>NC_045597.1:64935000-69935000 GCF_009762305.2 Zalophus californianus
GATTTTTATCGAGAAAGAGATTATGTTATATATTTTATTAAAACATCATCAATATAATTTAAATTATCGAAGTGCTAAATTTCAATTATTTGAAAAATGTAGCTATATGGGATATTGCATATTGCAACAATGGAAGTAAATTAAAAGGAAATTGTAGCAGAGTCCTATTTGTATTCCCATATTCTAGGATTCCTATAGTCCACAATTTAACACTATTTCATAGAGTTGACTCTTTGCTTAATATTGCCCCCCAATTAGATTGTGAGTTCCTTCAAGGCAACTTTACTCGAGAGTTCACTTTTCTTCTTCAAGACTGCTCTCAGAGCTCTTAGTATAAACCAGACATTTAATATTTTCAGTGTCTAAAATGAATAAAAACTGTATCTGGAAAGTATTCTCCAAAGGTTTCAAAAGAAAAAGGACATGTTTATACAACACACAAACTAGCCCAAGAACTAGAGCCCAGAGCCTATAATGGTCTTATCTATTTCAACAAAAAATATTTAGTGAGACTCCTGATATCCAACATCAAAGAGTTGAGGTTTTTTTCATGTAATGTTAAAATAGATTTTTGCACATAAAACAAACCTATCCCTAGCCTTACTCATTTCTGACTCACATATCAAGAACTGCGAATGTTTTTGAAACATTAACTTCTCCTGATCTCCTTTTCAATAGAGCAATTTAAAAAACATCAAACAAAAAACACCTAGAAATTTACAATGTGCCCAAAAATCTAGAATTCAGATTATTCTTATTTTCCCCAGAGTTTTCTAACACAGATAAGTCATAAAAATGATTGTAAAAAATGATTAAGAACAGTTTGTATTTTTAAAGTATACAAAATGAGGTACTAGCTAAAATGACAACAATTCTTTAGGCTTAATGTTTCCATGAACAGATGAACCTCAGGCTCCACTCCCCAGCAACTAAAGCTTCACCAGTCTTTTACAAGAAATGACAAACAGTACTAGCAGCCTCAAGCACATGTGCCACATTCTTCCTACTAACTTTGCTTGCCCTGGCTTGTCTCTCCATACAGCATGAAAGTTCTTTCCAAGAAACTTCAAAAGGCCCCTCAACGGCAAAAACAAAACACATGTCAGGAGAATTAGGCTGTTAGTGGAACAAAATTTACATTCTCTGACACAGGAGTTGACCATCTTTTATTCTATAAGGGTTCTCTGGAATTAAAAGAAAAGTAAAATCTCCAATTCATCTTTCTTAAAAATCTGAAGCAATTTCAACAGATTATCCAAATGTACACATAATCCAAATTTGGACATGTGTTTCCTTTTCATTCAACCAATATAACTCATAATCATAAAACACTAAAGATATAGAGGAATAAAAAAAATCATAGAACCAGAGACCTAGATATTGTCAATGAGAAAATACATAATAAATGACAGGACAGAGTCTAGAATCTAGGAATGCTAACTGAAACTCTAACGCTCTTTCCATTACACCAAGATGCTGCTTGTGTCAAATTTCAGATTAAAATACCCACAATTAATAAAAATAAGTTTTTTAAGCAAAGGCATTTTCCTTTTACAGAATTAAACTTCAGCCCAGTCTTTGTAAAGTACAACAGCAGAAAGAGATTTGTATTTTGTGTCATATTCTGATACTTGTTTTTAAAAATCACTATGAATTCTGTAATTAGATTAACTAACATTGATTAAATTATTTATAATTGATATAATACATTTATACAGCTACAGAGAAATAGTACATGGAGCCAAAAGTGGTTGGTTTTACAGGCTTTCAATCTTTCTTTTCTCATCTATAATTCTGAAGTACAAAGTAGTAAGCTAGAATTTCACTGAATTCAATCATTAGGAGAATGGTAGAAGTCAGCTCCTAAAATGTGCATGCTGCCATTGGTTATAAAGATGGAGACTGAGTATTTTTAAAGATCATCAGAAAGAGCCAAGATGTCCATCGACAGATGAATGGATAAAGAAGATGTGGTATATATACACAATGGAATATTATGCAGCCATCAAAAGGAATGAGATCTTGCCATTTGTAACGACGTGGATGGAACTGGAGGGTGTTATGCTGAGTGAAATAAGTCAATCAGAGAAAGACATGTATCATATGACCTCACTGATATGAGGAATTCTTAATCTCAGGAACAAACTGAGGGTTGCTGGAGTGGTCGGGGGTGGGAGGGATGGGGTGGCTGGGTGATGGACATTGGGGAAGATATGTGCTACGGTGAGCGCTGTGAATTGTGTAAGACTGTTGAATCACAGATCTGTACTTCTGAAACAAATAACGCAACATATGTTAAGAAAAAAGAAAAAGAAGAAGATAGCAGGAGAGGAAGAATGAAGGGGAGTAAGTCAGAGGAGGAGTCGAACCAGGAGAGATGATGGACTCTGAAAAACAAACTGAGGTTTCTGGAGGGGAGGAGGGTGGGGGGATGGGTTAGCCTGGTGATGGGTATTGAGGAGGGCACGTTCTGCATGGAGCACTGGGTGTTATGAACAAACAATGAATTATGGAACAGTACACCAAAACAAATTATGTAATATATGGTGATTAACATAACAATAAATAAATTAAAAAAAAAGAACTGAAGAAAAAAAAAAAGAAATATATATTCCTAGCATCCTTCCTGTTGATTTTAAAAGACTACCACACTTTCAATCTAAATACAGTGCCAAGCATAATTTCACTGCCACTATTCCAACTACTAAAGAAATCTAGATGTATAAACATTATCCAGAAAGAAAAAAAATCATATCCATAATAAATTAATAATACCCCAATTCATTAATATATTACAAATTAAGTACCAATTGGTCTAACAGTCTCCTTAAATAGGTTTGACATGCCCTGCACATGTGGTCAAGAGAATTCAAATCCCACTGCATTATTAAAAACTGACATCTGTCATCATTACATATAGGACCCACCTTGCAAGACAAGGAAAATGCAGCTGGTACCAGAAACATGATCTGAATTGGCCCCAGGAGAATATCGCATGATTTAAGATTATACAGAGTTGAGACTACTGCTCCATTTTTCATATATCCCCCACTTACTCTATAACTAGAGAGCTGTCAAAAATTAACTCTCTCGCTTCCCAAAGTCACTCACCAAAGGTAAGCTCGATGACATCTTGTTGTTCTCTGAAATCAAGAACATTTTATATTTTTTAAAGTTATACTATAACATAACTATAAGAAGTTCTTTATAATTACAATGTTGTAAGAGCTGCTGAAAAATTTTCTCTAGTACAAATTGTATGAAATTAGGTATAGAGTGCATCTTAGAAAATTTGATAATTAAAGTCTCTTTAGAGATCTCTTTAGAGGAGAGATGCTTATCATACCTAATCTCTCTGTAGTCTCAACACATTTTCCTTCTTGATGGTCTGGTCAATTATTTCTAAGACACCATTTTCTTTTCATTCTCCATGTATCTCCTCATTTCTCCTTCTCAGTGCCAATGTGGACTATTCTACCTCTGCACCCCTGTAAATGCTGGTGAATCTTAAAGTTTCAACCCAAGAATTTTTACCATCTCATTCCATATAGCTTCCCTAGATGATTTCATTTATTGTCATGAATATATCTATTACCTATGTGCTGACAAAAACCTTTAAATATAGACAAAAATCTACTTCAGAGCTTACTTTATTCATTTGACAACTATAGCTAGCATTTTTAATTATGTTCTATGTGCCAGGCACTATTCTAAATGTTGGAGACACAACAATGAATAAAAGAAATGTCCCTTGTCATTATGAAGATAATATTCCAGTTAAGGAGGAATAGGTGACAATAAATAAAATATATACCAGATGATGGTAAATGCTGTGGTGAAAATAATGCAGAGGGAGAAGATAATACTTATCTGAGTATTAAAAACATGAATAAAGTACAGTGAAATAAATTCTCTTTGCAACAACCTTTGAAACCTCCCATGTATGTCTATTGAGCCTCATACAATGAGAACAATACACTATCTTACATTTCACATTAGCCCCAAAACATCAAAAATTGTTTTATTCTAAAGTCCTCAGAGCTTCTCCAGATCTGAGTTCAAAGTATAAATTATGCCCAATGTCAGAAAAGTCTTCTCACTGGTAAACTAGTAAATTTAACTTTTTTCTCTGTCCTCTGTGGAAAAAATCACTGGTCACACTCTTGTATCCCAATAATGTCATAGTGACAAACTGCTCATGTGGTATGAGTTTGGAGACAATGGACCAAGCCTCTAATCAGCATTTCCAATAATGCATTCCATGACCCATGGATTCTGATAAACATTAATAGGTGATACAGAAATGAACAATTAATAGTTGGCTTTAATGGTTAATACAATTGCTAAATGCTCTATTAAACAGAATTTAAGAATTTTTTTCACAAACCTTTTCACAGTCTTTATTCTAAGGTGAATTTTGAATTTCCAATAAAGGGATAATCTTCCCAAACATGTGACCATGGAATGCTCTTTAAGAAAACTGTTTAGACTTGGCAAGAGGAGTTAAGAAGGCAGGGTAGTAGGAGGACCCTATGCTTGCCTCATCCCTCGAACACAGCTAGATAAATATCAAACCATTCTGAATATCCAGGAAATCAATCTGAGGACTGAGAGAACAAACGGCTCAACTAGAAGGAGTAAAGAGGCTACATGTGGAAGGTAAGAGACACAGACACGTAATCTGGGAGAGAAAGGAATCCTTGTGCTGTGGAGGTGAGGAAGAGAGGAGAGAAAGAAAGAGAAAGAGAGAGAGAACAGAGTGCAGGACATTGCACAAGAAAAACACTTCCTCAAAGCCACTGATGGTGAAAATGAGAGGAGCTAATAATTGCAAGATTTTACAAGCAGCAGAGCTCAAAGAATAAAGTTTTAGAAGTCCACGCCATTGCCAGGTGGAGCCTGGTGGGCATAGAGTGCTTCTGTAGAGAAGGAGGGAGAGGCCCAGGAGCAGACACTGTGGTCCCAGGATCCCCTGGGTCACACTGGAAGAGACAGTTCCCCTTCTTGGAGTGCATTTGGGAGAGGTGGCACTGCCTTTCTGGGGACAAAAGAGCTGGTGGAGATGCCTACTGAGGGTAGCTAACTTGGATGCTGGTTTTTTGCTGTGCTGTACCATAAAACCCAAAGCCCCTGTGCATTCATGCAACTTCCCTTCTGAGACAAACTAGCACCAGCCAGGGAGCAGCAAGACCATCCCCCAGAGGATCAGTGTGGATCCACTCCCTAAAATTTGGAGTTTTGAAACCCAGCCCATGGGCTTGAGATAAAACACAGGAGTATTGCACTGCTGAGTGGACAGACAGCTCAGATACAGACAGGGTGAAGGGAGGGATCTAAGAGAAGCCTGGGACAAAAGAGGGGAGATTGTTCACTCTTCTGTGAGGTCTTCCTGAACAGCAACAGGCACAAACTCTCCTCTCCAGGGATGAAGAGCTGGCTGATGTCATTTTTCTCTCACCTATCAGCATCAATGGATGTCAGTGAGCAGCACAGCACCCCGCAGTGGAGATCTGAGCCACTTACACCAATTCCCACCCCAACCCTACCCCCACACCTGTGCTCTACAGGTTCTTCTGAACTAGGCAAGTGTGCCTGAGAGTCACAGCAGCAGTGGCCTGTCCCCCAGAAGACTAGCACAAACCCTACACAAACCAAGGCTACTGACCATAGAGTGCTGCAAAGCTTAAGCTGTAGGGGAAATACGATGTAGCCTCTTTTAACAGGCAGACCAAAACACCTAGTTAAAACTCACCACACACTGGACAAGGTCAAGGAGGAACTATGCAGACAACTTACCTGAGGGATAGAGCAGCCAAAACACAACAGCAGAGTACATATAGCATATACCAGAAACACTTCCTGAATAGCCAGGCCCTAGACAGTATAGGACCTCTTCTTAATATAGCCATTACTCTCAGGAGCAGGAAACATAACAGGCTTTCATAACACACAGAAGACAGAGACCTAGATGAAATGCCAAGATGGAAAAGAAAGAACAAGAGGTCATAGCCAGGGATCTAATCAAAACAGATTTAAGTAATATGGCTGAACCAGAATTTAAAACAACAATCATAAGGATACTAGTTGGGCTTAAGAAAAGCATAGAGGACACCATAGAGTCCCTTACCACAGTGATAAAAGACCTAAAAATTAGTCAGGCCAAAATAAAAATGCTGTAACTGAGATGCAAAACCACCTAGAATATAATAATAAGCACAAGGATGGAAGAAGCAGAGGAATGAATAAAGTGATAAAGAAGGTACAATTACAGAAAATAATGAAGCTGAAGAGGAAAAGAAAAATATTGGATCACAAATGCAGACTTAGGGAACTCAGCAACTCCATAAAGCATAACATTTTTATCATAGGGGTCCCAGAAGGAGAGAGGGAAAAGGGGGAAGAAGGTTTATTTGAGCAAATTATAGCTGAAAACTTCCCTAATCTGGGGAAGAAAACAGACATCAAAATCCAAGAGGTACAGAGAACTCCCATCAAAATCAACAAAAGCGGGCCAACACCAAGACATATCATAGTAAAATCAGCAAAATACAGAGATAAGGAAAGAATCCGGAAAACAGCTAGGGAAAAGAAAACCTACAAGGGAAGACAAATAAGGTTAGCATCAGATCACTCCACAGAAATCTGGCAAAGCAGAAGAAAGTGGCATGATATATTCAACATGCTGAATGGGAAAAATATGCAGCCAAGAATATTTTATCCAGCAAAGCTGTCATTCAGCATTGAATTCATGGGTGGAGAGATAAAGAGTTTCCCAGACAAACAAAAATTAAAGGAGTTTGTGATCACTAAACCAGCCCTGCAAAAAATATTATAGGGGACTCTTAGTGGAAAAGAAAGACGAAAAACAACAAAGATTAGAAAGGAATGGAGAAAATATCCAGAAACACTGATTTTACAGGTAATATAATGGCATTAAATTCATATCTATCAGGTGCCTGGGTGGCTCAGTCAGTTAAGTGTCTGCCTTTTGCTTGGGTCATGATCCCAGGGTCCTGGGATGGAGTCCCACATTAGGCTCCCTGCTCATTGGGAAGTCTGCTTCTCCCTCTACCCCTCCCCCATGCTCATGATCTCTCTCTCAAATAAAATCTTTAAAAAAAATTCATATCTATCAATAATTACTCTGAATGTAAATGGACCAAATGCTCCAATCAAAAGACGTAGGGTATCAAAATGGATTTTAAAAAAACAAAAAACAAAAAAAAAACAAGGCCCATCTATATGCTGCCTACAGGAGACTTATTTTAGACCAAAAGACACCTGCAGATTGAAAGTGAGGGGATGGAGAACCATTTATCATGCTAATGGAGGTCAAAAGAAAGCCAGAGTAGCCATACTTAAATCAGACAACTAGATTTTATTTTATTTTAGAGAAAGAGAGAGAGAAAGAGGGGTGGGGGAAAGGCAGAGGGAGAGTGAGAATCTTAAGCAGGCTATACAGCCAGCATGGAGCCCAACATGGGGCTCAATCTCACGAGCCTGAGATCATGACCTGAGCCAAAATCAAGAATCAGATGCTTAACTGACTGAGCCATCCAGGCGCCCTGACAAACTAGATTTAAACCAAAGACTGTAACAATAGATGAAGAAGGGCAGTATATCATAATAAAGGGGTCTATCCAACAAGAAGCTCTAACAATTATAAATATTTATGCCCCCAGCTTGGGGGCACCCAAATGTATAAATCAATTAATAACAAACCTAAAGAAACACCTTGATAGCAATACAATAATACTACGGAACTTTAACACCCCACTTACACAATGTACAGACCCTTAAACAAAAAATCAAAAAGGAAACAATGGCTTTGAATGACACACTGGACCAGATGGACTTAATAGATATATTAAGAACATTCCACCCTAAAGCAGCAGAATATGCATTCTTTTCAAGGCACATGGAACATTCTCAGAATAGATCACATACTGGGTCACAAATTAGGCCTCAACAAGTACAAAAATATTGAGATCAAATGGCAAGATTTAATTCCTTTTGATGGCTGCATAATATTCCATTGTTTGCAATGATGTGGATGGAACAGGAGGGTATTATGCTGAGCGAAATAAGTCAATCAGAGAAAGACATGTATCATATGACCTCACTGATATGAGGAATTCTTAATCTCAGGAAACAAATTGAGGGTTGCTGGAGTGGCAGGGGTTGGGAGGGATGGGGTGACTGGGTGATAGACACTCGGGAGGGTATGTGCTATGGTGAACGCTGTGAATTGTGCAAGACTGCTGAATCACAGACCTGTACCTCTGAAACAAATAATACATTATATGTTAAAAAAAAAAAAAAAAAGAAGATAGTAGGAAAGGAAAAATGAAAGGGGGGATATATCGAAGGGGGAGATATGAGAGTCTCTCCTATGAGAGACTATGGACTCTGGGAAAAAAACTGAGGGTTCTAGAGGGGAGGGGGGTGGGGGGATGGGTTAGCTTGATGATGGGTATTGAAGAGGGCACGTACTGAATGGAGCACTGGGTGTTATATGCAAACAATGAATCATGGAACACTACATCAAAAACTAATGATGTAATGTATGGTAATTAACATAACAAAATTTTTAAAAATGTTAAAAAAAAAACGCCAAATGGGACAAATGGCATGGCCTGAAACCTGTTATATTTGCAAAATTCTAGTGAGAATCCTGTGTCCAGGAACTTCTGGTAATTTCCTAAGTTGGTACTTACTGTTGGTGTTAAAAAATAAAGCGGTACACAGTCAAAAAAAACAAACAAACAAAAATATTAAGATCATACCATGAATATTTTCAGATCACAGTACTATGAAACTTGAAGTTAACCACAAGAAAAAGTTTGGAAAGACCACAAATACATGGAGGTTAAAGAACATCCTACTGAAGAATGAATGGGTTAACCCAGAAATTAAAAAATAAATAAAAAAAATACATAGAAGCAAACGAAAACACAAGAGTGAGTCCAAAACCTTTGGGATGCGGCAAAAGTGGTCATAAGAGGGAAGTACATACCAACACAGGCCAACTTCAAGAAACAAGAAAAGTCTCAAATGTACAACCTAACCTTACAACTAAAGGAACTAGAAAAGGAACAGCAAATAAAGCCTAAAGTAAACAGAAGGGAAATAATAAAGAGTAGAGCACAAATAAATGATATAGAAACAACAACAACAAAAAAACCCACATTAGAACAGATCAATGAAACTAGAAGCTTTTATTAATTTTTGAAAGAATTAATAAAACTGATAAACTCCTAGCCATTCTTATCAAAAAGAAAAGAGAAAGGACTCAAATAAATGAAATCATGAATGAGAGAGAAGAGATCACAACCAACACCACAGAAATAAAAATTATAAGAGAATATTATGAAAAATTATATGCCAACAAATTAGGCAATCTGGAAGAAATGGATAAATTCCTAGAAACGTATAAACTACCAAAACTTGAAAGGAAGAAATAGAAAATTTGAGCAGACCCATAATCAGCAAAGAAGTTGAATCAGTAATCAGAATATCTCCCAACAAACAAGAGTCCAGGGCCAGATGGCTTCCAAGCGGGAATTCTACCAAACACTTAAAGAAGAGTTAATACCTATTCTGAAACTGTTCCCACAAAAAGAAATGGAAGGAAAACTTCCAGACTCATTCTATGAGGCCAACATTACCTTGATTCCAAAACCAAAGACCCCACTAAAAAGGAGAATTACAGGCCAATATCCCTGATGAACATGGATGCAAAAATTCTCAAAGATACTAGCAAATCAAATCCAACAGAATAATTAAAGAATTATTCACCACGATCAAGTGGGATTTATTCCTGGGCTGCAAGGGTGGTACAATATACAGAAATAAATCAATGTGATACACCTCATTAATAAAAGAAAGGATAAGAACCATATGATCGCTCCCCCCCCAGAAAAGAGCCATATGATCCTCTCAATAGATGCAGAAAAGGCATTTTACAAAGTAGAGTATCCACTCTTTATAAAAACTCTCAACAAAGTAGGAACAGAGCGAACATACCTCAACATCATAAAGGCCATATATGAAAGACTCACAGCTAATATCATCCTCAATGGGGAAAAACTGAAAGGTTTTCTTTTATGGTCAGGAACAATACAGGAATGTCCACTCTCACCACTGTTATTTAACATAGTACTGGAAGTCTTAGCTTCAGCAATCAGACAACAAAAAGAAATAAAAAGCATCCAAATTGGCGAGGAAGAACTCAAACTTTCACTCTTCACAGATGACATGATACCTTATGTAGAAAACCCCAAAGACCCCCCCAAAAAATTGCTAGAACTGATACATGAATTCAGCAAAGTCGCGGGATACAAAATCAACATACAGAAATCTGTTGCATTTCTATACACCAATAATGAAGCAGCAGAAAGAGAAATCAAGGAATCATTTCCACTTATAATTGCACCAAATACCATAAGGTACCTAGGAATAAACCAAAGAGGTAAAAGATCTGTCCTTTGAAAACCACAGAACACTTATAAAAGAAATCGAAGAGGACACAACGAAATGGAAAAACATTCCATGCTCATGGATTGGAAGAACAAATATTGTTAAAATGTCTATTCAACCCAAGTCAATCCACGCATTTAATGCAATCCCTATTAAAATAACAATAGCAAAGACAAGTATCATATGATCTCACTGATATGAGGAATTTGAGAAACAAGACGGAGGATCATAGGGGAAGGGAGGGAAAAAGAAACAAGACAAAACCAGAGAGGAAGACAAACCATAAGAGACTCTTAATCTCAGGAAACAAACTGAGGGTTGCTGGAGTAGAGGGGGGTGGGAGGGACGGGGTGGCTGGGTGATAGACATTGGGGAGGGTATGTGCTATGGTGAGCGCTGTGAATTGTGTAAGACTAATGAATCACAGACTTGTACCTCTGAAACAAATAATACCTTATATGTTTAAAAAAATAATAAAGAAGAAGATAGTAGGAAGGGAAAAATGAAGGGGGGGGGAATTCGGAGGGAGAGACGAACCATGAGAGACTGTGGACTCTGGGAAACAAACTGAGGGTTCAAGAGGGGAGGGGGGGAGGGGGATGGGTTAGCCTGGTGACGGGTACTAAAGAGGGCACATATTGAATGGAGCACTGGGTGTTACATGCAAACAATGAATCATGGAACACTACATCAAAATAAATAAATAAATAAATTGGGGGGGAAGAAAGATCCTACAAAAGTGAATAGGATATAGTATTTTCCCTTAGGGAACTTATAATAGGAGAAAGAGAAGCATAAAGAATCTAATGGAAGTTATTTATAATAAAATAATATAAACATATGTATGTATTTTTCCCTTCTACATTCTATTCCTCATAGTGTATTTAAGGATATGGCTTCCTAGATCTTTTTAAGTATTATAAACATTCACCTTCCAAGTGGTAGGATTTCAAGTTAGGGTGTATGTCATCTAGAATAGTATCTACCAGTGAATCACTTTCCTATTTTGATTCTGAAATGCCTATTTTATTATAAGCATTAGTAAAACATGTATCAAAGTTAGCAAATATAGATCTATTTTGTTCATGTATTCATCAAGTATTGGCACTTATCTTCCAAAATCAGGATGGCCAAATGGCAAAGAACTATATGAAATTGCGATTTGATTTTATATAGACCTATAAAAATGTAATTTCATTAGTTCAACATAACATATATAGGCATATATTAATGTGTATGTGTATTTTTTGTTTCTTTGTTTTGAACTTCAATACTAGATACACATTCTGCCAGAGGAGAGTGAGGATGCAGGGTGTCAGAGGAAATTGTTTGTGCTGGTCTCTAAGAGATGCAGGAGTTCAGCAAATAGACCAGCTCCAAACAAGGAATTCAGGATGAACAAACCCATAAAAGCATAAAAGAATATGGCAGGGCCAGGAAATAACAAGTGTCCAGCTTGTCTAGTGTATAGTTCTTGTATGAAAAAATGGACAGTGACTGGAGGTAAAAAAAAAAAAAAAAAATTCTTTTGGCCCTAAGGACTCTAGCCAACTCATGGCAATGCCCTAATAATTATCAGTTCTTATTTAAACATAAATTAACACTCCATTTTTCTGAAAAGATATGCAACAATGGTTTAGATATACAGATATACTTACTTTCATTTTGTGGCCCAAAACTTCTGTACTTTTATAATTCTTTTGTTAACTTACATGAATTGTATCTCCCTTCACTAACAAACTATTAGCTATCACTTAATCACTTCAACCTCTAAAAGGTTTTCTACTACCTCACACCTCTCATCTCACTAACCATCAGGAAGTTGAAACACTGTATAACAAAACTTACTAAGATCATGTCCAAAGCTAGTTCATTGATATAATCTCTGAATGAGGCCTTTAGAATAAAAATATGAGGTTTAGTACTTTGAGAATGTAATTTTGACTTCTTAGTGGCCTTTTTTGCTTAGTTTATATTTAGAATTGTGTTCCACAGTTAAGACTACCAAGAGACTAAATAATTGAGAATCTGAGGTAATTCACAAACCTCATCTCCCAGAGGCCAGCATAATAGCCTATCAGGGATAGGAACTATTTTGCTTCTGGGTACTGAAGTCTATGATTGGTACAATGAGTATAAATGCCCACTCAGATCTAAATATATAAAAATGGGAAGGCACTTCTTCCAGAGAACAACCACAAGAGACTGAATGTCTGGCATTGCCATTCAAAGAGTAAAGTTTTCCATTACTGCTACTCTTCTGTCTTTTATCCTCTGAATAGGCTGAGTTTGGAACACGAATGCATCTAATAAATAAATCTAATTCTACTGAACTGAATTTAGCATCATTTACCAATACATATTGTAAATGCAAATTTCAGAACTAAAACAGTTACTATCATCAGTAGCTTTGCCAAAAGGAATACTAAAAAGGCAAATTTACTGACACACCATTAATGTATTTTGAACTGGTTAAGTTCTCCAAACTTGGTAAAATCTGAGCCCACAACGATAAAAGCAAATTTAAATGAATTGGGAAGTTTGTGTTGGTTTGTTATGCTGATTACTTTTTTTAACTTGCTCTTTGCAGTTCAATAGACTCATATGGGGAGATACAGAAGAATAAAGAAAGCAAGTATGCCAGAACTAGAAAACATTCTTCCATGCTAAATCAACTATGGTACAGTGCCAAACTGATTTTTCAAGCTCTCAAATATGCTGTCTTTTGGAATGGCTTAATACATAACATATTCCATTCATTTCCCTTGGTGAAAACCATAGTTTTTCGACTGTACATTTTGTTAAACCTAACAAGGATTTTTTTTAATTTTTGAAAGTATTTCTGTAACATTTTCATCAGTCAAATCCATAGTCATTTTTTACCAACATGCTATTATTATTTAACCATTATTAAGATCCCACTGAGAATTAGTTGTATCCAGTCCACTTACCAAGCAGTCAAATCCTTATGGTGTTAAAAGTTTTGGCCTTGATGGCAAATATGTGTCAAGAGCATTTTTCTAGTATCAATACAGATTAAAGGAACTGAAAATACTCTTATACCTACAAACACACATTGACATATAAAGAAAACTAATATCATTCTCAACCATAAAATATAGAAGAAGTTCATGAAGATGCTCAGTTCTCACAGTGCCTAAATTACTACCAACACCAATTCTGCAGAGAAGGTGATTGGATGTAGCAGGGAACTATATAGGTCATGATCATATTCCAGTTTACTGAAAAGAGAAGTCACACTAATTTCAGGTTGAGGCATTAGCAGACCACAGAACAAAAATATGAAATGCATCCCTGAGTCTAAAACCTTATGAAAGAAGTTTAAAATAAATTTTAAAAAGGAAATAAATTCCAGGTAGACATGGTAGATTAAATGTGCACATTTCTCTCTGCTTCATATCAAAATCATACTAACAGAGAACCAAGAAATTTTTAAAAAGGGATAAGATCACAAGGTTAAAAAAAAAAAAAGAAAGAATGGGAGATAAGAAGATAGCAAATAAGTGAAAGAAACAAGTTTGGAGTTGAAAAGCAAATGGGGGAGTGCTACCTAATGTAGCTAATCTGAGAAAGTCCAAAAGGGAAGGATGGCGATATGTGCTGCAGCAAGCCCTGCAAACATCAGGTGTTCTGGAGTGTGTGGGTTGGGCACAACACCAGAAAAACTTGTTTTAAAAATCAAAAGATTCCCAAACGCTTTCACAATCCTGCAAGACCAGGCATCCTTCTGCTGCCCTGGCTAAAAAATGTGAGATGTACTCTCTAGAGAAGCTCTGAGCTAAAGACAACAGAGCTAAATTCAAAGAAGAAATGCCAAAGCAAAACCAGGGGGATTAATTAGAAGTTAACACACTAAAATAGCAAGAGCGTGAGTGTCCTTGTACTCACAGGCAGGAAACTTGAAGACTGTAAAGAAAATGATTAACACAGAGGAAGAGAATCACAGAAACAAACATTTGGGGGTATCCACTTGACAGCCCTACAATTTAGCTCACCAGTAGGTGCACCAACCCACATGGCTTCCAATAATCTTTTTAATGCCTCATTCTTAAATATAAATGGACAGCCTACAATGACTCAATATTTGAGGACACCATCCAACTTGAAGGATGTTCACCAAAATAAAGAAGTAAGGATGCTGCAGAAAGCAGAAGAAAAATTATTTTTTTCAAAACTTAATTATGATCCTCAGATAAGACATTGCATCTATGAAACAAGGGTGGGATGCCACAAAAATGTTTTAAGATATTCACATAACAAGAAAGAACTATTAAAAAATTTTAAATGTGATAGTTGATGTGGAAAGCAAAGGCAGAAGAAAAATTATTAAATTTCCTTACTATCTATAGCCCACTGACAAGTCCTTGAAACAGGCAGAATGACATTCCTCTAGGAACTCAAGTGCCTTGATGTTAATACTTTGCTAAGGGCAAAAGGCAATCTTAGCCCAACCCCCAGGATCCTGTAAGTCTACCTTAACGTTTAAAAATTCTTTTGTAAACTTCATCTGTACCCCCCAAGGTATGTGTTGGCAATCATCCCCCAAGCCTATGACTCATCAATATAAATCTGAAGGGTCTCATGACTCAGGTTTTATTAGATGGCAATAAATGATCTTTTCCCAACAAGAGCTAGCTCCCTCAAGGTCCTGGAAACCTTGCTTCCAAAATTCCTTAGAGACACTATCCCTAACCCTCTCCCAGCTTGAAAGTATATAATGGGCCACTCCTCATGACCCCAGTGCAGCTCTTTCGGCCTGTAGTCCTGTCCCCCCGCTTTAATAAAATCACCTTTTTGCACCAAAAACATCTCAACAATTCTTTCTTGGCCATCGGTTTCAAACCCTAACATCTCTCCTACATCAGTAGTGAAAAAAAAAGTGAGAGTTTTATTTATGACAACCACATTGTAAATCAGTAGGAAAATGTAGTGGTATGTAATAAATGATGCTGGTTCAATTGCTTATTTGTATAAAAGAGAAATTGATCCTTATCGAATATTAAACCAAAGTGTCAATTCCATATGAGTTATAAAAGTAAAATTAAACAGCAAAATTCTAAAATATTATAAAAAATGTAGGACATTATCTTTATATTGGGGTGGGTAGGGTAGGATGTCTTTTTTAAAGACATGAAAGTGCTTTTGGAGGAAAAAAAACTACAAATTTGACTGCACTAAAATTTAAACAGTTGTTTATTAAAAGATTCTTTAAAGACAATGAATAAATACCCTGCTGTCTTTGGTTCTATTGAGAGGAGTTTGGAATTTAGAGAATAATACAGAAAACTAAGCAAACAAAAAACTGAGGTAATTATTAAGTGCAGGAAAAATAAAATGATATACAGAAGAAAGTGATCAGGATATAATATGTGGTTTACATATGTATATTTAGAGTTGTACTATTCTTAACACTAAATATTGATTTACTTTAAAACCACAATATAAGTATTTTGAGAAGATGGAGGGAAGAAATGTGTGCAGGGAAAATGTCAAAGCCAAGTCCTCTTCTTCCATAATAGCAAGTTAAAGATTAAAAAGTAACAGTAACAACTAACACATGTAGCCTTATAGTTACTCTTTCCAAAATCCCTAAGAGGTAGGTACCATTATTATTCATATTATACTTAACATTTAGAAATATAAAGGCCAGAGAAAAAGGTGAAAATAATTGTCTTTCAGAGCAAGCTTAAGTCATACAAAGTAGTACAGAAGGGGGATTCTCATTTATGTTTTCATATAGTAGTATTTTATTTGTTGCCAAAATATACTTTGATTACAAAATTTAAAATAACTAGAAAACAAAATAAACTTGAGAATTCTTGTTCTAAATATGTTGGTCTTGTTTCTCTTATAGTAATTACTTATAGTAATAAAAGTAACAAGTAAAAAGACAGATTTTTATTCTAGACCTAATTTTACCATTTGCTGATTTTATATAATGTGGTACTCTCAGATCTCTTTCACAATCATCCTTATTTCTTTTTTATAAATTTATTCTCAACACTGAAACTTTGTAGCCAGAGTTCAGTTCTTGGTCTCTTGACTTCTTTTCATTTTTATATATACTCACTCCCTATGTGATCTCATCTAGTCCCATTGCTAAACACTCTATACGTTGATGACTTCCACACTTACACCTTCAGGCTTAATCTTTCCATTAAACTTCAGATTCTCACAATAAAAAAAATTTAAAAAAATAAATAAACTTCAGATTCTCATATCTAGGGTCAGTGACTATCACCCCTGGGACAGTTCAATTTTGTATCTATTGTCTTAGCCTTCAACCAGTTAGTAGTCTCTTTCACTCTCAAAAGTGTCCAGCAATCACAGTCCTTGGTATTTACTCAGAGGATTTGAAAACTTATGTCCCCACAACTTGCACAAGGCTGTTTATAGCAGCTTTATCATAACTGCCAAAACTTGGAAACAACCAAGATATCCTTTAGTAGGTGAATGGATAAATAAACCTTGGTACTTACAGACAATGGAATATCATTAAGCACTAAGAAGTAAGCTATCAAGCCACGGAAACACATGGGGGGAATCTTAAATGCATATTACTAAGTGAAAGAAACCAATCTGAAATGGCTACATATTGTATGATTCCAAGAATATGACATTTTGGAAAAGGCAAAACTATAGAAAAATAAAAAGACCAGCGGTTGCCAACAGTGGGAAGGGAGTGATGAATCTGAGCACAGAGGATTTTTAGGGCAGTGACAATACCCTGTAAAATATTATTATGATTGATATGTCATTATGCATTTGTCCAAGCCCAAATAATGTACAACACTGAGAATGAACATAACGTCAACTATGAACTTTGGGTGATTACAAAGTATCAGTGTGGTTCCATCCTTGTTTATGTACCATTCTAATGAGTGATGTTGATAATGGGAAAGGCTGTGCATGAGAGGGAATATACTGAAAGTCTCTGTACCTCCCTCTCAATTTTGTCATAAATCTGAAAGTGTTCCATGAAAATAAAGTCTTTTATTAAAACTGACTGAATCTTTCATATTTCCTATGTCTAATGGGTTTATATTTCTTCTTTGGGTTGCCTGATTATATTCTCTGCTTTTTTTTTGTTGTTGTTGAATTGTCATTTTTTTGTTTTCTTGCTGTTCTCTATCTTTTAAGTACATTTTAGGTAAATATTTGCAAGTATTTTCACTCAGCCTGTGGTTTACTTTATAATTTAGCTAATAGTGTTTTGTTTTTGTTTTCTTTTGTTTTGGTTAGGGTCACGTCAAATTATTTTATAATAAAAAATTTCAATGTGAAAAAAAGAAAAGAAAGTCTTAAGGAAATAATAGCACATAAGGATAACTGAAACATTTGTTTTATTTTATTTCTCATACTTAATATATTCAATAACATCTTTCTACTTAAAAAAAAAATCTCATTCAGTTCTAATTGTTTAAACCAACATCTGCTTTATTCTCTGTCATTGCTAAAAACCAAAACAAAACTTATAATAGATATAGGGGTTATTTCAAATAGGAAACATAAAGACAAGGTCACTAAGCTTTAGGTAAGATCATTTTCATTCAGTTCATTCAAGATTTATTAAAAGATTTCAGACAGAAAATCCTCTATAAGGTCTGTTGTCATTTATTTGTGTGATTGGTATGTGTTGAAAAAATTCACTGTTCAATCATTAAAATCCACATTATAAAATGTGTAGGAGTAAACAATCTGGAGGCATTTAGAGTTTAGTTTTCAGTTTTTAAATGGTTTTAATTTAAAAAAAAAGTTAATATTATATTCCTAACTCTACAATCCTTTTATTCCGTTCTTCATTTTTTTTTTAAGATTTTATTTACTTATTTGACAGAGAGACACAGTGAGAGAGGGAACACAAGCAGGGGGAGTGGGAGAGGGAGAAGCAGGCCTCCCGCTGAGCAAGGAGCCCGATGCGGGGCTCGATCCCAGGACCCCCCCTGACCCGAGCCGAAGGCAGACGCCCAACAACTGAGCCACCCAGGCACCCCCTGTTCTTCATTTTTATACCTACTTGAGTTCCAAGGAAATTCTAATCTATATGTTCATGATTAAATTTTTATTTTTAAAATAAATAAATAAAATATAATAAAATAAATAAAACTGCCAAAGTTAAGCTCTGACTCTACCACAGAAAATGGAAATAGTGCTATTTTCTTTGATGATTATATTTCAAAGAGATGTCTCCCAAGTCCCTAAGAAACCCATTCTTTGTGTTGTAAAACTGGCAAGAAGCTTTTGTAAAAATTTACATCTCAAAGAAGTAGAAAAAGAATTTACCAGTTTTATAACAAAAATGCTCTAAGACAAAATGAGGTCAAGACCTAGAGTCAGGAAGAAGCCTATCTAAAGTTTAGTCAAACTGAGGGGACCATTGAGGCCATCTACCTCTAGTAACTCCCAGTTCCTTCATTTCAGTTTGAAAACAATACTATTCAATGTTGTATGGTGACAGATGGTAACTATACTTAAAGAAAAAAAAAGAAAAGAGAAGAGAAGACAAAAATCAATGTGAATGATTTCTGGCAGTCATTCATTGTGGGGTTTTTTTTGTTTTTTTGTTTTTTTGTTTTCCAAAGGAGAATGAACTATGGGGGATTTTTTTTTCAGAGTGTGTTTTAACTAGTCCTGCAGATGCTTTAATATTTCCCCAATATCTACAAAGACACCGATGAGGAAAAGGACTGAATGTTTCATTTTAACCCTTAGTCAAATAATACTAATATGCCCCAAAGAAAAGTTGGGTAAGACCATACCCTGTAGGCTTAGAATTTAAATTGTTGTGGGAGGGAGGAGCAAGATGGTGGAGGAGTAGGAGACCTGGATTTCGTCTGGTCCCAGGAATTCAGCTGGATAGGGACCAAACCATTCTGAACACCTACGAACTCAACAGGAGATCAAAGAAAAGAATAGCAACAACTCTCTGAACAGAAAAGCGACCACTTTCTGGAAGGTAGAACATGCGGAGAAGTGAATCCGAGGCGATATTCGGGAGGATAGACGGCGGGGGAGGGGCCTCTGTCAGCCGCTTCTGGCAAATGATAGAGCCGCAGGGCCACAAAATTGGAAATTTTAGAAGTCGGCTCCGCTGAGGGACATCACTCAAGTGGCTAAGGGGGGGTGGAACCCTCGCGGGACAGTGTGGTCTCAGGACCCTCGGGTCACAGAAAGACCGGGGGTGCCTGAGTGCGGCAGAGCTCCCAGGTATCGGAGCAGGGAAGCCAGCTGCAGAGATGAAGCCAAGGAGTGGGCTCTCAGCTCAGGGTTGCCACAAACCATAATACACGGCACACTCGGGCCACTGCTCCTCCAGCAGGGACCCAATGAGCGGCAGATCTGGGGAGACTCTCCTTCCTCCCTGGGAGGAGCGGCATGGGAGCACACTGCAGGGATCTGGATTTGGAGACCACACGGGGTCGGGTGCCAGAGATAGAAATGCTCGGTCAGAGGCCGGGTGAGCACAGATTGCAGCCGGAGACCGGGGAGACGGGAGTGATTGAATTCTTTTCTCTGGGGGCACACTGAGGAGTGGGGCCCTGAGTTCTCAGCTCCTCCAAGGTGGAGATTGGGAGGTCGCCATTTCGCTCTCATCCTCCAAAGCAGTACGGAAAGCTTGCAGGGAACAAAAGCTCCCAAGAGCAAACCCAAGCCGACTGCTTAGCCCAGACCGGCTGGGCAAAAACATTTGGGAACCACAACAACAGGCCCCTCCCCCAGAAGATCAGCAAGAACAGCCAGCCAAGACCAAGTTTACCGATCAATGAGAACGGCAGAACTTCAGCACTAGGGGAATACTGCACATAGAATTCATGGTTTTTCTCCCCCTGATTCTTTAGTCGTTCAAAGTTAATTTTTTTATTTTCATTTTTTTCTTTTCTTTTTCTTTTTTTGAATTTTTCTATTTCCCTTTTTCAACCAACATCTTATCAATCCCATTTTTAAAAAATCATTTTATAATTATATAAGTTGTTCTCGCTTTAAAATTTTGGGATACAGTTTCTTCTAACAGATCAAAATATACCCTAAATCTCTAGTGAATGGCTTTGTTCTAGTCTCCTGCCTGATCACATTCTCTCCCTTTTTTTTTTTAAATCCTCTTCTTTCTTTTTTGAACCAACTTCTTATCTTATCAATTCCTTTTATAATTTTCATCTTTACAGTTATATTCCATCCCTTCATCATATTAACCCTTCTTTTGTACATATATATGTACATATATAAGTTTTTCTTTCTTTAAAATTTTGGGAGGCACTTTCCTGTAACAGACCAAAATACACCCAAAATCTAGTGTGTGGCACCGATCTATGCACCAACCTGATCATATTGGATCATATTCTGGTTTGTTTTGTTTTGTTTTTGTTTGTTTGTTTTTATCTTTTTCTTTTTCTTTTTTTTCTTTCATTCTCTTTCTTTCCCCCCGGTTTCAGGTCATTTCTGATTTGTTTAGTGTGTATTTTCTGGGGACGCTCTTACCCTGTTAGCATTTTGTTCTCTCATTCATCTATTCTCCTCTGGACAAAATGACAAGATGGAAAAAATCACCTCAACAAAAAGAACAAGAGGCAGTACTGACTGCCAGGGACCTAATCAATACGGGCATTAGTAAGATATCGGAACTAGAGTTCAGAATGATGATTTTAAAGATACTAGCTGGGCTTGAATAAAACATGGAAGTTATTAGAGAAACCCTTTCTGGAGAAATAAAAGAACTAAAATCTAACCAAGTTGAAATCAAAAAGGCTATTAATGAGGTGCAATAAAAAATGGAGGCACTAACTGCTAGGATAAATGAGGCAGAAGAGAGAATTAGTGATATAGAAGACCGCATGATGGAAAATAAGGAAGCTGAGAAAAAGACAGATAAACAACTGCTGGATCACAAGGGAAGAATTCGAGAGATAAGTGATACCATAAGACAAAACATTAGAATAATTGGGATCCCAGAAGAAGAAGAAAGAGAGAGGGGGGCAGAAAGTATATTGGAGCAAATTATAGCAGGGAACTTCCCTAATTTGGGGAAGGAAACAGGCATCAAAATCCAGGAGGCACAGAGAACCCCGCTCAAAATCAATAAAAATAGGTCAACACCCTGACATCTAATAGTAAAACTTATGAGCCTCAGAGACAAAGAGAAAATCCTGAAAGCAGCTCGGGGGAAGAGATCTGTAACCTACAATGGTAGAAATATTAGATTGGCAACGGACCTATCCACAGAGACCTAGCAGGCCAGAAAGGACTGGCATGATATCTTCAGAGCACTAAATGAGAAAAATATGCAGCCAAGAATACTATATCCAGCTAGGCTGTCATTGAAAATAGAAGGAGAGATAAAAAGCTTCCAGGACAAACAAAAACTAAAGGAATTTGCAAACATGAAACCAGCCCTACAAGAAATATTGAAAGGGGTCCTCTAAGCAAAGAGAGAGCCTAAAAGTAACACAGGCCAGAAAGGAACACAGACAATATGCAGTAACAGTCACCTTACATGCAATACGTCACTGAATTCGTATCTTTCAATAGTTACCCTGAATGTAAATGGGCTAAATGCCCCAATCAGAAGACACAGGCTATCAGATTGGATAAAAAAAAAAGACCCATCGATATGCTGTCTGCAAGAGACTCATTTTAGACCCAAAGACACCCCCAGATTGAAAGTGAGGGGGTGGAAAACCATTTACCATGCTAATGGACATCAAAAGAAAGCTGGGGTGGCAATCCTTATATCAGACAAATTAGATTTTAAACCAAAGACTGTAGTAAGAGATGAGGAAGGACACTATAGCCTACTTAAAGGGTCTATCCAACAAGAAGATCTAACAATTGTAAATATCAATGCCCCTAACATGGGAGCAGTCAATTATATAAGCCAATTAATAACAAAAGCAAAAAAAAAAAAAAAAAAACACATCAACAACAATACAATAATAGTGGGGGACTTTAACAGCCCCTCATTGAAATGGACAGATCATCTAAGTAAAAGATCAACAAGGAAATAAAGACTTTAAATGACACACTGTACCAAAAGCACTTCACAGATATATTCAGAACATTCCATCCCAAAGCAACAGAATACACATTCTTCTCTAGTGCCCATGGAACATTCTCCAGAATAGATCACATCCTAGGTCACAAATCAGGTCGCAACCAGTACCAAAACATTAGGATCATGCCCTGCATATTTTCAGACCACGATGCTTTGAATCTAGAATTCAATCACAAGAGGAGAGTCGGAAAGAACTCAAATACATGGAGGCTAAAGAGCATCCTACTAAAGAATGAATGGGTCAACCATTATACTGAACATATAATGACATTTTTTTACTTTCTATCCTCTTTATCTGGAATAAAAAAAATCATATCCCATTTATTTATACTTAATATTACCACATCTTTCTTCTTTCAGTTATATCATGCAGCTATTACCAATATCTAAGTTCATAAATTCTCTTAGACTGGTTACATCTCAGGGTGAGGACTTTCTGATAACAAGTAGAGCAACAGTCTATTATTTCCTAGGGCCAGCTATCTTAGAACTATAGCCAGCTGCCACCACTGAATAGTTCCCAATTTATAAAAAAATCCCTTTTTGATAGATTCTCTTTTAATATTTACCTATTTCTTTTTCCTTAATATTTAATATTCACCTTGGATTCTATGATATATTGCAAAAGGTTGGTGGGTTCTCTCTCTCTCTCTTCTCTCTCTCTCTTAGGAAAGAAAACTTTTCCCATAATCCTCAGATGGAATTCCCCCTATATCTCATTAGTCTGGGCTGGGTTACATGCTCATCATTAGAAAAGTCATTGGCAGGGAAGTATGACATTCCCATAACTGGCTCAAAACATGGCCTCTCCACTGCTGGAAGAGGAAACTACCTTCCTAAGCACTTACTTCCGAATGCATTACCTGTGCATTCCCTGAACAGATGTGTGTTCTCTGTCAAGAAAGGGCTGGGGAATGACCATTCAATAGGCAATAAAACAGTCACTACCACTAGAACCTCACTATCAATGAAGCATTTTTGAAAGCCTAGGTAGTCCAAAATATCTTTAACACAAGGGCTCTTTCCTTACTTTGAACATTCTCAAGGGTTTCCACTTTTACAGTTTAGTTCTTGGATTTTGTATTTCCATTTTCATATGGGCTAACTATTATTTCCAAGTAATTATCAAAATTGGTGCTTATGAATGGTTACTGTTAAGATCTAATTTTTTCAAGCCTCCCTCCACAGTAATTTTGCCATTGCTAGAGTCCCTTTTGTAGTAAATACCCATATGCCAATTGATGAGTTAACCACATAGATGACAACCCTCAAATGGGAATACAAAAATTCCAGGAATATTCAGTTCAGGTATGTTTCTAATGGCATAAAACATTAAAGAGAGTAGAGCCAGAAACTAAAGAAAAATGCCTGCATTTTTAAAACACAAATGTAGAATGTTATAATAGCACTGGCAATATAAAAGTAAAAAAAAAGATTTGCTATTTTCAAGGAATATATAATTTGAGGAACAAAGAGGAGCAAAGCATAAACTATTAATTATAATACACCATAAAATCTGTTGCAGTCGAAATATAAATAAAATGTTGTATGGACACAGACAAAGGAATGGCTTAAAAAAGCAGGAAGTAACTGGTTAAAAAATTAATAGGCAAAAAAAAGATTTGCTTTGATTCATTTTAATGCTATAGTAAGGTAGAGAAGAAAATAATTTGGGTAGCAAGATGTTGTATCATGATCAGTACAAAAGATAGAGAAATTGGAGGTGGGACGTAGGGGTGTTTTTTTCTTTAAGGAACATAGAGGAACAAATTGTTATAACACGAAAATGTTGTAATATTAGCCTTATCAAAAAGTATAATAAATTGTATATTCACATTTTAAAATGTTTATTGCATGCTTACTCTCTGCTAGAATTGTGGTAGGTACTGGGGACACAACAGCAGACAAGAGAGACAGGACCTTGCCCTCATGGAGGTGACAGTCCAGCAAGGAAGTCACATCTTACCTAGGCTAAGCAATAATAATGAAATGTGATAAGCACTGGTAGAAGGTAAATCAGTTAGGACTCTTTCAGTTGCCAACTGGAACACACACACACACACACACACACACACACGCATGCACCCTGACTTAAAGAAACAAACAAACAAACAAACAAAAGTGAATGTATTAGCTCATACAACTGAAAACCTCAGACATACATTTGCCTTCAAGTGATTTTTGATGCAGGAATTTAAATGTTTTCACCCAAAACTGGTTCCTTTGTCTTCATCTTTTGGCTCCCCTTATCTAGGTTGGCTGCATTATCCAAACTGGCTCTCACCTTATGGAGACAAGCTTAACAACCATGATCTCACATCTTTACAGCAGAAAAAGAGAGCCACTTCTCCAGTAGGTCCCCAAGAGCTCTGAGACTCATGCTGATTTTATCAGCTTGGATCATACACTCACTCCGAGACAATGATCACAGCCTGGGAAATGTGATATACAGATTGTCTAGGCTAGTATTTATGGCAACTGTCTCACAGAAACAGCTACCATATTATGTCAGATTCAGGCAACATACCCACAATTATTTTTGTTAGAGCTACATTTAGATATCAACATGCCAATTGAGCATTGCAAAAAGGTATGAATACCATCCTGAATGCTTTTCTTTCAGAGGTAACACTGATGAATCATAGAAACTTATTGACTACTAATAATATTTTCCCCTGTTTCTCTCCTTTGAATCTCAAACCACAAGAATCTAAAGGAAGCATTCCACTATCAAAATATTGTAATCCAAAAATTTAGTTCTTCACCAAAGCAGATAGTATTCAACATAAACTACTATATAATTATATATACAATACATAACTATTTTGAATTTGAAAGATTTTTAGAACCTTATGTTTGCCATGTACTCTGTAACTGGATAAGTGTGAAAGCCATCATGTAACACAAGGACATGACATTTTTTTTAATATAAATAGAAAATTCCCTCATTTCTGAGAGGAGCAAAATGGTGGTGCCAAGGAAGGCTAAAAGGTTTGATCCCTCAGAAAGGAGAAACCTGGCAGTGTCCTAAATTTCAAATCATTTAAACATCCCATTATATATGATCAGCCCCAGATCTAATATGTATTGAATGTCAAAAGATAGCTGTAGAATAGATCTTGAAATTCCCTATGGTCACAGATTTTTCCAAAAATTTCTGTTATATTTGGGGAGAGAAAAAAATGAAGATAAGGAGAAAAGGAAGGAATTCCTATAAAATAAGAAGGAATAATGTCAATTCTAAGCACCTTATGTCAAACACCTTGACACAGGTACTTATTCCTACAAGGTAGCAGTTTACAAACTTTAATGTGCATCAAATCATCTGGGAAACTTCTTTAAAATACAGATTCTGAGCCCTATTCTCAGACATTCTGCTTCCATAAGTTCTGAATGGTGCATAAGATCCTACCTTTTTAATGAGCACCTTTGGTGATTTCGGTGCTAACAGTCCAACAAACACACTAAGAGAATATTAATTTATATCTAAATCAAAAGCTGCTATATGTAATGAAAACAAAATCTCAGAAACTACTGTAAGAATAGAGAGCATGTAAATGTCAGTACTATCCCTCATTCATGAGTAAATCCCACCAGCTAGATCAGGTTCTGCTTTATAAATGCAGATATACATAACACAGACAACAGTTCTTAGAGGCATACAGACAGTAGAATTTAAGATAGTTATGTCCCTGAGAACAAATACTGTCATCATGGAGATACAGTGCATTTTTGAAGTGAGGACAGCAAGCAGGACTGTGTAAGACAAAGGACTTCAATCCAGAAGGTTATTTGGAGGTCAGGTGCAGAAATCTCTGGGGCAGGCATCAGATCAGCACTATATGCTCTATCTGTAAGCATTTTAGCAAACTTTCCTAACAAATCTTGAGTTCTGGTTGATTTCCAAAATGATTCCTGGAATGTTGGAATACCTCATTTGTAGAAGCAGTGACTAGTAGGGAATTGTGGTCATCCACATCTCCCCATACAGATCCAATTTCTGATTCATTGGGTTACATCATGTAATGTGATCAGAGAAGAGAGCAAAGTATAATAAGCAGTCAAACTACGGTTCTTGCAAATACCTGTTCATTTTCAAATCCACCAGTAATCCAAGGACTCTGCAGTGGCTTTATACTCTCCATTAATTTTTCTACCCAGTCTATCCCCATAAAGTTTATTTCTGCTAGACTTGCAGAAATTTTCTGCACTGTATATTTTCACAAAGCCCCAAAATCCATGGGTAATAACTGAATATCTAAAAGTTTTCATCTATGAAACTTATAAACTTATAAATCTGGCCTTATAAACATATCCAAAAGACAGTTTTGACAATAATTCAGATGCTCAGAAAAAATGTTTTATATTGCAATGACCCACATGGGGGTTGTGTGTGTGTGTTTGTGTGTGTGTAGTATGTGTGTATATAGACAGTAGTGTAATATTTCAGGCAAAAAATACATACTTATCTCTAATGGAAAACTATCTCTTTTCTTTTTAACCAATGTTAATTTATTTTAAGAGAGGGCAGAAAATTAAAATCAGTACAGTATAGTGATTAAAGGTACAGATTTTGAATTGAATTTTAATCCCAACCCTGACATGACTTTTGAGATTTGGGATAAGTTTCTTAAATCTCTAACATCAGTATTCACAGCTCTAACAAGGACACAAAAATACCTACCTTCCAGGATTGTTGAGAGTTTTAAAAGATATAATGTGTGTCAAGCACTTAACACAGTGACTATAACATAGTAGGTAATTATAATCATGATTTTGATCAAATATTTACCTTAAAGAAGCCATTTAGGAAGAAAAAGGCACATTCCTTCATTAGTTTCTCATGTATATTAGAAGAATCAAATGTTTTCAGAAAACATTTGAAAATTTGTTAAGTGACCTGAAAACATCCTGAATTCTTGCACTTCACAAAATAGGAAGAACAGAGTAGGCAGAGGACAACTTTTTACCTACCTATACCTATAATTCATCGTGAAGATGTTGATTCTAAAACAGTTACTGTTAGATTCTAACACAGTTTCTACTGTGTTGAAAACCAAAGCATGCAACATTTCTACTCATTTCCACTTCCATTTCTATTTCTACGCAGCCCAGATTACTATGATTGTTAGAAGGATCATAAGGCAACTGAAAACTAAATTTACCTATAAAAGGGCAACCAGAATACTTATGATCTTAAGAGACCCTATATTCTTGAGAATACTAATTAAATACTAATTTCCTCCAAAAATTATTCTGTTCTCCCACAGAACACCTGATTTTTAAGTGGGCATTTTACCACCCAAAATAAAGACTCCTTTACAAGTAGATTTGTCCAAGTGACCTGATTCTTCAAGTCAGTAAGATATAAGCACAAATTTATTGAAATTTTGAAAACTTTCCTTAAAAGGTAGCTGGCACATGATCCTCTCTTCTCCTCTGTCCTCTCTCTTACTTGCTAGCTAGAATATGAACATGCTGACTAACGGGGGAAGAAGCCATTGTGGACCAGGAGGTGACTTGGGAATAGAGGCTATCATAGAAAAACAGTAAGCTAGAAAAAGCCTTGAGTCTTGAATGTTTTATAAAGCAAAGCTACCATAACATGCCTGATCCTACTTTTGTGTGAGAGAAAAATCATTTTCTAACTTTTTTAAGTTACTGTTATTTTTATATCCACCACTGAACTTTACCATAACTGTGTTGAATGAAGAAAATATTTTAGAGGAATGAGATTAACCTAGACTCACATGAGCTGAATTAAAATCCACTCTCCTGAAAGGCCTACACTTCATAACCAGCAGTGGCCTGAAAGTATGCATTGCCCTGTTTGCATGTTTTTAAGTTCCCAGTTATCCTCAGGACATTATTTATCTCCATAATTCTGAAACAGAGATGCTCCTCCACTCTTACAATCAATCCAATAAAAACAAAACCCATCACAATCTTCACTTTTCCAATTTTGGAATTTCTGTGAAAACAGACTCCTCTATCACTTTCATATAGCTAACTGGTTCTCAATTCTTCCTAATGAAAACCCATGATTTTTCCCTTCTCTAAACATTTCAAATGTTACCAACATTATTCTTTCATGTATTGTTATTTTTAACTTAAAAAAACTGTGATTTTCTAGACTTTAAAGACATTCACTCAACTTTTTTTTATTATTATGCTATGTTAATAACCATACATTACATCATTAGTTTTTGATGTAGTGTTCCATGATTCATTGTTTGCATATAACACCCAGTACTCCATGCATTACGTGTCCCCTTTAATACCCATCACCAGGCTAACCCATCCCCCCACCCCCTCCCCTCTAGAACCCTGTTTGTTTCTCAGAGTCCATAGTCTCTCATGGTTCATCTCTCCCTTCGATTTCCCCCCCTTCATTCTTCCCTTCCTACTATCTTCTTTTTTTTAACATATGATGTATTATTTGTTTCAGAGGTACAACTCAACTTTTATTCTTCTCAACTAAAGAAGCCTAATGTTTTAGTCTGTCACTGATATTTTTACCCTATTTGATTCTTTTTTAAACATATTTATTTATTTATTTATTTATTTATTTATTTATTTGACCGAGAATGTGGGGAGAGGCAAAGGGAGAGAATCTCTAGCAGACTGTCCACAGAGTGCAGAGCCCAACACAGGGCTCAATCTCAGGACACTGAGATCATGACCCAAGCCAAAATCAAGAGTCAGAGGCCTAACTGACTGAGCCACTCAGGTGCCCCCTCCCATTTGATTCTTTTAGTGTCCTTTGGCACTTTCAACATTACGTTATAAATTTCCTGCGTATAACAAAACTTTCCAGTGAAAAATGAAGAAACAAAAGAACTCAGGATATGAAAGAAACAAATTGTTGAACCAAATCCTCATGCTTATTGTAAAACATCTTTCCTACAGATAATTATATATGCCTAAGATGAAAGAAAACTTCAAAATAGGCATTCCTTCCCCTCCTCTTCAGTATTGCTGTGTTGAGGGCAATGAGACAATAAACTGAATCATACCTCTCTCTCTGCTTCCCCTTCATTACCAGGACAAGGGACTGGAGAATTTCCAATGGAAAGTACAACAGAGTAATATACTTTGTTAGGGCTTCCTACTACCACAAGCACTATCCAAGCACTTTTCCACTTGCTAGCTCTATAACCTTGGGAAAGTGACTTCACCTTTTTCTGCCTCAGTTTCCTTACCTAAAATTTGGGATAATAATAGTATCTTTGAATTGGATTATTATGATTAAATGAGACAATTTATGTAAAATAATTGCCATGGCATCCATCACATTTTAAGCACACAGTAAATAGATCTCCTTACTCATAACAATGATGATTCTGTCTTCCTCTAATCGGGCCATGGTGGCAACTGAATGACACTGATAGAACACTGGGACACTTAATCATGAACTTCGTGCTCTGCATGCAGCCTACCCAAAAAAATCTACACATCAAAATCTATACAAAATCTACTAAATGTACACATCTGAAATTTTAATTTAAAAAATATATACTGAGATATACATTATATGAATCCTTTGAGTGTAGAATGTAGCACTTCAATTTTGATTGCCTCTTAAATTTTTAAAGAATTATCACATCAGTGTGTTTAGCACCACTTGAGATATATTGAAGAATGTAGCAGAAATGTAACAGAGCCTGTTTTGTAGAGTTTACCTAATGCTAATATCACAGACATATTTGCCAGCTTATAACATCAAACATACTATTAAGACAATATAAGACTAGGAGATAAATTGTAGAATGGGTTCCAAATGTTTTACAGAGGGGGAAAAAGATAAAAGAGAATTCAAGTTGTGAAGAAAGATTCTATGAAATACGTTGGCATTAAACTAAGCATTAAAGAATCTTGACTAACTCTTAGCTATTTCATTAAGCCAAAAATGTCCCCTTTAGAATGGGCCTGTTTCTGTTTCTCTTGCGTATTTTTATTCATTGAAAAAATTTCTGAGCATATTCATGTATTGAGGATTGTAGAAGTCACTGACAATACAACAATAAACCTAGTTCACTCCTCCCTGTCATAGAAAAAGCCTACAGGATTTCCTGCTCCTGGTGTTGGTGGAGTGGCTAGCTGCAGAGCAAAATTTCCACAGGCTTAATCGGAGATAATTGGAAAAGTTGGGGAAAAAAAAAGTGTTTGAAAACAGAATCATTTGCGTATCCAAGATCCTGGAGAGAAGGGAGGTACAATGTAGTACTTTTCCCTTTGAGATATTTGTTAGGCTACAAGAATGGCAGGATAAAGAGGGTAAGAGGCAAAGCAGAAATAATAGCCAAATGCTAAAAACATGAATTGAGTTTTGAACAGTCTAATGAGACTAAGGGGATAAAAACTGGAGTTCAGGGGCCTGCAAATCAGACAGCCCCTGATAAAAGGCCCAGACCTCCAAAAGGACTTTGAAAAGGCCAGACTTTAGGATTAAGGGCAAATCTCTCATAAAAATCCGGTGTTGACCAGTTCAATTCAAGACCAGGTAAAGGTCATCTGTTCCTGCTCAAAGTGCAGAGTAAATTAACACTAAATCCTCTCTGGAGAAAGATAACATCAGGTAGAACTTCACAAATTGATCTCTATGATTTTTCATATACAATTTCTGGCATTTAATTTTTTTAATTATTAAGCATGGTAGGCTAGAGTTCAATGCTCAGAAATCAAGAAAAAACTTAGAAAAAAAAGGAAACAGATTCAAGATGATGCAAACTTTGGAGTTCTCACACAAGGATGTTAACACAACTGCTGTGATTAATGTTTTCAGAAAGTAGATGAGAAAATGGAGAAATTGACCAGTAACTGAAACTAATCAAAAATTCTAGACTGCAAAAGACAATTACTAAAATTAAGAAATTTATAGACATTAAACAGGAGATAAGAGAATTAGAACTGGAAGTTAGGTCAATTTAAAATAACCAGACTGGGGCGCCTGGGTGGCTCCAGTCGTTCAGCGTCTGCCTTTGGCTCAGGTCATGATCCCAGGGTCCTGAGATTGAGCCCCACATTGGGCTCCCTGCCCTGTGGGAAGCCTGCTTCTCCCTCTCCCACTCCCGCTGCTGGTGTTCCTTCTCTTGCTGTGTCTCTCTCTGTCAAATAAATAAATAAAATCTTTAAAACATCCAGACTAAAGAACAGAGAGAGGAAAAGATGAAAAATAAAGAAAAGGTATATGAAAGATCTATTGGACAAATTATTGAAGTCCTAAAAGGAGAGGAGATAGTGAGGAAAAATCTTATATGATGTTGCCTAACAATATTACAAAAACAGCAGACATCAATCCACAAATTTAAAAATCTCCATGAAATCCAAGCAGGATAAACACAAAATAAAACAAACAAACAAGGAGCACGATGGCGCAGGAGTAGGAGACCTGGATTTCATCTGGTCTCAGGAATTCAGCTGGATAAGGATCAAACCATTCTGAACACCTACGAACTCAATAGGAGATTGAAGAAAAGAATACAACAACTCTCTGAACAGAAAAGCAACCACTTTCTGGAAGGTAGGCCTGTGGAGAAGTGAATCGGAGGCGATATTCGGGAGGATAGACGGTGGGGGAGGGGGCCTCTGTTGACTGCTTCTGGCAAGTGATACAGCAGCGGAGCACAAGACTGGAACTTTTAGAAGTCAGCTCTGCTGAGGGACGTCGCTCCAGTGGCTAAGCGGGGGATGGAACCCTCGCAGGACAGTGTGGTCTCAGGACCCTCGGGGTCACAGAAAGACCAGGGATGACTGAGTGCAGCAGAACTCCTGGGTATCAGAGCCGGGAAGCCGGCTGCAGAGACGAAGCCGAGGGTGGGCTCTCAGGTCGGAGTTGCCATAAACTGTGATCGGCGACACAGTCGGGCCACTGCTCCTCCAGCAGGGACCCAACAAGCAGCAGATCCGGGGAGACTCCCCTTCCTCCCTGGGAGGAGCGGCGCGGGAGTGCACTACAGGGATCTGCTGGGTTTGGAGACTCCACACCGAGTCGGGTGCCAGAGATAGAAATGCTCGGTCACAAGCCAGGTGACCATGGAGTGCGGCCAGAGACCGGGGAGACAGGAGTGATTGACTTTTCTCTGGGGCCACATTGAGGCACAGGGCACCCAGTTCTTGGCTCCTCTGGGGAGGAGACTGGGAGGCCACCATTTTCACCCTGGTCCTCCAAAGCTGTACCGAGAGCTTGCAGGGAACAAAAGCTCCTGAGAGCAAAGCCCAGCAGCTTGCTTACCCCGGACCGACAAGGGCAGGGCAATTCCGCCTCCGGCAAAGACATTTGGGAACCACGGCAACAGGCCCCACCCCCAGAAGATCAGCAAGAACCGCCATCCAAGACCAAGTTTACCGATCAATGAGAACGGCAGAACTCCAGCACTAGGGGAATACTGCACATAGAATTCATGGCTTTTTTACCATGATTCATTAGTCTTTCAAAGTTCATTTTCTTTTTTTTAACTGTCTTTTTTTTTGCGTGTGAATTTTTCTTTTTCCCTTTTTCAACCAACATCTTATCAATCCCTTTTTAAAAAAATTTTTTTTATTTTTCATTTTTAGAGTCATATTCTATCCCTTCATAGTAGTTACCCTTATTTTTGGTATATATATATATATAAACTGTTCTCTCTTTAAAATTTTGAGATACAGTTTCTTCTAACAGATCAAAATGGACCCTAAATCTCTAGTGTATGGCTTTGTTCTAGTCTCCTGCCTGATCACATTCTCTCCCCTTTTATTTTTTCTTTCTTTTTTTTTAAATCTTCTTCTCTTTTTTCAAACAACTTCTTATCTTATCAATTCCTTTTATAAAATTTTTTATAATTTTCACCTTTACAGTCATATTCCATCCCTTCATCATATCAACCCTTATTTTTGTACATATATAAGTTTTTCTTTCTTTAAAATTTGGGAGGCATTTTCTTCTAACAGACCAAAATACACCCAAAATCTAGAGTGTGGCACTGATCTATGCACCAGCCTGGTCATATTTGATCATATTCTGCTTTTTTTGTTGTTGTTGTTCTGTATTTGTTTGTTTTTATTTTTTTCTTTTTCTTTTTTTTTTTCCTCTTTCTTCTTTCTTTCTTTCCTTCTCTTTCTTTTCCCCTGGTTTCAGGTCTTTTCTGATTTGTTTAGAGTATATTTTCTGGGGACATTGTTACCCTGTTAGCATTTTGTTCTCTCATTCATCTATTCTCCTCTGGACAAGATGACAAGACAGAGGGATGCCTGGGTGGCTCAGTCAGTTAAGTGTCTGCCTTCGGCTCAGGTCATGATCCCAGGGTCCTGGGATCGAGTCCCGCATTGGGCTCCCTGCTCAGCGGGGAGCCTGCTTCTCCCTCTGCCTCTGCCTCTCTCTCTCTCTCTGTCTCTCATGAATAAATAAATAAAATCTTTAAAAAAAATGACAAGACAGAAAAAATCACCTCAACAAAACAAACTAGAGGCAGTACCGACTGCCAGGGACCTACTCAATATGGACATTAGTACGATGTCGGACCTAGAGTTCAGAATCATGATATTAAAGATAATAGCTGAGCTTGAAAAAAACATGGAAGTTATTAGAGAAACCTTTCTGGAGAAATAAAAGAACTAAAATCTAACCAAGTTAAAATCAAAAAGGCTATTAATAAGGTGCAATAAAAAATGCAGGCACTAGCTGCTAGGATAAATGAGGCAGAAGAGAGAACCAGTGATATAGAACCAAATGATGGAAAATAAAGAAGCTGAGAAAAAGACAGATAAACAACTACTGGAACATGAGGGCAGAATTCGAGAGATAAGTGATACCATAAGACAAAACATTAGAATAATTGGGATCCCAGAAGAAGAAAGAGAGAGAGAGGCAGAAAGCATATTGGAGCAAATTATAGCAGGGAACTTCCCTAATTTGGGGAAAGAAACAGGCATCAAAATCCAGGAGGCAGAGAGAACCCCTCTCAAAATCAGTAAAAATAGGTCAACACCCTGACATCTAATAGTAAAACTTACGAGTATCAGAGACAAAGAGAAAATCCCGAAAGCAGCCGGGAGAAGAGATCTGTAACCTACAATGGTAGAAATATTAGATTGGCAACAGACCTATCCACAGAGACCTAGCAGGCCAGAAAGGACTGGCATGATATCTTCAGAGCACTAAACGAGAAAAATACACAGCCAAGAATACTATATCCAGCTAGGCTGTCATTGAAAATAGAAGGAGAGATAAAAAGCTTCCAGGACAAACAAAAACTAAAGGAATTTGCAAAGACGAAACCAACCCTACAAGAAATATTGAAAAGGGTCCTCTAAGCAAAGAGAGAGCCTAAAAGTAACACAGGCCAGAAAGGAACACAGACAATATGCAGTAACACTCACCTTACACGCAATACAATAGCACTAAATTCATATCTTTCAATAGTTACCCTGAATGTAAATGGGCTAAATGCCCCAATCAAAAGACACAGGCTATCAGACTGGATAAAAAAAAAAAGACCATCAATATGCTGTCTGCAAGAGACTCATTTTAGACCCAAAGACACCCCCAGATTGAAAGTGAGGGGGTGGAAAACCATTTACCATGCTAATGGACACCAAAAGAAAGCTGGGGTGGCAATCCTTATATCAGACAAATTAGATTTTAACCAAACACTGTAATAAGAGACACAGAAGGACACTATATCCTACTTCAAGGGTCTATCCATCAAGAAGATCTAACAATTGTAAATATCTATGCCCCTAACATGGGAGCAGCCACTTACACAAGCCAATTAATAACAAAATCAAGCCAATTATTTAAGGCAATTAATAACAAAAGCAAATAAACACATTGACAGCAATACAATAATAGTGGGGGACTTTAACACCCCCCTGACTGAAATGGACAGATCATCTAAGTAAAAGATCAACAAGGAAATAAAGACTTTAAATGACACACTGGACCAAATGGACTTCACAGACATATTCAGAACATTCCATCCCAAAGCAATGGAATACACATTCTTCTCTAGTACCCATCGAACATTCTCCAGAATAGATCACATCCTAGGTCATAAACCAGGTCTCCACGGGTACCAAAAGACTGGTATTATTCCCTGCATATTCAGACCACAATGCTTTGAAACTAGAACTCAATCACAAGAGGAAAGTCGGAAAGAACTCAAATACATGGAGGCTAAAGAGCATCCTACTAAAGAATGAATGGGTCCACCAGGAAATTAAAGAAGAATTAAAGAAATTCATGGAAACCAATGAAAATGAAAACACAACTGTTCAAAATCTTTGGGATGCAGCAAAGGCAGTCCTAAGAGGAAAGTATACAGCAATATAAGCCTTTCTCAAGAAAGAAGAAGGGTCTCAAATACACAACCTAACCCTACACCTAAAGGGGCTAGAGAAAAAACAGCAAATAAAGCCTAAACCCAGCAGAAGAGAAATAATAAAGATCAGAGCAGAAATCAATGAAATAGAAACCAAAAGAACAGTAGAACAGATCAACAAAACTAGGAGCTGGTTCTTTCAAAGAATTAACAAGATTGATAAACCCCTGGCCAGACTTATCAAAAAGAAAAGAGAAATGACCCAAATCAACAAAATCATGAATGAAAGAGGAGAGATCACAACCAACACCAAAGAAATACAAACAATTATAAGAACATATTATGAGCAACTCTATGCCAAGAAATTAGATAATCTGGAAGAAATGGATGCATTCCTAGAGATGTATCAACTACGAAAACTGAATCAGGAAGAAATAGAAAACCTGAACAGACCTATAACGACTAAGGAAATTGAAGCAGTCATCAAAATCTCCCAACAAACAAAAGTCCAGGGCCAGATGCTTTCCCAGGGGAATTCTACCAAACATTTCAAGAAGAATTAATACCTATTCTTCTAAAACTGTTCCAAAAAATAGAATGGAAGGAAAACTTCCAAACTCATTTTATGAGGCCACCATTATCTTGATCCCCAAACCAAAGACCCCATCAAAAAGGAGAATTACAGACCAATATCTTTGATGAACATGGATGCAAAAATTCTCACCAAAATACTAGCCAATAGGATCCAACAGTACATTAAAAGGATTATTCACCACAACCAAGTGGGATTTATCCCTGGGCTGCAATGTCAGTTCAACAACCGCAAATCAATCAACGTGATACAATACATTATCAAAAAAAGAACAAGATTCATATGATCCTCTCAATAGATGCAGAAAAAGCATTTGACAAAGAACAACATCCTTTCTTGATCAAAACTCTTCAAAGTATAGGGATAGAGGGTACATACCTCAATATCATAAAAGCCATCTATGAAAAACCTACAGCGAATATCATTCTCAATGGGGAAAAACTGAGAGCTTTCCCCCTAAGGTCAGGAACACGGCAGGGATGTCCACTCTCACCACTGCTATTCAACATAGTATTAGAAGTCCTAGCCACAGCAATCAGACAACAAAAAGAAATCAAAGGCACCCAAATCAGCAAAGAAGAAGTCAAATTCTCACTCTTTGCAGATGATATGATACTTTATGTGAGAAACCCAAAACACTCCACCCCAAAACTGCTAGAACTCATACAGGAATTCAGTAGAGTGGCAGGATATAAAAGCAATGCACAGAATCATTGGCATTCCTATACACCAACAACAAGACAGAAGAGAGACAAATCAAGGAGTTGATCCCATTTACAATTGCACCCATAATCATAAGATACCTAGGAATAAATCTAACCAAAGAGGCAAAGGATCTGTACTCAGAAAACTATAAAATACTCATGAAAGAAATTGAGGAAGAAACAAAGAAATGGAAAAACGTTCCATGCTCATGGATTGGAAGAACAAACTTTGTGAAGATGTCAATGCTACCTAGAGCAATCTACACATTCAATGCAATCCCCATGAAAATACCACCCACTTTTTTCAAAGAAATGGAACAAATAATCCTAAAATCTGTATGGAACCAGAAAAGACCCCGAATAGCCAGAGGAATGTTGAAAAAGAAAAGCAAAGCTGGCAGCATCACAATTCCGGACTTCCAGCTCTATTACAAAGCTGTCATCATCAAGACAGTATGGTACGGGCACAAAAACAGACACATAGATCAATGGAACAGAATCGAGAGCCCAGAAACGGACCCTCAACTCTATGGTCAACTAAACTTTGACAAAGCAGGAAAGAATGTCCAATGGAAAAAAGACAGTCTCTTCAACAAATGGTTTTGGGAAAATTGGACAGCTGCATGCAGAAGAATGAAACTGGACCATTTCCTTACACCACACACAAAAATAGACTCAAACTGGTTGAAAGACCTAAATGTGAGACAGGAGTCCATCAAAATCCTAAAGGAGATCACAGGCAGCAACCTCTTCAACCTCAACTGCAGCAACTTCTTCCTAGAAACATCGCCAAAGGCAAGGGAAGCAAGGGCAAAAATGAACGTTTGGGATTTCATGAAGATAAAAAGCTTTTGCACAGCAAAAGAAACAGTCCACAAAACCAAAAGACAACTGACAGAATGGGAGAAGATATTTGCAAATGACATATCAGATAAAGGGCTAGTATCCAAAATCTATAAAGAACTTATCAAACTCAACATCTAAAGAACAAATAATCCAATCGAGAAATGCGCAGAAGACATGAACAGACATTATTCCGAACAAGACATCCAAATGGCCAACAGACACATAAAAAAGTGCTCAACATCGCTGGGCATCAGGCTAATCCAAATCAAAACCTCAATGAGATACCACCTCACACCAGTCCGAATGGCTAAAATTAACAAGTCAGGAAACGACAGATGTTGGTGGGGATGCGGAGAAAGGGGAACCCTCCTACACTGTTGGTGGGAATGCAAGCTGGTGCAACCACTCTGGAAAACATTTTGAGGTTCCTCAAAAAGTTGAAAATAGAGCTACCATACGACCCAGCAATTGCACTACTGGGTATTTACCCCAAAGATACAAATGTAGGGATCCAAAGGTGTACGTGCACCCCGATGTTTATAGCAGCAATGTCCACAATAGCCAAACTGTGGAAAGAACCAAGATGTCCATCGACAGATGAATGGATAAAGATGTAGTATATAGATACAATGGAATATTATGTAGCCATCAAAAGGAATGAGATCTTGCATTTGCAACGACATGGATGGAACTGGAGGGTGTTATGCTGAGTGAAATAAGTCAATCATGGAAAGACATGTATCATATGACCTCACTGATATGAGGAATTCTTAATCTCAGGAAACAAACTGAGGGTTGCTGGAGTGGGGGTGGGGTGGGAGGAATGGGGTGGCTGGGTGATAGACATTGGGGAGGGTATTTGCTATGGTGAGCGCTGTGAATTGTGCAAGACTGTTGAATCACAGACCTGTTACTCTGAAACAAATAATGCAATATATGTTAAGAAAAAAAAAAAGAAGAAGATAGCAGGAGGGGAAGAATGAAGGGGGGGAAATTGGAAGGCGAGATGAACCATGAGAGACAATGGACTCTGAAAAACTAACTGAGGGTTCTAGATGGGAGGGGGATGGGTGGATGAGTTAGCACGGTAATGGGTATTAAAGAGGGCACATTCTATGTGGAGCACTGGGTGTTATGCACAAACAATGAATCATGGAACACTATATCAAAGACTAATGATGTAATGTATGGTTCTTAACATAACAATAAAAAACACTTAAAGAAAAAACCACATTCCTTAATTTCTTATTAAAAATAATTCTTGGTAGATAACAGGTGTTCAATAAATGTTAGCTACCATTATTATATACCAGATATTATTCCAAGAAATGTATATGTATTAATTCAACTATTCCCCCAAAGTTCTAAAAGGTAGGTATCATTATTAATATTATTATTATTTATTGTTATTATTAAATGAGGGTACTAACGCCCATCCCACAAATCAGGATTTGAACCTACACCAGGGCTTTTAAACACTCTGCCATTCTGGCTCCAGGTTTAAATTGATGATTTCCAACAAGACACACCATCCTTTTTAGTTAGGATTCTGGTTAAGTTCATCAATATATCACGTACTTAAGTGTCATTGTTTGAGACAGAAAAAAAGAAAGTAGTTGTTCATTTTATCTAATAATTATATGTCAGTCTATTAAGAAATGATTCCCATTAGGTTTGATTAAGTTAATATACCAAAAAATAATTTTTGCTCACCTTTAATAATTATATATAATCTCCTCAATGTAGAACTCCATTTCATTGGGGGTAAAACTAAGAATATTAAATAGTTAAAATTACTTCAGAAGTAAGCCTTTTTTCTTATGAGACACATGCTAGCTGTTGCAATTTTGTCATCTCCTGTCTACTTTCACTTTCAAGACAAAGTTACATTCAAGAAATTTCTTATTAAATGCATGGCTAATTCTCAAGTCAGTATTCTCAGCCTGGATCTTTTTCCCTGGAATCCAAGAACATGGTTTTCAACAGTCTAATGATTAGTGTGATCTATTGATAAATTCAAGAAACCTCCCCATTAGTGTTATTGTTGCACCATCATTTTCTTATTTACCAAGATTAAAACTTCAAAGTTGTGGGGTTTTTTTGTTTTTTTATGAACATTTTATTATTTTTTTAAATATGTTCAGTTAGCCACTGTATAGTACATCAATAGTTTTTGATATAGTGTTCAGTGAAAAGAAAAAAACAAAAACATAGTAAAACTGCTGAAAAACAAAGATGAAAAGAACATTTTAAAGTAGAGAAATAAAGATGTAAAAATAAAAGACTAAAGCTTCTGTAAGATAATGTAGCATAATATATTCATGACCTTGGAATACAGGAAGATTTCTTAAGCAGGATACACACACACACATACATTAATCATCTCTTCATCAAGAAACACGATCATGACAATAGAAAGAGAAGAACATATAATCAACAAAGGATTTGATTCCAAATAATCTGAGAACACATAAATCAATAAGAAAATGATAAACCCATAGGAAACTTGAAGAATCATTAAAAAAGGGATGGGGCACATACAAATGACCATTAAAGATATAAAAAAGTGCACAACCACATTAGTCATTAAAGAAATGCAACAAGATATCACCTCACAAGTATGGATGGCTAAAATTGGAAAGCTTGACAACAGTAAGACATATCTATGACCAAGAGAACCCGGAGTTCTCATATATAGCTTATTGAAGCACAATATGATACAACTACTTTGGAAAACTTCAGTAATATCCTCTATTATTGTAAAATATACATCCTATGACCCAGACATTCTACTTAATTCAATACCTAACAGAAATGCATGCAAATGGTCATTAAAAACTATACATACATAATAACAGCAGCATTAATTATAATAGTCAAAACTGGGAACCACCCAAATAGCCATTCAGAGTAGAATAAACCAATAATTTTGCTATATACATACAACAGAAGGTTACCTATGATGAAAAATGAAAAACTATTGCTATTTACAAAAATGGGTATATCAAATAAACTTAATTTTAAACAAAACCAGTTCCCCCCAAAACATTATACCTTATGATTCCATTTATATAAAATTCAAAAGACTGGATGGAGAATATTTATGGAGAGGAGGAATGGGTAGTGACTGTGAAGGGCACAAGAGGAGCTCTTGGGGTACTGAAAATTACTTTATTTCTTGTCATGAGTAGTAGTAATATGAGTGTGTTCACTCTGTGAAAATTTATATGTTGTATAATATGATCTGTGTACTTACTTTACACAATATTAAGTTATATGCCCAGTACCATGTTAGTTAAAGGAAATAAATATCTACTTTTTTAATTTATGGACTTCACTTGCCATAGACACAGTACATCCAAAAAAATGGGGGGAGGGGAGATCCTGACACAGGAATAAAATATAAAAACCAATTCATCCTCACAGGTGCAAGAAGGCTGGGTAAATTTTCAGCCCTGATGCCTGTGCCAGGATCACCACACCCTTGGCACAGCTGTCCATGAGCCACGCTTGCTTTATAAAAGAACATTTTGCTAACTTTCTAAGACTGTAGACCTAAACACAAAATTCTGTTTCTAAGATAACATCCTGTACCATACCTCGTTTTACTTTGGCTGCCAACCTGGAACAGTCATTGCCTCCATTATTTTAAATGGAGGGCTTTTCAGTGCTACATTTATGAGTTTCTTATTTTTTAAGTGGATAAACCTGGCCAACACCACAACCTTAAATACTTTTACTAGAACAAGTACCATCCACTGCAGACACATCCTTCATAGAGAAAAATCTGGCTTCTTGATACTTTGGTCTGGCCAACAGACATCCTGCCAGGTTTACAGTGAAAGATCAGCGTTCTCTGACAACAGCATGAGGAATATTTCCCATCCAGGAATGAGTGAATTCGGACAGGAGTTTGCAGGTCTGGCAAGACATCACGTGGACTAGGCCAAACCAAACATCGAGTGGAAAACTCCACTCAGACAGTATGCCATGGGTCCAGGCCCCCTGCAGCCAGCCCACATGTGCAACTGACACTACTTAGTAATGAAGCAGCAGCCAAACAGTACTGCACACACTGTGCAGAGAATGTACCTCAGCCAGGTGGAGGGAAGGATGACAGGACCACTGGGACACTGTCCCAGGTCTAATCAGAAAAATACACTCTGGATTTTTCCAGGACCTCATGATGCCAGAGATATTTTGATCATGAAGTTGAGGAGGTATTTTGAGCATAAGTGGCTTTTGTGACCCATATGTCTAAATATTTTCCCTTTTATGCTAGGAAAAAAAGAAACCTTGGCTCACAGTTCCACAAAGTGAAAAAAAAAATGAAATAAAACTTTACTTAAAGCACAAATGTATCCTACCAGATTCTGTCATCTCCCTTCAACCTTCTTATTCCTCAACTGCCAAGTCACTAGTTACGAATAGTGTTGCTATGCATTTTGCATAGTGACTAGTACACTTTTCATTCCTAAAACTATTATTTATTCATATAGTTGTTACATCTACTTTTGTTAATTTATTTTAAACACTTTTAAAGGTGCATGTAAGCACTTCTTGAAATTTTGCCCCCAATAAGAAAGATTTCATAAAGAGGACAAATTAATTCAACATATCTAAACTTGCACTTGCCACAACTTCCATATTACTTCTCTCCATTGCTATGAATAACTGAGGGTTGTCTGTGTATCTACTTTAAAGTATGTGACATTTACCCATTATATCTGAAACTGGAAAGCATGAAGATGCATGTATGTGGCAAATGCAGAGCAAGATATTCTCCCCCAAAAAGTAGGAAATCACTTTACTTACAGTATATTGTAGCAGACTTCACAGAACAGTTGAAGATGTCAGAAGACTCCTAAATGTGTAAAGGAAAATTAATTTTTAAAAGTCTGTGAACTTCAAAGATTGTACAGATATATAAAACAGTTATATCACATGCACTAATATTTCTATGACTAATGACGCTATTAAGATCCAATTTCCAAAACATATATATACATTTCCTGACAGATAAATTCTTATAATTAGAACAGCAGAGTTTTTCTAAATAAATATTATTCACATACATTTAAGTAAAATCACATTTATATACATCTTCTCAAAGAGTAAGGAAAGAGCCAAAAATTACTGTGAGCTGTTAACTCCAACAAGGGTCAGTTACCTTCTGCTGTGCTTTCTCATGTTTTCTTGGAATTCCACAACACCCCATTTTGTAACCCTAGTTTTTTGATCATCTCAGTAAAAATTCAAAGATTCTAACCCTTCCCATAAGAGGCAAAGAAGGATGAAAGACTGCTCCCCAGGTCAATTTACTTGCCAAGGAGCTAAGATTTCTCCTAGTATTCAAGTTCCAATGGCAGAGGGTTTAAGAGGGAAAAGAGATAGATTGTTTGGTTCAATACAGAACACTCTTGACTGAAATATTTTTCTTTTTTAAAAATAATATCTACAATTTCTATAGCCATTTATAATTTACAAAATGCTGCCCCATGTTATTTTGTTTAATCCTCACCAGAATAGGTATTCAGACGATATTTTGTAGATGTAGAAACTGAAGTCAGAACCTGAATCTATGCCCCCAACCCCAGCACAAAGCTTTTTCCTCTTAACCACAACTGCTCTGAATATGTGAAAATAAGAAATGAGGCTGCTTAGAACTCCCTTCTCTTGGGTGAGAACCATAAAGAAGATTCATGATTTAAAATTAAGAGAGTTATCAACAAAAGTTAAACTATGGAAATAGTCCAAGTGTCCATCAACTGATGAATGTATAAAGAAGATGTGGTATACATACATACATACATACATACATACACACACACATGCATATACACACAATGGAATACTACTCAGCCATCAAAAAGAGTGAAATCTTGCCATTTGCAATGATGTGGATGGAGCTAGGGAGGTTTATGCTAAACAAAATAAGTCAGCCAGAGAAAGACAAATACCATATGATTTCACTCACATGTGGAATTTAAGAAACAAAACAGATGAACATATGGGAAGGGAGGGAAAAAGAGAAAGAGTGAGAGAGAGAGGGAAACAAACCCTAAGAGACTCTTTACAATAGAGAACAAACTAAGGGTTGATGGAGGGAAGTGGGTGGGGGATTGGCTAAATGGGTGATGGGTATTAATGGCACTAGTTATGATGAACACTAGCTATTATATGTAAGTTGATGAATCACTAAATTCTACTCCTGAAACCAATACTACACTATATGTTAACTATATGCAAACAATGAATCATGGAACACTACATCAAAAAACTAATGATGTACTATATGGTGACTGACATAACATAATAAAATAAAATTTTTTAAAAATTTTTGAAAAAAAGAAAAATAATAAATAAATAATAAATAGATAGATAAATAAAATGAAGAGAGATACTGATGGAGCCTGAAAAGATACTTAGCAAATCTGACTAGACCTATGAAAAAAAATTTTGATAGAGAAAGAGAGCTGAGACATGAAAGTGATCATTTCATCCTCTAAGGAAGTCACTAAAAAATGAGAACCGTTTTAGCATTAGTATAACGAATGCTAAAGCAGAGGTTCTGACTGGTGCTACCAAAAAAAAAAAGAGAGAGAGTCTGGGATTAAAACACCACATCTGTAGTCATAATAAGGATAGAGCTAGGTAAAACCTGCTTGTAACTGTAAATCAATAATATCTCTACTGTAGTCAAATAAAAATGACCTTTTAAAAAGAATTTGAGTGTAATAGTAAGATTGCTGAAGGACATGGCAATTTCAAAGAGGTTTATGAGGAAAACTACAGTATTCTCAAGCAAAGTTGGGAAACTCATGGTCTGAAAATTGTAACTGAAAAGAAAATTGTTAAACTTACATTGGTAATCTTTTTTTTTAAGATTTTATTTATTTATTTGACAGAGAGTGAGAGCACACAAGCAGAGGAAGCAGCAGAGGGGGAGGGAGAAGCAGCCTCTCTGCTGAGCAGGGAACCCAACTCAGGGCTTGATCCCGGGACGCCGGGATCATGACCTGAGCCAAAGGCAGACACTTAACCCACTGAGCCACCCAGGCACCCAGATAATCTCTTTCAATTGTGCTGTATCAGTTGAAATTATTGTTGAGTTTCCTGCCTTTCTAGATTGAATGACTTAAACTCACTATTTCCACAGCTTGTAGAAGCATTAAACATCCCCATGATCCCTTTCTACCTTTACCTTCTACTTCCACATGTGCTGTTTTGGTGTTTCACTGTGTCAACCAAATTGTGAACTCATACCTTTTACTGGTTTCAAAAAAAATTAAAACAAATATTACCTTTTTAAAAATCATATTCACACTGATCATTATGAGAAATAGAGATTACAGATTTCAAAAGATTCAAAGAGTATGGCATAGCTCCAATTTTAAAATTCATCTTTCAGATACCATTTTTCTCAAAATTTCTCTGGCAGTAAAGGAATTTGGAGGTCCTGACTTCATCCCTTCTCTAGCCAGCACCTCATCTAGTCTCCTAACCTGCTAACTGCTGTTGCTTTTCACTGATCTCCTTCTTTTCATTTTCTTCTCCCTCCATCTCAAGAAAGGGAAAAGCTTTCTTGTATCAAGTTTAACAATTTAGTGATTGTCTTTTGTTGCTGAGATGTGCCTAAGGTCTCATGATCCAAACCAAGAGATTACTCAAGCATTTTTCTCCCCCAATACCTCTTAACTCTAGTAAAGGGGAAAAGAATGGAACAATAGTCATAAATGATCAAACAACTCTGGACACCCATTGATTTGAAAAGAAACATACATTTAAAACCAACTTAAATAATGTATTATTTGTCCTATGTATTTCATATTCATAGTTGTTTTAAAAGCAAACTACTTATATGTATCCAGGTCACATGAATATGAAGGATTAGTAAGCAAAATCCCTCATACAGAATTATAAAGGACATAGCATGTGGAATGATACAGCATAGTTCAAAGTCTGTCTCCCCCACTACCTTAGGCAAGTTAACTTGCTCATAATAGGGACTTACTTAATATTTACTAGTTCAAACACCAGCTGTAATAACACCAATGATGTGTCAATATATTTCTAAGTTGCCTTATGTCATCATATTGGAGAATCACCTCAAAACCCTAATTATCAACTAGTATTTGCCTTCTCCTCCCTCTCCATTACTGTAGATATTCTGAATTTTGTTTATGTGGGCTTTTCATTGTCCCTACTGAAACTCTAGGCCAAAAAAAAAAAAAAAAAGGAGGGTTGGAGGAGCTAAATAAATGTTAGACTCATGGCATCGCATGTATATCCATGGTAAAGAACATATTTCTGTATTTTTTACTTTCCAGTAATTTTTTTTCTAGGATAATTCCAATATAAAATATGCAAGCAATTGTAAAAGAATACTTTCAGCTAAAAGTGGGCACACTTTAGGATGAAGTTTTTATCTCTTGAGTTTTTCCTCTTTTTTTTTATTATGTTATGTTAGTAACCATACAGTACATCATACATCATTAGTTTTTGATGTAGTGTTCCATGATTCATTGATTTCGTATAACACCCAATGCTCCATGCAATACAGGCCCTCCTTAATATCCATCACCGGGCTAACTTGTCTCCCCATGCCCTCCCCTCTAAAACCCTCAGTTTGTTTCTCGGAGTCCATAGTCTCTCATGGTTTGTCTCCCCCTTCCCCCCCCCCCTTCATTTTTCCCTTCCTTCTCCTAATGTCCTCCATGCTATTCCTTACGTTCCACAAATAAGTGAAACCATATGATAATTGACTTTCTCTGCTTGACTTATTTCACTTAGCATAATCTCCTCCTATCCATGTTGATGTAAACCTGGGTATTCATCCTTTCTGATGGCTGAGTAATATTCCATTGTATTTTTGGACCACATCTTCTTTATCCATTCGTCTATTGAAGAGCATCTCCACTCTTTCCACAGTTTAGCTATAGTGGACATTGCTGTTATGAACATTGGGGTGCATATGGCCCTTCTTTTCACTACATCTGTGTCTTTGGGGTAAATATCCAGGAGTGCAATTGCTGGGTCATTGGGTAGGTCTATTTTTAATTTTTTAAGGAACCTCCACACTGTTTTCCAAAGTGGCTGTACCAACTTGCATTCCCACCAACAGTGTAAGAGGGTTCCCCTTTCTCCACTACCTCTTTAACATTTGTTGTTTCTTGCCTTGTCAATTTTTGCCATTTGAATTGGTGTGAGGTGGTATCTCAATGTGGTTTTGATTTGAATTTCCCTGATGGCTGATGATGATGAACATTTTTTCATGTGTCTGTTAGCCATTTGTATGTCTTCTTTGGAGAAGTGTCTGTTCATGTCTTCTGCCCTTTTTTTGGCTTTTTTTTTTTTTTTGGTGTTGATTTTGAGAAGTTCTTTATAGATCTTGGATATCAGCCCTTTGTCTGTAGTGTCATTTGCAAATACCTTCTCCCGTTCTGTGGGTTGCCTCTTTGTTTTGTTGACGGTTTCCTTTGCTGTGCAGAAGCTTTTTATCTTGATGAAGTCCCAAAAGTTCATATTCGCTTTTGTTTCCCTTGCTTTTGGAGACATGTCTTGAAAGAAGTTGCTATGGCCGATGTCGAAGAGGTTACAGCCTATGTCCTCCTCTAGGATTTTGATGGATTCCTGTCTCCCATTGAGGTCTTTCATCCATTTTGAGCTTATTTTTGTGTATGATGTAAGAGGATAGTCAAGTTTCATTCTTCTGTATATAGCTGTCCAGTTTTCCCAACACCATTTATTGAAGAGACTGTCTTTTTTCCATTGCATATTTTTTCCTGCTTTGTCGAAGATTATTTTACCATAGAGTTGAGAGTCCATATCTGGGCTCTCTATTCTGTTCCATTGGTCTATGTGTCTGTTCTTGTGCCAGTACCATGCTGTCTTGGTGATCACTGCTTTGTAATAATGCTTGAAATCAGGCAACGTGATGCCCCTAGCTTTGTTTTTCTTTTTCAACATTTCCTTGGTGATTCAGGGTTTTTCTGAATCCCTATAAATTTTAAGATTGTTTGTTCTGGCACTTTGAAAAATGTCATTGGTATTTTGATTGGGATGGCGTTGAAAGTATAGATTGCTCTCGGCAGCACAGACATTTTAACGATGTTTATTCTTCTGATCCATGAGCATGGAGTGTTTTTCCAACTTTTTGTGTCTTCCTCAATTTCTTTCATGAGTGTTCTGTACTTCCTAGAGTATAGATCCTTTACCTTTTTGGTTAGGTTTATTCCAAGGTATCTTATGGTTTTGGGTGCTATTGTAAATGGAATCGATTCTCTAATTTCTCTTTCTACAGTTACATTGTTAGTGTATAAGAAAGCAACTGATTTCTGTGCATTGATTTTGTATCCTGCCATATAACTGAATTGCTATATGAGTTCTAGTAGTTTGGGGGTGGAGTCTTTTGGATTTTTCACATAAAGTGTCATGTCATCTGTGAAGAGAGAGAGTTTGACTTCTTCTTTGCCAATTTGAATGCCTTTTATTTCTTTTTGTTGACTGATTGTTGTTGCTAGGACTTCTTTTTTTTTTTTTTTTTTTTTTTTTAGGATCCAAAAGTCATTTTTATTTGGCTTCCAAGTGTATTTGATGAATTAATTTTTCCCCCTACCACAGATTTCACTTTTTTTTTAATTTTTTTATTGTTATGTTAATCACCATATATTACATCATTTGTTTTGGTGTAGTGTTCCATGATTCATTGTTTGTTCATAACACCCAGTGCTCCATGCAGAATGTGCCCTCCTTAATACCCATCACCAGGCCAACCCATCCCCGCACCCTCCTCCCCTCCAGAAACCTCAGTTTGTTTTTCAGAGTCCATCATCTCTCCTGGTTCGTCTCCCCCTCTGACTTACTCCCCTTCATTCTTCCTCTCCTGCTATCTTCTTCTTTTTCTTTTTTCTTAAAATATGTTGCGTTATTTGTTTCAGAAGTACAGATCTGTGATTCAACAGTCTTACACAATTCACAGCGCTCACTGTAGCACATATCTTCCCCAATGTCTATCACCCAGCCACCCCATCCGTCCCACCCCCGACCACTCCAGCAACCCTCAGTTTGTTTCCTGAGATTAAGAACTCCTCATATCAGTGAGGTCATATGATACATGTCTTTCTCTGATTGACTTATTTCACTCAGCATAACACCCTCCAGTTCCATCCACATCGTTGCAAATGGCAAGATCTCATTCCTTTTGATGGCTGCATAATATTCCGTTGTGTATATATACCACATCTTCTTTATCCATTCATCTGTCGATGGACATCGTGGCTCTTTCCACAGTTTGGCTATTGTGGACATTGCTGCTATAAACATTGGGGTGCACGTACCCCTTCGGGTCCCTATATTTGTATCTTTGGGGTAAATACCCAGTAGTGCAATTGCTGGATCGAATGGTAGCTCTAATTTCAACTGTTTGAGGAACCTCCATACTGTTTTCCAGAATAGTTGCACCAGCTTGCATTCCCACCAACAGTGTAGGAGGGTTCCCCTTTCTCCACATCCCCGCCAACATCTGTCGTTCCCTGACTTGTTAATTTTAGCCATTCTGACGGGTGTGAGGTGGTATCTCATTGAGGTTTTGATTTGGATTTCCCTGATGCCAAGCAATGTTGAGCACTTTTTCATGTGCCTGTTGGCCATTTGGATGTCTTCTTTGGAAAAATGTCTGTTCATGTCTTCTGCCCATTTCTTGATTGGATTATTTGTTCTTTGGGTGTTGAGTTTGATAAGTTCTTTATAGATTTTGGATACTAGCCCTTTATCTGATATGTCATTTGCAAATATTTTCTCCCATTCTGTTGGTTGTCTTTTGGTTTTGTGGACTGTTTCTTTTGCTGTGCAAAAGCTTTTTATCTTGATGAAATCCCAATAGTTCATTTTTGCCCTGGCTTCCTGTGCCTTTGGTGATGTTTCTAGGAAGAAGTTGCTGCAGCTGAGGTCGAAGAGGTTGCTACCTGTGTTCTCCTTTAGGATTTTGATGGACTCCTGTCTCACGTTTAGGTCTTTCAACCATTTGGAGTCTATTTTTGTGTGTGGTGTAAGGAAATGGTCCAGTTTCATTCTTCTGCATGTGGCTGTCCAATTTTCCCAACACCATTTGTTGAAGAGACTATCTTTTTTCCATTGGACATTCTTTCCTGCTTTGTCAAAGATAAGTTGACCATAGAGTTGAGGGTCCATTTCTGGGCTCTCGATTCTGTTCCATTGATCTATGTGTCTGTTTTTGTGCCAGTACCATACTGTCTTGATGATGACAGCTTTGTAATAGAGCTGGAAGTCCGGAATTGTGATGCCGCCAGCTTTGCTTTTCTTTTTCAATATTCCTCTGGCTATTCAGGGTCTCTTCTGGTTCCATACAAATTTTAGGATTATTTGTTCCATTTCTTTGAAAAAAGTGGATGGTATTTTGATGGGGATTGCATTGAATGTGTAGATTGCTCTAGGTAGCATTGACATCTTCACAATGTTGGTTCTTCCAATCCATGAGCATGGAACTTTTTTCCATTTCTGTGTGTCTTCTTCAATTTCTTTCCTGAGTATTTTACAGTTTTCTGAGTACAGATCCTTTGCCTCTTTGGTTAAATTTATTCCTAGGTATCTTATGGTTTTGGGTGCAATTGTGAATGGGATCGACTCCTTGATTTGTCTCTCTTCTGTCTTGTTGTTGGTGTATAGGAATGCCACTGATTTCTGTGCATTGATTTTATAGCCTGCTACTTGACCTAATTCCTGTATGAGTTCTAGCAGTTTTGGGGTGGAGTCTTTTGGGTTTTCCACATAAAGTATCATATCATCTGCAAAGAGTGAGAGTTTGACTTCCTCTTTGCCGATTTGGATGCCTTTGATTTCTTTTTGTTGTCTGATTGCTGTGGCTAGGACTTCTAATACTATGTTGAACATTAGTGGCGAGAGTGGGCATCCTTGTCGTGTTCCTGATCTTAAGGGAAATGCTCTCTTCTTTTCCCCATTGAGGATGATATTCACTGTGGGTTTTTCACAGATGGATTTTATGAAATTGAGGAATGTTCCCTCTAACCCTATACTCTGAAGAGTTTTAATCAGGAAAGGATGCTGTATTTTGTCAAATGCTTTTTCTGTATCAATTGAGAGGACCATGTGGTTCTTCTCTCTCCTCTTATTAATGAGTTTTTCATTTTACTTGAAAATTACTTAATTCATATGTAGCTGAAGGTTGCAAAGGGTGAATTTGTACTGGCAATTTTACCTATTTTTCATGGCAATAAGACACTCAAGGATAGAAACTACTTTCCAGACATTTAGGTCACTCTATCTCTTCACTGCTCTGCTCATATATCTCATTAACTCTCGCGTGCATACACACCCCACCTTAAAACAAGTTCTCAGACTCACAAGAGACCCATTTCATGAATTAAATTAAGTCAGCCAAAGGGAAAAAGAAGAGGCAATTTTAGGTCTAATTCTTTTTGGATCACAAAATCTGAGTCTTAGGCTGCTTCCAAACACCTGCACCTAACTAGGAGAGCAGAGACATGTTTTGTGGCACTCTAACCAACTACCACTTAATGAAATAAACATTATAATTTTCATAGGATAATTTTCATGGAAGTGCACTTGGTTAAGAAATGGTACATAATATTATGTATCTTTGTATCCGTGAATAAAAATATACTTCAGGTAATAGAGATACAGACAAATACAACCTGTCTTTTACAATAGCAGTGAACATCCAAGAGTATGTAGAGGAACAGTGAAAACAAATAACAAAACTACACAATCTATGGAGTTCCTATGTTACATCACCGGACCAGCATACATCAACCCTCACTCCAACACCCACTCCCCAGGTATCCTTGTTCAGTAAAGTTATATACATAGGAGTTCCTTTTTTGTAAGTAGAATAGAAGAACGGAGTTTGTGGTTGAATTCTAATACTAAGAAAGGAGAAGGATGGCAAAGATGCTATCGTGTTTGCTCTCAACAGAACTTTTGTTCTATGTTTAAACCCCTATGATTAGTGGGATGGGGTCCAAAAATGGTTAAATTCTTTTGTATAAAAGAGTCTGTAAATTATGGGACCCAAGAAGAGGTTCTCTGACACTTCAATTTTTTAAATGCTGAGGCATAAAATTGAAGACACCATTCTTCCCAGTACTGCCCAAAATCCTACAATACTTTGTCAGTTCAAGGGCTATAGCTTAAGAAGGATTGCAGATATTTTTCTTAGAGTAAACTAGTGCTTTCATGATGTAAAGTGGCAAGTGAGGCTTCTCAGGCAGTAATTCTATATACTTTTGAGCTAGAACATAAGAATACCAAGGGACAACTACATCTAGAATGTGCACATTTTGAAGCACCCGCTTGTGGAGATAACTTGAGCAATATATTGAGAGTGATAGATTGAGATCCTGCTATTATACAGATAGAGACTAGCACATCAGCAGTTTTGGGGCTAAGTGTATATTGGAGTTTTAGAAAGCTAATAATTGAAATCAATTTTTCCCCTCCCAACTTCAGTAATGATCAAGTGATAGAAGAAAGGAAGAAAACAAAACACCAATTTTATTACTAATGAATTGGGAGATGTGGTTTGGGTGTTCATTAATCATGAGTTTCCCCAAATTAAATAGAGTTACCATCCTGGCACAGGAAGTGTTAAAGGCTGCAGACCTCCCCAAAAGGGGCAGAGTCTGCAATGGAAGGTCATGACAGAATGTATGCTTTCTGCAGGCAAATCCAGAGTGGAGGACAAAAGAATTAGGCTACATATGCAAAATTCTTCTTTCCAAACTCGCCAATCTTTCCAACCTTATCAATCACCTTAGGAGCATTAAGGAAAAGAGTAGGATAAAACACCAGTTTTATTCTCGTGGAACTCCTTCTATAAAGAAAGATGAAGCCTATGGATATGATGTTCTTCCACCATCAGCAATGTGCAAGGAGCCTGACACTGGGCCAATCAGGGTAGCAGACTATTTATGGAACAACCTACCATGATCTAGGCACTTGCCAACAATACCAGTTAGATACCAACAAACATTTGTCTTCCTAACCATAAAACTTAGTATATATTAGGTGTATGCTCTTACTTTTCTAAAGGGCTGGAGGAAGAAGTATGCTTCCTAAACATAACTGGTGGTAAATAAGGCCATTTAGTAACGCTGTGATTACAAAGGTGATTCAGAAAAAGATTTCCATTGATATTTAGATTATCCATGGAGGTGGGGAGGGATAAGCAATAGAGATTAGATTCAAATTCAAAATAACTTTTATAAAGTGCCCACTCTGTGTCAGGCAAGAGTTAATACATTCACAAACAATTTCATTTAATATAATTTAGTACTTAAAACAACCACATTATAAGAGGAAAAATTAAGGCTCAGAAGGTTAAGTAATTTGTTTAAGGAGTCATACGAAAGAAGAGGTAGAATATTTTGAACCAAGTATGACCGACTTATTTCATTCTGCTGCTCAGCAGCCATTATCAGTATATAGATATCAAAACAATCATAACTTTTAAAAAATGAATTTGGTAAACAAAAGTAAAAAAGAAACCCTATGGGACTGTCAATCATACTAAATAAAATAAAATAATTTACTTGATATCATAACAGCTCTTCTAAAATCAATTTTAAAGGATGTGTTTAATCTTCAAGGCACCTTTTCAAGGAACAATTTAAAGGACTAACAGCTATATGACTAGTACATCAGTAAAAGGTTTTTGTTCACCCTTAAAATCATTGTGTATATGTCCTTCATCAAGCCCAAACCTTGGGACTTCTACCAAAATTAGAGAAATTTTCCTTTGACACTGCACAGATCAGGATAACCCAACGATAATCACTCCCTTGCAGGCATTGCACATGAGGCATTTTAAATGCTGGGGGAGATAATCTATGGATTCAAACCAACATAAAAGCTGAAGTAGAAGAAAGCAGGCCTTCTTTTTTGTGAAATGTTAGCTCAGAGAGGCAGTACATGGTGTCCTGAAGGTAAATCAGGAAACATAAGTCTTAGCCTGTGTTTTGATTGTTCCCAGAGGCTCCCTTGGCTTTTCTGGCACATTTCTTTTCAGATTTATTTTCTCCCACACCACTTCCTGGAGTGATTAGAAAAAAATACCGATGCCAAGCAAGTCCAAATATGCCTGAGATCCTCTTAAACAGCTTGGCACTTCCTGCTGCTCTCATTGGCAATTCCATGATGTGGTTAGCTAGAGAAGTTTTAATTCAAATTCGGTTAATGCAATTAATTAATTTGGAATTTTGACTGGTTCATTTTTAAAAGTATTTCTAGACTTCTATTTGGAAAGAACAAATTATACCCTAGGTTAAGAGACAGAGCAATTTTATATAGACTTAATTAGCCTCAAACATAGTGTAATAAGCAATGATCTAGAGAGCATGATTTAAGAGACATCACAGAAATCTAAATTATCTCAATGTGTTTTGCTTCTCTTACTTTCCTTGGTACTTCCCACCTTTTTATCCACCTTACTTCATGGATTCACCACTTGAGTCCCTCATCTGAGTTGGAAAACTAAAGTAAATTATCTCTAAAAGGCTGGTAAAATGCATGTTATGTAGGAAGAGTAAAGGGAGAAATGGTGGTGTTGAAAGGGGGTTCCATCTCTCACTGAAGAATCAGGGTGAACTGCTTTATGAGGCTGGCCATTTTTCATCTTTAGAAGCAGGAATTGAAGAAAAGCTATGCATGTTGCACTGAAGTACAGATAAATCATCTCATGCCTATTACTTTGTGAACGTGCCAAGAGTAGGTCCAGTTTCAAACTTAATGTATGTTATCATAGAGTTCAGAGTAATTCCTGGACACGGTCAGTTCAGTAGTATGTAATCAATATGTAAACTGGAGGCGGGGGAAGCATTCTTGCTTTCCCTATATCAATTTCATCATCTGAAAGATGTGATAGCTCTAAAAAGAATACATTCAGACTATGAAAAAAAAAATCTGATGAAAAGCACTTCCAAAATGGCCAAGTAATGATCTCAAAAAATCTTTTCATCCCTAAAAGCAGTAAAAATATCAAAATTTTTAAAAATCAACATTTTCAGAACTCTAGAAATTAACTGGAAGCTTGCAACAATATCAGGAGAATTTATTCAAGGGAGAAGACAATACTCAAGGGAAAAGGAAGAAAGAACAGCAAGCATTACAACATTTTAACTCACCCTATTCTCATTTGTCCTCTCCCCAGTTTCACAGTAACCATGAAAACCAATAGCCTCACATATATGGTAGCTGCAAAAACCATAAACTTAGCAGCCACTGGAGAGGGAAGTATAGGTTTGGAACTCCTAAAATATCACAATTCCCAGAAATTTGTCATTATTTGACTTGTCTAGTAGCTGCCTAGAAGCCCTCACTTGCAGGACTCATCTCTATGTGACATTACTGAGAGCTTTTTCACTGTAAACAGCTTTCCCCAGGGCAATATTGATTGACAACAATCATGAGCAATTGTTTAACACCACAGCTGAATAAGGGGGGAAAAAACAGTTGAGGCAAAAAAGAGGCTGACCAAAAAAATCAAAAGGAAAAGTTGAGGAATCCAATATCTATAGTAGGCTGTGAAAAGCTCCAAAATTATCTGGGAATTTAGAAGCCCATGTGAATATGCAGATGTATGGTTTATGTTTTTTATTTTATGTATATCATGATGTTTTGATATCTTAAGAATATTTCTGGCTGGAGAAAGAGTGCACCTCCTGGGACTAGCCAATTCTTAGAGATAGCAAAGGATTCAGGGTGAACATGCCTTTAATATGCAAACTAAATGGTCCAGAGCCATACATCCTCTATCTGGCTTGTATAGCTCAGGAAGCAATATTCCTCTGCCTGAACAGTCCCAGGCAAGATAACAGTACCTAGAGACTATCTCCATAGCCCAAAATCCACTGGAATTATCCAAACTAGTCAACCTAACCTGTTTACCCTGCCCTGTCTTACCTTTCCTGAGGAAACCCCAATAAAAGCTCTGGCTTAGACTTTCCCCTTGCTCCTCTCTTCTGTCTCCTGTCCACAACCTGGTGTTTCTCACATGGTCCTGTGTGGTGTGCCAGGACTCCTGTTTATAGAATCTGTGAGTATAATAAACTTTGTTTACTGAAACTGAGACTCTCCTGTGTCCCCTCTATGGCAATGCCTGACTGACTATCACATAAAAGAACGGAGGACAGCCGTATGGGCATGGCAAGGAAATATCTGAAAAGTGTTCAGGTATAATCTCTTGCCTCAGGCTGACCTCATATCTCCACACAAGCAGGAAATAAAAGCTAAGACAGAGTTGTAGACTACTGGAACACTGAAGGCATGACCTAACTTGCACACAGCCCTACCACAAAGGTTTGGAGATGTATTGATTCAAAGCATTTAAAAAATCTTTGTCCAATCATTAATTGACAACAAAGCTATCAAAACAGATACTTCCATGGCCACATATGACAAAGAATAGAGACTTTACAAATTTGTTCAGGAGAGTCACTAGACAAATGAGCAAGTATCAGTAACAACTACAATAATGAACAGCAGTAACAACAAACACTAAAGGGGCATGTGAGCTCCAGAGTTGCTTCACTCTATTATTTTAAATGTCCAGTTTTCAACAACAACAGCAAAAATTCTGAGACATGCAAAAAATAGGAAAGTATATTCATACACAGAAGAAAACAGTCAATAGAAATCATCTTGAGAGGTGGTTCAAGATGGTGGTATAGAAAGATACTGTATCACCTCCTCCCACGGACACACCAAATTACAGCTACATATGGAAAAATTCCCTCTGGAAAGGCCTAAGAAGTATCCTTATCCCAAAGGATAAAAGGGCCACATCAAGATAGGTAGGAGAGACAGAGACAGTCTCACCAAACACCCCACCATGAGCATGGCAACCCACAATCAAGAGGGATCTCATAAATATGGAGCTTCTCCCTGAAGAGCCAGTGGTTCGTGCCCCACATCAGACCTTGGGAGCTGCACCAAAGATATGAACCCCCAAAATGTCTGGCTTTGAAAATCAATGGGACTTACATCCAGGAGACTCAAAGGGAAGTAGGGAATTGAAATTCTGCTCTTTGAGAGCTTACACACAGATTCACTTGCCTCAGAATCCAGCACAAAAGCAGCAGTTTGAAAAGTGCCTAGACCATATATGAAGAAAATTCATTTGCTAATATTAAAGCATCTACTGGAGGAGCAGGGGCCTGTCAGGATTCTCTCTAGGGAAAGAGATGCTGGCAGGTGCTATTTTTGTCATCTTCCTCTACTTTGCTAGTGCCAGCAGACAGGCACCGTCACGGTGCTCTCTCTCTACCCCATTATAGCCAGCAGCCATGCCCTGCCTCTGCACTATCCCACTGCTTTGGCCAAGCCTGCAGGTCCACAGCAGACCTACGTTTGCCCACTACTTCACTAAAAGCCAGTAGGTGCACTCTGGTCCTGCACTCTCCTGCAGCCTCGCTAAAGTCAATGGGCACAGTCCACACAAAAAATGCTCCTTGATTGCCAGTTCTGGTGGCCAAGAAGGCTTGTGTTCTTAATCCCCAAGAGCTTGGAATAATTAGAGAGACTGTTCTTGGCAGGTAACCATCCCTGGGCACTGCATAGACAATAGAGTGAAACACACCTCCAGACTTCTGGTGGAAAAAGTCCTATTTATTTGTCTTGGAACTTCAGCCTGAGAACCAGCCTTCAGTTTTGCACAAACCTACAGGTTATGTATGTGCTTTCAAGGAATATAGGCCAGGGGATGCCACCTTTGCCCTCTCCCCTGGCCTCACTATAGCCCAATGGTCCCTCCTAGAAACGAGCTTAAACACTTATCTAGAGCCCCAATTTTTGCAATTGTAACTCAAGGGACACCTCCAGGTCATCTGGTCTAGAAGGAAGCAGTGTTTATAATTAAGGTCCCACAGGACTGTATATATTTGCATACTTTCAAATCTGCTGCCTAAGACCTGGCTTCTAATCACCCTGAAACTAGGCGCTGACTGAGACCCCTCCCTTGGAGCACTGAAATGTCTTGGTACAACCTCAAGAACTGGGACCTATCATGAATAAGTCAGGCTACTTCGACAATCACAAAGGTTTAAGAAACAATCAAGAGCTAGAGCAAGGTTGAGCAATAAGGTTCAACTCCTATACAAGGCTGCTCCTTCAAGACTGTTTTGCTTTAAACATATCAACAAACACAAAGAGTGAAGCAAAATGAGGAAACAGAGAAATATGTTCCAATGAAAGAACAAGATAAAACCTCAGGAAAAAAAAACCTTTATGAAATGAAGATAAGTAACTTATCTGATAAAGAGTTCAAAGTAATGGTCATAAATGGTCACAGAAGTTGGGAGAAGAAGGAATAATCACACTGAGAACTTCAACAAGGGGACAGAAAATATAAGTATTAGAAAATATAAGAAGTCACAAAGCTGAAGAATACAATAACTGAATTAAAAATACACTAGAGGGTTTTGATCAACAGCAGACTAGATGAAGCAAAAGAAAGGATCAGTGGTCCAGAACACAGGGCAGTAGAATTCACCCAAACAGAGCAAGCAAGCAAGAAAAAAGAGAGAAAGAAAAGAAAAAAGAATTTTTAAAAGTGAAGACAGCTTAAAGGATCTACAGAATAACGTCAAGCAGCAAAACATTCACATTATAGGGGTCCCAAAAGAAGAGCGAGGAAAAAGGGAAGAAAACATATTTGAAAATATAACAGCTAAAAACTTCCCTAACCTAGGAAAGAAAACAGACATTCAGATCCAGGAAATAATAAAGATAAAATGGAAATAAATGAAATAGAAAAGAGAAAAACAATAGATAAAATCAGCAAAATGCAGGAAAAGTTATGTATAACATTTCTAATTGGATGACTTAGACAGTGGGAAGAACTGCCCAGAGCATACCCAAGAGCACAGTAAATAATGCTACCTGACTGGGCGCCTGGGTGGCTCAGTTGGTTAAGCGACTGCCTTCGGCTCAGGTCATGATCCTGGAGTCCTGGGATCGAGTCCCACATCGGGCTCCCTGCTCAGCAGGGAGTCTGCTTCTCCCTCTGACCCTCTTCCCTCTCGTGCTCTCTATCTCTCATTCTCTCTCAAATAAATAAATAAAATCTTTAAAAAAAAAAAATAATGCTACCTGACAACTCCCCTAAGTAATGGTGGAGAAGAATGTAGGGGAAGAGAAGGACACCACCATCATACTAAAATATCCCTAACGGTGAATCCTGCACCCCTTCCTACAGATGTTTCAGTTCCCACCAACTTTAACAGAAGAGAGTTGACATTTAGAAAGTCATTTCACTCATGCAGTGTCAGAGTCTAATTGCAATAATGCATCAAGTCTAGCTTAAGGTACCAGAAAGATCCACAGAGAAATGTCCATTTGTGGTATTTAGCAGTACAGCAACCAAATGTTTATCTGTAAGATCAGGTGGTGGGTTACATATCCAATAGTTCACCAAATTCAGATTGGTGGCAACTGCCTATGAAAGGCATATCAATGAATTTGGTGAAGGGGAGTTATACAGGCTACCCTGTGAGAGACAGATAGAAGAGAGGTGATGTATCCATCTCCTTCCCTTCCCTCTACCATATCTGGGATATTTTGGAACCTAAAGAATTAACATCCTACCAGTTGAGAGGACTTCTGCCTATCAACTGTGATGTAGGGCAATCTGTCCTTTACCATAGGCAAGGATAGTGCTCTTGATCCAACCCTCAGGGTAGTGAACCCAGATCTTCTGGATTGGATTCTCTCTTGGTTCAGTAACAATTTCTATTTTATATACTGTTTTTCATCTCATGGGGCTACCTGGAGCCAAAAGCAGGGGCACTTTAAAGGAAATATTAAACTCAAGACCTCAAATTGAGGCCATTATTTTTTAGGTGCGTGTAGGAAACAAACAAACAAAAAATTCTCTGCACCTGGGAAATAAATGAATAAGGTTACTGACTTCCACCAACTTCTATTTAATAGCCATCCTAATCTTTCAAGAAAGAATTGAAGGAGGTAGAAGGCCCTTAGAGGGTCCCAGTGGAGACTGAGTTATCAAATTATAAAATAAAAGTGTACAGCTGAACAAAAGGGGTGCACATCCTATTTAAACATGCACTGCTTGATTGAGTTATATAATCCTGGCAGGGGCTATCTAGTCCCCATCCATCAGCCACTTAAGCTGATCCTTTAATTATCCATTACAGTGCTCAACCACCCCTGTAGCTTGGGAGTTTTATGCAGCATAAAGAGTCCATCATATGCCCCACTATTGGGCCCACTGATGTGTACCTTAGGCCAAATTCCAGAGCCATTATCAAAAGCAATGTGCTCAAGGTACCCAAACAGAAAACAAATGTAGCCTCGTAGTACCAGAAAGTGTGGCCTGAGTCAGTGGAATATGTAAGAATGGCTAGGTCAACCACCTAAAAAGTGTCAAATGCAGTCAGACTCAGGCAGAACCCTTTGGACTGGACAAGAGGCCCAACACGATCTAGACAGATGTCATCAAGACCTCTCGTGGGCTATGTAAGAGCTTCAGTAGTCAACTAGACCCTCCAACTACTGGGCCCCTTTTTTATTTGTGGAGGCAGAGATGGCCAAAAGTTGGCAACTGTTTCTCTGGAATGAAATATGGTACCCCTTCACAGATCATCCCCAGGAATTTTACTTGAGTATAGTAGGTCCTTGTACTTTGTCAGTGTTAATGGCTCAGTTATGTTGTGCTTGTCTCAATGTGATCTCAGGGTATCCAGTCCTTATTGGGCAATGCCCTTGTCTGGAGGTCAATACAGTGGAAGGTCAGTGTTCCCTCAGGGAGTGGGACTTTTTCCATATCACAACATACCTGTTCATTGCAAGTAGCCAAGGAATTTAGGAGCCTTGTGGAAGGACATTAAAGGTATATTAAAACCCATTCCAATAAAGGCAAAATGATCTAGATGGAAAGTGATGCTGAGAAATGCATTGTAGATATCACCTGCCACATACCAAGTTCCCTTGGCTTGCACAATAGCCTACAGGCTGTCACAATATCAGCTCCACCAGTGCCAAGGGCAGTACTGTAGTATCGAGCCCCCTCAGTGATAATTCTCTAGCTACCCAAGGTCTTGCACATAGGCCAGATGGGACTTTTATATGGAGAAATAGTTAAACTTAGGCTTTCTTAAGCTTGGCAACAGGGCCATTATTTCTTCTTCTCCCCCAGGCAGCTGATATTGTTTTTGGATGATAATGGCACCAAGTGCTGGTAGTCAGGTGGGTCCAGGATCTTCTACATGCCCCACTAAGATGGCCCTTATTGAAGTAATTCCCATTAGGGGTTGGAGGTGAATATGAGCCTGAGTGCACATAAATAACACATCTCAACCAATAATACATTAGGTAGTATAGGTCATAACAATGGAGATTTATAGAGACCCCAAATAGTCAAACCCTGGGCAAAGGTCTCAGTGAGACTAAAACCATAAACTACTATCTGTTTCACCTCATTCTAGTACCAAGGATTGTGGGGATCACAGTCACCTGTGAATCAGCATCTGAAAGGCCCAAGAAATTCAATTCTTCCCCACATCCCCACTGAACCCTGACCTTGGCATAAGAAATCCAGTCCCCTTGAGGGGCTGAGGACCTCAACCTAACCCCTACTCCTGCTTATTTGTAAAGCTAAGAGTTCTGGGTAAAGGTGTTTGGACCTGTCCAATTCATCTCAGACTCACTGGGAGAGAAGGAGGGAATGGTTACTTGTGTCAGTCACAGAGACCTCATCATGTGAACCCTAATAGAACTGCCTATAAGGATCACCATGGCCCAGTACCTGATCATGAGTTCCTTGGTGGCGCAATAAATCTCTTCTTTTGAGTCCTCATTATAGAGTAATCAAATCTAGAGATCTTTTGAAAAAGGCCCTTGTCCAAGTTGCTCAGGAAAGGATGCCCAGTTACTACCCCTTCATTGCTTTTTCTGTTGCTCACGTGCAGACAGTGAGCCACAGAAAGAGACCCTGGCAGAGGAAGTCAGAAAAAGAGCACAAAGACAAAGCAGGTGGAAAGAAAAGCATAGACAGAGAAACTGAGACCAGATGATAGACCTTATGAGAGAGGCCACAACTGCCCTTTTCTGAGGAGCTGACAATGGGATTGCTATTGAGTGAGCTGGGCTGATCTGGGACAATAGTCCCTGCTCTCCAAAAGGCTGGATAAGAGATTAGGAGACTTCCCATACTTTCCCACACATCTTCACCTGCTAACTAAAGGAACCAATGATATTTGCCTTCCTCACAACTAACACGTCTAGAGTTTGGAAAGGATGTGCTGATGAGAGGTCAGTTCCTGCATAGTTCTGTATGCAAAGCTCACAAACTGGAATTTGACCCTGTGGGAGACAGGAAGTCACTGAAGAGCTTTATGCCAGAATGACATAAACAGATTAGTGTTTAGAAAAACCACTTTGTGAACTGTAGAGACTAGGCTGGAGAATTAAAACTGAGTGGAAAGAGAGAACATTAGAACATATTAATTCTTAACACGTGGTGTCCCTGTGTGACTTCATTTTTTTCTGCTCTTTTATCACTGAGTTTGTATCTGCCAAAAGTAAACTGGGTACTAGTGGTCACAGTAAATGTGAGCAGCTATAGTCAGCTTGATAAATCTAAATAAGGAATCTATTTAATTCTCAGTTGTAGGGCTTTTCCTATCACTTCTCTTGACCTAAACAGAGAAAGTCAGACTATGCATGAATAAATATCATAGAAGTGAGAAGCATTTAAGACAAAAGTTTAAAACAAAGCAGTGTAAGTCACAAAAAAGTTTCAATTATGGCATAGGAAAACTCTGGAAACAAAGTCCCCAGTGATACAGTAATAACCTATTACTTGCTTTCCCCTTTAATGTAGTATATTAGAATGCAGAAATGTATCATTAGTACAATGGTCCCCAAGGACAAATATTTCTAGTTTCCTAAGCTATATAATGACTGAGTTTAAATACACTGGAGGATCTTTAATTTAGTTATGTTTAAGGCTTACCTTTCATCTCTACTAACAATTCTAGTTTTTAAGTTCATACCCTTTGGGTTGCAAATCTTTGGTGGAAATTTTGAGAAAGATTTTTAAATGTTCAATCTAAACAGTCATGCCCTAGAAAGAAGCCAAATAAAATAAACCAGGGAATTTTCTGATTAAAAGACTTCAAAGAAATTGCAACCAGCTGTTTTCCTTCCACCATCAATTTATTTCCTCTGAAAACTGAATAAGAGGAAAGAGTCTGTGGTAAAAAAGACTGGTTTAGATATATGTCAGGAATCACTGATAGTAAGACTTCCTAAAAAAATAGTCAACTGAAAGGCAGAGAGAAAGAAAACTAACATTTGTAAAACACTTTTAAAAATTGGTCACTTATAAATATATTGACTCTCTTAGAATTTGAGAGACTCCATAAATATTTCCCCCTTTCCTGGCCAAAGATCAGAACCCATTAAAAAGCAAACAGTTAAGGGACATCTGGGTGGCTCTGATGGTCAAGCGTCTGCCTTTGGCTCAGGTCATGATCTCAGGGTCCTGGGATGGAGCCCTGCATTTGGCTCCCTGCTCAGTGGGAAGTCTGCTTCTCCCTCTCCCTCTGCCTCCCCACTGCTCATGCTCTCTCTCTCTCAGTTAAATAAGTAAAATCTTAAAAAAAAAAAAAAAAAAAAGTAAACTGTTAAGACAGAAAGAGATTGAACTATCACCTCATTACTGACAAAGGCTATGTGAGAGAACACGGCTAGGTATTGTTGAGCCACAGAATTAGTCAGATTGACCCAAAGTCAACGGGGTGGAATAGGTGGGAAGGATGGCTTGACTTAAGCATGCCCAGTTTCTCACTCTAATTCACCCATCATAAACCACTCCTTCCCTGGAAAGGTGCTTGGGGCAGGGGGAAGCCATATGCTAATAAAGTCCCTTTCACTTGGAAGGATTCCTTAGAGCAAGGAGTAAGTGTCCTCCTGCCTCCAACCCCAACACATACCACCACATGATCATAATCAGTGTTGTAAGCAGACACTTAGAAAATTTTAAGTTACTTATTCAAGACTTATATATCTCAACTATTAGAATCGAGATTTGAATCCCAAACCATCTGACTAAACTTCCATCTACTACCCAGGTATGTTCCAGTGTAGGGGAGGAAAAATTTCTTTTCTAGACCTTCTTAGGGTCTTTAGCTGAGCCTCAGAATTAAACTAACAGGAGAAAAACATACAAAAACATACAGATTTTATTTAGTAGTTTTTATATGTATATGAGAGTCTTTACAAGAAAAAGGAAGATCCAAAGAAGTAGCTAGGCCTAAGTGCTTATATACCAGATTGAACAAAGAGTGGCAGTTGTAGAAAATTAAAATATATGTGAAGATAAAATATATGTGAAGAATGAAGGAAGATAAGAGTTATTTTAACAAAATCTGTTTGTACAAACTCCTCTTCATCTAGATTCCACATCTCTAATGGTAAGAATGTCTCTTCCCTCTTGGTACTGGGAGGGCATCTTTCACATGGGAGTTTCATCTCCTACTTTCAGGAAGAAAAGGGGAGGTCAGAACGTCCTTCCTATACTAGATTTTCAAGTGACTTTAGCTCAGAATAATCAATATGCCAAAGTGGCATATTTGCGGGTGGCATGTCCTGAATTTCTTCACCATCTTTTTCTTAGAGTATGGTGGAATAAGGACGGTTTGAACTTCTCTGATGATACCCTTTTAAGAGGTATAAAGGAGTTTAAGATTCTGTATAACTTTCTACCAACAAATTATAACAAAACACAAATATTTAACCTATTTTTACATATAAAACCTTAGTTGTATTCCATATATTCATTATTTGGTCTAAAGGGCAAGGCAACCTTACCCTTAATGGAATTTGAAACTTTGCCCTCAGATTGAGGGAGTAAGAACCAGACCCTGTGTTTCTAAAGAGGAATTCTCTCTACCTAAAAAGAGGGGAAGTCAGGTTTTCTATTGCAATTATTTTTGGAAGCAGTTTTAAATGGGAGATCACAGACCTTCCAGATCAGATATCCAGGTCAGGGAAAAGAAAAGAAATAGGGAAATGAAGCCATGGAGAAAGTAGAAGTGAGGATGCTTAGAAAGGAATAGAAGAAAGGCAGCAGGAAGAAGGAACCTAATTGCCAGGGGCCTGCAAGCTAAGAGAGTTCCAAGAATGGGGTGTTGCCTTAGGAGGTACTGGCAAGAGACCAACAAGAATTGCTGCTGTGGCCACTGTTCAAATGTTTAGAGGTCCTGTTGTAGGACAGTCCTAACTAGATAGTCAATGTCACCTTTTGAGTAAGAACTTTTCCTTATTCACAAAGTACTTTACCCAGTTATTGTGGAAAGAGCCACACATAGGCTGAACTTTAGCAACCATCAAGGATATCCCCTGAATACCTACTGGGTGGTGGGAAGAAGTTCCATCCCCTGACTTGAAAGCCAAAATAGGCATCCTAACCAGAGCCCTCATGAGATGGAGTGGATACCCCTAGTACCTCATGGTGCCAGATGAACATGAATACTAAGATGCTGCCCTTAGGGAGGAAGTAGAGCTGAGATAGGAAGCTCTGTAGATAGACTTGCCTGGATGTTATCCTAGTCAGTTGCTTGCTAGCTATGTGGCCATGAGCAAGTTGCAGAATGTCTTTATATGTCAGTTCCAAAACTTGTGGGGATAAGAAATAGTCCTAACTTCACAGGCTCAGTATCAGAATCAACAGAGTTAATATGCTGAAAAAATTTAGAACCATGCCTATCACATAGGAAACATTCAGTAAATGATAATGATGCCATCTAGAATTTAAAGTTGAGAGTTATCAACAATATTCCATAACTGTTAGCAATATTCCATAGTCTGATAAGTTTAATAATGTTTATGAAAACCAAAGAACTATATCACCGATTGAATAAGTTGCCTCTAAACCTTCAGTACCTATGTACTTTTCTGAAATGTTTTCCCACAGTGTGGTCTAGGAAAAGGTATGTATGCTTTGGAGCAAGGCAGACTCCCCAGAGCAACCAGTGGCCTATCTACTACCAAAGTCACTATCACAGACACCTATAGAGAGAACCCTGCTTCAGCCTGGAAGCCAGCAACTACTTTTTATTGCCTCTCTTTTTGGTTCTCTTCCCCCATTTAGTGGTACTACCCTGGATCTTGGGATGCTGCCCCATGACTGCTACCATTCCCAAAGGCAGGATAGCAGCGGTAGAAGCTATCTGCTATCCTGCCTTTGGGAACTGAATCTGGCTGATAATAGATTTTGGCCCATTCTTAATGACTTCAGTTTAATTTGACACACAGGAAATGATTCTTCTTTCTGCATAGTTGCTAATCAAGTCTCACCGTACAGGTACAAAATTCAAACTTTCCCATTAATAAATCTGATTAGGCTGCCATTTATCAGTGACCAAAGACCACATTTTGGCTCTTGGAAATGTTACAGCTAGAAAATTTATAGAGTTAGGTATCCATGTCTGGTGGAATTTAGCAGAGGCCAGTGGTGGGGAGGGTGGAAAAAGAAGATTCTCAGGGAATAGCGCTGCTATGGTCTGAATGTTTATGTGCCCAACACACCTAAATCTAATATTGAAATATTGAAACCTAATCCCCAGTGTGATGGTATTTGGAGGTGGGGTCTCTGGAAGGAGATTAGCTCATGAGAGCAGAGCCCTCATAGATGACATTAGTACTGTTATAAAAGAAGTCCAACAAAGCCCACCATGTAAAGATACAATGAGAAGTCTGAAACCCAGAAGAGGGCCTTCACTTGACCATGCTGGCATCCCGATCTTAGACCTCCAACCTCCAGAAGCATGAGGAATAAATTTCTCTTGTTCATAAGCTACAAAGCTTATGATATTTTGTTATAGGAGTCCAAACAGACTAAGACAAGAGCATAGCAACATGTACATAAAGAATATTGGTGTGGGAAGCATTCTGAGGCTTCTCCAAAAGAGGCAGTGTGACTGACTGCAGGTCATCTTGTATGGTCTGTTATAGCAATTCTAAAGCAGGTGCTTAACATAAATAACCACATATACATGATTTTGCTTTAGGTAGGATTTGGCCTTTTTAGTCTTCAAATTTCTGCTTAAGGCTATGTCTCCCAAAAAGGACACTCATCAGTTCACATCATCTTCAACTTAGGTATACTTCCAAATCAATTATCCTCATTCTTACGATTCTCACTTTATGTCACCTATTTGGGTCACTGCTTCCTCAAGCACTGAATGATCTCTTTAGAAAGAATTTCTCAACCACAGCACCACTGACAACTGGGGACAGATAATCTTTGTTGTAAGGGATGGTCCTGTGCATTCTAAGATATTTAGCAATATCCTTAGTCTCTACCCCTTACTTGCCAGTAACAACACTCTCTGTACCACTCTCTCTCCCACTTATGACAACCAGAAATGTTTCCATACATTGTGAAATGTCCAGGGAGAACAGAGGAGTAGAGGAAGGGAAAAAAATCACCACCCCCCCAGGTTGAGGACCATTGCTTTACACCAAACTGTACATATACACTATGCAAGGTTCATTTGCTCTGACGCACATACCTCGGTACTCTCAGATACTTCTTTTTCTTAATAGCTCTTCAGTGAAGTTTATTTTGGTTGCCCTTTATAAACTTTTTATTTATATCCTTGCCCACTTTTCTAGTATGTTAGTTTCTCCAAGACAATATTTTGAAAAATCAAACCTTAAATCTGTATTTTTAAACATATGAATGAGCCAAAAACAGCTGTTTTGGGGCAAAGGAATTCCCTTAGCAAGTATTTAAGAAGACATCCACTGGAGTCCTCATCATCCTTCAGCTATTTGGTCTCTCTGGCTGCTTTCTTCATCTATAAAATGAGCAGATGGACTAGATCATAATTCATAAATTAAATAAAGAGAAAGAGGAGAAGTACAGAAAACAGGCCATAAGGGAGACAGACCTTTGGAATTAACAAGATTATCCATGAAGAATACAGGAAACAGTGAACAGAAATGGCCTTTCACAAAAATGCTCACAGGTCTAAATACAAAATATCAATTATGAAGCCCCCAGGAGAAAATACAGAAAATACCTTTAGAAGTTCAGAGTGGAAAGTGATTTCCTAAATAACCACCACAACAAAATATATAAACTAAACTATATAGATTTGATTACCTCAAAGTTATCTATTAAATAAACGTCATCAATGAAAATTCATCAGACCAGTTGGGGGAAGTTATCTGTGACATCAAAAGCTGACATGGGATTTGTATTAAAAATATACTAAAGTATCTTTCAGTTCAGCAAGAAAAGGCAGGAGTCAATAGACAAAAGGGCAAAGTCCACGAATAAGCAATGCATGGAAGAGAAAACGGTATCACTGGGAAGACACAATTAGCCTCACTAGTATTCAATGAAATACAAATTCTACTTACACAGTTAGTAAATTAGATATCACCAAATGCCACTCATGCATGTGAAGAAAACTTAACTTGTTAATTTTGTCCATAGATTATCGGATCTCCCTCATGGTTATTTTCAGCCCTCTGGTTAGAGGCAGAGCAAAGAATGGACATGGGAGGATGAAACAAAGTCCAGTCTAGTTTAAACTTAGTCTGACCTAAACATTTACACTGTTCCTTTAGCTGGCGCACTCTCTTAGACAAACTGCTCAATCTCTCAGAAAACCTTCCTCTCCCCTTGTTTGGTTCCCTATGACGTGGTAGGGGCATATGAAGGAGGGCTGTGAATTTTACCACCTTTAGTAGTCCTCGACTTCCTCTGGTCTCAGGGCAATGCCCTTTCTCAACCTGGTGCTGTTTGCCTCCTGGCATTCATGGCAAAATCTGTTCCTGAGGCTACTCATTTTCTATCTGCTTATTAAAGTCCACACTAGCACTGCCTGGTTTACTCAGCCTTGCCTCAGCCCCCACAGATGCTAATAACTCCTTAAAGTCAGTTAGTAGTCCCACTTGTCCACAGTCTGGGCAGTTTACTCATCCGCTTTGCCCCTGCTAAGGTGATCCTCTCTGACAAGCTCAACCCAGCCAGACTCTCCTCTGAGACCCATCTATGTCTCTAGGAAACCAAAGGCAGATGAGAAAAACAGCCTCAGGTATTCCCTTTGCTTCCCTACAGTATCAACCAGACAGTTTGGTTCCACCCAAAGGTCATCATTTCCCAGAAATCTAAGTGAGCACTATGGTTGGGCGGGGGGGGTGGGGGGGTGGTGGTGAGGTCTGGAAGCAGGGTGGAAATGGTGGGGGTCAAAAAAGCTTCCTCCTCTCATGTTACCTCCACTCAATTAATGTGCCTCTCTTTCAAGGCCAAAGCTTGGAGAGTAGAAAATCAGAACATATATCTGCCTGATTGGTCTCTCCTCTTTACCTCCCAATTCTTTCATGATGGAAAGCAGATAGCCTTTTGTTTTACCTCCCCTGTGTCATGCCCACCTTCTCCCACTGGGCAGAAGCTTCATGGCTTTACTGCCATAGGTAGAATAATATCATCTCTGTATGGAAATGGAATTCTGTCAGCCTGTATTCTCCATGCTTTGTTGCTGATGATCCCAAAGGAGAGAAAACAGAATTGTTAAAGGCCTGCCTCAAGAGAGTAATCCAACTTGCAAGGCTAGTTGCTTGTTGCAATATCCTATTTTGGATGTCTGAGGCTGCCTATTTCTTTAGTCATCCTTCAAGTAGAAGGGTACTCCAGACCAACAAGGGTAAAAGGCAAGAAAGAAAACCACATTACAAATAGATATACATTTTACCCAGTATTTGCTTATTTATTTACATGTTAAAGCAGAGTAAAATATTATTCTTTTAGTACTTTTCTAAAGAATGCCATTAATCCATACTGTATCCCAGACAATTCAACTTGCTCAACTGCATTCATGATTTGATTAGTTTTTAAATGAATAATAGAGGTGAATTATATGAATTTAAGATTTTTTACAAATGAGAATTTAAGCAAAGTGTCCAATATTGATAGATGTTCTCTTGTGGTTCCAAAATTCTGTAAACCCAGTGTACTTGGGAATTTGCCTAGCAATATTTTTCCTATTCTTATATAGGTCTTCATAGTTCTCAAGTTCAAAAATTTCTTTTAACGGCCCCCCCCCCCAAAGAAAACCACCTACAATTGTCTTATTACTCATTTTAGTTCTGGTTTCACAGAAACAATTACTTTTAGTTCCTCACTCTTATTTATCACATGTCTGAAGGACATCAGAGAAAAAAATATAGAACTTTTAAAATGTGCTTTATATCCCATACTGTCCATCCAAAAGCAATTCATGTTTAGGAACAATCTATGTGCTTTAAATAACCACAGGATCACAATATACTAATACTTTCATTGTAATATTCGAGCCTATAAGAAAGTGTTTATGATATACTTTTCACCATATAGCAGAAGTCCAGCAGTTCCTCTCACAGCCAGTGTGATAAGCTGTAAGTGCCTTGGATTAGGAAGAATTTAGTCTCTCCTAAATTCAAGTTTCCAAATGGCCAGTTAAATGTCACTGTGTCCCGCAGGCACTCCAACATTGAACTCATTATCTATTCTCCAAATATATTCCTTCTTCTTTGAGCATTATTCTGGTTAATCATTCTCCTGTAGCTAAAATATGTGGGGTATCTTCAATTCAAATTCTTTCAAAACCAACCATCCATCCATCATCAAGTTCTCTAGGTCATCCTATATAATGTCTCTGAAAACTCCCTTTTCCTACTCATTCTCACAGCCACGGCCTTAGTACAATGCCACTTCCTCACTACCTGATTACGGCAAAAGCTTCCTAACTAGGCTCTGTTCCACTATCATATACCCTTTCTAATTCACCGTCTGTAGCCAGAATGTCTATGCTGATGAAAACTTCAATTTATAAAACATACTTTTGCCAGAGCACCTTCAAATATGTTCCTTGTATACATCTATCTGATGATTATATTCCTCTCTTTAATAGCTTCAATTGCTCAACATTTGCTTTAGTCTTTTTCTCCCATCCAATTTTTGTCTGTGGAATAAAATACAATGTCTTTAGCATGTCATTCAAAGCCCTGATGACTTTGATCCTGCATATCTTACATTCCAGCACTAGAACACCACCTGTACTCACCTGTATTTGTTTCCTGGAGCTGCTATAACAAAGTATCATAAACTGAGTGGATTAAAACAGAAATATATTGTCTCACAGACCCAGAAACCAGAAGTGCGAAACCAAGGTGTTGGAGGGACATGCTCCTTCTGAGGATGCTTAGGAAAGCTTCCTCTTTTGTCTCTTCTATTTTCCGGTAGCCCCACAGGTTCCTTGGCTTATGACCGCATAACTCCAATCTCTGCCTGTCTTCACATGTTTTGTTTCTTCTTTTAATTCCCCCTTCCAGCCATACTGAATTAGGGCCCACCCTAAGGACCACATTTCTACTTGATTATCTGTGTAAAAACCCTATCTCCAAATAAGGTCATATGCTAAAGGACTAGGCATTAGAATCCAAAATATCTTTTTCAGGGGAGCACAGTTTAACTCATAACATCATCTGAACAGGAAAAGCTGTTGGCCTTTGTTCATGCTATATTCCGGACACGAATGCCTATCCCCCCTGCTCAACCTCCTCAAAAACACCCTCTCTCCTGTACCATCATCACGCCACCGGAATCTTCTCTTCTACTCCTGAAGAAGGTGATCATACTGTCATTCTATGGGCAAGGAATCCACAGCCTTATGATCTTTGTTTCTGCTCACCCACATTGTTCAACATCTCCAAAGTTCCCTACATGGTACAGAGGCTCTCAGAGGGAGCAAAATGGCCGGTACAGAATATGGATATATGGATACAGGGTGAGGCCTTGAAATGTACTGGGAATAGAAGTAAAAGCCAAGAAAACTATCTGTATGGGGTGTGGTGTGGAGTGTGTGTGTGCACATACACACAAGGTGATTAAATGACACAAGGTTTTCAGGAAATAACAGCAATATTGATGACGGTAACAGAGGCTAGAGAAGTCACAAGGTTAAAAGATTAAGGTAAAAAGTAATAGAAATTATAGTAGCTTTTATGAACATCTTACCATTCATTCGTTCCAAACTACCACACAGTGCAATGTCATCATGTTTATCATTAAATGTGCTGGGTTATTTTTGTCGGAAGTATTTTTTTCCCTGGTTTTAGAGATTATAATCTATAGCTATGGTTAGCATTTATATCTCGTGCTCATGTAAGATGACTGTGAGCTTAAAAAGATTGAAAGAATGAGAAGAATTGTTGCTTTAAGAAAGGGAACCAGGGATAAGATAAACTATCTATCAGTACCTCCTTTCTTCTTCTCCTTGTCATCCTTAGACACTTTGTACCTCTCACCCCCTTCTTTGCTCTGGACCAGTCCTATTCTAGTTGTTGAGAACCTAGGTTGCCCCAGAAAAAAGCTAAGTAGGAGGACAGAAGTTCTCCAAACAGTCAGACTCTGTTATGAAGACCAGCTGGTGCTACTGCTTGTCTCAGTCTGGGGGATTCACAGCAGGTGGAGGATTTGTTGCCAGCCTAACCTGAGATGCAGTGAAGTAGAGTGTTGGCAGGGCTCATTTTTGCTCCAACCTTTCCACCATCAGGAAACAGACTGTTCCTTGGGAGGCAAGAGCACAACCCAGCACAAAAGCTACTTTGAAGAATCTCTTCTTAGCTTTTTGTTTATCCTACCCACTTTTAGAGCTGCAGGTTTGAAGCTATGCCATTTGAAGGAAGAAGTATATATAAATGCAATTTGTGTTAATATAAGCCAGGGAAAAATGGAAATCACACCAGGCAAAGAAGTTGGCTGCCAGTTAGTAGGCTTGATTTGTCTTAGTTTGTGAGTTCCACTTCTACCCATAGCACTGAAATATTAAGAAAATTTTCAAAAGCTGAAAATAAAAGCTTTGGCATTTTAAGGGATGTTTGAATGATGTAGTCTATTCCATTATTTTCTTTCATTTCATTATAGTTTTCATGACTTGAGACATAGTATGAGCCTTAAAAACAATTGATGAATGTGAAAAAATGATTTAGGTAAACAGAACTAAACTTAGCACAGTGTTCATCTGCAATAAAAAATAGTATAAAGCTTACACTCATTATTTTTTTCTTCAAGCCTTCAATGAATCTCTTAAATATTTGAGAGTTTTTGGTTACAATATAAAGGCATACAAAAATTTCATAAAATTTTCTTCCTTTGCTCAAAAATTTAAAGTCATTTCTCTTTCTAAAATAGGATTTTACAAATAGAAACAAATGAACAGAGAGGGAGGCAAACCATAGGAGACTCTTAACGATAGGGGGAGAACTGAGAGGGCTTGGAGGGATGGGGTAATTGGTGATGGGCATTAAGGAGGGCACTTGAGGTAATGTGCACTGGGTGTTGTATACAATTGATGAATCACTGAATTCTACCTCTGAAACTAATAATACAGTATATGTTAATTAAATTGATTTAAATTTAAAAATTTTAAAAAGAAGACAATGAAGCTAGACTATATCAAAATGATTTTTTAAAAACCCACATATAATAATTTTAAAGACTGTAAAAATTATAAAGAAGAAAATAATTATACTAGCAGGAATCATTGGTGTTACTATGTTAACGTATTTCCTTATACTTGTTTCATACATAAACAGTATTTTTACAACTTCAGATAGTGTATACTCCTTTTTAATCATCTTTTGTGAAATATCGGGTATACAGAAGAATGCATAAAACAATTGTGCAGCTAACAAATAGATAAAAAGGGACAGCCTCATAACCACCATCCTGTGGGGACACTGCTGGGACCGTAGAAGCCCACAATCAATGTCACTTCATGCTGAGTCTTTGTACCAAGCAACTTTTGCTTATAATTTTATTACCCAGGTTTCCTGGTGGCAGAAAGAAAAGAGCATTGATGCCAGTACAAATATTCTATTCCCCATGAGATTTCTTCTCTTCTCATTGTGAATTATCAAGTTATCATTTTGGTTTTAGATATCAGTGTTTTGAACTTGGTTTTTGAGAATACCCTCTGTGAAATAGATCTGATCTTGGCGCTGCCAAAATCTCGTTTCCAAGTCTGAAAGATAAAGACCACAAGTTGGCATGAGATAAAATCACTAAGTTAATTATGAGACTGATAGAACATTCCCAGGGCAACACGTGCTCTATCTTACCATTGGTTTAGTATGCACATGCTTCTTCCACAGACTTTTTGCTATTTTAATTTTGGAACAGACAACTTGTCTAAAAATTAAACTAAAGTTGCAAAAGAACAGCTTAAAGGAAAATAAGATTGCCCAGCACTCTGCCTACCTAGTCTTTAATCTTCAATTCACAAAGTGTTTTTGAAGCTATGCTCCAAGCCTGTGACTGGGAGTTTATTACAGAGCCTATCTAGGACTTAGAGAGCTATGGAAGATATATAGTAGATGTATAAACAGCCTCTTCCTTCTTCCTTGCCCTGCTTTTTGGAAAGTTGGCCTCCTGTTTACTACATCTAATCACCCAGATATGTCCGCTGGGTTTCCCACATGCTCAAAACAACACAACTGAACAGAAGTTACCAGTTCCCTTCTCAACAAAACAAGATCAGATCTACACAGTCTCCTTGCTGAGGCTCTAGCCAAATTGAAAGGAGGGGAGGGAAGATAGAAAACTTACTAAAAGAAGTAATAATAATTATTACATTACATTACATTACATAGGAACAAACAGATATAATGAAAACACAACTTTTTTGGCCTTCCATTTCAATGAGGGAAACACTTCCCCTGCCACTGGATAAAAAAATCACAAGATTCCATGATTTTCTTCTTACTTTACATATAAAATAATTCTCCAGTCATCTGAAGGTATTACAGAAATGTAATCTGTTTAGTCCAAGATATTATACTTTAATGTTTATTGAAAAATAAGACTCTCCTGGCCACAACACTTGTATTGGCAGGGTGTCTGAGAGCTCTTATGTGTTAGGCTCTCTACTATGTTATAAGACACAAAATTAAGTATGGTATCTTCCTTTCCTTGGAAGCACTCACAGTCTTTGGTGGATGAAGATATTGGAAGGATGAGTCAAGATGTGCATAATTAAATACAATCTATAAGCACTATAAAAGGATAATGAACAATATATTGTAGGAGCATTATGGAGAAAACAAATTGTTCTCAGGGATAGGGTTATCTTCAGTAACTTCCCCATAATTAAATCATTTTTAATTATATGCCTCCTTGGAATGAAGGGGAAAAAAGGCTTATCCTACATATAGAGAAATTTAAATTAGAGTTTATTTGTAAAACAAGTGGAACTCTGTTATTTTTTCAGATATACAGAAATACATCAAAAGTTATGAAAGTCAATTCCTCAGTTAAATATTAAATCTTTATCCTTTTAAAGCTTAGTTTTTGAAGGAAGCTGTGTAGTATAATGGAAATCAGGTCCTGAGTAAGATTCTACCCAGAAGTCAACTTCTCTAGGATAATGCATATCCTGGTCCTATAGACCTAGGCTCCTACAGCACACCATGCTACTTATTACACAGCATTGCAACTGCCTCTTCTGCACATATTACATTACAAGATCCCTAATGTAAGAGATTCTGACAAAAACGCTTGTACATTGTCAGCATCTGGCAAAGGGCTTTTAAATGACTGAACCTGTCAATGATTTACTTATCTTTGCATTTCTAAATGCCACAGTTGCCTCAACTTTGATAAGCCCCTGTCTAAAATGGTCTGTTAACAATGCTCAAAGACCAAAAAGAACAGGTAGAAAAAAATGTGAACATATTTCTGATACCATCTGTCTCACTTCAAGTCCTGAAAATATGGTCACCAAATCTGTACATCAAATATTAGCAATAACTTAACATTTCATTGATTTCCCCTCAGAGTTAACTAGCTTAAGTCCTAACATTTTTGGAAAATCCAGGTTAGCCCCAAATATCAGTTATAAACATGTTTTGGGTGGGGTCTTGTTTTGTTATGTTCTCTTCAAATTAAATGTACCAGTAATCAAATGGCAGAAGAGAAAATATATTTTCAAAATTAGACTCAACTACCATGAAAGTTTATTGGTTTAAAGTCCATATAAGTAGATCTCCTAATGTAATCAATTTTTCCTAGAACAGAGTGTTCCTTTCAATCTACAGAGGCAGTTTTCAATTGAATTAAGGAAAAAGTCTTCCATAATATGCCTTGAGTACATTCTCTGTTCCAGTTGTTGAATTCTCTGCTTCAGGGACACCATTTATCCTTTCGTTGGATCATCTTTATCTCTTCTTTTGATTAATTGAGCTTCTTTAATTGCCTTAATCTTCATGTGTTTTTCTTCTACCTTTATTTTCATTACCTTAAGTATTTTATTATGAAAAAAACTTTAAGTCATATCTTTCCTGTTTGCAATTTTTTTATTAGTTCTGCAATAGTGACTCTCTGTCTTCAGTGTGACTCCTCTTCTGGACAATCTTTTTTTCATTCTCAGTCTGATTTTATGCTCTTATCTTTGAGACTGTCTTGTTAAATTCATATTCTTTGTAAATTCTTTAATGATAAGATGCTTTCATGGAGATGTTTCTTCTTTTCGCTGGCTTATACTTACTTTTAGAATAAATTTTTTAAATCCATTATCTTGGCTTCAATGATGTTTTCTTTCTTTTCCTCCCACTTTTTCCACAATATATTTACTACAATTTATTTACATATACCCCAAGCTGGCGAACTGGTTTTTGTTTCATTTGTATGTTGCTCATGCAAGGAAGGTTACTGAACAACTGAGTCAACATCTGTTGTTTGGTCTGCTAGAATCTGGAGGAACTCTTCTTGACTCCCTTTCCACACTGAACTTTCAGTTTTATTTACTGTATCCTCAGGCCTTATTGTTTGGGTTTGGAGAAAAGTAAGTTTCAGTTGGGGCTGTGTGAATAGTTTTTGTTAGCAAGACTGTGCTCTTCTCTGTCTTCAGAGATTTTGTTAAATGTTCTCTGTTCCAGTTCTTTCTATATAATCTTGAGTTTATCTTAATCCCATCTGAATAATTTGAAATTCAAACAATTCCTCCAATTCAATGTCAATGTCTGGAAACTTAGCTTCATCAAGGTCAGCCTGAATTTTTCCCCAACCGCATTTCACTTTTACTCTTCCATCAGCCACTCCTGTCCTCCAAAAGAGGAGGAGAAGAAAGTGGGACTTGCAGGGGGTGGGGTTGTGTTGTCTTTTGGTCCCTATGTTAAGAGTCCACAGTTTGGTGAAGGGAACTTTACCAGATGCTCTTACCTCTAAGCTCATCTCTTTCCCTGCCTCCCTTAGAAGATCTAGTCTTAGATCTCCTCCTCTCCCTTATTTCTATTTATTCCTGTACTAATATGTATTAAGTATTTTTAGGATCCATTCATCTTTTTTCTTACTCTTCATCCCCAACAGCAGGCTCCAAATACGGTAAACTCGTTTTCCCTGATCCTGAAGGGCAAACAGAAAGGCAGGAAAGAGGTTTTTAATTTCAAGTACATTTCTACATCTTCCATAGCTGCCCACATCTTCTCTCTGTCTCTAGTTCTGCCACTACTAGATGACGACACATTAAATTTTTCAGGATTTTGTTTATGCACAGCCCTTTCCTCACTTCCATCTTGCTTGACCTGCACTTCCAATGCTCCTGTATGAGAAAGTCAGAAGCTGCTCTGAGCTATTCCAAGCAATGACATCCTAACTTGTGGAAACTTCACTTCTTCCTTCACTAGCCACAAGCCCTTTGCTTGCATTGTTTAGTTCATGCCAGCACTTTTATGCCCAGGTCTTTTTTTCCTAATGATTTTTAGTTATACCAGTATGTTTCAGAGGAAGAAAGGTTTTTTTGTTTGTTTGTTTGTTTTAGTGAGGAAATTATTTTTGGGAGTCTCCTATGTATAAATGTCTTACAAAATGGCTCCATAAGTGAAGTAGATTTTTTTTTAATTTTTACTTTAATTCCAGTTAGTTAACAGTGTAATATTAGTTTCAGGTGTACAATTCAACACTTCTGTACATCACCCAGTGCTCATCACAGCAACTGCACTCCTTAATCTCCAACACCTATTTCACCCATCCCACCACCCACCTCCCCTCTGGTAATCATCAGATTATTCTCTATAATTAAAGGTCTGTTTCTTGTTTTGACTCTTTCTCATTTTTTTCCTTTGCTTATTTGTTTTGTTTCTTAAATTCCATGTATGAGTGGAATCATATGGTATTTGTCTTTCTCCATCTGACTTATTTCACCCAGCATTATACTCTCTAGCTCCATCCATGTCATTGCAAATGGTAAGATTTCACATGTATCCCTTTGACTTAGTGTTTTTGTATACTTTGAGTAAATATCCAGTATTGCAATTGCTAGATTGTAAGGTAGTTCTATTTTTAACTTTCGGAGGAACCTCCACACCATCCTCCACAGTGGCTGCACCAGTTTGCATTCCCATCAACAAGTTTTCTTTTCTCTCTACATCCTTGCTGACACCTGTTGTTTCTTGTTTTTTATTTTAGCCATTCTCACAGATATGAGATGATATCTCATTGTAGTTTTGATTGGCATTTTCCTGATGATGAATGATGATGAGCATATTTTCATGTGTCTATTGGCTATGTGGATGTCTTCTTTGGAGAAATGTCTGTTCATGTCTTCTGCCCATTTTTTAATTGGGTTATTTTTTGGGTGCTGAGTTTTGTAAGTTCTTTATATATTTTGAATACTACCCCTTTCATGGATGTGTCATTTGCAAATATCTTCTCCTATTCAGTAGGTCACCTTTTAGTTTTGCTGATTGTTTCCTTTATTGTGCAAAGATTTTATTTTGATGTAATCCCAATAGTTTACTTATGCTTTTGTTTTCTTGCCTCAGGAAACATCTAGAAACAAGTTGTTATGGCTAATGTCAAAAAAGTTACTGCCTGTGTTCTCTTCTAGGATTTTTATGGTTTCAGGTCTCACATTTAGGTTTTTAATCCATTTTGAATTTATTTTTGTGTATGGTGTAAGAAAGTGATCCAGTTTCATTTTTTTGCATGTTGCTGTCCAGTTTCCCCAACACTATTTGATGAAGATACTGGCTTTTTTCCATTCCATATTCTTTCTTGCCTTGTCGAGATTAATTGACCATATAGTTGTGGGTTTATTTCTGGATTTTCTATTCTGTTCCATTGATCTATGCATCTGTGTTTGTGCCAGCACCATACTGTTTTGATTACTGCAGCTTTGTAATATAACTTGAAATATGGAATTATGATGCCTCCAGCTTTGCTTTGCTTTTTCAAGACTGCTTTGGCTATTCAGGAATTTTGTGGTTCCATACAAATTTTAGGATTGTTTGTTCTAGTTCTGTAAAGAAATGCTGTTGATATTTTGATAAGGATTGCATTAAATCTATAGATTGGGTAATATAGACTTTTTAATAATTTTTGTTCTTCCAGCCCATAAGCATGGAATGTCTTGCCATTTCTTTGTGTTGTCTTGCATTTTCTTCATTAGTTTTTTATACTTTTCAGAGAACGGGTCTTTCAACTCCTTGATTAGGTTTATTCCTAAGTATCTTATTATTTTTGGAGCAATTGTAAATGGGTTGATTCCTTGCTTTCTCTTTCTGCTGCTTCATTACTGGTGTATAGAAATACTACAGATTTCAGTATATTTTCTATCCTGTGACTACTGAATTCGCTTGTCAGTTCTATCAGTTTGTTGGTGGAGTCTTTTGAGTTTTCTATATAAAGTCTCAGATCATCTGTACAGAGTGGAAGTTTTACTTTTTCCTTACTGATTTGGATTCCTTTTTTCCTTTTTGTTGTCTGATTGCTATGGCTAGGACTTCCAGTACTATGTTGATTAAAGGTGACAAGAGTGGATATCCTTATTCCTAACCTTACGGGGAAAAGCTCTCAGTTTTTCCCCATTAAGGATAATGTTAGTTGTGGGTTTTTCACAGATGCCCTTTATTATCCTGAGGTATGTTCCCTCTACACCTATTTTTTGAGGGTTTTTATCATAAATGTATGCTGTACTTTGTTAAATGCTTTTTTGTAATCTATTGAAATGACCATATGGTTCTTATCCTTTCTCCTATTGATGTGACATATCACATTGATTGATTTGTGAATATTAAACCACCCCTGCAACGAAGGAATAAATCCCATTTGATTGTGGTGAATGATTTTTTTAATGTATAGTTGAATTCAGTTTGCTAGTATCATATTGCAAATTTTTGAATCTATGTTCATCAAGGATATTGGCTTTGGTCTGTAGTTCTCTTTTTCAGTAGTGTCTTTAACTGCTTTCAGTATCAGGGTAATGCTGGCCTCAGAATGAATTTGGAAGTTTTCCTTCCTTTTCTATTTTTTGGAATAGTTTGAGAAGAACATGTATTAACTCTTCCTTAAATGTTTGGTAGAATTCATCTGTGAAGCCATCTGGTCCTAGACTTTTGTCTGTTGGGCGTTTTTTGGTTACTGACTCAATTTCCTTGATGGTTACTGGTCTGTTCAAATTTTCTATTTCCTCCTGTTTCAGTTTTGGTAGTATATATGTTTCTAGGAATTTATCCACTTTTTATAGGTTATCCAATTTGTTGGCATATAGTTTTTCATAATATTCTCTTATAATTGTTTGTATTCCTGTGGTGTTGGTTGTTATTTCTCCTCTCTCATTTGTGATCTTATTTATTTGAGTCCTTTCTCTTTTCTTCATGATAGGTCTGGCAAGAGGTTTATAATTTTATTGATTTTATCAAATAACTAACTTCTGGTTTCATTGGTTTGTTCTATTACTTTTTAGTTTATCATTTATTTCTGCTCTAATCTTTTTATTTCTTTCTTTCTGCTGGTATTAGATTTTTGTTTGTTCTTCTTTTTCTAGCTCCCTTAGGTGCAGGTTAGGTTGTTTATTTGAGATTTTTCTGGCTTCTTGAGGTAGGCCTCTATTACTATAAACTTCCCTCTTAGAATTGCTTTTGCTGCATCTCAGAGGTTTTGGACCATTGTGTTTTCATTTTCATTTGTTTCCATGTACTTTTTTATTTCTTCTTTTATTTACTGGTTGACCTATTCATTGTTTAGTAGCATATTATTTAACCTCCATCATTTGTCATCTTTACAGATTTTTTTCTGGTGATTAACTTCTAGTTTCATAATGTTGTGGCCAGAAAATATGCATGATATGATTTGAATCTTGAATTTGTTGAGGTTTGTTTTATGTACTAATATGTAATAACACTATCCTGGAGAATGTTCCATGTGCACTTGAAAAGAATGTCTATTCTGTTGCTTTAGGATAGAATGTTCCAAATATATCTGTTAAATCCATGTTTCAGTGTGTCATTCAAAGCCATTTTTTATTTGTTGATGTTCTGTCCATTGATGTAAGTGGGGTGTTCATGTCCCCTACTATTGCATTATTATCAATTAGTTCCTTTATGTTTGTTATTAACTGTTTTATCTATTTAGGTGCTCTTATGTGGGGTGCATAAATATTTAGAATTGTTATATCTTCTGTTGGATTGTTCCCTTTATGATTAGATAGTGTCCTTCTTTGTCTCTTGTTATAGCCTTTGTTTTAAAGTTTCTTTTGTCCTATATAAGTATTGCTACTCCTGCCGTGAGCCAAGTTACTCATGCTGTTTGACAAAGTCCAAGTATGGGGGATAATCCTGAAAATCAGGAGACTCCACAGCTGGCTCCTGCTACTCCCTTTCATTTTATTTGCAGCAATCTTTATAATCATGGGATTTTTTCTGGGGTTTCATGATAAAATGATTTAATGAAACTGATTCCAAAAAGGCTGACGATGGGCCAAGAAGTAAAAATACCCAATGTCCTCCAATCTGTAAGGGAGCTGTTGGATCCAGGCCCAGTAAAAATTCCTATTGATGAGATTCCTCAGGCACCTCTGAAACATCAGGATTCTAGGAAAGGAAAATCTCATTGTCGTTCCCACAATACAGGGACCTCCCTATGTTGCATGCAAATAGGAGACCACCTCTGGTATGCCACTTGAGGCAAGCCCTGGAATAGGATTAACTTCCTTACCCCTACTCCTCTCATTCCTTATACTGGAGTTGATGAGGAGGACATGAATAAATGGTATAAGATTAAGGGAAAAAGGGTGCAGGCATCATCTAACAGCCTCTAGGAAAGGATTAAGAGGAGTAATCCTCCGTGGTATCTATGGAGCAAGGACAAGAGATGAAAACATATAGAAATGGAATAAGTACTTTGATAAGATAGGGTGCACACATTGTAAGCTATAAATAAAGTCGCTCTGAGGCTATCAGAAGGAGAAGCTTACAACCTGATCCTGTGTCGTGTCTCCTCACTCGCCGACGCCGTCCTTTCCTTCAAGGACCCTTCCCCTGCTGGAGCTGGACTCCGGCATGCTCCAGCTTTCTTTTGACATCCACTGGCATGATAAAAGTTTCTCCATCCTCTCACTTTCAATCTGCAGTTGTCTTTAGATCTAACATGGGTCTCTTGTAGGCAGCATATAGATGGGTCTTGTTTTCTTATCCATTCTGCCACTCTATGTCTTTTGATTGGAGCATTTAGTCCATTTACATTCAAAGTAATTATTGATAGATATGTATTGCCATTTTATTACATATTTTGTGGTTGTTTTTGAAGATTTTCTCTGATCCTTCCCTGCCTTTCTCTCTTTCATGTTTTGCTGATTTTTTTAGTGATATATTTGAATTTCTTCCTCTTTATTTTTTGCATATTTATTAGTGGCTTTTGAAATACAGTTACCATTAGGTTTGTAATAACCTCTTCTGCACATAGCAGTATATGTTAAGTTGATGGTCATTTAAGTTTGAACCCTTTCTTTTCTCCTCTCCTCCTCGTGTTTTAGGTATATGTTATTATATTTTATATCCTTTCTTTGTGAATTCCTTCACTGTTTTTTTACCGAAATATTCACTTTTACTGCTTTTATGTTTCCTACCTCTATACTGGCACTGTTGGTCTCTCCTTTCCATGCAAAGATTCCCTTTTAATATTTCTTGCAGAACTGGGTTAGTGGTCACAAACTCTTTTAGCTTTTATTTGTCTGGGAAACACTTTATCACTCCTCTACTCTGAATGATAGCCTTGCTGGATAGTGTTCTTGGCTGCAGATTCTTCTCATTCAGCACTTTGAATATATCATGCCACTCTCTTCTGGCTTGCAAAGTATCTGTTGAAAAATCTCCTGCTAGCCTTTGGGATTTTCCCAAAAGAAGTTAGTGACTTCTTTCGTCTTGCTGCCTTTAGAATTTTTTATTTTGCAATTTCATAAATCTAATTACAATATGTCTTGGTGTCAGTCAGCTTTTGTTGGTGGTACTCTGTGCCTCCTGGATCTGAATATCTGTTTTCTTCCCCAGATTAGGGAAGTTTTCAGCTATTATTTGTTCAAATGAATTTTCTGCCCTGCCTTTCTCTCCTTTTTCTGAGACTCCTATAAAATGAATCTTATTACATTTGGTGGAGTCATTGTGTTCCCTAAATCTATTCTTGTTTTGCATAATTATTTATCTTTTGTTCAGCTTGATTACATTTCATTATTTTGTCTTCTAGATCACTAATTCATTCCTGTTTCTCCCATCCATCTGTTCATTCCATCAAACATGCTTCTCATTTCATTTATTGTACCCTTTATCTCTGCTATGTTGTTATCTCTGTATTAAGGGTCTCACTCATATCTTCCACTCTTTTCCCAAGTCTAGTGAGTATCCTTATGATCATTGATTAAATTATTTATCAAGCATGTTACTTATATCTGTTTCACTTAGATCTCTGGCTGTGGCCTTGTCCTGTTCTTTCATTTGGTATAAATTTCTCTGTTTCCTCATTTTGTCTGTCTCTCTATCTATTTCTGTGTATTAAGGAAGTTACTTATATCTTGAAAGTTGTGACTTTATGGAAAAGAGGTCCTGGAGTGCTCTGCCGTGTAGTGTTCACCAGAACCTGGTACTTCAGGAGAGTATCCTATGTATGTTGCTTGTGCCCTGCTTTTGTGTCTGAGTCACTCTTCTTTTCTGTGAAGTTGTCCGCACTGACTCTGCTTGTTGTGGGCTGTGCTTGCTTTCTGTGGTTTTAGTGGGATCCAGGCTGGCCAGCTGTGTGTGTGTTTTGGGGGGGGGAGTGACCCCAGGGCACTTGGGAGTGGGGCAGCAGTGTTAGCAAAATGTGTGGTGGACCATGAGTCCTATGCCAGATCCCCTGAAGTGCTGTGATGGCAGGGAATGTGCAGCTCAATGCAGCATGAGGTGACAGCTGTGTAGCCAGTAGCTGGGCAGGGGGCAGGCTGGGCTTTAACAAAATTTGCCCTGAGGTCAGGGCTGAGACTAGAGGCTTGGAGTGGATGGGTCTTCAGGAGAACTTGTGGCATGGCACATTGTTAGCAGGTTAGATAGCAAGTATCTGTGCAGCCCTGCCTCCCAGAGGTGTCTCTGTGCCTATGCTGGAGGATGGGGGAGGAAAGTGTCACCTGCCAGCTCCTGTGTTTTCAGAGAAGTCTCCCAACATGCTCAGAAATCAGTATGAACAGATCTGTCTCCTGTTTGCCCCCAGCATTATGCAAACTGCCGTTTTTATGGTGCCTCTTCACTCAGGCTACTGTCTCTTTAGGAGGGCAACCCAGTTATCACTGCCTTTCCAGCTCACCGGGTGCTGAGTCAGCTGACTTCCAATCTCCAGGCTCCAAGTCCCACTGGTTTTACAAACTCATGGAATTCAGCCCCTCTGGTTTTTTAAAGCCAAATGGGATGGGGATTAGCCTTCCCCATGTGAACTCCCTGGTGTGAAGGCCCATTTCTCTGCCCTCTCTGTGCATGCATGCAAGTTCCCTCCCTCCTGTGGGCAGCCTCCCTCCACCTTTCTGACCTTCCTAATCCTTCTGATGCAGCTTCTTCTCTATATGTAGTTGTGGAATTTGTTCTGCCAGTCTTCAGATTGCTCTACAGTTTATTGCCTTAGATGTGGATGATATCTAGTTGAAAACGCGGGATGGGGTGAGATCATGGTCCTCCTACTCCACCATCTTCCCAAGCTTTGTCTGGAGGGAAAAAGATTTTTAAGTCTGGCTTTACTTCATTATCTTAAATAAGAATTAATTTATGCTCCACTTAACAGGCCATAGACGACAGCCCCCAGGTCCTTGAGAAAGACAATGTCTGGGTTATAAAACTGGCAAGAGGTTTTTACATACATCTCAATAAAGCAGACAAAAAAAAAAATGACAGTACAAATTTTCCAGTGTAAATGCTCAAAGAAAAAGATCAGGGACCAAGATGCAGAAAGAACCTGTCTAAAGTCTACTCAAGATGAGAACAGTAAAGTTGACTCAGTCATCTTATTTGCCACCAACTATGACAGTAAATTAAATGTAAATCACCAATGTCTAGATCCTATTCTCCTTACTCAGCTTGCCTTATATAATTTGATATACAATTGAATAATCATCAAGGTCACAAAGAATATTTGCGATTATTTCATTTGTTGGTACAATTATACAGGGGTTGTATTTAGCACAAAGATAAAAAGATAAGTACAAATTCTCTGAAGTGAAAAATTCAAAGTCTAAAAATTTCCTTTTAAGGTCAATTTACTGTTTCAGACCTTCATATTCAGTACAGCTAAATGTTCACAATTTCTCACTTGACATTTAACTATTTAAACTCTACACTGTTCAGAAAATATACAGACACTGAAAACTGTTTCTCAGTGATTACAGTATTTTATTCTAAAACAAATAATTTGAAAGGTTTCTCAGATTGTCATTCCTAAATGATGCTCACTACATTAGACATCCTTTTACATGTTTTAAACTATGTTCTTATATTTATTTTCAACCTCAAATATATGACATACATATTTCTCAATTATTTATACTAATATATGGAAGTAAATGAAATACTGATAATACTTTAAGTTACCTTTAAAACGCTTCTTGTGCTTGTATTTAAAGTTATGATATTCCAGAAATATATTTTGATTGCTCTGCTCCAAAAGAAGTTAGAAAGTTGCTGGCTCTTTCCACCTGAATTTGAGTTACCTCCCCACTGCAACACACAACACACTTGTAATTAATCTCCCCCTTGCTAGCCCTTCCTAGGATTAGAAATTCTGGTTTATATTTTTAATTCTAAAAGACTTCCCCTCTTAAGACTAATTTCATTTAGTTTGATTCAATAAATACCTAGTATCTCCTACCATGTGCAGCCATTATATTAGTCACTGAAGCACCATCCTATCTCAAGGAGCTCATGGTCCAGTAGGATCAAATTAAATATAGGAGAGTGAGAGACAGAGGTTGAGAAATAAAAATATAAAAAAAATGCTACAAATCCTATCAATAAACTTTAAAACAAGATTTTACATGAATGAGTCATTTCAGATACATTTTCAGTCACCAGTCCTATTCCCTCTGCCTAGAACACTCTTACCTACTGCCCTATAAATCTGACTTTTCCTTTAAACCTCAATTTAGATATTACCTCCAAGTAATCTTCCATGGCCTCCACTTCCCACCCAGATTCGGAGGCTCATAATAGTCTCTGTTTTACCACTTATGACATTGAATGGTATTCATTTCTTTACTTGTCTATAGCTCCAACTGGACACTGAGTTCTTTGATGACTGGGGTAAAATCTATATCTCTGATATCCATGCACCTCACCTCTGGGAATGCAATAAATATAGATTGAAAAAATAAATGAAAAGATGGCTACATACAAGAACAAGAAGAGCTAGCATTTACTAATTTATCTATGTGACCCACTATGCTAAATGTTTTACATGTATCATTTTAATTACTCTAATTATTATTCCAAATTTACAGATGAGAAAAACAGAAGCTGTGAGAAATTAAGAAACTTGCTTTAGATTAAGCAACCATTAAATCATAGAGTTAGAATTTCGACACTGGCAGTCTGACTTTGGAGCCTGTTCTCTTAACCACATTCAAATTGCTATTACACAATTGAGAATGAGACTATCTTTGTGAAACAGGTGGAACAAATTTCCACTAGGTCTATTAATTTAGCAAAGGCTCCATAATGGGAGTAAAAATGTCAAAAGTTTAAATTGCTCCACAAAAACAGGCAAATGAAATGCTAAATATCCCACTAGAACTATTTAAGTATAAAGTTGCCTCAAGGCAGGAATAGCCTTTCCAGGAATCCTTCCAACATGGGGACATCACAACTTAAATATTTTCAAGATACACATCCAGATTTGGAATATCAGTGACATAAGTTAGCAGTTATGCTTTATTTCTTAGTAACTACAGTCTTTAGTCCATTTTTAAATAAAATTTTTATCGTTAGCTCATTTTGTAAGCTTAACAATTCAATTTGACATGTACACAGTAAATTTTTATATTGAATAATGAGGTTATTAAAAGTGTACTGAGAGGTGCCTGGGTGGCTCAGGCAGTTAAGCGTCTGCCTTCAAGCTCAGGTCATGATCCGAGGGTCCTGGGATCAAGCCCTGCATCAGGCTCCCTGCTCAGCTGGGAGCCTGCTTCTCCCTCTCCCTCTGCCACTCCCCCTGCTTGTGATCTCTTTCTCTGTTAAATAAATAAGTTAAATCATTTTTAAAAATGTATACTCAGAATTTCATAATTAAAACTCTCACCTCTAACTCAAGTCAAAGAAGTACAGGTATACTCAAATTCTGCCTGAATTCTACACTCATGAAAAGACTGTTTTGAGCTACATCACTCAACAAGCTTATATTGAGAGCATCATTGAATTAAGCAAGTATTTGATCCAACTTAATTTAAGAGCAGACAGTAAGATTGTACTTCAAAAGACTTTAGAAAATAAAGAAAAAGTTAGTTGGCTGTGCAAAAATAACAATTTCCCTCACTTTGTGCTTTAATTCATGAGGTATTGATTCCAGAAAACTAAATTCTATTTCTGATCATGTCACCTTCATGCCATCCTCATGCACAAGTGTCTGATTTATTAGTCTTTGGTTAGTGTTCACAGTTTCACTTTTTTCTGAACAACTCCCTAGTGCCTCACCTCACTGGAACAAACAGGACCACAGTGTCCTTATTGCATTAATTGTGTGAGACAGAGATTTTTCCATCCAACTACAAACTTCCCAAGCATATTAGAACCTGCTTCTTGAGGAGCAGACCCAGATCAGCGCTTTGTAATCAAGTGGGAGCTTATAGGGAACAAAACTGGGTTAAAGACTTTAGTTTGAATTTATTTGTTAATATTATTATTAATGCACAATTCATCAGAACATTACAAATTTTCATAAATACATTTTAAACATGAAAGTAAAATTTATTGGAAATGTGCTTCTTAATTAAATAGGGTATTTTTTTTGTTTCCAATTAGTTAATGTATTAATGTATCCATGGTGGAATTTTAATTATTACTAAAATAAGGTAACAGTCAATTCTATGTCTATTTTCCATTTTATAGATACAAGTGCTAAGAAACTTTAGTCAGATGAACGAATAGAAAATAATGGAAGGAGTTTGTTTCTTTAGCAAATGTCATTCAATTCTTTGCACTACTTCACCAAAACCATATGGTAATCTAAAAATCACTTTTCATAATAAATCAGTTGGAAACTCAATTAGGTCTTTCCCCAGTACTGTTGAAAACAAAGAACAGAAAACCAACTGGTTGCAAAATGATCTGCCACACAATCAGTGGTGTTGTTCACATTCCCATTTTCTGAGAGAAATTATCACATTAATATTAACTATACCCATTATTCTTTCATTTATAGGCACCTAATTAACTCTACATACTCTACATATAAAGAAAGTGTTGGGGAATCAAGATATTGTTAATTCCAATGTATTTTTACCATTATAACTATCTTACTATATGCTTCAAAATGTCAAAGCTGTAGGTTTAACTCATTCACTTACTACTGTATGATTTTATTATAGATTTTTCAGCTATAATCATAAAAGAAATTGACCTTTGATTTTCCTTTTTTTCTGTTTTTGATAATTTGGTATCTGGTATCTTATCTAGGCTCATAAAAAGTCTCAAGCAATTTTTACCTCTTCTACTTTTTTCTTGGATATCCTAAAATAAGGTGGTATTGGTTATTATGTATCATTTGAAAGTTGGGTAGAACTAGCCTGAAAAATCATCTATCCTGGTGCTTTTTATAGAGGGATGGTTTTGGTTGCCACTTCAATTTTGTTTATGGTCATTTTCTTTTCAACTTTCCTGCTTCTTTTCTATTTCTACTGCTATGTGACAAGGAACCAACTTTAGCATTTTATATTTTTTCCAGAAATGTGACCATGTCATTTTGGTTTTCTAATTAGTATATGGTTGTTCATAAATTTTACTTTTGATTTTCAAATTATTTTTACATATGTATATAATTATTTACATTTTGTTTTCAATATTTTGTTTTTCTTTCACATTTCCTTGATTCACTTTTCTATAGATTTATCTAACTTGTAAATCTTTTCAAAGAAACATATTTCAGTTCTCATAATAGAATGTATGAAGAAATAAGAAATATCATTCACAAGAACAATTAACCTAAAATACCTATGAATAATTATTCTAGAAATGTATTTGAATCTTATGAAGGAAATTATAAATCTTTATTGCTACATAAACTAGCATATAGTCTTGTTTCTACATTGAAAGTTTAATATTGTAAAATAACAGTTCTTCCTAAATTACTTTACAAATTACTTTAATTTGATTCCAATAAAAATGCCAAATTTTTTATAAAATTTTAATGCCCAAAAAGGATTTTGAATTTCATGTGGAAGAATAATCAGACAAATATAGCAAAGACAATTTTTTTAAAGGAAGTAGGGATTCACACATAGCAGTTACTGAAATTTGTTATGAGACTATAATAATTTTTAAAATGTAGTGCTAGCATGAGATTATCCAGGCAAGTCTCAGGCAAGTCAACCTACATTTAAAAGTATTTGAAAAGGTATCCATGAAATTGACAGAGACATGACTATTTACTGATGTCCATGGTCTCCTCTAAAACTCTCAAATCACTTTGCATCTTGGTAGAGTAATGTGACTAGATCTAGTCAATGAACAGGAAGTGATGGGAGTCAAAGCATACAAGGGTGGGTGGAAGTTCTCCACTTACTCTCTTCCCCTGCTTTGTGTGCCATCAGGAGTACACAAATTCATATGGCAACACCCAAAATGGGAATAGCCTGAGTTAATCATGTGGAGGATGAAGGATGAAGCTGCCTTAGAGTTACCCAATTCTCAATGAACTGGACACAATTTCAATTCTTAGTCATCTGAGTTGAGTACTATGAAACAGTAAAAAAGACAATTATGAACAGCTCTCTGAAACCCTGGAAATAGAGAAAGTGTAGTTGCCTTTCAAAGTTAGTCTAAAGAATCAACACTTACGAATCTGAGAAAAGATCCTTGCATCAAAGACATGAGACATTTTTACTCATGAAAACTCAACTTTATGGGTTTTTTTTTTTAAGATTTTATTTATTTATTTGAAAGAGAGAGAATGAGAGATAGCATGAGAGGGAAGAGGGTCAGAGGGAGAAGCAGACTCCCTGCTGAGCAGGGAGTCTGACCCGGGACTCGATCCTGGGATTCCAGGATCATGACCTGAGCCGAAGGCAGTCGCTTAACCAACTGAGCCACCCAGGCGCCCTCAACTTTATGGTTTTATCTGTCCCCCTAACCTCCAAGACCCATAAGAATATGCAAAGTGGGTCAGGTGGACGCTACACACACAGTGGATTCGTGTCACAGTTGAAGAACACTGTACTTATTTTATAATGAGGAAATGTTTTATAATGAGCAGTAAGCAAACCTGATCTTTGCTCTGGAAGGAAATATTATCTTTATTATACTGGAAAATAAGCACATCTGCTGTCTGTTAGAGAAGTACACATTATCTTTATCTTCCAAAGCCATTCTATTTTTTTAAGATTTTATTTATCTATTTTAAGAGAGAGAGAAAGAGCACAAGGTGGGGTGGGCAGAGGAAGAGGGAGAAGCAGGCCCAGGGCTTGATCCCAGGACTCGGGATCATGACCTGAGCCAAAAGCAGATGTTTAACCAACTGAGTCACCCAGGCGCCCCCCACAAAGCTATTTATACAGATATCCTTGAAAATATAATGTGGAATAAAAGGGCAGTTAGTATCTCTGCTCACAAGATGTACAGATGCAGAGGAGACCCATAGAGAATTATCTCTCAAAAGTCATAAAGTAACTAACCAGTTCAATAAGTCTACCATTCCTAGTTTGCATGGGTCCAGAAAAACTCACTCAGCTCTATCCCCAATTTATTTATAAAGAAAATTTAAAGTTTTCAGCTCCATGAAGAAATACCTTGGAATTTGGTCACCCCTCTTTCAGTCAATTTCTGGAATAATGGAAGAGAAGGGGAAATTAAATTCAACTTTAAGCTTCATCATTACCCAAACGCCATTTGATAGAATTATTTTATTAATCTCTATCTCTAAAGATTCTCATATTTCATAATATATCAAAATTTTGGCAAAGTGCTATGTACAGTATTCCCTCTTTCCCTAGGGTAAGGGGTTTAACCTGGATTTGGTTTAACCTGGGACACTCTTAAAATTATAAGAAGCAAGAATACATGCAAACAAGCCAATGGCAAAATGAGTTACTGAGTCCATGGCAAAATCATTAAATGAGAACAGCAGCTGTCAGACAGGGCTCACCAAACACCTAAGTATTTCATAAGAACTTGGCAAGCCACTCAAAGTACTGCCTCTGGGTAGAACAAGAAGCTTGTAGATGGGCTCAAATACCATGGAATAAATGGAGTAATGGTCTATGTAAAGGAAACCAAATGTATGTGTCATCTATGATAATGGAAACACAGGATCAGAAAGTTACATGATACTATGACTAATTTGTCAGCATTTCAGTGTATTAAAGGTTTTAGGACTATCTAGAGAATAGTCTCAGCCACCACACAGTTGTTCGGTGTTATATAGTTCAGAAGAGCACTGTAATTTAAGCATATTATTTCTGAAAGAGAAATATTTTTACTTTATTTAAGAGATTTTAAATTTTATTTTAGAGTAATTTTAAAAGGCTAAATTTCTTTTTGTTTTAGCTCTGTAGAAAGAAAAGTTATCAGTTATGTGGAAAAGTAACTATAAAACATGGTATTTATAAAGACGAATGAGCTCTGAAATATCAATGTACTGCTGCCTAGTACCTTTTAAAATTCCAACACCAACTCAAACCACCAACACCAACTCAAAATGTGCAGAAAATCCCATGAGTAAAGGGAGTAGCCTAAATGCCTGAACCATGTGTCTAAATATGCAGCCATTTTACATTTTCTTTCTGAAGCTTTAGTTGTACAATATGGTCTGCTCTAGAAGCCATTTACTAAAACATTTTGAAGCTTTATTGGTTCACATATAGGAATGAAAAGTTCTAGACCAATTACTTTTTCTGTCTCTCTACAGAAAATTTGAAACAAAAATGATTTTTAAATTATTCCAGGCTATTATTTTGAAAAATGATAGAAAGCAGGAGTTTTAAAGTTAGAAACAAGAGTTTCAAACCACTGGAAAAGAGAATGGAATTATTTATTCTCTGCTAATACTGGATAGGAAATGTAGAAAATTTAAGCTAATATAGGTGAAACCTAGAAATGGGAATTTAGCATCACCTACATAAATGTGGGGTAGTAATTCTAAGGACAACATAATAATTTTTACAAAAAAAGGAGGAAAGCATTGAAAAACAAAAACTGAGACCTGCTCAGAGATATGCAGGAAACAGATTTTTGAAAAAGCTACCAAAATAGTACTGCAGTTAGAGGAAGGGGAACCCGTCCCATGGCTGCTCCCAAAGGGTGTCCTACAAAGCAGAGTTTCACAAGATTCTATTAGATATTATGCTGGAGGAGCTCCACGGTTTAGAGAGTTAGGACAGAAGGACTTCTTAGCCCCTCAATATGGTAATTTGTGTCATGAATTTCCAACGGGAAGATAGAAAATGCAGCATTTCCCAAATTGATGTTAGAACTTTCCAGAGAGCCTACCTAGCATAGCTGTGCCATGAAACTCTGCAAAAGAAAATATAAGTTCCAAGTCCTACACAACAGAGGGAAGAATAGCAAAAAGGAGGGTAGGAATAAGGAAAGAATAGTTATGAAGTAGAAAGAAATGCTGCCAGAAAAGGTCTTCTGTTATAGTGGGCTGAATGGCAGCTCCCAAAAGATATGTCTACCCAGAACCTGTGAGTGTGATTTTATTTTGTAAAAAAGGTATTCTCAGATGTAATTAAGAATCTCAAAATGAGATGATTCTAGAGTAGAGCGAGCCCTAAATCCAATTACAAGTCTCCTTAATAGAAAGAGAAGGGGAGAACATGTAGAGGAGAGGTGATATGAAGACAAGGGAGGCAGAGATTGGAGTAATGCATCTAGAAGACAAGAAACACCAAGGATTTCTGGCAGCCACCAAAAGCTAAAAGTAATGCATGGAACAAATTGTCCCTCAGAGTCTCCAGAAGGAACCAACCCTGCAGACACCTTGATTTTGGACCTGTGATCTTCAGAACTGTGAGAGAATACATTTATGTTGTTTTAAGCCATCCAGTATATGGTAATTTCTTACAACAGCCTTAGGAAACTAAAATGCCTATATTAGGAGAAAAAAATCCAGAAACAGAGGAGGGGGGGAGAGGATGGAAGAGGAAGAGAGAGAGAGAGAGAGAGAGAGAGAGAATATGAGAGGGAGAAAGGGGGAAAGAGTGAAATTGAGACATATAAAAAAAAAAAAAAGATGGGAGGCGCCTGGGTGGCTCAGTCGTTAAGTGTCTGCCTTTGGCTCAGGTCATGATCCCAGGGTCCTGGGATCGAGTCCCGCATCGGGCTCCCTGCTCTGTGGGAAGCCTGCTTCTCCCTCTCCCACTCCCCCTGCTTGTGTTGCCTCCCTTGCTGTGTCTCTCTCTGTCAAATAAATAAATAAAATCTTTAAAAAAAAAAGAGGATGGAAATTAATTGGCAGGGAGCAAAAAGAAATGAGGACTGGGAGAGTTCATTAGGCAGGATCAGAAACTCTGAAGAATTCAGTAAAGAGGAAACAAGGAGGAATGACAGCTGACCTCTCCCCTTCTCCTCTCATGCCCCTGAGTATTATCTAAAAATGGATAATACTCGCTTTCTTAATAAATTTTCTTAAAAAAATCTAATGTCTTCTGTTATTCTTTAATTCTCTGAAGCACACACTATTAATCCCAAATTGTAATTCAATATTAAGATAGTAAGATGAGAGGGATGCCTGGGTGGCTCAGTTAAATGTCTGCCTTCAGCTCAGGTCATGATCCCAGGGTCCTGGGATATGGTCCCGTATTGGTCACCTGGCTCATACGGGAGCCTGCTTCTCCCTCTGCCTCCCACTCCCCCTGCTTCTGCTTGCTCCTTCTCTTGCTCTCTCATTCTCTCTGACAAATAAATAAAATCTTTTTTAAAAATAAGATAGTAAGAGGAGAAAGAAGCTTTTCCATATGTCCCCCTCTTTCTATACCTCTTCCCTGCATTAGACCTTCAGAAAGCAAAAGAAAATCTCAAACATGTGGTTATTATCTGAGTAACACACAAAATTGAGAGTAGCTATTCATGGATTCTGCTTCTCTAAAACACTCTATTAATTAAAATAACAAAATACAATAAGTAAAATTATGATGAGCTTAAAAATTATTTTCAAAGCACACAAAAGAAAAACTTTCATGTACCTAACTGCTTAATTATTCATACCATGACCAATTTACATAATTTATATTTTATATAAAACTGGTTTACTAATTTAAAAAAGTGACATGTTCATTATAGTCATTTTGAAAACACATTAAACTAATAAGAATATTAAAATCACTCTTCTCAAAACTTTTGTATTTTTAAAAAAGAGTATAAATATAAATATTTCTGGGGCTTTCAAATTCCATGTGATTCCCAAAACGGTTTGGATTTAATTTCTCCACTCTTATTCTTTACAAAGAAAGAACGGGGGTGGGGCAGAGCAAGATGGCAGAGGAGTAAGAGACCTGGATTTGGTCTAGTCTCAGGAATTCAGCTGGATAGGGATCAAACCATTCTGAACACCAATGAACCCAACAGGAGATCGAAGAAAAGAATAGCAGCAACTCTCTGAACAGAAAAGCAACCACTTACTGGAAGGTAGGATGTGCGGAGAAGTGAATCCGAGGCGATATTCGGGAGGATAGATGGCGGGGGAGGGGGCCTCTGTCGACTGCTTCTGGCAAGTGATAGAGCAGCGGAGCACAAAATCGGAACTTTTAAGAAGACGGCTCCACTGAGGGACGTCACTCCAGTGGCTAAGCGGGACATGGAACCCTCGCGGGACAGTGTAGTCTCAGGACCCTCGGGGTCACAGAAAGACTGGGGGTGCCTGAGTGCAGCAGAGCTCCCAGGTATCAGAGTAGGGAGGCCGGCTGCAGAGACGGAGCCAAGGCAAGGGCTCTCAGCTCGGGGTTGCCATAAACTGTGATCAGTGACAGTCGGGCCACTGCTCCTCCAGCAGGGACCCAACAAGCGGCAGATCCAGGGAGACTCCCCTCCCTCCCCCCGGGGAGGAGTGGCGCGGGAGCACACTGCAGGGATCTGCTGGGTTTGATGACTCCACACGGGGTCGGGTGCCAGAGATAGAAACAGTCAGTCACAGGCCGGGTGAGCACGGAGTGCGGCACAGAAGTGACTGCTTTTCCCTGGGGGTGCACTGAGGCACGGGGCCCTGAGTTCTCGGCTCCTCCGGGGTGGATGTAGGGAGGCTGCCATTTTCACTCTCGTCCTCCAAAGCTGTACAGAAAGCTTGCAGGGAACAAAAGCTCCGGAGAGCAAACCCGAGCAGATTACTTAGCCCAGACCAACAAGGGCGGGGCAATTCCGCCTCTGGCAAAGACATTTGGGAACGACGGCAAAAGGCCCCACCCCCAGAAGATCAGCAAGAACCGCCAGCCAAGACCAAGTTTACCAATCAAGGAGAACAGGAGAACTCCAGCGCTAGGGGAATACTGCAAATAGAATAAATGGCTTTTTTACCATGATTCATTAGTTTTTCAAAGTTAATCTTTGTTAACTTTTTTTTTGAATTTTTCTTTTTCCCTTTTTCAACCACCATCTTATCAATCCCTTTTAAAAAAAAATTTTTTTATTTTTCATTTTTAGAGTCATATTCTATCCCTTCATCATAGTTACCCTTATTTTTGGCATATATATATAAGTTGTTCTCTCTTTAAAAATTTTGAAATAGAGTTTCTTCTAACAGATCAAAATATACCCTAAATCACTAGTGTATGGCTTTCTTCTAGTCTCCTGCCTGATCACATTCTCTCCCTTTTTTTCCTTTTTCTTTTTTAAATTTTCTTCTTTCTTTTTTCAAACAATTTATCTTATCAATTCCTTTTATAAAATCTTTTATAATTTTCATCTTTACAGTCATCTTCCATCCCTTCATTGTTTCAACCCTTATTTTGTACATATATAAGTCTTTCCTTCTTTAAAATTTTAGGAGGCACTTACTTCTAACAGACCAAAATACACCAAAAATCTAGTGTGTGGCATTGATCTATGCACTAGCCTGATCATATTTGATCATATTGGTTTTTTTTTTGTTTTGTTCTGTTTTTGTTTGTTTTTATCTTTTTCTTTTTCTTTTTTTTTTCTCTTTCTTTTTTCTTTCTTTCCCTTTCTTTTCCCCTGGTTTCAGGTCTTTTCTGATTTGTTTAGAGTATATTTTCTGGGGACATTGTTAACCTGTTAGCATTTTGTTCTCTCATTCATCTATTCTCCTCTGGACAAAATGACAAGATGAAAAAAATCACCTCAGCCAAAAGAACAAGAGGTAGTACCATCTGCCAGGGACCTACTCAATACGAACGTTAGTACGATATTGGACCTGGAGTTCAGAATCATGATTTTAAACATACTAGCTGGGATTGAAAAAAGCATGGAAGTTATTAGAGACACCCTTCCTGGAGAAATAAAAGAACTAAACTCTAACCAACTCGAAATCAAAAAGGCTATTAAGAAGGTGCAATCAAAACTGGGGGCACTAACTGCTAGGATAAATGAGGCAGAAGAGAGAATTAGCGATATAGAGATAAAATGATGGAAAATAAAGAAGCTGAAAAAAAGAGAGATAAACAACTACTGGATCACGAGGGCAGAATTCAAGAGATAAGCGATATGATAAGATGAAACAACATTAGAATAATTGGGATCCCAGAAGAAGAAGAAAGAGAGAGGGGGGCAGAAGGTATATTGGAGCAAATTATAGCAGGGAATTCCCTAATGTGGGGAAGGAAACAGGCATCAAAATCCAGGAGGCACAGAGAACCCCTCTCAAAATCAGTAAAAATAGCTCAACACCCCGACATCTAAAAGTAAAACTTATGAGTCTCAGAGACAAACAGAAAATCCTGAAAGCAGCTCAGGAGAAGAGACATGTAACCTATAATGGTAGAAACATTAGATTGGCAACAGACATATCCACAGAGACCTAGCAGGCCAGAAAGGACCGGCATGATATCTTCAGAGCGCTAAACGAGAAAAATATGCAACCAAGAATACTATATCCAGCTAGGCTGTCATTGAAAATAGAAGGAGAGATAAAAAGCTTCCAGAACAAACAAAAACTAAAGGAAATTGCAAACACGAAACCAGCCCTCCAAGAAATATTGAAAGGGGTCCTCTAAGCAAAGAGAGAACCTAAAAGCAGCATAGACCAGAAAGGAACACAGACAATATGCAGTAACAGTCACCTTACATGCAATACAATGGCACTAAATGCGTATCTTTCAGTAGTTACCTTGAATGTAAATAGGCTAAATGCCCCAATCAAAAGACACAGGCTATCAGTTTGGATTAAAAAACAAGACCCATCAATATGCTGTCTGCAAGAGACTCATTTTAGACCCAAAGACAACCTCACATTGAAAGTGAGGGGGTGGAAAACCATTTACCATGCTAATGAACACCAAAAGAAAGCTGGGGTTCTAATTCTAATTGGAACCCCAATTCTAATATCAGACAAACTAGATTTTAAACCAAAGACTGTAATAAGAGATGAGGAAGGACACTATATCCTACTTAAAGCGTCTATCCAACAAGATCTAACAATGTAAATATCTATGCCCCTAACATGGGAGCAGTCAATTGTATAAGGCAATTAATAACAAAAGCAAAGAAACACACTAACAACAATACAAAAATAGTGGGAGACTTTAATGCCCCCCTGACTGAAATGAACACATCATCTAAGCAAAAGATCAACAAGGAATATAGACTTTAAATGACACATTGGACCAAATGGACTTCACAGACATATTCAGAACATTCCATCCCAAAGCAACGGAATACACATTCTTCTCTAGTTCCCATGGAACGTTCTCCAGCATAGATCACATCCTAGGTCACAAATCAGGTCTCAACGAGTACCAAAGGATTAGGATTATTCCCTGCATATTTTCAGACCACAATGCTTTGAAACTAGAACTCAATCACAAGAGGAAAGTCGGAAAGAACTCAAATACATGGAGGCTAAAGAGCATCCTACTAAAGAATGAATGGGTCAACCAGAAAATTAAAGAAGAATTAAAAAAATTCATGGAACCCAATGAAAATGAAAACACAACTGTTCAAAATCTTTGGGATACAGCAAAGACAGTCCTAAGAGGAAAGTATATGGCAATACAAGCCTTTCCCAAGAAACAAGAAAGGTCTCAAATACACAAACAAACCCTACACCTAAAGGAGCTAGAGAAAAAACAGCAAATAAAGCCTAAACCCAGCAGGAGAAGAGAAATAATAAAGATCAGAGCAGAAATCAATGAAATAGAAACCAAAAAAACAGTAGAACAGATCAACGAAACTAGGAGCTGGTTCTTTGAAAGAATTCACAAGATTGATAAACCCCTGGCCAGACTTATCAAAAAGAAAAGAGAAAGGACCCAAATCAACAAAATCATGAATGAAAGAGGAGAGATCGCAACCAACACCAAAGAAATACAAACAATTATAAAAACATATTATGAGCAACTCTATGCCAAGAAATTAGATAATCTGGAAGAAATGGATGCATTCCTAGAGAGGTATCAACTAACAAAACTGAATTAGGAAGAAATAGAAAACCTGAACAGACCTATAACCACTAAGGAAATTGAAGCAGTCATCAAAAATCTCCCAACAAACAAAAGCCCAGGGCCAGATGGCTTCCCAGGGGAATTCTACCAAACATTTCAAGAAGAATTAATACCTATTCTCCTGAAACTATTCCAAAAAATAGAAATGGAAGGAAAACTTCCAAACTCATTTTATGAGGCCACCATTTCCTTGATCCCCAAACCAGACAAAGACCCCATCAAAAAGGAGAATTACAGACCAATATCCTTGATGAACATGGATGCAAAAATTCTCCCCAAAATACTAGCCAATAGGATCCAACGGTACATTAAAAGGATTATTCACCATGACCAAGTGGGATTTATCCCTGGGCTGCAAGGTTGGTTCAGCATCCGTAAATCAATCAATGTGATACAATATATTAACAAAAGAAAGAACAAGAATCATATGATCCTCTCAATAGATGCAGAAAAAGCATTTGACAAAGTACAGCATCCTTTCTTGATCAAAACGCTTCAGAGTATAGGGATAGGGGGTACATACCTCAATATCATAAAAGCCATCTATGAAAAACCTACAGCCAATATCATTCTCAATGGGGAAAAGCTGAGAGCTTTCCCCCCAAGGTCAGGAATGTGGCAGGGATGTCCTCTATCACCACTGCTATTCAACATAGTATTAGAAGTCCTAGCCACAGCAATCAGACAACAAAAAGAAATCAAAGGCATCCATTCGGCAAATAGGAAGTCAAACTCTCACTCTTTGCAGATGATATGATACTTTATGTGAAAACCCAAAGGACTCCACCCCAAAACTGCTAGAACTCATACAGGAATTCAGTAAAGTGGCAGGATATAAAATCAATGCACAGAAATCAGTGGCATTCCTATACACCAACAAGGCAGGAGAGAGACAAATTAAGGAGTTGATCCCATTTACAATTGCACCCAAAACCATAAGATACCTAGGAATAAATCTAACCAAAGAGGCAAAGGATCTGTATCAGAAAACTATAAAATGCTCATGAAAGAAATTGAGGAAGACACAAAGAAATGGAAAAACGTTCCATGCTCATGGATTGGAAGAACAAACATTGTGAAGATGTCAATGCTACCTAGAGCAATCTACACATTCAATGCAATCCCCCTCAAAATACCATCCACTTTTTTCAAAGAAATGGAACAAATAATCCTAAAATTTGTATGGAACCAGAAGAGACCCCGAATAGCCAGAGGAATGTTGAAAAAGAAAAGCAAAGCCGGCGGCATCACAATTCCGGACTTCCAGCTCTATGACAAAGCTGTCATCATCAAGACAGTATGGTACTGGCACAAAAACAGACACATAGATCAGTGGAACAGAATAGTGAGCCCAGAAATGGACCCTCAACTCTATGGTCAACTAACCTTTGACAGAGCAGGAAAGAATGTCCAATGGAAAAAAGACAGTCTCTTCAACAAATGGTGTTGGGAAAATTGGACAGCCACATGCAGAAGAATGAAACTGGACCGTTTCCTCACACCACACATAAAAATAGACTCCAAATGGTTGAAAGACCTAAACGTGAGACAGGAGTCCATCAAAATCCTAAAGGAGAACACAGGTAGCAACCTCTTCGACCTCAGCCGCAGCAAGCTCTTCCTAGAGACATCACCAAAGGCAAGGGAAGCAAGGGCAAAAACGAACTATTGGGATTTCAGCACGATAAAAAGCTTTTGCACAGCAAAAGAAACAGTCCACAAAACCAAAGACAACTGACAGAATGGGAGAAAATATTTGGAAATGACATATCAGATAAAGGGCTACTATCCAAAATCTATAAAGAACTTATCAAACTCAATACCCAAAGAACAAATAATCCAATCAAGAAATGCGCAGAAGACATGAACAGACAGTTTTCCAAAGAAGACATCCAAATGGTCAACAGACACATGAAAAAGTGCTCAACATCGCTCGGCATCAGGCAAATCCAAATCAAAACCTCAATGAGATACCACCTCACACCCGTCAGAATGGCTAAAATTAACAATCAGGAAATGACCGATGTCGGCGGGGATGTGGAGAAAGGGGAGCCCTCCTACACTGTTGGTGGGAATGCAAGCTGGTGCAACCACTCTGGAAAACAGTATGGAGGTTCCTCAAACAGTTGAAATTAGAGCTACCATACGATTCAGCAATTGCACTACTGGGTATTTACCACAAAGATACAAATGTAGGGATTCGAAGGGGTATGTGCACCCCAGTGTTTATAGCAGCAATGTCCACAATAGCCAAACTGTGGAAAGAGCCAAGATGTCCATCGACAGATGCATGGATAAAGAAGATGTGGTATATATACACAATGGAGTATTATGCAGCCATCAAAAGGAATGAGATCTTGCCATTTGCAACGACGTGGATGGAACTGGAGGGTGTTATGCTGAGTGAAATAAGTCAATCAGAGAAAGACATGTATCATATGACCTCACTGATATGAGGAATTCTTAATCTCAGGAAACGCACTGAGGGTTGCTGGAGTGGTGGGGGGGGTGGGAGGGATGGGGTGGCTGGGTGATAGACATTGGGGAGGGTATGTGTTATGGTGAGGGCTGTGAATTGTGCAAGACTGTTGAATCACAGATCTGTACCTCTGAAACAAATAATGCAATATATGTTAAGAAAAAAAAAAAAGAAGAAGATAGCAGGAGGGGAAGAATGAAGGGGAGTAAGTCGGAGGGGGAGACGAACCATGAGAGACGATGGACTCTGAAAAACAAACAGGGTTCTAGAGGGGAGGGGGGTCGGGGGATTTGTTAGCCTGGTGATGGGTATTAAAGAGGGCACATTCTGCATGGAGCACCGGTTGTTATGCACAAACAATGAATCATGGAATACTACATCAAAAACTAATGATGTAATGTATGGTGATTAACGTAACAATAAATAAATTTAAAAAAAAAGAACAGAAAACTCCAATGCCTATAGCTGATTGTCAAACATTTTACATTTGCTCACAGAACCAGCAACAGAAAGAAATAACTTTTTAAAAATATGTTTATGAATATTTGTATATTATAAAAATTAAACATGCTCACTTTAAATAAAAACAAAAAACACAAAACTATAAGAAACATAAAAGTAGAGAGAAAGAATAGTAATCACCCATTATTTCATTACCATTAGACAGTCACTATTGGCATTTTGATCTATTTCCGTCCTTCCATTCACATTATTGGAAATATAATTTATATTTTTTAACCTAGCAAGATATCATAAACATTACCCATGTATTAAGAACTTAAAAAAAAACAAAGTAGCTGCATAATAGTCCATTTCATAGATTATATATAATGCCCCAAGCATTTCTATAATATTGAACATTTAAGTTCTCTCTGATGGAACTAAGTGAAATTACACTGAAATAATGAAATAATTGTCCATTTCATAGATAATACATAATGCCCTCAAGCATAGCTCTAATGTTGAACATTTAATTTCTCTCTGGTGTAACTAAATGAAGTTTACATTCAATGTGTATGAACTGTTTTAAGGTTACTAATTTGTATTGTCAAAATGACTTCCAAAAAGATGGTATCAGTACAAATTCCCATAGGACTCTGTGAAAGACTGTCTCAGTGCAACCTTGCCAACACTGGGGAAACTCAACTTTTTTCAATGTTTTAAAGTTAAATTCCACCATGAATTTAATGTGCATTTGTGTATTAGAAATGTAACCCAACCCATATGAAAACTGATCTAGATCCTTCCAAAAGACATGATAAATATTTCGAATGAATAAATTTAAATTATTAATAAACTATTTATTAATTTATTGAAAATAATAAAAATAATTATATCTTATATATGGGGAATTATTCACAGAATGGTGGTTCAGAATTATACTTTGTAAGGACTTCCCAAACTGTAATATTATCAAACCTCATTTCATAGTTGAGGTTATTTGTACTAGAACATGCTCATGACATGATGTAAAGCAGGTAATTACACCACTGGCCCTCACCCCCGCCCCCTCATCTATGCTGAACACTTCCATTTCTTTCTCCAAATTCTTTTTCCATTCTGATCTCTGGCCCCAAGAGGGTGATCTATGTACACAACATCAACAGATTTCCATGTCCTCTGGCTTCTTATAGGTTCAGCCAATGAAAAGCCAAGTCAGGTAATCAGAAAGAGGGGGAAGGTAAGTCAGGATATTTATTTCCCTGGCTGTATACTCCATGGTCACTGTACCTCTCAAGACTGCCACCTCTTCATAACTCTATGCTTCTGGATTCTTCCCTTATTCCTTTCCAAGTAGTAGTGACACAGTCCGTTTCTACCATAGGTTATTAATTACCCCTCTCGTTCCCCTACATTCTGTCCAAACCTTTGAAATAGTCCCTTTGTAAATAAAACCTCTTTAATTTATCCTAATTCGTCTCTGTGCTGTCCTTTCAAGTTGAAACCTTACTGTTCCATCTCCTAATATAGATATTAAATAACAGAAACAATAATGAATTACCTTCTTTTTTTAAAAAGATTTTATTTATTTATTTGACAGGGAGAAAGAGAGCACAAGCAGGGGGAGCAACAGGCAAAGGGAGGGAGAAGCAGGCTTCCCCACTGAGCAAGGAGCCCAACTCTGGGTTCAATCCCAGGGCCCTGGGATCATGACCTGAGCTGAAGGCTGACACTAACCCGACTGAGCCACCCAAGTGCCCCACTGAATTACCTTCTAAAACTAAAATAAGTTTCTCATTTGAGACTTCATTATAATTACTGAACTTAATACCTTTTCTTCAAACTCATTAGCTTTCTCTCACCCACTTCCAATGTATGGGCAATTGGCAGCAGATTCTAAAGATATCATCCCTCCTTAGATGAATATCTTTGAAGACAGAAAATGTAGACTTCATTGTAAGATCTAGTTAGATAGCAAAGCCTAACAGAATTGTCAGTATCATAAGGAGTATTATAATGGAGACATACTCAAAATGGAAAATGTGAGGTCACATGGGGACAACCAGAAACAATCACAAGTTTTATATATCACTAAAGGGAAAGTTTTTGCTTATTTATGGTGCCATTGTTTATCCCGACGTGTCTACATACTTAATATTAGGTGTGTAATATAGGATTTTCTTTTAATTAAAGTTTCTTACCATAGATTTGTGTTTGACCCATATTTTATGTTGCTTAAATTTCTTAACATAATTGTGTGTTTGTCCCATGTTTTAGACATTACAAATGCTGCTGGGAAATGGGATATATACAACTAGCAATGTTTCATAAAACATTATTTAGGGAAACTCATGAAAATTGTCACAAATGGATGTACCACAATTTCAAGTATTCCTGCAACCTGACCACTTCATAAATGTCCCTCTACCAGTCAAGAACTCAGATTAAACTTTTTAAGTCATGCAAAAGAGTGACAAATTGGTCTCTGTCCACCAGAAGTCCACAGTCTGTGATTACTAGTCAGTAATCACAGATTGCCATCCAGTTTCTCATCTAGATTCAATCTCTAGCTACAGGTTACTGAGAAATCACCTGAGAGATATATTGAAAAGATATTATTGATGGATATTCATTCTAAAAGCTTCAAAATCATGCTAAGTTAATCCCTTTCTATTGGGTTTATTTTTCATCCATTCAATTACTAACCAGTACTTACTGAGTGCCTATCTTGTGAAAGGCAGTGTTCTTGGCATGAACCAAGAATGAGTGCAAGGCAAAATAAACATAATTTGTAGGGCTTTTTTCCTCCTGCTTTTACTTATTTTTTTTTCCAGATGGAATTTTAGAAATATTTTTATCTGATGTAAGAATAGACAACAGATATATTAATAAAAAATCACAAGTAAGGGGCACCTGGGTGGCTCAATCGGTTAAGCAGCTGCCTTCAGCTCAGGTCATGATCCCAGGGTCCTGGGATCAAGCCCACATCGGGCTGCCTGCTCAGCGGGAAGCCTGCTTCTCCCTCTCCCTCTGCCTGCCTGCCACTCCCCCTGCTTATGCTCTCTCTCTCACTATCTCTGTCTCTGTGTCAAATAAAAATAAATAAAATCTTTTAAAGAAAATCAAAAGTAAATCAGAAACATTATTTTATATGTAAACATTTTGCCAGTGACAAGGGTGTCATCAGAAATTCACAGAGAAGAAAAAATTATGGAGGAAATGACATTGAAATAATTGGTTAGTAACTGAACAGAAAAAAATATCTCTTCAACTCAACATTGTGAAGTAATATAGAGTACTTCCAAAATCAAACAGAAAAATCAAAAGAAAGAACAATAGTAATCAACATCCCTAAGAAGTGTTTACAAAGTTAATGGAAAAAAAATACCTAGAAAAAAGAAAATGAATTGGAAGATTTGACTACATAGAAATGTGAACATTTCTCTGACAATATAAAAAAAATTACCAAAATTATAAGGTAAACAACAGATTAGAAAATGTACTTATAGCAAGTATTTAACAGTTTAATCATATAAATAACCTACAAATTGATGAGAGAAATAGTAAGACATTAAAAGTTCAACTGTCAGGGGCACCTGGGTGGCTCAGTTGGTTAAGTGACTGCCTTCGGCTCAGGTCATGATCCCAAGGCCTGGGATCGAGTCCCACATCGGGCTCCCAGCTCAGTGGGGAGCCTGCTTCTCCTTCTGCCCCTCTCTCCTCTCATGCTGTTTCTCTCTCTCTCTCTCTCTCTTAAATAAATAAATAAAATCTTAAAAAAAAAAGTTCAACTGTCAAAGGACATGAACAAATAACTCACAAAAGAGAAAATTAACTATATACATTAGTGGTAGTAGAAAATACTATCTTACAGAAAGTGATCTGGTAATATGTATCAAAATAATAAAATATCTGGGACACCTGGGTGGCAACCGATTCTTGTTATCAGCTCAGGTCATGATCTCAGCGTTGTGAGTTCAAGCCCTGTGGTGGGCTCTGACGCTAAGTGAGGAGTCTGCTTAAGACTCTCTCCCTCTCCCTTTGCCTTTGCCTCTCCCTGCCAAACACACACTCTCTCTCCCTCTCTCTCAAATAAATAAATTCTTGGGGCACCTGGGTGGCTCAGTCATTAAGCGTCTGCCTTCACCTCAGGTCATGATCTCAGGGTCCTGGGGTCAAGCCCCGCATTGGGCTCTCTGCTCAGCAGGAAGCCTGCTTCTCCCTCTCCCACTCCCCCCGCTTGTGTTCTCTCTCTTGCTGTATCTCTATCTGTCAAATAAATAAATAAATAAGCCTTCAAATAAATAAATCCTTTAAAAATGAGAAAATATTCACCAACTTTATAAAATTATCTCAACGAAATAATGTTAATTCCAGCAAAGATGTACATATATTATATATAGAAATTTGAAGACTATCTAAATGATCAGTGATACAGAAATAGTTAAACTATGGTACCTAAACTCAATGATTATCCAACTATTTTACAGGATGACTTACAAAGACTGTGTAATGACATGAAAAGCAATTATGACTAATTAAAGTAAGCTGTTTAGCACTTATGTAACATGATTGCAATTATGTCAGAAGAAATTATACACAGAAGAAAATAATTAAAATGACAGATATTCAAGCAGCAAAAATTATTTGGCCAGGAACTCTGTATGATTGATATATAGCTTTTCCTGATTTTTATTTTTTTTTCTAGGCATTTAATATTTGAATTATGAAACACTTCAAATAAATACATCAAATAGACATTTGGCAGCTTTGTCCATCTAAATTCTTCTGGGAACAATAAGTCTACAAAAATGTACCATTATCAGAATGAACTGTCAAAGCATTAAATTATATAAATTAATTATTATGTAATAACATTCCACTCCATCATAATTCATAAATACTGTAGTAGTTCTCATTTTGTTATTTTAATGCCTCATAAAATCTTCTCCTGTTGAAACTTTGAAAGAATTAAAAAGATTGATAAACCACTGGCCAGATTATCCAAAAGAAAAGAGAAAGGACCCAAATTAATAAAATTATGAATGAAAGGGGAGAGATCACACTAACACAAAGGAAATAGAAACAATTATTAGAAATTATAATCAACAGCTATATGCCAATAAATTGAGCAACCTGGATGAAATGGATGCCTTCCTGGAAACCTATAAACGGCCAAGACTGAAACAGGAAGATATTGACAACCTGAATAGGCCAATAACCAGTAACGAGATTGAAGCTCCCAAAAACAAGAGTCCAGGGCCTGATGGATTCCCTGGGGAATTCTACCAAATATTCAAAGAAGAAATAATACCTGTTCTCTGAAGCTGTTTCAAAAAATAGAAACAGAAGGAAAGCTTCCAGACTCATTCTATGAGGTCAGCATTACCTTAATCCCCAAACCAGGCAAAGACCCCATCAAAAAGGAGAATTTCAGACCAATATCCCTGATGAATATGAATTCCAAAATTCTCAACAAAATCCTAGCTAATAGGATCCAACAATACATTAAAAGGATCATCCACCATGACCAAGTGGGATTTAACCCTGGGATGCAATGGTGGTTCAACATTCGCAAATCAATCAATGTGATAGAACACATTAATAAGAGGAGAGAGAAGAACCATATGGTCCTCTCAATTGATGCAGAAAAAGCATTTGACAAAATACAGCATCCTTTCCTGATTAAAACTCTTCAGAGTATAGGGATAGAGGGAACATTCCTCAAGTTCATAAAATCCATCTATGAAAAACCCACAGCGAATATCATCCTCAATGGGGAAAAGATGAGAGCCTATCCCTTAAGATCAGGAAGACGACAAGGATGCCTACTCTCGCCACTATTGTTCAACATGGTACTAGAAGTCCTAGCAACAGCAGACAACAAAAAGAAATAAAAGGTATTCAAATTGGCAAAGAAGAAGTCAAACTCTCTCTCTTCACAGATGACATGACACTTTATGTGGAAAACCCAAAAGACTCCACCCCCAAATTACTAGAACTCATACAGCAATTCAGTAATGTGGCAGGACACAAATCAATGCACAGAAATCTTATACACTAGCAATGCAACCGTAGAAAGAGAAATTAGAGAAATGATTCCATTTACATTAACACCAAAAACCATAAGATACCTCGGAATAAACCTAACCAAAGAGGTAAAGGATCTATACTCTAGGAACTACAGAACACTCATGAAAGAAATTGAAGAAGACACATATAAATGGAAAAACATTCCATGCTCATGGATTGGAAGAATAAACATTGTTAAAATGTCTATGCTACCCAGAGCAATCTATACCTTCAACACCAACCCGATCAAAATTCCAACAAATTTTTTCAAAGTGCTGGAACAAACAATCCTAAAATTTATATGGAATCAGAAAAGACCCTGAATTGCCAAGGAAATGTTGAAAAAGAAAAACAAAGCTCGGGGCATCACTTTGCCGGATTTCAAGCTATATTACAAGTGATCACCAAGACAGCATGGTACTGGCAGAAAAACAGACATATAGACCAATGGAACAGAATAGAGAGCCCACATAGGGACCCTCAACTCTATGGTCAAATAATCTTCAACAAAGCAGGAAAAAATATGCAATGGTGAAAAAATATTAAGAATTTCAAGTAGATGACTTTAGAGTCCTGCTAAACACAGACTCTATGTGATTGCATAGGTCCATGACCATGAAACTGGCTCTGGTAATAGATTTTTTATCAAGTACCTTTAACAGATAGAGGAAATTTCCTTTTATATGCCGACTTTAGTTTTTGTGTGTATGTGGGGGTGGGGTTTTTTAAATCATAAATGGATGTTGGATTTTGTGAAGTGCTTTTTCTGTGTCCATTAACATGATCATGTAATGTTTTTTGCCCTTAATTAATGTTCAAATATTAAATCAATCTTTCATTCATAGAATATATCCAAAAATAAAATCCAGGCATATTAATTCATTTGTATTTTGCTATATTTGAGAAGTTAATACCTTTTTAAGAATATTAATATCTATGTCCATGAAGGATATTAGTCTGTAGTTTTCTTTTGTTGCCTTTGTCTGGCTCTTATGTCAGGGTAGACTGAGTTGAGATTGACTGGAACATTGTTCCTTCCTCTACTGTTTCTTGAGAAAGTTTGCATTTGGTATTATTTTTATTTAAATATTTGATAGAACTGACTAATAAAGCCAGTCTAGGCCTGGACATTTCTTTATGAAAAGATTTTTAATACCTAATTCAATATCTGTACTTCTTGTAGATCAAATCAGATTTTATCTCTTATAGAGTCCATTCCAGTAATTTGTATTTTTCTAGAAATTTGTGTTTCTTCTAAGCTGTCTAACTTGGTACTTTTTTATAATATTCCCTTACAATCTTTTTAAATTTTTGTAGAATTAACAGTGATGCCATTTATGATTTTGTTATTTTGAGCTTTCTTTCTTTCTTCCTTTCTTTCTTTGCAATCCTAACTAAAGGTTTTTTGAATCATGTTGGTCTTTTCAAAGAACCCATTTTTGGTTTCACTAATTTTCTCTATTGTTCTGTTTTCTATTTCATTAATTTCCACAATAATCTTTATTATTTCTTCCTTCTATTTATTTTGGGGATAGTTCTTCTTTTTCTGTATTTTTATATACTATATTTTTTTACTTCTATATTTCTCTATATTCCATATTATTTTTCTATATTATATTTAGCTTGAATATCTTTAAGATTAAGGTGAACGTTTGTATTATTGATTTAAGACCTTTCTTTTTTTCTAATATAGGTATTTAGAACCTTAAACTTTCCTCTAAGCATTGCATTAACTGCATCCTATAAATTTTGATATGTTGTATTGTTGTTTCCATCCATTTCAAACTACTTTTAATTTTCATTGTTACTTCCTCTTTCACCCCTGAGTTATATAGAAGTTCGTTTAACTTAGAAATATGTGGGAGTTTCTAAGATTTTTTCTGTGTGGAGATCCAATCAAATTCCAGGTGGCCAGAGAGCATATTTATAATTTCAACATTTTTAAATTGAGATTTGTTTTGTGGTACACCAAATGGCCTACCGTGGAGAATGCCACATGTGCATTTAAAAATAATGTGCATTCTGTAGACATTGGGTAGATATATAAGTTGAGCTGCTTGATAATGTTGTTCCAGTCTTCTTTAAACTTGGTGATTTTCTAACTGTTCTATTAATTATTAAAAATAAAGTATTTATATCTCCAATTATGATTGTTGTGTCTTTCTTTTCAATTTTGTCACATTTTGCTTTATGTACTTAGGGTTCTATTGTTAGATGCATATACATCTCCCTGACTCCATTGTCCCTTTCATCATTTTAAATGTCCTTCTTTTTCTTCAGTAATATTTCTCATAAAGTCTATTTAGTATGATGTTAATGTAATGACTAGCTCTCTTACGGTTACTTGTTTGCATGGTATGACTTGTTCTATTCTTTTACTCCCCACCTATTCATGTCTTTAAATTTAAGATGTCTCTTATTGACAGCTTATAGTTGTGTCTTGCATTTTTATCCAGTCTGACAATTGTCTTCTGAGTAGTGTGTTTGTCCATTCACATTAAAATAATATTGACATGTTAGGATATATGTCTGCATTTTCTCTTTGTTTTCTATACATCTCAAGTCTTTTTTGATTCAATATATTTTGTTTAGTGTCTAATTTTGTGTTGAGTCTGTGTTTGTACTATTTTAATTCCTCTGTTAATTTTTTACTATATTTTTAAGTTATTTTCTTAGTGGCTGCTCTATGCATTTTAACTTTAACTCTATGCATTTAACTGGCAAAATATTTAAACTTTGTTCCAATATATCTCCTTTTCTTCTCTATTCCATAGTGTTAATATTATTATATCTATCACCTCTACATATGTTAAAACTCAGCATTACAATGTTGTAATTATTGCTTTATACAATTCTGTCTTTTGAAGAAGTTTTAAAAAGAAATGAAATATATTAATAGGATCTTGTATTTATCCACACATTTGTCATTTCTATAATCCCTCATTTTTCAGTGGATTTGAATTACTATTTGGTGTCACTTCCTTCCAGACTAAAAGACTTTCTTTAGTGCTTCTTGTAAGATACATATGTTGGCAACTAATTCTCTCCATCTTTGTTTATTTTGGTTTTCATTATTGTGTCTTCATTTTTGAAGAACAACATTGCTATGTACAAAATTATCTTGACAGTTTTTTTCCTTCAACACTTTGAATATGGCATCCCACTGACTTCAGACTTCTTTTGCTTTTAATGTGAAGTTAGCCATTAAATTTTTAGTTATTACCCTGAACTTGATGAAACATTTTTCTCTTGCTTCTCTCAAAATTTTCTCATTTCTCAACAGATTGACTATGATGTATCTGGGTCTATAACTATGTCTACTTTTCTTGGATTCTGTTGTACTTCTTGACTCTGTAAATAAACAATGTTCATCAAATATAGACAATCTGCAGGCATTATTTCTTGAAATGTTATTTCTAACTATCTCTTCTCCTCTTTCTGGGACTCCCATTATATGATATGCTTTATGTTCTCCCACAGTTCTCTGAGGTTCTGTTCATTTTCTTCAATTATTTTTCTGTCTTCAGGATGGATAGCTTCTATTGGTCTATGTTCAAGTTCACTGATTCTCTTTTCTTCCATATCAAATCTGCTGTTGAATTCCACTAGTAAAATTTTCAATCCACTTACTATATTTTTTAACTACAGGATTTCCTTTTTTTAAATAATTTCCAACTCCTCATATTTTGTTAAATCATTCTTATCATAGTTCACTTTCATTCTATAGACATGATTTTGTTTAGGTCATTGAATATTGTTATCAGAGTTGCTTAAAGTCTTTGTAAGCTAAATGCGAAATCTCAGGAAATTCAGAGAAAGTTTCACTTGACTTTTTCTGGGTATGGAATATGATTTGCACATCTTGCACATCTTGCACATCTTCTAATTTCTTATTGAGTACTGGAAATTTTACATAATATATGATAGCAACTCTAGATTATTATTTTACTGAGAGTTGTTATTGTTGATTGATAACTAGCCTGAACTAAATCTGTGAAGTGTATCTCATTATCTCTACTAATTTTTTTCTTGCTTTTATTTTTAATCCTGGTTTCCCAGGAATCACTGAGTATTCATATAGTTTACTGTTAATGCAAAGATTTTTCACAGGTTGTACTCAAAGACCTCATAAGGCTATCTATTTTTCTGGTGGATCTGTGTGTGGCCTAGAGAGTACATTTGAAGTTCAGGCCAGTTTCAAGCATCCTCCAGCTTTTACTTTCTACCAAGCTCTCTGGAACCTTCCATATGCATGTGACATTCTATTAGCCCAGGAATGTATGGAGGACTTGGACCCATTTCTGTCTCTGCTGCACATGAACACAGCCTCTGGTTAATCTGAGATATGTGGAGAACTTATCAAACCCTATGACTGTTGCACTTCCTAGAAACCCCTATTAAATTCCCAGCAAATCCACTAGTCCCGTGTTTACCCCCAAAGGGGACCACAACCTCTGGCTAGCAGAGCTCCTTGTCCTGCCTGTTCATCTGGGAAACTGAATCATTTACTCTAAGTGTCTCATCAGCAATGAACTTAAACATGGCTCTAACTACAGTGTAGGATTTTTGTTGTTGTTGCTGTTTTTGGAAAACTCTGAATTCCTCTTTTTAATGGATTGTATGAAGTTTGGAACAACTATTGAGACATGGATTCTCGACTCAAAAAGTCTGAATTTTCACCCCAGTGCAACCATTCCTAACCTTGAAACAACACTTAAAAGCCTATACCCCTATAAAATGGAGTTGACAATAATAGTGTCTAAAAGGTTGAAATGAAGTTTTAATTAAATAATATATCTAAAGCACTTGGCACAGTACCTGGTATGTAGTTACTAAGCACCCACTAAAGATGATAAAACCCTTGGTTATGAGTAATTTGGGTCATATCACTTCCCTGGTCTTGATTTTGCTCTTTTGATGTCATCCCAGTAGTATTCAGCCTGCATGAAATTTTTGGTTTCGGGGAGGTTTGTTTTCCCTAAGCTAATTCCCACTGGGCAGGTTATTTTCCTGATACCAATGTTAATATATCATTTGAAAAAAGAAAGTATTGCTGTCTGCAATTGCTGAAAGTTCAATTAACAGAGTATTTAGTTTAGTGCTTTATCTACATGTAGTTCATCAACTGTATTTCTATCACTTTTATGCTAGTACTTCTTTTTTTCACTTTATGGCTATATTTGCACTAATATGCACAACCCCAAAACTACAGAAGTTAGGTCTATCCATCACAGACTGCTTGAATGTTTGTGAACATCCACTGTGCTATGCCACTGAAGAGGGAAGGACTAAGGTGAATATACTCTTGTCTGTACTAAAAGATTTCTCTGAGACTCTCCTCCATTCCTTTATTCTATAAAGTTTGTTCCTTTTTATTTATTTCCTGATGTTTGATACAAATATGTGTATGATTCAGGATCCATTTTCTCTTGGAGCTAAGCCTAGTCTATCTAACATAGGGCTTTGCTGTTTAACTGTTTCATATTTAGTACATGTGTGTTTATTTATATTTGTTAGAAGAATTCAACCACTTACCAGAATACTGGGTGATGGAGTGGGAAAAAAATCAAGTACAGCTAATCCAAATTTAAAACTTAATACTTGGTAGCATTTACCCATAAAGTTTCTCTCTTAAAATATATACAAATTAAGTAAATATCTTGTACGTGTTCTGGTGGCATTTATAATCCAACACAGATGCTCTGAATAGTAATTTATATTTGTTGAGTGCTTACATGCCCCAGGGATTATTATTCTAAGTGCTTTGTATATAGTATCTTCAAAGTCACAACAACCCTATGACTTTGGTACCATTATTATACCAGTTTTACAGGTAAGAGAATTATGCCCCAGCAAGATTAAGTATCTTGCCCAAGGAAGAATTAAAAAGAAAAAATCAAGCAAATTTGATCCCAAAGCCTTGGCTCTTACCTGCCATGCTGAATTCCATTCGACAATAATTGTCAACATTTACAGAATACATACTATCTCTTCCTAATACCATACAGGTATAACTCCTTTAATCATAACCACAGGCCTAGAAAGCTATATTATGATACTCATTTTAAAGGAAAATTAGAACAGAAAAATTAAGAATCCCCACAGGCCATGTGATAGGAATTGGTAAACTCGAAGTTATAAACAAAGTATACTCAATCCAAAGTATGGAAGCACCTCACAGCACCTGATTCTTACAACCTGTGTGTTTAGATAAGGATTCAAGAAAAGTTTTCAAATTTTTTTCCACTACCCTTTTGCCAGAATATCCCACAGGATGATGGGAGGGGTGACTGAATGGTTTTCATCTCATGTGTTATCTTCTATACACATGATGAATAACCCAAGCAGAAGCCACTTATTCATTTGCACATGCTGTGCACAGGCTGGCAAAAGAAAAGTGAACCAAAGAAGCTGCTTCATTAGCTTTGTCTTGGAGAGACAACAGAATGAATGCAACTCGATGAAGTAAAAATATATATACTGCTTATACAAATGGAAATTATTTTGATCAATTGAGCTATTTATGCACTTGTTCACAAATAATTAATCTAATCAAAAGCATTAATTACTGAATGAGATTATAAAATCAAAATACCAAAAACTTCCCCTTGTAAAACTGAAAATGTACTAGAAGAAAAAGTACTACCAATGATGATCTAATTAAGTTACTATCTTCCAGTGAAGTTCAACAAGGGTAACAATGAAGTGTGATAGAGGCTGAAAATTCCAATGCTTCTATCTAAAAATGAATTCTTCAGCTTTATCATTTGAAACTATCTATGATCACTTTTAGCCTTACTCAGAAAAGGAAAAAAAAAAACATGTTATTTAAGTTCTATTTGTCTGCATTTAGTATTTGTAAAAACATGAGTAAATAAACTAGCTAGAGAAAAATACAAATTCATATTATGTCCATAAAATATTAAACAGCGTGTCTATATCCACTATAGTTTTGTATATTTTTAGAACACTGTCTTAAGTAGCTTGGAAAAGTGCTCAAGAATAAGTGAAACCTTAAATTTTCTAAAAAAGAGTGTTTAAGAGCAAATACTGGCTACCAATCATACGTATAAATCTTCCCAAAAATCTAAAAATAGGAATGTGTTAAACAGAATGCACAAAGACAGAGAACGGCTCATCAAACTTTCCCAGCTAGGAAAATGTGGCTTTCCCATACATCATTCAATGAAAAACAGATGGTAGCAAGTTGGTTGCCAGAAAGAAAGGAAAGATATAGAGCATGTTATAATTATGAGCTTCAGATAAACAAAGGGAGAAAGCATATATTAAAACAAAAAGGCATAGTTTCTTCCATGAAAACTCTCTCTCCTGAGTAGGACAAACTAAGGATAAAATGACATACTTTTTAGAAACATTAAGTACATATGGAATGGACACTTTATCATCTGGAACCCACTCCCACCCCCTTCTTTTGGTTATAACATGCCAAATCTTTTGCCACTCCTGATACTTGTGGTTCAGAGATCCCTTTCGGTTCTGGGGATCAGTGCTGTGATTCATGTTGGTTCAGTCTAAGTCTTATGACCAAATCAGGTCAAGTCAGGGATGGGCATGTCTCTCAAACTGGTCCAATTTAGAGTAAATTCTAGAGTTTTCACTAAAACTATCTGAAAGAGATATGTTCTTTTTCTCTGGAGTTGAGTATAGGAGACTACAAGTCTAAAGCTTCTGACAGTCATAGTGATACCACATGAAAGTAGAATGAAACAAACTATACAGAAGAGCAGGCTGATAAGATAGATGGTAGGTCCTGATGACAACAATTCAGCCCCTTCATCAAACTGCTCCTGAATCAGATGTTCCTCTGGAATTTTGAGTCATGTGAACCAATAAGCTTCCCTTTTATCTTAACCCAGTTTGGGTTGGATTTACTATCTATTGATCCTAGAAAAGCCCTTAATAATCAAACTTCAATTTCAGGAACAATGTTGAATAAACAAAAACCAGAGCCACTGCAGTTTACAAAGCAACTTTTCCACATTCATTGTCATAATTCTGTTAAGTATTACTACAATTCCCATTTTATAGATGAGGATAAATGGTGTTTTAGTTTGGGTAGGCTGCTGAAAGAAAATACCACTTTCTGATAGAAGAAATACACTGGGTATCTTATAGACAACAGAAATGTATTTCTCAAAGTTCTGAAGGCTAGAAGTCTAACATCAGAGAGCCAGTATGATCGAGTTGAAAGCCCTCTTTCTGCTCATAGACTTCTTGTTGTATATTCACATGGGGGAACGGGAGCTAGCAAACTCTCTGAGGCCTTTTTTTCTTTTATTGAAGTATAATTAACATATAGCATTATATTAGTTTCAAGTGTATAATATAATGATTCAACAATTCTATACATTACTCAGTGTTCATCACTATAAGTGTACTCTTAATCTCCTTTATCTATTTCACCCAACTTCCCCTCCCCTGCCCAGGTCCCCTCTAGCAACCACTGGTTTGTTCTTTATATTTAATACTCTGGTTTTTTGTTTGTTTGTCTTTGTTTATTTGTTTTGTTTCTTAAATTCCACATAGGAGTGAAATCCTCTGGTACATGTCTTTCTCTGTTTGACTTATTTCACTTAGCATTATAACCACTAGATCTACCCATATTGTTGCAAAGGCAAGATCTCATTATTTTTTATGACTGATATTCCACTGCAAGCGCGTGTGTGTGTATCAATTTTCTTTATCCATTCATCTATCAATAGACACTTGGGTTGCTTCCATATCTTGGTGATTGTAAATAATGTTGCAATAAACATAGGTGTGCATATATCGTTTTGAATTAGTGTTTTCATTTTCTTTGGGTAAATATCCAGTAGTGGAATTACTACATCATATGGCATTTCTATTTTTAACTTTTTGAGGAACCTCCATACTGTATTCCACAGTGGCTACCCCAATTTGCATTCCCACTAACAATTTGCAAGAATTCCTTTTTTTTTTCCACATCCTCACAAATACTTGTTATTTCTTGTGATTTTACACATTCTGACAGATATGAGGTAATATCTCACTGTGGTTTTGATTTGCATTGCCCTAATGATTAGAAACACTGAGCATCTTTTCACGTGTCTGTTGACCATCTGTTTATCTTCTTCAGAAAAGTGTCTGTTTAGGGCACCTGGGTGGCTCAGATGGTTAAGCATCTGCCTTCGGCTCAGGTCATGATCCCAGGGTCCTGGGATCAAGTCCCACATCGGGCTCCCTGCTCCTTGGGAGCCTGCTTCTCCGTCTGCTTCTCTCTCTCTCTCTCCCTCTCTCTCTCCCTCTGTCTCTCATGAATAAATAAATAAAATCTTTAAAAAAAAAAGAAAAGTGTCTGTTTAGGTCCTTTGCCTATTTTTAATTCAGGTTATTTGTTTTTCTGGTGTTGAGTTGTATAAGTTCTTTATATTTTTGGTCAGATATTAACCCCTTACTGGATATATCATTTGCAAATATCTTCTCCCATTCAGTACGTTGCCTTCTGATTTTGTTGATAGTTTCCTTCACTGTGCAAAAGCTTTATATTTTGTTATAGAACTAGAACAAATAATACTAAAATTTGTATGGAACCACAAAAAAAAGAGCCAAAGTAATCTCAAGAAACAAGAACAAAGCTGGAGGTATCACAATCCCAGATTTCAAGATATGCTACAAAACTGCAGTAAACAAAACAGGATGGTACTGGCACAAAAATACACACATAGATCAATGAAACATAATAGAAAGCCCAGAAATACTCATACATATATGATCAATTGATCTACAACAAATGAGGAAAGACTATGCACTGGGGAAAAGACAGTCTCTCCAACAAATGGTGCTGAGAAAACTAGACCATGCAAAAGAATAAAAATGGATCACTTTCTTACACCATACAGAAAAACAAACTCAAAATTGATTAAAGACCTAAATGTGAAACCTGAAACCATAAAACTCCTAGAAAAAGACAGGCAATAATTTCTTTAACACTAGCTATAGAAACATTTTTCCAAAGATGTCTCTTCAGGCAAGGGAACCAAAAGCAAAATTAAAATATTGGGACTGCATCTCTGAGGACTCTTTTATAAGGGCACTAACTCAACAAGATAGCAGAACCTTCATGACCTAATAATCACCCAAAGACCCACCTCAGTCATTATGATTTCAACATATTAATGAGAGAGAACACAAGCATTCCAACCATAGCAAATGACTTTCCCAAGATTACATAGTTGGTAATTAGCAGCACCCAGGTTTTATGAATTAGATTGCATAATTTTCTACCTGTGCTTTTCAACCTCAGGTTAAAAAAAAATTGGGGGGGTTCAGTGGTATGTCAAGTGGTAAAAAATAAAAACATAGTTTAAATGTAATATCTTTCTAGAACTTCAATTATATTCAAATATCTGAGCAAAAAGGTATGAGCAATATAACTTATAAATAGTTCTAAATAGATTTTTTTTATTTTACACCCTAATACAGTATGTAATAATGCAAACATTTTTAGAATTCAAGTATGAAATCACAATAAAATGTGAGGCTTATAACTGGTCACTTGGCAGACCAAAATGGTAAGAGAGTTCTATCATTAGGAAGCACATAAAATGCAGTAGCATTTTAAACCTCAAACAAAAGGACAAAATTGATGGTTTACAAATAAATGAGGTTCCATGAGCAAAATCTATCACTTTTTTAATATTTAGACACAAAAATACTATAAATCCCAAGGAATGATTATAATAACTAAATAAATCCAGGACATTCTGAACAAACAGCAGAAGGCTGTACGAGTACACAATGTTCCAAGCAAACTAAGATTTCTATTATCATTTATGTACTATTGACCTAGATGTTGCAAAAATTAAGGTCACTAATAACTGTCCATAGAGACTTCCAAAATATTTTAACAGCACTTTTCAAGCAAATGTTTCTTTTCAAGCTAATACATAAAAAAATAAATATGGAGTAAAATTTTTTAAATTTCATTCACTATTTTTAACAGAAGTCTAATCTTCTTAAGGGTATGATAAGGTCAATAAGCCAAGGAGAATGTGGTAGACTAAATAATGGCTCCCCAAAGATGTCCATCTTCAAATCCCCAGTGAATATGTGGTATACATGGCAAAACAGACTTTTCAGATGTAATTAAGTTAAATATCTTGACATTATATATGAACCCAATGGTAACCACAAACCAAAAACCAATAACAGACACACACACAAAAGGAAGGGAATCCAAGCATAACACCACAAGGGAAAGCCATCAAACCACAAGGGAAGAGAACAAGGAAAGAAAAAAAAGGAACACAGAAGAACTACAAAACAACTAGAAAACAATTAACAAAATGACAGTAAGTATAAACCTATGAATAATTACTATAAATATAAATGGACAAAATGATTCAATCAAAAGACATAGGGTGATGATTAAAAAGAAACAAGACCCATCTATATTTTGCCTACAAGAGACTCACCTTAGACTTAAAGACACATGCAGACTGAAAGTGAAGGGATGAAAACAGATAGTCCATGCAAATGCAAATGAAAAAGAAAAAAAAAAAGGTAGGGTGGAAATACTCATATAAGACAAAGTAGACTTTAAAACAAAGTCTATAGCAAGAGACAAAGAAGGGCACTACATAATGATAAAGTGAACAATCCAACAACAGGATATAACTGTTGTAAATGTCTATGCACCCAACATAGGATCACCTAATTATATAAAGCAAATATTAACAGACATAAAGGAAAAAAAAATAGTGTACAATTATAGTAGGAAATTTGACACTTCACTTACATCAGCAAATAGATCATCCAGGTACAAAAATCAACAAGGAAACAGTGGCTTTGAATGACACATTAAACAAGATGGACCTCACAAATATATACAAAACATTCCACCCCAAAACAGCAAAATACAAATTCTTTTCAAATGTGCATGGAACATTCTCCAGGACAGATCACATGTTAGGCCACAAAACAAGACTCAATAAATTTAAGAAGACTGAGAGCATATCAAGCACCTTTTCCAACCAAAATTGGTATGAAACCAGAAATCAATTACAGGACAAAAACTAAAACACACACACACACACACACACACACACACACACACACACACAAATATATGGAGGCTAAACAGCATGTTACTAAACAACCAAGGGGTGAATGGAGAAATCAAAAAGGAAATTTAAAAAAATACATGGAGACAAATGAAAATGAAAACACAACAGTCCAAAATATTTGGAATGCAGCAAAGAGGGAAGTTTATAGTGATACGGGTCTACTTTAGGAAACAAACAAGCAAAAATCTCAAATAAACAACATAATTGTATACCTAAAGGAACTAGAAAAGCTAGTAGAAGGAAGGAAATGATAATAAGTAGAGTAGAAATAAATGAAATAGATACAGAAAGGAAGAAAGAAGGAAAGAAAGAAATCAAGAGCTGGAAAGATAAACCAAACCAATAAAACTTTAGCCAGACTCATCAAGGAAAAAAAAAAGGATGAAGGACTCAACTAAGTCAAGTCAGAAATGGAGAAGATAACAACGGGCACCACAGATACACAAAGAATTATTGGAGAATATTATGAAAAATCATATGCCAGCAAACTGGACAACCACAAAGAAGTGGATAATTTCCTAGAGACATATGACCTTCAAAAATTGAACTAGGAATGAGTAGAAAATCTGAACAGACCAATTACTGGTGACAAAATCAAATCAGGAATAAAACAAAATTCCCAAAAAACAACAGTCCAGAACCAGATAGACTCACAAGTAAATTCTATCAGATCAAGCCCCACTTTGGGCTCCCTGCTCAGGGAGCCTGCTTCTCCCTCTCCCTCTGCCTGCTGTTCCCTCTGTGTTTACTCTCTCTCTCTAATAAATAAAATCTTAAAAAAGAAAAGACATCCAAATTGGTAAGAAAGAGGTAAAAACTGCCACTCTTTGCACATGAGATGATATATAAAACTGTAAGGACTCCAACAAAAAACTATTGAAACTGATAAATGAACTCAGTAAATTTTCAGGAAACAAAAATATATAGAAATTTATTGTATTTCTATAAACTAATAATGAAGTAGCAGAAAGAGAAGTTAAGAAAATGATCACATAAACAATGCACCAAAAAGATTTTAAAAAACTAGGAATAATATATTTGTTATATATATTATTTCACCAAAGAGGAGAAAGACCTATACTCTGGAAATAATAAGACATGAAAAAAACTGAAGATGACACAAACAACTGTAAAGATTTACCATGCTCAATGACTAGAAGAATTAATATTGCTAAAATGTCCATACTACCCAAAGCAATCTACAAATTCAATACAATCCTTATTAATATACCAATAGCATATTTCACAAAACTAGAACAAATATTCCTAAAATTTGTATGGAACTACAAAAGACCTCAAATAGCCAAAGCAATCTTGAGAAATAAGAATAAAGCTAGAGATATCACAACTTGAGATATCAAGATACACTACAAACTTGTAATAAAAAATATGGGGTGCCTGGGTGGCTCAGTAAGTTAAGCGTCTGCTTTTGGCTCAGGTCATGATCCCAGAGTCCCAGGATCAAGTCCCACATCAGGATCCCTGCTCAGCAGGGAGTCTGCTTCTCCCTCTGCCCTTCACCCCACTTATATTCTCTCTCTCGCTTGCTCGCTCGCTCTCAAATAAATACAATCTTAAAAAAAAAAAGTATGTGGTACTGGCACAAATATAAACATAGATAAATGGAACATGATAGAAAGTCCAAAAGTAAATCCACAAATGTATGGTCAATTAATCTATAAACAAGGGAGGCAAGAGTATAAAATATGGAAAAGACAGTCTTTTCAATAAATGGTATTGGGAAAATTGGACAGCTATATGTAAAAGAGCTATATACAAAAGAATGAAACTGGACCACTTTCTTACATCATACAGAAAAATAAACTCAAAATGGATTAAGCACCTAAATGTGATATCCAAAGCCATAGAATGCCTAAAAGAAAACAAGCAGTAATGTCTTGGACATTAGCCTCGGTAGCATATTTATGGATACATTTCCTCAGGCAACCGAAAGAAAAGCAAAGATAAACTATTGGTTTAAAAGAAAATAAATAGCTTTTGCACAATGAAGGAAACCACCAACTAAACAAAAAGGTAACCTAGTGAATGGGAGAAGATATTTGCAAATAATGTATCTGATAAGAAGTTAATATCCAAAATATATAAAGAACTTATGCAACTCAAAACCAGAAAAAAATAACCTGATTTAAAAATGGGTAGAAGACATGAAGAAGCATTTCCAAAGGCATAAATATGGCCAATAGATACATAAAAGATGTTCAACATCACTAATCATCATGGAAATGCAAATCAAAATCACAGTGTCACCTCACAACAGTCAGAATGGCTAGTATCAAAAAAAAAAAAAAAACAAGAAATAACACATGTTGGTGAGGATTTGGAGAAAAGAGAACCCTTGTGCACTGTTGGTAGGAATGTAAATTAGTGTAACCACTGTGGAAAACAGTATGGAGATTCCTCAAAAAATTAAAAATAGAAATATAATATGAGCCAGTAATTCCACTACTGGGTATTTACACAAAGAAAGTAAAAACACTAATTCAAAATTGCAGCATTATTTACAATAGCCATGATGTAAAAGCAACCCAAGTGTCCATTAATCAATGATTGGATAAAGAAGAAGTGAAATATATAAATAATGGAATATTAGTCATTAAAAGGATGAAATCTTGACATTTGTGAAAACATGGGTAGATCCAGAGGTTATAACACTATGTGAAATAAATCAGGCAGGAAAAGACAAAGATGTGATTTCACCTATATGTGGAATCTAAAAAACAAAACAAATGAACAACAAAACAAATGAACAAACAAAACAAACAGACTCTTAAATAGAAAGAACAACTGGTGGTTGATAGAGGGGAAGCAGGTGGGAGGAATGGGCAAAATAAATAAAGGGGATTAAGAGTACAAACTTCAAGGTACAAAATAAATAAATCACAGGAATGAAAAGCACAAGATAGGGAATATAGTTAATACTATTATAATAATATTATTTGGTGATAGATTGTGACTATACTTATTGTGGTGAGCATTCAGAAAGGTATGGTAATGTCAAATCAATATGTTGTACAGCTGAAATTAATATAGCATTTATGTCACTTATACTTCAATTTAAAAAAAGAAAAAATATCTTGAGATGGGGAGATTATATTGAATTATTTGGGTGGACCAAATGTACCATGATCTTTATAAGAAACAGACAGGAAAGTTAAGTGCCAGAGAGGGAACTGATGACAGAAGCAGAGATCAGAGTTATGCAGGGCCACAAACCAAGAAGTGCAAGTGGCCCATAGAAGCTAAAAATGGCAAGAAAAAAGATTCTCCCCTAGAACTTCTACAAGAAACACAAACCTACCAATCAATTTTAGATATTGGACTCCAGAACTATCAGATAATAAATTTGTAGTTTGTAGTAATTTGTTACAATAACAATAGGAAACTAATACAGGGGAGCTGTATTTATATATTGTGACACCTTAGAAAAATAAAAGTATTAAAATAATGAGTGAGGCATGAAGATTTTCCATTTTGAAAGATTCCTAAAAGCCAAATATCCAATTGCTTCATAATCTGATCTGCCATTTCCCAGTAAACATTCAAAAATCTATTTTATTTCTATATGAAATAGAAAATTTCAAGTCAGAAAATACAATTTTTTTTGAAAAAAATTATCTTTATTAGAAGGAAAATACACAGCAAAACAGAGCTGGAAGGTGGTGCAGGTGGAAGATCTGGAAAAACTTAATCACCAAACAAACTGCTCAAACATGGCTTCCTGCTGTGAGGGAGAGTGATCTGGCCCTTATCTTTTCCACCTTTCCTGATTCAAAGAAATCTGCTCTTAGCAGGGCTGGGCCCAGGGAGCCCCGTTTTCCAATCTGTTATCTTCCTGGGAGTTTGGGAAAGGTTATATAGTTCTCGGGCTTTCAAGACACAGAAGACAATTTGGAGAAGGAAAGGATGTTACAGCCCTTTGGTCCAGTGTTATCCCCAGCGCCATCCCTCAGTATTTGTTGATGCCAAAGAGACGAACCCCATGGAATTGGGGTAACTTAGGCAGCAGTACGCTGAGCAATGAGGCTGTGTTGATAAGGAAGTGAGCAGCATCATATTTGGTGTAGAAGCTGGCCAGGAGGTAGAGTGCGATAGGAAAGATGCTGAGGAATTTGCGGGAAGAGGTAAATTGGAGCCTGTAGTCCATCTGTTCCCATTGTGTCAGTAGCCGAGCATTTCCTTGGTCAGGGGTCTCAAAGGGTGTCCCTTTCACCATATGTAAGAAGACATACATACCAAGTTATGGATGACGTTGGTCAGGGTCCAGACAACAAGAATGCTGAAGAAGGGGATGCTGAGTAGAACCACATGCAGCAGTCCTACCAAGATGATGTAGGCCAGCCAGATGCCCTGGCTATTCATCACTCGAGTGTTGGGGTTTACTTCGCTGTGTGCCACCCCCACATTCATCCTACCGCCATGGGGGATCAGGCAGGAATCCAACTCAATTTCCTCTAAACCTCTTTTTGCATTTGTTCCCCCAAGTTGTCTCCTGAATAGCCCAAATTCCCTGAACTCTATTGGGAATAAAAGAACTTCCCTGCTAGCTTCAGAAGCCGGTCCGACTCCCAGAAAATACAAATTTTAAGCAACTTTATAATAGCACCTAAAATATCAAATGCCCAGAAATAAATCCAGTAAAATATTTACAAAACTCTACATATGAAACTTTAAAACAATACTGAAAGAAATCAAAGAAAACCTACATAAGTAGGTAAATAATAACTGTATATTAGAATACTAGTATTATTATAATTCATCCTCAAATTAATCAAATGCAATCCAAATAAAAATACCAAGGATATTTAAAAGGTGATTTCAGAATTTATAAGGAAATGCAAAGGGCCAAGATAGCTCAGACAACCTTAAAATAGTAGGGTAAGCAGACTGCTCTACTGAAAATCAAGACTTACAAGAAGAACAATGGAATAAACAGAGGCCCAGAAACAGACCCATACTTATATGGACTTGTCATTTATGATGATGGTTACTTTGCAGAGATCACGTAAATAAAAGGTATTAGGACAAATGGTTATCCATATGGAAAAAAAATATATGTTTTTAACGTGACCCCTGCCTAATGTGGGACACATAAGTCAGGGAAAATAGGTTTGTGCTAAAGTCAAAATCAATAGTGCTTTTATTTTTTTTTTAAGATTTTATTTATTTATTTTTGTGGGGGAAGAGAAAGAGAGAAAGCCCACAAGAGGGGGGAGGGGCAGAGGGAGAAACACACTCCCCGCTGAGCAGGAAGCCCAATGATGCAGGACTCAATTCCAGGACCCTAAGATCATGACCTAAGCCAAAGGCAGACGCTTAACCGACTGAGCCACCCAGGTGCCCAAATCAATAGTGCTTTTAGAAAATAATTTAAAATAATATCTTCATGACCTTGTATTGAGAAAATATCCCATCCATAAAAACCATTAACTATAAAAGAAATGATAAATAAATTGGACTATATTACAATTAAGAATTCATGTTCATCAAATGAAACTACTAAGAAAATGAAAACGAAACTCAAAATGAGAGTATTTGCAACATATATAAACAGCAAAAGGTTTATTCAGAACATATAAAGAGTACCTCCAAATCAAAATGTAAAGGAGAAACAGTCCAATTAAAAAATAAACAGAAGTCAGGGCACCTGGGTGCCTCAATCGTTAAGCGTCTGCCTTCGGTTCAGGTCATGATCCTGGAGTCCTGGGACTGAGCCCCACATCAGGCTTCCTGCTCAGCGGGAAGCCTGCTTCTCCCTCTCCCACTCCCCCTACTTGTGTTCCCTCTCTTGCTGTGCCTCTCTCTGTCAAATAAATAAAATCTTAAAAAAAAAACTTAAAAAAAATAGACAAAAGTCTTAAGCAGGGACTTCACAAAAGAGGAAATTCAAGGCAACAAACATAAGAAAAGGTATTTAAGTCGGGAACTTGGAAAAGATGGAGGAGGATTAGGGGACCCTATTCCAACTGGTCCCCAGAATTGAGCTGGATATCTACCAGACAACTCTGAACACCCACAAAATCAGCCTGAGATGTAAGAAGATAGGTCTGGATCTCTACAAACAGAATATCTCAGGTGGTTGGTTTCGAGGTAGGAAGCGGGGAGCCATGATTCCACAGGCAGATGTTGGAGGATAAATGGAAGGGTGAGGGAGCCGAGCCATAGGGTTCCTACAAGCCTGGTGAGTGATAGCCTCCCGCGCTGGGGACCAGGCACAGACTCACAGACTGGTAGCGACAGGGAAAGGACTTTAGGGTAGACCCCTGGTTGGAAACCAGAGCAGCAAGGCTGCGCCTGTGAATTGAGGACGGCTGGCAGTTTTAGAAGGAAAAAGGGCAGAGGCATGCCCCGACCAGGAGGTGAGGACTTGGAGAGCTGCTGAGGGGCGCACAACCCAGGTTGCTGCAGTTTATAGCAACACAGACAGAAACAGATAGTGTGGCCTGGAGAGCTCACTAAAGAACAGACTGCGATCTCTCTGCTCTGAGGCAGAGGGTTGGAAACAATCTCTTCTGCTCTGACTCTTGGAAGAGATGCAGAAAGCCACCAGGGAAAGCGGCCAGAGAACAAAAGCCCCCAAAAACCGGTTTTCATTGAGCCCATCGCCCGTCACAGGGAGCAGGGCAACTCTGACCAAACAGGGCTGCCTGAGTAACAGCATAGCAGGCTCCTCCCCCAGAAGTCAGGCTGGGAAAACAAGAGGTCAGCAATCCTAAGGTCTCTATTAAACAGGTGCATCTTGCTTGGGTTGTGGTCAATAATTTGGACTCTATACATTACCTCAACCACCCCTCAACAGAATGGCTAGGAGGAGAAACCCCCCAAATAGGAAAGACTCAGACACTATGACTTATGCCACAGATTTACAAATGGATTCAGATATAACCAAGATGTCGGAGATGGAATTCAGGGTAGCAATTGTGAAGACAATAGCTAGAATGGAGAAATCAATTAATGGCAACATAGAGTCTCTAAGGGCAGAAATGAAAGCTGAATTGGTAGAACTTAAAAATGCTATCAATGAGATCCAATCTAATCTAGATACTCTAACAGCTAGGGTAAGTGAGCCAGAAGAATGAATTAGCAATCTAGAAGACCAATTAATAGACAAGAAGGGAAAAGAGGAGGCCAGGGAAAAACGACTCAAAATCCATGAAAATAGAATCAGAGAAATAAGTGACACCATGAAACATTCCAATGTCAGAATTATTGAGATCCCTGAGTGGGTGGAGAGAAAGAGAGAGGACTACAAGATATATTTGAGCAAATCATAGCTGAGAACTTCCCTAATCTGGGTAATGAAAGAAACATTCATACCCTAGAGGCAGAGAGTACCCCTCCCAAGATCAAGGAAAACAGGCCAACACCCCAGCATGTAATAGTAAAACATGCAAATCTTAGAACCAAGGAAACCATCTTAAAGGCAGTTAGGGGAAGAGATTCCTTAAGTACAGAGAGAGGAACATCAGAATAATGTCACGCCTATCCACAGCGACCTGGCAAGCCAGAAAGGGCTGGCAAGACATAATCAGGGTACTAAATGAGAAGAACATGCAGCCAAGAATAATTTACCCAGCAAGGCTGTCATTTAGAATGGATGGAGAGATGCAGAGCTTCCAAGACTGGCAGAAACTGAAAGAATATGTGACCACTAAGCCGGCCCTGCAAGAAATATTAAGGGGGAGTCTATAAAAGGAGAAAGACCTCATGAGTGATATAGAACAGAAATTTACAGGGACAATCTATAAAAACAAGGTCTTCACAGGCAACATGATGACAATAAATTCATATCTTTCAATAATCACTCTCAACATGAACAGCCTAAATGCTCCCATTAAACAGCATAGGGTTGCAGACTGGATAAAAAGACAGGACCCATCCATATGCTATCTATAAGTGACTCATTTTGAACCTAAATACACATCCAGACTGAAAGTGAAGGAATGGAGATCCATCTTCCATGCCAACGGACCTCAAAAGAAATCTGTGGTAGCAATTCTTATATCAGTCAAATTAGATTTTAAACTATAAGACTGTAGTGAGAGACACAGAAGGACACTATATCATTCTTAAAGGGTCTATCCAACAAGAGATCTAACAATTGTAAATATCTACGCCCCCAACATAGGAGCAGCCACCTACATAAGCCAACTGTTAACCAAAATAGTCGTATTGATAACAATATGTTAATTGTAGGAGACCTCAATACACCACTCTCAGAAATAGACAGATCATCTAAGCAGAAAATCAACAAAGAAACAAGAGCTTTAAATGATGCACTGGGCCAGATGGACCTCGTACATATATACAGAACATTCCACTCTAAAACAACAGAATACTCATTCTTCTTGAGCTCACATGGAACTTTCTCCAGAATAGACCACATACTGGGTCACAAATCAGGTCTCAACTGATACCAAAAGACTGAGATTATTCCCTGCATATTCTCAGACCATAATACTTTAAAACTGGAACTCAATAATAAGAAAAAGTTTGAAAGAAATTCAAACACTTGGAAGCTAAAGACCGTTCTGCTCAAGAATGTTTGGGTCAACCGGGAAATCAAAGAACTTAAACAATTCATGGAAACCAATGAGAATGAAAAAACATCAGTCCAAAACCTATAGCCATCCAAGCCTCTCTTAAAAAATTGGAAAATCCCAAATTCACCAACTAACTTTACATCTTAAAGAACTAAAGAAAAAGCAACAAACAATGCCGAAGCCACGCATTAGAAGAGAAATAATTGAGATTAGAGCAGAGATCAATGAATTGGAAATCAGAAACACAGTAGATCAGATCGAAGAAACTAGAAGGTGGTTCTCTGAAAGATTTAAAAGATCGATATACCACTGGCCAGACTTATGCAAAAGAAAAGAGAAAAAACCCAAATTAATAAAATTATGAATCAAAGGGGAGAGATCACGACTAACACCAAGGAAATAGAAACAATTATTAGAAATTATTATCAACAACTATCTGCCAGTAAATTGAGCAACCTGGATGAAATAGATGCCTTCCTGGAAACCTATAAACTGCCAAGACTGAAACAGGAAGATATTGACAACATGTATAGGCCAACAAGATTGAAGCAGTGATCAAAAACCTCCCAAAAAACAAGAGTCCAGGGCCTGATGGATTCCCTGGGGAATTCTACCAAACATTCAAAGAAGAAATAATACCTGTTCTCCTGAAGCTATTTCAAAAAATAGAAACAGAAGGAAAGCTTCCAGACTCATTCTATGGGGCCAGCATTACCTTAATCCCCAAACCAGGCAAAGACCCCAACAAAAAGGAAAATTTCAGAGTGATATCCCTGAAAATTTCAGAGTGATATCCTGATGAATATGAATTCCAAAATTCTCAACAAAATCCTAGCTAATAGGATCCAACAATACATTAAAAGGATCATCCACCATGACCAAGTGGGATTTATCCCAGGGATGCAATGGCGGTTCAACAATCGCAAATCAATCAATTTGAAAGAACACATTAATAAGAGGGGAGAGAAGAACCATATGGTCCTCTCAATTGATGCAGAAAAAGCATTTGACAAAATACAGCACCCTTTCCTGATTAAAACTCTTCAGAGTATGGGGATAGAGGGAACATTCCTCAAGTTCATAAAATCCATCTATGAAAAACCCACAGAGAATATCATCCTCAATGGGGAAAAGATGAGAGCCTATCCCTTAAGATCAGGAACACAACAAGGATGCCCACTCTCACCCTATTGTTCAACATAGTACTAGAAGTCCTAGCAACAGCAGACAACAAAAAGAAATAAAAGGTATTCAAATTGGCAAAGAAGAAGTCAAACTCTCTCTCTTCGCAGATGATATGACACTTTATGTGCAAAATCCAAAAGACTCCACCTCCAAGTTACTAGAACTCATACAGCAATTCAGTAATGTGGCAGGATACAAAATCAATGCATAGAAATCAGTTGCTTTCTTATACACTAAAAATGCAACTGTAGAAAGAGAAATTAGAGAAATGATTCCATTTACAATAGCAACAAAAACCATAAGATACCTCGGAATAAACCTAAACAAAGAGGTAAAGGATCTATAGTCCAGGAACTACAGACACTCATGAAAGAAACTGAAGAAGACACAAAAAAACGGAAAAACATTCCATGCTCATGGATTGGAAGAATAAACATTGTTAAAATGTCTATGCTACCCAGAGCAATCTATACCTTCAACGCCATCCCTATCAAAATTCCAATGAAATTTTTCAAAGTGCTGGAACAAAGAATCCTAAAATTTATATGGAATCCGAAAAGACTACGAATTGCCAAGGAAATGCTGAAAAAGAAAAACAAAGCTGGGGGCATCACTTTGCCGGATTTCAAGCTATATCACAAAGCGGTGATCACCAACACAGCATGGTACTGGCAAAAAACAGACATACAGACCAATGGAACAGAATAGAGAGCCCAGATATGGACCCTCAACTCTATGGTCAAATAATCTTCGACAAAGCAGAAAAAGATATGCAATGGAAAGAAGACAGTCTCTTCAATAAATGGTGCTGGGAAAATTGGACAGCTATATATAGAAGAATGAAACTCGACCATTCTCTAACACCATACACAAAGATAAACTCAAAATGGATGAAAGGCCTCAATGTGAGACAGGAATCCATCAAAATTCTGGAGGAGAACACAGGCCGTGACCTCTTTGACAACGGCCATAGCAATTTCTTTCAAGATACATCTCCAAAAAAGCTTCTGCACAGCAAAGAAAACAGTCAACAAAACACAGAGGCAACCCACAGAATGGGAGAAGACATTTGCAAATGACACTACAGACAAAGGGCTGATTTCCAGATCTATAAAGAACTTCTCAAACTCAACACCCAAAAAACAAATAATCAAGTCAAAAAATGGGCAGAAGACATGAACAGACACTTCTCCAAAGAAGACATACAAATGGCTAACAGACACATGAAAAAATGTTCGTCATCATCAGCCATCAGGAAATGCAAACCAAAACCATATTGAGATACCACCTTACACCAATTCAAATGGCAAAAATTGACAAGGCAAGAAACAACAAATGTTGGAGAAGTTGTGGAGAAAGGGGAACCCTCTTACACTGTTGGTGGAAATGCAAGTTGTACAGCCACTTTGAAAAACAGTGTGGAGGTGCCTCAAAAGATTAAAAATAGAGCTACCCTATGACCCAGCAATTGCACTACTGGGTATTTACCCCAAAGACACAGATGTAGTGAAAAGAAGGGCCATATGCACCCCAATGTTCATAACAGCAATGTCTGCAATAGCCAAACTGTGGAAAGAGCCAAGATGCCCTTCAACAGACAAATGGATAAAGAAGATGTGGTCCATATATACAATGGAATATTACTCAGCCATCAGAAAGGATGAATACCCAGCTTTTACATCAACATGGATGGGACTGGAGATTATGCTAAGTGAAATAAGTCAAGCAGAGAAAGTGAATTATCATATGGTTTCACTTATTTGTGGAACATAAGGAATACCATGGAGGACATTAGGAGAAAGAAGGGAAAAATGAAGGGGGGGAAATCAGAGGGGGAGATGAACCATGAGAGACTATGGACTCTAAGAAACAAACTGAGGGTTCTAGAGGGGAGGGTGGTGCAGGGATGGGTTAGCCTGGTGATGGGGATTAAGGAGGGCACGTTTTGCGTGGAGCACTGGGTGTTATACACAAACAATAAATCATGGAACACTACATCAAAAACTAATGATGTAATGTATGGTGATTAACATAACATAATAATAATAATAAAAAGGTTAGATCATAAAAGGCAATACAACTTCCACTTCATGGGATCCTTGTTCTCAGAGTTCAGTTATCATGTCATGAGGAAGGGAAGAAGCTGCATGGAGAAACTACTGCTAAGTGTTCTGGCTGGCAATTCCAACTGACAGTCACGATCAACCTAAAGACATATGAGTGAGTGAGCCTTAAGATTGGTTCTAGCCCCAGTCTAACTGAAACTGCATGAGCTCTCTGTGCAAGAACTACCCAGGAGAGTCCAGTCAACACCAAGAAAAATAAACGGTAAGAACAAAATAATTATTGTTGTTTAACTCAATAGTTTTGAGGAAATTTGTTAACAGCAATAGATAATCAGAACAATTGACTTCTTGTTAATTTTATTCTAGTCAGGGACATGTGCTAACAGATATATCTATAATTCTGTTCTTAGATTTGGTACCCTTCTTTGTCACCCCCATGATTTCTTCTCTCTTTCCTCTCTAAATATTTGCCGACAATTTGGATCCATTGGCTTAGTCCAAAAGAACCCTTGTTTCTATTCCCTAAGAAGTTTTTGTCCAATGAAAGGATTTACGAGGTGCCACCATACTGGAACTTTCCCTTGCCCATGATATGATTCTCACTACAAGACTCAGTTTTGTTATTCAAGTTTTAACTTTTACTATTTGGGAGTAAGAAGTTATTCTACCCAACTTTTCAAGTCCATGAATTTATAGATTCTCTCTACTTACCTTCATTCCTGTCTTGAATTTGCTGGTTCTTTTTTGCCTGACTCATGTCTTGCCAAAAGCAACCAACATCAACCAACATAAAGTACCAACATTTCATTTTTTTTCTTGCTTTCCTAGGACTACAAATTCAGTTAGTACAATATCTGCTTCCCCAGTGACCACAGGCTACTGTTTTGCCAAATGTGTCACCATCTTTCCAGCCACCAATAAGTTTCTTTGCTGCTCTAGAACTGACCCTACGACAAATTCCTCTACTTCATGTTTCTGATACAGCCAGAATCACACTCTCAGAAACTAATTTCAGCATCAGATGGATAGGCTACATTATGTGAAGTAACAAACAGCCCCAAATCTCAATTACTTAACAAAGTAACAGTTTATTTCTTACTAACATCACATATCCAGTATGAGTCAGGAAGTGAAGTCTATTTATTACAGTCTCTTAGGGATCCAGGTTGATGCAGGATTCATCTCAAAATACCCTTCTTTAATAACTACAGATCCCATGGACATTAAAAAGATAATAAAAAATACTATGAACAACTCTATGCTCACAAATTTGATAACCTAGATGAAATGGACCAACTCCTTGAAAGACACAATTTGTCAAAACACACACAAGAAGAAACAGACATCTGAGTAGGTTTATATTGAAAAAGTGGATTATCTGAATAGGCCTATATTAAAGAAACTGAATCAACAATTAATAACCCCCAAAACAGAATGCATCGTGCCGAGATGGGTTTCCCAGTGAATTCTATTAAATATTTAAGAAAGAAATCATATAAATTCTCTGTAATTTCTTTCAGGATAGAAGCAGAAGAAATACTTCCTAATTCATTCAATGAAGCCAGCATTCCCTAATACCAAAACCAGACAAAGGCCATTACAAAAAAGAAAACTATAGACCCATACCTCTCATGAACATAGATGCAAAAATCCAGAACAAAATATTAGCAAATTGAATCCAATGATGGATAAAACAGTTGTACACTGTGAACTAATGGAATTTTTCCCAGGTATGCTGGCTGACTCAACTTTCAAAAACCAACTGTTATAATCCATCACATCAACAGGCAAAAAAGGAAAAATCACATGATCATTTCCATAGATGCATAAAAAGCATTTACAAAATCCAACGTCCACTCAAAATATAAACTCTCAGAAAACTAGGAATAAAGAGAAATTTCCTCAATTTGATAAAAATATCCATAAAAACCTACAGCAAACATCATATTAATGTTCAAAAACTCAAAGCCTTCCCTTAAGATCAGAAATAAGAAATGTCCTCTCACCATTCTTTTCAAATCATGTGGGAAGTATTAGCTAACGCAAAAAGACAAGAAAAGGAAATTAAACATACACAAATTTGGATGGAATAAATAAAACTGTTTTTGTTCATAGATGACATAATAATCTATGTAGGAATTCTGAAAGAATTTACAAAGGAAAACTCCTGGAACTAATAAACACTTATAGCAAGTTTGCAGGATGCAAGCTTAATGCACAAAAGTCAATCACTTTCCTATATATCAGCAATGAATAAGAGGAATTTGAAATTAAAAGCACAGTATCATTTATGTTAGCACACCCCAACATAAATAACTATGTATAAATCTAATAAAATACATACAAAACCTACATATGAAAAATGAAAAACCCTGATGAGAAAAATCAAAGGACTAAATGGGAAAATATTTCATGTTCATATATAGAAAGACTTAAAGTTGTCAAGATGTCAGTTATTTCCAACCTGATTCATATATTCAATGAAATCCCAATCAAAACCCCAACAAGTTATTTTGTGGATGTCAACAAACTTATTCTAAAAGTATATGAAGAGGCAAAAATCTAACAATAGCCAAATAATATTGAAGGTGAAGAACAGAGTTGGAGGAGTTATACTACCCAACTTGAAGAATTATTTTAAAGCTACAGTAAGCAAAACAGTGTCGTATTGGTAAAAGAATAAACAAATAGATCAACAGAACACAACAAAGAGTCCATAAATAGACCCCCATAAATAACAGTCAACTAATCTGTGACAAGGGAGCAAAGGCAATACAATGGAGCCAAGATGGTCTTTTCAACAAATGTTTCTGGAACAATTGGACATCCACACTGGAAAAAAATAAATAAACTAGACACAGACCTTACATCCTTAACAAAAATTAATTCAAAATGTATTATAGACCTAAGCGTAAATAACAAAACTACAAAACTCCTACAAGAAAACGTAGGAGAAAATCTAGATGACCTTGAATATGGCAATGACTTTTTAGATACAATACCAAAGGTATGATCCATGAAAGAAAGAATCAATAAGCTTGACTTCATTAAATTAAAAACTCCCGCTCTGTGGGAGAAAATGACAAGAGAATGAGAACACAAGCCACACACAAAGAGAAAATATTCACAGAAGACCTATCTGATAAAGGATTCTTATCCAAAATATACAAAGAACACTTAAAAACTCAACAACAAAACGATTAAAAAATGGGCCAAAGACCTTCACAGATATCTCACTAAAGAAGATATACAGATGGTAAATAAGCATATGAAAAGATTCTCCACATTATATGTCATCAGGAAAATGCAAATTAGAAGAACAATAAGATACAACTACACATCTATTAGATGGCCAAATCCAGAAGACCAACACCACCAAATGCTGGTGAAAATCTGAAGCAATAGGAACTCTCATTCATGGCTGGTGGGAATGCAATAGTACAGTACCCTGGAAGACAGTTTGGCAATTCCTTACAAATCTAAATATATTCTTATAATATGACCCAGCAATTGCACTCCTTGGCATTTATCCAAAGGAACTGAAAACTTATGTCCACACAATAACTCGCACACAGATGTTACAGCAGCTTTATCATAAGTGCCAAAACTTGGAGGCAACCAAGATGTTCTTCTGTTAGGGAGTGAATAAATAAACCATGGTACATCCAGACAATGAAATATTATTCATTATTACAAAGATCTGAACAATCAACTCATGAAAATATATGGAAGACACTTTAATGTATATCACCAAGTGAAGGAAGCCATTCTGAAGAAGCTACATACTGTATGGCTTGGACTACATAATATTCTGGAAAAGGTAAAGCCATGGAGATTGCAAAAAGTTCAGTGGTTGCCATGGTTGAAGAAGACCAGGAGAGATGAATAATGGAGGTGCAAAAAACTTCTAGGACACCAAAAATACTCTGTATGATACTAAAATGATGGATACATGTCATTATACATTTGTCCAAACCCATAGAATGTGCAACACCAACAGTGAACCAAATGTAAACTATGGACTTTGGTAATTGGAATGTATGCAGGCTCATCAATTGTAATAAATGTATCATAATGGTGGGGGATGTTGATAATGGGGTAGGCTTTTCAGGTGGGGGACAGGGGCTGTATGGGAAATCTCTATACCTTCACCTTAATTTTTCTGTGAACCTAAAACTGCTCTACAAAAAAAAAAGATTTTAAAAAAAAGCAAACCCAGGGGCACCTGGATAGCTCAGTTGAGCATCTGACTCTTGATTTTGGTTCAGGTCATGATCTCAGGGTTCTGGGATTGAGCCTCACATCAGACTCCCCATTCAATGGGAAGTCTGCTTGAGGATTCTCTCTTTCTCTCTCTCTAAAATAAATAAATCTTTTTTAAAAAGCAAACCCAAATATGTTACTCAATTTAATTCTTTTAAAGTACTAAATTCATTACTGCAATTTAGTTCCTCTCATATGATTTTTAAATTGAAATATAATTGACATATAACATTAGTTTAGTTTCAGTAGTACAACATAACTCAATATATTGCAAAATAATCATCACAATAATTCTAGTTAACATCCATTACCAGTTATAAGTTTTTGTAGTGATAAGAACTTTTAAGATTTGCTCTCTTAGCAATTTCAAATATTCAATACAGTTAACGTTAGTCACCCATATATTACATCTCCAAAACTTATTATAACTGGAAGTTTATACTTTTTAACTACCTTCACTCATGTTGCCCACTACCCACCCCTGCCTCTGGCAAGAACCAATCTATTCTCTGCATATATGAGTTACATATTTTGTTTTGTTTTAGATTTCATATATAAGTGAGATGATATTACAGGGATTTGGCCTATAATTTTCGTTTCTTGTAGGGTCCTTGTCTGGTTGTGGTATCAGTACAATGCTGACCTTGTGAAATGAGTTTGGAAATGTCCTGTCCCCTTCTACTTTTTGGATGAGTTTGAAAATAATTGGTATTAATTCTTCCTTAAATATTTGGCAAAATTCACTGGTGAAGCCATCTGGTTCCAGAATTTTGTTTGTTGGAAGGGTTTTTAATTACTGATTCAGTCATCTTACTAATCACTCTGTTCCTATTTTTTTTATTTCTTCATTACTCATTCTTAGAAGATTGTGTATTTCTAGGAATTTATCCATTTCTTCTAGGATGTCCACTTTGCTGGTATATAGTGTTCATAGTAGTCTCATGATTCTTTGTATTTGTGTGGTATCTGTTGTAACATTTCCTATTTTGTTTCTGATTTTAGTTATTTAAGTTCTCCCTCTTTTTTTCCTGCTGAGCCTAACTAAAGGTCTGTCTATGTTATTTATCTTTTCTAAAAACCAACTCAGTTTCATTGATCTTTACTACTGTCTTTGGTATCTATTTCATTTATCTCTGTTCTGATCTTTACTTCCTTCTTCCTATTAACTTCTGGCAAAATTTGTTCTTCTCTGTTTAGTTCCTTGATGTGTAGAGTTAGGTTATTGGAGATCTCTCTTGTTTCTAAGTGTAGGCATTTATTACTATAACTTCCCTCTTAGAAATGCTTTTGCTGTGTAGTGTAATTTTTGGTGTACTGTTATTATTTTCATTTGTTAAGATGTTTTCTTCTCCTTTGATTTCTTTTTTGAACCATTGGTTTGTTCAGTAACATATTGTTTAATCTTATATTTGTGAACTTTCCAGTTTAATTCTTATAACTGATTTTTAGCTTTTGCCATTGTGGTCAGAAAAAAAAAAACGCTTGGTATTATTTCAATCTACTTAAATTTATTAAGAGTTCTTTTGTGATATATCCTGGAAAATGTATTCTGTTGAGTCTGGATAGAATGTTCCATGGATGTTTGTTAAGTCCATCTGCTCTAGTGTGTCATTTAAGGCCATTGTTTCCTTTTATTTATAACAGTCTATTTTAAGTTAACAACTTAAGTTTGAATGTAATCTAAAGTTCTACATTTTTATCCACCTCCCACAATGTTTTATGCTTTTGATGTCACAATTTGCATTAATAACAAATTATTGTAGTTACCATTATTGTTACTACTTTCATCTTTAACCTTTACACTAGCTTGATAAATGATTAACTCGCCACCATTACAATTTTAGATTATTCTAAATTTTACTGTAATTTTGCCTTTACAGGTGAGATTTATACTTTCATATGTTTTCCTGTTACTAATTAGTGCCCTTTTGCTTCAGCTTAAAGAAGTCCTTCTAATATTATTATAAAGCTGGTCTAGTGCTAATGAACTCCTTTAGCTTTTCTTATGCCTCTTTCAAATTCTGAAGGACAATCTTTCTGGGTAGAGTATTCTTGGCTGTCAGATTTTTCTTTCATCATTTTGAATATATTGTGCCATTCCTTTCTGGCCTCCAAAGATTCTACTGAAAAATCTACTCATGGTCTTATTGGGATTCCCTTGTACATAACATGTTGTTTTTCTCTTCATACTTTTAAGATTTTCTTAAAAATACATAAATACATATATACACAAATACATACATACATACATACATAAAAGATTTTCTCCTTGTCTTTAAATTTTGACAATATAATTATAATGAGTCTTGTAGATATCTATAAGTTTACCTTATTTGGAACACTATGGGCCTCCCAAATGTGGATGTCTGTTTGCTACCCGAGGTTAGGGAAGTAGTTAGCCATTATTTCTACAGACAAATTTTCTGCCCTTTTCTATCTATTCTCCTTTTAGGATTCCTACAATGTGAATGTTGGTCTGCTTGACGTTGTCCCATTAGTCCCTTAGGCTTCCTTCACTCTTCTTAATCCTTTTTTCATTAGCTTTTCTCAGCAAATGAATGCCACTGACTTGTCTTTGCATTCACTAATCCTTTTTTCTGCTTCATCTAATCTGCTATTGAACTCCACAATTATATTTTTCAGTGCAGTTGTGTTCTTCAGGTCTATGAATTCTTGTTGGCACTTTCTTATAGTTTCTCTTTTTTGATTCTCACTTTGTACATACATTATTCTCCTAACCTCATGAACATCTTTATGACCATTATTTTAAACTCTTCATCAAGTAAATCACTTATCTCCGTTTCATTAGGGTTTATGTCCTGAAATTTAATCTTGTTGTTGTTGTTGTTAATTTGGAACATATTCCTCTGCGTCATTTCCATTGACTCTCTGGCCACCCTTCCCACTCTTGAAGAAGTGGCCTTTTGCAGTGCATGAACTTTATCATTCAATCTGCCTTCACTCTTGGTTATCTCTCAAACCAAGTGATTGTCAAAGCAGGCTACTTTATTCTTAGTGGTTCCCTGAAGTTGAAAGTGTCACACAAGACCTGTCAGTGTCCAAAACGAGAGGAGCTCAGTCAGCACCTAGAATCAGGCTGATTTGAAGTTTCTTAAAAACACTTTCTTTGTTTGTTACAGTCCTGTGGAACCTTCAAATGAAAGCACAATTGGTCACCAGAGCGAAAAGATCATGGGGTGTACCCTGGATGGCAGCCACAAAAATCAGGGCTCCTGATGTGTACAAGCTCCCTTAGGAGATACTGACCACCTGGAGCAGTACAGAGGGAATGTGCAAAGATGACACTCACTGGCTTCCATCTTTAGAAAGTATTTCTGTAGATCCCCAGATGTATGTTAGATTAGATGCCTGTCCCTCAGGTCAAAGTTTTATGATAAGCAAATAGGTCTCTTTCACAAAAAAGCTGGGTGCTTTTCAGTAGGCTGCCTCTGCACTGGGTCCTGTGGGGTAGCTAGGTCAGTCTGTGTGAGCCTTTAAAAACTGTTTCTCAGTTTGCTACACCCTGTGGGTCTCATGGAAGCAAGCCCTGTTAACTTTTAACATTAGGTGTTTTGCAGACTCATCTCTCAGATGTGGGTCTTAAAAGTTGGCAGGCTCCAAACCCTTCATTCCTCGTGGAGAAACCTGAATGTGAGTTTCTCCTGATTACGGGCCACTGCACACCAGTGGTGAGGGTTATGGCAAGATTGTGTCTTAGCCTTTCCTACTCACTTTGATGTGGTTGTTTTTTGTTTTTGATTTTTTTCTTATTTGCTCCTTGTGTAGGAGTTGCTCAACTAGTTTTTGGGTTTCTTTCAGGGGAAATTTGTATATGTAGCTATAAAGTCATTGTGTCTATGGGAAGTGAATTCAGGATCGTCCTACACTGCCATCTTGAATCAAAACCCCTCACATGATATTTTTAAATACCTAGTTATAAGAAATAATTTTAAAACATCTCAGCCAGTGTTCCATATTTATTGGAAGACCCCAACATTATTTTCTGAGGGTTTTTATTTCTTGATGATCCTGCCTATAGTTATCCATTAGCTTTTATACCTGGACATGCAGTACACTCTAAAGATCTGAGCTTCAGTCTTATTTTTAGTAGACCTCATTAGTAAGGCATCCCTGTATCACATTGATAATCAGGCCCAATTACTATAGTCTAAGTTACAATACCCTTTATACATCATTCATGTCACAAGGAGCAGAATCAATAAAGTTGTTTCTTAGAAATAACTCTCAGAATCACGTATCAAAACTGGCCTGCTATGAGAGCTGCTGTCACTTCTTTAGAAACATAATCCATTCCAAAAAAATTTTACTGTATTTTCCTTTTCAAATTATCTCAAATCTCTGAATCATAGGCTGCTATCTCCCCACACTGATGGAACCTGAGAGAGCTTTATTTGAAATGCCAACATTAGAATGAAATTTTAGGAAAAGAACTAAATTTTGAAGATAAATCAATAAGGAGAAGTGAGTATATTTGATTTTTAAAGACTAAAAGCTACCAGCTAAAGCATTTATTCAGTACTCAAATATTGTACATAAAAAATAGGCAAATAAGTCACTGAAATCTGAGTAACTTCAATAAAGAATCCATTCTGTAATGACATGTATGTTAAAGTCAAATGTCTTATTAACATTGTATAAATCTGGCAAATCTTTATTTGTCTAATTATTCACACCAGGCAATTAAAAATTTTATTAAAAATGTATTTAGTGAGCCACTTTGGGACCTAATGAAATAAAGTAAACAAAATTTAAGAAAAGTTGATACTATAAGTAATGCATTCCTATATTTATATATGCCTGGAAATTTTTTAACATATACAGAAATTAGTAGGTTTTTTAAAAAAACTATATTTAAGTTTATGAATCATATAAGCTAACAGCTATTATAACCGAAAGAGTACAAAGAAATGTCAGCTCTTGGAATAACCATAATTGATCCAAAATACATGATTTCCTTCTCTACTGAATAAGGAATAAGACACAGAAAACACCAATCAACCAAAACACATCAATTTTTTTAAATTAACAGAGACTTACGGAAATTCAAGACTTTTTCTTGTGTTTTTTCCATTCACATATTCTCCCCCTAAAATGAAACTCTCTTGTGATCAGAGTCAAAAAAATCAATTCTGCCTATAAGAGAATCTGATAGATTAAGTCTGAACTTCTTAAACTTCCTGTTGGAAAAATTGAATCCTTGCTACAGATTTATCTAGCCTTTTGTTGTTAATTACACGTTTCTCCCACTGCAGGCATAAAATTTGTCTTGCTCCACATATGTTCTCAGATAGGTGGTTTAGTTTCAAAACCTTTTTATTCTTTGAGTAAGCACAATTTTCCAAATGCTATAAGATCTGATAAATATGGTATGAAGTCAGTCAACACTAATGTGGGTAGTCAAGGTCCACAATGGAAAAAAATAAGGTGATGTAGAAAGAATTTGTTCTCTCTCTCTACCTGGAAACACTAGATATTATGGATTCTAGGAGCCATACACAGCCCCTTGCAATGTGAAAATCATTTGCACCAATAAAATATTGATGATACAGAAAACAAATTTCTTTTGGCTCAGAATTCACCTGCTATGACCATTTACCTTCTGACTCCTTTATTACCAAGGAATGGAAGCAATTTATGAGTATATATGAATAAATTCATATGGGCACTAGCCTGTTCAATTATACTTTTAACAGTGATTGGTTGGTTTCTATATGAAACAAATAAAAAGGTTAGTAAACCTTATCAATACAATTCATTACAACTCATCTCCTCCATCTTAGACAACCCTCCAGGGGGAGTTTCTTTTCATCCAGAGCTATCTTTGTGGGTACTGGATAAAATCCACCTTTAACAATCCTTAGGTACTCAGAAAATTTTTTTAGTCCCAGGCTTCCTCTCTGCACTTGATATTCTCTTATCTTAGTCTGGGTTTTCTGTTTCTATTCCCCCTTAGGCTGTCCATTTGGAGTGACGACTTGGTAATCTATCTGAATTGGGTTTCATTCCTGCCCCAAAGATGCAGCCTCCTGAACCATTGACCTTAGCTTCAAAAGTCTCCATTGCCATCCCAAATCCAGCTCTTATAACTCTGCCTCTGTATCCAAATATTATACAGAGTTTCTACATTTCTTGGGAGAAAGTGCACAATACAAGGAGGTAGGAGCAGTCTGTTTCCCCAAGTCAAAATGACTTTGATTTAATAATAATGAAAAGTAAAGAAATATGCTTTACATATAACCCTCAACTGTACTGATATGTAGTTTCAGAAAAATAGGAATGAAAAGAAAATAAAGGCAGCTTTGAATGGAGGAAATAAAACTGTACACTTCCATTAAACCATTGCTCTTGATTGGATTATTTGTTCCTTGAGGGTTGAGTTTGATAAGTTCTTTATAGATTTTGGATACTAGCCCTTTATCTGATATGTCATTTACAAATATCTTCTCCCATTCTGTCAGTTGTCTTTTGGTTTTATTGACTGTTTCCTTTGCTGTGCAAAAACTTTTTATCTTGATGAAGTCCCAATAGTTCATTTTTGCCCTTGTTTCCCTTGCCTTTGGTGATGTGTCCAGGAAGAAGTTGCTGCAGCCGAGGTTGAAGAGGTTGCTGCCTGTGTTCTTCTCAAGGATTTTGATGGATTCCTGTCTCACAATTTATGTCTTTCATCCATTTTGAGTCTATTTTTGTATATGGTGTAAGGAAATGGTCCAGTTTCATTCTTCTGCATGTGGCTGTCCAATTTTCCCAACACCATTTGTTGAAAAGACTGTCTTTTTTCCATTGGACATTCTTTCCTGCTTTGTTGAAGATTAGTTGACCATAAGGTTGAGAGTCCATTTCTGAGTTCTCTATTCTGTTCCAATGATCTATCTGTCTGTTTTTGCACCAGTACCATACTGTCTTGATGATTACAGCTTTGTAATAGAGCTTGAAGTCCAGAATTGTGATGCCACCAGCTTTGTTTTTCTTTTTCAACATTCCTCTGGCTATTTGGGATCTTTTCTGGGTCCATACAAATTTTAGGATTATTCAAGAAATGGGCAGAAGACATGAACAGATATTTCTACAAAGAAGACATTCAAATGGCCAACAGACACATGAGAAAGTGCTCAACATCAGTCGGCATCAGGGAAATACAAATCAAAACCACAATGAGATACCACCTCACAGCAGTCAGAATAGCTAAAATTAAGTCAGGAAATGACAGATGTTGGCGGGGATGCGGAGAAAGGGGAACCCTCCTACACTGTTGGTGGGAATGCAAGCTGGTGCAGCCACTCTGGAAAACAGTGTGGAGGTTCCTCAAAAAGTTGAAAATAGAGCTACACTACGACCCAGCAATTGCACTACTGGGTATTTACCACAAAGATACAAATGTGGTAATCTGAAGGGGCACCTGCACCCCAGTGTTCATAGCAGCAATGTCCACAATAGCCAAAATATGGAAAGAGCCCAGATGTCCATCGACAGATGAATGTATAAAAAAGATGTGGTATATATATTACAGTGGAATATTATGCAACCATCAAAAAATGAAATCTTACCATTTGCAATGACATGGATGGAACTAGAGGGTATTATGCTAAGCGAAATAAGTCAATTAAAGAAAGACAATTATCATATGATCTCACTGATGTGTGGAATTTGAGAAACAAGGCAGAGGATTATAGGGGAAGAGAGGCAAAAATGAAACAAGATGAAACCAGACAGGGAGACAAACCATAAGAGACTCTTACTCTCAGGAAACAAACTGAGGGTTGCTGGAGTGGAGGGGGGTAGGAGGGATGAAGTGGCTGGGTGATGGACATTGGGGAGGGTATGTGTTGTGGTGAGTGCTGTGTATTGTGTAAGACTGAGGAATCACAGACCTGTACCCCTGAAACAAATAATACATTATATGTTAATAAAAAATAAAATAAAATAATAATAATAATAAATAAACCATTGCTCTCTCCAGGGCAACACTACATCGGTCCCTTCGTAGAAAATGCTCAAAATTAATCAATTTAATTAAATTTTTAAAAAACAAATCTATTTTTAAAAATGAGTTAAAATTTAAAACTTTGGATTATAGTTTAAGTAATACCATAAAATTCAGAAACTGAAATAATAACCATGTAACAACTAAAAAAAAAAGTTGAATTGGAATTCTATGATCTAAATCACACCCAAACCTCCAGGGGAGATTTAAAATATAGACAGATACCTATATCGCATCCCAAACCTGCCAAATCAGAATCTCCATGGGTCAGAATAAGTACTTTTAATAAGTGGTGCTAGCAGTCTCTGAGAAAACTTTGTCAATCCCTGCTCTAACTGTGCTCCTCTAGTTCTTCATTTTATCTTGTGTGCTATGTCTCAAAGTTGCCATAACAATAAGCAATCAAAATAAAATGTCAATTCCAATGAAAATAAGTGGCAATTAAAGCAAAAGACCTACTATAAGCCTACCGACTGTTACTGACTCTTATTGATCAGAATGTTTTTGATATCCCCTTCTCATTTTACAACTTAAGTGTAGTATAGAATTTAAAGACAATTGGAAGACATGTGGCGTGGTTCCAATCCAGGCTTAGTCACATATTAGCTCTCTCAGTGACCCCAAGAAATTTTCTCCATTCCTCCTTGGCCAAAAAAACCAGAAATAATATTAGTGTCTACTATATAGTTACTGTCAAGATTATATTATTAGGTACATGTAAATTGCTATGAACAACCACCTAGCATACAGAAAGCATTCAAGAGTTTGAGTTATATTTAATATTATTTTCATTAAAGCATTGCAGTGGGTATTAAAGAGATATTATGTTCAAGTTGAAAGAAATCAGGCTATATAATATTGCAAATTATTATTTCTTTTTGTGGATATTAAAATGTCCTTCTAGTTTATCAGAAACAAAAATGTTCACATGCAAAAGAACTGAACAATGAAGCATACTATATATATAAACATGCATATATATATGTGTGTGTATATATATATATACATATATATATATACATTTCCAAGGCTAGCAAAATTAAGCATACAATTTTTTTAAAAAGTAAAGATAACCTTTGGCATATTTATTTTCATTTTTAAGTTGTTTATTTTGTTCTAGAGAGTCTGAATTTCTCAAAAGAATTTCTTGCCCAAGTAAACATGCTCCATGACACATGAATGATAAATGCATTTCATACTGTGGAAGGTTTTTTTCCCAAAAAAGTTATCAACTGCTTAAATAAATTCCCATGGGGAAGAAGAAACACCAGACATGTGGTCAAGTTCTGTGTTTCCCATTTCTGTTATTTAATCACTCTGTATTTGTATCTGGCTTTACCACAGGAAAATTTTATGCATGGCGTCTGCTTCAAAGCTAAGTATAATAGATTCTCTTCTTTTAGACTTATTCTATAGAGCATAATTTTCTGGGAAAAATGTGCAAAAGTGCTTTGTGGCAACAAATATGGAATTGGGGAGGGGAGATATGGTAAAAAGGAAAAATTTCCAAAGGAAACAATAGTGACTTGGGTGAAACCCTCTATCAGATATATTTAACTTTATTTAAACCCACATGTCACCTCTTATTTATGATTTTTCAAGGTCTAAAGGTGAATAAGGAAACAAAAAGTGAGCTCATTAGGTAGAAATATTTTAAAATCGTGTACACATATCAAAAATTTATCGAGTTAATATTTAAAGAAACATACTTCCCACTCTTCCAAAAAGATGCAGACTACCTGCTATTCTTTTAGATTTTCGGCCAGTTTTGCATTTTTTCCCTCCACCCCCTTAGGAATATATAAAGGTTTTTTTTATTATTTTTTTATAGATTTAAAGACAGACCACTCTTCTACCTTTTTTTTAAATTATTTATTAGGTTTCAGAGATCCTTTTCAAGGAACTAAATATACATCCATTCTATTAATTGCCCGATAATATTCCATCTAAAGTCCATCTAATGGCTGTATTTCTTGAAGCATTCCTAATTTACGGGCATATGCACTATTTCTTCTACTGTTACTAATACAAACCATGTAATACTGAATAATCTTTAAAAATTTTCTCCTTGGCATGCACTCATTTTTTTAATTCAGTTTTTTATCTTTATTTTAGTTCTAGTATAGTTAACATACAGTGTAACATTAGTTTCAGGTGTATAATATAGTGATTCAATAATTCTATATAAGGAATGTACAAGTTCTTAAACTACAGATACAGAAATACAGAAAATTTTCAATCTTAGAACTGAAAATTAAGTAGAAACACTAAAATGGGCTTAATCTTAACTGCTGCTAATTTAAACCACTTTAAGAGTTCCTTTCATGCCAAGAACCTCCCTAGTTTTCTAAATATACCCTAAATATCCCCTTCCTTCTCAAAGCTGAAGGGCAGGTAGATCCCTCCAAAAGTAGCTCAAGTGTCTTGAGAGAACTTGTCCAAGAAAGGTAGATGATAAGCAGGAAATTTCACTGTAAAAGATTGAAGAGGTACCCAACAGGGCTGGTTCTGAAAGGGTATTACAGTAAGTTAGCCATAAACTGCACTGCCTACATCAGGGAATGCATTAGTATGGAGGTCGGGGTTGAAAGGGGAGTGTCTAAGAAAAACCTAGTAATACATCACACTGAAGAGAAAGCATTTGGACTCCTACCATAAAGAAAGGCTTCATGTTCAGCCAGTGTGAGCCAAAAAAGGAAGAGCCCCAGCTAAGTAAAAGGTGCTATCCCTTTTCCTCTAACTCCCATTCTCTTTGCCTAGACTGTGGATGAACCAGAAAGTGGAGTGGTAAGAAGAGATGCAGGAAGATTGAGCCCCAGATCTGGCTGTGCAAGAGTGGAAGTTGGAACTGTGTGAAAAGAGGCAGAATCTTTGAACTTAGTATGAGATTAAAACTTCAGTGTAGTCTGGGCTGGATATATATTTAGTATGTTACTTAGTATAATAATACATTCTTGGTATATTATTTGAAATTAAGAAAATCCTCAAGGCTGACGGTTAATAAAAGGTTATAGGATATTCCTGAGCTGTCATTCAGGGGTGGGAAAGGAAGGAAAGGTGATATAGCATATTTGAAGTGGGGTGGGGGTGGGGTGGATGGAACTAAAGGGTGGGAGATGGTTATTTTCTAGTTGTACACCACTAAGTTTGGGTCATTTAATAAACAAGTTACATTTAAAATAAATCTTCATTCACTAATATAAACTATTTCTCTATTCTCTGGAAGAGCTCAAACAGAAGAGCTTTGATATTTTCATTTAGACTGCCTATTTTGTTGATAACTTCTTAAATAGGGAGGTGATATTATAGCTTTCTCTCATCTCCCTTTTTTTTAATTCAATGAAAGATTAAAAAATTTAAATCAGTGAAAGATAATCTGCTGTCATTTTCATCAGCTTTTTTGTGGGTGGGGCAAAGAAAATTCCAAGTTTGTTTTTTAAATGACAAAAACCAATAATTATGAAAATTCCAATTATTCTTAGAGTTCATGCATTTCTTATATGGAAACATCAAAGGATGGGCTTTGCAATGTTTTCTGTAGTCATTCACTTCACAGTAAACAAATACTTCTGTATTACCTTTTCAGATAAAATGCAATTTGGCAAAAAAAAAAAAAAACAACAGCAAGTTTTTGTTAGTAAAATCCATGGTTAGTAAGATTGTACATATTTTTGATAACCTTTTACTGAATTTTTAGTTCTTGTCTACCACAGCTAAAGTGAAAAAAAATTTTCTGCACCAATATTAGACTATGTCCCACCACGTACTGCCAAGGGGTTGAAATCTACAGTTTATATACTTAGACATGTAGAAATATGATTTTCTGTATTTTAAATTACTTACCTCATCCTGGCTCTCAAGCTGACTTTCCAGCTTTGCCAACTAAATGTATCCTAGTGGCTTTATTTGAAAATAGTCTATTTAGAATAATCACTTATTTCTAGATTTGTGCTTTCCTTCTAACTCCTTCTTCCCAACATGGCCTCTAGGTATAAGAAAAACTTAAATTTCCAATCCGCAAAGGGTAAGAAGTGTCTAGTCCTCATGATTTCCTCTGACTGCATGACTCAACCCATTTGGTCAGAGCAGTGACCACCGTCTCACTGTACCTGCTAAGATGTACCCTGGCCTACCTGGTCACTGCATACTCTAAAGAAGTATGTCTAGAGATGTGGTTGCTCCTACTCAGTTTATTTAAAGTTAGACTCATATGTGCTGCTGACAATAATAGAATGTCACTTTGCTTCCAGTACTGAAATGCCCACAACCTCCTTATCCCTCCTCAGTCCTCTTATGACCAGTGATTTTCTCACCACTTTCTTTTCGCATCATCAAACTCTATTGTAATAGTCAAGTTTCTTTGTCATGAACAACAGGAGATTCTGCCTGAATTAGACAGCGGGGGCAGGGGGGGGGTGCAGATAGGGAGGTGGGGATGAAGAGCTATAAAAAGGTTTTCTGAGGCTTGAAAGAACATTGAGAAGGCTATAGAACCTGACTTGAGTATGGACTTCTAGGAACACAATCCAAAATTATGCCATAGGATTTCCACTTTGTAGGTGACAGCAGGCCAACTTTCCCACTGCAGCAGCTAGGAAAAAACTGATAGACTACAAGAAAAAGGCATTACAAACTACGAAAACAAAGATGACTAAAAAATCTAAAAATCTAGTGCTTATAACTGAGCTGATGATCTTCAGATGTTTTCATCCCTGGGAAGAATTGCTGATTTTTAAGTACTGGAGTAACATAAAAGCCTGGTAGTCTGAACTGGAAACAAAGTAAAACCCCCTATGGTTTATGGTAGTTAGAAGACAAAACAAAACAAAACAAAAACACACAGGGCATAAGAAACACATAATACAAAATCAAAAGCTCTAATGTACACATAAATCGAACTCCAAAAGAAGAAAAATGAAAGAAATTAAGAAGTAATATCAATATAATATAATATGAGCCAAGACTTTTCCAAAACTAATAAAAGACAGCCACACAAGGATTCAAGAAGCTCGTCAAGCCTACAGCCAGATAAATGAAGAACAAACAAAAAACACCAAGGCTCATGATAATCAAACTGCTGAAAACCCAACAACAGAAAAACAACCTAAAAGCAACCAGAGAAAAAAAAAGACACACTATCTCTGGGAGAGTAACAGCAAGACTAACAGCTAACCTTTCAATGATACTATAAAATCTAGAAGATGATGAGATGGCGTCTTCAAAATGCTTAAAGAAGAGAAAAACTGCTAATCTAGAATTTATTATCCAGCAGAGATACCCTCTCAAAATGAAAGCAAACAACAGATATTTTCTACAATAAAAAAAGCTAAGACAACTTGTCACCAAAAGAACCACAGTAAAAGAAACACTGTTCAAGGTCTCAGATAGTCAAAGAAAATTTATTTTTCTTTCTCCTGAGGTCTGCTAGGAAATCATTACATTTTTGGAATTTATGTTACAAAAGAAGGATCTGAGGTTTATATTCCCATTAAGTAATCCACAGTTTCCTTCTAGGGAAAAAAAAGAATCATATAGGGCACCTGGGTGGCTCAGATGGTTAAGCATGTGCCTTCGGCTCAGGTCATGATCCCGGGGTCCTGGGATCGAGTCCCGCATTGAGCTCCCTGCTCAGTGCGGAGCCTGCTTCTCCCTCTGCTTCTCTCTCTCTCTCTATGTCTCTCATGAATAAATAAATAAAATCTTAAAAAAAAAGAAATAGAATCATATAAGCCAATTCCTATTCTTGAATTACAATCCTGGCTTTCTCCAGACAAATATATTGAGTAGTTTCTACTTTTTTTTTTCAATTTCACATAATGACACCAGTGAATTTTGTACTCTGTGCACTAGACATGCGATAAGTAAATACAGAAATGTGTATGAATTTTTTTCATATTACTCAGCCAACAGAAAGGATGAATACCCAACTTTTACATCAACATGGATGGGACTGGAGGAGATGATGCTAAGTGAAATAAGTCAAGCAGAGAAAGTCAATTATCATATGGTTTCACTTACTTGTGGAACATCAGGAATAGCGTGGAGGACATTAGGAGAAGGAAGGGAAAACTGAAGGGGGGGAAATCGGAGGGAGAGACGAAACATGAGAGACGATGGACTCCGAGAAACAAACTGAGGGTTTTAGAGGGGAGGGGGGTGGGGGATGGGTTAGCCTGGTGATGGGTATTAAAGAGGGCACGTATTGCATGGAGCACTGGGTATTCTACAAAAACAATGAATCATGGAACACTACATCAAAAACTAATGATGTATTGTATGGTGACTAACATAATAAAATAAAATAAAAAAAAGAAATGTGTATGAATTTCTTGGTTTTCAGTCCAAGAGCACTGAAACATAAATTTTTAAAAATGCTAGTATCTGTCTTTAAGATAGCCTTTTTGAGTTTAAAATGTTGTTACATGATGTTATTTAATGCTTACAAACTTCCAGATAAATTAATAATATTCAAATTTACACAGAAGAATAATGTGTCTCCAGTGAGTTAAGCAACATATTGAGTGTATGAGTGTATCTTTTCTGAAGTTAGGTGAGAGAAAAGTTTAGAAGAAACAAAATAAAGAGAGCTAAGCCTCAAAGATATCAAGTATCCAGATTCAAACCCAGATCTCTTATTCAAAATTATCAACTCTGTCCACTATCTAAAACAAACAAATTCAAAATGGATTAAAGACCTAAATCTGAGACCTGAAACCATAAAAATCCTAGAGGAGAACACAGGCATAACCTCTTTGACATCAGGTGTAGCAACTTCCTCCTAGATATGTCTCCTGAGGCAAGGGAAACAAAAGCAAAAATAAACTAGTGAGACTACATCAAAATAAAAAGCTTCTGCATAGCAAGAGAGACAATCAACAAAACTAAAAGGCAACCTACCAAATGGGAAAAGATATTTGCAAATGACATATCTGATAAAGTGTTAGTATCCAAAATATATAAAGAATTTATAAAATTCAACACCCAAAAAATAATCCAATTAAAAATAGGCAGGGGCGCCTGGGTGACTCAGTTGGTTTAGCGACTGCCTTCAGCTCAGGTCATGATCCTGGAATCCCAGGATCGAGTCCCACATCGGGCTCCCTGCTCAGCGGGGGGTCTGCTTCTCCCTCTGACCCTCTTCCCTCTCATGCTCTCTGTCTCTCATTCTCTCTCTCTCAAATAAATAAATAAAATCTTAAAAAAATATAGGCAGAAGACATGAATAGACATTTCCCCAAAGAAGACATACAGATCACCAACAGACACATGAAAAGATGCTCAACATCACTCATCATCAGGGAAATACAAATCAAAACTACAATGAGGGGCACCTGGGTGGCTCAGTTGGTTGAGCATCCAACTCTTGGTTTCGGCTCAGATCATGATCTCATGGGTTGTGAGATAGAGACCTGAGTTGCCTCTAGCTCCACACTCAGCAGGGAGTCTTCTTGAAGATTCTCTCTCTCTCTGCCACCCCCCCATGTGCTCACTCTCTCTCTCTCTCTCTCTTTCTCTAAAATAAATAAATAAATCTTCTTTAAAAAACTACAATGAGATGTCACCTTACACCTGTCAGAATGACTAAAATCAACAAGACAAGAAACAGTAGGTGTTGGCAAGGATGTGGAGAAAAAGGAACCATCTTGCACTGTTGGTGGGAATGCAAACTTGCACAGCCACTCTGGAAAACTTCATGGAGACTCCTCAAAAAGTTAAAAATAGAGATACCCTCTGATTCAGCTAATTGCACTACTAGGTATTTACCCAAAGAATATAAAAATACTAATTCAAAGGGATGCCGACACCCCAATGTTTACAGCAGCATTATCTACAAATAGCCAAATTATGAAAACAGCCCAAGTGTCCATTAACTGATAAATGAATAAAGAAGATGTTATATATATATATATATATATATATATATCAATGGAATATTATTCAGCGAAAAAAAAAAAGAATGAACTCATGCCATTTGCAATGACATGGATGAAGCTGGAGAGTATTATGCTAAGCAAAATAAGTCAGACAGAGAAGGACAAATACCATATGATTTCACTCATGTGGAATTTAAGAAACACAACAAATGATCAAAGGGGAAAAAAGAGAGAGAAAGAAAGAGGCAAACCATAAGAGACTCTTAACTATAGGGAACAAACTGAAGGCTACCAGAAGGAAGGTGGGTAGGGGGATGGGCTAAATAGGTGATAAGCATTAAGGAGTGCACTGTGATGAGCACTGGCTAGTGTATGGAAGTGGAAGTGTTGAATCACTACATTGTACACCTGAAACTAATATTACACTGTAGGTTAACTAACTGGAATTTTTTTAAATTTATTTATTTATTTGAGAGAGAGAGCAAGCCAGCGAAGGGGCAGAGGGAGAGAGAGAATCCTGTAGCAGACTCCCCACTGAGCCCAGAGCCCCACACGGGTCTCAATTCCAGGACCCTGAGATCATGACCTGAGCTGAAATCAGGAGTCAATACTTAACTGACTGAGTCATCCAGGTGCCCCAACTAACTGGAATTTAAATAAAAACTTAAGACAAACAACAAATATGTATATATGTGTATACAAATATGCATATATATACACATGTAACGTGTGTGGTATGTATATCTACATATACAGTTTCTAATTGTCTAGTAATAGTCTTTAGAGTTATACTAATAAGGTAAGATCTTTGTGTCATCTTAAAGTATTTAAAGCAGATTACCCTTTAATTTCTAATTTTGAGATATTTTAAACATAAGAGTAATATAACAGACATCTGTATATTAGTCAAGCTAAACACCTAGTAGCATTTTTCACTTTTCTTCATTTCTTCTATTTTGATTTTAAAGAAAAAATAAGTAATTCTCCCATGATTTTCCTCCTTTCTTCCCCAAAAGTAGCCATTCTTCTGAAGTTGGTATGTTTTTATACATTGAGTCCATGTAATACATGAGTATCCATTAACAACTTTTACTGTTTGGTTGTTTTTATTTATATAAGAAATATATCAAGCCTTTTGTTATATACTTAAAAAATATGTTGGGTATTTATACATGTTGACTGCATGTAGGTCTTGTTCATTCACTTCATTTTTTTGTGAAGTGTTCCACAGTAATAATAAACCAACTTATTTATTAGTCTTTAGATTGATGGATAATTAGATCATTTCCCATTTTTTGTTATTACTAAAGCACCTACAATAAATATATTTTGCATGTCTTTTTCTGTAATATATGCGAGTTCTTTAGGGTACATACATCTAGGGCAGATACACTTGCTGAACGTAAGGTGTGTGCATCTTCAATTTTATTAAATATTGATTAATGCCTCTCCACTTGTGTTATGCTAATTTACAGTCTTAATCATAATGCTTAACTGAGCCCCTTTCCCACATCTTTACCAGCCCTTAGAGGTACCAGACGTTATATAATATTTACCATTGTGGAGATGTGATAGACAATCACATTATTGTCATAATTTTAATAGGTTTATTAGCTAGTTTGGTCTCCTTGTTGTTACTCTTTTCATTATTAACATGTAGAAATTCTTCTAGATAATTAGCCTAGAATTAGTCTAGAGAATAATCCTTTGTTCTTTGTATAACAAATAACTTCTCTCAATCAAACTAAATAAATAATATGCCAGAGACCTTTAATGATGAGAAAAATTTTATCTTCACAATCAAGCACTAGATACTACAATTTCACTACTCTAACTTCTCTGACAGGAACACAAATTTATTCCAGTTGTTAATGCCACCAGCATTAAAGCACAATCTATATTAAAAATTTGACCTTATAAGCACTTCTAATGTCAATTGCAAGAAAGAAAAAGAGTTCACTATCACTTCTCTCTTCGCTATCTCCTCAAAGTCTTTCATAGGTATGTGAGATGGTGGAGCTACAAGAGAAAGTGTGTATCTAGCATCTTCAGCTTTTCTAGGACAGATCATCTTCATCCCACTCAAAAGGAGGAGCCTCTCCCAAGTAGAAAATAGTTCAGATGCTGCATGGACTAAACAAGTGACAAAGGTCCACCTCACTGCCTTTTATTGGCATTAATGCCTAAAAGCATCTACAAGTAAATGAAACTGATTCTAGTCCTGCTTCCTTGGAGATGCTGATCAAGAATTAATTACAGAAAAAATAAATGCAATAATTTTTCTATGCTTTCAACAAATCTTCCAAAGAGAAGAAGAGATAAGGTCTTCATATTCCACCAAGATGACCTACAGATCATCCATAACTTATGACAGAAGTAAATTTCTCAAAGTACATCAAGAACCAAATACAGTAGAGTTCACCATTCTTTTCACAAATAAAGGATATTAATTGATTCCTTCTTAGAATTTATCACGTTCTAATCAAATTCTTGCCTTCCTGATTCACCAAGTCCAATAAAGAGAAGAAAACAGAACTTCTAAAAAGACAAGAAGCTTTGAACACAAATCTAGGTTTAAATCTTAATTTTTATGGCTTTGGCCTTGGGAAAAATCCCTTAATCTCACCAATCTTTCATTTTTCACAGCAAAATAAGACTATGAATACTTACCTTGAAGTGTATTATAAAGATTCAAGAGTATATACACTAATATGTTGATTATATATTTAAAAAAGCTTTTAAAATGTAACATAAGGAGACCTGAAATATCTTCGATGAAATTTAGAAAGCTATATATTTTCCTAGGGGAAGAGAAGGGAATGCAAGTTAATAAATTTTGCCATGGAATTACAAGTACCTAGAAATAAATAACAAAGAGAAGATTCTCTGCTCTGTTTCCATGACAATTTGAAAACAAGTGAGAATTTAATGGATTCAATTTTTAGGAAGAGAAACTGAACCAAAAGAAAATAAATGACTTATTTGATCTCTTATAGTTAGATAAGAAAAACTAGTTTCTCTCTCTCTCTTTCTCTCTCTCTCTCTCTTTTTTTTTTTTTTTTTTTTTTTTGAGAGAGAGAGAGGAGTGGGGAGAGGCAGAAGGAGATGGAGAAAGAGAATCTTAAGCAGGCTCCATGCCCAGTACACAATGCAACAGGGGGCTTGATCTCATGACCCTGAAATCATGACCTGGGCCAAAATCAAGAGTTGGATGCTTAACCAACTGAGCCACACAGGCACCCTGAAAGACTAGGACTTTTTTTTTTTATGTTATGTTAATCACCATACATTACATCATTAGTTTTTGATGTAGTGTTCCATGATTCATTGTTTGCGTATAAGACTGGGTGTTATATGAAAGACTAGGACTTTTTAAATAAGCCTCTCATGTTTGTATAAAACATATTTAGGCTTCTTTAAAAATATTTCTTCAAGTATATTCTAGAACCATCAGAGTCTTCTCTTATAACTTTATTTTCTGAGGGAAAAGTACACTGGTTAACAGTAATTATTTTCAATGTTAAATCACCTTCCATGTGCTTATTCCTGTCAGGCACTTTCCAATCAAAGACCATTAGACTTGAACCTCATCTGTGAGAGTATAACATGTAGGCAACCAAAAGCACTGAGAGAACTGACATCACCAGAAAACCATTATTTGTAAATGCAAAGTTGAGTATAAGAAATTGGTATATCAGACTGCATTATGTGTCCACTCAATTTCTTCATTTAAGCATCAAAAAGTAAGATCACTGTGTGTGTGTATGTGTATGTTTTCTGAGATAACATTATGGCCAGTCATTTGGCTAGTAGAAAATGAGAAGGAATTTTTCCAACAGCAACAGTAGAAAAAGTACATAAATACAAAATTTCAAATACATAAATACTAAACTTTCTACATTCCACATTTGTATTAGTTTATACTTTATAACCTACATTAGCAAGAAACAGGGAGCAGTAGTTGAAGGACTTGAACAACAATTTTGTTTTCTAAAACTTATCTATTTGCTTCAGCAACATGGGTCATATTCAGTTATTTTTTAAAGCCCTAGAAATAAGGAATCATTTTATAAGATCAATTAAACATCTTATACTATTAAAAAGCTACAGGAAGTATTTTTCATACATTGAAATTTCCCTAACATATAAAATAAACTGAAAACTTTCAAAAATATTGTCCCAATTTTATAACAAAGATGATAGTATTAAAAAAAATTGAGTAGAGCAAATCTAAAAAAAAGGAATTTTTCTCTCCAGTTCTTTATGAAATGTGCTATCACAAAATCTAGAATCCAGAAACATTAGAATTAGTTACTTAGGTCATTAAGGAAGACTCTTCATCTATCTTCTAATTGATCAAAGGGAAACCTAAAGAAGAGTGACTTGACCAGGCCTATACAGCTACTGAGTAGCAGAAATGAGTTAAGGTTAAAAGCTGGGTAGCCTCCTGGCTGGTAGCCTTTTGCTCCTATATATATACTGACCCCCACAATGGTCAAAAAAGTGGCATGGTATAGCTGTATAATTGCTTATCTCATATTAAAATCATTAACAGAACTATACACTGGATTTAAATACTAAGTTCCCCATTCATTTATTCAATGGTATTTTTCAGTATCTTCCATATGCTAGGTATAATGGTAGGCTTTGATTACATAGCAGCATGAGCTATACTCTCATAAAGCCTAATGTTCAATATGGGTGAAAATTTTTAAACAAATAGTCCCACAATGTATAATTATAAATGATGAAAGTGTGGCAATAGAACAAGAAGGATTTACATTGGATCTGTTAGTCTCTATGTGAACTGATAGTTAAACCAACATAAAAATTATGAATATAATTTTTTCAGTTTAAGAAAGAGGAAGAGAGCATTTCAGACAGAAGAAAATAAAGGCAGGGGCCAAGGAGAAGAAAGAACTCAGCATATTTAGGAATACGAAAAATAGCCAGTATGGTAGAAGCACAATTATGAATGGAAATGGCACAAAATAAAGTTCAAAAGCAGGTCCATAGCCATATTATCTATGATCTTGTAAGCCTAGATAAGAGATTTTTATTTTATCATTATTAAATATAAAACCATGAATATTTGTAAGCAGAAAAGGACATGATCTTATTTTCATTTTTTAAAAGATCATTCTAAATGCTGAATGGAGAATGGATTAGAAGGAAGTAAGAGTGGAGACTAAGAAGCAAGTAAAAATGCTACCGCAAGTTGAACTGACAAAGAAGATTCAAATTCCTGAAAGAGAAGGATTTACTAAAAACCTAACAAAAATTTTAAAAGTTCATATGAGGACAATACCAAGAATAGAATACAAACAAATTATAACTTAAATGAAGAGAAAAATTCTAGAGAGGCACAAACTGTGCCCCTCCCAATAGTAAATCTGGATAAATCTATAACAAGTAAAATTATGAATTAGTAATTAAAGTTTCCATATGGCTTCACTAGTAAATTATACCAAATATTTACAGAAGAATTAATGCCAATTCCTCACAAATGCTTCCAAGAAATAGAAGAGGACAGAAAAGGCCACTTTGAGAATAGTATTACCATGATACCATAACCAGACAAACACATCACAAGAAAAGAAAAAAATATAGACAAATATTTGTTATTAATAGAGATACAAAACTCAACAAAATATTAGCAAATTGAATGCAGCAATATATAAAAAACAATTATACATCATGACAGTGGCATTTACCTCAGGAATTCAAGGTTGGTTTAACATCCAAACATCTTTTTTTAATTTTTTATTTGTTATTTATTTATTTATTTATTTATTTATCTATCTATCTATTTATTTATTTTAGATAGCAAATGCAAGTGAGCAAGCAGGGGAGGGGCAGAGTGGGAGGGAGAGGGACAAGTAGACACCAACCCCAATGCAGGGCTCTATCTCATGACCCTGAGATCATGATGTGAGCTGAAACCAAGAGTGAGACACTCAACCAACTGAGCCACCCAAGGCACCACCATCCAAACATCTATTAATATAGCACACCATATTAATAAAATAAAGGACATGATCACCTCAATAGACAAAAAAATGACAAAATCCAACACCTTTTCATAATAGAAAACACTCAACAAATGAGGAGAATGTGAATTCTTTAACCCAATAAAGGACCTCTACAAAAAACAACATCTAATTTCATAAAGGTGAAAGATTGAATTCTTTCCCCCCAAAATCAGGAACAAGACAAGAACATTTCCATTTCACCACTTCTTTTCTTTTTTTTTCTTATTTTTTTATGTTATGTTAGTCATCATACATTACATCATTAGTTTCTGATGCAGTGTTCCATGATTCATTGTTTGCATATAACACCCAATGCTCCATGTAATACCTGCCCTCAATAATACCCATCACTGGGCTAATACATCTCCCCGCCCCCCTTCCCTATAAAACCCTCAATTTGTTTCTCAGAGTCCATAATCTCTCATGGTTCATCTTCCCCTCTGATTCCCACCCCCCCATCATTTTTCCCTTCCTACTGTTTTTCAAGGTATAATGTATTATTTGTGTTAGGGGTAGAGGTCTGTGATTCCTCAGTCTTACACAATTCACAGTGCTCACCATAACACATGCCCTCCTCAATGTCCAACACCCAGCCACCCCCATCCCTCCCCACCCCCACCACTTCAGCAACACTCAGTTTGTTTCCTGAGATTAAGAGTCTCTTATGGTTTGTCTCCCTCACTGGTTTCATCTTGTTTCATTTTTTTCCTTCCTTCCCCTATGATCTTCTGTCTTGTTTCTCAAATTCCTCATATCAGTGAGATCATTTGATACTTGTCTTTCTCTGACTGACTTATTTCACTTAGCATAATACCCTCTAGTTCCATCCACATCATTGCAAATGGCAAGATTTCGGGGTTTTTTTGATGGCTGCATAATATCCCATTGTGTGTGTGTGTGTACATATATATGTATATATATATGTGTGTGTATATATACACCACAACTTCTTTATCCATTCATCTGTTGATTGACATCTTGGCTGTTTCCATAGTTTGGCTATTGTGGACATTGCTGCTCTAAACATTGGGGTACACGTACCCCTTCAGATCACTACATTTGTATCTTTGGGGTAAATACCCAGTAGTGCAATTGCTGGGTTGGAGGGCAGCTCTATTTTCAACTTTTTGAGGAACCTCCACACTGTTTTCCAGAGTGGCTGCACCAGCTTGCATTCCCACCAACAGTGTAGGAGGGTTCCCCTTTCTCCGCATCCCCGCCAACATCTGTCATTTCCTGACTTAATTTTAGCCATTCTGACTGGTGTGAGGTGATATCTCATTGCGGTTTTGATTTGGATTTCCCTGATGCCGAGTGACATTGAGCACTTCTTCATGTGTCTGTTGGCCATTTGGATGTCTTCTTTGCAGAAATGTCTGTTTATGTCTTCTGCCCATTTCTCGATTGGATTATTTGTTCTTTGGGTGTTGAGTTTAAGAAGTTCTTTATAGATTTTGGATACTAACCCTTTATCTGATATGTCATTTGCAAATATTTTCTCCCATTCTGTTGGTTGTCTTTTGGTTTTGTTGACTCTTTTGCTGTGCAAAAGCTTTTTATCTTGATGAAGTCCCAATAGTTCATTTTTGCCCTTGTTTCCCTTGCCTTTAGTGATGTTTTTAGGAAGAAGTTAGTGCAACTGAGGTCGAAGAGGTTGCTGCCTGTGTTCTCCTCAAGGATTTTGATGGATTCCTGTCTCACATTTAGGTCTTTCAACCATTTTGAGTCTACTTTTGTGTGTGGTGTAAGGAAATGGTCCAGTTTCATTCTTCTGCATGTGACTGTCAATTTTCCCAACACCATTTGTTGAAGGGACTGTCTTTTTTCCACTGGACATTCTTTCCTGCTTTGTCAAAGATTAGTTGGGGTCACCTGATTTTTGACAAGGGTGCCAAGATAATAACATTTTCAACAAATACTGTCAGGACAAATGAATATCCACATGCAAAAAAATGACAATGGACCCCTATTTTAAATTAAAACTAAAATTAACTCAAAATGGATCACTGACCTAAATGTAAGAACTAAACATATAAAACTTTTATAATAAAACTAGGAGTAAATATTCCTTACATTGGATTAGGCAGTGGTTTCTTAGCTATAACACCAAAAGCATAAGAAAGAAAAGAAAATTGGATAAATTGGAGGATGTCAAAATTTTAAAACTTCTGTCCTGAAAATGATAACCATCAAGAAAGTGAAAAGATAGTCCAGAGAATGAAAGGAAATATATGCACATCATATATCTGATAAAAACCTTATAGTGATAATATATAACAAATCCTTACAATTCAATAATAAAAACACTAATTATCCGATTAAAAAGTGTGCAAAGGATTTGAACACATATTCTTCAAAGAAGATATACAAATGGCCCATAAGCACATGAAAAAAGTGTTCACATCACTGATCATCAGGAAAATGCAAATCAAAAGTACAATGAATTTTAATCTTTACAATTCATCTTCATTAATCTTCAATGGTTATGATAAAAAAAAGAATCAAACATTAGTAAGTGTTGGTAAAGACAGGAACTGGAACCTTCATTCACTACTGTTAGGAATGTAAATCTGGTGTAGTGATTTTGTAACAGAATTTAGCAGTTCCTCAAAAAGTTAAACATAGAGTTATCATATCACCCAGCAATTCCACTCCAAGATATATATCCAAAAGAAAACAAATGTTCACTCAAAAAATGTGTATGCAAATGTTCACAGCAGCATATTCAAAGTAGTCAAAAGTGGAAATAACCTAAATGTCTATCAACTGATGAGTGAACAAAATGTATTATATACATTCAATGGAATATTATTCATCTATACAAAGTAATTAAGTACTGAAACATGGTACAATGTGGATGAACCTTGAAACCTTATCCTAAGTGAAAGAAGTCAGTAACAAAGGATCACACATTGTAGAGTTCCATTTATATGAAATGACCAGGATAAGCAAATGTACAAAAACAGAAAGTAGATTATTGGTTGCCTGAGGCTAGGAGGGGTACAGATGGATATGCAGAGTGACTGCTAATGCATTAGGAATTTATTTTTAGGGTGATGAAAATGTTCTAAACTTAGACTCTGGTGATGGTTGCACAAAGATGTGAATACAATAAAAACCACTCAATTGTACACTTTAACTGGGTGAATCTAATGACATGTGAATTATATCTCCAAGAAGATGTTTTAAAAAAGAAAAGAAAAAGAATGCACTGCACTGAAGAGACATTAGTGTTGTGAACCAGAACAGTGGGAATGGGTATGGAAAGAAGTGTGTATGTGCAATAGATTTGATATGAAGGAGAGGGAGAGAGGGGCAGTGGAGATGGCTTCCTCTTTCTGGCATGATCTACCAAGTGTATAGAAGTACTGTAGACTAGATTAGGGAGATCTGGGGGAAGAGCCAACGGGATGTGGAGGGGGAAACAGTGATCATAAGTTCTATTTGCTACACCTTCATTTTGAGCCACCCAGAAGTCAGTGGAAATAACAAGTAGGTGTTAAGAATTTGATAGTGTCCAGTAGGTAGATGGCACATAAAGGTTATGTTAGTAAATGAGATCAACCAAGGCAAAATTGTCGACATAGAAGTGAAAATGGCTCAGGACAGAGCTCTGATGAGCTCCAAACTTTATAAGTTGAATGAGTGTGATACTGACTCCTCGATGACTATAATAGGGCGTTTCAGCATTCCTGATAGCCTGTGGGTATATACATATCTGCTTTTGGATTCTCCTTTGAACCAGTTGGAACATCATTAATTAATGAATTAAATAATACCTCTGACGTGTTTATTTTATATTTGTACAAAAATTATGATTTTATCTTTTTAAACAATTATCCTCAAAACAGACAATACACTACTTAAAATCCTTCTTGGTTTCACATTGTCCTTCAACTAAGAAACCACAATCCTTAAATGAGCAACAGTGTCCTGCATGATCTGCCCATCTCTCTTGCCTCACATCTACCACATCCCCACTTTTGTTCTTGCTACTCCAAGTATTTCTAGTCTTTAGTTCTTTTATCCCCTTTGACCCTTCCCATCTTAGACTCTTCATCAGGTCTTCTGTCTGGAGTTCTTTGCTCTCTCTGTCTTCCCTCTCTTTACTAGGTAACTCCTAGCTATCATCTGCATGGTGTTTCCTAACCATTTCTGTCTAAGTCATGGTGCCTCATTCTATGTTTTTACTATAGCCCTGGGAAACAGCACAGCTTAACACATAGAAAACACTGAATACTTGCTGAATAAATAAGTGAGTGAATGAATGTTATATAATTCCAGCTCTGATTGTTCTGATTTGTTGGTTGTATTCTTGAAATTCAAGGAAAGTATGCAAGGGCATCTACTTTTAAGTTAATGTAACTTTCTGCCTTCAGCTCAGGTCCTGGTGCCGGGGTCCTGGGATCGAGCCCCACATCGGGTTCCCTGCTCGGCGGGGAGCCTGCTTCTCCCTCTCTCTCTCTGCCTGCCTCTCTGCCTACTTGTGCTCTCTCTCTAACTCTCTGTCAAATAAACAAATAAAATTTTTTTTAAAAAAGTTAACGTAACTTTCAAACATAAGATTAGAAATACACTTTCTCCTCTAAATTCAATTGTCCTTGTAAATGGCCAAAGGCAAACTTCACCCACAGCATGCACAATACGTTACAGAGTTGCAAAGCCAGATTTCCACTGCCTGTTTCTCAACTTCACTCAGTCCCTCAGAAACTGGGTGTGTTTTTCTCTTATCTAAGGAAAAAAAAAAAGGAAACAACAGCCTCCTGGGTTTCTGCTAGAAGGGAGTTCTCCCCAGACTACCTGCAGTCCTGACAGGGGGCTTGCCTCTGCAGGTCAAGAAGGTAGTGCTGACACATCATCAGTCACATCACTAGACATCCACTTGGACATTTTATAAAAAGACAAAACCAGAATCACAGCACAAAAAGTTTCTGCCATATTAAAAGTCCTTTCCAGACTAAAGCATCTGTGATTTTGCTGATGAGTCAGATCAGATCTCCCTGCAAGTAGTTCTTTTGTATCCTTTCTCCTCCATTTGGGATGCGGGTGCTATAAGTGGAGAGTGGAGATCAACTCAATCAATAAAATACAAATATATCATATATAAGGAACTTAAAAATATGTCTAAGGATTGATTTTCTTCTGTGCTTTTATTGGGTATAAATATCTATTGACTTAATTTTATAATGTCATTTTTCTATACTATGAAGCTTGACTTGCCACAAAAGGAAGAGGCACTACAATATGGTGCCAGTCCCCCCATTATAAAGGCAAATTATATCTACCAACTTATTTTTTTAAGGAGATTGCAAAGTTGTTTCCCAAACATCATTTATCATACTATTGTTTACTTATATTTTATAGAAATATAAGTTAACTGTAATAATTGACTTAATGGCCTGTGACCTCCCCTAGCGTGTCCCTGATCTAATGAAACCACAGGGCCTCCTTCCTCAAACTTGAGTTGTCCCAGAAGTTTCCTCCTACTCCCAGTCTCTGCTTTTTATGAGTTGAAAGAAACGGTATATGGGAAGTATTAGAGTTTGAAGTCCATAATGCCTGTAACTATCTGATACATGAGCCAGATTATGGAGGGGAAGGTGCAGGTGGGGAATTGTAGTACGTTCTGAAATTCAGGTCTCGGTCTCAATTCAAGGTGACCTGTTGAGATCTAGCAAACGTCCACCAATTATTGTGGACCAATGCATCAGTCATTTAACTGAACCTTGTAGCATGGTTACACTATAGAGTACTAAGGACTCTTAAAAGAAATTTCTATATTACTTTAGGTTCATATGGACAAATAAAACATGTTAGTTAAAGGAAACCCTAGAATCCCAGGTTGTAATTAATTTATATTTTAGCTCATTATCCCAATGAAAACATATAGTGTTTTTTTTTATGCAGAGTAAGTACAATATCTCTACTGTTTGAAGACTGAGAGAGAACAAGATTACAAGAAGTTCTGAAAATGGTTTTTCAGAACTGGCTAGGAGAAAGAAGTTAGTCTTTCTTCATGTAACTAGACTACATACAAGTGAAACTTGGGTACTGTGGGTCGGCATCTTTTACCTATCACACTTGCTTCAGCAAAACATAGAATCCATTCTGCAAAGAGAAACATAATGTTGCAGATACACAGAGTCTAGTAAGTAAGGATCCTCCTGGCTATTTAGTAACCAGATCCAGTCCCTGCCTGCCTTTGAGTTCTATGAAACACCTCTGTACTCTCCTAATAAATTTCATTGTTCTCTTCCAGCTCACTATAATCAGATTAATGTAATCAGAGTTCAAGGAGAGAAGTCACAGGTGAGTAAGTAGACTAGGCCAGAACCAGATAGGAGAAAACAGGAAATAAAGGTCAATAGCAAGGTATCATGATAAAATAATGTAGAAATATATGTTCCAAATAAACCAAGTGAACATTAATTCTAGACTGTTGCTCATACACTGTGACATTCTTTCTGTATGGCCTGGCCCAATCTATAGCTAACAAGAGACCAAGAAGTGTTGCTTGATGTCTCTTTCCCCTATATATTCTAATCCTTCTCTCTCTGAGCACTTTTTGACCCAATCTCAAAACAACAACAACAGAATTTGTCTTTCTAAAAAAAGTGGAAACTGTCCTTCTTTCTCAACCAAAACAAACAAAACTACACTTCCGCATCTTCTTGCCCTTACTCAGTCAAATGGCTTTTTCCCTGTCCATTCTATCCAGAATGCTTTCTCAAACATTCCCTGGTTCCTCAGGCTCTCATTACCATACCAGACCATTACTGCTCCCAGACAATTCTCCGTGAACAATTTCTCTCCTACCCATTCACTTCTCCGTATTTCCCTTCCAATAGCACTAGCTCAGGTCCTCACCCTCTCCTACTAAACAATGTACCAGCCTCCAAACTGGTCTCCCTGTTCCCAACTTTCCTCTTTTGAATACATCCCTTACAATATCATTAGAGTTATCTCTAAAAAACAAATATGACTGGGTCTGCTATCACTTAAAGATCTTTGAGATCTTCACATTGCCTTAGATTAAATTTACACTTCTTAATATGGCTGTTAAAACCACTTTCAATCTTATTCCAACTTACTTTTTCCAATTTTATCTTCCACAAACCCTTCCCCATGTACCATACCCTACATTATATGCAAAATCCCAAACAATACCTTTTATGCTTTGGTGTTTTTTAAATGGTATTCCCTTTGCCTAAAATGCCCCCCCATATATACCATCTTCCATTTTATGCCTCATGAATTTTTTAAAGTTCTCCTCTTTGAAACTTTATCCATGGTTTTAGCTGCTATTATAGCTCATAAGAGATATATTGGCTTGTGACAGCAAGAGGGCACTTGCCACACTGTACAGAGCAGTTTCTGTAATCTTCCCATTGGAATGTAAATCCCTGGAAGCCAGAGACAACACATTATTAATTTTCATATCTATAATGTCTAGAAATGTCCCTTAAATATTAAATAAATGTTTATTAAATAAAATTAAATTATTAAATAATCTTCAGGTTAAAAATGGCATTTCTATTCCCTATGATTTATACATTGGCATGGCAATGTTTTTACTTTTAAAATAACAAGCCAGGGCACCTGGGTGGCTCAGTCGGTTAAGTGTCTGCCTTCAACTCAGGTCATGATCCCAGGGTCCAGGGACCAAGTCCCACATCGGGCTCCCTGCTCAATGGGGAGCCTGCTTCTCCCTCTACCCCTTACCCCATTCGTGCTTTCTCGCTCTGTCTCTCACACTCTCTCTCTCAAATAAATAAATCTTTTTAAAAAATAAAATAACAAGCCAACAAAGTCATTCATTCATTCATTCATTCATTCAAATTATAGCCAGCACATTGTAGAAAGAATAGAAACTTAGTGAAAAAAAGCCTTGTTCCAAAAATATTTCTCTTTTCCAAAAGTATTAAATGCAGGGTACAAGGATGAGGGGGAAAATCTAAAACAATAGATTTTATACCTAAATGATTTTCCACCTTGAGAAATTTTCACCAGCTCCAATTTTGTGATTCATTGAGTTCTTCCAGTTGCTTCCTATGTCCAAGTTGTCTGGAATAATATTCTGAATGTTAGCAGTTGTATGAAGTTAGTATAGCTTTAATGTTTCTGCCAAATGTCATTACCTCATTTCTCAAACTGCACTATGGAAATAGTTGGAATCATCTTATGCAGACCTTTAATGACCTCAAATAAAGAAGTGAAAAAAGTAAAGTTATGATAGCTAGTGAAATTCTTCTATGCTTTGTGATTCAAATTATATCAATATCACTGACCAAATCTACCAACATTTGCTTAATTTGAGATGTGAAGCTATATAAAAGGCAAGTAAATAATTAGACATCTATATGACCCAGATTTTGCGGCTGTTAGCCAATAAATTGCTTCATTTTGACCCACAAAAAGTCAACTAGCCATTTAGACATAGGACATAAGCCAGAGATCTAAAAGATGATCAAAAAAATCTCACTGGCTTCCAATTTAAGGCAGAGTGCAAAGAGTTCAGAGACCATTGTCTGGTACCATACTGATACCCTGCTCTTCCCCACTTCCACCCTCCTAAAAGTGCATGTAATTGTATGTATGTGAATCTCTGCACTTATGCTCTCATATATACATTCAACCCTCACTTTTCAAAGATCTCAAAATTGTAAATTCACCTGCTTTCCAAAATTTATTTGTGAACCCAAAAAGTCAATATTCCCATCACTTTTGTGATAATCCATGAACATGCTCAGAGCAGTAAAATATTTAAGTTGTCCAAAGCACTCATTTTCAGCTGAAGCCAAACAAGACAATGCTCTCCTTTCTTGTTCGCTCTAATAAAGAGATGACCAGAGAGGATGGAGATGGTAGGGCAGTGCAGTAATGTGGGAAGCCCTGGCTCGGGGGCCAGTTGAATGGAGTTTGAATCCCAACTCTGGCACCTGTTTAGTGGGACAGTCTCAGGCAAGTCACTGAGCACTTCTACACCTTGTTTTCTGTTTTGTAAAATAAAGAGAATAGCATCTAGTAGGGTGAGTTATTTTTGGGGTTAAATATTATACAGTATGTGAGATATATAAATTTGTTTGTTTGTCTCCCCTAGGAGCTAATTCAATATGTGTACTAATTCAGTGTTTGCAGCAACTTTACACAACCTAACTACCACAAATATCAAGAATCCACTATATCTAGACATTGGTGATGAGACTGAGGTATCACAGTGACTTAAGTTTCCATTCTAAAAGGACAGAGATAATTCTTACCCCCAGGCTTTACATGCACTTATTTTTATATACACTTCAATATTATTACATTGTTTGCCAATTTAGCTGCACAAATTTATATGCTATCTAGTTTTTTATAATCAAATTCTCTATTTGCTACACAAGAGTATTTATCAAATCATTCAAGCCATGTGGGAGAGTTGGCTTGTGTAAACTACTCACTGACTGATGTATTTCTCTTGATTATATTACTATATAATATTTATGACCGGTTCAGGTCTTTTGCAAAGGTCAAAGACAATTATCAAGAAGCATCTTATAGAAGTGACAGATTTTCTACTTGGCTAATTGTTGCACTTGACTTAGATATAAGCAAAAGAACAAGAATTGTTGAATTAAATCAGGGATTTGTCCACTCTGATTGAACAGAAAAACATAAGTTTTAAATGAGAAACAAATAATGTATTGCTGATCTATAATGATCTATTATAACTCACAATAAGATTATTAAACTAAATATATTTTAAATGGACAAAAGATTAAAATAGGCCACTTAAAATGTATACAAATGACCAATAAACACAAGAAAAGATGGTAACTATCATTAGACATCAGAAAAATGCAGAATAACCATAAGATATCACATTACACACTTACTAGAATGACTAAAATTATAAAAATTAAAAATACCAAATGCCAATGGGGACATGGAAAAACTGGAACTGCCATCCATACATTCCTAATGGGAATGTAAAATGGCACAACCACTTTGGAAAAGTTCCTATAAAGTTAAATATAAATTTATCATATACCCAGCAAATCAACTGTTAGGTAATTAACTAAGAAAAATGAAAACATATGTCCATACAAATACTTAGGTACAAATGTTCACAGTAGCTTTATTCAGAATACCCAGAAACGGGAAAACAACCTGTATGAACAGATGAATGAATAAACAAATTGTAGCATATCTACACAATAATAAAAAGGAATGAACTACTGAAACACAGAACATGAACGAATCTTAAAACCATGATGCTGAATTATATAAGCGCTCATAAAAAAGTGCATAGTATATAATTCTATTTATGAAATTCTAGAAAGGACAAATCAAATCTATGACAATAGAAAGCAAATCAGTGTTTTCCAGGGGCTGTGGGGGTGGGGGCAAGGAATGTAAAAGAGGATCATGAGGGAAATTTGGGGCCTGTGGAAATGTCCTCTAACTTGATTGTGGCAGTGGCCACAGACATATGTCAAAACTCAATGAAGATAAATTTTACTTTATGCAAATTATACCTCAATAAAATTAATTAAAATTATATATTGCTGCAAATTACCACTGCAATATATTGCCATATAAAACTATATATTGCTGCAATATATTGCTGCAAATTATCACATTATCACTGTACGAGAGATTTGAGAGAAAAGAAAGAGCTAGAGGATGAGGAGAAGAGAAATTAGATAATCTTTGGAGGAAGAAAGTGGATAAAGACAGAAGATGAGGATGAGATTTACAGAGTTATAATTTTCAGGGGCTTTTAGCAGCAGAATTAAACATAAAAGTAGCATGGTGTAATAAGCAACTAACTCTCATCTGCCCTTTAATGCTCTGCCTTTGGGCTAAACTAATAAATTTTGTACAGTTTCTTTCATAGAAATAGTCTAATGCCAATATATGCTATGCTTTAATTATTCACCTGCTAGGAGCTAATGAAGTGTGACCAGAAAGAACTCTACTTTTCAAATACCTTTCCTGTAAGGACCAAAAATAAAACAGTGCTTACTTAGAGAGTAGCAACTCAAATCTCAAACCAGCTGGGTAGCTTCTACACAGTTTTTAAAAATGGATAATTGTTAAGTAAAGAATTCTTAACTGAATCAATAAATATATACTTGTGTGCACCATGTTCTAGGCTTGGAACTAGATTCTAAGGATCCAGAGATGACCAAACATTGACTCTTCACTGAAAGTGTGCTCAACTGAGACAGAGGAAGTTATACACAGAGATAATTACAATACATATGATAACCATGGGGATAAGACCCCAATCATTCATGTACATCAGAATCACCTGGGCAACTGCTACATATGCAATTCTTGGTCCTGCATCCAGAGATTATGATTTGTTCATTCTGGATGGGGCCCTGAGAACTCTATATTTAGTGTTTTACAGGTAATTCTGATGCACACTGAAATGTGAGACCACTGAGATGAGATTCTATGGAAGCACCAAGGATTACCCAAACCAGCCTAGGACTGGTTTGGAAAGTGTTGCTTGAGCTGTTTAAAGGATGAATAGGAGTTACCAGACAAGAAAGGCCAGGTGGAGGGTTAGGTTCTCAAAAAGGTGAGAACTGTATAAATAGTTTAAAGTAACTTAAAAGACAGGAAGTGGCAGAGGTGGGGACTATCAAAATCAGGTAATGGAGAGGTTTTTTGTTTGTTTGTTTGTTTTTTGTTTTGTTTTGTTTTTTTTAAGATTTTATTTATTTGATAGAGATCATGAACAGGAGGAGAGGCAGAAAGAGGGGGAGGGGCAGAGGCAGTGGGAGAGGGACAAGCAGACTCTCCGCTGAGTGAGAGACCAGACTCAGAGCTCAATCCCAGGACCCTGAGATCATGACCTGAGCCGAAGGCAGACGCTAATCAACTGAGATACCCAGGGGCCCCAGAAACTGGAGAGTTTTAAATTAATGAATTAGGGTGATATTCTAGGAGGAGTTAGTCTGACCAGAGACTAGCTGGCTATCTGGTCAGTTGTCCAGTTTGTCTTATCACCAGTGATTTCTCTGGTCTTACCCCACATCTGTAAACCAGAACAACCCAAGAAAAAGTCATGTGATAGGTATCCATAGAAACATCCTCAGACTCATATTGGGGCAGTTCACAGACATGTTGGGACTACTTAACTTGACCTGCCTCCTGTTCCATTTCTGACCTAGATTCTCACCATTTTGCTCAGATTTTGTTCTGAACCACAGTACTGTCATCTAGTCTAATCATAAATATAGATAGTTTAGTCATCTATCTTGAGCAAGGTTTGTCCCCAAACTTTGTCCTCTCTTACTCTTGGTAGTGCCTGAGGTCGGTATGATGAACCCTGGTGGTCACTGACCCCCAAAAGACCTGCATCACCGACGCTTGAGGGAGGTTTGAGCATCTAGGTGACTATAACTGGAAAACCTTTTAAATTTGAAGATGTAAATCCTTGGAAACGCTTAAACAAAACCTTTATTTTTGTTGGTCATGATGTTCTATCTAGTAAGCTATTGCATCTCTTAAGCATTTAAAGGGAATTCTGCACATACCTCACTTGGAAAGCATTTATATTGGCTAAGTTCAATCATAAATAATTTAAAACACAGACTGAATTTTATGATCCTTTGAACTGCCTAGAAAAAAAGTATCAATCTTAATGAGAGATGTGGCAAAAAATACACATAAGGTAGATGTTTGCAGGTTTTTCTTAGTCGATGTAATGTTGACTTACAGTTTGTTTGAAGGACTGGTGGAAGGTATTTTTTTTTTCTTTCAATCCTTTTTGGTGTATGTTCTAATTTTTTTTTAAAGAGTACTATTTTTAAGCTGGTAGATGACAGAAAACATGTTCTATTAACTAATGGCTAACACCTAAAGAAGTTTTATGAGGTATGTAGTATTATGTGTGCTTAAACTTGGCTTTAAGTATCTTCCTAGAAGGTATTACACTGATTCTATTCAGTTTACTAAATACCTACTTGTATCAAACACTGACTTGTAACTTCAGAGTATATTACTATCAGGCCAGGTCTTTTTTCCTCCTGGCATTGATTCTTTTATAAAGCCTTCTCTAAACTCCATCTCCACCAAAAGTTCATCTTTTCATCATCTGAAATGCTTCAAGCCCTCTATAGGTACCTTCCCTTTCATACTATGCCTTCTAACCTAGAACCCTAAATAGAATACTGAGACAGGGGAAAAAGCATCCCATATAAGAAAAAGGATTGCTCCCATTCCCCCTCTGACAATGTATTCTTCCACTGATCACAAACAAAAACAGTATGCTTTTTAAAATGGCATAGCTGACAAGCATTTACTGAAATCTACAAAGTGCCTGGGTTGCCATATAAACCATAAAATGTAAAATTTGCCCATTTTGCTGATTCTACTTCAAAAGTGGGAAAACTAAGAAACTCCATTCAAGAATGCATTTAGGAGATGTAGTACAAATGCTTGGCTGGGTATTAAAAACATTAAAACATATCAGCAAATTTAGACTTTCACAAGCTTAGTAGCTCTTGTTATCTTTCTGAACTTAATTTCAGGAAGTTCATGGCCAACAAAAAATCAGAAAATAATATGAATTTTCAAGGAGCCACTAATAAAAAGTGTTTAGTTTGGCTAGCCTCAAGCTTAGTAGGGAAAAACTGAATCAAAATTTATCTTGTTACAACTCTATCCTCCAAGTAGACCAGTTTTCCAAGGGCAAAAGAAACTGGTATTTAAAGTAGTTAAAATAAACAAATACAGTCCTGCATCATCTTAGCTTGGTACTTTTTCATCACCCTACTGTGTGTATCGCTGCATATCTCATGAACCTGACAGCCCTATTTTTCAGGGAGATTGTCTTTTAGTCTCATAAACTTTGGTTTCCATCCATTCTGATTGTGGTTTGGACTGATATTCTAGAGTCCCAACTAGTTGTGTAATAGAAAATGATGAGCACATTTGAAAAGACTTAGCAAGAAGTATGAAAAAGCTCAACCATTAGGACCAGAAGTTTCACGAGACCAGACTTTCAAGCCAGATTTCTGGCACTGTACTTCTATTTAGAACTACTGGAAAATCTCCATTCTTGTGGTAAGAGTACTTGAGATCCAATAGTAACTAAAAACCAGAAACTGTGACATCATCTGAGATCATTTGGCATTTAGGGAGAAAGCTACTGTTTCTGCAGTGTCCTTTGCAAATATCTTCTCCCATTCTGTGTGTTGCCTCTTTGTTTTGTTGACTGTTTCCTTTGCTGTGCAGAAGCTTTTTATTTTGATGAAGTCCCCAAAATTCATTTTTGCTTTTGTTTCACTAGCCTTTGGAGATGTCTTGAAAGAAGTTGCTGTGGCTAATGTCAAAGAGGTTACTGCCTATGTTCTCCTCTAGGATTTTGATGGATTCCTGTCTCACATTGAGGTCTTTCATCCATTTTGAGTTTATCTTTATGTATGGTGTTAGGGAATGGTCGAGTTTCATTCTTCGGTATATAGCTGTCCAATTTCCCAGCACCATTTATTGAAGAGACTGTCTTTTCCACTGCATATTTTTTCCTGCTTTGTTGAAGATTGTATGACCATAGAGTTGAGGGTCCATATCTGGACTCTCTATTCTGTTCCATTGGCCCATGTGTCTCTTTTTGTGCCAGTACCATGCTGTCTTGATGACCACTGCTTTGTAATATAGCTTGAAATCAGGCAATGTGATGCCCCCAGCTTTGTTTTTCTTTTTCAACATTCCCTTGGCAATTTGGAGTCTTTTCTGATTCCATATAAATTTTAGGATTATTTGTTCCAGCACTTTGAAAATGTCATTGGAATTTTGATCGGGATGGCATTGAAGGTATAGATTGCTCTGGGTAGCATAGACATTTTAACAATGTTTATTCTTCTGATCCATGAGCATGGAATGTTTTTCCAACTTTTTGTGTCTTCTTCAATTTCTTTCATGAGTGTTCTGTAGTTCCTAGAGTATAGATCCTTTACCTTTTTGGTTAGGTTTATTCTGAGGTATCTTATGGTTTTTGGTGCTACTGTAAATGGAATTGTTTCTCTAATTTTTCTACAGTTGCATTGTTAGTGTATAAGAAAACAACTGATTTCTGTGCATTGATTTTGTATCCTGCCACATTACTGAATTGCTGTATGAGTTCTAGTAACTTGGGGGTGGAGTCTGTTGGATTTTCCACATAAAGTATCATGTCATCTGTGAAGAGAGAGAGTTTGACTTCTTCTTTGCCAATTTGAATACTTTTTATTTCTTTTTGTTGTCTGATTGCTTTTGCTAGGACTTCTAGTACCATGTTGAACAACAGTGGCGAGAGCAGGCATCCTTGTCGTGTTCCTGATCTTAAGGGAAAGGCTCTCATCTATTCCCCACTGAGGATGATATTCACTGTGGGTTTTTCACAGACGGATTTTATGAACTTGAGGAATGTTCCCTCTATCCCTATACTCTGAAGAGTTTTAATCAGGAAAGGATGCTGTATTTTGTGAAATGCTTTTTCTGCATCAATTGAGAGGACCATATGATTCTTCTCTCTCCTCTTATTAATGTGTTCTATCACAGTGATTGATTTGCGAATGTTGAACCACCCTTGGATCCTGGGGATAAATCCTACTTGGTCGTGCTGGATGTTCCTTTTAATGTACTGTTGGATCCTATTAACTAGGATTTTGTTGAGAATTTTGGAATCCATATTGATCAGGGATATCAGTCTGAAATTCTCCTTTTTGATGGGGTCTTTGCCTGGTTTGGGGATTAAGGTAATGCTGGCCTCATAGAATGAGTCTGGAAGCTGATTTCCAAGATCTGTAAAGAACTTCTCAAACTCAACAATCAAAAAACAAATAATCAAGTCAAAAAATGGGCAGAAGACATGAACAGACACTTCTCCAAAGATGGCATACGTATGGCTAACAGACACATGAAAAAATTTTCATCATCATTAGCCATCAGGGAAATTCAAATCAAAACCACACTGAGATACCACCTTACACCAGTTAGAATGGCAAAAATTGACAAGGCAAGAAACAACAAATGTTGGAGAAGTTGTGGAGAAAGGGGAACCCTCTTACACTGTTGGTGGGAATGCAAGTTGGTACAGACACTTTGGAAAACAGTGTGGAGGTGCCTCAAAAAAATGAAAAATAGAGCTACCCTATGACCCAGCAATTGCACTCCTTGGTATTTACCCCAAAGACACAGATGTAGTGAAAAGAAGGGCCATATGCACCCCAATGTTCATAGCAGCAATGTCTGCAATAGCCAAACTGTGGAAAGAGGCGAGATGCCCTTCAACAGGTGAATGGATAAAGAAGATGTGGTCCATATATACAATGGAATATTACTCAGCCATCAGAAAGGATGAATACCCAACTTTTGCATCAACATGGATTGGACTGGAGGAGATTATGCTAAGTGAAATAAGTCAAGCAGTGAAAGTCAATTACCATATGGTTTCACTTATTTGTGGAACATAATGAATAGCATGGAGGACATTAGGAGAAGGAAGGGAAAAATGAAGGGGGGGATTTGGAGGGGGAGATGAACCATGAAAGACCATGGACTCTGAGAAACAAACTGAGGATTTTAGAGAGGAAGGGGTGGGAGTGGGGGGATGGGTTAGCTCAGTGATGGGTATTAATGAGGGCACATGCTGCATGGAGCACTAGGTGTTATACAAAAACAATGAATCGTGGATCACTACATCAAAAACTAATGACATATTGTATGGTGACTAACATAACATAATAAAATAAAATTAACTTTAAAAAAAGAAAACTACTGTTTCTCTTTATTCAGTTAAATTTTTGGATTTTTAAAAATGATAATCAGAAAATATATTTGATCCATTTCAATTATTTTATAGCTATTTAATATGGTTCTAATACATGCAAAAATTACAGTCTCATAGAGAATAACACACAAACATCAATGTTCAGAATACCACCTAATGTATGTGAAACATAAATGTCAAAATTCATTATAATTACAAATGTATTTAAAACAAGTACAATTGGAGGCAGAGAATAAGGGTCACTCCTAGGTGAAGCAGACCCTATAGTGCTTAAATAAATGTTGAAAGATAATGAAGATATCTTATACTCAAGACTTTAAGTTTGGTGGGGGATGAGGGGAAACATGAGGGGTTAAAGAAAACTATAAATAAAACTATGAGAACCCAAAAGCCCAGTGCAAATATATGAGAATTAGGAATAGAACAGATGAGCCATTACACTAGTTTTATGTTAGATTTTTCTGAAAATTAAAAGAAGTTGGAGATCAGAGAGTTGAAAGCCAAGTTAGTGAGTCTGAACTTTACTCAGTCATTTAAAGGAGGCATCACAGGGGCGCCTGGGTGGCTCAGTCGTTAGGTGTCTGCCTTCAGCTCAGGTCATGATCCCAGAGTCCTGGGACTGAGCCCCGCATCGGGCTCCCTGCTCCGCGGGAGGCCTGCTTCTCCCTCTTCTACTCCCCCTGCTTGTGTTCCCTCTCTCGCTGTGTTTCTCTCTGTCAAATAAATAAATAAATAAAATCTTAAAAAAAAATAAAATAAAGGAGGCATTACAGTATAGTAGTTAAGAGTCTAGCTGCTGCCCCCACCACCACCCGCCCCACACACGCATACATCCACGGTTTGACTCCTGACTCTGTGTCTTATAAGCTATCTGATCTTTAAATAAGTTGCTGAACTCTATAAGGCTCAGTGTACTCCAGAATTATATGATAATACTAGCTACCTCAAAAGATTCTTGTGAGGATTAATTAAGTCCATCCATATAAACTGCTTAGAACTGTACCTAACAGATAGTAAGCCCTGCATATTTGCTAGCTATTAGAATTGAGCTTAAAGTAATATAACCAAAGTGAAATAATATAAGCCAAAGATTTAGGAAGGTTTCAAAATGCACTGGAGAAGGGTAACTATAAAAAATGAGACCAATGAAGAGAATACCACCAATTCTAAAGATGCAGTGACTAAGGGCTAAATTAAGGTAGTAGCAGTGGGAAAGTACAGGAAGGAAAAGATGTCAGAAATATTCCAAAGGTAAATTTGTTAGGACTTGGGAATTGATTTTCTTTGGGAGATAATAAAAAGGAGTAAGTCATGGATGGCTCCCAGATTTCATCACTGGAGAAAGAGAACTTCACTTATAAAAATCAGGAAATAAATTAGGAGAGTGAGAGATAATTTGTTGAAAAGATCTTAAGTTCAGTCTTAAGCATGATGAGTTTGAGATGCTTATATGATATCCAGGTGGAAATGTCCACCATACCCCTGACAATGCAGAATTGGAGCTCATGAAAGAGAGGGCTAGAGAGATGTGAAAACTATCAGCTTAAAGGTGACAAGATAGAATGTGGATGAGTAGGGTGTTGGATGGGAAAAGAAAGGAGAGGGACTGGTATGTGACTTTGGAGAAACAGGATGGAAAAAGAGTAACTAACATATTCAGAGAAAGAACAATCTGGGATAAGAAGGGAGCACTCTTCCAAAGACCAAAGAATAAAAGTGTCTAAGGCATAATGCTAAGGAAGTGAAAAATGATCATTATTAATAAAAAATTATTGTATTTATCTCCTAAAAGCTCACTGGTGGTTCTTGGCAACAGATTCAAAAAATGGAGAACAAGGAAGGCAGACGGCAGGACTAAAGGAGTAAGTCATCAAGTATAAGACATTGAGTATAGACCAACTGTTATGACATTAAACGGTTGACCATAAAAGAAATTGGATGGTAGGCTTAAATAGACAGAAGGCCCAAGAGGTGAATAGCTTTGATATGGATTTTGTTGTTCGTTTTAAGGCAAAGATAAAAGGGTAATATACTCAGGCATTTCCCAGTGAGAAGAGGAGACTGGCCAATCAGAATAGACGCTGGCTGGCAAGTTACAGCAGTGCAGAAAAGCTGAATGAGCCCTGTTTTTAAGAACAGGGAGAACTGAGCATGTCTATTGGAAGAAGAGCAAGAGGCAGAGAGATGCAGACATAAGATATAAAGGAGATCACTGAAAAATTTTACAAAAGAGGTAAAAAATAATGGTACAGAGAGCACAGGTGATAATTTAGTCATGGAAATAGAAGAGATATATTTTTCTGCTGTGATAGAGGGAATAAAAAGAGGTGAAGACACAGAGCAATAGGAGGTTATGGGGAAAGAGTGAAAGCAGAGCCATCTGAGGACAAGGGCAGAAAAGTTGCTGGAGCTCATGTCGGATGACACGTACAGGAGGTGCAGGGGTCATCTCTTAGAGTGAGGGAGAGTCATAGGATTGGAAGTTGAACAGTGTGGAAAATCTAAAACAGCTGCCATGAGGAATGCAATGAGAATTTAACAAGCAAAGAATAAAGAAAGTTGCATTCTTTATTGACAAGTAGCATTAAGAGCCCAAACGAAGTTAGATAGCATGAATTTGCAGTGAGCAGGTCTGCACAATTTCATGACTTTCTGTAACACCAAGCAATTTACATCATCTTATCGCCTCATCAACTGTTCCTCAATAAATGCTTTCCTTTTCAATTTTTTTCCAATACACTTTTAAATGAGTCCAGAAATGAGTTGAAAATTCCACATGTGATAAAAATCTATATAGCATAATACAAGAAAGATAAAATTATATTTAACCCAATAAAGCACGTTCAATTTTGCCTCTAACTACAATTCTTATCGTCACAATATTATTAGTGAATGATTAAATATTCTTGTCTATTCCAGCAATATGATGCACAATATGCTCATATAATTACCACAACAAATCAACAAAATGCAGTCCAGTTTTTAAATATAACTAATATTCCTATTTTATTCCAGGGCTTGGGAAAAAACTACAGCTTGCAAGCTAAATCAGGCACATTATGTTTCTGTACATCCTATGAGCTAAGAATGATTTCTACGTGTTTAAATGCTTGAAAAAAATCATAAGAGTATTTCATGACATGCGAAAAATTACATGACATTCAAATTTCAGTGTTCATAAATAATTTTACCGGGACATGCCCATGCTCAGCTTTTTACACACCGTCAGTGGAGCAGCATTAAATAGCTGCCACGGACACCATATGGTCCATATCTGGCTCTTTGCAGAAAAAAGTTTACAGATCCCTGTTCTAGTCACCCACTTAACCAACACTAACTGATCACCTACTGAGCATTAGGTGCAATGCTAACTGTTCAGAAAACAGAAAGATGAAAAAGGGACACAGTTCCTAACTCCAAGGAGATTACAATCTCTCAATGGTGATAAATTAATGCCACTTTAACGGTATTTTGAAAGTTATCCAATCTGATTAATGTCACATGACAACAGACCCTCACAGCCCTGCAGCCCCCTTATATATTTTCCAGAAGAGAGAGTTAAAATGTCACATTGTAAGTGGTTTATTCATGGATCACAAATTTCATATACAATAAAGTAGAAGCTAGAACCTGTCTTCTCATGCTGGCCCATTGTACCACCTCGCATTCCTCATATCAATAAAATGAGGATGATTTCTTGAATCCTAAGGCCAACGTGAGAACTGGTAAGATAATGTGAATAAATTTTTAAATAAGTGAACTTTTAAAGCTATCAAAACTATGCAAATACCAGAAAGTATTACCATTACAAGGTAATTGGGAAGAAGGACATATGCACAATTAATACAAAAGAGAATGTGAAAAGTGTCACCAAAGGGTACAAATAAGTTGCTACAGTCGTCCATTTCAGAAAAGACCACAGTTCAGTGAGCACGTCAATGAAGACTTCAGGACGACAGCATTTGTGCTCAGCCCAGAGGGATAAATAAGCAACACTTCAATAAGGGATAAAGCAAATGACCAATATTTTGTTTATGATTTTAATTAGCAAAATATTGAAGTTACTCATTCCTCAAAGTAATTCCCCCATCCCCTATTGTTTGGTTGTAGTTTATCTACAAAATCATATCAAAATTAAAATATGTGAACCTGTAAGCCACCCCTGTTAGTACCAGGAGGCCAGACGGGACAAGCTGCCTCTCTGTCCCCTACCACAAGGTGGGTACTAATCACTTGATTCCTGCACTTTTTCCTGGAAGGCAGGACCAGCCTGGAAATCATTCTCCACACAGCTCCTCAGGCAGTACCACGTCTCTTAAAACCCATCTGACAGCTCTAGCCATTTAAAAATTAAGCGGTTAACACCATATTGTACTTCAGAAGAATTTATGGAAAAAATGCATGTTATTGCACTAGGAATGTACCAGTTTGGTTTAATTTGGCCTATTTATGGAAAACAACATTATTTCCAACTGAATATGTGCACTCTTTGCTAGAAGTGAAATTTACAATTACTCAGTTGAAATACCCTGAGACAGATTCTGACAGCAACTTCATGTACTTTCAGGCTTGGAATGTATTACATGATTAAAATTACCCTGATTTTGAAGGTAAATTTAGGGAACTGTTCTTCATTATTCTCTGAGACTGTCCTTGGACTCATTATTTTTGCCATGTCTTCATCAGTCAGCTGTGTTTATAGTGGTACTCAGGATATTTTGACTCTTTTTAACTTGTTACTCAACTTCCTAGTGAAATAGCATATTCCCTACTTTCCTAACCCACTCTGATTAAGCACAGTAGGAGAGTGAGTCCAGACTGAGAAACGATTCATTATCCTTAAGCAAATAAAAGTAAGAATGATGCTATGATATAAAATCTTTTTTTAAAAGATTTTATTTATTTATTTGAGAGAGAGAATGAGATAGAGAGAGAGAGAGCATGGGGGGGTGGTCAGAAGGAGAAGCAGACTCCCTGCTGAGCAGGGAGCCCGATGCAGGACTCGATCCCGGGACTTCAGGTTCATGACCTGAGCCGAAGGCAGTCGCTTAACCAATTGAGCCACCCAGGCGCCCTGATATAAAATCTCAATAAGTTCAAATATCCCATAAATTCTTTTTCTTTAACCAATGTAGGAGATAACTTCTACTAATCCAATTCATTATGACAGATTATATCTTCTTCAGCAACATCAAATGTATAATAAAATAATTAAGAATAAAGACCCAAACTCAATACAATATTCCTGTGTTATCAATGTATGATCTCATTCAAGATCACGGATACTCAGTGTTGGAGTAGTTACTTGATTGCTGAAGAAAATTTCAATCTGCTCCGTCCTAACCTTGACTTCCACACATCTCATGTACAGTAAATTTTTTTAATAGTGATGGCATGATTGTCACTGTATAAAATCTATACTATTAAAGCTAATAAAGAGAAGGCTGCCTTCTGTCAAAACCCAAAAGTTATACAATTATATTACCAACAAATGTTGAAATTCTTTTGTTATTATCATAATTATTCTAATATCTGGAATATTCACCACATATCCATTCAAGCTTATTTAATAAACAAGCCCACAGCAGTATTTTGCTCCTTTAACTTACTCTCCTTATGAGCTGTGCTGTTCTATTGTCAAAGCACTACGTGAGATCTCTACCGGACTGCCTCTTCTTGTTTACTCAACTTTTTTATTGTTTATATCTTCATATGCTAGTATGTGACAGTATACTAGATTGAGAGTTCTTCATTATTTTAGAAATAATTTCATTATGAAATGTTACGAGAATGCAGATAATTACAGGGAGTCATAAAACGTACACCAAACTCCACGAAGTCTTAATTTTTTTGCAATGTTTGATTTAGATTTTTAAGTATTTAAATATTACCAATGGAGTTGTAGCCCTCTGCAATCCTGTTTTGTCTCCCTCCCAAGAAGTAACTTTTATTCAAATTTGGATGTCTTTTTCAGACATATTTTTATATTATTGTATTTATATGACTGTAGTAGATATATCCCTAAATAACATACATTCGTTCTGAAAAGAGATGAAAGAAAAGAAAAAAAATAGACTCCTGCAAGAGTCTCTGTACCCTGCATTTCTCCTCCACCCCTAAAAAACCAGGGTTACTTCAAAAGGAAAGAGCAAATTAGAAGCTTTAGAGGAGTTTGGGGCTATGATGGTAGAAAGGACCTGTGCTTTCTTCTTCACAGGGGTCCGGAGAAGCAAGCCAGTTTCTAAAATACCTCCCTAATGGAGAAGAGAGAAGCTGACTGGCGGCATGTGGGATAAAGGCAGAGAGTGCCTGCCACCAACCAACCACGTCTCCTGCAGTTCTGGAGGAAGTAGGAAAGTAGCCAAATTTCCCTATGTCCCTGAGACTAAGCCCTTCAGGCCCTTAAAGGACTTTCTGGTTAGATAAGAGTACCACAGTGAGTGAACCAGTGCCTCATCAAAAGGGGGATGAACATGCTGAGGTGGCAGATGGAGCAAGTTATCTCAACAGATGAGAGACTGGATAGATTGCAACAGCCATGGTCGGTCAGCTGTGCTTCCCAATGCCATCATGTAAGAGTTAAAAGGACAGTTACTTGGCTTAAATGTGAAATTGCTGAGTTTACCCAGAACCGTTAAGATTATGTGTCTGCCATAAGGGACTGAAACAGAGATTAACATGAGTTATTTTAAAGCTTAAAAATATTACTTCTCACAGCTGAGTAAATGATAATATTATAACCACTACATGCACATTTACAAAACTCAGCTCCTCACAGTCTTAAATATCTCCCCACAAATCACTTACAAGGTTAATTTTAATTGTTCTGTAAATGGAAATAATTAATCTACTGACAACGCACTTTTTTTTTTTTATCTCACCCAGTATGGGGCTCAAACCCACAACCCCAAGATAAAGAGTCACACGCTCTTCCGGCTGAGTGCGCCAGGCACCCCAACCTATTGACATCACTTAAAAGAATTACTTCTAAAGGTGGTTAAAGGGACATTAAACTTACAGAGCACAGATACTTGAATACCTTAAGAATTACCTTGACCAAGAAAAATACAAATGATGTATTCATTAGTTTCAAAATTACAAATCAATTAGAAACTATAAAGAAGGCTGATTCTCATAGAAAAGTACATTTCCAGCATTGGTATCCTATATAGAAGAAACCTTTGAACCTAAAATCAGAACTATGGATTCGATGCTTGTATGTGCAGTTGCTGCTGTATGAATTTGGAGAAGTCGCTTAGACTCTGAGTTTCAGTTTCCTTAAAAATAGTACCTATCGCACAGAATTGTTGTAAGAATGGTTTTTACGTGACAAATTCTTATTGAAGGCCTATTCTATATTAAGCACTGACTATAGCTATCAAAATAGAAAATTAAAATGTTGGTTCCTGTCCTCAATAAATTCAGAGTATGGTACAGGAAACAGATGGCTAAGACTCACAATGTCAGGTAGTACTTCCTATAAATGAGGTTATGGGAGGAAGTAAAAGAAAAAGAAGCACTGAAGAGAAAGCTTAGAACTTAATCTTCCTATAAATGAGGTTATGGGAGGAAGTAAAAGAAAAAGAAGCATTGAAGAGAAAGCTTAGAACTTAATCCACCTTAGAGCGGATTAAGAATGGGTAAGATTCAAAAAGGTGAAGTTTAAGAAGATTCTTAAAAGATGGGATTCATACCATGCCACTTCATCACCCCTAAAAATCAATTAAAAGTCTTAGAGATTCAAAAAATGGAAATGATTTATAATCAAAATTGATATATAAATTAAGGACTATATCTATATAAAATAAATTCAATTCAAAGTCTCAATCAAGGGCTACCTGGCTGGCTCAATCAGTGGAGTGCATGACTCTTGATCTCATCAGGGTCATGAGTTTAAGCCCCATGTGGGGTGTAGAAATTACTTAAATAAATAAAACTTAAAAAATAAAAATAAAGAATAAAGTCCACTCAAAAGTCACACAGTTTATGGCAGAGTTGAAATTAGGCCAACAAAATTCAACTAGACCAACAAAATACAAACTAATGTTGCGCCTCTTATATTCCTAGCGCTGTTAAAAGAAAAGCAGGTATTAATAAAAAATTATGATTCATATTTTTACCGTCAAAGAATTATACCATTCTAGTCAATAAGATTTATATACATGAAATACTTCAAAATATAAAATCAGTTTGTATACAATGCCAAAAAGACATTATATAAAATAAATGGTCAGAATGTGAAGAGAAACAGGGATGTCGGGATTTTTTTTTTTTAAAGATTTTACTTATTTATTTGACAGAGAGAGGCACAGCGAGAGAGAGAACACAAGCTGGGGGAGTGGGAGAGGGGGAAGCAGGCTCCCCGCTGAGCAGAGAGCCCGATGCGGGGCTCGATCCCAGGACCCTGGGATCACGACCTGAGCCAAAGACAGACGCTTAACAACTGAGCCACCCAGGCGCCCCCAGGGATGTCAGGATTTACTGAGGAAGGTTATAAGGAAAAATGTCGCACCTAGAAGAGGACTCATCAGCTATAAATAAATCATGAGAAAGGAGAGTGGCTGTCCAGGTATTTGACATGATTAAGGCACACAGCAAAGCTGTGCATGAAATATGTGTGACAGAAAATACAATAGACCAAGTAGAGTTAGATTTAGGAAATCGTGAATTTGAATAATCATGGACGTATCCTTGATGCCAAAGAAAGAAGAACCCCTGAACTCTAGTTCAGTAATATTTTCATTAAATCATGAAATCAACTTTTTTTAATATCACAATTAGATGTTTAAGTCCACAACAAAAAATTAGAGAAGCAAAAGCACTTCAAGGTATTCCCTAAGAGAGATGTAACACTACAAGAGTTAACCTAGAATGTAGATGCAGATTTCTCTGGGACCCTGCCCTCACTAGCTGCTCTTTAGATAACCTCCACAAAAAACATTCTGACAGAAAAAACTTTTCTCATTATACCTATATTACATATATCATATTTGAAACAAATATATTTCCATAAAACATTTTGCAATGAATACACTGTTTTAATATCATAACATGCCTATATGTTTATGTTCATTCTCAGCTAACGCATTTGTCTGCCATTAGGAAAGCATGAATAGAATGTTATATATGATGTGTATTATGTGTAAATTTTAATTGGACCACTTTGTGAAAATGTTTTAACTTAATTTATTAGTAAAATTTTCTGTCCCTACAAATTATACCACACATCCACAATAGAAATAAAGAGTTGGATCCTACAGTGTTTGAAGAGAATGCTCACCAGAACTAAAACTCCAACAGAGGCTAGAAGTCCAACAGTTTCAGAGTTCTAACTAACTGAAAATCTCTGAGGATCACACATCTGGAATGAATTCCAAGTGATTCCCATATAAGGTGGAGATTTATAACATCAAATGGAAACCATTACACAAGTTAGTAGTTGTAAACAATTCAAGTCTGAAATTGTTCAACATACACCCTTGAAACTGAGTTGGTAGTTTTTTTCCAAATGCGTTATGGGTATTAAGGAGGGCACTTGTGGTCATGAGCACTGGATGTTGATGAATCACTAAATTCTACACCTGAAACCAATTTTACCATATATGTTAATGAACTAGAATTTAAATAAAAACTTGAAATTAAAAAAAGAAATCAAAGCAGAACTAAAGGCATGGTAATACCAACCTATCAAAACACTACCAGATTTTCTGAATTATTTTCAATTATAAATTAGACAAGTTGGCACAATAGTTGTCAAGTGTTTAAAAAAATTATTGGGATTTTTTTGTCATGGTTTCATTTCATTAGCAGCAAAAGCATATCTATCAAATCACTCTTAAATTTATTTTTTTAAAGATTTTATTTATTTATTTGAGAGAGAGAGAATGAGAGAGAGCACAAGAGGGAAGAGGGTCAGAGGGAGAAGCAGACTCCCTGCTGAGCAGGGAGCCTGATGTGGCACTCGATCCCGGGACTCCAGGATCATGACCTGAGCCGAAGGCAGTCGCTTAACCAACTGAGCCACCCAGTGCCCTTAAATTCATTTTTCTTAATGTTCCAGAGAAATCTGCAGTCACCGTGAAAGTCTTCTTTTTTGTGGATTACATATATATTACCAACTCTTCTTCCTATATTTCAAATCTCAGTTAATGGCTGTGACACGATTATCTCTGTCATCTGGATTAGAAATCTCATTCTTACCTTTCTCTTCTTCATCTCTTCATTTAATGGGTCACCAAGTACCAGATTGTGAAGGTATCTGACTGTAACATTTACTATGCTATTGATCAATCACACTGCTTGATATGTCTGCCCAGGCTGAGGTTTGTGTCCCCTTCTCCTACATAGTTCTATGTACTTTTTCCCCCAAAGCTACATAATTGAAAGGGAATGACTTTTTTTTATTATGTTATGTTAATCACCATACATTACATCATTAGTTTTTGATGTAGTGTTCCATGATTCATTGTTTGCATATAACACCCAGCACTCCATGCAGTACATGCCCTCCTTAATACCCATCACCAGGCTAACCCATCCTCCCACCCCCCCTCCCCTCTAGAACCCTCAGTTTGTTTCTGAGTCCACAGTCTCTCATGGTTCGTCTCCCCCTCCAATTCCCCCCCTTCATTTTTCCCTTCCTGCTATCTTCTTTTTTTTTTTAACATATAATGTATAATTTGTTTCAGAGGCACAGGTCTGTGATTCAACAGTCTTACACAATTCACAGTGCTCACCATAACACACACCCTCCCCAATTTCTATCATCCAGACACCCCATCCCTCCCACCCCCCACCACTCCAGCAACCCTGTTTGTTTCCTGAGATTAAGAATTCCTCATATCAGAAAGGGAATGACTTTTCCAAGTAGATTTAACAGTAGACCTTTAAAATTCTGATATCTTTTTGCCTTTAATATTTGAATGGAATGGCTTTAGATCCTACTTCATGCATTTCTTAGCCATTTTATTATTAAAAAAAGAAAAAAGAAAAAAGAAACTCTCAAGGGTTCCTGCAAGATAGCAAACTCCTACTAGCTACTGGTCCCCTGCCCCAACCAACTGTTGATGCCACAGAAATAAAGTGCACTAATCTGAAGAACTAAAGGAGAGCCTGTGAGGAGCCCCTGTAGAGACAGAGGCAATCGTGAACTTAGTGTAGGGTAGAAGGCAAACAACTGCTTGGCCAAAAAGCTTGGCATACAATGTAGGTATAGGTTCAGGAAAATTTTTCTAGGTTTGCTCTTTCACTCTCTGCCACATTAACCTGCCTGTAGTCACAGGGGGACAGAAAAACCACAGCGTCAGCCCAAAACCACAGAGGAAACAGTCCTCTGGAGGCTCCTGGGTGGCTCAGTTATTAAGCATCTGACTTCAGCTCAGGTCATGATCTCAGGGTTCTGGGATCCAGCCCCATTTCAGGCTCCCTGCGCAGCGGGGAGTCTGCTTCCCTCTCCTTCTGCCCCACCCCCGCTTGTGCATGCTCTCTCTCTCAAATAAATAAATAAATCTTAAAAAAAATAGTCCTCTGAATCAAGAAAAGAAAAGTAGGTAACAGTTGCAAGTGAACTAAAAGCTCCTCCTCTGCCTCGCCCCTGTAAGGAATAGCGATGGAAGTCAAAAAAGAAAAACCCTCTATAGAAAGCAGTATAATAACAATCATAAAAAAAGAGGGTAGGAGGAAACTTTTGGAGGTGATGGATATGTTTATGGCATAGATTGTGCTAATGATTTCTTTTATTTTTTTAAGATTTTATTTATTTATTTGACAGAGAGAGACACAGCTAGAGAGGGAACACAAGCAGGAGGAGTAGAAGAGGGAGAAGCAGGCTTCCCGCGGAGCAGTGAGCCCTATGCGCCGCTCGATCCCAGGACCCTGAGATCATGACCTGAGCCCAAGGCAGATATTTAACGACTGAGCCACCCAGGCGCCCCTTGGTAATGGTTTCTTTTTTTTTTTAATATATTTTTTATTTATTTATTTATTTTTTAAAGATTTTTATTTATTTGTCAGAGAGAGAGAGAGAGAGCACAAGCAGGCGGAGCAGTAGAGGGAGAGGGAGAAGCAGGCTCCTCACTGAGCAAGGAGCCCGATGTGGGACTCGATCCCAGGACCACGGGATCATGACCTGAGCCGAAGGCAGACGCTTAACGACTGAGCCACCCAGGCATTACTTGGTAATGGTTTCTTGAACATATACTTATTTCCAAACTCATGTTGTATATATTAAATGTGTACATCTTTTTACATAGCAATCATACCTCAATAAGGTAATTTTTAAAAAGAAGAACAAGAAAAGAAAGGAGAAAGCAATAATGCAGGCCATCTGAAGAAATAAATCAGGCTACCCACAAAGAGAAAAGAATCAGCTTGACATCAGACTGTTCACCAGCTACATTACAGAGATAATGATATGGAATTGTTTCTTCAAAATGTTTAAAGAAAATAATTTTAATCCTAAAATTGTATATTTAGTCAAACTATCATTTAAATGTAAGATTGAAATGAAGATATTCTCATACATACAAGGCCTCAAGGGCGCCTGGATGGCTCAGTCAGTTAGGTGTCTGCCTTTGGTTCAGGTCATGATTCCAGAGCTCTGGGATTGAGTCCCACATCAGGCTCCCTACTCAGCAAGGTGTCTGCTTCTCCCTCTACCCTTCCCCATGCTTGTGATCTCTCTCTCTCTCTCTCACTCTTTCTCTCTCTCAAGTAAATAAATAGAAACCTTTAAACAAACAAAAAAATACATATAAAGCCTTAAGACATTTTTTTACACAAGGCCTTTTGGAAGCTCTCTTAGAAGAAGTATTCCAAAAAGAAGGGAAATAAATCATGAAGGATGAGGTACTATAAGATATCCGGAAAATAGGTGAATAAATAATTTAATAAAGTTTAGAGTTTTTTAAGAGAAAAAAACTTATAAATGTATACTTAAAACAATACAGAACCAAAATTCTGGGTACCATCACCACAGAAGTGGAGTGGGAAAAGGTATGGAGAACAAGAGAAGATGTTAGTATGCTGAAGGACAATATATTAAGGGAAGAGAGCTACATGGATATTGATAACTTCAAGTCCTTGAAAAGGAAAAGGAAAAATAAGGTTGATCTTAATATATTAGGCATAATCACTAGAAAAATAAAAATAAAATGGAGGATTTCAAATCAGCAAAAGAAGATTAAATCTATCCAATGGAACAAAGGAAGGAGAAAAGAAGAAATCTACTAATAATTCAAATGGAAAAAAAACAGTAATATGGCAGAAAGATGTTCTAATAGAATAAAAATATAAATGTAAATAAGGTTAACCTCACAAACCAAAACAAAGATTACCAGACTATATTTTATTATATATTTATCAATATGTTGTCATCAGATATCTTTTTTTTTAATTTAAATTCAATTTAGTTAACATATAGTGTATTATTAGTTTCAAGGATAGAATTTAGTGATTCATCAATTGTATATAACACCCAGTGCTCATTACATCAAGTGCCCTCCTTAATGCCCATCACCCAGTTACCCCATCCCCCCACACACCTCCCCTCCAGAAACCCTCAGTTTGTTTCCTATAGTTAAGAGTCTTTTATAGTTTGCCTCCCTCTGTTTATTTTTCCTTCCCTTCCCCTATGCTCATCTGTTTTGCTTCTTAAATTCCACACATGAGTGAATTCATATGGTATTTGTCTCTCTCTGACTGACTTATTTCACTTAGCATAATACCCTCTAGTTCTATCCACATCATTGTAAATGGCAAGATTTCATTCTTTTTGATGGCTGAGTAATATTCCAAACAGTACAGATGAATGGATACAGAAAATACATATATACATTTAATTGGATATTATGCAGCCTAAAATAGGAGATCTTGTCATGTGCTAAACATGGATGAACCTTAAAGATATTACACTCACTATACTACCTAAAACAAAAGGAAAAATACATACAGTTCCACTCACATAAAGTATCTAAAGTACCATAGAAACATAAAGTAGAAGAGTGGCTGCCAAGGGCTAGGGAGATGGAATATGGGGAATTAGAGTTTAATGGACATAAAGTTTTAGTTTTGCAAGATAAAAAAGTTCTGCACAGGCAGCAACCTCTTCGACCTCAGCCGCAGCAACTTCTTCCTAGAAACATCGCCAAAGGCAAGGGAAGCAAGGGCAAAAATGAACTACTGGAATTGCATCAAGATAAAAAGCTTTTGCACAGCAAAGGAAACAGTCAACAAAACCAAAAGACAACTGACAGAATGGGAGAAGATATTTGCAAATGATGTATCAGATAAAGGGCTAGTATCCAAAATCCATAAAGAACTTATCAAACTCAACACCCAAAGAACAAATAACCCAATCAAGAAATGGGCAGAAGACATGAACAGATATTTCTGCAAAGAAGACATACAAATGGCCAACAGACACATGAAAAACTGCTCAACATCACTCGGCATCAGGGAAATACAAATCAAGACCACAATGAGATACCACTTCACACCAGTCAGAATGGCTAAAACTAACAAGTCAGGAAACGACAGATGTTGGGGAGGATGCGGAGAAAGGGGAACCCTCCTACACTGTTGGTGGGAACACAAGCTGGTGCAGCCACTCTGGAAAACAGTATGTAGGTTCCTCAAAAAGTTGAAAATAGGGGCACCTTGGTGACTCAGTGACTGGGTGTCTGCCTTCAGCTCAGGTCACGATCCCAGGATCCCGGGATTGAGCCCCGCATCGGGCTCCCTGTTCCGTGGTAGGCCTGCTTCTCCCTCTCCCACTCCCCCTATTTGTGTGTTCTCTCTCGCTGTCTCTCTCTGTCAAATAAATAAATAAAATCTTTTTTAAAAAAAAGTTGAAAATAGAGCTACCCTATGACCCAGCAATTGCACTACTGGGTATTTATCCCAAAAATACAAATGTAGTGATCCGAGGGGCATGTGCACCCCAATGTTTATAGCAGCAATGTCTACAATAGCCAAACTATGCAAAGAGCCTAGATGTCCATTGACAGATGAATGGATAAAGAAGATGTGGTATATATATATATATGGAATATTATGTAGCCATCAAAAAATGAAATCTTGCCATTTGCAAAGAGTCGATGGAACTAGAGGGTATTATGCTAAGCAAAATAAGTCAAATCAGAGAAAGACAATTATCATATGATCTCACTGATATGTGGAATTTGAGAAACAAGGCAGAGGATTATAGGGGAAGGGAGGGAAAAATGAAACAAGATGAAACCAGAGAGGGAGACAAAGCATAAGAGACTCTTAATCTCAGGAAACAAACTGAGGGATGCTGGAGTGGGGGGGATGGGAGGGACACGGTGGCCGGGTGGGGGGCATTAGGGAGGGTATGTGCTATGGTGAGTGCTATGAATTGTGTAAGACTGATGAATCACAGGGGCACCTGGGTGGCTCAGTCGGTTAAGCATCTGCCTTCGGCTCAGGTCATGATCCCAGGGTCCTGGGATCAAGTTCTGCATCGGGCTCCCTGCTCAGCGGGAAGCCTGCTTCTCCCCCTCCCTCTGACTGCCACTCCGCCTACTTGTGCTCTCTCTCTATCTCTCTGTCAAATAAATAAATAAAATCTTAAAAAAAAAAGACTGATGAATCACAGACCTGTACCCCTGAAACAAATAATACATGTAAAAAAAAAAAAGATGAAAAAGTTCTGGAGATCTGTTGTAGAGCAACATGAATATATTTACCACTCTTGAACCGTACACTTAAAAATGTTTAAGATGGTAAGTTTAATGTTATTGATTATAACTATCACCAACTAGACCCCAAGACCTAATCTTTACTGCCTACCTCCTACATGTACTTACTGACCTTTGTCCCACATTTTTCCTTAAGCCCTTCTTTCCAGTTATCTCTTAACCCAGGCAAATGGAAATGAAACCACCCCTGGAGTGATAGCCACTGCCTTGACAAGACCTCCAGCCAGCCCAGACCACCCCAGCATCCACCCTTGCTGGAGAATTATGGCTTTGGAAATTATTCCTTGTGATCTTCTTATTTATTTGTTGCAAATAAAGTTTTCTTCGTGCAATAACTCAACCTGATCCAGTTTCTGACTCACCAAGGAGCGAACTCACATTGGATCAGTTACATAACCACAATTAAAAATAAAACAGACTAATTTTTAAAAGCTCCATGGAACTAATTAGAGCAAAATTAAAGATTTCAGTTCAATGAAAATCAACTTAAAGTTACCAGAGCAAAGAAGATGTTTATAATTTCTAAAAACCTCAAAGGATTAATATTTAAAACATACAAAGAACTCTTGCAAAGTGAAAAGAAAAAGACAGGAAGAAACAAGGATATGCATAAACAATTGCAGAATATGAAGCCCTAATGCCATTAACCCAAGTGTTCATGAGGTGATGTTCTAAATTATTAGTACTTATTAGTAATCAAAGATGTGTGACTCACCAATTAGATACCACTTTATACTATCAGAATGGCTAAAATTAGAAAATATGGGGATGCCTGGGTGGCTCAGTTGGTTAAAGCATCCATCCAACTCTTATTTTTGGCTCAAGTCATGATCTCAGAGTCATGGGACCGAGCCCCACATAGGGCTCCATGCTCAGTGCAGAGTCTGCTTGTCCCTCTCCCTGCTCATGCACTTTCTCTCCCTCGAATGAATGAGTGAGTGAATGAATGAATGAATGAATAAATAAATAAATAAATAAATAAATAAATAAAATCTTTAGAAAAAAAAAGAAAGCTTTGATGGAACCAACTGAGAATAAAAGGAAACAAAAACTCTTATATTCTACAACCATTCTTGAGAGTAACCTGGCAGAAAATATTAAAATATCTTAATGGAATTATATAGGCATAAACTCTAAATCCAGCAACCTTATTTTGTGATATATATCTAAAAAACAAAAACAGGGGCGCCTGGGTGGCTCAGTCGTAAGCGCCTGCCTTCAGCTCAGGTCATGATCCCAGGGTCCTGGGATCGAGCCCCGCGTCAGGCTCCCTTCTACACAGGAAGCCTGCTTCTCCCTTTCCCACTCCCCCTGCTTGTGTTCCCTGTCTTGCTGTCACTCTCTCTGTGTCAAATAAATAAAATCTTAAAAAAAAAAACAAAAACAAAAACAAAAAAACCCTCTTAATCAGCTCAGTAAAGGAGCACAGACAGGGTGTTCATCAAATCACTGTTCTAACACTTTCTATAAACAGATAAGTGTTCTAACACTTTATATAAACAGATAAGTGTGGTAAATATATACAATGAGATAATATGCAGAGATCAGAAACAATAAAATACATATACATACAACAATGTGAATAGACCTTTAAAACAATGTTGAGTGAAGAAAAAGTAGAATAAGACTTAAACCCCAATGCCATTTAAGAAAAATTACATACATATGACACTACACATTTTGTAAGAAGCTTAAAAACATAAAATATGGACTAGGATTGAAGACTTTAGATGAAGAGAATGTAAGGAAAGAAACTGGAAAATAAGAAATGGTAAGTATAAAACAAAATAGAATAAGGGAAGGGGAAAGTAAATAAAGGTGTGTAAAATTATAACAAAATCAAAGTTTAAGTGGCTTGCATTAATCAATAGTAATAATGAGCTGAGATCCTGAGGAAAATTATTTCTTTAAAAAAGAAAGGGTAAGAGAGACACTTAGGCCACCTTAAGTAAAACTGAGCTTATTGTAAGGATATATAAGGTCTAGAACTACAACTGTTAACTGATAAGCAGTCAGGAACTAATAAATCTTCAGGAACCAATTATTTTGTCTCTCAGGTTCTCTCTCCTCTGGCTTTCAATTTTCTGAGTTATCTCCTGCTACACTACTGGCTTATCCATTCCTTCATTTTGTATTACGTTTACTACTTCATGGTTTCAGCTTTTTTTCATCCTCGCTTTAGTTTTGACATGATAGATCATTGTGTAAACTCTGTATCTCTTTTTTCCACGTGTATCTGACTCTACTTCTTAGCTTCTCCACATGCATCCTTCCCACTACTACCTCCTGTCCTCACATTTCCTACGTCAAATACAGCCATACCCCATTTAACACTAGAGACAATATTCCTGAAAATGAGAACACTGAATCAACACTGCACAGGGTCATCAAAGCTTTGTCTCTGCGAGGATTCATTCTTAACTACAAACAACATATCATGAGATGTTTATTGGTAGACATTTACATGCTCTTTGATCTGAGGTATTATTCTAATGGTAGCTTTAGGATAGGGAGTGTTGCAGGCACTGGGAGCCACACAATAAAAATGGCTGCCTAAAACTTGTACTTTCAGTAGGGCCCATGATTGAGGCAATTTCCTGGAAATGCATTGAATTTATATATTAATTTGGAAAAAGTTGATATGTTTACTCTTAAGTCTGTATGTGTGGATAGACAAATGACAGGATAAATAGACGAGAGATAGATAAATAGGTAGGTAGGTAGATAGATAGATAGATAGATAGATATAGACCGACAAGCATATATCTTCATTTATTTAGATATTTTCTATGTATTTCCATCAAGTTCTAAGATTTTTCTCTTTTAATTCTTTATTAGGTTAATTCCTATATTATACAGCATTATTGTTTTCCTTTTGCAAATGACTTATTATAGCCTATTGTCTTATTTTGTTGGTTTTTACTAGTATAGAAAGAGAATATTGATTTCTGTAAGTTGAAGAGAATTCTTATTTCTGAGTAAATTCTTATTCTGTTATCCTGGAAATCTCTTTTAAGAAATATTCTCCATCTCTGTTTTGTTTTGTTCTTTTCCATTTTTATTATAGTCTTTATGCTGGTTCTTTTGTATATTTTCATTCAACTTTAAATGTGGTCAGCCATTTAGCAAAAAAAAAAAAAAAAAAAAAATTGGCTGTGAGGTTTTGATTTGGGTTTTTAACTAACCGAATGTTATTTCTGGAGCCCTAAAGTTTTTGATGTTAAAAGGCTGATGTGACTCACAGGACTGTTAAGTCCCAACTCCGGGTGTTGTGATCCTTGTTTCCTAGACTCCCCCTCCTCACTCCCTCCACCTCCGGCTCTTTCCTCATTTGACTTCTGGCGGTCTCCGTGGACTAGAAAACAAACAGTAGATAACTGAAATGTCATGTCATTGAACCTCCCGGCAAAATGGTTGCCTAAAAAAATACAGTCTCCCTCCTACCATCAATTCTGACAACTAGAAGTGTTGAGTTAATGTGTTTTAATTCAAACAGCATGTATCTTTTTTAACATAGTATTCTGATTTTACATCAGAAGCATAGTATTGTCTAAGGACAACTATAATGCAAGGAAATCTTAAACTGGTCTCGTTAGGTTTATTGTTAGCAATACTGGTATAATTTGAAACTACTCCATGTATGATAAAGCAAATAGTAAATATATTAAGGTTTCAGGAATGGTCTTATTTAGGATTCTCCCAGAAGCAGGCCCTGACATAGGAATTCGAATGGCAGTAGTTTAGTTGGAAAGCAGAAGCAACACTGGTAAAGAATGAAAAATTAATATTGGGAAAGGAAAGCACCTCATAAATGCACTATTATGACACCAAGTTACCACATTGAACAGTTAAAACTTAATCCCACAAGAAAATTCTGAGAATGCGTGCAAAAAAATACACCTCAGAATTGTCCAGCTCTAGGAAAGAGGGAGGGGAGCTCAAGTTTTCATATGCCTACTTATGAGAGTCACTAATTGAGGGCTACCCTCCAGAAATTGTTCATTCATTGGCATTTCTAGTCTGTCACGTGTACAGGCAGCTCTCCACAGTTGCAGAAAAAAGGAGTCTTAGTCATAGATTCAGATATTAGCAGTTATAAATGAGCAGGATTTCCCAGAGATATGGATGGGGAACAGACTCTACTATAGCCCATCCCTTGCACTAATCAGATGTACTCTATCCTCATGTTAATTTCACTTTGTCTAGTTACTGTTCCTTCTAAGTGGTACCCAGCCACAATTCTGATTTAAAAAGAAGAAAAAAAAAACACCTTATAGCTTAATATCGGTATAAGCTACTGTTTTGGCTGGCTATTGCAGTTGGCCCCAAGGCCACAACCAGTATTCATCATCTCTCTTTTCTAAAACACATTCTAGATTCTTCTCACTCTTGAATAGCATTTCTGCTCTTCCAAGTTAGCTGCTCAGTGGGGTAACCCATACTTTCACACCTGAGAAATCTACACCTCTGGCTACCTAACTTTATCAGGATACTGCTCCTGTAATTTCCTATTTATAGTAATCACTGGGTTTGAAGGCAAATCCAAGTAATCTCCTAGTTCCAGACATGCTTCTCACTGTTCCCATTATGTAGCAGCAATCCTACCTCCTCATAATAATCAAGGTCAGTCACTCCTGTCAACATACTAACCCTTCTTTTCCTTCTAGTCTATTCATATGAGGAGCCCAAAATGACTACGCAGGTGCTCTAACTTGAAGATTAGTGGAATGTTACTTTGGTCCTGGGAACCCAGACCTCAAATCCTACAAATCTTAAAGTTGCAGGAATAGAAAGCATACTCTCTCTGCCAAGTGGGTCACTTGGAGTAGTGATATAAGGGCAGCTTCTGCTTCCATGCCTTGGATCCATGTATTCAATCTAAGGGAGATATATAATAGTATGTACTGGTTCAAGGAATGTATCTTTAAAGATAGCATCCAACAACTACAAGAAGTTGCCTTTGCTTTACCTTTAAGTGGCCTTTTCAATATTCAGATTAGGAGCTTCTGGGAGATAGAGACTAGGAGCAGTAGATCCCACACATATGTACTTACTCTTTACCATAAATCAGTCCTTTTGTTAAAAAAATATATATCACATACTATAACTATAAGTCAGATACTTTGACCCCTCAGACGATGGTGCTGATTAAGGCACTGGGGCAGAGAAAGTACACTAATAACTGGAATATGCATCAATCCAGTAAGGATAAATGGCTGCCTCCTCTAGCTTTGGTGTCTTCAAAGTATAGGACCCTACCAACAGCTCAGCATCAGTTTCTGCTGCTGACACTTTGAACCTTCCACAATGGTGATAGCCAGATTAGCCTTAGTAAGAGAGAGCCTTTGCTGTTGGGCCCATGTGTCACCTGCATTCTCACCACAAGACTACTCCATTCCTGGGCCCATTATGCACGTGCTGGAATGACCAAGAAGAGAGGCTCACTAACTTCTCCTGGAAAAATCATCATTTTCTTCTACTCAGTGTCTTCTCTGATGGTAAGTACTGCTGTGAGATAAAAATCCACATACTTTGTGCCCATCCCTAATCATCAATCCACATTCCTCTTTCCCAAATCTCTTTTTAACTGATCTTCCAATCTCACTCCTCCCAGATCCCTAACCACCCAGCCTTTCAAGTACTGTGCATTTTCCTCACTGTTAGGAAATGGAAAGTATCATAGCTTTGCTACCTTGGTAGGGATGTCTTGTCATACCCAGACCACAAAATTTCTAAAACTTTCACCAATGTGGCAGGCCCTTAAATTTTTGTAAAATTTTTCTCCCCCACTATGGCATGTGTCTTACCAAGGCATCTAGATTACTTATGGCCTCTCTGATTAACATGATGTCATAAAAATGGTAGACCAACATGAGTTTTCTGCAAAATGTTCAGATAATCAAGTTGCCTTTACCCTATGTTGTTACTGAGAGTAGGAGAGCTAATATAACTTTGAACAGGTTCATGAATGCATACTTTTATCTCTTTCAAATTAATGTGACCTACCTTTGACCCATTTTTCCAGCAGAGAATGAAAAGAACATATTCTCCAGATCATTTGCTACACACCAAAGGTAAGAGACTGTGTTGATCTGTTCTGGTGAAGATACAGATCCAGCACACAGCTGGAATTGAGTATGTTACTTGGTTAAGTTTTCAGAGGTCTATGTCATCTGCTCTGATCCATCTGTTGATTTTCTTCCAGAAACAAGACTAGTGATGATGTTCATTTGAAACATATTTTGAAGGTGTTTTTTTTTTTTTTTTTTTATCTCTGACATTCTATCTGGGATTCTGTATTTCTCCCGATTTTCTGTCTTGGTTGGGAAGAAGGTGAAGAAAGTTCAAGGGCTTCCACTTGGCCTTTCCTACCATGGCTGCTCTCATTCTACAGATCAGGTAACCAATGCAAGGGTTCTAGAAGCTACTAAATAGGTTCATCATGAGTATGAATCGAAGGACTAGGAAATGGCCACAGAAGACTTTGTACTCACTAAGAGGTGGACTCAGGCCAGGACTCCATTTATGACTTCATTTATGAGTCTGCATTAGTTTGCTAGAGCTCTCATAACAAAGTACCACAAACTGGGTGGCTTCAACTACACAAATGTATTGTCTCATCATTCTGGAGGCTAGAAATTCATGATCAAGGTGTTGGCAGGTTTGGTTCCTTCTGAGGGCTATGAAGAAAAGATCTGTTTCAAACCTCTCTCCTTGGCTTTCAGCCATCGTCTTCTCCCTGCCTGACTCTGCATCCAAAATGCCCTTTTTATAAAGACACTGGTCATACTTCAACTTAATAACCTCTCACCAAATAAGGTCACATTCTGTCATACCACTTCCTAAATTTGAATCAGCTTCTAGCATCATATCCTTTCTGCTTTCCATTAGCATCAGTTTCTCTGAGATAGTTTCATCTTTTTTGTCATGACCACTTTTGCCTTCACTAAGTTCCTCTGCACAAATGGAATCTCTCTTTTTAATTAAGTGTTTTATTTTAATTCCAGTCTCGTTAACGTATAGTGTTATATTTGTTTCAGGTGTACAATATAAAGTGGCTCAACAATTCTATACAGTACTCAGGGCTCATCATGACAAGTCTGGAATCTCTTAAACAACAGCAGTGTCAATATTCCCATAGTCAGCTATTTCTTCTATAACCCCACTAACATTCAATTAGAATTTCACTTCTTGCATTATCACTTTAGTTTCTTTCCTGTACTTTGTAGTGGCCAATTCCCTCTTTCAATTATCCATTTTTACAAAATGTTACATGGCTTTCTCACTGGGCGATAAAGAGACAACACAACTATACATTTGCCATCTGTGTGTAAATTGAGTAACAGATGTTCAGTGACCAATTACCTACAGATTTTGAAAAAAAATGACACAGTCCTTGATCATGACGTGCATCTGTTATTTATGAAGTGCTCTGTGCATTGAAGAGCTACCATAAAAGTGTGTGCTTTATGCAATTATTCACAGTTAATATATCTTGATAACTGAAATTTGAACTGTGTGGTTGGAGCACTAGTATTTAGCAGAACTATGGTAACTGAAATTCATGCATATCAGAACCATGTAAAACAAGGACTGTAAATCCATCCTAACACGCCCACCTCTCTAAGTCTCTTGACTCCTCCTTCAGTACTTTGCCAAAGCAGTTCCAGAATCTCTGTTATCCAAATAGAAGATTATAACTGATTCCTGGTGTCCTTGACAGGATGCTAAATCCTGAGCCATGTGAGAACATTCATCAGTAAACTCTCCTTTATCCAGACATATTTTTTTAATTCCTGGTGCAGCATTCTCAAGACTGATTTCTAGGCACATTTTCCTGATAATATATTTTTAGCCAGGTCCTGCAACTCATCTGGTGAATAGTACTTTTCTTCCCAGTCAGAGATAGTACTTCCCCAGTTGGGCCATGCTGAGGTTGAGACTGGTTGTTGGCTTACATACTTTAGGGGCACTCTGAGAAAATCTTGAGGTAAATATACTTGCAAGCATATTATCTTGCAAAACATCTGCTGCCCCAGGTGAAGACTCTGCATGATGTCCAGGCAAGGCAGAATGGGGAGTGGAAGTGACTGCTATCATCTTATAAAAAGAGTTAGTAACTTCTGCAGACCCAGGAGTTCAAGGATATCTTAAAGAGAAATTCAGTAGGCTACTTCTTCAAGTCCATGAATTCATGAAGATCTTAAAGAAGTTCAATATTCTCAAGTCAATCTATTCTAGATATCAGGGTCCCACTCTTTCTGGGTTCCTAATTTTATTTTTTATTTATTTTTTTTTTCTCATTAAACTTTTGTTTTAATGGGTTTCAAAATTCTGTGACAGATTTTTGGTCAAGTTGTTTCCATTAAAAAGTGCTGATTTTAAAACTAATAACTTAAAACTGCCACACAAACACAAAAAACAAATGGCCCACAAAACATTCTCCTTTCCTTCTGAAGGTTTTACAATGCATTGTTATCATTAACCAGTCTTTTACTATTAAACTTAAATGGCCAATTGACACAAACAGTTCTGAGACGGTTCTTCCACCACTGATTAAGACTGGGGTGGCAGGTATTGGGGATAATATTCATTTAGCCTTCTGAGCTTTCTGGGCAGACTTGGTGACCTTGCCAGCTCCAGCTGCCTTCTTGTCCATTGCTTTGATGACACCCACAGCAACCGTCTGACTTGTCACGAACAGCAAAAGGGCCCAGAGGAGGATAGTCAGAGAAGCTCTCAACATACATAGGCTTTCCAGGAACCATATCAACAATGGCAACATCACCAGATTTCAAGAACTTGGGACCATCTTACAGCTTTTTTCCAGAATGACGATCTATCTTCTTCAGCTCAGCAAACTTGCAAGCAATGTGAGCTGTGTGACAATCCAGAACAGGTGCATATCCAGCACTGATTTGGCCTGGATGGTTCAGGATAATCACCTGAGCCATGAAGCCAGCTGCTTCCATTGGTGGGTCATTTTTGCTGTCATCAGCCACACTGCCACGATGAACATCTTTGACAGTTACATTCTTGACACTGAAGCCCACATTGTCCCCAGGAAGAGCCTCACTCAAAGCTTCATGGTGCATTTCAACAGACTTTACTTCAATTGTAACATTGACTGGAGCAAAGGTGACCACCATGCCAGGTTTAAGAACACCAGTCTCCACTTGGCTCACAGGGACAGTATCAATACCACCAATTTTGTAGACGTCCTGGAGAGGCAGACACAAGGGCGTGTCAGTTGGACGAGTTGGTGGCAGAATGCAATCCAGAGCTTCAAGCAGTGTGGTTCCACTGGCATTCCCATCTTTACGGGTAACTTTCCGTCCCTTGAACCAAGGCATGTTAGCACTTGGCTCCAGCATGTTTTCACCATTCCAACCAGAAACTGGCACAAATGCTACTGTGTCATGGTTGTAGCCAATTTTCTTAACGATTTCCTCATATCTCTTCTGGCTGTAGGGTGGCTTAATGGAATCCATTTTGTTAACACCAACAATTAGTTGTTTTACACCCAGTGTGTAAGCCAGAAGGGCATGGGTCTGCCCATTCTTGGAGATACCGGCTTCAAATTCACCAATACCAACAGCCACAATCAGGACAGCACAGTCAGCCTGAGATGTGCCTATAATCATGTTTTTGATAAAGTCTCTGTGTCCTGGGCATCAATGATGGTTGCATAATACTTGCTGGTCCCTAATTTCCACAGGGAGATATCAATGGTGATACCATGTTCACGTTCAGCTTTCAGTTTATCCAAGACCCAGGCATACTTGAAGGAGCCCTTTCCCATCTCAGCGGTCTCCTTCTCCAATTTTTCTTTTTCTTTTTTTAAAGATTTTATTTATTTATTTGACAGAGAGAGACACAGCGAGAGAGGGAACACAAGCAGGGGGAATGGGAGAGGGAGAAGCAGGCTTCCCACGGAGCAGGGAACCCTATGCGGGGCTCGATCCCAGGACCCTGGGATCATGACCTGAGCCGAAGGCAGATGCTTAACGACTGAGCCACCCAGGCACCCCCTTTTCCAATTTTTTGATAGTTCTTTTGACGATCCCACCACACTTGTAGATTAGATGACCAGTAGTGGTAGACCTACTCGAATCTATGTGTCCAATGATGATGATGTTGACGTGAGTCTTTTCCTTTCCCATTTTGGTTTAGGTTGAGTGGTGGTTTTCATGACACCTGTGTTCTGGGGGCAAACCCGCTGCAAAAAAGCTGGGTTCCTGCTTTTAGAAAGAGACTTCCCTGGGGCGCCTGGGTGGCTCAGTCGTTAAGCATCTGCCTTCAGCTCAGGTCATGATCCCAGAGTCCTGGGATCGAGCCCCATGTCGGGCTCCCTGCTCAGCAGGAAGCCTGCTTCTCCCTCTCCCACTCCCCCTTCTTGTGTTCCCTTTCTCACTGTCTCTCTCTCTCTGTCAAATAAATAAATAAAATCTTTTAAAAAAAAGAGAGAGAGAGACTTGCCAGAGCTGTTATTCAGCCTTCTTTGTAATTCTAGTATAGGAGAATCAGAATCCTGGCCCTAATTTTCAATACAGTCTATCCTCTAGCTTTAGAAAATGAAAGCATCCCATACTGTCAAAGAGATTTTCTAACTTTCACACAATACCCATGGTTCATGACTGGCTAGTTTGAGTGTGTGGTTTTCTTTTTTCAGCACATCAAAGCCCATTTAACAGCAAGTGACTATATCCATAGTTCTAAAAATTACCAATACCAACATTTCTCAAATTCCAGAGATACTGCATAAGACAGTGAGTGCATCACTCTGTACCTCATCCCATCCCACGTCCCCACAATAAAAGTTTTAGTGACTGTAATGCTACAACATGCCAGAGTTTAAGTCCACCCTACCTAAAACTAGCAATGGAGTCTTTTATGTAATCTCAATGTCAAGAGATCTAATTCTAGAATCCATCTTGAAGATCTGCCTTCTAGAACAATTTCTGGTATAAATTTCCTTATTTTGGGATTCTCCACCATCCACAAGCAGACCCAAAGAAAATAATCAAATGCAAATATTTATTCAGGAGTTGCAGCAAACAAGGGGTGGGGGAGGATGTGAGACAGGGAAAATAAGACAGTCAGTGAAGGACAATTCTCAAACTAAATATCATAGTGAATAAATGGAGTTTAATCATTTGGGGAATATCTAGAAAATGATTTAAAATACATGCGTCAGAATTATCCTACCTGAAGGCCAAAGAAGCTGAAATATTTACAATACTTATTGCTCTGTCATTAGTTGAAAGCAACTCCTAAGAGTTGGTAATTCCTCAGCATGTCCAACCTGCCATGCTCACAAGGAAAAAGCTTTCTGTAGCATGGAGAGCCCTCATCTAGTATTGGCAGTTGAAGTCAACCAGAAAACACAGTACTGAAAAGGCCTTTAGAATCCAGGCAAGGCAATATAGCATCTGCTATACTAGCCATCCCTGATCCCCAGAACAAAATTGCTTATCTTGAATCTTGGCGCTGAGTAGAATTGAAAGTCTCACCATGAATCAGGATCTATAGAACTCCCTGGATTACCAGATCATCAAAGAAGGAGTACCATTAGGTGGGTGTTATGGCCTGAATTATAATGCCCCCAAATTACAAGGGCCTTTAAAGAGGTGATTAAGTTCGAATAAAGCCATCAATCCAATCTGACCGATGTCCTTATAAGAAGAGGAAATTTGGACACACAAAGAGATACCAGGGGGCACACATGCACAGAGGAAAGACAATGAGAAACACAATGTGAAGGCAGTCATATGCAAGCCACAGAGGGAGGTCTCAAAAGAATCTGAACCTGACAATACCTTGAATTTGGACTTCTAGCCTCAAAAACTATGAGAAAAATGCATTTGTATTGTTTAAACCACCCAATGGGAGTACCTTGTTTTGGCAACCATACCAAACTAATATAGCTTGGATGGTTCAGTGATCCAGTGACATCATCCTCGTGGGAACAGAACCACAGGCAAAGGATCCTTCCATCAGGTCAACTCCATCCTGGATCAAGCAATTCCTCTATAAGTTCAATGCAGAACTTTTCCTGGTGCTCCCTACTCTCAGAAACAACAGAACTTGTAAGTTTTACTATGCCTTCATTTGATAACATAGAGGCCCATCTTCAGAAATGGAATCTTCAATAGAAATGATACCACGGTAGTCTTGGTCATTTCAGTATGCCTGATTCACTGCTCCTGGGACATAGCTGGTCCAGATTCTCTTCCTCCACTACATCCTTCAGTCAGAGATAAGATGCTGCAGAAGCTGTCAAGGGACAATTCCTGAGAAGAAGACCTCCTGTCCCTTATTCTCCCCTGGAAAGCTAGTATGGAACCTTCCCAAGAATCCTCCCCACCAAGTGATTTCCCTATCCCAGCACACCAACCACTGGCAACAAAAAATGTCTCTCCACCAGCACTGCATTTTTGTCTTTTGTCCTATAAACTGAAAATAGAAGTGAGTTGATCTAACCTTCCAATAAGCCTACTTCTAAAGATCCAGGATCACAGAAAGGTGTTCTGTTGTGACTCATAAATTAATTTTTATTTTCTTCTTTTAGTTTTATCACTATTTGCTAAGTAAATATATAACTGCTTAAATGGAAATCTGATAGAATTATAATTCTTAGGATAGTGATTATTGTAATGTGAATCTTGTAAGTCACTTCCATTTTATTATATTGTAAATAGTGTAATTACAGTAAATTTGCTGATTTTAACAAGTCCAATAAAATAATTCAAACATAGAGCAAGAATTTTTTTGTCCTTCTAAAATAATTTTGAATGCTTTCTTTTTTATTTTCCTGCTCTTAGTCAAGGAAACTATATAATAGTTTAAATAGAAACTTGATAGATTTATAATTCTAAAGGTAGTATTTTATAAACGTACATGTAAAAATATAAATCTCATTAATAAATTGCTTCCATTTTATGAGTTTAATTGGAATCCAATTCCAAATGTCTATCTTTAAGTCTTAATGTTATTTTGATATTTTCTTGGTGCTATTTAACAAGGCTTTCTTATTAATACAGAAATAAATCTTTTAGTTTCAGTGGTATAGTCAAGTAATTGTAAAACTCCAAATAAAAGCTTATCAGAATATAATTTGGGGATATTGTTTTATAACAATAAAAGTTGTTAGTGTTGTTTACTTGAGAGTGACATTATTAGTCAACTGTGTTATTTTCTTCTATTTCTAGATGATGGGAGTATAGTTTTTTGGTTATTATATTAGTTTCCTGCAACTGCTATTACAAATTACCATAAACTAGGTGGCCTAAAACAAGAAATTTATTCTCTTACAGTTCTGAAAGCCAGGAGTCCAAAATCAAAATGTCAGCAGAGCTGCACTCCCTCTAGAGGCTCTAAGGAAGAATCGTTCCTTGCCTCTTGCACCTTCCGATGGTGCCCAGCATCCCTTGGCTGCCTTGGCTTGTGGCCACACTACTCCATTCTCTACCTCTGCCTTCACATTGTCTTGTCCTTTGTGTGTGCCTTCTCCTCTGGGTGTCTCTCTTAAAAAAACTCTTGTCATTGAATTTAGACCCCACTCAGTTATTCCAGGATGATCTCCTCATCTCAAGATCCTTAAATTATTTATACCTACAAAGACCCTTTAAAAAAAAAAAAAGATAACATTCACAGGTTCCAGGACTTAGGACATGGACATAATCTTTTGGAGGCCACCACTCAACTCAGTACAGTATTTTACAAGCCCCCCATAACATGAAGTATAGTAAGAGTTTTACATGAGTAGTCTAGCAAGTTGAGACATTTGAAACTCAAAATCAATTTCTGTGTACGTAGGGCTATATTTACTCTGCTTGTTAGACCAATATGTTTATCTGAAAAAGATGGTAATTACTCTTTTTGGAAAAAAAGAAGAGATTAATATCAGTGAAATGAAAAGATAGTGGAATTGGAAGTCAAAGTACCTTTATTTTTTTTTAATGTCTGTGTGTATTAAGGATTAAAAAGATACACACTAAGTGTAAATAGTAGTAATGGGAGGAGAATGGGGAGAGGATGAAGAAGAAATTTTATAATCTTTCTTTGCATATATTTGCATTAAAATGCAGACACTATCGCACATGTCTGGTGCCCAGCTTTTTTGGCTGCCACCAAGAGGAAACATCCCTTGACACCTTGGTTCTAGTGGCCAGCAGAGCTTGTGCTCATGTGTATGAAGGGATGGTAGCAAACAAAAAACAGTTCTTGGCTGGCTATCATGTCAGAGCTCAGCGCAGAGGGAGCAGACAGAAATAACCATCTTCCAGTCCTCCCTGAAACAGGTATATTTGCACTTTAAAAGCTACTTCCTGAGAGTCTAGCTTCCAATCAGCTGCATCTAAGTGCTGATTGAGATATTCCCCTTTGGAACAATTGGCACACCCTCAACTACTGGGAGCCACTAAGAACAAAGTAGGCTACTTAGATAATCACAAAGATTTGAGAGACAACTACAAGGTAGGGCAAGGTTAAATGATAAGATTCATCCCCTACATGAGGCCACCCCTTCAAAAATGGGAGAGGTGGCTGTTTTATCTAATGCATAAAAGACAACACACACAGGCAAGAAAAATGAAAAAACAGAGGAATATGTTCCAAACAAAATATCAAGAAGAAAACAGCATTTGAGATGACTCAAATTACTAAAATCAAGAACAAAATTGGATGGAAGTCCTAACAAGAGCAATTAGGCAAGGAAAAAAAAAGTAAGGCATTCAAATCAGAAAGGAATTAGTAAAAATGTCACTATTTGCATATGACATGATAATATAATGAAAACTCTAAAGACTCAACCAAAAAATTGTTAAAACTAACAATCGAATTCAGTGAAGTTTCAGGATACAAAATCAACATACAAAAATCAGTTGTGTTTCTATATACTAATAACTATCAGAAGGACAAATTAAGAAAACAATCCCACTTACCACTGCATCAAAAAAGAATAAAATATCTAGGAATAAATTTAACCAAGGAGGTGAAAGACCTATACACTGAAAACTATAACATATTACTGAAAAAATTTGAAGACACATATGGGTCTATACCAAAATAAAAAGCTTTCACACAGTGAAGGAAACCAGTAACAAAATGAAAAGGCAACCTACTAAATTAAAGAAGATATTTGCAAATGATATATCCAATAAAGGGTTAGTATCCAAATATATAAAGAACTCATATAACTCAACAGCAAAAAAAAAAAGGCAAATAATCTGATTTTTTTAAATGGACAGAGATTCTTAATAGACACTTTGCCAAAGACATATAGACAGCCAACAGATACATGAAAAAATGCTCAATATCACTAATCATCAGAGAAATGCAAATCAAAACCACAATGAGATATCATCTCACACCAGTCAGAATGGTTAGAATCAAAAAGACAAGAAATAACAAGCATTGGCAAGGATGTGGAGAAAAAAGAACCCTCATGCCCTGCTGGTGGGAATGTAATTTAAATTGGTACAGCCAGTGTGGAAAACAGTATGGAGGTTCCTCAAAAATTAAAAATATAAATCACCATATGAGCCAGTAATATCATTACTGGGTATTTACCCAAAGAAAATGAAAACACTAATTCAAAAAGATATGTACCCCTATGTGTACTGAGCATTATTTTTAAAATAGGCAAGACATGGAAGCAACTCAAGTGTCTATAGATAGATCAATGGATAAAGAAGTTGTATATATATATATATATATAGACAATGGAATATTACTCAGCCATAAAAAGGATGAGATCTTGACATGTGCAAAAACATGGATGGACCTAGAAGGTATTATGCTAAATGAAATAAGTCAGAGGGAGAAAGACAAATGTCATATAATTTTACTTATATGTGGAATCTATAAACAAAACAAATGAATAAACAAACAAATACAGCAAAAGCAAAACAGACAATTTCCAAAGGGAAGAGGATGGAGGGATAGGCAACATGGATGAATGGGAGTGGGAGAGACAGGCTTCCAGTTATGGAATGAATAAGTCAAGAGGAGAAAAGGTACAGTACAGGGAACATAGTCAATGGTATTGTAATAACATTGGATGGTGACAGATGGTAGCTGAACTTGTGAGCAAAGCATAATCTATAAACTTGTCCTATCACTATGTTGTACACCTGAAACTAATGTGACACTGTATGTCAGAACTATCCACCAATTAAAAACGAAAACAAAACAAAACAAAATTCTGCCCAGGACTATGAGTTATGATCATTTAGGATTTAGGAAACAGAGTGAAGATGTTTCTCATTTTTTTCCCACAGCATCTCTCTGTTCTTTTAAAACGTTGGAAGCATTATCTAAATACGAAAATGTCTGATGGAAAAATATCCTATGACAATTTAAAATACCTTCTGGAACACAGATTGAATCTGATGCACCAAAGTTTGAAATGAACCTGGTGATGTTCCTTTTCCGTTTCTTCCAGTAATATTCTTCGTGGTTATATATGTTTTCCCAACTTGTGCTCTAAGCAAACATTCCTTCTCACAGTTACTCCTCCAAAAAGAATCCACTGAAAGCTTTAGACTTATATAAATCAGATTTTCATACATGCACATGGTGAATTTTATCAACAGATAAATGTTGACGGCCAAGGAAGAAATGAATGCTTTTGGAAGAAAATTTAAAACTGAGGCTATGTCTTATATGGACATCAAGGGCCCCTGATGGGTTTTTTTTTTCTTAATAATAGATGTTTATCCTTGTTTCAGTTCATTGCCAGAATTTTTTGCAACTAACCAGTAAATTAGGAGCCAGCTTATTTCCCCAGAGATATGATTACATTAGTCACTCAGTATATCTTGAATTAATTTTGTTCCACAGTTTTCTAAAGAATTCATTAGATAATCTCTGGATCTAGGGAAGTTAGTCACAGGGCCTAAAGGAATTTACCTTCGGTGAACTAAAAGGGGAAAAAAAAATGGCTATCAGCAATATGCTGAAGAAATCTTAACAAAAGTTTTCCCAAATCTTAACATGAACCCATGATACACTGCATATTTCTACTACAAAGTAAATAACCCAAACCTATATGTATAGCCTCTCATTCTGCATAGCATCTGGAGCATCTTGTTCTGATAGTCCGTAAATCTAAAAATCTGATGTAAATCAGTGATTTACTTGAAGCAGCAGAGCTCTACGTCCAGCCGCCATTGGGGTGATTCTTCAAGAAGGAACAGTTTAATAGCACAGGCCTGAACTCATGCTCTGAGGTGTTGCCGACAAATCTCGAGGCTGCTGGGAATAATGTCTTTCACGTAAGGAATGAAATTATAGCTCTCTCACTACACATTGAATTCACCCTTTTCTCTCATCACATCTGAAACAAAGTGAGATAAGTAGAGCCAAGTTGCTGAATATTCATTAGCTCCATCCCTGCCAGACCTTTCAATAGCACACCCTCTTCAGGTCACTTGTTCCAGAGAGCACCAGCATAGACAGGAAAGTACATGAGAGCAACTGTTAGACTCTAACCCACAGAAATATACCATCCCCACCCCCAAAACCAGTACCAGAAAATCCACCAAGCTCCACACATACAGTAGGATTCAGAATCAGTTCACCCACTGCATTCTCAAATCAACTTTTTATCACATACATTTTTTTTTTTAAGATTTTATTTATTTATTTGAGAGAGACTGAGAGATAGAGAGCACGAGAGGGAAGAGGGTCAGAGGGAGAAGCAGACTCCCCGCCGAGCAGAGAGCCCGATGTGGGACTCGATCCCGGGGCCTCCAGGATCATGACCCGAGCCGAAGGCAGTCGCTTAACCAACTGAGCCACCCAGGCGCCCTATCACATACATTTTTTTATAAAATTTCAAAATGGCCTTATCAAGAAGGTACTATTTACTTCCTACATTTAACTGCCCAGAAACAAACTCCAAATACATGATATTAACAAAACTTTGTTTTGTAAATAAACAAGATTCATCCTGTCCGCTGTTTGTGTCATTTCCAGCAGCAAGTTTAGAACTAAAAGATACCATGGGATATTAGAGTGATATTAAAATTAATAAGTCAAAGCAAATATCAAATTACTTGATGCCTTCTTAAATACGTCATGCTACTAGTTAGTAAAGAAGAGTCCATGGAATTCAAGAAAAATACTTGTAACTGAGTTTTCTTTTCATCAATGTGCTACGGAGGTAAGAAGTTTATTTTCACTGAGGTCTGATCCTACTAGAACTTGTTTAATTTCTAGCCATGACGAATGACAATCCAAATCTAAACCCTAAGACCTCTTAACTGCTAGTTTTCACTGGAATAGAAAAATCTTACAAAATAAAGTGTATTACAGCTGGCCTTAGCTGCCTTCAGAACCCAGAACAGCTGTGTGAACTCCTTCATAAATTTGCCTGCTTTGGTGAAAGGGGAGGTTACAGACTACAATAAACAATGCTGGAGGGCTGGTGTGGCCAAAGGAATTCTGCTCCCTGCACGAAACATTAAAGCCCAGATGTTCAGCTGTCCAATAAACCATCAGCTCTCACTTATTCCACATAGTTTTATTAAAAACTTTGCTGGACAGTCTATACTCACCTTGAGAGCAGACACCACAGAAAAGGATATATGCATCTTTTCAAGATTGATCTTTTTCAAGATTTGAGAGTTTGATAACTCAAGCAATTTCCCTTAAAAAACAAAATCACCTTTGTATTTATGCTATGGAATAACATATTCAGATACTTAGGACATAAGTAAAATGCTAGGACCCTGAAATTTTTTCCATAGAAAAAGATAAAGTCTGTTTTTTATAGCCTAATTGTTGCTCTTTCACATATCTTTTCAAGTATTTTGTTTACAATGAGATTCTCCCCCCCAAAATTACTTATCTGATCAAACCATATGATTCCATTAGTAAGGCCAGCCTCAACAAATACCATTCCTGATATCAGCTAGTTGCTACAAAAGAAAAGGAATTAAATTCACCTTGACCCAAAAATTAATATGTCTATTATATTATTAAGCTGGACACTGCAAGAGAAGATTAAAAGGGAGTAAGTCAGAGGGGGAGACGAACCATGAGAGATGATGGACTCTGAAAAACAAACTGAGGGTTCTAGAGGGGAGGAGGGTAGGGGGATGGGTTAGCCTGGTGATGGGTATTAAAGAGGGCACATTCTGCATGGAGCACTGGGTGTTATGCACAAACAATGAATCATGGAACACTACATCAAAAACTAATGATGTAATATATGGTGATTAACAATAAAAAATTTAAAAAAAAAGTGTAACATTAAAGTGTAAAGATCTACATTACATTTACATAACATTTTATGTGAAATATATAGGCTACTAGCCCAGTTTTTAATCTTTTCAAATGTATACATTACAGGAAATTTAATAGAGAAATAAATGCCAGACAAATAAAACTTCCATTACTGGTGTTTGTAGATCTATAAACTAAAATTGGTTATCAAAAGGCTGTTTTCATCCTGCATAGAATGTATCTGCCTGATGATTTACTTATTAATCAGATTTAGAGCCCTTTCTGTATCAACATCAGATTCACACCAAACAAATGCCTCAATGAATATTTTTCTTAATACTCTCTACCAAGAATTTGCAAATTATACCATCATCCACTCCTCCATGCCTATTTTCGTAAATAAAGTTTTATTGGAACACAGCCATAACCATCCATTTACATATTGTCTATGGCTGCTTTTGAGTAGAATTTAATAGCTGCAACAGAACTAATGTAATATTGTATATCAGCTATCCTTCAATTAAAAAAATTAATTAGGGTGCCTGGGTGGCACAGTTGGTCAGACTCTTGGTTTCGGCTCAGTTTGTGATCTCAGGGTCATGAGATTGAGCCCCATGTCAGGCTCTGTGCTCAGCGAAGAGTCTGCTTAAAACTCCCTCTCCTTCTGCCCTCCCCACTGTGCTCTCTCTCTCTCTTTCTCTCAAATAAATAACTCTTTTAAAAAATTAATGAAAAGAAAGTAAAAAAAAAAAAAAGTTGCAAGAGATGCTGTTATGGTCCACAAAGCCTAAACTATTTATTATCTGGCACTTTAACAAAAAGTTTGCCCAACATTGTTCTATACTCCATCTACCTTTAATTTACTCTCACAATTTTTCTCACATTTCCTCCTAAAATACATATTTCTAACATCTTATTTATTATAAACCTTGATGAACATTTAGCAAATTTTTAGTTTGGCTTGGAAAAGATTTTTAGTAGACTTTAGTTCTTTCCAAGGAAATATGAGTTGTTGTTAGCTCTCATAACATAAGCCTTGCACTTCATCTTGTTTGTTTTACATTTACTCAAGTGCATTTTCCAAGTGCAGCCACATAGGATTGTGAAGGTTGTTCACTGCACAAAAGGGCCCAGCAAAGGGGATGAGCTGAGGCTAAAGGCAGCCTGTGTGCCCACCTAACAAGCCATAATCCTTGACACAAGACCACATCCCCCCAGAGGAAAGGGCAACTTTATTCTAAATTGCATGAAAGTCTCTTGCTCACCAGCTTTGCACCTACATCACATGGTTGCTTGTGCCCATGGACAAGATAGCATTATCTGGTCTAGCAGAACCCTATACATCCTCCTGTGTTTTTCAGCAAATCTCTGATAGCAACCCAGAAAATGCAGGTGAAATTACTAAGTAACATTCTTCATGTTCCAACTTCTGCATACCTTAGTTCTGGGGTTATACCCAGATCGTCAGCAATTTATAGTGATGAAATAGGAGGTAGAAGTTGAGAGAAAAGATAAAGATAAGCCGATAAACAGAATATATTTATCAATTATGTTGGGGAAGTTTCTTAATAAGAGGAAAATGAGGAAAGAGGCTTGAACTTGTATAAATCACTTACATCCTGGCTCAATCCCTCTGTGGAATTTATCAATTTCTATGGTTATTTTCTGAAAAGGAAAACCAAGAAGAAGAAAGAAATTCATTGATTTCTTAAGCAGGGCAGGGTGGTAGCGGTGGAAAGAAATTATCCAGGAGAGAAGATATTAAAAAGGCAGATAAAATAATGGTTAAAAAGAATAAGAGAAGTTCTCATGGAAAATTAAGATTAGGAAAGGTCAAGCATGAGAATTAAAAGGAACAGGAGGCTGAGAAGAGGGACCTGGATAAGGGGTGAAAAAAGCAGTTTTCGAGATGAGAAGTCTGAGTCACAGAGAACAGAAAAATGAGACGAGGAACCACAGTTGTAACTTTAATCTTCCAGCCAATAAGTAACTAAAGAAATCATTTATCTGTTCTATGGTGAGAAACAGTAACTACACTTAACATGGTGAGCATTACATAATGTATACAACTGTCGAATCACTGTCTTGTACACCTGAAACTAATATAATACTCTGTCAACTATACTTCAGTTTAAAAACAAAGAAATCATTAATCTATTTTGTCTTAATACAACATGAAATTACTCCCAAAATAAAATGCATGACAGCAGAGTTGAAAGAACTTGTGTAGAGATCAGTGTTAAAATTTTAAAATTAAATATTTAAACATTTCATAATAGGGGATGAAAATAGAGTATAAGGTATAAAATTAAATTTGAATTTTATATTTTTCTCAAGAAGTCTTTAACATTACACATTTGGAGTCTTTATTCCACCTACCTCTCTTGAAATAAATATAATTCTCAGTTTTCAAACTGTTATATTGAACCTATTAAAAAGCTTTGAAAATTATGCTAAAGACATAACAACATAAAACATTTTACCAAAATAATGAATTAGCCCTCAGCAACTCTAAAGTAAACACTACAAAGTGGTTATCTGAGTTACATACTTCAGTTTGCTGAGGTCAAAACATGAACTATTTATCAAGTCTTACAGTGACTAATGAATTAGCTGACTATTCTAAACCTCAAGTTCATAGAAATGTTAATGATAAAACACAGTGAACCTAAATACACCCAAACACATTCAGAATGTTTATGGGGAAAAAAAATCCTTTCTTTAACCTGTTCCTAGATTTTGCAAAGTTTGAAGTGAACCTCTTCTAAAGAAACCACCTTTCCACTATGAGAGATCTACTCCCAGCTATGTCATCTCACCACTGAAATCACACTTTATTGTACGTGACCTAAATAGAGCGATGGCACCTCAAAACCAATCTCAGCACAACACCACATCGAAAAGATATAAAAGTAGATAAAAGTGTTGGCTAACTGAACATAATAAAAATAAAATAAAATTTTTTAAAAAGTTTTGTTTTGTTTTGCCTTAGTCTTCTTTTGCCACACAACAACTTACCACAAAATTGGCTGTTTAAACAATACCTATTAATTTGCTCACAATTCTGTAGTTCAGAGGTCTAGCGTAGTGTGACTGGATGCTCTACTCAGGGTATCACAAGGCAGAAATCAAGATGTCAGCGGAGCTGAGTTTCTATCTAGAGGCTCTGAGGGAAAAAAAAAATCTACTTCCAAACTCATTCCAATTGTTGGCAGAATTTAGTTCCTGGAGATTTTGCAAATGAGGTCCCTGTTTTCTTGTTGGCTGCAAACAGGACATTCTCAGCTCCTGGAGGCCTCCCACTGCTCCCTGCCAAGGAGCAGTCCTTTCCATGACAGCATTTGCTTCTTCAAGGCCAGCTGGGGTATGTCTCTGCTGCTTTGAAACTCTAACATCCCCTTTTGGGACTGACTGGAGAAAACTTTCTGTTCTTAAAGGACTTAACTGATTAGGCTAGGCCCACTAAAGATAATCTTTGTTTTGCCATACAGTGTAACATCATCACAGAAATGGCTTCTTCATCACATTCACAAGTTCTACCCACACCCCAAGGGGAGAGGATTATATGAGGGCAAGGGTCATTGGAAGTTATCTTAGAAATCTACCTGCCAGTTTTATTTTAATTTTGTTCACACTCTGAGGTTGGTCATGATGCCATGAAACATGCACTTTGATATGGCAGATAACTACTCTCTCAGCAACTTCTCAACATAGAAATCGTCCCTGACAATGGCTGTCATCCTAAAAAAGCACAGTGTTTGGCAAGACAACACTTGATAAGATCAGGATCTTACAGAAAAAGGAGACTGGGGGAGCAATGAAAAGTCATTAAATTTGTGTTAGGATCTTATATTCTTTACCAAGGAATTTGCTTCCTAAACAAACCATATTAGTTGGCATTAAATTGTTTGACTAAACAATCATCCTTATTCATCTTCAATTATTCAGGAAATACGCCTACAGACATCAAGAGTTACTAAGACTTGTAAATTTTGATTTGTTTAATCTGCTTGTAAAATTTCCCTCTTTATAAAGTTTTTTGCTTTTGCAGGCTTGTGAATCTAATATCTTTTGCTCTTGCATTTTCCTTTATTTGTTTTCACAAGTTAGAGCACTGACATCTTATTTTCTGGACCTGATATTTTATCTGTCTTACTGCATTATCCTCTGCGCCTATATCTTTAATAACACTTGTTGGAAGACTGAATGAATGTATGAATTAATTAATTAATTAATTAATATTGGGAGGGTGTTTCTATTCTCCTAAATCTATGGGAAAGGGGCAAAATAATTATCATCACGCTCTGTTTTAAAAGGGCTGAACTGAACCATATATACATAAAAAGATCATAAATTTTTCATTTGAAGCATACTGATATGACACTTTGTTTATTCCAAAACAGCATCTACCAGTGGTGTAGCTTCTCAGCCATGAATGAGGAAGGGGAAGTGTGATGATTAATTTTATGTGTCCATTTGGCTGGGCCACAGTACCCAGATATTTGGTCAAACATAAAGGTATTTTTGGATGAGATTAACATTTACACTGGCTGTGGAGTAAAGCAGATTGTCCCTCACTATGTGGATGGGCCTCATTCAATCAACTGAAGTCTTTAATAGAACAAAAGACTGACGGCATCCCCTGCACAAGAGAGAATTCTACTGGAAGACAGCCTTCAGACTTAAACTGCAACATCAACTCTTCCCTGGGTCTCCAGCCTGACAGCCCACCCTCTGGATATTGGATTTGCCAGCCTCCATAATCACATGGACCAGTTCCTTAAAAATCTCTCTCAATCTCTCTCTCTCCCTCCCTCACGCGTGCATGCATACGCATGCTCGTGTGCGCGCGCGCGTGCGCGCGCGCGCACACACACACACACACACACACACAAGCACATACAAACCCTGTGGGTCTCTTTCTCCAGAGAAGCCTAATATAGGAAGTATCAAGGCACAGCAACACTTGCAGAGTGGCAGCCTTTTATACTGTGAACTTTTTCTCTCACAACAGCCAAGGCTTTGCTGTTGAGCCAGAGTTACCACCTGTGCTGGATGGTCTCATTGTCAACTTGACATCATAGCCACCTCATCAAAGTTCTCCTATGCATCACAGAAGAGAAACCAGGAACCACATTTCCAGAATCCTCTTCTTTGTATGGTTACAGGTTAAAATCTGCCAGTGAGAGTCACTTACATGAGCTCTAGAAGGCAGAATAACAGGAGAGGCTGCTACCCTATTAGGCAGTTGCAGATAGACGCGTTAGCCGACCTGGGGATCCAAGTAACTTGAACTTCTTTGAGAATCACTGAAATCACTGCTGTAGGATGATATCATCAGTGCAATCTTCCTGTCTTTTGCTCCTGAAGGGCTTTCAACATTTATATACGTTTCCACTTCCCTGTACTGAGACCCTTCACATTCACAATGTACACATTCCTTCTGTGTTCTGTCCAAATCCAGACTATAGATAGTCTATGCATCCTTTGAGGGAAAAGGGGGAGGAAAATCTTTATTTTTTCCTATTAAATGGCCTCAGTGGAGACTACCCTAATCTTTCATATAGGGTATAATAACTTCAAACTCTTCCTCCCAGAAAGTCCAATAATTCCTATGAAAGGGGGTCAATTCTTCATCCTCCTGTCCTTAAGTCCACAAGCCTGAGGTCACTGGAGAGAAGCACTATGACTCTCTATAGGGCAAGAATGAGGTGATTCCCTCAGCAAAAATATCTCCCATTATACTTCCCATGGAAGAGTGTTTTCCAACTTTGACTGAGACACTAAAACAGCTCTTCCCAAAACAAGAAGATCAAATGATGGTTTTACCGGTAGAAATAAAACTGCTGACAACATTAGAACAAGAGTTTATCCCTCTTAAGTATCTGTGTGCTTTGTGTCTGTTTTTTTTTAGTGCCATCTCACAGATACCCTACCACAACAGGAACAACCCTAAAACTCACCCTATTACAGTAGGATGAATCCTAAACTCTTAACCTATGACTCTTCATCTGGTCCTTATTGCCTCTGTGTAACATCTCAGACTCAGTTCACTCTGAATTCAGGCCTTATTAGCCTTTTCATTACTTCTTGAGTCAGTCCTTTTCCTTTAAGTCTTAGGGCCTTTGCATATTCCATTCCCTTTGCCTGATAAAATTCCCATGGTCTCCAACCCTAATTTTGTACCTTTTGTCCAGTAATTTCTACCCGATCTCCAAGTCTCCTTTTAAATGTCACTTCTATAGGCAGGTTACTTTATCCTATTATACATGCTTATATTATCTTGTACTTCCCCTATGTAACACATATTACAACCATAATTCACTAATTTTTAAAATATCTTTCTTCCCTTCTACATGTAGCTTCCTGGTGTTACGTTTTCACCACCGTGTCCTTGGTGCTTAGCATGGAATTAATCTGATAGACCCTAAATATGTATTTAATTAAAAAAAAGAGGGAGTAAGAATGGAAGGGAGGAAGACAGAGAGGGAAAAAAGAAGTAAAATAGGAGGGGGGGCTAGGGAGGAAGAAAAAAAGGTGGGGAGGTAGGTGGGGTATGATGGCTAAGATTAAATTCACCATAAATCAGTGATATTCCAGGCAACACTATAGGTAACAGAATCTATGGACTGACTGGAGAGAGAAAAAAAGACCTTTACAGAAGGCTGAAAAAGTATTCTTCTTGGAAAAAAAAATAATAATACTGTGCTAGATCACTAAAAGAAACTTTGTTTTTTGGAGATGGCGATGATGACAGAAATTGGAGAGGGCTCTGTATTTCAACTGCAGTCCTGAATAGATAAGTAAATTTTTAAGGTAGGTTAACATTGGTGAGCTGGTAGAAACTGCATCACCTCTATCTCTGGAAGCATTTGGCTGCCCCTATTCCCAACTGAGCTCTGTGGACTATGTCAGCAAACAATGGCTCCATCCGTTTCTCGATTTTGGCAATATAATGTAGCTTGAATCACAGGGCAGGAAACAGAGCAGACATGGCCTATTCTCCCCTGTGTACATGAGTAGCCACTTGCCACATGAAAAGGAAAGAAGTGAATATACCATGTCACCTACTCAAAATATGAGAGTAACTCATCTTTTGAATCAATTTGTCCCGTAATATCTTTCTGAATTCCTACCATTACTCTCCAACTTCCACATTCTACTTTTATAACCATCCTCCCAAAAAGTCAACATGATAACTTTCCCTAGGGATTTGTGCACATATATATGTGTGTGTGTGTGTGTGTGTGTGTGTGTGTGTGTATTGGGAAAAGCAGAAGGAACTTGGCACCACCAGCATACTTAGATAAATCAAGCCAGGTCAAAGAGAGAGGTCAGGTCAAAAGGAAATGGGAGATACACAATGAAGGACACATTTCTTTAGAACTAGATTCATGGACATTTGCCAACACTACACAATTGCTTATACTGTGGAAGAATGCCAGAATATGACAGTAAGAAAATAAAAGAGTCTTTCTATTAGGGCTTAATGCATTGATAATGAAAAACAGTTCAATTTCATGGCTTTAAGTTATAAGAAAGATGATTGAATGGGAAAGAGAAATATATCCTAAAAATTCTGTGTACTGAAGAAAAAGCATACATACCACATAGAGCAAAGATATGTGATACACTGTATATAAAGGCAGGAAATATACATGTATATACATAGAGCATCCAAGACATGTAAATACTGAAATGCAAAGTATTTAAACTTTCTCAGTTCTCTGAAGGAATGAAGAGAATCAAACATGCATACACATATATACAAGTACACATTAATGCCAAAAGGAAAATAGGGGAAGTTCAGGTTATTAAGCATTTTGGCAAAAGGATCTTGGCCAACAGACTTTGGCTTTTAGAGTTTATATTCTTACAATGCTCTTGCCTGCTTTTATTTTACTGTTCTATATTATTCAAGGCATCACATAAATCTTGATCACTTTCTTTACATCTGCACAACATTCCAAGATATCTGTGCTATGAACCATTTTCCTTTTTGATAGTAACTGCTAACATCTACTCTATTTCTTTAAATGTTTTTGTTTCTTAAATCTCCCCTGGGCCATGATAAACCATCCTTCAGAAACACATTTAAAAAAAAAAAACTAACTAAAAAATTTCTTAAAATCTCTCTTTGATGATACCTATATCTCATTTGGAAGTTTTGTCCAGAAGTTCCACTTAAAATAACTATCCTGTGTTTTGTTTCTTGAAGCATGAAGTGTGGTTTTGTATGTAATTCAGTTTATTATTGCCCCTTATGTAAAATTACGAAGACTGATTATGCAGACTGATTCTCTCCAAATTTTCACTCATTGTAGCAAAACATTTTTCCAATTTTAGTCAGGGGGCTGATGGAAACACATGGAAGAAATATAACCACATATTTTTCCTTCTATAGATCATGGCTTTTCCCATTTGTTGATCACAGGTACTTTTGAAAAACAGACACTGCTTCCAATTTCTTTTTTTTTTTAACTGCCTTCAATTTCTACAGCAACTTTGTGCTATCTTTAAAAAGAGTCCTGGAGGAATTCTTCAAAGAATTAATTGCATCAGTTAGTGAAATCTAAACAAGAAGAAGAGTCAACATTAAAGTTCTAGATGAGAGGAGACTTTCAAATATACTGAAAATTTCCATTTCTAAGGAGGTACCCAAGATATATTCATATATATACAATATTATATATGTGTGTGTACATATATGCATACATAATAATGTATTACAGCATTTTTTAATATTAAAGAATTGGAAACAACCTAAATGTCCTTCAATAAAATATTGGTTTAATAAATAATGGTGTATTCATACCATGGAATAGCATACAGCCACAACAAAGAATAGAGAAGCTTTTTATATACTGATATAAAATGATATTTACATATATTGTTAAGTGAAATAGCAAGGAGCAAAGTGTGTATAATATGCTACTATTTGTACAAAATGAAGGATATATATCATGTCTGTGTGTTTGCTATAATACAATACAGGTGTTCCTAAAAAACTCACCCTGAGTAAAGATTTTTGGAGAGGTTTGTTACAGAGCATTATTTTAGTAGTAGAAACCAATCCACTAAATATATGTACCATAATTTTTCAACCAGCACCTGACTGTAGACCATTTGGGTGACTCCAATTTTCACACTTTACACATTTTCTTATAAATGTTTCACGTTTTGACCAATGCATCTTTGAGAGAGATTCATTGAAGTGGAATTGCTGATTGAAAGACAAAAATGTTTACATAGTTTTCCTAGATAATTTCAAGTTCCCCTCCATAAGGGTTGTGTTATCTTGCATTCATTCTCCACAGTCTCACCAACAAAATATTGTAAACTTTTGGAATTCTGTCAATCTTATCATTGAAAATTGGCACATTGGTGTAATTTTAGTGTTTCTCTTATTAGGAATGATACATCTTTCTATGTGTCTTATAGACATTTTGCATTATTTTTCTGTAAACTTTTCTTCTCTTTTAACAATTTTTCTATTAAGATTTTGGTCCTTTTCTATATATATATATATTAGATTTGTTAGCTTTTTGTCTTTGAAATGAGGGTCAAATACTTTTTTTCAATTGTCATTCATCTTTTTATTTGCTTATGGTATTTTTTGGTATGGTAAATATTTTTTTAAAGATTTTATTTATTTGACAGAGAGAGAGCAAGCACAAGTAGGCAGAGCAGTAGGCAGGGGGAGAGGGAGAAGCAGGCTCCCTGCTGAGCAAGGAGCCCGATGTGGGGCTCAATCCCAGGACCCTGGGATCATGACCTGAGCTGAAGGCAGACGCTTAACTTACTGAGCCACCCAGGCGCCCCTGGTATGGTAAATATTTTTTATGTAGTTAAATTTATGAGTTGTTTATGCATCTAATTTTGTTTTGTATTAGAAAGCAAAGCTTTCTTCTAGTGTTTCGTTTGCTATAGTTACTTCCTTGAAGCATTTGCCGCTTATCCTTTATCCAGTTATCCTAACACCATATATCACATTGATTTAGGTTGTCACCATTTTCATATTCTAAATTTCAACATAAACTTAGGTCTATTTTTGGATTTTCTGGTTGCCTGCCTATTCATTAACCCAAACCATACTCTTTTAATTAGAAAAGCTGGTATGGGTAGTTCTCCCATACCCACCCATTACTTTCTTTCTAAAAATTTTTCTAGCCGTTTATTGTTTATTCTTCTAAAAAACTTTATAATCAACTTATTTGACTCTTTTTTAAAATCTGACAATATTTTTTATTGGCACAGCATTACATTTGTAAGTTAATTGAATGAAAAAAGGAAATAATTGAATGAATAACCTTTCTGAAATGGTTATTTGAAAATGTGTATCAAGAACCTTACGATTTCACTCATATGTGGAATTTAAGAAACAAAACAAATGATCACAGGGGGGAAAAGACAGAGATAGGCAAACCAAGAAACTGACTCTTAACTATAGAAAACAAACTGATGGTTACCGGAGGGCAGGGGGTTGGGGGCTGGGTTAAATCTGTAATAGAGCTAAAGGAGCGCACTTGTTGTGATGACCACCATATATTGTATGTAAGTGTTGAATTACTAAGTTGTACACCTGAAACTAATATTACACTATATGTTAACTAACTAGAATTTAAATAGGTATGTTTTTAAAAGAACCTTAAAAATGTTCGTACTTTGGGGCACCTGGGTGGCTTAGCTGGTTAAGCATCTGACTTCGGCTCAGGTCATAATCTCAGGGTCTTGGGATTGAGTCCCACATTAGGCTCCCTGCTGAGTAGGGAGTCTGCTTCTCCCTCTCCCTCTGCCCCTCCCCATGCTCGTGCTCTGTCTCTCTCTCCCTCTCAAATAAATAAGTAAAATCTTTAAAAAAAAATGTTGGCACTTTTGACCTAGTAACTCCTCTTCTAGGAGTCAATGCTAAGCATTAACTTGTAATTGTGAACAAATAATGTGATGTCCATGTAACGTCATTTAAAGTTATATTTATGAAATATTCTTAATGATTTGAGAAAAATCTGTGCTGTATAAACAGGATCAAAATAGAACTATAGCTCATTATCAGCAATATATAAAAATGCATAAAGACTAGAAGGAAATATGATAAAAAGGAAATATGATAATGGCAAAAGATGGAAGATCCATGGATGGGAGGGAGCTCCAAGCTACACAGAGAACAGGGTATCAGAGCCTAATTGGGGTCAGGAGGGTGTCCAGGCAGGAGGTGGTATCAGCATTGCATGTCAAAGCTCATGCAAGATGAGGAGGCTGTCTACGTATAAAATGTGGCTCAGCAAGAGGTGTCAAAGGTTAAACAGGGTAAGCAGGGTATTCACTCAGAAGAGTAGCATGAAGCAGTACACCAGAGCCTAAGCAGGCTGAAAAAGCATCACTGCAGAAAGGCTTTTCTGTGGAATGTTGAAACCCAAGTGGGATGAGGAGGACATCTACAGGGAAGGCAGCTCAGAGCAGAATATTGGAGCCTGAGCAGGAAGATGAGGGTGTATGTAGGGTGAGATGAGGAGAGGAAGCCAAGCACTGAGTGTCAAAGCATGAACAAGTAAGGAGGGGGCATACACAAGAGACAGGCTGCTGGTCCAGGATGTTAGATCCTAAGCAAGGTACAGAGGCTATCCATGTTGTAGCTTAATAGAAGTTGTAGCTTAGTTTAGGGTGTCAGTGCCTGATTTGGTTGAGGAGAGCATCCATAAGGGGAGAGACAGCAGTGGCAATTGGATATTGGTTACATGCAGCCTCCAAGTAATATGTTAAGATAATGGAAGCCAGAGTTCTCACTGTCAGAGAAGAGAAATACAAACAAAGAGAAAATTAGAACAAACTCCATGTTGTTAGATTTGGGGATATTATGTGAAGTCAAGGTTTCCAAAAACAAATACAGAAATATGTATGTGTGTGTGATATCACTTCTGTGATATTCCTGCCAGAGATGCATAACCTGAACCTGATCATGACAAATCATCAGACAAATCCAACTGGAGGGACATTCTACAAAATAACTAGCCAGTACTCTTCAAAAGAGTCAAGGTCATAAAAAACAAGGAAAGTCTGAGGAAATATTCTTAAAAAGATGACTAAAGAGACCTATTAGATGCAACATGTGATTCTGGACAGTATTCTTTGTTATAAAAAACCCTATTGGGAAAACTGAAAAAAATGAATGGAGTCTAAGGATTAAGTGGTCTGAATAAGTCAGTGTTAATTCCTAAAATTTGGTCATATTGTGCTTATATAAAAGAACACCTGCATTTGAAGGAAATGCACATAAAGTATTCTGGAGTGCTGGGGCATCATACTGGAAACTTGCTTTTAAATGGTTCAAGGGAAAAAAGGGGTTTTGTACTATATTTGCAACTGCTATGAAAGTATGAATTATATAAAAAATTTAAATAAATTGTAAAAATTAAAAATAGAGAAAAATTACAGGAAAAACATTTAAATAATTTTTCAAGTCATAAACTTTGACCCAGAAATTCCATTTCTGATAGGAAATGCAGGAAATGATTCATTTAAGGAAATGATTAAAAATATATGCCCACCTCCAATAGCCCTAGCACATCTATTCACCATTCAACTTTTAGCTTAAGGTTATTTTCTTAGTAAAGTCTTCCCGGATCTTACTATCCCAGATATGAAGCTCTTGGATACAAAGCTCTTAGACAATCTCACATAGTCCTTTGTGGCTTTTATCGCAGTATATAATTATATATTTGTGTAAACATTTGATTAATGACTTCTTTCCCCTGAAGCCCAAGACCAGGTTTACTATGCTCACCATTGTATCCTCAGTACCTAGCACATAGCAGGTGTTCAATAAATATAAATAAATATAATGTAAATGGATACATAAATTTATATTATGTAAAATTATTATTTTATATAGATAAGGAAGGAAGGAAGGAAAGAAGGTAGGAAAGAAGGAAGGTAAGGTAAGGAAGGTAAGGAAAGAAGGAAGAAAGAAGAAAGAAAGAAAAAAAGAAAGAAAGAAAGAAAGAAAGAAAGGAAGGAAGAAAGAAAGAAAAAGAATTTTAGTCCATTCACGCTGCCGTAACAAAATACCATAAACCAGGTAGCTTATGAACAACAAACATCTATCCTTAAAGTTCTAGGGACCAGGAAGTTCAAGATCATGCTGCTGGCAGATTTGGTGTCTGATGATGACCCACTTCCTAGATGGCTGTCTTTATACTGTAACCTCATATAGTAGAAAAGGAACAAGAGAGCTTTCTTGGGCCTCTTTTATAAAAGCACTAATCCCATTCTTGAGGTCCACCCTCATGATCTAATCACCTCCCAAAGGGCCCCACCCTCCAATACCATCGTCTTGGGGGTTACAATTTCAACACATGAATTTTGGGGGGACACAAATATTCAATCTAGAAAGATAGCTAGATAATAAAGAATGTGACGGCTTTAAGTTCATAAGCATAGCTGTCACTCAGATCTATCCTTGGGATCTAAGCTTAAAATGGTCCTGTTGGTTGAAGAAGGTAAAGAACTAAGAGCTGAGCAATAAATACATTTTATAGTCAATATAGAAACCATCTGAAGATGGAGCAATGCCTGCCTTTATTTCTTAGGAGGAAGCAATGACATGAATAAATAGTGCAATGGTTTTAACCAAGGAGGGATGGATGGATAGATCAATCGATTGATCACAACCCTCTTTGGAAACTGATAAAAATGCAAATGCCTGAAAGAAACTTATTGCATTGGTGATTCAATAGGGGAAACTGAGAATCCATTAATTCTGATGATCCTTCTGGTCAAAGATAATTTAAGGTGGAGAAATTCTCTCTCTGGTCTAGCCCCTGAATACAGACCTCTGATTCTAAGAAGAACCATAAACAATAAGAAAAAGCTGCTCCCTACAGAACACACTGGAGCCTAAGATAATTTGCTCTAAAGCCCTCTAACAGACATTAACACAAAAGGAGAAAGGGTCTTTCATTCCCATTCCCTCATTCCACCATAAATCATCACAGCCTGAGGCTTTTGGGCCACCACCTGTACAAAAAACTGGACTCTGGAGCACCTTCTGTCTGGAGTGAGACAAGTCATCAGCAAGTCAGTAGGATTTGAGCAGCAGCCCCAGCAGCTACCATGCCATGCCAAGGACAGACCAACAGAGCAGCACAAGGTCATGAAATATTGCCAAGTGCCTGGAAACACTCCCTGGGGAGTCATAGGAACTCTTCGGAGAATTGCCATGGGACCTGAATGCCCCTGCTGAGCATAGAGCCAGAGCCACACTTCCATTCCTATTCGATATATAAGAAAAGAGAAGTTTTAAAAGCTATTTTATTTATTTATTTATTTATTTATTTAGAGAGAGAGAGAGAGAGAGAGAGAGTTATGTGAGCAGGGGGAGGGGCAGAAGGAGAGAGAATCTCAAGCAGACTCTGCACTGAGCATGGAGCCCTTCGCAGGACTTAATCTCATGACCCTGAGATCATGACCTGAGCCAAAATCAAGAGTCAGACACTCGACCAACTGAGCCACCCAGGTGCCCCAGAAAAAAAGAAGTTTTTAGAACTAGTGCATCGGTCACATAGAGAATGCATCTTTGCACTAAGATCATGCAAAAATACCTCCTCTCCTTTTTGTCAAAGACACTGTTTATCTGGACAATGAGACTTGAATTAAAAGACTTCTTTTAAAATGATAAATAAGTTGAATAACAGGCCAGACAAGATTTTCTTAGTTAAAAGCAAATGACCAAAGGAAGCATTGCACTGAATAATTCAAAGAGAAGATCCTTTATTTTATATTCATTCTCCTTTTCAGTTTGAGCTATACAATCTGATATAAGTTGTCCACAACCCATGTACTTTGGTTATGTTTGTTTTTAATAAAGCATCTTTCATCTTTCATTTCTCTAATGTTTCAGAATATAGTTCAAGTCACTTAAAAGTAAAAGAGGATATTTAAAGCATTGATGTATGGGGGATATTCCTATTTGTCTTCCTCACTTTACCCTTCCCAGGCCCACCTATTTAGCCCCATTTCAACACAATCTTATTTGCCTCCAGCTGATCCCTATCTCTGTCCTCACTTTCAAAACTAAACTTCTCAAAAGCATTGTGTACATACTTTTCTTCATTTCCTCACCCTTCATTTGATTTTCAACCCACTCCAATCTGTCTTCCAATCTCACCAAAACCACCCTCCCTAAGATCATCAACTATCTTCATCCTCATTTCTCTGAAACAATTTACACTGCTGACCACTTCTTTCTTCCCTTGCTTTTATTATTTTACCTTTTACTTCTCTGGCCACTCCTTTTCTAGCTCATTTCCAGACCTCTCTTCATCTATTAACCTTTAAATGTTGGATTTTCTCAAGTCTCAGTCATGGGTCCCCTTCTCCTACCACCCTATACCAGTGAGTGCACACTCAGATGCTTCAGAAGCTAGGCAGGTAATGTAATACAGTGAAGCAGGCCAGAAAAAGCTCTCCAGTGAAGGGAAAATATACATCTACACTGGAAACTGAACTCCAGTTCATTACTGACATGTAGTAATGCAACAGAAATGTTGCCCCTAGCTATAATTACTATATAAACATCAACTCTCACTTACTTATCTCTAGTGTAGACTTCTTTTTGAACTCCAGATACATACGTTCAAATACCTACCCAACATTTCCTTCAGATATCTTGAGAGGGCTTTACACTCAACATGTCCAAGGCAGAATTTATGATCTCCCAACGTAGTTCTCCTGGGAGAGCAGATTCATTTTACTGTCTATAATAAATGACATCATTATGGCTACTAAAAACTAGGTGTTGAGTATAGTTGAGCATCATTCACTCAACTGTTAACATATTCTCAGAGTACTCAAAGTATATTTTTTCAGAATATGATATATATGTATGTGAATATGTGTATGAATATAAATTTGAGCTTTGTATGTATATTTGTATATATAATTTTATATCACTTTATATATGTGAAATACATACATATATGTGTGTATCAGTATTATAGTACTACTGCTGTCAGAATACTTTAAAGAATTATCTATTAGAAAAACATCAATGAGACTTGGAATTGATTCAAATGAGAGTGGCTTATATGACAGCCATAGTGAGGAAGATTTTGTCTTGTCTACAGGATGATCTAACTGATATTGTGATGGCCAAGTCCCCCTTGAGTAAGAAAAGACTTGTTCCACTAATTACAGAAGATGATCTTCAGCTTTTTATCCTCTGTGAGGATTGCTTCAGCTGAACAAAACTGCCTTGCCCAAAATCCATTATTGGCCAATAAAAAATAAAGGCCCAGCACTTTAGCCCAATTTATGACAACTCTGATGGGCCACTGCAACCCTGAGTGCACTGTGGATTCAACAGGAGCTTTCATTGAGACTGTATGACAGTTTGACTTCTCCCTCTGCCCAATCCTGCCTCCTTCCCTCAGGTGATGATGCCAAGGGCACTTCCTAATAAATGTCCTGCACCCTCATTTCCCCCTTTGAGTCGGCCTCCAGAGGAACCCAACCTGGCACACTTGCCAAATATGAAATGGCCTCTATCCTAAATAGTATGGGCCCATTGCTGGAAATGTCCAAAGAGGGGACAGTGATTTTTAAATGTTAAAGATAATATGCATATATGGATGTCCTCTAATGTTCCTTTTAATTACATGATTTTATGATTACAAGTTTTAGATGCTGGGAATCATATAATTAATATACTTTACGTGCTGAGTACTTTATAGATTATACATATTATCTCATTAGCCTCACAAAAACCAGATGAAGTAGAATATTGGCCCCAATTTACAAAAGAAACTGAGGTTCAGAAACATTACTTGGGGGGGTGGAGCAAGATGGCGGAGGAGTAGGAGACCTGGGTTTCATCTGGTCGCGGGAATTCAGCTGACTAGGGATCAAACCATTTTAAACACCTACGAACTCAACAGGAGATCGAAGAGAAGAATAGCAACACCTCTCTGAACAGAAAAGCAACCACTTACTGGAAGGTAGGATGTGCGGAGAAGTGAATCCAGGCGATATTTGGGAGGATAGATGCCGGGGGAGGGGGCCTCCATTGGCCGCTTCTGGCAAGTGTTAGAGCAGCGGAGCACAAAATCGGAACTTTTAGAAGTTGGCTCTGCTGAGGGACGTCACTTCAGTGGCTAAGCGGGGTGTGGAACCCTCGCAGGACAGTGCGGTCCCAGGACCCTCGGGGTCACAGAAAGACCGGGGGTGCCTGAGTGCGGCAGAGCTCCCAGGTATCTGAGCGGTGAAGCCGGCTGCAAAGACGGAGCCGAGGCGTGGACTCTCAGCTCCGGGTGGCCATAAACTGTGATCCGCGGCCCAGTCGGGCCACTGTTCCTCCAGCAGGGACCCAACAAGCGGCAGATCCGGGGAGACCCCCTTCCTCCCCCGGGAGGAGCAGCACGGGAGCGCACTGCAGGGATCGGCTGGGTTTGGAGACTCCACGCGGGGTCGGGTGCCAGAGATAGAAACATTCAGTCACAGGCCAGGTGGCACGGAGTGCGGCCGGAGACCGGGGACACAGGAGTGACTGCTTTTCTCTGGGGGCACACTGAGGAGCGGAGCCCCGAGTTCTCAGCTCCTCTGGGCAGAGATTGGGAGGCCACCACTTTCACTCTGGTCCTCCAAAGCTGTACCGAGAGCTCGCAGGTAATAAAAGCACCTGAAAGCAAACCCAAGCAGATTGCTTACCCCAGACCGACAAGGGCGGGGCAATTCCACCTCCGGCAAAGACATTTGGGAACCACGGCAACAGGCCCCTCCCCCAGAAGATCAGCACCAACAGCCAGCAAGCCAAGACCAAGTTTACCAATCAAGGAGAACGGGAGAACTCCACCACTAGGGGAATACTGCACATAGAATTCATGGCTTTTTTACCATGATTCATTAGTTTTTCAAAGTTAATTTTTTAACTGATTTTTTTTTTTTGGAATTTTTCCCATTTTCAACCAACATCTCATCAATCCCTTTTTAAAAAAATTTTTTTTTATTTTTCATTTTTAGAGTCATAGTTTATCCCTTCATAGTAGTTAACCTTATTTTTGTTCCCTTCATTGTATCAACCCTTATTCTATACATATATAAGTCTTTCTTCCTTTAAAACTTTAGGAGGCACTTTCTTCTAAGAGACCAAAATACACCCAAAATCTAGTGTGTGGCACTGATCTATACACTAGTCTGATCATATTTGATCATATTCTGTTTTTTTTGTTTTGTTCTGTTTTTGTTTGTTTTTATCTTTTTCTTTTTCATTTTTCTCTTTCTTTTTTCTTTCTTTCCCTTTCTTTTCCCCTGGGTGTTTCAGATCTTTTCTGATTTCTATAGAGTATATTTGCTGGGGACGTTGTTAACCTGTTAGCATTTTGTTCTCTCATTCATCTATTCTTCTCTGGACAAAATGACAAGACGAACAAAATCACCTCAGCAAAAAGAACAAGAGGTAGTACCGTCTGCCAGGGACCTACTCAATACGGACATTAGTACGATGTTGGACCTAGAGTTCAGAATCATGACTTTAAAGATAGTAGCTGGGCTTGAAAAAAGCATGGAAGTTATTAGAGACACCCTTTCTGGAGAAATAAAAGAACTAAAATCTAACCAAGTTGAAATCAAAAAGGCTATTAATGAGGTGCAATCAAATATGGGGGCACTAACTGCTAGGATAAATGAGGCAGAAGAGAGAATCAGCGATACAGAAGACCAAATGATGGCAAATAAAGAGGCTGAGAAAAAGAGAGATAAACAACTACAGGATCACAAGGGCAGAATTTGAGAGATAAGCGATACGATAAGATGAAACAACATTAGAATAATTGGGATCCCAGAAGAAGAAGGGAGAGAGAGGGGGCAGAGGTATATTGGAGCAAATTATAGCAGAGAACTTCCCTAATGTGAGGAAGGAAACAGGCATCAAAATCCAGGAGGCACAGAGAACCCCTCTCAAAATCAATAAAAAGAGGTCAATGCCCTGACATCTAATAGTAAAACTTATGAGTCTCAGAGACAAAGAGAAAATCCTGAAAGCAGCTCGGGAGAAGAGATATGTAACCTACAATGGTAGAAACATTAGATTGGCAACAGACCTATCCACAGAGACCTGGCAGGCCAGAAAGGACTGGCATGATATATTCAGAGCACTAAACGAGAAAAATCTGCAGCCAAGAATACTATATCCAGTTAGGCTGTCATTGAAAATAGAAGGAGAGATAAAAATCTTCCAGGACAAACAAAAACTAAAGGAATTTGCAAACACAAAACCAGCCCTCTAAGAAATATTGAAAGGGGTCCTATAAGCAAAGAGAGACTAAAAGCAACATAGATCAGAAAGGAACACAGACAATATACAGTAACAGTCACCTTACAGGCAATACAATGGCACTAAATTCATACCTTTCAATAGGTACCCTGAATGTAAATGGGCTAAATGCCCCAATCAAAAGACACAGGCTATCAGATTGGATTAAAAAACAAGGCCCATCAATATTTTGTCTGCAAGAGACTCATTTTAGACCCAAAGATACCCCCACATTGAAAGTGAGGGAGTGGAAAATATTTACCATGCTAATGGACACCAAAAGAAAGCTGGGGTTGCAATCCTTATATCAGACAAATTAGATTTTAAAACAAAGACTGTAATAAGAGATGAGGAAGGACACTGTTTCCTACTTAAAGGGTCTATCCAACAAGAAGGTCTAACAATTGTAAATATCTATGCCCCTAACATGGGAGCAGCCAATTATATAAGGCAATTAATAGCAAAAACAAAGAAACACATTGACAACAATACAATAATAGTGGGGGCTTTAACACACCCCTGACTGAAATGGACAGATCATCTAAGCAAAAGATCAACAAGAAAATAAAGACTTTAAATGACACACTGGACGAAATGGACTTCACAGACATATTCAGAACATTCCATCTCAAAGCAATGGAATACACATTCTCCTCTAGTGTCCATGGAACATTCTCAGAATTGATCATGTCCTAGGTCACAAATCAGGTCTCAACTGGTACCAAATGATTGGAATTATTCCCTGCATATTTTCAGACCACAATGCTTTGAAACTAGAACTCCATCACAACAGGAAAGTCAGAAAGAACTCAAATACATGGAGGCTAAAGAGCATGCTACTAAAGAATGAATGGGTCAACCAGAAAATTAAAGAAGAATTAAAAAAATTCATGGAACCCAATGAAAATGAAAACACAACTGTTCAAAATCTTTGGGATACAGCAAAGGCAGTCCTGAGAGGAAAGTATATAGCAATACAACCCTTTCTCAAGAAACAAGAAAGGTCTCAAAGACACAACCTACCCCTACACCTCAAGGAGCTGGAGAAAAAACAGCAAATAAAGCCTAAACCCAGCAAGAGAAGAGAAATAATAAAGATCAGAGCAGAAATCAATGAAATAGAAACCAAAAGAATAGTAGAACAATCAACGAAACTAGGAGCTGGTTCTTTGAAAGAATTCACAAGATTGATAAACCCTGTCCAGACTTATCAAAGAGAAAAGAGAAATGACCCAAATCAACAAAATCATGAATGAAAGAGGAGAGATCACAACCAACACCAAAGAAATACAAACAATTATAAGAACATATTATGAGCAACTCTATGCCAGCAAATTAGATAACCTGGAAGAAATGGGTGCATTCTTAGAGATGCATCAACTACCAAAATTGAACCAGGAAGAAATAGAAAACCTGAACAGACCTATAACCACTAAGGAAATTGAAGCAGTCATCAAAAATCTCCCAACAAACAAAAGCCCAGGGCCAGATGGCTTCCCAGGGGAATTCTACCAAACATTTCAAGAAGAATTAATACCTATTCTCCTGAAACTATTCCAAAAAATAGAAATGGAAGGAAAACTTCCAAACTCATTTTATGAGGCCACCATTACCTTGATCCCCAAACCAGACAAAGACCCCATCAAAAAGAATTACAGACCAATATCCTTGATGAACATGGATGCAAAAATTCTCACCAAAATACTAGCCAATAGGATCCAACAGTACATTAAAAGGATTATTCACCATGACCAAGTGGGATTTATCCCTGGGCTGCAAGCCTGGTTCAACATCCGCAAATCAATCAACGAGATACAATATATTAACAAAAGAAAGAACAAGAATCATATGATTCTCTCAATAGATGTAGAAAAAGCATTTGACAAAGTACAGCATGCTTTCTTGATCAAAACGCTTCAGAGTATAGGGATAGAGGGTACATACCTCAATATCATAAAAGCTATCTATGAAAAACCTACAGCGAATATCATTCTCAAAGGGGAAAAGCTGAGAGCTTTCCCCTTAAGGTCAGGAATGAGGCAGGGATGTCCACTCTCACCACTGCTATTCAACATAGTATTAGAAGTCCTAGCCACAGCAATCAGACAACAAAAAGAAATCAAAGGCATCCATTCGGCAAAAAGGAAGTCAAACTCTCACTCTTTGCAGATGATATGATACTGTATGTGGAAAACCCAAAAGACTCCACCCCAAAACTGCTAGAACTCATACAGGAATTCAGTCAAGTAGCAGGATATAAAATCAATGCACAGAAATCAGTGGCACTCCTATACACCAACAACAAGACAGAAGAGAGAGAAATTAAGGAGTCAATCCCATTTACAATTGCACCCAAAACCATAAGATACCTAGGAATAAATTTAACCAAAGAGGCCAAGGATCTGTACTCAGAAAACTATAAAATACTCAATGAAAGAAATTGAAGAAGACACAAAGAAATGGAAAAATGTTCCATGCTCATGGATTGGAAGAACAAACATTGTGAAGATGTCAATGCTACCTAGAGCGATCTACACATTCAATGCAATCCCCCTCAAAATACCATCCACCTTTTTCAAAGAAATGGAACAAATCATCCTAAAATTTGTATGGAACCAGAAGAGACCCCGAATAGCCAGAGGAATGTTGAAAAAGAAAAGCAAAGCCGGCGGAATCACAATTCCAGACTTCCAGGTCTATTACAAAGCTGTCATCATCAAGACAGTATGGTACTGGCACAAAAACAGACACATAGATCAATGGAACAGAATAGAGAGCCCAGAAATGGACCCTCCACTCTATGGTCAACTAATCTTCGACAAAGCAGGAAAGAACGTCCAATGGAAAAAAGACAGTCTCTTCAACAAATGGTGTTGGGAAAATTGGACAGCCACATGCAGAAGAATGAAACTGGACCATTTCCTTATACCACACACAAAAATAGAGTCCAAATGGTTGAAAGACCTAAACGTGAGACAGGAGTCCATCAAAATCCTAAAGGAGAGCACAGGGTGCAACCTCTTCGACCTCAGCCACAGCAACTTCTTCCTAGAAACATCACCAAAGGCAAGAGAAGCAAGGGCAAAAATGAACTATTGGGATTTCATCAAGATAAAAAGCTTTTGCACAGCAAAAGAAACAGTCCACAAAACCAAAAGATAACCGACAGAATGGGAGAAAATATTTGCAAATGACATATCAGATAAAGGGCTAGTATCCAAAATCTATAAAGAACTTATCAAATTCAACACCCAAAGAACAAATAATCCAATGAAGAAATGGGGAGAAGACATGAACAGACATTTTTCCAAAGAAGACATCCAAATGGCCAAAAGACACATGAGAAAGTGCTCAACATCGCTCGGCATCAGGGAAATCCAAATCAAAACCTCAATGAGATACCACCTCACACCCTTCAGAATGGCTAAAATTAACAAGTCAGGAAACGACAGATGTTGGTGGGGATGCGGAGAAAGGGGAACCCTCCTACACTGTTGGTGGGAATGCAAGCTGGTGCAACCACTCTGGAAAACAGTGTGGAGGTTCCTCAAACAGTTGAAAATAGAGCTACCATATGATCCAGCAATTGCACTACTGGGTATTTACCCCAAAGATACAAATGTAGGGATCTGAAGGGGTACGTGCACCCCAATGTTTATAGCAGTAATGTCCACAATAGCTAAACTGTGGAAAGAGCCAAGATGTCCATCAACAGATGAATGGATAAAGAAGAGGTGGTAGATATACACAATGGAATATTATGCAGCCATCAAAAGGACTGAGATCTTGCCATTTGCAACGACGTGGATGGAACTGGAGGGTGTTATGCTGAGTGAAATAAGTCAATCAGAGAAAGACATGTATCATATGACCTCACTGATATGAGGAATTCTTAATCTCAGGAAACAAACTGAGGGTTGCTGGAGTGGTGGGGGGGTGGGAGGGAGGGGGTGGCTGGGTGATAAACATTGGGGAGGGTATGTTCTATGGTGAGCGCTGTGAATTGTGCAAGACTGTTGAATCACAGATCTGTACTTCTGAAACAAATAATGCAATATAAGTTAAGAAAAAAAAAGAAGATAGCAGGAGGGGAAGAATGAATGGGAGTAAGTCGGAGGGGGAGACGAACCATGAGAGACGATGGACTCTGAAAACAAACTGAGGGTTCTAGAGGGGAGGGGGGTGGGGGATGGGTTAGCCTGGTGATGGCTATTAAAGAGGGCACATTCTACGTGGAGCACTGGGTGTTATGCACAAAGAATGAATCATGGAACACTACATCAAAAACTAATGATGTAATGTATGGTGATTAACATAACAATAAAATAATTTAAAAAAAAGAAACATTACTGGCCCAAAGTCACATATTTATTAAATAAAGAATCTAGAACTTGAATTGAGTTCTTCTCGGTTCTCCATCTACAACCAAAGCTCCTTTCACTATATCAGTAATGAGAAAGGACTATGGGTTTATAAAATATACTGTATAACCAAAAATCATATTAAATTTTTAATTTGCTCTTCCATTGTCAGTATTTTAAAAGGGTATTTTTAAGTATCATTGAAAATGCAGCTGTGTTCCCCTTTGCCTGGTGTAAGTAATTCCATACAATAATATTGATGGTATCTTAGAGACTTATGGAAGTCCTTTATTATTTCACTTGCTTCCACATGAGAGTCTGTCTTTCTGCTCAGTTGTGTAGGCTTGCCATGTAATACACCTGGCAGCACACATTTCATAACTTCCAGACTGCTAGGACCGAAGCCAGTGGTCCTTGAGTAAAATTTTTCATGTTCATAAGAACATTACAATAACGGATGAGAGAAGCTTTATATAAAATAGTTCTGAAATTAAGTTAGCATGTAGACACTATTCTAGCATTCACGATTCTAGACAAACCAAAGACTGGCCCTTTGAGTTGCTGGAATTTGAGATCATATGATGGAAAAAAAAAACAAAGACCTGCCAAATACTGTTATTATCTTAAGGGTTATGTTAGAGTCTCAGAATGGTTAAAGCACTTAACTACAGTCTGAGAACAAACAGCATCTTTCTCTAGCTCCAGATTATGTCCTATGAAACAATATCATCCAAATTAACATTACAAAAGCAAAATTGGGGACAGAAGTTTTCATGAAATCTGACCAGACCATATCAGCCTTTTAATTAATGAAGAACAGTCCTTCCAACATGTTTTGTTGTCAGAAATAATTTTCAGGGGCACCTGGGTGGCTCAGTCATTAAGCATCTGCCTTCAGCTCAGGTCATGATCCCAGGGTTCTGGGATCAAGCCCCGCATTGGGTTCCCAACTCTGCAGGAAGCCTGCTTCTCCCTCTCCCACTCCCCCTGCTTGTGTTCCCTCTCTCGCTGTGTCTCTGTCAAGTAAATAAATAAAATCTTTAAAAAAAAAAGAAAGAATTTTCATCCCAGAAGTAGAAATTATAGTTTCAAATTTGATTACATGGAACTCCCTTGGGGGATCCTAGAGGAAGGGGAGGATATCTAAGAAGGCAGGAAGGTCTTGGTAGACAGTGTTAAGAGGATGAAAGGGATATACCTACTCCTACTTCAATCTTATATTGGGTTTCCTTACAAACTTTCACTTAAAACATGTTACAAAAATTTAAGGAGAAAGTATGAAACCATTCCAATAAGTGACACAAAGCTATGGTTTCAAGGCTGGTGTGCCTACCAGGTGCTGCAAGCAGGACAACTCCTTCTAGGAAGTACTGGAGTCAGCCTTTGAACCTGGGTCCTGTCACTTTCCAGCTCTGTGAGACACAGGGCAACTTATCTAAGCTTCAGTTTTTCATCTAGAACTTGTGACTAATCATACCATCTTCACAAGAGTACAATTATGTGCCAGCTATTATGAATTATTATGTGCCAGCATCCATCACAACTTCCTCAGACTTGGTGGCATCTTTTGACTCTTGAGCTCCATAGCTGCTGGTACCCCTGACACCACCGCAGGAGCCTGAGCACCTACTGCAGCTTCATCTGCCCTTTTCAGTCCTCAGAGCTACCTCGTCTACCAAGAACTTCCTGCCTTCTTAGATATCCTTTCAGCACTGACAAAGGTATTAGCCATTTCTGTCACCACCATCATTCTTCTCTTATTGTCTTCTATTTTTTTATACAATAACATTTATAGTTAGTTGTCTTCTTGAAAATGAAGAGTATGAAATCTTAGAGGCAAGAGAGCATTTAATGTGTGAGCTCTGCAGTCAGACCACCTTATGTGAGTCAACTCCACAACTTATTAGCTCTGTGATCATAGGCAAGATATTTAATATTTCTAGATCTCATTTTTCACATTTATTCAAATGGGCACAATAATGGCACCCACTCTCTAGGGTCACTATGAGAAATAAATGAGATAATCTATGCAAATTTCATGGAACACATTAAGTATTCAACAAATTCTAGCTATTATCATTATAGCATCTCACTAGAGTAACTCTATTTTTAAATGGCATGTTTCAGGATCTAGAGCCTGAAGAATAAATATAAAATGTGTAAGAAATATTAAGTGAAAATGCAAGAATAGGCACACTATAGATTTTTTGTGCATTTAAAAACAGGGGGATATATTTAGATACCAGTGAGATCAGGGATTCCTTCTGAAAAAGGGAACCTGGGAACTAAAGAAAAGGAGTAGAAAAAAAAATTTTTACTGTAGACTATTTTTTACTCTGTGAATTGTTTAATATGTATAGGGATTACCTAGTCCAATAAATGAAACATTAAAAATGAATCTTTCCTTTTATTTTAGCTACAAATAATATTTGGAAAGTGTCATCAAGATACTGTTGCTTTCCAGGGGCATATTATAGTAATCACAAAAGTACTGATTTGAAGAGCTTTGACCGCAGTGATATCACACAACACTGTTCCACTTTACAGATTTTCATTGACTATATCAATTACCTCTTTGACAATGAAGCATATGAATTTCAACTCGGGCTTCAGAAAGTTGATAGATAGAAATGATGTTATATTTTATTTAAGGAACATTCACCAAAAATTTCTATGAGTGAGAATATAATTCTGCACCTGATATTCAGTAACACACCACATATTCCTCCCTACTCTATACTACCCAATCCTGTGTTATTTGCAAAATGATTCTAGGAAATTGAGGTAATGTGTACAGAAGCTATTTTTTAATCCTGGCCTTACTATGCTTTTTTTTTATTTTCTCCTCCTATGAAATCTCCAACCCCCATAGGTGGCCTTCTCTTCTACAGGGCTGTTAACAACAATTTACTGATTTTATTTATTTATTTATTTGTTTGTTTGTTTGTTTATTTGATAGAGAGAGTGCGGAGGTAGGGGCAGAGGGGAGGGAGAGGGAGAGAGAATCTCAAGCAGACTCCGCAATGAGTGTGGAGCCAGGCATGGGGCTCCATCTCATTACCCTGAGATCATGACCTGAGTGGAAACCAAAAGTCAGACGCTTAACTGACTGAGCCACCCAGGCACCCCAACACATTCTATGCATTTCCACTTCTGCAGTTCCCAAGGGAAAAAAGGCCTATTTTTAAAATTCAGTAACAGAGAATAAAAATTAAACCAAGAGCACAGAGCAAATAAATGGCTAATTGTAAAATAAGACTAGATAGTTGCAATGCTTGTGCTTTTCATTCATAAATAAATACTACCCACAATTATAATGTGTACCTCTCATTGAACACTTAACATGTGTTACTTTGAATGATTTGTTTTATGTTTTACTTTTGTTTGATTTTCCTCATGATAATTTTAAGTCCTTCCAGGAAAGAACCTTATCTTTGACCCTTTTGTATTCATGGCAGTTGGTACTGCTTTGGAAGAATAACATGGAAATAATGGGACTATGGTGATGATGGTAGTGATGGTGTAATGACAAATAATGATATAATTACAAAGCCCATGGGTCAGATTTCAGGCAGCCACTCTGGCTGAAGGATGGTTCAACATGCACAAATCAATCAACATGATACACATTAACAAAATGAAGGATAAAAATCATATGATCATCTCAATAGATACAGAAAGAGCATTTGAAAAAATGCAACATCCAATTATGATGAAAACTCTCAAAAAATTGGGGATCCACAAGACATGGATGCCCACTCTCACTACTGTTGTTTATTGGTTCTAGTAGTTTTTTGGTGGAGTCTTTTGGGTTCTTACATACAGTATTAGGTCTTCTGCAAATAGTAAAAGTTTTACTCCTTCCCTGCTGATCTAGATGACTTTCATTTCTTTTTGTTGTCTTATTGCTGTGGTTAGGACTTCCAGTACAATGTTGAATAAAAGTGGTGAGAGTGGACAGTCTTTTCTGTTCCTGACCATAGAGGAAAAGCTCTGTTTTTCCCCATTGAGGATGATATTAGCTGTGCGTTTTTCGTATGTGCCCTTTATTATGTCAAGCTATGTTAACTCTAAACCTACCTTGTTGAGGGTTTTTATCATGAATTTATGTTGTAGTCTGTCAAATGCCTTTTCTGCATCCATTTAAATGATAACATGGTATTTATCCTTTCTCTTGTTGATGTGATGTATCACACTGATTGATTTGCAAATATTAAATCATCCTTGTATCCCAAGAATAAATCCCACTTGACCATGGTGACTGATTTTTTTAAATGTACTATTGAATTCAGTTCACTAGTATTTTGTTGAGGATTTCTGCATCTATGCTCATCAGAGATATTGGTCTGTAGTTCTTTTTTGGTGCTGTCTTTGGGTTTGCTGGCCTCAGAATGAATTTGGAAATTTTCCTTCCTTTTCTATTTTTTGGAATATTTTGAGAAGAATGGGTATTAACTCTTCTTTAAATATTTGGCAGAATTTGCTTTTGAAGCCATCTGGTCTTGGACTTTTGTTTATTGGGAGTTTTTTGATTACTGATTCAATTTCTTCATTGGTTATCATTCTGATGAAATTTTCTATTACTTCCTTGTTTCAGTTTTGGTAATTTATATGTCTCTAGAAGTTTATATATTTCTTCTGGATTGCCCAATTTGTTGACATGTTATTTTTCATAATACAGTACCTGAACTCTTTTTTCTCTTTAAGTTTTTTTATTGTTATGTTAATCACCATACATTATTAGTTTTTGATGTAGTGTTCCATGATTCATTGTTTGTGTATAACACCCAGTGCTCCATGCAGAACGTGCCCTCTTTAATACCCATCACCAGGCTAACCCATCCTCCCATCCCCCTCCCCTGTAGAACCCTCAGTTTGTTTTTCAGAGTCCATCGTCTCTGATAGTTTGTCTCTCCCTCCAGTTTCCACCCCTTCATTTTTCCCCTCCTGCTATCTTTTTTTTTTCTTAACATATATTACATTATTGTTTCAGAGGTACAAATCTGTGATTCAACAGTCTTGCACAATTCACAGAGCTCACCAGCACATACCCTCCCCAATGACTATTAACCAGCCGCCACATCCCTCCCACCCCACCCCCACTCCAGCAACCCTCAGTTTGTTTCCTGAGATTAAGAATTCCTCATATCAGTGAGGTCATATGAGACATGTCTTTCTCTGATTGACTTATTTCACTCAGCATAACACCCTCCAGTTCCATCCACGTCGTTGCAAATGGCAAGATCTCATTCCTTTTGATGGCTACATAATATTCCATTGTGTGTGTGTGTGTGTGTGTGTGTGTGTGTGTGTGTGTGTGTGTGTACACACACACACCACATCTTCTTTATCCATTCATCTGTCGATGGACATCTTCGCTCTTTCCACAGTTTGGCTATTGTGGACATTACTGCTATAAACATTGGGGTGCACGTACACCTTCGGATCCCTACTTTGTATCTTTGGGGTAAATAGCAGTAGTGCAATTGCTGGGTCGTATAGTAGCTCTATTTTCAACTGTTTGAGGAACCTCCACTTTTTGAGGAACCTGTTTTCCAGAGTGGCTGCACCAGCTTGCATTCCCACCAACACTGTAGGAGGGTTCCCCTTTCTCCGCATCCCTGCCAACATCTGTTTCCCGACTTGTTAATTTTAGCCACGTTGACTGGTGTGAGGTGGTATCTCATTGAGGTTTTGATTTGGATTTCCCAGAAGCTGAGCGATGTTGAGCATTTTTTCATGTGTCTTTTGGCCATTTGGATGTCTTCTTTGGAAAAATGTCTGTTCATGTCTTCTCCCCATTGCTTGATTGGATTATTTGTTCTTTGGGTGTTGAGTTTGATAAGTTCTTTATAGATTTTGGATACTAGCCCTTTATCTGATATGTCATTTGCAAATATCTTCTCTGATTCTGTCGGTTGTCTTTTGGTTTTGTGGACTGTTTCTTTTGCTGTGCAAAAGCTTTTTAACTTAATGAAATCCCAGGAGCTCATTTTTGCCCTTCCTTCTCTTGCCTTTGGCAATGTTTCTAGGAAGAAGTTGCTGTGGCTGAGGTTGAAGAGGTTGCTGCCTGTGTTCTCCTTTAGGATTCTGATGGACTCCTGTCTCACATTTAAGTCTTTCAACCATTTTCAGTCTATTTTTGTGTGTGGTGTAAGGAAATGGTCCAGTTTCATTCTTCTGCATGTGGCTGTCCAATTTTCCCAACACCATTTGTTGAAGAGACTGTCTTTTTTCCATTGGACATTCTTTCCTGCTTTGTCAAAGATTAGTTGACCATAGAGTGGAGGGTCCATTTCTGGGCTCTCTATTCTGTTCCAGTGATCTATGTGTCTGTTTTTGTGCCAGTACCATACTGTCTTGATGATGACAGCTTTGTAATAGAGCTGGAAGTCCGGAATTGTGATGCCGCCGGCTTTGCTTTTCTTTTTCAACATTCCTCTGGCTATTCGGGGTCTTTTCTGGTTCCATACAAATTTTAGGATTATTTGTTCCATTTCTTTGAAAAGTGGAAGGTATTTTGATGGGGATTGCATTGAATTGTGTAGATCGCTCTAGGCAGCATTGACATCTTCACAATATTTGTTCTTCCAATCCATGAGCAAGGAACGTTTTTCCATTTCTTTGTGTCTTCCTCAATTTCTTTCATGAGTATTTTATAGTTTTCTGAGTACAGATCCTTTGCCCCTTTGGTTAGATTTCTTCCTAGATATCTTATGGTTTTGGGTGCAATTGTAAATGGGACCGACTTCTTAATTTCTCTCTCTTCTGTCTTGTTGTTGGGGTATAGGAATGCCACTGATTTCTGTGCATCGATTTTCTATCCTGCCACTTTACTGAATTCCTGTATGAGTTCTAGCAGTTTTGAGATGGAGTCTTTTGGGTTTTCCACATAAAGTATCATGTCATCTGCAAAGAGTGAGAGTTTGACTTCTTCTTTGCCGATTCAGATGCCTTTGATTTCTTTTTGTTGTCTGATTGCTGTGGCTAGGACTTCTAATACTATGTTGAATAGCAGTGGTGAGAGTGGACATCCCTGCCGTGTTCCTGACCTTAGGGGGAAAGCTCTCAGTTTTTCCCCATTGAGAATGATATTCGCTGTAGGTTTTTCATAGATGGCTTTTATGATATTGAGGTACATACCCTTCTATCCCTATACTCTGAAGCGTTTTGATCAAGAAAGGATGCTGTACTTTGTCAAATGCTTTTTCTACATCTACTGAGAGGATCATATGATTCTTGTTCTTTCTTTTGTTAATATATTGTATCTCGTTGATTGATTTGCGGATGTTGAACCAACCTTGCAGCTCACATATAAATCCCACTTGGTCATGGTGAATAATCCTTTTAATGTACTGTTGGATCCTATTGGCTAGTATTTTGGTGAGAATCTTTGCATCCATGTTCATCAAGGATATTGGTCTGTTATTCTCCTTTTTGATGGGGTCTTTGTCTGGTTTTGGGATCAAGGTAATGGTGGCCTCATAAAACGTTTTTGGAAGTGTTCCTTCCATTTCTATTTTTTGGAACAGTTTCAGGAGAATAGGTATTAATTCTTCTTTAAATGTCTGATAGAATTCCCCTGGGAAGCCATCTGGCCCTGGGCTTTTGTTTGTTGGGAGATATTTGATGACTGCTTCAATTTCCTTAGGGGTTATAGTCTGTTCAGGTTTTCTATTTCTTCGTGATTCAGTTTTGGTAGTTGATATATCTCTAGGAATGCATCCATTTCTTCCAAGTTATCTAATTTGCTGGCATAGAGTTGCTCATAATATGTTCTTATAATTGTTTGTATTTCTTTGGTGTTGGTTGTGATCTCTCCTCTTTCATTCATGATTTTGTTGATTTGGGTCATTTCTCTTTTCTCTTTGATAAGTCTGGCCAGGGGTTCACCAATCTTGTGAATTCTTTCAAAGAACCAGCTCCTAGTTTTGTTGATCTGCTCTAATGTTCTTTTGGTTTCTATTTCATTGATTTCTGCTCTGATCTTTAATATTTCTCTTCTCCTGCTGGGTCTAGGCTTTCTTTGCTGTTCTTTCTCCAGCTCCTTTAGGTGTAGGGTTAGGTTGTGTATTTGAGACCTTATTGTTTCTTGAGAAGGGCTTGTATTGCTATATACTTTCCTCTCAGGACTGCGTTTGCTGCATCCCAAAGATTTTGAACAGCTGTGTTTTCATTTTCATTGGTTTCCATGAATTTTTTTAATTCTTCTGTAATTTCCTGGTTGACCCATTCATTCTTTAGTAGGATGTTCTTTCGCCTCCATGTATTTGAGTTCTTTCCGACTTTCCTGCTGTGATTGAGTTCTAGTTTCAAAGTATTGTGGTCTGAAAATATGCAGGGAATAATCCCAATCTTTTGGTACCAGTTGAGACCTGATTTGTGACCTAGGGTATGATCTATTCTGGAGAATGTTCCATGGGCACTAGAGAAGAATGTGTATTCCGTTGCTTTGGGATGGAATGTTCTGAATATGTCTGTGAAGTCCATTTGGTCCAGTGTGTCATTTAAAGTCTTTATTTCCTTGCTGATTTCTTGCTTAGATGATCCGTCCATTTCAGTCAGGGGGGGTGTTAAAGTCCCCCACTATTATTGTATTGTTGTCAATGTGTTTCTTTGCTTTTGTTATTAATTGCCTTATATAATTGGCTGCTCCCATGTTAGGGGAATAGATATTTACAGTTGTTAGATCTTCTTGTTGGATAGACCCTTTAAGTAGGATATAGTGTCCTTCCTCATCTCTTATTACAGTCTTTGGTTTAAAATCTAATTTGTCTGGGTGCCTGGGTGGCTCAGTTCATTAAGCTACTGCCTTCAGCTCAGGTCATGATCCTGGAGTCCTGCGATCAAGTCCCGCATCGGGCTCCCTGCTCAGCAGGGAGACTGTTTCTCCCTCTGACCCTCCCCCCTCTCATGTGCTCTCTCTCTCAAGTAAATAAATAAATAAATCTTTAAAAAAAAATAAAATAAAATAATAAAATCTAATTTGTCTGATATAAGGATTGCCACCCCAGCTTTCTTTTGGTGTCCATTAGCATGGTAAATGATTTTCCACCCCCTCACTTTCAATCTGGGGGTGACTTGGGTCTAAAATGAGTCTCTTGCAGACAGCATATTGATGGGTCTTGTTTTTTAATCCAATCTGATAGCCGGTGTCTTTTGATTGGGGCATTTAGCCCATTTACATTCAGGGTAAGTACTGAAAGATATGAACTTATTGACATTGTATTGCGTGTAAGGTGACTGTTACTGTATATTGTCTGTATTCTTTTCTGGTCTATGTTGCTTTTAGGCTCTCTGCTTAGAGGACCCCTTTCAATATTTCTTGTAGGGCTGGTTTTGTGTTTGCAAATTCCTTTAGTTTTTGTTTGTCCTGGAAGCATTTTATATCTCCTTCTATTTTCAATGACAGCCTAGCTGGATATAGTATTCTTGGCTGCATATTTTTCCCATTTAGTGCTCTGAATATATCATGCCAGTCCCTTCTGGGCTGCCAGGTCTCTGTGAATAGCTCTGTTGCCAATCTAATGTTTCTACCATTGTAGGTTACATATCTCTTCTCCCGAGCTGCTTTCAGGATTTTCTCTTTGTCTCTGAGACTCATAAGTTTTACTATTAGATGTCGGGGTGTTGACCTATTTTTACTGATTTTGAGAAGGGTTCTCTGTGCCTCCTGGATTTTGATGCCTGTTTCCTTCCCCAAATTAGAGAAGTTCTCTGCCCTAATTTGCTCCAATATACCTTCTGCCCCTCTCTCTCTCTCTTCTTCTTCTGGGATCCCAATTATTCTAATGTTGTTTCATCTTATGGTATTGCTTATCTCTCAAATTCTGCCCTCGTGATCCAGTAGCTGTGTATTCTCTCTTTTTCTCAACTTCTTTATTTTCCATCATTTGGTCTTCTCTATCACTGATTCTCTCCTCTGCCTCATTTATCCTAGCAGTTAGTGCCCCCATTTTTGATTGCACCTCATTAGTAGCCTTTTTGATTTTCACTTGGTTAGATTTTAGTTCTTTTATTTCTCCAGAAAGGGTGTCTCTAATAACTTCCATGCTTTTTTCAAGCCCAGCTAGTATCTTTAAAATCACGATTCTGAACTCTAGGTCCGACATCATACTAATGTCTGTATTGAGTAGGTCCCTGGCAGTTGGTACTACCTCTTGTTCCTTTTGTTGAGGTGATTTTTTCCATCTTGTCATTTTGTCCAGAGGAGAATATATGAATGAGAGAACAAAATGCTAACAGGGTAACAACGTCCCCAGAAAATATACTCTAAACAAATCAGAAAAGATCTGAAACCAGGGGAAAGAAAGGGAAAGAAAGAAAAAAGAAAAAGATAAAAACAAACAAAAACAGAACAAGAAAAAAAACAGAATATGATCAAATATGATCAGTCTGGTGCATAGACCAGTGTCACACATTAGATTTTGGGTGTATTTTGGTGTTAGAAGAAAGTGCTTCCCAAAATCTTAAAGAAAGAAAAACTTATATATGTACAAAAATAAGGATTGATACAATGAAGTGATGGAATATGAATGTAAAGATGAAAATTATAACAAATTTTATAAAAGGAATTAATAAGATAAGTTGTTTGAAAAAAGAGAGAAGAGGATTTTAAAAAAAAGTGGGGGAGAGAATGTGATCAGGCAGGAGACTAGAACAAAGCCATACATTAGAGATTTAGGGTATATTTTGATCTGTTAGAAGAAACTGTATCTCAAAATTTTAAAGAGAGAACAACTTATATATATATATACCAAAAATAAGGATAACTAGTATGAAGGGATAGAATATGACTCTAAAAATGAAAATAAAAATATTTTTTAAAAAAGGGATTGATAAGATGTTGTTTGAAAAAGGGAAAAAAAATTTTTTTTAAAGAGTTAAAAAATTAATTTTGAAAGACTAAAGAATCATGGTAAAAAAGCCATGAATTCTATGTGCAGTATTCCCCTAGCGCTGGAGTTCTGCCGTTCCCATTGATCGTAAACTTGGTCTTGGGGGGCGGTTCTTGCTGATCTTCTGGGGGAGGGGCCTGTTGCCATGGTTCCCAAATGTCTTTGCCGGAGGCAGAATTGCCCCGCACTTGCCTGGTCCCGGCTAAGTGATCTGCTCGGGTTTGCTCTCAGGAGCTTTTGTTCCCTGCAAGCTTTCCGTACAGCTTTGGAGGATGAGAGTGAAAATGGCGGCCTCCCAATCTCCGCCCCAGAGGAGCCAAGAACTCGGGGCCCCGCTCCTCAGTGCGCCCCCAGAGAAAAGCAGTCAGTCACTCCCATCTCCCCGGTCTCCGGCCGTACTCCGTGCTCACCTGGCCTGTAACCGAGCATTTCTATCTCTGGCACCCGACTCGGTGTGGAGTCTCCAATCCCAGCAGATCCCTGCGGTGAGCTCCCGCGCCGCTCCTCCCGGGAGAGGAAGGGGCGTCTCCCCATCTCTGCCGCTTGTTGAGTCCCTGCTGGAGGAGCAGTGGCCCGACTGGGCCGCGGATCACAGTTTATGGTAACCCCGAGCTGAGAGCCCACTCCTCAGCTCCGTCTCTGCAGCCAGCTTCCCCGCTCCGATACCTGGGAGCTCTGCCGCACTCAGGCACCCCCGGTCTTTCTGTGACCCCAAGGGTCCTGAGACCACACTGTCCCGGGAGGATTCCACCCCCCGCTTAGCCACTGGAGTGACGTCCCTCAGCGGAGCCGACTTCTAAAAGTTCTGACTTTGTGCTCCGCGGCTCTATCACTTGCCAGAAGCGGCCGACGGAGGTCCCATCCCCCGCCATATTGCCTCAGATTCCCTTCTCCACACGTCCTACCTTCCAGAAAGTGGTCGCTTTTCTGTTCAGAGGGTTATTGCTATTCTTTTCTTCGATCTCCTGTTGAATTCGTAGGTGTTCAGACTGGTTTGATCCCTATCCAGCTGAATTCCTGGGACCATACGAAATCCAGGTCTCCTAATCCCCCGCCATCTCCAGTATCTGAACTCTTAACTGGTGTTCAATACTGCCTTTACTAAGACTTTTTTTTTTAAGATTTTATTTATTCATTTGACAGAGAGAGACACAGCAAGAGAGGGAACACAAGCAGGGGGAGTGGGAGAAGGAGAAGCCGGCTTCCCCCTGAGCAGGGAGCCCGATGCAGGGCTCCATCCCAGGACCCTGGGATCATGACCTGAGCCGAAGGCAGACACTTAACTACCAAGCCACCCAGGCGCCCCCTAAGACCTTTAAAATGAAAAACATTACGGGGACACCTGGGTGGCTCTGTCGGTTAAGCATCCAACTCTTGGTTTCAGTTCCAATCATTGTCTCAGGGTCATGGGATTAAGCCCCACATCGGGCTCCATGCTCAGCATGGAGTCTGCTGAAGATTCTTTTCCCCTCCCTTTCCCTCCCCCTTTGCTCTTTCCCCTGCTCTCTCTCTCTCTCAAATAAAGTGTTAAAAACAATGAAAAACATTCCATTGGAATTCATCTGAAAATTCCATAATTACACAAAAAGGAATCTGCATATTATGTTAAAACTGAGCAAAAGCCACCGAGTCTGGCAGCAATAACTAGAGCATAACAGAATTTTGGGGATCCTTACAACTCTATTGTATACATGGCAACCTGTGCTATAGAGTAGAAGAGGGATATTGTCTGAAACTACTCTGATGAACAGTGGGCTCACCCACTCCAGATCTACAAAGTCAAAGGAGATAGCCTAAGTAACATGATTCTGAGTTTTCTTGAAAAGCAAAAGACAATGATATTTTAAATGGCCAAGTAAAGAAGTTATGGGCATAATCAAAATGTACAGTTTCTAAGCTTCTAGGCAAACCAGAGTCCAGATGCTTAGGAGAGGAGCAAGTCAGATATTAGTAACTGAAATTATTCTAAATTTTTTTAATGCAAACAATTTGTCAAATAAAATGAAAACAATCTGGATATGCATAGCTTCCAATCTCGAGGAAACCAGGCAGAAAAAGCCAGGAAGACTTTCCCAGAAATAAATCAAAGCTTTACCAATGACATTCACTACTGAAATGTGGGACAGAGTATAAGGCCAAAGAAGAGGAAGAACTGTAAAATGGTTTCTGTCATAAGCCAGAATTATTGTAAATAGATTTGACATTTGGAATTTAAAGACTATTACAGAAACATATGGCTTAAAATATCACATTCTATTCAAGGGTCCTAAAGTTTGAAATAAAGAAGTTAAATGCTCTTTGCAACACAAAATACTACTGTAGGTAGCCTAAAAGAACAAGGTTTGATCATACTACTAATTCCTTCCAGTTCCACAAGCCACCACACCTCTATTGCGTACCATTGGGCAGAGGTTGCAGTAATTCCAACTGGTTGTCAGTTATCTACCCATCCCGAAAGTCGCTGAAAGCCTGACATGATTATTAGAAAAATAAGAAAGAACAGTCCTGAGGTGTATAAAAGAGAAAATGTTATAAACAAAAGACTAATCCAGATTTTGGAGCAGTGAAACTACTCCGTATGACACAATTATAGTGTATACATGTCATTACATATTTGTCAAAACGCAAAGAATGTACAATACCAAGAATGAACCCTAATGTAAACTATGGACTTTGGGTGATAACGTGTGTCAATGTAGGTTCATTGATTGTAACAAATGAATCACTCTGGTAGGGAATGTCTACAGTGGGGGGGCTATGCATGTGGGGGTAGGGGATATATGGGAACTGTCTGTACTCTCTGCTCAACGTTGTTGTGAACTTAAACTGCTCTAAAAATTAGTCTTAAAAAAAAAGAAAGAAAAAGAAAACTAGACCATGGGTGATTGATGGATCCATATAGTCCAGAGACAATGTCTTAAAGAAACCATGCTCTACAGCTTCATTCAGCTACCTCCTAGTTTACTCCATTATGCCAAAATATTCACTGAATATTTCCACCTGCCTACTCTTCCTACTCCATATGTTTTCACTGAGTTGTCTACTTTTGACAACATATTATGTGTGTCCAATCCAAAAAAATTCACTGAATAATGATTTTTTACTAAAATCAATTATTGAAAGTTTTAATTGCAAATTAGTGATTAGTGTTTACCCTACAAAAATTAGTTTATAATTAGTTCCCTTTTGTAATAAAGATTAGCACAGCAAGCAGTAATTTTAGCATTATTGAAGAAGCTCAAAGCTGTGTGATGGATACATATATGAAGGATTATTATATTATCTACTTTCTATCTGTTTGAAATTCTCCCTAATTTAAAGGTTTTTTTAAAGGATCAACTATAAAGTATATACCTGCTTAATGAACCAATAACTCTACATAAATTAACTTGATTACTATGAGATTATGTTATTATCGTCATAGGAAAATATTTTATATTCTGTATCACCACCATCTGAAAATATAGCATAGTATTTAAGAATATGAATTTGGAAATCAGATCATCTCAAGCTGTATTCCATCTATTCCATTTCTTAGCTGTTCTAACCTTGGAAAAGTTATTTATTCTACTTAAGCTCCAATCTCCCCACCAGGTAATGGGAGTACTCTTACTATAAGGACGTTGCAGAATTAAATGACATAAAATGTGTAAAGTCAGCCTAGCATTGGTGTAATAATAGATATTATTAGGCATTATAACATTCTGAAGTTCTCTACTGATACTGCTCTAACCCTAAAAGAAACAGTAAAGGTAATTAAGAGTTTTACTCTGGGGGCACCTGGGTGGCTCACTTGGTTAAGCATCTGCCTTTGGCTCGGGTCATGATCCCAGGGTCCTGGGATTGAGCCCCACATCGGGCTCCTTGCTCAGCAGGAGCCTGCTTCTACCTCTCCTTCTGTCTGCTGCTCCCCCTGCTTGTACTCTCTCTCTCTGTCGAATAAATAAAAATAAAATCTTTAAAAAAATATATTTTAAGAAGTTTTACCCATAGGTGGAGAGAAAGATTTCAAAGACTCACAATTCAGAGTTTAAGAAACTATTCCCTATTTTAGTGTATTTCTAAGTTAAATATTTAGAAATTACAAGGAATTTACAAAAATAGAAGGAATTATATAATCTTATCATGGCATTTTAGACCTAATTAAATAACCTAAAGAAAGTTGTATCATTGAATTAATCAGTCAGTTTTCAATAATGCTCTGCTCCAAACCCCTCTGGCAAGGAAGCTGCTGGCTTTCTTGTTTTGCAGTGCCCTGTGCATTTCTGCTCAGCTCCAGCTCGGGTGTGGGTGTGGATGTGGATGGGAGAAGCCCCAGGCAAAACTGCCAGACTCCCACTGTTCTTATTTGACATTCAGTATTTTTTCATATACAAAATTGCTTCTCAATTTGTCATGTGTCTTTGGTCAATTCAAAAGCCCTGAAATGGTTGTTTTCGACAATTTTGTCCAGTCTTATTGTTATATAATGCCTTATCAGAAAACATGATCAGAGTATATGATGTTTTATCACAGAAAGTTAATAGTACAGCATACTCTAAATGTCTAGCTGGTAGCCATTATTATTAGCATTTTGTTTTGTGGATCACAACAAATATATACAAAATAAATGCTCACCTAATCTCAATAAATAGTGGCCCTTTTCTATATAATGTTTAAATGCTTCCAATCTAAAATTTATATGAAGGCCTTTTTCTACATAGCATTTCTATATAATGTTTATATGTTCATGCTATGTGTTTCTATACAATGTTTACATGTTTCTATATAATGTTACATGTTCATTTAACCTCAATAAAGTATTGGTTCTTTTCTATACAATGTTTATATCCCCTAATAGTTAAATTATTCAAGTTCCTTAAGACACAAGAATTCTGAAGTCTGGTAATAAACAATAATTCATTATTCTGAAACTCTTTCATCTCAGAACAAGTCCTTTTTGATGATTAGAATTTTTTTAAAAAAGCAGGATTCTAGAAATATACTTTTAGTGAGAATGAAGGATGGTTGGAGAAGATAAAAAAATCCCTATGAACATAATTATAAGAAACCAGGTTGAGACTACAAAAATAAATATATTCAATTACAGAACCCAGACTTATCAAAAATATTTGTGGTCTGCTAGACAATAGTGTTATAAAGGAACTCACTGGAATTAAGTGTAAACCTGTTTCTACACATTCAGCATGCACTAACCTGTACCTCAGCCAATCCTTTTATTTCTGTGCCATTATCTGTCCTGATCACAGTCACTAATCACAAGATGAACCCACAGAATAAGTAAGGCTGTTTTACTTAATGGATCACACATACTCAACTTCATTCATTTTGAATATCTGACATAGTTCTAACCTACAGCTTTTTTTTTTAATTATGGGAAATAGTCTTGTTAGAACTTGAGCACAATTAGCTGAAAGGCGACTGGAAGATGTATTAAGTGTGATAATATGTTATAAACTGTTACCATGTAATTTTTCTGATCCTTTGAATAAAGTATCATAATTCACACAAATGTGTTCTCATAATAATATGCCAACAAACTGGATGAGCTTAAGAAAAAAAGTAACAGCCTGCAAGGAAGAGTCCAAAGAGAGTATACAATTCCCTACTGTTGTGGAAGGAAATGAAGAAAGATGTCAAAATTTCAACATCTTCAGAGGAACCAAGAAAAAAAGGTAATAGTGTTTAAGGCTTAAATTGCACCCTCCATTCTCAACATAGTAAAATTGGTATTTAAAAGATCTTTCTTTCAAATAAACAGATTTCAAGTTTCAAAATAAGAGAACAGATGCTAAGCAATCGAAAGAAAATATTTTCTTGAAGAAAAAAAATCCAGCACATTGCAATGAGGCCCTCTGCTGCCATTTTTTAATACTACACCAAAGGAGACTAATTTTCAGGGGTGTCTGTCTTTGTAGGGCCAATACTTCAACAAAGCTTTAAGGAAAAAATGACTTAAATCCTTCAACAAAATGTAGTCATTTACAAGATTTTTTAAAATCAAATGATTGATTCTGGGTAATGTTATTCTGAACAGTGTCTGAGCCACACAAACTTCAGTTAAATCCCTTAGTGACAGCATTATTCATTTAAGAACAGATTTTCATTATTTGTTTTATGTTCTATGTAAATATTTCCAAAAGGAGACTATATTCATACCAAATGGTTTCTACAATGACATTAGTTCATCCAATACTATGGAAAAAATATTTTTAATTAGAAAGAAACTTGTGTCTCAAAAGGCCATTCCTTAATAAATATCTCCATTTCCTGGGAAAAAAGTAATAAGCAGTCCAGAAAAGTAACTCAAAAACTCATCTGAGACTAAACCCAATGCAATTTGACCATCATTTTTAAATTGCCAAGGCCAGAGATGGACTTACTGGGAAGTGAATAAAACCTCACATGCAGGGTCTCTGGAGTGCTGGGAGTGGCCAGGAGGTGTGAAGTATTCTAGGTGAAAAGGAGAAACCAGGTGTCAATAAGGAAGCTTTTTAATGTAAGCATTTTTTGGTAAATTTCCTCAAGACAACTTAGAAAAAAAGAGATTTGAATCTCCAAGTTCAACTAACTTGTCATGATTTCTTTTCCTATGTTTAATATGTCATTTTTTAAATGTTTATGGTTTTTTTCTTCTCTTTTTCTTAAAGATGGCCAGAAAAAAAACAAAAAACAAAAACGTGTAAGCTCACAACCACAAAACCTGAATTTGCTTCTGGGTAGTATAATTTACTCAAAACAGTCCACAAAGAAGATGTTATTTTACATTTAACGGGAACAACTTATATTAATAGGAAAAAATGGTTTTAAAGGCAATTTTGAAAACAAGACTAAATAGGAGCTTAAAAAGGCACTGGTAAAAATACTTTATACAGTTTTTAAGGAAGAGAAAGAAGATTAATATCTGCCCAACAGTGAAGCTATCTAGCATTCAAAAATCTCTAGCTTTTGATGTCTATGTAGTGGTTAAGAGTGGGGAGTGGCTGGCTATGGAGTCAGGCAATCCTTGATTTCAATTCTGAATTCATCACTCTATAGCTAAGTCACCTTTAGCAAATTAATAGTGCCTTATAAATGTAGGCATTTAATAACTATTTGTTGAATAAACAGATGCATGCATCAACTCCACATGAAAACTTCAATTTAGCAAATAGAGTAGTTCAGTTTACTGCCATTTAAAAAAAGAATGACTTGTTGCACAGGTATCTGTTAGGGGAAAAGTACTGGGCAAAAGGGGAAGAAGGAATACCAGAGTTCAAGCAAAGCATTTTTGAAGATTTCTATTTGTATTTGATGAGATGGGAAAAGCCTTCCTGGAGCACAAAGCATTTAAGGATGAAGCCTTGAAAGATTGTTAGGATCAGACCTGGTTGACTGGGAAGGTGGAGTAGGCTGGAAGCATTTCAGGTTGAGGGAAAAATACAGTAAGCCAAGACCCAGAGACAAGAAAGTGGAGAGATCTAAGTATTCTGGAAGTTAGCAGCCCTGTTAGCTTGAAGTTTAGAGAATTTAGGGGAGACTGGGCTGAAAACAAACCAGGGTCACATCACCACTTCAGTTAATAATGCTCCTTATTCTGAGCAGGCTCACAAAATTCCTTATCAGTGAAAGTCCACACAACCACCATTATAAATTACATTTGGTTTTCTTTCATAGACAATGTCTTTAATTGATACAAAGAAATATGGGATTTAGGATAAATTTTTTTATTAAACTATAATTATTTCAGTTCCAGATCTGAAAAGGTATTTTATTTTTTAATTCACACTTTCATCCAAAACTGGACTATCTGTAACTTTGAAATACTGACTTCTCTCACACAGAAATCATTTGAATTTCACAGGCTGATGTTAAAGTCATTCATTGGAAGATTGGAAGAGAAGAAAGCATAATGGACATTCGGTTAACTACATAAATTTTCTAGTAGGTTATTAGGAGGAAAACTATTCTCAAGGCAAATGTCATCAACAAAGATAAATGGATAAATGAAAGGAATGCCACTCTTGTTGTATAATACAAAAAGCAATGATGTTGGGTCACACTTGTGTTTCAAATTGGCCTTGACCACTTGTCAGTACTGTGATCTTGGGCAATTCATCTAACTTCTCTATGCCTTAGTTTCTACTTCTGTAAAATAAGGACAATCACAATAATAAAATTTGCCTGTGGTATACTATGTTACTATCTGTCCATGGGAGGAGTATACATCTTCACACACACTGTCTTTGGACCTGGACATATGGCATGTTTTGTCCAATATAATGTGAAATTCGTCCCAACTTTTGCCTTTAGAATAACACACCCATAAGGAGGCTGCCCTTTCAGCCTGGATTCTAGAATGAAGAGGACACATACTGTTCTACATCCTCCATAAAATGTAAATGACTAATAAACTTTAATGTTGTAAGCCACTGAGATTTGGGAGTTGTTACCGTTGCAAAGCCAATTAATACACTGCACTCCCCACTTCAGGCATTTGTTATAAAGATTGAATAAAACAATATATTTTAAAACACTATATAACCTTCTATGCCCACCCATACCTTATACTAGCTCCTTCTCTTACCTAGGTTGATGCAGATTAGAAAATTTAGGAACATTAACTTGCAATGTGCTCAGCTCCTATCCCATCTCCTTACCATACCTCATAAAAATGAAATAATCTTGGGTTCTTTGTTATTTGTGATGTGAATTACCATGAGAATATTAAAGGTGAGATATATCCATAAAATGATACAGCTTTTCGTGTTAGTGCTTATCCCAATTCTTCTAAGAAAGTGCTCAGAACCACTTAGGTCTGGTTTCCCTCTGTATTTTCATTTAATCTTACTTAAATCTTTGTTTAGCCAGAGTTTTACCAGAGCTTCTATGTGGAATCCTGTTTATACTTAAAGGATTCCGGGGGGGGGGGGGGGGAGGAATTGAAAAAAGGATAGCTTTAAAAAAAAAAAAAGACATTTCAATTTAACTAACAGAAAAACAAAAATGAAAAACCTTGATAAAACTCAATAAAGAAATGACTACAGAGATGGCAGAGAAAAAGCCTATGAGACGGTACTATGATTCACAATAAACCATGTAGAGACAATGGCTAGGGAAGCAGGTAATCCAATGATTGGGCCAGAAAACAAGAATATTTTTATTATTCAAATCCTTGGGACTCCCATTTTTGCATGATGAAGTTGAAAGAAGATGAGCTTCAAGTTACACAAGCCTAGGCAGCTTCGACCTTGGCGCAGCTACAATCTCTACACAACCTTAGATCAGCTACATAATTTCAGACGTACTTTCCTTACTCAGTAAAGGGAAAAAACAGTTATTTTCCCTTACCCAGTTAGGAGAAATAAACAGCTACCTCATAGGATTGTGGTATTAAAGGGAATAAGGTGAGCGGAGCATCTACCATAGTACTTGAACAATATTAGCTTCTCAAAAAATTCTCTCTTAGCTCTTTGCCATTAACTCCTCTTTTTTCCATTTTCTGAACTAATCTTCAGCAACACATGTGTAAATGCTTTTGCTCCCAGGTTGGGAATCTCCTATAGAGTAATAAAAGAAACTGTAATCTAACACAAAAAGATAGAAGACATTTTATGCTTTAAAGCTAAGAGGTTTTTTTTAAATATGCACAGATTTATATGTAGCTTTTTTCTCTTAATATAGTTACAGCTTTAATTGGTCATAAAACACATGCACACATACACACACACATATACACACAATAAAGTTGCATCATCAGTTCTGTATTTCTCTGACTTCCAACTTTGAAGCCCCTAGGAATTGTAAAAGAGAGAGCAAGACACTCACTCATCAAGAGGTCATATTGAGTGATTCCAAGGAACATTAGAAAACCTGTACTGAATCCAAGTTTTTTACTGCCATATTTTTAATCCTGACTACAGTTCCCATGTGTGATATAATTTAGAAACTTAGTTTAGGTACAGGAGAATCACAGAACTTAAAACACTGTGTCCCTCAACACAAAATATTAATGGAAAATCCAGACAAGTCATAAATTGTTATAAAGAAACGAAAAAACAAAAAGAAATTTGCAAATGGCAGGGAGATCTTTATAAACTAAAGGGGGAAAAGAAGGAAGGATGGCTCCTTTATTAATGCATAGTTGAGTGGAACATCCAAAGTCCTTCACACCTTTCTCCTCTTTGAGCATCTTCTGTACCAAGGATTCCCTAGGTCCATTATGAGATCTACTAGAAGGATAGAGCAGCCAAGTATGGTACTACTTTTCCAGTCAGAGATGAATCACCGAAATTCAGAAACCTACGTTTTTCACCCCAGTCTAGCAGTACCAGCATCACTACCCACAGCCCTTGCATACATACAGACTTGTTCATATGCATCTTGATAAAAAAGTTCTAAAGTCTTCCCACTGCATTTCTTTGAACTCATTTGTTGATTGGTTTGAGATTTGACTCAAAAATTCTAGATAAATAAATCTCATCTTTACCTCTAAAATCCCATAGTCAATCTGTTATCCCTATTATAGAAAGAGAGGAGTAATACAACACAGGAAAAATTATCAAATCATACAAACCAATTTTCTTCTACCCCTACTAACAGTTAACCTTAAACATGTTCTGATACATAAACACCCAACTGGAAATGGCTGTTATTACTTCTTGCCTGGGGCTATCATGCCAGAATTAAATAGTGGAGAGATTAGGCCACAGTCACTTTTCAGTACAGTTCATTCATATCTTCATTTATTCATTCAACATTTATTTATTAAGCACCTACACCTACTACATTCCAAATAATGTTTTAGTTTCTGAGGTCATATCAGTAAACAAATAGATAAAAACTCCTACTATCATGGAATCTATACTGTAGTAGATGTAAATGAATAAAAGAAATGAGTAAATTAAATTATTTAGAAGAAGGTAATTGTTGTGATGAAAAATAACACATGAATGTAAGGTAGAGCCAAAAGATCAGAGAATGGGAGAGAGAGAGGCAAGTCAAAAATAACTTCTTAATGTTTGGGCTGAACGACTAGGAGGAAGTTACCGTAACCTAAAATGAGGAAGGCCTTGGCAGGGCCTATTTGGGGCAGTCAAGATCAAGAGTTTGGTTTTGCATGTATTAAGTCTGAGATGCCTACAAGATGCAGATATCTAAAAGGAAATGCTTATGGGGAGGCCTAAAAGACAGCAGTCAAATTCTATGGACTCCTCTATAATTCTTTGGTTTTATCTACTTCCAAGAAGTCCTTTGATGGTCTCCTTTGTCCTTCAGTCCACCCTAAATACTTCCCCTTTTCCCCACTTTTAGGAGACTGAGATAGCACAGATACTTCAAGATTTCTTCCATGCTTTGCTTAGGTAACTGTTCAGTAATACTGAAAGCTAAAACATGGTAAGGGACAAACAGAAAAATCTTACAGACTGAGTTATCCTGGAAATAACGTGGAATTTTAAAATCACATGCAAAAACTCTCTTGAAGTACATTGGAAAATCAGCTATGGCTAAAACACTGCCACTCTTAAGACTGCCATTCAGTGTGAGATATTTGCATAATGCATACTTTATAAGATCAAAACATTTCCTGTATTTATTATTAAACTAATGCATTTCAGCTGCTGTATCCTGTGGTTTACAAATCATCAGGAGCTTGGGACATTCATGCTCATGTGAAGAGCCAAAAAAGATGTCATTCCCCAAATTAAAAACTGATCTTATTAGGAACAAACAAATATGATGAGCAAAGAAGCAAGCCACTAGACTAGTCTTGCCTATAGGTCTGTAAAGTTTCCACTAGGGCAAAGCTCCAACAAGGAGCAACAGAAAAACACTCTGTTTTAAATAAGATAACAATTCTAGCATTTGTGTGGGTAAAAATTTGTTCTAATATTCAATACTTGAAGACACATGGTGTGGATCCTGCCTGCAATAGTATACATTTTAAATATGAAGAGTAAAAATATGTGTAAGTTGGTGGAATCCTCGAGCTGTCATTACATCTCAAGATAAGCAAAAGGCTAACTTCCTCACACCTTTTACACTCCTTGATAAATGATACAGAGCACTTCTCAGGTTTTAAGTAGATTCCTGACTCCTTTGCTCCTCTATTTGAGGAAACTCCCATCTGAGTGAGACTACCTACTCTTCCCAACTGCCGCAGTTATACTCCTTAAGGCAGAACTCATTACGGGGATAATGCAAGCAGTTTTTATAATTAGTCTCATCTCTGAAATGGCAAATGTTGGGGACTAAACAATCTGTTGCAATTCTCAGACAACTATTAGCTCCAGACAACCTCATTGTTTGTGATTAATGAGTCTATATTTTATTCCCTTCAAAATGAATGAGCATCACAATTGCCATTCTAATAGCCCTATAGTAGGGTACAGTGGCTAAAGTTCAGTCTCTGAGGCCAGAGCTCCATTCCAGGCCTAGCTCTGCCTTTCCTGAGCTGGGGGACCTTTGACAAAGCTACATAACTTCTCTATGCCCCAGTTCCATTGTCTGTAAAATGAGGTCAGCAATAGAACCTACCAATTGACTACTGTATGGATCAAATAATAAATGACACTGGACATTGTGACTGGTAAATAATAAATGCTCAATAAAAAGGCCCAACCTTAGTATTTGTGGAGCCTGGAGAGGAATATAAATGCAGTCTCTTGTATTATGTGATGAGAAAACAGCAATTTTGAGTGGCTGCCTAGGCATTTTACAGTATGACAACCCTGCTCACACCTGGAGATTTAGATAAGGACATGAGCTTATGTTTCCCAACCCAAGTTCCCACTTTGCTCTCCCCAGGGCACCTTTTAAGAGATCTATCTAGAAAAATGTTCCCACAGCTGATGTCAAAGAAATTATGGCCTGTGCTCTATTCTAGAATTTTTATGATTTCAGATCTCACATGTAGGTCTTTAATCCATCTTATTTTTGTGTATGATGTTGCAAAGTAGTCCAGTTTCATTCTTTTAAATGTAGCTGTCCAGTTTTCCCAGCACCATTTATTGAAGACTGTCTTTTCCCCATTGGATATTCTTGCCTCCTTTGTCAGATTAATTCACCATATAATCATGGGTTTATTTCTGGGCTCTATTTTGTTCTATTGATCTATGTGTCTATTTTTGTGTCAGTACCATACTGTTTTTATTACTATAGCTTTGTAGTATATCTTGAAATCTGGAATTGTGATACCTCCAGCTTTGTTTTGCTTTCTCAAGATTGCTTTGGCTATTTGGGGTCTTTTGTGGTTCCACACAAATTTTAGTATTATTTGTTCTAGTCTTGAGACAAATGCTGTCAGTATTTTGGTAGGGATTGCACTCTGTAGATTGCTTTAGGTAATATGGACATTTTAACGATATTAATTCTTCCAATCCATGAGCATGGAATATCTTTCCATTTGTTTGTGTCATCTTCAATTTCTTTCATCAGCATTTTACAGTTTTCAGAGTTCAGATCTTTCACCTCTTTGGTTAAATTTATTCCTAGGTATTTTATTCTCTTCAGTGCAATCATAAATGGAGTTGTTCTCTCAATTTCTCTTTGTGCCACTTTATTATTAGTGTATAGAAATGCTACCAATTTCTGGGTGAATTTTGTATCCTATAACTTTACTGAATTCATTTATTACTTTTGGTAATTTTTTGGTGGCATCTTTAGGGTTTTCTATGTATAGTATCATGTTCTCTGCAAATAGTAATAGGTTAACTTCTTCTTTACCAATATGGATGTCTCTTACTTCTTTTTCTTATCTGGTTACTATCAGTAGGACAGATTCTAGTACTATGTTGAATAAAAGTGGTAAGAGGGACATACTTGTCTTGTTCTGATCTTAGAGGAAAAGCTCTCAGTTTTTCACCACTGAGAATATTAGATGTGGGTTTCACATATGAGCTTTATTATGTTGAAGTATGTTCCCTTTAAACCCACTTTATTGACAGTTTTTATCATGAATAGGGGTCATACTTTGTCAAATGCTTTTACTGAATCTACTGAGATAATATGATTTTTATCCTTTGTTTTGTTGATATGATATATCACGTTGATTTTTGAATACCAAACCATCCTTGTATCCCCAGAATAAATCCCATATGATTGGTGAATGATCCTTTAATATAGTGTTAAATATAGTTTGCTAATATTTTGTGGAAGATTTTTGCATCTATGTTCATCAGGCATATTGGCCTGTAGTTTTTTGTTTTTGTTTTTTTGTGGTGTCTTTGTCTGGTTTTAGTTACCAGGGTAATGCTAGCTTCATAGAATGTATTTGGAAACCTTCCTTACCAAACATTTGAAGAAGTGTTAGTAGCGATTCTCCTCAAACTATTCCCAGGGCACCTTTTAAAATAACCACTCAGAGTAGAGCCCATGAAAAGTTAGTGACTGCCATTCCAACTACCTTACAAGTAATAGGTGTTTGCTACCCTGCTCTCTATCTCATGCTTCCTCATGACCTAGGATGGAAGACTGCCATTACCCATGGCTCATTGTGCACTCTCCCCATTTCTGGTATCTCTAAGTAATAAATCTTGTGACTTGACTTTTCTTTGTGTGACTGTACTGAAATCACACTTTCAATACAGATGACCCCAGGGTTTTCATTTCCCCAAAGTAAGAGTTCAGATGCCGACAGAGCTACCTGCTGACCCCATATGAGTGGCTTGTGCCTCTTCATTCACCAGATCATAATCTGCCTATTCTTAACTTAATACACATTATAGGCCCCCAACACATACTGTCAAAAATATCTAAAGACAGACACTGGTCAAAGCAGTAAAGATATATTTTATGCAGAAACTATTATAACTAGGGGAAAGAGACTTCAGTGTGGAACTCAGCTCAATTCTGAATACAAGAAGGTTAAGTAGGAATCTACAGCCGAAGAGCGAGATGAGGTGTTCAGTAGATGGAAAATTACCAAGAGGAAAAGACATCAGAATCTTGCGAAACTGACTTAACAGAAATCTTGCTGAAGGTAGCCCAGGGTGATCAAGAATGGGGAGATTCTCCAACAACTGACTTAGTGGGAATCTTGTTAAAGCTAGGCTATGCAGGTCTAGCAAGGACTGGGCCCCAAAGTCAAGGCCTAATCAAGAAGAAGGCTAAACAGATACATGAAAAAGTGCTCAACATCGCTCAGCATCAGGGAAATCCAAATCAAAACCTCAATGAGATACTACCTCACATCAGTCAGAATGGCTAAAATTAACAAGTCAGGAAACGACAGATGTTGGTGGGGATGCGGAGAAATGTGTAGGGGAACCCTCCTACACTGTTGGTGGGAATGCAAGCTGGTGCAGCCACTCTGGAAAACAGTATGGAGGTTCTTCAAAAAGTTGAAAATAGAGCTACCATATGATCCAGCAACTGCACTACTGGGTATTTACCCCAAAGATACAAATGTAGGGATCTGAAGGAGTACATGTACCCTGATGTTTATAGCAGCAATGTCCACAATAGCCAAACTGTGGAAAGAGCCAAGATGTCCATCAACAAATGAATGGATAAAGAAGATGTGGTATATATATATATATATATATATATATATATATATATATATATATATACACAATGGAATATTATGCAGCCATCAAAAGGAATGAAATCTTGCCATTTGCAACGACATGGATGGAACTGGAGAGTGTCATTTTGAGTGAAATAAGTCATTCAGAGAAAGACATTTATCATATGACCTTACTGATATGAGGAATTCTTAATCTCAGGAAACAAACTGAGGGTTGCTGGAGTGGTGGGGGGTGGGAGGGATGGGGCGGCTGGGTGATAGACATTGGGGAGGGTATGTGCTATGGTGAGCGTTGTGAATTGTGCAAGACTGTTGAATCACAGATCTGTACCTCTAAAACAAATAACACATTATATGTTAAAAAAAAAAAAAAAAGAAGATAGCAGGAGGGAAAGAATGAAGTGGGTGAAATCGGAGGGGGAGATGAACCATGAGAGACGATGGACTCTGAAAAACAAACTGAGGGTTCAAGAGGGGAGGGGGATGGGAGGATGGGTTAGCCTGGTGATGGGTATTAAGGAAGGCACATTCTGCATGGAGCACTGGGTGTTAAACGCAAATAATGAATCATGTAACACTACATCAAAAACTAATGATGTAATGTATGGTGATTAACATAACATAAAAAACAAACAAACAAACACCATACTTGACCTGCATATGGTGAAAGCCTAACAGAGAAAAAAAAAAAAAGAAGGCTAGAAGGAGCCTAACTAAAGTTTGGTCAGGGAGAAAGTTTTCATCAACAGCATATATTTTATATATATCATATTTTATATTTTTATATTTTCTAAATATTTTGAAGGTATATGCAAGTCAATAAGCAGGTAAATAAAATATGTACTATTTATTACTGTATCTATTTTATATATATTATTATCACTATTATTACTATTACTATTATTTATATAGTCTCATAGTGACCCAGGACTCCTCCCAGTTCCACACCAGCATATGGCAATTAGAAGACAGCCAGAACCTTTCTTCTGAGCAAAACTGCCCTTAGCTACCCCCTGTGCCCAGGTGTGTGCACACAGTGGGGTAGACCACACTCAGGAGGATAGAGACTCGGAAGAGACCCCAGAGCAGGCTCAAGATCATTTGGGTGGGAAATTCTAAGGTCTCAGTTACCTACATATCCTTTTTGAGCCTATGAACTTTTTCCCCACAAGAAAGAGGACTAGAACAGGTCTCAAAAGTGTGGTGCTCAAAGAAGGACTTCTCTTGACAAGGACTAGAAGTTTAAGTGTTTTGAATGAGCAATGCTATAGAGTGATGAGATTGTTTTAAAAGCTAAAATAAAATAATCTGCCAGTATGAGATTGAATAAAAAGTCTCCTACCACCCATTTAGATTATTCTGTCCAAAACAGAAAGGTATTCATTATATTATTTTCAAAATGAGTTTTTTAATAGACACACACATCATTCAACATATAATGACACACACAAGTATATGTATTTGTATGTTAGAGTGTGAATATAAAAAATCCGTATAACATATATTTATAAATGCAAATTATGGATTGAATTGTGTCCCCCTTAAAATTTGTATACTGAAGCCTAAACCCCCAAGGTGACTGTATTTGCAGATAGGGTCTTTAAGAAAGTAATTAAGACTAAGTAATACCATAAGGACAGGGCTCAAATCCAGTATGACTGGTGTCCTTATAAAAGGAACAGACACCAGGGATTCAAACATAGAAAAGGCCATGTGAGGACACAATGAGATGGTGGTCCTTCGCAAGTCAAGGAAAGAACTTCTGGAGAAACCAAACCTGAACACCTTAATCTTGGGCTTCTAGCCTCTGAAACTGTAGGAAAGTAAATTTCTTTTTTTATTCTCTTTATGTTATTTTATTTTATTATGTTCAATTAGCCAACATGTAGTACATCATTAGTTTTTGATGTAGTGTTCAACAGTTCATTAGTTGCATACAACACCCAGTGCTCATCACAACATGTGCCCTCCTTAATACCCATCACCTGGTAACTCCCTTCTGTAACCCTCAGTTTTAAATATTCATTAAGAGCATACCAAAGGCTAAAACTATAAAAATAAAAAGCATAATCTCTGCACCCAGGGAACTTACAATCTATTTAACAAAGCAGAAACAATTTTGTACACTTAATCACAACATTGCAATGACCTCTGTAGGCACATGTTCCAGGATATACAAGTTCAGATAATGCACTGAATGAAGCTTTGGAAGGGAAGGGAGAGGAAGAATGATGGAAGATTAACTTGAGGAGGTGGCAGAGAATAGTGAGCAAGAAACTGTGTGGCCTTTAAGAGCCAGGGTATTCTAAGAGAAAAGAGCAAGTATAAGACAAGGCACTGTATAAAAGAACATGATCTCCAAGCTCACAATCTCTGAACATAGTATTAGAGAATGTAATGGAAGTGAAAACTGGAAAAGTTATTGGAAGGCTATATCACTGAGGTACGCATTTGACATTCTAAGGAATTTAGATTTCATCCTGGAGGATGTGTTGCAAACCGGTCAAAGCCAATTTGGCCATTTAATAAATGCAGGTTCTTTTTTATTTTTTTCAGCTTTATTGAGGTATAATTTACAAATAAGATTATAATCTATTTAAAGTATACAGTGTGATGGTTTGCTATACCTATATATTTTGAAAGGATTATCCCCATCAAGTTAATTAACACATCCATCACCACATATCAACCTGTTTTGGTCTTAGCAAATTTGAATACACAATACAATATTATCCACTGTAGTCACCATGTTATACATTAGATCCTCCAACCTTATTCACCTTACAACTATAAGTTTGTATCCTTTTACCAAACTCACCTCATTTCCTCATCCCCCAGCCCCTGGCAACCACCACCATCCTCTCTATTATTATGAGTTTGATTTTTTTAGATTTTACATCCAATGATTTCACATCCAATAATACCATGCAGTATTTGTCTTTCTCTGTCTAGCTTATTTCACTTAGCATAATACCTTCCAGAATCACCCATGTTGTCACAAATAACAGATTTTCCTTCTTTTTTAAGGCTGAAAAATATTGCATTATATGTGTGTATACTTCTTTACCCACTCATCTGTTGGTGGACACTTAGTTTGTTTCCATGTCTTGGCTACTGTGAATAAGGCTGCAGTGAATACGAGAGTGCAATCTCTTCAAAATAGTGATTTCATTTCTTCCAAATACATATCCAGAAGTGGGATTTCTGCATAATGTGGTAGCTCTATTTTTAATTTTTTAAGGAATGCCTATATGGTTTTCCATAATAACTGTACCAGTATATATTCTCACCAACAGCATACAAGGGTTCCATTTTCTCCACATTCTCACCAGCATTTGTTATCTCTTGCTGTTTTTAGAATAGCCTAACAGGTATAAAATGGCATCTCACTGTGGTTTTAATTTGAATTTTCCAGATAATTCATGATGTTGAGCATCTTTTCATGTACCTATTAGCCATTTGTATGTCTTCTTTGGAAAAATGTCTATTTGGGTTCTTTGCCAAGTTTTTAACTGGGTTATTTCTTTTTATGCTATTGAGTTGTATGAGTTCCTTATATATTTTGGCTATTAACACATGTCAGATATGTGGTTGCAAATATTTTCTCCCATTCAATAGGTTGAATTTCATTTTGTTGATGGTTTCCTTTGCTGTACAGAAGCTTTTTAGTTTGATATAGTCCTACTTGTTTATTTTTCTCTTTTGTTGCCTTTGACTTCAGTGTCAAAATCAGAAAATTCATATCAACGGGCTTACCTCCTATGTTTTCTTCTAGGAGTTTTGTAGTCTTGCAGCTAATGTTCAAATATTTCATCCATATTGAATTGACTTTTGTGTATGGCAAAAGATAGCAATCGAGTTTCATTCTTTTACATGTGGATATTCGGTTTTTACAACATAATTTTTTGAAGACACTATCCTTTCTCCATTGTATGGTATTGGCATCTCGTTGAAAATGAATTGACCATATATGCATGAGTTTATTTCTGGGCTTTCTAGTTGTTAATTGATCTCTGTGTGTTTTTATGCCAACCATTCTGTTTGATTACTATAGCTTTGTAATATAGTTTGAAATCAGGAAAGGTGATTCCTCCAGCAATGTTCTTTCTCAAGATTGCTTTGACTTTTCAGGATCTTTTGTGGTTCCACACAAATTTTAGGATTATGTTTTTCTACTTCTGTGAAAAATGCCATTGGAATTCTTTTTGTGTGTGTGGTGTAAGTAAATGGTCCAGTTTCATTCTTCTGCATGTGGCTGTCCAATTTTCTGAACACCATTTGTTGAAGAGACTGTCTTTTTTCCATTGGACATTCTTTCCTGTTTTGTCAAAGATTAGTTGACCATACAGTGGAAGGTCCATTTCTGGGCTCTCGATTCTGTTCCATTGATCTATGTGTCTGTTTTTGTGCCAGTACCAAACTGTCTTGCTGATTACAGCTTTGTAATAGAGCTTAAAGTCTGAAATTGTGATGCCAAAGGCTTTGCTTTTCTTTTTCAACATTCCTCTGGCTATTTGGGGTCTTTTCTGGTTCCATACAAATTTTAGGATGATTTGTTCCATTCCTTTGAAAAAAGTGGATGGTATTTTGATAGGGATTGCATTAAATGTGTAGATTGCTCTAGGCAGCATTGACATCTTCACAATATTTGTTCTTCCAATCCATGAGCATGGAACGTTTTTCCATTTCTTTGTGTTTTCCTCAATTTCTTTCATGAGTATTTTATAGTTTTCTGAGTACAGATTCTTTGTCCCTTTCATTAGATTTATTCCTAGGTATCTTATGATTTGGGGTGCAATTGTAAATGGGATCACCTCAATTTCTCTTTCTTCTGTCTTGTTGTTGGTCTGTAGGAATGCCACTGATTTCTATGCATTGATTTTCTATCCTGCCACTTTACTGAATTCCTGTATGAGTTCTAGCAGTTTTGGGGTAGAGTCTTTCGGGTTTTCCACATAAAGTATCATATCATCTGCAAAGAGTGAGAGTTTGACTTCTTCTTTGCCGATTCAGATGCCTTTGATTTCTTTTTGTTGTCTGATTGCTGTGGCTAGGACTTCTAATACTATGTTGAATAGCAGTGGTGAGAGTGGACATCCCTGCCACGTTCCTGACCTTAGGGGGAAAGCTCTCAGTTTTTCCCCATTGAGAGTGATATTCGCTGTAGGTTTTTCATAGATGGCTTTTATGATATTGAGGTATGTACCCTCTATCCCTATACTCTGAAGAGTTTTGATCAAGAAAGGATGCTGTACTTTGTCAAATGCTTTTTCTGCATCTATTGAGAGGATCATATGGTTCTTGTTCTTTCTTTTATTATGTATTGTATCATGTTGATTGATCTGTGGATGTTGAACCAAACTTGCAGCCCAGGGATAAATCCCACTTGGTCATGGTGAATAATCCTTTTAATGTACTGTTGGATCCTATTGGCTAGTATTTTGGTGAGAATTTTTGCATCCATGTTCATCAAGGATATTGGTCTGTAATTCTCCTTTTAATGGGGTCTTTGTCTGGTTTGGGGATCAAGGTAATGGTGGCCTCATAAAACGTTTTTGGAAGTTTTCCTTCCATTTCTATTTTTTGGAACAGTTTCAGAAGAATAGGTATTAATTCTTCTTTAAAAGTTTAGTAGAATTCCCCTGGAGAGCCATCTGGCCCTGGGCTTTTGTTTGTTGGGAGATATTTGATGACTGCTTCAATTTCCTTAGGGGTTATAGTCTGCTCAGGTTTTCTATTTCTTCGTGATTCAGTTTTGGTAGTTGATGCATCTCTAGGAATGCATCCATTTCTTCCAGGTTATCTAATTTGCTGGCATAGAGTTGCTCATAATATGTTCTTATAATTGTTTGTATTTCTTTGGTGTTGGTTGTGATCTCTCCTCTTTCATTCATGATTTTATTTATTTGTGTCATTTCTCTTTTCTTTTTGATAAGTCTGGCCAGGGGTTTATCAATCTTGTGAATTCTTTCAAAGAACCAGCTCCTAGTTTTGTTGATCTGTTCTACTGTCCTTTGGTTTCTATTTCATTGATTTCTGCTCTGATCTTTATTATTTCTCTTCTCTTCCTGGGTTTATAGGCTTTATTTGCTGTTCTTTCTCCAGCTCCTTTAGGTGTAGGGTTAGGTTGTGTATTTGAGACCTTTCCTGTTTCTTGAGAAAGGCTTGTATTGCTATATACTTTCCTCTTAGGACTGCCTTTGCTGCATCCCAAAGATTTTGAACAGTTGTGTTTTCATTTTCATTGGGTTCCATGAATTTTCTTAATTTTTCTTTAATTTCCTGGTTGACCCATTCATTCTTTAGTAGGATGCTCTTTAGCTTCCATGTATTTGAGTTCTTTCCAACTTTCCTGTTGTGATTGAGTTCTAGTTTCAAAGCATTGTGGTCTGAAAATATGCAGGGAATAATCCCAATCATTTGGTACCAGTTGAGACCCGATTTGTGACCTATACAGAACATTCCATCCCAAAGCAACAGAATACACATTCTTCTCTAGTGCCCATGGAACACTCTCCAGAATAGATCACATCTTAGGTTAAAAATGCCATTGGAATTCTGATAAGGCATTACACCAAATCTGTAAGTTGCTTAGGTAGTTTTTTTAATAATATTATTTTTGCAATCCATGAACACTGAATACCTTCCATTTATTTGCATCTTCTTTATTTCATCACTGTTTTATAGTTTTTGGTACATAGATCTTTCATCACCTTGATTAAGTTTATTCCTAGGTATTCTATTCTTTTGGATGTAATAACAAATGGGCTTATATTCTTAATTTTTCTTTCAAATTGTTCATTGTTAATGCATAGAAACACAATTGATTTTTGGATGCTGATTTTTTTATACTGCAACTTTAGAAAACTTTTTATTCTAACAGTTTTTTGGTAGAGTATTTAGGGTTTACCATATACAGTGCAGCATCTGCAAACATTGCTCTAGTTAGGACTTCTAATACTATGTTAAATAAAAGTGGTAAAAATGGGCAGACTTGGTTTGCTCCTGACCTTACAAGAAAAGCTTTTAGCTCTTCACCACTGAGTATGATATCATCTGTGGCCTTGTCATACATGGCCTTTATTATGTTGAATATAGCCCATATATTCCTAATCTGTTAAGAGTTTTTATCATGAAAAGATGTTGAATTTTATCAAATGCCTTTTCTGTACCTATTGAGGTGATCATATAATTTTTATCCATCATGTTTTTTAATATGGTGTATCACATTTATTAATTTCTAGATGTTGAACCACCCGTGCATTCCAGGAATAAATACCACTTGAACATGGTGTATGATCTTTTCAATATACTATTGAATTTTGTTTGCTAGTATTTTGTTGAGGATTTTTGCATCTCTGTTCATTAGTGATATTGACCTCTAATCTTTTCTGGTAGTGTCCTTGTGTAGCTTTCATACTAGGGTAATGATGGCCTGGGAAAATGAGTTTGGAAGTGTTGCTTTCTCTTCTATTTTTGGAAGAGGCTGAGAAGGTTGGTATTAATCCTTCTTTAAATGTTTGGTAAAATTCAACACTTAATCCACCGTATCTGGGACTTTTCTTTGTTGGGCAGTTTTTCATTACTGATTCAATCTCTTTACTATTCGGACTTTCTATTTCTTCATGATTCAGTCTTGGTAGGTTGTGTGTTTGTAGAACTTTATACATGTCTTCTAGGTTATCTAATTTGCTGGTATAATTCTTCAGAGTCATTTCTTAATGATCCTTAGTATTTCTGCATTACCAGTTGTAATGTCCCTCTTCCATTTCTAATTTTATTTGAGTCTTCTCTTATTTTTCTTAGAATAGCTAAAGGTTTGTCAATTTTGTTTATCTTTTCAAGAATTCAGCTCCTAGTTATATTGAACTTTTCTATTATCTTTCTAATCTCTGTCTCATTTATTCATACCCTAATATTTATTTCCTTCCTTCTACTAACTTTGGTCTTTGTTCCTCTTATTCTAGTTCCTTGAGGTGTGAAGTTAGGTTATTTGAGATCTTTCTTTTTTCTTAATGTTTGTGTTTACCACTATAAATTTTCCTCTTAGGACTGCTTATGCTGTATCACATATGTTTTGTATGTTGTATTTCCATTTTCATTTGTTGTCTCCAGATATTTTTTTAATTTTATTTTATTTTATTATGTTATCTTAGTCACCATACATCATTAGTTTTTGATGTAGTGATTCACGATTCATTGTTTTCGTATAAGACCCAGTGCTCCATGCAGTATGTGCCCTCCTTAATACCCATCACTGGGCTAACCCATCCCCCCACCCCCCTCCCTCTAAAACCCTGTTTGTTTCTCAGAGTCCATAGTTTCTCATGGTTCATCTCTCCCTCCGATTTCCCCCCTTCATTTTTCCCTTCCTTCTCCTAATGTCCTCCATGCTATTCCTTATGTTCCACAAATAAGTGAAATCATATGATAATTGACTTTCTCTGCTTGACTTATTTCACTTAGCATAATCTCCAGTCCCATCCATGTTGATGTAAAAGCTGGGTATTCATCCTTTCTGATGGCTGAGTAATATTCCATTGTATATATGGACCACATCTTCTTTATCCATTCATCTGTTGAAGGGCATCTCGCCTCTTTCCACAGTTTGGCTATTGCAGACATTGCTGCTATGAACATTGGGGTGCACATGGCCCTTCTTTTCACTACACCTGTGTCTTTGTGGTAAATACCCAGGAGTGCAATTGCTGGGTCATAGGGTAGCTCTATTTTTAATTTTTTGAGGAAACTCCATACTGTTTTCCAAAGTGGCTGTACCAACTTGCATTCCCACCAACAGTGTAAGAGGGTTCCCCTTTCTCCACAACCTCTCTAACATTTGTTGTTTCTTGCCTTGTCAATTTTTGCCATTCTAACTGGTGTAAGGTGGTATCTCAAAGTGGTTTTGATTTGAATTTCCCTGATGGCTAATGATGATGAACATTTTTTCATGTGTCTGTTAGCCATTTGTATGTCTTCTTTGGAGAAGTGTCTGTTCATGTCTTCTGCCCATTTTTTGACTTGATTATTTGTTTTTCTGGGTGTTGAGTTTAATAAGTTCTTTATAGATCTTGGATACCAGTCCTTTATCTGTAGTGTCATTTGCAAATATCTTCTCCCATTCTGTGAGTTGCTTCTTTGTTTTGTTGACTGTTTCCTTTGCTGTGCAGAAGCTTTTATCTTGATGAAGCCCCAAAAGTTCATTTTTGCTTTTGTTTCACTAGCCTTTGGAGATATATCTTGAAAGAAGTTGCTGTGGCTGATGTCGAAAAGGTTACTGCCTATGTTCTTCTCCAGGATTTTGATGGATTCCTGTCTCATATTGAGGTCTTTCATCCATTTTGAGTTTATCTTTGTGTATGGTGTTAGAGAATGGTCAAGTTTCATTCTTCTGTATAGAGCTGTCCAATTTTCCCAGCACCATTTATTGAAGAGACTGTCTTTTTTCCATTGTATATTTTTTCCTGCTTTGTCGAAGATTATTTGACCATAGAGTTGAGGGTCCATATCTGGGCTCTCTATCCTTTTCCATTGGTCTATATTATTTTTAAATTTTCCTTTCAGTTTCTTCTTTGACCTGTTAATTATTCAGGAGCATGTTTAATCTCCACGTAATTGTGAATTTCCCAGTTTTCCTCTTGTAGTTGAAATATAGTGTCATACCACTGTGGTCAAAAAAGATGCTTGATATGATTTCAATCTTCGTAAGTTTGTTAAGACCCTTTTGTGGCCTGGAGAATGTTCCATGTGCACTTGAGAAGAATGTGTATACTGCTGCTATTGGATGGGATATTCTGTATAGATCAGGTTGTTCCATCTGGTCTAACATGTAGTTTAAGTCAAAAGTTTTCTTATTGATACTGTCTTATTTATCCATTGTTGAAAGTGGGGTATTTAAGTCCCTTACTATTATTGGGCTGCTGCCTATTTCTCCTTTCACATCTATTAATATTTGCTTTATATATTTAGGCATTCCAATGGTGGGTGTATTTATTTATGGTTATTATACCCTCCTGATGAATTGATCTCTTTATCATTATATACTGACCTTCTCTGTTCTTTCATTACTGTTTTGGATAAAGTCTATTCTCTCTCTCATGTAAGTATAGCTAGCTCTACTTTCTTTTGGTTTCTACTTGCATGGAATATCTTTTCCCATCTCTTCACTTTCACTCTATATGTATCCTTAAAGCTAAAGTGAGTCTCTTGTAGGGAGAATACAGTTGTGTCTTGTTGTTTTATTCATTCAGCCATTCTATGTCTTTTCATTGGATAATTCCGCCCATATACACATAAACTATTTATTGTTATGTATAGACCTCCTTTTGAGATTTTGTTAACTTATTGGTTTTTTTTTACTGTTTTGTAATTCCTTTGTTTCTTTCTTCTCCTACAATCTTTCTTCATGATTTGATGATTTTCTGTAGTGGTGTGCTTTGACTTCTATATCTTTTGTGTATCTACTACAAATTTTTATTTTGTAGTTACCATGAGGCTTACATAAAACACCTTAAAGTTATAACAGTCTACTTTAAGCTAACAACAACTTAAATTTGAACACACACAAAACCTCCACATTTTTACACTCCTCCCCCCGACATTTGTTTTTGATGTCATAATTACATCTTTTTTATCTTAAGTATCCATTCATCAAATTATTGTAGTTACAGTAATATTTAATACTTTTGTCTCAAACTTTATATTAGAGTTATGTTATTTACCTACCACCATTACAACATTAGAATATTATGAACTTAACTGTTTTATCAGTAAGTTTTATACTTTCATACTTTTAATGTCACCATTTATGTCTTTTAATTTCAGCTTAAAGAAATCTAACATTTCTTGTAAGGCTGGTCTAGTGGTGATGAACTCCAACTTCTGTTTGTCTTAGAAACTCTTCATCTCTCCTTCAAATCTGAAGAACAACCATGCCAGGTAGAGTATTCTTGGTTGGTGGATTTTCTCTTTCAGCACTTGAATATATCATCACACTAACCTCTGGTTTCCAAGGATTCTGCTGAAAAATCAGCTAGAATCTTATGGGGGAGGGGGGTGCCGTTCTCTTGTAAGTAAAAAGTTTCTTTTCTTTAGCTGCTTTTAAGATTCTTTGCCTTTAACTTTTATTTATTATGTTATGTTAGTCACCATACAGTACTTCATTAGTTTTTTATGTAGTTTCCATGATTCATTGTTTGAGTATAACACCCAGTGCTCATTGCAATACGTGCCCTCCTTAATACCTATCACTGGGTTAACCCATCCCTTCCCCTCCCCTCTGAAACCCTCAGTTTGTTTCCCAGAGTGCATAGTCTCTCATGGTTCATCTCCCCATCTGACAATTTATTATAATATGTCTCAGAATGGGTCTCTTTGGAGTCATCTTTTTGGAACTCTCCAGCCTTCCTAGAGCTAAATATATGTTTCTTTTCCCAGGTTAGGAAAGTTTCAGTCATTTTATCTTTGAATAAGCTTTCTGCCCCTTTCTCTCTCTCTCTCTTTGGTACCTCTATAACGTATACAAGTATGCCTGACAGTTCTCATAAGTGCCTTAAGCTATCTTCATTCTTTTCTCATTTTTGCTTCTCTGAATAGGTGAATTCCACTGCTCTGCCTTCAAGTTCACTGATCCTTCCTTCCATTTGATCTACTGGGCTACTGAACCCCTCTACTGAATTTTTTAGTTCAGTTATTGTATTCTTCAGTTCTATGGTTTCTCTTTGGTATTTTCTTATATTTCTGTCTCCTTGCTGAAATTCTAACTTTGGTCATGCATTCCTCTCCTGATCGCATGAGTATCTTTATGAACATTGTTTTGAACTCTCTATTAGGTAAGTCATTTATTTCCATTTTATTAAGGTACAATTTCTGTAAATGTATCTTGTTCTTTTGTTTGGAATATATTCCTCAATTTCTTCATCTTGCTTTACTCTCTGTTAATTTCTGAGCATTAGATATAGCAGACACCTTTCTCAGTCTTGACGGTCTGGCCTCATGAAGGAGATGCACTTCATCAATCAAGTTCCTGGTGGTCTCTCAAACCTTTGTGATTGTTCAAGCTGCCATCTTTGTTCTTAGTGGTTCCCAGTAATTGTGGGTATGCCAAGATCCTCAATGTCCCAAAGTGTGGGAAATACCAATATGCCTGTTCAGGTTCCCAGAGAACTATTAATTGCTTACCCCTTTAGCTCACCAGTGGAGGCTAACTGGAAGCTCAACTTTAAGGTAGCAGCTGAGAAAGTTAGGAGATTAGGTATGTAGTATAATTCCTATTAGGGATAATCAGGAATGAATGTTTTTGCATACTCACTCAATGCTAAGCCAAAGGGAATAGTTACTCGGAGTGCTCACGCCCAAATAGAACTGCCTCTTTGTTTTATGTGGTCCTGGGTGATTCATGAATGCCAAGGTCTGTAAGTTCCTAGGCATGGGTCATTTGGGAAACAGTCCCTTGGGTGGCAACCATAACAGTGTGGGTGCTATATGTGTGGGCAAGCTCCTTCCAGGGAGAAGCTGGTAACTTGGTTTTACTGATGGAACAAGCCAAAGGGAAAAGGCAAGGAAAGTGCTCTCCAGCTCTTTCAGGCTCCAGGAAGGTATCCAGTCAGCACCTAAATGTGGTTTAAATAGAAGCTGGACCCTCAGACAGCTGCTGGTAAAGTATGAAGTCAAACTTCTTCGATGGAAAAACTGAGAAGTGGGCAATTTTGTCTGCTCTCTGTGCACTGAGTCCAGGGACACAGCCATGGGGAGTGCTTATATGCCTGCTAATTGTTCTTTTGTTTGTTATAGTCCTGTGAGATTCATGAATGCAAGCCCCATCGGCTCTCAGAGCTAGGTGATTTGGGGGCCTGTTCCTTAGGTGTCAGTCTTAAAAGCTGGGTTGTTGTATGTGTGGTCCACACTCTTAGCTCCTCCGTGAAAAGCTGGATATTGAGGGGTCCCTCCCAATTGTAAGACACTGCTCCAAGGGAGGAATTCATGATCAGAGTATGTCTCAGTGCTTCCTACCCACTTCAATGTGGGTATTTCCTCAGCCACCCAATGTGTAGGAGTCATTCAACTAGTTTCTGGATTTCTCTCAGAGGTTATTGATCCATGTGTAGTTGTATATATGGGGTGCATCTGTGGGAGGAAGGAAATTCAGAAGCCTATATTGCCATCTTGGTGATGTCCTGTAGGTTCTTTATGGAAATGTTTGTATCTGTCCATGTTATAAAATGGTAGAGCTATTCATGCCCTCTTCCCCAACCTTACATGGCATGTCACAATGAAAACAAGTCCCCAAATTTACTTATGTCAGGATTCAAAAAGACCAATTTATCATACTCCTCCTCTCCGGATTCAGAATTGATCAAGATATATGAAAAAATGTCAGGTAGGAATTGAAATATAGCCTTTATTATTAGAAAAACTATATTGGAACCTCATGTGAAATTGCTTAGGAATAAGATTAGGAATGAGAATTTTAACTATACAAGTAGCAAAAATAAAAATCTAGACAGAATCTGAGGTAATTCCTTATGTGAAGAGAATTTACATAGTTTAAATATGGGTAAGATCAATTTTAGCAACATCAATGAGGTCATAGTCAGTAGGCTAATTATCTCAAGGTGGTGAGCAAATTCAATTTCCTAGGACAAATACAGCTTATAACTTTAGTGAGCCAACACAATTTCCTACAACAAACATTTGAATAAGCCTCGAGGTTAACACAATCTTAATATTATAGGTTACAACATAGGAGATTAAAAATAAAACTCAGTCTTTCCTTAATCTTTCTTATATGAAATGAATGGCAAATGCCACAGTCTTATAGTTTGAATTCTTTCTTTTTTTAAGATTTTATTTATTTATTTGACACAGAGAGAGAGAGAACAAGTAGGCAGAGAGGCAGGCAGAGGCAGAGGGAGAAGCAGGCTCCCTGCTGAGCAGGGAGCCCGATGCAGGACTCGATCCCAGGACCCTGGGATCATGACCTGAGCCAAAGGCAGCCGCTTAACTGGCTGAGCCACCCAGGCGTCCTATAGTTTGAATTCTTAAAGTACTTGTGCCAACAATATTTATTCTGACTCTGTATTTCTTTAATTTTAAACATGGTTTAACTTACCTGCTCAATTTAGGCAATTCTAAACTTGCCTCATATGCTTACCTTCAAGAAGAGAAGACCACAAAAGATCTGGAGACAGAAGTCAAGAGGAAGGGACAGGAAGGAGAGAGAGGGGAGAGAGAGAGAACTCTAGGAAACCATAAGCTAAGTTATACACTGAGCCCCTTTTCTCAGTCTCACAAAAAGTAGTCATCTCACTCCTGGGCAGAAGATCAGTTTAGAGGTGTGGAGAACAATGAAAGCTTACTCCCAATGAGTGCTTCTAAATGGATGAAAGTATTAATGGGAGTTCTTATTTATGACTAGAATGAACTTGAGGATAGGAAAGAATGTTTCCCGTAGAGATAATATTGCTCAGGAAAAGTATGGCAAATGAGAAAAGGAGGCCAATGACGGAATATTAGAGAAAACAAATGATAAAGAAGCAGGTGGGGAAAGAGAAACCAGAAGTAAAAGGATAGAAACCAGAAAGATAGGAAGAGAAATAACCCTGGTATCTCAGGAACATAAATAAGATAATAAGGTGAAACTGGAAAAAAGTTTCAAGAAATTGTTCAAGTCACCAAACATTACACAGTCTATAATCTACATTATAAAGATAATGTGTTATGAACCCCTTTGTGTTAGGCACAGTGATACACATGCAGCTCAGCCAATCCTCTAAATAGGAGGTATTATGATTTTCACCTAGCTAAGAAGAAAACCAAGGTTAAGACAAATTAAGTAACTCATGACAGAGCTGGGATTTGAACTTATTGCTTCTTTCTGATCTTCTTTCTGTTCTAAACATCTATCTTTTCACCATGCTGCAAAACCTCTGAGAATGGAATGGAAAATCTAGCCAATGTATCAGATACATTTTATGCACCTCCTCAAGGTCTCAAGGCCATCACTAGATTCTCAGCTTCTTGTTCCTTCTCACTATCCCACAGCTGCTCCTTCCATAACCATGGCCTACCAATTCCACTGGGATTCCCAATGTTCCTGCTGCTTGGGATTGATGAGTTACTTTCCCAGTGTACTAGGTATCTATTGCTACATCTATTTCTGTGGGTCAGGAAACTGGGCTGTTTTCTCTGGCTTTGGGTCTCTCACAAGGCTCCAATCAAGGTGCCAGTCAGGGCTGCAGTAATCTCAGGCTTACCCAAAGAAGCACCTAAGTTCACACATGTGATTATCAACAATATTTGGTTCCTCATGACCAAATGACCAAACTGACCACATGGTCAGTTCCTTGCCATGTAGGCCTCTCCGTAGGACAGCTCACAATATGGCAGATAGCTTCATCAGAGAGGGTAAAAGAGCATGGATGACAGCAAGATGGAAATCACAGTCTTCTATAACCTACTCTCAGAAGTGACATCCATCACTTTTGCAGTACTGTCATCACAAAAAACACATCACTAGAACCAGCCCATACCCAAAGGGAGGGGATTACACAAGGGCATGAAGAACAGGAAATGGGGATCACTTGGAGCCATTTCAGAAGTTCAGAAGCTGCCTATCACACCCAGAATGGCTGGGCTGCATCACCAGGTTGCCTCTGTGCATCCTGAATTTCTGACCCCTACCACTTCCATACTTGGAAGAAACACTATTAAACATTCCTTCAGCAGTTTCATTTGCTCCCCATGTTTGACATGGAAGGAGTGCATTTTGCAACTGGCTGCTAGGGTAATGTTCAAAAAGTAAAGGGCCTCCCTGATGAAGCAGCAAATGTGAGATGATGTCCATCTCATTAGACACCTTCAAGGACCATGGGATAGGCTGCCAGAGTACACTTGGCTCACGAAGGTCCTGGAAGAATTCTGGCCAAGGGTTGTCCACTGCTGGTGGTGACTACTAGAGGTTCTGGCAGAGCAAGGCCTCACCTAGCCACACTGAGGACTGTGGGGTTCACTGTCTGGGACACACCTGTATCTCATTCATAGTCCACCAGGACACCATGGCACATTGGGAAGAACACCAAAAAGAGGTCAATGAGGATGGTCATTATTAGCTGGAGTTTCAGTATTGCAGGGAAAGGACAGTAAATTAAGGACTTCGGATTATTAGTCTTAATTCTGCAAATCCTAGTATTCAATCAGAACTGGAAAGAATTAAGTGCATTGACAGATGTATTAGTCGGGGTTTCCAGAGAAACCAAACCAATAGGATGTGCAGGATGTGTGTATTTGTGTGTGTGTGTGTGTACACATATATACATATGTATGTATATGTGCATATATATTCTCTCTATATATGTGTATACATATACATACACATGTACAAATATGTATGTGTATGTGTGTGTGTGTGTATATATATATATATATATATATATATATGCAAAAAGAGAAGGAGAGGTTGATTTATTTGAAGGAATTGGTCATGTGATTATGGAGGCTTGGCAATTCCAAATTCTGCAGAGTAGGCCAGCAGGCTAGAGATCCAGGGAGGAGTTTCAGTTCAAGTCTAAAGGCAGTTTCCTTCTTGCTTGAAGAAGATCAGTCTTTGTTCTATTCAGGCCTTCAACTGATTGGATAAAGCCCAACCACATTATGGAAGGCAATCTGCTTTATTCAAAACCCAATGATTTAAATATTAATCCCATCCAAAAACACCTCCATAGTAACACACAGAATAATGTTTGACCAAATATCTAGTTCAGCCAAGCTGACATAAAATTACGCATCACAATAGGAAACTTGCAAATATTCCTTTGTGCTGAAAGCCCAAATTTACCATATCTCCTCAGAGCCTTGAATTGGCCCAAATTCTCTGCAATGATTTTTCTCTTTTGCCTTGAGTCCTAAAATGATTTAAGAGTATCTTTCCTTTTGCATTCCTCACTCTACATACACTTTCAGGTCAATAGTTATATGGTAAGAATCCAGTCTTCTAATTTATAAAACTAAAATGAAAAGGAATCTTCAAATACAGTCTGTTAAACTTGATGTTGGAAAGTCTGGAATGGTGCTAGGAACTTTGGGATGTCAGTTAGAAAATAAGTTCCACAATTTTCCCTCTTAACTTGGTATTTAATGAAAGGAATATTTTCATGTGATAGAGGGGACAAAACTGGAAGGAGACTAGGGAAGATACTGTAGTAGCAGAGCTTATAATATCTTTGTGAAGCAGTCCCATTTTCTAGTCAGACTTGTGTCATTCATGTATTTCCTAAAAGTCAGTGTGAACCAAATGTCCTCATCTTCCCTATGGCCATGAGCCTTAAAGCAACTTAGGCTTGCCTAGCATTTGTAAAAATTCAAATTCCCATGCCTCTGCCCAGAAACCCTGACTCAGTAAGTGAGTCGGAAAGGGGGCTGGAATCTGTTTAACTGCTGACCAAGTGGAGAGACTCGGCAGCAGTGAGGAATCTACAGAAAGGAAGCAACTGCCTCTGCCTTAGTGTCAAGATTTACCCATAATGTGTTGAGCCCCATTCCTACTCTCTCTCTGACTTCCCAAGCCCATAGTACCTATGCATTCCGCAAGTTCTTTCCTTTCTCTCTAGAACTTGAATTTGTCTCTACTAGACATATCATCTGCTGCATCGCTATTACTTATTTGAACTCAAAGTTCTGTCCCATTCAACACAGGCTTGCCTGCTGCTATACATAAGTAAGAAAGACAAAGCCCTACTCCTAGATTGGCTAGATGTTTGTTTCTCAGAGTCAGGCCTAGGTCTTTGAGCCACATATCAAACTACTAAGAACTTTCCAGCCATTCTAAACTGCAAATATATCCAGAAATCTATGAGCACTGTCCAGAGAAATTATCTAATGAAACTTTTTCTTTCTTTAAGCTTTGGCTCAGTCCTGAATTATTTGATGAGCACTGATTAGGTTTCTCTCCTTCCTAATCTCACAAATGCCAATATTATTTTGTTATATTGCTTTTAATAATGTTAAGCCCTCCTGTGGTTTTCAGCCTCACATCCTTTCCTTTCAGAGGCCCCATTTCCTCCATTCCATGTGATTCCAGTGGGGCCTGCCAATCATTAGACCTTACCCTCTCATCCCAGAAAACAGCCACAAGACCCAAGCTTGCCAGTCAGAGTATCCTTTTCCCCAGGACTCAATGGATGGTTGATTGGTCCTACACCAAGGAAGAACACTCAGAGCTTTTTCTTTCCTTCAGGGATTAACATGGATGCAAAAAAAGTAGACCATATACTAGAGTAGAGATTTAAGGACCATTTGGGTCTGAATATACTAGGAACCGTCTTTCCTGTAATTTGAACAAGAACCTGAAATAGAAGTGAAGCCAACAGACAATAGTCCCTGATGAGGGGTGCCTGGGTGGTTCAGTCGGGTTAAGCATCCTACTCTTGATTACAGCTCAGGTCATGATCTCCCCTGCATCAGGCTCTGTGGAGCATGGAGCCTGCTTGGGATCCTCTCTCCCTCTCCCTCTGCCCCTCCTCCCTCACTAAAATAAAATTTTTTTTAAAAGAAAGAAAGAAAATAGTCCCTCATGAACATAAATGCAAAATAACAAGACATCAAAAGGATCATACACCATGATCAAGAGGGGCTTATTCCAGAGATTCAAGGATGGTTCAACATCCACAAACCAATCAATGTGATACACATTAACAAAATGAAGGATTAAAATCATAAGATCATCTCAATAGATACAGAAAAAGCATTTGAAAAAATGCAATGTCCATTTATGATGAAAACTCTCAAAAGTTGGGGATAGAGGGAACATACCTCAACATAAAAAGGCCATATGAAAACCCCCCAGCAATTATCGCACTCAATGGTGAAAAGCTGAAAGCTTTTCCGATCAGGAACAAGACATGGATGTCCATGTCTTTTATTCAATATAGAACTGGAACACCTACTATGGCAATTAAGCAAGAAAAAGAAACAAAAAGGCATCCAAATGGGAAAGAAAGAAGTAAAATAGTCACTCTTTGCAGATGACATGATTCTATACATAGAAAACAGTAAAGACTCCACCAAAAAACTAGAAGTAATAAATGAATTCAGTAAGGTTGCAGGATACAAATCCAACATACAGAAATTGGTTGCATTTCTATATACTAATAATGAAATATCAGAAATAGAAAGTAATAATACTATTTACAAAGGCATCAGAAAGAATAAAATACACAGGAATAAATCTAACCAAGGAAGTAAAAGACTTATACACTGAAAATTATTAAATCATTGATGAAAGAAATTGAAGAAGACACAAATAGAAAGATATTCTATACTTATGGATTAGAAGAATTCATACTGTGAAAATGTCCATACTACCCAAAGCAATCCACAGATTCAGTGCAGTCCCTAATGAAATCCCAATGGCATTTTTCACAGAACTAGAACAAATGATTTTAAATCTGTATGGAACCATAAGAGATAACAAGTAGTAGCCAAGGAAATCTTGAGAAAGAAGAACAAAGCTAGAGGTATGATGCTCCCTGATTTCAAACTATACTACAAAGATACAGTAATCAAAATAGTACAGTATTGGCATAAAAGCAGACAGATAGATCAATGGAACACAATAGAGAACCCAGAAATAAACCATACATATATGGTTAATTAATTTACAACAAAGGAGGCAAGATTATACAATGGGGAAAAGACATTCTCTTCAATAAATGATGTCGGAAAAACTGGACAGCCACATACAAAAGACTGAAATTAGACCACTATCTTACATCATACACAATATAAATTCAAAATGGATTAAAGATTTGAATGTAAGACCTGAAACCAAACAAATCCTAGAAGAAAACATCAGTGGTAAGCTCCTTGACATCACTCTTGGCAATATTTTTTTGGATCTGACTCTAAAGGTAATGGCAATGTAAAATTAAATAAATAAAGGTAATGGCAATGAAAGCTAAAATAAACAAATGGGACTACATTCAAACTAAAAAGTTTCTGCAAAAAAAAACCATTAATAAAATAAAAAGGCAATATTCTGAATAGGAGAAAATATTTGCAAACCATATAGCTGATAAGGAGCTAATATCTAAACTATATGAAGAACTCATGCTTTATAAAACAGACTCTTAATTACAGAGAACAAACTGAGAGTTGCTGGAGGGGAGGTGGGTGGGGGATGGCTTAAATGGGTTATGGGTATTAAGAAGGGCACTTGTGATGAGCACTGGGTGTTGTATGTAAGTGATGAATCACTAAATTCTATACCTGAAATTAATATTATATTGTATGTTAATTAACTGGAATTTAAATTAAAAAGTGAAACTACAAAAAAATTTTTTAACTCATAGCAACTCAATTACAACAACAAAATCTGACTTAAAAAATTGGCAGAGAAAGGGCTACTACCCAAAATATATAAAGAACTTATACAACTCAAAACCCAAAAAATGAATAATCGAATTAAAAAATGGCAGAAGACATGAACATACATTTTTCCAAAGAAGACATCCAGATGGCCAACAGACACATGAAAAGATGCTTATCAGTTAGCATCAGGGAAATGCAAATCAAAACTACAATGAGATATCACATCACACTTGTCAGAATGGCTAAAATGGGGGGGGCGGAGCAAGATGGCGGAGGAGTAGGAGACCTGGGTTTCGTCTGGTCTCAGGAATTCAGCTGAATAGGGATCAAACCATTCTGAACACCTACGAACTCAACAGGAGATCGAAGATAAGAAGAGTAAAAACACTCTGAACAGAAAAGCGACCACTTTCTGGAAGGTAGGACGTGCGGAGAAGGGAATCCGAGGCGATATTCGGGAGGATAGACGGCGGGGGAGGGGGCCTCCGTCGGACGCTTCTGGCAAGTGCTAGAGCCACGGAGCACAAAATCAGAACTTTTAGAAGTCGGCTCCGCTGAGGGACGTTGCTCCAGGGGCTAAGCGGGGGGTGGAACCCTCGCAGGACAGTGTGGTCTCAGGACCCTCGGGGTCACAGAAAGACCGGGGGTGCCTGAGTGCAGCAGAGCTCCCAGGTATCGGAGCAGGGAAGCCAGCTGCAGAGACGGAGCTGAGGCGCGGGCTCTCAGCTCGGGGTTGCCATAAACGGTGATCCGCGGCCCAGTCGGGCCACTGCTCCTCCAGCAGGGACCCAACAAGTGGCAGAGCCGGGGAGACTCCCCTTCCACCCCTGGGAGGAGCAGCGCGAAAGCGCACCGCAGGGATCTGCTGGGTTTGGAGACTCCACACGGGGTCGGGTGCCAGAGATAGAAATGCTCGATCACAGGCCGGGTGAGCACGGAGTGCGGCTGGAGACCGGGGAGATGGGAGTGACTGACTGCTTTTCTCTGAGGGTGCACTGAGGAGCGGGGCCCCGAGTTCTCAGCTCCTCCAGGCGGAGATTGGGAGGCCACCATTTTCACCCTGGTCCTCCAAAGCTGTACCGAGAGCTTGCAGGGAACAAAAGCTCCTGAGAGCAAACCGGAGCAGCTTGCTTAGCCCCGACACACAAGGGCGGTGCAATTCAGCCTCCGGCAAAGACATTTGGGAACCACGGCAACAGGCCCCTCCCCCAGAAGATCAGCACGAACAGCCAACAAGCCAAGACCAAGTTTACCGATCAAGGAGAACGGGAGAACTCCAGCACTAGGGGAATACTGCACATAGAATTCATGGCTTTTTTTTACCATAATTCATTAGTTTTTCAAAGTTAATTTTTTTAACTGTTTTTTTTGAATTTTTCTTTTTCCCTTTTTCAAACAACATCTTATTAATCCCTTTTTTTAAAAAAAACATTTTTTATTTTTCATTTTTAGAGTCATATTTTTATCCCTTCATAGTAGATACCCTTATTTTTGGCATATATATATATAAGTTGTTCTCTCTTTAAAATTTTGAGATACAATTTCTTCTAACAGATCAAAATATACCCTAAATCACTAGTGTATGTTTTTGTTCTATTCTACTGCCTGATCACATTCTCTCCCTTTTTTTTTTCTTTTTTTCTTTTTCTTTTTAAATCTTCTTCTTTCTTTTTAAAAACAACTTCTTATCTTATCAACTCCTTTTATAAAATCTTTTATAATTTTCATCTTCACAGTCATCTGCCATCCCTTCATTGTATCAACCCTTATTTTGTACATATATAAGTCTTTCTTCCTTTAAAATTTTAGCAGGCACTTTCTTCTAACAGACCAATATATGCCCAAAAGCTAGTGTGTGGCACTGATCTATGCACTAGCCTGATCATATTTGATCATATTCTGTTTTTTTTTTGTTTTGTTTTGTTCTGTTTTTGTTTGTTTTTATCTTTTTCTTTTTCCTTTTTTTTTTTTTCTTTCTTTCCCTTTTTGTCCCCTGGTTTCAGGTCTTTTCTGATTTGTATAGAGTATATTTGCTAGAGACGTTGTTAACCTGTTAGCATTCTGTTCTCTCATTCATCTGTTCTCCTCTAGACAAAATGACAAGATGAAAAAAATCACCTCAGCAAAAAGAACAAGAGGTAGTACCGTCTGCCAGGGATCTACTCAATACTGACATTAGTACGATGTCAGACCTAGAGTTCAGAATCATGACTTTAAAGATACTAGCTGGGCTTGAAAAAAGTGTGGAAGTTATTAGAGAAACCCTTTCTGGAGAAATAAAAGAACTAAAATCAAACCAAGTCGAAATCAAAAAGGCTATTAATGAGGTGCAATCAAAAATGGGGGCACTAACTGCTAAGATAAATGAGGCAGAAGAAAGAATCAGCGATATAGAAGACCAAATGATGGCAAATAAAGAGGCTGAGAAAAAGATAAACAACTACAGGATCACGAGGGCAGAATTCGAGAGATAAGCGATACGATAAGACAAAACAACATTAGAATAATTGGGATCCCAGAAGAAGAAGAAAGAGAGAGAGGGGCAGAAGGTATATTGGAGCAAATTATAGCAGGGAACTTCCCTAATGTGGGGAAGGAAACAGGCATCAAAATCCAGGAGGCACAGAGAACCCCTCTCAAAATCAATAAAAATAGGTCAACACCCTGACATCTAATAGTAAAACTTAGGAATCTCAGAGACAGAGAAAATCCTGAAAGCAGCTCGGGAGAAGAGATATGTAACCTACAATGGTAGAAACATTAGATTGGCAACAAACCTATCCACAGAGACCTGGCAGGCCAGAAAGGACTGGCATGATATCTTCAGAGCACTAAACGAGAAAAATCTGCAGCCAAGAATACTATAACCAGCTAGGCTATCATTGAAAATAGGAGAGATAAAAAGCTTCCAGGACAAACAAAAACTAAAGGAATTTGCAAACACAAAACCAGCCCTCCAAGAAATATTGAAAGAGGTCCTCTAAGCAAAAAGAGAGCCTAAGAGCAACATAGATCAGAAAGGAACACAGACAATATGCAGTAACAGTCACCTTACAGGCAATACAATGGCACTAAATTCATGCCTTTCAATAGTTACGCTGAATGTAAATGGGCTAAATGCCCCAATCAAAAGACACCGGCTATCAGATTGGATTAAAACACAAGACGGATCAATATGCTGTCTGCAAGAGACTCATTTTAGACCCAAAGACACCCCCAGATTGAAAGGGAGGGGGTGGAAAACCATTTACCATGCTAATGGACACCAAAAGAAAGCTGGGGTGGCAATCCTTACATCAGACAAATTAGATTTTAAAACAAAGACTGTAATAAGAGATGAAGAAGGACACTATATCCTACCTAAAGGGTCTATCCAACAAGAAGATCTAACAATTGTAAATATCTATGCCCCGAACATGGGAGCAGCCAATTATATAAGGCAATTAATAACAAAAGCAAAGAAACACATTGACAACAATACAATAATAGTGGGGGACTTTAACACCCCCCTGACTGAAATGGACAGATCATCTAAGCAAAAGATCAACAAGGAAATAAAGACTTTAAATGAAACACTGGACCAAATGGACTTCACAGACATATTCAGAACATTCCATCCCAAAGCAACGGAATACACATTCTTCTCTAGTGACCATGGAACATTCTCCAGAATTGATCACATCCTAGGTCGCAAATCAGGTCTCAACCGGTACCAAAAGATTGGGATTATTCCTTGCATATTTTCAGACCACAATGCTTTGAAACTAGAACTCAATTGCAACAGGAAAGTCAGAAAGAACTCAAATACATGGAGCCTAAAGAGCATCCTACTAAAGAATGAATGGGTCCACCAGGAAATTAAAGAAGAATTAAAAAAATTCATGGAAACCAATGAAAATGAAAACACAATGGTTCAAAATCTTTGGGATAAAGCAAAGGCAGTCCTGAGAGGAAAGTGTATAGCAATACAAGCCTTTCTAAAGAAACAAGAAAGGTCTCAAATACACAACCTAACCCTACACTTAAAGGAGCTGGAGAAAGAACAGCAAATAAAGTCTAAACCTAGCAGGAGAAGAGACATAATAAAGATCAGAGCAGAAATCAATGAAATAGAAACCAAAAGAATAGTAGAAGAGATCAACGACTCTAGGAGCTGGTTCTTTGAAAGAATTCACAAGATTGATAAACCCCTGGCCAGACTTATCAAAAAGAAAAGAGAAATGACCCAAATCAACAAAATCATGAATGAAAGAGGAGAGATCACAACCAACACCAAAGAAATACAAACAATTATAAGAACATATTATGAGCAACTCTATGCCAGCATATTAGATAACCTGGAAGAAATGGGTGCATTCCTAGAGATGCATCAACTACCAAAATTGAACCAGGAAGAAATAGAAAACCTGAACAGACCTATAACCACTAAGGAAATTGAAGCAGTCATCAAATATCTCCCAACAAACAAAAGCCCAGGGCCAGATGGCTTCCCAGGGGAATTCTATCAGACATTTAAAGAAGAATTAATACCTATTCTCCTGAAACTGTTCCTAAATAGAAATGGAAGGAAAACTTCCAAACTCATTCATTGAGGCCACCATTACCTTGATCCCCAAACCAGACAAAGACCCCATCAAAAAGGAGAATTACAGACCAATATCCTTGATGAACATGGATGCAAAAATTCTCACCAAAATACTAGCCAATAGGATCCAACAGTACATTAAAAGGATTATTCACCATGACCAAGTGGGTTTATCCCTGGGCTGCAAGGCTGGTTCAACATCCGCAAATCAATCAACGTGATACAATACATTAACAAAAGAAAGAACAAGAATCATATGATCCTCTCAATAGATGTAGAAAAAGCATTTGACAAAGTACAGCATCCTTTCTTGATCAAAACTCTTCAGAGTATAGGGATAGAGGGTACATACTTCAATATCATAAAAGCCATCTATGAGAAACCTACAGCGAATATCATTCTCAATGGGGAAAAGCTGAGAGCTTTCCCCCTAAGGTCAGGAATGTGGCAGGGATGTCCACTCTCACCACTGCTATTCAACATAGTATTAGAAGTCCTAGCCACAGCAATCAGACAACAAAAAGAAATCAAAGGCATCCAAATCGGCAAATAGGAAGTCAAACTCTCACTCTTTGCAGATGATATGATACTGTATGTGGAAAACCCAAAAGACTCCACCCCAAAACTGCTAGAACTCATACAGGAATTCAGTCAAGTAGCAGGATATAAAATCAATGCACAGAAATCAGTGGCATTCCTATACACCAACAACAAGACATAAGAGAGACAATTCAAGGAGTCGATCCCATTTACAATTGCACCCAAAACCATAAGATACCTAGGAATAAATTTAACCAAAGAGGCAAAGGATCTATACTCAGGAAACTATAAAATACTCATGAAAGAAATTGAGGAAAACACAAAGAAATGGAAAAATGTTCCATGCTCATGGATTGGAAGAACAAACATTGTGAAGATGTCAGTGCTATCTAGAGCAATCTACACATTCAAAGCAATCCCCATCAAAATACCATCCACCTTTTTCAAAGAAATGGAACAAATAATCCTAAAATTTGAATGGAACCAGAAGAGACCCCGAATAGCCAGAGGAATGTTGAAAAAGAAAAGCAAAGCTGTCGGCATCACAATTCCGGACTTCCAGCTCTATTACAAAGCTGTCATCATCAAGACAGTATGGTACTGGCACAAAAACAGACACATAGATCAATGGAACAGAATAGAGAGCCCAGAAATGGACCCTCCACTCTATGGTCAATTTATCTTTGACAAAGCAGGAAAGAATGTCCAATGGAAAAAAGACAGTCTCTTCAACAAATGGTGTTGGGAAAATTGGACAGCCACATGCAGAAGAATGAAACTGGACCATTTCCTTATACCACACACAAAAATAGACTCCAAATGGTTGAAAGACATAAACGTGAGACAGGAGTCCATCAAAATCCTAAAGGAGAACACAGGCAGCAGCCTCTTCCACCTCAGCCACAGCAACTTCTTCCTAGAAACATCGCCAAAGGCAAGGGAAGCCAGGGCAAAAATGAACTATTGGGATTTCATCAAGATAAAAAGCTTTTGCAAAGCAAAAGAAACAGTCCACAAAACCAAAAGGCAACCGACAGAATCGGAGAAAATATTTGCAAATAACATATCAGATAAAGGGCTAGTATCCAAAATCTATAAAGAACTTATCAAACTCAACACCCAAAGAACAAATTATCCAATCAAGAAATGGGCAGAAGACATGAACAGACATTTTTCCAAAGAAGACATCCAAATGGCCAACAGACACATGAAAAAGTGCTCAACATCACTCGGCATCAGGGAAATCCAAATCAAAACCTCAATGAGATACCACCTCACACCAGTCAGAATGGCTAAAGTTAACAAGTCAGGAAACAACCGATGTTGGCGGGGATGCGGAGAAAGCGGAACCCTCCTACACTGTTGGTGGGAATGCAAGCTGGTGCAGCCACTCTGGAAAACAGTATGGAGGTTCCTCAAACAGTTGAAAATAGAGCTACCATACGATCCAGCAATTGCACTACTGGGTATTTACCCCAAAGATACAAACGTAGGGATCCGAAGGGGTACGTGCACCCCGATGTTTAGAGCAGCAATGTCCACAATAGCCAAACTGTGGAAAGAGCCAAGATGTCCATCGACAGATGAATGGATAAAGAAGAGGTGGTAGATATACACAATGGAATATTATGCAGCCATCAAAAGGAATGAGATCTTGCCATTTGCAACAACGTGGATGGAACTGGAGGGTGTTATGCTGAGTGAAATAAGTCAATCAGAGAAAGACAGGTATCATATGACCTCATTGATATGAGGAATTCTTAATCTCAGGAAACAAACTGAGGGTTGCTGGAGTGGTGGGGGGTGGGAGGGATTGGGTGGCTGGGTGATAGACATTGGGGAGGGTATGTGCTATGGTGAGCACTGTGAATTGTACAAGACTGATGAATCACGGATCTGTACTTCTGAAACAAATAATGCAATATATGTTAAGAAAAAAAAAAGAAGAAGATAGCAGGAGGGGAAGAATGAAGGGGAGTAAGTCGGAGGGGGAGACGAACCATGAGAGACCTTGGACTCTGAAAAACAAACTGAGGGTTCTAGAGGGGAGGGGCGTGGGAGGATGGGCTAGCCTGGTGATGGGTATTAAAGAGGGCACATTCTGCTTGGAGCACTGGATGTTATGCACAAACAATGAATCATGGAACACTACATCAAAAACTAATGATGTAATGTATGGTGATTAACATAACAATAAAAATTATTTAAAAAAATATGTAGAGAAACACTACATAATAACAGTACCAGTAGCCCAGCGGGGGGGAAAAATGGCTAAAATCAAAGACACAGAAGACAAGAGGTATTGGCAAAGATGTGGAGAAAAAGGAACACTCATGCACTATTGGTGAGAATGTGAACTGGTGTAGCCACTGTGGAAAATAGTATGGAGATTCTTCAAAAAGTTAAAAATTTTGAACTATCCTATGATCCAACAATGGCACTACTGGGTATTTACCCCAAAAATACAAAAACACTAATTCAAAGGGATACATGCACTCCTATGTTTATAGCAGTATTATTTATAATAGCCAAGATGTGGAAGTAGCCCAAGTGTCCACTGATTAATGAAGAAATAAAGAATATGTGTTATATATATGTACAATGGAATATTATTCAGCCATAAAAAAGAATGAAATCATGCCATTTGCAATGACATGGATGGAGCTAGAAAGTACAATGCTAAGTCAGATAAGTCAGAGAAAGATAAATACCACATGATGTCACACACATGTGGAATTTAAGAAACAAAACAATTGAGCAAAGGGAAAAAGAGAGAGAGAGAAACCAAGAAATGACTCTTAACTATAGAAAACTGATGGTTACCAGAGGACAGGAGGGGCGATGAGTGAAATAAATCCTGGGGATTAAGGAGTGTTTTGTTGTGATTAGTATCTGGTGATTAAAAAAAAAAATGGGCAGAGATACCTAGCTGGCTCAGTCAGTAGAGCATGAAAAGTAAAAAAGAAAAAAAAATGGGCAGAGGATTGAATCAGCAGAGACATTTTGCCAAAAAAGACATACAGATGGACAACAGGCATATGAAAAGATACTCAGTATCACTAATCATCAGGAAAATGCAAATAAAAACCACAATGAGATACCACCTCATACCTGTGAGAATGGCTAAAATCAAAAACACAAGAAACAAGTGTTGGCAAGAATGTGGAGAAAAGAGAACCCTCATACATTATTAGCAGGAATGTAAATTGATGCATCCACTATGGAAAACAGGATAAAGGTTTTTCAAAAAATTAAAAATAGAACTACCATATGGTCCACCTATTCCTCTTCTGGGTATTTATCTGAAGAAAACAAAGATACTACTCCAAAAAAATATATAGGTACCGCTATGTCTATTGCAGCATTATTTACAATAGCCAAGATAGGGAAACAACTTAGGTGTTCATCAACAAATAAATGGATAAAGAAGTTATAAAGAAGTTATGGTACGTATGCACCATATGCTTGGAATGGAATACTACTCAGACATAAAAACAGAAGAGGTCTTGCCATTTGTGACAAGACAGATGGATCTTGGGGGTATTATGCTAAGTAAAATAAGTCAGACAGACAAAGACAAAAACCATTGTCATTTCACTTACATGTGGAATAGAAAAACAAAACAAAGTAAAACCGAAACTCATAGAACAGATTTGTGTTTGTCAGAGGGAAAGAGGGGTGGGAGGTGGGCAAAAGGAGTGAAAGGGGTCACTATATAGTGGCAGATGATAACTAGACTTATGGTGGTGATCACTGTGTAGTATATACAACTACAAATTATTATGTTGTATACCTAAAACAAATATATACCAATTTTACCTCAATAAAAAATTATAAAAATTTTAAGATTTTTTTTATTTATTAATGAGAGACAGACAGAGAGAGAGAGAGAGAGAGGCAGAGGAGAAGCAGGCTCCCAAGGAGCAGGAAGCCCGATGCGGGACTCGACCCCAGGACCCTGGGATCATGACCTGAGCTGAAGGCAGATGCTTAACCATCTGAGCTACCCAGGTGCCCTATTATAAAAATTTTAAAAAGAGAAAATAGGGAAAAAAAAGAAAGAAAATTTTTAAAAAAAGGAAACAGAGCCAGGTGATGGAAAAAGAAACAGATGCCTGACAATATCACTTAAGCACCTGGAGAAAGCCATGCCTGAAGTAGTAAATTCCTGTACTTTTGAGTTATGTGAATGGATAAATTTTCTTCTTTTTCCAATCTTATTCAAGTTAGCTTTTTGTCACTTGTAAGGAAAAGAATCCTGACCAATTTACTTCCATTCTCACATAACAACTCCATAGTCATTTTTAGGTAAGGGAAAATACTTCTCCACCATTATATACTTTTCAGTGGCACAGAAATTATACTCTTTCTTTTCTTTTTTCTGACTTTTTTTACCTCAACTAGCTAAATAACTGTGATAATATTCCCAATTAGCCAACATTTTTAAACACTATGCTGCCTTCAGGTAATTTGTGGAGAGGTGTGGCCACAAAGATGTGCAGAGTGACTGACCTGATCCCAACACAGAAGTAAAGCCACCTGTCTTTGTCAACATGGTCCATCTTACTCTTTCATGGTTAGGCCATGAAATATATACAAAACTACTGTGTATTACTGTCAGCAGCCTGAAACTTACAGTAAGACATAACATATTACCTATCACAACCAATAATTGTCCCTTCCCAATTTCCCCATTTCTATCAAACTTGCCCTTCCTCCTTTACCAACTTGTTTTGATCCACTATCATAATCAGTTGCTTCTTCTGTTTACAGGGTAAGGGAAAATATTTCCCTTGGGTCTGATGCTGACTTTGTTTTCAACAATCACACCTTTCATAGGTCTGGTTAAAACAGTCCTCAGTTGGGGCACCTGGGTGGCTCAGTCAGTTAAGAGGCTGCCTTTGGCTCAGGTCATGATCCCAGAGTCCTGGGATCGAGCCCCACATCGGGCTCTCTGCTCAGCGGGAAGCCTGCTTCTCCCTCTCACACTCCTCCTGCTTGTGTTCCCTCTCTCACTGTCTCTCTGTCAAATAAATAAATAAAATCTTAAAAAAAAAAATAGTCCTCAGTCACTCTTCATCATGTGGCTCCTAATAATGTGTTAAAATATATTCCCAAATCTGCTGCTACTGTATTCAATCCAGGCTTCTCACCACTCAGTATTTCCTCCCCCTCCTTACCTACCATCTCTAATCTCTCTCCTGCATTTTCTCAGTTGGTTCTCTTTTGAAAGTTTTTTAACAAGTCCAGTTAAGGGGCACCGGGTGGCTCAGTCGTTAAGCGTCTGCCTTTGGCTCAGGTCATGATCCCAGGGTCCTGGAATTGAGCCCCACATTGGGCTTCCTGCTCAGCGGGAAGGCTGCTTCTCCCTCTCCCACTCCGCCTGCTTGTGTTCCTCTCTCGCTGTGTCTCTCTCCGTCAAATAAATAAATAAAATTAAAACAAAACAAAACAAAACAAAAGTCCAGTTAAGTCACTACCTTGTTTGGGGTCCGTCCTATCAAAATTTGAGTTTTTTTATTTTAAAAAATAAAATTGGGTGCCTGGGTGGCTCAGTTGGTTAAGCGACTGCCTTCGGCTCAGGTCATGATCCTGGAGTCCCAGGATCGAGTCCCACATTGGGCTCCCTGCTCAGCAGGGAGTCTGCTTCTCCCTCTGACCTTCTTCCCTCTCGTGCTCTCTATCTCTCATTCTCTCCCTCTTAAATAAATAAATAAATAAAATCTTTAAAAAATAAAAATAAATAAAAATAAAAAATAAAATCTTCATGTTTGAAAAAGCAAATTGTACACTATAGCACAATTCCTAGGAGCAATTTTATGATAAAAGTGAAAAGGAGAAAACTTTGTGGTTAGATAGCTTAACTTGATAAAAATGCTTTCTAGGTATCATTGTTCCAATTTATTAGTTAAAAAATACACTAAATGTTTCCATATGACCGTGACTTCATTTTTGTGAATAAACTGACCTAAATACATGCCAAGAGAGATTGCTCAACTAAATCCATAAATGTTGGATTAGAAAATATAATTACACTCTGGCCAAGAAGAGTAGAGGCTGAAAGTTAAAAATGCTATATACAGTTCAGGTCAAATAGAAATGCAGTTAATTTCTAAATCCTCTTTAAACACTTAAAAAATAGAAAAGCAGCAGTGTGCTCCTGAGAGAGTTAATTAACTAAAGTTTTTTCCACTTTAGAAGTTTATTATCTTTCTCACTCTATCTGAACCAGTAGTTTCTTTTGAATAAGAAGCCTTAAAAATTCTTCTTAGAATTTTCATCAAAAAATAGCTAAAGCATATATATTACTCTATATGTATGAGTCAGCCAAACTCTAAGGATTATTGTTTGTAGAATATTGAGGTCCTGATTTATAGTCTTCTTATGACATTTATATTAACATGGCAACTCCCCACGGAAACTAAAAAAAAAAAAAAAATACTAAATGAACTGCAAAGGCTAAATTTCAGACTATGACCAATTTACAAGGTCAACAGTATAACTTACAAATTAATCATCAGATAAACAACTGGACTTCACAGCTTATGCAATTCACATTACCAAGGTTCATTTTATTAACTAAACCTGATCTGAACTGAGGATATTTATAGTCTTTATTGTCTTTATTTACTCATTTATTATGAAATATTAATGGAAAGTACTACTCAGTATAAAGGAAAAATTCTAAATTCCAAAACAATCTGGCCCCAGGGGTTCTGGATAAGGAATGGTGACCTGTATCATTATTTTATAGTATTGGAAATGTTGGTCCCCTTTCTCCTTTTTTGTGTACAGATTTTAGAAACATTAATGTCTTCAACAGAAAGTTCCTTAAGTGATCAGATTAGCCATTTTCACACCCCCTTCATTACCGCAGCTACTCTGAAATAAAGCACTGTGCTATACTTGGCTAACTGAATTTAAATTAAAAAAAGAAATTAAAAAAAAGCACTGTGCCTGGTATTAGGTACAGTAGAAATGAGGCATGATCCCTGTGTTTTAGATGCTCACAAATTAATTGAGGAGTCACATGCTTTCATATTTACCAAATCTATAAATAAATGTTTTAGAATTTCCAAGGAAAGAATGTTTACTCAAGCCTTGAATCTCCTGGGGTCTCTATGAAGGAAACAAGGCTTGCGCTAGACCTGGAAGAACATATAAGCCTCATACAAACAGTAAAGAGGAAAGTGTACACCAAAATGAGGCAAATGGTGTAAACACAAGAAATTGGAATATTCATGGCCAGCTCGAAGAACAATGAAATGACAGACTTAGCTAGAATGAGAGGTAGGGGATTTATTTAATACTGACAGTCTATTTTTTTTTTTCAGCATTCAACTGGAAACTTGAAACACAACTCTGCCCTCAGAGAACTATAATCTAGTAAAAGGAGACTGATACATAAAGAACTGTCCTAAAATTTTATAGGTGTTGTGATAGTGTGACATGAGGATACTAAGGAAGAAATAGTCAAATCTGTGTGAATAACTAAGGAAAGGCTTCTTGGGGAAAGTAGTGATTGAGTTAGTTCATAAAAAGTACATTAGTATGACCATGTACACAAAGCCAGAGGTTGTTCTAAAATGTTATCTAAATGGATCTATGAGTTTAAGGCTCTTACAACAAGAAAATTTTACAACTTTTTGGTAACTATTACAGCATTCAATAGCCTTTACTTTTATGAAGCTCTTTTTACTCACCACACAAATGCCCCTTTTCTTACAAAATTCAACATGGAGTATTTTATAACTTCCAGGTTAAGTTTTCCACATTCATATTAACATTTTCTGTGAGGGAAAATTGAAGGTGAAAGATATGTTGCTTAAATCCCAATACAGACAACTTTAACTCTGTAACTCTGATACAAAAGAAAACCTGATTTAGCCTCAGTGCTGGCAGTCTATCTTTATTTGTCTACTTTAGGCAGCTATACAAGTATAGAGAATATTACTGCTTTGGGAAACAGGATTAACTAAAATCCAGGTGCTTAAAATATTACTCAGTCCAAATATAAACATACCAGAGTGTTTATCCATCAATCAATCGAAGTACCTCTCACAGCTTTTATTTCCCATTTTAGTTTACTCATTGTAATCCCTCCTCTTCAACATACTCAGGAACCCTATTAAATGATAGCAAAGATTTTCTCTTTCTGGAATATGGAATCTCTCTCCCGCCATTGGCAGAACACAAACATACTTAAATTTCTTTAAATTTTAAAATAATCATATTGGGGGCACCCTGGGTGGCTCAGTTGTTAAGCATCTGCGTTCGGCTCAGGTCATGATCCCAGGGTCCTGGGATCGAGCTCCGCATTGGGCTCCCTGCTCCGCGGGAAGCCTGCTTCTCCCTCTCCCACTCCCCCTGCTTGTGTTCCCTCTCTCGCTGTCTCTCTCTGTCAAAAAATAAATAAAATCTTAAAAAAAAATAAAATAAAATAATTTTATTGTTTAGAAACCAATCTCCCAGAGCCTTTTTCTTAACAGACACGGCATATTCTTTTTTTTAACGCAGACCCATCAGTCCCCAATTTTCTTAGGGCATTCACATTCCTTGTTTCCATGTGCTCAGAGAAAGGGCTTATCCTCCTTATCTCTATCTGATTTACATCTCCTCCACTGTACTGACATAGCATCTACACACACTATAATTAAATTGAACTGTGAACCCTGATTTATTACCTGCTTCTTCACTAGACTAAAAGCTTACCATGTTTTATTTGAATCTCATCCATTCAATAGTGATGGATGGATCGATGGACGGACAGACAGACAATAAACCTCATTTAATCTTTATAAGCAGAGATTTTAATTCAACTCAATATAATTTCATGACTGCAAGGGCCATACTTCTTTAAATGTGATATGGTTTCTCTTTCATTCAACTAATGAATAAATATATGGCTGGAATAAAATTAGTTATCCAACTAATATATAAACTCTGTAACTGCCTTTATTTGTACTTTAAAAACATTGGAATATCTTAAAAATTTGATGTTGCTTTCAGTTATTTTAGTAAATTATCTGGTTTTAAAAAAGGTATCATTTCATTTTCTTCTCTACCTCACCAATTCCCTACTTTATGCAACAACAACAACAACAACAAAAACTATTAAATGTTTCCAAGTATATTCTTGCACATCTGGATAAAAAATCGGGTAGTTCAGAATATTCTTCTAAGTAGCTAAAATTAAACCTAAAGGTTTAATATTGATATCAGCTGAAATGAAGAGATATACTCCTAAAATTAATTTCTGAGAACTTACTAGAAATGGGTAATAGTAGAGAATTTAAAAACTTCTCTTTTTAAATAAGTGAAAAATACATTAGCTAAGTATTTAAGAAATTCCTAAGGCCATTTTAACTAGACTCAAGTAGTTCAGCATAATTCATATCAGGCCCAGATGTAGATAATAATAAAAGGCTAGTTAACATCCATCACCTCACATAGTTGTAGTTTTTTTTTCTCAAAATTAGAACTTTTAAGATTTACTCTCTTAGCAACTTTCAAATATACAATACAGTATTATTAACTATAGTCCTAGGTCTTATTGGTCCCACTTTACATACAGGTAAACAGACACTCAAAGTGGTCATGTTACAAGATGCCATAATAAAATAGTGCCAGAATCTAAACCCTAGATTATCTGGGTTTAGTCCTTGTTTTTCCACCCGTATAAGACAATAATTGAAGTAAAGATGTGATTCTCAAGATGTATAAATGATTGCTATTATCATACTCATTATTGTCCTGACATCAGGTTTTTGGCAGTAATTTACCATAATAGTACATTACTTGAGTTCAATTTCTCCCACTTGTGAAAAACACATAACACATATCTACCTCTATCAGCATCTCTAATAAAAATTCTTACAATGATTAACTATGGACCCATAAGGCTACCCAGTCAATAGCAAGGCACATTTCCTTTTTCTATGCTTGGTTTCACCAGTGTATTTCCTACTGTCCTATATTTCCTATTTTACCACTTTAACCAGAGTATTGCATACAGTTAAAGCAGCATATAAACTGACTTAAACTTCTAGGGTACAGAAGTGTTTAAATCTGGGAAACATAATTTTAATTATAGTGATAATGGTTTAAAATGGAAAAATTACACTAAAACTATATATAACCTTTTAAGACAACCAACATTTTATACTTAAGAGACAAAAGAAGTTTACCCAGAAATTCCTAATAATGACAACTGATTAACAAAGATTTTTCCACTCTTTTACCAAACTTAAGTCTAGATCCTTCCCGAAGTCCAGTATAATACGTATTTTTAAAATAAAGTCCTGACCTCTAGCGGCTAAATTGAATTAATTCAATAATTGAATATACTGAACAATCTTAACATCAAAAAAAGACAGGTATTATAACCTCCCTAATGTAATACAATAGGCAATGTACAGTTCCACCTATGAAATATTTATAAAAAGAAAAAAGTCAGATTTGAATCTGATCTAGCCTCTAGGTCTAATCAACAACCAAGTTAGCAAAAATAAAAAGCTAGATAAACAAGGTAAACAACACCAATCTAGAATGTGGGAAATTCTGCTCCACCTAAGATCCATTCCAGAAGGAAAAGAAAGGAAAAGAAAAGAGAAAAGAGGGGCGCCTGGGTGACTCAGTCATTAAGCGTCTGCCTTCGGCTCAGGTCATGATCCCAGAATCCTGGGATCAAGCTCCGCATCAGGCTCCCTGCTCCACAGGAAGCCTGCTTCTCCCTCTCCCACTCTCCCTGCTTGTGTTCCCTCTCTCGCTATATCTCTCTGTCAAATAAATAAAATCTTTAAAAAAAAATGAAAGAAAAAAAGAAAAAAGTGATGGGAGAGAAAACTCTTATAGATTAAAAGTGTCTTAAGAGGTATATTACGTGGAATCTTAAAAATAAAACAAATGAATAAAGCAAACAAAAAGCAGAATCAGAACTATAAATACAGAGAACACTCTGATGGTTGCCAGAGGGAAGAGGCGTGGAGGGATGGGCAAAATGGGTGAAGGGGCATGGGAGATACAGGCTTCCAGGTATGGAATGAATAAATCAAGAGAATAAAAGGCACAACATAGGGAATATAGTCAATGACATTGTAATAGCATTGTATGGTGACAGATGGTAAGCATCTGTCATAAGCATGTGAACACAGCATAAGGAATAGACAAGTAGAATCACTATGCTATACATCTGAAACTAATGTAACATTGTAAGTCATACTCAAATTAAAAATATATATGAGCATAAATATACAAAAAAAGAGACAAATTAAACAAATGCAATGTGTGAACCTTGTTTGGATCCTAATCTTAACAAATTTCCTTTTAAATTGTGAAAACAAGGGAAATGTAAACTCTGCATATCAGATGACATTATGGAATTATAGTTTAATTTTAAGGTGTGATATTGACATTATGTTTACTTTTTAAATGGTCTCTTAGATATAGAGTGAAGTATTTATAATTAGAATTTTTAAAATGTCAGAGAATTATAAGTAAACAGAACAACAGATGCAAAGGCCCTAAGGCAGAAATGTGTTTGAGAAGGTAAGTTCAAAAAGGTCACGGGGGAGTGGGATAACATAGGGTTTTGTAGGATTTTTAATGACTTTGCCTATGTGAAATGGAAAGCCATTAGAGTATTTTTAGCAGAGGAGTAATATAATCAGATTTGGTTATTTACAAGGTCATTCTGCATGGAAAGCACACTGTTGACAGGCAATGGTAAACACAAAGCAACCAGTTAGGAAGCTGTTGCTGTTATATAGGATAATAAATGGTTGCTTGGACAGCACAGTGAGAAGTGGCCATATTCTGTTCATAAGCAGAGCTGAAAGGATTTACTAAATGTGAGTAAATGTGATGACTAAATGTGAGTGTGAAAAAAAGAGAGGAATCAAAGATGGCCACAGTTTTCTAGCCTGATCTACTGGAAATATGGAGATGCCATCCGGGAAAGGGAAAGATGACAGGAGAGGACTTGTTGGGGAATTTGAAGTTTAGGTTTACCATGGTTTTCTCCCCTAGTTTTATTGAGATATAATTCAGATATATACATACGGCATATATATACAATATAAAATATTATAACAATATTGTATTAGCTTATATATATAACATTGTATTAGGTTAAGGTATACACCATAATAAATTTGATATGTATATGTGCTGTGAAATCCTCACAATAAGTCTAGTTAATATTCATCACCTCCCATAGCTACAATTTTTTTCTTGAGATGAGACCTTTTAAGACCCTCTTAGCAACTTTCAAGTACTGTATATTAACCATAGTCACCATGCTATATATTACATCCCCAGAACTTATGTGAAATTTATACCTTTTGACCACCTTTGACTACCTTCACCCATTTCCCTCACCCCCTACACCCCCTCCAGCAACCACCAATCTGTTCTGTTTCTATGGGTTCAGTTGTTCATTTTTTTTAATTCCATTTATAAGTGAGGTCAAACAGTATTTGTCTTTCTCTATAGAATTTATTTCACTTAGTGTAATGCCCTCAAGGTCTAACCATGTTGTTGTGAGTGGCATGATTTCCTTCTTTTTCATGGTGAAATAATATTCTATTGTGAATATATACCACATTTTCTTTCATCCACTGATGGATATTTAGGTTTGTTTCCATGTCTTGGCGATTGTAAATAATGCTGCAATGCACACTGGGAGGAGAGGCAGATATATCTTCAAGATAGTGATTTTGACAGATATATTGAGATGGTATAGGCTTGTAGGCCCCTTGCGAGCCAGGGTCATTTGAGAACTGCAGTGAGGTTAAGGACAGCCAGGCAGGCCTGGGCTAGGAGGAGAAAATGTTCTCCTCCCCTTATCTCATGTTGCAAGTTCTAAATGCCTGGATCAGCAAGAAGTGGCTCTTGCCTAGATTAGAGGTGTTCCTTCTTAGGACAAGAACATGCTGTCTCCAGAGGAAGGGTGGCTGAGAGAATTCTTTAATTCAGCGAGCATAAACAGGATACATTCTGTTCTTGATAAATCTTGTGTATCTTTCTTCAAGGATGTTAGCTTAATCCCATTATGTGTAAAAGTACACATTGTTATGTTTATCTGATTGCTGCAAGTATATAGCTGTGTGGAAAATAAACGACAGCATGCAGTTGCAAGTGCTGCCTTTGCTCTGCATCCCCTGTGTCCTGGTTCTTTCGCAGCCCTTACCCAGGGACCCCAACGCACTAGACGTTGACAATATATGACAGAGTAGAACTGCTAGATCATAAGGTACTTCTATTTTCAATTTTTTTTTAGTACTCTCCATCCTGTTTTACATGTAGCTGCCCCAATTAACATGCCCACCAACAGTGCACAAGGGTGCCCTTTTCTCTATTGTTGTCTTTTTGATGACAGCAACTCTAACAGGTATGAAGTGATTATCTCATTGTGGTTTTGGTTTGCTGAGCACCTTTTCATGTACCTGTTGGCCATTTGTATGTCTTCTCTGGAAAAATGCCTAATTTTTTTTAAGTAGGTTCCACACCCATCATGGAGCCCAATGTGGGGCTTGAACTCATGACCCTGAGATCAAGACCTGAGTTGAGATCAAGAGTCAGACACTTAACTGACTGAGCAACCCAGGAGCCCCAGTTCCTCATTTTTAAATCATATTGTTTGTGGGGTTTTTTTGCTAAGTTATATGATTACTTTATATTTTTTGGATATTAATCCCTTATCAGATAGATGATTTGTAAATATTTTCTCCCATTTGATAGGTTTCCTTTTCATTTTTTTAATGGTTTCTTTCACTGTGAAGTAGTTTCTTAGTTTGATGTAGTCCCATTTGTTTATTTCTCCTTTGTTGCCTTAGCTTTTGGTGTCATTTCCAAAAAACCATTGCCAAAACTGCTGTCAAGGAGCCTAGCCTCATGTTCCCATGTTTTCTTCTAGTTTTATGATTTCAGGTATCATGTTCAAATATTTAATCCATTTTAAGGTGATTTTTGCATATGGCATACGACAGAATTCCAGTTGCATTCTTTTGCATGTGGCTGTCCAGTTTTCCCAACACCATTTATTGAAGAGACTTTCTTTTCTCCATTATATATTCTTGGCTACTTTGTTGTAAATTAACTGACTATATATGCATGGGTTTATATCTGGGGTCTCTAGTCTGTTCATTGAGATATGTGTCCATATTCAAGCCAATGCCATACTATTTTGATTACTACTAATGCTTTGTAATATAGTTTGAAATTAGGAGGAGTGATGCCTCTAGCTTTGTTCTTTCTCAAGATTGCTTTGACTATTTGGGGTCTTTTTTGGTTCTATATTCTAAGATAATTTTTTCTAATTCTTTGAAAAATGACATTGGAAATTTGATAGGAATTGCAAAGAATCTATAGCTTGCTTGAGTAGTACAGACATTTGAACAATATTGTTCTAATCCATGAACACAGAATATCTTTCCATGTAATTATGTCTTCAGTTTCTTTCATTGATGTCTTGCAGTTTTCAGTGTATACAGCTCAACTATCCATCTTTAGGACTATTATCAAAAAATTAGTAATTCTGATTTAGGGAATCTCTTAAAAGTGTGGTGAGTTTCCAGACCTGGAAGGGGTTGTGGTGATCTAGGTGTTTAGGAATTGTCCCAGGTAGGCCCCACCCATGTATACAAAAGCATCCTTTAGCAATGCCATTAGTCTATTATCCTCTTCTATTATCCTCTGATTACAATCATGCTTATTTCAGATAAACTTTAAAGAAGATATATAGAATCTGGATTTTTAAAAAGAGAACAATTTATTCAAAAGAAAATCAATATAGGGCTGACTATTCCACTTGGTGCCACAAGATGTCACTTATATACAAGAAAACTCTCCATGTATAATAGAAACAATTTTAAATCTTCTCAGCATTTTTTTAAACTTTTTAAAAAGATTTTGTTTATTTATTTGAGAGAGAGTAAGTGAGAGAGAGCATGAGTGGGAAGAGAAGCAGAGGGAGAAGCAGACTCCCCACCACAGGGAGCCCCATGTGGGGATCGATCCCGCAACTCCAGAATCATCACCTGAGCCAAAGGCGCACGCTTAACCAACTAAGCCACCCAGGTGCCCCATAGCAAACTTTTTTTTTTTTAAGATCTTATTTATTTATTTGTCAGAGAGAGAGAGCACAAGCAGCGGGAGCCGCAGGCAGGAGGAGAAGCAGGCCCCTGGCTGAGCAAGAAGCCTGATGCCGGACTCCATACCAGGACTTCAGGTTCATGACCCAAGCAAAGGCAGACGCTTAACCACCTGAGCCACCCAGGTCTCCCAACATTTTTTGAAGCTCTAACAGGTTCCCAACCTCAAAGGACTTCAAATATCACAGAAAAACAGATGTGTGCTCAAGTAGCTAAATATAACATGTGGTACATACAATGCAATGCCAGAAATATGAACTGTCAAAGCAAAAATTGCCCCAAAGTTAAAAAGGTAGGGAAGAAAATTCAAGGCTACTGAAATAGGTTAAAGAGATCAGAACACAGTATGAACTAAATTCCTCCGAAACAAAGAATTGGAGAGTTGTTTTGGAGGTGTTTATACTATTTTGTTATTATGGTAAAATTTACCATGTTTAACCTGTTTTAAATTAACAATTCGGTGGTATTAAGTACATTCACAAATGTTGTTTAACCATCAGCATTCTCTATTTCCAGAACTTTTTCACCTTATCAAATTGAAACTCTATATCCGTTGAGCAACAATTATCCATTCCTCTCTCCTCACAGCCACTGGTTAACTGTTCTATTTTCTGTCTCTATGCATTTAACTATTCTAGGTGCCTCATTAAGTGGAATCATATGATAGTTGTCCTTTTGTGTTTAGGTTATTTCACTTAGCATAAGGCTCAAGGTTCATCTACGTTAGCATGTATCAGAATTTCATCCCTTTTTAAGGCTAAACAATACTCCACTGTATGCAAACAACACATTTTGTTTATCTTTTGATGGATATCTTAGTTGTTTCCACCTTTTGGCTATTGTGAATAATGCTACTATGAACAATGGTGTACAAGTATCCGTTAAAGTCTCTGTTTCAATTCTTTTAGGAATAGCCTTAGAATTGCTGGATCACACAGTAATTCCACTGAACTTTGTAAGGAACCACCACACCGTTCTTCATAGTAGCTGCACCATTTTACATGCCCACCAGCAATGTGTAAGGATTTTGATTTCTCTACATCCTTGCCAATACTTGTTATTTTCTATTTTCCTATTTGTGTGTGTGAATCTTTTTCCCATCAGGATGGTGTACTCTTCACTCCATCACCCATTCCCCCACCCATCTCCCCTCTGGTAACCATCAGTTTGTTCTCTATAATTAAGAATCTATTTCCTGGTTTCTCTCTTTTTTGTTTGTTTGTTTTGTTTCTTAAATTCCACATATGAGTGAAATCATATGGTATTTGTCTTTCTATGACTTATTTCAGTTAGCATTATACTTTCTAGTTCTATACATGTTGTTGTTAATGACAGATTTCATTCCTTTTAATGGATGAAAGATATTTCATTGTATATATGTACTACCTCTTCTTTATCCCTTCATCTATCAGTGGGTACTCGGGCCTTTCATAATTTGGCTATTATAAAAAATGTTGCAATAAATAGAGGGGTGCATGTCTCCCTTTGAATTAGTATTGTATTTTTGGAGTAAATACCCAGTAGTGTGACTATTGGATCATAGGGTAGTTCTATTTTTATCTTTTTGAGCAATCTCCATACTGTTTTCCACAGTGACTACATAAGTTTGCCTTCCCACCAACAGTGCACACAGGTTCCTTTTTCTCTGCTTCCTTGCCAGCATTTGTTGTTTCCTGTGTTTTTGATTTTTGCCATTCTAACAGGTGTGAGGTGATACTTCATTATAGTTTTGATCTGTATTTCTCTGGTGATCAGTGATGTTGAGCATCTTTTCATGTGTCTGTTGGCCATCTGGACGTCATTGGATAAATGTCTGTGCATTTCTATTTTTTAATTGGGTTATTTGCTTTTTGGGTGTTGAGTTGTGTAAGTTCTTTATTGATTTTGGATACTAAACCTTTATAAGATATGTCATTTACAAATATCTTCTCCCAATCCATAGGTTGCCTTTTAGTTTTATTGATTGTTTCCTTCACTATGCAGAAGCTTTTCATTTTAATGCAGTCCCAATAGTTTATTTTTGCTTTCATTTTCCCTAAGGAGACATAGCTAGAAAAAATGTTGCTATGGCCAATGTCAAAGATGTTATTGCCTACGTTCTCTTCTAGGATTTTTATGGTTTCAGGTCTCACATCTAGGACTCTAATCCATTTTGAGTTTATTTTTGTGTATGGTGTTACAAGTGGTCCAATTTCATTCTTTTGCATGTAGGTGTCCGGGTTTCCCAACACCATTTGTTGAAGAGACTCTCTTTTTCCCATTGGATACTCTTTCCTCCTTTGTCGAAGAGTAAATGATCATGTAGTTGTGGGTTCATTTCTGGGTTTCCTATTCTGTTCTACTGATCTACATGTGTCTATTTTTTATGCCAGTACCATACTGTTTTGATAACTACAGTTTTGTAATATAACTTAAATTTCAGAATTGTGACACTTCCAGTTTTTTTCTTTTTCAAGATTGCTTTGACTATTTGAGGTCTTTTGTGGCTCCACACAAATTTTAGGATTATTTGTTCTAGTTCTGTGAAAAACACAATTGGTATTTTGATAGGGATTGCATTAAATGTGGATTGCTTTGGGCAGTATTGACATTTTAACATTATTTGCTCTTCCAACACATGAGGATGGAAAGTCTTCCCATTTCTTTGTGTCATCTTCACATTCTTTCATCAGTGTGCTATAGTTTTCAGAGTATGTCTTTTTATCTCTTTGGTTAGGTTCATTCCTAGGTCTCTTATTATTTTTATATAGTTGTAAATGAGACTGTTAATTTCTCTTTCTGCTGCTTCATTATTGGTGTAGAGAAATGCAACAGATTTCTATACATTGATTTTTGTATTCTGCAACACTACTGATTTCATTTATCAGTTCTAGCAGTTTTTTGGTAATGTTTCTGGTTTTCTATACATAGTATTATGTCATAGGCAAATAGTGCAACTTTTACCTCTTCTTGCCGATTTGGATGCCTTTCATTTCTTTTTCTTGTCTGCTGTGGCTAGGAATTCCAGTACTATATTGAATAAAAGTGGTGAGAATGGACATCCTTGTCTTATTCCTGACTTAGAGAAAAAGTTCTTAGTTTTTCCCTATTGAGTCTGATGTTTACTGTGGGTTTTTCATATATGGTCTTTATTATTTTAAGGTATGTTCCCTCTAGCCCTACTAGGTTGAGGGTTTTTTATCATGAATGGATGTTGTATCTTGTCACATGCTTTTTCTGCATCTTTTGAAATGATCATATGGTTTTTATCCTTTCTCTTACTGATGTGATATATCATGTTGATTGAACTGTGAATACTGAACCACCCTTGCATCCCAGGAATAAATCCCACTTGGTTGTGGTGAATATTGTTGGATTCAGTTTGCTAGGATTTTGTTGAGGATTTTGTTTTTTAAAGACTTATTTATTTTAGAGAAAGAGAGAGCATGTACACGAGCGGGGGGCATGGGGCAAAGGGACAGGGAGAGAAGCAGACACCCTGCTTAGTGTAGAGCCAGACTCAGGGCTCGACCCCAGGACTCTGAGATCATGACCTGAGCTAAAATCAAGATTTGGATGCTTAACTGACAGAGCCACCCAAGTGCCCTGGATTTTGTTGAGGATTTTTTTGCATCTATGTTCATGAGAGATATTGGCCAATAGTTCTTTTTGTGATATCTGGCTTTGGTATAAGGGTAATATTGGATTCATAGAATGAATTTGGAAGTTTTCCTTCCTCTTCTATTTTTTGGAATAGTTTGAGAAGAATAGGTATTAACTCTTCTTTAAATATTAGGTAGAATTTGCCTGTGAAGCTGTCTGGTCCTGGACTTCTGTTTGTTGGGAGTTCTTTGATTATTGATTCTATTTCATTACTGTAATCAGTCTGTCCAAACTTTCTATTTCTTCCTGCTTCAGTTTGGGTAGGTTATATGTTTCTAGAAATGAATCCATTTCTTCTAGGTTACCCAATTTGTTACCATATAATTTTTCATAATATCCTCTTATAATTGTTTGTATTTCTGTGGTGTTGGGGTTTTTTGTCCTCTCTCATTTGTGATTTTATTTGGGTTCTCTCTCCCCCCCATTTTATTATTATTTTTTTAATGAGTCTGGCTAGAGGTTTGTCAATTTTGTTGATCTTTTCAAAGTAGTTCCTGGTTTATCTGTCCCACTGTTTTTTGTTTGTTTTTTTTAAGTTTCTATATCATTTATTTTTGCTCTAATATTTATTATTTCCTTCCTTCTGCTGGTTTGGAGTTTTGTTTGTTGTTCTTTTTTAGTTCCTTTAGGTATAAAGTTAGGTTATTTGAGATTTTTCCTACTTCTTGAGGTAGGGCCTATATTGCTGTAAACTTCCCTCTTATAATTGCTTTTGTTGCATCCCAAAGATTTTGGATCATTGCGTTTTCATTTTCACTTGTTTCCATGTAATTTTTTATTTCTTTGACTTCTTGATTGACCCATCCATTGTTGAGTAGCATGTTATTTAACCTCCACGTATTTGTGTTCTTTCCAGAGTTTTTCTTGGGGTTGATTTCTAATTTCAAGCATTGTGGCCAGAAAAGATGCATAAAATAATTACAATCTTTTTTAATTTGTTGAGACTTGTTTTGTGGCCTAACATGACCTAGTCTGTATGTGCTTGAAAAGAATGTGTATTCTGCTGTTTTAGGATGGAATGTTCTAAATGTATCTGTTAAATCCATCTGGTCCGATGTGTCATTTATAGCCACTGTTTCCTTGTTGATTTTGTTTAGATGATCTATCCATTGATATAATGGGGCATTAAAGTACCCTACTATCATTGTGTTACTATCAATTACTTCCTTTATGTTTGTAAATAGCTGCTTGATGTATCTGGGTGCTCCCATGTTGGGTCCATAAATATTTGCAATTATTACTATCTTCTTGTTGGATTTTCCCTTTATGATTATGCAGTGTCCTTCTTTGTCTCTTATTAAAGTCTCGGTTTTAAAGACTATTTTGTCTAAATATTGCTACCTTATATTTCTTTTCACTTCCATTTACATAAGTGCTTTTCCACACTTTCATTTTCAGTCTGCATGTGTCTTTAGGTCTGAAATGAACTTTCTGTAGGTGGCATATAAATGGGTCTTGCTCTTTTATCCTTTCCATCACCCAATGTCTTTTGACTGGAACATTTTGTCCATTTACACTCAAAGTAATTATCAATAGATATATACTTATTGCCATTTTTGTTAGTTGTTTTAGTTGTTTTTGTAGTTCTTCTCTGTTCCTTTCTTCTCTTGCTCTCTTCTCTCATGATTTGCTGGCTTTCTTTAGTGATATACTTGGAATACTTTCTCCCTCCCTCTCTCTCTCTCTCTGTCTCTGTCTCTGTCTCTACCTATTACCAGGTTTTTTTATTTGTCATTACCATTAGGTTTATATATAACAACTTATGCATAGAGCAGTCTATATTTGATGGTTAAGTTTGAACCCATTCTAAAAGCACTAAATATTTACTCCTCTCCCCATCCCATGTCATATTTTATGTTCTTTTGTGAATCCCTTGACTGGATTTTTATAGATATACTTAATTTTGCTGTTTTTGTGCTTCCTATTTTTCTTACTCCTACTTACGGTCTTTCTTTCCCACTCAAAAAGTCCCCTTTAACATTTCTTATATGGCTGGCTTGGTGATGAATTCTTTTAACTTTTGTCTGGGAAACTCTTTATCTCTCCTTCTATTCTGAATGATAGCCTTGCTGAATAGAGTATTCTTGGCTGCAGATTTTTTCCTCTTATCATTCTGAATATATCATGCCAATCCCTTCGGGCCTTCAGAGTTTCTGCTGTAAAATCTACTGATAGCCTTATGGGGTTTCCCTTGTATGTAACTGTTTTCTCTTGCTGCTTTTAGAATTCTCTCTTTATCATGACTTTCTGCCATTTTAATTACTATGTGTGCTGATGTGGACCTCCTTGGGTTGATTTTGTTGGGGGCTCCCTGTGCCTCCTGGATCTGGATTTGTTTCCTTTCCCAGTTTAGTGAAGTTTTCAGCTTTTATTTCTTCAAAGAAATTTTCCTCCCTCTTTTCCTTTTCTTCTCCCAAAGGGATCCCTATAATGAAATGATGTTAACACTTGATGGTGTTGCTGAGTTCCCTTATTTTATTTAGTAACAAAAGACATATATATGCATATATACATATGTAATATATAATAACTAACACATGTGTAACATACATACATATAATAACTATATTAAACTAAAATATATTGCTTAACAATATAGGGAAGGTGGAACAGAATGAGAGAACTGGAATAGAAGCTAGAGTTTCTGAGCTTAACCTAATTTTGTAGATTTAATATGTAGTCATATATTTATTTCACATTCTTATAAATTATTTAAAAAATCAATTCCTAAAAACAAAACCAATCTGAAAGAAATTATTTCAAATGTTTTTTTTAAAAAAACAGAATTTGTGTATGTATTTTTTATAGTATATACTCTGAGGACAAAAAAAAAAACCTTTAAATGTTACAGTGATCATACTGTTGATGGTAGTTTTGATGTTGTTATTCTGAGACAGTTGCAAATGTAATGTAGGACAAAGCAATGAATCATTGTTTTGGTGCACTTGTGGACCAGCATTTTTCACTGTGGGAGAAAGGCCATATACAAATAAGATAAAGAGTTTAAATAAAAACCCCAAATACTGAATTTAAACTGGAATGTCCATAAATTTCATGATGTATGTTAATATATTTATTTATTACTTTATACTTATATTAATTTCCTACCGCTGTCCACTGAAATACCTAGAAACAATGACTAATCCAGAAGCCATGAACACTATTAGTGCCAGGTAATAGAGCCACTATTGTGCTCTACTTTCCCACTAAAACGAATCAGGTCTCATTATAGGTGTGGGGATTTCTTCACACAACAATATATGCTATAGACAGATATAGTCTTCATTCCTTCTTAGGGCCACAGATTACTCCATTATGTGGCCCTACCCTGGTTTACTCAGGTTACCTTTTGATGGAAATTTGGTTCCTTCTAGATCTGTGCTACCATAAATTGTGCCACAATGACAGACTCATTTTTCTATACTTATACACTTTTGCACTGCTTCATGTTAATATATTATCTGTCCATTATATTTAAAGAAAGTTATGAGAGACCGAGGCCGGGTCACCTTTACCGGGCCGGGCAGGCAAGGGCTTGGCCCTGGCAACCGCGCTGCGATGTGGTTAGAGATCCTGCCTGGGATCGGTGTCATGGCCGTGTGCTTGGTCATCCCCAGCATAGCCACGGCGCACATCCACAGGTTCAGTAACGGGGGCAAGGAAAAAAGGGTTGCCTATTATCCCTATCAGTGGAGTTTGATGCAAAGAGATAGGCGGGTCTCTGGAGTTAATAGTTACTATGTGTCAAAGGGTTTGGAGAATATCAATTAAGGAAGCATTTTCCTGATTGATGAAAAATAACTCAGTCATACTCATCTACCCCTTCTAGAAGGTTATGCAGTGTATTAATATAGTGCATAATAAAAACAACAAAAAAGTAAAAAAAAAAATGAAAGTTATGAGAAGAAAAGACAACTTTAGCAACATGAACAAAGCTAGCAGAGGGAAACCCAGGATGAGAAAGGAAGCAAAGACCTGTAAAAGGGACCTACAACCGTCCAGGGAAGAGTACAGTGAACCAGAATGTGAGCCATGGAAGTGACACCATAAGAGAGGAGAGGACAGACCCAACAGGTATTTAGAAATAGAATTCCAGGAACTTGAGGACTGGTGAGATATGGGGCCTAAGAGAGGAGATCTCTAAGCCAGACTCTTGCCTGTGGGAAGTTGATGATCACCAGCAGGGAAAACATGGAAAATCTGAAGGAAAAGATGAGGAATTCATTTTGGACACTTCATGTGTGAAAGGCCTCTAGTACAGCAAGTAACAATGTTGAGTTACCAGAAATGGGTAAAACTGTAGACATGAGAGTCTTTAGCATATGGGCAGTAGCCAAATCCATAAGACTGGATGAATTTGAGCCAGAATTCTGAAAAAAACACTATTTACATATGATATATATTGGCATATTGCATGTATATGTATGTGTGTGCACGTGCATACATGTTTAACTGTTTATTTTGGACACCTTCAAACATATACAAAGGTGGAGATACAATGCACTTCTAATATCTCTTACTCAGTTTTAATAATTACCAAAAATTTGCCATTCTTATTTCATCTATCATGTATTTTTTTTAAGTATTTTTAAGCCAGATCCCAAAATTCATTTCACCTGTAAACACTACATTTTATATCTCTAATAGATAAGGTCCATTTTTGTTGTTCTTATAACCAAAAAACCATTATTCCACCTAGTGTTATTGTATTAGTTTGCTGAGGCTGCCATAACAAAATACCACAGATTTGTTGTGCTCTTATCTCTGGTGTCTATGTGCCACAACCTCTTTTTACAAGGGTTCCCATCATACTGGATTAGGGCCCATATTAACAGCTTCATTTAACTTAATCACCTCTTTAAAGAGGTGATTTACAAATACAGTCACATTCTGAGGTACTAGGGTTTCGAGCTTCAGCATAGAATTTGGGAGAGGACAAAATTCAGCCCATAATAGTTAACATAGCCAGTTTACATTCCATTTTCCTGCAGTGGTTACCACATTATGTACTGGGTGGATTCTATTATCATGATATTACTTAACATGTTACTCTGTGCCTTCCTCTTTCAAGTAAACCAGCAGTTAGATCTAGAGGCTTCATTAGATTTAGAATCAATTTCTGGTTTTGTGAAAATATTTCAAAAAGAGTAACAATATGAAATGTATCCCATCAGGAGGTACACAATACTTGATCATCTCACTTGCAGTACTATTAAGATTGATCAAGTGTTGTCAGTCTGATCCATTTCTATGAAGTTCCCTTTCAACCATCCACCAAATGCTTATTTGGCAAACATCAGTTATTATTTCCTTAGCCATGTCCAGTCTACTAATAGGCCCATCAAAGGCATTCATTTCTTTTATATATTTTTTGTCTCTAACATTTATTTTTGGTTCTTTGTTAGGACTTTCATCTCTTATATTGTCCATCTACTCTTGAATGCTGTCTACTTCATCCCTTAGAGCCCTCAGCATTTAATCACAGTTTCAAAGTCCCAATCTGATAATTCCAATATCCATGCAATGTCTGGTTCTGATGCTTGCTTTGTCTCTTCAAACAATGTCTTTTGGGATGTCTTCTTTTTCTTGATTGCTGGACATATAAAAAGAACTGTTGTAAACAGGCCTTTCATAATGTAGTAGTGAGATTTACGGGAGGTGAAGCATTCTACAGTCCGAGTAGGTCTCAGTCTTTCAGTGAGCCTGTGCCTCTGAACCATGAACTTCACAAGTGCTTCTCAGTTTTCTCCCCCACTCCTCTTATATCTGGGACAGGATGGCTAGAGTGGGCTAGAGTTGAGTATTTCCTTTCCCCCAGGTCCTCTAGGCTCTGATAAAACCCCAACAAGTTAGGCTCTGGTTAACTTGAGGGCAAGCCTTACTAAGTTTCCTCTGAGGGCAGGCCTTACTAAGAAGAAGAGAGTTTTCTGGTTTATTTTCAGATGGCTTTTCCTCTCCTCCTGTTGGAGCACAAGATTTTTCTCTGATATTTACTGTGAGAAACTTGTAGAGTTTTTGGAGGTGTAAACTTACAAAAGTGTGGGGGCTGCCTCATGACTCAGTCCCCCTGGAGCTTTTAAGTGTCAGAATTGTCCACACTGAGCCTCCAGCAATTCATCAATTGCAGTTCAGGTTCCCCTAGCCGGGCACTGGTTCGCATGGAGGCTGCTGCTCCAATACATTGTGATTCTATATTCACGTGTCAGTCTCTCTATTTGGCGGGCATTATATGCCCTGTGACCTCACTTCTCTTGCAGATCTAAAAAGAGTTGTTGATTTTTCAGTTTGATCATCTTTTTACTTATTGTTGGGATGGAGTAGCAACTTCTAAGCTCCTTATATGTGGAACTGAACTTATTATTTCTTAGAAACATTATTTTCTTATGGGTTGTAAAATGGTGATATTATCATTCCTCCCTCATTTATTCATTGGACTTTTTTCATAAAAAAGTTTTTCTTCATCAACAATTTGGTTACTCTGAATTTCAGTTCATGTAGGAAAAGCAGGTTAATTGTTTTGCTTTTTTAACCATTATTTACCAATTTCAGAATAATGAACTGGTGTCCTAGCAATCTTCAATGTGACTAGTGAGCTTTTTTTTTAAGCAATAGTAAGAATTCATGTATTTTTAACATATTTAATGAGTTTCAATCCATTGCAGTCAAACACTTTTTAATTGTCCTTGGTGCTCCAAGTATTTCTTCTTTTGCCAGCAGGAGCCATTTCAAGCTGGACACTCTTATCATTGCCTGCAGAAACACATACATACAAATACATGCACATACACGCAAAGCCAAAGGATTCAGAATATACAGGCCTTCCCCTTCTCTCCAAGACCACATCTAGTTTCCCAACTGGTGGACATGTTACATCCACTCACATTCCATTGGCCAAAGCACGTCATATGGCAAAATGCAAAATCACTACGGTGGGGGAAGTATATTCTACCCAGACTGAAGCCATGACAAAAGTGAAATTTTTCATTTAAAAAATTGTGAATAAAACTATCTACCACACTGGGTGTGATGATTGGTTTTATGTGTCAACTTTGCTATCCACCTATTTAATCAAACACTAATCCAGGTGTTACTGTGAAAAGAATTCTATAGATGTGTTTTTCATCTACAATTGATTGATTCTAAATAAGGAAGATTACTCTTGATGATATAGGTAGGCCTTTTTCAATCAACTTTGACAATACACAAAGGCCTTTACAGCAAAAACTGAGGGTTCTTGGAAAAGAACAAATTCTGTCTCAAGACTACAACATCAACTCCTGCTTGAGTTTTCAGTCTACCACCCTGCCCTACAAATTTCAGACTTGCCAGCGTTAAAAATTGCATGAGCCAATTCCTTCAAATGAAAGAATGACCCTAACCAAAGCAATTAGACAAGGGAAAGTAATAAAAGGCATCCAAATTGTAAGGAACAAGTAAAACTATCTCAATTAACAGATGCTATGATTCTGTATATAGAAATCCTAAAGAACATACACACGTACACACACACACAATTATTAGAGCTAATAAATAAATTTGGCAAATTTGCAGAGTATAAGATCAACACTCAAAAAAATGTGTTTTTAATACACTAACAATGAATAACCCAAAAAGGAAATTAAGTGATAATTCCACTTATAATACCATCTGCTATGGACTGAATTGTGTCCCTCCAAAATCCATATGTTGAAACCCTAATCTCCAATTTGATTGTTTTTGAGATAAGGCCTATAAGAAGGTAATTTAAGGTTAAATGAGGTCATAAGGGTAGGGCCCTCATCTGATAGCTTAGTATCCTTAAGAATAGACACCAGAGTACACCCTGTCTCCCTTTCTTTCTCTCCCTGCCCACTATGGAAGGACAAAGTGAGAAGGCAGCTATCTACAAGCCAGGAATAAAATTCTCACCAGAAAACATACTGGCCTTGATCTTGGATTCCTAGTCTCCAGAACTGTAAGAAAGAAATTTCTGTTAAGACACCCAGTATGCAGTATTTTGTTATAGCAACCTAAGCTGATTAAGATAGCATTCAAAAAGATGAAATACCTAAGAATAAATTTAAGGAGATGAAAATATTGTGTACTGAAAACCATAAAACATTGCTGAAAAAAATTAAAGAAGACCTAAATAAATGGAAAATTATCATGCTCATGAATTGGAAGACGGAGTATTTAACACACCAATATTTGCCAAAGTTATCTACCAATTCAACAATCCCTATCAAAATCCTAGTGGCCTTTTTGCAAAAATGGAAAAGCTGATCCTCAAATTCATATAAAGTTGCAAGGGAGCCAAAACAATATTAGAAAAGAAGAACAAAACTGGAGGACTTACACAACCCCATTTTAAAACTTACTACAAAGTTACAGTAATCAAAACAGTGTGGTACAGATTTCTTCCTGCTATCCAAAAATAGAGTTCCTATGAAACCTTTTATAAACTGAAATGGCATAGAGTGAAGAAGCAATTAACATTAATTTACATGGAAAATTATAATTTTACATGGAAAAACAATCTCTCTCAGGCTTTTCCGATACTTTAGAACACATCTTGCTAAATGGATGCACAACATAAATCAAGATTAAGCACAGATGCTCACAGACACAGTGCAAAGCTATGGTGGCTTGATACTGAGATGTAGTTCCCAGAGAAAGAGTTTGGCTGTGCCACTCTTGCTGCTCAGGGTGCATGCTGCCTCTATAAAGGCTCCCTACAAAACAAACACTGAACACTTTTTTCTCCTTTAATCTTTTGTCGTAAAAGCAAAAATTCTTTTCAGATTTCTTTCAATTAATGAAAACAGGTACTAATGTAGGTCTTTCGTAAAAGCAAAGTGGCATAACACAAATTTTGAAAAGCTGGGGATACCTACACTGACAAAGGATAGACATATAGACCAATGGAGTAGAATTAACAGTCCAGAAACAAACCCATACATGTATGGCAAACTGATTTTTGATATGGAGGTCAAGACCATTCATTGGGAGTAAGAACAGTCTCTTCAACAAATGGGTCTGGGACAACATGCAAAAGAATGAAATGAAATCCCTATTACACAACATATACAAAAACTAACTGAAAGCGAATCAATGACTTAAATACATGAGCTAAAATCATAAAACTCTTACAAGAAATCCTAAGGGTAAATCCTATAGAATCAAAATTAAAATGGGGTCACTCATGATGGGGACAAAATGGTGTTGGCCAATGCAGGCAGGCACATTAAAGAAAAGCAAAACTTAGCCTTACCTGACAAATTGCAGTAACTTATGGCTCCTCTCAGAAATCAGTCCAGGACAGTGATACCCCCAAATGCCAAGTCTGTTCATGCTATCTTTGGACTTTCTTTTTTCTTTGACTCAGCTACCCTGACACAAATAAGAACACTAAGCAACCAATCAACTGAAAAAGTCAAATAACTTCCATGTTTACCCCATAAACACCTTTTAACTTGAAACTCATTGCTCTCTTTGTCTTGAGTTTCCGAGTTTACAGGTCAAAACCACTGCAACAAACTCATCTTTCTGTTTTATTTTACTCAGTGTATGGAGTTTGGCTTTTGACAATCCTTATGAATTTGGATTTGGCAATGGGTTTTTAAGTATGACACCAAAAGCACAAGCCATAAGCCAGAAAAATAAACTAGGCTTCATCAGAAATTTAAGTTTGTACATCAAAGGACATTAGCAAGAAAGTGAAAAGACAACCTACAGAATGGAAGAAAATATTTGCAAATCATATATCTGATTAGGGTCTAGTATCCAGAATACAGAAAGACTCAAAACTTAAACAACAAAGACAACCCAATTAAAAAATAGGCAAAGGACTTGAATAGACAGTTCTCCAAAGATATACAAATGGGCAACACAGCCATGAAAAGATATGCAACATCACTAGCCTTAGGAAAACACAAATCAAAACCACAATAAGATACTATTTCATACCTACTAGGATGAGTATAATTTTTAAAAAAGAAATTTGGCGAGGATGTAGAGAAATTGGAACCACCACATATTGATTGCTATTAGTATGTAAAATGTCTCAGCCACTGTGGAAAAGTTTCATCAATTTCTCAAATATTTAAGAATTGAATTACCATATGACCCAGCAATTCCACTCCTAGGTATTTGACAAGCTCTCTCCAGGATTCTAGTCTGATTTGTGGGACATGTATTAACCAGTTGTAGCAAGAATCCTAAGTCAGTTTACAAAGAACTGTGTATCTGTATCCCCCTGGATATCTGATCTGATCAAACTCTTAGTCCCCACCCTTGGTGCCTGATCAACCTAATCTGCCTTCAGTCAGAATCCCAACAAGTCAGTTTAGCCAGAATGCCCCCTGACCCTTATCATTTCCTATTAAGAAACTTCCATCCACTGCCCTCCAACTCCGCTCCTTGGCTATAAATTACTATTTGTTCATGCTGTACATGTGGAATTGAGTCCAGTTCTATACTGAGGTCTCTTTCCCTCTTTTGCAATAGTTGCCAAATAAAATCTGTTTTTACCACTTGAACTATGTCAGGCTCTGGTTTTCTTTAGGGGTATATTACCCACCCACCCCCAAATTGAAAACAGGACTCAAATACAAAACAAATATTCATAGCAGCACCATACACAATAGTCCAAAGGTGTAAATAACCCAAATGGCCATCAATGGACCAATGCGTAAAACTAAAACTGTAGTATATACATACAATGGGACAGAATATAAGCCATAAAAAAGAATTATGTACTGATACTTGCTACAAGGTGGATGGACCTGGAAAACATTACGCTAAGTGAAAGAAGACACATAAAAAAAGGTCACATTTTCCATTTTTGGGAAATATCCAGATTAGGTAAATCTAAAGACTCTGAAAGTAAGTGGTGTCTGCTGAGGTCTAAGAGAGGGAAAAATGGAGAGTAAATACTTAATGGGGGTGATGAAAATGTTTTGGAATTAGAGTTGGTGGTTGCACATCATCATGAATGTACTAAATGCTACCGAATTATATTTTTATCTTTTTAAGATTTTATTTATTTATTCATGAGAGACAGAGAGAGAGAGGCAGAGGGAGAAGCAGGCTCCCCATCGAGCAGGGAGCCCGATGCAGCACTCGATCCCAGGACTCCGGGATCATGAACCGAGCCGAAGGCCGATGCTTAACTGACTGAGCCACCCAGGCGTCCCTGAATTATACTTTTAAAATGTTTCATTTTATGTTCTGTGAATTTCACCTCAATAATAAGAATAAAGTTTATACCCAACAACCAAAGTTGTTTAGAGGTGCAGAACTACAATTAGACATTGTAATGTATGCTGGTTATTCCCTTTCTGAACTGTTAGAACTCTTCAGTGAGGTTGCTTCTGTTTGTTTTTTGGAATTTTTTAAACATTAAATTCACTGGCATTTGATATACACTGTCGAAGGCTGAATGGCTTGAACTATTAATTGTAGAAATGGTGAAGTTCCCTTTCCATTTGGATGGGCTGAGATTAAAAGCTCGTTCCAAGAGTCTTTCACTCCAGAAATTCAGAAGGGCACCCTACCTTCCAAATAGCCACATCCTACCTCGCATTTTACGGGGCTGGATGCTGGGCCCGCGAAGGAGTTTGTGGGCCCCCCCAACTGCCGGGCCTGAGTCCCCACCCTCTTTGTGGGGACCCGCCCCGCCCCGCCCCGACAACACCAGCCTTTGGCGCGCAAGCCTCCTGGGTGCCGGCCGACCCTCCCAACTCCACCTCTTCCGCCTGCGGTCCCCAGCTCGCCCCGCCCAGCGCGCCAGTCGGAAGTGCGGGCGCCGGAACAGGCCTACGGCTGAGTTGAGACGCTCCCGCGAGGGGACCTACGGAACGAACCTGCAGCCTGCAGCGCGGGGCCCTCGCCCGCACGTCGCGTTCCAGCCGAGCCAGACGCGCCGTCATGAGGCCAGCGCGGCGGCGTTCCGCACAGGTGGGTGGGGGCGAGTGGGAGTGGCGGGCCCCCAGCGACGGTTAGGCGCGCGAGATCTTGGCCGGGGTCAAAGGTAAGCGAGCGGCTTCCCGAGTGGCTTTTCGCGGTTTTCCACAGAGCCGGCGTCCGCAGAGGGAAGGTGTTCCGAGAGACGGGGACGGGCTGGGCTGAGCCCTCGCACCCCGGGTAGTAGCCTCAGTTGCCTCTGGCAGTGTTTCCAAGCAACGCTTTTCATTGTAGTTTGACTTTTGGATTCCAGGTACGGGTATTTCCGGAAATTTCCAAGAATTTCGCGTAGCGCTTCTTTGGGGGAGGGTTTCTTGGTATCCATATTGAATAAAGACTGTTCGCCCTGCTGTTGTGTTGTGGCGTTATATTGGTAAAACCTAAGGTGTTTCAAAAAAAAAAAAAAAAAAAAACCCAAACAGTTGAAGCGTCAGGTCGATCAGGAAAAGCAGTGGAATCGGTTGCTAGTTTTACAGTTGGATTAATTACTGGTCCTTGCCATGGTTACCGGAGCTAGCTGTTCTGGAAGCCATCGCCTGTAACCATCGCATCAGGAGGGGCTGCGTTTTCCTGGGTACCATACATTAAAGTCCCTGGTAGGAAAATAGTGATTAGCAAGATTTTCCGAGTTAGATTGAGTATAATGTACGAAGGTTGAGAACCATGATACGAAGTTAGATCAAAATTAAGAAAAAAAAATGTACGTTAGTCTGAGCAGAATCCGATTGCTTTTTAAAATCTAAAAACGGGTGCTGGATTGAATGGCCTGAAGGTCGTGAGCTTTAGTAGAAAGAATCTAAGATTAAAAATTTAGAGGTCTAAATTCCAGTCTGTGTGATCTTGAGAAAATCCTTCGTTTTGAGTGCCTTATTTTGTACAATGGACACGATAATTACAATGGTTTTTTCACAGGGTTCTGGTAAATGCTGTATGCGGTCATAATGTTTGGTTTCTAAATTGTATACGTAGTTAATGGTTTTTGTCTGTAATACTTAAATAATTTAAAGTTGGGAAGCCTTCCTCTTCCCATCCCCCTCCCAATTTAGTGACAGAGATTAGAGTCATCACATCTTGCCTGTACCTGTTGTACCTTCATCTTTAGATTCAGTGGTCAGAAATTTTCACCTTAACTTAAACTCACATTAAACCCATGAGCTGTTGGAAGGTAGGATTAACGTCTTACTTTTTAAATTATTGTTCCTGGAACTTGGATGGTGCCTGTCATTTTTTGTTTTTTGTTTGTTTGTTTCTTAAACCCAAACTGGCAAAACCTAAGCTTTGGGTTCACCAAAAACAAAAACAATTTTACATGGAAAATACTGTTTTCAGTCACTTGAGGATGTGGTTTTTATAGCTTAATGGTGTGTAGACACACAAGTTAGAGGGAGTTAGGTAAAATTAGCCTTTGCATCACCTGGAGGTTTCAAAAAATTCTGATCCGTAGGCCCTACTCCAGACCAGTTAATCAGAATCACTGCATGAGTATACCACTTTTTAAAGCTCCCCAGGTTATTCTGTTATGCAGCCAGGGTGAGAACCCATGTGTTAGGAGGAATGAGATTCTTCAGCAGTGTATCCAGTTTGCTTGAAGAGGGGAAGGGCTAGAGGGACTGGAGCTGTATCTGCCAAATGTAGCTTAGGATATTTGGGGGAATATCTTTAGAGGACTTTTATTAGTAGGTGTGATGAAATGTGCGATTTGTAAAGTGAACTGTACAGTGATGCAGGTTAGTGGATAGATTGTTAGAATAATCCATAGGAACAATGACAGTAGCAACAGTGGCGATGGAGAGGAGAAATTTGAAGACATTTATTCTTTTCTCTCCTGGATGTTAAATTTTTTGAAGAAAGCGAGTAATAATTCTAATTTACCTAGTTAAAACTGTACTTTTCAACAATTGTGTGATATGTGATTTTTATTGTTGCTGATTATTTAAAAATGTGTTCAAAAATTTCTATTTCTCAAGTAATTTTCCCTATTAACGAGATAATCTGATTTCTCTTAAGAGCTTTATGTTAATGTGGGGTTTTTGTTGTTTTTGCTTTTTTAGCACTATAAGATTGATATTAAAGACATGGTTTTCACCCCTCTTCATCCACGCACATAAGTTATCTCCTCTTTTTGGACCCCTATTTTATACCACAATGGTAAGCTATAGCTCATTATGTTCTTATTTGTGTTTTAGAATGTTCTCTTTATCTCTATAAAAATATCTGTATTACAGGTACAGAAATACTCACGTATGCCTAAGTTACCCTACCTAGGAGATTACTTAGCGCTCACCTGCAAAATCTTCTCTAGAAAATAGGGGGCTCATCTCTCAATTCAATATTATAATTATGTCTAACTTAAAAAGATAATTTGTCCTTATGTTTGTGAAGCATTAAAAAATATTTACTTCACCTGCCACAGTCAAATCACTGGCAAGGAGGGTGGGTATAAATACAAATGACTTGGAGGGGGCACAGGTTTCTCATATTTTAAAATTCCTCTTAATTTAGATTGTTGTTGTTTAAAAACAAATGTAACCTGCTCACCACAAAAAACATTTAAAGCAGCATCAATGTTAGCCTTCTAATGGCACATTTCTGTTCACTGACTTAACAGTCATTAAACATACTTGGAGCTGGGCATTTACCTTTTGCCATGAAAATATTTAAAAACAAAGGGGAAAAAAATCACTTTATTGTGTTTGAAAGAAGCAGCAGCATTTAACAATGAAAAAATAAACACTGACCACAGTGCTGAATAAACCTTTGAAAACGTTTGTCCTCTCTTCTGATCTTGCCTATCCACCACTGCCTGTTAGAGAAAAGTAGTGCAGTCAAAATGAGGGGCTGACCTCAACTTTACATCTTGCATCCATATTAGCTATCACTTTCTCTCAAGTGTTAGACGGAGGTAGTGAATAAATGATGCTTATAAACATAAGCAGTTATATCTCACTAGAGCTTTTGAAGTTTTGATTTCAGAAGATGAGACATTTACTTGAGAAGACTTAACAGTAGCCAGTTGTCCTAGAGTATACATTTGTTTATTATTTTTTGTATGAACTTTAAGATTTTTATGACCAAAAGAATTAAAATAACCTTATATATTTATTAAAAGGGCATATCTAGAGTTACAGTTTTGTGCTGGAAAATGGTTTATACTCGAGAATCTCATCTTGAATCCTGGGAACCAATTTCATTAGGAATCTGCTGCTTATAAGATTATTTTCATAAATTAAATTGGTATAAATTTATTTTAACTTTTTGAAATGATGGCATATTTTAGCCTTTTTTCACTTCTACGTTTTAGATGTTTGGTAATGTGAGTGGTTTTTTTTTGTTTGTTTTTTGTTTTTTGGGTTTTTTTGTTTTTTGTTTTTTTTATTGCAGTCTAAAATGACCAGCTATTTTTGTCGTCATATGAATTCTCCATCCCTAGGACTCGGGTGGCAGGGTCACTTAAACCTTTCCATGATTTCCAGAGGCTGGCAGTATTTCTTTTTCCCATTGCTTTCTTGGGATTTTGGTGGGTGCTAGCTTTTACCCCATAGAATTTAGTAGGTAGAATTACTGCAGTCTACAAAATAAAATAATTTAGGCCCTTGTTAATAAAAAATGAAAGTTCTCTGGCTCTCAGTGGAATTAAAAATTAGAGACTATCATTGTGAATGAAAAATACTGTAACACTGTATGGTACCCAAACCTCAAAATTAGAAAGAGATATCATTGGTGTTAAATTTACTTATTTAGGGGGCCTGGGTGGCTCAGTCAGTTAAGCAACTGCCTTCAGCTCAGGTCATGATTCCGGGGTCCTGGGATCGAGTCCCACATCGGGCTCCCTGCTCAGTGGGGAACCTGCTTCTCCCTCTGTGTGCTCCTCCCCCTGCTTGTGCTCTCTCTCTGTCAAATAAATAAATAAAATCTTTTAAAAAAAAATTACTTATTTAAAACCTAATACTCTTTATTCTTAGATATCAGTACAAAAGAAGCTTTTACAAATGAAAACAGAGCTTACCTTCTTCTCTTGCCTTGATAAAAGGGTCTCAAAGAAATGGATGAAGGGTGGGAGTCTGTTCTTTATTCTCAGGCCTGACATGCAGTAATAAAACTATTATTTCATTAATTTTAGATGCATTTTCTTATACATTTTAATATTAGCCAATGAGTCTACAATTAAGGACATCTTGCAGTTATAATTGGCTGCATTTTTTTCTTAATATTACCTAGGATACTGATGCATACTTACAGTTGATGGTATCTTAAAGTCCTTGAAACATGGTAATGATAGCTATCATTTATTGCATTTCTACTGGGCACTGACCTAGAAACCTTATATTATAGATTCTCTGCATTAAGATATTAAGAATTTCTGGGCGCCTGGGTGTCTCAGTTGGTTAAGCGACTGCCTTCAGCTCAGGTCATGATCCTGGAGTCCCGGGATCAAGTCCCACATTGGGCTTCCTGCTCAGCGGGGAGTCTGCTTCTCCCTCTGACCCTCTTCTCGCTCGTGCTTTCTATCTCTCATTCTCTCTCTCTCTCTCAAATAAATAAATAAATAAATAATCTTTAAAAAAAGATATTAAGAATTTCTAAATTGGTGTTAGGTACCAATATAACAGCACCCCCGATTTTCAGGATTCCTAGCAGATTAGGAGAGTTAATCTTTGCTTCACTTTAATTGCATACTGGATGGCTGTGTATTTTCCTGAATGGTGCTCTTAGAATGTTGAAGAACTTGAAGTTTATAGAATGGTAGTAGTTTCTATATCCAGCCATTGGCTATATATTAGCCTCCATAAACACTAGCCAGAGAAAACCATTTTAGCATTTCTTATATAATTTATTGTCATAATCAGGTGCCCAAGACTGACATGATTTTTCTTTGTAATATATCTTGAACATACAGTGGGGTGGGTGGATATAAAATAAAGGAAAATATGTTAGATGTGTTTTAGAAAATAAAAACGTATATAAACATTTAACTAGAAGTGTTATATTATTTTTTGTGAAAATAACTAATACCAAATACACTATTTACTTTTTACAGCAACAAGCTTTAGAACTAGCTTTGGATCGTGCTGAGGTGAGGTGTGACTAAGTTACATATTGAAATAGTGTTGTCTTAATTAACAAAACTCAGTTTTAAGAGATTTTTGTATGTGGTTCTCAGAGGAGTACATTAACATAATTTTAGGATAAGTATGCATATAATTTTGCTATAAATAAAAATACTTTGTGATGAGGTTTGGGTCATCTCTTATTTGGAATTTTTAGTGTAGAATAAAAATTATTGAACAAAGACATAGAATTTCTAAAATCATGTTTTCCTTTTTGATAAGTTTTCTAATTACTCAATTAAAGGGGAAAATAGTTCAAAAATATATAGAGTTCTTACAACTGGATATGCTGTGCATATTCTGAACAACCATAAAACATTTTGAAAATAATTCTGACCTGTGAAATCACAGTTCTGAAACTATATGATTTTGCTTGTATCATAGCAGTGAAATATTGTGTTAAATTATAGAGCAGTTTAAATTTCACTTGTTTGTAACATAAATTTAGATGTTAAGTAGTTTAAGGTATAAGTAGTTAAGGTATAATTTAATATGAATCAGAGACTTGAGTGACTAGTTTTTTGGTCTTAACACGTTTTAGGTATACTTATAATAGAGCTGTTCATACAATAGAGCTGTTCATGCACTAAGCAAAAGGCAAGCTGTTTTCATAAACTTTTCTTTTTTAGTATGTCATTGAAAGTGCCCGACAGAGACCTCCTAAAAGGAAATACCTGTCTAGTGGAAGGTATGAGTACTTAATTGATTGATATTATTGAAAATATGATAGCTACCACTTACTGCATTCCCTCTAGGCACTGTGCTAGAAGTGTTAGAGGTACTTTACAGGTATTAGAAATTTCTAAGTTGATATTAGCTACTATATCCAACCCCACTTCACCCCCAGTTTGGGAGAAATTGGGGAAAAAATTAGGGAAAATTTCAAAATTGCATTCATTTTATGATTATAATATTTTGAAATGAAATATTTCATTTCGTCAAACAAAATAATATTTTGTTTCATTAAATTTTAGAAAATCTGTATTTCAAAAACTTTATGACTTATATATTGAAGAATGTGAAAAAGAGCCTGAAGTTAAGGTAAGTATAAATTTTTTATGTTGTTACTGCTTTTGAAATGTAGAGGAAGAGGGACATTTGAAGGAGTTAAATTTGAAGCACATCATGATTTATATTTTTGTGAGTGAACTAACATCTTTTCCAGCCAAACTAGCCAATTCTGCAGCTGACCCATAACCTTGGCTAATCTGGCACTGGGTAGAGATCACCTGCTTAGGTAAGAGAGGTGAACAGTGTTTGCCAAGTAACGGAAAATATTTCCTTGAGAAGCTCAAAGAAGCAGAGTCACCATATATATTATCTTTTGCTTCTTTTCCCCCTGATAAGTGATTTGTAGACCAAAGACAGGAGGAAAAAAGTAGCTATTTCCTCAGGGTGATTTGCACTGGAAAGGTTATAAGGACATGTAGGAAATTCAGGTGTGATAATAAAAGATGAATTTGGTCACAAAAATTACTTCAGGGCTAGGTTAACTTAACTCATTTTTATTTAGTATAAAAGTATGGGCAATAGAAATGTAGCAAATTGATTTCTTGATATCTTTTGGATTTGGGGGCTATAAGAGCCTTAAAAAGCTTTGTGAACTTCTTTAAAGGTGAACACCATTGTGCTCGCTATGGCAGCACATAAGCTAAACATGAATACCATTTGGGGCGCTTGGGTGGCTCAGTGAGTTAAGCGTCGGACTCTTGATTTCGGCTCACGTCATGATCTGAGATGGAGCTCTGTGTAGAGCCTGCTTAAGATTCTCCCTCTGCCCCTTGTGCACTTTCTCTTAAAAAGAAAAATACTTTTTTACCTTTTAGGCAAAAAAATTAGTAGAATGCCAATAATATCTAGCCTTTAAAATCTTAACATGGGGAAAAATGATAGATAAGTATGGAATAAATCTTGTACGTTTCTCATAAGTTTTGTTGAGGTATAATTGATGTATGATAAATTGCACGTTTATTAAATATATATTTTGTAAGTTTTGACATATGTACACCCATTAAACTATGACCACAATCAGTATAACAGTATAACGAACATGTCCAGCATCTCAGAGACAGAACTAAGGATACATAATAATTCTAAATTGGGGTTACCAGTCATTATCTGCCAGCTGAATCTAGCTGAAACGCTGCATGTTTTTGTAAATGAAGTTTTATTGGAATCCAGCCGTATCCATTCATTTATGTCTTATCTGTGGCTGATTTAAAGGTACAACGGCAGAATTAAGTATTTGCAACACAGACCATACATAGCCTACAAGCCTAAAATACTATCTAAGCCCTTTAAGTGAGAAATTTTCTGACCTCTGAATTTTTGCTCACCCCAGAACTGAGTGGAAACCAACTTGCTGTCTTGAAGGGATACTCAGTCCTGTTACAATTTATCTGTTCTGTCTTATGTCAAATTAGAAGGTTTTTCTCTACACTTGAAAATACTTTTAAAATTTTAGTCTCTCTACTAAATCTTTTTCTCTTTTTTAAGTTTTTTTGTTTGTTTTGGGTTTTGGTTTTTTGGGTTTTTTTTTTGGGGGGTTTTTTTTTTTGTTTTTTTCGAGAGAGAGTACACAGTGGGGAGGTGTAAAGGAAGAGGGAGAAAGAATCTCAAGCAGATTCTGCACTGAGTGCAGAGCCTGACATGGGGCTCGATCTCATGACCCTGAGATCATGACCAGAGCTGAAACCAAGTCAGAGGCTTAACCAACTGCACCACCCAGGTGCACCCCTCTGCTGATTCTTTTTTAAATAGTTGTTGATTTGCTCATTTTTTAAAAATTTTCAAAATTCTGGGGGGTTTTGTTCCATGGTTACGATAAATCAATTTATCATTTGTCTTTGCATGTAACTGTGTATGTACATGTTTAATATAAAATACTCGGGTTTGTTCTTTGAGATCCTGCAAAACTATTCTATTGACTCAATTTTTTGTAAATAAAATTTGATGAAATAAATTGTAATATCTGTATATGTGAGTTTCATTTTAAAACACATGCATTTCTAAAATAATGGATTTTTAGGTATGTATACTGTTTCCTGATTTTTTTCTTTTTTACACAAAATAGTTTCTAGGGGTGCCTGGGTGGCTCAGTTGGTTAAGCGTCTGCCTTTGGCTCAGGACTTGATTCCAGAGTCCCAGGATTGAGCCTCACATCAGGCTCCCGGCTCGGAGGAGAGTCTGCTTCTCCCTCTCCCTCTGATCATGCTTTCTCTCTCACTCACTCCCTTGCTCAAATAAATAAATAAAATCTTAGGAAAAAAATAGTTTCTAAAGAGCTGTTATATTGAATTTATAGAAATTGCTTAAATTCCTAATTTCTTCTTACCAGCTAGTTGCCTTTGAGCCTAACATTACAGCTAACTAGAGCTCTTGAATTTGTTTGGATCTAATTTATGCCAGAAAATATTTTTAAAAATGGACACCAGTAACAGTACAATCAAAGGTGATACCCCAAATTCTTTATGTGTAGACTTATACTTAATAGAAACTTAAGTATATGACGTGTATGTTTTATATATTTGCCTTCATGGTTTTGCATTTTATTCATTAATAAGTATTTTTGTTATATTTTGCCTATATGCAAAGATATGTATTTTATATATCAATTTTTATTTTTTTATAGATCACTTTTTTATTTATGGTATGAAGTCATTTGTGTAAAACGTAGAATAGACCAAAATTGAGTTTACATAGATGTGTCTTATATTTGGTGGCTGTAGTGTTTGTGAATCTTACCCATATATTCAGGATCATAATGTGGAAGGAGCACTAAAAGATTAATTCAGGTCTGATTTTGTTAAATCATAGCATTTTTGTTACGGTTATGCCAAATTATTTTCATGAGCTCTGCCTCTTTTTAAAGCAGAAATTAAGAAGAAATGTGAATTTGTTAGAGAAGCTTGTTATGCAAGAGACATTGTCCTGTTTAGTGGTCAACCTATACCCAGGAAATGAGGGATATTCTCTGATGCTCAGGGGAAAAAATGGATCAGGTAAGAACCTTCAGAGAGCTGCAGCCACAAAAATCCCTCTGCAAGAAAGGATGTGCTATCTTTTAGAAGTGTTTTAACGTGCAAAGTGGTCTGTCCCTCAGAGCAGTGATGACTTGATAAAGAAAACATGAGCCCAAATTTTCCTCTTTACGAAGTTTTGTTAGAAAGTATCTGTAAGATGATTACCTTTATGCATATGCATTTGAAGAGAATTCTCATTGAGTTAGGTCTTTGAAGTTAAATTATATAAGACCTAACCTTTAAATAATTGACACAATTTTCTTCTTATTGCTTTTTACATTTTAAGGTAGCATGAGGTGTTTTTATGTTTTCCTACTGTATTTTGAGTATACTCTTGGGTCTGAAACCTTCAAAATCAGATTTGCTGCCTTTTGAATAATTTACTTATTTAGTAACATTTATTTCTATTAATGTAAACTTGAAAATAGTTTTGAAATGTCAGCACTCTTAGATTTCACTAAAGAGACATCTAGAAATTTGATGTGGTGATGATGTGGGTCCAGTTAAGGATTTTTTTCCTTTGTTGATAATTGTAACAGAATTTTGTTCTGTAAGTGACCATTTTTCAGATGAGATACCAAATTATCATACTGATTTTCAGATTAGATTAAGTAGTCTTCAAGGGACTTTCAGTTACCAGTGTTGGAATTTTTTCATATTCTGATTATTGTACTGCTGGCTGTAATTTGCTTTATGTTGTTATGCCAGAATTTTTTCCATAGTGTGTTGTGGGTTTTCTCCTTTCTGGCCTAAAATTGTATACAGTTTACAAAGTCTTTCAGTAGTATGTGAAGTGATTCATTTATAAGACTTAAATAAAGAAGGACTTTAAAAAAGCCTTTGGGATTTATTCTCTCTCTTTTTTTTTTTATGGAAACTCATTTAAATTATACAACTAAGCTTTGCAGTGAGCCTGAACATTTTTCAGAAACTTTGTGTTTTAATATTAAGATTCTGAGACCATTCGACTGCCTTATGAAGAAGGAGAATTGCTTGAATACTTGGATGCAGAAGAATTACCTCCTATTTTGGTTGATCTCCTAGAAAAATCTCAGGTACAAAATTTTTCTCTAAATTGTTGTTAGAGAGGCACCTGGGTAACTCAGTCGGTTAAGTGTCTGCCTTCAGCTCAGGTCATGATCTCAGGATCTTGGGATTGAGCCCTGCATTGGGCTCCCTGCTCAGCAGGGAGTCTGTTTCTCCCTCTCCCTCTCCCTCTCCCACTCCCCTCCGCAACCCCTCCACCCCACTCATGCTCGCGCGCACTCTCTCAAATAAATAAAATCTTGGGGAAAAAAATAAATGTCATTAGATTTGTCAACTCTATGGCATTTGTTATAAATGATAATTATGTTCTTGATGGTGCTTAGAACATTAAGTGAGACGTTACATATAGTTATATGGTAACCCATTTTATTATGGGATACTCACCCTTTAGGATGTACTGAAATGTGTAGATTTAGTTAATTCTTCTAAAATTGCTTTAACAGTTAGCTCATTTGTTGGAAATCTCTCTATACCTACAACCAAGATTATGGGAGAAACTACTCCTTGGCTTCACTCCAGCAATACTATATACTTAGGAAAAAGAAGCCAGTGGGAATTTCCATTTTCTCCTAGTCCTGGTCAACTACATCCACATCTCTGTTCGCACTTTCTGCCTGCCTCTCTGTTAAAATGGATGAATGCTCTACCTAAGAAATCTCCTCTACTTGTATTCTGGTCACTTTTCTGTTCTTGTCTTTTTTTTTTTTTTTTTTTAAGATTTTATTTATTTGTCAGAGAATGGGGGGGAGCAGCAGGCAGAGGGAGAAGCAGGTTCCCCGCTGAGCAAGAAGTCCGATGTGGGGCTTAATCCCAGGACCCTGATATCATGACCTGAGCCAAAGGTAGCCACTTAACTGACTGAGCCACCCAGGCGTCCCTTCTGTTCTCATCTTAATTGGTCTCAACAGAATTCAGTGCAATGACTGCTTCCTCCTGGAAACACTCTTCTTTTGTCTTCTGACACCTCACATTCTGGTTTTCCTCTTCTCTGTATTTCTTCTGTCTTCTTTACTGTCATCTCTGTTCCCTTCATAAATGTGTGAAGGTTTCAGGGTTCAATCCTACACCCTCTATTCTTTAGTAACACTCTGTCCCTGGATGATCTCAACCAGTGTCATGAGTTTTAAAATAACATTTAATCCCTTTGCTTTTATCTCTCTCCATGACTATTCCATCAAGCTCCAAACTTGTATTTACTAGGTTATGTAATAAGTTTCTCAAACTTAACATGACGAGAACAGAAATTTTTATTTTCTACCCCCAAACCAGTTTCAGTCTTTGTAATCTATGACCCTGCTTTCCCCTTTCACAATCAGTCCCTCAGCAAATGTCACCTGTACCTTCAAAATATATATGGTCGTGACCTGCTATAGTTACCTTGCTGAACTTTTTGCTTTCATTCTAAAACCCCAGAAATCAATTCTCCACAGATAGGTAGATTAAGCTTAAAAAACAAAAGAAATTGGAAAAAAAAAAGTTCTCAGCTTAAAATCTTCAGTGTTTTCTCACTGTACAAAACCCCTGCCGCCTTGTCTTCATCTCTTGATTCTCTGCTCACTACACTGCAGCCATCCATTGTTTTTTACATACTTAAACACACCAACCTTATTCCTACCTTAAGACCTTTCATCTGCTGTTCTTGTGTTTGGAATGATCAGTGCCGGATGTCTGGCCCTTTTGTGATTCAGGCCTCACCTAAAAAGTCATTCCCTCAGAGAAGTTTTTATCTGAAACCACAATCTAAGTTAGCTCCTCCCTATTTTATTTCCTTTCCAGCATTCATCGGTATCTAAGATTATCTTATTTCTGTACATGTTTATTGCCTGTCTTCCCACACTAAGAGCAAATGTTCTCCCACCACCACTATCTGTGAAGCTTCTTGGATAGTGCCTGGCATATAGTTCACATTGTCGTGGCTCAATAAATACTTGTTAAAAAGAATGAGCATAATAACAACTCATAGCAAAGAAAGTCCCCAGTAAAAGTTCTGAAGGGGCGAAAAACATAGTATTATAAGTGCCTGTAGCAGGTTGTGATTAGCAAGACTTGAGTGATAAAGGTTCTTACCTTTGGACCAGAAAACAATATGTTTGGCTGAAAATTATTATTTGAATTTATAGTTAGCTTTCTTCCTTTTATTAATAAAGTCACATTTATTGGATATCTTAGCAGAGCAAATAGTAGTCATATCCAGAAACTGAAACTCTGGCAGGGTTGATTGACAATTTGTAACAAAGACAAACTTCATAAAAATGACAAAGTTAGCAAAGTATAGCTGTGAGCCAGTGAGGATCAAGAACAGCATTTCTAGTGATTTGTAACATTAATAGTATATAAATGCCAAAACTCAGTCCATAACTAGAATTCATTAAGTTGATTTTAAACTGCTTCTTGAGTCATAGTGATGAACATAAAATAATTCCTTGGAAAGTTTATATAATGGTAAATCCACCGGTAAGGAAGGCCACTTAAGATTATGTGAGTGGCCAGAAGTATTGCATAAGCATGTAAAGAACCTGAAACATTGAATGTAAGCACTCTTATGTAGGCTTTTAAAAAATGACATTTACTTAAATGTTTTCACTCAAAACAGGTTAATATTTTTCATTGTGGATGTGTCATAGCAGAAATACGTGACTACAGGCAGTCCAGTAATATGAAGTCTCCTGGTTACCAAAGTAGGCATATTCTCTTACGACCAACAATGCAGGTAAGGAATGTTTAAGTATTTTAGGGGCGCCTGGCTGGCTTAGTTGGTGGAGGAGTGGGTGACTCTTGATCTGAATTGTAAGTTCAAGTTGGGAGTAGAAATTACTTAAAAATAAAATCTTAAAGGAATTTTAGTTTTTATTTAGAGTTTTACTTATTAAATATCTTCATATGTTTCTTTGTCTATATATTGTATTTTTTTTAATTTTTGTTTTTTTGTAGACTTTGATCTGTGATGTACATTCAATAACAAGCGATAACCACAAATGGACCCAGGTTAGTTGTTTTTTAATCCCAAACAGGCAAATAAAGGAACAATACTTAACATTAAGCTAAGCAAAAGATATTTTATTCATAATTTTATTCAAGAGTAAATTTGGGGATTTCTTTATGAGCTGTAGAAATCGGGGGTCTCCTCATCCATGCAATAATGGGTCAAGGAACTAAGCAGTTCCATCCCATTTGCTTTAGGACCATGGTGAAACAGGGTTAGGCTGACCTGATCTACCCAATGTGTGAAACTTAGTTTTTTATCCCATCTCAAATGGAAGAAAAATACTTGTTTTTATACCATGGATACAAATAGATACTGGTTTTCTATGATCTAGGATTCTAAAGCAGGTCTAGCCTGTCTTTTTGCCGTTCACACCAGTTGTAGCACTAGAACTTTAAGACTAGCCAGTTAACTGGTGCTGGCTCAGTATATATTTGGTGTCCACTCATAAGAGTGTTGACTTATTTCTCTGCTACTACAGAGAGGAATAGTTACTAAACCAAAGAAAATATCAATAATGAAAATTATCTGCAAAATGTGGTTATGAATAAGATGTAGTCATCAGTAACTGTCAAGTGTTAGGTTTTAGTTTGGACTATAATCTTTTCGCCTGCAAGGTTAAAAGCTATTGAAAGAATATTCAGAACCCCCCAAAAAACCTCATTCGTCACCATAAGAGGTTGCTAGGGTGTTAGTTTCTTATTCTGAATGTTGATGAATAAAGGGAGAGATTGTGGCATTTTATTCTGCTTTTCCTATATGAACTGTATGTTAGATAGCCAAATAGTAACTAGGAGGAAATTCTTGAGGAAAATTATCTTGAAAGTTTTCACCACAAGAAAAAAACTTTTTGTTGCTGTGGGTAACTAGACTTACTGTGATGGCCATTTTGCAGTGTTTACAAATATCAAATCACTTGTGTACCTGAAAATAGTATGTCAGTTACACCTCAGTAGAAAAGAGGGAGAACAAACAGAATTATCCTGGTACAAAGTAAATGTTAGTAGAGGACATTTCATTTCTACGCATTTCCTATAAGAAATGTGTAGTTTCTGTCTTTGAAAAATATCACCTGCATTCTTTGAAAACTACCACCTATATCTTAACACAGTTTATTTTTCTTAATTGCTTTCATATAAACATGGATTTAGAGTTAACTTGTGAGAATATAACACAAATATGCTTCAATAATGATTTAAGAAGGTTCCAGTAAGAATCAGGAAGTATAGAAGACAATTTAGCATTAATATTTCTGATATTGGTGAGATTTGAATTTCTTTGGGTGAGATGCATACAGATGGTGCTTTGTAATTAAGGATTCCAAATAGCAGAAATTTTTAGTTGTGATTTCACATATTATGTGATTTCACATACTAATAGTATCTCAACTTAATTTCCCTTCAGTTTTATACCGTTAAATGTTGATGTAGGCTCCATAGCATTCCTGCCAGATGGGTAATCTTAGTGTGTGGAGTGCACAATGAAAGGTGTACTCCCTGCACATATATAGGAATAATTCCAGCTAATAGGTACAAAAGAAATAAATGATAGATTTTTTAAAAATCAATTTGGAAGTCTTGATGAATTAATGAATCTAGACAGATGTAATTCTTAGGTATAAAAACAATTAGATCGTAGGTTTGTAGGAATATTTATGATGCAGAGATCTGACTAACCCCACTGATGTAAAAGTGGGATAGTCAGTCATTGTATTCCTCCTGGTATGATGCAAGAGAAAGTACACAGTAATACCAATAAAGAATTCTTGCCTAAAACAACAGAACCGGAATTAAGCTTCTAGATCTAACAGTTTATAGGGAATTCGGGGAAATAAAAGAAAACTATTAAATGACACAGTGAGGAAGCAGCCAGTCAGATCCAGTTAAAGGCCACAAGGAAGTAGTTGCTCAAATCCAACAAACCAATTGCATGAGAAAAGGGAAAAAAAGTTGGGAGAAGGAGATGATCACATTACAGAACAAAAAAAGATGTTTAAAACAGATAAAAACCAAATACCTTTGGCCTTGTTTGAGTTCAAATTCAAACAAACCAACTAAAAATACACTCTTGAGATAATGGGAAATTTAAAGCCAGACTGTTTGTTAGAACTTCTTATCAGTTAGCAATGCGTGCTGAAGTATTTTCAGATGAAATAATACATCAAAGATGTCTTTTAAATAACTCCAGCAAAACAAAAGCATGTTACAGAGGCAGTTGCTAATGAAATTGAGTGTTGGTACATGAGTGTCACCACACTTCTGCTTTTGTGTATGTTTGAAAATATCCATAATAAAAAGTTGAAGTATTGAAAGCAGCAGTGTTTTGTTTTTTGCAAAATATTGATTGACTCATTTAACCATAAAAAATGTAGTTGTTGCTGTTAAAATATTTCAGTGATTAAGCAAAAAAAAAAAAAAAAAAATGCAGTATTTCTTACATAATACCAGTAAAAGACCTGTTATACACTTTGGAATTGGGTATATAGAGTTTACACAGTATTAGTGTAATCATTTTTATTCTTGAAATGAAGTTATGTATAGAATGGGACTGTTAATCTCTGTTATTGAAAGTGCTGTGATCTTTCATAATTCTGTGGGCTTTGTGGGAGCAGATGATTTTATGTGTTTTGTTCACCACTTAATCTTCAACTCTTAGAATAGGGCCCAACATGTAGTAGGTGTTCAGCAAATATTTGTTCAATTAATGAATAGGCACTCTTAAAAACTTGACCATTTTGAACACTGTACAAATTACTGAATTTCCATTAATGGTTTCATTATGCTGTCAAGTTTTTGAAGTTTACACAAAGGTTGGAACTTGAAATACTGTGTTTTATAGTAGTACATAACAGAATTCCAAGGAATATTTCTAGATTAAGAGGTATGTGTGATTTGAAAAACTTAAATCTGTTACTGACATACGCTCTTACACATTTTAGGAAGATAAACTTTTGCTTGAGAGCCAACTGATCCTAGCTACAGCAGAACCATTGTGTCTTGATCCTTCTATAGCAGTAACCTGCACTGCAAACAGACTGCTTTATAATAAGCAAAAGATGAACACGCGCCCAATGAAACGGTAATTGCCTTTTTAGATAGGTAAACCGAAAGATGCTCCTAGGCAAGTAGCTTTACATTTTGCTATTTATGGTATCTTCCCCCTCCAAAGTATATAAGTGCTCTGACTTTTTTTAAAATAGGATTTTAATGGCCTTATATTACTTTTTTTGTGTATTATGGTTTTTTAATACCGTCTGCTTTATACTAAAGTGGTGCATTCTGTGCATTTTGTGAAAGAACAAACTTCTAAAGTTTAGTCTGTTTACCAAAAAGAGAGGCTGAGAAGAGACGAGTATAAACAATAATTCATTTATTAATTACAAATAACCAATAACCTGTTTGTTTTGTTAATACTCCTTTTAAAGAAACGATTTATAATTTATTTTTGAGATCTGATAAAATATCAGTCTGACAAGTCAATTTATAACCAGATGCCTTTTTATAACATGGTAATTTGTTTTTAAATGTTTTATCTATCCCTTTTACTTAATATTAACTTGGACTGCAGTTATAGTTGGTTCATCATTAAGTACTTCTGACATAATTGTTTGAATTGCCCACTTTGGATAATCTTCAAGTTTGGAGGAGTTCAAAACCTATCCTTTTTCTAAATTCCTTAATTTACTATGTAAATAACATATGCTGTGGAAAAGATACAGTTTCAGAAATAGTGAAATAAGTCCATATAAGATTGTCAGCAGTCCTATAAAATCTCTTTGTATCTCTCCACATCTCCATGCCCACTGCTAAATCATAATTAAAGTCAGCATCATCTTCATCTTATTTCTGTAGTAAATTCCTATTTGACCGGTCTTCCTGCTACTATCTTTGCTCCCTTCTGATCTATTTGTCACGTAAGCAAACTGAAATAATCTTTTAAAAACTTCAAAGGAGATTATGCCACTACTTGCTTAAATTTCCCTAAAGCTTCCCATTGTATTTCACATTAAATCTAAACACGTTACCATTGATCTGCAAGGCCCCTTTCTCACTCTCTGACTTCATTATGTGGATCCTCATGCTCTAATCACACCTATTTTCTGGTTTTAAAACAAATTTTTAATTCTTTTTTAGTTTTTAAATTCTTCTTTGTGCTTCAGATACTCATTTCCTGATCTTTTTTCTTTTTTTTTTTTTTAAGATTTTATTTATTTGAGAGAGAGGGAGAGAGCACGAGGGGTGGGAGACACAGGGAGAGGAAAAAGCAGACTCCCTACCAAGCAGGGAACCTAGCACGGGGCTTGATCCTAGGACCCTGAGATCACAACCCAAGCCAAAGACAGGTGCCCAACTATTCAAGCCACCCAGGCGCCCGCCCTGATCTTCTCATAGGCAGTTCCTTCTTGCCATTCATGGCTTAGCTCACACATCATCTCTTCAGAGTCCAGTCCTTCCTTTCTCTTACCTAATGCTGCCCTCTCTGTCACTGACTCACTACAGGACTCTGTTTTGTTTTGTTTTTTTTCCTCCTCCTGATGAGTGCTGTCTGAAATGATCTTACCTGTTTACTTGTGAATGTCTGTTTTCCTGTCTGGACTATCAGCTCCATGGTAGCAGGAATCTAATCCTGTTGTTTTATTTATCTGTATTGTTTATCTTGTTCATTTTCGTTTTACCAGTGCCTGGGACTTTGCTTGGCAAGTGATAGTGTTCTACAGATATTTGTGATTTACATATATAATGCTTACTGATTTGAATCCAGATTTATTCTGAAGTTTCTTTTATTTTGTTTAGTTCAACTCTCTCAATATTTCAGGTGTTTCAAGAGGTATTCCAGGTCTTCTCTGAACCGGCAACAGGATCTGTCTCATTGTCCGCCTCCTCCACAGCTAAAATTACTTGATTTCTTACAAAAAAGGAAGGAAAGAAAAGCAGGTCAACATTATGACCTCAAGATATCCAAAGCAGGAAATGTAAGTATGTGTTTTTTTAAATGAAGCTTATTATTATGCCAAAAGCTCTGCTCATTTTGAATTTTCAGCATATTAATACTGTTTCTAATTTTCAGTGTGTAGATATGTGGAAGCGGAGTCCCTGTAATTTGGCCATACCTTCTGAAGTGGATGTAAGTCAGCTCATGAATTGCACTTATTTTCATATAAAGCTCCTCTAAATTTAACTAGTAGCAGCTTATATTCTGGGAAAACAAAGACTTGTTTTAAAAACAGAGTAATGATTTTTTTTAAATCAATTGCTCATTTTTATAATATTTTAGAATATTCTTTCACATTAACTTGTGTAGGAATATAACACCTTAATACATCTATGTATTACTTTAAAAGGTCTGTGTTTAAAGTAGGAATAATAAAGAATTTTGAAATATGGAAAAAGATGGTACATTATAACATAATATGTATAAAATATGTTCTTTTTTTATAATATTCCATTATAATTTCCTGATAACACTTCTTTTTTCAAATCAGTGACCAAGATTAGGAACTTTGTGTTATTCTCTGCTAATCCATAATATTCATGAGCTATAAATGATCAAAAACATGAAAGAGATCTTTTGATGACTAGTCCCATATTTCTTTTACTTTCCTATTCCTCCTGTGTTCCTTTTTGTTTTTCACTCAACTCTGGCCAGTTATTTTAACGGATGTTTGCTTTTCTTCCGCATCCTTCTTAGGCTAGCACATGTACTATTCTTATTTTCTGAGATTAAGAGAAAAATTTCTGAAAAGCACAAAGCCAAACCATCAGAAGTATACTATGTATATGACTAAAGGAAATATAAGCCACATTATTTTTTATAACTTAATGTGTTTCTGGAGGAATGCAGCTTGAGAAGAGATGTTAGTGTAAATATTAAAGGGTGGGATTTAGCTTTGGAGGGTAGACTGGATATCTAAAGCAGTGCTTCTCAAACTTTAACGTACATCCTAATCACCTTGGCTTATTTGTAAGATGCAGATTCTAATTCAGCAAGTCTGGGCTAGAACCGGAGCTGCTGCAGTTTTGCCAGGCTCTCAGGTTGCATGGTACTGGGGTCCACAGCCTACATTTGAGTAGCAAAACGCTAATACAAAGTTTCTCAGTCTGAATTGAGCAGAAGAATCATCCAGAATACCAGATAAAGGTAGATTTCAGGCCCCACTTTAGACCTTCTAATTTAGTCAGATCTCCAGGGAAAGGACATGGAAATCTGAATTTTTATCAGTTTCCCAGGTGAGTCTGATTTATCTTAAGGTCATGGTTACCAGGAAGATGAGACAATTTGATTCACACAGACCAGTAGGTGATAATACAGAATGTATGGTCCATGTCCAATTAGAAAAGGGAAAAGGTTCACAAAAATTTTATCAACTTTATATAACTTCCCTAGTCTTCCTCCAGTTTTGTCCCAACTGTCCATTAAAACCCAGCCATAGGGGGCATCTGGGTGGCCCAGTTGGTTAAGCGTCTGCCTTCAGCTCAGGTCATGATCCTGGGGTCCTGGAATGGAGCCCCACGTCGGGCTCCCTGCTCAGTGGGGAGCCATTTTCTCTCTTTCTCTGTCTCTCAAATAATCTTTAGAAAAAAAAAGTGGTTTAAAAACTCAGCCGAAGGAAAAGATCTTGGTCCTGATTATATCTGTATCATTCCAGCTTTCCTAAAGGATAAATGTAATGTCAGTTTATGGGATAAAAAGAAAAGGCATTGTCCAAAAAAGCAGCCGTGTTTATTACACCTATTTAATGACAAAAGAGATTCTAATTGTGTTTTTAAAACCAATTGGTCGAATTACTGTATCAGGAGAGTTTTAAATTAAGCATAAATAGTTGGTGATATTAGCAATTCAAGAATTTTTGTGCTTGAAACTGTATTATAAATTACTTAGGTTTTTCTCTTTGGTCACAATACTGATTCCATTACATCTCCTGTCCCTTGATTTGATTGCTTAGGTGGAGAAATACGCTAAAGTGGAAAAGTCCATCAAATCTGATGACTCACAACCAACAGTCTGGCCAGCCCATGTAAGTTCATCATTGTAGTCTTCTTTCTGATGAGGCTGTTTCTGAATTTATTAAACATAAAGTGCCTTTACTTTAGGATTTTTTTTTTTTTTAATTTAAAGGACATTCTGGGGATTTAGTGAATTAAAGGAAAGAACAGTTGTTTTGTTTTTCATAAAGTATGGTTTCCATTTTAAAGGGCAGTTGTAATATATAACTGCATGTTTATTTCTGTTTCAGTTGCATATTGGTAGTTCTGATTTGTTTTCTGTTTCTAATTAGTTATTCTAAGGGTGATTTTAAATGTTCTGTATAATTTTCCTAAGTACAGTAATATTTTTTATATGTGACAAATAGATCTGTCTTCAAGTTTTAACCCTTTAATATTTAGTATTTGCATTCTATATGTTCAGTATATGCAATTCTGCCATATTTCACTTGGGCTTGGTTAACTACCCCATTGGACTCTCATTCTTAAAGTGCTATGTAAAAAAGAATCCTGGGCTTTATTCTCTTTGATGGTCTTAAACAGGTCTGCAGTCAAAATGTGATGTGTCTTCATATTGCCAGATATAAGTTAGTGTGTCGTTTATTTTGTTAACTTTGATTATGTATTTACTGAAGAAGGTATTTATCTGGGACACTCTTTTTCAGGATGTAAAAGATGATTATGTATTTGAATGTGAAGCTGGTAATCAGTATCAGAAAACAAAGCTGACCATTTTGCAGTCACTTGGTGATCCACTTTACTATGGTAAAATACAGCCATGTAAAGAAGATGAAGAAAATGACAGCCAGGTGTCTCCATCCCAGTGAGTTCTGTTAAATACATGTAATTGACAAAATTAGGCATCAGAATTTATCTAGCATCTACTGATGAACCATTAATGAGTAAAAACTTCCCTTTGGGGGTTCATTTGTTATTTAAGTACTCCAATTAGATTTGTCAGTGGACAAAAGTAAACCTAAATTACAATAACCATGTTGTCCAAGAGTTACTTAAAATATTATCTTTTTAAAAACCTATGGTATATTTTCATACTTGCTTTAAAGGATATAATCCTCTTGTTATATTTATGAGTTGACACTTGTGACTTCAACCTGTGAGCAGGAAGTTGAAGTGTTTCTGAGAAGTAGTTTGTTTCAATGGGTAGCAAGTTTAGAATAAACGAAGAAGCTGTTAAATGTACTTGGTATTGCAGCACTGCATGTAAGGACAAAGACTCAGTGCTTAATGTAGTTATTGGCTCTAAAAAAAAAATACACATATTTGATCTAAAACTTACGGACTACGTATATTTAGTACAAGGTAACAGTATTTAGTTTTGTTTTTATTGTTAGATTATTTTGTTTTTCAATCAAGTTGATGCTGTTTCAAAAAGAAGAGACTACAAAGAAGAGCTCAACAGAAAAAAGGCAGGGGCCAGGCCTATGTTAAATTATTTATATAAAGTTTTTACTTAACACAAGATGCTAATTGCAACTATAGCAGAAATGGATTTTAAAGAACAACCTCACCAGTATCTAAGTAAAAGTCAATGGGAAGAAATAGTTTCAGTCAAAGAATCATTTGGTAATTTTTTCACATTAGCAGTTTCTGTTGTTGAATACTACATAGATCAGATGTTTCGATTACCTATGTTTTTAAACATCTCCCCCTTTAAGACGTACATTGATCATTTTAAATTATGAACTTTTCTCAGGCACAAGGAGATATGTTCTTTTTCTCGTTTAAAAAAAAATTAGTTCAGGGGTGCCTGGGTGGCTTAGTCATTAGGCGTCTTCCTTTGGCTCAGGTCATGATCCCAGGATACTGGGATCGAGCCCTGCATCGGGCTCCCTGCTCCGCAGGAAGCCTGCTTCTCCCTCTCCCGCTTCCCCTGCTTGTGTTCCCTCTCGCTGTGTGTCTCTGTCAAATAAAATAAATAAATTCTTTAAAAAAGAACAAATCAGTTCAAAAGCCAACTGATTAGATCTAACAAGAAGAGAATTGAATTTTTTGCCTTTACATCAGGGAGTTGCTGCAAAAATACCGCATGATTTGTTACTTCCAGTCATTCCTCCATATTCATAAATTACTTGAGTTAATAACTATGAAGTTAAAGTTTGAGCTGCATTAACCAAGTTTTTTCTTTTTTTTACATTTTATATTTCAGCTCCTCCACAGATGATCATTCAAATTGGTAATTAAAAAATAAACAAACTCACTATTTTAATCTGTTTAAGAAATCATATAAATGTCAAATTCTTTAAAAAGACTTGTTAAAGACATTTTATTGAATTGGCAATAAACTACCTTGTCTAAAATATATTCTAAGGTCTGCTGTGTAGACATTAATGACTTCAAAAATCAAACGTTAAAGTGAGAGGAAGGCCAAAGGCCTTGCACACAGTAATTCAGTGAATTTTGCTGTAGGGCAGACACTTGCAAGGATGTATAGCACTTGGTAACTTTGAGCCCAGATTTTGTTTTGATACATAAGTTTTATGCCAAAATACATCTCCCTTAAATGAGCCAAATTATTCACAGGATATTTATAATGCATGCAAAACTTGGTCATTGCTTCATAAGCTTAAATGTATGTAAAAAAAATGTTTTGTAGTATCTTTGTAGTTTGACTCATTTTATAAAACTGCAGTCACTAAAATATGGAAGCCTTCAAAAGTAATCCCAGAGCTCCTTAAGACAACTCTTAACATAATACTTTTCTCTCTTTTAAACATACTAGGTTTATTATTGGATCAAAGACTGATGCTGAGAGGTAAAAATATTTGTGTCTTTTCTTTAATCTGGATGGATATGAAAAACTTCACTTTTATAGGACAGAGTACTCCACTAAGAGTCACAATTTTGATTTTATTTTGTACCTTAGATATTACTAGAATTTTTTATAGAATTAGGAAAATAACAGAGGCATATTTAAAATACAGTGTATTTTAAATAAGAAAGCATAGATATATCTATGGTAGCTAAGGAAAGTAATTTCTAAGTAGTACTTTAATCAGAATGTGAGTGAAAGTGGGTAATTTCTTTGGCTGCTTATTGGTTAAATAATCCCTGTACTTTCTGTATTAAAAGGAAGATACTGTATGTTTATCTTTAGATTGTTTATTAGCAAAATGTTTTGAGCATTAGCTTGTAATTAAAAAGATTAGAAGAGTGTAAATTTGGTACAAACTTAAATTACCTAGTTTGAATTTTTGTGTTAATTTTGATGGAAATTCTTTTATTAACAGTTAGCTATTATTTACTTCCTATAAATTTTGTGTTTAGAACAGTTAGCTAATCCTTACCCATTTACTCCTAATATTCCAGGGTAGTCAATCAATACCAGGAATTGGTCCAGAATGAAGCCAAATGCCCAGTCAAAATGTCACACAGCTCCAGTGGCTCAGCCAGCTTGAGTCAGCTTTCTCCAGGGAAAGAAACAGAAGTATGTTTGATTACTTTTTTATGCCTAGTTGTTTCTCAGGGAATCTAAGAAATGTTTAAGACTGTTTTTTGAGGGATGGGGGTATTGTGTAGTGTTTAACTTCCTGTAAACTTTCAAGTATACACAGAGGTAGAAAAGTATAATGAACAGCTGTGTATACTAATCACCTGGTTTCAACAATTTACTCTTTTCCCTGGAAAGATTTAAGAGTGGAAGCTTTGCCTTCAGTTTACCTTTCTGCTCTTCTCCTTCAAAGTTTTTCCCCATGCTATTACTTAGAAATCTTTCCTTCATTCTTTATATATATACTGTAATTTGTTTCATGGATCTTCTTATGTGAAATTGTATTTTTTTGTAACATCTTTCACACCCACCCTATAACACACTATAAAACTTGCAGAGTTTTAAAGTGTGTGTTGTCATCTAGAAGCTATAGTGGTATTAATTTAGGAGTTTCTGATTTGAGCTTAATTTTAACAAGTATATTTAATGTCCCTGTCTCTTAGCAGCCCGAGACTGTGTCAGTTCAGTCATCAGTATTGGGAAAGGGAGTAAAACATCGACCTCCACCCATCAAACTTCCCTCAAGCTCAGGAAGTAGTTCTTCAGGTATTACATTCTTTGATTTCTGTCATCTGGAGTAAAACACATCATACAGTTATAATCTGTTTTTAAAACTATACTTATGACTTAATTCACAGAATTTTGAGTTATAAGTGTAGGAAATAACTTTTATATTCTTCTAGGTAACTATTTTACACCACAGCAGGCCAGCAGCTTTCTTAAATCTCCAACTCCTCCTCCTGCTTCCAAGCCACCAAGTCTTTCTCGGAAGTCATCTGTGGATCTCAATCAAGTTAGCATGCTTTCTCCAGCTGCCCTGTCACCTGCCAGCTCATCACAAAGTGAGTTATAACTTAAAATTCTTCATTAGCTTTTTGCATTAGTGTTTCTTTAAAAAGCTATTTTTTTTTTGACCAGTGAAATATTGAAATCTGAATGTACTATGTACCCAAAATGTATAAGTTTTGAGAAGCTTCAGGCGAATCTCTTGTTAATTGTATGTATTATGTGTTTATTGTAATTGTATTTGTTTTTCTGTATCTGTGTATGCACTGTGTGTATACCTTATAGATTTACAACCTACACATCTCCTTAAAAAAATAATCTGTTAAATGTGGCAATAAGATTCCAAAATATTTTTTATTCCAGTGTTCCCTAGGATCATGTTACATTTTATGTAAACTTATGTAGCTGATAAGAAAAACAAGTCATAAGAGTTGTTGCTGCAGTCCTATTTTTGTATATGTAAGAAACCAGCTAGTTCCAAGGTGGTGATAAACTGAAAGCCGATTTTTCAAAAACACTCCTACACTCTTAAAAATTGTAATCAGTTGCTAAAATGTGTTAATAATCATAAGGCATTATTCTGAAAATATTAAAATGTAATTTTTACTAAATACTTTTTTTTTTTAACATCAAGAAAACTTATGCAAGAATTCTAGCATTCAAATGGGAGAATTTCTTCAAATTAGAGTTTTCTGAGATATTTAGGTATCAATTTGCAAAAAAGCATTCCAGTTTTTTAGATTTTTTTATAGATAACTAAAGTGTGCTTGAAAGTTTTAGTACACTGCACAGTGATAGGGTGGTCTTCGCCTTAGATATAAACATCTTCATCTTGATAGCTCAAAAGGTGTAATTTTTCTGCCTTCTTGTTTTGCACAAAGAAAAATTTATAAATTTCCTGGAAGTCTTATTCACACTTCTTATGTTGTGGGTATGGATTATGTTAATCTACTGCACACAGTTGTTACTTTAAGTAAGGGTTGAGTGACAGCTTCTGGACATTCACATTTCTTTCCTTTCTTTCTGCAGGACATGAAAGCTAAAAAAGAAAACACCTCAAGAGCTTTTGGTTTTATTTTTTTGGTTTTTGTTTTTTGTTTTTGTTTTTTTTTTAAAAAGTTGATAAACTGTGCATACTTCATTCACAACAGATTTTCTATACATTCTTACATTTAAACAGAAGTACACAGTTACTGTTAAAGATGCAGTATTATCTATCAAATATTTGCTTTATTATTGTGTTCTGTAAATTTGTTTGTCAGGATAAACTTGATGTGTTAGGAATTAAACATGTACATTTAGGTGCCAAATATGATTGTTAACCATATGTAATTAAATATGTTCAGAATTTATCTCAGACTGTTACAGAAAATAAGCAATATTTTTAAATGAAGTTCTAAATTAGTGAAATCGTAAATAACAAAAATTAATTTGAATTCCTCTTAAACTCTTTAGGCCAAAGGTAGCATGTAAGAAATTAACTTTTAAATGGGTATTGTGGTAGTATACAAATGTATATTTTTACTGTTACTGTAATAGCATCTCTGATGGAATTTTTAGGTGATATACTGCATCCTTAATTGTAATTGAGTGTAGCAACACTCATGTATCATGTGTAGAAATTAACACTTGCAGTTAACTGCTTAAAAAAAAACTGGAACAAATTGTCAGTGCTAAGTAAGATTCCATTAACCTTATTTTAAAAAGGACTGGCCATTTATAACAAACTAGCAATTTTTATTTTTCTCAATGAGCAGGATCTGGAACTCCTAAGCCATCTACTCCTACACCAACCCCTTCATCGACCCCACACCCTCCTGATGCTCAGAGCTCAACTCCTATTACCCCTTCAGCCACCCTTACTCCCCAAGATTCAGGCTTCACCCCTCAGCCCACTTTGTTAACTCAGTTTGCTCAGCAGCAAAGGTCTCTGAGCCAGGCAATGCCTGTAACGACCATTCCTCTTTCCACCATGGTAACATCCATAACTACAGGAACCACGGCCACCCAGGTCATGGCAAACTCTGCTGGACTTAACTTCATCAATGTAGTGGGCTCTGTTTGGTAAGTTTGCATTGATGCCCTGATTTTGTTTCTTTGTGTGTGTGTTTTTGTTTTTGTTTTTAAGATATTTTCATTGATCTAAAATTCTTGTGAAATTAATAAATTGCGTATTTCTGAAACTGAAAAAAAATAGTTTAGATATGGATAGAAACTATCTCAACAAGGATGTTTTAATTTTAGGTAATTAGGTATTATATGCACTAACCTGATACTACTTCACATTGACAGCAGTGTAGATTTTCTTGTTTATCCTCAGCATTACTATATTTTAATCCCTTGATTAATGCTTTTACTCTTTCAAATTATATTTTAAACCTTGATAAGTATACAGTACTTAATTTTAGATAATCTTAGATTCTGTTACTCTCTAGCATAAAAATGAAACAGAGCCCCAAAACTGATGTTTAAGACCAAAATACCTAATTGTTTGTTTAGTAGCTTGTTTTTTAATCCTAGGAATTATTATGTGACTGAAATTTTCTTTTGTAGTGCAAGTTTAATGCTTTGTCTTATTCTCCTGCAGTGGAGCTCAGGCTTTGATGAGTGGTTCAAACCCTATGCTGGGCTGTAACACTGGTGCCATAACTCCTGCAGGAATAAACCTGAGTGGCCTTCTACCCTCAGGCGGTCTGCTACCAAATGCATTGCCCGGTGCAATGCAGGCAGCTTCTCAAGCAGGTCAGAATATTGGAAATAATAACCTCTAAAAAATTAAAGTACATGCTAATATAAAAATGTCATTTTAAGCATATTATATACACTTAATGTCCTTATTTCTTGAAGCATTGTGTCGCAGGTATTACATTTAAAAAGCCCTGGAAGTCCTGATATTTAAATTAAAAACCATTTAGCAATTCAGTGAAGAAACTTGGTAAGTTTCTGCAACTTATGTCTGCCTTCCAAACATAATAAATTAATTTTGATAACCTTATTGTCAGGGTAGTCCTCCTTTTCCAGGTAAAAGAAATACATTTTGGAAACATAGATTGTATGAGAAAGGCAACATAGAATGGCAATAAAAAGCCTAGACTTTGGAGCCACACTCGCAGTTGTGCAACTTACTGAATAGTGTAATCATGGGAAAGTCACCTCACTTTCCTTGTCAATAAAATGGGGGAAAATAATGCTTTGCCTCATAGTTGTGAAGGTTAAATAAGTAAATATGATGTGCTTTAAATTGCCTGAGACATAAGCATTCAAAAACATTTGCCGTCTTCATCATAAACAGTGATAGTTCCAGTGCAGTAGTAATTACTATTACATGTACTGGAAAACAATTCTAACAACTTACTCTATTTTTTAATGTTGTTTAAAATAATGTTTTGTAATATCTTGGAATAATCCAATTTCTTACTGCTGAGAAAAAACTTAGGAGAAACAAACTTGACATAGTAAGAAAAATGTATCAAAAAATTTGAGTTATGAGAAGTCAAACCCAAAGAGTATAATTTAATTAAACAGGTAACATATTGCTGTGATTTCGTAATTCTAGCTGATGATCTCATTTTAATGTTCATAAACGTTAATGGCAGAAGCTCTGGAGATGGAATCAAGTGTTGAATTTAGGATGCTTATATTTACCAATTAGTTATATGTGGCTCCAGATGTTCACTGGGGGGCCTAAAAGAAGTCACTTAATTTTTCTCCCTTGGCCTCAGTTTCATCTGTTCTAAAGTGGGAGTAAAAATATCTAACTTTAGATGGTACTCAGGAGACATTAATGAAGTGATTTGAAAGTGCCTTTGATAAGCCATAAGCATTAGATAGATGTCATTCATTTTTAAAGGAAGTTATGGGGGTGCCTGGGTGGCTCAATTGGTTAAGTGTCTGCCTTTGGCTCAGGTCATGATCTCAGGGAGGGTCCTGGGATCAAGCCCTACGTTGGACTCCATGCTCAGTGGGGAATCTGCTTATCCCCTCTGCCCCCCAGCCTCCTGCTCTCTCTCTCAAATAAATAAAATCTTCAAAAATAAATAAATAGAAGAAGTTATGTCATATCTTTTCATGAGAATTTTTCCTGATGAGTAATATCAATACTGTAATATTTTAATGTGATTATGCTTTGATACCATCACCTATGAATGTTCTGCCTTTTATCTTTTTTTAGTTCAATTATCTGAGAGGACTAGGTACATTTTAATTAATGTTCAAATTGGTATATTTCGTTGGCAGAATATGCACATACTTTGAGACCGTGGCCTACAAACTACAAGAATGGTTATATTTTTAAAGGTTTGTTTAAAAAAAAAAAAAAAAGACAACGAAGAGGAAGAATATGCCACAGAGGCCATATGTGGCCCACAGGGCCTACTGAAAAAGTTTGCCAACCCGTGCTTTATGTGCTCTGTGTTGCATCACATATTTTTGGGACTAAGTTCAGGATTAACAGCATTGTTTCCTGACTTTCAGTTTTGACAAAATTCAGTGTTCTTTAACATTGTTAATATTACCATTTGTACTTGAAAAAATAGCAAACAGCACAGGGGTTCTCGGAGATAGGATTATTATTGTATACTACTTAGCACTGAGAAATTTAAGTAGATGTCAATCCCTGAAATGTATTTGCACAACAGTGACAGTTTTATTATATTCATGGTGTCTGCATACTTCCTGATTACTTTCTCTAGCCAAAAGTCAAAATAGTGGTAAAAGACGTTATCATTTCTGAAATAATAGAATACGGGCATACCTTGCTTTATTGCACTTGAAAGATTCTGCATGTTCTCTTACAAATTGAAGGTTTGTGGCAATCCTGCATAAAACAAGGCTGTTGATGCCATTTTGCCATAGCTCATTTCATATCTCTGGATCACATTTTGGTAATTCTTGCAGTATTTCATATATTTTCATTATTATTTGTTGTAGTCCTCTATGATCAGTGATTGTGACTCATTGAAAACTCAGTTAATGTATTTTTTAACAAAATATTTTAATTAAGGTTTGTACATTATATTTTTAGACATAATGCTATTGCACATGTAATAGACTACAGTGTAGTGTAAACATACATTCACTGGGAAATCAAAATTCATTTGACTTGCTTTATTGCAATACTCACTTTATTGTAGTGGTCTGGAATTGAACCCACAATATCTGAGGTATGCCTATAAAATGTACGTCTGGTGCTCCACATCTTTGAATAAGATCTTAGTGTTAATAGGTATTGATGAATTTTTTTGTTTGTGTTTTATCTTAAAAGTACAGAAAAAATAACCACATCTATGCAGAAAGTACTTAAAATGTATTTATACGTACTAAAGTATAAAATATTTTGAAGTGTAATAAAATTTAATTTCCTCTTTTAACCATGAGTTTTATTTAACAGGTGTTCCATTTGGTTTAAAAAATACTTCAAATCTCAGGCCCTTAAATCTACTCCAGGTAAATGTGATTGTATTGCTTTTGATTGAAGTTTTTATGTTTGTTATCTTTTTTAATGATGTATATCTGATCATATAAGCATTTGAAATGTTGAAATCTGTTCGAAATCTTCTAAGGGTGTGGTTAATTAATGCTTTCTTTGTATGATCACGTGGGAAGTGGATAAAGAGAAAGAGTGTGTATCCTACATACCGCTCTCATTGGCTCCAGCACTCTGCGTAATCAAGCACTAGCTGTTCCAATGGGGAGAATTGACAACTACCAAGAACTACACTTGCTTACAATAGCAGTAATAGATATACTTAGAAAATAATTCCTTTCAACAGGAATTTTATGTATGTATCATATGTATTACTGTTTGCTTGAAGAAAGATTTTAAAAATAGGTAGGTGTTCTTTTCCTAAGCAGAATGATTTCTTAGCACAATGCCAGGCTCCAGTCATTCATTAAATGTTCGTCAGATTACAGTTTGTGTCTAATTATGAGTCTTTACTTACATGTTATCAATGTTAGCATATAAAAAGATTGAAAGTGGAGAATTTAATACACATTGTGAACTTAAAATATTCTGGATGTTACGCTAGGTCCTTTAAGGATGAGGTCCAGTATAAAGCTACCAGTTTGGAAAATGGGTGGGATTGTCTACAGAGAACCTTTAGAAAAGGTAGACATGAATGTGTGGACACAAAATGGCAGAGCTTTGGATTATTAGGAAATAACAGTACCAGACGGGTGCCTGGGTGGCTCAGTCGGTTAAGCATCTGCCTTCGGCTCAGGTCATGATCCCTGAGGTCATGATCAGGGTGCAGGGATCAAGCCCCAGGTCGGGCTCTGATCATCGGGGGAGCCTGTTTCTCCCTTCTGCCTGCTGCTCTCCCTGCTTGTGCCCGCTCTCTCTCTGCCAAATAAGTAAAATTAAAAAAACAAAAACAAAAAACAGTACCAGACAGATCAACTCAACCTGGTTTTCAGGAATAACAAATCAGGAAATGTATTTTAAGCCAAAACTTAAAAAACATTTCTTACACAAGATGCAAACAATGTCTATATTTACAGAATGTAATGGCAGAACAGTCCACTTGTAATATGGACAGACCACAGATCACATTGGTTTATTTAACCAACTTCCTTCCATACTGGTGTTGGAAAGGAGTGGAATTCCTTAATAGCACTAATCATAAGGAGTAAGGCTACTTTATAAGTTAATTATATTTTGCTGCATTTATTATCTTAACTGATTGAGGAAGGAACAGTTGGCCTATACTAAGTCCAGATTTACCTAACAATGAGGTTTATAGATACTGATCTGAGGACACCTTTTTTTTTTTTGGCTGTGCAGACCTGAGAGGTCTGTAGTTGGGTATTTATTTGCTTGGACTTTCTCTTAAGGACTTCAAGGTGCTTGTACAGTAGTCCCCCATTATCTGCAGTAGATATATTTTCAAGACCCCCAGTGGGTGCCTAAAACATGGATAGTACCAAAACACTGTATATACTGTTTTTTTTTCCTCTATATACATACTGTTAACCTTAAAAATAAAACTCAGTTATTTTACCAGCAAAATTGGCTTATTTGGGAATAACAGAATTGCAATTTGGGCCAAGCAAGCTATGACAAAACCATAGGCAAGTTCAACAAAAGAGAGGAATGTTATTTTATGATGAAGGAGGAGGAAAGTGGAGAGGGTCGTTTTGAGTGAAGTCCATTGGAGAAAAGCAAGAGTTCAGGCTGACGACAGCTTCTTGGTGGCTGAGTTTCAGGAGTGGTCGATTTCTTGTTGGAGATGCAGTGTACATCTTTCCCTGCTGGGGCCTGTCACTAACGATTTTTTCCTATTGAGGATTCTTTTGCTGGGATCTGTAATTGACAGTCTTCCTATAATTGACATTGAGCTTCCAGACTCTAGTTAGTCGTCTCTTTATTTTCACAATACCTACAATGAAGTTTAATTTGTAAATTAGACTCAGTAAGAGATTAACAATAATTAATAAAATTGAACAGTGGTAACAGGTACACTATAATAAAAGTTAAGTAAATATGGTCTCTCAAAGTCAGTACAGGGTGCTGTATTTACTCTTCTTATAATGTGAGATGATAAAATGCTTAGGTGATGAGATGAAGTGAGGTGAATGACATAGGTGTTGTATAGTGTTAGGCTACCCTTGACCTGATCATGTGAGGAAGATCATCTGCTTCTGGACTGCTGTTGACTGTAGTAACAAATCAGGGAAAGCAAAACCATGCATGAAGGGAGATTACTAATAGCTTAAACCCCTATAGGATAAGTGGAAAAAACATTTATTTCCTGATGCATTTGAAAACCATAGTTTTAATTTTTAACGGGATTTTCTGGATGCTTTAAAAAGTGGGGTTTTTTTTTTTGTTTGGGGGTTTTTTTGAAGTAATTTAGGTACAGAATGACAGCAGCAAGTAGTACTTCTGAACTAAAAATACGGATATCTAATGTACTTCCATTACAGCTTTGGAATTCCTTACTGTGTTACATAAAAATCCATGCATTTCCGGTTTTTGTTAAAGCTAGAACAAATTAGAGAAGTTTTTTTAATATGTATATCTGATTATCACCAGTTTCTTGTTTATACTTTGTAATGCATTTAATGCTGTTTTATACTGATATGTAAAAAGAATTAAATAAAAGGTAGTGTGTACCATTTGGATAGGTAACTATTAAGCAGAATCATGGATGTTTGAGATTACTTAGATATTTGAGAGCCTGAAGTAATAGCAATTAAAAATTGTTTTTAAGTAGATTTTTTTTTTAAGGGCAGGGATATTGGTTTGGTTTGGTTTGGTTTTTATCCACCTATTTCCTCAATCCACAGAAGAATGCCTGATACATAGTGAATGTTCTAAAAGTGTTTATGGAATAAAGAAATTTAAATAATGTGAAATGAGCTAATTCTTCTTTAATAGCTTCCAGGTGGTTCACTCATTTTTAACACTCTACAGCAGCAACAGCAGCAGCTCTCTCAGTTTACACCACAGCAGCCTCAGCAACCTACAACTTCTAGTCCACAACAGCCAGGGGATCAGGTATGTGCCTTCCAGCCTTCCATTTGCTTTGTATTACAGAATTGTAACTTTTTTTTTTTTATTCCAAGCATATTTGGCATGGTTTTAGTTCAAACAGACAATTCCTGTTCTGCTTTTAGTATCAGTTGTAGTGATAGTTATTGGGTGCCTATTTCAAATTCTTTTTCTCTTCCTATAGCCCATGCATTTTTTTGCCCAGTCTTCATCTTTTTGTTTGCAGTGTTTTGTCTCTGTCGGAATAGAGATGTCCCTATTATCATGAAGCTTAGGGGAAAGGGAAGATAGACACAAATAAATATTTGTATATTGTTAAACAGAATGAAATTGAATAAGAACTGCAGTAAATTAAAGGAGAAGGGGGGCGCCTGGGTGGCTCAGTCGGTTAAGCATCTGCCTTCGGCTCAGGTGATGATCTCAGGGTCCTGGGATCCAGCCCCACGTCAGGCTCCCTGCTCAGTGGGGAGTCTGTTTCTCCCTCTCCCACTCCCACTCTCCCTGCTTGTGCTCTCTGTCTCTGTCAAATAAATAAATTAAATAAATTAAAGGAGAAGGAACTACAAGTTTTTCTGAACCTTTGCTACACTTTGGAATTATCTGGAAACTAAAAATACTGATTCTTGGGTCTCCCCAGAGTTTCTCAGTTCACAAAGATTCCCCAGTTATGTCTTGGTTGGGTAAAGCTCATCCTCTAGTAGATTCTCAGGAAGGGCACATGCAAAACAGTTTTTCTTTATTCTTTAACACATGAAGGATTACTTGGCTGGATATAAAATTGATTTGCACTTTTTTTAAATTGTAAAATACACGTAATACATAATTTGCCATCTTTGGTAAAATACATGTAATATATAATTTGCCATTTTCATCATTTTAAGTGTGCATGTTAAGTATATTTATATTGTTAGACTACCAGTCTCCACAGCATTTCATCTTGCAAAACTGAAACTGTGTACCCATTAAACAGTAATTTCCCTCTCTCACTAACCCTGACAACCATCATTCTCCTTTCTGTTTCTCTGCATTTGACTACTCTAGATAGTGCTTGTCTTTTTGTGACTGATTTACTTCACTTAGCATAATGTCCCCAAAGTTTTTCCATGTTTTAGTGTGTGTCAGAATTTCCTTAGTTTTTAAGGCTGAATAATATTCCATTGTATGTATATACTACATTTTTTTGTTCATTCATCTGTCGGACATTTGGATTGCTTCCATCTTTTGCCTGTGATGAATAATGCTGCTATGAACATGGGTGTACAAACAGCTCTTCAGGTCCCTGCTTTTCAGTTCTTTGGGATAATACCCAGGAGTGGGATTTTTAATTTTTTGAAGGCTCTGCATACTGTTTTCCATATGGCTATACCATTTTACATTCTCCCCAGCAGTGCACAAGGGTTTCCCTAATGATAAATGCTTTTGAACATCTTTTCATATATTTGCTGGTTGTTTATATATCTTCTTTGGAGAAATGTCTACTCAGGTCCTTTTGCCCATTTTTTAAATCAATATCCAGGGAAATCCTCTCAAGATAAATTGTCTTGTAACTTTTGAAATGTTTGACTTATGTTATTTACTAAAATGTTGTTTCAAACACTGTTTTAGGTGGTAGCAAAGGATGTCTTTTTCAGAGTGGAAGTTTTTAGTTTTGATGAAGTCTGGGTTATCAATTTCTTTCTTTTATGTATCATGCCTTATGTGTTGTCTAGGAATGCCTCACCTAGCCCTATGGCCCAAAGATTTTCTCCTTGTTGTCTTCTAACAATTTTATAGCTTTTCATTTACATCTGTGATCCATTTCCAGTTAATTTTTGTATAAAGTGTTAAGACTTAGGGTCAAGGTTTATCGGCAGGGGGCGAAAGGGATCGTTGTTCAGTTGCTACAGCACTAGTTGTTGAAAAAGCCAACCTTAAATCAGTTGAATTACTTTTGCACCTTTGTCAAGATGTATTTCCCTGGCTCTCTGTGTTCTCTGTTCTCTTCCACCTAGCTATGTATCTATCCCTGTGTTGGTACCACACTGTCTTGATTAGTGTAGACTATATAGTAAGTCTTAAAATCAGGCAGTGTGATTCCTCCCATTTTATTTTTCAAAACTGTTTAGCTGTTCTAGATCTTTCTCTTTTCCATCTAAATTTTAGAATCTTCTTGTCTATAGAGGAAAAAAAGAACCATTAGGATTTTTAGAGGAATTGAGTTGAACCTGTAGGTCAGTTTGAAAGTGACTTTACCATCTTTACTATGTGAAATTTCTAGTCCATGAACACTTTGTTACTTTTTTTTTTTTTTAAGATTTTATTGATTTGAGAAAGAGAGCAGGAGAAGGGGGGAGGGTCAGAGGGAGAAGCAGGCTCCCCACCGAGCAGGGAGCCTGATGTGGGACCTGATCCTGGGAATCCAGGATTATGACCTGAGCGGAAGGCAGTCACTTAACCAACTAAGCCACCCAGGTGCCCACTTCGTTACTCTTTTTACAAGACCTAATCTGATGTTGCTATTTTTCCTCCTACCGGGAGGAAAAAAATTTCACCAACTCAGAATTGTTCTTCTTTTTGTACAGTCATGTGTTTTTTTTTTTTATTCAGGGTTCTGAACAAGGTTCAGCCAGTCAAGAACAGGCCTTATCTGCTCAGCACGCTGCTGTTATTAACCTTGCTGGAGTGGGAAGTTTTATGCAATCACAGGCAGCTGGTTGGTATCTTTATACCTTCATATGTTGAATTTACTAAAAGTAACTGATCACATAGGGATCTCAATATTTTAATTATTTCTTTTCCTTCTCTTAGGAGCAGTAACTGAGGAAAAAATATGGTTCTATTTAATGCATGAACTATTAAGTTGGTTGGTGGCCCTGAGATTTTTTTTGTTAATTTGACAGTTGATTAAAAATGTTTTTACCTACATATATTAATAGCAGTTGGGTTTTCCTCACATTACAGTTGGTAAAATTTTATATAGTTATCCAACTTACTAGGAAGCTACCAAAGCTGTTAAATCTTAGTTCTCCGGGGTTATTGAGACTGCATTTTTCTTGATTGCATGTCTTTGGTCTCATTGTGGTAGCTTGCAATTGCATGAAAATCAGGACCTAATCGTCAGCATAACTTTTATAAGCCACTTTTATCATTTGTCAAAAAAAATGGCATTATACTAAATGACTGCTCACCACTTCCAGCAGTAAATGGTGAACCAAAGATTTACCATTAATGAAGATACCTTGTCACTTAAAGACAGCAATTATAACATTACGTTTATTAAAGTCACTAAGCCACATGTGTAAGTAAGCTATGATAGAGTTCGAGGATTGAGTGAACAAACATAATGTCAACGTTTTGAATTATCACTGGGCTTACTGTCATAGCTCTACAGCTCCCAGTGTCTGAATTTAGAATAAGCAGTGTCTTACATAATGCCATACTTCGAGCTTGTGAATTTCCAAATGGAAATTTGTGATCATAAACCTTTATCACTCAAGTTAAAAATCTAAAGTGGCTTTTGTACATTTTAGTGGAAAGAATTGTAGGCTGAAAAATCATGAGAATGTTTCTAGCTCTAGACCTGTCAATAATTACTTTTGAGTGAATCACTCAGACTGTCTTGGCCTGGAATTTTTTTCATCTGTACATTGAGAGGGTTAAACTGATTACTCTGGTCCCCCTCAGCTTGAAAAGAAATAGAATATTGAAGTCTCAGTTCACCACCATTGTTGGCTAGTAGTGTAGTCTGAAACTCATTGCAGCATCTTTTGTTTAAAGCACTTGTCCATCAGTTTTGTCATAACGGGAGTGTGGACTTCTCCTACTCCCTTTCCTACTTCACTGATTAGATTTTAAAACCACATACTGTATTTTACATTTTTACAAGAAAGCCTTCTCAACAAAACACTAGTATCAAATTTCATTGTGATGGAAGAAAAGGGATATAGTGCTTTGGCACCTGGGCACTCCCTTCCCTTTCATATCCAGGAGGTTCTGTAATCAGTGGTACCCTTAACTAACAGGAGACGATACTAAATTTATTCTGAAATGTCTGTGATTTGATACTTAAGATTAATCATACTGATAACTTTTCTATTTCATTTTCTGTGTTGTCCTTTTCTAACCCTGGTAGCCTTCAAACTTTTTGACTGGCCTGCTTTCCCTTCTCCTCTCTGTAGTGTTGTCTCAGCTTGGCTCTGCCGAGAACAGACCTGAGCAAAGCCTTCCTCAGCAGAGATTCCAGCTCTCCTCTGCCTTTCAACAGCAGCAGCAACAGATACAAGTAATCCAGCAACTTCACTCTGATTACATTTTTAAAGATACTCTGCTCCAAAAGTACTTCAACATACCTTACTCTAGTTTTATTTTACTGTCTTTTAAGACTATACAATAGTAGGTAAATAATTTAGCAAATTTTACTTAAAAGTCTGACATTTTAGCCAGTCACCTTGGAGCACTGAACATATCTTGTACATTTGAGCCATACTCTTCCTAATTTAAAATCTTTCATGAAGTGCTGGTGGCACATTAACATATTTTGTAGTTTCCAGTATTTTTTGAAACAGAGTTGTAAGTGCCAATGGTTAACTTTTTGATAATGCACTGCAGAAAAAGGCAAGTATACCAGTGTTCCTATTAGTAAATGTCATATCTGTTTTAGAAAAATGTTATTCCATGATTGTAGGAAGTCCGCATATTATAGTTGACTATCTTTGGTATGCAGGGTGGTTTTATATTGCTATAAACTGTCATACGACAAAATAGTAACTGAAGTTGCTGAGTTACTACAGTATAGACTGGCAGGGCAAAGTAACAAATATTTTTGAAGTTTACCAAGAACCCATTTTTAAAGCCCTCAGCAGCAGGCTTCTGTGCCACTGGTGCTGTTTGACTGTGCATTGTCTCAGTGTGATATAGTCCCTTTTTGTTATCTTGGTGCTTTCTCCCTTTCAGTTTTGTTGTTTTCATCTCTCAGGAAAAGCACCTTTCCATACTTGCCTACATTTAACGTAACTTGACTTTTTTTTCCCCTCCCTTTTGCAGCAGTTGCGATTCTTGCAGCATCAAATGGCTATGGCAGCAGCAGCAGCACAAACAGCTCAGCTACATCGTCATCGGCATACAGGCAGCCAGTCAAAAAGTAAAATGAAGAGAGGCACGCCAACCACTCCAAAATTCTGAGTCTTGCTTTTCTTTTTTTTTTTTCTCTTTTTAAAACCATAAGAGCATTGAATCAAAGGATTCTGAGTTTCTACTTCATTTTTTGGTTTTGTTTTTTTAAATGTGTCAGTATTTTACATTGCTAGATGTACAAACTTTATACAAAAGCACAACCCTATGATTTTTAATTAAAAACAGGGAGATGGTTTAACAAACCATTAGGGTTGGTTTGCCTAAGTCATTGCTTTTTAAAAATGGTTTCACTGTACATACTACATATGGAAGTGACCTAAGAAATACTAGAAACATCTTTCTGAAGAATGTAGTTTGATATTTATTTAGTATAAAAGGTTTGTGCACAGTGTAACAAATACAGTTTTTACAAATCCGTTTTGAAAATGTGGTGGTTGTTTATTTGGGTTTCATGCTCTTAATTACTTCGTCCATCAGTTTTTTTACTTCTTTGTGTCTGGTAACTGCTCGACTCATACAGTCCTGAAGTTTAGCTCCAGTCAGCCCACTTCCACCTGAAAAATTATTGTGACAACACTTTAAATGTCTGTTATTTTACTTGTTAAAAAATAAAAAAATCAACATCAAGTTATAATACAAAAAATTCAATAATGTAAGCCAGTGAGACTGTTTCAAGATTTGCAAATTGTTTTAACAAGCCCTGCAAGTGATTCTGATGCATACCGTAAGTTTAAGAACCACTGGCAGACAATATAGAAAAGTAAGGAATTTGAGATAACAAACTGCAGTAAACAGTAAAACCTCTCACATTCCATTTGGCCCTCCCTAATACAAAGAAGCTCACACTGAGTTTTACTTTACATGTTTAGGGTTAAAATGGAAGGAACATGCCTGGTTTGTGAAGACAACATAGCTTGCCTTCCTCATCCATTACTACTGTTAAGGTTCCAGTTGCCAGATGTTCCTCCTCTCCAGTAGGGTCAACTATGAGCAGAGTGCTATTTAAAATACAAGAAAAATATAAATTACCAATCCATGGAACAGTACTGATGTCAGATTTAAGCACTAGGATAGAACTGGTGGGAAACCAGAAAAGCTAATAGCAACCTAACATTCTACTACTTGTAAGAATCTTCACCTTTCAAATTTATGAATATATTAAAGAAGGTAGACTAAGGTAAATCTTCCGTGAAATAATTAACATTACACAGGAATAAGAAAACCAAGAAACAGAACACAAAATTCATCATCCAAATCAGGATGGTTTTGAAAGTATGAGGCTTAGCTAATAATTCTGCAGGGACAACAGTTACAAACCTAGGTGTCCAGGGGAAACTAGGATGTATGGTCACTGTGGGCATTTCCTGTAAAGTTAGAAAGCTGAGTAACAATCCATTACCTTAATTACATAATTTTTTATATATCTGATTAACTTACTCATCAAATACAGCAAAGGAAGTTGCAACTGGATTAGTTCTAATATTCAAATAACTTTTCTTCTTTAAATTAACTTCTGCTAAACCAGTTTCTTCATTTATAGTAACTTCTGGCAGCTGTACTAGAAAAAGGCAAATATGTGAAGTAAGTCTCTCACTGTAACAAATACAGGTTTCTACACTTTATTAATTCACTTTTCCCTCTTTAAATTGTTCAGAAGTATTTTAAAAATTAGGATAATTGGGGCGCCTGGGTGGCTCAGTCGGTTTAGCGGGTGCCTTCAGCTCAGATCATGATCCCAGGCTTCTGGGATCAAGTCCCACGTCCGGCTCCCTGCTCAGCGGAGAGCCTGCTTCTCCCTCTCCCTTTGCCTGCCACTCTGCCTACTTGTGCTCTGTCAAATAAATAAAATCTTTTTAAAAAAATAAAAATTAGGATAATTAAGGTAAATTTAGTGGAAATAAAAATTTTTTTTAATTTAGAAACTCATGAATGATCACTTGATATTAACAAAAACTTTTAAAAAGTTTGATAAAGTTTAACAAAACAATATTCTGACACTAAGAAGGAATGGTGCCTTTTATTAAGGTTGCTTACCATTTTTTAAAGCTGCTAACAAGGCAAATGTACAAGCATCCAAGATGTTCCCATCATAGTCGAGGCAAATGATATCACAGTATAGAACCCAAGAAAGCTAAAACAGAATTTACACAAAGTGTAAATTAAAGGACTTCTGGTGGGTAGAGCATGGTATTCGTTTCAACTTAAAACCACAGAATCCTTGGTTAGACAAGCATGATGATCTTCAAGGCTCAAAAACTTAAAAAAAAAAATTCTACAAAGTATATAACCAACAAAGTAGACAGGTTTGGTTTAAAAAAAAAAAAAGCTGGCTTTTAACTACCAAACTGACAAGTAACATCTAGATTTCCATTGAAAGCTACAGATATAGAAGGAATCTGCATTCTTGCTAAGTTAGCAGATGAAAGAAATGCTTTTGGAATTCCTAAATGAAGTCCAAAACATACTTTCCCACAGAAACCTTAATATATGAAATGGCTAGGCTTTACAATGCTAATAAATTTGTATATAATCGAATAAGAAAAGCCTCTAGGTCCTAGTCAACTTAGTTCTAAATTTTAGACTTGAAATGTGTAGTGTGGATTTACCCTAAACACATCAGCTGATCAGATACTAATGTATATCTGAATTATTTGTTGGAAACAGGAAAAAAGTTACCTCAGCATAAAAAGTAGCTCCCAATTAGATAATAAAAGAAATTACTCAAAACTTTTTTTTATGAAATACATGGTTTATTTAGATAGTTACAGAGTAAGCTGGATTTTTTTAAAAATAAATTCCATCTAAAGACATTCATATTTAAGGCCACTGGTTTATTATTTTAATTTCCCTGTTCTCTTCCCCTAAAAAACAATTCAGAATTAATAAAACCTCATAGTTTCTTTATTCATCTTACCTTTCCTGTAGAAATGCATAAGTCCTCTTTCTGAATTATCTGTGAACTTGATTTAATAATAAAGCACAATAAATTAAAGGTCAAAAACTCTGAAAATGAATGATAGATGTTATCAGGATGATCTTACTTTTCAATGACATCTGCAATGAACTGGCTAGCCACTTGGGCCTCTTCTCCAGGAGGTCCAGACCGAAATCTCGATGAACACAGAGGTGGTAGATCCACATTAGGAACTGAAAGAAACACTCTGCAGCTATGAACTAAACTTCACCTCTGGTTTATGGAAGTTTTATTCTCAATCCACTGCAAAGGTGACTGTAGCCATAGATAGGATTTGCAAGTGGAAAGCACTGTAATACTCTCAGGCTTAGATAAAATCTATTTCCAACTTTTTTTTTTTTCACACAAATACCAAAAATATAAAAGCATCTACTAAGGAAGGCTTCAATCCCCAAATCCTTCAGAAAAAAATAAGATTTCTTCCAATATACCTCAATCTATAACAGCAGATAGCCTTTGTACTCATACCCAACTGCCTACATTTTTAAAAATGTTGGTACCTACCATAAAGAAAAGATGGTCCAAGGCAAGAAGAAAATTGCATAGTGGTATAAATGAGTATTTATGGAAACAAAAGTTTGTGATTACAACCCTTTCCAAGGAGATTGTTTTCTTGGTTGATGACATCTGAATGTATAAACAACTGATCAAAGCTGAAAATGTTACAAAATTCCCTTTATCTTGCTTATTAGGTTATCTTCTAACTATTCAGGAATCTGCCTCATTCCAATGTATTTCTGAATCTTCTACATTTTCTTCAACTCAGCTACTAGGACTGAACTACAATATTATCATTAAATGTATTATTAAAGTACTTGTATTAAAATTAAAAAAACCATTTAACTTACCAACATATCCTTTATCAGGGGCATCTGTGGGTGGTGCTGCAAATTCCTAAAGAAGCAAACAAATGTTTCCTATGAAAGAAGCTATTCAATAATTGTGAAGACAGCTTAGCAATCAGTTAGAGAAACCTGCAGCAAAGACCATCTTAGCCATCTACTGTGCTTTTTAGGGAGTCCTACTGGGCTATAAGGACATTGGCACAAATCCTCATATTAGGTCTGCAAGGTTAAAAAGGCAGCATAGCTTAGCTGCCTACATTCTAGTGCTACTAATCAAAATTATATGGAGCTCTTTTAAAAAAAATATAGTAATTGGTTTTCTTCCTCTCATTTAGTAGCAAAGAATCTGAATTTAAACCCAAGGTGATCCTTAACACAGCCAGATTTAGGAAGTGATAAAGTGGTAAGAGCAAAAGCCTGGGACTCACTGACCTGGTTTGAATGTCAGACCCACACTTTTTGGCTGAGGGACTGTAGTCAAATCATAGAACCTCTTACCATTCAATTTTCTCATCTGCAAAATGAGAAATTAATATGACCTACTTTTAGGGATTCTTAATGAGGGTCAAATGAGATATTATGTCCCCAGCATAAAAGGTGGCACAATTAAGTGCTTAGGTCATATTGTCAGATATCACCCCAGCTTTATCACCCTGAGGAAGAATCTCAACTTAGGTTACTTTAAGTAATCACAGTGTAATATAGTGAAAAAAGCACAAGCTTTGGAGTCAAAGTTATATCTAAGTTCTAGTCACGTTCCTGGACAAGTTACTGAATCTCATGTAAAACAGAAGACAAATTATACTTCAAGTGATTGTTCTCATGATTAAACTAGTAATTCTGTAATAAAGCATCTAATTTAAGGTGCCTGGGACATAAAAGGTACTCAGTAAAAAGTGGCTCTTATTCCCTCAAGCTTTTCTCGGGAGCAGTCTTAATTTTCTACATTATTTGCACAAATTAAATGCTATCACTGGATAAAAGAATGTCACCAAAAATCTCCTTCTCAATAACAACCAAATTCTTAAAAAATTAAAGGTAGTGAGGATTTCTAAAATGGTTTCATTTCAGCCCATTTGATGCATGTTCATAAATTAAGAGTCACTGGACTTGGGTCATTTTAGAAAATGAAGAATACTAAAAAACTGACACCTGACTGCCTAATCAACAGAAATATAGGTGTAAATTACAATCTAATAAGAATATGAAGCTAATTTGGTAATTTGAATCTCAGTAAGACATATTAAACCTACCGCCTTAATTCCACAAATTACTGTAGTATTTCCCAGCTTCACTAAAGCAGAACCATCTGCAGTACTAATTGAACCTGAAAAAGAATAAAATGAAAAAGTCCACGGAAAGTGTTCATTTTCTACATAAAATTTTATGTTGCTATATATCTCAGTTGCTTATGAAAATTTATTCCTAGCTCAAGTCTTTTTTAAATGATGTAACTTTTAAAATTAGTGTTTTAGGAATTATTCACCTATTCTTGAATTTGAATCATTTGCATTCGGTCACAGAACTGTCCTACAGAAAAAAATCTCTTGACACAAAATCACTGGATTCCCTTAGGTATGGTAGAATTTGGCTCAAATATTGTTTAAATGGCTCAGGCTAAAACTCAAGAATGTCATACAGGTTAAACTGGAAAATTTTGTGTTTGCAACAAAGTTTAATAAGTGTAAGATGTAAGAAAATCATGTCTTGGAGGTTTTGAAGGAAGAAAGGGAGGAAAACACTACAGTTACTTCAAAATTTAAAAAGAACATGACAACTGAAACAATAGTGAGTTTAAAAAACATCGCAAATAAAATACATGAAAAAACAAAGTCTGAAGCAACTTCATTCTATTTTAGAACTCAAAACATCCTCACCTATGTTGACAGTTGTGGTTCTGAATTCACCAAGTTCTCTTCCATCAGGACGGCAGTTTTCTTTCTAAATAAATTTACATGAAAGCAAATTACATCTACATTTATATTTTACACACACCAGGGAAAACACATTAAACCTCGTTAATTCATATAATTTGAAAAGAAGCACATTAAACTGTTATCAAAAGGTACAACCTGTACATAACCACCTTTACTCACCAAAAATCTCCTGTAATACTCCAGAGGTTCCACAGTTCTGAAACATGTTAAAAATATATGAGGTAAGTTAATGAATCTTAACATAAATCAAAAACTGGCAAAGATCTTAGGAGCGTGATGATGCAGCATAAATCTCCCCAATTTGAAACTAAGTTTCTTTCATGAATTCTGAAAGTTTATGTTGCCACATATAACTACTAAAAAGAGATACTCTTGCAGTAGTAATCACACTCAACTGCTCCTTAACTCTAAACAATTACACGTTGGAGCCCAAAGCCTTTGGGCATCTTTAAAAGAATTAATCCAGTTGCTAAAATAATGTCACTTTCGCTCTGAAGCAGGGATTCTTACATGAAAAAATTTCACCTTTATTTTCACTATCCTGGAGCTGAAATTTAGCATATTCTTCAATTATGTTTGTAGGCAATAAACCTTTATAAAATATTAGTACCTGCAACTTTAACAACCACAGAGATTAAATGTTTCCGTTTTTACTTTATAGTTGTCGAAGCTTACGTGAAGACTCGTACTCGTTACTTTGGGATTCCAGGAGTTTAACAGTTACAGACTCCCCACTAGAGTTTAAGAATGTTGTTAAAAGAGCACGTATGTATCATTATTTCAACAACTCGGAGTTTATACAAAAAGAAAGATAACTGCGTCAATACAATTGTTTTCCTTTGGAATCTTACATATTTTATCCATTTAAAAACTTGACTCTGAGGACAAAAATCTTACAGGCTTCACCAGAGTGGCACAAAAAAGGCTTAAGTAAAACCTTCCGAACAAGGCACAATCCTTTTAGAAATAAATCACGGAGGAGAGGAAGCACAGGGTGGCATGGGGTTCTGATACAACACTTTTTAAAAAGATTACAACGGGGTCCCCTGGGGCCGCACGTCCACTACACCAGGCCACAGTGCTTGCCGCGGGTACTGAACTCTGTACACAGTCCCTTTCACCTCCCCTCTCACTGCGGAGAAAAAGCCCCCTTTCCTTTCACTACGACCGCCTCCAGGTCCTTCCGCCCGTCGCCTGCTTCCATGAGGGAAAGAAATGGGAATCTGGCAGGGTGGCCTCCAGGTGAGAAATATCCCAGCGAAGGGTTAAAGGAAGCCTCCAACCACCACAGTACAAACACGCGACCGCCGGCCGCCAACACTCACTTGAACCCGGCCGCCATCTTCCCGCCCGCGCGCGTGCGCCTGCGCCGGGCGACACCGCGCCTCCGGGCCGCGCGCCTACGCCGCCTCCAAACTTTCGACAGGGACGCCCGCGCCCTTCTCTCGCTGCTTCAGACGCAAAGGGCTGGGCGCGGGGAGGGTGGTTCCCGGCCCACCTTTTCTCCGACGGTGTCTATCCCCGCACGCCTCTAGGCTTCTTTGCCTTGGATGCGTTTTGACGAATCTGCTATTGGGAAAGAGACGAGTGTGTCTCTTGAGAAACAGTCTGGTAGTTCAGGGGTTTAAGAGAAAACCGACCTTATTGCCAAGAATTGAGTATTGAGTGTGGAGCATTATTCCAAAGTTTCCCCGTCCTTTTCCCGCCTCCATCTGAGGCTGGGCCCTGGGCTTGCCTCCTCCCAAGTAAAGGACCCCCTGCTTAGTCACTGGAGAGTTACGTAAACTTTCTGGGTGCTCATTATCCGCACCAGGTTACACTTTGCAGGTCCCCGGAGCAGGCTCCAAAGGAGCCTCTTGTGTTGTAGGCTGTGTTGTGGCTCAAGGCCTCCCCACCTTCCTCCTAGGTAGGGTTGCCAGACAGAATACAGGACATCCAATTAAATTTGAATGTCAGATAAACAAAGAGTAATTTTTTTTTTCCTATGAGTATACGCCAAATAGTACATGTTATTAGTTGTTACCAGGGGCTGGGGGCAGCGAAGAATGTTTTAGAAATAGATAATGGTGATGGATGCAGAAAAATGTGAATATAATTAGTACCACTGTGCACTGTATATTTAAAATGGTTAAAATGGCAAATTTTATGTTCTATCACAGGTTTTAAAAACTCGTGTAATATACCAAAACCTTTTAAATGGGTGGGTTGTATGGTGTGTGAATTCTATTTTAACAAGGCTGTCAAAAAACTGTTTACTGCTCACCTGAAATTCAAATTAAGTGGACATTCTGTATTTTTACTTGCTGATTCTGTCAACCCTACAGTGGAACGCAACGCCTTGCCGCGAGGGGGCGGTGTGGGCGGCGGGCGCCTGGCCGGCGCTGCCCCTCTGCCGGCGGGAGGCGGGGCTGCGCGGCCGCGCTTCCGCATGTGTGTAGGTGCTGGGTAGGGCGGGCGGCGACCTGGGCATGGAGGATGAGTTGGTTCCTGCTGCAGCTGGCGGTGCTCGGCGTGGCGCTGGCGGCCGCAGTCCTGATACTGGTGAGGAGAGGGATGGGGGACCGACGCGGGCCTAGGCTCCCTGCTGTCTTGGAGACTCGGCCGCCACGTATCCTCTCCTCTGCACAGCCCACTCTTTGACCTATCCCTTTGCACCATCCTTCTCCCAAGCCTTGACCCCAGGATTTCCTCTCCTAGAATTTCACACCCCCTTTCTTCCCTTTATTTTTATTTTAGAGCTTTACCTCCCTCTGTGCCCAGACCCTGTTACTTTTGTTCACTGTGGGACGTGCTCACCCAGTCTCCACTCGTTCCTTGGTCCCCGGACCTCTGTCCACCCGCCCTGTCAGTCTCCAAGACTTCCTCCCGGATCTGCAGCCTATGCAGCTCCACCCGGGAAGGTCTTGAGCCCCCAGGATGTGTGTGTTCCCCAGACTCATCCTTTTCCTGATGTGGTTAAGCAGATAGAAGGTGGTGACAGAGCATTGACGAGAACCATCTGTTACAGATCGGAATAAATCAGTGGTTCAAGAAGATCAGTAGCGACACAGTAAGACCAAGACACACAGGCCTAGTGTTACCATATGTCGGAGTCGTTACTTCCAAAATTAAACACCCTATATTCGCAGCCTCTAAAGGAGGCAGTACAATAGAATTCAAATTCGGATTTTCTTTGCCATTACTCTGGAAATAGAAACATTCTAAACACTTGCTGATCCGTTAGTAATAGACAATTTGCCAAGTGAGCTTTCTCCCATATAATTTGGAATGAGCCTGCCATCCAGTTCGTGCATGGAGAGGTTTCTGCTTCCTCGACACCCAGATGCGCCGCCTAGATAGCCCTGCTCGGAAGGCCATTCTTCCATCTTGCCAGGTTTGCAAACTCACAGTGTAGAAACAATTTAATAGAGAAAAACCAGTGTGACCTGACTTCTTCGGTGATTTGTGTCTGGGTGAGAAAGGAGTCCTCTCTCTCCCTTAGGGTATATGAAGATTTCAGGGTTTTTTCGGGTTTTTGAGCAAGTCAGGTTGTTGGTGGGGCAGAACTTGGACAGAATCCTAGATTGAATCTGCTTGTTGAATCTCTCTGTTGCACAGAGTTAAATGGATGCATTATGAGGGTGTACTGCAAGTATTTGATCCCACTAGCTTGAAGTGATTATAAGAGCTACCATTTATAGAGGACTTATAATATGCTGGGTGTTGTATTCAGTGTTTAACAGGGGTTATCTTGTGTATCTTTAAAACAACACTGATATAAATGTTATCATCATTAGCTTCATTTGATGAGGAGACTGAGATTGGAGAGTATGTATGTACATATGAAAATTATATTATGTATATTAAGTATATTATGTATAAAAATGTCACACAGCTAGTGGACCTTCATTTGTTTAAAATGCCAGAGCAGGAAATCATTATTAAAAAAAAAACAACTAGTTTCATATATATCCACTTTCCATACATACTCTTCCTCACCCCACTTCCTTTCTGAATTATTTTGAAGCAAATCTGAGATCTAACACTTTATCTGTAAACCCTCAGCATTTATCTTTAAAGACACCCCTTTTTAAATGTAACTATAATAAAGTTATAATGGATTCTTAAAAATTTTTAACTATTATTCAATTATTTCAAACATCCCATCAGTTCAGATGCCTCATGTATGTTTTAGTATAGTCATTTGTTCATTTAAGCATTCACACACACTTAGCACTCTGCTGATGTCTCAAATATCTTAATCTGTAACAATTTGTCCTTTTTTTGTTTTCTTTTTTTCCCTTTTCTTTAACAAGTGGTCATTTGTCCTATAGCATTTCTCACACTCTGGATTTTATTGATTGCATCCCCTTGGTAACTTTTAACATCTTACTCTGTCCCCTGAATTTCCTATAAACTGGTAGTAACATTTAGAGACTTAATCAAATGCATGTTTGAATTTTTTAATCAAAAAAAGTATCTGACTGGGTGCCTGGGTGGCTCGGTTGGGTGACTGCCTTCGGCTCGGGTCATGGTCCCGGAGTCCTGGGGTCAAGTCCCACATCTGGCCCCTGGCTCAGCAGGGAGTCTGCTTCTTCCTCTGACCTTCTACCCTCTCACGCTGTTTCTCTCTCTCTCTCTCTCAAATAAATAAATAAAATCTTTAAAAAAAAAAAAGTATGTGACTGATGCTGAATACTTCCTCTTATGTCAGAAGGCTTGTAATATCTGATTGTCTCTGGTGTTAAGATGGATCCAGGGATTCAGGAATTTTGTTAGCCTGACTCACCAATTATATAGTTTGTCAACCTAAATCCATATTTCTCTGGGGGTTGCAGAGTGCAGATTTTAATTGTATGATTCCTTTTTCATGTATTACCTAGAATTCTGTAATGAAAAAAATTTCATTCTCAGCTATTCAGTTACTCTGAAATATCTTTCATATGTAAAAGGTAAGTTTTATAAAAGGCAAGTTTTCAAAATAATGAGATGATACTCTGGCATCTTACAAAGAGCACTGATTCCTTTCAATAGGAAACTGAATTTAGAAATCACAATATCTGGACACTGGGGTGCAGAATAGGAACTCTTTTTTTTTTTTTTAAGATTTTATTTGTTTATTTGAGAGAGAGAGAATGAGAGATCGAGAGCACGAGAGGGAAGAGGGTCAGAGGGAGAAGCAGACTCCCCACCGAGCAGGGAGCCCGATGCGGGCCTCGATCCCAGGACTCTGGGATCATGACCTGAGCCGAAGGCAGTCACTTAACCAACTGAGCCACCCAGGCGCCCCAGAATAGGAACTCTTAACCACTAGTCAGGATACTGCCTCCATGCTCCTACTAATCAAAGCAAATTCAATTATAGTATGTACCCAACGGAATATTATAAATGGTCACCACATTAAAAATGAGTAGCGGGCGCCTGGGTGGCTCAGTTGGTTAAGCGACTGCCTTCGGCTCAGGTCATGATCCTGGAGTCCCGGGATCGAGTCCCACATCGGGCTCCCTGCTCGGCAGGGAGTCTGCCTCTCCCTCTGACCCTCTTCCCTCTCGTGCTCTCTATCGCTCTCATTCTCTCTCTCTCAAATAAATAAATAAATCTTTAAAAAAAAAAAATGAGTAGCATTCCAAAAATTTGTGAATTGACTATTTTAAAAGCAGAAAGTGTACCAGTAGAAACAATGTTACAAAGAATGGTTATTTCCAAAGCTAGTTCCCAAATAAATATGGAAGGGGGCTATCTAATGTTAGTAGTGAATGGTGCCAGAGCCTACAAGTTTGATACTTTACTTCAAAAAATAATGTATTCTGAATTCAAATCAGGGATAAGTGTCAAGAATATATTCTTAAGCATTACTGGTCCCTACTATGGGGATAGAGGGGTCTTCCCTTCATACCCTGGGTCAATCCGGTCCTAGATGGGAGGTCTGCCCTCACTCCATACATTCCACCTGTACTGTGAACTTATTCTCTGTCACGTATAGGCTCCAAGTAGGAATGGGACCTCACAGTGCGTTTGCCAGGGATTGGGGGTTCAGGGCATCTTAGAGTGGATTGTACTTCTGTAGTGACTATTCCCTATTAGATCTAGGATGACAGAGGCCTAAGGATGACAGGTGGGAAGAGACAGGGAGCCTCTTAAGGCATTAGTTCCTTACCAGTGGAAGAAAGGACAATAATGAGTTCCTAAGTAAGGGATTTGAATTTTGGTGTCACCTCCAGACCACTGTTAATGGACTAAAAACTGAGGGTAAATATTCCACCAAAAAAAAAAAAAAAAACCACAAAAGTGATGTATTCTTATATAACAAATCTAAAAAAAAAGTGAACGTAGCATAATTTCTTGTTAACATACCTGCTTTTAGATTTCCTTTGTTGCATTTATAACTGCTACGAAAATGCCATACCTCCATCAACATGAAGAAGAGAGGTTCTTCTTAAATGCCAGAGGACAGAAGGAAACATTGCCCAGCATCTGGGACTCACCTACCAAACGGCTCTCTGTTGTCGTGCCTTCATACAATGAAGAAAAACGGTGTAAGCCCGATCTCATTTTTTGGGTAAGGGGTCACTGGGAAGAAAAGGAAATTTAAAGTATGGACTTTACTGTCTTTGCCAAAACGTTAATATATGTGGGCTATGGTGAGTGCATAGTTCATAAGAGGGGAAATTGTAGTTCATAAGAGGGGAAACAAATACTAGCTGTAAAGGATAGGGTCAGCATCATGAAGTCATACGCCTGAAGTGTTCTAGAGAAGCAATAAGCCAGATGTGAACAGAAAACAGACCTTCCAGATGGGAAAGGCCACTGAAGGAGAGTCCCAGAGGGGCCTGTTAGACCATTCAGACTTTTTCCATATGTAAACTGAATGCTTGGGGGCTTGGCAAATTGTTTTCAAAAGCAATTTTTCATACATATTTTTTTTTCTTTAAGTGCCTGTAATGATGGATGAAGCTCTGGGCTATCTAGAGGAGAGACAGGTATCATGTTTTCTCTTTCAATATGATGTCTCTAATTAAAACTAGACTAGAGCACCAACTTGTAGATTGCAGGCTAGATCCTCTCTGAGAGGCAGTGCCAGCCAAGCCTGGGTCATCAAGGTCACCGGGCCTCCAGTGCTCAGCTTGCTGCCTGCTGTCAGGTGTTAGCAAGCAAGCCCAGCACGTGGCTCCCTGGCTCCAGAAGCAGGTGGGTGAACCCAGAACAAACAGAAAGCTGAAATTTCTTATGGACCCTCCCGCCCACTTTTTATCTTCTTGCCTGGTGATATATTTAAAATGGAATATGTCTGCAGACTTTGTGTGGCCACACGATGCTGTTTTTACTTTTGTGACTTTTTAAAAAGACATTTGAAAAATACTTAAAAGGAGAGTGAAATGATTGTTGTTTTTCTTTATTATTCAGTGGAGTTCCCCTCATTTATTTTCTCTTTCTCCGCATGAGAAGAAAAGTAGTATGTGTCCTTGTTTTGTATCTATTCAGCCTTTGTTGGAATCTCCTTGGAGAGTTTAAGGAAACAAATGAGCTTTGCAGCTGGTTCTTTTTTTTTTTAGAAAATTCCTTGTTTTGATTTACTTTGATTTTAAGTTTTACATGTAAAAGGAAGATAGAAGATTCATTAAAAGAGAGGGGGCCACATTCAAAACTTAAGTTTAAAGAAAAGAGAGAGAAAGGGGCACCAGGCTGGCTCAGTCAGTGGAGCATATGACTCTTAATCTTGGATTTCTGAGTTCAAGCCCCATGTTGGATGTAGAGATTACTTAAAAATAAAATCTTTAAAAAAGAAAAAGTAAAAGAGGGAGGGAATGGAGCCTTTATTATATATGAGGCTTCTATCTCTTCTATGACGTGTGTTCACAAGAACCACATGGATGAGAAAACAGGCCAGAAGGTCATAAGGCTAAGAAATACTGTAGCCAGGTACATGTTCTAACCTCCAACCTCACGGACTTTTTTCTCATACACATTTGTAGCGTCTCTCAGAAGAAGTGCTTAGCACCGCAAGCACCTGGCTGCTCCCACCGATTTGGTGGGGAGTTGGGGGGGAGGTGACGACACACTCATGGATGTTCAGTTGGTGTTTGCCTTCTGCTCCTGCCCAGCATCTTTCCTCCTTTTGGTTCTTGGCCTTTTTATTTTATGTGGTTTGTACACTTATTCATATTCATGTTTATACGTATCACACTAAAACAATTGTTATTTAAACTCCTTGCAGTTTTATCAGAATTCTTGATGATATTTATGCCAAATTGTGGTATTTCATTTTTGTTTCTTGCAGAAGCAAGATCCTACATTCACTTATGAGGTGATAGTGGTTGATGATGGCAGCAAAGACCAGACCTCAAAGGTAAATGAACTTGCTTTTAGGATTGCCAGTAGGTAGAAAAAATAGAGTACTTTAGCAGATGTAAAGTCTTATTTCCACTCCTCAGAGAATGCCAGAGCAGTGCCAGCACACTATTGTTACAGCATGGATAGTCAGAAAGGCAGAGGGATTTCACCTATGGAAAGCTGGAAAATATACCTGCTGTTCCACCACTCCATAAGACCAGGGAAGCTCTGAAGATCACCAGGTCGGGAGAAAACATGCACAATTCACCATGGCCACTGGGAGCCTTCTTTGCCTATCAATATATGGTTCCTTTTTCCTAAGCACAATTTTCTTTATGCTCCACCTTGCCTTACAATTTCTAAAGCAGTCATGCAAATAGAAAGATGCCTTCGTATCTGGCACTGGGTATCAGATATGTCCTTTGTCATACCTCCATCTAGATTTACCCATGGGATGTAACAAGTGTCTTAAGAGTATGGTCCCCTCACAGTCCTGCATTCTTAGACCTATAGCTACTGAGCTGCTAGAAAAAATAAAAGCTGGTCTGCCAGGAGTGAGAATAACTTCACACTCCCTATGGAAATGAGGGTCAAAGGAGAGAGTATTAGGGTGCCTGGCTGGCTCAATCAGTAGAGCATGTGACCCTTGATCTTGGAATTGTGAGTTCAAGGCCCATATTGGTCATGGAGCCCTACTTAAAAGGGGGGTGGGGGGCGCCTGGATGGCTCAGTTGGTTAAGCATCTAACTCTTGATCTCAGCTCAGGTCTTGGTCTCAGGGACGTGAGTTCAAGCCCCGCATTGGGCTCTACACTGGGCATGGAGCCTATATAAAAAATAAAATAAAATAGAAAATAAAAAAGAGAGAAAGAGGGTGCTGTTGATGAAGAGAGTTAAGATAGAAAAGCAGTGTGGAAAAGCAAAGGGTGTTGACCATACTACAGTGGATTGATGACTAACCGAGTGATGAAAAGACATACACAGCAAATACAGATCAGCGTTTCATGGCTTTGATTATAAATCAAAAAAGTAATGGCAAGAGCACCTGGGTGGCTCTGTGGGTTAAGCGTTCAACTCTTGGTTTCAGCTCAGATCATGATCTCAGGGTTGTGAGATCAAGCCCCACATCGGGATACACACTCAGTGGGGAGTTTGCGTCCCCTCTTCCTTTCCCCTCCCCCCACTCACACGCACACTCTCTCTCAAAATAAATAATCTTAGGGGCACCTGGGTGGCTCAGTCATTGAGCGTCTGCCTTCGGCTCAGGTCGTGATCCCAGGGTCCTGGGATCAAGACCCACATCGGGCTCCCTGCTCAGCAGGAGGCCTGCTTCTCCCTCTCCCACTACCCCTGCTTGTGATCCCTCTCTTCCTATGTCTCTCTCTGTCAAATAAATAAAATCTTAAAAATAAATAAATAAATAATCTTAAAAACAAACAAAACAGTAATGGCAGTTGAGTGAAAAGATTTTGGGGAACATGGTCCAGGATATGAACAACAACTCCGGGGGGTAAGATCAGTTGCTGACAAGTAAAGAAGTCGTTAAGCAGTAAGAGGGGGTGGCAATCACAAGTGTGTACCAGTCGAACAGTGCATCGATTGTATTTTCTCTGGCAGCTCATTAGCGTAAATAAAGGAGTCAGAATAAGAAAGAGCCGCTGCCTGTTCTGGTGGTACCTCTGCAGGAAAGCAAATTGTGACTTCAACCTAGTGGGTCATTACTGGTTCTTGGCACTAGGAATTCAACAACTCTGGGCCACTAACATGTACCGCGAGTATAATCTAGTCACAAGAAGAAAGCAACTGGAATAGCAGTATTTAAGCCAAACTCAGAAATGCAGCTTATGTCACTGTCTTGGAATCCAAGTTAATATTATTCTGACTTTTATATAATTTGACAGGTAGCTTTTAAATATTGCCAGAACTACGGAAGTGACAAGGTACGAGTGATAACGCTGGTGAAGAATCGTGGGAAAGGTGGAGCTATTAGGATGGTAATACATAGTTTCAACATTTGTATTTAAAATATAAACATGTTTTTAATGACTTCTTTTGCGGACTATGGTACATTTGCATTTTACAGCTAGCTAGTTGAATACCACCATTTCAAGATAGTGGTAAATTAGTTTTAGTAAGAACTTCATATAATTTTGTATATATAATGTGATCATATCTTAAAAATCATGCCATATCTATAACATACTGGGTAATTCAGGAGACTGCGCTTATCGTAATCAAAGTTTAAAATGTTACCATGTGCCTCTGTGTGTCTTTGCTATAATTACTGGATAGTAAGTTTAAATGATTTTTTTCAGTTTATAAAATCTGATGTGGGTCTATCCTGATGAAATTTGCAGTCTGCTAGAAAAGATGATTGTACTTATGAGAGGTACACATGAAGTGCTATAGACATTCCAAAAGGAATAGGTTACTTTCAGAGTCAGGATACTCTGAAGATGGGGCACCTGGGTGGCTCAGTCGGTTAAGTGTCTGCCTTTCCCTCAGGTCATGATCCTGGAGTCCCGGGATCAAGCCCCACATCGGGCTCCCTGCTCAGCGGGAAGCCTGCTTCTCCTTCTGCCCCTCACCCCACTTGTGTTCTCTCCCTCTCTGTCTCTCAAAAAAATAAATAAAATCTTAAAAAAAAAAAAGATACTCTGAAGAAAGACCACAAGTCAAAATAGAAAGAAAATATAAAGAGTGCCTTAAATGATTTTAGAGGTTTTATTATTTTGCACCCCCACAAAGAGAAGTCTAAGTATAGGCAGTCCAGGCCTTGTTGAACATGGTGTCATCAGAAACTCTGCCTCCGAAGTTTGCACTCCCTCTTCCTCAGGCACACAAGGTGACTCCTAGAGCACTAGCCATTACACCCACATTCCAGACAGGAAGGAGAAAGGCAACGCAGAAGATATATGCTGGCTGGTTTGCCCCCTTTTAGGAAGCTTTCCCAGAAGCTGCACCCAATGACTTACTTAATTCTCATTGGCCAGAACAGTGTCACAAGGAAAGCTGAGAAATGTTTCTTTTAACATATTCATTCCTGACCTAATCAGAGATCCATTAGTAAAAAAGAAGGAAAGAATAGATATTGAGTAGGTAACTCGCAATTTTCGGCACGTGTCAAGTAGACTTGACAAGGAGATGTCACCAAAGCCAAGCCTCCCACAGTGATGAACGCTGGCTTCCACTTGGTTATTCCACTTGATTGGTTATTTTGAATAAATTAACCACTTCAGCATAATTACCACATTTAATCCTCCTCATGTTGTCTCATGAGTTAGGTCCTATTATTTCAATTAGGTAGATGAGGGAAGTGACGCATAGGTAGGTAAAGTAACTTACTCAAGGTCACATAGTTACTAATAGGTAGAATGAAGATTTATTGGGTTAGTACCCTGAAATCCACGCTCTTAACCTCTCTGATAGTGTGTGGGAAAAGTTGAGAGAAGAGCACGCCAGTCAGCAAGTAAGAAAGACCAGAAGTCAGAACTCTCAGAATATGTACTGGGAGCAGGGAGTTTGCTCTGACTGGGTCATAGGGTATGCAAAAAGAAAAAAGAAAATGGGGGGATGCGATATCACGGTGGCCCTTTAAATCTGTCCATCCACTTATTTATTCAGCCAACATTGGAGTGCCTACTACATGCTTAGTACCTCATTAGAGATACTGAGATGCAGGTCAACCAGGGGCACCTGGGTGGCTCAGGCGGTTGAGTGCTCAACTCTTGGTTTGGGCTCAGGTTGTGATCTCATGGGTCTGGGATTGAGACCCATGTCAAGCCCCGCATGGGGGCTCTGCACTCAGTGGGGAGTCTGTTTGAAGATTGCCGCTCCCTCTGCCCCCTATCCCCCACTTGAGTGTGCATGCTCTCTCTAAAATAAAAAAAAATAAAAAAAACCCATCGTATCCTTAAGGATATCGTTTAGTAGTGTTGTAAACACTGTAATAGAAGTATATGCAAAATTCTTGCTTTGCCTGCCATCTGGGGGAGCATCAGCAAAGACTTCCCAGAGGAGGTAAATTCTGCACTGAATCTTCAAGGAGGACTAGGAATTACCCAGGCACAAGTTGGGGCAGGGAGCTTGCAGAAGAGGGACATGACCAAAGGTATGAAAGAAAGCGTCACAGTAAGGAGCTGCTAGTGGTGCCTGTGGGTTGACTTTATAGGGATGAGGTCAGAGGGGGAGATGGGTTCAGACCCTGAACTTTTAGGCTAGGGACGTTCTGACTCTGACCTCAGACAGAGTGACAGTGGCCAGCACCGTAGTGTAAGCAAGGTGCAAGGAATCGTCACCTGGATCATGATGGTGACACAGCAGCCGAAGAGGAGAGGACAAATGGGGGGGGGGGGGGTTAAAAATGAGGTAGAATTGTATCAGGTGATCGGGAAGAGGAATAATTTAACTTTTGGCCTTGGGTGACTGAGAGGGGGAGGATGTCATTTATAGGAGGAATGAAACACTGGCAGAGGAGCTGGTTTAAAAGACAATATCTTTGAGTTTGAGCCATACTAAGTTTGAGATACCAAGTAGTGGTGTCCAGAATAGCGTGGTGGAGTGTGAGTGAGTACTTCACATGCATCAGATGATAGCTGAACCTGTTAAGGTGACAAGGAAGAAGGTATAGAGAAAAAGGACAACTGGAAACCAAGCCTCGGGGAAACGAAGCACGTAAGGATGAGCCGTCGGAGCAGTGAGAGGGGATAGGGTGGGATTGAATGGAAAAGAATGGGAGGTGCCAACATAGGCTGCTTTTTCAACAAGTTGGGCAGTGAAGTGAAGGCCATCGTTGGTACAGTGGAGAGTAGCAGTCATTAAAGAACCTCCTTTAAAATAATAAAGTGGCTTAAACAAGATTGAAAGCCAAAGGCATTTTTCCATGATGCTAAATAATCACCTCCAGTTCACTCTTAACGTCTATCTTTGAAATAATCCTTTGGTTCTTTTTCGGTCCTTTGGCTTTTTGCTAGATGTTAAATATTTTTATTCTGCTTTTTTTTTTAAAGATTTTATTTATTTATTCATGAGAGAGAGAGAGGCAGAGGGAGAGGCAGGCTGCCAAGGAGCAGGGAGCCCCATGCAGGACTCGATCCCAGGACCCTGGGATCATGACCTGAGCCAAAGGCAGATGCTCAACCATCTGAGCCACTCAGGTGCCCTTTATTCTGCTTTTTCACCTGTATTCTAATGGATATGATTTTTTTTTAATTATAGAAACTAGTTAGTGGGTTTATCCTGTAAAATAAATGATCAAAATTTTGTCTACATTTCTATTTATCTTATCTTTATTCATACTGTTAAGTGATATCACAGGCTATATTCTCCTGGATCAAACCATACATATATTTATACTTAAGAAACAATGAATTCACTCAAATGGACCATGAATTAAGAGTTGATGTATAGTTTATTTCCATGTGAAATATACACTCAGCCATATTTTGCACAAAAGACCAATCAATTCAATATTGAGAGGCATAATTTTGCTAAGTGTCAGATCCCTCAAATAACATAAAATAGTATTTGGATATATCCACATTTCCCAAGATATATCCACATTTCCCATAATTTAGTGATACTGCATATTTCTTTATTCAGTAATTAATTTAAACTAATTTAGATTCCAGGGGCACCTGGAATAAGGTTGGTTAAGCGTCTGCCTTCAGCTCAGGTCATGATCTCATGGTCCTGGGATCAAGCCCCATGTCTGGCTCCCTGATCAGCGGGGAGTCTGTTTCTCCCTCTGCCCCTCCCCCCTACTCATGCTTGCTCTCTCTCTCTCTCAAATAAATAAAATCCTTAAAAAAAAAAAAAAAACTTTAGATTCCATAATAAAGAATATTAAAGACCTGTCATCTTAGCATGTGTTTCACAGCAAGTATATATATATTACATTTGTTCAATCCACCCATAAATATGCTCTTCATATGCTGCCCTAAAATAGCCCGGATACATATACAATACATATATAATGTATATGATAGCTATTTTACTTTTTTTGTTTTTATTGATGTAGGATATCTTTTTTTTGTCCAAATCTATTTTCTTACCATATTTTTTAAGGTATTAGTGGTATGATCTCACAAAGTTTTTAAAAACCATTAAATAGGCATTAGATATATTTGGAAGGAATCTTATCAATGTAATGTGTTTTCAGGGAACTTCGGCCTCCTGCCATTTCACACCTAATATTAGATATTAGACTATCTAATATTAGCTATTTTAAGTAAAGCAAAACAAACTGACATGTCATTGAATTTAACCTTAACTTTAAGCAACTTTCTTTTAATTGAAATGTTTAAATACAGGGTATATTCAGTTCTCGAGGAGAAAAGATCCTTATGGCAGATGCTGATGGAGCCACAAAGTTTCCAGATGTTGAGAAATTAGAAAAGGGACTGAATGATCTACAGCCTTGGCCTGTGAGTATAAAAAATATAGTTTAAATGATCTTCAATTAAGAAAACAGGTAGTCTAAAGTAACGTTAAAATGGAATTTACATATAAGTTAAAATATTGGTGCTTCTACACTGGGGAGGGTATGTGCTATAGTGAGCACTGTGAACTGTGTAAGACTGATGAATCACAGACCTGTACCTCTGAAACAAGTAATACAGTATATGTTAAAAAAAAAAAAAAAAAGGAAAGAAGGGTATATGCCCTATCTGAAGGCATTCAGAGATTATTTTTAATTTAAGTATTGAAATGACAAAGGCTTTAAGGAGTCGATGGGCACTCAGTTCATGAAATCTTAAATATAAAAGCCTATTAACACTAAAAAAAAAAAAGGTGCTTCTTTTGGTGTGAAATTCCTGTATACGGCTCCACAGAAAAGCTAATCATTTTATTATAAACATTACCGATGGTCTGAGATTTACTTGACAATTATTTATTTAATATTTTAGCCATCTCTCTTGATTTTCAATCACCGCTACCAGAGTTTTAATATTTATTATATATTCAGCTAAGGCTTTTATTTAAGAACATAGACTGAGCCTCCCAAGTAAAGATGTGAAACGAAACTGGTTCACAGAATGCTTGTTTCTAGTGAAACAAACCCAAGCAGCAACTGCTCAAAAAAGATTATGTGCAACTTCATGCCATAAATTTCAAAAAGTGGAGATTGACTTTCACTCAGCATAATGCATTTGAGATTCATCCATATTACTGTCTTTATCAATAATTTTTTCCTTTTAATTGCTAAGCGATATTCCATTGTATGGCAGTATGACCGTTTGTTTATCCATGCAACTTTGAAGGACATTTGGGTTATTTCCAGCATTTGGCAATTATGAATAAAACCAGTACCAACATTTCTTTTAAAAAAAAAAGAAAAAGTGGAAGTTAAAGAAAGAAAAATTCTGGTGCCATTTCCACTTTTTAAAGGCCATTTAGAAAAGACAAATTTAACCAAATTCTGAACTTTTTACCAAATAATCCCAATCTGGAGAGAATCAGCCTGAGAGAATGAGTAAGCACTGTTGGACAACATTAAACAGTACACCTGCCTACCATCACACAGTTTTCAGAATTTCAACAGAAGCAAGAAAAATTGCTAGAGCTTGCTGTTTTCAGGGCTTCGGGATAAGTTTAGGGCACAGATCCGTGTGACTAAATCCATTCCTCAGTGGAGTGTATCTTTGTATAGGACATGACAAAATCTCACAAGCAAGGAACCCAAATAACCCAACAAAGCTATATTGAGCTTTAGGGGCACTCCCTCCCTCCCCCAGGTATAATATTCAGGCGTTGAAACTCTAGTTCAGAGGGGACAAACAGGTGCTACACAAGGTAAAATACAAGTCACCCCGCTATCCAAAAGTAGAGCATTCTCATCCGAAAGCCAAATGGCATAAAGCAAAGAAGCAATTGCCACTAATTTATACCACAAAATTTTTTTTAATGTTCCCAGACCCAAAAATAACCTCTCTTAGGCTTTTCTGACACCCTAAGACACATCTTGCTAACAGATACACAAAATAAATCAGGATAAAGCAGAGATGCTCACAGACATAGTTCAAAGCTATGGCGGCTTGATGCTGAGATGCTGAGTGTAGTTCTGGGGCAGGAGCTTGGCGGGGCCCCTCTCACCACTCAGAGCATGCGCTGCCTCTACAGTTTGCCACAAAACAAATGTTGAACACTATTTGTGCTTTTTGCTTTTTTTTGTAAAAGCAAAAATCCTCTTCATATTTCTTACAGTTAGCAAGAACAGCTACTAGTGTTGGTCTTTCATAAAAGCAACATGGGCTAATATGAACTTTTGAAACCAGGGGATACCTGTATATCAAGGAAAATTCCCTTGTACTGTACGAGAGCTACTCATATTAGTCACGACAAAATGAAAGAAATGTCAGCTGCGCCAACATATTACTATAGAAAAAGAATTGAAGTTTCATACAAAAGAAGGATAAACTCCAAATGAAAGCAGATATAATCCAAGAAAAAGGATAAAATTGCATGAAGGTATTTTTGCTCTAGAAATAATGAAAATAAGAAATCAGCAGCACAGGCATTGGAAGGAGAGATGACAAAACAACAGAATGGTATTAAAAGAGAAATTATAGAAGTATGGAAGCAAATTGAGGGCCAAAATAAGATCAGTAAATAGAACTATCCATGAATGAAACAGACCTAATTTAGAACTAGTTATTATTATTATATATTTGTTAAAATAATCCCTGTTCATTATAGCAAAAACCAAACAATAAAAAAAGCAAAACCCCCAAAAGCAGAACATTTAATAATTAAAAAACCTCATCTCCTTCCTAGAAATAAATATGTATTTATTTGAATTTCATGGATTTTCACAAGTGTTCCATTTCTCCTTTCACTATCACCCGCTTCCCTTTTCTATCTAGTAGTTTGTCTTTAAAGACACTAAATGAATTAACTAATATAATTCTTAAAAGAATTATTTCTGAAAATATCCCTTTTACCTGTGCTATTCAAAACAGTAGCTACCTGCCACATATGGCTATTTAAATTTAAATTAATTAAAATTAAATAAAATTTTAGTTCCTCACTAACTTTTGAATTCTAGTTCTCACTGGCCACATTTCATATACTTGTGGCTAGTAGCTATCTTATTGGCTAACAGAGATATAGAGCATTTCCATCATCACAGAAAGTTTTGTTGGACATTACTGCTTTATACCATACAATATGAAATAATTATTGGATATGTTACATGTTCACTATTACTAAAAAGGTATTTCTTCTTCCACCTCTTAGTGGATCATGATAAGCTAAAAGAAAATCCAACTAGTATAGTTGCTGGATTTGATTTCCTAGGTCTCCCAAGAGACCCCACAAAGATTTGGTAAACGTTTCTTCTGCATTATGCCTTTAGCTTGGGGGGGGCATGAGTGGGAGGGAGGGTGGAAGGTGTCAAATTGTTTGCAGCCGACTTTATGTCATCCCGCAGTAGGGCAAAGAAAAATGATGTAGCCAAAGTTACAGGGTGAACGAAATAATAAACAGGAGAAAAATCTGAACCTTCTGTGAACCCAGTTTCCTTTATACAACTCTGAAAAGGAAAGGAGTTTTGATGCCATCTTTTTTCCTTATCATAATCCAGTTTACTGCATTGTTACTGTAAATGTTGAGTTTTAGAGAACTAAAGCATTTGATTATGATTAAGCATTTAATTCACAGCCTGGGTCTATAGCACAGAAGGTATGCCTAATTATTTATGAGTATCACAACTCACTTAAATGAACTTAGACTCTGTTAAGAATTTTTATCAGTATGCATCCTATAACTCTTTTTGAAGGAGATGGGAAGGAGGCAGATAAGTGATAGTTAAAGTTTCAAAATCTATTGTCTTTGGATCAACTCAGTAATGATTATTTTTGAATCAGGATCCCTGTCTACTCATCTTTCTGATAAAGCTTATAAATAGCCAGTCATTGCTCTCAGAAAACTTGCGCTCTGAAGCTAACATTCATAGAGGAATTAGAAGGAATCTTCTTAATTATCTAATTCAGGTGTTGGCACACTTACTCTGTAAAGGGCCATAGTAAATATTTTCAGCTTTAGAGCCATATAGTCTCTGTTTCAACTACTCAGACCTGGTGGTAGCACAAAAGCAGACCCAAATAATACGTAATTGAATGATCATGCCTGTGTTCCAAGAAAAATTTACTCACAAAACCAAGCAGCAGGCCAGATTTGGGCCATGGGCTATAGATTACAGAGCCTTGGTCTAATGCAGTCATTTATCCAATATTGGAAACTTTTTATAGCCACCAAGTGATCTTTCAGTCTCTACTTGCATAGCTGTCTGTAGTGATGCCCAAGCAGCCCGTCGATCTCAACTCAGTCACAGAGTTCCTCTTTACATTAAATGCAAATATGCCTCCTTTTAATCACCCCCTTTAATTGGTTCTGTTTTTCAGAGCTACACAAAATAGTCTCTTGTACTTCTTTGTGACAGCCCTTTAGCGACTTAAAGCTGCTTTTCATGGGGCTTCTCTATTTTAGGCTGTCAGTAGTTCTTTCAGGTTTTAAAATAGCATATTTCTTTTTCTTACCATCCTGATCATTTTCCACTGAAGATGCTTCAGTTAGTGTGGATCTGATTACCACATTTACATAGTTGCCTCATATAGCCAACTCTTCGCTGTGCATTGCCATTGCACCTTGTCTTCCCATCCTCCAACTGGCACAAACCCATCCTCAAACTGTTCGTTTTGCCTTGTTTTATTTAGGGATGGAAGTGTGACTGTATTAAATATTAGCATGTTGGATTTCCATTTGTCAGGGTGTAGGGCTTTTTTCCTATCTTTAATGCAATTGCCATTCTGTTCTCAGTTCATTTAAGTCACAGATTTGATAAGCATGACTTGTATATGTTGCCTTAAGACAATAAAATTGGCTAGAACAGTTCTGAAAGTAATGAAACTAATGGGCTTCAAAGTAGTCAAATCCTGTAATGACTACATGACTAACTCACTAGATGGCAGTAGTTAACTTAAATATCTTCTACATTAGTGTATTGACTCTCCAGGATGTTTGTAATGGCTTCTAATGTTTTCTCAGCAGATATTATTTTTAATTGCAACAAAAAGAAATTTACTACTACTTTGTGCTTGTATTTCCACTTACAGTTCTGGTCAAATTATCCTTAATGAATTTAGGAAAGTTGCTTGCAATTGCTTCTCTGAAGAAGATCTTTTAAGGTTTTAAACTAGACATATGTCATTTAAGTAGAGCTTTGTATGACACACAAATAAAATAGGGATTTATATTTAGTTCCAAATACTTTATCTGTGTTATCTTTTTTCTTTAAGTCCCAGCTTCTCAACTTCTTAACCAGTAGTTATGCTACCCCTTTTAATAAAATATGCTTGGTTTTACAGTAATTTTTCTAAGCAAAATATGTGATGATCACTTGTTAGGTGGCTTAACTATAAAAATAGAATCAAAACTCCCTAAACAAAATAGATGACCGGAAATCTGCACTCCATAACCATAGAGTGACTCCTCAGGCCATGACTTGGATCTTGAATTCCATTTAGACATAGTTCCAGTAAACTTAGTTTTTAGGTTTTGAAGGCCACAAATGATGAAAGGTAACAGATATGGTGTAAAATTGCATTGCAAAAAACTATAGGAAAGAGATACTAACCACCCACCCCCAACACACATACCCCTCAGTCTGGAGTGATTGCTAGCTAATGTCCCTAAATGTTCCTTGGTCTTTAATGTAGTAGTCCTCAGCCAAGTGTGTTTTGGTACACTAACATTTCATACATGTATGCATGGGTTGGTTTTTTAAACGAGAATGACAATTACTGTTTCCCCTTTTTTTCTTTACGAGAATGTGACAATTACTGTTTCCCCTTTTTTCTTGTGGACCGTGGGCAGGTCTAAGAGCCAGGTATATTTGTGTCACCTTCTCAGATGGCCAAGCATCCAAAAGAGATCCCTTAACTTTCCACATCATTTGTTTTATAGACCTGGCAGTTATACAAGCATTTTGCTGAGGTCTTTGTGAAAATCAAACAAGGCAGAATATAAAAATTAAGAAGATAGTTTTGAAAATGTAAAAAGAGGTAGATTGTACTCAGTGGAACTTTCAGGACAGTCTGTCTCAGCCGATCACAAAATGTGTTTCCCATACCTTTGAAGGACACGAGCTGCTTCCCAAAGCAGGTGTATATGCCAACAAACCTGGTTTGAAAGTGGGTATCTCTTAAGAACAGGGAAAGCAAACTTTTTCTCTAAAGGACCAGAGGGTAAATATTTTAGGCTTTGTGGACCACATATGGTCTCTGTTGCAATACTCTTTGTAACAACACTTGAAAAACCATTCTTGCTCATAGGTCATGCAAAAACAGGTGGCAGACTGGCTTTGGCCCATAGGCCATAGTTTACCAACCTTGTTCCAGAAGATTGAGGCTTCGATGTTAACTATAATTTTTGCTGACCACAGAAATTTTCATAAATTTAATATCCTCATGATTGTCAAGAGAAAATTCTCTTAATTTAAAAGGCAGGGAGGGCCACCTGGGTGGCTCAGTCAGTTGAGCATCCTACCCTTGATTTTGGCTGGGGTTGTTATCAGGGTCATGGGATCCAGCCTCGCATCAGGCTCTCTGCTCAGACAGAGAGTCTGCTTGGGGATTCTTTCCCTCTCCCTTTGCCCCTCCCCCTGCTTGTGCACCCTCTTTCTCTCTCTGTCAAATAAAAAAATCTTTAAAAAATAAAAATAAATAAAAATATAAAAAGCAGGGAAATAATAAGGCATCTTTCATCAAGGAAAAAAAAGTAAATGTTGCCAAATTTATCTCTTGAGTTTGTGTAGATTCATACAATATTTTTATAGAACAAGTTGAAAATAAGAATCAGAAGGTTTAAATAATTCATATCCATTAATCCAGTAATACATATCCCTTGACACAGCTTTGAGAAATTTATCTTAAGAAAATAATTAAGAATGTGTATAAAAATAAATTTTCCAGGATTTTTTGCTTTTTTAAATATATTTAATATATTTTAATTTTTTAAAGGAAAAAATTAGAAATGATTTAAAGTGTTAAATATTCATTTACACAGGTTAAGTATTCATTTACACAAGTTGAATTCATTATCTTATAGAATGCTATTCATTATATATAATTAAGTGAAAAAATAAATTTTAAACATCTGGATATATATGTGTGTGTGTGTGTATATATATGTATATCAGTAGCTATAGCCATATCTAGTTATCTATCTAATAATAGATAACTAATAATCTAATATCTAATTATATCTAATAATAATAAACAATGTGCTAACGTCAGTTGTCTCTGGATAGTGGGACTGTGGATATCTTTTCAAATTTTTATTTTCCTTTAGATTAATTTTTTTTAAGTTATCACTACACCCAACGTGGGGCTCAAACTCATGACCACGAGATCAAGAGTTGCATACTCTTCTCACTGAGCCAGCCAGGCACCCCATATTGTTTGTTTTTAACAATGAATGTTTATTGCTTTTGAGGAAAAAATGGGGATAGGATTTTTTTTAAGTCAAAACATAATTTTTTAATAAATAAAACTTTTTCTTAACTCAGTACTTCACTTTTATATGCTATCTACCTCATTTGGAGTCACATTTGCCTTATGGAGTACCTGTGCCAATTCCCATTTCCACTTCAGAACATTTAACTTTGCGTGTGGAGTTCAAATTGCATGTGACCTTGGGCAAGTTAATCCATCCACCTCATTTTCCTCATCACTGACATATGGACAGTGAGCCTGAGTTCATAATTCTGAGGTAATGATTAAAATTTTTTAAAAATGTCTGGTCAAGTATTTAGCATATGTTCAGCACTCAGTAACCATTAACTCTAATTATTAACATTAGTCTTTGTGCTTGATTTTCAGAGCTGATTCTAATGTTACTGTTTATAATTGTTCATATAAATTAGATATACCTAGTTCTTCTACTCTGTTCCTTCTAGTCTGTTTCCTCACAATTCCTTCCAGTGAATTGTGAGGAAATACTTAAATGGAAAAGTACTAGGTAAGAAAGATTCTGATGGAGCATTTCTTTCTAGAAGACAATATGGTACCACTTTTTACCACTTTTAAAAGTTAGCTATCATAGTAACTGAAGTATTCATTTTTCAACACCCACAATAAAATTAGCGATACTCTGAAAGAGGCTTAAAAGAAAGAGACTTCATGTTTACATACATTTTCTAATATTAGCCATTTTAAAAGCAAGAATATCTTTTCCTATATATACACAATGGAATATTATGCAGCCATCAAAAGGAATGAGATCTTGCCATTTGCAACGAAGTGGATAGAACTGGAGGGTGTTATGCTGAGTGAATTAAGTCAATCAGAGAAAGACATGTATCATATGACCTCACTGATATGAGGAATTCTTAATCTCAGGAAACAAACTGAGGGTTGCTGGAGTGGTGGGGGGTGGGAGGGATGGGGTGGCTGGGTGATAGACATTGGGGAGGGTATGTGCTATGGTGAGCACTGTGAATTGTGCAAGACTGTTGAATCATAGACCTGTACCTCTGAAACAAATAATGCAACATATGTTATGAAAAAAGAAAAAGAAGAAGATAGCAGGAGGGGAAGAATGAAGGGGAGTAAGTCGGAGGGGGAGACGAACCATGAGACACGGTGGACTCTGAAAAACAAACTGAGGGTTCTAGAGGGGAGGAGGGTGGGGATGGGTTAGCCTGGTGATGGGTATTAAAGAGGGCACATTCTGCATGAAACACTGGGTGTTATGCACAAACAATGAATCATGGAACACTACATCAAAAACTAATGATGTCATGTATGGTGATTAACATAACAATAAAAAAATTAAAAAAAAAAAGAATATCTTTTCCTGAGGAGCAGCTAACTGTTCTTAAAGCTGTTTAGATGAATTCCTTATGACAGTGAGATCAGTCCCAGGGATTCAGTCAGTTCTTACATCAGAACCGCAGATATACAAACTTCTCCTAAAAGCTTTTAGGGACTTACACTGAGAGAAAAAGAGATTTTAAATGAAGGCTTTTGTTTTTTTGTTTTTAGTTTAATTAAATGACATTTTATTTTTATTTTTTAATTAAGTGACATTTTAATTCTACTCAGTCTCTGAGAGGTGGGAGGGGCTCCTTTTTTTTTTTTTCCATCTAATACTCAGTAACATTACTGCTCTTTTTGGATTTAATGTTGAAGCTTATTTGCCATATACAGTCTGAACTTTTTACATGGTTCTTCCTTAAGAAAAGCATTCTCTCCCTTCCTGAGCAAAATACGTCTGCCAGAAAAAGGGAAGAAATTATTCCTTCTACTAAGTAGTAGGCAAAGTATGTAACCATAATTTCCAAAGGAAAATATAATGGCCACTAAAATTTCCCCCAAGTTTACCTTTTTATTATAAAGAAAAGGAAATTAGATCACATGTGGTCATATTTTCCCCTTATAATAGCAAATTTAAAATGAGAATAATTAGAACTGGCAAGGATTTGATGAAGTAGTCAATATTATACCCATTTAGTGGTAATATAAAGAGCCTTTTAAAGAATAATTTGGCTCATAAACATTTAAAACATTCATACTTGCAGTTTAGTATTCTGTTTCTATGACTTTTTCCAAAGAAGGAAATGCAAAATACAAATTGAGTTTTATATTCAAAATGTTCTTTTGGGCACCGTTCTAAAAGCATGAAATTAGAAATAGTCAACACGTAGGCAAACAGTGAAAATATGGTAAATCTTTATGGTGAAATATAATATTGCCCTCACCATTGACACAAAAAAGAAAGACAGACATGCAACACTGCTATAAGTTCTTGAAAAGCCTGAATTTTATCAGTCTTCTAACAACCAGTTTACAGGAAATATGAGGACAGAGGAACATGATAAATGTCACCAGTGTGGGTACAATCAGCAAAATCCAACATCGAGGAAAGTCTACAAGACAAGTTATATAGTTTCTTTGACAAATAAAGCATAAGAAAAAAAATGAATGGAAGTAGGGGGGAACACACAGGTAAAAGAAACATCATCCAATTTGTATGAATTTTATTTGGTTCTTGATTCAAATAAACTGAAAACATTTATGAGATAATTTGACAAATTTGAAAACTATCTGATGGTATTAAAGAATTATTAATGTTTTAGTTGTGATAGTGCTATTGTGATTGAAATATACAGCAATTTATAATGTGATGCCTAGAATTGGGTGGGTGGGATAGTGATGAGGGGCTTTAGAGGAAGCAAGATTGGCCATGTATTGGTTTTTTGTTTTGTTTTGTTTTTTTCCTTTTATTTTCTTTAAATGTATTGATAATTGTTGAGCCAGATTATGGGCACATGGGGGCTTCATTTTCCTATTCTCTCTGCTTTTATGTACTGTTTGAAAATACCCATAATAAAAAGTTGAAAAACAATGAACTTGAATATAAGAAATTTGGGGGTTATTTTGAATGAAAAAAAACTGGTATGTAGGTAAATTTCAGCTGTGGTTTTAAATGCAAAGGGGGAAAAAGAACACAAAGAAATATATAAAATATTATAAAAGGCTGCTTTTAGGTAGTGAGATTATACATGACTTTTTCTCATTATAATAAAGTTTTATTATATGTGAATTTATATGCTTGCCATTTTTTTTTTACAATATGCACTTTTTAATTTTGTTTATTTTGGTGAACAGTTCAAAAGTCAAATGGCACAAGAAGATACACAGTGAAGGAAGCCTGCCTTTTATTTCTCAGTCACTTAGTTACTGTCAGAAGTAACCAGTGTTATTTATTTCTTATATATCCATCTGGAAGATGGATATATGTATTCTTTATTTAAAAATGCAAACTAACACTATTCACTGTTCTTTTGTTCCACTTAACAATGTATCTTGGGAATTGAGCCATATTTATACAGCAAAGTGCTTCCTCATTCTTTCACAGTGTCATAACTAATGCCTTTGGATAGACATACAGGTTTGCTGCTTCAAACAGCACTGAAATGATTAACCCTGCATGAAAGTCCTTTCATACATATGCAAGTTTATTTACAGGAAGAATTCTTAGTTGTGGAATTGCTGGGTCAGATTATATGTATATTTGTAATTTTCACATTGCTGTCTGTAGGGTGTGTAGGCACCATATTGTAAACACTGATAGGTTTTATTTGTATTGCTTTTGGGATACATGTGATTAAGGATGTTTCTAGGTGTTTAAGAGCTATTTTCACTTGCTCTTTGTTCATAACCTTTGCCTCTTCTCCAGCTGAGTTCTCAGGGTACTTTATAATAATTCGTAGGGGCACTTTAGCATTTTGGAAATGATCCTTTTGTCTGTAATATAAATTACCAATATTTACCCCCAATTTATGTGTCTTCATTTTGAATATGCTTAGATTTTTGTTTTGCCACACAGTTTTTTAATAATTTATTGTTGAATCAGTTTTTCTTCTAGATTTTGTATACTTATGCCTTCCTTGAAATCATTTTAAAAATTATTCCTGATATCTTACACTTAAATCTTTGATGTATCCAAATATATCCTACTATTTAGTATGAGGCTCAGGTTCAGCTTAATTTGGTTTCCAAGCAGCTACCCAGATGTCCTACAGCATTTATCAGTTCATCTTTTCCCTACTGATTGAAAATGTCATCTTTAGCATATTCTAAGTATCCGTATTTGTGTGTGTGTGTGTTTCTGGCCTTTCCATTCTGGTCCATGGATTTATCTATTCACATTCTAGTACCTTAGTTTTAATTATCATAGCTTTGTAATATATATTCTAATTCTTAGAATTTTCCTGGCTCTTCTGGTTCTTTATTTTTCAATATTAACTCTAAAAATTAGCTTATCTAGTTTAGTGAAAAATTATTTTGATATATCTATTGGTATGACCTTAAATTTAAAGATTAATTTTAAGGAGAATTGATTTTTGATACTGTCATCACATCTGCTCATCTATGATCATGGTATGCCTTTCTGTGTGTTGGATTCTTTTGTTTCCCTTGGTAGCCTATATATGTGTTCTTTATTTAGGTATTGCCACATTTTTTGTAAAGTTTATTTCCAGAATTTCCTTTCTTATTGATGTTACAAATACTGTCTTCCATTATATTTTCTGATTATTGTTTATACATATGAAGACTAAAGTATTATATATATCTTCATTTGTGCCCACTCATCTTCTTAAATTCCTTTAATATGTGTAGTAGTTTTTCAGTTGATAATCTTGGATTTTCCAGAATGTAATGATTATGTATAATCATACCATTTACAGATACCTTTTTTCTAATACCACTATTTTTCCTTCTAACTATGTTAATACAGTATTTTTAATCAGAAGAATAATTTAAAATAAGAATTTTCAAGTCGTACATGCCCCTGCTATTTAGCCCTGAATATTATCCTTTTAGTAAGTATAATTAGGTTTCTTGAAGCTGTATATATTCTGAACACCTGAGTAAACCTTTAAAGATATTTAATGTGCCTTTTTAAAAAATCGGTCTCTAAAAAATGAGATACTCTCATTGAAAATAAATATTTTTATTGATTATATTTAATTATTAATATTCAAATAGTATATTCAAATACTGAAAAATCATTTTATTGCTTTTTCCTCAGGAACAAATGGCTATTGCATGTGGATCTCGAGCTCATTTGGAAAAAGAATCAATTGCTCAGGTGAGGCTTTCACTGACAGGCATGATCAGCAGGGTTTTTTTCCTTTTTTCATACTCATTAGCAAAAAAATAAGCTTTTATGTTTAATCTCATAAAAATGAGTTTCCTTTCAAAGGAAAAAAATTGTTTTTAGTATCAGAAGGTTCTTGAAAGATTAGCACATTTAGGAATTGAGTTTTTGTGGTGGTGTTTTTTAATGAGTATACAAAAAGGATGTAGACTTCACTTTGACTTAGGATGCAAGCAGCCCTTTTTTATTTTATTTTTTTTAAGATACAAGAGTTCCCATTCAGTTCTGATATAAGGCAAACTTTTCTAAATGATACATTTTTGAACCATTCAGCTTGCCTTTAATGTTTCTCATTTTGGCACACTTTAAGTACTATATTTTGGGTTTCATTTAAAGTTTTTTTGTTTTGTTTTGTTTTTTAACTTTATTCCTCTTAGAAAAACACTGCACCTTAAAATTTAACAAGCTGTGACTGCCTTCAATGAAGATGTTAAATTCTTCATTTTGTAATTTGTATATTAGGCTAGAAAATCTGGAGTAACTTGGGAGGAAAAAATATATTAAAGAATTAGTCTGTGCAATTTTTTAAAATTATTTTATTTTTTCACTTAAAAATCTGGGTCCAGGGTTTCAAGCCCAGTAATTGTCCATTATATTCTTAATGGTTCATCTACTAGAATGGCCACATAGATCAAGAATAAAGCATATTTTTCAATGCAAGGTCAGAATTGCCTGGGGAGTTTTGTTTTGTTTTAAACATGCATATTTCTAGGCCAATCCCAGACACACTGAATCAGACTATAGGGATAGACCAGGAATCTGCATTTTTAACAATTTCCCCAGGTCAACTTTATGCATACCAAAGTTTGAGAACCAGTGGAATAAAAGGCTGAATCTTTCCCTCAATAATTCTGAAGTAAGATATAGAGAAATTATATATTTTTTTCAAGATATACTGATGGCAGGGTCATAGAAACCTCTTAAGGATTATGCTCAAGTGTGGAAACCTAGATTCTTCTTTTCTTGAGAAATAAATTATTTTAATATCTTCAGCATCTGATCCAGTGTTCTGTGTCTCTGTGGACTCTCAGTGGTATTTGAAAAAGGTAATCTATTAACCCTAAAGAATATCATACTACTAGAAATTAAAATTGAAAGACTGCTTAGAGGTTAGCTAGTCCAGCTTCATCACTTTACTAATACACAGGGGATAAGGAAAGGAAAAGTATATGTCCAAGATGTTTACATGATTTTATAATTATAAAACAATTGAAACTATAAAATACTAAATTCCAACAATAGAAAATATTACAGATATTTCTCCTGGATGGAATATGATGCAGCAAATAAAACATGATAATGGAGACTATATAATAACACGGGAAAATACCCAAAGTATTAGGTTGTATGAAAAAGAGAATATGGTATTGTAAATACAGCATAATTATTTATGTAAAAATATCGGTGCAAACAAAACACTTAAGACTAGGCTAGTATTAATTTAATGGTTTTGTGTATAATTTTTTTCCTTTTTAAAAAAAATATAGGCAAAAAAGGATAATCCCTTTGGTGAAGGAAAAAAGATAGGGCAAAATAGGAAGCAAGAGAGTAATAATTAGGAAGCTAGTGAAGTAATCTCTAGGCAAGAGATACCTCGGACCTGTATCTATTGTTGTGGCAGGAGAAAGGAACCATGTTTCTGGTTTTGTTTTTAATGGCGTAAATTCTTTTCAGAACTTCCATTAGTTGAAAACTGAATTTTTCCTACTGATAGTATTTAAATAAGACTGTGCTATGGTTTAAATCACCTTTGTATCTAGTACTGCTTTTAGTCAGACCTCAAGGGATCTATCCCAAGATCTATGTATTTATCATCTATTTTGTCATCCATTCATCTGTTCCTCCATCTCTAAAACCTATTGGTTGATTTAGTGCCTTTGAAGCCCACAGAATCAGCTGCTATTCTATAGAAGGGAAGGATAAACTGATCCACTGGCGAGAAACCAGCAGTTGTCCACTGCAGATGTTACGCATAACTGCTACTCAGTGGGCTTATGGTTCGGGTCCTGCTTATTGTCATAGAGCCCTACCTGCCTTATAAAATGTCATCTCTACCTGCCGCGGGACAGTGCCATATGGCCTTCCCTTCCTGAGCCACTCCAGTTTTCTCTTAAGGTGCTGTACATAGTCTAACCCCTTGCATGGTCATCAGTCTGTAGACAGAAAATTACAAAAGAATCAGTCAGTCAAGATAGTGAGCAGCAACGTCAACAGCCTAATTGCCTTGTTTTCAGATCTCTCTTTCCTGAATACTTTTAGACATATCCTCTGTTAATCCTCCCATCTGTTCTGCTGCTCTCTTGGAAGACAAACAGGATACAGCACCGCTGGAGTCCTTACCATCTTCAGTGTATCCATATGCCCATGTGTGCTGTATAACAGTTATAACAGGAGCATTTCTATTGTCTGGGTATTCTTGCATCTATCCTTTTTTTTATTGTTATGTTAATCACCATATATTACATCATTAGTTTTTGATGTAGTGTTCCATGATTCATTGTTTGTGCATAACACCCAGTGCTCCATGCAGAACGTGCCCCCTTGAATACCCATCACCAGGCTAACCCATCCCCCCACTCTCCTCCCCTCTAGAACCCTCAGTTTGTTTTTCAGAGTCCATCGTCTCCCATGGTTCGTTGCATCTATCATTTTTAAAGGATTCAAAATAGAACCCTTGAATGTTAATTTGATGTCTTTCGATTTTCTTTGAAGAGTCTTGGCTTAAGTCTTGGGACTTCTTTGAATTTATTTTAAGAAAATGAAAGTACCAGTAAGCTTTAAATTTCACCTGAATTCCTTGTTTACATTTCATCAACATCAGAGAGATTATTGTTAATATTAAAGTAGTGAATGTCTTTTTCATATTTTTAAATGTCTACTTCAGAAGTCTATATAATGTTACTCTATGACTTTGTTAGTTTCATTGAACTAATTCTGTTCCATAATATATTTTTAGGTGTCTTGTAAATTTTAAGATATTTTGCAAGGTTATAAAAATTAAAGGGACATCCTCTTGTTTGTAGTTTACCTTGTTATGCTTTAAATATGTTAGAAACCAAATAAGGTCTTCATGTGAACTCCATGTGTTTCTGGTTTTTTAAAAAATAACCATTATCCTAAAGCAAAGCAAAGTCTTCTATTAAGATCCCAGCAAAAGTAGTCGTGGGATATTTTCATTTGGTAACCAGTAAGCTCACCTAAGTCACATTAAAAATCATTCAAGGAGAATAGTTTATAGGCGTTATTTTTTCACCTTTTAATTTTAATTTTTCTATCTTTCAATTTCTATTTGTTCCTTTCCTAAGCATAAATGCTCTTTTGGAGGTTTAATCAGTCAACCAGTATTTATTGGAAATATTTTATGTGGAAGGCACTGAGCAAGCTGTTGTGAGATTACCAAAGTATTTTAAGATGAGGTTTCTGCCCTATCTGCTTAGAGAGGTAAGACCTATTTACATCAGAACATAACTAATGATTCTAGGTGATAAATGAGAAGTGCTAGATCCTTTCAAAAAGTTTGTTTTACAGTTTATAAACATTTTGCCTAATTGCTCTCCAAAGTGGTAACCAATTTATATTCCCACTAGTGGAGTACTCCCATCGCTCCATATCCTGACAAAAGATTTAATGCTGTGATTCTTTTTAGTGTTTGCCATTTTGATTGGTATAACATGGTATCATGCTATAGTTAAAATTTGGTTTTATTGGTCACTAATGAGAATGACCATTGTTCTATATGTTTAAAAGTCTCTTTTGTGTCCTTTTCTGTGAGCTGCTCTTAGGCTCTGTCCAATTTGCTTTAGAATTATACTCTTTTTATTTTTTATTTCTAAAGAGTTCTAAAATGTTATCTTTCTAATTCAGAAAGAATAGATACTGATCATTTTCAGTTACATGTACTACAGATATTTTGTTTTACTGTGTTATTTGACTTTTTCCTTTTTGACACAAAATATAAAAACACAGAGAAGTACACTCACACACACACACAGATACACACACACACACACACACACGCTTAAAAAGAAGTTTGTTTCACATACCTTATAGGTAAGTATTTTATTCTTCCTTCCCTTCCTGCCCTATATAATACACAAGTGAAATTGTGGTCAGGAGGTTAAAGGGAGCTCTCAAGCTTTCTTCCTTTATTAAAAACATTTATTGAGTTCCTGTTACTGTCTGTGCCAAACACTTGGCTAAAGGCTTAACTGTTATCTCATTTAATCTTTATAATTACTTTGTGAGGTGGGCATTTTCTGTCCCATTTGATAGATGAGGAAAGTGGGGTGAAGAGAGTCGAAGTAACTTGCTCAAGGTCACCCTCCTAATTATTAATGCAGCCAGGATTCAAATACAGGTCTGCTCAGGTCAGTGGCTTTCTCTGCTTTGTCGTGTTTTCACCGCTTAGTCATGGTTCTATCATCTCTGGATGATGACAGAAAAAGCCAGTAAATGAAGAATGATACTAAAGATTACAGTTCTCAAAAGCAAAAACCAAAAGGAAGAAGGGAAATATTAAATAGTATGAAGTAGTAAATGTTCTACATAGACTCTCAGTAGGTTGCCAATGTTCACATATAGTGTATCATTCCATGGATCTATTACATTATAGAAAAAAAATTTTTTTGAGATCCTTTCTTTTAATCCTAAATATGAGAGTCTTGAATACAATGATAATTCATGATTTATGATTCTGATGTTTTAAAGTTTGCAATACTTATAAGTATTGGAATATTATGTCATGTTCTACTAATAAAATTAATTACTAATAATATGAATACTCAGGATTAAAGACTACTTAAGTTGAATATCATATTAAGAAACTTGAGGGGGCGGAGCAAGATGGCGGAGGAGTAGGAGACCTAGATTTCGTCTGGTCTCAGGAATTCAGCTGAATAGGGATCAAACCATTCTGAACACCTACGAACTCAACAGGAGATCGAAGAGGAGAGTAGCAACAACTCTCTGAACAGAGAAGCGACCACTTACTGGAAGGTAGGACGTGTGGAGAAGTAAATCCGAGGCGATATTCGGGAGGATAGACGGCGGGGGAGGGGGCCTCCGTCGGCCGCTTCTGGCAAGTGATAGAGCCGCGGAGCACAAAATCGGACCTTTTAGAAGTCGGCTCCGCTGAGGGACGTCGCTGCAGTGGCTAAGCGGGGGGTGGAATCCTCGCGGGACAGTGTGGTCTCAGGACCCTCGGGGTCACAGAAAGACCGGGGGAGACTGAGTGCAGCAGAGCTCCCAGGTATCGGAGCGGGGAAGCCGGCTGCAGAGACGGAGCCAAGGCGCGGGCTCTCAGCTCGGGGTGACCATAAACTGTGATCCGCAGCCCAGTCGGGCCACTGCTCCTCCAGCAGGGACCCAACAAGCGGCAGAGCTGGGGAGACTCCCCTTCCTCCCCTGGGAGCAGCGGCTCAGGAGCGCACCGCAGGGATCTGCTGGGTTTGGAGACTCCACATGGGGTCGAGTGCCAGAGATAGAAACACTCGGTCACAAGCCGGGTGAGCACGGAGTACGGCCGGAGACTGGGGAGACGGGAGTGACTGCTTTTCTCTGGGGGCGCACTGAGGAGCAGGCCCCGAGTTCTCAGCTCCTCCGGGTGGAGATTGGTAGGCCACCATTTTCACCCTGGTCCTCCAGAGCTGTACCGAGAGCTTGTAGAGAACAAAAGCTCCTGAGAGCAAACCCGAGCAGCTTGCTTAGCCCAGACCGACAAGGGCAGGGCAATTCAACCTCTGGCAAAGACATTTGGAAACCACGGCAACAGACCCATCCCCCAGAAGATCAGCACGAACAGCCAGCAAGCCAAGACCAAGTTTACCAATCAAGGAGAACGGGAGAACTCCAGCACTAGGGGAATACTGCACATAGAATTCATGGCTTTTTTTTACCATGATACATTAGTTATCAAAGTTAATTTTTTTAACTGTTTTTTTTTAATTTTTCTTTTTCCCTTTTTCAAACAACATCTTATCAATCCCTTTTTAAAAAAAAACATTTTTTATTTTTCATTTTTAGAGTCATATTCTATCCCTTCATAGTAGTTACCCTTATTTTTGGCATATATATATGTTGTTCTCTCTTTAAAATTTTGAGATACAGTTTCTTCTAACAGATCAAAATATACCCTAAATCACTAGTGTATGGCTTTGTTCTAGTCTCCTGCCTGATCACATTCTCTCCCTTTTTTCTTTTCTTTTTTTTTTTTAAATCTTCTTTCTTTTTTCAAACAACTTATCAATTCCTTTTATAAAATGTTTTATAATTTTCATCTTTACAGTCATCTTCCATCCCTTCATTGTATCAACCCTTATTTTGTACATATATGTCTTTCTTCCTTTAAAATTTTAGGAGGCACTTTTTTCTAACACACCGAAATACGCCCAAAATCTAGTGTGTGGCACTGATCATGCACTAGCCTGATCATATTTGATCATATTCTGCTTTTTTTGTATTGTTCTGTTTTTGTTTTTATCTTTTTTTTCCTCTTTCTTTTTTCTTTCTTTCCCTTTCTTTTCCCCTGGTTTCAGGTCTTTTCTGATTTGTATACAGTATATTTGCTGGGGACGTTGTTAACCTGTTAGCATTTTGTTCTCTCATTCATCTATTCTCCTCTGGACAAAATGACAAGATGAAAAAAATCACCTCAGCAAAAAGAACAAGAGGTAGAACCATCAGCCAGGGACCTACACAATACAGACATTAGTACGATGTCGGACGTAGAGTTCAGAATCATGACTTTAAAGATACTAGCTGGGCTTGAAAAAAGCGTGGAAGTTATTAGAGAAACCCTTTCTGGAGAAATAAAAGAACTAAAATCTAACCAAGTCGAAATCAAAAAGGCTATTAATGAGGTGCAATAAAAAATGGCACTAACTGCTAGGTTAAATGAGGCAGAAGAGAGAATTAGCAATATAGAAGACCAAATGATGGAAAATAAAGAAGCTGAGAAAAAGAGAGATAAACAACTATAGGATCACGAGGGCAGAATTCGAGAGATAAGTGATACCATAAGACAAAACAACATTAGAATAATTGGGATCCCAGAAGAAGAAGAAAGAGAGAGAGGGGCAGAAGGTATATTGGAGCAAATAATAGCAGAGAACTTCCCTAATGTGAGGAAGGAAACAGGCATCAAAATCCAGGAGGCACAGAGAACCCCTCTCAAAATCAATAATGATAGGTCAACACCCCGACATCTAATAGTAAAACTTACGAGTCTCAGAGACAGAGAAAATCCTGAAAGCAGCTCAGGAGAAGAGATATGTAACCTACAATGGTAAAAATATTAGATTGGCAACAGACCTATCCACAGAGACCTGGCAGGCCAGAAAGGACTGGCAAGATAACTTCAGAGCACTAAACGAGAAAAATATGCAGCCAAGAATACTATATCCAGCTAGGCTGTCATTGAAAATAGAAGGAGAGATAAAAAGCTTCCAGAACAAACAAAAACTAAAGGAATTTGCAAACACGAAACCAGCCCTACAAGAAATATTGAAAGGGGTCCTCTAAGCAAAGAGAGAGCCTAAAAGCAGCATAGATCAGAAAGGAACACAGACAATATGCAGTAACAGTCACCTTACAGGCAATACAATGGCACTAAATTCATACCTTTCAATAGTTACCCTGAATGTAAATGGGCTAAATGCCCCAGTCAAAAGACACAGGCTATCAGATTGGATTAAAAAACAAGACCCATCAATATGCTGTGTGCAAGAGACTCATTTTAGACCCAAAGACACCCCCACATTGAAAGTGAGGGGGTGGAAAACAGTTTACCATGCTAATGGACACCAAAAGAAAGCTGGGGTGGCAATCCTTATATCAGACAAATTAGATTTTAAAACAAAGACTGTAATAAGAGATGAGGAAGGACACCATATCCTACTTAAAGGGTCTATCCAACAAGAAGATCTAATAATTGTAAATATCTATGCCCCTAACATGGGAGCAGCCAATTTTATAAGGCAATTAATAACAAAAGCGAAGAAACACATTGACAACAATGCAATAATAGTGGGGAACTTTAACACCCCCCTGACTGAAATGGACAGATCATCTAAGCAAAAGATCAACAAGGAAATAAAGACTTTAAATGACACACTGGGCCAAATGGACTTCACAGACATATTCAGAACATTCCATCCCAAAGCAACGGAATACACATTCTTCTCTAGTGCCCATGGAACATTCTCCAGAACTGATCACATCCTAGGTCACAAATCAGGTCTCAACCGGTACCAAAAGATTGGGATTATTCCCTGCATATTTTCAGACCACAATGCGTTGAAACTAGAACTCAATCACAAGAGGAAAGTCGGAAAGAACTCAAATACATGGAGGCTAAAGAGCATCCTACTAAGGAATGAATGGGTCAACCAGGAAATTAAAGAAGAATTAAAAACATTCATGGAAACCAATGAAAATGAAAACACAACTGTTCAAAATCTTTGGGATACAGCAAAGGCAGTCTTGAGAGGAAAGTATATAGCAATACAAGGCTTTCTCAAGAAACAAGAAAGGTCTCAAATACACAACCTAACCCTACACCTAAAGGAGCTGCAGAAAGAACAGCAAATAAAGCCTAAACCCAGCAGGAGAAGAGAAATAATAAAGATCAGAGCAGAAATCAATGAACTAGAAACCAAAAGAACAGTAGAACAGATCAACGAAACTAGGAGCTGGTTCCTTGAAAGAATTCACAAGATTGATAAACCCCTGGCCAGACTTATCAAAAAGAAAAGAGAAAGGACCCAAATCAACAAAATCATGAATGAAAGAGGAGAGATCACAACCAACACCAAAGAAATACAAACAATTATAAGAACATATTATGAGCAACTCTATGCCAGCAAATTAGATAACCTGGAAGAAATGGGTGCATTCCTAGAGACGTATCAACTACCAGAATTGAACCAGGAAGAAATAGAAAACCTGAACAGACCTATAGCCACTAAGGAAATGAAGCAGTCATCAAAAATCTCCCAACAAACAAAAGCCCAGGGCCAGATGGCTTCCCAGGGGAATTCTATCAGACATTTAAAGAAGAATTAATACCTATTCTCCTGAAACTGTTCCAAAAAATAGAAATGGAAGGAAAACTTCCAAACTCATTTTATGAGGCCACCATTACCTTGATCCCAAAACCAGACAAAGACCCCATCAAAAAGGAGAATTAACAGACCAATATCCTTGATTAACATGGATGCAAAGATTCTCACCAAAATACTAGCCAATAGGATCCAACAGTACATTAAAAGGATTATTCACCATGACCCAGTGGGATTTATCCCTGGGCTGCAAGGCTGGTTCAACATCCACAAATCAATCAGCGTGATACAATATATTAACAAAAGAAAGAACAAGAATCATATGATCCTCTCAATAGATGCAGAAAAAGCATTTGACAAAGTACAGCATCCTTTCTTGATCAAAACGCTTCAGACTATAGGGATAGAGGGTACATACCTCAATATCATAAAAGCCATCTATGAAAAACCTACAGCGAATATCATTCTCAATGGGGAAAAGCTGAGAGCTTTTCCCCTGAGGTCAGGAACACGGCAGGGATGTCCACTCTCACTACTGCTATTCAACATAGTATTAGAAGTCCTAGCCACAGCAATCAGACAACAAAAAGAAATCAAAGGCATCCAAATCGGCAAAGAGGAAGTCAAACTCTCACTCTTTGCAGATGATTATGACACTGTATGTAGAAAACCCAAAAGACTCCACCCCAAAACTGCTAGACTCATACAGGAATTCAGTCAAGTAGCAGGCTATAAAATCAATGCACAGATATCAGTGGCATTCCCTATACACCAACAACAAGACAGGAGAGAGACAAATCAAGGAGTCGATCCCATTTACAATTGCACCCAAAACCATAAGATACCTAGGAATAAATTTAACCAAAGAGGCAAAGGATCTGTACTCCGAAAACTATAAAATACTCAGGAAAGAAATTGAAGAAGACACAAAGAAATGGAAAAACGTTCCATGCTCATGGATTGGGAGAACCAACATTGTGAAGATGTCAATGCTACCTAGAGCAATCTACACATTCAATGCAATCCCCATCAAAATACCATCCACTTTTTTCAAAGAAATGGAACAAATAATCCTAAAATTTGTATGGAACCAGAAGAGACCCCGAATAGCCAGAGGAATGTTGAAAAAGAAAAGCAAAGCTGGCGGCATCACAATTCCGGACTTCCAGCTCTATTACAAAGCTGTCATCATCAAGACAGTATGGTACTGGCACAAAAACAGACACATAGATCAATGGAACAGAATTGAGAGCCCAGAAATGGACCCTCAACTCTATGGTCAACTCATCTTTGACAAAGCAGGAAAGAATGTCCAATGGCAAAAAGAAAGTCTCTTCAACAAATGGTGTTGGGAAAATTGGACAGCCACATGCAGAAGAATGAAACTGGATCGTTTCCTTACACCACACACAAAAATAGACTCCAAATGGTTGAAAGACCTAAACGTGAGACAGGAGTCCATCAAAATCCTAAAGGAGAACACAGGCAGCAACCTCTTCCACCTCAGCTGCAGCAACTTCTTCCTAGAAACATCGCCAAAGGCAAGGGAAGCCAGGGCAAAAATGAACTATTGGGATTTCATCAAGATAAAAAGCTTTTGCACAGCAAAAGAAACAGTCCACAAAACCAAAAGACAACCGACAGAATGGGAGAAAATATTTGCAAATGATATATCAGATAAAGGGCTAGTATCCAAAATCTATAAAGAACTTATCAAACTCAACACCCAAAGAACAAATAATCCAATCAAGAAATGGGCAGAAGACATGAACAGACATTTTCCAAAGAAGACATCCAAATGGCCCACAGACACATGAAAAAGTGCTCAACATCGCTCGGCATCAGGGAAATCCAAATCAAAACCTCCATGAGATACCACCTCACACCAGTCAGAATGGCTAAAATTAACGAGTCAGGAAACGACCGATGTTGGCGGGGATGCGGAGAAAGGGGAACCCTCTTACACTGTTGGTGGGCATGCAAGCTGGTGCAACCCCTTTGGAAAACAGTATGGAGGTTCCTCAAACAGTTGAAAATAGAGCTACCATACGATCCAGCAATTGCACTACTGGGTATTTACCCCAAAGATACAAATGTAGGGATCCTAAGGGGTACGTGCACCCCGATGTTTAGAGCAGCAATGTCCACAATAGCCAAACTGTGGAAAGAGCCAAGATGTCCATCGACAGATGAATGGATAAAGAAGATGTGGTATATATACACAGTGGAATATTATACAGCCATCAAAAGGAATGAGATCTTGCCATTTGCAACGACGTGGATGGAACTGGAGGGTGTTATGCTGAGTGAAATAAGTCAATCAGAGAAAGACATGTGTCATATGACCTCACTGATATGAGGAATTCTGAATCTCAAGAAACAAACTGAGGATTGCTGGAGTGGTGGGGGGTGGGAGGGATGGGGTGGCTGGGTGATAGACATAGGGTAGGGTATGTGCTATGATGAGCGCTGTGAATTGTGCAAGACTGTTGAATCACAGATCTGTACTTCTGAAACAAATAATGCAACATGTGTTAAGAAAAAAGAAAAAGAAGATAGCAGGACGGGAAGAATGAAGGGGAGTAAGTCAGATTAGGAGATGAACCATGAGACAGGATGTACTCTGAAAAACAAACTGAGGGTTCTAGAGGGGAGGAGGGGAGGGGGATGTGTTAGCCTGGTGATGGGTATTAAAGAGGGCACGTTCTGCGTGGAGCACTGCGTGTTATGCACAAACAATGAATCATGGAACACTACATCAAAAACTAATGATGTAATGTATGATGATTAACATAACAATTTAAAAATTTAAAAAAAAAGAAACTTGAAAATCATTAAAATATATTTATCAGATATCTGTCATACCTAACTGGAGAGACTATTGTTTCAGATTCCTTCTCAGTCTGTGACTTTTTGACACTTTGCTGTATTTCTTTTATCAGTATTCTCACTAACTAGACATAGAACTTTAGGTTTAAATCATAGTGTTTTATGTCTCCAAGATATTCCAGTAACTGTCACCTTTTTTTATAAATATTTTTTATTTATTTGAGAGAGATCAAGCAAGCACAGTGCGGGGGGGCGGGGCGAATGGGCCGGGGGGACGGTGCAGAGGGAGAGGGAGAAGCAGACCTCCCACTGAGCTGGGAGTCCAACCCAGGGTTCAACCCCGGGGCCTGGAGATCATGACCTGAGCCGAAGGCAGCCCCTTAACTGACAGAGCCACCCAGGAGCCCCAACTGTCACCTTTTTGAACCTGAAATATATCTGGGCAAAGAGGCACAAAATGTATAGATGAATTAGATGCTCTCCTTGCTCACAGCAGCCCAGAAGAGTTATAGTATGCTCCTGGTAGATTAAAGCCCTGACCTCTCACAGGTACTGTGATTCTTGTCTGATTCTTCTTGAACCTGCAGGAAATGAATAATTATTTCCCTGGTACCTCTGCCCTGCTCTAAGCAGTAGGCATTCTCAAAGTTTCTATAATATACTTTGCCAGTGAAACTAATGAAACAATGGTGTTCATATGTCAGATCTACCCAGCCAATTAAATGTTAAAATGCAATTTGTCTACAGCCAGGTGCTTTCAATTGTCCTTTACAGATTAATGGAAAAGTCATTTATATTTTGTCTTTGTTTCAGCGTTCTTACTTCCGTACTCTGCTCATGTATGGGTTCCACTTTCTGGTGTGGTTCCTTTGTGTCAAAGGAATCAGAGACACACAGTGTGGGTTCAAATTATTTACTCGAGAAGCAGCTTCACGGACGTTCTCATCTCTACACATTGAACGATGGTGAGTTCCTAACCAGATGTACTGGGCATGTCTTATACGGCTGCTATTCCAGGTCATGAGAAGCAGCCCTATATTCTCAGAATGAACACTGAGGTTTAAACAGAATTGACACGTATATATGTAAAGGTAATCCATACCTTTATTCTTTTACGGAGTTGGATCTTATTTTCAAAATCTCAAACTAAACATATGGCATAGAGTTAATTTATTCACCTTAATTATGGACAGTACAAATCGAAAGGCCTGAAAACATCCTGTTTCCTTAGGCTTCTGTATTTTCCTTTGAAGAAAAAAAAAGCTCAGAAATATCAGAACAGAAGAGGGCACCCATTTTCTTTCCATTCTTTCCTTTTTAGTAGTAAGTTCCCTCTCCTGCCTGTGACCAACCACTCTTTCGACCTCTGCATCCCCTTCTACCTCCTTAAGAACTTCATCCTGTTCGCTTATTTGTCTTGTCTTTTCCTGTCAACCATATTCTTTCCCATCAGTTTTTTAAAACAAGCTTAAATTTCTCTTGCCATTAAAAAAAAAAACCCTCTCTCCATTGACAGCCCCCTCTAGCTCCAGCCTTCTTTCACAGCCAGTCTTTTCTTGAAAGAGTGCTCTATGTCTTCTGTTTTCTCTCTTCCCATTCATGCCTCACCCCACCTCAATACAGATTTTCCCCATCCCTCCATCTCAGCATCTAGGGACCTCCCGTCAGGAAACCTAGTGGTCAAGTTTGATATGACCACTTAGTGTCTTAATGAACCCATCAACAGTGTTCCATACTTCTGAGCGCTGTCTCTTGACATATCCTGGTCCTCCGGCTTGTCGTTATCCTAGACCTCGCCTCAGCTCTCTGCCTGTTTAGTGAGTAACACTGACACACAGAAGCTGTCCCTTCATTTCTCTTCATCTTCCCCACCACCATCCAGGACACCATCATTGCCTTTGCTATAGCCCAACCCAAGGAGTCTTTTCAAAAATTAAAAGTGATCAATCAAATGCACCTCTTTTGCTTAAAACCCTTCAGTGGCTTCCCAGTGCCTTCCTATGGCCTTGAGAGGTGCTGCATAATCTGTCTTCACATGGGGACCTTTCCCTTCTCAACTTCTTTTTCAGTTCTTCCTTAGGGCAGCCAACCCTCACTCTCCAAACCAGATCATCAAGCTCTAGTTAAAATACTGGGCAGGTGGGGTGCCTGGGTTGCTCAGTTGGTGAAGCGGCTGCCTTCGGCTCAGGTCATGATCCTGGAGTCCCGGGATCGAGTCCCGCATCGGGCTCCCTGCTGAGCAGGGAGTCTGCTTCTCCCTCTGACCCTCCCCCCTCTCATGTGCTCTCTCTATCTCATTCTCTCTCTCAAATAAATAAATAAAATATTTTAAAAAAAAGACTGGGCAGGTGGGCACCTGGGTGGCTCAGTCGGCTGAGTGTCTGCCTTTAGCTTAGGTCATGATCCCAGGATCTTGGGATCGAGTCCCACATGAGGCTCCCTGCTCAGTTGAGAGTTTGCTTCTCCTTCTCCCTCTGCTGCTCCCCCTGCTTGTGCTATCTCATTCTCTCTCTCTCTCTCTCTCTCTCTCAAATAAATAAATAAATAAAATCTTAAAAAAAATTACAGACCTGAGTATGGGTTATGCTAAACATTAAAGATATATGTAATGTTAAATATATAAGTATGTACATAATCTCCATCCTCAGAACTGTATCTCATGTAAATTCTTTCCATTTACTATTAAAGTATAATTGGACCCAATTTATAAGTAATTTTAAAAATGGGTTCCTTTAGGGGCACCCGGGTATTCAGTCAGTTAAGCATCTGCCTTCTTCCGCTCAGGTCGTGATCTCAGGGTCCTGGGATCGAGCCCCATATCAGGCTCCCTGCTCAGCAGGGAGTCTGCTTAAGATTTTCTCTCTCAACGATGGACTCTGAAAAACAAACTGAGGGTTCTAGAGGGGAGGGGGTGGGGGGAGGGGTTAGCCTGGTGATGGGTATTAAAGAGGGCACGCTCTGCGTGGAGCACTGGGTGTTACGCACAAACAATGAATCATGGAACACTACATCAGAAACTAATGATGTAATCTATGGTGATTAACATAACAATAAAAAATTTAAAGACAAAAGAAAAAAAGATTTTCTCTCTCTCCCTCTGTCTCTCCCCCTCACCATGCGCGCACTCTCTCTCTCTCTCAAATAAATAAAATCTTTAAAAAAATGGATTCCTTGAAATGTACTTTCTTCTGATGAATACTTATTTAAAATCAATGTTATGCATGTTAATAATTTAAAGTCAGTTCCGGAAATAAGACTTATACTAAAAAGTCATCGTCCCTTGCCCCATCTCCCTCTGTCCCTAATTCCTACTTCCTAACTATAGTCACTTTCAACTCTCTGCTATTTCTTTGTGGTATTTGCTTTCATACTCAAAATAATGGGTTTGCATAGCCCTGTCTCCTTTTTTCGGTTTTAGATATTACTTTCCAAAGTAAATCAACAGATAAGTATGTAGTTCTCCTAAACCCCTGTACACCCTCACACGTATCCTCCTAAAGCAGTTTCTACAGAATTTGTGGTTAGATCACAACTGATTGGTATAGCTGTGTAAAGATAATTCATATTTGAGCCATAGTATGCAATATGATTATATTACCTGTCTTATACTTTCTGTTTTCCTGAAGATAATAAATATCTGGAGTTTCTGTCAGCCACTTTACTATGGACCTGTCAGTTAGGCTCACACTCTGTGCGAAGTAGAGGGTATCTCCCTATGTTCCCATGCACCAGATCACACATCAGTTTCACCTTTTTCTTGGAGACATCTCGTTGGCTCTCACCTTTCTAGTTGTTCTCTGGTCTGCTGCACAGTCCCTGTTCTTCCTTTTCCTTGGTTTGCACCCCGATTGCAGTAGAGCACATCCTCTATTAAACTTCCTAAACATTGGAGAAAGAAACCTTGAGACCCTGCATGTGAAACGTACCTTTAGTCTCCCCTCCCATTTGCCTAATAGCTGGAGAAAGCATTCCAGGTTGGAAATCATTTTTCCTCAGGATTTTGAAAGCATTGCCCTATTGTCTTTGGCACTCAGTGTTTCTGTGGAGAAGTCCAATTCTGACAGTAATCTGAATCTCAATTCTTTGTCTATGCATGTTGTTCCCAGCTCCTTTTGGAAGCTTTTTCTCCACAGTGTTTTGAAATACCATGATTTCAGGCACTTAGTGTGGCTCTTTTTCATGCTACTCTAAATCTGTAAACGCATACTTTTTTTCTCTTCCCTCCTATAAAACAGATGTGGAACCTCTATTCTCACGTGTCTAGTATGGTCCTGAAAAGTTCATCGGAAGCTCTGTGCATGGTCAGAGAACTCTGATCAACTGGTTGATGTCACTACAGATTAAGTAGTGGGGCCACTTGGTGTGGGAAACTCCCAGCTGTCATTATTTTTTGGGCTGGTTGTTTTCACAAAAGTGGGATCTCTGGATTTCCTGCCTGGGAGATAGGAGCCTGGCTGCCAGCATTCACAGAACCAACCTGAGCAAAAGAGAATCTCCTAGAGATTTTCCGTGAGTCCTCCCTTTTGAAGCCCCACCTGCACCACTTGCAGACATCATCTGCAGCGAGGCCAATGATGCCAGAAACTTTGGGGGGCTCTGCGGTACCCATTCCTCTGTTCTAGGCTTCTCGCATTGTCACAACCTACGTTTCCTAGTTACCAGTTGTCCAGCTACTTTCTAAGTTTCATGTTTTTTTTATTACTTTCATCCCTTCTTTGTTCTTATGTGTTTATTCCATCATTGTTGTTTTAATTTTAGTGGGATTTCAGAAGGGAGCAGTAGGGTATGTGTGTGTCTGCTGTCTTTAACAGAGCATCAACACGCTCTTTGTTCTTCAGGAATACATCTGTGAGGTCACAGCTTTACCAGGAACTGAGTAACAAAAGAAAACAGTGGTTCTGCCCTCCCTACATCTGCAAAAACACATGAAGGCATCTGAGTTGGAGACTAACCCTTATACTGTTTCTGTACAATAGCATAAGGCTCTATCCAGAAATCCTTGGTATTTTAATTTTGTTTTCTTTGGTAACAGATTAGTCTCTTACTATATGGTGATGTGAACTATGCATTTTTTTAAGTAAACATCTTCATGTCTTAAAATGTTAAAAGAGGAGGATAGAGTAAAAGTAATAGAAGACGAAGAGCCCTTTCAGTTTTTTTTTTTTAAGATTTATTTATCCATTTTGAGAGAGTGAAAATGAGAGAGAGAGAGAGAGTACATGAGAGCGGGGAGGGTTAGAGGGAGAAGCAGGCCCCTCGCCAAGCAGGGAGCCCGATGCAGGACTCGATCCCGGGACTCCAGTATCATGACCTGAGCTGAAGGCAGTTGCTTAACCAACTGAGCCACCCAGGCGCCCCCCTTTCAATTTTTTTAATATAAATTCAATTAATCAGTGCTTTTTCCCCCACTCCTTCCTACTCATCATTCTTATGTTGTTTTATGTCTTTGATAAGTCACTATATGCTGATATCCTTAGAATAGTACTTAATAATCTTGTTCAGATTATTGAATATCATTAGAACTAATTCAGCCTTTTAGGTATTTTTTGTTTTGTTTTGTGTTAAAGGAAAGGATTAAGGGTTAACCAGGCTTAATACAAATAATTTCCTCCTTTCTTGAGTGTCCCAGGCTAGTTAACAGAAGTTTTACACAGTCTTTTTAACAACACAAAGAACGCTTTTGTAGATGGTTTTATCATCTTAAGTAAATATTTTATTAGGATAAGAAAAAGCATTAAAAAAATAGTTTTCATATTGAATTATCCAAATACTTGGGATTTAAACTAGTCACAGAATGGACAGTAGTAGTTTTGTGGCCAAAAAGACAAAGCTCCCAAATTCAAGTTGTCTGGGATCAGGAAAATCAAATAGAAGTGGGTTTTAGGTATTTTTTTGTTTGTGGTAATATTTTAAAACCAACCCCTGGAAGTTTGAAGTATGTTCCATGCAGTCTAGAAAGTGGGGGGCGGGGGTTTGCTTAACAGAGCAAGAAGAAAGCAAAACAGTAAAGGCCTCCAGCGCTTTTGGTTACAAGAGCATGAAGAAAGTTTAACAGGTAGTGCTGTTTCTCTCTCTGAGCTCACTGCCACTGAGAGGAAGAAACTGGTTTCAGAGAATTTATAAGCAGAATCCAAGAAAACTTCTAAGTCAGGGTTCAGAAACTTTAGGGAAAGCAGATTTCACCTAAACCAAGGGGTAACTGAGGAGGAGTTTTCAGAGCCTTTCATAGGGAGAAGGAAGGAGGAACTGGGAATTCAGACTAGAGATGATTTTAACAATGTAAGTTAAAATGAGACAATATATCTAATTCCCGTGTATGTATTTAGTTATACCCAAAGAGCATTTCAGACTAATCTAAAGTGGCTTTTCACTTCAAAGGCTGGTAGTACTGCTTGCCCAGAATGGCATGGGGAAAGGAAAAGGAAAAAAGGCCGTAGGGAACCCCGTATTTAAAAAAGAAATCTTGATCCTTTGGTGGTAGACGAATGTAATCAAGCGACTCTAAAGTGATTGACATTTTTCTCCAAGAGCTGCTCAGAGTTCTGTTTTATCAGCTCTCAGTTGAAAATGTTATCAATTCTATACCTTGAGCTAGTTAAGCCTGGGATTGAAAACCATCAATCTTGAAAATTTGCATGATTAAGTTTTCTCTTAGAGCCCAACAGGCCAATTTTACCTCTGGGAGTTTCTGAGTTATGATAGAGACACCATATTTCTCATTTAAATGTTATGCAGTGACACACTAAATTATTTACCTTGAAGCTCCTGAACTACTTAACCTTTTATTTGACTTTCTATGAATCTGACTTTCAGTTTTACTATATAAGCTATATATCTCCTTTATAAGCTTCTGTAAAACATGCCAAGGTAGAGATTTAATTACACTCTATTTGTCTTTTTAAAAATAAAAATATATTTTCTGTTTCAGGGCATTTGATGTAGAATTACTTTACATAGCACAGTTCTTTAAAATTCCAATAGCAGAAATTGCTGTCAACTGGACTGAAATTGAAGGTGAGCATATTGTTCATGTTACAGCTGATCTTAAGTGGGGTGGGGGGTAGGCGACAATACAGTTGTCCAGTAAAGTTAGCTGGCTACTCCATCAGGGCCTACTCAGCTGACCTGACTGAGAGGGGCAGTTTCCATAGAGTTCCCCTCCTAATCCCCTCCACCCTCCAAATGGCTTACTGCCTTCTCCCTGCATTCTCTTCCCGGGGTCTTCTTCCGAATACCTGTCGGAAGAAATTCAGTAAAACTTCTGCAGCAGACAGGATCATGGTAATCTGAGGCTAGATGCAATGTTGATCAGTCTTTTGAGATAAATTTTGTTTGTATCACCTTTTATTTAGTATGGTCTTATTTCATTACTCAGTAGGTATTGGGTACCTACAAGCCACCGTGCAGAGCTAAATAAGGAATTATAGTCGTTTTTACTCCAAATGTCCACAGTCCATTCAGAGCCAGTATATATATATCCAAAAAAATGTGAAAATCTCTAAGATTTCTAATAATGAGAAATCTGTCATAATTCTTAATAATTCCTGTTTAAAGAAGCTTAGACTGCATATAATTTGTAGAACTTAAAATATATTCTAGTTTTCTCCTTACTTACATTAGAATGCTCTAAAATTAATTCACAGTGTGGAAGCAGTTAACAATCACCTGGAGACTTTCAGAGTCACCCCACCCCTGCTGAGCGTGACTTCCTCCTAGAAAGTCTTTGTTGTAATTTGCCATTATTGTTCTGTAACTGTGGGTGTTTAGGGACAGGAGAAGGTCTGGGGATCATACAAACTGTATAGTCTAGAACAAATTCAAACCTCTTGGAGTCTTGTTGAATCAAATTTAACTTACAAAAATTTAACTACTCTCCATAGTAGCTGCCGAGATCAAAGGGGATTGAGAAGCCGATAAAGGACTGCTCAGACTTACAAGGATCTGCTGTTATCTGTGTTAATCTATGTCCAGCATAGACTCTGTGGGAAATTGAAGTGGAGAAAAGTAAAAAATGTGTTTCATATTTACATCATTTGCTCATGTACATTTCAGAGATAGTTATGTATTACTTTTCATTAACGGGCACTCAGTGAGTAGTTTTATATTAGTCATTCCCAGAATCCTTGGCCATATACCCTCGGTCCCTCCTCCCTATAGTAGGGCCATCTGAAATCTCCACGATTTAGAGCATTCCCAGTTTCATTTAACTTCCAAGATATTTTGTTTGTATTATTAGAGAAACCACTCAATTTAGCTTTGAAAATGTCTAATTTTTTTGTAAATGATTCAAATAAAATTAAGGTGGATGTGTTAATTAATTTGGCTATGGTAATCATTTTACAGTATGTGTACAGAAATATATACATTGTGTATATATGTATATATATCAAATCCATACATTCTGCACTTTGAATATATTTCAATTTTGTCAGTCATACCTCAATAAAGTTGGGGGTGAAGAAGAGGAAGAAGCTAGAGTATTTGGACTTAAATCTAGAAAATTGTCAGTGATTAGTATTTTGATATTGGCCATGACCCTTTACACATCGAGCACCCAGTTACCTGACCTGCAGTCTACTCTTGACTTAATAAAAAAACAATTCCATGGGATAAAATCAAGGAAGACAAGCTTTTAAAACATGCTCCAGGAGGCAGACCTCCTATAGTCAGCTTGGCATGCTACCATTTGGCAACCACTGGACAAGATGTCCTAGCTAAGATTGTGTTTCTTTTAGCTGATTGACAGTCTTTGGTAGAATTAGAATAAAAATTGGGTTTTTGTCTTGGATTTCTTATCCCAGATTATTAATTTATATTGTGTGTGGAAATGTACCTGCTTCTCTGCAGTACATGAGACTGAAAAGTAGCATGTAAAACATGAAAATTTGTCCTAAAAAATCATTTTTAAGTGTATAGATGGAATTAAATATATACATAAATACATACATGCATACATAATATAAAAAATAAGGTGACTAGAAGGTCACAAAGTCATTTGACTGACTTCTAAAATGTAATTTTAAACTGATATATTTTCTCCAGAGTTTATTTAAGTTAATTCATTTTTAATTATTTTTAAATCGCAGGTTCTAAATTAGTTCCATTTTGGAGCTGGCTACAAATGGGCAAGGACCTACTTTTTATACGACTTCGATATTTGACTGGTGCCTGGAGGCTTGAACAAACCAAGAAGAAGAACTAGGTTATTTGCCATCTTTGTATTTTTATGTATTAGTGTCACACACTTCATTTGAAATTAAAATTTTAAATAAACCTGGAATAAACCTATGCCATTGTCTGCCTTTTGGTAATTTTAAAGAATTAACTGCTTATACCTCTTTTGGACCAAAAAAATTTAAGGTATTTGTAACAAAGTCAGATTTTCTTTTGCTTTGGCAATTTTGTTTATATAGATCAATTATCATTATGATTCTGAGAAATACAACTTTTAAACAGAAGAGAAAATCAATTATTCTTACTTTAAAGTACCTGCATAATTTTCATGAACTTAAATATAAACCACAATCATGTATCTGTGCTCAGAGATTTAAAAATCAAATTAGCATGTTTATATATAAATTTATCAGTATTAAGTCCATGTTTCAACTTCTTAAACTCTAGAAAATTATGTTAAAGAAAGGATGTAGGTTCTGTCACAAAGGCATCCACTTCCTTATATGGTCTTATTTCTCTCCTTCCCAATTTTACTGACACACACTGCACTTATTCTCTTACCTCTGGGCAACACCTTGCTCTTGAGTTCATGTTATTAGAAACTGGAAATTCTTTATTAAAAAAAAAAGCATATGACTCTTGATCTTGGGGTTGTGAGTTCGAGCCCCACACGGGGTGTAGAGATTACTTAAGAAATTTTTTTTTTTTGCTGTTTTTTGTTTCTAAGATTTTATTTATTTGAGAGAGAGAGAAAATGAGAAAGAGAGCGAGCGAGCATGAGGTGGGGAGGGTCAGAGGGAGAAGCAGACTCCCCGCCAAGGAGGGAGCCTGATATGGGACTCAATCCCGGGACTCCAGGATCATGACCTGAGCCGAAGGCAGTCACTTAACCAACTGAGCCACCCAGACGCCCAAGAAAAAGTTTTGTAATATTAATAAATATCTACACTTAACACCAGAAGCCTGTGTTTTTGATATGCTATAAAGACAAATGAATAGCAATTATAATTTACCCCTAAAATTCAGAATCAGACTGTTTCTGATTTTTAGAACTAAAAACAATAACATTTATTGAGTGCTTACTGTATGCCTGCCACTGTTCTAAGCACTTAGTATATAATGATTCACTCGCTTTTATAATGGAAGAGGAAACTGGCATAAAGTGGTTACTTAACCTAAGGTCACATAGCTAAGAAACTGTGGAGTCGTGATTCTAGCCCAGGTAGTCTGGGTCCAAAGCCTACACTCTAATGACTATGCTACCTCAGTTTCTGAAGCTATGAGAATTGGAGATAGAGAAGTAGAAAGTTTCAGAAGTACACTAAATAAAACATTTTAAAGACAAGACTTAGGGGCACCTGGATGGCTCAGTCAGTTAAGTGTCTGCCTTCAGCTCAGGTCATGATCCCAGGGTCCCAGGATCAAGCCCCACATCAGGGCTCTTACCCTCTGCCTCTCCCTCAGCTTATGCTCTCTCGCTCACTCTCTCTCTCCAATAAATAAAATCTTTAAAATAAATAAAGACTTAAGTGAAAAAGTAAGTAAGCTGGAAAACGACTCCTCCCTAGTAGTTTCAACAACAGTGATATGATCACATCTGCAGTAGACAATAAGTTCCTTGAAAACAGAAACCATTTCTTACTGACATTAGTATCCCCAGCACAGTGCTTACCCTATAGTAGACACTGCTGATTAAGTGAATAAACAAACTTCATTTACTACCAGATTTTAAGAGCATTTAAGTCCCTGATATGAAGAGAACAAAGCAAGGCTTATGCAAGTAGCAATGATAGAAAGCCAATAGTAGAAGAATGATCATGAGCATTTATTTTTTTTTAAAGATTTTATTTATTTGAGAGAGAATGAGAGACAGCATGAGAGGGAAGAGGGTCAGAGGGAGAAGCAGACTCCCTGCTGAGCAGGGAGCCCGATGTGGGACTCGATCCCGGGACTCCAGGATCATGACCTGAGCCGAAGGCAGTCGCTTAACAACTGAGCCACCCAGGCGCCCGATCATGAGCATTTAAAAGAGTTTAAAGTACAAACCTGAACCAAAAATAAGATCCTTCATGAAACTATAATAAAAATAAAATAATTTACAGGCATACCTTGTTTTATTGTGCTTCACAGATACTTTTTTACAAATGAAAAGTTTGGTCACCCTGTGTCGAGCAAGTCTCAGTGCCATTTTTTCAACAGCATTTGTTCAATCCATGTCTGTCACATTTTGGCAATTATCACATTTCAAAATTTGTCATTATTATATCTGTTACAGTGATCTGTGATCAGGGATTACGACTCACTGAAAGCTCAGATGATGGTTAGCATTTCTAAGCAATGAAGTAATTTTTAATCAAGGTGTGTATATTTTTTTTTAGATATAATGCTATTACACACTTAACAGACTACAGAATAGTGTAAACATAATTATTATATGCACTGGGAAACCAAAAAATTCATTTGACTGACCTTATTGCAATATGTGCTTTATTGCGGTGGTCTGGAACCACACCCATGATGTGTCTGAGGTATGCCTGTATGGCTCTTTGCAAGCTGGCGATAAAAATACATATTTGAAGCATATAGGAATTTTAAGAGTGAAGTATCAATACTTAATGTGGTTCATCCATGAACACTATTAAGAAAGGGTTCTGATATCCTTGATGCCAATTTACCTTTCTAAGCCTATATTCACCTAGGATAACAGCATAGTGTAGAATCAGAAGCACTCTGTAAGAGAAAATGTAGTTTTTGTTGACATTACAGAGCCTGCTAACAAAAAATAACAAGCAGCCATAGCAAAAGTGAAAATATCAGCTACTATTATTTTACCTATGTATAAGAATTTTATTTTTTTTTAAAGATTTTATTTATTTATTTGACAGAGAGAGACACAGCAAGAGAGGGAACACAAGCAGGGGGAGTGGGAGAGGGAGAAGCAGGCTTCCCGCCGAGCAGGGAGCCCGATGCGGGGCTCGATCCCAGGACCTTGGAATCATGATCTGAGCTGAAGGCAGACGCTCAACGACGGAGCCACCCAGGCGCCCCAGTTTGATAAGAATTTTACATGCATTAGTCTGATCAAACAAATCTATCATATAGGAATAATTACCCACATTTCAGAAATGAGTAAGTAGGCTTAGTCAAGTAATTTGCCCAAGGTCCCACCAGTAGCCAGTAGTTGTACTTCCTCTAAATAAAAAAAAAAAAAAGGAAATATAAAGGATCATAGGACATGATTAAAACTGAGAGGATAAGCTCATTATAATCAGACAACTTGACCATTTATTTTCTACCTTCTGACTTGTTCTTACAGAATATTTCATATTGAGTTTGACTTAAGGTTACATCTAGATGGTAATGTGTTTTTTGGCATCTGTAATTCCATGTCTCTCCATAGTTATGTATTCCACCATTCATGGTTGATTCTCCAGTTCTATTTTCCATTTTCTTTATTGAGTTATAATTTCCTTAAGAGAAGAAAGCTTGCCTTTTCTTTCATGTGTGTATCTATACAGCATCCTAAATCGTGATTGTTCAATAAGGTTTTCAGAAAGTTAGATAATGCCACCATTTCAATTCATTTGTCAAAAAAAAAAAGTTACAGGAATGAGTTTATCCACTTTATTTCAGCTAAATCCCCTTAAGTAGCAGTCTAGTAGGCTGTTTTGCTTTTGTGCAATCTCAAAATCCAGCAAACCCACAAATTAGTGATTTCATTGTTAATCCAATAGAGGACTCTATGAAGTGATATATTTGTAATTCACCCATTTTGAATAAAACTCTAGGTAGGATTTTGATGGTCACAAAAAAGCAGTATCTTTACAGATTTGACCCCATCTAGATGTTCTTTCTGTACAGATTATAGACAGACAGATATAGATACAGACATATGGATTTTCTAAAAAACTCATCCCAGGGGCGCCTGGGTGGCTCAGTTGGTTAAGCGACTGCCTTCGGCTCAGGTCATGATCCTGGAGTCCCTGGATCGAGTCCCGCATCAGGCTCCCTGCTCAGCAGGGAGTCTGCTTCTCCCTCTGACCCTTCCCCCACTCATGTGCTTTCTCTCTCTCTCATTCTCTCTCTCTCAAATAAATAAATAAAATCTTTAAAAAAAATAAAAAAATAAAAAACTCATCCCAGGATCACTTGATACATGTGCAAGCAAAACAGACCCTAACCTTGCCTTCTGAGGACTTTGCATTTTAAAGACATGATGCCTGCAAATCTTACCTGTAGAACCACCCAGCTGTAGGCGTTCGCCTGTCTTCAATTTACAAACCCAAGCCAGCTTAAAAGTCAGTTGTTTGGAACCCATAAGGTGTTTCCCATAAAATATCAGAAAAGTATGGTTAAGTCCTTACAGCAGTCTGAAACATGTATAGTAAGTCAATAATATACCTGAACGACCCTGTACTAGTCTGTATAATACCTAACCATGCTTTGCAATGACATTTCTATGGAGAAACTGTTTTCCATTTTCCAAGGGGAAATGCCAGGGAATTATCTCTACCCACAGCCTCTAGGAATCCCAATGAAAAGTCAGGCACACCAGCACTGGGTATAAACCTCACTGCAGCTTCTGCAGATGCTGTGGGCAACTTGCCCTATGTGGGAGGGTCTGATGGGGTAGGGGAAGGCCTCCCATGGTAATCAGCAGAAGCCTGCTTCCAGTACTATATCAAAAGGTAGACAGTCCTACAGAAATGACTGAGGGTAGAGAAAGGACCAGGAGTGACAGCAATGATCCTCATCTGAGAAGTATCACAATGCACCTCAGAAATACAGCTGGGAAATGAAGTTATGTATACTGCCTCTCTGACCCATGAATGTTGACATTAACAAGATAATGTGCTCACACATCTGTGTGCACGTGTGTGTACATGTGTGTATGTGTGCGTGTATGTGTGTGTGTCTGTAATGAAGGTAGAGGGCAGGTGATTGTCAGTGTAACTCATTCCACTATGAGAACAGGGACAGTAAAACCTAGGCCCCAAAAGCCATAGTGCCCACAAACATGCTCCAACCAAACAGTGCTATGAATTTAAATTTGAATCCTCCAAAATAAAATTGAAGAGAAAGCACAAGTCCTTAAAGTAACAATATGTACACTGTCAAGTCTTTAGAAAAAAATATCTTTTGGGGCGCTGGATGGCATAGTTGGCTGAGCATCTGGCTCTTGGTTTTGGCTCAGATAATGATCTCAGGCTCCTGGGATCAGTGAGGAGCCTGACTGGGATTCTCTCTTTCCCTCTCTGCCCCTCCCACTGTGCTCTCTCTCAATAAATAAATAAATCTTAAAATATATATATATATATATATATATCTTTTATAAATCACTCATTCATTCTATCATTCACTCAATAAGTACATGCATATTGAATGCTTAGCTTCCAAGCATTGTTGGATAGATTTATTATACAATAAGGAGAAAATCAATTGCAGTGCCACATTTAAAAGGTGTCTACCCTCAAATAGTCAAATTGGAAAGAAAATGTGGCATTTATATAGTAATTCAAATAATGTAAAATCAAGGGGCCAGATATGTTCTGAGGAAAACTAAATCTTTGCAGTTCAAAATTAGGAGAATTTTCCCTAAATTATTATATTTCTATGGGGCTCCCCATGCGCAATGTACAACTTCGACAGAAGTAAAAACACCTCCATCTGGGAAGATAGTTTATATCCTCTCAGTTCCTTTTGCTCTTTGTCATTCTTCTGAAATAGAATAGCAGTCCTACTCATTTATTGTTTTCACTGTATTCCTTGAGATCTAAAGAAATATTTTCTCAAAAATTTTAGTGGAAGGGCCAGCTAAATCAGGATAATTATTCTATGAAAAAAAAATTAAAATAAGTACTCCCACTCCTGGAAAGGTGGAGTAAATGATTTTATCTATCTCTCTTGCTAAGTACAAATAAAACCCCTGGACATTATATAAAAAGAAACATAAGTAGACTCTGAAAGGTGCAAGAAGAAGGCAGACTGTCTAGGAACCTTGAGACATACAGAAGGACATGGTGGTGACTTCCTTGGGTTTTCTTTCCTTTTCTTTTTTAAGATTTTATTTATTTATTTGACAGAGAGAGACACAGCGAGAGGGGGAACACAAGCAGGGGAGTAGGAGAGGGAGAAGCAGGCCTCCTGCAGAGTGGGGAGCCCAACGCGGGGATCGATCCCAGGACCCTGGGATCATGACCTGAGCCAAAGGTAGATGCTTAATGACTGAGCCCCATCTTGGGTTTTCTTTTTGTCTCATATATGCCAGACTTGTAGGTGAAGCAGTCACCTAAACATGCTGATGGGCACAAACAAAAAAAAAAGTCCCTAAAATGCCTCTCTCTCTTGCCAAAAGACCATGAAAGGAGCAAGGTCAGCAAAATAGAAAACCTTCAGAAAGTAACTGCTCCATTCCAATCAAACACTACAGAAAAAAATGGTGACCCCACCCTTGCTGACAATAGCAAAGGCTGAATGGGGAGCCTGCCTAGACTGGTACCCTCACAAGGCTGTAATAAGGCTCCTGAACACCCTTAGCAGGGTGAAGTCAGAGAAGGCTAAGTAGGGAGCAGGACTTTCATTCCCACCAGCCAGTAATGAATCCTCTACATCGTGACATCAGTGGCGATCAGCACGGGAGCCTCTCTTTCACTCCCATCCCCTCCTCACTGAGTAACAAGCTGCTTCAAACCCCCACCCCCCACTGAGATGGTGTCAGAGGAGGGCTCAGTTTCTCTGGTGGTCCAGCAGTAATAAAGCCACCCTTACCAGAGTCACAGTGAAGACCATGTAGCCAGAACTCCCATCCCTCCAAGAATAATAAGTAGCCCCCCTTTCCTTTTGGTATCTATAGGGGCCAAGTGGGAAATCTGTACTTACACCTCCACTAGACAATATAACAAGACATGCTCCCCCTTCCCTTGCCAGAGTACTGTCAGAAAAAGCTAGCTAATATGAAAGGTTTAAATGAGATCCAGAGTCTAAGAAAACAATTTAAAAAAATGTCCAGGTTTCAAGAGAAAATCATATGTCAAAACAAGAATGAGAAGAATCTCAACTTGAATAAAAACAATCAATAGATGCCAACACTGAGAATACAGAAATGTTAGAATTATCTGACAATGATTTTAAAGCAGCCATCATAAAAATGCTACAATGCAATTATAAGCATGCTTGAAATGAATGAAAAAAACAAAAAGCCTTAGCAAAAAAAAAAAAAAAGAAAGAAAGAAAGAAAGCAAAAGAAAAAAGAAAAGAAAATCTCAGTAAAAGAAAAGAAGATCTCAAAAACTAAATGGAGATTTTAGAACTGAAAAACACAATAACTAAAATAAAAATTTCAGTGGATGGCTCAACAGTAGAATGAAGGTGATGAAGGAAGGAGTTAGTAACCTGAAAGATAAATAGAAATTTCCAATCTAATCAAAAGAAAGAAAATAAAATGAAAAAAAAAGAAGCCTCAAGAACCTATGAAACTATAAAAAGATCTAACATTTCTATCATCAGAGTTCCTGCAAGGGCTGAAAAAGTACTTGAGGAAATAATGGCCAAAAATTCAAACCTGGCAAGAAACATAAACCTACAGATTCAGATTCCTTATAGGATAAACTCCCCAAAGACATATCGTAATTAAACTTCTGAAAACTGCAGACAGTAAAGCTCTTGAAATCTTGAATGCCATCAGAAAAAAAATGGCATGATACCTGTAGTGAGAAAACAATCAGAATTACAGAATTTACCATCAGACACCATGGAGATCAGAAGGATGTGGCACAATATTTTTTGAGTGCTAAAAGAAAGGAACTATCAACACAGATTCTTATAGTTAGGGGAAAAAAATCCTTCAAGTATGAAAGGAAAATAAAGACAATCTCAGATGAAGATGAAGGAAAGCTTAGAGAATCTGGTATCCATAGACCTATCAAAACAATAGCTAAACAAAGTTCTCTAAACAGAAAGAAAATATTAGAAGAACCTTGGAACATTAGGAAGAAAGAAAGCTGATGGTAAGCAAATTATTGGTAAATACAAAGACTTTCCTATTTTCCTAGACTTTTAAAATTATGTATGATGGTGAAAGCAAATATTGTAACTGTCTGATGTTGTAAATGTATGTAGAGGAATATAAAATGCAATTACATAATTATAAATAAGGGAGGGTAAAAGGGTTAAGAACAGAGGTTAGGCTTCTGTATTTCCTTCTAACTGGTAAAATAATAGTAGACTGTGATAAATTATGTATACATAATGTAATATCTAGAGCAATCACTAAAAAAGCTATACATAACATATATTCAAAAAGACTACAAATAAATCAAAATGGAATTCTAAAAATTGTTCAAGTAACCCACAGGACAGCAGAAAAAGAAAACAGAGAAACAAAAAAACAGAACAACCATACAACAAAAAACATAATAGCAGACAAGCTCTAACATATGAATAATATGTTACATTAAATGCAAATGGTCTAAATTAAACAAAAGACAGAGATTGGCAGAAAGGATTTAAAAACATGACCCAGCTACATAGTATCTACAAGATACTCACTACAAATATAACAATATACACATATCTAAACTAAAATAATAGGAAAATTTGTATCATATAAACCTGAATCAAAGAGAAAAGCAGAAGTGGCTATCATATCAGATAAAGTGACTTTAACTCAAAAAAATTACAAGAAACATAAAGGAACATTATATAATAATAATAAAGATTCAACCCACCAAGAAGACCTAGAAATCTTAAATGTGTATGCCGCAAACAAAAGAGTCACAAAATACATGAAGTAAAAATTGATAGAACTGAAAGGGAAAATAGACAAATTATAGTTGGAGGCTTCAATACTCCTCTCTCAACAAATGATTAAAAAAATACACATAAAATCAGCAAGAATATAAAAAACAACACCATCAACTAACAGGATCTAATAGACATTTATAGAAAACTTCACCCAGCAGCAGCAGAACATACATTCTCTTCAAATGCTGATTGAACATATATCAAGATAGATCATATCTTGGACCATAAAACAAACCTCAACAAATGAAAGAACTGAAATCACACAGAGTGTACTCTCCAATATAACAGATGAAACTAAAAGTTAACAGCAGAAACAGAACAGGAAAATCTCCACCTAAACACTTGGAAACTAAACAGCACACTTCTAAATAATGCATGGACCAAAGAAGAAGTCCCAAGGGAAATTTTAAATATATATTATATATATATATTTATTTAAAATATATATATTGAAATATATATATTTATAAATATATATAAATATATATATATTAAACTGAATGAAAATGAAAATAGAACATAACAAAATTTGTGTGACACAGCCTAAGAAGTGCTGAGAGAGAAGTTTATAGCACTCAATGCATATATTAGAAAAGAGGGAAAGTCTCAAACCAATAATCTAAATTCCCACCTCAACAACCCAGCATAAGAGCAAAATAGACCCACAGTAAGCAGAAGGAAGGAAATGACAAAGATAGGATCAGAAAGCAATGAAATTGAAAACAGAAAAAAAAAAAGAGAATAGCAGTGAAACGAAATGATCAGTAGAACTGACAAACCTCTGGCAAGAATGACAGAAAAAAAGAGAGGAGACACAGTTAGTATCAGGACTGAAAGAGAAGGTATCACTACAGACCCTACAGACATCAAAAAGACAATAAGGGAATACTACAAACAACTCTAAATTGTTTAAATTTGGCAACTTAGATGAAATAGGCCACTTCCTTGGAAAACACACAGTACAATGCAAGTATGAAAGAGATTATATGAAAAGCTATAGCCCCACACTACTAACGAAATTGAATATGAAATTTAAAAAAGAAATCTTCAGCTTAAATAATTTCACTAGAAAATTCTACTAAGCATTTAAAGAATTAACACCAATTCTACATACTCTGTTCTAGAAAATAAAGAAGAGGGAAACACTTCCCAATTCGTTTCATGAAATATTACCTTGATATCAAAACCAAAGAAAGTACAAAAAAAAAAAAACCAAAACAGCAACTAGAGAACAATAGCCTTCATGAATAGACACAAAAATCCTTAATAAGATATTAACAAATAAAATTCCTCTGTATGTAAAAAAAATTATACACCATGATCAAGTGTGGCTTATTACAGGGATGCAACGGTGGATCAATATTTGAAAATTAATCAATATAATAATCATGTACAATAAAATAATAATGTTATAATACATCATAATACATAAAAAAAGAAAAATTATTTATCAATTACTTCAGAAAAAAATTGGAAAGTTCAACATCCAATCATGATAAAAACCCTCAGAAAAATAGGACTAGAGGGGAACTTCTTCAACTTTATTTTTTTTTAAGATTTTATTTATTTCTTTGACAGAGAGAGAGAGAGATAGTGAGAGCAGGAACACAAGCAGGGGGAGCGGGAGAGGGAGAAGCAGGCTTCCCGCCGAGCAGGGAGCCCGACACGGGGCTGGATCCCAGGCCCCTTGGACCATGACCTGAGCCGAAGGCAGACACTTAACGACTGAGCCACCCAGGCGCCCCAAACTTCCTCAACTTTAAAGTGAATCTGCATCCACAGATAACATTAAATGTAATAGTGAAAAAAAATTAATGCTTTGTTCTAAAGTCAGGAACAAGGCAAAGATGCTCACTTTCACCACTCATTAAACACAGTTCTGAAAGTTCTAATCAATGCAGTAAGGCAAGAGCAAGGAATAAAACGATATAGGTGAGAAAGTAGGAAATAAAACTGTCCATATTTGCAGATGACATGATGGATTGTTTACATAAAAAATCCCAGAGAATCTTAAAAATAAAGCATCCTAGAACTAATAAGTGAGTTCAGCAAGGTCACAGGATACAAGATAAACATATAATTATCAGCTTATTTACATATACTAGTAGTGAACATATGGACATGGAAAGTAAGGCAACAAAAGCAAAACAGACAAATGTGACTACATAGAATTTTAAAATTTCTGTTCATCAAAGGAAATAATCAAGAGTGCAAAAGCAGGGCACCTGGGTGGCTCAGTTGGTTAAGCAACTGCCCTCAGCTCAGGTCATGATCCTGGAGTCCTGGGATCAAGTCCCACATCGGGCTCCCTGCTTGGCGGGGAGTCTGCTTCTCCCGCAGACCCTCCCCCCTCTCATGTGCTTTCTCTCTCTCTCAAATAAATAAATAAAATCTTAAAAAAAAAAAGAGTGCAAAAGCAACCTACAGAAAGGGAGAAAATATTTGCAAACCACATATCTGATAAAGGGTTAATATCCAGACTATATAGGAACTCCCACAACCCATCAAAAAAAAACCCAAATAGCCCTATTAAAAAATGGGCAAAAGACTTGAATAAATAATTCTCCAAAGAAGATATACAAATGGCCAAAAAGCATATGAAAAGATATTCAACATTACCAAAATTAAGAGCAAGACAAATCAAAACCACAATAAGCTATCATATCGCACTCATTAGGATGACCACTATTAAAAGAAAAGAAAGTAACAAGTGTTGGCAAGGATGCAGAGAAATTGAAACCCTTGTGTATTGTTGGTGGGAACGTAAAATGGTGCAACCATAATGGAAAACAATATGGAGGTTCCTCAAAAATTAAACACAGAATTACGATATGATCCAGCAGTCCCACATCTGGGTATATACCCAAAAGAATTCAAAGAATTCAAAACAGGATTTCAAAGAGGTATTTGCACACCCATGTTCACTGCAGCATTATTCAACTTAACCAAGAGGTGGAAGCCACCCAAATGTCCACTGACTGACGAACTGGGTAAAGAAGATGTGGTATATACATACAATGGAATATTATGAAGCCTTAAAGAAGAAGGAAATTCTGTCCTACAACATGGATGAACCTCGAGGACATTATGCTAAGAGACTAAGCCAGTCACAGAAAAACAAATACAATATAATACCACTCATATGAAGTCTCTGAAATAGTCAAAATCATAGAAATAGAAGGTAGAAAAGTGGTTGCCAAGGGCTGGGTAGGGGGCACCGAAGTGGGAAAATTAGTGTTTAAGGGCGATGGATCATCAATTCTGCAAAATGAAAAAGTTCTAAAGATCTGTTGTACACAATGTGAATATACTTTACTGAACTGTATACTTAAAATGGTTAAGAAGATAAAAAAAATTCAGTCTCATTTAGTCCCTAAAGAACATGTTACTAAACAATAACTTGAATGAATGGATGAATTTGATTTATTCCAATATTCACCTGTGCCCATATCACATCTGCTCACTTTTCAATTCAACTTCAGGTTCCAGGAAGAGAGTGAAGTGTAGTGGTTAAATGTCTGGGCTTTGGAGTTGGGCAGACTGGAGTTTGAATTCTGAGTCGGACACTTGGGAACATTTGGTTATGCCTCAGGTTCCTCAACTGCAAAATGGGATAATGATTCTCATCCGGAGATGTCACGAGGGTGAAACAAGATGATGTGCATAAAGCCTAACCTGGTCCTGGCAGGAAGAATCTCACAACAGGAGACAGTTTTCACTCTTCACCACCAAATCAAGGATGCTTTAGGACTCCCTTGTTGCAATCCCAGAATACTTATTTGGTGATATTCCTACCTACTAACATTATCTTGTCTACGGCCATACCACCCTGAACGCACCCTCTCTTGTCTGACCTAATAACATTATTTTTCCTATTTATCCAATGAGTTTGACCGTTCTGAGGAACACTGAGGTTTTCATACGTAAACCTACTATTCTGCCCATAGTAGGCCTTCTGGACTGCCTTTCCAATACAGCTGCCCTCTGCTGCAAAGCTAGCACCCACACAGCTGCATCCCCCCAGACTGTGGGTATGGGGGTTCTTTGGCTATGAGGTAGTGGTCATTCATCCTCACTTCTCAAGATGCAGCTGAAATTTTGCTTCTATGGAGATTCCCTGACACCTCCCTTGTGCCTTCACCCCAAATGACACACAGAGTTACTGCATGATAATCATTGACATGTGTGTCTTTCCTAGCAAGACCTAGTTTCCTTAGGACCAGTGCTCTGTGTCCACGTGATTAGTCCAGGCACCTGTGCTCAGGAAAGTGTCTAATACTGGTTATGGGCTGAATGAAGGCTTGAAGAAAAGTTCAAGGGAGAATCAGAAAAAGTGCAGAGTTAGGACAGAATTACAGATGAACTGTACAAAAGAAACCAGAAGTGGAAGGGGTACGTAGGCAACAATTCCTAGTTATGGCTCCGAGTGGAACGATGATAATGCTAGATCAAACATCAGGTGCAGCAGATGCACAAAGCAGAATCTTGGTATCCATGGATTACTACAGCCTTTGTCACAATCAGGTCCTATGCTGAGCATCTAACGAGTGAAAAGGACGGATCCTCTGATGGGTAAGGACACTCCTTCTCCTATCCCTGTTCTCTAGGCTGCAGGAGCTCATGTTGTACCAAGTCATTGCAATTCAGAAAAGGGGGAGCTTAGTTTCACCGTGGTTTTCAGGTCTTGAACCGAAATTTTACTGGCGGTTCCACTAAATCACAACCTGTGACTGAGTCTCACCCCTCCTATGATTCCCATTACATAGTTTTCTGGTGAAAGTTCTAGCAAGCCTAAGATTGAAGCTAATCAAGAAGAAAAAAAATTCAGCAGAGTCTGGATTTCCAATTACATGGAGAGTCAGCTTCTGAAAAATGGAGTGTCAACACTGAGCCTTCTTTCCTGGAGTGGGCCTTTTCTCCTTGGAACTCACCAGATCTTATTGTTCTTGTAAATAATGGATCTATACTAGGTTTCAGGAATAAATGATAGGAATTGTATAAGTGACAGGCTAACTTTTAGGTGACAAAATTTCTTGGTATGTAAATGATAATGTACAGAAAAAGCAGACTACACACACTCAAAGAATCTGCAAATCCAAGTCCTGCCAAGAGCCACGAGAATTCTGTGAACTTAAAAAGACTCCATGCCAGAAGCATGAGCCAGCATTGCAGAGGCTGTAGTTTCTTGCTCTGCGTTGTGTCCTCAGCATTGTCTAATGCACATACTGAAACTGAAATAGTGACTGGGCCACTTCTTTTCTCAATAACATTAAAAACAAAACAAAAAACAATGTGAGCCACAGGGTATTCATTCTGAGGACCTAATTAGTTTACTGTCATAAAGGGCATATCAAGCGCAATCTGTAGCTTTTTAGCAGTCCGAATGTTTCCTGGTGTTGCACACCCGCAGCATTTTCAAACTTAACACCCAGCCTGGAGCAGCAGTAGAGGTAAATGGGCCAGGTGTAGAATGAGGACTTAAATTCGAATTTAAGGTTCAACCACAAATGCTGTTTTAAACAAGGTCATCGCTCAACCACAACAGTACGATAATGCAAAACTGGCATCTGCCGGGGGAAGAAAGTGCATGTGAGAGCTAGAAACAAGCAGTTAAATTCAAAGCCTTACATTTACATTTCAGGTGTGTCAATGCCTTCTGGAGGCCTTTTCCATATGTAGGAGCAAAAGGAATACTGTCTTCTTGTCGCCTAACGCTAACTTTGCCTCTGCAGTTAAATGCCTTTTCCGTGAAGAGGTACTGGCTGATGGGGAATCAAAGGCCATCGGTATGTTGGTGGCATTGCCTAAAAGTATTCTAAGTGGGTTCTAGGAGTCCACAGTGACCTCAAAAAACAGGCTACCTAGGGGGTAGCCAGGTCCTGAGGCAAGAAGGTTGTACATTAACGCTGTTCAGTGCATATCTTTATTAGATTAGATAATATTATATTATTATATGCTAGGCTGTTAAGCAAATAAATACACATAAAGAAATGACAATCTACATAATTACATGACTAGTTTTTACCACCACTCACCACTCACAGTGATTGGATTTTCTTCTGCCCATGCCAGAGCAAACCAGTTGCTCTGGTGCTGTTGATGGGTGTAACGACCCCTTTAGTCTGAAAAGCTAGTAAAGAACAAACGGCAAGTAACAGTAACCATCGGGGCCCAGAAACGTGTCAGAAAAGAGTGGCTGGGTGGGGGGTGGGGGACAAGGAGGGTCCAAACCGATTTGTTGGTCCTGTATCTCTCGCTCTGGTAACAACCCTCCTCGGCCTCAGGCTCCAGGCGGACATAAGAAATCTCAGGGGTGGCGGGAGAGAGAGAGAGAGACGCGAGGTGACCCGCTGGCCCGAGCCTCCCCACCGCGGCCCACCAGCGGGGCTTGATCACCCACAGAGTCTAGCCTGGGGTCCCGCAGGAGGACCAGGGGGGCGGCGCAGAGCCGCGCCGAGGCGCCCCGGCCGCAAGTTTCCGCGCACGTGGCCGCGGGGTGGGCCGCGCTCCCCCCGCCTCGCGGGCTCCGGGAGCGGCCAGGGTGCTCGGCGGCGGGCGGGCGGGCGGGGGCGGACCCGTGCGCAGGGCTTCTGGCCGCTTTCCAGGTCGGCGCACTAATACGGGCGATGAGGCTTCGCGGCTCCAGTCTGACTGACGCCGGCTGGGGCCGCCGCCGCCGCCGCCGCCGCCGCTGCAGCCGCTGTCTCGGTCCCCGCCGCCGCCGCCGCCGCCGCCGCCGCCGCCGGGCCCTGCAGCCGCTGGGCGCGCGCAGCCACGCAGTGAGTGCGCGGCGCTTGGAGCGGGCGGCTGGGGACCACGGCGGGGGGCGGGGGGGCAGCTAGACCTGGGATGGGGGGGGATGAGTGGCATCGTGGGGACAGGTAAGAGATGCCCTCCCCGGCGCGCGCTGGGCGGGAGCGTGTGTGTGTGCTTGTGCGGCTAAATTGTTCTTCCCCGGGGGAAGTCTCCGAGGCCCTTTGGTGTGTGGCTTGGTTCTTTGTACTCTTCCATCCCCGTATTTCTTGGTGGAGCCTGTTTGGGGTGGGGTGGGGCCGAAGGGGACAGCTCCGGAGAGTTGGCCGCGCGCCCTCCCCGCCGCCGCAGCCGCCCAGCCAGCGGGCACCTGGGACCTGTAGGAGGATGCTCGTCCCGCGGCGGGGGCGCCGGCCGAGCGGGGCTGTGGCCCAGGGCGTGGGCAGGGATGCGCGCTAGCTCTCCGGCACCCGGGCTGGGCACCGCGCGGGGGTCGAGCACCGAGGACAGGCGCGGTGGAGACGCAGACTCAGAGCTGAGTAACCGTTTGTTGTGGCCGAAAGTGGGGGGCTGTGGAGAAATCGGGGTGGAGGGTAGTAATTGTGACTCAGCTGGCCTCCCTGGCCTTCTGTCTCATAGGCTTTTTTACTCTGCTTACCTTTGAAGCACGCGAAGTGGGAAGAAAAAAAAAAAAGTTAGGAATGTTGTTCAAGTGTCTCCGGGCTAGCGGTTGGATTGTGTTGGGAGCTGGGATGTTTGTCTTTTCCTTCGCCTGCCATTCGGTGCCAGCTCTCCGCAGAGGGGAGGGGGGCGAGGTGGGGAACAGATACAGGAGACTAACTGACGCCAGCATTGTGATCGGAAGGAGGAGCGTGGGGGAAAACATTTTTATGGATGGCTAATCGCTGACAAGTCTTCCCGTTACTGTTCCTTCCTCCTCCCACCCTTGACAGTGGAAATTTCAAATGATAATTTAGAAATACTCCGTTGACTTGTTCCTGGGTTGGAACTGGTGCTCCTGAGAAATAGCCTACAAATAATGTATATCTAGTTTCGGAATAAAGTTGCATGTAAATTATTTACCCAGTAATTAACAGTCGGATGCCCACCCACAGGACACTGTGGATTGCTTTTAATGGATCCAATTTACAAGTGTCATTACAGTGGTTTGCCAGATTTCTCGGATGATCTTTTGGAAGTGTGGTTTAGCAGGAATAATAGAGGATAACTGTCAAGTCATGAGGCATTTAATAATGCTACTTCCTTGGCCATAACTGAGCAGAGCTTTTGGGGCATCCTTCTGAGTGAGTGAAATGTTCATGCTACAAACAGATCTTCTGCCTTAGGAGTCATTTTGGTGTGAGGGAATGCCATTGGATGTTTATATTTTTAAAATAGCGATATATATTTTAAAAGAAAGTAAAAGTAAAACCCAAACACATTCTCCTAACTCCAGATACAATAAGTGAGTCTTTCTATGCTTGTAGGAAACCATGAACAAGATTTTGGACTGTTTTCAAATTTGTGGTTATCCCAAGAAGGACACTGCAGATAAGAAAATGATGTAATAGTTTATAAATAAGGAGCATTTTAAATATAATATGACAAAAGTTTAAAATAATATATCAGAAAAAGAACTTTTAGTGATGATAATTGCCTTCATTGATGGCAAGACAACTGTCTTTAGCGGACAGCCTTCAGCCTCTTAATCTGTTCTGACACAACCAACTCCCATTTTTATGCTTGACTGGCTATCTTTGTCCAAGTTGTTTTATGCTTCAGCTCTGTGGTTTTATGCTATTTAAGAGAATGCCAGCATATTCTTGATCTGAACAAACTCCTTTTTATCAGTACAGTGTTTACTAAGATCAAAGGTATAAACAAATTTTAGGTTAAACCCCTACGTACTTTATAATTCTCACAGCTTTGTCATCAGTATCTTAAAGTCAGCATGAACTATTTGACTTTTCTCTCTCTAAAATATTTTTCTTTTGCTTCTATATCTTCAGTTAATGGCTAATCAGAGAATGTTCACAGATATCAACTACTGCATCCCTGATTGCCCAAGACATGGAATGAGAAAGAAGAGGTTTTTTTGTTTTTGTTTTTTTTTAATGAAACCTTGCCAAGGATATATATAAGTAATAAACAACTGGCAAATTTGTTTATCCTTTCTGTGCACGTGGTCAGTTGGAGGAGAAAAAAAATCTGTCGAGAAATTACTTCATAAAGATTAAAATATTCACTTTCAGTGTTACAAATAGTTTAATTCTGATTAATGAGAGTGCAAATTCCTTTGGAGAGCTGATGTTTCAGGAGTGGTCTATAGCACTTGGGTAACTAGTTTATATCTAACATTCTCTTTGTAATATTTCATCATATTCTGCTTTATTATGTCAGAAATAATACTTATCCACAGAGTGTACTTTGCTTTAAGGGAAGGTAAAGATTATGGAAAATGAAGACTTTTTTTTTTTTATTGCAAAACATACTATAAGCCTTTAACAAACCTTAGTGCAGATTTTGTTTATTGCTTCTAACATTTGGAGAGGAATTCAGAAACAGGGAAGTGTCCAGAATAAAAGAATAAATATAGCAGTACATTGAAAGCATGAATCTCTTCAAATAGTTGTAATTCTAGGCTGTTGGATTTATATTTCCTTGGTTACTGTTGCTAGTGAGTTGAAAAGTTATTCTAAAGCAAAAAAAAAAAGGGCAAACAGTAAATTCATAAGCAGTTATAACAGTTTGAGCATGCTTTATAGATTTCTTTTTCTATTAAGCTCATGAATGTCCATGTCATGAGTAGTCACATAACAAAAAATAAACAATTATCCCTTGGCAACAAACTAACCTTTGAAAATAAATATTCCTATAAATTGTGTCTTAAGAAATGTGTGCTAACTAAAGTTTAAGATTTCACAAAATCTGTTAGCATCAGAAGGTGTTAATCTTGCCAGTGGACTGCGTCCTGACACTTCCACCCCGAACCTTCTGGAACACCCTGCACTACTCTGCTTCGGTGGCAGCCTCAGGCTGACTCCAGACCACTTTTCCAGGTTTATCATCCCACTCCTTCCAGATTTTATGCTGTCATTAAAATAATGAATTACAATTTCCCGTCATGCCCTGGCTTTTCTCTTCTCTGCATCTTTACACATGCTAAGGCCTAGAATGCCATCCCCTGCTTCCCAGCCTAGCATCAGATCCTCCGATATATCTGCATCTTTCTTTTTTTTTTTTTTTTTAGTCAATGGGCAGTATTTTTTTTTTTAAGATTTTATTTATTTATTTGAGAGAGAGAGAATGAGAGATAGCATGAAAGGGAAGAGGGTCAGAGGGAGAAGCAGACTCCCTGCCGAGCAGGGAGCCCGATGTGGGACTCGATCCCGGGACTCCGGGATCATGACCTGAGCCGAAGGCAGTCGCTTAACCAACTGAGCCACCCAGGCGCCCTATCTGCATCTTTCTCACGTTCTATGGTCCTGACCAGGTGCAGCCTTTACAGAACTTTTTGATGGCCCTGGTCTCAGGTGTGTCCTCCTTTGAGCTGCTACAGCTCTTTGCATTTTCTTTTCCTTGTATTAAGTTACTCATGCGCTAATTTATTTCTTCTAATCGGTCAGTGCTTTCAAAATCTGTGAAGGAATGGACCATGTTTTGTCTATCTTTTTCATTCCCCTAATGCCGACCACAATGACCAGCATAGTGGTCAGTCAATAAATATTAATTAAGTGACACATCGTTCACTGAACCCATGTTTTTTTCTGAAATAAAATCTGTAAAAGAGTTTCCCCCATATAGTTGGTCTTTTTTTTTTTAAGATTTTTATTTATTTATTTGAGAGAGAATGAGAGATAGAGAGCACGAGAGGGAAGAGGGTCAGAGGGAGAAGCAGACTCCCTGCCAAGCAGGGACCCCGATGTGGGACTCGATCCTGGGACTCCAGGATCATGACCTGAGCCGAAGGCAGTCGCTTAACCAACTAAGCCACCCAGGCGCCCCCCCCCCCCCATATAGTAGGTCTTAGCGGTCCATCTTTCAAGAAGCCAGTGTTGAACTTGAGCTGAGGACTTTGTTCAGAGGCTGTGGAGAGCTAGCCCTGAAACGCTTCTGGTCCAGTTGAGCCTCCTCTCAATATTGTGGCTGAGCATTACAGTCAGGAAAGCTTATGTGATACTCTTATTGCATTAGCAATTTTCCATATCAGATTCACTAAATACACAATGGAAACCATTTAGGGGGAGAAAAAAAAACCAACAACAAAAAAAACAGTTTCTAATGTGATATGGCTACCACAATGAAACTCTAATGTGATTCCACAGAAAATCGCTAACACGATATGCTGACCCCTCTCCCCACCCCCCATAGCCACATAAAAATTGATAGCATTTTTAGTGTATATGTTTCAAACTATGCTCACCAAAGAAAAAGCAGACCGCTACTGAGATGAGCTTCTGTTTTGGTCAGGTTGGATGTATGAAGGGTCTTCCTATCGGCCTTGTCAGAGAGCTGAATCTCCCTTCTGTGCAGTGCTCATTGTATTAATAAGCAATACTAAATCATTTCTTAAAATGCGTCATACTCTGTTAAGTGACTCAGAATTAATAGAGATAGTGTAATGTAAAAAATATAATTTGTGTATAAATATCATGCCTCTATAATACATTCAGTTTTACAGTTTTAATTGGGAAGTCTAATCAACTCAAAACCAATTTTCTAAGACTCAGAGACACTGACATAAAATTTAAATTCAGAACTTAAGATGAAATGCAGAAATAGTAAGAAACAAATTACAAATGTATGTGTACCGTTCTGTATCATTTTAGAAGTCATAAACACTGAAAAGATTTTGGTTCTTCCCCTTCATTCTCTAACCCATATTTAATTCAAAGATAGAAATTTAACCCAAAAAATAAATGTAAAGGAGTCCTACAAAATCTGATTTTTCCTATAAAGATAATTTTGATTTTCTTTTTTTGGGGGGGGCGTACTAAATATCAAATTTTCTCTCTCTTTTGTATTCGAATTACCTGATATCATTGGTGTCGTTGCTTTAGTATATGAATTTCCCCTTGGGGATATGTAATATTTAATATATGATCACTTCCTCTTCCCCTTTTTCAAATTTAATTTTGAAGGACTATAAATGGAAAACATGTATTCCTTAGTCATGAAATGGGTTTAGTGAAAAGCAGTCTTTGGTTTATTAAACACTGAGATCACTAGGGATGATCATTCATCCTAGAATTCCAGTGACCTGGCAAAAACTCCAGTTTTTGACCACTGGACAAATAATCTGTAAAGTGCACATGTGCCTCTGGGGGCCACCCAGACGGTTGACATTGGAGATTTCTTCTGAAACAGCTTAGAGGGAGGCATTGGGAGTAATGGAGGTGTGAACACTGTGAGTAGCAACAGCTTACATTCACTGCGCCTGAGAGCGCTTCCCCAGGGGACTGGGCCGTGAGCCCACTGGATCCCAACCCCGCTGTATCGTGAGGAGTATCTTCTTCCGAGTAGCCTAATATTTTTCACTTTAATCTGTTAAATTGCTTGGAAGCTGATCAAATGTAGATTTGCTTTGGTTAGTGTGTATGTTAACTCTATGTTTTGATTTGATTTGATGAAATGCAGAAATTGTTACATGGGTAGGGTAGGAGATAGATCCGGAACTGTCGTTTGGGACCGTTTATCAGAAGCCTTGAAGGAGTTTGTCCTAAGTATTAACCGGCTGTGGAAGGTCTGGAGCAGATTTGCAGGTTTGTTTTTGTTTTGTTTTGTTTTGTTTTTTTAACGCAGAGTTTGATGGATGGTGAAATTCAGCTGAAGTGCTGGGAGTTGCTTTCTGAATTCTTGTATCTAAATTTAACTGATTGGGAGCCACACATTTCAGAAAATAACTCCAAAAAGGATTCACAGATTCCATCAGAGTTTTCCACCTCATGGTAGAATATTTGACTTCTATTCATGTTTCATTATAAATCCACTAATCCATATTGCTTTTTTTCTTTGCTGGGAATCACACAGGAGAGAACTGGAGTTTGGCTGGCGTAGGAAGAGGAGTTCATTGAAAAGTTTGTGGGGGCGCCTGGGTGGCTCAGTCGGTTAAGTGACTGCCTTCGGCTCAGGTCATGATCCTGGAGTCCCGGGATCGAGTCCCGCATCGGGCTCCCTGCTCAGCGAGGGGCCTACTTCTCCCTCTAACCCTCCCCCCCTCTCATGTACTCTCTCTCTCTCTCATTCTCACTCTCTCAAAATAAATAAATAAATCTTTAAAAAAAAAAAGAAAGAAAAGTTTGTGCATTGGGACGGTTGTGAGGATTTGAGACACTTTAGCTTGAACAAGCTTACTCATGCCAAAGGCACACATTGCTTATTTGAGTTGGTGTTAGCAGTATTAAAGGTGCCTATATTAGGAGTTCAGAGGGTCTCAGTGGGCTGGCCAGGGAATCTGTCAACACTCAGAACATTGTTTCTCTGGGAAAATGAATTCCAGTTTCCAAATGACTACCCAGAAATTGGCACGACTTGTTCATAAAGTGACACTGCCGGGGATTAATGGTTATGATGAATGATAGGAGATTATTGTTACGGTTATGATTAATGATATGAGTGACTATTAGAAGCCAGTGAATGTGGAAGATGAGAAAATGTGTTAAAGCTAAAAAGAATTTAATTCTCCTGTAGTTTTCCTTCACTTGTTGGTGCATTGATACCATTCTTTCCCTGTTTTCTGGTGATAGTAGAATTTCACTTCTAGGAGCAAAATTTAGATCAGGTGTTTGTCATAGAGAAACCTTTATGTACAGAAATGCTTCCCTTAGGGCTTATTGGTTAATTGTGTTTACACAAAACAGTCATTGGATGTTGGCTGTGTTTGCAAACAATGGCAAGTTGGTGCCTAGGTGTTACTTCAGAGGAGTGGCACTTCCTTTCTGTTGTCATTGATTTAAATTGATTGCAAATATACATTTTAAATTTTTTTCAAGATATTGTATGGATTAAGTTTGGGGTTTTAAAATGTGATTTTGTGGATGTAGTCATTGCGCTAGAAAGTGGGACTTATAAATTTGGGGGGCTTATATAAGTTATTCATTCAATCATTTTTACTCTGCCTATTGTAATTACACTGCCTACAAAGCCCCAAACCCTAAGGACCATATAACAAAATAAAGTACTAAAAGAAAATAAAATCAGGATTTCATAGCCAGAAAGAGAGAGGTCAGGAAAGCAAATAGCAAAATATTTATCCGATAGTTTCTTTATGCAAAAAAAAAAAGTAATCTATTTGGATTTCTCTATATTTTTCCTGGCTAGAATTCCATTTTTACTGTGTGTGTGTTTTGAGTCAGCCTTGACAAAGATAATTACAATGGTCCCATTTGGGGTTTTAGGACTCTAAATAAAAGTGAAATACAAAGTGTAAGGGGAATAGAGATTCTTGCAGTAGGTGCTTGTTTAGAACTAAAGGATGCTGAAGACATCCCTGGGCCTGGAATTGTACTACTGTGTCTGTCAGGAGAAGAGTTTTTGCTTCTCTGGTTTTCCCTCTTACCCTCTACTGGTTCAAGAGTGGGTGTGCATGGCCCCTCCTACAGGAAACCGCCCCTGGCCCTTTTAATAGCAGTTATAATAACATATCACCTGCCTGGCAATAATGTGTTTAGATTCTTATCTCCGGCTGTAGACTATACTATTGGAGAGGGGCCAGCACTTAGCATAGGTGTCTGGCTCATCCTTGATACTTGTTACATTTAGTTTCTTCCTTCAACCACTGTCCTTTACTCTTCCCTAACATATTTTGGTGTTTTGTAGAATAAGGCAGAAGGAAGGATAAGGCATTTGGATTTTAATCTGTAGGCAAGAGAAAACTATTAAATTTTAACCTGTGGTCAAAAGAGAAATACTAAAGGGCTTGAACAGGAGAATCACATCATCAAAGATGTGTTTGAAAGAGATTGAAGACAAATTGAAGGGGCGTGGTGCTTCTAAATAGCCATATGGACACCTAGCAAAGCTGGTGAGATGGTGTTGACGGCATCTCCACTGCTTCATGAATATCTTTGGCAATTAAAAATCTGAACTACCCCATACAGCAATCCTTAACACAGTTACGAGTGATTCTTCTCCATCAGTTTATAACCTCCACCACTCAAGCAGCCCTTGGCCAGGAAACTCAACCTCCCACAACACACGCGCATCAATAAAATGTTAAAAAAATTACCCACATAACCATTTAGAAAAACATTTAAAATATTATTTATAGCCATTTAACACTTTGCAGGTATTCATGTCCAGGTTAGTGTGCCATATAACAGCACCTTAAGTAGAAAAACTATTAAATGCACAGGAAGGAGGGAGTGCATTATATGCTTTTGCCTGTCAAAGGAATTTGTTCTATTGCATCAGCAAAACAATGGGCTGTAGGTCAAAAGGTAGCCTAATTACATAGGGCTTAATAATACGGTAGTTAACGTTATTGATAAAGCTGGATTTTACCTTCATTCAAGCAACATTTATTGTAGTGTTTGACAGTTCAGACCACTCTGTGGCATGGCCTGTGGCCTTCCCAAGGGGCTGGGTGTCTCTGGGGAAAACAAGTAACAAATGTAAGGAAGCGAGCGTCCTCTGTGCTTTCATGAAGGTATATGCCAGGTGCTGGGGAAGCCCAGAGGAGCTGTGGAGAGCTCATTACTGTTGCTGCCTGGGGCTGTGGGGAAGGTTTCCAGGATGTAGCTGCACATAGGCCTCAGGGCAGAGGGGAGGCAGTGAAAGACCAAAGGAATGAGGGTTGCTGAGAAGGGAATGTAGTTTGAGGAGGAAGATTGTGAAGAGCCTGGTTTGAAGGTGACACTAAAAGCATTAAATCTTACCCAGGATACTGTTTTTGTTTTTTCATTTTTTTTTCAGGTAAATATATAAAAGCATGTACATAGTAGAAATTTGGAGACGGCGTGCCTGGCTGGTTTAGTCAGTGCAGCACGCAACTCTTGATCCCGGGGTTGTGAGTTCGGGTCTCACGTTGGGTACAGAGATTACTTAAAAGAAAATAAAATCTTTAGAAAACAAAAAAAAGAAATTTGGTGACAAATTTATATATATGTTTTTGACAAAGATTTTAAAGATTTTATTTTATTATTTATTTGAGAGAGAGAGAATGAGAGATAGAGAGCACGAGAGGGAAGAGGGTCAGAGGGAGAAGCAGACTCCCCGCAGAGCAGGGAGCCTGATGTGGGACTCGATCCCGGGACTCCAGGATCATGACCTGAGCTGAAGGCAGTTGCTTAACCAACTGAGCCACCCAGGCGCCCTGTTTTTGACAAAGATTTTAAAGCACAAATAAAATACTTTTAATCCCAACCCCTGGAAATAGTTAGTGTCCCATTCTGTTTCAGTCTCACAGCAAGTATGTCACTAAAGAGTGTGACAGGATCTGCTCTGGACTTGGAGTGACAGGGCATTAGGGGCCCAACAGGGAGGGTACTCTCTTGGGTGGGTGGCTGGGGGAGGCCCAGTAGGACAGAGCTGCCTGCATGGAGCAGACCCATTAGGGACGTCTGGGATGGGGCACAACTACGAAATATGTAAGAGGGTCCATCCACGGGATTTAATGACCTATTGAATGTGGGCTTGAGGAAGAAGATTTCCACGGGGTTTTTCTGCGTCTCTCACTTGGTCAAGTTGTTGGGAGTGGTGCTACCAGAAAATAAGGAATGCAGGAAGAAAAACTGGTGTAAGAAAGCTAATAGGTTCCGTAGGTTCCATTTCTTTCTCTTTAAAAAAAAAAAAGTAAACTTTATTTTTTCGAGCAGTTTTAGGTTCACAGAAAAAATTGAGTGAAAGGTACAGAGAGCTCCCATATACCTCCTGCCCAACCCCCCCCCCCCGCCCCCGCATGCATAGTTTAAGGTAATATGATGTCCTCCACCAGAGTGGTTCGTTTGTTACGACTGATGAGCCTACACTGGCACATCATTATCACTCCAAGTACATAGGGTGTTGTACATTCTGTGGGTTTATGCAGATGTGTAATGTGCAAATAACAGTATCAACCACTGTAGTATTATACGGAATAGTTTCACTGCCCTAAACGTCCTCCCTGCTCTACCTGTCCGTCCCTCCCTCTCCCCAACTCCTGGCCTAGAGTCCATTACTACGTTGGAACGTATTGCATTTAAGGATCCTGAAGTGTGGAAGTCAGTGGTGGTCAAATTTTAATTAAAAAAAATTTTTTTTAAGCCAACAGGGCCCTTTCATCAAAGAAGCCTCATTAAGTAAAGCTGAATGAAGAAGGGCTGCTTTGGTGGACGGTGGCATCTGCAGAGGGACAGAGTTGAGTGCTTTGCCCTTCCCCTGGCGTCCAGCTCTGCCCTGCTGCTCTCTTGTCACTGCCACTGACTGAGTCTCTCTGCTGTCTCCAGAATTCTGAAGAACACCGTTTACAGACTGCACGGTAAGCAAGTCTGGAGCTGGAAGGAAGGGCTGGTCGTTCCCAGATGCAGCGACCTCAAACTCTTGTGCTTCTGAAACCTGCTGTCTGTTTTTCAGTAGTTTGTTTGTTTTCCTCTGTTCAGCTTGTTTTGGTCCCTTTCCTGGGGTCCAGCTGCCAGCTTTGATTTCACTTTGCTGTCGTGGGCCTCCTAGTAGCATCTCGTCTTCCTTCTCCCAGCGTGCTGTTGTGGTTTGCTGTAAACTTGGAAATCGGTCGTATAAACATGCTTGTTTAAACATAGCCAAAAATAGCTGCAAGTAGGTCCTGTGTGATGTTTTCTGTATAGACTTGGTAACACCTACTTTGGCAGGTAGAACCTTTTTTGTTTTGTTGCTTGTTCTCAATTAGGTTTTGAGATGGAACTGCTGGATGGTCAAATTTTATACAGTGGTCACCTCATTTCTCTTGGGGTCCCTTTATCGTCTCGCCTTCTCCCTCTTCCTGACTGCCTGGAATTCTATAGAAGGTATATATTATAGCCTCAGGAATATCTACCCACCAGCTCTGCTCAGTGAATAGTAGCATTTCTCGGAAGAAAATGTCATAATTTTGATTCCTAATGCGATGCTAATATGTTGAGATAGTTTTTCTTTTTATGTGAACATTTATCCTCTTTTTTCTTTTTTGCCTCTGATCTTTTTTTCTGAGATTGTTTTACTTTTTCTTTTCTTTTTTGGCACTTTTTTCTTCTACAGTAAGGCACCCAGGAGGAATAAGCGGAAATAGAACTACTTGTTAATAATAAAAAATAGTATCGTTACATTAGTTTACAGTTTTCAAATTGCTTTTGCACACTTCCTCTCCGCATGAAAAGTAGGGATTTTTGTTTCAGTTTTGCAGAAGAGGAAACAGGATCCAAGTGGTTAATTACTTAAAGGTCACACTTAGTGATGGAGCTAGCATTCAGACTCAGGTCTTCTTCCTCCAGATAGTCATTATACCATGTTGTATCTTGTTCTGGGAGGCACTCGTTACGTTGTTACATTGACATTTTAGGTGAAAAATCAAACTAGATGAGTGGTGGAGAGAACCATATCCCGGGGATTTAGGTGAACGTAAATCAAGACTTTCCCGGTGGCTTATTCGGTATAAAGGCCGATGACACCAGTTTATCTCAGCACCTCCCGTCGTGAGCACAAGGCTGCCTATTATAACCCTGTCTTGGTTTAGGCAACATATATCATCTTTATTCAGGGCCTTTTGTTTTATGTGAAATTCAGTATCAATATAAAAAGAAATCAAGCTGTTTTTAGAGTTCTGTTTTAGAATGAGAGTGCGCGTGTGCTCTATGCACTGTGAGGGTTTTGATATATTTGTGGGCTTTTATTGGATGAGCCTCAGGCGGTCATTACGTAGTGACTCTGGGCCGCGGTTCACCCAAATCCAGAAATGATGATAAAAATTAACTTCAAATATTCTTTTTTTTTAAAGATTTTATTTATTTATTTGAGAGAGAGAGAGAGAATGAGAGATAGAGAGCACGAGAGGGAAGATGGTCAGAGGGAGAAGCAGACTCCCTGCTGAGCAGGGAGCCCGATGTGGGACTCGATCCCGGGACTCCAGGATCATGACCTGAGCCGAAGGCAGTCACTTAACCAACTCAGCCACCCAGGTGCCCCAACTTCAAATATTCTTGTACTTTGTTGTGTACTGTAGAATAAATTTATTAACCCAATAAAATTTTCATGCAGCAGATTCTGTTACATTCCTATTCCGGGAGGGATCGTAAAGTCAGTTTTATGAGAGAGTGAATTTCAAAATCTGTGGACCCTCTAATGGATTTGAAGGCATACAGATTTTGGAGTCTTAGTAGATTTTAATACAACTTTAAATATCAGATATGGGGCGCCTGGATGGCTTGGTTGGATAAGCATTGGACTCCTGGTTTGGGTTCAGGTCATGATCTCAGGGTCTTGAGATCAAGCCCCACTTCAGGCTCCCTGCTCAATGCAGAGTCTGCCTGTCCCTCTCCCTTTCCCTGCCTCACCTCCACTGCTCCACCTCCGCAACCCCACCCCCAACCCCACGCACATGCTCTCTCTCTTTCAAATAAATAAATAAAATCTTTAATAAATAAATAAATACCAGATGCGTTTAGTGCATGAAATGATTTATATTTCTGCTTTCTTTCAGAAGGCTCACAGTTATTGGATCTATAGATGTTTGTTGAATGTAATTATTTGCTTTGAAGGAATTTTATAGTTTATAATATAAAAATAACATAAATTCCAAGAAAATAAAGCTCAATAACATTGATTGACGTTTTGTAAAACTGCTATTGGTTGATCCTGGGATAGAAAATAGGTTTCATTTAAAAAAATAATCTTTCTGGACATTGTTCCATATTTTCCCCTTTTTCTTAGTGTAGAAGCAAATGATATTTTAAAAATAGTACTTCCTTTCTCTCCTAAGCTAGAAAATTGATATGTTTACATGAATCCGCATTAAGTGGAAGAAAGGATCTGAAAGGCAGGCAGAATGCCAGGGAGTGCACAAAACTATGAGTGTCCTTCAGTGAGTATGGACTGTTGGAAGGAGATTCTCCTATATAATTAGGCCTGGGGAGTGTGGGATTTCCTAGCATTCTATGTTATGGGGGATTCTAATTTCTTTCAAGGCTTCCATGTACCAATGGCACATTATTTTCCATCTCAAAATTAGATTTAAAAAAAACAAAACCTCAGATTTTGGTAGAGGGAGACTTTATTTGTAAAATCCCTTGAAGGTAGTGATGAAGCAAATTATTATAACATTTGGAGTGTGATTTTTCTTTATTGTGGTAAAAATACAGGAAATTTACCATTTTTACCATTTAAGTATCCAAATCAATAGCATTAAATTCATCACATTGTTGTGCAACTATCACTACCAGCCTTCTCCGGACCTTTTTCATCCTCCCACGTTGTAACTCTGTCTCTATCAAACAGAACTCCCCATTCCCCTTTCTCTCAGTTCCTAGTAACCTCTGTTCTACTTTCTATCTCTACAAATTTGCCTATCCTAGTTACCTCCTATAAGTGGGGTCAAACAAAATTTGCTTTTTTGTGTCTAGCTCACTTCATCCCTATGACATCTTCAAGTTTTATTCATTATGTAGCCTGTGTCAGAATTTCCTTCCTTTTTAAGGCTGAATAATATTGCATGTTGCACACCTACCACATTTTGTTTATCCAGTCATCTGTTGATGGACGCTTAGGTTGTTTCTCTTCTTTTTTTTTTTTTTTAAGATTTTATTTATTTGACAGAGAGAGACACACAGCGAGAGAGGGAACACAAGCAGGGGGAGTGGGAGAGGGAGAAGCAGGCTTCCCACTGAGCAGGGAGCCCGATGCGGGGCTCGATCCTAGGACCTTGGGACCATGACCTGAGCCGAAGGCAGACGCTTAACGACTGAGCCACCCAGGCACCCCAGGTTGTTTCTCTTCTTCTGGCTGTCGTGAATAATACTACTGTGAATATTGGTGTACAAGTATCTGAGTACCTGTTTTCAATTCCTTTGTGTGTATCTATCTAGGAGTGCAATTCCTGGGTCATTTGGTAATCCTACATTTAATTTTTGAGGAGCTGCCAAACTGACACATTGGCTGAGCCATTTTTTATTCTCACAAAGAATGCACCAAGATTGTCCTTTTTCCACATCCTTGTCGACACTTGTGAATTTCTGTTTTGTTGATAATAGCCATCCTAATGATTGTGAAGTGCTAATCTCGTTGTGGTTTGGATTATATTTCCCTAATGACTATTGATGTTATGTTATCATGCAATCATATTGTTGACCGTTTATATACCTTCTTCGGAGAAATGTCTACTCATAGTGCTTTGTCCACTTTTTTGAATTGTATTGTTTGTTTTTGGTTGTTGAGTTATAGGAGTTCTTTATATAGTCAGGATGTGAATCCCTTATCAGCTGTATGAGTTACATGGAATGCTATTTTTAATGGCAAATTTCTAGAAGATCTTGTAAATATATTTTCCACCTACTTCTGTGTGTGATTTTTTACATTTAAGAATTAATTCTGTGGAATTTCATAACATATGGTCATATAAATAAAGGGAATCACATATTTTTAAAAATTTTTTGCTTTTAAAGCCTCCCCGTCTTAGATCACATTAATTTTGAACAAGTCAAGGTTAGATTAGAGGATATCTAGCCAGCCTAAGAGATAACAGTTCAGTGTGTGGTATAACTTTCAGTGACACAGCATTTAAACTGCAAATGAAAGTAGAAGGGAGATTTGGCCTTTGTATGTTTAGAAATTTGGATCAATGAAGAAGAGTTAGCTGCCATCTCTTAGAGTCTGTTTTTCCCCCTCAGTGTCCTCCTCATTTAAAAGGGTTCGTGAGAGTTGTAAAGCACCTACATTAGAAATAGGAATTTTTAGACTTGGTTCCAGTTCTGCTTTTGACATATTGATGTATTGATTGCGTTGAAAATCCAGCAGCAACTAAACCAAAAACTAAAGACATGAAAAAATGTGTAAGACCTTTTGAACAGGAAAAGGATGATAAATATTTTTAGTCTCACTTATATGTGGAATCTAAAAAGAAACACAACCAAAAACAGATATACAGAATATTTACGTGGTTGCCAGAGGCTGGGGATGTGGTGTGGGCAAAATGGGTGAAGGGGACCAAATGGTACAAATTTCCAGTTATAAAATAAACCATGGAATGGAATGGAATGGAATGGTGAGATAGTTAATAATACTGTATTGTATATTTGAATGTTGCTAAAAGAGTAGATCTTTTTTTTTTAAGATTTTATTTATTTATTTTAGAGAAAGAGTATGTGAGTGAGAGAGAGAGCAGGAGCAGGGAGGAGGGGCAGAGGGAGAGGGAGAAGCCGATTCTCCGCCGAGCAGGGAGCCCGATGTGGGTCTCCATCCCAGGACCCTGAGATCATGACCTGAGCCAAAGGCAGACGCTTAACCAACTGAGCCAGCCAGGCGCCCCAAGAGAGTAGATCTTAAAAAGTTTATATCACAAGAAAAAAATGGTGACAGATGTCAATTTGACTTATTGCGGTGAACATTTTATAATATATACAAATAGTGAATTATGTTGTGTATCTGCAATGAATATAACGTTTTATGTCAGTTATATCTCAAAGGAGATTTTAGGAAGAACAGATTAGAGGAGAGAAAGAACAGGATTAAAGGGGAATGACCAGGAGTCAATTTCAAGAAATGAAAATCTAGGAGAAGTGTCTCACCTACTGGTACTGGGGGCCGGTTAATTCTTTGTTGTGGGCGCTGTTCTCGGAGTTGTAGGATGTTTAGCAGCATCTCTGGCTTCTATGCCTTAGATACCAGTGGGACCCACTCTCTCCAGCCAACTTGTGGCAGCCTAAAATGTCTCCAGAAGTTGCCAAGAGACTCGCAGGGAGCAAAGTCATTCCTCATTGAGAACCATTAGTCTAGGGTGATGAGAGCCTGAGCTGAGTTCTAACAGCAGAATGGTGATGAAAGGGGTGGGGAGGGAAGCGAAATTTTGAGTAGAGGAGAGGAAGAAAATTTCTGGTAGTTAAAATTTATTAAACATCTACTATTTCCCAGGCACCAGCACTAGGTGACATAGTCATTTAACATAATTAGTAATAAATATTTATTAAATGCCAATCTGACGCAAAGGGTTGGAACTACAGAGATGAACAAGACAGTCAAGTTCTTAAAGACTTTGTCATTCAGGGGCGCCCGGGTGGCTCATTCGTTAAGCCTCTGCCTTCGGCTCAGGTCGTGATCCCAGGGTCCTGGGATCCAGCCCCGCATTGAGCTCCCTGCTCAGTGGGGAGCCTGCTTCTCCCTCTCCCACTCCCCCTGCTTGTGTTCCCTCTCTCACTGTCTCTCTCTGTCAAATAAATAAATAAAACCTTTCAAAAAAAAAAAAAGACTGTCATTTAATAGAAGAGAGATATATGAACAAACAAATTATGATCCAAAGTGAAAATAGTCATGTGTATAAGGTACTGACTGAGAAGAGAATTCCATCTGGGGAAGTCACAGAGGCCTATGAGACCTAAGCTGCATTTGAAGGATAAATAGCAGTTTTGCCTGCTGGAGTGGACTTTGCAGGGGAGGTGTTGAACTGCCCTGTGGTCATTTTTTTAGTTGCTAAGATGAAGACCAAGTTGAGGCAAAGCTCTCTTCAGGCTGTCACCACTGTCCAGGGAATAAAACTCCCAGACCATAATTAAACCTATGATGACTGCCTGGGGCAACTTTGCATTTTCCCTGAGGCTTGAGTAGAGCAATTAGCACGTGGCAAATCCCAGAGCTATGCAGTTTTAGTGCTAGTTTATATATTTCACATATTGTGTCAAATCATCATCAGCGCCAAGAGGATAAGGAGATGCATATCTAAATCCCGCAATAAGTCAAACTCTGCCAAATTATATTGATCACACTTTGTTGATTTTGAACCAGTTAAATAAGAGGCATGTTTGCATCCTGTGGTTAACAGTTTTTTTATTAACCAGTAGGTGTACTGTAATGGAACCAAGAAACAGATGGAACCATGTGGCTTTATTTGTGGAGTGGCCATATATTGTTTAATCTCATGGCAGCAGTATTTGCTATTATGTAAGAAAAATAACAATTATTCAGTAGCAGTTTATATAATATATACTCAACAGGAGTGATCTCTTCATCCTTCCTTAATGATTTACATTTTAAAAATTTTGCAAATTGAAAAAAAAAAGTAATGAACACCAAAGAAAATTTGCCAGTGCGTTTATCGTAAGCTGCCCTGCATGTATGTACTCTAGCCCTGGTCTTTCTTCACTGGCTTCGGTCCCATTAGTAACAATAGTGTTCAGACTTGCTGATGTCACTACCCAGGTATTTAATTTGAGTAAATGTGATAGATGTATTTATTTAAGATTTTGTTCAGAATTTTTTTTAAAGGTCAGTATGGTACTTTCACATTTCAGGGAATGTTGTGTGATACGATTGTAAAATTACATTAACTTATCAAGAATACTTATTTAAATAGACTAAAAGCTGTGGAGACTCTTGAGATAAGATGCAAAAGCTATTTGCCCTTCCAGTTCACAGAAAACAATTCGTTGTTATTCATTCTGTTTCATCTTATCTTTTGGTTTGTTTTTGAAAAATATAAAATGTTCAACATGAGAGTAACTACATAATTTTTAGTTTTAGGACATTTGAATTGCTAAAGACTGACTCACGCACAGAAAGGATACTGCTGCTCATGCTCTCCTGCCAATATGGTTTTGAAATGGACCCTTGGCACTGGAGCCTGCGGCCTTAAATCGCCCCTCCTTCCTGCCCTTTCAACTCTTCTTTGACAGGAATTGCTCAACCATGGTTATCTCTTCCTCTCCTCACCTGTCCTCCTTGCACCCCCCATTCTCTTCTGGGAGCTGTGAATGACTCGATCTTCTCAAGAGCCCATTCCTTCATTTAGCAAAGATTAAACACCTGCTATATGCTAGGTTCTATTCTGTGTGCTGGGGTACAGCGGTGGGCAAAAAAAATCACATCCTAATAGAGTCTAGGTTGTGGGGAGGAAAAAGAGACAATAAATAATAAAAATAAGTAAAATACAAAGCAGTCTCGAAAAGGGAGAACAAAGGTGGAAGGCTCATACTTCCCAGTTTGAAACATCCTAGAAAGGTACAGTCATGAAAACTGTGGAATTGGCAAAGGATAGACATAGAGATCAGTGGAATAGAATTGAAAGTCTGGAAATAAACCCGAACATTTGTGGCGAATTTATTTTTGACAGAGGTGTTAAAACCATTCAGCAGGGAAAGAATAGTCTCCAACAAATGGTGCTGGGACAACTGGATAGCCACATGTAAAACAATGAAGTTGGACCCCTACCTCACACTACTTCCAAAATTAACTGAAAATGATTAATGACCTAAATATAAGAGCTGAAACCATAAAACTCCTTGAAGAAAACAGAGGGATACATCTTCATGACCTCGGATTTGGCAGTGGATTCTTAAATATGATACTAAAAGCACAAGTAACAAAATAAAAAGTAAATAAATTTGACATCATCAAAATTAAAAACTTTTGTGCATCAAGGAGCATTATCATGAAAGCAAACAGGCAACATACAGAAAGGGGGAAATACTTGCAAATCACATATCTCAGTATCTATATATCCAGAATATATTGAAAAAAACCCTCTTATAATGCAACATAAAGAAAACAAACAACACAATTTAAAAAACGGGTAAAGGGGGAGCCCCTGGGTGGCTTAGTTGGTTAAGCAATGAAGCATCTAACTCTTGATCTCAGGGTTGTGAGTTCAAGCCCTGGTTGGGCTCCATGCTCTGCTGTGGAGCCCACTTAAAAAGTTAATTAATTAATTAATTAAAATAAAATAGGTAAAGGACTTGAGCCGACATTTCTCCAAAGAAGATATACAAATATACATCAAAAACTAATGAAGTGATATATGGTGATTAACATAATAAAATTAAATTAAAAAAACAGAAGATATACAAATGGCCAGTAAGATGTGAAAAGATGCTCAACACCATCAATCACTAGGGAAATCGAAATTAAAACACAATGAGATGCCACTTCACACCTACTAGGGTGGCTGTAATAAACAAACAAAAAATGGAAAATAACCAGTGTTGGTGAGGGTGTGGAGAAATTGGAATACATGCATTTCTGTTGGGAACGTAAAATGGTTCAGCTGCTGTGGAAGATAGCTTGGCAGTTTCTCAAAATGTTAAGCATAAAATTACCACATGATCCAGCAATTGTCATAGGTTTATACACAAAAAAATTGAGAACAGGGGCTCAAATAAATACCTGTACACAGATGTTCACAGCAGCACTATTTATAATAGCCTGAAAGTAGAAACAATTCAAAGGTTAATTAATGGTTGGATTGATGATCAAATTGTGTATACACACACACTCAATGAAAAAATATTAGCCATAAAAAGGAATGAAATACTGATACCTACTACCATGTGGATGAACTTTGAAAACATGTCAAGTGGAAGAAGCCAGATACAAAAAGGCCAGGTATTGTATGCATTTATATGCAATATGCAGAATAAGTTAAATCCATAGAAATAGAATGCAAATAGAATATTACCAGGGCCAGGGGCTTGAGGATGGGGGCAGGACCAGGAAATAAGGAGAAACTGTTTAATAGCTATGGGTTTTTACTTTGGGGTGGCGGGAATGACTTGGAATTAGAGGTAGTTGCACAACATTGTAAATGTACTAAATGCCACTGAATAGTTCACTTTAAAATGAATGATTTTATGTAATGTGAACTTCACCTTAACAAAATTTGGAGAAACAAGTAAAATATGTAGTACGTTAATCATAAGTCTGCTCAGGGAAAAATAAAGCAGAAAAGGGTGAGAGAAAATGAGAGAGAGCTTCAATTTAAAATCGAGGGGACTAGGGGCACCTGGGTGGCTTGGTTAAGCAACTGCCTTCGGCTCAGGGCATGATCCCGGAGTCCCAGGATGGAGTCCTGGAGTCCTGCATTGGGCTCCCAGCTCAGCAGGGAGTCTGCTTCTCCCTTTGACCCTCTCCCCTCTCATGTTCTCTCTCATTCTCTCTCTCAAATAAATAAAATCTTAAAAAAAAAATAGAGGGGACTAATGTAACACTGCATGTTAACTAGCTAGAATTAAAAGAGAAACTGAAAAAGAGGACATTTATCTTGATGAACACAGTAATGTACAGAATAGTTGAATCATTGTTTTGTACACTTGAAGCTAATATAAAACTGTATGTTAATTATACTGAATTAAACATTAAGTAAATTAAAAACTAAAAATAAAATAAAGGGGGGAAACAGAGAAGGCTTCTCTGAGATTACAGGAGTAAAATTCTGAAGGAGATGGATGAGGGAGAGAGCCCCATGATGGAAGAGCATTGTAGAAACAGAGATGCCCTGGGGTAGTTGCAAGGCTGGCATGTTGAAGGCAAAGAAAGAGGCAGTTGTGCCAGGAGTAGAGAGAGCAAAGGAGAAAGTAGAAGGAAAAGAGGTCAGGGAAGTAACGGGTGGATGCTCAAGGAAGGGTCATTCCAGCATGCCACCAGGGTTGAGAAATATAGTGCTGCAGGGTCTTGTAGACCATTGGAAGGACTTCAGCTTTTATTTGGAGTGAATAAAACCTTCAGAGGGTTTTGAGCAGAGAAGGGTCATGAAATTGACTTATGTCTTAATAGGGTCAATCAGGCTGTTGTGTTAAGATCAGACTATGAGGGGGGGCGGGAGGATGGGTTAGCCTGGTGATGGGTATTAAAGAGGGCACATTCTGCATGGAGCACTGGGTGTTATGCACAAACAATGAATCATGGAACACTACATCAAAAACTAATGATGTAATGTATGGTGATTAACATAACAAAAAATTTTTAAAAAAAGATCAGACTATGAGGACCAAGTGTAAAAGCAAGAAGACTACTTAGAAGGCCATTATTATAATTTAATAAAATGTTGTCCTGACTCTGCTTTTTCATACTATACAATTTCACCCAAACTATCATTTCCTTTCCCCCTTAAGTGCTGATAAATTTGGAACTAAGTCCCTTTGGTTCAGCCTTGTCCTCTGAGCTCCAAATCCTGTACCTCACTGCCTACTGAAATCCACTTTGATACAGTGCTTTTTTCCTGACCCTCTACCCACTTTACTACCACCTCAGATCCAGTATATCCAAAATAGACCTCATTGCATCTATCTGACCCCCAACTTCAATTCCTCCTGAATTTGTTAATGAATGATATACCATCACCCATGTGCCCAGGAAATCTGGACTCTTCCTAGTCTCTGAATCCCATCAGTGAAGACTTATTTTATATTCTAAATTATTTTACTTTAAAAAAAAGATGATAATATGGCATTTTTCTTTTATTCTGATTATATGATGAAGCATGTTGATTTATTTTCAAATGTCGTACCAATCTTTCATTTCCTGTGTTAGATCCCACTTGGTCATGAGGTATTAAACTTTTTAATACTGCTGGATGAGATTTGCTTATATTTTGTTAAGGATATTTACATCTATGTTCCTGAGTAATATTTATGTTTTCCTATGACATCCTAATCAGATTTTAGTTTCAGGATTATTCTGGTCTTATTATATGAGTTGGGAAGGTTCCCTCCTCTTCAATACTCTGAAATATTTGTCTTTCTATTATTTCTTCTTTAAACGTTTGATAGAATTTGCCAGTGAAGGCATTTAGGCTTGTTGATCTCTTCCAGGGAAGGTTTTTAGTTGTGAATTCAATTTCTTTAACAAATATAAGGCACTTCAAAATTTCAGCTTCTTTCTCTGTAAATCAAAAATTAACTATGTTGTATACATCCGTGTAACCCACACCTTTGTTAAGACGTAGGACATTTCCATCATCCCCAAATGTTCCCACTAATGAACTTTGGATAAATAAGTCTTTGTAATTCAGGCTCTGTATGTATTAAGCAATTATAACTGAAAATGTGAATGTAATATACCTTTTTTACCAATCACATGTTAGCTTTATTTCATTAACATTTAAAAAAAATAGGGGCGCCTGGGTGGCTCAGTCATTAAGCGTCTGCCTTCGGCTCAGGTCATGATCCCAGGGTCCTGGGATCGAGCCCCACATCAGGCTCCCTGCTCCATGGGGAGCCTGCTTCTCCCTCTCCCACTCCCCCTGCTGTGTTCCCTCTCTAGCTGTGTTTCTCTCTGTCAAATAAATAAATAAAACCTTTTAAAAAATTTATAAAAAATAGGGAAAAAATAGAAATTAAAAAAATAGAAATTCTTCTAGATTACTAAAACGGGTTATCAAATTCTGCATTTTTTTTGGCAGGTAAACAATTTTTATTGTAACATTATTTAAAATAAAGATAAATGGGAAGTAATCTAAAAACCAAAATTGTGAAGCAATTGCATTAGAGATACATACTATATACATCTGTTAACATCAAAAATGTGTAGTAAGTTTTATTATATATTGTTGTTTTATTTATCTGTGTATTTAAGTTTTTATTTAAATTCTAATTAATGTATAGTGTAATATTGGTTTCGGGAGTAGAATTCAGTAATTCATCACTTACATACAACACCCAGTGCTCATCACAAGTGCCCTCCTTAATGCCCATCCCCCATCTAGCCCATCCCCCACCGTCCTCCTCTCCAGCAACCCTCAGTTTATTCTCTATAGTTAAGAGTCAAATTTATTTTAGAATTTCTTCTCAGGTTATCCCACATTCCTTAAGTTGATGCCAGTTTTAAAACAGACAGGTATGAATATATTTTAGGTTTATTGCACTGTAGTGGACTTATTTGAATGGCAGGTTGAGCTTAAGCTGAAAAGGGCTTTGTCATACGATAGAATACTATGCAGCAATTAAAAAGAATGAAGTAAGTTTATATAATACCAACATAGAAAATACTCTCAAGCAAATTGCAGAATGATTAAGTATTTTTAAAGATTCAAACTCATACTATACTTTCTTGTACCTATCTGTGGATGAATATGCAGAGTAAAACACCTAAAAATAAGTTCAAACTTGTAACAGTAGTCATATCAAGAAGTACATGAAGATTTGGGAATTGTGGATGATGATCAGATGAACTTTAACCTTATCTATAATGTTTTAATTTTTGATAGAACAGTAGCTTGAAGTGAAACTTACATAATTAGAACTGTAAAGTGACCTAACTGATTTACATATGACTAAAGGCAAAATGCATCTAGGTTTTGGTTTTGTTTTTGTTTCAGCAAGTAATCTGAAACTCTAGAAAGCCAGCTTGTAAAATCTGTACAGGGAGGGCTTTAAATCTGTTTTGTTTTGTTCTTCCAAATTATGGCAAAGAAAGTATTACAAATGAAGTAAAAATGCAACTTAGAAATAAAATTAAAAGTTGACTATTACTCTACCAAAAAACTTTAAAACCAAAATATTTAATAGTATGAAAATGCTTACAATATATCATTCATTGAAATAGGCAGAATATGAGACATATCTATAAACAAACGCTCTTTTAAAATATTATTTATAAAAAAAGATTTAAAAATTCACAAAAATGTTAACAATGATTATTATCTCTGTGTGGATGAACAGTGGTTATTTGAGCTTTCTTTTTCCATTTTCAGGTTTTTTTTTTTTATTAACGAACACAAATTGTTTTTTAAATCAAGGAGAGAAAACTCCCTTTCTATCCAATTAAGGAAGGGAGAAAGGAAAGAAGGAAAGGCTAGACAGAACAGGGAAGGTAAGAGAAGATAGGAAATTCTTAGCATTTGCAAACAAGCTGCAGAGAGTTCTGGTACATTTTTATTTTTATTTATTTTTTTTATTTTTATTTACTTATTTATTTATTTATTTTTGAGAGAGAGAGAGAGAGCACGAGAGGGAAGAGGGTCAGAGGGAGAAGCAGACTCCCCGCTGAGCAGGGAGCCTGATGTGGGACTCGATCCCAGACTCCAGGATCATGACCTGAGCCGAAGGCAGTCACTTAACCAACTGAGCCACCCAGGCGCCCCTATTTATTTTTTTTTTAAAGATTTTATTTATTTATTTCAGAGGGAGAGACAGCGAGAGAAGGAACACAAGCAGGGGGAGTGGGAGAGGGAGAAGCAGGCTTCCGGTGGAGCAGAGAGCCCGATGCGGGGCTCGATCCCGGGACTCTGCGATCATGACCTGAGCCGAAGGCCGACGCTTAATGACTGAGTCACCCAGGCACCCCAGTTCTGGTACATTTTTAAATGAGAATGTTAGTAGAGATGTGTGTCAGAAACCTGGTGATTGGTAGAAGAGGTTTGGGAGGGATGGAGAGGAAAAGATGGTTTCGAAAGATGTTTAGAAAGTAAGCAGTCCACAGGATTGGTAAGAGGGTGGGTGGGATTGGAACGAGAGAATGAGGGAGAGGTCAGTTTTCTCTTTTCTGTATTTGTCAATTTAAAACCAAGTCGTTTCAAATCTATTTTGTAACTGCATTACTCTTTGATGTGGGTAGAACTGTGATTCTTCTTTCTGTGACAAAAACTCATGTCTGAGCCCTTTGGCTTTTGCCAAGGTGGTTCAAAATAACACTAAATCACAGAGTTTCAAGCTGCCCAGGAAAATGCTATTTCTTTAAAGTGGATTAATATCTGAGTACAGAAATCATGATCCAAATCCTTCTATTGTCTTCAGCCTAAACAACTGCCCTGGGTAACTTAAAATAAATAAATAAATAAATAAATAAATAAATAAATAAATAAATAAAGCACTAAACTTTCTATGCCCAGATTTCAAAACTTAATGTGCAGCCATTAGCAGAGTAAGTTCCCTCCCTCTGATTATTTAAATCCACAGTAAACACATCTTTCTCTGGAATTCGATTTCATTTTCATTTAACAATAATCTAAATCCAAATTTTTTAAGATTTTGTGATTATTGAGCAGAATTATGACTTATGTTAAACCAGTGGTGGTTTTTGACACAGAGGGGACACCTGACAATATCTGGAGACATTTTTAGCTGTCGCAGCTTGCAGAGGGGTATGCTGCTGGCATATAGTGGACCAAGGATGCTGCCAGACAGGACAGCCCCACACACAAATCGTTAAAATCAAAGGGAGAAAATGCAGTAGTGCTGAGATTGAGAAACCCGTGTTAGACCCTTAGGGGAGCTTAGTAAGGGATATATATCCAGATAATTACAATATTGTTTATAGTAGAGGAATGGTTGGTCTATATGGATGTAGAGCATTGGGATTCATTAGAAAAAGGATGACCTGGGAAACCGAGGAAGACGTAGATTTGAGGACTTAAGGTTGATGGAGTGATAGAGGGATCTAGCTGGTTAATCTGACCTAAGGCTAACAGTGCTGGCTGGTACTGACTGCAGGAGATGGGGGGTGTGTGGCAGTTAGGCCGCTTGGAGTCCCTCACTACCAGATCATGCAGAGAACGCTGACAGCCATCATTGCCGTGAATGTGAAAAAGAGCGATGTAAATGAGCTGATCATAAATCACAGCCAAGGAGTGTTCATGGGGTGGTAAATGTATCAGCAAGGGCTTAGATTACTGCCATCTTTTTATTTTTTATTTAGTTATTTATGTATTTTTGAGAGAGAGCTCGCAAGAGTGCACGAGACAGCGTGAGCTGCGGCTGGGGGCCACGAGAGGCAGAGGGAGAAGGAGAGAGAGAATCTTAAGCAAGATCCACACTCAGCACGCTCAGCACGGAACCCCAGGTGGGGCTCAGTCTCGGGACCCTGAGATCATGACCTGAGCCAAAATCGAGAGTTCGACACTTAACCAACTGAGCCACCCAGGCGCCCCTCACTGCCATCTTTTAATGGGTTGGCTCAGGATTTCTAGGGAGACTTTACGTGGAGGTGAAAGGGATCACAGCCTCAGAGGAGGTGGGTTCTCTGCTAGGACCTGAATCAGTGTGAGGTCACATGGGGTGAGGGACATATAGGAAGGATAGAGCAATGGTAGGGATCACATTCAGGTAGGGAATCAGGAAGACTCTATGGATGGGACTGAACTTTGAAGAGGGGAGATTGGGGTCAGGAAGTACAAAAGGCGAGAATGAAGACAGAGGGCCAGGAAGGGCTAATAATCCATAACAAATAATTAACTCTTAGATGCTCACTCAGTGTTCCATGGGTGGCTTGTAAGTTTCTAACTTGTGTTTAGTGGATGCTTAAGAGATGCTTGTTCTTAATCTTTTTGTTCATTGCTCTGAGGCTCTTCTGATTGTAGATTAGGATCTTTTCTTTTTCATAATCTTTGATTGGACTTTGGTTCTTAAATTTTGATCTGCTGAGAAATATCATTGTTAACTAACAAGACGGACCATGTTACACATGTCCTCTGACATTTTGTTTTAAATGAATTAAATATTTTATTATGTAATCGTTGATACTTTCGAAAGAATATGTGATGCATGTATAAAAATTATGAACATTATGATAATATATGGTAATATAATAATATAAGAATCAACATTACTAATGCTACATCTTCCTGTTGTGCTACTCCTTTGCTTCAACTATTACTATCTTGAATTTTGCGTTTTCACTGCTCTGATAGTTTAACTATAATTTATTCACATACATATGTATCTCCATGATATTTAATTTTGTTTTTAAACTTTAGAAAAATGATTCCATGCTCTGTGTAGTCTTCTAAGCATACTTTCTTTTTCATTTAACATTATGTTTCTAAGAGTAATCCTTGCGGGTATAGTTAATATATTTTTATTACTATATAATATTCCACTGTGAGATTTTATACCAACCCTTGACATTTCAGACAAAATTAGGTTTTCAGCAAGAAGTCTATTAACTAAGTAAACTAAATGAGGATATATTAATTATTTATACATTTAATTATTTTTACATATGTTCTAATTTTACAGCTAAAAATTTCTTGCTTAATAAAGTGCCAGGACTGGGCACCTGGGTGGCTCAGTTGGTCAAGCGACTGCCTTCGGTTCAGGTCATGATCCTGGAGTCCCGGGATCGAGTCCCATATCGGGCTCCCTGCTCAGCGGGGAGTCTGCTTCTCCCTCTGACCCTCTTCCCTCTTGTGCTCTCTGTCTCTCATTCTCTCTCTCAAATAAATAAATACAATCTTTAAAATAATAAAAATAAAAAATAAAAAATAAAGTGCCAGGACTTCTAGAAGACTGGAGAATACTGAGTTGTCCTATACTCTGTTGAGAGTTTGCCTAAAGATGTCTTCACATTTTCTTTGCTTACAAGTACATCTTCCTTGTTATTCTCTTCACTTCGCTGCTCAAGTGTGCAACTATTGATCTATCTCAGTTGTGGCCTTGTGCTTGATTATTTTATAGTTAAGCATTACTGAGACATTATCTGCTAAGTAAACGTTAAGCATGCTGAGAAAATAGCGATGTTGTCCCGAGTAGTAGGACACTTTTCATCCTAAAAAGACTGAAATTTTTATAGACAGTTGATGATGTCAATTTTAAAGCTCAAAGGATTGGTTAAATGTATATAAACAGGCTGTTCAATGAAAAGTTTTGGTTCAGTCTCGTCAAAATGTGGCCTTATAGTCCCAGGCTTAAATCTAAGACTGCATTAGTAAGAACTTTATTTAGCTCGTTTGTAGGCCTTGCCATCATTTTAAGATGGAGAATGTCTTTCCTGGTATTTTCCTCACGCTTGCTAAGGTAGTGCTTCTGTATGCTGGTACATCCCCTCCTGGCTTTTGCTGTGTTTCATGATTCGTTAGCATGTAAAAATCTACTTGTTAGTTTGGATGCAGTAACTAAATCTACATAGGAAGAATTTTTGCTCTGCACAATGATTAACTTCTTTATTCATGGCTATCCTCTTGGTTTATGGGTGCTCAACTGTAACCTTATAAGCACTTTTTTAAAAGATTTTATTTATTTATTTGACAGACAGAGACACAGCGAGAGAGGGAACACAAGCAGGGGGAGTGGGAGAGGGAGAAGCAGGCTTCCCGCTGAGCAGGGAGCCGGATGCGGGCTCGATCCCAGGACCCTGGGATCATGACCTGAGCCGAAGGCAGACGCTTAATGACTGAGCCACCCAGGCGCCCCTATAAGGCACTTTTCTTATGCCTATCTGTTGTAGGTGGCTCCAACTTCCCTACAGCTTAATCTTTCAAGTCACTGGTACAATCAAGCTTCCTCACCCAATAATGCCATTTTGTATATATTTCAACAAAATTGTCATCATCATTGACAGAAATTTTTGCAGCATGGTCTTGCACTCTGTCATTCTTTCAGGTATTTGTTTTTCTGGCTTGAGAATATACAGAGCTCATTACAATGGATGAGCTTACTTTTCCTCCAGCACAGATTCAGTTTTTTGTTTTGTGTTTAGTTTCTGGAATTCTTTCTCAACAGTGAGAATCCACACTGTACATCTAAAGAAGCACTTGCCTGCACAGTGGGAAAGTAGCAGTTAACACACGAGATGTGGGGGTGGAAGGAGTAGATGAATTTCCTTGCAGAAATACTAGGACTCTTGGTGTCCTGTCCTCAGTTATACCATGTCCCCATTTGCAGAGCATTCCACCTGGAGAAAATATAACAAGTTGGAACAGCTCAAGTTCATGCTCTAGAGTACATCCAGCTCTGGTCTAGGAAACCGGGAAACAGTCCTCTGGGTATCAGTTTCAACTGTGGGTCTCACCAGACCTGTACAATGAAGAAAACACATTACTTCTGGGCTGGGCCAGAGTTTTAGACCCTCTATGATGAAATCACTCTGTTGCCACCTATGTTTAAAATAAAGATAAAATAAAACAATGCCATTCCATAAACCATTTAGTAATGCCTAAAATAGCCCCACAAGTATCCTTCACTACATTTTTGGGACTCTAAATATTTTGAAGCAGTTTAATGGCATTGTATCCTGACTTAAATTCTTTTAATTCCTTAGGTAATGAAGATTTTTAATCTGGGAAGCTACTGTGTAGTTTTAGCACACATGCAACAGCACCCAGTGCATGGTAGAGACTAAATCTAAAAACTTTGAAAATTACTTCAGGATGGCTTCGCAGAGGATATTTTTAAGAGTTTTTTTTTTTTTTTTTTTATAAATAATTCCTACTTTTTGTAGTGCACCTAAGCACAAGGGAGGGTAGTAAAATGTTTTTGGTAAGTCATTCGTTCTTCTGTAGATTGGTATTTCTCAGAGGAAATGGGAAAGAGGAAAAGTGAAAGGTCATTTGTTGTGTTTAAAATACTTACAGACTGGACTTAACGAAAGTTAATAAGAAAAAATTTTTTTAGTATGCCTCATATGCATTACTTGTGTGTTGACGTATGAGAGGCTCTGAATGAAAAATAGGGAAAATTAAAAGAAAACATGTTTTGGTCGTCTGTGTAATGTGGCTGTGATGTACTATTCCTGCTGTGTCACGTGATCACATTCCCCCATATTTGGGCTGAACTGCATTTTTTGAGAGAAAGGGAGGAAAGGAAGGGAGATGGTGGGGGGGGGGAGGAAGAAGAAAGGGAGGGAGAGAGAATATGATAATGAAAGTTTGTATTTGTTGAAGGGAAGCTCATTTCTGTTGGTCCCAAACACTCCTCAGGGTTAAAAAATAACATCCAAGCCGTCCTGAGGTGACTTTACAACAATGAGAAGGTGGAAATATACCTCATTACCTATAAAACCAATTTTAAAACATCTGTTTTTTTTTTTAAAAGGGAAATATACCTTTTCTAGATTTGTGCTAAGCTAGTCCACATGGATATCATCTGATATTTAGAATATCAGAATAGTACAGCTTATCTGTTTCCTGAAGGACGTGCTGGGAACATTTAAAAAAAAAGTGGCTTATTGACTACATCAGTAAAATAATACTATATTGCTTACAAAAAAGCTGGAACAGTTATAAAATTCTTAAAGTTTAAAGTTTGGTGTTTTGATGAGCAAAGAGTTTTACTGATTTGTTCCACAGTTTGTTAACAAAGGTATTCTTCAGTGCCGAACAAAAACACTTAGATAAGGTGGGCAGAATATGTTTTTGTTTTTGTTTTTTTTTAAAGATTTTATTTGTTTGACAGAGAGAGACACAGCGAGAGGGAACACCAGCAGGGGGAGTGGGAGAGGGAGAAACATGCTTCCCGCTCAGCAGGGAGCCCGATGCGGGGCTCGATCCCAGGACCCTGGGATCATGACCTGAGCCGAAGGCAGACGCTTAACAACTGAGCCACCCAGGTGCCCGGCAGAATATGTTTTTAAAAATTAGACTTATATTTTAGATGTAGGAAGGTAAAATGAGTTCTCTTAATTCTACTAAAGAGTCTAGATTGTTTCTGACTAAAAAATTAGGTATGTTTGGAAGTAAACTTTGTGAGGTTTAGTATTTAGGAACCGCAACATAAAGAACTTGGTAAATATGTGTGAAATGGAAAGATATTTATTCCTGAAAAAGCTATTATAGGAATCAGATTTTTCTAAATTGACTAATACTTTTATATTTATTATGATTCATTTTGTCAGACCAATAGTCTTTCTCAAATTTATAATTGTGGTAAACCCAGATTTTCATGGGTCAGGATTACTTGGAGTAAGGACACCTTTAAGATGCCTTGTATTGCTTAAGACCTGTTTTATTCTTTCTGAGGTTGCTAAGGGACAGAAAGTTTGATTTTTTTTTTTTTAAAGCAGCAGTTATTCGCCAGTATATAAACAATTCAGTAAAAATAGATTTCTAAGGATCTTCAATTTGTAATTGATAAATCATTCATGATGAAGTAGTTGGCCTTGATTCTTACTCTCCTTGAGAATGTGGAATGTTTTATAAACACATTAAGAGTTACAAATATAGAGAGAAGAAAGAATTGCGCTATCAGTAATGCGATGATACACATTTGTGCCTAGTGAATTTTTAATCAAAGTACTCTAATGCAAATAATAAAGCACATTAGAATTGGGTATAAATTAAGAACAGGCTCTACCAATCTGTTTGGGTCCTACTCTGAGTTAAAAGCTTACTTTGTTTTTATAATCTTGGCTCTCTGCTGAGTTCTGGCTCTATAGTTCAAGTTTTAGGACAAGTGTGAGTGTTCCTGATGATTGGGCCATCCCTGTTTGGAAGATAGTTGCCATCTACTGTCTCACTGGGAATGCAAGGCTGATTTGGGGAGTGAGGGAAACATGGAACCACATTTTAGAGTGATAGTACACCACTTTCTGAATAGATACGGGAAATCCGGTCTTGCTAAAATTTTAACAGGAGCTGAACCAAAATATGGGAGTCCCTCAGAGAGACTCATTATATGGTACTGCTTACCACATAATACTTCTTTATGAATAAAGAATAAAAAGTTTATACAGAAAGAAATTCAAGTATGAAAAATCAGTGCTCAGAATAACAATGGGCAGAATACTTTCTGCTTTTCTGTAGTTCACTTCTGTTTTCTGTTGGGATCTTTCTGACTCTGGAGGTATTTTGCAGTTGACACAAAATGCAAAAAAGTACAGAAGTAGTAGAAGTACTACTTCCAGCCACCAGTAGTTCTTTCCCCAAAGCAAATGATGTCAGTTTCACGAGTAAGAAAAGTATTTATCTCCAGCCCCTTCCTCTAAGCTATTATATTAAAGTGTTCAAAAGACAACCAAGTTAATCACATCTTTCTGTAAGGAACACAAATACTGTGTATCATTATCTCAGAATTTCTTCTGTCTTCCTGACTGCCAAGGGCTGATGAGTAGCATGCGCACCACACACACAAAAAACATTTGTAGGTGTTATTTTTTTTCCCACCTGAGGGTACTGCCTACTTCAGAAGCAATGTGACCAGCTTATATTTTGAGAGTTTATTGTAGTGATATTTTTGCGACCCTTATATAGATACAATGTCCAAGCGCACGCTTGGCTGTCCTGCCTCTTTACCCGGCTCTCGTCACCTCTTGTATCATAAAGGGGAAAGAGCCCCATGCTTAGAGGAGCCAGGTTTCAGACTGGGCAATGAGCAGTGTTCATTTTCCAAGAGAAGGTCTGTTTTTTTTTCCTGAGGTGCTTTGGAGTAGGACCCTAGAAAGTCTTTGTTGTCAGTCATGCTGGCTGACTGGCCTCTATAGGAGCATGCCTTTTGTTTTCTTTTTCTTTTTTTTTAAGATTTTATTTATTTATTTGACAGAGAGAGACACAGCGAGAGAGGGAACACAAGCAGGGGGAGTGGGAGAGGGAGAAGCAGGCTTCCCGCCGAGCAGGGAGCCCGATGTGGGGCTTGATCCCAGGACTCTGGGATCATGACCTGAGGTGAAGGCGGACGCTTAACGACTGAGCCACCCAGGCGCCCCGCCTTTTGTTTTCTATCCCATAATTCAGAACACACTCCTGCCTTCCCACTCTCTCCCTACTTCCCACCTTTTCCTTGCTCCTCAAATCTCTCACCCCTGCTCCTCCCAGTCTTACTCAGACCTCATCAGGGCATTAGAATCTTTCAGAGGGAATACCCCCGTTCTTCCCGTGACCAGATGGACAGACCTGCACTGTCTTCTTACTCTTCTCTTCCATCCGTGGTCCCACTTCCTCTCTGTCTTTTGCAACATGAGTATCTCCTTTTTTGTGATTGATTCTTCATCTGTAAGATACTCTTTAGAAGCCCCGTTTTTAAAACCAAACAAAGCACCACAGTGGTGATTCTGTCTTCCTCCACAGCTACGGCCCCTTTAGAGCTCCCACAGTCTCTCACCGGAACTTTACGACGTCTTCTATTTGGTTTCCCTGCCTTCCCTCCCATCCCATTTGTTCTCCACAGGAGCTGCCATTGTGATCATTTAAGAATATGTTAGATAGGGGCGCCTGGGTGGCTCGGTCATTAAGAGTCTGCCTTCAGCTCAGATCATGGTCCCAGGGTCCTGGGATCGAGCCCAGCATTGGACTCCCTGCTCAGCAGGGAGCCTGCTTCTCCCTCTCCCACTCCCCCTGCTTGTGTTCCCTCTCTTGCTGTCTCTCTTCCTGTCAATAAATAAATAAAATCTTAAAAAAAAAAGAGGACATTAGATCACTAAACTTACTTGTTTTTAAAATCCATTCAAGGCTCCCCTTTGTACTTAAAATAAAACCCATTTTCCATACATTGTCTTCCAGGTCCAGCACAGCTGCCTCGAGCCCTCGGGTCCTGCCTCACCTCTGGCTGTGCACCTCCTTGCCCATTCCTCCCTGGCTACACGGGCCTCCCTTCAGTTTCCCAAGGGCACCAAGTTCTGCCCACGCCTGTGCCATCCTTTTAGATCTTTTGCCTGGAATTCTCGCTCCACAGCTTCTAGGAAGGCTGACACTTCCTCTTCCTCTCGGTTTAATTATTGTCTCCTCAGTGAAGTCTTCCCCAGTGGGTCCAAGAAGGGCTCTCTCCCCTCCTTTGCTCTCTCCCCTGCTTTGCTCTATCCCAACACTGTGTGTGTTTCCTGCATTGTACTTTATGGCTTGTTAATATTTGCTTGTTTAATATTCAGACAAGACTCTAAGCTCTGTGAGGACAAGGACCATGTCTTTCTTTTATCATTAGGCGGTGCCTGGCACAAAGTAATTGATGGTAGGTATTTTTCTTGAAATACACAAATGAGTGAATGCTGGCTAACAAATGGAAGTTTGGCTCTGGTTTATGGTTTAGATACAGAGCTTGTTCTTTTATAACAGAAAGCCAATCCTTCACTGGAACTGCATTTCCCTTTGGAGTCACATTATTCTGGAGACTGAAGAGTCCTTAGAGGGCTTTTATCCTGCCTTCCTATCATGCATGCCTCTTCTGTCATCATCCTCCATTTCAGTAGAGTTCAGACTCAGCTCTGGGTTCGTGTGCTCTCTTGATCCCAGTCGAAGCATTTGGCAGGGGAGACACCCATTGTTGCTTTCCTCCCATCTCCTTTGGGCACCACTACTTACTCGTTGTGTGATCTTGGAGAATTTACTTAATTTCAATGTGCCTCACTCAGTTTTCTGAAATATAAAGTGGGCTTATAGTAACCACACACAGCTGCTGCAGTGATTCAGTGAGGAAATACAGGTGAAAACTTACCATGGTAATACTCAGTGCATGAGCCCATCATAGCCCACCATAAGCCCACCATAGCCTCTGCTTTGTTTTCATCATTTCCATTAACTCTCGTCTTTAAAAAAATATTTATATTGTAGTAAAGTACACGTATCATGAAATTTACCATCTTAGCCATTTTTAAGTGAACAGTTTGGTGGTGTTAAATACATTCATAACATTATACACCATCATAATGTTCATATTACCGTGCAACCATCACCATTATTCACCTATATAACTTTTTATTTTGTAAAACTAAAAATCTATACCCATTAAAATAACTTGCCATCCCTCCCCACCATCTACCCCGCCAGCCTCTGGCAACTATTACTCTACTTTCTCTATGAATTTGACTACTCTAGATGCCTCAAATAAATGGAATCATATAATATTTGTCCTTTTGTGTCTAGCTTACTTCACTTTGCATGATGTCTTCAAGGTTCATTCATATTGTAACATGTCTTAGAATTTCTTTCCTTTTAAAGGCTGAATAACATTTCATTGTATGTAATATCACATTTGTGTATCCATTCATCCATTGGTGGGCATTCGGGTTATTTCTATCTTTTGGGTATTGTGAAAATGCTGTTGTGAATATTGGTTTACAAGTATCTCTTCAAATCTCTGCTTCCATTTTTTGGGGTATATACCCAGAAGTGGAATTGTTGGATCATATGGTAATTCTATTTAAAAATTTTTGAGACATTGCTATACTGTTTTCCACAGTGTCTATACCATTTTACATTCCCACCAGCAGGTGCACAAGGGGTCTGAATTCTCTTCATTCTTGACAACATTTTATCTTTTCCTTTTTTTTTTTAAGAGTAGCCATCCTAATGGGTGTGAGGTGGTATCTCATTGTAGTTATGGTTTCCATTTCCCCAATGATTAATGATGTTGAGCATCTTTTTTTTTTTTTGTTAAGATTTTATTTACTTGAAAGAAAGAGTGCGTGAGAGGGGGGCTAGGGAGAAAGAGAGGGAGAAGCAGGGAGCCTGATGCGGGGCTCAATCCCAGGATCCCAGGATCATGACCTGAGCCAAAGACAGACGCTTAACTGACTGAGCCACCCATGTGCCCCGAGCATCTTTTTATGTGTTTATTGGGCATATCTTTTTTGGAGAAATGTCTGTTCAAGTCCTTTGTCCGTTTTTTTTAATCAGGTTGTTTGGATTTTTGTTGTTGAGCTTTAAAAACTCTTTATTCTGGATATTGATCCCTTATCAGACATGATTTCCAAATATTTTCTCCCATTTTGTGGGTTGCCTTTTTATTTTGATGCACACATTTTTAAAATTTTCATGAAGAGCAGTCTATTTTTTTCTTTTGTTGCCTGTGCCTTTGGTGTCATGTTCAAGAAATTGTGGCTAAATCCAGTGTCATGAAGGTTTTGACCTATGTTTTCTTCTAAAAGTTGTTTATAGTTTTAAGTCTTATATTTAAGTCATTGATCCATTTCGTGTTGATTTTTGGATATGGTCTGCGATAAAGGTTCAACTTCATTCTTTTGCGTGTGGATATTCAGTTTTCCCAGCACCGTTTGTTTGCTAGATTGTGCTTTCCTGTTGACTGGTCTTGGCACCCTTGTCAAAAATTATTTGACCATATATGCAATGATTTATTCCTGGACTCTCTATTCCATTCCATTGGTCAGTATGTCTGTCTTTATGCCAGTACCACATGTTTTGACTTCTGTAATTCTGTAGTAAGTTCTGAAATCAGGAAGTGTGAGGCCTCCAGTTTTGTTCTTCTTTTTCAAGATTATTCTGACTATTCAGGGTCCCTTGAGAGTCCATATGAATTCGAGGATGAGTTTTTCTGTTTCTACAAAAAACTTCTTTGGGATTTTGGTCAGGATTGCAATGAATCAGTAGATCACTTTACAAAGTATTGACATCTTGACAATATTAAGCCTTCTAATCCATGAACATGGAATGTGTTTCCATTTATTTATGTATTCTTTCATTTCTCTCAACAATGTTTTGTAGTTTTCATTTGTATAAGTTTTCTACCTCCTTGGTTATTCCTAAGTATTTTATTCTTTTTTTTCTTGAATTTCAAAACTGATCATGTTTTATTAAAAAACAAAACAAAACATTGAATGTGATGTGATACACATTGAATGTGTGTGTATTTTACAAATACAAGATCTTCCCTACATGTTCAAAAGTAACATACTCTGTTTAGCCTGTACTAATACACAGACTTCAAATTCTTCTAAATCCCACTGCATGAATATCTCTCCCCAGTCAGGCTTTGTGTGAAATCAAAAGATTCCTTGGGGTCTATACAATAATGATATTTAGATCGGGGTGAAGAACACAATACATTCCTAGGAATACACATTCTCTTGTGAGGAATCCATATCTTCATCTGTGACAATGTTGTTGAAGATCCTTAGATGCCTACATCTCTACATTCTGCAGTGGTTATTGATGTACTCACTGAGCCAGGTCCTAGAGGGCCTGTTGGAGGGTGTTATTACTCAGCCATGATCCCCTCATGCCCGTCACCACAGGAGGGACCAGAGGGCCGTGAGCACCAAGGGGCTGATGATGCTCTCCAGCCTCTACTCAAGAAAGGGCTGGAACCCAGCCTCACTGAATGTCATAGGGTCCAGGATTATCTTACTACCAAACTCATTCATAGCCTCATTCAGCTCACTGAGACCCCTATGGCCTTTGGCTTCATCAGTGGGCAAGGTGGCTTGAGCAGCATTGGAGATGCCAGCAGTGGCCTCCTGGACCTTTATAAACACATAATCTCAATTGGCTCTTTTGGCAGCAACATTTGGGTGGTGGAGAAACTCTTGGGAGGCCCTGTGCCGCCTTGTGGTGTTCTTCCACCACAGCTACCATCTCCTCCCAGCAGTGAGGGTCCTTTCCTTTCTCTCGTCTGCTTGCTGCTACTTTAAGTTTCACCTTCTTTTTCCTCAACTCTTTAAGGGGCTTGGCAAGGTCTTGCTCATTTGTAGCATTTTTGGCAGCTTTCAGGGCCTCCTCCACCTGCTGCACAGCATCTAGCTAAGGGAAGAATATTTTCCTAATGATTTTGAAGAGGAAAGGCTTCATCTACTCTTGGAAATGCTGCAGACAACCAAGCACTTGGGAAGAATGGAAGCAACACAACAGACCAGATAAGAGCAGCAGGTTTCTGGTGAGGGCTGAGGCCTCTCAGTATTTTATTCTGTTTGGTACTATTGTAAATGGGATTGTTTTGTAATTTCCTTTTCAGATTGTTCATTGTGAGTGTTTGGAAATTCTGTGTGTTGATTTTGTAGCCTTCTACTTTGCTGAATTTAGTTATTGTAACAGGTTCATTTCTTTGTTGATATGTATATGTGAAATCATTAGAGTTTTCCATATAGAAATCAAATCACCTGTGAGCACAGATAATTTTACTTCTTCCTCTCCAATTTGGATGCCTTTTATTTCTCTTTCTTGCCTGATTGTTCTGGCTAGAACTTTCAGTATTATGTTGAATAGAAGCGACAAAAGTGGACATCCTCGCCTTGTTCCTAATCTCAGAGGAAGGCTTTCAGTCTTTCACTGTTGAGTAAATGTTTGCTGTGGGTTTTTCATATATAGTTTTTATTCTCTTTGAAGTAGTTTTTTCTATTCCTAGTTTTTTCAATGTTTTTTTATCATGAAAATGTGTTGAATGCTTTCGTTGTCAATTGTTGTCAAATGCTTTTTCTGCATCAGTTAAGATGATCATGTTTTTTTTCCCCCTTCATTCTGTTAATGTGGTATATTACAGTGCTTGTGTTTTGTATGTTGAATCATCTTTATATTGCAGGAATAAATCCGACTTGGTCATGGTGTATAATCCTTTTAATATGCTGAATTTAGTTTGTTAGTATTTTGTTGAGGATTTCTACATCAACACTCATAAAGGATATAGTTTTCTTTTCTTGTAGTGCCTTTGTTTGTCTTTGGTGTCAGGATAATGCTGGCCTTATAGAATCAGTTAGGAAATGTTCCCTTTTCTTCAATTTTTTGGAAAAGTTTGAGAAGGATTGGTATTAGTTTTTCTTTAATGTTTGATAGAATTCCCCAGTGAAGCCAACAGGTTCTGGGCTCTTCTTTGTTGGGAGATTTCTGAGTATTAATTCAGTCTCTTTACTAGTTATGGATCTGTTCATATTTTTTAATTTCTTTGTTATTTAGTCAGTAGCTTTTTTGTTCCTAGGAATTTGTCCATTTCATCCACATTATCCAATTTATTGGCATACAGTTGTTCATAGTATTTTCTTATACTCTTTAATTTTTGTAGAGTCAATAGTATGTCTGCACCTTCATTTCTTTTTTTACTATTATTATGTTATGTTAATCACCATACATTACATCATTAGTTTTTGATGTACTGTTCCATGATTCATTGTTTGCGTATAACACCCAGTGCTCCATGCAGATCGTGCCCTCTTTAATACCCATCACCAGGCTAACCCATCCCCCCACCCCTCTCCCCTCCAGAATCCCCAATTTGTTTCTCAGAGTCCATAGTCTCATGGTTCGTCTTCCCCTCTGATTCCCTCCCCCCTTCATTCTTCCCCTCCTGCTATCTTCTTCTTCTTCTTCTTCTTTTTAACATATACTGTATTATTTGTTTCAGAGGTACAGGTCTGTGATTCAACAGTCTTACACAATTCACGGTGCTCACCATAGCACATACCCTCCCCAATGTCTATCACCCAGCCACCCCATCCCTCCCACCCCCCACCACCTGATTTTAGTAGTTTGAGTCTTCTCTTTTTTCTTAGTCCATCTAGCTAAGAGTTTGTCAATTTTGTTGATCTTTTCCGAGAACCAACTCTTGGTTTTGTTGATTTTTTTTTTTCTATTGGTTTGCGTCTCTGTTTTATTCATTTCTACTCTAATCTTTATTATTTTCTTCCTTCTGCTAGCTTTGGGTTTAGTTCATTTTTCATTTTCTAGTTCCTTAAATTGTAAAGTTAGATTGTTGATTTTAGATCTTAATTTTTAATGTGTTTTTAGCTATAAATTTCCCTCTTAACACTGCTTTTGTTGCATCTTGTAAGTTTTGGTGTTTTGCATTTTCTTTTTCATTTATTTATAAATATTTTCTAATTTACCTTGTGATTTTTTCTCTGATCCATTGCTTGTTTAAGAGTGTATTGTTTAATTTCCACAAATCTGTGAATTTTCCAGTTTTATTTCTGTTGTTAATTTCTAACTTCATCCTGTTGGGGTCGGAGAAGATACTTTGTATGAAATCTGTCTTTTTATATATATTAAGACTTAATCTGTGGCCTAACATATGGTCTACCATGGAAGACGTCCCAAATGCACTTGAGAAGAGTGGGTGTGCCGTTGATGTTGGGTGGACTGTTCTGTAAATGTCTGTTACATCCAGTTGGTTTATTGTGTTAAGTTCTCTGTTTCCAGTTGTTCTATCCATTATTGAGAGTGGGGTATTGATGTCTCCAGCTCTTATCCTAGCACTGTCTTGTTCTCCCTTCAATTCTATCAGTTTTTACTTTATGAATTTTGCTGGTCTGCCATTATTTGCATAAGTGTTTATAGTTGTTATATCTTCTTGCCATATATAGTCTTTTATTAATTATATAAAGTTCTTGTTTATCTCTTGTAAGCTTTTTTGATTAAAGTCTACTTAGTCTGGTATTCGTACAATTAACCCTGCTCTCTTTTGGTTGATCTTTGCATGAAATATCTTTTCTCAGCCTTTCATTTTCAATCTGTTTGTGTCTTCGGATCCAAAGTGGGTCTCGTTGGATCATGTGTCTTTATTCTCTACTCTTGTACCAATCTCTGTCTTTTGGTTGGCAAGTTTAACCCATTTATAGTTAAAGTAATTAATGATAATGAGAGACTTCCTTCTGCCATTTTGCTATTTGTTTTATATATGCCTGATAGCTTTTTTTGGTTCCTCATTTCCTGCATTACTGTCTTCTTTTGTGTTATGTTGATCTTTTTTGTTAAGTGAAATATTTAAATTCCTCTCTCATTTCATTTTGTATATATTCTTTAGCTGTTTTCTTTTTGGTTACCATTGGAATTGCCTTAAACATCTCGAAGTTATGACACTCTAATTTGAATTCATGCCAGGTTAACTTTAATAACATACAAAATTCTGCTTTTTATTGTTCCAGGCCCATCCTTTTCAGTTGTTCACAAAATTATATCTTTATACATTGTATGCCTCAAAACATAAACTAATATTTAAGTGGATCAGTCTCTTAAATGATACAGAAAGCTACATGTGAAGTTGCAAAACAAAGTTACAGTAGTGCTAGCTTTAAGACTAATATTTTTTAAAAAATATATATTAGTCTCTTAAATCATGTAGAAAACAAAAAGTCAAGTTATAAACCTTTGTTACAGCAATGCTAGCTTTTACAATTGCCCATGTGTTCACCTTTATTTAGATCTTTATTTCTTCATATGGCTTCAAGTTAGTGTCTCATGTCCTTCATTTCACCTTGCAGGACTCCCTTGATCATTTCTTTTTCTTCCAGGACAGGTCTAGTGGTAATGAACTCCCTTAGCTTTTCTTTATTGGGACTGTCTTAATTTCTCCTTCACCCTTGAAGGACAGTTTTGCCTGATATAAGATTCTTGGTTAATAGTTTTTCCCTTTGAGCACTTTGAATATTACTGGCCCATTTTGCATCCCTTTAGTGAATTTTTCATTTCTGTTATTGTACTTTTCAACTCCAGTATTTCTTACTGGTTTCTTTTTAGGTTTTCTATCTCTATTGATATTTCCATTTGTTCATACATCATTTTGTTAAATTTCTCTAAATATCCCTTTAGGTTTTTTTTGAGTATCTTTAATATGGTTGGGTCAACATCTTTGTCTAGTAGATCTGCCATTGGGTCTTTCTCCAGAACAGTTTAATTTGAATGGGCCATACTTTCCTATTTCTCTGTATGCCTGTGATTTGTTGTTGTCAAAGCCTGAACATCTGAATCTGATGATGTGGTAAATCTGGAAATCAGATTCTCTTCCTTTGCCAGGGCTTGTGGGTTTTTGTTATTGCTTTTAGTTTTGTTTTTTTTTTAATATTGTAAGCTGTTTCTGTGCCAAGGATCAGCCTGAGGTATAAATTCAAGGTCTTCTCAAGTATTCTCTGAGCCTGCTCCTTTCCCTAGATATACATAGTCACTTTCTAATTTTCCCCAAACATGCAATTGCTTTTCAATATCCTAGCCTTTAATGTCTGGCTCCTGAAAGAAGAAAAAGAAAAAAGAAGGGGTGGGGGAAGTGTGCTGGCCCTATTTAAATGCCCTGGAAGTCACTTTAGCCAGAGGAGGAGAGACTTGCAAGAGTGTGGGGTAAGTACAACTGCAGTGGCTACCCTCCCAAAAAATAGCAGTCAGTGGTCAGAGCACAGATCCCTGATGTTTGAAGGACAGGGTCCATTTTGCCTCCCCTGGCTCCTACAAAGTGAGTGCAGGGTGCTGCAGGAACACATGCACAGTTGCCTGCCAAGGGGTAGGGTATTGGTCACTGCTACTGGGCTAAGAACTGAAATTAACCCAAATTAGCCACATTTACCATCCAGCCCTTCCTGTGGAAGCTGTAATCCTTCAACTGGTTCTAGAGTTCTAGAATAGTTATGTTATACAGATCTTGCTAGTGTAACAATCATCATCTAGATGGGGAGACAGATTTCTGATGCTTCATACTCCAGCATCTTTCCAAAATCCTCCAACTCTAGTCTTTTTAAGGCTCCTCCTCCATCTTAGTTAGAATAGTCAACAACTCTCTTTAGTCCCTTCAGCTTGTTCCCCTTATCTCTCTTACCTTCTTTTCTTCTTTCTTCTAACTCAGTGCTTTTTTTTTTTTTTTTAACCTTTTGGAGGTCCCAGGTTCTGTTAAGAATTTGCAGAAATATACCTATGGACTGTCTCTCTAGAAAAATCCATATATGCACAATCACTCAAAATGAGCAGACAATTCAGATGTCCAAATCTCACCATGGCCCTCTTGAATAAAGCTTCTTTTATAAAGATGCATCTCTGTCGCTTCCTTGGGTACTACAGTCAGAGGATATTCTCTCCTGCAACAGGATGCTAACTAGACTGTGAACAGGAATTGCCCTCTCACGGATTTGTAGGAAAGCTCTGAATACAGCTAGAAAAGCCTCTTTCTCAGAATATGAAATCATGATACCATTTCCATGTTTACACAACTGATATGTTTATCTGGTGACACTAAACTGGTGTGTGTATGGGGTAGTTATTTATACTTTACAAAGCAAACTTGTAATTGCCACTCATTTAAAACACATAGGGATGACAGACTAATTTAAGTGAGGACAAGGTCAAATTAATGAAATATATATCCAGTGTATTTGAGTGTGTGTGTGTGTGTGTGTGTGTGTGTGTGTGTGTGTGTGTGTGTGTTTGAAGCCTGGCTTCTCTTCAGGTGTACAGAGTAATAACACATTATATACATATATATATATCCATATATATATATATATATATATGGATAATAACAGCCAGCTATTTTCTAGGTAGACATTTTTTGGATCTGTTTTTATACTTTTAAAGCACTTGTTATCACCGTATTAATTATTAGTATACAAACAGTGCTTATAAAATAGTCAAGGAAACAGTGTTTTCCTGTAAGGAGATTAAATGTTCTTTTGGCATGTGTGTTCTAGTTCTGAATTTGGTTAATACACTGTTTTATAGAAGGGATACCATAGATGAGAAGGTCAAAACTGGTAAGATTAAAAAATTAAAAAACAAAGCAAATAATGAAAGAATAACATTTTGTCATGGTGAGTGTTTCTGGAGTGGGCCCTTGCAGAATGGAAAAATGCCTCCTGATCCCCTGGGCTGACTATAGTGTACAGCCTTGGTAGATGAAGTAGACTTTTCTTGGCCACACTGACCAAGGAGCAGTGCCCATGAAAGATTGTTCAGAGGTTCTTTGTGTGCAGTGCATAGGCATGCTCCAGGGCAGATAGCCAACATATTCATCTTAAATGGTAATTGTTTGAATTTTGTTTTCTTCAGAATTAAAATCGCCCATTGACTCTTCTAAGGAGGCCAGTAAGTAAAAATAATCTTGAGTAACTGCTAACAAGAGTTTGATTTTAACTGACAGCTTAAAAATGAAAGGTTCGTGTCTCTCAAACTTTTATCCAGCCTGGCAAATTGGATTTTAAGGTAGAATTATGTACAGTTAAATCATGGTGTATGCATGTGGTCAAGTGCTGCTCTTCTTTTAAGTGGTCCTGTTTATTTTAAAAACTTGAAAATGAGAAGTATTTTTGTTCCCTCAGTTGGGGTTTATTGTAAAACTCATATGCCCGAAAAAGAAAGTCCTGTTTCGTGCTGTGCATGAAGTGGACCACAAGTGAAACGAAAGAGGGATAGGCATGGTTCTTTTGTCCTTCCGTCCACAGAAGGCAAGCTCTAGTGGGCCAACAGATGGCATTTGTGGAGATCTGGGGTGAGGACGTCCTTGATGAAGGTGCTGCAAGTGATGTCAAACACAGTAATGCCAAGCATATGTTTTCACTCTTATTCCTTTGTGGTAATAAAAACAATGCTAGAAAGAAACAAAAATATGGAAAGAAAAGTGAAATTCATGTGGTGTTGGCAGGTGACATTTGCTATAAAAAGGGTCAATTTGACAACTGTTGGGGGCAAAAATTGTTGTTTTGCCCTGCTCTCTAGAATATAGCTTCATGAGTGAAGGTTTCAGTCTCAGACTGGACTATTCTGGGGGTGGGTGGGGGAGGGGAGTATCAATGTAGCATCAATGGCAGCTAAATGAGTCACACTGTCCCACATGTCAGGTACAGCCAAAAACCATAGAGTCAGCAATTGCACTCCTGGGTATTTACCCCAAAGACACAGATGTAGTGAAGAGAGGGGCCATATGCACCCCAGTGTTCATAGCAGCAATGTCCACAATAGCCACACTGTGGAAAGAGCCGAGATGCCCTTCAACAGACGAATGGATAAAGAAGATGTGGCCCATGTATACAATGGACTATTACTCAGCCATCAGAAAGGTTGAATACTCAACTTTTGCATCAACATGGATGGGACTGGAGGAGATTATGCTAAGTGAAATAAATCAAGCAGAGAAAGTCAATTATCATATGGTTTCACTTATTGGTGGAACATAAGGAATAGAATGGAGGACATTAGGAGAAGGAAGGGAAAAACGAAGGGGGGAAATCAGAGGGAGAGATGAACCATGAGAAACTATGGACTCTGGGAAACAAACTAAGGGTTTTAGAGGGGAGGAGGGTGGGGGAATGGGTTAGCCTGGTGATGGGTATTAAGGAGGGCACATATTGCATAGAGCCCTGGGTATTATACGCAAACAATGAATCATGGACCACTACATCAAAAACTAATGAAGTACCGTATGGTGACTAACATAACATAATATAACATAACAAAACAAAACAAAACAAAATAAAAAAAATTAAAAAAAAAAAACAACCTTGGAGCCATGGAACTCTTGCCCAGACAGACCCTTACAGTGAGAGTGAGCACCCCTTGATCTGCAGATGAGGAAATGAGGGCCCCAGAGAGACCACAGAGTTGGTTTGTGGCAAGGGATAGACAGTTTTCTTAGGAAAGTGAGAATTTAATCACAAAAAGGATTAGTAGAAAATTATCCTAATCTGCCGAGTTAGTTTATTTTTTAACTGTGACCTAAATCCTTCTAAGTGCAACTCAGTTATCATCTCCAAAATCCTTCTAGAACCCCCAGGCTTGGGCCAAGGACTCTTCCTCGTGTAACCACCTTTAGCATCTCTCTTCCATAGCTCTTGTTAGATTTTGCAGAAATTATCTGGTCAGGTTTTTCTTTATAAATCCTTCACATACATTCATCTTTATAGTCTGTTTTGCTTCATTCTTCTTTGTACATTATAGAAATAGAATAATTACCAGTAACATTAACAAACCCCCTCCTATTTGTGGAACTGTTTTTTAATAACCTCCCTGGGAGCGCTCTATTTTACTTATTAGGGTGAGCCTAGGCAGTGGTGTTTTCGGGAAGTCATGGTAAGTTTGAGCAGATAGTCTATGGGCATTGAAATTATCTGACAGTGGAAAGCTGTTCTGAGCCAGGTTGACACTAATAAACAAGCTTGCATGGGGCACGGGGTGGGGGGAGTTTGGCTACACTGTTGATGTCAGTGTGGTGGCCAGCTAGAAATAAACAAGGGGCCCTTTGTTCTACTAGTGGCAAAAACTTTATATGAGTGAGAATGGAGTAGCTTAATGAGCCTTAAGTGGCAGCCTGGACAAATAGGAACTGAAACCTTAGTGTTAGTGAGAGTCCGGGTCTGATTCAGTCTTTGAATTTACTTTTTCTATTAAAAAAATATATCAAACATAGGAGCAAGTGTAGAGAATATTATTTGAACATCTGCATAGCCAGCCATCAGCTTTACTAAACCTTAACTTTTTGATATTTTTCTATCTTTCTTCCCTACCCAGAGGCTTTTATTGCACATTTGGTGTTAAATACTGAGATTCTGAATTTGTCTCATTGGGGTCTCCCTCCATGCCAGGGCCTCTGTGTAATGCAACAGGCACTGGGTCTTGTAGCAATAAAAGCATAGTTTTGGAGCCGCTTGAGACTATTATAAAGATTCCAAATGTGGCAGTGAGATCAGACTGCAGAGCCAGGGTTTCAGAGACCTTACATTCTTGACCAGTCTTGTGTGTTTCCCCAAGGGATGAGGCAAGATGGTGGCCCAGAAAGTCGCTCATCAAGGTGAACCTCAAACAGACATGGTTTGAGGATCTCTGGTTTAAGGGTAGTGTTTTTCAGTCTTTCTTGATTGTAACCCACAGTAGCAAATTGCATTGCATTGTGCATTGCAAATTGCACAGTGACCCTCAGCATATGCGCGTGTACGTACATGCACACTCACAGAGCACATACCTGTGAATGAAGGTGTTAAAGAAATAATACCCTTTCTTTGTAAGCCTCACTGTAATATAGTCTGTTTTGTTGTACAAAAGCTATTTTGTTTGATCAAACTGATTTCACGTGTCATTAATAGATAGGAACCCATGGTTTAAAACAACAGTGAACCCTGGTTTAGAGAACCGTTATTTGTCTCATGGAGCAAACATTTTTTAAAGGGTGTATTTGGTTTAATGTTGCTGAACATTTTATAAAAAGCTTTTATCTATCCCTGACCTAAACTTAAAGCTTTATTTCACAATTTATACATAGAAGTCCCATGTAAAACTAAGCAGAATTCGAAGCTCTTTGGGGGTTCAGGTTATTCTTCATCGTGTTACTTCTCTTTCAAGCTCCTAATCCTCTTCAACCATTGCTTTAAGGCAGCCTGTCTTGATTAAATAAACAGAACTTGAACACAGTGACTTAACTATTTTTTATAAATTCATGATCGTTAAGCCACAAAATCAACCTTTCCAAATAAAACTGAGTATAAGTCAAACTGCCAAGTGAGAAAACCCAGCTCTCAAGTCTCCTTTGCATCAGAGTTTACCTCTCTGTACAATGCTAAATAAAGTCTATATGAAGAATAAATGCTTCAGGTGTTACTTTATATTTATTAAACTTATCAATTTGTGTGTAACCCGGCTGACTTCCTCCTCCCCTGGGGGTGCCTGGCACCTATCACGACAGCAGAGGTTTATGTAGCACCTTTGTTGGGAGAAGTTTATATAAGATTTTTTATTTATTTATTTGACAACAGAGAGAGAGAGAGAGGGCACAAGCAGGGGGAACAGCAGAGGGAGAGGGAGAAGCAGGCTCTCTGCTGAGGAGGGAGCCTGATGCAGGGCTCCATCCCAAGGACCCTGGGATCATGACCTGAGCCGAAGGCAGATGCTCAACTGACTGAGCCACCCAGGTGCCCCGGGAGAAGTTTATATAATTGTACTCAGGTACAAATTTCTGTCCAGGGAAGCAGAAGAGAAAATGATACTTACTGCATACTAAACAAGCAGTCGTTAAGAGATTTTGAGCTAGATTGATTCTAAAATACTAAAATGAGTTTGCTTGCTCTAAAATGTTACAAACAGACACTTTAAACGTTAATAAGGTAGCTGGTTTCCAAAATCTGGAAAGAGAGGGTTTTGTTTCAGCCAACTATTTCGCAGAAGAGGAAGTACGGTTCTACCTCAGGAAATTTAAATGGGACTGCTGAATAACTGGGAAAGAATGTCTCCTTTGGATGACAGGGCGAAGAAGCATTCAACTGATTTTCAGGCAGAATAACAAATGTGACAGCAGTACTTTTTTGTGTACACGTTTATGTACCATGACTGTGTGTAACTTCTAAAAAATACAGTTCTCAACTTTTTGGTCTTATGACACCTTTCTACTCTTAAGAATTATTGAGAACTCCAAAAAACCTTTGTTTATGCAGCTTATATCTATCAATCTTTACCATTTTGGGAATTAAGACTGAGAAACTTAAAAATATTTATTGATTCGTTAAAAGAGAATGATAAACCCATTATATATTAATAAAACATTTTTATTTAAACAATATTTAAAAAGAATTATGGAAAAGACTGTTAACAGTTTTATATCTCTGCAAATCTCTTTAATGCCTGGTTAAGAGATGACACTTGGATTCTCATATGTTTTTGCATATCATCTGTTGTGATAAATTTTTTTAAGTTGAAGAAAAGATAGGACCTTAGAGCCCCCGAAGGGAACTCCCTGGTCCTTTGAAAACCACTGTCCTATAATGTAGTTTGGAAGAATATATATAAGTGGTGAGATTATTAGTGTCCTAATTTTTTTCTATTCCACTTATATATTTTGCCAACAGTAAAGATGGATTACTTGTACAAACTCTAATTGAGAGTGGAAGAAGCCTGAGCATGTTGAGGAAAGATTATAGAAACCCTCAAAATCCAGGCAGAGAGGTTTATACTTGGGAAATTAAGGAGCCACTGTAATTTCTTAAATAGGAAAATGACTTGGTAAAAATTGTATTGGGGAGTAAATGGATTAGAATTGGAAGAGAGGAGCTACTTCAGAGGTTGTTGCAATAATCCAGGAGCATGGTGAAGTGGGCTAGGCCTCACATATTGGTGGAAATGGAGAGGAAATTTCAAAATCTGAAAGACATTTTGAAAGAATTACCAAGGGGATGTAAAGAGGGAAGAGCCAAAGATGACTAAGAGTTTTTAAGTCTAAAACATTTGAAGAGTATTTTCTCCCTTATATCCAACCTTTAATTTTTTCTGAAAATTATCCCAGTAAAGCTAATTAGGGTTTTGTCTTGCTTTTCTTTTTCTTTTTTTTTTTTTTCAGAGTTGGCCAGCCCCTTCTAGAGCTTAAGAGAAAATCAACCCAGTTCCCAACTGTAATTGGTCAGTTACTTCCAGAAGAAAAGAAAGACCTATGACATCCCTGGAGAGTTCTTACCTATGACATCCCTGGAGTGTTACTTGCTGCGATCTTCCCTCAGGCCCTGCAGGCAATAACGGGCTGTCTGTCCAGTTCCTGTTTGCCCTGGACACCTGCAGTTCACCTCTTATGCACTCCAGCACCCCCATCAGCTCCCTCTTCTCCTTCACTAGCCCAGCAGTGAAGAGACTGCTAGGCTGGAAGCAAGGAGATGAAGAGGAAAAGTGGGCAGAGAAGGCAGTAGACTCGTTAGTGAAGAAATTAAAGAAGAAGAAAGGAGCCATGGATGAGCTGGAGAGGGCCCTCAGCTGTCCAGGGCAGCCCAGCAAATGTGTGACAATTCCCCGGTCCCTGGACGGGCGGCTACAGGTGTCCCACCGCAAGGGTTTGCCCCATGTCATTTATTGCCGAGTGTGGCGCTGGCCTGACCTCCAGTCTCACCACGAGTTGAAGCCGCTGGAGTGCTGTGAGTTCCCATTTGGCTCCAAGCAGAAAGAGGTGTGCATTAACCCCTATCACTACCGCCGAGTGGAGACTCCAGGTGAGTTTTCTTCCTGATATCACGGTTTATTTTATTTTATTTTATTTTATTTTTTTATTTTTTTTAAAGATTTTATTTATTTATTTGAGAGAGAGAGAATGAGAGATAGCACGAGAGGGAAGAGGGTCAGAGGGAGAAGCAGACTCCCTGCTGAGCAGGGAGCCCAATGCGGGACTCGATCCCGGGACTCCAGGATCATGACCTGAGCCGAAGGCAGTCGCTTAACCAACTGAGCCACCCAGGCGCCCATCACGGTTTATTTTAAAAGTTGAGGAAATGTGTCCCAGTTTGAGGAGTGATGGGACATCAGCAAGACAAAGACCCCCCCCCCCCACCACCACCAAAAGAAAAGGAAGAGAGGAAGGTTCAGTTTTGAGGACGTAATCCAAACTTTTGTAGTCAGAAAAATCTAAAAAGAAGATACTTTCAGTATATATGTAAGTTTTGTGTGATTTTGAAAAATGAAGTTTGGATGTATTTCGGAGTTATCATCATGTTTTTTCTAGTCCTTGGGGTCTTTGAAGGTCTTAATATGGCCTTGATATGATTAACTGTAAAAAATAAACATCCTCCTTCCCATCCTCTCTCCCTCAATGAAACCGGACTAAGCTAAAGAAGGGTTTTCGCTGCCACTTTCCGCAAGCTCAGGTACGTGGAAGTATTTCTCCCTGGGTCTGCAAACAGCCAGTGCAAGAACTGCTGGAAATCCTCCTAGGAATGGAAGCACCAGGGGCTAGGAAGGATTGGCAATCGTTCTTAAATGTGGCTTTAAAAGTAAGACGGTATCGTTCTGAAACTCTTCACACACCCATATGTGTGTGCATGGGCACATATTTCCCCCCCTTTTTGACTTCTGGTGTTTACCTTTGTCCTTCACACTGGCTGTAAGACTTTGACTCCATTTCTCTTTGGATTGAGTGTTTCTGTGGCTACAGGGATTCAGTTTTAATAGGAGCTTCCTCTCCCTGATTGGCCATTTGCCTTGTTCCAGGAGACCAGAGGGGTGGCACACGAGCTCTGGGAAATGGCCCATGTCCACTGAAAGATGGTTCTGTCTAGGTAGGCAGGCCATGGTGGGAGTCCAGCCTGCCGCCTGGCTCCAAGGTTCAGTTAACCTTACAGCAATAATGGAGAAGTCGTGTCCAGCCGCCAGTGGTCTTAGCGAGGCGACCTTTCAGGCTCCTAGATCTTGCCGTCGTGTTGTAAAACTGCCTGGATGTGGATGCTTCTCACGGTCACTTCATCCCGGGATCGAGTCCCAGTATGAGACTGTTGAGAAAGTCCTGGTGAATCTGATGAGTTTTCACTAGATCATATGGGTCTTAGCCTTCTTCCTTTCTTTCAGCTTCTCTCTGGGCTCTCGGCATACTAAAAAAAGTCATTCAGGTCCAAGTTTATGACAATGACTTGATACCTTTTTTGTTTCAAAGATTTGAGTTATATTAAGCATTCAGAATATACCCAATGAAAAAAATGTTCATTAAGAAATCATTTCTGGTGCGCCTGGGTGGCTCAGTCGGTTAAGTGTCTGTCTTTGGCTCAGGTCATGATCCCGGGGTCCTGGGATCCAGTCCTACATCGGGCTCCTTGCTCAGAGGGGAGCCTGCTTCTTCCTCTGCCTGCTGTTCCCCCTGCTTGTGCTCTCTCTCTCTCTCTCTCTCTGACAAATAAATAAATAAAAATCTTAAAAAAAAAAATCATTTCTCTTTTCCTGAGGAACGTAGTTGTAAAAGGTACATTGCGAGAAGTATCTTGTTAAAAATCTGGTTTTCTTTTTGAATACTAGAAAATCTAATTTTATCTTAAAATTTTTTTTAAGATTTATTTATTTGAGAGAGAACATGAGAACGAGCAGGGAGGGGCAGAGGGAGAGAGAATCCCAAGCAGATTCCAAGCTGAGTGCAGAGCCCAACGTGGGGCTTGATCTCATGACCCTGAGATCATGACCTGAGCTGAAAGCAAGAGTCAGACACTTAACCAACTGTGCCACCCAGGCACACCCTAGAACACCTAAATTTAAAGGCTTATTTGGAATTTTAGTTTATGTAAGGTTCTTTTAGAAATGATAATGTGAATATTTTTACATATGGCAGATAGATTTCATATCATTATATTTTAGGTTTGAGTTTCCAAAATGAAAGATGGGTGGAGATTGTATTAATTTTAAGGTAATATTTAAGCCTTCCAGGATTTTTTTATTCCTAACTTTGATTTTTTTTTATTAGAAAAAGCAAATTTATATTTAACTTTCTGGGCATGTTTAAATTAAATATTTTGAGAACAGTGAGGATGCTAATATTAAGTGAGTTTACTGGGTTCCTAGTTATCATAAAGCTTAATTAAGTTTTGCATTTGAAATCCAAATATTTTGACACCCCCACCCCCCATTTTAGGAACATTGAAGGCTGCACTCTGATTTTCTTTTTACTTATACAACCATTTATATCATTTATTTAAGTTCTTTTCTAACTATCTGTAGTGAAGGACAAGTTTTAATTTTTAAATTTTCAATCCTTTAAATATCAATACGTTTGTAATACAAATGAATTACTAGGCAAATGAAATTTTAAGAAGACTTACAAATGCAAGTCTAGGTTTGTTTTGTTTTTTTACTATAACAGTATATTTTATATCTACATTTTAACAGATATAAAATTACTCTGTCAAATTGCTATTAAAGTTTCTAAACGTTCACTCTCAATTTCAATACTGTATCTTCCTTGACTGGTACCTAGCATCTGGTAAAGTGTTACCAGTCCCCAAATCTCACTTTGCATGGCTTGGGTCTTGGAGCTTCTATGCAAAAAGTGTTTTTGCAGTGTGTGATGATTTTGCTCTATGTAACTGGAGCTTATTTCACGAGTATAATTTCTTCTTTACATAAAATACCCATATATAAAAACCACATGACTTTTGAAAGAGATAACAAAAGCTTTTTTAGCTCTGCCTGGCACCCCATATGCGGAGTAACTCCTGCCACTGTTCTCCACCATGTAATGCTTAGTTGTTAAGATAGTGTTGTATTTAAAAGGTGGCATAAAATTGAAACCAATGTCTGTAATCTCACTATGTCATATTTGTAAGCAGCAGTTATGATCTAGAAATAGAATTTAGTAATTAAGAATAGCTATTGCTATGGATTGAGCGTTTATGCCCTCCCCCCCAAATTCATATGTTGAAAACCAAAAATGCTTAAGGTGATGGTACTAGGAAGTGGGGGGCTTTAGGAGGGGATTCAGTCATGAAGACAGATGCTTACAAATGGGGTTAGTGCCTTTCTTAAAGAGGCCCCAGAGAGATCCCTCATCCCTTTCCACCATGTGAGGGCACAAGAGATCACAGTCTGCAGCCTGAAAGAGAGCTTTCCCCAGAACTCCGGCCTCTGGAACTTTGAGAAATACATTTCTATTGTTTATAAGCCACCTACTCTATGGTATTTCTATTATAACAGCCCAGATGGACTAAGACAGCTATGTTTGGAGTGGAAGTATTTAAAAATATGATCAGGGCAAATCTAAGGTAAACTAGCCAGTCAAGACGAATAACAACCAGGATGATACCATCAGTTTTCTTTACAGAAATCACTGCCTTTGGTTTTATGTGGATGGTAAAAATACGTTTTGAAGACTTTTGTTTCAAACAAAGAAAACTAACCCCCCTTTTTTTTTTCTTTTAATGTCTCAGATCTCCGGCCCATGAAGAAATAGAAGTCTCTGCATTCAGAGGGTGTGAGGCATTATGTTTAACAATATTAGGAATACACTATAGGTATTTTACGCTACAACTGAAGTCACAGAGATTATTCCAATTCTTCTTCATCCAAAAAAGAAAAATGAGTGTTTGTTTGAACCTTGTTAGCGTTGTGATGAAGAAGTGTCATTGCAGAAGAAGCCATATACCATTTACTCTGTCGGGCCCTCCTTTTCAGACTATTCATGAAGCAGGTCGTCTTTTTGTTCCTGCATATTCATGGAACACATAAAAGGAAATGTAATGGCTTATCATCCAGCTCATTTTTGGATGATGATGTTGAGTGTTCTGTAATGTCATATATTACACACGTAGATGCACATACTGGCTTTTAAAGAGGGAAGAAATCATTTGCTTCTCTGCCACCCTCAACTGTGGTCATTTAGTTTTAAAACTTGTCATTTACCTGTTTGAGTTTATTTTCTACCTGTAGAACGGAAAACTATTGCTTATTAAGAAAGAGGTAAATGTATGATGGCAGGGAAGTGGTAGGCTTTGTGATTGATGTTATTGTGATTTTGTCGCTGTCGTTGTCATCTGTTTATTCCAAAACATTTATTTTTTATGAAAGTTTTTATCAATACTTGGATGTGGTAACAAATCAGTAGTGTTGTTAAAAACAAGAGTTAGCCCATCCATCTCCAGAAACAACCTCTTTTAATCATTCTTGGCTAGTTCTTTTACATGTTTCCTCCATTATCACTAAAAATTATGGAGATAATTCTAGTTAACATATTTTTACACCTAGACAATATGTTTATACATTAATTACTAGAAATTATGGAGGTAATCCTACATAATATGCTTATATATCTGTTTCTAAACTTTTCACCTTGAGATAATTTCACTAATATAAAAGATTTAGCTAACTTATATTAACTTCTTTCTTCCTCTTTTTAAATCTCTGATATCTATATTTCAGCTTATGGCTTATGTTAATTTTTGGCTATTGTATTTGTTTCCATCATAGGAGCTGGGGGTAAGAATTATTTTCCCTTAGAAGAGCTTTGCAATTGCCTTTGACCACTTCCTCCCTGTTTTCTCTGCTTCTCTTCCTGGAACTTACGTTGGTCACAGGTTGCACCACAAAATTTATTGATTATCTTCTTTCTGCCAGGCACTGTGACACTTTAGAAGTCAATAGGAACTAGGCATGCCTGGGTAATACTTGCCCTTGAGAACTGCATCCATTCCTAACTTTTTGTATAGATTCAGGATCAAAAACACTTTTTTTTTTTTTAAGTATGGAACCCAGAAGAAATATACATAGGGCTTTATTTACAAGTTTTCTTATTGATCCTTATCTTTTACCTATTCACTTTTATTACTCTGTTTATACTTTACTTAATAATTTTTAGGTACCTTTAGATCTTTCTGGTAAAGACAAGTAGATGTTTTTTTTTTTGTTTTTTTTTTTTTTACTTTAGCAGCACTACTGAGCCTGAAATTTAGGCTGGCCGTCTGAATAATTCAACATGTCTCTGAAAGAAAAATATTCTGGGCATCACTTAGAAACCAATTTTGCCTTAAAAAAGAACAAACCACTTTATTGGCAGAATCAAAGGAAGACACAAACAATTAGGCCTGCAGAAGGCCAGATAATAGGACAGCTCTGGTAATTTCTGTGGTAGGAATGAATAGGCAGTCCATTTAGAGTGCTGACATCAGAATGATTCTCCTCTAAACTTTTTACTATGATACTCTGTTTAATATTCAGTTTGCAAGAAGAGTGTTTAAGAGCTAAACATTGGTGTTTAGCTTGCTTCACCAGCTCACTTTCTGGGAAATGATGGGACCTTAATTGGCAGTTTTACAGTAAGCACAAAGAATAGTGGATGGGCAGTTCCCAGAAAACAGAGTTTGATCATGAAAAAAATGGACAGACACAAAGAGCAAGCGTCCCCTAGATTTTGTGCCGATGGGCCAATGCTCAATTCTAATCCACTGGGTCCTTTCTCATCCTAGTGCTGCCGCCTGTCCTCGTGCCAAGGCACAGTGAATATAACCCCCAGCTCAGCCTTCTGGCCAAGTTCCGCAGCGCCTCCCTCCACAGTGAGCCTCTCATGCCGCACAACGCCACCTATCCGGACTCTTTCCAGCAGCCTCCGTGCTCTGCCTTCCCTCCCTCGCCCGGGCCCGGGCACGTGTTCTCACAGTCCCCATGCACCGCTGGCTACCCTCACTCCCCAGGAAGCCCCTCGGAGCCAGAGAGCCCCTATCAACACTCAGGTCAGTAAAAACCACTGTCCGTGCACATGGAGTATGAGCCAACACGATCAATTATGGTGGGACCATCATAATTACAGTCACTCTTAGATTCATATGGAGCTTTGCCGTTTACATGGCCATGTCCTGTGGGCCTTCAGACCCTGCCCTCTAAGATCAGGGCCATTTGGGAGCAGCTATTCTGGAGCTACAGCATATCTTTGCTCTGGTTTCTGGTTCTCATCCTCTGGAAGAAGCTAAATGGATTTGAACAGCATCTCTGGGAATTTCCAGGGATTTTTCTTTTTTTTTTTTTTAAGGTAGCAGAAATAAGATTATAAAATACTTCTCTAACCCAAGCAAGAAGACTTGGCCTGAGGGCAAGCAATGTGAGGGGTCCTTGCTTGGCCTTTCTTCTGGCTGTCTCTTTGAATAACCACAGGAAGTCCCTGCCTCCAAAAGAAGTATGCATAACTTCCCTGGGGCAGAGTCAGGCCTCACCTAGCCAGTGCATCCTGAAGATGGAGCTCTTCAGTAAACGTTTGCTGAGCTGAAAAAGCCTTTGGAAGGGAAATTCTGTGCCAAAGGGAGAATCAAGAACATTGTCACAGTTCGTTCCACGTGCTGCCACACCTGTAAAGTGGGTCTAAGTTAGATCATGAAGAAAAGATTTATATGCACCTCAGGAGTGTGAGATAAGTCATATCCTGAGTGACAAAGTCTCAGAGGCATGCATAAACTCATTTGGTGCTAGATGTTACAAGGTGCCTCATTCATGTGTTCATATATTCCTTTATTTAACAGATATTTATGGAACGTTTATTATACACAAGCATTGCCTTAGGGAGCTGAAAGGAGGATTAAAAGATTGGTAAAAATTGTCCCTGTCCTCACAGAACTTATAAAATGTGGGAAGATAAAAAAGGAGTGGCCCCTTCCTTTCTTAGTCAGTTCTTTTGCCCCCTCAGTGATACACCTACTATTTTCATACACATCTACTATTGCATTTATCACACTACATTAGATAATTCCTCATTGTATATCTCCCCCATTCAACTGCCAGTCATCTTCTCTTTTATATGTGTAGCACAGACCCCGAAACACAGTAGTTGCTCATCAGTTGATTGCCGAGTAAGTGGATCACCACACTGGCATTTGGAACTGGGCTAGAGCTCAGGGTTATAGCTATTGATGTTACTGAGTCAGTAAGTAATGACTGACTGAGCACCTGCTAAGTGCCAGGCACTGTGCTACTGCAAGAGGTACAATGATGGTTGATTCTGACAATAGTCTCTGACCTTCAAGAGGTAATAACTCTTGAGAACAATCATGTAAGTAAGCGACGAGGCTGTTGCAGTCCAGGCAGGTAATGATAAGGACTTAAACTAAGGAAGGGGTGTGGGGATGGAAAGAAGACAATGAGTTTGAGGAGGTAGACTCAACAGAACTTGATGCGGGGGTGAAGGCTGAGACTCTGGGAGAAAGCTCAGGAGTCATCCACACAGAGGAGGGGGAGATGGTTGCTGTCTTACAAGGGGCCGGATTCACCGAGAAAGGGACACAACAGGAAGAGAAGTCATTTGAAGACAGAGCCATGGTTAAGGGACAGGAGTATAATCATGTCACAGAATATGTATTTACTTGAAACATACCTGTGCTATAAAGATCACCCGTACTGGCCTTGTCTTCCTGCACTGGTGAAACTAACAGGTTGATATTGTTCCCTCTTCCCACCCATGAAGGATGGACCCCAACACCTATGCGGAAGCTGGTTAGTTTTCATGGAGGGAATGGCTCTTTTAATTTCAAAGAAAATAATTCTTTTCTGAACGATTAGCCACAAAATGCAACGTGAATAACAGACCCTTGGATAAGTGAGACTAAAAGGAGATTCTGAAATTAACTGGTTCAGCCCCTTAATTTTTTTTACCAGTTTTATTGAGATATAATTCATACGTCATACAGCCCACACACTTAAAGTGTGCAACGTGGTGGTTTTCATATATTAATTTTTAAAGTTGTGGTAAGATATATATCACATAAAATTTGCCATTTTAACTATTTTAAGTGTACAATCCAGTGGCATTAAGGACATTCACAGTTCTGTGCAACCATCCCCACCATCTATTTGCAAAATTTTTTCACCCACCTAAACAGAAACTCTGTACCCATTAGCAGTGGCTCCCAATTCTCCCCCACGCCCCTCCTCCAGCCCCTGGCAACCTCCAGTCCACTTATTGTCTCGATGAATTTGCTTATTCTAGGTACCTCAAAGTGGAATCATACAATATATGTCTTTTTGTGTCTGGCTTATTTCAGTTAGCATAGTGTTTTCATAGTTCAACTATGTTGTTAGCCTGTGTTATTTACTCCATTTTTGTGATTGAACAATATTCCGTTATATAGATATACCACATTTAAAAAAATCCATTCGTTGGTTGATGGAGATTGGGGTTATTTCCACCTTTTCGCTAGTGTGGATAATGCTGCTATAAACACTGGCATGCAAGCATCTGCTTGAGTCCCTGCTTTCAGCTCCTTTGGGCATGTGCCTAGGAGCAGATATGGTGATATGGTAACTCTGTGTTCAAACCCTGAGTTTTATAGATAGACTTACTCAAGGACCTGCAGAAGAGCCACCTTGCTCTATACCTTTTCCACCAGGCTCATAGTTTATTTTCTCACAAGGAAATGCCTATCCATGGTTGCACAATGTGGTGTGCTTTAGAATTGCCAGCAGTGCCTGGTAAATGTACATGGCTACATCCAACAATTGATCTCCAGACTCAGAATTTCTGAGGGTGGGACCAGGAATCTGCATCTTTAACAAGTTTCACGGGTGATTTTTATGCACACTTAAGTGTGGGAACTACTTGGATGGACAAAATTCAGTTCAACAAAAGCAGACTGATTCAACTTTTCATGCCACTGAATTCCACCCACCGCTAACGTAACAAGTCGATTCTGAACTGACATTAGGAATGTATACAGGAAGGCTCAGTTATTCTGAGGTTCTCACTAAAGAGTTTTCCCTCTGCTGCAGGAGTTTTTATTGTGTTGTGAATTACTTTCTGATACGAAATTATCTACTGAATGCACAGCATTTGCCTAACCATGATCACTGTCCAATTACAGGAACTGATATGTGGGGAGGGGAGCCCTTCTCCGCATGCTTTGGGCACAAGGTTATAATCAGGTTTCAGCTGTTGTGCATTTTGGGGGTGTATTTGCAACAATCTCAGAGACAGTGCATCCCTGTGGCCATTGTACAATCCATGACAATAGAGGAATTAAAAAAACTAAGCTCAAAGAAGGTTTAGCTTTCTGTTTTGAAAGCCAGACGATAGACCCTGCGCTATTGAGAAAGCTAGGAGAATAGCTCCTCGATTTGAAAATCTTATCATGCAGTCATTGGAACTTAAAACTCTTAGATAACTTCCAAGTCAGAGGGAAAACTAATCAACCGTTTAGTGAGGATGTCAGGACAATCGATTGCTTCTGTGTGACACTCACAATGTCACCGCGGAATAGCCTTATGACATGACTGGCCTCTCTCGAGCAATAACACTATGCACCAAGCCCAGGAGTTTCACAGCAACAAAGGTTGGATCTGACTGTCTTTGTGTAGTGTATCAGTTTGACATGCTTCTGTTTTACTGCTTTCTTTTAGTTGACACACCACCCCCGCCTTATCATGCCACAGGAGCCCCAGGGACCCAGAATGGCCGACCCGTAGATGCCACAGCTGATAGTCATTTAGTGCTGTCAGTGCCTAATGGAGGTAAATTTGTAGACGAACAGCTCAATGTAGCTGTTTTCCAAGAGCCTTTCCTATTACCCCAAAACAAAACAAATTAAAAAAAAAAAATGTGCTAGCCTGCTATTTTACATGTCTTTGAAGGGGCAGATAGCATGGCTTTGCATTTTAACTTTGGCATTCCTCAGCACCATAGAGTGAATGTTTGTTTATCATCCTGGTTACTAGAATAAGTTAATTTTTTATTCTAACCTAACATTTAGACGTTTGTAGTTCTTTTTTTTTTTTTTTAAGATTTTATTTATTTATTTGACAGAGAGAGACACAGCGAGAGAGGGAACACAAGCAGGGGGAATGGGAGAGGGAGAAGCAGGCTTCCCGCCGAGCAGGGAGCCCGGTGCGGGGCTCCATCCCAGGACCCTGGGATCATGACCTGAGCCGAAGGCAGACGCTTAACGACTGAGCCACCCAGGCGCTCCTAGACGTTTGTAGTTCTTGATGTTTAGTACAGAAATGGGTATTTAAGTTAGCAATTTTGTCCCAATTGTGTTTATACTATAGTTTTGTAGTGGTGTCTTTGATTTAGCTTAGAGGGGTGCTCTTAGAAATATACATAAATATGTAGATAGGGTTTTTACAGAATTGTATCTGTTTCTTAAAATAGGCTAGGTAAATAAATGTTGCTCAGTCTTAATGTTCATAGAAACCACAGGGTGATCTTAGGCAAATGTAGATTTTGAGTCCTTAGATCTGGGGTGGGATCCAAGAATCTGCATTCCTCACAAGCTCCCAGGTGAGGCAGAGCCGTTCAGGAACCACACTGAGTAGAGAGGGTCTAACGGAGCTTACGATTTCAAGTCTGCCGGGGTGAAGTCTTTTATAAGTAAAGGTCCTTTGGTAAATCAAATAATAACCCCTAAATTTATCTTTCATAAATTTGTGTTTTAGTGCACATAGGAACACACTGTAGATACAAAAATTACTAGAATATTCAAAGAAAAGAGAGCTAATATAATCAGTCAAAAGACAGAGAAAGAATGTGGGTGGCAAAGAAAGAACTCTGAACTTTGGTTAGTTACTGGCAACTTACTTAGCTTTGAAAAATTTGAGGTGAAAACATAATGTTCATGGATTTCCTAATGAAACATACAGCTGTCTTTAAAATATTTTATGACATATAAGTACTCCATATGTATACAGTGGAGAATGTGACTCTATGTGGAAGTTTTTTTTTTCTTTCTTAAATAATTTAAAGTCCTGTCCAGTGTTTTTGATTTGGCTTTCATCATATCCAAACTATTACTTTTCATCCTTAGTTTGTTAGAAAATGATGCTCTTGTCACCGGGACTCCGTTTGGTCCAGTGACAGTAATACCCTCTCTTTCGTATGTAGAGAGCACACCTGCCCCCTTCCTTGGAGCTGTCTCCTCTCGGGGTGATGGGATTTACACTGATCTGTTCGTAGCGTTGTTTGTCAGAGCCTCCCAATATTAATGAGTATGAGTACAAATGCTCTAACCGTGGGAGAGTCACAGGTATTGGGGCCTCTGTGCCTCACATGTGGTGACCAGATGAGCTCACCACACAGATCTTCCATCAAGTGACAGGTTTGGAAAGATCACGAAGAACATCCTCGTCTCGCAGCCACCTCTCCTGGTTAACAGCATGAATGTAAGTGTCCAGGTGGGATCATGAGATGGGAAGCCGGGCATAACGGGAGTGATGTGCTCTCTGGTTCTTTTTCTTCCAGACTTTCGGCCAGTTTGCTATGAGGAGCCGCAACACTGGTGCTCAGTCGCCTACTATGAACTCAACAACCGAGTTGGGGAGACGTTCCAGGCCTCCTCCAGAAGCGTGCTTATCGATGGATTCACAGACCCTTCAAATAACAGGAATCGATTCTGTCTTGGACTTCTTTCTAATGTAAACAGAAACTCAACAATAGAAAACACCAGGAGACACATAGGAAAGGGTAAAGGCAAATATGTCATTCCTTTCTGTGTTCTTCGGAGCTAAAATGTGGGGAGAGAAACAAGCCCCGTATTGGCCACGTAACCTGGCAGGCTGGTGGCAGGCTGGTGAGCCGGCAGAAGGTACCGAGGTTTGCAGCCTCGTGGTCTCTCTGCTTCTAGGGTCAGCAAAGCATCTTTCGGAGGGTGGCATAGGATTAGTATTATGAAGACAAACAAGAGGATAAATATGAAAGCATGATGAAATTATTAAATAGAAGTATCATGAATTATATTCGAATTGCCTTAAAGATGCTTGAGTAAGAAAACTTCAGAGGAGGAATTCTGGCGGGGTGATTATATATATCAGGTAAAGTACCTTTGGAGATTAGAAGCTAGGTAGTGAAAATCATGACTATTTATGTAGGGAAACCTTTGGTAGCAATTGGGGTTCTCCCGTGGTCAGGCTTGTTAGGAAGCCAGATGGACACAGGCCTCCCTGAGGTCTGGCCAATGAAGCTTTGAAGTCTGTCTCATCGGTGTGATCAATGGTAGCAAATCCCAGCTGAGTGTGAGGTCTCATTGTGTATCTTTAAATCATCTTCTTTATATTAGAGTAGCTGGTAGTGTTCGATACCTGGTTGTCCACTATTATGTCAGACTACCGTGGAATCAAGTTATACAGGGCCTTTAGAGTCATTTTATCTTTTCTCTCTCCATCCAGCCCTCAGACCACCTCGGGAAGGTAGACACAAATCTTTTCTTTTAGATTTCCAGGGGAGATTCATTATTGTACTTGGTGATACATTCTAATATTCTTCCTAACATACCTCCTAAATGCCTCCTGTTGTAGAAAACCTATAAGCCATTGATTAGAAACAGGTTGGATTTATTCATTGATGTTCTAGTGGTGATATTTGTTTATTTATAGCCTATATTTTTCCGTAATGGCTTTGAGGTGGCTTATGGGAAACCTTGGCAGTGAAATGATAAATGAAAAATAGAAAATCAGAAACTGGGGGCTGGGGGCAGCAGGGAAGGAGAACACAACTAAAGGTTAGCATTGTGGTTGTGATTAAAATTGTGCTCTCGGTTTCCTGACGGGGAGGGCAAAAAGCGGAAACACAACTGTAATGTAATTTTTATCCCAAAGGAGGAAACGTAGCCGTTCTTTAAAGGAAATAATACTTTCCCTTTGACTGAATTCTTAAATAAATTTCTCAGTTCCTACAGTTTTACTTTCAAATGATTTTTATAAGAATCTTCAGGTGAAATCTAAAGGCAGAACATTAAAACATCATATTGTGGGCCTGTGTGCTGAGGGGCTTTCCAGGTTGGTCTGTGTATGAGACTTCTGCTGCCACTTGGTCCAAAGATAGGGTTCAAACGTGAAAGGAGTGTTGAATGCCTTCTGCGAATCTTTCTGCAAGTAGCTCGTTGAAGGTTCTGCTGATGCGGACATGGGAGCTGAGGTTCTGCGTGTTACTGGCTGAGAGCTAATCCCCGAGTTAAGAAACCATAGGAACAAGAGCTAGGACTGACGGCTTCTTACGAAAACCAGGACGTCCACCTAAGTGCTCACTGGATGGAAGGGCACTCCGCCCTCTTGTGGTCCCCACTGCCAAGTCCCTATTCTCAGAAAGCAGTTTTGGAAGTGCTTTACTGAGAAAAAAAGTTAGAGGAGCTATAAGCCATGCCATAGAGCATGGGGAAAAAATCGGCTTAGAATATTTATAAAGGAAGAACTATCAGTCTCTTAGGAGGTCAGGGGACTGTTTCTAGGGTGCTCCCTTGGATTATTTGGTTCTGAGCAGCATGGCTTCCTGAATAAGTTTGTAGCAAAATGCCTCCTAGATCAGTGAATAAGTTAACTTGTTCTTTGGAGTTAATTAATCAAGACACTTAGATTTTGGAGCTAGGCATTCATCTCACAAATCTTTGTTGAGCATCTATTCTTAGCCAGACTGTCCCACCATTAGGGATGAAACATTAGGGATGTTTCCTTGGAAACAAAGAAACAAAACAAAAACAAAAACAAAAATCTGGCTTTCATGGGTTACATATAACTAAGGAAAGATAGAGAAGGAAAAATGTTATATATGTCTAAGGATTCGTCTAGAGGAAAACACAGGAGAGGAAGAGATTGAGGAGAGCTTGTTCTAAAGTAGAATGGGATAGCCAGGGAAGGCTTTCCTGACAAGGTGACATTTAAGCAGAAAGGGAAAGAGGGAAATAGCCACATGGAGGGGGAGCTTTCGAAGCAGAGGGAGCAGCAGGTGCAAAGGCCCTGAAGCCTGCCTGGTACATACCTTGTAAGAAGAGCAGGGAAGCCAGGGTGAGTGGAATACAATGGGTAAGGAATTGGGGAAGTTGTAGAAGAGGAGGGGGTAGGACCAGGTCACAAGAGTTTACAGATCTGAATTTTTACTTTAAAAGGATTCCCTTTTGAAGCTAGTACAGTAAAATTAAACTGTTTAGTGGGGGAAGGGTGAAAGGTTTAAAAACACACACGAAAGAGAAAATTGAAAGGTTCTATAACAAATGTTAGCTTTGATTATTTCTGGGCTGTGACTTTGTGGCTGAGTTTTAATCTCTGCATCTCTGTATTTTCTCAGTCGTCTCTCATGGGCTTTCTTGCTCATGTGAGGATGGGCGGGGGTGGGCCGTGGCCTGTCAGGGCAGGCCAGGATAGCTGCAGCGGTGCTGAGAAGCCCCTCCGTGCAGCCCAGCCCAGCAGAGCGGCTGAGTGTGAGTACTGAGGTGGGCCACTCCATGGAGTTCAGCTGGGCCCCAACCTGTTCGCTCATCATATTGTCCAAAGAGACTTAAAGTTTTCAGGTTCAGATTTGGGGGACTGACCTTGCCTCCAGCCTAGCGATGGCTTTGTATGAATTACGGAGAGTCTCTTTCTCTAGAGAAGTTACTGCCATCTTCTGGAGAAGCTTTATAATGATGACAGAAATCCTGGAAGGCTATGAGGGACACCTTGGAGTTGTGCAGTGCACAACAGCGGGCATCGTTCTACCAAGGGCCTGTCCTCTGAACCAAAGCCCTGGCATGGATCTGGAAATCTGCGCTTTTATATTATTACTTTTCTCATCATACATTAAAACATTTTTTATTTTGGAAAATGTCAAACATATACAGAAGTGGACAGAATCGTGTAATGAATATTCATATCACCCTCTCCAGCTTCAGTAATGATTCACATTCTGTGCATTCTTAGCCTCTATCTCTCCACAGTATTTTTGTGAGAGTATTTTAAAGTAAATCTCAGATTTCATATCCTTTCTTCATAGATTTGAGTATTTATATATTTATATAAGGGATTTCTAAATAAAAGTACCATTATTACACCCAGAAATGGGCACTTTCTTAAAGCTCTGAATGATCCTGATATTCAGCCAGGTTTTTAAAATGGTGTGCAGAACACAGGGCAACAAAGGCAAGGGGGAGATCGATTACAAACTCATGATAAGGTGTTGAGTTTGTGCCAGGAAGTTTGGGATTATTCTAAGGGGAATGATGAGGCACCAGAGTCTGAGCGGGGTGATGGGGTAATGAGACTTACGGTCTTTGCTGGTATTTGTCCCTTCCTCCCAGTCAGCATTCCTTCCACTCTGGGACTCTGACTTTCTCTTTCTTCTGTTACCTCAGAACCGTCTCACCAGCCGAAGCAACCCACCTTCCTCCCAGTCTTTCCTGTAATTTCTCTGTCATTCAAGACTATGGAAGAGGACCCAAAGGGAACACACTTGCAGTCTGACTTAGCAGACCCAAATCAGAACCACAGTGGCTCTGGCCCTAAGTAACCACAACACAGGACTCCACACTCCCTCATCTTATAGAACGCGGGCGGCAGTCACACACAAATGGGAAGCCTGGGTAGAGAGGGATGCAGCCCAAGAGATGTTGGAAGAGTTTGCCTGAGGACCACGCTGCCCGGGTCCTCTTTGGCATCTCAGGAAGGGCATTATCCTATTGTTCACTGTTCTCTATGGAGATTTTGAATCTAAAATACAAATCGTTTAAAGCCACTGTTTTGGCTTATCAAGTGGGTGCAAATAAAATCATCTGCCTATTTGACTTTTTAATTTTAAGACTTTATTTATTTATTTGAGAGAGAGAGCATAAGAGGGGGTAGGGTCAGGGGGAGGAGCAGACTACCTGCTGATCAGGGAGCCCAACACGAGACTCGATCTTGGGACTCCAGGATCATGACCTGAGCTGAAGGCAGTCGCTTAACCAAGTGAGCCACCCAGGCACCCTTGACTTTTATTTAGATGCCACTGTCTCTAGCCAAAGCAGCCTCCTTCACAATGGGGTTGAATTCTACCCTTGTCCTGCCCTTCAGAGCCGACTTAGGCCTCCATGTGCTCATCCCATTGGCTCTGCCCCCTCTGTTTGCTCAGGACACTAAACTCCTGCCTGTCTGCCCAGGCTCTTCTCTGCTTTCCTTATTCTGTCTGTGGTTGCGGATAATACTTTCACAGGAGTGAAAATCATCCCCTAATAATTATTGACCAGAGTCAGATAACAAAAATCCTATCGATTCAAATTAGGTTCTGGGAGGATTATAAATTTGAAGGTCCTTTAATTCAAATACATCCTGAACACTGGGCCATCTCATTCTCTGGCTCTTTCCACCCCGGCTCACCCACTTTTTGAACAACCATAACCACCGCAGGGGCAGGCCTTCCCCGCCCCCTCACCCGGGGAGCTCACGGGGACTGGGAAAGGAAGTCTGCTTGTATTTGCCCCAGCCTCCCCTCCAATGGGTCAGTGCAGCCGGGTAGCCATGTCCCAGTCGGTGAGGAGCATCCCGCCTGGACTGAGCATCCAGTGCTGTGCTTCAACTCTGTGACTCCTGACCAGTCTCCAGTGACGTGGCTGGAATACGCAACGCTGAAAACCATTCTTTTCTAAAATTCTATTAAGGGAAAGGAGATGGGAAACGGAAACAATAAATACGCTGGGAGGCAGTCACAGCTAATGCACCATCGCCTCGGGTGCTCCTGAGAACCTGACAGGGGCAGCCAGCAGCTGGCGCTCTCAGTGAGGTTTCCTAAATGCAAGGCTATGCAGAAGCCCCCAGAGGTCTATAAATTCTATTATTTAAAAATGGGTATTTTCAGTTTGAGGGGACCCAAAATCTATCTGTCTACGTGTATTCTGGATCCTTTCTATGAACCCCTTGTGACCGCATGGCGATTGTATTTACAATCACGTTGACCCCTAATGCTGGAGAATTTGGTTTCTGCTGAAAGGCTGGAGGAAACCTGTGCTGAGATTTAATGTTCACTAGACTAGAACATCTTTGTTTTATCTAACCCCAGTCCCTTAAGGCTATAAATGTATGTTAAGTCTTAAACCCAGACACTTGGAGGGAGAGAGTCAGCTCAGGTTTAACCTGGAATGAAAATTAGTGTGCACAGCACCAATCTCAGGATGGTGTTTTGCTTCTTAAGTCCAAAAATGTGAGGTAAAGTTAAAATAAGCGACATTTTGATGGTGAGTCTTTTTATCTGAAAAGGTGGCAAGAATTTCGTTGTTCCTAAGTAAAATACAGGCATTATTTCTGTGATCTATAATAGCAGGTGACAAGTTCTAAAATGAAATAGATCTCTTTGAGGTATTTATTAAGACAAATGGGTTCGTAACTGTTGTTGGAATAAAGTGTAAACTTCATTTATTGTTTCCTCTGAAGTGGGTTTAGTGTATGCACGTCAGTGACATTTCCACGATACTATCTGTGCCCAATTTCTATTTTATTGTTGATACATGGACCCGAAGGACTCTGTGATGTTTTCTGCATTATGTATTTATTTTGCCTCTAATATGATGAGCACTTACTTTTGGAGTGAATAAGCATGAGATCGAGAGTGACAGAAGGAGCAGTACACGAGAGGCTCGGCAATCATTGTAAACATGGGGTGCAATCCACTTTTAAATGGACTCATGGAAAAAAAAAACCACAGAGTATCATCAGAACAAGTGGGCATTTCGATCACACTTCTTACTATGGCTGGTGATATTAAAATTAATTCAAAATTCATAATTATAAAGTTATAAAGGCATAAACAAATTGGGATAGAAATTAATTTCACAGTAGATAGTCACAGACCTTGAGGTGGCAATGAGAAGGGAATCCTAAACTAAACACGCCGCTGGTGCTTGAGCGACGCTGTGTTTACCTCGTAGGTGTGCATTTATACTACGTCGGGGGTGAGGTGTACGCCGAGTGTGTGAGCGACAGCAGCATTTTTGTACAGAGCCGGAACTGCAACTATCAGCACGGCTTCCACCCGGCCACCGTCTGCAAGATCCCTAGCGGCTGCAGTCTCAAGATCTTCAACAACCAGCTCTTTGCTCAGCTGCTGGCTCAGTCGGTTCACCACGGATTTGAAGTCGTATATGAGTTGACTAAGATGTGCACTATCCGCATGAGCTTTGTTAAGGTGAGGCGTGCTTGCTTTCAGAGAGTAAGCTGGAAGGTGAAAAACAAAATAAAACAACCCCCAGAGCATTCCTTGGGTGCTGTGGCAGCTATTCCTCCAGTTCAAGTAGGCAACCGGCTTTTTGTTGTTGTTGTTTTCGGGGGGTTTCTCTTGGAACTTGGCTCCGTTGTTTCCAAGAAGAGCTCCTCTAGGAGTATCAACTCTCTTGTTTAGCAGTTACAAGGAAATTCTTAAGCGTTTTACTTTTGAAGGAAGAACAAGTTAAGGTAGTAATCTGGTTTTTTTTTCATGCAGATGAAGTGACAATGATAATTTTATAGGATTTGATGCCACAGAGGGTTTTATTTTTTTTCATCTCTCAAATTCCTGAGCACTGCTGTCTCTCGATAAATGTTGTTGAATGTATCTGCATTGAATACAACATTGCCCTTACTCTTAGCATACAGGCCAACAGAGGAGATCATATTTATAAATAAGCTACAGAATAGACAGTGGTGGTGTACATTAGTGTCATTAAGTGCTGTTATTAAGGCATAAATAACTTGGGATAGAAATATTATGTTGGGTATGATTAACTCTGAGCGAGTAGTAGATGTTCCTTTTATGAATATTTATTGAATTTCTCGAATTAGATCTTACTAACGTTGATGTGAAGGTTTCGGAGAACTGAGGAAGTTAGTGGGAAGGAAAACCAACTGGATTTGCACGCTGAAGGCTTTGGCGGTTCCATCTCTTGCAAAGCACTTGCAAATAATTCTGACAATTCAAAATCTGAGCTTGTTTATCAAACTCTGGGGTCTGTGTGACCGTTTTCACACTGCCGCATATCCATCCAAGAAATCAGTATGGCTTGTTCCAGGTTTTTTTCAAAGTAAAATTTATTAATTCTTTAAGATTACCATGAGAAAGAATTGTCCTATTTTTCTATACTCTAATTTTTATTGTATTTATAATTTTAGTAAATATTTTAAAAATAACATCAAGAATATAGTTTCCAATTAAAAATGGCTTTTTGAAACCATTTCTTTCATGATGACAAAGCAAACTTACTGCTAAGCTTTAAAAGCATTTTTATATTGTAAAGCTATTAGCAAATACCTGGAAATCTTTCCAAATGTTCTGATGCTTTGGAGCCAGCAGAGGGCATTAAATTGCCGTTAAAGAAAAATCATCTGACTCATAGTTATTTTTTCCAGGTCCATGTTTTTAAATTAGGATGAAATGCCAGTACGTCAGAGGTAATTATTTCACTCACATAAGCTTGCATGGACATCTGATTATCCTAAGATCAGCTAGAGCTATTTCATAAAGCTATACAATTCACAGAAAACAGTAACATTGCAAATATCACAACAGACAATCAGTTTAAAAGAAATTTAAAAGTTCTCATCATGGGGAAAAAAATGTGTAAGTATGTGAGGGGATGGATGTTAACTAAATGCATTGTGATCATCTTGTGTATATCCAGTCATTACGTGTACACCTAAAACGTACACAGTATATATCAATTATATCTCAACAAAACCGGGGCGGGGGGGAAGACAGTACATATAAAAATAATGTAAAATATCTCATTAGTAATTTCATATCAATTATGTATTGATAGGATAATATTTTAGATAGATCGAATTGAATAAAACACATTATTAAATTTAAAAAAGAGAAATTATAGGACTAAAGACTGGTGGCTACCACTGAGAGGTGATGGACTGGATCATCTTTGAAGCATCTTTTATCTTTGATTTTTTGCTGATTCCAGGACTCAGTCGGTCAGTCAATAAGATATTACTGAGTGCCTACTATGGAGCACACCAGGTGCCATTCTAGGTATTAGGATCCATCAGTGATTCCTCAAGGTCTCTGCCCTCATGGACTCAATATTCCAGTAGGCAGAGACAGGGACTAAACAACAGCTCTAATGAAGAATGTGAATGGAAAGAGAAACGTAGGGCAGGATATGGGGAATTGGAGTGCTGGCGTAGGGGTAGGTTGCAAGTTTTAAAAAGATGGGTATGGTGGGCCCCCGTGGGGACTTGAAGGAGACGAGGGAGTTAAGTCATAAGGGTATGTGGAGGGAAAGCAGCAGACACAGAGGAAGGGCAAACCATACTGCAAGAGCTTACCCCCTGGCATTTGTAGGAGCGGAGAGGCCAGGGTGCCGGAGTCAGGAGCATGAGTCAGGGAGCCGGGGGTGGAGGTGGGGGGATGAGATCCACTGCAAGGATTTCAGCTTTTACTCTAACAAGATGGGGAGCCCCTGAAAGGATTTGAGCCGAGAATTTCATAACCAGACTTATATTTTTAAAGGATCACTATAGCTGCTATGTGGGTTGCAGATACTCTGCAGGCAAGGATGGAAGCCTTTGAGACCAGCTTGGAGGCCATTGCAGTATTCAGATGAGAGTTGAAGTTTGCGCCCAGTAGGAGGAGCATCCTCATAGAAGGTGTAAGAAGGGGAAGGATTCTGAGTTGCACAGGTGGATTCCATGGGGGGGGTGGTAAGTGAAAGGAGGAGTTAGAGAGATGAAGTTGCCTCCACCCGGGAGGGAGAAGATGCAGGTGGGTCAGGTGTAGATAGAAGATTAAGACTTCAGTTTTAGTGAGAATAACTCTGTGGTGTTTGACACGCATCCACGCGGAGATGCTGAGCAGACAGTTAGATGTACGAGTCTGGATTTAATGAGAGAGGGCTGGGCTGGAGATTCAGTTGAGGAATTGTAAGCGTTTGCACAGTACTTATCTATGAGCCTGGATGGAATTGCCAATAGTGTGAGTTTAACAGAGAAGATCAGGGCTTCTAGGACGGAGCCCTAGGACACTTCAACCTTAGAAGATAGGGGGAAAGAGAAAGAACCAGAAAAGAAAACTGAGAAAGAGTAACCAATGTTGTAGTAAAACTAAGTAAAAGTAAGTTGCTCTTTAAACCAAAAGAAGAAAGTATGTTGAGGAGGAGAGGGGACGAACTGGATCACGTACTGCCCAAGGAACAGGAAGACTGGGAACTGATCATTAATTTTAGCATGTAGAGGACCTTTTTGATCTTAGCAGGAATAGTTTCACTGAAGGCTGGGGTTTAAATGCTGATCAGAATGGAATTAAGAGAGAATGGAAGGAGAGGAATTGTCCATACAGCCAGTACGGACAACTCATTTGAGGGTTTTTGCTAGAAAGGGGGTCAAAAATTTGGGCAGTAAGTGGTGGGAGTGGTAGGGCCAAGGGAAGTGTTTTGAAGATGGGAGATATTTCAGCATGTTCCTATGTTGATGGGAATGATCCAGCAGAAAACAAAATATTGCAGGAGACAATGGGAAGGTTTGCTGGAATGATGTCCTTGGGAAGGCAGTAGAGCCTTATGAACAACTGGATGGACTGGCTTATTTGGAAGATGGATAATTAATCTGTGGTGAGAAGTAGAAAGGCTGAGTATGTTGGCGCAGGTGCTGTGGAAACTCTTCTGATTGCTTCATGTCTCGTTAAAATAAGATGAAAATTGAGAGGAAGCCAAACCATAAGTGATGCTGAACTCTGAACAAACTGAGGGTTGCTGGAGGGGAGGTGGGGCGGGGGGGAGGGATGAGGTAACTGGGTGGTGGGCATTAAGGAGGGCCCTTGATGTAATGAGCACTGGGTGTTATATGCAACTGATGATGAACCACTAAATTTTACCCCTGAAACTAATAATACAGTATATGTTAACTAAATTGAATTTAAATAAGTATTTTTTTTAAAAAGGTTATCATTCGCAAACAGACTGGGGAGTAGGTGTTAGCCATTTTAGGGAACAGAAGCAGGAGTGAGCAGTCATTTGGGGTGTGGGGGGGTAGTGGGAGAGCACAGGGACCGGGAGAGTGTCATTCGATTGCAGGTAGCATCAGAGATGCACTTGAGGCTTGTGGTCACGACTGTAAAGTGTGATCAGGCAGCATGGTTGTGTTGAAATCCAGTTTTTTAAGAACTACAGATAATCACTGTTCCCAATAACAGTGATGTGTTATGTCTCTTCATTTTTTAAAAATTACTTGTCGCTGATGTATAACATACAGAGAAAAAAGACCAATTTATTTTTTATTTATTTTTACTGTCTCTCCCACAAATGGTAATAAATGGGAAATTGCTAAAAGTGAGACAAAAAGAGAGAGAGGAGAAACACGCTTTGTTAGCCAACCCTGAATAATCAAGAGCACCCTCACTTCTGTCTTTACACCTTTCAGATCCACTCACTTGTCTGTAGTGAGCATCTGTTTTGTGCAAAACACTGTCTTCAGCAGGAAGGGATTGAACGTAAAGTCAGGCTCCTTCCCTTGTGGAAGACAAAACGATTTGCCAGTGTTTCCAATGTGACTAGAGACCAGACCACTCGAGGTCCATGTATTGAGCTGTGAGCTCAGAGGGAATCCTTTGATTTGGACTCATCTTTGGGTGTCTGGTTGATGCAAAAATTGTCCTATACTTACAGGAAGGTGGAGTCCACGTTCTCCCGGGTCTCAGGAGCTGCTCTGGTGTGTGGGCTCTTTGTGCACGGACACCTGTCTCACACCTCTAGAGACTGACCCAAAAGTCTGGCCCCATCACTCTTGGCTCTGTTCTTGCTTTCCAGGGCTGGGGAGCTGAGTATCATCGCCAGGATGTCACAAGCACCCCCTGCTGGATTGAAATTCATCTTCATGGACCACTGCAGTGGTTGGACAAAGTTCTGACTCAGATGGGCTCTCCACATAACCCAATTTCTTCAGTGTCTTAACAGCCAGTCATGTCTTAACCTACATTTCTATAGAATAGATGCTATTGCAGGCAGTGGCTTATATAGCATTTCAGATTTGCAATTAACTGAAATTTCTAAGTACATAATGTAAATACTTATAATATATACTATTCATATTTTTTATCACCAGTTGTTTTGTGCTAGAATTTCTAGTCAACCTGATGCCAGTACAACGTGATTAGAAAAGCAGATTTTTCATGCCTATGCTATACGAAGAAGCGGCTTCTTTTGTGGGAGAAAATAAATGAAAGGCAATTGCGTCAATAGAATTTGAAAAATGTTGGCAGAAAAAAAAGGCAGCGATAGTCAGCCGTGTCATTATAAGGCATGTTGTGTGGCCTACCAGAAAAATATCAAAACTGTTTATATCTTACAAATCAGGGTACTAGCAGCACTAGAGAAAGTGACACTTTCAGACAAAAGAAAGCAGTCAAACCCGTAACATTTAAACAGTCTCACTTTTAGTGCTATTGGCAAGAAGGAAAAAAAACACACACACATCAAGCTTGTAAAATTAATTCTGTAAGATAAGTCACGTAAATTATTTTATTTCCCAAGTTGAAATACCTATAACTGGACTGTTGTGCTGATTTAATGGTACATTTGAAACAGATTTAAACTGTGATTGGAAAAGAGACTGTGAAGCTGGGAGTCATGTTGCTTCATGATCTACCACTGTACAAATAAAAATAATGAGTCTAATACATGGGAAGATTCATATGAAAATAGCATGAAATAAGCTGTGTTCCCAAATTGCAAAATAAGACCAGAACTTCGTCCAAGAATCACCCAGGGAGACCTCCACATCGGAAATCGGGCCCGATTTCCTGGTTATTCCAGTCAAGCAATCTGGCGATGTCCGAGTCTGCATAGTGAGCTAAAGGACCGTGTGTGTAAATCGTAGGTGGGGAAAAAGCAGTAAAGTAAGCGGGCTGGACGAAAGCATCGTATGTTTAATCACACCTTCTCATATTCCCATTGGAAGACTTCGTGGCGAGGGCACTCCTTTTGCCTCCTTTCCCCTACATGTTGGCACGTACTATTTACAGATGACTAAAACAGTGGTGAAGCCTTTGGGAAAATCTGGACACATTGCTAGGGTCAAATTTATGAGTTATATAACTTAGTGTCTCGATCTGCTGGTCACAGCTGGTAGCCTCTTATAAAGCTGAAGCCTCATACCTGGAAATAACTTCCCAAGTAAAATAATAATTTCGTGACCCCTATAATTTCTGGGGAACAGTGGTACTGAAGAGTGGGACATTTAAAATATATATGTACGGTATTAAAAACCTGTTCTTATTTACTCTTGGATGATAGAGGAGAGGATAATTCACCACATTTCTAGGTACTTTCATATATAAGTATATATATATATATGTATATACATATATATATAGTTCTCACCCACTAAACACTGCATTGCTTCGAAAAATATTTCACACCCTCTTAAAAATGTATAATTTAAGAAGGTAATTATGCTTGTAACAGACGGTACTTCAGTAATCCAAGAGGTTTCTTCATTTATGCATTCTGTCTCAACTCTTTTTAGCATTAGTGCACACAATAGTTGCTTCTCATTAAATTGTATTCAAGGTAGACATGATCCTGTGAAAAAGATATATACGAGTGAGCTCCTACTGTCACTTCTTGTAAGGACTAGTGTTATCTAATAGAAACTTTCATATATGCAATAGAAAATAGTACATTCTACGTTAAAACTAGGTGGTCCATTTAGTGTTTAGAAAACCCCGTAGTTCATTGGTTCAACTCTGTATTGTGCCCCTGTACAGGCCCGGTACAGTGTTAGGTACTGTGGAATCAAATGTAAACCAGAGACAGCCCCAGACTCTGGAGCTGAGAGTCTTGTTAGTAAACCTGTGTAGACATCTTCATGTTTCACAACTTTTAAAACAAAACCAAACCTACGATCTTTCTTTCGCTCGAAAAAATATAACTGATTTCTTAATTATCTCTATTTTGAAACTTACTTCCCTTCTCTTCTGAGCAATCAGGTAAGAGATGAAGTCTTCCTTGGAGAAATTCTACTTTTCTTCAGTGCCCCAAAGTTGTTTGTTTTCTCCCCTTCCCTGTTTTCCAGTTTTTTTTCCCATTTCTCTTTTCTTGGAAACGGCATTAATACGATGAGTCTTCCTCACATGAATACAGCTCTGTGAGAGCATAAATATACATGGTTTTTGCTCCAAAGACCTAACATAGCTTTCTGGATCTCTTCACAAATGCTCAAACTCATCTTCTGATAACCTTATACCTTTACAGAATTAATCATAACTGGTCACTTATAAATTACACTTAAAAAAAGTTAACAAACCTGGATGTTCATGCAGGTTTGGTAAAACCTGGACAAAATATTCCAGCGAGCCTGTGTTACTCCTTTAAAAAACAAATGATTAAAGTGGGGTACATTTGCATCATCACTGGTCCTGTCTCACCAAAAGTCCGCATTAGGATAGGAGTGAAATTCAGAAAAGTTAACCCTTCGGTCACTGTAACTAGTCACATTCTCATCAGGCTTTTAACATTTTTGCTGGCAGGAATTGTCCAAAGTTGTAATGTAGCATTTTCTTTGAGACTTCCACATTTGTTCATGTAGCATTCATTCCTTTAGATGGACAATCCCCCAAAAATGTAATAGCATTCCTTTATAGGATAACTAGCAAAGTGGACATGCTAAGCCATTTAAAGGCACCAATAATGCCAAACATTTTTAAGGTTGCCATGGACAAGGGTCGTGCAATACAGAACAACGTTTTGGCCTGCTCTGAAGACCCAGAACATTTGTGGTGTTGTTCAAGCCTGTTTTCTGTTCTTTTCCTGTTTAAAAATTGAGATGTGAGGAGTTTGTTTTAGTTAGATGATATTTTACTATCTGCCAGTGCTTTGGAACTATAAAGATGTCACTTTTCAACACATTCACCTTATTTTTTTTTTTTTACATTCAGTATAATCAGGAAAAGTTGAACAACAACATAGCACTAGCACTTAGAATCCCCTTTTCATTGTCTTCTAAGGGATTAGAAGCAACAACAAAAGCATTTTCTAAGTATTACCTGCTAGACTTTAAGCACCTGCTTAACTTTGAATGTGTCCTGAATATTTGGTATGTATATTCAACAACTAAAGCAAACTATAACGTGCATTCCAAATTTGTCTTCCCCTGTTATGATTTAGCAGTTGAACTGTATGACAAGACTAGGGGATCCTGACATGTTCAAATTGATGTAACACAAACCAACAAGAAAAGAAACCATTTCTATTTAAGTAATGCTTTTGATGGTCATATCTAGGCTTCAATTATCCTTCAAATGCACACTTATACTGTTATGTGATTGTTTATAATAAACAGTACTGTACCTATATGGTTCTGGCTCATTTTTCCCTACAAACATCATAGAAAGGTCATTGTATATGGGTCTTTAAGGTGATCTTAAACCATCTTATTTTGAAAATGAGATGATTTTAAAATCTAACATGCTATACAGAAATTAGGTAATGGTTTTGAATTAAACATCTTGGTATCCCTGGCATTAAGTATAAAATCTTGGAGATATTTTGTGGTAATTTTAGAGAGGATATGCATAGAAGCTTTTTTTCTGGAGAGTGGTAAATATTAAGTGATATTGTGACATACAGGAAAGAACAATTTTATTATTGTAAACATCTGTTCATTGTACATATATATTAAGTATCAGGAAAAGCGCTAAAGATGACTAGTGAGGAAAAAGTAAGATAAAATCCAGGAGGAAATTCTTAATTCCCTCCATTTCCTTTTAGTCTTAAAATGGTGGGGGAAAATATGTAACTATTTCAAGAAAGCTTAACCTTCTCATTAACTTGATCAAGGTTTTCCTTTTTAATTTTTTTAAGAAATGCTCCCTTTATTCAAAAGAGGTATTTGTTGACTTCCAAACTATAAACAAATGAAAGGCTATTCTGGTTCAGATGTAGGCGGGGATTGTGAGACCTCCCGTTTAAGCTGTGAGTTTATGGAGAACATTGATTATGTCTTGTCTGCTTTTGCATCTTCATGGTTCCCGATCCTGTTCCTGACTCTAATATTTGGTATTGGCATTTCAAACACTCACTAGTACAGTTTTTTTTTTTAAATATCATGGCATAGACATACATGGTCTTTAAACAGTAACCTATCTTAGAGAAGAGATATTTTCATCCTAGAAACCTGTGCATATTCATTTATCAGGTTGTTCTTAATGCATCAGCCCCTGTAGATACACAGCAGGCACTGTAGATGAAATGACAAATAACACAGTTTCTGCCTTTAAAGGAATTTACAACTTTGTGGAGGAAGATGAACGAGTACGCCAGTCAAGTTCAGTGCATCATTGGTTGTGGCTGGTTGCTCTCCATCAGGCCCTAGGGGGCTACCTGGGAAGGTTTCTGGGACAATCCAGCCTGTCTTCCTTCCCATCAGTTCCCTGAGCAAGTCACCCAAGACCTTCCTAAGCCAGGTTGGGTGCCTGCTCTCTGTGCTGCCATCATACTTGTGCTCCTCAATGGTCAGTTATTAATTCCTGCACCACACTGTTTACTTGTCCAACTGTCTGCCAGACGGAGTTCTTTAAGGGACGGGATTGTATCTATTCATGGTCATCGTTTTCCGGCTATTGTTTAGAAAGGCATTTGGGGTTCGTATTGTAAAACCAGAAATGGTATTTGTTTCCAATTCCCCTTTTTAAAAAATCAGCATGTATTTCATTTCTCCTTTTTTTTTTTTTAAGATTTTATTTATTGGAGAGACAGAGCAAGCACAAGCAGGGGGAAGAGGCAGAGGGAGAAACAGACTCCCCATGAGCAGGGAGCCTGACCTGGGGCTTGATCCCAGGACCCCGGGACCATAACCTGAGCCACCCAGGCGCCCCTCATTTCTCCTCTTTGAAATAAAATAATTGCAAGCCTCCAATTGCATGCTGTAGCTGGTGGGATAAGAGAAACCTGCTTATGATTTGGTTTGGAAATAGATTCTCAGCTGCACTGCAGTAGCAAAGAAAGGTAGCTTTGACAGTTAAACAGTTACAATTGTTTTTATTCCAAGTACTTCTTTTCAAAATGTAAATTTCGGTAAAGATTAGGAAGAAGCCTAAGGAACTCTGATGTGGCTCTAGCATTGCGGTGCCAAAGCAGCTGTAAACAGTATGCGAACAGTGAGCGGGGCGGGGCCGGGCTCCAGGAAAATGTTATGGAGACCGAAATTTGAATCTCAATATTTTTCACATGTCATGAAATGTTTTCCTTTAGATTTTCTTCCACCATTTAAAAATGTAAAAACTATTCTTGGCCTGCGGCAGAACAGAAACAGGCTGTGCTTCGGCTTCGGCCTGGGGCAGGGTGTCATAGTTTGACAAGTCTTGCTTGGAGGACTGAGAGGCCACCCTGAGTGTACCAACCCCAGCTGTGCTCCCCTCTGTAAGCAGCCTATGAGACACCCCAAGCCCAACCACCAGAACCCCTCAGCTGAGCTCAGCCAGCCCACAGCCTGTGAGCAACAACAACAAAAAGGTGGTTATTTTAAGCCATCATGCTTTGAGGTGGTGTGTGTGGTGTGTTGGATAACGGAAACGGTAGTCCTCACCGTCGTTCTTCTGTTTGGAATGTTGATGAGACCTTGTCTTTGATTCATCAGGAGGCCTCAGGTGAGAGTTGCTTCTTCTCACAAAGTGCAGGCATGCCTATTTGAGAGCACCGCCCATGTATTATTGTACGGTTGCTACTCTGGTTCTGGTCAGTATCCTGGCTCGAGATGATTTGCCAGTACATCAGCTGTGTAGGAGATCTCTGTTCAAAATACTTACATCTCTCTCCTAGACTACGTGGGAAGGCTTGCTATTTTGGTTGCTCGAAAGAGATCAATTCCTGCTTCCAATTATTAATAGCAGAGGTGAGCTATTCCACTTCCCAGCGAGGGTACAGTGTAGACAGGAAGGTAGCACTGGCTTCTGAGGACACTGCTGTCCCTTCGCTGATGTGTTGGTGACCCCAGCATCTGACCCTCAGCTTGCATCTAGTAGAGTTCAGGGCCGGGTGCTTGTTGGTCAGAAAGCACCCAGCCTTCCTCTCCAAAGTGAGCACCTGAGAGTTGCTCCCTGTGTCTCAGTTTTAAGTTCTCGTACTGGTTTAGAATAGGCAATGCCCGTCCTGGGCAGGGACTGTAGTCATTGCCCAATTACAGACAAAGCCGAAAGTGTTCGAGAAATAAGATATTGGATGGACTTTATGCCCTATTTACAGGCAGCAAATGTCTGGGGCTAGTGAGTATAGGACAATTTCAACTGCTGCTGTTCACTGGTGTGAAGGAGAAATAGAAAAGACCCAGGAAACATAGTAACACATCGTTTCAGTTGTAAGGAAGAGAAAAGGGTACCTCCATATGAGAGGAATGCTTGGCTTTTTCTCACTTTCCTGGACGCAGGGGTCCACTCACTAGCACAAAGGGTGTTCATGCCATGAAGTCTATTTTATTTTATTTTTTAAAGATTTTATTTATTTATTTGAGAGAGAGAGAGAGAAAGCATGAGATGGGGGAAGGTCAGAGGGAGAAGCAGACTGCCTGTTGAGCAGAGAGCCCGATGTGTGGGACTCGATCCTAAGACTCCAGGATCATGAACTGAGCCGAAGGCAGACGCTTAACTGACTGAGCCGCCCAGGTGCCCCTTATTTTATTTAAAAAAAAAAAATTATTTGGAGAGCGGGAGTGTGAGCAAGGGGAGGAGCAGAGGGAGAGGGAGAAGGAGGCCGAAGAATCTCAAGCCGACTCCATGCTGAGCGCAGAGCCGGACACCGGCTGGATCTCATGACCCTGAGATCATGATCTGAACTGAAACCGAGAGTAGGTCACTTAACTGTCTGAGCCACCCAGGCACCCCCCCCCCCCCCCCATGAAGTCTCTTTTAGAAAGAAAAGGCCAGCTTTGTAAGTATAATAGGAGCCTGGAAAAAAACGGTCTCTGAGCACTACCCTGCTAAAAACAAACCTGCGTTTTCATAGTAGCAGACAACTTTTGATGATCTTAGAAAAATACTGATTTCTGTAAGACTCCGATTCCCTCACTTTCTGAAGGAAATGATGCTGTTCCAGTTACAATCCCCCCACAGATGATCCTAATCAACATGATGGGGAAGTTCAGGTATGTACGTGTATTTTTATATAATTATAATAAGTAGTAATACATTTTTGGGAAATGCTTAATATTAATTAATATAATACTATTAATATATCCTGTTTGTTATTAGATCTTCAAAGGCAATTGATATAAAATCTTATTAGTGCTGACTGTGGTCTCCAATCTGAGGACTGTAAATGATACAAGGTGCAATTATAAGAGAGGAAAACAAAATCTCACTAGTCATAACTTCTCTTCTGGTTGTTTTTCACATCTTAAGAAAGGCTGTATGCGTTTCTATATCACTAGGCTAAAGCTATGAAGAGGGAAGATTTGTTTATTTTGCTGCAGTATACAATAGCAAAAAACCATTAATCTCTAATGCTTTAGAATAATACAAATGATTATTTGGAGGGTAAGTAATAAATGTTAGGATAATAGGGGAAAGTAGTCCGTGTCCTGAGGAGATGAGATTAACTCATCTAATTACTAAACAGTTCAAATATCTTCACTAAGATAGTTTTAAAAACATTTGTTAACTTTAAAACTTAATAAAAGCAGCATTTTAATCAGATCTTTTTCTATAGTGGGGCAGTTCAGCCCATTTTAAAATAAATCACTATCTTTTTTTTTAATAAATTGCTATCTGAAAACAGGTGAATGTATGTGTCATTCAACAGTATCTGTTATGATTATAATATTCATTTTCATAGCTAAAGAAAATGAGCCGAAGGAGTCACAATGAGAAAAGAATACTAAATTTTCCATGTCAATTACACAAAAGAACTTAGGACAGTTTGACAATACCTGTACTAATTATGTTTTCTAATTCTAGAAAAAGAAACAGGAAATTATAAATCAACAATCATTTGAAATCCCAAATTGGATCTTTTAAACCAACCCTGGAAACCCAAAAGCCACAAAAGAAGTATCAGATATGTTAAAATATGCAAAAACTAAAACCTTGTATGGCAAAGTACCACAAAAGAAGTAAATTGGCAAATTTTAGATTTGGGAAGCATTGGGCTTCCTGCTCAGCAAAGAGTGTGCTGCTTCCTTTCCCTCTGCTCCTCCCCTGCCCCACTCGTGCACTCTCTCTCTCTCTCAAAAAAAATCTTTTGAAAAAATTACAGGTTTTTTTCAAAAGATTTTATTTATTTGTTTGACAGAGGGAGACACAGCAAGAGAGGGAACACAAACAGGGGGAGTGGGAGAGGGAGAAGCAGGCTCCCTGCTGAGCAGGGAGCCCAATGTGGGGCTCAATCCCAGGACCCTGGGATCATGACCTGAGCCGAAGGCAGCCGCTTAACGGCTGAGCCACCCAGGCACCCAAGACAGGGTTAATTTTTATAATATTCACCAGACTTTTGCACATTGAGTAGAAAAGGGGAGCCTAAATATATGACTAGTTGATTCACAGAAGAACAAATCTAAATAATGAACAAGCATGTATGAAGAGGTACTCAAATTTTCCACTATTCAGAGAAATGTTAATAAATGTAACAATTAGCAGTACCTATCTATCAAGGAAGAGTTAACAAAGAACAGTAATTGCTGTTGGCAAAGATAGGAGGGAAAGAAATTCTCCCTTGTTGCTAGTAGACATTTGCAGTGCTAGAGCTTTTTTTGGGGGAAAGAAATACATCTAAAGAAAACACATATCTATATATTTCCCTCCACCCAACAATTATGAGAATCTATTCCAAGACCACTGAACCACCAGTACCTACCAATACATAAGGATACACTACAGGGAGGTGGCATTGTTCATAGTGGCCGAAAACTGGACACCAAGTGAATGCCATCAACAGTGGAATGATTGAATGTGATGACACATTCCTATCATGAGATGCCCTAGAGCCATCTAAAAGAATGAATCAGAGCTATAGAAGTGACTTGGGGGGACTTCGATCTACACAGTACTGGAGCATAAAAAAGTAATATGCTGACATGTAAATATGCCCACATTTTTATGTAATTGACAGCTGCTATATGTGTGCCTATGTGTTTAAGATTTACAAAACATAAGGAAGAATACATGCTAGGTTGTTGACATACTGGAAGGTGGGCAGTACGTGGAAGACTGAGGGTGGGAAGCCAAAAAATGAAACAAAAGGGAGAACCTAAACCAGAAATCCTCAGTATACACAATATGATGGCATTGATGTATTTATATAAAATTATATGTGTGCATACAGAAACTTGAAAAAAATTAGCATATATTGAAGTGCCTACTGTGTTTGAAACCAGGCACTTAGAAGTGTTAGCTCCTACTTTAGCAACAACATTCTACTGTGGGCAGAGCATCATTTTTGGAGACAAGAATTAATTCAAGTCTTGGCTCTGCATCCAACAGTTAGACCTGTTTTACAAGTCACTTCTCCTGAGTTTCTTTCCTCATCCAAAAACAGGGACAATACTTACCATTTTTGAGGTTCAAATGAATTAGCACATGGAAGTACTTTCTAAAGTAATATAATTAGGGTGTAAGTAATATTTGTCTTTTTTAAACACATTCCTTAGTGTACAAAGGCTTTATTTATTTATGATAGTGCATCTACTGTCAAATGTGAAGTCCATATTAAAACTGCACTGGCCTTGCCATGATTACGTACACGGCTCACACGACTTACAACAGTGTGCAGTAAGTAACTTAGAGTCAGAAGTCCTGGTTTTGAATACAGCTAATTGTGCAGTCTTGGGCAAGTGACAACCTCTGTAAGCTTGCTTCTACATCTACAAAATAACTGTTGTGCATACTCTAGGGGATTGTCAGAAGGGTAAGTAGCTGGAATTGTTTTTGAAAATTATAAAATGCTAGAAAATTATAAACTGCTGGCCGGAATTGTTTTTTGAAAATTATAAAATGCTAGAAAATTATAAAACGCTAGAAAATCATTCTGTCATGCTGTCTTTAGATTATAATCTATTTCTTCATGCACCTCTGGGAGGGAAGTTTACATGTGGGCCTCAGAATGGATGGTAGGAAACTCCAGGGGGAAACTGCACTATATATATAGAAATGAAGATTTATTAGTAAAAACATTTCTTCCTGTAAACTGAAATAGAAAGCAAAGAAAAAAAGCATAAACAGAGTACTCTTCTTAATTTGTAACAAGATTTCAGTTTGCAATAAAAACATTTTTGAAAAACTTATCCATGCACTAGTAAAAATTCAGTCAGTACAAAGGATTATTTGATAAACAATGGTCTCCTAACCACTGAACCCCGCCCCCATTCTGCTACTCTACATCATCAGTGCCCCAATTTTGCCTTATGGAAGCAACTCCCAGTTTTGTATACAAGCTTGTATGTGTGTATATCTTTATATATAATTTTTGGTAAGATTGTTAGAAACTTTCGCATTTGCCTATTCATAATTAAGTCTTTGACTATAGACCATTTATAATTTTTGGCCAATATTGCCATTGACTGTTCTTTTGAGAACCATCTGGTTGGTCGTCTTCTTTTTCTCCACAGTAGTTTGGATTAACTACTTTGGAAGCAAAAGATCTATTTTTTAGTTTTCTTTCTTTTGTTATCACTTTTTAGCAAGTTTTTGCAATACTCTAGAGCTGATGAGCTGATGAGCTGAAGAGCTGAAGTAAATCCCTCTGGGTTTCTCCCTGAAGTGAGCCCTCCTGGAGTGATGTTTCTGTCATTAAATCCTGGAGGCTTGTTTACCCACCCCTCTGAATCACACTCAAGTAGAAGCCTGGGAATGGTCTTATAAGATTTCAAAGAGCTTGATTTACTGAAACATATGTTATTACGGAGTGTAATAACATTGGGGCCATCGCTAACCCATTGTGATGAGTACTGCTAGTTTCCTAGCTTAAATATCTCGTGCTTGCTCATTCTTCTGACACTTGGTTGGCAATCTCATAGAAAACCCCATTCCTTGTTGGCCTCGTTTCTCCTCTGCTCAGCCTGAACTCTGTTACTGAAAGCACTCTCTCAAAAGCATCCTAATACCGTCCTCTTCTTCCACTAAATGAACCCGAGATCAAGCCTGCAATACATCTTTCCTACTATGACGGCTGGTTGAGCCCCACGAAATAGTGTCACGTAACTGCAGAATGCAGAATTAGAGAGTCCTGGCTTCCAGTATGCCAAATCTTTAATGCCATTCGGCAGTATTATTTAGGATATAGTTTCACCTGCAGTATTATTTAGGCTATAGTTTGGCTGCATGTAACGAAGACATCATAATGATCATGGCAGACACAGGATATTCCATTTCTCTTGCAGGTGGTCGGTTTCCAGCTAGGATGGTAGCTCTGCTCCTTGAGGCTATCCAAGGACACAGCTTCCTTCTCTCTTGTTCCCTCATCCTCAGTGAATTACCCACATTTGGCTTACAGGTGATCTGCTGCTTGGTCCACATTCTAAGGAGCAAGATAGAGGGAGGGGGAAAGTGGGCTGCCTGCTTCCTTTTAGAGGGCACTAGCTGGAAGTTGCACACATCATTTTTGCTTCTACCCTACTGGCCATTAACTTACTCACGTGGTCTCAATGAGCTGCAAGGGCAGCCGACATAGTCTCAAAAAAAAAAAAAAAATTGACATACAAAATACGGAAAAATGTAAAAATCACATGTATATGATGTATAAAATGTTTAGCTTGCTGAACTTTCATTAAGAGAATACACATGCATACCCAGCATATAGGACAAGAAGAGTAATACCAAAACCCCAGAAGCATCCTCATGTCTCCTCCTGGACTCTGCCCCCTCCCAAGGCTAACCATGCAGAAGGAGATGCAGACTCCCCACTGAGCAGCGAGCCCAATGTGCAACTTGATCCCAGGACCCTGAGATCATGACTTGAGCTGAAGGCAGATGCTTACCTGACTGAGCCACCCCAGCGCCCCTGATTTTTTTTTCCACTATAAAAATTATACTGTAGGAATTCAATAAAGCTCCAACACCATGAGTAAGAGAACTAATAGTTAATAACAAGTGTAAATGAATTCCTTTGCATCCAGAATGAAAAAACTAAACAGAATAAGTGAATCAGACAACTGAAAGGTCTACAACTGGACTTTAATGAATAATTTTGGTAAAATCTGTGGTTTTGCACAGATACACAGGTACAAAACACACATAAAAGATGAAAAGATTCTTTCTCTCCTTAAGTACTTCTTAGAACAGCCTTGACTAAGTTTAACTTGATATATATTTCAGGGCTTAAAACCCAAGAAATGAACACATTTTTGCACAGTTACATTTAAGAGACATAAATTTATTATCTAACATTGGAAATACTCTCTTGACATTTGATTTGTTACTCTTATTGGAAGGTTTGCCTTTTAAAAGTTTTCCTAGGAGACAATACAAGAAAAAAGTACCCATCCAGATTACCTATCATTCTTTGAACATTATTTTAGGAATAACACGATCTTAAATTGGCTCAATTTTTAAAAACATTGACAAAATGCTGGAGTGTTATTCTTACTTTCAGAATCTCTTTTTGAAAAGGAAATTCATATTAAAAAATCGTTTTTGTCCTGACACTGGTGGAATGAGATACATCTATACTGTACACAAGTTCAACACACAAGTCTGCTTTAAAAGAGAGAACACTAATAGGTAACATGAAATGAGAGGCCAACTTTAGGAGATGCTTTCATTCCAGTGTACTTAGTTAACCCCTTTCCTAGGTTTTACCAGCACATCTCTGAGAAGAAACGCACATCCTAATTTCACAGATAATTAACAATGATCATTTTCCTTATACATTTAAAATTCGCTTACCTCTTTGACAGCTCCAGTCTTAACTGTAAAGAAAAAGTTATTTCAAGAACCCAATTTTAGGTGCCCCAACTACATTTTACCATCACAAGTGGCATCACAACTGTCAGTGTTTCTTAAGAGGAGGATTATTAACACTGTGGGTGAAATAATTATTAGTTGTGAAAGGCCATTCCAGACACTGTAGAACATTTAGGATTCCTGACCCACTCACTAAAAACCAGGATTTTTCAAGATCACTGTGACAACCAAAAACATGTTCATCCATTTCTGACTGCCCCTTGATAAGAACCACTAAACTAAATGATCAAAAATTAATATCTATTAACTTTGTGACTTCCACAGAAAGTAACTGCTTCATTACCTTCAGTAACGATGACTGAAGAGGAATACTTTGTTTAAAAAAACAATTGTAATTAAATGTTATTTTGGAAAGGTAAGCTGTTTCTTCAAATTCATAGTAATCTGAAAGGATTAGATGCACAAAGTGCAATACTTAGTTACCCCCAAATGCACACATACATTTACAGGAAAATGACTGTTTATGTTTTACTGGCATATCTAACCCCATTTATCTTTATTATAAAAATATGTCCATCTTCTATAACAAAATAAAAAACATGTGGATCGTCTTGATAAATTCCTTCACACTGATGTTCCTGGAAACTGCTGCTGTCTTTGCTCCAAAACTTGCTGATTTAATAGTTGTTGCTGTTTCTGTAAAAATTGCACCACTTCTGGACTTCTTAGTAATGACTTGAAAAGAAAAAAGAAAAAATATATTTATTAACATTATTCTTATGGGATTAGATTGTCTTCATGCTATAAAATTACTCTGATATGTCTCTATACAAGGCACAATACGCTTACAAAACAAAACGTGCCTGAATTGAATTACACTTGCACCTGATGCAGTGTGTTAAAGTGCAAACTAGTAATAATAAAATCTGATGTCATACATCAAAATACTAAAACCTAAAGTAATGGGTGAAGCTAATCTTATCGGTGACTTTGTACACAAAGGAAATGCTTTATGTTATGCCAGCATATATACTATCTCATAAGGGCAAACAGCCTAGAATAGCACTGGCCCAGGATTACAGCAAGAAAAACAAGGATATGAAACGGGGGCCACATGTGAAAATAGCAGTTGGATGCCAGTTTGGAAATCCATGTAAGGATTCAATTTCTCCCACTAGCCTATTAAGTCTTTCTGAAGAAATTAAAAAGAATGTGTGTGTGTGTGTGTGTGTGTGTGTGTGTATACAGGTATTAATAAAAATAGTATTAGCACATTACAAAAATTTCAGAAAAGACAGAATATGACTGATCTAAAAAAAATAGTTTTGTACACCTACCATTTCTAAATACAGTCATATAACAAATGTAACAGACTATAGTTAATATGCTTTTACTTTAATAAAATACTTCTATAAATTGATGAGGGAAAAAAAAAAACTTTGGTCCCCCAAAATTAAAAAAGATAAACCAAGCAAGGTGGAAATACTATCATTAAACACTGATTTTAAAACTTAACATTAGAGCACAGTACATTTTCTAGTTATTTGTTTAAAACATTTATTGTCAACTATACTTAAATAAAAAATTATTTGTAAAGATGTACCAATATTCTATTAAGTGAATGCACAATAATTACTCAGCTATTATAAAACTTGAACATTTAGGTTGTTTTAACTACTATTTTACTATTTGTGATAATTAGAGTTCTGGCAACATCTTTATGCTTAACTTTATCCATATATAGGGTTTATTTCCTGCTGAGCTGAAGGGATGACCATTTTAGAGACTCCTGATACCACTGCCCAACCGCTTTCTAGAAGTCTGATACATATACGATACCACCAACAGAATGAGAGTGCCCATTTCATGAAACCCCCAACATCACTGTGATGTCTTTTAAATAATTTTCATTTGTTGTATTGTTTATTGTGATTTTTACTGATGTTGAATACCTTTTCACATCATTTAATGGTAGCATTTCTGGTTTTATTCCTGTTTATATTTTTTGCAATGTACTTGAAGCCAACATTTTTTCCTCATCAATTTATATGACTATTTTGTAAACTAAAAATGTCAACCACATTAACTATTAGTGTCTTATATGGGTTGCAAATATTTTTCCTATATGTTAGTTTGAAGTTTGCATTTTTACCACCATTTTTGACTACAGTATTCATTTCTTTGTAATTCTATTTAAGCTAGAAAAAGATTTTTAAGTCTCAATTCTATTTTTTTAATTTTAATTTTAAACATCTTTATCAGGAATTTAGTTTGATGTATAGTGACATGATAAATTCTTTTTGTCTTAAAATTATTACCCAATTATTTCCATATTTATTGAAAAATCTCTCCTTTTCTGATTGAATTCTGATGCCTTCTAGCAAATTTAGAATAGAGATCCTTATTAAATGTTGGTGTCATTCTACTTCCGTATCACTAACGCATTTTTCCATAAACCACAGAATTCAGATATTCAAGGTTTAGTCAGGAATAAAGGTTTGTCTTGGGACAGCATTATGAGATTCCAGTGCGTACCGGCAGAGGAACAGATGACCAGCTGAGCAAATTCTAAAATCTCAAAAATCTAAATAATTTTAACAACTTCTGATAATAAATTTGTAAGTACTTTACAGATACTTACTAGTCTTTTTTGATTTAACACTTGTTCTAAAAGAGTAGGTCTTGCAGGACGATCCCCAAAGGTTCCTGTTCTTTGTTTAACAATGGAGAGTATATTATCTGTACTTTCCTGGGATAAATGATAAAAATGCAAACAGGGTTAACAATTAACATAATATAATAATCTGTTATTGTATGCTTTCAATGATGTAATGAATGGGTCCTCAGCTTCTCTTCCTTCTTGCCCAGTCCCTGTGAAACTTTAGGAAAATCCCCCATAGATAAAATGTTGGCAGTTAATTTTATAGAACACTCCTCACTCCCTCTCCCTCCACAGTTTCCAACCTCAGATCTCCAGTCTTTTGAAGTTCTCAAAATCAATAGTGAGGCAGAGGTGGGAGGAGAAAAGAGTTACTTGGGAGCTATTTTCAATATTACAAAAAATGCCAAGTGGAAATTGAACATTCTCTTTAGATGAAGTTTTCCAGGCCAAAACAAAGTTTGCTTGCCTTTGGATGGAAGACATAAACTCAAAGGCAATTTACATATTGCTAGAGACACTTTGATAGTTTTTTGTCCAGTTAACAGCAACAATTAAACAGGGGGGTAGACAGTAAAATATTAAAGAAGCAACTGATAGACAAAGTTTTCAAAATTTGGAAGTCACTAGGAAGAAAATGACAAACTGGTTTTGAAAAGACTGGAAAGCACTGGTATAAATAATCTCCTACCACCATCCTAAAATGAAAACCATGCTCTGAGACATCCTTACCCAAACAAACTCAGCAGCCCTAACTGCCAAATACGGATCTCCGATTCCTTGACAGAATCTTAAGTATTCGCAATTTTCCTGGCATAACTAAATACTGTAGTTAACTGAGATATTCTGACTCTTACAAAACCACGATACAATACTGATCACATCCAAAAATGCTGACTAAGCAAATATAAAACTATAAATGTTTTACCATAAAGCCATGTCATATATAAATTGACTCTTCTCTCTTTGCTCTTCATTTAGATGGTTACTGAAGCTGTTTTCTTCTCTCGACCTCTCTCTCCTGGCCTCTGAGTTCTCTTAGAATATCCACTTTCTCTCTTTCATTATGGGAAGTTTATCAGCCCAATGTGACAAAAATGTTCAATCCCTAAACATTTTAGACTGCGAAATGTAAAAACAAAAACAAACAAAACTCTAAAAAGAGCATTCTGATACCCAAAGGAAACAAAAATAATTTCTTCCTCTCTCCCCATAGGATTAACTATGTGTGGCAGTTTCATTTTTATTTGCACAAGAAATGGAATCACAAAACTGACTTGATGGCAGGGTACCCTATATTCTCACAACCCCAAATAAAGCACTATGCAGATTCACAATGTTAATGTCACAAAATCACAGAAACTTGTAGTAGAAATAACCTTGAGTCAGCTAGTCCAAACTTCTACAATTTGGGGATTCCCTTTTCAAAAATTTTCAACACCTTTTGCCCTAAGGAGTTTACCAACTTTTGAGGCATCCCGTTTAGTTTTAAATAAATCCAACATTTAGGTAAGCTTTTGTTTTGACTGAGCTGAAATATATATCTCTTGTGATTTTTACTTAAAAGTCCTCGTTACATAGAACTATGCAAAATAAACCTACTGCTTCTTCCAAATGATAGCCTTTTAGATATTTAAGGATAATGATTACTCCCATAAGTCTATTCTTTTATCCCTAGTTCCTTTATGTGTCTCTCCTATAGCATATTTTTTGGTGCATGGACTAAATGTCATATACATTTGTTCCTTATTTAACTTGATTTATGTAAATGATTTTAAATACCTTAATTTCTAATCTTGCTTTTCACACTACAGAAAACCCCTATCACCACTTATCAGTCCTACTATAATGATCTCCTAAAGAATCTCTAAATCTACAGGCCTTAGAGTACAGCCCCTGTTACTTCCTAATTAGGAACTTCGTTTGAAGACTCCAAACCCAAATCCTATAGCTTGGCATTCAATACCATACAGAAACCGGCTACAAATTCTCTTTCCGAATTTATTTTCCATGAATTTTCCACTTAAATATTCTGCTTTAGTTAGAATCGTCCCCTTGCTTCTTCCCAAAAGTGTCTTCTGTATTCCCACTTCCTTTTCTTTACTAAGATGTGTTTCTCTTTTATCTACCAAAATTTTAAGGAAGCAGTATAATATGGGGAGAGAGTGAAGGCTCTAAAATCAGATTGCCTGGGTTTGAATACTTGCTGGCTGTATGACCTAGGCCAAGTTACTGAACCTCTCTGTGCCTTAGTTTCCATGCATGTAAAATATAGCATCTATGTAGCATTGCTGAAGGGTGTGAGACTCCATTTACAGCTTAGCACAGTGCCTGGCATATAAGAAACTTAGCTGATTAAGCTTAAACTATTAGCCACCCTTTCTGGCATATACTGAGTTATATTTTCTCTGCAAAACCTTTCCAGAGTATCTCAGCCTATAATGATCTATCCTCCTCTCCACTACTAAAGTAATATTATACAGTTGGCCCTTATTATATCCCGATGGTAACTGCTGGTTATTTTCTTTACACTCAGTTCGACAAAGACAGCTCTGGAAATCTCCTCAGAACTGGTCAAGTGTCCCATAACATAAGACAAATGGTATAGGAGGGTATTAATTTTTGCTTATAGCAGTTACTTCTCTTTCCTAAAAAAGTCATGCAAATTATTTTAGAATAAGCAAATTATTTTAGAATAGGAAAATCCTTTCTGTGGGAGGGGGAAGGGGAGACTTAATTCAGTATCTATTTGCCTTTTATACATGTTCCTCAAACTGTAGATGCAAAACTGGACAGTTAAAAGAAGGTAGCTATAGATAAAGTACTTATTTTCTTGAAAAGAAGTATATTCTCCCTCTGTGAAGAATTCTGATGTGAATTTGGAATGTACAGAGAACAATGACCCTTACTAACTTTCATTCTGTAATAAGTGAGATGCTTATTTCCATAATTACTTGTAATTCAAGATTTGATAAAATGTATTTTACAAGGATGTGAATACAGGTTTTAAACCTAAGATCCACAGGGGTCCTGAACTCTATAATGTGTACGCAAAATTAAATACCTACCTACCTATGTGTATTTTTCTGGGAAAAGGGTTCATTAGGTTTTATCAGATTCTCAGTTAAGTCCTTTTACCCTAAACAGATTAAGACTCCGTGGGATAAAAGCAGACCCTAATCAGTGTGAATTGTGACATGCTGATGACTATAAATTTTAAAAATATTAAGAACATCACATTTGTAACAATTCCAAAGTCTAAAATTTTAGCAATGAGGCAGCTGTTCAAGTCCAGCAAAAACTAAGAAATTTAAAGAGTTTTAGAATACATACTAGGATAGCTTTCGGTTTAAAAAATTTTCTGGATCATTTTTAACAAGATTCAATTTTTCAATGAAAATGTACTGCGGGATTATAGCTTTTATTAAAAGGAGGAAAGCACACAGGATGAAACATCTGCTTATCTATAACAACTTCAAAGTATACCACTAATAATGACAATAGTGGCTAAGATTTCCTGACTTTTACTATCTGCTACACACTGTGTGAACACTCAATATGGAATATCTCACATATTCACTGCAACATTATGAAGCAGGTACCATTTTAATAGCCATTTTACAGATGAAGAAGCTGAGCTTAAGAGTTTAATAACCTGTTCAGGGCCACACAGCCAGCAAATGATTTGGATTTGGAATTAGGATTTGTAGACAGAAGTCCAACACCAAAGCACTGGCTTTAACCTTCAACCCAGTTCAAATCAAACATTGCAAAAATCTTCCTGAGACTTACACCCCATTATTATTCCATTTTCTTTTCTAGGGGCACTAAGAAACGGGCTAGTGAGAACAGGGTACTAAGAACAGGTATACTGAGAACAAGGTATTAAAAGTACAGGGTACTAAGCATGAGAGTACTGAGAACAGGTCTATTAAGTATGAGGCTACTGAGAATAGAATTACTGACAGAGTAAATAAGATTAACCAAGAACAGGACACTAAGAACACTGTACTAAGCATAGGGTACTAAGAACAGCTTACTAAGAATAGGGGTACTGATAACAGTATGCTGTGGATAGGGTAATGAAATCAGGAAGAGATTACCTTCTCCAAATTACAATTTCATGTAGGTTCCTAAGTCTCTTTGCCTCCTCCTTTGGCGATGAACCAGCTCAATCACCTACTATCTGTCCTTCCAGCCCATATCCCAGATCTTTGAAATGACAGATCTGCTGATGTATATCACATCATTTCCACTGACATTTATTCATCCATCACAAGGATGCAACAGAACTGTTAAGGCTTTGCACACGTGTTTATAAACTTTAATTCAGGACAAGCACTCACTCTCAACCACAAGTCCAGCCCCAGCAACCTGGCCCATACGGTTCGCAGTAAGAGTGGAGTTTCTTCTAACCACCTCCCACTCCCCAAGACCCCAGCTAAGGTCTGATACCTCCAGTCTGACGTTTCCCGCGCTGCCAGGCTGGGCGGACCCACTGCAGTTCAGGGCCTGGTCACTTTTCTTCTTTTTGTACTTGTCCTTGTACATCTTGTTGCGGTGTTTCTTGCACATCCAAGGTTTCCGCTGCTTGGCCACCTGGCTCGTGGTCTCGCTGCAGCCCTCGAAGGTGCAGGTCTTGCTCATGCTGCCCCCGCCGCTGCCCCGTCTCCGGGCTCCCCCGCTGCCACCCTCGCCCCCAGAGTGGGTCTCCTCGTCCTCCAGATCCTCCAAACTAGCGGTGCTCTCGCCTCCCCCTGGGGCGTCGGAAGTGTCCAGCAGGTCGGCTTCGTCCTCTCCTGCCTCCTCCTCGCCAGCCCCCGCCACTTCGCACAGGTACCTAATGGGCTTGCCTGCACCGGCGCCGTCCCCCAGGGCCGGAGTCGGCCTCAGGACGCCCTCGGCCGCAGAGTCGTCCTGCCCTCCGCAGGGGTGCATCACCAGCAGAGTAAACTGCGAGCCCGGGGCCGGGACGGGGGCTGGAGCCGGGGCCTGGCCCAGAGCAGGGGCGGGGGCCCCGGGGCGGAGGGCGCCGCTGGCAGCTCCCGGCCCCACACCCTCGACAACACCCTGCACCTCCGTGCTGCTGACACCTTATGGGGGTCCACGACCCCAGCCCTTCAGCACCTGCAGGGCCCAACGGCACTTCGCAAACCAAAGACCCAGGACCCGCGACAGGAAAAAAAACCTTCCAGCTCCGCGAAGGCAGCGCGACTGCGCCTGCGCGCGAGCGTTTCCACGCCGGGTGCCTTTCGGGGAACTCGGCGTCTCTGAAGGGCGGGGCCGAGCCGCCAGCGGAGGAACTGACTGCGCAAGCGCGGCTCTGCCGCTGGCGGGAGGCGTAGCGCTTCGCTGGCGCCGCCGCCGCTGCGGAGGCTGTGTGTGTGTGAAGGTGAAGCGGCCGGGGCGCTCGGTAAGACGGCGCTTTTTTGCTGGAACCTACTGTGTTTAAAACGTTTCAAAACACTTGTGAACTGGAACTCCACAGCGTAAATTAGGATTGTTCCTGAGCGATTTTGTGACTTGTGTCGTTCGGACGCTAATTATCATAATATTTTGTCCCTAACTGCCTGAAGTGGGAGGTGTGACGCTGGGATGTGGTGATGTCACAGCCTGGGACCGCTAGTTAGCAGTCAGGAACGGCAGAGGCGGCGTATTTGAAAATAATATGCTGGAGAAGGAGTGGGCCAGACTTGGGCCAAAGTTCTATTTGTGTTGAGAGCTAAGTGATTTGTTGATAAATTTGTCTTTCTCTCCTGGAAACTTATTTATTTGATTTTTAATATTTGTCCTTTGCTATGACCGCTGAGGTAAGTCTTTAACAACGTTTTCATTAAATACAGTGACAATGTGTGAAGAGCAACAATGAATGACAAACAGAAAAAAGAAAACAATAAATGATCTATCATTTTTACCAGTTGTTGCACGGTTGCTGGTTGCTAAATCTTAACCGAATCTCATGGGGGAACCGATCCTGCCAGGTCTTGAACGAAACTGTCAAGGAGTTGTGCTCTTTCCGTATATTCCCGCCTCCCTTGCCTAGTCGGGTTTTGCATTCCACCTGTTGCTAAGGAAAGCAATGACTGTCCAGCCAATGATAAATCCACTCACATTAAGGTGTTTGGGTGTTGATGTGTGAGTAGATCGCCAACTACATTTCAAAGAGAGGCACAGTGGATGGGAGAAAGTTTGAAATTCGACAGACCTGGGTGGCACTGTCCCGTGTGACCAGGCCTAGTTAGTGACAGCCTGTCTGAGCTTTGGCTTTCTCAGTGGTGAAAGGGGCAGTCAGTGGTGTGCTGGACCAGGTTGATGAGAGCCAGTTGTTAAAATATCAGGAGTTTAATGAGCTGGAGGTTAAACACTTTCATTATTAAAAATTAAATTATATCAACAATTAAATTATTTTAAAAACAAAAGTTAAAAACCTCAAAACTCATCACTTTCTAATTGTTTTCCAATGTTTTACTATTAGCCACGCTTATAAGAATATTTATGTCTATTGTATCTGTATGTGGAAATACTATGGAGATCTTGATGTGATACTGCACATCTCTTCTCAACTCTGCATTCGGTGATGTCACATTGGTTGCTTGAAACTAGCCATGGTGAGAGTATTTACAGTATGGAAACTGTCAAATGAAACAAAGCAGAGCTTGATTTATTGTCATTTGTCTTCAGACTTAAAGTGATAGTAAAAGTGTTAATGAAAATTAAACCTAAAATGTTTGATCTGTGGCTGTCACATTGTCAATAGCTTCCCAAAATTGAGGAAATATTCTTTCAGTATATGAAAACTATCATGATTTCAGCAAAGTAGCTGCTTACATCATTGAAGAACAAGTGAAGTCCTGGCATACATCTTCATTGTTTCACTTTTGTCTTACTCATCAATATAAACAAAAATATCAGCCAACATTCATGCCAGAACTACATTGTCAGTAATGTGAGTAACTTCTTTACTGATTTGGATAAAAATCAAGCATTTATTTATAGTTTGAATTCATGACACTGCTGTTGGTGAAATAATTATAAAAACTGACAGTGGATTTTGCAAGTAGCAAGTCACACTGAAGTGTGGGTGTATGGAATTTACAATAAAGAGCCTTGTGATTTTTATCATTATTTGTAAATCATGTGCTAAGCGTTTTTTCTATCAGTTAACTCTTTTTTAAAAGTTTACCAGCATATCACTGAGGGCAGTGCTATTTAAATCCTAGTACAAATTCCTATTATGGTATTCAATAAATGACAACAAGGTTTTTTTTTTTTAATTTTATTGAGAGAGAATTTACATATCATGAAGCCCACCCATGGTAAGCATACAACGTATGGATATAGGCCAACAGGGACCAATTGACACCTGTAGTACTGCTTTAATATTCCATTTTTCAACGTTAATGTAATTTAATTCTGACTTAGGCTTCTTCCTTTGCTTAAGAAAATGATATATGGTGATGGGTATTAAGGAGGGCACTTGTGATGAGCACTGGGTGTTGTATGTAAGTGATGAATCACCAGATTTTACACCTGAAACCAATATTACCCTATTTGTTAGCCACCTAGAATTTAAATAAAAACGAAATAAGAGAAAATGATGTATGGTTAATTTTTATGTGATTTGTAATTTAAATAAATTATTTTACACCTAGAACCAGAGTTCCACATCTGTTTTCCTCTATTTCAAACTCTGTAGACTAGTTCGCCTTCTCTAGCTTATTTTTTCTTCTTTTCTTGCTTTCAGACAACAGTTTTATGCTTTCCTGAGAAGTAATATATGCTGTGTGTTGGGAACTTAGAAAAAGAACCATTCTAATTTCCTTTTTTCAGTCACCCTAAGTGTTCTTTCAAACTATGAAACTTGGTGTTCACAGAGTACGAATTTTCACCAGAAGAGAACTTTATCATTGTTATTACAGCATATTAGAGTGATCTTAAAAGCAATTATAACCCTCATTTTTATCTAAGAAGACTTGTATGGAAATAAATCTTTAGGTCTTGGATTTTATTTTATTATTTCAGAGGAAAATAAGTACTTAACTGTACTATATATCATGTTTGTGGTATTGATTGAATATTATGATCATTACAAAATGATCATTTTCAACTCTACCACTTTCTCTGTATTTACGAGTTGGCATTTTACTGTAAGGAAAAGCCTTCCCTTTTACTTTATATATTTATTGTTTATATACTATCAGTATGGACTCGTGAATTAATGTTTATTTTATTTTTTTTAAGATTTTATTTATTTATTTGACAGAGAGAGACATAGTGAGAGAGGGAACACAAGCAGGGGGAGTAGGAGAGGGAGAAGCAGGCTTCCCTGTGGAGCAGGGAGCCCGATGTGGGGCTCAATCCCAGGACCCTGGGATAATGACCTGAGCAGAGGGCAGACGCTTAATGACTGAGCCATCCAGGCGCCCCTAATGTTTTCTTGAATGGATTGCAATCTCTTACTTACCTTATTGATGTTGCTGCTCAAATTGTTTTGGATTTGGCTGGACTTCCTAGATTTGGCTGGTAGTAGTCCTTCAAGCTGCCTCCTATATCCTTTAGAGCACTCCCTTGCTCTGTGGCACAAGAAGATATTCCAGACCTGTCTTGTACCTTCCCAGCTCCAGTCCATTTCTCCTTTCTCTTAGGATCTCTGGTTCCTTTTCATAGGGAATGATATCTAGACACCAAGATCTGGGTGCTAGATGTGCTCCTTGTTCCTAGGCACTTTTAGCAGATAGAGATACAGGGAAACAATCCAAATATGTGTATATTTGTATGTATATATCTATATCTAATCATGAATTCATGCTGATTACTGATAACTCCAATTCAGATACTACCCCCAGTAGTCTTTCTTGCCTTCCCCCATTCCACATTAGTATCTTCTTTCTTCCCAAGGAGAACTCTGTTGATGACACGAGTCATCATGAGATGAGAAATTTGTTCATGACAATCTATATTTCATGTTATATTTTATGTTAGTTTTTTATTTAATGAGTTTTTTAAAAAATAATTTATCCTTTACTTCCAGAAAGGTAAAAGGCATAGTAAGAAAATAAAAATGAGCCCATATTTGTATTTCTGCACCCACCAGTCCATACATAATGCATGACTATAGCAAAAAACAGACTATGCTTAGACTTCCAGTTATATTGTTTGCATTTTGTTTAGGAGAGCCAGAAGATAACCTCCTTTGAAAGATGATTTCGGAGAGTTGCTGGGTACATAATACTTTGATAATAACATTATCAGTGTAAGAGTAGAGAACCTTTAAGGGAGGAAATATTCCTGGATATTAGTGCCTGACGTTTTGACTTTATTCAGAGGTTAAATACCTATGTATTTGATCTTTCATACTCCAAATCATCCTTGAATCTAGTCTAACATAAATGTCACCAAATGTATTACCTAAATATTAATAAAATACAGAACAGTAGGGAAATATCTACCAGATGACCTTCTCTGGTTCCTTTACAACAATGAGAGTTCCTCTATCCCCTGTGATATGTACTCATAACACTTGTGATGTTATCAGATACACTACCAAGCTGAGTCCTCATTTGAACATAAGCAGGGAAATATTTTTAAAATTATTTCTAAGTAATTCAGATAAGTTTGGTGTCATGCAAATTGTGTGACTGGAAGAACAATGAGAGGCAGGACTTGATCTATATGAACGTAGAGCTAGCAACTGGACCCATATGCTATGGCAGTAAAAGTCTGGGTTCCATTGAGAAACAGGCTATCTTCTCATCCTTCTTGAGCTATGTGTGGAGATGGGGAGGATATAAAAAACTCCTGGAGGTTTCATGATTTAATTTAAATTATACAACTCAGTTGTTTTTCTAATTTGGATTTTTTAAGATTAACTGAAATAAGGCATTACACCCCATCAGTTTATAGCAACATTACTTTTTCCAGAGATGAGAGATCTTCAGAAGTATGGGTAGGTTACTTTATCAAAAGTCCATTCTAGTAGATAATTTTTAGACAAAACAAACATTCTAATTACAGACTAAAGAGGCTAACTCTGGTAGCACATGTATGAAGTAATGTTTGTTCTGAGACACCTCAATCTGGTGGCCTTAAGCTCTATTTTGGAATAAGTCTTAGCATGACAGCTTCATCAAGGGAATCTGAGGTGATTTGAAAGGACACATGATATATAATAGGGAACTGGGGAAAGAGTCACAATCATATGATCCATGAAACATGCATTTCACCTGTTGATGTAATTACTGTTGGTAGTATCGCTAGGTTTATGCCTAAAATCACAGCATTCTGGTAAATTCTGTCTTACACAATTCCCATCAAAAAAGGGAAAAAATACATGTTATGTTTATAATTGCATATACCATTTTCATAACAGGAGAGAACTTCTGTTTGACTAGCTATTGATGGAAACCAAATCTGTGCTTATGATTTGACATATTTGATAACTAGAATAATTTTCCACAGATTGGTTTCTGGCTCCATACCTTTCAAACCACTTTTCTCCTCCAGTGTCTCATGTTAAGAGCCATAGGATGATTTCCTCTGGTATGTTGTGAGAAAGCCCCTAAACAAAGAAGGTAAGAAACCTAGAACCAAAGCGCCTAAGATTCAGCGTCTTGTTACTGCACGTCTTCCAGCACAAGCGTCGGCGTATTGCTTTGAAGAAGCAGCGCACAAAAAAAAAAAATAAGGAAGAGGCTGCAGAATATGCTAAACTTTTGGCCAAGAGAATGAAGGAGGCCAAAGAAAAACACCAGGAACATATTGCAAGAGACGGAGGCTGTCCTCTTTGAGAGCTTCTACCTCTGACTTCAGTCAAAAATGAGATTTTCTATGAGTGATAAATAAATAAGATCAGACATCAAAAAAAAAAAAACCATAGGACACATTTGTCACATTTATATTGTGATTTAACCTCTGATCGTACAGGACTTTCTTGTCTTGATGCCCAATGAGTCAGTACAGTATAGGCTGTAAGAACATTCCTAAAAACCTCTGCTACATGGGAGAGTGGGAGACAGAATGAGTTAGCAGTCCCTTGACTATGAACCACATAAATATATCTCACTAAACCCAAACTAACTGTATCACAACTCAACTTCCCCCACATGTCTAGAACCTCTTCAACACTACCCAGTACAAGAAGAAATGTGACTGGAGGAAGGTCCAAGTAGAAAGAGACAAGGGGTCTCAATTAAGATTAAATCAGTTACTTTCTTTTGCAAATTTTACAAAAATATATGCCCATGTCAATACATTGCTGCCTGCCCTCCCAGCCTTGGACAGGAAGAAAGGGAAAGACTTGGAGCTTAGCCATCATCATTTGCGTGTAAATCCACCTCGATTCATAAGTACTTTGTCCAGATAAGTACTTTGCCTCTCAGAGAAGAAATCTTTTGAGTTTAAGGGTCCACTTAGGAGGATTGGGTTTGGAATTATCTTAGAGAAAGGATTACCTATTATCCAAGCTTTTGAAAAACATGATTGTGCTGGCTTCTCATCATTGGAGCTCATCTTTACATTTTCTTTCTTTATGAAATCCCCTTAAGATTTCTTTTTAATAAGCTCCAAAAGAATATTATTCCTAAATAAGCAGGAGACTGTGGGAAGTGGCCTGTCTCATAGATTTACTGTAAGTATTAAGTGACGTAAGATTCTAGCACTTAGTAAGTGCTCAATTAAGGATAACATCAGGATAAGCAGTTTGTTAAATGAGCTGAATTGGTAGGGTTTGGAAAGTACTAACATGTTCTCTTGCTACGGTCTTTAAACCTGATGTATCTGCTCTTTCCCACCCCTGGACAGTGTTTTGGGAATATCCCATTGTTTTTCTGTTCACTAATAAATGGTCTCATTTTCAGATTTTAACAACCCCAAGAAAGTTTAATATCAAAATTTCATTTTTGGGGCACCTGGATGGCTCAGTCGTTAAGCGTCTCCCTTTGGCTCAGGTCATGATCCCAGGGTCCTGGGATCGAGCCCCGCATGGGGCTCCCTGCTCCACGGGAAGCCTGCTTCTCCCTCTCCCCCTGCTTGTGTTCCATCTCTCACTGTGTTTCTCTCTGTCAAATAAATAAATAAAATCTTTTTTTAAAAATTTCATTTTTTTCTCCATTTAAAGTTTCTCACCTCCTCCATAACTCAAGGTTGACTGAAGTTTGGGGCAGGGGGGTGGTGGTGGGCAGAAGTGTGCTTGGTTTCTTTATTTTCACACCCTCCACTTTCTCCCCTATTTACAATTGCTATTTCTGACCCCTCCAAGTCAGGCATAGGGATAAGGGGAACTTTTGAAGAACAAAAGGTTATGTGGCAGGTGTTATTGTAATCCACAGTTAGAGCCCTTCATGTAGCAGATGCCCTAATGCTGGCTTTATTTCTAGTGGGTGCTTCAGTGAGTTCTTTTCTCCTGATTTTGGTGATACCATTTTCATTTCTGCTGGTGGATCAGTATACCTCAGCACACAGGACACAGTCCTTTCAGGATAACTCAAGGCCAGCCACCTTGCCCCATCATGGATAGAAGAGTGGCTGGTTTCTGTTGCTCCAGCTTTTCACTGTGTTAGGGAGACAGCTTCAGGCATTTTTAAGGAAGAGTCAGTTAACAATCCCTGTCACCCCCTAATCTCTAGGGTATATGTGCACTTTCTCTGAAATGTTTTTTTTAAGCTCAGCACATTCATCTTGAAAGATGCAATGAGGGAAACACATAGTTCACCTGCAACTCCCTTCAAAAAAGTCCTCTTCAATCTTTTTCATTCTTGCTACACTCTTAACTTCTCTTATATGTAAAGTGGGGGGGATGGGTTTCAGGTTACAGAACCAGTTTGGAACCTCATTGGTGTCCTGGCACCTATGTGGGCACTTACCACCTGTTGTTCTCATCTTTGGGGGCTCACTGGGAACTGTGAGACAATAGGAAGGAAAGTAGTTGTAATTTTGGAAGTCACAGCTTGAGCCACTTAGATTGTCCATATATTTTTTTCATGGTCTGTTATTTTCTCATTCATCCCTGCCATTTTTCATTCAGGAGGGCTCTAATGCTAAGTCATCCCTTCATCAACCCAGTTTGTATACCATTCACCACCAGCAATCCCAGTCCCTTCAGTTTATGTTACTATCATCATTATCGTCAAATCTGTGCAGACAGCTTTGCACGAATTGCACTAAAGGAGAGAGGTAATAGTTTGAGATAATACTGAATTTGAAAGTAATAAAAAGGTAATAAAAATATTTTAGGCCCCTCATTGCCATCAGATAGTCCCTACCTGCTGAGCCTAGAAACCATACCATAAGAGGACTAATTTCTTCATTAGTTACATATGAGAGGACTTTAGAAAAGGGACCTTCATCTCTGAGAAGGAAGATACTACCTTTTAGGAAGACACAAAAGCAGTAGGGAATACAGTGATTCCAAGAGGAAAGCTGAGAATATGAGGCTAGATTAGAGACACAGCTAGAACAAATTAAACTGGGAATAGGGACCTTCTGACTAAAAATAATGGACTCCCTATGGAAGTAGTGTGACCAAGGAAAAGTTTGAAATGCAATATTCTGAAGGCTCCCAGGAGGTCTGAGCACTAGAGAATAATCTTGTATAGATGAAGGTGATCAAAGGTCGATTACAGAAATATGTCAGGGAGCTGAGAACGTACAAATGGTGACTTGGAAAGTATGCAACACATGTAATTTTTACTCTGGAAGACAGAGCAGGGTGGAATCAACCCACTGAGAGAAATGTCTCTCTGGAGAGTGAATTGAAGAGGAGAGTTTTCTGGAATCCATCAAACACATAAAATGAATTGGTCTTACAACACCCAAGCCAAAACACTGACTCCATACCACCCACAGACCTGGTTTCAGTCAAAATACTACTCGAATGTTCCTGCAAGGTCAGAGAAACCCCTTTATCCTGTGGATCAAAAGGTCTGCCTTCAAAATTATAGGGGACTTTCTGTGAAAAGTAGAGTACTGAAAACCAATCTTGCCTTCTTTTGAAACTTTGTATGGGGTCAGTCTTCAAGCTAAGCAAATGTCAGCCTCTTTGTGAGGGAAGAAGGACAGGTGACAGAGAAACAGGTAGGCAGCACTAGTATGTTTTTGGATGATGAATGGCTGTTAAGTGTCTAAATTTGGGAAATTTTATTTATTTTTATTTTTTTAAATTTTAATTCCAGTGTAATTACTATACAGTGTTGTATTACTTTCAGCAGTACAGTATACTGATTCATCAGTTCTGTACATTACTCAGTGCTCATCATAATAAGTGTACTCTTAATCCCCGTCACTTATTTCACCCATTCCCCGCCTTCCACTTTCCCTCCGGTCTCCATCAGGTTGTTCTTTATTTTTAAGGGTCTCTTTTTTGGTTTGTTTCTTTTTTATTTTGTTCATTATTTTGTTTATTAAATTTCATATATGAGTGAAATCATATGATTTGTCCTTCTCTGTCTTATTTCACTTAGCATTATACTCTCTAGATCCATCCATGTTGCAAATGGCCAGATTCCATTCTTTTCATGGCTAAGTAATATTCCATTGTGTGCCACCTATTCTTTATCTATTCATCTATTGATGGACACCTGGGTTGCTTCCATAATTTGGCTATTGTAAATAGTGCTGCAATAAACATAAGATGCATATATCTTTTCCAATTAGTGTTTTTATATTTTTTGGGTAAATACCCAATAGGGTGCTGGATCATATGGTAGTTCTATTTTTAATTTTTTGAGGAACCTCCATACTGTTTTCCACAGTGGCTGTCCCAGTTTGCATTCCCACCAACAGTGCAAGAGGGTTCTTTTTTCTCCACATCCTTGTTAACACTTATTCTTTCTTGTGTTTTTGATTTTAGCCATTCTGACTGGTATGAGGTAATATCTCACTGTGGTTTTGATTTTCATTTCCCTGATGCTGAGTGATGTTGAGCATCTTTTCATGTGTCTGTTGGCCATCTGTATATCTTCTTTGGAGAAACGTCTGTTCATGTCTTCTGCCCATTTTTTAATTGGATTATTTGTTTTTTTTGGTGTTTATATATTCATTATTTTGTTTTTTATACATTTTGGATACTAGTCGTTTTTCAGATATGCCATTTGCAAATATCTTCTCCAATTCAGCAGGTTGTCTTTTAGTTTTCTTGACTGTTTCCTTTGCTGTGAAGAAGCTTTTCATTTTGATGTGTAGTCTCAATAGTTTATTTATTTATTTTTGGTTTCCCTTGCCTCAGGAAACGTATCTAGAAAAATGTTGCTCTGGCCAATATCAGAAAAATTACTACCTGTGTTCTCTTCTAGGATTTTTATGGTTTCAGATCTTACACTTAGGTTTTTAATCCATTTTGAGTTTATTTTTGTGTAGGGTGCAAGAAAGTGGTCCAGTTTCATTCTTTTGCATGTGGCCATCCAGTTTTCCCAACACCGTTTATTGAAGAGACTGTCTTTTTCTCATTGCATATTCTTGCCTCCTTTGTTGCAGATTAATTGACCATATAATTGTGGTTTATTTCTGGGCTTTCTGTTCTGTTGATCCATAGGTCTGTTTTTGTGCCAGTATCATACTGTTTTGATTCCTACAGCTTTGTAGTATATCTTGAAATTGAGGTATTATCAGTTTAGTTCTTTTTCAAGATTGCTTTGGCTATTCGAGATCTTTTTGGTTCCATACAAACTTTAGGATTATTTTTTTCTAGTTTTGTGAAAAATGCTGTTGGTATTTTGATAGGGATTGCATTAAATCTGTAGATTGCTTTGAGTAGTATGGACATTTTATCAATATCGTTGCAGTCCATGAGCATGAGATATCTTTCCATTTGTTTGTGTCATCTTTAATTTCTTTCATCAGTGGTTTATAGTTTTCAGCATCAGGTCTTTCACCTCTTTACTTAAGTTTATTCCTAGATACTTTATTTTTGGTGCACTTATAAATGGGAATATTTTCTTAATTTCTCTTCCTCCTACTTCATTATTAGTGTATAGAAATAGAATGGATTTCAGTATATTGATTTTGTATCCTGTGAGCTTACTGAATTCATTTATCAGTTCTAGTAGTTTTTTGGTGAAGTCTTTAGGGTTTTCTATATATAGTATCGTGTCATCTGCAAATAGTGAAAGTTTGACTTCTTCCTTACTAATTCGGCTGCCTTTTATTTCTTTTTGTTATCCTATTCCTGTAACCAGGACTTCTAGTACTATACTGAATAAAAGTGGTGAGAGTGGACATCCTTATGTTGCTCCTGATCTTAGAGAAAAAGTTCTCAGTTTTTTTCTCACCATTGAGTATGATGTTAGCTGTGGGTTTTTCATATATGGCCTTAATTATTTTGAGGTATAATTCCTCTAAACCTACTTTGTTGAGAGTTTTTATCAATGAATGGATGTTGTACTTTGTCAAATGCTTTTTATGCATATATTGAAATGATCATGTGGTTTTTTTCCTTTCTCTTATTGATGTGATGTACCACATTGATTGATTTGCAAATATTGAGCCACCTTTGCATCCCAGGGATAAATCCTACTTGATTGTGGTAAGTGATTTTTTTAATGTGTTGTTTATTTGTTTTGCTAATATTTTATTGAGGGGGCGCCTGGGTGGCTCAATTTTTAAGCCTAGGCCTTCAGCTCAGGTCATGATCTCAGTGTCCTGCGATCGAGCCCCACATCGGGCTCCCTGCTCCACGGGAAGCCTGCTTCTCCCTCTCCCACTCCCCCTGCTTGTGTTTCCTCTCTCGCTGTCTCTCTCTCTCTGTCAAATAAATAAATAAAATCTTTAAAAAAATTTTATTGAGGATTTTTGCATCTATGTTCATCAGAGATATAGGCCTATAGTTCTCTTTTTTAGTGTCTTTATCTGATGTTAATATCAGGATAATGCTGGTTTTATAGAATTAATTTGGAAGCTTTCCTTCCTCCTCTGTTTTTTGGAATAGTTGGAGAATAGGTATTAACTCTTCTTTAACTGTTTGGTATGATTCACCTGTGAAACCATCTGGTTCGGGACTTATTTGTTGGGAGTCTTTTGATTGCTAATTCAATTTCATTTCTGGTAATTGTGTCTTTTCAAATCTTCTATTTCTTCCTGCTTAAGTTTTGGTAGATTATATGTTTCTAGGAATGTATCCATTTCTTCTAGGTTGTCCAATGTGTTGGCATATAATTTTTCATATTTTCTTATAATCCTTTGTATTTCTGTGGTGTCAGTTATTTCTTCTCTTTTGCTTCTGATTTTGTTTATTTGAGTCCTCTCTCTCACTTTTCTTTTCTTTCTTTTCTTTTTCTTTCTTTCCTTCTTTCTTTTCTTTTTTTTCTTTGATAAGTCTGGCTGAGGACCTGTATTGCTGTACATTTCCCTCTTAGGACAGCTTTTGCTGCATTCCAAAGATTTGGAACTGTTCTGTTTTCATTTTCATTTGTCTCCATGTGTGTTTTGATTTCCTCTTTAATTTCTGGGTTGACCCATTCATTGATTAGTAGCATGTTATTTAACCTCCCAGATACTGGGAGAGGGATCCAACTAAGGCCCTTGGGCTATGGGGCTTTAAATTGCAAGCACAGGGCACCAGCTTCTCCCCTGGCATGGTAAGGAACTAAAACCCAATGTAAGTGTGACTCAGCAGACTCTTGGCTCCAGCTCAGCTGGGAACACACACTCTCCTGAGGTAATATCAGAGGCAAGGATTTAATCCTTGTAACTGACCAGGGTTTATTCCTCATGCACTTGGCTATAACAGGTTTCTGTGGAGCTCTACCTGCAAGGCATCCACCTTGGACAAGTTATTCCTTACTTCTTAAGTATAATTTTCTTGAGCTTCATGTAAGTTATTGATAGAGGAGGAAATGACTCCATATTTCCTTTCTTTTGAATGTACACTATCCTGCTGAGTTGGTGCATTGAATAAAGTTTATTCTGAATGGCTAAGTAAAATAAAATTATAATTTATATTTTGCTTTGGATATAAAATGTATTTGTATATCTTACAATCTGAGAATATCTAACATTTCAAATGAAATTACAAAATCGTAATTGGCCAGAGTTTAATAAAGTCCTAGATGACTTGTCAAGGATGGGAACTACAAGTGATACAGTTTATTCAATCAGTCAGAAATTCTTTTTTTTTAAAAAACTTTGAGATACAATTTACATACCATAAAGTTCACCCATTTTAAGTATACATTTCAGCTTTTTTTTAAAGTATATTTAGAGTTATGTAGGCATCACCATAATCTAATTCTAGAACATTTTTGTCAATTTGAAAAGAAACCTAATATCTATTAGCAGTCACTCCCCATTCTTTCTCTTCTCTTCCCTCTCCCAGGCCCAGGTAACCACTGATCAAGTTTTTTATTGATTTTCATATTCTAAACATTTCATTACATGCTATCATACAAAGTGTGATGTTTTGTGATTGGTTTCTTTCAGTTAGCATATCAAAAATTAGTTTTTTCAATAAAATTGTTAAATAAAAATTCAACTGATTAAATTTTAAAGCTCTAATTGGCTTTATTAATTGAGTCATGAATTGGGCAGCGTCCTATCTAGCAAGAAGAGGAAAGTTCTAAGGGGCTACAGAAGAGGAAAGGTTTTTAATGATAGGGAGTGGAAATAAAGAAATTATTAGCAAAAAAGAAAACCAACAAACAACCCATAGTTTTAGTCAAAGTCACCCTCCTAAGGAGAATCAAAGGGGTCTGTCAGTAAATTTCCTAGTGCTGACCAGGAAATCCCCATGTTGACTGGTTAAAGGTTGTATTTCTGGTGGGTTGAAACTACACTTAGATATTAAGTCTTAGATTACTGACTTGGGACCTTGTGATGTCTATCTTTAACCTAAGTGATGCCATTTGGAGTGTGTGGTTTTGTTTTTAACAACATTTATTGAACTTGTATTATTTACACAGTGCTATAAGCCTTGGAAATACCAAGATAAATAAGACACTCTTCCTTCAAGTAGCTTCGAGTAGTGGTCCTTGACCCTGTGTATTAGAGTTCTCAAGATTTATTATAGAAATGGCTCACACAGTTATGGAGGTTGAGAAGTCCCATGATCTCCTTTCTGCCAGCTGGAGAACTGGGCAGGCTGGTGGTGTAATTCCATTTAGGTTCTAAGACCTGAGAACCAGGAGCATCAATGTCCTAGAGCAGAAAAAGATGGATGTCCCAGCTCAAAAGAGAGCAAATTCACCTTTCCTCGGCCTTTTTTTTTTTTTCTGTTCAGGCCCTCAGTGGATTGGATGGTGCCCACCCACATTGGTGAGGGCAATATTCTTTACCTAGTCTACTGATTCAAATGCTAATCTTTTCCAGAAACATCCTCACAGACACACTCAGAAATAATGTTTTACCAGCTATCTGGGTTATCCTTTAGCCCAACTTGATACATAAAATTAACCATCACACCCTGTTAGACCCAAGGTTGGGTCTTTCTTTCTTCCATTTTTTCTTTCTTTCTTTCTTTCTTTCTTTCTTTCTTTCTTTCTTTCTTTCTTTCTTTCTTTCTTTCTTTCTTTCTTTCTTTCTTTCTTTCTTTCTTTCTTTCTTTCTTTCTTTCTTTCTTTCTTTCTTTTCTTTCTTTCTTTCTTTCTTTCTTTCTTTCTTTCTTTCTTTCTTTCTTTCTTTTTCTCTTTCTTTCCTTCCTTCCTTCCTTAAAAAAAATAGTTTGTAAAATTCATTTCCTACCCCAAAAAGGAATTTTAATCTAATTTAATTAACATTTAACATAATTTACTTATGCACATAGTTTAAAAATCAACATTTTACTCAGGGGCTGGGACAGGGAGGAATGGGGAGATGTTTAAAGGGTATAGAGTTTCAGTTTTGCAAGATCAAAATGTTCTGGAGATTGGTTGGACAACAATTTAAATATATTTAACACTATTAAAATGTATGTTTAAAACAGTTAAGATGGAAAATTTATGTCATATACATTTTACCACAATTTTAAAAGAATCAACATTGTCCTAAATATAATATAAAAGAGATATAAAAAGAAAGTAATATATAACAAAATAATGTTTGTATCCAACATTTTAATTTTCAGGCACAATTAGGCTGGAAAATATAATGATGTAGTCAGATGCTTTCATCTACTAAAATGAAGAAGGTTAGAAGCCTTCCCCTACAAGGGGTACAGAACAAAAAAGAGCAGAGGCATGGGTGGCCCCCAGAATAGGAATAGTTTAGGATAAGCTAAAACAAACCAATTGTTTGTATGTGATAGGAAAGAGGGAGAAACATTTAAATGAAGTGGGGTAAACATGTGAAGAGAAATTATAGGCTGTCAAGCTGTCAAAAGAAAAAGATGACAAAAAATGAGTTGGCATTATTTATAAATGAATGGTGAAATAATTTTCTATATTATGACATGGAGTACTAGTAAGAGTATCTCAGAAAAAAGATTCCATAATTTATTAAGTTATATACCTAGCTTCTAGAAATTAAAAATATGTTGAAGACTATTTTTTAATGAGAAGCAATGAATAAAAATAGATTGGTAAAAGAAGTAGTCATACAGAGGCTATGGTGAGATTATGCCTCTCTCTGGGGCCTCAATATCAGAGTTAAATAGAAACAAAACAGAACAAAACAAGTAACCAAAAAATAAAACACATAGTTTCAAAATGTAAGTTTATAACATGTATGTCTTATAAGAGTACTTAAAATTTTTTTAACATATGTAAGTAGGAAATATTTGAAAACTTTCATTGAAATTCAGTGAGATGTCTGTGTTTTAATATTTTGTTTATGGAGTCTATTAAAGCTAGTTTAAAATGTCCTGTCACATCTTTGCAATTGGTTTTCATGACTTGCAGTGAGCATACTGACTGAAACCACTCTCAACTATATAGATAGCAGGAAATGCTGTCATCATTTGGGTTATTTTCAAATAGGTGGGTGTGAAAGTCTTAGCTGGATCTTAAACCTTTTTAATTAGATTGATTAAATCATGGTTTGTCCTCAAGTCCTTTTGAAGATCAATTAATTTCTTTTGAAAATGCTAGCTGACATATTTCACATCTGTTTAAAACCACCCAGTCTGCTATTGTAACATGTTAACTGTCTTTGAGTCTAATTATCATTGAATCCAAATGAGAGCAATATATTTCTGAGTCAAGTATCTTTTAATCTGTCTTCATGTTAGATTATACTGCAAAGCTAAAAACTGTAAAAATCCCCAGTAAGCAAGTTATTTTTAAGTATTTCATTTGTTGAAAAAGCCACAAGAATTCCCTTCAATTTTAATGAGATTGGTCCCCTTTCCTTAAAGTTTAAGAAGGAGCTCACTGATGTTATAAATGTACCTTTCCAATGGAGAGATCTGACTGTTCCTCTTTACCCATGAGATAGCATTAAGTTTAATAGGGTAAGAATTGCTCTTTCCTACCTCCTATGTGAGTGAATATGAAGGATAAGCATCGCATATGATGTGTTCTGTTAGAAATGTTTAACATGAATCTAATTAAGCCTATAGAATGAATTTCCTATTTACAGGGGAGAGAGGGAGGAATAAGTTAAACCACACCATAAGGAGACAATCAGAAGCATCCAGAATGTGGAATAGTAAAACACAAGTGGCCTAGTGGAAAAAACTGTGTTAATTATTTTTTTTAAAGATAGGTTCAAGAAATTTTCTAGAATAAAAGAGACTGGAAGAGTTGTATAACAAACAAATGCAAACTGTGAACCTTGATTAGATCCCTGTTAAAAACAACAAAAAATAATTATAAAAGGTATTTTGGGGACAATTGGAGACATTTGAAAATGACATTAGATAATTATTCCAAATTGTCATAGATTTGATAATGCTGTTGTGGCCATGTAAGAGAATATCCTTATATGTAGGAGATTTATGCTTGAGAATTTAGGCATAAAGTGGCATGATATCTACATTTTATTTTGAAATGTGTTAGCCAAAATACACATACATACATACATACATATAGGACCCAATTATGGCAAAATACTTAAAATTGTTGAATCTGGGTAGTGGGGATATAGGTGTTTATTGTCCTGGCCTTTCAGCTTTTCTGTATATTTAAAAAATATACATATTAAAATATAAAATGTAAATTAAAATAATTATAAATTGAATAAAGAGAAGGACCTTTTCAAATATTGCTTGGAAGATATACCTCACTCTTTTGCATTATTTCAGATTTGATATTTATTTTTTCATTTATTATATCAAAAATTCCACAGAACTCCATAATGTGAGCCAAATCTTTTTTTTTTTTTAATTTGTTAGAGAACCATCTTATTTGGATAAGACATTCAGATTCTTCAGTGACATTTGATAGATTTTGGGTAATCTGTCATTGAAGGGATTATTTTTGAACATTCATTGATCTGTGGACTTTATCTCAATAATTCTTAGTGATTAAGTATTGCTGATGAATGACAAAATGACTTTTTTTTAAGATTTTATTTATTTATTTGACAGAAAGAGACACAGCGAGAGAAGGAACACAAGCAAGGGGAGTGAGAGAGGGAGAAGCAGGCTTTCCACTGAGGAGGGACCCTGATGCGGGGCTTGATCCGAGGACCCTAGGATCATGACCTGAGCTGAAGGCCTAGGCTTAACAACTGAGTCACCCAGGCATCCCACAAAATGACTTTTTAAAAACATTTGGTGCTTTTCTTCCTGATTTCCTTTAATATTCAGACTTGCAAATATAGTTATCATTTAGTATAAGGTATACATACAAAAAGCATACTTTTATTCTTCTATTTAGGACATACATTTTGTGAAAAATCAGTTCTTCAATTTAAGTATTAGGTATATATGATGCACCTCAGTTATTTGCAAACTGTGATATTTATAGGGAATACTAATGACACATAATAGATCAGAACACATTAGAAAGTAGAAATATATTTATGAAATGAATTAGTTCTACATTTGTGATACATATTATATATGTATTATAGAATTATATATATAATTTTAAAATCTGACATATAATTGCCCTGCTAAGTTAAGAATTTTACTATAGTTATATGAGAAGTAAGGAACATCTATAAGAAAAATTGTGTTTAGTTTTGTAGAGAGCTATATTTCAATATATATAGTTTTACTTTTTTTTTTTAAGATTTTATTTATTTATTTGACAGAGATAGAGAGAGAGAGCACAAGTAGGCAGAGAGGCAGGCAGAGGGAGAGGGAGAAGCAGGCTCTCCACCGAGCAGGGAGCCCGATGAGGGACTCGATCCCAGGACCCTGGGATCATGACCTGAGCTGAAGGCAGCCGCTTAACCGACTGAGCCACCCAGGCTCCCTATGGTTTTACTTTTTAATTATACTGATGATGACATTCAAAATTGGCATTTATTTTAATGTGAATTTACTAGAAAAATGAACAAACTTATAAAACTGTAATTACCCAAAGTAATATCTGTCATTTATTTATCATTTCAATCAGTTGGGTTTTTTTAACCTATATAAGTTTTTTATTTTACTTTATTTTTTTTTAATTTTATTTTATTATGTTATGTTAATCACCATACAATACATCATTAGTTTTTGATGTGGTGATCCACGATTCATTGTTTCCATATAACACCCAGGGCTCCATGCAGTACATGCCCTCCTTAATACCCATCACCGGGCTAACCCATTCCCCCACCCCCCTCCCCTCTAAAACCCTCAGTTTGTTTCTCAGAGTCCATAGTCTCTCATGGTTCATCTCTCCCTCTGATTCCACCCCCCTCATTTTTCCCTTCCTTCTCCTAATGTTCTCCATGGTATTCCTTATGTTCCACAAATTAGTGAAACCATATGATAATTGACTTTCTCTACTTGACTTATTTCACTTAGCATAATCTCCTCCAGTCCCATCCATGTTGATGTAAAAGTTGGGGATTCATCCTTTCTGATGGCTGAGTAATATTCCATTTTATATGTGGACCACATCTTCTTTATCCATTCATCTGTTGAAGGCCATCTCAGCTCTTTCCACAGTTTGGCTATTGCGGACATTGCTGCTATGAACATTGAGGTACATATGGCCTTTCTTTTCACTACATCTGTGTCTTTGGGGTAAATACCCAGGAATGCAATTGCTGGGTCATAGGGTAGCTCTATTTTTCATTTTTTGAGGAACCTCCACACTGTTTTCCAAAGTGGCTGTACCAACTTGCATTCCCACCAACAGTGTAAGAAGGGTTCCCCTTTCTCCACAACCTCGCCAACATTTGTTGTTTCTTGCCTTGTCAATTTTTGCCATCCTAACTGGTGTTAAGTGGTATCTCAGTGTGGTTTTGACTTGAATTTCCCTGATGGCTAATGATGATGAACATTTTTTCATGTGTCTGTTAGTCATTTGTATGTGTCTGTTCATGTCTTCTGCCCATTTTTTGATTTGATTGTTTTTTTGGTGTTGAGTTTGAGAAGTTCTTTATAGATCTTGGATACCAGCCCTTTATCTGTAGTGTCATTTGCAAATATCTTCTCCCATTCTGTGGGTTGCCTTTTCGTTTTGTTGACTGTTTCCTTTGCTGTGTAGAAGCTTTTTATCTTGATGAAGTCCCAAAAGATCATTTTTGCTTTTGTTTCACTAGCTTTTGGAGATGTATCTTGAAAGAAGTTGCTGTGGCCAATGTCAAAGAGATTATTGCCTATGTTCTCCTCTAGGATTTTGATGGATTCCATCTCATTGAAGTCTTTCATCCATTTTGAGTTTATCTTTGTGTATGGTGTTAGAAAATGGTCGAGTTTCATTCTTCTGCATGTGGCTGTCCAATATTTCCAGCACTATTTATTGAAGAGACTGTCTTTTTTCCATTGCATATTTTTTCCTGCTTTGTCGAAGATTATTTGACCATAGAGTTGAGGGTCCGTATCTGGGCTCTCTATTCTGTTCCATTGGTCTGTATGTCTGTTTTTGTGCCAGTACCATGCTGTCTTGGTGATCACTGCTTTGTAATTTATTTTAATACTAATAGTTTTATTTTGATGAGTAATACAAGTTTAGCACATCAAGTTCACGATCTTATGACTATTGCATTTAACATAAATGCTGAGTTAAACATGAGTTGAATTTAAAAATACTTCCAGGTGGTAGCCCAAGAAGGTATACATTGTGGTAGTGTATGAGAATGACTGAAGATGAGGAAATATCTCAGATATTAAAATCATTTTCAGTTGTATTCCTGACAGGTAGGCAAAGCTCAGCACCATGTTGATGAAAGTAAGAGTAACAGAACACTTTTTCATACATCATTTTATTTACTCCCAAAGTAAGCACACTGTTGTGTGTTGTTAAGCTCATTTTCCGAACTCATCTTCTCTACAGATACAGGTTTAATATAATCATACATTTTGTTAAGGGTTAAATGTGTGGAGGTGGAAAGTAGTACTGTTTTCTATTGAACTAAATGCACACTATTTTAAAACCAATGGCGTTATAAAGTTTTAGAAGCAAAAGGAAACTTAGGAATGTCTCTGCTATATATTTTTCCTGTTTCATTGAGAAATAATTGACATACATCACTGTATAAAGTTTAAGGCATATAGCATAATGGCTTATTTTGCATATATTGTGAAATGATTACCACAAGAGGTTCAGCTAACATTCATCTTCTCGTATAAATACAATAAAAGGGAAAGAAGAAAAGAATAAAGAAAAGAAATTTTCTCCTTCTGATAAGAACTTATATGATTTATTGTCTTAATAACTTTCCTATATATCATACAGCAGTGTTAGCTATAGACACATCTTGTACTTACATCCCTAGTACTTATTTTTTTAAAATATTTTATTTATTTATTTGAGAGAGAGAGAAGGAGTGGGGGGAGGAGCAGAGCGAGAGGGTGAAGCAGGGAGCAGGGAGCCTGACCTGGAGCTCCATCCCAGGACTCTGGGATCATGACCTGAGCCGAAGGCAGACACTTAACTGACTGAGCCACCCAGGCGCCCCCCTAGTACTTATTTTTTATTATTGAAGTATAGTTGACGTACAATGTTATATTAGTTTCAGATGTACAACACAGTAATTTGACAATTCTGTGTATTAATGCTCACCATGATAAGTGTCATCTGTCACCATATATTGTTATTACATTATATGTTACCATCTGTCACCATATAATGTTATTAGAGTGTTACTTATTGACTATATTTCCTATGCTGTAATTTTCATCTCTGTAATTTATTTATTTTATAACTGGAAGTTTGCATTTCTTAATCCCTTTCACCTAATTTACCCATTCCCCCATCACCTCCCCTCTGGCAACCACCAGTATCTTCTCTGTATTCAAGAGTCTGTTTGTTTGTTTTGTTTTTTGGATTCTATCTATAAAGGAAATCGTATGGTATTTGTCTTTGTCTGACTTATTTCACTTAGCATAGTACCCTCTAGGCCTATCCATGTTGTCACAAATGGCAAGATTTCATTTTTTTTATGGCTGCGTGTATGTAGATATAGATATATATCTCTATATAAAAATATATAGATATGTATACTGCCTCTTCTTTATCCATTCATCTATTGATGGACACTTGGGTTGCTTCCATACCTTGGCTATTGTAAATAATGCCATAATAAACAAAGGGGTGCATCCATCTTTTTAAATTAGTGGTTTTGTTTTCTTTGAGTAAATTTCTAGTAGTGGAATTACTGGATCATATGGTATTTCTATTTTTAATTTTTTGAGAAACCTCCATACTGTTTTCTACAGTGGCTGCACCGATTTACATTCCCACCAACACTGCATGAGGGTTCCCTTTCCTCCACATCAGCGCCAACACTTGTTATTTCTTGTCTTTGTGATACTAGCCATTCTGACAGGTGTAAGGCGGTATCTCGTTGTGATTTTGCATTTCCCTGATGATGAATGATATTGAGCATCATTTCATGTGTTTGTTGGCCATCTGTGTATCTTTTTTGGAAAAATGTCTGTTCAGGTTGCCTGCCCATTTTTGATTTTGATTTTTTTGTTGAGTTGTATAAGTTTTTTATATATTTTGGATGTTAACCCCTTATTGGATCTATCATTTGCAGATATTTTCTCACATTCAGTAGGTTGCTGTTTTATTTGGTTGATGATTTCCTTTGCTGTGCAAAAGCTTTTTATTTTGGTATAGTCCCAATAGTTTATTTTTGCTTTTGTTTGTTTTGCCTGAGGAGACATACCCATAAATATGTTGCTAAGGCCCATGTCCAAGAGATTACTGCCTGTGTTTTCTTTTCGATCCCTAGTGCGCATTTATCTTATAACTAGAAGTTCGTACCTCTGACCACCTTCCTCCAGTTACCCCTCCTCTCATCCCCTGCCTCTGGTAATCACAAGTCCTGATCTTCTTTTCTATGAGAGTTTTGTGTGTATGTGTGTGCTTCTTTCTAAAATTGGCTCTAAACTCTCATTACTACTGCTCTGTTTAAGCAATGATGTTGGAAAAGTGTTTTTTTCTTTTAAGTAATTTTGGGGGTTTCAAAATTGACAATTCTTTTTTATTCATTGTCAGTAATTTTGAAAATAACACTTTCTCTACAAATTCTTCTGTCCTTACAAACTTGACATATGCAAATGGTAAAGCCTTTCTGTGAGACAGGATGCTTTCATCTAGTTGTAATAAAGATTTATTATTCAGTTGGTTTCAACTTTTGTAAACTTCTTAAGGCAACAGTGCACTGGAATAGAGGAAATCATTTAATATGTATTTTTATCATCTTTGTAGTAGTCTTTTACACAGCTGTTAAGATTAATTTTTCTTGAATACTGTGTAGCATACCATATTTTGTGATCATTTACTTTGCTCTGAAGGAAACAATGAGACCTATCTTCTTTTGCATAGAACATTGTCAAACATTCCAGTGATGGTATTGCAGTTTTCATATATATTTTTCAATATATATATGTATGAAATATATATGTATCTTTTCCGATTAGATCAACATGTTCCTTTGTAAAATATTCACTTAATCTTGATGGGTTCGTTAGCTTGATTAGGAAAATGAGTTGGCAAAGAAGGCCCATTGGTGACTATTCATTTGTTCAAATAGCTGTAAAACCCAATTTCAAATATTTAACTGAATATTTGCCCATATTTTAAATTTATGTTTGATATTTGAAGTAAGATCCAAACAAGAGAATTTGTAAATTTACTTAGAATCACCATGATTCTATAGCTACAAATATGGACTGATCTAGTTGTATTGTTTTGGTGACTCAAATACCCTCATAGTGCTACTGGCGGTGACCTGACTTTCTGAAACTTGGTAAAGTTCTGAACAAAACCCAAGTACATTTTTTTCCTCAGTTTATATAGTAGTTATATTCCTGTGAATTCATTATATAACAGCATGCAATCATATTTTTGGTGATATATAAACCAGAGTTTGAATCTCAGCTCAGATAGTTATAAATAAATTTTTCACCTACGTAAAAATCTAAAAGAACATTCAGAAGTTGGACATGATGCCTTTTTTTAAATAGAGGACTGTCTGAATACTGCAAGGTGTTTAGCATCCCTGGCACAGCCTATTGTATGTTTATAGTGCTCCTCCAACCCCCCAATCTCGTGATAACCAAAAATGGCCCTTATAGGAACGTTCTTGTACTGTGGGTGGGAATGTAAACTGGTGCAGCCACTCTGGAGAACAGTATGGAGGTTCCTCAGAAAGTTAAAAATAGAACTACCCTACAACCCAGCAATTGCACTACAAAGGGTACAAAAACACAGATTTGAAGGGGTACATGCTCCTCTATGTTTATAGCAGCACTATCAACAATAGCCAAACTATGGAGAGAGCCCAAGTGTCCATTGACTGATGAATGGATAAAGATGTGGGGTGTGTGTGTGTGTGTGTGTGTGTGTATGTGTGTATATACACACATACATTTTATATATACACACACATACATTATATATATATATATATATATATATATATATATATATATATGCAGTAGAATATTACTCAGCCATCAAAAAGAATGAAATCTTGCCATTTGCCATGACATGGATAGAGCTAGAGTGTGTTATGCTAAGTAAAATAAGTCAGTCAGATAAAGACAAATATCATATGATCTCACTCATATGTGGAATTTCAGAAAGAAAACAGATGAACATATGGGAAAGGGGGGAAGGGAGAGAGGGAAATAAACCATAAGAGACTCTAATAATAGAGAACAAACTGAGAGTTGATGGAGGGAGGTGGGTGGGGGGATGGGATAGATGGATGAAGGGTATTAAGGAGGACAGTTTTTGTGATGAGCACTGGGTGTTGTATGTAAGTGATGAATCACTGACTTATACTCCAGAAACCAATATTGCACTGTGTTAACTGAGTAAAATTTAAATAAATAAATAAATATAAAAATTTTTTAAATAAAAAAAAGTACCCCTTATATTTTCAGAATGCCTCTTAGAGGGCTGTATCACATCTTTGGTAACCAGTGGCTTAAAATGTAATGTGACATATTTAAGAAAAATAAAATGTTATAGGTGGTACGAATGCATGGGTAATTCTATCTGGATGAGTAAATAAGAGCTTCATAGAAGTGATACTTAAGTTGAGTCTTGCAAGATCCATGCAGACTAGGATAAAATTGCCTATCAGACAGAAGGACTATATGATAAAGTTAATAATGCTCAGAGGCCTGCAAATAGTTTGGTACAACTGGAAACCAGGGTGCAGGGTTGGGATCTATCAAGAAACAATTCAGGGAGGTACATAGAAACCAGGTATTGGAAAGGCTTATCTTCCAAGCTATTTAGTTTGAGTTTTTGTGTGTGTGCGTGTGGAGTTTAGAGTAAGGGACTGACAACAGGCAGATTCTTAGAAATGAGTGGATAGAGGGGTATAGAATAGGAGACAAGAAAATAAATTGATTTTACTATAGATTCTCTATTAACAATTTTAAGAATCTATTTTTTCATATTTTCCTGGACCCTAGCTCTCTCAAAAGTGTTATTTTAGTGTACTTTTTTTTCCCCTCTCAGATTTTGTATTAGTCTGCTAGAGATATCATAACAAAATATCACAGATTGTATGGCTTTTATAAAAGAAATTTATTTTTTAAAGTTTTAGAGGCTGGGAAGTCCAAGATCAGGGTGCTAGCAAGGTAGATTTCATTCTGAGGCCTTTCCTCTTGGCTTGTAGGTGGCTACCATCTTGCTTTGTGCTCACATAGTCTATTCTTTGTGCACATATGGACAGAGAGAGCGAGAGGTCATGAGCGCTCAGGTGTCTCTTCTCATTGTGTCCTCACATGGCCTTTTCTCTGTGCCCACATCCCTGGTATCTCTTCCTCTTTTTGTAAGGACACTAGTCCTGTTGAATAAGTGACCCTCCCTTATAACCTCATTTAACCTTAATTATCTCTTTAAAGACCTTTTCTCTTAATATAGTCACACTGGAGGTTAGGACTTCAACATATAAATTTTAGGACACAGTTCAGTCCATAAGAGATTTTTAGGATAATTTTGAAAACTCCGGACTCATTGTTTCTGACCTAATAATAACTAAACATCTTCCCTATATCTGATATCCTCTTTAATACCAGTTAGACCTTATTGCATTTTCCTTTCTCTTTTCTACCTGAAGGCCATTAAGATATCCTTTTCTGTTTTAATTTCTCTTTAATATGTTTCCTAAGATTCAACCTTACTCTAAGGAAATATTTTCTCTCTATCATAACCTGTCTCTTCCTTTTCTTTATTTTAATTTCTCTTCTTTACTGTGGTACTTGGGGCAATCATGTTCTTTAGAGATAGCATTCTAAAACTGTCAGCATTTTTATTTTCTTTTGAGCAGTAGTAATTTCTTTCAATTATTTCTCTAGTGTAATCTAAGAAGATGACATTTTTCAATAATGCCCATTTGTTCTTATTTTATTAGATTTATTAAAATCTATCATCCTTTTATGATTGAGTCCATAATTTTAGGGTGAAACCTAAAATTCAAAACCTGTTTGAACTCATGGAATTAACAAATTTGGGGCCAACTTGAGTTTGCATAGTTGGGGTGACTCAGGACTGTTGGCAGCCCTCATGAATTTAAGATTAATCTTTCTAAAGTACCCTCTTTTGCTCTGAATGTAGAATAGAATTTGGGAAGTAAGATCTGGTAATACCTATTTGAGCCTGACATTAACAATTTAAAGCCAGAAGCTCATATGCCATTATTCTGTGAAATACATGGAACTTTATTATCTTTGCCAACTTAGGTGAAAAACCATAGTAGAAAGAGAGAAATAATGCAGCCAAAGCTCTGCCTCTTTTAAGGAAAGACTTTCCTGAGGCTTTAAAGCCTCTCTCCTGGTAATGAAAAATATCCCCTCTGGTTTTGCATCTTTGGTTATACCCTGACTGATATAGGAGAAATAATAATTCTAATATGCTAAAAAAAAAGCAATCACTTTGGAAGAATGGTGCATTATAGTTAAAGAAAATTCTAAATTCTAAATATCCAAAGTAGATATGCCTTGTCAAAAAATTCAAAAATATTTATAATATTCTGAAAATATCCAACCAGGGAGGAGGAAAAACAGCTTTCCTTAAAAGAGACTGAAATTAAGTTACTTTCTTCAGACTTCTTTGCAATACTGACTTCCTAAAGATAATGGAAAATTTGTAAATATTTTAAAAGGAGGAAATGTAATTAAGAATTCCATTCTCAGCCAAAGTAGTTGTTGTGCAAAGACCAAGACCTAGTAACTACTTGTGTATACCCTGCTGACTGAGGGATTCAAAATTAAGAATTAAAGAGTAGAAAAACCAAAATCAATGAAGTACAGGAACTGAGGCATAAATAACTACAGTGAATGTAATCACAAAATTCAATATAAAACAAGACTATTGAAAATAAGAAACACAGGGCTATGAGAATGAATAATTATATATAAGTAAAATGGGTTCACTCCTCTCATTAACCATTTGAAGCCTGGGAAGTGGGGGAAGAAAGGAATGGAAGTAAAGGCAGATGAAATTCTGCTTCTTGTACAAGGCAGGATAAAAATTCCAGCATCTATGCTGAGGCCTGAAAGAACAGTAGGAGCTGGCCAGGAGAATGGTGACTTCTCTGGTGACAACAGCAGAAGCCCACTCTGGCTGAGATTATAGAAAACAGTTTATGGGAAGGATGTTGGGATTTCATAGAAGCAGTGAAAGGGCAGGAGTGCCAGAAAGAAACAGGCAACACTCTCCCCACCTACACTCCCCTGCTGATACCTGGAATTTTTATCAAAACCCCCATAGTAGTCATGTACAACAGACTTGGATTGTAATGAGGCCCTCAGATCCTTGAAAGAATCATTTTATTTCTCCTCTAACAAGTGTTCTCTTGGAAGGACCAGAGATATCAACAATCAAGACAGGAGATAAAATGAATTGTCAGGTAACTAGAAGCATCTCAATCCCTTAAAAAAATTAAGATTGCATATTGCAGCTTCCTGATTTTTTTCAAAATTACTTCACATTTGGAACATCTAGATACCTGAAAATATTTTTTTCTTTTTAATATGTTTATTGGCTATTTAAAAAAAATTAAATTTTATTATGTTATGTTAGTCACCATACAATACATCATTGTTTTTGATGTAGTGATCCACGATTCATTGTTCTTGTATAACACCCAGTGCTCCATGCAGTACGTGCCCTCCTTAATACCCATCACTGGCCTACCCCCTCCCCCCACCCCCCTCCCCTCTAAAACCCTCAGTTTGTTTCTCAGAGTCCATAGTTTCTCATGGTTCATCTCTCCCTCCAATTTCCCCCCCTTCATTTTTCCCTTCCTTCTCCTGATGTCCTCCATGGTATTCCTTATGTTTCACAAATAAGAGAAACCATATGATAATTGACTTTCTCTACTTGACTTATTTCACTTAGCATAATCTCCTTCAGTCCCATCCATGTTGATGTAAAAGTTGGGTATTCATCCTTTCTGATGGCTGAGTAATATTCCATTGTATATATGGACCACATCTTCTTTATCCATTCATCTGCTGAAGGGCAGCTCAGCTCTTTCCACAGTTTGGCTATTGTGGACATTGCTGCTATGAACATTGGGGTGCATATCGCCCTTCTTTTCACTACATCTGTGCCTTTGGGGTAAATACCCAGGAGTGCAATTGCTGGGTCATAGGATAGCTCTATTTTTCATTTTTTGAGGAACCTCCACACTGTTTTCCAAAGTGGCTGTACCAACTTGCATTCCCACCAACAGTGTAATACATTGAGATACCACCTTACACCAGTTAGAATAGATACCTGAAATTATTGTGGTCATTTGCTTCTTGTAGTGCAAACCCATGATTTTATGAGTATGATTCACATACAAAAAGCTATATACATTTGGTACATACAACTTGATGAGTTTGGAGTAAGCATACACCCTTGAAACCATTACCTTAATTTATGCCATAAACATAATCATCACTTCCAAAAATTTTCTCCTGCCCTTATTATTTACTGTTGTATGTTTTATATGTGTGTTTGATAAGAACACTTAAAATGGTGTAAGGGGTTTTAGGACATCAATACGTGAAAAAGTTCAGTTCTCACAATGACATTTATATGGTTACAATCAAAAGTTCTTTGAGGCTAAGGATAACCATTTTAGCAAATTTTTAAGTATATAGTACATTGTTTTGTTAACTATAGCCACTATATTGTATAGTAGACCTCTAGGACTTACTCATCTTGTGTAACTGAAACTTTGAGTAATACCTTCCTAAATCTTACCCCTCCTCCCAACCTGTGGCAACAATCATTCTACTCTCTGCTTCGGTGAGTTTGGCAATTTCATATATATCTTCTGAGGTAATTTTTCAACTTAAAATGTGTTACTACAAAGATTTGCAGATCTTTAATCAAGCACTATGTTAATACTGTAATATCAAAATACTATGTTGCATTATTTACGATGTTCAAACTGAATACCTTAAAAGGAAGTAAAAAAAAATGATGTAGCCACTGTGGAAAACAGCTTGGTGGCTCCTCAAACCCAGAAGGTTGTTGTGAGGATTTGGCGAATTAATAAAGGTATAGTGGCTATAATTACACCTACTACAAGGCAAATAGTCAGTACATGTTAGCAATCATTTAATTTTAAATAAATGCAAATCCTACGTAAGTTGTTTTAAGAATAACGTCTGCTTATCCTTATCTGTGAAGTTCATTTTTACTTCATGCCTCACCATCTTACATTAATGATTTCTCACATAAAGGTGTTTTTAAAGACATTCACATTTTCTGATGGGTTTTTTTTTTTTTTTGGTCTATATTTTTATACCCTTGATTCACAACTATGAATAAGGAGTGCTCTAAGCAATTCAGATAAAGTGCCTTTCTTGGACTGGAATCAGTATTCTTTTGCAATTTTTTAATGAGGTTGGCTTTTACTCACAAGTGTGAAAACTTGCTGCAATTCAAAAATTATTCATGTATTCAGATTTTTAGAGTTGGAAGGGACCTTACAATGGTGTAAGGGGTTTTAGGATATCAATACATGAAAAAGTTCAGTTCCTACAATGACGTTTATATGGTAACAATCAAAAGGTCTTTGAGGCTAAGGACATATAAGAGTTTCCTAGCTCTATGGGAACTTTTTGGTCTATCTATCCCATGACTCAATAAATGAAGTTATTTATTTGAATCTTGCCTGATTTAAGCCCTTTACTAGGAATAGAGAATAAGTATTTGTGACTTACAGTTTTAGCTTACAAAATACTATTGAGCAAACTGTTGGCCTTCTTTACCTGAGAAGAAATTCTGAGACTGTTTACATGGAACTGTGACTTTAGGTCTTTCTGTTTCTGTTATAAATAGTAAAAGCATGGGGCGCCTGGGTGGTTAAGTGTCTGCTTTTGGCTCAGGTCATGATCCCAGGGTCCTGGGATTGAGCCCCACATCGGGCTCCTGGCTCAGTGGGAAGCCTGCTTCTCCCTCTGCCTCTCTCCCTGCTCATGCTCTCTCTCTGTCTCTGTGTCTCAAATGAATAAATAAAATCCTTAAAAATAACTAACGAACTAACTAAATAAATAGTAAAAGCATAAGGAAAGTATCAGCTGTGACATGTAGTGGGGAGTGTGCTCTCTTCTATGAATATCCAAACAATTCTATTTGGACTTTTATTCTTCTACCTACCATACTCCATTGTAGGGGTTTTATAATTTCAAAAGCACATGTCATGTAATTGTCATAAAATCCTTCTGAAGTACATACTATTATCTCCACTGGATAAATGAGAAAATTGAAGTAATCCAGTTAGCTATCTTGCCCCAGTCCATAAAGTTACTAAATGGAATAGGAGGGCTCACACCTTCCTACTCCATCTCCAGAGCTCTATTTCCCCACTGCCTCTCAGCCGTCATTGCCCCCTTTACACTAAGGACATTTTGATATGCTCGCTTCAGCATTGAGCTCAGTGCTATGCTCAGGCAAAAATACCCAGTGAGTATGGAGATATGCGTGAAGGATGGGGGATGGTGGGCGACTGTTGAGGACTCTGGAAGAAAGGGGCTTGATGAGAAAAAGCAAATGGGACTCTTAAGAGTAGTGAGAACTCTTTCTTGATCTTGATCTTTGCAGTAAAATATAAAAAATTTGGAATGAAGGAAAAACCTTGCACCTCTAATGATGATATCTTCCCATCTAGACCATCCCCTTAGGAATCCACTGACCTTCCCCTCTCCCTCTCCTGTCAATTACTGTTCCTTGGCTTCTGGGCATCGGGGTGGGATGGATACCTGATACATCTTTTATTGACCTCAAAGAAGCCATGTTGACAAACGAAAACCAGTTTTATGAAAAAGTGTCATGATAGTGATTTAAGGAGGAAAAAAGTAACCCCAAGGGAATAGAAAGGATGTGCAAATGCTGAGATGAACTTTTGGTCTCTGTTTATACTGTTCTCTACTTAACTGTCCTAGAGACAAAACTTGCAATTGTGAAATCTCCCTTCTCCTTCTGACCATTTTCTCTCAGGGTCAGAAGCACGGAAATTCAGGCAACTAGAAGGGGCACACCATCCCTCCCATCCCATCTGAGTCCAGTAGCCATGAGGGATGTCAGGTCCACTTGGACACCCAAACAGCCTGTGTTGGGAGGTTGAGGCCAGTCAGTTCCATCTGTGCTTCCTGTCAAGTTCCTCCACATCTCATCCTTATCACCTATCATGTCTTGTATACATACCCACTACTCTTCAGCTCAGTGCCCCATCCCTCTGACTCTCACACTTTAATGGATCACATCCTCCAACTAGCTACTGGGGAATAATGTTCTGTTATAAGGAACACCCTCTGTTTCTTTGACATCTTCATAGAACATTCTCTTCACCTGTCATTCCTACAAGATACCATATCTTTTTCAGCTCCAGTGGGAGGAACTGTTATTCTCCCACACCCAAGAAATTTCAGGCTTGCTGCTAGTGGTGGAGGGTAGGAGTGTTCAGCATCAACCAGGCTCCTCATTTGCTGATTCCCATTATTTTACTGCTGTTCTCATGTCAGTTCCTGTCCTCTTTTAATGTTTAGGCAATGTGACCATACTACACCCTATCCCTTCCTCCTCACTCTTTTGATAGGTGGGCCAGTTATCTGCAACCTCCACTGGAGACTTTGGCACTTTGTTCATCCACTCCCAACTACACAAACAGCCATCTTGGGATAGTTCAACAGCACATCTAGTTTTATGTTCTGTGACTTTAACTCTGTTGATTTTACTTATTTTCAGTTCTGGAAATGGCACCCTTAGGCACCCCTCTCCCCACTGGATTTTATCATCGTTTGAAGTTTTCATTTCAAATTTCTTAAACTCCAACATTCCACACACTCTATCAATCTGCCCCTCAGTAAGTTTCCCAAGAGTTTCTTAATTACTAAATTCAAAGGGTTCTTTTTGATGCTTAACAATCCTTTCTGCTGAATGTGAATTTCTTCTTCTTGAAATGCCCTTTTCCCTTATACTACTTAGTTGCTTTTTCTTCTGTCTCTTAGGCTTCCCCTTATCATTTCTGTTACAGGCCCTGCTATGGTGTTCCCTGGCTTTCACTGTGACCTTCCTCTCTGCTCATGTCACATACTTTCTGGCTTTCCTCCTCTGCTGTCATAGTTCTAATAGGCATGTGGATGCTGGTGACTCCTAAATATCTTCAGCTCAGTAGACCTTTCCATTAGGTATTCATACACATTATTGTCAGATCTACATCTTTCCATGGGTATCCTACAGCCACTCACCTTAAGCATATCCCATGCTAAATTCTTCATCTTCGTCCCCAAACTCACTTCTTGCTATTTCCAGTCTTAGTTGTCAGCACGTACCCAGTCCATGGAACTGAAAATGGGGAAATTGTTCTTTTCCTTTTTCTTTCCTTCTCCCTCCCATAAACAATGAGTCATAAATCTATCCTGTTTAATTCCTCATATATTTTTCTATTTTTTTCTTCGATTTTCTTCCTTCTTATCAATTTTCTGCACTGTTTTCCCACACTCCACCATCCTCCCAACACCAGCCTAAGTTTTCCCTGCACTTTTCCTTCTTTTCTTAATGATTCTTTATTCCATTTTGGCTTGGTTGCTGCCTTCTGTAGGCTTGGTCTGATCTATCCAGGAAAGAGAGCAGTACTTGAGACTTCGCCCATTACTTCAGCACCCACTACTCCCAGAGACAAGGATCAGTCCTTGGATTTGTTTCATTTCAACTTGTTCATTCCTGCAAGTTCAGGAATCTTACCAAGGAAGGGGCCTAGCTTCTTTTAATCTGGGGTTTTATGATGATACTTTATGTAGTTTTTATATCATAGGTTTGATATTTTACCCAAATGTTTACATTTTTCACATTATACAGTAAATAATAAATACCATATGGAATAAAGAATTAGTGCATTAAGAAATGTTTAATGTAACCAAATAAATTTAGCTCTTTATTCAAATACTAGCATAGGAACCCAACATGTAAAACCAAGAAACAAGTAGCTATCCTGGGTAAAACCCAAACACCGAGTTTCCCCATCTCCATGGATTCCCAAAGGAGTGCTCAGAGGGCAGTTTGAAAGCTGACCTAGCAGAAAGAAAGCCAAGCCAGTGGGCAAAGAGCCTTAGTCTTATCTCTGAAACTTAATTCCATGCTCTCTGTTGTCTGACCTATGAAGTATAAATTAACACTGCTTTCCCCACCTGCTTTTTTGGGTTCTTGGAGGAGTTTAAAAAGGATCTTTGAATAAATATTTTGTAAAGAAAATTAACTAGGCAAATGTAAGGCTAAAATTAATGCTTTATTAATTAGAAATGAAGATGAGAAGTTGTTTTTGTTTTTGTTTCCTGTGTGTCACCCTTTGGAGAAATGGGAAATGGGAAGTTAGTTTTTATACATTTCATAAATAAAGGAACTTTAAGAGTAAAGAAACATGACCCAGTTTTCATGGATAGCTTCAGGTGGAATTATATGCAGAATTTCATCTGTATATACAATTTGGTAGGGAAGGGATTCATGGCCATCAGAACATTAAGAACCACTGTCTTAGAAACATAGAGACCCTCTCCCTGCACCTTTACCCCCTTTGAGTTTGATGGGCATCCTCTGCTTCTAGTCTACACTCAGTCTTAACACCTTGTATGATACTCATCATGGTACCATCTCCATTCTTCCTGTGAACTATGTAATCCTGTCATAGAGCAGTTTTAATATACCATATGTATTAAGGTAGGAGAACAACTAATAGAGTGTAGAAATATGTAAAACAACAAGCATTTAAACAAGGTTTTCTGCTAAATCTTTAATTAGCTGGAAAATACCATAACCAAAGTAATTTGTCACCTAAGTGTGTGTTTTTTTTTTAATTTGCTCAGTTAGGTCATAGCATATTTTATAGTTGTTGCTGCTAAAAGATATATGACTTAATCTCTGATTTTGACTTATAAAAATAAATCTTTACAATTTTGACAATCAGCATTAATTTTTAAAAGATCAAGGATGAACCAGTATTACGTATGATGTCTATTCCTTTTTTCTGTGTGTAGGGGAGCAAGGGGAAGAAGATTCCATATGGAATTGAGGATCAAGTTTAGACTTACCATAGCCCTTTCACTCATTTACTACAGGGTTGCACACTTGTCCAATCCAGGAAGCTGCCAAGGAAATTTGCAGTTGGAAACCACATAAGTCTGTGATTCTCATGCATTCTCCCAGCACAGCCCACTCCTTAGAGGAACTCTGTAAGTGTATGCACAGTCCAAGTCTTTGCAGTGCTCAGGGCAACATCTCATGGAAGTGAGCAACACAAGTATGGAGTGTTTCTCTACATTTTACTGGAGCAGAGAGGGTGGGATGGAGCTCTCTGACAAAGTGAAAAATCGTACATTTCCATTCTTGAATGTCTTTAATAACAACCACATCGCAGTGGATCCAATATGTTTGGTGACTGGTTATAAAGAATATCAAGGTCATAGTTAGGGCTTCATTAATATCCCATTTGGCCCATATGTTTCAAGAATTGGTTGTGAGTCCTAACTCTCACTCTGAGTCTATGAATGTGTGAGTAAAAACTTGAAAATTGATCTCAGCGTTCTGTTGCTTTAAAAAATGACAGCGTGGTACAGGCACAAAAACAGACATATAGACCAATGGAACAGAATAGAGTCCAGATACGGACCCTCAACTCTATAGTCAAATAATCTTCGACAAAGCAGGAAAAAATATGCAATGGATAAAAGACAGTCTCTTCAATAAATGGTGCTGGAAAAATTGGACAGCTATATACAGAAGAATGAAATTTGACCATTTTCTAACACCATACACAAAGATAAACTCAAAATGGATGAAACACCTCAATGTGAGACAGGAATCCATCAAAATCCTAGAGGAGAACATAGGCAGTAACCTCTTCGACATTGGCCACAGCAACTTCTTTCAAGATACATCTCCAAAGGCCAGTGAAACAAAAGCAAAAATGAACTTTTGGGACTTCATCAAGATAAAAACTTCTGCACAGCAAAGGAAACAGTTAACAAATCAAAGAGGCAACCCACAGAATGGGAGAAGATATTTGCAAATGACACTACAGATAAAGGGCTGATTTCCAAGACCTATAAAGAATTTCTCAAACTCAACACCCAAAAAACAAATAAGTCAAAAAATGGGCAGAAGACATGAACAGACACTTCTCCAAAGAAGACATACAAATGGCTAACAGACACATGAAAAAATGTTCATCATCATTAGCCATCAGGGAAATTCAAGTCAAAACCACACTGAGATACCACCTTACACCAGTTAGAATGGCAAAAATTGACAGCGTAAGAAACAACAAATGTTGGCGAGGTTGTGGAGAAAGGGGAACCCTTCTTACACTGTTGGTGGGAATGCAAGTTGGTACAGCCACTTTGGAAAACAGTGTGGAGGTTCCTCAAAAAATGAAAAATAGAGCTACCCCATGACCCAGTAATTGCACTCCTGGGTACTTACCCCAAAGACACAGATGTAGTGAAAAGAAGGGCCATATGCACCCCAATGTTCATAGCAGCAATGTCCACAATAGCCAAACTGTGGAAAGAGCCGAGATGCCCTTCAACAGATGAATGGATAAAGAAGATGTGGTCCATAGATACAATGGACTATTACTCAGCCATCAGAAAGGATGAATCCCCAACTTTTACATCAACATGGTTGGGACTGGAGGAGATTATGCTAAGTAAAATAAGTCAAGCAGAGAAAGTGAATTACCGTATGGTTTCACTTATTTGTGGAACATCAGGAATAGCGTGGAGGACATTAGGCGAAGGAAGGGAAGAATGAAGGGGGGTGGAATCAGAGGGAGAGATGAACCGTGAGAGACTATGGACTCCGAGAAACAAAGGGTTTTAGAGGGGAGGGGGGTGAGGGGATGGGTTAGCCTGGTGATGGGTATTAAGGAGGGCACGTACTGCACGGAGCGCTGGGTGTTATACGAAAACAATGAATCATGGATCACTACATCAAAAACCAATGATGTACTGTATTGTGACTAACATAACATAATAAAAATAAAATTTAAAAAAATGTATATAGCACATACAGATTGTTGATTATCTTTTTTTTTCAGAAAGTAAAATTTTACCCGCTTTTCAATGCCAGTCAACAAATGAGGTATGCTTGAAGTTATGTTCTTCAGGGTGTGATTTCATCAGGTAATGTAGTGCTATTTGTTCATCTGACCTTAGTGCAGGAGAAAATAGATCATTTTGTGAAAGATATGTAATGAGGTATCAGGCTGTACTTTATTTCATTTTGGTGTTTGCCCAGATTGCTTTGTGATTATACTTAAAATATTATGGAAAGGGCTAGGAACTGGACTCCTGGCCTCCTTAGTGGTCATTCTGTTCCTTATCATGCTTTATATTCTGTTCTCTCTCTGTTCAGTGTGATGATTTTATAACATGATAAATTATAACATGACAGTGTGATGATATTATAACTCCTGATAAAGGAGTCCTCTCAATTATGGCCTTCAGATTTTTGAAGAAATTTTGCTCTTTGGGAAGGAGAGTGATGTCTCTTTATTCCATGATTGCTATTGCTATATATCCTTCCTACATTAGATCTTACTGAGAAAGAGATGCACAACCTATATAACATATCTGGCTGATTTCTAAAGCAGTTGTTGCTGAATTACTTTCCCACCTAACTCCTGAGCCCACAACTGCATGGCTACATGTGATTTGCTGGGATTCTCAACAATGGTAATAGTTCTAGGATTGGAATAAGGGAATAATCTGTATTGAAATGTAAAATTTACACTTTCGGGGCACCTGGGTGGCTCAGATGGTTGGGCATCTGCCTTCAGCTCAGGTCATGATGCCAGGGTCCTGGGATCGAGCCCCACATCAGGCTCCTGACTCATCGGGGAGCCTGCTTCTCCCTCTCCCTCTGCCTCTCTCCCTGCTCATGCTCTCTCTCTGTATCTCTGTGTCTCAAATGAATAAATAAAATCTTTTAAAAAAATAATAAAATTTACACTTTCTTTGGAGTATATCCAGGGAAGAGATAAAGACAAGAGAATTTCTAGTTCTTAATCATAACGAACTCCATTTGAGTAAATGCTCTTAGAATCTGGAATCAACGCTTCCATGTGTGCTCAAGAGGAAGTATAATCAGGTGCTTGTAAATCTGTATTATATGTGACAATTAGTTTGAACATTTTTTGTTAGCAAGAGCAGAGGGGGTATGATACAGTGGAAAGAATAGTGGCCCAAAGTTAGGCTTAAGTCTGACCTTCCTAGCTATTAAAGCTTGGGCAAGTCACTTAAAATTGATTGATTGATTGATTGATTGATTGATTCATTCATTCATTCAGATATCTATTTTACACCAGCATTGTGCTATGACGTGACCTTATCTGTGAGATAGGGACAGTAATTTGAAATTAAAATGAGGTAATACATCTGACAGCATTGTTTATAATTGAATGCTATTTATTTTGAATTGTGGTGAAAATGAAATTGAAAAAAATAAAAATACTTTCTAAAAGAAGTAATTGTATACTGTAATCTGGCATCATAAAATGTCTCATATTATTTATAAAAGACTGATACAGGATAACTTTTTAAAAAAACATTGATTTTTGAGACAATAGCTCTTTTTTTAGAAGTTAGACATATTCATAGGGTAATTCACATTGATGATACTGGATGCTATTTTCTGAAGTTGTAATGGCTTAACTTTTACTCCAGGGATAGCTACAGATACAGTCATAACTGATCTTGACTAACATAGCAAATTTGTCTATCATTGGAATCCTAATTTGACTAAGGGGATAACTGTGGGTTCAGAATGTTTGAAAATTTTCTTCAGGAATTTTAATTGAAGCTCATCTGATTATATAGAGGTAACAGCAGTGAATTTGGTGGGAAAAATTCCAATAGTCTGTCATGTTCTGCTACTCTTGGACTGGGTTTGGTCTCATATCAGATTCCAAAATGAGATGGTGTTGTGCACTGACTTAATAAGTACATTGAACAGAAACAGGAGGCTTTTGATCAATTTAAATGTCATAATTTTGTTTGATGTGAACACCAATGATTCCTTGTTGAACAGTGTTTTTTCTTGTATAGAAGATAAAAGTCTGTTTAAAATTACTATTCTGACTTCCATAGTTCTGAAAAATAAGCCTCCAGAACAAAGATTTGAAACTACTCAAAAAACAAAACAAAAACAAAAACAAAAACCAAAAAACCCACCCAGCAACACTAGAATGTAAGGATAGGCGTGTAGGAAGCATGGTTGGGCCCTGCATCCATTTACCTTCAGGGGGTGGTCCCAGGTGGTCTTGCTCAAAGGAGGAAGCAGTCCAGGCAGAAGCAAAGGTCTGGTCTACTTTGGAAAGAAAACCAGTGCTCAGGTTGCTTGCCTTTGTTGTCCTACCATAGCAAGTCAGGTCATAAGAATAGATTATAACATGTTCTGTGTCAATCATTGCCTTTTCTTCACAGCAGCCCCATGTTGTAGATCAGGTGGGTTTTATAACTCTTTCTGTTGTAGGGAATAAATTGAGTTTCTGATTAAGTAATTGATAAGGTTACTAAGTAGCAGGAAAGGGGCTTGCAGTCAGGTCTTCTGAACTCAATTCTGCAGTCAGTTGGCTGCCCAACTGCTTCTCATTCAACACAGTCATGTGTTGGACATGAAACAGGGAAGCAACTCCATCCCCTTAGGGAGAATCTCAGAGATGTTTGACATAGAAGCAGGGACTTTGGGAGGAGGTGAGGTAAAAGATCACAAACTAATTTGCCACAATAGAGAATTAATTACCGATGGTGGGTGATTTGCACATCCTGATAATGATGGATTGGAATGGTATGGACACACCTCTGGAATAATCTGTACACTTTCTTCTACAAAGAGCTTGGTAGCACCTTGAATCTAATCAGAGCTATACTAGGGATCCTTTTTGGGAAAAGGAGCTCATCATAGACATCCTTATATTCAAAAGGAGTGACAAGATACCAAAGACTTGTAACTGAATTAGCCACGTGAGCATTTTTTATGAAGAGTAAAGCAATGGAAATGTCCTCCTCCTCATACTGCAGCATTTTAGAGTATGGGGAGATGCTTGTCAATGTTTCTAAGATTTGTGGTGGGAGGTGCAAAATCAATGTACAGACAGCTAGAAATTCTGAATAGGATAGAAAAAAAGAATGCATTATAATGAACATGTTGATGGGAAGATGTATCAGATAACATAATACATCTTTTCTTACACCAAATTTTAACAGTCTTCATTATGTGTGCCTATATTTTTTGTTCCTTTAGCTCAGGAGTTGGCAGAATCTATTTCATCTTAAAAAAATATAACATGTGCAGTCACAACTTTCCATTTAGTGTGTTGTGCTACACATCTAGGGGACAGAGTCAGAAAATACTCAGGGTATTGAAATTAATACCAAATTTTCCCACTTATTAAGACCCCTAAATCTGTGACTCATTTCTTTCTCAGATTTCTCATGTTGAGAAATAACCTTATTAGGTAGCCAAAGGTCTTGAAATTTTCAGTCCAAGTTTGATACTGAGGAGGTCTAAAAATCATACTAGAAATTGGTCACATTTTTTTCCTTTTGTATATAAATTTCAATGCTTTTTCCATGTCAGCTGACCTTGACCCAGGAAGGAGCACTTCTTGGAACAAGATGACTTATTACTAGTAATAATTTGCTTTTGGAGGTGACAGTGCCCTTGAGGGCCCAATCCCTGCCTCTTACTGCATCTCTGTATTTCATACTTGGCCAGCCCTGTGCCTTATATATATTAGACAATATTGTAAGTGTTGGACATGGCTGAAGTCATCATTTTCTCCAACCCTTTCATTCTGGGGAAATAAGTCCCAAGAAGGTACCTTTACATATGAAGAACTAATTCAGTGAAAAGCTAAATCTAAAATCCAGGACTTCTGTCTCAGGACCTCTAGTCTAGCATCCCATTCACTAGTATGATAAATACCTGTTGGCTCAATAAAGCACTAAAACTGCCTTTGCAAAGGTCACAAATGAACTTCTAATTGCCAAACCCAGTTTTTCCATTTCTAATATGTCTCTGTCTATATCCCTGGAAAAGAGAGAAAAGAGATATCCCAGACACAGCCACCCCAACTTCCTAATTTCCGATCGGTAAAGTTATTTGTACTGTCCTTGTCTGCCTTCTCTTGAGCCAGTGGACATCTATCCAAGATCTGTCCTTTTACCTGGGCTCAATTTCATTTCCTCCAGCTTCTTCAGGAACTTCCTCTATCAAGTATATGCCTTCGTCTGCAGTTACAAATATCTCATCTTTAAACTTGCCTCTGAGCTGGCTATTTACTTTATGGTAGAAACACACTCAAGTTTGCTATTCCCTGATCTTGGTCCCCTCCACTTCCACTACTTTTTTCACAATCACCTTCTGAAAAAAGCAGTTTATTCTTCCTATCCACACCTTCTCCCATCTATACCGCAGCTCCCTGTTGTGTGGCCTTTCCTTAACTGTCCTGTCACTGACCTTGCTAGCTTTTCTAGTGATTCAGTCTATTTCACTTTTCTCTGACATTTGGCAGTCCTCGCTTATTTTGGACAAGTATTATCTGTTTTGGTGGCCCAGCATCTAAATCCATTTCCTTTGGGGAATTTTATACCTTTAGTGGCAGGGCTTGGCTCCCTAATGCTGGATACTTACTCTCTGTGCCTTGTCTTCACTGCTTCCTTGGGTTTGATTTTATACCCCTTGTCTCTCTCTATCAGTGCTTCTCAACCTTTTTTTATATCATGGTCCACCCAATAAAATAATAATATAGCACACTGAGAGTAAACAGGAGGGGATTTGGAGGTGGCTGTGTGGGAGGTTTAGCAGAAAACAACTTGTATTTTCCTCATATTACATATATATAAGAAAAATAGAATGAAAACCTTCCAAAATAAACATTTTTAAACTTTTTATTGAGACATTGGAGTTTGCTTCTGTGACTGTAACTTCTTTACAATAGGTTTTATGCTTGAATGGCTTGCAATTCCTTCCCCCCCCCTCAAGTTTTTATTTAAATTCCAGTTAGTTAACGTACAGTATAATATTAGTTTTAGGTGTAGAATTTAGTGATTCAACACTTTCAATGTGTGTTGCTTATTACAAGTGCCCTCCTTAATCCCCCCCCCCCACCTCCCCTCTGGTAACCCTCAGTTTGTTCTTTATAATTAAGAGTCTGTTTCTTGGTTTTCTTCCCCTTTTTCCCCATGTTTGTTTGTTTTATTTCTTAAATACCACATGTGAGTGAAATCATATGGTATTTATCTTTCTCTGGCTGACTTATTTCGCTTAGCATAATACTCTCTAGCTCCGTCCACATCATTGCAAATGACAATTTCATTTTTTATGGCTGAGTAATATTCTGTTGTATATATACACACCACATCTTCTTTATCCATTCATCAGTTGATGGACATTTGGGCTGTTTCCATAATTTGGCTATTGTTGATAATGCTATTATGAATATCAGGGTGCATGTATCCCTTGAATCAGTATTTTTGTATCCTTTGGGTAAATAGTGTAATTGCTGGATTGTAGGGTAGTTCTATTTTTAACTTTTTGAGGAACCTCCATACTATTTTCCAGAGTGGCTACACCAGTTTGCATTCCCCCCAATAGTGTAAGAGGGTTCCTCTTTCTCCACATCCTCACCAACACCTGTTGTTTCCCATGTTGTTAATTTTAGCCATTCTGACTGGTGTTAGGTGATATCTCATCATAGTTTTTATTTGTATTTCCCTGATAATGAGTGATGTTGAGCATCTTTTCATGTGTCTATTGACCATCTGTATGTCTTCTTTGGAAAAATGTCTATTCATGTCATCTTCCCATTTTTTAACTGGATTATTTGTTTTTGGGGTGTTGAATTTGATAAGTTCTTTAAGTATTTTGGATACTAACCCTTTATCAGATATGTCATTTGCAAATATCTTCTACCATCCCATAGGTTTCCTTTTAGTTTTGTGGATTGTTTTCCTTTGCTGTGCAGAAGCTTTTTATTTTGATGTAGTTGCAGTAGTTTATTTTTGCTTTTGTTTCCCTTGCCTCAGGAGACGTATGTCATAAGAAGTTGCTACAGTCAATGTGAAAGAGTTTACTGCCTGTATTCTCCTCTAGCATTTTAATGGTTTCCTATCTCATGCTTAAGTCTTTCATCCATTTTGAATTTGTGTATGTTGTAAGAAAGTGGTCCAGTTTCATTCTTTTGCATGTTGCTATTCAGTTTTCCCAAATCCATTTGTTGAAGACACTGTGTTTTTTCCATTGGATATTCTTTCCTGATTTGTCGAAGATTAATTGACCATATAGTTGTGGGTTCATTTCTGGATTTTCTATTCTGTTCTATTGATCTGTGTGTCCATTTTTATGCTAGTACCATACTGTCTTGATCACTACAGTTTTGTTATATAACTTGAAGTCTGGAATTGTGATGCCTCCAGCTTTGCTTTTCTTTTTCCAGACTGCCTTGGCTATTCAGGGTCTTTTGTGGTTCCACATAAATTTGGGGATTGTTTGTTCTAGCTCTGTGAAAAATGCCATTGGTATTGTGATAGGGATTGCATTAAATATGTAGATTGCTTTGGGTAATATAGATATTTTAGCAATATTTGTTCTTCCAACCATGAGCATGAAATGTTTTTCCATTTCTTCGTGTAATCTTTAATTTCTTTCATAAGTGTTCTATAGTTTTCAGAGTACAGATCTTTTTACCTTTGCCTTTTTTATTAGGTTTATTCCTAGGTATCTTATGTTTTTAGTGTAATTGTAAATGGGATTTAGTCCTTCGTTTCTCTTTCTGCTGCTTTATTATTGGTGTTTAGAAATGCAACAGATTCCTGTACATTGATTTTGTATCCTGCGAATTTACTGAATTTGTATATGAGTTCTAAAAGGTTTTGGGTGGAGTCTTTTGGGTTTTTTATATAGAGTATCATGTCATCTGCAAATAGTGAAAGTTTGACTTCTTCCTTGCTGATTTGGATGTCTTTTATTTCTTTGTGTCGTCTGATTGCTATGACTAGAACTTCTAGTAGTATGTTAAATAATAGTGGTGAGATTGGGCATCCCTGTCTTGTTCCTGACCATAGAGGAAAAGCTCTCAGTTTCTCTCCACTGAGGATAATATCAGCTGTTGGTTTTTTGTATATGGCCTTTATGATATTGAGGTATGTTCCCTCTATCTCTACTTTGTTGAGGGTTTTTTTTTTATCATGAATGGATGTTGTACTTTGTAAAATACTTTTTCTACGCCAGTTGAAAGGATCATACAGTTCTTATCCTTTTTTTTATTAATGTGGTGTATCACACTGATTTATTTGTGAATATTGAACCACCCTTGCAGTCCAGGAATAAGTCCCATTTGATTGTGGTGGATGATTCTTTTGATGTACTGTTGGATTTAGTTTGCTAGTATTTTATTGAGAATTTTTGCATCCATGTTCATCAGGGATATTGGCCTGTAGTTCTCCTTTTAGCGGAGTCTTTACCTGATTTTGGTATCAGGGTAGTCTTGGCCTCATAGAATGAACTTGGATGGCTTGCAATTCCTCACCAAGACTTTTTTTTTAATAACTTATTTTATTTAAACTCAATTATTTAGCATATAGTGTATAATTAGTCTTAGATGTAGAGTTCAGTAATTCATCAGTTGCATATAACACCCAGTGCTCATTACATCACGTGCCCTCCTTAATACCTATTACCCAATTACCCCATCCCCCCACCCACCTCCCCTCCAGCAGCCCTCAGTTTATTTTCTATGATGAAGACTCTCTTATGGTTTGTCTCCCTCTAACCAAGACTTTTAAAATGATGATCTCTTCGGGGCGCCTGGGTGGCTCGGTCGTTAAGCGTCTGCCTTCAGCTCGGGTCATGATCCCAGGGTCCTGGGATCGAGCCCCGCATCAGGCTCCCTGCTCGGCGGGAGGCCTGCTTTTCCCTCTCCCACTCCCCCTGCTTATGTTCCCTCTCTCACTGTGTCTTTCTCTGTCAGGTAAATAAAATCTTTAAAAAAAAAAATTCTACCATTTAAAAAAAAATGATGATCTCTTCAAATTCTTTATGGCTACCATGGAAGAGTGAGGGTTCCACAGGGCACATCATCGGATCCTGCTCTGCTTTGGCCACTCTGCAAAGAGTTTCACATTGAAGCTGTTCATGGCTGAAGGAGACTGGAGAACTCTGACCCCTCAAGAATCTACTAGAAAAAAAATCTGCTAACCATACTGAAGTTTCTTGCCACAGACCTGCAGCCCATTTAAGGCAGAGTGTCATGGACATGCTGATTGGGAAGCTCTGTCTATACCATTTCCTCTCAGCCTTGTTCCTCCTCAGTATACCTGAGGGATGGGTCTGTAACACCTTGACTCACAGTGGCATATCTTTGAAAAATCCAGGGTAATTCTGTTGCATTCCCCAGAGAGACATTCTCCATACTTCCCTCTCTACTTAAGAATGAGTATTCTACACTCTATCTCTTATAAGTTTTACCCAATGTACTGGCTGTAACAATCACATGTATAGATGATGTTCCCACCTACATGTCCAGCCCCAGCTTCTCTCTTGGGCCATTCCACATTTCCTCCTTCCTGAATTTCATTATCGTGTACATGTCTTGCCAACATTTTACAGTTAGTGTGTTTCAAACTGAACATGATAAGTTTTAGGCACTTATCTAGTATGTTGCAGTAAAACCATACTTTTCAAAGAGATCTTCCTATTGGCAGTTAGGTTTTTTTTTTCCCCCATCTTATATATTTCTAGAAGAGTAAACTTCCAAGAATAGCCTTCTGCACTTTCTTGGGGTACTTGTGACTTGCTACTTCATACTGTTATGTAGAACTTGTATTATTGCCCTTCCTTGTCTGTAATTTCTTTTTAGGGAAAACTATACCATAGTTTTCTGTGCCTGCTGCAACAAATTGCCAGAAAGTTGGTGGCTCAACACAACTTAAAACAACTATGAAATTCTCTCACAGTTCTGGATGCTAGAAGTCTGAAATCAAAGTATTAGCAAGACCACACTCCCTCTGGCAGCTCTAGGAAAGAACCCTCCCTTGGCCCTCCTGACTTCTGGTGGCAGTTGGCAGTCCTTAGCTAATAGCCGCATCACTCCAGGATCTGCTCCATTTTCACATTACTTTCTCCTGTCTGTGTCTGTCTCTTGTTTGTTTCTTTCTTTCTTTTTAGATTATTTATTTATTTATTTTGAGAAAGAGAGAGAGAGAGAGAGCATAACAAAGCACAAGCATGGGGAGTGGCAGAGGGAGAGGGAGAAGCAGGCTCCCCGATCAGTAGGGAGCTTGATGTGGGGCTTGATCCCAGGACCCTGGGATCATGACCTGAGCAGAAGGCAGACGCTTAACAGACTGAGCCACCCAGGTGCCCCTCTCATATCTTTCTTACAAGGTTACATGTGATGGCATTTAGTGCCCACCCAGATAATCCAGCATAACCTCCCTGTCTCAAGATCTTTAACTTAATCTCATCTGCAAAGACCCTCTTCCCAAATAAGGTAATATTCACAGGTTCCAGGGACTACAACATGGACATCTTTTGGGAAGCCATTTTTCGATCTACCACAACATCTTGGAATAAGTGTTTTTAAGAGTCATGAGTAATATTTTCAACTTGAAATATTTTGCTTTGCTTCAGGATTGGTGAAATAGAGCTAGTGCTAAATCAGTGTATACAAAGCAAAGATCATACCTAATTCAATGTTCTGTCCAGTAACTAGCACAGAGATATGGTATTGGACAAACCAGCCAGGCATTACCTTATGCTCAGAGCAGAATCAAACCAGACCTGCTTCTTTCAGTGTAGTGGATCTGCATTATCCCAAGATCAGGACATACTCATCCCATAACTCCAAGGGCCATCCTTCTAAGTTACAGTGAATCAAAATTTCTGACACATTTAACACTAATCAATTTTAACATTTTTTGTATAAAAATGTTCTGATTTTGCTTCATTTTGTTTTTAAACATTTTTAAATCCTGTCTGTCAAAAACATTGATTTACTCAATTCACCACATAGTTAGAGAGTGCTTAGCACTATGATAGATTAAATGGGCAGACAAAAATGAATTATGTACATATGTAATTTAAACAAATTCTGTCACTAAGCAAAACTATGAAGTAGGTAAAGTCTTTAGGGGTACAGTTCTATTTTCCCAAAACAATTTGACCCTTTAGGTATCTAATGCCTTCATACTTGTGGGACTGTGTATATAGAGACAGGAATGTCAAACATGTTAGTATAAAGTATTATACTGCCTAAGGCCAAACCCAACAGACTTCTCCAAGAAGATAGGCCTTTAATATCTTATATTCTAGCTCTCAGTTCTTCAGGCTTTCAGAAGTGGTATTATTTTTGAGAAGGGAAGTACATCGTACAGGTGGTCACACCAAATGGATGATTACTTCCTCCATGTATAAGTGTAATCCTGATTCTGATTACCATAATCCATATAAATAATAAGTTAGGAATGTCTTAAATTAGACTTCAGGATTGTATTAAACTGAAGAGGGAAACAAAAGCAATGGGATGAGGAAGTAAAAAGTCCGCTAGTTTATGATTTCAGAAAATTATTGTTCTTTTTCTTCCCTCTTACTAATTGGAAGTTTTAGCACACAACCTTTCTGTTGTACTTGAGCAGAGAAGCAGGAAAATCCATTAGCAATTCGGTAGTGCTGTTGGCAGCCCTGTCAGATTGCAGCTCTTGGCTGCAGCGAGGGAGCTCGTTAGGATTTGGAGGCTTCATGCAAGCATGCAGTCAGAGACTTTTGGCCATGTTAGTTCATTTGCATAGGACAGTATCCTAGTTTCTACATCCCGAACCCATTGGGACCTGTATGTCCTGCTTCATAAGGCATAAATGTACCACTCTACAGTGGTCTGATATTTATTTGGAATCGTTGTTTTTCCTTTCCCTTTTCTACGATACTGAAAAAAAAAATTCAGCTTCTTGCTAATTAGAATCCTCAAATGTCAAGAAAGGGAATCTAGTAGTAATAGAGAAGTAGAATCATAGATGAATGACTCACCAGTGGATGGAAGATTATATGTGTGTAGATTTTATGCTATAGGTTGTTTATATGTCTAATATGGTTAAAAATAAAAGCAAAATTTTCTCTTACCATAAATGGGTAGGGTTCTGGCCAGTTCCTTAGTGATCTAAATAGGCTACACAATATGCCACATGGAAAACCAAGAATTTAGCAGCAGAGTGTTCTTTAACAGTCTGTTGACATTAAATCCCTCCTCCCATCCCCATCATTTGTGTTAGGAGAGAACTCTTCATTCATCCACCATTTTAACAAACATTTATCCAGTACCTATTATGCAGAAGGCATGTGAAAGACAGAAGTGAACAGTCACTAGAACTGTGGTCGAAGCACAGGCATGGAAACACAGGCAGGAGGAACCCAGACCAGACTGGGCACAGTGACATCAGCCAGGCCAGGTCACCAGGAGGGGCTATTCCCTGGAAGGCAGCTCTTGCAGGCAGTGGAATGACCGTGCGCAGAGACAGCAGGGCACCTTCTAGGGGCTTAACTGGGGGAGGTTAAGGGAAGAAGCTACGGGTCAGATTTACAAGCCCAAATCAGGATTTTATGTTATGTTCTTAAATTAACCTGAAGTATTTTAAACTGCTGACATATTTTAAATAGGGAAGTAACGTGAGAATTGATTTCCACTAGGAAGTTAAAGCTAAGGATGGCTTAAGGTGCCTTTTCTGACACAGGCAAAGAGAGAAAGACATTTTCTTCCCAAGATGCTTTGAGAAAAAAAAGGTGCCAAAAAAGTTTGGAAAACAGTTCATATTAGATCCCTTTTTGGAGATTCTCTATTCACATTAGCCTATTAAGGGAGTGTGAAAAGCTGGTAGCAAACAAATCATTCTAATTTTCTTTAAGCCAGGGTCTTTAAAACTTTTGAATAATAATAATAATAATTGCAACATAGAGGAAGAGGGCTTCCCTGGTACCTGAACTCTATGCTTATATTCATGACTGAATTAGGAAATCCTACAGATGGGTTTGGGTAATGACTGATGATAAATCTTAGCATTAGCTCTACTAAAACTGAAGAGATGACAGAACAGAGGACAGATACTGCTTTTCTACCATGTACACTGACCAGTGCTTTCTAACTAGATCATCTCTTTTTATAGCTTATTTAAAAGCAAATGCAATATTCCTATTTTCTTTGGCATCTAAATATTGTCTGTGTTTTACAATTGTTTTTCTTTCCCCTGACATGTTTTTTAATAAAAATAGAAACTTCTATTTTTTTTCAGTAAAGTAGAAATTGTTTAGTCATTTTAGTAAGGATGCAACTACATCTGTTACCAAAAAAGTATGTAGTTGGAACCTTGGGATGTAACCTTGGTATGTAGTTGGAAAAATAAAATCCTGATTGTATGAAACATTACTTTTGGCCTGGTGTATAGTGGTACATCTCCTTTAGGCTCAATAATATGGTACACATTTGGTGTAGGAAAAAACATTTAGCATTGTAATCAGTTCTTTGATGTTGAAGGCTAGTATTGAGAAGGACCCCAGAGAACATTAATTCAGAACAAATGAAGGGAGTTGTGAAATGATGCTAAATCTTCAGATCTAGTAAGTATGGTTCTTTCTGGTCCTTTCCTCTTCTCCCTTGTTCTTTCAAGATCTACTTCCACTCCTGTTGACATTTTGCTCTCTCCCTTTATTCTTAGTGGTTGAAGAAAACTGGACAGTCATCCTTCCTTGTTTCATTTCCTATCTCTGCTGTTGGAGAATAGCTAGAGAAGGGCTGATGTGGCAACATAGAGGGACAGTCTTCACTCTGCTCCTGTAAGCTATAGCATAAATTTCTGGGGAAAGGAATGAAGACACTAGTGTAAGTTGAAATTCTGCCACTAACTAGTCATATGCCAATCATGTCATCCTAGTGAGATGAGGTTTCAGTTCTGTAACTAACTAACTTTTTGGCCTATTTTTGGCAATTTTTTCTTTGAAATACATTTAATGGAGGCCTAACTTTGTACTTTTACTTATCCATTTAACAAATATTTATGAAATACCTACTATGTGCTAGCATTGTTGAGAGGATATAGAAATGAGCAAAATGATATGGCTTCTGCCCCCATAGAGTTACTTTCAAATGAGGAGATTTTAAAATAATGGCAAAGCAAGGGTTCTTCCATCCCCTATTCCTATTTTATTTCCTCCCTTTGCTTTTAAATTTTGTTTCCTAGCCAGCAGAGCTGCCAGCATTAATTTTATTTGTAAAAGAAAATGCATTAATATTAATATAAGAAGTTACTGTCAGAATATCATTTTCCTTTTAAAGGAAGAAAGAATTCCTAGAACTCCTGTATCTGGAGATTAGCATGCTTGCTTTAAATATGAAATGACATTTTATTTGTTTTTCAGTGTTTAAACACTAGGATACCATAGATTCTAGCAGCAGCCTTTTGATGTTTCTTTTTCTTTGTAGATTTATCATCACACATATTAAATATTATCTGTCTTCCAGGTGATCTTTAATAAAAGGAGACTGTTGTCTTTGAGGTTTGCCCTAGGCATAGAATAATATTTTAAGTTGAGACCACTGCAGAGTTTTAAACTTCATTATCTTTTAAAAGAATTACCATATATTGTATATCAATGTTAATAGCATTTAATTCCAAAGATTTCAATTAAAATAAGATCCCAAACATAGAATTTGGGAGGAGAAAAATGAGCAAAGTTTGCTTATTTTAATTCATCATGATTAGGCTCCGGATCATGGCTCAGCAAACTTGTAGATACTTATTACATTGAGCCTGTCTGTGGATGGTATTAGGCATGTGGGTAGACTTCCCTTTTTTTCTGTACATGATATCAATGGAGACTTTTGCCTGAATGCAGCTCTTTTTGCAGCTTGGGAAAAGTAGTATGGATTTCCTACTGTATTCACTGAGGCATGCTTTTCAGTTATCAGAAGTTCCACTTAGCATTTACAAATTGGGCAGCTATTGTGAAGTTGAAAACACCATGGGGACAGAATTTGGGAAGATGGAGAAAGGCAGGTTAGATGTCAAGAAAAGTCTCCATGTTCTAGAACATGGTGGTGGTATATTCCAGGGTGCCCAATGTTTGTATCCTTCAAAAAGATACACAGGACATAATGCCTCCATTTCTTAATTCCAAGGTAGACCTCCTTCCCTCCTTCCTTTCTCCTTTCACAAGCATTAATTGAGCATTTGCAGTTGTGCTGAGGAGGAAGAATGCTCCATCATCTATCCACACCATCTGACATTCAGATGTACAGACATTTTAGTCATATACTCTTTTTTATTATTTTATTATTATTTTTATTGTGGTAAAATAGACATAACATAAAAGTTAACCACTTTAAGGTGCACAGTTCAGTGGCATTAAGTGCATCTACATTATCGTACAGCCATCTCCAGAACTTTTCATCTTCCCAAACTGAAACTCTCTGTCCATTCAGCAGCAGCTTCTCATTCTCCCCTAGCCCCAGCCTCTGGCAATCACCATTCTACTTTCTGTCTCTATGAATTTGACTACTCTAGGTACTTCAAATATTCAAATAAGTGGAATGATATAATATTTGTCCTTCCGTGTCTGGCTTATCTCATGTCACATGTCTTTAAGGTCACTCATATTGTAGCTTGTTCAGAATTTCCTTCCTTTTTAAGGCTGAATAATGTTCTGGGGTGTGTGTGTGTGTGTATGTGTGTGTGTGTGTGTGTGTGTGTGTGTGTGTGTGAACTCTTGATTTTGGCTCAGGTCATGATCTTGGGGTCGTGGGATTGAACCCTGCATCAGGCTCTGCACTCAGCGAGGGGTCTGCTTGTCCCTCTCCCTCTGCTAATCACCCTGCTCATGCCCTTATTCTCTCTCCCTCTCTCAATAATCAAACAAACAAACAAACAAACAAACTCAGTTTCTTTCCATAGTTGTTTCTAATGGTGGTCATGGTAGAAAAATACCTCACAAAGACACATATATCCAGATTGAAGATGTACATTGTTGGTTATGCCTGCTCAATCACAATGCTGGTTTTTTAATTTCATTCACCAATTATGCAAAGATTTTAGTTATAATCACCCACCAGGTGTCCATCTTCCATGATATCAATCAGTTGTTTATGCAAACTCATTCAAAGGTCCTGAATTTTATGTATTTTTATAAGTGGGTATAGATTCACTGAAATTCCACATGTGGACGATTTGAAACAGTTTTGAAAAATGTATTGTCAACTTTTAAAATGTGAGCACATGAGAGAGTTGTTACAGGTGGCATACATTATTGTCTGTTATATGATCATTTAATAATGGAAATAATTTCAAACATCCATTGTTCAAAATACTCTCCCTAGAGTATGTTTCTTTCAAGAAACTGTTATTTTCTCATTGTCGAAATCAAAATTATCAAAATGGCAGCTTTACCTTGAAGGAAGTGATTAAGGGTATTTACGTCTTTGAAAGTATCTTCCAAACACCATATCCTTACAGCTACTTGTCATCCCGAAAAAGATGGCAAATTTGGAGCATGGTGCTTTATATAAAAAAGATATGTAATGCCTTTATATTTAACAAATCTTTAATGTATTTTGTCACAAATAGAGAAAAAAACCCTCTTTGTCATTCAAAAGATTACCATGGTTATTTCTCATGTCATTACAAAGTATTGTACAAGAATCTTTATTTTAAAGATCTTGTCTTCATGGAAAGTTAACTACATTTTTGACATCTCTAGCACTTGGTGCACTTCTGGCTTCAACTTCTTTGCTGGAACATCTTGACTATGAATGATTTAGTGCAGGATTTCATATGTGAAAATATTTCTATGACTTCATCCCAGAATATTTTTTATTCCACTTAAAGTAGCCATTCTGTTCCATTAAGCAAAAATTTTCATAAATCATTGTTTCTATTAAGGAAGTTACCATTGAGAATATATCTTCTTTGGTATATGTTTTCCTTTAGTTGTTCATAAGAAAATGAGTTATTTTGTATTTCTTTTTTAAGCCAGACTAATAATATCATAAGCTGATTTCTTAGCAATAGCTTTACTTTTTTCTGTCTATACAGAAAGTGTGTAGTATATAACTTATTTTAATGCTTATTTCTTTACATCTTCAGCAGTGTTTGCTGAGAGTCTTTCAGTTACATTTGCTGATAAAGGAATGCATTTCAGTTTGTCTCCATAGTGATTTTCTTGTATTTCAAGTATTTTTTTTACCATAGTAGGAAGAATAAGTATTTACCCAATCATACATGGCTTTTTAAAATTTTTAATCTTTCAGTATTAGGCAAGGAGACTCAAGAGTCTTCTAAACATTTTCATTAACTGTAGTGGAGTTTTGTGAAGTGCTGGATTGACTGTTGTCTGACTTCACCCATGGCATTGTGGGGAGTTCACCAGAAGGAGTGGGTGGGAGAGCACTCTCCAAGCAGAGGAAGGAGCAGATGCAGAAATATGATTCTGTGAAAAAGGTGGGCAGCTAGCTTGGAACCCTGTGAATAACTGCTTGATCGCCAAAAGATGAGCATGAGGGGACCATAGGTGATGAGACTGAAAATGACAGCAGGAGCCAGATCTGAGGTTTTCTTTAGGTGGAGCGTGCGATGAAAATGAAACTTAGCCCAGGTTCTTTATCAAACAGAACCTAGGTGAGGATTAAATGCTAATGCTTTCCTGAAGAGGTAATCTGAGGGCAGTGAGTGTGAGGGAAAGTGCAATAAGTCAGGGAAGGATGGGAGGGTAACACAAGGTCTTCATTATGAAGCTGGCCATCGCTTCACAAACAGAGCCAGTTTCTCAGCCACATGAAACAGCTCCAAATAGGCTTTATAGAAGAGTTGTGCCTCAGAGCATTCCATCAGAGAGTGTATGGAAAGAGAATTTTTCTGCTAGGATCTTCTTCTCTCTTGTCTCCCATTGAACAGAGCTAACCCATGGGGTATTAATAACTAACTTCTACTTTTGGAATGCATCATTGGGACCTTCTAGAGAGCCAGATTGTATGCCTTGCAGTATGGTGCTCCATCTGAGTCTGGAATTGGTCATTGTGGCGGTGGTTGAGATAGAACAAATAGCCAAGGGCTGATCAACAGGTGAGGCTGAGAGAATCTGAAGCAGTACATAAGATATGCCCAGTACAGATGACCTCTTGCGCTCCTCAGATATGCTTGTGACCTTCCACTATCTGTAGCTTCTTTGATATAATATTGGGCTTCCATTGTTGTGAGAACAAATTGTTCTTACTGCTTCCCCACAGAAAGGAGGAACAAATCAGTCAGTCACAGAATTCCCCCCAGGAAGGTAACTTGTGATTTCCAGAAAGAAGGCAAGTCGTTTAGTGAAATAAGCTATAATCTCTGTACTGGGGCTGGTTCTGAGGCTCTATTGATATTTATCATCTCTCTCCTCTATCACACATTTTATACTTCCTTCGTCTTGGGCCAACTTTAGCTGGTCTATGTTGTTTTCTTGGTGAGGTGACCTAGAGTTTCAAGTGGTCTGACCCTTTGTTTGCCCTGTACTTTTTAGGTCATTGTTCCTGCATTTTTCCATTAACCACTAGCAGTGGGTATGTAAGTACTGAGAGAGACCCAGGGGATCCCTTGGATTTCAGACATTATCCCCTTTGAAGCCATTCTGTGGTGGTAACACCAACTCTTTAATTAATTCAATAAGACAGTAAATCCTTTCCTTACCTGTTGGACTATTGGCATTAAAGCTCAAAACAGTCAGGTGGTAGTCATAACTTTAAGTTCAGTGGGACTCTTATTATATACAGTAGCAGAAGTATCCCTTTTCTGGGAATACTAGTTGGGAAGGACCTTAGATTGCAGGGAGTAGAAGCACAAATACTATCAATGGACCCCTGTGTTTGATGATGAGGGGGCAACTCAAACTTCTCTTGCTTCTTGAACCCATATATACTTATTGTTATATGGTACTATATATCAGCTATTGATTTGACCAGTATACCACTTCTTGGAAGACAGCTCTCAAACCCCACAAGATATTGGATCCATAGTTTAGCCTTCTACAGGCTGTCATTCTAGTCTGGCTGCTTCTAGATGGTGGGGTACATAGTATTATCTTTGAGTCTCCTGGTAATAAGTCCACTTTTACACCTCTTTGGCTGTAGAAAAACATCCCACAATTGAGCTAACATTGTGTGGAAAACATGTTGAAGTATAAAGCATTCTTTTTTTTTAAGATTTTATTTATTTATTTGACAGAGAGACACAACGAGAGAGGGAACATGAGCAGGGGGAGTGGGAGAGGGAGAAACAGGCTTCCCATGGACCAGGGAGCCCAATGCAGGGCTCGATCCCAGGACCCTGGGATCATGACCTGAGCCAAAGGCAGACACTTAATGACTGAGCCACCCAGGCATCCCAAAGATAAAGCATTCTTTAAGTGCTTTGATGGTGATGTTGATAGAGGCACTGCAGGTAGGAAAGGCAACCACATATCCAGAGTAAGTATGTTTTGGTGTGGGTTAATAATTACTGTCCTTCCAACGTGGAAAAATTGACTTGCTGCTAGGTAGGTTGGATGACACCTACAGGGATGGTGATATGTTGAGGGTACATCTTTCGTCTCTTATGCTGGCACATTGGCCACTCCTAAGTGGTGGTAGCTAGATTGGTCATGATGACAAGAAGACCTTGTTATTAGGCCCATGTACAGTCTTCATCCTGCTACCCCGTCTACTCTGTTTGTGGCTTATTGCACAAGCAGTGGGCTGGTCAAGGAGATTATTCAGGGTCATGATGTCAGACCATCTTTCAGAGTCACCCACATTTGGGACTATAATATAGTAACTGTCCATTTACAGCTATACCAACATAGCACTCTGACACACTATGAGCCAGTCCTGTGTCTTCTTCCTCTGAGACTTAGCCTAGAAATTCATGGGTTGAAGGAGAAGCATTGATGTAGTATAAGTGGGTGGCAGGGAGTCTGAGCTGACAGTAATTTACTCATAATTTTGGACCTGCTCCAGCCCCATCACAAACGTGCCACTTCCGTCATACGTAGATTGCTGCTGTGTCTATCCAACCGTATAATTTGGTGGATCTGAGAGCCTGCTGTGTTGTACAGAGGCCACACTTCCTCAGTCTGCCCCAGTGATTGATCATAGTGGAGATAGTAAGGCAGGTCTATTCCTAGGAGACAGGAATTCCTCTAAGAGGAGATTTTAGCTTGAGGACTTCCTGGTGGCCCTGCCAGCATTTCCTTAGAACTGCACTGGAGTCTAAGATGCTTCTATACAACCTTCCTTCCTTCTTTCTCTCCTTCAGTCAGGATCAGATCTGCAACACATGTTTAATTGAATCTTGGTATTTGCTTCTTGGAGAACCTGGACTAGCATGTGGTGCTTCCTCTGAGCCAGGAAGTGGTGGAGGGGAGCTAGAAGCTCCAGGCCTTGGCCTCAGGCAGAAGATATCTATAGGCATGCATTAAGATGTTTGAAGCAGTTGTAGTTAAGGCAGAGCAAGCTGCAGAGGCCTGGGACACAGGGAGGCTGAAAGATCTGAGGGGGTGCATAAGATATGTCCAGTGTAGAGGGTTTTCAACAGCAGAATGAGATTTGCAATTTTAGGCAGATCACTTTGGCAGTGAATTGAATGGACTGGAAAGGAGCAAATATAGTGATAGGGAGACTGGTTAGGAGACAATATTCTAGGCAAGGGATAAGGAGTGTGTGAACTATAGTAGTGACATTGAAAAGGAAGATAAGGGGATAGGTGAGACATTGAGAATGGAAGAAGGGGGTAGGGACTTAGTGATACTGAGGTCAGACAAGGGGGAGAGAGAAGAGACAAAGCTGATTCTTCAGCTCCTGGTTGAAGAACTGAGAGGATAAAGAATACAGTAGGAAAAAACCCTTTCTTTGTTTAAAGTAAAGCTCTTCTGGTTACATTGAGTCAAGTTGTCTGTTTACCATCCATGTTAGCTGTGGGATGTATAGATTTGGAGCTCAGGAGCTGAGGAGAGAGTTTGAATAGCAGATGCAGATTTTGCAATCCTCAGCCTTAAGGAGAAGCTGGGCAAGGGTGGAATTGCCCAGGCAGAATGTGAAGAGAAGGGGCCTCATGACGGAAGTCTGGGGCTCATCAGTGTTTAGTGGAAGGATTGATGATGAGGAGACCAGGGAAGAGAGTAGAACTGAGATGTAGCAGGAAAACTGGAGTCCTAGATGCCAAGGGTGTAAAGAACCTCTTGAAGAGAAGGAGTCATCAATAGTGTTGGGTACACTGAAGCAATCAAACAAGGTAAAGACTGAAAAATAGGCACTTGTTCCTATTAGAGGTCTTAACAAGATTTCTAATCCAGACAGAAGCCAGATGACAATGGGATTTGAGAGTGGAAAGAAAGTATAAAAGCAAAGATGGAGAAATGTGCTATTCTTTCAGTGAGTCGAGTGTGAAGTGTATAGTCAGAATTCAAAGAGGGCTTTCTTTGTTTTCTGTTAATTTATTTTTTTTAAGATGACTGAGACATGCACATTTCTAGACTAATGGGAAAGAGTCAGCAGAAAGGGACAGGTGGAAGTTACAGGTGAGGGAAGAGAGTAAGACAAGGTAAGGCTCAGATAATAAATTTCTGTCTGTTTTATGACAGTCTCTAGATGATGAGAGAGAGAGAAAAAAAGAATTTCTTCTGAATGAGCTTCTTGATGTAAATAAACTCATACATTAATGTCAGGTACCAGTCTTCAGTTCCTAGAGGATCCTGTGCCTACAAAGAACATGGCAATGTCTGACTCAGTTGGAGCAATCATGGCCTCGGCTGAGCATAAATGAAATAATCAGGTTGAATCTGCATAACTCATCCATAAAAAATTCCTGTAACAATCCAGTCCTATTTCTTTCCAGGTCTCACTACCCGTGTCTCAAACAATGGGACAGACATTTTATTAATCAGAGAAAAAGTTTACCTAAAAACTCACTGTAGGGAAAGCTTTAGTCTAATCTCTCTTGTGTCACATTTCATTATGACAGATGTGTCTCATTATAGGCCCTTATTTACATAGCACACAGACATATTATCATTACAGATAATTAGTCTCAAAAGCATTAGCTTTTTAAACAATCAAGTTTTAAATCTCTCATTCATCCATCAGCATGTTAAGGAAAAATATGCCCCTTCCCCCATTTCTGCTCAAGCTCTTTGTCCTTCTCATGTTTTCAAGTGGAGGAGAAGCACCCAGAGGTTCAGATGAAGCTGTTGTTCCAGCATTCTAAAACTGCTGACATTCTTTTCTGTGAAAATAATTGAATCACCAAATTTGATGAAAGGTCCCCGAAATATCAGAAAACAGATTTTCTGTAAGTCTGTGAGTACAGCTATTAACAAAATGAATTTTAAAGTCAAAGGAAAATATCTTGGATTCTTTTCAGCTTGACTGTTTCTTCACTGAGAAGTATTTTAAGAATAACTTACTGCATTTTGACAAAGATATGATACATAGGGACATTTTTGTAAAAGACCACATTGAGATGTGAAAATATAAATAATATAAACTTGTCTTGAATGTCTTCTAAGATTTTACTTCACAAATATACACTTAGAAGGGTCAGTTATTCCATTTTACGGTATATTTTTTGGGAATTCTCTTCTGGTTAAGCTTTAAGGTACTGCAGTACTATACTATTTTAGTGGAAAGTTCTTTCCTAACTCTGGGATTAGAAGTGTGTTTGCAGGCCACTCAGTATCTGTTGGGTAGTTGTTGAATTAAATTTCTGCAGAGGTAGTCATTTACAGATACGCCTATTCAGAAATTTTTTTCCTTTGAAAACATCAGGAATATTAATTTATAGAGATCTACATTAGAAACTATAGGGAAGGAAAAATGAAAATGTTTAGAACACATGTTATTGGAGTTACAGAAGGAGAAAAATGTAGAAAAGGTAATATTTGGTGGATAATGGCTGATGATTTCCTAGAATTAATGAAAGGCATGAATCTTTAGATGCAAGAATAATAAAAATTCCCAAGCACAATAAATAAAATAAGTCTACATCTAGACATATCATAATGTCTTGAAGATCTTAAAAATAGGAAGAGTTAAAGTTGCCTATACACAAGTTACTCTTAGGTTCTCAGCTTCTAATGAGCCTCAGAATCATCTGCAAAGTTAGTAAATAAGCATATAGGCATGTCCCCACCATTTTAAGGTTCTGATTCAATTGGTCTAGGATGGGATCTGAGATCTACATTTCTAACAAGTTCCATAGACCACACTTTTGGGTGGCACTATTAATTAGTGAGAGAGCTGACTTTTCAACATCAACAATGGAGAGAGGTACTAAGATGGAGAAAATTATTTTCAAAATGCTGAAAGAAAAGAATTGTCTATATGGTAATACATACCTAGTTAAAATTTCATACAAGAAATGAATATAAAGGACAAAATAAAGACATTTTCAACAAACAAATATTGAGTATTTATTACCAATTGACCCTCTTTAAAGGAGCTTCTAAAGGACTTTAGGAAGAAGAAGAAAGAAAGATGTATGTGAAACACAAGAAGGAATGATGAGCAAATTTTAACATATTGATAACTCTAAAATGTGTCTATGACAAAAATATTTAATTTTGCAGGTAACAAAGTTAAGAGAGAATTAGAAATCGGGTAAGAATATCTGGTGAGTTGAGTGAGTTTAGGTAAAGCTTTCTAAGATCTTTTTGTTTGTTGGATAAGGGTGGACATATTAACTTTGATTTTTTTTAAAGATTTTATTTATTTATTTGACAGAGAGAGAGAAGTGAGAGAAGGAACACAAGCAGGGGGAGTGGGAGAGGGAGAAGCAGGTCTCCCGCTGAGCAGGGAGCCAGATGCAGGGCTCTATCATGACCCAAGCCCAAGGCAGACGCTTAGCCGTGATTTTAAACTATCTATAAATATTAAGTTTGAAAAAGTATCAGTGAATAAAAAATATGATGGATAACTTAAAAATAAAATGTATCTACTAAAAACTTACAGCAAATATCATCCTTACTGTTACATTGTTAAAAATATCATCTCTTTTAAAATCCGTGAGACAAGGATGCCTGCTACAGAAGCATCAAGTCAACATTGAATTGGAGGTCCCAGTTAATAAATAAGAAAAGAGAAAATGATATAAAAGATATAAAGATAAGAAAGAAAGAATCAAGTTGCAATTATAGATAATGATTGTCTACATTAAAAAAGAGAAAGTAATAGCACATTATTATCATTAATAAGGGACATCATGTTAGTGCAGGTTCCTGTCCCCAAGTCAGCAGAAGCTATTGTTATGCCCTGTGTTCCTGCTGAGAGATGGAGGAAGGACTCCCTGGTTTCCAGTGTTGATTAGATCTGGGATACCCGTTTTTTGTCATTGTTTTCCAGACACTGAATTATTGTCACTGTGACATACAGGTTTCAATAAAGCTTTGTAAAGATAATGGGGAAAAATTAATAAGGGACATCAGCAAGTTCACTAGATACACGTTCTATAAAAAATAAATTGCATTCCATATAAGAAATAAATATTTAACACATATGGTTAAATAAAACATGCCATTTAAAATAGCAAAAAAATATGAAAGCTTAGAGGTAAATCCAACAAAACATGACAGTGACCTTAGAATGTTTAGATTAAGTCATAATATACTTGCTTATGTTAAGACATATATTTCATAATTGTGTAGATATCTCCTAATTTTTTGCTTTTCTCAAAACTGGTTGTCTATCCAAATAAAACTTTGTTCACATCAGGGATTGTGCCTTCTACTTGTCACACTATACTGTTCTGTAATGTACAATGCTACGATATCTTTAAAAATGAATTGTTATTATGAGAAGTTTCAAGTATGTTAATCCAATTGAGTTTGGGCATATATGGGGGAAAATAATGGAACAAAAATAAACCATCCGATATTTTGGGTACAGTTTTTCTATTATATGAAAATCATTTGGAAAGATACCTCTTTATAACTCTCAAAGCTATCTGGGGAGAAAAAAGGTTAATATAAAGACAGTGGTTAACATAGAGTGTGCAAGATCATCAAACAGATTGAACACTTGCACATACATGTAGCCAAATGCTGTTTGGAGCCTCCACCCTCACTCCCACCAACTCTCCCATGCATGACCTTTAATAATAGGCTCTTCTGGTTTTCTCTAGATTTTTCACAGGATCTGAAGCCTATAAGGATTGATGTCTGTAATACTTTAGTTTCTTCATTAAACAGAATTTTGGAAATAAAGGTTGTATGAAAAATGAAGTTCCTTCAAATAATACTGGGCAATTAGTGTTTTTGGTTTTTGTTTGTTTGATTTTTGAAAGCTGTTCTCCAGTCATCTCAGGTAGAGAGATGACATAAATTTTATGAAGGTGACAAGTAAGATAAATTAATCACTTTAGTTTGGTGTGAATGTTGTGGCTTGTAATTAGAAATGTAAACATTATTAGTCTAGAAAAAAAGAAGTGAGATTTACTTTCATTTTGTGGTCCTCTCCTGTTCATTTCTATGAGATTCTGAGATTTTCTTGGAGAGGATGGTTCAGGTGTTTTGGGTTTCTCTCCCAGGCCTGTGGTGTTCAGTGCTTCTCAACTGTTGTTGGGTTTGAACTGAAAGCACCTTGATGTTGAACATATTTGACCGTCACACCATGAGAGTAGATAAAGGGCATCTTTGAGGCTAGTTATATCTGTGGCCTTCAGCCAGAAGAGGCCATCCTGGAGAACTGCAGCAGCCCCTTAATGGTCAGCAGTTCCTTGCCAGCTGTGGAGGTTGAAAGACAAATGGGCTTTGAAGGCGCAGCAACCTGAAAACTGCTTGGTGAACTTCCCTGGCTGGGATTCTCCCAGGAAGAGGCTATCGTGGGGAGGGAGCAGAGAGGCTTGGCCAGTTACTCCTGATCAACACATCTTTGCTCTTTTTTATTTTTTTTTTCATCTTTCTCAACCTCCGCTGCAAACATGAACTTTGAATTGCATTTCATTCCTATTTCTGTTATAGAACCAAAATAACATGGCTTACATTTTCTTTATGCAAAATCTGAGGTTATTTGGGAAGCAAATAGTTGGAGTAGCCTCCTGGGTAATTTGAATAAAATGTAGTGCCTGAGAGATTCCGTTAAATGGAAAATTGTTATTCACTCCTGATCAGTTTCCATTTTCATTTTCACTTTAATTACTGAGCTTCCTTTCTCTGAAATCAAGTCTCTAAAACAGGCCTTAATTATCCATTTTTAACTGTAGGAAGACTTATTATTCAAAGAGCAGCTAGCAATCCAGAATAGATGCTATTTTGTTCATATTTTAAAGTGTTAGTCAGAAATATTTCTTCTAATGGGAATATTTTGTACAAAAGGCCACTAGACCAAAAGGTAGACCACTGAAAGAATAAAGATTTAAAGTAAGTAAATCTGTAACAGAAGAAGATGACTAAATTTTCTGAACTCTTGAGTGGCATAATCCCCATGGAGTAAATGAATTAAGTTAACATAATTAGAATAGAAACAATCTTTGCATTCATACAGCATCTTATTTTTTCTAAGATCTCTTTTTGCCTTATATCTGAAACAAGCAATTCCTCTAATGTAAGCACTCCTAAGCCTCTCTAGTCTTTTAAGAATCCATCTAACCCTCTTTATGTGCTTCCCTAGAAGTGATTTTCTTTGTAAAATGAGAATTTTTGATCTATAGCCTTAAATTGCAGAACTGTATCTAGCTTGAAGTATAAAAACATCATTTTCCTTTTAGTTCTCTGTAGCCTGGTTTATAAAGTTTGTCTGCCAAAGAAGTTTTAGGAAATTATAATTTCTGGAAACTTTTTAAGTAGAAGAGACCTTTTATCTCGTTTATGGTTTTAATGTGGTTCTGCTGGAAGGGAAATGTAAGAGATAGACATAAAGGTATCTTTGGAAAGAGATGATGAAAATTAGTTGTAGGGATGTTGTCACAGGTGTTGATGGTATCTGTAGGTGGACATGTCCATAAGCAGACAGAAATCCGAACCAGAGCTTAGAGAGGTCAAGACTTGTATATAGGACTAGTCCATGCAGGAATATAGTGGTGAAGGTTGTGAAAGTGAAATATCTGATGTATGAGAAGAGAATCAAGGACATATCAAGGGTGAAGGAGAAGGAAGAGGGGAAACCCATGTGAGAGTCTGAAAGGCTATCCTTAGAAAGGTAGGAGAAAAGCAAAGGAGTTGTGGTGTCCTGAAAGACTTAAGAGAAGAGCATTTCAAGAGCTAGGATAGATCACCTAGGTTGAATGGAAACTGAAAATAAGGCACTGCATTTGGTATCTTGATTTTTTTGTCATCGTTGTCATCATTGACACTAATGTCAAGTGATTGGGTTATAGGCATCTGTGCATATTTGTGGATAGACTGGAAGACCCCAATAAAGAGGGTAAAGATGACTATAATGTTAACAAGAATGACTCAGAGAACATGGAACTTTTCTAAGTAAATCTTAGAAATGAAGAAACTTTATTTCTTCATTAGAACCTTAGAAATGAAAGAACTCATAAATGGTTTTCTCACTAAAGTAGAGGGGATGTATTAAGGAGGACACATGTGGTGAGGGGCACTGGGTGTTATACGCAACTAATGAATTGTTGAATACTGCATCAAAAACTAATGATGCATTATATGTCAGCTAATTGAACATAATAAAAAAAGAACAAATAAAGAGGATTTTAAAAGTTCAAAAAATAAAAAATAAAAAAAGTAGAGGGGAAAAGAATTCTAGCAAGAAGGTATTTTATTGGGAGGTGGGGAGTAGTAGAAAGCAATGGAGAAGAGGTGACATTTGGGTCATCCCTCTTCGGTAGCATCATGTGTCTAGCTATTTCACAACCAACAGTCATCAGGGATTTGCTTCATCAATAAGTAATAACATGCTGCTAACTCTTCATTATCAAGACCTTTCTCCATAACCCCTTCTGACTTTTCTTTTAACCCTGTTACACCAGTTACCTCAAGATTATCTATATTTTGTCAGGTAAACAAGGATCATGAAAAGAACATTCAAGAAAAGGAAACAGTATTCACTAAAATAGAGTTAGGAAAAGGCAGCATAAAGGCCAGTATGGTTGAAGTATAGGATACTGGGTTGGATGAATGGTTAGAGGTGAGCACAGAAAAGTAATCTGAGAGCTTAATAAGGAAGCAAAAGGCCATACTAAAGAGCTTGGATATGATTCTCAATGGGGAACTCGTGTAGATTTTCCTTCTCTGGGCACAGTGTATGGTATTGATTCTGCTGATGGTACATGACAAGGTAGGGTTCTTCAGGGGCTTGGAATGAGAACCATGAATGCTTGGGAGTTTCTCAGTGTGTTGGGGGCTAGAGGTAAAGCAAGGACTTCCAAGCAGCTAAGAGTAGCTCTCTACCTCAAGGCTTTTGGGCTTGTTGTCCAGGGGAATCTCACTCTGCGGAACTACATGAAACATGAGTGGTCTACCACCTGCTTGCTGTAGTCAAATTCATACCTACAAATAAGCTTATGCAAGTGGTCATTGAGGGCAATGCCAGGCCCTGCATCAAGGTAGAGGAGTGGGTGACTCTGTTAAAAGTCATGGGAGACAATCTAGTCTTCGGTGTTGCTCAGGATTCTCTTATGAAACCCTCCATCATCTGTTCTACCACATTCTTTATGTAGAACTTAGCAGCTTTCTTTAGTTGGTCGGTCATATCCATGACAGACTCTTGGCAGTGCCATTGGTTACAAGGATGATACTCTGGGCAGCACCGTGACCATCACATCATGGTTCGCCAGAGGGGACACCCACAGTCTCTGGGTGGCATTGATGGCATGGACTGTGAATATGAGTTCCTTCATGATTTGAAAGTTTTATGGATAATCTTGGGCAGGAGGGCCATGAGATTGGTAGTTCAGATAGCAGTGCTGACAATCTTGAGAGAGTTCTCGTGTTTCTCATTGCACATGGGAGTTCCCATTGCACACATGGGGGAATCAACAGAAGGGACAAAGATGAGGATTTTGGGGGCTTCACCTTCAAGTGAACCTCAGCCTTCTCAAAGACAGTAAAGATACCAAGGGACTTTACACCAACATCACCCCATTTCATGTTGGTGGGGGTGAGGACTGATAGAGATTTTTTTTTAAGATTTTTTTTATTTATTCATTTGAGACAGAGAGAGAGAGAGCATGAGCAGGGGAAGGTGCAGAGGCAGAGGGAGAAGCAGGCTCTCTGCTGAGCAGGGAGCCGGATGTGGGACTCGATCCCAGGACCCTGGGATCACGACCTGAGCCAAAGGCAGAGGCTTAACCATCTGAGCCACCCAGGCACCTCAAGAGATTTTTAATTTTGTATGCATAGGACATAGTTTATGTGCTCCATGAAGTTACTCACAATGATGACTTCATTGGTATGTGATAGATGAGGAGAGTTTGTCAGAGGAACAAGTATGGAGTTGGGGATGTGGCTGAGGCATAGGAGTACAAGGTTATTACTTGGGAAGATGACATCATCAAAAGTGTCTCATTTATGTGTCCTAGATATTCATTATTCGAGTGAGTGGATTATGTTGTGAATGAATGAACAAATGTGATAATTTTTGAAGTGAATGAATAAATGTAGAAGTATAAGAAAGTTTTCTACCCAGGAACTTATAATCTAATTTAGAAACATTTGACCATGACATAATAAAGTTTTGAATTGTGTGGGTAAAAAATTAGAGATAAGGTAATATGTAAGAAGGTGCTAATTATATAGTCCAGGTAGGGTAATTCAGACAGAAAGGTTTTTTTATTTGTTTTTTGTTTTTGTTTTTTAATACAGGAGGGATCACAGCCCCTAGCATTGCATGTTCTAGATTTTCAATATTCAGGAAAGAAAGAATGACTATTCATATTGCCAGAGGGTAGGAGTGTTAGACCATGAGATTTAATACAATATAAAAGAAAAAGGGAATCCCTTCCTAGGCAGTAGGGCCAAAGGAAAACTGTAAGTAAGTAAAGGCAGTGGGGGAGGGGCGGGCAGTGAAAATTAAAGATGTACTTAAAAATCTCATGGTGGGGGAGAAGAATGCATAGGCAGTTTGTAATATACACCTGTTTATGAATATTTCATGCATATATGTGATCACCACCAGGGGGCGAATTCCTTTCCTTTTGCAAAACTAGCTGCCAAAGAGGAGAAAGTGCTTCCACCAGAGCCAGTCAAAAGAAAAATCCCTGATCTGTTTTCCAGAGTCACAGAAGGTATTAAAAGTCCCTCCTTTTGCCAATGGTAGGTTTAAATAGGTTTCTAACATTAATTGTATTTCCCCACGGAAATAGTGCCATAAATAATGGTTAGATTTTGCAGGTTGATTCCAAAAGCATATATTTTAACTAATTTTTGATGTAGTTAGAAAAACAAGTATAAGCCATTATTAATGTAATTATATATAATTATAATAATGTGTATATATGTAATTATAATAGTATTTATAATTTTTATGGAAAATTTTCCCCAGTACAAACTTACAGCACTCAATTCATTTAAATCAGTGATTGCCTGTTACTTCAAGGCATTAAATAAATGCCAAATGAATAGAGGTATGTATTCACCCTTAATATTTTCCTATCTTCTGAAATGTAGAATTACTTATTAAAGAAACAATAAGGATTTACCAATACAGTTCAAGATAACCTACTTTCCCTTTTATGAAAGAATAAAATGTTCAGCTTTATTTTTGCAGGTTGATAGAAAGAGACCAGCCTCCCCTCCCTTACCATCTCCAAGCACTTGATCACCATTGTCTGGAAATAAATTATAAAAGTTCCAGGTCAAGTTAAAAATGAGCTGTACTGTGCTTATCAGAGAGCCTCAGACTCTGCAAATACCCTCTGCATCACAAACAGAAAGGCACGTTCATTGTACATCCGTATTTTCAGCCTAATTTGTTCCCAAAGCCAACACAGATAGAAATTCTTGTCATTAACATTATCTTCAAGTGGGAAAGACAGACACTATTAGCAAGGTTTTTTTACTTGTTTTGTAGCAGTGCTCTGACATTACAGCCAAATGTGATCAAGGCCTATGGCCCTCCTCCTCACCTCAAGACACTCTGCCCCTCTCAGATTTCAAGATCAGTGCAATGCTTGCTACTCCCTCTGCTAAAAGCTAAAACCACTAATGAACATTGTGTACCTAGTTACACCAATGGAGGAAACACTGTTTGTTTGTTTTATTGAAGTACAATTGAAATATTATATTATATTAGTCTCAGATATATGGCATAGTGATTTGACAATTCTGCATTAGTCATTGCTTACCATGATAAATGTAGTCACCATCTGTCACCATACAAAGTTATTATAATATTATTGGCTACTCTCTATGCTCTACTTTTCATCTCTATAATTTATTTTCTGATTGGAAGTTTGTACCTCTTAATCCCCTTCATCTATTTTGCTCATTCTCCCTACCCATCTCCCCTCTGGCAATCACCAGTTTGTTCTCTGTATTTAAACTGTTTGTTCATTTGTTTTGGTTTTTTTTTTTAATTCCACATATAAGTGAAATAATATGGTATTTGTCTTACTCTGTCTGACTTATTTTACTTAACATAATACCCTCTAGATCCATCCATGTTGTTATAGATGGAGAGATTTCTTTCCTTTTTATGGCTGAGTAATAATTCCTCTGTGTTTGTGTGTGTAACCTCTTATTTATCCATTCATCTATCAATGGACACTTGAGTTGCTTCTATATCTTGGCTATTGTAAATAATGCCACAATAAACATAGCTAATATATCTTTTCGAATTAGTGTTTTTGTTTCCTTTGGGTAAATACACAGTGGTGCAATTACTGGATCATATGGTATTTCTATTTTCTAATTTTTTGAGGAACCTCCATACTGTTTTCCATAGTGGTTGCACCAATTTATATTCCTACCAACAGTGCACAAGGGTTCTGTTTTCTCTACATTCTTGTCAACACTTATTGTTTCTTGTGTTTTTTATTTTAGCCATTCTGACAGGTGTGAGGTGACATTTCATTGTGGTTTTGATTTGCATTTCCCTGATGATGGGTGATGTTGAGTATCTTTTCATGCATCTGTTGGTCATCTGTATGTCTTCTTTGGAAAACTGTCTATTCAGGTCACCTGCCCATTTTTTTAATTGAATTGTTTGTTTTTTGGTGTTGAGTTGTATAAGTTCTTTATATATTTTAGATATCAATCCCTTATCAGATATGTCATTTGCAGATCTTTTTTCATTCACTAAGTTGCCTTTTTGTTTTGCTGATAGTTTCATTTGCTGTGCAAAAGCCTTTTATTTTGGTATAGCCCCAATAGTTTATTTTTGCTTTTGTTTCTTTTCCCTGAGGAAATATATCTGTATATATGTTGCTAAGGCTGATGTCCAGGAGATTAATGCCTATGTTAAGAAACACAGTTCTTTTTTTTTTAAGATTTTATTTATTTATTTGAGAGAGAGAATGAGAGATAGAGAGCACGAGAGGGAAGAGGGTCAGAGGGAGAAGCAGACTCCCTGCTGAGCAAGGAGCCCAATGTGGGACTCGATCCTGGGACTCCAGGATCATGACCTGAGCTGAAGGCAGTTGCTTAACCAACTGAGCCACCCAGGCGCCCAAGAAACACACTTCTTATTCATTCAACATCTAAGACCAAATTTTCCCTTCACTGTATCTTTAGTAGGAAGCATTATATATCCAAACCCTATTCCTATAAAGGGAGACTTGTTTACTATGAATAATGACTCATCATCCAATTTGGGGCTCTAGATGAGGGGTTATAAAATTTGATGTAGGCAGAGCCCTCAAGGGTCAGACCTGAATTTGTATCAGTGTTTTGTAAAAGTGCATTTTTGTGGAAGACTCACCATAGTTTCATCAGATTCTTAGGTTGATTACTCCAAAAAGTTTAACCACCACTGATCTAGATTCCCTATTTCTCTTCTCCTCTTCCACCCTTTCCCCCTCCCAATTTGACATCTGATTAATATCGTCCACTCTAGGATTAGAAACACAGGAATTGAAAGCCTGATTTTTTTTTTTTTTTTTTTTTTGCCACTTAATAGCTATGTAACTAGGGTACATTTCTTAACTTCTTTGTCATACAGTTTATTCATTAAGTGGGATGGTAACTAATTGCAACCGCCAAAGCAGGTGGGATGTTAAATGAGATACAACATTGGTTCTAAATTTGAGAGTGCAATCACCTAGGAGGGATTGTTAAAACAGAAATTACTGGGTCCTATCCCCAGAGTTTCTGATTCAGTAGGTCAAAGATGGGCCTGAGGGATTGCATATCTAACAGGTTCCAAGGTGATGCTGATGCTGCTGCTAGTCTGAGGACCACAATTTGAGAACCACAGCTTCCCTTCTGAAATAGTCATGGAAACGGTCATTAGACCATTTCTTCGCCCATCACCTTGCTTACCAGGGTAAATTCTATTGCACTGTTGCACAAGCCTTCATTACATCATCTAGCTTCAAAAGTTACAGCTCAGACTTTCAAAGCTGGCATGCCTGCTTGGTTCCATCCAGCCCTAGTAGTTAGGAAGAAGATGGTTTTTCACAGTTTACAAGGAACACTGTGTAATAGAAATATAATGCATGACACATACATAATTTAAAATTTTCTAGGAGCCACCTTTTTAAAAAGGTAAAACTAATTTTAGTAGTATATTTAATTTAACCTAAAATATCATCATATGATAGATATTGTCATAGTAACATGTAATCGGTGTAAAAAAATTGAGATATTTTACACATTTTTTTTGTACTTAAGCCTTAGAAATCTGGTGTGTGTTTTACGTTTCCAGCACATCTCAGTTCAGACTAGCTGCATTTCAGGCGCTCAGTAGCCACATGTGGCTAGTGGCTGCTACACTGGATGGCACAGTTTTGGAGTATTTGTGAGTGGGAGAGATCCGGATTGTCTTATACGTGTTCTTAGAGTGTACTGGGCTCTTTGTGCTACATATTCTTCTGTCATAAGAGTAGCACAACCTCTCAAAAGGCCAGGTGCCATTTTGTGAGACAGTGGAAGTCCTGGGTCTGGGATATTGTAATAGAAAGTCACATGTTTCTCCAGGCAAAGAAACCATCCTTAGGGATCTGTTATGATGCTTTTAAAATATTCACATTTCCAAAATTAGGCTTTTCTTCCTTGAAGTTAAATTCACAGTATACACATCAATCTGATATTCTAGTCAATTCTAGGAGTGATGAATTAGCTGCTTTTCCTTCTTCCTAGGAGAGACTCTAGGAGACCATTTTGAATAGAAATCTCCAGGCAAATTTCCATGTATGTAAATGAGAGTCACCATCTTCCAATTCAGCTTTTTCCCATACGGCAGCCTCTAGTGCTGATACCTAGGAAGACAGTACCTGGGATGAAAGAGGCTACCAACCCTAGAGATTTCCACAGTGGATGTGGTTGAGTACTAAAGTAATGAAAATGCTCAGTCTAAATTCACAATTTGTATTCAGACAACACTGAAAAAAATTTTTTTTGAAGATTTTATTTATTTATTTGACAGAGAGTGAGAGCAGGAACACAAGCAGGGGGAGTGGGAGAGGGAGAAGCAGACTTCCCGCGGAGCATGGAGCCCGATGTGGGGCTCGATCCCAGGACCCTGGGATCATGACTTGAGCCGAAGGCAGACACTTAACGACTGAGCCACCCAGGCGCCCCAACACTGAAACTTCTTTTAGTCAATTGTATTCATTTCTGCTCAAGTAGTCCTTAACCCATGATACATTACCTTTGTAAATATCTCAGCTTGAAAATCATTTTCATTTTGTCTCTCCACTGCCAAGTGTTTAGGTTCTGTAACAGAATAGTTGTGCTTTGTAAGTTTTTCAGTCCTACTGAAATCCCTTTTGAAAAGGTGACTATATTTCAGAAGTATATTTCATAGAGTATATTTTAATGTCTGATGTTTTGGATTTGCTATGGGATCACTGAAGTTATGGCTTTAGTTGAGAATAAGACATGACATGTAATGTGTCTCTGACTTTCTCTGCTGAAACCTCTGACCACATCAAGACATTTTCCAGATACATGGCTTATCAGGGAAAGACAATATGAAACTACTATTCTCCAGTGGTGGGTGGTGACATGTTCTATGGAGGTTGGAAAGGGGAACTGTACTTCAGGGGGAATTGGTCTAAGAATCAAGAGTTTGGGTGGATGTTAATCATTTATTTCCTTTACATAGTTTCATTTATTTTATAGTCATCAGTCCCTAAAACAAGTTGGTGTCACATGTTCCACATTTGGAGAAATGTATTCTTAAAAATGGACAGCTTATTGTAAGAAAATAGACACTCAAGGGAGAAGTCTCTAGGCAAAAGCTGTCCCCCATCCTCCCCAGGGAAGCCGAGAAGAAGTCAGGTATTTTTCTGTAATTTTATTTGAAGGCAAGGTGCCTCAACTGGCATCTGAGCTGCATTTCTATTTTTCTCTAATTAGCAGAGTAACTAATTGACTATTAAAAATAGTCAAATAGAAAATATTCTGAAATCTTCAGCAAGTGGTATTTTTAGAATCTGAAAGATACTTTGGCAAATTCAGTAGATGTGGTTTTGAAGTTTTACATAAATTAAAATTTTATAAATTAAATTACAAATGTCAATTTTCATGATGAGAATTGAAGTGTTACCTTAATTTTTAAATGATCTTTAATTAGCAGTGGTTACTAACTTAGCCACTCTGCTCATTAATTATTAATCTCTCACAACTCTATCTCTATTTTAGTTGTAAACAAGTATTTTAATCTATCCAAAGTGATGTTGTCTAAAATAACACTTCCATAATGTTTTAGTAAAGCCAAGAGATCTTTATAGTAGAAATTAAACCCTTTATTTTGTCTGCTTTGTAATTTAGATGTCAAAATATTAGATTTATATTAGTAATCACTTTTATCAAAATCTTTAATGGGACCATCATTGCCTAGATTTGCGTAAATTTAATCAACTTCTTAATCCCACCACTTTCCTATAGACCCTCCTATTCAACCATACCTAGTGTTCTCATGTTCCCCCACTCCTCAGTTTGCCATACACACTATTCTATTCCTACAGCCAGAGACACTTTCCCATATCTTCTCTAAACAAATCTTTTTCTTTCTTATAGATCCATCTCAGCTTTTCTCTTGATAGTGACCATTTCAGCTTCAGGTTGGATATTCCCTCCCTTAATCTCACAAGGCAGCTATCATCTGGACCTCAGTCATGCTACCATGAAGTGCTTTTTGGCAATTTGTATTCATGTCATTAATAAAGCTACTCACTCTACAGATATTCACTGAGCCCCCACTATGTACCACATAGTGGTGTTAGGGCTGAGGGTAGAGGGGTGAGCAAGATCATTTATCTTCATGGACTTTGCAGTCTATCTGGAGAGATAGTCATTAAATGACACCAGTTAAAAAAAATCTTACAAATATCTATATATAATAACAGTCATGATAGATGCAATGAAGTAATGCACAGGGTGCTAGATATGAAGGATCTTGTCTTAGAGAGATGGGGAATAACCCCAACCTTCGTCCCCTACTCTGATAAAGTGGTGTTTAAGCTGACAATGACAGGTTGGAGTTTGCCAGGTCAGAGTTCTGGGAAAGCTATTGAAGGTAAAAGCAATGGCCTTGGCAAAGGTCTAGAGGCAGGAAAGAGCTAGTGATAGGAAGAAGTTATAAACTCCCTGATGACATTTCCCATCCCTTAAATCTCTTTGTTTCCTACCGCTATGCCCTTCTCTGTTCATAGTGGGTTCTTACTTGCCATTAACATAGTGATGTTGGTTACCCTGGCATTTCTTGATCTGGGAATCAGGACATAATTTTCTATTCTGGTCATTTTTTTTAACCCTGGGAATAAGGAGATATGATAATTTTTTTAAAACCCACCCCTTCATCTCTTAACCAGCCACTATTCAGCACAGCAATGGAATTTCTTGAGAATCCAAGCCCAAAGTAATTATTTCATCATATGAAAGCCTAATTATGGTGTATAAATAGATTTCATTTAACAGTTTTAAGAGAAGAAAGTACACTATTTGCAAAAGGTTACCAAATAGGACATATTTTCTTTATTCACCAAACTTTAGCAACAGTATTGTTTTAAAAGGAAGTGAGGAAAAATACTGAGATTCTTTTGGAGGTGCACCATATGTTTTCCCTGATAGTGATTGTGCTAGAAAAGAGAGTCCATACTTATTTGTATTTTCTTAGGCCATCTATAGGAATAGGTAGTGTTCAGTTAAAAAAAAAAAACCATGAGGTGCCAAAATACTACTACTGTGTGCTTACTGCTGTTACAATTTATTTATTCCATTATAATTTATTCTTTGAAGTGATTACTTAAATACTTTTATATTGAGTGGCTCAGGAAAAATTCTTCCCAGTTTTATAATCAGAGTTCTCAGTCACCCATATTACACTGGACTTGTTGACATGTTTCTTAAACTCTTTGATAACTGCTCTGGGCAGTTAAATAAGAAACTTCCACAATCTCAAAGCAAGGCATCATTTTCTCTTGCCAGTTTAAATAAGGTTCACTCAGGTAAGAAATCTTTTTGGTTTCTTTTTGCCTTCTGAGAAGGAATTCCTAATTCATGTTGAAAACTTTAAATGGATCGCTTAGATGGTTTTGCTCATGGAGAAGGAAGCCTTTGATGGATCCAAACAAGAGCTTTTTCTCAAGACATATGAGTTTTGAGAAACTCAAGAAGGCTTCAGATGTCACAGCCAAGAGTGATAATGAATGGGCTGTGACAGTTTACAGGGTGATGAGTGCTTTAGGAAGCATAGTCGAAGGAGCAAGAGTTTTACTTGGGGGTCAAAGAGGACTTCAAAGAGGAAGCAACATTAAGTTAAATTTTGGAAGATAAAGTTCATCAGGTGTACAAAGCAGATGAGGGCTGCCCCAAGCAAAGAGAACAGAGGCACAGAAACCTGAAAGAAGTGCTTTAAAAATTGCAATTGTTTGGAAAAGCAGGAGTTCAGAGTACATGTGGGGTAGGGTAGAGTGGGGTAGAAGGTAAGGATGGGAAGGAGCCAGGTCATGAAGGACCTCATTCTTACAGAAGAATCTAAATGTGATCCCTCGGATAATGGGATTCACCAGTCAGGGGAATAATGCTCCTGCACACATTTTAGAAACATCAGTTAGAGTCAGATTGACTGGAGAAGAACAAGACTGAAGGCGTGGAAACTAACTAGAAGAATACTGTAATAGTCCATAAGGGAGATGACAGGGACATGAATGAAATAGTGGAAGTGTCAGGAAAAGAATAGAAAATATTAGGAAGGTTTTTAAGAAGTAAACCATAATGTGGCAATTGATTAGATACAGAACATGGGGAAGAAGGAGAAGTCTAGAATGGCATTTTTATCCACTTTGTCTTTGATGTGATTTTGCATCCCTGTTTCTTAAAATCCTCCATTAGCTTATTAATATGTATTGAAGGTCTGTTATGTGCCAGGTGTCATACCAAACACGGAAGATACAAATTCATTTATTTAACAAATATTTCATGGGCACCTGCTTTATGTCAAACACTGTTCTAGACTCTCAGAATCTAACAATGAAGGAAACTGACAAAATCTTTTGAGACAAGCAAAAAAAAAATACACAAACAAAATGGAGAAATAAATGTTTCTCTTTATTAACTTGACTGGCAGCAGGGGAGATGCCTTCTAAAGCAGCTCCTTTGAAGTAACTAAGCAGGGACAGAATTTTATAATGTTAGAAGGAGTCAATCTATGAACAGGTAACAGAAATTCTGACAATAAAAACCAGAGCACAGTTTCAAGCATCTTGGCAATCAAATGTTAGTAAAACAGGATATTAGTGATATATGTGGGCACATGCAAGAACAAAAGGACTCCAGCAGTTTCCCTCAGAAAGGTGTAAGTGGTTATTTCTTAATAACGTAACCATAACATAAAGCCAGGTAGAAGGGAAAAGCCATCCATGAGACCAGGGAAATTCAAGATAGTTTCACAAAATATAGACTGTCAAATTCTTGCTCTTGTGCAATTTACCTCTAGTGCATAAATAGATGATAAAATAAGTCAGGACATTAGTTTGTTAGAATGTGATAAGTGTTACAGAGAGAAATATAAAGCAGGGAATGCAAATAGGAAACCTGTGTGTGTGTGTGTGTGTGTGTGTGTGTGTGTGTATTAAGTGGGCTGATCAGGGAAGAACCCACTGAGACAGTGACAGATGCAAATAAGAAAGTGTGCCTATCTTCAAGAAGCTCAGTGTCGGGGCACCTGGGTGGCTCAGTCATTAGGCATCTGCCTTCAGCTCTGGTCGTGATCTCGGGGTCCTGAGATTGAGCCCCACATTGGGCTCCCTGCTCGGTGGGAAGCCTGCTTCTCCCTCTCCCACTCCCCCTGCTTGTGTTCCCTCTCTCGCTGTCTCTCTCTCTCAAATAAATAAATAAATTCTTTAAAAAAAAGAAGCTCAGTGTCCTGGACAAGTCAGACAAGTGCTGTACCATTGTATGACTTTCTGTATTAGGGGAATGCATGCATTGGTATGGGAGCTCATACATTGGGCACCTAACGCAGTTGGGATGTGGGGGGATGGTTAAGGAAAGCATCTCAGATGAGGTACCACCAACCTGAAAAGTTGAGCTAGAGTGAGTTGAGTAAGACAAAGAATATGAAAAATTTCAATCCAGGAAAAGGAAGCATCATATGCCAAGGAGTAAAGGTATGATGATTTGGAACTTTCAGGGAACTTCCAGTAGCTTAGTATAACTGGAGAACAGGGTATGTGTGGAGGAGGAACAGGGTATGTGTGGAGGAGTAACAGTGATGAGGAAGGAAGGACTGGACCATGGATGGAGTTGAACATCACAACAAGGCATCTGGATTTCAAACTGAAAGCAATACACAGAGGCCTGTGTGTATGTGTATGTATAATCACTGAAAGATTTTAAGGGTTGAAAGGATTTTAGGCAAACAAGTATTTGTTTTTAGAAAGATCAGGCTAATGGTTATGTTAAAGATGGATTAAAAGAAACTAGGGAGGTAAAGAATACTATGGAGTTAGGGAGACCAATTTAGAGGTCATCAGTAAATTCAGGCAAGAAATGAGGAATGTCTTAAGTCAGAAGCAGTGGTAATAGGTAATAGGAGGCAAATCCAGGAGCTATTTAGATGATTTCTGTTGACAGCTCAGACTTTCAGGCCCAAACTCCATCTTCCCAACCTTCCCCTCAGGTGCCCAAGGCTAGAAGCCCAGACAAACTCTTCCACCTCAAAACCACAGACTTGATGAATTGGTCTCCCTATCTCTGATGTTACTCACGCAGCTGCTCAGGAACCACTGCCTCCTGTAGTTAATGGTAAATCATTCCATTGAATATGTACTTTGTGCAAGCATTGTACAGAAGGATAGGAAAATGAGTAAAACGTAGTACTCACCCTCTGGAAGTTGAGTGGGAGGGGGAGACAGATGGGCGAGCTGATAAACTCCATAAAGTATATTATGGCAAGGGTATAAGACACTGACTAATGGAAAGTAAGTGCTCAGTAAATATTTGTGACTTCACGAAAAAAGAAATGTGCTGTTAGAATATGAAGGAAAGATGCCAAACTGCTTGGGGAAGCTAGAGAAGGCTTCACAGAGAGAAAGACATTTGAACTCGGTCTTGAAGAATGAATATGTGGTTGCCAGGCAGTGTAGAACAGCATTCAATTAAGACATGCATAGTCAGCTATGAAATTATTTTTCTTTTTAGAAATCTAGTTTCAGTCCACAACTATACTCTGTTACCTAAATTCAGCCTTCTGATTAGTCAGGAAGGAAATGATTTCATTCTGAAGGCAGAGACATAAATAATCACAGAAAACCAAAAATATAAATGCTATTTATTCTGGTTCTTTTGTTAATATATAATTAACATTAAAAATAAAAATTCAGGGGGGAGCTATTTCTAATATTCGAAATGATTGAGGAAATAGATTGAGGAGAATCTAGGGAAGGCCTGTGTCTTCTTTAAGTATCTGATGAACAGGACTCTAAGAGTTCAACCAAGAATCCCAAGTTCCATTTCATTCCACATCAGCCATGTCTTTCCTAAATGAGTCAAAAGTATTAAAACAGGCACTAAATGTCAGTAGCCCTGAAAGGGTGCCATCTGAACTAATGGAAATTCTTGCAGGCAACATGACCACAGGAATTGAGCCCAGGCTAGCAAATGACATAAAAGAGTTGGGGATGACCAAGGTTTAAAGTTTCCACAGCCATAAGCTCCCACATCATTTCTTCTCTTTAGCTTCTTATCACACTTAAAATAGGGCACAAATTCCAAACCAACTGTACCTTTCTGAAAAAATAGTGAAATCCAGCCAGAGGCAAACATTTCATTTTGGTTAACATTGAATGCAGTTCTAAATGCTTCTCTTTGACTGAACCAGTTATAGATTTCCATTTGCTGAAGATACAATGTGAGAATTGGGTTTGTAGTAAGAATGCTAATAACTGGTTCTCCAGCTGCTGACATTTAGCCAGAGATAAACCACTGTAGCCTCAGAGCTAAAGGACAGGTACATGCTCTACAGTCAAGGCCTCAGTAAGTATTTAGGTCTCCTACTTGCTTTGCCCTTTCCTAGATTATGTAGGGAATACAGAAAGAAATTTAAGATGTATTTCCAAAGAGGCCCCAACAAAGAACAATTAAGTATACTATCTCCTTCTCAAATACTACCTAGTTTTGACTTTGTTTGCCACTGGCAGGAAGGGTGCCCAACTGGGACTGGAAGAGTTAGAGAACACTCTGGAAGGTGTAGAGCTTACCCTGGCCTTGGAGGGGTGGAAAAGGAGTTGGGAGGGGGTTGGAGGGGGAAAGAAGTCATTCCAACTGGTAATGGAAATGGCGACAGGACAGGATAGGCATGGGTCAAAGATGAGAATGGCCCTGAACAGAAAGGAGATGGTTATGTTCAAGAGGAGGGTGCCTTGGAGTGCAGGAGTATAAGTAGTATAAATAAAGTAGGAATGGAGCCAAAATCTGAAGCTGCACAAAGGAATTAAGACTTAATGTAGCAGACAATAGGAGCCATTGTAGGTTCTTCAACAGGGCCTCAACATGGTAAATTATGCATGTGTTTGGAAGATTGATCTGGCAGCATAGTAGAAAATAAACGAGACATGGCAGGAAGCAGTTTGCAGATTGTAGCAGGTTTTGAAATTATTGTAGTTATTCAATTCCAGTTGATCATGTGGTAACAATGAGAATGGGGAGGAAAAGGAAATTAATTTATTACCTCATTATCCAGATATCACTCCTTGAAAACATTGGTGGTGGTGGGGAATTGGAGAAAATTGGTGTTTCATTAGGAATCTCAGAAAAATTAAACAAGTTTATCCTCTGAACACTTGGAAAGACAACACGATTTTCCAGTGTTCCATAACCTGCATCATTTAAAAATGTCTGGCTTTACATTCCTGTCAGTGGAAGCCTAGACAGGGAGCATAGAAGCCAGTACATGTGGAATGCAGACTTTCCAAGTCAGAGAAGAGGGAAATGAGGTAGCTGGCTTTTCTGTGACAGAGAGCTACGTCTTGCAGAATCTGCTCTTACCTGGGGGCCGGACTCCCAGTGCTATCTTAGATGGCACTTGAAGGACATGAATAGAACAGGTAAACCCTTCTAAGCAATATCTAAATTTTCTACAGGTTTACATTTCTTTTGACATAGCCATAGGATTTTAAACCCATTGTATGGTTATATTTTTTAAAGAGTTTCTTAACATCTTTTCTTCCTATGGCTCTGTCCTTACTCATTGGATAAACACCAAGTTAGAAGAACAAATTTCCACATTTCATTCTTATTTTTATGCATCTCATCTTTTTTTTTTATCCATGAACATATCCTATATTATAGCAGCATGAGAATCTTCATCATATTTTAAAATAACTTAATTTCTACAATGCTCAATAATCTATTTCCTTTTTCAAGCATAGTATTAAACTATCAACAGTGAAAGGCTTGTGTCATTTATGCTGAAGAATCAAGAGAAGGCCATTTTAGCATGCCTACTACAAAATTGTCGTTGATTACCAAAATTCAACTTCCATTGATAGGCTTCATTTATTTATTTAAATAAATAGTAAATATTATTATTTTAAATTTTATTTATTTGTGGGAGAGAGAGAGAGAATGAGAACAAGCAGGGGGAGCAGCAGGCAGAAGGAGTAGCAGGCTCCCCGCTGAGCAAGGAGCCCAATGGGGACTCGATCCCAGGACCCTGACCTGAGCCAAAGGCAGATGCTCAACTGACTGAGCCACCCAGGTGTCCCTGATAGAAATTTTTTTAGTATATGTGCTGCCGAAGCGAGCACTGATAGAAATTTTTTAAAATAAAATTTTCTAACTGAAATTAAGGAACACTGATGGCCTATATTTTGATAACACCCTTAATATAATTTCTTTTCCACAAACATTTGAGTGTCTCCTCTATTCAAGCAACATGCTTATTGTTGGTGATGACAGCTTTAAAGGAAGAGGTGACGTCCCTCATGTACAGGGCTGATCTTAGTCATCTGCACTTGATCTCATTTCCTCCCATTTTCTCTGGGGTCCTTCAAGGATTAATTAATTAAATCCTTCATTCAGTCATTAAACAAACATTTCTGAGACTCTATACACAGCCCTCTGCTAGGTCTGGAGTGTGCCACCCAGTGGGAGAAAACTGTGTTGGAGGAGGTCATCAAGAGGAGGATGTGACCTTTGGTTGCCTGAGAGTTGGACCCAGGTAATCAGAGGACCCCACCGTCTTCACCTGTCCTTGGAGTGTGCATTCCACCTGCCTTCCCCACACTAGATGCTGCCTCAGGGACACAGCCTTAAGATAGTAAGGTATTGTTGAGACCATCTAGACGGTACATGACTGAACCCAGCTAAGGCCTCTGTATAAACTTCTAGCAGGCAGATATGGAGATCTACTCATCTTGCAGCCTCCAGGACAAGACTCCTATGTTCCCTTACTTACTTCTTATTGTTTATGAAAGCTGCTACCTACCAGTCTGGAATGGTCTGCCTCTTTCTTTGGTCTTTCCTTGACCTCCCTGCAGGGGGGCCAGTTTGTAAACCAATAAATTACCTGCTTTCTGGTCCATCTTCTGCCCCTCCATCTCAGCAGACTCCTCCTCAGCCCATAACTCAACCAGCCTCCCCCACTCCCCACCCCTCCCCATATGAAACATAAACGTCTGTGCAGCCTTCCTTGGACATCTGCTTCTACTTTGCAGTCCTTATTCCATGACACTGTGTTCTCCTGTTCCTTTTTTTGCATTTCAGACAATTCCATCTTAGCCTTTTTGGTGAATTCCTCTTCTTTCTTAAGTGGTGTTTTTGTTGTTGTTGTTTTGTTTTTAAACCCAAAGTTCAGTCTTCAGCCTTTTCTCTGCTGGATTTGTACCTAATCCCTAAGTATCTCATTCCTACCTTCAGCCCTGAATTCCTCTGAACTCCAGACCCGTATTTCTAGCTGTCTTCTCAGAACAGAGACATCAAAATGGGGATCTCCAAATTCTTAACGTCTAACCATGCAAATCTCCTTCCCACACTCTTATTTCTTATCATCCATTGGGTTACACAGGCCTGCCTCCTTCTGTAGCTTGTGCAGTTCTTATCACATTGCTCTTCAAGTTCCCACCAAGATAATCTTGGAAAGCAGATCTCACTGAACATCTCTTTCTGTGACAGACAGAGCTAATAAACCCAACCACATGGAGTTATCATGAAGATTAAATGAAATTATATATAACATTTTATATAGTTCCTGGCCCATAGCTGATACTCAGCAAGTGTTTGTTTCTTCTTTTTATTTTTTCTTCTGCTTCTCCTCCTCTCCTCATCATACTGTGAGCAACCTGAGGATAGGGTCTGCATCTATGTAATTATTTAGTGAATCATAGAACCTATATAACAAGGACCTGAAAAACAGACGCTCTAAATCTGTGTTTAAAAATCTTTGAGGGTAGGGTACCTGGGTGGTTCAGTCGGTTAAGCATCTGCCTTCAGCTCAGGTCATAATCCCAGGATCCTGGGATCAAATCCCACATCGGGTTCCCTGCTCAGTGGGGAGTCTGCTTTTCCCTCTGCCCCCCCCCCCACTCGTGCTTGCTTGCTCTCTCTCTGACACACAAACATAAATAAAATCTTAAAATAAAAATCTTTGAGGCTGCCAATCTTTTAGTCTTCTGTATTCCTACTTTCAGAAGTACAAAGAAGTAAAAATTAGGATAAATTCTATACAGTCATTGCAGTAAATATTCATTAAGGTTTTTATGTAGGGTGTGTTTTCACATGTATTGGGAACAGACCACCTGTATAACCTCTATTAGTGCATTTGGAACACAATGTGCAGCCCACATTTCTAACAGTCAACAGAGTTCTCAATCTGCCCATTGTGCGAGCCAAAGTATTTCTTATCCTTAATTTTAATGGAGTCTTATATTTTCATCAATTTGCATTACTTCAGATGCCAAGGTATAAATTATTTTTTGGTAAAATATCATTTTCCTGTGGGGGGGAAAAAGCACTGAGCACTAAGAGCATAGTTCCCTCATGAGCAATTATTTGTTGTATTTTAGTATTCACTATGACAATGTGGACAAGTGCGGCTGAATTGTGACCTCATGCTGAGAAAAAATAATGATTCTAGATACCTGCAGCTCATAAGCAGATATTTTCTGATTCTGCAGAGATCTGTCTATTCAATGTTTTCCTAATTTAATTGCATGGTGTGTAGTGGTTAATTATGTTCATCTGCTTTGAGCAAACAGGTCTACTAGCTTAAGAAGCCAGATTGTAAGCTGGTGAGTCACAGAGCTTCCTTTGACAAAGAGAAAGTAGGTCCAAAAGAGAATTAGTGACAGTTGGGGGCACACACAGTCAATAGCAAGGGCATGGAGTGAAGTGTATAATAGTTCTCTAGCCTCAAAAGAAGCTAAAAGGAATAGGTCCAAAGCCTTGGGTAGCTTACAGGTCAGAAGTGCTGAAACACTGAGAAAGGCTACCCTGAGCTTTATGCAGTTAAATGATTTGGAAAAGCCATTTAAACTTAGATTTTTTTTCTTGTTTTCACTTGTTTTATGAGGTATTGTGTAGCTTATAAAAAAATGTAGAAGTAAATTGTATTTGGTTTCTTACTCTAAATTCAGTATTGAAATATTAATGTACATGTGGAAAATTTAATTCTGTTTTTCTTAGATTATCACTTGTTTATTTGTGGACCCTTGATTGAAGGTATCTTATATGCTAGGCCCAGGGCTGTGAGGATAAACTGCAGCTTTGCCTGCGAGGAGCTCCACGTATCATGTGTGAGGGGAGACACATGAACCAACACAGTGATGAATGCTGTGTATTCCAACAAGGGGGGTTATAAAATCTATAGGAGATAGCTGACCCCTCCTGGGAGGGTCACAGAAGACCCCTGGAGGAACTGACATCTAAGTGAAAAGGTAAAGGATATCTATATCTATCTATCTATCTATCTATCTATCTGACTGACATCAGGGATAGGGAGAGGAATTGGTGTTCCCACACGTAAGGAGCGGCATGTGCAACGATCTAGGGAAGAGAGAGAAGAGAAAGAAAGAGACAGAGAGATTGATCGATGGAGATTGATTGAGATTGTAAGTCCTTCCTTCCTTCCATATTGAGGTGGGTAGAACACGTGGGCAGGACTGAGTGGGAGGACCCAGAGAGAAGGCTGGGATAGTAAGAGATAAGGAACGGAAGGACCATGCCTGAAGGCCTTATAACCAGTAGAGAAAATTTATCTTTATTCTGAGTTTAATGGAAAGTCACTTAAGAATGGTAAATGATGGACTAGATTTGCATTTTCTTAAGAGTGCTTTGGCTGCAGATTGTAGAATGGATTGGAGGGGAATGAGAGTGGAAGTTGGAAGACCCAATGGGGAAAAGTAGCCTGAAAGAAAACATGGAATTAAGGGAGAAGTGGCTGAATTCTAGAACTTATAGGCCTGATGGTCAGGATTTTGTGACTGAGTGCCAGTGAGGCAGTAGGAAGAGTCAGCATGGTAGAGACAAGAGATGGGACAGGTTGGGGGGGCATTGGCAGGAAGATGAGGAATTTAGTTTTAGATTGCTGAGTTTAGGTCAGGAGATAGTTGGATTATAGGTTGGCTGAGAGTCATCAGCAAGAAAATGGAAATGAATTCCATGTGAGTAGGTGTAAGTACGTAGAATGAAAAGAAAAAAGATCAATGGCAAATATCTGGGGGATACTGATATTTAAAAGAAGAGTCAAAAAAAAAAAGATGCAGAGAAAGGTATTGGAAAACAGTGGACAGAGGAATACCTGGGGAAAAAAGGGTTATAAAGCAAGGGGATGAGAGAGTTTTAAGGTGGGGATGTTCAACAGTGTGTCTCATGCTGCAGGGAATTCAGACAATGGAGCAATTGAGACATGTCTGCTGGATTTAACAACAAAGAAGTTGGTGACTGTCAAAGAGCACAACAATTTCAGTCAAAGGTGTATGCAAAAACCAGACTATGGTAGATTGAGGAGTGAATAAAGCCAAGAAACAGGAGGCAACTCTTTCATAAAGACTAGATGGCAAAAGGAGGAGAGAGAGTGAGAGCTGAGATCCCCATTGCTGCCTTGGACAACTTGCATTAACTCATCCAAGTGCCTTCCTAAGGACCAGCTTTTATCGACTGGATAATTTCCCTCCACAACTGCTCTGCCTCTTCATGGCAAACTTGGTCTCCCCCTACCTCCTGAGTTATGCTCCCAAGGTCTTATCATTTTTCCTACCTGCTCTCTCTTTCCCAAGTTAAATTAGGACAAGGGAGGCCCATCCAGAAAATAACAGTGTATTATAAGGAAATGAGCACTTTTAAAAATGCTACTCTTCATAGATGATGACATTCTTTGGCTAAGCTATTGTGTCAAATCTGAGATACTGAATGTGGCATTAATGTAGGAAGAAAGAGTGTTATTAAGATCATATTTTAGTTATATTTTAGAACAGAAGTAGTACTAAGAGTAAGACAAAGCCATTCCATCACCAAAGCAAATCTGATCGTTCTGTTTTTTTTTTTTTTTTTTATCTTAAGATAGTGAGCTCTGTCACAAATGATTGGAGCGTGCATACTGATTTCATAAATCAGTTTTTTCCATCAATGCTTTCTCATATCAGTGTAATTGTAAATCAAATCCTATGGAGAAGCTTTTTGTAGATTGGGGCATAAATGTCCCCTTGGACCTTAGTTCTGCTGGGATTACAAGTCAGGACAGTTGTAAGTAGCCCAGGGTGTAGGCTACTACCCTGTAGCTAGCAGATGTTGCTGATTCTGAGCACAAGGTAGACAAGTCCCTAAGTGAGAGGGCTATTTGTCCCTGGGAGGAGTTGAAGAAGCCAGTGGAATCCATGGAGAAGAGGAAACTTTGCAGTTAATGAAGGATAGCCTCAGAAGGAAGGGGGAGAGAGGATGTGGTAGAACACATTATTCTCACAAATTGGCAGGAACCCAAACCAGGAGGCAGCAAAATCTCTAAAGGGGAAAAGGAATTCAGGCAGAACTGTGGATTTCATTCAGCCTTGTAAACATAAATTGTCTGCATGCTCACTGAAGCAAAGAGTAACAAATAAGCTTGAAATACTTTGATATTTATATGGAATGATTGAGAGCTGCAATAGTACAGACAGAAAGAAAAGTTATAGTTCCAAAAATGCCAGGTTTATTGAACCGAATAGGATCCTTTTTCCTGTTCCACAATTTATTGGGTTCTTTGGCTTATTCCTACTTTCCTCGTGTCCTCATGAACATTTTCTTGGCATATGGTATGCCCTGCTTTATCAAACTATTTCTCAATTCAAAAACTCAGTGATCCAAGCTGTGGTTACATATCTTTCAGTCTGACTTCTTTCCGCTCACTTTTCTAAGCAAGAGAATATTTGTTATAGTTTCCATGATGAAACAGAACATTGGAAAGATCCTTAGAAGCTCTCTAATTCAAGTAGTTTCCATCAAGTTTTTAGATGGTGCCCGTGAAATCACTGTGGATCAGTTTTCCTCACAGGTTTAAGGGCTCTAAAGCTGTTCTGGGAGTAGAGGGAATTTGTTTCTGCGTGGTTGGTCTGTCTTTCACTCCCTCATTCATTCTACAAATGTTACTAAGCCATCCTATGTGCCAAGAACCGGGGAAAAAAACAAAATTTTAAGGTTTGCAAAGCACTTTCAAATATATTATTATTCCAACTTTAAAATAAATGTGTGAAGCATATGATCATGTCATTCCCCTGCTTATGAACGCTCAGCAGCAATCCCCAGCTATAGGATAATGCCTGAATGTGTCATTAGGTTTAAGCCCTGGCTGTCTGGGACCGTCTCCCACCAGTCCCTGGAAGAGCCATAACTAGCAATTTTGTTGTTCCAGGGTCATCAGTAGGAGGTTTACTCTCAGATCCTCAGAGATGGAGGTGTATGGGATAAGATGGAATGGAGGAGTGACCTCCTCACATAAACTCTTTGTCCTTGATCTTGGATTTCAGGTTCCCTGTCTCTACTGTAAAAGTGCCCCAGAGGGTATCTAGCTACAGGTTCTGAGGTGCTGTTCAGACACGAGGACACCAAGAATTAAGATGTCACACCAGGAATGGAAGGCTGAGACATTTTGAAAGGTGGTCTTTTGGTGATCTGTCCTCATGCGCTAATGACACGGAACACTATACAGTTCCCCAGACTTGCTAATAAGCCCTCTCAGACCTCCATACCTTTGGACTTGGTGTTGTTACTGGAATGCTTTCTTCAGCACCCATACATGGAGCAAACAGCTGGCTTAAGCATCCTCCACTTGGGAACAGACTTCCTTTTGACTTCCATTAGAGCTAGTTTTATAGCTAGTAAATCTTAATAGCAGTTTGTTCCCACTTCTAGTCATTCAGCTGAGGCTGGGTTGGCATTACACCAAAGTGTGCATTTATTTCTATTAAGTGAAAATAATCACCAAAACATTTGAAATTGGATAGCAAAAGCAAATGGTTAATATTATTTTTAACTTGCCAACCAGTTGTTTCATACATATATCCTTTGTGTGAGTAAGCAGGGCACGTAGACCACATCAGTAGATGGAAGACAGAGCAAGAAGTCAATTCAATGTGTAAGAAATCTTTTTTTTTTTTTCTGTTCTCCCCTCCGCCCCACATAAATCTGTGAAAGCTTTGTTTGGTTTATAGGTCTATGTTGGCTGACTCTGAGTGATTGAAATAATAGAGGTTCAATAACCATTTTTACTCTGTAATCTTAAAATGATCATCCTTTGGGTTATAATTTAATTTGGGGGAAGAAGGGCACAAAAAAGTTGATCTTTGCAACTCAAATAGCATCTTCTCAGAAAAATCTCCCTTTCTACCCCTGTCTAAACTTTCAGTCACATTTAATTCTTTCTATCCCCTTTTCCTACTTTATTTTTTCTCCTATTAACTTAAATTATCAAACCTACTATCTATTTTACTTATTTATCTTGTTAATTATCTGTCCTTCACTAAAATGTAAACTTCTAGAAAGATTTTTGTGCTTTGTTTAGTCTTGGATCCCAAGAGCAAAAAACAATGCCTGGTATATATGATAGGTGCTCGATAAATGTTTGTTTGATGAATGAACACCTTGTCTTTTCATCAGAAATGAATCTGCTGCAAGAAGGGGTTCCCTGTGCATCTTGCATATATGTCCCCATGCTCCCAGGTTGTCCACAGGGCTGAGATGTCTTTGTGTCCACACTCCAGAAGCAGGCCCTTGCTCAGTATGCACAGGTTCAGCCTCAGGCATGTCAGTGACAAAGAGGGCTGTGTGGAACCTGGGTCCATAGGTAAGAGAGCAATAACTTATGTTCTTTTCTCCATTTCAGTAAGTACATGTTTATACTGGTCTGGGGCATACTATAAAGTTTAAACCATTGGTTATTTATTTATTCCTCAACCTGCCTTTGTGAGTAAACATTTTCCCAATTTCTATTAAAAGTGACTATTTCTGAATGAAAGGAAGAGAGGAGTAAAGCATCATAATGAGGTTGTAGAACTTAAAGCCAGATTTCTTTTTAGTTGAAGCCCTGATTCTGCCACTCACTAACTTTGTGACCTTTCTCAGTTTCCTTATCTGTAAAATGGGAATAATAATGGTACCTACCTCATGGAGTGTTATGAGTGAATACATAAAGCACTTAAAAGATTGTCTGACACACAATGACTCTGTAAGTATTGGCAGTTAATACTATTTATTATTATTCCTGCTTGAATAATGGTCTTGAGCTAAACCAATTTACTTTTATTACTAGTGGTAAATATGTTTAGATACTTTTAATGTTATTGCAATTGATATTATAGTAAATGAATTTGGCATTTTATTAACCAGTATTCCCTCTGGACTGGAGTTTATGCATGTAGACCACAAAAATGATGTTTATAATGATATGTCTGGGTCACTGCGAGATCTTGAATTATCTTCTGAATTACCAGGGTTACTACAGCTCTGGGGTTGAGTGAATTTTATTATAAAAAGAAACTAGAAGCTACTTTTGTTAAATGTAGTAATCTAGAAGTAGCAATGTGCAAAAATGCTTCAATAAGTTTATATTCTTGAATGCAAGGGATAAGTAGTACAAAGACTACTCCAAATACAAGGAAATAAAGACAGTTTGGAAACCAGCAATATGCTGTGCAGCCAAGCAGCTCATACTGGGAGTCCAGAAGTGCTGGTTAATTGGGCCAACGCTGGATGATTCGGGCAAATACACAGAGGCCTCAGTGTTGCTTGACACATCCCAATCTGACTTTCCTAAATCATTCGTTTGATTGTAACCTCAAATCCCTCCAGCATATTTATGATGCTTCATAAATCAAACGGTGCTCACCAGCAGTCTTGGTTTTTGATCTGTCTCTCCACCATTATTGCTCTCATTATGACACATTACTCTGTCCCTAATAGGCACAGTCCTTGGGAAGGGGATAGGCTGAAATAAGTAAATACTGCTGTTGAGGGAAACAGCTGTGTGAGTTCTTCCTTTCATGGGTCTTCACTGAGATCATGGGGAGACTCAGATAGGGGGTAGGTAAAAGCAGAACAGTAGAGGTTGAATAAAGAAGAATGGAAGAGGGACTAAATTCATGGAGGCAAGGAAGAGTAGATGGTAAGCAGAAAAAAATGGGAAAATTTGAACCTTCAGGGGCCAAAAGTTCTAAATGATGTTTGCGTATACAATATTAGTTACCATGTAATAAGCAATGTAGTGTTAGACAGTTTACGTACAATTTCTACTTAATCCTCCACAACCTATAAGGAAATAACTATTCTCTTTAGGTTACTAAAATCTGGAGGCTCAGAGAGGTTGCCTGTGGTCACAGAGGTAATATTTAGAGCTTAAGGATTTGAACAAAGCTGTCTGAATCCACACCCTGTGTTCTCTGGCACATAGACTTAGTTAAATAGGACAGGCAGGTAATTGAGGAGAAACTATTAAAAAATGTCAACCATTCACAAGAGGCTAGAATCATAAGGGATAAGCCATATAGTGCATAAAAAATGATAGCTTTTTTGGGAATGGAATTTTTAAAGGAGCAAAATTTTAAATGCTTTAATGCTTTAACTTTGCTTTAATATTAGAGTTTTATTGGAACATTAGTCACACATCATGTTGAAAATACTGGAATAAGAGTTACCATGGACTGAAAATGATTGAAAGAGTGTAGCAAGGGCCAAATGGGGACAAGTAAGGAGAGGAGAGGAGGGGGAATGGGAGGGGTGTGTGTGTGTGTGTGTGTGTGTGTGTGTGTGTGTGTGTGTGTGTGTGTGTGTGTATGTGAGAGAGAGAGAGAGACGGAGGGAGGGAAGAAGGGAGGTGAGGGTGGGGTGGAGGAGGAGAGGAAGAGAGTTGCGTGCTAACACTAATTCTAAGCTAAGACCGTTTCCATGGCTAGAAGATGAACAGATATGATATTTGTAGCAGGGAGAACAACTCTCCACCCACTCCCATACCCCACCCAGGTTGGATCTGAATAGGGCTTTTTGTCCATCTCTAGCCTATCTTCCACAAAAAAGCTAGAGTAATATTTCTTAAACATAAATTCAATTATTTAATGGCTCTGCTTAAAATCCTCTGTGGATTCCCACTGCACTCAGAATAAAACCCAAACTCTTACTATAACCTACCAAGCCCTACATAATCCATCCCTGTGCACCTCTAACACCGTTCTCTGCACCACAACCCTCTGACTTCTCTACTCCCATAAGCTGAGACCTTTCTTGCCCGGGCCTTTGTACATGCTACTCCTTTTGAGAGAATATTCTTCCCAACACACTTCTAAAAGGCCCTCCCCAACCACCCTATCTTAGGTGACTTTGCCTTGTTGTCTATCATTTCACCATTTTATTCTCTTCATAGTGCTAATTGTAACTGTAATTATGCATCGTTTGTTCATTTGTTTTGTGTCTTTTTCACTAGATTGTAAGCTTAATGAGGGCAGGAACCATATCTGCTTGCTATGTCTAGTGACAAGGGACTTAGGTCTCCTTACAGTGCTCAGGGTGGCGAAGACCCTACTTCAGAATGGATCTTATCAGAGATAAGAAAAGCAGTCAGTGCTTGCAATGGTTTGATGAGGTCTTCATATAGTCAGATGTGACTAGGGGAGGGGTCAGTGAGCTCTGTTGCAATAAAAAGGAGTATTACTAGTAACTGTCTCTTTAAAAAGGTACATGTGTAGGCACAGTTTTGAGGTAGAAGGATGAGCATGGGGGAACTACTGTACTCTGCTTGCCATTGAAGGCAGGGTTAAATTGAGGTAAACGGACTTTGAAAATTGAGGTGTGGTCTCTAAACATTGAACACTACTGTTCAATGGGAGGGCTATATGTGTGTGGAAGAAAGTGTATGTGTGTGAGTTTCTGCGTGTATGAGTCTGTGTACACGAACACAGACACATGTGGGATTTAAGAGCTGCCCACTGGATAACCAGAAGAAAGAGAAGCACAATTGTTCTCTCACAGATGGAGAGATTCTGAAGAGAGCTGGCCTAGGAGACTCTGAGCTTCCCCCACAGCCTTCCCTCCAGTACCCACCCACACTCACCCCCTCCACACACACCCTTTGAGCATTCTATCCTGAGTAACTCATGCTCTGGGAAATGCGGTACTGAAGGCTTGGGTCTGTATGTTATATCAACTGGGATGGATCCTAGAGGAGTGAGACTTGGCATTGACTTGAAGTGGCAGCCTCTCCAACAGGGAAAGGCAGACTTCAGGCAGAGTCAATTCTAGAAACTGGCAGTTGTACCTGAAAATGTTTCTTTTTTTTTTTCAAGATTTTATTTGTTTATTTGAGAGAGAGAGAGAGCGTGAGTGAGCAGGGGGAGAGCAGAAGGGAGGAGGAGAGGGGGGAGGGGAAAGAATCTCAAGTAGACTCCATGCTGAGCATGGAGCCCAACACTGGTCTCGATCTCACGACTTTGAGATCATGACCTGAGCTGAAGCCAAGACTCAGAGGCTTAACTGACTAAGCCACCCAGGCGCCCCAAGAATGATTCATTTTTTAGTCATGCTACTGTTTCCTTTGGATTGTGAGAATAGTCTGGTATACTAATACAGTGTAAAATATTTTCTCTCATTTTATAAATCCCTCAGTTAGCCCCCAGTCCTCATCCGTTATATGCACATAGTCTTATGAAAGTGGTGTTGTGGGGAAGAAGGGATGTGACCTTCCTGATGTCTTTATTATACTGAGCCCAGTATGAAGACAGCAGTTTTCCACTGAGAAGGGGGCCTGGAGTTCAGACCCTTGCAGGAAAGTGAGTAGTTTGGGGGTGAGGGTGCTGTGAGCTGCACATGGAAGGGGAACTTAGCTTGAAGAAACAGCAGTTGCTTAGGCAGTGGATGAAAGGTAAGACCTCTTGTCTCAACAAATACACTGGAGCAATATATGTGACCCTTCCTTTGCCACCATGTGTCCCACTGATCATGAGCACCCAGAGTCCTTGTTACAAATACCAGTTCTCTGGCTCCACTCCTGACGTCTGGGCTGTGGCCTGGGAACCAGGATATTTTCCAAACATCCAAGTGAATTTTCTCATCAGGGAAGTGTGGAACTCAGTGCCCCAAGGCTAGGGGACTCTTGCAGGGATGGAGGGAGGCTGACATTGGGGTCACTTATTATTGACCCTGCTTCAGAGAGGATGTGTAGAAAAAGAGTGGTGGAAAAGCCTTCCTAGGGCGAAGACTGTGTACCACCTCACTGAAAACAGTAAGAGAAGAACCAGGCTTTCAATGGGCTCTACTTCTTTATTTATAAACCAGTCTTCCAACCTTTCTGAACTTCTTACACAACACAAATTCATCTCAAATTGTACAATCTGCTATCCTGGCAAAACTGACAAGTCCTAATTTTCATTCGTGAATATTGCTTCTAATTACTTAACCTAGAGAGCAATGGGGGTGGGCAGGGGTAGGCCTGCAGATTTTTTAAAAAGCAGTTTTACTTTCAGAAGGATAGAGTATAAAGTTATCCCTTAGAACAGATCATACTCAGATTGTCCTATTGTATGGCAAACTTGTTCCTTTATTATTTTTTAAATCACTGTATCCATATCCTTTCTTCTCCAATAACCAAAATAGCACAAAATTAATCAAAAAGCAAAAGTGATAACACAGGTGCCTCTGTAATCCTGTAGCTTTCACACAACTTTTAACTGGGAGTGTGTGAAAAAATATATATACATTAGTACACACACATACACACACATATTGAGAGACTGCTGACAATGATCTAAAATAGTGGAGTTCTTCTAGTCCAACATTTACACTACATAATAACACTGCAACATACTGCCATGCTTTAAATGGCAGCAGAGGCAAATTTTTCACTAATTACACATTTTAGGACAGCAACTCTGTGCAGGTCTTACAGTGTCTGGGGACATTTTTGATATAAATAGGTCAATGTGGTCTGATTTAAGTGAAGCTTATGGATAAAAAAAAAGGAAAGAAACCTTCAGATTCTCATTATCAGTCCTCATCATCTCTCTTAGCATTTTAGAATGACAAATATATACCTTGTAAAAATGGTCGATTCTTTATCCCATTTGAGTTACTAGAGGGTATCGCCTGCACAATCAATCCAAAGCATGTATTGAAGCTCCACTATTTAAAACTAGAAAATGTTTTGGACAAGAAATGATCCAGTTGCCATGGGAAGACAGAGCATGTTGATGCAGTGGGCTCCATAGGCTGACGAAGTTCGATGTTTATGCTGTGGGCCATTTGTTTTTTGTTTTTTTTTTTTTAAGAGTTTTTATTTATTTATTTGAGAGAGAGAATGAGATAGAGAGAGAGCATGAGAGGGGAGAGGGTCAGAGGGAGAAGCAGACTCCCTGCTGAGCAGGGAGCCCAATGTGGGACCCAATCCCGGGACTCCAGGATCGTGACCTGAGCCGAAGGCAGTCGCTTAACCAGTGAAGAAGCTGTAGTTTATTTGCTTTGTTTTTAGGGGGAGCTTGATTTCTTCCATATTCCAAGTCTATGCTCACATGTGTGCCTCATTTCATGGACAAAGCCCCCGAGTTCAGTGCTTGAGTGACCACAGTATCGTGGCTCCCAGGATCACTTAAGCTCCCAGCAGTGACAAAACTTGAATGTCTACAATTTTTAATAAAAACCCACATCCTGGAATTCTAATGCAAAGTATTATGTTAACATAGAACAACTAATTATCAGAGACCTGTAACATTCATGGAGTATATAATAACATATATATTAGCAATTTAGTCACTTAAGTTTTGCAACCTAATGTGACTGAGCAAACATCTGACATCTGGGAGCCTTAACAGAATTCTGTGCTAAAATTATAAGACTATGAAACTGAATAAAGGAACATGCTTAACATGACTGCTAGGAGCTATTACTACAGAAAACAGAACTAAGTGAATATTTTCCATATGCTTAATTTCCACTAATGGAAAGTATAAATATAAAATAAAAACTTCTTCCTGTCTCTTAGGGTGTGTCTCTTAGTAACAGCAATTATCACAAAGAATTCTGCAACAGTAGGGGTATTATGACTATAACGTAGATAGAAAAAAAAAACCCAAGAGGCAAAAATACATTACAGACTGCATCATAACACATATTTGTTTTGCTATTAAAAGTTAAACTCTTCCAAAACTTCTCCATGATGATTTAATTCATCAATAAATATGATTTTCATTTGTTAAAGTGAAAATAAAACATTTAGCATATTTTGCCTCCGGTTTTAGGAATGTTATACATTAAATCTAAATTGACTTTTTTTTTTAATTTGGTATTTCCACTTTATCTTTTAAATATGGAGAATATCTTCTGAGTAGCTCAGACTTAATTTTGCCAGTTTCTGATAGCTCAGTTGGTTTCACGGTTTTGTAAGAGAAATGAAGTACAAGAGTCCATATCCAGCACCCACTGTGAGGCAACCTCAGATAAGTTCTGCCTCAGGTGTCCCGCAGAGTGAAATAAATTGATCCACCTTGAAGAGGTCCGCTCCGATTTGTCAGGTGGTTTGTGTGAAATTCTGCCCCTCGAGGTTTGCACACATTTCTCTGAGTCAGCATCAACTCCTACATTCACAAATGAAAAGCATCATGAATGGAACAAGAAATGAGGGGTGAAGGAGGAGAAACAGGTCTAATTGGTTGCAAAAGAAAGGGGTTATTTCTTTCATGAAGCAACTGGTTCATGTGACACTTCCTGCAAGGGAAAACCTAGGCTGCTGCAGCATTCAGGAATTCTTCCGTCTTCTTCATGAGGAAAGGTTTGAGAAAGTGGACCTTTGAGAGGAAATACTACAGACTTCCAAATTGGTGAAAGAACTTCCAGCATCGCTTGGATACTCCGGGTAGGAGGAACTGGAGGAGATGATATTTTTGAGCCTCTGGAGGGCAATTATTAAAAGCAGAAGCAGAAATGCTAAAAGGCTGAGGAATATGGACACATAGATGTAGACATTTGACAGGTGGCCTGAGGAAGGGTCCACCGATGTGGACAGGGATGTGGGAAATAGCTCAAGGAAAGTTCCATTCTCCACATTACCCGAAAATACAGATGAAGAGTCAGGTTCAGACATCTTTATGGAGGGTCAAAGAACGCACAAGGATGTTAAAAGTCAGTTTCACACAGGGGTTAAAAAGGACAGAACCAGCATTTTTTTTTTTTTTTTTATGATAGCATCAGCAAAGATTGTAGGCAGTTAAATCAGCACAACAAAACTTCTTGGTTTTCAAAGGCAGCAGGGGATCAGGTGTCCATTGGCACTGCAAAAACAAACAAACAAACAACAAAAAAACAGCTGAGTGCATTATTCACAAAATAACACATTTAAATCTCATTTCTAGTTTTCACTTCAAGAAGGGAAGGGAACGGAATTACTTCTCCAGAAATAGATAATGTTTATGTCATTATATTACAAATGATGATATAAAAATGAACTTTTATTTTACCTCCACAGTACCTAAGGTGCCAGGATTCTCCAAGGAACTAAAATAAATAAAAAGGAAAATACATTTTTGATGTGCTCCATCTGCTGTGATTTCAACAGATGCTCCAAGTAGATGCTCTGAGAATAGGACCCAAAAAGTCAGCGCCAAACCTCCCTTCTCCAGAAAATTAACTCTGGCACCTCCAGCCCACTAGCACCTTCCCAGCCAGTATTTATCTCCAACCACACTTTTGAAGAATCACACTGCACATGTAAGTTTGCTTTTTGTTGAACATTTATAATTCGATTTGTTTATAAAAATTCATTTTCTTGAAATGAGGGGCCATTTCTTCATGTTTCTTCTTTTCGATCTACCTGTGTACCTTGTTCTGCATACTTTAGTACTGAATAAAAAACTTCAGATTAATTTAGAAGAAAAAAGGCTGGATTCCCTTTGAATGGTAGAAAGTACAAGGTTTGCTGTCAAGAGATGTAGTTTTGAAGGAGGCCTGAATTCCCCTTTACCTTTGGGATGTTGGGCAAATGGCCTACATTATTCTGAGTTTCACTTTTCTCATCTGTGAAATGTATAGCACTTGCCCCATCCCCTCTCTGTATTATTCAGGGATCAAGAAAATAGACATGGAAGCACTTTGTGAATTGTAAAGAGTTGGGCCAAAATAAGGTTATAGTGTGTGTATGTGTGTTAATGGGTGTGGAGAAGGAATAATTTTCTCTCAGCCAGGAGGCAAAGAATGCTCTTCACCATATTCTCCCTCCCAATGTGGTCCCTGTGAGAAACACTAGAAGCAAAGCAGACTGACAGGCAGGTAGCAAGTGGGAGACCACATGATTCCCCAGGCTCCAAGTGTGGGTTCAGTGTGTCTCAGACACCCTCTCCTCCATCGCTGGAAAAGTCACAGCCAGTTTCTGCCTGGGCCTCCAGCCCACTACGTCCACATGGGGGCGAGGAATGCAGCCTGAGGGAGGTTGATCCCTCCGGGCAGATGACTCTTCAAGTCCAGAAAAGATGCTCTTCCTAGTTCTTTATGGCATTCAGTCCGTTTCTTGTAAAATTTTGTATCTCCTTGTGTCAGATGTAGTGAAATGCTAACGTGAAAAGATCCACTCTGCCCCTGGCTTTCCCTTTTCCTAAACTCTGCCCTGCATTTTACCTTGGAAACTTGCCTTTCCCTTCTGTTCTCCAGATCTAATTAAGTGGCTGATTCTTTGAGGGGCTGACATTGGCCTCTGTGGTCTGAGCTGAGCAGCATTAATGATCCTGGGAAGGAGGGGACACTTCTGAGATGGCTGTCCCTGCTGGGTGTCATGCAGGCTAATGATCTTAGTGAGTTCCTCTGAGTAGGCCACATACAGTGTCTTAGTAGTTCCTAAAATAATTTGACTCCTACTCCTCATTATGCTTTGCTTGGTGATTTTAATTCCATTAGGCTGCTACAGGCTCCTAACAATCCTTAAAAAAAAGAGAGAGAGAATCACAGTGGGACTCAAATGTGTCACACTGATTTGGCAATCCCTTGCCTTTTTATAGCATGTAAATGTCTCAGCCATTCATCTTTAGGGAAAATAGAGTTTCAGAGGCAGCATGATGTATAGGAGAGAAAACTAGGATGGAAACCTTATGGGCTGAAGAAAAAGAAATATTCTCTGTTCTGGAAAGACCTCCTAAGTCTAGCTGAGGAAACTGAGAGACAAGCTAACTGATTTGACAAAAGAAGTATCTCGTTAGAAGATAGCCCAGGACTTTGGGCTTCTGCTCATCCTAACTCCTTGTACCATCTGGTCTCAATTTTCCTATCATTTGAGTAGTAAGGGTTTTACATCCTCTTTTCCTAGCATGGGTGAAGAAGGGACTGGGTATTTTGTGTGTTCCTCACAGCTCCTTGGTAGAGCAGGAATTATTATTCTCACTTGAGGAAACTGAGCCACAGAGACATGATTTACTCAGGGTACACAGCTAGACAGTGACAGAGGAGGGACTAGACTCCACGCCTGAACTGTGTTCTTAGTTTTCTCAACTGTAATGGGAAGAGGAAAATTATGAAGCCTTGAGTCATTAGTTCCTATCTGCTACTTACTCTGGGCTAGCTCATGGTTTAGTCTTCATTTTTCAGTCTTCCCATTTATGCAATAACATTTACCTTTCCTACCTCGCTAAGAGGTCCTGAGCTAGGCTGTAAGAACATTTCCATAAGCATCCTTAGAAAATTATAAAAGGCCATCCCAGTAGACAGTTCCTTCTGAATGCTTAGAAAGGCTAGAGGAACTTTCCATGTCTCTGCTAGTCCTACAGTTCTGGCATGTGCAGGTCACAGATTCAGCTGGAATTGGATTTACTACCCGAATCTGTCATTTTCTGGGGGTGGGGCTGGAGGCACAGACAGTGTCACGAGAGTATCAGCAATTTAGTGGCAGAGCTCACAACTGGCTACCAGACGCCTTGTTAAAACAAAGGCATTTCTTTACATGTAAATATTCCAAGAATACTTTTCACATCCTGAGGATCTCTGTCTTTCAGACAAAAGGCCCACTGTTGAGCCTTAGTGGTCTATGGAAATGGGACTTAAGAAGATTTGGGGAAAGCATCTGATCTTCCAAGTGGTCTTGGAAGGATGGTGGAAATGAACAAATGAAAGCTCACGTCATTATTTGACATTTCTCAATTAAATATTTTCTTCTTTAAATATTCTCCTCCCACTATTTCAGATTTAATATCATTTCCAGAATATGTTGTAGTTTTAAATGATAGATACGCAAATTTCATTTCACTGTTCTACTTTGAAACAACAGAATATATGCACCGTTAGAGATCATTTTAATTTGATGGCATTGATTCTCACTTTCTTACTGAATTTTTAAAAACTGATAAATCCTCTTTCTCTCTGCTGAACGTTTTGACAGTCTGCATAATGTTCAGGATGAGGCCAGTTGTACGTGTTCAGGACTTGTGACCATGTGAATGAGGCCAAAAATGGCGCTGTGAAAATGAAATCAAACAAGTATGTTTCAAGATGATACTTCTTGGGCCATTTCTCCAAACAGATTAGGTTTAAAGAAAAAAGAGAGAGACTTCATCTTAAATGCATAGCCTTGACCTGTGTCAGGGCAGCACTAGAGTACTGCCATTTCGATGGCACCTAAAACCACGTGGGCATGATGACGCTTTTTTCTGAGCCATCCTCAGAAAGTGATTTTTGAGAAAGGAAAATGAAACAGCTGGATCAAAACATTATAAATGAAGATCTGTGTAAATGTTTTGGTTCACGGTCGGCTGCTTTCCCTTTGTCTGTCGGAATAAAAACCTGTGCTGGGAAGAAATCTACAAAAGGCAGTCACCACTGAAGTGAGGAAGAGTGGACCTGGAAGGTCTCCATGAGCCCAGTGAGGTGGGGAGATGAAGAGACAGTTTAGAGGCAAACCTGGGGGTCTCTGATTCCACGACACTCAGCACCATGCCTGAGAATGGAAGCTTCCCTTCCCATGGGGTGATGATGAGAATTGTAAAGTTTTAGAAGAACAAAAGCATACTCTCTGACGTGTACCTTCATGCCTGGTAAAAGAAAAAAGAGCTGACAGGCCCCCATCTCTGAGTCTGCTCATACAGGCACTGCAAGACCTCTGGTGGCTAGCGTGTGGGTGGGGCCTATGCCATGGCTTTGTCGTCTATAAAATAATGGTGTATAACAGTAAGCCTATAGTCAGCCTTAAATCTGGCACAGCAATTTCTGACCCTCTGACCTTTATTCAAATACGTGTCTATGTGAATAACAACTATCTGAAACGGTTTTTTGTTGTGGAAAACTGGGATACGCTGCTTTGTTGCCTTGTGCCCTGGCTGTTAGGATGTTGAATCAAAATTTTATCGTTATCAAGTCCTGCTGTCATTCTCCAAAAGGCTGTCCTCCCAAACCATTAGTAATGATTTGACAGATAAAGTATTAATATGACATGGTAAAATGCTTGTTTCTGTCTACAAATATAAAATTTGATATTATAATATAATGATATATTGGATCCTCTCTTTCTCTCTAGGACACGTAGAAATTACCATTTCCAAAATCTAGTAGGGAACTTATCACATGTAAGCAAAGCTGTTTTTAGTTCTACTTAGAAAATAGTATGCTTTATATGAGCTCAAGCCACTCCTTTACCATTTACACAATTATCTTCTCTCTTAATGCTTTTTCTTTGGCTGATGAGAGAAGGTTGGTGCTGACATACATACTTCCCACAATTTCTAAATGTAAATTGTCACTTGCAGTCAATGGCAAACACCCACTGGGCTTGCAATAATGAAAATAAAGTTTATTATCTTATGTGCTATCCTTATTCAAAGATGATTCAGCCATCCATGTATTTGAAAACTGCTCTTCCTTATCAGTATAATGTTTTAGGAGGGTAGAATTGTATGTAAATTCTGTTTCTGATTCCCTGTAACAGTCCAATAAAAAATAAAATCAAGTAAGGAAATAAACTGAGTCTATCTGTTATTAAATATTGAATTGAGTACCATCTTATGAGAAGAAATGCAGAAGATGAAGAGTCTGAATAATACACTGGAAGTCATGGATCTAAACTAGATAATATAAGACAAAAAATTAAAATTAACACTTCTCTTTACCCACTGTTAAAATGAATGATCAGAAAATAAATTCAGAGTTTTTTCATTGTATTTTGGTGAAAATTTTAAAAATGACAAAGTAATAGCTTAGTATCAGCTAAAAATTTATCTTAAAATATTTTAAAAATCAATTTCTAGGACAGGTCATTACGTTGCTTTGGATTCAGACCAGTCTCCTATATCTTTCTACCCTCGTGATGACTTTTGTCTATCTGGACTACCCTCAGGCCCAGTAAAAGATTTCCTTAGCAAAATAACTAAATTATACTCAGAATGCTTTTATGCTAGATCAATTACTTTGTCTTAATTCTTTAAAAAATTAGTTATCCACATAAGCTGTAATTCACAAAATATTCAGAATATTCCTTTCTTAATATACAAAATGGTGTACTGAGTGAAGTAAAAAAAAAGTCTCATACACAAGAAAGTATTTCAAAAGGGGATATGAAAATGACTGGCCATCCATCTTGTACAACCTCAAATGTAACTGTAGATATAACCTCCCTTGCATTTATATATCACTGCTTTTCTGGAAAAATCGAAGTATTAGTCTTAATAAATTTGTGTTACATTTATATTCAGTGTGAAGGTTTTATGTCCAAAACACTGCCTTAGGAAGGATAATTATTTAAGAATGACACTGTTTTAGAATAACATAATTTAAATGGATAATTTTCTGTTTAAAAAACAGGTCAAATACAAAGCCAGGTGTAGGCACAGCATTTTCATGATTCTTTTATGATGTTTAGAAAAGACCAGGAAGGGCTCTGTCCTACCTTTTGGGGATATTGGACCCCTCTTGGCTAACACTATGAGTCTAAATCAAAATGAGAAAAGTATCAACCTGAGGGTTGAAGGAAACACGAGCTGTTTAAGAAGCAGCAGAACAATAAAAGTCTCTTTCAGGGAGCAGGAGAAAAGGTCACTGGTTTAAACACTTCATTTAAAGAAAAAGCAAATAGCCAGAGAAATAATGACTTGAAGAACATAGGCAAGGTCAAAATGAATCAGTGGGGAAGAAAGAAGGTAAGAAGCAAGATTGGCCTTTCAAGATGTTACAGTATTTTTAGTAAGGGCTTTCAGGTCATTTCTCACCCTCCACTCGGATCTGATCATTTCCAGTATGTTACAAGTGTAGTAAGAAAAACATTTGTTATTCTTGGAGCAGCGAGAATTGGTTAAATCATAGCACTAGTATACAAAAAAAATCTTACTTATTTTTAATAAGGCTAGATACATTTTTTAAAAATTCTCATTCAACCATGCTCTGGTAAAAGAATGGAATGGTGTTTTCTCCTTTTCCATTGTCTCTCATTCTCCCTCTGCAGTTAAAATAATTTATATTCAATATACTTTTTGTCTAATCAGAAATTGCTCATAACAGTCCGCTTATAGAGTATGACACTGGGAAAGATTTTGTTCTTATAAACTTAATTTTGTGATTACTACAATTTTCTTTAAACCTTTATATGCAGACCACTAGGTATCTCTAGTCTACTCTCTCAGGCGCCAGGGAACTTTGGATTCCTCTAAAACTGCTGTAAGAGAACAGGGTAGAGCCCGGAAATTTGGTTTCTCAGCAGCCATTTGAGGAAGTCCACTCTAAATCTAAGCAGATTCCTCAGAAGTGGGCAGCCATGGGCCACGACGCCATTCACTATAATCAGAGGAAAACATGATATTGTATTACTCCCTAACAATACTTTGTTTTCTACTGCTACCTCCCTCTTTAAATATATTCCTCAGTTCATAGCTTATTGTCATGATTGATTCCTCTTTATCTTGATGCCTCATTCCATTTTCTTCTGTCTCCTATAGGCACCCAAGCTAATGTGTTTAATGAAGACCTTTCTGTTTCCATGTTTCTAGGAATGCCTGTTATCGTTTTGTATACATTTTCTTATAAATTCTCCTCATCTCATAAACTTTCAATTTATAAGAATGGATATACAGTAAATATTTCATTCACTCCATAAATTAAACCCTAAGCTTCATCTCTACTTAAAATATCTTAATAGTTGAGGCAGCGGGGAGAGGAATATAAATTATATAATGTATCCAGTTCTCTATTTTTGCACACCGGAATATGCCAAAGACTAATAGCCATCCTCTATCCACAAAATCACATGTACAGGTACAGTTTGAAAAAAAATAGTGATGACATAGGTTGTCTGAAAAGAACTTCAGTATTAGCAATTAATTAAGCAAGCTACCATTCATATCTATCTTTATTGACAACTACAGTCATGTATTTGTTTCCCAAATAAGGTGCTTTATAGTCTGTTCCTTAAGAATAGTTTGGAATATCACAAATGTATATAAATGTTTTAGGTCTTGCATTTTAAGTCTCCAGCTCACAGAGTCTTCTGTGTGATGACATTTTTAATCAAGGCACAGCATTTACTTGAATTAATGAACCATTGTCCCTCATAATATAACTACAAATAGAACCTTAGTTGATTACATAGTGTGTGAATTGCCCATCTCTTCTGGGTATTAGCCCAGTGTTTAGCATAATATATACATATGAATTTTGCTAAATAAGTTCTCTTGTTTTTCCAGTCCTCAATGGCTAACAGTCAAAGTATGATGATGCTTTCCACAGTAAAATGGATATTTAAAAAGAATGATTAGTAATTGCCAGCTTACACAGGCTGTTTTGGATACATTCAGTTTTGGCCATATTACATGATTTAGGAGTCAGATAAATACTAAGAAAAAGAATTAGAAGGCAGATTTCAAGGTCTAATGCAATGCAAGATTCTTGGGCCAATTAAAGGAAAAAACAGCTTTGTTATAAAGGACATTATTAAGACAACTGGGGAAATTTAAATATAGATTACACATTAAATAACTATATTATATAAATATTAAATTCCCTAAGTTTGATATAGGAGAATGTTATTTTTAGGAAATGCATGTTGAACTTTGCAGCCATAAAGTGTTATGTCAGCAACTAACATTCAAATGTTTCAGCCAAAAAAAATAGTATACACATTTACATATATATACAGAAAGATGATAAAGCAAATATGTCAAAATGTTAACAATTGGTTACTCTGGTTAAAGAATATATAAGTGTCTGTTGTTATTATTCTTGCAACTTTTCAGTATTTTAGGAATTTCTCAACATATAAGTTGGGGAAAAAATGACTTATCCCCAAGGATGTTAAGAAAATATGCTTGGGTGCCTGGGTGGTGCAGTCAGTTAAATGTCTGACTCTTGGTTTTGGCTCAGGTCGTGATCTCAGGGTTGTGAGACTGAGCCCTGCATTGGGCTCTGCACTCAGTGTGGAGTCTGCTTAAGACTCTTTCTCTCTCTCTGCCCCCACACACAGACTCTCTCTCAAATACATAAATAAATAAATCTAAAAAAAGAAAAGAAAATATGCTTGGCATAATATGCAGTAAATCAGCTAAAATGTTGGAAGCTTCTAAAGAAACACAATGATAGAAGCCTGATTCTTCACAGGAATCTTTCCAACAGCATTGAAAAAGCTCAACTATTTGCTGCTACCATCAGCTCATTATGCCCACTAAGCCACAGGGTACTGGAGGTGAAACATGACAGGATGAGTTAGAGGAAGTTTAATATATCCAGGAAACTGGATCCATGGTTGTGGGAGATGCTACCTAAAGACCAGGAATGGTGACTCGCTAGTCAGCCTTACTCATGACTTCACTGCTGCTATCACTCACTGGTCTGAATTTCAATATGGACCTCCAGAATCATGGAATCCAATTATGTTCATCTTATAACATCAGTCATCTTCAGAAATGGCCATGGGCATCTCTCCTATAGTGTAAACACCCAAAGATAAGGACTTTGGAGACAGAGAATAGTTTTCTTTTCTTTTTGTTTTTGTTTTTAATTGAGATATAACTGACATATTATATTAGTTTCAGGTTAAATAGGTTCTGATAGCAATTCCAATTTGTGAGGTGGGACTAGGAGCCATTCTCTACACCAACAAGCAATTCTAGGGACACTAGCTGAGTGTCCTACAATTCAACTCAAATTTAATACTATCTACTGGGAGATAGCATCAGATGCCACAGGTTGAGGGTTCAATCCTACAAGACCCTCCCTCTCAACATACACACTTCAGACACCAATCCTAAGCCCCAGGTTGTGACCTGTGTTTCTGACTGGGGATAAATCAAAGGTTCCCAAGCCCCTCTCCTCCAGTTCAATTAATTTGCTAGAGCAGCTCACAGAACTCAGAGAAACATCTTACTTATTAGGTTACCAGTATATTATAAAAGGATATAACTCAGGAATAACCAGACAGAGGAGATGCATAAGGCAAGCTATGGGAAAAGGGCATGGAGATTCCATGCTAAGTGTGCCGCTCTCCCACCATGTCCATGTGTTGGGCCTACCCAGAAGCTCTCTGAACCCTGTCTTTTTGGGTTTTTATTAATGTTTCATTACATAGAAATAAAAATTGATTAAATCATCAATCACTGGAGATTGATTCAACCTCCTTCCCCTCTCTCCTCCCCTTCCTGTTGAATTTAAAGTTCCAACCTTCTAATCACAAGGTGGGTTCCTCTCACAATGAGCCCCCACCATTAGGTGTGGTTCAAAGTCACCTCATTAACATAACAAAAGACACATTTGTGCCATTCATCAGGCAGGAAATTCCTAGGGTGCCAACAACAGAGGAAGACGGAATATATATTTATTATAAATCACAATATCACACAGGTGCACAACATAATGATGTGATATTTGTGTATATTGCAAAATGATCACCATAATAAGTCTAGTTAATATCTATCACCTCACATAGTTACAGTTTTTTTCTCGTGATGAGAACTTTTAAGATCTACTCTCCTAGCAACTTTCAAATAAATAATGCAGCATTATTGACCGCAGTCACCATGCTGTCCACTACATCCCCATGACTTACTTAGTATGTAACTGGAAGTTTGTACTTTTTAAACACCTTCACCTATTTCACCCAGGCCCTCATCACCGGCTTCCAGCAACCACTAGTCTGTTCCCTATATCTGACTTCAGGTTTGTTTTGTTTCGTTTAGATTCCACATATAAGTGAGATCCTATGGTATTTGTATTTCTCTGACTTATTTTATCTAGCATAATGCTCTCAGGCACACGAGTAGTTTTCCAACAGAACAAATCAGCTGGACTCCAGGGAAGCCCAGTGGGAGCCCACGGTAGTCAGTGAGGCCCAGATTCTACACGCGGACTGCCAGAAACAATAGCAGCAAATAAACTAAAGTACAAGTGGGAGACTGTTTAGGCAGCAAGTGTCAAACAGGCTTCACACAGTAAGTTCCGCACATCAAAGAACTTACAGTCCTTTACAACTCTTAAACCAGCAGCCACCTCCCTGATCATCCTGGTTTGGGTGAGTCCTCTAGTGTGGCAAGACGCTAAGCCTGACCACAAGAACTCTATTATAGTCCAGGGTCCGTATTTTATGAAATAGGGGCCAATGAACAATTTAGAAATTGAATCATCATGCAAAATGCAGCTACAAATGAAAAAATAGAGGACACTGATATTAATAGTACTTTTGCCAGTCATCAACAATTATATGGCTGCAAATATAGGTAGGTACCCTAAAATGATGAGTACCAGATGAGTCAGATTTTAGACAGAGGTTACATAAAACACCAATCCTATAAGGAGACAAAGTGCTCTTTTACGGCTCTGAAATTACTCATCTACCAGGATTTCCAGGTACACCAGGGAGGGCAGGGGACAGAACAGGACGTTATGTCCTTCAGCAGGAAAGCATGTTCCCGTGTGGGATTTCCCATGGTCCTGCTAATTCTCGGAGTGAATCAAATAGCAGAGCTTGCCTTTTAATGCTCTCCATCTCTCTCTTTTTCTGTTGTTTGTCTCTCTCTCTCAGGCAGTACAGTAAACTCAAAAGTCTGGCTAACAAAGAGAATGTCTACATGTTCCTTGTAACATGGAACAAAATGATATGGCAGGCTATCAAGTGTGGGAGGAAATCAAGTCCTCAGCAGCTTGTTGTCATTTTAGATAACAACTCAAGACGAGAATCTGTCAAAGACAAAAGGGAAGCAATAAACAAGTGTAGGCTCAAATTCTCCCAGAATGTGGTAAACTTAAAAATGTAAGGAGGTGGGGGTGCCTGGGTGGATCAGTGGGTTAAGCGTCTGACTCTTGGTTTCAGCTCAGATCATGATCTCAGGGTCATGAGGTCAAGCCCCACATCAGTCTAGCTCTGTGCTCAGTGGGGAGTCTGCTTGAGATTCTTGCTTCCCCCTCCCTCCCTCTCTCTCTCTAAAATAAAATAAATAGAATCTTTTAAAAAATATAAGGAGGCAAAATTGAGAAATAATTAGGACTTACTTATAGAAAACAGACTACTGAAATATATTCTTTTAAAAATATAAATAAATATAGTTTTATTCAAGGAAACCATGAGTATCTCTTATATGAGATTTAACTGACTTTGTCCTTTATCAGACTGGAGCTCTCTACCTTACCCTTAAGGTTGTAGGCTCTGGATTTTTTATTCACTTATCAGAATAGCTTTGGTCAGAAACACATGTTCACATGTCACATATCTAGTCTTTAGTTCTCTTTTATTTTAATGGTGTGGGCTGGGATGTAGGGGCCATATCATGCCAGAAAAGTTGTGGGAAGTAGAGGGGAAAGAAAGGTGACAGGAGCATCCCCACATCATTGTGGAATGGTAATATCTTCAGAACGTGATAGGCAGAAGAAGGTATGCCCAGGATGTTATGTAGGAGAAAGAATGTCCAGCACAACAGTTTGGGGAAACAGTAGTAACAACATGAACGACAGTAGCCAGTATTTATTAAATAAAAGCATATACTAGTTTTGTATGTGTGTTCATGTGTACACATGGTGCATGTGTATTTTCTCTAATCTTCACAGCTCTTTAAGGTAGTTATTATTTTTCTTTAACAGATCTTTCTTTAACAGATGAGAAAATTAAGGATGAGAGAATTTAAAAGCTTACTCCAATGTCATCCAGCCACTTAGAGGCAGGACTGGAATTCACATCTATATCCCTATGTCTCCAAATGCTCTATGTTCATTACGTTTCTTCTCTCCAGGAAGCCTGAGGGTAAAAGAGGGATAATTTCAAGACTTGTGGTTATTCATGCTGTTCATGTGTTTCTGCTGTTCCTTCTTCCTCCCAGGCATGTTGTAGGATTACATGTTCCTATCCCCTCTGAATTTAGGGTGGCCAGATGACTTGTTTTGGCCAGTGAAATTTGGGAAAAGTGACATGTCACTTCTGGGTAGAAAATGTAAGACCCAGTGTGAGATTTGCCACGTCCCTTCCCTCTGCTGCAATAATTGCGTAAGTATGGGGCAGCTTCAGTCCCAGGTGAAGTGGGCGAGCACCTTCACCCCTTGCTGGCCTTATTAATACTTAGTGGAAACAATGAATGCACTTGTTGTTTTAAGCCTAATCTTCCTTCTACTGACTGACATAAAATCTTACTGTACTATGACAGCAGAGGTTATGCTGGGTATTCAAGAAATTGACTATAAAGAAATCAAATTCTGAATAAACCTGAATTGTCTATGTGATATATCGAAACCCCCTTATGGCCCTATGAGAAAAAGAAGGTTGTAGAGGATGTTTTGGTTAGCTTTAATTTCATGCAAGAGTGAAGTTTAAAGGGATGAGAATTAGCTACTGGTACAGCCAAAAACAAATTCCCTAACAAGCTGGGGCATGATGAGGTGCTACTTGTAAGGACAGTCCTGACCAGCTGTCACTTAAACATACACAAATGGCTTCAAGTGGGAATAGGTGAGAGATAGTAAAGCTATATTAAGACTAACTTGTTACTCCTAATGGGAAAAAACAAGTAATACTGTCCCATTATACAAGTAATGGGACAGTGGTATTGCCTTTGGTTATGAAAAACTATATCTTTTTATGCATTCATTTATTCATTCAACAAATACTTGTTAACTATGTATAGGGAGGTGATAAAAAATCACTATTACATGCAAGAGTCTATTGCACATACAATTTTTATAGTGACCATCTTGAGTAAGAAATCTGAAAGAACTTTCCTTATACTATCTGTGCTATATTATATGTTCCTTTTAATCTGGTCACATGCTACTTTTCCAGTCTCATTTTTTTCCCATTGTTCCAAAGATTGATGGTCCAAGCATATCAAATTGTTCTCGATTTCCCAGTTTTTTTTAAAATATGTATGCTTAATTCTTATATTTGTACATGTCTTCTCCCTAATTCCATCCAAAACCCAATTTGTTCATTCTTCAAGACTCTACTCAAACTTTCTGTCCTCTGTCTCATCTATTTATTCACTCATAACATAAATCCCCACCCACTTTCTCTATGCAAATTTCTGGCTCCTTTCTCTGCATTCTCATGATAATTTCTCTACCTTTTTACACTAGCATCTCTCACATTTTATTATACTTACTATATTTGTTCACCTGTTGGCCTAAAGCATTGATGGACTAAGAAATTCTAAAACAGAGGACTACCATTTCACTCATCTTTATAACCATGAACCAGCACGGTGTCTTATACAAAGATGTTCAATAAGCATTTGTTGGATGGTTTCATGAATAAAAGAATAAAGGAATGAAGAAATTTGAAGCTTCTTGGAGAGGTATTCCATATTTGTTCTATTTTGGGATGCACAATATTTATTGAATGAATGAATAAATGATCTCGTATAAAATCATATCAATTACTCAAAGGGTAAGTACTCAATATTAAAGAATAATGATGAACATACCCTAAATTTTGTAAGTATTTTAGTTATGGCAATAAAATTTATAGTTGCAGATTCCACAGCAAACTCTGAGCATACTTTTTATCAAGCAACTGTGTCTTTTAACAAAAATTTTATTTAGTCAAGTATCCCCTGGGATAACCAAGGAAGGGATGGAGGAATCCACTATAAATATTGAAATTCATTACTGTGAACATAGCTGAGGAGTTGTTACAAATGTATTTTGAAGAGCACAACAAAAATTCTAAGAGTTTACCATAGTCAATGAAGACCTGACTAGATGTGAAACAGAATACATTGTTTTTTGTTTTTTAAGATTTTATTTCTTTATTTATTTGAGAGAGAGAGGGAGAGAGGGACTGCAAGTGGGGGGAAGGAGAGGGACAAGCAGACTCTGTGCTGAGCCCAGAGCCTAATACGGGGCTCAGTCTCAGGACCCTGAGATCATGACCTGAGCCTAAATCAAGAGTTGGACGCTCAACTGACTGAGCCACCCAGGCACCCCACCCCAGAATTTGTTGTTTTTAATTTAAATTGTTCTTTAAGTTAAACTTCATGATAATCCCTCCTTTGAAAATTACTAAGTCCCTTATAATCACAGTCCTTGGCACTGTGCTCATCTGTAGAGATAAAAAGGGTCAAGGACAATACTGCTTTCCAGTCACCACAGGCTATGATAATTTATGATATTCAGGAACATTCTATGCCATGGTACTCTAATGTTAGTCACTCTATCTCGAGGATTAACTCACCCTCCCCTCCAAAGAAACCAGAACAGAACGAAACAAAATTCAATAGAAAATCAGCACAGAAAAGGAAAATATTTACATTTTTATAAATTAAACAATTTAATTACAAAGCCCCACACTGGAGATCATTGCTACTCAAAGGAGCCATTTGCCTCCCTCAGGAATATGTGGGTTATGAGTCTTTGTGAGATGAGGAACTTGTAAAGCACTGCTTCCTGTATCCAGAATATCTTGCTTAAAAAAAAAAAAAAAGCTAAACTACAAAGTGTGCTTAGTGCCTTATTTGATTTATATTCTGGCTCAAGTTCTGTATCTCATGGTGAATGAGTAACTAACAGTTCAAGGGCTGGCATTAGTGCATGGACCATACTTTGAATAGCACTTCATCTAGATCATGGCCATGATGATGTGAGCGGTGATATCCTAAGCAGTATTGTGCTAGGAAATTAATCCAGACCTCAGCTTCTTAGAAAAATAATAAAAGGAATGAAAACACATGAGCACAAAAGAAGCAAATTTTTTTTTTCTTTTCATTCATTCTGGAACTGACTTAAAACATTTATCATGTATTTAAGTTATTCCTTCTTTCCCTATGGTCTCTCTCAATATTAACTTTCCTCTATTAAAAAAAAATCAAAAAATACAAAAACAAAATTTAAGCAATCATAAAAGGAAAATATTTTTTCATAGAATTGGGTAGCTAGAAGTCCTTAAAAACCAGGAAACTGAAGTCTCTAAAAGTTAAGTAAATTAAATTCTGAAGGTCATTGTTTATACGCCTTCTGGAAAAGGATGGCAGAAGGAGATAGCGGGTGACTGAAACTACAAATCAGGAGCTCAGGATCCTTTGCTGGCTCCAAATCCACTTTATACTCAGAGCTGAGCTGGGTGGCCAACAAGAAGAAATTAGATGAAAAACATGTTATTTGGTTTCTTTTGTTATCCAGAGGTTAATTCATTATATGAATCAAAATATGTGCCACACAGGGCCCAAATCTGAGACCAAAACTGATAAGGTTAATAAAGAGACAGGGGACAGAAGGAGAGATCTCAGAAACTGATTTCAGTAAAGCAGACCAACTTTGTTGGCAAGTAGTCCTTTTGAAGGTCTGAGAACCTGTCAGTATTCCTCTGTCACTCTAAAAGTCACAGTGGCCTTAATCATGCACTTGATTGATGGAAATTGAGGTCAGCAAGCTCACCAAGGACCTTCTCATGAGGAATAGTTAGAATGACAGGTTGCCAAGGTATATGAAGGCCATCAAGGAGAGTATTAGTAAATATATATTTTTTGACCTGGGTTCCATTTACAAGGGTGTTTTCAAATTGAACACATGAATCATAAATTATATACTTATGACCATGTACTTTTCTAAAAGAATGTTAAACATCAATAAAAAATGGTTTTTTTTAAGGGCAGAAAATATCATGCGCCAAAAAAAAAAAAATATCATGCGCCAGGCATATAAAAGATATTCTGGGTCATAGTGAGGAATGTCTACTACTGGTTGGATGAATTATTTGAGTGCTTCCCTTTTCATCCAAAAATGTATGGTACGGTAGGTTAACAATATTACTTATATTCTGATAATTTACCCCATGGGAGAAAATCGGACAAGTTTAAAAGGCACATGCACAAAGATGTGTTCTGTAGCTAAACACTGGAGCTACAAGATGTCCATAAGTCAAGGATTGGTTAAATAAATGGTAGAAGAGTCATACAATGGAGGATTCTGATATAACAAAAAAGACAACATTTTCTAATATGGAAAGATGCTGGACATGTATGGCTAAGTCAAAAAGTAAGCTTCAGAATAGTGCATAGTATGATTCCATTTTTGTAAAACAACTACTACTAGCACTGCTACTACTACGAGGCACACATATACAATTTTAGAGGCATGCAAAAGAAAACTAAACTAAACAAGGTTATGCACCAAGGTAACGGTTTTTGTTAGCAGGTGATGTGGGTATGTTTGTTTACATCCTATTTTGTGCATGTATCTGAATTTTGATACAAAGAAAATATATTGTTTTATAATCAGAAAAAACCCAATAAAGGTGTTTTCATTAGAAAAAATAGAAATAAGGGGGTGCCTGGGTGGCTCAGTCATTAAGCAGCTGCCTTTGGCTCAGGTCATGATCCCAGGGTCCTTGGGGCTCCTTGCTCAGCGGGAAGCCTACTTCTCCCTCTCCCCCTCCTCCTGCTTGTGTTCCCTCTCTCACTGTCTCTCTCTCTGTCAAATAAATAAATAAATAATCTTAAAAAAAAAAAGAAAAAATAGAAATAAAATTTAATAAGAGCGCATGTAGTGAAAATGCAACTGGTTTTTAAGCCCAGAACTCTTTCTCCTCCCCCTCTCCCTTCCCTCCCCCCACCCCCACTCCTCCTCCACCTCCTCCTTTATTTGTACTGCATATACTTAAAAAAACTTTTGAAATGGTTCATATATACCTCCTCTTTCAAAGTTTAAGACTGTCTGGCTGAGGGGCGCCTGGGTGGCTCAGATGGTTAAGCATCTGTCTTCAGCTCAGGTCATGATCCCAGCCAGGGTCCTGGGGTTGAACCCCTGGTCAGTCTCCCTGCTGGGCGGGAAGCCTGCTTCTCCCTCTACTGTTCCCACTGCTTGTGCTCTCTCTCTCTGTCAAATAAATAAATAAAATCTTTAGAAAAAAAAAAAAAAAAACTCTCTGGCTGAGATAAAGAAAGTCAATCTGCCCAGTAGGGCTTAACTGCTGTTTGTATTATAGTTGCATTTTATGGGCTATTGTGAATGTTTTCTTTAAGAAAAGAGAAGAGTAGATCCAGCTGCTATAATCCTGGGCACAGGGAAATTGAAACTCAGTAAGAACCAAACCAGTTTAATTGACAATAGTTAATAGATTACCAGGCAGTTCTAATCAGTACCAGACTAATGTGTCAAATTAATCAGGAAAGCTGCTATTTTGGCTTTCCCTGAGGAGTGAATCTATATGTTGAATGAATTGTCTTAATGTTTTAACTGTGGTGTAAGTCATCTTCCCGTCTTTCTGAATTTGAAGCAGGTTCTTAAGCCATCTTATCCTTTTGTTTCCCATCAAAAATTGTATTCAGGTCTGTTACCATAAGTTACCCTGTTTAACAAGTATTAGAGGCTTACAACTTCCATACCCTCTCACTATTGTCTATAACAATATCAAACAATCAACAATATCAACATCAGTGGCATCAACAATCAAGCTCATAATGCAATTATAAATCTGGACTGACTGATTTCCCATATAACTTAATAGATGAGAATTTAGAAGCTAGGAACTCAGGAAATATTAATGACAGTCTATCCTATTCCTGATATGAATTCAGAGCTTTGAAATACTGTCACTGTTTTGGCCGGGTTGTGCCATTTCATGCTTAGAGATACTATAGCTTGTATAGGGCTACTTGGATATTCAGAATCTCCATTTTTTGTTATTGTTGTTGCCAAAAAAAACTTAGACTAAACAGTGGTTATTTCCTGGTTCCAAATGTGTACAGGAGCATGGATCCTATACATTAGGAACTCCTGAAGGAGGCATTCTGTGTCTTGAGCCTGAGCAACTCAGAACACTATATATATCCCATGGACCTATCTGCCACAAATCAGAATCAGAACTGAAGGGGTCCCAGAACTTGGCTCATTCTCCTGCTACTATGTATCTGAAATGGTCAGTGAAGGCACAGATAGACTTCTGAGTTCTAAATCAAAGGCTGGTCCACATGTGCATGTATCATGGACTTCTGCACCTAAGCCTGTGGCTTGATTTCTCTAGGTACATCTGTTAGCTAAAAGGAATCCTGCCAACTCATGTACTTAGTTTGAGCTTCTTCTTTATTAGGTTCCCTATTCCATTAACTAACTTAAAGGCTTTTTATTTTTTAGCTGTCATTAAGAATAATAATATCTAATAAAAGTTAAGCCTGTGATGATTTATATTGACATAGTAATATGATAATACAATAAGCTCCACACATGTCTATTTGAAGAAAATGGCATTCTTCTGCAACACTACTTTTTGGCTTCTAGTTTCATTTAACAGATGTTTACTGAATGGCTCATGGGTGCCAAGAGCCAGACAAGTGGGACCTACCCACTGCCTGACGTCAGGGCCTTTTAGGAATGTATTTTTCCAGGTTCTTAAATTACTATTTAAAAAACCCAAATGAACAAAACACAAACATTCAGTCATAATTTTACATTTTGCTTCTCCCTAATAACAAATTAAATATAAAATTATTTAAATAAAGTCTACAGCTTTAAAACAAACTTAAAATACAAGTGCAGGGAGAAGAGCAAGCCTAGAGAAGAAGGAATATTAGCAAATGGTCTGAGACTAGATCTGAATAGAGGCCAAATTAGAGAGTTTTGCTTGTGATGGGTTACTCTTTCATTCTTAGAGTAAGTGTATGACTCCACAATTACTTAATGATTAGTATGATTAATCATTCTTACCAATCAACCGTCATCCTTCATCTGCCCTGATTTAAAAAAAAAAAAACTCTTAGGAAACCTGCAAATAAATCCTCTGATGGATTTGATGCCACGTGTCATCACACCATTATTTATCTCTTAATCACAGACATCCAATAAAATCTGTTGAATTGAAATAACAGCAGGGAAAAGGGAATGGATCTTACCTTACATGAAGCTTCTTTAATGAGAACCATGAACCCGTGTCAAGCTCTTCAGAGCACTCTGCCTTATGTAAAGGAATCAAAAATAACAAATACATAAGCCAAATAAATAATAAGCCTCAAAATCAAAACACAAAAATGTAATACCCCACCCATTTTCTGGAACTCAGTATTCCCAGAATACTTCGGAGGTTGGCAGATGGTTCTCCATCCCCACAATGCCCAGCATTTGAAGGACATGTCCTGTGGGAGTGGTGTCAATGCAACTCGGTTACAAGGCGGACTCACTAATATACACTTCAAAAAGCAATGTGCATTAAGGGATCAACTAGGTGCTGATTATAAAGTGTGTATATGTGAGACCGTGGGGGTAGGGGCAAGACGCCTCTAAGCGAAATGAAGCATTTTAGTCACAAAATAGATTTAAGAATCTGTAGGAGATAGATTACAAATAAGCTAAAACACTCAGATTAGTTGCATACCATAAGCTAATTAAATACCGTTTTTTTTTTAAAGGAGGGTACATTGGGCAGCAAGACTGCATTAACAGGCAAACCTTTTTAAAAAGGAGTATCACTTATCTTGTCTTTTTTCCTGTTGATCGGCTACTGACAATGAATCTAGAAAAATCTAAAGCAAAAAGCTCCCTAGGAGAAACATCTTGAGCAGTGGTCCCTCGGGTTGGCCCTGGGACGTAATCACCACCCATTCCGCGCCCTTTGCACCTGTAGTGTGGACCCGACCAAATGCGATGGCTTTGAGAATGTCCAGAGCCATCGGATCCTACTATCCACCACAAAGAACCACCTAAGTACTTCAACATTTTTCGCAAAAAAATTTTCCAAAGGGAATTTAACAGGCAGAGGAAATGAAGGTTAAGAAACAGACCCTGCTTCCGGAGTCTGACACCAAACCAGCCTGGGCGGACCCAGGCATCCAGCGGCAGAAAGCGCGCAGGTACAGCCCGCCAACCTGGTCTTTAACCAGATGTTTCTGTGAGTGAAGGGATCCTTCTGCTACCCAGAGCGGGCCACATCACACACCTCTCTCCTAAATCAGAACTCAATTTGCCCATAATCCACGCACCTCGACAGGGAAACACAGGATTCCCGTTGCTGGGGCCGTTTTCTACTAGGTTTTTGGGAACTCGAAACCACCGCTGGGGAACGCAAGTGTTCAGCGCCAGGTAAAAACTTCCCTGGATTTGAAGCCACTAAGATGGGTGGAAAGACTCCTGCGAGCACCATTAAGCTGCATAGCAGGCAGTGTGCGCGTGGCGAGTGCCCAGATAGGCGCAAAACAGAAATGACCGCACATACCACAAAGGCAAAAGCAAACAGAATGAACCTAGAAACACGTTCAGCAAAGTGTAGAACTGTCTACACTTGCACAGAGTAATCAATCTTTTCAACAGCGGACACGAGGGCAAATCCTCCTGGCTCTGTGTCCGGGACTGAAGCGGGTCATCCCGGGGCCACGGGCCCAACGAAGTCATCCCGACCATCGGGAAAGCCGATCTGCGGAGGTTGCTGGGGTCCATAAAGGACGCGGCCGGCCGCAAAGGGTACAGATTCAGGGGAGTCCAGAGGAGCCAAACCTCTGGGAGCCGGGGAGAGTCTGGGGCGGGGGGGGGGGGGGGTGCGGCACCAGAGGGAGTGGAAGCTCTAGAACTCGAGGCCGCCCCAGGAGAGGAGTCTCAGCGCTCCACGCAGAGGACGAGCCCTCCTCCGGAGCTCGGCACCTCGCGCGTCCCCGGCTCCCCACTCCTCTGCGTCCGCTCGAGGGAGGCTTCGGGAGCCTCTCACTGACCTGCGGGTCCGGATGCGCCGACCTCCCCGGCCGCGCTTCGGCACCCCGGGTGGGGTTTGGGCCGCGCTGAGCTCCTCGTAGACGCCCCTGTCTCGGCGATCCGCGCCCGCGAAGCCGTCCGTGGGAATGTCGGGCTCAGCGTGCGGCGCGGGGCCGGAGCGCACTGGCGGGTAGCCGGCGCAGCTGGTGTGAGCCCCGGGCGGCGGAATCAGCGGGACCGTGGGTCTTCCCCCCGCCCCTCTGGTCCGCACAACCAATGGCGAAGAGCCGGGCCCACTCCCCGCCGCCCCCCAGCCGCTGCTCTGGCTGGTGCTTGGCTCTAGGACAGCAGCCCCTCTCGGGCGAGGGAGGAGCTTGAGCCGGTGTTGGAAAATCCTGGAGGACGAAGAGGCGTTCGCACAGGGAGCCCCATCTGGGGGAGGCAGGTGTGGTGCCGTTAACTTTTGTGTGGGGTGGGCATGGGGGTGCAGTTTCTTTGGGGACTCAGACCTCTCAGCAGGCGAAAGCATCTACTTTCTGCCAAGTTTCTTCTCCTCTTAAACATCTCTTATGAGTCCCGCGCAGCCCCCACTCCAAACCAGGAGCTCCGGTCCATCACATCAAGTTCAGCTCTGAGCTGCATGAGGGCATCGCCCCATCCTCTGTTCAGCTTGGCCTCACACGTCTTTCCTTACAAGCTTTTCTCTTCTTTCCCCCTCTGAATCCTCTGCCAAATCATCAGATGAAATGAATAGGACTGCAGTTCCATCACTGCCAGGGAAACGGGCAACCAAAGAAGTCCTTACTGGGTAACTGGCTTAGAGAGAGTCATAGACCTTAAAAGAACTCAGCGAAGGGAGCCTTTAACTGACAAGACTAACTTCGGTTACCAATCAGACCCATGATCTTCACTTAAAGACTCTGGATTCCTGTTTTTCAACTGATCATTTGATGTCTTCGGTCTCTTCTACCCTGACATTCAACAATCCGATTGGCTCTCTGGCCTATTTGCCTGGTGAAGGGCTGAGCCCCTGTTAAGTGTTGGTATGGCTCCTTTTCCTCTACCCCCTGCTCCCTCCTGTCTTTCTGCATTCACCCCGTGCCCGGTCCACCTGTGGCTAGGAAAATGAATCATGCAAATCAATATAGAAGAATGATGCCCAAGTCTTAGTGACCATTTAAACTTGTACAAATACTCCTACTTACCAGTGCCCATCTCCTGGGATTATGCTAGTTGTGCCCATGTTCAGTAGTTCTCCAGAGACTCTTAGGCCCCCTTGGTAAGTGAGCAAAGGCTCTCTCACTCCCTCTTCCTCCTCCAGAGGAATTATGGGTCTGTGTTCATCTTTTCTATGTGAATCTTTTTGTTATCATCTAAAATGCAGGGCGGTGGAATGAGCTGCATGGAAAAGGGGGGGGCAGGGATTCAGAGACCTGCTTCTCTCCCAACACATTTCCGCTTGCATTCTAAATTTGACTTGTTCATATGTCACTTTCATGAGTTTTGTTACATCTGTCTATCCCTCTAACTCAATCTTTTACCTTAGATTTTTATTTAGCCTCATTGTAAGTAGTAATATCCATGAAATCATTGCTTTGTCATATACCAATTGTATTTCAATACAAAATAAGGCTGTGTTAAGTAAGTAATCTGTAAGTCTTTTCTTGATATTTCCTGAGCTTAATTGCCTAGAACTGGTGTAACAAATGATCACGAACTATTAAAAAACTAATAGGAGAGGCAAAGTTGCTCTTGTCTTTATTTTTTTTAAATTTCATGTATAAACGATCTAGAAAATGTTAATTGTAACATTTACTTACATAGAAAATCTTCAAAAGTAGGTCAGGTACCACTCAAATTCCTGGGAGTTCACAGGCAATTTGGAGACATGGTCCTAGCTTCTAATGAGCATGATCATCCCATCTTAACCTCCAGTCCTTTTCTGTCTTACTCAGAGATGGATGGATTGGTTTTTTCTGTTTTTTTTTTTTTAAGTGAGGAATTTAGAGTCAGATGGAGAATCATTAAATTCTGATGTTGTCACTTTGATTAAGCCAGTCACTTAATCTCTCTGAGTCCCATTTTCCTTATCTATAAAATGGCAATAATAGTACCACCTTAATAGGTGTTGTGAAGTTTAAATACACACACACATGCGCGCGCACACACACATACACACACCCAGAGTTCCTAGCTATTATCTTGCATGTAATAAGTGCATAAAAATATTAGCTCTGTCTTTCCTTCTTTGCTGTCATCAAAGCAACATTCAGAATTACTTTGTCCATTCTCTAATTTCCTTCTGGGTTATCAGGAAACTTGTGTTCTGTTTCTAATACTCCCTCGACTAATTCTCTGCTCCCTTTCCTTGATTCCTTCATCTCTGCCCCCCTTTTGATGTTCCCTCCCCAAACTCGATTCTCTCTCTCATGCCTTAATCTCTCTTCTTTCAAGCAGTTCTCACCTTCCACCTGCCACAATCTCAGAGCTCTGTGCCCTGTAGAGGAACTGAGGTAACTCTGAGAGAGGGTAGGTCATAAAAATTCTTACTTCTTTTGCATTTTCATGATGTGTCAATAAGTCCTCTTTGTTTGTTTGTTTAAATCATGGTCTTCCTGAAAACATGGAGAAATTTATGTTATCTAATGTTATGGAAAAATTCCTGGACCACAAATACTATTAAATTCAACACACATTTCTGGAGCATCTGCTATGTGCCAAGCAGTGCCCCAGGCACTAGGGAGATAAAAATAAAGACAAAGTCTCTGCCCTAAAATGTTTACGTCCAATCAGACAGGCAGATATATAAATACCTAAACTGAATATAAGTGTGCCTTGTGGGGCTTCAAGCCAATACTGCTCATGAAAGAATTTCCTTTACTTTTTCAGTTATGGGGTTGTGTTGGACCAGCCAATCAAAATGCCCATCCTGCCCACAGTCCTCTGCTAAGTGAGGGGCCATGTTCTGTCTCCTGAGCAGAGCTCACTGACTCAGGATGTACTTAACTGATGAAGCCAAAAAGGGCCATATACACATTCTTATTTTTCCCATGTCCACCCGGACCCATGTTGCCACTAAGGTGAGAGCATGTGCATGTGACCTCGATTTGGCTAATCAAATGTACCTTTTTTAGACCTAGAATTGGGAATTGGTCATTCAGGGGAGCTGAAATGAGTGGAGCTCTCTGTGCCAGTGATTGCAACAATGTCCAGTTTCCAGGGCCAGCAGGGGGACAAGCTGGGTTTCCAGTGCCCAGGTGTCAGTTGCAAGTTATGGCTCCTAGTGCTCATTGATGTCAATAGTGTTCTCACTTGTCTAATGGTTGACAATGGTTGTCTAATGTCTAATGGTTGAGATATGGTTGGCTGGGATTCTGTGTACTCCGTGTTTCTGTTCATTTTCTGAGCATCTCTCTGATACGATATTTTTTATTAAATTCTTTTTTTGCTTAAACCAGCCAAATTGATTCTTAGCTACTAAGAATACTTTGGCTGAGGCTTGGTATAAAGGCTCTACCTCAACAAGAAGAATGTGAACTAAGTAATGTCCTGCTAGGACATTCAAATTGGAAATATTAGAGTTGGTCAATTGGAATCCAAAGCAGAAGCTAAAAACACAACCCATGGACTATGAGACAGCAAGGACTGTGTGTAGGCTGAAATTATGAGTAAGCAGAAGTTATGAATAAGCAAAAGTTATGAGTTAGCAGAAATCCACATACATGCCGAAGAGAGAAAGAGGTGGTTGGATGAGGGCAGCAAGGAGACAGAAACAAGAGAAACTGAGACCCCATGATGGTGAGGGAATAGGTGAACCCCTGCTCTGAAGGGGACTCAGTCCCTGGATTTGCCTTGAATCCTCAACTATTTTCCAATTTCCAAACTACATTTCCATTTCTGTGAACCTGATCAGCCCTGGCTATTTCTGGGCTCCTTTGAAATTCCAGTTGCTCTTATTGCGATGTATATGCTTATTCCTTATACTAACTCCCTTATTCCTTGAGGTAACCAGGATAAGACTGTATTTTATATGACCAGAGGGTTCCAAAGATTACAGGCATGATATGGCTAGGACCCAGGAAACAACAATCAAATAGTATATCTCAGAAGTCACTGATCTTCCTCTCTAAAAATGTACTTTCTTTTTTTCCTATCTTACTTGAAACCTCCAGCAGATGAACCTTCCTCTGGGCTGAAAAATTAATGGTTTATCAGAAGCCCCTGTTTAAAATGTACTCTAGTTTCTTGTGGGAGTGGAAAGCCAGAGGTATTTCTCTCTACATTAGCCATTAGCATCTGAGCAGATCATATGAGTTCATTCTTAAATTTGAACTCTTAGGGGTCGGATACTTAGGGTTTCAGCTAGGTATAGAGCAGAAAAGTTGGGCACAGGGAGGGAAGAGTGGAGTATAGATAATAGAAAATGGCAGTGAGAGTCCCTGGAACATTCTAAAGGACTGTCCTATGGAATATTCCCATTAGGGAAGGCTGGTGGCAGCCAGTGTAGAGTGCCAGGGGACAGTAGGGCCAAAATGGCAGCCTTGCAACAAGGTGGACACTAACACCAAACATTCTCACTTCACAGTCTGCCTTCTGCCAGTTCCAGAGTACGACCTTGCATAATTTTGGTTATCCTTCAGCTTTTATAGGAGATGGGGCTGGGCCGAAGTGGCAGAGGAAGATGGCTTTCGAGTCCGTGGCCTTTATTTTATCTCCCACAACACACAGTGCCCTCTCATGGCTTGTGAGAAAGGAAATATCTTAATGTCGCACCTAATCAGTGAATGGCACACAGTCTGGAAAGCAAAAAAGTGATGCTGTTAATAGGACATGACCCAGGTAGGAAGGAATTTACACATGCTGCTAAGTTCGAAAAGAGAGAAAATGCATCGAAGCTGTTTTAATGAAAGCAGAAGTCTGAAGTTATCCCTAAAGAGCTTTATTTTCTTGAAGTCTAAAGCGAATTTCTAAAACGTATCTCAGAATTTGTGTGTTTTTCTGAGAATAGTGGGTAGAACTGTACTTGGAATAGTAGTGAGTCACATCAGGGTGCAGGGAGGAGAGAAATATTAATGCCACGGACACATCTTTTCATAGGGTATACACCTCAGCTGCTGGGTGCTGTACTTGCCCGTCAGCTCTGTCGGTGTGGCCAGATGACTTACTGTGGGTTATAAATCAATGATGAGCAATGTGAAGAGCAGATGGGGAGTTTAATGCATCCTCCACATCTCTGTCTTGTGACTGGCTGAAGTCCATGTGCAATTTTGAAAAGGATGTTTGAAAAGGATATTCATCATTTTAAATTGCTCTGTGGGAGCTTTGCAGTTCATAATGTGCCACTTAGGTACTTCTCAAAGATAGGTTTTCCTTGACATGGATTAGAATTTCATAACAGCAAAATGGCAACTGGAGGTATTAGGATAGAAAAGCTAACTTTGGAGGAATTAGCAAACTGGGCGGCGGGGGTTGGAATGCTGAGTTGGGGAGGAGTTAAAGGGGTGTGAAATATTTAGGCTAAATTCTATCCCATAATATCTGGCACTGGGTGGGAATTCCCAGTGCCTGGCAAGATCGTTTTTCTATCCATTCTCAGGGTAGCCCTCAAATACTATGGGGAAAATCTACTTAGGCAGGAGCCTTCAGCATGACCAAAATATGTTTGCTCCTGAGGAAAAACTATTAAAAACCCAGCAGTATGGGGGTGTCTGGCTGGCTCAGTCAGTAGAACATGCGACTCTTGATCTTGGGGTCATGAGTTCAAGCCCCACGTTGGGTGTAGAGCCTACTTAAAACAAAAACAAAAACAGCAGTATAGTTTAACAATTCTGGAGTTGATCATCTGTAAGAAAATAGAAGATTGTTACTGAGATGTTTCAAGCTGAACACATCTGCTATGTCCTTTGCCTTATTTTGTGGCTTTACTCAAAGGGATTCTTATCAGGAGTGTTGTGTATGAATGGCACTGACTGTCAGGTGGAAAGTTGGTGTGTAGGCACCTCCTCCCCAGACATCCAGGTGAAAATGAATCAACAATCAGTAGCCTGGGAAATATGCATCGTGAGCAACTGTGCTCTAAAGTCAAGAAAAGAAAACAGAATTGGACCTTGATTCTTTCAGTACAGTAAGTATGAGCAGAGTATTATGTGTGCAGAATTAGGAAGCATGAGACTTCCACAAGCCCCTCGGGGGAAAGGGAAGGAAGAGCAGCAGAACCAATAGGGTTACTATTGCAGAGTGAACCATTTTCTCATATCTTAAAGATGCATTTTAGAAAAGCTCAAGGAGGGGTGCCTGGGTGGTTCAGTCAACTGAGCAACCGACTCTTGGTTTCGGCTCAGTTTGTGATCTCAGGGTCATGGGATCAAGCCCAGCCAGGCTCTCCACTCAGTGGGGAGTCTGCTTAAGATTCTCTCTCCTTCCCCCTCTCCTTTTGCCCCCCCCTTCCTCCACGCATGTGCACTCCTTGCTGTCTCTCTCTCTCAAATAAATAAATCTTAAAAAAAGAAAAAGAAAAAGAAAAACTCAAGGAGGCACTTCTATACAAACTACATGTAATTAAAATGTTTTAGGAAATGGTGCTATAAAACTATAAATACGGTAATCTTATTTTCACTTCTAGCATGAATACGCAAGACATATAGGTAGAGAAAATTTTCTGTGAAAAGTGCCTTGCAGTCTAAACTTCCTAAATTCATCCAGTTAATTGTCGAATAATTACTGAGCGTTTTTCATGTGCCAGGAACTTGTACACAGTCATGAACGAGAGAGACTTGAGCAGGAGTGGGCTTGGTCATCATGGGAATGTCTGAGAAAACAGACCTTCCAGAACATGCTGCTGGTCCTGGTACTTTCCCCCACCCAGATAGCATGCAAACACTCCCAGCTTGATTTTTCTTGTATTCTCTCTCTCTCTCTCTCTCTCTTTTAAAACAAATTGGTTTCCCATCATCTTGCTCTTGTTTTATTTGTTTTTCTTTTCCTACCTCGCCAAGAATTCTGCTTTGATTCCATCAAACCTTCCAAACCAGTGGCCCTACTGGTTTTCACAAGTGATCATCCCCTTCTTATGCCCATTTCCCTCCTTACCCATCTGAGGTTCCATGGTTCATCATTCCAGTGGTCTTCAAACTAGGTGGTCATAAGGTACAGGAAGACTTTCCAAGGGAGGACTTGTGCAGAGATGGTTTTCAGGAAACCCTCAACCTTCATATCGATTATTTTTCTTAAATTGATCTACCTGAGAACTCACAAGCATTTATAGTACTTCTCCTGCTACACACCCTACCCAAACCTTACTAGGGTGTGTTCAACTGGACTGTAGAACCTCAGGGTGCCAAATAAAATAATAAATCAAAATATTAATTTTGGGAAAGCTAAAAAAAATAATTAAAACACAAGATTTTCCTGGTTTCCCTGTCTTCTGTGTATTTTGGTTAAGGGGAAACATGATCTTATAAGCAATATAAGTATGAACAATATGCCATGTTGGGATGTTCTGAATTCAGATATTGGATAGAAATGGAATGTGGCATTAACAATTTTCATTTAATGATTCTGCCTCTTTTACCTCAGGTCTGTTATCAGTCTGGAAGGAGAATTGTATGAGAGCAAGGCAAGGGGAAAAAAATCCTGAAAATTAAAAATTTACTTAAATTTTTTTGCTTTAGGTATTCAAAAACTAAAGTTTTTAAATTTTAGAACAATTTTAGATTTACAGAAAAATATTAAAGACGGTACAGGATTCTCATAAACACCACACCTAGTTTTCCCTGTTATTAACATCTTACATTATTATGGTATATTTTTATAATTAGTGAACCAATATTGTTGCAATATTGTTAACTAAAACCAATATTTTATTACTATTTTCTTAGTTTTACCTAATATTCTTTTTCTGTTCCTGGATCCCACATTACATTTAATCATCATGTCTCCTTAGTCTCCTCTTGGCTATGACAGCTTCTCTAACTCTCTTGGTTTTGATGTCTTGACAGTTTTGAGAAGACTGGTCAGCTGTTTTGTAGAATGTGTCTCAGTTGGGAATAGTCTGATGTTTTTCTCATAACTAGACTGGAATTATAGGGTTTGGGGAGGAAGGCTGTAGGGGTAAAATGTCATTGTCAACACATATCCAGGGTACAAATAATTGACCTGATCACCTGGCTCAGGTAGTGTTTGTCGGGTCTCTCCCCTGTAAAGTTACTCTTTTCCCCCACTTCTGGGACTTTTTATTAGCTGAAACAAAAAGAACCTTTGAACTGCCCAAGGAAAATAGGTTCATGATGTTGATTCATATAAATATCAGTAGAATGCTTTCCAAGACGACTGATTCTTCAAGATATTTATGGTAAAAAAAATTGCGATATAAGCCCATGTACACTTTTCAGTAAGATAGCTAAAAATAATTGTTCTACTAAATCATAAAATATGTGTTCCAATTCAATAATTTCTATCTCCTATTAACAAAAAATAATACTATATGTTTACTGCTAGACTGGTAAGGTTTTAGTATATTTTTCCTTTAATAAATTCAGAAAAAAGATCTGAATTTATATTTAAGATCACTGTGTCTAACAAAATTAAATTATTTCTGATTTTATATTAATTTTCCTTTAAACACTCCAAAAGGATAAAAAAACAAAGCTTGACCCACATATACAATTTATTTACCAAAGTAGGGCTATGTGTTTTTATCACATTCCTCATATCATAAAAACTTACCATTTCAGCTAGCCATTACACTGCATTATTACAAAATAAGTATCAAGAAACAATATTATTGTCTTGTTTTTATTACAGCTGATTATAAAATGATTATGAAATAATTTTATTAATTCTACATCATTTAAACCTTATCTGCAGAAGCACGTAATCTAGTTGACAAAACATATTCTGCAATTTTTTCTCAATATTTTAATATCCTAAAAATGCATATATGGCATGATTTTAAAGTGAAGTCAACCTCTTTCTGAAAGCATCTAATTCTGATATTGCTGCTTGATTTGACATTGAGTACTGGCTTTGTCAGTTGGATTGTGTGAAAGACTTTCCATATACTCAATAGGCTAGATCTGCAGCTTGGATGTACTGATGAAAACATATTAAAAAATGTGATTATGGGGGAAACCAAATAAAGAAAATAGGGGAACTCCTTGTATTATTTTTAACAACTACATGTGAAACTACGGTTACATTAAAATAAGAAGTTTAATGAGAAAAGCATAATTAAGTAGCATTTCATCAAACATGCTGCATTGAGAAAGGAGCAATGAAATTAATAATATTCACTTTTCTAAATTTCTTTCTGAGTATTTTGGATTAAACAAAGTGCCTCTAAGTGAAAGAGTAGCAAGTATAATTTATATTCAGATAAGCCTTAGTAAAGCTTTTTTGGTATACTAGCAGAAATTGAGGGGGAAAAAACACTTCTAATAACTAGATAACAAACCCCGTTGCAAGTTTGGGGATTTCCAATTCTTTGCTCTCAATAAATTGAGTTGTCAGATGATAGATTATTATGTTTCTTATGATCTTTGTATGACTTTTTTTTTTTTTTTGCTTTTCAACTCAGAAGGATTTCAAAGAGATGAGTGGCATTGCTATAAACTCTTCCCTTTCTAGCTACTTAGTTATGAGAAAAAAGTTTCTCAGTGCATATGTATAACATGAAAAATAAAAATATAATAAATGGCCTATATTTTCTACAATTTAATCTAAAAATAAGTGACATTTACCAATGGGTGAAATAATTAATTGGCAAAAAGTGTCCTCATTTACCTTAAGAGAAGAACTTTCAATAAAATGTCAGTTTTATGTCTAATAGTTATTTATCAAATTTTAAAATATATTTATGTTTTGGTAAAAAGTTTTAATATATGAAAATTATTTTAGTCCATTGTATATTAATAATAATTATAATGATAATCTGGAATAAAAATTTCAACACTTAGAAGCTTATGCTCAAAGAAGATTAAAAAATTACATTAAGCTTCAGTTTATATACATGTTTGTTGCAGAGAAATGTGCGAAGGTGATAAATAAAAAACTTGTGAGTACAAAAATATGTTATAAAATTCAGTTGTCAGGGAGAGAAAGTATACTGGAAGTATAAGTTCAAGTAGAAGGAAAATGATGTGAAATTTCAATTTAGGAAGCACTTCTAAATGTATTTTTAATGATGGTGAGCACCAAATTTATATGGTATTAAAATTCAGGGGCGCCTGGGTGGTTCAGTCGTTAAGCGTCTGCCTTCAGCTCAGGTCATGATCCCAGGGTCCTGGGATCAAGCCCCCCGCATAAGGCTCCCTGCTCCGCGGGAAGCCTGCTTCTTCCTCTCCTACTCCCCCCAGCTTGTGGTCTCTCTCCCTGTCAAATAAATAAAATCTTTAAAAATAAATAAATAAATAAATAAAATTCACTGGTTACTGCTATAAGCTGAATGTTTCGTCCTCTTAAAATTCATAAGCTGAAACCTAGTTCTCAGTGTAATGACATTAGAAGGGGGGCCTTTAAGAGGTGATTAGGTCATAAGAGTGGAGCTTTAATGAGTGGGATTAGTGTTCTTACAAAAGAGTTGCAGAGAGCTCCCAAATCCTTCCTCTGTGTGAGGACACATCAAGTAGATGGCCATCCCTGAACCAAGAAGTGGACTCTCACCAAACACTGAATCTACCAATGCCTTGATCTTGGACTTCCTAGCTTCCATAACTATGAGGAAATAAATGCTGTTGTTTATAAGCCATCCAGTCTGTAGTATTCTGTTACAGCATTACCAATGGCCTCTGACAGTTACATTTTCTAAAAAGTGATATGTCAAAATGCATTATATGTCAAAAAGTATATCATATTTCAACTTATAATGTGAAATTTAGATGTTACCTTTAAAAAAATGTGTGGAGGATACATAGTTTTTCAAGATTCTTCTTCTTTTTTTAAATTTAATTTAATTTTATTATGTTATGTTAGTCACCATACAGTACATCATTAGTTTTTGATGTAGTGTTCCATGATTCCTTGTTTGTGTATAACACCCAGTGCTCCATGTAATATGTGCCCTCCTTAATACCTATCACCAGGCTAACCCATCCCCCCACCCCCTCCCCTCTAAAACCCTCAGTTTGTTTCGACCATAGACATTTTAAACAATGTTTATTTTTCCAATCCATGAGCATGGAATGTTTTTCCGTCTTTTTGTGTCTTCTTCAATTTCTTTCATGAGTGTTCTGTAGTTCCTAGAGTATAGATCCTTTACCTCTTTGGTTAGGTTAATTCCGAGGAATCTTACGGTTTTTAATGCTATTGTAAATGGAATCGTTTCTCTCATTTCTCTTTCTACAGTTGCATTGTTAGTGTATAAGAAAGCAACTGATTTCTGTGCATTGATTTTGTGTCCTGCCACATTACTGAATTGCTGTATGAGTTCTAGTAATTTGGGGGTGGAGTCTTTTGGGTTTTCCACATAAAGTATTATGTCATCTGTGAAGAGAGAGAGTTTGACTTCTTCTTTGCCAATTTGAATACCTTTTATTTCTTTTTGTTGTCTGATTGCTGTTGCTAGGACTCCTCGTTGAGCAGAGAGCCTGACATGGGGCTTGATCCCAGGACCCCGGGATCAAGACCTGAGCCGAAGGCAGACACTTAACCGACTGAGCTACCCAGGCGCCCCGAAATGATTTTTTTTAAATGACATTTTTCTCAATCACTGGGCGATATACTCTCAATTTCTCTTCCCTCAGAGGTTACTCTTAAAATCTTAAACTAGATATTTGACTGAAAGTCTAAAACTATTTGATATCCTTATTCTTCTCCTAAAGACCTTAGGTAGCTACCCTATCTTATATTTAATTTTTTTCCTATTTTAGTTTTAACACTCAATTTAGATATTTCTTCATGGTCCTATGTAGTCAAATTTTTCTTTAGTTTTACTCACATGTTTACAAATTTCTCTGTTCATACTTCTTTCTTCTATTTCAGTTTTTCTTTTAGAGATAATTTTTAAATTTATGAATGTATGGGTTCAGTTACAACTTTCAAAAAGATATGTTGAAGTCCTAACCCCTACTACCTGAGAATGTGACCTTATTTGGAAATAGGTTTATTGCAGATGTAATCAAGATTTAAGATGAGATCATACTAGAATAGGGTAGGCCCTTAATCCAGTATGTCTGGTGTCCTTATAAGAAGGGTAGAATGTTAATTTAATATGGGGGTAAGCAAACTTATTCTGTAAATGGCCAAATAGTACCTATTTAAAATTTTGGGGGTCATATATCATACAGTTTATGTGACAACTTTAACTTGTGCTATTGTAGCCTAAAGCAGCCACAGACAATGTGTAACAGTTAGGCCTCGCTGTGTTCCAATAAAACTTTATTTAGGCAGTGGGGCAGATTTAGCCAAATTCTGATGTGATACATGATCTGTGACCCACAAGAAGCCGAATGCTCTATTGGGAAGTAGTTGAACCTTGAAGGTATATTAAAATTTATTGGTTTATCTTATGCTTTGAATGGATGTTTTTTGTAACATGATACATTGGTCATTTGTAATGTTGATTCACTGAGTTGTATAGATCTTTCAAATGCTGGTATATTTCACCATACAATATAAAATCTTATATTTGTTAATATCACTACTATGTCATCAGTAAAGTCTTTGAGCATTGGAAAGCTGTCAAGCTTACATTGGCAGATACAGTTTGTCTAAAATTCTAATTTTTAGTTTGAAGCTTGAATTTTATCATTGACAACAAAACCATCAGTTGTTTTCCTTGAAGTGATAGTCTTACTTGGCTCATTGTTAAGAAAATGTCTACCAAATACCCAAGTCTAAATAAACATGTTCTTCAAGTAAAATGATATTCTCTCAAAAAAGTGGCTAGTTCAGCAGGCAACTCAATCTTACAACTGCTTTTCTTTGAGAGAGTTATCATAGTTCAGTATGCAGTAAAAGTGTTTTTTGCATACTTCCCATTTCATCAAATAGAATATTAAAAAGATATATACTAAAGGCCTGATATTTGTACAAATTAATAATTTGTATTGCTTTATAATAGACATTTAAAGTGAAACTCTTTTCTGTTCTTTTTTTTCCCCTGCCAGTGAGTGGCAGTGAAGTATGATGTATGTTATACTAGTACAGTAATTTAACATTAAACTGGTACATTTTACTAGTTACAGTTTGGGGCCACTGCCTTGGTTATGCTAAGCCACCAAGAGTTCTACCCACTATGGCTTTTGCACCACTGATGCAAAACATCACAATGAAAAAGGCAAGTAATGTCTTGGCATTATTATAAAAATAGTTCTGAGATTTTTAAAAACTCTGAAAGTGTCTCAGAGACCCTCAGAGTTCTGTGGCCTTTATGTGGAATACTGCTGCCCTAAAGCATTGGCTAGAAGGCAATTTCTCCTGAAAAATTCTCATAAGATTTAACCTCAATCTTTATCTCCCATCTCCGTACCCTCCCCTTCCCATTTTGCTCCCCTATTCCCACCCTTAACATCTCCCACCACCAATGTCTTTTAAGGATTAGACTGAGCGATTATAATTTTTTTTCTCTGGAGAGATTATCTTCTGACTTTATGGAAAATTTTAGAAAACTGATTTATTTTAAATATTGAAAGTTTATTTCATGTGGATGATATAAATTACTTTAAAATAATTTATCTTTAAAAGTAACTACTCTATCTTAACTGTAGTTTAAGACATGCTAGTAAGTCATGAAATTAAAAGTAAAAGAAATTTTTTTTCCTTATTGGGTGCTGTTTGTGTGTTCTTAGCCCACCTCTTACAGGGTAATTGAGAAATATCAGTACATCAGAAGTGGATCCATGTTCAAGTTGTGACGCTTTAGCTCAGCAGAATAGAGTCAGTATGATAGATGTTCAGAGGCCCCTGCAATTCTTTGATATATTTTTTCTCATATTGGTTTGAATCTCTGTGTCCCATTATTCGTTATGGTGTGCACTGTGCTTTCTGTATCACTGAATTCAGTTTTTGCTGTCAGATTTCAGGGTAGATCATGCTTTTTGCCCTGACTTTTATTTATTTACTTATTTATTTTTTTTAATTAAATTAGCCAGCATATAGTACATCATTAGTTTCAGATGTAGAGTTCATTAATTCATCAGTTGCATATAACACCCAGTGCTCATCACATCACATGCCCTCCTTAATGCCCATCACCCAGGTACCCCATCCCTTCACTCCCTCCCCTCCAGCAACCCTCAGTTTGTTTCCTATAGTTAAGAGTCTCTTATGGTTTGTCTTCCTCTCTGATTTCTTACCATAGTTTGGCTCTTGTGGACATTGCTGTTATAAACATTGGCATGCCCCCTGACTTTTACTTAATGCTTCAGAACTTCATGCAGACCCTGTGAGAGTACCCTACCTAGTAGTAAGGTTGGAATTAACATCCTCTTGGGTCACTTTTGTTGCACTGATCCACCTGTTGTTATAAGGGTCTGTGCTGCTACATCTAAAGGAGGGCTTTCATTTGCCTCTGCAACTTAGTTGCCTTTGGCAATTGGGGTTTATTTATTTTTTAAGATTTTATTTATTTATTTGAGAGAGAGAGAGAGCATGAGCAGGGGGAAGGGGCAGAGGGAGAAGCAGACTCCCTGCTGATGCAGTACTTGATCCCAGGACCCTGGGATTGTGACCTGAGCCGAAGGCATAGGCTTAACAGTCAAGCCACCCAGGCACCCTGGAAATTCTGGTTTAACTGCTGATACCCTAGTGATGATTTATGCAGACTGTTTGCCTACCTACATTCACAGAAATTACAGTGGGGCCTTTGGTGAAGCTAATGAAACTCAGAAAATGTCAACTGAAAAGATTCTTTAAAATAAATTTTCTTTGTCTACAGCCGTACCACCCTGAACACAACCGATCTCGTCTAAAATAAATTTTCTTTGCAAAGAAATCCTGCTTGCTATTTTATAGGGCCTGAAACTGACATAATTTGGGGATCCCTCTAGGAAAAAATATATGAAGTTACAAAAGTGATCTTAGTTAAAATGAGAAAATAAATCACAACAAATTATGGAAGGCTTGAAGATTCAGAGATCTCTTTAGGCAACTTAGGAGAAATGAACACATAGGAATGTTTCCTGAATAGAAGCTGGCTTACACTCCCTTCTAGGGCACTCTAACACAGCAGCTGTGGTATTCACATCACTGTGCAAAGGAGGTCCCTGAAGGGTCAGCTTCATTAGCTTCACTGTAGATACATCTCTATGTTGGGAGAACTTTCTGTTAAATAACATGGCCACCTCTCAAATCCTGCTGTAGAGCATGGCTATTTTTTAAGTGACCTTAAGTCATGCAAAGTAGAAGCCTGAAATATGTTGAAGTGACAAAGACACTTTGGTTGTTTCCTTTCATTAAGCTGTGTCATACTTCAAATGACATTTAAAAGCTCTACTTATTTCAAAATTATATTATATTTAATATTATTAGACATGGAAACATCCCAGAGGGCACGAAATGCCATCTTTGTCTATAGGAAAGTCGTAGCTATTACTAAAAGGAAATGCTACAAATTTCACAAACTCAATTCATGACTCCCATTAATTTTTTAAAGAGGTCTGCCTCTCAGGAAGGCAATTTTATAGGCAACATTTTAGTGAGCTCTACTGGAGAGCAGGTAATTCATTATCCCAAATATCATGTTTATAATATTAATAGATTTACATTCTAACAAAAGAGCAAGCCCCAGGCATATGTTTTATAGTGAAAGTAAAATCTTAGAAGCGTGAAATTAGAGTGGTTTTAGTTAAAACAATAGTAAAGATCCTTAAGAATAATCATTTAAAATATGCAGTAATGCAGTATCTTATAAGTGATTTTTTCTTTCCATCTGCCAAGGTTATTTAGTGATAGCCTGTCTTCTCCAGTATATCACCGAATTCAGTAAATGCATGAGTGGAAATAAGAAAATGTAAAAAAAAAATAGGCTACAGAAAAACTGGTGAAAAAAATACATTTTATAAATATTAGAGGTAATGAATAGATTAGCCATTCATAAACAGTGAGCACATCTATAGTCCATCATCTTTTGTAATGTTAGAGCAATACAGGTGGCTTTCACATGTGGTTCTCATTACTGGGCTAGAGCTAGAACATTCTGATCATATGATCATTGAATTCATCATTCAGATGATTTATTTATTTTATTTATATGTTATGGAAAATCATTACAAATATCTCATCAATTGAGTGATTCATCAGTTTGATTTTGCAATAGTTTGAATCAACCTTAGAAAGAGCTGAAACTTCTGCATTCATCTCTTGATGAGGTATATTTGAGATAAACATGCTTTGTAATTCAATGTAGATAATGACAGAATCATAAGGTTCAAACTTGAAAAAGGATTGCAGTTCATCTGTGCAACCTTGTGCTTCTGTTCCTTAAATTTCCTAGCTAGAAAATACATCTTTTTTTTTAAAGTAGTGGGTTAGCCTGGTGACGGGTATTAAGGAGGGCACATATTGCATGGAGCACTGGGTGTTATACGCAAACAATGAATCATGGAACACTGCACCAAAAACTAATGATGTACTGTATGGTGACTAACATAACATAATAAAATAAATAAAATAAAAAAATGTAGTGGGCAGAGTGTTTGTATCCTACTTAATAATAGTATTTGCCATTAGAAGACTATATTTTGTATTTAATATAAATTACACCATGGTCTAATTAAATTCTACAAATATTAATTATCTACCATAAGTTCAGTGTTCTATTAGGCCATGACAGAAGTCAGGAGGGTTACACATTGAAAGATTGGGATAGATCTCTCAGAAGGAGAAAGAAACACTCTAGTGAAACAGTTAGGCATAATGTCAATGCATGTGTCAGTCTTTGTGGCCCCATCCCAGCCGTGGGTGCTAAAGGAGACCTGAGAAGATAGAGTTCGTCTGGGGAAGGCTCAAAAAGAGTGGGACTCATCTAATGATATTGGGCAGCATGGGGTTGGGGGTGGTTGTATTTAGGTAGGTGGGGAGTAAAGGAAAGCTATATATAGCTCTCTCTCTCTCTCTCTATAAAATATATAAATATATTTATATAATATATATAATATATAAATATATCATATTTATATATAATATAACTATATTATATTTATATATAATATATATATTTAAGGAAAGCATTATTTTTTAAATGGAAAGAACAGCATGGACAAAGTGTGGAGAAAACCTTATTATCTATTTCACTAGGAGAGATAAAAAAGATTGTTCCTTTTGTACTGGGAAATTATTAAGCATTTCTTCAGTCTTTTCTTTTCCTATATAAATAACCCCAAATTCTCCAACCTTTCATTCTACACCTATTTTCTAGACCTCGGCCCTTCCTGAGGCTCTCCAAATTTTCTACATCACTCATGAGCCTTTGGCCTAACGTGTGAAGTCTGTCAGAGGCTCGAGGGTCTGACTTCCCATTCTTTTTTTTTTTTTTTTTGACTTCTCATCTTTCAACCTGTGTGGTTTTGGCCAGGTCATTCCTGGGCTCGATTTCCATTTGTACTTTAAGGCACTGGATTATGGTCTCTTTATTTCCCTCCATCTCAAAATTCTGAATCTTAATCTGTGAAGCTAGTATTCAATACAAGGTTCTAGCCATGTGGAATAAGTTTTCGGGTTAATTTCCAATTTCCTTCATGCTGTATTTCTCTTTACATACTCCAATAGCATAATTACCTTTAAAAACCCCAAGTCCAGGAAAAAGTTTGATACCTACATAGAAACTGGGTTTCCTTGTCCTAAACTTTATCAACAAAAATACCATTTGTATAAAATGACCTTAAGTACCAATTCACCCTTGGTATGGAGAAAATTTATTTTTCTTTAGGGGATAATGACACTTGCTTTTGTTTAAACAATTTATGCTTATTATAAAAAATTCAAGCTAAGAAAAAAAGTGAAAAAAATGTTAACAATAGTCATGATAATGTTGGCGAGCATCATCCTAGACTTAAGGAAGTATTTTTAGAATACATAACACAGAAACATAGCTACCAAAGATAGTGGGAAGGCAAAAGAACTTTATTAACATCTTAGTAGTTCATTTTATGATGTAGAGCCATTTTTTTTTTTTTTTTTTTAAAGATTTTATTTATTTATTCATGAGAGACAGAGAGAGAGAGAGAGAGAGAGGCAGAGGGAGAAGCAGGCTCCCAAGGAGCAGGGAGCCTGATGCGGGACTCGATCCCAGGACCCTGGGATCATGACCTGAGCCGAAGGCAGACGCTTAACCATCTGAGCCACCCAGGCGCCCGAGCCATTTTTTTAAAAACGCATTTTTTCTCCCTGTCCCATCTCTTTCCTCCATAGCTATGCTTCTTTTTTTTTAATTTTTTTATTGTTATGTTAATCACCATACATTACATCATTAGTTTTGGATGTACTGTTCCATGATTCATTGTTTGTTCATAACACGCAGGGCTCCACGCAGAACGTGCCCTCTTTAATACCCATCACCAGGCTAACCCATCCCCCCACGCCCCTCCCCTCTAGAACCCTGTTTGTTTTTCAGAGTCCATCGTCTCTCATGGTTGGTCTCCCCCTCCGATTTCCCCCCCTTCATTCTTCCCCTCCTGCTATCTTCTTCTTCTTTTTTTTTTCTTAACATATAATGCATTATTTGTTTCAGAGGTACAGATCTGTGATTCAACAGTGTTGCACAATTCACAGCACTTGCCATAGCACATACCCTCCCCAATGTCTATCACCCAGCCACCCCCTCCCTCCCACCCCCCCACCACTCCAGCAACCCTCAGTTTGTTTCCTGAGATTAAGAATTCCTCATATCAGTGAGGTCATATGATACATGTCTTTCTCTGATTGACTTATTTCACTCAGCATAACACCCTCCAGTTCCATCCACGTCGTTGCAAATGGCAAGACCTCATTCCTTTTGATGGCTGCCTAATATTCCATTGTGTATATATACCACCTCTTCTTTATCCATTCATCTGTCGATGGACATCTTGGCTCTTTCCACAGTTTGGCTATTGTGGACATTGCTGCTCTAAACATCGGGGTGCACGTACCCCTTCGGATCCCTACGTTTGTATCTTTGGGGTAAATACCCAGTAGTGCAATTGCTGGATCGTATGGTAGCTCTATTTTCAACTGTTTGAGGAACCTCCATACTGTTTTCCAGAGTGGCTGCACCAGCTTGCATTCCCACCAACAGTGTAGGAGGGTTCCCCTTTCTCCACATCCCCGCCAACATTGGTCATTTCCTGACTTGTTAATTTTAGCCATTCTGACTGGTGTGAGGTGGTATCTCATGGAGGTTTTGATTTGGATTTCCCTGATGCCGAGCGATGTTGAGCACTTTTTCATGTGTCTGTGGGCCATTTGGATGTCTTCTTTGGAAAAATCTCTGTTCATGTCTTCTGCCCATTTCTTGATTGGATTATTTGTTCTTTGGGTGTTGAGTTTGATAAGTTCTTTATAGATTTTGGATACTAGCCCTTTATCTGATAAGTCATTTGCAAATATTTTCTCCCATTCTGTCGGTTATCTTTTGGTTTTGTGGACTGTTTCTTTTGCTGTGCAAAAGCTTTTTATCTTGATGAAATCCCAATAGTTCATTTTTGCCCTTGCTTCCCTTGCCTTTGGCGATGTTTCTAGGAAGAAGTTGCTGCGGCTGAGGTCGAAGAGGTTGCTCCCTGTGTTCTCCTTTAGGATTTTGATGGACTCCTGTCTCACGTTTAGGTCTTTCAACCATTTGGAGTCTATTTTTGTGTGTGGTGTAAGGAAATGGTCCAGTTTCATTCTTCTTCTTTTTTTTAAAGATTTTATTTATTTATTTTGAGAGAGAAAGAGAGAATGAGAGAGAGCACATGGGAGGGGGGAGGGTCAGAGGGAGAAGCAGACTCCCTACCGAGCAGGGAGGCCGATGCAGGACTCGATCCAGGGACTCCAGGATCATGACCTGAGCGAAAGGCAGTCACTTAACCAGCTGAGGCAACCAGGTGCCCCAGTTTCATTCTTCCGCATGTGGCTGTCCAATTTTCCCAACATCATTTGTTGAAGAAACTGTCTTTTTTCCACTGGACATTCTTTCCTGCTTTGTCAAAGATGAGTTGACCATAGAGTTGAGGGTCCATTTCTGGGCTCTCTATTCTGTTCCATTGATCTATGTGTCTGTTTTTGTGCCAGTACCATACTGTCTTGAGGATGACAGCTTTGTAATAGAGCTGGAGGTCCGGAATTCTGATGCCGCCAGCTTTGCTTTTCTTTTTCAACATTCCTCTGGCTATTCGGGGTCTCTTCTTGTTCCATACAAATTTTAGGATGATTTGTTCCATTTCTTTGAAAAAAGTGGATGGTATTTTGATGGGGATTGCATTGAATGTGTAGATTGCTCTAGGTAGCGTTGACATCTTCACAATGTTTGTTCTTTCAGTCCATGAGCATGGAACGTTTTTCCATTTCTTTGTGTCTTCCTCAATTTCTTTCATGAGTATTTTATACTTTTCTGAGTACAGATCCTTTGCCTCTTTGGTTAGATTTATTCCTAGGTATTTTATGGTTTTGGGTGCAATTGTAAATGGGATCGACTCCTTGATTTCTCTCTCTTCTGTCTTGTTGTTGGTGTATAGGAATGCCACTGATTTCTGTGCATTGATTTTATATCCTGCCACTTTACTGAATTCCTGTATGAGTTCTAGCAGTTTTGGGGTGGAGTCTTTTGGGTTTTCCACATACAGTATCATATCATCTACAAAGAGTGAGAGTTTGACTTCCTCTTTGCCGATTTGGATGCCTTTGATTTCTTTTTGTTGTCTGATTGCTGTGGCTAGGACTTCTAATACGATGTTGAATAGCAGTGGTGAGAGTGGACATCCCTGCCACGTTCCTGACCTTAGGGGGAAAGCTCTCAGCTTCTCCCCATTGAGAATGATATTGGCTGTAGGTTTTTCATAGATGACTTTTATGATATTGAGGTATGTACCCTCTATCCCTATACTCTGAAGCATTTTGATCAAGAAAGGATGCTGTACTTTGTCAAATGCCTTTTCTGCATCTATTGAGAGGATCATATGATTCTTGTTCTTTCTTTTGTTAATATATTGTATCACGTTGATTGATTTGCGGATGTTGAACCAGTCTTGCAGCCCAGGGATAAATCCCACTTGGTCATGGTGAATAATCCTTTTAATGTACTGTTGGATCCTATTGGCTAGTATTTTGGTGAGAATTTTTGCATCCATGTTCATCAAGGATATTGGTCTGTAGTTGTCCTTTTCGATGGGGTCTTTGTCTGGTTTTGGGATCAAGGTAATGGTGGCCTCATAAAATGAGTTTGGAAGTTTACCTTCCATTTCTATTTTTTGGAACAGTTTCAGGAGAATAGGTATTAATTCTTCTTTAAATGTCTGATAGAATTCCCCTGGGAAGTCATCTGGCCCTGGGCTTTTGTTTGTTGGAGATTTTTGATGACTGCTTCAATTTCCTTAGTGGTTATAGGTCTGTTCAGGTTTTCTATTTCTTCCTGGTTCAATTTTGGTAGTGGATACATCTCTAGGAATGCACCCATTTCTTCCAGGTTATCTAATTTGCTGGCATAGGGTTGCTCATAATATGTTCTTATAATCGTTTGTATTTCTTTGGTGTTGGTTTTGATCTCTCCTCTTTCATTCATGATTTTGTTGATTTGGGTCATTTCTCTTTTCTTTTTGATAAGTCTGGCCAGGGGTTTATCAATCTTCTTAATTCTTTCAAAGAACCAGCTCCTAGTTTCATTGATCTGTTCTACTGTTCTTTTCATTTCTATTTCATTTATTTCTGCTCTGATCTTTATTATTTCTCTTCTCCTGCTGGGTTTAGGCTTGATTTGCTGTTCTTTCTCCAGCTCCTTTAGGTGTAGGGTTAGATTGTGTATTTGATACCTTTCTTGTTTCTTGAGAAAGCCTTGTATTGCTATATACTTTCCTCTTAGGACTGCCTTTGCTGCATCCCAAAGATTTTGAACAGTTCTGTTTTCATTTTCATTAGTTTCCATGAATTTTTTTAATTCTTTAATTTCCTGGTTGACCCATTCATTCTTTAGTGGGATGCTCTTTAGCCTCCATGTATTTGAGTTCTTTCCGACTTTCGTCTTGTGATTGAGTTCTAGTTTCAAAGCATTGTGGTCTGAAAATATGCAGGGAATAATCCCAATCTTTTGGTACCGGTTGAGACCTGATTTGTGACCTAGGATGTGATCTATTCTGGAGAATGTTCCATGGGCACTAGAGAAGAATGTGTATTCTGTTGCTTTGGGATGGAATGTTCTGAATATGTCTGTGAAGTCCATTTGGCCCAGTGTGTCATTTAAAGTCTTTATTTCCTTGTTGATCTTTTGCTTAGATGATCTGTCCATTTCAGTCAGGGGGGTGTTAAAGTCCCCCACTATTACTGTATTGTTGTCAACGTGTTTCTTTGCTTTTGTTATTAATTGCCTTATATAATTGGCTGCTCCCATGTTAGGGGCATAGATATTTACAATTGTTAGATCTTCTTGTTGGATAGACCCTTTAAGTAGGATATAGTGTCCTTCTTCATCTCTTATTACAGTCTTTGTTTTAAAATCTAACTAGTCTGATATAAAGATTGCCACCCCAGCTTTCTTTTGGTGTCCATTAGCATGGTAAACGGTTTTCCACCCCCTCACTTTCAATCTGGGGGTGTCTTTGCGTCTAAAATGAGTTTCTTGCAGACAGCATATTGATGGGTCTTGTTTTTTAATCCAATCTGATAGCCTGTGTCTTTTGGTTGGGGCATTTAGCCCATTTACATTCAGGGTAACTATTGAAAGGTATGAATTTAGTGCCATTGTATTGCCTGTAAGGTGACTGTGACTGTATATTGTCTGTATTCCTTTCTGGTCTATGCTGCTTTTAGGCTCTCTCTTTGCTTAGAAGACCCCTTTCAATATTTCTTGGAGGGCTGGTTTCGTGTTTGCAAATTCCTTTAGTTTTTGTTTGTCCTGGAAGATTTTTATCTCTCCTTCAATTTTCAATGATAGCCTAGCTGGATATAGTATTCTTGACTGCATATTTTTCCCATTTAGTGTTCTGAAGATATCATGCCAGTCCTTTCTGGCCTGCCAGGTCTCTGTGGATAGGTCTGTTGCCAATCTAATGTTTCTACCATTATAGGTTACATATCTTTTCTCCCAAGCTGCTTTCAAGATTTTTCTTTGTCTCTGAGACTCGTAAGTTTTACTATTAGATGTCAGGGTGTTGACCTATTTTTATTGATTTTGAGAGGGGTTCTCTGTGCCTCCTGGATTTTGATGCCTGTTTCCTTCCTCACATTAGGGAAGTTCTCTGCTATTATTTGCTCCAATATACCTTCTGCCCCTCTCTCTCTTTCTTCTTCTTCTGGGATCCCAATTATTCTAATGTTGTTTTGTCTTATGGTATCACTTATCTCTCGAATTCTGCCCTCATGATCCTGTAGTTGTTTCTCTCTCTTTTTCTCAGCTTCTTTATTTTCCATCATTTGGTCTTCTATATTGCTGATTCTCTCTTCTGCCTCATTTAACCTAGCAGTTAGTGCCATTTTTTATTGCACCTCATTAATAGCCTTTTTGATTTCGATTTGGTTAGATTTTAGTTCTTTTATTTCTCCAGGAAGGGTTTCTCTAATAACTTCCACGCTTTTTTCAAGCCCAGCTAGTATCTTTAAAATCATGATTCTGAACTCTAGGTCCGACATCGTACTAATGTCCGTATTGAGTAGGTCCCTGGCAGACGGTACTACCTCTTGTTCTTTTTGCTGAGGTGATTTTTTTCATCTTGTCATTTTGTCCAGAGGACAATAGATGAATGAGAAAACAAAATGCTAACAGGTTAACAATGTCCCCAGTAAATATACTTTAAACAAATCATAAAAAACCTGAAACCAGAAGAAAAGAAAGGGAAAGAAAGAAAAAAGAAAGAGAAAAAAAAAAGAAAAAGAGAAAGAGAAAAACAAACAAAACAAAACAAAGAAACAAAAACAGAACAAAACACACACAAAAAAACCAGAATATGATCAAATATGATCTGGCTAGTGCATAGATCTAGTGCCACACACTAGATTTTGGGTGTATTCTGGTCTGTTAGAAGAAAGGGTCTCCTAAAATTTTAAAGAAAGAAAGAGTACTATATGTACAAAATAAGGGTTGATACAATGAAGGGATGGAAGATGACTGTAAAGATGAAAATCATAAAAGATTTTATAAAAGGAATTGATAAGAAAAGATGTTGTTTGAAAAAAGAAAGAAGATGTTAAAAAAGAAAAAAAAAGGAGAGAATGTGATCAGGCAGGAGACTAGAACAAAGCCATACACTAGTGATTTAGGGTATATTTTGATCTGTTAGAAGAAACTGTATCTCAAAATTTTAAAGAGAGAACAACTTACATATATATGCCAAAAATAAGGGTATCTACTAGGAAGGGATAGAATATGACTCTAAAAATGAAAAATATTTTTTTTTCCAAAAGGGATTGATAAGATGTTGGTTGAAAAAGGGAAAAAGAAAAATTCAAAAAAAAATAAAAAATTTAACTTTGAAAAACTAATGAATCATGGTAAAAAAGCCATGAATTCTATGTGCAGTATTCCCCTAGCGCTGGAGTTCTCCCGTTCCCCTTGATCGGTAAACTTGGTCTAGGCTGGCTGTTCGTGCTGATCTTCTGGGGGAGGGGCCTGTTGCTGTGGTTCCCAGATGTCTTTGCCGGAGGCGGAATTGCCCCGCCCTTGCCTGATCCGGGCTAAGTAATCTGCTCGGGTTTGCTCTCGGGAGCTGTTGTTCCCTGCAAGCTTTCCGTACAGCTTTGGAGGACCAGGGTGAAAATGGTGGCCTCCCAATCTCCGCCCAGAGGAGCCAAGAACTCGGGGCCCTGCTCCTCAGTGCGCCCCCAGAGAAAAGCAGTCACTCCCGTCTCCCGGTCTCCGGCCGCACTCCGTGCTCACCCGGCCTGTGACCGAGCGCCTCTATCTCTGGCACCCAACCCAGTGTGGAGTCTCCAAACCCAGCAGATCCCTGTGGTGCGCTCCCGCGCCGCTCCTCCCGGGGTAGGGAGGGGAGTCTCCCCGGCTCTGCTGCTTGTTGGGTCCCTGCTGGAGGAGCAGTGGCCCGACTGGGCCGCAGATCACAGTTTATGGCCACCCCGAGCTGAGAGCCCGCGCCTTGGCTCCGTCTCTGCAGCCGGCTTCCCCGCTCCCAAACCTGGGAGCTCTGCTGCACTCAGGCACCCCTGGTCTTTCTGTGACCCCAAGGGTCCTGAGACCACGCTGTCCCGCGAGGATTCCACCCCCCGCTTAGCCACTGGAGCGACGTCCCTCAGCGGAGCCGACTTCTAAAAGTTCCGATTTTGTGCTCCGCGGCTCTAGCACTTGCCAGAGGCGGCCGATGGAGGCCCCCTCCCCCGCCGTGTATCCTCCCAAATATCACCTCGGATTCACTTCTCCACATGTCCTACCTTCCAGTAAGTGGTCGCTTCTCTGTTCAGAGAGTTGTTGCTACTCTCCTCTTTGATCTCCTGTTGAGTTCGTAGGTGTTCAGAATGGTTTGATCCCTATTCAGCTGAATTCCTGAGACCAGACGATATCCAGGTCTCCTACTCCTCCGCCATCTTGCTCCCATGGCTGTGCTTCTTGAAGGAGTCTATAGCAAAGACTCCCAGTCCTCACAACATGGAAACCTAACTTTGTTTCTGTCATTGACACTTAACCTGCCAAGGTAAACAATGACATCATGTCGATAAAGCTAATGAAAACTTTTTAGTTCTTTTCTTTGTTTGACTGTTGGTAAGCACTTTTTTCCCAGCTTTACTGAGATAAAATTGACATGACATTGTGTAAGCTTAAGGTGTACAATGTACAGATTTGATATATGTATATATTGCAAAATGATTTCCGTAATAAAGTTAGTCAACCCATTCTCCACCTCACATAATTACCATCTTTTTGTTATTGCTGTTGTCATGGTGAGAAGATGTAAGATCTACTCAGTAAATTTCAAGTATACAATACAATGTTGTTAACTGTCATCACCATGCTATACATTACATCCCCAGAACTTATTTATCATATAACTGTAAGTTTGCACCCTTTGACAAACATCTCCTCGTTTCCCGTATCCTGTAGCCCCTGGCAATCACCAATCTACTGTTTCTTTGCATTTGCTTTTTTATTACACATTAAGTGAGATCATACAGTGTTTGTCTCTCTCTGTCTGACTTATTTCACTTAGCATACTAACCTCAAGTTTCACCAATTTATATTCCCACCAGCAGTGCACAAGGGGTCCCTTTTCTCCACTTCCTCACCAGCATTTGTTATCTCGTCTTTGTGATACTAGCCATTCTAACAGGTATGAGGTGATATGTCATTGTGGTTTTGATTTGCATGATTATTGACGTTGAGCACCTTTCCATGTATCCATTGGCCATTTGTATGTCTTCTTTGGAAAAATGTCTATTTAGGTCCTTCACCCATTTTTAAATTGGATTATTTATTTGTTTGCTATTGAATTTTATGAGTTCCTTATATATTTTGGATATAATCCATTATCAGATGTAGGATTTGTCAACATTTTCTTCCCATCTCATATGTTGCTTTTTCATTTTGTTGATCGTTTCTTTTGCTGTACAGAAGCTTTTTAGTTTGATGTAGTCCCACTTGTCCATCTTTGCTTTTGTTGCTTGTGCTTTTGGTGTCAGATCCAAAAAATCATTGACAGGACCAATGTCAAAGATTTTGTCCCTAAGTTTTCTTCTGGGAGTTTTAGAGTTTCAGGTCTTATATTTAAATTCTTAATACATTTTGAGTTCATTTTTGTGAGTGGTGTAAGAGAGGGGTCCAGTTTCTTTTGTTTGTGTGTATATACGTGTGCGTGTGTGTGTGTGTTAATTGATGTGCTTACCCCCCACCCTGAGTTCTTTTAACATCTAACTGACAGTAATATTGTATTAGTTTAAGGTGTACAACATAATGATTTGATATAAGTCTAAATTGCAATACAGTATTGTTATCTATAGTCAACATTGCTGAACACTACATCCCTAGAACTTATTTATCTCATAACTGGAAGTTTGTATCTTTTGAGCACCTTCACCCATTTCTCCCACCCAGTTTTATTCTTTTGAGTATGGATATCCAGTTATCCCAACATCATTTATATAAGAAACTATCTTCTCCCTATTTAGTATTCTTGTCTTCTTCATCAGATACTAATTGACTGTATATGCTTGGACTTATTTCTGGACTCTTGCTTCTGTTACATTGGTCTATGTGTCTGTTTTTATGTCAATACCTTATCTATATCTATATATATATTTTGAGTCATGAACACAGGATATTTTCCATTTATTTGTGTCTTCTTCGATTTCTTTAATCAATGTCTTACAGTTTTCTATGTGCAGATCTTTTACTTCCTCAGTTAAATTTATTTATTCTTATTTTATTGTTTTTGCTGATATTGTAAATTGTATTGTTTTATTTCTTTTTCAGATAGGTCATTGTTAGTGTATAGAAATGCAACTGATTTTTGTATGTTGATTTTATGTCCTGCAACTTTACTGAATTTGTTTAATTCTCATGGCTTTTTGGTGGAATCTTTAGGATTTTCTATAGGTAATATAATATCTGTAAGCAGGGATAATTTTACTTCTTTATTACTGATTTGGATATCTTTATTTTTTTGTCTTGCCTAATGCTTTGGCAATCAAAAAGCACAGAGTGGCTGAATGAATTAAAAAACAAGACCTAACTACATGCTGCCTACAAGAATCTCAATTCAGCTTTAATGACACAGATAGGCTCAAACTGAAGGGATGGAAAGAGATATTCCATGCAAATGGAAACCAAAAGAAAGTGGGAGTAGCTACATACTTAAACTCATATACTTTGTCTTTATATAGTTATATAAAGGCAGTAAAGACTTTTAGTCAAAGCAACAAGAGACAAAGTTCATCACATGATGATAAAGAGTTCAATTCACCAAGAGGATATAAAAATTGTAAATGTATATGCACCCAGCAGTAGGCTCCTAGATATATTAAGCAAATACTAACAGGTCTAAGGGGAAGAGTAGACAACAATACAATGGTAGGACTTTAGTGCCCTAGTTTCAACAATGGACAGGACATCCACACAGAAAAGCAATAAAGAAAGCATTAGGTTTGAATTACAAGCTAGAACAAATGGACCTAACAGACATACAGAACATTCCATCTGTGACAGCATCAGAATACACATTCTTCTCAAGTGCATATGGAACATTCTCTAGGATAGATCACATATTAACTCACAAAACAAATCTTAGCAAATTTAAAAAGACTGAAGTCATACCAAGTATCTTTTCTGACTATAATGGTATGAAACTAGAAATCAATAACAGTAGAAAAACTGTAAGATTCACAGTTACGTCTAAATGAAACCACACACTCCTGAACAATCAGTGGGTCAGAGGAGAAATGAAAATGAAATTTAAAAAATAATCTGAATACAAATGAAAATAGAAACACAAAATACCAAAACTATGGGGATGCTACCAAAGCAGTTCTAAGAGGGAAGTTTATAATCATAATTGCCTATATTAACAAAAAAGAAGGATCTCAAATAAATAACCAAACTTTATACCTCAAGGAACTAGAAAAAGAAGAACAAACTAAGCCCAAAGTTAGCAGAAGGAAGGAGATAATGAAGATCAGAGAAGTAATAAAATAAAGAATAGAGAAACAATAACAAAGATTCACAAAACAGTTGGTATTTTGAAAAGATAAAATTGGCAAACTTCTGCTAGATTTACCAAGAATAAAAGGAGGGCTCAAATAAATAAAATTATAAATGGAAGAAAAGACAACTACAGAAATGCAAAAGCATCATGAGAGACTACTAGGAATAATTATATGCCAACAAACTGCACAACCTAGGAGAATGGATAAATTCCTAGATATATGCAACCTATCAAGACTGAATCATGAAGAAATAGAAAATCTGAGTGAAGCATAATAATGAGTAAAGAGGTTAAATCAGTAATCAAAAACCTCCCAACAAAGAAAAGCCCAGGACCAGATGGCTTCTATAGTGAATTTTACCAAATATTTAAAGAAGAAGTAATGTCAGTCATTCTCAAACTGAGTCAGGTATTGTTTGTTGGTAATTTTTCAGTTCCACTATCTTCTATACTTTGCCATGTATTTGAGGAGCCAGAAACCTGGGAATTGCATGTAGGGTTCTAGATGCTGTTGATCTTCTATCAAACAAATGCATGTGTTTGGGAGGTGAAAGGGAGGGAGAGCCATTCTCCCACCAGATGCAGTGGTGGTTGACACATGGCCCTTGGTAGATGTATGCAGTGACTGGGCTTTACATTTCACTGCCAATTATTAGTTTGGTGGTGACACAGCACCTGTAACATTGACAGCTGTTGAAACCTCTTCACTTCTGGGTGGTGGCAACACCAGCTTTCTGACTTCTAGATTATAGTTGTAGTGGAGTACCTGAAAGCCTATTGGCTGTGTCAGTCATTTCTCCAGTCTTTGTAATTATTTTGCAGACATCTCGTTTCCTTTACTAAATACCTTTATGCTTGCTATACCTTGTGTGGTTTCTCTTTCCTGAACTGAATCTTGACTGACACGGGTCCTATTTCATTCCAGGGCCTATTTTGTTTGTTCTTTTCTTCTATTATCTTATTTAATTCTCATTTTTAAAATCCTAAGAAAAAATATTCTCATTTTACAGATAAGTAAACAGAGGTCTAAGCTGCTGCTAAAAGACAGAATCAAGGAAAAAAAATTCTCTGCAGCCACAGTTGGTAGGTGCTTGTATCTTCTACCTCAGCTACCTATAAAATATCAAATCAATCCAGCAAGCCATACATCTGAAAATCTTCAGAGATTCCTTCCTCTCCCTCTCCAGTCCCCTCTCTCATCTCTTCACACACTAAGCCTTTTGATTTTCTCTATGAGATCTCTGCATTCAGTCCCCTTTTTATCCTATTTCACTTGCCTTGGTTTGGGCCCTAATCATCTTTCTCCTGGATTATTGTAGTTTTGCTTCCTAACTGGAATGTCTGCCTCCATTCTAATCTCGTTTAATCCATCTTTCATGCTCCTGTGTGGAATTAGAGTTTTAAAACAAAACTGTTGTTAATCCTCTGCCTACAATCCTTCGGTGGCTCTCCATGACACTGGATGGTGTCCACACCTCTCAGCCAGCCAGAATAGCCCATTGTGTTCCAGCCCCTGCATGTTATACCCTTTCTTGGCCTCCAGCCCATGCTGTGTTCTCCTTGTCTGTCTCCCCAGAGTAAGAGCATTGGCAACGTCTTCTTTATTTCCATACTCATCTTTGAGCCTGACACAATGCCTGGCACTTTATGGGGGGCCAATAAATATTTACTAAAAATAATGAATGAAGGGAAAACATGCCATCGGTAGAAACCAGAACATCTTTCAAACTTTTGTCAAAAATCCAGGAAGAGGCTGAAAGAAATTTATCCCAGTCTAGCCACTGTAATGAATTCATTACAATAATGGAGAAAAAAAAGAAATTATGGTCTAGTCTACCAAAGCTTGTTCTGGTTAACTTTTTTTTGTCAAGACACTTCTCTTTCTGCATTTTTCAGCTTATTTTTTCTTTCTTTCTCTAGCTTCTGACCTACAAAGTACTTTAAATATTATGTTGTGGAGGATTGTAGTAGAACATTACTGGCTACAGATTGTTCTCTGACCATATCCCTCCTTACTGATTCACTCTTCAATATGTTTTCTCTATCTTCTACTTATTTTTCCCCATTGTACAGAAGTAAGAAAAATTAAATTGTCTTTTACTGCAAAGCACAAGCCAATTATATATATGCTTTATCAGAATAAATGCCATCCCTCCCTTCTTTAACCTTAGATAACATAGAGTATTGTAACCTATTAAAGTATTTACTTAATAGGTAGGGCATTTGGAAAGAGGAAAGGATCAAAAGCTGAAACAAAATAGTGCTTGAAATGATGTAGGTGAACTATATAGAGGGGCCATGACTCAGTCACAAAGATATTTCCCACCATGGTTAGTGTTTCAGGCATGGGTGCTAGAGTCAGGTGCCTGAGTTTCAATCCCATTTCTACCACTTACTGGTTGCATCACCTTGTAAGGAAGTTAGTTAACTTTCTCAAATTCTCATTTTCTCCTTTGTAAAATAATAGTACCTGCCTCATAGGAGTGTTATGCAGATTAAAGATGATAGTGCAAATAAAGTGCTTAGCATGGTATCTGACAAAGTTAGTGTTATTACTTGAGCTATTATCTGTTAGCAATGTGTTTGTGAATACTAAAGACCCACAACAGGAACGGCTTAAACAAGATAGAAGCGTATTTCTCTTTCACATAAAGATCTTCAAGTAGAAAACCCAGAGCTGGTCTTCAAGGTCCTCAGGGACCCAGACTCCTTCCAGTTCACTACTCCACCATTCCTAAGGTGTGACCTTCCTCCTCATGATCCAAGATGGTGCCAGCCATGTTCTCCTTGGCAGAATAGTGGAAATAATAAAGAAAAAAAGAGCAAAATAGTGGCATGTCCTATTGGCTGTCTTTTAGGGAAACATCTCAGGAGATGCCTGACGTAATTTTGTCCATAATAAATACAGGACTGACCTTCATTATCACACAATTCCATTTTAAACTTTTAATTTTTCAAGCATCACAAGAGTTATAACTATAGTCTACTATGGCTTGCTATGATTATGAAATCCTCTTTTTCTGTTATAATTCAACAATACTGATTAACTAAAACACAGAACAATATCACTAAATTGAACATCACTCAGTGTTTTGCAAGAAGCTACCCTTGAAACATTTTTGTGTCAGTGTTGTGGGTATATCAGAATTGTTCAGAGTTTAGTCTTCACTCCAAAATACGGTTTTTCTTCCCCTTTGCAAGTCAGTGCCGACTTAAGCCCAGCGGGCGAGGTTTACATTGTAGTCAGATTGTATAACAAATGCTTGCATCAGGAGTGCTCTGGGGCAGAAGTGGCCAGAAAGGAAGTGTGACAGAAAACAAGGTGATGTGGCAGGAAGATTAGCTTTGTTCCAAGATTCACATGAATAATAGATGCAATGTAATACAGAATAAAACAATGTTAAAAAAAAATTAAAAACCCACTGAAATGATAGCACCTCAAGGTCACACATCACACTGGGGATATACAAGTAGGATAAATTACTGCCATAAGTCTGAAATGTAGTTTCTGTGTCCCCCTGCTCTGTTAAATGACTATTATTTGGCAGCTATTCCTTATCACAAGCAGTAGGATCACTGGATATAAGGCAATAATTGAAGTGTAATATCTCTTGGTCTATGGCATGTTATCCTTTGTAACTGATCAAAATGCTGTATCAAGGGACATCTTACTCAATATTTTTAATTATAATAAAACCTCTGCCAATTCAGATTTGTAAATGTTGTGCTGCTGCCTTTTCATGGCAATCAGCAGACCACAGTCTTACAGAACTGATGCAAGATTGGGTGTATTTGGGAACTAAATAAGATTTTATAACAGCATAATTGGGCTAATTTTGAGAAGCAAATATACTAGTACTACGAGTGCTAAATATAAGCCCTAGCAATGACTACGATACAGGAACACAAAATAACCTAAAAACAACAGAATCATGGTTCTTGAGTTGAGCTACTTCTTTTAAATCCATTCTCTCCTAGCTGCTCTAAGAAATGGGTTGATGGCGGTGGACAGCATAACAACTTTACAAACGACAGACCCTCTACCTCTTTGGTTCATTCATTAGAGAAGCAAAAGAGTAAGTGGACACTGCTTTTTCTTATCTAATGTTTAATGAGTTTTTAATGGGCTTCTTTTGAGTTATCAGTATTAATAGGCTTCTTTTGAGTATCTAATGTAACGAATTATAAAATACATAAATGATATTTAACTGTGGCAGATGCTTTTAGGTACCTATTAAATATCTCCCCACTTCCTCCTTGCTGCCAGAACCCAGATTTTATTAAGGGTAGGAACATTCACTTAAATCCAAGCTTACAAAGCCTCTTTTGCAGTTAGACGTGTGTTGAAGTTGTGGTCGATGAAACAAAGGTGGAATTTGGCTGAGTTTTCTAAGAAAGCATTTGTTGTGATAAAAATAGACAGAGGCAGCAGGCATTGCTTTCTGTTCCATTCAGCCTTTTTCCTTCCTTGAAGGCTTGATGTCTGAAGCTGCAGCAGCTATCTTGCAACTTTGAGGTGAAATGCGTAAGGTAAAAGCTCAGAGAAAGCTGAGTCTGGCCCTGATGTCTTTGAGTGCTGACAATGCCAGTAGCCCACTGCCTTCAAACTTCTTATGGGTGACTCCCACTTAATTTAAGTCACTGGAAGTGACTTACTGTTACTTAGTCGTGTACCAATCCCTAATCAAAGTGCATGCCTAATCAAAACCCAGGCTCATACAGAATTTGTTGCTAACTGCCAAGAATAATGTAGAGTAGAATACTTCAGTGGCTGATGAATAAGTTAAAAGGAAGGCACAAACCTTATTTTTTTGTCTTTTTATTTTATTTTATTTAAATTCAAGTTAGTTAACGTATAGTGTAGTGTTGGTTTCAGGAGTAGAATTTAGTGATTCTTCACTTACATATGACACCCAGTACTCATCACAAGTGCCCTCCTTAATACCCATCCCCCATCTAGCCCATCCCCCCACCCATCTCCCCTCAAGCAACCTTCAGTTTGTTCTTTATAGTTAAGAGTCTTTTATGGTTTGCCTCCCTCTCTGTTTTTATCTTATTTTATTTTTCCTCCCCTTCCCCTCTGTTCATCTGTTTTTTTTTCTTAAATTCCACATATGAGTGAAATCATGTGGTATTTGCCTTTCTCTGACTGACTTATTTAGCTTAGCATAATACCCTCTAGCTCCGTCTACGTCATTGCAAATGGCAAGATTTCATTCTTTTTGATAGCTGAATAATATTCCTGTGTGTGTGTGTGTGTGTGTGTGTGTGTGTGTGTGTGTGTGTGTGTGTGTGTATACCATATCTTCTTTATCCATTCATCAGTTGATGGACATTTGGGCTCTTTCCATAATTTGGCTATTGTCGATAATGCTGCTATAAACACTGGGTGCATGTACCCCTTCAAATCAGCATTTTTGTATGCTTTGGATAAATACCTAGTAGCACAATTGCTGGGTTGTAGGGTAGTTCTATTTTCAACTTTCTGAGGAACTTCCATACTGTTTTCCAGAGTGGCAGCACCAGAACACAAATCTTATTTTTAAACCTGGGCTGATAGGGTATATTAGAATTCTGGGAGTTGAATTTATTTATGCTGGTTATTCTCCATTACTGCCTCTCAGATACATTCTCTGTCCCCTCAGGCCTCCTCTGTGCCCTAAGAGGCTGACCTATGAATTGTATCCCTGACCCTCTGGCTTCTGTTTGGGTTCAACAAGTGAGAAGCACCAATAGGAGAATGGAGGTTGGGAGGTACAGCAAGTAATAAATTAACTCAAGAACTAGATTTTCCTTTTTAGAATAACTATTTTGTGTTCCTAAATCCAATGACTAGAGTCAGTACAGTTTAATTCTAGTATATTTGTTTCTCAAAGTTAGCCCAATTATGCTGTTAGCTTGAATGTGTGTTTAGTTCCCAAGCATACCTAATTGTGCATCAACTCTGTAAGACCTGACCTACTCAGTGTCTTGCAAATGTAGCAAGGCTAGGATTTTGTGATCTGCATCAGCAAAGATTTTACACCTCACTAGAAATACTAAATGAAATGTGATAGTGGTGGGAGAGTGAAGTTGGGCCGAGTCTCCCCTTCTCTCTCCCTCTTTGAGCAGAGTTATCTAGCAAGGTCTGGATTTGTCAACTGTGCTCCTTCCCCCACGCTCTCCCACAGCTCAGTCCTCCCCGAGTTCCCGACATGGCTTACCTACCCTTGCCCCTGAGGTGTAAGGGTGATAACCATGCCTCTGTGGCTAGTTTCCAGAGGCATCAACACCTTAGGTCAGTTCCTTACCTTGGCCCACATTTTAATGAAAGTTCCTTAAGCCACCCAAGTTGGATTCTGTGTTTTCTTCCAGAACTCTCTCTATTCAGATCTATTCTTAGATTGGGATTTCTAAAATCAATGTTAATTTATTTGACAAAAACCATGAGCTATCTTTTAAAATTGTCTGAATTTGGCCGTTGACCTGGTACACTCAACTGAAATTTTGTTGATTTGTATAGCTGCCATGAACAATGTAATCCATTAATACAAATGAACTCATTAGGGGCAACTTTAATATTTGCTAATTTCTTTGTATTCCATTCTCTTTTATGGCCATGATGGACAGGCAAAGATATTTCAACTTTATTTCAACTGCACAGATATGTTGCCTGGGGTTAGGTATTCTGATCTAATACAATATTTGCAATGCCATTTTATAATGATTTCTAAGTTAATCCTAATAACCTTCCTATGAACAGAGTCAATATTATTATAATCCTTATTTTAGAACTCCGGTTTCTGAGCAAGAAGAATGATTTGCCCCAGGTTATACCACATGCTACTTAAATTAGGTCTAGAACACAGAGTTTCTCAGTGTTGTTCTTGAGGTTACTGCCTTAGCTTCTCATCCAAAAAGTAATGTATCTTCTAACTTTAAAAGAGAACATGTTGCATATCTGTGCCTCTTTGACAGTAATCCATCATATTTAGTATGTATTGATTGTTTCTGATCACTCTGATAATGCCAAGGAATAATTTTTTGCACCACTGAATGCACCTCTGCAAAGACAAAGGGACAGAGATGTCTGAAGTTGAAGTGGAATTTTCTAAAATTTCTGTCAGTCTAACTGTACTCAGTAAGAAAGAAGTGTCCTGTCTCCTTCACCCTTCCCATCTCCTTCTCCACCCTAGCAGGCAATCACTTTAAAGCCTTGGTTGTTTCTTTTTTGCAGTTACTTTATGCTTACACTTCTTTGTCTTGATTTTTACGTTTTAGATTTTTCTCTATTGACTCCTTTCTGGGAGATAAGGGTTTAATTCTTTCATTCCCCTCTAACCACTTCTCTTGTCCCCATCTCCCCCAAAATAACCATATATTTTTTGGTTCCATCTTCCTGAAGACATGGCTTCTATTGTCTTATTCCAACTTGGACTGGTCTCTTGTTCAGCCTGTCCTAGGCTTGGCCCCCGCTTCACTAGCATTCTGGAGATTCCCTTTGCCCTTCTAGGATGCCCCATTTCCTGGAGTCCATGTTCTTTTCTACTCACTTGTCCTTTTTTTTTTTTTTTTTTTGGTCTATTGTTCCATTTTGTAGTACCATACCCTTCGATTGTTTCCTGAGTAAGGACACATGGTAATAAAATATTTTAGACCACCACTTGATTAAAGGTTTTCAGGGTATAGAACTCTGGAAGGAAATAATTCCTCCTTAGTTTTTAAAGGCAAGCCTTACTATCTTCCAGCTCCCAGTGCTGTTGTTGAGAAGTCTGATGTCAGTATGATTCCCACTGCTTTGTACATTTCCTGTTCTTTTTTCTTTTTCTGAAAAGCATTAGAATTTTCTCCTTGAGCCCAATATTCAGAAATTTTATAATGCTGTGTCTTGGTTTGGGTCTGCATTAATCCACTGTGAGGAGCAAATACTCTGCAAATTCATAGTCCTCTTGGGGGAAAATTTTTGCATTTGCCTGCATTCTGTTTATCTTTTTGGAACTTTTATTATTTGGATGGGCTCTAGTTGTTGTTGTTACCCTTTCTTTCCTATTTTCCTTCTCTTGATTTTGTTCTATTTCTTGGAGAGTTTCAGAATTTTATTTTGCATCCCTACTTGTCACGTTTTCATTCCTACTACCATTTTTTTTATTTTTTTAAAAGCACTCTCTCTGTATTTATTTTTATTAAAATTTTGTTTTTAGTTCTCAGTATTTCTTTCTGTTCTTACTTCATCAGTGCAATCTCTTATGTCTCTGAGATATTAATGACAGAATTTCTTTTTATTTTTATGGGCTTTTTTTTAAGATTTTATTTATTTATTTGACAGAGACATAGTGAGAGAGGGAACACAAGCAGGGGGAGTGGGAGAGGGAGAAGCAGTCTTCCCACAGAGCAGGGAGCCTAGTTCGGGGCTAGATCCCAGGACCCCAGGATCATGACCTGAGCCGAAGGCAGACGCTTAACAACTGAGCCTCCCAGGCACCCCCAGACTTTCTTTTTAAATTACCTTCTCTTTGTGTTGTTCCTGTTTCTCCTCAGTACCTTCTTCCCCCTATTTATTTGCTTTGTATTTCAAACATCCAAATTGCAAAGATTTAGTTGTCTGGTCATATTTAAGAATGAGGCTATCCAGTTGTCAGTTGAAAGTTCTAAATGTGAGGTTAGGGTTTGTGGCCTGTTGGGCTTGACTCTAGGGTTTGAGTGATCTTGTTGGTCCCCTTTCACTGGAAACCCCCAATCCTTCTCACTTGGGCTGGTCAGATTCTTCCCCCAGAACTATCTTCCACTCTCCTACCTGGGGCTTGGCTCCCAGTGGCCTAGGAGGCCTGTGGAGGATATGAGCTGGGAGTGGGTCTTGTGGAGGATATGAGCTGGGAGGGGGTCTTGCCATTTAGTATACTTTCACCTAATTCCTATTCTCACTGTAATAACCCCACCCACTGTCAGCTATACTGTGTCCCCAGTCCAGAATACTGCCCTTTCTGAGAGTAAATCTCTAGTCTTCATTTAAGCTGCTTCTTAAATACTCTTTTAACTAATTTTGCCATTTTTAGCCTTACTTTTACCCCTCTTTTTAGAGGTAGCTGGTACTGTCAATTCCTGATTTGTGGTACAGATCACATTGCTTCCTAGTTTCCACTTCTGCCAGCATGGATTTCGGCTGTCTAAGGTCTAAAATATCAGGTGCTTCTCTATTTGCTTTTTAGCCTCCATGTCTTCATTATTGTCCCTCAGCTCCAATGCTCTTTGCTCTTGTGGTTTATGTCATTAGCTGTCATTAGTGGGAATTAAAGAGGGAACAGATGTGAAGACCTGTGTTAAATCCCACTTCTTTAGCCAGTATAGCCCTTGGTTTTATTCCCCAGCCCCTGGCCTCTAGTAGATACCCAGAAAAGTTTATTGGATGAATAAGTGAGAACTGCTTGTAGAGAGGAAGCTACAAGTTTTGTCCACATTCCCTGCTTAGCTGTGCATAGTAGTTGCCAGAGAAACTGCCAGAGGTGAAAGTGAAACTATGTCCATCAAGAAGATACAGCATTTATGGGTTTGGTGGTTAATCTTTGTGTCTCAGGCCTATCCTGAAAAATCTGGCAGTGTCTCCAAAAGTGGGCTACTCTGTCTGTGTAGGAGTCCATTCCCTTTATGTTGGCAATTTAATCATGGAACTAGAATTTAGATATGCTCTGATGGGTACAGCCTTCAACTCTTAAGATTAGATCAGTCTTTGAAGTACCAGGATAGCGGTGTGAATTTTGCTCTACAATTTTGAGTGTAAAAATTTCGCATTTTTTAAAAACCCTAAGTCAAGATTAATTTTCCTCAGACCCCTATCCCACCAGGATAGCAGCAACTTCTGTCTCAGTTATAATGGAGTTCCCTTCATTCATGTCTAGGTGGACAGAGCGTTTCAGCATCTAGGAAAGGGCCTCTCTCATTTCTTACTGTACTGTGTCCCAGGCCACATGGTCCCAGAGGGTGGGCAGCTCTGCTGCTCTGGGCCAAGGCCAAGCACTGGGTCTTTAGTCACACCTCCACGGCCACAGCAGAAACCATCCACAGCATTCCTGATTTACCCCCATTAGAAGTTCTGGCACCTGACAGCATCTCTACAAGGGAGTGGCGGGACTTACCAACTCTTCCCCATCCAATTTCCTTTTCCAGTATGGGAGCAGAAGGAACTCATGGAATCTCCTTCAGGTCTCCCTGCTTCCAGTGACATTACCCCCACATCCTCTCCTCCTCCAGGATTCTCCTGCATAACCTCCCACATGATGCTGGTCTTTCTTCAGGAGGATGTAGAAGAGACAGTAAAACTAGCCAGGATTTTTGTTTGTTTCTCATTGGCCTGGAAAAAAGCAGTATTTTAGGAATGATCAAAACTTATTGATGATTAGAATGAAGACTTCGAGACCAAATGAGAGTGCATGTCTATAGGAAACCCTTCCAGCTACATCGGAGTCTGCTCAATTTTCTTCTTAAGTTATAATTGATCAGTGCCTCTCCTATGCTAGGAGATGCATCTTATGGAAAGATTTCTATAATTTTTCTTTTCTTTTTTTTTTTCTAGATTAGATTCTAGCCAGCTGCCAGGGAATAAAACAGTAAGAGCTGTACTAGTTAAAGAAGTTGGGTTTGACATAGTCATTAATCTGGTGAGGGCTGAAAATGATATAATTACTACTGTTTCTTTGTATTCTCTATAGGGTGAATTTTTCTAATTTTTTCTTTGTTGATTAAATTCCTTTCTTGTTCCTTTTTTGTAATTGTTGTGAGAGAAATGAAGAAAATAAATATTACTTTTGAGCAGTGGTTCTAGACTTTGGCTGTGCACTGGGAATCACCTAAAAAATTTACAAAATACCAATCCCTGAAGCTCACCCCAGAAACTCTGAACTGATTAGTCTGGGGTGCAGCCTGAGCACTGGATTATTAAAAACTCCTCACTTGATTCAGATGTGCAGTAAAGGTTGATAACCACCACCTTAAAGTATATTAAAACTGACATATGTAAAATAGATGATTTATTCTACTTTAAGTAAATCAGCAAGTCAGTCGCAGAAATTTAGGGGATGAGCATTTAATCTCCGTGAAAATTCTGGGCACAGAAGTGCATTTCACAGTTTGTTTTGTTTTGTTTTATGAATGTAGCCAGCACAACCCCTGGCATGCCAAAAAGGCGTCATATGGAAAGGACTTGGAAGCAGTTAGGAAATGGTTTTACTGTTTCGCGCTGCCCCCAAATTTTCTTACCCTTGCCAGTTTTCAAGACAACGTTTGGCTTCCCCAAATGTTTATTTCCCCAGGGTTTAAATTCAGTTCTCACATATCATAGACTTCCTGGAGCAGGCTGATGGAGGTGGAGATTTTCTCAGAAGAAAACAAAAGCCAAACGATGCTCCCAGTAGAGAAGGACCAGATTTAAATGCATCTTTTTAAAGTGCTGGCTAAGTCTTGAACTGTCCCGTCTCTCTCTTATTTCTCAAAATTCACCCCATAGTTCTAATACTACCTTTGTTGTGCTAAATTTGTGTTCAGTGATTTCTTCCACAGTGTTCGAAGGATCTAGTCAAAATTCTCTGCATCCAATTCTCAACTATAAACATGGAGTCCTAAATTAATTTTAATGACTTGTATGCTCTGTTTATTAATTACTATTTTGATCATGAAGTCATGGCTAGATAGAAATTTTCATTTGAAAAAAGATAATAATTTGATTGATAATTGTTGTGTAAGTAGGGCTTGGTCACACTCAAAACTGTCAAAAGAGTTGCCCTAGGGAGACCACTAATTGGCGATTTGTAGAAGTGGATGTATCAGAGGAGATTGGTAGGAAGCGTTGACTGTCTTGCCACTAAATCAGAAGACCTGAGTCCTACTGCTGCCTCCATGGTGCAATAATGTATGGCCTTGGGCGGTAACTCAGTTATGGAACTGTACCCATGTTTCTTCATACATAAAACAGATTTCATAATATCATCTCTTCCATGGTTGTTGTGAAGTTTTTTTTTCAGTACCTTTTCCTACCACATCACCTTCACTAGGATATAGGACCAATTTCATTGTGCCCATGCTTTTGAATAGGTATTTTACTCTAGATCAGTAGTATTCAAGTTTTAGTCTGTAACAGAATCACCTAGAAGGTTTGTTGAAACAAGTTGTTGGGCCCCATTCCGAGTTTCTGATTCATTAGATGTGGGGCAGACCCCAAAATTTCTATGTCTAACAAGTTCCCAGGTGATGTTGATGCTGTTAGACAGGAGACCACACTTAGAGAACGGCTACTCTAGAGCTTGTTTCCACATAGACACAGTACAGCAAACTTTGGTGTTATGGGCTGAGTTATGTTCCTGCGCCAATCCATATGTGGAAGCCTTAACCCCCAGTGTGACTATATTTGTAGGTAGGGATTTTAAGGAGGCAGTTAAGGTTAAATGAGGTCCTAGTGGATTGGGGGCCTAATCCAATGAGAATGGTGTCTTTACAAAATGAGAGATTGATACCAGGGATGTGCTCACAGACAGAATAGGCCATGTGAGGATACAGGGAGAAGGTGGCCATCTCCAAACCAGAGAGAGAGGCCTCAGGAGAAACCAACTCTACTGACACCTTGATCTTGGGCTTCCAGCCTCCAGAACTGTGAGAAAATAAATTTCTGTTGTTAAGCCACCTAGTCTGTGATATTTTGTTATGGAAGCCTGGACAAACTAAAAAACCCGGTTAATGAAATTTTTGGTTAATTGATGATGTAGTTTTCTTCTGTTTTCTACACTCTTCTCTTTCAGCTTCTCCACAACTGACACACTGATCTCACCTCTTTGTCTCCACTGTGCTTCTCTCAGACTCTCCCGTCTTGGTTTCCTTCCTTTTCTGGGCATTTATAGTCTTTTGATTGGGTTTCTACTCCTTCGGCTGCTCCTGGGTGACCCATAGCCCCATGCTATCTTTTGTTTTTACGGAAAGCTGCTTGTCCTGTGGATGGGACCAGAGAGCCCCCAAGCTTATTCTTGTCCCTCTGTCTCCCTTGCCCCCATCACGATTCCTTCATTCTCTGTAGACAACTGAGAACAACTCGGTGACAGAACTAAACTGGATGGTCTAATTTAAGCTACAGTGGTAATAGCTGATAATGTTACCCTTCCCCTGGGACTTCCAGATTAACCAATATTTTGTGGCTCACTTCTTGGGCACCAGACCTTGAGCTAATTACTATGAGTGCGGATTGGTGAATACAAAACACATTATCTCCACTTTCATGGAGCTTACAATTCTAAAGAGTGAAGTAAATGAGTTTCAAGAAATGGAATGGGACTAGTAAGTGGAGAAGATGCCCCTTTGATCCCTTTAAATATCAGTAGGAAGGAGGCCAAGGTCTCCTGCCAGGGGTCTTTGAATCTCCTGACCCTTAGGTTTACCAGGGCCAGTTCTGCAACCTTTTCTAGAGCTCCACTTTAAGTAGAGGCAGCTAAATAGTTGAGTGAAATTGATGGCTTCCAGTACTACGGCCTTGAAAAAAAATGTATTATTTTAAATGACATTTATTAAGTGCTGACCATGTGTCCAGATATGTTTTAAGAACTTTACATGTATCAATTTACTTAACCCACAGCAGCCTATGATATAGGGACTACTGTTATTCCATTCTCAGATGAGAAAACTGAGGCACAGATGGGTTACCTAATTAGCTGGTGATCACACAACTATTAAAGTCATGGGGGTGGGGTGCAGGGAGGGTAGTTTGAACGTGAAAAGACCTTATTGTCTGTGACAATAAACAGTCTCCTGGACACTGTGTCATTTCCCTGGAAGTGGATTGTGGAAACTAGAGAAGGAACACATGCATGTCTTTTAGTCATTGTTTGAGGTAAAGACGCTTTATTTTTGCTGTACAAAATCTTGTTGAATCAGTTATTTATGATAAGTAAAATGGATATGTACGGGTATATAAACTCACATCATTGCAAGAACACTCATGGCAGCCTGTCTGCTTGTCAGTGTGCTTCTTTGACTTTTGAACCACTAGGACCATAAGCAAAATCTCCCAATCAAAATGCTTCAGAGCTCCTAGCATACACAAGCTAATCCTAAAGAATTTAGGTTTACATGATATCTCAGTGACTCAAGTGAAATGTTGAATTATTTTATAAGTAAGCAGTACAATTACCTGAGGGAACTAAAAACAAATAAAATACTAAGGTCATACCCATTAAAAAAAAAAAAGTTTGTCACCTCTGGGTGGCAGGTCCAGAGATTTTTGACAGGCTCAGGTAATGTAAAAAGAAAATGTGGGTGACTTTGGAAGATATACCTAGTCTCATTTATTACTTTTACCTACAGTTTTAGTAGCTATTTGAACAATGGATTCCTAATCCAGGCTACACACTAGAATCACCTAGAGAGCTCTTAAAATCCTTATGCCCAGGATTATGCTCAGATCAATGATATCAGAATCTCTGTGCAGGGGTAGTAGGGAGGGGGGACCCAGATATCAGTATTTTTTTTTTTAACTCTACAGGCAATTCTGTTGTGCTTCAAGGTTGAGGACCACTTAAGAGAAAGAGAGGACCATGGACAAACTATCAATGCTTTTCTTCTCCTAAGTGTTGAAAAAATATTAATGAGCATTCTGACATTTGCCAGATCTCTATCATCTGGGACAATCTGCAATAATTTATACAACAAGTAATTTAATTAACATGAAGGAAAGCAAAGCACACCATGAACACCTAGGTCACTAATAAACTGACTAGACAGCTCACAATGAGATGGTAGATTCTGACATTTTGAGAGATAGAATTAACTACACGATGAGCGTTTAATAAAACCTAATTGAATCAAGGTTATGTTACCTGATAGGTACAATGAATACAAATGAGGTAGGTGAGATGGATTTTTATTATTGAGGAAAACTGTACAAGTGGGGAGTGTGGAATGATTACTTTTAATCTGTTCATTTAAGCAGGTATGTTTAGTATAGTTGGAATAATCTATCAACCACTTTACCCAGGAATTTAGTTTTAAGGTAAATTGTGTTACCTTTCAGGGGACTAAAATATTTAATTAGAAAACTAGCTTTGAATTGGAAAAAGTGATTTCTTTAAAATGTTAGTTCAGGTGCTAATGCTATGTTGTGAATTGGCAATATGGCCAGAAAAACATTAGCACTCAAGATCCATTAAGAAATATATTTCTTAGGGGCGCCTGGGTGGCTCAGTCGTTAAGCGTCTGCCTTCGGCTCGGGTCATGATCCCAGGCTTCTGGGATGGAGCCCTGCACTGAGCCCCGTCGGGCTCCCTGCTCCGCGGGAAGCCTGCTTCTCCCTCTCCCACTCTCCCTGCTGTGTTCCCTCTCTCTCTCTCTGTGTCTCTCTCTGTCAAATAAATAAAATCTTTAAAAATATATATATATTTCTTAGATTTCTGAACAGTAACTACATCATTCTCTCACTTTTTCCTTTCTTAAATATATTCACCTCTTTTTCTCAATGAGTTTACTAGCTTCTCGAACACATATGTGCAGTAATTAAGGGAGGACTGTGGAATCAGAGAGGCTGGTTGCAGTTTCATCCCCACCACTGGCTAGTTTTATGACTTTGTGCCGTATCATCTCTGGGCTACAGTTCTTTCAGCTGTAAGATGGGCACAGTAAAAGAATCTGCCTCATAGAGTTGTGAGAACTGAGTTATTTGTAGAATTCCAGGGAAGGAACCCGGCTCATAGTGAGTTCCATATGCATGTTAACCCTGCTATTACAGTGAAGAAGATCCAATTTATGGGACCACACGCTTTCTTTTTTCCTTTTTTTCTCTCTTGCCTTTTGTCTGTCTTCAGGCCATTTCACTGTTAATTAGCACCTCTATCTTATCATGAATGACTGAAATAAAGGAAGAAAATCATGATAGTCAATTTTTGGTACTAATTACCACCTAGTTAAGAAACAAAAAGGCTGAAGCCATTAGTGAAAATGAGATTTGAGGACGTCTATAGAATTCAGTTATCTGCATTCTTCTCAGACCCTGCAATTCTCTCCCTGCTTGCCCTTGACAGGGATAATTAAAGACTGGCTATCCAAACCATTAGCTCTAAATTCTGGATATACATTAGAAACATTGGGATGTTTTGAAAAATGCCTTTACCCTGGCCTCATCCCAGATGATTGTCATTGGAATCTATAATTTTTTAGAAGTTCCCAAGGTGATTCTGTTGTATGTTTAGGGTTGATTAAGATTAACCTTGGGGGATTTCTGGTGGCTTTAACAATTAAGGAGAGTGATTATTGTGATAAGGTTTGAGTATCATAGATACACTGTGCCTGGTTCTTGATTAAATTCCCTGTGGATAGTCACCTGATAACTGGTCATCAGCCCCATCTAGCCTCATTCATGTCCCTTGCTCACACCAGCCTCTTTTCTGAGGTACACCACCAGCCCCAGATCATTCCCACAATCTTCTGCTCTTACCCTGGGACAACTGAACAAGGCTAAAAAATAAAAATAAAAATAAATCACTGAACTTTGGAGATCGTTGCCCCATACATCTGAAGTTTTCCCCAGAGTCAATCTTGTTCTCCCACTCATTCCCCTTGACACCTGTCACAAACCCCCACAGTCCTCCAGCTCCCTCCCTACTCCCTGACCTTCAAACTTCTCATTCTCCATGTATTATCCTACTTCCTACTTGCTGCCCCCATTCCCATCTACATACTTACCTACTGTACCTGTATTCATCCTTGCATTCTAATTTGAAAGGATCTATCCCTACTCCTGTACAAGGCCAGCCCCCACCATTTGCTCTCCAAATGCCATTGTTCCGTCAATTACCTTTTTGGAGCTTATACTTTCAAACTTGTTCTCATCATTGGCTTTTTTTTTTTTTAAACAAAATCTATTAAAATAGATTGAAGTAAAGTTTCTCAAACCCAAAAAACTCTCTCCCTTGAGCTTGCATTGTCCCTTTACTGCCCCACCTCTCCTTCTCTTCAACTAAGCTTCTTGAAAGGTTAATCTACAATGGCTATGTCTACTTCTTGAGCTCTGCATTACACTGTCTTGTAATCTGCCTCTTGCCTGCACCTCCTGACTGAAATGTCTTTGGCAAAGACCATCAATGAATGTCATAATGTCCAATCTGAACAATAATTTTCAGTTTTGTTATTAAATGTCTTTGCTGTCTTTGATACTGTTGGCTATTCCCTACTTCCCTAGAATTTTCTACTCTCATGGGTCTGGGAAAAATCTCTTATCAATTCTTCTTCTACTTCTCTTACTCTTCTTTAATCTCTCCTTCATAGTTCCTGTTCTCCTGCCATCCCCAATTTCTTGATCTCCCCAGAGCTCCTTCCTCAACTGCTGGACTTACCTATTCACATAGCCTTTTTGGACCACCTCATCTATTCATAGCCTGTCTGCTGATGGCTCCCAAATGTACATCCTAGTTTGCTCATCTTTCAGGACTTGGTTTGGCTGTCATTTCCTACAAAAGTTTCACTGAACATCAGGGATCTAGGTGTCTTTTCCTCAGGGCCTACCTCAGTTTAATCACTTACTCAGTTATATCACAATTATTCACTTCTCTGCCCCCTTCCATGGCAAAGAACATGTGCTTTGTCTTATTCATCTTTGTAACCCCACCCCATGCTCTGTGCCTGACATAAAGCAGATGCTCAGTGAATATTTTTTAACTGTTAGGGGAGTTTATAGCTGCTTGATCAGTAGTACAGTTTCATGAAAGTAATCCATGTGTTCGAATGATAGGATAGATTATTTTTAAGTTAAAAATAATAGACATAGAATTTCAGATTGAACAGTAAAGATTAATAGTCCATGGCTGTTGCTTAAAAAAGAGCAAGGAGGTATAAAGTAGTCGTCCAGCTCATTTTGTCAACTATTTGGAGGAGCTTAGAAGACTAACACTTGAGAATTAAAAGCAAAGAAGGATACTAAATATAAGGTTCTGTTAAGTAAAAGACTTTAGACAAATGTACACAATTTGGATTTTTTTAAATTTTGTTTTTGTTTTCTTCCCCACTGAGTCTGCACTGTTGCTGAGAAAGGACATGCACTAGAAAGAGCAAAGCTTTTGAAGCCAGACAATTCTAGGTTCCAATTCAAGCTCCATAATTTGTTAGCTGTGTCCATGGCTTCTCCAAGCCTCAGTTTCTTCTTCTGTTACATGAAGATAATAATTCCCACGTTATACAGCTGTAGAGGGGATTAAATGCCAGAATAAACACACTTCAGCACTACAACTGTCGTAGAACAGCCAGACAATAAAGAGCAACTTAACATCCTCTCGTGTCTGCTATTTTATTTTTCAATTAATAACATGTTGTTTTTGCAGTAAGGGACAGAACAGTTCTTATCACATTACCTTAAATCATGTAGTTCATTCTTTTAGTTTTTAAAAAATTTTTCCAGTTTTATTGATATATAATTGACATACAGCACTGTATAAATTAAAGGTCTATAGCATAGTGACTTGACCTATATATGTTGTGAAAATGATTACCACAATAAGTTAATATCCGTCACCTGATATAGATACAAAAGAAAAAAAATGTAGGGTTTTTGTGTGTGTGTGTGTGTGATATCTTAGAATCTACACTCAACAACTTTCAAATATACCATACAGCAGTGCTAACTACTGTTAACAGTGTTCTACATTATATCCCCAGTACAATCACATTCCTTTTTGAAGTATATTCTTTTTTTAAATTGAAGTGTGGTTGGTACCCATGTCACATTAGTTTCAGCTGTACAACATAGTGATTTCCAAGTCTATATGCTATGCTGGGCTCCCCACAAGTGTAGCTACCATCTGTCACCAGACAATGCTATTACAATACCAAAGACTATACTCTGTGTGTTGTACCTTTTAATAACATTATTTTTTATGATTATCGTGGAAATACATGCTCATTTTAGACAATTTAGAAAATACAGAAAAATATAATGAAATCATTAAAACCACCTTTCTATCCTCCAGTGAAGCCATCAGGAGATAGTTGGATAGATGAGTCTGGATTCCAGGAGAGAGGCCTGGGCTGCCTGTATAAACAAATCGGTAGTCCTCAGTGGATACATGGGAATTGAAGCTGGGAGAGTTGGTGAATTAACCCAGGGAGAATATGTGGGTTGAGAGGAAAAGAAGGTCTAGGAGGTAGCCCTAAGATAGTCATGTGGGTGAAAAAGATATGTACAAGCCCCAGGCTTCATAAAAGTCTGACCTCAATACAGCTAGATGATGAGAATGTATCACTACAATGGAAGGAAACAGGATTAACTCTAAACAAAATACTTTCTCCATTCCTAGTCTTCCTTTAAATACCTTTTCCTTCTTTCAGTGGAAATTACCTTCCCTCAAGGGCATTCCATAACCAGGGCCACAGGTCTTGGGCAGGCTGTGTTCCGTGTACTCACATGGGGTTGCCACCCAGGAAGAAGAGGTGCCTTTTTCGAAGTACACAAAGGCTGGTAGTGACCCTACCAGTGACCTATTGTTCTTTTACCTTCTTCCCACAGTCAAAATTGTTATGGATGCAATATGATGTTATGGATGCAATATGTTTTTATATATGTTGATGGAAATGTATTTTTCCTAGAGTACTACCTTAGTCAACATATATCCTCTAAGATTTGTGTTTTATGGTTTTCTTAACAAGAAATTCCAGGGAACCCCATCAATACTGAATTCCATGTTGTGCTCAAGGGGATGACATCCATGTAGAATGCAATGAACATTTATGAGAAATTTAAGACTCTGCTCTTATTTAAAAGAACATGTCTAGAGAAAACAAGAAAAATTTTTCTGGTTGGGAGATTTTCTGAGTGTATGGGACTTTCTCCTAGAGACCTCTGAAAGATGATGCCTACTCAATTTGCCTTGATATTTGAAGACAACTTTTGGGTGGGAATGCCTTAGAAGGGCTGCTCCAGAACTTTCAGCCCCTCCACAGTCAGGGGAAGGCAACACTGGTTGCCTGACAACCCTCTTCCTCTTCCTAACAGAATTCAGACTTTGCTCAGGTTTCTGCCTTTCTCTGAGTGGCCAGTTTTCTGGAAGTTGAGTCCCCATCACTAGCCCCAGAGCAGTAATAATTCTTGCCAGTGATCGGCCAAAGCTTGAGAATGTGATACACAGGAAGGAGAGTTGCACAGGTAGCTTCTGGGAAACATTTCCTTCTGGATCTTAAAAGGAGACCTAAGGGAGGGGCACCTGGGTGGCTCAGTCAGTTAAGTATTGGACTCTGCGGGGAGTCTGCTAGAGAGTCTTTCCCTCTCCCTCTGCCCCTCCCCCTGCTTATGCTCTCTCATGTTCTCTCCCAAAGTAAATAAATAAATCTAAAAAAAAAAAAAAAAGGAGACGTAAGGGAGAGAAGGTTCTTCTTTCTATCTCTGGATGTTCTCATAAGGATGTAGCACCTGAAGTCCATCAGAAGATGAGACTGACAGACTAGGAATGGTTGAAACTTTGTTTAAATCATTGCACTGCTGTATTAGTCATCTCTGGAGATGATCTACCTTTCCCCAAACACACACACATCTTGCCCTCTGAGATTATGAATTCCACATGGTTCAAGTCAGTTGCATGGAGACTTTCTGTTACTTGTAGCCAAAAGCATTCTAAATGATACGGGAAATTAGCGAGCCACCTGAATCTGACTGTGGTATATCCACACCCTTCACTCCCTTAGCTTCTAGGACTGGAGGATACTGTTGTCTTATTTGACCTGCCTGCTTCATCATTTATATCTTACCCATCAGAATAGAAACCAAGTCCTGGACACACCTCTACTCACCTCTCCCCAAATATTGTGCTCCCTTTTTTTTGTTCCAAGTACCTATCTGAGTTTTACTATTTTATTTGAAATAATTTACTATTATACTATTTTATTATTATATTAAAAGTAATTTAACATATATTAACATAACCCCCCAGCCTCCAGCACATTTCCTATGCCTCCTACATAGCCTCTCATAGTGTAATTCGGAAGATAGCCTCATCTCCTTTATTTTATTTTTTATTTTATTTATTTATTTGAAAAAGAGAGAGCGTGAGCAGGGTGAGGGGAAGAGGGAGAAGCAGACTCCCTACTGAGCAGGGAGCCCACTGTGGGGCTTGATCTCAGAACTCCAGGATCATGACCTGAGCCAAAGGCAGATGCTTAACCGACTGAGCCGCCCAGTCACCCCGCCACATCTCCTTTAAACCTTGGTATTTTTATAGTAATAATAACAATGCTGAAGAGTAATTTAATATTCATGGAAACACTATGGACTACTTTTTTATAACATCTATTTTACAGATGAAATAACTGAGTCTCAGAGACATTAAGTACTTTGCTTAAGAGTATATAGCCAGCAAAAAAAAAAAAGAGCATATAGCCAGCAAATTGTGAAACCAGAATTTGATACCAGGTCTTCTCATTGAAAATCCCAGGGGCGCCTGGGTGGCTCAGTCATTAAGCATCTGCCTTCGGCTCAGGTCATGATCCTAGGGTCCTGGGATTGAGCCCTGCATTGGGCTCCCTGCTCAGCGGGAAGCCTGCTTCTCCCTCTCCCACTCCACCTGCTTGTGTTCTCTCTCTCGCTGTGTCTCTCTCTGTCAAATAAATAAATAAAATCTTAAAAAAAAAGGAAAATCCCAGTCTGTTCTTTAATTTTAATTGTTGAGTCAATAAATTGAAATAATTTTTCCATATTCTAACAAACTTGAGTAGGAAGTTTCTTTCGACTTGATACCAGGAAATTAAAATACATTATTTATTTGGTTGTTGGCTTATTAATGTTTATATAATACATATCCTCTAAAATTTGAGGTCAGCTTATAGGAAACATCTAAATTAATTTGAAATATTAACCAATCTTTCTTCTCTTTGGCATCCTTGTAACCACTGTTCTTCTTCCCTAAATCTAGGGTGACTAACCATATTTCCATGCCCACTGCCTTTAGAGAATAAGAAAATGCAGCCAGAGTGAGAAAGCCATTGGTTATCTTTGAATTTCAAATTATAAATTTTTATAATCCTACAGCAAAAACAATAATCAAAATAACAAATCTCTTTATACCGAAATTTGTGAAAGATAAAGGTTTTATTGAAGCCGAGACCTTGAATGTGATTGGAGATAGAGTTTATACCAAGACCAAGTGTAGGATATAATGAATGATGATGTGAGAACAGCTGCCCATCCCTAAAGAGAAACATGGTCAACCATCAGATAAGACAGGAGAATTTAAAGGACAGAGCTAGAGTTTAAATGTTGTGAAACATTTAAACATAGCTCTTGAAACTGCACCCACTTCCCATTCCTGCTCAGACAAAAGTTTGGGTTTACTTATTTATTTATTTATTTATTTATTTATTTATTTATTTATTTATTAAAGATTTTATTTATTTGACAGAGAGAGACACAGTGAGAGCAGGAACACAAGCAGGGGGAGTGGGAGAGGGAGAAGCAGGCTTCTGCTTCTGAGCCTGATGTGGGGCCTGATCCCAGGACCCTGGGACCATGACCCCAGCCAAAGGCAGACGCCTAACGACTGAGCCACCCAGACACCCCAAAAGTTTGGGTTTACATCCCAGCTAACATTCTATTTATTTTGAAAATTTGTAGGAATATAAATTCCCAGTAAGCCATAGTGGCTGAAGAAAATTAGCATTAAATATTTCATGGTTGGCTCAGACAGTTAAGTTGTCAGATGTTAAAAATCCAAAGTGAATTGAGAGCCAGACCACCAAGTAGAACTTGCAAGAAGGATTTATATCAAAATATTTCACACTATTAAAACCCTCATCCTGGGGCACCTGGGTGGCTCAGATGATGAAGCATCTGCCTTTGGCTCGGGCCGTGATCTCCAGGTCCTGGGATCCAGCCCCACGTCAGCTCCCAGCTCAGCGGGGATTCTGCTTCTCCCTCTCCCTCTGCCTCTCCCCCTGCTTGTGTGTGCTCTCTCTCTCTCTCTCTTTCTCAAATGAATAAATAAAAAAATCTTAAAAAAAATAAAACCCTCCTCCACATTGAGGGTATCAAAGAGTTGAGCTGTTGGAGGTAAAGAACAGTTTTTAATAAGTTTCTTTGGAGAGAGTTGTGGCATGGTCCTATTCCCCCATCAGAGGAGGGTGTGAGAAGTATTTATCTCTTCATTGCAAATCAAGAGGAAAGGCCTGCAGAGGGATCATTTACAGAGCTTGATATGTATGTGTTACCTGAAGTTGGAAGGTCATGGTATAATGGTGACTAACTCTTTACTGAGAAACCCATAGATAATGATGGGCTAGTTAACTGATGACAACAGAGCTGAGAAAAGATGGCAACCAAAGGGATAAGCTTGGACTCCAAGTTTGTGAGAGGAAAGAAAGCATGAGTATTTTTCATGCTCCATTGTGGTTATTTTAGGCCCTGTCTACTAGGGCGAGAAGTGATAGAATCTCAAAGGAAAGTAGCTGGAGACAGACTGCTAGATGCCCAGGAGTAAGGGTGAGCTGGAGCAGAGTGTATTACTGGCCTTAAGCGAAGTGCAGATGAGAAATCTCCAGTGAACGAGGAACAAGGAGTCCAAGAACCCACAAAAGCATCCAGAAGAAATGCACTGCCCTCAAACATCAGCCAGACTCAAAATGTTAAGGCCAGCTATGACAGCACCAATCAAGAAGGAACTTTTCTGTTCCCCTAATCTTCTTTCTTCCCTCTAGCCTCAGGGGTTTCTGAAACAGTAGCTAGTAAGAGAGAGGAAGCTGGTAACATCTTCTCCCAGAACATGATTCAACGTGGGGAGGGGAAACTGTTGTTACTCTAATGAAGTTGGAAGTTTTGATTAATACATGGGTGTGAACTTTCTAATTTCTGATTTGAAATTTTGTTTTGCCCCTTAGAGGGATTATATGACTTTGTAATATTGAGAGTAACCAGAACGTTGTGAGATTGCTGGAGATTTCATAAAGAGGGAAAAAACCATCTCAGGTAAATAAAATTGAAGTGATAGTGAGCAAAATTAAGTTGCTTTGTGATTCTGTCTGCCAAGACAATCTTGTTTGAAGCATAAGGCACTCCCTGATGATCCAGACAGTATCAATTAGTTGTAAAATGTAGTCCCAAGAAAATGAAGTATTAACTGGGCATAGGTAACAATTCTATAAACTAATTAAATGTAGGGGAGTATCTGCTTACAATAATGTCTATGATTTTTTAAGAGTTGAGGCTAACTCATGTGTTTTTCAGACCATAGTTAGTGAGCTGACCATTTTTCTTTTGAGACTACTCCATATTGTCAGTTTATTGGCTCTTTCTAGCAGAGGCACAATATTACATATAATTCTGCTTTCTTAGAAAATGAAAATATTTAAGAAAATCTTTTATTTCTTTTCTTGCAATATGACTTAGCAATTAACATTTTCTTGATTTGCCATATATATCAATTCACCAAAACAATTCCAGTCTTCTAACTTTTAATTGTTGATCATCAGATTTCATGATACTGAGAATTCCTTTGTTCACCATCATCATTAACCATTTTATGAAAATTGGGTTTGAGTGGGAAGGTTTTGGATTGGGGTAGAGACAGTAAGGAATGGTCCGTTGTAAAATTATGCATCAAACTAGAGTCCCTGGCTTGACACCAGATGTTTTTAAATAAACCAGATAAAATATGCAATATTTTTACAATAGCCTTATTTTTTGATGTGTCATTTCTTAGCAATTCTTGAATGTTTATTTTAAATAGTCTTTGGAGAAACTGAGGCCTTTCTCAATTTCTGTTCAGCCAGATCTCAGGATAAGTGGGCCCACCACTTTATTGAAATTTTCAGGGATGGATTAGGCAGGTATCTACATTTGGGCATCTGACTATTTCAAGTGAAACAGAAATTTCTTGTCTCTCTTTTTCCATTATCTTCTCTTCCCTCCATTCATGCATATACTGTTCATAATTGGCTGTATAAGTAAACAATTCATAATGAATCTAATTGTTATCTTCTCTAAATGCAGTTTCATTAACATTAAAGTTTACTGGAGCAGTCTGTCGTATCAAATCATTGTCCTAATTCAAAAACATACTAATTACTGCAGGATTTGTGTTTCTAACTTAAGCACTATGAGATGGGGGCACAAAATCTGGAGAAAAGTGACAGAACAAACTAGAGCATGGCCTCAGGGAATACAGAAGATGAGTTTGGAGCAACTTCTAGTGTCAGAAAGTAAGGAAGCACTCAGAGGAAGAAAAGGAGGAAGGGAGGAAGGAAGAAAGGAAGAGAAAAAGAAAAAACAAAGGATGGAGTTTATAAAAGAGACAAACAGGAGCCAACTGAAAGAGCTCCCAATGGGCAAAGCTAGAACAATTTGAGCAACAAGTAAATGGAAGTAGTATTGGATTTACCGATCAAAGTATAAAATAAGTCCATATTGATGTAAGTGATGAATAAATAAATAGGAGAGAAGAGACACATTGCCCATGCAGAATTCCAAATAATTTGTGTAGATGCTTTTCTCTCAAGCAAGTGGAGCAGAACTCTTGCTCTTTAAGTGTGGGCTGCACATAGTGATTTCCTTTCAAAGAATATTGTATAGAAAGGAGAGAAAGGAAATGTTCTGGTAGAGAAGACTGACAAACACCTCAGCCAGATTGTCAAAGTCAACATCAACAGTAATGAGTCATTTTTTAGTACTGTTGTCCTTTCATATCCTTGATATGTTATAGTGAAAATAGTACTTTTTCTCCATGATCTTCCTCTAAAAAACTCATAACTGCAGTCTTATCATGAGAAAAACATCATACAAATTCCAAGTGAGGGACATTTTACAAAACACCTGAACAGTACTCCTCAAAACTGTCAAGGTCATCAAACACATGGAAAGACACAGCCAAGAGGGACCTGAGGAGACATGATGACTAAATGTAATGTGGGATCCTGGGGTAGAGAAATCACATTAAGTAAAAACTGAGGAAATCTGAATAACATGGGGACTTCTGTTAATAATAATGAATCAGTGTTGGTTCATTAATTGTGACAAATATACCATCCTAATGTAAGATAACAGTAGGGGACACTAGTAGGTGTGGAGTATATGAGAACTCTGTACTATTCTCACAGCTTCTCTGTAAATCTAAAACTATTCTAAAATAGAAAGTTTATTTGGGGCACCTGGGTGGCTCAGTTGGTTACACATCTGACTCTTGATTTGTCTTCTGGTAATGATCTCAAGAGTCGTGAGATTGAGCCTCACGTGGGGCTCTGCACTCAGTGGGGAGTCTGCATGAGATTCTTTCTCTTCCTTTCCCTCTGCTGCTCCCCCTGCTCATGTGCACGCACTCTCTCTCTCTCTCTCTCTCTCTCTCTCAGGAATGAATGAATGAATGAATGAATGAATGAATGAATAAATAAAATCTTAAAAGATAAATTAAGAAGTTTATTTAAAAACAAATTTGAGCATCATGAATTGTAAGTCAAACTGATGCAGTTCAAGTTACTGGCCTCTAAAGAGGGTAGGCTAGGGCCACAGGAGTGAGTAGGGTAGATTCCCAGAAGGAGAGGATGGCAGGTGAACACTGTGGCCAATATGCTGTGATAGATCAGAGTAAAAAAATACTTATATAATTATGCTTTAGAACTATTCTGTTCTGCATGTCAGAAAAATGTCTCCAAATATACACAAAGAGAAAAGAAAAAAGTAAGGTCTGAATGAAAACCAGATTATCAAATTTACTTTAAATTAAAGAAATCTTTCTTTGGACATGGAGCATTATTAGAATCTTTATTTCTTATTTTGGAAAGTCCAGAAGAATAAGAGTCATGGAAAAGGATAAGTAGGGTCTAGTTTCACCAAGATGGCAAATGAGGTGCCTAAGTGACCATATAGAGCAGAACACAACATGAAAGAATGTGCTGGGAAGAAAGAGAAGCTGTGCTCTTTCTCTGTCTTTTGTCAGTGATCTGGAAGAAGTAAGGTTAAAGAATAGAGGTTTCAGGGGAAGGAGATTTCGAGGGAGACCTCACCAAAAAGCAAATGACAAAACATAGCTTATCATTAGAGCTACATGGAAGAGGCTGCCGAACTCAACTGTCTGTCTGCCGCTGACCACTTCTACACAGATCAAGTGGTCACTGAGCCACAGAGTTCTATTCCTGGAGAGGTCAACAGGATTGTCCTAAAAATGTAGCTTGCTGCTTATCTCCCCCTCACCCCTTGCAACCAGACAAAATGTTTATCTGTATATTAAAGTCTGGGGGCACCTGGGTGGCACAGTCGGTTAAGTGTCAGACTCTTGGTTTTGCCTCAGGTCTTGATCTCAGGGTCATGAGATTAAGCCCTGCATTGGGCTCTGCGCTCAGTGGGGAGTCTGCTTAAGTTTCTTTCTCCCTCTCCTTCTGCACCCTCCCACTCTCTCTCTCAAATAAATAAATTACCTTTTTTTAAAAAAATGGGGGGGGGAGAGGGAAATAAGGAGATATTGTTTAAAGGGTATAAAGTTTCAGTTGTGCAGGATGAATGAGTTTTGGAGATCTAATGTACAGCATGGTGACTATAGTTAATAGTACCAATTTATTGTACACTTGAAATTTGCTAAGAGGATGGATCTTAAGTTTTCTCAACACACACACACATTGATAATTATGTAGAGGTAATGGATAAGTTACTTAGCTTGACTGTGGTGATCTTTTCAAAATGTATATGTATATAAAAACATCAAGTTGTATACCTTAAATATATACATTTTTAAAGATATATTTACTTATTTGAGAGACAGAGGGCACATGAGTGGGGGGAGGGAGAGAATCTTCAAGCAGACTCCGTGCTGAGTGCAGAGCCCAACTTGGGACTCAGTCTCACAACCTATGAGATCATGACCTGAGCCAAAACCAAGCGTCGGTTGCTCAAGTGACTGAGCTACCCAGGTGCCCCAAAATATACAATTATTATATGTCAAAGATATCTCAAGATATTCAGTAAAGTTGTTAAAAAATAAATCCTCTAAGAAATGGTACAATTAAAAAATTTATTTAATTGGGGCAACTGGGTGGCACAGTCTGTTGAATGTCCGATTCTTGGTTTCAGCTCAGGTCGTGATCTCAGGGTTGTGGATCAAGCGGTGCATCAGGCTCCACAAGAGTCTGCTTGAGTTTCTCTCTCCCTCTGCCCCTCCCCACTGCACTGTCTCTCCCTCCCAAATAAATGGATAGATCTTTCAAAAATAAATGAATAAATAAATAATTTAATTTTATTAACCCGCCATTTCTCAAACTTATCTGGTCCTGGAATACCCTCCCCTCTCCCCAGTACCCTTTTTCATCTCTTTTTGAATAGTGGTTGGTGCATTGCAGTTTGGGAAAACTCTTTAAAAGCTATTATTCTATAGGCAGAGCTGTAAGCAGCTATTTGGGCTCTAACATTGACATGGGAAGATTATACCTGTTAGAGTCAGACAAGCAGAATTCCAGTGCTGTGCCCTTGATCTAGTTATTAACTCTGAGTCTCATTTTCCCCATCTGTGAAATGAAATAAATGGGGGGAAAATCCCATTTTGCAAGATTGTTTTTAAAAATTAGACATATCTGTCAAGCATCTAATATATGCTTAACATGTGCTGCTGAATAAAAAGGGTTACTATTATGATTGGCTTGCAGCAGCTAGATGACTCATTCCTGGCACCATATACAGGAAGTTTTAAATTCTTTAAAGTAGAAGTTAAAGACAAGTTTTCATAAAGAAGTGATTTTAAAAGATTGAATTGAGAGAGATGGTTGGGTTCTGTTTTAAAATCTTTCCTTCGTTGTATCCTAAAACAATTAAAATATGGTTTGTATATTGTGTATAAGTAGTAATTATGATGTCATTTATTATTTGAATTTATAACGAGATGTTGAGGAGTGGGAATGTTCTTTCTATTTTCTTGGAATTTTAGTTAAAGCCCTAAAGCAGAGAAACTAGGCAAAAGATGCCTCTGTATTCTAAATGAAGTGAGCACATCTAGGCCAGAACTACTCAATGATATTAGGTCTGGTTTGGTAACCATAGGAACTATCCCCCACCTCCAGCCATCATCAGCCTATGTAAGAAAAGATGGTCACCAAGAAAAGAGAACTCTTGGCCTTGCAGGTTTAGCAAAGCAGCATTTCCGACCCTCCAAGCCAAGTGATAGGGTCTGAGAGATATGCTCACCCAGAGTGGGGTACTGCAAGGAGAGACATTTAGCATCTCACTCCTGGCTCTACACTCACTGAGTTGCAGGCACTCTCAAGCCCACAAGGTACCCTGGAGTGGAGGAAGTAGGTTGCAGTGAGAGGTTAGCATGTGTTTCCCATGGACTAGGGGCATAAATATAAAGACTACTGATTTCTGCCTAGAATACTCTGACAGTTGGAAGACAGCCTAAGAAGCACTTTAACCCATGGGCGTAGGGCAAGGAGAGAGCTAGGCTTTCCCCATTTCTTGTGAAAAGATGCAAGAGTTCCTCAAGTCCAAAAGAATGTGACAGTTACTGACCATTACCAGGCTCCAGCTGTCTTGATGGGCCTTGCTCAAAGGGCTGACTGCTGAGCTGAGCAGCTGTGGCCCTGAGAAGGGTTGGGGTGGGCTGCCAGGGGCTGGAGTCAAGAGAGAAAGAGGTCTCTAAAGATCTGCTGATGAGTTTATTATCTGTGACACAGAATGCGAATGTATTGGAGGTATGGGGTAGGGCCAAGAGGAGGGCTCCAAAGAACTCTAAATGGTGCCATGACAAAATCAGCGTTTGTGTGCCTGCCAGATGAGAGAGATGACAGACTACTAGCCAGGAGAGAGCACTAGGGACATTAGCCTTCTGCCTGCTTTTCTCTAACCCTGTCCCTTTCCCAAATTTGAAAGAGCCATAAGATTAGATGGAGAAAGAACAAAAATTCTTGCATCAGCTCTTCCCCACTGTGAAGTTCTCAGCCAAGGGTAAGCCCTGAGCTGGTGGGGGTGGAGGGGAGAAGCCTTGAAGTGGCTATGAGGTTCAAGTTTGATACCAGATGGGATCAGATCTTTTAATTTTCAAAAGTCAGTTAGGCACTGAATAGGACTTTTTTTTTCCTTTAAAATAGCTGATGGTGACAGGAACGCTGTGGGCACCAGATCAGCTGTTATGAAAGGATGGGTGGGGCCAGGATATTCGAAAGTGCAAATATAAAAGCGTTTGTGGTTTTACCCCATGGATTAGAGCCATTTGAAAAGCCAATCACTGTTTTTTTAATAGGATTTTTCTCTAGAAAAGGCTTTATTGACAGACCGGCCATTGAAATTTTTCTCTCGTGGCTCTCAGATATGCAGCCCAGGAAGAGATAAACTGAAGAGTTTATGCTTCCTGAACATAGAGTCTGCACAGAGTTCTCTGGGAAGGCAAGCTTTGTAAACTCTACTTGATAGCAATGTGGTATGAGTTGTTGTGTTGTGAGGACAGATGTCGGGGAAAGAACCATGACATTTTCTGGAAAAAGAAATTTATATATATATATATATATATATATATATATGTATTTTTTTAATTTAATTTTATTATGTTACGTTAGTCACCATACAATACATCATTAGATTTGATGTAGTGATCCGTGATTCATTGTTTTTATACAACACCCAGTGCTCCACGCAGTACGTGCCCTCCTTAATACCCATCGCCGGGCTAACCCATCCCCCCACCCCCCTCCCCTCTAGAACCCTCAGTTTGTTTCTCGGAGTCCATAGTCTCTCATGGTTCATCTCTCCCTCCGATTCCGCCCCCTTCATTTTTCTCTTCCTTCTCCCAAAAAGCTTCTGCACAGCAAAGGAAACAGTCAACAAAACAAAGAGGCAACCCACAGAATGGGAGAAGATATTTGCAAATGACACTACAGATAAAGGGCTGGTATCCAAGATCTATAAAGGACTTCTCAAACTCAACACCGAAAAAACAAATAATCAAGTCAAAAAACGGGCAGAAGATATGAAAAGACACTTCTCTGAAGAAGACATACAAATGGCTAACCAACACATAAAAAATGTTCATCATCATTAGCCATCAGGGAAATTCAAATCAAAACCACACTGAGCTACCACCTTACACCAGTTAGAACGGCAAAAATTGACAAGGCAAGAAACAACAAATGTTGGCGAGCTTGTGGAGAAAGGGGAACCCTCTTACACTATTGGTGGGAATGGAAGTTGGTACAGCCACTTTGGCAAACAGTGTGGAGGTGCCTCAGAAAATTAAAAATAGAGATACCCTCTGACCCAGCAATTGCACTCCTGGGTATTTACTCCAAAGACACAGATGTAGTGAAAAGAAGGGCCATACGCACCCCAACGTTCGTAGCAGCAATGTCCACAATAGCCAAACTGTGGAAAGAGGCGAGATGCCCTTCAGCAGATGAATGGATCGAGAAGATGTGGTCCATATATACAAAGTCAATTATCATGTGGTTTCACTTACTTGTGGAACATAAGGAATAGTGTGGAGGACATTAGGAGAAGGAATATATATATTTTAAAGAGGAAAAGGGCATAACATTTATGTTTACCCTATATACCTGCTAACCTAGCACTGTGATAAGCATTTTATCTCATTTAATCTTTCCTACAACCGTATAAACTAATTATTCATACACCCATTTTGAAGATGAGGAAATCAAGTCTCAGGAAGGTTACGAAATTTTCACAAACTCATCTGCTTAATAAATGTTTTGATTTAATAGCCATTCTGTTTCTACCACATTGCATTACCAGAAGTTGGGAAAGAGAATGTTAACCTCATCATACTTAACCTCAAGAGAAACGGAGTAATAACAGATAGTTACTAAACAGATTATTTAACAAATAACAGCTTAGTTTATTATTATGAAGTCTGGTAAGAGAGATGAGTGTCCCATGAAGGAAAGAAAAAGAAAAACTAAAAACAATATGATCTTCAGGTTATTTTGGAGGAATGCAAGCAATGTGTGAGGGCTCTCTTGCAAGTAAGTCCAACAGAGGTGAACCTGATGAAATGGGGATGTGGAAAGGTGCAGGCCAGGCTGGTATAAAACAGAGCAATAGGAACAGAAACATTAGAAGGGGCACCATTCTGAGGGTGAGTACCTCTTTTAAGAAGGATGTTGCAGGAGCATCAGCGGCCCCCACACCAGCTGAAAGACTGCAGTTTCCCTACCTGTCAGTAGGTGAGCCCACCTCTCCTTGCACAGGCTGACCTAGGGGCGCATAGTGAAGATCAAGGAAGAAAGTCTGGGAAGCTCTCAGACAGACTGCCTCAGAGCTGGGGCAAGATTTCAAGGCTGTCACCACTCTGAAATGGGTTCTTTGTGAAACCCACCCAAGTCGGGGAGGTCACCTGAGGTCACAGTATGGAGAGACTGAAGGAGTACATTTTCTCAAATGAAATTTAAAGAATGTTTATCCTTAAGCTGTCCCTGCTCACTCGGACGAGTATCTCCAAATAAACCCATGAGTTTTGTTCTGGTTTGCTTTTTTCAGTGCCGTAGGAAACTCCCTTCTACAGCTGCATAGAAAAAGGACATCCTGCCCGCCTCTCATTCCCACACCTGGAGAATCAACAGTGTTGAACTCAATGTAAAGATCTCCATGCTTGGGGAGTAACAGGGTTCGGGGTAGGTGGGAGTGGTATAAAGCCAATCTCCGAAACTCTCTGAAAGAGATACCAAGGAGAGCTCCTTTGCAGGTTCTTCTCCCTCAGTGTGGCCTCCTCTCCTTAACGTTCTGCCCTTTCCTCCCACCTCTGACAGAGAAGCCACCACAGAACTGAATCCTGGTTCTTTCTCTGACTGTGCCCAGGCTCCCCGTCCTCATCGTGCACTCAGTTGCATCACAGGGAAGAAAAACCAGACACAGCATCACACAGGAAGCCCCGCACAAACGGTGGCCGCTGACAAGGGCCTGGTTTCCTTGGCTGCTCTGTGCTCTTTCATCCGAACCAAACGCTGACCACTGAAGGCAGAAACCTCACGCCCTCATGGAAAGAAGCACAGGCTTGATGGTGCAAACCAGAGCTTAAATTTTGCTTTGTGTAGGCTGGGGCAACTTACAGAATCTCCACAAACTTCAGTTTTCTCATCTGTAAAATGTGTCCCTGAACACTGGTTTCGCATTTGAGCTGCTTTAATGATTAAATAGGAGAATGTCTGCAGAGTGCTTAAATAATTCTGGTATGTGATAGACACTAAATAGTCTCTTCCTTCTTCCATCATCTTCCATCAGTGTTTACAGAGCTGCCCAGTGCCCCCCAAACCTTTAGTTTGGGTGTTCTGGAGGATGAGCAGAAGCCAGCCACACTAGCGTACCCATAGTTCAAAGCACCATTTTCATTCCGTTTCTTCCAAGCTCTCCTGGTCTATGCCCTGAATTTCTTTTGTCTGACTTAAGAATAGCTGGACAGAGATGGTAACCGGAGGTATGTTCCTTTGCAAGTGCTATGGTTGCCAGTTTTCATTTTTCCTGACATCAGAGCAAACCTATATTTTTGACCATGTTACTTGTGATGAGCTACCGCAGAGCAGGTTGTGGCTAGAGGGCTTCCTGAGAGAATGCTCCCCTGAGAGATTCCTTGAGGAGAAATGAATTGTTTGCACCATTAATGAGTCTGTGAGCCTCAGGCTCCACCAGGAAAGTTTGGCAGAGAATGGATGGATCGATCCCCTCTGGTGCTAGATGATGTTACCATATCCTTTTCAAAAGTGTGTAAGGGGGACGCCTGGGTGGTTCAGTCGGTCTGCCTTCAGCTCAGGTCATGATCCTAGAGTCCTGGGATCAAGTTCCGCATCGGGCTCCTCGTTCAGCTGGGAGCCTGCTTCTCCTTCTCCCTCTGCTGCTCCCTCTGCTGCTCCCCCTGCTTTTGCTCTCTCTCTCTCTCTGACAAATAAAATCTTTAAAAAAAAAAAAAAAAACCTCAAAACCAAAAGGTGTGTAAGGTATGTACACAAAAAAATCTTCTATGGGATTTTGTTTTGTTGTAATGATGATAATATGATCATATAACATGATGATACTATATCTTATGTGCTTATATAATATAAGCAAAATAGAGTTGGATAATATTTTGAAATACTAATTGATGCATTCTTCTTTTATTCCTTTTACTTATTATAGCTCTTAAACAGGCCTAAGTCCATTTACTTATAAAAATAAGCCTGAGGCTCCTTGCTGTACAAGGATAGAAAAATATTTATTGTTAACAAAGGACCAATTTTTGGCTTTGAGGTCGAAATTAGGTGCATGAAATTCAAAGCCAAAACAGTGAATTAGAAGCCAAAGGCTTTTGATTTGTAAGAGTTGTACTTCATTTATTTATTTATTTTCCAAAGAAAAAAGGCTGGTGAATTAGAGATTTTTCACCATGACCTCCAAGAGTAGAGAACCAACATCTTTCTACGGAGGGCTGTGTGCCAGGTTGAGGAGAACAAGAGTGAGGTCTCACCCTTGCCAAAAGAATATATCAGAAATCTCACCCTCCAAGGTCATTGGTGACAGGAGCAGCAGGGTATAGCCTGCCCCCTGGAACAAGCCAGGCATGAAGACCAGAGGATACCGCCCGCATCACTTGTTCATTCATTCAACGAACATTTATAAGGCCACCAACTATGTGTCAAGATTGTTCTTAGGATACAGCAAGGACCAGAGATTCCTGCCCTTGGGGACCTTTTGAACTAGAATGAATTCAGTAATAGGGTATCAAAGATGGATTTTGTCACATAGAAGTTCGTGGACTGATGTGATTGGACACTTGGAGCCATGGCAGAGTGTTGTATGATTATGAAAGCTATTGTTAAGCCTTTTGAGCTGGTCCTGTTTTTCTAATTTTATAGACCAGAAAAGCTGAAGTAAAGAACTCTGATGCAGGGTTTCTCCAGGTAGGAGCCTGTGCCACCAGTGGCCATTACCTGGAACTTGTTAGAAGTGCAAGTTCTTGACTCCTCTCCAGATCTAGTGAACCAGGAACTCGGGGGGGGGGGGGGAAGCCAGTGATTGTTAACAAGTCCTCCAGCTGATTCTTCATGTGCTAAATGTTGAGAACTACTATTGTGATAGATAGGGATCACTAATGAGATTGATTAATTTATCCAACAAGGATTTATTGAGTTTAAGTCTGGGGTGGGCACTGGGCATGCACAGGCAAACAAGACAAATTCCCAGCACTCAGGCAGTTGCTCACTGACCTGGATACACACAGTCATGCAATTTCAGGATGACAGAGGCATGCTCAGATATGAGGGTGGCCCAGAGGAGTTGGGACCTGGCTCTTCTCCACACACCTCTTTGCAGTAGAGGGCAGTGAGGCCTGGGAAGGATAAGGCTGCTCCTTCCCTGAGGTTCAAGAGAGGCAGGGCACTAAGTTCTATGCATCCAAGGCCCAAGATGCCCCTGGCTCCTAAGCAGGTCTCCCATACCATGCTATGCTTCAGAAACACATGGAGAGCCTATAAATATAAACACTTGGTCTCATAGATTCAATTTCAGTGGAAATCTATATTTTTTAACAAGCTCCCCAGGTGATTTTGTGCCCACTGAAGTTTGTTCTAAGAGATGAAGAATTAATTAGCCAATGAACTCCTCTATCTCACTTTTCACTGGTGCTGCTCATTGAGCTATGAGGAAATAGAGAAAATACTTCACTCCAACTGTCTGGAATCGTCCTTCTTTTGGAACTCATATTCAGTAAGGCAACTCTCCAGGGCAGGGGAGGGGGTGTTTACCTGAAAGCAATTGCTCATAGTGCAGGAATCTCACCATGTGTCATAACGAAACGACCACAGTAATGATTGCAACATTCATTTAGCAAACATTTATTGAACACCAGCAGTTCACAATCACTCTCCACTGGCAAGTTTTGGCCAGCGGGAATTACCAGTTACCAGTTACCATGACCTTTGCCATGATTGAACGGAAGATTTAAATGCCATTGCATGGTATGGCTACAGCTGGCCCCCAGTACTGTGTCTTAGTCTTGACTTCTTCAGCCAAGATTCCAGAATGAGATGTGGCGCCAAGCCTAGCAGAGCCCAACTGACCTCCAGACAACATTTACCATGAACAAGAAATAAATATTTGTTGTTTCAACTACTGAGATTTTGAGCTTGTTTATCCTGCAGCATAATCTAGGGAAAGCTGACTAAAACACCAACTTTGCGTCTGGCTTTGGGCTGGGAGATAAAGATGAATAATACACAGTCTCCTCCCTCAAAACACTTGCTGGTCCTTTAAGGCGGATGAGACATTATCCTATCCTATCCTCTCTTATATCATGTCCTCCTCATTCATACATCCCCTAGCTTGTCTAGAAAGGATTTATTCTGGCCTTTCTTACATAAAATGTAAGTAATACAATGCAATAAGATACATTAGAAGCAGATGAGAAGGAAAAGGGAAAAACAGAGGTCAAGGAATGTGACTTACAAAAATGCATCATCTATGCTTGTGGGGTGGACAGAAATTCGATTCTAATCATCTAGAAGCCATTTCATAAGAGACCTGATTAGTTTCACAATTCATAGAACCCATAATATTAAATGCCAAGCAATTGCTCCAGAGAGGCATGGTTATATCTGATCATTAGACAAGAGAAATTACCCTGAAAGTCCATGGTATTTAAGCCATTAACATTTGTTCTTGGTGTTGTAATTTGCCATTTTCTTTCTCTAATATACTATATATATACATATATATATGTGTGTGTGTGTGTATATATATGTATATATATGTATATATTCTCAGCTTCTGTTTTAATTTCAAAGAGAAAAACAATTTTGTTTCTTTCTTTATTTTTAGCTTGAAGAGGGAGGAAAATATATAGTGTGGTAAATCTACAAAGCATTCTTTTTGAGTGTAGTGCTTCACTAATATCACACTGAATTATATGTTTTTGTTTGCCCCCAAGATTTCTTCTAGAGAGGGCTATTTTAACTTATTTTGACTTCCTGTCTCAGTGCCTAGAATAAAGTTCAATAAATGTTGAATGGAATGAGTGACTGAGCATTGGGTTTCTTGATTTTCATTGTTGTATGGTGTCCCACTGTGTGTATTATTATATGTCCTTTCTATTAATGGACATTTGGGTTGTTTCCTGCTTGGAGAAATTACAAACTTTGCTGCTGTGAGCATACTTGTGCATGTATTGTCCTGCACATAAATGCATGTACTCCAGAGAATGAACCTAACATAGAATAACTGGGTTATATTATATCTATATCTTGCAGTTTACTAGATAACACCACTCTATTTTCCAAAGTGGTGGTTCCCATTACTTTCTCACCAGCAGTAAATAAGAGTATCTGATGGTCTACATTCACACAAACACAAACATCAAATAATTTCAGATTTTTTTTTATTTTTACTAATTTTGTATGCTTTGGTGTCTCCTTGTGGGATTATTTTGCATTTACCTGATTACTAATGAAGTTGAGTACATTTCTTTGTAAAAGGTTATTGAGAGTCCTTTCATGTGAAGAGCCAGTTCAAGAATTTTGGATATTTAAAAAATTGGGTCATCTGTTCTTTTTAAAATTATAATTATTATTATAGGAATTCTTTATGTATTCTGCATACTAATCCTTTGTCTATTATATATGCTGCAAGTATCTTCTCCTACTCTATGGTTTATCATTTCACTCTTTTTATAGTGTCTCAATGAAGAATGTTCTTATGTCAAATTTAGCAGCCTTTCCCTCTACAGTGAGTGATTTTTGTATCTTATGTAAGAAATTCCTCCCTATCTCAAAGTCATAAAGATATATCTTACAGTCTCTTCCAAAAAGCTTTATGATTTTTTTCACATTAGGTTTTTAAAACTAGGAATAATTATAGGGTGCCTGGGTGGCTCAGTCATTAAGCATCTGCCTTTGGCTTGGGTCATGATCCCAGGGTCCTGGGATCAAGCCCTGCACTGGGCTCCCTGCTCAGAGGGAAGCCTGCTTCTCCCTCTCCCACTCCCCCTGCTTGTGTTCCCTCTTTTGCTATCTCTGTCAAATAAATAAAATAAAATCTTAAAAAAAATAAACTAGGAATAATTATTATTAGTTTTGGGGGGGTATGAGGAGGTAATCTGGTAGGTTTCAAAACAATTCACTTTACTGAAGCAGCCCAAGAGTTTGCCACCATAGAGCTGTGTCAGAGCCACACGTGTAGTTCTTGGGCGGAGATAGGTTGGAGGTTGATGACTAAGCTATTATCTTTAGAGTGACTGACAGGGCAAAGGACAACTGCCACACCCCTGCTGCCCCCAGGTGCTATAGACAAGAGGCAGTACCTTGGTGGGCACACAAATAGGCAAGGGCCCACCCTCCAACACCAGCCCAAGAACAGGGGTGGTTAGTAGACTATAGGTAGTCCAGAGCTGTGTAAGCTTCATAACAGCCTTTCACAGATGTCCACACCCTAATCCCCAGAATCTGTGACTGTTGCTTTATATAGCAAAAAGGACTTTGCAGATGTAAATAAGTTAAGGATCTTGAGATATGGAGATGATCCTGGATTATCCAAGCAGACCTGATGCAATCACAAAGTCCTAAAAGAGGGAGGGAGAAGATCAGAGAGGAGAGAAGCTGCTACACTACTGGTTTTGAAGATGGAGGAAAACACCTCATGTCAAGTAATATAGGCAGAGTCTAGAAGCCCAAAAAAGCAAGGAAACAAATTCTTTCCTGGAGCCTCCAAAGGAATGCAATCCTGTGAACCCAGTTTAGACTTCTGACTTACAGAACTGCAAGATAATAAATTTGTGTTGTTTTTCAGCCACAAAACCCTAGACTTGTCCCGTGTTCCATGTGAGTGTCACCCCAAATCAGCATGCTAGCACCATTCTGGCAGTCCAGTCCGGTAAGATCTCTTAGAAGAAATACCATCCTGGCCAGTGGGAGAATCTTCTCACCCCAGGTACCCCCTCCTGGAATCTGGTCAGCACCAGCTCAGGATAATCATATGGGCATGCTGGAGAGTACTCCCAAGGGAGAGAAAATGAGACCAGTGCCCACATAGGTCTCTGGGCTAAGACCACCCCACCCTGACATCTCTTTTGGCCTCCACTGGTCTCAGGAACTTGGGGTTCTTAGAAACTTTCAGGGAAGACACCCCAAAGTGTAGGGATCCTCTGAGGAGCTCACTTGCCTGGTCTAAGGGTGGTATGGCATATAATAAATGATCACCGCTATCCTCAGATTTTAAGCCAGGATGTGACATGATCTGTTATCACCCTGGCTGCTGTGTGGAGAATGACCCTAGACCCACCAAGGGTGGAAGCAGGGAAACCACATAAAAGCACTACTGCCTTCATCCTGGGGAAAGATATAATAACTCCAATTAGGGTGGTGAAGCAGATATGGAAAGGGGTAGAGAAAAGAGAGATCTTCTTGGAAGTAGCATTTTGCTTGCATTTATTCAGCACTGAGTGCATCCGTTCTACCTTGTATTCCATCATCAGGAAGGCACTATGGAACAAGCAAGCATGGATGGATGATTCAGATCAAGTGAATTTTTAATCCTCTTTCCCCCTCTTATACTTCGTGACTTTGGGCAGGTGACTTCCATATCTGTAAATTTCATATAATTATAATTTATCCCAAGACTTGTGTGAGTACTAAAGGCGATAAGAAATGCCATGGGCCTGGGTGTGACACAGAGTAGGAGTTTAATGAACTACTTTCCCTTCCTATTCATGTTTGTTATCTCCACTAGGTAGCAAAGTATCCAGCAAAGAGATGACTTAGTTATTATTTGCAGAATTGAATTAAATGATATCATTATTTGTTTGGGAAGCTAATGTTCTCTCAGAGAAATGGTTCTTTTTTTTTTTTTTAAGATTTTATTTATTTGAGAGAGAGAGAGTGAACGAAAGAGAGCAAACAAGCAGGGGGAGCAACAGAGGGAGAGGGAGAAGGGGGCTCCCTGGGCTGGGGCTTGATCCCAGGACCCTGGGATCATGCCCTGAGCCGGAGACAGATGCTTAATCAACTGAGCCACCCAGATGCCCCAGAGCAGTGGTTCTTAACTCTGTTATAGGCCGGAGAACTCTTTGAGTTTCTGATGATAATTGCACATAGTCGATATGTGTAAAATTTTGAGTACAATTTCAGGGGGTTCATGACTCTTCTGAAATACATTCATAATACATTACTTTAGAACCACAGGACAAACCCTAAAACATATTTGTTATTGTTTTTAAATTATGCCCTTGGAAAAAAGACCTTAGTTTGGAATAATCATCTATTTAGCTGTATCCATTGCTATATCCCAATACAAGTCAAGAATTTAACTGCTTTACATTTAAATCCCAAAAGTCTGTTCAAAAAATTAGCGATGAGGGAACTCAAGATCTGTCCAATATCTGTGGAATTGGCTTTAAAGAAATAACCTTCTGGGATTAGAGTCTGCAGGGCCATTGGCCTGACCTGTCCCCTTACAGCTTTGATGCTGACCTGAGGTCAGGTCAGTCCCCTTTTTTTGTTCCTTCATAATCAGTGGTGATGGTGATTTAAAAGTGATTTTCAAAAGCTAAATGCTGAGACAGTTAAAGAGCTTACCAATAGCTTGATGACCTTAGAAGAATAAACCCAAATCCTGAGATTTCAGATGGAGAAGTGATTTCTGGATGGGACATCACAAGAAGATTTACAATGAGACAGCAAGCAGAAGTACAGCCCTGAAATGGATGAGGCCCTCATCTTAGAGAGCCCAAAATGATTTGGGGTATTAGGGTGAATCTGATTACTTTTATATATGTAATTTAAAAATGTATTCGGATTAGCCTTGATTTGCTGTAAACAGTTTTGTTTTTTGTTTTTTTGTTTTTTTCGGAAAATGATGTCTTTCTTCCACAAATGCAGTAAAAAAAATACACATGAGATCAAGATCTGTGTATGGAATAATGTAGAATTAATTTTCAGCGCCAATTTCATCACCTGCCTGACTAGCGGGACTGAGTCAGAACCCCAGGGGCTGTGGTGGCCAAAGACCCTTTTCCTAGAACTATCTACTCCCCTCCCCCCAATCTGTTTCTGCTCTCAGTAATTTTAAAGGACTCTAAACCACTGTAATCCCTAGCTTCTTCAGAGAATTTATAGATGTGACTAAAACCTAATCCATTTTGGCATAAAGCTAGAAATTGCTTTGGTGTTGAAATATGTGCAGACATGAGTTTCCTTAAAATCAATGGAGTGCTTCTATCTTCTCCTTCTTTCAGAATACTTTGTGATGCCCAGAAGTTTATATAAGGGTTTTATACACCTGCACATCATGATATTAGAGATGGTAAATGGTGGGAAGACTTAACAGATCATCTGGTCCTTGTATGTGCCAGAATAGCATGGTTTCTTACAACATACTGTCCGGAAATCTATTCTAGCTGCAAAAGCCTCTAGCCATCCTGTTAAGTAATTCTATAATAATCTGAGGGAGCTAGGGCATCTTCCTTGACATTAAGTATATACTTTCTCCCCAAAATTTTAACCATATTTTTAAGGACCCCTTTTTTGACAGCCTTAATTTATCAATTTTCTTTCTTGATTTCTGAGCCCTTTAAGGACTGGCTTCAAATAATAAGAGACTTTTTTTTTAAGTATAAGAAGATTAAATAATGTATTTTTGAGCCATTGCAGATTTTCTCTGGGTGTGAGTCTGCACTCTGTGGTAGTATCTTTGTGTACTGTCTAGCTTTTACCGATTTTTTTCCTGTAAGAAATCTCGAGACTCTTTCATATTTTGAATATGAGAACAGAAATGCTATTATGAGTATTTAAAACTTGGGAATTATAGAGTAGTTTACAGTAAAAATAAGACAATAAATATGCCAATTTAGAAAATTTTTTAGATAGTAAGATGATTGATGAAAAAGAATTGAGTTGTGCAATCTCTGAGAAAATTGGATTCTGCAAAATATATTTCCTAGATATGTTCAACCATAATCAGTTCTTTCATTACATTCCCGTCAGAATTAAATCCTCAAAAATTGTGGGGAAAGAAAAGCAGAGAAAATGCAGAAAACATTTCCAAGTTGTATTTTGCCTTTTGTATTGGGATTTCAAATGGTGACCTAAGAGAACAGTGTTGCTTGCCTGTGATGTGGCTGGAGGCGCCTGGATGAGTGGAGGAGGTAGATTGTGCATTTCAAAATGTGTGTGCGTTTCAAAATTTATCTCTGACCCACCACTTGTGCCTCCTCTTCCATTTTGATGGGCTGTGTGGATTTTTCTTAGACACAAGAATTTTAGGTTCTCAAGATAGTGAGGGTATTGCAAAAAGAATATCTTGGTGGCTGAAACAAGAAGAGATTAGGAGAAAGAAAAAATGTAAAAGGAGTTCATAAAACTCAGACATCAAACCTCATGTATGTATTTTGCCATTCTGTTCACTATTTTATAAGACTAAAGATAAAAGAGAGAGCCTATCAACTTTATGGCCAATAATTGATTTTACTGGTATTTTTCTTGCTTTTTGTAAAATCTATAAAGAGGAGGAATTGTGTTGGAACAAAAATTGAAAGCTAAATCATTACTGCCATATTATTATATAAAGAGACCCTTTATTCAAAGAACTGTCTGAGTTTTCATTCTGTCTGGTGTATTTTTAAATCCCCCATAAATATTTTAAATCCTTTGGTAACAGAAGTTTGGTAGTAGAAGCCAAAGTTCCATATTTCTTGTTAAATGTTTCTTAAATCTTGTCCTTTCACCAGTATAGAAACTATTTCATAATTTCTAAGGTATTTTCTCAATATGCTTGCTTTGGGTGTTAAATTACTCAGTTGACACTGCCCCCTGTTTTCTGGTGGAATGGTATTTGCAATAGGTTAACTGATGGCCAGAAAGACAGCTAAGGTCTAGTGAAAAGAATCTGTGATATGAAATGAGGTCTGTTTGACTTTCTTGTTACACACTTGACCTTGAATCTGTCATTAACCTCCATGAACCTCTGTTCCCTCCACGTGATGGAGATGGTAGCATTCTGCCTACTGTTGGGAAGTTAGCAAATAAGGAGGACATCAGCCAGGTCTTAGTTTCTATTTACTAGATAGGTTTTCCCCTGTTTGCAAACTGTACCATGTCACTCAGAGAAGGGAGGAACCGTGTTTCCAACCTCCCCAATATGTCAGATTTCCCCTTCTGATTGCACAGGAGCAGCCCAACATCATGATGTTGCAAATTACAGGAAATTTATAATTCTCTTTCTCACTTGAATAAGGCAGCCTAGTTTGTCTTGTCACAGTATTTTATTTTATTTTATTTTTTTCATTTCTCCCAACCCTGTAACCACAGTTACCAGAGCCACATTTGGATCTGGTTGGCATTCATAATACTGTCAGTCAGGGATTTCAAAAAGCCACTGGTCACGTGTCAGCTCCATGAGCCTCTGGGGAAGGTGCCCAGTGCCACTCCTCTTCTAAATCCCAGCTTTTTTTTTTCTTTATCTCCTGTAGTGTAAAAGCACAACTGAAATGGCAAGACATACTTCAAAACTCGCGAAGCCTGGCTACTAAACCAGAGCTTACTATGTTGTTGAGACTCCATTCTGAGGGCCTGGCTACTAATGAGGCAGTATGCTTGCTTGGGCCACCCCACCCCATCCCCACCCTGGCTCCCTTCCCCACAAGGTGGGGTTTTAGACACCACTCTTGGAAATAGGTAGTGACCCAAGTGACATGTATTTGGTCTGAGGTGAAAGGGGAATTGTCAAGTTTATCTCTTGGATGTTAAGATTCTCTGTAGTCCCATGTTTCTACCATGGGCCATGTGAATCCTGAGATGACTATTCCTGTGTATTTCTTGAAATGTTTCAATTTGGTGGTGAGAAGATGTAGCTGCTCTTGATCTTGGAAGCAGATGATAAATAATGTGAAAATTCTCTCATCTCTTTTCTGCTGTGTGTAATTGTGGTTTTCTGGATGTATCTCAAGCCTTCATGTCAATGATACTCTATTTTATGCCATTTCTACTCTCTAGAGCAAGTATAGTATGATGAAAATGTAGAGAATTAACTTTTTTTCCAGAGCTGCTATTGTTTTTATCCAGCTTAAGTAAACAGAAAGCTTTCCTTGTTTGCTTCTCTGAGACTCAGAGGGCTGAGTAAATACTGCATACGCTGTAATGTAGAAATCTAGCTTGTGCTTGGAATAACTGAATTGCAAAGTGATACATAGATGAGTGGGGGATTATGAATATTGAACACCCACTGTATTAGCTATGTCTTTTATTTTCTGTATTCTGATGTTTAGACATCTGGGATTTTGCTGACCCTGGAGGGGCTGCCCCTCCCAGGGTGAGCCTGTTCCTGGAGACAGTGAACAACTGGCCCTAAAGCATGCTTGCCAAATACAAACCAACCAATCCAGAGCCCACACCCCAACCATCTCCTCTCTTGGCTCTCACACTGGGTCAGTACCTCCCTTCTCCTGTCACCCCAGGGCCAGCCAGGTACCAGGCAACTAGGGATACCCCAGAACCTGCTGAAATTACTCAAACTAGCCAATCTTAAACTGCTTGCCCTGCCTCACCTGTTCCTTCTCATGGAAACTGCAATAAAGTCTCTTATACTCAGTCCCTCCCTCCCTCTGTCTCCTGACCAACTCCAGTGCTTCCCTGTGGGGCCCACCATGGTGTGGCATGCCCCCTTCTCTTGAGAACTGTGGGTAACAAACTGTGTTTTTGATTGCAAGCATCTTCTGATCTGTTAGCCTTACTATACCTCAATTTTTCTATTAATACACTACATTTTAAAACACCCACAGATACCCATATACTGTATGGTACTGTTGTGCCTCCAAGATGCTACTAGATAATGTTGTATCTGTCTTTACATACAGTATGAAAATCTAAATTGTATACTTAAGAACAGGATTTTTTTTAATTCCTCAGTGACGTGAATAAAATAAGCCCTCAAGAAAATATTTCAGAGGGAAGCCTGGGTGGCTCAGTCTGTTGAGCGGCTGCCTCCAGCTCGGGTCATGATCCCAGGGTCCTGGGATAGAGTCCTACATGGGGCTCCCTGCTCTGCAGGAGGCCTGCTTCTCCCTCTGCCTGCTGCTCCCCCTGCTTGTGTTCTCTCTCTCTCCCTGTCAAATAAATAAATAAAATCTTAAAAAAAAAAAAAAAAGAAAGAAAATATTTCAGAGAGTGAATTGATTTGTTGTCAAGAATCCTGGGAAGTTTGGTGAATGCATACAGCTTGTTTTTCCTTTTCGTCCAGTTTTGGGGTCAATCATTCACCTGCTGCTCTGCACTACTAGGATTATTGGTATTAAGTAGCTGATAGCTCAATCTGCATTTTTATTTTGATTTTATTTGTGCACCAGATAAAAACCATTCCTGACTGTGCAAATTTCAAAGCTTTATGAGGAAGAAATGGATTAGGTAAGCTGAAAACATTACCGTGAAACCTTTCTAATTAAGGTTTATAAGGAATAAATGTGAGATAACTATAATCTATTTTTTCTCCTCTCCTCCGCAAACACTCGTAATAATAGAATAATGACAGGCTTCAGGATAAGAAAACTGGAACATGTGAGGGACCTGATTTTTTTTTTCTTTTAGTTCAGAATTTAAAAATTAGTGGAGTCCAAGTTTAATTAATGATTTTTTTATCAGCTGTACTAGAGCTAATACTTCATTATAAAATGAAAGAAAGTTATGCAAAACTACATGACTGACTACTGAGCTTTATAATGCCCAAGTCACAGAGAGACTCCAGGCCTCTTTCACCCCTATACTTTGTATGGCTGCCACTGCCTACAGCCCCACCAGGAAGTGCAGAAGACAGCGGGATGCCTTGCTGTGAACAATCTACGTGTCCCAGTTGTATGGGAAATGGCTGACAAGTACTACAGATGGCCACTAGGAATCTAGGTAATGCAAAGTGAAGTAACAGTGGGATATTATTTTTTAACTATTTTAAAATAACCAAAGATTTAAAAACACTTAGTGGTTATAAGAAATAAGGACTTTCTTAATCTGTGTAAATTGTATTATACCACTTTCTGAAGGGCAATTTAGCAATATAGCAAAGGCTCTCTCAACTGACCACCATTTAACCACCTTGCCAGATTAGCCAACCTCTTTCTTCTGTAAAACCTCCTGACTGATGCCTACCTTGTGCGGACCACATAGGAGGCTATTCCCTGGTCTGCTTGCATATTCTCACTTCCACTTGTTGAATTCTATGCTCAACATAAGTCAGTTATGTTTCTTCATGGTGATGTTACTGGTCATGTTATTCATGATTTAATTAAATAATATAGAAGCCACTATTTCATATGAGAGTGAATAAAAATTCTTTCTATGAAAACTAAACTAAATGCTTGGAAAAGACTAAAAAATTGTTCACTAAAAAAACATTGTTGAGTTTATATAATATATATATATATACATAATATGTATTATATATTTTAGAATATAATATGCTAATATTATATGTAAATAGTCTATATAATATATGTACCACAATTTGTTACCCATTCACCTATTGATATACAGTATGTATGGTTTGTACAATCGGGTCATTTCCAGTTTCTGGCTATTACAAGTAAAGTTGCTAAAAATATTTATGTAGAAGTCTTTGTGTGGACATATGCTTATTCTTTAATTCTCAGCCAAGCTGAGAAAGTGGGGCATATTCGGGGGTATTATCATGAATGATATATTAAGGTTTGTCTTACATTAATTTTCAGAGCCCATAATTTTGGCTTTTATGCCACCTTACAGAATAAAGAGAGGTGTTTCTGTCTCCATTCTGCCTTCTTACAGCACCTTGTCTTTTGGTGTAACCTGGTGTAAGCCCAACTATAACCTGTAACCTGTTGTTCCCCCAACTTTCTTAACTCTTTCACATTTTAATATACTGACAAAATACCACCTAGAAGTCAGTGTACCTTTGCATTGGAATTGCATTAGAAAAATGTATCATAGACATGTGTCAAAGTTATGGTTATGAGATTGATACCACACTCAGCTCCTGGAGATGACCTTGAATAGTTTAAGCCAATCTGCACATTAAATTACATCTTTTAACAGGGAATGGGCTTGGAATGAGAGCTTGAAAACCTGTAAGTCTTGGGGTACCTGGGTGGCTCAGTAGGTTAAACGTTTGCATTTAGCTCAGATCATGATCCCAGAGTCCTGGGATCAAGCCCTACATCAGGCTCTCTGCTCGGTGGGGAGCCTCCTCTCTCTCTCTCACCCCCTGCTTGTGCTCTCTCTCTCTCTCTCTCTCTCTCTCTCTATCTCAAATAAACAAGATCTTAAAAAAAAGAAAAGAAAAGAAAAAGAAAAGAAAACCTGTAAGTCTTGTTAGAGTCTCAAGACTTTTGCTTGGAACGCTGGGGTACGGATGCCGTCTTCCCATCTTGACTTGAAGAAAGAAGCATAGAGCCTTGAGAATTGCCAGAGCCATCCATTTTGGGATTCCAGGAAAGAAGATGCCTGAGGAAAGGATTTAACAGCACAAAAGCAAAGCATAGAAAGGAGAAGAAAAGCTTCATGACAAACCCATCAGGCCTCTAAGAGCAAGTTTCTCATTTATGTCTTTGCTATTGATAAAATAGCAGTGGGTGATTTTGAAAGTGATAACAGACATTGGTGGACACTTTACTCATGAGCATGAAGCAGGCTTTTATTATCAACACTTCAGGCATTGAATCATTCCAGGATGAAAGCTAATACCTCATCTAATTGGTACTCCTTATCCAGTAGGGTGTCCCATATCTTTGTTCCTACAGAACTGTAGCCCCTGATGGTGCGACCTCTATGTGATGCTGTCTAATACAACTTTCTGCCATGAGGAAACTGTTCCACGTCTGCACTTTCCAGTATGGCAGCTACTGGCCACATGTGGCTATTGAACACTTGACATGAGACTAATGAAATAGACAAACTGAATTTTAAGTTTTATTTATTGTTAATTAAATCTTAAATAGACACTTATTAGGGGAAAAAATGCTACCTGTGCATGGATTGAGCTTCAAATTTTCCCGTTTCAGGTGATTGTACATGTGTCTTCATTATGTATCATCTCCTAAAGGCAATCAATCACATAATATTAAAATAACCATAGCACTGTGTTTAGCATTTTACTTACACTTAATACATTTTAGAAGAAAAAAAAATCTCTAACATCAATTTTTGCTTTCCATTGTGAATCACCCATTGGAATCTTGTAATGAAGAACAGCAAACCTACTCTAATAGAAATGCTAAAGGAATTCTTCAGGCTGAAACAAAATGGTACCAGAAGTAAATCTGGATCTTTAGAAATGAATGAAGAACATCAGAGATTACAAATATCTGAGTAAATATGTGACTTTTTTTCTTGAATTCTCTAAAAATACATATGACTGTTTAAAACAAAAAATTATAACATTGTCTTATGGGGTTTTTAGTGTTTGTAGATATGATGCCTATTACAGTAGACTCATAAAAGACATCTGGGGATGGGAAGATTAAAAGGCCTTATGTAGTTGCAGGATTTCTGCATACTATAAGAAGTGGAACCATGTTCTTAGTATGAATGGTTTGGCATGTATATTATAATCCCCAGACAAACACTAAAAGAAACAATAATAAAAAAGTTAAAGAAGTATATGGCCCCAATAGATAAAGTATAATATTGTCTTAGTTCAGGTCACAAACAAAAATACCATAGATGGGGTGGCTTAAGCAAGAAACATTTATTTCTTATAGTTCTGGAGGCTGGGAAGTCCAAAATCAAGGTGCCAGCAGATTTGGTGTCTTGTGAGAGCACTCTTCCTGGCTTATAAACAGCTGTCTCAGCCAAGACAGAGGTCATCTCTCTAGTGCCTCATATAAGGGCACTTATCCCATCATAAGGGCTCCACTCTCATGACCTAATTACCTCCCAAAGGCCTTGTCTCTAAATACTATCACATTGAGGATCAAGGCTTCAACATAAGAATTTTAGGAGAACACATTTACTTCATAGCAGAAATATTTAAAAATATTCAGATAATCCAAAAGAAAGGGAAGAAAAAGAGAAGGGACAAACAGAAAACAAATAATAAAGTAGTAGACCTAAATCCAAGCCATATCAATAATTACATTAAGTGTTAGTGATCTAAAACACTATAATTAAAAGACAGAGATTATCAGAATGGACAGAAGCAAAACTCTAATATGTGCTGCTCATAAGAGAAGTACTTTACATAGAAAGACACAGCTAGGTTGAAAATAGTTGGATGGAAAGCAATATACTCTGCACGAAGTAAGCATAAGAAAGCTGGAGTGGCTGTGTTCATATCAAATGAAATAAACTTCTAGACAAAGAATATTAGCAGAGGTAAGGGATATTTCATTATAAGAAAAGGAATAAATCATCAGTAGACATTATAATGTGCTTGGGCATAATAACAGAACTTCACAATACTTAAAGCAAAAGTGGACAGAATAAAAGGGAAAATAGACAATTCCACATAGTATTATATTTAAGACTCCTTTCTTAGCAATTAATAAGCATCTGGACTTTAAGAATATCAGTTGACAGGGGCACCTGGGTGGCTCAGTAGTTAAGCATCTGCCTTCGGCTCAGGTCATGCTCCCAGGGTTCTGGGATCGAGCCCCACATTGGGCTCCCTGCTCGGCGGGAAGCCTGCTTCTCCCTCTCCCACTCCCCTTGCTTGTGTTCCCTCTATTGCTGTGTCTCTCTCTGTCAAATAAATAAAATCTTAAAAAAAAAGAGTATCAGTAGACATAGAAGATTTTTTTTTAAGATTTTATTTATTTATTTGACAGAGAGAGACACAGCGAGAGAGGGAACACAAGCAGAGAGAGTGGGAGAGGGAGAAGCAGGCTTCCCGCCGAGCAGGGAGCCCAACGTGGGGCTCGATCCCAGGACCCTGGGACCATGACCTGAGCCGAAGGCAGACACTTAATGACTGAGCCACCCAGGCGCCCCAGACATAGAAGATTTTAGCAACAGTGTCAATTCCCATGATCTAATTGAAATTTATAGAACACCATTTATAGAATTGCAAAATAAACTTCTTTTCAAAGTACATTCTTCAATACCAACTATATGTTGGACCATAAAACAAATTTCAATAAGTTTAAAAAAATTAAAATCATACAAAGTATATTATCTGAAACAAATCGAAAATAAATCAGTAGGGGGCGCCTGGGTGGCTCAGTCGTTAAGCGTCTGCCTTCGGCTCAGGTCATGATCCCGGGGTCCTGGGATCGAGCCCCGCATCGGGCTCCCTGCTCAGCGGGAAGCCTGCTTCTCCCTCTCCCACTCCCCCTGCCTGCGTTCCCTCTCTCGCTGTGTCTCTCTCTGTCAAATAAATAAATAAAATCGTAAAAAAAAAAAAAGAAAAAAGAAAATAAATCAGTAGGAATAATCTTATTTCAGAGGAAATTATAAATATTTAGAAATTAAAAAGAACCCTTCTAAGTTATTCATAGATCAAAGGAGAAATGTAAGAGAAATTAGAAAATACTTTGAATTGAATGATAATGTGACCTATCAAAATATGTGAGTAGAAGGAAAAACAGTTTTAAGTGCCTATATTTTTAAAAAAGAAAAATATAAAATCAGTCACCTAAGGTTTTACCTTAAGAAGTTAGAGAAGGATAAATTAAACCAAAAGTAAACCAAAAGGAGGAAATAATAAAGATAAGGACAAAACTTAAAAAAATAGTAGAAATATGCAGCAGAGAAAATTAACAAAGTCAGATAATAGTTCTTTGAAAAGATTAATTTCAACAAACACTTAGCTGGACCAATCAAGAGAAAAGAGAGAGAACACTAATCATCGAAACCAGAAATGAAAGACAGGTTATTACTTCAGAGTCTACAGACTAAAAAGATAATAAATGAAAGGCCTCAAACCATTTTTAGAATCTCATTTTGTATCTGGGAACTCATAAATAGAAATAGGTAATATTCAGTAAAACAAATAAGGATTACTCTGTAAATCTTTTTTGAGTCATAAGATTTTTATTCTGCTATGTGCTTAAAATTTGAACTATGAAACTAAATTATAAATGTATCTAAACTATAACATCTAGATTTTAAGGGAGCGAGGAGATCTTATTTTTTATTCTTTATGTGAGCAAGTCATAAAGAAAGAAAATTAAGATTTTTCATCCTATTCTTCATTAAGATCAGAGTTTTCTTATGCACTATCATCCACTGTAAAGTTCAAAAAAGTTCACGGGAGAATTGTATGTGTGTACACTAAACACATTCTGTAACAAAACCTTTATTGCAGGAAGGAGTTGTAATGTTCCAAGTAAAACTTCCCTGGGTACATGTATGTGAAGTTTTAGAGCAAAGGGGAAATATTCTTAACAAAAATTAATCAAATAATTAATCAGCCAAATAACTGTAGATCTATATCCAGTTATTATTAAGTGAAGAATAATTTCAAAATATTAGAATTATATCCATTGCTTTAATTACCTTGACAGTATACTATAAAGAAAGATATATGAAAATATTCATGAGAAAACACAAATCTATATTTAATAATGTCCAAGTGGGAAAAAAAGAAATCACTATTCTTATTTTTATGTGACGCATATGGTCTTATTCTTATGATATTTCAAAATTTCATAAAAACAAGTATAATAGTGATTCTTCAGATCTTTCTTTTTGTTTGTTTTTACTTTTGTTTTGTGGGAACTTGGTTCTTATTCCAATGTTGCTTTATTGGCTTCTTTTTTCTTATCATTGTAAACAGGAACAATTTGGTACCTATAATACTCTTAAAGGAAAGATATTTGTTAAGTGGATTTGGACATCAATTAATATGGCTGAATGAGCAACTATAAAATATCCCTTTTTTGCTCTCAAAGAACAGAAATTTGAATGAAATATATTTTTAAAATGTTAAAATATACTTAATATTTTATTAATACCCAAATTAAATATGAAATATATTAAAATATTTAAAATAAATAACTCTGTTTAAAAGGAACAGTAGAGGAATTTCCATGTTCGAGGAACACTGAAGAGGGCATAGTGGAAATTAAAGATGGGACCCCACAGAGAAGAGTGAATAGATGCAGAAAACGGATTTGAATGCTAAAAGGTTCACACCAAAATGGTTGATGGCCATAACCTTTTTATGGCCAAAGAGCAGAATGAAGCTGGGTGCCAGATAGCTCTACTAACAGTGAAATGGCCTGAATTAATTTTATCTGAAACCCTAGGACATGGCCACAATATGCCACTTTCCTGTGATCTTGAAAGAAAAGAAAAGCAGCCATGAGAACACCTTAGCCAAGATGGTATGTGGGCATGACATCCAAACTAGTCTGCACATGTAGACAAAGCATACAAACCTCAAGCTAAAGATTTGTTTGTTCAACCTGGAGGGCCTTCCTGAGGCAACTGAAAAAAAAAAAACACATGAAACAAGGAGTTTGCATGAGAGGAAAAACTCCTTTGTAACCTGCTCTGTAAGAGATCTCAGACAAAAGTGATAAACACATGAGGAAATGCATCATTAAGAGACGTAGTCAGTTGATGTAACAAATGGAAGAAATCATACCAAAGGAGATAGAAATAATAAAGTTAAAAAGGATTATAAAATCTGTATGCTGAGACTGTGTGTAGAGATTTTTTTTTTTTAAAGCTAGTAGCATCCTTCCAATGAAAAAGAAAGGTTATTGGCACAAGCATGCAGATATAAACAAAAAACAACATTGGAAATCTTGAAAGTTTCAATAAAATTTTTAAAAAGAGAAGATGATGAACAGTGGATTTAATACAGTTGAAGAGAAAATCAACCTACTAATACAGAACAAAAGAACACAACAGAGAGGAGTTAAGTGATAGAAAATATTGACGATAAATTAAGAGAGTTGGTGGATAGATTGCAAGTTCTAGCATAATTAATAAGAAACCTAGAAATAGGTAAAGATGAATATGCAAAAAGGAAGTTTTTGAAGGGATAAAGTCTGAAAATTATCCATAATTGAAAAAAGATATGTTACTTGATTGTAACTATTCATTGACTGGAGGAAATCAGGAAAAGCAAAGAGAACTCGTGGTCACTATGAAAGTGAAGGTAAAATGATAAAATGAGTCTAAACAGTTCAGTAACTAAAACTAATACAAAAGAGTTAAACTCACCTCTTAAAATTAAAAGACTCAAATTGATGAATGAACAAACTCTAGCTTTATGAAACACAATGATACCAAAGAAAAGGTTGAAAATTAAAGGATGAAGGGGCACCTGGATGGCTCAGTCACTAAGCGTCTGCCTTCAGCTCAGGTCATGATTCCAGAGTCCTGAGATCGAGCCCCACATCAGGCTCCCTGCTCCGCGGGAAGCCTGCTTCTCCCTCTCCCACTTCCCCTGCTTGTGTTCCCTCTCTTGCTGTGTCTCTCTCTCTCTCAAATAAATAAAATCTTTAAAAAAAAAAAAAGAAAAAATTAAAGGATGAAAAAGATAATAGCGGGGAAAGACTAACAAAAGAAAACTGGTGTAATGAAGTTAATACTTGTCCAAGTAGAACTCAAAGCAGATTGTAAGGCGCCTGGGTGGCTCGGTTGGTTAAGAGACTGCCTTCAGCTCAGGTCATGATCCTGGAGTTCCGGGATCGGGTCCCACATTGGGCTTCCTGCTCAGCAGGGAGTCTGCTTCTCCCTCTGACCCTCTTCCCTCTCGTGCTCTCTATCTCTCATTCTCTCGCTCTCAAATAAATAAATAAAATCTTAAAAAAAAAAAAGCAGATTGCATTAGTAGGGACAAAGGATAACAATACAATAAAATCAGGGGTGCCTGGGTGGCTCTGTTAGTTAAGTGTCTGCCTTCAGCTCAGGTCATAATCTCAGGGTCCTGAGATCAAGTCCCAGGTCAGACTCCCCATTCAGCGGGGAATCGGCTTCTCCCTCCACCCCCCACGTGGATAAATAAAATCTTAAAAAAAAATACAATAAAATTAGATACCAGCTTTAAAGAGAAGGCTCAGAACTCCAGTAATCAATTCATCAATTAAATATGAAATATTTAGAAGTGAACAACAAAAATGCATATTAATGATTCATGGGATGCAGGTGAATGAGAATTTTTATATGTACATGTATTTATTTTAAAAAGGGAAAGCTTGAAAAGAAATCATCTATATGTTCAACTCAAGGAATTAGAGGTAATTAAGAATTAAACCTAAATAAAGTAAAATAAAAGAATTAGAAAATTAAAAGCAGAAATGCATTTAATTAAAAAAAAGAAAATCAAGTACAACATAATAAAACCAGTTCTTTGAAAAGACATATAGAATAGAGTTTTATCAAGACTGATTAAGAAAAGTAGAGAGAAGTTAAAATATTTAGAGCAATGAAGTAACAGAACTACAATACAATAGGCTTAAAATTATGACTATTATAAACAAATTAATGTCAATGATTTTGTAAACTTAATAAAATATAAAACATTTAGAAAAATATGAATTTTAAAAATTCATTCAAGAAATAGAAAATCTATTTATTCAAGTAAAAAAAAAACCTCTGATTTTTAAGACCTTCTCTATAAAATTACACTCATATCAGATGATTTGTGGGTGAATTTTATTAAGCCTGCAATGATTATTCTTCTTTTATAAAACTCTTCCAGAAAATAAAGTAAGAAAGCTCTCCATCTCTGAGCCAGTTATTAAAACTAGCAAGATAGTTCAGGTTGCTTGCTATAAGATCAATTAAAAAAAAATCAGTAGCTCTCCTAGTAAATAATTCCAATACATAATAAGAAAAACCCTATTCCCAATAGCAAGGGGAAAAACATAACACAAAAGGATCTATCTTAAGTAGTATAAGAGCCTTCTGGAATATTTTTAAACTATTAGATTAAACTATATGAAATTCCCTTTTGGTAGATCGAAAATTAGCAAGTATGGCAACTTCGTATGGTTCAATCTAATATATTGATGAAAATAAGGAAACCTAAATAAATGTGGGGCAGGTATTCTTTATAGATACAAAAACTTGATCTCATAAAGGTATCAGTTTTCCACAAATTGACTTACTAATTCAAATCACTATCACTCCAGAAAAATCATATGGCACTTTTTTGACATCTGATTCTAAAATCAAAGCAAAGAATAAGCTTTGCTCTGCCAGATATCAAATTCATTGCATAACTATAGTAAATAAAACAGTGTGATAGTGATGTAGAAACAAACAGATCAAAGTAAGTGTTCAGAAAGGTCAGAAACAGAGACAATCATATGTGGGAAAACTTTGAATATAATAGAGGTAGCGTTAAAAATCAGTGAAAGAAAGGGGAATCATTCAGTTGTTGGTATTGGGACAACTAGATTCTCATATGGAAAAAATATTTTTAAATACACCCTATTTAAATAGTAATTCCAGATGATTAGAAAATCTACCTGTGAAAATACTTTAACTATTTAAAGAAAACAAACAAAAATCTTTATATACCTGAGATAGGTAGTGTTTCTTAAATAAGACAAAAATTCACAGAAGAAAATATTAAAAACATTTTTCTCTATCAAAATTACAAAGATCTATATGAGGGGTCATTAAAAATGAATAAGCAATAAGACAACAGAATGAAGGCACATGTTTACCTCTGCTACCTCTCTAAATCTCACCAAATAACATTTTAATGATAAAAAATGTAGAAACCTCACAAGGACAAAGAAATAAGGAGAGAAGGACATAGCAACAATATTTTGGTATCACAGAAAGGCTCAGGAATTGGTAGCACCAGATACTGAAAGAAGAAGGAAACTTGGGGGCCCAAAAGGTGAGAGTGTTGAAAGTCTAAGGGAGCTCATAGATCTTCATAATCCATTCCCTATTAGTAACTGGGAGAAGGCCCTTTCCTCACCCCAGAAGAAGACGAGGTTTGACCATCTGAAGAAGGTAAACCAAAAGGATGCTGGACTAGAGGACACAAGGCCCAATGGCAGGAAAAGATACAGTACTGGAAATGGGAAGAAATTCACAGTCTGAAACTGGGCCACAAGAGTGGCCCCTTTCCTCCTTAAATCAGCCATATTTACATCTTTAAAGCAGAAATTGGAAGATTCTTCCCTAGGAGTTCTGACTTGCCAAGAGTAAAGATCTAAAGATACTGACAGTGGTGTGTCCCAGAGTAAAACAGCCTGGTCAAATCACCTACAGACTCATTAATTTATTCAAAAGCTCTAATCAGCTTTTGACTGCACTACTCTTGAATATGATGGGAGAGCCACTGACCACCAGCAGAGGAAAGTTTCCAATATGAAAAACAGAAATTCCCTCCTCCCCCAAATAACTAACAAAAACTAGAAAAGGAAATTAAAGAAGATAGAGGCAATCTTGGTGAAGAAATGTTTAAAAAAATACTTTAAAAACAATATTTGGAGACCAAAAAAGAACACTTGGAAATTAATAATATGACAAATGAAAAGTCAAATAGAAAGTTTGGAAAATGAAGGAAGAAGAATCATTAAGAAAGTAGAAAATAGTTAAAAAGATGAAAAATATAAAAGATAAAATGAGAGGCCAATCTAGAAGGCCCAACACCTGAATAATAGTACCAGAAATAGAAGGAAAGAAATGAAGGAGGAGGAAATTAATTATTATAATTAAAGAACATTCTTCAGAACCAGAAGACACATGTCCTCAGATTGGCAGAGCCCACCTAGTGCCTAGAGTAATGGCAGAATGAAGATCCACACCAGGACATATCATCATAAAATTTTAGAACTGGGCTCAAGGAGAAAGTTTAAGACTTCTAAAGAGAAAAAAAAAAAAAAAAACAAACTATAGAAAAACCACTAACCGCCACCCCGCCCCCGGCCAAGGTCATATACAAAGGAAAATAACTACACTGGAAACTTTAAGAATAAGCAATTTTTAAAACATTCTGATGAACATACTTTTTAAAAATTTTTTAAAGATTTTATTTATTTATTTGAAAGTGAGAGTGAGAGAGAATAGAGAGAGAGAGAGAGAGATTGAGAGAACCAGTGGAGGGAGAGGCAGAGGGAAAAGCAGATTCTCCACAGAGCAAGGAGCCCGACGTGGGACTCAATCCCAGGACCCTGGGTTCATGGCCTGAGCTGAAGTCACACGCTTAACCAGCTGAGCCACCCAGGTGCCCTGATGAACATACTTTTTAAACTAAAATCAATGCTAAGTCAAATATTCAAACCAGGTGAAGTCAGAATGGAGGTATATTCAGGCATGCAAAGATCTCAAACATTTTACCTCCCTTCTACAAGTGCAGCTGGGGACTATGCTCTATGCAAGTAGGAAGATAAAACATGAAAGTGAAATCTTTGTGGTCCATGAAACAAGAAATCCAAGACAGAAGAGAGATGAAAGGAGATCTTGGAGTGAAAATATGCAGTGGATTAGGGAAAAATATGGCCAGAACAAAAAGACCAGTACAAGAGGACTATCTTCCAGAAGAAACTTATTAGATATCTGGTGTGATGGAATGTTTTGAGAGGAGATTTTCACTTCTGGCAGAAAAAAAAGGGGAGTGGGTGGCAAATGGACAGTTAAGAGCAAATTTGGAGAGTTATTGGTGTGTTGATGGTAACAATGCCAAGAAATTGTGTGGGATCACTTAGGGAATACGTCTGGAGAAAGAAGAGAAGAAAATGAGTCCTGAGAGTTCCTTTGTTTAGAGGTTGGGGAAACACAGAAAGCGAGGCCAGTAAAACAAGAAGAGAGTCAAGAGTGAGTGGAGTTGTGAAAGCCAAGTGAAGAAGATATTTAAGAAGCAAAGACTAATTAGCTTTGTAAAATTATTCAGATCAGTTAGTAAAATCAGGACTGATAACTGATGGCTGGATCTGGCAACAGGGAGCTGCCACTGATGAGAGCTGTTGTGGTGGGGGGGTGAGTACGAAAACCTACAGTGGGTATGGGAGAAAGAAGAGGAATTAGACAGATGTGTCTACATAACTTAAGGAGCTGTAAATGAGAACAGAGGAACATGATGGGAGCTGGGGGAGGGATGTGGGTTAGAGGAGGCTTGTTTTAAGATAGAATTTTTTTTTTAAGATTTTATTTATTTATTTGACAGAGAGAGAGAGAGGAATCACAAGTAGGCAGAGCGGCAGGCAGAGGGAAAGGGAGAAGCAGGCTCCCCGCTGAGCAGAGAGCCCGATGCAGGGCTCGATCCCAGGACCCTGGGATCATGACCTGAGTGGAAGGCAGATGCTTAAGCAACTGAGCCACCTGAGCCACCCAGGCGCCCCTAGAAATTTTTAAGCACGTTTGTATGCCATTGGTAATGATTCAATAGAGAGGGGAAATTTTTATGATACTGAAGACAAAGGAATAATTGATGGAGTGATATATTTTTTTAAGATTTTATTTATTTATTTGTCAGAGAGAGAGGGAGAGCACACACAGGGTGAGCAGCAGACAGAGGGAGAAACAGGCTTCCCGCTGAGCAAGGAGCCCAATGCGGGACTTGATCCCAGGACCTTGGGATCATGAGCCGAAGACAGACACTTAACTGACTGAGCCATCCAGGCATCCCTGGAGTGATATTCTTGATGAAGCAAGAATGGATGGATCCAGTGCTCAGGGTGAGGACTGGCCCTAAGTTGGAGCATAATAATCTATCCATAGTAACAGAAAGGAAACTCTAGTGTGTGGGTTTGTATTATTTAGGGACACATTTATATGTACAAAACTGTTAAACATTGACACAAATAAATTCATCAAATTCATGATAATCAGAGTCTGAAGCAAGGATGGGACTGGGGTAAGGGTAGGGTCAAGGGGATTTCAACTTTTTCTGCAATGTTTTATTTTATTTTTAAAAGATAAAACATGTTAGAATTTTAAAATATTTTTCTGGTCCTATTTATTTCCAAGGTTTCAGATGGCATATCAAACACTTATATAGCTTTCCATCTTAAAGACCAATAATTTCAAGTCTCAAAATTTTGTGCTACAAATATTTTTAGTTAGTTTATTAATATCCAGGTATCTTATCTACCCTATGCCTAAGCTGCTTATGGATCTTTAAGCTGTATTAGGATGCAAAGAGAACCAGATATTTTAAGAAAAGCAGAAGCAAATTGTATTTCAATGCAGATGGAAGAAAGGGCACATCACCAAGAAGAAACATAATTTTGGCATCAGCCTTAAGACTAATGTCAGGAGAGCTAAAGCAACCCTGGTTCCCAATGGGTACTGATAACAACAAAGCATTTGTTTTTGAATTTTGTCAAAGATAGGAAAACAGGGAAATAGATCTGTCACCTTGGAGAGAATGTTGGTGCAAACTGTTTATTTATATACTTATATTTCACATTCTTCCACAAAGGATCTAAGGTTATTTACAAAGACATTTAGAGTTGGGGTGTCTGGGTGGCTCAGTGGATGAACAATCAACTCTTGATTTTGTCTCAAGTCATGATCTCAGTCAGGGTCATGAAATTGAGCCCGAGTCAGGCTCCACGCTAGGGCTGGGCATGGAGCCTCCTTAAGATTCTCTCTCCCTCAAGGGGAACCCTCCTACACTGTTGGTGGGAATGCAAGCTGGTGCAGCCACTCTGGAAAACAGTATGGAGGTTCCTCAAACAGTTGAAAATAGAGCTACCATATGATCCAGCAATTGCACTACTGGATATTTACCCCAAATATACAAATGTAGGGATCCAAAGGGGTACGTGCACCCCAATGTTTATAGCAGCAATGTCCACAATAGCCAAACTGTGGAAAGAGCCAAGATGTCCATCGACAAATGAATGGACAAAGAAGAGGTGGTATATATACACAATGGAATATTATGCAGCCATCAAAAGGAATGAGATCTTGCCATTTGCAATGACATGGATGGAACTGGAGGGTGTTATGCTGAGTGAAATAAGTCAATGAGAGAAAGACATGTATCATATGACCTCACTGATATGAGGAATTCTTAATCTCAGGAAACAAACTGAGGGTTGCTGGAGTGGTGGGGGATGGGAGGGATGGGGTGGCTGGGTGATAGACATTGGGTAGGATATGTGCTATGGTGAGCGCTGTGAATTGTGCAAGACTGTTGAATCACAGATCTGTACTTCTGAAACAAATAATGCAACATATGTTAAGAAAAAAGAAAAAGAAGAAGATAGCAGGAGGGGAAGAATGAAGGGGAGTAAGTCAGAGGGGGAGATGAACCATGAGAGACGATGGACTCTGAAAAACAAACTGAGGGTTCTAGAGGGGAGGAGGGGAGGGGGATGGGTTAGCCTGGTGATGGGTATTAAAGAGGGCACGTTCTGCATGGAGCACTGGGTGTTATGCACAAACAATGAATCATGGAACACTACATCAAAAACTAATGATGTAATATATGATGATTAACATAACAATAAAAAATTTTAAAAAAAAGATTCTCTCTCCCTCTCCCTCTGCCCTACCCCTGCTCTCTCTCTCTCTCTCAAAACAAACAAACAATAACAAAGACACCTAGAGTAAAGCAAGATCTTTTAAGAAGTGAGAAAATAAAGGGAAATAAAGATAAGGAAATAAGGTGAAGTCGGGTATACAGAAAGTACTAAAATACATTTCTTTTTAGATCGCATGTGCTATGATCTTATTCACTTTGCTAAAATTGGGTCTTAAATTAGTTTCTAAGTGACAAACATAACTGGTTACTCAGTTTCTCCAAATCCGTGAGATAAAGACAAACCCTTTGCTTGGAAGTGCAGCTCTCCCTGTCCTGTGGCTGGAGAGAAATCTCTGCTATGCATTTTCAAAATGACAGCACTGAGGGCTTTCAAGTAAATGCAGGGGTGAAATGACACCCCAGATTTTTCCTTCCCCAATATCTAATGAACAACATATAGTAAAAACTAACAACAACAAAATTCCCCAACAGCATCCTAACAAGGAGTGGGAAAACCTAATGCAATACACTTTAAGTCCTGGAAGCTAAGGAAAGATACAGATTTTGGAGCACAGTGTAGAAGGGCAGTACAGCTAGATTCCTAACTTGCCCCTTTTTTCCAGATGGCAATTGACATATTGAGAGAATGCTGAGATTACACACAAATACCCCCCTCTGTAGAGAAGCAGAATGAGCTTGTATTCTTATCTTTTATCTTTTTACTTTCCTGAATGAAGAATAATGGGAATAATAGCTAAAGAGAAACAGAAGAAATTGTAGAGGGCAGACTCTCTCTAAGGGAAAGAAAGGCACTGGAGCCCCACAGCATGAAAAGTTTGAGGATATTCTCCTTGGGAATCAGATACATTCTCAAATTAAGTGCGGCAAACTCAGGTATAGGACTTCTAACAAAATCTCAAAGGAGAACGCAGACAACAGTTTATCTTCTTCCCCCATTTCCTCAGGCTATAGAAAAGTAGTTAGAATACGTTGAGTCCTTAACAAGGTTTGAAGTACAGAAAGTAGAAAACATTCTAGTTGGATTGAGTAGGAAGAGAGACAAGAGCAAAAGAATGCCTAGACAGAATCACTCTAAAATGAATTGGATGGAAAGGAACAGCAAAGCAAATATGCAAAATTGCAACATCAATGGCTAAATCATATGTATATGATATATATAAACACAAAAGACAGCACTAGACCTAGAAGAAAACACAAGTCAAGGTACAGGAGGAAATGTAACATAATTGCTTCATACTGTAGAATAACTTAATAAAAACATTAATAAGCTGAAAAACAAGGATGTTGAACCAACTGAGATTAAGAAAATATTGTAAAACTAAGGAAATAGAGTATTAAAATGACTAATAAATGAAATTAAAACACCAAGAGAGAGAATAGACTCCATTAAAATTAAATTCTGACAATTAGAAGAGAGGCTTGAGATATCACAATAAATTAAGATGAAAAATACACAGAATAAACCAAGTAAGAAGCTGATAGATATAATATACAGACAAGGGGGCCTTACATAAAGATAATTGATAACTTTGAAGTAGAGAAGCCAAAAAAAAAATGGAACGAAAGATGTATTCAAGGATAAAATACAAGATAATTTCCCCAACCAAAAAATTTATAGATCAGAATATTACTAGATTCTAGAAACTTTGATACAGCATGTTCAGCAGTGATATATATCATAGCTAAACTACTGAAATTTAAGGATAAAGAAAGAATTCTTAACACATTCATTAGAGCGAGTGAGAGGAAAGGAAGGAAGAGGATGAAAGAAGGGAAAGGAAGGAAGAGGGAAGGAGGAGGAGGAGGAGGGAAGGAAGGAAGGAGGCAAAAGAAAAGAAAGAAAAAAAGAAAGAAAGAAGGAAAGGGGGGAGGAAGGAAGGAGGAAGGAGGGGGAGGGGGGGGAAGGAAGGAGGGAAGGAGGGAAGGAAGATTATTCTATAGGAAGAAATAAATCAGGCTGGCCTTAGATTTTTCTGTAGTGAAGACAGTGAAACAGTTTATAGTAAGATGTGAAAAGTGGTGTAACCAAAGAATATCATATGAAGTGAAAATGTCATTCAAGTATAAAGGAAACAGGCCTTCTCAGGAGAGAAGCTCAGAGTTTAGTACATAGAGGATTTTCTTAGAAAAACAGCTAGACAAGAAATCCAGACAATGAAAAGACTCAAAATGAAGAACTCAGGAATAGAGGGATAGGAGGAGGGGGCTCAGAATGAGCAATGAATTTGTTTAGTTGTTGAATGATTACTGATCACTATGGAAATTATATTTTCTGAATGTAAGTATTATTAACCTGAACAATGTTAAATAGGAATATACAAACAAAATTTCAGAGAGGGACAGGGAGATGGAAGTATTGGGTATTAGAGGAATGGATGGATTGCAAACCATTCAGGCAAAACATTACAAATATTATTTCTCTCAACCAAACTTTTGAAAAGCACTGGGTGGCACCAATGGTGAAACTTTACTCCCTGACAAGTAGCTGGAAATCAAATCCATGAGTATAGATCCATTTGCTTTTGGAGTTAACAAGTCTAACAGATCCATAAGCTTTTAGAGTTAGAGAGGCTAACAGATCCATAAGCTTTTAAAGTTAACATGGCCATTCTGAGTTAGTCGATCTCAGAAAGAAGGTTGAACCACTTAGTTCCTATTTTTACTTTCATGGTTTTCGGAGAGGAGAGAGGAATTCAAATAGAAAAGTGGAAAAAACATACAGCTGTCGCCCAACATAACTGAGGAGTTGTAGAAAGGCTACTTAGAAGAAGCATTCTCATTTCTAGAGCCAGACAAGACCATCCCAGAGCCCAGAGGGAACCACAGATGTGATCTCAGCCATCCAAGATCTTATAGCAAATCATGGAGAATGGGGAAAGGCCAAAACACTGAAGATGGATAAATGTTGTCCTACTTTGCAAAAGATGGATGAATTCAGAAGTGGTTGAATTCAGAATATAACAAGTTTGAGGTCTGGAAAAATTCTTGAAAAGACTGTCAAATGGTGAATGAACTTTTAGGAGAAAGAAAACTAATTTTTAAAAAATATTTATTTATTTATTTGAGGGAGAGAGAGATGGTGTGGGGGCGGGAGAGGGAGAGAGAGAATCTCCAGCAGACACCCCGCTAATCGCAGAGCCTGCCGCTGGGCTCTATCTCACAACCCTGAGATCATGACCTGAGTTGAAATCAAGAGTTGGATGCTTAAACAGATAAAGCACCGAGGCCCCCCAAGAAAGCTAATTTTTAATGATAATTTACGTATTTTTGTGATTTGATCCCCATAACAATTGTGTGATGTAGTCATTGCTCTTACCACAGTGCAAATGAAGAAACTTAGTGTCTGAGAAATCAGTCTTTGTTCAAGGTCACACAGCTGGTAGATGCTGGAACTAGAATTCTAATCCTATACTTGCTGCCCATTTTACAAAAAATGTGGGGATCAGTAAGGGTCCATACAGTTTACTAAGATAATGTTGGCCAAAATAATTTTACTTTATCTTTTGGTAATATTCTAAGTATAGAGATCTGATGTATGTGGTTTAGTTAGGTGCTTGACCATGTCTCTCAGGGTATTCTTGTGTGTGATATAATGGAAAAACATCAAAATTTCATAGAATAATTGTTGCTTAAAAATCTTCACCCTAAAAATATTGATAGCACTGTACAATCTATTAAATGAAAAAAATTCTCTAAGCTCAGAGATCATTTTTTTTTTCAGAGAACTTATTTTACGTATTTCTTAGAAATGGTTTCTGGTACATAGTAGGTGCTCAGAAATATTTGGTGGAAAAGCTCATTAATTTGGTGAGAAATCTCTAGAGCCAAACTACAGAGTTTTGAACTGTTAGAGACTTTTTATCAGTGACTTGCTGAAGTCATAGAAGACATGCTTATCAAGTTAGAAGATGACAGAAAGCTGGAAAAGGGACTGAATATGATTGATGATAAAATAAAGATTCAAAATAGTCTTGACAGTTTGGAGTGATAGGCAAAATCCAAATGTTATCGTCTGTATTTACCTTTTAAAACTCAACTGCCTAAGTACAAAATGGGGAGATGTGGTTTGGCAGCAGTTTATGTGAAAAAAGATATGAGGCTTCTGCTTGTCCATAGCATAAGCCAACAATTAGATGTAGCTGCTAAAATTCTGAAATTCCCAATTGCGTTAATAGGCTGCTTGTGTGTCCAAATCACAGACAATATAATCCCACTGGGTTTCTCACTGTTGTGTGATTAAAGGTGGAATATTGCTTTCAATTTTGGACACCTCAGTTTAAGCTGGATACTGACAAACTGAAAGCCTTCAGGATAAGATGGCCAAGAATGGACGTGTTCTTCAAGAGACAATTCAAAGAACCAGGGATCTTTGGCCTGAAGAAGTTTTAAGGGGAGACAAATTAGCTGCCTTCAAATACTTCAGAGGCAATTATTTACAAAAAAAAACAAGATTTGCTCACTGTCCCTTTACCTTCTGAAACACTATGGTTGCTTAAATATAGGGAATAACAAATGGCAGTTTTTGAGCAAAGAATACTAAAAGACTATTTTCTTTTTAATGGTAAAAATCTCCATCTAGGGTTTCTTTCTTTTTGATGTGAATCATTGAATTTTTTCAACATGATAAATGCTAATAACTCATTACCAACAGTATGCCTTGAAACACTCATCATGTGTGCTGTTTGAGTCCTGGCTTCTATTCAGCAGGCATTTTTAAAGAGAAATGTCCAACTCAGTCCTTGGTAAACTGGATATAGTACCAATTAGATTGTACATTTCCTGGGAAGAACAAGAAAAAAAATCCAAATTTATGAGATCTGCTATTTTCTTTAGGGACAGATTACATCTTCCACAAAAGAACTCTGATACATGATGAAAAAGTTAAAAGGCTCTTAAAAGTGTGTTTCATAACCAGCCAACAACTCTTTGCTCTGCCCCCTTTCCATTTATCTCTTCCTGAATCATTTCCATCCACCATCTTCCACCTGCAAAATAGATTGGATTGGAGATTCTGCCCTGTTGGTGTTTTTGTAGTAAGCATTTTTTGAGCACTTTGTATGTAGCAGACTAATTTGCTTGGGCTCTAACTTAAAGTTCCCAGAATAGGGCCCATCAACAATTTTGTGAAATGGATTCTATCCTCAGAAATATGATATGAAAGTGAAGAAATGCGTCTAGATTGCAGTTTGATGAGTTGTTTATAACCTAGCAGCAGTGTGCTGTTGAACTGGATCTAGGCACTGCAATATGGATTGCACCGTGTCTGCATTTCTCTCCGTAGAGAGAAGGCAGGCCCAGAATCAATATTCATGAGCTCTTCCTTTGGTTTTCTTGATCGGCAGAAATCTGTTCTCGTCCAATCTGCATTCCTTCCCCAGGCTCTGTCAGGTTTTAACAAGACTGGAGATTGAATTCCCAAATATCCATGATCTTTTTGTAGGTTAATATTGCTATTCACATCTGTCAGCCTTTGTTTACCAAATGATCTTTCACTACCCTGCAGAGAAGCCAGTTATCTCAGGGCAAGGTGCCTGTCACCTTGAAGAAAATATCTTAAACCTATTAAGGAAAAAAAAATAAAGGAAGAGTGTTGCAGGAGCATGAGTGGAACAAGGTGGTTGTAATAAGAAAATATTTAACAATTTTAATCACTGCAAGGGACTTTTGGAGTCCAAATATTACTTCGGAATCTTTCTACCTGAATTTGAGATAAAACTTTGTTTCATTAAAAAATATAAATTTTTAGGGGTGCCTGGGTGGCTCAGTCGTTAAGCGTCTGCCTTCTGCTCAGGTCATGATCCCAGGGTCCTGGGATCGAGCCCCACATCGGGCTCCCTGCTCAGCGGGAAGCCTGCTTCTCCCTCTCCCACTCCCCCAGCTTGTGTTCCCTCTCTCGCTGTGTCTCTCTCTGTCAAATAAATAAATAAAATCTTTAAAAAAATAAATAAATAAATTTTTATTATATATTCTTGTGCACTGTGTCACTTTAGTAAAAAGGAGTCTCATATTAACAAATGAAGTGTTTGACTTTTCTTGATATCACCAGTGTTATTTTTACTCTTATTTCAGAAAACGCCCAAGTATTAGGAGGTCCCAATGGGTTTTTTTAAATTGATGTATATATATGCATACGGTAAAGTGCACTAATGTTAAATGTACAGTTCTATGATTTTTTTTTAGTTTAATGATATTTTTAAATGTGCATACAGTCCTCTAACCCTACCTAGAGCAAGATATAGGACTTTTTCAGTACCCCAGAATTTTTTTTCTCTGTCCTTTCCCAGTCTAAACCGCTCCAGAGGTAACCCCTATTCTGATTTCTATCATAAAAATTAGTTTCTCACTTCTCATCCTGGACAAGAATTTTAATTTTGCCTATTCTTGAACAAAATGGAACCATACAGAGTTTTTGGTGTCAGGTTCTGTTATTCAACATAGTATTTGTGAGATTCATCGATGTGGCTAACCAGTAGTACACCCATTTTTATTATTGTATAGTATTTCACTGTAAGAATGTACCACAACTTATTTATTCATTCTGTTGATTTGCATTTGGGTTGTTTCCAGTTTGGGGTTATTATGAATAAAGCTACTGTGAACATTCTTGTGTCTGCCTTGTGGTGGACGATGGCACTCATTTCTCTTGTACATGTCTCTACTGGTAGAATTGCTGGTTCATAGGGCAGGCAGTGTTTAGTGTTAGTGGAAATATCCAAACAGTTTTTCAAAGTAGTTGTGCCATTTTACTCCCACTAGCAATGTATGTGCATCCCAGTTACTTCACATCTTTGCCAAAATTTGTTGAAACTTAAATTTTGGCCATTGTGGTGGGTATGTAGTGGCATCTCATTGTGGTTTTAATTTGAATTTCCTTGATGAGTAATGATATTGAGCATATTTTCATATGCTTATTGGTCATTTGGATATCTTCTTTTGTTAAGTGCCTGTTCAAGTCATTAGCCAATTTACAAAAGATTTATAAAAAAACAAATCAACTTCACTTTTTTTTTAAAGATTTTATTTATTTGACAGGGAGAGAGGGAACACAAGCAGGGGGAGTGGGAGAGGGAGAAGCAGGCTTCCCTCTGAGCAGGGAGCCTAATGTGGGTCTCGATCCCAGGACCCTGGGACCATGACCTGAGCCGAAGGCAGACATTTAACGACTGAGCCACCCAGGCACCCCAAAACAAATCAACTTTAATGAAATGTAATTTACATATAATAAAACCTACTCATTTTAAGTATACAGTTTGATGAGTTTTGACAAATATATGCACTTATGTAACTGCCACCACAATCAAGATATAGAATATTTCCATCATCCCAAAAAGCTCCCTTGTGCCTATTTGCAGTCTATGTCCACATCCACAGTTCTAGCCAAATGCTGATCTGCTTTCTGTCAGTATAGATTACCTTTACTTGCTGTAGAATTTTATATAAATAGAATTATACAGTATGTACTCTTGTGTCTGACTTCTTTCACTGACCATGTTTTTGAGGTGTGTCTGTATAGTTCATTTCTTTTTATTGCTGAACAGTAGTCTTTTATATGGATGTTCCACAATTTGGTTATTAATTCATCTGTTGGTGGACATTCAGGTTATTTCCGATTTTTTGCTATTATACATAACAACTGAATAGAGCTATTATGAACACTTGTTTAGGTATGTCTTTGTAGACACATGTTTTTATTTCTCTTAGCTAAACACTTGACTAGAATTGCTGGAACCATGTCATATGGTAGTGCATATTTTATTTTATTTTATTCTACTTTTCATATTTAATTTAATAAGAAACTCCAAGCTGTTTTCCAAAGTGGTTGTAACATTTTACAGCCCAATGGGCAGTATATGAGAGTTCCAGTTCCTCACGTCCTTGCCAACGTTTGGTGTAGTCAGTCATTTTAATTTTAGGCATTCTATTATAGAGTGGTAACTAATTGTGATTTACATTTATTTAACCCATTTTTAGTTAGGTCTTTGCCCTTTCCCTTACAGACTTGTGGTACTATTTTAAAATATATTTTGGTTGTGAATCCTCTATTAGACATATTGTTGAGACCAGCCTCTAAATTATCCCTTTACTTTCTTGATGGTGGCATTTGATGAACAGTAGTTTTTCATTTTGGTGAAGTACAATTTATCTATTTTATTCCTTTGATTTGTGCTTTTTATATCCTGTTTAAAAAATATTTGCCTACCTCAAAGTCATTATTGTATTCTTCAATGTTTTCTTCTGTAAGTTTGGTCATTTTACCTATCACATGTAGGTGTACAATGCGTTTTGAATTCTTTTTCATGTATTGTTTGAAGTAAGCATCAAGGTTCACTTTTTCCCAAACAGATATGTAGCACAATTTGTTGAAAGTTCCCACTGGATTTTAAAAAACGTTTCAACATAAACTCTCATTGTGGAATCCACCTGTAGATTACAGCACTTAAGTAAACAGAGCAGATTATTAGAAAAGTTAATGCTCCTCTGTTGAGTAATCATCCTCACAACCCAAAAGTTTAAGCGATCTCTCCTCAGCTAGATGGGGTATGAGGGATTTTCCAGTTAGTTACTGACAGTCTAACTCAAGGCAAACTGATGTTGACCAGCCTCCACTCTGGAGAGAACCAGGTGCTTGAGTTCAGCTTTTTCTTAAACAGTGCACTTTCGGGAGCGTTCCAGTTCTTCCACATCCTCGTCAACATTTAGTGTGGTCAGTCATTTTAATTTCAGCCATCTTGGTACAATGATAACTAATTGTGGGTTAGATTTTTTTTTTTAAGCTTTAATGTGAGTTTGGTGTCCTCAATGCTGATAACCATCCCTCCTCATCTCAATGCCTTCTTTTTTTTTAAGAGTTTATTTATTTATTTGACAGAGAGAAACATGGCGGGAGAGGGAACACAAGCAGGGGGAGTGGGAGAGGGAGAAGCAGGCTTCCCGCTGAGCAGGGAGCCTGACGCGGGGCTCGATCCCAGGATCATGACCTGAGCCGAAGGCAGACGCTTAACGACTGAGCCACCCAGGCGCCCCTCAATGCATTCTTATACATTGCTATTTAAGTATATATTGATATTAATTGATACAAGTCCCTGATGTCTTGCTATAGACTTTTTTTTCTTTTCTTAAGAAAAAAAACAAAAAACAAAAAACAGTGCTATAGAACCAGAGCTAAAGAACTTAAAAAATAATATGTACATACCTTAATTACTTTTGAATTCAAACCTCAAGAAAAGTCAGTCTTCAGTGCTGTCACATGAAAAGGGAACTTTCTTTGTGTAAATCAGTGATCTTCAGTGTTGTCTTAGACCATCTATTGTTCCCAGGGAGCTCCATGTAGTCCAAAGACTGAACCTTTGCATTATTAATGTGTATAGTACAAGTCTGTCTGTATTTTGTTTCTGGCTAGCATTAATATTTATTATGTTTAATGAAAGCTAATTATCACCTCTTGAGAGCCCATTGAAAAGAGTTTATTGTATCCAGAATTTTGATGAGGCTTTTGGGCAATAACTTTATGTATTTGCAGGTCTTCCATTGAAATATTACCCAGAGCAGAAAGTATAAGAAAAGCTCGAATACTCAGTCATCAGTTCCTGTGAGAGGTGTTCTCTGAAGGAAAGAGAGTCAGCAGGGTGGAAAAGTAAGAAAGTGCAAATGTAAAAACTTCTTCTGTAATTAAAATAGGAGAAAGTTACTTTGATCATTTAACAATTTAAAAAGTAGACAGTCAAGTAGTTTCTCCTCAATTTTGTAATAAGAAAATATGAATAGTAAGAAACTTGTAGGGCTAGTACTTAAGGCTCTTAGATAAGAAATTTAAGTTGTAAATATTAATTATTATCTGTGATAGTTAATTTTATATGTTAGGTTGACTGGGCCATCAGTTGTCCAGACATTTCACCAAACATTATTCTGGCTGTGTCTGTGAGGGTGTTTCTGGATGTGATTAATGTTTGAATTGGTAGACTGAGCAAAACAGTTGGTCTTTTTTTTTATTATTATTATGTTATGTTAATCACCATACATTACATCATTAGTTTTTGATGTAGTGTTCCATGATTCATTGTTTGCATAGAACACCCAGTGTTCCCTTCAATACGTGCCCTCTTTAATACCCATCACCAGGCTAACCCATCCTCCCACCCCCTTCCCCTCTAGAACCCTGTTTGTTTTTCAGAGTCCATCGTCTCTCATGGTTCATCTCCCCCTCCGATTTCCCTCCCTTCATTCTTGGTCTTCTTACTTGGGTGGGTATCATCCAATCAGTTGAAGGTCCAAATAGGATAATAAGGCTGACCTCCCTGGAGTAAGAGAATTCTTCGTACCTGGTGGTCTTTGAACTGAGATATCAGTTCTTCCTGGGTCTTAAGCCTTCTAGCCTTTGGACTAGAAATACACCACTGGCTCTCCTGGTTCTCATGCCTTCAGATTCAGACTGGAACTAAATCATTGACTCTCTTGGGTCTCTAGCTTGCCAACTCACCCTGCCAATCTTGGGAATTGCTAGAAATTGCCAAAATCTCCAATTGGTTCTGTTTTTCTTGGAGAACCCTGACTAATACAGTACCTTTCATCCAAAGGGAAAAATTTGAAATTTAGAATTAAAACTAAAAAGATTTTGTTTTCAAATACTCATATTCAATGAAGAGGACTTAAAGACAGACTCTCAAAGCCTTACTTTTCCCTTAATTATATGTGATAAAGCAGTGGTTATCTACTGGGCTCCTCTGTCCCATGGCCACAGATTATAAACATGGTCCCAGCATTTATCCTGCCAGTGCCCTTGTTCATAGAGGTGTCAGGGAGGAGAATGGAGATGGAGTGGCCAGCCATAACCCATATCCGTTCCGTTCTGGAAAAATACACAAAGACCTGTGCCTTCCTGATGGGAAAATTGGGTTCTCCTATGTTGTCTCGCCCTATGTTGAAAGCACAGAATACCTCTGTGTGTTCCTCATGCAATAGGCTGGCAGCCATTGTGCCTGAGTGGTTCGACAGGTTAGACCTACTTCATGAGCCTCGGGGTCTTCCATTCTGTGGAGGAGGAAGTAGGAAGCTCCAATATGACTTCAGATCTCAAGCCATGTCTCCTCCTTTTTTGCAGAGTTCTTTGGAGATTATAAGAGATTATGGGATAAATAACATAAATGCTTTGGATCCCATTTATTATTTGTTCGCTGGAGTGGTACATTATTGACCATAACCCTGAAAAGGAAGGGTGGTTGTAGGCACAATAAATCCTTTTTTTAAATCATCCAAACAAAACACCCAAGGACTAGGTTTCTTTTTATACCAGAAATCTTGACCAGGATAACTGATGATGAACTCAGCTCCTACTTATGCATCCATCTTGGATTCTGACTGCTCTAAATGTGGCAGAAGACCAAGTCATGTGGGTGCTGGTGAAAGATTCATAGCCTTGAGAGAAAGTTTGGAGCTAGTTTGTGTGTATATGTGGGTGTGGGTGTTGGAGGGTGAGAGGGAGAAAAGGGGCAGAGAGCTATTCTCTCTCCAGGAGTAACTAACACTCATGAGTTTAACAGTTTCAAAAACATTTCATATACTTTATTTTAGTTAAACCTCATGCCAAATTTAGTATATAAATTAAAATTGTTATCCAGATTTGACAGGTAAGAAAACTGAACAATTGTAATTGGTCCAAGATCACATAGGCAGGGTTAGAAGTGTCCTTCCACCTTACCCTCTGCTTCCCCAGGCTTTTACAACAAACCTGGGTACTCATGAATCATCTCCAGGATGGCATAGGCACATATTGAGGAATGAAACAATATGGTCTAGTTTGTATCCTCTTCTGTGCAGGTCTCATGAGAATTACCTTAGATAGCACTTGAAGAGATCTATAACAACAAAAAACTATCTTCCTGGAATGCCTGGGCTTGAGATCCTTGGTCTATACAGATCCATTGTCATAAACAGATAAGAACTGAAGTGAAAAATGATGAATCTATAATGTGGAACAGGAACTGTTTTGTTAGGATTTAGTCATTTCCAGCAGATGAAATGGCATGACCTGCTGGAGATTTAGTCAGCTGGAGGTCCTGTTGATTTAATATGCATAATTGTTCAGAACTGTTGTTTTGTTTGGCAAATTATTTTCTTTAGAGTTTATTTCCTTTAATATTTACTTTTCAATGAGCCCTATTGCACACATTCAGGGCTGGACTGGGGCATTGTGTGTACCTCAGGAAAGCTAATAATTTGGTGCCTTTACAAAAACCGAAATCCTTCAAATATTTGGTTAACACTTAGTTAGAGAAGCAGAAAGAAACTGCTTTTCTATCATGAAAGAAAAAGCTACATTAAATATGCAGAACACAACGTTTTAACTTATTTGTAGTTATCTTTCATTTCATAAGTTTTCAGTTTGTAATTGAATAATAAGATGGGCGCCTGGGTGGCTCAGTCGGTTAAGCGGCTGCCTTCAGCTCAGGTCATGGTCCCAGGGTCCTGGGATGGAGCCCCGCATCGGGCTCCCTGCTCAGCGGGGAGTCTGCTCCTCTTTCTCCCCTTCCCTCCTGCCCCCTCATGCTTGCATGCACGCTCTCTCTCTCTGAAATAAATAAATAAAATATTTTTCAAAAAACAAAACAAAACAAAAAACATAATTGAATAATAAGAGACCAATATTTTCTGAGTGCTTATTATTTGCTGAGTACTAATTCCTTTATACGATTTATCTCACTTCATGATCACAACCCTGTGTGGAAGGTACCGTTATTATCCCCAGTTTCCAAATGATGAAACTGAGACCTAGGTTTTGTAACATGCCGAAAGAGACACAGGTTCTACCAAGTGGTAGAAATGGGATTTGATTGATGCTGGTCTGACTTCAGAGCCCACACACTTCCTCCCTAGAACCCCCTCCCTCTTTGTAGCAGTAGGTCCCTCATGTTCACGAAGTGTAGCGGTTACATGATTATAGGTAAAAAGTCTAGTTCAAGTTATGTTTAAACATTCTTTCTGGCTCTCTTGCCAGTACAACTCTTTTCAGTTTTCTTTTGCTAGCTTTGGAACCAAAGAATGTCTTGGGAGGCATATTAAAAGTGTTTTCTCTTTAGGTATTAAAATAAATACCTCATGTCCAGTAAACAGCATTAAGCGAGGTACTATTTGGCTTCAGAATTCTGGTGACCACAGTTGCCATATGAATTGATTGTCACTGTGCTGGCATCCCGGCTGGCGGTGTCGCCTTGCAGAGAAGTAGGTCAGCAGAGGAAGAGAGGTATCATCACTTCTACTGCATTATTGCTAGCTCTACTACTATTATTCTATTTATTATTATTATTTCATCTACAGGGTGCTATCTGGTTCAGAGGAGACAAGATAAGCTAGAGCTCACCAGAAACACGAGTTAACAGGCACCATTTTAAAACACAGTAATGGGGGCGCCTGGGTGGCTCAGTCGTTAAGTGTCTGCCTTTGGCTCAGGTCATGATCCCAGGGTCCTGGGATCGAGCCCCACATCGGGCTCCCTGCTCGGTGGGAAGCCTGCTTCTCGCTCTGCCACTCCCACTGCTTGTGTTCCCTCTCTCGCTGTGTCTCTCTCTATCAAATAAATAAATCTTTAAAAAAAATAAAATAAAACACAGTAATATTTTGGCACCCCAGCAAAACTGCCCCACAGGTCTTAATCTAGCTTTGCACAAATTTAACATAGAAAAAATTCAGCTTTCTAGTCCCTAATGAGACCTTTCATTCTTCCAATGTCAGTCTGAAAAACCAACAAAGCAAACCAAGAAGCATTAGTAATTTTGAATTTGTGGATTGCAGCCTCTATATTCCATACATAGGAAGGTAACTTGATCAGTGTGTCTAGTAATCTGGTGGGTAGCTTATGTGACTATGAGAAGAGCCTTCGGTATGCATGAGCACTAAAGAGGAAGGGGGATCTTGATGGTGATTTGACATGAAAAGTGGTAAATGCTAATGGTGATTTGTCTATAAATTATATAAATCATCCCTGGTTGGCCCATTACATGTCTCTGTGACATTATCACTTAGTGTTGATGAATGTTATAATGAATAAGCATGTGGCAGCATTTACAATGCAGAGAGCAGAGCACTGTCTGTTTAAACACAGGCGCTATAGGAAACTGTTTGTTTTATATCCTGACATCAAAATCATTACCCATCTGTTCCAGAAATTCCATTCAATTTCATAAACATTTATTGAACACCTACTACGATCAGAGCAGAGTGCTCTGCCAGATGCCTTAGTCATTATAAATATGAGTAAATCACAGCTCTGGTCTGTCAGGGGAATTAAAGCATGTGCAGGACTAATCACAATGCCTGACATAATGAGAAGTTTGCGTGATCTCTAGAGAGGCTTGGACATACAGAGACTGCTGGCAGCTGGGGTTAAAGAGGGTTCCTCCAGGAAGTGATAGCATTGTAAGTAAGGATATTTCTGGTAAGGGAGAGGAAGAACTGGTTCAGTTGAGAGTGGGCAGGACATAGAATGGTACATAAAAAGGAATAGAGATTCTAGGAAATAAAGCTTGAGAGGCAAGGCCAGGTACAAACTGGAAATCAGATGCCAAGTCTTGGCTTCTGGACTTGAATCCAATCTAAGATCAAAAAATACGTTTAATCTTGAATTGATGTGGATTCTGAGTGTTCTACTCTGTGAAACTGAATATTTTGGCTTTTTTGGAGAGTTAAAAATCAAACTTAAGATGAATATAAAGCATGGTGAACAAGCTTTTAAACATAATGCTTACTGAGGTTTTCTGGTTACAAATATTGAACTGAGTATTTTCCATTATCACTAAATATCCTTTACATGTTTTCGAATGACTGCAAAATATTTCAACATGTGGATGTACCTTAATTTTTTAAATTTCCTATTTTTAAAAAATTGAGGTAGCATAAAATGTAGCATAAAACCAACTGTTTCAAAATGAACAATTCAGTGACATTTAGCATATTCACAATGTTGTGCATCTACCAGCTCTGTTTAGTTCTAATGCAGTTCAAAACAGTTTAATGGGGGTGCCTGGGTGGCTCAGTCAGTTAAGTGTCTGCCTTCGGCTCAGGTCATGATCCCAGGGTCCTAGGATCAAGCCCCACATTGTGGTCCCTGCTCAGTGGGGAGTCTGCTTCTCCCTTTTCCTCTGCCCCCCGCTCATGTTCTCTCTCTCGCTCTTTCTATCTCAAATAAATAAATAAAATCTTAAAAAAAAACTATTTAATTGCCTCAAAACAAAACTGTACCCATTGAGCAGTTAATCCTAATTCCCTCCCCCAGTTCCTGGAAGCCACAAATCTGCTTTCTATTGATGGATTTACCAATTCTTAATTTTTCACATAAATGGAATCATACAATAGGATTCTGCCTTCCATGTCTGGCTTCTTCTACTTAGCATAATGTTTTGAGATTCATCCATGTTGTAGCATGTATTAATACTTCATTCCTTTTTATGGCTAAACAATATTCTATTGTATGTATATACAATGATTTGTTTATTCATTCATCTACTGATGGACTCTGGGTTTTTCTTCCAGCTTCTGGCTATTGGAAATTGTACTATTATGAACTTGCATGTACTTGTGCTTGTTTGTGTATTTGTTTTCAGTTCTCTTGGGTATATACCTCACAGAATTGTTGATTCATATTGGGTCATATAGTAATTCTACATTTAACTTTTTAAGGTAACTCCCAGCTGCTTTCCATAGCAGCTGGAACATTTTACATCCCTACCAGTGATGTATTAGTGTTCCAGTTTCTCCATATTCTTGATAACGCTAGTTATTCTTCCTCCCTCTCTGTCTCTCTCTCTCTCTTTCTCTCTTTGGCTGTTGCCAACCCAGTGGGTATGAAGTGGTATCTTGTTTGATTTGCATTTCCCTAATGACTAATGATGCTGAATATCTTTTCATGTACTTGTTGGCCATTAGTATATATTCTCTGGAGAAATGTCTTTTTAAGTCCCTTGCCCATTTTGTAATTAGGTTATTTATCTGTGTTTTATTACTGAGTTATAAGAGTTTTTTTATATATGCTGGATGCGAGATCTTATCAGCTATATGATTTGCAAATGTTTTCTCAATTCTGTAGATTGTCTTTTCACTTTCTTTATAATGTCCTTTGATGCAAAATTTTTAATTTAGACAATGTCCAATTCTTTTTCTTTTATTGTTCACTTACACTTTTGTTGTCATATCTAAGAATCCATAACCAAACCCAAAGTAATAAAGATTTACTCCTATCTTTTCTTCTAATAGTTTTAGCTCTTATTATTTTTTTTTAAGATTTATTTATTTATTTTAGAGAGAACAAGTGCGCACCCAACACAGGGCTCCATCTCACAACCCTGAGATCATGACCTGAGCCAAAATCAAGAATCGGATGCTTAACTGACTGAGTCACCCAGGTACCCCATCTCTTATATTTTTGTTGTTGATTCATTTTGAATTAATTTTTGTATATAGTGTGAGGTAGGGATTTGTTTTATGAATATTTTTATCATGAAAGGTATTGAATTTCATAAAGTGCTTTTTTCTCTGAGAATTGAGATCATATAATTTTTTCCTTTCTTCTATTACTGTGATGTATTATTTTGGTTGATTTTCCTTATGTTGAACCACGCTATGCCCAGCACTTATAAATGAATTATCACATCTAATCATCATAATTACCTATGAGAGGTGGGTAATACTTTTCTCCTGTTTAATAATCAGGGTTTTTTTGAAAGTATTGTATGGTTAAATTACACTCCCAATTTTGCACAGCTTGTAGGCCAGAATCATGCCTCTGATTTTAGAATCTACACTCCTAATCATTATGCCAATCAAAGAATATTTCTGCACATGAATATTTCTCTCAAAAATTTATTATATTCATATATAATGCACACACACTCTGTGCTAGACATAATACTAGGCACTGGAAATGCAAAAAATTAAAAAGATAAAAAACAGAATTCTCACTTTATGGAATTTAGTTTCTCTATTTTCTTTCCTCCTGCTGGCTTCTTTTCTGAGCCCTCTGAGAAACCAATGATCTCCTTAATGTCACTATAGAGTAGTTTGCATTTTCTCAAGTTTTATATAAATGGAATAATTTGGTATGTACACTTTTTGCTTAACTCATCATAATTTCATTAACTCATTATAATTATTTTGAGATTTATCTATGTTATTGCATGTATCAATAGTTAATTCCTTTTTCTTGCTGAGTAGTAGTCTTTGTGTGGATATACTACAATTTGTTTACAATTCATTTCTTTAATTTCTCTCTGCAATGTTTTGTATTTTTCAGTGTGCAGATTATTCACATTCATTTTTTTCAGATTTATCCTTAAGTATTTCATATTGATTGATGCTATTATAAATGATATTTTAAATTTTAATTTCCAATATTTTATTGATATCCTATAGAAATATAGTTGATTTCTGTATATTGATCTCATATCCTGTAATCATGCTAAGCCCATTTACTAATTTAGCAGCTTTTTTGGTCAATTCTATTGGAATTTCATATAGATGATCATTTTAGCTGCAGAGAGTTTTACTTCTTCCTTTCTCATTGGGATGCCTTTTGTTTTTCTATCCCTGCGTAATTGTACTGGCCAGAACCTCTAGCTGAATGTTGAATTCAATGTTAAATAGAAATGGTGAGAGTGGCCTTCCTTTCCTTATTCCTGATCTTAGTGGGAAAATATTCTGTCTTTCACCGTTAAGTATATTACTTGTATGTTGTTTTGTGTGTGTGTGTTTGTTGTGTTTTTTTTATTTAAAGATTTTATTTATTTATTCATTTAATTATTTGTTTGAGAGAGAGAGGGGAGGGGCAGAGGGAGAGGGAGACAGAGAATCTTAAATAGACTCTGTGCTGAGTGCAGAGCCTGACAGGATCTCACGATCCTGAGATCATAACCTGATCAAAGAGTCAGATGCTTAACAGACTGAGCCACTCAGGTGCCCCATTTGTATGTTTTTCATAGATGACCTTTATAGGGTCAGGAAGTTCATTTCTGTTCCACATTTTCTGAAAGGAATGGATGTTAGATTTTTGTCAAATGCTTTTTCTATGTCTAAATGATCATACAGTTTTGGTTTGTTTCTTAGTTGATATGGTGAATTATATCAATTGTTTTTGTATAAGTCAACCTTGCATGCCTGGCAAAAATCCCACTTGGTCATGGTGTATATTTGTTTTTATATTTTGTTGGATTTGATTTGTTAAAAAGGTTGAATAATTGTTATATCTTTGTTCATGAGGGATATTGGTCTGTAGTTTGCTTTTTTGTGATGTATTTATCCAGTTTTGGTATCAGAGTAATGCTGACCTCAAAGAATGAGTTGGGAATTATTCCATCTTGTTCAATTTTTTTAAAATATTGTATAGAATTGATATTTTTTTCTTCCTTAAATTTTTGGTAGAATTCATCAGTATTATCACATGGACTGGTCTTTTTTGTGGTAGGTTAATTAAAAATTCAGTGTCTTCAATATATAATAGGGCTAGTTAGGTTATATATTTCTTCTTGTTAGAGTTCTGTTAATTTTTATCTTTTCAGAATTTGTTAATTTCCTCTAGGTTTTCACATTTATTGGTATAAGGTTGTCCATTATATTCCTTTATTATGCTTTTAATATCTGTAGAACTTGCAGTATAGATATCTGTAGAATTCCTTCATTCTACATTTGATTCTATTGATCTTCTCTATGGTTTTTCTATTTTGATTTTCCCCCAGCCTTTATTATTTCCTTTCTTTTGCTTACTTAGATTCTCAATTGCTCTTCCTTTCCTTGTTTCTTAGTGGAAGCTGAAGTCATTGATCTGAGGCAGTTCTTCTTTTCCAATGTAAGTATTTGGTACTAAAATACCCCTTGAGTACTGCTTTAGTAGCACTCCACAAAATCTGATGTGTTGTGTTTTCATGTTCATTCAATTCAAAATGCTTTCTAATTTCCTTCTTGATTTCTTCTTTGACCTATGGGTTATTCAGAAATATGTTATTTGGTTTTCAAATATTCTGGAATTTTCCAGAATTTTTCTGTTTTGATTTCTAACTTAATTGCTGTGTTAGTGTACATATTTTGTATGACTTGAATTATTTTAAATTGGTTAACTTGTTCTGTGGCCCAGATGTTGTCTATCTTATAAATGTTCTGTGTGCACTTGAAAAGAATGTCTATTCTGCTGTTGTTAGGTAGAGTGTTCTATGAATTAGGTTAAGTTGGTTGATAGTATTGCTTAATTCATCTATATCCTTGCTGATTTTCTGCTTTGTTCAATAACCTCTTATTCTGCAATAGATAACCCATTCGATGCTATTTGGTATATTTTCACTTCACTTCAGACATTGTAGCTTACATTTCTTGAAATTCTATGTGGGTCTTTTTTCTATGTCTCTCAGTTTTTGAACATATGGAATATATATTAACTATTTTCACACTTTTTCTGGAGAAGGTAAAGACAGCTTCCCTGAGACCTAAAGAATGAGTAAACATTTGACATGTGAGGGAGGTAGAAGAGCAGTAGAATGCAGCCAAAAAAAAAAAAAAGAAAAAAAAGTCAGATTCTAGGCAGAATAAATAGCAAGCAGAAAGGAGTTTGGAATTTTCAAGATATATAGAGAAGGTCAGAATGTATGGAATGGGTCAGAATTATGAAGAGAGGAAGAGAGAAAGGTGCTTGGGAAGAATGAGGACAGCAGATGATACAAAGCCTTCTAAGGATGTGTCTCAGTCAGCATTAAGCTACATTATGCTGTGATAACAAATACTCCCCAAATCACAGAACAGTAAAAGGTTATTCCCTGCTCATGTCACATATTCATAGGAAGGCAACTATGACCCTCTCCACATCTTCATTCAGGACCAAAGGAATAAGTCCTAACTGGAACATACAAGCCTTATGGCAGAAGGGAAAAAACCTTGGTGAGCTACCAGATAACTTTCAAATCATCTGTCTGGAACTGACATATTCACTTCCACTCACACTGCATTGGACAAAGCAAGTTTCATGGCTGAGCCTAATGTCAATGAGATGGGAGGAATAGCAAACATTTGGTAACAATAATTCAACCTACTTAAGAATGTTAAGGATTTTAACCTTTATCTGAAAAACAGTGAAAAATCAGCTTCAGGTGAATATTAAGCACAAGAGTTATCACTTTATCTGTTAAGATTAGTCTTTATTTTTAGAAAAAAAATCAAAAGTCATTTAGAATCAAAGTCAGAGAAATAATTTGCATGATCATAGTAAGTAACATTGCATCAAAAAACAGGATAAAAAATTTATAAAACTGATTTTTCTGTGAGATTTATATAAAACTATGATAGCATAATTTCAATGACTATAACTGCCCTGCATAACTATCTTAAAAAGAGTGACAATTATTTGCATATGTAGCTTCTGATGTTTGTTTTTAAAAAGTCATTAATAGTATCTTGAAGACTTTATTCTGATGACTGTTTTACAGACTTAGAGCACAGTATAAACCTGAAATTTACACTGCAATTACACTGAATGTTAATCTTTTTTGCAATATAAACAACGGTGGATTTGAGAGTGTGAGTGTTTTTGTCTTAGTGCCTCAAGGGAAGGAACAGATAAGCACCAGAAGAGCTGAGCCAACCCTCAGACACAGCTAGATGTGATCCTTTGAGGCCAGAATTCTAGGGTTTCAAAGAACACCAGTCCTCTAGAGGAGGAGATACCCTTAATGGGGATGGAGTCTGTGACAGTGAAATCAGAGAAAAAGGAAATCCAAATCTGACATTATTTCTCTTTAAGGAAACGTATCTTACCTTGCAGTGACCATCTGTATGCCAGGTGCACGGCCATGTTCCAGCAGAGGAAATTGCATGGGAGGCAGGAGGCATCCCTCTACAACTCAAAACTAGGTCCAGTGTCCATAATACTGTTTATATCTCTACTGTAGTACATCCCAGATAATTTAAGTGATATGTGAGTATGACTTACTTCCCCATAGACCATAAATTTCTTAAGGGCAGGAACAGTGTTTTATCTACCTTTGTATCTACCACCTAGCATAGTGCCTGGCAGATTTTCAATCAAACAGATATGGGAAGAGAAGGCCATTGATCTAGCCATTTATTTCTCTGAACAAGCTTGGCAGTGACTCCATTAGAAGTGAGAGACTCTTTTGGTAATGTCCGGGAAGAGTTCCAGACTGCTGCTCAGCACGAAGAAGGCAGCAAGCCAGGAGGCATGCTGGCAGGAAGCTATGCCCAGAGACCCACCTGAGACAAACTCCTGCCAGAGGAATGGGCAGCAGAATCCCCAGGAGAGACCCACAGATGACAGCAGGAGAACCTGAGCCAGAAATGAGAGGACGTTGAAAACCTTGAAAGAAAGGCATCAGACTCTATCATTGCTTTTTGCTTGATATTAGATGTTTCTTTCATACCTTGTGACTAGTATGTTTGCAAGGAGAGGAGCCCTGAGCATATCGGGCTCTGAGATCCTCATTGGGGGCACCATATCTTACTCATAGTCATCTCCAACATGAAGTGACAGGAGCAAAGTCCATATGCTATAAGTACGTATGGAGTATGGCCTCAAATATCTTGTATAATTATAAAGCTATGCCCTGATTAATTCAAAAATATATATTCAATGTTAACTCTATTGATAACTTATCTTCCATCTGTTTCATAAAAAGAAAGGAAAACTAATCAGTAATGTTTGGATTTTGAAGAAACAGGAATTTTGTTCATTTTTAGAGGCTGGTGAATGTAAGCCTTCAAGAGCTTCATTCTTCCTCCAGGATTGGTAACCACCTAGGACTTCTGCTTCTAGCTTGAAGATTCACCATCTCTCAATTCTGGACTGTGACTCAGATCATCAGGCAGGTCATTTTTTATATTAATAGGTGTTAGAGAAACTGATCCTACAGGCAAATAAATATGGGAAATCTTGTTCAAGCTAAACAAGTTATCTTTGTTGTGGACCTCCTTAGAATCTCTAATATGTTAGTGTACCCTGGAGAGTGGGTACACAGCATTTCCCAACTCATGTGATCTCAGAACCCCTCCCTTGCAGATATCTCTTAGAAATAATGTCCTGCATAGCCCACTTTGGAATTTCCTGGAAAGTGGGAATCAGGAGCGTCAAGTCATGCATTCTCATATGAGCCCAGCTCTGCCACTGGAAGTGATGCAGGCCCTTGTGAGCTGGGGCCACAGAACAGACCCAGCATCATTACCATAGATGACAGTGAGTGAATCACTGCACCTCTCTGGGGTTCAGTTCCTCTTTTTGAAACATAAAGAAGTTAGATCCCTCTAGATAGTATCTAAAGTCACATCTATTCTGTAGTTCTGTGATATTTCCATCCTGAATTTTGGCAAAACAATAGCATCTTTATATTTCAAGGACAAAACATAAGAAAATTTAGGCTTCCTTATTGCTATGGCAATTTCTGTGTTACTCCCAAGTGGACAGGTTGGGGTTTTGCTCCATCTTGCTGATAGCAGCAAGTCCAGACTTGGACCCCTTACAATTAGCTCTGTCCTATTTCAGCCTTCTCCCCAACCATCCAGTCCCCTTACCCCTCTCCCCGTGCTACAGCAACTTATTCATCCTTCTCTTCTTGAAAGACCTTGTCTTTCTCTTCTGCCCCTGGTAACGCCTACTTTCCTTCCAAATGCCACATCATCTATGAATTCTACCCTGACTTTCCTAGGAAGAGTCACAATGCCCTAAACACATTTTGAGCATTTTTGTGGTATATACCAACCGTATAGTACTTATATTATCCCTGCTCAGAGAGTGGTAGACCTTTGATCAATGTTTGTTGAATTGAATATTGATAGGAATTTCCAGCTTCCTGCTTCAAGGAACAAAGGATGCTTCTGTTTCCATAGTGTCTGATACCAGGACCCCACTTTACAACATAAGACTAGTACCTGGGCATCTATAATTCAGTGCCACATTCTAACAAAGAGACAGCCACAAGGGCAATTTGTCACATTCCAGTCTGGAATTTGAATTTTGAGTCAAAGAGCAAAAAATCTAAAAATAGCAGGAGTTAATTAATGAAAACCATAGTGACCTGAGTGTACAGTGGCAGAGCAAGACTAATAGGCTGTTTTATCAGCTGGTAGTTATAGCTTCCTAAAAATGCTAGAACCACTTTAATTCCTGCCTGTCTTCAAGCATTGTTCTCTATTCTTTTCACTGATCCTATGAACTCCTGATAAATTTAAGCTAGACCAGAGCCTGATTCTGTTGCTACCAGAGAGTCCTAACTGATGCAAGGAGAGAGGAGGAGGTCAAGTGGGGCATTCACAATTAGAATAATGAGTGTTCTGGATTTGCATATGAAACTGAAGGTTCAAATCTATGAGAGGTGGAGAGATAATCATTTTTTTTTCAAAATCATAGAGAGCCTGTAGTGATTAATAAAATTGTCATTATGTATTTTTTAAATTAATGGATACTAAAGAGTTCAACTGCAATTCTCTGACAGGTTGTAAAAATTTTTGACATTAAAAAGAAATTCTTGCCTTGAGTTAGAAAAAGTTTTTATGCAACACCAAAAACATGATCTATACATCAAAGAGGGAAAAGTAACAAATTGGACTTTACCAATTTCTCTGTAAAGGATACTTTTAATAAAATGAAAAAAGCTACAGACTGGGAGGAAAATATTACTCATCACATATCTGACAAGTCTTGGATCCAGAATATATAAAGAACCTTCAAAACTCAACAATAAGAGAACAACAATCCAATTAAAAAAATAGACAAAAAATCTGAACAGATATTTCACCAAAGAAGACCTACAGAGGGCACATAAACACATGGAAAGATGCTCAATTATTGTTAGCCATAGGGAAATAAAAAGTAAAACCACAATTAGATATACTATCCTCCAATCAGAAAGGCTAAAGTATAAAGAAACTGACATTGCCAAGTTCAGACAAGAATGCAGAGCAAACAGAATTCTCATATGTAATTGGAGGAAATGCCAAATTGTACAGCTATCTTGGAAAATAGTTTGGCAGTTTCTTACAATGTTAAACATGCAATTGCCAAGTAATCCAGTAGTCCTTACTTATAGGCATTTACCTAAAGGAAATGAAAACTTATGTTCACATAAAAACCCATATGTGAGTGTTTATAATTAGCTTTATTCATAGTTTACTGAAACAAAAAACAACCCAATTTCCATCAACAGATGAACAGAAAATCAAATTGTGGTATGTACATGTAATGGAATACTACTTAGCAATGGCGAAATATGAAATATTCGTACGTGGAACAACATGGATGAGTCACACATGCATCTTGCTAAGTGAAAGTGTCCAGACCCAAAAGCCTATATACTATGTGATTCCCTTTAAGTGACATTCTGGAAAAGGCAAAACTATACAGACAGCAAACAGATCTTTTGTTGCCTTGGGGAGTTGAACAGCAAAGAGAATTTTTGGAGGTGACGAAACTGATCTCTATCATGTTGGATACATGACTCTGTACATTATTAAACACCCATAAAACTGTACACCACAAAGAGTACATTTCACTACATGAAACTTAAAAAATAAGTTTTAAAAAAAGATCCTTGTTTATGAAGCCTCAGGCATTTTTGGAGGGTGAGGAAGGCGGATGCTTGTCAAAATAGTAAAAATTAAGAAAAACACGTTAGGATACTTAGGTTATGTTAATTTTTATGTAATTATAAATAAATAAAAATACATGGTACAGAATTCACAAAACTTAGACTTTTTGTATACCATAATTAAAATTCTACCACTTTTTACAGAGTTCCCAGGGTTTTTTAAAACCCTGAAAGAACACATGGTTTGTTGAGTTTCATTCGCATGGTTGATCAAAAAAGCCCTATATTCTTCCCTGTGGATCACAAACAGATCCTTTAACCATATAGAATTCAAGATAAAATGTTTGAAATTTTATTTACTTGATCTTTTCACTTGGTTTTCTTTTCTTGTAAAGGTTTTTCAAATAAAAGAACAAGTCTACAGTTTGTATCAGTTGAAAGCGCTGTTTTATTGGGGCTTCACTGAAATGCCGTTGTTGCACTGTATTTGGAATGAAAGTGTTTCTTCATGGTAAAAGCTTATCGATCAGAGCACCACATCTCCAGTGATTTTATGAGAGCAAAATCATCTTGCTTTAAAACAAAGTTAAAATCAATTTACTCAAAGATGGATGTGCTACTGAGCACTTGAGGGTAAATTAAAATTTTGACTCCTTTTGCATTTGTGAACAAATGTTATGTTTTTAAATTAATGAAATGCGACATGAACTCTCCTGGTAAAATCTGTAGATGAAATGGAAGCAATGAAGTGTTTCCAAATTAGTAAGCCCTAATGAGGATGCACATTAGGAATGCAGTTCCTGCTCAGGGTCACCCAGTACACTGACGCTTTCCAAACCTATTTCATCTCAGCCTTTGAACACCTCACAGAGCCAGCATGATATATACTCTCTAGTGTCTTAGGCTTCACGTGCTACTGGAGTTAGAGCAGTGTTTACTGTTCTAGCAAATATATCATCCCTTCTAACTACACCTATTTCTGTCCCAATGGAAGCAGTGCTGCGAGGTCTAAACTGAGAACCGAATTATTCTATAATATAGACTCATGCATTTTAGAAAAAAAAAAGAACTTAGTCAGATTTTCTGTTTTTATCAATCGAACAAAGTAGAGAGTTGTGAAAGCTACACTGATTTCTTTTCAGGTACCTTGGATACGTTTTACTTGGATGTATAAAGTGGTTTCCCAAAAGCTCCAATTTGGTACTAAAACTAGAAACCTGCCTGGCTGAGGGTTTAGGACCAGGAAGCAAGAGGGGATAATAATCGAGAGGTTGTCCCCACAACTGAGAACCCAAGGAAAGACTCTAGGGAGACAGTAAGTCATATCTTAAACAATAACCAAAAACCAGTGGGACAGATAGCATGACATAAGGGAGCAAAGACTTCATCTGCAGTTCTACTATACTCCCCAAAACACCAAGACAATTGTATGTGTTCAGTAAATGCTTGTTGACATGAGTCTGTACAACCCATTCCTCATATATTCTGTACTTTTAGAGATACAATCATAATGGCTAACATTCATTGCATGCTTATTCTATGGTAGGCACTTGTAGGGCTTTGCAGGCATTTTTTTATTTAATACCCACATCAACACCAGAGAAATGAATGCTCTTGTTATCCTTTTTTACAGATGAGGAAATGTGCCCTGGGAGATTAAATAATATGTCCAACATCAAAACATCGGTATATGTTAGCAACAGTATGAAAATCCCAGAAATCCAGATCCTATACTCAGGGCCGCCACACTGTGCTGTGTATGATGACCAGCTTAGATGAAAAGAGGTTTATAAATTAAACAAGGAAGGAGGAGAAGATGACATTGATTTTAGTGAAGGAGAGAATATGAGAGAAACAAAGGATGAAACTGAAATATGACAAAGCCTTTTCTTTCAAGCTTAGCAATTTATGTGTCCAAGTTGCAACTTGGGTTAAGGAAACCATCATGACAGCCATTACTCAGTGGCCATTTCTGAGCAGAAATCACTCGTTGTCCTCTGATCTTTTCATCTTTTCCCATTAGGATGTGATGGATAGCCCTCCCTGAGCCCAAACAAGCAAAACTAAGGTAATGTGCCACAGCTGATCCAGGAAAGCATTGTCTCCTTGACCTTGAGCTACTCGCTGTCCGAGTACTAGTTGCAATGGGTCTGCTTGCTGGTTACCACAGGACCGAGGAAACACTTGCCAGCATATCCAGTGTGGCACCATCAGGAAACAAACCGCTGATAGGAAAGGAGGGCCAGCGTTCACTGTCCCCCAGGCAGCAGCTGTTGGGAGCTCTGATTTCCACAGCCATCCCTTGAAGCTTCCCGGCAGCCCCAGCCTGAGAGATTTGGTCCTGATGTCAGGCTGTGTTGGACACTTCATCCTCAGAGTACTCAGGTACTGAGGAGAGAACACCTAACTTCAAATCTGCTTGTAGGGTAAATGATACAGAAAGTGAACTCAGGCATGGATTTGTACACACACTGAGGAAAACTGAATGGTCCTCAAGCCTATGAGTGTCTCCATGACTTCTGTCAGCTCAAAGAAGACAGAGAAGCCACAAGGCAAAGAACGTCCTTGCCCTGCAGACACTGGTGCTGGGTCACTTCAGGACAGGCTCACAAGCTCTGCTTGCTCTAAACAAGTGCTTCCCAGACTTCTAATTTCATGGACTGGCAAAATGGCTGAAAACATTATAGGACTAATCTAGTTCCAACTTTTTCTTCTGCCTAGTATGGACAATAAAACAAGCAAATCGACAAAAGCCTATCTACTTTTTGCCTGCATATCATAACAAGAAGGATGCTTTAATACCAAAAGGGAATTAAGCTAAAGGATATCTTAATACCAAAGTGTTATAAAGTCAAAGAACAAGCTCAGCACAAGAGGCAGTCATTCCTGTCCTATATACATAAACATTATATTTTCTCTATTTTTGAGTTTTGTCACAAACCAGTGCTACAGCCAAGCTTTTGGAAACCAGTGATCTATATCTCTCTAAACCATTCAGATCTGCCATCTTTCGGGATCTTGGGAGATAACAAAAAAATTCCAACTTGAAGGAATGTATGGGATAAATGCATTTCAAGCAGAATAGGGCTATCTGTGCAGTGGCCCAGTTCTCTCTAGCCTAGCACAAAGAGCCTGACAGAACTGGGTATGGGGCCAAACACCCTGCTCATATACTTGCTGTGTGAACTTTGGCATGTAATATAACTTCCTTGAACCTCAGTTTCCTCATCTGTAAAATAGGGTGAATAATACCCCAAAGGAAAGTGAGGGAACAATGCTTGGCTCCTTGTGAGCTTCCCCACCCTCTGCCCCAGGGTGGCGCTCCTGCCTGCTTTAACTCATCTACCCTAACACATCTCAAGACTTTGACTTACTAGATCTTAATAGGTATTTGTGGAATGAATAAAGGAGTGAACAAATAATATGGGCTAGGCAAGTACCTATGGGAGTCATTCTCCTGTTCCTGAAATATGGCCGCCCCAAAGCATTTGAATTGCCTTCGATGACAGCATTTAAAGAGGAGAATTTGTTTCCTCTTCAGCCTTCATGGAGTGAATCCTCCAGCCATTCTCCAGTTTCCTCACAGGTGTCTGCTCTGTCTCCCCAGTAGCAGACTGATCTCAATAATTGTTTGACCCTCATATGGACTAGCCATTGTTCTCCACTCCCTCATGTCTTACCTTGCTTCCCACTCAGCTGAGATTGTGTGGTCCATCACTATAATGACTCGGTGGCATTACTCCACTGCATCCTTGCCTCTTTCCCCACTGTGGCTCTCGCTTGGCAAAACCCTGACCCTCTATCAATTCTGAATCCCATCTGCACAAATGAATGCATCTGGAAAACACATCTAGCCTTGTCTGTGGTCTCACTTGAAACTTATGACTTTTATCCTCAAGTGCTGCTTAGAGATACTATTATATTTCCCTGGTCTAGTCCCTGTCCTGCCTCATACCTTCTCTTCTCTTTCCTGACCTCCAGACCTCCCCCTACTCCATCTTCACTCTCAGGTAGAGATAAGTGCTTTCTATTTCACAGAGCGAACAGAGGAAACCAGAAGAGAACATCCATATTTTCCTAGCGTCTCATCTGGTTTTCTGAGCCAGTGGCCAGACTCTTTGTCTCTCCTCCTGCTCTGATGGATGGACTGTCCTTCAGCCAACAGGCCCGGCTCCAGGGAAACAAAATTGAAAGTGTGGCCTCTGATCCCATGGAGGATATGATCTAATGGGAAAACATGCAAGTAAAAAAATATGATAATGAGATTCATGCTTCCTGAGCGACAGATCTAAAAAGCAGACGAAGCCCAAAAGAAGGAGCACTGGGTCTGCCTAGAGGGAGGATCAAGGCAGCCTCTGCATTTGAGTTGACCTGAAGGAGACGCAGCCCTTCTGGGGAAAGTGCTACAGGGCGAGGGAACCACATGTGAGAAGGGGGAAAACTCTCCTGGAGGAAAGCCTAATTATTAAAACCGTGCAGTCTTAGACATTCTCCACCATTAGCCATCAAGCAGCTAAAAAAAATAATTAAACCACCCAGAGAGTGCTAACTCTGTGAATCTGACACCATCAGTTGATGGCAAACATCAGCCCATAGTATCATCCTTGCCTTCCAGTTGCTTATAAACAACGTGGAGCCTGGCAATGGCCAGAGAACCAGCCCGCAGATGGCAAGTAAAACTCAAAATGTCAGAAGTGGGTGTGGACCATTAATGGCATCTGGGTCCTAGTCTTTGCCTTGGCATTTACCAGGTGGAGCTCTGGACAAGTCACCCCCTCTCTGGACCTCAGTTGCCTCCTCCATAAAACAGAGGGTTTGAATTAATGGTATTCCTAAGGTCCTCCCAAACTGAAATGCTGGATGAACTCTAAATGAATATATCTGTTATGGGCTAAATGTTTGTGTCTCCTCAAAATTCATGCTGAAACCCTAACCTCTTGGTGGTAGGTCTTTGGGAGGAAATTAGGTTTAGATGAGATCATAGGGTGGAGTCCTCATGAATGGGATTAGTGCCCTAATAAGAGTCAAGTCATTCAGGGAGCTTGCTGTTCCCTTCTCTTCACCAGGTGAGGATACAAGCAGAAAACAGCATCGATCGTGGACTTCCTAGCCTCCAGAACTGTGAGAAATACATGTTTGTCGTGTAAGACACCCAGTCTATGACACTTTGTTACAGCAGTCTGAACCAACTAAGACAGCATCAGAGTGTTTAATTTATGGAAACAAAAGGAGGAGAAAGGTCTTTGAGTTCAAGGGTTGAGACTTAGGCTCTCACCTCAATGACAGCTCTCCTGGTTGGTGTGAGGTTCTGTGAGTGACCAGGAAACACACTTGAATTCCTTGTTCGCAGGTGCTGCATCATCATCAGAAACATTTCTGATGTGCCCTTTTAAAGTCTTACAAGATCTTTGAATAAAATGTTGGCAGATATTTGCTCTCTCCACTGATAGGGAAAGGATAGGAAAGTGCTAGTGTTGTATGGATGGCTCCTGTGCCCCGTCAACATCTGGCTTTAAGTCTGACTCCTTATCACTTTGTTTTCCCCCAGCAAGTGCCCTAATACTCTCATTGCCGGGAACAACAGTCTTTCTTAATTGACCCTTATTCTCTCTGAAAAATGCCTTCAGTCACATTTAGGATGAGAATTTATAATCAGTGCTACCCTTGAGGCCAATTTCTAGAGTCTCACTCATCACACTCATTCATTTTAATGACTTCATACCTCTGCTCTCCAGTTATCTGTTTGTATTTCCACCTGGGGGCTGGCCTTAGGTCACCAGCTAGTGACAACACTCAGAGACATACTTCTTTGTTGACCCTCAGAAAACTGGATGTCCTTTGCTTCATTTCTGCATAAAAGATAGCAACTGGGGATTTTGTTCCAAACTCAACCTAAATCCATTCCTCAAGAAGATTGTCAAGGATAAAATTAGCTACAGCTGAGGCAGAAAGTAGTTTTCCTTCTCTCCTGAAGTTAACACCCACCCTGCAAAGAGATAATAGGATCTGATTCTTACACAGTGATTCACATCTTCCTATGAGGAAGAACTCATATAATAATTCATATCAATTTAGGTATTTACTATATGCCACACATTGATTGAATTGTTTTATATATATATTAACCCATTTAGCTCTCACAGCACCCTATGAAGTAAGTGTTATTATTAACATCGCATTTTACAGATGAGTCTAAGCAAAGCTAAGTATATAATTAGTAAATGGCAGAGCGGGGTTCACATGGTGACTGCCTGGCTTTAGAGTCCACACTCGAAACAGCAGGCTATACTGTCTCTCCACCTGATCCTGGGTGTGTGTTTCTACATACTTGCCTTTTCTAACACTCATCATACTTTCATTATGGTTCAATTTCTATCTTCCTCTAGACTATGAGCTCCATGAGAACAGGGCCCTGTGTGCATCACTCGCCACTGTATCTTTAGAACTAGCACCACATCTGGCATAGAGTAAGTGCTCTGTAAATATTTGTTGAGGGGAACTGAAAATGACTTCTTTGCCAAATTCTGAGCAAATGAGTGAAAAATAGTTGCTAGGTTCAGAGTTGAGCAATTGACTGAAGCTGCATCAGGAATTCTGTCCTGCCATCTCTAACTCTTCCTGATGAAGGGCACGACCATGTTCATCACCATGATTTCCACGGAAGCTACTTAAGAACAACTCCCAGAGGCCTTCCCCTTCCCCTATCTATCCACACTCACAACTTTTCACTTTAAAAAACCCTGAAATTCTTTCTTCTACAAAGCACAGCCCACTAATCTCCAGCCTTTTTCTAGGAGCCAAGAAACAAAGGCAGATGCAGGGACTCCTGCCCCTGTCGTCCTTGCTCCCACCTCGAGTCAGCCTGACCACAGGAATCAGGTTCAGTAAGCCCTCCTACGTACATTTATGGCAAATCAGCTTTTGTGGGGACACATGTTCCTGGGAGACCTTAAAGCAAAGACCTCGGGACTGGGGGCTGACCGGTAGGGATTACTGTGAATCAGCTTGAATCTCTGGAGTCTCCTGGCCAGCTGAAACAGACCAGTCTCCAGGGATGGTAACCTAGCAACCACTCAGATCCCTGCAGGCCTCCGGCAGCAGCGCAGCACCTTCTCCTTGGAGTTACCCGACCCTGTTTTTACCACAGCCTGAAAAGGGTCAAAGTGATATTGAGGCTAGAGATGGCCCTGAGTATGAGTGTGCATGCACACTTACACACGTGTGTGTATGTTTGTGGGTGGATTGAAAAAAAGGAGTGAGAATCCTGCCCACTAACCCTGCTTTACCATCTCTCAACTAAGACCCATTGGTGACTCCAGAGGCTAAAAGTGAGCTACCCATTGCTTCAGAAAATATCTGGAGAGCCAGCCCCATGTGGTGCCATCATCTTCATAACAGTATCTTTATAACAACAGCAATAACTAAGAGTCTGTCTTAGAATAGCTGTGCCTTCTAAGAGCAGCCACTGTTTATTGAGCCCCTGTTATGTATTGGGCATGGTGCCAAAATCTTACAAACATTATTTTATTAAGTTGGTAGGTATTATTCATGCCCTTTCGCAGATAAGTAAACTGAGGCTCAGAGCAGTCAGAAAATGTGCCCTGAGTCACATAATTAGTGAGTGGTTCTGGTGCTGACTCCGCCAACAACTACAGCACACCCTTAGGTAGATAGGCCTTGGTCTTCTCACCAGTCAGAGGAGAATCATGCCAGTCTTGCCTGTTTTCATGAGATCAAGGGGGACAAGCATTTTCACAAATGCTCTAAAAAACACCACATGGGTGATTTAAGGTGGTACTAGAGGAATTCTTTCCTCTATATATATCATAAGTTACTTGGGAGGAAATGTCTCACATTGATTTGTCTGTGTCCTCAGTGGGAATAGAGAGCCTCTCAATAAATATGCATTGAGTGAACAAATGAATAAATACATGTAAATCAGCATTTAGATCTGGTGGTTATATGTCCCCTCCCAATACACTGAAACTATTTTGCATGAACAATTTTGCTTTAAAATTGCTTTCCTCCAAGTCCCTGGCAAGTACCATGCAGTACCTCTACCTCCTCTTTGAGAAAATCTTACCACCTATAGGAGTGAATCTAAGAGGCTATCTTTCTGGTCCCCTGGGAAGAGGTATATGTTTGCTCAAGTGGAAATGGGCAAAAGTAGGAAGAACAAATATTTCATTCGCTAGGAACCAAAATAGAATAACAACACCAACAATTTTTAAGATGAGATTTTAATTATGGCTCATAGTCTCACTTTTGACAAGATTGTTTTTGTGATTCATACATGTATTTATGCATATATTCATATAGCTAGATAGATATACATTTGCATATATTGTTTTTAAACATCAATCAGGACCATTGTGCACGGAGGTGGGAGAACCCCTAACACCTCACTGCACTTGTGGGGGAGTGTGGAAAAAGTGGGAAAGGTGGCATTGCATTTGGTCCCACGGAGGGCCCACCTGCTCTCTGAAAGGCCGTGGTCTGCCCCAGCAGGAAGCATACAGTCGGCCTCAACTGGAGTCTCCTCTGGGAGGTGCCACCACCACCAGTCAACCATGATGGGAACTCAGCTCACACTGGCAGCCGACGCTGTGCATGTCAACATTTGGCAAATGAAGCCCCAAGTGGAAATCTGCCAGTTTAAATGAAGTGGTGCTCGGTGCCTGCTGTTCCCTTTGAATCTCAGTGAAATAATCACTGTTTCACATTTTTTATTGCCTTGTCATTAATCTGATATGAGGAGTGGGTTGGGGGGATATAAGCAGACAATTCCCAAGGAAGGAAACATTTTAGTGGGTAACTGAGAACCAGGTAATCTTCCCGCTGGTTTGGGGTGGAGGAGCGGAGCTGGGGGAACCACACATCCCTGTCTTCAGGGTGATCCAGCAGATGGAGGTGAAAGCATGATCCTTGCCATCTGGGTAATGCATGTGTGGACAGTTGGTGGTTAACTATACCCGCTCTTTGCAGAATAACGTATGTTACAGCTACCCAGTACCATCCCTGACCAAAACCTGTTAGAATTTGTAAACCGCTTGAAAGAACAGTGAGAAAACTCTCAACTGGGGTCTATTTGTGCTTCCCTTATCAAAGTGAATGACGTGTTGAAGTAGGGTCTTGTGACTCGCTTATAAACTTTGGCACACGTAAGTGCTGTCTCAGGCAGGGCCTACCTAGAGGACAAGTATCGGCATTTTTAAGTAATTGAGGACATTTTGATATGCTGTAACCCTTGTTGTCCCCAATTCTATTCACAATGAACAGTTTACATTAACATGAATGAACCAATAAAACTACGGGGAGATTATTAGCTTTGAAGCATGAAGTGTAAACAGTGTTAGTTTCATGCACATGCTAATTGCTTTCCACGGACACCACACACAGAAAAGACCTATAGGTTGGAACAACTACTACTGGAGTTAGCTGGTGAGATTATGTATATGAAAGTGTATTACAGACTGTAAGGTGCAGACTGTCCAGTGGTATACAAATGTGAGTGGTTATAGTAATAATAGAAACTACCCCTGCATGCTCTTTCCCTCTTGGATCTCTCCTCTCTCTGTGATTGCATAGCCTTTACTTACAGCACAAACGCACACAGGCAGGCATCTCTAGATTACGTGAGGGAAGCTCTTAAACCTATCACTTTCTCTCTCTGGCCCTCATCCATTCTGTAGGGTTCTCTCCTTCTCCTGATAGGTACGTGGGATTCATAGGCTTTTTCTCTGGCAACTCAGAAGTCCTCCAAATCTGTGTTCTCCTTCCTTCTGGCCAATCTGCATTTTTGTGATAGCTTTTCTGGATGGAACCCTTAATTTATTGTGTCCTTGCTCACTAGTGGGAAGACCAGATTGTAGACACAATGAGGACATTATATTTCCTCTGCGCATCTGATCTGTAGCAGAGTTAAATACAGGGTCCCGTTGAATGTAAGGTGCCGGAGGGTACAGGACAACAGGCGTCCGCCCCACGCGAGACAGAAGACTGTGGCCTTGACTTTCCTGGGATTGTTGGCTGTATGGGTGTCAGACTCAGCTGTCACTCTAGTCTCCTGGGTTTTTGAGCTGCTGATCCTGAGCGCGTTATTTGACATTTCCAAATCTGTTTTCTAATTTATAAAATGGGGGTGATAAAGAGCACCTGACTCATAGGGTCATTCGGGGGCTTAAATGAGATAGTTCTTGTAAAGTGCTTAGACACGCACACATACTAAGTACTCAATAACACTAGCAATTATGGTTCTTCTGTCATCACGTTGTCTTATGTATGGATATAAAGTCTGCCATTTTCCTGGACTTCTGAGCCTGGGACCCCAAGAGTTCCCTAGGATAGGATGGAAGCTTGCAAGTAAGTTGGCTAGAGAAATTTGCTTGTTTCAACTTTCACTGTTTGGGTAAAACTCAAATCATCTTTCATAATAATCAATGTGGCCTTAAGGTGCCACATTAAAAAAAATTATCACAATTATAACAGCTTCCATTTGTAGACGGTATGATTCTTTGTGCATTATCTCATTTAATGCATCAGTGCAATGAGACGAGGGGCTAATAATTAAACTAGGTCTCTTTGACTCTGAACTGAGTAACTGCCTCCTTCCATGGGAAGGAGTACCTGAGAACCAGAACCCATGGGACCTCAAGATCATGCTCTCAGGCATCAGGGAAACATGTCACTGTCATCTTTCAACAAACTGTATGAGATTACTTGTGGAAGCTCCATAACTAAGCACCCATTTCACATATTCCATATTTGTTTCCAAAATCATTTCTAGACAATTTCAGAACCTCTTTCCCAAATAAACCCAGTGCAAAGCTTCTTCTGAGCAAACCAAGTCACAACCCAAATAATTGCAAGCCCTTTTCTAACTTGATAGAGCATCCTGGGATATTTATAATAAAGCTTAATTTGGCTATATATGAGCTTTCTTTTTCCTTGAAAAGATTTAGGACGAATCCTTAAACATAAATAAGTAAATAAAATTTAAAGAAAGGTTGAAAAGTAATGAAAAGCAAATCAGAAAAAGAAAAGAAAATCACTTTCAGAGGTACTCAGATTTGGCAAAGAGGTAGAATGTCTCAGCTCGTCCCAAAGATAGTGGCATCTTTTTTGCAAATGAAAAGTGTAATTCTGCCTGTTTGCCAAACCCTTTAGCAGAACTCTGAACCAGCATTTCTTCCAAGCCTCTACCCACTAGTTGGCAAGAACGTTGTTAACTAAATGTCCAATCCAGTTTAAATTTAATCTGATCCATTGTGTGTGCATGTGCATCCCTCCAGATAATCTTTGGGCACTTTAGGAAAAATACTTAGTCCCTTAGCTAGCCCTCCTCCTCTCCTTTCCCTGCTTCTCTACCTACAATAGATAGAGTGCAATTTTGTGTAAAAGAGTCTTACTTCTTTTTCAATTGCTTTGGATAAGAGACTCCCTGGCCTTGTGCAGTCCTTGATTATGTGCTAGCTGGTGTCTCCCTTCTCCAGAGTGCTGTTCCTGTCCCTCATGGGTTCTGCTGGCCTTCAGACTGGCTGAATTAGCTTATGACACGGTCTCTTTAACTTGGCAAAGGCCCAGAAGCTCTCCATGGATGAAGTGGACTCTCCTTGACTCCAGCTATCTGTAGACCCTTGAGTGTCTGCTACAACTTTGGTCCCTCCCAGACTCTGCTACAGAGTTACCTTGCAGTCACGGCAGGCTAACTGGCAGGTCCACTGGCTATCAGTTTGGTACCCATGGCCTGTGGGCACTGGCAGTAGCCGGGTACGCTAAACCTGAGAGCTCTGTTCTATCTGACCCTGCAGCCTCTAAGTTGTTGTTGGTAAGTAAGGCATCCTAAGAGGTCCTCTTTCCTGAGTTGTTGATGGTATCGTCTCTTATCCAGTGAACCTGTCCCTCTCCAAGCCCAAATTCTAAGGTTTTATGTCATTAGCTATTGGGCCTCCTGGCTTTGCTGTCTCCTTTCTAGAAGAAAACCCAATAATATGAGTCTTTCAGGCATGGCTATTGACAACCTGAAGGTGGATGAGAGTAAATGTGTAAATGCATTTAGCAAATATTCTATCATGACAGTCACCTGGCTTTCAGGGCTATTGCTCTGCTGCAAAATCCTAAATTGCATGGGAGCAGTAAATATTATATCCAGCTTTCTCTCTGCAGTCTTTCTGTAAGAGTTCCCAAACCCTTCCCCATTCCTGTATATGGATAGGTACCTTTGGCCAACCAAGACCAAGGTGAAGAACTTAGGTAGGCAAAAAGAAAACACATTAATAAATTTTAAATACTTATCCCTATTGCAGATGGAACCCCCCACTCCCACCAATTCGACATGCTCCATATTTGTTTTTAAAATTATACCTGAATATTTTAAGAGAGCCTCTTTCCCAAGTAAACTCAGACAGAGGCTGAGCATCCTTTGCACATTTCCTGTATGCCAGGTACATCTGTTAACACACAACAGGTCTTAGACCAAGCACCAAAATCATTTACCTCTTTTCCTGGATGGGGTTGGTACTTTGTAAACAGAGGAGGGAAATCTTATCATTGGCCTCAGTGTTATAAAAAGAATCCAAAGGGACCCCTGGGTGGCTCAGTCAGTTAAGCCTCTGCCTTGGGCTCAGGTCATGATCCCAGGGTCCTGGGATTGAGTCCTGCGTTGGGCTCCCTGCTCAGCGGGGAGTCTGCTTCTCCCTCTGCCTGCCACTCCCCCTGCTTGTGCTCACTCTCTCTCTGACAAATAAATAAATAAAATCTTTTTAAAAAAATAGAATCCAAAGAAGACAAATAAATGTTCACTTGGTAGTCACTAAACACAGGGAATTTTGGCATAAACTAGTGTGTGATTTGATCTAAATGAATTGTGAGGGTCAAACAAATAAAGGACAAAGAGGTTTCCCTATGCAGGAGGTGCTGCAGAGTGGATTTGCAAATTCTCCATGCAGCGTGAACCAAAGGCCTTAAATATATGGGGCTCTGCCTTTAGTCTGTCTTTGTGGGTTTTAACTGTTGATTAAGTAAACTGAGAAACATCAACAATACCTAGGAAAGCATGAGGATGCCTACAGCTATATTTAATCCATAAAAAAAAAAGAACTAACTTGAAATATGGAACTCATTTTCATGAGCAAAGCAAAGGGAAAAAGACACTAAAGCACAGAACCACAGACCCAGCTGGGGAGAGTGTCATAGCCTTGACTGCTCTTTGCAGAGCCCTGTTTACTAACAGACAGGCTAGCCGGTGACAGAAGCTTTTGCTGGCTGTCACATCATTTTCAGAAACAGCAATTCATGTCATGCTAATAGCGCAGTCTATAATTAGGTATATTTATCCATGTCCCTGTGATATGTCTTCTGCATTTTTGTGCTTAGTTTCTTCCAAGAACAAATAATCCAGATGAGTTATGAGTCTCCAGAGTGGCAAGTGGGAGTGTGTATGAGTGCTGAAAGCACTGTTATCAAATGGTCTAAATGCAATCTTCTTATTTCCAAATATGAGAGTAGATATTGTCTATCTCATGGGAAGCAGTCTTTGGTGCTTACCAGAAAGGACTGGAAAGCAAAACATGTTCTTCTCTCTGCCACAAATTTACTATGATTGTGCTATATCTGTATCTTCCTGTATTAGGTCAAAGGAGTATAACTTCACTATTTATTGACTTCAAGATTGCTTGGAAAGATGATAAATAAGTAAGTGTGATTAGTCAATTAACATTTGGAAAGTATTTCGAAAGCTGTAACAGCTGCTGCAAGTTGAAGAGCCTGAGAGCTTTTCTCCTTTTTAAAATTTCAGCATTATTTTGCAACTTAAGAAGGGAGACATTATCATTAGTTGGACTAATTCATTATGCATGGACTGGTAAGGCAATTGGAAGAAAATCGGGTGGCCTCACGTTTTGTTGGTCTCTGCTCAGTTTGATTCTCCATGTCTGTGAGACTTCTGGTGAGGTCCTCCTACCAGAAAACGGACCAAAAAGACCTCCCTTTGTACGTTTCTCCTTTTCCAGGGAAGCTAAGGAATCAGCCAGTGCTGCCTGGCTTGTTGCTCCCTGGGAAATAATGTTCATGCACGAATAATACACACCCTCCAAATTCCAACTTCTCTGCTGGGGCTCTCATGCTACCCTTGTAACAAGTGTGGGCACCCTCTTACCCAGACTACCAGGCAAGAGAAGATGTAACGATTATAAGCTGTTTATAAGATAGGTGTTTTTTGGAAGATAAGGATTTAATCCACCTTTTAAAAACAAGTATCTTTTGGTTGCTTACTTACACAGTAATATCTCATTTAACACTCAGAACTATCCTATAGATGGGTATTTTTATATCTACATTTTCCAGATAAGATCAAAAAAAAAAACTGAAGCATGGCAAGGTTAAGTTGCTGGGCCAAGTACCCCACAGCTAATATGAGACTGCACTGGGATTCAAACTCTGGTCTGCTGTGGGTAGAGCCTGTGTCACCACTTTGTCATACTGTTTCAGGGTCTTGGTTCTTGCTTGCTACCTGAACAAGCTGCCTCTTCTAACAGCAAGAGAAAAGTATTTGCACCAAGCTGCTGTTTACTGATATGGGAGAATAAAATGTCATCGCTAATCCACTAATTTCATGAATCCAGAGTCCCTATCATGTACCCAGATTATTGACAGTTTTTATCTCTTCCTGATAAAGGCAAAGGATCCTGATGAGGTTGAATGTTATTCTTTTGGATTGCATGTACATACACTCTCTCTATCTCTATCTACCTATTGGTCTGTCTCCCTATCTATCTCCCTAATCTATGTAAAATAACAGTCATGAGAAAATACACTCAGATGGAAGTTCAGTTCCATGGCTCACAAAATTTATAGTCAGAGCTATCAGTTATTAGTGTTCATTTTGTACAATTAGGTCCTGTGCCATCACTTTTGTGAAGCTTAAGTTTTCTAAAATTCAATTGGCCATCAGCCTGTATCAGAAACTCTGCTATTGAAGTCAAGCTTGGCTAAACACTTCTAAGAGAAAGTCGGATAAAGCTGTGCACACTCATTAAACTCTAGTGTATGATAAACTCCTTCCCGTGTATGATAAGCTCTCTCATTTTTCATGGAATCCTGGAGCTGGAAAAACTGGAAATGTAAAACTCAAGCGGCTCAGGAAACTTACCTAAGATGACAGTGTCAACTGCCTTCATTCTATCTTTACCAGAGCTCTTCTCAACCCACGTCTTAGTTCATCTGGGCTACTATAACAAAATACGAGAGACTGGGTGGCTTAGAAATGATAGAAATTTATTTCTTGGGGCATCTGAGTGGCTCAGTTGGTTAAGCGTTTGTCTTCGGCTCAGGTCATGATCCCAGAGTCCTGGGATTGAGCCCCGCATCGGGCTCCCTGCTCAGCGGGGAGCCTGCTTCTCCCTCTGCTTGTGCTCTCTCTCTCTCTCTCTCTTGCTCTATCTCAAATAAATAAATAAAATCTTTAGAAAATTTTTATTTCTCACAGTTCAGAGGCTGGGACACCAAGGCACTAGCAGATTTGGCCAAGTCAGTGTCTGGTGAGAGCCCACTTCCTAGACCACTGTCTTCACTATAACGTCACATGGCAGATGAAACAAGAGGGTCCTGTAGGGCTTCTTTTATGAGGACACTCATCCAGCATAAGGGCTCCACTCTCAAGACGTAATCACCTCCCAAAGGCTCCCCTCCTAGATCATCATCTAGGTGGTGAAGATTTCAACATATGCATTTTGAGGGACACAAATATTCAGTCTCATCCACTGTGGGCCAAAGACAGACTGCAGGAAAAAATTCACAGGAAGGGAAAGAACCAAGTCTAGAAACACACGGAGAAGAAAGTGCCGCGGGTCCTTGGAAACTGCAAATATTTATGGGGTTTAATCAATGACTTGAATGAGTTTTGGTAAAGCCGATCATCTTTTGAAATAAAAGGGCAAACATTACAAATTTGGGCAAAATCCCAAAGGGTGACGAAGCTAAGCTATTCCTTTTATCCAGACTTAGCCACCCCATCAAAATTAGTGTTTCTCATATTGTTAAACAAAGTAAAGGCACCCTGAAGATTGTTGGCTGGAAATTTAAATCCATCTAGAAACCAGCTAATTTCACTCGTAGCCATGAAAGGAACAACAGGATTGAGGCAGATTCATTTAATCAGCTGGTGATTCAAGCAATATTTATTTGCCTTGTTGTTAAGATACCTGCACATACAGGCTACCATCTAATAAGGGTTTAGTGACATTTGTAAATTAAAAAAGAACTCATTTCACAGGAAATTTCTTTTTAATTACGAAATTATCTTTGCTGAATGGTTATAATCACAGAAACGGTGGCTCTAAGTGGCTGGGTAAGGGTCCAGAAACAGATGTTATCAAACTCCTTAGTGAAATAGCCTAGCAAGTTAACTGCATTATTGGCTAACATTCTGGAAAATATAGCACTTTCAAACCACAGGTGCATGGGATTATTTTGTCAGACATGTAAGAACGAGATGTATTTCTGCACATCTATTAAGTCACCATAAAAAACTTTTTTAGAATTTTCCTTGCTTCCCTCTCCTCAGTAGTAAAGCAAATTGAATGGTTAGTTGCCATTTGTTCTTTAGCCTAACAGAAATTCCAAAGGAAAAACAGAGCCTATTTTTGGCCTTTATCCAGTAAGTATTTAAACTCCTCTTTAAATGGTCTTTCTTGTTTTATATAATGATGGTAAAACAAATTCCTGCTCATTACATCTTTAATGTATGTTTATGGCTGTTGGGAAAATTAATAACACCAGCTAGTACTTAATGTTTGTTTATTTTCTGAGCAGGGCTTTCCATACTATGGATGATAATTCAACCTTACATGCATAGAATAAATTATCAGGCTTCTTGAATCTCTTTTATATAAAAGGTTGCAATTCACATGTATACAAAGAGGTTTGAATTTTAAGATTCTCAGAGTTTTACTACATCCTTTCCTTTTCCTCGTCTACAGTAAAATGATGGGGGGATAGAAGATAGTACTTTTTTTTTTAACTCTTTATTTTTACGTATTTATTCAAGTATAATTAACATATAGTGTTATATTAGTTTCATGTGTGTAATATACTGATTCAACAATTCTATAAATTTCTCAGTGCTCATCAAGATAAATGTACTCTTGGGGCGCCTGGGTGGCTTAGTTGTTAAGCGTCTGCCCTCGGCTCAGGTCATGATCCCAGGGTCCTGGGATCGAGCCCCGCATTGGGCTTCCTGCTCAGTGGGAAGCCTGCTTCTCCCTCTCCCACTCCCCCTGCTTGTGTTCCCTCTCTTGCTGGGTCTCTCTCTGTCAAATAAATAAATAAAATCTTTTAAAAAAAAAGATAAATGTACTCTTAATTCCCTTTATCTATTTCACCCATCCCTTCACCAGTCTCTTCCTGGCAACCACCAGTTTGTTCTCTGCATTTAAGACTGGTTTTTTTTTTGTCTCTTTTTTTTGTTTGATTGCTCATTTGTTTCTTAAATTCCACATATGAGTGAAGTCATATAGTATTTGTCTTCTTCTGACTGACTTATTTCACTTAGCATTATACCCTCTAGGTCCGTACATGTTGTTGTAAATGTCAAGATTTCATTCTTTTGTATGGCTCAGTAATATTCCATTGTGTGTGTGTGTGTGTGTGTGTGTGTGTGTGTGTGTGTACACACCACCGCTTTATCCATTCATCTACTGATTAACACTTGGGTTGTTTCCGTATCTTAGTTATTTTAAATAATGCTTCTATAAACATAGGTTGCATGTATCTTCTTGAATTAGTGTTTTCATTTTCTTTGTGTAAATACCCAACAGTGGAATTATTCAATCATATGGTAGTTCTACTTTTAGTTTTTTGAGGAACCTCCATACTGTTTTCCACAGTGGCTGCACCAATTTGCCTTCCTACCAATAGTGTATAAGGATATCTTTATCTCCACATTCTTGCCAACACTTGTTATTTCTTGTGTGTGTGTGTGTGTGTGTGTGTGTGTGTGTTGGATTTTTTGTTGTTGTTGTTTTGTTTTAGCTCATTGTCATTTTAATTTGCATTTCCCTGACGATTAGTGATGTTGAGCATCTTTTCATGTGTCTGTTGACCATCTATATGTATTCTTTGGAAAAATGTCTATTCAGGTCCTCTGCCCATTTTTATGGATTATTGGGGGTAGGTTTGGTGAAGAGTTGCATAAGTTCTTCATACAGTTGGGATATTAACCCTTTATTGGACATAACATTTTGAAATACCTTCTCGGTTGGTTGCCTTTTGTGTTGTTGATGGTTTCCTTTGCTAGGCAAAGGCTTTTTATTTTGATGTAATCTGAGCAGTTTAACTTTGTTTTTGTTTCTCTTGCCAGAGGACACATATTGCAAAAAAATGTTTCCATGGCTGATGACAAAGAAATTACTGCCTGTTTCCTAGTAGGAATTTTATGGTTTCAGGTCTCACATTTAGTTCTTTAATCCATTTTGAGTTTATTCTTGTGCATGGTGTAAGAAAGTGGTTCAGTTTCATTCTTTTGTATGTAGCTGTCCAGTTTTGCCAACACCATTTGTCTTTTTCCTATTTATATTCTTGCCTCCTTTGTCATATATTAATTGACCATAAAAGCATGGGTTTATTTCTGGGATCTCTATTCTGTTCCATTGATCTATGTGTCTGTTTTTGTGTCAGTGCCATACCATTTTGAATACTACAGCTTTGTAGTATATATTGAATCTGGGATTGTGATACTTTCAGCTTTGTTCTTCTTTTTTAAGATTGTTTTGGCTATTGGAGGTCTTTTGTGGTTCCATACAAATTTTAGGATTATTTATTATAGTTCTGTGAAAAATGTTGGTATTTTGATAGGGATTGCATGAAATGTGCAGATTGCTCTGGGTAATATAGACATTTTATCAATATTGGTTCTTCTAATCCATGAGTTTAGAATGTCTTTCCATCTGTTTGTGTCATCTTCAATTTCTTCCATCATGTATTTTTTTTATTTTCTCCTTGATTTCTTGGTTGACCCACACATTATTTAGCAGCATTTTATTTAGCCCTCATGTATTTATGTTCATTCCAGATTTTTTGCTTGTGATTGATTTCTAGTTTCATACCATTGTGGTCAGAAAAGAAGCATGATATGATTTCAGTCTTTTTGAATTCATTGAGATTGTGTGGTGGCCTAACATATGATTTGTTCTGGACAATGTTACATGTGCACTTGAAAAGAATGTGTATTCTTCTGTTTAGGGTTGGAATATTCTGAATATATCTGTTATGTCCATCTGGTCCAATCTGTCATTCAAAGCCACCTCTTCTTGTTGATTTTCTATCTGAACAATCTATTCATTGATGTAAATTGGGTGTGAAAGTCCCCTACTATTATCATAGTACTGTAAATTTCTCCCTTTATGTCTGTTAAAAGTTGCTTTATGTATTTAGGTGCTCTCATGCTGGATACATAAATATTAACAATTTTTATATCCTCTTATTGGATTGTTTCCTTTATCATTATGGAGTATCCTCCTTTGTCTTGCATTAGTCTTTGTTTTAAAGTCTATTCATCTGATATAAGTATTGCTACTCCAGCTTTCTTTGGCTTCCATTTGCATGGTAAATGTTTTTCTGATCCTTCATTTTCAATCTGTATGTGTCCTTCCTTAGGTCTAAAGTTAGTTTCTTGTAGGCAGCATATAGATGGGTCTTGCATTCTTATCCATTCCATCACCCTGTATCTTTTCATTGGAACATTTAGTCCATTTACATTCAAAGTAATTGATAGGTATGTACTTACTTAGTGATAAGTATGTACTTGCTTTATAGCTGTTTTTGTAGTTCTCTGTTCCTTTCTTCTCTTTTTCTCTTCCCTTGTGGTTTGATAGCTTTTGTTAGTGATATGCTTGGATTCTCTTTATTTTTTGTGTATCTATTATAGGTTTTTGATTTGTGGTTACTACTAGGCTCATATATAACATTTTATACATATAGCAGTCTATATTAAGTTGATGGTCGCTTAAGTTTGGACCCATTCTAAAAGCACTAAAGTTTGGGGGCATCTGCTGACTCATTTAGGCACCCAACTTGGTTTCAGCCCAGGTCATGATCTCAGGCTCATGGGATTGAGCCCCACATTGCGATCCATACTCAGCAAGAAGTCTGCTTGAAGGTTCTCTCCCTCTGCCCCTCCCCCCACTCACACTCTCTCTATCTCTACCTCTCTCTCTCAAATAAATAAAATCTTTAAAAATTTTTTTTAAATAAAAGCACTAAAGTTTTACTCCCACTATTCACCCAAAGTACTTAACATCCTTTTTTTAAAAGATTACTTATTTATTTATTATTTTTAATTTATGTTTAAACTCTTATATAATTAATATACAATGTTATAGTGTACAATATTGTGATTCAACAATTCTGTACATCACTCAGTGCTTATAACAATAAGTGTACTCTTAATCTCCTTCACCTATTTCACCCATCCCCCCACCCACCTCCCCTCTGGTTTGTTCTCTATATTTGAGTCTGTGTTTTTTGTCTCTCACACTTTACATCCTTTTATTTTGTGACTCCCTTGATTGGTTTTTGCAGATATAATTGATTTTACTGTTTTTATGTTCTAACCTCTATATTTGTTTTATAAGTGATTAATCTGCTAGTTTTATTATGTTTGTATTTACCTGTGAAATTTTTTTCCTTTCCTAATGTTCTTATTCGTGATTATGGCCTTTTCGTTCCACTCAAATAATTTCCCATAATGTTTCTTACAAGAAGAACTGGTGTAGTGGTGATGAAATTTTTTAAATTTTCTGTTTGTCTGGGAAGCTCTTTATCTGTCCTTCTATCTTGAATGATAGCCTTGCTGGATGGAGTATTCTTGGTTGCAGGTTTGTTTTTGTTTTCCTTTTGGCACTTTGAATATATCATGTCCCTTTCTTCTGGCCTGCAAACTTTCTGCTAAAAAAAATTAGCCAATAGCCTTACAGGGTTTCCCTTGCATGTTTTCATTTCTTTTGCTGTTTTTAAAATTCTTTCTTTATCACTGCTTTTTTGCCATTTTAATTATGTGTCTTGGTGTGGACCTCCTTGGTTTAATTTTGTTGGGGGCTTTTTGTGCCTCCTGGATCTGGATGTCTGTTTCCTTCCCCAGATTAGGAAAATTTTTCAGTTATTATTTTTTTCTTTAAAGATTTTATTTATTTGACAGAGAGAGAGAGAGAGAGCACAAGCAGGGGGAGTGGCAGGCAGAGGCGGAGGGAGAAGCAGGCTCCCCGCAGAGCAGGGGGAGCCCGATGTGGGACTCAATCCCAGGACCCCGGGATCACGACCTGAGCCAAAGGCAGTCACCCAACCAACTGAGCCACCCAGGCGCCCCTCAGTTATTATTTCTTCAAATAAATTTTCTGACCCCTTTTGCTTGTCTTCTCCTTCTGGTACCCCCAAATTGCAAATGTTATTATGCTTGATGATGTTGCTGAGTTCCCTTAACATATTCTCATTTTTTATTATTCTTTTTATTTTCTGTTGTTCAGCTTGGTTGTTTTCCATTACTCTGTCTTCCAGCTCTCTGACCCATTATTTTGCCTCCTCTAATCTGCTACTGAATTCCTCTAGTGTATTTTTTATTTCAGTTATTGAGTTCTTCATCTCTGATTGGTTCTTTTTTATATTTGATACCTCTTTGTTGATGGTTTCACTGAGTTCCTCCACTTTTATCTCAAGTCCAGTAATGATCTTTATGACCATTATTTTGAATTCTTTATTTGGCATATTGCTTGTCTTCATTTTATTTAGCTCTTTTGCTATGGTTTTGTCCTGTGCTTCCACTTAGAACATATTCCTCTATTTCATCATTTTATCTAACTCTCTGTGTTTGTTTCTGTGTATCAGGAAAATCTATTGTGTCTCCTGACCTTGAAAGTAGTTGACTTATGAAGAATAGGTCCTATGGTGTCCTTTAGAGCAGTATTCCCTGTTCACTAGAATGAGGCATTTCAGGGGTGTCTCCTATGTGCATTGCAGGTACCCTACTATTGTGGCTGAGCCTCATTTGCCTTCAGTCCAGTTGGCTGGAATGGCCCACTTTGTCTGTTGTGGGTGAGGTTTGGTCCTTCTGCTGTTAAGGGGCCAGTCTGGAGCCATTGTGGGCCGTTGTAGTTGGGCAGTGTCAGTAGTCAGCCCACATGCCTGTCCTTAGCCCAATTTTTGGAGCTTTGTTTGCACTGAACTGCTGAGTCTTCTTGCATTGTCCTCTTCCTGCATTGTCCTCTGAGAGGCTTTCCTTGGTGGGTGGGGCCAGCAGTCACACCAGATGCCTGCTCCCAGTCATTTTGCTGGGGTTGCAGACACATTGATCAGCAGGGCACTCTCTCTGCACTGCCAGTTATAAGGTTTGGCTACTGGAACTGCTAGTGTACTAGTGTGTGTGGTTATAGTCCCCTCTTCCCAGGGCAGGAATGACTTGGAGTGGTGCTGGTGTCTGCTGGGGCTGCTTACAGGATGAGATGTGCAAGGAGCCACTTTGAAGAGATTCCTGCCAAGTAGGGCAGGTTGGATGAAAAGGATCTGCAGAAGAATGCAGGGTTAGGGTATGTTGTGTTAGCAAGTTATGTTTAACAGCATTCCCACTAGTTCCAACAGGTGTCTGGCTCTCTAGGTTTGGGGGGTGGAGAAATGGCAAGCACCAGCTCTTTTGTTCTTGGAGAAGTCTCCTAAAAATCCCTGCCCCTTCAGCACATGTGGAAGCTAATACTTTAACAAGCTGCATGTTTACACAGAATCTTTGCCTTTCACTTCATCAAAGTAAAACTTATGTAAACAAATAAATATAGCTGAGACAAGGTGTTTTAATAAGATTCCAGGCTAGTAAGTAACTTGTTAGCACTAATATATGCTTATGAGTCATACTTGAAAAGTAAATCCTTTTCTATCTAGAAATGGCAGTCAAGAACACCAGTGTAAATTTGAAGTGCTAGGATGCTGATTAACTGAAAGCCAGGTATCAGAGGGAGTTGACTGAATTTGTAATTTAGTGTCTATGTGTTGCATGCTTAGCAGTCAAAAATAATTATTTTTATTTGCCTGAGATCACTAACAGAAAATGACTGGTACATGGTAAAGCACTAAACACATGTAAGATATCTTTATGATTAAAATTGTCAGTCTTTTAATTTTTTTCATTCATTTTACATTTTAGTCATCATTCTCTCGATTTAGCTTTTCAGACCAATAATTCTGTTTGCCTGAAGAGTAGTATTACTAATTCCTTGGGGGCAGGAAAAAAAAAACCCAAAAAACAAAAAAACAAAAACCACAGACCCTACAGTAACCATTACGATTAAAGGAGACAGCTTAACCAAAACAGAAGAAAATACCGCCGTACTACAAACTACTGTAACAAAATACCATATTCTGGGTGACTTCAGCAACAAACATTTCCTTCTCATAGTTCTGGAAGTGGGGAAATCCAAGATTAAGGTACTGGCAGATTCCCATGTCTGGTGAGAACCCACTTCCTGGTTTACAGATAGCCACCTTCTTATGTCCTCATATGTGCTTTCTTTGGTGTGTACACTCAGAGAGAGAAAGCTCGCTCTCTGGTCTCCAAGAGCACTAACCCCACCATGAGGGCCTTGCCCTCATGACCTCATCTAAGCCTAATTAACTCCCAAAGGCCTTTCCTCTAAATACCATTACACTGGGGACTGGGACTTCAACATATGAATATTGAGGGGACACAAACATTCAGTCCTTAGCAAACACACACTCTGTGACGTTGGGAACATACAAGATCCTGGAAAAAAACAGTCTCACTCCTGAATATCACCTGGAGGTTTAACCATTTCAAAAGTTTTCTTCGGGGCACGTGGGTGGCTCAGTTCGTTAAGCGTCTGCCTTCGGCTTAGGTCGTGATCCCAGCGTCCTGGGATTGAGCCCCACATCAGGCTCCCCGCTCAGCAAGGAGCCTGCTTCTCCCTCTCCCTCTGCCTGCCTGCCTGCCTGTCTGCCTACTTGTGATCTCTCTCTCTCTGCGTCAAATAAATAAATAAAATCTTAAAAAAAGAAAAAAAAAGTTTGCTTCAAAGCCTGCTCTTCCTCCTGATAGGTTGTTAGCTAATGATTTGTTCCAGGGTATTAAGAACAGCTAACACTTACCTTGGGTCAGGAACTGTTCTAATCCCTTTACGTATGATAGCTAACTTGATTTATATTTAGCACTAGTAGTACACTATGCATTAGGCAGTATTATTATCTTCACATTCAACAGGTGACTGGCAGAGCTGAGATTTACATCCAGGCAGTCTGGTAGCAATAGAGTTTTAACCACTATTCTGGTCATTGAAGTCTTCCCTTACCCTCACCTGTTACCAGATCCTGTCATTTTACTTCTTCCCCTGTATTCCCACTGATCTCAGTAACTCCCTTGGGTCATTATATGAGCTTCCTGCCAGGTGAGAGACTAAATATACAAACAGAAAATAGCCAGACCATAGGTAAAGACAGAACGCTGACTCACAGCCTGCAACAGTCAATCCAGAAAAGCAACCCATGATCTTCAGTAACCAGCCCAGGAAGATGGTCTACTATCTGCAAGTCAGACTTGTAGGGAGTCAAAACATTATCTCTAGCAGCAGTCCGGGAAGCCCAACAATAACTTCTCTAACAATTGGCCCAAAACAGCCAAGACTTGATTAATAACTGAAAGTTTCCCTAATTTGGGGGGACTTAGAACCAACCAGAGAAAGCCAAATATGCACCCTCTACCCAGTCACACAGGATGCCCCACTTCCAGTTAGCCCACCTACAGCTTCCCCATGCCAATAGCCTCCAATAAGGGTATAAGTGAAGCCCTCCCTTTCTTTTCACTATAAAGCTTTCCCACTCTTCTACCTGCCTTTGTGTCTGCAAAGAGTGATGGCTGACTCTCTTGCTAGAGCAAGCTCTGAATAAATAGCCATTGCCTGTTCTTTTTTGGTTGGTCTTTGTTTATCTCACATTGACCTGTGTGCCTCCATACGTTCCCTCTCTAGCATAGAGATAGTCCAGCATAGTATTTCAGGAAGAGAAAGCAGCACAGCAGTCTGCACAGGGATGATGGAATCTGAGCTGTGCTTTGCAGGTAAGCAGGATTTAAAAAGCTGGGGAGGGGGCGCCTGCCTGAGTGGCTCAGTCGTTTGAGCATCTGCCTTCGGCTCAGGTCATGATCCCAGGATCCTGGGGCTCCGCCCCCCCGTCGTTGGGCTCCCTGCTCCGCGGGGAGCCTGCTTCTCCCTCTCCCTCTACTTGCGGCTCTGCCTACTTGTGCTCTCTCTCTTTGTCTCTGTCAAATAAATAAATAAATAAACAAATAAATAAAATCTTTAAAAAAAAAAAACTGGGTAGGAGGCTGGGATGACCACACAGACAGAATGGTATGTGCGGAGGCTAAAATCTTCTATGTGCCCTTAGTCTTCCAAACCCCTTCCTCACTGGGAAAGAAAGCTGGGCTAAGTGTATAATCTACTTTACACATTTCCAGCCAGCTTACTGGTTACAGAATTGTTGTAAAATAATGTATTGTCACAGGCAAGAAACATGGTAATTGAAGGGATTTAATACCTACAATTAAATTTGCTTTCATTAACATCTCATAGATTCCTGTAGTACGGATAAAGGAACCCATACTTATGCCAGCAGGGAGCAATACTAGGTTCCTGAGGAAAGATTACAGAACCAATATAATAAGAAACCATCCTAAAATAAAGATTTTGCTGTAGATCTTGTCAGCCTATCTGTTTTCTACAAGTCCCAACAGCCAAGAAACAACAATGTACCTGCGTATACAGAATGCAAAACCACTTGGAATTACACTGGGTGAGCCATGAGCAATTTAAACGGATTGGACTTTGTAAATGCATGTAGATCAATAGCAAATCATTTCATTGCAATTACTTCCACAGTTGCTTCTAAGATTTTAACTGTCAGTACAAACAGCTGAAAGGCTTTGAATTCCAAGCAACACCTTTGCATCCTCAAATAGTTACAACCTGCCCACAGGTGATTTTTAAAGGAGGAAAAAATGTATTTATCTTTTCTCTGTTAATTGTCAAGAAAACATGAATTGGGATAGTAAAGCTCCCACTTGATGGAAATGAAGACATTGCTAAACAAGTACTGTCAGCCTAGAGTGATGTTTACAAGGCCACAGTCCCTCCATGAGGGGAGAACACTTAGCACAAGAGTCTTCTGTTCATGTACATGTCCCGACTCCATCCCACTGCATGGCACAGTGTAAATGCTCAGGAAATATTTACTGAATCAAGGGATTTCTCTGATCTCTCTAAGAGCAGAGCCAGGTTATGGGCCTGAACCAACTGTCCTTCCTTACTCATGCTCTGGACGATCCTTTAACCTCCTTTTCCTATACACTGTACATTCTTGGAGAGTGGCAGTTTCCCTCCTCTCAAGCCCTTTGACTTCTATACTAGTTCACACCCTCCAGGAATTCTAATGACAGTTAACGTGGAAGGGCATATTAGTTTCAGACACTAAACTAATCCCCTTCTAGACATTTGCTGGTTTAATCATCACAAAAGCTCTATCAGTAGGTGCTGTTACTATACCGACTTTAAAGATGAGGAAACCAAGGTTTAGCTTGGAGGCCAGCTCATCCATGGTCCCACAACCCTGATGGCAGAGCTGGGTTTCAGGCCCAGTCTGTCTCAGGAAGCCTGAACTCTTAAGGGTGATGGATGGCCTATTGCTCTGACTCTCTCTTGCCTGGACCATTGCCAGAACTTGCAAATTTGTTTCCTTATTTCTTTACCAGGCTTTCCTCTTCAATCTATTCCCCACCTCACTGCCAGAAAAATTACTTCTAAGCCTATATCTAATCATGAACCTTGCTTAACACCTCTCAGTAGCTCCCCAATGTCTTGGAACAAATTTCGAATTCCTTTGTGAGGCCTTCAGAATACAGCGTGACCTAGTCATCTCCCTATTTTTCTAACCTCATCTCTGACCTCTCTAGATCTCCATCCTCCACCGTAATTTGCCTGGAGTTATCTTATTGTTTTATTTCAGACATGCCTTCCTAGCAGAAGCTTTCCTTATTCTGCTACTCAGCCCAGACTGGGGTAGATGCCCATATCCCTGTAATACATCATCATGCTTCCCATACACTATTAAAAAATATTTATGTATCTGTACTGTCCACCCAGCCTGTGATAGATTAGGTTGTTCCCAATTCTTCACTACTTTCCTGTAATAAAATCATGCACCTGACTCTGCTGTGTAGCTTTTAGTGCCTCCCATAGAAGCAGAGTCTACAGCCCTGCCCCATTGACTTGGGGCTTAGCTATGTGACCCGCTTTTGTCAATGGATTCTGCTCATTGGGGGAGATTTCCCCTTGCCACCATGTTCCAAGGTAAACCCTGAGTGGGAGTCCTGCACCTATGCTTGACTGTTGTCTTGCTCCCTCCCACCAAGTAAACACATTATTAAATTAATTTAAAAGGAGTCCATTAGACTGAAGTAGCTCTAATGCTCTGGTGGCCTAAATAAGCAAACCAAAACCTAAGCCTGTAAATTACTTAAAATTAAAACACTGAAACCTGGGGCACCTGGGTGGCTCAGTCAGTTATGAGTCTACCTGTTGATTTCGGCTGAGGTCCTGATCTCAGGGTTGTCTGATCGAACCCTGCCTCCGGCTCCTCACTGGGTGTAGAGCCTGCTTAAGATTTAAGATTCTCTCTCCCTCTCCCTCTGCCTCTCCCCACCCCACACCCTCACACACTCTCTCTCTAAACAAAAAAAGAAAAAAAACCTGAAACCTAAGGAAAACTAATTACAAATAGGAACTAGGCTTTAAGCTAGCACCAAACAATTTCCTTTCATTATTTCTGCATCTTCTCTGTATAAGTCTTTCCCCTAGCTCTTGTTGGTAGAGTTCTGATGACTTTCAGTTTGGCTCTGCCTAATTTAGGTCAATTTTTGCTCAAATAAACCTAAAAATTGTTTAATATGCCTCATTTTATCTTTTAACACCATCCATGAACGAATGTCAGTTTTTTGTCCTTTCATTTTTTTTTTAAAGATTTTTATTTATTTATTTGACAGAGAGACATAGCAAGAGAGGGAACACAAGCAGGGGGAGCGGGAGAGGGAGAAGCAGGCTTCCCGCGGAGCAGGGAGCCTGATGTGGGGCTCGATCCCAGGACCCTGGGACCATGACCTGAGCCGAAGGCAGACGTTTAATGACTGAGCCACCCAGGCTCCCCAGTTTTTTGTCCTTTCTTAATGGTGGTTGTGAGAGAGCTCCTATGTGACCAGAGATATGAGCCCAGGGAAAAGTTGAGTTTCAGTGCACTTATGACAAGGGCTGTAGTTAACCACTCAGGGACTCTGACACTAGGATGGCCCTTCTGAGTCTTCACCCTGAGGTGAGGGGGGCCTACATGAATCCATCCTTGTATGCAGGCTGTCCAGGGGCGGGGCATGACTTTAGGCAAGGGAACTTTTTCATCTATGGGCAATTCATAGAGGGGCTGACCACTGCAGTCAGGAGCATCCCCATAAGCTGGAGTAGAATTTAGCGATTCATCACTTACATATAACACCCAATGCTCATCACAACAAATGCCCTCTTTAAAACCCATCACCCCCACCCACCTCTCCTCCAACAACCCTGTTTGTTCTCTATAGTAAAGAGTCTGTTTCTTGTTTTGCCTCTTTTTTTTTTTATATGTTCACCTGTTTTGTTTCTTAAATTCCACATATGAGTGAAATCATATGCTATTTCTCTTTCTCTGACTGACTTGTTTAGCTTAGCATAATACTCTGTAGCTCCATATACCTCGTTGCTAATGACAAGAATTCATTCTTTTTTATGGATGAGTAATATTCCATTGTGTATATATACCACATCTTCTTTATCCAATCATCGGTTGATGGACATTCCAGCCCTTTCCATAAGTTGGCTATTGTTGATAATGCTGCAATAAACATCAGGGTGCATGTATCCCTTCAAATCAGTATTTTTGTATCCTTTGAGTAAATACCTAGTACTGCAATTGCTGGATTGTAGGGTAGTCCTATTTTTAACTTTTTGAGGAACCTCCCTACTGTTTTCCAGAGTGACTGCACCTGTTTCCATTCCCACCAACAGTGTAAGAGGGTTCCCCTTTCTCTGCATCTTCGCCACCACCTCTCGTTTTCTGTGTTGTTAATTTTAGCCATTCTGACTGGTGTGGGGTGGTATCTCATTGGGGCTTTGGTTTATACTTCCCTGATGATGAGGGATGTTGAACATCTTTTCATGTGTCTGTTGGCCATTTATATGTCTTCTTTGGAAAAATGTCTATTCATGTCTTCTGCCCATTTTTTAACTGAATTATTTGTTTTTTGTACATTCCGTTTTATAAGTTCTTTATATATTTTGGATACTAGCCCTTTATCAGATAAGACATTTGCAAATATATTCTCCCATTCTGTGGGTTGCCTTTTAGTTTTGTTGATGGTTTCCTTCACTGTACAGAAGCTTTTTATTTTGTTGGAGTCCCAATAGTTTATTTTTGCTTTTTTTTCCCTTGCCTCAGAAGACATATCTAGTAAGAAGTGCTAGGGCCGAGGTCAGAGAGGTTACTGTCTGTGTTCTCCTCTAGGATTTTAATGGTTTTCTGTCTCACTTTTAGTTCTTTCATCCATTTTGAATTTATTTTTGTGTATGGTGTAAGAAAGTGGTCCAGTTTCATTCTTCTGCATGTTGCTGTCCAATTTTCCCAACACCATTTGTTGAAGAGGCCATCTTTTCCCCATTGGATATTCTTTCCTGCTTTGTTGAAGATTATTTGACCACAGAGTTGCAGGTCCATTTCTGGGTTTTGTATTCTGTTCCATTGATCTATGTGTCTGTTTTTGTGCCAGTACCATACTGTCTTGATCACCACAGCTTTGTTATACAACTTGAAGTCCAGAATTGTGATGCCTCCAGCTTTGCTTTTCTTTTTCAAGATCACTTTGGCTATTCTGGGTCTTTTGTGGTTCCATACAAATTTTAGGATTGTTTGTTCTAGTTCTGTGAAAAATGCTGGTAGTATTTTGATAGGGATTGCATTACATGTGTAGATTGCTTTGGGTACTATAGACATTTTTACAGTATTTGTTCTTCCAACCCATGAGCATAGAATGTTTTTCCATTTCTTTGTGTCATCTTCAATTTCTTTCATCAGTGTTCTATAATTTTCAGGGTACAGATCTTTTACCTTTTTGGTAGGTTTATTCCTAGGTATCTTACGGGTTTTGGTGCTATTATAAATGGGATTGATTCCTTGATTTCTTTCTGCTGCTTCATTATTGGTATATAGAAATGCAACAGATTTCTATACATCGATTTTGTATCCTGTGACTTTAATGAATTCATGTATCAGTTCTAGGAATTTTTTGATGGAGTCTTTCAGGTTTTCTACATAGAGTCTTATGTCATCTGCAAATAGTGCAAGTTTGACTTCTTTCCTGCCGATCTGGATGCCTTTTATTTCTTTTTGTTGTCCAATTGCTGAGGACTTCCATTACTATGTTAAATAACAATAGTGAGAGTGGACATCCCTGTCTTGTTCCTGACCATAGAGGAAAAGCTCTCAGTGTTTCCCCGTTGAGGATTATATTAGCTGTGGGTCTTTCATATATGGCCTTTATGATGTTGAGCTATGTTTCCTCTATCCCTACTTTGTTGAGAGTTTTTATCAAGAATGCATGCTGTACTTTGTCAAATGCTTTTTTTGCATCTGTGGAGAGGATCATATGATTCTTATCCATTCTTTTATTAAGTGGTATGGCACGTTGATTGACTTGCAAATATTGAACCACCATGCCCAGGAATAAATCCCACATGATCCTGGTAAATAATTCTTTTAATGTACTGTTGGATTTACTTTACTATTATCTTGTTGAGAATTTTTTCATCCATGTTCATCCATGTTCATACAGGATATTGGCTTGTAATTCTCCTTTTTAGTGAGGTCTTTGTCTGATTTTGGAATCAAGCTAATTGCTGGCCTCATAGAATGAGTTTGGAACTTTTCCTTCCATTTCTATTTTTGGGAAGAGTTTGAGAAGAAGTATTAACTCCTCTTTAAATGTCTAGTAGAATTCCCCTGGGAAGCCATCTGGCCCTGGGATTTGTTTGTTGGGAGATTTTTGATTACTCATTCAATTTCTTTGTTGTTTATGGGTCTATTCAAATTTTCTATTTTTTCCTGTTTCAGTTTTGGTAGTTCATATGTTTCTAGGAATTTATCTATTTCTTCTGGGTTGCTCAATTTATTGGCATATGATTTTTCATAATATTCTCATATAATTGTGTTTCTGTAGTGTTGGTTGTGATCTCTCCTCTTCCATTCTTGATTTTATTTATTTGGGTCCTTCCTCTTTTTGGTCAGTCTGGCTAGGGGGTTATCAATTTTATTAATTCTTTCAAAGAAACAACTTCTAGTTTCATTGATCCACTCTACTGGTTTTTTGTTTGTTTGTTTCTATATCATTTATTTCTGCTCTAATGTTTATTATTTCCCTTCTGCTGCTGGCTTTAGGCTTTGTTTACTGTTCTTTTTCTAGCTCCTTTATGTGTAAGGTTAGGTTGTGTATTTAAGATTTGTCTTACTTCTTGAGGTAGGTCTGTATTGCTATCTACTTCCCTCTTATGACCACTTTTGCTGCAACCCAAAGATTTTGGACTGTCCTGTTTTCATTTTTATTTGTTTCCATGTATTTTTTTATTTTTATTTTCTTTAAAGATTTTATTTATTTATCTGACAGAGAGAGACAACACAAGCAGGGGGAGTGGGAGAGGGAGAAGCAGACTTTCCGCCGAGCAGGGAGCCCAATGCGGGGCTCAATCCCAGGACCCAGAGATCATGACCTGAGCTGAAGGCCGGCGCCTAACAACTGAGACGCCCAGGCACCCTCCGTGTATTTTTTTAATTTCTTCTTTAATTTCCTGTTTGACCCATTCATTCTTTGGTAGGATGTTCTTTAATCTCCATGTATTTGTGGTCTCTCCAAATTTTTTCTTGTGGCTGACCTCAAGTTTCATGGCATTGTGGTTGGAAAATATGTATGGTATGATTTCAGTCTTTTTGTATTTGTTGAGGCCTGATTGGTGACCCAGTATGTGATCTATTCTGGAGAATGTTCCATGTGCACACGAAAAGAATGTGTATTCTGCTGATTTAGGATGAAATGCTCTGAATATATCTGTTAAGTCCATCTGGTCCAGTGTGCCATTCAAAGCCATTATTTCCTTGTTGATTTTCTGCTTAGATGATCTGCCCATTGCTGTAAGTGGGGTGTTAAAGTCTTCTACTATTATTGTATTATTACCAATGAGTTTCTTTATGTTTGTTATTAATTGACTTATATATTTGGGTGCCCCCAAGTTGGAGGCATAAATATTTACAATTGTTAGATATTCTTGTTGGATAGACCCCTTTATTATGATAGGTCTGCTGGTAACCTTATTTGTCTTCCCTTGCTAGTTAGGGATTTCTTTTTCCTTGCTGCTCTTAGGATTTTTTCCTCATTTCTGTATTTTGCGATTTTTACTACAATATGCCTTGGTGTTAGCCTGCTTTTTTAATTTTGATGGGAATTCTCTGTGCTTCCTGGGTTTGGATATCTGTTTCTTTCCCCAGACTGGGGAAGTTTTCAGCTATAATTTGATCAAGTAAACCCTCTGCCCCTTTTTCCCTCTCTTTTTCTGGGACTCCTTTGCTACAAATATGCTTTATAGAGTTGCTGAGTTCCCCAAGTCTAAATTTGTGATCCAGTATTTTTCTTTCCCTCTTCTTTTCAGCTTCATTATTTTCCATAATTCTAGCTTTTATATTACTGATTCATTCCTCTGCTTCTTCCATCTGTGTGGTCATTACATCCAGTTGGTTTTGCATCTCAGTTATAGCGTTTTTTATTTCAGCCTGACTAGATTTTAGGTCTTTTATCTCTGTGGTAAATGACTCCCTGGTGTTTCCTCTGCTTTTCTCAAGCCCAGCTAGTATCCTTATGATTGTTTTAAATTCTGGGTCAGGCATATTACTTAGATCTGTTTCAATTAGATCCCTGACCATGACTTTTTCTTGTTCTTTCTTTTGTGATGAATTGCTCTGACTTGGCATTTTGTCTAGGTGTGTCTTCTACTCTGTGTTATGAAAGCCTGTTATGTTTCCTGCTCCTGAGAGTAATGACTATTAAGATGAAGTCCTATACTGTCCAGGGCCTTGTGCTTCAGGAAGTGTTTCTGGTATATGCCATGTGCACTCTGCTGTTGTGTTTTGGCGGCTCTTTCCCTCAAGTCAGTCCTCTGCAGAGTTTCTCCTTGCCTGCAATGGAGAGTGTTTGGACCTTGTCCAGTGTGTGGCAAATTTTAACTAGGTGTGCTTTGGTCTGCCTGTTAAAATAAGTCTGATCCTATTTCCACTAGAGCTGAAGCTTCATGGCATTTTATGGTTAGTAGACTCGGTGTATGTCGGCGGGGGTGGGGGGGGTGTTTGTGCTGGTCTTCTGGCGGAGGATCTTGTCGCTGCTCTGCCTCTCAGACACCCCTCCCCCAGTGAAAAAGCACCTGCAGAGTGCAGGGGGATAGGGCTTGGTATAAGTGGCTCAAGCCTGCACTGGGTGCTGTGTTGCTTACTGAAGTCCCTTCATGCTGGTGGGTGGATAAAAATGGCACCAGCCCTCTCTCTCCTCCTTGGAGAGGGGAGTTCATGCCTGCCACTATCCAGGAAGCCCTCACAGAAGAGTGTACAATCTCCCTTCATGTGTCCCAAGCATCCCTCCGATCGCTGCCTTCACCCTGTCTGTGTCTGGGCTGTCTGCCCACCCAGCAGCACGCTTAATGAGTTTCAAAACTCCAAGTTTTAGGGACCTAGTGCAGCACAGACCCATGCTGATCCTTTGGGGGAGGGTCTTGCTATGCTGGGGCTGGTGCCATTTTGTCCCAGAAGGGAAGTCACATGAACATGCAGGAGCTTGGAGTTTAGAATAAAACACAGCAAAAAGCCAGCATCCAGGTTAACTGCCCTCAGCAGGTGTCTTTGACCCTATGCTAATGAGTGGGGTAGCGCAATGGTGACCACTGGCTCTTTGGTCCCCTGAGAGGCAGTGCCACCTCTCCCAAATACACTCCAAGAAGGGGAACTGTCTCTTCCAGTGCGACCCAGGGGATCCTTACACCATACTATCTGCTCCCAGACCTCTGCCCTCCTTTCCCACAGGAGCACTGCTACGCCCCCTGGGCTCCACGCAAGCCACAGTGCAGATTTCTGTAACTTCAGTCTTTGTGTTTTGCTGGCCATAAAAGCTCACAATAATCAGCCCCTCTTGTTTTCCCAGCCAGTGGTTTGGGGGAAGTGTTTTTCTTATGCGATCCCATGTGTGCTACTCTCTCTCTCTCTTTCTCTCACCTCCTACCTTCCACAATGTGGCCTCTTTTCACCCTCTAGTTGTGCAGTTTGTTCTTTCAATCCACAGATCGATTTCTTGGGTGTTTGGAATGATTTGATATTTATCTAGCTATGTTCAAAGAAGAGGCGAGCATAGGGTCCCTCTACTATTCTGTCATCTTAACTCTTCAATGATTTGCTGACTAATTAATTAACATGGAAAAAGCGGCTGCCCTGTTTGCTTTCCTGGGTGGCCATGGGGATAGCATATGTGATATTACCATAACAAAGAAGCCCAGGTACCCCATCTATTATCCCCAGAGCCATAGGTATAGTCCTTATATACCTTGGTGTTGCTCCAGAGATGGAAACTGAGTTGCTTAAGCATCAGTCTGGCTGAAGTCTGAGGGAGTGTACAAACTGAATAATCCATTTCCCCCAACATGAGAGTGTTAGTGCTATTTGTCTGGCGGATTACCTCTACCTTCCTCTTGGGCAGTCCCTAGAATCCTGCTATTTTTCTCCAGGCCTACTGTCAGAGCCTCTGCAGGCTCCTTGGGAAGACCCTCTCCATTCTCACTGAGCTGTTCCTGGCTGACTTCTGACTCTGGGGACATGATCCTTGGCTGCTAATGGGCCTCTACTACTTGAAACTCTAGTTTCCCTGCCAACATTCAGAGTATGCCAGTAAGTCTGTCCATAAATGTACCTGGATAAATTAAATATCATAGTCATTGCTTTTAGATTACTTGTAATCAGCTGGAATGTGAAGTAATGTGGATCTAGACCCACTTTTCTGCTTGTTCCCATTAACTTTTGGGTCTCAGGTCCTAGCCAGACTTTCCATAGTCAGAGCTGCCTTTCAGGTCCTTGGGTATAGAGTTTATGGACTAAGCTTTTGTTTTAGCCAATACTAAGTGGAACTATCATTCAAACTTATCCTAAGTGAAGGATCATATGATGTTATATGCAGATCCCAAACATAAAGCTTAAATTCAAATGAAACTCAAAGAGACATTATAGCAAATTGCTTAAACATTTAGGATTTGGAATCAAATAGAGTTGGATTCAAATCCTTGTTTCCTCATTCCTAGTTGTGTGAGCATGGGTAAGTTACTCATATTCTCAGTAAAATTGGAATAATGAAAAGAACTGCCTTATTAGGTCATTCCAAGGACTAAATGAGGTAAAGAGAGTAAAAATTCTTAGCCCAGTTCCAGACACATTATAAGCCTTTGTGGTTATCCTAATTCTTAATATCAAGATTATTTTTGTTAGAGTTAGGACCTTTGTATAGTATTTTTGAACTTTGCCTGTTTCATACAATAATTCTCAGAATTCTTGCTTTTATGAGAACTGTACAGTTGATAATATATTTTCTCGTGTATAATAATATTTTGTTCTCACAACTACACAGTGTGGTAAAGTTTTATTATTCTCATCTTAGAAATGAATTAGCTGAAGTAAGGAGCTTACCCCATCCCCAGTCACACAGACTTGGCAGAGATGGGACTGGTCCTGAGTCTTGCTGAATTCTACTCATGATACTAATGCAGGATAGTCAGAAAAAAGGCAGGCAGGGACAACGCCCCTTCCCCCACCCCACCCCCGCCCTAAGAGGAAACTATCCTTAAAAGGATTTTACAAGGAACCTCCACCCTTCGCATTCCTCCCCGCCTCCCCCCACAAAGTGATAGGTAGATGACAAAAACCTGATAGGGTAACAGGAACAAGGGAGGGTTAAGCAGATTCAACCAGCCTGCCAACAAGCCCATAAAAACCCCTAGACTTAGAAACTGGTGGCAACTCCTTTGGGTCCCCTTCCCCTTTGGGAGCTTTGTATTCTCAATAAACTTTGCTTTGCTGCCCACCACTCTTGTCTGGTCTACCTCTTCATTCTTCGAAGCAGCGTGATCAAAAACCACAGGAATTAAGGGAAAAGAAATCCTGAAACAATACCTCACTTGGAGAGTATAAAAGACAAGTGGTCTAACATTTGTGTAATAGGAGACCTAGAAATACCTTTTAATTGTCCCCAGAGCTATCCCCTGTATCTCTATTTAGAATTAGAATCACCGCAGATGATGGTGGTATATGAAATCAACTTTTGAAGATAATTAATGTCCTTATAACTGATAAGTTTTCTTGGCAAGGTTTTGCAGCATGATAGAATTATTTCCACATTGTTAAGGAAAACATTTCCTGTGTGTCCCTGTGTGTTTTCTCAAAACTCTACTATAACACTACTTTACTTCTGACACTTCTGGGTCCCAAACATGTGGGAGTTTTTCTCCACCAAGCAATTGTGTGACACTAGCTAGGTGTCCAGCAATGTAACTCAGTTCTGACACTACCTACATGAAATTGGTATAGACTCTAGGTTGAGGGCTTAGACCTACAAGACCTGCGCCCCCCTACCCCGCCCATATACACACACTTTAGATTCCAGTGGCAAGTCCAGGTTGTCACCTGGGCAACTGACTATAAATTGGAGGTTCCCACAACCCCTTCCTGAGGTCTGATTAATTTGTTAGATGGGGGCTCACAGAACTAAGGTATTTTACTTACTAGATTACAATGTTGGGGTGGGGGGAGTTTTTCTCTACCCTTCAAGATTCTTCTGGCTAGTCTAAGAATTAAATTGACATGAGATAGATTAACAGGAGAAAATCAAATTTAATTAAAAACATACAGGGAGGGCGCCTGGGTGGCTCAGTTGGTTAAGCGACTGCCTTCGGCTCAGGTCATGATCCTGGAGTCCCGGGATCGAGTCCCACATCGGGCTCCCTGCTCAGCAGGGAGTCTGCTTCTCCCTCTGACCCTCTTCCCTCTCGTGCTCTCTATCTCTCATTCTCTCTCTCTCAAATAAATAAATAAAATCTTTAAAAAAAAAAACATACAGGGAATCCCCATAAACAATGAGACTCTATAGAAGGGCAAAATAAAATATATAAGTCATCCTCAACTAAGGAGAAGGGTGTAGGGGGGAACTTCAAAGGAAAGGAAGACAATTCACAGGAAAAATGGAGAGAGTAAATGTTTAGAAAACAAATATTTGCTAGGCCATACAGAAACAATGGGACATAGAGAGGACTTTTATCAAACAGACCTTACTAGGTTTCTCCTGTGTACCACACCTAGTTCATATCATAATGTAGTTATCTATAGTGATGGCTCTTTTCCTGGAGCAGGTCCTCTATCTAAATCCTTTTAGGCAGTTAGGTGGAAGGTTCAAGTTTCTTCCTGAATCTTTTGGGCCTTGATTGTTTTCAGCTCAAAATAACTGGCATATCAAAATGGCACATCTTGGGTTGACTCTTTCTGAACCCCCACACTAGTTTATTATAAAAGGACGTAATTCAAGAACAGCCAAATGGAAGAGATGCATAAGGCAAAGCATGTGAGGAATGGCATGGAGTTTCCATATATTGTCTGGGGGCACCACTCTCCCGGCACCTCCTCCTGTTCACCATCCTGGACACTCTCCTTTTGAGACTTTTACAGAGGTGTCATGACAATGGTATGATTGATTAATTTACTGGCCATTGGTGATTAAGTTGAACTCCAGTACCTCTCCCATCCCTAGAGGTCATAGGTAGGCTGAAAGTTCCAATCCTCTAATCATTCAGTTGGTTCCCCTGGCAACCACCACTCCCTCATCCCTAGGGGCTTTCCAAAAGTCACCTAGCTGACATATACTCAGGTGGGGTTGAAAGGGACTTGCTATGAATAACAAAAGATTCCCATTTCACTTTCATCTCTCTGGAGCTATTTCAGGAACTAGGAACAAAACTAAATTATACCAAAGATGCCTCTATTGCTCCTATACAGGAAATTGCAAGGGCTTTAGGAGCAGTGTGCAAGAGACAGTGAATAAAGATCAAATATACACATCTTGTTAGAAATCACAATATCGGGGCACCTGGGTGGCTCAGTCGTTAAGCGTCTGTCTTGGGCTCAGGTCATGATCTCAGGGTCCCGGGATCAAGACCCGCATCAGGCTTCCTGCTCTGCGGGAAGCCTGCTTCTCCCTCTCCAACTTCCCCTGCTTGTGTTCCCTCTCTCGCTGTGTCTCTCTGTCAAATAAGATCTTAAATAAATAAATAAATAAATAAATAAATAAATAATCACAATATCACATATGCAAAGCATTAAGGAATACTGAGATAATAGATGTGAAAGTTGGAAAAACGAAAGACATCTATTGTTAAAAAGAAAAGGACCAAAATGGAGTCATTTATGTTAAGCCCCACCAAGACTTAATACTAACCTCAACCTCTCCAAGGAGTGAAATCTTAAACCAATCAGTCTGGAATTTTTTGATCATCACTAGTGAGGTATTCTGCATGTCAAGACCCCCTGCCTTCTCCTAAGGGAAAGTGACATTGTCTGAAATTAATCCCTTCTTTTCTTTTGTTAATAACTTCCTCCTCTCACCTGCCTTCCTCTATAAAACCTTTCAGTTTATACAGCTTCTCAGAGCTCCTTTTACTTGTTAGATGGGATTTTGCCCCTATTCATAAATCATTGAACAAAACCAATTAGATCTTTAAATTTACTCAGTTGAATTTTGTTTTTAAACATTATCAAAAATGAAAATCTGGCCCTGTCACATCCTTGCTTACAATCTTTTAATTTGGTGGTTCTCAATTGTACCTATACCTCACCTGGGGAGCTTTAAAAAATACTAATTCTTGGATTTCACCAATCTGAGGTCCTGATTTAATTGGTTAGGTAAGACCTGAGTATGGGTCGTTAAAATCCTGGGCCACCTGCAGCTGGATCACTTGGGATGCATTTTAGAAAGGCAGGCTCCAGCCCATACCCTAAGTCCAGTGAACAAAACTCTGAGAATCACAGGATCTTCCTTTTCCAAGAAGCTGTTTCAGTGAATGCTTCTTAAACATATGGGATCACTTTATTAAAATGCATATTCTGCTTGTGTGGCTATTTGGTGTGAGATTCTGCATTTCTAATGGTTTCTTGCTCTGGGAACCACACTCTGAATGGCAAAATCCTAAGTAATTCTTTTTTTTTTTTTTTCCTTGTTTTTGATGACCTTTACAGTTTAGAAGTGTACTGGTCAGGTGTTTTGCAGAATGTCCCTCATTTGCATTTGTCTCGTGTTTCCTCATGATTAGACGGAGGTTATGGGTTTTAGGGAGGAAGACCATAGACAAAGTGCCCTATTCATCACATCATACCAAGGGTGCACACTACCAACGTGATTTCTCACTATTGATGTTGACCTTGATCACATGGCTGAGGTAGTGTTTGTCAGATTCTAAATGATTCTAATGAAAATAAATTTTAAGATCCTCTGATGTACCACAAAAGATTCAAGCTGCCCTCAGAGACGCACCCCTTCCTAGATCTTCATCTCCTAACCTTACTACTTCCTGACTTGCACTTTAGGCTGCATAAGTAAAAAACTGCTTGCAATAGACCTCCCCCCCTACATGTGTGTGCACGCACGCACACACACACACACACACACACACACACACACACTGTCCAGATGTCATTCCCTTCCTTCTTCAAAGAAGTTATCAGGTTAGACTTCAGCTTACATATCACCTGTGCCCTGCCTCCACAATCTCTCACTACATCTCAGCTCTCACTGCTTCCTCAATCCTATCACTAACTCTATTTGATTGAAATTAACTTTTTATGCTTCTCTCTTTCATAATAGAATATTAGTTTTCCAAGAACAGGGACTTTGAAGTGTTCATCCTGTACCAACAGTACATAGCATCAATAAATAAATATTTGTTAAATTATGTGCCAAACCCAAACTTTACCATAAATATCAAAGAAAACCACCCACCCTTTGAATGACTATTTCTCCTACTCAAATTCATGAAGTTAAATAATGTCACTGTCAAGTTAGAAGTATTTAAAAGGGCTAGAAATTCTCTGTGCTCTGTACTACCACCTCCTAATTATTCCCATGCATTTCCACTTGTCTTCCTAATGGTCTTTTTTTCCCCCCAATTTCCTCTTGCAGCCAATAGTTTGTTCCAAAAACATAAACCAGCACTCAGAAGGCTTCTGTTGTCGTTATTAATTCCAGCACCATTGTTACATTTCAAAAGAGGATGCAAGCAGGCATGGACATGTGAGCTGTTGAGTGGTTTCCCTGGTGGTGGCTGTCAGGTAGCTGAATTGGGAGCATCGATCAGCACAGTGCCCTTTAGAATCTACCTTCCAAGGTTACATCCAAACCACCTTAATGGGGCAGCGCAAAGGGCAGAGACAGCAGCTTTTCACACAGTGGCCTCATCCATCACACTCCTAACCAGCAAATAGAGACTGATGAGGGATCTCAGCACATAGGGCAGGGCTGTTCACACTCGGCTTGCTGTGCTCAGTACCTCTCCCATCTTGCTCCAGACATCTCCTCTGAAATATTTGCTTTGGAAGGCAAATATTGATCCTTGCTGCCACTGGCTTTTTCATTAAATGCTTGGTTCCTTGATACACATTCTTTGCTTAATTACTTTCCTTCATCTTCCATCTGAAATTAGGGAGCAAATTAAGCATTGTGGAAATTCACTTTGATTCCAAAGCTCCCTCTTACCCAGGTAATGTTCTTAAATAAATCTGGAGGCATTTGGTATTCCAGATCTTTCCTGGCTGAGGCAAAGGCTGCGCTGGGCCAGGAAGTCTGTGTGATTCACAAAAGCATTCAGCCTAGAGATGGCTTCCCCTGCTGTTGCCTCCCTTTGAACTTCTTGAACAGGCTACCTGGGCTGCTTGGAGGATTTTGTCCAGTGGTGCACACTGGGGCATCTCTTGTAAGGCCCAAACCCACGTTTTGCTCACTCTGCACCCACGCACTCCTTCAAGTAGAATGAGTCATTCTGGGACAAATGAAGAAGAGTTTGGGTGGTGGGCTCTGGCTCTGGTTTCCAAGTCCACAGCTCCACAGAGCTGGGATTCAACCTACACAGCTACCCCCTCCTCCACTGCCTAGAGAAGAGAGCTTTTATTAAGCATACAACAATGTTTTGCGATTTGAAAAAGCCTCACATGCCTGCGTCATGTTAGGCCTTTAAAAATGCGGGTAAGTTACAAGATGCTTCCCCCTGTTACTCAGCAGCACGAGATCACAAAAATACCGAACTTGCTGAAAGGGGCACCTCGTGGCATCTGCCCACCATAATCTCTTAAAGCCCATCTGTTTCTCTTCCCAGGTGCCTTAGGTGTAATTCAGTGATTCTCAACCCTGCCCACACATTAGAATCACTAGGGAGATTTTAAAACATAATTCACTTTCAGAAATTTTGACTCGGTTGGTCTAGAAAGGAGCCCTGGCTATAGTAGTTTTTGAGAGCTTTTCAAGTGATCCTAATTGAAACCAAGGTTGATAACCACTGAACGGTATCCTTCCCAAATCCTTTCCTGGGACATGGAACTTTCTTCTACTGAGTCCCCCCCCCACCTTCCCGCCAAGTCATCAGCTACACTTAGACGCCACCACTACCCTCTTCTACCTCATCAGAAACTAGCACTTTTCAAATTGATATGACTTTTTTCTTAAGGGAGTTGCCCAGTTTCTGAACCCTATACCTATGTTTGGTGAACCCCCACTCCTCTATCCCATATAAATTTTAGAGAATCAGGGCTTACCTTCCACATGGAAGCTGAAATGCTATATACTCATTTTCCCAGCCTCCCTTGTGGTCAAGCACAGTCAGGTGCTTCATCAGTCAGACCCTAGCCTTTGACTTGGGAGCCATTAAGGCAAAGGAGGAAGGATTCAGGATCTTTTGGTGATAATAGGAGTAGGTGCCCAAAGTCCGGGGCCAGTGGTAACAGGATGCAAGCGGCTCCATCCAATGCGTGGCACCTGCAGGGCAGTGTTCTCATGTAGCCTGTTCCACAGTGTGACTTTCAGTCTCTTTCATGGCTGCATTCCCAAGCCTGGTTCTCTCCATGATTCTGTGAGCATGTAGTACCCCTTTGACAAATTCCTTTCCAGGAATTAGTTAGTCTCTGTTTATAACTAAGAACCCTCTTGTCCTTCCATAAGGGATGTCACAAACTATTCTCAGAGGAAGTCACCTCCTTTAGAATGAAATTTGTACTCCCTCGCCTTCTGATACAAGTCCAGAGATCAAGTTTGAAACTTTCTACTTCCATTCGCTTAATTTCCATTTTTTCCTTCCAGTTCTAATGAATAGACAGTATGGCCAATTAACTTTCATTTTTATTCTCTCTCAGTAGTAAAACTCAGGTTAAACCTCCCCTAGAGTAGCCAATGCCTTGTTTTTTTTTTTTTAAGATCTTATTTATTTATTTGACAGAGAGAGACACAGCAAGAAAGGGAACACAAGCAGGGGGAGCAGGAGAGGGAGAAGGAGGCTTCCCGCTGAGCAGGGAGCCCGAGGCAGGGCTCCATCCCAGGACCCCGGGACCACGACCTGAGCCGAAGGCAGACACTCAACGACTGAGGCACCCAGGCGCCCCTGAGCTGTCCCTCGTATTAATCACAGAGTGGTTGTATCCTTAAAAGAGCAGCCCCATTAGGTCGACTTTGTACCATGACTGGACTGTACCAACTGTGGAAATAGACCTCTCTTCCAAAACAATGGGTGGGATTTACTAATATTCTGTATTCACCTTAGCTGAGAGAAAGAAGAAATCTAACTGCTTCCTGAGGGTTCTGTTAGTGGATACCCATCCAGGGTAATTATGAACAGCAGCCTGAGGTGAAGGAGTTCAGAGGGAAGCTACCATCCTACGGTATACCTCAAAGCCTTCCTCCAACCATGCTTTGATGATGGCTGAATCATAAAAGGCATGGAATAAAGCTTCACAAAGTACAATTTCCCTGGGAAAGCAGAGTTTCATCATGAATAGGGGCAATTTGTATGCTTGCATCCCACCAAAGCCCCTTAATTCTCCCCACCAAAGCCCCTTAATTCCAGTGTCAGAGTGAATCGCTGATTTGTAACTCAAATATCTAACACATACTCAAGCACTCAGCACAGATGATACCCCAGTTATGCCAGCTACAAGTGATATATTCTGTGACTAATCCCCCAAAGTCCTAGCTTTTTCTTCTGCAGATTTCTTTAGGAAGTTTGGTAGAAGCTGGGGGAAAATGTGCTCTGATGACAGAAGGCTTCTGTCTTTCTGTAGTTCCTTCACATAGAGTATTGGCAAGCATTTGCAATCTTCATAATTCTAGGAAATACTATTTTTCTCAGAGGTTTTGGTTGCTGGGTATTATGGACTAAATGTTTGTATCACTCTGAAGTTCACATGTGGAAGCCTTAACCCCACCCCCATGGTATTTGGAGATGGGGCCTTGGGGAAGTAATTATGGTTAGATTAGCTTATGAAGGTTGAGCCTTCCTGATGGGATTCGTGGCCTTATCAGGAGAGAAAAAGAGATCCCTCTCTCTGTCGAGTGAGAGCACGGTGAGAAGGCAGCCATCTGCTAGTCAGGAAGAGGACCCTCACCAGAACTCAACCATGCCGGCACCCTGATCTTGGACTTCCAGCCTCCAGAGCTGTGAGAAAATACATTTTTATTGTTTAAGCCATCCGGTATTTTGCTATGGCAGCTGAAGCAGACTAATACAGTTAAGTGGTAACTTGATATACAAATGACGCTGGAGTCTAAAAGCTGATCCCACAGAGAGAAATGATACATTGGTGCTCACAGGAGAAAGCTAGCCTCTGTTTTTCTTGAGGGCAAAGACGGTGTGCTTACAGTATTTGGATCCCGAGTATTTGGACTAATGCTTGGCCCATAGAAGATATTCAACAAATATTTATGAATTAAACAATTAGTAAGTGAGTGGCTGGCTGGGTTGGTGGAAGGGTGAAACCAAATGAATAAGGGAAGGAATGGAAGGAATAAGACTGACCCTCATAGGAATGTAATTAATAAAGTGAGATTAAATGTGCCTCTTATGGATTTTGATGTGATAGTTTCAGAGCCTAAGGCTTTGACTTTTCATGTCAAGGACTTTTCAACTTTTGCTATATGAGAAAGATTACTGGTCCTGGAGACAAAATAGCTAATACTCTCAGATTTGCCTCTGTGTTGTACTGTGTGCTCAGTCATGCATTTCATCTCCCAGCACTCCTGCTTCTATATCCGTAAAACAATTGAGATAAATTAGCTAATGTCTCTGAGGTCTTCCAACATTAATATCCCAAGATTGTACTAATTACTGCAATTGCAGAGTGAAAATGTAAACTTGTAGAAATTAATGCCATCATTTGAATTTTTCCATCTATATATATAAACCTTATATATATATAAACTTTATTTTTAATCATTTTTGCTATAGGCTTGACTTTTTTTAAAATTCAGTTTACTTTTGAATTATAACCATTAATGATATTCATCTAGAAAATAAAGTAGGACTAATAATGCCAACCATAGGGAAAAGAGAATCTTTTCAACAAATGATGGTAGAACAGCCAGGCCCAGATTTCTCACTCTTAGAAACTGTGTGAGACAGTAAATGTTTATTGTTTTAGCTGGTAAATTTTAGAGTAATTTGTTATGCAGCAATACATAGGTAACTAATACACCTCATAATATACATTTAAAAAAATCAAAATGAATCACAAACTGAAATGTAAAAGTTAAAACTGTAAGACAGAAGAAAAAGGAGAAAATCTTTGTAATCTTGGAGTGGGCAAAGATTTCTTAGAATACAGAAAACATGAACTATAAATGAAAACTTTCATAAATTGGGCTTTATTAAAATTAATAACATAAAAAAATAATAACATATGCTCCTGAAAAGACACCATTAAAATACAAGCCACATATTAGGATTAAATATTATGTATTTTTTTCAAAAACATAATATATATATTTTTAAGGGCTTGTATCTAGAATAAAGAACTCTTACAACTCAGTAATAAAACATCTCAATTTAAAAATTTTTTTATTTAAATTCAGCTTAATTAACGTATGCTGTATGATTAGTTTCAGATGTAGAATTTAGTGATTTGTCAGTTGCATATAACACCCAGTGCTCATTCCATCAAGTGCCCTCCTTAATGCCCACCACCCAGTTACTCCATCCCGCCACCCACCTCACCTCCAACAACCCTCAGTTTGTTTCCTATAGTTAAGAGTCTCTTGTGGTTTGTCTCCCTCTCTTTTTCATCTTATTTTATTTTTCCTTCCCTTCCCCTGTGTTCATATGTGTTTTCTCTTAAATTCCACATATGAGTGAAATCATATGATATTTGTCTTTCTCTGACTGACTTATTTCACTTAGCATAATACCTTCTAGTTCCATCCATGTTGTTGCAAATGGCAAGATTTCTATCTTTTTATGGCTGAGTAATATTCATATATATTCATATATACATATATATATCACATCTTTATCCATTCATCTATCAGTGGGGATCTGGGCTCTTTCCATATTTTGGCTATTGTGGATATTGCTGCTATAAACATTGGGGTACATGTGCCCCCTCAAATCACTATGTTTGTATCCCTTGGATAAATACCTAGTAATTGCTGGGTCTTGGGGTAGTTCTATTTTTAGCTTTTTGAGACACCTCCATACTGTTTTCTAGAGTGGCTGCACCAGTTTGCACTCCCACTAACAGTGTTAAGAGGGTTCCCCTTTCTCCACATCTTTGCCAACATCTGGTGTTTCCTGAGTTGTTAATTTTAGCCATTCTGTATGAGGTGGTATCTCGTTGTGGTTTTGATTTGTATTTCCCGATGATGAGTGATGTTGAGTATTTTTTCATGTGTCTGTTGGCCATTTGTATGTCTTCTTTTGTAGAAATGTCTGTTCCTGTCTTCTGCCCATTTCTTGACTGGATGATTTGCTTTTTGGGTGTTGAGTTTGATAGGTTCTTTACAGATTTGTGGATACTAGCTCTTTATCTGATAAGACATTTGCAAATATCTTCTCCCATTCTGTAGGTTGCCTTTTGGTTTTGCTGACTGTTTCCTTTGCTGTTCAAAAGCTTTTTAAGCTTTTTATCTTGATGAAGTCCCAATAGTTCATTTTTGCTTTTGTTTCCCTTGTCTCCAGAGACATGTCTAGTAAGAAGTTGCTGTAGCTGAAGTCAAAGAGGTTCCTACCTGTGTTCTCCTCTCAGAGAACCTCTAGAAACCTCCTCTAGAGTCTCCTCTAGGATTTTGATGGATTCCTGTCTCACTTTTAGGTCTTTCATCCATTTTGAATTTATTTTTGTGTGTGGTGTAAGAAAGTGGTCCAGTTTCATTCTTCTGCATATTGCTGTCCAATTTTCCCAACACCATTTGTTGAAGAGACTTTTTTTCCATTGGATATTCTTTCCTCCTTTGTTGAAGATTAGTTGACCATATAGTTGAGGGTTCATTTCTGGGTTCTCTATTCTGTTCCACTGATCTTTGTGTCTGTTTTTGTGTCAGTACCATACTGTCTTGATAATCACAGCTTTGTAATACAACTTAAAGTCCAGAATTGTGATGCTCTGATTTTCATTTTCAACATTTCAACATTCCTTTGGCTATTTGGAATCTTTTCTGGTTCCATACAAATTTTAGGATTGTTTGTTCCAGCTCTGTGAAAAACGTTGATGGTCTTTTGGTAGGGATTGCATTGAATGTGTAGATTGCTTTGGGTAGCATAGACATTTTAACAATATTTGTTCTTCCGATCCATGAACATTAAATGTGCAAAAGATTTGAACAGACATTTTACAAAGAAGATATATAAGTAGCTAACAAGCACATAAAAAGTTCTCAACATCATCAGTTATTGAGGAAATGTAAACTTAAACCACAAGAGACCTCTCATACTTACTAGACTGACTAAAATTTAAAAGACGGATGATTTCAAGTATTGGTGAGATGTGAAGCAACTGGAAGTCTCTGACATGACTGTTAGGAAGAGAAAAGGTAACACTAAAAAACCATTTGACAGTCCTTTTTTTTCTTTAAGATTTTTATATGTATTTGTCAGAGAGAGAGCACAAGCAGGGGGAGAGGCAGGGAGAGCAGGCGGAGCAGGCAGAGGGAGAAGCAGGCTCCCTGCTGAGCAAGGAGCCCGTCACGGTACTCCTTCCCAGGACCCTGGGATCATGACCTGAGCCGAAGGCAGGCGCCCAATCTACTGAACCACACAGGTGTCCCCCAGTCTCTTAAAATGTTAAACATACACCTATCATATGACCCACTCCTATGGTATTTACCCAAGAGAAATGAAAACAAATGTCCACGCAAAGATTTATACATGAATGTTCATAACAACAAAGTATATTGATAGATGAAATACTACTCAAAAATAAAAAGGAATGAAGTCTTAGTATAAGCCATAAACATAAATAAATCTCAGAATAACTAGGTTGGGTAAAAAAAGCTAGAGAAAAAAGAATGCATATTGTATTATTCTATTTACATAAAACTTTGGAAAATGCAAACTCACCTGAGTGACAGAAAGTAGATCAGTGGTCACCCATGGCCAGAAGTGGAGAGACAGAAGGGCCACAAAGGGGCACAAGAAATTTCTGGGAGCGATGGAAATGTTCTGTACCTTCATTGTGACAATAATTTGATGGTGCGTACACATATCAAGAACCATCAAATCTACACTTGAATGCCATCTACTGTACATAAAACCTCAGATTTTAAATTAATAATAATGCCCACCTCTTTGATGTCAGTTGCAATGACCTAATGTTATAGATCTGTAATATGCAACAGCCTGGAACAGCGGCTTGTCACTCTGAGAGAGACCCGGTGACCTTGAAGTCCACTGAATCATTCAGGAATATAGAAGGTAACAATTAGTAATTCCTTTCCCCGAATGTTTAGTTGCCTGTACATTAATTAACCCATACATTTCAGGCCACAGAGTAATAAGTAATAATTTCATGATGCTTCTTTAACATCTAGTAATTTTATGTGTGGCTTAAGAGCCTGACTAACAGTTGACTATTGTAAGTGAACATCCTGGGCTTCGGTTTTAGAAGATGCCCCACTTTCCACATCATAGAGCATATTCACATCAATTTCCTCCAGGCTCAGGTTTTATATTTCCTAGGAATATGTTTTACATCGGAGGCTCTGTTGCTCTTGTTTCTCTCTCCTTCAGAAAACTTGATCTGAACCCATTTTATGCCCTGGGTTTTGCTTTCAGAGCCTATTTCAAACTATTCTAGAGGCAAGAGCATTTCTGTTCTATTAAAGCAACCATTCACAACCTTTTCATCACCTAAAACCCACTGCATTATTTTTTACCTTGTGGCCCTCATGTTTTAAAATAAAATTTTTAAAAAGATTTATTTATTGGAGTGCCCAGGTGGCTCAGTTGGTTAAGCATCCAACTCTTAATTTCAGCTCAGGTCATGATCTCAGGGTCATGAGATTGAGCCCCATGTCGGGCTCCTGGCTGGGGTGGAGACTGCTTAAGATTCTGTCTCTCAGTCTCTCAATCTCTCTTTTTCAATCTCTCCCTCTCTGGGGGAAAAAAAAAGTATTTATTTTAGAGAGAAAGAGAGAGATTGAGTAGGGGGAGGGGCAGAAGGAGAGAGAGGAAGAGATTCTTAAGTGCCCAGTGCAGAGCCCAGCGTGGGGCTCAGTCTCACAACCCTGAGATCATGACCTGAGCCGAAATCTAGAGTTGCATGCTTAACCAACTGAGCCACCCAGATGCCCCTAAAAGAATTTAAATAGCAAACTGTACATCTTAAGAAACAATAGCTCCCTCTCCCCTTCATTTTGGGTAATTTTCTAGCACCAGTTAATCACACTAGTTAAGAGTAAGGGTTCTGAAGTCAGACCAGCTGGATTTGAATATTGACTGTACTATTTACTACCTTTGTGATGGGAAAATTATAAATCTTCATAAGCCTCTGTTTTCTAGAAAATGAGGATAATAATAGTGGCTATCTTGTGGAGTTGTTATGAGGATTCAATGAGATAATTTATGAAAATCTCTTACCATGGGACCTAGAACAGAGAGAACAATAAAAGGTAGTGTTATATGTTATTGAAGTTTCTGATCAGAATGTGATGCATTACTGTACTTTTTGGAACAAGGATCAAAATAACCATAACTCCCACTTGTTTAGTGGCTACTGTGTACTGGACATTGTACAAATAGAATTCTACTTAATCTCACAACAGTTCAGCCTCGTGGGTATTATTCCCACTTTCCCAGTGGGAAAACTTAGAATCAGAGAGGTTAATAGCTTGCATAAGGTCACACAGTGGGAAAATGACTGAGCTGCAAGTTGAACCCAAATCTTTCTGGCTTTAAAATGTATCCATCCTTTCTATATCCTGCTTCTCCAAATAGAATTCTAGTCCACAGCCAAGAAACACATTGTTTAGTTAGACTGTATAATTTGATTTCACACACATGAGCTGTTTCCTTCAAGCTTTTTGAAGTCTTGAAAATAATACTCATACCACTCCCTAAAACACACACACACACACACACACACACACACACAGAGCTACCATCATTGTAGGCCCCTAGGGAACTACTGATCTAGATGAATCCAAATTTATGTCCAAACATACAAATTCTCTACATAGCAGCAAAGTCAAGAAATGCAAGCTCAAACATTCTGCACCATTGGCTTTTCATGGTGTAATTAGAGTCTTAGGGCAGTAAGGATAAGCCCCAGAGAAATTTTCATTCTGTGTTAGTCAAGACCACAGTGACTAGAGCAGTGCTAGGAATACAGCCCAGAGTCTCACACTGGAAGCAAGAATACAGGTTGAAAGGGAATTGATTATTTCATGACTTCATATTGGACTTTGTATTTTTTTAATACAAATTATTTTTGACTGTGACTAGGGACTGGATACATGGTTTATGAAAAGTAAGAATCATCTACTCTAAAGCCAGATTTGTCTCTTGGAAGCTTTGGTTTGCCTCTTAAAATTCTAAGTCCTATAGTCTATGTGTCTCTGGGCATCTGCTTTTAGCATTTCAAGTTCCCTGAACTTAAAAATAAAAAACAAAAACTGGAGAGGAGGTTTGTGTGTGTGTGGCGTGGGGCGGGGGGGGGTTGTTGTTTTAAATGTCAGAAAAGTCAGTGGGGCTCCAAAGCAAGTTTCTCTGACATACACTCTCTCAGAGCCCTACCACGAAGGACAAGATGCCTGAGCTGGTGTCATTTAAAGCTTTTGAAAACAGGCAGCTAATTAATAAACAGATGAGATGAAAATTTTAAAGTATTCATTAACTCAAAGGAAGGTACACTCTGAATATTAAAGTGACGGAGTTTCTGTGTGGCCAAATACAGCCTCTCTCCCTGATGGATGAAACAAGTATTTTGTGAAACCAGTGTGGACAACTCACAGCATCCTTGGTCCTGAGCAGCTACTGGGGGTTCTTTGACTCAAAAAGAAAGAAAACAAGGGTAAAAGAAAGGAGTCAGGGGGCAGCCCAGTCAGGGTATATGTAAGCCATGCCATCTGAACCTTCACCAATTAGAAAACAGACTTGTGGGCTTTAATTATAAAATACCCATGACAAACATAATTGTAAAAATCATTTGCCAGAAAAATTTACCTCTGGAATGTAGGTTCTGTGCCTACAAAAGATGTCCCCTTCTCCCTAAAGGAAGCCAATCAAGAAACACTGGTCAAGGAGAAAGCAGTCTTTGCAGAGCACTTGGCCCGCAGAACCATGTATAACACAACTCCGGGACATTGTTCTTTCCTGCCTGTGGATCGTTCACAAGCAGGAAAAGAGAAGACAATTCCACACTGCAATATGTCATGGGGAACAGAAAACCCAGTAGAGAAGAAACACCAAGGTAGCATACATTAGTGTAATCCGAAGAAGTGGGCGCTGCTGTCTTCAGCCCTCACCTCTCAGTCTCTGACTTTGTTTGAGAGAGCCTCCTCATCTCCTGAAAATTCTTGAGGTCTTCAGATGTGGTCTCACTCCCACCCTAATAAGCATTTCCCCATCTCCTTGTCCTCTTCTAAAAGGCTTCCAGTCTCCCTTCTTACTCACCTCCACTTCTCAAAAGTCATCCCCACCATCTTCATTTATCTATTCCACAAACTTACATTGCTGGTTTCCGTGTCCCAGGACACCTGCTAGGCACTGGGGATTCAGTGAAGAAAGAGTTAAGTTGTTCTACTGCGATGAGGGGAAAGAGACAAAAGTTAACAGAAGTCCCAGGAGATAAGGGCTAAATAGAGACGTGCAGTGTATGTTCTGGAAGTACATAGGAGAAATCCTCACTCAGCCTTGGTGGCTGGGGAGAGCTTTCTGAAGGGAGACCCTAAACCAAGTTTTGAAAGACTGGGAAGAAGTGCTCAGGGGTGAGGAACTGGGGAGCCCCTGAGTGAGGTGAAGGCATTCCAGATAGAAGCAACAGTATGCTTCTTGCACAGCAGAGAGTCCTGTGCCACTTGGATGTGATATCATTATTGTCCCAGTAAGCAGGCATGCAGCTGCCATTCAGATTCCACATTTTATAATTGGTGAAGGGACAGGTATTCATTAATTTAGTCAAGCAATATTTACAGAGCATGTAGTATATGGTGGGCAATGTGCTAAGTACTGAAAGCAAAGGGAGATGTTTTTGTCATGGTTGGTGAAGGAACTCTTGCCTAAGTCCATAAATGTAAATGTTTTAAATGATTTTATTTTTTTTATTTTTTTAAAGATTTATTTATTTATTTTGAGAGAGTGAGAATGAGAGAGAGAGAGAGAGTACATGAGAGCGGGGAGGGTTAGAGGGAGAAGCAGGCTCCTCGCCGAGCAGGGAGCCCAATGCGGGACTCGATCCCGGGACTCCAGGATCATGACCTGAGCCGAAGGCAGTCGCTTAACCAACTGAGCCACCCAGGCGCCCTGTTTTAAATGATTTTAAATGAGTGAAGGAAATCTGTAAAGTGGAATAAGATAGGATGATTAGAGAAGAGGAGTTATTAGTGAGGGGAAAATGGGAGAATTCTCGGGGTAGAAAGACTGGTGTTTTCACAGATATTGAAAGAAGACAAGGGCGCCTGGGTGGCTCAGTCGTTAAGCATCTGCCTTCGGCTCAGGTCATGATCCCAGGGTCCTGTGATCGAGCCCCGCATCGGGCTCCCTGCTCAGGGGGAAGCCTGCTTCTCCCTCTCCTCCCCCTGCTTGTGTTCCTGTTCTCGCTCTCTCTCTCTCTCTCTGCCAAATAAATAAATAAAAAATCTTGAAAAAAGAAAGAAGGAAGACAAGAAGGAGGAGACGGAAGCAGGGACTCAAAACTTTGTTCTCCTGGGACAAAAGAGGCAAAGAGTCAGGGATAATGTCAAGAGAATTCTTTGTGTGATCAGAACAAGATGCAGAGGAGTAGCATGTGATTCTAAGGATAGCCTAGAAACAAAATGTAAGGAAGTCTCAAGTTTCCTAAATTCAATCGAAAAACCAAAGACTTACATCAGCATTTGTGGCTCTGTGATTCCGTTTTCTGAATTAAAATCTAAAGCATATTGAAGCCATAACTCTTGGGAACAACCCAGCACCTAGGCAGCTGTAACATTTCCTCAGTTTTCTGTAACATAAGATAAAATGGTGTGCCTAAGGCACTGAGTTAAATGTCATATCCAGGATAAAAGCTGGATTCTCATTCTTTAGCCACCAAACCATGTCTTTTTTTCAAATGGATTGTGCTTTTATCCTTCTTGACTCATTGGACCAGATAGTCATCTCTTCCACAATATGGGAACTATTCTCAGAGAATCGTAGGTTGAAAATCTGGCCTCAAAGAACAGCTCATCATGTTCCTTGGGGGAGCATAATGAACAGCATGGATTCATTTGCAGAGGTTCTCAGGGAAGAATTGAGAGATCAAAGGGCTAAGTTTGGGTCTGCCACGTTTCCCCTTCCTCACTGTTTATATTGAAAAGGTTTAGTAAACATATCAAGTGCTTGTTAGGGTGGAGGCAAGGCAAAGTGACCCCATGAAGTCCTTCCCTCTGGACTTCCAGTCTATAGAGATAACACTAGCCTACTCAGACAATAGAACAGATGAATGAAGAGAAAATCATGCAGTCATATGAAGACACAAGGCTCAGAGTGGGAGATAGCGCCTCAAGTCCTTAGTAGCAGCTTAGATATCTCTCTTTAAAGGCCTCAGTGGAGGTCCCTGCTTCCTCCCCATCTCAGCAGTTAAGGGGCATCCGTATGTAGAGCACTGAGTGCCACAAGGAAAGGGACCAGGACCTATTTTAACCTGCGGGCTGACATATACTGCCTCAGGGCCTATGCCAAGCCCTGGAATCAGAGGTTAGCTTTCTGAGCTATTTCAAATCCATACCTCTAGTTACAACATCAATGGAAATGTTCTCATTTAATCGGAGGTGGCCTGAGACTACAGGCTGCAGCTTTGTTTTAATCCTTCCCTTCAAAACATATGTAAGATGCTAAGAAATGATCTATAGAGAGTATGATGAATTTCGAGGGAGAGAAAAAGGTTTAAGGGGAAAATCTGTTTTATACATGCTTACATTTAACAGGGGACTTTAAACAGGTTAGCATATTGGAATAATGCAAAACAGTATAACCTACAAGAACTGGAAAGGGAAGGGCAAACTAATACAGAACCCCAACATTCCTCAGAGGACTCTGTACCTTCCCAAGAGAAACAGAATGGAATTGAAGGTGGAGGAGAGAAACATCAGTAGTTGTTCAATTTACCTTCTGCACATCAAACATCTTAATATATAAGAACAAATAAAGAGGAACAAAAATGATCCTGAAAAAAGTAGGGGGGGATTTTAAATTATTTTTTAAAAAAGACTTCAATAAAGAGAATGAACTTGCATTTATAATTTAAACATTTAATTTTAATGTTTTATCCTCAAAATCACCCTTGGGGTAGGTTATAGTAAACCGATTGTACAAAAAAAGAAACTGAGTCTCTGAGAGTTAACTTGACTGAAGTCTGACTCAGCGATTTTGCTTCCAGTTTCCTGTCCTAGCAAGAGAAATACTGGTACATGTGCAAAAATGTATGCACAAGGATATTTATGGCAACATTATTATATCAAAAATTCAAAATAAATTTCCATATATAAGAAAGTAATTGACATATTATAATTATTAATTAATGGCATATCTTGGGAATACCATTGAGCTATGCATTTTTTAATGCATCAAATGCAGTTGTAATGAATTAGAAAGCTCTTCAAGTCATACTAAGTAAAAAACACTGCTGAACAATATGTTTAGTATTATTCCATTTATGTTAAAGATTTTTCTTCATATATTTTTATCTGTACATATATGTATACAGATGCTTATAAAAACTATAAAAGGATACATGCCAAAATTTCAATATAAAGGCAAAATAGAGAAACAGTCCTTCAAACAGTACCTCCTACATCACCTGAAATTCCCCTTCTTTTCCCAGAAAAAGCCATTTCCTGCATATATTTCTATATTGTTTGAATTTTTTTCAATGAGAATATGTTCATGATTCCCGGTATAATTATTAAAACAAAGTTGTTTTTTAAAACCATATGATCCTTTGCAGATATAACATGCTGCTATATTACTTTTGCACAGGAAACATCTGCTACTTTGCAAAAGCCTGGAACTAAATTGGCCTTTTGCCTTTTTCTTATGTCAGCAATAACAGCAAATTCCTGTGGGACCCTTAGCAAAACAGATTACCCTATATGCTTACTTCTGAGGGATGGAGAGACTTAGTATGCAGACTAGAGACATGGACAGAATTGCTGGGTCACCTGCAAGCAGTATTTAACTTCTGTAGGCAATGGAAGGTCTCATTGCATGATATCCTCGACAGCAGCTGGACTGACTGCCAGTACCAAAATTATATTTAATACAAGTCTGCCTCACCAGTCCAGACATAGGAAAGAACAGATGAAAGCAGGATCCTTAAGCAGCTTTCATATTCTGAGCTGAAATAAAGTGACCATTAAAAGGCAGAGCTGAAGAAATGCCAAAAGGACGTTTTGAAGTCATTAGCAGAACTAGCAGGAAGTAATCTATATCTGAATTAATAACTTGAAGAAAACCTGTTCCTGTGCAAATTTTAATGAATGCCAAAATTCTGTCTCTCGTATGTTTCTCACTTGATTCTCCCACTGTGGCAAACAGTGTAGGCAGTGATGATATTTCCTCAGGAGAGGAAACTGAGACCCAGAAAGGAAAGGTGATTGACTCAAGAACCCAGTCAGTGAAGGGGCTGGGGCTAGCCACCCCTCGTGTGATTTCTGGGAACAACAGTTACATGGCCCAAGAGGCAGAGCCCTCCCTCCCCCCACCACACACACACCAATGTCAGGTGGGCATTAAAGAAGCCAAAGGCAGGCTCAGCAGGCTTAGAGCATTCCTTTCAATCCTACTCTGCATTCTTTCAATAACACCTCCAGTGTTGACATCCATATATCAGGACAAGAAAATGTGGATGTCCGTGTCCATGCAATCACAGACATAATTCATCTTCCTGGTGAGCCTAATAGATTTTTATATATATATAATTTTTTTAAAGATTTTATTTATTTATTTGACAGAGAGAGAGAGAGAGAGTGCACAAGTAGGCAGAGCAGCAGGCAGAGGGACAGGAGAAGCAGGCTCCCCGCCGAGCAGGGAGCCCGATGTGGGACTCGATCCTGGGACCCTGGGATCATGACCTGAGCCGAAGGCAGTCGCTTAACCAACTGAGCCACCCAGGCGCCCTATAATTTTTTTTTTTTAACTAGGACATGCTCTTAGACTCCCCCGGCCCCCTTCTCTCTTTCTTTTAGGTAATTCTGCTTTAGAAAAAAATCTCAAAAACCTTATTGAGGAAAATTGTACTTTGGAAGTTTATTTTGGGGGGGGGAGTTAAATTTTGTTTCCATATGGAAGCACAGCTTTTGATATAATATTATGTACTCTTAAATTAATAATAAAAGAACATCCAGAAAGATAGACTGATGGCAGAATGCCCAAAATAACTTTAGAGAAATAGAAGCCAACTGACAAAAGGAATAGAGGGCAGCTGGGGAAGGACAGCAAACCAAGCAGACATAGCAGACAGCATGGAAACAGGTCTGCTTTTCTAAACTAACCATCGCAGTTCTGTGATCATGACGAGCATAGAGGGTGATGATTTTGTTCACACAATATAGGAGCTCCTTTTCTTGGTGGTCTGTTCTGTCACCATCCAGGAAGACACAGACAATCAGGTTTTCAGAGTGCCATGAGATCACACTTTCGGATGGAGCCAGAGCTTCATTTGCCCCATCTGTGCCTTCACTCTCATTTTCTACCCGTGTGACCTTAGTTCAATCACTTACATTTTGTAAGTAGTTCAATCTTAGTTCAATCACTACAATGCTGGTAGGTAACGTGTGGCTATTTTTACAAGTTGGTTTTTCTTTCACTCAACAAATTTTTACTGAGGATCTTCCAAGCACTGGACCTCTGCTAGACTATATGGGGATAAATACTGTGAAAAAAATAAAGAGGTGACATAACAGTTCAGGGTGTTGGTAGAGGTCAGGGGAGGACATCTTCTTTTAATAAAAGTGGTCAGAAGAGGCAATATTTGAGCTGAGAGCTGAAGAATGAAAACGAGCCTTTGCAGAACTGAGAGTAGGGCATTTCAGGCAGAGAGAACAGCAAAGTTAGAAGGCATGAGGATAGGAAAGGGCTTCACATAGTTGAGAAAAAGAAAGGAGCCCAGTGTGGCTGGAGTCTAGTTGCAGCATATAGTCATCTTGTAAGGCACAGTTTTGTGGATACCTCACAGATGCCATGAAAATTCAAACAGCAGTCATACTGCACTGTGAAAGACACAGAAATGTTTGTTTTGTCCCATCATGAACAAAGGGGACCTGGGGATTTGTTCACCCATGCACAGAGATGGACATGTGATGAATGGGTTCATCTGGAGCACAGCACTCTACATTATCTGCCTTAGCCCACATTTACCACTGTTAAAGTAGTTGATGTCCTGTATTTTCTGTACAGATCAAAATAGCATCAACTAAAAAGAGAAAGTGGATACATCTTTCATTCACTGTTATAAGAGACTTGGATGATCTCTCTTGCCAATGAAATATTCTCTGTTTATTGAAGTTTTGCATAAGGTGCAATTTTTACTTAATCAGTAAGATAGAAGAGTAATTAAATATAATTTAGAAAGAAGACCTTCAGAGGATTGCTGTGGCAGTTTCTAAAAACCTTTCGGAATTAAATCAGTCTATGAACAAATATTTGTTTCTACTATACTATGCACTGTGGAAAATGCAAAGTAACAAAAGACAAAGCTACTTCCCTTGAAGAATTTACAACTTACCTGTAGAGAACAGATGTACTGAAAATAGAAACTTAACCAGAAATTGTATTTCATGAAATACAGTGTGCTTTTGTATAGCTGAGACTGCTGTAGTAGTCCAGGGAAAAAGTAATCATTTAGGGCTGATGTTAATCACATGAAGTTTCATTATGCCTGGTGTATGGAAGATAATCAATAAATGCTTTGTTGAATAAATAAGTGAGGTATATTTGAGTTTTGATTGCAAGGATATGTGGAAAATGAATTGGCAATGAGAGATGGAGGATCTCAAGGCAAGGGGACCAGCATGATTGTATGTGTGGTTGAGAATAAATATGACATACAGAAAGGCAATACAGGGGTAGGCTGACTGTGTGAAGATGAATGGTACCAGGTGACATAGGACTTTGATCAACAAAATTAAAATTTTGGATTTGCTTCAAGAAGGTTTTAGGTTCCTGAGAAAGAGAGGAACACGATTAAAACAATGTTTTAGGAAAATTAATGGTTGTGTTCAAGGGAAAGGAAACAGAAGACAAAAGGTCTAGCTACGAATTACACAGACATTTTTAGAATAACACAGTATAAAAAAGAAATCCATAAATACCTAAAGTTATGCATAAGTTAAAGACTTTGTATATGCATATATGATAATAGTAAAAGGATGAATGATGAGGTTAGCATCAGAGTCTCTTGTTACACATTTGGAAAATCCAAGGTGTGCCCCTCTGTCTGAAATGTTCCCTTGCTGTGGCTTGCACATACCCCTGCCATGTACATTCCTGCTTGAGAACATTTACTTTTGCTATTCCTTCTACCTGAGATGTTCTTCCCCAAATACCTGAATGGCTCACTCCTTCACCCACTTCAGTCCTCTATTCAAATATCACCTCCTCAGTGGGCCTTTCTAGACCACACTGTTAGAATTTGCAGCCATCTGGAACTCTCTACTTCCCCTTCTGCTTTATTCTATTTCATAGCACTTACTATAATCTCACATTGTATATATTTTATTTATTTGTTTATTGACCATTTTCTCCAATTAGAATATTATCTTTATGAAGTGAGGGACTTTCATCTGTTTTGTTCATTATTTTATCTCCAATGTCTGGAACATAGTAAAGAATTAATAGTTTTTGGATGAATGAATCAATCTCAAACATGTCTTCTATTTTGATGGAGGCATCAAAAAACAGAATTAGTCCTTCCAGTATATTCAATTGTAATAAAAATCTATTGCCAGACTTATGATTCAGAGAAGCTACCACATCAAAGCACATGATATCCTTTTAATACTAGACAGTAGACTGAGACTCAACAGTATAAATAAGCAAACAACCTGAACTGTCTTAATTGAAATGAATTAAGCAGGCAATTGCTACTTGATTTTAGAAATAAAACAAAGCCTCTCTCCCTCTCTCTCTCTCTTTTTTAAATTGTCTGGGACTAGTAATCTTTGTGAGTGCAAAAATGCTCAGTATCTCATTTACTAGCATCAATTCTTAACTCCTTAACATGTGGGAAGAGATGAACTTTCATTTCATAAACATAAAATCATGGCAACATTGCACTGACCTGTCAGTCAATTGGAAACACTTCTTGAGTGCTCCCACAGAGGTCATTGTCTAATGTACCATCTCTTGGTATGTCTCATGAAACCAAACCACAGGCTTGTTTCACTTCAAGCAGTTCACTTCCCCTCATTCCCTAGGTTGTCTTGTTCAATATGGGAGCCACTCACCACAGGTGACCATTTAAATTTAAATAAATTAAATTAAATTAAACTAAAAGTCTACTTCCAGACATGTTTCTGCACAACATGGAATAACAGGAAAGTTGATTTATTGCCCCATTTGAAACATAAGATGAAAAAAATATATGAAACAATGATTTTTAAGACACTGGAAAATTCAAGTGAGAAGACAGCAAAGTAACATCTTTAAAGTGCTGAAAGAAAAAAATGGCCAACATAGAGTTTTATACCCAGCAAGAATACCTTTCAAAAAATGAAGGCAATATAAAGTCTTTTTCAAACAAACAAAAGTTGAATGAATTCATCCTTGGCACACCCACACTATTAGAAATGCAAAGGAAGGAAATTTTTTTTAAAGTTTTTCTATTTATTTGAGAGAGAGCAGTGGGGAGGAGCAGAGAGGGAGAAGCAGACCCACCGCTGACCAGGGAGCCTGATGCAGCTTGATCCCAGGACCCCGAGATCATCACCTGAGCTGAAGGCAGATGCCCAACCGATTGAGCCACCCAGGCACCACGAAAAGGAAGGAAATTTTAAAGCAAGTTATTCAGAAGGAAAAGGATATCAGATTGAAATATAAATGTACACAAAGGAATGAAGAACACTAGAAATGGTAACTACCGGGGTAAATATATGTTTTTTTCTTATTATTTAAATATCCTTAAAGATAATTGGCTTTCTAAATAAAAATAATAAGGAGGCAGTGCAGGGTTAATATATATAATAAGAAAATGTGTGACAACAATAGCACAAAGTATGGGAGTGAAGGGAAGGAAGTATATATTGTAAGTCTTTTTTACTATTGTGATAAATCATATAATTTACTTGAGGCTAGAATGTGACAAGTAAACTATGTGTACTATAGATTACAAGGCAAAAACTGAAGAAAACAAAACAAAGAGTAACCACTATTAAGACAACAATGGAGAGAAAATGAAATAATAAAAATATATACAATTAATCCAAAGAAAAAGAGAAAAAAGGAAACAGAGCAAATAAGACAAATAGAAAATAAATAGCAAAATAATAGATGCACTCCTAATCAAATCTGTAATTACATTAAATGGAAATGGTCTGAACATCCCAACTAGGCTACCAAAATTACAAAAAAAAAAAAAAGAGAGACCATATCACTATATGCTGTCTATAAGAAAAACACTTTATTTATTTTTTTAAGATTTTATTTATTCATTTGATAGAGACAGAGATAGCGAGAGCAGGAACACAAGCAGGGGGAGTGGGAGAGGGAGAGCAGGCTTCCCGCCGAGGAGGGAGCCCGATGTGGGACTCGATCCCAGGACCCTGGGATCACGACCTGAGCCGAAGGCAGACGCTTAACGACTGAGCCACCCAGACACCCTAAGAAAAACACTTTAAATATATAGACACAGAAAGGTTAAAAAGTAAAAGAATGTGAAAAGATATATTATTTTATACAATCAAATGAAACCTTAGGGTGGCTACATCAATATCAGATAAAGTAGATTTTAGAACAAAGAACATTATCAGAGATAAAGATGGTCTCTTCATAAAAAACAAATGGTCAATTTATTAAGATGACATAAAAATCCTAAATGTCTATGCACCTAATAACAGAGCTCCAAAATACGTGAACTACTGATAGAACTGGAAGGAGAACTGAAGAAACTCACAGTTACAGTTGGAGATGAAAGCAACAAAACAAGAAAAAAAATCAACAAAACCAAAAGATTCTTTTCGAAGATCAATAAAATTGATGAATGTTTAGCCAAACTGATCATGAAAAAGATTACTAACATAGGAATAAGAATGGTGATGTCACTACAGATTCTACAAATATTAAAAGGTTACTTGAATATTTGGAATTTTAAATTTTTAAAAATAATTTTATTTTATTTTACAATAAATTTATTTTATTTTAATAAATTTATAATTTTAATATTTAATAATAAATTTATTTTAATTCCAGGGAACATACAATATTACATTAGTTTCAGGTGTACAATATAGTGACTCGACTAGAAGAATATTTTGTACAAATTTATGCCAATAAATTTGACAACTTAGATAAAATGGACAAATTCCTTGAAAGACACAAACCTTCAAAGTTTATTCAAGAATAAACATGAAATCTCAAGATCTATTGAAGAAATTAAATTTATAAGCTAAAACCTCTCCACAAAGAAAACTTCAGGCCTTGATAGCATCACTGGTAAATTCTACCAAACCTTTAAGGAAGAAATAATACCAATTCTACATAATTTTATTTTTCAAATTTGAGGAGGAAATACTTCCCGACTCATTCTATGAGGCCAGCATTACGCTGATACCAAAACCAGGCAAAGACATTATTAAAAAAAAAAAAAAAAAGAAGAGAAGAGAAAGAAACCAGGGGGATGGGGGGAACCCCTCATGAACACAGATACAAAAATTCTAAACAAAATTTAGCAAGTAAAATTTATTAAAAATACACTATGACCAAGTGAGGTTTATTCTAACATTCAAAATCAATGTAATTCATATATTAATAAACTAGGGGTGCCTGAGTGACTCAGTAGGTTAAGTGACTCCTGATTTTGGCTCAGGTCATAATCTCAGGGTTGTGAGATCAAGCCTTGCTTTGGACTCTACACTGTGCATGGAGCCTGCTTAAGATTCTCTCTTTCCCTCTCCCTCTGCCCCTCACCCCCACCTCTAAAAAATAATAATAATAAATAAATAAACTTTAAAAAAGCACATGATGATCTCAGTACATGCATATAAACCATTTGACAAAATCCAACATCCATTCCTGATAAAACTCTTAGGAAACAGAATAGAAAGGAATTTTCTCATTATAAGAGGCATCCATGAAAAATTTACAAATAGTATCATATTTAATGGAGAAAAACTGAGCACTTTTCCCCTTAAAATTAGGAACAAGACAAGCATTGTACTCTCATTACTTCTACATCGAACTGAAGTTTCTAGTCATTGCAATAACACAAGAAAAAGAAATAAAAGGCATCAAGGTTGGAAAGGAAGAATTAAACTATCTTGGTTTGCAGAAGCATGAATACATAGAAAACCTAATGGAATATCTAAAGACCATTGCAGGATATAAGATTAATTTACAAAAACTAAATATATTTCCAGTCTAGCAATGAATAATCCAAAATTGAAATAAAAATACAAAGCTATTTACAATTGCATCAAAAATTATTAAAGATAAATCTGGCAAAAGATATGAATGACACTGAGAACTACAAAGTGTTGCTAGAAGAAAATAAAGAAAAGCCAAATAAATGGAATGATACTGTATCTGTGTATCAGGAGGCTAAATTTTAAGATGTAAATTCTTAATAATAATTATATATATTGATATATTGAGTTGATTGATATATAGAGTCAATACAATTACAATAAAAATCTCAGGAGGCTTTCTAAAAATAGAAATTGACATACTTTCTAAAATTCATGTGGAAATACAAATGACCTAGAATAATCAACAATGTTGAAAAAGAAGAGCAAAGTTAGAGAGCTAATAGTACATGATTTCAAGAATTATTATAAAGCTATAGTAGTCAGAACAGGATGGTTTTGGCGTAACAGGCAAATAAATCAATGAAACAAAATAGAATCCAGAAATAAATCCACACATATATGTAAAACAGATTTTTACAAAGTTTCAAAAGCAATGCAGTAGAGAATGAATAGTCTTTCAATAAATGGTGCTGGGGGACGCCTGGGTGGCTCAGTTGGTTAAGCGACTGCCTTCGGCTCAGGTCGTGATCCAGGAGTTCCTGGATTGGGTCCCGCATTGGGCTCCCTGCTCGGCAGAGAGTCTGCTTCTCCCTCTGACCTTCCCCCCTCTCATGTGCTCTCGCTCTCTCATTCTCTCTGTCTCAAATCAATAAAAAATAAAAATTAAAATAAATAAATAAATAAATGGTGCTGGGAAAATTGGATATCCAAATTAAAAAAAAAAAAGACTTGGATCTGTATCTTGCACCATATACAAAAATTAACACAAAATGAGTTATAGACCTAAATGTAAAATCTAAAACTTGAAAATTTCTAGAAAATGCATAGGAGAAAATCTTTGCAACTATAAGTTAGGCAAATATTTCTTAGAACAATAAAAACATAATCCATTAAAAAATTTTTCAGTTGGGCTTTCTGCAAATTAAGAACTGTTCTTCAAAAGATGCATTAAGAAATGAAAAGATGTGCAACTAAGATAAATTGTTGAAGAGCATATCTGATAAAGTACTTATATCCAGAAAAAAGAACTCTCAAAACTTCATAAGAAAACAACCCAGAAATAATGGGGAAAAGATACAAACAGACACTTCACCAAAGATACACAAATGGCAAGTAAACACATGAAAAGGTGCTCAACACAAGCATTCACTAGGTTAAAAGCAAATTAAAGCCACAATGAGATAGCAGTACATATCTATTAGAATGGCCAAAGTTAAAAAGATTAGACACACCAAGTAAGCTGAGAATGTGAAGATATTGGAAGTCTCATAAACAGCAGGTAAGAAACAGGTTGCCGATTTCTTTGAAATTTAAACATACATCTACTATATGGTGTAGCTATTCCAAGTCCTAGGCTTTTACTCAAGAGAAATGAAACATCTGTCCATTCAACAACTTGTACATGAATGTTCATGGCTTTATATTTAATAGTCAGACACTGGAAAAAGTCCAGGTGTCCATCAATAGGTGAATAGACAGACTGTGGTATGTCCAGACAATGGAATACTGCTCTGCCATAAAAATAAATTAACCCTTGATATATGTTACAACATGGATAAAATTAAAAAAAAAAACAGGCAAAAAAAAAGAGAGAGAGAGAACACCCTTTATTATTCCATTTACATAAAATTCTAAAAGACATAAACCAACCCTTAGTTTATTAAACAGATTAGTGGTGGCCTGAAGATGGGGAAGGGGATGGAAGGGTTTAAAAAGGTTACAAGGAAACTTTTAGGGGTGATGGATATATTCATTATCTTAATTAGATCATGTTTTCATGTGTGTATTCATATGTCAAAACTTACCAAATTATACATTTAAGTATGTGTCATTTATTGTGTGCCTATTATACTTCAATAAAAATTTTTGTAAAAATTAGTTCCTCAGTCACACCACCCACATTGCAAGTTCTCAGTAGTCACATGTAGCTAGTGGTTTCCATATTGGACAATGCTGATGTAGAATGTTTTCACTGCCACAGAAGGTTTAATTGGACAGTGCTGCCCTAGGGTCTTGGGAACAGAGTGGAGCAGGTGAAGAAGGGAACCCCATATCTACAAACAAAGGTTGTGCAGCTTGGCAATCTTATAATGAAGCTGAGTAACATGAGTTACAGTAAGTCAGCTTCAGGACTTCTGGTTCCTTCTATAACTTCTCAGAACCCACAAATCAGCATATATAACAAATACTCTTGGTCTCTCAAGTAGCTAAAACTACAGCTATCACAACCACTGCAGAACTAGGCAAGAATTATTTGGGTAAAACTCCATTCCTTCAGAGGTTGTAAGATGGATACAGGAAGCATGTGGGTCCTGAGATCTAAGGAAAGAATTAAACTCCACAAATTAATAGTCTTAGGAGATACAGCTTAAGAAACACTGTTGCTATTAGCACTGTAAATGTATACTGGCAAGAAAACATTTATACACTTTGCCTAAACAAAATTCCCAAGCTTCAAAGACCTTGTGCCAGGTGGCAGTTAGCATTAAAGTGACATGCTGAAAGACCAGGAAGAGCTCAGCCTTTCGATGTATAAGTGATAAATCTGAATTTCTGGGCTGCAGACTTATTTTGATGTATAGTTTGTGTCCTCTCTTCAGTCCCTTGTACAGATAAACTTTCTGCTTGTCAGTATTTTTTCCCATTACACCCAACTATGTAGAGTTTCACTGCAACATGGCTACTTAAGGTCTTCCTGTTATCACCTAAGGTCTGAGAGGGTCATGTAAATTCATTTATTTATTCCCTTTCAGAGTGCAACCTTCTCCCTGAACACTAGTGCCTTTAGAACCCCCAAATCACTGCTGTTTACCTTACCATGGCTGCTGTTCTCAACCCAATCAGCCCAAGAGCTAAATCACCAATCCTTTGAGACAGAAGGAAGGATAAATGATACCCCTAGCTCTAATATGTCCTTCTCAGAAAAAATGCTCACTCTCATTAATCAACAATAAACATATTTGGATGTGAGAAGTGATGTGGTATAGAACGGACAAGGTGAAAGGAGGCAGACAAGAATTAGATAATCCTGATTTCTGTCCTAATTAACAGAGATAATAAACTTCAGAATTAAAGTTCTCAGGTTGACTTAAAGCTCTGAGTCATTAGATAAGAATTCAATTAAAGGATGAGTTCTGTTCTTAAATTTAATGAGGAGATGTTAATGGTGCTAAACTTTGCTACATTTCATTTCTTGGGAATGTGGATGTGAGAGAAGGTGAATGTATTCCTTGTCTCTTCAGAGTCGATTAGAATGTTGGAAACTTGCCTGAATATTAATGGAAGGGAGAACGTTCTCTGACCCTGTCAACTGAGGTGAAAGCTTTCTCCCTAGGAGGGAGACATTAGGAAAACCTTAATATATTTTTAACAAATTATTTAAAATTTTAATACTCAGAGTATTTCTGAATCTTATTACACTGAAAAGTGGTTTCAAATTTTTACTCTGTGACTTTACTACTTTCAGCAATAGCATAATACACATAATAATTCCTGAGATGTCTGAGGTAAATTTTTTTAAAATATGTGTAACTAACATTTATTGAATACTTATCAAGTGCTAGGCATTGTTCCAAAGACTTTATATTAATTTACTAAGTTATTATATTTTCATTTCAATAAGGAGAAAACTGAGGCACAACAGGTTAAATGACTTGTCCAAAATCACATAGATAGTGGGTAATAGAGCCAGGATAAATTAAATTCTAGTGCTAGTTAGTCTCTACTAAAAATCCAAAATTGACAAAAATTGGTATTAAGCTTCAGGTATATTTTATTCTGAACCTCTTGGAACATTACACCATTTCCCATGACTTATCTGAAGTCCAATTTTAAAAATCCAAGTATTTTTTTCTCCAAGTACTTGAGAAAAAATGCACAATAGAGACAAAGTTTTTTTTCTCAGATATTTACATTACTCGCAATTAAAAATTTAAGAATGCAAGTGATAAAAATATTGCATATAGGAAACTATTTCATTTTAGTTCAGAAAAAAATCATTGAGCATACAAAAAAGACTGGAAATACTCTACAGCCTTAATCAGTATATTAAGATGGTGGGACTATTGGTAATTTCCCAATGTTTTGAAATTAAAGTATACATTTAAAATAAGTTTAAAATATTTAAACACTTAAAAGACAATTTAAGCTTTTTGGAAACTTTTTTAACTCTACCTAAAATGTTTTTTTAAAATCAGATACTGGTTGGAAAAAAGAAGCTTTTGACCAACAGATTCGGAAAATAGTTGGAAAGAATTATAAAAAGTCTTGGGCTTGGGGCGCCTGGGTGGCTCATTCAGTTAAGCGTCTGACTCTTGATTTCGGCTCAGGTCATGATCTCAGGGTTATGAGATCAAGCCTTGCATCAGGCTCTGTGCTGGGTGTGGAGCCTGCTTAAGATTCTCTCTCTCGCTCTCCCTCTGCCTCTCTCTCCCTCTACCCCACCCCCCCTAAAATTTTGGGGAACCCTGCTCTATTCCCAGAGCTCTTCAGGAAATACACAAACTCTTCCATCTGGTTGTATCAGAACTGAGACATTCTCTTCTAATACTATAGTTATCTTCCAATGGTTCTGGACATCAACCAGGGGAGTCATTTTTACCTTCCATTGGCTCATGCTAAACAACTGATAGAAAAAGAGAAATTGCCTCACTGAAGAATAAATTTGGACCCCACCTTTTACTCACCATTTGCTTCACTGACATTAAGCTTTTCACAATTACCTAAATAAACCATGCCCTATACTTTTTTCTTTCCTTAAAATACCTTTTGTCCTCTCTCATCTCTACCTTGAATTTTTCTCATCTTCAAAGCCCCCCCTCTTATGTCACCTCAACCTATGTGAAGTCTTTTCTGCCTGCTCAAGGCAAAGTTACTCACATCCACATTTAAGAACCCTCTGGGTCCAAGATCCTGCCAAGATCCCAAGAGATAATATACCAGAGGGAAACAGAATATGTACAAAATAGTGGGAATCCATGGGCCCCGATCTAGCAAGAACAGAGAAATCAAGAGAAAGTAGTCTCTGGAAACCAAATAGCAGGAATGCCATAGTCTGTCCACACACACACACACACACACACACACACACACACACACACACACACCATACCATGACTGTTAGTTACTCAGACTCTTCAACAGATTCTGACCTGTTATTGACCTTAAAGCCAATGCCTCAGATTCTTATTGCCTGAACCCCTGATACTGTGCCTGACATCTGAGTCTCTGGATCTTACTTTCCTTCCCTAAGTCAAAAAAGCTGCCTACACCTCCCTTAGCAAGTCTCCCTGGACTGGACCTGGGCCTAGACCAGCTTACTGTTTGAAGGATGCTTACTTAGCCAGTCCCCCTCCGGACCACCTGTGACTTATTTTCTCCGGGGTCCTGGTTTATTCCTTGAGAAAAAATAATACATAATGTCTGAACGATTTCTCTAAACAGTGTGGAATAAATACATAAAGGAAATAAATCCAGAAGATTCCAAAAATATTTTTGAAGAAGTAAAAATATGTAATCCTCCAGTGACCAAGTTCTGTCACCATGACCAAAATATCTTGCCACTATTCTTGACTCTCCATCTGCTTTGCTATCATCTTTTCTTGAAGACAGTGTTGCAATAACTTACCAACTGGTCGTCCCACCTCCAGTTTGACCTTCTTCTGATCCAAGGGTCTAATAATTCAGATGCTTATGAAGAAGAAAGAAGAAACACAAATGAATGACCAGAGGGCTGAGTATAATTATATATGCAAACACAGAGCAAATAGTGGGTTGGGGCCAAGGGGAAAGCACTTGTACCATATATAAGGGGACCCATTCTTCAGCTATAGCTTATAGTTTTCTTCCAGAAATGCAAGCCAGTCTTTCTAGAATACTTTATTTAAAAAATAAAAAGATAAAAAATTCAGACTTCTATGTAAAAAAAAAAAAAATCTGAACGTTGGCTGCCCCTCTTTCTTTTCTTGATGTAATAAATTCCTCCGTATGCCTGAGCTGTTTGAAGTTGAATTTCTGTCACAAGCAAACCAAGAGTCCTGACTAATATAGTTCCTTAATGAGCTGTTTACATGACTTCCTCCCAAACTCAAGGGTGAGTTCTCAGAGTTGGGGACTGTGGCAGGTTCACTTTTATACCTCTGGTACTGTACAGAGGCTGGCACCAAACTAGAATTAATTATTTACAAATAAATGGATACATGAATAAATATATATTCTTTGAAGACCTAAAAGCAGGGAATAAAAATTCCAAAATAATAGGCAGCAGGAGATTAATTCTTGAAATTGTAGAAAAAGCTTACAAACAGGATTTGTGTTTCTTCCTCAGGCTCCAAGTTCTTTCAGAGAAGGAGGGCTTGCACCTGACTCCTTAAAGACTGCCCTACAGGTTGACCCCTCATGAGAATGGGCAGTCAGCAAACACAAAATGTCAATGTGTTCAAGCAGAATGAACACAAACTCACATTTCCTTAGGGTACACATTTACTCAGAGTAAACAGGCAGATAATGGCTGAGTCTTTTTAGATACAAGGACAAATCAAAGAAGCTTTAAGAAACAAAACAAAACAGAAAAGCTTTTAGGTTACTATTTTGAATAATGCCTTGGGTAATAAGATGCAATTATCCACCTGTTCCTTGTCAGAGGCCACTTCTATGCCCAGACTTGTTCTTCCATTCTGTTAACATTCATTTATTCATTGCCCACAAGGAAGTGCCTGCTATATCAGATACTCTGTACAGTTTTGACCTTGGCCAGTTACCGCCAGGCATGCACAGTGCTTTCCTCTGTGTGTGTGAGACATAAATATCTTCTCCATTTCCTTCCCTGAGCCCCAGTTTCCTGCCCCTGACACACCAGAACAAATTGACAAGCACCTTTGGAAAGGTGCTGGCATATAGCTTGTTACAGTGGGAGGGCAGTTATCAATTGTCTGCTCCAAACTTCTAACTTTAAAATGAGGAAACCAAGGCCCAGAGAGGATAGCATCCACCTAAGGCCTGCAGCTAGTTAATGGCCAAGCCTGACCCAGCCTGGCAGTTCTCCGTGTAGTCACAAAACTGAAACTAATTACACAGTTCGGCTGACCTTGAGGAATAAAAATGCCACTCCTCTAAAGGGCATTTAGATACATTAGCCAAATTGTAGCAGTTAATTTGCAAGTGAGCAGCTTTGGTTTTTGGGTCTAGCTATCAGGGGAAACATCTGAACCTTACAACCAACTGGCCTTAAAACAGTCAAGTCACGAATTCTCTTTATCCACATTGCACTGGGAGGTCGGAAATCCCCCTGCTCTGCCTGGAGCTCCGAGGCACTCGTGACTGAAGCTTTTTCTGCCTCAGCCTGCTGAACCTTGGCGGTGAGAAACCGAAGATTGCTTTCCAGGCTGAGATTATTTTTCGGCACACAGAGTAATAAGGACGGCCCCAGGGCGGTTTGGCAGAACTTTACGAAAGCTTTGGTTTGCAGGAAGCCCCGAATCATAAGGCACTGGAAAAGGCAGGGCTGCAAAGGCAAGGTCAGCAGCTGCTTCCAGGAGGGTCCAGCTCCCTTTCTGAACTTGGGGCATTTCATTTTCAAAGATGTTATGGACACTTGGCAGCCAGGGAAATGCTATTGCCAGCTAAGTCCCCAAGCTATTATTGCGCAAAAACAAAATTCCTACTCGCCTACCCTGCTTGTCATTGAACTCTCATCCATCAGTCTGCTGAAATGCCCTCGGGGATGCCTGGGCAGCATTTGCAATAGGCAGGTACCTAAATCAATCCCGTCTAATGAGTGTCTGTCTTAACTGCAAAGACATCTGCAAAGACCTATTTCTTGCTCATTTAAGCTGGCCGTTCACCACCCAGAAGAAAGCTTGCCATTCACTGTCTCACCATTGCCGGACCAGCCCTTCACAACTTCATGAAGAAAGATCGTTTCTTCCACGTCTGTGTGTTGTGGCCCTCCTCATCTTCTATCCCCCCCCTTACTACAACCCTTAAACATGTGCTGACGTGTTTTATCAAATTTCAGGGACGCAGGGGCTCAATGGCACCCCCATAATCCTGTCTCCCCAGCTCTGCTCCCACTACCATGCTAACATGTCTTTCTTACATATTTTCTCTTTCAAATAACTAGTTAATCTGATCAATAAAATTGGTATCTCCCAAGCTTTTGTCATTTGACAGCCACCCTATCTGAGAACCACCTGCCCTGTTATTTACCTATTATTTTTATTTAAATGGACTCACTTTTAAATGTAAATAATTACTTTAATCAATTATATCTGAAATTGCAGGTTTGATGTGCTATTTCTTTCCTTTTCTTTTTCTTTTTTTTTTTTTTTTAAAGATTTTTATTCATTTGAGAGAGTGAGAGAGCATGAGAGGGGGGAAGGTCAGAGGGAGAAGCAGACTCACCACTCAGCAGGGAGCCCAACGTGGGATTCGATCCCGGACCGGGACCTGAGCCAAAGGTAGACGCCTAACCGACTGAACCACCCAGGTGCCCATGTGTGCTATTTATTTTAAATGTATATTAGGAGGAAATATATGTCAAACTATTTTTTATATATGTAAAACTATTAAAATAAAAATATCCCTTAGGATTTGTATATTTTTCTGTATGTAGGCATCAGCTTGAATATAAGAATAAGTAAATAAAGCTGTAAGTTTGTTTTTTTTTAATGAAAAGCTGATTGCTATCCAGTGTTAAGCAGGGCTTCTCAAATTGCAGTAAGCATCAGTGACCTGGAGAACATGATGAAACAAAGATCCCAATCAGTCCCTAGAGAATCTCAGCCAACAGGAGTGGACTGGGGCCCCTGGATTTTCATTTCTCACAGGTTCCCAGGTGATGGCCTTGCTTCTGGTCTGCAGATCTTATTTAGTGGTGTTGAGGGAAAATAAATTGAGAAAACACCATCCACTTTTAGATTGCCTTATATAAAAATACATGAGGTCTAAAAAAATCTAGAATAAAAATTTTTTTAAAAAGAAAGAAAATATTTCCCACTCATGTGTATCTACCGTACACATACCCTATCAAAACGGAACTTTTTTTTACTTTTAATTTGGAAATAATTTCAAACTTAAAGAATAGTTGAAGGGTGTAAGGAACCGAATAACCTTCACCAAAAATCTCATTCAGATTTCTCCAACTATCCCAGTGATGTTGCTAGCATCTGATAGCAGAAGGACCCAAACTGAGATCACACGTTGAATTCAATTGCCACATTTCTGTCTTCTTCTCAGTGACTCTGACCTTCCTCACTTCCTGACCTGTAAGGTTGCAGGTAGGTTATTTTGTAGCAAGCCCTGCTTAACACTGGATAGCGATCAGCTTTTCATTAAAAAAAACCAAACTTACAAATGTCTGACATTTCCTCATATTTTAACTTTGATGAATTGATGAAGAAGGTTCTGGCAGTTTTCCCCACTGTGAAGTTATACTTCTCCCTTAGTAATTATATATCATAGGGAGATATTTTGAGACTATAATAAAATTCCCTTCCCCATCCCATTTTCGCCCACTAGCTCTAGCATCATCAATGTTTTTTTTTTTTTTGCCTGGATCAATTATTATTATGATGGTTAACAAATGGAGTTTCTTTAATTCTGTCATTACTTTTACATTTATTAATTGGCATTCCCTTGTGAGAAGCTTTCTCCTTTTGTAGCTATTTACTTATATCCGTGTAAATTCGTATATTCCTCTATTGCTTAATGAATTATAATTCACTGCTGTCATTACTTATTTTGATGCTCAGATTGACCCAGACTTGATCAGAGGAAGCCCTTCAAGAAGGCTTTTGTGTCTTTTTTACATAGCCCCATCATTCTGTGAGCACTTCCTTACTTTCTGATACAAAAAGGTGCTCTAAGTTGGTCTTGTTCTTTTCCCTGCCCACCTGTGGAGTCAGCCAATTCTTTACGGAGTGTTTCCTTTCAGTGTTTTGGTGGAGAGTGCTATTTAGAAACCAAGTTGCGTCCATTGCTACCAGGGCATTCACTGCTACTGGGTTCTTTTGTGTGTATTGTTGTACTGTTTAATTCTAACCATGGCTCTGAACAATATTCTAGTTACTACACAATATAGCTTTATGTGGGGAAATGTGTGCCTTTTGTTTGTATTTTTTTACTATGGATGTTGGCCAGATCTAGGAAATATATGTACATATATATATATATACACACATATGTGAATACATATACACATTTAGGTGTATACATATGATGTGTGTATATATGTGTGTGTACACACGTGCACGCCATGAGTTCACACAGATACATCTGGTTGCCCTCCAACACCATCGGGTTCACTCTAGCTCTCCCCCTTTCCATATCTCTACCTTCTCCAACAATAACAAACCTGGCTCCAGGTGCCACCAGTATATTTACTCATTTGCTTAATCCCCCTCATGGAGCCAATCTCTTGCTACCAGGCTGCCTCTTCACAATCTCCTTGTGTCGACCCCAGCCCCGCAAGGGCCCCCAACCCCTAAAATACTCGGCCATGAGAGCTCCAGCCTCTGTCGAGTCACCTTCCCATCCTGCTTGAAAGGAAAAAAGGAAGGAAAGCTAAAAGGGAGCCATCGAGGACCAGAGGGAGAGAGGCAGGGAAGGCAAGGCAGAAGTCAACCGCTCTCTCCTTCAACCTTTGTCCCATCCTCAAATATTCCCCATCTCTCTCTCTCTGTGTTTTTTTTTTATTATTTATTTTAGAGAGGGAGAGAAGAGAGAGAGAGCAAGCGGGTTTGCACGTGTTTGTATGAGGGGGAAGGAGCAGAGGGAGAGAGAGAATCTCAAGCAGACTCCCCACTGAGTGTGGTGGAGCCTGACCTGGGCTCATTTTCACAGACCCTGAGATCATGGCCTGAGCCAAAATCAAGAGATAGACACTTAACCGACTGATCCACCTAAGCACCCCTCCCCATCTCTTTTATTAGCACCACCGCCGTCCAGCAGCTCAAAAGAATGCTGGAATCATCCTTCAGTCCTCTCCTTTTCTTGCACCATTTCCTTCTAAATATATCTGGAGTCAACCTACTCCTCACCATCTCCTATTCTCCTATCACCATCTCTTACCTGGGTTGCTGCAAAATTCTCAGGAGTGATTTATCCACTTCAATTCTTGTTCCCCTGAAAAGATTCCACTTTCGGTTCAGCTTCAAACATTAGGATTCTAAAAATGGATTAAATGTGCCAACAATAAGGAAGTTTAGTATCCTTGCCATGCTAGAAATAAATTGCTTTTCAATGGGATATACTCTCCAGTAAACTGCTTTTCCTCATGTTTAAATAGTTCCATGCAGTTAGGATAAGAATCTAAAAGTAATGGATCAAAACAATAATACAGCTCCCAAAATGCAACTGAAAAATATCTGTTCATAAAGTAATATTAAATGTGTATATCTGTTTTAAGAAGCACATATTAAATATGGCAGGATGCAACCTTTGTTTCTTATGCTTAGGCCTTCTTATTAATGTTTATTGAATCCACTAACTTCTTGTTTATTCAATTCAAGGAGTGCAATTATATGAAAGGAAAGGAGAAAGGATCATTTATCCAAATAACAGAAGATCTGTCAATTTCTTACTCTTCCTCAATTGCAGCTCCTTTTATCTCAGAGAGTGGTTTGGAAGTGAGTGCTACTCTTTGGAATGGAATAGATGGCCAACTTAGGTGGGTAGAACATGCACTTATAATTTCCTTTTTCAGTACAAGCATCTTATTTTTAGTAAAACTCCAGAATGGCTTCCTTCCTCCTCTGAATGGTGTTGCAACATTTGCACTATTAGACTTGTCATCTTATGAAACAGCCCTTCCCAGATAGTATTTATATCTGGCAGCATGATGATTGGGATCAGCGTTTAATTAATTATGCATATTAAACATCTGCAATCACACATAGATTCTATTAACCTGGAAGGCTGCTGGGATGTCCAGAATAAAAAGAATGCACAGATGTCCCATTTTATTATCTGATTTTCAAAGATAACATTTTAAGTACTTTGAAAAATTTGCTAGAAGCACAATTTGTGAAGTCAGATCAATTTTGCTCTTATACTGACTGAAACAAAAAAAGAAAAGAAAAAAGAAATTTGGAGCTCCCGGAATACAAGCTGAGAGCTGCGTATAATATGAACATAATTCCTTGCAACACATATCCCTTGCCTTTACCTCAAGATCTAAAAAGTTATTCAAGGGAAGAATAGAGTCTTTCCTGAGAGAACATTTTAAATTTTGTCAAAATACCAAGTGTTCTTCAGTGGTTATGGCAATGGCTTTCTTACCGCATGCAATTTCTCTGAACAGCCACATAAACCTTTATCAAAGCTTTCAGCAGATATTAAATTGAATCACTATAATTCCCTGATGTTTTGTCCTCCACAACATAATTGTGCTGAATTATATGACTGTTATATGTGTTAGCAAGTGGTCTCCTTTCGGATCAGGCTAGGACTTGAGCAGACAGAAATTTGAGCAGTCCTCTATCCATTGCTAGGGTAGAACCAGGTAGAATCAGGAAAACCTTCTTGTAGATATTGAGGATCAGAACCCCATGCCTCTAAGGATAAAGACTGCAATCTTGAGTCAAGAAGCAGACAATAGGCATGGGCAGAGGAGACTACACACATTTTTCCCTTTCTCATTTGGTGTGGTTATGAAAATGCTGTATGATAATATCAGCTTTGACCCTGGAGCATCCAATCCATTCTCCACACTGCAGCCTGGATGAGGTTTCAAAACAGATGCAATCATGTCCATCCCCAGTTTAAAATTATTCACTGACTCTCCACGGTCCTCAGGACAAAGTCCAAATTCTTTATCCCTGCTTGAAAGTATTTTACCATTTGGCATTGGCCTATATGCCTGGCCTCAACTCTTGCCTCTTCATTCCAGCCAAACAGAACAACCTGGGCTTCTTAAACCTAGCCAGGTCAGCTTTTTACCCAAATTATTCATGCTATCTGGATATGCTTCCTACAATCCCATGTCCCTTGCCGGGATAACCCCTATTTATTCTGCACATCTCAACTTTTCTTGACTTCCCAAGCCTGAGTTTGGGGATTCTCCTCTAAAACTCTGTGTTTGTCCTTGTAAGAGCATGGACCACATTGTATGTAATTATACCTGTTAACTTTTCCATATCCTTGATGTGTATCTTGTCTTGCCTAATATAGCCTAGTATAATCTTAGTGTATACCAGGTCCTTAGTCAGCGTTTACTGAACGAACAGAAGGATGACTTCCAAACCCAAGAGTGTGCCCATCAGTAGAACCTGCTGTTATAGACATAAGGACCTGTTCTTCATTTCCCATTCAAAATAGTCCAGTTCCTCCATCAGAACGCTGATGTTGAATAAATGATTTGCTGACCAACTCTCCAAAGTTTACCAAAACTGAAGATATTTTCACCTGAAGCCTTGAACTCTCCCTTCTCCCCTTCATTTATCCAAACCGTCTCTGACTTTAAAGGATTTCTAAAGCACTCTCTCCCCTCCATGGAGCCACCCCTGACTATTGACACCATAGAGCCTGCTCTCTTTTTTTCTTTCCAATCTTCACAGGTTTTCATTCTGCATCTGTAACTTAGCTCTTTATATCCTATTGCTTTCTTATAGTTTTATGTTTAGTTCATCCCCCAATTAAACTGCGATTCCCCAAGCACAGGGATCAGTTCTTATATTTCTTATTAAACATATCATGACTCTAGAGTAATGCCCACTAAAGTGGCTATCCCTATATCTCTTACCCTATATCTCTTACTGTGTAGTACTTTCTGCTGAAATTTATGTGTTATCATCTTTGTAGTCATATTTAGTTTCCCCTATTACAGTCTAGAGTTTTGCTCTTCTGTGGTCTAATCCGGGTAATGTGTGTGTTACACACAAAATAAGTTTTTGTAGTTGATGACAAGGACGATGATGGTTTATCTTCAGTAAATATTTGTTGATTACTTGGTTGATTTTCCGTGGCAATACTCTTCAATCTGAAAAGAGAAAAACCCATCTTTGTTCCCAATCATCTGATTAGTGGAGCCCCAGGGACCGGAAGATTTCATGTCCCATTTCTCTTTCACATTTGAGCTTGAGCATTTCCATGTGGATATCCAGGGACCCCAGGGATGGCACCCTTCCTGATAAGTTGCTCCCTTTGGCAGAAGGAGCGACATTTCTACTGTGGAACATTTACCTGTAAAGAATTCTTTTGTAATGAAGAGCACACATTTTGCTTAATGCAAGTCTCTGCATAGCAGAGGGCAAGTAGTATTTAATTACCCCAGCTGCTGATGCTTCCTTGTAATTATTGTATTTATTTTGAGATTTACAGCTGTAACGAAGACATTAAGAAATGAAATCCTGGAACTCTGCTGCAGTCCCAAGATATCCAGGATTAAGTTGATGATTAATAATATTCATGCACAAACAGCCCAAGATGATAAACACCATCATCATTCTTTTGTTAGGTTATCTTGGGATCTAAAATTACTTATTCTACACTGATAATGAAGACTTAAAATCTTCCTCTTCCCATTGTGAAGACCTCACCTTCTCTAGATATATAAGCCCTTCTGTGAAGGAGACAAGTAGATGCAGGACATGCATCCCCATAGAACGTGACAGCAATGACAACTCTATCCTTTAATGATGAAGGAAAATTTTCCCAGAGATCCTTGGTTAGTATTAATATCAGTATATTATAATGGTAATATCTGTTCTGAAAGTAATGTTGACACTTATATATAGCATTGACAATTCTTTCATTTTTTTGATAATTACCCTATAATCTTTAAGGACCTCAAAACCTAGGTTCGTGGTCTTGCCTAAAATGAAGAACAATTTGTACATATCTCCCTACTCCCCCCACCATCAATCATATAATACGAATGAGAACAGCAAGTTATTCAATATTCCACTGTTGCACAGTTCCAGAAAGGACCATTCACACTGTACTGTTGGTGTACAACATAGGATACTGTATAATGTGAACCGACCCCCTCAAATTGAGCAACGTGGCAGATGTGAACATCTCTTTCCTCCAGAGAGGTGAGCCTCAGGCTGCTTACGTTATAATTTGGAACCAGACCCTGAAAATGTAAGTAGGATAAGGTCTCCAAATTCTCCTTGTTTTCAGGTTAACAATTGCATTTCCCATGTATTCTTGCTAGGGGTATGAGACTTAAAGCAACAGTAAGAGATAATAGAAAGATATATAGAGCTGACCTACAACAATGGTGAGTACTGGTCAGTGCAGTGATACTAATATACTGACAATGATGGGTGGGAACGATGCATGTGGTATGTTTGTGCTGGCTCAGAAAGTCGAAGAAACCCATACTTACCCAGTACCTACAAAGTGTCAGGCAGCTTAATGTATATTACCTTATTAAACCACCTGTCAGGAAGGCACAGTTACCCCTAATTTAAAATCAAGGAAACAAAGCCTCCAAAAGTTTAAGGAACTGGAACAAGCTCTGAGAACCCTTTCCATGACAACACGCTGGCAGTCTAGAAAACAGAGACGTTTCAAGGGGATCATGAGTACACTCTATAACAGAACTTCCAGTGGAGATATAATGCAAGCCAGGTATGTAATTGTAAACTTTCCAGTAGTCACATTTTTATTTTTTTATTTTTTTTCAGTAGTCACATTTTTAAAAGCAAAAATAAACAGGTGGTAATTTTTATATTTTATTTAACCCAGTGTATTACAGGCATTATAATTTCAACGTGTAAAACAACTATTGAGATTTTTTTTTTCATCCTAAGACTTCAAGGTACAGTATATATTTTATACTTATTGCACATTTCAATTTGGACCAGTGTACGTTTCGGACTTAGACCACATTTCAAGTGCTCCACAGACACATGTGGTTAGTGGTTACCATGTTGGACAATGCGGCTTTATATTGTGCATGATATGTTGCACAAAAGGAATATTAAACAATATTAATAGTAAGTGGTGAGAGGTTGCCTTGCCTGTATTTTATTCATTCACCCATCTGATATTGGCTAAGCACCTAGTACACAAGCAACCGTAGGGGATGGATGGAAAACTAATCATGCTTTCAGGGAATTCAGAGTCAAGCAGGAGAGATAAGAGAAACAACAAATAAGAATAATGGGGGCGCCTGGGTGGCTCAGCCGATTTGATTTCAACTCAGGTCATGATCTCAGGGTCGTGGGATTGAGTCCTGTGTTGGGCTCCATGCTCAGTGGGGAGTCTGCCTATCTTTCTCCCTCTACTCCTCCCCCCACCCCCTGTAAAATAAATAAATAAATAAATACAATCTTAAAAAATAAAAAAGAATAATTAGGATGGGGAGAGCTAAAAGTGCCACAAGAAAAGCACAGGTAGATAAAATGCTACGGGACTTCAGCAGAGGGAGAGGCTCTTTCTGGCTGGGAGACCAAGGAAATTTGGGGTCATTTAAACTGAAAAAAAAAAAAAAAAAAGAATAGAGAGCAGGCAGACAGAGTTATGGAGAAGGGCACCACAAGCAAAAGAAACAGCTTGAGCAAAGGCGTGGAGGGGGGTCAAGCATGGAGTGTCTGCGAAAAATGGTGAAAAGTTCTGTAAGCTTGCAGCTTAAAATGAGTGACGAGGAGGAGGAAGGGGAAAGCTTTGAGGAGTAGGCAGTGGGCAATCATTACAGCTTATGAGCAAGAGACTGGTACCATGTTCTAGCAACACAGTATGTCATGTGGAACAAATACTCGGAGATGGTGAGGGGACTTCTGTAATCACCTGCGTGAGAGGTACCGACGTCATGAACGAGAAGGAGAATGGAAATAAAAAGGAGAAGGCCCAATAAGTAATACTGGAGTTTCCATTGACAGGACTGGCAGCTGTGTAGAATGAGGAGGAAAGAGTCCAAGATGCCAGGGTGCCTAGTGTCGTGTCAGTACCAGGAACAGCAAGCACGTGGAAAAGAGAATGGAGGAAACAAATCTGGGGAGGAAAGACGACGGTCTAGTTTGGGGCCTACTGAATCTTACCGGTAACCTTTTATTGGATTGATAAATAAGTAAATAATAAAATACAGATACTTGATCTCCGCAAGTGCAACTTAGAGAGAAAATGAGCTAGCGTTTAGGGAAGTTGGAACTTTTTATTCTCCACATCTGTAACCTCGGCAAGGAGCCTCATGTTTCTGTGTCTCATTATCCTCGAATGTAAATGACGATGCTGGAAACTCCGTCTTGGGGTTGAGTGACAATCCAATGAGTTGGGACAGGTAAAAGTTGAGAACAGTGCCTGGTACAGAGTAAATACTCAAGAAATGCCAGCTCTTATGACTATTATAACAATTCTTCCATTTGGGAGATAAGTGAAGACCCACTGTACCTGTGGCCGTGAAGGTTTCCATCATTTCATTTCTACGTGGAAGGCAGAATCAGCAAAAGCTTCTTAGATGGACTCAAGGCCTGGGATTCCTTGCACTCTCTCTAGTTTGCGGACAGTTCTAAAAGGTAATTCTGCTTCTGTGGTAGAAGAATCAGTGTTAAGGCGCCTGGGTGGCTCAGTCGGTTAAGGATCTGCCTCCGGCTCAGGCCCTGATCTCAGGGTCCTGGGACTGAGCCCCGCATTGGGCTTCCTGCTCAGCGGGGAGTCTGCTTGTCCCTCTGCTCCTTCCCCCGCTTGTTCTCTCTCTCTCTCTGTCCCTCTCAAATAAATAAATAAAATTCTTAAAAAAAAAGAAGAAGAAGAAGAATCAGTGTTGGTGGGGGAATATCAGAGTCAAGAGTTGCAGCATCCCCTAGAATAAGTGCTAAATGTAGTGGTTTGGGAAACCACCTTGTACCAACGCGCAGAAGCCAATTGTTAAGTTTTTGAGAATTTTTCAAGTTGCTTGTTGCCATTATTAAAAATGAAATCATATAATCTAACAAATAAGTGAATAATATAAAAGTAAGGTAATAAATACTCAAAACTCAGAATTTCAAATTATTTTACTATGATCTATGCTCTTGAGGTTATTCTTACCTATTGTATGTATGGGGTGGAAATACAATATAATGTTGTGCTACTCCTCATCTCTTCCCAACATTCGGTGGTGTCACATTGGTAGCTTGAAATCAGCCATAGTGGTAATCTTTATACCACGGGATTGGCAAATGCTGCAAATCAGAGCTTAATTTACTGTTCTGTGGCCGGACAAGATTAAGGGAATGACAAACTACAGCTCATAAACCAAATCTAGCCCACTGCCTGTTTTTGTATGGCTTATGAGCTAAAAATGGTTTTTATATTTTTAATTGTTGAAAAAAATCAAAAGAAGAAAAATATTTCCGGATATATAAAAATTACATTGAATTCAAAGTTTAGTGTCCACAAATAAAGTTTGGCTGGAATACAGCCATGCTTATCTGCTTACATGCAGCTTCTGGCTGCTTTCATACTGTGATGGCCGGGTTGTACAAATAGAGATAGTTAAGATAGAGACCTTATGAACTAAAAAACCTAAAATGTTATTATCTGACCCTTTGCAGAAAACATTGGCCAATCCCTGGTTTGGACTTAAGAAAGTGGTAGAGAAAACTTAAATAATACAGATTAAATTTTTTAAACGTGTCGTGTCTGGTTATTACATTGTGAATAAAAAATTGAGGAGACATTCTTCCAGTATTCCTCCAGTACTCAAATCATTGACAAGTGAGTTCCAAGATACGTCTTTCTTGTTTTACTTAGTCTTACTCACTGACTTAAATGAAAACATCCACTAACATTCACGTAAGAACCATATCTGGTTCTCAATTGCAACTATAGATTGGTTATAGGTATAAGAGTTTGGCACAAATTAACAAAAATATTCTGTAAGAATCAATTAGCTGTATGGGATTTACAACAAAGACTATTATGTATTTTATTATTATTAATAAATTGTGTGCTACATATCCTTTACCCCAGTATGGCTTATAATAAACTTATGTCTGTAAATAGAGGCATACTCCCCCACCCCCCAACCCCACCTCACGGAACCAGTTGTTAAACACTTAGTAGCACATCACTGACTAAGGTCCTTTTTTCACCTCCTCACATTCTTACCTCTCCTAAGAAATAGTGGGAAAATCCCAGTTGATTCAGTGAGCTGTAGCAATTATCAGTCTGGTATTCTACAGTGACAACAAGTTAGGAGTCCAGGGACAAGACGAGTCTAAAAGGAAGATTGGATCGGGGCTCCGCTGAGAGTCTTTAAGACTAGGCATAACAACAACCTATTATTCATACTTCAAACAGATTTCCTGAACAGTACTCTTGAATTCCCAACAGAGTTTTGGCTTCGATTATTTTCATTTGGAATTTTTTTTTTCATTCTTTGTTCTCTTTCTCCAAATTGGACTGAAATCCTGCCTTCCAGAACCCCTGAAACATGGAACTCTTTTGATAGTCTCCCAGGTGACTTAAAAGATTGGACATCTCTTAAACCTGGAGTGCTTCCTCCATCTTTCTCTTACCTCAATGAAAATTACATAAACGGAGACCCCAGGAGCTATCACTCAAATTAAATCTAGCCTCTGGGCAAACATTAGGTAAAAGACCACCAGAAGGATGTCAAGCGGTTTTTGTTCTCATTGCACATTTCTCTAACCACACAGTCAAAGAAGGGCATGTTCAAGGCCCGATGGCAGAACTCGGATGTTAATGTTTTCAGCATTTCTCTTTTTGAGACTGAGGGTTGTTGGAGTCACTCACAGAAAATAGACAACTTTCTTTTCTTTTTTCTCATACTGCAGCTAATCCAGTATCAGAAAGTAGGTGATAATAATATTAACGTAAAGACAAATGTAATAAAGCTTTGGGTTGCTAGAATCCATAAGAGAAGAATGTATTACCTAGTTGTTTTCTAAAGTGAAGACAATGTTCACTGCACATTTAAAAACTGCTCATTTCACTTCAGTGTGCTTTCTGAGGAAATGTGTCTCAGACACCAAATCAGTGCTTTTATGTAATCATTTTTAAATTGGAGGCCAGTTTAAATTACGACCATAATCAAAATTAATAGTGTAACACTTTTTGAAACATTAGGTGTCTGAGAAAATTATCCCTTGACTTCGCCATGGGACTGTGTTACCAATTGATTTTAAAACTACTCTGATGATCTCATGGTTATCTTGGGCTGTCATTGACTAACATGTCACATCCCACCTTTCATCAGCTAACCATGCTCTTGCCAAATAATGTGAAGTCGAACTGCTTATATTTTCTCAAACTAAGGAAATGCAGGGGGTGTGATGTTTTAAATTAAGCAAGATTGTTATTCTCATAAGGATAGAAGAACTTAAAAATAGTTGTACCAATCCAGAAAGCCTTTATTTGTATTTCATATATTAAATTAGCTCTAAATATTATATGCCATCCTTTTAGAAGTTTCAAATTGAGCAATCACTGTTTTTTTTTTCCTTCTCATGGATGACTTGCAAAAATAGTAGAAGCTATTTTTTCAATATATTGTCCAAAGCAACAAGATTTCTAGTATGGAAGAAAAAGATTGCTGATACTTGTTTAATGAATTGTTGCCCTGAAATACTGCCCTAAACTTATGAAATTCCTCCTGAAAACTGTTTAATTTATTAGAATGGAGATCCATTTCATAAATGACTAATGGTCACATCTTTCAGTGTGTTGTGTATAATAGCAGTAGCTAATGCTTGGCAATGGGTTGTGATTATGACCTTTACTATATCACAGTAAGAAATTTGAATAATTTATTTGTAGTAATAACACCGATTAAGTGATGCGACGGGCTTGTATGTCAAGGCTTTGCTACATAGGATGAACATTTCTAATTCCAGAAAACAAAGCATACGTACATCTATATCCATATGTGTGTGTATATCTTTGTGTATTCATATACGTATAATCTGCAGTGAATTTGATTTGCTCAAACATAATTCACTTCCCCCAAATCAGACAGACAAAGCAAAAATAAATAAAAGGCCATTGTGGCATCATCTAGTTGTTTGAAGTCTGAGTTTTGCGCTTCCTTTTAAGCACCTGACATTTTCGTCTTGTTCTAGCAGTCCCATTTTTAGTTCCTCCCTCCTGTTTGGCCAGAAATGAAACCTTAACAACGTGCCGCATTCCCCTGAAATCTGATTATAAATTGCATCTGTGTGTTTTCTCAGCAGCAAGCAAGAGCTTCACATTGGGTTGTAGAAATCTACACAGCTGGCGCTAAACTGATTTTATTCAAACTCTGCATGAGAATTGGAGAATTATAGACATAAATAATAAATAGGCCTCTAGGAGAAGAGCTAAAAAAGACAAAAGGGCAAAGAAACACAGGCAGAGGGGGATACAGTGTGATCTCGGCTGCAAAGATTGAATGCAAGACTGCTTCCTATCAAAATCCACATCACTAAGCCATACTGGAGTTAGGTTAACAAACACTGTGCTTACTATGTGCTGGTGACGATCTAGCTCTGGTGATACCAAGACCAATAAGGAGGCATGATCCCAACCCTGAGGGAGCTTACAACAGTGGATTCACACACAGTGTGGAGAGCTAGTGATGTACAGAATGCAACTAGGAAGAGTGTTGGGGCACTTGGCCGGGAATGGGATGGGATCAGAAAATGCTTCCTGAAGGAGATGATGCTGGAAATGTGTCTAAAATCACGCACACTGCTGCAAAGTGAAAAGACCATTGGACTTAGAACCTGAAGAAGATGGTTTGAGTCCTAGGTCTAATGTGATCACACATTAGCTGTGTGATCTGTCAGTAATCATAGTAGCTAGTAGGTGTCACCTCTTATTGTGTTCAGGAAGCCACTATGCTATAGTCTTCACATGCACCATCTACCTCGTGGGCGAGACTCAATTATTTTCCTTCCCATTTGCAGATGAGGAAACTGCATCCATCCCAGAGACATTAAGTTACTTGCTCATGGTCAAGGAATGAGTGAAGTGAGTGAATTTAAGCCACAGCTGTCAACTACCACTACAAACTCTAACCTTGCCAAGACTTGGGTTAGTTTTCTATAAAATGGGGCTAATCACGCCTGTCCTATTTGATGTTGCAAAGTCTTTTGAGGATCAAATGAGATAATATAAAGTGCTTTGACAAGTGTAGGTCCAATAACATACAAGATACTAATTCTTTTTCCAGCCACTGTAGCATTGAATTACCACATCCTGTTGTTCTGTCAGCACATGCAATGGGACTATTTTCCCCAGCCCAGAGCTACAAAAGCTCTGTGTGATAGTATAGCATGTTTAACATGCGGAGGATGTACTAAGTATTGACTTTTCCAACCATGGGACACGTATCCGTGGATACACACCATTCTTGCCTAGATCCTCCACTCTCGATATTGTGATACCTGGAGCTCATATGAGTCTCAGGAAACACCACGAGGGGGTTGCTCAAGAGAAGTCTTGCTGAAGGATTCCATGTAAGGGCTATTCCTCCACCATCTCCCTCAGACCCGAGCCAGGTGCTGTCCTAGGAGGAGGAGCTAGGAGTCCTGGATGTGAACTTGGTTCCTTTCTATTTAAGCATCCTAGGTTGAGGTAGAGGAGTTGGTTGGGTACATAGGACTGTGATATGGCCAGATCTGGCAAGCTTGGCCTGTGAAGTTTAATGATGAGAGAAGAAGGGAAGGAAGACTGAAAAGCTTTGAGGGCCTACCAACTGTAATCAAAGGTCTCACCCATGGTCTTTTCCCCCTACATGGGTGTGGGACAGACACCTCAGAGCTGAGAAATGGTAACTGGAGTCTAAATGCTGACTTTTCCTCACGTTTCTCAGAGTTATACTGCCACATAGAGGTCATTACGTGGTCACAGAAAATGGGAGGGTGGCAGAGATGGTTCCATCTTCAAGTTGTGTTTTGTTCCAAGTGCAGGATGGAGAATCAAATAGAAGGTGCTTAAAAATCCCACTTTAAATTTATGTAAATCTGGGCTCACTGTTTATTTCTAGCAGATGTGTATTGGTGAAATCTAAAGTTCACAGCAACCCTAGAGCAAAGAAGTTAAATGCAGCTATCAATAGAAGATTCGAATCCATGAACAACAGCCAAACTAATATTCTCTGATATTTCTGAGGTAGGTGCTGTAGAACAGTGCTTCTCAAACTTTATAAAGTGCATGTGAATCACCCAGGTGTGTTATTAAAAGTATGTGTAGACTCAGTAAATGTGGGGTGCTTGTACATTTCTAACAAGCACCCAGACAATGCTGATGTTGTGACCCACGGACCACACTTTGAGCAGTGAAGCTGTAGGGGATGCAAAGATAAATAAAATAGATGAAATAGTATTTCTGCTCTTAAGGAGCTTGGATTTTGCCACAAGACGGACTAATCTTACATTATTGCTTAAAAGAATCAGTGTAAAGCTGATTCTCAGATTATTTTTTAGTTGTAGGAAAATACACATGTAAAATTTACCATCCTAACCATTTTTAAGTGTACAATTAATGTTAACTATATTCACATCGTTGTGTGCAACCAATTCTTAGAACTTTTTCATCTTGCAAAACTGAAACTATATCCGTTAAACAACAACTCCCTATTTTCCCTTCACCCAGCCCCTGGCAACCACCATTCTACTTTCTGTTTCTATGAGTTTGACTACTGTAGATGCCTCATAAAATTGGAATCATGCAGTCTTTGTCTTCTTGAGACTAGCTTATTTCACTTTGCATAATGTTCTCAAAGTTAATCCATGTTGTAACCTGTGTTAGAATTTTCTTCCTTTTTAAGGCGGAATAATACTGCATTGTATGTATATACCATTTTTATTTTATTTATTTATTTATTTATTTTGTTTTATTTATCCATTTATCCACTGATTGACACTTGGATTGCTTCCACCTATTGCTACTATGAATAATGCTACGATCAATATGCACGTATAAATAATTCTTTAGGATGCTGTTTTTTAGATAATTGTAAGAATCTTTGAATAATTTTCAAAACGTAACACTGGAAGGATTCTCCTAGATGCAATATTAGTATGTGCTGTGGGGGTTCAATTCTTTTCTTTTCTTTTTTTAAAGATTTTATTTATTTATTTGAGAGAGAGAATGAGATAGAGAGAGAGCATGAGAAGGGGGACGGTCCGAGGGAGAAGCAGACTCACTGCCGAGCAGGGAGCCTGATGTGGGACTCGATCCCGGGACTTCAGGATCATGACCTGAGCCGAAGGCAGTTGCTTAACCAACTGAGCCACCCAGGCGCCCCTCAATTCTTTTCAAAAAGCCACTGCCCTGGAGTTATAAATGTTTAGCATTCCATACTGTCAAATGTTAGAAACCAGAACTTTAGTTCCTCCTGAATGAGATATTATAATAAAAACTCTAAATGCCTGATAACATTCTTAAGGATTCCAGAAATCCCTCTTGCATCAATACTTAATATATGGTCACTAACTTGGTGATTTGTGTGACCAGCATTCAACAGAATACCCCCAGGGAACAGGAGGTAGAAGGCTGTAGCGTTGTCCTGCCCTGATGCCCAGGGCAATAACTAGAGTGGTGTTGGGTCCTTAGTAACATCTGAAGGATTGTTTTAATCCAGAAAACTGAAGTAATTAGGTAAGCTAATGAAAGAATTACACTAATTAACAGAGAATTTAAACATATGTGTACAAATCAAATGATAAATAACATACAAATTAACATGTAGATTGGCTTAGTTAATTATTAATTAATCCCTTTTCTCTAGGGCAGCATTTCCAATCCGTGTTCCTTGAAATATTAGTGTCCTTTTTTACGTGCCGGGTTTGTGTGAAGAACATTTTCTCTGGCCAAGTACATTTGGGAAACACTGTCTATCCCCCCTTTACAGGTTTACAAGACTTCTGTGCTAGTCTGGGGCCTCTGAAAAGCAGACACCGAGATGGTAGATGCACAAGAGATTTATTGGGGAAATTGCCTGAGAGAGGGAAAAAGGGGATGGAGCTGGAGGGAGGCAGGGGGAGCCTTCAGACCACAAAGCAGGCCCCATGAAGGAGAGAAGGGAGAAATGAGGGTTGAAGATGAAGAGACTCAGACTGTAGTACAGTGCTAAGGAAGTATTTGGGAGGGGCGCCTGGGTGCCTCCCTCATTACTCGTCTGCCTTTGGCTCAGGTCATGTCCCCAAGGTCCTGGGATCAGCCCTGCGTTGGGCTCCCTGCTCAGCGGGAAGCCTTCTTCTCCCTCTCCCACTTCCCCTGCTTGTATTCCCTCTCTGCCAAAAAAAAAAAAAAAAAAAAGAAAGTATTTGGGACACTGTTTGTTATGAGTCCTGGAGCCAAAGTCCCTAGTCAGAATCCCACATCTCTTTGCAATGGTCTTCCATTAGTATCCCTGCTCTGCCCAGTCGTCAGGAGCCGCTAGAGAAGTGGGCCTCCTCCACGCAAACACAGCAAGGGACCACAGAGCGCAACAGCTGGGCGCGCCATCAGTTATGTTCCCCTCACATCGCCTTTTGAAGGGAACACATCATGGCCACCACAGCTCATTAGCCAGTTAAAGCCTAATTCCAATAATAGAGAAATCGTTGAAACTATTTAACCACCAGGCTTATCTGACTACAAAATGCCTCACCACTACTCACATGCACATGCTTCCCCTGCCGGCCTCCACGAAAGAGCACTCATCAGCATCTCAAGGAGCACTCGGGTCCCCCAGAACACAGCCTGGGCAACACTACACCAGGGTAATAATACCATTCTTGTTCTGATTCTTTTGTCGTTCTTGTCCACCATCCTTGACTGTAATTGTTCAAACTTCAATGCTTGAAGAACATTTTTTGCTTTCATTGCAGTTCAGAATGCAGTTTTACTGCCCAGGCTATTTCTGTTTCTAATTCCCAACTCTCAGATTCAACAGAGAATCTACAGAGATGTTAACCATCGCAGCCCTTGGTATGTGTTCATCTAACCATTTCCTTTACCCGGGGAAAAAAAATTAAGCTACTTTTTCCAGCCCCTGTGTCAGCAGAAATATGTGCAGTTCCAGCCTGAGGGTAGATATGTTCCTGTGTGTTTTCTCCATGTTCTCTTATCCACTGATGCATCTGAAAACAGAGGTCTCCAGGCTGGCAGAGCTGAAAAGATGGAAACCACTTGGGGCTCTGAGTCATGGTGTAAAGCAAGTATATAGGCAAGCTGGCCAACTTGTTTTAAGCCACTGGAATTTGAGCCTTATTTGTTATTTCAGCATAGCTTAGCCTAAGCTGACTAACGTAACAATCCATACAGTACAGGAGTCCTAGGAAGGTGTGAATTCTGCAAAGCTTCTTTCAAAAACCTAAAAGCTTAGCTCTATGCTGTTACTGCAAGAAGGTCTGTCTCCATCCCCCAGAATTTAGGGAAGAAGGAGTATCTTCCATGATGAATGAGCCCTAGAAGAGTCTTCCTTACAACTCAAAAGCCCCTTTCTCTGTACCTATTTCCTACCCACCCCCTATCCCCTACCCACCAAATCACTGTCCTCACGACCTTTGCCCCCTAGGCTGAGCTCATTCTGGTTGCTTTGGCCTTTGCTACTTAACTGCTCCATAAGCACAAATAACCCTGCATCAGTCACTCTATTTCTGGTGAGCCTTGATGAAGGTGCCCCCTTACCACTCTGCCACAGAGCCAAAGTTTTTCTTTTCTTTTCTTTAAGGGATCAAAGAATAAATCATTCCATTAAAAGGACTTTTCTCTATGCATTTCAAAAGCGAGTATGATTTACGATAGATCAGAGCACATGCAAAATAAACCTGTTGTTGCTCATTAAATGGCAGCTCAGAAAGACCTCTTCTGAAGGCAAAAATCTTCTCTTTAAGGCAGATGGAGAAATATGTAAAGGCCAAAAGACAGCAAAGCCCTAGATCTGTCTCTCAAAAAGCCACTGTATTCCCAATTCTCATCTAAGAAATGCCTTTTGTTTCAAGACCCTAATGAAACTTCTCCTTTTATTTTCTAGTTTCTAATGGTAAGAATTATGAAAAGAATGAATTTTGTGCAATAATATATTGGTACCTTTTACTCTTACCTTCAACCATGACTTCTCCTTTTTTCTTTCATTTAGAGAGAGAGCATGGGCGGGGGGGGGGGGGGAACGCGTGCAGAGAGAGAGGAAGAGAGAGAATCTTAACCAGGCTCCACACCCAGCATGGAGCCTGAGAAGGGGCTTGATCTCGCAACCCTGAGATCATGACCTGAGCTGAAATCAAGAGTCAGACATTTAACTGACTGAGCCACTCGGGTGCCTCGCAACTTCTTGTAACTTTATTTTATCCAAATGTACTTCGAAAAGCTTTATACTTTTCAGCAATATCACTTTATAATTGATTAAGTTGAGGGCTAGCAATTGTCTATGAAAAGTATAATGCATTCATTCATTCAATAAAGTATTATTGAATCTTTAGCATGAAGCCCAATGCTAGGGGTACAGGGGTGAAATGTGTACTCTAGGGGGGAGACAGACATGGGCAACCAGACGAGTAACAGCTTGTTGTAGTGAGAGACACTTACCCTAAGGCTGATGGGGAGTTGAAGCCAAAGCCGGGTTCTGAAAAATCACCTCAGCGGTAGCCAATAGGTTTTGAGAAGTGGGAAATGTTTTTCGAAGACAGAGTAGTCTGTGGGAGAGAGTAAGGGAAGAGAGAACATGGCCTATTCAGGGAACCACAAGTAACTTGGCAGGGTAACTAAAGCAGAAGCCGTTAGTTAAGGGTGGGCAGAGTCTGGCTAATGAAGGGCCTGCATGCCCTCTATTTTATCCCACTGGTGATGAGACACTGAAGAATTAGATGCAAGAAAGAGATGTCATCAATTGCACTTCAGAAAACTCTGGAAATGGAAAAGGAAACTGAAGAGCCATTAGGAGGTTGCACAGCGCTTGATGCATATGAGAAATGACGGGGTCTCAGCTAAGGCAGTGACAGCAGGAGGATAAGGACAGAGATAGATGCAGGCATCAGGAAAATAGCCCCTACTATGTTTGATTTCTCTGGGAAATTCTAGTATGACATATCATCTCAACTTTAGGCACCTTTCCCAGCCCTTTTCTTCCCTTAAATGTCAGAACTTCCACATCAAAGTGTCCATTCTAAACAGATATGTCAGTCTTCTGTCTTCCCTGGCTTTTGTTTCTAGTGCTTGAGGAGGAAGGAAAGGGCAAAGAAGTAAGGCTGAAATGAGATGCTATCCCATTATTTTAAAGGCCTGCATCCATATCACCCCTCTCTGTGGCCCTTAATCATCCTAAGATAGTGCCATTCTCAGTGTGGTTCACAACTAACCCTTCAAATACCCTCAAGTTTAAGACACATTAAAAAAGTGAATTCTTGTTGGCATTTACTTTCTGAAGCATTACAGATTTTCCACAGAACTGGACAGAATCTCAGATAATTGAATCTGGTGTTTCCCAAGGGGTGACATATCATACAGAATTTTAAGTGACTCACGTTCAGTAATTATATATTGGAATGTGTACTAGAAAATTTGTAACTAGCATATCACACCCATTATTTAAGGAACATTACTATTCAGAAAAGGTTTCTTTAAAGGGTCATTTTAAAGGAGATACTTAGATATAAGAGAAATAGTAAAAATGGATAAATAACTCAAAATTGACAAAGACTGATCCAATCAAACTCATCGTTCGTGACGGGATTAAAGTCAGGGCACTAAGTGAGATGCTCACTGGCAAGGACTGATTGTTTATCCACACTGAATACCCTTCTCGTCCCAGGACTTACAGCTCAATTACATTCCCCAGGCCCTCACAGTAAGAATGGGGGTGTTTTTTCCATGTTTCTTCTCTTCCCTCACCTGCTGAAAACAAGAATCCAGTGTGGGGGCACGCCTAGGGAAGGATGGTCATGTGAAAACAAAAGCCCTCTTTTTCCTAATACATACTGGAAAGTGACACAAGAGATAAACCTTTAATGTAATGAGCCACACAGATTTGGGGGTGGTTAAGACAATCAACTTACCCAGTACCACCAACGTCACTCAGTTAATAGTCAAGTTGGAATTAAAGAGTCTCATGCTCTACCGACTGAGCTAGCCGGGCAGTTTCAAGTTGGAATTAGGACCCTGGTCTCCTAAGGGTCTTGGTTAAGGATAAATTCCTGGGTGAAAAGAGAGGCAGCTCTGGCCTTCTACCGCATGTATCTGCCTCTCAGTTTCAATTCCCATAAGAGAATGAGCTGCTGATAGTCACCAGAACAGTAGAAAGGACTTTTTAAGATTTTATTTATTTGAGAGAGAGAGAGAGAGAGAGTGACAGAGAGAGTGAGAGAGAGCACAAGCTGGGAGGAGAAGGAGAACAGACTCCTGCTAAGCAGGGAGCCTGACACGGGGCTCCATCCCAGGACCCTGGGATCATGACCTGAGCCGAAGGCAGACACTTAACCGACTGAGCCACCCAGGCGCCCCTAGAAAGGACATTTTAGATGACACACCTTTGAAATGAGTTCTCTGAAGACTGACACACTCAACTCCACAAACACATCTGGATGTATTTCTCTCTCATCATTGATTAAACTGAGGAGAGAAAACTCTTCCCAGTAGGTTGAGCTTAAGCACATGAGCCCAAGCCAGCCCCCTTGCCTCCCTCCAGCACCTGATCCTAACAGTTTCCTGACTGCCTATCTCTAGTTCAGTGTGGGGCTGAGGCAGGAGAGCAGGCACCCTGAGAACACTTTCCTTTCATTCTTGAGTCAGACTCCAGCATCAGCTACCTGGAGAAACAAGGGGGTCCAGAAGATAGCCCAGCTCCTGCAGCTGGTAGTTCCAGAATCCAGGCTTCCGCTGTGGGATTTGAATGTGATGACAAATATGCCCTGACCACACTGCCTCCACGAGCTGAGTCCGGGCTTGGTAGAGTGAGCGCTGCTGTCTACTCAGTTGTATGTACTATATGCACGGTCCATGCAGTTGAAAGGAATTCTATCTGGCACAGGGGCTTGGGCAGATCTATAACAACTGCAGCCCAACAGCAGATTCCCTGCTGGGATTGTGGCTCTGGGACCCTCTTTCTCTCTTTGCCTACCAACCAGGGAGGGAAAAAGTTGGTTTTGTCATTGAACATGATGGCCCATGTGCTGGGCATAAAGATGGGAGACCAGCATGGATGTTACATGGAGGATGCTTCTACAGGTAAACTCTTGATGGTGCAGGAAAGGGGCAGCCAATGTGATGATCAACCATGGAGAAAGTAGGAGGACATTTAGGATAAAGAGTTACTGTGATCATGACTCAGTTGAGAGTATTTATGTATTGGCAGTGTGTGGCTGAAACTACACAGTGACCAGCCAACATTCCACGGTGTTCACTGTAGTGTGTGAATAGCCACACCTGTTACCTAGTTGATCAAGTATAAAGGTAGCAAGTAACTTGATGCAAATAATAGCTTGACTGATGCAAGCAGGAAATCTAGTCAGAGTGAAGGGAAGGAAACAACTAAGGAGAAGCAAATGTGTAGCCTGGGTGAACACCTCCCCTACAGGGTGAATGGGACCATGGGCTCAGTCAGTCAGCTGCCTGCCCCAGTAAGCCTCCTCCTTATGACGGACACTCCATCCACAGATCCTGGTTTGACTTGTTTTAACTTGTGCGTGTCACACACGATCTCCTTCCTGTTGCCCCTTTCCCTTGTGCTTTTCCACTTGCACCTCCTCCACCATGATGCTCTTGAATTAAGATTGGCCATTCAGTTGTGTAAGGATACCATCAAGTCCAACAATCACTAATAAAAGTTATAATTTCTAAGGGAACGTCCTCCCTGAAGTAAAAACTGTAACAGGGTACTCTGGATTTTCCATGCTGGGCCTTCCCCGGCAGGCCGGAGGCTAACTGGGGTCATAGCCATGAGCCCCACGGCGTAGATCCCATCCTCCCCACCATCGGGACACGTGAAACAGAAAGCCAGATGGGAGCCGCGGCAAGGGCACTCTCGGCCAAATAGCGTGGGCTTCAATTTCAAGGTTGTAGTGGTGAGTCGGGTCTAGATGTTTTAACTCTCTGGTGGCAAAAGCTTACTGGGAGGACAGAAAGCTTACTGGGACGACGGGTATATTCGACCTCTTTCTTGGGCTCCTGATAACGGGTGGGTAAATACTGCTCCCACGGTCCTTTCTCATGGCCCACTTCACCAAGCGCCCTTCAATCTGTGTCCATGTAAGAGTTCCCTGGGAAGGCCTGTACCTGCCTGAAGCCACAGGCCAAAGAGGCCACAGAGGCAGACAGGGGGGGCACTCCCACATCCACGGCCCTGTCCCAACCAACTTCCGACGCTGGCGAACAAGTCATGCACGGGGAGCGGCAGGGAAAAAGATGTGAGAAAATCAAGAGAACAGATAAATCATGGTATATTCATTTAACATTCCTCAATTGTATAAATAACTAGGATTCTACTCTCATTCTACTCTCAACACAGATAATCTCAAAATGCAGTGCTGCCTAAAACACATAACCCCGAAGGATATGCAAGGCCGTCAACAACCATTAAACTTTAAAAGCAAGCGTTCATGTTTATGGACACATTCTTATGTAGTATAAAAACCATGTGTCATCAACACCAGATTCAGGGAAGAAAAAGAATGGCATGAAAGGAGGGACACATTGAATGAAGGCTGCTATTCTGTCTCAAGCTGGCTGGGAGGTCCATAGGCAGCAGTTATATACTAGTTCTAAATAAAGTATTTCAGGGACACAAAATAAGACAAGCAAATCAAAGTTGAGGACCAGTTCTTTGCAACCGGTGGCTGTGTGTGTTGGGGGTTGGGAATAAGTGCGTGTAAATCACTGGCAGCAAAGAACATAAGAATTATGGGTTCAGACCTCTATGTGCTGTAGCGTGGTTTTGTGACCTAAAGTCAAGGTTACATTTTGGATCCAGGTTAGCAACAAAATCCTCCTTTGCAAAATAACTCATAATGAAGGACTATTTCTCAGGTCCCGTCTAGCTGAAGCAAAACATTCTAAAACAAGAATACTGCTAGTAAAAGAAAACGTTATTTTGTCAGGATCCAAACTGCAGTTTGAGACAGGCATGTTTCACAGAGAGGTGGTTGGCCCATGCCAACTGGTGGAGAATGAGAGGAAGCTTCCCCGGCCAGGTCCCTCAAAACTTTAATGCTAAAAGGGGACAAACACAGCACTTCTGCCATGAAAATCTTAGCCAGAATTGCTAAGAGGAGGGGGCAATTTTGTGGCAAACACACAGCATGTCTGTCATGCTGCCAAGTGCAAAAGAATACCCACAGAGCTAAGTGTATACATGCGATGAACAGAAATATACCCAGACCTAAGGGAGAACGGGAGATTACAAATTGCTGATTATATAACATAAAAACAGAGAATTCACAGTAGCGACATAGGCCGTGTATCTCCTTTGTGAAACTTATGCAAAATAAATCACAGAATACTTAAGGAAATGTTGATCTCTTCAGTGGAACCAGAAATGGAGGCACCTTGAGAATGTTTATCTGCAGAGGGAAAAAAAAGGCAATGCTAAAACCTTTTAAGAGTTTGTGGGTACTTAAAAGTCTTCACAAAATATGTAAAATATGGCTGTATTTTTATATTAATAATTTCATTAGAGCTTGAAACAAACATAAAATTTGGAGTTAATTTCACCTACTACCATTTTACCAAAGCCTATCTGGGTCTACTCTTTTCTATGTAAAGGGATCTAGAAAACACGTTTCCTGTTGTTCTTGCCTCCATGGAGCCATCTGGGCTGAATCCCCCCGCCAGGGCAGACCTAGAGACAGAACACAGCACAGAAAGTTTATGTGCCTCCTGGGCCTACTGGTATGAGATTTACAAAATTTATATTCGATCCCCAATAAGCAGCACCCTGCATCAGGTTAAGTGTACTCTGGATTTTCCTTCCAATCTTTAAAAGAAAGTTAAAACAAGTATTTGGTTGCTTGGCTGTTTTTTCAATTCTCCTCATCTTAACGTACTATATAAGTCCTGTTGCAAGGGGCCATAAATGAACCTGTAGTGAACTGCAGGATCATGAATAATTTGAGCTAGAGCAGAGCTTAGCATGGGTATCTCCCAAGGGTTAAGTATGAGGGGTTAGCTTCATTATTCTGAAGTCCCATCCTGTGGTGAAATTTTCTTTTTCTATCTCTCTGAGCATCTTCTGAGGCTGAAATATACGCTTGATGGGTGACTAAATGAAAACACATTGACATAATGATATCTACAAAATGAGTGTCACATGCCTGGATTAGAATTAAATGTAAATCACCTCTCAGAGGTACCTGACCGCATTTAGTCCTCAGCTCACTGTCTTTAGTCCGTAGGGTCCTTGAGGCAAGCTAGAATAGAGAGGGCCTGTTTATATCCCTGCACTGAGTCTAAGCTTGGAGTTCCTTCCTTTGCCAATTTATGGAGAGCTGTGTGAAGAGTAAAGCGATAGGAAGGAAAAAGTCTCAGGGGGGCCATTCACCAAACAAGAAAAATCTCTGAATTCCTCAAAACACTTAATCCTAATAGCATGCCAGATTTATGAAACCAACTTAGGAGAATTCTTGAAATAGAGATGACGTTTATAATGCTCCCCACTAAAATTCCAGGTGAACATAGGGGCCATCCTAATTAATAAATAAGTCTAACACATGGTCACAAGGCAAGTTGTTTGTTTATTCTTTAAAAAATGTTGGATGATATTACAAGCTACTAACGTCTAAGAGGACTTAACTACATTTACATTTTTAAAAATACAGCATCTATCTTGTAGCAACACTAGATGACCCAACCTGCAGAAACCTATAAAAGTTAAGGCGAATTCGGTTGATCTGGAGGTAAAGTTCTGAAAGTGCTTCCGTAGGAAACTTATTGCAGAGGGAGAACTGCAGGTGGTTCCATCAGAGACACGTGCATGTACCTGAAAAGAGACCCAAAGGACTTCAGTTTTGTAAAAGCTCAGGCCATGGAACTTTCCAGGAGTTTCAACAGAAATGGAAAAAGCTTTCTAACTGTATGTACTCCAAGCTGACAAATTATAAATCTAGGCCTCTCTACACTGATTTTCCTGATTTAACATGCAAGCCTAGCACGAGATTTCCAATTTGTTCTATTTTTAGTTCTGACATGACTATAACCCATTCAAGCTTTAAATTAGTAAGCCTAGAGAAGAAAATTTCAGAAACTTACTTTGAAGCCTTATACTTCTCCCTAATTGCTTGCTGAGGTCGATGGGGTATATCAAGGCATGCTTTATGCAGCTCACTCAGGCAGGGCACAATTTCATTTAATGAATAGCCTGTAAATGCAGCAAGGGTTTCTGGCTAATCAAGACAAAAGAAAAAAACTGCATCATATAACTTTATATCAGACAGCTGAAGATAAAAACTGTGAAATAAAGGGAATTAATTACTTAGGAAGAAGTATCCACATTCATCTCAAAAGAAATTGTAATACTCCTCCAGTGACTTTAGAAATAAAATATTAGGAAGAACACCAGAGTTCTCCATTTGCTCATATTGTATATTTATAATGCTCAGTTTGGGGGCAGGTTACTTTTGCCAATTCCCTCATGAACAGGATTTCTACTGGTCCCTAAAAAAGCCTCTACTTACCCAAACAACCTATTTACACCTTATATATGAAAGTGAATTAGTGAATGCAGAATAATAAGTGTTCTAGAAAATAAAAGTAGGGGCGCCTGGGTGGCTCAGTCATTAAGTGTCTGCCTTCCGCTCGGGTCATGATCCCAGGGTCCTGGGATGGAGCCCTGCATCAGGCTCCCTGCTCTGCGGGAAGCCTGCTTCTCCCTCTCCCACTCCCCCTGGTTGTGTTCCTTCTCTCGCTTTGTCTCTCTCTGTCAAATAATAAAATCTTTAAAAAAAAAAAAGAGAAGTAGATACCCCACTTCTTTTAGCACAAAAGTAAACCTTCAGAACCAAATCAAGGGGCCTATTTCCAATCTTGCTTCTTCTTGGACCAAGAGGGGCAGCACTAACTGCCCTATTCCCCTGAACACCTGATGCAACCTTCTGACCATCCTAATTGGATCCAGGTTGTTTTACACACAGAGGACAAAAGTCAACAACATTTGCCTGAAGTGCTCAATGCTTGCACCACAAGAGCACTCCTCACGTGAGGTGGGCGTTGAGGTTTCCAGGCCTGCTCCTTGACTATCTGCAATCTCTACTCAAAGCCATTGAGTCGAAGTCATAAACACTGACCTTCAAGACTCAGTGGCATGTTGTCATCTGCTGGCAAGACAACCAGTTCCTTATTAAACTAACTTTCCCTCTTAAGAGGCCAGTCCATTCTAAATCCTGAGAGTTACTGAACAGATTCTTAGATGGGCCTGGAATTTCATCTAGAAAGTAGTAGTTCGAATCTTACCCAGAAGTCCCTGTTCACAGTATAGTTGGCCAGGCAATAAGCTGCTGCAGCTATCAATGAAGGAAGATATTTCAAGAATGGGTCAGCTTCAAGAAGGCTCAGTTCTGCTACATACTAAGCACAAGAGAGAAAATCCCAGTGGAATTAGAAATTTGACTGAGGTTACAAGTCAACCTAAAAATGTCAAGGGAAAAAATCGTCTTATCTTTGTTCATCCTGTATCTAGTGATGAGCAGAAAGAAATAGATGCTTAAAATTATTCACTGGGTTAATAATTGCTATGCCTGTCCATAACCAGAATAACATTTATGCTGTAGTAAATGTCAATATACAAGAATTTGGTCCACCTGCACAGTATATATGAGAGGTTACTTTTCTTGTCTTATACTACCAGTACAGGTGTATGTTAGTCACATAAAGTAGCATTGTTCTGGGCCACTGGAGAGGGACTAGAGTATTTGGTCAATGGCATAACTATGACCATATTGAAGCTATTAATTGGTCAGGCAAATGCATGTAGTTCAGAGGCTAGAACAGTACCTGTGAGAATAGAAGAAACACACTGGGAAATTTATACATACATCCTTATTACTCTTTAAGTAGCATACACATACCAGATATACTAGATCACAGTGGCTGGACACCAAGTTTTCCAAACCAATACTTCAGTGCCTTCAACTAAAGTACTATAACCCCAGATGACCAAATAAGGCTTTATTACTTAATACGTTAGGATAAGATTAGAGTGAAATCAAACTGCATTTACTTTGCTCCCATTCTGTAAACTAAGAAGAGGTGTTGCCTGCACATGGTCTGTATTTGACAAGGGAACAATTTCCAAACTCAAATTTCTTTTAAAAGTTGGGTGCTCAGACAACCCGTGCCTATCAAACATGATCAATAATACTGTCTCGTAACCAGAAATCATGATCCTAAAATTGGCTCTCTTCCATTGCTAAAAAGTTTTCTGGGGCCAAGACAAAGTACTGAAAAAGAAGGAAGAACTGAAGGATGATCGGGAAAAGCTACTTTTTATCTCCTTGGCTCCCAAGTTCCCAGAAGTCACATGGCATACCTTGGCCAGATTCTCAGTTCTGACGCATACTCCTTGTCTCCTTAAGTACTGAAGGAGAAACTGGTTGGTGGTTGGCACTGTGAGATCAAAAGCCAGGACTTTCAGGAGCAGGTGTTCCATTCTTAGCAGTTGGTGTTTTGTGTAAGTATCATCAGTTATGTAGACAAACTCGTCTACTTCAGGTGGATATATTTCTTCATATTTCCTATGAAAGGTAAAGAGTTTTTGGAAGTAAAGCTTGGAACCTGTAGTGCTCCTTCCTATGCTAAGCCTTTTGCAGACTTCTTTACTTTGTATCCACATATCCTCCTAAATATCACTAAATGGTACTGGCCTTAAAAATATTAGGGATTTCATACCTAAGCGCCAGAACAAGAACATGAGTATTACAAGGATATGTTGTACTTACTGCTAGCAGTAGTAACAGAAACAATTTCCAACTGAGAATTTTAGGTTTGGGCCTCTGATATGCTGAAAGACTCTGAATGACAGACACACAGATAAATTCGTCTTAATTCTATTGACCCCCCTCATCTTGTGGAAAAGAATGTTACATTGAACACAATTGTAGAACAACAACTCCTTAGATCTTAGATCTTTAGAAAGATCATGTTCAAAACAAATAAATAATAAAAATAAAGAGATCATGTTCAGAAATCTCTACTGATTTAGCAAATGATGCTATGGATCCAAGAGTAAGATAATGATATAATTTCATTGTTACCAACTTTTTGCTTTTGCTTTTGTTTCTGTTTTCTGTAGTTGGCAAGTTTCTAGGCATTAATGACTAGACTGTCGGAGACCAGAAGAATTTAAGAAACTGCCATCCACCAACAGGTCACTGAATTTAAGGCAGCTCAGGCCCAAGCCAGCTCTTTTTCGTACACAATGATAGTTTGTTCACTGTAACCAAATAAACTGTGTTATTACAGGTCATTTGCTAGATCGTGAAGCTGGCTTTTGTATAACCAAAATCTTTTATATAACCAAAATATTTTTGTATTAGAATGCAGTCAAAAAAACACCCTGCAAAATAGTTAAATTGGATCTTGAATTTGAGCCGACGGCTGCCGCAGTCATGATACTGAACTTGTTGCTATAAATCTTAAACACCTGAACTGAAGAGCGAACATGTGTTAAGATTCAGTTTCTCAGTAAATACAGCAAAAATGATGATATTTTATCAAGGGAGGCATGAATAAGCTTTAATTATCGAGCACTGGATTTCTTCAATAAATGGGAAAGAAAAGTGTTTTGACAGGCTGCAGTTTGACATTATTTAAGCTGAAAGAACACTTACGAAGCCAAAAGAATAGCTGCTGTTCCTACAAGCTGCAATTTCCCTCTCAGAACAGACATGCATGAAAGAAACCTGTCCAGAAAGTTGACAGCCAGGTAGAGAGTCTCTGCTCGAAGCTTATACTCTTCGCCGACCTCAACGAGCCAGTCCACCAGAATCGTTCGCATGCCTTCTGTGATGTCTGGTTGCTTCCTCATGTAGTGTGCTTTGGGCCTGTGTCTTACCTGTTTGAGAAAAGAGTTCTGATACTTAAATAGTTGCTATGTCAGAAAGATCACTCCACAGTACAGTTGCTATTTAAAAAAAGAATCTCCTGAGCAAAGGTTAGGAAGAAACTGGTCAAGAGCCAAGTACATCTTGGTGGGGGGCGGAAATAGCAATATTTCCCCTTGGAGGGGGAAAGAGCAATATGGGTTATCCCTAAGAGTGCAATACTTATGTATAAACCCTTTTGAGTCATGGAGAAATAGTCCAAGTAATTGCTACTTGCCTCACAACTATTATTTTTTTTAAGATTTATTTATTTGAGAGAGATTAAGAGAGAATCCCCAGCAGACTCCCAACTGAGTGAGGAGCCTGACATGGGGCTCAATCCCAGGACCCTGAGATCATGACCTAAGCTGAAATCAAGAGTTGGACACCCAACTGACTGAGCCACCCAGGCGCCCCATAACTATTGTTTTTCATAGATATTCCTGTGTTTAGATGTCATAAGAATGCTATTCACTAGTGGTTTTGGCCAAGAGTTTATAACTATCTTATTATTAAGTGTTTTGAGTGCTAGAAATTGAAATAGAATTTGGGCAAACTCACTTCAGCTTCTCTAAGGTACTGATGAATTTCTTCAGCATATTCAGTCACGTTTATCACATCTGTACCAAAATCTGATGCATCTTCACACTGGGACTGGAGAGATGAATCTACCACCATTGGGGAAACTGCGGGGGTTCAACAATACCAGGTAAGACATTCAATTTAAAAATTCATTCCATGCACTAACCCTCTACAGGTAGTTGTGAAAATAAGTCATTACTTCATGGTTTTATCCTGCTAGTTACATGCTATTGAGTGCTGCAGGCCATTGTGGGTATAGGGTACTGTCAGCCACAGGTGAGTCAGATTACCTGTGTTAAAATCCAGCAGGAAGTGAAGGTCCGACTTGAGCGTGCTGGTGTCTGCCTCATACACATCTCCAAGCGCCATCTCCTCTTTCCCTGTGCAGCTCTCCCTGTCCCCCTGCTCAGCCTCCTCCATGTAGATATCAAATCCTTGCTTGGCCGGCACCTGGACCGTGCAGTCAGAGAGCACCTTCTTTCCAGCTGGAGGGAAGACATTTTCTGATCCCGAGAAACACCTGATTGTTGTGATCCCCTAGAGGAGGGTTAAGTTTTTTTATTAGAGGTCACCCCAAAGACCGTATAGGTGATGTAAGCCTGTGTGACTCAAACCAGCAGGCTGGGAAGACGAGAACAGGCTTAAATTGAAACATCTAGGTCTGCAATTTAATTTCAGAAAATGAAGCTTCCGAAGTATGACTCCTCCCTTATCTTTGTCTACATCTAACATTTGGGAAAAGAGCTACTATAATTTGTCATCTTCCTCACATATTTATCAAAGGAAACTCAAGATTATAGAAACAAGAGAAACCATAGCTTTCCTCCAAAATGAAATAGGTATGGGAGGGAAGAGTGGGGGGAGATTATTAATTGGCTTTCATACTTCTAGCCTTACAGGATTTTATAAGTACCCAGCAAAGCTCTTGACACACAGTCACTGAGTTCCTATAGTCTTCCTCTTTAAACAGCTTTTAGGCAGTAAGTGCCTTTATAAAGTTCCCATTTTATACCCAGATATTTAGAAACCTGATTGTTTTAGAAACTCATACTACTAACTGCTCTTATGAAGCCGTAGAATCTCTTGTATGACATAATGTAATTACCCTTGGGGAAATCTACCTCGCAATCGCTTCTCCCTCCTATTTATTCCTATAGCATTAGCAATGGGAATGACTACGTGCACCCCCTCCATGAACAAGCACATTAAGGTGAGTCATGGCGGACAGCCTGAAGGTCAGCTGAACCAGGGAAGGTGGCCAAGGTTTATGAATCTGAGTTATATTTATGCAAACGTTAGGTCTAGCTGCTGTATTAATATTTTACTGTTAATAATCTTGTTGTTTACTTTTGAAGCTACTTTCAAGTTAGTATGCATTCTCCCTTCTAGCTAGCCAGCTAAATATTTGGCTTATGTCTAGTAAGAAAAAAAATTTTTTTTGAAGATTTTATTTATTTATTAGAGCGAGAGAACGAGAGCATGAACAGGGAGGAGAGGAAGAAGCAGGCTCCGGAGCCCAGTGCGGAGCTCAATCCCAGGACCCTGGGATCGTGACCTGAGCCAAAGGCAGACGCTTAATGGACTGAGCCACCCAGGTGCCCCAAGAAAACATTCCTTATGGTAATACTAGAAAAAAAAAGAACAGGGAACATATAAAAATCATAAGTTACTAGAACCATGATTCCAGGTCACTACCAAGTTTGACTTTTGCTTCAAAGATGTATGAATGGGGGTTGAGACATATATTCATTAAATATTTACTGAGCATCTATTATGTACCACACACTGTTTTAGGTGCTCAGAATTTAGCCATGAACAAAACATTCAAGAAGGGCTGCCTTCATGGAGTTCACATTCTAGTTTGGAGTGTGGGGGAAGACAAATAAGACATTTTACGTCAGATGGTACATTCAGTGCTCTGGAGGAGACTAACAGGGAAAAGAGAGTCCTTGCCATTTTAAACAGTATGGCCAGGGAGGGCCCTAATGAAGAGGATAGACGTGAGCAGAGATATGAAATGAGGTAAGGGAGTAAGTCACACAGGTAGAGGGGGTAAGAGCATTCTGAGCAGAGAGAACGGCGTAGGTAAATGCCCTGACGTTCAAGAGTGTCTTAGAGACTGAGCAAGGAGCATAGAGGACAGAATGAGAAAGAGAGGGGTAAGGTCACAAAGTCAGAAAGAAAAGAGAAGCCAGATCAAGCAGGCCTTACCACAGACCATTTAAGACTGTCTACTGCTCAGAGGTGGGAAGCCGTGGGAGCAGCCATGGAGGAGGAGTGGTATGATGATTTATGTTTTATTATGATCACCCTGGCTGTGTACACGTACAGAGAGCAAGTAAGATGACCAATTATGAAACTTGCAAATTCACGGTGAGACACAATAGGGATTTGAACTAGTGTAAAGTAGTAAAGTAATAGTAAAGTCTGAGAAGTAGAGATTCTAGACATTCTAAAAAGTAGAGCCAATAGTATTTTCTCAGCAAATCAGATGTGGGGTGGGAGAAAAAGAGTAAAAGATGACAAAGGTTTTGGGGCTGAATAATAGGATGGATATTCCATTTATTGATATGAGGAAGACTTTGGGAACAGCTGTTTGGGGCTAGGGTTAGTGTTTGGTTTTGCATAAATTTGAGATGCCTATTGTAAGATCCAAGGGGAGATGTTAAGTAGGCTGAATGTGGGTGCCTATAATACAGCTAAGAGGTCCAGACCAGAGATAAAAGTATGAGTCATCAACAGATAGATGATATTTAATGCTAAGAGTCTTGAAAGGTTGCTAAGGGAGTGAGTGCAGATTCAGATCAAATACCAAGCCCTAGAGCATGCTTTTAGATATTGAGGAATGGCCAATGAGGTAGGTGGAAAACCAGGAGAGAGTGGTGTTCTCCACGCAGAGTGAAAAGAAATTATTTCAAGAAATAAAAAATAATCAACTGTGTCAAATGCTGCTGGATCAGTCAAGTAAGGAAAGGACTAAGAATAAAAGAAGAATTAGAGACAAAGAGTATTCATTCAACAAATATTTGCATGCTACCCTGGCCAGACACTGGTCTAAGCACTGAGAATACAGCAGTGAACCTCACATCCCAATCCTCATCCTGATGGAGTTTACAGTCGAGCAGGATAGATAAACTCTCGAATTATTGCTATAAAATGGACAGTCACTGCAAAGAGCTTTGTAGTTGAAAGGTTTTTAAGATGGAAAAAAAATACAATATATTTGCATGCTTATGAGTTTGACTTAGTAGACAAGACTGAGGAGAGAAAAGAGAATTGCCAGAAAGGACATCCTTGAAGAGGCAAGAAGGCATAAGGTGTACTCACGTGTGTGTGTTGGGGGGGGGTTTCACCTTGCATAAGAGCAGGGACACGTAAGTCCTGTAGCAGGATGGGCATGGCAGAGTATATGACACGTGGGAACATGTGGAAATACTCTTCTGGTTGCTTCTATATTTTTAGGAAAATAGGCTAACAAAGTCACGAGCTGAGAGTGAGGATGGAGGTAAAGGTTTGGGAGGATTAAAAAGAAATCTAGAAAACAGATTTCTGAGGAGGTTGTAGAGAAATGGAGCAGGGAAACGTAGAAGTAACTCTAGGCAACATAAGAGGTTAACTAATTGTTATGAATTTAAACAGAGCCTGGGCGGCACAGGCAGAACTGATGATTCGTAAGAACAAGGTTTCAGTCTTCCAGTTTAAAAAAGTAAATATTGCTAAGCACATTGTTTGTTAAAACCGCTTTCATTTAATTTTTTTCCCAAAGCTTTGGACAGATCACTTTGGGTATTTTTCCCCTACTAATCAGATGCCACCAAAAGGCATGGACGGTCAGTGGATGAAGGGCTTCTAATCTGGCCTCTACCATATCTTTTTTTTTTTTTTTTTTTTACCTTTCCTAAATCTCTGAAATTTTCTCACCTATTAAACGGGAAGAATTCCTGGCCTATCTACTTCACTATACTATTGTCAGCATCATTCCACTACAGATGTGAAATATAAGCTTAAGGCATCATTATGAGAGGCTTGCCTAATAACAGACTCAGGGAAGCTTTTTTCTATCCCAAAATTCATTCTTAAGGATCCAAAGCCCTCATTTACATTTTTTAAAGATTTTATTTATTTATTTGACAGAGAGAGACACAGCGAGAGAGGGAACACAAGCAGGGGGAGTGGGAGAGAGAGAAGCAGGCTTCCTGCCGAGCAGGGAGCCCGATGCAGGGCTTGATTCCAGGACCCCGGGATCATGACCGGAGCCGAAGGCAGACGCTTAACCAACTGAGCCACCCAGGCACCCCCTCATTTACATTTTTAAGTGTCTGATTTTGTTTCCAATCTGTAGAGGGAGGTACCTATGATCGTTTAAGCATAAGCAACTAGTATCTAATGGCCGATGATCAATTTGCCCAACTGCCTTTGTCCAGTCCTGGGGAGATGTCTACTTTCAAAACCCACTTTTGGAAGTAATTTGGTCTAGCCTTATCCAATCTGGATTCTAACATCATCTCCAATGAACATAGCAAAGATTATTCAGGTTTGCCTCAGGCGCAGTCTCGATCAGTCTGAACACCACTCTGATCTGGAGGAACCCCAGTTCCATAGTTTATTTTGGTACAGTAATACTTCCTCTTAGCCCAGCACTGAAATAGCTTTACATATACTCAAACAGTTCCTAGACCTATTTCCTTGATATTGGAAAAATAATAAAGAAAATTATTCACTATTTCTAGCTGGAAAAGGGACCAAAGTGATCTTTAACAAAACCAGGGTCCCTACAATCCAGATTCCAAGGCTAGAATACTCAAGGGTATTTATAGGTAAAACTCCAAGAGAAACCCACCTCCCACCATGACATGATAGCCCTCCTCCACAACCACCTTCCATAGCAGTTCTCTGTCATTACCTGGCCACAGGTCCTCCTGTACTGCCCATTCTCAGTTAGCAACCCTAGTACTGTTCTCTGTGGGGGATCCTGGCCAAGCTGGGCTCTGGTTATCATCTGACAGGCATCAGGACCTCGAGGCACTGGAGCTAGGGCTACTCCGCTCTTGGAGCTGCTGCGATGCATACCCTCACTCTCCACAGAATGCAGCTAATCAGGGAAGGAGAAAGAGACAAGCCAACGGTTAGTCAACCTCTTCCACCACGGGCTCCAAGCATGCAGTGAATCTCTAGGAGGAAGAGCACGAAGGCATATGACCTTCTCTGCAATTATTAGGGCTGCACGGAAGGGCATGAACCTCTGTGCAAGCGATCAAAGCTCCTTGGAACCAAAACAGTGATTTGAATCTCTCAAGGCTTTCTTCCAAGACCTGGTTGAGGCTGGAGGGAGAGATTAATCCTGACAAACGTCTAAGCAAGGATATACTAAGCCCCACGTTAATTGGTAGTTTAAAACCCGAGTCTTTCCCTGACTGCGATGCTTATCTTACCCCTCCTACCCCCACCGTTCCCCCCACCTCCCTGCAAACAAAAGATCCAGGATACATCACTGCGGGAAAGTACGTCCCCTTCCCAAATGACAAGCAGGGTCCTCCTCCACGACCCTCCTTCCACCACACAGAAGGCCCCAAAACCTGCTTGGAAACCACAGCGGGCCTCGCTCTTCTCAGCCTTATATCTTTATATAAGTCTCGAACAATTAGCAAGTGCACACGAGGATTGGGGATGAGGGGCCGCCGGAGGGGGCGGGGCGGGGGCGGGGCGGGGCGGGGCGGGAGGGGACCGAGGTGTTAATAGATTCCAGCGGGGGCGCCGGGCTCCTAGCCGCGGCGCTCAGCGCTAATTACTTTCAACACCACCCCCCCGCGTCCGTTGAATCAGCCAATCAGCGGCGCTCCCGGGCCTCGCGGGGGCCGCTTCCATGCCAACCGCAGCGGGCGTGCGCGCCCCGGGGCCGCATCGCCATGACGACCTCCTCACCTGACACGCTCCTAGCGGACGCGCCGCGACCCTTTGGGGGTTCAGGGCCGGGCGGGGCCAACGGGCAGCAGCCCCGGAATCCCCCAGCACTGCCCAGCCCGGGCGTGCCGGGGCAGGCGGTCGCCGTCAGCACACGCGCCCTTTCAGGCCGGCGCCCCGGGCCTGGGAGGGAAGAAGGCGGCCCACCCCACGATGGCCGGGGTTTTGGAAGGGACTGTTTCCGTAAACCCGTTCTCCCAACAGCCGCTAACTCCTCCCGCTAACGTCTTTTCCCCGGCCCGCTCCTGAGAACCTTGGCTCGGGAGAGCGACGCGGGGCCCTCGGGGCTGCGCAGGCCGCGGAGTCTTGAGGGCGCGGCTCGCTCCCGGTCCCCGGCTCACACACCTACACTTCCTCCCAGAGAGAGGCCGAGAAGCAGCGGGTTGGCCCAAGGTTTGAGCCGGGGCCTCCTAATCCATGGTGGCGGCTTGCCTTCGGTCATTTTGGATCCTTGTGCACCAGAGGCCGCACCTGGCCGGCCCAGTTCCAGTGCATGTGGCCTGGCCGGGCGAGAGAGGTTGGGGGTTTTAGGGTCGCACGTGGTGCTCGCAGTCCCCACAAGAGGTATTCCCAGACGGGTTTCAGCACGCACGGCGTGAAGCGGGTCTAGGAACAGCGAGATAGTGGCCCAGGAAGAGGAAGGAACACAGGCGGCAGCACTGGGGCCTGGGGCGTTGCCGGGCACTCGGAAGTGGGGGCTGGGCAGGCGGCCTGGCCACGTGGGAAGGGAAATCCCTGGAACCCGAGGCCCAAGGCGAAGTATGGAGAAAGCAGAGGGCCTTATATAAGGGGAAGGGGCCCTCCCGCAGAAAGGAAGGAGAGGGTCCTTGAAACCAGGGAGCTCTGGCACTCTACAGAGGTAACTGGCAAAACAGGTAAAATAATCTTTATTATTATTTTACAAATGTGTGTGTAGACACAAACACATTGCATATATGGTGTTACTGCTTTCGTTTTGTTTTTTTAAATTTTTTTAAACACATATCCCTAAATTTCTAAAGCAGACCCCCCCAAAAGCTATTTAAATGGCCACTTTAAGAAATGGTTAGTTATCGCCTTCTTCCTTATTTTGAATGGAAATGATTGTTAATCTTACCAAAAAAAATATTTTAAGTGTTCTTCATTAGCGAGCTGGGTATGCATTATTTTAATGGGAAAATTGAAGTTCAGATGAAAGCGTTTGTTCGAGTCAGCTGTTGAGGAAGTTGGGAAGCATGTTGGAAATCAGTGCGGAGTGCAGGAACTAATTTTTATCGCGTTTATCACCGACTCCTTCCTTGGGAGGCAGGAATTCCCTTGCGCCCTGGAATTCTGTACCTTTGAAAATGAAGGTAACACAGGATCCCTAGCAACATCTCGATTGCCGCCACGGTTGAGTCAGATGCAGGCAGGGACCAAATGCTTTTGCGAGGTGCCTCCACCTGGCGGAGGAAAAGGGCCTTTCTGCCCTCGCCTCGAGCGGGTTTTGGAAGTCTTCCAGAGAGCCCTCCCCCACCTGGCGACACTTGTGATTTCTGGGGACGCTGAAGGCCTCAAGCGGTGAACTCCGTCAGGGAGAGAGCAAGTCTTGTCTGGAGTCTTGGTGGCTTTGGCGGGTTCAAGAATTCTCTGCACTCACGTGACCCGACCTGCCGTGCGTCATTTTTGATCTGATTTCCTCGACAAAAAAATGACCAAAGACCTCACTCTGCCTTTCTTCCAAAACAAAGGAGCCAGTACAGTGTTTGTTCCTGTAGCCTGTGGTTTCGACCCACTTTTCTGAGATTGAAGCTTGAGCAGGGAAAGGGTTGCAGCTCCTTGAGAAGCAGCAGAGGCAGCTTTGTTGAAGTTGGGTGTTCCCGACCTTAACTTAGTCGGGACTCGGAGAAGACCAGGCTTCTAAGGTGTCCAGTGTCACTCAGCTGTCTTGAGTCTGAAAACTGCCTTTAAAAAAGAAAACTTTTTTAACAAGGTGAGATCCTCGGATTATTTCATAGTCCTTTTCCCTTATACATATGAAATATTATCATTACATCTTACCATCCTCTCCTTCCACTTTGTTAAACTTGGCAAAGGGAAGTGATAGTGGCTTATGTTTTTATTGTGCTGCCTTAGAATTAAGTACTTAGAATTAAGTATTAATTGTAGTCCTCCAGTCACATCTTAAATTAGGAAGTAATTCAGATGAACTGATATTTATATATATTTTTATGTGTATGCATATAAATCCACGTATTTGTATAACTTGTACAATATTATGGCTTTCTTGACTTAAATCTTCACTAAGTATTTGAACAAGTAATTGTTACAGGATTTTTTTTCTCTCTCCGTGCCCCCGGTTTTTGGTCAAGCCACTTCAAAGAATGAAGAGGTAGCCCAGACAGAGTTGTGGGCAGCAAAGCAAGGTTTATTGAGCGATAGCAAAGGGATAGTACAAAGCTGGGGGGGGGGTGGGGCGGGAACCGGAGAGGGTTGTCATTGGAGTTTCTTTCTTTTTTTTTTTTTTAAGATTTTATTTATTTGACAGAGACACAGCGTGAGAGGGAACACGAGCAGGGGGAGTGGGAGAGGGAGAAGCAGGCTTCCCGCAGAGCAGGGAGCCTGATGCGGTACTCGATCCCAGGACCCCAGCATCAAGACCTGAGCAGAAGGCAGACACTTAACGACTGAGCCACCCAGGCACCTGTCACTGGAGTTTCTAAATCCAGGAGTTTTTATGGACTTGTTAGTAGGCTGTTTTAATCTGATTAACCCTCTCTGTGCCTGTCATCCAATCAGGTTTTGTCATCTGCCTATCATGAGGGAAAGGGTGGAGGGCTCCTTCCAGGGTGGTGTAAAATTCTTTTAAGGGTGGTTTCCTCTCCGAGGGGGGGCAGTCCTTGTCCCTGCCTGCCTGTCTTCCAACTATGCTTTATCATAATGATTTATGTTTTATAAAAAACAAACCCAACTCATTAATAGGTGCACAATTTTCATTAAGAATTTAAACAAAAAAACAGCCTTATAATTTAGAAAAATAGGAGCAGAGAGAGTAGAACAGACTTTCTCACAAACTATGCAGTTTCCGTGAGATACAGTTTTAATTTTGCTGTTATAGCAAAATCAGGATTAGAACTCAAAGTTAAGTCAATTTTAAATATTTGAATTGTTAATATCTTGAGAAGTGAACCATACATTTAATTATAAATACATCTTTAATGTCTAAAATATTTGGGGAAACTTACATACTGATATAACACTTTCTTAGCTTAAAAATTATGTGGTCAGCACTTCTGCCTGATAATCAGTACTCAGCTAGTTTTGACACTGGGATTAATTTCCATAATAAGAATGACAGCTGAATTCTTTGCTAGGAATTTTGAAAACCCAGTGGTCCTGTTAAAATCAATTCCTCTCCCCTCCAAATTACAATTCAAAGACAATCTTTTCTGTTTGCCAGCAATTACCTGGCATTTCAGAAGCTGTTATTCTATTACATTTGCTCATGATAGCTAGTAATTAACCTCCTGTTCAAACATTTCAATTTTCATTAATTTGTATGAAATCAAGTTGATTTTCACATAGGGCTAAAAAAGAGATGAAAAAGTAGAAGAGCCCCTTTTTTTATTTTAAGGACAGAAGTCCACCTAGGGACATATTTTGTCTTTTTGTGGGCCTACCACTGCCATTCTATACATTTAATTTCAGAAGATAGCTATATAAGGTGAGGGACAGATGTTGGAGCTGGTGGGCAACTTGTGAAATTTTAGCCCATAGTTCCAGGGAAGATGACCAAAGGATCAAGTAAGTCCAGTTTGAGAAGCATCCCTAAATGTATAACCTTGGGAAGCATATATCCTCACAGGGTGCAAAGTGCATCCCTTCATTCATTCACTCATTTTACAAATATTTTTTTAGCATCCATTTTATACCAGGCAGTAGCTGGGTATGGAACAGCAATTAAAAATAATTTCTGCCCTCAAGGAGCTTTTTGTTCCAAGCAATGAGATGGTAAACAGATAGTTATGGTGCAGTATAATTAGTGTTTATTTCACCATGGGGAACATAGATATATAAACAGGGAGCAGTTGGAGCTTAGAGAAAAGGAATAATACATGCTGTGGAGATTTGGAAGCAGTATCTAGATCTGACAATAAAGATGATTAGTGTAAAAAAAAATTGGCAGGGCAGATGGTATAGTCTACATATATCCTAGAAAGGGGGAGCCCAAAGAACAAGAATTTTCAGCTGTGTTTATCCAGTACCTTCCAAGATAGAGCAATAAACTGTGATGTCCAAAAATATCCCTCAAGTATGTCTCTGCTGGCTCTGGGACAGACTCCACAGTAACTATCTCATGAAGTCAACCTCCCAGGAACTTGGGTAGAAGGAAGAAGATTCTGGTGACTTTAGTTACCAAGACACAGTCCCTAATAATGTGCCCAACTAGAGGTGCACAATTAAAATCAGATACTTGTGAGTGCAGAGTGCAGAGTTGAGTTTTCAGGGAGTATTATCCTCTCCAAGACTGAGCCAAGAGAAAAACAACTTTCAGTGGAATGATGGAGCCATTGTGGTTTAAATAATTTAAAAAGTTTTGAGTTGCCAGATCTTTAGTGAAAATCAATCTATTGTTAGAGGAAGTCAGGAACCTGGATTTTACACAATCTTTCATAGGTCTAAAATTCATTTGAGGGGCTCCTGGGTGGCTCAGTCGTTAAGGTCTGCCTTCGGCTCAGGTCAGGATCCCAGGGTCCTGGGATCAAGCCCCGCATCGGGCTCCCTGCTCCGTGGGAAGCCTGCTTCCTCTCCCACTCCCCCTGCTTGTGTTCCCTCTCTCACTGTGCCTCTCTCTGTCAAATAAATAAATAAAATCTTAAAAAAAAAATAATGAAATTCATTTGATAACTCATGTTAATATGACGTCATTGCATCCTTAAAGTTAACTATCATTTACTGGTTATATCCTTTTATTTATTTTTTTAAGATCTTATTTATTTGTCAGAGAAAGAGAGAAAGTGAGAGCACAAGCAGGGGGAGTAGCAGGCAGAGGGAGAAGCAGGCTCCCTGCCAAGCAAGGAGTCCAATGTGGGACTCGATCCCAGGACCCAGGGATCATGACCTGAGTCAAAATCAGACGCTTAAGCATCTGAGCCACCTAGGCATTCCTGGTTATATCCTTTTAATTAATAGTCCTGTTTATACCAGTTTTTCTGTGCAAATCAACTATTGTAGCATCAGTTCTGTGACACAGTGGACTCTATAAAATAGGTTTCCTGTGTTTCACATTTATCTCTCTCAGTCTCTAATTTAAAAATGTTATAGAATTTCCATGTCAGCTGCTTGTGTCTTTTATTGTCCAGATAAATACTGTATCTAAGGACAGGCTCATGCCCTGTTAACTCCATCAGCCATTTAGTAATATTGTCTGCCTATTAATATTTTTGTTAATTAAATCCAACTGCCAGTAAATCACAGAATATTTGTAAAATTTGTTTTGCCTTGCCTCAGTCCTTTTATTGCTCATCTACAATAGTATCAACAGTGGTCACAGCAAATGACATTAGTTCCTATTCTAAACTTTGATTGTTAGAACAAAGTTTTCCATGCTAAAGACAAAAAAAAAAAAATCCAAACCTTGTTGCAGAATTGTTAAACCATTTTGATTACTATCAGAACTATCTAGCCTAAAGAATTTATATAGTCCTCACTTGTGAAAATTCTATCTGGATAGAAGAAATCTCAGACACATATAACTTTTCCTATAGCAACAATGAGTCATAAAGTTGTCTGCATGTATATGTGTTCTTTTTTAGGCATTTGATATATTTTCTGATTAAGACAGCTTGGTGGTTTGTTCATATTACCAAAGTTGTTTATTATCATTAATGAACCATTTGTCTAGTCAGTCAAAACCACTGTATCCCTCTGAAGTGCATTGTGTTTTGTATATGAAGAGCACAACACATTTTAATTGTGACTGACATAGGGGTTACATAAATGAGTAAGAGTCTTAAAGTTCAGGCTTATAGAGGAAGAAATATACACAATTGGTTTGCCACAAGGTAGAGTAAGGCTGTTGTCTAAAAAGTCCAGAGAAAGTTCTGGCTAAAATCCAGGTATGTTTTCAGTTAATTAAGGGAATCAGGAAAGGTTACTTGAAGATAGCCTTTTTCTGTTTAGCCTTGAAATTTGAATATGGTTTTGGATGGGCCCCATTTGAGGAGTCTATTTTAGGAAGGGGGGGGCATGCTGTGTAAGTAAAGACAGGAGGAAATTGTAAAATATATTCTGGGGAATGCTGATGGTACTCTGTCGCCTGAGGTTATAATATACAATATAGTTTGGTAATAGTGGACAGTTAGAACATTGAGATAACATCTTGTAGGAACTTGCTGTGGGACTTTTGAACAGAGGAATGATATGTTAGAACTATGTTTATAGGAAAACAATCTAAGACGAATGAATAGCCCAAGATTTGGGCTAGGAGATGCTTTGGGAAACAATTGCTAGAGGAAATGAAGACCTGAGCCAGGACCATGCTGTGGGCCCAGAAAAGAAAAAAGACTCATGACCCTGGAGTCTACATGAGTTAGCAAGTGATTGTATGTTGGGCTTGAAGGAGAAGATGTGGGCAAATGATTTTGCAATTTCTAGGTCAGGTTGATGGAGGAATAGTAGGGTGGACAGAATAAATTGCAATGCCAGATGAACTGGATTCAGAGGAAAAAGGAAGTGAAGAATGAGTTTAATTTTGGACATCATAATGATAGAAGTTTTTTCTAATAACTGTCCAGGACCACCACTGTTTCCCTCTACCTCCAACTCTATGTGTGTATGAGTTACAATGATATTGAATATTGTACTTGTTTTCAGGGATTGATGATGGGATTGGAGGTAGAGGTGGATTGTAACACAGTTTTCAAGTGTTGATCTAGTATTCCCATCAAAAAATAATTATTAGTATTTAAATGCTAATTCCAGGAAAAACTACGAAGAATTAAAGATCAGCAGCTTCCTATCTCCTGTTTCAGGATCTCACTCTTCTATTCAAGAGGCCCTCTTCCAGGATCATAAGCCCCTTGTGGTCAGGGACTGAATCTTCTTCAGCTTTGTAAGATCATTTCCTGGCACAGTGCCCAGAACATAGTAGCATAGTAGGCACTTAATAAATGTTTGTTGATTGAATGACTGACTTTACACTTGTTGCATAAATGAGCCAATAATGGCCCCTGTATATTGACCCTGTGTTGTCTACTACTTCACAGCAGGCCAGGACCATTAGCTCAAAAGCCTGCTTAACACCAAACTTAAATTCTGGCACATGCAATTGTTTTAAATATGCCCAAATAAACAAGTTTTTTAGTTATCTGGAGCCTGCCTGCTTTGCATATCCCACGAAACTGCACCAAACATCTGTTAGCCTTAGATAAACAAACCCTGGAATTATAAAAACCCCCAAGTTACTGCTGCCCTTCCAACTGTCTGACCCAGAGACTCCCCATTATGCTGCAGAGTGACATCACCTAGACAGGTAACCTCCCATCTCTGATTCCTCTCTCCCCCTGGAGTTCCCTTGCTTTCATTCTCTTTTGGGTGGTGGTCCCATGCCACTGTCTCTGGAGGGTTTCATAAATGGAGGAACTTTCCCCTCCACACATCTGCACCCCTTCCCCAAGCAAACCGCTCAAAGCACCACCCAAATGAAGTTCATTGTGTGCTCCTGCCACCTTGTGGTCATATCTTTCCCCCGATGGGCTCTCGAATCCCTGAACCCACTATACTGTAACTATACAAGAGGAGAAACACTAATTTCTTTAAATTGCTTTCTTAAGACTATATGGATTTTTTTTTCTTCCTTTTAGTAACTTCAGATTTTGGCACCCACTGAAAAATTCTCCGACCTGGCAAGCTAAAAGGATACTTGGAGGTCATTTCAGTAATCCCTGCCCTAAATAGGTGAGGACACTTGGGTTCAGACTTCTCTCTCTTTCAAAATTCAACTCCTGAAAGTGAAGTTACAGAAATTAACACCCAAGGATTCTAAATCCAGGGCTTATACCAAGAAAGTGATCATATATAGCTTCAAAAATAGCAATAATCTGAATAACTATTATGCAGCCATGTAAAATAATGCAGATTTTAAAATAAGATACAGAAATGTTCATAATACATTTTAAACCATAAAGTAAAAAAACAGTAAGTTTAGTATGTTGCATTTTTGTTTAAAGCTTTATGTGCTTAGGGGCGCCTGGGTGGCTCAGATGGTTAAGCGTCTGCCTTCGGCTCATGTCATGGTCCCGGGGTCCTGGGATCCAGCCCCGCGTCGGGCTTCCTGCTCCACGGGAAGCCTGCTTCTTCCTCTCCCTCTGCCTGCTGCTTCCCCTGCTTGTGCTCTCTCTCTCTCTGTCAAAACTAAATAAAACCTTTAAAAAAATAAAGAAGTAAATGAAATTTTTATGTGCTTAGAAAAGCACCAACAATACCATATATTAAGTAGTTATCTATGCATCATAGGATTAGCTGATTATAGTTTAATTTGTTTGGCTTCTCTATGGTTTCTAAGTTTCCTATCGTAAACAATGTTAATCACTCAATAAGATAAACTTATTCTTAAAGATGTAAATTATGCAAGTCACAGGCTCAGACCAGCAGTACTGTCCAATAAAATTCTGCAATGATGGAAATGTTTTATATCTGCACTGTCAAATATGATGAGTGGCCAGATGTAGCTTTTGAGCATTGGATATGCCAGTGCAACTGAAGAACTGAATTTGTAATTTAATTTACGTAGTTACATGTAGCTAGCGGTTACCATATTGGCCACGGCAGGATAAAATATTTGGTGGTTGGGATCAGTCCCAGTGTATTAATAGACATCGTGGACAGTCTCATTCTACAGTGTATGCAAATGTGAATATCCTTCTTGACTAGCTTCCTCCTAAGTTATTCTTACACTTCTTTTATAAGTTATTCTTGTATTTCATGATTTGGGATAAAGTGCACCAACAAATAATGAGATGAAGCCATGTATTCAGTATAGGTTCTTTGAGAAACATTGAGTTCATGCAGTTCAGTTCATAAAGAAGACCCATTTATAAATGAACAAGGAGAGTTTATTTAGAAATTATATGTTGCTTGTTAAAATGAAATGTTTATCCTTTTCCTTGGTCAGGCAGTTGTCTAGAGAGAACCAGAACAACTGAAAGATCAAGTTGGATTCTGTTAATCTGGTGAACTAATCACACTTTCACCATTTAAATTTATAGATAAAACTATTACTTAGATTTGCTGAATGCTGGTATAACAGTTAATGTAAATTGAAACTTAAACTTCATTTTTGTTACTCAAGTTGTATGTTGACTTTTGTGACCAAATTCGTACTCTCCTTCCCTAATTTAAGAATTCACCTTTCTGGCCAGTACCAGTGTTTGTGAAATCTTCACCTCTCCACCAATACCTCATCAGCACCCAGGATCTGTCCTCATTTGGGATCTATTGTTTTGTCTCTTGCTTCCTGACTGAGGAGGCACTTTATCTATAGGAACACACTTTTGCTTTCCAGAAAATAAGTAGTTAATTTATGCAGCATTGTGCTCACAATTCTGCTTCTTGATGTTACTGGAAACAAATTTTATCCTGAGTTTCCTTGTTTGAGGTTGATTTTTAATAGATTCCATAGTGGTTCCCCTCATCTATTAATTTACCTGATAAAGCAAGAACACTATAGTGAGTAAAAATTCTAGAGATGTGCTGAGAATACATTAGGAACATTATTAAGATAAGTTTTTCTGGTAGAAATTTTTTGGGAGAAATTTTTATAATTACAATGAACACAGAAGATACACAGCTATAATTATGAGTTTCTTTGAATTTCAAATCCAAGAAAATCCATTTAGAACAAATTACAAATTTTCCTGAAGATGGCAGAAACAGAGAAGAGAAATGGAGAGTTTGTAATTTGGGCTGGAGGGAGGGAAAGGAAGCTAGTAAGCTAGAGAGATCAGTCTAATAGTGTGTTGCTGTGCCAATTCTTTGGGAAAATAATCCAGAAACTTATTTACCCAGTTAATGAAAACAAGTTCAAATAAGCAGTGAAGTCATGTGTACTTTATAAACGGATTTGGAAATGAGAATGCTCTGAGCAATATCTGAGGTGGTGAAAATAATAGATATTTTCTTTGTTTCTGTTTGCTTGCTTTGAATCCACAATCAATATTTTATCTTAATAGAACTGAACCATTTTTAAGTTGTCTTTGTTTTGTAAAAAGCTAGCTTTTGATCCTTTTACTAAAGGAATATGGGGGGGTGGGGGGGAGACAAAGAAATTTGTTTTGTTGGTAAATCAAAAGGAATAGCCAATATGGAAACTTCTCAAATCCTGATTAAGGTTTCTGTTGATTTCAAGCAAAGACCAAAGCAATATTGAGGGAGAAACATTCCATGAGAATTGAATCCCGTAGGGAGAAATAAAGGAGGGAAGCTTCTGAAGCCAGGAGGAATAGGCAGGCCATGTTCCCCACATACACTGGGACGTAATGCTCTACCTTACTGCTATTGTTAATAAACTTCAATCTGTTAAGGGTTAATCAACCGTGTGTCCATTCAACAATAGCAATGTTTTTATGCGATGAGTAAACTGGAAATTCTAACACATAGAAATGAATTAATAATCTGCAGCAATGTATGCTAAGGGTGTTTGAAGGTAGAACTGATTTAAACATATCCATTTAAATTTTGATTTGAGTCATTAATCAAAAAAACTTAGTTTAATAATTTTTTTTCTATAAGTTATAGTTCACCTCTTTCTTAAGTTTCCACTTTGAAACTGCACTTTTGGGGAGAGAATCTGAGTTATGTAGAAGCAAGATTGAACACCAGTTTTGGTTTTTTCTGGATATTGTTATATTCCTTTGGGGGGAAAACTGTATACTGCACGTTATCTTTGGGAAACTTATAATTTAAGAATTGAAGTCTGTCATATTCTACATATATATTAAATAGGAACTATTTTGTTCTTACTAAGTACTGTTTCTCAGAACTAAAATAGGCTTAAAACCCCCAAAATTCTGATTTCCATGGTACCTCTAAAATACTCTGAAATCTAGCTTCTACTACTATCTTTGACTTGTTTAATTTATATGTAGAACTTTTTAAAAGTTTGGATGAGGGGCACCTGAGTGGCTCAGTCAGTTAGGCGTTGGACTCTTGATTTTGGTTCAGGTCACGACCTCAGGGTCCTGGGATTGATCCCCAGGTTGAGTCCTGGTCAGCCTCCATGCTCAGCGCAGAGTCTGCTTGAGATTCTCTCTCTCCCTCTCCTGGTCTTTCTGGCCAGAATTAGCCATGGATGTTTAGAGACATGATAGAGGTGCCCAATGCCAGTGCTGTAACCAGAATTTTAGTGCAACCGTGTCCTCTATGAGAACAGGACTCTCTAAAGTTCTTCACCTTTTGGGATTCTCACCTCTCATCATCCTTCCTCCTCCTGCAGCTGCAGCCTGAAACTCTCTGGTGCCCGATGCCCGATCTTCCTATGGTGCTTAGAATGTTTTTGGTAAAAAAAAAAAAAAATGCCTTTGCAACATCAAAAATATGTATTTTTTAACTTTAACTCTATGAGGATGTTACCTCTGAAACCAGAACCCTTTTTCCTCATCAATCTGAAATTATGCATTTTTTAAAATTCATTCGACAGTATCAGACTGCTACGTTGTGCCAGAAGCCAGAAGTCACAGGAACGAGGAGAGCGTGGTAAGATGGAAAAGGCAAAGTTCTTGCCGTCAAGGACTTTACTTTCCATCGAGGGAAACCCAGACAGCTTAATATATAATGAGAATGAATGATAAGTGCTAGGAAGAAAATCTAAATCAGAGTAAGAGGGGAAAGAGTCAGAGGAGAACCTACCCTTTATAAGACGGTCTGGGAAGACCTCTGATGAGGTGACATTTGAGCTGAGATCTGAGTAAAGAGAGAGCAAACCCTGTGGCTATCTGGAAACAGCTCTAGGCAAGGGAACCAGCACGTACAAAGATCCTGAGAGGGAACCTCTTTGGCATGTGTGTTAGTTTGCTAGGGCCGTCATAACAAAATACCACAGGCTGAGTGGCTTAAACCACAACAGTTCATTTTCTCACAGTCTGGAGGCCGGAAGTCCGAGATCAAGGTGCTGGGATTTCTCCTGAGGCCTCTGTCCTTGGCTTGTAGATGGCCACCTTCTCCCCATGTCCTCACGTAGCCTTTTCTCTGTGCGTGCACTCCAGTTGTCGCTTCCTCCTCTTGTAAGGGCTTCATCTTTATAACCACACTGAACCTTAATTACCTTCTAATAGGCCGTCTCACCAAACGTAGTCACAGTGTGGGTTAGGGCTTCAACATATGAATTTTAGGGGGACATGGTTCAGTTCATACAGAGCATTTGAGAAAGAATGATGTCAGAAAAAAACAAGTATCAGCATTGCCATCCATAAAAAGGACATTTGATTTATTACAACTCATATTCATGTGTTTATTCAGGAATTTTTTATTAAGCATTCACTCTGTGTGAGATACTATGTTTAGGACTGGGAGATACAGTCTTGAACATGAAGAATTTGCCGGGAAGTAGAAGATGTGGTACCAATGCACGGAGCACCATAAGACACATCAGATAAATGTGACTTAGAGACTGTGCCCATTTTTAATGTGATGCCCTTAACCTTGCCTTTATCTTGTTTTCTTTCTTACATTGCTCTTTTTCACTGAATTATTCTTCAGTTACACCCATTGAAGAATGGGAACAGTTTTATTTTTCCTGATAAGGAACAACTTTCAAAGAAAGACATTTTATTTTGATCCCAAGAGCCTTTAACAGAAATTTTATCTTTTTTTTTTTAAAGATTTTATTTATTTATTTGACAGAGAGAGACACAGTGAGAGCAGGAACACAAGCAGGGGGAGTGGGAGAGGGAGAAGCAGGTCTCCTGCTGAGCAGGGAGCCTGATGTGGGACTCGTTCCCAGGACCCTGGGATCATGACCTGAGCCGAAAGCAGACTGAGCCACCCAGGTGCCCCAGAAATTTTATCTTCTTGATACTTATTTTATTATCATCATTCTTTTTGGAGCAAGATATGTACTATTCTATAACCCATTTTAGTTATCCACTGTTGTATAACCAGCTACCCCAGAACTTAGTGACTTAAAACAACAACAGGATGTATTTTGCTCTCAAATCTACAATTTGGGCAGGGCTCTACTTGGTGTTGGCTGGAACAGCTCAAAGGCTGGAATCCTCTGATGGCTTATTCACCCACATACCTGGCAGGCAGTGCTGGCTGTCAGTTGGGACCTTAGCTGGGCTGTTGGCCAGGAGAGCATTATATGCATGGCCTCACAATATGGTGACTGGTTCAAAGAGAGGTGAGAGAGACAGAACCAGGCAGAGGCCATGTCACCTTTCTAGCCTAGCCTCAGAAGTCCCACGGCGTCACTTTCACATTATATGTGTGAAAAGTGAGTCACTTAGGTTGGCCCATATTCAGAAGGAGGGGAATTAGATTCTATCTTCATATGAGAAAAACATCAGAGAATGTATGACCATGTTTTAAAACTACCATTCCATGTACAGTTAAACAGCATAGAGAATTTCTGTGGCTTTGAGGACTGAAAAGCCCTCCCCTGAGGAGTGATAAGGAATATCAAAGCCAAGATTAGCACAGAAGGTGAATAAATATTATCTGAATCAGAATATAAGGCAAGTTATTTGTGAAGCATGTTTTGTTAGTTTTGTGTTTTGCAAAATTAGTCCTCAGAGAAAAGGGAGTTACTGAATATTCAAAGTCCTTTTAAAAATTCTTATATGATGGGGTGGTATTCTTTCAATTACTCTATTTAAATTACAAGAAGCTATTTATAAAGATTCATTAACTTGGAAAGGTCTCAATCACTGTTATATTGGGAATTTTCTAAGATCTTCTAATGGAACTGGTAAATGCGGAGACAAAGGCTTTTAGTACAGACTCGGTCATTATTTCAGTCAGGACCCTCCTATTGTAAATGTTGGTATGTGGATATAAACAAGGTGATGAAAATCACATTTTGGGGTTTTTTTTAGATTTTATTTATTTATTTGAGAGAGAGAGAGAGCACGCGAGTCGGGTGAGAGGCAGAGGGAGAAGCAAACACCCCACTGAGCAGGGACCCTAGTGCAGGGCTCAACCCCGGGACTCTGGGATTGTGACCTGAGCCGAAGGCAGACACTTAACCAACTAATTCACTCAGATGCCCCCAAAATCACCTTTTTTTAAAGCAATTTAGTAAATTGTTTATCTTGTGGAAATAACAAACATATGTCTTACAAGATAATGAAAAACAACTGTCTTACTGCTTCACAGTTGCCTGTTTTTTCCATGGATAAAATTCCCAATTATAGCATCAGATGCCAATTCAGTTTTTATCTTAACTTAAAAATTGTTTTATTTCAAAGGACTTAAAGCTAGGAAACTGTTAGATGGCTTAGAAGATGACTCTTAGGGTGAAGGCTCATCATATTTCTAAATGGACATATTTATAAGATGATGTTAAATATGATTATGTAACTGAATTCATTATCACATAGTTCAAGTAAACACTGACTGACCTATTAACATCCATTATGCTTGTATTTTCATGTTGACCAAAAAGATTTTTTTATCCTTTTTATTATGAGGTCAGAGGATTAGCTCTCATTTAGGGTTTTTTTTTAAATCAACATATATAATATTTTTAAATATTAGTACTCATTAATTTATTATTTTCAAATGCATACATAACATAGTCTGTATTTTCACTAAATGGATTTCATTTCACTTTGTATCATTGTGTGAATGCTAATACATATTTTTATGGAGTAAATTCATTATCTGTGTGATTAATCTTTGTACACAAGTGACCCAGTGCAGTACCATATACATAAAGGCCCATTCAACATAGAGTTCGCTGAAATAATTCAGAAGGTCTAATTTAGATTGTCCCAATGAGCAGCACAAAGAAATGATAGGACCCTTGTTAGAGAAAGCTCTCTTCTCAGTCTGTGAGGTGATGAGAGCCTGACAGTGGATGCTCCGGGCCATGTTCAGAGCTGGAAAGACCTGAATCCAGCACACACTGTCTTCTGTTGGAAAAGAGCTAGAGCTCACACATCTGCAAAGTCAGGTCACACCCTAAGTTCTTCTGTGTAGACTGACATTTTCTTACACTGAAGAGGGTTATTATGCTTTTTATGTATCTTAAGAATATATATTGTTCTATATCTATTATAATGAAATTAAGGAAAAATATTGTTCTTTTTCTTTTTCATCATAATGTTAATTTTTTTTTTAAGGTATACCTTTTGGCTCATAGGTAATAGTTATGTCTAATGTCTAATTTGTCCAGGACTTGGATTCTTGAGATGTCAGGCCATTGCTAATGCACCATTATTCTATTTGGTTGATCTCCATGGTGCCCAGAATGTTAGGAAGAGCAGAAGCTCAGCAACTCTCTGTGGACTGATAAAAGCAGTTACTTATTTCTAAAGATTTTATTTATTCATGGGGGGGAGGGGCAGAGGGAACTGGAGAGAGAGAATCTCAAGTTGACTCAGCACTGAGCGTGGAGCCAATGTGGGGCTCAATCTCGTGACTCTGAGACCACACCCGGAGCTGAAATCAAGAACCAGACACTTCACCAACTGAGCCACCCAGGCGCCCCAAAGCAGTTACTTATTTCTAAAAACAGAAGAATATGGTGTTTTCTGTTGTGGTTAAATATGACTGTTGACTCACTAACTGATTTTTACTTAGAAATTACATACAATAATTTATTATTTAAAATAAGCAGACATCATTATTTCCCTTTGAGATGAAGAATTAAATTAATATTGAATACCTGTTCTGAATGAAGATGATTTTCAAATCAGGTCACATTAAGATCTCTTCATTTGCTATGAGGGTATATTTGATGTTATTACCACCAAAAAAAAAAAAAAAAGGGGGACAGGAGAAAACTTTTAGAAGTGATAGATATGTTTTGGCATTGACTGTGGTGATGGTTTCACTGTTGTATACTTATTCCCAAATTAATCAAATTATATACATTAAATAAAGTTTTTTGTATGTTAATTATAACCTAAATAAAGTATTTTTTTATTGGTCTTCTTTCCCTGTGATAGAAGGAATGTGAATTAGTATGACAGTTGATTTGAGTAATTAAATAATATTTCAGGATTAATTAGATTTGAAGCTTTGTCTTTCCAACTATTCTGAATCAGTTTTCTTATGATATTCTGCTGGTACAGTTTGTTGAAATAAGTTATCCGCTATGGCTCTTGGTCTCACTGATAGATTCAGTGCTGGCAGTACTATTTAATTCTGTTATTACTCAACCACTATATAAGAATTACATGACCTTTATGAATATTATATATTTATCTTTCAAACTCTAGGTGGCTGAATCTTTACCTCGTGGGAATATGTGCTCAATGAAAATATTGAAAAGGTGATTAAAATTTAATAAAGCTGCCAAGTCAATGAGATTCATCTCTTTAGAGATAATTTCCCTTGTGAGATTTTAGAAATGATATAAAATTCATTTTCAAACATTTGTCTGCAAGGTTTTTCAGATTTACTTATACTAAGGAGATACCACTGAAGCTCCAGGAAAAAAAACCCTGAGTTTTAAAGGCTTCAGAGATTTTTTTTTTCTTGCTAAGACAAAGAAAAGCATTCTAGCAAAGGTGTACGAAGTTACAAACAGCAGTATATTATCTAAATTTGCTTTGGAAAGAAAATTAAAAGGGCATGTGGAACTGTTTGATGCTATTTCTCTTACATGGTTTTCTTGAAATTCTGAAGCCATACAATGAACAAAAAGGTCATCTGATAAAACGCTTATATTTGGGACAAACTATTGCTCAGAAATGAAGCTGACAGTATCTCACAAACTTTTGTTTTTAATAATGACTTGACGAATGTGCTTATTTTTTAATTTAACAAAGCACCACACTTACCTACTAAGAATCAAAAATAAGATAGTCTGCTTCTAGCAGTAGGGCAGACAGGTGTTTTGTTTTGTTTTGTTTTGTTTTTTAATCCTCTTGCAACAGAACACCTAGATGCCAGATATATTTCACAAAAAATGTGTAGCTGAGATCATACAAAAGTAAGAGCATGCCTAGGGATCTTACATAAAAAAAAGTCTAATATCTGAGTGCTAATCTAGTTATGAGGTCTCACCTGATCTCAAGGTATCAGAACAGCAGGGAACTAGAGCCTTGTTTCTTCATCTTCTTCCTCTTTCTCCCCCTCCCCCTCCCCTTGCTCCTTCTCCACCTCATTCTCCTCCTCCATAGAGTCAGTTTTATTAATAAAGCACCCTGAAGATCTACATATGTTGCAGGTTTCATGTTTACAGAGAAGGAGCTTTTCACCATGATGTGTTAGGATTTCCAACTCCCTGGTGAGTTTTTCAAATACTGAAATAGAGAAGCTGCCTCAAATACTGAAATAGAGAAGCTGCCTCAAGGGACCCTAGCTTCCCTTTGGCTCAATATGCATGAGGTAGTGGTTCCCCAAAGTAAATATAAACTAGATATCCTTAGGAGATTCTTTTGGTTAATCTACTGCTGGTCTCTATCTTGGAAAACAATGAATTCCTGCAGAGATCTATAATCTCTACAAATATAATTACAGGAAGAATGGCTGGCTTATTCCCATTTAATAGCATTCTGGAAAAAAAAGTGTTAGCATCTAAAAAGGGACATACCCTTCACCAATCTATTAATAAGAATAAAATTTGTATGAAACACCACAGATTAGATATTAGATGGATTTTGTATTAAATGACCTTTAAGGGTTAGTGAGCTCCTTTTTAGTGAGTTTTTTTTTTTCAAAGGAGATCTGTGTTGACTTCACATGGTTTAAACTACAGTTTTGGGCACCTGGGTGGCTCAGTCATTAAGCGTCTGCCTTCGGCTCAGGTGATGATCCCAGGGTTCTGGGATGGAGCCCTGCATCGGGCTCTCCGCTCCGCGGGAAGCCTGCTTCTCCCTCTCCCACTCCCCCTGCTGGTGTTCCCTCTATCGGTGTCTCTCCTCTGTCAAATAAATAAATAAAATCTTTAAAATAAATAAATAAATAAACTACAGTTTTTCTGTGAACTACTCTCAGTGTGCACCTACGTACTCATGTGTCAGAGCCACATGACCCTTTTACTTGGATTTGTGGTTCAAATTACACTTACCTACAGCATCCAGGAAAACGCCAAACACTTAAAGGGGTATCAGGTTGATAGTGAATGGGAGCACCTGATAGAATGAAATACAAGTCCTCTGTGGAGAAGTATGCCTTCAACTCAGAACTCAGGATGCCCCAAATTAGCCAAATATAGCTCCCAATATGAAATGGCAAAACACATAAGCAAATAAACCACCATGGGCAAAAGTCATCAGAAACTGAAATGGCTGAATGAGACATGAAAGGATTCAGACACTGAAATTATCAGATGGATAATATAAATATTTACAGAGGCCAGCTGTCAGTTTCATTGTGGTTCCTTTAAAGGTATCAAAAATATGAATAAAGAATGGCAGTACTGTAAATGGCAGTTTTGGGAAAGAACAAGTGTTGATGAGGATGGGGAAAAAAGCAATCCTTGTACACTGTTGGTGGGAATGTAAATTGGTGCAGCCCCTGTGGAAGACAAAGAACTAAAAGAACTAAAAATAGTTCCTCAAGAACTAAAAATAGAAATACCATATGATATAATTCTGCTAGTGGGTAATTACCCAAAGAAAACAAAAACTCTAATTTGAAAAGATACATGCAACCCTATGGTTATTATAGCATTATTTACAGTAGCCAAATATGGAAGCAACTTAAGTGTCCATCAGTAGAGGATAAAGAAGATGTGGTATATATAGAGACAGCGGAATGTTACACAGTTATAGAAAGGGATGAGATCATGCCATTTGAGGCAACATGGATGGAACGACAAGGTATAATGCCAAGTGAAATAAGTCAGATTGAGAGAGACATACCATTTCATTTATATGTGTAATCTAAACAAATAAACAAAAAGCAGAATCAGACATATAAATACAGAGAACCAACTAATGCTTGCCAGAGGGGAGAGGGGTAGGGAGTTGGGAAAAATAGGTGAAGGAGAGAGGGAGATACAGGCTTCCAGTTATGGAATGAATAAGTCATTGGGAACAAAAGGCACAGCACTAAGCAGTCAGGGACATTGTAGTCGTGATGTGTGGGAACCAATGGTAGCTACACTTGTGAGGAACATATGTGAACTTGTCGAATCACTGTGCTGTATCCCTGAAGCTGATGTAACGTGTGTCAACTATACTCAATTTTTTACAGAAAAAAAAAGGAAAAGAGACTGTACGTTAAAAAATAAAAAGACATTTTCCTAAGGATATACTTTAGAAAGAAGCAAAGTTCTAGAAGGTAGAACTGAGATAAGGAATGGTAAAGAAATTTGCGAATATGGATAAATATACACAATTGTCAAAATTTGGGAGATAAAATATGGTAGGGTCATCAGAGCATTGAATCTGCTTCAGAAATTTCTTCTCCATCATATTCCTTTCTCCAGTCATGGGAATTTTGCAATATCTGAGCAGTCCTTGGCTTCATCTTTCAAAGATTTTAACATGTAGCTTCCCTCTTTCTCCTTTTTTTCTCCTCTCTCCTTTCAGTGCTGTAGACTGAAAATTTATAGATTTAGGACTTTTATTCATGTTTCAGCAAATATTCATTGAACGCTTGCAATATAGCAGAGATCGTTTCAGGCAATGAATATACAAAACATCTTGCTGTCTAGACACATGTATGAATGAGTATATGGAATACAGTGCTAAAGATGCTGTGATAGAAATATTCAGATCAAAGAAAGGAGTGATTAATTCTGAACCTGGAGGAGATGGAAAAGACTTCATAGAAAAAGTATTTCCAAGCCAGCAGGAGAAATCAAGGACATCCCAGGCAGAAGTATGCATGTGTGTGCGGAGAGGACTGATATGAAATCATACGACGTGTTAGAGGAACCTCAAAAAAGTTTCACATGGCCTTAGCATGAAAAAGGAAGGGTTGAGTCCATAGTAAAAGATAAGACTGGAGAGAAAATCAGGGGGTCAGCCCATGAAGCACTTGTCTATCAAGTTTAGAAGTTTAGGCCTTACTGAATGGACAGCAGGAAATCGTTGAAGGGTTTTTAAGCTGGGAAGTTACATAGTTTGCCTTTAAGATATATCATGTGCCATTGGTGTGGTAGGTAAACAAACCATAAGACAGAATTCCATTTGAATACCAAGATATATAGCCAGTCTGTAGAGCAATGCAAGAAAACATCTGAAAATTTAAGGGTAAGGTCAGAAAATATGACCATCTAGGGGTGCCTGGGTGGCTCAGATGGTTAAGCGTCTGCCTTCGGCATGGCTCATGGATCCCAGGTCATGGGATTGAGCCCCATGTCCAGCTCCCAGCGCAGTGAGGAGTCTGCTTCTCCCTCTCCCTCTGCCTCTCCCCCTGCTTGTGTTCTCTCTGCCTCTCTTTTTAAAATGAATAAATAAAATCTTAAAGAAAGAAAGAAAGAGAAAGAGAAAAAGAAAAGAAAGAAAAAGAAAAAGAGAGAAAGAAAAAGAGAAAGAGAAAGAAAGAAAAAGAAAGAAAGAAAGAAAAAGAAAAGGAAAGGGGAAAGGAAAGGAAAGGAGGAAGGAAGGAAGGAAGGCTGGAAGGAAGGAAGGAAGGAACCAGAAACATGAAAACCAGGGAATTAAAATGCTGATGAGGTTAACCAACCTCAAAATACTTTATAGATATACATCAGCCAGATAAGCTTTGTAGAGGTGTAACATATATCAAGAAGACCAGACAGCCCTCACACCTGAGATACTAGAGGGTTACTGAGGAATACCCAATATTTGAATGAGTATGTCTCCAGAGTTGCAAGGAGCATTCATCATTGGTCAATAACTCACCCCCTTCCATCATTGTGCTTAGCCTCTGATTCACTCTTCAGAGCAGATACCAGGACAGAGCGCCCTGCGCAAATGGCAGTTACCAAATTATTCTGCCAGCTATTGCCCCCATTATAAATAACAGTTTTCGGGTCTATTAGTCTCTTTTTTGGTTTAAATAAATCAACCCCCCAGAATTGCATCAATTTTAAACAAACCAGTAATATTTGTTTTTCTGAGCCTAACAAAGCTGAGGACCATGAATTTATCCAAGATAATGCTCACCTGCCAGAAAGTTTCTCCTTGGCAATATCTTATTGGCAATAATATATATGATTATCTAAATGTCCTAAAAAATATCCATCCTCCTCGGGCGCCTGGGTGGCTCAGATGGTTAAGCGTCTGCCTTCGGCGCAGGTCATGATCCCAGGGTCCTAGGATCGAGTCCCGCATCGGGCTCCCTGCTCCTTGGGAGCCTGCTTCTCCCTCTGCTTCTCTCTCTGTCTCCCTCTCTGTCTCTCATGAATAAATAAATAAAAATCTAAAAAAAAAAAAAATCCATCCTCCTCTTAGCTCCTCCAGGCTATATCCAGCTATGCAGCATGAAGTGGTAGAGCTCTGAATTTTATTCCTGGCGTATTGTCTTCAAGTTTTGATTGGTTGACAGCTAGTTGCCTTTTACCCCATGAGCCAATGGTAACATTTTATAATTCACTTGGAGAATTTCACAGATACATATTTTGGATTTGTGGGTTTGGGATCTGAGGACTTTAAATTAGGACCAGTTTCATCTTAATAATTTCTGCTCACTGGCCATAGTCTGGAATTCTGTACATTAGCATTCCACAGATTTTTAAAAATTATTTCCTTTTTTAAATTCAGTTAGCCAAGATATAGTACATTATTAGTTTCAGATGTACAGATCAGTAATTCATCACTTGCATATAACACCCAGTGCTCATCAGATCACATGCCCTCCTTAATGCCCATCACCGAATTACTCCATCCCCCCCAACCTCCCCCCAGCAACCCTCAGTTTGTTTCCCATAGTTGAGTCTCTCATGGTCTGTCTCCCTCTCTGATTTCTTCCCATTCAGTTTTCTCTCCCTTGCCCTATGATCCTCTGTGCTGTGTCTTATATTCCACAAATGAGTGAAACCATATGATAATTGCCTTTCTCTGATTGATTTATTTCACTCAGCATAATACCCTCCATAATACCAGAAGATGTGATATATATATACATATACATATATATATCACATCTTCTTTATCCATTCATCTGTTGGTGGACATCTTGGCAGTTTCCATAGTTTGGCTATTGTGGACATTGCTGCTATAAACATTGGGGTGCATGTGCCCCTTCAGATCACTACATTTGTATCTTTGGGGTAAATACCTAGTAGTGCAATTGCTGGGTTGTAGGGTAACTCTATTTTTAACATCTTGAGGAACCTCCATACTGTTTTCCAGAGTGGCTATTCCAGCTTGTATTCCCACCAAAAGTGTAGGAGGGTTCCCCTTTCTCCACAACCTTGCCAACCTTTGTTGTTTCCTGACTTGTTAATTTTAGCCATTCTGACTGGTGTGGGGTCTCATTGGGGTTTTGATTTGTATTCCCCGATGCCAAATGATGTTGAGCATTTTTTTCATGTGTTTGTTGGCCATTTGTATGTCATCTTTGGAGAAATGTCTGTTCGTGTCTTCTGCCGATTTCTGGACTAGATTATTTGTTTTTTGGGTGTTGAGTTTGATAAGTTCTTTATAGATCTTGGATACTAGCTCTTTATCTGATACGTCACTTGCAAATATCTTCTCCCATTCCATTGGTTGCATTTTAGTTTTGTTGACTGTTTCCTTCACTGTGCAGAAGCTGTTTATCTTGATGAAGTCCCAATAGTTCATTTTTGCTTTTGTTTCCCTTGCCTTTGGAGACGTGTCTTTTCGGCCGAGGTTGAAAAGTTGCTGCCTGCATTCTCCTCTAGGATTTTGATGGATTCCTGTCTCACTTTTAGGTCTTTCATCCATTTTGAGTTTATCTTTGTGTATGTTGTAAGAAAATGGTCCAGTTTCATTCTTCTACATGTGGCAGCCCAATTCTCCCAACACCATTTGTTGAAGAAACTGTCTTTTTTCCAGTGGATCTTCTTTCCTGCTTTGTCAAAGATCAGTTGACCATAGAATTGAGGGTCCATTTCTGGGTTCTTTACTCTGTTACATTGATCTATGTGTCTGTTTTTGTGCTAATACCATACTGTCTTGATGACTACAGCTTTATAATAGAGCTTGAAGCCTGGCATTGTAATGCCCACAGCTTTGGTTTTCTTTTTCAACATTCCTCTGGCTACTCAGGGTCTCTTCTGGTTTCATACAAATTTTAGGATTATTTGTTCCAGCTCTGTGAAAAAGGTCAATGGTACTTTTTTTTTTTTAAGATTTTATTTATTTGACAGAGAGAGACAGCGAGAGAGGGAACACAAGCAGGGGGAGTGGGAGAGGGAGAAGCAAGCTTCCCGCCGATCAGCGAGCCCAATGTGGGGTTCGATCCCAGGACCCTGGGATCATGGCCTGAGCCGAAGGCAGACACTTAACGACTGAGCCACCCAGGCGCCCCTCGATGGTACTTTGATAAGGATTGCTTTGAATGTGTAGAGTGCTCTGGGTAGCATAGACATTTTAACAATATTTGTTCTTCCAATCCATGAGCATGGAATGTTTTTCCATTTCTTGGTGTCTTCCTCAATTTTGTTCATAAGTGTTCTGTAGTTCTTAGGGTACAGATCCTTTACGTCTTTGGTTAAGTTTATTGCTAGGTATCTTATGATTTTTGGTTCAATTATAAGTGGGATTGATTCTTTAATTTCTCTTTCTTCTGTCTCATTGTTAGTGTACAGAAATGCAACTGATTTCTGTGTGTTGACTTTATAACCTGCCACGTTGCTGAATTCTGGTATGAGTTCTAGCAATTTTGGGGTGGAGTCTTTCGGGTTTTCCACATAGAGTATCATGTCATCTGCAGAGTGGAGTTTGACTTCTTCTTTGCCAATTTGAATGCTTTTTATTTCTTTTTGTCGTCTGATTGCTGAGGTTAGGACTTCCAGTACTATGTTGAACAACAGTGGTGAGAGTGGGCATCCCTGTCATGTTCCTGACCTTAGGGGAAAAGCTCTCAGTTTTTCCCCCATTGAGAATGATATTCGCTGTGGGCTTTTCATAAATGGCTTTTATGATGTTGAGGGTCCCTCTATCCGTACACTGTGGAGAATTTTAATCAAGAAAGGATGCTGTATTTTGTCAAATGCTTTTCTGCATCAGTTGAGAGGATCACATGATTCTTGTCCTTTCTTTTGTTAATGTCCTTTCTTTTGATTGATTTGCAGATGTTGAACCACCCTTGCAGCCCAGGAATAAATCCCACTTGGTCATGGTGAATATCCTTTTAATGTACTGTTGGATCCTATTGGCTAGTATCTTGGTAAGAATTTTGGCATCCATGTTCATCAGGGATATTGGTCTGTAATTCTCCTTTTTGGTGGGGTCTTTATCTGGTTTTTGGATCAAGGTAATGCTGGCCTCATAGAATGAGTTTGGAAGTTTTCCTTCCATTTCTATTTTTTGAAACAGCTTCAGAAGAATAGGTATTAGTTCTTCTTTAAATATTTGTAGAATTCCCTTGGGAAGCTACCTGGCCCTAGACTCTTGTTTGTTGGGAGATTTTTGATTACTGCTTCAATTTCTTTGCTGGTTATGGGTCTATTCAGGTTTTCTATTTCTTCCTGTTTCAGTTTGGTGTTTATAAGTTTCTAGGAATGCATATTGCTTAATTTGTTGGCATATAGTTGCTCATAATATGTTCTTAAAATTGCTTGTATTTCCTTGGTATTGATCATAATCTCTCCTTTTTCATTCATGATTTTATTAATTTGGGTCCATTCTCTTTTCTTTTTGATAAGTCTGGCTAGGGGGTTATCAATCTTAATTCTTTCAAAGAACCAGCTTCTAGTTTCATTGATCTGATCTACTGTTCTTTTGGTTTCTATTTCATTGATTTCTGCTCTAATCTTTATTATTTCTCATCTCCTGCTTGCTTTAGGCTCTATTTGCTGTTCTTTCTCCAGCTCCTTTAGGTGTAAGTTTAGCTTGTATATTTGAGATTTTTCTAGTTTCTTGAGAAAGTCTTGTATTCCTATGTACCTCCCTCTTAGGACGGCCTTTGCTTCATCCTAAAGGTTCTGAACAGTTACGTTTTCATTTTCATTTGTTTCCTTGAATTTTTTAAATTCTTCTTTAATTTCCTCGTTGACCCATTCATTCTTTAGTAGGATGCTCTTTAGCCTCCAAATATTTGAGTTCTTTCCAAATTTCCTCTTGTGATTGAGTTCCAGTTTCAAAGCACTGTGGTCTGAAAATATGCAGGGAATAATCCGTCTTTTGGTACCAGTTGAGATCTGATTTGTGACCCAGTATGTTTTCTATTCTGGAGAATGTTCCATGTGTACTTGAGAAGAATGTGTATTCCGTTGCTTTAGGATGGAATGTTCTGAATATATCTGTGAAGTCCACCTGGTCCAGTGTGTCATTCAAAGCCTTTATTTCCTTGTTGATCTTCTGCGTAGATGATCTGTCCTTTGCAGTGAGGGGAATGTTAAAGTCCCCTACTATTATTGTGTTATTATCAATCTGTTCCTTTAATTTTGTTATTAATTGTTTATAGAATTGGCTGCTCCCAAGTTAGGAACATAAATATGTACAATTGTTAGATATTCTTGGTGTATAGACCCTTTAAGTATGACATAGTGTCCCTCTTCATCTCTTATTACAGTCTTTGGTTTAAAATCTAATTTGTCTGATATAAGGATTGCTACCCCAGCTTTCTTTTGATGTCCATTAGCATGATACATTGTTCTCCATCCCCTCACTTTCAATTTGGAGGTGTCTTTGGGTCTAAAATGAGTCTCTTGTAGACAGCATATGGATGGGTCTTGCTTTTTTTTTTTTAAAGATTTTATTTATTTATTTGAGAGAGTGAGAATGAGAGAGAGAGAGAGCACATGAGAGGGGGTGGGTCAGAGGGAGAAGCAGACTCCCTGCTTAGCAGGGAGCCCGATGTGGGACTCAATCCCGGGACTCCAGGATCATGACCTGAGCCGAAGGCAGTCGCTTAACCAACTGAGCCACCCAGGCGCCCTTGCTTTTTTTTTTTTTATCCAATCTGATACTCTGTGTCTTTTGATTGGGGCATTTAGCCCATTTACATTCAGAATAACTATTGAAAGATATGAATTTAATGCCATTGTATTACCTGCAAAGTCACTGTTTCTGTATATTGTCCCTGTTTGTTTCTGGTCTATGTTACTGTGGGGCTCTCTCTTTGCTTACAGGATCCCCTTTAATATTTCTTGCAGGCCTGGTTTAGTGATCACAAATTCCTTAAGTTTCTGTTTGTCCTGAAAACTCTATCTCTCCTTCCATTTTGAATGACAGCCTTGCAGGGTAAAGGATTCTTGGCTGCATGTTTTTCTCATTTAGTACCCTGAATATATATATCATGCCAGTCCTTTCTGGCCTGCCAGGTCTCTGTGGATAGGTCTGCTGCCAGTCTAATGTTTTTACCCTTGTAGTTAAGGCCTTCTTGTCTCAAGCTGTGTTCAGGATTTTCTCTTTATCTCCAAAATTTGCAAGCTTCACTATTATGTTGGGGTGTTGATCTATTTTTATTGATTTTGAGGGGGGTTCTCTATTCCTCCTGGACTTGAATGCCTGTTTCCTTCCACAGATTAGGGAAGTTCTCAGCTATGATTTGTTCAAATATACTGTCTATCCCTCTCTCTCTTTCCTCTTCCTCTGGGACCCCAATCAATTTAATATTGTTTTGCTTTATGGTATTGCTGATTTCTCAAAGCCTCCTCTCATGATCCCTTAGTTGTTTTTCTCTCTTTTCCTCAGCTTCCTTACATTCCAACATTCTGTATTCTGTGTCACTGACTTTCTGTTCTGCCTCATTTACCCTAGCCACTAGAGCATCCAGTTTAGACTGCATCTCAGTTAAAGCATTTTTAATTTCGGCCTGACTAGATTTTAGTTCTTTTATTTCTTCACTAAGGGATTCTATAGTGTCTTTTATGGTTTTTTCAAGCCCAGCTAGTAGTATCTTTATAATCATTATTCTGAATTCCATGTCCAACATTTTACTTATATCCATATATCCATATAAATCTATGGCAGAGGGTATTACTTCTGGTTCTTCCTTTTGTGGTGAATTCCTCCATCTAGTCATTCTTCTAGCTAGTCCAGAGAAGAACAGATAAACGAGAGAACAAAAGAGAAATGAAAAGTTAAAAATTTTAAAAAAGTAGCAACCACAACCCCAGCAAAATATACACTAGACAAATTAGAAGAGATCAGAAACCAAAAAAGTGGGGGAAAAGAATATAATCAAACAGGTTGACAGAACAGGGTGATACACTTGGTCCTGGGTGTATTTTGGTCTGTTTGTTAGAAGACACTTGATCCCACATTGTAAAGATAGAAAGACTTATATATATATACACAAAAATAAAATTGAATACAGTGAAAGGAAGCCAAAAATGAGACTATATCTATAAAATGTGAATGTAAAAATTAAAGTTAAAAAAAAACCTTAAAAACAAATAGTTGAAAAATAAGAAACTAGTTGAAAAGGAAAAAAAGCAAAGGAAAACTTAAAACTGAAAGATAAAAGAATCATGACAAAAATCTTGAATTCTATATATTATTTTCCCGTAGCACTGGAGTTTGGCAGTTCTTTGTGCTCTGTAAACTTGGTATTGGCCTGGTGTTCCAGCTGGTCTTCTGGGGGAGAGGCCTGTTGCACTGATTCTCAGGTATCTTTAGCTGTGTGGGATTGCATCACCCCTTGCTCGGGGGGCCGGGCTCAGTATAAGCTACTTGGGGTTGTTCTATGTGGCTTTTGTTTCCTGAAGTCTTTCTGCGCAGCTTTAGAGGATGAAAATAAAAATCGCCCAGCCCTGATCTTCAGCCCCAGAGCTGAGAGATCCCGGCCCCCTCTCTTCAGTAAACCCTCAGGGAAAAGCAGTCTTCACTTTTGTGTGAGTCAAACTCTTCAGACTCCTGCGGTGTGTGCCAGTGCCAATCCTCCCAGGGAAGGGAGGGGGTCACCTTGGGGCTGCCGCATGCAGGGCCCCTGCCTGGAGAGGAGTCACCTGATCCATGGGTCACCGGACCCATGCCGCCCCTCCCAGGGGAAGGAAGGAGGGTTAACGCAGTTTCTGCCCTTTGCAGGGTCCCTGTACAGAGTGGTCGCCCTATCATGCCGCAGTTTGCGGTTTATGGCAATCAGAGCTGAGAGCCCACTCCTGGGCTGGCTATTTGTAGCTGGTTTCCCGCTCCAGTGCTTGGGAACTCTGCTGGCTCAGGCACCCCTATTCTTTCTGTGACCCCAGGGATCTGAGACCACACTGTCCAACCTAGGATTCTGCCCTGCTGTGCCACCTGAGCACCTTTCAGGCAGGGATGTCTCTCACTGGAGCAGACTTCTAAAAGTTCGGATTTTGTGCTCTAGGGCTATATCACGTTCCGATGGCCAGTTTACAGAGGCTTCCTCCCCCCACCATTTATCTTCAGATATATCCCCTCAGATTCACTTCTCTGCACCTCCTACCTTGCAAAAAGTGGTCGGTTTTCTATTTGTAGGATTCCAGCAATTCTTTTCTTACATCTCAGGTTGAATTCACTGGTGTTCAGAATGATGATAATTATCTAGCTAAATTCAAGGGACCAGGATGAAACGAGGCTCCTATTCTTCTACCATCTTGCCTCCTTCCTAGCATTCCAGATTTTAATGTTTATGAAGCAGTTTTAAAATTTCCATTGACTTATACTTTCAAAGATTTTATGCTTACTTTTTTAAAAGATTTTATTTTAGGGACGCCTGGGTGGCTCAGTAGTTGGGCATCTGCCTTCGAATCAGGTCATGATCCCAGGGTCCTGGGTTCGAGCCCTGCATCAGGCTCCCTGCTCGGCGGGAAGCCTGCTTCTCCCCCTGCTTGTGTTCCCTCTCTCACGGTCTCTCTCTCTGTAAATAAATAAATGAAATCTTCAAAAAAATAAATAAGAGATTTATTTTAGAGAGGGAGAGTGTGAGTAGGGGGAAGGGCAGAGGGAAAGCATCTCAAACTGAGAGCAGAGCCCCCACATGGGTGGGGCTCAATCCCAGGACCCGAAGATCATGACCTAAGCCAAAATCAGGAGTCGGTCACTCAACCAACTGAGCCCCCCAGGTGCCCCTAATGCTTACTTTTAAACACCCTCAGGTTTGTTCATATTATAACAAAAAGATTTTAAAAATAATTGGAAGCATTTCAAACACCATCAATCAACCTCCCAAGAGAAGCTGTAACCTTTGTGTGTAATTACATTTTTGTAACTAAATTTATTTTTCTTTTTAGTTACATTGCAAGATATATATGGTACCAATTAATTATCAGCTTCAGACTGTACCTAAATTTTGTCACAAGTTGTTAATGAGCGTGATATTCTGTAAAAACCAACGCTTAAACAAATAATTATTGTACTGGTAGGTCTTTCATCCTGAAATAATCACTAACTTGCTATCACATCTTTTTCTTTTTTTTTTTTTTCTTATTTCACAGCTATAGTATTAATTGGCAGATACCAGCTGCATGGTTAAATCTGCATCTCACTGTCCTTTAATTCCTTCTCCAACCCACATACCATTCTCAGCACTCACTGCCTTACCTCCATGTCCCTTTGTTCCATTCTGTTATATCCACCCTCATATTTCCAAACTGGATTAACTGCTGTTGATTTTAGAATTATCGGCATATTGTGATGGTGAGAATAAAAATGTGTTCTGGGATATCTGAACATGTAGGTTAAGTAGAAACCAAAGGATATTTTCCCACCCCAACTGCATCTTATAATCTCAGTAATTTCTCACTCACCCCTCATACCTTGACTAGCCCGTGGGACAGTGCTTGGTCAAAAAGAATCAGATGATATGAGTACAATGGTGTGCAGTTCCAATCAGCTGTAAGTGTTTAGTGAGCCCTACCCTCTGTGCAGCTTGTCTCAGCATTATGGGCAATGAGATGCCAGGTTCTCTTTTAAGATCAAGCATAGACTCAACCCCTCTCTTTGGTTAAGACTCGAAAGAATTTTAGGAGAGTCTCCAGCTGAGAAGGAATTGATATACAAGTAACACTTACCTTTGCAACACCATGAATGAATCTAGAGGACATTAGGCTAAGTGAAATTAGCCAGACAAAGACAAATGCTACATGACTTCACTTAAATGTGGAATCTTAAAGAAAGGTTGAACTCATAGAAACAGAACAGGGAAAGAATGGGGGAGATGGGGAGGTGCTGGTCAAAGGTACAAGCATTCATTTAGAAGATGAATAAGTTCTAGTGGTCTAATGTACAGCATGGTGATTATAGTTTATAGTACTGTGTTGCGTGCTTGAACTTTGCTAGGAAAATAGACCCTAAGCATTCTCACACGTACAGAAAGTAGCTTGATATAAGTTGATAGATGTGTTAACCTAATTGGGGTAATCATCTCATGAAGTATACATTTGTCAGATATTCAGATGATACTGTACACTTTACAGATTTGTCAATTTGTCAATTATGCCAAATAAGGCTGAAAAAACCAGTGATGCAGACTTTTCTGGTCGGGGTGAGATTTTCATAGATCCACAGAGCTAAAGATGGCATAAATATTAACATGCGTATCATCCTTCTAGAGTTTACAAAATATCTTTATTTTTTCTCCATTTGAGAGGCTTACAGAAGTTAAATAATTGACTCTGGTTACTCAGTGTGATAGGCTGAATAAAGGTGCCCTAAAAATATCCACACCCTAATCCCTGACACCTGTGAATGTTACCTTACATGGTAATAGAGACTTCATAGAGATAAAGGTAAAGGTAAATATCTTGAGATGGGGAGATGATCCTGGATCATCTGGGTGGGTCCAAAGGAATCACTAGGGTCCTTATGAGAGAGAGCAGTAGAAGATTCCATGAGGGAAGGAAAAGATTGGAGTGATGGGAGGAAATGGTTATGAGCCAAGGAATGTGGGAGCCTCCAGAAGCTGGAAGGGGCAAGGAATGAACTGTCTCCTGGAGGGTCCAGAAGGGGGACCGTCACTGTAGCCCTGTAAGGCTCATTTTGGGCTTTTGAGCTGCAGAACTGTGAGAGAACAAATGTGTGTTTTAAGACACTAAATTTGTGGTAATGTGTTACAGCAGCAACAAGATTACTAATGAAGCCAGGAAACACTGGTGTTTGCAGTACCAGGTAGAACTGATACGCTCGTTATTCAGCACTCATAGTGCTTGTGCTGTCTATATCTCTCTGAAATTTTTCAAAATTCCACATCATCAGGTAAGTGTTGTATCAAGTCCAAGTCTTTTCCAAAGAGGAAGCAAGACGTCTTTGTAAATTGTATGGTTTAGAAATTTTCTTTACAAATTATAGCTGTGAAGGGAAATTTCTACCTTTTTCAGTTGCCCACATAGGCAGTCTCTTTGGGCTTGGACAAATTTTTAATTACTCCTTGAGTAATTAGCATTCTTATATTAAGGATGACTAGAATTTCATAAAAATTTTTTTTAAAAGTTCTCTAATGGGAAGGACTCGGTAGATCTTAAAATTATCCTGCTACTCTAAAATCTTATTTACACATTGTTTTGTTTTACACAGTTTCACTGAAAGCTTAAATACCAAAATATAGTCTATATTGTAGTTTCTAAATAATGGTCCCATTTTTGCCTCCGATAAATCCTAATGTGATAATGATAGATTTGCCTTTTTGCAAAAATCCCTTCAGCCAATTTGGTGAGACTAAAAGAAAATTGAATTTTTCTCAGCAAGAAAGATTGTAAAGCTAATTTCTCTAATGCTTTATGATTCACATAAGCCAAGGTTAAAAGATTATATATATTCACATTTCAGAATTCTAGTGATTACTTGGGTTTCCCAAAAGAGTTTCAGAAAGAGAAAAAAGAGCAGTCAATCTTATTTCAGGGCAGACAAGTGGTATTATAGTTTAAAGAAGGTGATTTTTTTCCCCCAACAAGACTTCACCCATGGGCATTGTTTTGGATGGATGTGGGAAATTGTGTCAGGAGTCAGGGAAACCATCTAAGAAAGAGAAGGAGGACCGTTTGGGCTGAGAATAGGAGGAGGGTTCCCATTGTGTCTGGCCTTGTTGGCCGGCCTCAACTTCCAGAACATTCAAGTTTTAGGAGTGCCTGGGACCAAGAATGTTTTATATGTAAACTCCAAGAATAGAAGGTAAAGAAAGAGAACCTTGGACTCACCCTCATGCCACTATAATCATAGTTCCTAGGACAGTGCTTGACACACGGCAGACACTCAACAGGATTTGTGGAATCCATGCGTAAGTACATGAATGAATAAATATAAAAGCAGTTGCTTCCCTGAATATTTTTTTAGTAACGAATGACATGTCTAAATGGCACTAAGCTTATTTACTCCTAGTGGAACCACCACCACTCTCAACAAGTATTTGAGATGGCAGGGTGTATCAAGTCAAACATACTTTCATTATCAAAAGATTTTCCTCTGAAAGCAGTGCCTTCTCCAACTGAGCATATAACAATCTATTGTTCTCAAGTAATGAAGAATCCTATTATGGTTTGATATGTTTCATAACAACTAGTTGTTTGGGAGGCTACTTTGCAGACTCGGTGGTCTAAGAGGGGAGAGAGCAGGACACTTGGATCCAGGAAGTTCTATCCCTGAAACAGAGAGATGTCACCAGGAGGAGAATGTAGTTATTTCCAACCAATATGTATCATGTAATGTTCTTCATCATAAGTGAGCTGAGATTTTTGATTAGCATTTGATATAGATGAATGTGGTCAATACATAACTTCCTCACAAATCATAAGTATCAATTTTTCCACAAAAGTCTGAATCTATGAAAAAGAAGAGAATGCGGGGCGCCTGGGTGGCTCAGTCGGTTAAGTGTCTGCCTTCTACTCAGGTCATGATCCAGGGGTCCTGGAATCGAGCCCCGGGGGGCCGGACTCCCTGCTCAGCGGGGAGCCTGCTTTTCCCTCCCTCTGCCCCTGCCTGTGCTCTCTCTTGCTCTCACGTTTGCTCTCGCTCTCGCTCTCGAGTAAATAAATCTTAAAAAAAGAAGAAGAAGAGAATGCTGTTTCAAGCAGTGCCTCCAGCCTGCCTTCACAGACGTAACACATGTGTACTGGGATCTGGGGACAGTAATAAGGCAGAGGAAGTATGTGGCACATACATCTGTTCTGTCAGCCCTCAGACAAGCAGAGCAGCAAAGTTGAGCCCCTCCAGGAAAGAATCTAAGCTAGAGGGAGAGAGTAAAGCATGATATACAATCTCCCAGTCACAGGCGGAGGGACAGTTAAGGGCATAAATGGAATGTGCAAATCTCAGGCAAGGTGACATTCCAGGGAGCTGGGTAAAGCCAGTTGAAGAGGTCAGGCAGCAATGGGCTCAAGTGTGATTCTGGCACAAGCAGGGTCCGGGTGGCTGTGTAGAGTTCAAGACAGAGGCAAGGGCATTGGTTAGGAACAAATATCAGGAAGGGCATTTTAGGTTTTAAGTGGCAAGCTGATCTATAGGAAGACACAAAGTTGATCTTAGTTTTGTGGGGTTTTTTTCCTTTTATTGTGATAAAACAGGCAAACCATAAAGTTTACCATCTTAATTATTTTTAAGTGTATACTTCAGGGGCATTCAGAGCATTCACAATTATTTGACACCAAAAGCAAAGGCAACAAAAGCAAAAATAAACATGTGGGACTACATCAAACTAAAAAGCTTCTGTACAGCAAAGGAAACCATCGATAAGATGAAAAAGCAACCTATCAAATGGGAGAAAATATCTTTAAATCATATATGAGGAGTTAATATCCAAAATATATAAAGAACTCCTGCAACTCAATAGCAAAATATATATATATATATATATATATATATATATATATATATATGATTAAAAATCAGCAGAAGGGGGGTGCCTGGGTGGCTCAATTAAGTGTCTGCCTTCGGCTCAGGTCATGATCCCAGGGTCCTGGGATCGAGCCCCTCATCGGACTCCCTGCTCAGCAGAGAGCCTGCTTCTCCCTCTGCTGCTCACCCTGCTTGTACTCGCTCGCTCTCTCTGTCAAATAAATAAATAAAATCTTTTAAAAAAATCAGAAGATCTGAATAGATATTTTTACTAAGAAGACATACAAATGGCCAACAGGTATGTGAAAAGGTGCTCAACATCCCTAGTCATCAGGAAAATGCTAATCAAAACCACAGTGAGAGATGACCTCACACCTGTTAGAATGGCTCTCATCAAAAAGACAAGAAATAAGTGTTGGCGAGGATGTGGAGAAAAGGGATCTCGTGCACTGTTGGTGGGAATAGAAATTGGCGCAGCCACTGTGGAAAACAGTATGGAGGTTCCTCAAAAGATTAAAAATAGAACTATCATGTGATGCAGCAATTCCACTTCTGAGTATTAGTCTGAAGAAAACAAAAACACCAATTCAAAAAGATATATGCACCCTTATGTTCCTTGCAGCATTTTTTTTTACAATAGTCAAGATATGGAAGCAGCCTAAGCTCTACGGCTGGATGAATCACATGTCAGCAACCACAAGCTCTTGCCCAGACACAGAATGCCTTACCTTCTGGGAACTCAAGAGTCTGAGCATTTGGAGCAAAGTGAGGCCTCCTATGTTGAACCATAAAAGAAAACAACTCAATTTAAAATAAACCTGCCAAAGAGAATGGTAGAATTGTTGAATCCTGACCTTTCACGCCATTTGTCTAGTAAGAGAGAATCCACACGCACCTCTAGAATAAAGAGGTACTTCTTTAGAGAGCATGCCTGAATTGACCTGTGAGCACAGCAGGACTATTTTATATGCTCTGGTCAGTCTCTTTTTCAAACTCCGCTCTTCCATGAAAGTGATAATCACCAGAATGATTATTTAAAAGAAAAAAAATAGATTATTTCCCTGTGAGGATCCAGGCCCTCAGAAAGGCAGCCTTCCCACCAGCAGAAAGGCGACTTTGAGCTGCCGAGAGAGCCTGGCTTCAAATCTATCTTCCCTGTCAAATTCCCCTCAGCGTAGGGTCTACAATTCCCTTAGGAGCAAGGCTTCGAGAGTTGACGCACAAAATCTCCCCAAGTCACACTTCATATGCAGCAGCTCTTTGATCCTTGGACGACTAGCCAAGTGGTCTGGGGGAGCAGGGAAAGGGAGAATAGAGAACATTCAGTGCTGGGTATTAGAGGAACAGTCCTGACTGTAGGCTGAGCAGTTAAGCTAAACTGCCCTGTTGACCACTTGGCCTGGGCGGGTGGCTGCTGGTCTTCCATTTAGACAGGCCCACAGTGCCCCCTGCAGGGAGGAGAGCAGAGGTTTGGCTGGCTTTGTTCTAGGTTATTTCACTATTTGGGTAGAAACAGGATAGGTAAGAAGCTGAAAAAATATGAAATGTCTCGATCTACCAGATATGGGAGATTAGCTTTCTCAGCTTGACTCTGAGCTCGTTAAGTCTGTAGTCAACAGAATCAGGACATCAGGAATGACAATCTTCCAAAGGACGAGAAGAAGTCATTTGAAGTTTAATCTTAGAGAAACACATGACCGCTTTCCCTTCACCTTAATAGACATATCTTGCAATCTTCATGACTTTTATGATTTTTAATTCTGTATGCTTAATTTTAAATGATTATGATCATTTATGTATACCAAACTTTTTATCAATCTATTGTATAATGTTTCAGTAGCCACACAAGTCTATTAATATTAAGTTGCTGGATAATAATTTACCTAATCATATTTTTGTGCCTTCACACTTTGGCCCATATCTAATCTAAATGTTGTGTACAAATGACTTGTTTCCCTTGAATTAATTATTTAGGATAACAGCATAGTGACAGATGTGGCAGATGTGTAGATGCTGGAGGAATAAAGATTTGAATTCAGAACTGGACTTTTCCACTTTTAGACAACATGCCCGTGGGAATATTAATAATCCTCTCTGAAGCTCAAATGGCTCTCTCTCTCTCAAATAAATAAAAAATCTTAAAAAAAAAAAAAGAGCAAGAAAGAAGAAGAAGAGTTCAGTGTAAAACAGACGGAGCCTGGAGGGACAGTGTTAGAGCATTGATACAGGCAGGAGAGAGCCCAGAGCATACAGGAAAATCGGAGAGTGGAGGAAGGGGCTTTTAAAAGGTGTTGCCCCAGATTATGAATCATATCTCTTTAATGTTCTTCAGTGAATAAAAACAAAGAATGTAAACACTTTATAATAAATTTGTGGCTGCTGATTCTGTCTCTGGAACGTAACTTTGCTCTGCAAACAATGTGGATCCCTAGATGCATAGGAATTAGCCATCATCATCATCTTTATTAATATTATCACATACTTATTCATAGACTTGAGATGACAGTATGAGGGGTGAAGTCATTTTCATGACTAATAGCATTTTTCTATTCAGAAAGTATGTTCTGGTTTATACTGATCTGACTGCCTTTCAAAAGGGCGTACCAAGCTCTTCCCCTGGTTGCCTGCTGTGCCAGGGTCTCCCGCTGGTTGAATTAGGTCAGTCACCGAGTAGCCTCTCTCTAGAAACCTGAGCATGTCTGCGCTTACTGGTGGTGGGACTCACTTAATCTTGGGGGGAAGGAGTGCTTCTGGAGAATGCTGTTGTCTTCATGAGAAGCAAAGTCAAGGCAAGGACTTGACAGATTTTCTCTCCCCAGGCACTTCCCCGGGCCCCTCTGGCAGGCATATCATGGGGGGGTCTCTCCCCAGGCCACTTCCCTGGGCCCCCATGGGGGGGGCAGCAATCATTAACCTTTATTGTCTCAGCAACTCCACAGTAAGTATATACAACTATATCACAAATCACAAAAAGTCTAATCTAGATTTACCAAGCTGATGAGAACAGCAATTTCAGCCTTGAAAGGATCCAATCCTTAAAGGCTTCTCAAGGACTTCTGCTTTCAGAGTTCAAGCCGGAGATCTGTTATCTTCCTGATCTGAATACCTAGTGAAAAGCTAAAAACAAAAATATCTGTATTAGCTCAAGGTTACAATGAAATGGAAAGCAAAATTTAGAACAAGAGCAAAACCATGGATGTAGACCAGTTCACAAGAGTCGTAAAACATTACCAGCTCTATAAGTAAATAATGCCCCTGGCCAGAGTAAATAATTAGCAAGTATCCATCTTTGCATCATGAATAGCAGTAGAACTGACAATATTCACTTACAAAACCAATGGCCACTCCAGTACCTCAGTCTAATTAAAGACGAAAAAAATATAAGTCATCTAGAAAAAGGAAGTGTTTAAGTCACCGCCAATGTATACTGATAAAAATCATGGAGTAATACAATACCTTCTGCCCACAGTAATAATTCATGACACAGCCACGGGAGTCAAGGCATTGTGTTGATAAGTTTTGTGTGACATTGGGATCTCTTTAGTAAAATATGATAGGTGTTTCTGGAAATAGGAAGTAGTCAAAGATGTCATTGAGTGAGTAGCTTTCAAAAAAAATTATTTCATATATTGAAGCCATTTTAAAGGGAAGTTTGAAGTTCTATTGAATAGATTAAATTTAGCAGAACGTTCTAATTCAGAAGCATTAGATGAAAAGAAGTTTGGAATTCTTGAGATGGAGGGCAATGGCTAGAATAGTGAAGCCTGAAGCATAGTAAGCCTTATTCTCACCCTTACACACACACACACACACACACATACAGCACATACTAAAAACATACATGTAATTTTTAAAATTAGTCATAATGGCCATGAATGGAAAAGAGATGCCTTAGTACCTGGGAGGGCCATTGGTTGGCTGAACTGGGAAAGGCTGGGATGAGTGGCTGGCTTCAGCAAGCTTGTCTACAAGAGCAACTTGGATCTTTTTAGTACTGGGGCGAAATCTCTTCCCCCATGCAATCACCACCAGCAGCAGCCCCTCTGCTTCATCTGTTCCCACTGGCCTCCCCCTGACTCATTCCTCTTCCTGCCAAGTGCCAAGACTCTCTGTCTGAGCAGGAAGGGAAGTGGGAAGGAGGGACAGGTAACAGAAGAGTGGAACTTGCTTTATCAGCTTGAAAGAGGGCCACTAGTGGAGCGCCTGGCTGGCTCAGCTAATAAGACAGGTGACCCTGGGGCACCTGGGTGGCTCAGTTTGTAAGCAACTGCCTTCAGCTCAGGTCATGGTCCCAGGGTCCTGGGATCGAGCCCCACATCGGACTCCCTGCTCTGAGGGAAGCCTGCTTCTCCCTCTCCCACTCCCCCTGCTTGTGTTCCCTCTCTCACTGTCTCTCACTCTGTCAGATAAAATCTTTAAAAAAAATACAGGTCTCATCTTTAAAAAAAAAAAAAAGGCATGTGACCCTTGATCTCAGGGTTATGAGTTTGAGCCCCACGTTGAGGGTAGAGTTTACTTTAAAAAAAAAAAGAGGGCTGCTAAATAAGCCTCTATGATTGTTTTGTTTTGTTGAAATGCTGGATATCAGGCTCTAACAAGAGATGAGGCTTGATTCCTCCTATTGGCAGATAAAAAGAGAACAGGGTATGTAACTATACCTCTAGCATAAGGTATCAGCCTTTTAAGAAATTAAGTCATATAAGTACCTTAAGAAATTATGGTTTTTATTTCATACAAATAAACACCCCTTCTTCCTCTTTATTGCTATACCATAGACTTCCAGCATCATTTATTCTCGAGACCCTTCTTTGGAGATAGGGACCTGAGAACACACTGATTATAAAGAAGGATTAATTGAAAAGTATTTCCTGTGATTAGGGGTATAAAGCTGTTTCTCTGTTACTAAAGACTATCTACTAAATACCACAAAATAAAAATTTTAAACGGAAGAATCCTTCCTTCCACAATCTTAGGATCACATCCTGCAAAGATGAGAACTTGGTACAACAGACTCCATACTGCCCCTCTATGCATGTTAGCTGAACGCACTGCCAACTTTCGGCCTCAATACCCTGACTTGACTGGCCTCGCATTCTTCCATTTATTTTGTGTTCTGGGCAAAATGGAACTTTTGGCAGAGTTTTGGACCACAGTGGCCGAGGGATTAAAAGGGGATATGCTCGAGAGATACTTCTTAATCTGCTGCCAAAATAAAACCAAACAAAAGGAAAAGGTCATGCTAGGTATTAAAATGCAAGCTTTACCGGGGCTTGAAATCCCGTCAAGGGAACAGAGAAATCGGTGGGCAATCGGTTAGGAATAGGTGGGAAGTGCTTTGACATGAAGAAAAACGCCATTATCATCAGGACTTGCTGACAGTCGACAAACAGCAGAGGGGAGAAGCCATTGCCTGAGGCCCATTCTGACTTGAAGGGATTTGAAGAGAATCAAAGCTGGGGATATTGCTGGAGTGGTGGGGGGTGGGAGGGATGGGGTGGTTGGGTGATAGACATTGGGTAGGGTATGTGCTATGGTGAGAGCTGTGAATTGTGCAAGACTGTTGAATCACAGATCTGTACTTCTGAAACAAATAATGCAACATATGTTAAGACAAAAGGAAAAGAAGAAGATAGCAGGAGGGGAAGAATGAAGGGGAGTAAGTCGGAGGGGGAGACGAACCATGAGAGACGATGGACTCTGAAAAACAAACTGAGGGTTCTAGAGGGGAGGCGGGTGGGGGGATGGGTTAGCCTGGTGATGGGTATTAAAGAGGGCACGTTCTGCGTGGAGCACTGGGTGTTATGCACAAACAATGAATCATGGAACACTACATCAAGAACTAATGATGTAATGTATGGTGATTAACATAACAATAAAAAATTAAAAAAAAAAAAAGCTGGGGATAGGTCTCCAAGGGAATTCTGCTAAAAAGCAGTGGTTTTTTTCAAAGTGTGGTCCTGGACCAACAGCGTCAGTCTTACTTAGAACTTCTTAAAACCATTAACTCTTGGGCTCGTTTTCCCTACCATATTAGCAAGGCGATTCTAATGCCGGCTGGTTTGGGAACCACGGAGTTGCGTTTCAGCTGGGCTCTCATTTCCATGCTGCGTCCCGGGCATGTGCGCGCGTCTATGTTTAGAATTTTGGATTGTAATAGAAACCTTTACATTTTTGCTTGTTTTAAGCCAGAGATGTTAGTGGAGGAATAGTAAACACAAAGTGGAGTCGCTAAGTTACAATAAGTAATCTAAAATGATAGAAAAAGGCGAAAATAGGCAAATACTTTTTTGTTTTTATATCCTTTTCCTTAACAGTCAAGTGCGAGTCACCTGAAATTCTCTTGACTTAAACATCATATTTGTTTTGATTTGGGAGGAACCTTAGGAACATCTGTTACCACCTTCTGGTTTTACAGATGAAGCCAATGGGGTAAGGACACAACAACGTGCCCACGTTAATCAGAAATTCACCATCCTAATTCTAAGGCAGAGGGATTACAGGTAAAAGTTTAAATTCAGTGGCTATTCTTGATTGGGAGGGAAAAATAAAACGTTTACACACGTTTTGTAAAATTAAATGGGTCGTTTAACTGTCCTCCCCATCTCTGGGCTGCTACCCGCGGCTGGTGGCTAAGACTTGGATCCCGAGAGGAACACATCTATCTCTCAGGAGGCCGAGGCTTAGTGGAGCAGACCGTGGCCCCAGCTGCAAGGCTGCCTTTGCCAGAGGAATGAAAGAGTCTTTTCACTCCCTGCTTCTTCCTGCCCCCATGCCAGGCCCAGCACCAGCAGTGGCCCCACCTTCTTTCTGCGAATGCATGCTTCAATTCTAGAAGGAAATTGTGGGCGACTTGCCCAGGGAGGATTACTTGTGAGTAAAGGCATAAACTTTATGATAATTATTAATCACTATTATTTTACTTATGCACTATATCCCTCCTTTGAAAAAGCATTTAAGGGACCACTTTGTTGTTTAAGGGCTGGATGTCTGTCCCATCCTCTTACCAGGCCTTCAACATCCTCAGAAGGCAAGGGGATGGAGTCAGCCCTGGCTCCATGTCTCAGTGCTTCCTGCAGTGCTGGGTTGTCTGCCTTGCACACACTAAGGGCTCCGTGGATATCTGGTGCATTACTGAGTGAGTGTGAGAGAGGAATATGGGAAACCGGTAATAGAAAGGAGAGGGAAAATTTCCCGTTTGCCAGACGAGAGGGACAATTCCTGAGAACTGAATCCTCTGATTTTTGCTTTACTTTTAGGAGTAAAGATAGTAAGAGGACACAAAGTCGTGTTAGGGTCACCCTGAAGTCGAGCATGGCAACCCAGATCCTTATGTATTTCCAAGTCTGGGAAAAGAGTATTTTCTAAGAGGGTAATGCCTGGGATGGGAAACATTCCAAACCAGAGTCCAGGCAGTCTTCACAGCTGGGATAAGTTATGGTTCTAAATGCAAATGAAAACCCAGAGTTAACCCAAAAAAAGCAATGGTGAAATCATACCGAGATTTGGAGACAAATTGGTATTTGTCATTTAACTCAGGTGTCTGCTAATACTGTGATACCAGTTATCCTGAGGAGTATCAAACTAGAATGTCAGATAAACTCTCCATTGCAATACTCCTAATAATTCTGTTTTTTTCCTACTACAGTTTCTGCACTAGATTTTAAGTGACTAAATGAATTAATATTTTTTTTAATTCTGTCTGAGCCTTTTGCTATTTAAAGTCTTAATAAACAGTGACATGAACAAGATGTTGACACTTGGAAGAAAAAAGGATGGGACGATGACCTTGGTGGCAAATCAATAGCTGATTTAGTTTAGAGAAAAATGGAAGTATTTGGAGAAAAAACCCTGCAATTTATTTTTTTGAAACATTATATTTATGCTCAAGAAACTTATGGTTTGATACATTAGGATTTTAAATTTTCACTTTAGTAAAAATCTATTGGAAAACATAAAACACACATCTAAATATATAGATAGCTTGACTTCTCTAAATATTGAATTTGACACACACAGTAACCAACTGATTAAGTTGACAAGATGTTTTAGGTTCTAACACCTTAGCTTGCAACTCTATTAGGAAAGGCATAGAAATGACATATTAGAAATAACTTCCTTATTGGCAATTTTTTTAAAGTTAGGAGGAATAAAAATGTCTTGGCTGGGAATCATGGAGATTGTGGGGAAGTCATATTCTATTTCAGTGATTGATAAACATGACCTGAATGCTGAAATTCTCTCTGTTTTGTTTTGGATGACCCTTCTTCCTCAAAAGCTTTCTGGATTGGTTTTTGTTTATTTGGAAGCTCATGTGAGCCCAGTGGGGGAGAGCACATGCCTGTGTGGTTAATTCCTGCATCCCCGGCAGCTAATGAAGTTCCTGACTTATGTGGGTAAAATGGAAGGGAGATAGGAAGCAACCAAAGAAACACGATTTTTTTGTTGACATGTTTAAAATATCTTAAACTGATCATTTCCTTGAAAGAAAAACAATGAGCTTTAAAATTTTGTAGCCATGATCATTTTAGAGTTTATGAATAGTCATATACATGCCTTGAATCCTTTTCTTGTTTGTAATATTTAGACTTCAAGCATGTTGCAGCAAGAACAGGGAATACACAAATAAGTTATGGACTGTAAATTTGCTGAGGTAAATGCTTATTCATACTTATTCAGAGAATGTATTATTTTTTTAAAGCTTAATAAAAGTAATTTTAATGAATGTGTCTATTGTTATGTTTGAACCAAAAATTCTTTAGGTTGAGCCTATACCATCACACTGGTGAGTGAGAAGGTGTCACCAGGCAAGCAGAAATTCTGTCTCTCCTTTGCCTGTGTAACTAACAAGGCTGACAAAACACAGACATCTACCTCCGCATTTGTTCTCAGACGCCCTGCTCTAAGAGGAGCTCAAATTACACTATTTTAAAACCACAAAAAAAGTGCACATAGGCTTCCAGCCTTTTACAATTAATATATTTTCAGAACTCAGCTGTGCTTGGGGCGCCTGGGTGGCTCAGTCGGCTAAGCAACTGCCTTCGGCTCAGGTCATGATCCTGGAGTCCCGGGATCGAGTCCCGCATCGGGCTCCCTGCTCAGGGGGGGAGTCTGCTTCTCCCTCTGACCCTCCCCCCTCTCATGTGCTCTCTCTCTGTCTCTCATTGTTGCTCTCTCAAATAAATAAATAAATAAAATCTTAAAAAAAAAAAGAACTCAGCTGTGCTCAAAATTTCAGCTGGAAACTGAGAATCAGAAATGGTGTCAGTGCTTCGTACATAATAGGTACTCAGATATTTGACTGTTTCTTTGAAATTGCTGAACCAGAATTCCTATCCTGGCAGGAAGATGGAATGGGGAGAGAAATATAAGATTCGCTTCAAAATAATGAGGAAGTCCAGAGACTTCAAGGGAGGTGCCCAAGGCAAGGGTGGTCGTGGTGGCCCCGGTGGGGCTGATGGTGGGGAGAGGAGTGCAATCATTTTGGTGGAGGGAGAGGACAAGTTTCCTCTTGAGGGCAGTTACGGCATTTGAGATAGATCTAGAAAGCAGAGAGTGTAGAAAGCATAGTTTGTTCTGGAACTTGACCCTGGTCAAGTTAAGTATGCAAACTTTCTGTGCCTCAGTTGTCTCATAGTAAGACAGAAGTAAGAATAGTACCTGCCTTGAGGGCGGATGTGTCCTGAGACTAATGAAGGTCAATTTTCAGGACCCATCACTTGTGCCCATCCAAGTATTTATTTTTGTAAGTACTAATTTTGATATTTGTAATTTTATTTTATTTTATTTTATTTTACTTAATTTTCTTGTGATAAGAACACTTAACATGAGATCTATCCTCAAAAAAATGTAAGTTTGCAATACAGTGTTCTTAACTATTGCACTATGTTGCAAAGCAGATCTCTAGAACTTACTCATCTTGTGTAATTCAAACTTTTTATCCATTGATTAGCAACTCCCCATCTCCCTCTGCTGCCAGCCCCTGGTAACCACCACTCTAGCCTCTCAGTCTAGGAGTTTAACTATTTCAAGTATCTCAAAAATGTGGAATCATGCAGTATTTGTCCTTTTGTGACTGGCTTCGTTCACTTAGCACAATGTCTTTCTTCAAGGTTCATCCATGTTGTAACATACTGCAAGATTTCCTGACATTTGTATTTTTTCTGTTCTTCTTCGTCAAAAGGGATCCTAAAACTGTTTAAGTTTTAGGCTTCCGGGAACTTGGAGCCATTTCAGACAATGCTTAGGATTGCTCTCAGGATGAAATGAGCTAATTTACACTGAGTGTGTGGTGCACGGTACCTGCCAGAGGAGTGTCAGCTGTTTTTATTCTGTGGAGGTGAGATATGGCTGATGGATACATCTAGGATGATCCCTGGGCATTCTGGCTGGGGCTACGGGGTGCCACACCCCCATAGACAGACTTGTTTAAAAATGAAGGAATACTGGTGCAATTCTGAATATGCTGAAGTGAGAAGTGCAGATAAAATATTCAGTGGGTATCCAGAAATGGGGAGTGAAATGGTCAGGAACAGAGCTCAAGAGAGAGATTAGAGTTATCAGTTTGGGAATTATCCAAATACAAAAGATAGTTAATGTCACAATTATGGATGAGAAGGTTTGGGGCCAGTGTGAAGAATGAGAACTGAATAAGGCTCAGGGCTGAATCCTGAGGGACACCAGACTTTAACAATCAGATTGTGGTGGTGGTTACATGAATCTATATAATTTCATGGTCCTGTATACTCCCCTGCCCTCCAGAAAAGAGCACATGTAAAAACTGGTGAAATCCGAGTAAGTCTTGTAGTTAACTGTATTGTGCTGGTATAGATTTCCTGTTTTTAATACTGTATGATGGTTTTGTAAGATGTTATCCTTGGGGAAAGCTGGCTGATGGGTACGTGAGACCACTATTCTTACATCTTTTTCTGAGTTAAAGTTAAAAATAAGTTAAAAGTTAAAAATAAAAACAAGGCTGTAGCATTTGGATTGGGCTGACCCAAAGCAGCCAAATAATTTAGAGTAAGATATTGTGTGCTGATATTATTTTTATGGCTCTCTTGAGCAGTGATCTAATTTCAGGCTAATTTCAAAAGAATGCAACCAACTGCACAAGCTAAAACAACTGTGACATTCCTGCTATAATCTGTCTCCGGTCCATAAGAACCCTAAATCTTTAGAGGGGAAAAAATCAGGCAGAGGCAGAGAAGACTAGACAGGAAAATTCTGAGAAGGGGGTGAACCAACAGGGAGCAGCTCAGCATTTCTCTGTGGCACCAGGGATCGAAGAGAGGGAGAAATGCCTACTCAACCCAACACCTGACTTATTCCCAAGACACTAGGAAAACAGATTCTGTTTCATTCACATACTTCCACAGAAAAATTAATAAAGGAAAAATAAAATCAGCTAGATTTTTTTGGTTGTTGCTTTGAGGAAAAATAATAATCTTTAGATTTTCCTCTTCTCATAGATCCTGGGGGATGGAAGGACTGTTTGAAGTGATTTGGTTCCATGCTACTCCAAATTTGGTCTGCAGATGCCGGCAACATTGGCATCCTATGGAGGCTTGCCAGAAATAGGGAATCTCAGGCCCCACCCCAGACCTACTGAAGATGAATCTGTATTTTTCAAAGTATTCAGAGGATGTGTGTGCACATTAAAGAACGCAAAGCCCTGGTCTTGCCAATCCTGCGTTTCCACCACATTCATTATCACCAACAGAAATTTAATAAAGAGGACAGTTACTGCCAGAAGTTGGAAAAATAACTTCATATCATCAAAAAGATCCATGGAGTAAGATACTAATTTTTAAATTCTCTATGAACAAAATCTCATTTTTTTTAAAAAATTATTTATTTATTTGTCAGAGAGAGAGTGCCCAAGCAGGAGTGAGGGGCAGAGGGAGAAGTAGACTCCCCGCTGAGCAGGGAGCCCAACTCGGGACTCGATCCCAGGACTGTGGGATCACGACCTAAGCCAGAGGCAGCCATTTAACCAACTGAGCCACCCAGAAGTCCCACAAAGATCTCATTTAAAAAAAAAAATCTTCCTATTGCACGTGATGCTCTGCTTTCTTCTACTGGTTTTGGGTTAGCAGCTGAGAGGCAGCAGGCTGGGGGGTCCTTCGCAGGTGCCAAGCAACCCCTGTGATGGGTGAGCTTGGTAGAGGGAAGGGCCCACACTCGTGGCCCCTACGGCTTCCACCTGGCCAAGGCTGGGAGCTTTCTCTTCCCTGTAGTGTGGAGGCTGCCTGAGAGGGGCTGGAGCTCAGAACGAGCCAGAGAGGAGAGAGGCAGTAGGGATTCTACATCCTGAGGTATGTCCCTATCCAACAGCAGTGCTTCGTTCTGAGTGTGATATTGGAATGCCTGTTTTGTTCCATGATGGACTCACTACTGGACAGGTTGTTTAACAGAGATACAATGAATACATTGCACTCGGTTATGACCCAGGAGATCTGAGGTTAGCCAAGCCCCTCCAGGACAGGTCACCTCACTGAACCTCTGTTTCTTCTTCCATAATACATGAGTCATATTTGCCCACGTTTGGTGTGAAGGTTGGAGTGATAATAAATGCCCACCTAAAATGAAGGGTCATAGGGATTGCACAACATAGTATCTGCCCAAGCCTGCTGACAACTGTGTAGCATCACACAAGCATAAAATATTTTTATCATTGATATTCATGATGACAAGAGTTGATCTTAAAACCAAAGAGCAAAAATATCAACTGTAAATATATCTGCTGTAATTAGTATAGCTTGATTATAGGAATGTTGTAATATGAAAAGTAAGTAATAACCATAAATAGTAAAGTTTAGTAAGTTTTCAGTTTTGGCTTTCCATTAGAATAAAGAGAGGGCTTTTAAAGAATGCAGGAATTTTAAAAATAACTATGGTAGTTAATGTTCCTTGAGATTTATGAACTATGCTCTTGATAATCTATTAGGTGGAACCACATGAAAGTGCTTGTATCCACATTTTAATATTGTTCCCTCCAATATTTGCATTATGGTAAATTTGAAAAACATGGGAAATTTGCTTTGGTGGTGGTTTTGGTTGAAAACTTCATGGATTCTATGATTCAGAACTTTTTTGTTGTTGTTAGAGAGTTCAGAAATACCACCCTTAAAAAGACAAATTCTTTTAACCATTTGAGGTTCTGCTTAATGCATTTTGTTCCCCAAGTTTGAGGTAATACAGATGGCATGCATTATTCAGAAGATTGGAATAGAAACGTATATACTTTGATTTGCTTCCAGTTGGAACCAATTACCTTATATCAGTGGTGAAATCGATAGAGACAACATTACTAGGTTAATGGGCAATATTGTTATACTGAATTTTAGCTCTATGATAGTATGTCTGTGCCTAATGTAAGTATTGGAGAAAGACAACAACTCCCATGACATTTCTGGGCAGAGTAATCTATCTATTACAGATTTCCAAGTTATAACTGAACTTTCAGAGCCTCCCTGGCATCTCAAAAGATTCTTTGTCCATGGAGGTATTAAAGGACTACAGGGAATAGGAAAGTGTCACTTTGGGTTGAAAGTGGTGGCTGTGTTAACACACCAATATGAACATTCAGAACTTAAGGGTAGGGGAGGGAGAGGTGCCTGGGTGGCTCAGTCGTTAAGCGTCTGCCTTCGGCTCAGGTCATGATCCCAGGGTCCTGGGATCGAGCCCCACATCGGGCTCCCTGCTCAGCGGGAAACCTGCTTCTCCCTCTCCCACTTCCCCTGCTTGTGTTCCGTATCTCGCTGTGTCTCTGTCAAATAAATAAATAAAATCTTTTAAAAAAAAGAAAAAAGGGTAGGGGAGGGAGCAGGAACTAAAACAAATTCTTACCACCTTATGCAAAAAACTTTTATTTGACAAGTTGAACTCGCTTGCCTCTCTGGAGTAACACACATCTTCAGAGATTTTCACAGATCTGTGAAACAGAGAGAGTAATACCCATAGGGTGTTTCTGAGAGTAAAATGAGGTAATATGGACACAAAGTGCCCCAGTATAATGCTCGTACCTGGGAGATACTAAACAATTGTTAGTTCTCTTTCTCCCTGCTTTTCCCATATGTACAATCACCTCCAGTGTCTCCATCTCAGTAAATAGCATCTAGAGGCATGTCCAGTTGCTTAACCCCAAATCTGAAAGACACCCTAACATCCTCCTCTCGCTCCACCTCCCCTCCCCGCTCCCAAACTTCAGGGAACCTATTAGGATAGCTCTAGGACTAACCATTCTGGGCTGCAGATTCAGTTTTACATGTTATTTTAATGGCAATGGAGGAATTTTCTCCAAAGATAAAAAATTTAAATACCAGTAGAAATATATATGCATATATCATTTTAAAATCACCCAAGTGATTGCAAAGTAAAATAGCTACCATTTATTCAGCATCTGCTATGTTCAAAGTGTATTTTTGAAATTTAACAACCTCTTAAGTAGTACTTACAATGTGCCAGGCACATTTGATTTAATGGAAACAATTTTTATCCTAAGCATTTTACACAGACTGACTCATGAAGTAGTTATTATCATTACCTTGTTTTACCGTGAGGAAACAGTGGCGCAGATAGGTAAAGCAAATTTGCCCAAGATCACAGAGGCGATCAGTGGCAGATTGAGAATATGAACACAGGCAGCTGGTTTTAAGGTCTGTGCTCTTGACTACTCCAATCGGCTGCCTTTTGTGAGGTACAGAGCACTGCATACATTATCTTATTTGATCCCCAGTGTCATCTTATGAAGTAGCTCTTGTTACCTGAATTATACAAAAGAGAGAACTGAAGCACTGAGAGGAAATTGCCCAAATTTATGTAGGCAGTAGGTAAGACTGCTAGGATTCAAACACAAATTCATTTGATAGTCCATGATTCTAGTATATATTTATTTTTAGAGCCAAATCAAAGAAACCAGCAAATTTGTAGTCTTGGCAAAATTTTCTCTGTCCTAGGATGTTTCAGATTCTTCCAAAGTATGTTACCTTTTGGGAACTGGATAACCAACCTTAAGATACTGTGTTCCAGTAGAAAAACGCTAAGGTTTTAAAGCCAAAAACTCCATTTTAAATTATAGTTCTACCACTTACCAGTTATGAGATTTTGATCATGTTACTTAGTGTTAACAAACTTCATTCTGTATGGTTTGGAGAGAAGGGGAATTCAAAGATTATATATGGAAACTATTCATACTGAGCATACAGTAATAGTTATTCAACAAAACATTAGTTTTGACAAAATAGTAATTCTGAAAACGATCTTTGGGAATCTTGGCTTTGTTAGGTGTTTGCTGTGTTGTTTGGAATATATTAAACTTCCTGAGCTTCCATTTCTTCATCTGACGATAGCCTCCTTATTGGTTTATTGGGGGGTGAAATAAAATGAGGGAGGTAAAATGATCAGCCAAGGACCTTCCACACAGTTGGGCTTCAAAAAATTGATACTACTATGACCCCAAATTTGACTTTTTGGAAAATTTAATGGAAACTGTTTTCATCTGAAAGAGTTAAATTCCAAAGTCCTTAGTTAATATATCCTGATGGAGTAATTTATAGACTCTGAGAGTAGGCTTAATACATATGTAGTTTCTGTGGGCTGCTGAAAACTGGGTATTGTTAGCATTTTAATTTCTTTCACTTCGGTAGTGCATAGGGAGCACCCCACTGTTACAAGCAAGGCTTGCAACTAAATACAGTTCAGTGATGCTTAGCTATGCTGTGATCTGACACCATAGGAACTTGTCTATATGTAAATTAAAGAATTTTTTTGGATGACAGAACTGATTCTTTTAAAAAGAAACAAGTATTTTCAAGTTCCACTTCTGTCCTGAATGTGATTTTTTAAAGCCAATAACTTCTTTGTTGGTAATAACAATACCAGTTGTTCCAAACAGACTGATCCTATAGAAAAAATAAATTCAAATTTATTTGATTTCTCATCTTCATATGGCACCAAGTCTTTACAGCTATATTAGGTGGACGAGTGTTTTTTAAAGTTTGTGTTGCTATAGGAAAAGAGACTTTATTTTTAAAGAAACAGCTTCAATTAGAAATCCAAACTGACAAAAAAAAAGACTAAGAAACAAACTGTTCAGAAAATAAATATGATTGAATGATGATGAAGAAAGAATTTCTGGAAAGAATTGCTTGAAAAGTTTTAACTATAAAAATGTAACCGTTGGTATATTTTTATAAAGTGTTACAAAATTAGCAGGCTTTTGTTTTTCTTTCTTTTTTAATTTCATGAACAACATCTTTGTTTATGAACTCTATATGAACTTATGCATTCAAATCTGTGTTTTGTTGAGTATTGTGTTCCTGGTTATTTGCTATAACATCAGTTTATTTGGGCAGTCAGGCTGGGATGGGCCAACTCCAAGAACTGAGAGTGCTGAAGAAGGGATTTCTAGACCTAGATCTTTCCACTGAAATTGCCTGGATATTGCCAGAAAAGTGTTAGCTGTTCTGCAGTGGGAATCCCTCCAACACAATCAGGATATCCAATAATGAATTCCTAGTGTTCAGTGGATTTTACCAGCAAGTCATCACACATTTTTCTTCTTAGCTTCCCTAATAAGTGACATACTCAAGAGGGGAAGGGGCTAGTGTCTAACTAGTATCACAGCCAACCAGCCCTAAAGATACCTTCTTAAGAGTCTTTATTCTTATAACCCCCAATTACATGGAACTTGAAAAACCTTTATAAGTCTACATGGGATACTTAAATATAACCACCATTTTAATAATGTTGAAAATATAACCACTTTGGTGTTTTATCAAGGGGTTCTTTCACATTCCACTTACAGGTTTCTTATATAAAAAGACAAGCAGAGTTCAAACAGAAGTTCAAACTTCGGGTGTATTCTTGATCTCTGACTGAAGGGCATTTATATTTTCTTTGAGCTCCATCTTTACCTCTTAGAGAAAATCTGATGCTGTCTTCGAGATGTCCAAAAATTCCCAAGGGTTTTACAGTCTCAAGGACACCTCTCAGTCTAGGCTTTTACTTTCCCTAATTCAGTTCATGGATTCTCTCAGCATTATTCATATATTTGTCTTGTTCTGGACCATGTACACAAGATGGGTATGGAGCCTCTTTTCTAAATTTCTCACCAAAACAAAACAAAAACAGAACACAAAGAATTTTTTGAAAACTACACTGAAGGATTCAGGGAACTTAGGCTTCTTACATCACAATAGCAAAAACAACTTCAAATGCAGAATCAGGCAGCTTTTTTCTTCTGAGTCCTCTGTCAATCTACCATGTTGTTTTTCCTACCTTCTCAGTTTTCACTGCCCCACATCCCCCACTCCACCTGCTGCCAGTCTGCTCATTTCTAATGTACTATTACAAAATGCTGTAAGTGTTCATTTATTTTCTCTTATTTGCCTGTGTCCTTGGGGACTCACCCTGACTCTAAGTGGCTTACCAAGATTTCCTTAAAGCAATGCAGTTGCTATAAGAAGAATTTTGGTGTTTGGTTTTAAACTCTACCCCACCCCCTTATTATGCATTTTAATTGTATAGAAGATGAGGTATTTTACTAAACCAGCCATTAGCCTCTGTATAACATAATATAAAAAATATCAACTTGGCTAGAACAAAGCCAAATCAGGCTAGTAAGAAATATTAAAGGAATTGTTTTCCATACTTTAATAGATTGGTTTTTTTAAGGGTATATATATATATATATATATATATAATTTGCTAAGGAAGAGACTCAATATTTCATATGGAAATATAAACTTACAAAGCCTACATAAGTATCTCCAACTCTATGAGTAAGAAATTACTTTTATCTATTTATTACTCAGTTTCTAAAATGCTGCATTTGTCCAGGATCCACTATTTGCTCTGTGAGGGGAAAATTATACTATACTAAGAACATCACAGTTATTGATCTTTGGTCAAATTCATGCTTTCCATATGCAAAAAGTTTAAGGAAGAAAAGTGTAATGATATCATACATTGAAGACCTAGCCTCATGTGGAACTCTTAGAATATTATCATCACATTAGTCTTCAACATATTGTACTTACCAGGAGTTTTATTTTACACCGAGTCATTCTATTGAGCTTAACATGAGCTGGGAGCAAAGGTAATATCACGAGTGATAACCTAAATCAGTTCATTTTATGTGGACAGAATTTCTCTGCCTTTACATTTATAAATATTAAAATTAGAATAGAATTGAAGCTGAATTCTGTCCCATTCTAGAAATAAATGATAATCATCTAGAAATGTATGAATTGGAAAAAGTCCCTGTCACCTCTTCAAGATATATTTCCAATAAATATGTACTTCTTGTTCAATAAATATTTATCCAAACATAAAATACATATAAATATAAATAATTATAATAATCACTCTACCCAGGAGGTATTTTTCAAACTGCTTTAAATATAATACATATACCATGAAGTTCACTCATTTTAAATGTACAATTCAATGAATTTTATGTTTACAGAATTATAAAACCATCATCACAATCTAATATTAGAACATTTCTATCACCCTAAAAAAAACAAACCCATGCCCATTTACAGTCAATTCCAATTACCAACCACAGCCACAGGCAACTACCACTCCACTTTCTATTTGCCATTAAAAAAATTTACAAAAATAGAATCATATATGTTCATGTCTGGATTCTTTCACTGAGGTTTATCCATGTTGCAGTATTTTGGGGACAAAATAATACCAACTATATGGATTTATCACATTTTCAGAAATCCATTCATCAGTTGATTGATCCTTGTTGTTTGGGTTATTTTTACTTCTTGGCCTTTTAAAATGCTATGAACATTTCTGTCAAGTATACCTGGACACTTTGTATATGTGTACCAGTATTTGTACTGTTTGTATTATATGTATTATAGGTGTTCTATTTCCAGAATAAGGCAGGATTCAGCACCAATTCTATCTCAATTTTAACATTTATCGATGAGAAAGCTGAGAAACTCTATTCACCTAAACTAAATAAAGAGAAGTGGAAGGAATTTTCTAACAGCAGCATCACTTGATTTTTTTGAACCAAGAGATGAAAACATGTACACAACTTCACCTCTGATGGGAATGGCAGGTCATAAAGTAAGTCTACATATAACTTTTTAAGGAACAAATTGATTACCAAAATATGGCTGCATCATTTTACATTGTACCAGTAATACATGAGGGTTTGAATTTCTCCACATCCTTGTCAACACTTGTTAGTATCTATCTTTTTTTATTACAGATACTCTAGTGGACAAATTATGACATATTGTGTTTATTTCCATTTTTCTAAAGACTAATTACATTGAACATATTTTCATATGCTTTCTGGCCATTTGTACATCTTTGGAGAAATGTCTATTCAAATCCTTTGCCCATTTTTAAATTATATTACATACCTTTTTAGTTACTAAGTTATAATAGTTCTTTATATATTCTAAATACAAGTCAGATATAATAATTTGCAAATTATTTCTCATAGTCTGTGGGTTTTATTTTCAATTTCTTTTTTTAAAAGATTTTATTTATTTATTTGACAGAGAGAGAGAGAGAATGAGAGCAGGAATACAAGCAGGGGGAGTGGGAGAGGGAGAAGCAGGCTTCCTGCGGAGCATGGAGCCCGATGTGGGGCTCAATCCCAGGACCCTGGGATCATGACCTGAGCCGAAGGCAGATGCTTAATGACTGAGCCACCCAGGTGCCCTTTATTTTCAATTTCTTGATGGTGTCTTTTGAAGAGCAAAAGGTTTTAATTTTGATGATGTACAACTTACCAATTTTTCTTTTATTGCCTATATTTTGGGGGTGGTAACTAAGAAATCATTGCTTCACCCAAGTTTATGAAGATTTACTCATGTTTTCTTCTAAGGGTTTTATAGTTTTAGTTCTTACAGTTAAGTCTTTGATCCATTTTGTGTTCATTTTTTAGTATGGTATGAGATAAGGGTCCAAATTCACTTTTTGAATGAATTTCCAATTGTTCCATTTGTTGAAAAGAATATTTCTTTCCCATCAGATTTTCTTGGCACTTTTGTTGAAAACTAGTTCACTATAAATGGGCTTATTTATGGGTTCTTAATTCTGTTCCATTGTTCAATTCTATCCTACACATGTTTGTCCTTATGCTAGTACCAAACTGAACTGATTACTGAAGCTCTGTAGTAAATTTTGATATCATAAAGTGTGGGGGGAGCTAAGATGGTGGTGGGAAGACCCTAGGCTTACCTCGTCCCTCAAACACAGCTAGATAACTATCAAATCATTCTGAATACCCAAGAAATTGACCTGCAGATTGACAAACTGCACAATTAGAGGGAAAGAAGAGGCCACATTGAGGAAGGTAGGAAGTGTGGAGATGGGCTTTAGGGGAGAAAAGGATCATGGGTGCTGCAGAAGGGAGGGAGCCCTGGTTGCGGAAACAGGCAAGACAGAGTGGAGCACACAGGGATATACACAAGGGGAACACTTCCTCAAAGCCATTGGCTGGGTAAACAAGAGGGATTGATTTTCGTGAGTTTTTGCAACCAGTGGGGCTCAAAAACTGGAGTTTTAGAGGTCCACAGGCTTGGCTGGGATAGAGTCCTGATGGGACTCCCCTACTCCAGGAGAGAAGGCATGCAAGCAATCCTGGGGTGGATGGCACAATCTGAGCATCACCAAAGGCTCATGGGGAGAGACTGTTCACTCTTCTTAGAGTGCACCTGTGAGAAGAGACATTTGCAGAGTTGCCCCTCAGGTGACAAAAGATCCAGTGGACACCATTTCCCTCCCCCACCCCTCAGCATAGGCACAGAGATACCTGCTGAGGGTGGCTAACCCAAATACTGGAGCTTTAGCCTGCTTTGCTCCAAATTCCACACCCCTGTGTTCTAGTGTGATTGCCCTTCTCAGTCAGACTTGCATCAGTCCCAGCATGGTGAGATCTTCCCCTGGAAGACCAGTGCAGGTTCCCACCTCACCAGGTCCTTAAAGTTTGGAGTTTTTAAAAGTCAGCAGATTTGGCTGGGATAGAGCCCAAAGTGCAATGCACTGCTCCAGGCAGGCAAGCACCCTGGAGACAGACAGCATGAAAACAACGATCTGAAAAATGCCTGGGATGCACTAGGAGAAATTATTCGCTCTTCTGGGAGTGCTCTCTAAGAGCAGCAAGCATTGAGTCCTCTCTCTGGGGACAAAGAAACTGGCTGGTGTCATTTCCCTTCCCCACCCCTCAGCAGAAACCAACTTCACTAAACAGCACAGTGCCAACGCTGGCTGCCTAACCTGCTTACACCAAGTTCCACCTCCTTGCTCTCCGCTGGTACTGCTTTTCTTGGGCAGGTATGCCTAAGGACCAGCACAGCAGGCCCTTTTCCCAGAAGACCAGCACAAGATCCTGAATGCACCATGTCTACCAACCACAAAGTTCTACAGGCTTCAGTTCTAGAAGTAGCATCAGGTTTCATTTAACAAGCAGACCAGAGCACACCTGGTTAAAACTCACCTCACTCTGGCCAAGGTCCACAGACTGCCCACTGCAGGCAAGGAGAACCTTTGCAGATGACTGACCTGAGGGAAAGAGAGACCAAAACATAGCAGCAGAGTATAAACAGCACATACCAGAGACACTCCTTGGAGCACCAGGCCCTGGACACTATATGGCCTCCCCTTTTTAAGGCCATTACTCTCAGGAACAGGAGACATAACAGGCTTTTCTAATGCACAGAGGAAGACAGAGACCTAGACAAAATGCCAAGACAGAGGAATTCATTCCAAAAGAAAGAACAAGGTCACAGCCAGAGATCTAATGGAAACAGATATAAGTAATATGCCTAATGGAGAATTTAAAGCAACAATCATAAGGATATTCACTGGACCTGAGAAAAGCTGGAAAGACCCTTAGCACAAAGATAAAGTAGCTAAAAAACAATTAGACAGAAATTAAAAATGCAATAACTGAAATTTGAAACCAACTGGCTAAAATGACCTAAAGGATGGAAGCAGCAGAGGAACAAATAAGTGATATAGAAGATAGAGTTATGGAAAATAATGAAGCTGAACAAAAGAGAGAAAGAAAAACTATGGATCACAAAAGCAGACTTAGAGAACTCAGTGACCATATCAAATGTAGTAACATTTGTATCACAGAAGTCCCAGAAGAATAGGAGAGACAAAAGTGAGCTGAAGGTTTATTTGAGGAAGTAATAGCTGAAAACTTACCTAATCAGGGGAAAGAAATAGAGATCCAAATTCACAAGGCACAGAGAACTCCCATCAATATCAACAAAAGCAGGGCAACATTAAGACACTGTAGTTAAATTTGCAAAATATAGTGATAAAGAAAAAAAATCCTAAAAGCAGCAAGACATTTCCCTAACTTGCAAGGGAAAACCCATAATCTATTGGCAGATCTCTCAACAGAAACCTGGCAAGCCAGAAGAGAGTGACATGATATATTTAACCTGCTGAATGGGAAAAATCTGCAGCCAAGAATACCCTATCCAGCAAGGCTATCATTCAGAACAGAAGAAGAAATAGAGTTTCCCAGACAAACCAAAACTAAAGCAGTTTGTGACCACTAAACCAGCCCTGCAAAAAAATATTAAAAGGGACACTTTGAGTGGGAAGGAAAGACCAAAAGTGACAAAGATAGAAAGGAACAGAGAAAATCTCCAGAAACAATGACAAAACAAGTAATAAAATGGCACTAAATATGTATCAATCAATAATTACTCTAAATGTAAATGGCTAAATGCTCCAATCAAAAGACATAGGGTGTCAGAATGGATAAAAAACAAGACCCACCTATATGCTGCCTGTAAGACTCATTTTAGACCTAAAGACATATGCAGATTGAAAGTGAGGGGATGGAGAAACATTTATCATAAAAACGGACATCAAAAGAGAGCCAGAGTAGTAATACTTATATCAGACAAACTAGATTTTAAACCAAAGACTATAACAAGAGATGAAGAAGGGCACTTGTGTCATAATAAAGGGGACTATCCAACATAGTCCCCTTTACATATCCAACATAGATATGTAAATATCTATGGGGAGCACCCAAATATATATATGAAACAATTAATAACAAACATAAAGGAATTCATTGATAAAAACACAATAATAGTAGGGGACTTTAACGCCCCATTTCCAACAAGGGACAGATCATCTAAGCAGAAAATCAACAAGGAAATAATGGCTTTGAATGACAAACTGGACCATATGGACTTAACGTATATATTCAGAACATTCCATCCTAAAGCAGCAGAATACACATTCTTTTCAAGTGCACATGGGACATTCTCCAGAATAGATCACATACTAGGTCACAAATCAGTGCTCAACAAGTACAAAAAGATTGAAATCATACCATGCATATTTTCTGACCAAAATGCTATAAAACTTGAAGTCAACCACAAGAAAAAATTTGGAAAGATGACAAATACCTGGAGGTTAAACAACATGCTACTAAAGAATGAATGGGTCAATCAGGAAACTAAAGAAGAAATTAAAAAAATACATGGAAACAAATGAAAATGAAAACACAATGGTTCAAAACCTTTGGGATGCATCAAAAGCAGTCATAAGAGGAAGTATATTGTAATATAGGCCTACCTCAAGAAGCAAGAAAAATCTCAAATAACCTAACCTTAAACCTAAAGGAGCTAGAAAAAGAATAACAAACAAAGCCTAAAGCCAGCAGAAGAAGGGAAATAATACAGATTAGAGCAGAAATAAATTATATTCAAGCTTAAAAAAAAAAAACAGAACAGATTAATGAAACTAGGAGCTGGTTCTTTGGAAAAATTAATAAAATTGATAAACCCCTAGCCAGACTTACCAAAAAGAAAAGAGAAAGGACCCAAATAAATAAAATCACAAGTGAGAGGGGAGAAATAACAACACCACAGAAGTACAAAGAGAATATTATGAAAAATTATATGCCAACAAATTGGACAATCTGAAAGAAATGGATAAATTCCTAGAAATACATAAATTACCAAAACTGAAACAAGAATAGAAAAATTGAACAGACCAATAGCCAGCAAAGAAATGGAATCAGTAATCAAAAATCTCCCAACAAATAAAAGTCCAGTCCAGGTGATTTCACAGGGGAATTCTACCAAACAGTTAAAGAAGAGTTAATACCTATTCCTCTCAAACTGTTCCAAAAAAAACAGAAATGGAAAGAAAACTTCTAAACTCATTCTGCGAGGCCAGCATTACCCTGATGCCAAAACCAGACAAAAACTCCATTAAAAAAAGAGAACTACAGGTCAATATCCCTGATGAACATAGATGCAAACATAGATGCAAAAATTCTCAACAAAATACTAGCACATCAAATCCAACAGTACATTAAAAGAATCATTCACCACCATCAAGTGGGATTTATTCCTGGGCTGCAAGTGTGGTTTAATATTTGCAAATCAATCAACGTAATATACCACATTAATAAAAGAACAGATAAGAGCCATATGATCCTCTCAATAGATGCAGAAAAAGCATTTGACAAAGTACAACATTCATTCATGATAAAAACCCTCAACAAAGTAGGGATAAAGGGAACATACCTCAACATCCTGAAGGCCATATATGAAAAACCCACAGCTAATATCATCTTCAATGGGGAAACACTGAGAGCTTTTCCTCTACAGTCAGGAACAAGACATGGATGTCCACTCTCACCACTGTTATTTAACATAGTACTGAAGTCCTAGCCTCAGCAATCAGACAACAACAACAACAAAAATAAAAGGCATCCAAACTGGCAAGGAAAAAGTCAAACTTTCACTATTTGCAGGTGACATGATACTTTATCTAGAAAACCTAAAGACTCCACCAAACAATTGCTAGAACTGATACATGAATTCAGTAAGGTCACAGGATACAAAATCAATGTACAGAAATCCATGGCATTTCTATACAACAATAATGAAGTAGCAAAAAGAGAAATTAAGGAATCAATCCCATTTACAATTGCACCAAAAACCATAAGATACTTAGGAATAAACCTAACCAAAAAGGTAAAAGATGTATACTCTGAAAACTATAGGATGCTGATGAAAGAAACTAAAGATGACACAAAGAAATGGAAAAACATTCCATGCTCATGGATTGGAAAAACAATATTGTAAAAATGTCTATACTGCCCAAGACAATCTACACCTTTAATGTAATCCCTATCAAAATACTACCAGCATTTTTCACAGAGCTAGACCAAACAATCCTAAAATTTGTACGGAACTACAAAAGACCCTGAACAGCCAAAACCGATCTTGAAAAAGAAAAGCAAAGCTGGAAGCATCACAATTCTGGAGTTCAAGTTTATATAACAAAGCTGTAGTGATTAAAACAGTATGGTACTGGCACAAAAAGAGACACATAGATCAATGAAACAGAATACAAAACCCAGAAATGGACCCACAATTATAATGTCAAGTAATCTTCAACAAAGCAGGAAAGAATATCCAATGGGAAAGAGTGTCTTCCAAACCATAAGAGACTCTTAATCTCAGGAAACAAACTGAGGGTTGCTGGAGTGGAGGGGGGTGGGAGGGATGGGGTGGCTGGGTGATGGACATTGGGGAGGGTATGTGCTATGGTGAGTGCTGTGAATTGTGTAAGACTGATGAATCACAGACCTGTACCCTTGAAACAAGTAATACATTATATGTTAATTAAAAAAAAGTTTTCAACAAATGGTGTTGGGAAAAATGGACAGCAACATTCAAAAGAATGAAACTGGACCACTTTCTTACACACCATACACAAAAATAAATTCAAAATGGATGAAAGACCTAAATGTGAGATAGGAAACCATCAAAATCCTAGAGGAGAACACAGGGAATAACCTAACCTGGCCATAGAAAATTCTTACAAGATATGTCTCCCGAGGCAAAGGAAACAAAAGCAAAAATAAACTATTGGAATTTCATCAAAATAAAAAGTTTCTGCACAGCAAAGGAAGCAATCAACAAAACTAAAAGGTAATCTATGGAATGGGAGAAGATATTTGCAAGTGACATATCTGATAAAGGGTTAGTATCCAAAATATATAAAGAACTTATAAAACTGAGCACCCAAAAAACAAATAATCCAGTTAAAAAATGGGCAGATGACATAGACATTTTTCCAAAGACAACATATAGATAGCTAACAGACACATGAAAAAATGCTCAACATCACTCATCATCAGGGAAATACAAATCAAAACCACAATGAGATACTACCTCACACCAGTCAGAATGGCTAAAATTAACAACTCAGGAAACAATGGACATTGGCCAGGATGCAGAAAAAGGGGAACCCTCTTGGACTGTTGGTGGGAATGCAAACGGGTGCAGCCGCTCTGGAAAACAGTATGGAGGTTTCCCAAAAAGTTAAAAATGGAACTACCCTACAATCCAGCAATTGCACTACTAGGTATTTACCCAAAAGATTTTAAAAAAATACTGATTCAAAGGGATAGATGCACCCTGATATTTATAGCAGCATTATCAACAATAGCCAAATTACAGAAAGAGCCCAGATGTACATCAACTGATGGATAAAGAATAGATAGATGATAGATAGATAGATAGATAGATAGATAGATAGATAGATAGATAGATAGATAGATAGATTGATTTATATAATGGAATATTACACAGCCACCAGAAAGAATGAAATTTTGCCATTTGCAATGCTGTGGATAGAGCCAGAGAGCATTATGCTAAGCAAAATAGGTCAGGCAGAGAAAGACAAATACTGTATGACTTCATATGTGGAATTTAAGAAACAAAACAGATGAACCTATAGGAAAAAAAAGAGAGAGAGCGGCAAACCAGGAAACAGACTCAACTATAAGGAACAAACCGAGGGTTCCTGGAGCAGAAGTGGGCAGGGGGATGGGTAAAATGGGTGATGGTTATGGAGGGCACTTGTAGTGATGAGCCCTGGGTGTTGTATGAAAGTGATGAATCACTGTATGTTAACCAATGGAAATTCAAATAAAAACTCAAAAAATAAAAGAAATAAAACAAAACAAAAAAATGTCCTTCACCTTTGTTCTTTTTCAAGATTGTTTTGGCTATTCTGGCTCCTTTGCATTTCCATGTGAGTTTAGGATTAGCTTGCCAATTCCTGCAAAATAGTTGTCTGGGATTTTCTTAGGGATTATGTTCCATCTGTAGATCAATTTGGGGAATATTGCCATTATAACAATATTAAATCTGTCTGCAAATATGGAATGTCTTTCCATTCATTTAGGTCTTCTATAAACACTCTCAGCAATGTTTTGTAGTTTTTGGTGTACAAGTCTTGCACTTATTTGGTTAAATTTATTCCCAAGTATTTTGTCCTTGATAGTATTCTCATGACATTCTTAATTTCATTTTTGGAGCGTTCATTGCTAGTGTTTAGCAATACTATTGACTTTTGTACATTGATCCTTTATCCTGCAACTTTGATGCACTTAGTAGCTTTGTAGTAAATTTTACGGTTTTCTATATATAATGACCTTGTATTTAGAAATTTCAAGTTTTTAAACACTTTTTTATGGCTATTGCAAAATTTTAAAATTAGATTTAAATTTATGTACCTATGATGCAAAGAAGTTTGATAGGTGATCAAGAAAAGACTTTCCAGAATAAAGAAATATTATATTGGGATAAATTTTCATGAAGAACTATGGAAAATACAGGTTCAGGAAGAAGAGGAATGATGCAAAATTTTGTATTAAAGAAAAGCTTGTTCATGTAGTTATAAAAATTGATGAAGAATATCAAATTGCCTGGTATTAAGGTTCCACTGGCTACATTTAGAAGGGTTATGTAGCAGTTTTATTTTAAAAATGTCAATTTACTATAGAACAATTTGCATCTTTTGCAACTATTTAAATCAGATCAAAATTTTTATGTATGGTCTATCTAAAAATGAGGGAAAAGGTACAGTCACATTTTTCCAGAATTCTTTTAGGGAGTATAAGAGCAAAATCATTTAAACCCTTGTATTAACGCATACCTTCCTAACAGGTTTTTCTCTTTGGGATGACTGCTACCTTTCTTCGATTTGGGGAAATTCCCAAATGGCCCCTAACTTAAAAGCCTCATCCAGGCATCACACAACAGTCCTCATCATTAATTAATTTTGATTGAGGTAAATAATTCATCTAGAATTAAGTCACTGCCATCCCTCAACAAGTCACTTAGCTAGGCGTAAATGCTCAGGGCACTACATGTATAATTTTTTAAAGGCAAGTCTATTGAAGAATATAAAATGTCATCTATAGCATTTTAGTAATTTTAAAGAAGTTTTGGAGAAAGGTAAGGTATGTTCACTTTGATTTTCCCTTTTTAGCCTCACAATCATAAATGGTAATTAGCACAGTTGCTCTTCATCCTGAGGAGTCAGGAATTTAACATTGACCATACTGCTATACACACACACACACACGCACCTCGAGACTTTTACCATTGCAGGTAACCGTCTTAGAATACATTAGTAACAAAGATTAGGTTCCAGAAGAGTTGGGAGAATCAGCCTTTGTTCTCCCACGTGCACTGTGTCCAGGGCTGCTCCCTCTAGCCGCGACCGCTCTCACTGCCCACCACTCTTTCCTAGCCCCTCCACCGGCCTTGGTTCGCCTGGGGAGAAAGATATCGCGCAAGCGCGGGGGCTGACGACGTGCCGGCGAAGACCAGGGTTGGGGGTCCGGGTTGAGCGCCTGGTTCACGTGATTCTCTGGGAGCCTTCCGCCCTCGTCCTTTTCTCCTCACAGAGTTTCACCTTGACTCCACGATTCGAAGCTGGCTGACGTCTCCTCACACAGCATTTAGAAGGTCAGCGTGGGAAGGACTTAGGCTGGGCCGGCGGAGGGTAAGCCACCCGAGTGGGCGTCACGCGAAAGCCGATCTGCAGGTTCCTGCCGCGAGAGCGAGGGTTGACGGGCGGGGCGGCGCGGCCGCGCGACGTGGCGCGCTCTGGAGCGCGCGACTTGGAATGCTTTGTGAGTCCCAGCGTCAGGTCGCGCGTGCGTGCGAGGCGCTAAGAACCTCGGGACCGGTCTCGGCCCAGCGCTTCGTAGCGGTGCGGCGTCTGAGGGAGCGGGTCGCTGGGCTGCGGCAGCCGGCAGCCAGGCGGGGAACTCTTCAAGTGGCGCCGAAGCGCCCGAGGTCTGGAAGGCACAGGTGGGGCGGTGGCCGGCGGGGAAGGATTTGTCCTTGGCGCGGGCTGCCCACCCGCCCCCAGCCCGAGGCGGGCGGGTCGCGTGAGCGCCTGGCGGGGCGGGGGGAGGGGCAGGGCAGAGAAGGCCCGGAGCCCTCATCCAAGTATCAGACATGAAACTTTCTCGTTGATGGAAGCAGTTTCGAGAGAATAGTTTGACAAGTTGTTCTTTTAGCCCCCATTTTATATTTATGGAACCTAACCTTCGAGCTCCGCGCTCCCTACGCCCTTCACTCGCATTTACTGGCTGACGCTGCCTCGCACTCCCACCCCTTTGATCGTGCAGTTGGAACATTCCTGTCGACCATTCTTGCTGCCTCATACGCGCTGTTTACTTGGTTTCGAAAAATGGCTGTGGTTTTGCGCCCTTACAGCTTCGTGAAAGTTCCGTAGTCTTTACAAAATGTCGGCAACTCATAGCAATTGTATTGGGAATGGATAGCGCACGGATTTTGCTCTTTCGAATACATTTGTTCATGTTCATTAGGGATCGAGCATCGCAGAGGCTCTCTCCGACCTAATTTCTATGTCTGGAAAAAGTTTCTCTTGGAATGTGCACTGTTTCGTGACACGGCATTATTGCGTTACGGTAGGGTTGGCCCATTTTCCCACTAATGAATTGTTTTACTCTTTCACTTAAGGATCCTCGAAATTTACTTTATTGCATTGTAATTTAATGGATTTGCGTTCAAGATTGTTGCTGCTTCTGAAATACTGGTTTAAATATTTAAGAATTCAACAAGTTTTCTTTGAAATTTCCAAAGGCAAAACCAAGAAAAAAGGAACGTAAGACTGTCCCCAGTTACGAACGGAGCTATTTTTTTATTGCCTTTCTGTGCAATAACAGACCCCATTTGGTGACTTTCTAGGAAACCGGTTTGAAACAGGAAGGTTTTATGTTGGTTCTTTCTCACCCGTGGGCTTTCTGAAACGTCGTTTGTGTAGTTCCCTTGACAAGAATGGGTGGGATGCTATTGCAGGGAGTTGCATACAGGTATTTGAAAAAGTTCCGTCTTCTTTTTTTGTAAAGGGCCAGGTAGGCAGGCATTAGAGCACCTTTTGTATTAGAGACTACTTGTGATGTTGACCTTAGCTTGATGTTACTGCTTTTAGTGTTTATGGGATTGAACTAAATTGTCAGGTGTTTGATTCAGAATTTTACCTTTTCTCCTGAGATTTTTTTTTAAAGCTTACACGTTGCACATCCGCTCATAGTTATGTCTGAAACAAACACGTTTTACTGCTTTTATTAGAACGTGTCAAAAAATAAATACGCTATTTGTGTCTGGAACCAGGATTTGGGTTGGGATTTAAGAGGATTATACTGGTGTGGGTACTGTTTTATTTAATACTATAGATTGACATTCCAAAACTTGCTGTTCTCAACTTTAAAAATGAAAGTATGTGAGGGGCGCCTGAGTGGCACAGTTGGTTAAGCTGCCGACTCTTGGTTTCTGCTCAGGTGGTGAGATAGATCCCGGCCTCCCGCTCCATGCCCAGCTGGAGTCTGCTTAAGACTCTGTCTCCATCTCCCTGTGCCCCTCCCCACTTTAAATAAATAAAATCAGTCTTTATTTTTTTCTTTTTTAAAGACTTGGAGAGAAAGAGAGAGAGAGGGCAGAAGTTGGGAGAGAGGGGAGAGGGAGAAGCAAGCTCCCCGCTGAGCAGAGAGCCTGATGCTGCTCCATCCCAGGACCCCAGGATCATGACCTGAGCTGAAGGCAGATGCTTAACTGAGCGACTCAGGTGCCTCTTGATCTTTAAAAGAAATTTTAAAAATAAAAATTAAAGTATGTGGAATCAGGTAATAATGGTTTTTGTCTTTTCAAGCCACTTGATAAGGTCTTAACTGTGATTAGGAATATGACAGGTATTATTTATATTTTTGTTTTGTTTTTTAAAGTACTATTTTGCAGTTCTTACCCCTGTGAAATGCATTTTCTCAGTGACTGCTGAGAATATATCAAATCCTGGAATAAATCCCAAATTAAAAATACAGTATTTTAGTACAGACTTTTACTTTCTGTGCAGAAATTCCCAACTACATTTCACCTGATTTCCAGGTTTTTTCTCCTGCTAAACTTTTTCTCTCTCCCAAGATGGAGATGCCAGCAAGAAATGCTATTCAGCAGCTGACCCATGGAATTACACCACGATCACCACTTCCCCCCACCGCCCCACACACACTTTTCTTTTCAGTAGGCAGCCCATTTCCTCCAGTGACACATTATTTCAGGAAATCTTTCAGCACACATGTAACATAAGCTTTGAAATGTAGGTATATACAAGATCAGGTGTTGAACACCTTTTCACGTGCCATTTAAAGATCCTCTTTTGTGAAGTACCTGTTCATGTTTTTTTCTCATTAACAGGAATAAGAGGTTATGCCTTTTTAATCTTGCTAGAGTTATTTTAATGGAGTTTTGGGAGGGAACAGGGCTAACTGTATGTGAGTAACCTGCCACCCTTAAGTGGAATTGGGTAACTTTAAAGCTTCATCCAGATAATTTTTTCTCATTTCTGTCCTCTCCAATGATTCAACCTCTTTTTTTTTTTTTTTTTTAAAGATTTGTTTATTTATTTGAGAGAAAGTTGTGGGCATGAGCAGGAGGGCCAGAGGGAGAGGAAGAGAGAATCCAAAGCAGATTCCTTGCTCAGCACAGAGCCTGACTCAGGGCTCAATCTCACGACCCTGAGATCATGACCTGAGCTGAAATCAAGAGTCGGATGGTTAAGTGAGAGAGCCACCCAGGCACCCTTCAACCTCATTTATAATTAGCTGGATATAATCTGGATTTATATTATAATGAATTTTAGAATGAGGCTCTTTGGTTCCAACATTAGCTACATGGTGGGAAACATTTATTTATTATAAGAAACTGTAACAAGAAAATTATTCAATAGATATATTCTGACTTGTTCTCTTCTGTTTTTAATTAAAATGGTATTTAGGAACAAGAGCATTATTTATCTATTCAGCAAATACAAATTGAGTGCATTCTCTATGTCAGATCTAATAATAGGGTTAGAAAATACAATAGTGAACAGGACAGACCAGCAAGGCTCCTGTCTTGTTGAAATATATTTAGGTAGGGGAAATTGATAATAATTCAGTAAACAAATAGTTAAATTAGATAATTAAAGATAATATTTTCTGTTTGGCAGAAATGGAGCAAGAACCACAAGATGGAGAGCCTGCTGAAATTAAGATCATCAAGGAAGCATACAAGAAGGCCTTTTTATTTGTTAATAAGGGACTGAATACAGATGAATTAGGTCAGAAGGAAGAAGCAAAGAACTACTATAAGCAAGGAATAGGACACTTGCTCAGAGGAATCAGCATATCATCGACAGAGCCTGAACACATAGGTGCTGGGTGGGAATCTGCTAGGCAGATGCAACAGAAAATGAAAGAAACACTACAGAATGTACGTACCAGGTTGGAAATTCTGGAGAAGGGTCTTGCCACTTCTCTACGGAATGATCTTCAGGAAGTACCCAAGTTATATCCAGAATTTCCACCTAAAGACATGCCTGAAAAGTCACCAGAGCCTCAGTCCTTTAGTTCACCTCCTCAGCACACTGAAGTAAATGGAAACACTTCAACGACAAGTACAGGGTTGGTTCCTGCACCTAGTTCTTTATCCTTACCATCTCAGAGTCATCCAGCAGAAGCACCTCCTGCTTATACTCCTCAGGCTGCTGAGGGTCATTACACTGTATCCTATGGAACAGAATCTGGGGAATTTTCATCAGTTGGAGAAGACTTTTATAGGAATCATTCTCAGCCACCTCCTCTTGAGACCTTAGGGCTAGATGCAGATGAGTTGATTTTGATACCAAACGGAGTACAGATTTTTTTTGTAAATCCTGCAGGGGAGGTTAGTGCACCTTCATATCCAGGGTACCTTCGAATTGTGAGGTTCTTGGATAATTCTCTTGATACTGTTCTAAACCGTCCTCCTGGGTTTCTTCAGGTAAGCCAAAGAAAAATGTAAACATAATTTGAAATATATATTGAATACATCATTTTTGTTTGTCAGTATTTATTATGTGTCTAGGACAATAAGTGCAAAAAGATTATTCTAGTTCCTTATTAATATATTCTGTGAAATTTATGAGCCTTAAATATGTGTTTAATAGATTCTTTTTTTAAAGATACAAAATATTTTTATTTTTTTCAAAATTGTGTTTTAGTATTAAAATTGTGATGACAAGATCTGAGGGGTATCGGAGAATTCATCCTTAAAATTTTAATTCTTTATTGAAGAAGAAACCTAATAACTTCAATTTCAAAAGGGATTTATGTAACTCATGTGGATGTGTTAACTGTAGATTTCCACAAATGTTGTCAAGCCCCATCTGAGGGGTTGATCTGGGCTAGATCCAGCCCAGTATATCGAACAGTGGTTCTCAACCAGGGATGATTCCCGCCCCCACTCTTCAACCCAAGGACATTTTGACAATGTCTGGAGACATTTTGGTTGTCACAACCGGGGGGTGGGTTGTGCTACTGCTACTGGCATATAGTAGGTAGAGGCCAGGTGGGACTGCTAAACTTCTAAACAGGATCAGTTCATCAATCAATATTATCTAACCCAAAATGTTAATCATGCAGAGGTTAAGAAACTTTGGTATAGAAGTAGAAATTGTGATGATAATTTAAGATGCATTTCTAACATTCCAAGCAGATAAATTTATCGGAAATGCCCTTGGTCCAAGAGTAAAGACTGGTGCTAAATAACAACTGGTTTTGTTAGGGAACTGCTGTGGAATTAATGAAATATTCTAAAGGCAATATTTTGAAGGTGATGTTGTAATAACAATCTGTTTTTAAATGATTGGATGTCAGTATAAGGAGTTGGGTTCTAGAAATGAGAACTCCATTTACACTGGGTATAACAGAAGTTTGCATGCATGTCAGGAAGATGACTATTTGAACAAAGCAGGTCTTTTTGTCCAGAGTCCAGATGATGCTGTTGGTTTAGTTATAGCACTAGTTACCTAGATTGATTTTGTTTTTTGGTATATTCCACTTTTAATTCTTATGCAGCTTTTACATGGAATCAACTTGAAAGATGTTTAAAGGTAGTTGGAGACTTACTAAGTGTGTATGAAGGAGTTATTTGGGGGCATTGCTAAAAAAAAAGACTTCATTATTGGATAGGAAGAATATTTTGTATCCCGTAGGTTATTTTAGGAAAGAATCCTTGAGGTAGAAAGAGTAGGCATGTTGATTGGGATTGTGAAGAGGCTGATAAAAGCTGTAATATTTTCTGCCGAACTGGTAATAGAGCTGTGTTGTAACAGTGGAATTTAAAACCTTTGGGGAAAGGGCAGTGCCTGGATGGCTCAGTTAAGTGTCAGACTCTTGATTTCAGCGCAGGTCACCATCTCAGTGTTGTGATATCAAGCAAGGCTCCATGTTGGGCATGGAGCCTGCTTAAGATTCTCTCTCTCCTTCCCCCTCTGTCCCCCCCCCAAAAAAACCATAAATAAATAAATACATACATACAATAAAATACAATAAAAAATAAACTTTTGGGGCCCAGGCTACTTGAGATATGGGAAATGAATATCAGAAACACTCTACTTGGTTACATGAGCTCAACCAATAAAATGACTTGTTCTGTAGTAAAAATTTATCCTGTTTGAGTGCTTTAAATAAAGTGTTTTTAATCTTTCTAGTATCTCCTATTTTTGGTTGTAAATAATAAGTAAAATTTCACCCAAAGTTTAATTTGAGTCTCTTGAAGGGGCTCTCATTTGCATGTATTCAGATATTTGTAACAGTGACCTAAAAGGCAGTTAACTTGTGTTTACTGAATGTCTCTGTTCTGAAAAACAAACACTAAATCAGCTGAGTATTAGAAGTTAAATACACTTTTTTAAAAATATAACTTTTTATATTGCAAACATCTATTCATGAAATTAGAAATTTATTTGGTCTTAAGTAGGCAGGCATAGAATTCTAGGGTTTCTAAAAACTATTTTTCTCTAGGTTTTAGTTTAATAACCTTTTTAAACCTATTAAATTTGTAGTCAGTTCATTAGAACTTAGACATAAGGTTTCTCTCTGAAAGTGAATCTGGGAGAAATCAGCCTGTGGTGGATAAGCCTTCCAATCTGTAATGATCTACCCTGAGAAAGGTCTATAAAGTTTCATTTCAGAAGATTTGGAGATACTCCAGTTCAATCAGGGTGTCCAGAATGTAGTTAGTCTTAGAGAAATCATGACAATAAAAGAAAACTTTCCCAAATTTTATTTAAGTACAACCTTTGCAACTTTTTTTATCAGTTTCATACTTCTGCTATTATTACTTTCTTAATATTTCAATTTAAATGTCTCATTTGTTGGGTTCCTGGATGGCTCAGTTGGCTAAGTGTCCAATTTTGATTTCAGCCCAGGTCATGATCTCAGGGTCAAGATTCTCCCTCTCCCTCTGGCTTCTCTTAAATAAATAGGTAGGTAGATAGGTAGGTAGATAAATAAATGTCTCATTTGTTAATTTTATCATCCCAACCAGTAACAACTGCGAAATTGAGGAACAGATGTATTTTTTCCTAATACATTGAGATACATTACTATTCAAATTTAAATAATCTGGTATATTACTTAAGGTCATTTCATATACCACTCATGGTAATATATCATACTTTGGAAGACACAATCAGTTTTATTATGACTTCTCTAAAGTTTGACTTATAAAAGATGGAGAGTGGCATTTGAGATGACTCAAAAAGAGAATCTATAAAAGAAGAATTTGAAAAGGTTTGTAAGGATTTTCCAAGAAAGAATCAGACTTAGATACTCTGATCCTTTAGGTTTATATTCTGTTGGTCAGAGATGATGGCAGTGTACCAGATTTTTCCATTTTTTATATGAAATTCTTTCATGCTCTTTGACTCATTTGCACAATATTTTGATAATAGATTGTTCTCCCAAGTTTCTTAATAATTAGGAAAACAGTGTGTCCTGGATGAGCAGCACAATTAGAATATTCTTCTTGGGCGCCTGGGTGGCTCATTCGTTACGCGTCTGCCTTCGGCTCAGGTCATGATCCCAGGGTCCTGGGATCGAGCCCCGCATCGGGGCTCCCTGCTTTGCGGGAAGCCTGCTTCTCCCTCTCCCACTCCCCTTGCTTGTGTTCCCTCTCTTGCTGTGTCTTTCTCTGTCAAATAAATAAATCTTTAAAAAAAAAGTATTCTTCTTGCTCAAAGAATGTAATCTCAATGGAAATGAATATATTTGGATATTATGATTTAAACTTAGTCTCTTCTGAATTTATATCTCCAGAAAGTGAGCTTAAGTCTTAGTGTATGGACAATCTGATGATATTGCAGGGCAGCTTTGTGTTGTTTTGATTGAAGTTAATAGTAGATGGTAAATCTATAAACATAATGATCTATTCTAGCTATGTCATGTCAGGTTTTCAGACTTAGTAAAAAAAAATGAAGCAGCATTGTGAATGCTGGGTTTATTATTTTTTTTTATAAGATTTTATTATTAAGAGAGCATACTGTGGGGAGAGGGGCAGAGGGAGAGGAGAGAGAGAACCTCAAAGCGGACTCCGTTTTATCTCACAACCCTGAGATCATGACCTGAGCCAAAATCAAGTCAGATGTTTAGCCAACTCAGCCACCCAAATGCCCCTGTGAATGCTGTTTCTAGTTAAAGGAATTGTTTGGCTTCTCTGGTGCCAGATTGCTTGTGTCTAAATCCTAGCTCCCCTTTTTTCACAGACTCTGAGCAACTTAACCTCTCTGTGCCTCTTTCTTGTATGTAAAATGACAATATCTAACTTCATGGAATTGTGAGGATTAAATCAGTAAATACATGTACTTGAAAACGGTTTATTTCCACAAAAGCATGTCTAATTTGAATTATAAAGAAAGTCTTAATTTACTTTGTTATTTATTTAAAACTAACTCGTTATTGGTTATTTGTGGGCTATTTAAGGCCACTAATTTGAAGACTGTATAGTTAGTGGAGCAATAACATTTTCAGGACAGTTCTTGTGGGTGATATATATACAAAGATCAGACTAACAAATGGCTTATTTTAAGTGGGGATTTGTTGATGCCAATGATTTTGTAAAGCCACGTAAAATGCATTTAGAATTTTGAAATGTTTATTTTCGGGTATAACAATTCTAAAACCAGTGAAAACCTAGTTCTATTCATTGATTTTTTTTTTTTTTCCTAACTAATCCTTTCAGGTTTGTGACTGGTTGTATCCTCTAGTTCCTGATAGATCTCCAGTTCTTAAATGTACTGTGGGAGCCTACATGTTTCCTGATACCATGTTACAAGCATCAGGATGCTTTGTGGGGGTTGTCTTGTCTTCTGAATTACCAGAAGATGATAGAGAACTCTTTGAGGATTTATTAAGACAGATGTCTGACCTTCGGCTTCAGGTAACTTGTGTGATCATCTTTAGGATGAAATCTACTTTAATGTAAGCACTTAACACTTTTAAAGAAATTGTAGTAGGGTCTAATATGATCAAAGTTAGAAAACAGAATATATAATTTGCTTGTGTGTTCACAAATACTAGCTGGAAATTGGCCGTAAATAGTCATTAGGATTGTGGGCTCTGGGATCAAATTACTTGGATTTGAATTTGAACTCTTGCACTTAATAGCTGTTTTACTCAAGTTATTGATCTTTTTAGTTTCTTTATCATAAAATGGGAATAATATCTACTTCATTGGGCTGTGGTGAAATTAAAGGTTAATACATTAACTATCTTATATCAGTGCTGGCAAGTAGTAATGTTCTTTGAATTGTTATCACCACAGCCTTCCTGCTCAGTTGGAAAATAGCCCAGTGGGACTAAATGGTGAAGTGAAGGCAATTTTGGCATTAGTGAATGGGTTATGTTGGACAATTTAGGGGCATGATTGTTAGCATTTTGAGGAAGAAACATGTTTTAGTTGAGGGAATTGTCTTTTTTTCTCATGATAAATAAAGCTAAATAAAGAGAAAAAATAAAGTGCAATTTAAAATATGGTCTGTCATCCTGTGAACTTGCCTTACTAATAAGCCTGTTTTTTTTCTGCCCACGTGTTGATCTGTCATAAGGAATTAAAATATAGAGTATTAAAGAGTGGTGTTCTTCAGGTGTTCTTGCCCATCCTGATGTAGGACAAGGGGGGAAATATTTTTGATTGTGAATATTGACAGTTTTCTGAAGTTGAAGGAGATTGACAGCATGATTTAACTAAGTGTGTTAAATGATGTGTGGGAAGACAGAACAAGAGACTAACCATAAAGATACTATTTAACAGCTCCTATTCTCAGGCACAGGATGATGATAAGTGATGAAATAAAAGTATACACACAGTTCAGGAAGGTTATCAGGGAATATTTTACAAAATAGTTTCCTTTTAGTTCAGTCTTAAAAGCTCTGTTCCTGTTTTCTCAGGAAGTAGAATACCCTTTCATTCCATACCTATATCGAAAAGATCACAGGTGACAGGAGCAGACTAGCTAAGCAAAAGGTCAGAGTCCTCTATAGCATTAGGTTGTATGAAGCATATATGAGAATGACCTGGTGATCAACATATACTTTAGCATGGCCAATGCTAAACGTTTAAGCTATGGTAACAAAACGTGGTACCCTTACAGAAGCATGTGTAGCCTCAGTGTGCTCATGGAGAGTAGTTGACAAAGGCAGAAACATGGTCAAATGGATAAGAGTTCAAGTCTTAGCTTTACTGTTAACTAGCTGAATGAAGTGACATTCTTAATTATTTCAGACCTATCATGGAGCAGTTTCTCCCTTCACTCCTACATTCATTGGACCTATATTACTGGGCTTTAGGAAAGAAAGTAAACCAACTTTTAATATGTTTACTTTTTGGTTGTGCATCGTTTTTAGTTTGCTCTGTTGTCCCAGAACTCCCAACTGTAAACAAAAGTTAGTTACTAGCTATAATTTTGACTTGTCTTTACTCTTAAGTATTCATTCAGCAAAGTATATGTGAGCAGAATACCTTCAGTATTAAGTGCAAAAACAAAACAAAATCAGTCTTCCAGCAACGCAGAGTGGTTAAGCTGGACATGAGTTTTGTTCATTGCCTTTAAACTCATTTAGTTTTACACATGTTTCCTAAAACTTACCATTTGTTATTTAATTAAATTGAAATGTAGCTACATCTGACTTAATGATAACTTACACTAACAACTTCTGTAAGTTTATCTTTTATGCTTTGTCTTTAGAAATTTGGTTTAGTATGCTGTGAACTAAAGAACTCAAGAGGTTGAGGTTTGGTGATGAGATAAAAGTATAGAGGAAAGACAAGCAAAAGTGGTTGTATTTATAGACTCTCAAACACATCAGTGTTTGAACAAGCACATTAGTAGAGCATAGCTTAGAGAAAATTCAAATTTGATCTAAGGTTTGGTCTACCCCCTAGGCCAACTGGAACCGGGCAGAAGGAGAAAATGAATTCCAAATCCCTGGAAGAGCTAGATGCTCCTCTGACCAACTGAAGGAAGCCAGTGGCACTGATGTGAGACAGTTGGGTCCTTCATTGGACCAAGACAATAAGGACGTGCGTCATAAAGGAAAAAGGGGGAAAAAAGTAAGTAAAATAAGTAAAAAAGCAATAAGGTATATGTATGTGTCCTATTCTAATGGTACTTTTAACCAGTTTCAATTATTTATAAGATCTTATCCCTGTTTACTAAAGCAGAGCAACTTTCAGAGTCACAAATTGATCACTGGCAAAAATAATTAGAATCAGCTTTAATATTTTCCTTTCCAGTGTTTGTTACTTAAACTGTTTTAAAACATACTCTATGTTTTGGGGGATAGCTTTTTTTGAAGTATTGGAAAGATTTTTGTACTTGCATTAATGCGTATCTTTTTGTTTTGTGTTGTGTTGTTCTCTACCTTCCTTTATACACCAGAATCTTGGGGCTAGGTATGCTTTTCTTTACACTACCATTTTTATTCAGTCCCTTGTTTCTTTATGGATGGTCATCAGGAAAGAGAGTTTTTTAAAAATATGTTTAGTAGTGGGGTGCCTTGGTGGCACAGTCAGTTGAACATCTGACTTTTGGTTTCAGCTCAGGTCTAGATCTTGGGGTGCTAGGATTGAGCTCCACGTCCAGCTTCGCGCTCAGCATAGAGTCTGCTTGGGACTCTCTCTCCCTCTCCAACAACCCTTCCTCCCTGCACTTGAGCACTCACTCTCTTAATAAATAAATCTTTAAAAAAATAGATGTTTAGGACGCCTGGGTGGCTCAGATGGTTAAGCGTCTGCCTTCAGCTCAGGTCATGATCCCAGAGTCCTGGGATCGAGTCCTGCATCGGGCTCCCTGCTCCTTGGGAGCCTGCTTCTCCCTCTGCTTCTCTCTCTCCCCCCCCCCACCGTCTCTCATGAATAAATAAAAAAAATAAATGGATGTTTAGTAGTTTTTTATTTCTTAGATCCTGAGTATATGATATGCTCCAAGTGATAGTAAGTTCAGTAAGTATTTAGTGCAAGAATGCTGAGCATAGTGGAAAAGTTAAATTTCTTATCTCAAGAAACTTATTGTCTAGTGGGGAGGACAGATTAGCAAAGAGCATTTCTAGCCAGTGTGATCATTAGATAAAGGTACATAGGTTATATAGTAAGCTAGATTGCACCATCTAATGTACAACCTAGCCTCATCAGTATGGGCCTATGGTGGTGTGGGAAGCAGTAAGGAAGGCTTCTGAGAGGGCATTATGGCTAAAATGAGTCCTGAAGGTGAAACAAAAGTTGGCCATACATATAGCAGATTGAAGGGGATTCTAGGCAGAAGTAGTAATATAAGCAAATATATGAAGAAAGAAAATAGCATTGTGTTAGTATTGAATTACAGTATTGTTTGTTGTTGTATACTATATTGTAAGTGCTCAATAATTATCTTAGAATAGATTCATACACTTGAATATTCTACATTTAAAATTTTTTTTAAAGATTCTATTCATTTGAGAGAGAGAGAGCACACAAGCAGGGTGGGGGCAGAGGGAGGAGGAGAAGCAGATTCCTGCCAAGCAGGGAGCCCGACATGCGGCTAGACCCCAGGACCCTGGGATCATGACCTGAGCTGAAGGCAGACACTTAACCAGCTAAGCCACCCAAGTACCCCTTGAATATTCTACATTTATTTGTGGATTATGTTGAACGTCTTAGACCAGCTTTATGGAGGACATTAGGAGTCCAAGATGGTTCCAAGAAATATATTTATTAAAAAATTTTTAAGTTAATATACAAAAAGCAAATCTAAAACAAAAGATACTTAGTGAGAAGTAGGTCTACCTCCCATTCCTATCCCTCAGCCACCTAGCTCCCTGCTCCAGATATATTATTGCTAGCTTCTTATCCTTGCAGATATATTTAAACATATACATACACATTTATTTTGTGTGTGAATATACACATATATGCACACATTCACATAATAATACAAATGGAACCATGGGAGACATACTGTTTTGCTCCTTTCTTTTTTACTTAATATATTTGGAAATTTTTCACATCATTTAAAACTTCCATTTTTAAAAAATTTAATTTGTTAACTGTAAAAATCAAATTATATAAGCAGGTAGATACATTGATAAACTTTATTCCCACCTTTGTCCATACCATTTTCCCTGCCACAGTAGGTAATCACTTTTTATCAAGATCTTACATTTCTTCCCTAGGTTCCTTGAGGCAGGTAAAAGCAAATAAAAACAGATTTCTCTCCCTTTCTTATACAAAAGTTAACATCATAGAGTGTCCTGTATTTTTTTTATTTGATAATAAATTCCAGGGATCTTTCAATGTTAATAAATGGAGAACCCTCTCAATTCTTTTTATAGCTACCTCGTATTTCATTGTATTCTAGGCTTTTGCTATTAGAAACCAGTGCTTCGGTGAGTAGCTTTGTAGCTCCATTTGGATGGATTTGTAGATCCATTGATTCATACATTTGCAGGTAATTCATCAGATAAACTCTTAGAAGTGGGGTTACTGAATCAGTAAATAAATGCTTTTTTGTAATTTTGATAGATTTTGTTAAGTTGCCCTCCCTAAGGACTATACTGTTTAACATTCCCACCAGCAGTGTAGACCTATTTTTTCATAGCTTAGTCTACAAAGTGGGTGAACAGCCTTTCTGTATTTTGGCAGTCTGGTAGATGAGAAATGATGTATTGGAATATCTTAATTTGCATTGATTTTATTATGAGTGCTGTTGTGTATCTGCTTTTAAGGGTTCCTTGAATTTTGTTTCCTGTGTGATGTCTATTCTTGTCCTTTGTCCATTTTTTATTACTGGGTCGCTAGTCTTTTTCTTCTAAATTTCCAGGGGCTCCTTATATATTAGGACATTGGCTCATTATTAAAGATAGAAGTTCCTAATATTATGTTCAGTTTGTCTTTGGGTTTTATTTATGAATGGCTTCCCCTCCCCCCATAGAAGTTTTTACGTTGTTTTTAATGTTTTTTATTTTAAGTGAAGTTCTCTTCGTGTTTCTATTGGGAAGTTTGATTTTCAAGTAACTTTATAGTATTATGAGTTCTGAGTTAGCCTGCTAAGTTCTTAGAATGAATAAATTTAGCTTTGACATTTTAAGTGTTGGCCCTAGTTCTTATAACAGCTGTTTAATTAGCGAAATACAGGTATATCTGTGTCCTCATTTCCATTTGGATGGAATAGCAGATTCTTCCGTGCTCATATATTTTTACTTGCTTTTACTTGATTTCTATCAAAGGCAGTTTATTTGGATACATCCCTCCTTAATGATTGAGTCATTTAACAAATCTTTTAAATCTTACTGAGTATCCTGCACATACTATCATCAAGGGGTTGATAGGTTTATGAAAGAACTCATAGTCTCATCAGTTTAAATATGATTTGATAAATGCTGTATTGGAGGTATGTTGGTATTTAAACCTTACTTACCAGGGGGACCTTATATAAGACCAGTACAGTTGTAAACTTTATGGCAGTTGTAGTATTTTGCTTTATATTATAAAATGTGCTGGTAACTATGTTGGCTGCAGATATTTTTATTAATTATATCTAGTATTTGTTGACTTAATATTTTATTACATAATGCTTATAATTTTTCCCCATCTAAGTTTTTTATTGTTTTACATTTTGAAACATTTTTACTAGGTTAAAGACACTTCAAGTGAAGAAGTTAATCTGAGTCACATTGTACCCTATGAGCCAGTTTCAGAAGAAAAAGCAAAGGAATTACCTGAATGGAGTGAGAAAGTGGCTCAAAATATTTTGTCAGGTATTACAGTAATGTTAATCTTTTCCCTATAATGTGAAACCTTTGGAATCCATAAGAGAATACGTAGTATTTTGTATTTTGGTTTTAAGCGACCATTTTATAAATACTTAAAAACAGAAGGAACTAGTCTTTTAGAACATTACATATTATCGTAGAGGTATAAGTTCTTCATGCCTATTTTCTGTTTCACTCTGAAAAGCTTTGGGAATCCCAAAACTTTCAGGATAGTTCTCTGAACATAAAATTATTTTCCTTTCCCCTTTGTAATTCCCCTTTAATCCTTTTTTCTCCCCTTCTCCCCCTTCTTCTTCCTCTAAAAAAATGGTAAGATACTCATCCCATCTTTGGAAGCAAAGTAGCACTCCCTAACCACACTGCAATGGAGGTATGAAGAGACCTGAGGATTATAGCTAAGCTGTTTGGGATGTAGGGCGTACTATTTAATTCTGTTTAGAAAGGGCATCAGATCAGTTATTTTAAAACCAGAATGATCATTACTGACACATGTCTTTCCACTTTTCATTGGTTAACATTTTAGCTTTTCAACTGTTACAGTTCTCAGATTTAGACCTTCTATTTTGTTTTTAGAAAACATTGCCAGTCATTCTTTACTAAGCCAATTCATGACCCTGTAAAGGGATCTTGACCAGTCAGTTAAAAGACTGTCAGTACAGATTTCCATCACTGTACTAAAAACCCATTAAAATAATAAAGATGTCTAAAGCAGAGGAAACCTTCAACATGAAAAACCAGCAAGCTAAAATAAGTGGAAATTAATTAACTAGGAACTAACATATTTTGCCCATGTCAGAAAGTTGCTAGAGATAAGAAAAGACAAAGCCAAATTTTTCAGTTACAATTTTAACAGTTAAAATTGAGCCTTGAAAAAGATTTTCAAAGATGTTCTAAAGAAAAATCTTCACTCTTACTACCCTGCCCCATAACTTCACAAATTGCTAGGCCATTACATCAGCACTCAGAAAACTTGCCTATATTCACAAATATGTAGATAACTAATTTCAAAGGTTATTTTCTTAAGTTTTTTTTAATTCATACTGCTCAAGATTGTTCTATTTACTATTGCTGTGTAACAAACCATCCCAAACTTACTGGTATAAAACAACACATTTGTTTATACTTAGGAGTACCATGGGCCAGGTATTCCAGAAGGTTACAACAGGGATGGCTTGTATCTGCTTCATGATGGCAGGACCTCAGCTAGGAAGACTCAAAGGCTGACTAGTGTGACTCAGTAGCTGGGGGCTGGAATCATCTGAAGTCTCCTTCATTCACAAATCTGGCGTCTGGGTTGGAAGAGCTCAAAATCCAGGACTGCCAAATAGAGTGCCTAGACATGGTCTCCATGTGTTTGACAGCTTAGCAACCTTAAGCTAGTCGGTCTTCTACATGGTGACTCAGGGTTCCAAGCATGAATAATAGAGCAAACAGGCAGAAGCTCCATACCCTTTCTAACATATTCTTGGAAATTTCTAGTATCACTCATTACAAGAAAGTAACAAACCTCAGACTTAAGGGGATGTGACAGACCTACCCACATCTCAGTGGGAGGAATGTCAAAGTCATATTGAAAGAACATGTGGAACAGGTGATACTGTTTGGCTGCCTTTGGAAAGTATTGTATGCCACTAAATCTTAGGCCTCCTAGGTACCACACAGATTCCACATACTGGTTCTATTCAGAGAGGTAGAGCATCCTTAGAATCAGCTAATCCTGGGGACAGATCTCTTTAGAGGTTTCAGAAAAACTCTCAGCAATGCATCATTTGAAAATGAGCAAAAACTACACTATGATAACACTTAGGGTCCTGCTTTACTACTTGACTTTAGTAACTCTTTTCTTCTCATCTTATCTCCTCAGTTCTAGCAATAGCCCTAATAGTTGGTTATGTTAAAATTATTTAACTGCCAATCAGAGTACATATCTCTTTACATGCTTTTTATTTTTTTTTACTTTTTTAAAAGATTTTATTTATTTATTTGACAGAGAAAGACACGGCGAGAGAGGGAATGTAGGCAGCGAGAGTGGGAGAGGGAGAAGCAGGCCTCCTGCTGAGCAGGGAGTCTGACGTGGGGCTCGATCCCAGGACCCTGGGATCATGACCTGAGCCGAAGGCAGACGCTCAACGACTGAGCCACCCAGGCGCCCCCTTTACGTGCTTTTTAATAGGTAGAATGAAAACCAACTAGCTCACCAAATACTTAAGGTACAAGTAACAAAGAAAGTGGCAGAAAATATCCAAGATTTACTCCAGGGAAAATGATCTGATCTGTCAAGAGACTGTTTGTACCTGACTCATGCAGGCCCTATACAAAGATAAGTAATCAGGGATCTAAATTGAGCTTATTCACTTTAACCTGTGATTGGTTCCTGTCCAGTGTCTGAAGATCAGTAAAGATCAGTAAAAGCTACAGTATTGTGCTTCATGGATATAAAAGGTGAAAAAACGTGAAGTAACTGCTTAAAATTTGCCAGGGATGAATATTGGCTTGGCATATTGGCTTGGAAGGCTAGAATTACACTTTTAAGAAGGCAGCTGCCAAATATTTTAGATGGAGAGTTTAGTAAGCTAATTTGGGAAGAGAGAGAGGATCTGTGACAATAGACTGATTAGAGCGCCCCCCATTGGGTTAGATTTGAGTGAGATCATTTTAAGTCATCTGGCAACTTCTCATTTATTCAGGAAACATTCATTGTCTGCTCTATTTCCGCATTAAATGGATGCATATAATACGAATATGGATAGAATAAATCTATATCTGGCACTAAACATGCCATTTAAAAGATCTTAATAGCTACCAATAAAATATTACATTTCTTGATCTTCTTTTGTAATATCTTAGGTTTTAATGTGTTATCTCTATTATACAGTCTTTCATGGTGATAGCTTCTTTATAATTTGCATCTAGTATTTCTCTTTATCAGTCCTATGACTTTTCATTTATCTAATTTCCATTTATTCTAAGTCATCAGTGGACTCTCTCCCTCTTGTTTGTTTCATTGCAGGAGTATAGTCTGTTTAAGCTTTCCTTTGTTTCATTGTCTTTTATGATTTCTCAGTCTTCCTTCAAGTTCAGCCTGTTTACTTCTTAGATCTTTTCAACCTGTAAGTTAACTCTAAACCCCATATGTATATTTTTAATAGAGGTCTTCAATCCCTTTATTGTTATGGGAACTTCTGGCTGGAAGATATTTGTCTGGGTTTGATACCTGGTGCTCCCCCAGGGGTCAGACAGTGGGGGTAGTGTTTGAGCTAGAGGTGGACATGTTGACTAAAACAGGAAGAGAAACACAACAGTTTTTCTTTTTTTTTTTTTTCCACAACAGTTTTTCTAATCAGTTACCACTTGGCACTTTGTTTTTCATTGTTAGCGTTTTTATTTATTTATTTATTTTTAAAGATTTTATTTATGGGGCGCCTGGGTGGCTCAGTGGGTTAGGCGACTGCCTTCGGCTCAGGTCATGATCCTGGAGTCCCGGGATCGAGTCCCCTCATCGGGCTCCCCGCTCAGCAGGGAGTCTGCTTCTCCCTCTGACCCTCTTCCCTCTCGTGCTGTCTCTCATTCTCTCTCTCAGATAAATAAATAAAATCTTTAAAAAAAAAAAAAAGATTTTGTTTATTTATTTGACAAAGAGAGGCAGCAGGAGAGGGAACACAAGCAGGGAGAATAGGAGAGGGAGAAGCAGGCTTCTCGCTGAGCAGGGAGCCCGATTTGGGGCTCAATCCCAGGACCCTGGATCATGACCTGAGCCGAAGGCAGACGCCTAACAACTGAGCCACCCAGGCACCCCAATTGTTAGCATTTTTAAATAAACAGGATTTTCACATGATCACTGGATGCCTAGTCACTCATAGACCAAGGTAATTACGTAAAAACCGTGCCACAGACCTTTGGAGAATATACTAAGGTATTTTATATGTCTAGCTTTAAAAGCTTGTTTTTCCAGGGTGTAGCCAAAAAGGAAATATTTATTTATTTATTTATTTAAAGATTTTATTTATTTATTTGACAGAGACATAGCGAGAGCAGGAACACAAGCAGGGGGAGTGGGAGAGGGAGAAGCAGGCTTCCCACGGAGCAGGGAGCCCGATGCGGGACTCGATCCCAGGACCCTGGGATCATGACCTGAGCCGAAGGCAGACACGTAACGACTGAGCCACCCAGGTGCCGCAAAAAGGAAATACTTAAAATTATAAGCTTTCCAAAGCAGGGTAACACTTTCTTCTTCCTCTTAGGGGAAACTATTCTCCTTGGTATTTTTTCTTTTCCCATCTCCTTCCCACTTCTCCTTTCCTCACGTGGGCACAGGGCCTTTTCACTAGAGAAGTCTATGCTATCCTGCTTCCTCTCTTGACAGTTTCATTTTTCATGCATGCTGTAAGAAGCATTGAGCAAAGCAAAGGGCTGGGAACTACTCTCATGAGAAATGGCTAAACCATCTAGGCTTCCCAGTTTTCTTCTTAGATCTTTTCTTCTCATGTATTTTTTGAGTATTCTTCTGTCTTTGTCATTCAGGTTTATGTTACAAACTAAAAGATGCTGAGATCATGGGATTTGGGTTTGGGATTGAGGGAGGAACAGGACCCCCTGCCTTACACCTTTTGTTTAAAGCAAGCAAGCAAGAGTTCTGCCTTGGTGTTTGAGATCTAGACTTACTGGATTCCAATTTGCATTATTTGTGTCTAAACCTCTCAGTACTTTATAGAGTAAAAGTGGTACCTGGCCTAAGGTGAGAACAAGGATACCTGAGTCCTTAAGCCAAATACTGTGTTATTGGAACCAAAACCCAAAATTAGTCCCTAACAATAGTGATATGTGGTAACATGTAGAAGATACCTACAAGTTGTAGTAGCAGCATAGGGTAATACAGAACTATGTTACTGAGTGATCTGTGACCTAAGTACTGAAAGATGAATTTACTTAGAAAAAGTGTATTCTAGGCAGAATATTGTAATTGTAAAGTTGGCTTGAAAGTTTATGGTATGTTTGGGATCTGAACATTAAATTCCTTGTTTTTTTTCCTTTTGATTTATTAAAGGGTTTATAGGTATAATCAGCTCTAATATTGTGCACTTTTAAATTTTCCTCTAAAAAGGTGCTTCCTGGGTGAGCTGGGGTTTGGTCAAAGGTGCTGAATTTACCGGCAAAGCAATCCAGAAAGGTGCTTCTAAACTCCGTGAACGGATTCAACCAGAAGAAAAACCAGTGGAAGTTAGTCCAGCTGTGACCAGGGGACTTTATATAGCGAAGCAGGCTACAGGAGGAGCAGCGAAAGTCAGTCAATTCCTGGGTAAAGTAACTTTGGAGGACTTTACTTCTTTCAGTTAAATTAAAAATGATCTCTCAATTCAGGTTAATCTAAATGTTCATTTAGATGGTTTAACCTTAAGAGTAAAGGATTAGGACAAAGCAGGGTCACCTTGCTACTCATAGTGGGATCTATAGCAACATCAGCCTATCTGAGAGCCTTGGAAATATATCAGGTACTTGGTACACATTACTGATTCAGAAACAAGATCCCTAGGTGATTGTTATTTGCATATTAGTTTGAGAAACATTGGTTAAAAGGTTATTTTGATGTGTCAGGGGAGTGTCTGTGCCTTTGAAAAGGAATGGCTCTGAATGTATTTGCTATCCTTGAATATGACACATTCTTCTAAGGACAGCTCACTGCTTAGTAGTTGGGATCAAGTGGGAGGGATGTATTGTTTGAATTAAGCTGATTCAGTGATTCTGGTGTCAGCCTTCCCAAGTAATATGCTTCTAATTCCTTCTCCTTTGAGAATCATAGATCTAAAGTTTGGTATTTTAAGATGGCCAGATCACTCCTTAATGAATTATCATTAGATTTAGTAAGATTATCTTTTGGTATTCATTATTCTTTGAATCAGATTTTGGTTTGTTTACTTTTATATAGACTTAAATACTTTATTACTCTGTCAGTGAAATATTTGTCAGTATGGAGAAAACGTAGAAATACACATAGCTGGAAAACATGAAAGATGGACCTACAAGTCTTGCATTGCAGCAGTCTTGGTTTTCTTTTAAGCAAATTGCCAAAAAGAACATTATATTTAAGAGGCAAGATTTTAATCATTAGGTTCTGCAAACATATCTTTAAACCAAATAGTAGCCTTTGTTTAAAAACTAGCCAGCCGTCGTTCTCATCCTTATGTAGAAATGCTAAATTATGCAATAAAACAACTTTAGATGCTCATGTAAGAATTTTGCTAAGTGTAAGAGTAGTAAAATCAAGGGAAGAATACATTTTTTCTAAGTGTTTCCCTTTTTTATGGTTATATTAGTTGACGGAGTTTGCACTGTAGCAAATTGTGTTGGAAAGGAACTAGCTCCACATGTCAAAAAGCATGGAAGCAAACTTGTTCCAGAATCTCTTAAAAAAGACAGAAATGGGAAGTCTCCCTTGGATGGTGCTATGGTCGTAGCAGCAAGTAGTGTTCAAGGTAACAGACCCATAAATTTAACTAGGAAGGTCCATTTGTTTAGCTGTAGTTTTACTTACTTTTAAATATATTTGCAGGATTTTCAACTGTCTGGCAGGGATTGGAATGTGCAGCCAAATGTATTGTTAACAATGTTTCAGCAGAAACTGTACAAACTGTCAGATACAAGTAAGTTGAGTTTTATCATTTTAATGACTAAATCTCTTACAGCATTTGCAAAAATTCAGGATGGTTAAAATGATTGTGTCATTATTGAGTATCTGATGAAACAATTTTTTTTTACTCTGTTTTTCTTAATATTTTAAGCAAATTAATAGAATTACTGTGATTTTGCCTTATATTACTAATGGTTATATTTGTTCATCATTAATACAAAGAATAAGTTTAATGAAAAAAAAAGCCTGTAGTTTCTGAATACCTTATTAACTGCATGTTCTTGATGGGTGATGTTTGCTGGTAGTTTTGATGGGAAAAACTTGTATTATAATTAATCTATTTTACTTTGTTAACATTAGCCCTTTCTGTATACAAAGAATGTTAAATATTGTCACATCTTATTTGACTCTGCCATTGTTCATTCTTATGGAATGGACAGATGGTATGTCATCTATTTCATATATTAAGAAGTGGGGAAACATAGAAATGAGTGATCTGCCCAAGCTAATCTGATAACTATTAAAGGTGAGACTTAGGATCATCTGATTTTAGCTCTTTATTCTTTATAAGTCCTAGAGGAATCTAGATCTAAAAATTAAATCTAGTATGAAGGACCCGAGTTTGAATTAGTTTAAAGCCTAATATTAAATTTTTATTTAGAAACCAAAAAGTAATATTAATGGTATTCTCAACTCTCAGTTATTTGTATTAATTATCTACTCACAACATTTGAGTTCATACTTATGTATCAGACATTGTGTTGAGTGCTTTTCAATATATGTATTTAATCTTTAACACTATTTCTTTTTTTGAAGTGGGGGGGAGAGAGAGAGAGAGAGAGAATCTTCAGCAGGCTTCATGCCCAGCACAGAGCCCAATGTGGGGCTCCATCTCATAACCCTGAGATCATGACCCCAGCCAAAATCAAGAGTCAGATGCTTAACTGACTGAGCCACCCACTTTGGTGGATCAGTCGTAATTAGAAAAATAGTTTTTTCTTTTGTTGCAGGAGCCCAAGAAAGTCAGAAGTGCCTGTTAGGCCAAAAGTGAATTATTTTTAGATTATCAGTATCATTTGTTAGCAGAAATCTTTAACACTATTATCTCCATTTTACAAATGAAGCCCAAACATAGAGCTGTTAAATACCTTGTTAAAGATTATAGCCCTGTTAAGTGGTGGAGCTGGGATGTAAGCCAGGTCTTTTTGTGTCATGCAGTGTGAAAGCACAGTTACTGAACCAACCCTGTCCTTGATGAGACATCTGTGCAAGTTTAGTATCTAGAGTTAGAAACCACTATCTATCATGCATTTACATTCCCTGCCACTATAGTAAATTACCTGTGGCTTGGGAAAAACTAACTTAATTTCCAGTCTGAGTTGATTTGATCTCCATCTGGGGCATGCATACCTTTTGAGTCAAAGCAACATAACATCTTGGAGTGTCAATTTGACCAAAAGATTTGGCAAAGAAGATACAGAATAGATCTGAAATTCTTTTGGTGGAAATATAAAAACCAAGTCTTCCAGCTTACTACCTCTTGGTACCTAAAGCCTTGATCTGTAATACTCTTTGTGTTGTGGCTGTGAGGTTACTTTGGTGGATTAGGCGTAATTAGAAAAATAGTTTTTTCTTTTGTTGCAGGAGCCCAAAAAAGTCAGAAGTGCCTTTTAGGCCAAAAGTGAATTATTTTTAGATTATCAGTATCATTTGTTAGCAGAAATAAGTAGGCAGTCATGTTAGAAAGTAGTAAATCCTTCCAGTGGCTTTGCCCATTTCCTACTTTGGTGAAAAAAAATGCGTATCTAAGTACAATTAAGTAGAGCTTTATTAAAGGTTTGGGATTCACATAACTAGCAAGGTTTTGGTGTAGATTTTATATTTTTGGTCCTTAGGAGATCTTAATATGGTAAAAAGGACATTTTAACAGTGGTTCTGAGCTAATTTATTTTAATTATGGTATGTATTGCTGTTCTCTTTATCCTTTACTCCAAAGATTCATGGAGTGAAAAAACAGGTGAGAATTTAGTTAAGTAGGTTTGTATTTCTAACTATAAAGCTACTTTGGTCTTAGCAGTAATTTAATTAGAACCTTGGAAAGATGTGAGGGCAGTGGGGATGTTAAAGGGTTTTGTAATATTGTTTCCTCACTTATGAATAATCTGGCCCAGAAGTAGAAATTGTCTTTTAAAAGAAGAAACTGTAAGTATTAAAACCAGTAATAACTTAATGATATTGTCCCTGAAGAAATGGAAGAGCTAGTTATTTCATTTTAGTTCTTGTTTATTTACATAAATTTACAATTATGAATGTAAATGTAATAAATTTATATTTTTATATTTATGAATTTACATTTGTTTACACTTTGAAAAAGTATTTGATAGCGTAAGCATTTGTGTTTTTCTCCTCAAATCCAACTGATGATAGTATAATAAAATTTGTATTCTTATTGCCTATGATATTTTCCCAAGTTGTTTTGAATCTGCCTAATTATATGCATTATGCCTAGGAGAAAAACAAATGTATTATATATACTTCCTTATCTGATTTCTGGTGTTACAAGCCAATGCAGAAGATTATCTTTTCACGTAGGCATATTTAAATGCAGATTGTGTTAGAGAAGTATATTGTTTATACCTTTCATGGTTTTGATTATGATTCCAGATATGTTCCTTGATTATTAATGGTTTATCTAAGGATCTATATAATTCTTAAAATATTTAGGTAAATGTGTAGGAACTATTCATTAAGACTGTTTTTGTCAGTTACATTAATGCTTTTGTCTTATTCTAAGTTTAGGAACATGAGACCTACAGGAACAATAAAAATCAATAATAACTTCTAATCTGCTATATGGTATCTACTAAATAATTCATCATTATCTACATAGCTTCAATTTCACCTTTAAGCTCCTCTTTTTTTTCCCATTTGAAATTGTTTAGAGGATGGGATGCCTGGCTGGCTCAGTCAGAAGAGGGTATGACCCTTGATCTTGTGGTCCTATACTTGAGTCCCACACTGGGTATAGAGATTACTAAAAAAAATAAATAAATTGCTTAGAGGAAAATCATATAAATTTAGTAAGTTAGATCCTTTTTTGTTGTCCCCTCATTAAAATTTTATCTTGTTCTAAGATACAATGTGTTCTACATTTTTCTGAAGAATAAACTTAGTACAATTGTTTTTCTATAAGGAATTTACCTTTTTAAGGTACAGTATTTTATTGGTTTGTTTAGTGAATTTTAATTAAAATTCGCCCTTAAATTTGCACCAGGTGAAGGGGCAAATTCAAATTCACTGAAGGTCATTCTTTTGGCAGATGTCATATTACCCAAAACCAGTTCTATATAGCATCTATTCAGGAGCTATATAAGATCAGTTTTCTCTTTTCCATATAGTAACTATACAAGTATTTAAACATTATCCTCATGTCCTTCACTTACTTTTTCTTATCTTCTAAATACTCCCAGTTCCTTTAACAATTCCATCTATAGTGTGGCTTCCAGATCCTTCACACAGACCTGGAAAAGAAAAGCCCTAAGAGAAACCTGCTCAACCAAGACTTATGCTCACTCTTCCAGTGCTGAAACTGCTACCACCTCTTTCTTCTCATTTAACCTTAGCCATTGCCACCTGATGATAGTATTTGTGGGGGCTTGATTGACAGAAGCTTCCATGTCTTCTGCAAAATCAGCAAATGCTATGGAATGCTGAGGGGTTGCAAAGCAACAGGGACTGGCAGACAGCAGTTAAGGAAGATTTGATGTTTGGTAACTGGTGAGAAAGCCCCAATCAAGAGTGGTATAGGGGTGCCTGGGTGGCTCAGTTGGTTAAGTGTCTGACCCTTGATTTTGGCTCAGGTCATGATCTTAGGGTCCTGGAATTGAGCCCTGTGTCTGGCTCTGCACTCAGTGAGGAGTCTGCTTCAGGATTCTCTCTCTCCCTTTCTGTCTGCCCCTTCCCCAAATCACACATGCTTTCTCTCTTTCAAATAAATAATCTTTTTTTAAAGAGTGGTATAGATGTACGGTTTGACAAATTGTAGGTTCTGTCATCCTCTGGTTCTAATTATTAACATTAGGCACAGAACAGAATGGAATCCTCATTCAGGAACATAAGATTCACACTTCTAGCACTGAGATTGGAAAAACAAAAAACAAGCATGAATAAGCTAGTTAGGATCACAGTCCACTGTTCCTGGCCAGACTAATGGTGATAGAGGACTTGTGAATTCAAAGAACAGATCCAGTATTAGTATAAAATGTCCAGATACAGGTCACAAAGCACCTAGGAAATTTCAGTGTGGCCTGGAGAAATTGTAAAATGTTGCCTTTTTGTTGTTTGTTGTTTAAGTTTATGCTTGCTAAGCAAGAAAAAACCTGGTGCTTTTAAAAGGGTGGTAAAGAGAAAAAGCAGTGAAATAATTTTTAGTATCTTTGTATAGGCCTTTAACTTGTATTTTCTTATAGAAATGGTATTAAACACAGATATTGGTAATTGTCAATAACTACTTTTGTATAGTGCTTTTATAATTTCCCACTTTGCTACACGTTTGATGCTATAGAAACTGTGTGGTGGATTAGGGCAGGAATTAATCATTTTATTCATTGAACAAATATGAAATGTTAGGCAGTGTTCTCAGTGCATAGGATACATTAATGAACATGGCAGAGTCCTTTTTCTAATAGGGTTTATATTCTAGCAAGACAATAAGCAAAGCAAAAACAATGGGAGTTAATAAGTTCTATAGTATGTAGCAGGTGATAAGTTATAGAATAAGAGCAGCAAGGCAGTTGAAATAGGTGAAATAGTAAGAAGATAATAATTAGCTGATTTGAAGAAGGTGAGGCAGTGAGACATATGAATACCTGGGGTGAGAATAGTTTAGGTGGATACCATCCAGTACAAATGTCTTAAGGTGGCACATGTGTGTTTGATGGGTTCAAAGAACATAAGGCCAGTGAGTCTGTGGCAGAGTGGAGTGAGGGAGAAAGTGTTGTAGAATCTTTCTTAAAGACAACCCCAAATTCTGATACTTTAAAAGGCCTAGCCTAGGTGGCTTAGTTGGCTAAGCATCTGACTCTTGATTTCAGGTCAGATCATGATCTCAGGGTCGTGAGATCAAGCCCCCTGTTGGGCTCTGCCCTGGGCATGGAGCCTGCTTAAGATTCTCTCTCTCCCTCTCCTTCTGCTCCTCGCCTCTTTTATCCCACCCCTGTTCCCTCTTTAAAAAATAAAGACCTAACCAAAGTCTAGTTAAGGTAGAACTCAAAACCATTTATAGTTACTATAGATTCTTTGTGTCCTATGGTTGCTTCATTGAAAATTCTCTATTTCCAGAAGGGGCGGGTTAAAAAAAGGAAATAATGACTGATGAACAATCTTTATTATAATTTACATTTTATTCTTCAACATAAACAGTCTTTATTACATTAATCTCAGCTAGCCTGAGTTTATTTTCACAGTTTTTGCTAAAGGAGAGATACAGCCTTGGCACAGTTTGATTTTATTCTTTACTGTGTTTTAAGTTATTAATTAAATTGAAACATAACCTTTTATTTTGCTTTCAGGAATAACATACTAAACATGGGACTTATTTAATACTACATCAGAAGATCTTAATTTGTATTTATAATTTCATTACACTTTTTTCTAATCTTTTAAAGGTATGGGCATACTGCAGGAGAAGCTACACATGATGCAGTAGATTCTGCCATCAATGTTGGTGTAACTGCCTATAATATCGACAACATTGGTATCAAAGCAATGGTGAAGAAAACTGCAAAAGAAACGGGACAAACACTCCTTGAAGACTATAAAATAATTGATAATTCTAAGGGGAGAAATAAAGAAGGAAGAGCAAATGTAAACATGAAAAGGGAGAAGGGTGAGCAGACAAAGGAACTAGAGAAGAGTGAGGCAAAGAAGAAAGAGAAATGATGGAAGTGCTGTGAATCACCTATACCAAAGCCTTACAAGGTGGATGTATTTTTGTTAAATAGGCAAATGTGGAATTTCCCACAGATTAACCAGTGTTTTAAAAATGTATTCATTCCTATGAAGTGACTGTTTCATAAGCTTTATGGCATGTATTCTACTTACAAGGAAAAGAATCAGTATTCTTGCATCTGGCCTTTCGAAATATAGGGTTATATTCTCATTAAGTTTATTTTTTCTAAATGTGGCTAAAATATTTTTGCAGTTAAAATAAGACTAATAATACATGTGCTATAAACCTCATTAAACCTAATGTTAAACTATTTTTGTATTTGCTGTCTTTCAAAAAGCAAGGTAGGAAATTAAAATTTGGCATTTAGTAACCTTAGCTCTGGTACTTGGAAGAATGACTTAAAATATTGTCTGCTGGCTTTGCACTAAATGTGGATTTTTTTTTTCTAGGTGCTTATCAATTTCAGTGTGTAAGCTAAAAACAACTGTACTCCTAAACTAAAAGAATTCTCAGATAACATTTAAAAGACTTTCAATACAGGAAATAAGCTAATCATGAAAAATAAGATGAGGTTCTATAAAATTACTTGGTAGCTTATCTCTTTGTTAGGAAGGGGGATGGTCTTTCTGATTTAGAATGAATACAAAGAGATTTTTAAGTCTTCTGGATTTAGACTGGTATTGATCTACTAGGAGCCTAGGAAATTTTGGTGTATGATTGATATTGTGTTAAAATTTGAAGTGATTATCATCACCTTAATTGACAGAAAAGTACTTTAAGAAATCATTTTACCATATCTACTTCTTTAAGTTATTCCGGGAGGCTAAATTTTTGTAAAAAAAAAGAAACAGAATTTTTTGGATGGTAAATATATTTTTATTTTGGGATTTAGTCATTGGAATTGTATATGTTAAAGCCAATGAATTATTAGAAAGAAAAGCTTCTATTTATAATCATGGTAAAGAATGTGAAGGCTTTAGGCTTAATCCATGGTGGGTGAGGTATAATAGTTTCCACTCTGGCAGAAGATAGGACATTCACAGACCTATAAGGTGCAAATACATAAGTAAATAATGGCATTTTATTTTTGTTTACTGATTATAAATGATATTCTGAACCTTTAATAGCTAGTTTATTAGACTTTATTTGAAACTGTCTTAAAAATACCCTTTATGAATAAACTATTTCTGAATTACTTGGCCTCAAATGTATACACAGGATTGTATTTTGGGAACACCTAGAATTAATGGCTCCTTTCCCTAAGGCTAAGGATAATGTGAAGATAAAATTGAATTGGTAAATAGCTTCCAGTTAATCTCTGCCTTAAGTTTGAGAAGTGGAATCACAAGTAGTGGACCCTAAAGTTTACAAAGTTAACTTAGAGCAGAGTCCACAAAATTGGATTTGTCAAAATTGGATTTGTATTTAGTTGTCCATTTCACTTCCTTCTGCTCTGCTCACTTGGTTATGGGTTGCTTTTTTAGATTAATAGACACAATCTTTATAAGTATAACTTCTATATTAGAGTGTTCCAGAGAAACAGAACCATTAGGGGAGATAAATATACATGTGTGCACGTATGTGTGTATAAAGAGATTTAGTACAAGGAATTGACTCACGAAATTATGGAGGCTGAGAATTCCCAAGATAACCATTCAGTGAGCTGGAGACCCAGGAGAGCTGATGTGTTATTGTTCTAGTCCAGTCTGAAGGTCCGAGAACCAGGTGAGCAGATGGTGTTAAGTTCCAGTCTGAAAACCTGCAAGCTCCAGACCCAAGAAGAGCCCATTTCAGTCTGAGTATAAAGGCTAGAAAAGACCAATATACCAACTAAAACAGATAGGAGGAGTTCCATCTTACAGTTTTTGTGTACACAGATCTTCAGTTGATTGGATGAAGTCCACTGCCTTTGGGAGGGCAATCAGCTTTACTAGGTGTACTGATTAAAATGTTAATATCATCTGGAAACACCTCACGGACACATCCAAAATAATAGTTGGCCAAGGGTGTTTATACCTTGTAGCCCAGTCAAACTAAAAAAATTAACCGTCACAGCTGCTTGGTCCAGTTTTCATTGTACAGAGGCCTTTTACCAAGCTCTGCTTGGCTCTTTGATACTCAATAGATTCAGTGTATAAAACAGTTCTCAATATACTGCTACCAGGGTTTTGCCTCATTTTGCCTCTACAGACTGTTCCTCCCTCATGCTGTATGGGATAGTTTCCTGGGAGTACTTCCAGGCACCAGCTGTCTAGAAATAATGATAGCTAATGTTTATGTAGTGCTCTCTGTGAAGCATTAGTGTTCTGAGTGCTCTTATGTAGATTAATTCATTTTAACCTCGTAACATTCTATGAGTTACATACTATTATAACCTTCATTTTACAGAATAGGAAACAGTTACAGAGAGGTTAAAGAGAGGTTATTGTTCCCTTGGATCTTTCCTAACATCAAAGAGGACAGTGTGAAAGAAGTCATATACTAGCCTCAAAAAAGGAGGGACCTACACAGTAGAGTGATTGTTAGGCCAGACATTTTTCTTAAACAGAGGTAAAGAAGGACAAATGGCGTTTATAGATATCCTCTGCTTCCAGCTGCTTAACGCTAGTTTTGTTTTATTACCATTCCACTGGCTTGATAGTTGGTAGAAAATTGCCCAAGATGTGGCAAATAGGTCATCAGTCCTAGATTTTGGTGATAGTGTGAGCTTTTGTCTTTTTCTCCAATAACTGTGAAAGGTATTTGAGCACAAGCAAAGAAAAGCAAAGCTTAGGGCTTGTTAGCCAGAAATCATTTTATGTTTCACTTTTTAGGTAAGCCTCAATAAAGCTCTGCTCAAACAGAAACTAGTTCTCTGATCTATTCTGGCCAAACTCAAGTTTAAGCAAACTTCCTAAAGGATTTTGCCATTTTGTATTTAGTTTAGCAACAGAAGTACTTAAAACATTGTGTTGTTTCTGAATAGCTTTTCTTCAGATTTTTTCTATTCATCCTTAAAGATACAGAAGATGAATTTAAAAAAAAATTTTAAGAACATAGATTAGGTGGGGGGAAAAAAGGCCCCAAATAATATCTTCAGATGTATTGTATGCAAAAAGTTGTCACATGTGAAGAAATAGTTTGATCACCCTGGAAGCTATTCACTGGAGGAAACCATGACTAATACCAAGTGTCCTCTACACAGGTACACACACACACACACACCCCCAATCCATTTTGTCCAAATTTGGAAGCCAGCTGAGGAGCAAATTGCTAGAGTGTTCTATCAAGGAAGCAAGATCTCTGTGATACGGGATAGGGTCCAAGGGGAGGAGGAGCAAGATGGAGGAGGAGTATGAGACCTAAATTTCATCTGGTCCCAGGAATTCAGCTAGATAGTTAAACCATTCTGAACACCTACAAACTTAACAGGAGGTCGAAGAAAATACCAATTCTATGAACAGAAAAGCAACCACTTTCTGGAAGATAGGACGTGCAGAGAAATGAATCCGAGGTGATATTTGGAACGATAGACGACGGAGGGAGGGAACCTCTGTCAGCTGGCTACTAGAAAGGTGATAGAGCAGCAGAGCACAAAATTGGAACCTTTAGAAATCTCCGCTGAGGGATGTCACTCCAGTGGCTAAGCAGGAGGTAGAACACTTGCTGGGACAGTGTGGTCTCAGGATCCTCGGGGTCACAGAAAGACTGGGAGTGCCTGAGTGTAGCAGAGCTCCCAGGTATTGGAGCGGGGAAGCCGGCTGCAAAGACAGAGCCAAGGAGTGGGTTCTCAGCTCGGGGTTGCCATAAATGGTGATCTGCGGCACAGTCAGGCCACTACTCTTTGAGCAGGGACCCAACAAGTGGCAAATCCGGGGAGACTGCCTTTTCTCCCCCAGGAGGAGTGGCACGGGAGCACACCACAGGAATCTGCTGGGTTTGGAGACCAAATGGAATCATGTGCCAGAGAGAGAAACGCTCAGTCAGAGGCCGCGTGAGCACGGAGTGCGGCTGGAGACAGGAGCGATAGGAGTAATTGCTTTTCTCTGAAGGTTCACCAAGGAGTGGGGCTGCGAGCTCTTGGCTCCTCTGGGGTGGAGATTGGGAGGCCACCATTTTCACTCTAGTCCTCCCAAGCTGTACGGAAAGCTTTCAGGGAACAAAAGCTACCCAGAGCAAACCTGAGCCTATTACCTAGCCTGGCCCCTGGCAAGGGCAGGGCAATTCTGCCTCAGGCAAAGACATTTGAGAACCACTGAAACAGGCCCCTCCCCCAGAAGACCAGCAAGAACAGCCAAGACCAAGTTTACCAATCAATGCGAACTGCAGAACTCCAGCACTAGGGGACTACAATAGAATTCATGGCTTTTCCCCCATGATTCGTTAGTCTTTCAAAGCTAATTTTATAAATTTTATTTTTTTCTTTTTCTATTTTTTAGTTGACTTTCTCTTTCCTTTTTCAACCAACATCTTAATTCCTTTTTTAAAATCTTTTTAAATTTTTCATTTTTATAATATTCTATCTCTTCAATGTATTTATCTTTATTTTAATAAGTTTATCTTTAAAATTTTGGGATATAATTTCTTCTAACAGGCCAAAATATACCCTAAATCTAGTGTATGATGTCCTAGTCTTCCACCTGATCACATTCTTTTTTTAAATATTTTTACATTTTTTTTAACCAACTTATCAGTTCCTTTTTTAAAATCTTTTTTAATTTTCATCTTTACAGTTATATTCCATCCCTTCATTGTATTTGCCCTTGTATATGTTTTTCTATCTTTAAAATTTTGGGAGGCAATTTCTTCTAACCAAAATACACCCAAAATATGGTGTGTGTCTCTGTTAGTTTCACCAGCCTCATCATTTTATTTTCCCCCTGGTTTCAGCTCTCTTCTGATTTGTTTACTGTATATTTTTCTGGGATCAATGTTACCCTTTTAGCATTTTTTTTAGCATTTTGTCCTCTCATTCATCTATTCTCTGGACAAAATGACAAGACAGAAAAACTCACTTCCAAAAAAAAGAGCAAGAGGCAGTAGAGGGACCTAATCAATACAGACATTAGTAAGATGTTGGAACTAGAGTTCAGAATGACAATTATAAAGATAATAGCTGGGCTTGAAAAAAGCATAGAAGATACTAGAGAATCCGTTTCTGGAGAAATAAAAGAAAAATCTAACCAAGTCAAAAAAGGCTATTAATGAGGTACAATAAAATATGGAGGCTCTAACTGCTAGGATAATTGAGGCAGATGAGAGAATTAGTGATACAGAAGACCAAATGATGGAGAATAAAGAGAGGGGGCAGAAGGTATATCGGAGCAAATTATAGCAGAGAATGTCCCTAATTTGGAAATTAAGGGAACAGGCATTAAAATCCAGGAGACACAGAGAACCCCCTTAAAAATAATAAAAATAGGTCAACACCCTGACAGCTAATACTAAAACTCAACAAGTCTCAAGAGACAAAGAGAAAATCCAGAAAGCAGTTCGGGACAAGAGGTCTGTAACCTACAATTGTAGAAACAGTAGATTGGCAACAGACCTATCCACAGAGACCTGGCAGGCCAGAAAGGACTAGCATAACATATTTAGAGCACTAAATGAGAAAAATATACAGCCAAGAATACCATATGCAGCTAGACAGTCATTGAAAATAGAGATAAAAAGCTTCCAGGACAAACAAAAACTAAAAGAACTTGCAAACACCAAACTAGCCCTACAAGAAATATTGAAAGGGGTCCTCTAGGCAAAGAAAGGGCTTAATAGTAACATAGACCAGAAAGGAACAGAAACAATATACAGTAACCTTATAGGCAATAAAATGGTACTAAATTCATATCTTCCAATAGTTACCCTGAATGTAAATGGGCTAGTGTCCCAATTAAAAGACACAGGGTATCAGATTGGATAAAAAAAAAACAAGACCCATCGATATGCTGTCTGCAAGAGACTCATTTTATACCCAAAGACACTCCCAGGCTTAAAGTGAGGGGGTACAAAACCATTTACCATGCTAATGGACATCAAAAGAAAGCTGCGGTGGCAATCCTTATATCAGACAAATTAGATTTTATACCAAAGACTATAATAAAGAGGAAGGACACTACATCATACTTAAAGGGTCTATCCAACAAAAAGATGTAGCAATTTTAAATATCTATGCCCATAACATGGGAGCAGCCACTTACATAAGCCAATCAAAAACAAAATCAAAGAAACGCATTGACAATAATAGTAGGGGACTTTAGCACCCCCCTCATTGAAATGAACAGATCATCTAAGCAAAAGATCAACGGAAATAAAGGCTTTAAATGACACATTGGAACAAATGGACTTCACAGATATATTCAGAATATTCCATCCCAAAGCAACGGAATACACATTCTTCTCTAGTGCCCATGGAACATTCTCCAGAATAGATCACATCCTAGGTCACAAATCAGGTCTCAACCGGTACCAAAAGATTGGGATTATTCCTTACATATTTTTGGACAACAATGTGTTGAAACTAGAACTCAATCACAAGAGGAAAGTTGGAAAGAACTCAAATACATGGAAGCTAAAGAGCATCCTACTAAAGAATGAATGGGTCAACCAGGAAATTAAAGAATTTAAAAAATTTGTGGACACAAAGGGAAATGAAAATGCAACTGTTCAAAATCTTTGGGATGCACCAAAGGTGATCCTAAGAGGAAAGTATATAGCAATACAAGCCTTTTTGAAGAAACAAAAAAGACCTCAAATACACAACCTAACCCTACACCTAAAGGAGCTGGAGAAAAGAGCAAAAAAAAAGCCTAAACCGAGCAGGAGAAGAGAAATAAAAGATCAGAGCAGAAATCAATGAAATAGAAACCAAAAGAACAGTAGAACAGATCAATGAAAATAGCTGGTTCTTTGAAAGAAAAAGATTGATAAACCGCTGGCCAGACTTACAAATAGAAAAGAGAAAGAAACCAAATAAAATTATGAATGAAAGAGGAGAGATCACAGCCAACACCAAAGACATACAAACAATTATGAGAACAGCTAATGAGCAACTATATGCCAGCAAATTAGATAATCTGGAAGAAATGGATGCATTCCTAGAGACATATCAACTACCAAAACTGAACCAGGAAGAAATAGAAAACCTGAACAGACCCATAACCAGTAAGGATATTAAAGCAGTAACTAAAAATCTCCCAACAAACAAGAGCCCAGGGCCAGATGGCTTCCCAGCAGAATTCTACTAAACATTTAAAGAAGAATTAATACCTATTCTTCTGAAGATGTTTCAAAGAATAAAAATGGAAGGAAAATTTCCAAACTCATTTTACGAGGCCAGCATTACCCTGATCCCAAAACCAAAGACCCCATCAAAAAGGAGAACTACAGACCAATATCCCTGATGAACATGGATGCAAAAATTCTCACCAAAGTACTAGCCAATAGGATCCAACAGTACATTAAAAGTGTTATTCACCATGACCAAGTGGGATTTATTCCTACGCTGCAAGGTTGGTTCAACATCCACAAAACACGTGGGATTTATTCCTAAGCTGCAAGGTTGGTTCAACATCCACAAATCAATGTGATACAATACATTAAAAAAGAAAGAACAAGAACCATATGATCCTTTCGATAGATGCAGATAAAGCATTTGACAAAATACAGCATCCTTTCTTGATTAAACTCTTCAAAGTGTAGGGATAGAGGCCACATACCTCAATATCATAAAAGCAATCTATGAAAAACCCACAGCGAATATTCTCAATGGGGAAAAACTGAAAGCGTTTCCCCTAAGGTCAGGAACATGGCAGGGATGTCCACTATCACCTCTGCTGTTCAACATAGTACTAGAAGTCCTAGCCTCACCAATCAGACAACAAAAAGGAAATAAAAGGCAACCGAATCGGCAAAGAGGAAGTCAAACTCTCACTTTTTGCAGTATGTGGAAAACCCAAAAGACTCCACCCCAAAACTGCTAGAACTCATACAGGAATTCAGTAAAGTGTCAGGATATAAAGTCAATACACAGAAATCAGTTTCATTCCCATACACCAAAAACAAAACAGAAGAAAGAGAAATTAAGGAGTTGATCACATTTACAATTGCACCCAAAACCATAGGATACCTAGGTATAAATCTAAACAAAGAGGCAAAAGATCTGTACTCAGAAGACTATAGAATACTCATGAAAGAAATTGAGGAAGACACAAAGAAATGGAAAAACGTTCCATGCTCATGGATTGGATGAACAAATATTGTGAAAATGTCTATGCTACCTAGAGCAATCTACACATTTAATTCAATCCCTATCAAAATACCATCCACTTTTTTCAAAGAAATGAAACAAATAATCCTAAAATTTCTATGGAACCAGAAAAGACCCTGAATAGCTAGAGGAATGTTGAAAAGCAAAGCTGGTAGCATCACAATTCCGGACTTCCAGCTCTATTACAAAGCTGTCATCATCAAGACAGTATGGTATTGGCATGAAAAGAGACACATAGATCAATGGAACAGAATAGAGAGCCCAGAAATGGACCCTCAACTCTATGGTCAACTCATCTTTGACAAAGCAGGAAAGAATGTCTAATGGAAAAAAAAAACACTCTCTTCAACAAATGGTGTTGGGAAAATTGGGCTGCCACATGCTGAAGAATGAAACTGGACCATTTCTTTACACCACACACAAAAATAGACTCAAAATGGATGAAAGACTTAAATGTGAGACAGGAATCCATCAAAATCCTTGAGAACACAGGTAGCAACCTCTTCGACCTCAGCCGCAGCAACTTCTTCCTAGAAACATTGCCGAAGGCAAGGGAAGCAAGGGCAAAAATGAACTACTGGGACTTCATCAAGATAAAAAGCTTTTGCACAGCAAAGGAAACAGTCAACAAAACCAAAAGACAGCTGATAGAATGAGAGAAGATAATTGCAAATGACATATCAGATAAAGGGCTAGTATCCAAAATCTATAAAGAACTTATCAAACTCAACACCCAAAGAACAAATAATCCAATCAAGAAATGGGCAGAAGACATGAACAGACATTTTTCCAAAGAAGACATCCAAATGACCAATAGCCACATGAACAAGTGCTCAACATCACTCGGCATCAGGGAAATCCATCAAAACCGCAATGAGATACCACCCCACACCAGTCAGAATGGCTAAAATTAAAAAGTCAGGAAATGACAGATGTTGGTGAGGATGTGGAGAAAGGGGAACCCTCCTACACTGTTGGTGGGAATGCAAGCTGGTACAGCCACTCTGGAAAATAGTATGGAGGTTCCTCAAAAAGTTGAAAATAGAGCTACCCTACAATCCAGCAATTGCACTACTGGGTATTTATCCCAAAGATACAAATGTAGTGATCTGAAGGGGCACATGCATCCCGATGTTTATAGCAGCAATGTCCACAATAGCCGAACTATGGAAAGAGCTAAGATGTCCATCAACAGATGAATGGATAAAGAAGATGTGGTATATATATATATATATATATATATATATATATATATATATATACACACAATGGAATATTATGCAGCCATCAAAAAACGAAATCTTGCCATTTGCAATGATGTGGTCGGAACTGGAGGGTATTATGCTAAGTGAAATGAGTCAGTCAGAGAAAGACAAGTATCATATGATCTCACTGATAGGAGGAATTTGAGAAACAAGACAGGATCATAGGGGAAGGGACGGGAAAATGAAACAAGATCAAACCAGAGAGGGAGACACATCATAAGAGACGCTTAATCTTAGGAAACAAACTGAGGGTTGCTGGAATGAAGGGTGGGGGAGGGATGGGGTGGTTGGGTGATGGACACTGGGGAGGGTATGTGCTCTGGTGAGCGCCATGAATTGTGTAAGACTGTTGAATCACAGAGCTGTACCCCTGAAACAATGCATTATATGTTAATTTAAAAATATAAAGACCTATTTCCAAATTAAAAACAAAAAAGGGGGGGATAGGTTACGAGCATTTGCAGGTGCAGGTTTAAGAAGCTCCACAGAAAACATTGCTTAATAGTTAATAAAACATTGCTATTTAGGGAGTAACTGAATTGGGAGCTGAAAGAATGATGTTTTGGTATAGGGCAGTTTTTGAACTGAAGTTTTCTGAGCTAAAGCCACTCTGGTGACAGGACTCAGGGTATTTATAGCTGTGGAAGTGGAAAGGAGATTAAAGCGATGAGAGTTGCAAGTTGAAGGGCATGGTTATGGGCACGACTTTCAGTGGAAAGAGCACTTTTAATGTCAAAGTCCGTAGACAAGGAATGACTGAGCTCTCTAGGTAGAAACAAGGAGAGTTGTTACATCAGGAATGCATGCCATTTATAATTGCACCAAAAATAAAATACCTAGGAATATACTTCACAAAGGAGGTGAAAGATCTGTACTCTGAAAACTGTAACATTGAAAGAAACTGAAGATGACACAAACAAATGGAAAGATATTCCATGCTCATGGATTGGAAGAACAAATAAATGTCCATACTACCCATAGAAATCTACAGATCTGATGCAATCCCTATCAAAATACCAACAGCATTTTTCACAGAACTAGAACAAATAATCGTAAAATTTGTATGGAACCACAAAATACCCTGAATAGCCAAGCAACCTTGAAAAAGAAGAAAACTGGTATCACAGTCTCAGATTTCAAGATATACTACAAAGCTATAATAATCAAAATAGTGTGGTACTGGCACAAAAACAGACACATAACTCAATGGGATAGAATTGAGAGCCCAGAAATAAACTCATGATTACATGGGCAATTAATATTTGACAAACGAAGCAAGAATATGCAATGGGGAAAAGAACAATCTCTTCAACAAATGGTGCTGGGAAAATTGGACAGCTACAATACAAAAGAACGTAACTGAACCACTTAAACACAAAAAATAAACTTGAAATTGTTCAATCTAAAATGGATCTAACCTAACTGTGAGAACTGAAACCGTAAAATCTCTGTTACGTCAAAATAAAAAGCTTCTGCACTGCAAAGGAAACAACAAAACTAAAAGACAACTGACTGAATGGGAGAAGATATTTGTAAATGATATCCAATAAAGGATTAGTATCCAAAATATATAAAGAACTTCTATAACAACACCAAAGAGCCAAATGATCCAATTAAATATGGGCAGAAGACATGAACAGTTTTTCAAAGAAGACAGATGGCCAAGATGAGATACCACCTCACACCTGTCAGATTGACTAAGCTCAAAAACACAAGAAACAACAAGCGTTGGCACGGATGTGGAGAAAAGGGAACACTTGGGCCCTGCTGGTGGGAATACAAACTGGTATGGCCACTGTGGAAAAAAGCATGGAGGTTCGTAAAAAAAAAAATAGAACTACCATATGATCCAGTAATTCTACTGCTGGGTATTTACCCAAAAAATACAAAAACACTAACTCAAAAAGATATATGTACCCCCATGTTTACTGCAGCATTATTTACAATAGCCAAATTATGGAAGGAGCCCAAGTGTCCATCGATAGATGAGTGGATAAAGAAAACATTATATAATATACATATATTATATAATATATATAATGGAAAGTTACTCAAAAAGGAATGAAACCTTGCCATTTGCAACTGCATGGATGGATGTAGAGGATATGATGCTAAGGGAAGTGAGTCAGAGAAAGAACAAATACCAAATGATTTCACTCCTATGTGGAATTTAAGAAACAAAACAAATGAACAAAAAAGACAAAATAAAACAAACCCACCAGCTTTTTTTTAATTTTATTTTTATTTTTTATTGTTATGTTAATCACCATACATTACATCATTAGTTCTTGATGTAGTGTTCCATGATTCATTGTTTGTGCATAACACCCAGTGCTCCACGCAGAACGTGCCCTCTTTAATACCCATCACCAGGCTAACCCATTCCCCCACCCCCATCCCCTCTAGAACCCTCAGTTTGTTTTTCAGAGTCCATCGTCTCTCATGGTTGCTCTCCCCCTCTGACTTACTCCCCTTCATTCTTCCCCTCCTGCTATCTTCTTCTTCTTTTTTTCTTAACATATACTGCATTATTTGTTTCAGAGGTACAGATCTGTGATTCAACAGTCTTGTTCAATTCACGGCGCTCACCATAGCACATACCCTCCCCAATGTCTATCGCCCAGCCACCCCATCCCTCCCACCCCCCCCACCACTCCAGCAACCCTCAGTTTGTTTCCTGAGATTAAGAATTCCTCATCTCAGTGAGGTCATATGATACATGTCTTTCTCTGATTGACTTATCCCACTCAGTATAACACCCTCCAGTTCCATCCACGTCATTGCAAATGGCAAGATCTCATTCCTTTTGATGCCTGCATAATATTTCATTGTGTATATATACCACATCTTCTTTATCCATTCATCTGTCAATGGACATGTTGGCTCTTTCCACAGTTTGGCTATTGTGGACATTGCTGCTATAAACATTGGGGTGCACATCCCCCTTTGGATCCGTACATTTGTATCTTTGTGGTAATACCCAGTAGTGCAATTGCTAGACCATGTGGCAGCTCTATTTTCAACTGTTTGAGGAACCTCAATACTGTTTTACAGAGTGGTTGCACGAGGTTGCATTCCCACCAACAGTGTGGGAGGGTTCCCCTTTCTCCGCATCCCCGCCAACATCTGTCGTTTCCTGACTTGTTAATTTTAGCCATTCTGACTGGTGTGAGGTGGTATCTCATGGAGGTTTTGATTTGGATTTCCCTGATGCCGAGCGATGTTGAGCACTTTTTCATGTGTCTGTTGGCCATTTGGATGTCTTCTTTGGAAAAATGTCTGTTCATGTCTTCTGCCCATTTCTTGATTGGATTATTTGTTCTTTGGGTGTTGAGTTTGATAAGTTCTTTATAGATTTTGGATACTAGCCCTTTATCTGATATGTCATTTGCAAATATTTTTATAGGAATATTCTGACAACCCATTCTGTCGGTTGTCTTTTGGTTTTGTGGACTGTTTCTTTTGCTGTGCAAAAGCTTTTTATCTTGATGAAATCCCAATAGTTCATTTTTGCCCTTGCTTCCCTTGCCTTTGGCAATGTTTCTAGGAAGAAGTTGCTGCGGCTGAGGTTGAAGAGGTTGCTGCCTGTGTTCTCCTTTTAGGATTTTGATGGACTCCTGTCTCACGTTTAGGGCTTTCAACCATTTGGAGTCTATTTTTGTGTGTGGTGTAAGGAAATGGTCCAGTTCCATTCTTCTGCCTATGGCTGTCCAATTTTCCCAACACCATTTGTTGAAGAAACTGTCTTTTTTCCATTAGACATTCTTTCCTGCTTTGTCAAAGATGAGTTGACCATAGAGTTGAGGGTCCATTTCTGGGCTCTGTATTCTGTTCCATTGATCTATGTGTCTGTTTTTGTGCCAGTACCATACTGTCTTGATGATGACAGCTTTGTAATAGAGCTGGAAGTCCGGAATTGTGATGCCGCCAGCTTTGCTTTTCTTTTTCAACATTCCTCTGGCTATTCAGGGTCTCTTCTGGTTCCATAGAAATTTTAGGATTATTTGCTCTATTTCTTTGAAAAAAGTGGATGGTATTTTGATGGAGATTGCACTGAATGTGTAGATTGCTCTAGGTAGCATTGACATCTTCACAATGTTTGTTCTTTCAATCCATGAGCATGGAACGTTTTTCCATTTCTTTGTGTCTTCTTCAGTTTCTTTCATGAGTATTTTATAGTTTTCTGAGTACAGACCCTGTGCCTCTTTGGTTAAATTTATTCCTAGGTATCTTATGGTTTTGGGTGCAATTGTAAATGTGATCAACTCCTTAATTTCTCTCTCTTCTGTCTTGTTGTTGGTGTATAGGAATGCCACTGATTTCTGTGCACTGATTTTATATCCTGCCACTTAACTGAATTCCTGTATGAGTTCTAGCAGTTTTGGGGTGGAGTCTTTTGGGTTTTCCACATAAAGTATCATATCATCTGCAGAGAGTGAGAGTTTGACTTCCTCTTTGCCGATTTGGATGCCTTTGATTTCTTTTTGTTGTCTGATTGCTGTGGCTAGGACTTCTAATACTATGTTGAATAGCAGTGGTGATAGTGGACGTCCCTGCCGCGTTCCTGACCTTAGGGGTAAAGCTCTCAGCTTTTCCCCATTGAGAATGATATTGGCTGTAGGTTTTTCATAGATGACTTTTATGATATTGAGGTATGTACCCTCTATCCCTATACTCTGAAGCATTTTGATCAAGAAAGGATGCTGTACTTTGTCAAATGCTTTTTCTGCATCTATTGAGAGGATCATATGATTCTTGTTCTTTCTTTTGTTACTGTATTGTATCACGTTAATTGATTTGCGGATGTTGAACCAACCTTGCAGCCCAGGGATAAATTCCACTTGGTCGTGGTGAATAATCCTTTTACTGTACTGTTGGATCCTATTGGCTAGTATTTTGGTGAGAATTTTTGCATCCATGTTCATCAAGGATATTGGTCTATAGTTCTCCTTTTTGATGGGGTCTTTGGTTTTGGGATCAAGGTAAATGGCCCAATAAAATGAGTTTGGAAGTTTTCCTTCCATTTCTATTTTTTGGAACAGTTTCAGGAGAATAGGTATTAATTCTTCTTTAAATGTTTGGTAGAATTCCTCTGGGAAGCCATCTGGCCCTGGGCTTTTGTTTGTTGGGAGATTTTTGATGACTGCTTCAATTTCTTAGTGGATATAGGTCTGTTCAGGTTTTCTATTTCTCCCTGGTTCAGTTTTGGTAGTTGATACATCTCTAGGAATGCATCCATTTCTTCCAGGTTATCTAATTTGCTGGCATATAGTTGCTCATAATATGTTCTTATACTTGTTTGTATTTCTTTGGTGTTGGTTGTGATCTCTCCTCTTTCATTCATGATTTTGTTGATTTGGGTCATTTCTCTTTTCTTTTGATAAGTCTGGCCAGGGGTTTATCAATCTTGTTAATTCTTTCAAAGAACCAGCTCCTAGTTTCGTTGATCTGTTCTACTGTTTTTTTGGTTTCTAGTTCATTGATTTCTGCTCTGATCTTTATTATTTGTCTTCTCCTTCTGGGTTTAGGCTTTATTTGCTGTTTTTTCTCTAGCTCCTTTAGGTGTAGTGTAGGGTTAGGTTGTGTATTTGAGGCCTTTCTTGTTTCTTGAGAAAGGCTTGTATTGCTATATGCTTTCCTCTTAGGACTGCCTTTGCTGTATCCCAAAGATTTTGAACAGTTGTCTTTTCGTTTTCATTGGTTTCCATGAATTTTTTTAATTCTTTAATTTCCTGGTTGACCCACTCATTCTTTAGTAGGATGCTCTTTAGCCTCCATGTATTTGAGTTCTTTTCGACTTTCCTCTTGTGATTGAGTTCTAGTTTCAAAGCATTGTGATCTGAAAATATGCAGGTAATAATCCCAATCTTTTGGTAACGGTTGAGACCTGATTTGTGACCTAGGATGTGATCTATTCTGGAGAATGTTCCATGGACACTAGAGAGGAATGTGTATTCTGGTGCTTTGGGATAGAATGTTCTGAATATGTCTGTGAAGTCCTTTTGGTCCAGTGTGTCATTTAAAGTCTTTATTTCCATTGATCTTTTGCTTAGATGATCTGTCCATTTCAGTCAGGGGGGTGTTAATGTCCCCCACTATTATTGTATTGTTGTCAACGTGTTTCTTTGCTTTTGTTATCAATTGCCTTATATAATTGGCTGCTCCCATGTTAGGGGCATGGATATTTACAATTGTTAGATCTTCTTGTTGGATAGACCCTTTAAGTAGGATATAGTGTCCTTCTTCATCTCTTATTACAGTCTTTGCTTTAAAATCTAATTTGTCTGATATAAGGATTGCCACCCCAGCTTTCTTTTGATGTCCATTAGCATGGTAAATGGTTTCCCACCCCCTCACTTTCAATCTGGGGGTGTCTTTGGGTCTAAAATGCGTCTCTTGCAGACAGCATATTGATGGGTCTTGTTTTTTAATCCAATCTGATAGCCTGTGTCTTTTGACTGGGGCATTTAGGCCATTTACATTCAGGTTAACTATTGAAAGATAGGAATTTAGTGCCATTGTATTGCCTGTAAGGTGACTGTTACTGTATATTGTTTGTGTTCCTTTCTGGTCTATGCTGCTCTTAGGCTCTCTCTTTGGTTAGAGGACCCCTTTCAATATTTCTTGTAGGGCTGGTTTCGTGTTTGCAAATTCCTTTAGTTTTTGTTTGTCCTGGAAGCTTTTTATCTCTCCTTCTATTTTCAATGACAGCCTAGCTGGATATAGTATTCTTGGCTGCATATTTTTCTCATTTAGTGCTCTGAAGATATCATGCCAGTCCTTTCTGGCCTTCCAGGTCTCTGTGGATAGGTCTGTTGCCAATCTAATGTTTCTAGCATTATACATTACATATCTCTTCTCCCAAGCTGCTTTCAAGATTTTCTTTGTCTCTGAGACTCGTAAGTTTTAGTATTAGATAGGTCTTTTGCCAATCTAATGTTTCTAGCATTATACATTACATATCTCTTCTCCCAAGCTGCTTTCAAGATTTTCTTTGTCTCTGAGACTCGTAAGTTTTAGTGTTAGATGTCGGGGTTTTGACCTATTTTTATTGCTTTTTAGAGGGGTTCTCTGTGCCTCCTGGATTTTGATGCCTGTTTCCTTCCCCACATTAGGGAAGTTCTCTGCTATAATTTGCTCCAATATACCTTCTGCCTCTCTCTCTCTTTCTTCTTCTTCTGGGATCCCAATTTTTCTGATGTTGTTTCGTCTTATGTATTGCTTATCTCTGAAATTCTGCCTTCGTGATCCAGTAGTTGTTTATCTCTCTTTTTCTCAACTTCTTTATTTTCCATCATTTGGTCTTCTATATTACTAATTCTCTCTTCTGCCTCATTTATCCTAGCAGTTAGTGCCCCCATTTTTTATTGCACCTCATTAATAGCCTTTTTGATTTCAATTTGGTTAGATTTTAGTTCTTTTATTTCTCCAGGAAGGGTGTCTCTAATAACTTCCATGCTTTTTTCAAGCCCAGCTAGTATCTTTAAAGTCATGAGTCTGAACTCTAGGTCCAACATTGTAGTAATGTCCGTATGGAGTAGGTCCCTGGCAGATGGTACTACCTCTTGTTCTTTTTACTGAGGTGATTTTTTTCGTCTTGTCATTTTGTCCAGAGGATAATAGATGAATGAGAGAACAAAATGCTAACAGGTTAACATCGTCCCCAGCAAATATACTCTAAACAAATCAGAAAAGACCTGAAACCAGGGGAAAAGAAAGGGAAAGAAAGAAAAAAGAAGAGAAAAAGAAAAAAGAAAAAGATAAAGATAAAAACAAACAAAAACAGAACAAAACAAAACAAAAAACAATATGATCAAATATGATCAGGCTAGCACATAGATCAGTGCCACACACTAGATTTTGGGTGTATTTTGATCTGTTAGAAGAAAGTGCCTCCTAAAATTTTAAAGAAAGACTTATATATGTACAAAATAAGAGTTGATACAATGAAGGGATGGAAGATGACTGTAAAGATGAAAATTATAAAAGATTTTATAAAAGGAATTGATAAGATAAGAAGTTGTTTGAAAAAAAGATTTAAAAAAAAAAAGAAAAAAGGGAGAGAATGTGATCAGGCAGGAGACTAGAACAAAGCCATACACTAGTGACTTAGGGTATATTTTGATCTGTGAGAAGAAACTGTATCTCAAAATTTTAAAGAGAGAACAACTTATATATATATGCCAAAAATAAGGGTAACTACTATGAAGGGATAGAATATGACTCTAAAAATGAAAAATAAAAATGTTTTTTTTTTTAAAGGGATTGATAAGATGTTGGTTGAAAAAGGGAAAAAGAAAAATTAAAAAAGTTAAAAAAATTAACTTTGAAAAACTAATGAATCATGGTAAAAAAAGCCATGAATTCTATGTGCAGTATTCCCCTAGAGCTGGAGTTCTCCCGTTCTCCTTGACTGGTAAACTTGGTCTTGGCTGGCTGTTCGTGCTGATGTTCTGGGGGATGGGCCTGTTGCCATGGTTCCTAAATGTCTTTGCCGGAGGCAGAATTGCCCCACCCTTGTGGGTCTGGGCTAAGCAATCTGCTTGGGTTTGCTCTCGGGAGATTTTGTTCCCTGCAAGCTCTCGGTACAGCTTTGGAGGACGAGAGTGAAAATGGTGGCCTCCCAATCTCCGCCCGGAGGAGCTGAGAACTCGGGGCCCCGCTCCTCAGTGCACCCCCAGAGAAAAGCAGTCAGTCACTCCCGTCTCCCCAGTCTCCAGCCGCACTCCGTGCTCACCTGGCCTGTGACCGAGTGTTTCTATCTCTGGCACCCGACCCCATGTGGAGTCTCCAAACCCAGCAGATTCCTGCAGTGCGCTCCCACGCCACTCCTCCCGGGGGAGGAAGGGGAGTCTCCCCGGCTCTGTCACTTGTTGGGTCCCTGCTGGAGGAGCAGTGGCCCAACTGGGCCACAGATCACAGTTTATGGCCACCCCGAGCTGAGAGCCCGCGCCTCGGCTCCGTCTCTGCAGCCGGCTTCCCCACTCTGATACCTGGGAGCTCTGCCGCACTCAGGCACCCCCGGTCTTTCTGTGACCCTGAGGGTCCTGAGACCACAGTGTCCCGCGAGGCTTCCACCCCCCGCTTAGCCACTGGAGCGACGTCCCCCAGCGGAGCCGACTTCTAAAAGTTCCAATTTTGTGCTCCATGGCTCTATCACTTGCCAGAAGAGGCCGACGGAGGCCCCCTCCCCCACCGTCTATCCTCCCAAATATCGCCTCGGATTCACTTCTCCGCAAGTCCTACCTTTCAGAAAGTGGTGGCTTTTCTGTTCAGAGAGTTGTTGCTATTCTTTTCTTTGATCTCCTGTTGAGTTCGTAGGTGTTCAGAATGGTTTGATCCCTATTCAGCTGAATTCCTGAGACCAGCGAAATCCAGGTCTCCTACTCCTCCGCCATTTTGCTCTGCCCCCCAAACCCACCAGCTTCTTAAATATAAAGAACAAACTGATGGTTGCAAGAGGGAAGGCGGGTGGGGGGGATGGGTGAAATAGGTGAAGGGGATTAAGAGTACACTTGTCCTGATGAGCAATGAGTAATGTATAGAATTGTTGAATCACTATATCCCTGAAACTAATATAACACTATGTTAACTATTCTGGAATTAAAAAAAATTTTTTAATTAAAAAGGTATGCATATCAGAGGAGTGGGTTTTTACATGAGGATGGAAGGGTAGTGATCTGGAAGTAGCATTAGAGGTGGAGAGAATTCTTGACTCTCCTGACCCAAAGAAGCAGGGGGTTCTACAAAGAAATCAGAGAACAAAAACATCAATTCTTGGCTTTTGATATTTCAAAAGCTATTGTTTAGGTGTAAATCATAAAGATTTGAAAGAATACATAACCATCCTTTACCATCCCCAGCTCGCGCCTACCCCCACCTGTTCAGTCTATGTGAGACAAAAACTAAGAATTCTGTCTGGGGAAGAATGAAGGAAGCCACCAAGGCAGGGAATAGACGCTGGTGAGCGTTTGAGAGGAGACCTGCAACTTGCTCCCCACAACCTGTCTCAGGCTGAGCACAAAAGTGGGAGTAAAGGATTTGCCATACCGCATGACTTAAATGATGAAATTCTTTCATATTAAACTTTTTAAATTAACCATAGGTTTTTTAAAAAGCACTGAACATATTTAGCATCTCTTACAAATCACTTTGTACATACTAAACCCTAAATTGCTATTAATTGAACTAATTCCTCAAAACGCTTCAAATTCTCTTTTTGCCTACAAATCTGCATTGTTCTTTTGGACACTAAACAGGTATCAATCAAATGTGCTACTTACTACACTTATGTTCAATTCAAACAATTAAATTCCAAACTGTCCCCATGTTTAAACATCTCCTAACACAGAGAGTCTCCAAATTTCCAGAATCTCCCTTCTCTCTCTCTCTCTCTTTTTAAATTTATTTCACAGAGAGAGACAGTGAAAGAGGGAACACAAGAAGGGGGAGTGGGAGAGGGAGAAGCAGGCTTCCCACTGAGCAGGGAGCCCAAAGCAAGGCTTGATCCCAGGACCCTGGGATCATGACCTGAGCCTAAGGCAGACGCTTAATGACTGAGCCACCCAAGCGCCCTCCCTTCTCTCCTTTAAAACCCACTTTCTAATTGAAGACTTGCCTTAGTTCCATCATATATCCAGTGAACTATGCTACCATTTTGTTAAAACTTAAGTGTAGCAACCATAGGTCCAAAATTTTTTCTATTTTTCCCATAAATTATCAACTTTCCAAAAATAATGTTGGTAAGCAGCAACCGAATGAAACAAGCCTTTACCAAGTATGCTTTTTATTCTTAAAAAAAAAAAAATCTTTGAAAGAGTATCCTATGGGCATAATATGTATTTACTGACCACTACCAAGGGTCACTCTTCTCAACACTAAAGATGAAGCAATAAGCAGAATAAAATTCTTTACCAGAGTACTTGTGCTGATTTGTGTCAGAAAGCATGGTCCCATGCTCACACTTCTCAAACTGATTCAGGATATGGAAAATGTACCAGAGAAGTCAGAGGTAAAGGCAGCCCATCTTTCTACTCAAAGATGGGTGGGAGCCTGGGATAATACTAAAGCACAAACATACCAGGAGCAGAATGCAAAATTTGTGATTACAAATATAAGCGTGAAACTTCAAGCTGTTGACATCAACTTTGAGCTATGTCCATGGACAGTCCCCAGATTTGGCAAAACAGAATAATGCGTACTGGAACTCAGAGTCAGAGTTCAGGCCCTGCCTTCTCAAGGTCTGCTCCTCAGACGCTCCTAACTAGAGCCTGTAGTATCCAGTAAACTGAAGCAAAGAAAGGCACAGCCATTCTTGGATTCAGCATTTTACAAACAAGGGCTAGGGGTAAAGTGAACATCAGGCCTGGGTCAGCGTTTAAAAAAAGCAGCAGGGCCAACAGTTCTCTACTCCCCTACAGTCAGCCGCGTAGCTAGCTGGTACACATCCCTCTTCCACCACTTTGGTAAAAGGAATGGGGCCTCAGCTATTGGGCCTTGAGAGGCGCTTTTCTGACAACGTGTTTCCCGGACAGTGAAGACGTCTAACGTAGCTACTACACTCGGCGGCGGCGCAGCCTGTGTTCTGCTACCGCACTGACTTGGTAAGCCATCCTCCGCCCCTCGGGCGAAGCCCTGTGACGTCACCGCGAGGCGCCGGGCAGCGGGCGACTGTGAGCCTGTACACCATGACGACAGCTCCTGACAGTGCTCGCCTTCCCAGCTTCTGGGTGTCCCTTCAGGTGTTGTGGTCTTAGCTGTGAGAGGGGAAAGGCGTGAGGGGTTTCTGATCCGACCGTATGGAGGAAGGAAGAGGTGACAGCTTCGACGGTGTGAGCACCGACCGCCTGAAAATGGAGTTACTGGAGGAAATCCATTTGAAGTGAGTTGGAGGGCGTCGCGCGGACTGCCGCGCGGGTGGCGGGTTCAGGTACAAGCCGCCTGAGGAGATGCACCTGTGTGTGCCCTGCTGTTGAAAGCTGAAGCCACTGAGGTCGATGTGACGCCAGCAGTCTGATTAATACCCCGGGCAGATCTGGCGACATCTAAAAACTTTTATAGGAAAGATTCATTTGCCTCTTTGATTAAGCGTTTGGTATTAAAAATAGGCATATTTTGAGGTAGGATTTTTCTGTCTTTAGGATCAAATCAAATGGGGTGTATTGTGTGCGTGTGCCGTAATGCTAAAATATGTGTTTGATTTTCATGTTCCACTAAATTAAGCTTTTCTGTTTCGGAGAAAGGTTTTCTTTAGTTATGCTTGTCTTTCATCCCTTTAGAAGAAATTAAGAAATGGCGACATTTTGTAAAAATAATGCCCCTCTTATATACTTTTACAAATAATATCATACTTCGTATTAAATCTTTAAGACATTTTAAGTATTTTTTTTAATACCCCCAGTCCCACCAGCAGGTCCCATGAGATTTAGACTCACCTCTGTGTCCCTAAAGCTTTCTGTGCTTTCCTCTGTAGTAGCTCTAACAACACTTTTTTAATTGCTTGGCTATTTCTTGGTCTGATATTAAAGTGTAAACATTCTGAGAACCGGTTGTGTTCCCTGAGTCAGAGTATAAAAGCAAGCACTTTAGAGGAATCCTACATAAATTCAAATCACAGCTCTTATCACTCAGTAACTGCATGATCTTGGGCAAGTTAATGAACCACTAAGCCTGAGTTTTCTCAGCTCTAATATTGGTGTACAAACCATTATACCTCGTGTGGATGTCGCCAGGATTGAGTGAAAAGTATGTAAAGCACTTAACATTGGCTTATAGTAAGCACTCGATGGAAGTTGGCCGCTGCTATTGTCATTGTTCAGTTCATTTATTCACTGTAGTATTTTCAGTATTTAGCACGATGCCTTACATAATAGGCAATCAAAAATATATTGCATAAATGATTCTGACATATTTTGATAATTAATGTGCTAATTTACTGATGTCCTAAATAGATAATCCCTGGAATGCTATTTGTGTGTATGTGTGTGTGTGTGTGTGTGTATTTTTTTAATTAGTGTTTCTTTTTTCCTCTTTGTTTCAGGTTTTCAGTTACCTGTTGCCCTAGCTATTCCTTTCTCTCATCCCAGTTAGTTTGCTGGGCTTTGAGAAACCAGATAACAACTTCTTGGGATCATATTTAAGTAAGAGTAAAGGGTTTCTAATGGTCACTGGGAGCTTTAATGCATATAATGGACCTTGGTAATCAGAAGCCTCCATTTGCCTGATTTCTGATTCTCAACCATGCCTTCAGTTAAGTGATGTTTCATAATAAATTGTTCCTAAAGTAGTGGTGTGTTATTATGTATTATTATTTTCATATTATAATTGGATCATAATTAACAAGATATTTTTAATAATAGGGATATAGTGCAACTATCAATGCTTGAAATAAGATACAAGATAGAGGAACTAGAAGCCAAACTCAATTCTGATGATGAAGGTATATAATTAAATATTTTTATATGTAACTCTTATATAATTATTGTTTATTTTGCCAAGATACCTATAGTGCATTAAATTATACATTGGAAATAATAGTACCAAGGTCTCAGTACTGCTTTTTGGCAGCATTAATAATAATTTATTATAGAGGCTGTTAAAACTAATATTTCAGTGTCAAATATGTTACTGCCTAAATATCTGCTTACAAGTTCAAAATGTTCATCAATTAGCAAAACCTTTATTACATGACATCAATACATTATTGTTTTTGGTAAATAATAAAGTGCCACAAGTTTTCTATTTAACTCAAGTAATACCCCTTATATCTTAACTTCTGGATTTGGCTATAACTTTAAAATCTTTATCTAGGTTTTGGCTATTTGTGTTGGAAGAATGGTGGGGCGGGGTGGGGGGGACGGTACGCGGTGAGTGTTGTGCGCGCACACACACACACACACACACACACACACACACACCTGTAGGCCCACATACCCATATATGCTTAAAATTTGTAATGTATAGAAGATATTAATTCATTCCACAAATATTGAGACCCTGTCATATGTCAACACTTTGAATGGAAGACCTTTCCCTGCTCTGAAGAGGTTCACTGACTATTGGGAGAAAATATCAAACAAAAATGTGAATATTAGAAGAGATGTAAGGAGAAATGGAAACTCTGTTAAGGGAACCTAATATAACTTGGATGAAGACATAAAGATGGCCTTTCCAGAGGAGGCAGTGCTTGAACTGAATGCTGAAGAACAATAGGAGTTTCTTAGGGTTAAGGGGGTAGACCTTGGTTCTTTTTTTTTTTTTAAAGATTTTATTTATTTGAGAGAGAAAGAGATAGCAAAGAGAGCACGAATGGGGAGGAGAGGGAGAAGCAGCCTCCCCACTGAGCAGGGAGTCGGATGTGAGGCTCCATCCCAGGGCCCCGGGATCATGACCTGAACTAAAGGCAGAGGCTTAACTGACTGAGCCACCCAGGTACCCCTGGACTTTGGTTCTTAAACCCATTTATAATTTTCTCTTCTATTGTGGAAACCATGAACAAACAGAATTAGTAACCATATGATAAATAAAATGCTACTTTTCTAAAGTACCCAAGGCTCTTTTAAAGCTTGATTGGAGAATACTACTTTGTCCTAAGGCTGAAGTAGCTTCCTATGTCTCCACATCTATATCTGGGATATATATAACTGGCTTTGTGGGGGGAGACTTGTGATTGCACTTACCAAGTAGTTGAACTGGCAAGGCTAGCTGGAATTTTCTCATCTATCCAGTTACAGACAAAACAGATCACATGCACAGATATGTAGGTCACACTCACAGATACGCATGCAATTCAATAACCATACCCATTAGTAAAATGTAAGCCCAACAAATCGTATTATCACTAAATCTCATGGGGAGGCACTGGTATGTGCGTACAAAAAGAAAAGGTAAAATGATGGACAAGAAAGTTATTTCCTCCATGGGCCAAAGCTAAACCCTAAGGTGAAGGGGTCAGAAACATATACCCCTTCTTTAACTAAAGCCAGGAACTATATCAGGTGAGGTGCTTATAATTATCCCCATTTATGGAAAAATGGAATTTAGGAATCTAAATAACTTGCTAACATTATATAGGATATCATTTCTTCCTAGATCATCTATCCACCGGTACCACTATTGCTATGACAACTGCTATGTACCACATCAGCACTGAACAATTCTGGTTATTTATTGCTGCATAGCAAACCACCTAATAACTTAGGGGCTTGAATTAGCAAGTTATCTCACAATTTTGTGGATCGACTGGGTTCACCTGGGAAGTTAGTAATTGGGGTCTCATGTGATTACAGTCAGATGTGTGGAGCTCAGTTATCTGAAGGTTCGTCTAGGCTGGACATTCCCAGATTACTCACTCACATGGCCAGCGTCTGATACTGGCTGTTGGCTGGGAGCCCAGCGGGGTACTGCCTCTCAGAAATACCTACTCACAGCTCTTGTAGCTTTTGCTTCTCACAGCATGGTGCCTGGGTTCCAAGAAGATGTATCCCAACAGCAAGCATTCCAAAAGGCACCAGTGACAGAAACTGCCAGGCCAGTTAAGGGCTACTCCCAGAACTGGTACAATGTCAATTCCACTACATTCTATTGGTCAAAACAGTCACAGTTTCAAGGGGATGTAGAAGGAAACTCTACTTATCAAGTTCACAGTACAGAAGAATGTAGGGGATGGGATATATATTTCCGTCATCTTTGGAAAATACAGTCTGTCACAGGGAGCATTAAACATAATGCCATTTGAGGAGAACTCTTTTGTAATTGATAAAGATGGAATATAGATTGTCCTGAGAATATGACAGGAGATGAGATTAAGGTTTATGAAGAAGACAAATGAAGAATAGTCTTTGATATGATGCTAATTAGTTTGTATTGATCCTGAAGTCAATAGGGCAATATTAAAGGTGTTCTAAAATAAATTTATTACTTTTTTAAAGATTTTATTTATTTATTTGAGAGAGAGAGCACAAGCAGGGGGAGCAGCAGGCAGAGGGAGAGGGAGAAGCAGACTTCCCGCGGAGCAGGGAGCCTGATGTGGGACTTCACCCCAGGGCCCTGGGATCATGACCTGAGCTAAAGGCAGACGCTTAACCGACTAAGCCACCCCGGCACCCAATTTATTACTTTTTCATATTATAAAAGACACATGTGCACAAGTGGCAACTCTGGGTACATTTGTTTAGATGATTCTTTCATACTTACCACTGTCCCCAAATCTCCATCACCCTTCTACCCATCTCATTAACAGCTAATGAGCTTACTTTCAAAGAGAAGCAATCAGAAGATTTCCACGTTTCTACCGAGAAAGCTACCCACCTGCCTGCATCTTTGCACATCCTCTCCCTTCCCTCCTGTTCTTCTGCATGTTCTTATCTAAGGTGACTCCTCCACTTATATAATAGGTCCTAACTACTCTGTCTACCAAGGACATCACTCCAGCATTTGTCCTTTCTTTTGCACTGTTTCCCTTGTCCACTGGATCATTCGCAACAGCATACAAATGGGCTGAATTTATTTTGTTGAAAAAACAAATGACAAAGCCCCTTTGGCCCCACGTTTCCTCTTCTACTGTCATCTTTCACTGCTCTATGTACAGCAGAACTCTTCAAGAGTGGTTTCTATTTCTACTCTTTTTTTTTTTTTAAAGATTTTATTTATTTATTTGTCAGAGAGTGACAGAGACTTGTTAATCTATCTGGCTTGTAACTGTTAATTTTTAGGCTAAATGGCAAATACAACTTCAGAGGACTTCACATTCCCCCAGTGGCCTCTTGAAGCTCTTTAGGGTTCATAGGAAACTATATGCAGAAAAAGTGGTTTATATTTTAGTGTATGTGCTGCTGAAGTGAACACAGAAGTGGTTTATGTTTTGATTAAATTTGGAGTTCATCTTAAAGCTCAGTGACAAGACAAAGAATAGGAAAGGATGTTCAGGTCACTTTTTTAAAAAATGAGAAGAATCAGTATTTGTGTAGAGCTTTAAGTGTATTTTAAAAACTGAAACTACCCTTTGAAAAAGATATTATTACCCCATTTTATAGATGAAACGCTGAGACTTAGATATCTCTCTCAAGGCTACAGAAGGTGGTGAGTGACCTGCATTTGAATCTAGGCATCCTGGCATCAAAGCTCACACTCTTAGCCTCTACTTGTTCTACCTCTTATGCTTGTTTGCTTCTCAAAATTTTTTCATCTAGAGAAGAGAAACTTGATTTACTGAGGCTGTGGGACATTTGCTCATCTAGGGTTAGAAATGGGCTGGATTTGCCCAGCACAGGCATGAGTTCTCTCTTGAACTCATGCACCCACTACTTAGGTGATCTCCTCTGATCATAGGCTACTAAATCCCAGCTGTATACAGACAACACAAAAATTTACATCTCCATCCGGGACCTCTCCTTTGCGCTCTTTTGAATCTTCATTTATAGGCTGGTTGCTATCCACAAGCCCCTTGGCTATTGACTAATATATTAACAGATCAAATAGTTTTCTAACTCATCTCAGTAAATGCTAAAAAATGTTTTGATAAAATTCAATTTATGTTCCCTTTTTTTAAAAATTTTTAAAAAGATTTTATCTATTTATTCATGAGAGACAGAGAGAGAGAGAGAGAGAAGCAGAGGGAGAAGCAGGCTCCCAAGGAGCAGGGAGCCCGATGTGGGACTCGATCCCAGGGCCCTGGGATCATGACCTGAGCCAAAGGCAGACGCTTAACCGTCTGAGCCACTCAGGCGCCCTCCCTTTTTTTTTTTTTTTTAAACAGAAGAACACTTCTATTTATTTTAAACTGGCCTAATACTTAGTGATGAAACATTAGAGGCATTCCTATTCCTGGGGGGAGAAAAACAAAGAACAACAACAACAACAACAAAACCAGAGATTACAGCTGCCACCATTAAAATTTAATATTTTTGAAAGTTTCAGTCAAGCAATAAAATTTGAAACAGACATAAGAGTTGTAGGTTTTAGATAGGAAGAGATAAAATTATTATAATTTTTAGTTTTTATAATTTGATATGCAGAATTTTCCAGAGATCAACTGAAAAATTATATTAATGAAGAATTAGGAAATGGTTGGATGTAGTAATGGAATAAATGCCTATTTAAGGAAAAAAAACAAAACAAAACACCAGCAAAAACCAGTTCAAAAATAGGGTTTTTAAATGACTATGCTCCCAGTTTCAGCCCAGACTATAAAACATCTGACAATATCCTTGATAAGAAATATTCAGAACCTATATGAAGGATAGCAGAAAACTATGACTATAAGGCAATAACAGTTTAACCAGAATTCTCACCTTTTTCAACATAAGAGATTTTACACTAGAAAGAAACCCTGGAATAAAATGAAATTGGGAAAGTTTGCAGCCTTAGCACATGCCTTGCTGAGTCCAAGATCAAGATGTTGGCAAGGTTAGTTTCTTCTGAGTCCTCTCTCCTTGGTTTGTAGATGGCCATCCTCCTGTGTCTTCACATGGTCTTCCCTCTGTACCTGTTTGTATCCTAATCTCTTCTTATAAGACCAGTCATATTGGATTATGGCTACCCATATGATCTCATTTTACCTTAATTACCTCTTTTATTTATTTTTTATTATTAGTATTTTTTTTCCTTAATTACCTCTTTTAAAAGTCCTGTCTCTAAATAGAGTCACATCTGAGTCCTGGGGGTTAGGACTTCAGCATATGAATTTGGGAGGAGGAAGGGAGGGGACACAACTCAGCCCATAGCAGATAGAATAGAAACAGATTCTGGTTTATTAAAACCATATAATAATGCTGTGAAATTCAGGGTCAGGTTATTGTTAATTTTTAAAAACTCCATCTTTTCAGTTATCTTCCAATTACCTATGAAAAACAGGAGAAAACTATTTTCATTTATGAGACTTGTGGGAAATAGATTATTACAAACAAAACCTGAACCATACATTGAAATAGGAAAGTATCAAATGATCCTTGTTTTAGTCTGCTCTGGCTGCTGTAACAATATACCATAAACTGGGTGGCTTAAACAATAGAAATTTATTTTCTCAAAGTTCTAGAGGCTGGGAAATCTAAGATCAAGGTCCTGGCCAATTTGGATACTAGTGAGGGCCCACTTCCTACCTTGCAGATGGCCACCTTCTCATTGTTTTCTTACAGGGCAGAGACAGCAAACTCTGGTATCTCTTCCTCTTATAAGGGTGCCAGCCCTTTCAGGTTAGGGCCCCACCCATTGTGACCTCCTCTAACATTTAGCACTTCCTCACAGGCCCTGTGTCCAAATAAAGTCACATGAGGGTTAGGGCTTCAGCACAGGAATTTTAGGGGGACACAAACATTCAGTCCACCAACAACTTTCTAATTACTATCTGGACCTTTTCCCACCACCAAGAAATAAGAACTTTGGCCTGCCTGTCCAAGTTTGAGAAGAGGCTTCTGGGCAGAGAATTGGAACCAAAGAGCCAATTACCAATAATGTTTTATTGGAATTTGTGTCATCACATAGACCTTTAAAGGAGCTGAAAGAAAAGGGATGAATTATTCAGTAAGTTCTGTTTGGAAAATTGGTATAACATTTAGAAAAAAATCCCTTTAGATCTTTATACTTAATTCTAAAACCTTCAGATGCATTATAGGGTTTAACCTTTTTTTTTATTATAAGAAAACATTGATGAATATGTATCTTTTTAAGGGTAAAAAAGGCCTTTTTTAGTTTAAGAATAATAAATCACTGAGGAAAAATATGTTTAGGTTTGACAAATACCTTCCCTTTAACTAAAAAAAAAAAAAAAAACCACTATGAGAAGTCAAACAGCAATATGGGAAATGTATTAGTAGCCAACATGATGGACAAAAGGTCCATATTTTCACTACATCTATATCCTCTGCAATTCAATTAGAAAAAACAAAGTTCCCATTAGATACATATGAGTAGAACAGAGACAGTTTATGAGGATGGAAAATATCCAGTTTGTTCTTTCTTCAAAGAAACTTGAATTGAAACACATACAATTTGTTGCTATTGAAGAAATAAAGATTTTTTTAAGTGAAATTGTAACTTTATACATTACTTCTAACAATATAGAGCTACCCTTTTAGAGAACAATTTTGCAGTAATTTTATAGCATTTTGTGTATGCCCTGCAATTTTACATATTTTAATGAATCCTCCCAATATCCTATAATATAGGAACTTCAATTTTCCTTATTTTAGAGACGAGAAATTGAGGCACAGGAAAGGTAACTTCCTCCAGATCACATAAATAAGCTAGTAAGTGGTAGAGACATGACTCAAACTCATTAGTCCTACTTTGGGGATATTTTTCCTCATGAAATCTGAAAATTTGGTTGGGGGCACCTTTACCACAGGAGATACTCTTTGCACCATTGTAGCCTCCCCTTTGTTGACATCTTGGTATTTGTGTTCATGCTGTTCTTGCTGCTTCAGTATCCTTTCTCACCTCCTCTGGCTTGGAACAAATGTCATTTCCCCCAAGAGCATTTCCTGAGCCTCTTCAATCTTGACCTCCCTATCTCTCAGTGTCTTCTGCCACCTTCCAGATTGGATGTCCTTTTGCGTGTTCCATAGCATCTACTTAACCAAGTTTTCTTAAATGTTCTGGCCATATGTCTCCCCCCACCACTACATGTCCTACTGCTGGTTGACTGCAGGGACTGTGTCTATCTTATTTTTGTATCCCTAGTGCCCAGTACAGTGCCACATATTAGGCTTTTTCCTTTCCTTGTTAACATTTTCTTATTTTACAAAGTCTATGCAAATTAATGTAACTTCATCACTTTTATCTTTATAAATACAGTGACCAGCACAATTAAACATGACTGAATTATTAAAGTCTGTGTAGAGTCAAGTTTCAACCAATTCAACTGTGTTCTTTTTAACACTTAAAAATGTATTATTTGGCATTGTTGCTTAGTGGGGCTTTGTTTGTTTTTGTTAACACTGCTATCTCTCTTAGACCAAAAAAAAAAAAGAAAGAAAGAAAGAAAAAATCCATATCTAAAAGATAGGTCTCTACCTAATTTAATTTTTTTAAAGATTTTATTTAATTATTAGAGAGCAAGCACACGAGTGGGGGGAGGGGCAGCGGGAAAGAGGAGAAGCAGACTCCTGTGTTGAGCGGGGAGCCCGACAATGCGGGGCTTCATCCCAGGACCCTGGGATCATGACCTGAGCTGAAGGCAGATCCTTAACCGACTGAGCCACCCATGCACCCCATAATTTAATTTTCTGTTATTTTATGAACTTCCTCTTCCATGGTCAATTCATAAAATTGGCCATGAATCAAATTTCTACATTGTTTCAAATTTTGGTTTGATTTTGCTTTTTGTTGCACTGATCCCAGCCAAGATCCCTCTTTGATAATGCAAAGCAATTTGATTTTTCTTTAAAAATTGGTGCTTGTTTCAGGTGTATGGGTGGCTCAGTCAGTTAAACTTCATACTCTTGATTTTGGCTCAGGTCATTACCTCACGGTTGAGAGATCCAGCTGACATGGGGCTCCGTGCTCAGTGGGGAGTCTGCTCTGAGATTCTCTCTCTCTCCCTCTGCCCCTCCCCTCACCCAACCTCCAAGTGTGCATGCACTCTCTCTCTCTCTCAAAATAAATACATCTTTTAAAAAAAATTGGTGCTTGGTTCTTGTTTGTTTTTAGAATTACTGAAGGAGCAATAGTTCATGGAAGTATTGCTCAGGGTATTTTTTCCACCAAGAGACACAAATGTTTCTGTTAGATTTTTATCCTCATAATCTGTATTTTAAATAATGGTTTATTGTAAGTTTATTGTTGGCCTTTATAGGTTGGCTGCTATTGTGCTAAAGGTCAGGGATCATCCTTTTTGGTGTCAAGTATATTGTGGCTGTCTCAAAGATAGCACCACATCTTATTTGGGTGTTTCAGATGTTTCTTACCTTCCCTTAGTAACAAGCCTATTAAAAAAACTTCCTACTTTTAACTGCTATTCTTATTCCCAATTGAAAATATAATTTAAACATTATTGTATTTTAAAGATGGATAAAGAATTATGCAAAAATGATAAACCTTAATATTTTGGGTATTTTGGGTTATCACAGAACAGGATGTGGTAGAGAAAGAAATAATCGATGTGGTCCTTTCTTAGAAAAAGGAAATACTTGATAAGTAGGAAGTTGATGTGATTTGTGTGATGCTTTTAGAGGCCAATGAGATATTTTATTTTAAAATCAGAAGAAAAAATGAATATTATCCAGTCTGGACTATACTTGTCTTTATACCAACCTAGTAGTAAAGTAGAATTTTTAATATTTTTTACAGAGGAAGAGGCCCATAAAGGCAGAAGTGCCACAAGGGCCCATGAAAGTCACAATGTGACCCCACAGCAGAAGTCTATTTTTTCCTATTTTTTATAGACACTGCTATTTTAAAATTTTCTCCTATAATTCAGCAGTCCATATGCTTTCTCTTTGTCTTTTGTCCCCTATAATGTGGAGCCATCTGTGTATACATCCTGAAGGAGTTACACATTTAAGTGTGTACATTTGAGATCAGTTCATCACATTGGGGAATGTGAATATTGACATCACCACCAGGGACTTGCACTTATTAACATTAATAAATGATAGTATAATACTAGGCTTACTTTATTTGAGGATCTCTAGATCAATAATATTTTAAAGTGGAGGCAAACATTTCTAGACTATAGTCGGATGTACTAAAAATAAATTACATTCTTAATTTTTTGGTAACTTCTCATTTTGCTCTGAAGCCTCCATTCCCATGGTGGGGAAAGGGGTCTAGTTACAAAGAGACTAGCTAGCCAGTTATACAGATAATTCCATCTATTTGGACTCAGTAGTATCTTTTGGATAAATGTTCAGTCTCTCAGGCTTCTCTTCTTGTTCCTAAAGCGTTTGGATTAATGACTTTCAACTTCAGTTTGGGAGGGTGTTCCTGCTCCTGTTTTTGGAACACTGTATTTACTAGAGATGAGGAGCCTAAGGGAAACATGTGGCTGGGTTGAGGAGGTTGAGGCCAGTGATATGTGCTAATACTCTTCCTACTTAGATTCCTCCATCAACTATGATGGAGCAGAAATTGTCTCATATATGTAAGGAGCATTTAAAGTTTAGAAGCAAGCCATCTTTTATCTCTCTATAAAGTGTGACTTTCAAGATTTAAAAAAATTAGCTTTGGGCCTTGAAGCTGACCAAAGATGTTTTAATTCTAGGCTGTATTCTCCTCTCCTCCTATAGCAATAAGACAGATGTTTTGGCCTTAATAACCAAAGGGGCTTGGTGAAAGGAACCTGCTTAAGGATAAGAGAAGATGCCTGAATAGGCAGCTGCGTGTATTAACATAACGGTTAAGAGGATACACTTTGAAGTCAGATAAAACCGGGTTCAAACCCCAGTTGCTCCATTTATTGGCTTTTTCATTTTGAGAATGTTATTTGACATATCTGAGCCATGGTTTCCTCATCTGTAAAATAGGTGACAAAGTTTTTAAAATGAGGATTAATTAGTTAATATATGTGAAACATTTTGTACTTTATACATAGCAAAGATGTAAGTGGTAATTGTTAAACGTACTTAAGAATTTGTTTGCAAAGAAAAAAAATGGACATGACGCTGGATGGAAGCTAGAACTATGTAGGCTGTTAGGTATGGACAAGTTCCAAGGAAAGAAACATGTTCCGATAGTCCCGCTAATAGAATTCCTTATAAGGGTATGTGAGGAACTAAAGGACAAAGGAGACAAGGAGACCAGGAATCACAATAATTCTAGTGAGGTCTGGCTGTGTGGTAATCACTGTGAATCTACTGTCTGCAATCTGAAAGATCCTATCTAACAGAGAAATGCATACTTAAAAATTACTTCACTCTTGTTCATCTACATTGCTAACAAAGTCAAGTACAGTAAGATTGAGCTGATTAATGTTGTTTTAAAGGAGATTTAAATGAGCTGATTAATGTAAATAAATGAGAGGTGACAAGATGATCTTGATTTTCCCCACTTTTCCAATCAGGTGGTGAATGGAAAGTTCATTATGAGACACAACTTGAACTGAATGATCAACTAGAAAAACAAATTGTTTCTCTAGAAGAGAAAATGGAAAAAATCTGTGGAAATCCTTCAGGTACAAAAGCAACTATATATATATATATATATTTTATAAGTTGAGTTAAAAATGATAAAATATTAATTGTTAATATTTTCATATTTGTTTTGTTGTAGATTGTCTTCTATCTGTGTCTATGAACAAATGCCAGTGGTGAGTAAAAGCTGGTTAAACAAAAAGAATAATTGAAGGAAAGAAATTATGTACTTCTTTTTTAGACAGGTTCCAAAAAAAGTTTGAAGATTGGGGTAAGTTCCAAAATATTTCATTCAGTGGAACTGTTTCTAGGAAGTAAGGAATTCTATAGCAGATCCTTCAACTTAATCTCTACCTTATAAAGCTGGGCAGGGTTGCAGGTACAAACAAAATGGAAGAAAAGAATCTCAGTAGTCAGTCCAGGTAGAACCTGAGTGTATCTACTTCCTGTGACCTAAAAGAGCCTATTAAACACAAATATATTTCATACCTATCTAAAAACATTTCCTTTCTAGTTCCTCTGGAATATACATATACACATATAGATATATATATACATACATTCACATTCACACACACAATGTATAAAATCTAACAGAGAACCCATAAAATTACCCTATAACATGAAAGAAACCTTATTACACTGATTGACCTACTTTTTCTTTGGGCTGCCCTAGTGACAGCCTTTCCTCCTGATAAATTACTTGAATTTATATGTTTTATACTTTACAAAGCACATTTGTTTCTCATTTGTTTAAATGTTTATTTTTTAAAATGTAGAGAAGACCTAAAGCGTGACTTATGCTGGGTCTCGAGCATACGTGGAAATAGCCTTTTCTTTAGAATTCATGCTGAATTTTTATTTCAAGAATATTCAGAAAAACATGGAAATCTTATAAAAAATCAAGGGTACTTTATATGAAAATGAAAATACAATACACTACTAAATTGGCAGGACCACACAACCCAATGAGATAAAATTTAATATTATTTCCTTTAATACATGTGACACTAAGCTTAAAACAATTAAGTGATTTGCTCAGAATCACACAGTCTGGAAATGTGGAGGTCGATTCTCTTTCTCTAAAAAAATCTATGCCCGTTTGACTAGACTGTGCTATGCCAACAGCCATTCTATACTGCTTATCAGAAATAACATGTTTCTTAATAGCTTTATGTAGAGCACTTAACTGACTGCTATATTCACAGAGGTCCTGAGGACCAGAGCATTATAGAGATTGCTCTTCGAATAACTGCAGATCTTTAGTGAAAAATGCAGAAAAATATCATATTTTTTAAAATAATAAATCAGGGGAGAAATAAACTAATGTTTACACCTCTGTTATTTTCAGCCCAGAAATACCTTTATTTTTGTGTCTTAGAAAGCCTAGAAAATCATGGAGTCATATCCCCATCTTGTGGTATTTAGAAATTGCCGCAAGGGCTATTTTAAGCCTTGTCTTTATTAATTGTGGATAGGATTTTATTTCTACCTATAGAATATAAAATATAGAATGCTAGCTACAGAACATAAAATATTCTGACTCCCAGTTTCCTGATAACTCATCCTCAGTGCTAGCTCAAGAAATTGGGTATCACCAGCCTTATGGAGAATAGCAGCAAGTGCTGGTGGGACCTGCTATGATGATTTACAGCATATGTAAGAAGCAGTTGATTGGTTTTCTACTTGCTACCTCAGACTCTGTATGTTGACAAAAAATTTTTTTCCTTTGATGAGTTTGTGTTATTCTTGAAAAAAAAATGTGGTTCTCTAAGAGGTTTAGATCTGGAGGCGGAGAATTATATTTCTCTTCAGTAAAGGACTAAAGAAATGTTAGAAAAACCAAGAGTGGGGCCATGTACGAAGCAGAAAAGAAAGATAATGAAAGTTCAGGTGTTTAAGGAACTGGTTCTCTCTATTCTGTGGGCAGAGGCATGCATGAGTATTTGGGTTTTCTTATACAGTGGAATCCAGGAGGAGTTTGTTTGAACAGCAGGTGTTAGGAAACTAGCCAAGTAGCTGGTGGTGGAATTAGCCAATTACTGAGCAAAAAGCACTGGGATCCAAGAATCCTATATCTAATGATGAAGTCTTTTATTCAAGGAAAAAGATAGTATACTAAGTCTTATTCTTTATATAAAAACAATATTTATGAAATTCAGACACATACTCTTAATGAAATGCAGACATTTTCTATTAGGTTGATATTTAGAGAAAAGGGTTTAAATTGTTTTAGGGGGATAGAATATGAATTCAAACACTATTTGTAAATTTACTTATTTTTTATCCTTGTTGTAGATTTTGGTCTTTAAGAGTAACCTATACAGACATATTTAAGAAATTGATGTCAGTTTGAATACTAATTTTGAGTAACTTCAAATTTCAAGTTTGCTTATGGGCAAAAACAGGGATGAATACCAATTTTTGACCAATATATATGTAATTTAAAAAAAATGTTACCATTTGAAAAAGAAATAAATATTAAAAAAGTAATTTACAAACTGGGTCATTAAAGTGGACTTGATTTTAATATTTTAGAACAAGGATTCACTTAAGTGAGTAAATTTCTGATAGAGACTGGCTTCAAGCCTTCAACCTTTTTGAAGATTATTTTTCTCATCCTCAGGTACTATAGATGAGATAATCTTTAAAGTGCCTTTCAGCAGTATAATTTATTAATATTTAATTTTAGCAAGATGTTTCAGTAAAGGGTTACATTTGGCTGCATGTAAGAAAAAGGCTTAAATGAGTAAGGTGTTTCGTTTTGTTTTCTCACGTAACAGGAAGTGTTAGAGGGATGCAGTCCGGATTGGCGAAGTAACTCCTCCAGGCTCCCGACTTGCCTTCCACTCTGCCATCCTTTAATGAATGACTTTTGTTCGCCATGCTCACAAAATGGCTGCTTCACTTTCTCACCTGCTTCATCTTCTCTTCCAATAGAAAGAAGTAGGTGAAGGGAAAAGGGCAAAGTGGAGGCCAGTCAAGTTTGTTTTCTTTCAAAACATTTTCCAGCTTGCTGCACACAGTCTTCCCTTACATCTCATTGGTTAAAACTGCATCATATGGCCTCCTGTATCACAAGAAAGGCTGGGAAATTTAGTGTTTTACTGAGTACAGTAGTAGGAAGAAGGGTAGAAAATGAGTATCTGTTATGCAATTAGCTCTATTTGCCACACAAGGTCACTTTCAATGAGTACCATTTCATTTTTTTTTTTTAAAGATTTTATTTATTTGAGAGAGCTCGCACAAGGTGGGGGATTGGGGGTGAGAGAGGCAGAGGGAGAGGGGGAAACAGACTCCCCACTGAGCAGGTAGCCTGACTGTCAACTGGGGGCTCCATCGCAGGACCCTGAGATCATGACCTGAGCCAAAGTCAGATGCTTAGATGACTGAGCCACCCAGGCACCCTAAGTACCATTTCATTTTAAAGTAATATGTATTCATTTAATACTATATGGAAAATAAAAGACAAAGATAAATATTAAGTCAAATATATCTACTATTGACCTCTTTTTTTAAAAGTTATACATGCATGTATATTGATTAAAAATTACAACCCAATAAATAAATGAACCCCAAAAAGGAACAAATAAGGATAACACTTTTAAAATATATATATAATATTAACCCTATTCCATGGACAATTTTGTGTCCTGTACTAATCATGGACAATTAAACCAATAATTTCTTATGTTACATTTTCTTCATGTATATTTTTAAGAGCTACATTATATTTCATTGCATTGGATTATTAATGTTCAATTCCTTTTCCCTATAGTTGAATATTTTAGGTTATTTGTGGTTTTAATTTTGAATAAAATAAACCCCACAGAGGATAATATGGCAAACAGTATATTCTAGTATTAGCAAATCTTTAATTTTTGTCACTTTTTGATTTCAAATGCTTTAATGAAAACAATCTATAGAGTTGAGGACACTTTTATTCCCCTTGTGTCTCTTTCCCTTTATAGGCAAGTATGATCATGGATTTGGTATATACCATTCTAATTTATTTTTAAATACCTTTTTCCAGATATTGTGTCTAAAAATGCATGTAAAAATATATTGTACACATCATCCATTTTTATTCTGTCCATGTTAATGCATAAAGATCTGGTAAATTTTATTTGCTACATAGTATTCTACTATACATATATAGTATAATAATACATATCTTAATTTATTTATTCCCCTATTTATGTACATTGAGGATTTTTCAAAATCTCACTGTGACAAACATTGCCTCAGGGAACATACTTATACATGTCTCCTGATATAAAGTGTTCCTCCAGAATTGGCTAATTTTTCTGTAGAGGGCTAAATAGTTAATACTTTGCAGGGCATTTGATCTCTGCTACAACTATTTGATGCTGCCATTGTAGTGTGAAAGAAGCCATAGACAATACCTAGATGAATAGGTACGGTTTTATTCTAACAAATCTTGGCTTACAAAAACAGCCTGTGGCTGGATTTGGTCTATAGGCTATAGTTTGCTGGCCCTAGCTTTAACGCAGTGGTCCTTAAACTTTGGTAGGTAACAGAATCACGTAGGGAACTTCATAAAAATACAAAAGCCAGCCCTGTCCTTCAACCAGCTTGCCACTTCTGAGTTCTTTATTAACTTTCCAGATAATTCAGATATACACCAGAGTTTGAGAACCACTGCTGTAGTGCACAGAGTGAAATATTTATATCATGGGATTTGCACATTTTCAAATAATGATAAAATCCCTCTGGATCAATCAAAAGACACCTCAGGTCTCCAGTTAGTTCTGCAGGTCTGTAATAAATAAAAGAGGTGATGGGAGATAAGACTGGAAATATAAGCAGAGCCTCAATAACAAAGGATTTTGTATGCGCGTGAACCTTTTTATATGTGGCGGGAAGCTTTTGAAATATTTAATATACAGTTTAAAAGCCTTCCCTCCCCTCCATGGAGAAAGGCTTCCCCAGGGTGGGTGAGATTTGAGGCAGGGAAACCAGATAGGACACGTTTGTAACAGTCCAGGTAAGGGAAGGTGAGTTGTTCAGCTTGGGCAGTAGTATATGGGGATGGACGCACTATGACCGATTGAAGAGATATTTAGGAATGTGGATTTTATGAGTACATGGATGCTCAGGTGAGACTGGGAGAGGATTGGAGGAAGATTAAGGACTCTCCCTTGAACAATGATTACAGTGAATAGCACTGTAGGAATCAGAAGCAGGGGGAGTGTTAGGAAATGAGTTTAGTTTTGTGTGTATTATACAGATGATAGTGATCAGCAAGCACCTGGACATGGTTTTAGACTATGGAAAGTTGTCTCTCTGAATAGAGAGATCATGGAGTCATCCTTGTCACCTGCCTTCATGAAAGTATGAGATTACTCAGAAAGAAATACAAAGTCTGAAAAGAAGGATTAAGGATGGAACCCTAGGGAATACGAACACTTAGCTGAGGAGGCGATTCAGTGAAGATAACTGGGAACAAAATTATTGAGAAAGGGAGAGGGAAGAACTGGAAAAGAGTGATATCACAGAAGCCAAGGGAGGAGAAGTGTTTAATGAAGGTTCAGCAGAAGAATGTTCTTCAAGAAATTTCAGGTGCATGGTAGGATAAAGCACATGGTCGGAAGTTCCAGCACATTATTGATTCAAAGGGGAAGAAGGTAAGCAGATTAGAAGCAAATTAGAAGGTAAGCTATTGAAAGAAAATGTGGTGTAGTGGAAAAAGAAGGAGTGAGACAATGGGGTGGGTGTAACCCACTTTACCCAGAAACTTGGCTTTTTAGAATTAGACCGTCCTGGTTCAAATTCAAACTATGGGGCACTAAGGAAATTATTTCATCTCTCTGAGGCTTAATTTCCTCATATGTAAAATGAAATTAATTAAGCTCTCTTGCAAGTTTGTCATGAAGATTATTGGAGATATGTAAAGCAAATAGCATAGTGCCTAACACAGTAAGTACTTCCCTTGATAAAGTGTTAGTTCCCTTCTTCCCTTTCCTTGATAATGGGAACTTTAGAGGGAGCTCTAACTTTCATTAGAACAAGCCTGTTGTGAAATTAACCTTAGCCCATTTCAAGGAAATAAGGACAAGGGTAAGTTGTGCAATATGTTTTCAGTTATTCAGCTGTGCTGTTATATAAGTTGTGAATCTTCTGGTACCTCTTAAAAGTATAGTAGAATTCTCTGGCTTTTTAGTACCTTTCCAGAAAGCAGGGGCTTCTTCAGGGATATAATAAAAAGCACTGAACTTTTACTTTTCTTGGGATTGCTGGGTGGACATTTTCGAACCCCTTCTATTTACGTCCACCAGAAGAACCTAGTGCCTACCTCCAAGAATTTCCTGTGTATTGAGCAAAGATCTATAGCCATTCACTGGAAGACTAGAATCTGTTTTAAGCATTCCAGATGACTAAAAGTTAAGGATAATGAGGTTGTGTTGTCTCTGATGAGCAGTAGCTATTTTTCAGGTTCTGACATGGGACTCTAGGCTTCTTCTTTAATCTCCAGTTAGAATACGAAGCTGAGGATTCAGCTAAACTCTTTATCAGAACTTTATGGCTCCTGGTACACAGCCCCATAGGTGGTTCCCAGCAATGTTTTGAGTAATCTTTTGTGCTTTACTGGCACTATTAGCATACTGGTAGTTGATGTCTTCTCTCTTTGATTAATTTATTTAGGCCCACTCAAGCTTAGTACCTATGACACTGTGCTGCAAACGGGCACAATGATTGGCCTCTCTACTTCCCTATTTTCCTTTACTGTCCAGCACTGCCATGTCCCTAGTTGCTGGTCAATATGTAGAATTGTGGTCCTTTAATTTTCAAACTGTGTAAGAATCATGTGAATAATTTATTAAAAATTCACATTCTTGGGCTTACCCCCAGAGATCCTTATTTGGTAGGTCTGGGATAAGGCCTGGGCATTTGTATTTTTTAGCGACATCTCAATAGGTTCTATTGCAAAGCACTATTATATATAAAATAGCAACAGCAATAACAGATTTAGGGGATTTAGATCCCTCAGAGAAAGATAGCCTCTCTTGTGAAAAGTTACTATAAAACCTTTATCAAAAAGTTCTACCATATCCCTGTGGTCAACTCTATTTCATGGTGGAAGTCCTGTTCCTTGATTCATTAGGAGTCATAAAACTGATGACCCCTTACCTTAAAGTCTGTTTTGGCTGCTATAAAAAAATACCACAGACTAGGTGGCTTACAAACAACAGAAATATACTTCTCACAGTTATGGAGTCTGGAAGTCCAGGATCACGGTACCAGCAGATATGGTGTTTGGTAACACAGCTTGATTTTTGGTTCAGAGATGGCTCCTTCTTGTTGTGTCCTCACATGGTGGGAGGGGCTAAGGACCTGTGTAGAGTCTTTTTTACAAGAGCATTAGTCCTATTCATGAGGCCTCTACCCTCATGACCTGAGCATCTCCCAAATACCATCACTTGAGGCATCAGGATTTCAACGTATGAATTTGGGGAGGACACAGACGTTCAGACCATAGCACTTCTATTTCTCTCTGCTTCTTTTTCCAATCAGTGCATTCCCTTGTTTCTCATTACACCCAGACATCTTGGTCCCTTCAGGGAAACCTCTCCAGAACACACACTCTATCAGTCAGATGGAGATAGCACAGAAGATCCTGCTCCCAAAGCCAATAAGGCTATCTGGTGATGGAAGACATGAAGGAGAAAGTATGGAAACAGAGAAACATTATTTAGGAAAATGTTGAGTTTCACATTAAATGTTTTCTGGAAAACTCTTGATCAATTTATAGAAAATCAAGTTACAGGAAATTAATTTGCTGAAGTCTAAATCTTTGAATACATTCTTATGTTTATAACCCTAGCATTTAAAGAATGCTCAATTTGTTAAAAACTAAAATTTATGAAAATGGCTTAGCATTTAGTATCATCATTGAAAAATATATTCAGAAAAAGAATATGTTTCAGTTATAAGTTCACATGCATGGAAGACTCTCCTAAAAGCAAGTTTTTGATAAATTGGTAAATTTAGAATCCTAGGTGAATTGTCCTCTTTGCAAGTTAATCCTTTGGTCAATTTACTTCTTGAAATATTAACTTTTGGATATTTACCTAGTTTCCCTTCTGAAGTATGTTTCAACTTTCCTTAGGACAGACCATAAAATCTCTCTCCTTGCCCTGCTTAGCAGGAAAAGCATGAAGGAAGAGATGGTTTTAAGTCTTACAAATTCTTTCAAACAGCCAGACTAGTGTCTTCATCATGTACTTGAGCCTTTAAAGAAACAAGACTCTCCCCTCATACCATTCTCTATTTTGGTCCATTTATGTTCTACATGCTGACTTCCGATGTCCTTAATCATTGCCCTACTCTTTTGTTCATCCTGATGCCCCATACCATTTTCCCAAATGTGATTCCCTATATTGTGAGTCAGATTCTTCTTTTAGTTATGCTGCTTCATGGGGTCCTGGACAAACATCCAGCCCAGTTTGGACCTTCCAGGGAACTATTACTTCACTGCAGCATTCAGTCATGCTCCCACTGCGTTCATTCTGGTTATTTCCACCTTCAGAACATTCTTAGAAATTTTGTTTTAAAAGTCATAAATATATATTTTAGAATGTAATAACCAGGCGTTAATAGTAGTGAGCCTAAAGCACTATTGACATCCCTAAATATATTTGTGTTTAAAGTGTTATATCAGCCACATAGTGAAAGGGCTACTGAAGGGATCTTGGATTCTCAAGAATGTGGTATAAACAAAGCAAGAAGAGGAATTCCCACTAGCCATCTGGCTAGTGGTAGATATGTAGAATCCATCTGAGACTGCTTCCTGATGTCTGTCCCAGATATCACCAGATTTGTGTTCTCCCCGAAGATCATGTGTCAGTTTGGAGACAGGTGTGTAGCCTCAAATCACAAAACAAATAACAGATTTTATATATAAATCTAATAACAATGTTGTCCACAAGGGGGCACTTGGTATTTAAGCATGCAGAAGGCTGTATTCATTCATTGCAATTGCGTTCATTGAAAAGTATGGCATATCTTGGAGCTGTGATTAATTGTATTCTCGTATTTTTCTCTTATAAGCATTCAGTAGAGTGATTTTTTTTTACTTGTAGTTTTCATATGTTCTTTAGTATAGTATAGCAATTACCATTGCTTAAAAAGTTGGCTAATAGAGCTTTGTTTTTACTTAGGATAGAAGAAAGGGCCTTAAGAAAAGAAAAAAAAAACAACTAAGTATATTTGCTTTCAGGTATGTAACAGTGTCCTGAAATTTCTTATTCTTACCCTGTTGTTTCAATGTACCATTGGAAGTGACCCTTTCCAAGCAAATTAAGGCATGAGCATAGGTGAAATATTAAGTACTGATTAGTATCAGAAACAAAACATAACAGCTCCTCTATGATAAGAGAGGAATTAATTTTTCTGTATGTAATTTCTTTTTGGTTAATTTCCAGTGGAATCTTCAATTTAGCCATGGCTTTAGCATATCTTTTCAGGCTATAGTTTTCTAGTATTTGACCATTAATTATATAATCAGCTAAAACAAGCTCCTTGGAAAGATGAAGAACATTAAGTTTGGGTCTTCTAATGAATTATAAGTAATGCGATGAGAGAATATGTGCCTTTGATAAAACCATTTTGTTAAGAACCTAAAACTGCTTTTAAAAAAGGTATTAATTAATTAATTAATTTAAAAAATTGTCCTGGGGAGAAAACGAGAATACATTCTGGATTTTGTAAAAACTGTATTAGTCATTAAATATCCTGGATCATTAAAAGCAAGGTATTTGTAGTTATCCATTAAAAAATTATTATAAACATCAGAAATCCTTTAAAATTATAAAATTATACTACAGTAACTTCAGTGCTTCTTAATACCTTTTTTTTAGAGCAGTTTTAGATTTTAACAAAATTGGAAGAAAGGTGCAGAGATTTCTCACATACTGCCTACCCCTACACATGCATAGCCTCTCCATTATCAACATTACTGGAATGAACCTACATTGACTCATCATAATCACCCAAAATCCATAGTTTACCTTAGGGTTTACTCTTGGTTTTATACATTCTCTGGGTTTGGAAAATGTATAATGACATATATCCATCCTTGTAGTATAATATGGAGTATTTTCACTGCCTAAAAATCCTCTGTGCTCCACCTGTTCCTTCCCACTATCCACCCCCAACCTCTGGCAACCATGATCTTTTTATTGTCTGCATAGTTTTGCCTTTTCCAGAATGTCATATAGATGCAGTCATACAGTATATAACCTTTTCAGATTGACTTCTTTCACTTAGTAATATGCATTTAAGATTCCTCCATGTTTTTTTCATGCCTTTATAGTTCATTTGTTTTTAGTGCTGAATATTTCATTGTCTGGATGTAATCATAGTTCATTTATCCATCCACCTACTGAAGGACATCTTGGTTACCTCCAAGTTTTAGCAGCTATGAATAAATATGCAGGTTTTTGTAGGGATCTAAGTTTCAACTCCTTTGAGCAAATACCAAGGAATGCAATCACTAGATTGTATGGTAAGAGTATGTTTAGTTTTGTAAGAAACTGCCAGACTTCTTTTTTTTTTGGAAGATTTTATTCATTTATTTGAGAGAGAGAACACTAGCAGAGGGAGAAACAGAGGGAGAAGGACAAGCAGACTCCGTGCTGAGCACAGAGCCTGACGTGGCTCGATCCCATAACCCTGAGATCATGACCTGAGCAGAAATCAAGAGTCCTACACTTAACTGACTGAGCCACCCAGGAACTCCTGCCAGACTGTCTTCTAAAGAAGCTGTACCATTTTGCATTCCCACCTGCATTATATGAGAGTTTCTATTGCTCCACATCATCATTGGCATTTGGTATTTTCAGTGTTGTGGATTTTGGCCATTCTCATAGATGAGTAGTGGTATCTCCTTGTGTTTTAATTTGCATTTCCCTGATGACATATGGTGTGGAGCATTTTCTCATGTGCTTATTTTTCATCCATATATTTTCTTTGATGAGGTATTTGTTAAGATCTTTGGTCCATTTTTAAAGCAGGTTGTTGTTGACTTTTTTTTTTAAGATTTTATTTATTTATTTGAGAGGGAGAGAATGAGAGACAGAGAGCACAAGAGGGAAGAGGGTCAGAGGGAGAAGCAGACTCCCCGCCGAGCAGGGAGCCCGACGTGGGACTCGATCACGGGACTCCAGGATCATGACCCGAGCCGAAGGCAGTCGCTCAACCAACTGAGCCACCCAGGCGCCCCTGTTGTTGACTTTTAAGAGTTCTTTGTGTATTTTAGGTAACAGTCCATTATCAGATGTGTGTTTTGCAAATATTTTCTCCCAGTGTGTGGCTTGTCTTCTAATTCTCTTGTCATTGTCTTTCATAGAGCAGAAGTTTTTTTAATTTTAATGAAGACCAGCTTATTTATTATTTCTTTCATGGATAGTACCTTTGGTGTTGTATCTAAAAAAGTATCACCATACCCAAGGTCATCTAAGTTTTCTCTTATGTCATCTTCCAGGAGTTATATATTTTTGCATTTTATTTTAATTTTTTAAAGATTTTATTTATTTATTTATTTGAGAGGGCAAGAGAGCGTGAGCAGGGGCAGGGGCAGAGGGAGTGGGAGAAGCAGGCTCCCCACTGAGCAGGGAACCTAATGCTGGGCTCGATCCTAGGACCCTGGGATCATGACCTGAGCCGAAGGCCAATGCTTAACTGACGGAGCCACATCAATCAATAACACAAAACATCCTTTTGTCATAGAAGTTGCCACTTAATTAGTATTCCTAACCCCCTGCTCTCATCATGCCACTTGTTTAATAATTTCTGATAGCTCCCAGCATTTAGCTTCCTGACCCTGGCAGTCTAAGTCTTCTATAACCAGGTCCTTCCTTATTTATCCTACCTTATCTTATTTATTGCTCAGATATCTTGCTTTAGCTCTATCATTACCACTAAATAATCATTTGACTCAAGTCTTTGATCAATATATAGCTCCCCTTCTCCCTCTTTTTTTGCCCATTCAAATCCTTCCCCTTTGGGGGATCCTGAATGCTCTAGCCCATGTTGATCAGCCTCTTTCAAAAACTTGTGAGGCATTTATTGTCTGTGTTTCACATTTTGGCATTTAGTCATGTATTGCCTTGAATTTTACCTATTTCATATGTACGTTTCTTGTGTGAATTTCTAGTTTTGGGTCATATCTCATTCAGGTCATCTTTAATATAAAAATAATTTGTATTACAGTAGTTTATTGATAAGCTAATTTCTTTTAGAACTTAGAGTGCATTTTCCCATTGAAACAATATTAAAAAGAGTTAGATTCTCTTTTACATTTATAAAAATGTATTTAACAAGTGATGTAACTAAACCATGTTACTATGGTAGACTAAGCTTGGAATTCTCCTAACAAGGGTCTATACAGCAAAATTTTGAACCACTTCCATCACTCCTTGATTATTTCTTCAAAAACTCTTTATCTTGAGCAGTGGTTTATTTCATAAGGGTTTAATTTTCTATAAGATAACTCAGTTTAACCTCTTAAATTTGTGGGGCTTTCATGGACTTCTTCTGGAGCAAGTTTGTATTTGGGGGAGGGGGACTGCCGGTCATATATGACACCAGTGCATGGTTTTCCAAGACAAATAAGGCCTGCCTGAGAAATATCACCCAGTTATGTTTTAATGGTAACCAAATATGCATAGTGGAGAATTGTCATAACCAAGAGATTTGTATTATCACTTGTGTTATTTTTAGAGACAAGAACTTGCCTTGTTTCAGCTGACCTAATTATTCTATTGATACAGTTTTTTATATTCTAATAAGTATTAACAAGTATCTAGGAGAGAAAATAAGTTTGTAGAGAATTAACTGTTTTTCAGGAGGAGGGTATGAGCTCTAAAATATCTTGCAGTTTTGCTTTGTGAAGATTTAAATCAGCTGCTTCTCTTTTTCTTTAAATGTTTCTTTTAATAACTTAAGTGACCTAAATCATGACCAACAAGGGTTATGTAGAATTCATTTTGGAGATTTTTTTAATGTTAATGTGGTAATGTGTAAGAATATGAGAAATAATTGGAGTTACTGCAAATAATTAGCTATTGGTTTAAGGATTAAATTTAAAAAAAATTTATTGTTATGTTAATCACCATACATTACATCATTAGTTTTTGAGGTAGTGTTCCATGATTCATTGTTTGTGCATAACACCCAGGGCTCCACGCAGAACGTGCCCTCTTTAATACCCATCACCAGGCTAACCCATCCCCCCAACCCCTTCCCCTCTAGAACCCTCAGTTTGTTTTTCTTAAGGATTAAATTTTTAAACCAAATTGCTGTAATGCAGTACTGCTCTGGCATTTGGCTAAACCTCCACTCAGCTCCAGCTATTTGTGATGAATGGTATTTGGCTTGAGGTCTTAGTTTCCAGAACTGTCCTACTCTGCAATATTTTCTCAGTTCTCCTGGTCATCAACTTTATTGTCTGTTCTTCTACTGTACTGTTGTTACACTGGAATCAGTCATATGAAAAATATATAATAATATTGTTTAGCATGTGTGACCTTTGGAGTCAGATTACCTGGGTTCTTTTTTTTTTTTTTTTTTTTTAGATTTTATTTTTAAGTAATCTCTACATCCAACATGGAGCTCGAGATCAAGTGTCTCATGCTCCACTGACTGAGCCAGCCAGGCACCCCAAACTACCTGGCTTCTAATTCCAGCTCTACCATTTATTATCTGTGTGTCTTTGGACCAGTTACTTAACATCTATCAGATGCAATTTTCTCAACAGTAAAATGGAAATAAATATATTAGCCATCTTCCTGGCTTTTATAAGGATTAAATGAAATAATTTGTGGAAAGCACTTAGCACAAGTACAGACTTGGAATATTGTTAGGGTTAAATAAATATTGTAATTATTATTATTGCTATTACTTAAAAGGTACATATTATAGAATTTGAAGTCACAGAATGTTATGAGGCAGAGGCATTTTCCAGTGAAGAGATTTCTTACTGTTATTTACAACATGAGTACATGTAAAAATTTACTATTTATACTTTCAGAAATACTTAAACACATTACTTAAATGGCTAGAAAAAGAGAAAAGAAGCCTTGAAAATCAAGTGAAAGACTGTGCACTGAGACTGGAACAAGAATCAAAGGTTTGTTTTTATTCTGTACTAGACATTTCTTTGTAACTGCCATTATTTTTAGTATGTTATCTACAAACCTACTATATTATTATCACAAAATACTTAAAAAACTATTTCCTACACTATTTTAAAAAACAGCATAGAGACATAAACTTGACTTAGTAATAGTCTTGCTAATAATGCAAATCCTCTCTGATGTTGGATTCTTTAATTATGTATTTTTCCTCTAGGCTTACCACAAGACCAACAATGAGTGCCGTAGATACCTAGCTGAAATGTCTCGGGTAACTTTTGTTGTCTTCCAAATTTTAAGAGTTTCCTCTTACTGTAAGTTACATTTTTCACTTTTTCTAGGCTTTTGATTGGTTTGGTTTGATAAACAAACATATGTTGGAATTATGGGAGAAAATATACCAAGTTTCTAAATATGGAAGGTGAAAAGGAAAATTTATAGGTTTTATAAAAAGGTAAAAAGGAGATAAAAGTTTCCCAGATTAAGGGAATATTTTGCGTATTTGCTTCCTTAGTTATCCTTTTAGTTTGACTTATAATTTCTAGAATTCAAGCAAATAAAGCAGTTATCCCTCAGTTATCATGAAATTCATGGCATATTATGTCATAATTATTCACAGTGAGGCCTAAGATACTGCACTGTTACTAGAAAGGGTGTACTTACAATACAAGATAGGAAAGTGTGTACATACAAATGACAGGACAGGAAAGTGATCAGTAAATTATGAATGATGTTGCACATATTTTCCATAGTTTTTCATTTGCCTTTCAGTTTTATTTATGATGATGTTAGTATTACTGAGTTTTTGTTTTGATGGTGTCAGAGCCAATTTTTATTTATGGCTTCTGATGTCATAGTTTAAAAGTCTTCATCTCAATGTTTCATAACATTTATCACATTTTTTTTAGTACTTGGCTAAATGTTTTACATTTAAATATTTAATCCTTGTTAACTTTATTTTGATATATATTTTAAAATCAGGATATGAGTTTAGTTTTCAATGCACATTATCTAAATGGAAGTGTCCAAAGAGCAGTTGGATATATGAATCTCAGGGTAGAAAAGATAAAAATTGGAGATATAGACATGGAAATTATTAGCATATAGATAGTAAAGGAAGCCATATGAATGAATGAAATGCATCAGGGAGAGTATACAGGGTGAAAAGAAAAGATAGTTTAGAATATAGCTCTGAAGAGTATCAAAGGGATGGTCAGGGGAGGAAGAGCGAAGAAGAAGGTTGGAGTCTTCAGGACATTAACTAGGTGAGGCAAGGAAGTAGAGGACCTTGAGGGCTAAGTTTGCCATAGTCTGCTAATCACTGATCTGGTATTTCCAGAGGATCAGTGAAAGGATGGAGAGGAAGGGAGTTAGGATTGGGGCTTAGAGCTGATAAGGGAATGTATAGAACAATTTGGGAATGAAAGTCAGGGCAGTGGTGGATAAAGGGAGGCTTGGACTTCTTTTTTTTTTTTCTCTAGTAGTGACTAAGATTAAGTTAGGAAATTGAGACAAAATAAAATCACTCCTGGGGCACCTGGGTAGCTCAGTCATTAAGCATCTGCCCTTGGCTCAGGTCATGATCCCAGGGTCCTGGGATCAAGCCCTGCATTGGGCTCCCTGCTCGGCGGGAAGCCTGCTTCTCCCTCTCCCACTCTCCCTGCTTGTGTTTCCTCTCTCTCTGTGTGTCTATCTGTCAAATAAATAAATAAAATCTTAAAAAAAAAAATAGAGTCACTCCTGTAGTCTCTTACCCATAAAACAGTCAGTTCACACTTGATGGTCCTGGATACTCAGTTGGCATCACTGCCAACTGAGGCAGACACCCTCATGCCTTTCCTCAGACCATGACTCCACCTGGAATATGCTGCTTTTCATATGTGCCAATTCTGCTTCCTTCAAGTTCTAGCATAAATGCTAACTGCTTTATAAGACCATGATTTGAGGAAAGACCACAGGTTTTGGAGTCATTTAAATTTGGATTTAAATCCCAGCTTGGTACCTAATTGTAGTGTGAACTTTTGGGGCCTAATTTCTTTCCTTCTTGGTAGAACAGGAAATCATAGTACTGTCTTACAGGGGATTTGTAAGTGTTTAGAGATGAAAGGTATATAAAGTGCTGAGTAAAATGTCTGGCCCATAATATGTTCTAAATTCTAGTAAGTGGTGAACATTATTTTCCTATTTTCTTTTCTGATCTCCCTAGCCTCTCTCTCTGTGACGGGGGCATTAGAATTTCTACTTGCCTCAGCCTTCCTCCTTTAGCTTTATTTGTTTATCTGAAAAATTCACTAAGGTGGAATAGGTTCTACTCTGATTATACAGGATCACCGAACATACAATCAAAGCCTATTTTAACAGCTTCCCAGGAAGATGTTAATCCTGTTCCCCAGTATAAATGTTAATAAGGATTTTCACTCTAGAATGAATTGTTAGTCTTTATAGTCAAAATGGTTCTGACCATGTGGATATTAGGGTGGTGGGAAAGGTCAACGGATGATCTGCAGTTCCTTCCGTGGTGAATACATAAATAATTGATTCTTAGGTAGATAACTAGAGCTATTTGCTGAGGCTGCTGTTTATACTTCTGCTGTCTTCAGTGTTTTGAATGAAACTGTGAGTTTCCATATCTCAGGATTTCTCTAATTTATGCAATATGTGTACAGTATGGACATTGAGTTGTAAGCATATATAGGTTTGTTGCATTACTTAAAAGTCAGGCAGAGGAGAAAGCCGCTTTTGGGTTGAGCTGCCAGTCGTCCACGAGGTTCTCTGAGTTTGCTCCCAAGCGCATCTGCAATTTAAAATGTCTCACCCATCCCCCCAAACTAAGCTCTCCAACCCCAGTAACCCCAGAGTCTTATTTGATGTGGACATCGGAGGGGATTGAGTTTGTCGAATTGTCTTAGAATTGTTTGCAGATAGTGTACCCAAAACTGCAGAAAATTTTCATGCAGAGTGTTTACAGGAGAAAAAGGCATTGGACCCACAACTGGGAAACCTCTCCATTTCAAAAGATGCCCTTTCCATCAAATTATTAAGGAATTTATGATTCTGGGTGGAGACTTCTCAAATCAAAATGGGACAGGTGGAGAAAGTATTTATGGTGAAAAATTTGACAATGAAAATTGCTATTATAAGCATGATCAGGAACGTTTATTGAGCATGGCAAATGCAGGCTGCAATACAAATGGTTCTCAATTCTTTATCACAACAGTCCTGACTCCTCACTTGGATGGGAAACATGTGGTATTTGGCCAAGTAATTAAAGGAATGGGTATGGCAAGGATACTGGAAAATGTACAAGTGAAAGGTGAAAAACCTGCCAAATTGTGTGTTATTGCAGAATGCAGAGAATTGAAGGAAGGGGATAATTGGGGCATATTCCCAAAAGATGGCTCTGGTGACAGTCATCCAGACTTCCCTGAGGATGCAGATATAGATTTAAAAGATGTAAATAAAATTTTACTAATAACAGAAGATGTAAAAAATATTGGAAATATTTTTTTCAAATCTCAGAACTGGGAGATGGCCATTAAAAAATATACAAAAGTTTTAAGATATGTGGAAGGTTCAAAGGCCATTATTGAGCAAGCAGATAGATCGAAGCTGCAACCTACAGTTTTAAGCTGCGTGCTGAATATTGGTGCTTGTAAACTGAAGATGTCAAATTGGCAGGGAGCAATCGACAGTTGTTTGGAGGCTCTTGGAATAGACCCATCCAATACCAAAGCATTGTACCGTAGAGCTCAAGGACGGCAAGGATTAAAAGAATACGATCAAGCATTGGCTGATCTTAAGAAAGCTCAGGAGATAGCACCTGAAGATAAAGCTATCCAGGCAGAATTGCTGAAAGTCACACAAAAGATAAAAGCACAAAAAGATAAAGAGAAGGCAGCGTATGCAAAAATATTTGCCTAGTAAGAAGTTCGCTTTTACTTAAATATGCATTGATTGTTATATAAAGGGAATAAGAAAATTTAAAGGTTTTTGTCCGTTATATATAATCCCTGATGTGTTTCCTTTGATACTTCAGTTTCCCATTGTTTACAGTTTAGGAATACTGAAAAGAGTTCACTCTTAATAAAACAGTGTTACAAAAAAAAAAAAAAAGGCAGAAAGGCTGACTAGAACTTGTAACACATAATAAACTTCTGTTTCCATAAATGTGGAATTTTAGCAGTAGATCTGAGACACTATTGAATATAATGCTTTGGTTTACAGATAATGAACCTGAGGCTGTTCTGTTTCATTGTCAGGCAATTCTAATTATTAGAATTGTTAAAGCATCATGTAATTCTCCTTATTTTCCTTCCTTAAAACGTATTGGTTTTAGTTTCTTCCACTGAAGAACACAGGACAATTCTATATGTCTCCTCTGTGGCAGGTTCTCAAAGATATGAAAACAACCCTTAAGTGTTTCCATAGTTTTTTTTCCCTAAGCTAAAATATTAAATTACCACAAAAGTTACACTAGCAATTCCTTATGTCATAGGTTCCAGACTATCTAGCTCTTTCTGTTGTCTTTTTGGACAACTCTATTTTATTATTATTCATTTGAAAATAGAGCTCCCCAGATTTATTTTTATTTTCTTTTTAAAAGATTTTATTTATTTATTTGAGAGAGAGTGACAGAGAGAGAGAGAGAGAGAGAGCATGAGCAGGGGGAGGGGCAGAAGGAGAAGCAGACTCCCTAACAAGCCCGGCTTCGGATGGGGGCGCTCAGGTCTGGGATTCTAGTATCATGATCTGAGCCTAAGGCAGACGCTTAACTGACTGAGCCACCCAGGAACCCTAGAGCTCCCTAGATTTAAATCTAGACTTGAAATATAATCTCAACAGCATAGCTATTAAAATATTGCCGCCACCATACTCAATTTTTTCTCCTCTGCTGCCTGAGCAATCATTCTGAAATACAGATATGGTGTTGTTCCCTACTTTTTTTAAAAAGATTTGTTTAGGGGCACTTGGGTGGCTCAGTCAGTTAAGCGTCTGCCTTTGGCTCAGGTCATGATCCCAGGGTCCTGGGATTGAGTCCCGCATCAGGCTCCTTGCTCAGCGGGGAGTCTGCTTCTCCCTCTCCCTCTGCTGCTCCCCCTGCTTGTGCTTGCTCTCTCTCTCTCTGACAAATAAATAAATTAAATTAAATTTAAAAAAAAGATGTATTTATTTGGCAGGGGAGGGGCAGAGAGAGAGGGAGCAAATCCCCAAGCAAACTCCCCACCGAGCATGGAGCCAGACTTGGGCCTGGATCCTAGGACCCTGAGATCAGTACCTGAGCTGAAATCAAAAGTTGGACGCTTAACTGACTGAGCCACCCGGGCGCTCTGGTGATGTTCCCTATTTAAAGCCTTCAGTGATTTTTATTGTCCAAAGGATTTCAGCAAAGCTCAGTGTAGTCTACAAGATCCTTTCCAACACCTGCCTTTCCAGCTGTGTCCCTACTCACACCATGTACTGCAGCCAGACCAACGATATATATGGTCCCTGCATATGTCATGCTGTCTTATACTCGTAGGCCCTTCCTGCTTCTTCTGCCTGGAATGTCCTTTCCTTAGCTCTTAATTGGCTACTCTTCCAGGCCCCCTATGGCTTGAACTAGCATCTGCCTTATGCTTACAAAGCACCTGTGCAAACCTCTGCCAAGGCAGTGAATTGTATAATCTATGTATTATGCTCCAATAGATTGTAAGAACTGTGACTTATCTTTGTGCCCCAGTGCTAAACTGGAGGTGGCACATAGTGGATGCTCAATAGCATTTGCTGAGTGAATAAATGAGTGAATTCCATCTGGTCCAATGTGCCCAAAATTGTCCCACTTAGCAAAGATGATCTAACATCTTCACAAAGATGCTCATCTCTTCCACCAAAATAAAACAGAAACCAACTTTTATTTTACCCCATCTTTTTTTTTTTTTAAAGGTTTTATTTATTTATTTGACAGAGAGATAGAGAGCACAAGTAGGCAGAGTGGCAGGCAGAGGGTGAGGGAGAAGGAGGCTCTCTGCTGAGCAGGGAGCCGGACGTGGGCCTCGATCCCAGGACCCCAGGATCATGACCTGAGCCGAAGGCAGCCGCTTAACCGACTGAGCCACCCAGGTGCCCCTATTTTACCCTGTCTTAATAAAACTACTACCTTAGCTTTTCTTTTCTCAAACTTCGTGCAAGGGTGGATATACTCACTGCTTTGCTTTTAGTCTTTGACCTCTTTCAATTCCTTTCTGACCCCCAGCACTGGGTTCTGGCACAGTTTACTTTTTAATAGCCAAACTTAATGACTCCTTTTCAAACCTCCTGGTAGTGTAGACATCTCTGAGGCATTTCATATTGCTAACTATGCTCACTTTTTGAATATCACCCACCTCTTCACTTCCATGCCAGTATTTTTTCAGGGATGGCCTTTAGTAATTCTCCTACCCCTTAAAAGTTGCTTTCTCAAGTTTTTATCATCAACTCTCTTACTTCTCTCTGTGTTCTTACTGAATGATCTCATTTACTCATGTCTTCAATGCCATCTCTAAGGTCACCAGCCTCAACTGTTCCTGTAATGGAAATTTTACTTATACCACCTACAGAAAGTCTCCACTTTTGTATCACAGAAGTGTCTCAAAACAAACAAAAATGAAAATATGATCTTGTTTTTCCATTTCCACTCTATTGTCATATCTTTCTTAATGGCAGAGTATATAATTTATTTTGAGTGTCTGTTATGAAAACTTTTAATGATCTTTATACCACAAAGATGATATGATTTTCACAATTTCCTCTATATTTATTTTAAAAATCACATGGAATGTAGGATTGAGATAAAGGAGTTTCCATAATCTTTAGAAGCCTTTTAATACTGGAGAAGGCCAGAATTTCCCATTATGCTCTAGCTTCCTTTATGCATACCACTTAAGGGCCTGGTTATAAAAGAGTTAATTGAGAATGGACTGTTCCTCTTATCTCCAAAATCAGTCATGAAATAAGAGGACAAATGCTCAAATGTTTGTATTTCAGGTCTCTGACTCATACCAAGTTTCTAAAAGGCAACAGATGGATCAACTGCCTAGAATGAAAGAGAATCTAGTGAAAATGTAAGTCTAACTATATCTTTCCTTTCTAATTAATTATATTTGCATGTGAATGATACTGACAAAACAGGTGTGCATTATATTTTGGAAGTTGAACTTCTAGATTTTTTAGCAACGATATAAGATAAACAGATGGTAAAAGAACTTAAAGAAATTTATGCTCTCTATTCACTATTTATATACATTTTTGTAGATCCCAAGAATATGTTTTGTCTTCCAACAAGATAAGTTCTTACTTTCTAAGCTAAAACAATATGCTACCCAAGAGGAGCCTAAATCTACACCATTAACAATATAAATACAATTAAATTACCAGCCTTAACTTTTTTACAGATGAAATATAGACACTGAAATTAGTGTAGAAGACAATGCAGCATCAGTGGAAAACTGTGTTTTCCAATGCAAACAAAAATAATTTAGGATGAATAAAGAACAGAGGAATGTTTTATGGGTTTAGGAGGTTATATCTACACATAATTTTTCCTGTTCTGTGCTATGTACAGAATAATTAACCAGGCAATCCTTGTCTTATATAACCTTTTCTATGTAGGTGAATATATTCATATATAACTTAACAATATCAAAAGAGTAAACCAGGATATAAATTAGCTGTAAGTCAGAATTCTTTTCAAATACAGGCATAAAAGGTATATGCAATATAGCAAGTGTTTTTGGTGGAATTCATGGGATAGCAACATTTTGTCCAATATATGGCTAGATGGATAAAAGTGTGTTCTTCCTTGAGTAGTCATAAATATTTTAAATTATAACTTATCCTGTACATTTAATATCAATAGAAATACAGTGAAAACATTAAATTCTGGAAAATGACTTCCCTCTGAAAACTATTATACCTGGGGGGCCCCAAGACCAGTCCCATGTTCAGTGATTTGCTAGAACAACACACAAGACTCAGCATATATTTGTGCATACAGCTGGGATGTATTACAGCCAAAGGATACAAAGAAAACTCAACAAAGGAAAAAGGTGTATGGGGTGAAGTTTGGAGGAAACTAGGCACAAGCTTTTAAAAGTCCTCTAGTGTGGTCACATAGGACAAACTTTGCTCCTCCAGCAGTAGGTCGTGGAACAATGTGTGACAACACATGAAATTTGATCTTCCAGGGAAATTCAACAGATACTTAGTGCCCATGTTTTTTACTGGGGGCCAGTCGTGTAGGTACCCTCTGCTTAGCACATACCAAATTCCAGACTTCCAGAAGGAAAACATGTTCACAGAAACCATATTATTTGTACAGGTTAAGTACAGTAAGCCATTCTTTTTCATTTAAGGAAAATTTTATATCAGTGTAGGGAACTTTTTACCACTAAGTTCCCAGACACCAGCCAGGGGCCAGCCTTGAAAGAAGGCCTTTCTAGTTTCAGGCCTGCTATAGTAACTCTTTCTGCACAATCACCTTACATATTTCTTTTTTACTTTTACCATTTATCTGCCAATTAATATTTCTTTTTTATTTTTATATTTATCTTCCAATTATATTTTAGAAAGATAATACCTCTTTTATTCAAATATTCTTAAATAATGGAGAAATATTTTGAAAATACCAATAAAACTCATTCTACTCATGTATTAACACACATACACATCTATATCACTATACTATAGGTCTATTAGGGCAGTTTAGTTTTCCACTGATGCTGTTGTAGGTTGGATCTCTCAGGGAGCAGACTCTGAAACAGAAATCAGCATGTAGGAAGTTTACTCTTAAGCATTCTTAGAATGAGTACGTCGAGGAGAAGGGAAGGAAATAGATTTGGGCAGAGGGAATAGGGCTACAGTGCAGCTGCAGTCTCATGTATCAAGCTGATTCATCAGTGAATGAAGTATGGACTTTCTCTTCCTCTGATGGGGTGACCTACCCTGAGAATCAGAACCCAGTTTGTCATATCCTTTCTTTTTTCTTTTTTTTTTAAGATTTTATTTATTTATTTGACAGAGAGAGAGCACAAGTAGGCAAAGCAGCAGGCAGAGGGAGAGGGAGAAGCAGACTCCCTGCTGAGCGGGGAGCCCGATGCGGGGCTCAATCCCAGGACCCTGGGACCATGACCTGAGCTGAAGGCAGCCGCTTAACCAGCTGAGCCACCCAGGCGCCCCTGTCATATCCTTTCTAGGCCATGTATAAATGGTTCTCATCCACATAACTGTCAAATTGGTCAAGGTGGTACTAAAAGACACTCAAGTAGATGACCTGGATGCCAAACCCATTCCTCTTTGCCCCCTGCTATATCATCCTGATGATCAGTTTCTCTTTGGGGCCCTCCATGCCGTAGGTCTGAACTGAGCTGGAGGTGCTGGTGCATCACAAGATTACTGAGCAGGTATCCCAGACCACATCATCCACCTGCTCAGTAGGCTTGTCTGTGCCCTCTGGCACTGCACATGCTTGATCTTGGATATGTCACTTCCATCTTTGGTAGAGCCTAATGTTGAATACAGTGCCTGTCACTTCCATCTTTGGTAGAGCCTAACGTTGAATACAGTGCCTGGCATAAATAGGTGTTTACTAATTTTTTAATGAATGCATGAGTGAATAAAGGGTCATACAAATGGGAAAAAACCTCTCCACTTTCTGGAAATATTAATAGACCAAATAACTCAAATAATAGAAACATTTCTATATACATATAACCTTCCAAATTAGGTATATATAATTGGTACTACTTTAAAGTATTCTTGTTCTGAGTTATTGCCTCAACTCTGGAACTTGGTACACTTTTTGATTCAAGTTTTAGTCTTTAAACCAAGTTTTAGTGTTAAGTACCTCACAGAGGAGGATATCCAAATGGCCAATGGACTCAACACCATTACTTATTCAGTGGAATGCAAGTTAAAATTATGAGAGGCCACCACAAATTTTAAAATTGATAATTCCAAGTGTTGTCAAAGATATGAAGTGTAAATTTATGCAACCACTTTGGAATAGTGTTTAGTATTACTTTCTACATTTAGCTGATCATACACCTACTCTATAACCCAACAGTTACACTCTTAGTTATGTACCTAACAGAATGGTGCATATATTTATACCAAAAAAAACCTGTGCAAGAATGTTCATAACAGCTTTATTCATAACAACCATAAACTGAATTCAAATATCTATCAGTAGTAGATCAGATAAAATTTTTTGAGAGATATATATTCATACATATATGTTATTCTTATATAAAAACAAATATTCATATATTTATTAATAGTAACATGAATATATTATAAATATATATGAATAATACAACAATAAAAACAAACTACAGTTCACACAACATCATGGATAATTATAACGGTTTTGTGGAAAAGAGGCCAGAAATAAAAGAATACATATAATATGATTCTATTTATATGATGTTCAAAGACAGGCACAACTAAACTGTGTTGTCAGAAGACAGGATAGTGGTTACCAAGGGGAAGGAGAAGGGGAATGATAATTGGGAGGAGCACAAGGTCTTCCAATGTGATGGCAATGTTCTGTTTGTTGACCTGGGTGTGGTTACATGAGTATTTGCTTTATTATAAAGCAAATCTTACATCTCTATTTTGTGTACTTTTCTATATATGTTATACTTAAGGCAGTGTTTTAGAAATTAAGTTTTAGTGGCATTTAATGTTTGCTTTAGTTGATATTCTTACATATGCTAATGTTAAATATTGACTTATGGAGTTTTCCTATGTTCAGAATAAATGAGAGCATTAGAAAATACCCACATGGGGTACCTGGGTGGCTCAGTTGGTTGAGTGTCCGACTCTTGATTTCAGCTCAGGTCATGATCTCACCGTCATGAGATCAAGCCCTGCATCGGGCTATGCACTGGGCATGGAGCCTGCTTAAAATTCTTTCTCTCCGCTCCCTCTGCCCCTCCCCACACCCAGCTCACATGCACACTCTTTCTCCTTCTCTTAGAAAGAAAAGAAAGAAAGAAAGAAAAAAGAAAGAAAATACCCATTTGATTGTGATATGCTATTAAAAAAATCTTTCAAAGAGGGATATTGAATATTAGCTATTGCATATATTCCTACTTTGTGAAACCATAGTCATAAAATGAACAAGATATCTATACTGCTATTAAAAGATGTATTCTAGAGATCCTTACATATACTTATTTGAAAAAAGGATATGGGGCACCTGGCTGGATCAGTCAGTGGGGCTTGCGACTCTTGATCTCAGGGTTGTAAGTTCAAACCCCACATTGGGTGTACAGATGACTTAAAAATAAAATCTTAAAAGGATAAATAAGAGATAATCATCTTTAAGATAAATAGGAGAAGTCATCTCCTTAGGATGAGGTTTGGAAGTTGCTAAGTTAATAGGTAACCTTATGACTATGATTATGGCATGTATTAACTATAAAAATCATATTCCTGCAAGCAAAGACTTCAAAAGCTGATACCACAAGCAGTGGTTCATAAACGTAGAAAACCATAATTTTTTTTCCTTTAGTGTGAACATCCTCATTTTTTTTCTCCTTAGAAGTGTTTCAGAGTGATTAAAAGCTCTAAAGAAGAAAATAAGGCAATCCTTAGTGCCCTAGAATCACAGGACCTGAGGGAAATTGATTCTGGGACTCATTAAGAGACAGATTGTTTAGGGAACCCCCTTTTGAAAAGAGAAGCAGCTAGAGTAGAGAAAATACAACCAAAATATCCAACATTAAGGGAATAATTCAATTAACTATGATGATATATATAAAGTTACAAAAAAATCACATTCTAGGAAAATATATAATTGACACAGGAAAATTTTTACCTATAGTAGCAATTAAAAATTATAATTCAAAATAGTATAGTGGGATAATAAGTTATGGATAACTTGTATTTATATTTTCTGGTATTTTCTGTAAGAATATGTGTACTTTTAACACAACTTATAAAGCACCCAGCTCATAAAGGGCATTCAAGATATGGCACTGTTTTTATAAGGTTCCATTGGTTCTACTAAGGGAAGAACAACGAAGATTTTAAATAAACATAGAAAAAACCTAAACCTTGATAACTTCATTTGGGACTAGATGTATATAGGAAGTCAAGGTAATTATTTATGGGATACTTGTGTCTAATTGCTTTAGTGTTTCCATTTGTTTTCCCATCTCACATTTAGGTCTTTTGTCCATTTTGAATTTATTTTTGTGTATGGTGTAAGAAAGTGGTCCAGTTTCATTCTTCTACATGTTGTTATCCAAAATTTACCCTTTTAAAGTGAAACTCATTGCTTTTTGGTATATTCACAAAGTTGCACAACCATCACCGCTATGTGCTTAAAGAACATTTTCATCTCCCTCCAAAACCCCTTTATCCATTAGCATTCACTCTCCATTCCTCCCTCCCCCTTGCCCCTGGCAATTGCTAATCTACTTTCTGTCTCTATATATTTATTTATTCTTATTATTTCATATAAATGGAAACAAATAATATGTGGCCTTATGTGCCTGACTTTGTCACTTAGCATAATTTTTCAAGGTTCTTCATGTAGGAGCATATATCAGTACCTTATTACTTTCTGTGGCTGAATAATATTCCAGTTCTTGGATCTGTCACATTTTGTTTGTCCATTAATCAGTTGGTGGACATTTAGGTTGTTTACACCTTTTGACCATTATGAATAATGCTGCTGTGAACATTCTTACACAAGTTTTTGTGCACATATGTTTTTAATTCTGTTGAATATATGCCTTGGAATAGAATTGCTGAGTCAATTGATAACTGTTTTATCTTTTTAAGGAACTGCCAAACTATTTTCCAGAGCGACTGCACCATTTTATTTTCCCTTTAGCAATGTATGAGGGTTCCAATTTCTCCAAATCTTTATCAACATTTGTTATTGTCCTTTTTAAAAAGATTTTTATTGTTATGTTAACCACCATACATTACATCATTAGTTTTGGATGTAGTGTTCCATGATTCATTGTTTGTGCATAACACCCAGTGCTCCACGCAGAACGTGCCCTCTTTAATACCCATCACCAGGCTAACCCATCCCCCACCCCCAGAACCCTCAGTTTGTTTTTCAGAGTCCATCATCTCTCATGGTTCGTCTCCCCCTCCTGCTATCTTCTTCTTCTTTTTTTTTTCTTAACATATATTGCATTATTTGTTTCAGAGGTACAGATCTGTGATTCAACAGTCTTGCACAATTCACAGCGCTCTCCATAGCACATACCCTCCCCAGTGTCTATCACCCAGCCACCCCATCCCTCCCACCCCCCCCACCACTCCAGCAACCCTCAGTTTGTTTCCTGAGATTAAGAATTCCTCATATCAGTGAGGTCATGATACATGTCTTTCTCTGATTGACTTACTTCGCTCAGCATAACACCCTCCAGTTCCATCCATGTCGTTGCAAATGGCAAGATCTCATTCCTTTTGATGGCTGCATAATATTCCATTGTGTACAAATACCACATCTTCTTTATCCATTCATCTGTTGATGGACATCTTGGCTCTTTCCACAGTTTGGCTATTGTGGACATTGCTGCTATGTCCTTTTTTTTTTTTTTTTAGCCATCCCAGTACTTGTGAAGTGGTATCTCATTGTAGTTTTGATTTGTACTTCCCCAAAGACTAATGATGTTAAGCATCTTTTTGTGTACTTGCTTGCCATTTGTATATCTTCTTTGGAGAAATGTCTGTTCAAGTCTTTTGCCCATTTTTTAAAGATTTTATTTATGTATTTGAGAAAGAGAAAGAGAGAGAGCAAGCACAAGCAGGGGGAGCAGCAGAGGGAGAGGGAGAAGCAGGCTCCCCACTGAGCAGGGAGCCCAAAGCAGGGCTCCATCCCAGGACCCTAGGATCATGACCTGAGCTGAAGAGAGACGCTTAACCTACTGAGCCACCTATGCGCCCCCTTTTGCCCATTTTTAAATTGGATTGTTGTCTTGTTGTTGTGTTATAAGGGTACTTATATATTCTGGTTACTAGACCTTATCAGATACATGTTTTGCAAATATTTTCCTAAATTCTTTGTTGTTATTTTTTCTTTCTTGATGATGTCCTTTGAAGCACAAAAGTTTTGATTTGGATGAAGGCCAGTTGACCTTGGCTTCCTAGGATTTTTTGCCTAATCCAAGAGCACAAAGATTTATACATATGTTTTCTTCTAAGAGTTTTATAGTTTTAGGTCCTTTTTGATTCATTTTTTTATGATTGCTTTTATTTATTTTTTTAAATTTTATTTTATTATGTTATATTAGTCACCATTGATTCATTTTTGAGTCAATTTTTGTATAGTGTGAGACTGGGATCCAGTTTCAGTCTTTTGCACGTGTCTATCCCATTGTCCTAGCACCATTTGTTCTAGAGACTATTCTTCCCCATTTGATTGTCCTTGCACCCTTTTAAAAAATCATCCATAAACATACGAGTTTATTTCTAGACTCTCAGTTCTACTCCATTGATTTATAAGTCTGTCCTTATGCCAGTGCCATGCTGTCTTGATGACTAGGTTTTCACTAAGTTTTGAAATAAGTAAGTGTGATTACTCCAACTTAATTATTCCTTTTCTTCTTCTTCTTCTTCTTCTTTTTTTTTTTTTTAAAGATTTTATTTATTTGAGATAGAGAATAAGAGCATGAGCTAGGAGACAGAGGGAGAGGGAGAAGCAGGCTCCCCACTGAGCAGGGAACCCTATGCTGGGCTCAATCCCAGGACCCTGGGATCATGACCTGAGCTGAAGGCAGCCGCTCAACTGAGTCAATTAGGTGCCCCTAATTCTTCTTTTTCAAGATTGTGTCGGTTATTCAGAGTCCCTTTAATTCCCATATGAATTTTAGGGTCAGTTTTTCAACTTCCTCATAGGAATACCACAAAGCTGGGGAAAGAGGGCTAGGGCCAGTTAAAATGCTACAAAGGTCAGTGTTTTTGCTGAGTTTCAGCTCTGTGTGTGTTGGGGTGTGGGTGTGGTGTGTAATGTGTTTAATAAATTCTCCAGGATTGCTCCAAGTCCTTGGTTAATTTCCAGAGCTCTGAAAAAGTTGCTTCTGACCATTTTTGCCAATTTTTCCATTGCTTTTATAGAGGAAAGAATTTTCTAAAAATCATTCTGTCATTTTTCCTGACATCATTCCCTGAGTAAAATATTTTTGAAAAGCCCCTTGCAGGGAATTGAAGCTGACTCTACTCTTAAGTAAGAGTGTGGGGAAGTTGGCTTTATAAAGATATATAAATCAATAAAGGAAAGATGGTCCCATGGAAATCCAAGAACAGGAATTCCAATATAACTAAGCCCACAGATATTAAAACTAGAGTTCAAAGAAGCTTTAAAGTCTGAGCAGAACTTCATAGTTCTTCACTTTAGTGGTCTGCCATACAGAAAAGTAGTTAAAGGCATAGACTTTGAACTCAGCCTTTCTGGATTCAAATTCTAGATCCACTTACTAACTGTATAACCTTGTTTTTCCTCATCTATTTAACAGGGCTAATAATAGTACATACATCATAGGGATTTTGTGAGGTTGATATGAATCAGTTAATAAATAGGATTTAGAACAGTTCCTGATATAAATTATGTGCTTTAAAAATGTTGCTGTTTTTACTTCAACTAGTTCAGTCTCTACTTCACTTTTCTTCTCATTACCAACTGCCATCATCACTCTTTATATCTTTTTAATATCACAGACCTTGGTATGTCTTAGTTTCAATTTTATTATAATTTTAGGTAACATACTTTGGCTTACTCATGGATCCTTATTTCTTTATTCTTTCTGCCCTACTTTGTGGCTTCTCTCTATTTTCTTAGCTTTAATTCACATTTCCAGAGGCAGTATCAGAATGGTCTTTCTCAACCCTCTTTGGTCAGAGCTTTTTACATTAGGCCACTTCATGGACTCCTTCCTGGCCTTTGGATTATTTGCCCTTGAGTTGGTTTCCTCTCTATCTGTAATGAGATAATATGGTATAATATATGGCTGTTTAGGATGGTACAATAAGCATATGATGTTTTTGTTGTACACAATGATGACTGAAAAATAATGATTAAAACTTCTTTTATTTCAGGGGAAGATATAATCCAGTTAATCAGAAGACAATGAATGCCAAGAGAGGACCAGTAAAAAAGATTACGAGATCAACCCATCTTCCAAAACTCAATCTATAATTCTAGAACTGGGTGGATTTCTCTTTCTTCCCTCTTTTCATCTATAATATTCAACTTGTGAAGTTAATGTGGAACACATTTTCAGGGAATGAAGTAGACAAGAAAGAGCTATCGAACTTCTCTTTAGCTCCTCTTCCAGAAGTTTGTCCCTTTGTCTGTATGAAAGTAATTTTTTTAAGTGATCCTACAATATCTAATAGCATTGCTTATGATTTTAAAAATATCCTAGAAAGTCTGAAGGTTTGCATTATTACACTTACTTTTAATAATATATCCATAATCTGTGCTGAGAGTAATAGTGCTATTATATTTGGTTTCTGTCAGCTGTTGACTGTCAGCTAAAAATGTGAATTCGTCAAAACATTTTGCTCTTATAGGCCATATTATGTTCAGGTCTTTTAAACTTATGGTTTAAACAAAGCTACAAATCAGATGGATTTTGATTTGAACTATCATGGTGTTATGGAAATAGCCTTCAATCAGTAATCAGCTTGGTTATAATTTCCACCCTGCCCTGAACTTAGGAGGTCTTGGGCAGGTTCCTTCATCTCATCTTTATTTCCCACATCTGTAAAATGATGGAGGCAAATGGTATAACTTCTAAGGTTTGTACTTTGCTAGAAAACCAATATTTATTCAACTACAAGGTCCTACTACTTAGTATATAGTGATTTAAATCATTTTATGATGTTTCTTAATTCATAGTGATGGCCTAATTCTTTAGACCAAACATTGCAGTGTTCACAATACTTAAGTCTCAATGTGGAGATAGAGTGAGGAGAGGAGAAGGGTTTGATATAATTTACTGAATTTTTCTATTTATGTTTAGGTTGTTTTGTAACTATTATCTAGGTTTGGAACATACCTAGGATTTATTTGCCCAACTTAATAAGTAAAATTATTGGACTTTATATTTCCAGAAATAACTCATAGCTAACTTAGTTTCCAGCTAATGGTGTTCTCACCTTATATCTGGAACTAAAACTTAACTTCTATTCAGTATCAACAGTAATGAATACTAAATGCATTTCTATAATAACTTTTATAGATATTCACTTTCTTTTTCTAAGGAAGAATTCATAAATTTCATATAGACAAATAATTCTTGTATGTGGCTTTATAAAGTATACAGAAAAACATAAAATAACTTTCTACAAATTATTCCAAATGGGAACTATTTGGAAATATCTCCCCTGTTCTTTTTTTTTTTTTAAGATTTTATTTAATTTATTTGAGAGAGAGAGTGAGAGAGGGGTAAGGGACAGAGGGAGAAGCAGATCCCTTGCTGAGCAGGGAACCCAATGCGGGGCTTGATCCTGGGACTCTAGGATCATGACTTGAGCCAAAGGTAGACACTTAACCAACTGAGCCACACAGGTGCCCCATCTCCCCTGTTCTTAAGCTAACTACGGAGATCAGACACCGTGACCCATATTATTAAACAAATATTAGATTTTTAAATCTTATACAATCTTTCTTAGCATTAGCAGCAAACTGATGACTTAAATTTTCATAATATTTATAATCACAGAGTCATCACTGAAAAATAAATTTATTTCTATCATACAGAGCAAGCCATTGTAAGGATTGGATTTGGAATATTTAAATTTATCTCCATCACTAGGATGGGATATTAGTTGAATATCTTACTATGGGGACTCTGTCATGTTTAAGTAACAGCTCTGCAGGAGCTACTCTGGGATACTTTACAATGATAGGAAAGGCCTGTCTTAAACAGAGGGAGAGGGTAGCATAAAGAACTGATATGGGGGACTCTCTAAGTTCTACTACCAGTGTTGCCACTTCTAAGCTTCTGACATTGAGTAAGTCACTTTTCATTGCCTCACTTTCATCATTTATAGAATTGGGAATAAATTTCTGTGCAGATCAAGGATACTATGTATTTATTTGTTTACTTTTTTAAGCCCTATTTCTAAAAAAGATTGTGTTAGCTTTTACTAAATGTAGAGGTATAAAAACAATGGTCATAAGATAACAGATAAAAGTTAATGTTTTGTAAGAATTCCCAACTAAGAAAAGCTCTAGCTTTTAAGCTTTCTAGCAATCATCACAAAGAAGGAATGAATTATACAGCTCTCATTTGTTTTGTAGAAGGAAGATACAAGTAGAGAAAAAGTTTTACCTAATTCTGAGCTTTAAAGATAATGTATCATGTGAAGTTTTATAAGAAAATGTAATTATTTATTGAAATAACTAGTGCAAAAATGATAGCTTGGGGTTTTAACTTTAACACTGAAATATATATAAATATCAGTGTTTTTTGAAAAGAGTTTAGAATTCATAAAGCAAAATATCAGTAAACAATACTTAATATATTTCAAAAAAATTTTTTTTTCTTAAAGATTTTATTTATTTATTTGAGAAAGAGAGAATGAGAGACAGAGAGCACGAGAGGGAAGAGGGTCAGAGGGAGAAGCAGACTCCCTGCCTGATGTGGGACTCAATCCCGGGACTCCAGGATCATGACCTGAGCCGAAGGCAGTCGCTTAACCAACTGAGCCACCCAGGCGCCCCTATATTTCAAAATTTTAATGTTCTAAATATATTACAAAATATCAGTATCATTTATAAAAACAAATGTTGCTATAAAAAAAGGCATATGATGGTGAGTAAAAACAAGGATGTGGAGAAATTGGAGCCCTCATATACTGCTGGTGGGAATGTAAAATGGCATAGCCACTTTGAAACAAAGTTACCATATGACCCAGCAATTCCACTTCCTAGGTATATATCCTAGATGAAACCTATGTCTACATAATAGGTCTATGTAATGAAAACCTATGTCTACATAAAAATGTGTATACAGGGGGCGCCTGGGTGGCTCAGTTGGTTAAGCGTCTGCCTTTGGCTCAGATGCTTAATATGGGATCGAGCCCCATGTCAGGCTCCCTGCTCAGCAGGGAGTCTGCTTCTCCCTCTCCCTCTGGTTGTGCTCTGTCTCTCTCTTTTTCAAATAAATAAATAAAATCTTAAAAACACACACACACAAAAATGTGTATACAGATGTTTATAGCACCATTATTTATAATAGCTAAAAAATTGAAACAACCCAAATGTCCATCAACTGATGAATGGACAAACAGAATGTGGTATATCCAAACAATGGGATATTACTCAGCAATTAGAAAGAATGAAGTACTGACATATGCTACAACTTGGATGGACCTTGAAAATATTCTAAATGAAAGAAGCCAGTCACAAGAGATCATATATTATATAATTCCATTTATATGAAAAGTCCAGAATAGGCAAATCCGTACAGACAAAAAGTAGGTTAGTAGTACTTGCCAGAGGCTGGTGGGGCTGGGGGAAGGGTGCGTGATGGGAAATGACTTAATGTGTACAAGGTTTCTTTTTGGGGTGTAATGAAAATGTTCTAAAATTAATTGTGGTGATGGTTGCACAACTCTGTGGTGAGCACTTTAAATGAGTTAGTGCATGTTATATGATTTGTACCTCAATAAAGTTGTTACTAAAAAAAAATGTTAAACATGCTAATATTTTATTAGCAGATAAATTTTAATGAAATGTTATTCAGAAGATGTGATCTTAAAAATTAAGATGCATCATCATTTGGTGCTATTGTTGGGTGAAGAGCATAATTTTGAGCATAATTTTCCAACTAAAAAACTTTCAGATACTACACTAGTCAGAAAAATAATGAGGATTAAGGTCTGCTTCCCAATATTTCCTTGACTTCTTTTGAATAATTTCATCTCTTGCTTGATAACCTTGTGGAGATATTTATAAAACACCTTTGGATTTTTGATTAAGATTAGATTTTTTAAATTTATAAAGTGCTATGTAAATTTTGTTTCAAAGCAATTATTTCTGGTTTCATCATCTTCATTAGTTTTATCATTTGTGGCTAGACATTCCAAAGCAGAGTTATCTATTTCAATTTTAGTACCATGATACTTGTATTCTACTGGACAAGAAATTCTTTATTTTGGACTAAAAACTATCCATGTAACAGAATCTTATCAATAACACTGTGGTTTCTTTTTTGTTATGTGCACAATAAGTAAGGACTTATAGACCTTTTTTTCATAAATTAAGTAGATGAATTATAGATATTTATTTCAAGATATAAATACTTTAGATTTTTAAAAAATACCAGAATAACGGAATTTTGACAATGATCCTAGGGTTTTGGTTTAAAAAGCACATAATGGGGCACCTGGGTGGCTCAGTCAGTTGAGCAGCGGACTCTTGATTTCAGCTCAGATCATGATCTCAGGGTCCTGAGATCTAGCCCGGTCTTGGGCTCCGCCCTCAGCACAAAGCCTGCTTGTCCCTCTCCCTCCCTGTCTGCCCATCCATGCTCTCTCTCTCTAATAAATAAACAAATAAAATATTTTTTAAATAAATGAATAACAAAAAGTGCAGAGTATACCAGAATACTAAAACTCTTGTTAAAATCACTAAACATGACTGAAGTATGAAAAAGTATCTTTAAAATAATAAAGTACTACTTAAATGGAAGATCATGTCATGACAGTCGGGCACTATTTTAAAAAAAACAAGTAGTAGATTAATCTGATCTATGAATTAGAAAAATTTTGAATTTACAGAACATCCTTTTAATTTTATCAAAGCAATTTCTTAGATATTATCTCAGTTACAGGGAAAGTCTTATTATCTGAAGAACCACCCAACAGCGAGTTTATCATTATTGGGAGTGTTCAAGGCTAGGAGAGCCTTTGTCAGGGGTATCATAGAAAGGATTCCTACAGTAGGTGGAAGTTGGATTCATTTGACTGCCAATATCCCATCTGTGATTCCCTGCTCACTTATCAGATAAGGAAACAAGACAAAAAAATCACTTCCTAAAATATGATTGTTTCATATAGGCTATAAATTTGGACTTTCAAAAACATTGCTTTCCCAGTAGCCACAACTAACAAAATCAGCTATAATATTATTAATGGCCATTTGTTAAAAGTAATCCAAAAACAGTTACAATTTTTCATCTATAATAAGCAGTGGTTTTCAACAAGATAATTTTCAATGCTAATACATCTGAAGTTAAAAAGTTCTAGTATATTGCTGGTGAGGTTATAAATCAATATAATTCTTTTGGAAGACAATTTGATTATATTCTCCAATAGCCTTAATGTTCATACATTGACTCAATAATTGTATTTCTAATAATCTGTTCTAATGAAAAATCGTACATATAGAAAACACAGGAGGACAATCGTTTTACCAGCATTTATAATCCCAAAAAATGGAACTTCCTCAATGTACGATTATATGCATAAGTGGATTGTGATTCATCCACATGGTTGATTATTATGCAGCAATCAGCACTTTCTATCTTATATTGAAATTATTTCACCTCATATATTACCTGCATTTGAAGCACTTCAGTGTCATTTATCTCCAGCACTTAAATGAACAATCTTATTCATCATTTGTCACCAGCTAGCTTAGTGCCTAGTATATGACAGGTACTTAATACATTTTGTTTAACTTAAATGAGTGTTTGCAAAACAGCGTTTATAATATCAGGCGACGACTTAATATTGGGACGTTAACACAATGTCACTAAGTCATACAAAATCATTGATTTTAACTATTTACACGTATCTGTAGGAGAGGGTTACAAAAAGAGGACTTTAGTCTACTGATGCCAAAATATGTGTTTCTATTCTACAAATTTACTGTCCAACTCTACAGAGGAATGTGAGTTAGGCTCCAAATGGTGATCTAGCAAAAGAGGGGAGGGAGAGGGGGAAACCTGCGGAGTAGAAAGGGAACATACTTAACACACTAACTTCGGAAAGCTTGCTTAACTTCCTGTCACGGTTTTACTTTATAGAATGAAGATAGAAAAAATTGATTTCAAAGTGGCATGGAAGGGGGATATAAGCCTTTTTATTGCAACAATTCTGATATGTTAATGTAATAAAAACAAGCAATAGAAATTACAGAACATCATAAGGTACCTCGAAAATGTATATTGACTTGCCAGTGTGTAAATAGTTAAGAAAGTCTTTGAAAGTAGCTGACAGCACTAGAGTAATTTGTCTATATAGTGTTAAAGGAACTGAGGCAAAGAATAAGTAAATAGTGGGAAGAAGTCAATGAAATAACCACTCTAGGATTTAGAAGGTTTCAAAGAGAATATTTTCCTTTATCTCTATCCTTTCCTTTTCCTTCTCATTGCTACAACTTAGTTAAGCTTTATTATAGCCAGTTAGCTTGACGAAGGAGAAAAAGGTGGTAAATATTTCATACGAGAGTGTGGAGAGTCAGTTAATAACACTGCTGACAGACATGGAGAATCCTTTAATCTTCCTAACTAGAATTGACCTCTTTAGTAACTGAACTCCTATGATTAACTCCCTTGCTTATGCCACTTTTGTGGCTCTAACCACCTTCTATCCTAAATAATAGGTTTATTTTGTTGTATGCTTTGCACGTCTTTTCTGTTACAAGAGAGTTAGCTTCTAGTGCAAGTTTTGAGTCGGGGAAGGGCAGGGTGTGGGTCTTACTCATCTTTGTATCTCCATCAGAACTTAGCCCAGGGACATGCATATTTTTGACACTCAGTAAATATTTGGAATGAAAAGGTGGATCTAAACATAAGGTAAATGTTCTATAAGTACTCTTAAGCACATAAGGAATTAAAAAGACTTGTAGTTTATGAAATATAAGAATGATATGGCAAAATATAAACTAACAACCCAAGGATCAAGTCCTTGAGAATAGAAACCCTAGTTTGAGAGTAACACTTATAATGATAACCTGCCAAGAGCTAGAGTTAAATGAGAAATATGGGGGCATTGCACTAAAAGGATTTTTAAAAAAGATGTTATTTATTTGACATAGCACAAGCAGGGGCAGCAGGAGAGGGAGAATCAGGCTCCCTGCTAAGCTGGGAGCCCACCACAGGGATTCGATCCCAGGACCCTGGGATCATGACCTGTGCCAAAGGCAGATGCTTAGCTGACTGAGCCACCCAGGCGCCCTAGTCTATAACATTTTTTTATGTCACCCAGATAAATTTTTCTCTCCTTAATCACTAAAACTTACACCGGATAAAATGACTAGCCAGGGCTTTGTCTTGTCTTTCTTGATGGGGAGGTAAGTGTGTTCTGGGAAGAAGGGAACAAAAGGGTATTTGGTGATCAAATTGGTAGACTGTGGTGAAGATTGCTTTGTGCTTACCAGACTTACCTTTTTTTTCTAATGGGACAGAACGAGGCCACATCTTCCATGTGTGAAACACACTGTCTACCAGTGCCTGGTGCATACACTACTTTTTTTAGTGATCTATTTGTGAAAAACACTATTTAGTAGTGAGTAATATGTACGCTGCCGTGTTTAGAAATAGTTGGGAAGCATTGTGTACAGCTAGATGTGACCTTGTGACTGACTTTAGGCCAATATAATCTAGGCATACACAATACATGTTGTTTCTGTGACTGGCCCATAAAAACCTACCAGGTGATCATTCTTCGTTGTGCTCTTTGAAAATTTTTTTTCATGAGTGGACATCTAAGGTCGAGAAGCAAATGCCAAGGCTCCAGGGGATGGTAGAGCCACAGATGGAAGAAACTTGTGAATTATTGCATGTAGCAGATCCACTCATCTCACCTTGCTGACCCTCATTTGATTGTGGTGTATGTGGAAAGTAAATTGTTTTGTGAATGTGTGCATGTGCGTGTGCATGTCTTGTCACTGAGATTTGGGTTTTATTTGTTGAAACAGCTGATGCTCACTAATATAGTACCAAACAATATTTTTTGTAAGGCTTACAGGTATTTGGATTTTTTTCTTTTCAGTAGATAATGATACCGTTCTTTGAAACTACATAGAAATTCAGCCATTCATTGATAGTGATGGACCCTGGCCTGCCTGCATCATTGAGTCAAATTCTAGAATATCAATTGGTATTTTTTTTGAAGAGGGGGAGGGGAGGAAGAAGAGGGAGAGAGAGAATCTCAAGCAGATTCCATGCTGAGTATGGAGCCCTACATGGGGCTGGATCTCACAACCTTGAGATCATGACCTGAGCCAAAATCAAAGAGTTGGATGCTTAACTGACTGAGCCACCCAGGTGCCCCCCAATTTATATATATATTTTTAAAGATTTTATTTATTTGAGAGAGAGAGAATGAGAGATAGAGAGCACGAGAGGGAAGAGGGTCAGAGGGAGAAGCAGACTCCCTGCTCAGCAGGGAGCCCGATGTGGGACTCGATCCCGGGACTCCAGGATCATGACCTGAGCCGAAGGCAGTCGCTTAACCAACTGAGCCACTTGATATTTTAAAATTGGTTCTAACTCAGTGTATTTCCAGCTTGTTGAACATAATTAGAATTTGATTTTTTTTTTTTTTTTTTTTTTTTTACTAAACAGAATCTCTTGCTTTTCCATCAGTGACTCTCTAGGAGATTGTTCTTTTAAGCCTAGTACAAATACTGTACAGACTGATAAGCAAATACAGACTGCCCAAACATTAATGGAATGCACCAACCAATGCCTGAGAGGGGAAGGCTACCCATACTTACTTTTACTCAGAAAAGAAAGAATGCACAGCATCACTGGTCCATAGCATTTATGAAATCCTGTTGGGCAGATATGGTGAAAGCCCTCTTCCCTAGGAATGGAGGTAGGTTCCTTGATCAGACTCTGGTTTCTTTTTATTTCTCCTTGCAAACTGGCTAGTCATATCCTAAGCTCATCTTTTCTTTTGCCCTGTCAAAGGCAGTCAGTAACATGCATCACGAATCGTTAATAGTAGGTTTTTGTGAACATCTTTCCTTGACCTACAGGTTTGGCAAGCACTTGGTCTGCTTTGTGTAACAGGGATGTCCAAGCCTCCTCTTTCACACGTTGTCTGGCCTCCCACTGCAGATCTGCTAAGTTAATGCCATTCCACTTGCTTTATTTTAGTATTTTGTTAATGCAGCACCTAAATCCAAGTTATTCTGTATTATGACTATAAGAAACAATTCCAGACTTTAGAGACTTAACACAAAGGTTTATTTCTCTCTCAGAGCATAATCCATTTAGGTTTTAGTAGCTAAAAAAAAAAAAAAAGTCAGTGAGTAAGTAATCTTTATATCTTGGGAGAGAGAAAAGAGAAGGGGGATGGAAGAAGCACATAAAAGATTTCAAAATTATTGGTAGTATGTTAGGTGGGGTCACATATATATACATATCATATATACAGATTTATATACTTTATATACACATTTATATACATTATATTGTACATCTGTAATATATGTACTCTTGGATATGTACAAAATTTTCCATAATAAAAAATAGACTCCTGACTTTTAAATCATTAGTATACACCTAAGTATTCACAAGGAAAATGTGAACTACATTTTTTTCTCCTTCACCTTATCCCCCACCTTCACATACAAGAAACTTCTCTCCTTTAAGACTGCCTGACCTGTTTGTATTATAGAAATTCCTCATGACTTAAAGTTGGTGGTCATTGTGACCAAAGAAAAACTAGTTATTTTGTAACTACGTGATCTGCCCTAATCAATAATCCCAGTGGGGACTGCTTCTAATGGCTCTGCTGTGTTGGTACCCCAGGAGATGTCCTCCCACTTAATGTGGCCAGCCTCTCTCTGAACCTTGTGTGACAGAGCCCCCATCCAGAGGTACAGTGTCACTATGGTATAGCTCCACATTTCCTAGCAAAGACTTGCAGTTAAAAGGAGGCCTTTGCCTCATTTTAATTCAATAACACCAACTCCTGTTTTTGAAAACAAATTGGTGTATTGGATGACGTGAAAACTGTCACCTCTTATTGCAGTCAATTGCAGGACATCACTGCAAGTTGCCATTTTCTGACCTTCATCACTGCCTGCTGACAATGGTTCCTAACTCGTCGGGGAAAACATGTATTTGTTGATCATCCTCTATATACTAGATACTAGGATATGAAGTCTAGTGAAACAACCTCTGCCTTTACATTCTACTGAAACACAGTTCTAATTGTTGAGCAGACATGTAAGATGGAATTAGGAATTCTCTGAGAATTTTCTTTCTTTTTTTTTTTTAAGATTTTATTTATTTATTTGACAGACACAACGAGAGAGGGAACACAAGCAGGGGGAGTGGGAGAGGGAGAAGCAGGCTTCCCACTGAGCAGGGAGCCCAATGTAGGGCTCGATCCCAGGACCCTGGGACTGTGACCTGAGCTGAAGGCAGATGCTTAATGACTGAGCCACCCAGGTGCCCCGATAATTTTCTTGTTGTCTTCCCAGATTACCCACAAAAGGAGAAGAAGAGAGGGTAGTGTGGGAGAGACCCCCGAACCAAGGCAAAGGAGAATGCTCAGGGTAGGCGGCTGTCAGAACTGAACCTGCAGGTTGGGAGAACTGAGCCAGAGGCAGGAAGGAGGCAGGCAAACAGGAGAGGCCCGAGCCTCTTGGACACAGGGATCACAAGACAGGTAAGGTTTTTTTTTTTTTTTAAGATTTTATTTATTTATCTGAGAGAGAGAGAGAGTGAGAGATAGAGAGCGCAAGAGGGAAGAGGGTCAGAGGGAGAAGCAGACTCCCTGCTGAGCAGGGAGCCCGATGCGGGACTGGATCCCGGGACTCCAGGACCATGACCTGAGCCGAAGGCAGTCGCCCAACCAACTGAGCCACCCAGGCGCCCAGGACAGGTAAAGTTTTTAGACTGAGGTTGGAATCAAAGAAGACCAGGGCAAAGATGAATTAGCAGTTGGGAAGGATCGGAGGAAATATCCAGGGGAGTTCCCAAATCAATGATCTGTGCTCACAGAGGTTTTCTGGCAAATATCGTCCTTAAGAAGTAGCTCAGGATGTCTTGAGGCTTCAAATGATTCATCCCATTGGCCCTACAGTTCCAAAGAATGAGATTACTTCTCTGATTGTGGAGCTCCTACACTGGACACTGTTGGGGGGAATCCCAGGACATTGTCAGGGAATAGAAACAAATCTAGTCAACTTGATTAAAAGTGGAATCTAGAAAACCAAATTGGGCAAGATAACGTGGGCCCTAATGCCACAGTGAGGAATGAGAATTTAATGTGATAAACATAGGAGTCCTTGCACATTTTTTAATACGGAAAGGACAGGATTAAAACTGATCTTTCATCTTTCCTGTGCCACAACCAACACAATTTAAACTTTGAGATACCAAGCTTGTCGTTTTGGTGCAAACAATATTTTTTTCCTTTCCTCCAAACCTTGTCTTTTTCTTTCGACTACAAATTGAGTGGCATTATGAAATAGAGGACAGGTCATAGACAGCCAGAAAGACCCGGACCCAAGTCCACATATACCAGTCAGCTACTGAAGGAACTTTAACTCATGCATTCACATAAGTGCCTGCTAGGAGCCAGGCTAAGGTGATGGCAGTGGATAGTACAGACAGATTCTCTGTGAGAAGGGAGAAAGGTAAGTAAAAACAAATACATGTTATATAACATAGAAAAGTGATATAAAGAAAAATAGAGTAAGGGGTTAGATTCTGATCAGGAGTGCTTGAGGAGGTGACTTCATAACAAAAACTTAAATGAAATGGAGCAATCGGGGGGGGGGAAACAGGTAAGAACATTCTTTTTTTTTTAAGATTTTATTTGTTTGAGAGAGCGAGAAAGAGAGAGAGAGAGAGAGCACATGAGAGGGGGGAGGGTCAGAGGGAGAAGCAGGCTCCCTGCTGAGCAGGGAGCCCGATGTGGGACTCGATCCCGGGACTCCAGGATCATGACCTGAGCTGAAGGCAGTCGCTTAACCGACTGAGCCACCCAGGCGCCCCAGGTAAGAACATTCTAAGCAGAAGGAATAACAAGGACAAAGCGTTGCTTTGCACTTACCTGGTAGTCTCAGAAGCAGGCAGTGTGACTAGAGGTCTTGAATGAGATCATAAGAATGACAAGAGATAAGGCAGGAGAGGTAGAGTCAGATGATATGTCTTGTTGGACATGGAAAAGAATTGGGATTTTTTTTCTGAGGGGATGATTTTGAGAAAGGGAGCTAGTATTTCAATTTATATTTTAAAAGACCATTCTGGTTATTCTATAATGGATTGCTTGAAAGGAGGAGGGGGGCGTTGGCAAAAGTGGAAGCAAAAATCCCCTTCCTCAGTTAACATTATGAAAATATCGGGGCGCCTGGATGGCTCAGTCGGTTAAGCGTCTGCCTTCGGCTCAGGTCATGATCCCAGGGTCCTGGGATCAAGTCCTGTGCCAGGCTTCCTGATCAGCGGGAAGCCTGCTTCTCCCTCTCCCACTTCCCCTGCTTGTGTTCCCTCTCTCGCTGTCTCTCTCTCTCTCTCACTCTGTCAAATAAATAAAAAGAAAAAAGAAAAAGAAAATATTCTTGTTTATAATTCTATAATAGAACTTAATGGTTAGTCAAGTTAGGGTGGACTCCTGGATTTAATATTCCAAAGATAGTGTAAGCATGGTGTTTATAGGTGTATTTATTTTCTCCCAGGTTTTGACACCAAAAAAAAAAAAATGAGTTCAGTGCATTATTAAATGTAAAAAATTATTAGTAAAATGATTGCAATTAGTTACTTCTCTAGCTTATAACCACTCTGTGGCTATAGTCCTACTTACAAGAACATTGTTTGAGCCTCAGCATCTTTGAAAGGGAAGGGCAATTAGGTAATCTCTAGGGTCCCATGGAGTTCTAAATTTCTGTGTTTCTGAGAGCAAGCCAGGTAAGCAATAATACTGGACATAGCTTTATATATATTAGTTCCTGTAAAATAGCTGGATGGAAAAATTCCAATCATTTAAGCATAGGTTCTTTACAAGAGCTCATCTGAACAGACCATTATACTGTAGTATTTACAAACCTATTCAGGGTTGTATGCATATTGTGAAAAATACACAATTGGAAGGGAAATAATGTAAAGCATATACTAGGAATGCTAATGATCTTAAATGACAAGAAAACTATATTTTTTAAAGATTTTATTTACTTATTTGAGAGAGAGAGAGAGAGAGCACAAGTAGGGTGAGGGGCAGAGGGAGAAGCAGACTCCCCACTGAGCAGGGAGCCAGATGCGGGGCTCAATCCTGGGACTCCAGGATCATTACCTGAGCTGAAGGCACACACTTAACCCAGTGAGCTACCCAGGCGCCCCAGAAAACTATATTTTAAGAAACAACTTAATTTCGAGTGCAAGTTTTATTTTTATTTAGAGAGAGTGCAAGCGGTGGGGAGGAGCAGAGGGAGAGGAAGAGAAGCTCAAGCAGACTCCACACTGAGGACGGAGCCCAACAAAGGTGAATCCACGACCCTGAGATCATGACCTGAGCTGAAACCAAGAGTCGGACACTCAACCAGTTGAGGCACCTAGGTGCCCCTTGAGTGCAAGTTTTAAAATATATTTCTCTGTGTACAATTATTCTTGTCCTATTTTATAATTCATCATATTCAGTTTTCCATCAAGAGTATAAGTAGCATATTGTTATTTTTGGGAACCACGGAGAGCATCCATCTGCCCATTTTTCTGCCCAGTAATATATGTATGATTTAAGAATGTTAAAGGTGACAAAAAAATTAAATGGTTTGCATTCTATGTTATAACTTAGAAGGTTTATAGTAGAGTTTCTCAATCTCAGCACTCAGGACATTTTGGGTCAGATAATTCTCTGTTATAGGAGGCTGTCCTATGTATTGGGGGATGTTTAGTAGCGTCCCTGACCTCCATCCATTAGATGCCAGTTGTGACAACCAAAAAATGTCTCCAGACATTGGCAAATGTCCCTTGGGGGGCAAATTCACCCCCAGTTGTTTTATAGTAGATGTCTGCTGCTTATTTATAAAGTAAGCTTGCTTTGTCTTTCTTTTAGGAAACTAGAAAGTATTAAAATATCTAAGTTAATTCTTATGAAGCTTGTAATCTTATATTTTGGATACTGGAGAGATTTCTTTTTTCTTGCTTCTTCCAACAAAGGAATGATTACTTCCTCTCACATAGACTTGGGGGCATTGTCCCCTCAAATTTAAAAACAATGGGTCTGTGTCAATTCCAGCAATGTCTTTGTCAATATTAGCATCAGATTTGCTCATCTAGACCCCGAAGCAATGCCCTGATTACCATACAGGGGGGAAATGCTCAAAGCTGCCTCAGTTCACCCCCCACCCAGTGTCTGGGCATGACTTCACTTTTGTCCAATATTGGTGAGCAAACTAATTGCCTCAGAGATATTTATCCAAATACTGTTTCCTGATTGGCTGGAAAAGCAATAAAGAGCCAAAATTCATAACTATTAAAATGTGTACATTTACTTCCAAAAATATTGCAGAATGATTCCATCAGAAACATCTGCACATTTTCTTCCCATCAAAATCAGAGAACCACAATAATATTTTTGCATGCTCTCATGGTCAAAATCAGGCCTTCAGAACACAGCACCACCTGCTCAGGAAACCAAAGGCTTGCCCAGAGACAGCTGGCACTGGTGATTCAAGGACAGCACGTTTGTATTATATGTTCAAGGGAGATCAAGAGTCTAGAGAGGGGCGCCTGGGTGGCTCAGTCGGTTGGGCGTCTGCCTTTGGCTCAGGTCATGATCCCATGGCCTGTGGATCAGGCCCCGCATTGGGCTCCCTGCTTAGTGGGGAGCCTGTTTCTCCCTCTCCCCACTGCTCATGCTCTCTCTCTCTCTCAAATAAATAAAATCCTTAGAAAAATAAATAAAAGCACCGAAAATAAAACTTTAGGAAAAAAAAAGAGTCTAGGGAAATGCATAGTGACAAACCATCAGATACCATCCTCTGCCTCGTTCTGACACCCCCCTCCCCCAACCCCAACTTTTGGCAATGGAAACAGTAGTAAAGACCTGCAAGAGAAAGGATTCCCCTACGGGTCCTGCCACTCAATCAAATGTCTAGCCAAGCTGAATAAAGTGAGTTACATAGCCACAGCTACCAGAAGACTTTTTGTGATGGTCGAGCTTTCTCAGTTGAGAAAATGGGGACCAGTTGAGTCACTGGACAAAATGAAATACTTCTAAAAAATTTAATTTCTTAGTGATTGGGGCGCCTGGGTGGCTCAGTTGTTAAGCGTCTGCCTTTGGCTCAGGTCATGATTCCAGGTCCTGGGATAGGTCCCGTATCGGGCTCCCTGCTCAGCGGGAAGCCTGCTTCTCCCTCTCTCACGGTCTCTCTCTGTCAAATAAATAAATTAAAATCTGTAAAAAAAAAAAAACTTTCTTAGTGATTTGGAAAGAAAGCGTCCTAAACAGCACTCACCTTCTCTAGCCTCTATATGTTTGTCTAGGAAAAAGGAAAACAAACAAAAACCCGTTTGCTAATGCTCGATATTTAAACTTGAAAGATTTCCCATAAGGTACAAAGATTTTTAGAGCAGCCTGAGGCAGGCAGCGCTACCGCTTTCTCCAGGCAAGAGTGGCAGTATACTAAAGCCTGGCGCTGTGTGACCTCCCCGCCTATGGGGACTGGAACTGTGAGTGGGCAGCCTGCCAGTGACAGGGTCTACCAAGGCCCTCCCAGGCCACCCTGGGCAGCCCCTCCCCCAACCCAGGTCCCGCAGGGCCCTTCCCAGCAGCCTGCAGCTTCCCCCACGTGCCCAGGCTGGGGCAGCAGGGCCACTTTAAGGCGGGGGGGGGGGGGGGCCGTGCGCGCCCACAGCTGCGGACCACGAGCCATCAGTGCGGCCGACCGGCGGCTGCGACGCGGCGGCTTGGCCGAGCTCCTCCTGCGGTGAGGCTGCCCCAGGACCCGGCACGTGGGCAACGGGCCATGGCGGCCTCAATTATCCGCCCAGAGCGCGGCCAAATCTCTGGCCAGGTAAGAGGAGGCGGAGGAAGGGGAGGCAGCTGCGTTTATAACCGCGCGCGGGCCCTGAGCCCGGTGGCCTCCTTGGCCCGCCGCACAGGCATCTCTCATTCCGGGGACGCCGAGGAGCAGGGCTCGAGGAGGGCCACCTCCAGGGGCGCGAGCCGGTGCCCGAGGCGGGGGACCGGGCGGAATCACCCGGGGCGGGAGGCCGGAGCAGGACGGCCGGCGGAACTGTTTTGTTACACAGACATGCCTGTCTGGCGCTGGACGCTTGCCAAACTCAAATTTTCAAGCCAGTCCCTCGGAGGGTTACCCAGGAGCGGAACTTAGTAGGTATCCAGACAGAATGTGAATGACGACAACTTTGGTTTTGCTTTGAATATAGCAAAGTTTATTTAACACGGCAAAGTTTATTTTGAGCATGCTTGTCTCTGCACAGCTTGGCATGCTTTTTTTCAGTTTGCTTACGGGCATGGGGTCCAAAAAGCCCTTGCATGTCCTTCCTCAGGCTTACACCCAAACCGGCAGTTGTGCCTGGAGACCAAAGCCGTTGGCGGGAAAAAGCATCTGCGCTCTTCACACGTCCTCCCACCCTCCCGGGAGCTCAAAAAGCCCACTGGCCTCTTTTGAAAGCACCTGATTTATCTTCCCCTTAGCAGAAGCATAAAATCATTTCCATGACTGTTTTAGATTTAAAAAAAATTAGGTGATGATTAGCCCTCTAGAAAGAGCATAGAGCCTCGGCCCACCCCAGAAAGTAAGGCAAGCTGGTGTTGGTTTTTTTACTTCACGTATCTCGATAGAGAAATCTGAGAGGCAAACCTTTTGGACTTCCTGAAGTTAGCCATTAGAATGCTCTGCGTACTTAAATCTCCTCACTCCTTAAGCACAAGCTTTCTGAAATTACCACTTTGAAGTGGACCAGTTTAATCGGTTTTCTTAATTATTTCAAAATGGAGGCACCTATTTAAACTCCAAGGAAAAATAGTATTTTATGGTGCAGGATTAGGCAAAGCTGCACAAAATGGAACTCTGAATAAAATGTCTGATTACCTAGTAGTACATAAATGATGGAGGCTTCCTACCCTTATGAAAGTCTGAAGCCCCTACTGAACCTTTTGTTTGCATTTGAGGAGCAGCTTGCTCAGTTTCTCCAGATAGAGCTGTTTAAATCCCTTGACTCCTGGGGAAACCAGAGGCCAACGATTGCCCGGTGAGAGCATCAGCCCATGCAGCTGCTGCTGATTGTCAGCTCTGCTCCTGGTGATAAGAGTGACATAAATAACAACTCACTAAAATGTAGGAGTGATTTGCTTTAAGCACTTCAGCACCTGCTGTTACTAATTAAGGGTTTAGCCTGCTGCAGATTGCAAATGGAAATCCAGTGTTTTAAACACTGTGGAGACTGGAGTGCCCTGCGTGGTGCTGTGATTTAGAAATCAAACTGAGTGGCTAAAGACCAGTGGTGACGATGATGTCGAAATATAAAAAACTGCCCACACCTCAAAGATCTACACCAAGGTGTTAGGAGTGTTTATCCCCGAGTAGCGGAATTACAAATGCTTTTTATTTCCTCTTTAGGCTTTTTTTTTAATTTTCCAGTCTTTCCCAATGAATATGTATTGCTTTTGTTTAAAAAAAACAAAAGGTGCAGTAAGCAATTCAAATAGAAAAAAATTTCCCACCTAATGAAGTCTCGCCATCGGTTCAATTTGTGATGCTCACAGGTGAAAATTTTGGATGTACTAAAACAGTTTCCCACAGCAGAGTATACTAAAAAGTTTTATTCATTTTCCTTTTATTATTCCTACCAGTGGATTCTTCTCGTCACCTGTGTTCATATTACACTGCCAACAAGATATTTTTAACTGAATATTCAGATTTAAGTTGATTAGAAGCTATTGAGTTAACTCAAGTTACCTTGGGATAGTGGACTAGGGCAGTGTTCTATTTTATCTGATTGTTAACATTCCACGTGTGCTATGGCACGGATTTTGTAGGGCAGGGAAGGAAGCCTCTGGCAGGAGAGCAAGGCAGTTCTTTCCTGAGCTGCTTTATTTCATGCTCCTCTGTGAAGTGCCTTGCACCATGGCACAGAACTGTAGACTCGTGTGCAAAACGGCCTGTTAGTGGTGCTGCACGATCTTATGCCTTTCTGGATCTTTCCTCTCAGATTTCCCCCCAGTACTCATGTCCTGCTCCTCAGAGCTTGCTCTTGACTTCTCTCCATACTAGCTGAGAGATTCTGGGGGAAGTGAGGCAGTGAGCCTCTGAACCTCAGCGCTAGTAGGAAAGGGTTCAGGTGAGCAGCTGATTTCTGTTATTTAAGGCTTTTCTCCTGGGTGGGCCCTGATTCCCCTTCTCTATGGCTCAACAAAATGCAAAGAGCCTTTTGATTTGGGGCTGTTTTCACCACTTGATGGAGACACATTTTCCCCCTCTAATTCCACATCCTCCCTTCCCCATCAGATTGATTTGATGTTTTCTGTGCGCAGGCTTGGTATTATTTGAGAAAACATGGCAATAACTACCAAGTACAGGGCACTGTACTAACATGGTAACAGTCTTGGGATTTAAGTATTATCACCTTCCAGAGGAGGATCACAAGTTTCTTACTCAAAGCCACTAGTAAGTGGCTGGACTAGGCAACAGAATCTGGTCTGTGTGCCTTGAAATCCTTTGCTCGCTTCCCACTGCATCCAGCTGTTAAGAATCAGTAGTAGCTTTGGTAGAACCGAGGCTGATACATGATTCTTCCTGTGTTCCGAAGACTGAAAGCTATATGTAGCAACAGAAAAAAGGATTATTAGAATGTCAGCCCCGTGAAGGCAGGGACCTTATCTGTTTTTCACTTTGTATTCCCAACACAGCATCTGCCATGCAGTAGGGACTCCATAAACATCAGTGGAGGGAATAAATAGGTAATAATCACATTTAAGCAGATGCAAAGTGGCAGGATGTTTTAAAGGAAAGAGAAAAATCTTGGTAGTGGAAAGTTTTACAAGTTATTCATAGCCCAGGACACCTTGGTTTATATGTCTTATTTTAGTGCAATTATTAATAGCACCCCCTTTCATTCTCAAAATGTCTCAGTTTGGAAGGTAAATGGTCACCTTGTCCGTAGTAGATAAGTTAGTTTGGACACTCATAGGTTGCTTCAGTTAACCATGTTAATTAAAAAGCAAAACTATAATCACTCCTTTTATGACCACTTGTTAATGACCATTACAGTTCTTGGCATTTGGCTCACAAGGGAATATATTGGTATAGAAGAAGTCCTGTGCTACAGTGGAGATTCATAATCTGGACTCAAAAACATCACAGTAACTTTGAGTCCCACATTGCTCCTAAAGTGCTATTGGAGATGAAGGATGTTTATAAAATGAAAAGGAAACACTCTAGAAGGGTCCTGATACTCTGTACTGTAGAAATTCCGAAGTGTTATGCTGCCTTCTTAGAACATAGGGTATTTGAGGGAAATGGAAGGAAATGAGGCTGGTGACATGGGTTGATATTAAGCTATTGAAAGGTTACGCTAGGGAGTTTGAATTCTTACCTGTTTAAAACAGGGTGGGTCAGGTGAATGAGATTGGCTCCTGATGATGAATGGAGCACACAAGTCAACTTCCTGGTCCAACCCAGACCCCAGAGTAGGACATACTTAAACATGTGCTGATACTTCAACAAGGAAATATCATGGGAAAAAAAAAGGTGTGTCGGGGAGGCAGCAGGTATTCCAAATTAGAGGTCCAAGGATGACCTAACCAAATGCAATATATAGCACTTCATGGAATCTTGGTCTAAACAAAGCAGCTTCTTTCTGAACATTAAAAAAAAAAAAAAAAATCCACAGGAAAACTTGAAATTTAGAAAGCAGATGTGATCAAACTGCCACTAAAAGAAAAGAAAACAAAAACCACAGCTTAAAAGATCTAAAGACGAAAGGCAGAGGGAAAACAATTCTAGTGGTAGCCCAAGCTGAATGTTAGAAGAAACTGATGGAAGTTGACCAGAGTGTGCTCACCTGGTAATGAATTAGCTATATGCAGAGCACCTGGGCTAGGTGGTCCCCTAGACTTTCCCCTCACCCCTACTTCATCCTGAAGAGAATGAACTGTATGTAGGACCTGGGTTCCTGGTGTTAGTAATTTCCAAACTTTTATAATTGACCAGGAGGAGTAAAGGAATGGCAGCTCTGCCCAGGAGGGTAATAAACTAAAGTATTGGCTTTCAGGGTAATGCGTTCCATTATTATTATTTCGACAATGAGCTGGCCCCAGCCTCTCTGGTCTCCAGCCTTGCTTCCACTGTCTTACCCACTCACACCAAATCCACACTTGTCCCTTCAAAGGAAGCAGCCACTGGGGAGAGTACTTGTACATGTCGACTTCATCCTTGATTTGTATTTATGTTTGGATAACCAAGGATTTCCAGACATTAACAGAACTAGACACAAATGCAGAAACTAGACACAACTATTCCAGAGACAGGTTTTTAAGGGGATAGAAAAAACTTCTAAAATTCTAGTTTGTATTCTCAGTGAGGGTATCACATCCTGAACATAGCAGGTTATGAGGAATTACCAAAAAAGAAAAATCTTAGAAGTGAGCAATTCACATTAAATAAACTGAAATCATAAAAATCTTTGGAAGGACTGAAGAATGAGCTGGTGATATGAAAAATAAAGTTAAGAGACTGTCTATGAGAAAAATGGAGACATGAAGGATCAATTGTGGATGGCCTGCATCTCCTGGAAGATTGCCAAGGAGGGATGAAGATAGAAGGAATTGGGAAATAGAAGAAAACTTTCAGAGCCAAAGATCCACTGAGTGCCAAGTAGGATGAATAAGATCTATAACCAGACACCTCCTAGAAAACCATCAGAACCCATGGCATAAAGAGAAAAGCACAGGAAGGAAAACAAAGCAGCTTATTTTTATCAACAACTGGATGCTAGAAGAAAATGGACCAATAGCTTCAAGGTTCAAAGGCAAGGGATTTTTGACCTTGGAAGTATTTACCAGGTAAAACTAGCACTGAATTGTTGGCCCTAATGCTACTATTAAGTAATAGAAATAAGGGGTTTAACTCCCAAAGTCTTATGTAGGAGCAGCAGGAGGAAAAAAGGAAAATCCCATCAGCCTAACAGAAGGCATGGGAAAAAGGAAACAAAATTGCTGTTGATGGGAATCCGTGAAATAACAAAGGAAGAGAATAAGACCATTTCACATTAAGTTATAAATGTTTTATAATTAATATTAGTTAATGTACATTAATTAATACCATTAATATAATTAAATTCCTACATTAAAAACTAAAATCACAGATTGTGAAAAGAAACCTAAAAATTCAGATATATGCTATTTACAAAATTCACACAAAATCAAAATGATATAGAAAGGCTAAAAATAAAGATATGAAAAACTACTGTATACCAGAAAAAAAATTTAAGTGAAAAGCATTAAAAAGGACAAAGAAGTATATTTCAAATACATAGTTTTCTGTCCATAAAATTATCAGTGTGTGATCTATATATTTAAAATATGCTATATAAACATTGTAGGTTATTATATAATATATATTAAACATTATAATTATGTTTTATGTGAATATATATAATTATCATGAACCTCTATACACCTAACCCAAAATTAGATACAGAGTCTGTAGTTGGAGAAATTGATCAATTCAACAATCTATATAATTAGGAAAGATCTTACCACATCTCATAAAGTGAAAGATCAAGTAGACCTAAAGTAAGAAAGAAAACAGTAAGTTCTGTCTAAAAATTAAAGAATATATGCCCAGCAGAAAATACACATTATTTTCAAGTATCCATGGAACATTAACAAAAGCTATGTATTATACCACAAAGAAAATATCCACATTCTAAGAAGAAGTCATATAGGATACATTTGCTGTTGACAATGCACTGAAATAAGAAATGACCAACTAGTCAATAGCCAAAAAAATTAAAAACCAAAACTAAAAACACCATACTGTTGAAAATTGAAAACATTTCATAAAGGTGTTTAACTCTGAGGTTAAAATGGAAGTATGAAGTGAAATTACAAACTAGCAAGGAATGAACATAGACACAATATATATCAAAATCTGTGGGGTACAACATAGTGCCACTTGGAGGACTGTGCCATCCAAAAGGACTTTCTGCCGTGATGACAATGTTCTATAATTATGCTGTCTGATATGGCAGCCACTTGCCATATGTGGATATTGAGCACTTGAAATGAGGCTAGTGTAACTGAAGGGAATTTCAAACTTTAATTTTAGTTAACATAAATTTAAATAGCCACATGTGGCTATCATGGAGGACCACACAGTTTATAGTCTCTGATAAAGCATCATCAAGAAAAAGAAGATAGGAAAATTTAATTATATATTAACCTCCAGTTAGAAAGCAAGAATAACAATGCATATAATAAACATTATATACATCTAAAAACTAATACATTTAAAAAGAGAGAAAATGGATTAAAAAATATGTATATGAACAAAATTCACTTATGGTAGAAAATCTAAATTTACTGGTAATCATTAAGGAACTGTAAAAGGTACTCTAAAATCCATCTCTGTAAATGGCTTCAGGCCCAGATTCTGCAGACATGTTTATCTAAATTTCAAGAAGCAGATAATTCTGTTTTATAAAATATTCAAGACCATAGAACAATATTGAAACTTTCTGTTTCATTCTTCAAAGCTGGCATAACCCTGAGATACCCAAACCAGATAAGACAATACAATAAAGCAAAATTGTATCCAGTCTTACTTATGAACGTAGATGGAAAAATCTAAAATAATATGAATGAATTTAGTCTACACATTATAGGTTTATCCCAGTGAGGCAATTATGGCTTGACATTAGGAAATCTATTAATGTAATTCACTACCTAATAGAATATAGAATAAAGGAGATAAAGGTATGATCATGTTGATACTAAAAAAGCATTTGGTAAATTTCAGCACCTATTTCTGATTTAAAATTCTTAGCTTCCTAATAGAAAGAAACTTCTTTAACTTGGTAGAGGGTATGGACCAGAAACTTTCTGTATCATATTTAGTGGCAAAAACATTTGAATTATTCCCACTAAACTCAGGAACAAGACAAGAATGCCCAGTGTCACTCCTGCTATTCATCATTGTTTTGGATATTCTAGCCAGTGTTTTAAGATCAATGAATAAAAAGCATAAATTCTGGATATAGGTACAAAAGTGTCATTTATTTTATTTTATTTTATTTTATTTATTTTTTTTAGAGAGTGTGCATACATACTCACAAGTGGAGGGTGAGGAAGGGGCAGAGAGAGAGAGGGAGAGACATCTCAAGCAGGCTCCTTGCCCAGCTCGGAGCCTGTCACAGGGTTCAATCTCATGACCCTGACTGAGATCATGACCTGAGCTGAAATCAAGAGTCTGACCCTTAACCACCTGAACCACCCAGGCGCCCCCCCCCAAATATCATTTTTGAAGACAATATGATTATATATGTCGAAAATTTCAGAAGAATCGGCTAAAACATATTGGAACTAAAGAGAGAATACCGTAAAGTTCTTTTTTTTTTTTTAAAGATTTTATTTATTTATTTGAGAGACAGAGAATGAGAGACAGCATGAGAGGGAAGAGGTTCAGAGGGAGAAGCAGACTCCCTGCTCAGCAGGGAACCCGATGTGGGACTTGATCCCGGGACTCCAAGACCATGACCTGAGCCGAAGGCAGTTGTTTAACCAACTGAGCCACCCAGGCGCCCCACCGTAAAGTTCTTGAAGCAAATTCTTCATACAGAAATTAGTAGCACTCTCTGTGTTAGTTGTAATCAATTAGAAAATATAGTGAGTGAGAAAACCTATTCCCTTTACAATGACTCTAGAACTTTGAAATATCTGGGAACAAACATGAGGACATATGCAGAATCCATATTAAGGTAACATTTAAAAAGACCCGAGGAATTGTTGGACTACAGTGAGAAAAGCAACTCACTTTTAAAAATATAATACCTGGGGCGCCTGGGTGGCTCAGCTGGTTAAGCATCTGCTTTCGGCTCAGGTCATGATCTCAGGGTCCTGGGATCAATTCCCGTATTGGGCTCCCTGCTCCGCAGGAAGTCTGCTTCTCCCTCTCCCACTCCCCCTGCTTGTGTTCCCTCTCTCGCTGTGTGTCTCTATGTCAAAAAATAAAATCTTTAAAAATATGTATATATAATACCCCCTGTATGAAAAAAAAGCTGTGTGTGTGTGTGTGTGTGTGGTAGAAATCATCTGGAAGGATATAGACCAAACTGTTGACAGTGGCTGCTTCTATGGAGGGATTAAATGGGTAAATGAAGAATCACCTCTTTTATTTTTTTTAACAAAAGAAGGAAGACTATTAGAAGGCAGATAGAAATGAGAAGTGCCGAAGTTTTGCTTACTTTGAACTTACTTGAACCTCACATGTTCCTTCCAGCAAGCCCTGGCAAACCAGGCTGAAGGGGAGAGGAAGCCCCATAGTGGGACAGCCTCACCAGCATCCTGCCCTGCAGAGTTGTGTCTTTGGCGAGCTGCCTTTCTCTTCATAGGTATTTCCAACTCTTTCACCCACTCTTGAGGCTTCAAGTCTGGTCAGCTCCCAAATCTGTTTTCTCACGTGGACCTGTCTGTGATCTGCCATTTCCAACTCTCTGCTCACTGTTTGCATTAATTCAAGCATCCCCATTCTTTAACAGTTAGAGTGGATTGTGTTCCATAACTATAGAGAATAAAACATTGGAAAGTAAAAGGCAAAGATGGAAATTATATTTTTTCTAATTGAATGTACTTGAAAATAACCCCAAAAGGAAAGAAAGATGCTTTTTTGGCTCCAAAATATTGAGTTTTGAGTAGCATGTATAATCTATTTAAAGAAAAGACCATGAGTGTCTCTTGGAATTTAGGAATTTGGTTCTTACTCTGTGTTCTGGAATGTATGTTTCATCAAAATAAATGGTTTGGGAGAGCCACCAGTTTGTTTTTCTCACTAGTAAACAGATTTTTCAGCAGGATGAGTGATTGGGAAACTGGGCCTTAAGAATCCTATCTGTTGTTCCTAGGATGAGAGAGAAACCCACGGGAAAACCACAGTAGAATAGCATTTGTATGCAAAAATATTTTAAAAATAGCATGACCTTCAGATCCATTCACCACCCTAGGTAATGAAGACAAGAAATTAATAGTTCCTGTCCCTGAGGTGACCATTCAGTCTATTTGTAGTCGGTTATTGTGTTATTTGTCACCTTTATTTATTGTATCCTCTAGTACATGACATCTTCTGTATGCTCAGATGTTAATTAGGTGGTACTTTTGCTTTTTTCCTTCTCTTTCAGGCAAAAATAGACCTCTTGTTAGTTGGAGATGTCACTGTTCAGTACTTGGCAGATATTGCACAGAAATCCTTTTCAAATATGGCAAAAGTCACCATAACCATCAGGGATGTGGGGCAGGCAGCCACACTTCTGAAGGACCACCCCTTTGACATGGTTTTCCTGAAGATGACTTCTTTACCAACGGCCGAGGAGCTGGGAGCTATCAAATTAATTAGGTGAAGTTCAAAAACCTTCGCTCTGTACCTTTATAATAGTTTTTATTGAAAGCCATTTCTATAAAAAAAAAAAAAACTACCTTAAAAGATGGTACTATTTATGCTTTCATTTTGAAGATGAGAGATATTTTCATGGGCAGAATAGGTATACATATTGTTTTTATTGGCAGTTTGACATGCTAATATAAGAATTATCCTTTTAATTTAAAAAGTAATTGATGTGGATGAGAATGTGAGAATTAATTGGTCATAGAAATTTATTTGGTATACAGTACTTTAATCCCACAGGTACTCCTTTTTAATAACTATGTCATTTAAAATGGTACATCTTTTGAGTTCATTAATTGTGGTGGCAGATACTAAAGCAGGTGAGCATTCTTAACTCTAAAATTATCTTTTTAAAGATGTTCTAATGTGAAAAATTCCTGAGGCTCCCTGGATCTGTTGAGTCCAGATCGATATCACATCCAATATTTTTGTTTCATCCTGTAGCTCCATAGACATTCTGCTTCTGTTTGACCCACTCCACTCTAGAGATCTGGAGTCTAGTGGTGGGAGAGTTAGGTGCTTTCTTGCCTCACTACATAGGATTTTGAGCCATTTTGGTTTTTTTTTTTTTTTTTTTTGAGAGAGGAGGGGAGGGGCAGAGGGAGAGAGAGAGAATCTTAAGCAGGCTCCACACTCAGCACGGAGCCCGACGTGGGGCCTGATCTCATAACCCTGAGATCATGACTTGAGCCAAAATCAAGAGTCAGATGCTCAACCAACTGAGCCACCCAGGTGCACCCCATTTTGGATGTTTTTTAAACAAGGTTAGGTCAAAACAAATTTCTTCCCCTTCTACGAGAAGATTTGATAGAGAAAGTATAATCGCAGATAATGGAATATATAAGGACTTGTAATAATTACAAGATAGGCCTTTCATGTCTAAAGGAGGATGTTGTTGACAATGTTGTTATCCCTGAATAAAAAAGAGCAAACATATTATGTTAGGCGACAAGAAAAGTTGAAATGGGAAGAAGCCAAATTGATGAGTTCCTTGTTAAAAAGAGAGACAGATGCTGCTCCTGAGGTTTCTTAGAACTGGTGATCTTCTACATTTCTTTTGCCTTTCCATTGGGAATATGAACTCTAGACAAACCAGGCAAACTACCTCAAAGTGGATTTCATTTCCAAGATACGTTGTGAACTCTCCTCCTTCTGAAGATATGCCTATTTTATTACATACCTTTAAAACGACTCCTATAAATAGAGTTCCCCTGGCTGGGACCTCATCATAATATCACATTTATTATAGTATTTCAACATTTTTACAACAGTGTTATGAGGGAGGTAGAGCAGGGTTTTGTCATCCCTACATGACAAACAACGAAGGGTGAAGTGATTTGCCTAATGCCACATGACTCATTTTTGCAAAACTCAGACTAGAACTCTTCTCTCTTCATGTTCTTTGTAAAAGCCTGTAATTACTTGGCTTCTGTGTTGAAGACCCTTCTTTCACACCTCTGGGATTCAATGTATGCCACACTTCATATAAACTAAACATACATATGATTTTGGAAGAGTACTGTACAAATTAGTGTGGCTGATCTCTCTCTTCATTCCAAGAGTGGGAGCCTAGCCAGGTCCCTCTGAATGTAGCAGAGGCTTTGTATTTGCTCAACATTGAAGCTACATTTCGAACAGGATAAGATTAAAGTTCTATTTAAGAACAAGTTTTATATCTAGTTGCAATTATTAAAAGCTAGCAGGTTAGAGGAGAGAACTCCCTGTGTGATGCTCACCTCTGTGGGTTCTCCTCACTGGTGGTTTCTTTGCTCTGAATAACACAGCTGAAGACTTCTCTTCAGGGAAAAGAAGGTAGATGAAGGCACTAAATATACAGAAATGCATATGGTAGTTCTATTTTGCTATAAAAATATTTGTTTGAAAAGGAAAAGAGGATCATTTGAAAACACCTGGTTGGGTTTTTCTTATGTCTTGTTCTGCTGTTCCCAATATCAAGGATAGGACTTGACGAATAGCAGGTATTCAGTCCCTAGCTGGAGTATGAGTGAGTGACTGTGTGGATGTGTGAAAGAAATGCCATTGAGGGCAGACAGTGCATTCTAGCTTTTGTCTTCCGTCCTAAAAAAAGAGATAGTTTTCTTTGTGGGATCCTTGCCTTTTGTGATGCCGGCCTCAGAGGCTTAGGATGTCTGTGGAATTCCCTTTCTTACCCTCAGAACTGTTATAAGTTTATGACTTATGAATTATTTAAACCCTTGTGGGTTTATACATGTTTATATTTTTGAACCTGTGGTTTTAGAGTAATAAGTCCTATAAACTTACTGCCCCATATGTAAGGCTTTTAAACTTTCATCATTCCTAAAGCACTGTATCTTTTGAGTTTGAGCTGACATTTAATGTCTAAACCAAAATGAAATGTCTTGTTTAGCTTTTTTTTTTGCTGTATTTTAGATTTTTCCCTCTTAGATCCTTGTTGCTTTGTAATATCTCAAAATCTGGATGAGTCCTGCAAAATATATAACTACTTATCTTACTTTTCTCTCTCTTGGGACTTTATATGTTTCACCAGCTAATGAGGAGCTTCCTATAGAATAGAAATGTTCCCATTTATTTGCAGTATTAGAGCCCATAATCACAAACCTATATACATAGAAGATAGATGGATTTCTATCGACAATAAGAATGAAGTATATAGCCTGTTAGTTGTAATGTTAAACTTACTTTATTTTATTTTAAAGATTTTATTTATTTGACAGAGAGTATGAGCAGTGGGAGCGGCAGGCAGAGGGAGAAGCAGTCTTGCCACTGAGCAGGGAGCCCGATATGGGACTCAATCCTGCGACTCCAGGATCATGACCTGAGCTGAAGGCAGTCGCTCAACAACTGAGCCACCTAGGCACTCTGTTAGGCTTATTTTAGAATAAAATGTAAGCAGCTTATTTAAAAAGATTCTTAAATTTATGGTTATAGAAGAACTATGTTTTTAGCTTGGAGCTAATCAGTGATCAGTTTTTTTTTTTTTTTTTTAAGATTTTATTTATTTATTTGACAGAGAGAGAGAACACAAGTAGGCAGAGTGGCAGGCAGAGAGAGAAGGAGAGAAGCAGGCTCCCCGCCAATCAGGGAGCCCGATGCGGGGCCAGATCCCAGGACCCTGGGATCATGACCCGAGCCGAAGGCAAACGCTTAACTGTCTGAGCCACCCATGCACCCCTCAGTGATCAATTTTAATCGCCCATAAAAACATTGGTACTTTAAGACTGACATTCTCAAGAGTTATGGCACATCTTAGGGGCGCCTGGGTGACTCAGTCAGTTAAGCATCTGCCTTCAGGTCATGATCCCAGCATCCTGGGATAGAGCCCTGTGTCGGGCTCCCTGCTCAGTGGGGAGCCTGCTACCCCCCTCTCCCTCTGCTGCTCCCCCTGCTTGTGCACTCTCTCTCTCTCTCTCAAATAAATAAAATCGTAAAAAAAAGAAATATGGCACATCTCAATTATAGGTTAACATTCTTAATAGTACTCCCCAATTTGATTTCATTTTATGAATACATTTTTATTGAGCCAAATGAACTCAACTACTACCCACTGATAAAATATTTTAAGACAGTCCTAGGGTTCATTTGCTTGGCTTCAGACTTCCAAAATTGAACCACACTCAAAGAGCAGACACTTGATAATTCAGACACATCCTGATACTTTACCTTCCAAAGCCAGGTATGGAAAATTAAAATATGTTTTAAACTCATCAGCAATGTATGGATCCTGTCTGAAATTGTGGTTTTCCATTCCATGAAATGTCTCTGCAGTTCTTAGAATTCTGTGATTCTTGTGAGCTCCGTGTAGTTCAGCAGTAGCAAAGGAATGCAGAATGTTGTTCCATCTGCTCTGGCGACAAATCAAGTTTGGATCTGATTTTATTTTTCCCATGTAGTTTCAATTGTCTGATCAGTTAACTTATTAATTCACTAAGAAAACCTAATCTTGTGAACCACAGGGATCTAACAAGCTGTCCTTTTGTGTCCCCAATTCCAAAACCCCTTTGACTTGACAGAGCAACTCAGTAAATCTTATTAGCCAGTTGGCATGACCTAGCTCTCTGAATGCTTGATGATAAACAAAATAACAATAAAATACGAAGTAGCTTTGCTAAAAACATTATTCTATAAATTGATGGTTGAGTGTAAATGTGGTGACCCTGACTTAGGAGGTTCACAGCTCTTCTGAAGAATAGCATGATGGGAACAGCACACCAACCATCACTACTGACCAGAATAAACTCTCAGAACTCAACTATATTTTATCAGAGGTGCCCTATTAGGAGCAAGTGAACTTAGTGTTTTCACATGTATAAATAGTAAAGCTCTCGATTTTCTCATTGAAAATGGTTGTTTTAATTAAGTCATTAGCAAGGAACATTATTTGTTACAAGTCCCAAATAGGCCAGCCAGGTTAGTTTGGCTGCATTTGGCCCACAGATGGCATAATGGATAACTGTACTCAAGCAGGCTACTACCCAAAAGTGACACTGGTTTTTGTCCCTTGAAGTCCTTGTGACTCTAAAGGAAATGAGTTTAGAAATTTCCGCTGGCTTCACAGGGACTTATAAGACACCACTTGTCCTCTTATTAGATGATAGATTTCAGAGGCCAGGGCTTTCCTGAGGTTCTTTAGTCAGTTGAGTGTACAACTCAGCTCAAGACACTTTATATGATCTTCTTTATTTTTTTCAGCTACCAGGGACCAGACCTGGGGATAGGGTCAAGATTGGGGATCTGTACTGCTGCAGTTTGAGCTTATTACTCAGTTCCAGAGAATACCAGAGACAGGCATAGGAAGGGACACTAGAATATCAACATCCAATCTTGTATGTAGAGTATGGTCTCAGGAACTGTCTCAACATTTAAATGGTGTATTGTGTGAAACATGAGGGGAAATGAATTGTCCCCCAATGAATTGCAAATTTTTAAAACCCAAGAGATTTCAGCTGAGAAGGTGCTTAAGTTCTCAGAACCGGCGATTTGATTTTGGTATATGGAAGAAGTGCTATTAATTGGGGTGGATGAAAGAGATTTTTGCTTTATTTTTGTGTTGCTTAGTTTTAAGGAACATTCATTAATTAAGAAGAGGACTTTTTTTTTTTTTTTTTTGGTGATCCTGGGAACTCTTAGCTTATCGATCTGTAGAGAATATGAATGAGCAGCTGAGCTCCAGACCAGTGTGTTGGATTCTGGGAATTCTATTGATTAGTGGAGCTCCTATACAGCATCACAATTAGGGTTTCACTGGCAGGGGAAGTGTTTGGGTGGGTAATTGATTCTGTGCTAATGAAAAACATCCAGGAATTCCAACTCTGTCTGGTGTAAAGCTTGAAATTTGAAAGTCATCATGAGGGCAAATAAATTCACGTATCCAAATCTAACCTACTTTTGTGCCAGTAACATCAATTTGTAAAATAAAGAAATAGACGCAGAATATTTCTAAAAGCCAAGATTCTTTTATTTAAAATTCTCTAATTCAAGAGTATTTTAGCTTATAATTTACTCTGTGAATCAGCAAAATATTTTTTATTTCAAAAGTTGGGCGAGACCATCTTGTATGTTTCTTTCTGCGGTCCTCTTTGTTCGGTCCATTTTTCCCTTCCACTTCTGTTTCCTCATCCAGTTATCATACCTCCATTATACCCCACTTAAAATTATAAATGAAATGCTTATGTTGTGGCAGGCGACATTCTTGTCACCCTCCATGACACCATGCCCTCCCAGTCCCAATAGGCTCATGTGCCTTTCTTACCTCCACATTCAGTCCGCCAGTCAGTCTTGGTTTCCTCCCACATATGCCTGTTTTGGTGGTAGTATCTCTGCCTGAGCTTCTCATTTCCTCATAGAATTGTGCATTCTCTCCTTTTTTTCTTGTTTAGCCCAAACACCTCAGAATTCATAGAGCAGAGTCAAGCCTGAAGAAACCTCAGTTGTGTGCATGTCACATGTTAGCACTGTCCTGCTTGTTTGAAGTAATTAGTAAATATTCTGAATTATTTTTTTTTTTTTAAAGAAAGTTCTCCAGTATGTCTGCTTTTCTCTACCATCAGTTCTCGCCTGTGTACTTGGAATATGGTCTCCCAAATTCACCCTGTGCCATCACCCTCCGTCCATCCCATCATAGACGGAGTGGTCTTTCTAAAATGCAAATATAATCATGTTAATAGCTTAATAGCTTCCCATCGTCCATTTTAATAAAATACCAAATCTTTAATTCAGCCTAAAGCTCTATGTACCTTCTCTGGTCTTCTGTGTCTCTCCCTCAGAGACTCTGTGCCATCTTGGACTTCTTTGACTTTCTCAGACTTACCTGTTCGGTATATTCCAGGGCCTTTTCCCAAGGTCTGTTCTGTTTGTCCAGAACGTACTTTACTGCTTAGCTGCTTCTGACCCCCATACCGCCCAGTTCTACCTTTTGTGTGGCAAACTTCCAGTCAGCCATGGAGGCATTTCTGCCTGAAAGCCTGAGGCTGCAGAGTAGGGTAGTTCCCAGGTATGAACTTCTGCTGGCCTCTATGACTTTCTTTCACAACACCGGGTACATATTTGGCTACTTAATTAATTATCTACAGTGATTTGTTCAACATCTGACCCCCTCCAGAAACCGTTAATTTCATGAGAGCAGAGACCTTGTTTTCCTGTCTGTTCATGATATCCCCTAGGGCCTAGCACAGAGTCTGGCACATAGTGGGTTTTCACTGTATATGACTCAGGTATATAAATTACGTATACAGTTGACCCTTAAACAACATGAGGGATAGGGGTACCAATCCCTAGCACGGTCGAAAATCCACGTATAACTTTTTTGCAGAGAGTATTTTTTTATTGTAATATAATTACATAACACAAATGTTACCATCCTGTCCATATTTTAGTGTTCATTTCAGTAGTGTTAAGTGTATTCACATTGTTGTGAAATATATCTCCAGAACTTTTTCATCTTGCAAATCAGAAATTCTATTCCTATTAAACAACTGTCCCTTTGCCCCTCTCTGCATTTCCTGATAACCACCATTTTACTTTCTGTTTCTATGAATTTGACTACTTTAGGTACCTCATATAAGTGGAATCATTACTTTTTTTATGACTGGCTTATTTCACTTAACACGTCTTAAAGATTCATCTATATTGGAGCATTTAACATCTTTTCCTTCTTTTTAAAGACTGAATAATATCCATTGTATGCATATAACACTGTGATGGTTAATTTTTATGTTTCAACTTAATTGGGCCACAGGTACTCAGACATTTGGCCAAACATTCCTCTGGTGTATCTGTAAGGATGTTTCTGAAATATTTTCACATCATGTTCACAACAGCACTATTCACAATAGCCAAAAGGTAGAAGCAATCCAAATGTCCATAGACAGATGAATGGATAAACAAAGTGTGGCTATATTAATCAGGATTCTTGAGAAACAGAACCAATAGGATGGGGATCTATGTATCGATCTATCATCTATCCATCCATCTACCTAGAGATAGAGAAGGAGAGAAGTTGATTTATTTTAAGGAAGTGGCTCATGCCATATGGAAGTCAAGAAGTCCCAAGATCTGTAGATGGCAAGCCAGAGACCCAGGAGAGCCAATGTGTAGTCAGTCTGAATGCAAAGGTCTGAGAACCAGGAAAGCTGATGGTATAAATTTCATTTGAAAAGCTGGCAGCCTTAAGACCCAAGAAGAGCCGATATTTCAGTCTGAGTCTAAAGGCTGAAAAAGGCCAGTGTCTCAGCTCAGGAGTCAGGCTGGAGGAGTTCCTTCTTACTCAGACTTTTTGTTCTATTTAGGTCTACGATTAATTAGATGAAAACCACCCTCTTTAGGAATGCTGGTTTGTTTTATTCAGTCTATCTCAATTCAAATGTGGCTCTCATCCACGTATAACTTTTGACTACCTCCAAAAACTGAACTACTAATAGCTTGCTGTTGACCTGAAGCCTTACCAATAATTTGGAACAATCAACGCATATTTTGGATGTTATATGTATTATATACTATATTCTTAGAATAAAGTGAGCTAGAGAAAAAATGTTACTAAAATCATAAGGAAAAGAAAATACACTTACTCTTGTACTGTATTATATTTATCAAAAAAAATCCACATGTGAGTGGACCCACATAATTCAAACCCCTGTTGTTCAAGGGTCAACTGTAATATAATTTGGAGCATAGAATAGTGTGTCTTTCCTTTCAATGCATATATAAGATAACCTAACAATATTGTTTAGTGAGGGTCCTGTCTTAAGGAATAAATAATAACCACGTATAACCACAGGCTAATATAATAAATGATGCTTTAAGCATTAGAGAATAGTTATTTTTTTCTTAGGCAGTGGAGCTATTCTCTTTAAAATCTGGTTCACAGTAATATTCTCCTTGGAAAATAATTTCCTCCTAGCTAATGCCAGTGCACAGTACCCATTGGATTATCAGAAATTCCAGCTTACTGCACTCCTCAGTGTAGTTTATTGTAATACCACATTTCTTTGTTTTATTTTTTTCGACTTCAAGCGTATAAAATTAGAATAGTATAATGAACTTGCCTGTACCCATAATGCAGCTTTAACAGTTACAAACACATGACCAATGTGGTTTCATCTCTGCCCCTTCCTACTTTCCCACCCCTGCTCACTGGTGAATTATTTTAAAGAAGATCTAAGATACCATTTTCTTTCATCCATAAGTACTTTAATAAATACCTTTAAAAGATTAAGGACTCTTCTAAAAAAATAGTGTAATAACAACAGTGTAATAATAGCATAATAGTATAATAGCAGTATCACACCAGAAAATTAATAATAGTTCTTTAAATTATCAAATACCCAGTCAGTGTTCAAATTTTTCTGCTTATCTTATGATCTTTTTAATTTTTATTTTTTTAAAGCTTTTATTTATCTCTACACCCAGTGTGGGGTTTGAACTCACGACCCCAAAATCAAGAGTGACATTCTCCTCTGAGCCAGCCAGCCGCCCCATCTTATGATTTTTTTAAACTGTTAGTTTATACAAGTCAAGATTCAATTTTCCCTTTCCTCTGTTTTAATTTCTTTGTGTCTAACTCTTTATTTATATTTATTTTTAAAAGGGGTCATTTGTCTTACAGAATTTTTCACATTCTGGATTTTGCTGATTTCATCCCCACAGCATTCTTTAAAATATTTCCTTTTCCTTAAATTTCTTGTTAACTGGTGGTTAGGTCAAGAATCTGGATATGATTTAGGCTCTTTTTTTAAAAGCAAGAATAAAAATGTTCCAGCTTTTCAAACATCGCTAATTTGAGATGCTACTTTTACTAAATTTCCATAGTAATGCTACCATTTTAAGTTCTACAGACATAAAGGAAATCACTTTAGTTCTTAATAAGGTAAAATATTGAATCCCAGTTTTTTAAATGATGATTTTGCTTCATTTTAACACTTTTTTCCTCTCAGATTTGGCAAGAAGAAAAATACGCATTTGCTGTTTGTTTTTATCACCCCTGAAAATTTTAAAGGTATGTGCCTGCTGGACATATTATTTGTTTTTTCTCCAAATAGAACTCATAAGGTCAATATTTAAAACAAAAACTCTTAGGTTGTGTTTCAGGGCATGGAGCCGACATTACTTTAAGTGAGCCACTGACCATCGAGAAAATGAGTATTGTGGTAAAATACTGGAAAATCTATTTCTCAAGTACTGGTGAGTGAAAACCAAATATCCAAAGGTTTGAAAAATTCTAATTAAATTTTACAAAAGCTATACTTCTACATTTTTAAGTTGGTTTTCCACTTATGCCTTTTATTTGCTAAGGATTAACTGTATACTATGTACTGTAAAGAACATGTAGTCCCTATTAATCATGGTCTAAAGGGAAGACGTGTAAATAAAATAAAAGGAAATATACGTTCTCTACCTGTGAAGAAAAAATTTACATTTTCCACAGTTGAAAATGTGTTGCCCAAGGACAAATACAGTGCTGCGGCAGGCACAAGGTTTTTCTTTTTAGTGCCCTAGTTGCTACCATCATTCCTTATTCTTTAAAATGGAATTAATCATGTCATTGTATGAGTGTCTAAAAGCCAGGGCCACTAACCTTGAATTGTATCACACTTTCTGCTTTGCAAAATACTTGCTCATAAATTAGTTTACTTCTTTAAGTTAGTAGGGTGGTTATCCTTTCTGTTTTAGATTTTTAGATACAGATAATTAGTGTCACTGCTTCAATTAGACCTCCCATTTCTAAATTCTTCACCTACATTGTATTATGTGTATCAACAGCATCTAAATACTTAAGCTAATTAAATTCACTTTAATTTGGCTTATAAAAGGACAGACTCCAATATCTGAAATTAAATTCTACTGGAATCATTGTTGGTCAATGACTCTTTATGGTTTTCCTAGGCCTGGGATACTAGCTAGGAATTTTTTTTAAATTATGATGATGTTTTCTTAAAATGGGCCTGAAAAACACTTTCAGGATTATCCTGTATAAACTCCTACTCCAGATGATATAGGACTCAGTACACCCCTCCTTTTTTCATGTTTTGTTTTGTTTTTTAACATTCAGGGAAGATTAGTGAGTCTGTTCTGTAACATTCCAAAGTGGCTCCCAGCCCCTGCAGCCTCAGAGTTCTTCCTGGAAATGGCTAACTGGTGACCCAGATCCTGTTTTCAACCTCTTATTTGGCTCTCAGAACAGCTGCTCATCACCACCTGTCTGGCACCCTCCCTATTGGTCATAACCACGTCTGCTTCTGGTCGTCTCATCTTTGCTCTGAGGATGAGCAGCTGCAAAAAAAAAAAAAAGAAAAAAGAAAAGAAAATGAAAGAAAAAAAAATCAGATGTCATATTTTGACAATACAACTGCCTACCATAGACTCATACATATTTTCTTTCTCTGACATTTACCTCTATATAAGAACTTAATAAATAAACTGAGTTGAATGTGTTTTAAGCACACCTATCACTAAGTTACTAGAATCTGGTTGAAAGAGAATGTCCTGGAGTGAATAGAATGTATATTTTCATTTTTTGTTCTAACCTGGGTGATTTCATGCTTTACAAACTAAAATCTATAAATTGCTTTCTGTAAAAAATACTGCTTTGTAAAGTCTATTGAATAAAAAGTGGCAACTGCTTTTTGATGAGGGCTTGTATGTACAATCAACATCATCCCCACCAGTGATTTTAGAATTAAAATAGCCCCCCTTTTAAAACTTTCAGTTAAGAATGAATATTCTGTGAAGCCTGAAGAACCGGGATTGCCCCAGCAGAAGTCCTGCAGTGAACAATTGGGATATTTTTCTACTGATCTATTTGCTTGGTTAGTTTTTTTTCACTTTTTCATAGTAACAGTTCTTACTGTATAACTTCTGGAGAACTTACTGATTGTGGAACACTAGTTCAAGTGCTAGGGGTGATGCAAAAGGAAGAAGAGGTTGTGTTATAGAAGGGGGATGGGACTTTTTCTGTATTTCAGAGTCCCGAACTGGGACTGTGGATACATATTGCAGAGGTATTCACTTCAATATAAGGAAGTACTTCATAGCAATCCGGGTTGGCCAGAGGGGACCAGGGTGAATTGCACGGTAGTAAGTTCCCCAACACTAGGGAATAGTAGAATAGTAGAATCTTCTTCAAACAAAAATTTTACATATAACCCCAGTATTTAAACAGGCAAGAGCAGCCTCAGATGTTACCCACTTACCACTAAGCTCTCTGATGTCTTTTTTGAACTCATGAATCTGTCCCCACAATTACTGAAAACAACCTTTAAGAAAGGTCTGTTTCTGTCCCCACCTCTTCCACTGATAGAACTGATATTTAAACCTGCGTTGGATAATAGGAAGTTGAACTGGGGTCAGACCTTTCTCATGCTAGCATTATCTGCTTATAAAAATTCAGTTCTTGTGAATTTCTTTTATTCACTTTAAGTGATTTCCAAGGAGATTTTAAATAGAGCATAGGGCTACAAGGAATGAACAGAGCTGCTGAGGACATGGGTGATGATGGTGAGAATTTTGAGTCAGTCACTTCCAGAATTTGTAGAATGTGACTATCAACTCTTTGTAGAAATGTGACTATCTACTATTTTGAACAAGGAAAAGACCTGGCAACCAATAAGTGTGGGTAAACCAAAGATGTGCTCACTTAAATAGTACAGAGATATCACAGGTTTCTTCATCTTATTTAACATTTTAACCTGAAAGAAATTTATTGTATTATACCTATCCAGGAAATGAGGTTGGGAAGGGTTTTGGAAGGCTTTGTGATTTTCTTGTATTACTTGTAACTTCTTTTTATTTTATTTTATTTTATTATGTTAATCACCATATAATTACATCGTTAGTTTTTGATGTAGTGTTCCATGATTCATTGTTTGTGCATAACACCCAGTGCTCCATTCAGTACGTGCCCTCCTTAATACCCATCACCAGGCTAACCCATCCCCCCACCCCCCCTCCCCTCTAGAACCCTCAGTTTGTTTCTCAGAGTCCATAGTCTCTCATGGTTTGTCTCCCCCTCCGATTTCCGCCCCCTTCATTTTTCCCTTCCTACTATCTTCTTTTTTTTTTTTTTAACATATATTATTTGTTTCAGAGGTACAGGTCTTGTAACTTCTTTTTGAACCCTCCTTGTCTTAAATCTTTATTTTTCCTCAGAATTCTACCATTACAAATAAAAGTACATTTTCAAATCAAGTTATGTCCCTTGGGATAAAGGAGATAGTATTAGTATATAAGTTTCTTAGGGAAATATTTTTAAAAATTAACCAAAATGCTTGGAGAAGTTTTAGAAAAATGGTAGAATCAGAAGGTATCTAAATGGAAGGAGTCTGATCTCTGCTGATCAAGTTGAAATAGTGTACTGTGGTCCTTTAATCCTTTGTGTTGTCTTCCTGTAATACACCTTTCAAGACAGTCATATAATTTGGGGTAGGCGTAATCAATGAGGTCAGAATATTTTAATCCTGCTTACACTTTAATCCTCTGTTACTCTTTATCTGTATATTTTAGAATTTTGAATAATCATTGGATTTATGATGATCTTGATCATAAATTCTTTAGAGTCTCTGAAATAAAATATTCTGCACCAAATATGTAAGGTGAAGTGTTTTGGTATTTTCTGCACCTTTGCATGAAGCAAGGGACTTAGAGAAACACCTTTGATTACCGTATTGGTGCTTATTGTTCAATATTGCCTGACAGTTTTCCTCTTAAGTCTATAACATGATTTTCTCTTGTTTCTAGCTCTGAATCTCTAAGAAATGACACTGGGTTTGAATTAAAGGCTCCGTTGCCAGATTTTGAGAAAAGCAAAAAGATTTCTCTTCTTCATTCAAGCAAGGAAAAGCTGAGAAGGTGAATTATGGTATAGTCCATTTTTAGTATTATTCCTTTCATGGAAAAAATTACTTTCATGAATTCCATAATTGTTTGTAGTACTGTTAAAAGTCTCTGTGAAACTAGTAACTGGCAACTAAATACATGCCACTCACTCATTCATTCCTTTATTCACTCAGCAAATTATCTGTGAGTATCTGATATGTGCCAAAATATGATTACAGCACCAAATAAAAAAATAAATCCTTGCCTTCAAGATCTTAGTCTAGTGCTCAGACTTCTAAATAGGCTATTACATAGAAAATCATGTTTTCATAACTGTCGTTATAGAGAGGAGCACATAGTAAGCATCCTGGGAAAGTTACCTAAGACAGAATGAGGGAGCAGGAAGGCTTTCTTGAGGAAATGATGCTAAATTGAGATTTGAATGCAAAGTGACTATTAATTTGGTTTAAAAGTCAGGGGAGGATGTTTCATTTGGCAGGAAAAGCAGGTACAGAGGCCGGCAGTATAAGAAAGTTCAGTGAATTTATTATCCTGTGCTGTGTCCATGTACTTGGCTATAATGGCACAAGTGGGAGGGGGCAGGAGACGAGAAGTAGTAGGTAAGGGTTGTGCACATCGTGTTAAGAAATTTGAATTTGAATCTGAAATTGTTGGGGAGGCCCCCGAGGATTTTTGCAAAGGAGTGATGTGATAAGATTTGCACCTAGAGTGAACACTCTAGCAGGATGTTAGAGAGTGAGTTGAATCTAGAAGACTGTGGAATCTGTCAAAAGAAGTGAAGAAACCTAACTATGTTTTTAGAAATGGGATAAGGAAGAATAAACCGAGTCCAGATATACTAAGTGGGTAGATTCAGTGTAAGCATGGATGCGGGAGGAGTCAAGTATAACTTGCAAGTAGATGTTGCATCCACCAACTGGGAAGTTCAGTAGAATGGCAGGCTGGCAGTGGGAGGTGATTTTTGCGCTTGTTGGGTGTGAACACCTCCAGGTTTACACGAAGCTGTCCAGTCAGGAGTTGGCCCTGAGGTTCTAGAGAAAGATCTAGGCTAGAAATATGGACTTAGAACTCTCAGGATACAGCGTCTACTTAAAGAGTGGTTGTAGTAGGGATAGATATGATGACTTTGCAAAGCATGTAGAGAAGAGATAAATGGAAAAAAGAGAACCTTGGGAAAAATCTATGTAAGGTAGGGGCAGCAGAGAAGAAATTGGGGAAAAGAAAGATCAGGAAGCCAAGAGGGATTGGAATTGAAGAGACCAGGGAGAAGAGTTTCCTAAAGGAATGAGTGTTCAAGAGTATCACATGGCAGGGAGCAAGTAAGGGGAGAACTAATAATTAACTATTTGTATTTGGCAGAACCTAAACATCATTGGTCTTGGCAAAAATAATTTCATTGGCATGGTTAGGAAAGAAGCATCATTGTGGAAAGATGGAAAATTAAAGGTGGGAGCATAAATGAAAGGAAAGAGAAAATTAGGGTGTGTGATCTGTAAAAGGGGATCTAGAGCAAAATGAGAAATTTTGATAAGATTGGGCCAGACTTGAATATGTTTATATTTATATTCCAGAAGAAAATAGCTGGAAGAGAGATAGAGGTCTTGAAGATACTCATATTCTGATTATCTATATTGTAAAATATGGTGTATCTGTGGTATAAAAAATGAAACCAAAATTTGTTGGCTTGATACATGGTTTTATGGATTAACAATTTGAGCAGGACTCAGTGGGCAATTCTTTTGTCTACATGACATCAACTGGGGTCACTTTGCAGTGTTCAGCTAGTGGATGGTCTAGTCAGGACAGTCCAAGACATTATGTCTGGAGCCTTTGCAGGGATGGCTGGAAGGCTAAGCTCAGCTGGGGCTATCAGTTAAAGCTTCTCCAGCATGGTAGCCTCAGGGTTGTCAGGCTCCACTGTTCTAAGAGACAGGGAGAGGAAGCTGCCACTGTCTTAAGGCCTGGGACCAGAAACTGGCTCGGTGCTATTTCTCCCATATGCTTTTGGTCACAGCAGTCACAGAACTATCCTGATCTAAAGGAAGGGTACATAGAACCCCACCTCTCAGTGGGAGGAATGTCAAATAATATTAATCCCCTACAACTGGAGAGGGGGGTTGGTGATGGACTTGGTATCCCTAAGTAGATAGAAGCTTATGGAATCTAGAACCAGGTGGGAGAACACCTCTTCTACTGAAAATGGAGAGAAGGAGCTAGAGCTAAATGTGGATAAGATTCATCTTTTCATGGCCTCCATTATCTGTTGAAGATCAATGGAGAGGCGGTTTTGGGCTTGGTGAGATGGGCTGGTGGATGGGCTAGTTTAGTCCAAAAGACCTTCACTCACATGTTTGGCTGCTTTGGCTGAATGAAAGCTTAGGTAGTGTCTGCTGGCTAGGGCTAGCCCATAGATTTCACTGATCTGCACTGACTGAGAAAAATACAGTGTGATGAGTATTTTTAAAGCTATATATTATGCAATTTATATTCCAAGATTTTATTTTCCATATTTTATTTTGTGTTAAATTATGATATTTCTAAATGGTTGCAATGAAAGGATATTGGGAGGTGCTACCTCTCTTATTTTTCACCTTGAGATCCAATGTTGGAAGTCCTGTATGGGTCCTCCAAACTTCCATGTTGTTTGTATTTTCTTCATTTTAATGGTTGATGAAAACTAAAATCTGAGAACCACTCATCTCCCAGACTAAAAAGATGCTTTGGAGGGTGTGTACCCCTGTGGCACTATTTAAAGAACTAGAAATCTTTGTTTCCCAAAAAGAAAAGCTGTTACCAGGGTACCCCATCTTCCCCTTTAGAGATTTGCTTGAGAGATACCAGAAAGTAAAGAATCCATCCCTAATTATTTTTTTGCCTTTTCCTCCTCTTAACCCTTATGATGATGCTTGTGAATCTTAGTCTGTTTCCCTTCCTCCTTCTCCTCCCAGTCAGCTGCTTTACACACGCTTTTGTCTTGTCTTGCTCCCTTTGGTTTTTTTTTCGCAGCATAAGGTAACATGATGTTGACTAATGTTGAGAAGATAATGGTCCTGGTTGATGGTTTTGAGTATTTGCATTTGGGAAGTTCTTTTTTTTTTTTTTTTTATGTGATGTTAATCACCATACATTACATCATTAGTTTTTGATGTACTGTTCCATGATTTATTGTTTGTGTATAACACCCAGTGCTCCATGCAGAATGTGCCCTCTTTAATACCCATCACCGGGCTAACCCATCCCCCACCCCCCTCCCCTCTAGAACCCTCAGTTTGTTTCTCAGAGTCCATAGTCTCTCATGGTTCGTCTCCCCCTCTGATTTCCCCCCCTTCATTCTTCCCCTCCTGCTATCTTCTTTTTTTTTTTTTTAACATATATTATTTGTTTCAGAGGTACAGGTCTGTGATTCAACAGTCTTGCATGATTCACAGCGCTCACCATAGCACATGCCCTCCCCAATGTCTATCACCCAGCCACCCCCTTCCTCCCACCCCCCACCACTCCAGCAACCCTCAGTTTGTACAAGTCTAACAACTCTGTTTTCTTTATCAGAACAGATTAATAAAAATTGGCTACCTCATTCTGATATTCTTGATGAAATCCCTTTTGTCATATGTGTTTTAAATACATTAAATATGTTTTCATCTTGTTAAGGTATACTTTTCAGAGTGATGCCATGTCATCGTTTTGTTTGTGCGTCCATGAATCTGAAATGATGGTGGTTTAATCATTTTGGAGATGTCTACTCACTTGGAAAGACGTGAAAGTGAGCTTTGCCATAGTCTTAGAAATTGAAGGAATGTGTAACAGGGAGTTAGTTCTCAGAGGATCTCAAGTCTGATCTTGCCAAAATTCTTCCCTCTGTGAGTTCTTGTTTGCTTGAGACACATTTGTGCAGAGGAGAGACCCAAGGACTTAGTTTGGACCGAGGTCTTTGGCCTCAGATCCCTTACAGCCTCTCAGAATCACTCTTACTGGGGGAGAATGAAACCAGATTTGTTCTTGTCCTGACTTATTTGGATTGGATCATAACCAAGCTGGCTACTGGCTACTGAGATTGGTAACAAAGACAAAACATGCCCTTTGACTTGTTGTCGTCTACTGCTGTTACATACACAAAAGAAAAGGACAAGACTACATGGAGTCTCTGGAGCCTATTCTTCTCTGAGCCAACAGTAACATCCTTCACAGTTTCACTAAATGTTTCCTCTTCATTCTTCTGTTTTCTTTTAGTTAAAAAAAAAATCATGGTATAATTAACACACAAGGAGATACAATGAAGTTAACATACAATGAAATCTTCAGTGTATGTTTTTTAATCTCTTTGGTGAAGTGTCCATTTTTTTGTCTATCTTTCTACTGGGTTTTTCTGGGTTTTTTTATTGATTTTTAGAAATTCATTATATATTCTGGATTTACTAGCCTTTTGCCAAATATCTATATTGCAAATATCTTCTCTCAGACCATGTGTTGATATATACACATTTTTAGTTAATACATAAGACTTTAAAGAAATTCTGCTCACAAGAGTTCACTTTGAGTTGTCTCACTCAAAGGATGAAACTTTACTTAATCTGTTTACTCCACTATCACTTAAGGATATAGGTCTAATATTTTCCTGCCCTGTCCTAACCTCAAGTTCCTAATCTTGATGTGAGAGCCAGAAAGATTTAAGAAGCAATGAACAAAGCTAGATCCATAATGCTTACTAATACACTCTATAGTCTCAGGAATATTCGAGAATTTAGGATAAAGAGTTATACTTAATATCAGAAGATTAAATTAGTGTCTTTGAGAGGTAAGTTGCATGTGTTTAAGTGTATGGTTTGATGAATTTTAAAAAGATGGTTTGTTACCCACTGTTCCCTAGAGGAGGAAGTATTATCACACCATTTAGGGCTACACAGGGAAACACCAGGGTTCGTCACGGGGCAGACAAATGGATACACCCATCTAAACCACAACCTTTCCATTATATTAGAATGTTCCCTTGTGTAGTAAGCATGTCTTTTTATTCTGATGTTTTGACATCAGGGAAATTACTGGCCATGGGGAGACTGCCCATCCCACAGGTAACTAGTTTTTGGAGATCATAAATGACTTGCCAATGAGCATGCCTTGCATATGTGCAAACTGACCCATCCAGAGACCACCCCACACCTGCCTCCTCTATCTGGCTCTTATGCTCCAGGCCAATATTGCCTTGCCCTTATCACCTCAGGGTGAGGTGCTGCCACACAACTTGGGACAGCCCCTACATCCCAGCGCCTGCTGAAATTATTCAATCTGGCCAATCCTAAGCCTGCTTACCTACCCTGCCTGTTTCTTCTCTCAGAAACCACAGTAAAGGCTCTTGCCCTTGTTTTCTTCTGACTCCTTCCGCCTCCTAACTGCCCCTGGTGCTTTCCCATGTGGCCCTGTGTGGTGTGAAGTGGCCCCCTCCTCTTAGGAACTGTGAGTAACAAGCTGTCATTTTAATGGCAGCCATCTCCTGATCCGTTGGCCTCCCCATACCAGAATAATAATAAAACCTGCATTTTTTTTAAAGATTTTTTTATTATTTGACAGAGACACAGCGAGAGAGGGAAGACAAGCAGGGGGAGCGGGAGAGGGAGAAGCAGGCTTCCCACGGAGCAGGGAGCCGGATGCGGGGCTCGATCCCAGGACCCTGGGATCATGACCCAAGCGGAAGGCAGACGCTTAAGGACTGAGCCACCTGGGTGCCCCTAAAACCTGCATTTTTAATTACCTCATGCTCTTTCCTGGTCTGTCCTCTCCCATCCCCTGGAGGCAGCTATTATTCTGATTTCTATCACTATAGATTTGTTTTGCTTGTTCTAGAACTTTATATAAATGGAACCATCAATATGTACACTTAGGTCTGGCTTCTTTCACCCAGAAACATTTTAAGATCCATTAACGTTGTGTTTTAGTGGTTTGTTCCTTTTTACAGTTGAGGAATATTCCATTGTGTAAATATACCACACTTTGGTTATTCATTTTCTGGGTTTTATCTATTAAGAATAAAGTTACTGTGGGGGCGCCTGGCTGGCTCAGTTGGTAGAGCATGAGACTCTTGATCTCAGGGTCCTGAGCTTATTTAAAAAAAAAAAAAGAAGAAAGCTACTGTGAACATTCTTTTATATATGTTTGTGAACTTAGATTTCCATTTCTCTCAGAAATAGAGTTGTGTACCACGGATTGGTGTATGTTTCTCTTTTTTAGGAGACTTCCAAGCAGAAATCTAAAATAGTAGCACCATTTTGCACTCCCACCAGCAGTATATGAGAGTACTAGTTGCTCCCTGTCCTCATCAACTTTTGGTACTGTTCGTCTTTTCCATTTTAGTAATTCTTTTGGTTGTGCAGTGTGATCTAACTGTGATTCTAAATTTGTATTTTCCTGATGATTAATGAGATTGAGCAGCTTTTCGTGTGCTTCTGGCCATTTCTGTATCTTTTTTTATAAAGTCTGTTCATATCTTTTGCCCCTTAAAAAAACCTTTTGCTTACTTGTGTTTTTGTTATTGAGTTGTAGGAGCTCTTTATTTTTTTTAATTTAATTTTTAAAGATTTATTATTTTTTTTAATTATTCATTTGAGACACAGAGATACAGAGATACACAGAGAGAGAGAGAGCATGAACAGGGGGAGAGGCAGAGGGAGAGGGAGAAGCAGGCTCCCCACTGAGCCATGAGTGGGATGGGGGGCTTGATCCTAGGACCCTGGGATCATGACCTCAGCTGAAGACAGACGCTTAACCATCTGAGCCACCCAGGCGCCCCTGTAGGAGCTCTTTAATATTCTGGATTCATATCTTTTGTCAAATTTATGTCTTGAAATATTTTCTTCTAGCCTGGGGATAACCATTTTTGTGAACTGTTGTATCTTCTCATGAACAGCAAGCAGCTTTTAAAAAACTTTGATGAAGTCTAATTTATCAATATTTAAAAATATGTATCATACTTTATCCTGTATTAGCTTACCACCAAGTTGCAATTACATGTCCTTATGTTGTCTACAAGATGTTTTATAGTTTTAGCTTTTATGATTATTTATCTTAAATTAATTTTTATTCATGGCATGAAGTGTTGAGTTTTTTTTTTTTTCAGATGGAGATTTTAAAAATTTTGTTGAAAAAGCTTTCCATTCTTTAGTGAATTGCTTTGGTACTTTCATAAAAATCAATTACCATATAATTATCTGTGTATTTCTAGATTCCCTGTTCCACTGATCTGCTTATTTATCTTCTCCTCCTCCAGTATTACATGTAGTGATTAATGTAGCTTTACTATTCTCAAAATCAGATAAAGTCCTCCAACTTTGTTCTTCATTTTCAAGTTGCTTTGGATATTAAAGGTCCTTTGAATTTTCATGTAAATTTTATTTTTATTTTTATTTTTTTAAATGTTTTATTTATTTATTCATGAGAGTCAGAGAGAGAGAGAGGCAGGGGGAGAAGCCGGCTCCCTGCCTAGCAGGGAGCCCGATGTGGGACTCGATCCCAGGACCCCGGGATCATGACCTGAGCCGAAGGCAGACGCTTAACCATCTGAGCCACCCAGGCGCCCCTTTCATGTAAATTTTAAAATAAGCTTGTCAATTTCTTCCTTTAAAAAATCCTGCTAAGATACTGATTACAATTGTGTTGAATCAATAGATCAGTTTGGGGGAAAATTGATGTTGAACAGTAATGATTCTGGCAGTCCATCTCTCCATTTTTTAAAGGACTTTATTTCAACAGTGTTTTGTAGTTTATTACATTTATTTCTGAATGTTTTGTTAGGTTTTAAAATTTTTTGTTGTAAGCAATTTTTTATTCACATATCCAAAATTTTCATAACTAGCATCTAGAATTAAATTTATTTTGTATGTTGACCTACTATCCCATGACCTAGCTTTATCTATTCATCACTTCTAGTCATTTTTTTTGTGGATTTTTCACATACACAATTATGTCATCTTTGAATAAAGACATCTTTTTTCCAGTCTTTGTGGCTTTTATTTCTATTTCTTGCCTTAATACTGGCTAGGTTCACCAGTTGTTTTTATTAGAAGTGATGAAAGTAGCATGCTTGCCTTGTTTACAGTTTCACAGGGAAAGTGTTAAGTCGTTTACCAGTGCTTATGATGTAGGCTCTGTTTTTATACATACCTTTTATCAGTTTAAGAAAGTTTTCTTCTATTCCGACTTCAAGTTTTCATCATGAATGGATGCAAAATTTTGTCAGTGTGTTTTCGGTATTTATTAAGATGATTATAGATGTTCTCTTTTTTCCTGTTAACCTACTGGTTACATTGATTATTTTAAAATGCTATACTCTTCTTGACGTATTCTCTTACTTATTGCTAATTTGGTTTGCTGATATTTCATTAAAAATTTTTGTATCTGTGTTCATGAAGGTTATTGGTTTCTAATTTTCTTATGCCTTTATTGTATTTTGGTATCAGGGAAATGCTGATAAGATGAAATAGAAAGTCTTCTTTCCTTCCTCTTCTGTTTTCTGAAAGAATTTATAGAATTTTATAGAATTCAACAGAATTTATAGAATTCAATTTCTTTAATGATTATAGGACTAGATTTTCTGTGTTTTTCCTCTAAGTTGGTTTAATTTCTGTCTTTCAAGAAGTTTGTCCATTTAACCCCAGGTGTTAAATTTATTGAATGACTTTTTGTTCATAATACTCTCATAATCCTTTTAATGTCTGCGGATCTCTGATGATATTCCTTCTTTCATTTCTGGCATTGAAAATTTGTGTTTTCTTTTTTTTTCTTGATCAGTCTGACAAGGGGTTTATCAGTTTTACTAATTTTTTCAGTGAACCAAATTTTTATTCATTGATTTTCTGTTATATTTGCCCCTTTTATATTTGATTCCACTCTGTCATTTCCTTTTTTTCTATACTTTGCTCTTTTTTCTATTTTCTTAGGTAGAAACTTAAACCATTGATTTTAACCTTTTCTTCTTTCTTTTTAAATATTTATTTATTTTAGAGAAAGAGGGGGGAAGGGCAGGGGGAAAAGGGAGAGAGAGAGAATCCTCAGACAAGACACCCTGCTGAGCACAGAGCCCAAAACGGTGCTCAATTCCACAACCCTGAGATCATGACTTGAGCCAAAAATCAAGAGTCAGTCGCTTAACTGACTAAAAAAAAAAAAGTTCACAGAACATATATAAAAGAATGTGTATGGTAAATTTTGTTGTAAGCAATTTTTTTATTCATATATCCAAAATTTTTATAACTAGCATCTAGAATTAATTTAACCAGTTGAGCCACCTACGTGCCCATCTTTTCTTCTTTTCTAATAAAAATGTTTAAAACTATAAATTTCCATTTATAAACATTTTTTTTCTTATCAGTGCTTTAGCAGCATCTCATAAATTTTGACATATTAGATTTTCACTATCCTTTAGTTCAAAATATTTTTCTCATATCCCTTGTAATTTTTTCTTTGACCACTGCTTATTTAGAAGTGTGTAACTTAATTTCCAAATGTTTGGAGATTTTCCAGGTATTGATTTATAATTTAATTACATTATCATCTGAGAATATATTCTGCCAGGTTTCTATCCTTTGATATTTTCTGAGCTTTGTTTTATGGCCCAAAGTATGGTCACCCTTAATGAGTATTCCATGTGCACTTGAAGCAAAGGTGTATTCTGCTGTTTGGGGTTATAGTGTTCTAAATATTAATAAGGTAGAATTAGTGGTGTTTTTCATATATATATTCTGTATCCTTATTGATTTTTTTAAGTTAAAATCTTCAGTGATGACTGTAGATTGCTTTATTTTTACTTCATTCCTGTCAGTTTTTGCTTCATGTGTTTTGAAATTGTTGTTAGTTGCCTGTCTTCTTTTTTTTTTTAAGATTTTATTTATTTATTTGAGAGAGAGAGAAAGAGAGGGAGCATAAGTTGGGGGAGGGGCAAGAGGGAGAGGAAGAGGGAGAAGACTCCCCACTGAGCATGGAGCCAGATGCAGGGCTCAAATCCCAAGACCCTGAGATCTTGACCTCAGCTGAAGTCAGAAGCTTAACCTACTGAGCCACCCAGGTGCCCCAGTTGCCTGTCTTTTTAATGAATTGACCATTTATCATTAGGAATTGATAAGCTCTAATTATCTATGCTAATACTTCATCTTAAAAATCTACTTTGATATTCGTATAGTTTTCTTATGAAAGCACGGTTTTTTGTAACCTAAATATGTCTTTATATTTAAAGAGTATCTCTTGTAAACAGCATGTAGCTGAATCTTATTTTCCTCTTTAATTTGTCCATTCTGACAATTTCTGCTGTTCCATTGGAATGTTTATTTGATTTACATATAATATAATTACTGTTAAGTTTGACTTTAGGTCCATGATTTTTCTATTTGTTTTCACTAGTTCTGTTTTCTTTTCCTTTTTTCCCCTCATTGCCTGCCTTCTTTTGGATTAATCAAGTGTGTTTTGCCTTCCTTTTTATCTCCTCTGTTGGCTTTTGAGCCAAAATTACTATTTTTAGTGGTTGCTCTAGGGTTGTAATATGCATCCTTAACATAGTCTACCTTGTTTTGATATTATGATACTTAATATACAATAGTATATTTCCACTTACCTTCTATTTTTGTTATTGTTGTCACACATTTTATTTTTATGTATGTTATCAGCCCCACATTTTATTATTTTTGCTTTAAATTGTAAGCTATTCTTCCAGTTATCTTTTGCTATGTAACAAATTGCCCTAAAACTTAGTAGCTTAAAACAACAGCCTATTCATCATATCTTACAATTTTATGGATTATCAATTTTAGTAGACCTTGATTCTGTGATTCTTCCCCACATGGCGTTTACTGTGGTTACCCCCGTGGTAAATGGCCTGTCTAGAGCACCCAGCCAGCTTCATCCACACGGATAGTCCCTAGGTGGGGCGTGGTTGAAACGTTGTGCTCAGATCAGTTGCTCTCTTTTCCTGTAGTCCTCCCACCTCTCCACATGGTCTCTCCAGCAAGCTAGCCAGTCTTCGCTCATGGCTCAGGATTTAATGAGGCCAGTATTGAAGCTATGTCTCCTTAAATGCTAGTCCTAGAACTGTTGTAGGTATTTCTCTGGATATCTTTTGATTAATGCAGGCACAGGCCAGCAGAGATTCAAGGGGAGGGGAAATAGACCCTATACCTTTATTGAAGAAGTGGTAAATAATTTTCAGTCATTTTAACCTGTAACTATTGTTTTTGCTTTGAGCTCAGGTTTTAGATTTTTTTTAAAGTTAAACAGTATCTTCACTGTTTATAAGGTTATTTCTGAATTGCAAAAATTCTCTGTGTTTTTTCTGTATTACCATGTTTTTTTCCCCCCTCTATTCTCCCATTTAGTCTTAGCTGCCACAATCAGACAGGTAGAAAGTATGAGAACATTTTGTTCTTGCATCTCTAGTAGAAACCTGAGCAGCAGACATAACTGCTCCAGATCTGTCAGAGACCTACTTTTGGTTTTTAAGATATTAATAAATTAGAAATAAATTAGCCTTTTATGTATGCTACCATAGTTATTATGTCTGATATCCACCACTTCTTTGTGTAAATCATATTTCCATCAGGTATTATTTCCTAATGGTAAATAATGAAATAAGTTACTTTCACGTAAAAGATAACTCAGAGATTTTGACACCAGCAGACCTACAGGGTAAGAGAGCTAAAGGATATTCTTTAGGCTAAATGGAAATGATAACAAATGGAAACTTGGATCTTTAGGAAGGGCTGAATAGAATCAGAAATGATAAATATGTGAATAAATATTAGAAAACAGACATTTTCCCTCTATATAAAATGCTTCAGACTGTTATAAGTGAAAATTATAGCATTATATTGTGGAGCTGGTAATACAGGTGACTCTTAAACAACACAAAGGTTAGGGGCACCGATACCCATGCAGTCAAAAATTTGTGTATAACTTTTGACTCCCCCCAAAACTTAGTTACTAATAGCCTGCTGGTGACCAGAAGCCTTACCAATAACATAAACAGTTGACTAACACATAGTTTATATTATATATGTATATGTGTGTATAGTATATATATATATATATACACACTATATTCTCACAATAAATTAAGCTAAATAAAAGAAAATATTAATAAAATTAATTAATAAAATCATAAGAAAGATAAAATACATTTAAGATACTATACTGTATTTATTGAAAAAAATCTGTGTGTAAATGGACCCATGTAGTTCAAACCCATGCTGTTCAGAGATCAACTGTATATATAGATGTAGTACATATGACAACAATAGCATGAAGGATGAGTGGGGCAAAGGTACTTGCATGATTGCAGCATATATGTTTTATGTGATGTCATAAAATTTTAACTCTAAATAGACTGTGAAAAGTTATATATTATAATCCCCAGAACAACCCTAGCCCAACAAAGAGATATGCAGAAGGCATAGCTTTGAAACCAATAAACAAATTAAAATTGGATTTTAAAAATTATTCAAAATGAAGACAAGAAAGTAAGAACAGAAGAACAAAAAAGCCAAAGAAACTACAGGAAAAAAGTCGTAAAACAGTAGACTGTTATCCACCTATATTCAACTTATAGCGCAGATTGTCAGAATGGATAAAAACAAACAAAAAAAAACAAGATCCATTTATCTGTTGTCCACCATAAATATAAAGACACAGTAAGGTAAATAAATAGAAAAATATATACTGTGAAACATATGTATAAGAAGACCAGACTGGTTACATTAATACCAAATAAAGTAGACTTCAAGACAAGCAGTATCACTTGAAGTAAAGGGCAGCTTTTCATAATGATGAAAGAATCGACTTATCAGAATGATATAACAGTCACAAATAGTATGTGACTAGGTAACTGAAACAATAGTTCACAGAATTAAAGATACAAATATCAGTAAACATTGTTGGAGATTTTACATCCCTCTCTCAGCAATTTATACAACAGTTAGACACCAAAAATTAGTAAGATATAGAAGATGTGAACACTTTTAACCACCTTGATCTAGTAGGTATTTATAGAACATTATATACAGCAACCACAGAAGAATACACATTCTTTTCAAAGGCACATGGTACATTCACTTAGATAAATTGTATGCTGGGGGATATAATATGTTTTGTTACATTTAAGAGAGTTGAATTCAGGAGTATGTTCCCTGACAATGAAGTTAAATTAAAAATCAGTAAGAATTAGATGTAAAGGAAAACCTCAAATATTTGAAAGTTTAAAAACATACTTCTAAATAATCCATGGGTAAAAGAAAAATGTCACAAGAAAAATTAGAAAATATTGCAAACTGAATGATGGTGAGAAAAGCATATTTCAAGATGTGGGAGATGCAGCTAAAACAAAGCTTGTGGAAAACACTATGGCTTTAAATGCTTATATTAGAAAAGGCGAAAGGTCTAAAAATCAGTGACCTAATAAGAGTCCATTTTAAGGAGCCAGAAAAAGTAAAGTAAATTAAATCCAAAATAAATAGAAAGTGGGGAAAGCAGGCAGGCGAGGAGAGAGACCGAAAGCATTTTACCAATATCTTGAAATAAAAGAGGAATTATCACTATATATCCTATAAATATTTAAATATGAAAAGGATATATTTTGAAGAATTTTATGCCAGCAAGCTCAGCAATTTAGACAGAATAGACACATTTTTGAAAAATACAATTTATCAACACTGATACCAGATGAAGCAGAAAATCTGAATAGTTCTATATAGTAAAGAAATTGAACTTGTTATTAAAAAGCTTACCAAAGAGAAAACATTAAGATCAGATGGTTTTACTGATGGATTCTGTCAAATATTTAAAGAATACTAACCTTAAATTCTTATAGAAAATGGAAGAGGAAGGAATACTTCCTAACCCATTTCATGAAGCCAGCATAACCCTAAACCTAATGAAGATATTATTAAAAAATAGAAAATTACAGACCAATTTATCCTTCATGAACAGGAACATAAAAATGTCTAACATTATTTTAGCAAATCAAAGCAAGTAATATATGAAGATGTAAATACATCATGACCATACAGGTTATATCCTAGAAAAGCAAAGCTGGTGTAACATTCAAAACATCAATGTGATTCACATTAAACAGAATAAAGGAGAAAAACGATATGATTAACAGATTCTGAAAAATTATTTGACTACATTCAATACTCTTTCAAAATTAAAAAAAACTTTCAGCAAATCAGACATGGAAGAGAAGCTCCTCAATCTGTTAAAGGGCATCTGTGAAAACCTGTAGCTAGTAGTACTTAATGATGAAAATCTGACCATGTTCTTTAGAAAGATCTGGAAAAAGTAAGAGTGTCCATTCCTACCACTTCTATTCATTATTGACTAAACTGTCCTAGCCATTGCAATTAGGTAAGAAAAAGAAATAACCTACAGATTAGAAAGTAAGAAGCAAAACTTTATTTATAGATGGCATGATTGTTTGTGTATAAAGTCCTAAGACACCCACAAAACAACCTCTAGAACCAAAAGATTAATATAGCAAGGTTGCAGGATATAAGATCAATGTACAAAAATTAATTGTATTTTTATATATAAGCAGCAAATAATTAGAAAATGAAAATTCGGGGTGCCTTGGTGGCTCAGTTGGTTAAGTGTATGACTCTTGGCTTTGACTCGGGTTGTGATCTCCGGGTCATGAGATCAAGCCCTGCATTGGGCTCCCCACTGAGCAGGAAGTCTGCTTGAGATTCTTTCCCCCTCCCTCCCCCTCTGTTCTTCCCCCACTTGCATTCTCTTTCTTTCTCGAATAAATAAAATATTTTAAAAAATTAAAATTAAAAATAATTACATTTACAACAGAGTAAAAGAGCCTTATAATACTTAGGAAAAAACGTGCAAAGGACACATAGGATCGGGCACCTGGGTGGCTCAGTCGGTTAAGTGTCTGTCTTCTGCTCAGGTCATGATCCCAGTGTCCTGGGATCGAGTCCCACATTGGGCTCCCTGCTCAGCATGGAATCTGCTTCCCCCTCTTCCTCTGCTCCTACCCCTGCTCATGCTCGCTCTCTCTCTGTCTCTCTCTCAAATAAATAAATAAAATATTTTTTAAAAAGACACATAGGATCTATACATTGATCACTCAAAATGTTGCTGCGAGAAACTAAGGAAAACCTAAATCATGGATTATACCATAATGACAAATCAAAAGAATCATTATTTTATTTATTTATCTGACAGAGAGAGACAGACCGCAAGAGAGGGAACACAATCAGGGGGAGTGGGAGAGGGAGAAGCAGGCGTCCCGCTGAGCGGGGAGCCAAATGTGGGGCTTGATCCCAGGATCCCAGAATCAAGACCCCAGCAGAAGGCAGATGCCTAACAACTGAGCCACCCAGGCGTCCCAAGAATCATTATTGTTAAGATGTTAGTTCTCACCAAATTGAAATATAACTGTATTTGAATATAAACCATAATTCCAGTAGGGAGTTTTTTGGTAAAAATTGATAATCTGATTAAAAAATGAAAAAGGCCTGGAATAAAAAAGGACTTAGAATAAAGTAATCTTGAAAGAAAAAGTACAACAAAAATGGAAGAAACTATTTGACCTCAAGACTTAAAATACAGCTACAGTAATCAATATGTTAGTATCATAATGACCAATAGATCAAAGGAGCCACACATTTGTGTTCATTTGATTTTCAGTAAATCACCAGAGCAAACTTATTGGGAAATAAAAATCTTTTCTATAAATGGTATTGGAATATCTGGATATCCAAATGGAAAAACAGTGAACCTTGACCCCTTACTCATACCATATAAAAGTTAATTCAAGATGGAGCATAGACTGATTTATACTATAAAGCTAAAACTATAAAGCTTCTAAAATAGCACCGTTTAATAGAACTTTCTGCAATGTTAGAAATGCCCTATATTTGCATCCATTGTCCAATAAGGTAGCTGCTAGTCATATGTGGTTGTTGAGTATTTGAAATATGTCTATTGTAATGGGAAGTTAATTTTGTTTTATTTAATTTTAACTAGTTTATATTTATGTAGACTAATGGCTATATATGTCTATATAGACCAGTCTAATGGACTGTACTGGACAGAACAGTTCTAGAAAAAAAGTAGGAAAGTGTCTTCACAAGCTGAGGGTAGGCAGCCGTTCCGTAGACACAGAAATCAATAACCATAAAAGAAGAGTAAATTAATTAGACTCATCAAAATTTAAAACTTTTGCTATCAAAACACACCACTAAGAAAATAAATAGGCAAACCATAGACTGGGAGAAAATACTTGCTAAATAAGTATGCTGACAAAATTCCGGTATTACAGATAATACAGAACTCCTAAAGCTCAATACCAAAAAGACCTACAATCCAGTTAAAATAAAGATAAAATACTTGAACAGACACTCACAAAGGAAGATATGCAAGTGCCCAATAAGCACCAAAAAAAGCGCTCAACATAATTTTTTGTCATGGAAATGCAAATTAAAGCACAAGGTACTACCATGTATTCCTCAGAAAGGCCAAAATGCTAAAATTAGAACTACTGACAATATTAAATGTTGTCAAGGATTTGGAACAACAGGAACCTTCATACACTGATGGTGGGAGTGTACAATGGTACTATTTTGGGAAAAGTTCTACCAGTTTCTTATAAATTTATAAAATTAACCCATTAAGTCTATTCCTAGATATGTTCCCAGCGAAATAAAAACATGCATTCACAAAAAGACGTATGGAATGATTTAGCAGTTTTATCCATAATGACCAAAAACTGGAAACAGCCGAAGTGTTCATCAGTAAGAGAATGGATAAATAAGCTGTGGCATATTTATACTATAGAATGCTGTTACTCAATAAAAAGAAACAAACTACCGATAATAAACAGCCACATGGGCAAATTTCAAAAATATTGTGCTTAGTGAAAGAAGAAAATCTTACATAAAATGGCACATGCTGTAAGTTTTGATTTATATGAAGGTCAAAAACAAGCAAAACAAATGTGGGATGGAAAAATATCAGAAATGTTTTTGACCCTTTTCAAAGACTGGGAAGAACATAAAGAACTTTCTGGAGTTGTAATAATGTTAATTAGGGTTTTTGTTACATAGTTTTGTGCCTTTGTCAAAACTCATAGAATGGTACCCTTAAGATTTGTGTATTTTATGTAACTTTTATTTGAAAATAAATTAATTCTAGCTAATATGTTTAAGAGTTTAGTGCCTTAAGTTTACAACTTACTTTGAAATGCTTCAGTATAATACAGTGGATTGATGTATGGCAGGGGAATGCTTCATATATGACAAAGCAAGGACAGTGAATGTTCATTGTAGATTCTAGGTAGGTGCAGTATATACATTTTCTCTGCACAAATTCTTTCAACTTTCAAGAATTAAGATCCTAAATTCTTTCATTCTTTTTGTGTGTTTGAACATTTTCCTAATGAATGTTGGAAAAAAAATAATGATTTTTTAGTATAAAAGTGACTTGTACCTAGCACAAATATTTGGGAAACATAAAAAAATAAAAGGAAGAAACAATATTTTCCATAACCCAACCATCCAGAAATAACTATTACTTGATGGTTTCACTTTCTTCTTCTATGCTTTATTTTTACTTTGATCTCTATGACCATATTTTATATGCTGCCTTATATTTTATACTTATATCCTATAAAATATCCTGTTTTTCCCCTAATAAGATTTATAGCTTTTCATTTCCACTGCCAGAGAATTGTTTACTGCGTTAGTATACTGTAGCTTAATTAAGTATCCATCTATTTTGTGTTTAGGTTGTTTTTTATATCTTACTGATATACTGCTATAATGGATATCATTTTGCAAAAGGTTTGTTCTGTGTTTTAGGTCCTTGTAAGTGCAAGTAGCATGTCAAAGGGTATGAGAAATTTCAGAGCTCTTCATACACATCGTCAAATTGTGGACATTTTTTCTGGAATAGTCCCTGAAACACCTCTATAGAACCCTCAGAGCTGCTCCAAGTCCAATTAAGACACCACTGACCTAGAATATTTGAATTATTCACAGGCTATATGTCAAATTGAATTTTCTTAAGATTTATTTATTTATTTTTTTTGGAGAGAGAGCGAGAGTGTGAGCATGTGCATACAAATGGGAGAAGTAGGAGGAAGAGAGAGAGAACGCCTAGCGGACTCCCTGCGGAGCGTGGAGCCTGTTGCAGAGTCAGTCCCACAACCCTGAGACCATGACCCCAGTCGAAATCAAAGAGTTAGATGCTTAACTGACTGAGCATGCCCCAAATTGGATTTTTTAATGGATTTTTTTTTTTTTTTTTTTGGCCATTTTGAGGTTCAGAAAGGTTTGGTGACTTGCCAAAGATTCCTGCTGGTAATTGACAGAGCCACCATTTGACCTTATATATGTCAAGGTGCTATTCAGCCCAAAACAGGTGTTTAATAATGTTGGTTAAGTGAACACATGCATAAATGAAGGTACCAAAGGCTTAGATTTACATTTCCAATGCAGTTCCCTTCAGAGCTACGAAAGACTTAGGTTATCAGGCTGATACTAGCCTGAATGATGTTCTCATTTGCATATTGGTTTATTTGTTCCATTCATACCTACCTCATGGGAAGAAAACAGCTTTCTGATTTTTCTTTGGCTCAGAACACAGAATTACATGTAAAGCACATGACGCTAATTGATCTGATTTTGGAAATGTGGTCCAGGTCACAGTGACATGAGTATCTCCTGACTGTCTTCATCCGCTAGGCTTCTAGTGTGAATCGCAGAAGCACCTGTGTGTAGCATGCCATTCCCTTCTCTGAGGGAGGTTCCCTAGGCAGGGTCATTCTGCACACTGCAGGGGGCCTGGGGCTAGTGACCTGGGGCTGCCCTCAGCACAGACATTGTACTTGGCAGTAGTGTGAGCAGACGCCCCAGGAAGCTGTGGTTCCAGGGCTGTGGAGGCTGCTGGCTTAGGGGGACACGGCCTTTCTGTGAAACAGACTAGATGGAGAGGGAGGCAGTTCCTCTGCAAACAAACCCAGGAGGAAGAATTGTTTGTCCTTGTGTACAAAGAAGAAAGTGAGACTAATTATTCCTGATTTATTACAATTCTCTGCTCAGAGAACGAATCAAGTATTGCTGTGAGCAACTGCGTACTCTGTTGCCATATATAAAGGGAAGAAAGAATGACTCGGCTTCGATTCTTGAGGCAACAGTTGATTATGTGAAGTACATCCGGGAGAAAATCCCTCCAGCCATTATGGGCCAGGTATTTGACTCCAAGCCCTTGAATTTTATCCTCATACATGGTGCTTTAAAGCCACAGCTTTATTTTTTATAATTGGAAATGTATGTGTGTTTGTGTATATGAAAAAATATCTATCTAAATAGATCTCCCTCTCTCCCTCTCTCTCTCTCTCAGATTACAGAAGTACTTCAGAGCAATAGGAGGTTTTGTAAGAAACAGCAGATGTCCATCCAGCTATCCCTTCCAGCCACGATCATGGCACAAAGGTATGATGAAGACTCTTATGAATTGGAAGCTGGCTTGTTAGTTTCCTCTGATGCTAACACTAGAAGTATCGTAGACAGGCACTGAACCCACCCATTGTGAAAACTCAAGTATTTATTAAGAATCAGTGAACTTGGGGCACCTGGATGGCACAGTCAGTTAAGCGTCCAACTCTTGATTTCGGCTCAGGTCATGATCTCAGGGTTGTGAGATCAAGCCCATTGTGGGGCTCCATGCAGGGCATGGACCCTGCTTAAGATTCTTTCTCTCTCCCTCTGCTCTTCCTCTGCCCCCCATCGCCCCCCATGTGCCCACACTCTGTCTCCCAAAAAAAAAAATCAGTGAAGTTTTCCCATTGCCAATGTGTGTCATTTAGTCGCAGTGATAAAATATGTAATATTCTCAGGCCCATGTCCTTTCATCATTTGACTCACTCTTATTTCTTCTCTTGTTAATTCTGAAGATCTTAAAATAAGGCTTTATCGGTAGTGATGGTCGTGACTGGCAGACCGACAGAGGCAGGATGCATTCTAGCATTCCTCTGTCACAGGAGGTCATGGGCCCTGGAGCAGTCCAGCCCTATTTCAGTTGGGGGTTTTTAAAGAATTTGCTAGTACAAAATGTGACGTGCCAAATGAATGCTTTCTTATTTAAATTTATTAGAATATATAAACAAAGAAAAATTATAAAGCAAATCATTCCTGTACATTCTAAACTTATCATCATGAATCCTGTTCAGCCATTTGTTGTTAGGCCTAAATTACCCATAGTGTAGGCTCCATCTGTGTTATTTAGAACTTGAATGATAGAAGAACAGTTGAACTCAGCAGTGTTCATGTAGTCTTCTTTGAGAATTGTGTAAGGTTTTTTTTTTTTTTTTCTGCTCTTTTAAGGGAAAATGGTGTGTTGACAAGCACTTACTCACCTGTCAGAGGGATCAGATTCCTGGCTAATAAGTGCTTGAATGTGTACTCTGTTCCTGCCTCAGGGGGCTCCTTGGATGAAGCCGTGACAGGTGAGCTGCACCTGATACCCTGTAGTAGGCTTGGCTTGCGTGGTGTCCTGGGCACCCTTGCACTCCCATGCATTCATTGCTGTAGCCAGGGAAAGGAGTGTAGCTAGAGTACTTTTGTTATTACCTGCTCGAAGTACAAAAGATGGCCACAGACGTTCATATGGTGTTATCTCAGAAATTGGGTTTAAAATTGACCATCGTTCCCAGAAAGCTCATTTTCTTTTTATTGAGGAATAACTGACATATAACATTATATTAGCTTCAGGTGTACAACATGATTTGTTATGTGTACACATTGTGAAATGATCACCACAATAAGTCTGCTTAACATCTGTCAATAAGATTAAAATATTTTTTTCTTGTGATGAGAACTTTTAAGATCTAATCTCTTAACAACTTTCAAATATGCAGAATAGTATTATTAATTATAATCACCATGCTGTATATCACCATGACTTTTCTATTTTGTAACTGGAAGTTTTATACCTTTTGACTGGTTTCACCCATTTCATCCCCCCCCAATCCCCACCCCTGGAAACCACTAATCTGTTCTCTGTACCTATGAGCTCAATTTTTATATGTTTGTTTTTTGAGATTCTGTATATAAATGAGATCATACAGTATTTGTCTTCCTCTGACTTACTTCACAAAGCATAATGCCCTCAAGGTCTATCTATACTGTCATAAATGAAAAGATTTCATTCTTTTTTTATGGCTGAATAATATTTCTGTGTGTGTGTGTGTGTGTGTGTATTTATATATCTATACCAATCACATTTTCTCTATCCATTTATCCATCAGTGGATACTCACGTTGTTCTTGGCTGTTGTCAATAATGCTGCAATGAACATAGAGGTGCCTATATCTTTTTGAGTTAGTATTTTCATTTTTTTTTGGATAAATACCCGGAGATAGGATTGCTGGATCATATAGTAGCACTATTTTAATTTTTTTGAGGAACCTCCATACTGTTTTCCATAGTGGCTACATCAATTTACATTCCCACCAACAGGGCACAAGTACACATCCTCACCAACACTTATTATTTCTTGTCTTTTTGGTAATAGCCATTCTAATGGGTGTGAGGTAATATCTTGTGGTTTTGATTTACATTTCCCTGATAATTAATGATGTTGGGCCTCTTTTCATGTACCCATTGGCCATTTGTATGTCTTCTTTGGAAAAATTCCTATTTAGATCCTCTGTCCATGTTTAAATCAGTTTGTTTCTTTGCTGTTACTTATAGGAGTTCTTATATATTTTGGATATTAACCCCTTATCAGATATGTGACTTGAAAATATTTTCTCCCATCCCATAGGTTTCTTTTTCATTTGGTTGATGGTTTCCTTTGCTGTGGAGAAGCTTTTTGGTTTGATATTATAGTCCCCCATGTTTATTTTTGCTTCTGTTGCCTTTGCTTTTGGTGTCAAATCCAAAAAAGTATCTCCAATACACCCTCTTTTCTTCTAGGAGTTCTATGGTTTCAGGTTTTATGTTTAAGTCTTTAATCTATTTTGAGTTAATTTTTGTGTATGGTATAAGATAGGCATCCAGTTTCATTCTTTTGCATGTGACTGTCCAGTAGAAATCTCATCTTCCTGATAGATGAGAAGCACATTGGTGGCTTTATTACATGAATATAATCTAAAGGAAAGGGAAGTACTCAAATTAATTGAGCACTATGTACTAAGCATTTAACATATTAACCTTTACCTCCTACACATCTTTGCTTTAATTGCTTAAATGTCACCTTCTCAGTGAGTCTCAACCCCTCAATTAAAACTGCGTACTCCTTTCTAGCATCACATAATGCATGGGACTTCTTATCCACTTTCTCTACTGCATTTTTTTCATAGCACTTATTTCCTTCTAATATTCTTTATTTGGATATGTTCTTATGGCCTGTCTTCTCCCACTAAAATATCAACTCCATGAAGACAGGGAATTTTTTTTTTTAAGATTTTATTTATTTATTTGACAGAGAGAGACACAGTGAGAGAGGGAACAGAAGCAGGGGGAGTGGGGGAGGGAGAAGCAGGCTTCCCGTGGAGCAGGAAGCCCGATGCAAGGCTCAATCCCAGGACCCTGGGATCATGACTTGAACTGAAGGCAGATGCTTAACAACTGAGCCACCCAGGCGCCCCAGACAGGGAATTTTTTTTTTTTTTTTTTTTGCCTCTTTTGTTCATTGCCGTATTTCTAGTACCTAGAGCACTGACCAGCATGCAGTTGGTACTCAAGAAACCTTCACTATATGAATATTCCTTGTGAAACAAATATTTACCCACTGTGAGGCATTTTTCCTATTTGTGTTATAAAGTCTAGGCATGCCCATGTACTTGTAGCAATAAGAAGATGGAAAAAAGCAGAGCCAGAGTAAAAGAACCCAACTACCAGTTTGTGACTTTTCTATTCCTAAAGGTTACTCTTCATTGAGAAACCAGTAAAGAACTGAGCTCCTAATCTTCATGTTGAATGCTAGGTGACAGGACACCCTGACCTCTCTCTTCATTGCCTGAGTCTGAGGTCACTCTTGTGCTTAGTTCCTCGAAGGGATTCCACACGCTTACCTCAGCACCTTCCCTGTTCTGGGAATGTCCTTTCCATCCTCTACCTGTGGAACTCCCCGTTCACATAGTTCTCAGCTTAAACGTCCCTGCTTGAAAGATGGGGCCACAAGGACAAACAAGATGAATTCTTGTTCTTATGGAGCTGGCAAATCAGTAGCAGAGAGGGTCACAAAAACAAAATACAATTCCTATAGTGCTTTAAATGCTGTAGTAGAGGCACTGTGCATAATATGCGGACATAGTAAACGCTGCAGGAACAAATGATGTTACTAGCAATGGTGACTAAAGTCAAAAATAGAATATAGCTCTCCTTGTTCTAAAGTCAAATAAGCTTCAGGGTATTTTATTAGTCAATTTAGACTTTTCTCCAGATTTGGAGCAGAGGAGAGGAAAAGCAAAAAAAGGGTAGCCATGAGCCATGGTTAATCTACTTCAAGTAGTTTTGGCTGAATATCACCCAGAACGATTAAATCAGCACAGATTAAATCAGAAAGGGGTCGGGCCACAGGCATATGCCTGTCAATGTTACTTCTTGAACATATAATGCTTACTTCTGCATTCTCACTGTTTATATTCTGCAGAAACTCTGAAACACTGTTTTCCTGGTGGTAAGTTCTGGCCTTTCTGTGCCCCAGCATGTCTTGGTTTTCATCACCTAAAGCAGTTGCTCCTGGGAAGACACAGATATACTAGGATCATAGACTGTGTTCAGCCTGGGGAAGACCTTGAAGGTCATTGAGTCAGACCCCTCCCAAATTTTAATTTTGTTTATATATAATTTTCCATTTGGAAAGCAATATTATTCCTTCACTAGCGCAGCTAAGATAATCACTGTTCATTTTTAATGTATTTCCTTCAAGTCTTTTTCTATGTATATTTTTCTACAGTAGTACTCATATTGGACATCCAATTTTGTTGTCTTCTTCTTTTACTAAACATTGTGTCATATATACTTTAATTTTTTCGTATGCAGCCCTTACCACCATTGTAATGGTTTTAGTGGTTTATCAAATAATTTCTAGAAAAATCTTCTGAATCATCCTCCAATTGCTACATTTAGTATTTGTAGTTTTGTGGGGAAAGTGATTCTAATTATATGAAAGGAAATATTTCACCATATATAGATTTTTCTATATTTTGGACTTTTCCTTGGGCTAGATACCTGGAAGTGTGTGATGGATGAGTTTGAGAATGTGAGCACATATATAGCTCATGATGCAGGTTGCCAACTTGTTTTAGAAAGAGCGCTGGAACCGTTGAAATCAGTTAAGTCTTCCAATGTCACTGTCACCACCTAGGTCAGTAAATTGAAGGCTGGATAAGTGAAATGACCACCCAAGGTCACCATGTGTCTGCTTATGTCTGGTTTGTAACACAGAAGCGCTGATCTAGTTCAGTGTTTAGAGTTTATTAGGTTACCTTTGCCTGTCCTTTCCATAAATCTCTGTACATATTTGCTAAAACGATTTTTCACAAATATTCTAGATACATTTGTAAAGTGGACATAAAATTTCTTTACTTTCATTATTATTAATGTCCAATAGAAAATAAATAGGTATTCACAGTGTTATTTCAGATTAAATTGATAACATTCATAATATATTTTTATATCCTTTTCTGCCTTCTAGTTACTGTACAGAATATAGATATATAATTATACAACCCACTTCATTGATAGAAAATCGACCAAACTTTATTTGTGACTGAATAGAGTTCTACTTTCTTCTTCCTTCTCCTTCTCCTCCTTCCTTGCTTCGTAGGGATCATAGGGATGGTCACGATTTTGATTATGATGAAAGCCACACACATGCACACACACACAGGCACACACAAACACACAAACACAGGCACAGAGATCTGGTACTCCTCGAAAATCTGTCTTCTGATAACACACTAACACTGATTTATAGTATGTGTATTGTGCTAACTGCCACTGCTAAAAAGTTTTTTGCCATCAGCATTGGAGTATAAGAGTAGTATAAGCTTGTAACATGAGGAAATGAAATAGAAGACAATTTATTTCAAATACAGTAATTCCAAGTTACAGAGTTGTGAATACTGATGGATATTTGTTTTCTTTTTTATGAAAGGTCAGTCCAGCTCCACTTCAGAGAATGCAATTGGTGATATGTATAAAACTCGAATTCCCAGCAAAGCTCTCTCCCTTAATTCCTTCCATGCTGTCAGATACTATTCTAAAGTCATCCCTTCCTATGATGCAGCTGCCGTAACAAATCAGAACATTTCAGTTCATTTTCCATCAGCTGTGCCCAGAGTCTCAAAGTTTCTTCCTCAGCACTGCAATTCTGTGCTGGGCCAGACGTGCACAACGCATCCCAACTGTCTGGTAAGTCTGCTGGGGTCTTAGGTCAGACAGATTCTTTCATTCCAGCCATCAGGGGCCCCTGGCTGGCATTGTGTTGCTCATACTTTGGTCAGAAGTCTCTTAGACTGGGACCAGGTGTGCTTAACCCAGGCTCGCATTCCCCATGCTGCAGGACTGGTATCTAGATATCCAGGATCAGTGAATCTGGATGTGGCACTGCTGGTATGACCTTAAGTGGCCAGATGGAACCTGATTTCCTCTAGAGCCCCTCCCTTTAGCCCTCCTCCTTCTAGGATGCCACATCCCACCTCACCAGCCTCACCCTCACCTGGCCCCTAACTGCCTGCTTCTTGATCTCTTTGGCTGGCAGCAGCAACCATACTCTGTGAAAATCTGATCTTCCAACACCAACTGGGCTGATTTCAGATCCCAGATGTCCTCTTTTCACAGATATTTATGGAGCATCCCCTCTGTTCTAGCAATGTGCTAAGCACCAAGAATGAAGTGTATAAATAGACGGGATCCTTGCCTTAGTGTCATAGGGAAGTAGACATAGAAGCTAGAAATTGTGATCCACGCTGGGGCACGGAGGAGGAGCACCCTAGTATTTGTACTATAATCTGGAAGAAATATTGGAAGAAATACTATCTAAGCTGAGATCCGAAGAATAAGAATTAGCCCAGTAGAGCGGTCAGGAGTTGGAAGTGAGCAGGGCAATAGCAATCTAGGCAGATGGATCAGTATATATAAACAGTGGTATCTTTTTTTTTTTTTTTTTGGAAGAACTGTCCCGTTCTAGAAGAAGACCCAAACCAGCCTGGCCTGTTTTAAATGGACTTCCGATAACCTTACTATAGTTGTTAATACTTTTGCATATTAATAATAGCTAACATGTTTTGAGCACTCAATAAGTAATGTGCCAAATACTCTGTGTGCTTAATGTGGATGATCTAATGAATCCCTGGAATAATCCTTTGAGGTAGGTGCTACTATTATTTTCCAAATGACATCTATAAAATGGGAATAATAGTGACCTTCCCAAAAAACATTTATGAGAAAAATATTTTAAAAACAGTTACAAAGAAATTTTGAAATATGAATTATCTACATCTATAATACTGTTGCTAACGATCATCAGTATACCAACAGGAAAACCAGGGTAAATGAAAAAGAGATTGTTTATTGTTCACCTACACTTCTGTGTGTAGTTTTTGTTGGAGAATTGTTGTAAGACAATAATTACTTTTAATAACAGTAAATAATACATTTTTAATGGGTTTTTTCACCTGAAGATTTCACATGGTTTTATAAATCATTTCATATTGCTTTAAGACATAGGAACTGTATTTGTGACATTATGAGTAAGAACAGGCCAAGATTCAATTAATGTGGTTTTCTTTCCCCTTTGCAGCAACAGTTTTGGGCATATTAATAGCACATGTTTGAAATTCACACTCTAGACCACCTATTGGGTGCAGTTTGACAATACAGGAAGAATGGAACAAAGAATGATCTTGAAAGCTACACCCAGAGACCTAGTATCAAAAGAGCTTGCACTGTATGGCTTCTGATAAATGTGCTAAAAGCTTCTGCAGACGGATAGCAAAAGTGCTAGCCACCCGCTTTCACCTGTCTTCATATATACTTGGATCTCCCTAGCCAGAGCACTACAAGAACAAATGGCCTGGTGACTTAGACTTTTTTTTTTTCCCTCTCACAAAAGATTCCACAATTTATGATCCACTTGATAAAATGGTAAGATTAGGAAGGTGCTTTGATACTCTGGCATCACTGAGTATAGATGTTGCAACCTGATTCTTATTTTTAGTATCACTGTGAATTCCTGTCACTCATTTCTAGGTGTTCTCTTTCTAGATCTGACATTTTAGAGTGCTTCCTTCGTTATTCACCATCCAAACTTAGATGTCTTAGTTTGAGAGAAGTGTTTACCTCCTCGCTTGACTCCTAATGAATAAATTGATGTGTTTGTTTCTGTATTTCATAATCCCTTGAGTGAAATGGTAGCTAATAGGTAGATTTTCCTTTCTGGATCTTCAGTTACAGCCTAACAGGTTTTTCTTTGTTTTTCATCTCCTCCTCCCTACCAATATTAGGAAAGACTGCTGAAAATAAGGGGAGAAAATATTTGTTTTATATTTCACCGAAATGTTCTTATGCATAATATAAGTTTTATTGTTAAAGAAAATATTCAATTTTGACCCTGAAAATGGTAACCTGTTTTTGTTTTGTTTAATAAATATGTGTTCCCTCTTTTAGTAGTACGATGTAGGGAATTTAATTTTACTTTTCGAAAAGTAAGATTTTTGAAAAGTTTAAATATTACTTTAGGCATAGCCTAATTTTTATGTTAAAACTGTGTAACTTTTCTTTGAGGATGCCATGATGATGGAACCTGTAGATGTTTGAAAAACTTTGTAAAGGAACTAAAAGTTTCCAACTAAGATTCTATGCTTATTATTACAAATGTGTGCCCGACTCACTTGCTTTTAGGAGTGATTGCTTTGACGTTGTAAGAGAACCTGTTGAGGTATTTTGGGCACTCAAGACTACTTCCTGTGTTCACAACTGGTCTTAATTGTTACTGGGACTTGTACTTTGCATCGGGATTTCCCTAGGTGCACATGAGGCTCTTGAGAGACAGTCTGTGGCTGGGAACTCAACAGAAGACCTGAGGAGTGCAAGCCATACATCCTGGCTCCTTGCTGCTCTCAGTCCCCTTTTCCTTTCAACATGAAGAGCAAGACTACTAGATCCATTGTTAAAGCTCTGTTTTTTCCAGTGCTGCTTCCCATGATCCTGAACTTCATGCAGGTGTCCAAATTTGTTTCTAAATTATGCTCTTCCAAGTAAGTTCAACTCTCAGCCTAGGAGGAAGAGTTAGTTGAGCCTTAGCCCATAAAAAAAGAGCAGGTTTTTCCTTTGTAGAATCATCTTGGCTGGTCGTGAGACAGTGGCACTGTTATTTTTACAATGAAAAAGGTGCAAGGAGTTTGCCTAGAAAAAGTGACAGCTTGTAGGTTTCACACTGCTGATATAACAGACATTGTCCCTGTTTGAACAAGGAGGAAGGGCAGAAGCAAACGTTTATTGAGCCCTTTCTGTGGCCCAGGGAAATTATTAGACTTTTTCCTGAGGAGAAAGACTTAGTCTTCCTCACTTCTATATCCTCAATGTCAGCCATCTTGCTGGATGGATGGATGGAGGCACAGGCGCTTGGATGTGGAGACAAGAGATATAAGGGTCTGAACTTGAGTAATGACTATGAGAAAGGAAAGCAAGAGACATAGTCAAGCACTTAGGAACCCATTTGAAGTAAAGACAGATGGAAGAATGAAAGTTGATGTTTAGTAATCACTATAGTTTTCATTAATAGTTTATCAGTCTGTTTACATCTATTTCCTTCCCCTCTTTTCTAATATATGAGTTAGATGGTCTCCCAACATGGCAGAAATGACAGTACTTGGTAATGTTTATAAACACAACTGTTGTATGTTTAAAGGAGAACACTCAAATGTTGAATAACTCAAGAATTATCCAGTCATGTATTAATTTGTTCAGCAACTATTTGAGAGGCATTGTCTTAAATGCTGGGAACACAACTGTACATGAGGCATAGTCTTTTTTACCTTCTATATCCAGGAACTTAGAGTCTACTGGGAGAGACAGGTAAAACAGAATTATGGTGGAGTTTGGTGGGTGTTATGACAGAGGAAAATATAAGGTACTACCGGGTACCTATAAGCATCAGGCATCCATTCAGGGGACTCATGGGAGGCTTTTGAGGATAGTAACATCTAAGATATCCTCCTTTCTGAAGTACTTGCCTCCTAATGTTGTTGTGACGGTTAAATGAGATATGTGTACAAGTCCCTAAAACAGTGCCCGGGCATATACAAAGCATTCAATACCGGGTTGTGATAATTGTGATAATGATTAAGCTGAGATTTTAAGAACCAGGAGGCATAGCTAAGCCAGATGGCAGAGATGTGGGGACAAGTGAGGGAGATGAGTTTTCAGGCAGTGAGAACTGCTTTTGCAAAGGTACCAAGGAAAGCATTGCATAGCACAAATGGAGGAGTAAAGGAAATTCCACAGGGCTGTTCATGGAGTTCAGGTGTGGGATGGAGAAAGAATGGAGCAAAGAGACAGCCAAGGGCTATGTGATACTGCCTTGATTGAACTTATCATGCCATTCACTGCTGTCATGATATTGACATAATCAGCTTTTCATTTTAGAATCACTGCTCTGGCTTCAGTGAATTAAAGGCAGAATGAATTGAAGGGGGCTAAAACAAACTGGGGGAAGGGGGTGGCTATTTAGTAATTCAGGCAAGAGATGGCCAGAAATAAGTCATTGGCAGTGGGAATGAAGAGAAGTAGACAAATCTGATTAATGTTAAGGGGGCAGAGTTAGCAAGACTTGGTAGATGTTCCAGTATGGGGATTGTGAAGAAGTAAGGCTAACACCTAGGTTTCTGGCTTTGGTAGCTGGACAGGTAGTACCGATGGCCACTGAGGGAACACAGGGAAAGAACATTTGGAGATCTGGTGCTGGAAGATGACAGTTCTGTGTGGGGACATGTTGTGTGTAGGGTATCCGCATGGAGGTTGCCAAGAGGCATTCAGATTTGGCTAGCAGAGGTGGGAGATCTGGATGAGAGATGATGTGGTCTGCAGAGTCATCACCCTGGGATGGGGGAATGTTCAAGTTGGGGATTCAAACATTAAATGGTGGGATTGGCCTGGATGACTCATAAGGGCCTTCTAACCCTGCAATTCTATTATAATTCATCATAAGGAGTCAGTCGGGCAGGCCCATGGTGTTTCATGACGTAAGTTACCAGAGATTTGGGATGCTCTGGTAAAACCCTCAAAGGCAGAGGGCACAACTTGTCAGTGGCAGCTGTGTTTGTTTGCTGGTTATTTTTTGAATTGTGGGAAGTTTCTCTGAATCTCTAAGTTCTGAAAAATTCAAAACTCAGGCAATACTTGGTCTATTTCTAGTGTGAGAAAATAGCAACAAACTGCTCAGGTAGGTAATGCCTACCCCTCTTTGTGGGGCATCAGTTTTACTCTGGTCATTTCCCACCTAGCTTGCCTCATTCATTGAAGTGACTCGCCTGGTCTCTGTAGGTATTCTGGTGTGACTCCCATATAGGGAGATCACTTTGGGGAAGGGATGGGGCGGAGCACAGCATGTTAAAATTCAGATTCCCAGGCCATACCCCACAGGGTCAAATTGGTAGACTTGGCTAGGCTAATACTGAGGAATCCACATTTTAACATGGCCAGATGTGTTGTGGGTATCTGATTATCCTACTTAAAAACCCGAAGCACATAGGGACGCCTAAGTGGCTCAGTCAGTTAAGTGTCAGACTTTTGATTTCAGCTCAGGTCATGATCTCAGGGTGGTCTTGAAAGAAAGAAAAAAGAAAGAGAGAGAAAGAAAGAAAAAAAGAAGAAAGAAAGAAAAAGAAAGAGAAGAGAAAGAAAGAAAAGAAAGAGAAAGAAAAAAACAAAAATCCCAATGCACATAAATGGTTGCAGATACTCATAGAGGATACATAAATGGAATAGACAGAGAGTAAAACCATACATCACTGACTTCCAAACCTGGCAGTGCATCATAAGCACTTGTAGATTTATGAAAACAATACATATTAGGACTCCTGTCCCAGAAATTCTGATTCCATATTTCTAGAATGGGGCTTAGTACCCAGAATAGAATGATTCTGATAGTCAGCCAGGTCTGAGAGCCACTGTTAGATTTATAACCTGCCAATCACATGTATGTTAAGGGTTGATGTCAAGAGGTGAAGCATGAGGAGCATAGGTCTCCTAAACTAGACAGGTCAGCATTGAGAGAATAATTACTTCCACACTCGTTGATTAGGAAAGGTTTTGCTGAGGAGTTGAGTTTCAGAAACTGCTTTGGTGAGTCAGATAATTAGGTAAAAACATTTCATGCCCAGAGTATAGCTGTGGGAAAACTCAAAGGTTCAAGACCCAGAGAGTTTTGAGTAAGTATAACTATGAAGAGTGAAAACCAAAAAAAAAAGTAAGGTAGGGTTTTGCTCCCTTTGGTTCATATTGATGGCAGTGGAAACTGCTTACATGAAGACAGGTGCTTTCTCATTTTTATTAAATCTTTCACATTTTATAAAATTACTCTAAAGCTATTGTTAAAAGCAGAATGCCACTTTTGCAAAATAATATTGGAAAACATGTCATTTCTTTGAATACTCGACATTGACATAACATAAAATCTTGAGGCCAGAGTCCATCAATTTTCTGTGCAACCCTTGGGCACACCATTGGTTTTCTCTTTTTCCTTCTGCCAGTCTCCCTGTTACATAGAATAAGGAAGCCGGGAGCCCGCGGATCACCTTGGTTGATCCGGTATCAAGAGCTTGTTTCATCACCATGGAAATATGACACTCCCATGGAAGACAGTGAAACCTCTTATTTCTGTATTTTTGAAGGTTCTTTTTACATCCCAGAATAATGTTTTTCCTGAAAACAAAAAACAGGAAGACGCACACGTGATCACATTACTTAGTATCGTGTATGCTGGTGAATTTTACTCTTCAGACTCCAGAAAAAAAGATTTTTCATATTTTGCTGGAAACAAAGATTTCTAGAAGTCAGGTTATAAACTAGGTGGGCTTGAGCACTGCTGGGAGAAACTTCAGGGAAACAGACTTCAAAAATGCACAGATAAACTTTTTCTGAAAAGTCTGCTAAACCGTATATCCTAAGAAGTCCCTGCAAACAGATAATTCCTTTCCACTTATTTCTTCCCCAAATAGTCTTAAGGCCAATGTGAGGGTGTTGGGAGGAGTGTGTTTTTTCAAACACTGAATTCTGTCTCCTTTCATCCTGTCTCAGGCTGTTTTCTTGTGTCTCAAAATAATAGCCCAAATCTTTAAAAATTCTAGGGCTTAAGCCTTATGAGACCCCATGCCACTTTTAAACCCCAACAAAAGATCTCAGTACTGCAAGCACTGTGAAAAGTCCTTGCCAGTTATTTTCCCCCATAGATCTGAAGTTGATCTCAGTTTTGAACTAGAAACTACTGGAAAGGAGAAAATCTTTCCCATAGCCATGTGTATGTCAGGGTAGGTGCAAACGAGAATAAACATTGATTTCTTCCCCCTGCCCCCCCGCCTTAGGCTTTGGTCTCATACTGCGTTTCTCATGGTGTGGTATTCTAATACTCTTAAACCTGTTGTTTATAAAGCATTAAGGGGTGAAAAACCCATAGAATTCACTTCCCTATAAGTAATTATGTTTTTTAAAATACTTTTTTATTTATTATAATCAAAAAAGAAAGCCAATGTGATTGAAGCATTGGTTTTATCTCCTCATGGAGCACTATAGACCTACCCTTTTATTGACATCTAATTGGTAAAATAGTGATTTTAAACATCTTGCTAAAAAGACATTCCAGACTTTTTTCCAGTGTAAAAGGAAGTTCAATTATTTTATAGGGTTAGTGAGTCCAGACCTGGACAAAAATGCCTCTAAGCTTTCGACAGAGTCAAAGGAAGGGGTCAGGGGGGGGAGATACCAATTAAGTTATTTCTTTTTCTTTAGAAGTAAAAAATAGTGTTTGAAAAATTTGAATATGAACATATTATCTTGGCATTAAAAAAGCCTTTTTAAAGGGTTAATCCTAATCTTAAGTAACTGAGAAAGGACTGCAGGATTTGTTCTGAGCTCAAAATACTCCCTTGCTTTCTTGAGTCATGTGAGAAGAATTGTATATGGGGAAGGGAATTCCTTTCTTGACCATCACTGCCCTCACTCTCTGTAGCAAGAGCTGAGTTTCAATGTAAATATTATTACTGGCCACAAGACTTCTCAGCTCCTTTTTAAAAACCTTTGCCACAGAACCTGACTGGCAGAGAATGTGTTTGTACTTAGTATCACTATCAATTCTCCCTAAAATGGAAAACAAAGGATGCAGTAAAATGCTGCTCTTGGTGTGGGATTGTGTCAGCCCAAGGGGCAGTTACAGGGAGATCATGTTGAAGGATTTGTACTTACAACCTTGGCTCTGGTCCAGCTAAGGCTGGGAAAAATACTCCCAGTTCCCCAGCTCTGTAGCAAATGATGTAAATTCACTCCACAAGGAGGCACGTCCTCTGGCCTGGTTTGGGGGAGATGAACTTGAAGGTGCTTGTATGAATGGTTTGCTTGTTGAGGCTCAAAATAGATTGCAAAAAGAGGGTACCTAACCAGGTTAACTGCATTAGAGAAATGGAGTTAAAATGTTAAATCTCAGCTACTAGGATTGGCTTTATGTCATTTGGGTATTTCCTTCAAATGCTAATGGAAGCTCAAGAATACTAATCCGATCCCATTGGCAAAGCCAAGCTAGTCACAGTGGGCTTCCAGCTGCAAATTATTTTTCACTGTCTACACATGGATATTCTGCTACCCCTTAAAGGCAAGGCCAAGCCATGGGTGATTGTGTTCTTTCTATGGCCAGTCCAGGCTTCCCACAGTATGTCCCTAATACGACTTGCTCTTTTACATTTCCCTGGCCCTCACCTTTTCATCATCAATGCCTGATGCTCTTGCTCTGTTCAGCTCTGGATGACTGCCTTACTTGTGGGCCCCTAAGCTTCCCAGAGTGGTTGAGTGTCTTGGAAAAAAGCATGAGGTTAGAGGTCAGAGTGGCTTGATTGAAGATTAGTTCCACCAATTATTAGTGGCATAAATTTGAGCTAATTATTTACTTAGTTGCACATGTTTCCTCTCTGTAAAATGCAAGTGACAGTATTCACTTAGTTGATCAGGTTCTGAGGACTGAAGATAATGTGTATAAAGTTCCTGGCATGCAGTAGACCCTCCCTAAGTGGTAGTTGCTATTATTTTGCTGCAAGAGAATTTTTGCTTCCCTTCCTGCAGCCTCTCTGCTCACCAGGACAACATCTACACAGGAGGAAGAAGAATCACAGTTCTCAATATCATTTCATGCCACTCTTCCAGCTTTGTAGGACCCAAAACAGTGAGGGTCTCTCTCAGAAGCTGCCTGCCTTCCTCTGTGACTAGCCGGAAGAGCAGAACACTTATATTTGAGACTCTCTTCCCCATGGCCCACCACTTCCCACACCTCCCACCAGAGTCAGGCTGAAGCATTTTTGTAGCAGGGAGGGAATAAGCAATTTGGATTCTCCACATGATTCTAGGGTTGCCAAGGAGCCTACTCCTGGGTTATTCATCTCCAGGTCCAGGGTTTCTCTTCCACCATCATATGCCAGCTTTAGGGGCTCATTTATGTGAGAGGTAGCATGGCACATTTGAACCCCAGCTCCATTGCTTCTGGTCTTTATTCAGGGCTCGTGAGTACTCAGTTTCTCTGAGCCTCATTTTTCTCATCTGTAGAGCTAATACCTAACTTGCAAGTTTGTTCTGAGGGTTAGAGAAAATGCACACAACATGTCATTGAGGATAGCACCTTTCCCATAGTAGGGGCTCAATAAATGAAACAAATTGCTCGTTATACTTTCTTACTCCTTTTTGCACAAGCTTCGCTCTCTGCCCCTTCTTTGCTGAAAGCATGCAGCATCCCACTGGTCGTTTCCTCGCATAATTTCTGCTTTCTTGCCCTCAGACACCATCAACCAACACTAATCGTTCGTGCCTTTTTGATCTTATCAAAGATTTTGTTTTATAAGAGTAACATGGGTTTATAACATTGAAACAAAATTGTATAACATAGAGTAAAAATCTCTTTCTTCCCCTGAAATCGTGCTCTCTCTGGAGGTAACCACTCTTAACAGATTGGTATGTTTCCTTCTGGATTTTCTTTTAGGCACACAAAAACATATGAATTATGCATGTGGAGAGACATTTAGATTTCTTACAAAATTAGAATCATAGAATATTGTTCTGCATTCATTTTTCCCCCTACTTGTTTATAGATATTTTCCATACCGGTATGTCAAGACTTCATTCTTTTAATTAATTAATTAATTAATTTATTTATTTTTAAGATTTTATTTATTTATTTTGACAGAGAGAGAGAGAGATAGCGAGAGAGGGAACACAAGCAGGGGGAATGGGAGAGGGAGAAGCAGACTTCCCGTGGAGCGGGGAGCCCGACGCGGGGCTCGATCCCAGGACCCTGGGATCATGACCTGAGCCAAAGGCAGACGCTCAACGACTGAGCCACCCAGGTGCCCCAAGACTTCATTCTTTTAAATAGCTGACTTTGTGTTCTATTTTAAGAATATCTCAAAATATATTTAACTAGTTTCCCAATGACATTTATTTTTTCTTCATTTAAAAATTTTTTTACAAACTATTACAATAAGCAACATAATTATATCTCTGCATGGTTATCAAAATATATCTGTGTGATATATTCAGTCAAGAAATAGTTATCGAGAACCCTCCACGTAACAGGCACCGTTCGAGCAAACTCCTTAACTTCAAGGAGCTTAATTTCTAAGGGGGGAATACCTGAAATAAATAAATATAAAATGCCATGTCAGCTAGTTATGAGCTGTGATAAATACCTTAAGGAAGAGAGAAAGTGGGGACAGGGAGAGTTTGGATGCTATTTTAGATAAACAGGTCAGGGGAGAGAAGTTGAAAAGTTGGCATTTGGAAGAAACTTGACTAAAGTCAGATAGCAAGCTGTTTTAGTGATCTGGGGAGAGAGCATTCCAGGTAAGAGGCACAAGCACTACAAAGGCTCTGGGGTGGGTGTATTTGAGGGGGAGCCGTGAGGACCATGAGGCTCGAGTGGAATGGAGGAGAGAATGGGGACCAATATGATGTAGATCCTCAAAGGCCTGTGGTTTCCTAACAGATGGAAGCCAGTCTAAGATAGAGCAAGGAGGCACGTGATCTGAGGTACATTTTGAAAGGGCCAGTGCGACTGCTGGGCAGAGTGTAGACTGGGGACCCAGAGCAGAAGTGGAGAGATGCAGTTAGAACACTCTTTCAGTAATCCAGGCAATTGATGATGGTGCTTTGACTATGAGCACTGAAACGTAGTTATTAAAAATAAAGGGTTGGATGGGCTAGTGAAGATATCAATCTGATGGGAGGGGTTCAAGAGAGAATGGGAGAAGAGGTAGAGGCGTCAAGAATAGACAGCTCTAAATGGAGTTTTGCCATGAAGGAGGGTTGGGAAATGGGGCAGTTGCTGGGAGGTATGTTTGGTTAGAATAGGAGAAATTTCTACATGTCTGCATGCTGATAGAATTTATCCCGTGAAGAAGGACATATTTGTAAGGCAACTTCTTTGAGTAAAGCCAGAGGATTGCGGAGACAAGAGCAGGTGTATCCTGTCGGTGGCGGTAGGAGGGAAGGCAGCATACGTGAGCCCAGGTGCAGGAGAGAGGATAGATGTGGTGGTGGGAGGTTTGAAAGGCTGGAGAGAGAGAGGAGGATGTTTGACAGCTTTCTAGGAGAATGGGAGCGTGATTAAACTATGGCAGCATAGGGTGGTTGTGCAGCGCGAGCCCTCAGTTGAAGCATGTGGTCATGAACCGAAGTGAGACCAGCCAGCACGTGTTTGTTTTTTCTCCAGGCAGATTCAGCTGCCTGGAGGATGCTGTTCAATAGGTAGAGATTTAATTGGAGTCTCACTAAGCACTTCTGACAGACAAGATACGGTCTAGGGAGTCAGTGGAGTATACAAGACAGTCACGATAATGAACGAGGGAGCACAACATAATGTATAAACCTACTGAAAAACGCTGTATTACACCTGAAAGTAACTTAGCATTGTATGTCAACTGTCCTCAAAATATACATACATATATATTAGAGAGTGTGCACATGCATGCTTGTGAGAGTGTGGGGGCCTGGGGGCAGAGGGAGAGGGAGAGAGAATCCTAAACAGGCTCCATGCCTAGTGTGGAGCCCCATGTGTAGCTTGATCTCATGACCTTGAGATCTTGACCTGCACCAAAATTAAAAGTCAGATGTCCAACCAACTGAGCCACAGATGCTCCCCCCCAATTTTTTTAGAAAGGTATCATTTGGGGGGAAAAAAAGAACTGGGGAATTTTGGCTAGGTAAGGAGTGTGGGAAAGACGCAGTAAAGAGGATGGGTGGATTGAGGTCTTTGTCCTGTATGGATAAAAAACCGTTGGCTTCACAGCACCAGAGAGAGCACAGAGATGTAAGGATGAGGTAGGGGGTAAGATCAGATGTAGTGGTCAGAGAATGGGATGCTCAGCATCGTGGGTATGGAGTGGGTGCTCTTATTGGTATAACTCTGGGAGTGTTCTTTCTCATTTGTGAGAAAGTGACCTTATTGAGAGAACACATACACCAGTAACTACAGCAAGGCCTCATTTATCTAATAGTGTCAGCAGTTGAGAATCATATTCTGGGATATGAACATTCCATAAAACAAACACTTAAAGCATATGTTTTATTTTAATAATTTTGATAACATTCTTTCTAATGGCCATTTAACTGAGTAGCTTCGATCTTATCACTAAGAGAGATTGTGCTTGAATAGAATATGTGCACAGAGAGAGAACACAAGAAAGGGAGAGATTGTGAGTACTTTAAGGAAGTGCCAATATTTTCAGAGAGCAACCATTTCCAGGGAGTTAGGCTTTATAAGGTAATAAATTTCTATTTTTATAGCAGATGTAGGAAGGGACTCTATTTACTGATCAGTTGTTTATTTCCAGTCGATAGCAATTAGTAGGAAACTAAAGACACAGAAACACAGTAAGAGACCCAGATTAATGTAACCCCAGATACAGAGTTCAGGAATACGAAGTAAGTGCCAAGTACTCAATGTGCTGAGAAAGAAGGGTAAGTCCTTAGCTTAATAGAATGTGACTGGATCCAGATGAGCCTTCCTCTTGAGTTGAATGGTAAGTACTTTAAAACGGGAAGATAAAGTTAGCATTTCAAGTATGTTAAGGGAAAGTAGATTGTTCCAGAAGCAGTGATGGGACCACTGCTAGCTATTTGGGAGAAAAGACAGAAGCAGTAAAGCTGCATTCCTACCTCATTCAACATAATTAATTCCTGATATATTAAAGAGTTAGGAATTAAAAATCAAAATCAAAACAGTTATTAAACAGATGTATGTTTTTATAAACTTGAAGTGGTGACTTCTTTTAAAGAATGGTAATGAAACCCAGACCCATGTGATTAAATATATACACACACACACCATATTTTCAATTAATATGACTGGCAAATGGCTTATTTCTCCAGTATATAAAGAGCTCTTTAAATCAATAAGGAAAAGACAAGCAACCAGAAAGAAAAATGGGCAAAGTTAATAAACATTTTCATAAAGAAGCATAAGGAAAGCAAATGTATGAAAAGATGTTTATGATAATCATTGATAAATAAAAACAATGAGCTATTTCCCCACTACTAGATTTGGCAAAGGTTATAAACTGTAACTCAGTATTGGCAAGGGAGTGGGGGAAAACTGTCACATGTGGGCAGGAGTTTAAATTTGCATCACCTTTTTGGCAATGTTGGTCAAGATTTTAAATGTACATACTCGTAATTCCACAATCCCATATCTAGGAATTCATTATAAGTTCAAGAGCTTCTTCTCCTCCAGAGGTGACATAAGGGCATAAAGACAGCTTGCCTTTTTCCCTCGAATCACAACACAATCTGCCCCACCACTACAAGTGAAACCAATCCCCAAAGAGGCAATAATTAGAAACAATTGCCCCTACCAGGCCAGGGATGAACTAGTCCCATGCCTGTTTAATTCAGTCTCCACCAGAAGTCCTAAGGTTCTCATGTTACTCTCCCACCATTATAGCTCTTGACATTTCCTATTGGACCCAACCTCCCACCCCACCTTGAACCCAAACTCTTCTTCTGGAATCCAGTCATCAGCAAAATCCTTTGTACCACACTCCTTTCTAGGCCTCCCACTTTATCCCCATCCTGGGTCTCATCCCCTCTTGACTACTCAAGGAAATCCCTCTAGCAATTGCTCCCCCCCTTGAAACACTGGATAGTCCCTTTGTACAGAGTAGATCTCATAGCACAATAAACATGCTTTAATATCTCTCATTAAAAAGAAAAAACTCAAAGGGCGCCTGGCTGGCTTAGTTGGGAGAACATGCAACTCTTGATCTTAGGGACATGAGTTCAAGCCCCACGTAGGGCAGGGATCCTACTTTAAAAGCAAACAAACAAATAGAAATATTTTGACTCTACTTCCTTCTCCACACTCCACTCTCCACCTACACTCACTGCCTTCCAGTTACTGCTCCATTTCTCTAGTCTCCTTAGAAGGAAAACTCGAGAGAATTGTTTTTTGTTTTTTTAAGATTTTATTTATTTATTTGACAGTGAGAGAGGGAACACAAGCAGGGGGAGTGGGAGAGGGAGAAGCAGGTTTCCAGCCAAGCAGGGAGCCTGATGTGGGGCTCAATCCCAGGACCCCGGGATCATGACCTGAGCCAAAGGCAGATGCTTAACGACTGAGCCACCCGGGCACCCCCAAAATTGTTTTATGTTTGCCTTCTTCATCACCTCTCATTCTCTCTCTCTAAGCATTTTTACTGAAGTATAATTAACCTCCTGGAAGATGTACAAATAGTAGGTATACAACCCAATGAATTATCACAAAGTGAACATACAGTGAACCAATACCCAGGTCAAGAAATAGAACACTCTCTACACCCCAGAAAACTTATTCCCTCTTCTACTTACTATAACTCCCTCCTCCCCCAAAATAACTATCATTACTTTTAACACATCGTTTTGCCTGTTCTGAAAAATTGCTTTGGAATAATATGTATTTATTTGAAATAATATGTATTTCTTTGTGTGTATTTTCATTTGCCCATTATTATGTTTGTGAGATTTAATCAAGTTGTGGTGTATCAGGGGCTAGATCACATAGGGCCTAGTAGAGCCTGAGGATTTATTTTCTGAGTGAAATGAAACCCTTGGAAGGTTTTAACAGAGGAGCAACAAGATATGATTTTTGCACTAAAAATCTCATTCAGCTGCTACCTTGAGAATAGATTGAGCTGGAGAGTGAGGATGAAAATGAAAGCAGAGAGATTGGCTAGGAAACTGTTGCAACAATCCTATCACATTATTCTCCAGCTTTAAAAAGAAGAGGCATTTTAGGTCAGTCCCTCAGTGGAGCTAAACAAAGCAATAATAAACCAAGCTCAGTGTTGGACTGCAATAATTAGGCCAGCTATCACAATTTAGGCCCAGAAAATAATTAACACCTTCACAACAAAAATAGCCTTTGGAAACAACTGTAATTTAAAAAATTAAAATAGGATAATTTATGACTGAGAATAAATAGAATTTCAGTATTCTGAAAATTTGTGTCTGAAAAGCAATTAATACTACATCAAACATGAAAAACATACTCAAAGGCAGAAAACCAAACTACTTTCAGCTCCAGGAGGGAAGGACAGGATGGTAATGCTCATCAAAAACTGACCGAGGAGCAGTATTGAATCTACAGATTGCCTGGACATACATATTGGAGGTACAGTAACACACTATCCAGAGTTTTGCATTACTGTTTACATTTATTCTTGTTATTCTTAGCACTTGTGGCAAAGAGAAAAACAAAAATTTGTTTTCTTTGTAAAAAGTGTCTTTATGGGCGCCTGGGTGGCCTTCGGCTCAGGTCATGGTCCTGGAGTCCCGGGATCGAGTCCTGCGTCGGGCTCCCTGCTCAGCGGGGAGTCTGCTTCTCCCTCTGACCCTCTTCCCTCTCGTGCTTTCTCTCTCTCATTCTCTCTCTCTCTCTGAAATAAATAAATAAAATTTAAAAAAAAGTGTCTATTTTTTATTTCTTTAAGGATTTTTATTTATTCATTTGAGAGAGAGTATGAGCACAAGCAGGGGGAGGGGCAGAGGGAGAGGGAGAAGCAGGCTTCCCACTGAGCAGGGAGCCCAACTCGGGTCATGATCCCAGGACCCTGGGATCATGACCTGAACTGAAGGCAGACGCTTAACTGATTGAGCCACACAGGTGCCTTGGTAACAAGTGTTTTTTAAATGACTTGGTTGAAACCAAGGATTACATGTGTCTGGGTTTTCATCTATGACAGCACATTTTGTCTTGGTCCTGAGAGTTCTCAGCTTTTGAAGTGGAAATTTTAACATTTTTGCTCAGATTCAAATATTTTGTCCTGCGTTGGTTTTTGTAGCACTCTGGACAAGAAATAGGGCTGGGACTTGATGGATTTTATATCTGGGAACATTACAGACCCCAATTTAAATCATACACAAAAAACAACTCAAAATGGATTAAAGACAGAAACCATAAATCTCCTAGAAGAAAACATAGGTGGTGAGCTCTTTGACATTGGTCTTAGATGTACTTTTTTGGATTTGACACCTAAAGCAAAGGCAACAAAAGCAAAAATCAACATGTGGGGCTACATCAGACTTAAAGGCTATCACTGCACACCCGCTAGGATGCCTGTTGTCAAAAGACAAGAGCAAATGTTGGCAAAAATGTGGAGAAAAGGGAACCCTCGTGCACTGTTGGTGGGAATGTAAACTGGCACAGCCACTGTGGGAAACAGTGTGGAGGTTCACAAAAAATTAAAAACAGAACTATATAATTCAGCCATCCCATCTCTGAGTATGTGTCCAAAGGAAACAAAACCATTATCTTGAAGACATATGTGTATTCCCATGTTCATTGCAGCATTATTCATGATAGCCAAGGTGTGGGAATAACTTGTGTTGATGGACAGATGAAGGGATAAAGAAAAAATATATATGATAAGTTTATTTTATATATTTATATATAAATACATATTTATACACATCTTAATATATTTATACATATAAAATATTTAGTCTTTTTTTAAAAGCTTTTATTTATTTGAGAGAGAGAGGGAAAGAGAACAAGAGCACAGGGGAGGAGCAGAGGAGAGAGACAAACAGACTCCATGCTGAGCATGGAGCCCAGTGCTGGGCTTGATCCCCCAATCCTGAGATCATGACCTATGCTGAAATCAAGAGTCGGATGCTTAACTGATGGAACTATCCAGGTGCCCCAAAATATTATTTAGTCTTAAAAAAGAAATCCTGTTATTTGCAACAGTATGGATGAACCTAAAGGGCGTTATGCAAAGTGAAATATGCCAGACAAAAAAAGACAAATACTACATGATATTACTTATATGTGAAATTTTTAAAAAAGAAGAAAACTCATAGTAAAAAAGTGGTTGCTAGGGGGCTAGGATATAGAAGAAGTGGGGAGAGAGAGAGGGAGGATGGTGGGGGAGGGGCAAGGGGAGAGACTCTCAAGCAGACTCCCCACTGAACACAGAGCCAGACTCGGGGCTCAATCTCATGACCCCGAGATCATGACCTGAGCCAAAACCATGAGCTGGACACTCAACCGACAGAGCCACCCAGGCACCCCATGGTTTTCTTCAAGTAACTCAAAACCTGAATATTGCTGTCCCTACATCAACTGCTCAGAATATTTATTTTTTTCTACCAACCAATGGAATACAATGCCTTTGTCTGTATCGTCTGACCAAAAAAGGTGAATCAACTGGCACTCTGAAGCCCGGTTAGACATGAAGCCAACAGTGTAAGAGCTTTGGAGTCAGACAAGCCTCCATCATTAATGAGTGGGTGACTACCAACAGGTGGCCTTACCCCTCTACACTTTGGTCTCCTCATTTGAGGAGGAGTTTAATAGAGCCTGCCTCTCCAGGTCTTGGGAAAATTCATTGAAAAAATGGGCCTGGCACATTGTCACCATTCATTATGTGTTAGCTGCTATGATTATTGTTGCTGATGATGTTACTGTTCCCATCTGAGGCCAGTGGGGGCAAATGAGTTTTGTGTCAATAGATAACCCCCCCAAATCCTCCTGGGTAAGCAGCTGCTTCTGCTTCTTTCTCAGGCTGCTTTGTTGGACTTCCTGCCTGCTGGAGGCACCAGTCAATAACACAGATGGAGCCCCGCATGTGAGATGAGGCAAGGGGAGGGAGTTTGTAAGAGGGGGAGGTGATCACTGAAAAAGTCACGGCAGGTCTATAAACCCAGCACCCCATGTGCGCAGGAAACACTAGCATTAAATTGGTCTTTCTCTCTACATCTGGAGTCTCTAATAAACTTTTAAGCTTTGTAAAGACAGCATATCCTCTCTTGAGTCCCTCCACATGGCTGATTTTAGGTAGCTAAGTCAGCAGCCCTCAATCTTTTTTCTACTGATTCGCACGGTGGATGCCATTCACAGGACTGCTCAGGTTTACAGGGATGTTCAAGGTTTGGTGGCATTCCCAACATACCAGCAAGTGGTAATTCTACTTTATTCCCTGTCCAGCATGCAAGGGAGAGTTACAAATATAGGAACACACTTTAGCTAGCTCCAATTCACTTTTAAAAAAATAAATAATTTTCATATCTATCTTTACTGTTAGTAATAAGTTACTTTTGACACCTCACACTGATCACCGTCACCATTTTGACTAGCAGCTTTCTGGATGCAATATGATTAAATGGGCCAGGGAGCTAGCTATAAGGAGATAGGATGAGAAGAGTATGGGGATGTTTATCAGTGTTTCCCTGCAAGTGTTATGGGGCTTTTCAACTTGACCCTCCTGCAGGAGCAGAAAGTTTCTTGCCAAAAGGGGCTTAAGGGACTCTTCCTTTCTCTTCAGCAGATCACAACCTGCATAGAAAACAGGAATTAATTGCTCAGATGGGAGCAGTGATTTCAATGGCTGATGTCCAAGATAAAAAAAGAAGAATCCTAATGTTTGTATGATACCAACTTCTGAAAATAATGTTTGGCCAACTTTCTTGCATAATGGGAATATGAGAAAGGCACAGAATAATTATAAAAGGGGGAGGCTTGGAGGAGTGAGCTGTATCAGGTCAAAGAAGATGGCCAAGAGGGTTGGGGCCCAATTAACATACTGTGTGAAAAGACACCGGGTCATAGAGAGGGCTGTGCGTTAAAGCAAAGCAGAAGCCGAAATCTTGATTACTTTACCCCAACCAGCCCTCTTCCTCCCTCTTGGTAAATGAGCCAGAAAACTTTGAGTCATGCTTGACTCCTCTCTTTCCCTCAGACCCTCCATCTGATTGATGAGTAAATGCTGTCTGCTCAAGTTTTAAAATCTTACCGGAACCTGACCACTTCACACCATCTGCTCTGTAACTGTTCTCATCCAAGCCACGAGTATCTCCAACCTGGGTTATTGCAACAACCTCCTAACCAGTCTCTCTGCTTACCCCCCTTGCCCCTTACAATCTGTTTTTTTTTTTTTTTTTTTCCACACAGTAACCAGAGTTACCTTTTTAATATTTAAATCAGATGTCATTCCTTTGCAAACCTCCAGTGGCCTCTCATTTCATTCACTGAAAGCCAAAGTCTTTGCCTTGGGTGTGAGAGAACTTGGATGACCTTGACCCTTGCAACGTTTTTCACATCATCTCAGACAACTGTTCCCTCAGACAACTCACTCTGCTCCAATCCCAGTGGTCAACCCACTGTTCCTTGAATAAGCCTACCTCAGGCACTTTGCACTTGCAATTCTTTCTACAAATTATTTTCTTCCAGAAATTTGCTTGGCTAACATTTCATTCAAGTCACTGCTCAAAGCCTTCATTACCAAAGAGGCCTTGCCCTTCTTTATGGGCACCTTGATCTTAGGTGCTTCAGCAGTCAATACTTGTGAACAAATTAGCAATGTTGAACTGTGCAAAATTTCTAGAAATTTTTTGGTGTGTTGTGTTGTGTTTTAAGGACCTCAGATAGAAAGCTTCTGTATCAGAGATTAGTGAAGGTCAGTTTTTTTGTTTATTATCCTCAGTACATTGTTGCATTTCCATCACAAACTCCTTCTTTACTTATTTTAAAGTGGTAATTTGGGGACTTTTGGAATTTAAATCCATTTTTTTAAACACAGGTATGTATTTTTGTAATGGTTGTTTTTCACACTAGCACTGATTGTATTTTATCCACCCCTTAGTTCCAGAGACCCTTAATTACAGAAAGCACAGGGAAGCACAAGATGAAGCAAATTGTATTGATGAGAAGGAAAATAGCAAATTAATAGACCTAATGACTTGGAATCTAAGATATGTATGGCTTTTTTTCTCCCCACTTCTTCAAAGCATAGGTAGGTATAATGTTATGTGGAGTCAGGAAAGTCATAATTCATTTTGACAATTTAAACCCCCAAAGCTCTTTATTTATGAGGCTTTGGGTATTTTGTATTCACCTAATTCCATCACGTGGTGACAATTATGCTTGGGTGTGGATTCCTGCATGGAAATAGGCATCCCCTTATTGTGTTCACACAGACCTTTTGCATCTCAAGGGAGATGAGCAGCTGTTGTGGAGTCTGATGAGCCTGGTTCTGAGTGAGAAGGAGCCCTGAAGAGACCCTGGTGGGGATGGAGGGAGGGCATAGGGCGATTTCCATTTGGGGAGCCCAGGGGACAGTGCAGCACGCCTTCATTACAGGACCTTCCCACCAGCCTCCTGGCAGTGCTCCACGCTCAGGGCTGGGGGAAGATGGCCAGGCTGTACCTCTGCCCCTGGCAGCATCCTCCTGCTCTGGGGAGACTTCATGGTGACCTCTGCCCTAGGGCCTGACGGCTGGGGGGGCCCAGTGCCCCCCACCCCTGCTGTCACTCTTAGATGGCCAGTGAATTGGAATCAGCTCCATCGTCCATGTGGGAGGCACATGACCCAGCTTGATATGCAGTCTGTGAGCCAATGCCTGGAAATTTCCTTCACAGTCTGCTTTTGCATCTAGAAACCCAAGGTTAGTAAAGTAATATGTTCAACTCCTACCCCTGGGGCTGCAAAAAGTGTTGTAGCTCTGTAAACCACTGCTTTCAGGGAAGTTCTTTCTTTCTCCGCCACCCTAGTTGTAGTGACATTCTTTCGGTTCTTTCTCTTTCCCTGACCAGGATAATGAAAGAAATACGGCTGTAGTGGCTAACCGCCACCAGATGGGGAAGCCGCCATGCTAGTTACCCCTAACACCCTGACCGCCCAGGGCCAGTGATCCTCAGCTTCCTCAATTGTGAAATAAAGCATTTAAATAAATTGTTTACATTTCAGTTGCTCTCTGAGCATTCATCAAACTCCAAAAATTGAGGCAGTTTCTCACACTGAGGTCAGTAGCAATTCCATCCGCTATTTCCACACGGCAATATTTTTGTTAATGTAAGGGACAATTGACCAATTTGCCAGGTATCGATTTTGGTAAAAATTTTAACATTCTTTTCTCTCTCTTTTTTAGCTTTCTTGAGGTAAAATTGACAAGTAAAATCATAACATATTTATTTTTATAAAAGATTCTTTTTGAGAGAGAGTGAGCGAGAGAGAGAGCACAAGCAGGGGGGAGGGGCCGAGGAAGAAGGAGAAGTAGACTCCTCGCTGAGCAGGGAGCCCGATGCGGGGCTCGATCCCAGGACTCTGGGATAATGACCTGAGCCGAAGGCAGAGGCTTAACGACTGAGCCACCCAGGCGCTCCCCCCAGGTATCGATTTTGGTAAAAATTTTAACATTCTTTTTTTTTCTTTCTCTCTCTCTCTCTCTTTTTTTTTTTTTTAGCTTTCTTGAGGTATAATTGACAAGTAAAATCATAATATATTTATTTTTTTAAAAAGATTTTATTTGAGAGACAGAGAGTGAGTGAGAGAGCACAAGCAGGAGGAGGGGCAGAGGAAGAGGGAGAAGCAGACTCTCCACTGAGCAGGAAGCCCAATGTGGGGCTCCATCCCAGGACCCTGGGACCATGACCTGAGTTGAAGGCAGACGTTTAACGACTGAGCCACCCAGGTGCCCCCCCAGGTATCAATTTTGGTAAAAATTTTAGCATTTTTTTTCTCTCTCTCTTTCTCTCCCTCTCTCTTTTTATTAGCTTTCTTGAGGTATAACTAACAGGTAAAATCATATTTAAGGCACACAATGATATAAATGTGTTGAAATGATTCCCACAATCCAATTAACACAACTCTCAGCTCACATATTTACCTTTTTGTGTGTGAGAATACTTTTCTACTCTTAGCAAATTTCAGGTATACAATACAGTGTAATCAACTATAGCCAACATTAGATCCTCAAACTTTATTCATCCTACAGCTGAAAGTTGTACCCTTTCACCAACCTTTCCTCCATTTCTCTCAACCCCTAACCGCCGGCAATCACCATTCTACTCTGTTTCTATGAACTTGACTTTTTTTTTTAATGATTTTACATATAAGTGATACTATGAAGTATTTGTCTTTCTCTGGCTTATTTCACATAGAATAATGCCCTCTAGGTTCATTCGTGTTGTTGTAAATAACAGGATTTCCTTCTTTTTAGAGACTGAATAATATTTCAGTGTGTGTGTGTGTGTGTGTGTGTGTGTGTGTGTGTGTATGTACATACATGCATTTTTCTTGTCCCTTCTTCTGTCCACAGACCCTTAAGTTGTTTTCACACCTTGGCTGTCATGAATAATGCTACGATGAACATGAGTATAGGTATCTCTTTGAGATAATGGTTTTGTTTCCTTTGGATACATATCCAGAGATGGGATGAATTATATAGGAGATCTATTTTTAATTTTTTGAGGAACCTCCATTTTTTTCCCACAGTGGCTGTGCCAGTTTACATTCCCACCAACAGTGTACAAGAGTTTCCTTTTCTCCACATTCTTGCCAGCATTTATCTCTTTTGTCTTTTTGATAACACATATCCTAACAGGTATGAGGTTATAGCTTGTTGTGGTTTTGATTTGCATTTCCCTAATGATTAGCAATATTGAGCATCTTTTCATGTACCAGTTGGCCATTTGGATGACTTCTTTGGAAAAATGTCTGTTCAGGTTCTTTGCCCATTTTAAACTGGGTTACTTATTTTTTTTCTCTCGAATTATATGAGTTTGTATATTTTGGATATTAACCCCTATTGGATATATAGTTTGCCAATATTTTCTCATATTCCATAGGTTGCCTTTTCATTTTGTTGATTGTTTCCTTTGCTATGCAGAAGCTTTTGTCTGACATAGTCCCACTTGATTTTTTTGCTTTTGTTGCCTTTACTTTAGGTGTCAAATCCAAGAAGTCATCACCAACACCAATGTCAAGGAGCTTACTACCTATGTTGTCTTCTAGAAGTTTTACAATTTCAGGTCTTATGTTCAAGTCTTTAATGCATTTTGAATTGACTTGGGTAAGATAGACATCCAGTTTCATTTGTTTGCATTTGGATATCCAGTTTTCCCAAAATCATTTGAAAAGACTCTTCCTTCCCCATTTTATATTCTTGGCACTTTTGCCAAAAAATTAATTAATCTTATATGCATGGGTTTATTTTATGCGAGCACCATCTTGTTTTGATTACTATAGCTTTGTAGTATAGTTTGAGATCGGGAAGTATGATGCCTCGAGCTTTGTTCTTTTTCAAGATTGCTTTGGCTGTTCAGGGTCTTTTGTAGTTCCATACAAATTTCAGGATTGTTTGTCTTATTTCTGTGAAAAATGCCATTGAAATTTTGCATTGAATCTGTAGATCACTTTGAATAGTATGGACACTTTAATGATACTAATTTTTTCAATCCATGAGCACAGAATATTCATTTATTTGTGTTTTCTTCAATTTCTTTCACAGTGTTTTACAGTTTTCGGTAGATGGATCTTTCACTTCCTTATTTCTAAGTATTTTATTCTTTTTTTTTTTAAAGATTTTATTTATTTGACAGAGAGAGACACAGTGAGAGAGGAACACAAGCAGGGGGAGTGGGAGAGGGAGAAGCAGGCTTCTGGGGGAGCAGGGAGCCCAATGCAGGGCTCGATCCCAGGACCCTGGGATCATGACCTGAGCCAAAGGGAGACGCCCAACCAACTGAGCCACCCAGGCACCCCTATTTTATTCTTTTTTATGAGATTGTAAATGGAACTGTTTTCTTAATTTCTCTAATAGTTTATTATCAGTGTATGGAAATACAACTGATGTTTGATATTGGTTTTGATTCTTGTAACTTCACTGAATTTGTTTATTCTAACAGTGTTTTGGTAGAGTCTCTCAGGTTTTCTATATATAGTATCTTGTCATCTGCAAATAAAGACAATTTTACCTCTTCCTTTCCAATTTGGATGATGTTTATTCTTTTTTTTCCCTTTTCCTAATTGCTCTGGGTAGGACTTCCAGTACTATGTTCAATAAAAGTGGCAAGAGTGAATATCCTTGTCTTTTTCCTGATCTTAGAGGAAAAGCTTTCAGTTTTTCATCGAGTGTGGTGTTAGCTGTTGGCTTGTCATATATGGCCTTTATTAAGTTGAGGAATATTCCACTTATATTTAATTTGTTGAGAATTTTTATCATAAATTTTATCATATTGAATTTTATCAAATGCTTTTTCTGCATCTGTTGAGATAATTATAGGACTTTTATCTTTCATTTTGTTAATGTGTTGTATCACATTGATTGATTTGTGGATGTTGAGTGATCCTTGGATCCCAGGAATAAATCCCACTTGATCACAGTGTATGATCCTTTTAATCTACCATTGAATTTGGTTTGCTAATATTTTATTGAGTACTTTGGCATTTACTGTCTTGATTTTTCATATTGCATTAGAGTTTCCCAGATCACTTGGCCTTGGGACAGAAGAGAATTAATAGTCACTGTGGGCCTTGGTTCTGTTTAGTTACCCTGAACCTTTCCCAAGCGAGCTGTCAGGACTCGTACTTTGTTCCCACTGCCACTCTTCCTCCATCCCCTGCTTCTTGGGACTTACTCAGGTCAGGCCCCGGGGGAAGGGTACTTAGGGTCTTGGTAAATATTTTGCCTTCCCCATTTGCTCTTAGGATGGTCTCCATCTTCTTTCTTCATTTGTTCATTTTATTATATTTCAGAAACCCCAGAATCTGATCCTGGCCCTCCTCCATCAGATTAGAGGAAGTGTGAGCCTCCTCCAAAGTGTTTCTTGCAAAGTGGCTCACACAACTGCTTGTTTGAGTCAAGCCTCAGGGAAGATCCCTGATTCCATCATCAGTTTTCCATCCCCTGGGAATAATCCATCTCATAATTTACCATATTCCACAGTATCTGTTTAAGTTCCCTCAAGCATCTGGCAACTTAGCCTCCTACAAGAGACATGGAATTTGGGACCCATAGACTTGACTTTGAGTTCTGGCTCTTCTACATACAAACTGTGACTGGGATGCTTTGCTGGTCTGAACCTTAGTCTGCTCATCTGTAGAATGGGAATAGTAAGAGTTTTATAGGAATCAAATAAAAGAACCTATGACAAAGGAGTCTGTGGACTTTATTTTTATTTTACTGTTTTAAAGATTTTATTTATTTGAGAGAGAGATCACAAGCAGGGGGAGCAGCAGAGCGAGAGGGAGAAGCAGGCTCCCCGCTGAACAGGGAGTACAATGTGGGGCTCGATTCCAGGACCTTGGGATTATGACCTGAGCTGAAGGCAGACGCTTAACTGACTGAGCCACTCAGGTGCCCCTGGACTTTAAAGCATTACACAGTGGTTTTTCTTTGTCCTTATATTTTGTTTTAATGTAGTAGAGTGTGCTAACCAGAAGGACAACTTTTTGGAGTTAGACTTCTGTTTGAAGCCAGGCTTTACTATTTACTGATTTTGTAACCATGGATAAGTGCCTTTAACCCCTTTTTACCCCAGCTTTAACATCTATAAAAAAATAGATGAGATAGAGGAGAAAACAATATGTGTATTTTAGAATTATTGAAATATTAAGTGAGATCATATATGTTAAGCACTTATAGTTTTTAACATATCATAATAGTGCTTGCTTTTTTTCATTATGATGGTGATTTTTGTCTTCATTATAAGACTATTGCTGACTCTGAGGATGATTTTGACTTCAAAAGTGTGTCCTTCAGACTTTTAATATACCTCCTTTTGTTACCCACCTCAGAATGTTTATCTTTAGAAATAAATGCATATAAATTTGTCTCACTTAATTTCAGTGTGTAGAAAATATTTTTTCAGTAGTTGGAAAATAATAAAAATATAGTGCACTAGCTTCTTAGCAGCTGAGATTATTTAAGTTGACTATTGGTTCTTAAATTCAATAAAAAATTTACCAGGAAACTCATGGAAGAATCAATCCTCAGAGACCGGCATTCTAAGAGAAGGCCTTTGCTGTGGGAATAATAGACCTGAAGTAAGTATTTTGAGAAAACAGTCGAGCAAATGAAACTAACAAGAGCTTTTGCCTAAAGCCCTTTGCCAATAAACCAAAAGGCTTCATCATTCGGTATGTGTGTCAAGGTTGTTCAGGGGACTTGTTGGGGAAATGTAGTCCCACATTAGGATGGGACCTCTAGGAGAAGCTGTCATGGGCCATGTCTTTTGTGTCCAAAAGTGGCCCTTCTGAGGAAAGTGAGATTTCTGACCATGAAATATTTGCTTCTGGAATAGAAAACGATAGTTGCTTTTGCTCACGCATCTGAGGTTAGCTAAAAGGTTGCCCGGGGGCTGGCTGCTCTAGCACCTCCGTGGGGCAGCTAGTCTCTGTGCATGTAATGTCTTCAGCAGGCTTGTTTTCAGGGCAGTTACAGGAAGCAAGAGAACAAATCAAAGGTGTGCTTATGTTTGAGGCCCAGGTTTCAAGTCTCTTTTGCTGCATTCCATTGGCAGAAGCAACAGAATGGAAAGCCAGCCTAGACGGGAGAGGAGAGCAACTAGACCCCCTTGTGATGAGAGGAACCACAAAATCACACTGCGAAGGGAGAAACAATGGATCACCACCATCTGTGCAATCCACCACATATAGTAAAACTGCTATGTTGCTCTCTAAATAAGCTATAGTCATTTTTCTTCCCTGTTGCTTGTATGTGAGAGTTTCTGTTCCCCTACATCCTTGGCAACACTTGCTAGAATACAGTTGTTTTTTTTTTTTTTTATCAGTCTGATAATAAAAGCTAACGGGTATCACATTGTTATTTGATTTTAATTTTCTTATTGCTAGTGAGGTTGAGCGTATCTTTATATATCTATTAGCAATTTGGGTTTCTTCTGAGAATTACCAAATCATATCCTGCTAATTTTTATATTTGACTTGCTTTATTTTTATAATTCCTTTATATTCTGATTCTTTAAATGCCATTATCACTGCAAACTTCTTCCTCTTCATTCATTTGTCCTTTTAAATTTGCCTCTCATGTCATCTGCCTTGGGCAAAAATGTTGTATTTTTTATGCAGTGAAATATGCCCATCTTTTCCTTTATGAGTTGTGCTTTTTGTGAGTTAAGTCGCTCTCAATTTCAAGACCTTTAATATATTACCCCATTTCTTTCTAAAAATAGTTTTAAAATTTGCCTTTTTATATTCAATTCCCTCATATATCTGGGATTTGTTTCTGTGTATCGTATGAAGGCAAGGATCTAAGTTTACTTTCACTTTACCAATATTCTCAATCCACTTTTTGAAGAGTGCATCTTTCTCCCACTGGTTTTGGTGCCATCCCTGTCACATAGCAAGACTCCCAATGTGAATGGGACTGTTTCTAGACTCTGGAAGTTCCACTGACTTGTCTGCTGTGACACAAAAAAATGTGCTGTTTTATTTATGATAATTTGACTATGGAATAGTTTCTAATGAACAAGAATACTTTCTATTCTTTTTCAAGATTGCTCAGCTATTTGTATGTCTCTACTTTTCTGTATGAATTCTATGTATACCAGCATTTTAAAAAAATTTACTTTACTTTTGACTTTTCTGTTCTGAAATGCAGTGGGCACACATCCAGCAAATGGCAGTTTTCACTGGACACATAGAGCTTACTCCTCCCAAATTCATGGTCATTCCTGTCAAGGGGACCTGTGCCCAGTGGACAAGGGCTGGGACTATATTCTGCTATACCACCTCTCATCCTGGTAGAGCCATTTCTCTGTTTCTCAGTGTTCCTACTTGCTGAATAAAGCTACTAATGTAGAATCTTTTTAAAACAGTAGGAATATTTCTTTAAAAGTAAATAATTCCTAGAAATCCTATTTCTAATTAGAATTCTAGTACTTTCTGAGTTCATATATAATTCCTCATCTCAGATGTCTCAGAATTTAGCCTCTTCACTTAGTCATTCATCAGATATTTACTTAGGCCCTATTATAGGGCTGTTACTGCTTAGGTTCAAGGGATACAATAGCTTACTCAGCAGTTCTCTGAAAAAGAAGAGACAAGATTATTTTAATTTTATATGTGAGGGAACTAAAGCACAAAAAAAATCTGTTAAACTAATTTGATTCAATACAAGTTGCATTTGCTGAGTGCTGACAAAAGTTCCATCTCAGACTACAGGGTAATGTGGTAGGTTCTCAGGGATGGGAGTGTAGAAGATGAAGAAGAAAGGTCTTCCCTTCAAGGCTGTCCTCATCCACCATGACACATTACAGTCTACCTGTAGACATTACACTTGAATCCACAGAAGACCACTTGCCTCCTTTCTGGGCAGATTTTGATTACTTCCTTAAGCAGGTAGACTCTAAATTGGCTTTTGAAGAATGGCTTCTAAATGACTTTTGAAGTATCATTGTCTGATTTTTTCTTTTTTTTTTTAGATTTATTTATTTGAGATAAGAGAGTGAGAGCTGGGAGACAGGGAGAAGGAAAGGGAGAAGCAAACTCCCTGCTGAGCAAGGAGCCTGATGCAGGGCTTGATCCCAGGACTCTGGGATCAGGACCTGAGCCAAAGGCAGACACTCAACCGACTGAGCCACCCAGGCGCCCCCATTGTCTGATTTCTAAGGAGATTATCATGTGCGACATACTGAGAGCCAGAGGAGATACTGGAGCAAAAGGGACCTTGGGAAAAATACACATTGCCCAGACAGGAGGAGAAGAGGATGTTAGGCTGGTTGGAATGGAGCTAGTATTTGGAACATAGAGAGGTGGGACGAGTCAGTTCTCCTGTACCTCCAGGCTAGTAGAAGTCAGTGGATTAGGAGACCAGACATCAGTTAAAATCATGTGCTGGCTCTCAATGCTTTCTCATTGCAATGCTCATTCCTTTCTAAAAGTAATTCCAGTGTAATCTCCTCTTCAAACCCTTTTATAATTCACCACCTAGACATAACCATTCTTCCATTTATTCCTGCTGTACTCTGTGCATTTTAAAATCATAACATCTGTAATTGTCAGCACACATGTTGATGTGTCTATCTCCCTGAGAATAGGGACTTCGCCTTTTGGGCTTTGTGTCCTTAGCAACTAGCACAGTGCCTATTAGTTGAATGATATTTTGTTGACCAACTCACCAGTTAATCCCTATTTTCTACATATCCCTAGTTCTGCATATTTTTTTTTAAGATTTTTTTTATTTATTTGACACAGAGAGATCACAAGCAGGGGGAGCAGCAGGCAGAGGGAGAAGGAGAAGCAGGCTCCCCGCAGAGCAAGGAGCCCGATGCGGGGCTTCGATCCCAGGACTCTGGAATCATGACCTGAGCTGAAGGCAGCTGCTTAACCAACTGAGCCACCCAGGCGCCCCTAGTTCTGCATTTTTAATGCATCTTATGAGGTAGTAATCTGTAGCACTGATGTGACCCTTTGGTCACAGAGTCTCGTGATTTTGTGGGTGTTGATGCAGAGTGTGATGTGATCCTGAAAAGAAAGCTCACACTGCAGAGAGAATGGTCATTGAGCCACAGGTCTCAACCTAATCTAGGCCTTGTTGAGATTTACAGGAAAGATATTTTCTTAGTAATTGGACATTTTCTTCCTAAATCCATGTACTTACCTTGTTCTATAAACTTCAAACTCAAATAACTCAAACTTGTTTAAAAAAACATCTAAGAAAACCAAGTAAGTCTAATGTTTCCTATATTTAGATTTTTTTCTGTTTTTAGATTAAACATTCCTTCTGCATTTCCCAGATACCCCTTATGATATTTGTCTTGAACTTTGAATGAGTGTTCATTCTGACATAGATGGTGTGACACAGCTAGGAAAGTCATTAACTATATCTTCCCTGAGCAAAAAAAGGGAAGTTGATTTTGTAAGCTTGATAAGCATTTACTAAGACTTTGCCATGAGTCAAGTGCTGTTCTAAGGAAGAGGAAATATACTGAGGTTAAAAATGTTTAAAGTATACTTATACCCTTCCAAGGGCGCACTGCAGTTCCGTTGGGGAATCCAGACAGAGCTCAGAAAGCTGCAAATAAGACAAAAACATAAGGGCACTGGGTAGTTCAGAATAGAAGTGCTGGAGGGATCAGAGGCGGAAGCAGTGAGTGAAAGGATCTTGAGAGGAGGTAGGACAGATTCATGGGCTTTGGAGTCAAATAAATCTTGTTATGAATCCTAGTTCTACTGTCACTAAGTAGACATGTAACCTAGGGCAAGTGACATAACCTATAAACCTCATTTTACTCATTTGCAAAACTGGGCTACTGTCTACCTCACAGATTATTACAAATAAAGAATAGGATAGTATATGTAAAGCACAAGCGTCTGGTACATCAGTGGGCTCAATAAATACAAGCTACTTTTATAACTAAGAAAATTAGATAACTATGTTCAACCAGAGTCACCAGAAACATAGTTAATGATAATAATAATAAGTAATAGTGAAACCCCAGGTGCCAGGCATTCTGTTAAGTACTCTCCATGCATTTTCTTGTGTAATGCTTACAACAACTATATGAAAATTATTATCACTTTAATTTTACAAAAGGGAAAAATCAAAGGGAAGTTGCTTAAGTTTTTAAAAATTTCACAATTAGTAAATTTGACTTTTAAACAGGTCCTATATGTAACTGACACTAGACAAGTTTAATCTTCGTTCAGGATCAGAATTTATTATCTGAGATTTGAATGCTGTTGCTGATCTGTACATACTTAGTCAATCTTTAGACTTCAGTTCCCTTCTCAGTTTGAGTATTGTTTAACAAAACCAAAGGCCTGTTTTATAAAGTCAGCTTCATAATGAACTTCAGTCTGCTCTTGGACTCTTGTTGGAAATTGAGGCATAACCTGGTAGCTTGATGCTATTGCTGATCTCAGCTTATTGATTAGGACCTTAGGAACAAAATCAGGCCATGTTATGTTAAAACATCCTCTGGAGGACTAGCCATGATCAATACTTCCATTAACCTGCCAGAGAGAAACCATGTCCAAGCAGGCATAGGTAGAAAATTGGGAGTGAGTGTGAGGTACCTGGCCAGGCTAAGAATGAGATAATGAATATAAGAGAAACAAGACATACCAACACCTCACTTCCTATTAATATTAAAGGAACTGCACTTTACAGACAGAGGACTAGTAACTCTGTCCAAAAAGTGCTTAAAGATAGGAAAATATCAAATCAACATGAAGCTACTGTAAAAAGAAAATAAAATTAAACATTTCAGCTAACAAGGATTCTCCTCCAAAAACTAACAACGAAGCAGTAGAACACTATAACGCCACACTCCAAACTGAACTAAATAGTCTCTAATAAGCATTTTGAGATATTAAAAACACTCCCAATTAAAACTTATAAAACTAGGGCGCCTGGGTGGCTCAGTTGGTTGAGCGACTGCCTTCGGCTCAGGTCATGATCCTGGAGTCCCGGGATCGAGTTCCACATCGGGGTCCCTGCTCAGCAGGGAGTCTGCTTCTCCCTCTGACCCTCTTCCCTCTCGTGCTCTCTATCTCTCATTCTCTCTCTCTCAAATAAATAAATAAAATCTTAAAAAAAACTTATAAAACTAAAAACAAAAATGGACAAACCAATCCATGCAAAGAATGCAATAAAAGATGCTCAAGCTCTGAAAGAAATCCAATAAAGCATTAGGGACCAAGAGAGAGCAGAGTTGAATGGAAATCTAATAAAGACATTTAGGCAGGAAAACAACAAAGAAAATGAAAATGAGATAAAAAGAAGTAAAAAAGGAGCGCCTGAGTTGCTCACACAGTTGAGCATCCAACTCTTGGTTTTGAGTCAGGTCATGATCTCATGGGGTGGGATGGAACCCTGTGTTGAGCTCTGCACTCAGCAGGGAGTCTGCTTGAGATTCACCCTCTCTGACCCTCACCCTACTCCTGAGCATGCTCTCTCTCTCTCAAATAAATAAATCTTTAAAAAAAAAAAAGAAGTAAAAAAATGTTAAAGGAAAGTGGTAGAAGTGACCAACAGACAAAGAAGGTCTGATGCATATATAACAAAATAATGGAACAGAACTAATATTTAAAAGTATAATATAAGAAATCTTAATGAAGACAAGAGAGAACAAGTCCACTTAGTGAAAAGGCTGAGCAGGTACCTGGGAAGATTAACTATGATACATAACCCTAGTAAAATAAAGAAAAGTCCCCAAGGCGTCCAGGCAAAAAGATCACATTACCTATAAAAGTAAAAGAATTAGGCTAGCATCAGATTTATCGAGAGCCATATACAAGGGAAAGAAATAATGGAGCAACATTTTTAAGAAACTCAAGAAAATAAAATGTGAGCCAAGGATTTTTTTTTATCCTGCCAAGATGTTCTTCACGTACTAAGACTATTTAAAGAAAGCAAAACAAAAACAGTTTTGCACATACAACAACTCAAAGCAAACTATACACACAAATACTTTCTGAGCAATCTACTAAGGATGAACCCAGGAAGACTTGGCAAGAATTTAAGATATTTACGTGTAAAGCTAATATGTAAAGCAAAGATGGGGACATTGGTGGAAGAATAATATGTAAAGGCAATATGTTCTGATGAAGTAGAATGAATATAACCAAAAAATGAGTGAAGAAAGAAAAAAGTAAGATCATTGATTGACTCTCTTATCAGTAATTGGTGAGTATCGAAGGATACCATTTTAAACTGACAAACTTGTAAGAGGTTAAATAAAAAAAAAAAAAAAGGAGGGCGCTTGGGTGGCTCAGTCAGTTAAGTGACTGCCTCTGGCTCAGGTCATGATCCTGGAGTCCCAGGATCGAGTCCTGCATCAGGCTCCCTGCTCAGTGGGGAGTCTGCTTCTCCCTCTGACCCTCCCCCTTCTCATGCTCTCTCTCTCTCTCTCATTTTATCTTTCTCAAATAAATAATAAAAAAATAAAATCTTAAAAAAAAGAAAAGATATTAATGGCACGGTAAATGATAAAAATACAAAACACTCACTAGAGCAAAAATGCAAATCTTCCTAAACACCAAAACAAATGAAGCAAGGAAGACACACCAAATAAAGATAAAAGCAAAGTAAATGCAACATAATACACATAAAATAATTTGACAGGATTGAGACTACACAAATCACTCATATCAATAAATGTGAGTGGGGTTTTAACTCATCCATTAAAAGAGAATAATTTCAAGTAGGCTCCTAAAGCAAAACTCAACTCTATGCTGTTTACAAGGAGAGTAGCTATAGCACCTCTGCTTTAGCCAGACTGGCCCCTGGGCTCTGTAGACCTTGCTCATTATGCTGGTTCCCTGCACAACTGCTCAGACGAGTGTCCTTGCTGTGTGGACCCCAAGTGTATTGAAAGATTCTGGAAAAAATATCTTGTGCAATTTATTGCTCTATCTATTGGGGAGATTTAGAATGTTTTAGCCCACAGGGTCTTTATTACAGAGAGGAGGAAAAATTCCTGCCAGCTTTTATTTTAAGAATGATTTTATGTCTTTTGAGTAATGTGTTAGTTTTAATTTTAAAAAACATGACGCTTGGAATGCTTGGCAATAAGTTATATCTTAATTAGAAACAAGTGCATATGTCATGAGTTTTGTTGTTTCAGCCTCATTCTACTCTTTTATATGCTCACCTTTATTTTTCTTGTATAATTTCCAGCTCCATCTTTTGTAATCTTATTATATTTTATTTATCTTTTTAACCTGCCTCAAATTATTTATGGAAAAATGTAGCATAAAAGAATAAATTTGAAATATTTCAAATATGAAAGCAGGGAGAGCGGCAGGCAGAGGGAAAGGGAGAAGCAGGCTCCCCGCTGAGCTGGAAGACTGATGCAGGACTCAATCCCAGGACCCTGGGATCATGACCTGAGCCGAAGGCAGATGCTTAACCGACTGAGCCACCCAGGCGCCCCTCCCTGTTGACTTTTAAAGGTGGAAGTCTTACACACTCTGAGGCAAGTTTTTCTATACTCTTATTAGTTTGTTTCTTGCTTCAGGAGAATATTTTAAGATCCTTAGTTTTATAACTTTTTCTCAAAGGTTTCTCTTTACTAAACTTGAAAAAAATTGTATTTTTAGCCTCCACTGTGTTTTCTTCTTGTGCTTTTTCCTCTCTCAATTTTATAAAGAGAGAGGCCAGTGCCAAATAGTGTTTATATTTAAAATACACTGTACCTAAGTATTTATAGATATGAATTTTGTTTTTTTTAATACTTTTAACTACTTTTTCTGTACTTGTATCCTCCTGTAAGATGAGATTGGCCTTTTCCGCTCATTCTCCTGTTCCCTTCTTCACCAGTGGCCAAGTCAAGTTGCTGTAGCATTAATTCTTATTTAGTGAGAAAATGCATAACTTATAGGCAAAAAAAAAATAACGACACATTGTAAAGACTTCAAGGATATGAGGACTAACACATAGCAAGAGAAAATATATTGGTTCACTATTCAACAGACACTTATTGACCACGTACTATGTTGCAGTCACTAACTAATCCCTCTGGGGACGAAGTGCTGAGAAAACACAGCAACATAGTTTTTGACTTCACAAATATTGGTAGGGAAGACAGCAAGCAGATTTACAAGAAGGCAAGTAAATAATAATGTAGTGAGTATTGTGATGGGGTACAGCGCGTGGTATGGTAGCACACCAGAGGCCACCTAGCCTAGACCTGGGTCAGAAAGTCTTCCTGGTGGAAATAACGTCCAGGATGAGAACTTGAGAATGAGTAAGCAGAAGAAAGAAAAGGAAGGAAAGAAGGAGGGAAGGAAGGAAGGGGGGGAGCAACGGAGGAAGGAAGAAAGAATGGAAGAGAGAGCCGGAGAGAGAGAAAGAAAATAAAATGGGGGGGAAGGAAGGAAGGAAAAAAGAAAAATAGAAAAATGGAAAGTGAAGAGAATTAGGAAAAAGTTTTAAGCATAGAAAACAAATTATTGTTAAGAAAAAGCTTGGCATGGGGCACCTGGGTGGCTCAGTCAGTTAAGCCTCTGACCCTTGATTTCAGCTCAGGTCATGATCTCAGGGTTGTGAGCTCGAGCCCCATGTGGGGCTCCGTGCTGAGGGTGGAGCCTGCTTAAGATTCTCCCACTCACCCTCTCCCTCTGCACCCCTGAACACCGCTTGTGCGTGCGCGCTCTCTCTCTCTCTCTAAAAAAAAAAAAAAGAGAGAGAGAGAAGGAAAAGCTTGGCATGTTGGGGAACTGAATATGCATTATTATGGCTATAATACAGAGTTCAAGATTGAGAAGGATGGTGTAGGAGAGAAACTATAAAGCTCTCAGTGCTCCCCAAGCTATTTGTTGTGAAAACCAGTTTTTTAAATTTCCCAATCTGTTGCCAACCCATACTTTAGTAAATTACTGGGTAAAGGAATGACTGATGGCATGTTTGCATGTCGTGGCAATATCAAAAGACTATAAAGGTTCCTAACTGCTACTCTATTTCTGTCCTGACCTTGTTGGGGACCAATAACAGCTGGTCAGTCCTCAGCAGTCCAGGGCCACGCTTGAAGAGGACTGTTGCATGTCATTATTCACATCCCTATCCTGAGAATAGTGTGGAACCAAGGAAGGTTAGTCTGGGGAGGGATACTTGACTGCAATGTGCAAATGTCTGGTTTTCCCTTTAAGTGTCTCTTCCCCCTTTTAATCACCTTTATCTGGCTTAGATATTCTTTCCTATAAGTCACCCATCCCAAACCATTCTTGAAGGGGTTAGCATAGTCTGGACCTCCTTTGGGTCATCAGAAATCAATTCCATACGAGTAGCTCCAAAATCTGGGGTTGGATCCTGTGATAATCCCTAGCATTTTCACTTGAATATAGAGCTTCCAGAGTTGGCTTGGGGCCTGGTGAGGCTCCAAGGGGCTTGTGTCTCTAGTAAGACTTCTGTATCAAATATGAGCTCCTAAGGTTTTTCTGATCTCCCAGTTACAGTGGTCTTAGGACTCTGTTCTTTGTTCAGGAATAGGATATGGAAATGATACAGAAATTCTTGAAATAGTTGTCACTTTATTCAGTAGCAGCGATTATACAGATTTCTACAATCTGGAATTATAAATTTTCAACAGAAAATCTTCAACAGGGATTAAATACCATTTAGGCTTAACCTGAGAAAGCAGACACTTTTCTTAGATATTGTTAAGGGCCCAGATAAAGTAAAATTAGCACATAGGGCATTGCTTTTGGATAGAATGTACAAAGTTGCAAGAGAACATCAATGCTACCCTAACAATAAGAAGAAGAGGATATGCTACCAAAAGAGAAGGAAGGAAGGAAGGAAGGAAGGAAGGAAGGAAGGAAGGAAGGAAGGAAGGAAGGAAGGAAGGAAGGAAAAGGAAAAAGGAAAGGAAAGGAAATGAAAAAGGAAAGGGAAGGGAAAGGAAGGAAAGGAAAGGAGGGAAAGAAAGGAAGAATCAGAGAATTGAAGGTACAAAGAAACCTCAATGAACTATTTCCAAAAATTGATGGGTCCTTCCCAGAAGTAGAGACTCATGAATGCTTTCATCCCCAGTGGAGTGATGGGAAGAGAAGCAAGAGATCATGGAGGAGGAGAAATCAGCTGGCTGAACTTTTATATAAGTATAAACAAATATTTATTTATTGAGGTATAATTGAGGTACATATTTAAAGTGCACAATCTGATAAACTTTGACAAATGTCTATACCTGTGTAACCATCCCCACAATCAGAATAATAAACATACCCACTGCCCAAAAGTTTTCTCCTGCCCCTTGATGATTCCTCCTTCCTGCCCCTCATCCTATCTCAAGGCAACCATTGATCTGCTTAATATCACTAAGGAATAGTTGCATTTTTTTAGAGTTTATATGAATGGATTCTGTAGTAATCTTTTTTTTTTAATCTGGCTTTTTTTTACACAGCATAATTATTTTGAGATTTACCTGTATTTTATGTATCAGTATTCTGTTCCTTTAAAAAAAAATATTATTTGACAGAGAGGGAACACAAGCAGGGGGAGTGGGAGAGGGAGAAGCAGAGTCCCCGCCGAGCAGGGAGCCCAATGCTGGGCTCAATCCCAGGACCCCAGGATCATGACCTGAGCTGAAGGCAGATGCTTAATGACTGAGCTACCCAGGTGCCCCTCCATTCCTTTTTTTGGCTAAGTACTATTCTACTGTATGGATGTACCACAATTTATTGATCATTCACTTACTGATGGGCATTTGGCTTGCTTCCAGTTTGGAACTATTACAAAAAAGCTGCTACAAACATTCCTGACCAAGTATTTTTTGGAAATATACTCTCATTTCTTTGGAAGAGTTAGCAATAGAATGGCTGGATCACATGGTAGGGTATATGTTCACATTTTTAGGAAATGGCCAAAGTGTTTTCTGAGGTGGTTGTGCCATTTTACTTTCCCCCAGCAGTAAATGAGTCCCAATCCCTCCACATCCTTGTCAACACCTGTTAAGTCCAGTCTTTTAGCCATTCTAATGGATGTTCAGTGATATCTTGTTGGCTTGGTTTACATTTACTTCACAACTAATGATGTTGACCTTATTTGCCATCAATATATCTCCTTTTGTCCATCCAAATCTTTTCCCCAATTTTTAATTAAGTTGTTTATCTTCTTGTTGAATTTTTAGGGTTGTTTACATATTCTGCATTCAGGTCTTTCATCAGAAGTATGATATGCAAATATTTTCTCAAATCAATGACCTTTTCATTCTTTTAATATCTTAAGAATTTGTTCCATTTCTCTTAGTATCTTTAATTTTGATAAAATATATTTTATCTTTTTTTTAATAATTGTGCTTTTGGCATTATATCTAAGACAGATTTCCCTGTCCCAAGGTCACAGAGATTTCTCCTATGTTTTCTTCTAGAGGTATTATATTTTTAGTTTTCACAGTTTTTAATGGCTTGTTTTTTTTATTTTATTTAAGTATAATTAACATACACTATTATATTGATTTCAGATATACAATATAATGATTCAATAGTCCTATACATTATTACTCAGTGCTCATCCCAATAAGTGTATTCTTAATCCCCTTCATCTATTTCATCTCTCCCCCACCCACCTCCCCTTTGCTAATCACCAGAATCAGACTATTGCAGTTTATAGTAGAGTGGTATAAAGGCTGTATGTAAGTTCCAAATATAGCATTTGGAATTCTTAGATCCACTTTTGACCAGTGTGATGAATCATATAATTTGAACAATAGCTAACATTAGGAAAAAAGAAAATAAAAAAGAACCTGATATCTGGGTTTTGGTAATTTTTTACAAATACAATAATCATTGTAGGACAAATTCTCTTGATGTGTTTACTTATATTAGTTTTGTTCCAACTGTGAGTTACATTATGTTACCCTACCCTCAGTACATTTCTTTTTTATTTTCCCCCACCTCCTTGCTTTTTATTCATCTTCCCTGAAATACATTTGCCTTCTAGGCACTTTCTAGGCTTAATGGTATGGTAGAAGGAGCTCTGAATTTTGAGATAGATTTGTCCCCAAATCTTTATTCTCCCACCTTATAATTATGAGAACTTTTGGAAAGTTACTTTACCTGTCAGTGAACATAATGTTCTTAAATAAAAATGGAGCTGAAATCCTATGTCAGACAATTGATGTGAGGATTAAATGAGGGAATGCATACAAAGTGGCTGCCATTCAGTAGACCCTCAGCAAATGTTCATTCTCTTTCTTTTTCATTATGCAATAATATAATATAGTAACATAATATGTTGGTCTGAAGTTATGATACCATAAATTTAGAAGGTTAGATCTAATTTTTTCTAGTAACTCTTACTTCTATCACTAAATTTCAATGTTTTTGTTAATTTCAAACTCTTTTAAACCAATGATTCACACTTAAAAGGTGAACTCCTGAGATGGGTCCTGATACTTGTCGTAAATATAGAATTTAACATATAAGTAGATAGATTTGGAGCCAATATAGTTCACTCTTTTGGTGAATTATGCCTTCCTGATAATACGTGCACAATTGTATTGATATGAGAAAAAAGCAGGGGAAACATGACATTTATTTTTATATGATACATTGCATAATTGGGAGGTGAAGTGGAAATACAAGATATTCTTTTTTTTAAATTTTTTATTTGAATATAGTTGACACATGATATCACATTAGTTTCAGGTGTACAACATAGTGACTCAAGAACTCTATACATCATGCTATGCTCCCCACCAGTGTAACTACCATCTGTCACCATACAGCATTATTACATTACCATTGGCTAGATTCTCTATGCTGTGCCTTTTATTCCCATGACTTAATTCATTCCATAACTGGAAGCCTGTATCTCTCACTCCCCTTCACCCATTTTGCTCATTTCCCCACCACACTTCCCTCTGGCAACCATCAGTTTGTTCTCTGTGTTTATAAGATCTGATTTTGGTTTTAGTTAGTTTGTTTATTCATTTGTTCTTTAGATTCCACATATGAGTGAAATTATATGGTATTTGTCCTTCTCAGTCTGACTTACTTCACTTAGCATAACGCCCTATAGGTCCATGTATGTTGTCACAAAGCATTGCAAATTATATGTCCAATAAGGGGTTAATATCCAAAATACATAAAGAATTTACACAACTCAACACCCAAAAAACAAACTACAATTTAAAAAAACAGGCAGAAGACCTGAATTTTTCCAAAGAAGATATACAGATGGCCAACAGATGCATGAAGAGATGCTCAGTATCACTAATCATCAGGGAAATGTAAATCAAAACCACAATGAGATATCACCTAACACCTGTCAGAATGGCTAAAATCAAAAGGATAAGAAATAACAAGTGTAGACAAGGACGTGGAGAAAAAAGAACTCTTGTGCACTGTGGGTGGGAATGTAAATTGGTGCACCCACTGTGGATAACAGTACAGAGGTTCCTCAAAAAATAGAAATACCATATGATCCAGTAATTCTACTATACTGGGTATTTACCCAAAAAAATGAAAACACTAATTTCTATTTTTTCTAGATTTGGTAAATTATATTTTCTAAGAATTGATTTCATCTAAGCTTTTAAAGTGTATTGGTGTAAACTTGTTTTAATATCCTCTCATTATCTTTTAAATACCTGCAGCATCTGAAGTTATGTCCATTTTTTAAATTCCTATTACTATGAATTTTCACCTTCCTTATTTTATTGTTACTTGATATTGCCAGAGGTTGACTATTTTATTAGTATTTTTAAGGAAACAACTTTTGTCTTTGTTGATTCTCTGTATTGTATCTTTGTTTTCTGTAACATTGTCAGCTCTGTATTAGTTTTCTATTGCTGTGTGACAAATGACCACAAACTTAGCAACCTGAGTAATACCCATTTATTATCCTAAGTCTGGACATGAGTTAGCTGGATCCTCTGTTCAGGGACCCCACCCCCCTCCCGAGCTGAAATCAAGATGTTGGCTAGGGCTATGATTCTCATCTGAGGCCTGGGATTCTCTTCCAAGCTCACTGGTTTTAGCAGAATTTGTGGTTAACATGACTGTGGTGCCCCCGTTTTCTTGCTAGCTGGCGACTGAGACCATTCTCAGCTTCTAGCAACCAAACACAGTTCTTTGCCATGTGGGGCTGTTCACAGCAGTGGCTATGTGCTTTGTTTCAAACCAGCAGGAGAATCCCTGGTGAAGTTTTGAATCTTTTTGACTTCTGTCTCTGACCTCTAGATCCTCTTTTAAAAGGGTTCACCCAGTTAGGTAATGCCCACCCACATGCAACAACAGGGGATTAGATTGGGTGTGTATACAAGGACAGAAATCTTGAGAGTCATCTCAGAATTTTCCTACCAGAAGTTCTTATATTTATTTTTTAAAAGAAACACTTATGTTGGTTTTATTCTGTTGTTTTTTTATAACTTCTGAAATTAGATGCTTAATTTTGGTTTTCTAAAGTATTTCTCAAAATCCATTATAATTTCTTTTTTAAGCAATGCGTTATTAAAAGTGTATTTGAAATTTTTTAAATGTATGGATTTTTAAATCTATTTTCCTTTAATTATTAATTTCCTTCTTAACTGCATTGTAGGAGAGAATATATTGACTGTATGATATCAATACTTGAAAACTTTTTGAAATTTTTTCCATTTTCTTATTATAATGCTGTCAATGTTTTCCTTGTTATTGAGGTCATGTTATTTTGTGTATACCTACTCATGACCATTGTATGTTCTTGATCAATTAAATCTTTTATCACTATGTAAGATCTCCTTATCACTAGAAATTTTTACCGTAATATACTTGTCTCAACTTTGTTACTGTTTGTGTGGTATAATTTTTCTATCCTTTTATTTATTTATTTATTTATTTTTAAAGATTTTATTTACTTATTTGACAGAGGGAGACACAGCAAGAGAGGGAACACAAGCAGGGGGAGCGGGAGAGGGAGAAGCAGGCTTCCCGCGGAGCAGGGAGCCTGATGCGGGGCTCAGTCCCAGGACCCCAGGATCATGACCTGAGCCAAAGGCAGATGCTTAACAGCTGAGCCACCCAGGCGCCCCTCTATCCTTATATTTAAAATTTTATTGTGTCATTATAGTTTAGATGTGTCTCTTATCAACAGATATATCTGGATTTAAAAAATCAAGTCTAGAAACTTGGCCTGCTAATTGGAGTTTTCAGTGCAGTTGTATTTTTGTCATTACTAGCTGGTTAATTCCAGCATTCTATATGCTTTCTATTTCTTCTGCTGTTCTGTTTTTTTAAGATTCTCCTTCCATATCTTATTTTACACTAATTAGAAAAAATAATAGAATTATTTTGGAGTAAGATTATTAATAATAATTAATAACATTATTATTTTGGAAATTACACATCCTAATCTATTTTTTTATGATTCTTATAGATATGTAAGCATTCAAATTTAATCTGTTAATCCATAAATTTAATCAGCATTTTAGTTCTCTTTCGAAACTCAAAACATTTAAAATTCTAACCATCTCTCCCAAACATTGAATTCTAGTTCCATCTTTTTATAACTCCACATTATTATTTTTATTCATTTAGTGTTATCATTTCTTTGCCATTCATTTCTTTTACCACCTGAATGAATTCTTTTATTCTAGAAATACAGTTTTTTTTTTAGAATTTAAGTGAGATTTATAGGTGGTAAACATTTTCAGTTTTAGTTTCTCTGAAAAATATCTTTATACTACTCTTATTCTTTTTTAAAATATATACTTTATTTATTTATTTGAGAGAGAGAGCACGAGTGGGGCTGGGGAGGGGCAGAGGGGCACCCCACTGAGCAGAGAGCCTGACATGGGGCTTGATCCCAGGACCCCGGAATCATGACTTGAGTATAAGACAGACACTTAACTGACTGAGCCACCCAGGTGCTCCTATACCACTCTTATTCCTGAAGATGATTTTCTTTGGTTTGTAATTACAGTTGATAATTATCTTGTCTTGGCACCTTGAAGATGTCATTCCTCTGTTCTCTGGCTTCCATTTCATTCCCTTTTGGACAAAGTTGCCCATATTATTTGCAGTAGTTTTGTTCTATGAAGTTGCTGTAAACACCGAATTAGCCAATACTGAACTATTGTTCCTAGAGGGAATATAGGGTTAGGTTTCTGTGAGCTTCTGGTCACAACATTTTCATCAGTGATCAATATATAACCTTGTTTTATATGTGGGGTGTATCATACATATTGTTGATTCATTAACATTAAACTCACAGCCAGCAGCACCATAACCCATGGCTGAAGGAAGCTTATCTGTTTGCTAGGCCCATCACAAACTTCTTGCACTTAGGAACAGTAAGACAGCACTTCAGCACCAAGCTTGGGAGGCATTTTCAACTGCAAAATCACGGAAAAAAAAAAAAAAAGCACAAAAATGGGGAAGATGAGGCACTCAATAGACTGTGAAAAAGACACAAGTTTGCCCTATGAGAACTGAAATAAGACGAGGCCTCCCAGCTGGACCTCAGCTGGGAACACGTGTTGGGAAAGTCTAGTATTTTGCCTGTCTGTGCATGTCCATGAATAACCATGCAATGGCTGCAAGTATTGATTTTGGGGTTACAAATAAATTTTAGCACATAGATAAATTTGGAAATAGGGAATCCGTGACGAGGCAGGGTCAATGTAATTAATCTTCTCAGTTTTTGTACTCGACAATTTCACTATAAACTATAGTTATAAACCATAAACATAAACTATTATAGTGAAGAAAGAAGCTTCTTCAAATATTCCCTGTCCCATTCTCTCTTTCAGGAACTCTACTTAGATGTATTTTTTGAAATTTTTACTAAATTAGTATTTATGACTCAACTATTCTTCTATGTCTTCATTCCTCTGTGTTGCATTATGAATTAATTCTTTGGATCTAATTTCTAGTTTGCTAAATCTTTTCTCAACTGTACAAATCTGCTGATAGAGCCATTGCTCAGATTTTAATTTATTTTATTTTTAATTTTTACAAATTTTTGATACTTTTTTTTTCAAAGATACTTAGTCTTTTTCATCATCCCTTGCTCTTGGTTTATACTTTGTATCCTCTCTTTTATTTCTTTAAGCATATTATGTCCATATTTATATTTTCTATCCCATGTTTGATAATACCACTAACTGAAATCATTTTGATTCTGATTTTATTTTCTGCTATTTTATTTTCTAACTCATAGCACTTGCAACACCTTCTTTACTGATATATTTTATGATTTTTTTAAACTATATATTTTGGAAGTTTATTAGTAATTTTTTGAGGCCTAGACTGTAGATGGGTTTCTTCAATGAGGATTTAGTTTTCTTCTCCTAAGTGCTTGGAGCCCATTTAAACCGAGTGGAGTACTTGAAGGTTTTTCAAGCCACCAGGACTGTAGAAACTTAGACAGCTAACCTCCATGAATCCCAGCCTGTGTACCTAAATTCTTAGGGAGTATTCTTCTTCTCTACCTAATACCAAATTCTGAAACAGGGAATCTTTTGCTGAGAGTGCAGCCCTTTGCAGTCACAACTTTATGAATAGGGCTTCCTTTTTAGTGTCTCCTATTGAGTGTGTTCTAGGCTTTGCTTCCAGTCCTCCTGCCTTGGGAGGCTGTGAAAGCTGAAACTGGGTGTGCTTAGGGTAAAGCCAGTTCTGCTTCCTTTCCCTTCTGTGTATTTGTTACCTGAATCATGCTTACTGATTTTTAAAAAAACGATGTATTCACTCATTTGGCCTCATGTTTTATTAGAACCAAGAAGAATAGGGTGGTGTTTAGTGTCACATATGTTATATATTATTAACATACCAGGTTTTTTTTCTATTTAAGGCTCTATTTTTGTATTATATGAAAAAGTTTAGAGGAATACACACACACACACATATATATATATAACTTTGATTTTTTTTTCACCTAGAAGATTATCAACAGCGGAAATTTAGTAAATTTCTCTTTGTTTGGAAGATACCTTTCAGAATCCACTTCCACAAATATAAAACAAAACAAAACAAAATAAAACACAACATGGGATACATTCAAAGGTTGCCAAGGATTCTTTGATTTTATGGATGAAGTTATTCAGTCCGCATGCATATTTGATAAAAGGACAATCACTGTTGTCTGAGCCCGGGTCTAAAAAGTCCTAGGTCTTTCTGGTTCTGTAGTTCTCCTACATTCCCGGAGTACTTACATAACTATTGTGATTTCTTAAGTATGTGTGTCCTATAGAATCAGTGAGAGATCTCAGGGAATGAGAATCAGCAGAGTGGTATATTTTAATGTAAGTGTGCCTTAATGCTTATAAAAAGTGAATCATCTACTTCTGGAAGAAACTTCTGGAAACTTCTGGAAGAATGTGGCAAAATAAAATTCTATTCAAATGCATTTTAGCAAAGGTGACTATTTTGAGGTTAATTTTAGGATCCTTAAGTAAAATTTTCCTTTGCTGGGGGAACTCCTCCATGCCTTGGAGCAGTGATAGAATGTACAAATATACACTTAAAAATTATTTTTCTGAAATGACTGTATCAAAAGCAACTTATAATTTTAAATGTTTTTCACTTGGAGATGCTGTATTTAATCCATGGATTTAAAAAAGTCCATGGATTTAGATACCTTAGTAAGCGAGATTCACATCACAAGAGAAACATAGTAAATATGTAACAGCCGGAAGTTTCACTCCCACCCATTGTTCTTTCCTGCCTCCCTCTCCTAGTGAGACCTTGAAAGTGAAATTGTTCTTATTCCCCTGTGCTCCTCCAATATGCTCCCATAGCAGCCAGGGAAGCAAGAGGAGCTTTTAAACATGCAACTCTGATCTGGCCTGTTTTCTGCTTCATACCCTTCAGTGATTTCCCTTTTCTCTTAGGACAGGCTCCACATTCCTTAATATGGCTCACAGACCCTGGACCCTGAATCGCTGGCACCTGCCCACCTTCACAGCCCTCCTCCCCCCAGCCTTCTGCAGCCACTCCGCCCACCTCCTGCTCCTAGAACAAGCTACTTCCCACTCAGTCTTCACAGGGCTATTTTTTCTGCTTGGAATCATACTCTTCCACTCTGTTGCCTGGCTAGCTTCAGGTCTCTGCTTAAATGTTACTTCCTCCGGGAAGCGTTCTCTGAAGCTCTTTGTTCTTTTCTTTCCCAGTACTTAGCCCTTTTGAAATTAAATAATTATTTGTGTAAGTATGTGTTTAACATCGGTCTCCCTACAAGCTGTCAATGCCATGGGCAGTGAATACTTGTAATTCTACCTCATGACTGCATTCCTGCCACCGAGCACAGTGCCTGGCACACCGGAGACACTGGAAAATTATTTATTGGATGAATGGATGGATGAATGAATAATAAAATGGTATGGAAGTCCAGGATACAAGCCTAGATGTGAAAACACAAATTTTAGCTATCATCGGGTTTCTAGACATTTATTTGCTGCAGGAGGGTTTAGCCTCTGTAATTACCAAGTACATTGAGAGAGTCATTTGCCATCAATGGTCAACCTGGAGAGAGATCTTGGGCATCCTGAGCTGACAGAACCTGCTGTGACCGTGTTCCTGTTGAAAGTTTTTATCAACACCTGAGATGAGGATGTTGGTGTAGCGTTAACAACACCGACAAAAAAGGCTGGAGCCAGTGACATAATGTGTCCAAAAGGATCTCACTCAACAGCTTAGAGAGGTGGATCAAATTTAATAAGGAAAAATACAGAACATTGGACTTCAGTGCCCCACATCTGACTGAACAAATACAGGATAAAGGACCTTAAGAGCAAAACATATGAAATGTGTGGAGATTTTAACTGACCGCATGAATCAGTCATGTGGCCTGCCTGCCAAAGATGCTGATTTGACGTGAGTCTCCTTTAATAGAAGCAGTGTGTGGAGGATGGCAGTCACGGAACTTCCCCAGTCGGACCACCCTTGCGGGGGCCACATCCAGTTCTGAGAAGCAGAGGTTGAGGGAGAGTAGAATTTGGTAGAATATAACAGGGTTGTCAAACAAAGGGCAGGACCACTGGATTTGTTCTCTTATAGATGGAAAGAAAAGACCTGGGGCCACCAGGGAAATTCCAGGGAAGTGTCTCTCAATTTCATGTTAGGAGCTGCCCAACAGGGAAGTGGGCAGTGCTGAGCTCCCCTCTGCTAAAGGAAATGACACTTTAGGAATTACACAAGAGAGTGCAAACTGAGTTTGGGAAGCTCTCTGTGGGCTCAGGGAGGGCATCTCAAGGTGGGAGAGTCCCTTCCTCCTTTATGTAGTTCGGCCCCTCAGGATATTTGGAGTGCCAAGCCAGAGATACATGGCCAGTTAAATAATTATTTATAGAGATCTCCTCCATTGTGTCTGGAATTCCCCAATCTAGCCTCACTCTTAGAGGATAATCTTATTTGTCCTTATTTTTGTCACATGGGCCACCGTTAGAAGCAATAGAGAGGGGGCGGAAAGACCCCCTGTTATAGAGGGAATTGATGCATGGCGGAAAAACTGGACAGGTTGCTGTCAAGGTCCCTCTGCACCGTGTTTCTGTCTTCCCAGTAGAAGGCAGAAGAAGTAAGTGCTCTGAAATTAGGGGGAATTAAGAGAAGATGTGGGAAATATCTTAAAGAGCCTTTATCATACACAGGATGAAATACAAGGAAAATTAGAATGATGATCATATTCTATAAAGCTGTTTTTCACAACTGTGGTGGTTGATAAATATGCTTGGTTACCCCAACCCAGGAGCACTGTATGTATCCCTTGGCCCCAGAGGAGGACTGCAGGGAGATTATGAATGAGACAGAGTAAATTACCCTTCTAGAGAGAAAAACAGAAAGTGCATCTCTTCCTGCTAATATCCCATTTTCTGTTATTCTCTTTGAATCTACATGATGGAGCTTATTTTCTATGAAGAAGCCAATAAAAGGTACCTGAAAAGAGATACATGGTCAACTAAAAATTATTTTTCTTTAGTTCTCTTTCTCTTCCTTGGTTTGGACCTGAAAACTTACTTTCGTGGGGGGGGGGGGGCGGGAAGCAAACACATGTAGCTAAGATTGTCCATCAACCTGTGTCAGAGGGTGACATGCAAATATTCTCATTAAAGTTTAGCTCAGGATAGATAGATTTGATGATACCCATCACTAAAGGAAGCAGTGTTCACGATAGCAAAGAGCTGTTCTCTCTGTTATGAAATAATAAATTCATTGATTAAAAGACTGCATTTTCCAAAAGAGAGTACACTTCACACTAGAATTTGGTATTGCTTTCCAAGCATATGGCCATAGCAATTGGAAAACTGACTTGAATTTTAAAACAGGGATTTTAAAATGGAGTTGGGCTTGACATTTATTAGCTGCCTGACTACTTGCAAATGACGTAACTTGCCTATGCCTAAATTCCTTCATCTATAAGGTAAGGATAATGATGCCTACCTTGAATGGTTCTTACAAGTGTGAAATAAGAAATGTATAGGTGCCCCTGCATAGCATAAAAGCAAGCACTCAGCTAATAGGAGTCACTGACAGAGCTGGGGCCACACTGTTGTCAGTCTTGTGGAGTGCAGAACTGTGGCTGCCTGGAGCAGCAATCGGGGTGCACAGCTTAAATAGCATTAGCTTTGGGGAGTTGGAGAGAGATCTCCATTAACTTCAGATTTTCAGGAGGGAAGGACACATTAATTCCAGTCAGTTCTTTGATCGATACCCTGGTCATATAAAGGAAGTAACATCAGTTTTTGAAAATTACTTGAATTAGGAGTTTCCTGGTTAAATTTCATTGAACTTCCTACAAGTAACTTAGGGACTTCTGTACTTACTTTGGTCTGGTCACTGGGTGCCACTTAGCACCTGCTTGCTGTTCTGACGAAATGAACCAGTGGGAACTGCTGAGTGTGCCCATCAATTATCAGTGCCCTTGGTTCCCTGAAAGAGTTAATGATACCCAACTACATCTAGTGAGAGCAATCTGAGAGAGTCAAACTCAAAAGGTGGGTTTTTGTTTGTTTGTTTTTTAAATACATTATCTGCATGTCCCAGGTAGGTCAGCTAGGAAGGTGGTAAGATATGGTTGAATTACTTGAAGTGCTTAAGAAATGACCCTGATAGAATATCCATAGGGGTTAGGAAACGGAATTTATTTCTTGGTTTAGCATTTTGGCAGAAATTACTTGGCATTTGTCACTTGCAAGATAAATAGAAGTTCTGATTTCTGTTCTCAAGAAAATACACTTGGCTCCTTACTTTCTCTGCGCTTACCCCTTGGCCCTCATTTTGTATTAGAATTTGAAGGGGTAGACTCAGTACTTGGCATTTAGTCAATTTGATGAGTTCACGTACTCTCATCCCTGGGTTATTAAATAGTTCAAAGATAAATATTGCAGCAACTTGTTGAATATGCAACATGCATCTGATTTGAGTGGCATTTTATAACAAATGGTGATTATTTAGTATTTACATATACTTTGAAAGTATTTCAGATTAGCTTTTATTAATAATGAGTAGTCAAGTATGTAACTGGGCTCAATGGGCAAGAGAAAAATAAAATTTTGATTTTCCACAAAAAGGTTCAAACTCGGAAAGAGAGAAAAATACATATGTGTCTTTGTATATGTATGCATATGTGGGACAGATACATGTCCCAAGCGACATGACTGAAGGAGATTAACTGGACCAAAATTTAGGCTGCCTAGTGAACCAGGCATGAAACCTTAGTTTCATGTGAGTCGGCGACCTGCTCTCACTGCCTGGGCTTTTGTGCAAAGACTGGAGGAAGCTGTCAACAGCCTGGATTCTGAGAACACTCCTGCCCCAGGAGGGAAGGCTTGTGATGAGCTCATGGGGCTTTCCAGCGCTGACCGCCAGCCGTGGCAACCACGAGTTCTCCAGTAGTGAAACCTGGCCTCTAAGTTATCAAGCGTCTATTGTAACATATTCGGCTCTAAGCAGAGGTCACTATTTTAAGGATGACTCAAGTCCGGGGTCAAATGGAGATGACTGATGGGGTCTATGAACACAGCTGGTCCTTCCCAATAAGGGGAGTGAGGGTGACACTGGCGTGTGTAGATTGGGAGGGTCCGGGGTTGGTCCTCCCTGGAGGAACTGCATGGATGCATCTTGGACAAGAGTGATGAGAGTGCATTACGTTGGCTTCCACAATCCTGGGAAAGTGTTAAATCATGAAGTCACATAAAGTGTGAGTGTGTGTGTGGGGGGAGGGAGTTGTGCAAGGGGAGGAGGACGTAATTGTTTCCCTTGTCTCCCCTGAGGGAGGGGGACTCACCGCTGCGCCATCTCGCACTTTTCCTGGCTCAGACCTGGCCCCGTCCACGTTCTCTTCCTCTGTCCGCAGACCCCCCAGCCGATCTTGCCCTATCTGCAGACCACCACTCCCGAGGAATGGGGAGGTTGGGGGGGCTTGTTCAGGCCTGCTGCACTGAGGTCGCTGCGGTCGGGGAGGGCGCGGGGAGGAGGAGGACCCCGGGCGCAGCCGTGGTGGGTGCGCCCTGCCAAGAAGGGCGGGGGCGCCGGAGCGCGCACGCGGAGTGGGAGAAGGAGGGAGCGGGGAGGGCGTGTGAGAGAGAGAGAGCCACAAGAGAAGGGAGCGCGCCCGCCGCCGCCGCCCTCCTCCGGAGAAAGCTGGAGTGAGGCTGTGCGAAGCGCCGCATTTCAATGAGAACCGGCACAGGCACATCCCTGCACTAGCGGCTGCAGCCCAGACGCCCGCGCTCCAGCAGCTGCTGCAGCCCAGCCCCGGCCCCGGCCCCGCCGCCGCCCCGCAGCCCCGCAGCCCCGCAGCCCCGCAGCCCCGCAGCCCCGGCCGCGCCCCGCCGGGTGAGGACAGCACCAGGAGGCGGCCCCGAGCGCGGCCACAAAGACCCCGGGCGGCGTCTCTCCGCGGACCGGTGCGTGCTTTGCCTTCCCTGGGGAAGGGAGCTGCGGGCAGGGCCGGCCGAAGGAGGGGGGGGGGGCTCCGCCGGGGGCTCGCAGCGCCGGCTCCTCCCGCAGCCGCGGGGCGCCGAGGTAGTCCCGGGCGTGGAGGACAGGGCGGGCTCCCCTCTCGGCCCGCCGCCGCCACCCAGCCCGCTGTTCCTCGAAAGGCGCTGCCCTGCCGTGGCTAGTGTGTACGGGCGGCCCCGGGGCTGCTGGCACCTGCCTCTTTTGTCTGGTGCCACCGGGCTTGAAACGGGGAGTAGGGCGCGCGCCCCCCACCCTCCCCGCCAGGCGTTTCGCCACGCTGTTAGTGGAGATGGAGAGCCTGAGCGGAGGAGCTGGGCGAGGTGTTTGTCATTGTCAGAACTGGCCGCGGAGCGAGGACCAAGTCTGCGCCTAGAAGGAGTGGCCGGGCCAGGCCTCTTATTGTGTGTGTGCTTTCCCGTGTGCCCGGGAGGGTGGTGTGCTTGAAGATGGGGCGATCTGTGCGTGGTGGGTGGCTGCAGTGTGGGTGTTGCAAGTACATTTGCAGGGTCTCAAGTTCCTTCAGGGACAGCGAGGCTGCCTCATGTACAAATTAGTACCTGCAGTGCTAAAAGCATGCGGAGAGGAAATGGCATTTTCCTCCTAGTGGGAGCGCACGCACAACCCTGCATTGCCCCACAAAAGAGGCTGCTTTTGAAAACCAGGTTTGCGCGGAATCCCTGCTGGATTTGGAAAGGCAACGCTTGTAAGAGATGGAGCAAATGAAAGGTTTCATTCAAACCGGCTCCCTCTCTCCACACCTGTGAGTGTGTGTCTAGATTATGGTGCACACGCGTTTAGCGGCCACACTGCAGGGTGTTCCGTGAATACGCTTTATGAATGTCCCTAAATATATCGCCTTTCCACTGGAAAGGAAAGTAGGACAGGCTTTAAAGTATGAAATGTCACATGAAGGTGGTCAGAAGGGATTTTAAGAGGGGTTATATGTAGGAACATTATAAAAGATTGGCACACATCCTGTGATATCTGTGTCCGAGGTGGTGCTTGCCCTCTGAAGGTGTGTGTGTGCGCGCGCGCACGTGCCTCATATTCCACCCCTGCCCATTCACCTGCATCTTAATCCCACTGGCAAAATATCCCTTGGGACTTCAGGTCCGGCATCTGTTTCGATGTGGTAATCTTTATGACGAATTATTTCTTGGGGTGTGTGTGTGTGTTTGTGGAAATCTCTGAAGCAGGAACTCATATCCTTATCTAGAGAAGGATGAACACAGAGGTTCTTCAAAATGGTGAGAAATCCCACAGAAGACAATTGAGGATGCTGATTTCTTGGCATGGAGGTGAGGTGTTTATAGGAAAATCTCTGGTAAGAGCCAGGCCCCCTTCTTCCCCTCCCAGGTGTCTGTGATCTCTGTGGCTCCAGCTGTGCGGTTACCTTCTTGGTACCATGACACATGTGTGCGCAGGGCCCTAGCCATCGATGGTCTGTGAATGTGTGTCTCTGTGCCTTAGTGGTTTCCTGTGCAGGAAGCAAGAACCTGTGGAAGCCCAGGGAATCTCCAGGAGCTTGTGGTTCAGCTATATAACTAAGCCAGCTGCAGAGCTGAGCCAGCCAAGGCAAGAGAAGGAACACCTGTTTTGATGTTGCACATAATTATGGGAACATTATTAGGGTGTGTAATGTGGTTTTTGACATTCATTTAGTGATAGCTGTAGCCTTGAAAGTGATTCCACTTGAGTATGGTTTTTCTTCGTCACCAGCATCATTGCTTCCTTTTGGGCAGGCTCAGAAGGGAAGTCAGAGATGTGCTTGTCCTGGTTGAAGATACGCGATCAAGGTGTGAAGAAATACACAAATAAAACAAAATCAACCTTTGTCTATTTTGAAAATTGACTTTTTTTTTTTTTCGTTTGGTGTAGAACTTCTGGTTCTAAAAGCCTGATTCCTCTAGGGAATTCCAACAGTTGCTAAATTATTTGGCTTTTGCAAATTGTAGATCAGTAAAGTCCCCTTCAGACTACATCAGCTGTCTCTGGTGACCCAATTGTGTCATCCTTTGCCTGTGGTCTTGCTTGTTGTCTCTTGGTTCATATAGATTGGGGAGGAAACCCCTCAGGTTGGAAGATTGATTACTGCCTTTACAAATAAAACAGAAGCTTCAAAAGCCAACCTGGCCTTTATAATATGCGAAGTTTGAAGAGCTTAGTGAGGTGGTATGAGTATTCCTCCCCCTGACCGACCACACACCCCTTTTGGAATACAAAAGAGCTCATTTTAAGAGGAGATTAAAAAAAAGTAGGAGCAATGATACCATGGGCAATGGTTGGTTCTGTTACTCAGTTAATATTGGTTCTGTTATTCAGTTAATAGCTGCCTAAAGAACTGGATCACTGTTTTGAAGTTATCCAACTTAAGAATCAATGAAACTGGTTTCTATATACCTATGTATGGTATCACTTTTTCTGGAAAATACAAATTTAGGCTATTATGAGTATTAAGAGATAGGAGGTAGTTTTCATGTTTGGAGGAAAAAAATACACTGAACTAATGATCGGTCCAGGTTTGAGTCCCACTCTGCCCCCCCACCCCTCGGGGTCAGCAGTAGAATGATGAGCAGGTGAAGACATTAGCGGCCTGGTGACCACTGCCCCCTCTGTCTGCAGTGCACCTTCCTCAGTTAAGGACCTCCGCAAGGTCACAGACCTAGTTAAGAGTGAGAGCTTTAAAAACCCCTATTTTTATAGGTGAAGGGGTCTAGGGAGGCTCTCGCGGGCCTGGTCTCTAAGACACAGCGCATGGGACAGAAAGGAGGGAGTACCAGCTTCAGAGTCAGTCTGCGTAAACCGAGGTTCAAATCCCAACTCCCTCAATTATGACTCTGGGACCCTGGATCTATCCCGTACTTGCCTTCAGTCATAATAATATTACCGACCTCATTGGATTGCTGTGAGGTTTAGAAGGGAATTTTTAGCATGTTATGCAATTGATTGCTGAATAATAGTGTCAGGCACATCATAGACATTCAATAAACCCTAGCTTTTTCCACTTCATTTCAGGAGTACACAATCTCTAGCAGTGCTTTTAAACATGAATTTTGAGCTACTCTGAATGGATCGGAGGTTGTCTACTCAGGGTCAAGGAAAGGTTGGGGAGGCTTGGCAGTACTTTTGGTTAGTTTGGACTGACCTTCAGAAAGGCAACATCATCTATGTGGTGGGATTTGGGAAGCACTCATAAGGTTCTTGCCCTAGATTTTCCATTTCCCTTATATTATTTTATTTCAACATGCCTGAAATTTTGTCATCGAAACTTCTTTCCTTTGAATGCTTTCTAGATTGACCTGTTAAAAATCCTGGTCCCCTGCAAGGGTCAACATCACAAGCCTTTCTCACCTAACCCCTTAGCAAGGATGAATTGATCCCACAGGCACCTTGCTGATGACAGCACTCCATAGAAAGTAAAATGGGGACCATGGGGGTGCAAGCATATCTTTCAGAAGGTCATGAGAGGAAAATCAGGCAGACTCCCAAGGAGCTTTCCTTACCAGAAGGGGGAGAGTCTATTCCTACCTGTTCTTTCTGTGACAAAGTTAAGAACAGAAAAGCAGATTTAATTAATAAAAAACATTAATACTTATCACATGCTAGACACCCTCCCAAGTGCTTCATGTATTCATACTCATTATTAATTATGAGGTAGGTATGATTGGCATTCCTATGTGTAGGTGAGGAAGCAAGGCTTTAAAGATGTTGATCCAAACTTGATCCTGTACCAACCTTGAGAGAAGTACTTGATCAACATCTCTAAGCCTCAAGTCCCTCAACCACGAAAACAGAGTGGAAGGAAAGGTAGAGCCCTCCCAAAAGCAACTTTTATCCCTTCTGTTCTTTTTCCTCTTCCTCCACAAACTTTTTCTGCTTTTTTAAACCCAACTTATCTGAAGCACGAAGTGTAAGCAAATGAGTTATGGTGAAATCGCTTTTAAAAAAGCTGCTATGGAATATGCGAATATGTTGGACATTCTTAAGCTGGTAGAAGCTGGGGATTGATTCAGTTTGCTCTCTCTCTGCCCAGCGGGAGCACAAACCTTCGTGAACCGATTTGTAACCTGTTAAATGCTGACCCCCTCCTTTCGGTTCCCGGCCCAGCACCGCTTCTTATCATCAGCCCTGTGGTAATATGAAGGCTTATCTTCCATCTGCCACCAGAGTGAGCACCCTGTAGGGGGGTCTGGGCTTTGGAGTCAAGCAAACTTGGGTGGGAGGACTTGGTTCAAGCATTTCTCAGTTGCATGACTCGGAGAAATTTAGGAGAAATTTTTCCATGCCTCGTTTTCTTCATCTGTGGTTAGGGATACTACTACTTTGAAAGGTTTGTTGTGACTTGGAAATAACAGCTGTTCAAAGCCTGAAAGGGGGAGGTGGTCCCTCCATAGGAGCTGTTTCTGACTAAACTGGGGTTGATCGATAAGCTCTTTCCACAGGGGCTGCATCTTCTACATCTTCCTTGTTTTCCTTCTCTTCCAACTCGATAACTCGTGTTAAACATATCATCAATTACAGCAATAGTTCCACCAGCTGCTCTTGAGCTGAGCCTTTCAAACCCTGGTCTTAAAATAACATCAGTATGTGTCTCTGTTTGTTTTTTTTTCTTTTCCTTCTGTGCCTCCCAGGTTCCACTTTAACTCCGTCATGTCCTTCGGCAGAGACATGGAGCTGGAGCACTTTGACGAGCGGGATAAGGCTCAGAGATACAGCAGAGGGTCGCGGGTGAACGGGCTGCCCAGCCCAACGCACAGCGCCCACTGCAGCTTCTATCGAACCCGCACGCTGCAGACCCTCAGCTCAGAGAAGAAGGCCAAGAAGGTCCGTTTCTATCGAAATGGAGACAGATACTTCAAAGGGATTGTGTATGCCATCTCCCCAGACCGCTTCCGATCTTTTGAGGCCCTGCTGGCTGACTTGACCCGAACTCTGTCAGATAATGTGAATTTGCCCCAGGGAGTGAGAACAATCTACACCATTGATGGGCTCAAGAAGATTTCCAGCCTGGACCAGCTGGTGGAAGGTGAGCGCTCACTCCCAAGTGACCCTAGAGGACCCGTTCTCTCATGTTTCCACGTTGTTCTGGGCACCTGCACTTGATTGATTGCTAAGAGGTAGCATTCAGCCCAAGGCTGTGATGCTTGTCGTTCACACATTTGGGAGTTCACTTTGCTGTACTGTGGTGTAAAAAGAAAAAAAAAAACAAAACAACCCACTGATGGTATTAGGTCAGGCATCTTATAATAATGGACTGAGGGAAAAAGTGTCTTAATTCTCCAGCATTTTCTGTTCCTTTTGTCATTCTCATGCTACATTTTAAAAGTCCCTTTTTATATCTTTAATTACATTGTTCATATTCATTTCTAGATGCAAATGAACTTTTGCTGTCATGATGTCTGAAATTACTCGAACTGAAAATAACTAATGGATTGTGAGATTTTTGAGTGGAAAGGAACCTTACATTGGTATCGAACCCATTAATTCTGTCACCAGAGACTGAGGCCTAGAAACTTCGAGTGCTGTGTCTGTGGTTACGTGGTGAGGTCGTGTTCATACTGGACTAGAAATTAGGTTTTCTGGCATTTCTTTCCCATGTGGTGCTTCCTTTTACGTTTAAAGGATTGTTGTCTTTCTGTGGTATTTGAAGCTATAAAGGCATTAATCTGTTCAGTGTATTGTTTTCCAAAGTCGAATTTAGGTTAAAAGTCATTATCTGTTGTAGACATTTCATGTGGAAAGAGGACTGTTTGAGTCCTTGGGTGAGACCTGGTATCTTGTGCCAGCGAAGTAGGTAGACTCGCTTCAGTACCAACCCCATTTGAACAGCACAGAAAGCCTCTAATCACCTTAGAAATCATAAGCAAAGTAAAAAGACGTGGAGAGAGATAATGGGTTAAATTCATGCTAAGGTGCAAAAGAGGATGGCTGATCCTCTTTGGACAGAAGGAGCTCCTAAGTCTGAGGTGTTCGGCTCACGACGAAGCAGCACTCAGCACAGAGGAGCATGGAAAAGGAAGTTTAGAGTTTGGGAAGTGCTTGACTTCAGCCTGAGTTCCTATTTACTCCAGATGTATTTGCCCGGGCCTGTTGTCTTCCTGGATCCTGGGGGAATGCCATGCATGTCATGTCCTCCCTCTCTCGTGCAGGTAGCAGGAAGCATCCCTTTCAGGGGCCCGCAGAGTTTGGGGTTCCTTGGCCCTGACCACACACAGGCGAGCCCTCGTGTCCTCCTGTGGGACCAGAATTTGTACGTGATTCAAGGCTGAGGGAGTCTGTGTCTTTCTCCCATTTTCCTTCCCTTTATCCCTTGGCAGGGATGCCGGTCCGGTCACAGTATGACGGGACTTGGGAGGGTGTGGAGAGCCTGGCTTTGGTGTGTTTATTATGTGGGAATTCACATCTCTTTTCAATGACTAGTCACCCTGCCAAGATGCCTGTAGACTTGGCCTTTTTCCTTCTATTCAGATGTTGGCACTTTCAGTAAATTAAAGGGGAAGAAGGAACATGAAATCTCTCTGCATCCGCTTTGATTTTTGTGCTCTGCCCTTTTCCTGACCTTGGAAAATACAGGGATAAATAAAGCATTTGGTGGGCTAGTCCAAGGGACCTGGATAAAGGTGAAATGCAAAGTCAGGTGCATGATCAGTCACCAAACCATCCCTTTGAGGACTGATGGTAGAAGAGACAAAATATGCCAAGATCCCCAAGCACATTGTGGGGCGGCCGGGCTGGGCTTCTCACTCTGTTCTAGAATCACTTGCGTAGCGTCTATGGGGCGGGGCGGTGTCCTTCAGTCAGTTGTCCACCCAGAGTGGATCTTTACTGAGAAGTGGCCAGAGATATTCCCACGGTTCCTGTCCACCCAGGAGAGAGTGTGAGGGGTGGGAGGAAACAAGGGTTCTTTACATAAGTAGCAGCAACATCATGGCATGCTTGCCACCATCTTCTTTGTTGGTTTTTTAACACCAAATAATGCCTGCCCTAGGAGACCGCTGTCTGGAGGATAATAATGGCAGCTCACAGTTATGCAGCATGTGTCTTGCACGTATGAATATGTTTCATTCACACAGTGATCCTAGGAGCTAGGTACGGTGACTATCCTTATACTACGATGAGAAAAGCGAGGCACAGTGTGGTTAAGTGACCTGCTCAAAGTCACACAGCAAGAAATGGTAGAGTTAGGATTTGAACCCAGGAATGCTGGTGCCAGAGCTTGAGCTCATAACTGCCACTAATAAGATACCAAGTGGGATAATCTTAGTGGCTTTGAAATGAAATTTTATTGTGGTAGATTATTCTTGAAAACAAATGTTTTTAACCTTGACTTAATTCCAGGAATGACAGCTACGGCTCCCAGAAACACCTTAATATTTTCATTTACCTCCAAATACTTTGCTCTCCAATCAGTATGAAGCAACTGCATATTGACTACTCTGATGTTAAAAAATGACTCTTGGGGAAAAAAATGCTTTTTTCTGATTAAATGAATGATAACTTCAGTACAGTGTGTACGTTCACATATTGGCTGTGTTTTTTAAAGAAATCCAGTTTAAACAGATTTTTTTCTCGTTTATAATTCTGACAGCATGCAGCTGCCCTTAGTGTTGAAGAAGCTAGAAATTCATTTAGATTGGCCTCTTTGTCAATTACATTTTTGCTTAGTCTGTTAAAATGCAAACGGTTGCTTCATATTCATCTTTAGGTTCATATCTCTCACTTTACATACTAATTTTATGTAAACGTCAGTGCATGTTATTAGCTTCTCATTTCCCTTTCCAATATGCTGATGTTTGAGTTTTAAATTAAATCCTTTTAGTGGAGGCAGTGACAGGTGTGTTTGACTTGTAATTTTTTTTTTTAAGTTTGTTCTTTCTCACTTACCTCAGACTCAGAATTCTGAATTACGATGACATATGTGAGTTTCTTTATTTATAACAGTCTCGTGGTCACTTGCGCTGTTTTGTTATTATTATCCACAGATTATTTTGCCTAAATTTGGTTTAAGTGCATTGACAGAGCTGGCTCTTTGCCTCAAGTATAAATGTATGAGTGAGTTCGTATGTGTCTGGGTGTGTATGATTATAAGTGCGTCTCTTTATGCATGTTTTATATACCCACACACACGTGCACACACACGTAAGAGCACACAGTGGATAGCAGTTTTAATTGTTTGCTTTCCAAATGGCCTTAATACATTAAAAAAATCAGGATAATTAATAAGGAAAGTGGAATTGCAGTCCTATTTCTGCAAGTGGTTCATCTTGAGACTTGGCCTCATTTTCCCAATATTGCCTCTTTTCCCCCAATTTTACACTATTTATGTTCCACCGTAGGTGTGTAAATGTTGTGAAGGTAAATGAAGAAATAACATTTAAAACCTTTAAACTCTTAGGAGAAAGATGTAATATAAATCCCAAGCATTGACTGATTGATTTTTTTCTTTATCAGACGCTCAAGCATCAGTGATGTATACATGTGTTGGGGGTGAACCATCCACCCCCCCCTACTTTTAAATAGGCTTTATTTTTAGTTTAGTTTTAGGTTCACAGCAAAATTGAGCAGAAGGTACAGAGATTTCCCATATGTCCCCTTCCTTCAGCACATGACCAGTCTCTCCCGTTGTCATCAGAGTGGTGCATTTGTTATAATTGATGAATCTACACGGACACATCATTAGCACCAAAAGTCCAGAGTTTACATTAGGGCTCACTCTTGGTGTTGTGTGTTCTATGGGTTTTGACCACACTGTAATGACATGTGTGCACCATTGTAGCATCATCCAGAATAGTTTTACTGCCCTAAAAATCTTCTGTGCTCCACCTTTTCATCCTCCCCAACCCTGGGCAACCGTTAATCTATTTGCTGTCTTAAATAGGCATTCTTTTAACATCTTGTGTGAATGTAGATCTAAGAGGGCCCGGGCATTTCCTGTAAGCATTAACATAAATGCTATTCAGGCATGTTGTCTCCTGGATATAAATAAGTTAATTTGTACATCAGTTCTGTATGTATTAGAAATGAGTCCCCTTCTTTCTCAGCTCTCTCACGCACCTTGACCCCCCACTTCGCCGTGGACACTGTCTGACTCTGGAGCTGGAGTGTTAGTGCTGTTCCCAAGTCCCCATCAGAGTTAACCTCTCAGGAACAAGCCCACACTTCACCCCACAGTTAGGGAATCTCTAACCACAATTTCCGGTCACCCAGTTCTCTTGGCAATTTTTCTTCCCCTTGATGTGGTGTCATCGATTTCTTTCTGTAATTCACTGGCTTCTTCTTCTGTGCCTCTCCCTGCTATAGTAAAAGTTTTAAATTAATTCTGGGATGGCTGTAAAGCATACTGTCTCTAAAATTCCCCTCCAGCAAATGGCTTACTAGTTCTGTTGTGGTGGTTGTTGTTGTTTTGTTTTTGTTTTTGAGTATCATGTCAGAGATACCAGCGCAGGTTAAGGATATACCTATCATTTGCCCAGAAGGTAACTTACTGTGCTTACGGCTCTGCCCCTCCCTTTGTGCGCTTAGCAATACATCATATCATACAGCTAGAACTACTGTGTCCTTTTTACTGACTTCATAGTATTCCTTTATACAAATGTGCCCTCATTTATTTAACCCGTCTTTTATTGATAGGCTTTTATTGATAGGTTTGTGACCAATCCTTTCTTATCAGACACAGTTTTGCAGTGAATATCCTTGGATTTAAGTTCTCTATCCCATGTAGGAGAACCTTTGTAGGACAAATTCCTAGAAGTCATATTGCTGGGTAGAGAGGTACGAGCATTAGACTCTAAAGAGCTGTTGCAGATCTTCATAGATGTGGTACCAGTTTATACTCCCATTGGTGACATATGAGACTGACGGTTTTCCTATACCCTCAGCAAGACAGTGTTTTATGTTTTGCTACTTGCCAACCTATTATAAAAAGAAAAGCATGTATCCACTTCTAGTTTTAATTTTCATCTTTTTGTACGATTAAAAATGCATTTGTATTTCTTTTTCTATGCGTTGTTTCTTCATAGCTTTTGACCATTTTTCTGACATGGTTGGGGTCTTTTTTTATTGACTTGTAAGATTTTTTTTCTTTTAGAGCTATTAGCCTTTTGGGATATTAATTGAAAGTTTTTTTTCCTGGATTGTCCTTTATCTAGTGATGTTGCTTATTATGTTTTTTTTTGCCATGCAGATTGAAAAAAAATAGAAATAATCAAAAGTATCAGCCTTTTCATTTATGGCATGATTTTCATGCCTCTTGGGTTGTACTCTGAGATTGTAAAGCTGTTTCCCTCATTTTCTTCTAGTATTTTTATGTTTTCATTTAAAAAAGTATTGTAATGGATGTCATATTCATACAGCGTGTGAGGTAGGGGTTCAGTTTAACCTTTTTCTAGGATACATCCTCATTTTTAAAAGTTATTATTTTGAAACTAATGTAGACTTAGAAGTGTCATAAAGATAAGGAATTTTCATATGCCCTTTCATATGCCCTTCCCACAGTGGGAACCGTACATACACAACCATGGCACAATGATTAAAAAGAAAAGTTATCTTTGGATATCCTTGGATACTAGTTATGCTAGTAACTACAGGTTTTTTTTTCAGATTTCATCAATTTTCCCCTTACTGGACTTTTATTTTTGGTTCCAGGATCACATGTTGAATTCAGTTGTCATGTCTTCTTCATCTCTGCCAAGCTTTGACAGTTCTTCCGTCTTTCCTTGTCTCTGATGACTTGGCCATTTTGAAGCGTACTGGTCAGTCATAGACTGTCCTTCAATTTGGGTGTAGCTGATGGTTAGATTGAAGTTAGGTATTTGTGGCAGGAATTCTACAGAAATGATGCTGAGTTCCTTTTGGTGCATCATTTCGGGGTACAGGATGTTGCTATGTCTTATTACTGGTGCGATTAGCCATGATCAATTGGTAAAGGTGGTGTCTGCCAGTTACCTTCACTCTAAAGTTACTATTTCTCCCCCTTTGCAATGAATACATATTTGGGGGAGAAACTTTGAGGCTCTGTGAATCTCGTTTCTCCTTAAATTTTGCCCATGAATTTTGGCATTTACTGGTGGATTTGCCCACAGCAACTGTTGCGGTGGTGTTCAAATGGTGAATTTCTGTTTCCCTCTTTACTTGTCTCACCCTTAAACATAGGTGTCCTCTACTTTTCCTGTCTTTGGGTCTACTGTGATGTCATCAACTCTTCTTATTATTTTAACCACTCTTTTTTTTTCAATTTCATTTTATTATGTTATGTTAGTCACCATACATTACATCATTAGTTTTTGATGTAGTGTTCCGTGATTCATTGTTTGTGTATAACACCCAGTGCTCCATTCGGTACATGCCCTCCTTAATACCCATCACCGGGCTAACCCATCCCCCCCGGCCCCCTCCCCTCTAGAACCCTCAGTTTGTTTCTCGGAGTCCACAGTCTCTCATGGTTCATCTCCCCCTCTGATTCCTCCCCCCTTCATTTTTCCCTTCCTACTATCTTTTTTTTTTTTTTAAAGATTTTATTTATTTATTTGACAGAGAGAGACACAGCGAGAGAGGGAACACAAGCAGGGGGAGCGCGAGAGGGAGAAGCAGGCTTCCTGCGGAGCAGGGAGCCCGATGCGGGGCTCGATCCCAGGACCCTGGGATCATGACCTGAGCCGAAGGCAGACGCTTAACCGACTGAACCACCCAGGCGCCCCTCTTTTTTTTTTTTTTAACATATAATGTATTATTTGTTTCAAAGGTACAGGTCTGTGCCATACAGTAGTCTTTAAACCAGTTTTCCTGCCTATAAACCTGGCCACAGACAAACCACTTTGTGCTATACCTTTGCTTCATAATGGCTCTCCACTTAGATGTAGAATACAGCCCACAGTCTTTAATGGATTTCTCTCAGTGACCCTGCTCCTGCCCCTTCCATTCTGTCTGTGTCTCCTATTACCCACTGATACACTTAGCAGTGAGTTTGACTGGGCTCTTTGCTTGTGCTCTCCCATTTCCAGGCTTCCCTTGTATCCTGCGAGGGCGATAAGATGGTGCTCTCCTGAGGGTGTGTAATGTCATGGTTAAGTTATGGCTCTGGAGTCAGACCACCTGCATTTGAATCCTGGCTCTACTTTTGCTAGCCATATGACCTTGAGCCAGCTGTCTATCTCTCTGTGCCTCATTGTGCCCTGTGATAAGTGGTGTGTTAATACTTAGCTCATAGGGTTGTGTTGAGGATTACAGGTTGAACAGCATGGGTTAGAGAACAGGATCTGCTACATGGCAGACATTCACATAACGTCTTCTGTCAATGCTGCCTCCATACTCATCCCTCAGCCTACAGGTACGCAAATCTCCCACAATCTAAAAAAATTCTTGCCTGTTCTTCCTGACGTCTCAAACCCAGAGGTCACCTGTGATAAGAAATATCTGTATACGCTGTCTATAGTTGCTCAGCTTCCAGTCATACTTCAACTCCTTGATTAGCATGATGACACTGTAATATACTTACTTATTTTATACCAAAGTCTCTGCCATTGGAGTCCTCACCGCCTAGCATGGTAGTTGTAAGTACTCAATAAATATTATGGGAAGAAAGAGGAAAGAGAATGAATGGGTGGAAGAATGGATGAATGAATGAATGAATGAATGGATGAATGAATGAATGAGTGAATGAATGAAAGGAAGCCAGCATCACTACCCAACTGAAGTGGCCATTTAGTGGCTAGGCCAGTAATCTCTAAGGAATTCTTATCCTTGATGCTGTCCCAGGGGCATTGGATGCTCACGTCTGGGTCTCTTCCAGTCACACACTTACCTCCTTTCATTTTCCATGGCTCCAAGGCACCTGATTTCTCTTCATTCCCTTCAGTGGCTCCTCCGTCTCTGGGCACTCTTTAGAGACTGGTGTTGCTCTGGATTTCTTCTTGTCCAGTCGGGCATGGTTTCCCCTGGAGTGTTTCCTTCAGTTCCATCTCTGTAGCTGCCATATGCCTCACCCTCCAAACTCCAGGCTTATATTTCTAACTGCTTGCTGGAAATCTCCAACTAGTTGGCTCTTAGGAACTTTAAATTTAGTATGTGCACAGCCAAATTAATATCTTTCCGTAGCATCACATCCAAACCTGGTTCCCTTCTTATTTTACCTGTGGTGGTATATGGGAGGTCCACCGAAATTAAGTTCTAGTGTCATCATTTCATTTTTGTCAGTTTGACTCAGATTCCCTTGGTTCCCACATCCAGACAGTTGCCAATTCTACCATCTAGCCAACTAATTCTATCCGCTAAGTTCTCCCCATTGCACCCACTCCTCTCTGCCCCTAGTGCAGATGTGTGAAGTTCAAATCTCCATCTCCTCTCTTGGTCTGTCATCCCAGCTTTCTCAACTTCTCTCTTCCCACGTCCCACCTTCAGCCCTCCCTGTACAGTGAAGCCAGTGCGAGCTTTCTGAAACTTGGGTCTGATCATGCACAAAAACTTTGACCTTGGACCCTACCACAATCTCACTAACTTGTTTGTCCATGGAACAATTTTTATTTTATTTTTTGAGAAAGACATGGTAATATCTCACAGACTGTCCCCTTACTGTACTGTGTAGTAGAGAATATTATTGTTTTATTTTTATCTGAAATGCTGTCCTCTTTCTTTTCTGCTGTGGAAAATCTTACCCTCACTTCCAAGGTCGCCATGAATTCCATTTCTTCTTTATTGAAGTGGGAAGTGGGAAGTGATTTCCCTCTTTCCTGAGTTAGGGTTGCCTGGACCGCCTATTTGGCAATTATCGCTTACTGCCTTGTGGTGAATTCTTTTCATATATGCATCTTGCTTTCTAAGCTCTTTTGAGGACAAGCTCATGACTTAGGAGTCTTTTTACTCCCCAGAGTGGCAAATTCAGATTTTGTACCTCTTTTTGGAAATTTAGGAGTTTGTAGTTAATTTTTAGTTTTCATGGCTAATGCTGTATGTGCTTGTTGCAGTTTTGTTGGTTTTTATTTTATTTTATTTTTAAATTGTTTTTTTAAATTGAAAATTTTTTTATTTTTTTGCAGTTTTGTTATTTGTTATTCTGTTATGTCCTTAGGAGAAATTCTTAGCAATGAGCATATACATTTTCATGGTTCCAAATACAGTTGGCCAGCCATGTTGCTTTCAAAAAGGGTTGTTACCGATTTATAATGGCCCTAGTGGTGTTTTCTAATTTCTGTGTATTTTGTCTTTATCCTTTGTCATATATTTTAGTATAGTAGAATTACTATATATTTATAGTAATTTACTATATACTAATATAGTAAAAATACTATATTACCAGTATAGTAACCCATTGTTCTGTGTAGATCCTGTCTGTTTTCCCCTTTTTATTTTAGTTTCTCTACTTTTCAGGACACTTTTAAATTTAAAATTTTGGATCTTTCTTTCTTTTTTTCTTTTTTTTTCTGTTGCATTGAATTTGAGAACTTGACATTTTCCACAGGACTGACATACACATTCAAATTTTATTTTCTGGAAGCTTATTTTTATGTGCTCTTATATTATGAAAGACTTCCATGGAAGAATGACCCAGAGAACCTTTGGGGAAACTTTTCTCTTGCCTTTAATAACACTATCAAAATCCTCTTCTTAAATCAGGGCCTTTTGATAGATTTTGAAATGTTGCCATGTTTATTTGAGGTAAGCTCATAAAATATAATATCCAGAAGGCAACTTTATATTTTGTTCTGTAAATAATATCTTCATGTAGTTTTACTCAGTTTATTTTTAGAGATCTCAATACATATTTGAGTCTTTCCCAGTTTTTACTATAATTCACACTACTAAATTTTAATTGCTAGAGTTTTTAATGAGAAACTTTATTCTCTGGAAAAATGGAATTTTTATAGGCATCTCTTACCTAAGATACTTTTGAATATGCCACATTTGGAACTTAAAGAAGTCCTAGAGGAGGTAGCAACCAGAGATTATGTCATTTTCAGACTGAGGTCAAGTGATGTTACATATGACATTTACAAGTCGCACCCTGAGCCAATGAAAAAGCTCCAGCAGTAAGGGGAAATAGAGCAAACTTCTAGAATCTCCTAATATGGGATCTTATGGAGGGATACCTCCCTGGCTCATTCATCACAGGTCTGGTCAATCAGGAAGCTGGTACCACATTTCTGGAAGTTTTCAGTAGTCACTTAGATAATTTCTTTTAAGTGGAAATCCTTTAATTTCATAATGGGAGCTGATGGCCAAGTAGAGTTAACTTTACAGATTTTTAAATAATAAACTTTGTTAGAGAACATTTATTTCTATACTTTGAATAACAGCAATATAATAAATTTACAAATGCATGTATGATTTTTTGAAAACAAAATAAAACATGGAACCTTCAGTATCTCAAAAATAATCTAATATGCTTACACAGAAATCATTCCATTTTTCCAAGATCCCCAAAATACCTAGATCTTTCAGGGAAGAAATTACCATATTCTGTTATTTTAGTAGGCATTTGTCAGATCCAAACATAATATCATGTTTTATTTCCTTACTTTTTTTTCTTTTAACTGTCATTTTCTTTATCTTTATCTTTGCTTAAAAGCAAATATTAGTTTTTTTGGCTTTTGTAAATGCCACAGCAATCCAGACAGATGCTGCCTCTGAAGCTCTTGCTATTTGTTGGGGTGTCTTGGACACACACAATATTAAATTTCAAGTTGAGGATCAGTCTTAACACAAAGATTTTTGGCTTGAATACACTGGAACAAAACCAGCAGTATGATAACCAACCAGCAAGTCATTATGTTTGGTAATTCCCAGCTCTACGTCTAAATAGACCATTATACCATTTCCTTTAAACTATCAGTGATCTTTCCGTCTTGCCATCCTTGTTAAGGTTCACCCAGAGTAAATAATCCCAAACTTTCAAAGCAAATTAGGGGTCCTAAAATGCTGGTCACCAATTCTAACCTGTGTGTGGGTTTTCCCCCTACATCCCCCAATCAAATCCAAGTTGTCACCAACTTGGATTGGCCAAAAGATAAGAGGTTCCCATGACCCCCTCCTATGGTTCAATTAATTTGCTGGAGTGGCTCACAGAACTCAGGGGAACATTTTACTTCTGGGATTACCAGTTTATTATAATAGTATATAATTTAGGAAGAGCCAGATGGAAGAGATGCATCAGGCAAGGACTGTGGAAAGGGCTTGGAGCTTCCATGGTCTCTGAGCTCACCACTCCCATTGAATCTTCATGTGTTCACCAACTGGAAGCCCTCTGAACCCTGTCTTTTTTTTTTTTTTTTTTTTTTTTAATGGATGCTCCATTACATAGGCACAATTGCTAAAAAAATCACTGGATTGGGGGCGCCTGGGTGGCTCAGTCGTTAAGCGTCTGCCTTCGGCTCAGGTCATGGTTCCAGGGTCCTGGGATCAAGCCCTGCATCGGGCTCCCTGCTAGGCGGGAAGCCTGCTTCTCCCTCTCCCACTCCCCCTGCTTGGGTTCCCTCTCTCACTGTCTCTCTCTCTGTCAGATAAATAAATAAAATCTTAAAAAAAAAAAAATCACTGGATTCAACTACTAGAGCCTCCCTCTAAAGTCAGGGAGGTGGACTTAAATCTTCTACCCTCTCATCACACTGATTGTTCCCCTGGCATCCAGCCCCCATCCTCAGGTGCTTGCGCAGCCTCCTCATTAACATAAACTAAAGTGTGATTGAAAGGGGACTTGTTATGCATATCAAGATATCTTTATTGCTCTAATCACTTAGGAAATGCCAAGGGTTTTAGCAGCTCTGTGCCAGAAATAGTTTGAAGACCAAGTATATATTTTTTTATTATAAATCACAACATCAGACCATTTTGCTTAAATATACTTTCATTTTGCTAAATTACCTTTTATTTTATTGTTGCAATATAAATTATACCATAAAACTTTGGGATGGCTTAGTGTGTATGAAAAGTTTATTACAGTAACTACAACTATTGCTTTATTTTTTTATTTTTCAATAGCCTTTAATACCCATACCTCTGTCAGGACTTGAATGCAACCTGTTGATGATTCTCCAACCAAGAATATAACATAGGGGTGCCTGGGTGGCTCAGTTGGTTAAGTGTCTGCCTTCGGCTCAGGTCATGGTCCCAGGGTCCTGGGATCAAGCCCCGCATCGGGCTCCCTGCTCTGCGGGAAGCCTGCTTCTCCCTCTCCCACTCCCCCTGCTTGTGTTCCCTCTCTCGCTGTGTCTCTTTCTCTCTCAAAAAATAAATAAAATCTTAAAAAAAAAAAGAATATAGCATATCTCTTAAGTCTTGGCCCCATTTCGGGAGATATTAAGCACTGGATACTCAGAGCTATTTGACCAAATTAAGACTATGTATTCTTTCCATTCAGAACAATTACATTTGCTAATTTACAGTTGTTGATGATATTAGCACAGTAATTGAAAAGTTACTTTCTAACAAAGTCAGAAAATCAACTTTAAATTGAATTAAGACAAGGCAGTAACTCTAGTGGTGGGAAGAAGTTCAGAATTTTGATTAAAAGAAAAGTTTTCAGGGGCGCCTGGGTGGCTCAGTTGGTTAAGTGGCTGCCTTCGGCTCAGGTCATGATCCCAGGGTCCTGGGATCGAGCCCTGCATCAGGCTCTCTGTTCAGTGGGGAGCCTGTTTCTCCTTTTCCCTCTGCTTGCCGCTCCCCCTGCTTGTGCTCTCTCACTTTCTGTCAAATAAATAAATAAAATCTTTAAAAAAATAAATAAAAGTTTTCAGAATGTGGGGTCAAATAAGCCTTTAATGTAAATATATTTGCACAATTTAACAGAAGCTTTTTTAGCATAAGGAAACCCATCTTGCCTTACTGAATTCCTGAATAGTGTAATAGATCCGAAACGGCAGCAGTGAGTGGTGTGTGATCTTGGGTTTGGTGGCCAGCTCTGTCCTCGCCTCAAAGTGCTGTCACTTTCCTTGTAGCACAAGATGGCTCTTTATTGGAGCCACACCCTTCCCCCACGATTCCTTTGCGGTCTTTGAATCTGGTGAACCAGGCAGAGGAGCCACTAAGTGAGCACAGATTTAACTAAGTTTCTTCCCATTGTTGTTGCTTGAACCAAATCAGCCTTACCTTCTCAAAGTTGTCATGCTTCAAAATTTTTTCAGTGTCCTTTAAGAAGATGTAAAAAAAGGCGTTTAGTTTCTTGTTTAACAAACCCACTCCACATTGTTCATGTGAGTACCTTAAAATTCCTCGCTTTCCTAATTATATACTTTTTAAAGTTAAAAAGTTTTTTTGTCGTTGTTGGAGTGTAAACTGCTCACTTTGTTTTTATTTTAATTATTAGCTTAGGATATAAACTTACAAATAATCAGACAGTTGCCTATCTCCAATTAACACAGAATTCTGACAGACGGGTTTTGCCTGCTCTATTTTGGGCTGTGTGTGCCTTGTTGAGGACCATTTGGGGCATCCTCATATTGAGATGGACCCAAAGTGACGTCTACTGGTAACTAGTTAGAAACCATTAACACCTTACAATGTATGACCGGCTCACTGATTTCTAGTGATTTTCTTTTTTAATATTCCTTTCAGGCTGACTGCACAATCAGGGTAATGCAGCCTTAGAGGGGGTTTTTCACTTGTGTAGCAGTTTTGTATTTGAGATCACTCCGTCCTCTGTTATCTAGTCTGATCTTCACAAAGAACCGGGTGAGCTGAGTCACCACTGGAATAGGCTTCATCTGATGGATGGATAAACTACCACTGAGAAGACTAAGGGACTTGCCCATGGTCACATGCTTGGAGAGTCCAGAGCTCAGACTTCCATTGCTCTTCCCACCAGAGCATTCCGACAGTCTCTCCACAAAGCCTCAGAAGCACCGCTGTGGTGGGGATCCCCATGCATATGTTTTTGATATCTACATACAACTTAAGAAAAGCATAGTTGGGACCAATAATAATCTGTTAGGTGAATAGAAAAAGGGTTTGCTAAATTTACTATTTGTACAGCTTCTAGTGAGACATGGTGTATAAACACACACTAGAGTGTATTCTAAAAGCACTTACGGAGTAAATGTTTGATAACATGTATAACTGTGCTTTTCTCTTTTTGAAACACTGGATCAATTATTTTTATGTGGATACGGTGGCCTTGGATGCTTGCCCTATTAATTTAAAAATAGGACAAGGATTTAGATAAAAGTAAATGGGCTGTGTAGGATTAGTCCTAGGTCACTTCACCTGCAATTATGAAAGCTTTTTAGCATTTTAACTATTCCCTGTTACAAAGACTAACATAAAAAGAGCTATTATAAAATCTTTAACTTCAAAATGCATTGACCTAACTTTATGAAATATATATGTATGGGATCATTCGTTTTATGATTTATCATCACTTGGTACATGTGTTACTTTCTTTTTGTGTGAGCCACATCTACTTATGGTCTGAGTTTTTTCATTAAACGATTCTGTGTTAAGGAGTCATTTTTAATAAAATCTAATTTAATTGATTAATATCTTTTCCTTTTTTCTTAACCCCAGCTTTACTGGGGTGTAACTGACAAAATTGTAAGATATTTAAAGCATACCTCATGACGATTTGATATATGTATATATTGTGAAAGATTCCCTCCATCATTAATTAACACATTCATTACCTCATGTATTTATCTTTTTTTATCTAAGTTCTACTGTCAGCAAATTTCAGTTATACCACAGTATATAGTCACCATGTTATTCATTAGATCCTCGGACCTATTCATCTTACGTAATTACATTGATTTTAGAGTCAGTTTCTGAAGCTACAGTTTATAAGTTAACCATTCTCAAAATCTTTTATCTGAAAACAAATATGAATTGGCTTCCTAGTGTATGGGGATCCCTGTGCTTGGCCTCGTGTAGATGGGAGGAAAGGCAGCGTGGTTGTTAACGCGACCCGGGTCCTTGGACCCAGCAACGGTAGAAAGGAGGCTGGACCCAGTATTTAAAAGCACAGGCCAAGCGTTATTGGGGTAACAGCTGCAGCTGAAGATGTCAGACTGGCTCCCGGAACAACAGCCAAAGAGAGTTTTAAAGGAGCCCAGGCAGGAAAGGAGCCCTGTTTAAGCGTGTAGGGAGGGAAATACGGGAATTGGGCGCGCAGGCGCAGTTGACAGACATGCTGCTCCAAACATCCTGTTTCCTTTGCGTGTTAAGTCTCCACCTCGGGGTGTGATTGTTAGCATTGCAGTGAGGGAAAGGTAACTGTTGGCCTCACCATGGTCCATCTGCGGGGCCCTGATTTAGCAATTAAAACCCCAGCTGGTCTGGGTGGTTTGGGTGGCCAGAGCCTTCCTCCGGGAAGTCATTATTGCTTGAGGGGTAGTTTTGGTTTCCTTCAGGGGATGCTATGCCCCTTGGGACTTTTGCCTGATTAAAAGATAAGCTGGAAAGAAGAGCTTCAGGAAAACTGTGGGACAGAGGTTGGTGGGTCCAAGCAGGTGATCAGCAAAGGTCAGGTCTTGGGGTCTAGCTGGTGACAGTTATTTTGCTTGCTTTTGGAGTTTTACTTGACTTTACAAAATGTTCAGCACACACTCCCATCAAAGGTATAAATTACTTAGTTGTTTTTTTTTGTTGTTGTTTTTAATCTGAGTATAGTTGACACAATGTTACATTACTTTCAGGTGTACAACATAGTGATTCAGTTTCTCTATACCTTTGTTATGCTGTGCTCAGCACAACTCTAGCTACAGTGAAGGACAGAATTTCTATAAGAAGCTGTTTTCTGATCCACTTTAAGTGTTCAGATTATGTTATTTACATCATTACTAAATGTAGGTACCTCTGATTTTATAAATACCCCCAAATCCCAAAGAATACTTTCTTTTTTGAATTCAATTTTATTCCTGAGTATCAGTATTTCTGTCAGAAAAAAGCAGTCGGAAAACGAAGAAAGGAAAGAATGATCATTTTCCCCCTCTAGGATATCAATCTGTTGTTGACCGACCCAGATTAGAAGTAAAAAAATCTTTCTTTTCATTAAATGTTAATCATGCTTCCATTGTTTAAGAAGTCATAACTCGCTCTCACTTCTGGTAGAAAAGGAAAAATCAAAGACTAGGGAAAAGGAAACAAGGTTTACCTTAGTGTAAATTTAAATATATTTCTCTCTTCCTTAGGAGAGAGCTATGTGTGTGGCTCAATAGAGCCCTTCAAGAAACTAGAGTACACCAAGAACGTGAACCCCAACTGGTCCGTGAATGTCAAGACCACCTCGGCTTCCCGGGCGGTGTCCTCACTGGCCACTGCCAAAGGGAGCCCTTCGGAGGTGCGGGAGAATAAGGATTTCATTCGGCCCAAGCTGGTCACCATCATCCGAAGTGGGGTGAAGCCACGGAAAGCTGTCAGGATTCTGCTGAACAAGAAAACCGCCCATTCCTTTGAGCAGGTTCTCACTGATATAACTGATGCCATCAAGCTGGACTCGGGAGTGGTGAAACGCCTGTATACCCTGGATGGGAAACAGGTAAGAGAGGTGTTGTGGTATGACTTTGACTTTATAGGAAAGAACCAGGGAGTTGGGGCATCTATGTGGCATGGGGGGGTGGTGGAGGAGGGAATGTGAAACACGCATTTTGCTGAAGTTGAGAGATATGGGTCATGTGGTCAACCAGTACATAGCTGTTGGCCTCAAACGAGATCAAAGATAGAGATAGACAGGATTAACCATAGGAATAAAGTAAAATACCTCTCTCTGAAGCTTAAATGATTACTCACAGATTTCTGTATTTTCAGTTATTAATTGTTTAACATAAAAGTGCTTTTTTGCCATCTGTTTTCAATTTTTTATGTGGTAATGTCTTATAGCCTTAAGCATGACAGATGTAAACTCTGACCATTAGAGAAAAATCTAATTTCCTTTCTTTGGCCTAAATAATACTTTATGTCTCAGTAGTGTTCACTAGTGAGATTTATTTAAATTTTATAGATTTTTAAGTACATATCAAAGGGATGAAATATTTCCATCTGAATGGCTGTAGGAGGCATATTTCTAGAATATTATACAACTTGTATTGAAAACATAATTTCACAATTAACAGTGAAGAGGGGGGTGTTTCTTTAGCTACGGAATGGACATTGGTTGAGTTGGATGAGAGGACATTAAATGTGAGTTGCTCAGGTAAACTTAAAGGGAAGTCTTGTGTGGACTTTTGTAAAGGCTGGACAGAGCCCTGATAGTGAGCTGAATATATATATCACTGATATATACTGATATATGTACAGTGCAATTTGCTGGTCACTCAGAGTTTATGTGTCTTTTTATTTAAGATGATAATTTTTAGCGTACAATCCTTCCTTGAAATTTAGTTTTTAATGTGCATCTGTCCACATGGTTTTTAAAAATTATTTTGAGAGATAATTTGTAGGTAGAGTGCATATTAAAAATCAAAACTAGATTCATAAATTAAAAGGTTAATCTTTAAAAAAATTAATGGTTAATCTTTATTAAATAGAAGACAAGTTCTTGAAGGCTAACACACATTCAAATTTTATGAATTAGAAATAGATGCAATTACTAGAAAGAGTGTTAGTCATGAAAGAATTCCTCCTCTAGGGATCCATTCAAATGCTCTAAATTACAAAATTCATTAGGAAAGAAGGAATATCTGCCAGTTGTTCATTTATATTCACCAATCTTCTGCTTGTCTCATAAAACTTGTCTCCTCCAAGTGTCATGTGGAGAAGAATTCTGAGGGATAAAATTCTCAATCTTCTAGATCTAAGAGGGTGTAGCCTGACTGTCATTGATCAAAAAGTTCATTGCTAGCTTACGAATTATAGCAACATAAGATGGCAGGGCTCACATTTAAACATTTGAGCCCTTCAGTGGCTCCTTTTGTAATAAGTCACTCAACCATCTTGTAGTTCTGCAGTTTTGTATATTGGATTTTCTCAAGATGACAGCTTACCTATTTTCACAAAAAGTAAAATTTACAACAATGAATACAAATTGATATATCTTCCCCCCCACTTCATAATTTTGGGGGTTCCAAATTGCTGCACACTGAATCTAAAAATGAGCTTTAGTTATGTTAGCTAAATTCTGCCATCAACTCATTTGTTTATTCCAAGAATGAATTCCTAGATTAGGTACTATGATGTTCTCAATAGTTTTCTTCTTTTTAGGAATTTAATCTAATGTCTGTATTTTATAATAGCTGTTTTGCTGTTGTTTACATGTAAATAATACAATGTAATGGAAAAGAATCCAAGGGTTATTGTCAAAAGACCACAATTCAAGTCTTGGTTTGGCCAGATTATTTATGTTTTTAGCAGATCACTTCACTGAGCCTCATACTCATCAGTAAAACACAGATAAAATGATCACTTCTGTTTCATAGAGTGCTTGTGGGGACAACTATAATAATACACTTGAAAGCAATTTTGAACTATAATAATGATCACAGCTTTATTTGCATTATTCTAAGTGTCTTGCATGTATTAACATGTTTAATCCTCATAACAGCTCGATTACTATCTTTGTTTAACAGAGGAACAGAGGAGGATGCTAAGGCACAGAACTTGTTAAAAAAAAACAAAACATGTCCAAGACCACACAGATATAAATGGCAGAGTTGGGATTTGAACCTGTCTCTCTCCAGAGCTCATTGCTCTTAACCACTGTACCACAGAAGATTATATTAAAACACTAAAGGGATGTACATATACTGAGAAAGAATTTTCAAGTGAGTGATTTGTCCAGGGAATATCATCTGAAAGTTTTCTGCTTTGTATTGTTTTCCTGCAGTCATTCTGCTGATGGTTTTATTCAGCTTTGTGTGTGTGTGTGTGTGTGTGTTAGCATTCGATTTGCTGTTGTGGCATTTCCTCTGTTGTGGCATGTTCTCTTCATAGTGGTGAAAAGCTGCAGAGGCATTGGAAGACAGAGTGGAAAGAATATAAAGACTTGTTGCTTGGGTTCCCAGTAGGAACAAAGATGCTTCCTCATGGACCCCAGGAGTCTTTAGAAGCATTTCTGCTCATAAGAGAAATCTGCCCCCGTGAGAGGTTTGTTAGAGTAGAGTGCTTTGACAGCCTTGGCAGAGACCAAGGCTTGATAAGCGTCTGAGAATGAACCACTTTCCTCCAAGCCTTCCTGCAGCATGATGCTCTGCCAGGTGGACTGGGCAGCCCATGCTGCCACCATTTTACCCTCACTGTGGCATCGGGGTCCACGTGCTATCAACAGGACATTATCCTTGAGATCACTCATCTCACCTCTTTTTTTGTTTGTTTTGGTCGTGTAACAACTCTCGTAACAACTCCAAAAATCCAACGCCCAGTGAAGATTTTAAAGGTGATTTTCTTTTTGTATTGAGGAAATAGAATTGCTTAAAAAATTAATAGGTTGAGTGCATTGAGTAAATGAGTAGAGAGCAAGCAACGCATAAGGCAGGGATGGCTTTTCAGATTGCCTTCAGGCAGCTTGTGGGTGTATCCCCGGGATGGGGACTGGTGACTCCGGGGTTTTTGACAACAGAACAGTGACAAATGAACCGTGAGCATGTGCCTGCTGTTACATGGGCTGTCCAGAGATGGCGCTGGAGGGTGGAGGCCACATGCCCTTCTCACGTGTTCCTCCTACCACTCGGCCTCCTTGCTCAGTGGCCTTTGGTTGTGCTTTAAGCCCTAACCAAGAGTTCATTATACAGTGCTTTTGTTATTGTTGTTGAGGTTTTTAGGCCCAGATAAGGAAATCAACATATTGGATCCTGCACCACATAGAAAATATTTTGCAGGAAGCTGTAGTTTCCCCAGATGACTGTTGAGGCTCCTAAGCAGCCCACTGGTGAGCAGACCCTTTCTAACCATTTCAACTCCATTCTTTAGTCAGGGGCATTGAAGCTTCAGTAAAAGGTTGCTGCAACCTTGCCTCCTCCTCACACCTTTCAGGGGGCTTCTGCTCACCGTGTGATCAGGCACTTTCACCAGCAAGGCTGGGAGGTCAAGGAAATGCTTGCCTTGTCTTCATTTCAGTGATGCATTATTTATCTGGGCTTCGATTAAGGGCCCCCAAAGAAGGAAAGAGGGCATCTTCTAGCTAAAGGTTATAATCACGTTCCTTTTCTCCATATCTGAAGGGAGCTTTTGCAGGGTATGAGGATCTTTTCCTCTTGCCCCAGTCCAGGCACTGGATGTTGGGATTTTTCTGTGGGTTATTCACTCACCCTGCTGAGCAGCTACTCCCAGAGATCGTTTAGCATATGACTATTTTTTAAGTGATTGAAATAAACCCAAAAGGTACAAGATTTGCTACAAAAGATACACTCGTATATCTCCTGACTCCTTTTTTGGAACAGCTAATCTGGCTGTCTTGAGCTGTTAAATCTTCTAAATCTGTGATTACTGAATCCTTGCTTAGAAATACAAACAACAGCAAATCTTAGAATAGCTAGTGCCTAAGCAGGCAATTTATACCATAAAAATCACAGATAAGGCACTTCCCAATGACCTCCCCTTCCCCACTGAAATAGAGGAACGATAAACTCAGTTGCTCTTTAAGTAGAAAAGGTATGCACATCCGCATGGTATCTACTCCTCAGTATTGTAGATCCATACAAAGTAGCGGCATCCATTAGTGGCAGAGGAGAAACTCACTCAAAGATGTTATATTTTTATCTTGCAGACACTTCACGTAGATCATGCATTTTGTAAAATCCACCACTGCTAGCGTGCTAGAATGAGCAAACAGCTTATTGTCTTCCTAATACAGGACACACTAGGAGTCGCTGAAAGTAAAGGTACTCATAAACTGATTTAGACTGGTAAACTGTGAGAACAGACGTCATAACTGCTGCTTTCCTCTGTTTGGGTGGCTGTGACAAAATACCACAGATTGGGTGGCTTATATACAACAAAAATTTATTTCTCACAGTTCTGGAGGCTGAGGTCCAATATCAGGGTGCCAGCAGACCTGGTCTGGTGAGAACCCACTTCCTGGTTCAGAAAAAATGCCTTTTGCAGTGTCTTCACATGGCAGGAGGGGCTCAGGTGCCCTTGGGCCTCTTTTATAAGGGTACTAATCCCATACCTGAGAGCTTCGCCCATATGTCCTAATCACCTCCCAAAGGCCCCACGTCTTAAGGCCATCCCCTTAGGGGTTAGATCTCATTATATGGATTCTGGGGGGACACAAACATTCAGACTATAGTGCTGTGTAAAGGAAATCCCAGTAGCTGTCAGTAAGTTCATCAGTTACTACATTGTCTTCTCAGTATCTTTTGATCATTGAATCCCCTTGTCTATTATAAACAAAAAGCTCAAAAGATGCTTGTAAATGAATCATAATAATTGCAGCCATTTATTTTAGGTAATTGGTATATAAGCTTATTGGAATTCAAGAAATGGTAATCTGATCGATAGGAATCTATCAATCAGATATCACAAGATGGTCTTTGATTTTTTCCTTTTGGCTTTTTTTTTTTAAAGATTTATTTATTTATTTGAGTGAGAGAGAGAGAGCGCTTGTGTGCATGCGAGGGTGTTGGGGGAGGGACAGAGAGAGAGGGAGAGAAGCGTAAGCTGACTCCCCGCTGAGTGCAGAGCCCAATGTGGGGCTTGATCCCAGGACCCTGAGATCGTGACCTGATCCCAAACCAAGAGTCGGCCGCTTAACCGACTGAGCCGCCCAGGCACCCCTCCTCTTTTGGTTTTTAACACCTATTTCTAATCTGAAGTAAGAACGATTTGGTTCAACCTTGAGTTTAGAGACCTTAGAACGTTTCTTCCCCTCACACCTTAAAACCAAGTGGTACATGTTGCTACTGCCTCTACCTTGGCTATAGCAATTAATGAGCATAGAAAATGTGGAAGCCAGACGTTTTCAAGTGGAAAGGAAGGAATTTAGGATGTGTCAGGATTTGGTTGGACTAGAAAATGAGATTTTCTGTAGCTGTTGGTAATAGTGGCTTTTTCCCTTTAAAAAAAAAAACTTCTGTGACAGCTCTAATTAACTTCTTCAAGCATATTTAAAACCTTCGTTCTTGGTCGACAGATTTTTTTTTTTTTTTTTTTACTATATGATTTGGTATATTATCTATGTTGTGAAAGTGAATGTAACACCTTTTAGTTTTGTTTGCAATTGATATAAAAACAGTTGATACAAATAATTTAGCTTACATTTTAAAATGTCAAATTAAAATTTCCTGCAAAATCTCAGAGCCACATGTTAAGCCATCCTCATGATTTGTTAGAGCTCTGAAATGATGGGAAGTCTTAGCTGTTTTCAAAGAAAAAGGAGCTTAAGAGTAATCATGATATTTCACTTAGAGAATTAAAGTGTCTGGGATAGAATGGGCTATTTTAGGTTACGTACTTTATGTTGATATTCAGGATTTATAAGCTACACCTGTCCTTACATAGATATTAATTCCCCCAAATAGAGAAGAGTTAAGTCCTTTTGTTCCAGTCTGAGCAACTCTGATAATGTAATTAATTATGTGATCCTGCAGTGATGTATATTTTAAGGCTTAGTCTCAGCAAAAGTCAGTTTTCTGTAAATTGAATACTGATTTGCTATAACATGAATTCTGAGTTCCTCTGTGTCCCACTCTAGGACTGGAGATGTGTTCCCTGAGCCCTGTCTCTAATATGCTGAGGGTGCTTTGGGCACTTTGACAGGACCCTGGGCTTGGGGTCATCGGTGACTTCTGCCTTGCAAAGGGCGAGAGCCCTGATTTGGCCCGTGAGTCTCCTGTACCCTGAGGGAGCATGCTGGAATGCTATAAAGAACTTGGACTTTAGAGTCAGCTGGGCCTGCGCTCAGATTTCTGTCTGAGAAATCTCCCTTGATCTGAAAAATTAACTTAGTTCCCCACTTAACTGATTACTTAAGTTCAAAAATTCTGTATATCGAATCTACTTATAATGAGGGAATTTGCTTTGGTATGCTGTAATTTGAACATGGGTATGTGAAGTAACATAATATGGAGGAAGAACACTAGTTTTTATTATTATTATTATTATTATTTTAAAAAGATTTTATTTATTTATTTGACAGAGAGAGACACAGAGAGAGGGAACGCAAGCAGGGGGAGTGGGAGAGGGAGAAGCAGGCTTCCCGCAGAGCAGGGAGCCCGATGCGGGTCTCGATCCCAGGACCTTGGGATCATCACCTGAGCCAAAGGCAGACACTTAACGACTGAGACACCCAGGTGCCCCAAGAACACCAGTTTTTATAGACTAGTTTCAAACACCTAACTGTCTGTCCTTTACCCCTAGACACAGTGGAATCTATTCTTCCATTGGAGAGAATTAAGTCTCAGATACTCAGTTTTCTCATCTGTACAATGAGAATAGTAACAATACTGCTTTATTAATTGTCATGAGGATTAAATGAACCAATCCACATGACCAAACTCAGCACTGTGGTAGGTACTGAATTATCAGTATTTATTATACCTGAAAAGCTCAGGGTAAATTGTTTTTGAAAAATAAATCATATTTTATGTGCTGAGGGAATGAACTATTTAAAATGATCTTTTGGGGCACCTGGATGGCTCCATTGGTTAAACAGCCAGCTCTTGATCTCAGGTCAGGTCTTGATCTCAGAGTCGTGAGTTCGGGCCCATGTTGGGCTCCACGCTGGACATGGAGTCTACTTAAAAAGAAATGATAAAATGATCTTTTAATGATGATTAATCATATCTGCCTTTGTAAATGTGGCTTTTCACATGAAGATACTTCATAGTGCAATGAGAACAGCATGGAATTCGAGATAAAATGCTTATAAGATCAAATTCTGACTTTTTACTCATTAACTGTGTGGCCTTTTGCAAGTCAGTAACATTCTCTGAATTTCAGTTTCCTCTTTAAAATGATAATATATACCTCATAGTACTGGTGGGATAATTAAGAAAATACACAGGGGCGCCTGGGTGGCTCAGTTGGTTAAGTGCCCCATCTCTTGATTTCAGCTCAGGTCATGATCTCAGGGTTGTGTGATGGAGCCCCGTGTTGGGCTCCATGCTCAGCAGGGAGTCTGCTGGAGATTCTCTCCCTCTCCCTCTGCCTCTTCCCCCCTCACCCAAATAAATAAATAAATCTTTAAAAAGAAAATGTGTATGTAAAGGCCCTGGCTTGACCTAAGGTAGGTCCTCTGTAAATATTAGTCCTTTTCCCTTCTGCTTTCCTAGTCCAGACTTTCTTAAAAGTATAGGACATTTATAGTTGCATAATTTTGTCAGTGTAGATTTGATCATCTTGCATTGTTTCCATTGCCTGTACTATAACTAAAACTACTAATGACTCTATTTTTATCATTCCATTGATTGTCATTCAGTTGTGAATGTAATTTAGTTGTTATTCCTTAAGGGTATCTTACTGGTGACCCATTATACCAATATAGTGATATTAACATTATTATTACTATCACTGGTTGAACACCAGTATGCCTGGTGCTCTGAGCTAGTTGCTCTATGAATATTTATCTCATTGAATCATGACCACAGCTCTGCAGAAAGCAAGAACCTTCTCATTTGTCAAGATTCAGTTCAAAGGTGGCCTTGTCTACAAAACATTTCTTGACTTGCCGGTGTAGAGCCCTCCTTGGGAGAGGGCTCCATTCCTGTCCATTGTAGATAGTCCTGCAATTCTTGATTTTGCTGGCCTGTTGACAGTCATCATGCCATGCCTTCCCCTTTAGAATTTAGAGGATGAGGCTAAGGAAGGTGTCTTCTTGGCCTCTGAATCTCAAGGGCCTAACGTGGTAAATGCTTGTTCAATAAATGACTGAATGGATGATTGACCAGTTGGCCATGCGCTGTACATTTGGCATTAGCGCATTGCTTCCAGGGGTTCTGTGAAGTACAGGTCATGGCCATTTAGGGACTCCGTGGTCCCCGCAGACTGTGGTTGTATGTAGCTGTCAGCCACGGTGGTGCTCTCTGTAGTGAACCACAGCTTGTAAGGTGCTCATCACGGTGCTTGTTTTCTAGCTCAGGCTCCTGCTTCATTAAAGACGCTAGGATAATTAAAAAAAAAATTCATCTGCCAATTTTAGAGCATTTCCCCTGTTGAAAGAACTTTTATTCTTTGGGAAAACAATAACAAAATTTTCACTGTCTGAGCCAGGAGAATTGCTCTAAATCTTCCTGACATTGCCTCAGCCATCCAGTAAATACGGAGAAGAGCTAATCAATATGTCTATGGATTTAAAAATTGGTGACAGGCCAGTAAGAGATTCGCATGAATAGCATCTGGCCCAATTATTGCAGAGATGCAGACCTACAGTGTTCAAGGGTGTTTGTGGTGGTCAAGGACAATATGTTACAGCAGATTTTTTTGATTAGTTTAAATCCTTGAAACTAAGTTATATGAAAGAAGGCAGTTTCAGAAATTAAATAGAACTTAAAATATCCAATTTTAAATCTGGACTATGTTGTAAACAACATGCCATAGAAACAAAGGGACAGATGGGAGATTTATGTTTTAATTGGCTTTTTCTATTATAGGATTAATATAGATTATAGTAAAGAATATTAAAGTAAATGAGAAAATATTAAGATATTAAGATAAAATGACCCACAGTCTCATTGATGAGGTGGCACTCTTTAATATATTGGCTTTATTTCCTTTGTTTAAAAAAAAATTCTGATCCTACTCTGTATATAATTTGGTCTCTTGCTTGTAATTTCATGTGATATTATGCACATTCATGTAGGGAGATGTCTTGAAATTATGAAGCCGTTTCCTCTCTAACTTTGTTATTGCCCACTGTAAGATCCTTGGAAGGCAAGTTGTCTAATATACTTTCCCCTTTAGTAACTCATCTGCAGAACTTCTATCTGTGTTCTGACTTACGGCTGAGAATAGTAGTGTCCTAAAGTCAGATTGAAAAGCAAACACGGAATAATGACTCTTGAGATGTTGTTCAAATATAATCAGTTAGTGGAGGTTAAAAGTATCTCAGAATTCATCCACACGGTCTAGAACCGTCTTGGAAAAAAACTATAGACATTTTCCAAAACCTGCCTGATGAAATAAGTCTAGTAGTTTTCCATAAATACCAGATAACTTAGGCTTATTAGGGCAATGGGAGGACAATAACCATGATCCTTTATGAGTCTTTCCCAGAGGAAAAAAACACAAGGTAATTTTCTGTCCGTGCCAAATCATTTCTGCTTTGTGTTATAACCATTTGTGCAGTTGTGTAGGACAGGAACAGCCTGGGGAAAGAAGACCATGCTTTATTGACTTCTGTATTCTTGGCTACCCTTGTGAGATGCTTAATATTTATTAAATGACATTTCTTTTTTTGTTGTTTTTATTTAAATCCCAGTTAGTTAACACATAGTGTAATATTAGTTTCAGGTGTAGTATAGTGATTCAACACGTGGTGCTCATCACAGTGAGTGCACTCCTTCATCGCCATCACCTAGTTCACCCATTCCCCCCCCCCCCCCCCCCGCATCTCCCCTCTGGTAGCCATGTTTGTTCTCTATAGTTAAGAATCTGTTTCTTGGTTTGCCTGCCTGCCTCCCTCCCTCCCTTTCTCTCTTTCTTTCTTTCTTTTCTTTCTTTCTCCCTTGGCTTGTTTATTTCTTAAATTCCACGCATGATTCTTGATTTTAACTTGTGGCTCAGAGTCTGGTATGTATGTAGTATTATATAACTTTAGGGTCTGGACTGCCCTGATAAGAGATTGTTCTGCTCTTTCTTTTTCTCTACTTGGAAGACCATAAACTAAACTTAGCTTGGCAGGTAGTTAAGATAAAATCAGTATTTTATTTTTAGCAAATCTTGTAGGAAGAAGATAACTCAAGGTAAGCATTATCTTTAAAAAAAAAAAGGTAGAAATTGAATGTATTTTCAAGATCATAGCATGGGAACTGATGTCCGCTTTCAGAGTAATAGTTTGAGAACAAGTAACTAGTTACACACCAGAAACAAGTTATAAAAAGTCCTGCTGTATGCTCAGGTAAACACTTCAGCCACGTTCTTAAAAGCCTTGCTACCAAGAGTGGCCTGAGGACAGTGGCAGTAATGCCACCAGAGAGTCTGTAGAAATGCAGACTCTCAGGCCCCAACCTAGATTTACTGAAGCAGATTTTTAACAAGATCCTCATGGGATCCATATTTTCTTTAAAGATGAAGAAGCAGTGCTTAGGCAACTAAGCAGTACTAATGGAACATTAATCCAAAGACCTAAGGAGGGTAAATCCAGGCTGTTACTTGGTAGATGGAATGACATTAATTTTAGCTTATTTAGCAGTTTTATTTGCATACTGTGAACATCAATGTTAACATCAACTAGCAAGATAGGACCGCCACCCACAATGGTTTGGAAAGCACCATTCCATTAGTATGAAATGTGTGCCCACTGCAGTCCAGCCTCAATGGGCTGCTGGTGTGTGGGGGATGGATAACTTCCTCTATGGAGAATAAATGAAAGTTAAGAGATTCAGGGAAGGCTGAGCAATTACTGTGGAAATGCTGATCCTCATGAGATATTAATGCACATGGTTGCCACAGAGTCCATATGCATGCTGTTAGAAGTTATCTTTATGCTCCCCTCAGTAGGCTGCACAGATTTAATATTTTCCTCATAGTTTTTCTGAATATCTTCCGTGGGGATGATTGGAAGTCATTAAAACTCTTCCCGAGAGTTGATTTTAGATCTCCCAACTGTTGTCAGGCAGAATCTCTATGCATGGGAAAATTCTCAACATGGAAGATGTCCAGAAGAACATGGGGACATTTTTAATATGCACAGGGAATAGAGGGGTACCTTTTGAAAATAATTTCTGGCTAGCATGCCTAGGGATTTAATGGCCAAGAGTCTTCTGTATCACAGACGCCGCTGCTGAGAACAACAATGGATGGGGTAAACTGGTGTGAAATAATCACCTAGCAATCAAAATTGTAGTGGTTTTCTTATAATGCAGCCTGGGAGGTTAAGAGACTGAGGTGATGTACCCTACTTAATTCAGCTGTTGGCTGGCAATGACTGCAAACCACTTCGGCAGATCTGGTTTTGCAAACAGCCACACAATGCCCAGTGACCCATCAACAAGGACTTCTTTGAATGGGAAGGTCAACTCTATCTCTGGGGTTATGGCTCCAAATTGGTGGAAAAAATAAGCTCTAGAAATAAATGGAGTCTCTATACAGAACCAGTAGAAAGTTGATTTTTGCCATTGGCTGATGCAGTGGCTCTGGGAAAAGTAAAATTACATATTTCTCAAGACTTTTCTGGAATTGATGTGCTGTGAAAGGGGATAGCATGGGCATATTGGCCATTTTGTCTTTTAGTAACATCATTATTTTCTTCTATAGCAAAAATTCTTTTTCTCTTTTATCTACCTTTCATGACAAATTGGTAGATTAGGCCACCCCCGTATTTAAAAAATACATCTGTTTAGGGGTGTCTGTGGTGCTCAGTCAATTGAGCGTCCGACTCTTAATTTTGGCTCAGGTTATGGTCTTCAGGGTTGTGAGATCGAGCCTCATGTCGGGCTTGTGCTCAGCATGGAGTCGCCTTGAGATTCTCTCTTTTCCGCTCCTTCTGCCCCTCCCTCTGCTTGTGCCTCCCTCTCTCTATATAAAATCTTTAAAAAAAAATGAAAAATACATCTCTTTATTAAATTCTTGTTGCAATTGGCTACAAGTTATTATTAACCTTATAGGAAAAGAGAAGATCTCGTGGCATATACTGATGCCTCTGTGATACTCTCAGGTGGAGGAAATCTAATCTCATACCTTATTTTATTGTGTAGTGCCCATTGTTAATAGTGGTCAAAGAAGTGAAGACCTGTGGCAAAGTGTGTTAGGTGGACAGATTATTGACAGAGTAATCTTTGATTTTGCAAAATTGGATCAAGAGTTTCACCTGGGTTCTGTTGAGATGGTCATGCTTTAATGTTTTATTTTAAGTGCCTTCTAATATTAAGAATGTGCCTGTTCTTGTAGATTGGTGAGATCAGTAGACATCTGTTGAGCATGGGCTCTGTGCCAGGTGTTGGGAATATCACAGTTTTCTTTCACCGGGTAGTGCGAACACTTGGAAGAATTTCTCATGATGGGGTCATAAGAGGTAGAGTCCTTTTAGGACTTTGTGAATTCACTGCTTGAGAAACTTGCATTTCCGTATTTGTGTGTTCATATAAGTAGGAGATGAATGATATAGTTAATTTTATTTGAGGATATCCTTGTATTATTTGGGAATGTGACTGTCAAAAACCACTCTTAAGCGTTACCTCTGTATTTTAAATAACTAAAAGATATATTCTACTTTATACTATAATTAATAACACTTCCAGTGCATTCAGATTAGAAGTAATATTAAAAGCCTACTTTTGTGAACCAGCACGCTAGTAAATGGCTTTACATTTAAATTAGTTCCTGTGCTGAGAGCTTGTGGCATATTTTTAGAAGCCTTGAAAATATAATAATGTCTTAGCCCTCAGTCTCACCAGCCTGTACTTTCCTAGTGATGTGTACTGGCAGTCAGGTCTGTGAAATGACAATGTATTTCCTCTGTCAAAATGAGATGGAAGTTATTATCAAGACTTTACAAGATTATAAAAATGTATGGGAAATTGACTCAGGGGGTTTTTACCTGGACATTCATACATTTTAGGGCACAAAATGATAAGACGAAGAAGTGGGGGAAGTGTTAATATGTTTTGAGACTCAGCAACAGTAATAATACCATGTTCTCAAGGTTTTAAAATAACTTTTTTTTAAAAGGAAAAATGAGGCCTTTACCCTACGTATTTAAATGATTATATTAGAAATAGAATATAGAAATAGAATATAGATAGAAATTCTCTGGTGTTCCTCTCACCTAGAAGGACCTCACTGTAAGTGGATTCCATTCGTCTGACCTTTCTTTTGTCCTCTTTGCCTTATAATTTGGTTTAACACCAGCTGAAGAGAGTGTGTCAGACCCGTTCTGGGATGTCGCCCTGGCTCTGTGCCAGCAGATGAGCACTGTCACATTGTGTAATGAGTCAAAAATTGGAAGATATTTCGCTGGAGACAGTTGGCATGAGCATTGCTGAGTAATTGGTCCTCCAGCGAGGTACAGGACTGGAGCTGTCCTTGGGTACGAGGCTTTGTAGGAAAGAGAACGAAATCGTCTGTACATCGAACCCAATGCAGGGATAATAGCATCAACAAGAACAGAACAGCAGCTAGTATTTCTTGAAGGCTTACTTTATGCCAGGCCCTCACTAGAGATTTCCCTTTTTCCATTTCAACAAAATTGTGTGATGGACACCATTGTTATCTCTGTGTTACGGGTGCAGGAACCAGGGAGGGGAAAGTAACAAGCCTACCCATGTGGTTAGTACGTGATTGAGGCCAACCTACACTCACAACCACAGTGCCAAACCTGGCTTTATATGGTGTTTTGAAAATGTTTTGAGGGCGCCTCGGTGGCTCAGATGGTTAAGCGTCTGTCTTCGGCTCAGGTCATGATCCCAGTGTCCTGGGATCGAGTCCCGCATCGGGCTCCCTGCTCCTTGGGAGCCTGCTTCTCCCTCTCTCTCTCTCTCTCTCTGTCTCTCATGAATAAATAAATAAAATCTTTAAAAAAAAAGAAAATGTTTTGAATATATAAAATTCACAGGCATCCGTTTTTTTTTGGTAGGAATGCTCATGATTGATTGCTGTTTTATCTACTTTACCCATTGGAGTTTTAAAATACATCCCTTCTGAAATTATCAAATTCTAGTGATCTGTCAATATGAAAGCTTGAGTGGGTTGCCAAAAGAGTGGTAAATGTTGAGAGAGCTACTGGAGTGTCTTGCTTCAATTTCTTCTCAGTTTTTCTTCCTATTTTGATTGTTGGTTGTGAAATTAATCCATTTGCAGTAATTTTAAAAATCATCAAAGAATCTTTTTTTTTTTTAGGTTGTCATAAAGATTTCTATTCCCAACAATGGAAGAAGAATGTTCTTAATGTAACTCATCACCAAGAAATACAACTGTTTTATAGAACGGGAATATTGTTGCATTTTTAAACATGTCGACTTTAAGGATTTTATTTATTTATTTGACAGAGAGAGAGAGAGAAAGCACAAGCAGGGGGAGCGGCAGAGAGAGAGGGAGAAGCAGACTCCCTGCTGAGCAGGGAGCCTGACATGGGGCTTGATCCTGGGACCCTGAGATCATGACCTGAGCCGAAGGCAGACGCTTAATCAACTGGGTCACCCAGGAGCCCCAAACATGTCAACTTTAAAAAATATTTATAGCTTTATTAAGGTTTAACTTTTATACCATAACATTTATCCATTGTAAGCATACTTTTAAATGATTTTTTTATTATTATGTTAATCACCATACATTACATCATTAGTTTTTTTTTTTTTAAAGATTTTTTATTTTATTTATTTGAGAGAGAGAGAATGAGAGATAGAGAGCACGAGAGGGAGGAGGGTCAGAGGGAGAAGCAGACTCCCCGCTGAGCAGGGAGCCCGATGCGGGACTCGATCCTGGGACTCCAGGATCATGACCTGAGCCGAAGGCAGTCGCTTAACCAACTGAGCCACCCAGGCGCCCCTACATCATTAGTTTTTGATGTAGTGTTCCATGGTTCATTGTTTGCGTATAACACCCAGTGCTCCATGCAGTATGTGCCCTCTTTAATACCCATCACCAGGCTATCCATCCCCGCACTTCCTCCCCTCTAGAACCCTCAGTTTGTTTCTCAGAGTCCATAGTCTCTCATGATTTTAAGAAATTTCGAGAGTAGTGCAGCCATCACCACAATCCAGTGTTAGGATGCTTTCACCACAGAAGGTTCCTCATATGCCCACTGGCAGTCATTTCTCACTCCCACCTCCCAGCCCAGCAACCACTGAGCTGCTTTTAAATTGCCTCAGCTTTGGGGTGCCTGGGTGGCTCAGATGGTTAAGCGTCTGCCTTCGGCTCAGGTCATGATCCCAGGGTCCTGGGATTGAGCCCCATGTCGGGCTCCTTGCTCCGTGGAGAGCCTGCTTCTCCCTCTCCCTCTGCCTCTCTCCCTGCTCATCCTTTCTCTCTCTCTCTCTCTCTGTATCTCTCTCAAATGAATAAATAAAATCTTAAAAAAATTTAAATTGCCTCAGCTTTTAAGTATTGACCTCACCTTTCAATATGCCTTTATAGAAAAGACCCTTTTTTGCCTTTGAAGTCATGTGTATAATTACGGATTTACTAAGTACATCATGCTTTAACCTTTTACTGTGATCTTCATCCTCTGCAGTTCCGTGTGAAGAGCCCTGGGTTTCACTGAGTTTTATAAGCAACTTACAGCAGAGAAGATTATGCAGCCAGCTTTAGCACAGTGAACCACTTATTATCTTTGCACTCCTTGCACATATGGCATTTCTGAATTAATTCCAAACTTAGGCAACTAAGAGGAAAAACATTGAATGTTCGTGGCAGGATGGAATAATACTTGTTGTCCTCTAATGCCCCATGGGTGCTCCTCCGAGGTCTAGTCTGCACTCTTGCGTTCTGCACACTCCATTTGGCACTACTTCGCTACAGTCCAAAATACCACTTATAGGCTGATTAGGTTTCAAATTATATTAACATATTTCAAGCTGTATATCTTTTTTTGCTTTTCATAGTTAAAATATGCTTTCCATGTGCTTTGTCTTTTTCCTGGGTGAGATCCAATTATTTTGTAATCTCTGTCTTCCCCTCCTCATGGCGGTTTTCCCACTTGTCCTTTGATCGCTTTACTATTCAAGATCTTTGAGAGCTTTTTTATTACCTAGTTCTCTCTTCTCAAGGAAGGAGACTTCATTGTGAATTCCAATATGTTGCCATATAATAAAGCTGCACCTGAGGGTGTGTGGGGGGTGGGGCGGGATTCTGTTCATTGAACCATCATTGAATGCCTTTGCAGTCCAGGGTTCAGGTGCTGCTGGCTTTTGGAGTCCAGAGAGGCTTGTATATTCACTATAATATTCAATATTTATATACTTATATTTGTCTCCTATATCCTCTTTCTTGCTGTTCAACGCCATCTCTAAACCCAAAACAAGACTCAGTCTCCCCTGTGAGACTTCCCACAGGGTGGGGAAGAGAAGCTGGTCTCTGGCCAAGATCCAAAGGCCCTGGGCTCATTTCTAGGCATGATTTTGAGGTTGATGAGATGTCCACATTGCTATCCAGGATTTTCTCACTTTCTTACCTTCTTGGTGATCTGCCCATCCACAGAACCAAAGGATTTTTGGTGGTGGGTGGCTGCATTGGAAAGAATCATGTATAGAAACTCTTCATGACTCGTTTACAGTTTTTAAGGCCCCCCTTTTTGGCTAGGTCTCTTTCTAAAATGAATGGTCTTTATTATAACTCCCTTTAGCTAAAGCTGACAACAAAGAATAACAATAATAAAATGGGAAAAAAAATGGACTAATCCAATGATTTAAAGCAAACCAAAACCCTGTATCTTTAAGTGAGGTTTTCTTGTTTCATCTACAACAGTGGTTCTTAAATTTGGGGGATTACCTTCCCCTTTGAGAGTCTCATGAATGGCATGACCTGGGAATACTAGCCCCACGAGAGTTGCACCTCCCAGGTGAGGTGGCATTTAATTTTTCTATTATGTGCTTATTCGTGTTCAGTCTTTTGTTCTTGTATCCTTTTGGGGGGAATTTATATGTCTTTGGTATTTACTGATCCAGTGATATAAATCAAATCTTATTTTAGATTACTTTTAATTTCCTTGCCTTTAGTAGTGATTTTCTTGATACAGCTAGGAGCTTGAGCCCAGAAAGAGATGAGAGGGTAAATTGTGCCACCTGTATTCTTTTTTTTTTTAAGATTTTATTTATTTATTCATGAGAGACAGAGAGGCAGAGAGAGAGAGAGAGAGAGAGAGAGAGAGAGGCAGAGGCAGAGGGAGAAGCAGGCTCCCTGCTGAACAGGGAGCCTGATGTGGGATTCAATCCCAGGACCCTGGATTCATGACCTGAGCTGAAGGCAGATGCTTAAACAACTGAGCCACCTAGGCGCCCCAAGCATTTTATTTCCTTTTCATGGTGGGATTACTGAATTCAGTTGGGCAGGGGTTTGCTTTCTTTCACTTGCCTCTTTATCAAAACAAAAAGTCTCATGCTTCAGTACAAAGGAAGACACAAATGGAGGGTTCTTCTTCAGACTATCTCCCCTTTGTTTTTTCCTTTATAAAGATTTTATTTATTTATTTATTTATTTATTTATTTATTTATTTATTTGAGAGAGAGAGAGAGGGCAAGTCAGTGTGGAGGGGCAGAGGGAGAGGCAGATTCCCTGCTGACCTGGGAGCCGGATGTGGGGCTCAATCCCAGGACCCCGGGATCATGACCTGAGCCCAAGGCAGATGCTTAACCCACTGAGCCACCCTGGCACCCCTCCGCTATGTTTTTTCTTCTCTATTTTCCTTCACACCTAAATTTTTTTCCTTTCCTTCGAGCCTTTAGTTTGTATGAGATCATCTCATTTTTGTTCTGATCTAATTCTTACACTTCTAGGAAATCGCATTTCTGACTTTAAATTGGACTTTCTTTTACAACAGATGCTCACCGGGGCTCTTCATCTTGTTCTGGACAACACATTTTCAAAATGGTTAAGTGCTTCCCAGCTGATGGTTCTGGAAGTCCTTAGGGGGCCCATAAATGTGTTCCAGTAATGGCGTTTGTTTTAGTATCTTAAAAAAACTGCAAACATATTTGCTGCTTAAGAGCTTTACCTTTTTTTTTTAAAGATTTTATTTATTTGACAGAGAGAGAGTGAGCACAAGCAGGATGAGTGGCAGGCAGAGGGAGAGGGAGAAGCAGGCTCTCCACGGAGCAAGGAGCCCGACGTGGGGCTCAATCCCAGGACCCTGGGATCATGACCTGAGCCGAAGGCAGACGCTTAACCGACTGAGCCACCCAGGTGCCCCTTAAAAACTTTACACTGAAAAAGGAATCAATTTTAGAGCCACTGAGGGTGTGTCAAGAAGCCTTGCATAGCAGTGAGTGGAGATCAGGTGAGAGTCCCCGGGACCTGTTTCTGAGTTGGCCTCTGATTCAGTGAAACGCAACGAGTGAATAGCATGTTTTTGACCATTATATAATTTTAAACTGGCTTTATTCTAAACCATATATTGTGAAATTTATATTCGTAATGAACCATTGGTTAAGAATAGGAAGTTAATAGGGAGCAGAATATAAAGTGATGATAATACCACTTTTTATATAGTAACATTAAGGTGTTTCTAGTACTTGAGAAAATGTAATGATAATTTTATCCAATTTAGTTTTTATTTACTGAGGTTAAAACTATTGACTTTGACCATTACTAAACAGGGTGATTTTTTTGGTGCAAAATGTAAATCAGGTCACAAAGGCAGGGTTTTTTGGGGGGGTTTGTAACGGATATTTTAATTTGTCTACATTTTAATATAGAGTTGACTCTAATACCAAATAAGATATTGTCATTTTGTTGGTGATCAATTATGTATTTGCCTCGTAAATTAAAAATCACTTAGAAACATAACAAAGGTTGATTGGGAAGAACAAACTTTGTCTTCATATTTCATATATTATCCAAATTCTTTTGTTATTTTTTATTTACATTAAAACATTTTATTTAAAGTAGCCATCATTCACAAATGTCAAAATTATTTAACATGTTCTTAGGATGTGCGAAGAGTTGAATAGTTTTAGAAAGGGATTCTTGGGGAGACAAGGATGGGTACATGGTAATGCGTTATGGAGGGGCGATTGAATGTCAGGAAGCCAACAGTGCCGTGCGGATATCTTGAACCTCGGTGTCTCTAACGTGGTACTTTGATTTTATCAGATGTTTGGTAAATGTTTATTTCTGAAAGCAATTTACGTTTAACATTTGGTACTTTAATCATATAGTACCGTTTTCATTTAAAATACGGAAGTCATACTACAATACAAGGAAAGTTAACTAGGTGGCTTGGAGCCAATATGGGAACCCTCAACTACAAGATTCGTGATAGCAAGATATCCTTTCCCAGATCCCAAGACCTCATACTGCCAAACGAGGTGTTGGTTTTACACACATGGTGACTTTCAATCTAAGGGAAAAATATGCCTACTTTATTATTCCAGGAGACTTCTTAAATAATTTGCCAATCTCTTCCAAATAAGGTACCTTGCCAGCTTTTTAAAAGTCAGCTATGTGGGCACTCCTGCCTACCCCTGTTTTCAAGTAATAGTAACGTGAACCAATTACATATTTAAGGTTTGATATAGAAGTAAGAATTTCAAGAACTCTTCATGACCCATTGTGTGAATAGTTTTGAAGCACTGTTATTGTTTCTGTCCCTTGGCTAATAAGGCCTAATTATCAAGGATGTTAACAGTACCTTCCTATCTTACAGCCACTTTTATCCTTGACTTGTCTTATTTTCAAGGTCTCTTTTACTCAGTTCATGCCTATTTTGTGTGGCCTGGACTCCTGACTAGTATTCATAGGTTGTTTCGAAGGTAGAATCTATAGAATTTCGGGTCTGATTAGATGTGGGCAAGGAGAGGGAGAAGTGAAGAAAAGGAAAAGGAAAGAAAAGGCATCTCAGGTGAATGAAGGCTCTGCTTTAGGCAGGAGGGTGGAGAGAGGTGGTATTAAAAGTTAAATAATAGAATATGCGTAAGAACTGCTGATGCATATTCAGCAATTTGCTGTTTGCTAGGGTCTGTGTTACATGCTTCATACTCATTATTAACCTAAATCTCACACTAATCTTATGAGGTAAGTTCTTTTTTTTTTTTTTTCTTCCCCTTTTACAGCTGAGGAAACTGAACTCTAGATGGGTTTGTAATACATTCACCGTAACACAGCTAGAAAATAATTTAAAAGCCAGAACTCTTATGTACTCTTCCCTTCCAGTGGGGAAAATGAAGCAGGTTTGGAGTTGTGTAGAGTCAGCAGGATCACGTGCTGCCAAGCAATTAAACAAAATAAAGTCTGCAGAATACTGGCAAGAAGCACAGATAGAGGACCTTCTAGGCAAAAGGAACAGCATATGGTAAAGGCCTGGGGTAGGGAAGCAAGGGGATTGGCCTAGAATGATGATGGATGTATTGGATTTGGGGAGCGTTGGTAGCAAGTACAGGAAATAGGAAGATAGATAAATAGGTGGAAAGTGATAGCAGTGCGGGGAGGAATGGGTAGGTAGTGGTGAGAATGGGAAGGGAGATCGGGGTTAATGAGACACGGCAGCCTTCTTAGTGTCTACGTAGAGTGCTTCATCATACGGAACGTTTCACACTAGGAGAGGTGACTGTTTTCTTTATGTACCTCATTTCATACGTATTTGTACCTGGGCCATGTTGCAACTGAAAGAATTTTCTAGATTAACTTTACAAACACACAGAAAAGCAAACAGAAGATGTTTCTGTGAAGTTTGGGTTGGCACTTTCCGTGTTTATGGCCAAACATGGATTCCAAGTTAAAGATGAGGCAGTTGGCACATGAGAAGATATTATGCGCCAGGCATCAAGGATGCAAAGAGAAGACAGAAGTCCTCCCTCAAGGTGGGGGCCCCCTTCTCCCATTTCTTGCCATTTCTCCATGCACACCCTAAAGCCCAGTTCTCTAAAAACCCCAACGGTCTGTAGATCCCCAGTCCCTCTTACTGAAATGCCCTCCCCTTGGTTTTCCTGGTGACTCTTCTCTTAAGACAAACTCTACTGGAGCATTTAGACATCTCTGTACATAGACAGTGAGCAGCCCTGTCAGGCGATAGGTCCAACATCTCCAGCTGTGAGAGTTTTCATCCAGAAAGCCCTGAATGTCCAGACCCAAAGATAAGTATTTTCCTTTTTGTCTCTATCCTTCACCAGACCGGTAAAGCCCAGATGCCTTTCCTTCCCACATCAGTGAACCTACAACTGTTAACGTCAGCTGTAGGGCATCTGATAGTTTATCAAGATAGAGTGCGCTCCATTTCCTGAATAGTAATAGGTTGTCAGTATGACGTTCATTCCCACAAAGCGTGCAGCACATTTGGGGACTGTGGTAATTGAAAAAACACAATCTGGATTACTAAAATTTGTTAATCCTCTCCAGTTTGACTGCAGGATTGATTAGTCGCCAGCAGAGTAAAACGCTTTGGTTCTTTCATGCTGGTAAATGGAGATCAAAGTGTCGTCAGCCTTTCCCACTAGCTATTGTGGGAGTCACTGTGGTACCAGAGGAAATAAGATTTTGTCTTGTTTCATAGCTTAACTGTTGGAGAGAAAAAAAAAATCAAATTGGGTTATAGGTATTATTGGTGTGTGGCAAGAGCCGGTGCCTCAGAAACAAAAAGGACGTTAGAGAAATAAGTGACCGGCACTGCCAGTTGTAGGTTTCTTTGTACAGAGAGGGAAAAAAAAGAAAGAAAAAGAAAAAAGAAGGTGCCTTTGCCAGAGAATTGCAGCGGAAAGAGGCGGGTGATGGGAAACTTGAAGCAAAAAGGAACGTTTCACAAATGGACAGCCTGGTGTTCCCCTTGGAAGATAGTGCTGTGGAGAAGGTATTGAGGGAGAGGAATAACTGGAGAGCGTTGCACAGGGAAGAAACGTACAGATTCTGTTTCCAGTAGTAGTTCGATTATATCAACTGCGCAAAGTATGCTGGGGAAAAGCCTGTGTTTCTGTCGGGGGCTACCAGGCCAGTGGGTCCTGGACCACTGGGCCTGTTTCTCCTGGGCCACCCAACTAATTATAATGGGGGTGTTTCCAGTCAAGCAGGGAGGAGCTTACCTATTTATTCATAAATAATAGGAGATTACACAGAGGAAGAGTGATTTGAAGTGGACCAGCAAGCAGGACTATTGGAGATAGTACTAGAAAAATATATATATATAAATCTACTCTAATTCATATTAATGACGCTGGTAAAAGTCATTTAAACTGATTTTAGACTTTTTTTCTTTCAAACTTGCATCTATAAATAGCACCAGTGTTGGTAAGTAAATTGGGAATGTTTTTCAAAAATATAGACTAAAATTTTATGTCTTTCATTGGTTACTGGTGTTTCGTGTTTTTTTTAAAAAGTGTTCAGAAAAATGTAAAATCCATATGAACATGGGAATAGAGATTAGAGGTGAGAAGGAATATAATGTGCCGAGGAAATGGTTGCACTGGAAAGCTGGGCTAAGAATAGTTCGCATTCTCCAGTTATTATGAGCTAAGACATAAATGGAAATGTGGTTGTCATGGGGCTCATTAGCAACAGAATAAAAGTATTTGGGTTTGTTGAGAGATACAGATATTTTCCTAGCACTGGTGTTAAGATTCCATTCCCTCAGTATATCCAGGTACCCCTGGAAACCCTCCCACATCGTGCAGGTCCCCTGGCTTTCTCCCCCCACTTCGGCCGCCTTCTGCACGTCCTGCCGCTCTGCTGTCCTGCAGGCCATGGCTCACCATCTTACCACCTGCTTCCCCAGACTGTGGTTCTCTGCCCTGTACCACTTCTTCCTCAGCGTGGAAAAGAGCCCATCATTTCATTCCCCACGGCAGAGCGAAGGCCAAATTATGATATTTAACAAAGCTTTCTGGAAGGCTTTTACATGAAAGAAAGGTCGTGGGAAAAGCCTTCAAACTGGACCCTCCACGGGGCTGCCCCTGAAGTCCAGAGCCAAGTTCCTCTCTGGCGTGGTGGGAGCACCTGCTCACCTGTTCACCTGCCCAAAGTGGGAATGCCCTCCGTCTTTCTGCCCATTCCCCCTGAGATGCAGGCCCCTGCCTGCAGACCCTCCCCTGCAAATAAGAAGGAAATTTCCCTAAAAGCAAATGCTGTGTGCAGGGCTGCCCCTCCCCTGACACCCTTTAGTTACGATGCAGGGCTGCTCGCTCCTTCCAGTCTTGAACCCTCTTTCAGGATAGAATATTGGCTTTACCTTTGCACAGCCACAGGCCCTTGAAGTATTTTCTATCACGTGTCAGTGATCGGTCTCCGGAGGTGAATTTGGATCTTTAATTCTGAAGAAACACCTAACTTTATCATTTTACTGCATCAGATTAAAAAAAAATTGTTGGGCACTTGGGTGGCTCAGTGGGTTAAGCATTTGCCTTTGGCTCGGGTCATGATCTCAGGGTCCTGGGATCGAGTCCCACGTCAGGCTCCCTGCTCAGCGTGGAGTCCGCTTCTCCCTCTTCCTCTACCCCTCCCCCCTTTTCCTGCTCTGTCTCTCTCTCTTGCTCTCACTCTCTCTCTCTCTCTCTCAAACAAATGCATAAAATCTTTAAAAAAAAAAAAAAACCTGTCATTCAGACCCAGCCACAGCATCCTGTATGCACGGGCATCCTGGTCCTACCCAAGGGCTACCCTACCATTTTTGCTAGAAACAAAAGACCACAGGTTGTGTCTCTTGCTCTCTGGTCTCTAACCACCTTCATTGCCTTCTCCTTATTTTCTGGAGGATCTTTGTCATCGGTGCTGTTGGAGCCCTGGGAGAAGGGTGTGTCCACAGCTGGACATGGGTGTGCTAATATTAAGTATCCACTTCACCCTGCCAACCCCCAGCCAAGCCCCTCTCATGTTGGAAGAGAGTCAGGACAAGAGAGGAGCAAATGTCGGCCTCCAGGAGGCTTCTCAGTGAGACAAAGGTGTCGATACCCCGGAGCTTCTCCTGGGCGCCAGCAGTCCACATGGCCTTGTCTCCCAGTCACACCTCTCCACATCCAGTCACACCTCTCCACATCTTCATCTGTCGTTAGGCTGCAACTTCCTTACAGTCAGAAGATGGGTCTTTTCCTGTTTCTGTGCCCACCGATGCTTTCCTATAGGAGATGCTCAGAAATCGGTTACCCAATTACTACCTCACACCATTACCTAACACTTAATTGCAACATGGGTGAAGAAATCACAGGTCCCTTTACAAGAGCTTATTTTCTTTGTGGCAACACCTTTGCTGGAAGATCAATGCCCTATTTTGTTGCACACTTTGCATCCCATTTGGGTAGATCTGCAAGCAGTCTCTATCACTTAGAGTGTTTTAAAGTAAGCTGTCCAGAAAAACAGTTTATTTCCAGCTGAAGTGTGAAGCTTTGAAATCTTGTTATGCAGACTTGTCTGGGGACTGATTCTCTCTCCCCTGTGCTTTGTCCCAACGCCTGAGGTGTTCTGGAACCCAGGGGATCCTGGGTTATACAGAGGTGAACTCCAGAGGGCTAGCGCGGGTAGTGTTTTAAGTCACAGCTCCCGACATTGAGTCAGTTTGTTGAAGGAACTAATTAAATAATGCTCACAACTGGCAAACAGTGATGTTGTATGGGTGAGCAGTGACCCTGGCTGTTGAGCTGAGTGGGGAACAAAACAAACACAGGAGAGGGTCTAGTCGCAGCTGGTGAAGGAGGAGCATTTTCTACCTAATGTAGAGTGATAATAGGAATTTTTTATTACAATTGTCTGCCCTTGATGTGAGTGCCACAGATTTGGTTTGTGTTGAGATTTTTCTTTAGGTGTTTCTTCACAAAAGTATTTTATAACTGGGTAACTAACTGAAAATAAACAATGTGCAAATGAAATATTCTATTTTGGGTTCCTGTCTATTCAGCATTGCCAGAACACCGAGAAAATAGGAATCCAAAGGAAGAATGAGGGGGTAGCTTCCAGAGTTAGTGCCAAGCGCTCCTGAGATGCCCACTGGGCCTGTCACACTCTCAGTTTGCCCCTTCCAAGGCTTCATTAGCAACAAGCAAGCTTACTGTGCTTAGTGGCAGATGGTGGCTTTCTTGGTGTATCCCAACTGTCATTTCACTGGATAACATTAAGGAGATTGGTAGTTGTCCCCTCAGTTACAAAGAACAGTGTGCAGGCATTTTGGGGCTTGATTTCTGATGGACAGTGTGAGGGTAAATGGTTGCAAGCGGGGGCAGGCATGGGAATGTTACAGGGGAAGTTTGACAGATCACTATAGATGGACTTCTACCTCGTTGGGGAAGGTGGTACAGAGCTGGTGTCTAACCTTTGTTTACCATTAGTAATTTTTACCTTTTAAGGCAGTTTGCAGAATCTGTGCAGTATGGTTTCCTTCTTAATAATAATAATAAATAATAATAATAACCCCTAGGAAGTGTATCCATGTGGAATAAGGTTTAGAAAACACCGCAACAAATGGATGAGCTGTTACCTCTGAGAAAGACAGTGGGACTGAAGTCTATAACGGGTTCATTTGTTTTGCATCATTTGATTTGTTCACAATATACATGTGTTTTAAGTATAAAAGATAAAAGTCTCCAAAAACAACTTTTAAAGCACATAGGCTTTTGTTTCAGACTTTTCCAAGGGGGGAAATCAGTACATTTCACTGACATAATTTTGAGGTGAAAATCATTATTTTAAAATATTGATAACAAATATTGCTTTGGGAGTCCTCAGGCATATTTATAGTATCTAAGTGGATACTTAAAGCATCAGTTATTAATATCTGAAAGTGGATACTTAAAACATCAGTTATTAATAATTTATCTTTGGCAATAAGGTGATAATAAGACATTTGTTTTCCCTGACAGGTGGTATATATTTGTAGGGTAGTTTGGGCTTCAAAGTCTTATCTTGACTTATAGAATCACATAACGTTTTTTGAGAATGGAATGGTAATTTGATTTAATTTTTGATGGGAAAGTGGTGTATGTAAATCTAACCTAGGAGTAGTTAAAAAAAAATTAAACTAGATGCCATATAACCAATAGTAGTGAAGACTGTTGTGCATTGGCTTGTTGCTTTCACATCAGTTTTTATAGCTTGCTTGGTTTACATCTTTCTTTGTGTGACACACTGATCCCTTGTTCTAATAAGGATTTAGTGGGACCATAGATAATCGCAGAGTGATTGTAGCTTTCACAAGTGTAATTAACTTCTTGTAAAGTACAGTTCTGCAGGACAGATCTTGAAATAGAATAACTATTTCCAGATCTGGGCTTTTATCCTCAGCCTTTATAAGTTCCTCCCACCTCTATGCTGTCAGCTTAGCGATTCTTCTGAGAAGACTTCCAGAACCTCAGCTTGCTTTCTTGCCTCTTCTGTTTAACCATTTCTTTCAGCAGACTATACATAAGAATTTTTAAAAAGATTTCTGCAAGTTCTGATTCCTGTGCACCCAGTGATGTATATCAGCCGCGTGAAAAATCGAACATCCAGTTGTTGTCCTTTGGAGTCCAATTTCTAAATCATGAACTGTAAGGGAATAAAGGAGATGGAAGGAGATGTTCCTAGCTACTATCTCGTGATTCTTGAATGTAGTCTTTTTCCTCATGCTTTTCATTCTGACAGGGAAAAATCATTCATAAATGTTTATCAACATTTCTGCATAAGTTTTTGAAAGCCTCAGGAATCATTTGACTTTTCCTTTATGATAGTCTAATCCCAAGTGTATGTTTGCCTTAGTCTATTTTTAATGTCAAGAGACAAATAAATTTAGTTTTCCTTTTGATAAAAATGGTTGTTTGAGAAAGGGGAGTCTCAATTTGACCTATCTCTATGCTTTTCTAGCACATTCTAATTAGGTACAAAAATGACAACACAGAAATTTAGAGAAATCCAGGAGGAAATGAACTTGTTGACTTGGAGACAGCAGATATATCTCACTAATCCTGTGCTTAATAGAATGCCCAGAGCGTTTTAAAGAAACAAGTTTCCCGGGGCGCCTGGGTGGCTCAGTTGGTTAAGCAACTGCCTTCGGCTCAGGTCATGATCCTGGAGTCCCGGGATCGAGTCCCGCATCAGGCTCCCTGCTCGGCAGGGAGCCTGCTTCTCCCTCTGACTCTCCCCCCTCTCATGTGCTTGCTCTCTCTCTCTCTCTCTCATTCTCTCTGTCTCAAATAAATAAATAAAATCTTTAAAAAAAAAAAAAAAAAAAAGAAACAAGTTTCCCATCCCCACTTTAGAAGGCCAAGAGTAGGGATAAGAAGCCCAGATACTAAATACCATAGTGGATGGCACATAAATATCTGTTGAATTAGAAGAAAAAGGAATGAGAAAATGCAAGGGAAAATACTGTTCCTCGAGGAGTTTCATGGATCATCTACTTGCTATGTGGTGATGTTGCAGAGTTGGCTAGAATGTGAATAACGCAATTGTATGTTTCTTAGAATCTATTCCGTGTTCAATCCTGTTGAGTCGCATTTATAAAGTTTACAGCACCTATGTTTTGATTATTGAATGGTCATTAATTGGCAGCATAGGCAATCGACATTTTATTACAGCCATTTAAATTTTTATTATCATCACGGATAGTGAATTCCTCTCTGTCCTATAGGCTGGTTTGCCAGACTAGGGGACTGGAGTTGAACTGACAAAGGGTCCAACAGAGTATTTAATCATAAGATGGCAGAAAAGTTGCAGAGACTTGAACACATGGGACAGTTGAAAACACACTAGAATTTTTCAGTATATTTTAGGTAATTTTCTCACCCTTTGAGGTCAATGACCTAGGACTTAAAGGGTCTGATGGAGACCATTTGGGGCTAGAGGCCACCATCTTGGTCTGTTACAATAACCTAGCCTTTTCCTCCTTAAATGAGATGCTTCCTTATGGCCTAGTGAAGAACGAATTGTTCACTCTTTGAACTACCCTTCCATAAAGACTTTCTAAATAATCACTTTGGAATGTGTGGGTACATTTTTGAACATTGAACAGGTGGTTGGGGAATTCAACTGAGATTTCAGAGATTCTTATGCTCAAAAGGTTTTTAAAGAAACAGCTTTTGTGGTCAGAGCCCATTCCTTATAACTCTGACTCATTAAGGTTTCTGAGGCAACTGTTGTCTTTTTCTAACCATGGCCATCTACTTGTATTCCCTTCTGTCCACATGGGAGCAAGGAAACAAAGTGAGGGATGCAGAAGAGAAAATGCTAGATGGGTAGCTGGGGTTCATCTGGCTCAGGTTTTCATCTAATCTAGTGCATGAATTTGACTCTCTTTTTTTTTAAGATTATATTTATTTATTTGACAGAGAGAGACACAGCGAGAGAGGGAACACAAGCAGGGAGAGTGGGAGAGGGAGAAGCAGGCTTCCCGCCAAGCAGGGAGCCTGATGTGGGGCTCGATCCCAGGACCCTGGGATCATGACCCAAGCCGAAGGCAGACGCCTAACGACTCTTTTTTATATGAAAATATTTTAGTAACTTTAGTGCTTCTGCCAATTTCCCTTGTAGTGAGGTTTGAAAACTGTCCTCTCTTAGGGTAGTCTAACCAAGCACTCTCTTGGAGATGAGGCATTTGACGACATTGACAGGCCTTGATGCAGGGAGTCTGGGGAAATGGCTTGTCAATGTGCACTTTATAGAGAATTTAAGTGACAAATGACAGGTCTAAGTAATTGCTAAAATAGCAACGCTGGAGATAAGATTATCTAGAGAGGGCAGATTGTAAGCCTCTCCACCCTCAGTAGCTAATGCTTATCCAGTGCTTGCTGTTGGTAGGATGCTACCAGTTCTCTTCACATCATTTTGATCTGATAGCATTGTTGTTCCTGACTCCAGATGACTGGAGCAAATGGAATGTTAAAGGAAAACCCAAGTTTTCTCTAAGGGATGCCTGTCTAAGTCAGTCTCTGCTTAATTTCTACAGTATTTCTGCTTAAGTTGAATGAGTGTTACTTTTCCTGGAAGAGGTGAGAGCATAGTCAAACAGTGGCTTGATGCTATCCTTTGTACACTGGAAGACCTTTGTGTGCTTGTGTGGTGGGGATGGGAACAGGAAGTACAGACGGTGGTTCCCAGTGCTTTCTACCCAAACATAGGTTAGTAGTCTAGAACAATGAAACTTGCCAAGAAGGCCATTGCTGTGAAGTGAGGACCTACTTTTTAAGGCGACATTTTCCGCATATGACTTTTAAATTGGACCTAGGAAAATTTGCATTTCAAAGCCACCCATTAGCCTTGTATACTTTTGAACTGTTGGTGATCTTCTTAAGTAGATTTCAGCATACTTAATTTTTTTTAATATGTGACTTTGAATTTTTTTCTGCTTCATTTGATCTTTTTATAATCTGGCCAAAAAGTTATTTAATAAAGCACTAAGTAATGATTGGGTCTTCAAAATTCACATTATTTCTGTAAGGCTTTATGATATGAGACTATATTAATGAGGTGTTAGGAAAAGACTAATTTGAAGGACAATATACTTGAGTCAAATTGAGTGTTGGTTTCATTATGTTAACAATTATTTAATTCTATTTTTTCTCTTAAAAATAAAAAATGTTGCTTTCATTTTAACCATTTAATCAATGTTACACTAAATTTTTATATGCATTGAAATACTTATTTTGTGATATGAGTGATACACAAAGCTTCTATCAAAAGTCTCTAAATTTGAAGGAGGGTTTCTTGACCCTGCACTACTGACACTTTGGGCCAGGTAAGTCTTTGTTGTAGGGGCTGCCGTATCCTTTGTAGGATGTTTGCCAGTATTCACAATCTCTACCCAATGCAGTAAGAAAAGAAAAGGAAATTCGTGGAGTCCTCACGGCGGCTACACCAGCTGGCACTAAAACCTTGCCCTTCTTGTGAAATGTCTTTTAACTTGTATTGAAAATGCAGCTTCTATGTGGGTGCAGGATTACTATAAGAAAGGCATATCAATAAACTCTAATATGATTTGAGACAAAGTGAAGTCATTATACGATAAAGCGGAAGGAAGGTGAAGGATCTAATGTTACCAAAGGACAGTTTGGTAATTTTATTTATTATTTATTTATTTATTTAAGATTTTTATTTATTTATTTGAGAGAGAGAGAATGAGATAGAGAGCATGGGGGTGGTGGTCAGAGGGAGAAGCAGACTCTGCTGAGCAGGGACTCGATCCCAAGACTCCAGGATCATGACCTGAGCCGAAGGCAGTCGCTTAACCAACTGAGCCACCCAGGCGCCCGACAGTTTAGTAATTTTAAGAAAGAAATTTGGCTTAAAAAATGTCAAGATGAAAGGAGAAGCGGCTTCTGCAGACCAAGAGGCAGCAGAAGAGTTCCCAGGTATCATTAAGGAAATCACTGAGGAGAAAGGATGTCTGCCTGAACATTTTTTTTTTTAAGATTTTATTTATTTATTTATTTGACAGAGAGAGACAGAGCGAGAGAGGGAACACAAGCAGGGGGAGTGGGAGAGGGAGAAGCAGGCTTCCCACCTAGCAGGGAGCCTGATGCGGGACTCGATCCCAGGACCCTGGGATCATGACCTGAGCTGAAGGCAGACGCTTGACGACTGAGCCACCCAGGCGCCCCAGCCTGAACAGTTTTTAATGCAGATGAAAGTGCCCTATTCTGGAAAATATTACCACAAATGGTATTTATTAAAGGAAGAGAAGAGAGCAGCAGGATTTGAGGCAGGAAGGGATAGTCTGGCTGTAGTGGTTTGTGCCAGTGCAGTCAAGTTTATGATCAGCACTGCCCTTATTTATAAAGCTGCTAACGCCTGAGCCTTGAAGGGAAAAGATAAACACCAGCTGCCGGTCTTTGGGTTGTACAACAAGAAGGCCTGGGCAACAGGAACTCTTCTGCATTGGTTCCACTGATGCTTGGTCCCTGAAGTCAGGAAGTACCCTGCCAGTAAGGAACTGCCTCTTATAGTTCTTTTGATATTGGATAATGCCCCTGGCCACACAGGATTCTGAGTTCAACACTGAAGGTGTCATCAAAGTGATCTACTTGCCCCCAAACACAGTGTCTCTAACTCAGCCTATAGCTCAGGGGGTCATAAGGATATACTGTGCTCTATGGAGAGGATTGTCAACCCTGTGGAACAGAACCCCAGTAGAGAGACCACTGTGAAAATCTGGAAGGATTACACCATTGAAGATGCCATTGTTGTTACAGAAAAAGCTGTGAGAGCTGTCAAGCCTGAAACAATAAATTCCCCCTGGAGAAAACTATGTTCAGATGTTGTGCATGACTTCGCAGGGTTTATGACAGAGCCAGTCAAGGAAGTCATGAAAGAGATTGTGGATATAGCAGAAAAGGTTGGGTGTGGGGGGGTGGTGGTGAAGGGTTTCAGTATATGGATCATGAAGAAATTCAAATGCTAATAGACATCACACCAGAGGAATGAACAGAAGGCCACTTGGTGGAGATGAATGCTTCAGAACCAGTTTCAGACGATGAGGAAGAAGGTGCAGAAGAAGCAGAGCCAGAAAACAAATTGACATTAGAGCCATCTGGCAGAAGGGTTCCGATGACTCAAGACCACTTTCGACTTCTTTTGTGACATGGACTGTTCTCTGATATGGGCACTGAAACTAAAGCAAACAGTGGAAGAAGGATTGGTGCCATGTAGAAACATTCTCAGAGAAATGAAAAATCAAGTAAGTCAGACAGAAAATATGGCGTATTTCCATAAAGTTGCATTGAGTGTGCCTGGCCCCCCTCCTCCCCATCTGCTTCTACTTCTCCCACCTCTGCCTCCGAGACAGCAAGACTAGCTTCCCCTCTTCCTCCTTCTCCTCAGCCTACTCAACATGAAGATGACAAGGATGAAGACCTTTATGATGATCCACTTCCACTTAATGAATAATAGTCATCATGCTGTACAGTGAATAAACTTACCTGTTTGTGGATGTGTGTGAGTGTGTTTGTGTGAACATCTAATAACTGTACGACAAAAACCTGTATGAGACATTTTTGTGTCATCATCATCATCATCATCATTACCTAAGTTATGCATCATGTAGAACATCGTGTGCAAGACTTGTATGGAAGTGGACAGCCTATTATTATGTAGGTGTAAGGTGAATGATATTTAGTATAAAGCCAATAATGTGTTAGTGTTCTTACTGTTTTAAAATTTTGCTACCTTACCTTACGGTATGCTTCTCTCCGAACTGGAGAGACTGGGTATCGGCCTATCTTCACAGGTCAGTGGTTTTTGCAAAAAATATAACAGTGTTTCCAAAACTGTATTATGAATTTGACTGTAATACTGTACACCCTAAAAATTTTATACCAATTATTAGTGTATAGGCTAGGCTACCATGAGGCAATTGTATTGATTACTCTAGGCTGTCATAAAGCAAACATATTCCTGCTTCTTCGTTATCAGTGCACAGATTGTTATACCTGTAAACAAATACGAATTTCTTTTTCATATTATCTTTTCATTTTTGATGACTAATGTTAGTAATACATATAATGTCTACAGCATTTTGTATCATATAAGACAATATTGATGTAGGTACTGACAGATGATTCATCTTGTAAACAGGCAACATAAAGTATTGATAAATATCGTACAGCACTGTGTTTTTTCTTCCTTATGATTTTCTTAATAACATATTTTCTCTAGTTTACTTTATTGTAAGAATATAATATACAATACATATACAAAATATGTGCTAATTGACAGTTTATATTATTAGTAAGGCTTTTGGTTGACTGTAGGCTATTTGTAGTTATGTTTTTGGGGAGTCAAAAGTTATATGGAGTTTTTTTGGCTGTGCATGGGGTCAGTGCCTCTAACCCCCTCATTGTTCAAGGGTCAACTGTAGTTGAACTTTAGGCTGCTAAAGAAAACTGCCACATCAGATTCAAAATGCTATTGACCTTGATGACTATTTCCTTATAATATCCTAGACATAAGTAGGAGAATCCGTGATAGACAAGAAGCTTCTTGTTTTGTTCCTAATTTCCACGTTTTGATTTTTGACATTAACAGATACTTCTGTTTTGATCTTCCTGCTTTGATGTTCATTGATGGCATATTCTCTTGGTTTTTATGCTGTTCCTTTGATCTGTTTGTTTTCCTTTCTGCCTCTCCACCTTACTATGGGCTCTCCCGCTCAAGGTAGTTAGTCCTGGTCTCCTTTTCCTTTCTTCCTTCTTCATTAACTCTCAGTTTTTAAATACAGGCGCATGATCCCTTTTCTGCCAGTCCCAATCCCCAAAAGCTGTGGAAACAGGAATTTTTGTCATTGCTCATTTGTTGGCAAAACTTAACCCCGGTTGATGTGAGGCTGTTTCATAGTCCTGTTTCTCCCATCCAGTGTGGACGTGTATACATGTCACTGCAGACTGATTAATATGCTTATCATGGGAAACTGCCTCAGGTTCCCCTGGTGGGGACAAGGAATACGTGATATGTATGCTGTACTATTTTTTTCTAAAATCTGAAAAATTCAGGATTTGCAAATGCTGCTTGCTGGTTCTCCAAGCATTGGATAAGGTATGACTGTATTATTTTCCTGTGGAATATCACAAATCAGTAGCTTTTAATGCACTCTCTCTCTTTTTGTTCATGCCAGATCTCACCAAACTGATTTCGGACCATATCCTTTGAATGAGTAGAATGGAAATTTTGGTCGATAGGCCCATTAACAAATGTGCACCAGATGACGTGGAGTAGTACCAGATAAGCAACTTACTAGAGATGTAGGACTCATTTAAATGATTAAGAGCTGATAGTCACAAAATGAAGAAAGATAATTTTATTCACCAAGGAGTAAGATTGCAAGTCAAAGCTTGCCAAGAGCATCTTATACCTGAAAAAGCTAAGACAGTCATTCATTCGACTGATAAATGTAGGCTTATTTTTAGTTCTAGAACCCAAGAAGAAGTTCTGTTTTAACTGACTCCTTTCTTCAAAGCTACTTAAACTTGTGCCCTCTTTTATATAAATTCAGTATCTGCAAATCCAGATGTGGTCGTAAGGAAAATCAGTGATTATTTATTTTACAAAAGCATTCATACTAATCTCCCTTTAGATAGTAAGCTTCTTTAGTGTATTTTTGAATTGAGATATCATTGATGGAACATTGTATTAGTTTTAGATGCACAACATAATAATTTGATAAATGTATATATGGAGAAATGATCACCATAGTGAGTCTTGTTAATATCTTTTGCCACATATTGTTATAATTTTTTTCTTTTTTTAAAAGATTTTATTTTATTTGACAGAGAGAGAGAGACAGCGAGAGAGGGAACACAAGCAGGGGGAGTGGGAGAGGGAGAAGCAGGCTTCCCGCAGAGCAGGGAGCCTGATGCGGGGCTCGATCCCAGGACCCTGGGATCAGGACCTGAGCCGAAGGCAGATGCTTAACGACTGAGCCACCCAGGCGCCCCTATAATTTTTTTTCTTGTGATGAGAACTTTTAATACTCCATTAGCAGCTTTCAAATATATAATACAGTATTGTTGATAGTAGTCACCAGCCTGTATGTTACATTCCTGGGACTTATTTATTTTATAACTGGACGTTTGTACCTTTTGAGCTCCTTGGCCCATTTCACCCACCCCCATCCCTCATTAATGATCTCTTGCTTGCCTTTTGTGTAACTCCAGCTATTGATGGAGCCTTTTTTCAATGCTTGAAATAATGTATTTAAAATTATGGCAATTCATTTTCCTTGCTTTAGGAAACACTATTCCTGTTGGTCTTGTTGCTGCTGAGTACTGATGTCCTCAAAACTTGGGGTTGTCTTAATGTCTCTTTTTCTCTACTTACCCTGCCCGTTCAATTCCTAAGCCTTCCTAGGCCCTCATGCACAAGTTTCTTTTCATTTCCATTATCGCGATCAATGATTTTAGTCTTGAGCTGCCACAGCAGCCTCCATTTTACGCATGGTCCTTTTCTACTTCAGAGACCTGTTGTGAGTCCACAGAGTAATAGCGGTGGAGTCACCACAACCGTCCACACCTGGGCTTAGCTCCAGCCCTCGGGTACCTGGGCTCTTCTGCTCTAGCAAGGCACGCACAGCCTTTAATGTCCTGTGTTTGGAGGCTGTATCCTGTTTTTTGTTTACTTTCTCTCACTGACAGAAGTGCCCTTTCTCTCAGAGTCAGTGTCCATCATGCCCTGCAGTTTCATCTTCTCTGAACAGCCCTCCTTCAGTGTGATGAGTCACAATGTAGAGAGGGATGCATTCCCTCTGGAATGGAAAAGGGCAGAAGTCATCAAATTCAAGCCTGATTTCCTTGTATGCATAAATGGACAGCCTTATTAATATTTTATATCAAAATTTGAAGTCTATATAAAATAAGGACATTTGGGGGCACCTGGGTGGTTCTGTTGGTTAAGCGTCCAGCTCTTGATTTGAGCTCAGGGTCTTGAGATCGAGCCCCACGTTGGGATCCGTGCTCAGTGGGGAGTCTGCTTCTCTCCTTCTCCTTCTCTTTCTGCCCCTCCTGCTCATGCTTGTGCATGCTCTGCTCTCTCTCTCTCAAATCAATCAGTCAGCCAATCAATCTTAAAAAAAATAAGGCCATTTGGGAACTCTACCAAAAACGAGCCTGACTGTATTTCCATCAGCACTTTGCTTGTAGTTTGCGGTGTTTTACCATCCACCTTACTCTAGTACTCAGATACTTCATTTACACATAGCTCATCCCTCTGAACACCCTGAAAAATTTTCAGGATATTCAGCTTGTAAATCACTTTTAATAATAATTTGATAAAATATCATGGTTTTCTTGTGGCTGGGATGAAAGACTAGTGAGAGAGTTTCTACCCTTTAAGGACTCTAATCAACTAGTACAAATGACAGATCATTGCCAACTTGGAGGGGTTTCAGTTGCATCACCAAGTTATTTAGATGCTCTTAACACACTTCAGTCTGTGTGCTCAAGAAGACATAATTGGTAGACTTCTTTTCTTAGTCAGTTAGACTACTATAACAAAATATCATCGACTAGGTGGCTGGAACAACAAACATTTATTTCCCCCAGTTCTAGAGGCTGGAAAGTCCCAGATCCAAGGAGCCAGCAGATTTGGTGTCTGGTGAAAGCCCTCTTGTTGTCTTGTAGGTGTCCACCTTCACACTGTACGGCAGAGAGGATGCTCCAGAGTCTCTTTCTCTTCCTGTAATGTACTAATCCCATCATGGAGCTTTACCCTCATAATTTCCTCTAAACCTAATTATCTCCCAAAGGCTTTACCTCCAGATACCACTACAATGGGAATTAGGGCTTCAACATATGAATTTTGGGGAAGCACAGGCATTCAGTCCATAGTACTTATTTTACTAAGTTACAAGTTAGTGAGAGAATCAGATGATGGGTCACACAAAATGATATTAATGTTCGTGATATCGCAATCTCTCCATTTATGTCCCCAGTATCAGTGATGTAAGTATTGGTCAGGGCAATAGCTTGACATTAATTTATGGGGAAATGACACGGAGTTTGTTAACCAGAACGGACCAACCATATGTTATGACTTGCTAAGGCAAACCCAGAGGAGACATATGAAGCAGAGTATGTGGCCCTAGGGGGTTGACTGTCTCACCGCATTCTTCCAAGTGATAAGTCTGTGTTTACAATGCTGACTGCATCTGGTTCTCCTTCCACTTTCTTCCATTACACCTTCTTCATGGCTTTAATACAGCATTTTAAAAAATATTATTTCTTCCTATTTACACGTCTTTTACTCTAATAGACTTTCAGCTGCCTGCGGACAAGAACCGTCTATCCATTCTGTTTTCTCCAGCACTAGCAGAGTGGTTGGTACTTAATACCCTCTTAGTACACAGTTATGGAAATGTCTCAGTGACCCATTTCCAGGGGGTTGTTGGCAACAGTGTGCATCCAGAGAGGGGCAAGTAGATTGCCGAAAATTCTTGAATCCAAATTACATAAGAAGTATTTGGTGAACTGGGATTGTTTGGTCTGGAAAATAATTATGAGTACTCAATATGTTACAATTAGGGGAACAAAGACCATGAGCTACCGAAAGGACATAAAGCACAGTGTTTAAGAGTTAATAGCAGTGTGACTCTAGGCAAGTCTAGGTGTAACCATTTGTAAAATGGGGCAGAACACAGTGAGCACCTCACTGGCTGGTTGAGACGTACTTAGCATTTGGAGAAGTCCTGGTACCAAGTGCTCAGTAAATGGCGCCACTTTCTCTACTCCTCTGCCTACTTTTCCTCTTTCCCCTCTCTTTCTCTTTCCCCCCTTCTCTTTAGCCCTCAATAGGAGGATTATTATATCTGTTTTATAGGCAAGAAAGATAAGGTTAGAAGGATTTAATGATTTGTTGGAGATTTCTTAGGAAGATGTGAAAGAAGGAACTATAGTCTAGGTGTTGGTCCATTCTTTCTTTTTAAAAAAATTTTTTTTAGAGAGGGAGGGGGAGGAGCAGAGAGAGAGGAAGAGAATCTTAAAAGCAGGCTCCATACCCAGTGTGGAGCCTGATGCAGGGCTCAATCTCACGACCCTGAGATCATGACCTGAGCCAAATCAAGAGTTGGATGCTTCGCTGACTGAGCCACCCAGGCGCCCCCGTCCATTCTTTCTTGGACAGGATGACCGCCTTCAGATATCCGAGTATCATGTAAAAAATGGAGACAAGTTAGAGCGTGCTGCTTCGAAGGGCAGAGTGAGGACTAATGGGTAGGTGTTACCCAGGTGAAGTATAGGACAGCAGGTGCACTCTGCATTTCTAACCATTGTAGCTGTTAGAATCATGAATTTCCTATTAAGAAAGTGTACATGCAGTAAGGGGGGAAGCAGAATAATAGTTAACAGGGCTGGAACGAGGTAATTTACCCACTGGGGCAGAGAACCATACTAAAGGCCTCTAAGTCCCTTCTGAATTTAAACCTATACTCTTCTTATGTCTTTCTCTTTCCCTTGCATCTGGAATGGCACTGTGCCTGTGCAGATGACAAGGAATCAGCAAATCATCGAATTAGTATAATTTCAGTACTGATATAGGAATCAGGGTCTTTTTATATTCTGCCAGGGAGATCCAGGTTTGAAAAATTGTTCTGTTAAAATATGTGGACGAAGAATTCTCAGGACTATAGAATGAGAATTGCACACAATAGCAGAGATGGAAGGAGAACGCAATGCAATTAGAGCTTTTCAGGAATCTAGCAAATGACTATTTGCATTAATTCTCAGATTGTTTTTGAGAATTGAGCCATCTGCAGTTTTCAGGCACTGGTTCCATTTAATAAGGAAGACTATGGAAGTGAAGATGATATTTGAAAATAAGGTATGTGACAGTTGTGAATGTGCCCATAAATATTAGTGTAAGTTCTACCTATTCCAAAGAGACAACAGAAATCTGACGTCTTTTACGTTACTGACATACTGAATTGGTAACCCTATGTCAGTCAGCATTTCTCTTTATTAAGATTTTATTTATTTATTTGGGAGAGAGAAAGAGAGAGAGCATGAGGGAGAGGAAAGGGGCAAAGGGAAAGGGAGAAGCAGACTACCCACTCAATCCCAGGACCCCAGGATCATGATCTGAGCCCAAGGCAGACACTTAACCGACTGAGCAACTCAGGTGCCCGTCGACATTTCTTTGCATAAATTTCAAAATATAATTTTCTCTCTGTTAAACACAGCTTTTCCATGCACCAGTTTCTGTTCATTCTATTTCCTTAAGAAAAAGTAAATAGTCTTACGGATTTAAAAAAAAGTGTGATGGGGTAAGAAATACAAGATACATTGAAAGGAAGTCAGTAAGACAACACTAGCGTTTATTAAGCATTATTATTTAAGCATTTATTATTTGTGCTGTGCTTCAGCTGTTATTCATACAATCTCATTTAATTCTTAATTCCATCCATATTTTATGTCTGAGGATTTGAGGCTCACAGGTTAAATAACTCAAGGCTTTGTAATAAGGAAGTCCTGATCTATCTTAAGAGGCAGACAACAGAGAGAAATTTTTCATAGAAATGGTTCATTCCTTTGCCTTTATAAAATTGTTTGGGAGCTCTGAGTTATAAGGCAGTTGGGGGCATGTGACATATGCTTGATTTCCCAGAATTGTCAGATGTAGCTTATAAATAATGCCTATGTTTATTGGTTTCATCCTCGCTCATATTTCCCCTCATTCTGTGCTCCCATATACTACTCCCTACATGAGAAAAATGTGTTATTCAGGAACCCATAGTAATAGTGTACAAGAAGTAATGGAAACAAACCTGACAATATATATCTCCTTGTTTTATACAGGAGTGAAGTCTATAGAATTCTCCTTGTGATCTGAAAGGAATTTATGTTTTGCAGATGATTCTAAAAATATTCTTTTCTTTTTAAAGATTTTATTTATTTATTTGACACAGAGAGACACAGCGAGAGAGGGAACACAAGCAGGGGGAGTGGGAGAGGGAGAAGCAGGCTTCCCACTGAGCAGGGAGCCCGATGCGGGGCTCGATCCCAGGACCCTGGGATCATGATCTGAGCTGAAGGCAGTTGCTTAACAACTGAGCCACCCAGGCGCCCCTCTAAAAATATTCTTTACCTTCAAAAACCATCTGTTTTTTTTTAAAAACACAAATTTTTTATGCTGTTTCTCATTTGAATTCTAAAGATGTGTTTGCCACCCTTTCTTCAGAAAGATGCAGTGGATGGGGTAATGTGGCATACTTGAATTTTTTCCCCTTAAACATTTAAAAATAAAGTATTTGTGCCATTCCACTGGTAGCAGCAATGATAAGAATAGAGTTACCTTCTGTGTCTAATATTGCCTTTATAGTTGCTTTGTTTCCTAGTTTTATAAATTGAGCTTTCTGGTTTCCGTGGAAACCCAATTGTCGACATGGGTTGCTAAGGAGCAGCCTTTGCTGCACAAAGCATAAGGAGCTGTGAGTCTGCTACCGAGTGACTTCATTCTTGGCAGTGACAGGCAGTGGGAATCTTAGTACTTGCACAAGTGAGGCCTCCATCTTGATTTTCAGCCTGAAGGATTCCGATGGATTTTCCTGACCTTTCTTAGCCTGACAGTTATGCTTAGGTATAGGTGCTTATGGGAACTGACGATTGTGTAGTATTCCAGAGCATCTAAGGTCTCATCTTTGTTTCATCAATCACTTGATGTCAATGACTTATTCAACAAAAGAGAACCTATTGCTGCAGTTACAAGACACCAAAGCTGTATGGTCTTCTTCCTTAAATTTAGCATTGGGCCCTCATGAAAGGAAGCCACCTGGTCATCTTTGTAAATCAATGTGATAGTGTGGTACTGATATTGGATTGTGTATGATCTACATTTTCTAATATTCCAGTTGGAAGTGGTATAAATTATAGTGCATGCACCACTTTCCCAATTAAAAAAAATAACCTAGAAACTGTAACCAACCTTTTTCTGTATTGATGTACAACAGATATTGTAGTTCTTATAGAAATAATTTCTTAACTCGGCTCATACAGTTTTTTGACTATGATTTTATAAGCTATTTTAGGCATAGTAATTCAGGGGCAGATCTATCTGTCATGTCCATGTCCTTGTCTACTTCGTGGGTGCGTGATGCATTAGGACGTCAGTGATGTGTGAGTCTTTGAGGTCAGAAGTAGAAAGGTCCTTATTTTTAAAATAGATGCTAAGGACAAGTGCAAACTCCATTTCCATATCTCAGGTGTGAGTCAGCCAGAGCCCTCGGCTGTCAGGCCTGGAGGGCTGATTTGGGTTACGGCAGGTGGTAATGCAATTAAACCCTGATTGAGCACTGTTCACCCTCCTTGCTTGGTTTTGGTTGATAGCATTCTGTAAATTCCTCATATTGCATTAATTATCTATTGGAGATCCTCAAATATAAGCAGGTTATTTTGTGGCCCCAAGTAATTGAGACTATTGTTCCTCATTGGACACATTAGAACCCTCTCAACCTCAAGTTCATCATCTATAATGTTGGGCAAATAGTAATATATTGATTGTAGGTCATCATAGGACTAAGTGAGATAATACATGTGAAATGTTTAGTTAGGTATCTAGGCCATATGAGGCCCTTAAAAATAGTATGTTTTCCAGAAGAGGCAAATCTATACAGATAGAAAGTAGATTAGTGGTTGCCTGGGGCTGGAGTTGGGAGCAGAGGATGACTGCTCACTGACATGAGGAATCTTTCTGGGCTGATAAAAGTGTTCTCAAACTGGATCATGGTAATGGTTGCATACTGTATATATATTGACTAAAAATCGTTGTACACTTACCATGGGTGAATTTTGTGACTAAAAATTATTGAACTGTACCCTTCAAATGGGTGGATTTTATCATGTGAAAATTACACCTTAATAAAGCTGTTTAAAAAAGTAATAGCTATAAGTAATAGCAGATCTGTTTTCCCCTTCCTTTTCTCATAAATTATTTGTTGCTTAACTTGAAATTATTTAAATGTAAGTTAAATGGAGATGGCAAGTACATTGATTTTTGAATGAATTTTAATGTGTGCCTATATAAAAATGAATTTGAGTATGTTTGTATTTCTCCAACCATGCTAATCCCAAGGTGAGAAACAATGAAAGCATTTTAAGTTGACCAAATTCTTATTAACTTTTAAATTAAGTCACCTCGATAAGGCAAGTTACTTCCTGGTGTGAAGGGATAAGTAGGTGTGTCTGTGAATGAGATCCTCATACAGTGGGAGGTCTTTGCTGTGCCATAATTTGTTTCTCATAGGCTGTCTTTGATGTACTAGTAATATCTTAGAGGATGTTATTTAAGCCAGAATATTCCAGAATCCATGTAATGATGAGCATGGATAATAATGAAATTCTATTGTACATGTACATATTATGCCACAACAGAACATAATTACTTTCATGATGATCTTACAGAATTTCTAGTTATCTAGAAGCCTTGACTTTTCATGACGATGTGAAGGTAGCAAAATAATTACTGTGTTTTTATAACTGACCCAGATCAAATCCTTTTAAAGCAGTAGAGCTGCTAGTTGCAGAGTATCTCACTGTTATTCTGCTTTTGAGACTCGTGTTCATTTGACTGGGCTGTATGTATTTATTTAGTGCAACCTTTTTATTGTGTGCCTAATACGTGTTAGTGATTTTCTGGATGTTGTGGGTAGAGATGTGAAGAAGATAGAAATTCAGCTTTAGATGTGCTAAGTTTAAGACCTCTGTGCTAGTCCTACAAGGAGAGATGCTGAAAGGACAGTTCATTCAAGTCTGGGATTCAGGAGAGAGATGTGGGCTGAAGATATAAATTAGGAAGAGTTAGCAGATAATATTTAAAGCCATGAAAAAACGGGTGAGCTTGCCAAGGAAATGAGAGTCACTAGAGAAGAGTTCCAGGGAACAACCTTAATTTTGCAGTGCTCCAGAAACAGCAGATCAAGGAAAAGACATGACACCACATACAGGACTGAGGAGGGGTGACCAGCTAGATGAGGGAATCAGCAGATTCTGGAAGCTGAGTGAAGGCAGTACCCAGAGGGCAGTGGCACCTGGATATATGCGCTACCAGTGGCTAAGGGAAGATGAGTCCTGAGAACAGATGATTGAATATAATAACTGAGGGGTCATTGACAATCTTGATAAGAGCAGTGTGGATAGAAAGGTGGGGCCGAAGCCTGATGTAGGTTGGGAGTCTAGGAAGAAGCGAGAGGGGAGAAATTGGAACAAACAGAGACAACTCTTTCTGGAAGGAATGGGGAGGAAGCTGGTGAAGGAAGTTGTGTAATATGGATGGCTTTAATCAGATATTTGAATCTGTAAACATTGACCATTTGATCTACATGGACTAATTTAGATAATAATTTCCTTGTTATGCCTGTCTCGATTACACATAATCACTAGTATTTTTTGAGTTTCAATTTGCAAGTTGTCCATTTCTACAATAAAATTCAAGTTATCATGTTGTGTGTGGGTTAATTAATGTAAATATTCCCCACAACCAAAAAGCAGTATAATCTAGTGGTTGAGTCCATTCACCTTATGTCATTCAGCCTGGGATTTTGAGTCTCTGTTCTGCTCCCTCTTGGCTGTGTGAGCCAGGAAATTAGTTTAGTTGTTCTAAACCTCGGTCCCTCATCTGTAAAATTGGGGTGGCAGAAATTCTTACCTTGTAGGGTTTTGTGAACTGACATGCAATAATGTAGTTAAAGTGCTTAGGCCCATAGTAGCACCTGTATAAACTTCCCAGGAAAGGCTAGCTGTTACTATAGCTATTAATTTATATTTTGACATGAAGTAATGTAATGAAGTAGAAAGATCACAGGATTTGGAATTGGCCATCCTTGGGTTTCTACCCCATTTCGTCATCCACCATCTGTGTGTGTTACTTCACATTGTTGAATTTGTTTCCTTATGTCTGATGATGATGATGTTGATGATACTTAGGGGATTAAATAATATGTTTATAAGCACATGGTATCTTAAAAAGTGCCGTACAAATATTAATTTCACTTATTTTAAATGAGATTGTCTTTTCAATGTATTAGGCCTCTTACGTTCGATTTATATATTAAGAAAGAATAAATCTTAACACATTTCTGCAGTTTTAAGGGTTTAATTTCAGGGGAGGTTTGGGTTCCAAAGAGAATGAAGGTATCCAATGGCAATGTAAGAAAATATGTTAACATTATTTATGTTAAAAAAATTTTGAAATGTTGATTCTAGAAAAGAAAAGAATAGAAATGTGCACCCTATTACACATATATGCAATTATATCCAATTTATTTTCCGTATGGACTGGCTCAAGTGGGCTAACCTACCTGGGGCCAAGCAGGTTGTCTTTTATCTTTCTACCAGAACACTACATCCCTTAGGTCTCTTTATAAAGATGGAGAAAAATAATACATAACGGCTGGTAAAAAAAAAAAAAAAAAAAAAAAAGATAGTGGAAGTGAGGTCAGCCAATCATCTAAGAAACCTTCCAAGTAAGAATAACCTAATGGGGAAGAAAGAGATTTGTGTGGCCTTGTTTGGTAAAAATCTGTCCCAATCGCATACAAATTCTCTGATTGAAAACTGAAGTGACTCAACTCACTTTTGACCCCTCTTGGTCATCTTTCAGGAATGTAGAAGAGCGAATACTAGTGCTGTTACCACAAGTTCATGTTTGTGTAGCACTCAGATCTTTTCAAAAACACTTCCCTGGGCTTCGTTGCCCGTAATTCTCAGAACCATCTCATGGAATCAGTTTTGGAGTTGGCCTTATATCCATTTTAAGAAGAAGCAAACTGGTTTCTATGGGAGATAACATTATCGTCTTTGGGTCAGGGCTGGGACTGAGGCCACTTGAGGAAGTTGGTGACCTAAAGGCTCGTGTTTCACCTTTTCAGGCGCTATGTGACAAATGGGAATTGTAAAGTTCTGAGATTCCTTGGAGACCCGAGGATTTAATTCTTCTCAATAACACAAGTCTCTTGAGTCAAAATTATATCTAAACTCCCTCTCTTTTCACCAGACACACAGTTCGTCCTCAGGAACTCTTTGTTGACTAGCTGATTGCAGTATTCTCTTGGAGCCCAGGTGATAATTCTAGTTCATTGCTGCTGCTGAGGCTCAGCACTTGTTTTGAAGGAATAACACCAGATTCTAGCATTTAAATTCTTTGAGATCATATATCTTGCAGGTCACTATGGAACATACACAACAAGTTAAATACTGTCGCTACTCTGAGAGGGATAGAGAGGGAACAAGAAGACAGCTAGATGGTAATTCCAAACCAACATCAACATAAGCATTGAAGTTGTGACACAACCTGAGTAAATGCAAGGTCATGGTGGGAACAGGTAGGTGGTTGAGGGACAGGAGGCTGGACCTGATTCTTAGAAGGGGAGTCAAAGTTGATGGGTGGAGAGGAAGAGAAAGGGTGTTTCAGGGGAAGGGGACGGGGAAAGCAGTGGTGCCAGTGAAAGTGGGAAGGGGAGGTAAGGCCATCTTGGTGGTGGTCATGCAAATCATTTCCTGTTACTTTCTCAGTGACTCAGTGTCACCTCAGGAGCCAGCTCTGTGGCTTTCACGTGGCCTGATAACTTGGTGATAACCAAAATACATTTTAACAAATTAAGTCATATTCTCATTGAAGAAAGAGCCTAGAGTAGCATTCTTGGTTTCTTCATTTCTTGTCTTTATTTCTGGCAGAGTTATGTAGCTTAATTTGAAGTCAATCTACTATCATTTGGGTTCAGGAAGAGGATTGTATTTTGAAAGAATCAAAATCCATTGAAGCTTTTACCTCCGTTTTAATTACGGTTCAAAAAAACATTTTCCAAGAATGATTTTCTGGACCCTGCTTTTCCAACAAAACTTTGTGCTTGGTTTCTTTCTCCAGCACTGCTCAATTCTTCCAACAAATGGAAATTAATGCTAAGAATCTCATGTGAGTAAGAGGATGCAATTATTATGATGTCATGTGCAAATCGTGTGCACTGGAAAGTGCTTTAGACTACCCTAAAATGATACTATATCTATAACTTTGACCTGACTGCTGTATTTGGCTATACTACCCTAAAGTGATATTATATTTTTAAATGTAAGTCAAATGAAAGCTATACTTTTATTTTATTTTATTTTTTATTTATTTATTTTTATTTTTATTTATTTATTTTTAATTTATTTGATAGAGAGAGAGATAGCCAGAGCAGGAACACAAGCAGGGAGAGTGGAAGAGGGAGAAGAAGGCTTCCCGCGGAGTGGAGAGCCCGATGCGGGACTCGATCCCAGGACTCTGGGATCATGACATGAGCTGAAGGCAGACGCTTAACGACTGAGCCACCCAGGTGCCCCTTTTTATTTTTTTTTTAAGATTTTATTTGTTTATTTGACAGAGAAAGTGAGAGAGCACAAGCAGTGGGGAGTGGGAGAAGGAGAGGGAGAAGCAGGCTCTCTGCTGAGCAGGGAGCCCGATGCGCGGCTTGATCCCAGGACCCTGGGATCATGACCTGAGCTGAAGGCAGACGCTTAACCATCTGAGCCACCCAGGTGCCCCGCTATACTTTTATTTGATTGCTATCTTTGGAAATAGTAACATGCATTTTATTATTATTTTTTTCCTTTGTCTTAGCTTATCTTCACATAATTTTTAGTTCATCCAAGCTAGGTTAGTGTGTTTTGAAAGACCATGTACTTCATAGCATCCATTACTCATGCTCTTACAAAGAGGATTTGAAATACCCTGTTTTGAAACTAGTGAAATGAATTATGGGTTTTTTTCCTGCATCTGTTAAAAAAGCACTGCAGAAGGTTATTGTAGAGAACACATTTAATTTGAATGATTGTGTCTTAGGCCCTGTCATGAGGAGTTTTTTTAAAGCTTTCTTTGTTGATCAAGTTAACTATTTATTAAATATTGGAGATTTCTTTGTAAAAGAATTGTGAAAGTTTGTATAAAAGACTGCTCTGCCAAGATTCAGACAAAGCAAAGCTAAATAGTAGAATTAAAAAAAAAAATCTAAGGATTTGATTTTTGGCCTGTAAAAACTGTATTGTATGAGTTTTACATAGAAGTCATTCAAAGCTGAGTTGAAGATTTATTTAGAGAGGCTTATATTCACTGAATACCAAAGAGTTCTTTTTATTGTGGCTTTGTTTAAAGAGTTTAGGATTGATTTACATGGCCTCTTATTTATAACCTGAGACCAAGACGGTGTAGTCAGCCAAAACGATGTGCAGTGTCAAAAGCATTTTAACTAGACACAGTGAAATTCATCTTTGTTGCCCAGCGTGAAACTAACCAGGTCATCTGTTGCCAAAATAATAGGAACAGTATGCTTTTATAGGCTTAGCACATTTGGTTGTGCTTTTTTATACCGTAAGTTTTCAAAAATCACAATATAAAATGCTGGAATCCAAACTTGGTATTGTGGATTTTTTAAGTGTTCATCAATTTGGTCATATTTTCTAATTATGTTCTTCTGAATACCTAATTTTTTTCCTTCTACACTTTAAAAATATGAACACTTTTTATGTGTGTAGTTCTTCTGTGCCCCCTAATGTTTAGACTGGTAAGTTTTTGTTTTCCACTAAAGCATATGCCCAGCACCCCTACCTCTGACTGAAGAACAAAACTGATTTTGGGGAGCGAGGTGGGGGAGGGAGTTCTTCTCATTTAGTAGAGTGGTTTTGGACGAGGTAGCAGAGAATGTTTCATGTTCTCATCTCCTAGGGCAGAAGGGACAGCCTAAGAGAAGCAGATTGGAAATCTAATGGAAAGACAGAGCCCTGGCATTTTGGCTGTCCTGTAGGAGATAGAGCTGTGGTATGGTACCAGGACTTGCATTCTTCAAAGCTATTAGCCTTACTTGCTGAATTATGCCAGAAAGAAAGAAAGAATGGAAGGAAGGGGGGGGGAAGGAGGAGGAGAAAGGGAAAGAAGGAATGAAAGAAAGAGGGTATGAAGGAAGGAGAACGAGAGAGAGAAAGAAAAAAGAAAAGAAAAAAAGAAAGAAAGAAAGAAAGAAAGAAAGAAAGAAAGAAAGAAAGAAAGAAAGAAAGAAAGAAAAAGAAAGAAAAGAGAAAAAGAAAAGACGCCTGTTATTAGCACAGATTCCTTCCAGACCTCCCAATTTATGATGGAAGAAAGTGTAGATGCCTGATTTATTTGAGCCATGCTGTGCTCATTCAGAGAGGAATGTACCAGTGGTTACTTCAAAGGCTAGTACAGTATCTTGTTTCTTATTATGACAAGATGTGTTTGGGAAAGTGGTGCCATTTACTCTCGTTTTACAGTCCAGGAAAGTAATGTTGTTCCCAGTGATTGACAAGGCAGCTACAGCTGTGGATTCTAGTATTCCAGGTCCAGTCTGGTCCAGAATGCCCTCATGGGAAGAACTGTAACTTGGGTGGGAAAACCCTGGGTTGACCTCAGGCGCCCCCTCCTTACTCACTGCTTTATTGTGGAAAAGGATTTGTCCTTTCTAACCTTCAGGTGCCTGGTCTGATGGAAATACTGTGTGTTCAACATACTTCATGAGGTTATTTGAGGTGCAGATGATACCATGTATAATGTAACCATTGGAAAATTATAAATTGCTACTCAAACTAGAAGTGATGGTGCTGTTGTTGTTATTCTAATATCTGGGACTTACTTTTTTTTAGTGTCTTTTTTTTTCCTGTGCAAATATAGCATTTGGTAAAAGAGGAAACATTTTAAAACAGCTATAGTTGTATACCTCAGACCTTTACCTATTGCTGTTAGCATTTTGATATAGTCATATATAAATGATGAAGACTGTACATAGATATCCTTCTATATATTCAATTTGATATCCTCTGTTCCTTTTCCACAATATAATGGCATGTGTATTTTTCTGTGTTACAGTGTAATTTCAATGGTTATTTAATTGTTGGCAGTTTAGAGTGTGCAAAATTTTTAAAAGGATGTGTCATTCTATCCAGATGGGTCTTTACCTAATTGTCTTAAGTCTTATCATAGATTCTTAGAGCCTGGGCAGGGGCGGGGGGTGGTGGTGGTGGTGTTGAGTCTCTACATCAGTCACTGAAGGTTGTCTTCCAAACCATCCTTCTTTCGTATTTTCTTTTCACTCTTATATAGGAAGAATAACCCAAATTCCAAGTTGTAGGAATGAATACTAGCTAGCATTTATTGCGTGCTTATTCTGGGCCCAGCACACGTTTAACATGTAATAGCTGTTTTAATCATCACAAGAACACTTGAGATAGGTGCTATTATTATCCCCATTGTATAGATGAGTAAACTGGGGCACACAGCAGTTAAGTAACTTAGATCACATAGTGAGTGAGTTTTGAAGCTAGGGTTTAAACTTAGGTATCTTCTCTGGGAAGTCCTAAGCATTACATGACACAGGTAGCTGAGAAACATGACCTATATATTTTGTTCAACTATTACATATTTACAATATGTCTAAGGTCAGGAATTCCAGAGACAGCATTTTTTTATGGAAGAGTAAGTGTTTGGAAAACATTTCCAGCATTATTTAGGAAAGTGGATGAATCATGAGGACCATTGCCTTTCCTGATTTAATCACATTTGAAGGAAGGTAATGAACTCAAAGTAATGGTGTTACAATCCTGGTTTTACTTGAAAATAAAATTCTTGGGGTGCCTAGGTGGCTCGGTCAGTTAAGCATCTGCCTTCGGCTCAGGCCGTCATCCCGGGGTCCTGGGATCGAGCCCCACATCGGGCTCACCACTCAGCCAGGAGCCTGCTTCTGCCTCTCCCTCTGTTCCCCTGCTCCTGCTTCTCTCTCTCTCTATCTCAAATAAATAAATAAAATCTTTAAAAAGAAAGAAAAGAAAATTCTCATGATTGGAGTTAAGTTTACTGTTATGCAATAAATATGAAGATTTTACACAGAATTTTCACGTTTCATTACTTTTTTTTTTTTTTTGTACAATAGATCCTGTTATTCCTTGTCCAGAGTTAAGGAGGAGGTTACCCCTTTCTTTTGCTGTTTTCTGCCTTCTTATAAACTAAAGTTCAGTGGACCTTTGTCTTATTTGCAGCTTGGTGGTATTAGTATTGAGCAAGAGCAAATTTATGTTGAACAATTTGCTATACATGTTTCCCTCTGGCCACTTGCTTGACTGCAATATATTCAATGATGCTTAAAACTTTGTAGGTTTTCAGATGAGCGGCTGCATTATTTTACCTTATTTGCTAAACCCAGTGAATACCTCTAGTCAGTCTTGTTATAGCAGGAATGTGATATATGAATAATATATCAAATAATGCGGAGCTCTTCCCAACACCCTCTTCCTTTTTTTGTGTGTGTGTGAGAACTGTTTGGCATACTTTTATTACTTTTCCTTTTACTTGATTATTACAGATTAATTATAGCTATCAAAGTGCCAAAACCTACCCTTTAAGTCATGTTTTAAAAATGTAATCATCTGTTTAATGGATTTATGAAACTCTTTCTGGGGATTTCTTCCAACAACATCCACTAATCATTTCATGTATTCATGCAATAAAGATTTACTGCTTGTGTTTTATGTGCCAAGGTTAGTGCTAGGAACTGGGTCTATGTTAATGAATAGCCTGTAACCTGGAAGCCTTTTAAAAGGTGGAATTGCTAACTAGATACTCTGAAAACACACCAGATATTATTGTCCAATAGGAGAACAGTTCTTTTCAGCTCTTTCCACGTTTTTTTCAAAAGGGGGTACCGACAGCCCTTCCTCTTACAGGGAACAGAAACAAATCCCCTTATACTGACCATTTCCCTAACTCCCGTCTAGCAAGGTGGGCACTTTGGCAGGGATGGTAACTTCTGAAATATTGGGCATACTTGTACTATTCTTAGACCTCCGTGCTCCTTTCTCAAGTGACCTATGCCACACCTTCTCTGAAAATAAGAGTCTCAGGGCATCGAAATTTCTGGGAAGCAGAGTAACTGTGCATAATTTTTCTTTCATATATTTCAAAAAATGGTTGGAGCACAACCGAAGCCATAATCTGGTGATCTACTTCCTCAAGAGGCAGAGAAGTCATTTGAAAGGAAGAAGATTCTGAATCGCCTTTGGCTTTTCCTATTTTCCCCCCACCCTTTATAATGTCCCTGGGACATCTGGGGGCACTGAACCTCCAGCTTGAGAAGGTATCATCTAGAACCTTCCAAGGTATCTAAGAGTCAAATCTAAATGTACTTTGCAATATCCTGGTGACACTGGAGGACCTCTCTGTTAAAAGTTAATAATTTTTAGCTTAGCTTAGATGATGGAAATCATGATCAATATCAAAATCACTTTGTTTCCACATGCACACGGTGCTGTACTGGCTCCAGGCAAGTCAAAGTAAGCAGACACGGGCCCTGTTCTTACAACACTATTGGCCGCATTGTTACAGACAGGCAACCAAAGGACATCAGATGCAGACATCAGCAAACAAACGCTTGAATGAAGACCTTGCATTGTTTGTGGTCATCTGAGGAAATGTACTCATTAAGTGTGTAGGTAACGGTTGGGTCAAGGTTATTGATTTTTGATAGAAGATGTCAGAGTGAACGTATTGTGAAATTGGAATGTCGAATGTGAATGATGGTTTGTATCTTCAACTTTTATTTAAAGTAGACCAAGGCTCATCCCAGAGAAGTTTCCACATGGACTCCTGTCTGTGGCCAGTTCTCTTCTCTGTTGCTTTTTAATCTGAGCCATCAGAGTGTGCATTTGCCATTAATCCCTGTCAACAGCATCATCCTCACAGTTATTATTTGGGTGTCTTTGGGTGTCAGGCAGGCACTTCATGTAATTATCTCTAATTCTCACAGAAGCTCTGCTGCAAGGTGTTATTATTTCCATTTTAACAATCAACCAATAGGTTTAATTTTCAAAGGGACATATTAAGTAATAGGTGAGACTCCAACTGTCAGGACCTAGCACCCATGTCCCTCTCATTCCAGCACAGATGGGGCTTCCTCACACTTCCCTGTATTGTTCTCTCCTGGCTTTTTGTTTGCTTGTGAACCCTGTCTCTTCCCCTGTGAGTTCAGAAATGATCCATTTATGGAGTCATTTAGCAGTGATTTATTGGGTACTATTCTCAGCATTGACAGTAGAGCAATAAACAAGACAGCATGCCCCTGACCCCAGTATGGGTATCCACATTTCAGTGGACGCCAGGCAACACCCAGTTAGCCATAGGAAGGCTTGGGCAAGGGGGCATGATTTAGGGTTGTCTGAATCTTTCTATATAGATCATTGATGAGTGAAATTTAAAAACAATTCTGTAACCCCTGGGCTGCTTAGAATTAAGTATCGTGTTTCTTAAACATCAAAGCCACCATATAAATAAGTGTGGTTGAAAGAACTGGGGTGTTTCCAGACAAGAATGACATTTTAAGATGACAGGGAGCTCAACTAAAGTGGGAATCACAACCAGGACTTGAACAGAATTGTACCTGACAGAAACATTCCAAATTTAGACAGAGTTCTCAGAGGGCTGCTTAATAGATGAAAAGTCTGAAAAATAGGACTTTTGGGTTTCCAAGGCATTGTGGTGACTTAAATGGTATTTTATGAAAGATGACACGTTGATGGGGGACTTTGAAATTTACTATGGTATGATTTAGTGCCAAAAAAATCTCTGGCTACCACTTAGTTTTGAGTAGATGCTAGGTTACTGTATTAAATGTTTGGTTCTTTGGAATATTGATATGTTGGGCTTCCTGTCAAGCACTAAATTGAGACAAACATTCACACATCATCGCTTCACTTCTGTGTTATGGCATTTAAACTAGAAATTGTCTCTGCCAGTTCTTCCAGATATAATGTTATTCTTATTAAGAGTCCTGTGTACCGGTATACCTACTAGAATTATTTGTCAGTCACTTTTTAGGTTGAAGGAGAGATGGAGAGACAGTAGCTAACAACAACAACAACCACAAAAACCCAAAACCAACAAACGAAAGAATCCAACTGGGAAATTTGTGGAGCGTTGGGACTTCAAAATATTTTGGTTATAGTTTAAGTGCTTTCTCAGTCATCAGACTGCATGGTGTGAACAACTAGCTATTTAATCTAATTTCAGAAAAGAGAGTAAGCATTTGTCTTTAGGTGCCTCTTTACTTATTATAACAAAAAGACGTGTAACAGGGTATTCTTTTTTTTTTTTTTTAATGTGCTAGGACTTATTTTAAGATTAGATCTTGCAACTGGCCATAGATGAGAAGAAATTTCAGTTCTGAGTTCAAGAATGTCAGGGTGGAACTAGTTAGCTGTTGCTGTATGCTGGTGACCTCAGTTTCAAGACTTCTATCCAGCCTCCTTGCCCTGTATGCCCTCCCTCAACCCCACCACCATGACCATCCCCACATGCTTTTTCTTGGTTTTATACGGTTCTACACCTGATTTCTAAGCAGGTGTTGCATTAATCACAACTGATGTAATGATTACTTCCTCATCTAGCCTGTGGACCATTTCTGCCAGTCCTTGCAGTTATTATATCCTGGTATTTGCTGGACTCAAAGTAAATACTCTCTGTGTGTTCCTGCCTGCATTCTTGGCTGGCTGAGCTATGGATGGCCACAGCTACTTATTTCTTTGATTGGCATCCTATCAAGTAAAATATGGAGTGTCTGTGTTTGATGAACATCCAGAAGTCTATATTTGCATACTCAGGGAGAGCTCAATGATTAATTGCTCTGATATATAAGGCTGATAAAACAGGAAAAAAATATGCTTTCTGGTCACTGTATCACTGAAAGTGGGAAGTTTGCTTTTAAAAGGCAATCAACGGTGGGGCTGTGTCAGAGTAACCTGATACAGAGTAATTAATCAATGGTTGAATAAATTGTTGATTAATAGGCATTTTATTATTAAAATACTGGAACTCACCAGAAACACATTAGATACCTCATGTGAATTGAATATTGCTATTCTACCTCTAGATAGAATTTTAAAATTAAGTCCTCTTCATTATGGAAAACCTTATGTACAAATATGGAGTACTTCTTCAGGCTGTGGGGTATTCTGAAAATCAGGGAATACCTGGGTTAGCACAATAGAAGCAAGAATTTCCCCCTTATTCCAACTACTTGCAGTCCATCTATACAACCACTCCCTGTGGAGAGTGGAGGTAAGGATTACACCGGTAAACCTGTTCAGTTCTTCTTCCCTACTTCCGGTCAAGCTCTCTATATTCCAGACTCAAATCCCACAAATAAAGATGAAGGGTTATCGTTTGTGTTTATATTTCTTTCCCCTGAAGCTGGCAGCTGACCACCAGGGTCTACTGGAGAAAACAGTTTCCTGGAAGGATGAAGACCTTGATTTTATTTCCAGGCCTACTGTGATCATTTCACAGAATACTGGCTTATAAACTGCTCTTGGCTTTTTGGGAGAAAGGTATCATTTAAATGCCAAGTTTCTAACATTAAGATTTCTCTGTGCAGCAATAAAGTGTGTATTTGTATTACTGTGTGAAGGGAGAATGGATGAGAAAGTGGAGCAGTGCCACAGGGAATTAGAAGGAGAGAGCGTTCCCAGTTTTTATCTTCATCTGACTTAAAGAATATTTCTATACAAATGACCCCAAGCATACAATGACATCATTCTGGGGTTTAGCCCCTAATTTTATTTGGTTTCTTAGCAAAGGGGGCTGTATGGCCATAACACCGTGACTGATGCATTTTAATGATGGGTTTTGCAAAATGTGATATGCCATCTGATTTGGAGAGATCATTCCAATAATTCTAAACCCACAGGGTGGTCTTCCTACGTAGGCAGAGTTTTCGGGGTGGAAATTTTTTTAGAAAAGTAATGGAATCAATCAAATATTACCATTATTGCCATGGGTGCTAATTGAGGAATCTACTAGATTTCCCAATCATCAATAACCTGTTCCTGAGAAAAATAAAGGAAACTGGATCTACTTAGGGAGTTCTAACCCTGTATCATTGATTGACTGAATTAAATGTTGGCCTGGAGGTCAGATTCAACATAAGCAAAATCAGATGCTCAATCAGGTTCTCTCAAGTGGCTTTCCCTGTCAATGGGACCTTCATTCTTCCAAGCCTCAAGTCCTTGATATGATTCTTGCTTCTTCTTTTTCTCCAAATAGCCACTCATGTACCAAGCTATGGGTCCAATTTTATATACTCCTTAAGTTTCTCCTGGCTGCCATCACCCCATTTTAGTCGTTTCTTATACCCGTGGACCTCTAACATCCTCACCTTGTTCTCAGCCTATGTCTAGTATTGCTTCACCCTTTCTCGATTCATGCTTCACTCCAGACTACTTTCAGATATTAGCATCACATTTGTTAATTTGCCTTCTGGTTTTATCCTTCTCTCAGCCCTGAGTCCTGACACTGCCTTTGGCGCTGATCTCTAGCTTTTATCTCCTACTAAAACTCATTCTTGCTTCTCGCACAGCCCTGCTCTTGGCTACTCTGGGAGAAGTTTACTTCCTCAGTTCCTCCGGCTCCTAGAACCTGTCCCAGCTGAGACATTTGTTGCCAGTATTACAAGGAGTTTGGCTCTGTCCACTGAATGGAAACTGGACTTTATTGCCCTCCGCAGAGATGCCCCTACCCCATGTGCACTTGTATAAATTGTACTCTTTAAAAACCTAGTTCAAATCCGACCTGCTCCATTAACTTTCTCAGTACCACCAGCCAGCCCACAGCTTTCCTCTCTCCTTCGAAGGACAGTTTATGAACTGTCCTATTCTATTGGTGTTTACTGCTACCGCTTAGGATATGTCTAGATACAAGGACAAAATGAAGTGACTATTTATATACAGCTTGTTTTGCCCCCTCCCCCAATCTGTAAACATCTGGAGGGCAGAAGTCATGCTGTGCATCTTCACATTCTATATAGCCTTTATCACAAAGCTATACTTCTAACAGACAGATATTCATGACTGACTGACAAAGCCAAGTGGTCATAGGAAGAAAGATAAGCTCAGCCTGAATAAATACAGAGCTTTGAAATCCCTTTTTCCCTCATGCTTTATTCTGCAACTAAAACCCATGCTGGCTAAAGAGCATGGCTTTAATTCATTCAATAAATCCAATACAGTAATATTGAATAAATTCAATCTAGTCCTCATCTGAACTCTTCATGGGCTAAAAGTACAAATAATTTTTCACGGGTGCCTCACATAAAGCAAGGCCTGAGCAAAGATTTAGATCTCTTTAATGGAGAAAATGTTGTGGCTCATTTTCCCTATTCCAGGGGCTTTATGAGTGGAATTTTTACACCTTATTTACCAACCTGATTGAATAATTGAGGCCTGCCTTAAACCATGTTCATTTCCAATGTGTATGGTTTATATGCGTAAATAAATGTATATGCCATACATACATTTAAGTAAGCAATTGCTAATATTCAGGATTCACCCCTCTGGAACCTCTTTAACCTTGCCTATATATGCAGGTCTTTTTGTTTTGTTTTGTTTTGTTTTGTTTTGTTTTTAAAGCGAAGTGCAGATTGGAGTGCAGTCACTCCTGTGAAAGAATAAATCTTTTTGAAGTGAAGAAAAGGGGTGGGAAAAGGTTATGTTGCTGTCCATGGTTCTGATTCATGTTGCAAGAGAAGATAGATTCATTTGTCAAACACACCACTGATAGTAGTTTACATAGTAATAATAATGGTGATGATGGTGAGAAAAGATAATAAGAGAGAACTATTTTAAAACAATATTAAAATTTTAAACACTGACCATATTTCACACATATGTATCTGAGCGTGTGTGTGCACACGTGCACACACCTACTTGGGGGTGATCCGTGAAAATGGTTCTAAAGTAGTATGTTTTGGTCCTCAAGGTTTGAATAATATGCTGCCATTTATGTAAAAAGGGAGAATATATACACACATAAGCATACATACATACACACGTATGTAAGTATATATATACATACTTGTATTATATATTTTTGAGTGCACTTTGATGTTTGGATGATACAATTTTATTACCTATTCAACAGTCGATTTAAAAAAGCTTATACATTCTTATATTTATGATATTCCCTGTTTTCAAAATTCTGTGATAAACTAGAACTGTTTTAAAATAGAAATGAAATACCGCTTACCCGACTTTAACCCCAGTGTGATCTGGCAAGCTCTACTGAAGTTAGAATGAAGTGAGATAGTCCTACAGCTGACACAAAGAAATGGCATGTGACATGGATTTACAACAGTGTGGTGTCTGAATTTGTTAGACCTAACAGAAGTAGAGGAGATAATAAGTCAAACACTAGCACATTGGTGTTTTTAGGAACCTGTGAAGTGCTGAGAAAATTATGTTTTCCCCCCTTATTATTATTCAGTTCCAAAGGGAAAGAAAAATGTAAATGCTAGTAAAAAATAGACACTGAGTTCCTACCTCAGTCTGTTGAAAGAAGGGGAGGAGGCTGATTAGGAACAACCTGCATGGGGCAGCTATTTTGCTCCTGCTGGTTTTCTAATAGGGTCCCATGGCTGGGATACAGCTAGAGTTTGAACGTGATAAAAGTAGCAGTAGAGGGCAGAAAAACAAAGTCCGTGATACCTCAAATCTGAGGTGAAATTTCAAAGCCTATTCTGCTAGTGCATCAGGCTTGCTATGTCAGAAACCGAATCATTATGTCTCCATTTTCCCATCTCCAGCCCTGCCCCTCCTCCTTGAGCCCCTTATGTCTGGTAATGGTTGTTCTCCTGACCATTCAAGCTCAAAGCCTTCAATTCCTCTCAAACCTCTCTCTGTGTTTGCCTTTCAAGTAGCCCTAGTGGCCAGTTTGTGAAATCTGTCTCTCATATCTGCCCCTTCTCATAATTCCTACTGCATTTCCCATGGCTCTGGCCCTTATTACTCTTACAGACATGAGTAGTCTCTCACCTGGTCCCCACACCAGGGAGAATAGTGTGGCAGTAGAAATGCTGGGGCTGCATCCAGATTCCTAGGTTCATATCCGCACCCCACTACTCATTAGTAAGGATTTGATAGAGCCTTTCCTAGCTTCAGTATCCGCAGCTCTCAAATACACATAATGATTGTAGTTATCTCATTTTTTCTCAGGTCTCTTCTCATGCTCACCTCTTCTGAGAGGTTTTCTCTGACTCTCCTATCTAAGATAACATCCCCATCACTCTGTCCCTTCGCCTCACTTTATTTTGCTTTATAACATTTATGACCACTGGACGTTCTCTCAACTCTTTGGTTGGTTGGTTGTCTGTCTATATTCACCCCTAGAATGTGAGTTCCATGGACACAGATATCTTGCCTATGATTTTGTTCATGGTTATAGCTCAATGCCTAAAGAATTTTAGGAGATAGTAGGTACTAAATAATTGCATGTTGAATGAATGAATAAATAAATAGTCTATTGTAAGGATTAATTGAGATCATGTATCAAAGTGCATTACCCAGAAAGCATGACCTTTCACAGTCCTCATTATCATTTTCTCCTCTAGGTGATCCTGAATGACCCTGATAATTTTACCAAACATTGCTCTGCTGAAAGTCCATCACTGACCTCCCCTTGCCCTCTCCCAGGTTGGATGAATGTTCCTCAGCTCAGTGTTCAAATTTCACTATAATAAGGACTCAGCTATGCTGTGAGGTTCTGAGATGTTACCCTACTTACAAGCTAACAAGTTAGCCTGCAGCAGTTTCATAGAGGCTGGCTGGAGACATGAGTCTTCTGAGTCAGAGGCAAAGACTGTTATTCCCATCACAACAACATGAGCTTCATGTTCTCATTAGTTTCCCACCAGTTCCATGGAGGTGATCTGAAGTGGCCCAGGTGAATGCTGGGTGTGCAGTGACATTGTGTCGCGGCTGAGAAATCCCAAGATTAGAAACCCCCCAATCTTATAATAGGGCTGCTACCAAATCCTTGCCCCAGAGAGAGAACACATTTAATATGCTGATCAGAAAGAAATCTGCCCTCTACCCTGTAAGACGTCACCTATATCTTCCAAGACTGGTTTGCCTATATGCATATTTTTGGAGAGATAGTTTAGGACTAAACAGATGGGTAGAAATGTCATGGAGAATTGCTCCCCAATTCTCCCTTTCTATACTTATCTTCCGTGACTCTCACATTTCTCCTGTATCATACCAAACCTCAGCACATGCCTTTTTTTTTTTTTTTTTGGAGTATGTGGTCTCCTTGCTTTATGCCTGTGTGTAGATTTTTCCTTCTAACTTCTTCCAGGTGAAACCTAGTCTCCTCTTTAAGATCCATCTATTCCCCTAATATCTGCATAGCCTGCCTATTTGCTTCCTGAAGGTCTGTGCTTAAAAGCCCCCTTAATAACAGAGAGGCCTTTCTCTTACTTAAAATAGAAGCCTGCCCCTGCCTAGCAACACAATCCTCTTTACCATTATTGTTCTGTGACGTACATTTCCTTGTTTGTGATCTGTCTTCCCCATCAAGAATCTAAGCTCCTTGAAAATAAAGACTTTGAATGTTTGGTATTCTGCTACATCCTCAGACCCCCCACCCCCGTTGCCCCCGCTAAACAGTACCTGACACATAGTAGGTGGTAAATAACAATTGGTTGATTCTTTGAGTTGGTTTTGTATTTCATTTTCTCCATAGCTTTTTCCAGGTTTGCTAAGTGGAATGTGATCTCTCTGTCCGCTGAACCCTTAAATTCTGTCTCACTCATTCTTCTCTGTGATGATGATGTTTTTCTGCCTCTCGTGATAGATATTTACTCTCTGTCAGACTGTTATTTGAGTAGCTTCTTAGTACCTCACACAGTCCTTCCTTTTAATATAGTAGGCACTCAGTAAATGTGCATGGCATTTCATTGTAAGTGAGGAGACCAAGTCGCCCAAAATATAGCACTCCTTTTGATCCTGGCTTACTTAGCTATATGTCTTGGGTAATTGGAATGTACTCACTAACAGAAATTAGAGGAAATAACTGATGTCAATTGGTAGAAACTAAAGGAAAAGAGGTTTTAGCTGAATATAAAACAAATGGAATTTTCCAAAGGTAGTGACTGCCTCAGAGCCACCTGAATGTCCCTGAATATGTTCTGTCACAGGACTCAGGCTAGGTGACTACTTAGCAGGAGGCTGACAGCAGATTTAAGTACACAACGGGGTCAGGGGAGTGGGATATGGTTTGACTAGGGTGTTCGAGGACGTCCCTTCCACAATTTAGATTCTGTGACTTCTGTGTGCATATAATTTACCCATCCATCGCATAAGGATATGGAACAGCATATTCTGAACCAGGAGGGGACAGTTGCTTTTCCATCCTTTAGGTGGGGCTTCAATTCTTTTGTCTTTTAAATCCTGCAACACTTTGAATATATCTCTTAAATTTCTCTCCTTTTATTTCAGTATTTATTTAGATGTCTTTCTAGGAAACCCTGTGCCCCTTAAGAGTGAAAACCATGTCCTATTTAAATTCCTATTCCTTTTATCTGACCTAGACTCTTAGTTGGGGCTCATTGGATTTTTAAAGAAGGAATGAATAATCATTCTGAGGTTGGCATGCTCTCTATCATTGATATTCAAGTTTTTGAGCACAATTTTTGCTATCTGGACTTGTTGTGTGACCCAGAAATATTGCCTTTCTTTCCCAGATGTTATCCCCACTACTCTGCTGTTCTAAAATGAATTCATTCTTGACTTTCTGTAGGATGATGATGATTTTTTTTTTCTACTACTAGTAATGCTTTTCAAAGAGAAGGATAGTTCTGTTGTCAGATCAAACAAGGACATTCAATAAAAGGAAGCATCTTAAATGGCTATGAGTGGTGGGGGGATATTTACAAAATTAATAGCAATTGCATTGGCTACCTTTAAGATGATAGGAATGGAATAGCAGGTGGAGTTGCATTCTGAATCGCCTAGGCGACTCAAGCTCCCTGAGAACAGCAACCTTTAATTCTGTGGAGGTAATGAATTTTCATTAAAGGTCTTTTCCTCTTATGTAAGATAAGGTCTTTTTTTGAACAGATTAATTCTCTTCTAAGGTTCTTTTTTAAAAAAAATTAATCTGTAAACAGCTCTCTAGATGGCTATCACTATAATAAGGACAGTATTGAAATTCAGAAAGCTGCTATTGAGAAAAAGGGGGCATTGTACTTTTAGTCTAAAGAAAGATGAAGGTGAACAGTACCTTAGTGTTCGTTCTCAATGTTACTTTGATTTTTCACTTCTGTAAAGCAAGCTCTCTTTCTTCTGCTCACATCTGAGTAATCTCAGAGGAAAAAACATGTGCTGGATGAGATTTGGTGAATGAATGAGCAGAATGAAAAGAACAGTGAATTTCAAAAAATTATCATAATTATTAACAAATAAGACTGCACTTGAGATTAGGGATGGAGACTAATATGCTCTACAGAGGCTTTTATGACCTAAACTGGCAAGAATCGAGTGAGACAAATGTACATATGTGTTGTTAAAGAAAAAGACATTTACTCATCCATAAAGGGAAATAATCTTTTGTTACCTGAAGCTGTGAATATGGTTGAGCAGTGAGGTGATCTGAGGTTAGTTATTCAAGTGGGGTGATTGGTGAGGTTTGGTAACTGAGGAATCACTGGTGCTTTTCATTCTGATGTGTTGAAGAACTGAGGATTCTCTGGAGACACTGATAACTGGATAGGCAAAAAATGAATCCTTAAAGATTATGCAAACATGAGCTAGAAGGATTAGTGTATAAGGAGAGGATATTATTTTTCCCCATTTTCTAAATTTCTGAAGTTATCTATTTATTTATTTTGTAGTAAATGATATGAAAGGAAATAACTGGTGCTTTCTCATTAAACACAGGTAGTGTTTTGGGTGGAGTAAAATGTGTTTCTGCCTCTGTAGCATCATCCTGAGTTAACTGAGGTATCGTTGTGGATGACTCATGAAATGTCACCGTGCTCACAGGCAGAATCTGGAGGTTTAATGTTTTGTGTTTTTTTATATGATCCCATTGACATTTCTCACTCTGACTGGCTCACCTGGTTCAATAGACCTCCAGACAACAGATTATCTGTCCTCTATCATCCTTCCATTCTCAGAACCTGATACAGTTCTTAACAGGCAGAAGACACTCAGTAAATGCAGAAATGAACTGAGTTGGTTTAATCACAAGCGACACTGGTCAAGATGGTGTGCGCCAGTGCAAATCCCATAATTTGAAGGAAAACTCAAACCTCATGCATAATGGAGGAAGGGATTAACTTAATCCTTGGATATAAAGGGAAAGCACATTTAAAAGACAAATGAAATAATGGGGTCTAATCCTCACATGTCAAGACTGTCTGTGGAGATTTTATGGCAGATAAAGGAATTGGCATTGGGATTCTTAAATGTTGAGAACAAATTATGATTTTGGCATTTTCTGAAATTGGTTGGTCATTACTCAATGGTTTAGAAAGAGTATTAAAACTGAAATAAACTCTCCCTGATTCTCACTGTTGAATTTAATTTCTTCTCCATCATTGTTGCTGTTCAAGTCCACCAAGAATTTAACTTCCAAATGCAAACATCAGATTCATATGCTATGCCTGTGTTGAGACTTCTATTCGATGATGTGCTTATTTAACTTGTGTGTTCTCAAGTAGCTTTTTAATATAGGAAGATATTTCAGGTTGACCAAGAAGTCCTACTTTTCTCTACTCCACAGATTTATTTATTTATTTATTTTTAAAGATTTTATTTATTTATTCATGAGAGACAGAGAGAGAGAGAGAGAGAGAGGCAGAGGGAGAAGCAGGCTCCCAAGGAGCAGGGAGCCCGATGCGGGACTCGATCCCAGGACCCTGGGATCATGACCTGAGCCGAAGGCAGACGCTTAACCATCTGAGCCACTCAGGCGCCCCTCCACAGATTTAATTATGTAAAAGTTATCATTAAAGAATCAACTACTAATGGGCTAAACGAGTCTAATGATGGGGGAACACCAGACACGTGGTAAATTTTTGTTCCATGATACAGTGAAAGTTGAACGATGCTTTAACACAATAAGCACCAATTATATAGTAGAGCTGGCTTGTACCAGCTTGCTTGAGCTGATTGTTAAAATTTCAAGGATTTTCTGAGCTAGTTGTTAAACATTTGGTAGCTTGAAATTGGCCGTAGATTTCATGGTGGGAGTATTTACATCATGGAGATCAGCAGTGACCACAAATCAAGACCCTTCACCCACCTACCCCCACCTGGAAAGCAAGTTGTTAAACATTTACTAGCCCTCCACTGGTAGTTAAGTCCCATTTTTATTAAATGATTTTTAAATCAAGATAGTATGTTAGAGCGCTTATTCTTTATTTTCATCATGACAACTCTACAATTATTGCCACGTTTGCCATCTTTCTATAACCAATTTCTTCAAGGTAACAGCTTATACATTTTTGGAAAAATACTTTTTAAAAACCACAAATATGATCTTAAAGAAAATTCAATTATAAAACTGAGTAATTTAGTAGATCTTTTAAAGCATCTTTAGCCTAAGATAAAATTTTCAAGAGATAAAGTCTGGTACACAAAAAGTAATATTCAAAGGCAATAGATGATGAAGGTAGAAAAATGTGAATTTTGATTTAATTTTTTAGATAGTAATTGGCAAAGAGTTCTGTTAGACCACATGGGACAGCCAGGGAGCTGTGTTAGGGGAACGGAGCACTAGAAAGTAGAATGGACAAAGAATTGGAAAGTTTATTTTAGAAAGTAATACTTTAATGGAAGGGGTCTAGCAACAATCAGATTCTCACAGTGCATTAAATGTCTCCTGAAAGTTCGCTAGGTCCTTTCAGATATGCATCTACTCTTTTAGGTCATTAGGCTTTGGGCACAGATTGGCAAATTCTTAGAAAATAATCAGAATATGCTCATGTTTCCTATGCATCCACACTTGCCCCAAATGGTCAGGTACACTACAAACCAGTCTAAAATAATTCAGTCTCTTCAGCCCAGCATCTTATAATCAGCCAGTCCAGACATAATGGCTTCCTTTTTCTGCAGTGCTTTGTTACGTTTTCTTGTATTTCGCTATTGTCTTTGGAAAGTGGTGTGGAGGAGGATTAGATGCAAAGTGCATGGAAGCTACGAGATATAGTTTAAATAGAGAGGGGAGAAACAGAATGGGGTAAAAGGTGAAGAGAGAGTAAATAATTATGAGTAGGAAGTACTATGTGAATCCGCTCCCAGCCCCCTCCACTTCCAGCCCCGCTGAATAGATTTACAAAGCCAAGGCTATTTCCACAGCAGAAGGAGGCAGAGAAGGGAGTTCTGAGAACTTTGAAATGATTGCTCACAGGTGCTATGTGACCCCTGCCTTACAAATGCTCAAGAATAATAAAAGTTGTAAACTTGAACACTGTGAGGACTCTTGGCCATCACAAAGAAAGAGAGACATTCACTTTCCCAAGAACACACAGCTCTACACACAGAGTCTACAAATACCCTGGAAATTATTTTTGAGTTGAGTGAAACACTCTGTCAGATGGCTCCTATCGATTCAGAAGTTCACTACTGTGAGGGAAAGACAAGACTGAGTATATACAATCTTTATCCACAGGGCAATATTCAGAGTCAGGAAGTCGAAATATAATCTACATGCCATAACCATGCAAAGGGAAATGTAAAGAGAATTACTCCACATAAAGTAAAAAAATACTGTCTTCAAGTATATATTGAGATATATAAGAGTTGTTGATTCCCTAAGCAATATAAAAAGAATGTTTTAATTTTTTTAGTTGTTCGTTTCTTGGACTAAAATGTAAAATATTCTCAAGAACTTTGTCAATAAATGCTTCTTCCCTGGTTCATGGTTTCCAGTTTTAGCCCCTATCCAGTGCTGAATATAACAGTTGGCTCCAGCTCAGCCACCATGGAATATTTAGCCAGAGAAAAGTACGAGTTTAGCAGTGAGGCACGGAGTTGAGCTGCCCATGCAAAATGCCTGTGGATCTGACAGCCCCCTCCCTGGACAGATGCAGTTGCCTTCTTCTGAGAGCTGATTTTTCTGCGTGTAAACTTGATTCTCGCTTTACCACCACTGCTGGCCTTTTTATGACATGTTGATGGGTTTGGAGTTTCAAGTTTCAGTTTCATTCTGTTGGTCTGGTTTCATTAGCCCCAGTCCTTCTCCCTGAAGTTAGTTATTTTATATTTTAAGTCAGGAGTTACTAAAAATAGAAAATGAAAAATCATTAACTTGAAAGGAATGGGGTCATCACACACTCCCCTGAGGGCTGTGAGTCTTGGATTTCTGTTAAAAGATTTGATGCAGCCACTTTGTAGGATGTCCCACTTAATTTTCTTTGCCATCACTTGTCCCTCATGTGCTCTATCCTGGCAAAGCCATCAGATTTCAGAGCAAAGGGTTAATGAAATTTCAAACTACTGATTTACTTTTTGGCTTCTTAGAGGATGTGATTTATGGATCTGGGCAATGCCACAAAGTCATGGAAGTATTTTAAGGGATGTGCTAGATTTAGCATTGTCTATTAAGCCATCGTCATGAAATTATCACTGTTCAGGCGCTCTTTGGCTCTGTATGTTATAATTTGCATTAATTTAGACACTATTGAATGATTAGAGAACCATAAAGTGCCATTAAAATTACTTCAGCAGTTTACATTGTGACATTCAAATTAGTCACATGTTTCTAACTAAATGTTAGGCCACAAAAAAATTGTGTGTTTGCTATTGCAAGCTTACTAGGCAAGGAGGGAAATATTAGAAAAGTAAGTAAATATTCATCCCAGCCAGTTCTGGTAACTTCTTTTACTGAACTGATGTTTAGGTTTTTGTGATAACACTTGAGGAACCTTATTATTTAATTATAAACATAGGGTTTGTTTAAAAATGCCACACTGCAAAATGGAAGCTATTCATCTCTCCTAGAATGGGGCTATGAATTAACCAAACTGTGCTCAGACAGTTGAAATTTCAATTTTCTTCAGTATACATTTACTGAGCTCCTTTACTGATCATTGCATTTGACTCTGAGGAACATTTACTGGATGGGAAAAAGTTTAAAGCTGAAATATGCAAAGTCAGATTTTGACTGAGAAGATTGGTACTTTATTGTATTCTCGTTAATCTCTACTTTGTTCATTAATTTGCTTGATTTTTTAATTTTTTAAAATTTTTTTCTAAAAATATATAGGTACGCTGAAGTGCTTAGGGGAAGTCTACTGATGTTGGCAACTTAGTTTTGTTTTTTTTTTTAAAGATTTTATTTATTTGACAGAGAGAGAGAGAGAGACAGCGAGAGAGGGAACTCAAGCAGGCTTCCCGTGGAGCAGGGAGCCCGATACGGGGCTCAATCCCAGGATCCTGGGATCATGACCTGAGCTGAAGGCAGACGCTTAACGACTGAGCCATCCAGGCACCCGTGTCTGCAACTTACTTTGAAATGCATCAAAAAAGAAGATGGATTTTGGACAGATAGAACAATGGATAGATGGATAGAAATTCACGAGACAAGTAGGAGAAAATACCAGTGGCAGAATCTGGGTGTTGGGTATACAGTTGTTCACTGTAAAAATTCTTTCAACTTTACTGTATGTTTGAAAATTTCCAAAATACAATTTTGAAAAAAGATGATCTCTACCCCTATTCGGCTTAAGGAGGAGAATATTATTCCTGCGTCTGAGGCCAGTTTAATTTTACTATAAGGGATATATTTATTTTTATTTGTGACAAAGTAGTAAATACGTGTACTTAGAAATCAAATGGTGCTAAAAGATTTATTACAAAGCAAAGGTTTGCTTAGCCCACCTTTCTGTACAAATGTGGTGCCACAGACTTTTTTTAAAAGCTATTTTGGGTATTTACCTCCATATTTCTTTTAAAAATGTGTTTATTCTGCTCTTTCTTCATTTATCAAGTTTTGACATTATTTTTTACTTTTTTGATAAATGAGGATTTATTTTCATTATATTTCCCTTAATTGCCCTCCCTCCCCCTGAGGCATCCATATCACAAATGTTTATTAAGTCAGTGGTCAGCATTTACATTTTATTCCTGAGTCAAGTAGTATACTATCACTGTTTCATTTCTTACACAATTTCCTTTTCTTGTTTGGAGTTATTAATGGCTTCATTTAAAAAAAAATGCCTAGTTTTCTCTGTACCTATCCACATACTTCTGAGATACGTCAAACACTAATCAAACGATTTTCATATGCTTAAATGCATCAAAGTAGCCACTAATTATATTTCTTTTGGAAACGTTTTTGAAAGCCTCCATTCTCCTATTCATTATTGCATTGAACTTTGGCCTTCTGCACAACCATCTTTCCCTTCACCATTTTCTTGGGACGCTCATTTTGACCTTTCAACTGCTCTATAGTGAAAGGGGATGTAAAACAAGCTTAGCTACCTAAATATTAAGCATGGCTATGTTACTCCATTTGAATTTTTTTAACGGTTTTATTTATTTATTTGGGCGGGGGAGGCAGAGGGAGAGAGAGAATCCCAAGCAAACTCTGTGCTGAGCATGAGGCCTGACTCAGAGCTGGATCCCAGGACCCTGAGATCATGACCTGAGCCAAAATCAAAAGTTGGATGCTCAACTGACTGGGCCACACAGGTGCCCCTCTCCATCTGAATTTTAAATTGACTACACATTTAATATGAGTTAACAAATATATGCTTTTATGGAATAAAGTACATAACTAATCTCAATAATTGAATATTAAATACATTAAATGTATTTAGATGTTTTCTACCAGGGCTCATTGGGAGAAGACGTTAATGAAGATGGAATAGAATAAACAAAACATTTCTTTGACTTCATTTAAAATGAATGACTTTGAGTTTCCTTATGATCCCCTTTGCTTCTTCAAGATGCAGAATGCATGAGGCACAACTTTTATTTAGTGGTTCCACTAGATGCCTCTTTGAGGCCTCTTTGATGAGGGAATTCATTGGAAGGCCTCTGGCTTAGTGGTGTTGTCCTTAACATTTGGTTGTTTTATGAACTTGTGGCTATTTATGCCCTTTGGTAAGCCCTGGTCACAGCATTGTTATTTGAACATTCTCTCTCTTCAGTGTTTCAGAGAGGCTTCGGGAGCCACCCTACCTTTATCAGTTCTTGATAAAGCTAAGTGCATATATAGAACAATGGATAGTACTTTCATGGGAGGTAGAGACTGTTGGCTGAGGATGGGTAATTGTGACTTTCTAAGGCTAGGTGGTAGTGGTTACAAATCTGGCCACTGGTTTCTCAACCACGTTAATCAGCAAATATCCTTTCTTTAAATCAGGTTACAATTTTATTTTTATTTTATTTTTTAAGATTTTATTTATTTATTTGACAGAGAGAGAGAGACAGCGAGAAAAGGAACACAAGAAGGGGGAGTGGGAGAGGGAGAAGCAGGCTTCCCGCCGAGCAGGGAGCCCAATGCAGGGCTGGATCCCAGGACTCTGGGATCATGACCTGAGCCGAAGGCAGACGCTCAACGGCTGAGCCACCCAGGTGCCCTGATAAAATTGTTTCCTATTGGAGTATGGGTTAAGAATTCTGATATGGCTATACATATGTAGTGGAATCGAACAATTAGGTAAATGGAAGGCAGATGGTGAAAGCCAGGTTTCTCACAGTTGGAGTGGAATTTTACAGATAAGCAAGGGGAGAAGGCTAAAATGACCCAAGGACTTACGGATTAGAGTTAGAGACATCAGTATGACTCACGTTGAACTTAATATAGATACAGATATTACATATAGAAATATTTAAAAATATGTGTATTTACATGGGATAGTATGCACACGTATATTTCCTTGCTCTATCAGTTAAGAAGGCTTAGAAGCAACAACAGCCCAGTAACAATGAAGTACATCTACTGCCCAGTCTTGGTTTTTAATACCATTGTCCAATAAAAGGAACCAGGAGAAGTGGCTGATTCTAGGACTGGAACAGAATATTCACAAGATGAATTTGGAGCATCTTGTAGTGCCAGAAAGCGAGGAAGTGCTTTAAAAACAAAACAAATCCACAATGTCAGAGGGACACAGGAGCCAACTGGAAGAGCTCCCAATGGCCAAACTGGAACAACTTGAGCAATACATTAAATAGAGTAGTATTGGATTATAACCAAATGTATAAATATCCCTGAGTCCATACTGATACAAGTGATTGACTGAACAAACAAATTAATAGCAGAGACAAATCTTTCATGCAAAAGGATTCTAAAAAAACTTATGTGGATATTCTGCCCTCAAGAAGATGGAGCTTAACTCCCCAGTCCTGAAGTGTGGGCTGCAAATAGTAACTTCCGTTTCAAGAGGACGGTATGGAAAGAAGAATAAAAGATTAACTTTATGGTTGAGAAACCTGACAAACACTACCTCAGCCAGGTGACTGGGGTCAACATCAACAGTGGGTAAGTCATGTTGACAGTACGTACTCAATATAATGTGATAACTCAACTGCTGTGGTCTTCGTCCCCCGAAAACCCATTCCCCAGTCTAAACACCAAAACAACATCAGGCAAATCCCAATTGAGGGATATTCTACAAATATCTGGCTAGTATTCCTCAAAACTTTCAAGGTCATCAAAAGCAAGGAAAGTCTAATTAACTGCCCTATCCGAGAGAAGCCTTTAAGAGACATCATGACTAAATATAATGTGGTATCATGACAGAGATCTTAGGAAAGAAAAAGTGGATAGGGTAAAAACTAAGGAAATCTGAATAAAGTGTGCACTTTAGTTTAAAAAGTTTGGTGCATTCATTGTAATACTACAAGACATAATACCAGTACTAATACAACACCAATACAGAATATTAACAATAGGGGAAACTGACAGTGGGACATATAGGAACTCTGTATTATCTTTGTATTATTTTCTGAAAATCTAAAACTGCTCTAAAAATGAAGTTTATTTTTTTAAAGGTTTTATTTTGAGAGAGAGAGAGCATGAGTGGGGGGAGCAGCAGAGGGCAACGGAACCCAACTTGGTGCCCCATCCCAGGATCCTGAGATCATGACCTAAGCCTAAGGCAGATGCTCAACCGACTAAGCCACCAGGTGCCTCTGAAGTTTATTTTTTTTAAACAGTAGGTGTTTGGGGGCGCCTGGGTGGCTCAGTCGTTAAGCATCTGCCTTCGACCCGGGTCGTAATCCCAGGGTCCTGGGATCAGGCCCCGCATCAGGATCCCCGCTTGGTGGGGAGCCTGCTTCTCCCTCTCCCTCTGCCCCTCCCCCTACTTGTGCTCACTCTCTGTCAAATAAATAAATAAAATCTTTAAAAAGAAAAAAGTAGGTGTTTGGATGTTCATAGCAAAAGTCAAACTAATAAACAATGGTATACATGTGTAGTTTACATCCAAGACTCTCTCTCATTTAAAGCTAGAAAAAGTTGGGGTGCCTGGGTAGCTGAGTCAGTTGACTAAGGCTGACTCTTGATTTCGGCTCAGGTCATGATCTCAGGGCTGTGGGATCGAGCCCCGAGTGGGGCTCCACGCTCAGTGCGGTGTCTGCCTGGGATTCTCTCTCTCCCTCTCCCTCTGCTTCTCCCCACTCCCTCTCAAATGAATAAATTAAAAAAAAAAAAACTTAAAAAAATAAAAAAAACTAGGAAAAGCTGTTAATGAATATTGGGGGCAATCTCATCTTAAAAATCCTATAGATGCCAGTAGATGGAAATCCCTTCCAGATACTCACTTTTCTGAAGATACTCTCAGTACAATAGATGTAGTGATTTAAGTATTGTCATTTTGCCGAACCAAGGGGCTGGAAGAGTATTACGTTTTATGAAATGAACTTTGGTGCCTGAATCTAACTGATAATCTGATGAATTTAAGGAAAAGGAAAGTTATTTGTGTTATATAAATGTTGCTTAGTAGAGCCACCTCAATTTTAATTTTAATTTTTAATTTAAAAATTTTTTTTATTATTATGTTATGTTAATCACCATACATTACAACATTAGTTTTTGATGAGCCACCTCAATTTCAAATTTAGGGCAATAATATATACATTGTTCGACACTGAGTTCAGAAGCATTTTGCCAGTAAAGGATTTACTTTATGCAGCAATATATAAATGGCTCTCGGGCATACCTTCAGAATTTTGTGATAAAATTAGGTCTTTATTTAACTGAGTTGAAGATCATTTTTTGGACTTGTAGCTTGTTTTGAAGCTAGAAGGGCAGGGTATCTGTGTGTGCCCATGTGTGTGTACACACATGTATACCAACCTTGACTATGTCTCACTGTAAATACAACATTTTACCAAGAAAAATGACAGAAATTTAAATTTGAAAGGAATTTAAAAAGACCGTGTTTGCCTTCCCTAGTTCAGCTTTAGAAGAAAGCAGTGCCGAAAAAAATCACCAATGTTCGCACATTTTGAAGAGTGTGAATTTTATTCACCATTCTGCTTTTTATACCAGAGGCCAGATGCTGCTTTTTGGAAGAGTGAAACATTTCATCCAGAATCGTCTGCATCTCCGTATAGTTCTAATGGCAGAAGAAATCCTACCAGATTATGTCCTTTGATTTTCACAGATTTTATTCAGAAGATTTGGCAATGGGTGGCAGTTTCACACTTCAGAAAGCCATGCTTGGCCAAGAGTTATTTCTGGAATTTTCTTTTATAAAGCCTTAATCTTTTTGAGATTCTCTGTGTTCCTAAATCAATCCCCTAGTCACTCCTTACCTGAAGTGAGATATTTGTATCTTTTTTAAGTCACTTTTTAAGGTTGAAAACTGCATTTGCTAGAAACAAAGACCAGAAAGCCAGCTGAGCATCTGAAAGGGTACTCCTTTAGTAGGCACCTGGTCTGATGGCTGGTGCTAAGTCACGTAAAGTACCTTCTTTCTGCGTGGAGTATGGGATGTGAATTGTAAAATGTTAGACATAAATTCTGCGCACAGGGCTTTACTTTCCAAAATGGATGACAGAGATCATTGGCTCTGGAGTCAGAGAAACTTCATTCAAGTTTCAAAACTGCCACTTCCTAGCTACGTGGACTTGGGCACCTTCTCCTTCCCTTCTCCACTTCAGTTTCCTCATTTGCAGGGTGGAAAGAAAAAATAGCATCTAACGCCCTGGGTTGGTTTTTAGTGTTAAACGAGGTAGTACTGTGCTTCTCGTAGTACCCAGTAAAAATTAAGTAAATGTCAGCCATTTTCATTATTATGCTGGCATTTATGGAAAACACACCAGGACCTACCTGAATAGTGCCACCAAGTATATGGCTTCTAAAAGATCAGTTGTGTATAAGTTGCTTAAGAATGCATACTACGAGGTGCCTGGGTGGCTCAGCTGGTTAAGCAACTGCCTTCGGCTCAGGTCATGATCCCAGGATCCTGGGATTGAGCCCCGCATTGGGCTCCCTGCTCCGCAGGAAGCCTGCTTTTCCCTCTCCCACTCCCCCTACTTGTGTTCCCTCTCCCTCTGTGTCTCTTTCTCTGTCAAATAAATAAATAAAATCTTTTAAAAAAAAAAAGAATGCATATCACAAAAGCCTCCAAGATTCTGTGTTTGATTAAAAGGAAAAAATATGTCAAGAAATGCCAGTGTTTCTTTGGTTCTTGGCTTACAAGAAAGCTCTGCCCCAGAGGCCCTCAGTATTTTCACTTCTCTTCCCCAATTAGAACCAGGCTCTTTAGCTCTTGCCCCACTGTGTTTGGATCTTGGGATTCGTGCCAGGAAGCCCCTATTCCTTTAGCCACTAAGCAAACAGGCTCAACCATAGGCCCTAGCACAAGCCTCAGGGGGCGGGAGTGGACCCATGCACATCACCCACCACCTTCGCTCTTGCTGCTTGGTGCACAGAGCCCTCTCCTACCTCTCTGAGCCCCACCTGTCCCTAAGGCCTGGCTTAGCAAGGTTACCTTAGGCAAGCCACTGAGCTTTTCTTGGACTTGGCTTCCTCCTTCGAAAGATGATAAGGCTGCAAAAGATAATCTTGATGGCCTCTGGCCTCTCTGTCATTCTTCAGGTTCAGTAAATTATTAGACTTCTATTAAGTAAAAGTAAATGGCATGATCAGTGACCTTCAAGAGGCTTTCTATCTCCATGAAACCTTCCATTCTCTGCCATCCCAGGCTACAGGTCACTCTATCTCAAATTCTTAATCTGTGATACACAATTTTGTACTTTCAGTGTATATTTCATTTCTCTAGTTGTTTTATGCATGTGAGCTGTATTTCCTCCGCAACACTAGAAGTTCTTTAAGGGAAGGGATAACACTTTTTTTTTTACCTCCCTGAGGAGCCTTACCAAAATGACATTGAAAATGAACTTACTCATTAAAATTAATAATTCTACATAGTACGTAATGTTTAACATATATGGAATCTGATAGCTTAACATGTAAATGAAATATGATTCTACACACACACACAAACTCTTTTTGTTTCAAAAACATAAAAATGTAAGGAGTCGTTGTTATTAAAATCTGTAGCAGATGGTGTTACAGTGTTTTGTAGAAAATCAAGATATTATTAGGTTTGTCATTCAAGAATTTCAAAGAAACAACATATTATACCCATGGGTATAATGGACAGTATCTATTTGGACAATATTATTATATATATGTAAGTGTCAGCATATAGCCAAGGAGAGAAGTGATCCATAGTCTTGCTTTACCACTTTTATGTAGTATGTAACTCAAATTGCCCTAAAATCCATGCTGACCATAGTTGACTACTGCTTTTCTAGGAATTAAAAGGATACATAAAAGTAGTCAGTGGCATAAGTAGCAACCTGATTTCCTTTTGCAACAAAATGATAAAAGCACAGACTGAATGTTAAATAAACCATTAGATTCAAGCTTTCAATTATTTGGAGCCCCCAGTACTACTTAGGAGCCCTACCAATGAAAAATGCTGGGCGAGCCAGAACAGGATAATTAAAAAGAAACTAGTTATCAGATATTTTATGTAAGTAATAAGACTTAGGTTTCTGTTCTAAGTTAAATTTTCAAATCTTGGGAGGCCAGGAGAGTCCTGAAAAGATACTCAAAGTGTGACTGTATAAGCATTGTGTAATAGATGTTACTGAAAAGGAGTGAGGGGAGCAGTGTGAGCAGAGACTGGGCAAGGAAGGGAAGGACAGACACCCGGGGAGAGACAGAGACAGAGACAGAAGTAGAAAGGGAGAGGAAAGAAAGCCAAAGATGGACACACAGAGAGAAATGAGTGAAGGTGGGCCGATGGACTGGGAAACAATGAGCTAGACTCACACAGTAATGGGGAAAGAGGCAGGGATGGAGAGCAGCTGACTTTGGTGGGCAGAAGTGTTTGAAGATGGCAGAGTTTTGTGGTGCCCCTTGACATTTGGCTGATATTTTCATATTTTCCTACACTTGCACCTTAGCAACACCTTTTATTTTATTTTATTTTTTTAATATTTTTTTTAAGATTTTTTATTTATTTGCGAGAGAGAGAATGAGAGACAGAGAGCATGAGAGGGAGGAGGGTCAGAGGGAGAAGCAGACTCCCTGCCTGATGTGGGACTCGATCCCGGGACTCCAGGATCATGACCTGAGCCGAAGGCAGTCGCTTAACCAACTGAGCCACCCAGGCGCCCAACACCTTTTATTTTATTTTATTTTTATTTTTTTTAAAGATTTTATTTATTTATTTGAGAATGAGAGATAGAAAGCACGAGAAGGAAGAGGGTCAGAGGGAGAAGCAGACTCCCTGCTGAGCAGGGAGCCTGATGTGGGACTGGATCCCGGGACTCCAGGATCATGACCTGAGCTGAAGGCAGTCGCTTAACCAACTGAGCCACCCAGGCGCCCAACACCTTTTATTTTAAATGGCAAGTGGTAGTGGTGTGCTTGTCCCTGGCCCACGTTAAATATGCAGACATTTTGTGATCTGGTCATTAAATTTTTAGTAGTTTGGAATCAGCCCAGGTGGGAGAATTTACACCTTGGAAATTGGCAAATGAAAACTTTTTTTTTTTTTTCCTGGAGGGCCAGTATATTAGCATACCAATTAGGGGAGGACTTGGCTAGATAAAATTTGTATGAAATTCATTTTATTTTCCTGCTCATTTGTATGTGTGACTGATGTCAAGACTTAACAACCTTCAAAATTTAGGGGATAAAATTGATCATTGGACCGATTTTACAATTTAAAACAGTATGCAAATCCAAGGCTCAAACATCTGCAGTTAGGATTAACATTAGAGGCATACTTATCATCACTTCCAGGAGATCATCTCAAGGAAAACTGGATAAATTGAGGAAAACTGACTTTTGTTATTTCAGAAATAAAAACAGAAGTACAAGAAAAGTATATTGTATAAGAGTTATTCATATTTATTTTGATGTGAGGATATATTTAGTACCTTGGTTGTGGTGATGGCATTATGGGTGTATGCATACATCCAAACTCATCAAGATACGTACATTAAATATATGTAATGTTTTGTGTATCAGTTATACCTCAATAAAGCCAAAGAAGACTTACTCATTTTTAAATCTAACTCAAAATGCTAATGTTGATAAGCAATAACTTAAAAATTCTGATTTAATTATTATCGATTCCATTTGGGAGAAAAGTCCCAAGAAGTCTTGCATTTGTTTGTTCATTCTTTTTTTTTTTTTAATTCATTTATTTGAGAGGGGGAGAGAGAAAGAGAAAGATATCATGAGCAGGGGAGAAGAGTAGAGGGAGAAGCAGGCTCCCCACTCAGCAGAGAGCCCGGCGTGGGACTCAATCCCAGGACCCTGGGATCATGACCAGAGCTGAAGGCAGCCACTTAACTGACTGAGCCACCCAGGCATCCTGTTTGTTCATTCTTATAGTTGCATTAATACACACGATACTTCTTTCAACCGGAGTTTGTTTCACATTTTTTATACTCATGACTTCAATGATAACATTTTGAGTTGGCTTTAAAGTATCTTGTTCACTAGTGGACATGCCTGAATTAGTACTTTCACCTTCCGGCTCTCTGCTTTTTTCTATGATGTGTCACATAGATTTAAAGGATGACTAGTTTGCTCATTTACTTATTATGCTTATATTATTTTCAGGATATGTTCAAAATACTTTACATTTGATGAAGTTTTATATTTTAAAATAGAACTAATAGTTATTAACTGCTAACTCTAACAGGCTCTAGCCTGCACTTCATTTCGTTTTTATCTTTACAAAATTTCACAGCAATCCCATATGGTAGGTATTATTACCCCCTTTTCCACCCCCAGAAAGGAGAGTTACTTGCTTAGGGTCACACCCACAATAAGTTTAAGTGGCTTAAATTCTAAAGCTTAAATTCTTTGCACAATACCAGGCTGTGTCCCATGTAGTATGTGATCTTAATCTTCCTAATACCTTGTGAAGAATACAGAGCCGGTATTATCACTGTTTTATAGATTAAGTTTTTACAAAGCCTTAGAGGCAACAAGTGACTTAAAACCAGAAAGCTAGAAAGGTCTTCTGACTCTTCCAGTGCTCCTCCCCACATGGACAAAATTACAAGAGCAATAACAAAACTAAAATGATGTCATCATATCTAACAAAATGTGAAACTTTAGTAGGACATTATTTTAGACTCATAAAAGCTTCTTCTGGATTGAGTACAAACCACGTGTAAATGTCTTTAAGTGGTTCCCATTTCAAAAGCAAGTGTGTAGGCCAAGAAAGAAGTCTTTAGTTGCTGGTTGCTTGCTTTAGTCAGAGTATGTTTGGCAGACAGTGTGTTGTGTTCATCAATCCTGTTGCTTCTGGGAAATACTCAGTTCTCAGCCATCCACACTCCCCTGTTACTGGGCCCCCCCTACTGCCTTAGGAAAATGAGACATTTCATTTTTGCTTTTTATTACAAGGGATTATTCTTAGGCAGTTGAAAAGAATTCTCTGTTCCCAAGGAATTTATAGTCACCCCAATTCACCCCTTGCATTTGTGACAAAAGGAAGTAGAAAGTAGAGACAAAAATTCATAAGACATCAAGAGTGTTGGCTGAGAGGGTGTCCTCCCTGGGGCTGAATTGCAAGGAGCCCCTTCTCTGCTTTCCTTTCCTGGCATGGATCAAGGGATCACTGGACACTGGGAAAGGGGACTCTTTCTCCCAGGGAGCATGATGGAATCTGCTTGGCTTGTATGCCTCAGAACTGCCCAGCTGATGGGGGGCGGGGTTTGTTGCAAAACCAGTTATGAGAGCCAGAACTCAATGTCACGCTACGAATCTTCAGATTTACTTTTTTGTTTTCAGACTATGAAAATAGTAGTAGATACTTGGGCTTAAAAACTGATTTTTAGAAACTATAGTACCTAATTTCTAGTTGACAACTCGCTGTGGAGTTCTGAGCCAGCCAGAGCAGTGGAAGAAGGATTAACTGGTGGTTTGGATGGGGCCTGCCCCCTACAGACCTGTCCTCTCTGCCCTTTGTTGTCTTCTGCTTCCGCCTCTCCTGTGGGGCTGCACGTCCAGCCTCACCCTCAGCTTCTAACCCCTCCCGTCTAACAGGTGGGCCTGGCCGGGAGCCAAAGGGTGGTTCTTTTAGAAAAGAAGAGCAGCTAAGCTGTGCAGAAGCCACATGCAAAGCTGTTCATTACCCTGGGCAAGATGACAGCCACAGATTTCAACAACAAAAGATTGCAGGGGAAACCAAACCATCGTGTGATGCAGTTTCATTCTATCCAGTTAACAGCACCCTACCATTAAATGATCATCTGTATATGTCACTACAAATAACACTGTGGGGACAAAAATTCATTTTTGCATCTTAACAAATGTTTCATTACATTAACAAGAGTATCATTAACAAATGATACTCTTAATTGTCTAGTAAGAATAAGGGGCCTCCTTATATGATCGAATTTATGATTGGGAAATAATTTAGGGTCTAGTGGCAATAAAATCATAGGTCTGATTTTTAAAAAACAAATTTGATGTGTGTGTGTGAATATGTATGTATACACACACATATAATACATACTCTGTATACACGTGATTCATATATATAATGAACATACACACATGCACATATACACATATGTCTAAGTGAGCCCTGATTCTTCTGAAACCATCACCACTGCAGAATTCAAGCTTCTTGCAGCCATATTATAGAAGAGCAAAATAATTTTGAAGGCCCTCCTTTTTTGTGGTTAACATTGGAGTTCCGTCCTTGAGCCTCCTGAGACAATTACTCTTCCGTGTTTTTATTCCTTTCGCCTAAATGGAATTATCCAGTTTGATCACACATATTATTTGCTAATTTGATTTTGGCTATTTTCCAAAGTCAAATCCATATTTAAAGGCTGATGACTCACCACTCTTTAGGGTTTTGAGGAAATGAGCCTAGCCTAGGAAGGCCTAAAACTCCAGAGATGAGGTTTGAGCAATCGTGGTGGTGTTGGGGCAAGCGTAGGGGTGACTGTTTTGTATAGATCATAGCATATTTATATTCATAAGTTGTTTAGAAATAAGTCCTATGGCTTTTGAGTTATATTTGCAGAACACAGAGTAATATTCTTTCTTCAAAGTGCTAAGGGAACAGTACCTCTAAAGACACAAAGGTCTGAACTTAGAAGGTACTATCAGGGTATTATGAGAAGATTGGTGTGGTGAGATCTCATGAATGAATGAACAGGGTGAGCTGATTCAGTGGTGAGATTTCCAGGGACGTGCACTCTACTGCAAGCAGAAAAAGTGGAAAGAATTTTTCCTAAGGCTAGCAAGCAGTCTGACTTCCTTTTTAAGTCTGATGTATAGCAGGCTGGCTGCCTGGTCTGGTTATTGTATATAAAGGGTTGGTCTCCTGGGCAGGCTGCTGCAGGCTCAGGGTCAGAGTTCTGTTTTTATATTTGCTCTGACCAACATCTGTCTGTATATTCAGTCTCCCACTGGGTCTGTCTCCTTCCATTGCATTCCCCGGTATCTGGTGCTGAATCAGGCAATTGCACTTGTTGAATGAATATGTATATCTAATAGTGGTTTACTACCTTCAATTTTTTGTCAGCATTATGCAAGGTAAATTCAGTGTTCTTTTAATATGAAACATTAGACTCTACCAAACAAATAACTGCATATTACTTTTGTTTGAGATATAGGCAGAATTCCCACTCTTTCAAAGAACCTGATTTTGAGACACAACCATAACAAAAAGCATAAAAGAGTGGGATTGAGAGAGAGCTGTTAGGAGACCCCAGCTCTATTTGGGGCCACTCCATTTTAGTTCTAAGTTTATCTACATTGTGCTTTGGAAACAACAGAAACACAAGAATTGCTAAATAGAATTTGCATTTCAAATAACATTTTTAAGCATTCATTTGTTTAGTGATGTTTTCCTGTTGGGGAAATATTGTCGGAATGCCTCCTCCATGCTAGGCATTGTCAAGTGCTTACAACAGATTGTTAGATTTTATGTAATCCCACAATAATCTGGGACCCAAAATGATTAACCCAGTTCTAAAGATGTGGTTCCGAAAGGCTAAGTACCTTGCCCAAGATAACACCGCTAGCACTACGCTGAACTAAGGCATCGACCCAGATCTACAAATGCAGAGGCCGGGAACTCTTTAATGAGTAATGGTGGTTGAAAATGGGATGCATTCAAAGAGGTGTCACCCAGTCAAACGCTTGCAAATATTGACTGAAGTAGAGAGTTAAACAATCACTAGATTTAAAAAATAGTTTAGCATCTCATTCAGATCAAAAGAATGTACTTGTCTGCCTCATACTTTCAAAGTCTCTGAGTTCATATTCAAACATTTAAGAGTTATTAAGTGACCCAAAGTCTTTTACTTTGTTTCTGTTAAACAAAGGGAATCTGGATCGTGCTTAACCATTAGGGGCATAGTATCTTAGTTTGTTTACACTTAGAGGAAAGTACCTCTCTGAAAGGAAATGTTAAATTCCAAAGCTACCTTTTCATCAGAGAAAAGCTTCCCTCTAAAGCTTTCCCATTCTTCAGCCTGCCAGGGAGTTTCTCCCAAAACACAAATGACAATGGCTGACATCTTTTCTATAGCAAGCCCAGGATAAATGGTGTTTGGCTTTTCTCATTTGATTGGTCTTCCTTTAGTTTCACACCAGCCTCTGCTGCCCATGGCACGGACATCCATTAAATAGCCACACAAATAAATGTGTAACTGTCACCGTGAGTGATGTTGTGAAAGCTACAACCCCGGTGCTGTCAGACTGCAGAGGAGAGGTGGGACATGCGCAGGGAGGTCAGGGAGGGGATTCTTGACCTGAAGACCAAAGAAAGGGTAGGAATCAACTGGGTGAAGAGAGGGCTAGCATTTCCCAAGCCAAGGGAACAGCATGTGTGAAGGCAAGAGGAACGGAGGCACATAGAGGGAAGGGGAAAATGCAGCAGAGTGGGTGGAGCAGGGTGAGTGTGTGTGTGGGGGGGGTTGCTTATGTGCACCTGGGGGTGGGTAAAGGCCAGACACTAAGGGACCCTGTGAAGGAGCAAAGGGAAGCCAGAGAATCTTTACGTTCATGAGTGATGTGGTCAGATCAGCATTTTAGAAGACCTACCTGGAGTTCACACTAGGGCCCTCTGGAGTATCATAGCAAAATATATTTTGAAATTAACCAAACACTAAATAATAATTCCACCATGCAGTTGGAATTGAGGAGAAATCAAATCGGAATTGCATGTGGTTAATCCATTACAAATAGTCACTGAACTATTTCTATAGTCAGTGGGTAAGTCCACAAAGAAATGCAAATTCCATCTCATGATAATCTAAGAAAACCTGGAAAATTGAAAACAAATCTTTAAAAACATAATTTAAAACTGGAGTGCCTATGTGGCTCAGTCGGTTAAGCATCTGACTCTTGATTTCCACTCAGGTTGTGGGATCTCAGGATCCTGAGGTTGAGCCCCAATTCAGGTTCTGTGCTCAGTGGGAGTCTGTTAGAGATTCTCTCTCTCTCTTTCCCTCTGTCTCCCCCACCCCTGCACTCTCTCTCTCTAAAATAATAAATGAATCTTAAAAAATAAATAAAAATAAAAAATCAAATGTCAATCCATATCGAAAAAAGATAGGTAGTTGATTGTCCCGGCCAATGTATTAGGTAAAGAAATATTTTTCTTCAGATATAGAAATTTGTGGGACTTTAGGGGCACCTGGGTGGCTCAGTCGGTTAAGCATGGACTCTTGGCTTTAGCTCAGGTCATGATCTCAGGGTCGTGAGATTGAGCCCCATGGGGCTCTGCACTCAGCACAGAGTCTGCTTGAGGTTCTTTCCCCCTCCCTCCCTCTCCCCCTCAGCTCCTCCCCCTGCTCACACAGGCACTCTCTCTCTCTAAAATAAATAAATAAAATCTTAAAAAAAAAAAAAAGAAATCTGTGGGACTTTAAATATTTAACTACCCGCTCTACATGGACCCCAGAACTGCAGTAATTATTCTGGAGGGTCAGCAGTTGACACATTTATCCCAATGGGCACATGTTGAAGCTGTCAAATTTATGCACTCCTCCGAAGGTCTGTAATATTTCTGAGGTCATGCCTTAGCAATACATGTCCAATCTCATTACATTTAATGTTATCACAGAGAATGATGGTGCAGTGAAAAATCTCACTGTGTGAAAATAGTTTGAAGACTTCGATAGTAATCCTGTTATTTTTGCTGGTATTTGAAAGTATAAAATTAGAAAACCAGTAAAATAATTTTAATACCTCTTAAAGTTTTTTATTTTTATTTATTTTATTTTTTTTAATTTTATTTTGTTATGTTATGTTAGTCACCATACATTACATCATTAGTTTTTGATGTACTGTTCCATGATTCATTGTTTGCGTATAACACCCAGTGCTCCATTCAATATGTGCCCTCCTTAATACCCATCACCAGGCTAACCCATCCCCCCAACCACCTCCCCTCTAGAACCCTCAGTTTGTTTCTCAGAGTCCATAGTCTCTCATGGTTCATCTCCCCCTCCAATTTCCTCCCCTTCATTTTTCCCTTCCTACTATCTTCTTCCTTTTTTTTTAAACATATAATGTATTATTTGTTTCAGAGGTACAGGTCTGTGATTTATCAGTCTTACACAATTCACAGCGCTCACCACAGCACATACCCTCCCCAATGTCTATCACCCAGCCACCCCATCCCTCGCCTCCCCCACCACTCCAGCAACCCTCAGTTTGTTTCCTGAGATCAAGAATTCCTCATATCAGTGAGATCATATGATACTTGTCTTTCTCTGATGGACACCTCTTAAAGTTTTTTAATAAGTAGATTTGATTTTCATATAAATATAGCTTATTTTGGGTTAATGAAGCAAGCTTATATATTTTCTCTAACATCATATCAATACATTATAAGGTAATATATTATTTCTGACAGTCAAGTGAATTGTCCTAGTTTATTATAATGCCCAAGAAGCTGTTGACTAAGGATATTCCTGCTCACATTGAATTTTGAGTAGTTTTGTTTCCAAGGAAACTAGTTCATTGTCAGGAAAAGATGCACCCAAAGCAATGCAAAAATATTTGTCAAAAGTAATCAAATCTATTATAAAATGTAAATTCAAATGTCTCCCACAACCCTAAAGCAGCAGTTAAAAGAGGTTTAAATTTCTTGCAGAATTGACTCCATTTAATAAACTCATCATAAAATGTATTTCAAATAAACATTTATATGGCACAAAGTAAAATGATTCACCTTTAGGTTGTATCCATAGTTTTGAAAGTTAACATCTTAGCTGTAGTATTGATCTGCTAATGAAGAATTGATTATTGACTTTTGCTTTCTTTACCAATAAATATATTATGTCATTGTATATAGTGAAATCTCATTTGTCTCAAATTTGTGGAATTGGATGTGGGCTGAGTTATAATTTGTTTTGCATTATGTTATAGAATGTCTTTGTTAATATAAAGTTCTTGACATATTTGAAGATATTTTTTTGCACGGCTAGTATTCAGTAGTTATGTCTCTAGGCATATTTAAAAAGAGAGAGAGCTGACAAATGTCAGGTCATTTCTAACTTGGATAATGCCAAACCAGCACATTATTTCCTGCCCAGTGGCAAAAGCATCAGAGAATTCTCAAAATACCTAGTTCACAAGCACAATCTAATAGGCTTCATATTTTTATTTGTAATCATATATGTAATATGAACAGATGTGTAGGTAACATGATAGTTTCATTTAAATGTGATTAAATTTAGACAAATTTACCAATCAAAAAGAATTGGTGGGAATCTACGAAAGGAAACCTACATTTCCAAATTCATTCCTTTCCTCTCTGCAATGCTATCCACCCTAGCTCAGGTCCTAATCATCTCTGATTTAGATTTTCAAGTTGTAAGAATTGTCTTCATTCTCCTTCATGTTACCCCCAGAGTGATTTTTTGGAAAATATAGATTAAATCATGTCACTTTTGATTTTTAAAAACAATTCAGTTTTTCTTTAGAACAGTATAAAAAGTTTGTAATCATGGTGTTTAAAGCTTGTACCCACCCATCTTTCCCTACCCCTCCCCTTATTGTCCTTAGCATGAGCTATGCTGTAGTTTGCCCAAATACGCCTTACACTTTTGTCTCTTCTGGACATTTCATATAAATGGAGCTATGCAATATGTGGCCTTTGGGTTCTTTTACGTGGCATAATATTTTCACGGTTTGTTCATGTTATAGTTTATATCTGTACTTCAGTTTTTATGGCTGAATAGTATTCTTTTGAATAAATTCACCTCATTTTGTTTATCCATTAATCGGTTGATGGATGTTTAGATTGATCCTACCTTTTGTCTATTAGGAATTATGCTATCTTGACTGTTCATGTTCATGCTTTTGTATGGCCATGGATTTTATTATTTTTATTTTTTAAAAGATTTTATTTATTTATTTGACAGAGAGAAACATTTTTTTAAAAGATTTTATTTATTTATTTGACAGAGAGAACACAAGCAGGGGGAGTGGGAGAGGGAGAAGCAGGCTTCCCGCTGAGCAGGGAGCCCGATCCCAGGATGCTGGGATCATGACCTGAGCCGAAGACAGAGGCTTAAGGACTGAGCCACCCAGGCGCCCCTGGCCATGGATTTTAAATCCTCTTGGGAATGTACCTTCATTCTTTTGCATGTGGATATCCAGTAGTCCCAGAACCATTTGTTGAGAAAACTATTCATTTCCCCCAATGAATTGTCTCAGGACCCTTATCAAAAATCAATTGACCACAAATGTATGGGTTTATTTCCAGACTCTCAGTTCCATTCCATTGATCTGTATGTCTCTCCTTATGTCTTGATTGCTGTAGCTTCATAGTTAAGTTTTGAAATTTAGAAGTCTGAGTCTCCAAATTTATTCTCATTTTTCAAGATTGTTTTGTCTATTCTAGGTTCTTTGTGTTTCCATAGAATTTTAGAATCTGAAATTTCTGCAAAAAAATAAGAGAGACAGGTTTATGGGGATTGTGCTGCATCTGTAAATCAATTTGAGGGAATATTACCATCTTAGCAATAGTATGTCTTCAGATTCATGAACACAGTATGTCTTTCCACTTATCTAGGTCTTCCTTAATTTCTTTCAATTATGTTTTATAATTTTCATTGTATACATTTTGTATACATTGTATACACTGTATATAATTTTACTTCTTTTTTTTTGTGTGTGTAATTATAAATGGGATTGTCTCCCTAAATTAATTTTTGGATTGTTTACTGCTAGTTTAGAGAAATACAGTTGATTTTTGACTTAGGATTTTCTATGTACGAAATCATGTCATCTACAAATAAAGATAGTTTCATTTCTTCCTTTCCACTCTGGATGCCCTTCATATCTTTTTTTTTTTTTTTTCCTAGTTGGCCTGACTGGAACCTCCAGTCAAACAACTAAATAGAAATGGCAAGAGCAGACATCTTTGTTGTGTTCCTGATCTTAGCAGGAAGGCTGCTAGTCTTTACCTAATGATGTTCTTAGTGGGTTTTTTTGTAGATAATCCTTTATTAGTTGTTAAAAGTCGCTTCTAGTCTTCTTTTTTTCTTTAGCATATTTATCATGAAAGGGAGTTAGATTCTGTCACATGCTTTTTTCCTACATATATTGAAATGATCAGGTGGGTTTTTTTCCCCTTATTCTATTAACATGGTATTATATTGATTGATATCTTGTTGTTAAACCAATCTTGCATTTCTGGGTATAATTGCACTTGGTCATGATATATGGTCCTTTTTATATGTTGCTGGATTCAGTTTGTTAGTATTTTGTTGGCATTATTGTATTTATAGTCACAAGAGATTATAGTTTGTAGTTTTCTTGTGATATCTTGCTTTGTGATCAAGTTAATATTGGCCTCATAGAATGAGTTGGGAAGTGTTCCCTCCTCCTCTATTTTTTGAAAGAGTTTGTGAAGGATTGATATTAATTCTCTGTTTGATACGTTCACTAATGAAGTCAGGGATCCTGAGATTTCCTTGGGGAAATTTTTTTATTACTAATTAATTCTCTTATTATAAGTCTAATCAGAATTTCTATTTATTTGGTAGTTTGGTTTTCTAGGAATTTGTGCATTTCATCTAGTTTATTGGCATGTAACTGTTTTTAATATTTCCTTGTAATCATTTTTATTTCTGCAAGGCTGGAAGTGATGACTTAGAAATTTGAGGCTTCCTGTTTTTTGGTAACTCTAACTAGAGATTTGTCAATTATATTGATCTTTTCAAAGAATCAACTTGGTTTCATTGATTTTCTACATTTTGGGAAATTCTCTATTTCATTTATATCCACTCTGATTTTTATTATTGCTTCCCTTTTTGCTTTGGGTTTATTTTGTTCTTTTTTCCATTTTCTTTAAGTGGATGGTTAGGTCATTGATTTGAGATCTTTCTTCTTTTTAAGTATAGACGTTCATGGATGTGATTTTTCCCTAAGTAATGATTTAGCTCCATCCCATAGGTTTATGTTGTGTTATCATATTCATTCATCTGGAACTATTTTCTAATTTCCTATGTGATTTCATCTTTGACTCTTTGGTTATTTAGGAATGAATTATTTAATTTCCACATATATATAAATTTCCTTCTTTATTAATTTTTAAATATTATTCCAGTGTGATCAGAGAAACTACTTTGTATGATTTCAGTGCTTTTACACTTATTGAGGCTTGTTTTATGGCCTAGATATAGTCTATCCTGGGTAATATTCCATGTCCATATATGTTTATTCTGCTTTTGTTGGGTGGAATGTATTGTTAGGTACATGCTTATCAGGTCTAACTTTTATAGTGTCCAAGTTTTCCATTTCCTTTTTTATTTTCTGCCTAGTTCTATCCATTATTGAATGTGAAGTATTGAAATCTCCAAGATTCTTGCTGAATTGTCCATTTCTTCCTTCAATTCTATTCATGTTTGCTTCATGTAGTTTGGGGCTCTAGTGGTAGATGCATGTATTTATGTTTATAATTGGCATATCTTCTTGGTGGATTGACCCTTTTATCATTATAAAATATCCTTCTTTGGCTCTAGGAACAACATTTCTCTTAAAGTTTATTTTATCTGATATTAGCATAGCCACCCCAGCTCTCTTTTGGTTACTGTTGGCATGTTATATCTTTTCTTATTCTTTTACATTCAAACTTTTCATGTCTTTGACCCTAAAATGTATCCCCTGTAGACAGTATATAATTGGATCATTTTTTATTATTAATCATTCTGCCAGTCTCTGCTTTATGATGGGAAGTGTTTTGTCCATTTACATTTAATGTAATTACTGATAAAGTAGTATTGTGTCTACTATTTTTATATATATGCATTGCCTTTTTTTGGTTCTGTTAATCCATTACTGCCCTCTTTTGTGTGAAATAGATATTTTCTAATAAATCATTTTAATTTCCTCATTTTTTTTACTATGTTTTTAGTCATTCTTATAGTGGGTGCCTCAAAACATATACTTATTTTAACTTAAAACAATCTTGTTTAGGATAATGCCAACTTAATTTGAATTCTGTACAGAAATTTTGCTTCCATATATCTCTTTTCCCTTTTCCTGCCTTTGTGCTATTATTGTCATATAAATTACACCTTTATGCATATTGGCCTCATCAAGACAGTTTTATAATTATTGCTTATGCAGTTATATTTTGAATCCGGTAGAAGAAAAGTGTTGCAACAAAAATACATTTATAACTCTCTTTTATATTTATCTACTTTGATATTTAACTATGTACTTACTTACCTTTCCTGGTGCTCCTTATTTCTTCATGTGGATTTGAGTTAATGTTTTATGTCTTCATTTCAGCCTGAAGGACTTCCTTAGTATTTCTTTTAAAGCATGGCTACTAGTGATAGATTCTCTCGGTTTTTGTTTATCTCTTTTTGTTTTTAGAAGATTGTTTGCCGGATATAGAATTCTTAGTTGACAGTTTTTTTTTTAACACTGAATATGTCATCCCACTGCCTTCTGGTCTCCATTGTTTCTGATGAGATGTTAATCTTATTTAGGATCCCTGTTACATGATGAGTCACTCTTTTCTTACTGCTTTCAATTCTCTCTTTGTGTTTGGCTTCTGACAATTTACTGTGATCTGTCTGGATGTTGAACTTTTTAATTATATTCTAATTTGGGGTTCATTGACCTTCTTGGATATGCAAATCAAAGCTTTTCATTAATTTTGGGGATTTTTAGCCATTATTTTTTCAAATATTCTTTCTGCCCCTCTCTCCCTCTTTTTCTCAGGCTCCTGCTATGTGTATGGCATTTGTTTCATTCCTCTTTCCTTTCTATTCTTCAGACTGGATCCTCTCAGTTGACCTGGGGAAAATTGGATGGGAATAGGGCAAGAAAAATGCCATAAGAGCTCTCTGTTCTTACTGAGAGTCAGCCATTTTCTCTAACAAATGGTTCTTAATCCTGCAAGCCTTTGGTTCATTTCCAGGCTTCTGGGAAAAAGTTGATTTTGATCATTTTTGTTATTGTTTTTCTTTGTTATGGAGGAGACATTCCAGAAGTGCTTCCCCACCATATACTTACTTGACTTAATGCCTCTTCTCATAATTCTCTCAACCTAAAGATTGTGGTCATCTTTTATGTAAGTTATTCAATAATTATTTATTGCATAATACTATAAGCCTTATATTGGATGCTGAGGTAATCACACAGCCAGTGTGCCTTTCACTGGCTTTTCAAACTAGGTACTTCTTAGATTAATTCTTTTCATAGTTGCCCTTGTATATTATTAAGAAAGAGGAGGCACTGAATAAGAGGAATGTAAAGAAGTAGGTAGAAAAAGAAAATTTCTAGAGTAATATAGACACAGTTTCTACATGAAATTTCATTAACCATGTTTGGAATTTTGAGAAACTGCTATCAGGTGCCTGAGTGCATTAGAGCTATGAAAAAGAGACGCAATGTGAACAAAGAAATGAGGTCATTATTATATAAACCTAAATGCATAGATGCATACTTTAGTGATGCATATATACTGTGTAGTAAAGCAAAGAAATACGTTGACTTAATACTTCTGATAAGATTCAGGATAATTATCTGTTCATCTATCAGTTATACTTATTCAGGCCTAGCATTTGAGACTAGAAAAGATATATTTCAATAGAAAGCTTCAAAGCTTAAGATGACAGTGGCCAAGATATTTGAAAACTGAGTTCAGTTTACTATATGGGTCTGGACCTTGAGAATACAAAACAGTTTGTTTTTAATCACGGAAATCATCTCATCAGTTCTTTTGATAGCAAAAAGAACACAATCTGAGAAGGTAAAGAAGCAGCTTAATTAAAATTTTGGAGAAAATGACAGAAATTAATTCAGAAGGTATTTTTGACATTAATCATGAAAATATGCAGCTCATTTTTCACGGAGCACTTAGAAAAAAGCAAAGTGAGAATAAATTTACATGCCAATTAGATAAGAAGATACTACATATACCTCAAGATAAATTTAAAATCCAGAAAGAAGCAATTGGTATTATAATGTTCTAGAACATATTCATTTGAATATGTGCTATCTGCATTTTTAGTGAAAGGAAACACATTCAATCAAGGGCATATGGAAAGTGCTATCAATAATACCCTAAGAACTAAACTGAACTTGGAGAGGATTGTGCAAGTTCACTTATAATTTATATGAGAGTAAATTAAAGATGAATAAGAAAGGAACATGTGGGTGGGAAAGGGATAAAACTTAAAAAAATTGTTCAATATTGATAGCTTATTTTTTTCCTTTAAAAAATCATATTCTTCCATAAGTAATTCCATGTGAGAAAACTTTTACATACAGCCATTAAAAATGTCTGTAGTAAATTAGCATATTTGAAATCAAAATTGAAAAGATCTGGTCGTGTATAAAAGGAAAGTGTAAATTTTGATTCGTGAAATTTGTTCGGTTGAGCAACCATGTAAAAAATAAACAAACCTTTAACAGATTTAATTTGAGATTATTAAAATATGATTAATAACAGAAAACTATTTTTTAAAAGATTTATTTATTTATTTTAGAGGGAAGACAGACAGCGTGAGCAGGGGGAGGGGCAAAGGGAGAAGGGGGAGAGAGAGAGAGAGAGAGAGAGAGAAGCAGACTCCCTGCTGGGCATGGAGCCTTTCATGGAGCCTGATCCCAAGACCTTGAGGTCATGACCTGAGCCCACATCAAGAGTTGGGCACTCAACCTACTGAACCACCTAGATGGCCCCATAGAAAAATATTTTAAACTGATTTCTTAGGAATGTTTAAAGTAATTATTAGTTAAAGGTACAGACTCTACAAGAAAATAAATTATACATTTAAGCCATAAATCAAATTTGTTCCCTTAAAAGAGAAGTTTTTATTTATATTTAATTGCAGAAAAATAATATAGGATCAGTAGAAAGGTTATCTACAAAATGTGATTTATATGTAGGGATATGTGCAAACTGAATCTATAGGGCACACATGACAATTAGTTGTAATTTTATAATCATAATTGTGTAGTATAATCGCGGGAATGGAAGAACTACCCTTAAGTATTAGAGTACTTGCTCAAATACACGAGATTCTTCTGTTGAAAAATAGAACTTAAAAACTTTCAAGTGTCAGAAGACATTATTAAATTTTCCTGGGCATGGCAGAAGTAATGACCAAAAATAAATAACCCCCTTCCATTATTAGTGGCAAATAGAGTAAAAGTTGCCAGTATCCTCGCATAGACCTAGTATACCTGGGAACTGAATCTGCTAGTTACTAATAACTCTCCTAAGTCAGGGAGGTGATATCAGTGATGGGTCAGTGTTTAAAGTCTTTTCTTATGACAAAGATTTTTTAACTGTGTGTGTGTGTGTGTGTGTGTGTGTGTGTGTGTGTGTGATGGGGATGTTCAGGTGGTGAAGTATAAGAAATAAAATGCAGCAGCTATCTATATAGGACACAAAAAACTGAGTAAACAGTAAATTCTGGTGCCTGGCAGGGTAGGTAAGAGGGAGTTCTAGTAATCTGTTGTTGTGGTTAGTGAAACATTACCATAAATACCAATGACCAGTTTCAGAGGTTGAGAATACAATTGAATACCTACCATAAAATGACAGTGAACATCATTACATTTTTAAATTAAATTAAATGATTTTAAAGTCACATTTGGCCCATATGATGCCTTAGAGTAATCACTACAATATTAGTTGTTAAGTGGCACATCTTTATAGATGCGTTGGTTAAAAGAGAATTTGGTTTTCCAGAAAGCTGGATATCAGACCATCTACTGCACTGGGTTTTATTTAATTTCAGAGGCTGTGGCCTTTCCTGATTGTGTTACATTCAATCTTCATTTGCCTGAAATGACTTTTTATTCATGACATTCGTTCTCCTATGTCTAGCTGGAGTTTTGTCTTTCAGTTACCTAAGGATACGATTACTTCTTTCTGAAAGGTTGTGGAAATCTTTCACTCCATGTGTAGAACCTGCAGTTTGGAGATAAGTTCTTATATCAAGAACTCCAATTTTGTATTAAAGATTACTATGACCATTTTCAAAGACTGAAAATACAATTAAAAATTGTAATTGGTAATTGTCTTCTTCCTTTTTTTATTAATTCTGAAATTTTTATTACCTTTCCAAAAGAATTTGTCTTTGCTTTCATAGGTATGAATGTGTTATTTTATCCAGCTTCTTAATATTAACCTTCTTAATGGACTATGCAGTTGCTGGTATTTTTTTCTGTAAGGCAAAAAGAACAGCTTTTCTCACCTTGCCAGCTGTTTTTGTTCAGAATTTGCCTTCTCTAATGTGGTGGCCACTAGTCACTTGTGGCTGTTGAACACTTAAACTGTACCTCATCTGAATTGAAAGGCACTGTAAGTGCAGTATATAGACCAGATGTCAAAGGCTTCATACACGAATGGAATAGAGAAGATTTCAATATAATAAAGAGTATAAGAAAAGAATATAAAACATTTCAATGTTTTTTCTATTGATTATGTATTATGATGATAAAATTTGGTTAAATAAAAATATATGATCAAAATTGATTTCATCAAATTATTTTTACTTTTTTAATGAGGCTACTAGAAAATTTTAAATCACATATGTAGCTTATGTTATATTTCTATTGAATAGCTTGGGTTTAGAGAATAATAAAAATGTATTCAGGTTATTAAGGGAAACCATGATAAGACTCATGGATTCACCTCACTTCCACAGGCGGGCTCCTTCAGTGAGATGAATGCTAGGGAGGAGGGAGTCCTAGTAAAAGAAGGTAATTATTGGCCATTCCTTTCTTTTCTACTGTTATATTTGGCCAGGATCTGCTTTGTTTAATTACTGGCTTGGGAAAGCTGCTCTATAGAGGAGGGAGTGGAATCACTGGGTTCTTTAGGGCTACTTTTAATAATAACCCTTTGAGTTTTTGATCATGACTGGTTGACTCATGTGACTCTGGGAAGCATGATAGCAGAAGAGGAATACAGGTTAGCATTAAAATATGGCTGAATCAAATGTAAAATACACTGTATTTGGTGTATTATATAGAATTTCAATTTGTCAACTTTTATAGCAGCAGTGTCCACAATAGCCAAACTATGGAAAGAGCCAAGATGTCCATCGACAGATGAATGGATAAAGAAGATGTGGTATACACACACACACATATACACACAATGAAATATTATGCAGCCATCAAAAAGAATGAAATCTTGCCATTTGCAACGACGTGGATGGAACTGGAGGGTATTATGCTGAGCGAAATAAATCAATCAGAGAAAGACATGTATCATATGACCTCACTGATAGGAGGAATTCTTGGTCTCAGGAAACAAACTGAGGGTTGCTGGAGTGGGGGTGGGGTGGGAGGGATGGGGTGGCTGGGTGATAGACATTGGGGAGGGTATGTGCTATGGTGAGTACTGTGAATTGTGCGAGACCTGTATCACAGGTCTTGAATGACCTTGAATCACAGACCTGTACCTCTGAAACAAATAATACATTATATGTTAAAAAAAAAAAGAAGATAGTAGGAAGGGAAAAATGAACGGGGAGAAATTGGAGGGGGAGACGAGCCATGAGACTATGGACTCTGAGAAACAAACTGAGGGTTCTAGAGAGGATGGGTGGGGGGATGGGTTAGCCTGGTGATGGGTATTAAAGAGGGCACGTATTGAATGGAGCACTGGCTGTTAATACGCAAACAATGAATCATGGAGCACTATATCAACTAATAATGATAGCAGGAGGGGAAGAATGAAGGGGGGGGAAATTGGAGGGGGAGACAAACCATGAGAGATGATGGACTCTGAGAAACAAACTGAGGGTTCTGGGGGGGATGGGTTAGTCTGGTGATGGGTGTTAAGGAGGGCACATATTGAATGGAGCACTGGGTGTTATACGCAAACAGTGAATCATGGAACGGTACATCAAAAACTAATGATGTAATGTATGGTGATTAACATAACAAAAAAATAAAAAAACTAATGATGTAATGTATGGTGATTAACATAACATAATAAAATAAAAAACAAAAAAAGATTTTATTTATTTGAGAGAAAGGGGGGGAGAATGAGCAGAGGGAGGGGCAGAGGGAGAAGAAGAAGCAGACTCCCCACTTAGCAGGGAGCCCGATGCAGGGCTCAGTCCCAGGACCCTGAGATCATGACCTGAGTCAAAGGCAGATGCTTAACTGACTGAGCCACCCAGGTGCCCCTGTCAACCTGCTTTACAGAAAAAGCATGTAGCAGTTTACATGATGGTATCTATGAGGTTGAATTATATTAAATGTAGAAAACAGCAGTTTGACCAGATCAGTGGTTTTAGCCATTTAACATGAAATATGAATTTTACTCATAACTGATCTGGTTGTTTCTATTACCATCTGTTGGGAAGGCATCTGAAAGAAAGAAACTGTCCATGCTCTAGTCTACTGGTTGCTGTGTAGGTATTACCCAAATAAATACATGAAAAGTATTCAGTGTATTAACATTCTGATTTCAAAACCCATTTAGATTTTCACAAGTGTGCCAGAATTTATATGTTAATGAGAGTCAGTCTTCTAACCAGTTGTTACTTTTCATTTCCGATCTGAGTAAATACAACAATGTCCTAAACTAGATAGTGAGACGGATGGAAAGGGTAGTTGGATCAAAATTACTTAGAGAGTAGAGTCAGCTACTTTGGGACCAATTAGCTGTGAGAGGCTGAGAGTAAAGACTAAATCCCAGGTAAGCCCCAGATTGGTAACATTGGCTCAAGGGTGAATGCTGAGCCTTTTACAGAGTAAGGGCAGCTTTAGGGGGAGCAGGATTAGAGAGAGATTTGTGACAGTCTTGGTGTTAGGCATGTTGCGATTATAAAATCACAGAAGCTCTGCATTGGAAGAATACTTAAAGTTTATCTAGTCCAGTAAGTTATGGTCATATTGGTAGCTTAATGTAATAACTATTAAATGCCCTCTTTCCAAAGTTCTGTGCCAGGCACTGGAATCCACCTTGGAGAGGAGGGAGCTGTGTGATTTGAGGGTTTCGTTTAGTAAAGTGCCAGATAACTGGGATTTTATTGTAAAACAATTTTGGATGATCCCTCATTCCTTCCTATAGCACTGAGACTTGTCAGTAGAGAAGGAATCATACATGGGGAGTCATTAGCCCTCCAGCTAAACAGGAAATCTTTAGAAAACACAGGCTTCAAACACCCTGCAGATGAGAGGTGGCATTTCATATTCCTAAGAAGATTTAGAGGATGTTGGCATAATTAATCTCTATAAATATATTGAGTATCTGTTATATGCTAAGGGCTGAGAATATATTGGTGAATGAAACAAACATGATCACTGGCCCATGGATCAGACACAATCAAATAAGGAAATTGTGTGTGTGTGTGTGTGTGTATGGAAGGGGGGTGGGAGAGAATAATTGGACATTAGAATTTGGTAGAAAGAAGTGATGTTTGAGCTAACATCTGAGGGATAAGAAGAAGCTGCTTGCAGATCAGTGTGTGGGACATTGTTCTGTAGGTTACTGAAATGGGGCAAGGTTGAAAATCTGTGAGTTTTACTTGAAAGAACCATTCTGATGAGTCTGTATTTTAAATTTAAGCATCCATTTTCTTTTTAAAATATAAATGAACATGCTGTTATACTGAGTAATTTGATATTTTTCTCAGTAATACATGTTCTTACTGGAAGACTATTTTTTTTAAAGATTTTATTTATTTATTTGAGAGAGAGAGTGAGAGAGAGAGAGCGCACATGAGAGGGGGGAGGGTCAGAGGAAGAAGCAGACTCCCTGCTGAGCAGGGAGCCCGAGGCAGGACTCGATCCTGGGACTCCAGGATCATGACCTGAGCCCAAGGCAGTCGCTTAACCAACTGAGCCACCCACGCGCCACTGGAAGACTATGTTTTTTGCAGGATAGTAAAAGATTGAGAATTATGGTCAATTTATACCTGACTTACCTGATGCTTTCCTCCCCCACCCCCACCCCCAACAACGCCAAGAGATTGCAAATGCTTTGATTACATTTCTCCTGCAAGATCAATTTTTGGAAAACAGTTAATCAGAATTGGTCTTTTCTCTGTTAGATTCATTAATCATTCACAGGTTATTAGCTTATGGTCCTAGGTTACAAGCATTTCAGGTGTGACAAAATAAGGTAAACAGCTTATCAGCTTAATTTAAAATTATAAATGCAGCAAAATAGTTGCTCTCTGAAATACGGCTCTGAAGAAGAATGCAAAACAAGCCCTATTTGATATGAGAAGTCTTTCAAATGGCAAAAATCAAAGCTGTTCATTCTTTCCAAAATGCATTTTGTTTTTATGACCTTGAACTTGCTATAAAATATTGGGGAGATGGTTGCTGTTAAAAATAGTACCCTGTTAGTGGTTAGATGATTGGAAATGATCAGAATTGTAAATAAGTATAGTTGGAAATATATTAGTTCATAAGAAGAATTCTAACTGCCTATGTGGATTTTCATAAAATAATGATTTTATTAATTACTAATGAAGGATTGCCTGTATAGTACAGAAATTCAGGGTTTACAAATGACACCCAAAACAATTATTCTCAACTTCTTGCAAGTCAAAGACAAATAAAAATACACTGAATATGACACAGTTAAGTATTTTATTGTATTTTAATATATGCCAATGTGATTGGATGTGCATGCTCTTTAGAACAAATCTGTTTCATTAGTTATTTGAAGGTAGTAATTGCTTATAGTTATGTTTCAGTGGGTTTTTTTCTTTTGCTCTTTCTTTCTTCAAGGGTTTCTTTACCCAGGAATAGAATGGATTTGGAAAGTATTTTAAAGGAAGCCTGGCTTTAGAGAATAGAATATATTCGATACCCTACCAATACAGAATATATTCCAGTTCCTTTTGTGAAGGTCATCTGCCTTTGTTTGTCACTCTTCTTTTTTTCTTTTTAAAGATTTATTTATCTTAGAGAGAGAGAGAGAAAGTGGGGGGGGGGGGTGGTGAGGCAGAAGGAGAGGGAGAGAGAATTCCCAAGAAGGCTCCACGCCCAGAGCAGAGCCCAACATGGGGCTCGATCTCACGACCCTGAGATCATGACCTGAGCTGAAATCAAGAGTCAGATGCTCAACTGACTGAGCCGCCCAGGGGCCCCTGCCATGCTTCTATAAGACTATTTAGATCCTTTCATTATGCAATGTCCATCTTTACTCACAACCCCATGACATAACGAGGATTCACCAAAGAAATATGTCTGGGATTTTACTGGGAACAGGCAGTGCTTGGATAAAGATTTTGCAAATTCAAGACCATATGATTCTACCTTCAAGTGTGTTAATACAGCTGTGTAGCCCTCTCATAATACTCTAAAACACTCAAATTGCATTTGCTGGCTGAAGCTTCTGCCTGTGAAATAATAATAAAAACAATTTCCATTAAGCTTCATTGATAAGAAGGCATTCCTGGCATTCATGGATTTGATATTTATGATCTCAGGTGTTTGAGTCTGTTCCCAAAGGCCCTTGATATATAGGAATTCAGAATTTCTTTGAGGTGCACCTGGAATGGTGAGCAGTCAGCCCACGATTTGGCTAGGCTGACACATGCCACCCAGTTGACAAATGAGCCTCACTGGATGCCAGACATTGTTCTCCTTTTAGGTAAGGTTACTCTCTCTGAGTGGTAGAAACTTGATTTTTTTGTGTTAACTTCTCATCAAGTGAATTAAAAATCACTGTGGAAGTTGAAAAGAATAATGTTACGAATATAAGCAGAGGAAGCAGCAAATCAGACATTTCCATATTTACAAATATTTAAATGTAAAGGGTACTGAGACATTCTTTTGAATATATGCGATCTTATCTGATTCTCATTGTATTAGCGTTATTCTACTTTACAGATGAAGAAACTTAAGCTAAGAGACTATAAATTACTTGACTGGGGTCAGCTAGCTTTATGCACCAAACCTGGGTCCCCTGGTTCCCAAGTTCCTACTCTTTTATCTTCCACAATTGCTCCTGGATCCAGGTCACTTCAGATACAAGGTTTTTCACTCAAGAGGTTCCAAGTCAATTTCTCAGACAACAAAGTCAAGTCATATATTTCTCCTCTGAAGCACCTGCTTTGGGGGTCTGATCTTTCCTTTGCCCTCTCCTGGGGAGCCCTGCCCTCCGGTGTCCTAAAACCTGAGAAGCTGCAAAGCAGTTTTTGCACAGCAGGCAAAAACGGTTTCACTCTAGAGCCATGCATTGTTAAAACATAAATGTAAACGTATATACAAATTTGGTAATGTCATGGCATAGTGTATCATGTTTCTTGCTTGATTTGATCTAGTTTCACATGTAGATATGGTTTTTGTGGGCTTTCCTTGTTTTGTTTGCCAGTTTAAACCAGAGGTTTCCATAGAATTTCTCTAAATTGGGTGTCTGTCTACACCCCTCCACCCCCCCTTCACTGGACTCCCCGCTCCTTGGTACTGCTCCGTGGAAGATGAGCTTGCCTTTGGGCTTTCTTGTTCTTTACCCATGGTTTCTCTAAAAGTTTCTACATCATTCAAACTTCCTTTCTCTCCTCCAGCCTCACAAGTGTGCTGCTAATGCTGTGGGCCATTCATTTCTACTCTTTGCTGAAACTTAACTTTAGCAGTTATACCTTTTGCCACTGAATAGCATATTTTCTTGCATCCTTTTATAACATTTTCAAAAGGTACTTAACAAAATGTTAGCAGATAACCTATAAAAGCACCTTGCCGTCTTTTTAGTGTTTTACTATTGTTTCTGCTTTGACCTTTATTTTAATATTTTTTAAGATTTTATTTATTTATTTGACAGAGAGAGAGAGGGAGAAGCAGGCTCCTCACTGAGCAGGGAGCCTGATGTGGGGCTCGATCTCAGGACCCCGGGATCATGACCTGAGCCGAAGGCAGATGCTTAAACACTTAACTGACTGAGCCACCCAGGCGCCTCTCTGCTTTGACCTTTAAAAAGAAGTTGTTAGTAGTTTGACATGTGCTTCTTGTGATGCAAGTTTAATGTATGTGATCATCATTATGTCACTGTGTCCTGGTCTCTGCAATAGGAAGGTTAATATGCAATAACGGCTTTTTGTGAGTTCTTTTCGCACATACATTTGTATTTGTTATTCTTTACATTCAGCATAATTGTGCATGTGAGTCAGGATGGTGAAGCGGCGTAAAGTACGGCGTTCTAGATAGATCTCCTTTGGGGCACCTGGGTGGCTTAGTTGGTTAAATATTACAATATTAAATTACAATTACAATATTACTTTCTCTCTCTCAAATTATTTCAAATTACAATATTACTCTCTCTCTCTCAAATAAATAAATAAATAATCTTTAAAAAAATAAAAATGAAAATCCTTAAAAAAAGATCTCCTTTGTCACAATATTTGTTACCCTTTCACATACTTAACTCTTAGCCAGTACTTCTAAATTATAATCTATTAAAATCAGCTACCATTCAAACTTCTTGTTTAGGTTTTATGATGTATACCATAGTTATCTAATTTAGAGTCTCTAAATCAAGGTAGCTTTTGAAATTTATATTCTGTTTTTCTATTGAAAGAATCATACATGGTGGTATTTCACTTAAGTTCCATTGGGTTTAACAGTCTCTTTGTATTAGTTTTATGCTAGTTTTCAATATCTCAGTGCCACAGTTTTTGTCATCTGTAAAGGTATAAATACTTAACAGAGTTGTTGTTGTGACCATTAAATTAGATAAAATAAATATAGCACTTACTGTACAGTAGACAATAAATAGTAGCTGTAGGAGCGCCTGAGTGGCTCAGTTGGTTGAGTGTCGGACTCTTGGCCTCAGCTCAGTCTTGATCTCAGGATCATGAGTTCAAGCTCCGAGTTGGGTTCCACCCTGGGCATGGAGCCTACTAAATAAAGATTAATTAATTAATTAATTAATATAGCTATTAGTACTCTTTAAAACTTATGAGCAGTTTTCATTTCTGACTGTATTTTGTGTTCTTTTTAAGAACCCACTGTTTTTTATTTGTCTCTTTTTTTCTTTGTTTTGTTTCTTAAATTCCACATATGAGTGAAATCATAGAGTAGCTATCTTTTCCTAACTTATTTCACTTAAAGACTTTAACTTTTTAAGACTTTAATTTTTAATTACAAAGAAATATGTGCTCATTATTTAAAAAAATTAGAAACGTTAGAAAATACAGATAATTACATTTTTATAAAAAGATTTTATTTACTTATTTATTTAGAGGGAGAGTGCACATTTGAGTGGGGGGAGGGGCAGAGGGAGAGGGTGAGAGGGGCTGAGAAGCAGACTCTTTGCTGAGTGCAGAGCTGGGCTCCATCCCAGGACCCTGAGATCATGACCTGAGTGGAAGTTAAGAGTCAGATGCTCAACCAACTGCGCCACCCAGGTGCCCCTAGATATTTACATTTTTAAAATCATAACTACTTATACAAAAATCTCTATTTTATCCTTAAACAATTTTCAGTGCATCTACATCTCTTTTTTAAAAATGGAATCATAGTGTACATATTGTTTTGTAACTTTTTCACGTATTGACGTATTGTGCAGTTTTTCGTGCCAACAACCAATATCGTTTAACATAATTTTTATAGGCTTTAGATTTTTATATGGATCTATCTTAACTTAGTTTGTCAATATCATATTTGTTACCTATTGAATTTATTTCCAGGTCTTTTCATTCTTACAGACAATCTTGCCATGAGTTCCAGTTTCATAGTAAATATTTTATATATGTTCAAATATTTCCTTCCAATAAATGATTAGAAGTAAAATTGGACACGTTTTTATGGTTCTTCTCGTGTGTCACAAAATTGCTTTTCACACAGATTTTTAACATTTACATTTTTCCAGCAATGTAGGAGAATATGTTTCTCCTAAGCCTTAATAATTTGGAGAGTGACATATATATATATGTATATATGGAAGATGCACTTGCCTTTGAGCTTTGCCTTTGTTCTTTACCCATGGTTTCTCTAAAACTTTCTGTATACACACACACACACACACACACAGAATGGGAAATGCAGTTATCATTATGCTTTTCCTCATCCTGCATTTTTTTCTTTATGGCTGTCTGTGGCAAAATGAAAGTCTTCAAGGTCATTTTCTGCTCTCTGGTCTCTAAGGTTTAACTCTGGGAACATTCAGAGCCTGGAAAATTGCGCTCTTGGTCACCAAAGTCACATGAGATTTATTGGAATCAGTTTGGCATCAGAATATTCATTCAATAGTTTATGCAACTGCTTCTCCAGTATCATATGGGATTAGATGGACCAGAAAATCTGGGCAGTTAACTGGGAATAGGACCCAGTGCTGGCCAGCCTGGCCTCCATGGCCCATACCTACCAGCTGTGGTCACGAGGTGACCAGGAAAGGGTATGAAGGAGCAGAGGCCACAGCAAGGATCTGTCAAGCAGGGGTCCATATCCCTTGAGGATACAGCTAAAGCTTTTCTTAGAAGTGGAATTGTTCCTTTTTTGATTTCTTAAGAACTGTGGATCTTTTAGAATTTAGAATTCATTCGGTTAATTTCCCACAGGATTTAAAACAAGAGACAATGAAATCATGAAGTTAGTTGCCACAAGGATGGTGGATTGTTGAAAAGAGCAAGAATCCTGGAGGAACACATATGTGCACATACACTCGCATGCACAGACACACATGCACACAAACCATGCATGCACACACGCATTTGCATTTTTGGCATATTTGGCAGAATATGGCACTTTTCTACTGGCCTCAATATTTATTTTGCCATTCCTAATCCTCCGGCCAGTATAATTTTCCCTGTACATCCCAATATAAAACTACACTTGAATTTTCCCTATTTGTTTATTGCTTAAACAAATTGGAAAAAAATTGGAGAAAATTGAATGTGGCATCAGCATTTCAATAACTTTTCAAATCTTAAAAAAAGTAGTTTTCCATCTCTTCAAAGGAATATGTTGGTTCTTCACTGAAGAATAAACTTCAGGACACCTGGGTGGCTCAGTTCATTAAGCATTTGCTCAGGTCATGATCCCAGGGTCCTGGAATCGAGCCCCATGGGGTGGGCTCCTTGCTCAGTGGGAGAGTCTGCTCCTCCCTCTGTCTCTCTCCCTGCTCATCTGCTCTCTCTCTCGCAAATAAATAAATAAAATCTTAAAAAAAAATAAGCTTAGCTATACAGATTATTTTGGAATGTGTTTCAAACTCATTTTATTCTCTAGGACCTATTATTCCAGCAAATATTTGTTGCTGGGTTTTACTAAAGAAATCCCATAACTTAAGTTGGATGATACCAAATTGAAATTCAAAACTATTTTAAAAGTTTAAAAGTTGTCAGCACATTTAATCAACTATATTGCACACGGTTGGGAGAAAATATTTGTTATCTGACTTGCTAAAAAAAGGATGAATCTTGAAAAGACCAAAAAGCCTGTGCTTATGTATTTTGGTTCTTGCCTATTCTAAGCCTTGAGTTGTCCATTGCCAAGAATAAACATTGGATATTTCTTTTCACACGTTATATCTGGCCTTGTGAGTACAGCTTTGTCTTTAAAGAGATTTTTTTTCTCCAAACTCATCATACTTCTAAAAAGGGATAAGGTAGATAATCAAAGCTAAACTAGTTCTTTGTACAAAAACAAAAAAGGCAAGAGTGCATCCAAGCTTCATCTAGCCAATACTGAAAAGAAACCAAGCAAAGCTTCCAATTAGCTCGATCTGTACAATGATGTGCTTTCTTTCCCAGTTAATTAAGAGGGATTCAATAAGATCCAGACCATGGGTTTTGACCTTTCATCTTCCAAGAAAAAAAAATTTACCCCAGCAAATCAAAACAAACTAAAAGGAAGGCTTTGTTGAGAGATTCTCCAGGGCGATGAGTCTTATATTTTTTTATCCTGTTTTCTCAAAACAGTTCTTCTGTGTCTTGTAACTTTGGCATTTGTAGAAAACACAGCATATTCCATGTCACACATCTTTTCCATTTAAAGCCCAAAGTCAATGAGATGTCTTTTTGCAAACGAGGAATGCATTATTAGTAATCCATGCTGAAGGAGTAAGACAGTCTTACAATGTCAGAGACAGAGAGGACCAGATAGGGAGACTGAGGCCCAGGGAAATGACATGACCAGCACAAGACCACATTAAACCAAGAAGGTACTGAAATTCAGTCTCCTGATTCCTATTAAACCCAGTTCTTTCCACTAAACTCTTGCTTTGATGATGCTGAAAGAATTATTGTCCATTCAAACGGTAGCACTATTCTTTGCTGTCATGTTTCTTTCAACATTGTTTTGTTCTGCTACTAAAGCATCACTGATGTATACCTTTACTTTTATAGCAATGTGTAAGTATAGCAAACTTACTGTTTTTGAAAATATGGGTTATGTGAATAGACTTCATATTTGCTCATTCATATAACTAACATGTACTGAATGTCCTCTGCGTGCTAAGTACTGGCAATATCAAATCAAATAACAGACAATCTCTGCACTTATATAGAGGAAAAAGTTATTTTATAGGGAAAAAGGTTTTTTTTTCCTAAAAAAATACAATATAGTTAACATGATGTCATTTTTCTAGATGGCTTTATTTTACTTATAAATGTCTAAGTTTCTCAATGTGTTTCAAATCACCTCTTATTTTTATTTATTTATTTATTTATCTTAGAGCACAAGGGACAGGGGGAGAGGGAGAAAGAGAATCTTAAGCAGGCTCCACGCTTAGCATGAAGCTTGATCTCATGACGCTGACATCATGACCTGAGCTGAAATTAAGAGTCCGATGCTTAACCAGCTGAGCCACCCACGCGCCCCTCAAATGACCTTTTAAAGACTTTGAAGTTAGGTTATTTCCAGTAACTCCAGTAATGGTGTAGAATGGTATATAAATGGAATATAATGCTAATTTATATCGTGATATTTAAAAATGAGTTCTTTTCAGGTATCAGCATATGGCATCCTTCTCTTAGTGCAGCTTCGTACATGAAAGTTCTTACAAACCAAACAGCCTTCAGCTCCGGAGCTTGTCCCCCGCATGGTCTGGTAGCTGCCAATGTATGGCTCAGTCAGATCAAGCCCGACCGGAGGCCTGGCTTCCTTCATCCTCACCCTGGGACAGCCATCAGCGGGGACATGCCAGAGTCTGTGCTAGGACCAAAGAAAGCTGACTTGTTTCTGCCCTCAAGTCATGAAACTCTGGGAGTCCCAGGCAAAAAAGAAAAATGTCGGTAGAGTGGAAGTGTCCAGTGAGGGCTTTAGGAGGGGGAAGTCATCACTGGGATGAGGGGTGGGGGGTGTATGTGGGGTTTAAGATTTGCCTTGAGGATTAAATGAAAGAACTGAGGGAACAGAGTAGGCTAGACTCCTGGAATGGAGGGACGTTAGTCAAGGTTAGGAATGAAGTGGGGAAAGACCTTGCTTGACTTGAGGCTAACAATTCCCTGGTGTCCTTCCTTTGTCGGCCACACCAAGTAATTGGCTGCTCTTCCCAGCGTCACTGTCCCAGACATAAAAGCTTTGCTCCCTGGAGCTTAAGACATTTGGGGGGTTGATTGGGAGATTTCAGCAATTATTGCTGTTACTTTGGTAAACAAGTCAGCACTTCTGTACAGAACATTCTGGGATTAGCTCTGACTGGAGGTCCTGGACCCCCAAGAATCATTATCATTCCAGAGGACCTTCAAAGAGACCTTCTTTTACCAATTTCTTTAAGAAGACTTTGCTACTAGGACATGAGGTATCATTCACAAGGAGAAAGGAATTTAGTTTATTTTAATACTACTGTTTTTAAATTCCAGCTTCAGAATGGTTCTCTGTTTATGACAAGAAAAACAGAGCCAGAAAGAATGAAAGCCAAAGGCCTCAGGATAAATGTTCCGTCTCCCTGAGAGTGAAAGGAAGGCCTTGCTCGGTCAGATGCAAGGAAGGCGTTTTCCTGTGGGGCCCGAGGTTAAAGGGCAGTGTTTTTCTATTTCTTTCTTTTCTCTTTTAAAGATTTTATTTATTTATTTGACAGAGAGAGACACAGTGAGAGAGGGAACACAAGCAGGGGGAGTGGGAGAGGGAGAAGCAGGCTTCCCGCTGAGCAGGGAGCCCGAGCAGGGAGCCTGATGCAGGGCTTGATCCCAGGACCCTGGGATCATGACCTGAGCCGAAGGCAGACGCTTAACAACTGAGCCACCCAGGTGCCCCTAAAGGGCAGTGTTTTTCTATTTCAAAATGTTCTTGAGGGGAGAAAGACAGAGAAGAGAAGGAAAACAGGTTGAGGCCACCAATACCACCACTGACCTTGACCCCACAAAACAGTGTTTTTGACTTTCAGGAGACAGGAGGTTTGGGTCCAGCTCACCAGAGCTCTGAGCATAACGACCAGCCTCTCTGTTATGCTGAGGGAATGCAGTGTCCACAAACAAGTCTAATCTTGGTAGCAGAGATTTATTTGGGGGAATTTAAAAATCACACCAGAAAATCAAAATCCTTTGTCACCATTAAAGTTTGTACTTACCTTGTTCCCATGTATTTTGGATTTAATGCCCAGAAAGTGGTAAGCATTCAGGACACTTTATTTTTTTTTTCTTTTTTAATTTTTTATTGTTACGTTAATCACCATACATTACATCATTAGTTTTTGATGTAGTGTTCCATGATTCATTGTGCATAACACCCAGTGCTCCACGCAGAACGTGCCCTCTTTAATACCCATCACCAGGCTAACCCATCTCCCCACCCCTCTTCCCTCTAGAACCCCCAGTTTGCTTTTCAGAGCAGGACCCTTTAGTAGTGAAACCTTTACTAATTGCAACTTCATTTAATGCAACGCTTTCTGCAATTTTCATTTCATCTGGAAATATTTCCACACTGTATCCTAAAAGTTACAGACACCTTTTCTTTTTAAAGCATAACTACAAAAATTGAATAATCTCTCAATTTGTGCACTGCACATTTAATAAAAATATTAGTGATTTTTTTTAAAACCTTGAGAGATTTTCTTTTTTTTTCTTTTATTTGAGAGAGAGAGAGCACAAGATGGGGGAGGGTCAGAGGGAGAAGCAGACTCCCCACTGAGCAGGGAGCCCGATGTGGGACTTGATCCCGGGACTCCAGGATCATGACCTGAACCGAAGGCAGTCGCTTAATCAACTGAGCCACCCAGGCGCCTGAGAGATTTTCTTAAGCAAACTTGATAATGTATCATTCATTCAACAATCATTAAATACATGCTCTCTCAGGCCCTATTCTGTATAACCAGTTGCAGGGGTGAAGCCCCTCACTGTATAATTACTTCATCATGATGGAGCACATTGAATTTTTATACCCTCTATGATACTATTTTTTTAATGTGATATTAAATAATGTTTTCTAATATTTTAATAATGTCATTATTTTTAATGTTCATAATTTGGTATAAGCCCCGCAAGATACTTAACATACTAAAAATACACCTATGTTCACTTTACTTCAGCAGATATTTATTTAATGTCTAAGATGTGCATACTACTCACCTAGTTTCTATAGGAAGAAGGGAAATTGTAGTTGAAAGGATAAAGAGAGAGGGAAGAATATTTTTTGGTTGCCCAGAAAAGATCAAGGAAGACCTTTCCTTCCTTGACCCTTAGATATTCAGTAACATCTTTGTACAAAATGCTTGGGGAGAAAGCAGACAGCCTCCTGAAGGAACCAAGAATGCGGAGCAGAGCCTGGGAGAGGGATGGCTGGGAAGAAATGGGGCAGGGAGCACTTTAAATTGTCACGTGGTGGGGAAAAGGGTTCCGCCCCAAATCAACTAGCCACTTGGATGGAAGGCTCCTAGCTGATGAGGGTGCAGGAAAAGTAGTGCAGAAGGAAGCCCGAATTTTAGAGTTTGAGAGGTGGAATGTAGATGAGGGGAATGGACAGTGTGCCCTGAGGGTTTGGTGGTAAATGGAAGGAAGCTTTAGGCACGGGGCAGGTTGAGGGTAGAGCTCTTCTTTAGGGTAAGGGAGATGTAAGCAAGTTCACTGTCTGAAGGAGAGAGAGAAGAGACAGAGGACTCCTGGTGAATAGAAAAAGGGACGTCTAAGACACAGACTAAGGATTTCACTTTAGGAAGGTGAGGGACATGCCATTTTCAAAAATGAGAAGGAGGGAGAAGAGAGAAGACGAGAAGTTACAATCCCAGGAAATTCTAGGAGGAGAGAAGGCAAATTTATGAAGATTAAGCTGAATCATCAGGCTTACCTGCTGTGGGTAGGTAACAGCTGCTGTCATGGTTATTTTTATGCATCAACTTGACTGGCCCAAGAGATGCCCAAATAGCTTGTGTTTCTGGAAGAGATTAGCATTTGGTTTGGTAGACTTATGGAGCAGGCATCATCCAATCCATGGGGGCCCTGAATGGAACAAAAAGGTGAAGGAAGAGCAAACTCTCTCTCTCTCCTCTTGAGCTGGAAGTCCATCTTCTTCTGCCCTCAGACATTGGAACTCCTGGCTCTTGGGCATTCTGACTTAGGACTTAACACCTGTGGCCCCCTGGCTCTTAGGCCTTTGGACTCAGACTGAATTATACTGTTGGCTTCCGTAATTCTCCAGCTTGCATGTGGCAGTCGTGGAACTTCTTGGCCTCTGTAAACCATGAGCCAACTCCTATAGTAAATCTCTTCTGATATATCTACACATACACATATACATATACATAATTGATTTTGTTCTTCTGGAGAACTCTGACAAATATAGCTACTGAAAAGTAATTTGTTGTCACTCAGAAATGAAGACCATGAGGGCCCAGCTGAGATGTGATTTGGTTCACAGATTTGTAGGAGAGAGAGCATATCCAATTTTGATTTCTTCCAGTAAAAAATTTTCCAGCCAGAAATTCAAGGTAATGACATTTACCTAGAGCCAGAGGTTATGAAAAAAGGTTAAGTAGATGGGGGATTCTCTGGTTGCTGTGGAAAATATGATTAAAATGGCCAATTGTGGGTCCAGACAGAAGCCATGATGAAACCATGATAAGGATGAAGGACCAGTGGGCAGGACTCAAGGAGGGTGGGTGGAAATACGGAAGCCTGTGGTCAGAGAGGAACTTAGAGTTTGGTAAGTCTAATGATTAGGATGGTTGAAGTGGAGTGAAAGGGAGAGTGGTAGAATTGAGAGGGCTGGAGAACCAGAACACAAGAAGGAAGAAGAGCTACCAACGTGGGTATGTAGTAGCCTGCAGTCATATCAGGCCCTGAGTGGCGAGGAAGCCTGGCCACTTACTAAAGGGTTCTTGTTTTAAGATGTTAAAAATCAATCTGTTTTCTTTTTCTTCTTTTTTTAAAAAATATTTTATTTATTTGAGAAAGAAAGAGAGCGAGCGTGCATGGGCGGAGGGAGAGGCAGAAGGAGAAGCAGACTCCCTGCTGAGCAGACTCCCTGCTGAGCAGGGAGCCTGACATGGGGCTCTATCCCAGGACCCTGGGATCATGACCTGAGCCGAAGGCAGATGCTTAACCAACTGAGCCACCCAGGCACCCCAAAATCAATCTGTTTTCAAAAGCACTTCCACTTGAATAATTATTTATCAAAGTGTTGGGTATTTTAATGTTGTGTCATATTTTCAACTTTATCTTGATATTTTAAGACGACTTTTCTTCTAAGACTCCTACAATTTCATACAATTTTTAATTTTATTTAAATTTTACTTAGCTTTAGGGCACTTGAATAGGCTACAGAAATGCTCAAAGAGGCAGGCAGTGACTAAAGTCAGCAAGAGGACAGTACGTCAGAAGAGTTTACTGAGTGATGCTACCAACAATGGCCTGAATTAGAGATTGGAACAAGAGAAACTGTTGATCATCCTTAGCAAGGAAATAGACTGGTTGTATTATTTATTTATTTATTTATTATTTTTAAAGATTTTATTTATTTATTTGAGAGAGAGGGAGAGACAGTGCAACAGAGAGAGTGCGTGTGAGCAGGGGTGGGGCGGGGGAGAGAAAAGAGAGGTGGAGAGTGGTGCTCAGCTGGGAGCCCGGTGTGGGGCTTGATTCTAGGACCCTGGGATCATGACTTGAGCTGAAGGCAGACACTTAACTGACTGAGACACCCAGGTGCCCCTACACTGATTGTATTTTAGATAAGTTATTAGTAATAAAGCTTGGAGCAACAATGCTGAACTTCAGACTGTTGCACCTAGCTAACCAGAACACCTCAGACCAGGCGCCTGGATGGCTTTAAATCTGATTTCAAGACTATTTCATTGCAAGCCTCATGACTAATAACCTTATTTGAAACTTTTTGTATTAGAAAGAATATTTTTTACTACAAACTAGTCATTTTCAATCTAGTCAGAAAACCTAATCAAGCCAACACTACCTCATGACCAGTGGTATTAAAAGCTCTTGATAGATATAAACATGTCATTGGCTGTTGAACTGTTTTGCTTTGTCAGAATGAAATCAACCCTTGAAATTAGAGCCATATTTGTTCTATTCACACTGGAAAAAGTCAGGAAAGTGAAACTGTCCTTTATGCACAAATCAAGTTTTCAACCTTCCACTCTACCATGATTTTTTACCCCTTAAAATGGAAGATTTGAGGAGAGATTAGAAATAAACATATCTGTCTAGGTTTTGGTTGGATTAAGGCCTGTCTTCATCAATAATACATCTCATTTTCCCTCATCATTAAGAGGAACCTGATCTAGACAATATGTGTCATACTTTATGGAGTGGGTCATGAGATCAGCTATCCTTGGCTTTGCATTTTATGTGGATGAGTCTGATCTTGGAATTAATTTCAAATCAGAGATGTAACCCCGGGAGAGAAAGCCACTATGGAAACTGATTGGCTTTTTCCATCCTACCTTTCATTCATTCACAGCTTCATTAAATTCCTTTTCTAACTGAAAGGAAACTATTCTCCCTTGTGCAAAGAAATGCAGGGACATGGTTAAGGGGTTTTAAAGAATTTAACTGCATACAGAATACATAGCACAGGAATCACAGTGTTAAAAAAAAATAGAAGCTCTAAGTATATAGCTATATTAACGTTGTGGCCAAGAGATTAAATCCTCATTCTCAGTATTAAATGTGCAAAAATACAGTTATGCTCTCCAAATAGATGAAAGCAAGATGTGTATAGAGGAGATACAGAGTGGATAATAACCCTTCAGATAAGTGGCGTATTAGTCAGGGTTCCCCAGAGAAACTGAACCAATAGGATAAGTATATATAGAGAGAAAGAGATTTATTCTAAGGATTGGCTCACGTGCTGATGGAGGCTGGTAAGTTCAGAATCTTCAAGATAGGCCAGCAGGCTTGGGACTCAGAACGATTGCTGCAGTTCAAGTCAAAGGCTGTGGCTGGCAGAATTCTCTCTTGCTCGGGGAGGTCAGTTGTATTCTCTTCAAGCCTTCAGCTGGTTGGATAAGGCCCACCTGCATTAGAGAGGACAATCTGTTTTACTGAGAGTTGCCAGTGTAAATGTTAATCTCATCCAAAACCTTCATCACAGAAATATCTAGAATAGTGTGTGACCACCTATCTGGTCACCATGGCCCAGCCAAGTGGACAACAAATGAAATTAACCATTACAAGTGGGAATGGGTGGCATTGTGCGTGATGCTCTTTGCAATACTGGCTCAACTGAATTTCAAGGAAGAGAAGTCCTCCTCTATTTCTCCTACTTTGAGCACTGATGACTTTATTTAAATTTCAAGTCAATCAAAAATACTGTCGGCCTTAAGAAAAAGTCTAATTTAGAAGATATTTTAGGCCAACTGTTTTAGTCTGGTTGCTCATGTTTGAAACATTTCTGCTAGGTTTGCATTTATAATACCAGCAAGGAAACAAAGATCTATGGAAAATATGTATGATCTCATACCTGGGTTAATTTATGTTCTTTCAGGTTGTCTGTCACAGCCTGCCACTAAAAATAAGCAATCTTCTTCTGTTATTTGCCCACCTGGGATTTCATCAGAAAAGCCAGTGTATTCTGTCCAATGATTTAGGAAAAAGGGAAATTTTTATTACAAATGATAATTTCCTGTAAATCATTGATGAACTGGAAGAGCCCTGCAGATTGGTCCTCAGTGTTTGAATTGGTCTCAGTAAAAATAAAGGAAGACAAAGGAACATTTATATAAAAGCAAAAATGTTCTTATTCATTCTGATTTTGTTCATAAAGTTACCAGATTAGTTTCCTCCTCTTCGTTCCCTGAATTCTTTTCATTCCTTTCAGTGTATTTCGATGTGTATGTCTCATTAAAAAGATTGTCCCATATTAACTAGGTTGTTAAAAATGTATGGCATTAGTACACTTGTGATAAGCACTGAGTAATGAATAGAATTGTTGAATCACTATATGGTACACCTGAAACTAATAGAACACTGTATGTTAACTATACTGGAATTAAAATTGAAAACTTAATAAAAAATAAAATAGTTGACTTTAAAAAATAAATAAAAGGAGATTCCTTAAAAAAAAAAGAAAATGTGGGGCGCCTGGGTGGCTCAGTCGTTAAGCATCTGCCTTTGGCTCGGGTCATGATCCTAGGGTCCTGGGATCGAGCCCCACATCGGGCTCCCTGCTCAGCAGGAAGCCTGCTTCTCCCTCTCCCACTCCCCCTGCTTGTGTTCCCTCTCTTGCTGTGTCTCTCTCTGTCAAATAAATAAATAAAATCTTTAAAAAAAAAAAGAAAAGAAAATGTATAGCATTAGATTTACTAACAAAATGAACTTGGTTCGCTCAAACATTAAGTAATTTCCTTCATTTAATTCTTTAAATACAGGTACTTTTTTTTTATCTTTCCAAGAAGATACTGGGAAAACGGGGAATATCAGCAATTTGATGTAAAAAAGAAAACCCTTGTAACTGAACACAGAAGCACTGTCCATTTTCTTGATCTTATTCTATTGGAGCAGAGATTTAAAAAGATAAGGAACAAACCCTGTTACTACCAAGCTACCTTTGAAAGTACTTGGAAAAAAATTGCTCAGAGCATATGCTATTTGATGGAAATCCACAAATTGCTCTTTATAAGCTTTCTGAATTTGTGGCATATCTGTGTTTTCACATGGAATGTGCTACCCTTACAACCTGTGCGCTTTTGAGCGGCTCTTAATGATGGGCCATTTCTTACTGCCATCCTCTCTGCTTTTCTTTGCTGATTTATGTCACTGGCTTTAAATGCATTGTGGTATTTGGGCAGTGGATAAGATAGTAATGCCATCACATGCTGGTTGCTTAATGATGCAATTGCTTGAAAATTTTAAAGCCCATAATAGCTTCAGGTCAGGTTCAGAAGTTCATGTACAGTGCCAGACATTTGAAGACTGAAGCAGATCCTGAACTCTGCCAAAATCATGCCACATTTGTCAAGCCTGGTCTTGGGCAAAAGCTGCTGGAAGCCGCTCATTCATCTGAGCCAATCATTGATAACGAAGCTTGAAGGAACATGAACTATCTTTTCTAAAGGAACAGACAACTCGCCAGTTGGCTGCCTTCTTTTATTTTTGATATAATTACCAGGGGCAAACTGTCTCGCAAAATTGGTACCTTATATTAGTTTAGAGTCTGTATCTTTGCAAGCTGATGCAAGGATGTTTTATTAGTTAAGAGTATGTGGCTTGAGGTCAGCTGAGCATTATTCTTTCAAGATTTTTCTTGTGGGCCATAATGTGATTGATGATTCTATGGTGTGGGAAGCTTACAGAAAGAAAAGCAGCTTCAGAAGGACCACTTCCCTGCTTTCATGCTTGCATTTATCTGACTAATTTGCTTGACTCGTGCCACAAACATCCATCAATACACAGGTTTCTGCGACATGGAATGTTCCAGAAGAGCTATGTAGTTGGAATACCTCAACCAAACATGGTGCTGAAATTATAAAGTGTGGTTCATTCCAAAATTACCATGCCCTCAAACTATCACCACCAAATGGCTTAGGGGTTTTTGGTTTGTTTTTTTTTTTTTTTTGGAAGCTGCATGGTACTTTTACCCCTCTTTCTTCTTTTCAAAGGGCTCATAGTACTGGTTCCAACAACTCAAAAGGATGTTTTGCAGATGAGAGAAAAAAACTTGAAAGTAGTTTGAAATGCTAGAAGAACTGACAAGTGAGCTGGCCCCTTTCCTCCACTCTTCCTGCCTTTCATATTCCACAATCAGCTCTTAAAAGACTTCAGCATTGAAAAGAGGAAATGAGATAAGGTAACCCTAAGATGGACACATTTCCTAGTGCCTCTCCCGTAAGTGTTCAGAGAAAGCAATTGAACTCAAGTGCTGTGATACTTGCCCAGGAGGCAGTCAGCTCAAGTCCGAATGATCCCTCTCTGAAGCATCATGTGATAGGACTTCTGATTAGGTTGTGGCTAGGTGTCATTATTATTACCATTATCAAAAAACGTTGGATTCATTCCTCACGTGTATAGGACTTTGTGGTTTATAAGAGGTTCACTTTACCTGCTTCCTCATGATAACCTGGTAATGAAGGCAAGGTGGGTATTATTGTCAGGGTCACCATCCCCATTGTATAGATGTGGAATCTGAGGATGAGAGCTTATGCCCCTCTCCTGAGGTGTCACGGTTGGTAAGCGAGAAATCTAAGACCAACTATGCTAGATCCTGTGCTTTTCCTGGTTTTCATATCGCCTCCTGTCTGCTGAGCGGACTTTGGTGCCTGTTGAGAAAGAGAAGATTATAAGGTCCCTGTGCTTGCTGAGCTTAAGATCTACTTCCTGGAGAGGCGGAATAGAGACCCAAAAGAGACCAAGAAGGGTGTAAGGTGGCCTATGCTAAGTGCTAATGGAATTGTTCTTTGCTGCAGGAATGTCGTATGGGAGAGGTGACTGAAGGCAGGGGTCAGGAGAGAAAGCTTTGAGGAGCAATGAGATTTGAGTTGGGGCTTAAAAGGAGAATCCGTCTCAGATAGATAGAGCAGGGGCAGCTTTGGCAATGGGATCCCTGCAGCCGATCCATGTGATGGGTGAAAGCTGAGCAGGCCCTTTTGTTGGACTTATATGTTATGTAAAGAAGTAATTAGAAACAGCCTAAGGGCCAGAATGGGAAAGATCTGGAATGCCTGGGTGTGCACTTCATCCATTAAATAATATGAAGACGTTGAGGATTTTAGAGCAGCAGATTCATGTGTATAATTGATTAGAGGTTGGAGACCATACACAAGGGAGTATTAGTGCACTTCTTAAGAATGGGGATTTGAAATGAAGAAGTGGATGACCAAGTGTTGCCAAGGAAAAATCAATAAGACTTTTTGGGGAAAAGAAACAAAGAGGAATCATATAGTTTGTTGTCCAACCTGGAACTTTTTCCTGGACACGTGCTTACACTGGTCTGGATGCTGAGGAGACAGGCATAAACCAGGACCATCCCAGGTAAACTGGATCTGTGCTCATACTGGGCAAGAAAGATGCTAAGGTTTTGAGAGAGGAAAGGAAAGTCAGCAAGGAGACTTAGGTTTGTGGAAAAGCCAGTGGTCTTGGAGTTGAAGCTTTGGGATGACAGCGGGATGTCAGTTATAGGTTTCCAGTAGAAAGTTAGACATGTACAAACATTGTATATCCTTCTGGTTTCACCTTTCATTCCTCCTTGATCTAGACCTAAAAGAACATTTTCTCTTAAAACAAGAGAAGTTGGAAATGATGGCTTTTTCCTGGTGCTGCCAACATGTTGCACTGCAATTCATTTTAGAAATTGAGCCTCGGTGTCCTGTCAGGAACCCATCATCTGCACGAGGCTCTAGACTGCTAAAGCCTGACCACGCACATTTTCCCACATCAAAGGGGCTTATTTGTCTCCAAAGTGGATTCAGACAGCTTTGACTTTCTAAACAGCAGAATTGGATGTTGACTGTCTACCTGTTAACAGTTGAGGTTCTTAGGAGGAACAAGTGTGAACTAGAAAGGTACACTGTAGGACCCAAGTTATTGTCTGTGATTTATTTGCAGATCAGAAAGGATTTGGCCATTTGTCATCAGTTGCCTTGGGACTTCTCAGAGTGACAATTAAGCCAACATATATTCAGGCCAGTGAACTTCTAAAACATAATTTCCGTCATTAGAAATACCATTGAGTTTGTTGTAGGTGTTTGTGTGCGTGTTTGTGTGTGTGACATTCTAGGTGATTTGTGTGGCACTTTCCAGGCATTTAAAAAAGCTTTATCAATGTCTTGTTTAAGATCTTAGTGTTCTTTCCAAATAGATGAGTAGCTTGTTACATGATGCTAGGGCAGGGAAGGCAGTTTCAAACTCACAAAAACTTCTCAAACCTAGACCTAGATTTGCCAAGGAGAGGATATGTCCTCCCCACCTTCAGGAGCCTAGCTCACGAGGGAAACAGAAGCAGTCACGACACATTGCAGGAATTTGAAAATGTCATTCTCCATAGTCAGTGTTTTTTTTTTTTTTTTTTTTTTTTTTCTCCAGGCCTACTTTGTAGACGTTATGTATGAGAGAATCCTTCAAATTTGAAATAACTTGGTTGGAATATTCAGAAGTATCTACCTAAAAAAAAATTTCCAACATTGGTTATCTGTTTAAAAATCAGCAAATGAGAATAACAGCTACAACATATGAAGGCTCGCTTGGAGTTCAAAATGAGCTTAGACACCATCTGCCATGATTTAATCGGGGCTGGTCTGTGAGCATGGACAGCTCTACCCAGGTGCTGTGAGGAATCCAGAGGTGTCCGAGCTTGGCCTTAAGTAACTCACACTTGCTTGTCATTACAGAACTGTGTCAAGGAACCAGGGGGAGCAGAGGTGTCTATTACACCGAGAGCCACTGTCTCTGAATACATGACAACTTCAGAGAAGGATAAAAACATGTGGTCAGAATAGCCAGGGAGGGCCTGGGCTGGAGACAGAACCTGGGGGTCCTTCAGGAGAAAGTAAAGAGAGGAACTACCAGAGGTCCTTCAGGCAGGATGGAGAGCAGGGGCCAGGGAGCCAAACGCACTTGATGTTCAAGGGGCCACGGAAGAGCGTCCCTCTGTGGGACACGACCTTTCCCAAGTCCTGGGAAATATGGAGGCGTTTTGCAGGATGCTGGCAACTTTCCCACCTTACCCAGGTATGAACAGTGCCTTCTCTCTCAGTAAGAAAAGGGGCCCATTTCCTTTCCTACCTGTTGCCAAATCCTTTCTGTTGTCTTCCAGAACTTTAACGAATGTTGCTGAAGTTTAAACCCCTTTATTACTCAGAAAAAGTCCCTGGCTTTGATTTATTGACAAAGCTGCTGAGCTCTGGAAAATCTTAGGCTGCCTTTAAAAGCCATGCAGCCTTTAGCACTCTCCAGGGCAGGATGTGGAAAAGATTAGTCCAAAATAGAAAGAGTCGTGGCTGTGGGGCTGTGAGGTTTTTAAAATACAGATGATGAGTAGATGCTATAATTTTTCAGTTTCGTGTTAGAAAACATGTTACTTACACACAAATGTTAGGTTTTCAAAATTGTGTATATTGGCATTTAGTATTAGCACAGATTGTACTCTGATATTAAACCTATTTTTATATCTTTGGGGACAATTAAAGCGGTTTTAAAAGGGAGATGCTGTTGGGAACTTGGACCTCAGACCATGAACGTGGTTTTTATGGTTATTACAGTCTCTTCACAACTGTGCTGCTTTCAGATATGATTTTCATATTTTTATTAGACATATATAAAAGGACATAATTAAAACTGGCTGCCTCAGAGTTCTGCTTCCTTTTTTAAAAAAAGGTCATTTATGATGTCATTGTATTTTCAAGTACAGTGATTATATCTGGTACCTATCCACTCTTAGTTTATCACGTATCAGTTATTTTTTCAAGATTAAAGATTTTCTTCAGAGGTGAAAAAGGTAAGAGTCATGTTTTGAAATTCCAAAGTGTGTATCTTTTACAAAAATTAAGTTCATGTAAACTTTTCCAGTAAACATACATTGTAAGGGAGTCTGTGGGGGTGGAGGATTGACTCAGGGAGGAAGAGTAGGCAGTCAGCACTGGAGAAGGCGAATATGGAATGGAGACCTCACCCCATTGTCCTCTAGATGGTGAGGTAATGCGGAAAGTTCCTAATTTATCATTAGTTGAAAATTCTGATTTACGTGGTGGAGGATGTGACTGCAGGCAGCAGAGGGCTGGTGTGTCATTTCCAACGGCTTTTTCAATCCTGGACTTGGCTTCCCTCCTGGCCACGTGCTGCCGATGACCTGCGTGTAGATCTGGGTGGCCACTGGGATGCGGGTCTCCTGAAATGTTTGGGCTGCCGTCATTTCCTTACTGCGCGTGAATAATGAATGAGCTGTGGTGAAAGCTAATGGTTCTAGAGAAAAATCAGAAGCTCACTGCAAAATGGGTAATGTTCCTCTGTCATCTCCATGGAAACTGCTATTTATCAAGACACGCTAGTATTTCAGACAGTGAGGAGGAAGCAGTTTCTGTAACTCCGGGTCGGCTGTTGAAAAACAGACGTACAAACCACAGATTGAGACCAAAATGCATAAAGAAAAAGCCATCAGCAGGCCGTTCTTTCGGATTTTCATAAATGGTAAAATAAATATTAAGCTTAAATGGGAATCAAAAAATGAGTTAATACTTTTTTATCCCCCAAATACTTTGACTTGGCATCTTGGTGGGCTGCAGAGTGAATGAGTGTCAGACATCCTCCAGGTGGCTCTCCTGGGATGCGGGGACGGGGGGGGGGCGTTGGCAGGGGTGGCAGGAATGCTGAGGGCTCATGGCCGCAGGGCGCCAGTACAGAACCATCTCCCGGCTTCATGCATGAATGACACGCCTTGCCTGCTGCCTGGCTGGCTGCCTTGTCAGGCGCTGATGTCAGTCTGCTGCTCTCACACCAGAGGCTGGTCCGATGCGGTGGCTTGTGTCGCAGAGCCCTGAGGACAGAGGTGCCCTAGTCCCTGAGACATGGAAGGAGGAGGCTGGCTGAGCTGGGAAGTGAGCAGTGACGGGAAGGGGCAGGGAAGGCCCAGAAGTCGATCCAGTGGGAGGTGAATCTGCCATCACCAGCACTGTGTGCAGTGGGCCTGGGGGAGACCAGGGACCCCCTGGCGTGGGGATGCTCCTTGGCCCCAGGAGAAAAGAAGTGGGAAACAATGAGGAGACCGTGCACTAAGAAATCTGGAAATGTTCAGACATGAGTAATATCTTAGAACAGCGGCTCTGCACACTGAACTTTTGGCCTTTGGAGCACATAGCATTGGGTTACCTAAGATCTGAGGGAAAAGAACCAAGTTTTACAGACTTAGATTTTGTCTCGGTCCCCCCACTTTTGGCTTCATCACTCAGGGTAGGTTAGGTGTCTTCTCTCCGTTTCTTACCATTTGGTGTGTGAAAAAAAATGGGGCAGTGATCCTCCTCAGGGTCATTTTAAGTATGAAATGAGACAATGTGTGCGAAAGGGTTTAGCCCCGAGTCTAGCACCGGACGGCTATGAGGAAAAAAAAAAAAAAAGCGTCTGCATAGGTCCCCTCCCTGGAAGAGGGGGTGAGGGAAGAACCTCAGTTTGGTGCTGAACCAGACAGATGCTGCAGGGACTTACTTTGTGGAGGAAGGAGTGGTGGTGGTGCTTTGACCCTGGTCTCTCAGTGATGTGTCCGAGTCCTGCGGGGCTTGGCCTAGCTGCCCTGGGGTCCAGGCACCTGGAGATCTGTGGCTGTTGGCTGGCCATTTGCATGCATGCCACTGCCTCTGTGGAGAAGTCACCATCAGTATTTCGTCCTGAGACAGCATCCAGCTCTAACTTGGCCCAGTGCCCACCCCTTTTCTCTGCTCAGTTAATGCGGGCACAAGGAAGGCAAATGCTTTTAAGGTTTTTCTACATAAAATACCATAGGCAAATGGAGCTTTCGTAAAAGCCTCAAACATTCTTAGTGCAAACATAAATGACTTTTTAAAAATGATTACCCAGACCTCCGTGAGGCAGCAGAACTTGCCTTCCTACCGTGTTTCCCTTTACTCTGTAGGTCTCCCCTCTCTGACCATGTGCCTTGTGCTCAGCACACATTAAACATGTCATTACTGGCTAGTTTGTGTACTGAAAAACCAAGAGGTAGGTCTACTTACAAAGGCAACCTGTTGCTTAGGGAAGGATCTTGGTCTTGGTCTGCTATTAAGATCACAAGGGTCCCAATGGTGTCATATTTCTCCAGCTCCCCAATCCCCTGTCATTTACTTAGAGAAGGACAGTAGTGATCCCCCACAAGAAACCATCCCAAGAAGCCAATCTCAGCCAAATTAGAAAAAAGTACCGTTTTTGTGAAAGGAGTGATGATCAACTCTGCCCCAGTATGTGCTTTGGACTTTAGCTGACTATTCAGATCTGATTAAAAGTCTATATACAGGCTGAAATATAGCAATGAAAGCCAAATGCATACCTCTGAAAAGGTGTAATAGGAATAAACTATAGGAGGAGTGAAGGGGTGGGTCACTTGCTAGGCAGAGTTCAGGAATAAATCCTCAACTTCCTGGCCCTTGCTTGCTTCCTGTTATAAAGCGGGAGTAATGTACCTTATCCATCTTCTGAGTACAGCTAGACCTTATGAACCCTTGATATCTTCTCCAGCTCTCTGATTATAATTCTTCAGATTTTTTTTTTTTTACTTCTCTTTAAACCTATGTGTAAATAATGAATACTAGTGCTTCTGTGCTGAGGATGTGAATTTCTTTCTGATAAAATATCTCGTTTTTTCCATTGCAGTAGATTATTTTGGGGTCGACTATGCATTTTAGAATGAACTCTTAGTGTTCTGCTAGTTGGCATTGCCACAAGGCCAGAGGGGAGGAAGATTCTGGAAAGAGAAGAGTGGACAGCCTGACTAGGCAGCATGGGCTTGGGGTGGCCCATCACAGGCAGCCTGACCTGGGGCCTGCAAGCCACCAAGTCCCTGACCCCCAGGGGTCAAGGCTTCCATGCCCTGTCCTTGCAGTAACCACTTTACTGGTGCCTAGAGAGCTGTCAGTTACCATTTAGTCACTTACCACTTTGCTAATTGCAGCATAAACAGACCCTGCAGTCAGCTTTCTTTCCCAGCCTCCTCCTCTACTTCCCTGGTATTTATGATTTAGCTTCTTTCGAATTGCATTTCCCTTATCATTTCCTAAATACAGTCTCTTCTCCCCATTTTGTATTTTAAGTGTCCTAATTTTTTTTTGAAGCAGAGAACAGGGATCAGTGTCAGATTTTCTAAAGGGACTGCTGGTGCCACACCTGCTATTGTTGATCCTCATAACCTAAAAATCCCTGAGGATGGCTAATCCTTACCCTTGCAGTTGGCATTGTTTCCAGGGAGAACTGGTTTATTGGCTTTCCACACCTCTGCTAAGGAACAACAGTGGAGAAAGACGATGTGAACAGGAAGTCAGTAGGCAGCAGGGCTCAATGAATCTGTATTCAGCAAAGATTTCCAGATTTCCCTAATTGCTGTTTTTATTCGCAGAACTTCTATTTTAAGCACACACACTCACATGTGGATTGACAGGCACTAGCCTCCGTAATGGCTGTGTCTGTCTGTAGTGCCTGCAAGTGCTGTTTCCATGGTGATGGATGGCACTGCAGAGGCTCGATTATGGTGCTGCTGGGACCAGGGTGCTGACACACAGGGAGGTTTCTCGTCCGTGTGTGTGTGTGTGTGTGTGTGTGTGTGTGTGTGTGTGTGTGTGTATTGGGGGGGAGGTTGGGGGAGGGGTTGGGGGTGGGGGTTGGGTGCTGTCAAATGTGAGAGTCAAAGGAGGAAGGGGCTGGGAAAGTTGAATAGATAATTGGGTGGGGGGTTCACTGAGCAGCCCCCGGGAGATGAAGAAAGGTGATACTTGGATCAGGGGAATTCTAGAAGATCAAAGAAGAAAGTGAATACAGATGGAAAAAGGAAAAGCAAATGGAGAATCTCTCTCTCTCCCAGCAGAGCATTTTCCCCTTCCTCTGAAATGGTTACAGTGGCAGAATTATCCCACATAAAGATGGAAAAGAGAAAAATCGAATTTAGCCAGCAGAGGCAGACAGTGCAGGTGGTTTGAAGGTCCGTGTTTCTGGAACTCCAGAGTCAGTGGTTTGGCGCTGCCAGCCCCAACTGCGCACCAGGGAGAGGAGGGAAGCTGCTCTTTCACCCACTGCAGGATTGGGGGGACATGTGAAGCCTATTACTTCACCACCCCAACACTGGGAGCAACGGCTGCCAAGGTGGGGGGCACCCGGAGCTTTCTCACCCGGGTCTGAGTGAATGACGTCATGGCTTCATCTAGATCTCACATGGGATATGACTGTTAATCACAGAACTTGAACGGATGTCCAGAGAATTACATTATATTAGCATTTATTTTGTGAACATTGACTGAAGCTATCTCTTCAGGTAAAGACAGACATCCACCCTAGAGGTCAGCAGCCAAAAGGGAACTTTCTGGGATTATTTGGCTAGTCTCTGGTTGACTTTTGAGAATCTTTTGACAACCAGTTGTGTGCCAGAAGTTTTCACATAATGCTGAGATCTGTACCACTAGGGGTGAGTGGTATCCACCCCATTTTACAGTTGAGAATACAGAGGCTCAAAGAGGTTGAGCTTTTTGCCCACAGTCAAGGAGGTCAAGTCAAACCCAGATTTCCAGATTGCAGCTCATTGCTGTTTCCTGCATTTGCTAGTTCTTCTTTCTAAATCCTTAACTTCTGATGGAAGGATTCAGGCTAAGGAATCTCCACTGACTGGACTTAGTTCCACTTATGGGCTTGGTAATGGAAGGACTAAGAGGTGGGAACCAGGCCCAGCATGGGTTTGGCTTGGCTCCTTGGCAGAAGTGCTTTCCAGAGATGAACTCTCAACCAACCTTAGCAAAGAAGCTCTTGGGGGGGAGGGGGGGGTCTTCGCCCAATCTGCCTAAGACTTTTTAAAAAACTTCAGGACCCTACAGGAGGCTGGATGGATAAAACAGATGAAGAAGCTGGACACCCTAAAGAATGGACTTTGGAAACCAAACAGTCCCGAATCATTTCTATCTCCCACTAAGTACATGATTTAGCAATCCAGTTTTAGATTTTTGAAAAACTGTATTCCAAATTTGAAGACTGATGAAAAAGGATTCATTTGTGTTGAGTCATTTGTGGTGATTTTTGTTAAGTTTTGTTCATATCCACATTGTGCTTTCATTGTGAGCCCCTTAGAAATTAGTGGAACCTTATGAATTCTTACTTCACTAAGCAGGAATTCACATAAACTGGTTGTCCTCATGTAGGCGGTCAGATTCCTGGTTCCTTCTTTCCCTCGTAAGAACTGCTCATAGGGGGCTGGGACCCACACTAACACTCCTCCATTCGGACCCAGCATCCTTCCAGGTGGTGTGTAGAATCTGGAAGCAATAAGTGATTTAAATCTTAAATGTGTGATACATTTCTGTAACCATTAAGTACTACTGCAATGTTTTATAATCAGGGTTTTTTCCTAGAATTTCAACCTTGGAAAGAGGTGTTTTTGTTTTTGTTTTTAAGATTTATTTACTTATGTTAGAGAGAGAGAAGAGCAGGGGGAAGGGGTAGAGGGAGAGAGAGAATCTTTAGGCAGACTCCTCGCTGAGTGTAGAGCCCGATGCAGGACTCGATCCCAGAACCCTGAGATCATAACCTGAGCCAAAATCAAGAGTTGGCTGCTTAACCATCTAAGCCACCCAGGTGCTCCAACCTTGGAAAAGAGTTTCAAAAGGTCCACCTCACAGCCAGTAGTATGGCTGCTGTCAAAGAAGACAACAGAAAATAACAAGCATGTCGAGAATGTGGAGAAAGTGGAGCCCTTGTGCACTGTTGGTGGAGTTATAATATGGTGCAGCTGTTATGGAAAACAGTATGACAATTACTCAAAAAATTAAAAATTGTTTTTTACACTAAAACTCATTCACTTAATTAAATTTAGTCCAGTCTTAGCCAGAGCTGACCAGAGAGAAAATCCCTTTTCAAGGATTCATTTTCCACAAATCATCTATAACTTTCTTTTTTTCTCAACAAGATCCATCTCCATTCCTCATGCTTTCTTTAACCAAAAACACACATCCTTCATTCCTTGCATACAGAGATGTTTCCCTTATTATTTCTAGTAGCTTTAAGTATATATTAGAATTTTAACCCTTAATATTTAGTGAAAATAAAGAATTATAAACTGTCTTTTGTATTAGCATTCTGTAGCTTGACAGATGTAAAAATACTTTTTATAATTTTTAGGAATAGATTTTCTCATAGTAAATTTTTCAGTATGGCACAGGACATGTTTCCTAATGGATACAAATATCTTTAGTTCCTCTGTAAAAGGAAACCCATGTTCAGTAATTAATGTTTTAGTATTCTGTCTTATTTGGAAATGATTTAGATATTTAATGACTATCCATCATTTAATTTAACTTAGCAAAATCTTTTTTTTTTTTTTAAAGATTCTATCTATTTATTTGAGAAAGAGAGAATGAGAGACAGAGAGCACGAGAGGGAAGAGGGTCAGAGAGAGAAGCAGACTCCCCGCTGAGCAGGGAGCCCGATGTGGGACTCGATCCCGGGACTCCAGGATCATGACCTGAGCCGAAGGCAGTCGCTTAACCAACTGAGCCACCCAGGCGCCCTTAACTTAGCAAAATCTTAAGGCTTCAGTTTACCAAAAATATTTGGGGAAACTTTTTTAAAAAATTCACCTAGATTTCTTTTATCCTATTACGTCTATCCATCTATTTATTTATTTTTAAGATTTTATTTTATTTATTAGAGAGAGAGAGCACAAGAGGGGGGATAGGGTCAGAGGGAGAAGCAGATTCCCCGCTGAGCGGGGAGCCCGATGCAGGACTCGATCCCGGTACTCTGGGATCATGACCTGAGCCGAAGGCAGACGCTTAACCAACAGAGCCACCCAGGCGCCCCTATTACATCTGTTTAATTTACTTGTTCTTAATAATTGTTTAGATGACCCACAAAACCTTCATGAGACATCAGACAAAGTCAGCCATTTTTCTAAGTTATTTTTCTGGCAAATTTTAACAGGGATAACATGAGCTTATTTGACTGATAAACCCAGGCAGAAGAAAAGTTGTAATGTCTGCATTATATTTAATGCTGATCACTCTGAAGACACGGCCTGTTTTAATGAAGCCAAACTTAAACTAGCTTTTCTTTGCCAAAGATTATCCCAGATCGTATGAACCTGAAATTGGTTGGGTTAGTTTCTATTATATTTTTGAGAATTTTTAAAAAAGATTTTATGTATTTGAGAAAGAGAGAGAGAGCCAGAGAGAGCATGAGCAGGGAGGAGAGGGAGAAGCAGGCTCCCCGCTGAGCAGGGAGCCCAATGAGGGGCTCCATCCCAGGACCCTGGGATCATGACCTGAGCTGAAGGTGGATGCTTAATGACTGAGCCACCCAGGCGCCCCTATTTTTGAGAATTTTTGTGAATACTTAATTTATATAAGTGCTTGATTTTCTTTAAGCCAGTTAAATAGAGCTCTTATACAAATTAATTTTGGTAATACCATCCAGAGGTAGAAAATACCACACGTTTATCTCACACACGCGCGCACACACACACACACACACACACACACACACGTAAACAAAGACCTTATAGCTTCCATACACTTAAGATTTCCCATTAGTCCAGATTCCAAATGACCTTTCCCCCTTGTTTTTCTTCTAATAAGAATTGCCTCTCTAAAGTTTGTACTTTAACACAATCTCCAAGGCACAGGGAAGAATGCAAGTTACAAGCCTGTTTAAATTGGGGACAGGGCGGCTGGGTGGCTCAGTCAGTCAAGCTTCTGCCTTCAGCTCAGGTCATGATCCAGGGTCCTGGGATCGAGCCCCGCATCGGGCTCCTGCTCAGTGGGAAGCCTGCTTCTCCCTCTCCCGCTCCCCCTGCTTGTGTTCCCTTTCTCACGGTCTCTCTCCGTCAAATAAATAAATAAAACCTTTAAGAAAAGGTAAGATTAAATAGGGGAGTTTGGGGGATTGGTAAAAAGGAATAGGTGAACTTTGAACTGTCTCTAGAGCTGCATTTCTAGTTCTGCAATTTTAAGATGAGGACAGTTGCTCTTAATTCCTTCAAATAATTGGTTTGCAAAGTAAATGACATCATAGGTTGATCCACCCATAAATCCTTTTGTTTAGAAGGTTTTTCTTTCCCTCTGGGTACATTTGGCTTAGAAGGCCTAAAAAACATTCCCATCAGGCTTTGAATATCAGTTTCCAGTTGGGCCAAATTTCTGATCATAGTTTTTAAATCCTTTCAAATATCTTGTCAGGTTTCAGCCAGAACTCACAGTAAATATTTCTGGCAGTCTTGAAAAAACTCCCTGGACCCAAGAGGCATCCTCAAAGAGGGTGTAAAGGTTATCACCTTCCCAAAATCCAGAGTCACTCCCAAAGATAGCCAAGGAAAGAACTGACTGTATGTTCCAGGCAAGCAGAAAGCCAAGCCAAGCTCTTAGAACCCAAAACAAGACAAGCAAGAAGGCAGTAACTGTCCCTGGGAAAGAAAGGAACAGTGACCAGTGGGTGTGGCTATGGAAAGGAAGGGACAACATGAAATTTTATTTTTCTCTTGTAACTGGGCACTATGGACAGAGGTTTGGGAGCGCTGACTCTGGTAAGAATTCTTGCCCATCACTGGCCTCTGTTAGTCTTCCCAGGATCCCCTCTACAGACTCTATCTTTAATTTCAGCTTCCCTTAACTGCTTAAGGGAATAGCATAGCAGTTTACTGGAAAATCCCTCAGAATTTCATCAACTCAGGGAAGGGTTCCTATAGGAGCCCTCCATTGAAGGTAGATACATGGGTGTCTGTGAGGCATTAACTTGGTGAATTTTTGTTTATGGTCATGTAAAGGCAATTCAGAGAGAGGATTAGTCGGATGAGTACTTGAATAAAGGGGGATAGAGGGGGGCAGTAGGTAGTCTCTTATAGTCTCTTGTTTTAGGTACCTCTTGTCTTTAATTTTTCATTAGCTTTTTGCAACGTAACTTTCATGAGGCTCTTTTGGAATTCTGAAGACTTTGGAAACTTCTGCATACCGATTAAAATAGGTATCCCATTCTGTTTGTTTAATTTGGGAATGCTTACTTTTAAGTGCACCTCTTAAATGATCTTATCTAATTGGAACCTTTCTTCTACTGGCCATTGTCATTCTACTAAAGCCCAGCAGCGGGGTGAGACCCTAGCTGCAAATAGAGTTCGACTCACATTTCTGTCCAGCCATGTCTAGCCACAGATGGAGTCCAATCCACATTATTTGTCTGGCCATATTTTAGGGAGCCCAGCCTAACCTTTATCAAGACAAATTCTTAGGACACAGAATAAACTTAGTAAGATTTTGCCATTTTTGTAAATATTTATAACTTCTAGGACAGTATTTCTTAGATATAAAATAAGCATGTGTACCGGAAAGTGGTACCATTAATGCTTTAGATTTTAAGGATCCTATTTCTTTTAGCTAAGCCTTTGGTTCTCTTGGAATCAAGCTAATACCTAAGAGGGACGTGCTTCTGGGTCAGAGAGTGTGCAGTGTTTTACAGTGTACTTCCTGGCATAGAAATTTTCTTGAGGTTGACGGTTGACCCATTCTGTGACCAGCTTATCCTAACAGGAGTCTTTGGGTTAGGTAGTGAGCGTTCCAACAGCTTTTTTTTTTTTTTAAGATTTATTTATTTACTTGATCGAGAGAGAGCACGAGTGTGCAAGTGTGGGGAGTGGCAGAAGGAGAGGGAGAGAATCTCAAGCAGACTCCCTGCTGAGCGTGGAGCCCGCTGCAGGGCTTGATCTCACAACCCTGAGATCATGACCTGAGCCAAAACCAAGAGTTGGACTCTCAACCGACTGAGCCACCCAGGTTCCCGCCCCACCCCCCGCCCTGCCCAACAGCTTTTAAATGCTCAACCTGTGCTCGTCAGTTTTTTCAGGTTTCTTACTTCGGAGGTTCCCATTAGCAGTTATCCTGTATCTCCATAAAACAAGACAAACACATGCACCTTAACACACCAGCAATAACTAGTGGCTGTGGCCTGGCCAAGGAAAGGCCTTGTGCTCCCTTCCAAAAATTCCCAACATGGAACCTGGGACTGCAGAATGGGTTGAACCAGCAGACCTCCACAAATGGGGACTGCAGACTGATTCCAAACAAATGAGGAGCTGTAGCCAGCAGTTCCTAATTTGGAATCCAACGGCTGGAGTTTCCAATCAAATGAAGGACTGTGACCCAGACTACTAGCAGCTTCCAGTGTGGAACCAGTGATTCTAAACAAATGGGGGCTGACTGGAAAGCCAATTAGATTGGGAGCTTGCCACAAAGAGATCAGAGTTTAGAACCAAGAGGAACTTCCCCATGGCCCTCAGAAACAGCAAGAGAGACAGAACTCAAAAAGGCGTTTGCAGGTCCTATGCTATGCCTGTGTTCTTGTTGCCCCCACAAAGGCCATCCCAAGTTTGCTTCAGATGCCACCACTGCCACCAAATCTGTTAAATAACAAAAATTTACCTGAGTAAATTTGAGGAGTTAATTAACTTTATTCAGTGATTCATGAATCAGGCAGCATTCCATCCAGCAAGCAGAAAAGAGTTCCAAGGAGCTGTACAAAATAGAAGACTTTTATGGGCAGAAGAGAGAAGGAATAAGGAAAGAGTGGATTACGTCATCTTCCTTGGGGGGATGGGAAGGGTCTATGTGGCAGATTACCTCCTTGGTGCTTGCTAGAAAATTCCAGACTGACCAGTTAAGACTTCATTCCTGGGGAAGGTTGAAACTGCAATTAGATTAGGGATTAAGCCTTAGTTTTGTGACATGGCCTGCAGTACAAGGGACTCTATTTTGGGTTTTTTGTTTCTTTTTAACACCTACCATATGGATGAACCTTGTAAACATTGTGCTAAGTGAAATAAGCCCGTCACGAAGAGACAAATACTTTTTTTCCCCACTTATATGAGGTATCTAGTGTATTCCAAATCCGGGAGACAAAAGGTAGAACAGAGGTCACCAGAGGCGGGGGAAGAATGGGGAGTTCTTGTTTAATGGGTACGAGGTTTCAGTTCTGCAAGATGAAGAGTTCTGGAGATGGATGGTGGTGGTGGTTGCACAACAGGGTGAATGTACTTAACACCACTGAGTCTACACTTGCAAAAGGTTAAGAGGGTAAATTTTATGTTACGTGTCTTTTGCCAGAATTAAAAAAAAAAATACACGAAGAGGTTTCTCCTACTAGTCCTAAGCGTATGAGATTTCATTATATCACCAATAGCAGACTTTCGGTAGTGATAGGGTTTACCCAGCAGGACAAAAGAACCAGTGTGTGCCCGGAGTCAGCCGATTTGCTGCCAGAGTTGCTCAGAGACTCCTCCACGTCTCATGAGAGGAACCCACTGCCCACAAGGGGTTGCCTCTGTGGAGACAAAGGTCATTTTCAGCCCTACAGCTGGGTAACACGTTGCAGAAACTTGAGGCTCTCCAGCTGTTAAGATTTGAATGAAGTAAATGACCATGATTGGCCTTTTGCCACCAGCATTTGTTCCCAGTGAATCATCGTCGTTTGACTGGGGAGCCAACTCAGCAGCTTTTGCGGGGGGGGGGGGGGAATTCAGTCCTTTCTCTTTCAGCCCCAAATGCTCTGAGTCAGTACTTTGGCCCCGGGAGTGGAAAGCGCGAGGAATGGGTGGGGCTTTGGGGATCTACCAGGAAAGGATAACTCTGGGAACAGTATCACTTCTGCACGGGTTGCTATGCATCTGTCAAACAAGGGCAGTGGCTGGGTGTTCACCAGCTTTCTGCCCCTCACCCGCTGGCATATTCTGTCTGGGTGTCTTAGTTCTGAACCCCCTGTTAGGATCACCTGGCATCCCTTGACTTCCAGGAAGCCTCAGTGATTCGCCTCAGGTCTCCTAGATCATGGGATGAATTATCGGGGTTTTAACAGTCACTGATCAGCCTCTTGGCACTTAGTTTACAGCCCTTGGACTGCTGCCTCTTCATGGGTGAGCCTGTCTCTCAGCTGGACTGTTGTCCTCCAGGCCCAAGACACGGCTTTCCCCTCTTTGTGGCCTCATTGCTTAGCAAAAGTTGGGCGTTGGGGACGGTTCAGTAAATTACCAAACTCTGGAGGGCTCAGATTCCTCATTTTAAAAACAGGTCTAACCACCATGCAAAGAAGACAGTCTTATAAAGCTTAGCTGAGACAATAAACATAAAGCTTTTAGTACTGTGCCTCGTGATCACTAAATAATGGTTATTACACTTAAGAATATTATAGGTCATAGGTGTGAATGGTATCTGGGAGTTAATCTGACTTTAGAACTCTTTTAGAGGACAATTTGTTATTCTTCTAATTCATGCTATTCTCACTTTGTAATCGTTTTGCCTGGAATGGGGGCATTAAAAAAAAAAAAAAAAAAAATCCCTGGCATAGAAGTCTGATGTAACGGCCCAGGCTGAGACTACTTGACTTTCCTGGGGTTCTAGTGACACCATGTGGACAAGTATGTTATACATTGTCGATCCTTCTTTCGACAGTTTTCAAATTACATTGCGTTGTGAAATGGCAAATTATTTTGCTGTGTATCATTTCCAGTTTTTTCCTTCTTAATTATAATCTTGTTTTAAGGATTGAGGTTAAAAAATGGAAAACTGATTAGGAAAGTAGTGTATGTGATTTAACTAAAGAGAGAAAGGGAATGCTGAATCGTAGGAAGCAGAAAATCCGTTCTTAGGTGGGCAAGTGTTTTCTTCACGTATTATTCATATCATGTCAATACAGTGATATATCTGAAATGGACACCAATTTATTACGAATCATTAGTAGCAAGTCATTAAGATTTCATATTACCTGCTTCATATTATCTACCCAGTCTGCGCATGGGGCTGGTACTTGAGCTCACACAGAATGACTGGCAGTGCGGTTGGCCCGCGGTGTAGGGTAGGTTAGCCCTATTCCCGGAGTTGCTTCTAAATTCCCTCTTTCCTCCTTGACCTTCCTCGGGGGGAAGAGAAATGAACAGCTCTCAGTCTTTTCTACATGCCTAGGATGACATCTGCGCGTGGAGTTAGTCATTGAGCATGGAACCGTACTCATGGGCTTATTATTGCTTTAGTTACTGAAAAGCAGACCAGTTTGGGTGAATCAGACTCTTCTAAACCCACTCATTTGTTCTTCTCAACCTCTTTTACCTTGTCTCTGCCCACACCTGTCTCTGGCTGTGTTCCAACCTCATGGGTGTTTCCTCTTTCTTGTTACTCAAGGTGCCCTGGAGAATAAAAGAGACATAGGTCATCAGAACACCCGTGGTGCTCAGTATTAAGTGCATGCATTTCTAAACTTTAATCAGCAATTTTAATATTGGGTAATCACAGCAGTATGCTCAAGTCACCAGTGTTTTGCAACACTCTTCCGTCGAAGTGTAAATAGTTTATCAGAAGGAGGTCCTCAGACACATGAACCCTTTGCTTGCTCTCCGGTAACTTATTTGGGGTGGGCCGTGAGTGGCTAACATACCTCTCCCTCCTGCCTATCCCCAGTGAAGGAGAGTACATAAGTTGAGTTGTACAGAGGGAAAACTTGTCCAATCTGCTCAGATCCTTTGAGGGGGACCAGAATCAACTGGAAGTTACAAAGAACATGGTTTTGCATCCGGTTTCTTGGCATGCATGAAGTAGTTTATATATTTGGAACAGCTAATATAATCTGAATTGATATATATTTATGAAATACAGCATCTTATATTTGTCAGTTTTTAAGTATCTGGAGAAAGTGTGAGTTTCACAAGTGAACCTTTTTGAATATTACCAACACAACTCTAAATAGCAGTATCCAGATTCTACTAAGGACCCTTCTCCAGCTTTGTTCATTGTTTTAGGACATTGCACTGATGATTGGTCTACTTGTTGGAACTGACTGAAAGAGTCATTTAGTGCAGTTTCCAACAAAGCCTCATTCAGAACCTAAGAAAAGTTGAAGTACTGGGAGAGCTTTCTTATTACCACTTACAGAATTTTGCCTCAAGCTCCTAGCTAAAGGTTCATCCATAACAGTGCACAGAAGTGTCGCTGAGGTTGTGAGGGAGAGGAAGTAAGCACTCTGCTAGCCTTGGCAAGATGCTGACGTGGGAGAGGCATCCCAGGACTTCCTTTTGGGCTCTGTCTGCTGCCACCACCCACCTGCCTGATGTATCTGTGCAGTCCTTCCTTACCCACCGGGCCCCTCCTGTCATCCTGGGACTGACCAGAGCTGGTCAGGACAGCCCCTCCTCTCCCACTCCAGCCTCCAAACCCACCCCTTACCCTGCTTCAAAAAGAACCTTTTCCGTGTCTCCTCCTTTTGGGGCCTAGGGAAACGATTAGCTTAATTGGATAAACAGTTCACGCTATAGGGTGCCACAGGGGTTCCCTGGAAGGCTGTCGTCTGCCTGTATCATTGACAAGACAGTGTCCCAGTTAATCTACTGGTGCCACTCTGGGTGGGGAAACTCAGGCTGGACTTATGTGGCCCCCCACACGTTGTAGGAAGGAGCACTTTGGGTTGGAGGCTAGTGTCTGTTGTGAAAGTTTCCAAATCACATCAAGTAAATGGCCACTGGCTCTCAGAGAAGATAGGGCTTCCTGCCCTTGTGAGTTGGCACAAGAAGGGCTGAGAAAGGTTGGCCCAAATGACATTAAACACCGGGTTTCCACTTAGCCCTTGTATGAAATCCATAAAGTGATTTCAGTTGAGTTAGGCCAGAGCAGTGGAAAGCAAGAGGAGAAACATAAGCAGATCTGTGTGATGCTCAAACTCAGGATTTTAAAAAGCAAACTCATCCTCTTGCTCATGGGTTACAGACCTCCCTTCCCGTTTTTTCCAGTTTCAGAACCATTTTATACAAAGTGACGGTATCAGAGCTCTGGTAGAAAATGGGGTAGGGGTGAGAGTGACAGTCGGCTCAGGAGGTGTCCCTGGCTTCACCTTTGCATTTGTTGATGAGATAGGATCCCTGGAACTCCTTCACATACTATGTGGAGTGGGACTCGTCTAGAAATGGTGAGTAGACATCTTGATGTCACATCCCTGCACCTCTGTGCCCTTGTGTTTACGGCATGCCAGGCTGGCGCCTTGATGAGCCGGACGGCGTAGTCAGTGGGGTCTCGGCCCCATGTAGGTCAGAGCCCTTGTCTCCTCAGTCATCTCTAGCTCTCCACCATGGCTTGTATGTGTTCCTACCCGTACATGCCCCCACCTCCCCTGATCCCTGACACCTTTGCCCCCTGCCTGGTCCATACCATAAGCCCCATTTGCCTTCTCTGCTCCTGTTCCTGGCTGGAGAAATAGTTAATCATGGAGAATGATGCCTTTCAAAGCTGTGGTTTTCAACCAAAGTTGACTTGAGGTATGCCCTGAACCAGCCTTTGGGCATGGAGCACTTAGTAAGGATTGAGACCCCTGGAGTCAGACCGATGGGGTCATACACAGGTTCTGTGTCCTTGGAGATATTACACAGCCTCTCCCTCACTTCCTCACTGCAGAGCACCTGCCTCATAGGACTGTTGATTTAAATTAGATAATTGCGCTGAAGTTCTTCCCTCCATGCCTGGTGTATTCGTGAGCTTGGACAGCTGGAACAAAGTACGGGAGACTGAGAATTTATATTCGCATAGTTCTGGAGGCTGAACATCCCAGATCAAGGTGTTGGCAGGGTTGGTTTCTTCTGAGACTCCTCTTCTTGGCTAGGAGATGGCCATCTTCTGTCTGTCTTCACGTGGTCTTCCCTCTGTATGACTGTCCAAATTTCCTCTTCCTGTAAGAACACAAGTCAGATTGGATTAGGGCCCAGCCTAATGGCCTCATTTTAATTTAACTGCCTCTATAAATCCCTGTCTCCAGGTACAGTCACATTCGGAGGTGCCAAGAAGTTAGAACTTCAACATACTATTTGGGGGCAGGAGACACGGGAGACACTAGCATATACCATGAGCTCAATAAATATTTTCTCCTGGGTAATCATTCTAAACTTCATCACTTTTTCTACTTGTTATTTTAAAATATTTTTTTCTGTTTCAATTTGCTATTTGATATATGACCTTTTCTTTTATTTTACTCAGAGGTAGCAGAGCATAAACTCATTCAACTTCCAGACTGTTCCTCCTTCTCCCTCCCCTAAAAACCTTCCATACATTTCCTCCTTTCCTTACAGTCTCAGAAAGTGAGGGTTGGCTCTTCCTGCCCCAGGCTTGCTCCTACCCGAGTGCCCTTAGTCCCTCTCCTCTGGGACCTGGGCCAGCAATTGCTCTCTCTTGCTTGTATCTTCAGCCTCTTGACATCTTCTCCTTCATTTTAGCCTTTGAACGTGTTCCTCCTTTCACAAACATGCTTCCTCGGCACTGCCTCCTATCTGCTGAGCTCTCTCTTCCTTTTCTTATCCAAGTCTTTGAAGAAAGTTTCTACATTCATTTTCTTCTGTTCTTCATTTATTTATTCGTTTGTGGAGCACCTTCTGTTTGCCACACACTGGGCGAGGTGGTGGGGACACAAAGATGCCTATTCGCAATCCCAAGACAGAGAAGGAAACAGATCATCACAATTTTGTAAGGTTTGTGCCCTGATAAAGAAGAGCTCAGTGAGCACTGTCGGAGACATGGGCACATCCAGTCCAGTCAGGGAGTAGCAGAGGTGTTGGGAAGAGCTTTCCAGAAGAAGAGAGCCTTGAGTCCAGAGGGATTAGGTGGGTCATGAGCATAAAGGGAGGTCTTCCCTGCAAGCAAATGGACTTGGGTTCCTCTCGGTAGGTAGAGTTTTCTCTCCTCCCATTTACTCCTCAACTCACTGGATTGTGCATGTGCCACTCCATTGAAGGGATTTTCATGGGGTCCATTGGACCCAACTGCGTTAGTCCGAGGATTTGTTGTGTTTTTCTGTTTTTTTTTTTTTGCACTTTGCTTCTTTTTTAAATTTTATTTTATGTTATGTTAATCACCAAACATTACATCATTAGTTTTTGATATAGTGTTCCATGATTCACTGTTTGCGTATAACACCCAGTGCTCCATGCAGTACGTGCCCTCCTTAACACCCATCACCAGGCTAACCCATCCCCCCCTCCCCTCTAGAACCCTCCGTTTGTTTCTCAGAGTCCATCATCTCTCATGGTTCATCTCCCCCTCCGATTTGCTCCCCTTCATTGTTGTGTTCTTATCTTGCTTGGCCATCTCTCCTCCTAGCATCTCTTCTCCCTTGGCCCCACGCCCATTTGGCTGTCCTCAACCCTTTCACATCTTTCTCTTTCTGGGTTCTTCATGGATATTTTGGGAACCGATGTGGGTGAGTGGGTTAGTAATGATATTACCAAAAGGTGGGGAAGAGCAGGCACTGGATCGTGGGAAAAATCATGCATTTGTTCAGTTTGGGGACTGCGAGTCCCATGACTGGTGATGTTTGCTGGACAGAGGAGAGAAAAGGTGTCAGACCTACAGCTGAAGGTGGGAGGTTATCAGTTTACAGGATGTGCTTGAGCCCCCACTCAGCCTCCCTTTACTTTGTCCCTTATGCCTTATTAACCACAAAGTTCTTTTGTTTTTGCACTCTTGCCATCTTTTGAAGCTTCCTTCTCATTTCCATCTTCACAGCAGTATTCATTGTTGCTTCCTTCCCAAATCTGTTTCGGTGGTAGCCTCCTTCTCACCCCCCACCCCGGCCTCCCTGACGTCTTTCTAAAATGCCACAGGCTGCTAGTCACTTCTTTGTGTTTGGCAACCTACAGTGACTTTGGAGCCCACACCATATTAAGGCAGAATGCCTCTCCCAGGCTTTCATGAACCTTCATAACCTGGCCCCATCCTAATTATTTACTTGTAAATTCATTAAGAAATATTTATTGAGCACTATGTGTGTAGCTCTGAGCATAAGGCCTTTCTCTCTCTCTCTCCCTCCCTCTCTTGCCTTCCCTGCCTCCCTCCCTCCCTGTCTACACACACACACACACACACACACACACACACACACGCACAAATGTGCACACAAGACACAAGCTGAGCACTTAGTAGGCAGTCAATACCGCATGTCCAAGGGTTGATGGATTTGCATGATTGAGAATCTACATGGAGGAAGAATTTGCTGAAAGATGTTTGGGAAGCACATAAAAGGTTCTAAGGGAAAAAAAAGGGGAGAGGAATGTGGCCCAGGTTGTGGGCAGGACCGGGCTAGAGGTTTGCTGGTGCCAAACCAAGTAGAGGGCAAGGCTGTAGAAATACTTGAGCAGTGGGAAGGAGATAGGCGTCCAAGTCTGTGGTCAGCAGTCTGTGGATGAGAATTTTAATAATGTGGATGAAAAAGGAGAAGCTCCTGGGAGTGCAGTAATGAAGAACTGGAAGGATTTAGTCTAGACATCAAAAGGAAGTCTGAGGTAAGACTATTATTAGAAGATAGGAGTCTTCTTGTGCCTTGATCGCTGTCCTGGTGCCAAATGGAAACAAGGTGCAGGGATGAGATTTTATCCCTGTGTCGTGTTAGCAGCTCCAGAACCCAGCGTTGGGCCCCTGAGAGAGCGCCTTTACTATGAACTCTTGATCAAAGCACAAGTCTCCTCCTCACCTCTCAGGGACTTTCATCAAGCTCTGAGCCTCTGCTTCGCTGCCCTGTCATTCAGTGTGTGTGTGTGTGTGTGTGTGTGTGTGTGTGTGTGTATTGTTCCTGACGGTAGAGCTCCCATCTGGGGCCCAGGGAACCCCCTTTGGCTTCTTTCCCTCCCTGTCCGTGCTCCAGCTACATTGTAGCCAGTTGATTATTCTCTGCCCGCCTCCTTGCAGACATAGCGCAACAAATTGTGCAAAGAGTGGAAATCCTATAACGTCAGTTGGCTGTCTGAGCTACATGATGCCAAACAGCTGGATTTGACCCACTTTTCTTTTTAACTGAACTGAGTGTATTCCTGTCACATTTGCTTTTCTTGACCAGGTATGTTATCTTAGTGAGAATATAAATTGTTTCTCCGTGACTTGGGGGCCCTTTCCTTATAGTTCCATTCTCGTGGCCTGGAAGGTTCTAATACTGCCCAGTTTCATCTCTGCTCCGTCACTACCCTGTATGTAGCCTGAGGCCCATCGGTGACACTTGGGGCCCTGAAATGGGGCTACCCCTCCTGCTTCCCTACTCTGCCAGTTCTCACCCAGTCTAAATACCTGTGAAATTAACTGTTTGTATCCTTGGGCAAAATATTAGAAGCAGGATTGTTTAGGAAATTCCTACCTTTCAAAAAAATGCAAATACCGTTAGAGGCCTCTTCGCACATTAAAGAGAAGTAAATGGTCTCAAATGTGGGAATGTGGGTCATTTTAGTCTGATATTACTCTCAACTAATTTCTGGTGGGGGCCATGGGAGAAATTTTTTTTTTTTTATCCACCAGGAAGATTAGCAAAACCTAGGATAACTAAGCAGTTTTAAAGAAAACAAAAGTGAGGGTTTGGTCCCATGAAGGAAAGGAAAAGGGGGTCTGTAGGTGGTGAGACAGGTCTTAGACAGTTATGTCATGACTGGTTTTGCTCCTGTCACAGCTGAGCGAGTGTGTGTTGGGTGGAGGCAAACACTTCTGCAGCTAAGAGGGACCCCGTGAGGAGATGTGCCGGCTCTGGTGCCCAGACTGTGTTCGTTATCCGGGGCTGCCACCATCACTTACCACAGACTTGGCTTCAAGCAAGAGAAATTCATTCTCTCACAAATCTGGAGGCCAGACGTCTGAAATCTAGATGTCAGTAGGGCCACACTTCCTCCAAAGGCTCTAGAAGAGAATTCTTCTCACGTCTTCCAGCTTCTGGTGACTCCACACATTCCTGTGGCCTCTCCTCTCTGTCTTCTCTGCTGTCTCTCGTAAGGACACCTGTCCCTGGACTTAGGGTAGATAATCCCAGTTAATTCAGAGTGATCTCATCTCAAGATCCATAGTGGGTCTAAATAGTGTCACATGCACAGTACTGAAGGTTAGGACTTGGACATATCTTTTTGGAGGCCACCATTCGACCCACAACACAGTCTTGACTTTGGACACTCAGATTGTGTGTCCCGAATGTTGATTCCAACACTGTGCTCCTTACAGGTGTAGGAGAGGTGAAAATTCCTTGAGGCACTTCTTGTCTGTTACCTGGGGTGATGCTGTCCCCACTTTTACTTTCTGTTAACTTGTGGCATTTTACTCTAGACCCAGAGAAATTTAAACTAGAGAGTTTGCTTTGTTTTGGACTGGTGAGGACTGTTATGTTTCTTGTTGGCTGACTGGTTGGTTAAGACCATAGCTGGGAGAAGGTCGGGGGTTTGGAGGCTCTGTACCATCCTGAAAAAGAAAAAACCTTTTTCTGCAGTGTACACAGAAGCTTGGCACTTATATGCAGAGATGTCCTCTGTGCTTGGTGTGAGTAAGGTGGTGTTTTTCTGCTTTCTTATTTTGCTCTTGTTTTCTCTTAGGAAGGCTGAGAATCTCTACTGAAAAACAAAGTTGTAAATCGGGAACTCGGTGTGGCACTACCCCCACTTGCTGCCCACCTATGTGAGAGAAGCATTTTAGCTGTCCCCGATTATAATTGAGTTTCAGAGAAATTCCAATAGATTGACAGCTATGTGGGCCATAATAGAAATGCCCTCATTTTATGTTCAGTATGGCAAGCTGTTATTGTGAATTTGACTTCCTACCAAATACTGTAAACCATGGTCATCGCAAATAAGAGCAGCCTCATCTGGTGTTTAGGAAAGGAAAGCAAAGGAACAATCTTCAGAGGAAGCTGTGAATGAAGGCGCTCTTTGAAGATGGCTCAGAGCCCCAAGCTCCCCACGGGACAAACTGTATCCCCCCTTCTTTCCTTTCAGACTGACTCCTTCAAGCCCAGGGGTGGGGGCACTTCTGTGGGAGCTGTGGGAGGTGTTCATCAAATTTATTGCCTGGCACTTTAAAAGGGGAAGGGTGCTTTCGTTTTTGAGATTTAAACAGAAATGTTTCATTCCCTCCAACTATGTATATATATACATATATATATATATATATACATATATATACACATATATGTATATATATATCTTTTTAAAGTTCATAAAACCTTAACAACTATGTCATATGGTTTTCTTATTAGGACTTACTCTGCAGCTTTGACTACAGTTCTGGAATTGCTTTTGAGGTCAAGGTTTTACGTTCTTTGGAGTTTTCTTGACCATATCCTGTAGCGATGTTGTATTATCACCCAATTTTTATATGGTTAGGTATTTGCTCAATCTGTCTAGTTATATCATTTAGACCTGTGAAAGCTGTAAGCATCTGTTTTCCTTCTTTTTCAGACTCCTATTTTAATGTAAGAAGACTGTTATCTCTCAGAGAACTGTAGGGAGGTGTAGATCAAGTTACCACTTAGCCGCTCCCTCCGACCCCGGCCAGGACCCGAGGTTGTGTGGTTTAGCAGGCTTCCAAAGCAGCATGTGGGTACAAGCCTTCTGGTTCTGTTTCTTAGAGATCACACTTGAAAAGACTACTCAGACTATTATTCATATGCTTCATGATTTTGAAATGGAAGTGTCGATTACAGATTCTAGATTGCGCACACTAAATCTTACCTTTTATGGGTCTGATGGCAGGACTGAAATACAGTGTGACTAAACATGAAACAAAACAATGTAACACAAAAATTATCTATGAGAGAGAGAGAATAGTGAGTGCAGAGACGGGATGAGAACAGAAAGAACCTGTCACAAAGTAGCTTCAAAGCTTATCTCCAACTTTCTATGGCTCCTGGCTGGACGTCAGTGACCCACTTTACATATAACCCTGAGGAGAAGTCCCCAAGCCCATTCCAGCGCCAGTGGCATTCCGTTCTGGAGCCTTTAAGTAAATTTTTTTAAAAGATTTTATTTACTTGTCAGAGAGAGAGAGAGAGAGAGAGAGTACACAAGCAGGGGCAGAGGCAGAGGGAGAAGCAGGCTCCCCACTGAGCAGGGAGCCCAATGCGGGACTTGATCCCAGGACCCTGGGATCATGACCTGAGCTGAAGGCAGACGCTTAACCGACTGAGCCACCCAGGTGTCCCTGAAACTCTTGTTTAAAAAACAACAACAAGGGGCGCCTGGGTGGCTCAGTTGGTTAAGCAACTGCCTTCGGCTCAGGTCATGATCCTGGAGTCCCGGGATCGAGTCCCACATCGGGCTCCCTGCTCGGCAGGGAGTCTGCTTCTCCCTCTGACGCTCTTCCCTCTCGTGCTGTCTGGCTCTCATTCTCTCTCTCTCAAATAAATAAATAAAATCTTAAAAAATAGAAAAATAAAATAAATAAAAAACAACAAGAACAACAACAACAACAACAAAACAAGGCTCAAACCTCAGGGCAGTGGTTGTGGTCCTCTGTGCCTAAGGATTGTTTAGCCAGCTACACAATGAGCTGATTCCTGGGCCCCATCCAACATGGTGACTTGGCAGCACAGTGCACAGGAAACTGACATTATCCAGGAGTCCACAGAAAACTTTGATACACATTTTAGAGAATCTGTGACAGGAAGAAGCTGTACAATTTCATGGCCTTGGGGAGCCGGTTTGGAGTTGACTCAAGGGCGGCCAGAGTTAGTACCGGGCCATGAAGTGTCTTCTCACCTCCTTCCAAATTGTCCTCACTTCACCTTGTTGCCTGGGAAGCTTTCACAGTGAAATATGTGCTTAGCTTAATAAGCTTCCTTTTCTAAAAGGGCTGACACTGGAGGGGATCGAGGGGCAGGGGAACAGGAACAGGAACATTTAGGATAGATGTTTCCAGTCAGTTTTCTGCCCTCCCTTCCTGACTGAGAGGTGCCTGAGGGGAGCCCCAGGAATATCACATGGGCCGGGCCAGGGCACTGGAGGTGAGGTAGGGGGGTCTAGGGGTTGGCGGAGCCTATAAAAGAATACCATTTCAGATGCCTGTGTCAAAGCTTTGTAAGCTGCCGCTCCAGGAAATGTGGAAGGTTCTGTGGACCTCTGCCCTCCTGTCTTAGGGGACTACTTTCCTGTCCCCAGAGCATGGATCAGTTCTTCTGGTGTATTCACGGACCTGGATTCTAAGGGGCTTTGGGATGACCCTGACACCCCCGTGAAAATGTGATCTGTTGTTTAGCAGGGCTGCAGCTCTGCTCAAGGCCATCAAGGCATGCCTCGTGGTCACTTAATTGTCCAGTATCATAAGGTGCCAGGAGCAGGATCCCATACACGTTAGCTCATGCAACCTGGAGCTTATTAAGACACAGGGAAATCACTCAGAACACAACTGTGGAGCTGTGGGTTGGCATCAGGGGGTCTGGCCCTGAGAACTGGTCACAAGAATCACACTCCATGTTTTCTCTCTGCCCCCCTCTCCTCCCTGCTCCCCTGCATACATTTTGTCGCTCTCCCGCATAGCCTCCCCCTCCCCCTCCCGTCCTTTCCCTTTTTCCACACTTTGCTCATTCTCCTCCCTCCCACCTCCACTCCTGGGTTCCAGCTCTGCTATGGACCAGCCCCGTGATTCAGCCCCTCTGAGCCTTGGTGGTCACATTCTGAATTAAGGAGATGGTGACACCAGGTTGGGAGAGCTGTAGAATTAGATAAAACAACACAGTGCCCTTGATCACACCAGATAGTCAGTGCTACCGCCTTTCCTTCCTTTGAGACCTTCAGGGCAGGAAAGCCCAACCGTTGTTAAAATTGTTTTATGAATTATGTTTATTTTAAAATTCACTCACTGGCAGCTAACCATTTAGGTTAGCCCGGGACTCGAGGGTTTCTTGGGATATGGAACTTTCAGTGCCAAAACCTAGTAACAGCCCTCTCTCCTGGAAACTGGGAAAAGTCAGTCATTTTTTTACATATACCATCTTAACAGACACAGTTTTTCTTTCTTTATTATTATTATTTTTTTTGCTTTTCTCAATCATAAATAAGTCAGTGAAATTTTTCCTTATGTATATATTGCTTGCTGGGCATAACCACTATTTTGTCCAGCAGGTGGGGTGTACTAATGTTTCCTTGGAGGCCAATTTTTTTCTTATTTTGGTAAAAATATATGTAACATAGAATTTACAATTTTAGCCATTTTTAAGTGTGTAGTTCAGTGACATTAAATACCTTCATGTTATTATGTAACCAGTACCACCACCCATTTCGAACTTTTTCATCTTCTCCAACTGAAATTCTGTGCCTATTAAACAGTAGCTGTGTATTCCCCTCCCCCAGCCCCCAGAACCGCTGAGATTCTACTTTCTAGCTCTAGGAATTTGACTATTCTAGTTACTCATGTAAGTGGAATCATACAACCTTTATGATTTTGTAACTGGCTTATTTCACTTAGCATAATGTCTTCAAGGCTCACCCATGTTGTAGCATGAGACAGTCTTTCCTTTTTAAGACTGATTATTCTCCATTGTATGGATATACCACATTTGTTCACTCATTCTTGCGTTGATGGATGCTTGCCTTACTTCCACTTTTTGGCTGTTGTGAATAATGACTGTGTCCATGAGTGTACAAATATCTTTTCAGGTCTCTGCTTTCACTTCTTTTGAGTAGATACCCAGAAGTGGAATTGCTGATCATATGGTAATTCTATGTTTAAATGTGGGTGGAATCCCCTTACTCTTGTCCACCAGCGCTGCATCATTCTGCATTCCCACAAGTAATGCACCCCCTACAGGTGGATGGAGCCTTGGAAACAGGAATTAAGTGTGGGTTGATTCTCAGTGGCTTCCAGTTGGTCCTTGCAGAAAAAGAGAACAGTATGGTTTTTGAACTAGTCCTTAGCTGCTCTCAGATGAACTTTCCTTCATGGAAGGAAATTTTAAGGTTTCACTGAATAGGAATTTTTCTTTCTGTCCTTTGCATAGCAACTGGTAAACTAAGATATATATAGAGAGATAGATATCTATAAAGAGATAGATATATAGATGTATATGAATATAAGATTATATATATAGATCTATCTTCTTATATAAGATTATATATATAGATCTATCTTCTTATATAACATTATATATATAGATCTATCTTATATATCTATATCTATTTGTATTAACATGGAAACATCACTTAACAACCCAATGAATAAAATTTGGCTAAAAAAGAGCATGTCAGTATCAGATGGAATTAGGGCCGTGTGTACCCAGTACAGAAGCTCCAGATGCTGGTGTTAATTCAATTAAATTTGAATCAGAGCGAAGAATTAGCGGCAGTGCTGGATCAGCTGGTCATATGGGTACAAATGGCCAGTGCTCACCTAACCTGGATCACTGGCCTGAGCAGAGTAGCAAGGTACTATCATCTACAGGAATAGTCCTATAATGCTCGCTGAAGGACAGTTTTGTGTATTTATTTTTAAAAATTATTAGCCCCGGGCACCTGGGTGGTTCAGTTGCTTAAGCGGCTGCCTTCGTTCAGCTCAGGTCATGATCTCAGGGTCCTGGGATCAAGTCCCGCACTGGGCTCCCTGCTCAGTGGGGAGGCTGCTTCTCCCTCTGCCTGGCGCTCCCCCTGCTTGTGCTTGCTCTCTCCCCCCCTTCTCGGTGTCAAATAAATAAGTAAAATCTTAAAAAAAATATTAGCATTATGAATGACACATTCATGAAATTCCTACCCTGTGTTGAGGAGACTGCTAGGTTTAGAATGATTAACAAACTGCACCAGTGACTTAAGACCTGGTTATATGATATAAAGAACCTGGCTGATTTCATGTCAAAGCAACCTAAGTTGTGACTTACATTAGAGGTCAGCAGACTTTTTCTGGAAAGAGTCAGACAGAAGATATTTTAGGCTTTCTGAGCCATATGGTTTCTGAGGTAGCCTTTCTATTCTGCCATTGTAGCACAGACTATAGGGAAACAAATGAGTGTGGCTGTGTTCCAATAAAACTTAATTCGTGAACACCAAAATCTGAATTTCACCTGACACAAAACGTTATTCTTCTTTTGATTTTTTTTCAATTACTTTAAAATGTAAAAACCATTCTTAGCTCATGGACTCTATAAAAACAGGCAGCAGGGACAGATTTGGCCCACAAGTCTCAGTTTACAAACCCCTTGGAAGTCGTAAGAATGTTTATTTTTGATGCTCACTTTTTTGTATGTGTAGAAAAACTTGGACGCAAAAACATTAGAAAGTATGTTCCGGCAAGTCATTAATGAAGATTTAAATTTACAATATGAAGATAATTATTTCCAGCCACATGCCTCAGTGTAATTTGGTTAGCTGCGTTTAATGTCTTCAAGGAGGCAGAGATTTAGGTAGCAAAGTGAACCAGCCAAACAGGAGAGGAATGAGGAGAGTTTTAAAACCCTGGCACTGTCTATGAATTCTTAAATCATGCATTCATGCAATTTGCATGTTCATTTCCTCTTTTACAAAATGTTTGCTCCTGGAATTCTTACAGTTTCATTGTTAGTGAAAGTGGTTTCTTTCTTTCTTTCTTCCCCCACAACTCTATATTTTAAATTCTTAAAACCTGGCACTTCACGGCATTATTCCTTTGAATGTCTTTAGTTTTGTAATTTTACACACCCTCTTATATTCTAAATTTAATTCATTTTCAGAAGTTCTTTACAGAAAAAGACTCATAATAATTCATGATTATTCCCAATTATCTTCTCATAATTTAATATGAGAGGATTTTACTGCATTCTCTTAATTTAAAAAACTGTTTTCCCCAAGTTTAACTTTATAAAACAGTAGCCATAATTTAACTATTTCCTAGTTCTAGAAGTATTTTCGTATCTTAAAAAAAATGCTCTTTCCCAAGTTGTTATAATGCTGCAGTGATAATTTAACTATTTCATGGTTCTATAAACACTTGGAACATTGAAGTTTTAAGGTTATCATTGATTAGAATATGCCCGAAATTTAGTAATAACCTTTCACTTCTCAGCATAAAATCAATTCTTTACAATCACAGTCTTCCTATTCATAAAACATGCCCCAAACAAAGCTTCCTATTGGTATCCTACCCTACCAAAGCATTCAGTAATGTTTGATATAATAAATGGTAAAATCAATGATATTTTCATTGTTCCCCACTATTGTAACTATAGAGGCCCCTCAATCTGGTAATAAACATGCATTTTATCTTTAAGACCTTCGGCATAGTAGGCTTGCAATCAGCATTTACCTTCCCAGTTTTTCTATCGCATGTGGTCCTTTCTAAATCATGAAACGGAAGAGCTAAAAGAGCCGTTGCTGCCACTCATTTAGTATAATCCCTCTTTGGAGGAGACAAAATTGCAGTCAAGAGATATCAGGATCCCACAAGAGTGATTCAGAGTCAGGATGAAGACAATCCAGTTCTGATTCACCTCGGTCCAGGGTCCTGCCCATTACCCACTTGTTCTTGGGGGAATTGTCATGACTTGTTCTTTCCCTGCTTCTGTCTTAGAAGTCAAGGAGGTGTCCCATAAAGGCTTTCCTGTCCTTAATACTCTATCCTGTATATATAACATAAAACAACTGGTTACCAATGAGCAAAGCAGAAAAGGCAAAGAGAAAATAAGAGTCTAGATAGCCCAGGGTCTGCACAACTCTCGTACAATGAAGAATTGGTCGTTGAGGCCTAAGAGCTAACTGGCATAAGTGAAAAAGGAATAAGAACCGTGTGTTTGCTTTTCTTTCAGGTTAGTACAACATCTATAATATTTTAATAAAATGTTCTAGGCTTTAGAGTTTGTCTCTAAAACTCTCTAGAACTTCACAATAGAAAAATGAAGGCATTAACAGTTGATGTTACTAAAAAAAGAAATCTTCAGGTTAAAGTTTAACACTAATGTATGGTTTGAACCTTCCTTCTTATCCTAGTAGTCAAAGGGAGATGAGTGCATTTTGTGGGAAATGTTTATGGTATTCTATATTTTTGTGTGCATGAAGGATATACACCTGTATGTCCTTTGCTAGGGATGCTGTAACAAAGTACCATGAAGTGGGGGGCTTAAACAACCGAAATTTATTCTCAAAGTTCTGGAGGGTAGAAGTCTGAAATCGAGGTTCAAGCAGGATTGATTATTTCTGAGGGCTGTGAGGGAGAATCTGTTCCACGCCTTGCTCCTAGTTTCTGGTGGTTTGCTGGGAATCTTTGGCATTCTTTGACTTCTAGAAGCATCACCCCGATCTCTGCCTTCACCATCACATGGCGTTCTTCCTACGTGCATGTCTGTCTCCAAATGTCCCCTTCTTATAAAGTCAACAGTCATATTAGATTAGAGGCCCACCCCATTCCAGCATGACCTCATCTTAACTAATTACATCTGCAGTGACCATAATTTCCAAATAAAGTCACATTTTGAGGTACTGGGAATTAGGATTTCAACATATGAGCCTAGGAGGGAGGCGCAGTTTAAACCATAGCAGCACCCCTCACTGAGATATTGTAGAAAATAACTACTGTTCACTGTAAAGGTTCATACAAAGACATTCCTTGAGCTCAAAAAATACTGTTAACAGTTCATGTGTTTGGACAGTGCAGGGCAGTATAATGCTACAAATAATGCAGAAAGAAGTTTCCAGCTCAGTTACTTTAGAAATTAAATTATCATGATGGTTTTGTTTAAATACATTGAATCAGAATAGCTGTTGTATATGGTGATTTTAACCTTATTTATATCTGACAAGACCTCATAATAGGGGCAGATTTCAAACTTGAAGTCGTCTAAATGACACACAAGGAGAGGACCTCAATGTTGAGATTCCTGTTGAACGGTTATGCCTCTTTTATGGTTTTAAAGCTGTAAATGGCTGCTCTTTGGGGGAGTTCATGCTTAGATTTCATTTCCCTTAACATCAAGGAAGTTGTGATTGGCATGGACAAATGTTTCAGCATGGAGGGGATGTTTAGTGATCTACTTGTCAGGCACTTGAATATGATTTTCAGGGGATGTAAGGAGATAGCTTATATTAATAGAGTTATTGCATTGTATTCTTCACATATGAAAGAAAAATGGATAATACACAGAGGGAAAGAAATGTTATTTTCATGCACTTTGGTTAGTGTTGATTGCAATTCTAATGTCTTACGGTTGTCTGGCGTCTGACAGCCATTAGATGGAATCATTTTCACTGGAAACACAGTACAAGGGGGGACAAATGAGAAACTGCTGATTTATTCTGACTTCTGTTCCATGATCCATGATCATTGACTTTTCTGAGTGTAATCTTGGAAGTTTATGCTTCAGCAACATTAACTTAAGGCCTATATACTGTTTTTTGTCTTTTACTAAGCACTTCCTCTGCCTGACACGTGTCTGCCCATTATCTCAGCGAATTCTTTCTGCCCTCCTGAGAGGTGAATACAATATTATCCTCATTTTCTCTCTGTGAAGAAAAGGAGCTTTCCAAATGTTGAGTAACTGAGCCAAGTCACCCAGCTAGTAATGAATGGAACGGAGTTTTAAACCTGACTTTCTCTGATTCCAGAGCTGCTATGCAAAGTTATTCAAGGCCACGATTATCGTTGAAAGCTACTATTGTACGCCCTTCTGCGTTGGTGCATTGTTAAATGAGAACTAGAACACTAGAAAGTGTAAACATGAGTATGTTCGCATCCAAACATCTCCCTGTGCTCGTATAAATGGGCCTAACCCTTTATATGCCATTAAGGATATTCGGAGCTAATCATCACACTTTGAGAGAAGGCCAGCAATATTAGACAAGTTTGTGAAAGAAAGGAAGAATCATGCCAACTTACTTCTGACTTGTGAGAAACCTAATAAATTAAAACTAACCATTAGAAATTATATGTGAAAAGCCTTGAGTTTTTCCTCTCACCTTGATGTCCTAGGCCCCAAATCAATTTCCCTAGATGGTTGAGTTTTATTTACTCTGCCCCTTTCCAACCAGAGCTAACATTTCTAATAGTTTTTAGTAGCCATGGTTGTTTTTCGAAATTGGGCAGAGCAGATGTGATCAAAAAGAAAACTACTGCTTATGATTGATTTTCTTTTTCTTTTTCTTTTTCTTTTTTTTTTAAAAAGAGACCTTTCATTTTTAAGATGAAACTGGTAGCTATTGAAACCATGATTAGACCTTGTAGCTGGGAGATGACATAAGGGGTAGGAGAGAGAAGTGAAATGTGCTTCTGCTCTTTATTACAGGGAATTAATTTGGTTCCATCTCAACTGAGCTGGTAACATTTGCTCTGAAATTTCATGTTACTGATTCTCTATGCTGTCTATTTCACTCCTCTTCTCTCCCAGGAAGGGGGAAGGGAGATGGTCGAAGAGAGAGGAAGGACACAAGAAGCAAGTTCAGCTGACAAATCCACCCTTTGCCCAGGACACCTGTGTAAGCGAATGTGGACATGTCCACAGTGTGCTCGAACACACACACAAGACAGGTTGTATTGTGTCTTTCACAGGCTCTAATTTTCAAGACGTGTTTGGTCTTGACTATGTCCTACCCTGCCTTTGGGAATTACAGGAATCAGAGTCTGTTGGGAAGCGTGGTTGCCTTCCTTGGGATTTTGGCACAGCCATGGAGACCAGCCTTGAGCACATTAACCATGGCTAATGGCCACTTAGTGTGGAATTCTCCCCCAGAGACTGCAAACTGCCTGCCCATGGGTTGAATCCAGGACACAGGTGTGTTTTATTTGGAATGCACAGTGTTGTATTTTTTTAAATGTAAAAAATGAATTTATTGCCAACTTTTAAAAATCAGGGACTTTCAGATAAAGATCTGATTTCCCTTTTTCTTAAAAACTCAATCAGTCTAACAGCCCTGGGCTTACTTTGTTGCATGACAAATGTCAAGTAACTGCTGCTATCCCATGTAGGTGAAAGGAAACTTCCAGTCTATTACATTCTCCACCAATTTCCTATCGTCTGCCTATGTTAATTACCGTTTATCGCCCCATTTGCACTGTGTTTCCTTATGCCTGGCCCACTTCACTGTTTATGTTACCTTACAGGCCTCTGTAGGCATCTGAAGTCCTAACATTTTACACTTGTAGCTCATGCATTGTTGGGAAATGGCAACCAGCCCTATGTTATTCACTCAACTTTATATTTAGATAAAAAAAAGAATTACGGAAACTAATATACATGGTATAAGATGAAGACAAAGAAGAAATATTGGCCCAGAGTGTGTTGGTCACCATCTATAATTTTCTAAAAGACCATTGAGTAAGGAATATCTCTAAGTATGTATTCATGGTTGTATAACCCCATCAGCATTTATTTATAAAAACAGTGTTTTAAACCAAGCCTTCAGTTTGGATGGCAAAACTTTTTATCTTACCACTGCCATCTCTTGCTCTCTCAGCCTTTTATTAGCTGTGCTTGGATCTTAATACGACTATGCAAAAATGGTGTTATTATTCGGACAATTCCAGGGAATGTTTTTATGGGCAATTTTAAAAGCCAACTTACTCTAAAGTATATTTTTGGAAGAAGTACTTTTCTCCAGTAATATTTTTGACACTATATAAATGTTTTTATTAGCTACATTTGAGTTTGGGTAAAGAAAAAAAGTAACTTTTTTTCCACTTGGTAGTTTTAGAATGTAATTTTAGGTTGCATTTGTACTAAATACTCCTAGGATCGTTATTCTCAATTAGAAGTGGTTAAGTATCTGATGAGTAGAACACTGACCAATACTGAACACACAGGAGACAAAAGTCTCTAGCCTCAGCTTATTTAAGGGAAAAAAAAAACTTCCAAAGTTTTATGAGGGCTCCTGCCATGGAGGTGGTGATGGTGATGGTGGCCAAGTGCTGATGGTCAGGGGGCAGTGCTGATGCTCACGGTGGTGATGGTGATAGTTGTAACAACCATTTTGGAGATTTTCTTTTTACGGGATTGTCATTAGAAAGCATCATTTACTTGAGAAGACTAGTCTGAAACATATTTTTAAAAAAATCCCTTTTAATGTCAAGCCATACAGCCAGGCAAGTAGATTGGAAATAGAAATAGAAATATTTAAAGCAACCGATTCCATTCTTCAATGTCAAGCAACATTTACAAATGTTCCTGGCAGACACATACTTCCATAGCTTTGGGACTATCATTTGTTGCCTACCAGTGTGCAAGAATAGAAAAGACAGTATGATTATCTTTATGCTTTTAGCCCCAGATACCCATTCTTTGGATTGTGATTTTTCTTGCAAAACTTTTTAAAAAACAGGTTTCACCAAAGGGTCCTGGTGAGGAATCAATATAATGATGTGAGTCAAGTGTCTTCGGGGCGTGACACATTGGAGGTCTTGGCGCTGGCCTCAGGCTCCTTTGAAAATATCAGAAGGGAAATTCACAGCGCAGTGATTCACTGGTCATATACTGAGTTGAGTAAGAGTTAACATCACAAGAGAACAACTGGTTGCTTTAACAACGTTTTCAACTCCCGATCCAGAGAAACTATATCTGAGGGTGTTGGCCTGGCACAGATTTTGTGGGTTGGGTTTCTTTTTTGGGGTTTGAAGCCCAACCTTTGTAATGCACGTGTCCTGACTTTACTTGCATGCCAAGAACCCCAACACATACCTTACATTAACTAGTGTTTTAGTGCCTCCTTTTCTCTAAGGAAAGTATGTTCTGTCAGAGTATGTCCCATAACATGCTGCCCTAGCTCCATGTTCATGTAGACTAGCAGCTGAGAACACCATCAAGGAATGAATGTACTTTCCATTTCATAATTGTTGGGTTTTTTTTTATTGACTCAGCAAATTAAATTGCTTACATTTCGAAAGAGGACATTTTCTTTTTTTCTATTTTTTGAGCATCAGCATATTATTTCAGTGTTAACTACTAGCCATTTCAGAATTTCAACAGTATTATTTGCTTTTGCAAAAAAAAAAAGTGTCTTAGAGCTTCAAACTTGAGGAAAGTAGTTTGAGGATCTTTATTTTCCTCTCTCTGTTATTATTTGAGTAATTTATTTTTTTCTTAATGGCTTTATCTTTCTCTTGGCGAGAACCAGAGTTTCTTTAAGAGATTTTTCTTTATCAGAAATTTCTTGCTAGAAGAACAGTTGTAGAATAAATGATCATCTGCATAAGTTTATCATCAAAGACATGAAAAGGTGATAAAGGACCAGTGGAGAATGTGTTTTTAATGACAATAACATGACTTGACACATCCCTGATATTTGGCTATAAGACAAATTATAGACATATTTTAGAATCGGAAATGTATAGAATTACATGATTATAGAACAGAAAAATTCACAATGGTTTACTTATAATATCATGTGCATAACAACGCTCAGTGCTAAGAGTGGAGAAAAGAAGCCAAGTGTGGAATGAAATTGGAAGAGAAACCTTATCAAAATTAGGTTTTGGCAGGCTGAGGAGGCCCACATGTGCCAAGTTTTAACTGAAAACTAATTATAACGGTCACATTATGAACTATGCAGAAAGAAGGAAGTTATTGATTCTGGTGATTTAAAGCACAGGTGATGGAATTTTTTAAAACACAGGTATAAGCATTTCGTTTTGGAAAAGAGCATCTCCTTAAAACTGAACCTTTCGGTCTGTTCCCTTTAGCTGGTATCAAGAAGAATGAGAAATTATAAATAAGTATTTAAAAAAGAAAATTTAAACAGAAAGGGTAGGCTGTACACAGTGATTCCAATAAATGGACTGCATTTCTTGGCTTTTACTTCTGTGATCGTAATCTCACTTAAAATACATTAGGTAGGTGATGCTAAAATATTTTAGTGTTTCATGCAAGGAGAGGCATCTGATGGGGACACAATGACTTGTGTGGCTTCAAAAATTGAGGCCGTGGCTGCAGCGATATTCCATTTTGTTGGTAGAGGGCGCTCTTGTAAAGAAAATATAGTGACTGCTGAAATCTCGCCCCGCTCTGTGATGTCAGCGTCACCATGGAGATCTCATTCCAGTGAGGGGGACTGGATTCCACAGTCCTGCTTTGGAAATGTGTAAATAGCAGATGCTTTTATTGCCTTTGTTTGGATCTCTGTCCGTGTACAGCAACTCAAGCCGGAAGCTCAGAGGAGGGGGAAGTCCATATTTGTCTGTAGTAGCTTTTTACTCCCTGGAAGCAGCTCAGTCTCCTGGGACAAGTGTGCATAATGACAAGTTAGTGGGAAAGATATAAATTCAGATTTCACATAAAAAGAGTCAGAAAGCCGAATATGTTTTCCTAGGATCAAAGAAATAATTCAAACTTCCTTTTTAAAAAATGCATTAGACACTTTTTAGTGTTAGAAACGATTAATGTACAATATATGTGATAACTATTATTAAAATGGTTTTATTAATGGAAATTTATAATACACAAATATAAGGGTACATATTTCTTTTTCTTATTTATTTATTTGAGAGAGAGTGAAGGAGAGCACAAATGGGGGTGGAGGGGCAGAAAGAGAGGAAGAGGGAGAAGCACAGTCCCCACTGAGCAGGGAGCCCAACATGGGGCTCGATCCCAGGACCCTGGGATCATGACCCAAGCCGAAGGCAGACGCGCAACCAACTGAGCCTCCCAGGCGCCCCTGTGGGTACCTATTTCTATGCTTGGAATAGATTTGTTTTCCTGTAGCTTGGTAGTTAAGAGCCTACTTTTGAAATTGTTTCAAATTTCTACGCATCTTCTGTTGAATCTGGCTAAGTTGTTTTTTTAAATCTGTACAATCAGGATACAAATAACATCTAACTATTGTCAATAGAGTCTGTCTCCTTTATAGCAGAGAGGGTTCAATGCAATAATGTATATTGAGGATTACATGTAATAATGTATATGGAATTATTCTTCTTTTAAATATTTTACCTATTTTTTTGAGACAGAGAGAGTAGGAGCAGGGGGAGAGGCAGAGAGGGAAGGAGAAAGAGAGAGAGAGAGAGAGAAGCAGACTCCCCACTGAGCACAGAGTCCAACTTGGGGCTCAAGGCAGGGCTCTAGTCCAGGACCCTGAGGTCATGACCAGAGCCAAAGTCAGACACTTAACCAGCTGAGCCACCCAGGCGCCCCTGTAGAACTCTTCCTGTTGCTGTATCACACCAAGAATTTTCGTCTTATCCTTATATCTTCATCATATAAATTACTGTGGTGAAACATATTAGAATCAATGTGGAAACTGAGAACCAAGAGAACTTAAGGAACTGTTCCAAATTTGTACAATGTTTATGTCAAATCTAGGCTCAGAACCCAGGTATCCTGATTCTCAAAGGGCTTTTTCCAGTACATCTGTCAATTACAACCACCCATGTTTTTTGAGGCACAGTGGGTGTGGCACTATGCTAAGCGCCATCAGAGATAAACTCTGATGCAACAAATGGGATGTCTTTATTTGGGATTAGAGTTTCATATAATAACCAAAGCACTGGGTAAGAATGGTAAATTAATTGATAGAATATTAAGCAGTGTATACCATAAACTGATTACCTCCTTTGTGAACTACATATAATACATGTACAGTTTCTTTTCTAGTGTAAGGGTATTTTGACAGAGGATGGTTTTCTCAGAGGAATACAGATCTCTGGAACCCACAAAACTAAAAGTCATGACAGATCCCAAGGGGTCCTGAGTTCAGACATGGTTTATAGAACGAGACTTGTGCTGGCAGGTGACCATACCCGTTACTGACAGTCACAGCATCATTTCAGTGGAAGCCTGATGGAAAGCATGTACCGTATCCCAGCTTCTATGTTAGCAACTTCTACCAGCCTTGCACCATTTCTCTGATGCTAATTCAAAGTATGCTTTTCACCAAAATAATTATACTAGTAGAATTCCTATTCCCTAAGTGAAAAGGGGCCCCTGTATGCTGTATTTTTAGCCAGATTCACTTAGGAAGGAAGCCTGTTGATATAGTGCCCAGGAGCTACCTACTATGTTTTATTTTTTATTTGTTTATATTAGGTATACATTTGGCTTATACTTACTTGGAAGTAAAAATGCATTTGAGCTAATAAAAATAACTAAAATGGATTGAGGACTTATTTTCCTTTGATTCACAGTCTTAACTCATCTAATCTTTAAAGCAACAGTATGATGAACGTATTTGATAATGAGGCACGAAGAGATGAACATCTAAGTGGCAGAGTTGGGTTAATTCGGAACCTGGGCTTTGGTGACAGGGTATGCTCTTGGGAAGTTGTGCCAGAGCAGATGTCTCTGTGGTGATGAAGAATCCCACTCCCTCTGCCCTGACTAAATGTAGAATCTTGAGAAATATGATGTGTTTCAAGATAGCTGACTGGGATTTCCTGACTTGCCCGAGTCAGAGGTGGTCATAGTGCAAAGACAGCAACTCAGCCACCTGACTCCAGGCCCATGACATAAACCACCGACAGAACAATGCAGTTTACTTTCTGCTAAGTTACTAATTCACAACAGTGTGTTAGGAATTCTTTGCAGTATAAGTCTATACACATATGTACTGGAAAAGAAGAGACGAAGAATGAAGGCAGTTGTATTCTCAAGGCCTAGCACAATGGCTAGTAAATAATGTGTGTTTAATAAACATTTATTGAATGATGACTAAGGGTTCAGGGAAGGGGTAAATCACTTTGGATTGGAGTGGATAGCTAAGGTAAGGCTTGAATCTTCAACTGAGCCTTGAGTCATGAGAGAGATTTGAATAGGCAAAGAGTTAGGTAGGAGGGGGTACCAAATGGGGAAAAAAAGTCATATAAAGATCCTTGCAAGTAGGAAAGAAGAAGCCCTTTTCTGAGAAGAATATGTAAAGCAGATAAATTGGAACGTGTTTTCGGTTAGACCATAGCCCTTGCATTTGTCCTTATATCCATTCATCCATCCATCCATCATCCATCCAGACATCCAGTCATCCATCCATCCATCATCCATCCAGACATCCAGTCATCCATCCATCCATCATCCATCCAGACATCCAGTCATCCATCCATTCATCCACCCATCCATCCATCCAAACATCCAGTCATCCATCCATCCATCCAAACATCCAGTCATCCATCCATTCATCCACCCATCCATCCATCCAAACATCCAGTCATCCATCCATCCATCCAAACATCCAGTCATCCATCCATTCATCCACCCATCCACCCATCCAAACATCCAGTCATCCATACACCCATCTGATAAATGCTTATTAAGTATCAGGTATATGGCGTGACTACTGTAGACTCGAAAAGTAGGTTGGGACCAGATGGAATGCCAGACTCAGAAGATGAACTTTAACTTGATGATCATAAGCCATTGATGTTTTTCTGAGTCATGGAGAGAGATTTTGAAAGTTTAAAAGAAAGAATAGATTAGCAGAATTAAACAGGATGGATTGGAGAGAAAGAGGTAGGAGTAAGAAAACCCACCAGAGGGAAATGCCAATGTGCACAGGTAAGAGGATAAGCTCTGGACCGCTGTGGTAATGGGGGTAAAGAGAAGGCGGACAGGAAAAGGCCTGGGTTTGAGAGATGTTAATCCATAAATGGAATTTGTTTTTTTTCAGCTGGTGATCCCACTGAATTTTGAGAACCTCAAATTTAAAAAGGAATAACACTGTATAGATGTATAAAATCAGATCTTTATGCAAAACATTGGTAATCCATTGATATTAGAGTAATGCCAAGGAAAATCCTCACGGCATGTTGGCTTACAGAAGAAAGTTATACATCTTCTGTTACTCTTTTTTTGTTAGATGGAATACATTACAGCCACCTCCAGATCAATGACACAGAGTGAAAGCATGGATAATTGAAGTGCATAGGTTATCCTAAACCCATCTTTATTGTAACCTTGTGTTTAAGCCTCCTTTTCTATCAAATGTTTTATCAAGGCTTCTAACAAGGAGCAGTTTTATAACTTTGAATTTGATCTCCTGACCATACGTACCTTCTGCGGTGGGAGGTTGTGAACAGGGAAATGGCTAAATGGTGCCAGAGCAGAGAGCACAGAAGACATTACAGTTTCTACTAGTTCAACAAATGCTTTGATTTTAGTCACTGAAGATTGAGAGGTAAATGAATATATGTTGCTTGGCACTGACATGACTTTTCCCTGTTTTTTTTTGTGTGTGTTTTGGGCGATGACAGTTATTTTTCTTTAACAATCGCTGCATTCCTTTTACGTTCTTGGAATCCTGGAGTTGGAAACAACATCAAAAGTTCATCATGTCTCATTTCCCACTTGCCAACAGAATTAAACCTAAACTGTCCAAGCTGGATCATTGGCCGTTCTGTTCTTTGAGTCTCGGCCTTAAGAGGATGGTCATGGATATATGATGGAAGGGAGTTAGTTAACTGGCAGCCTGCTTATCACGTGCTGTAGTTTTAATGATAGTTATCTGCCTGCGTAGTAATAGCATAAAACACGCACACATAGAGGAATGTGATCTGGCCGGCAGTCTGATGTTCTAGAATACAGATATTGGGAATGTGTGCAATGAAAGGACAATTTCCTTTGGAAAATGGTATTTTTCATTTGTTCGAGACTTGTCATCATGTTTGGCACACAGTGTAGCTCAGAGCGGGCCCATCATAAATGTTTATCAGCCAGAGAAGTGTGGCTGCCCAGGAGAGTGCGTATCATTACTTTCCATTGTGTGTTCCCGGAGTTCTTTTCACCTCTGGCTGTCAGTGAGGAACCCAAGGGATCCCCGTCACACATTAGTCCATATGATGCTGTGTGAAGAAAAGAGTTCCAGAATCAAATAAGGGTGGGAAATACTGTATTTCCTCTCTCCTCTTTGGAGTTGTGATGTACATGAGCATGTGAAGGGTTTTGCAAGGACCAGAAATAAAGAAACCTGTTTATATTGGATGAACTCAGTATTTACCAAATCTATTTGCTTACAGAACCCCCCCTTTTATTTTTTTACATAAAACATATTAACCATTCACACTCTAAGAAATACTACCTTTTAAGGTTAATGGTTCACATTTTTGCCTGAGGGAGAGACCATGTTTTACTCATTTTTGTGTGTATATGCTCCATGCTAATTGGCATATAGTAGGCTCAATAAAGACTTACACGTGTAAGATGAAAATGGCCTGTATGGGGTTGGTTGGGATGACATCAACCGCTGATCATGAAGGCTGGGTGGGGTGGTTGTCATGAAGATAAAGATGGACAGGGTCACAGTTGGGATCAGACAGAAAGGGAGGAGTGAAATGGAGTGGGTTCCGAATGCAAAGGGCCTGTTTTTTTATTTTGTTTTGTTTTAAAGATTTTATTTATTTATTTGACAGAGAAAGAGAGAGAGAAAGAGAGCACAAGCAGGGGGAGCAGGAGAGGGAAAAGCAGGGTCCCCACTGAGCATGGAGCCCGATGTGGGGCTCGATCCCAGGACGCTGGGATCATGACCTGAGCCGAAGGCAGCCACTTAACCGTCTGAGCCACCCAGGCGCCCACAAAGGGCCTGTTTTTATCCCAAGCAGAAGACCGGAGATTCTGACACCACTCTTAAGGATTTTTAGTCCATTTTCCTTGATCACTACAATGTCTGTCTTAAATCACCTATATTTTCAAGCTTTTCCGAAACATGTCATGGATGTACCTCACTTACACTTAATGTTTATTATCAAAGTATTCTAAAAATGTCATTCTTAAAATTTCAGCCAAGCGATTATTTGGAAATGAGAGCTTATTTGGAAAAACTATCTGAAGGCTACACATCACTGTATTTGGGGCCTCTAAGTAATGCTGTGTTCTCCCAAATTACTACTGTTAAGTCTTACAGTACCTTTGATGTGTCAGGACAGTGCTACCAAGCATTGACATAGAGCAGAACCCCAGAGACGCCCTGCAGATGACTGCAAACAAATGAGGGAGGATCTAATAGTAAACCCAGGCCAAAAGGATCTGCCACTCCAGGGGGCGTTGTCTGTGGGCCTCAGATATCCAAGGGAAAATTCTATTAGAAAGTCTATTTCATAGAGCTCTGAATGGGTGCCTTCAGTTGGCTGCTTCATGATGTGCTTCAAGCAAAGGAAATTGAAACTAGATAGAAATCAGCAGTGTTCCCAGTGCCTTCTGTTGACATCATACATGTTGTGAACAAAATATTACACCACATATCCAATGACAGAGCAGTATGCTGGAAATTATTCCTTTTGACCACATGTCCTTGAAAAACGACATTTAGCTCTCTTATTCCTCCAAGTTCTTATTGGAGGATGAGTTGAATAAATATCCCAAGGTGGTTATAAGACTTTCCTTTTGCATAACTACAAGAAGCTAGGTAGCACAGGAGTTTTTAAGTTTAGCATAACTTGAGTGGTGAGCATACAGTTGCCCAGTCTCTGTATCTGAATCTCAGAAATACTTATTCTATTATTCCTTTTACGAGGACTTCTTCTTTTGTTTCAACCAGAGGTAGAATGGGTCTAAAGGAGATCATTATATTTATATTATGATACAGATAATTTTCTTCAGTAGTTACCCCAAGTAAGAGTGATCACCGCGTGTATAGTATATTTGTTGCTAAAATCATACACATTTATTGCTGTTGAGGAATATTATGTTCAAATGAATAAAGGGGTGTTCCTTTCCCACGTGTCGCCACATCCACTCTATTATGAAAATCAAGGGCTCTTGCCTCTTGATAGGTCAAGTAGTAAGTGTGACAGTTTACTGGTTCTATTTTCCTTATCCGTCTTCCTGCACAACTGAAATGTAACATGTTTCTTACTAGTAACAGATGCTGGAAAGCTTCTTTTGAAATTCCTCGGAGACGTTGTCCTGTTGAGTCCATTAGATGTGGGAAGTGGCTTTATGCAGATGTCTACTTGCGGGGATGCAATGTTGTAATTGCTGTTCTGCTGACCCCTTGCTGAGTGCCATGCTTTTCTCTTGTAGGTGATGTGCCTTCAGGACTTTTTTGGTGACGATGACATTTTTATTGCATGTGGACCGGAGAAGTTCCGTTACCAGGATGATTTCTTGCTAGATGAAAGTGGTAAGGAAAAAAAAAAAGTTCAAAACCAAGGAAAATTTGAGGCAGCTTTCCAAAATGAGCCGCACCAGGCCAAGATTATGTCAACCCCAAAGCTACCAAATCAGTTTCAGATCCTCACCCAGCATGTCTTTTCCATATCTCGAATTTCTTTGATTTTCTTTTATATAGAAAACAGATGAAACGATAATTGGAAAGGTTAAATCATTCAGAAGAGTAAATTACTAATGGTTAATTTATAACCACTTAATAACTAAATTGATGTTTTATAGAAAACCATGATGCAGATTTCTACATTTTTAATTCTCTCTGTTTTGCCAACACATGTAGTTGAGAGATTTGTAATCATAAAATTATTGAGTGTGTTTCTAGGTGGAGCTTTCAGGAGCCTCCTGTGGTTCCTAACTGGGAGGGAGAGTGGCCCGGCATTCCTACAGAATTTGTATGTCATTAGCATCTGTGAGGGACCACAAAGGAGGAGGGTAGTGTCCTTCAATTCGAATTGAAATGTGATTGTTTGTAATAGATGAAGAAGAGACTGTTGATTAAGAGGGAAAGACGTGTCTCCCAAAATGAATATGAAAGGTTGTGACTTGAAGAAAGACTTTTTTTCTGATGCTATAAGTCATTTCAGAATCTTAACAGCATCCCAGGAAAGATTATTGCACTGACAGAAGAGACCGCTCCTTAATCATATTACTTCTAATTTAATTAGAGGAATATCACATATTTATGGACAATGCAGACACTAGATAGTTGGAAATGCTTTTTGAAGTGGTAATGAATTTTCTGCTTAAACGCATGCAGAAACAAATCAGTGAGCTTTTGACTAAGGGGATGGAAAATACTTGCGCACTGACAGGTTAGGATAAGTGATGTGATGTCGGGGTCCCACTCGCCCACTGCTGATGCATGTTCACATACAGGGCCTCCATTAATACATATGGATGCATATCGTCTCTATGCATTTAAACCTAGTATGATTATTTCATCATTTAGAAATGACTTTGGGTGTGTGGGGAGGGATAAGAATAAGAGATTGCCCCCGATTGTGAAAATTGCAAATGCCCAATGAAAGTACATATATGATATAATATGTTAGATAGATAGATAATCTGACAGAAGTGTCATGTGAAGAGATTTAAGTTATTTTGGTTCAAAGAACCTAACTGGAAGGTATCTCTTTCTTTCTAAATCAGTTTTCTCTAAATACATTCCATCTTTATTTTATTTTATTTTTTTTAAAGATTTTATTTATTTATTTGAGAGAGAGAGAATGAGAGATAGAGAGCACGAGAGGGAAGAGGGTCAGAGGGAGAAGCAGACTCCCCGCCGAGCAGGGAGCCTGATGTGGGACTCGATCCCGGGACTCCAGGATCATGACCTGGGCCGAAAGCAGTTGCTTAACCAACTGAGCCACCCAGGCTCCCTAAATACATTCCATCTTTATCTCTGGTTGATACGCCCTTTGGGGGCAAAGATTTATGCAAATACACCAGGCACGGGGAGCCCTCAGGGAGGGCTCTTCCCAACCCACTCCTTCCTTCCACAGGATGAGACAGCCTTGCCGTTGTGTCAAACAAGAGAATGTTAAAGGAGTCAGGAGGGAACCCACAGCACAATTTTGAGAAAAATAAGCTGCCCTGACTTTCAATTTAAAGAAAATAGCTGCTTCTGATAGAATAGTCTGAAAGAACAGATGCATTCTGAAGGTTTCATTGATTGCTTTGATAGAAAACAACCTGTCAAATTCCAACTGGAATACAGTTCAGTTTCAAATCAGCACTGTTGACCTGGGGCTGCCAATGCCTCTATCCAGCCTCCAGGTAGACTTGGGGCCTCTCCCCAACCTAGCTCCCGCGGCCCCCCGCCCCCCCCCCCCCCCCCCCCCCCCCGCACCGTGAGACCTCTGGGCTGGGCTTTCCCTTCCCTACACTCTGCTCTCACACTATTCCCTGGTGACAGCAGGCAGACAGGCTTTCTGGAAAGTACAACAGAAAAAAATACCAGAAAATCCATTGTGATTTCCCTTTAGAATTTTCCTCATTAAAAAGAATACAGGCAGATAGACAGATTGATATCTACATATATGCATAATGGTGCACACACGTGCATCAGAACACCTTGCCCATCACATACAGTTTGGCACTTGGAAAGACCATTTCAAACTATTCCAGTGGGAAAGTGAGAACTTCACGTTCTTACCCCTGATGAATATATCCTAACTGTTTCTTGGTGTGAAATCCATTTGCTGAGTAACAGTGTCCTCCCCCATCCTGAGAGAAACACGTGGATTGGGGGAAGGGGGTAGAAAAAGAATCTAAATTGAGATTTTACTTCCTTGGATGAACTTACTCTGAGACTAAATTCACACATTGACAACTGCAATTTCCCTGTTGCTTGTACAGCTTGTTCTAGTGCTAATGTATTAAAATTTGAATCTTTTTTTAAGTGCTCTGAGATGATTTATCCCAGCTTATCTGTACTTGCTAAATGGTATTTGCACATTGAGGCTTCATTTGGCCTGTTCCATAGTAGCTTCCTAAAAGGAGTATCAGCGGGGGGTTCAGACATCTTCAGAATTAATACTCAAGCAGGGCTGTGCTTGATTTAATGGCATCAAGAAGAGGCCTTTTGCCACAAGGCAGCACTTTTATTTTATCTTTCAAAATTAACCCAGCTCCCAGTGTGCTCAGGATTAGCAATAATACATCCCCCTAATTACTGCTGGGAAAGCTCCTGGAGACCGCTCATGAGGTCTTTCCAATGAGGAATTCTGCCATTACTGACTTATATTTCATGGGCTACATTAGAGCCAGATCAATATTAGAAACTGTGAGGGAGCATTCTTCCTCCCCTAAATTTTCACATGAGAAGAAAAACCAAAAAAAAAAAAAAAAGTCTTCCTTTTTCCATCTTAAAATGTAACTCATTTTAGCAATATCGTCATCAATCAGTGGAGTCTTAGCACCTTCGAAAAATGGTGGATACAGCACTATATATAGAGACAGACAGGCCAACAGCTCCTTCCCCTGCATGGGCTGCTGCTGTCTCATTTAGAAGGATGAAGCATAGGCAAGGAAAATGCCAACTTGGAGACAGGAAGCTTGACATAGTTTTGCTTATATATTGATGATAAACTGACGAATTTGTGATTTTTGTTGCCATTAAAAAGTGACAGGATTTTGTTGAGAAATGCCCACCTTGCACCTGGCTGGGGGGTCGGGGGGACAGTTAACTCCTTGGTGATGAGCCTGTCACAGAATATCACCGTCTGCCCCCCAGCCTCAAGCCAACACCCCCAAACTTGCTTGGCCAGTTTATTCACCCATGTACCTCACCCCTGCTGGGCCCGCCACATGCTCAGGAATCTAAGTGTATCTCTCACTCTCTCTTTTTACCAATTCCTGAGTGCTCTTGATTCTGATGTTAATAGGCATTACTTCAAACTTACACATTTTTGCATAGGTGTTGTATGAATTTCCTAAGGCTGCTGTAAGAAAGCACCATGAATTGGGTGGCTTCCGACAACAGAAATCGATTCTCTAATAGTTCTGGAGGCCAAAAGTCCAAACTCAAGGTATAGGGAAAATCTGGGCTCCCTCTGAAGGCTCTGGGTCAGAATCCTTCTAGGCTATAATCCTAGTTCCTGGGGGTTGTTGGCAGTCCTTGGAATCCCTTGGCGAGTACTGCGCCATTACTCCAGTCTCTGCCTCCAACCTCACGAGGCCTTCTTCTCTATGTGTCCAAATTTCCCTGTTCTTATAAGGACACCAGTTATTGGATTAAGGTCCACCCTAACCCAGTATGACTCCATTTTAACGTGGTTACATCCGCAAAGACCCTATTTCCAAATGAGGTCACATTCACAGGTACCAGGGTTAGGAGTTCAGTATATCTTCTGTGGGACACAGTTCAACCCACAAAAAGATGTTTGAGGTTGTCTGGATTTTATTTGAGCTTGGGTTACAAGTAAACCCATTTTTATTTGTTTGTTTTGACCTGTCTTTCGATTTGAGCAGTGATGGCTTTGTATTAATCAGTAGAATGAATAGACAAGATTGCTGTGACGAGACTGTCCCCTCTGTTGGCCTTTCATAGGTTGGGTCCCTCACCGGATGGGTCGGAAGAGTGCCCTGAGATGGTATGAGCAATGCATTGGTCAGCAGCGTGTTTGACAGAACCTCTCTTGAAATACTTCTGAATAAGATAAAAAATAGAATGTCTGAAGGACATAGGTGGTTGTGTTTTTACTTGATAGAACTGTCCTGTCCAAGAGGCACTGAGGTATAGATTGATGGCACTGTGTTGGAGGAGATCGCTATTAGAATTGGCCCATGAGGTCCCCGAAGGGAGGGAGTGTTTGTGCGCTGGGAGTCATGCCAGTAGGGTTCTTCCTTCGATTCCGTGTAGTTTAGTGTGGCTAGAAATGCCCATTTGAGAACACGGTTGGTGTGCGGATGAAATTATCTGGTAGGAAAACAAGGATCCGCAAGGATTTTAGCAGAATGAACTGTATCCACGAGGATAAAATTGAATTGGTATTAACAAAAAGTAGTGCTTTAGTTTTGTTTGTTTGTTTGTTTGTTTGTTTTAAGAAATCCGGTTTTACCAGCTTAGTCAGGAGTAATGGAGTTTTAACAGTAGAACATGTGAACATTTTAGTTGACGGAAGGCTTCTTGTGAGATGTGGCTTATTTGCTGTCTGGATTGTAAGCATGTCATATGTGATAAAACCTTTCAGCCTCTCTGATTGAACATGGCAAATGTTGACTGGAGGAAAAAAGTTAAAATGAAAAATGTTCTTCAAAATTCACAGAATTACTGTAGAAGCCTAGGAAGTATAGTGTAGAAGAATAGACAAAACTTAAATAATTGGGCTTTTTGTAAGTTGGTAGCATTCATACTTTCGAAGTCATGAAAGTTTAAAAGTGCCCCAAGGCTTTCGGGATACCATGTGTGTGTGTGTCCATGTGTGTGCATGCACATGTGTGCATAATGTCCTATTTCTGGGGAATGCCAATCCAGCTTCTCCCTGCATGAGGCACGCCTGTCTGGAGTGCAGTGTTTTTCCTGGGTATGTGATTCTAGTAGGAACATTTCCTTGGCTTTTCTTACGGAGCCCCTGGTGTTGGGTTCCCAGAATCCATTTGGTAAACATTTCTAGAAATACTCCATCATGACCACGTTCCAGGGACCCATGTCCTGAGTGAGATGAGACCGAAGTTGCATTAGGCACCATTTACCAAGCAATGATCCCTGAGTGTTTTTCTCAACTCTGGGTGGTAAGAAAATGGGGTTAGAACCTAGAATAGTAGAAACAGTATGGGGTTAGGGTTAGAAGGCAGGTGTAGTGCAAGCTCCGTGTCCGACTTGCTGTGTGGTCTTTGTGTCTCCAAGCCTGCTTCCTATTCTGTGAAACATCTTTTTTTTTCCTGGGTTGTAATGGACCTCAAATGAGATAATAAATGTCAAAGCACATTCAAAACTGTGTTCCTTATTACTTAGTGAATGATGTTAGTGAATGACACCTCAGCTGAAATATCCCTCCTAGCCGAACTGCAACTGGACTCAGCCACATAGGTTCATTTGCAGGGCTTAATTGGAGGCAGATGTCACCAAGATTTGGTTTGGGTGCTCTTTAGAACGAAAAAGCACTTGTCCATGGCTTTCTTCCCACCTTCAACTTTTATTCCTGTGGTGGAGGTAAGAGGGAATTAGGGACATTTGAAAATACTCACTCTTCTCCGGAGGGAATCTCTGGAAGATTAAACCAGCCACATTTAGAACCAGTCAGACTTTTCAAATGGACCACGTTCAGGGGTCCCAGCCTGTATGTCCACATGGATTTAGGTCAAAGGGATTTTCGATGGCCCGCCGCCCTGTCCCAGGGCTGGTGATGCTGGGAAACCACAAGGTCATTGTGAACACCAGGAAAATGCTCAGAGTCTGGATAGAGACCAGGCCTCCTCACACAGTGGGTTTTGAGCTACTGCTAACAAAATTCATTTGTTCTTTCATGTATCCATTCGTTTATTCAATAGGCTAAGCTAACTTAGCATGTGCCAGGGAGTATGGTAGACACAAATAACTGTCAGCCTTGACACTTACATGAAATAGGACCCATCATGTGACTTTTAATACTGCGTATGTCTAAAGGATCTCTGGTACTGAACTTTGACTCTAAATATTACTTGGTGCTCATTGCTGTAGTGTATTTTCTTCCTTTGGAAAAAAATTGTGGGAAATGACTAACGGGGTCACAATGGACTGACTTCTCTTTATAGAGTTAAATTTTAATCAGATTAAAGACCAGTTTAAATTGAATCTGCGGGAAGATTTCTTTGAGATGTGTAGTACTTCATGCTGGAATATCTTACTGTTTCAATAAATGTTAATTCTAGGAATGTATAGTTCTTATTTAAAAAAAAAACCCGATGGCTGTCTTGTTGAATAATTGCCAAGTTTCTGTGGCATTTCATTGTCGTGCAGAAAATCTGGTATAATCTTGACTGCGTTGATTTATAGAATACAGCGCGATGCTTAAAGTAGAGGGCTTTAAGGTTTTTGTTTGTTTTGAGTTCCAGAGAGCACATTGGTAACCTGCTTTGCTCGTCAGCAAGTTCCCATTCACCTCTTAGCAGTGGTAAAGCTAGAGGGGTTCTGAGACTTTCTCCACCATAGCTACACTTCAGTTCATGTATAAACATAAAGTTCCCCAGAACATAGTGATATTTCCAAATTTCATAGTTGCCAAGCTACGGAGACCTATAGAGTATTATCCTTTGGAGACAAGCTCTAACCCCAGTACAAGCTAGTTCCTTTGCTACAAATAGATGATTTTCTACTTAGGAAATCAAGACATTATATAACACATGCAGTCTTTTCCTTTACACTTTCTCTTCTGTTCCGTACGGGCTTCTTTTTTTTTTTTTTTGTATTCAGTCACAATGACACCTGAACTGTTGACGTGGAAATACCCTACACATATAACATTGGGCAATGAGTGCTACACAGTAGGAGTCTTGGAGGCCATCAGCCCACTGCCCTGCCCAGTGCAGAAATCTCCCACACAGCATTGCGACAGCTGCTCATCCATCCCCAGCTAGAACCCTCTGTCTTGCAGCTTACAACTGTGTAAGAAGGCCAATCCCACTGTCCACCAGTGCTGATTTTTTTTATAAGTTCTTTCTTATCTTGGGCCCCTATTAATCTCTCTCTAGCTTGTACACAGAGGTCCTGATTCTGCCCTATGGGGTAAGAAATACAGCCCATTGCCTTCATTTGCAGAAGATGAGCTGGTGTCGTAGACCACCAGGTTGATCAAAGTCATTGATCAATGACTTTGTGATTGTGAACTATATTATTTGCCTTTCCTCCTGAACCAAAATATCTCTGTGTATTCCTCCCTCCCCCTCTCATGTTTCATAGGAAGAAGCCTCCTTCTTCATAGGAAGAAGAGCCTCTTGTTCTTTCTAAAGGCAAATGCAATGTTCTTGATTTTGGCTTCTCTCTTCTTTGTGACCTTGTCTATCAGTGTTCCTTTCTTATTCTTCTTGGGAATTTGTTATTTTACCCTATCTTCACTGTCTCTTCTCAACCTGCAGTCACAATTAAATTTATCCTCTCCTCAAAGGGCCTTCAGTCATCTCTATCATCTAATCAAACCATTGTGCCCTTTCTGTGCCAAACAGCTTTAAAAGGCAAAATTACTAAAAAAAAAAAAAAAAGAAAGAAAGAAAAAGAAAAAGAAAGCAAAACTACTGTCCTCGAGGCCTCCACGTCTTCATCCTGACTCACTTTTTATACCCTTGGGTAATCAGTACATTGAAAACACGAGAATTATGGGCAATCTTTTTTTCATTAAAAAATTGTCTTCCACTAGCCTTTTAAAGTTATGTAGTGGTAGAAGTTCTTCTTTTGCCACTGTATGACACTCAGGCACAGATCTCAAGACTTTTCTCTTCCCTCCTAAGGTAGTAAAAAGTATTATGGACTCTTCTAGCTACAAATCACCATCTCAATCCAGAAAAGAAAATATCTAGCCCCAGGCAATAGTCATTCAAAATTGGAATTCTTTTTTTCGTACCCACGCAGGGCCCAATGTAGTGAGTCCCTTCTCTGAAGGAAAAAGGTAGGGTTCTCCTTTTTCACTTACCTCCTCCCTGTTGTTTTTGATCCTTTCAGGGTTGGAATAGAGAAGGGTGGAGAGAAAGGGGGGGATGAGAAAGGGGAGGTGGGGAGTCCCTACATGACAGCACTGTTGTAAGACGGCTTCAGGCTGTCTGGGCCTGCAGATGTTATATTAAGCCAACTTCTCTTTTGGGTGTTTTTATGGGTTCTTCAGGGACCGTCACTGGGAACATTCCACTCTTCTTCTTTGATGTGGTCAGTTCAGTTTCTTCCAGTTTTGGGTGTTTCTCTGTTAGTCCTTGTTTCCCAAAGCTCTCCCTGTTGACCTCAGATGATCCTCTTGGGAAGAATTTAAATTAGCTCCATGTCAACTCACACCCTCAGATCCATCAACACACTCACATGTCCTTTCTCCCGACAACAGGCTACCCCATGCAGCCAAGCCTCCTTTACTCTGCTGCCAATGGTTCTCCAGTGAAAGCCAAACACTCAACCACCAGTGTGTTATTCCCCTCCATCTGCAGATGACACTGACCCGTCTCTTCAGATCTCCCAGTGAAGCCCTAACTGAGAGGAAGAGAAGTATCTCCCCTCTTTTGGAAGGAGGGAATTCATAGCACAACTCTCTGAAGAAGGCCTTCTCACAAATCCCTTTTCTCTCTGATAATGTTATGCCTTTTATACTTTTGAAATGGGTAAGAAAACTAAGGCACGTAATTTGTTCAGATCTACTTTGAAATTTCTAGAAGGTGATCTACCTTGCAATTTACTTTGGTATCTGATACACATCCCCTTGCAGTCTGGACGAAAATTCCATTTTGAATCCTGTGACATTGGTGACTGCCTTCCACTCCTACCACATAGATAATAGTTCCATAAACAAGGATAACCTTCAAATCACTATATCCGATGCTCTTTTTTTCTCTTTTTCCTTCCCAACTTCTTTGTGGCATTTGACACTTTTGAGGCTTCCCTCCTTGAAATTCTCTCTTGTCCTTCATGGGGTTTGCTGTTCTGGTCTTCTGCCTCCCTTCATGACTGCTCCTGAGCTCCTTTCAGTTTTGTTCTGCCATGTATCCCTTAATAATCGTTCCTGAAGATTCATTCCTCAACCCTTTTTTCTACTTAATTACTTTTAATTCTTAGCCAAGTTCATCTACCTTAATGGTTTCAGCAATGATGGTTATGGTAGACAGTGATGGTGACAAATGGCAACCAGATGGTATGCAATAAGCAAAGTCTTTGAAGTATGTATAATTTTCCCAATTTTACAATTAAGGAAATTAAAGCTTTGATGATAAATAATTTGTCCAAGGCCACACAGCTAGTTAGTGTTGAAGGCAGAGTTCAAACCCAAGTTTGTTTATGTTTGACAGTGCACCCTTACGTTCTAAGTACACCTCCTCTCAGATCTCCATCTCTAACCCTGACTCCTCTCAGGGGCTCCAGAACCATCTTTCCAGCTTGCTAGTATGAATTTTCTTATGGGTTATTCCACAGCCGCTTGAAGTTCAGCATATCCCACAAGTGAACTCATCATCTCCTGAGTCGATTTTATCCAACTCCTTCTATGTTTCCTGTATTCGTTCATGGCATCAGCCCTCTCCTTAACACCAACGTTGCAACACATGGAGGTGTCTTTTACCTCACCTTTACCCCCTCACCTTTACTCCTCATATCCCACATTTAGTTGCCTGCTTTAAGTCAGTTACTCATAATCTCTTGCTTAGACTCTTACAGTGATGCTTTAACTTGCTTTCCTGGCTTCAGTTGTTAATTGTTCCACACCTTTGTACACAGGGTCATTCTCCTATACTCACCTGAATAGCTCTCCACCGCCCAGAGACTCCTTGGCATGTCATTCTAGGACAGTCGTAATTCAGCTTTGTATCCTTCCAGACTTACCACTGCTTTATTCCTCTTCTGCCCTCCAGCCACAGTATTATTTGCAGGTCTCCCAAAACCATTTATTTTTGGTATCTCCGTCTGTTCATACTGTCCCATCAACCTGGAATGCTCTTCTTCCTTTTTCCCATCACCACCCAGCAAACTCCCTTTTGCCCTTTGAAGTTCAGTTCAAAAGTTGCCTTCCCCCATCTTGTTGGTCTCCAAAAATTACTGATTTCTCGTTTTTTTTTTTACAGACAGTTATCTCATTTAATCCTCAGAAAAACTCTGCGGTGTTGCTTTATAAATAAAGAACACCAAGTTAAGACGAGTTAAGAAACTGCTTAAGATCACATACCCAGTGGGTAACAGGGTTGGGATGAACACTGGAGATCCCAGACTCTCTGCTTTCCTCGTACTTAATTGTTAGTGCCTTGAAGCTGGTCCTCTGTATCGTTAATCTCTGTATCCCACAGTACCTATCACAGTGCTCTGAATCTAGTAAAAGCCCAAGAGATGTTAGCTGAGTCAGTGGATGCAGAAGGGATCTACTCCACCTGTCAACCTTGTAGACGCTTGAGGACTGAGGCTCGACATTTGCCCAGAGCTGATTTTTCCAGATTTGTTAGGAAAGTTCCTTCAACTGGTGCTCTTGAGACCACCCTACTCTCCTGATTACTTTTCTCTGAATACTTTCCGGTCAGCAACACCCTCTTCAAAATAAACCCAGAACTGAATGCAGTACTCCTTGAAGGCTTCCGATAGCATAGAGAATATAAACTTATTTAATAGAGGCATCGAACTTGTTCAAATGCAGCAGAAATGTGATTATGCCTTCTGTAAGCACCAGCCAAGCAATGCGGGCTCATGGTTAGCTTGCAGTCAGCTGAACTCTCTGGGGCTTTCTAATGTGATGTCAAGCCAGGTTCTACTTGTTTAAATGCATAGCTGAACCTCCATCCAGTACTTTAATTGTATTCATGCCAGAGAGCACCTTATTAATTTTAGTCATTAATTCCGGCCGCTAAAGGGCCTTAAGCATCCAAATTCTGCCTGAGGACAAATAACAGTGGAGGACAGAGTTGAAATCCAGTTTCTCTGATTTCCAGGTCCTTGCTCTTCCCAACTAAGTTACGCTGCTAGGGACCTTGCTAGCTAAAGACCAGTAGCATTGCTGCCCGAAAGCTCTCAGGCAAGAAGGAAAGAAATGAAAAGCTATAATAACCTCTCTGTGTGTCCTCAGGGACAACAATGGCAGGGCAGCCTCAGGCCCAATGGCCAGTTTTGGCTGGGCCATTCTCTTCCTGCACCAGGTAGCAGTCCCATAGAGGACAACAGGTTCTTTTGTCCCCTGCACTGACCTGCACGCTCCCCCCCCCCCCCAGAACAGGAGAGTACAGATAGGACTTTCCTCCTAATGTGCATCCATGGGCCCCATGCACTGAGATTTTTGTGCCGGTTTGAAATCTGCCAATTCAATTCCCCATAGCAAGCCCATGTGAAGAGCCTACTGTGTGTCAGGCATTCCTGGGGTTTAAACAAAGAAGTTCTGGAAAGCTAAATTATCTACTTGGGAAAAGCAGATGAAGTGAACGTTATTGTGGAAAAAGACTTGATATGAAAGTAATTCTAAAATCTAGTTCCAAACTTGAGTAATAATTTGATATGTGTGTGGATATAGGTTGTCTCTCTAGATTTTCATTATTGTAAATGTTCTGAGTAACTGAAATATAATAAGATACTGATGTTTATGACTCTCTGCTGCCTAAAACTAGATATTCTTTCATGATAGGTCTGGAAAAGAAACAAATGGATAAAGATTTTAGTAAAAAAAATGATCATGCAGGTGACTTATCTTCATGTTTCAATAGGAAGAATCACTGTGAAATCATGAGTCCAAATTTTCTTGGAGCCCTAAAACCGATCTGAATAAGAATTTGTCTAAATTCATATGAATCTTAACCAAATAATCAGAACAAAGCCAAAGAAAAGCAGCGTCCTTGTCAAGAAGTGCCAGGGATGGAATTGAAAGAAGCCACACCTGTAAGCTCAGGGGAGGGAAGTGAGTAAAGGCAAACCATTGTAAGGAGGTCAGGGTGAAAACTGGCACTGTCCTGATCAAAGACAAAATCAAGCTCGACATGTAGTTTAGCTATTAAGGTACACGTGGGCCAACTGATTCACGGAATGCCTTTTGTTTGCTTCTGGGGCGTCCCACTGATATGACAGCTGGGACATCTCACTGATATGACCAGTTCTCCCTGATATTGAGAAGTGAGGTTTATAAGGCTTTTGAGTTTGTTAGCTTCGGAGGACACAAAATTTCTTCTTTTATAGGTTTGCCTCAACCTTTGTGTCAACTTAGCTAAACTTGTATCTTAATACCTTTTTTTGTGTTCATTTCATATTTGATAGCCTTTCAACAGAATTATTTTAAGAATAACGGTAGAAGTCAGAAGATTAGTTTACATTATGATTATTTAGTTTACTAAATATTAGTTTACATTATGATTATTGTAAGGGATTTTATTGTAAAGGATCTAATGAGGACCAGCCCCCCATCACATGGTTGCTTGGTTTGGTATGACCAACGCCTACCTTGGGTCATCTTTATAGCTTAAACTCAAATGTGATTCAAGGGACCTGCCATGAATAACATGGACATTCCCATCACTTGGGAAATTCCAAGGGTTTAGAAGCTCCTTCCCAGGAATACAGGAAGAAACCAGACACATTTTTAAAATTATTTTTTTAAGATTTTATTTCTTTATTTGAGAGAGAGAGAGAGAGAGAGAGGAGAATGAGCAGAGGGAGGGGCAGAGGGAGAGGGAGAAGCAGATTCTTGGGCTAAGCAGGGAGCCCAACGCAGGACTCGATCCCAGACACATTTTTTATACAACGTGGACCCTGTCAAGATCTCAGAAAACATTCATGCTAATTATGTAATGATAACCGTACCAACCACTTATTATGAGGAGAAAACAAGCAGAGAGTAACAAAAGCAATGAACTTATCAAAGAGTTTGGATCTTTGCAGAGAAAGGCAAAACGACTAGCTTCCAACCCAGAAGGGGCAGACCGACCCCTCTCATTGGACACTCCCATCTCAAAAGTAGATTTCTGTATAAGGGTCATAGAAATGTTTTAATAACTGTGTGGACAGTCCGCTCTTGGTGAAACGTGCTAATTGAGAGGGACTTGTCACATGAATCATCTAAAAATGTGCATAGTGCAAAAATCCCTTTCATCTTCTTGTTGAGTGGACTTTGTACTTCACATGCTATACATTCCCTTCAGACAGATCATTTGGGAACTGGATTACTTTTGCTCAGTAAAATTCCTAATGGTTAGAGTTGAAAGAACCTTTGGGAGTGTCTTGTTCAGTTCCTCCATTTCCTATGTGAGGAAACTGAGGGGAATTAAGTTGACTGGCCTAAGTCAAGCAGCATGCTAGTGTTAGAGCTCAGGGAGGCTCGGAGCCAGGTTGCTGATATCCAGTCCTGGATTTGTTCCATTGTGTGAGCTTGCCTCACTTAGTGCATCAGCCTCGGCCTAAAAAAAGCATCCTCAGAAGAGCACCTTGGAGAAGGAGGGTCCTGCCCTTATCACCTGAGTGATCCTGAACAAAGTACTTACCCTCTCAGAGTCAGTGTCCATTGGAAAAAATGGAGACAAAAGTAGTACCAGTCAGAACAAGTTGCCATGAGGATTCAATGAGATGATGTGGGTGAAAATCACATTGCGAAGCTGTAACGTAACAGACAAAATGTTACGATGTGGTATTATTATTACTTGGGTGCTTAGAAACCCTCATCTCTTGGTTAAAGTGGAACAGATTTTAGATGTTTATTTTGAACTACTTACAAATATTTATCTGAACAGTGTTAGTGAATATGGGAGATGCCAATTTATGATAAAAAATTTCACCACCAGCAACTAACTCACGGTAAGAGGCTGTCCACAGTAGGCAGTAGCACTTAATAAAATCAGATTGGAAAAAACTGTATGAGGTCCGTGTAGCAACCCAAAGAGGAAGGCTCAGACTTCAAGCATGTGGTGGTGTACTTTTGAATAGAATAAGACTCTTGAGGTTCCCTGACATTAAGACTAGATTTGCAAATAGTTCTTCCCCTCTGGCTAAGAGACTATTATTTTATGCAGCTCTCCCTCCTAGCTCCAGATACCTAGCTTCATAAAGAAACTGCAAGTTTAGGTCAAGCATACCATTCTTTAGGTTTCTAGCGTGGAAGACACTAACTCAGAATAGGGCTGCATAGCTTGAGGTTCCTGTGTGGTCATACATGCTATGGTATCTGCTTTGTTCTCTGCACACATACGATTAAAGCCCACGTACATAAACTGAACTGCCGGCAAATACAACAGAACGCTGAGAGCTATCCAAACAACATCAACAGCAAAAAACATGCAAAAAATTATTTTTGACTTAATGATAAAAAATTAATGTACTTTTAATAAAAAAAATGTGTTGAATGTGGCTATGTGCAACTTAAAATACATTTTAGAATGGCGCTAAGCTTTTTCTTAACCCATTTTGCAGCTCAAGAAGTCTATCAAATTCAGAGATATCATGATTTTTTGAAATACCCTTAGGATGTTTCTCTTTATTTGGACTGATCCTATAGGCTAGTTAATAGATGGCATCGTTTCTGCAGTTTGGCCTTAACATGGTGAGAGCATTAGCATATTTTATATAGTCTTTTAAATCTGTTGCAGCTAATTATATAATTTCTCATCTTTGATTTGAAGCCAGCAGCAGGACTCTTGTTTGAATTATTTAGAGTGATGTTAATTCTCTTGCTTCACTATCTCTTCTCTAGCAGTTTGCAAAGGAAGCTGGGCCCAAGATGCCAGTGGCAGGGTCACTTTGGAAGAATTCTAGCTGGTGTCTCTCAGCCAGTCCTCTGTCTAGCGGACTTCCAAGGAGGACAGAAGGAGGGCCAGCCTCTAGCACATTCACTCATCTATGAGGTTGCCAATTAGGGCAAGGGAGACTTTGATTCTAAAATTATTTGCTCGCTTTTCATTTTTGGTGGTGAATTATTAGCGAGCAGCCTCTCAATTGTAGTGGATGGTTCTAAAAAATATTGTCTAAATTAGGGGTCAGAATCTTTTTTTTTTTTAAAGATTTTTATTCATTTTTTTGATAGAGAGAGAGCACACAACCAGGGGGAGCGGCAGGCAGAGGGAGAAGCAGGCTTCCTGCTGAGCAGGGAGACCGATGCGGGGCTGGATCCCAGGACCCTGGGATCATGACCTGAGCCCAAGGCAGATGCTCAACGGAGTGAGCCACGCAGGCGCCCCTGGGGGTCAGCATCTTTGTCTGCAAAGAGCCAGACCGTAAATATTTTAGGCTTAACAAACCATACTTTTTTTGTTGCAGCTTTTCAGCTCTACCATTGTAGTGTGAAAGCAGCCACGTAAACACGTGAGTCTAGCTCTATTCTAAGAAAACTTTATAAGAACAGGCTGTGGGCTGGATTTGGCTTACAGGCTATAGTTCGCTGAACCCTGGTCTGAAATCATTGATGTTTAGTCTTCCGGGGAATATGCTCCATCATGAGAACTTAATGAGAGGTATGGACCCTATCCTAGAAAAATAAACATTTCATGCCAGGTGTACACACACGCACACACAATTCATACCTATAAGCCTTCAATTTCAAGACGTTATATATCCCCAGAACTCATTCGTGGATCCAGGTCAAGAACTCTTGATCTAGGTGGTGTTTTCCTGACAAGAAGTCTTTGTAGTGACCTCCTGGATACTCTGGGACAGCCACTCCTTAAAAAAAAAAAAAAAAGATTTTGCTTCTACTTACCTCATGTCAGTAACTCTAGACTTTAATCAGACTCTAGAGTTTATCCATATAAACATAGAAGTCCTGCGCTAGAAGGAGCAGTGGCATACTTTGAGGGCTTTGGAGGCAAGAAGTCATGGACACGTTGGAAAGATAGGGGGATATTCGTGGGAAGAGATGGGGGTCAGAGGCAGTCGACCTATGACACTAAAGTAAAGAGTGGGGGACTTGGGTGTGGGCCTGTAATTTTAAACACGGCTGCAATACCCACCTCCTTATGACCACTCTTGCACTGTCCTGGCCCACACTCTGCTCTCTTTTTGTTAGAACAGGGGCTGGTCTAACATTTACATTTGTTCTGCTTTTTCTTTTTCTCTCATTGTCTTATGAGTGTTAGTATCAAGATTCCCTGAATTTATTGTGATATTCTTGAAGGCAAAGGGTTAGTATTTTTTTTAGTCCCCCTATGTGGGCTCGAACTCACAACCCCAAGATTAATAGTCACATGCTCTTCCAACTGAGCCAGGCAAGCACCCCAAGGGGCTAGTATTTTATACTCTCTTTTAGCTCCCCAGTGCCCAACACTATGATCTTTGTGGCTCGCCTCCCCTTCCCCAGTCTCCTCTCTACACCCAACTTCCCAGACATACCAGACCCTTGTTGTGCATGTGGCCTCTGTATGCTTGTCCCTGGTGTTCACTTAGCTCCCTGCTCCCACTCTACCTGATGAATTTTTGGTCATCCTTTAAGAGCCAGGGCAGTGAGACCACCTCTGAGAAATCTCCTGGAACCTCCCCAACCTTGACATGACACTCATGGCTGTCTCTTGTGTTACTATGGCACTTGATGCTCCAAAGTGTGAGACCCGGTCACACTGGATTGTAATTGTCCGCATCCCTGTTGGTCTACTTGAGGAGCTCATGAGCAGTAACAGCCCAGGCCACTCACTGTCTATAGAGTAAATGGCTAGACAGAAAAATGGTGGGTACTCTGTAAGCGAGTACTTACTGGTGGAGGGTAACTACAAGATAGGAGGAAGGGAAATAAGAAAGTAACTTTAAAAGAGAAGGAAATTTCAAGTATATTTATTTTCAAAATATTTCCTAAGACCGTTCCATCAACATTTCTCTTTTTCTGACTTAGTGGTAATTATAAAGAGAAATGTGTTGACCAAGTAGCATGCACGCAAGGCTGTGCTATCCTGATGACTAAGCATCGCTGGGCCAATATCTGCCCTCTTTTCCACAGACACTCCTCACACAAGGGCTCCCATGTCCTAGCCACCTGGTGATATTGCTCCTGTAAAGCAAAGTGATACAACTTCCTGAAGGAGTCAGGAAGACAGATTTGGGAATCAGTTTTCCAGAAGTGATGGCCATGGGATGGTGATTTGTTCAGTATTATGTGGCAGGTGGCCCAAGCACTGGCATGACTGCTAGGATGGCTACTAGGGTAGGCTGTGCGGGGGTCTCCCTATTTGAATCTACTTGACTTCAAAGGGACTGAACCCAGGACCAGCTCAAATGATGTTCTAACATCAGCATTACCTGACTACCACCAGAATTGGATGGATACAAAGCCCTAATGTCAGTTTACAAACAGGTAGTCTTGAGTGTGTATCTTCATACTACAGGCTTCCTCCCAGGTCAAAAGCTAGGGGTAGAATAGCACAGTGGCTAAGTGCATGGGCATGGGCTCTGGATTAATTGGTTTCAATCCCAGCTCCAACCCATACTAACTTAATAGCTCTGTGCATCAGTTTCCCCCTCTGTAAGTTATGGCTGACAATAGTCTGTACCTCATAGGCTTTTTGTGAGACTTTTCTGCTTCTTAGAAGAACACTCTAATAGCAAATGCAGTAGACAGAGGGTATGCTGATAGAACACTCCAGCTATAACCACTTGGCTACTTAATCTACAAGGAGTTGAGCCCTAGACACACAAACCCTTAGGAACGTGAAGCATTAGTAGACCCCCGAGGGTCTCTTCTGCCTTTCAAGGGCATTCTTCACGGAACTGGCACCCTTCTGGGACAGGTATAGGAGACTTCTGTCTAACACATTGATGCCCTCGTAACTCAGCAATTGCCACATACAGAAACATACAGCATTGAAACACCATTGCTACCACTACTGCTAATAATAAAGGAGTTGCTGCCCTTTAATGAATGAATATTGTGCTAGGCAGTATGTATTCGTTTATCTATGGTATCTCTGATTTTCTCAAGAAGAATAGGAATGAGGAATTTGAGGGTTGGAGAAACTATAAAACCTCCCCAAGAACACACAGTTAGTATATGGCAGAACTGGAATGAGTCCAGATCTGTCTGCCCCTACCCCATAACACATTGTCTTTGCCGTGAGGCCATTTCTTACTGGGATCAATTATAGCTCTCAGGGATTTAAAAATTGGCCAGGATATTTATTGCATGGTTTTTAATTAATACAAAAGTGTAGCCTCTGTTTAATTACTGTTCTTTTTGCTTCTGATGATCAAAGAGAACACAGAGACCTGAAATATACCTCACTGTCCTTTTTCACAACACAATCCAAGGCTGTGCTTCCTGCTCGCAGACTATGACTCACTGGTGAATCAGGGGGCTGAGCCAGCCCGTGTCCTTTATGTTTAGTGCCACCAGCTTTATCATTTGTCTTCTAGCCTCTCTGCCCCCCATTGCTCTCTTGGAAGAGTCCCAACGCCCACAGAATCGATTGTCTCCTGCTCCATAATGTTTCTCAGGCCCAGGGCAGCCCACCAGGTCCTGGCTGTATTCCTGGTGACTCAGATGCCCTTTAAACAGCTCAGGGGAAAGGTCGAGTAATAGTCAGGCTGGGGGCGTTTTGGACTCGACTCTGGAGCTGGGTTTAGGACTGTAGGTTCTTTTCTGAAGCAGACTAGAGTGTGACTTCATGCAGGACCCTTGACCCATTATCTAAGGTCCTTCCTGGCTGCCCTCATCTGTTCACATTTCTTTTCGATCTTAGTGCAGAACTTCGGGTGATCTTCCAAGCTGCCTTACCTTCCTACAGTCTTTTCCAGCCTTTCATGGGTTAATTTACTGGCCCATTGACCTATTCACTTCTCTTAAGTTCCCGATTCATAGCAGTTACTCCACTCCTTTAAGGAGCCAGTGTAGAAACCCCGTCATTTTCAGGAACAAAGGGAAGATGACCGGGTTTTCCATTTCTGAAGTCTGGTGTTGGAGCTCCACTCCTGTGTTATTGGTCCCATGAGGCAGCTGCACGTCAGGTGTGAAGCAGCCGGTGCGCTGAGACAAGCCAGGAGGTGCCCGGGGATGACAATGGGCTTTGAGGTCACTTGGGCCACTTGAGGCTGTGTGACTTCAGGAAGGTATCTAACAGCTCAGAGCCCATTTCTTCATAGAGTTTTTATGAGGATTAAAAAAGGTAACACACACCAGGCATTTGGCATAGTCCTTGATCTGGATCAATGCCTAATGAATGTCAATTTCCTTCCATCTCCTTCCATTCTCTTCCCGTGTTAAAGTTCCATGCTGTATTAATAACAATGGAAGGCATGCAGTTTTATGTTTTTTACAACTTGGGAAGGGCTTTTATGTGTGTTACTTCCTTCGGTCCTCACCACAACCTTCCGTAGAGATGGAGGGTTTTAGTTACATTGTACAGCCAAAGAAATAGATTCGGAACCCAGATCTGACTTCGTGTCAGCGATCTGTTGTTCTGTGTCTAATAGCCAACTGATGAATATTTATTGATCATCTGCTATATGTTCAACTCTGAGTTTGGTGCTGTGCTGAGAGTTTGGAGGACATGATCCCTCTCCCCCAGGAGATCGTGGGTGATATGGGCGCAGAAGATGACAGGCGGAAGATACGTAAAACATGCTGCCATCACCCTAAGAAATATTTATGTGTGCAAGGCTGTGAAGTTACGGTACAGAGTTACTTTTGAAAATGTGATTCCTTTTTTCTGACACTTTTTTTCATAATGGATCTTAAGAGAAACAGAATTCGAAAATGAGGCTTGATTCAGCTCAAGTCATTATTGGAAGAAACAAATAAAACTTCCGGTTGTGTGTTTCAAGGGCAGAGCAAGGTTTCTAGCCTTGATAATCGTTTTTGGTGGATAGAGTTCATCTTCATTAATGAGGTCATATGCAACGTTCAGGGTGGTGGGCACAATATTCCTCTATTCATTTTTACCTCTGACCCAACATATTCAATTCCAAAAATCAGTTTCTAGTCCAGAAGTCTGGTGCTGTCATGAATACTATTTTCTCCCAGTTCCAGAAGTGGCCACTTTATCCCTGTATCTTCCCAAATGTCTTTAAATTCTTCTTTCATTCTCTGAGTCACACTGTAGGAGCCTCTTAAGAGATCTTTATTCCTCCCTTCATTCATTCACCAAATATCCATTGAGCACTCATTTGAGCCAGGCACTGTTCTAGGTGCTGCTACCATATTACATAGTCTTTGCCTGAGGGAACTTAAAGTTGAGTGTGAAGGACAGACATTAAATGAATAACTATAGGAACAATGTGTACTATGATAAAGGAAATACAAAGGCTGTGAGGCCGTGCCGTGTAGACCTAAGGTCTGGGTTTAAGGAAAGGCTTCTCTGAGGTTGTGGAAGGTAAGCTGAAACCTGAAGGAGTAGTAGGTGTCAGCCAGGCCACCAAGGCGGATGAGTCAGTTGAGTGTGTGGGTGTGGTATGGTGTCGGGAGGGGAAGTGGAGGTGGGGTAACAGTGAGTGATTTCAAGAGGAGAGAAAGCATGTTTCAGTACCAGAATTGAGGAGTGGAAAGAAATCCAGAATGGTTGGAGTGGAGGGAAGAAGAGAAGAAGTGGCAGGAAATGAGTTTGGGGCCAGGCTGTGGTGTATCTTCTAAATCTAAAGTTTTAATGTTCGGAACATCCTGGGAATAATCGGAACCAGAGTATGACATGATCCTATTTACAGTTTTAGAAGATGTCTCTGGAAGCAGAGTGGATGAAGAATGGCTGGAAGGACCCAAGAGTGAATGCAGAATATGACCAGTTGACACTGAAGATAGTAATTGTAGGGATGTTGGTGACCTTCTTTGGGTTGTTGGAGAGCAGTGCACAGGATTAAGAAGCATGTAAAAGCAGAAGGGAGCGGTCATGGTGACTTACTGAATGTAAAGGGTGAGGGAGAGAAGGGTCAGGGACAACTGGCAGTTTCTTTGCTTGGGTGCCTCTTGGATGGTGGTGTTGTTCACTGCTACTGGTTGCATAGGAGTGTAAGAAGATATACTCCAGCTTTGTATGTGTGGGAGACAGGGTCCCTCCTCCTACCATCTCCCACCCCAGTTCCTTCTACACACAGATCAGTGGCCCTCAAACTCCATTTTGACCACATCATCCCCCTTTTAGGAAGCTTTCAATGAACCATTGTGTGTAGAACCATGGCCAGGGCACCTGGGTGGCTCAGTCGGTTGAGCGGCTGCTTTCAGCTCAGGTCATGGTCTCAGGGTCCTGGGATCGAGCCCCACGTCAGGCTCCCTGATCAGCAGAGAGCCTGCTTCTCCCTCTGCCTGCCATCCTGCCTGCATGTGCTCTTTCTCTCTCCCTGTCAAATAAATAAATAAAATCTTTTTAAAAACCCCCAAACCATGGTCATCCTCCTTGCCCTCCATTGCCTAAAGCTTCTCTCTAATTAGCCCCCCTCTATAAAGTTCATTGGGTTCCTCCACAACTCCCATGCAGTATCCTTCACATTGCTCATATTCCTTCTAATTCCTAATTCAGTCTCCTCAGGAATATGCCTTCCAGGTCTCCCAGCCTATTTACTTTAAGCTTTTGTTCTTGCTTTCATTTTGGAACACTCTATCCAACATTCCTGCTATTTCTTCTTTTATGTATCTGCCCTTTCTTATTTACTTAGGAAATCCAAATCAGATGTTGTAATATACCTCATGCCTAGCTCCTTCCACAGTGCTCTATGCATAGTTATGCTCCAAATATATAAGGGCATGGACATAGAAAAGGCAGGTCTGTGGAGTGAAAGATGAGGCAGGTTGATAGAGAAGAGACGGTTGATAGAAAATATATAGATGTGGACATAGTTATAGATACAGACTGATATATATCTATACACATGGACACATACATACAAGGATAAGGGGTTAATCATTTATTCGGAGAGAAAACATTATGAAGTTTGAAACAGGGAGATGACACATGGAATGCAGTAATTTATAAAAATTAATCTGGCTCTGCCATATGGGTAGGTTTGAAGGGGAAAACAATTGCTAGTGATTAATGGGTTCATTTTATCTGCCAGGCTCTGTGCTGAGCATTTCACATGGATGAACCACCCTATGAGAATGGTACTATCATCATCCCCATTTTACAGAGCAGGAGGACAAGGTTAGAGGAGGCAAACTATTCATTGGTGGGATCAAGATGCAAAACTAGGCTGCCTAACTCAAGAGCCCCCCTCTTAACCACTACACTATAGTGTCTTCTGGAAGAAGAGGAAAAAGAGAGGAGTCCGGATGTGTGCTAGGATTGGAGAGTGATTTTCAAACTGATTCTGGAATCCCGAGGGTTCCCGGGAGAGCCTCAGAGCATGCATTGAAGAGGAGCCCTCCCCTTTGGCCAGAGCAGCCCCACTGGCATCCTGTCTTAACATTTGTGATCTAAGCAGGATTTGAAGAAAGGATCCCTTGCTTAAAAAAGAATGTTTGGAATCACTAGGATTTCAGTTGTTTGGCTTGTTGGAGCTAGAGAACTGGTACCAGGCACTGCCTAAGATGCTACAAGCCTAGAGAAGCCTTCCTGAATGAAAGGAAGGGGTATTTGTTATTCCCAAAGAAATGAATCCACGAGCTCTAAATGTTAAAATAAGGCATTTTTTTAAAACTTAAATCAGCAACAGAAGTTTTTACTTGTTTTTGAAACTCTTGGGAGAGAAAATTTTTTTTTGGCTCTTTTGACAAATTTTGACAGTCAACTAATTAAATAGGAGAACTTGCATAACATCAACCTTGACTGTTTTCAGAATGCTTTCATGAATTTATTTATTTGAGTCTTACAACTGCCTGTGACGTAGGGAAGGCCAGCCATTAGTTAGCCCATTTTGCCCAGCCAATAATAGACACAGAAAGGTGAGGCAGTTTGCTCAGAGTCACTGCCTGTCTTACTCACTGCTCTAATTCCTGTGCCTAGTACACAGGAGTTGCGCAAGTGTTTGTTGAACTAATTGAATGATTGAACACAGATAGTAAGTGCTAGAGTTGGAATCCAAGCCCTTCGAAATGGAGGCTTGGGGCACCTGTTAAGAGTCCAACTCTTGATTTCAACTCAGGTCATGATCTCAGGGTCATGGGATCTAGCCCCGTGTTGGGCTCCACCCTGGGCTTGGAGCCTGCTTAAGATTCTCTCTCTCCTTCTCCCTCTGCCCTTCCCCACTGCCCCCTCCCACTCTCACTCTCTCTCTCTCTCTCTCTCTAAAAAACAAAAACAAAAGAAACAAAAATGGAGGCTAGTTTTATTATCCCACTCTGCCTAAAGCATGGCAAGTGTCCAGTCTATGGGAAGTCACCACTGCAAGTGAGTATAAATACAACAGTGGAATTCAATTAACTTTTGGTGTTTCATCTATCAATTTAATGTTTAGAATGTCCTCTTCTGAGGGCACCTGGGTGACCCAATCTGTTAATTGACTGACTCTTGATTTCGGCTCAGGTCATGATCTCCAGTCATGGGATCGAGCCCCGTGTTGTGTTCTGTGCTCAGCAGGGGGTCTGCTTATCCCTCTCTCTCTGCTCTTCCTCTCTCTCCCTCCAAAATAAATAAATAAAATCTTAAAAAACAAAAAACAAGAATGCTCTCTTCTGTCACATGAGCTTGACAAATCTCCTCCATACACTTGCTCACTCTTCTGCATTTCAGGTTGGAATCTGTACACTCTCCTAGACAATGTGTCTGCCAGGTATTAACTCTTACTGCTGCCGCCTATAACAATGAACTGTTCCTTTGATTAGAAACCTTGATGCAATTTATAGAGCAAATTTTTTCTTGATTTGGGGGAAAGAGTCTACTTATTACAAATCTATTCAGTCCATTTTTAGAAAGAAAAATTAAAATGTCATATATGAGTTCTCCGAAGATCTAGAATGGGTTCATTCTTTTTGCTAGTCACTTGCAATTATTGCATTTTAGTATGCCTGTTGAGAATAAGCATAGCATTTGACTGTAAGAATATTTGGAGAAGAGAATAAAGATCCATGGCAGGTTTTGGACATGGTCTCTATTTGTTTTCTCGTCTGTCTCGCTTTAAGGAGTGTGAGCTGACAGGCTCATGAGCTGGCTACACTACCTCACCCTCTGGAAATCTCCTCAAATTTCTGAAATGTATGTCAGACCAGTTGGGCAGTCTCCAGCCATCTAGAGAACACCTCTCAATTGGCGACTCCCCCTAGGAAATGCTATGCTAGTCTCTGCTGAAAATATTCTCAGGATAACTAATTACTTTCAAAATGCCACGTTGCCATGGTATGCAAAACATATGGGTGGAGGGTCATGCGGTTGGGATTCAAATTAAGTCTCCAGGTTATAAGCTTTCATTTTCTTGTTGTTTTCAGTTTGTGTTTAATTTGAAACACAATGAGAAAACCATCATTACCAGGCTTGGCTTGCTTGCTCTTTTGCCTTTCCTCCTCCTGGCAGCTTTGCCCTCTGCCTCCTGAATTCCCACTGGCGTTCTTTTTTTAATTTTTTATTGTTATGTTAATCACCATACATTACATCATTAGTTTTTGATGTAGCGTTCCATGATTCATTGTTTGTGCATAACACCCAGTGCTCCATGCGGAATGTCCACTGGCGTTCTGTTTTAAAGGCAGAAGTTTTCCCATAGGGGCCCTAGGTGTGACCCCTGTGAAGCGCCATTGACCACAGGAAACATGAACAGGTGATCTGAGGGCCACAACCACAACAAACAAAGAAAACCACACAAAAACCCTGCCTCAGGATGCAGAGTAGCTGTTTTAGTGATAGGCAATCCAGTGATCATTTTTCTAAAAGTAGGGATAGATGGATATGCATCATCATTCATACACACACAAAATTTAATTTTAGTTTTATACTTTGGCCTACTAAGGAAAGACATCTCGAGGGTTTTTGAGGGAGAGAAGGAAGAGAGTATAACTGAAGAAGAGGTAAAAGAGATAAAAGGAAAAAGAAGAAGGGTAGGGTTGATGATGAAGCTAACATGTATTTACCATCTCTCTTGCTAAATTTAGGGGGCTGGGCATTTTACAGGAGAAGGAAGCACTCCCAAGACTCGGGGATGGGGAGATAGGCTTAGCCATTGGGGAGCAGGGAAGAGCTGGATTTCAAAAGCAAAGTTATTTATGGTGTGTGTTTTTATGGATGTTTTGTTTTTCCTTTTGCTCTTGGGATCCTCGGGGTTTTGCTTCTTGGTGTTCTGGAAGTTTGAAGTAGCCTTCCCTGTAGTTATCAGTTAATTTACCAACTGGGACCTGAAGCCCATAGGCACCTCATCCCCTAGAGCCTGAAGTTTAGATTTGAGTAAGGAGTGACCCACGACCCTCTGACTCCCATCCTTAAAATCAAATTCCCTCAATTTCCTTGCTTTTTTGTTTTAAAACACTACTTATTTCCTTCAGCGTGGTTTTTATTATTGACCTAGAACTATTGAATTTCTGTGACTTTGAAAAAAGAAAAAGAAAAAATCTTTCCTTTTCTTCAGTGTGCAAAGTTGTGGTATGTTCTAATGATTAATGAATTAATTGCTCTAAATTCTTAATATGATACTATTATACTTAGGCTTAACTTACTATGTTTTCTCATTCAATGAATAGAACATTTAAATTCCTTACGGGAAATTTTGGGTACAATTAGTAGAGATTGCAGAGCATAATGCAACCATAAATGTTTCTTTTCAATATTTATTTGCTACTTAGTGCCTTATAAAACAATTCCTAAAATCACTGGCTCTCTCCAATTATCTTCACCTTTCAAGTAATCTCTTTCCTATTTATATTTGATTAAATTATGAGATGTTACTATTTGCCAGGGACTAATCTGGATGCTGGGGATATAATAATGAGTATGCCATTAGGGGCGCCTGGGTGGCTCAGTCAGTTAAGCGTCTGACTCTTGATTTGACACAAGTCATGATCTCAGAGTCCTGAGATCCAAGTCCTGCTCCGGGCTCTGCGCAGAGTGTGGAGCCTGCTTAAGGATTCCCTCCTCCTCTCCCTCTGCCCCTCCCCAACTCCCTGCTGTCTCTCTCTAAAAACAAAACAAACAAACCAACCAACCCTATGATCCTTACCCTCAAAGAATTCCTGTGGTCTTTTTTGTTGTTTGTTTATGAGATAATTCATAATCAACTCTGAATTTGGAAGCCTCAGAAAATAGTAGGTTAATATTTTCATTAACAATCATTTTGCTACCATATCTTTTTCCTCTGTAAAAATCCCTTTCTCTTTTCTAATTGACATTACCAACTTGGAATAAAAATAATCCAGGCTGGTATCAAAGGAAAATTAATTCCTTTCTCTGGTCAGTGCCATGATCGGCTGTATGCGCTGGTCACCTGCCAATCACAAGTGTTGTTCTGAGCTACACAGTTCTAGCCAACAGATTCTTCTATCGTGCCATATTTCTGAAACCTTATTTTCCTAGAAGCATGAGCTTTAACTTTGCAACGTTTCTGAAATTCTCACACACCCAGTATCACAGTTTTTGCTGGGTAAAACCACTTAGCAACAATTTATAACAAGAATTATATTTATCTTGTTTTTGCTTCACATTGTGAGGAGAGTCTGGGCTCCTAGAGTTTGAAGATAAGAAAAAAAAGTGATTGAGTGGGCAAATTAAAACTATGATAGCCAAGGGGATATGCATATAACCTTTTACTCTGTATCTCCATTAAAAATAATTTATTTGAGAAGATGATTAGGAAGAAAAAAATGAAAAAATTATTTTAAAATTCTCATGAAACAAAGGTATTAATGGCAGTGCCAGGTGATAAGGTGTTAGAGCATTCATGGTTGGACACGGTTTCAGAAAAGTATTTATTCTGTTGTGAAGTCAAGGTGAAATAATTTTTTTAAAGATTTTACTTATTTGAGAGAGAGAGAGAGAGAGAGAGAGAACATGGGGGGGCAGAGCAGCAGACTCCCTGCTCAATCCCAGGACCCTGAGATCAGGACCTGAGCCTAAGGCAGATGGCTAACCAACCGAGCCCCCCAGGCACCCCAGGGGGAAATATTTTAACATATGAATACTGTACACTAAGGGACAATACATTTTTTTTTTTAATATTTTATTTATTTGACAGAGAGAGACACAGCGAGAGAGGGAACACAAGCAGGGGGAGCGGGAGAGGGAGAAGCAGGCTTCCCGCTGAGCAGGGAGCCTGATGCGGGCCTCGATCCCATGAACTCTGGGTTCATGACCTGAGCCGAAGGCAGTCGCTTAACCAACTGAGCCACCCAGGCGCCCCAGGACGATACATTTTTTATGGGCTCTGGTGAAAGAAGATACAGTCTTCTCCTTTTTTCCTTCTAAGTATCTTGAGGAAATACCTGGAGACCTTGCTTTGAGGATGTTTTCGGGATCCACTTGGGTTATATTTTTCAGCTGAGTCTGACTAACACCAGGCCTTTTAGGCAGACGTTAGCAAAAGCCGTGGTCAGGACATGTTCACATCTCCCTGCGTGGTCCGGAGCACTTCCTGGTATAAGTCACCCACCTTCCCAGGTCAGCACAGCCGGCCAAGCATTTCCTGAGGAGCCCCTGCTGCCCAGCTCTATCCATGCTGAGGACTGTGCAGAGGATGCCAAGATGTCCAGGAAGCCTTTAGGAAATAAGGGGCCATATGGAGTAGGTTTCACTGTGGGACAGACACTGAGGGAAAGATATTTCATTGCATTCCCACAGCCACCCTGGAGACAGGTACAATGATCCACCTTTGCTCACGTGGGAGCGTGGTTGGCAAGGCAAGGGGTCTGTGGAAAGAGGCCATGGCTGTGGGGGGGACTCCCGGGGTGTGCTGTTGACTGTTGTGCCATCCTGCTCTCCCTAACAGTAAAACCATCAGCCCTCTCCGGGGCTAGACACTGTTTTACCCTGTCAGCTCACTGGATGCCCTTGTTAGTTAAGGTGTGCACGAACTCTGAGGTGGTTGATCTGTATGGCCCTAACACGTTTCCTGTTTGGTTATCGTCGACACAAGAAACCATCCAAATCTGATCCGTATCCTGGTAGCAGCTCTACTTCAGAACACACAGGGCAGCTGAAATCGAGAAATTAATTTTCTGTGTGGCAGAGGTACCAGTCCCAGAGGACCCCCCCCCCCCGCCCCCCGCAGCCCCCTACTGCAAGAGCGGCACCATTCTAGAGTTTCCGCTAGCAGGACGTGACCACAAGTGTCTCATACTCCCATGTCTGATGCTTAGGCCCCAGGGGAACCTCATAGATGCCCACCATCTTCTCTCAAAGAGCAGATCTGCCATGGGGTCCCATGAGGGCCTGGAGAGGTGGGGCCATTGTGTGGAGCACCTTTCCTTTCTCTTCCATACAGGAGTTTATCTCAGGAAAAGTGGCCACTGCCGACAAAACCTAGGAGGCTCTATAGATCTCTCTTCGAAAATTTGAAACCACTGATGATTTTTCAAAAAGTTAAATTTGAAAAATTTCATCAATGCTCACACCTCCCTATTGGCAGATTATGAATCAGTGTCTTTTGTTAATTCCTGAAAAAGTGATTAATAGCACAAGGGACAAAGAGAGCATTTTTGTGCGAACTATACACTTCTTGTCACCACCTCCCCTACCCTCACCTGGCCCCCACCAGCGATTTGTGGCCTATTCCCTAGAGGTCGGCTTGTTGCCACATTAGGGTCTTCACCGCACCTTCCGTGCCGGGAGGATACTACCACAGTGAGCCCTCCAGAAGGTCCCCACTGTGCTAGTTTTCTCTGCAGATCTGTCCAAGAGCGATTTGAGGGATTGGAATGGGATTAGGTCCTTCAAGAAGTGCTCTGTTTTAAGGAAAGAGTCATCAACCTTTCCTATTTCCAGTATAGAAGGAAAAAGGAAAAAAAGGAAAGAAATATTCAGATTATTTTGAGGATACTCTCTCATTTCTAATACACACAAAATGAGTAGTTCCTTCTCAAATGGCTACTGACTGGGCAAAAACATTGTGTATCTTCAGGCTGAATGATACCTGTGTTTTTACCAAATTTCTTTTGTCTTCTGTGCTCTTTCATTCATCTCCTGAAAAGAGGCAGATCACAGACTGATTTTTAAAAGACAGAACAATGTCCCGACCTCCGCAGAGTAATTTTATCACTGAACTGCTATTAGTGCCTTTCAGCTTATGATTGCTGGTTTCTATAGCATGTCCTTTGCATCCGAAAGTAGGTTACAGACCCGTGAGGGAGTTGCAGGTCGCCTGTCCAGTTTTGTCATCCAAGTAAACCAAACTCTGTGAGGGGAACTGGGACCATGCCCTGGGGTCAGTGGCTCTGCTGTGAACTCTGAAAATAGCATCCCATCCGGAGGAGAAGACAAAGGAGAAGCATATGGGTGGGGGTGTCTTTACCAAGGTGGAGGAAGCAAAGTGATAGGTGGGGCAGGGCAGCAGTGAGAGCCCAGGGAGGAAGGTGCTGGTGGCTGGAAGCTTCTTTGTGGAGCTGTATATGCGAGCTTGTTTCTGGTGGGAGTGACCAAGTCTCATTCCCAGAGGAGATTTTGTTTTCTTTTAAGGAGTAATAAAGTCTGGGGTGGTTCATGAATGTCATTTCACCCTTCCTTGAAGTTAAGGAGCAGACTAGTTTTCACCCAAAATGCCTCCTTGCCCTCTGAATCTGTCAATACTCACCCCCTTCCTCACCCTGGATTTTAAAATCCTTGCCAGATGCCTTCCTGTAAAGCCTTTGACATCCTTTCCCTTTGTGGGGGAAAAGAAGTAACAATAACAATTAATAGCTGGAGTTAATTGAAGGTTTACAGTGTGCCAGGCATTGCTTCATTATACGCATGATCTCATAAAACCCACCCCAAATGCTACATGTTGGTATTATCGTGCGTTTCAGATGAGGAAATCTTAGAGACACAAGTTAAGTGCTTGAGGTCACACCGCGGAGAGCCAGGATTCCCAGCAGGCCTGCCTGTCTCCAAGGTTCATGCTTTCAACCTGTGGGGAGGGTGGGGGAGGGGTGTGGCTTTCACAGATACTGTGTCTTCAGTTTCTTGTGCAAATATTCATTTCTAACACCCTCTTTGGAGAGAGATGAAGTATAGAGTATTAAAAAAGAAAATTCAATGGAATAAATTTGGGAAGTTCTAATTTGCTTCGTTAATCAATTCACGAATTGGGCATCGTACCAACTAGCAAGGAGAGGGGAGCTCCGAGGCATTACACAAAATGGAAGGTTTTTATAGGAACGAGGGTGGGGCAAGGAGTTATTAGTAAAAGAAAAGAAAGGATTATGTCCAGCAAGGTTGCTTTTCCTCAGGAGGATCTTATCCTGCAGATTACCTCGTCTTCTTTTGGGGCAGGGAGAAGGTCTGTGTGTCAGATTATCACACTGAGGCTAATCAGAAAATTCCTGACTGACAGTTCTGGAGGGGAGGTTGGAAGTGCAAATTAGGTTAGGTATTAAGCCCCCGTTTGGTAACTTGGCCTAATTGACACCATTTTAAGGCTATGGTTTTCTTTTTAACAGGAAGTTGTAGGTGTTTAACTAGGAGCACTGACATTCATGAGTAAATGGTGCAGCCCCTGTCCATTGGGCCAGTCTTGGCAGGAGAGCTAGAGGCAGAAGGTCAGGCCCAGGAGAACCCAGCAGCCATGTTGTCCATCCCTTGACCTCATTTCCTTTCCTGCAGCATAAAACAGCTGCCTACCGTATGTTATTGAAAACATGTTGTCTAGTGCTGACAATAAAACATTTGTATTAAGAGTGCTCATGACAACTCAGGAGCCCCGGTCTCTGCTTGCTGAGATATGTATGCAAACTTCTGTAAACAGGTTTCTTTTTCCTAGTACTTTGAAGAGATAATGTATTTTTTACTGCAAAAGCTTTAGGGTTTCTTGTTCTGTGCATCTGAATATCTCTCAGCACACAATTGTAAGATTAAAAAAAAAGCCCTTTTTTTGCCAACTCAACAATAAGAGTTGATTACTTACATCATGCCCTCACAAATTATACCACAAGAAAGGGCGTATTGAGAAGCCTATTGTCTAACCTCGTTTAGAATTAACATAATCCATGTTCTTTTTCTTTGTCCTTCACCCAACATTTTCTCCTGCCTGATTTGAATAATAAAATGGCCTGTCCTGTTTGGATGATAAGAAATTTCTTATCTTCTACTGAGAAATGATAGATAGAGTTGGCTGAGATTTCCTAATTTCTATGCCTTATTCAAAATGTCTTAGATCTTTTATACTAATACCTATAACACATTTTATTTCCTTCCATAATTTATCTGTTCTGTATTATCCATCTCCTACTAATTCAAACCTCATCAGGAAAAGAGAAACAAAGCTTATGCTAACCATTATTCCTTCTTGAGTTGTATTAGAATGTCAGCAGTTCTATTTTAAGATCCTAAGCTCAAAAGCTCATTTTTAAGAGTGTGAATATGTCTAGACTACAACCTCAAAGCAGCCCTAGAATGTAGAGAAAAAATTTAATGTTTAACATTTCTTAGAAATGTGATTTTTAAACTTAAAAGATAATTTAAATAATAATATTAATCATTAAAGCCAATAACTCCTACCTGTAAATAGGTAATCTCTAAAATATTTTTCGGCTATTCTTTTAAAAATTAAAAAAAATTGTTTTTCTGTAGAAATGACATTAAAGGTGATGATAAAGGTTTCAGGCTAGTTCACAAAAGGTTGTTTAACCTACATTGAGCCTGAGTCCCGGTTTCCTCTGAGCCCTGGCCTTCTGGGGTCAGGGGGCAGGGGGTAGGGCAAAAGTCTTTCTGGTGTCCACAAAAACTCCCCATGAACCCTAGTTTAGGCTTCTGTGATTTCTCCCTTTGATCTTTCTTCAGGTCAGTGCCAAATCAATCTTTCCTACAACCCAGACCTGGTTATATCACTCTCTTGCTAAAAAACCTCCAGTGAGTTCCCAGGGACAACTGAATTGAGACAGGACTTAGGATCCTGCACACTTTGCTCTCAACCCACATTTCTAGACCTTATCAATAGTTTCCTCTCCCCAGCTAGCATGTGCTATGTTCATCTCCAACAGGCCACCTCAGTTTGCCAGGTATAATTCACGGTTTCATTCTTTTCCTTCAGTTCTGCCTGTGGCTCGTTTCTGCCCTTCGATATTTAGCACAAATGCAACAACTGTGAAGTCTTTCCAGACCTTCAGGTCAGAAGTAATCAGTGTGTCCTCAGAAATCTCTTAACACTTTAAATATATTTCTTATGCATCACTTGCATTCAATTTTATATTTATTCAACAAACACAAGACTTTGCTGTAATTTTGTTATTCCTTGATTTTTTAAAAGTGGGTTATTAGACCAACTAATAAAGTGAAAATTAGAAAACATCTACTTCCTAAATTTACTCCAGAGACTTTGTCTTTCATGAATCCCACTTATAAAGGTGAAGACAGGAATTCATGCTGTGTGGTTGGAATGCTAATTCTTTTCTCCTCTCTGGACCATTAAGTAATTGGGATGAGTGGAGTAGTTCTGGAAGCTAGCAATGATGGTGGTTAAGGAATGAAAAGAACAATGAAACACATTTGTGTGTATTTGTTTCAATTTTTAGATAAAAGTAGTCTCTGGGAGAGTTAAATCTCATTTGCATTGTGCTTTATTCAGTTAGTTGAATGGTACCCTGCTGGAATTTGTAATGGGAAACGGGACTTCTGACTGGGATGGGTATCAGTTAGGAAATCTCACCATTGACAGGCTTAAAAGCAAGAGAATGAATGAGCTCAGCTAAGTGGAAAATCCAGAAGTGGCCCTCAGGGTAGATTTGAGCCAGAGGTTTATGAGGTCTCAGCATTATGGCTTCATTTCTTTGAAAAGCTCTTGACTTTGTTTTCCTGTGTGTGCCATCTTTGACCTCATGGGAGTAAGATGGCCACCAAGAGCTCCCAGGGCTCTTATGTGTTCCCAGCTCATGTGGAGCAAGGCAGGGGGGCAAGCTTCTCTTTCCTCAACTATTGAACAAAATCATGAGCTTCTCTCTGATTGCACTAAATTATATTACATGTCTACCTCCACAGTGTGCAGGGAAAAAAACGATTGGCTTCAGCTAATCAAGCCTGCCTCTGGAGGTGGGGGTGCTATTGATCCTCCCCAAACAACACAGATACTGATGTGGCAAGCACAGTGTCTGTCCGCCCCAGGCTAGCTTGGAGGCCAGGACTGATGGGGAGACTTTGACTAGCCTGAGGGCAGCATGAAGTCACTGTACCTGTGAGTTCCCCAACAGGACCAGGATGAGGCAGGGAGTAAGGGGCTCATTTATCTTTTAACAACCTCTCTTCTGCTCTGTGCCAGGCACTCATCTAGGTGTGGGAGGTGTGAGGTGAACAGCACAGACCAGGTTCCTGCCCCTCTCAGAATTTACAATCTATTGGAAAAGGAAACAAATTAAGCGAACAAGAGAATTTCATATTGTAACTCGGGCTGTGAAGGAAATGACAGAATGCCTTTACAGAGATGGGGGGTGAGGAGCTTTTAGGAAAATGACTAGATTTCAGAAAGAAGAAGCCAAAAAAACAAACTTTGCCTGTCTGCAGTTTTGCTGAGGGCATTGGCTGGCTTGCTGTCCTGTGGAGGCTGCCAGGGCCTAAGCAGAGGTGTCCAGATCGATCTGGAAAGTCACAAAGGGAGGGAGCTTCTCCCAGTTCACCTGGGTTTTCACAGTTCCTGCTAACCCAGATCAGCCTTTCTGGCTCTCCAAGGGTCTCTCCTTCTTGGTCCAGCCTTTCTTTCTAAAATGCAGAAGGGAAGGAGGTAGACGTAGAAGAGAAGCTGAAACCGTAGCCCTCACCAGCCTGTATCCTGCCATTTCCCCATCCCTTCTTATTAGAGCAGCAAGTGCAATGTTCAGTAGAGACCCCCCACTGAACAGGCCCTTTAGAAGAGTTCCCTCCTAGAAATACTGCTTACTGACATTTCCTCACTCCTGGAAATGTCACATGATGTTTTGAGCTGCGTGAAGTGCTATTTCCATAGTATTTGCTTTAGAATATCCATAGCTTTGTGATGTTATTTGTACCCTCAGCACGTAGATACACAGCTTGAAGCTTTTCAAAAATATGTGTAATTGAGAAGTCTTTCTTGGATTTATATCTAACAGTAAATATATAGGACCCTGTTTGATCTTTGCTTCACTGGAAATGAAACTAACCATATGAAGAATTCTTAAGATCAAAATATTCTTTATATATGTATAATTCATGAAAGTACAGAGAAGAATTGGTATTGGTAGGTTCATCAATAAACTTGAGGGGAGTTTTGTTGTTTTTATTTTTGGCAAATGGATCACTAGTGATTTTATGCTTTTGTATGGAAATTGTATTGTCTGTGGTTTAGTAGTTTGGTCCAAGACCATATTTGAATTGTTGGTATTTTCTTAGGCCATGTATCAAAGCTTGGGCTTTGGAGGGGGTGGACAGTCTCCATTCTAAAATATTTGTGAGTGAGTGTAGCCTTCAACATTTTTTAGATTGAAAGTAGTTCTGAGAACACTAACTACAATATCTAGTTTCTTAGAAAATATTAAAAACTCTTTGTCTAACATTAGCCATATGGTGCCACATAGGATCATTATAATTTGATTTTATAACTTGACCAAAGCATTCATAAAGTGGATGGCAATGAAATGGGAATAAACAAGTTAAAGATAAAAAAAAAAGACCCAGATGAAACATATTAAATGCTAAATAATAGAAAACACGCTTGTTTTAAGATTAGAAAAATGTTAAACTAGTTGTATTGAGGTTTCCATAAGCAGTGTTCCTGCCTCTGAGTTATAACCAAACATTTTCCATGGCATTCTCTTTAATTTGCCAAGTGTGTGTGACATAATGGAGTTAAGTAACATCATGGGGCTGATAGAAGGCCTTGCATTTTTTTTTTTTAAAGATTTTATTTATTTATTTATTTTTTTGAGAGAGAGCACAAGAGGGGGCAGGGCCAAAGGGAGAAGCAGACTCCGTGCTGAGCAGGGAGCCCGATGCGTGACTCGATCCCGGGACCCCGGGATCATGACCCGAGCCAAAGGCAGATGCTTAACCAACTGAGCCACCCAGGCGCCCCAAGACCTTGCATTTTTAATCTTATGCTGAAGGACAACTGATAGAAGCAACTCATCAAAACTCCCTTTATGTAAAAATATCTTGTGATTAAGCATTTAAGGCTTAGTACTTAATTTAGTTTGTAGAGTTTTATGGGAATTGTTTATAATTCTCGTTGAGAATTGTAAGGTGCCAAAGAGAAATTTTCTTTTCACTGCCCCTCTCTTCCAATTTAAAGGGAACCTGGCACAGAGGACTTCAAATTTTTATTATTTGGTGATTATTTAAAATGTAAGAGAATAATCCTGCCTTGCAAAATGATTCACAGCAGTGTCTTTTAAATCAAGACTTTGGAGGGACGCCTGGGTGGCTCAGTCGATTGGCCGACTGCCTCTTGATTTTGATTCAGGTCATGACCTCAGGGCTGTGGGATCGCCCCGCCTCCAGCTCTGTGCTCAGTGGGGAGTCTGCTGGAGACTCTCTCTCCCCCTCTCCCACGGCCCCTCCCCCTGTTCGTGTGCCCTCTCCCTCCCTCCCTCCCTCTCTCTCTCTAAAATAAACACATAAATCTTTAAAAAAAAAAAAAAAGTCAAGACTTTGGATAGGCTTTATTTCATCTCTCCTAAAAATGTTTGGCTAGTATCTTTTGGACATACACCTTTGGGATCCACAATTTCCATTGTGGAGCCAAGACCATTCGGAGGCCCTGCCTTTTTTTCCTTCCTCACAGACTGCTTCAGCTGTTGATTGTGACAGTTTTTCCCTTATTATGGATTGGATACATCTGAAACCACATGTGATAGTACGGACACCAGCTCCATTACTTCTGGTAATAGTGCCATGGTCCCCTTTGTCACCATGCCTAACGCCCTAGTCATTCCTGAGGTACGTCCTTTTTTTGCTTCTGAATGGATTCCCATAGCTACCAGGTGATAATGGTTCTGCCAGCAAAGCGTCTTTACTATATCATCTCTCCTTCCTGTTGGATAGGTAGCCTGGTGCACTGCAGGATACAGAGAAGTTGGTTCAGGGGAGCTCTCTGGAGTCCTGTGTTCAAAAGGATTCCGAGGCCATGTCCAAGCTTTCGGTAGAAAATCAATTTGTTTGCAGTGGTAAAGAAATAGAGAGGATCAGCACATATGCCACCAGTTTGTTGCAACTAATGTAGTGAATAAAACCCTGGATTTTGGAATTAAGGAGACCCGAGTTTCATCCATGGCTGCAAAACTTACCAACCATGTGATCAGGGGCGAGTCATTTAGTTTCCTTATGTTAAATAGAAATCATAGATTAACTTCAAATGAATTGAATTGAATTCAACTGAACTAGTATTTATTAAACATTTCCTGTGCATAAAGCAAATCTGAATTTGTGGTTGATTGTTTTAAGGAACAAATAACAGCTATTACCCTCCAAAGTATTACACAAAATGTAAACGGTTCTGTTGTGTTCAATGTCTTCTACCAGCGCCCTAGCTTAGGCTCTCATTACCTTTCTCTTGAACAGTTAGCTTCCTCACTATTCTTCACACAAATACTTCCTCAAAAAAAAAAAAAATTGTTCTTTGTGATAAAGCGAGGCATTGATCACGTCACCCTCCAATTCCCAAACCTTCTGTGGTAGTCATTGTTCCTTTCCTGGCAGTGACTCTCTCTTGTTTTCTAGTCTCTTATCCACACATCCTCCTTCAGGGACACAGTGAGCAGCTGGTGGAGCCTGAGGAGAAGGAGGTTGGCAGCCTGGGTTGAGGGGCTGGGCTCAGGGTCTAAAAGGAGAAGGCTGAGAGAAGGTAGAGTGGGGAGCCAAGAGAAGCTCCTCTTTTAACTGCCAAGCCGCCGATCTCTCTTCTAAAGTTCTGCCCCATTTCCACCTCCACTGCCACCCCACCTCTGCCATCTTATCTATTTGGTCTTCTCCTACTTCTGTCTCCTCTGTTTTATCTTTCAGTTTTCATCTCCCTATTCAAAGCATAATATGGAACTCAAGTATATTTTTATAATCTGCTATGTTTACAGAATTAATTTTATGTCCTCTGTTCTTAATTTTACAAGCAAGAGAGAACATTTCCTTATTTCTGGTTTCTTTCTCACTCTCTCAACACCTACCCTAAAAACAAAAACAAAAAACAAAAAACAACAAAACACTTTGTTGAGTTTTTCCTTTTGCTGAGTTTAATTTTTTCCTGTGGCTTGATAATTTTCATCAAAGAAAAAGTTCCCTATTCTTGTCTAAAATAGTGAATTCGACTAGTGTCTTTAAATTATGACTACATTAACAGAATTTCTTGTTTGTGTACATCTTTCCACATTTTGCAAAGCAGTAGCTCTCAACAAGGAACAGTTTTGCCTTCTAGGGGACATTGGGCAATATACGGAGACATTTTTGCTTGTCATTACTAGGGGTGGGAGGGAATGCTCCTGGCATTTGCTGGTAGAGGGTGGGGATGCTGCTAACTGTCCTACAATACACGAGGCAGCCCTCACAATAAAGAATTATCTGGCCCAAACTATCCATTGTGCCAAGGTTGACAAACCCAGTTATAAATTAGGGCCAACCTATGTGGTGCTCATACTGAAAGCTTGGTGAATAATTTCTATAAAATGTTTATTTAGTTGAATCTAAAATCTCTTAAAGCTGAAGGAATCAACTTATGCTTTCCCTGTAACCACATTTCTTTAGCCATGTATTGTATTATTCAAATAATCTAGATTTTTCCGTTGCTAGTATTCAGTGATTTCTTCTTGCAATTCTTGTGACATATTTTTCCACAATGTCATATTCTAATTAATGAAGAAAAAAGATATTTAGTCAATGTATTTTGTACTATTTGTTATAGAATAGGTATGGTTTTAGAGAGAGCTGAGGGTATTTTTGATGGTTTCTTTATTTATATTTTAAAAAATACCTGTTAAATGTTCTTTAGGAATTTGATTATAAAACTTACTAGATATTTGCTCCAGTGTGTCCATTTTTCCCCTCTCAATACAGCTAAGGTATACTTCATATATAAACAACGTGTGGTAGAGAACAGCCAGCATATCTTTTACCAATAGCCTCCTTCTTGTCCTGATTTATAGATGCCATTTTTCTAAAATTATTATTACTTAAAATCTATTCATCTGATTCCTTCCTCACCTTGTCATTTCTTATAAGCTTCCAAGATTTCAAGTTATGGGCCAATGAGCATACTAGAGGAGTGATAAATTATGAAGACTGACTATACATTAGCAGAGTTCAGTGTTGTAGTTAAAACGTGCACGAGTTAATCCGACATATAGTTAATGATTTACATATTCATCACTGTGCTGCCTGGTAATTAGGCATGTGGTAAGCAGTTCAGAGAAATTACTGTAATTAGTATTCCTTCTACATGGCCAAACTACATTTTTGTAAGGTGTTTTTTTTTTTTTCCCCTGCTTGCTTAGTTATTTCTCCAGTGTCTGTAATCAATATCAGTGTTGACATTCTCCCTCATATGGAACTGTGGAACTGAATATACTTTCTGTACACTTAAATTGTCTTCTGTCTCTTACACACACACACACACACACACACACACACGCACACACACACACACACTCTTCTTTTTCTCATTCAGACACACTTACATGAAAGACTAGCATGTTCAAGCTGCTCCCTCTCTTGTATTATTATTCTGGGGCTTGGGAATGTTAGGAATAATGAAGTGTTTGGGAGATGACACTAGTCACTCCTCTGTTTATCATAATTTCTGATAACATGGATGAATTCATCATTTTCGTTTAAGAAAAAAGAAGGCATAAAAGATAGAAGGAAAAGGGCATGAACTAGAACCCAAGGTACCAGTGATTGCATATGTGTGTTTCCCCATAAGTAGGGCATCATTTTCTGCCTATAACTTAAGGAAATAAAACATGTTCTAAAGCACAAGAACTCAAAGCTGTAACTAGACTGTGGGACACAAACAAAATGGTACCAATGTCATATGTACCAACCAAGAACTGTCTTGTGCTTATTTTATCTATTCATGCTTGTAATGTAGGCTGGCAGGGTCCAAGGACCCAGAGGGAGTCCCACAGGACCAGCCAGGAGGGTCCTTGGCTTTGCACAGGATGGAAATCAAACACAAGCTGAGAGGAAGTGAGAGCAGAGTTTATTGAACATATAGAGAGAGGTACAGACACATAGTATCTGGAAGACTCAAAAAAGGAAAGGAGATGGAGTCTCGTTTCTGCTTGGGGTCTAGGGTTTTTATTGAGGATGGTGGTCTGGTGTTATGTTTCCTCTCAGGCATCTGGGAACTGGTTAGAACAAAGATGAGTGCCCAGGTGTCCTTCATAAGTCACTTATGCCTTGGAGCCGGGGGTCTTGGTGAATCGTTGGTCTGGAAAACATACAAGACAACCCCACCTACTTACTCCTTAGATGTTATCTTTGTGCTGGAAGACTGCAAAGGAATCATTAACTCCTTGCCTTTTACAAGGAGGACATAGATTATCTGTACTATAAGTCATGTGGAAGGTGGGGATGCAGGTCCTAGCAAGAATAGAGGTGGCAGAAAAAGCAGTCCTTTGTAGGATTCCTTCAGTCTCCCTCTCTCACCTGGACAGGAAGTTTTAAAATTATACTTCACAATTCCTTTTAAACCAATCAGACTATACTAAATTTTTTTCTTCAGTGTTGTTGCAAATATGCTAAAATGGTGAGACTACAGCCAGTTTTGATTCTCATTATTTATAAACGAAATCTTGGTAGTATAGGAAATGTTTATTGCTAATGTGTCCTCTCACTCATTTGTAAGAGCAAGTTTTTCAGACCTTTCTATTTACACACACAAGACTCAATTAAATACCTTCTCAAGGACTTGAGGTGGGAAATATGTTTCATTTCTTTTGCAAAGTTTTTCCTGGAAAACTAGGCAGGGACCACTATTTAGCTAACAATTGAAGAGACTGTCCATTGTGGCCTACTTTCTTAGGAATAAGACATTTATAGGCATTTTGTAGTTCCAGAAAGTAATCTTGTTACCTATGTTTAGAACTTATTTAGGCTTTCCCAGACTTTAAGTGTGAGTTCAAAGGTAACCTCTGGAAGCAATAATGGAAGGGAATCAAAGAAAACCAAATTAAAAGAACAGGGTTAACCTAACCAGGCACATCTGCCTCACTTTGGTGCCTTGTGGTATTTGGATCATATATGTTAGATCCAGGTAATTTAATGTTTTCATATATATTTGAAGACCTCTACAATATCAATAATCTTGGGGCACCTGGGTGGCTTAGTCGGTTGAGCAGCCGACTCTTGGTTTCAGCTCAGGTCATGATCTCAGTGTCCTGGGATTGAGCCCCTTGTCCCCATGTCAGGCTCCACCCTGGATGGGAAGTCTGCTTGTAAGTTCTCTCTCACTCTCTCTCTGCCCCTCCCCCAGCTCCCTCCCTCTCTCTCTCAGATAAATAAATAAATACATAAATAAATCTTTTAAAAAAACAATCTCACCTGTTGCTCATGGGGATCGTCTCTCAATTCTGAATGAAATGTAATTATTATAAACAAAAATTAAGAAAAATTAAAATGTTTAAGATATAATAAGCCAGTCATCTAAGTACTTACATGTCAAATATAATTTTATCGATTACACTCTCCTTTATCAGGTGTGTATGTTTTTTATAGTGTTTCCTGAATCAGGTTCATTGTTGTTCTCAGTTTCGTTTTATTTTTAAGTGAGTGATTTGGAATTTTTATGTTTCACTTACATGGGAGGGGAAGACAGCCTACCACCAATAAAATCCCCCAACTAACTAATTATAAAAGTTAGTTGATATAGTACGTTAAAAATGTGTTTATTTCTCATTTCCCCCCTATGGTTTAATAGCCTTTGATAGAAAAAAAAAGTTCTCCTAGAATGTGCATTCTTGTGACTCTGCTTTCCATAGTTCCAGCAATATCGTCAAAGTGTTCATTGTACACATCAGTTCATTCATCCCTTTGATATTCACTGAGCTCTTGAAGAGTCATATTGACTTTTTCTCACCCACTCTCCAATCCAGCTAGTTTTACTCAGTTGGTCCCTGCCCTCCATCCTTTCTACAGAGCCTGGGTCAAGGCAGTCCATTCTTTCTACAGAGCCTGGGTCAAGGCAGTCCTCATTTCTCATGGCATTGGGGGCAGTACCTTGGCTGGTTTCCTTGCTTCCAGCCTTGCACTTTTCACATCTTTCCTTCACATTGCCTCAGATGTTCTCTCTGAACTGCAAACCCGATCAAGTCACTCTCATTCTTTAAAAAACAGTACTTTAATAGATCAAGGACCCTCCTTACTACCCTTTCCCCATCCTCTAAGGATAAAGTCTGTGCTCCTTTAAGTGGTCCCAGAAACCTACATCATCTGGCCCCTACCTGCCTCTCCACATTCCTCTTCCTTCATTCCACTGTTCGACTGAAGGACTATGACTATGACTAATGAATGGCTTTAGTTCTCCACTCTGTGCTGCCTGAGACCTCCCCTCCCCTTGACTTTGTGTTCTGTAGCCTGGAGTACATTATCCTCTTTCACCTAGTTTATCTCCACAGGTTCTTCGCATTTTACCTCAAGTTTGACCTCTTCTGTGAGCCTTTAACCCACAGCCAGATGGAATGTGTCCCTCTTCTGAGCATCCAAGCTCCTAGACACACCTCTGTCTTCTATCCTTGCACTCTTACCACCTCATGTGGAAATGATCTGTTGTGTAGATTTGTCTTTCCCTCAGTTGAAAAGTTCACCTAAGCTAAGGACCATACCCTCTTCATGTTGGCATGCTAGTGCTGAACTCATAAGAGATATAAGAGAATTTCTCTGTGAAGCTTTACTAGATACCTTGATAAGAAGAACGTTGTTGTTTTCTGTATTCTTTCTTTTTTAAGATTATTTATTTAGAGAGAGAGTGCACATGAGCCGGGGGGGGGGGTGGTGGGAAGGGGCAGAGGGAGAGGAAGAGTAATTCAAGTAGACTCCCCACCGAGCTCGGAACTCGATGTGGGGCTCCATCTCATGACTCTCAGATCATGACCTCAGCCGAAATCAAGAGTCGGACACTTAACCAATTGAGCCACCCAGGTGCCCCTGTTTTCTATATGCTTTCAAAGACAATAGATCATCTTCATTTGTTTTTTAAAGTTCTAGTAGCATATTAAAATTGCTTCACTTTCTTTTACTTTTCTTTATTGTTGCTACATACGGTTTCAGCAAAGTCTCTCAGAGACCTGTGTGTTCTAGAAGCAGAGTTCATCAATTTTCTACCCTGTTTCAAAATAGATATTTAAAATATTTCTTTCCCTTGGGGAGACATACATGTTTAACATCTCATCTCTAAAGTTTTTCTAAATGATGATGTCAAAGTGCACTGTAGCTGTATCCTTCTAAGAATGTTTGGAAGTAATGGAATGTGGTTAGTTAAATTATGGAGGAGAAAAAGAGCACTTTTTTTTTAAGAGAGCTTTAGGTTTGTGTGAACTAGAAAAAATACGTTGATGAGAGGGTCAGGCAGCCACTGACAGTAATCTGTAATCTTTGTAGTGCTTTGGAATTAAGTGTTTTTGTGGTATTTGTAGAATTTTTTTTTATTTTTTATTTTTTTAAAGATTTTATTTATTTATTTGACAGAGAGAGACACAGCAAGAGAGGGAACACAAGCAGGGGGAGTGGGAGAGGGAGGAGCAGGCTTCCCGCTGAGCAGGGAGCCCGATGCGGGGCTCGATCCCAGAACCCTGGGACCATGACCTGAGCCGAAGGCAGACGCTTAACAACTGAGCCATCCAGGCGCCCCTGTAGAATTTTTTAAAAAGATTTTTTATTCATTTGGGAGAGAGAGAGAGTGAGAGAGAGCACAAGTGAGGGGAGGGGCAGAGGGAGAGGGAGAAGCAGGCTCCCTGCTGAGCAGGGAGTCCAACATGGGGCTCCATCCCAGGACCCCGGAATCATGACCAGAGCTGAAGGCAGGTGCTTAACTGACTGAGCCACCCAGGCACCCCTAGAATTTTTTTAAATGTGTATTGTTAGTACTACATGTAATAGTCCATTTTTTTCATTAAGATTGACTTATTTTACTCCCACTAAAAAATGTATTCATTATGTTAAAAGTGGGCTTATCTTCAAGTTTATGCAGTGTTGGCAATCCCTGATTTTTTGGTATACTATATGGATACCAAGTTTATACAGACCACTGTAAAATTGTTCTGTTTTCTCATACAATGGATGCTTTCTTATGTTCCTCTCTAAAATCTTGACATAAGATAATTCATAGAAATAGCTAACCACATGCTATAAATGTGAAGGACGTGACTAACCATCTCTGATATCATTTAAAGAGAACAACCTACCCAAAGGCCGTGGGAATAAGGGTAGTATGTGCCTTGATTATATAGAGGACTTGCTGTACTTTAAAATAGATACAGCTTAGAAAAATACACCCATGTTGTAACTTCAAGGGGCCTGATCTAAAACTAAATACTGTCTCCACAAACCATGAACCATCTAGCCATAATTGGTCTTCTATTGTTATACTTATAAATGCATATTAAAGATGATTCTGAATGACCAAAACATACTTAAAAATCCACCCAAAGAATTTTCATCTGAAGTTATTTTCTTTCCTATAAGAAGGAAATACCTGAACATGATTGACTTTTTAGTCACGCTCCAGTTTGGAACTATTCTTTCTGTTAATCATCCTTGCAGCATCTAAATATCTGAAAGTGAAGGTCCTTTGTGTAATAGAGTTTGGAGAAGAAACATTTGCTGTCTTCTTTCCTTTGTCCTCTCTGTTCCTCCTGAGTGCCCATTGTAAGTGGCAAGCTTAGGATCCAGGAACAATCACAAAGGAAGAACCATCAGAGGAAAATAGGGCTTTACACAACCCTATTTTCAAGCGCCCCCCCCCCCCCCCCCAGCCAGCTCCCCACCCAGCACTCTCCAGTGTAGCCACTTTGAACTTCCCACCACTTTCCTGTACATTTTGGTGCCTTTCCCTTTCCTCATGCTGCTTCCTCTTTTTCTTAAGAAAGAGCTTACTCCTACTTCTGGGCCCGGCTCAGAGATCAGAATGCAGGGCAGAGGCTCTATGCACACTGGCTCTCTTCCCTCCTTGCTCCCAGGCTGGAGGAGGCCCTCCCCTCTCTGCTAGGAGAGCCCTTCCGAGTACAGAACACTCTGGGGCTCTCACATCAGAGTGCACCAAGTTCAAGTTCTGGCTCAGACGTGTGTGTGGCTGTGCGGCCCCAGGTCCTTTGCCAGGCAAACCCTTAACTTCATCTATATAACCATGTCATACTTAATTCAATGCTACATCATAGTGTCACATGAAATCCTGTATATAAAGGAATTAGCATCATGCCTGGCACATAGGAAGCACTCAGTGAATGGAAACTGTTAATGACTTTGTCAAAGTTGATAATATATGCTCTCTTTAAGGATAGAGACAGGATTTTATTCTTCTTTGAATATCTACCATGTCTGGCATGTAGACACTGGAGAAATGTTTACCAAGTGGATGAATTAATGAATAAATTTGGAGTGGTGGTTGTGAATGAACAGCAAGACTATTTCACATCTTTCTGGAAAAGGTGCCTTCCCCCTTCACCTCTTATCCCTTTGTCTGCTGGAGTTTCTGTGGCCCCCTGGTAGTTTGGACCCCTTGAAAGTAACTACCGAGACAGAGTAAATGTCCTTGTTTTGAGTCTCATTTATTCATTGAGCGTTCATTAAACAAATACTCTGAGCTTCTCCTTTGTGTACAGGCACAACTGTACATCCAAAAGCAAAGTTTCACTTTTACACTGCTGAAAAGGAATCGATTTGGGCTTGTGTGTTGTTACATACATAGCCGAGTCCATGCACCATCATGTTTCAGCATATTTCAGTCATGCCTGTCTCCCTCTGAGATATCAGGGGCTTCCCACTTATATTTCCAGCCAAGAAAAATTTCCTACTTACCTTATGCCTAAATATCCAAATGAACAGATAAATATCCTGAGATGTTTAGCAGGAAGGGCTACCAGATAAGGTCCCATGTGTGGAACAGGGAAATGAGAGGTGGTCAAAGCAGAAACTGCCCACGTTAGTGAGATAGTTGACTCACCCTTTATCCTAGGAAACACCTTTACATGGCAAGAGAGCTCTCCATGGACAGTGAACTCCTTGAGGTCACATACTGTATCCTGGACCCTTTGTGGGATCCTTGAGAATACTTGATAAAAATTGTACTGTTGGATCACTTCTATTGGATACTAACTGACATCTGGCTAACATTTTCTGAAGTATAAGGCCTCAAAAATATATTAGTAAATGGGATCAAAAAACTTGACAGTGTTGCCCAATTATGTATATTAAGGATGGATGATTCCACTGAATTAAATTAGTTTTAGAGATTTTTGCTCATCGCTGACTCACTTCAGATTTGTGCAAAGAGAGAAAGGCAGTTTACCTTGATTTTGACTCATACTCTGGGGGTTAATAATATAATGATTAAGGTAAGAGTCATCGAAAGCTGTTGGAAATAATGTAATAATGCCTATAGTTTTATTCTTTGTATTGCATTTTAATGAAAGATCCTAACGAAAAATATATAAAAAACAAAAAAGTCTACCACCGAATAATCAGTGCAGGTATTTAAAGTGCGAGGTGAGATTCTCCAAGAAGTAGTGATTGTGTAACACGTTATGTGACACTCCCTTCAGTAAGAAGAGGGCACATTAGAGCATAAAAGTCCCTTCTGATATGTCCCAGCTGGTACTAACCAAGATAAGTTTCCTTGAATCCTCCAAGGCTATTTACCTTCTGCTAAAATCTACACTGTAGCATGATGTGTAATAGAGCATCTACATTGAGGTAACATGGTATAATCTCAGGAATCAGAAGGAATAACAAAAACATGGAAGAGAAGGTTGGAAAGTCCCCTCCATCTGCCCTGCCCCTTACCCCAATCAAGAGAATCTGAAAAGGGAAACAGGGTAGATGAAAATAGACGAAGAGGAAAGGGAGTCTCCAAAGCCAAGCCCACTGAAAACCTGCTTCCCAATGAGGCTGTTTCATAGTGGATGTGGAAGATGCTATGTGGGCAATGTGGTGACAAACCCCAGGGGTTTATTTTGCACACAGCTGTACTCAAAACGCACCACAATTTATTTCTGTATAGTAGATTTATGGAGCTACGATTCACACACCGTACAACTCACCTATTTAAAGTGTATAATTGACTGATTTTTAGTATATTCATAGCATTGTGCAACCATCACCACAATCAAGCTTAGATTTTCATCACCCCAAAAAAATCCCCATACCCATTAGCAGTCCCACAATTCATTTTTATTCAAATGGAAGGAGAAAAATCCTATATTTATAAACCTGGGTTTATAACATAGTCCTTTTGTTTAACAAAGTACTGTTATAATTGGGGATAAAGCAAGAAATGGTAATTTGAAAATTATGTAGATAATCCAATTTAGTTTTTTTGTAAACACTTTTGTAATTTTTAAAAAAATTTGTAAAATTCAACATTTTATACTGTTTCCTTGAGACAGAACTCTCTGGTCCACCTGAGTCAGTATTGGTCATTTCCAGAACCTCTCATGTCACCCATCTAATGAGAACATTCTTTGGAAACACTTTGTGACCTTTTGTTTAAATATTATATTGAATAAGTTTCTTATGATAATTAATTCCCAGAACCTGTAGAACACAAGTTTGGCCATTCAAAACAATTAATTCTGTATGGCTGGGGCACCTGGATGGCTTAGTCAGTTGAGCGTCCAACTCTTGGTTTCAGCTCAGGCCATGATCTCAGGGTTGTGGGCTTGAACCCTGTGTGGGCTCCATGCTCAGTATGGAGTCTGCTTGAGATTCTTTACCTCTCCCTCTCCAATCCCCATGGCTTCCCCCTGCCTGTCCCGCACCTTGCGTATTCTCTCTTTCTTGCAAATAAATAAGTGAAATCTTAAAAAAAAATTCTCTATGGCAAAACATTATACAAATTTCAAGTTAGGAGACAAAAAATACTGTGTGTAAAACATATGTCTTAGCAAGGACTTCATTTTGTAACACAAAGAGTGCAGATCAATGCTGCTGATCAATAAAGAAAAGGACAAACAACAGAAAAACGGATGGATATGAAAATTCAGTTAATATGAGAGAAAGCCCAAATGACTAAATATATGGGGGAAAAAATTTCAATTCAAGAAGTAGTAGCAAAATGTAAATTACCACAACAGTGAAATGCCATTTTTGCTCAACAGGTAAAGAATGTGTTGTGAAAGCAAGAAGAAATTCATTCTCATACAAAGTTGATGAGAATGTGGATAGTGCCAAACAGCACTAATTTGTAAAAATTTTAAAGGCACATCTGTCTTTGATCATTGATCCAGCCACTGTGTCTCTAGAAATTTTGTATACAGAAGTTTATGTATAAAGTTTATTGCAGTTTATTTGTAACCACAAAAATCTAGAGAAAAAAGTAAAAGCTATTAACAGAGGTCTGGCTAAATTAATGAAGACATATCCATTTCATGTAATTCTACGTTGTCACTAATAAAAATTAAGTCAACCTAAATGGGCCAATATGGAAAGTTGCTCAATATATATTGTTAAATGGGAAAAAAAATATCAATATTTGATATTATATTCCATTTGAATACAAAGAGAACATATACACATACATGTTCACATGTGCATCTTTGTGCATGGTTCTATACGCACTGACGTTTTATGACAAACTTCCAAGAAATTATCAGTGATTACCTTCTGGGTACTGAACTAAGAGGGGAAGTGGGGGAGAAACATTTTTACTTTTTTTTTTTTTTTTTTAAAGTTTTTATTTATTTACTTGACAGAGAGAGACACAGCAAGAGAGGGAACACAAGCAGAGGGAGTGAGAAAGGGAGAAGCAGGCTTCCCACTGAGCAGAGAGCCTGATGCGGGGCTTGATCCCAGGACTCTGGGATCACGACCTGAGCCGAAGGCAGACGCTTAATGACTGAGCCACACAGGCGCCCCGAAACATTTTTACTTAATGCCTTTCTTTACCATTTGGATTCTTAGAAATCTAAATTTTGTAAAATTTAAGAGCATTTTTACATTTAAAAATCAATGCTCATATATTACAGAAAATTAAAAATGCAGAAAAATATATTTTTTTAAAATGTAATCTCTTGACCTCAGGGGGAAAACACTGTTAAAATCTGTTCAGAAATATCCTTTTGAAACATTTATTTGCATACACATGCACACTATACTCTTGTTTTATAAGCCACTTTTTCACTCAAACATTCTATGTCATGTAATACTATTTTATAGTACATTTTAAATAAATGTGTTCTTATTAATGGTATGGCTGTGATAGGCTGTTTGTGCATTTTCTCTTAATTTCCCTTCATAAATAGAAAGAAAAAGGTTTGAGAGAAGGCAGAAAGAGGTTTGTAAAAGTAAAAATGTTACAGGTGAGGATTGAACGATGACTCCGAGAATCAAAAGCCAAATTCCTTCTTAAAAAAATAACATGTATCACCAAAGCCTTGCGGGGGGGGGGGGGGGGGGGGAGGGGGGAGATGAGGAAATGAACCAGAATCACAAGATGCCTTACTCTATTCCTAACAAAATTAACAAAAAGTAATTTAAATAATTAAAAGAAAAATGAAAAAAAAAATCAATAAATCTTCAGCTGTATCCAAAGAAAGAAAGAAGAACAAGTCTACTTTAAAAAGTGGTTGCCAAGGAAGGACATGGAAAATTCTAGTGTGGCCCAGCATGACTTAGCTCCTAACTCCTAATTTGAGAAGATTTATTGCTTTCTTTTAACTTTTTTGCAGTTTGGATTTTTACAATGGGTATATATCATCTCTCTAAAAACAATAAATCCATTTAAACATTTTGATGGATTATTTTCAAAGAACAAGAGGAAAATTATGCATTAACTGCTTATATTTGGCATGTATGAACATGTTTTCCTCCCTGAGTAGGACCCAGTAGACCTCACGTAGAATCATTTGGTTGCTAAGAGACCATCATGTTTGATATCGTCTCTGTTAGCCTAAATGATATTTAGGTCTCTTTAATTTTTATTGGGTACATGATGTGCCAGGAAGGTTGAGGAGAACGAGATGACTTTTCTGTTTTCTAACGAGAACAGGTTTTTAGCAATTATTGAAATACATTTCTGCTAATATTTTCAGAAAGGAAAAAAAATCCTCTCTATGTGAGATTGAACATCTTTAAATGTGGCTTGACACGTTTTCTTTGTTTTGGAAATAAAGGGCCAGATTTACCATAAAATACAAGTTTACCTTAGCTCAACATTTCCATTTATTGGGTCTAGTCCATCTATAAGTCTAGCCACAAAAAGAAGTTATCTACTGAAGTCATTCAGTGAATTACTCTACCAGGGATAACTACTGTGGGGATTGTAGTAATGACTCATTTGTTTGATGGCTGAGGGCCAAGTGCAAATAGACTATTATCTGATTTCAGACAGCTTCCCTGCAAGTCAACTATATTATCTCCCTACTAACCAGACCCTTCTCACTGAAAGACTACAATCCCTCCAAAATCCTATATACTGTCATATTAGATGGCTGTCTTCCTATGACTACAATATTTATTAGCCTTGAAATACTATAACCCAGGGACTTACATAAGTACTGAACAGGGAATTCATTTCAAGCCACATTTGACCCCTTGTTTTAAAGGTGATCTTCAAATAGGTTTAAGGGAAATAAATCAAATTTTCAACCCATAGTCTGCTTTCTCCTAATAAAAAAGAAAAGAGGCTTTAAATGTTTCTAAGCTTTTTCTTCTTTTCTTCACTTTGGAACAGAAGATTAATCACATCTACCCAGAGATTAATTTAATGTCTGTCATTTGGAATAGAAGGGAAAATAGATAAACGGCTCATGAAGAGAGTACTTTAAAATTAAACTATACAACCAAGGATTTTATTAGGCCGTTGATGGGGAGGATACTTCTTATTAAAAAGAAAGTCAATAACAAGGAAACACGGGAAACAGGATAATAAATATTACACTTTTTGGCAAAAGTGGGAAAAGGAAATTTTAAGTTTTCAGAGTAAGAGATGGAGAATCCGTAAGAATTAACTCACCCTTAAGATGCCCCTCTCATATTGCATGACTGTGAAAGAATCTGGAAAGAAGAAATTGTTTAGAAGTTTGTCTGGTCCAGGAAAACTTTGTCATTCATAACTTTACCTGCCCTATATATGCATGGGCATGCCTTCCTGCAAAGGTTTCTATTTGTATCTGATATTCCTCTGTCCTTAACAAAAACCCTAGCTATAAGACGTAAGTGATTAAATGATGTTAATGAGGTCAGTTCCTAGATAATGATGGTCTTCCTCAGGTTTTCACAGAACAAAAAACTGGGGATTTTGTTTTAAAGATGATATTAATGACCTCTCTCCCCAAATTCCCATTTTCTTATTCTTCCCTACACACACCATCCTTTGTGATCTGTGAGCAGCCCAGATCCTGCAGCCAGAAATCCAGTGATCAGCATAACAGGTCACAAAAATGATGGCAACAATCTTGTCTGCTTGCACACCATTTTAACTGTTCCATCCAACACTCCAATACCCATCCGAGCTGCTAACAGTGCAGCTCTGGCAGTAGCTGGGGTATTCCCCAGGAATGCCCATTTCACATTGGTTCAGCCATTTTCAGGGGTTAGCCTCCCTGCCTTGTCCATTCGAACAGGTCATCTGCAGCCCTTGGATAACCTGTGATTTCCCCCCAAAACTTTTAAGATGTCGCATCATTTGCTGTGTGTGACAAGTGTATCACCTAAGAGATTGCTGACTGTAGACTATAGAATAGCAGGATTTATCTACGGAGGCATACTCTCACTCTGTCAAAGATAGAAGCAATTCAGAAACATTCCTTCTTTCAGTTGTATTGCAAGGTAATGTTTGGGGTGTCACCATCCAGCTGAAGACACAGTTGCTTTCTCAGCATGGATGGTAGTAGGGCTGAAGGTTGGGCAGTGTGTGTGGGGGGTTACCCTGGAGAAGTTTAGAATATATTATCGATCCCAGATAGCGCAGTATCTAGAAATTTATCTCTGACTTATATTAAACCTGTGAAACTTTGTCTCTGGGTTTTCAACTTTTTTTCATCCTATTTAATCTTTAAACTGACTTGCTGTTTTCCCTGGAGCAGTGGAATAATCAGATAAACCTAAGACTAGAAAAGTGGTCCTAACGTAGGTGTTGTCTGGTTCATGTACTGAGTTATTTTAAAAAGAAAATAATTTATTTTGTCCCTGTTCCCTGGGTTCTTTCATGCCGCTGTCTTCAAAGAGTATCCTAGAAACCCATAGGCATAACTGATTCACAGAAAACTAATTTATATGCAGCACTTAATTTAATTTTTCCAGTGGATCTCCCTGGTGGCACTCTTCAGAGACTTTTAGAAAAGAAGTATTGCTTGTGTGGCACCAATGGGGGACTTTACTAAGATCTTTTTTTCTGTAGATAGGTACTTCCATAATACACCAGGAAGTCACTAATTCTAAAGCCTTCTCATAGTTAGAACAATAGTTAAACCGTTGCAGAAAAACATAATTGGCTGCCATACTTTTATGTGTTTCCTTGGAAGGAAATGAAAGCTTTCTTAAGAACCTATTCAACCATTAGATAATATGTCTAGGGAACTTTTTTTTTTTAAGATTTTTTATTTATTTGAGAGGAGAGAGAGAGAGCACACACGCAGGGGGAAGGGGCAGAGGGAGAAGCAGTCCGCAGGGAGCCCAATACGGCGCTCGATCCCAGGACCCTGAGATCATGACCTGCGCCAAAGACAGACACTTAACCAACTGAGCCATCCAGGCGCCCCTCTATAGGGAACTTCTGCTACTATTTTAATTCCCTTTTTTAGGTGGTATATTGTTTTAGGTACAGAACATCTTTATACTATCTCCATAATAGTTGTTTATGATGGAAGAACAATCACAAAATGTTTGCAAAGTTGTATTTCTTCGGACTACAGAATCATTACTTTATCATTACTTTCGCATTCTAAGGTTCTGATCATTTTAATTTTGCTTATGGGCTCACAAATCAGTAGCAGAATTATATATTAAAAAATGAATTCGAAGGGTTTATGTAGGGTATGACTAATTCAATTCCTGATTTTTTGTGCTCTAACAAATGTACACATTTGTGTTACCTGTTTCTTCCCTGAAGTAGCTGAGTTTTTGTTTTTTGTTTGTTTGTTTGTTTCTTCCCTGAAGTAGCTGAGTTTTATCAGCCCCTGTGATTGTCCTTATTCCTTGAAGGCAAAACCTCTAAATTAAATTCTCTCCCAATGAGACTTTGCTCAGAAGTAGATTTGCATCACTATTCTTGAGTACCAGAATAGTTTTTCGATCCCTTTTATAACCATGTAAGTTCAGCTTGTCATTTGTCATGACAGTCTGATTATTTTCTTCTACACCAGGGTTGGAATGTTTATTCCTGGTCCTATAGTTAGGGGTTTTTCTCCCCCTCGGTTTCTCTATTGAATTTTTATTTTTTCCTCCTTGAGATGACAGTGCAGGCTCAAAGATGATTTTGGTTGGAGAATTATCTTCTCAAGTCTTGTCTTTATCTCCAGACACAAAAGCAATGACTCCCAAATCTCATTTACTCAATGTGGAATCAGGTTTGGATGTCCTTTCTCAGGACCAGGCTCCGATGATTTCTCTTCAAATGCGGGTACCCCTTCCTGGTGGACAATCTTTATTCCCAGTCAGACTTGATGTCCACTTCACAGAACATCTAGATGAGGGTAGGTGAATTTCTGGAAACTTCCTTTGTGTGTAAGCCCCTCCCCGCACCAAGAACATGGTCCTTCTGCTTTAACTGACCAGGTGATAAGCTGGATAGTGCAGGCCCACCTTGCACAGTGCCCTTCTTAACTGTACCATAGATATTTTTCTTGAGCTCTGTGCCTTCCAGTAAAGAAGTTCTAAACCTCTCCAGTTATAAAAAAACCAGGATACCTATTAAAAATATAAATTTCCAGACCCATTGCATCAAAACATCTGGGAAAAGGATTTGGGAAGTTGAATGTTTACCAATAACCCTCAAGTGATTCTTATCATTAGGGAAGTCAAGGAACACTACCATTAAATATTGCTCTCTCAATAAGGTATAGGGCTATGTCTTAACAGACATAGTCGTAATCCTTTCTAGAGCTACTACTATTATGGCCCTGTTTCTTAAATTATTCCTTAAATGTTAGAATCATAGTCAGCTAAGGTGCTTGCTCACGATCTAGATGCCTGGCCTATGGGACTGGAATCTCTGGAGACTTGGGCCCAGGAACCTGTTGTTTTTTTTCAAATGCTCCCTCAGATCAGAGTTACTGATTCAAGGGTGCCCCTCCATAGTTTTAGCTTTATTGTGAATACAAATCACCAGGAACATTGGTAAAAGGCATATTCTGATTCAGTAGGTCTGGGGTGGAGCTTAAGATTCTACAAGCTCCCAGGTGATGTTAAGGCTGCTGGTCCATGAACTATATCAGCACAAGGTATGAGAGAACTTTCCTAAACAAAATGGCCCAAACTATTGGACAGCACAGAGCCTATGACTTTGTTTTAATGGGAGAAGAATAGACCCTATTGTTATCCAAACTGTACTAGTCCTAATCTCATTCAGGGAGCATAAGACAATTCAGAATAAAACCTTATCCTTTGTGAATGACACACCTGGCTTTCTCAACTGTCACTACTTTGTGTTGCCCACCAGCTCCACACCTTCGCGTTTCCCAGTGAGCCCCTTTCCAGACCTCCTGACCATGAACCACTCAGACCAGTGCTAGGCCACTGGACCAAAGATGAACATTTATCCTTGTTTCTGCATGGCTAAGATAAAGTTGGTCATAAAGGAGTCTTAACCAAGGAGAGAGCTATCAAATTTAATTTCAGTTGATACTTCTATGGTATTTTTTTTTTTTTTTGGCTTCTTTTATTTCCTTTTCTCTAGGAGGAGTTCATACTCACTTTCTAGCTTTCAGTTCTTGAGTAATTTATCTGTTTCTTATTTCTTATCTATCTTTCAGATCCTTTCTGTTTTGTAGCTAATGCAAACCAGGTGGTCATGAGTTGCTCATAAATGTGAACTCTTATTCTTCTTCCAAAGTCTGCTTTCAGCTAGGTCTCTGGACGATAGTTTATTGTTTTTGAACATTTGAGCTGGGACCAAATCTAAAGTGGGACAGATATTTGTTGCTTTTTCAAGACTGATTTGTCTTGCTAATTCATCTCATTCTGTTAGTTTAATCGTTCTTTCCAAATGCCACATTGCACAATTACTTCAAACTCTGAGCCTCTGGATTTTCTTCAGTAATTTTCTTACCTGTATACCAGAGAATGGCAAAAGGTTTCTGGTCTATGGACCCACACCATCGTGATCACCAGGAGATTTTTTTAATGCCCCGGGTCTCACTTCCAGTGATTCCAATTGAGCAGGTCAAGGGAAGGACAAGGATTTGTAAAGAGCTAGAAAATCTGTCCTTTATCCTTCAGGAAGACCATAGGCCTTGGTAAGCTCTCGGCTCTCTCCTGCCCTTGGCACGTGATGCCGCTGAATGTGCAGACCCCTCAGGAGGACTCAGCAGTACACCCACCAAAGATCGTGTAGGCTGAGATTTTCCTGTCCACCCTCACCTCATCTGGTCCATCCTTGAGCTTCGTGGACTTGATCTTCACATCATACCCCAGGTTTTTCTCTTCTGTCCATTTCCATTACCTCTACCATGGTTCAGGCCACCATCCTTTCTCACTTAGATTAGCTCCTCTGAAACCCTTCCTCTACACAGCAGCAAGGGCGATCTTTTAGACTCACAAATTAAATGCCTTAGCCTAAAACCCTTCTATAACTCCCTATCATGCATAATGTACAATCCAAACCTCTCCCTTGGTCTTCCCAATCCTGACTTGATCTGTCCTCTGCCTCCATTTCTTTCCTCTAATCTACACATGGCTGGCTCTCTCTTGTGTTCAGAGCTCACCTTCAATATCCTCTACTCCCAGACATCTTCTCTGAGCACCAGTAGAGAGAAACCAGTCACTCAGCCACTCACTGTCACATCATCCTTTCAATTCTTGGCAAAGTGCTTATAGAACCAGCGCTTCTCCTTGTTTTTGTTTTTTAAAGCCCATTTCCTCTACTAGAGGATAAATTCTATGAGGGTGGTTACTCCATCTCCCAATTGACTACTGTATCCTGGCTCCTAAACAGCAGGGACTTGGCAAATATTTTCAAAATAAATGAATTTAAACTGAGCAGGAAGTATGAGCCGTGGTTAGCCAGGTGAGGTGGTAGGAGGGCCAACCTGATTCTTGTGCATGGATATTAAAGTTCTAATGCTCAAAGGGAGGAGGATATTTAGGGCATGTAAGAAACTGAAATAATGTGTCCAAAGCAAAGAAGAGACAGAGGCTGAGGTAGACAGGAGTCTTACAGAGTATGCTAAGGATGTTTTCAAACAGCAGCAAAGAGTCACAGAAAGGTTTTTGGCAGGGGAATAACAACAGATTTCCTGACAAAACTTCTCAAGAAAGGCTTGTCCTAAAGTTGTGTCACACGTGATGTTGTAGATTGAATAATCTGGCCACCCAAAGATACCAGCTCGGAAATGTTACCTTATTTGGAAAAAGCATCTCTGCAGATATAATTAGGTTAAGGATCTGGAGATGAGGAGATTACCTTGGATTGTCCAGGTGGGCCCAAACACAAATGTCCTCAAATGAGCCAGGCAAAAGGGGATAAAACAGGCACGCAGAGCAGATGTTCATGTGAAGATGGAAGCAGAGATGTCAGTGATGTGGCCACGAGTCAAGGAATGCCTGGAGCCACCAGAAACTGGAAGAGGCAAGAAATGGATTCTTACCTGGAGCCTTCGGAGGGACTGCGGCCCTGCAACACCTTGCTTTTGGTCTTCTGGTCTCTAACACCAGGGGTGGATAAATTTTGGTCACTTTAAGCCACCACGTTTGAGGTAATTTGTTACAGCAGCCTTTGGAAATAACACATGCACTTTGCAAAAAAGAGAAATAGAAATAGAAATTCAGATGATGTGCACTGTCATACATGGGAACCCACCCCATCAGTGTGGGCCCAGAGTGTGAGACTGGAGATGCTCGTTCATCTGCTGTTTCTTCAGTCAGCCTTTTTCCCTTGTGGATGTTCTCATGACTCTAATGGATGAAGGTAAGCCTGTTTCATACAACATGATGATTGACTCAAGCCAGCTACTTCCTTTTGTGCTAGGAGGGAATGCTGTGTGTGTTGTAGAAACAAAGGCCAACCAAACAAGATCATGCTAAGGCTATTTATTGTGAGTTTGCCAGAGCAAGGGAGTCAGCCGCCATCATTTGCATTTTGGCAGAGACTTAACGCAGGCAGAGGAGTGGGAAAGCTTTATAAACGGCAAAAAGGGAAGGCTTCAGGTGTGGGCTGATTGTTGGTGTGGGGAAGCTGTGGGTGGGCTAGCTATGTGATTGGCTGGGGTGCATATTAGCTTTCTCAGTTCTAAGCTGGAAACAGAGATAAAAATTAGGGGAAGCTGTCAGTTATCAATCAAGTCTTGGCCATTTGGGGCCGATTGTTATGGGAGTTACTGGTTAGCTTCCTGGGTCTTTACTAGGGAACGCAACCTGGCTTGTGGCTAGTCTGACTTACAGCAGGCTGGCTTCCTGGCTGGTTACCATAGTTAAAGCTTTGGCTTCCTGGGCAGCTTGCTGCAAGTAGTGGATCAGAGTGCTATTGTACTGTGGTCCAGGCATTGCCCATTTGTGAACTCAGTCACTCAGTGTTGTTAGACTTCAGCGAAGACCAAGAAGACATCCCTCTTGAGCTGGATGACATGCATGCATCTATCAACAGGAACACGTTAGCCAAAAGGCCCTCAGCATCTGTGATTTGTTCAAACCTCCCACCAAAGGCACATGGGTTTCTGATGTGAAGCTCCGAGCCAGCCAAGGGGCACGTCTCAATTTTAGTAACTGCTTTACTTTAAAAAAGATGAAGATTGTTGGTAAGGTTGCATGGGCTAATGAAGAGGCAGCAGATCTTGGACAAACAGCTGAGGACCGTCACAGAAAAAAAAAAAAGGCTGCCCTCAGGGACAAGTTTTCATGCTGATGAGGTTGGGCTTTTATGGGGAAAAGAAGCTTACCAACTACACTTATATTTTAGACCTCCAGAAAGACAAGATCCTGACTTCCTATCAGAGAAAGGGTATATGATTGTGTTGTTTTGAGGCAGTTCTGCCTGGCTTAATGAATAGAGTTGCGTATTCCCAGTCTCAAGAGGTAACAACAGATATCTGTTGCACTCAACTAAAATGGCTCAGGTAGCACTAATTGGGGATGGGTTCCAAAAGTTTCATTGCAAGGTCAAATGGTCCCTGGAAGGGAAATGATGACTTGGAGAGCAGCTGAGTATGGGCAATGCTCTGGGCCCTTCTCCAACACTGAGATTTGTACAACACAGAGTGGAAGGATTCTTTCTCAACACTGTGCTCCATGACCTTCTCCATTCTCCAGACTCTCAAGTGAGACACCCCTGGTGTTTCAAGGCACCATGTCTCCATATTCTCAGAGATGGGTAAAGCAATGCATGCTGATCCAATTTTAGTAGACAATTGGAAGACCTTCGGTGTTGCCAGTTGCATCATCTACACAGTACTGGATTCATATAAGCCTGAACTATTGATTTGTGTTGGCCAGAGCTATAGAAAGAATGCGCAATATGCATTGTTTCAGGGACCCAGGCAGGTGGTTAGTGATGGCTTCATTAATACCCTCAAGGAAGAATTTAAGAATTGAGGGTGCCTGGGTGGCTCAGTTGGTTAAGCGACTGCCTTTGGCTCAGGTCATGATCCCGGACTCCCGGGATCGAGTCCCGCATCAGGCTCCCTGCTCAGTGAGGAGCCTGCTTCTCCCTCTGACCCTCCCCCGCTCTCATGTACTCTCTCTCTCTCTCTCATTCTCGCTCTCTCAAATAAATAAATATAAAAAAAAAATTTAAGAATTGATTGACGACCACGGGAAACATGGCCTAGTAAAAAGACCCAGCAATGGTTCTCAACCAGGCGCAATATGACCCCAGGGGACATTGGGCAATGTGTGGAGACATCTTCAGTCATCACAACTAAAGAGGTGCTACTGGTATCTAGTATGTAGAGACCAGGGAGCACTAAGCAGTACAGTTGACACAAGGGACAAAGGAAAGGACAAGATCAGTTTCAGGAAATGAAGACTTGGTGGAACAAGGCACAGAGCAGCTTTTCTTGCCTAGCATCTGGAGGTCTCCCTCCTTTTCTCCCTTTCCCCCAGGGCTGAAACTCAGAGACTGCATGACAAGCTGGCTGGGACCAGGTGGAGGAGAACACTCGTGGGTGACGGAAACAAGATAGCAAGAACTTGGGTAACCAGGCGAATCTCCCTGGAGCAAAACTGTCCCCCGGCTCTGACCTCCCTATAACTCTCAGCTGTTATATAGGAAAAATTAATTCCTATTGGACTATTAGGAAAAAGGAAAGTATTTGGAGAAGAGAATCATTCTGAGTGGTGACTCTTGCGATGTTAGTGCAGAAAATCCCAGCGCCATCAAGCCTTCTGCAGAGGTTACATAAAGGAGTCTCAGCGGCGAGTGCTTCCAGAGCTGGTTCGTGTTAGTTTCACAGTGAGCAGCCCCGGCTGTGGGAACACGTGTACGCCATCTGGAGTGCTTAGCTGGGTGTTCTGAAAAGTTGTGGTGGGCCAGTCTAGGTGCTGGGTTTAGACACGCGTAGCTGTATTTTTAGAAGGTACTTTAAAAATCTCAATTTCTGGGACTTTACTCTCCAGCTAAGCGACTCCAACCAATGCCTTCACTTTCAGCTCAGTCTGCTACATACTTTGTTTTTAAAAAATTATGTTTTAGAGTGTTTCAGTCTTGACTGCTTTTATTCCAGACATGCTGCCTATGGAGCTGAGGGAAGTTACACTGGTTCCAAACCCCACAGCCAGTAGGGATGGGAATTCCACTGTAGTGTCAGGATTGACTCAGAATCCAGGTGGCACAGAATCGGGAGAACAGGCTTCAGTCCTTGCTGGGGAGATGCAGACTGACCCTTCCTGCAGGGAGCCTACATTTGGATATCCTGTAATGCTGCTGTGAAGTGTGAAAATCATGTTTCTACAGAAGTAAACCTTAATTGTCGGACATACCCAAGAATGAGCTGTTCAGTTCACCCATGGATGAACTGGACAAGCAGGATGGTGGAGGCTTCAAAACCATGAGACAGACATGGTGATCCCCCAGGCCCCAGAGGTGCTCCAGAGAGAGCTGGACAACCACTTCTAGAGATAGGAGAGAATATTCAGGAATCGAGGAGAGAGTGGATTTGGTAACCACTGACAACCTTGAAGGATTCTCAGAGGGCTCCTTCCAGCTCAGAGCAGACGAACACGTAAGAGCAACTTGTTGGAGAGTTACAGACAGAATCCCAAGTTCTCTCTCGGTCATTGAGCTTGTGCCATTTTTATAAAAAGTCTCTAGAACCGAATGTGCTTCCTGACTCTCTTTTGCATATAACCAAAGAGAGGGATGTTATTCCATTTGGAGGCTTTGTGCCTTTGCCAAGATGAGAGGAAGCTTGTCTTTGTAATCAGGGGAGGAGAGCACAAAGCGTCTACTGCTCATGATGGATTCTTCCAGATGAACTTGCCCATCTCCTTAATGGTTCTGAACAACTGAATTTAGAGCAGATACCAGTTGAGAGGCCCCTGCCTGTATTCTGGCTGGTTTTGAAAAGAGAGTAAGAGAGTAAAAAGATAGCTTGTTTAAAGAATATTCCCTGGCCGGCATGCAGCCTGTCACTAAGGCTGCCTAGACACTTGGGAGCTTCCCCTTTGCTCTTCAAGAGTCTCCAAAAGGCATAGGTGGGCCCCCTTGAATGCATGAATGTCCTTGCTGTGTGAGTTCAGGTGAGCTGTTGGTGCCTGTGGTGGCATTCTGTCACCATTTCTCTTCTTTAGCACTTTCCACAACACTACAGCCTACCTACCAACTGTTTCCGAGTGGGGGGAGAATCTGCATAAGTGGAGGTTCTCATGCCACTGGGAACATGGCCAAAGAATTTATTCCTTTTCGAGTCTCTTCCCTATACATCTGCATCTGGGTTGTCTTCTAAATCTGTCCATTACAGGAGGCTCATTTCTTAAATTGGGGTCCAGGGTGAAGGTGGGAAATGTTTTAACTTCTATCTTACCGAATCTTGAGGACATCTGTAAGGCAAACATTAGTATAGACCATATGGTGAATGATACTTTCCCCTCTCACAGAACACTGAATATAGGGACTTTCTAAAGCAGGAATTTAACTAAATCTTGGCTTGCTTGCTATGGTAGGTTCAGTCACCAGAGACCCATTTAATGTGTTTGATCTGATTTTCTATACTTTGGGTAGCCTTCAACCTTCTTTCTTTCTTTTCTTTTCTTTCTTTTCTTTCTTTCTTTCTTTCTTTCTTTCTTTCTTTCTTTCTTTCTTTCTTTCTTTCTTTCTTTCTTTCTTTCTTTCTTTCTTTCTTTCTTTCTTTCTTTCTTCTTTCTTTCTTTCTTTCTTTCTTTCTTTCTTTCTTTCTTTCTTTCTTTCTTTCTTTCTTTCTCTCTCTCTCTCTCTCTCTCTCTCTCTTCCTTCCTTCCCTCCTTCCTTCCTTCCCTCCTTCCTTCCTTCCCTCCTTCCTTCCTTCCTTTCTTTTTAAGATTTATTTATTTATTTTAGAGAGAGAGGACAAGTGAGTGTGAGGGGCAGAGGCAGAGGGAGAGAGAATCTCAAGCAGACTCCTTGCTGAGAGAGGAGCCTGATGCGGGGCTGGATCTCATGACCCTGAGATCACGACCTGAGCTGAAACCAAGAGTCTGACACTTAACCGACTGTGCCACCCAGACATCCCCAGTATGATCTTTCTTAAGGAGTATCTGTGCTGCCCATTATCTCCATTGCCAAAGGAAATGCTTCCCTCATAATACAAGGGTGCCAAAAATATCAGAATGAAGTGATTACTCCCCAAAACAAATGACCCCACAAGAGAGGGAGAATGGAGGGTGCTGTTTTCTTCCTTGCCAGAGGGTATGAAAATGTCTTTTGTGAGAACAAATAAGGGTTTCTGTTTTACTGGCCATTTAGATCATATTATTCATGATGTTTCTAAGTTGTGGTTTTAAGCTGACAAAGATTTTGGCATTCTCTCTAAAGTGATGAAGCATTTGTCCTTCACTGCATTTTTCTCCATTATAAAATACCATTCCCATTTAAACTAATTAAAATACTTAAAATCTAAACTTTAATGGGAAAGATGGTTGGAATCTTTTGTATTTTTTTCCCCTAATTTATGGCTTGGAGCTGCAATTTTCTTCTTTCTTTATTTTGACCTTAGGAAAAAAAGCAGTTGCTGTCATTGTTTTGTTTCTGTTTTCTGTTATATTCAACCCTAGCCTTTCAGAATTATTCTAATTCCTTATATGAGTCATGAAGTTTCACTTTTATTCTGAAGGCAAGAGGTATGAGATTTGTAATATTTATAATTATCTTTCAGACTCCATGACCCCCCCCAACCTACTACTTCACTATAACTCCACTTCTGAAAGAGAGTTCATTGTTTTGTTTTGTTTTCTGATGCAATAGGCATCTTGACAGAGTTGTAGCTTTAGTATCTTCAATTTTTAATTGAAATGGGAACTGGTTGTTTGCCAAGCTTCCCACTACCTACCATCACTCACTTACCTGTCTGCCCCAACCATGGGCACTGATAGAAAATTTTCAGCTTTTATTCACAGTGGACAGCTTGCTTAAGTGACAATGTCAGATCCTGGGGTCATGAGGAAGCCCCCAGTCCAAGAACTAGGGTTCGGAAGCAAGCTGTTTAGCCTCTCTGAGACCCAGCTTCCTTCTCTGTAAAATGAGAAGTTGGATGAGGTCAGTGAATAGTAAGAGTTCACATAAGTGGTAACAGGATCAGTAGCAATTTGGGCCAATATTTATGGAGGAACTTTACATGCTTTTTCAGATGCCAGGACTAGTTAGTACCAAATGGAGTAGGAGGTGGGGGGGGGGCAGACTAATAAATGACTGCTTTTGATAGATTAATAATATGGTGAGAACTAAGTTCAAGAGAAGCTCTAGAAGCATGGTGGGAGCCCACGAGTTCTTTTCAATGCTTCGAAAATCAAACAAAACGCCTACATTGGCTCTGATAAGGCTGAGCTGCCTAACTGAAATGCCTAGTTTCTTTGTGGTAGCTGGAAAACGTCAACTGAGTGTGGTAAGATTGGTTCCATTATGCCGATCCCGAGCCCTGGTTGGTAGTTGTAGCCATAACTAGCAATTCTGGCGCCTGTGGCAAACAGTGTGCGACGAACCCTAAAATCAACTTTTTAATTCATGTTGCGGCTCACAGATGGGTGTTATTACCAATGTGCACCATCTGGTAGCTTTCTATTTTAACTTTTCATTCTTGCTCACTAGATGCAGAGCTTTTTGAATTATTTTTTTAAATGTAGTGACCTCTAAACATTAATGACCTGGGACAGAAAGTCCTGGTCGTCCTGCCCTCATTATGGTCCTGATTTTGAGTTCAAATGAGCAATGTATTATTACTTAAAACAGTTGGTTTCCTAAACCAGTGTTTTTCAAGCATGAGTTCCATGAAATAAAAATTAGCAAAAGAGAACCCTCAGTTTCAAAAATGATTTTGTTAAAAATGACTGCTGGCTAAAAGACTCCATACTGCACTACCAGGTGGCGAGTATTTTGAGTCCCAAAACTTTGTGTGTTCTTCATTATGCCTGCCGTGTTCAGCACTCGGCACACAGTGGACACCTGAAGCATGCCAATGGATCAGCAACATCACAGCCATCCAAGTTGGTTGCTAATATATTTCCAAAAGGCCAGGCCAGTATCCAAGGCTAGGACAAACTAGGATTCATCGTCAGTTTTGTGGACGGAGCCCTGAACTAATTGGATGTCCTCTTTGCGTGTTCCAAAGATCTGTTTTGTGAATTAAAACCTCCGTAGACACACCTGTGGACACTGTCACCCCATGAGAACACTTTTTGTGGCTCTGGTCATATCTTCGATGTTATTCTGTTATATGTCTTGCTTACTTCTGTCTTTTAATTTTTGCTTTAGATTTTGCTTCTGTCTTTTAATTTATGTCCAGATGGATAGATTTCTCTCTCTCTCTCTCTCTCTTTCTTTTTAAGAAATAGAATATTTCAGGACCATCTGGACAGGCTAAAGCAGCCAACAATGGCCCAAGTAAACATCAGGGAAGCCTGGGCACACTCAGTAATGCCCTGAATCATTTTGTCTCTGCTTTTGACTATGCGGCCACAACTACTAATACCTCAAGGTGGAATTTCTTTCCTTTTCTTTTTCCATCCGAAATCCTTCCTCTTCTTCCCCCCCCCCCCCCCTCACCGCCACAGTTCAGTGCATAAGGCTCTCCAGGAGACTTTCTCCATGATCTATTTGCAGGCTTGCAACATTTATATTTTATATACACTTACATTCCTTCTTTACTAAACAATATGAACTACTTTGTTGGTTTGGAAAAAAGAGGAAAAGATGTTTATATAAAGCCATTCAGAAGGTATAAAGGAAAAAAAACATGTTTTGAGCTTAGAAAATTAGCAATTGCATGAGTAGGGAAGAAAATTTCAAAGTCAAGCATCAAAATTAGATCTGGAATTATTATGATTTCTTTGTTATTGAAATATAAAATGGTAAAAAATGATAAGGGGGGCGCCTGAGTGGCTCAGTCGTTAAGCGTCTGCCTTCGGCTCAGATCATGATCCCAGGGTCCTGGGATCGAGCCCCGCATCGGGCTCCGTGCTCCGCGGGAAGCCTGCTTCTCCCTCTCCCGCTACCTCTGCTTGTGTTCCCTCTTTCTCTGTGTCTCTCTCTGTCAAATAAATAAATAAAATCTTTTTAAAAAATGCATAAGGGGAAAGCTAATCAATTAGACTTCAGTTTTAAACTACTATACTTAAAAAGAATACCATATTTAAAGCTAACATATTTCAACAACTACTTACACAGATAAATGTTTATAAAATGATAGACAAAGGGAAAGAACTTTGATACAGAGTGCATTCTTACAAACCAATAAGAAAAAGAACATCCCAATTGCAAATGGCCAAAAAACATGAGCAAATAATAGCAAAAGAATACAAATGGCTAACAAGCATATGGGGAAAAATATACAACTTTATTGGTAATCAAACACAATTCAGATTTAAGGCAACAAAGTCTGATATTTGTGTAGAAATTAAAATTTTTTGAGAAGATAGAACATAACCTCAGTGAGGGGTTAGGCTAATGACTACTCTCATACTCTGATGAAAGTACAATTTGAGTCAGCTTGTCTGGAGGGCAGTTGGTCAAAAGCTTTTCAAAAGTGCTTCTCTTTAGACTCACAATCCCACTTCCTTCAGCATAATTTGTTAAGCATCCCAAATACACCCCCTGGTTTCCAGTAACTAGAAACTAAATTTCAAGGGCCAGGGGCTATATCTATCCTAAAGAAATAATCAAATAACTGCACACTCATTGAGAATGGTATTTTATGTGTAGTTATTTATGATAGTGAAATATTGAACCCAAGTTAAATATCCAGCAGTAGGAATTGGGCTAAGCAAATTATGGTACATCCATGTAGTAAAATGTTCCATTAAAGACAGGGTCAAAATGCTCACAATTTATCATGGTGTAAAAAGGCCTGGTAGCAGATCGACATATACAGACTAATCCCAAAGTTGTTTAAATAGAAAATGAGTAGAAAAAAATTCTAGAAAATTCTAGTTTGTGTACCACCCTCCAAAAAAAAAAAGGTATCACTTGATAGATTTTTCTTTTTTTTAATATTCTCTGTACTTTTCTAGTCATGGTGAACATTGATTATCATTACAAGCATAAACATATTTTTTAATTATTCAGAGTGGTTTCTTCAGAACAAGATGGGTAGATTTACACAACATCATAATTGGTCAATGCAACTCACTTAGAAGGAAATAAAAAAACCTCTTTGCTATTTAAGATGTTCAGTGTTAAATTTCGTGAACACAAACACCAAGGATCTAAGTCTAATAAAAGCAAAGTTGTTTTACATCCTTGGGCCAAGAACCATCCTATAAACACAGTTGTGTGATGGCACACACTCACACGGTGTCCTTATAGCAGGGTGAAGTCATTTCTTCGCCGAGTTTCCTTCTTTTGAGTGAATGCTGTCATTTCTCACATACGGTAAAAACCATCACTACCATTGCAAGGATCCCAAGAGCAATAAATTGGGACCTGATGGGTGGAATCCTCCATCGCTGCATATCTTGGTTTATGAGATTGACCTTTTGTCTAACAATTTTCTTGGAAGAAAGAACAATCTTTCCTGAAAGAAACACATATACACAAATAACACAAGAGGTGGGTGGAGAGAAACCAACAAAAGCACCCTTTTACCAAGCTATTACCCCTAATCTCTCCAAAATATTATTGTAAACAAGGTAAACTAGAAGGCTTAGAGTATTATTTACTTCCATGTCTAAGACGCCCACTGTGCCCTTTTCTCATTGTTTCCTTGGTTCTTTTGTTCTAGATAAGCACAGGGCTGGCAGGAAGTGGATGTGACTGAGGGGGAGCCATATATGTCTGTCTCTGGGTTTACTATGCATTTTGAATGGTTTATGCCATGATCCTATAATGACGTGTGGTTGTTGTTCTTTCCCCCAGAATGTCGAGTGGTGAAGTCCACTTCTTACACCAAAATAGCTTCATCATCCCGCAGGAGCACCACCAAGAGCCCAGGACCTTCCAGGCGCAGCAAATCCCCTGCCTCAACCAGCTCAGGTAAAGCATCAACGGAGATGAAGAAACTGTCTTGTTTCTGACGCATGATGAGCAGAGGGTGTGTGAAGCCCAGAGCGTGAGATTTTTAAGATAAAGTAGATTCCGGTTTACAATTTTAGAACAAGTTGGAGTGGTGGAACAGATTTGCCAGAGTCTAGCAGGTTAGCTTTAAGGAAAAGCACCAAGCTTGGGAAAACTTACTTAGCAAAGACTCAGGAAACCCAGATTTGCCCACAAATAGTAGTATACCACTGAGTTGCTTCATTTCTACTACAAAAATCAGTTTTTCAGGCTAAGAGCCCCCAGCTCCAGAAGTCTCTGTTGAAGCGTTTATTCTACTTGGGACTGGCTTACGAGGAGTTTCCAATTTGTCTTTGCTGAACTTCTGTAAAACATCTATTTTACTTTGGACTGCAGCGTGGCTCTGGAGCTCAAAGCAGTGAGAATGAGAGCCTGGGGCAGGGAAGCTGTGGGGACTCTGGGTCTGTGTCCTGTCTCTCAGTGCCTCTAGTGCTGGTGCTAGAACAGGAGGTATACTCACAAAATGACCATCTCAGCCCTGCGTCTTCCTTCTTCGGTCTTAAAAAACACATGTGCCCGTTAGAAGGTGTGTGTTTGGATTGGTTTGTTTGTTTGCTTGTTTTTCTTTTTGCTTTCGGGCAGAAGGTCTATTTCACTATTGAATGGAATTATTTATTAAATAATATAAACTGTTAAATGGGAATTTATTAAATGATGCATACATCAAGGTGATTGTCTCTAATTTCATGAAGACAGAGAAGCTCTTATAAATAGAGGCAGAGACCACAGAGGCCTTCTTGTACTCGCCAGCGTGGGCCCAGAGGCATGTGCAAAAATCTCTAAGCTGGGCCTCCAAGGCCTGCCTCTGGCATCCCTCACCAGCTGTTAAACTACAGTGTGAGTTATAACCTCCATATTTAAAAATAGAGGTGCTATGATCCGTTTTTCCTAATAAAAAATAAAACCATAACCTCCAAAGAGAGTCTTGGAAAAAGGAACTCTTAGTAAGCTGCATAGCTAGAGCACCCAGCTCAACTTGGTTCTCTAAGAGTTACCTTCTCCCTGGGCTTTCACTGATCATAGCTATTCCCTAGATCTTCTCCTTTGACACTCCCCGTAAGGGTGGCAACAATGGGTGGCCCCTGCCCCTTTCTCACAGCATGCCCTACATCATAAGCAGTCAGGGAATGCGTCTCAGATCATGTTTGGTACTTGAGATGCAGCTTGTTTGCTCCTCCTAGTTTAAGGGTGGGCTGAGAACTCCTTCCTTAATACGACATACCACACCCAGATCGGGTGGAACCCTGAAATGACACTTTGCTAACGGGTAAGGTATTGAGACTCAAAGTTTAAAGTGCATGAATGTCACTTGGGAACGCGGTAAAGTTTGTCATTCTGACTGCCGCCCCCACCCCTCAGATTCTGATGAAGGCCATAAACCTACGTTTTAGCAAGTATTCTAGGTGATTTTATAGGTCTTTGCACCCTATGATCAGAAGCAGTGGGTTAAGGAAGAGGTTCCCAAAATGTGGTTCCCTGGACCAGCAGTAGCACCATCACCTGAACACGTGTTAGAAATGCGGTCTTGATGAGCCCCCTCCGCAGACCCACTGAATCAGAAACCCTGGAGCGAGGGCCCAGCCATCTGGGTTTTCACAAGCCCTCCAGATGATTCCGATGCTCATCCAAGTTTGAGAACTAATGAATTACAGATAACAAAAGGGAAAAAAATACACAGAGTCATTTGGCCCTGCATAATCTGGTGAGCGATATGGCTTGCTCGTCTTCATTTATTGACATAACAGCAATTACTTCCTCTGCTTGCTTCCAAGTGGCGATGTCCGTCTTTAACCCTTGCAACCCAAGAGCAGAGCTCTAGTTACCATGAAGTGTAGGCCCGGGTTATAATGACCCACCTTCAGAGAGCCAATTACCTGGGACAAGAGAGAATTCCTGTCTGAAGATCATCCCATCCCTGGAAACAGATATGGGGGAAAGTCTTTCCCTTCAAGAGAGATACCACCTACACAAAGACCACATTTTGTAGAGGTTCACAAATTAACGTTGTTGATTAAGCTTGTTCATTAACCAGCTAACAGGTTAAAACTGAGCTCTTGTGAGCATGTTCAGTCTGGACCAAAGAACACTGCTCATTTTCTCTGAGCAAACCTGGGCTATCGAATGAACCCCCGTGGAGCAGTAAGGAAGAAAGAGGTCATGGGCCTAGCCAGCTTGTTGCCCCTAAAATCTTGGCTATTTAGTATAATCATGGAAAGTTATAAAGGAGAAAGAAGCCCCACATTACCTGGAACATTGGCAATACTATTAAAAACAACAGTATTAAAAAACAAAATTAGTCCCCAATCCAAAACGAGTCTGACATTGACAAATTTCTTTTATCTTTTCTCTCTTCTTTCTTAGTATATACCAGGTGTAGTGGGGGAACATCTAATAATGGGTGATTAGCCAAATTCTTATGTCTTTTACAGTATAGCTACTTCAACAGAATCTATATGCATTATTTAAGCGCTATAGCTATTGACTTTTTGTTATTGTTTTTAACAGTTTTTAAAATGTTGGTTTCGTTTTATTTTTTTAATTGAAGTAGAGTTGACACACAATGTTGCATTCGGCTCAGGCATACAGCATAGTTGATTTGACAAGTCTATACCTTCTGCTGTGCTCACAAGTGTAGCTCCCATCTGTCACCAGACAACGCTATTATAAGGCCATTGACTACATTCCCTTTGCAATGCCTTTTATCTCCGTGACTTATTCATTCCATAACTGAAGCCTGTATCTCCCACGTCCCTTCAATCATATTGCCCATCCCCCAACTCCCTCCCTCTAGCAACCATCAGTCTGTTCTCTGTATTTATGGGCCTAGCTCTGCTCTTCCATTTGTTTATTCGTTTAACAGGTTTTATTTTTAAGACCTGTAGGCAGGCAGTGAAGTGCTCCTAGATTTGGGCAGAAATTTTTTTTTTTCTTTTTTTCTTTTGTCCTCATAATTCAAGGAAGGGGGGATAAGTCAAATTGTTGTGCACATGTCGAAGAACGGAATCATGAGATCTGGAGTAGTTATGGTCTGCTGCTAAGTTTTCTACTACAGATGCAAAATAAGTGTCCTCACGCTTTCTGTCTGATTGTGGCAGCCAAGATTGAATGAGGGAATACAAGAGAAAAACGTAGAGAATTTTTGCGACTCAGAAATAACCTTGCAAATAGTGAAAAACCTGTTTTACTCCAAAAATGAATCTAAAATTTGACTTTACAAAAAAGAATCATGAATCTAATTTTAAAAAAGATAATTATGAATACGGGAAATTATTGCACTTTAGAATTAACTGGTAACAGAATCACTACTCAGCATCTCTAAGATTATATAAATCTCATAAATATAATATATCTAATATATCTAATTATAATCTTATAAATATAGATGAATTTTAATTTACCAAAAGTAATTTCAGAAACTCTAAAAAGCAGACAGGCAAATGTAATGAATGCATGTATATTCATCACTGCCAACATTTGTAACTATTCTTTTTAGAAGTTTAAAATCGGTAGGATGCATTAACCTCAAAATCAATAGCTTTTTTTCAAACAAGCATTTCTCTTTTGTTTCTCTGAGCCCTTTCAACTCTAGTTAAAGTCTGGTTGATTTGACCAGCACTAACTAACCTGGAATTTATGATAGGTGTGCCATGCCGGGTAGTATCGTTTCCATTAAGAGAGTGGAATCCGAATCCATTCTAAAATTAAACTTCACTCAAGGTATTTTTAACTTCTAGGTCAAAATTAATTAAGTGGCACTGATCGTATTTTGTTTAATGTGAGACCTTTATGCATATACAGTTTTGCATTTTGATCTAGAAAGTACGCCATGCAACCATTTCTTGGTTGTATAACAGCTTATAATATGCAATGACCCTCTCTTGATTCTGACTTGCTACCAAATCTTATCACCTTCTTCTGGATGATTCTAATTTAGAGAGGGTTTACAGAGCAGCAATACCCAGTCACAGATTTGTGGAGTATGTCAGTGTTCCCAAGACCGCTCTCTTTCCCTGGACCCAGAGTTTAGGAAGTCCAGTGGTATTTCCATTTCTTTTCTGGGCAAACACAGCTGCTAGATGTCAGGGAAGTCCTGCCTCAGTCCCCTCCACTGTGCTGGCCTAAGACTCCCAGCTCCAAAAAGCAAAACAAAACAAAACAAAACAAAAAGACTCCCAGCTCCACTCAAATATGGCTCTTAAACCCAGTGGAAAGGAGACTGAATCATCTGTATATTAATTGCATCTCCATTTTCTTAAAATGGTCTGTTCACTGTTTTGCAGAAATCATAAAGACTAGACTGTGAATAATTTTACTTTCGTACCTCTTAAGCACTAATGTAGCCCCAAACCCAATTACCATCATGAACCTGACTTTCTAACATTAAAGAATCTTTGTTTCTCCCCATAAAGTATCAACTCAAAGTTTGAAATGATTTTTATTTCAATTGTTCAATTTCTACTTCCAGTATTCATCATCCTATGTTATACAAAGATTATTGCATAGTATACAGTTAAGATTTGCTCAGTTTTCATGCCATGCTGCTGTTCATGGTAATACTGTTAACTTATATTTAAATGACATCAGAGTTTACATAGGATTTTTCTGTCTTTGATTTCTTTTGATTCTCCTAACCATCTTCCAACTACAATCAAGACATGATAATATTATCTGTTATATAATAATATAGCCTGTTTTTAGAAATGAGGAAGCAGCGAGGGCTGGGGATACTGCTTGGCCCAGAGTGACAGAGTTAATCGTGGCAGCTCAGGGCTGACACCTGGGGCCAGTGCTCCAGACAAGGGCGGCTGGCCATCCTCGATATCTGTTTCTTCACCTCTGTTTATGAGAGATTTGATCTCCAGGAAATCACTAATACAGTACCTAGTTTAACATTGCAATTTACAACAACATAACACTTTGCAATAGAAGCCTAAGTATTAGTCCCAAGACCAACATTCCAGGAGGTGAAATGATTCACTCCAACTTCATGATGTATGGTCAGTGGTAGGCAAAAACTTTCTTGTGTTAAGTCAGTGGTAGAACAAGAATGAGAATCCTCTATAAATCTTCTCTTCGTCCCTTATGCATTCTTCTTCTTGGAACTGAAAGAAGCTAAAAGTGATTTATTAATATAAGGTGTTCATTTACACATTCAGAAATATCAAGTGCAAGTCTGCTAGGTTGTCAGGCATTTGCTAGGCACTAATAATGCAGAGATGAAAGAAACAGTCTCTATTCTCAAGAAGCACACAGGTCAAGCCCCCTAAATAATTTATAGATAACATAATTCACATACCTGTTGAATTATTATTAATCTCCTTAACAGAGAGAATCTGAAAAGGCAATTGGAACTAGAAAAAAAAAGAGAAACTAGGAGACTTAATAACACTCACAAAGAATAATGAGCCCCCAGACAATTGTGCGCCAAGACTTTGAATGCAATTATCACTAAGAAATGGGAAAAGTGTTTTTAGTTGCTTCTTAAAGAAACAAGAATATATAAGAGTATCATAAAGAGTGTTTAATACGGGTTGAATCTTTATTCATGTGTGTTTATCTTTGGAACACAGACGTCTCATAAAATGTGTAATTTAAAAGTGAAATTCTTTTAAACAAATTCCTTTATCTGTACAAGGAAGTTATAACAAAATATCTCCAATATAAAAGTATACTATGCACCAATTTTATTTCTATAAAAATGGATAATGTTCAGTTTTGCTTTATATTGTTTTCTTAATATTAAAAGTGTAAGAAAACCACATTTACCTACCTTGAATTTTCATTACTGCAGATCTCCTTAAAACTTAGAGATTTCAAAATTTTGACCTCTTCATGGATCACTTAGAAGAGCTTTGTGGTTTTTTGTTTGCTTTAGAGTTTTTATTCCCATTTAAACGGATGATCATCTTTTTATCATAAGATAACACCTATTTAGACTCTCTCTCTGTAGAAGCCAATGGCAAACATAATGGACCCTGAGTGGGTGCCATCAATTCAAGCATGAGCTGATGGACTTTCTTGCCCTATCTAAGTCTATAGTCTAAGGTAGGAACCCTCCTGGCAACAACCATTCATTCACCCAATATGCATTGAGATTCCACCATTGACCAGCAGTGCTGGGTGCTGGAGATGTAAGGGTAAACATTTGACAGAGGGAAAGCTGGGTGACTTAGTTAATGACTTTCTACCATGACTGAGGCACCATTCTGTCCTCCCCAGGGTTCACACTTGTATGTGACTCTGGAAATCCTGCAGTTTTCTTATTTATGCTATTCAAATTTTCTTTTTTTACAGTTATATAAAAATATTTTATGCAACATATGCAGATAAGACAGAAATCAAAGCTGGGGAAGCAAAGAGAATTTTAATCAGCTTTCTAGTCCAATATGTCAACTTTTTTTTGATTTCTTTCAAACACCTTCAAAGACAGATTGCTAGCTATTATTTTTTTTTTAGCTCAGTCTTTTCCTATAATGTAGATTTCAGCCTTAAACATTCTATGGAGGACGTTTGCTGCTTTGGGGTTCTGAGGGAATTCTTGAAAACAAAATGCACCAAGAAAATCAAGGGGGCTGATGATTCATCTCTTGTGTTCTTAGAATTTTTTCCTGCATGTAAAGCTCAGTCCTCCTTCCATTCTCTTTCCCTGCACCTATCAATTCCTGCTAGTGCTCACCCTCAGCAGGAGTGTCTCCAAAGGTACTTTTCAAAGCTTTGAACCATTATCTCGACCCACTCTCTCTAGGGGACAGACAGCACCCTACATCAGCTGCCTTTATGAACTCCTCACTGGAAATGCCCCATATTAATTAAATGAATATTTCCTGAACATCCACCGTGTTCCAGGCGTGTATTCGGTCCCAAGGATACAAAGATGATTAAACCACAGTTTTGTCTTCAAGTTGCTTATATTCTTGCCTTCAAGTTGGGAGATAAGCTTATATATACCACTTAACTGTAATAGTGTAGAGCGTGCCATGACAGCCCGGAGGAGGAAAGGGTTAGATCTCATGCATGGGGTCAGGGAAAACTTCCAAGAGAAAAGGACTTAACAAATTGAAGGATCCTGCTAGGATGGCATCAGCACTTGAAGCAATAATGTGAGGTAAGGCACAAAGGCACGAAAGTGTACAGCATATTTAAGGAACAGTTGTTAGTCTGACGAAAACAAATGATAGATTAGAGGAAAGGGTTGGAGAAGATGGTGGTAGCCACATTGGTTGTGGTCATTGCGTGGGCTCATGAAAGCGTGTTTTTGTTGTACGTTTTAGGGGATGAATGAGAATTTTAGGTAAGACCGTGATTTGATTTTTATTTGAATTTTAGAAACAATGGTGCAGTGGTAGAGAGGGTGGCTACACAAGGGGCCAAGGGCCATGGAAGGCTCTATGAGGCCGCTGCAGTCATGCTGGAAAGAAATTGTCAGGATAGAAGTTAAACAGCAATGTTGGGCCTGGGGTAGACTTTGAAAAGGAAATGAACCAGGAATTTAACTGGATATGAGGCCAGAAGAGGAGAGAAGAATCAGAGATGAGGAACAGGTCTGAACATTGAGGAGGAGTGGTAGGTAAGTACATTTCAGACGTGTGGAGTGTGAGTTGCTTTGGAAACATCTGTAGGCAATTAGGAATCAGGAACTGTGTTTAAGTCAAATTTGAATCAATGGTAGATATTTGGGAGATCCTGGCATATAGTAGTGATTTAAATACTAGAAATGCAGGATGCCTCTCCCTCCACCCCAGTGAAAGGTTTGTAGAATAAGGATGGACATGGAAGCATGCGGACCATCTGCAATTATAAGAGCACATTAGAAGAGGCAGGAGAACCTTGACAGAGCAATTACAGAAGTCACAGGGCAGAAAGTTTCAAGATGAAGGGAGGGGCCATAAGTGTCTGATGTTAAGTCTAGTAGCATGAGAACTGAGAGGAGGTCATAGGACTTGGCAGTGAGGACACCACTGGTGACCTTTGAAAGATGCATTTTAGTGGGCAAGCCCAGATAGCAGTAGAGCATCCCCTGGGCACGTTGTCCCTTGGGGGGAGGGGTCACTGTAGAACTGCCCCAGGGCTGACTCCCAGGTTCAAGTCTAAGGGCAGGCCGTCCTGCAATACCCAGTAGGGTGGGGGGCAAAGCACCCACATGGGAACCAGAGTTGCTGAGAGCCTTCGGTCCCAGGACCCTCATCCACCATGATCAAAGGTGGTGCCCTTACACACCCAGTTCCGTCAAAATAACCAGAGCCTGGTTATTTTGTGGGATCCCAGCTGACACATAATTTTCATAATTTTAATTTATATTATTTTAAAGATTCATTTATTTATTTTAGAGAGAGAGAGAGCATGCGCAGGGGGAGAGGCAGAGGGAGAGAGAGAGAGAGAGAGAGGGAAGCAGACTCCCGCTGAGCTCAGAGCCTGATGCAGGGCTCCATCCCATGACCCTGAGATCATGACCTGAGCCAACAACACAAGCCAGACTCTCAACCTACTGAGCCACCCAGGCGCCCCACATTTTCATAATGTTTAATCAAAGGTCTCCAGGTGACCCCATTTTATTGTTGAATTAAATTTTTCCCCCTTCTCCCCTGAAATCATCTTTGACTCCTTTCCCCCCTCCCCTTCTACATTCAGTTTATCACTAGTCTTCCCCACTCCCACTTTGCAGTGCTGTTCTAAGGCTCTGATTTCCCATAAGCTACAGAAACTGCTTGCTAGGGGGCCTCCTCCCTGCTTTAGTCCTCGGCCCCTTACATCTGCTTTGCATGCTGATGTCAGACTTGTTGCCATGACTTGTTGCCATGCCAAAAAAAAGTCCTACCTCCTTATTCTCGTAGGAAGAATTATCTTGATTTGGCCACAGTCTTCCTTTCCAGCGCTAGCTCCCACTTGTCCTCTGGACTTATGCTTCATCCTGTGAACTAATTTACACTGCTACCAGATACCCCTTGGGCTGTTGCACTTGGCACCTTTCGGAGTCTGAGGAGCCTTCTTTTGCCCTTTCAGCTGTCAAAAAGACACACTCCCAGTTGGCCCAGATGACCTCTGTGAAACATCCCGATCACCTCACTGTTTAGGGTCTTCTCCACCCCTACAATCCTGTAACAATTGATTTGGCTCCTGGTCTATAGGTGACATATCATATCACCCTCCTAGATTGTAAGGTTTCTGAGAGCAAGAGTTCTTTACACATTCTATAGTGTTTCCAAGTTCACAGTTAAGTACTGGGTAAATTGACCAGATGATTGAATTGAGAAATACTAGGATCTATTCAAGTTGCCTAGGTTTCCTGGTGTTCAAGGGCCTTTTTGTAAATATTTATTAGAAAAATTAATTCATAGGGACACCTGGGTGGCTCAGCCGGTTAAGCAGCTGCCTTCGGCTCAGGTCATGATCCTCAGGTCCTGGGATCAAGTCCCGCATCAGGCTCCTTGCTCAGTGGGGAGCCTGCTTCTCCCTCTGCTTGTGCTCACTCTCTCTCTCTTTATTTCTGAATAAAAATAATAAAATAATTTATAGAGCCAGGTCACTTCCTGCATCCCCACAGTTTCTGTGGACTCCCCCGTTCCCATTATTCTCAGTAGATAGTCCCTTTGAATTGGACCCATTATCTTAGTTTAAGAAGGAAATGTAGGGGTGCCTGGGTGGGGCAGTTGGTTAAGTGACCAATTCTTGGTGTCAGCTCAGGTTGTGATCTTGGGTCATGAGATCGAGCCTCACATCAGGTTGTGCTCAATGCAGAATCTGCTTAAGACTCTCTCTCGCCCTCTCCCTCTGCCCCTCCCCCCCAAATAAATAAATAAATCTTAAAAAAAAAGGAAATGTAGATAAACAGAGAAATTCAGAGATCTGCCTCACCTATGAGTTGAGCCTCTGTGAAGATAGAATTAGGAAAAAGCATCTTTCCCCAAGAGTCCTCCGACCCCCCACCCCATGAGATATTTTTCTGTTTTCTCTTGGCCTCATTTGACTCCATCTGCTTTTTGTTTCTTCTTCTTCTTCTTCTCAATAATGTGTCAAGCGATGGACAAGTTCTGGGAAAAGAGATTTTAGAGTATCTATAGCCTCCTCCATGATCAGGGAGTGAGAGAAAGTCTAAGGTGAGTGGTCGGGTCTCCTAAACAACACACCTGAATCACTGCCCCCTAAATCCACAGCCAGACCCCATATGTGTGCAAACATGTTCTCCTCTCATCCCTGCAAGCACAGCAGCATAAATACACGAGCCACCTTACATACAGAAAGGAGATAGGGAAAGGACAAGGTAGATGTTCATGTCTAAAAAGTTACCTTGGGGGCGCCTGGGGGGCTCAGCCATTAAGCATCTGCCTTCTGCTCAGGTCATGACCCCAGGGTCCTGGGATCGAGTCCCACATTTGGCTCCTTGCTCGGTGGGGAGCCTGCTTCTCCCTCTCCCCCTCTTTTTCTCTGAGAAATAAATAAAATCTTTAAAAAAAATAAAAATGAAATTAAATTTAAAAAAATTAAAAGTTACCTTGTGATTAGATAATCTTACTTGGAGATTGCTCTGATTTCAGGACCAGTTTGAGACATCTACACATTTAGCTTCCACATGTGGTCTGAGACCTCTAAGAATGAAACTGTAAAGAGAAGAAACCCTGTAAGTTCCCAAAAGCATTCCAAATTAATATACACATGCGTATAGTCATTTAAAAGGAGCAATGAATTAGTAAAAATAAGCCACGTATTTCCGAATTCTAGAGTTTTTTTTTAGTAACTTTCATATTCACTTGTAAGTTTTGGGAGACAGGGCCCAATAGACAGAGTCCGACACATAGTAAGTGTGTGGTGCACACTGTGTGTGCTGACTGACTGATTATAGGGCCCTGTAGAGTAGGGTTATCTATCTGAAATGATAAAGGAAAGGGTGAGGCTGGATGCTTCGTGAGGAGTAACGTCCTTTGACCAATTCATGGTGTTGTATCCCTGATGGGCTCAGGTTGATGGCCCAGTTGGACAAAAGGCAGGGCACAAACTAGGGCTGGTAAAGTCAGCTCCACAGAGCTCTTTGGTGGCCAGTTATGTGATTGATCATCATGGGATCTGTGAATAACCCAGCCTAGAGTTTAGCCCTTCTCATTCAGGAAGACCCAGGGATAGAGGATTAAAGGAAAATGAACCCAGATAGTTCTGAATAAAGGGAACCCTGATGGTACAAGGCAGGGGACCTTCTGAGTACTTAGGAATTCAGATGGAGTGACTGTCAGATTGAAATAATGAATCCTTAGACCTGCTTGGCCACTTAAAAACAACCATACCGAGTTGAATTTTTCCCCTTCGAAATAGAGACTCCTTTAATACAGGAATACTTTACTCTGTAAAGTAATGCCATTGGTTACTGGAATTTTAATAAGTTCTACTAAATAGGTGACAAAGCCATCTCTGTTGGCATCCAGAGACTTTGGGTAGCACAGGAGAAAAAAAAACAACTGAACTCAAAACTTGTAGCAGCCTTACTGATGAAATAAAATTATGTATTCCAGCAGTGATTCAACAATAAGGTGTGTGGTATTGTCTGGATGTCAAGAACCATTTTAAGAGGTTGCTAATGCTTTTTAGGTGGCCAAGAGGAAGAGTCTGAATAGAAACTCTGACCCTAAGAATACAGGCCGTTTCCGACTTTGAAGCAAGTTGTGTTCCAAAACTGTTTGATTGTGAATGGCTTGTTTGGCACTTGAGCTTCATCTCTCTGGAGAGACAGCAACAGAAGGAGAAGCCCTGAGTCCAAGGGCTTAGATGAAGGAGGCGCCCCAGTAATAGAGAAGGAAACCCAGAAGCCCTTAGCCCCAAAGATGGGGGACAAAGGTTCTAGACACATCCTGACATGTCAGGACAGGCCACTCATGGGAAAAGTGTGCAGTTCTTTGAGCAGACATAAATGAGATCTTTCCAGCTGCTCATCTTGGGCAAGTTACTTCATCGAAAACAGGAAAAGTTCAATCCAACCTACACTGCACAATTGATGTCACCTAAGTTTTTTCAGTCTGACATGTCCAGATTCTCTGTGTCCTTCCAAATTTACTCCCTCTCTTCTTGCCTCAATCTTCTTCAACCAATCAGTTACCATGTCCTATAGTTTTGAATCTCTGAAATCTCTCCTGAATGTCTCCATTTACCTCTACCCCCACGGCACCACCATCAACCCAGCCACACCATCCCTCTGAGCATAGGACACTTAAACGTGCCGTACTCCCTCCTGCCTAGACATTCTCCTTAGGGATATCCCCGAGCCCGTTATTATGCTCCCCTAATCCATTCTTGACAGGCAAGAGATCTGAGCGCTTTTAAAAATACAAATCTGATTGCCTGGCTCCTGCTTAAAATCATTCAAGAGTGTGTCATTGCCCTTTGGATGAAAATCAAACTCCTTAACATGAATTTTAAAGCCCTGCATTACGGGATCCCTACCAACTCCTCCACCTTCATTTGTAAGGTTATTTCCCTCCAGCTGCATTTACCTGCCTGGCCAATTTCTTTAGGTCTTTTCAATGCACCACATTGCTCCCTCCTCCAGGCCCAGCCACAAAATAGGTGCCCCCCTCCGCGCCCCCCCCCCCCCCGGGGGCCTTTAGAACACTTTCCTTCATTGCGCCCTACCTACTTTTCACCTGCAAAATCCTAATACTTAGGTTGGGTTTCCTTACCCTCTCTATAGGGTGTAGGGTGACTTTGACCCCATAGTATGTTAGGATTTCAGAGGCAACACCAAAAACCTCCCTCCTCAAAATACTTTATTGTGATTACTAGCTTAGTTATCTGATTTCCCTGCAGGCTAGCAGGCTAACACCCTAGGGAATGTGGTGGTGAAGAGTGCAGATTCTGGGTTGTCTTGGTTAGGTTTGGGGCTCTGTCCCCATCTTTGCTGGTCAAGTTGCTTATCATTTTATGCCTCAGTTTCCTCTTCTGTAAAAGAATACTGCCTGCCTCATAGTAATTGTGTTAAATGAGCTAATGTATACATATATGCTTATAAGTGTACTTGTAAAAGGTTTAACTCAGTGCATTAACTGGTGCATAGAAAATAAGTCTTTGATAAACTGAGATGCACACAGAACGGGTACTTACCAAATGCAAACATGTTGTAGTTTTGTTTTGCTTTTGGAAAAGGCTAAGGCTGTCATCCTGGAGTCCACTTTCTCTTTTTTTCTTCGTTTTCCGATAGCTTTATAAATTTAGTGAATCAAAAGTAAAAAATGTTAATACTCTGCTTGCTTCCCATTTACTCTTTTTTTCCCCAGTCTGGGTAGCCTGTATGTGTAAAGTGGAGAAGTAGACAAAGAAAATGTGATTTTCATAAAACCTGTCTTTCTTGGAGGGATCTCTTGCCTTGTTAGTTGTAGATTCTGCCTCTGCCCACAGTTCCTCAGTTCTTGCCTGTGTCAGAGCCTACCCCCAATAGAGGCCAAAGGCAGGAGGAAGTCCAGTATGAAAAGGCCTTGAGTATCCTGTTCTTTCAACAAAGACAGGACTATAGAATGCAAGCAAATTAAAGCCTTCTCAGCGCTTCCTACTTTAATCTGCGCCCCCCCCCCACTGTTGTTTGTTGTTGTTTCGAAGGCGTCGCTAAATACATTTCAAAGGCAAAACGACACATGAGTGCAGCATGGGTTATGTGACATTTTTTAAAAGGTCTTTAGAGAAGATGACAAAACAAGGAGCTTCCCACTCTCTTGGGCACTCCTAAGTTTTTGTGCCAACGTTGTTTGCGAAAACCCAATCAACATTGTACCAGGCCACTAAATTTTGTGAGGGTGTACTTGTTACCCAGGTAGTCACCAGGTTTTAGAAATTATTGTCATTTTGATACTCGGATGAGTCATTGGGCCTCTTGCCCCCCAGGCACTTCATTATGATTCAGAGCAAAGTAGGAGAGGGCTCGGGCTTCCGGGAGTCAGTGGTGTCGGGGGTGGGGGCTGCCGTGCCTCTGCTTTGGCATGAGGCTTAATTGACACCTTTGATGTAGCCTAAGACAGAACCCGCACCTCCCACTGCTGCTTGGAAGACGTCAGCCTTACGCAGAAAAGGCATCTGCTGATGAATCCTGCATCTCATTCAGCCTGCTCTGGGAGCAGCCTTAGCCTTAACTAATCCAACTGCTTCCCAGTTCCGCGGGTGCTCGGCTTAGTGCTGAGAGGGGACTTCGCCTCTTGCTCTTGCCAGGTTAAACACTAAGACTGTGTCCATGTTAGAACTCATAGAAGGTAAGTTCAATGCATTATTGCTCTCCTTCATGGAAAATGTTTCTCGTGCGCCCTCAAGAATGTGTGTGTATCTTGTGGCTAATTCTCCTTCATTGACTGTGGATATGAAACATGTGAAAATGTTGTCCTGTTTATGGCTGATAGAGTGGCAACCTTATATATCTTTATAAAGTCACGTCTCTAGAGTGTGTTATCAGTTCCTAGAGGTGATGTGACTCAGAGAAAAGAATTGCTTGTACTTGAGTTCTGTGGCTTTGATTGCATTTAGCGATCATGCTGTATAAAAGTCTTGAGTGTCCGGGAGAATTCCAGTGATTTAAACCTATCAGAAAGCAGCTTTTCTTTTCAGTAGCAATGAAGACAGACTGTAAGGAGTTCCTGAGTGTCTGTGCCAATTAGTTTGTCCTGTTGAAGGCAGGTCCTTCAGAGTTAGGCCAGAGGGATACATAGGGCACAAGTGGATACAGGAGCTTCTAGAAGTGAGTTCTTAACTGTAAAAAGATGGAGGTCTTTTTTAACAAGGCACTGGGAAAATCACTTGTGAATTGTGCTAATATTTACTCCTACTGGGTGGTGCTGGGAAGCTAAACTACAGAATTAAGGACGAATCCCATTGAAAATGTCTCAGGACCTTAACCACATGGCTAAAATCTATCGGCACAGTTAAAGGCACTGTTAATAAATTCATCAGGAAAGTTGTCCAAAGTACATTTTAAAGCATTTTTGTGTTGCCTGATGCTATATGTAGCACAGATTAGCAAAACTGTGAATTTCTGAAGAAGGTTATTCCCCGAAGCTGTTTTGCAAGACTACAGATAGAAAGGTGTCTGGAATTTTAGCGAACATCCCTCTATAATTGCTTGTTTCTTGGAGAAGACGATTTGTCATGAAAATTTTTTTAACAAGCCATTTTTTCCTCTGTGTGATTCTTTGCTTCCAGTTAATGGAACCCCTGGTAGTCAGCTGTCTACTCCACGCTCGGGCAAGTCGCCAAGCCCATCACCCACCAGCCCAGGAAGCCTGCGGAAGCAGAGGGTAAGGAACTAAGCAAGCTCCTTGTTTAAGACCTGCCTGAGCTTCCGTGCAGAATGACACAGGTACCAGCTCCCAGGAGCACTGCTTGTCTCTAAGTAATAACCAGGTGAGGGCGGGCGGTGACCCGTGGCGGTCACTTATGGTGACTGGTTTCTCTTAGCCAGAGCTCGGGGTTTTTATTTTCTCTGAATGTGTCCATAGCTTAACTCTGAGAAGAATCAACAGTTGCTGCCTCACTTTTAAATACCCCACCTCTTTTAGTCCTAAATGGGCAAAGACTTTATTGGCACTAGTTTGCAAGCTTAGTTGCGATGAGTTACATTAGACCTCATCGCTGACCATCAGCCTTCCTTAAGAAGGAAAAGGAAAAAAAGTGCCACTTCGGAGAAGGGGGTTATGGTGGGGAATTGCTTTCTGGCACAGAATGGTGGTCCGGAGCAGCTTAGGGTCCATGGCACAGGGGATGGGTACAGATGACGTGTATTTTTGTGAGTGAAGCCCACATCGAGCACCTTCTCTTTCATCACTACTTGCTTTGTGTTTTTTTGTTTGTTTTTTAGCTTCTTGTGTAATACTAGAGAAGTTGACTGAGCTTGGAGACCAAAGTCAGAAAGTTACTGTAAACAGTGTTAGTTTCTCCATGTCTAGGGATGGGAAAGAACTCCTGTTCTTATCCCCTCCCAGCCTGTACTCCCTGTCTTTCCCAGTAATACCATGGCAGTAATAAAAGGGGTGGGAAGGGGAGGAGAGGAAGGTGCAGAAGAGGGAAGGGAGGGCCTTTCAGTGTCCGGATTTCACAAGCGTGGTGGAGAGGAGTATGTGCTCCTGGGAGGCTTTATGATGGTGCTCACCGAACATCTTAATAAGGAAGGGCTCCTTGGAGGCTTCTGAACTCAGAGACTGGATTCTTAGTTTGTTTTCTTTTATTATGTGCTTTAAAATGAAACTTCTAAGTTCCATAACTTTAAACTGCATCCAAGATGGAAGCTCTTCCCATCAAGCCCCCTGCAAGGTTGCGTCCACGTGCCGCTGTCCAAAAGCGGGGGGCAGGGGACTCCGTCGGACCCCGTTCCCTTTGGCGCCTGGCCCACCAGTGTCAGGTTGGCTGTCTTTCTCCACAGAGCCTCCTGGCACCACGTGTAGCGTGTTTAGATTATTTGATGAGGCCTGAGCTTTGGCACCGGCTCCTCCGCTAAATGGCTGGGTTATCTTCGATAAGTCTGTTATCCTCTCTGAGTCTCAGTTGGAAAAAACTCTTTGCAGATAGAAAACCCAATAGTCCTATTCCATCTGAATGTTTTCATTATGGGTTTCTTGTTGGCCACCGTCTAATTTGGCATTTTAAAGTACAGGAATCATTAGTGAACTACTAAAAGAAGAATTGGCTGAATTTATGGAGTCCCCTAAGCGTCTATCCTTGAGTGGTGGAAGGGGGAGGAGGGTGATTCTTTTCTAGTAAATGCCACCCAGCAAGGCCCCCTTCTATGGGGGCAGCCATATATAGCACAGATAGTGCTCTTTCCGAGAATATTCTCTCTTTTGACGTATATACTTTAGTACATCTGGCATAGTAATCCCTGTCCATCCTTTGAGCAAATTAAACTCAGATTCAGGATTAAGCTCATGCTTAGTTGCTGAGACTAAATTATGGTGACTGAGTCCCTGCCATAGATTTGAGCTTCTCTCCCTGCTTGCTTATTGTGGAGACCTCCATTGTGGGGATATAAAGTGCTTTGCCCAACTGTCCTTGTGTTGGCAGAATGAGGCTAGAGTTTGCTTCTTCTGCCCTCTGTACTCTTGGCATCACTATGATTTTGTCCAAATGAGGCAGAAAATTTCTATCCAGTGACTAGCAGCTGTGTGGCCAATGGCTTCTATAATTAACATTGCCAGCACTTGGGAAATGATTATAAGGGGTGGTTCTCTTGTAGATTCTTCACTGTGTCATCTAAACTACCAATGCAAGCATCTACTTGAGAGGGAAAAATAATCCCATTTGTTTCAGGGAGACAAAGGGTTTATCGTCATCTGAAAACATTTATTAAGCACATGTTGTAAACAGAGCACTGGATAACTCAGAGATGGTTCAGTTTCCAGGCTTTTAAATTTAGGCCATAAATGAACATCCTCCATCCATGTACCATGTCAATGCACAGAGACATTCCCAGCTGCTTTAGCGAGAGAAGCTTTCATCTTGGTGTGGAGGCAACTGCATCAAATAACCCCTCCCAGTTAAAATGGGCCCAGAATATCCCTAAAAACTGATCCTGTTTCAAATTTGGTTAATGTTCTTCTCAAATGGTTGGATATACTTCTATGCAGGAAATACTGAAATAAGTGAAAGATGGCAAGTGCTAAAAGAAGAGACTTCAAAGAATAAATTAACTCTTTTTATTGCAAATTGGAAAACAGTAGCTAGTTCTATTTTTCCTTCTGTGTTGCCTAGCAACGTGGCCAGGAAAATGAGTTGGCTGTGCCCCCCAACACACACACACACACATTTACACTGCCTACCTCGTTTTAAAAAATAAGAACATTTTTTTTTAATTTTTAAAGGAATAGCAAGACATTTGACCACTTTCTTCACAATTAAGAAAATCTATATTTTTATTTATGTTAATTATGATGATTTAATTAGCCTTTTTCCTTCCTTCAAAATCATATTTTTATGTTACAGCTTTTGGTATTTTAGAATAGTCATATACAGTAAGAGTCTGCAGGCCAGATATTTTTCTTCATAAAAGCATTGGTGGCAATGTACCAAACAACCTCCCTATTTTTCCAAAACACTGTTATTTAAATTGCTGTCTAGAAGCATTTAACTGGTCACAGAAGCAGATCTTAGAGGATCTTTTTCATCCATGAACTTTTTGAGGTCTTATTTCTTAATACATCAGGAAGAAATGTGTTGTGGTGTGTAGGTTGAATGAAGCTCCCCATTATACTCCCACATGGCTGACTTGTGTAGATTATCTATCAATCAGATGATGTGAGGAGTAGGTGGTACAAAATAGAAAAGAAGCCAGGATTCTAGACCGTCTGCAGATCTGAGCTGGTTGCCTGGCTACCAACTGAGAGATCTCCTAGCAGAAAGGGGTGGAGGGAGGAAAAAAAGGAGGTTATTGGTGAGTGGTGGGAGAACCGGAAGAACATTGGGAAGGGAAAGGGAGGTCAGCTTGCCTATTTTCTGTCTTCCAAATATAAAATTTTGAAGAGGCAGTTTTTATCAGGTTAATGTGCTATGCAAACGCAACACTTGGGTTGGGTTACTGCCCTGTGACCAGAATTTGCTGGATGCCCTCTGGGCTTCCTGACACATTATTTTGTGAGGTAAGCATGTTCCTCTTCAAGGAAGGAAGGAAATGTTCAAGGAAGGAAAAGTTCAAGGAAGAATTGCCTAGACACGTAGTAGTGGAGTTGGCATGGACAGCTCTCAGGGGTTATAAAACTCAATAGGGCACAGAAGGCAATAGCTCGGAAGCAGTTCAAGCCAATAAGGCAAAATGAGCACCATTTATGTCTGTTTAAATGGTTTCTCAGTTATTACCTTTCCTCTGACCCAAATTTGGAGACTCTAAAGGGTCTGATGACATTAGAAACCAAGGATGCTCATTCACTGTTGCTCCATTCCTAAGAGAGCCACAGGGCACCCAAGAAAGCCGAGTAAACAAATCTGTACCGCCCTTCATCTTACAGGACCTGTATCGCCCCATCTCTTCGGATGATTTGGATTCAGTAGGAGACTCAGTGTAAAAGAGACAATGGAACAATGTATATGGTTTGTGATTGGGTGAAGGTGTTTCACATTTCCTAAGAAAAGTCTAACAGCAAAATACACAAAAGAGTTTTGCATACCTTGCAATTATGAACTCAAATCATATAAAAGTAGATATACAGGCATTTTATATTCATGATGCTAATCCTTGAAGATTTTTTTATATGTATGTTTCCTACATTGATTTGATTGGGGGACTTGATTGCTGAGGTTTTTTTTTTTTTTTTGCAAGGCCTGGCTTTAGATGAATTTCATATATGGACCCAGGGTTGAGTATAAGAACAAGCTAAAGATATAGCAATATAGGGTCATAATTTCTGCAGATGGGGTTTTCATTTAACCATAAGTAGACAAATAGATACAATTTTTCTGTCCTTTTGGTCAAGCGAATTAAAATGGCACCAGCAGACATATTTTTTTCCTAAAAGTTATATTCTTTTGAAAATTTGGATTGCTGATTTTTTAAAGCTACTTCTATTGCAAAACAATAAAAATACTCAAGTCGATTTTTTTTTTCTTCCTGGACAGTAGACAAAGCTACTTACCATTTTGTGGGCTAATATATCTGAGGAAAAACACTCATGTCAAGGACACATCTCATAAAGACTCTAACATTAGGTGTTGGGAACTTTCCTTGTTTTTTTTCATCAAGTAAATTTTCTTAAGCTTACCTTTTCATTGGAAGCGGCATAAATATAGCTTAAACGACATACCAATGTGAAGAACTTGTTCAGTGGTATTGCTATAAATTACATAATTCCTCCCTACAACCACATTTTTCAAATGTGAAAAGGCTGGAACTAGAAAACCTTTTTTTTTTTTTTTTTTTTTTAATACACAGACCTAAAAAAATCGTGTCTGGATTTCTTCTGAGAAGAATCAGTTTAAAAGCAAAATTCTCTTAAATGGTGCTATGTAAATCAGGCCCTCAATATCCAAATCTCCACTCAAAGAAGTCCTGATGTTTTGGAAATTTTTGTATGCAAAACTCCTTTTGTGTTAAACCAAGTAAGTCTATCATTATAACCCACTGTTTAACATTAACCTACTAATTCTGCTCTTCTCGTCTTCTGTTTTAAAAGTCATAGTCAGCTTTGCTTAAACATAAAATAATTATTTTAAAATCTGAATGTTAAAAATTAATTTAATGTGTATGGTCTATTGTATGTAGCCATACCCTAGTGATCATTTAGTTTTACTAGTTCAAACACTAACAATTTAAGACTTGTGAAGCATGGTTTTGATATTCTACAGGCTTGACATATCTCAGTAGGTGATAAATTAAAAATGTATGATGCCATTTGGAGGCCTTTCCTTGAGGTTTTTTTTTTTCAAATTTTACTTGAAAACTGAATTTAAGAACAAAATGTTTGATTCAAGATGGAGAGACTCAGTTGTCATATACTGTTTTAAATGGTATCAATTTATCTCCTTGATAAATTGCTCAACTATCAAATTTTACCATCTGGTTTATAGTTACATATGTTACCATCTCACTTTCCAAGTGAATAAAACATTTCAACCAAAAGAAGAAAAAAAAAAGTAAGAAAGAAAAGAGTCCAGGCAATCTAACAGGATCTGAAAACTTAGCCTTATAATAATTAGTGCCTCATTATCCTGTCTGTTGGAGAGAAAGACACTTCTCTGGCAGGTTATTCGAACCGCAAACTGAATCATTCCATCTTGAAAGAACAGTTCATAATAATACCTGTTCCAGACTTCAGGTTTTAAAACTGTTTCCAATAGAAATGAACAGAGACTCCTGCTGAGATCAAAAGGCTGCTTTGTTTTAGCTGAAACAGTAAACATCTGTGGGGTTGCCTATGCTGCTGTCTGTTCTAGTTATGTCTTTGTAAAGTGCATTACTTAATACAGTTGAGTCCATAAAGGATTAGTATGTATTTGACTGAACTGTCAAAAATGCAAAGAAAGCAGTGGAACAGTTAACTTAAATCTGGTGGGGTCAGATGGTCCAGAACAAAAATAAATTCCAAAAATTTTAACTTCCCTGCACTGTCAGTCTTAGGGACAAGTACTGCTTAGGAAGGTCCAATAAGTGCTATTTGTTCTGGATAAGTGGCAGATACTGCCAACTGATATGAAGCCCATGGCTTTGTTTAGACATGGCAAAAAGAAACTGTGCTTGTACTAATTGCCGATAGATATCATGGCCAACTTTCCATTTAGGCAGTTCCAAAGGAAATGCTGTTCCACAGCATTTAATCTTTTGAACATATGACTTTTATTAAAGGACTGTTCAGAGGCAATATATATCATTTACTTTTTGAAACTGAAGTCCCTCGGAGATTGAAACAACACACCATTTATAGACTTTGAGATCTCTTTCTATGCAGAGAGTAATTCCATTATACTAAAGCAGAAATTAAAATAATAATAATAATAAAAACTCTTAGGAACAACCAGAAGTTTTCGGTTCATTGGTGGAATCAAATTGATGATTTATAGGCACTTAAGATTTACTTACATACAGAATTCTTTTTAAAAAATTAGGCACTGAACTTTAAAATTGTTCTATGGAGCAGGAAAGAGCTCCAGCAAAAGCCATGCATTTTTGTCCTTATGGTAAACCTTAAATGTGCTATGAAGACATTGTGCTCTAGTTAAAAGTTTGATACTTCTTCATTTGCACTCACTTTTTCTTCCTTAGACATCATAGAAAAAGCTAGGATAAGTATTTCCCTGCTTTCAGCATTTTAGCAAATGCAAACCAATAGTACATCAAATGTGAAGTTTGGTGTGCACTCAGAAGACTGGTTCTGAAAGCCGCGTGGTTTATTTCTTCTTTGTCTTGCTTGATCCGTCAAGGCCGGGGGTGGGGGGGAATCCACAATGTTTCTATACCGTCAAAGTCTTTTAAGACATTTCAGGTCCACCCATCTGTACACATCCCTGTGTTCTTATATTGGCTCATCTAAATATTAAAAAAATTAAATAATATCTTCTAAAAACATTTTTTAACCAACATTTATGTATGGTATGTGTTCCCTATATTAAGCAGCAGGGGTATTTTGTTGCATCCACTGCAAATCCATACATGATTGGGTTCGCTTTTTGTTTTTGTTTTCTCATTCCCCGTTTAAAAACAATGAAGCCTGAAAGCTACATTTCTTAATGAAAATAGAAAATAATATTCTTGAAAAATAATCCCATATGTTTGAGCTATTGGACTGCTAAATTTTTCATATGTGGCCATATATCTATACAGGCGTGTGGGTGTCTGTGTAAATTTTCAAGGCTCAGTGTGTATATATGGGTGTGCTTATATAAGTATCTGTGTATGTTCATAGACCATAAATAGTAAAATATGGTGTTTGTGACACAGCCTTATGAGTTACTGGCTCTTGTGGAATTGTATGTAAAACCTTCATGTCACAAATTGTTAAATGTGATGTATTAGTTGGGGCGTTTTTAAGTTCAAAACCAGTATGCGAAATTAGTAAGGCAAAATGGTTCCAAATAGATGTACTGATTTATTTAACAAACAAACAAAATGGAATCCAGATACACAAAAAATGTGAAATTCAAACAAATCCAATATTGTGTTAATTATTAAATATAAGCACAAAATTGATGTTTATATTGTTATGTCTTGACATTCAATTATCAAAATGGGTGAATCCTACCACTGATGTTTTCCCTAACGTGTATGTATTGGTGACATGTGTTGATTGTCAGTCAATATTCACTAAAAAATGAAATATTGATTTATAGAGTTGTGAGTAGATGAGTGTTGTATTGAAACATAAATATAAAAGAATCCAAACTATGTTTGATTTGAAGTAAGTTGGTAACAAGGCCAGATAACCTGTAAGGCAATTCTGTATGTTCTTTCAAAACACTATTCTAACTGTTGACGTATTTTCAGTAGTAACCTTCCTATACTTGCTATATGTGTGTATGTATATATACACGCTTGAAAATGTTAATTGAATGAATTTACTATATATGCATACATTTGCCCATTTATACATATTTGCATTAGCCTTGCTAGCATCTTTAATCATGCATGTGAGAACTAGATTTGTTTGAAATATCCCACAAGAATGTAGTGTAAAAATTAGAGATATATTGAATTCAGTATGCCAGTTGCCTGATGCAGTTTGTTATACTGTCAGCTAAAAAATATTTGTAATTTTGTGCTTGTAACGCATGTGGAAAAGGTAGGAAATCTGAGGCCCTAGCTGTAATTTTCAAGAGTGCATGATATATAGTGTCCTTAAAATGTGGTTTATTTTAGTAAGGATGATGGATAAATTCCAAGATAGTATAAATGGTGCATGTAATACATGGGTGTTTGTATTATATATGGCCACAAAAAAAGTTTTGAAGCCAGGATAGTAGGCATCTGAAAGGTCACAGGCAAAGACTTACGAAAGCTAATTTTCTTGCGATGTGTACTTTTTAGTTTATATTCATCAACAAGCAAGGAGTTGAGTTGTTTGTTCTAAGGAATTTTTACTTCAAAATACACTATGAATGTTGTAAATTTGGATGAAATTTTTAAAAAGAAGTTGACATGCTTTCTGCATACAGTTTGAGTTGCTTGGATGTATATTCTCTTAAAAAGAGCATTTGGTGTTAAAATGTTTTAAACAGCACTATATTTTAAAAATCCATTATTTGAGGCCATCCGCAGAGTTTTATAGAGCTAAATGATGAGATGTTTCATTGAACTAACCAGTTTTGAAAGTTCCATCACTTTGTGTTGTGGTTTATTGTAAAATGTTACAGCTTGTATTTCCCACTGGACCATGTTATTCCCTTCAAAGTTAACTTTGTGACACTTACCACCTTAGAATAACTATGTAATAAACAGGAAAAACCACCTATGTTGTTCAGTGAGTTTCTTTCAGAAAACTTACAAGTAATACATTGACATTGAAATGACTGTAAGGGGTAACGGTTACTTTCAGTTACTTTCATAAGGATGGTTATGTATGGCCTTCTTGGGATATAATTAGCTTCAGCTAATTGATACTTGTTGAGATACTGCAGAATGGCATTCCCATGCCATCTAAAGTATAAAATACTGGCAATACAACAAAATAAGACTATCTGATGAAAAATTCTGTTTTGGCTGCTTATATGAAAATTATTAATACGCTTCCTCTCAGAGTTGTCTTAAGGATGAATTTGTCAGACAAATGGTCAACTGATTGAAAAAAAAATTGACATGCATTTTTTCGACATAGTAACTGTCTCCTGGATTTGAAGACATTTTTCTCAAGGTCATCTAATAGTAAGGTGGGGGGAATGATCATGTAGAGACATGTAGGTGGGCATGTACACAGTTATTTTAAAACCACTGAATAAATATATAAAATAAATATATAATAAAATAAATAGTGATGATAATAAAATACTTGATTACCCAACTTCAATCTAGAACAAAAATCCATATTTTATTTCATTCAGAAGGTGGTATACGGGAATATAGACAATTCTACTGGCTTAGTTAGAAAAAAATATTTTACATTAAAATTATTATAGAAGTCCAAAATTCTAGTTTTAAATCTAATATTTTTGGTAGGTTCATTTTAACCTTAAAATTATAGTTTGCTTTAGTTAGTTCTCTTTATTATTTCGATGATAACCTAAATGTAACCATTGTCCAAAGCAATAATGTTACAACTGGAAGGAATGTTTACAAATTTATAAAATTCCCAATTGTGTTTATACTTTCTTAACATAATAGAGTTTAAAATAAAGTATAGGGGCGTCTGGGTGGCTCAGTTGGTTAAGCGACTGCCTTCGGCTCAGGTCATGATCCTGGAGTCCCGGGATCGAGTCCTGCATGGGGCTCCCTGCTCAGTGGGGAGTCTGCTTCTCCCTCTGACCCTCCCCCCTCTCAGGCTCTCTCTCTCAAATAAATAAATAAAAATCTTTAAAAAAATAAAATAATATAAAGTATAGCAGGTACCTGGAAGAGTAGTGAGCTCCCTTCACCACAGACTAGGAATCTCATTTGAGGGGTAAATCATAGAGGGAATTATTTTATCAAGAGGTGAAAAACTAGATGACTTTCTGGTCCCCTTCCAAACTATGATTTCATGAACAATAATTCCTAAGAAGAGACATTGTGTCCCCTCCCCCCTCTCCCGGACACAACAGTCTTCTCAGGACAAATGGTTCAGATTTTGAATTTATAGATCTTGGCTTGAGTATAGAGACTGGACGCAAGAGGCAAGAGGGCTGCCTGATAAAACAAAGTTGTAACTAAATACATTTATTTTTGAAGTCTTGGCTCCCGTGGGTGGCTTCACTAACATCGATTTAATGCCAGTATTCCCATTTTCATTTTTCCTTCCTCTGAGTAAACCAATTTCATGAATAACCATTCTCCAAAAACTTTGACCAAATCTTGATGATAATATTTTACAGTTTTCAGTATTGATTCTTGTTATGCACGTGACTACCTATACCATAAACTGTATTTTGGGCTAAACATGCTATGAAGAATGCAGACAGAAGAATTTGAAAAAAGGAATTCCCTTTGCCTTGTTTCACATAATAGAACCTTATTAGTTATTACAGATTGATGTCACCAACTTATTGTTCTATATGCACTTGGAAAACAAATGAATGTGCAGCTTTTTCTAGACACACATAGAATCCTCAGGTTTCAAGCTTTCAACACCAAGAGTATGTTAATTTTTTTTTTTATTAAAGGTGGTCATCTTTAGAGATTCTGTAGACCTCAAGTCAAGATCACCAAGACAGTAGTTTGAGTTTGTTAAATATTTACTGGTTGTGTTTCCTTTCTGAAGTTCAGCCACTTGATTTTTAAGTTCTTTTTTTTTTTTTTTACAATTTTCAAATCAGTATTAACAAAGTAACAATTGTGTGCCAAGACAGAATGTGAAGCGGAAGTGATATGATTATCCAGTCAAAGCTAAAGTTATCTGGTGAGATTTTTCTACCTTATGTAGATCAGTTGGATTAATTGGATATTTTTGCAAACTTGATTCAGTGTAGTCCTCAGTTGAGTGACACCATTAATACAAATGGCAGGGGTAACTAGTACCATTATATTTTAAATGAACTGTTTTTAACTACATAGTCATCAGCTACATCTTGGTAAAATGTGGTTAGAGCTGTTATGTCAGCTTTCTCACTTACTTCAAAAAGTGTGCTATGTTCTCCATCTGTTATATGATCCCAAGCTAAATAGCTACACTGAGGATGTGTTCTTACTTAGGGCAGTACTTTTATGAAGGTGTGTCATAAAAGCATCCAGGTGTGAGCGACCTGCCCACCTGGTTCCCATTCAATCTGCTTGGAGGTGATAACATTTCAAATGTCACAATGTCTTTTAGAGCACCTAATTGCATTAAATTCTAAGATAACTGTATGTTCTGTACTATACCACCCAGATGCCTTAGAATTAGCAAACTGAAGCAAACACAAAATCTTATCATTATATACACTATAAAATGGTTTATCTGTTCAGAAAAACCAAATAAGCAAACTGATTTCACTTGTAAGCATGCAAAAATACAAGTGGGCTTTTCAGCTTCTGTTGGTCATAAATAAAGCCTGATTAATCTCTTTGGGTTAATTTTAAAGAGCAAGAATTTACACATTTTCCCTTTACTATTTTCCAAATCCTTCAATCAGACTTATGGGCAGTAATCAGTATGTTCCAGCACTGTCTAAATTAGTATATTTAGGATTAGTGAATAGTATACACGAAGAACCATGTTGATTACTGAATCACTTCATCTGGGAGAGAGGACAAAAACATTAGGTGACAAAAGCAGAATCTAAAAAATAACAGTCTGCAAGGATATCAATGTAATAAATATGACATTTAATGTGAAGTCTTAGACTCGATCCAAAACACCAAACTCCCAAATACAGACTAGGGAGATCTGACATACCGTGAGCTCAGTGTTAGGCTAAAACGTTACGATGCTGTCACTAGGCCCATGTAATCTTTTAAGTGCATTACTATTCCATTCGTAAGGCAGAAGCTCTATCCTCTGCTCTGTGCCAGTCAGGGTACACCTAGAATATTACATTTCTTTTGAGCCCTCGCATTAACTAGAGTTATTGAGAACTGGAGTGTATCCACAGGGTGGTTAAAGGGTCATGGAGTCCTATTCTATGATGAACAATAAAAAAAAAAAAAAAAAAAAAAAAACACCTGGGAATATCCAAATTGAAAAAGAGAAGAAGGGGTCCAGTAGCTATTCCAAATTCCTGAAGCACTGTCATATGAAATGTGGATTAGACCTGCACTGGGTAGCTCCAGAGGTGAGAGCTAAGACCAATAAATGGAAAATGTAGAAGGACATCTTTTTAACATAAGGAAGAACTTTCTTTTTCTCATATGAACAGTTAAGGGGCCGCCTCAGGACATAATGTGTTCAGTAATGGAGGTGGTTGGACAGAGGCTATTTGACTAAATGGCTGGGACTTTTGTAGTGGGAATTTGGCCTCTGGATGGAAGTAAGGTGAAAGGTAATATTTAAAGTCTACTCCAATCCCTGAAATTCTTTGAATCCATGAATAATCATTGTCTTGGAAAGTGTATAATGTTAACTATCTTACCTCTTTGGGAAAAAAAGAAGAGATAACACCATTAGGAATCTAATACATTTATTTTACTCTATTTGAGCATAATAAATAAAATGACTACTTTCCACTCTGTTCTCTATTTGTAAGGAAATAAATTTTTCTCTTGAAATGGTCTGTTACCCTCAGCATGAAATTTGAAATTACTTGGGGGTACATTTGCAAACCTAAAGTTGAAAATAAGCAATTCTAAATGTAAGCAAACTTTGTTAATCCTACTTTTTTTTTTTTTTTTTTTAACCAGAGCCTAAAACCTTGAGGGGTTTTTGTCCACAAGGCAGAGAAAACACAGCTGACATTGTGGCAAGCATTCAGGGCATCAGACGTTTGGTGGCACTGTTGAAAATGCAATTTGTTAGTTGATAAGGCACTTTAGTGAATAATATCCAGTAAGTTGATCGAACATTACAGTTTAAAAGATGTCTTCATATACTCTGGGTCAGAGTTCTATTTTGAGTATCTGATGTTCTTATTAAAAGAACAAGCTTTTGGAATTGAGTACATAAATGTGGACATCTTGCTAGGAAACACGCTACTAATCTATTAATTCTAGTGCTTGATGAAAGAATGTGTCTCTGTATTCTAAAATTTAAAACACCATATGACAAGACAGCACCTGCCACCCCAAACCACAATGTGTCTACATTATGAAACACCACTTGTGATGCTGCTGGAAGAAATTCAAGGATCAGAAAGCCCAGAAGAGAAGGTCTACATTTTAGACATTTACGTACCGCTTTTCTGCTTGGAACAACATTATGTCTACAGCAAAAGCAATCACACAGGGGATAAAAGATCTCACCTTCTGGAAAACACACACCTTCCCCTCAGATGTGGTAATGTTAATGTTTATTTTCTCCAGACATGGACATCATAAATCTGCCTTGTCTAAGCCTTGTGTTCCAATATTACAAATACAAGGTTTTCACAAACAGACATCCGTAAAAGTCAACAGAGCATGGCTTAGAAGCTCATACATTTACAGTACCTTCGACAGAGTTGGTTATGACCGCATAGTTAGTGTCACTCCAAAATAAAACTGTTTCAAGGTCACAATCGGAATCCCTCTTTCTAGCCTGAGAGAGGGTAAATGTGTGCTGCTCATCTCAAAGGGAGGCTGGATGAGAAAGGCTGAAAAGAACTGCTCAAGTCACCAGACTGATGGGTGGCAGATTCTTACGATATGGAAAAAGAAAGGACACAGCACACAAACTATGTGTGATTCAGGGGTAGACTAGAGTAACCACAAAACTTGTAGGATGTCCTGTAAGGAAGCAGATGCATCCCTGCTGTGAATTTAACTTTCACCCCAATGTCAGCAGTCAGCTTTGGTGAACTTGTCCAATGGAACATGCCTATCTTAACCGCACCCAGGAAAACAGGCAGTGGACTCAAATGGCCCTGCAATGATTTAAGTAACATTTTCCCAATGATATTCATCTTTTTGGTGAAAACTAAAATCTTTGCTTTTTTCTATGCAAGATACTGTTGGGGGTAATCTATAAAACTCTCTCTTCCTACTTTGTGTACAGTTAAGGCTGGATGGAGTGGGGAGGAGGTTGAAGGGAAACAGGTAAGCAGAGGAAAAATAGGTCAGCTTTGCTTCTCGCCACCTCTTCATTATCAATTCAACTACAGATGCTCTTTCCCTTCTCTCTGCTCCACAGACAGCCAGCACCATGAGCCAATGCTGCCCCCTCACCGCCTCCCGCTCCCATCAGGCCAACCGAGTGGATAAACCCAGGGAAACAGAAGGAAGATCTTTTAGGACAAGCTGTGTTCACTGTTTAGAAATAGCATTGAAATATGCAAATTGTGTTCTCAAGGAATAGAAGCAGAGATGGAAAGGTTCATTGTTAAAGTACTGCCCTGTAGCTAATCATAGTACTAAATATTTGGTATTGTTTCATCCTCTGAGCTTTGTCATATAGTTGTTATCCTGTCTGCTCTCATTGGTCTTGGGTCAAAATACACCAAAAATACAAGGGAATCACCAGGCTTAGGCTTTAATTCCTGTCTTTGCCTCAGCCTTATTTTGTAACGTTTAACATATTGATAACCTGCTTAGTTGCTTGTGTCTCGATCTCAAAGTGGAATTAACAAACCCACTCTTTAACTTTTCTCCAAGAATGTGGTAAGCCTCAGTATTTTTCTTTTAGGATATTCCATAAAACAAACTGAAGAGAATTTTTTTTTCCTATGGTAAGAATAGAAAAAATTTTGGATGAGATCAGAGTGGCGCCATGTTTGAGGCCTGTTTGCAGATAGACTGTGGAGAAGTGAGGTGAGATGCTTAAAATCTGACGGACCTAAACAGTGAGCTAAGGGATGCTGATTTTTGAGAAAAAGGACTAAAGAGTCACAGAAGATCCAAATTTAGAATGATTATCCTGACACAGTTAAACCATCTATTATTGGTTAATAGGGCGGGAAAGAGAAGTAATCTAATTGGATAGCCTTAAGAACCTCCCCTTTTGAGTGTTAAGACCAAATCGTCCCTGGTGGTGGGTGCAGTTATCCCCCAAGATTCTGGGCTGGGCCTAGCATCTTCAGACTGGCACTCTGACCAAGTGTTTTTATTCTCTGTTTCTGTTCCCTTACAGAGCTCTCAACATGGAGGCTCCTCTACTTCCCTTGCATCCACCAAAGTCTGCAGCTCAATGGACGAGAACGATGGGCCTGGAGAAGGTGGTGAGCTTGGGACTTGGTGTCTGAGGAGAAGTCTTACAGGGGGCAGGGGATGGGTTGGCTAAATTTACTTCAGGAAACTGTAGCTTCTCCAGCATTATGAAATAGAAACCTAAAGCAGCTCATAGGGATAGGTTTGCATATGGTTTCCCCCAGGGATCATATCTACTCTATGGGAACAGGAAGAGGGAATTAGCCTAATTGGGAGATATTTCACATCCTCGGAGGGCATAAGTATTCTAAGAAGGCCAGCTATTGCCTACTTTGAAAACAGCAGGAAGTAATTGCTGCCTTTGTCTTCCCAAATTCTGTTCATTTTCAGTATATTAAAGATAATTTACTCTCTTGCTTGACTGTTACAGCTCTACAGATGTACTCTAAAGTGAACTCAATATGTGAAAATATGGCTTTACAAAAAGAATTACTTGATGGCAATTGCAAAAATATTCTTTGTACCTTAAGTTAGGTCATTTTAGAATTTCTCTGTGATGTGGTCAAATGACCTGGATTCCAGAATTGACTTTTTCACTAACTCACTGAATTGTTTTGTTTTTGGTTTTATTTTGTTTTTTCATTCATTCTTTCTTTGTTTTTCTTTTTTTAGAGAGGCAGAGAGAACAAGGGGTAGGGTTGGGGTGGGGGAGAGAATCTTAAGCAGGCTCCACCCCCAACATGAAGCCTGACACAGGATTCGATCTCAGGACCCTGAGATCATGACCTGAGCTGAAATCAAGAGTTGGATGCTTAACCAGCTGAGTTACCCAGACTCCCCTCATTGGACTGTTTGGGATAAGCCTCTTCAGCTCTCTACATCTTAGTTCCTCTTCTATAAAATTGTATAAGATTGTAATATATGCCTGCTTCCTCCCTGGGGGTCATTTTCAGGCTCAAATCAATTATGAGAAAGTATTCAGAAAAGTTTAAGACTGGTATGATCAAGCCACTGTTAAAGAATCAGCATCCCTTATTTGTTTGAAGTGATATGATTTAATTTTCCAAAAAAGTACCTTTTATTATGTCAAGTGAGATAAGTGATTTGCACATGAATTCTTTCCTGACTACTGTGCAATATCAGATTTTTTTTTTGAATTTCCAGAAGTATGAAATTCAGCCATCCTAGTAGTCTCTTTTGTTCTGCTGTGTTGTATTTACCTAATGAAATGAAATGGTCCTTGGCTAAGACTTTGGCACAGCCTTCTTAGCCAAAAGTCTCAAGGATACATTTTATCATTAGGGGAAAAAAAAAAAAAATCGCAAGCCATGAGCTCCAGATTCGTGCCTCAGTGATGCCCCCAGTGGAAGGAAGGGTGAAGTACCTCCTTCCATTTCTTACCTGGAGTCAGCCTTGCTTCTGACAGCCAAGGGTGGTTATTTTTATTATCCATGTAGTAAAGAGCCTTAAGACCGTGTCATCTGAGAGATGTTTTATAAATTTGGGTGCTTTGCAATGGATTTGAAACTTCTCCCACGATCTCCTCTAATTCCCATGGAGTAGATAAAAATTCCCAGTGTGAGTCTTTCAAACAGAGGCAAAATTTTTGGCTTCTTTGGGTGTGAGACGGTGGGGATTGGGGGGGGGGGCTGTTAATTGGCTGCAGCTGTCACTTTATTCCAGAGACCACTGTGATAGCTTCTAGTGGGTGAGGACTAAAATGTCACCCATAAAGAGGTAAAGAGGCTGTACAGATGCCAAGGGTAAAAGTAACGCAGCAAATGTCCTACGTTTGTACAATCCTTTCCAGAAATTCCATCCACCCTAGAACCCAGAGTGGTGCAGATCACAGAACCAACATAAGGGTCCTAAAGCAGATGTGTGATAATTGTGAGTTTCCGTTTGTCGTTCGCCAGTGTTGCAGGCTAATGGAGAAGACAGAAATCACCGAGAAAGCCTAGGCACCACCTGAGGTTTTAATTTTATTTTGAGAAGAAATGTTTAGTCTCAGTTTATGATTAAAGGTCAGAATAGGAGCACATTCAGAAAGCGCACTAGGTTTCCATCCCATTTTGTATCCAGGTTGCCTGAGGGAGAGCTAGGATTTATAACTTTAAAGCATGTAAATTTTAGAGCCCAGCTATAAAAGGCTTTTTACACCCCAAAGATGTTAAAGGTTATCCAGTATATTTATGTGACCTAAGTGTGGCTTATTTAGTTTTATGGCCTTAGATATTTAAAGCATTATTAGGCATTTGTAAAATATTTCAAAATGCATTTTAAGGGGGAAAATGTGTTGTGTTAGTGGCACTAACATAATTGAAACTACAAAACTGTTCTGTTCACAGACATAATAAATATTGCCATTTTAACTCAACATCTGCTATGCAGGTTGCTGGTGAGAACATTTGTCTAAAATCTGCTCATTGATACTGGGGAGTGGGGGGGGGGGCGGCGGACAATCAGGGCTTAGTTCATAAGGAATTTTACGGAGATCTCCATTTCAGGATGCAGTAAAGCTAAGTGTCCAAACAGCAGGGATGCTTCATGCTTGCACTGTGTCAGGCAGCCCAGAGTCCCCTCTAAGCTACATTTTCCTCCTGAGCCACATCTAGGAATGTCATTTCTCTGTAGACAGTGGGTATTCCATAAACACCATAGCTCAAATTGGCATGAAACACAAAGACCGAAACTTCCTCCTTGGCCACAGAAAGTGTTGGTCGCCCTCCCATTGGTGGAAGTGGACCCCATATGTCTTAGGTTTCCTTTCGGTTTATCATTCGTCTTGGTAAAAACTGTTGAGTATACAGTGTCAGCAGGGAAGGAGGCGGGGGGCTTGCCTCACTGTACGGAAAGTGACATATCGATTCTGAATCGGTTCCAGTCTATGAGATTATCCTTCTAAATGCCTTTCTGATGCAACATCTGCGTTCCCTTTTCTACCAACAAAAATGTACTAACGATTCTTCCAGAAGTGTCGGAGGAAGGCTTCCAGATTCCAGCCACAATAACAGAACGATATAAAGTCGGAAGGACAATAGGAGATGGAAATTTTGCTGTTGTCAAGGAATGTGTAGAAAGGTGAGAAGGGTATCATTTGCGTCGCACTTTAAAGGAAACACTTGGCATTATGTTTTCCAAGAGTGTGTCTTTATTTGCCGTCTGTGGCACATATGGAATAGGTTAATGTCTCAACTCCAGATGTAGAAAAAAAATTTTTTTCTAGAAGAAAAGCCCATCTAACAACAGATTTGAAAAATGTAGTGATTCCTGGGACAATCTATAAATTAAGGACTTTGATTTTTCCTTTTTAATGTACTCAGCAAAACTTTGCCAGATCTTTCAGGTAAGCCCTTTTATTGTGTTAAAAAAAAAAAAAAAAAAAACATATTGAATGGTTTTTTTTTGACGCTTTTCTGAGACATTTTGTAGAGGTCAGAACATTCTTGTATACAGTGTAGTCTAACATACTATCATCAAATTAAATATAATAACCTTGAAAAGCTTTAAAATGCGTAGGTATTGATCCCAACAAAAACAGTGTTTAATACATTGAAATGTTTTCAAATGAATGAGCTTGGTACTCTTGGGGGCCAGAGGCACGAGGTTTGGAGTAAAACGTTTATCCCTGAGATCTTGATACCTAATCAAGGACAGTGGCCGGTGGCTACTAGATGAAGTGACAACCAATAAAGTCATAGCCCGGATTAAGGTGGCCTCAAACCCTCAGCTCAGTGTCTGATTTGGAACTCACTTCTTGAGCAGCTTCTTGCTCTACAGGGACCTGGTTGGTTAGGAGCCCCTGCTCAGAGCTGGTGAGCAGAGCGTTGAAAAGTCAGGGGCAACCTGCTTTCTTCCTTGAGGAAGATTTCACTGCTGGCTGCCTTATCACTTCTCTCTGCCCCCGGGAAGGCTGGGCGCCTACTAGTCAGCACTGTGTGAGAATAATGCTCCTTCGCTCAGCTCCACCACTCAGAGAGGATGCCTTGGACTAGAAGCTTTAGCCTCACAAGATCCAGAGCTTGTTCTTCTCCAGGAGCTTTGATTTAGAAGCGCAGATTCATGCCACTTTGGAGCTGGAAGCCTACACGGGGCCTCAGGCACCACTAGTGTCCTGAGTTTGGCCAGTGATTTGCTCTCCTGCCCCCTTTGCCACTCTTAGGAAGATGCCTCCCTGACTGAGGTCGCAGAGCCCTCGTGAAGATACCCTTGGGCATTAAATCTCAAAATTGCTCCCCCCTCCCGCAGCATGGCAGCTGGGCTGGAATATCCCCACCAGTTCCAGCAAGCCACTGTAGCTGCCAGTCTTTGTGAGGGACGGGCTTGAGGATGGTAGTGTGAAAAACCCCTTAGGAGTTACTGTGAGGCCACCTTTTCTCCTCTCTGTCCCTCAATCACCCCACTGCCACCAGAGTTTGGCGGTTTGTTGCATCACTGCCAAATACAGAAAGTTCTCCATTACTTTCCTAGGCCTCACACCTCCAGAAACAGGAACAACCACTGTTTCCTGAGCGTCAACTATATGCAAAGCCCTTACGATAGTTCATGTAATTGTCATCATGATCCCATAATGTCAATATTGTCTCCATTTTATAGCAGACAAAGATTTGCCTTAAGAAGTTAAATGCCCAAGGTTGCTCAGCTAGTAGGTACTTAGAAAGACCTGGGTCCAGCACCCACACTTTTGACCATTCTATTGCCGCCAACAAAGAGTCTCTCAGGAGAATGTAGCTTAGCTGATCTAAAGTGACATACACCGCATTTGTCCCCATACAAAAAAGATAGAAATTAAATCAGGAAAGCCAGTCTTAAGGCAATGGATGGACGTGTGTGTGTGTATGTGTGTTTATATAATTTTATATTTCACTTATACTTTTACTGATAGTAAATTCAACTCTTTTTACCTTTTTTTCCACTGTAGCAAAAAATCCCATTTTGAGCAGATTGCCATGCCCTTCCTACGTGGGGTATCTGGTGATCTGCCAGTGTGCGTCATCTGTTGAGACTGGCATGGCAGCTATGTGCTGTCTCTCCTCGCTAGCACAGGGATCACGAGGGCGGCTTCACCCAACAGTTACTTGTCTTCCCACAATGGAAATGTCTCATGTCTCCGTCCAGAATTAATGTCTTTCTTTCCGGTTTGGATTGTGTTCATTTTGCATGCGTTCACATCTTGGGTTTCATCATATGAACCTTCCAAGTCTACACACCAGATTTCTCCACCAAGTGTTAGTATTCCGCTCCTGCTGAAGGAGGACATATGGCATGTGCCCTCTCTCCCTGGAGGCATCATGGAACATTCTTTTAATATTTTCCAGAGGTCCAGGAAAATAAAAACGAGCTGAGCATGTTGTGAATGGCACACATTGCTTGTGGGTACATCCTGCCGTATTTTGAAGGATACATATGTCTTAACAAGAGCAAGTGTGTCCCTCCTCTGTTAAGAAGATACCATCCCAGGGAAGGTCTTCCTATAACAATGGATGCAATAATAGTGTCGCATAGGCCTTTTGTTCCACGGTCCTGTCCCAGCATATCCTTTGGTAGTGGCTACCGGGTCCATTTCGATTTCTGCCTCTTCCCCAGTAGGCATTTCTCCAGTGGCCTCAGGAGCCGCTAGGACATGCCAAAGGAAGTGGGTGAACTGAGACTTGCTCTATTCCGAAGCTGTTTTATAGACTACCTGAGGCCCCAAAGAGAACAAGAGCTCAAAAGCACTAGTGAGAGGTCAGAGCATGAGTAGAGGGCTGGCAATGAGGGGTCTTTGGCTTTCCTGGCTCTTTAAGGACTAATTAGCATACAAGCCAAGGGTACCAGCAGCGCAGTTAGGGGCAGTGACAGTGTCTCCCATGGCTCTTGGCCCTCCTCTTCACCTGCACTGCCTTTTTTAGCAATGTATGCAACAGAATTGTGTTAAAATTCTAGCTGCTCCTGATTCCCTCCCTCCCTCCCTCCCTCCCTCGCTTTTAAACCCGAGGAACTGCTCAAGGAAACTGTGGGCTTGAGCAGTGAGTGTAGGTGGGCTCAAACCCATCCGAACATCTGAACGGGTTGAAAGTTCAGGGCCACAAAACCGGGTTGCATCTACCTAGAAAGTCTTCAGAATTCTCAAGAACCTCCAAAACCTCAGACCTGTGGTTGGAAGGCATTTCCTTCCGAAGTGTGATTTGGCAGGTGAGTCAGGACGAAGCTGAGCTGAGTCTCAGCTAGTCGGCCATGCTCTTTCTTCCTTCTTTCCTTCCTGAGGATGCTCTGGCACTGGGCTTGCGCTCAAATTCAAAATCAAACTCTACTCCGGAGATGTCTGACCAGACACTCTGGGATGCCCCAGTTCTCTGCTCTCCACAATTACCCCCTTAGGAGGAGGCTGAGATGGGCTTTATTATGATTATGTAGCAAATGAACGGCGGTGTTTACTAATTCCTCTTTGTTGAGGGGTCCCAACTGCCACCATCTGGAATCTTCACAACTCAACCAACATGCTTGGAGTCCTTGCTAGCTCAGGCCATACCCTGGACTCATACGGGGCTACAGAGAGGGACAAGACCCCAGTCCCTCCGCTTGAGAACCAAACCCATAATGGAAGGATGGCCGTGAAATTCATCACATGCTACTATGGGAATGCCTGGGAAGCTGTTTTTCCTTTTCCACACAAATTTTCTTAGTACTTCGAAAACCTAGCAAACCTCCCATAACAGCAACAACAAAAAGCACGTTAGTCCAGGGCATCCCAATCGATAAGCATTCTGCTGCCCTCCCTGCCGCCCCCATCCCAGGGTGAGGGAGGAGGGTGGGGAGCAGATTGGCCCTGGGCTGAGAATCACTAAGTTTAAACAAGACAACTTTCTCCAAACCATTGTATTTTTAGCACAAATACTAAAAATTGGATTTAGTTCAAATTTGTAAAATTTGAATTTCTCTCTTAATGGTTCAGGCTCTAACCTTGGGTTAAACTTAATAGGAAGGGGACCTTACAAATTGAGTTCCCATATAGGAGGGAAAAAACGAACAGTTTGGCCAGCCACTGCTGCTGCCTTTACCGCAGCATTCAAGGCTCCGTGATTTCGTGCAAGGTCAAGAATGTCATTTCAGGAACAAACAAGCAAATGGCCTGTAGTTTCACCAGCAATCCCGGTGTCTAGTATTCTCACCACAACCAGCTGTAGATTCCTTGGGTTCAAGGACCAGGTTTTGCTTACCTGTGTCTGAAATGCCCGGGTTTTGCTCACCTCTGTAGCCACCAAAGAACCATGCTCATAACCACTCGCTGCGTAATTACACGGGCACAGAGGTCCTCGGAGTTTGGGTACACAGGAAGGCAAATACTTTGTTTAAGGTTTTATTTCTTGCCAAGTGTTTTCATTTACCAACTTAAAGCAAGAAGTTAAATTTTTATTCTTATGAAATACATTTAGTACTAACACCTGTTTTCAGGCTTATTTTCCAGACTCAGCTGCTTTCCTATAAACATATACTTCCAATAATTGAGGATTATATTATAACTTTATAGTTCTGCCCTCAAGGAATCAAGAAAGAAAACTTGCGGTATTAATTTTTGGTGGTCCTCTGCAGGTCTCTCTGTCTGATATAAAATACGGGTCAATCTAACTGAGTGTTGAATCCTATTAGGTAAGGTTCTGGGTACGGAACCCATAAAGTCCGTTTTCCTAGTAAGCCCTGAGGCCACTGCAGCCCAGGCTTGCTCACATTTTCCCTTCAGCCCGAGGCTCAGGGCATAACCTAGTTTGCCTGGGGTGCTGGCAGCCGACACACCCACTTGCTCCTTGGAGATTCTGCTCCTTGCCCTTCTGGTTCTTGGGGGGGACTCAGTCTTCCCGGTCCCACGCCATCCCTTTGCTTTGAGTCCTGTAATGTTACTTATTCCGGGGAAACAAGAGGATCAAATGGCAACATGGGGAATGACAAAACTAAGAAATCCCCCTTCACACCAATACCATCCCATCATCCGTCCCCTTTGTGGAAGCACAGAGTGGAGTGTCACCTCCACCCCAGCTCCTTGGTCCTGCCTGGGATCGCTGGCTTTGATCACAGCGGTCAGTCCAATAGTCTAGTTTTCTCTGTCATCACATGAAACATTTTAAACCAGATAGGAAAGGGGTCATGGATTTGAAGCTCAGATTTGTTTTATTTTAGTTTTCTTAGTGATTCATGAAAAGCAGAATCCAGAAATCCTTCAGCGTTTAGTTTTCCTCTTGACTAAGGGTTTTCAAATTTGCAAACTCTTCAGAAGCCTCTTAAGAAGAGACCACGTAAAGGGACCCTGTGGTCCTTCTTTGATGTGAGGACTCTCCTTGCATGTGTGTAACTTCACTCTCCCATTTATCTAACACACAGGGGCCTGGAAGTCGAGTGGGAGAAGCCGTTTTAGCAAATGACATGAAATGGTATCTAACATGCCCTCGGGACACCCTGCTAGTATCTGGCCTCTTAATTATTTTTTTTTTTTAAGATTTTATTTATTTATTTGAGAGAGAGAATGAGATAGAGAGTATGAGAGGGGAGAGGGTCAGAGGGAGAAGCAGACTCCCTGCTGAGCAGGGAGCCTGATGTGGGACTCGATCCCGGGACTCCAGGATCATGACCTGAGCCGAAGGCAATCGCTTAACCAACTGAGCCACCCAGGCGCCCCTCTGGCCTCTTAATTTATGGGCAGATCACTCTTGCTCTAAACACATAACTAGGAAATCCCCCCTTTGATTCTCCATACTGAAGATGTTAAAACCCTATTTTAAACTTTTGTTCCTAATCAACCCCACTCCCACTGTATTCATTTGGATCCCTAACGTTGGCTTTTATCGATGGGTAAAAAGCTAAGCTGTTTTGGTTCCCCACCAGAAATGAAGTGGAAATGCTTGTAAAATAGTGGTTTCTTATGATTATTAAATATACGTCCTTCAACAATAGAGCTGTCCTTTTTGGCACTACACTATCTTAGAAATATTAACACAAGTTAGGAAGCTATTTAAAGGTAGCTATATGACTAAACCCTCCCTCCCACACCCATCACAGAGGAAGGGCAGTGTTGGCTGGGCTGTATAAGAAGGAGAATCCTCAAGAACTCTAGAGCCCTGGCTTTTGGGTTTTTTTTAAGATTTATTTGTTTGAGAGAGAGAGAGCATGCTGGGGGGAGGGGCAGAGGGAGAGGGAGAGAGACAGTCCTGAAGCAGACTCCCCACTGAGCTCAGAGCCTGACATGAGGCTCCATCCCAGGACCCTGAGATCATGACCTGAGCCAAAATCAAGAGTCAGAATGCTTTCATTTTATTTTATTTTTTTTTAAGAGTCAGAATGCTTAACTGACTGAGCCACCCAGGCACCCCAGTAGTGGTGGTTTTATCACAAGTATAACATTAAATAGCTCAGGATGGGGCATCTGGATGGCTCAAGCAGTTAAGCATCTGTCTTTGGCTCAGGTTATGATTCCAGGGTCCTGGGATCGAGTCCCATATCAGGCTCCCTGCTCAGCAGAGTCTGCTTCTCCCTCTGCCTGCTGCTCCTCCTGCTTGTGCTCTGTCTTACAAATAAATAAAATCTTCAAAAAAAACAGCTCAGGATGTTTCTATGCTAGCATAGTTGTTATCCTTACACTTGGTCAACCCCTTAAGGTTTACATATTTCTTTGTAAAAAGGAAAAAGAGTCTTTTACAAAATATTTATACCAGTTTGATGCAAGGTCTGGGGGTAAGAAATTAATCCTTAGCAAAATGACTCAACAGATTTGAAATTAAGTTTATTTTTTACAAATAACTTTCTCTTTGCAGGTCAACCGCTAGGGAGTATGCTCTGAAAATTATCAAGAAAAGCAAATGTCGAGGCAAAGTATGTATAAGGCTTATTGTTATGAAAATATAGTGTTGTGGGGGTGGGGAGGTAGAAACACACAGATCAGTTCCCAAATAAACATAAGTTCATCCCAGGAGTTGCATTTTGGTGGAATACAATGTTATATATTTATTGGAATATAATTTTATAAATATTCTTGGAATAAAAGTTAATTGGAATGATTATATGTTATTTCTGTTCCTTATTATTGTTTGCTTGCTTCTTAATTTACTTTTGTGATCTAAGTTTCATTCTATCCTTCTATATGCGATTATAGTTATACTGATAGGTTGCAAGCGTCATCTGAGGATCTTCAGTATCTTTTGGCAATTCTAGACTGAGTATCAGAATCTAAGATATACTCATTATATTTTACCAAAACATATCTCCTTTGATCCTCAAATAGGATAGCTTCACTCATTGGAGTTAGCTCCTCATATGTTTTGATGTGTATATTGATTAAGGTAACTCTTCCCTTAAACAGGAGCACATGATCCAGAACGAGGTGTCTATTTTAAGAAGAGTGAAGCATCCCAATATTGTTCTTCTGATCGAAGAGATGGATGTGCCAACGGAACTGTATCTTGTCATGGAATTAGTAAAGGTGTGTATCTTGGAAAAAGAATAAACCCACACAAGGCACCACACTTTCCTATCTGATAGAGAGAGCCGTCTCCTTTATTTCCTTCCACCAATATTTAGTCTCTCATTTCTATGTATTGGCATAATGGGTACGAGTATTAACACTAGAATTATACTGGAAGCATTCAAGTCCCAGCCTTGACCTATATAGTTTCTGAGCTTGGGTATACCTTTCTGTACCTCAGTTTCCTCAAATATAAAATGAGAATAATAATATTACCTACCAGGAGTGGTATGGGGAAGGCAAGAGGGATGACTTCCACCATGTACTTTTTTTTTAAGGAGGGGGAGGGGCAGAGAGAGAGGGAGAGGAAGAGAAGCAGACTCCCTGCTGAGCATGGTGCCCAATGCGGGGCTCGATCTCACGGCCCTGAGTTCGTGACCTGAGCCAAATCAAGAGCCGGACGCTTTAATTGACTGAGCCCCCCAGGCGCCCCCACTAATGTACTTTCTAATACACAGAAAGTATGACAGAAATGATCATTGCTGTTATTATTGCCGTAGAAATTGTGCACTTTTTCGTGAACTACATCCAAAGGTATCAACCATTCTTATTAAAAAAAAAAAAAAGCTTTAAACTTTTAGTCACCAATGTAATAGAAAAATAGCACTAGAAAATATTCTGCTGCCTTTCAGTAGATGTTACAACCTCGTCCTGTCACATAAAATTACATCTGTATTTTATTAGATCATAGAATATAGAGATGGCCATATGTTGATAATCGTTGAATCTAAGTTAAAGCTGACTTGCCCATTCCCTCTACTTCCATATTTAAAATTTTCAGTAACTAAAAGTTTTTACAAATTTAATGTTTAGTATTTATGAAGTGCTATTTTTCTCAAGCCTTTTTTCTATTATGTTAATATAACTGAAGGTGTAACTAATTTCTCCTTTAGTTGTAAAATGTCGTAAATTAGTCACACCACCCTCTGCATCAACTGTGTGCACCCATCGGTGAGAGCCTCGGGCTCCAGGAACCATGTCTGGAATCACACGCCCCAGCTGGTGGCAGGAATCAGCACTCTGGAATGTGGCATTTCCTCTGTAAAGATTTAAGACAAAGACAGCATGTAATAAACTAATCTGTTACTATATAGAAAACTGTTCATTCGAGGGTCCTTTAAGCTTTTATTATTCAGAGTTGCTTTACTTTAGATCTCTTGGCTTTTTTTTTTTTTTTTAGTGGTTATTTATATTTACAGATGAAGCCTGCTTTTTCCTACTTCGTGTTAAGATTTGTCTTTTTCGGAGGGGTGAGACTTGTTTGTTTGTAGTGACGCTAGGGTATTGTCACATTTGAGACCAAGGGAGATAAAAAATGGCAAACTGTTATTTCAACAAAGAAAGGTTGATTTCAGTTATTCGGAAGATTTTTACATTGGTGCTTTATGGCCAAATAAAGTTTGGTAATTACCAATATTGTAAAATATACTTTCTCCAGCACCCAGGATAAGATTTTTACAATGACTTTAATTTTGAGAGCAACAAATTCAAACCATTTCTCTTGCCCCTCTGAGTGCTATTAAAAATTGATTAGCCCCCTTTTATTGGCTGATTTTTGAAGAGTTAAGACTAACTTAAACCTGAAGCTGAGAAATGAAAGAGGCAAAGCCTTAAGAGTTCAGAGCACATTGTGGTGGGAAAGCCTAGTCTGTTACTCTTAAGTTTCATCAGGTGACAATAGCTAAGTTACCACTGGGAGGTCCTCACTTCATTCAACATTCCCTCTGGGTGACCAAGATAGCCTAACAAGGCCAGAGAGTGTCTGCATGGTCCAGCATCAGGACTCATCCATTGTACTGCCAGATCATACCCTTAAATTTAGGCTGACCCAGAACTGCTGTGAGGCCAGGTCTGGAAGCATCCCAGGAAGTGAAGGCGAACCCCAGGCTTGACTTGAAAGGCTCCCACAACATTTCCCCCTAACAAATGTAGCTAGGGCCACGCTTCTCAAGAGTCCAGTGGTGTGCCAAAGAGGGCCTGCAGCTGTAGGATAAACAAGGCCTGGATTCTGGAAAACAGTGAAGTAACAGTAATTACGAGTGAAATTCCATAATTAATAAGAATAGGCCTTTGGACTTCTGCCTACAGATGTGTGCACATACACACTGCATATGTGTTCAGAGGAATGCAGGCCTTGTGCAGGAGGCGGCCCTGCGGCCAGGCCCTAACTGATCAGCAGGAGTTATAAAGACAAAGACACTCGAAGGGACCTTCCAGGAAGGGGGCTCTCGGGAGGACAGGTCTAGAACGCAGGGTGGTTTTGGCACATTTTAGTGATGGGGGAAGAATCTCCTACCTGGAGCATAAAGGCGACTCCCGGGTCTAGTGAGTGGCAGGAGATGCATCGAGACAGGTTGGAATGAAGGGGGGCACCCAGACACGGAGAGCCATGGGAAAGGAATGCCGACTTCTTGAAGGGAGAAGGAAAAGGCCAACAGCCCATGCGGGAAGGTAACAGTCCATTCGCTGGATGCTGTAAATAAAGAGGCCAGAAGCAGTGTAGGTTGTGAGGCCTCATGAGAACCACCCGGGGACAGCACAACAAAACCTTTTACCCAGCAGATGGAGCGGACTGGCTGTGTACGTGGCACGCCTTACCAGCCTTACAGGAAGGACTGGTTGACTGCGTTGTTGGGGATGCGGAAGACATGAGGTCACAGGATGCCTGGCACCTACCTAGACAACTAGGACAAAGGTGGCATCATTGTGGGTCGCCACACACAGCCGCACACCCATCCCGCTGCATCGAGGTGCTGCTCCTGTAGACCACAGTGAAAATGCTGCCTCCTGGGGAGGCACAGAACCCTCGGGCAGCCTTGCCTTTGAGAGAAACAGAAAGCGGAGAAGGCGCTCATTTTGACGCTCCTGTATGTGTTCAGGTTGGGACCTGCCAAGGCTGAATGGGCTGAGGGAGAAGCCTCCCGGGCGGAGGTGGTGCAGGGCAACGGAGGACAGGCCAGCTTAGTGAGATTCGAAAACTGTCAGCCCGCAAGGCCTGTATTTTGCTTTTGCTATTTAAAAAAACAAAAATGAAATCCCTCACCACATTAGGCAACAGATGAACACAATTGACTCCCGTGCTCAGCTATTTGGTGCATTGTGTGCAAGAACGATGCGAACGTCCTTAGTAAATCAGACCCAAATTTCTGAAAGGGTTTCCAATAAAGAGAACTAAAATTGGAGCCTAAAATCATTCTGTTTCTCCAAATAACAATAAGTTAGCAAGGAACAAGGGAAACAAAAGTTCAGATGAATAATGGTCTTAGAAAACTTTCTTGGAAATTCCTCCACCCTCCTCCCTCCTCTCTTTTCTCCCTCATCTTTGGAATGACAGTTTCTGGTCCCTTTTCTCTGCTTCTTACAAAGAAGCACATTATTGGAAAAGAAAACACTACTACACCCACTCCAAGAAAGCAGAGTCTAGAGAATGAAGGGAACTGAGTGAGTGTGTGTGTGTGTGTGTGTGTGTGTGTGTGTGTGTGTGTGTGTGTGAGCTTCATAAGGCAGCTGCACATTTTGTTAAGGGTGTGGTCTGCAGGATTACCTGTTTCTCATTTTGGGAGGGTTGGGGTTGTGACTTTGAACTTCTGCTGGCCGTTGGGATGAGGCATGTCACACATGCCACCAGGGCACCCACCAGACCTGGCTCTGTCTCTCCCTCCCGGCTGGGGCTGCGGATATGACTGCATGTCCCAGTGGCGGAGAATCTCATCCCGCTCCTTTGAGCCATGGAGGACATGCCCCTGGCTTGCACAGCGGGGAGACAAATCCCCAGGTGGAGTTGCTGGGCCTTTGAGAGGGAAGTGGCAGGGAAAGCCCTGGGAGCCCAGAGATCCTGCATGCTTCTTCGTCTCCTTGAGAATGTGTCAGTTGTCTCTCCAGGTGGCCCCACTGGACCATCTGCTAATTGCTGCTCCACCTGCTGTCTCTTCTCAGGGAGGAGACCTCTTTGATGCTATTACTTCAACCAACAAATACACGGAGCGAGATGCCAGTGGGATGCTCTACAACCTGGCCAGTGCCATCAAATACCTGCATAGCCTGAACATCGTCCACCGGGACATCAAGCCAGAGAACCTACTGGTAAGAGGAATTCGAACCTCAGGCATCTTGAGTTCCAAGCACTCATGAGTGCATATGAATGTTTCTTTTTTTTTCTTTCCTATTTCCTTTTCTTTCTTTTTTGAAAAGAAATATACTTTAAAGGCTAGTTTCCAGCTGGACTTGAGTGACTAGCTGAAAATGAACCTTTTAAGTATATCTGTATGGGTTAATGTGCCATTAGGAGTACTTGACTAATTATTAGCAAATAAAAACCTGAGACAGGGTTGGGGGAATAGAGCTTGGGAAATCTAAGGCTGTGGTTAAGACCTTGGGCTAGACCAGGATAGTCATGAGGAACATTTACGTGAATGTTTATTTATCTACAGCACTTTGATGTTAAAAGTTTTTACTTGGGGAAAAAAAAAAAAGGAAGCCCTTAGTCTCCCAAATTTACTTTTCCATAATATGATCTAAAAGGTAAGACAATAAGTCATGAGTTTTAAAGACACCAGCCCTTCAGCTTAAAAATAATCACAAGACTGATTTTAAAAATCAGAGACATCCTATCCCCCTTTACGACTATTTGTTTTACTTTTCCTGAACTCCATGTCTCTGGGGAAACACTAGGAGTTCTTTACCCAAGCAAATGAGGATCCTTTCCTAATCCAGTTGTGAAGGGGACAGTATTGGAAAGAATTGAGGAGACAGAGACTGGGCATTCGGGGAACTGTCACTGGTGAATATGGGAGTAACATAAATTTTGCTGGCTATCCAGGCTGGAATTTTAATGAAATCTATTCATTTTCACCCCCACCCCCACCCCAAGATGCTAGTTCTTCTTTTACTTTCGTTACCCAGGCCCAAGAGTCACGTATTATATATTACTATTAGTTTGTCCATCTCTTCAGAAATCCGGGAATTGAGGATTCTCTTTCAAAAGAAGTGTTTCTCCAAGGGTGGTCTAAAGACTCCCTGCATCTGAACTACTCCCAGATGCCTGTTAAAAATGCAAATTTCTGAGCCTCCCTGCAGCCCTAGCAAATCAGAATCTGGTGACTGGTGACAGGGTACAGATCTTCCTTGAAACAAGCTCCCCCACATGACCCAAATGAGCTTCCAAGTCGAGAAGCAGATGAGCAACCCAACTCTTACGGCACAAGAAGGGCTGATGAAGTCTGCTAAGATGGCGACCCATCCATGTGCTAGCCCTGCGCTTTACACTCATGATCCCGTTTAATCCTCACAACAGCTATATGGGGTAGGTTCTATTACTGTCCCATTTCACAGGTAAGGAAACTGAGTGCCTAGAAGTTTAACGACCTGTGCAAAGCCATTATAACTCACATGTGGAAGAACTAAGATCTCAATTTAGCTCTGTCCTACTACAGAGCCCAAGATTTTAACCACTAGACGACACAAAGCTGTGCATTAGGGAGATTTATTGCGTGCTGGCTCTGTGCCAGGTTGTGCCAGGGAACAGAGAGACAGATGCCTTCATGGAGTTGACATTCAAGTAGGAAAAATAGGCATTCAAGAAATAAATACACAAGCAGTTAGTTCACTGTAATTATGTTCATAAACTTGGAGCTACTGGCTAATGAAGGCAGCTGAGGTCAAGCGACCGAGTTCTGACTTAATTGCTCCTCAAATTCCACATCTCTGCAGTAGCCTGAACATTCTCTTCTGCATAGTTGCCTCCATAACCTGCAGCAATTTTCTCTTGTCTGCATTCATTATTCCTATGTCCTGAATTATGTAGGATCGTCTCGTGGGAACAGACTCACAATTGGCCTTTGTTTCAAAACTTCTCTAAACCCCGAAGTTCAGTGATTGAAAATTAAAGTTTGGTTTCCTCCCCTCCACTTTGCGGTTTGGTTTTGCGTGACATTGTCCACTTGCTTCTCACCAGAGCATTATCTATTTCTGTTAAATGCCATACGTGATTACTTAGCAGGATAGTTTTTCTGAAATTACAATTTGCAGGACACTTTGAAAATATTGTGCTCATTCTAACATATTTTACTTTTTAAATTACCCAAAAAGAAAAACGTTCACTCTTTTTTTTCCCTTTCTCTTCTAATGTGAGAATGTGTAATACACACACCATTGAAATCATTTGCAACATACGTTTAAAATATATATATGAACTAAAGTAATTCTGCTTCTCCAGTATAGTAACTTCTTACTCTCAGGAAGTAATAAGGGTTGGTGAGCTTTGCAGGGATAAATCTATTATAGTATAAAATAGGTAGAAGAATAGAAGAAGTTGAGCAGAATTAGGATGACATCACTAATTGAACTTGAGACTTCTGTTAATTTCACATTCTGTTGACCTTTATGTGGAAATCAGAGAGAATCGTCATGGGAGGCACATTCACATCCCAAGGATTTATAGTCAGATGGACCAAAGTTCAAAACCAAGTGCTTCACTCTTCCAGTGGCTGGTCTTATGACCTTGAACAAGTTTCTTAACTCCTTTGAGCCTCCTTTAGGGGGATTTTATGAAGATAAAGAGATAACATGGACTATTAGCTTCCTTCCTTTTTATTCCTCTTTTATTTGTAATAAAAATTAAATTATTCCTAAAAATAAAACTGTTTCACAACAAACTGTATGTTGCAAAATCATCTTGCATCTTTTTTGATATTGCTTTTAAAATTTTACGATTTACCTGTGCATGGATTTGCCATCTCCTCACAAAATGTAGAGCTGGAGACTATTTTTGAAAAATGCTATGACAAATTTCGTGTAAAGATTTAGAGTCCATTTTCTTACTACCAAATAAATAAATTTACCAAATAAATAAAAAGGCCTCACTACACACTTTGCATTACTCTTTTATTAAGGGACCTCAAAAAAGCCTAAATTGTTGGGTTGCTAACAAGATTTTTGCCAGTTTAGTGTTTAATGTTTGTTATAACTAACAAAGTATTATTTTTAAGTGTCTAATTCAGCTATAGATTTCATTTTATATAGTATCATATATGTAGAACTTCCAGAATTTTTTATTTTTAAATTCTTATAGAACTATATAAAAATGTTGTAGCTTGGCCTTAAGAATCTACATCGATCTATTCAAGTCTAAGTATTTGTCAGGTCAAGGTCTTTTAATGAGAAAACATGATTTGATTTACAATGATGTATCTAGACACAGATGGTGTGAAAACTGGGTATTGACCCAATATAAATACCCCCTATAATTTTATTATTGTATCACTTCTAAGTTTTTGTCTTGTTTGTGTTCTTTTGTTTTTGTTGTCACAAGTTAATCAGGCCAATGATCTTACACGGTTCTTTTTGCTCTGTCAGGCCTGGAGCTTAATGATCATACGGATGAGTGACCAGTGGGATGAGAGGGTGGATGAGATGAAAGAGTGAGTAAATGAGTGACACTTCTTCATAGACTAGAGGACAGACCCAACATGACAGATCCAAGCCATTCTTCAACTCATTCATTACACTGAGGACTCACATGGGCCTCAGTCTAAATGCCACTGAGTGGGGGAAGTGCAGTGTTTCCCTAGCGTACTTATGCACAGTGTGTGTGCGTGTGTGTGTGCGTGTGCGTGTGTGTGTGTGTGTGTGTGTGTGTGTGAGTGAGATAGTATATAACTAAAAGAGACTTTTTGCTTTTTAAAAAACAAACCAAACCACCAAAACCGTCCTACTGACATCAACCGCCTTTAATTGGCAGGAGTCACCACTAGATGGCAAGCTTGCACCCTTGGCAGGAAAAATTCTCAGTAGGAGCCTGAGTTTTCTTCTAAGGAGCTGGGAGGGTCTTTTAAAATGTATATGCAGGTGCTACCTTCTTAGGAAAATTAAAATATTTACTGGCAAAAATATAATTTGCATCACTAGTTTTTATTAGATTCCAGAAATAAATGGTAATTTTCTTGAAATACAGAAGGTGATGTTCAAAAAACTTTTTCCTTCTAAACTCCCCAATACTTTCTGGGAGAAAGCAGTTTCTCAGAGAATCTGCCTGTCTTGGTCAGAAATTTTCTTTTCGAAACTTTCTATCCAGGTGTTTGTACCTGCTCCTGACTGCCCAATAAAATGGCATGCCTAGCACACGACCCTCATTTTCACTAAATGGATTATACGTGGCAGTAAGGTATCGTGTTCTCTCCAAGTGATGACCATGTGTGACCTAGTGATGATGTGCTCCAGCACCTCTTGGTTTCCATTTCAAGCCAGCCCCAAGCCCACAAGATGGCAGATTTCCTTCTGCCTTAATCCCATGACCCTTAACAAATAAGTCCATTGTGTGATAAGATCGCTAACTACACTGGTACACAAGGCAATCGCCACCGATAGACCCCATCTAGAAGTCATAGGCAGAAGCACAGTTGAGTAGATCTGTAGTCAGTCCACTGTCTTATGATCTTGAGCCAGCAGAGTGTTGATTAATGGTTGGGGGACCCAGAAGAAGGGAGCCAGGGGCCTCTCAGTACTCTTGTCACTAGCCCTGGCCTAATCAGCATTATTAGTGACGCAAAATGAAGATGTATTATAGCAAATGACAGACTTGAGATCCAAAAGTATCTTTGGCTCTGTGAGGGTCCCAAATCAGTAGGATGAAATTTGACAAGAGAGACACATACATCCCAGTGGACTAAGTGGTTTTGGTGCAGTTGTTTTAATGATCATTGCAGCAAAGCAGTAATGGAAAAACTTGGCCAGACCAAGTCAAAGGCTATTAGTTGACCATAAATTCAGGGTGAGCCTCAGTGGGATATGACTGCTAAAAAGTGCCGCTCAATTCCTTTCACTGAAAGAGTCCTGCCATCAAGAGAGTCCTCTCTGCCTTGCTCATGCCAGTTACCCCTATGGTGAGGAACGTGAGTACGTCATGGCAGGGGCCTAGAGTTCAGCCCACAGAGGGGTGGAGAAAGTGGAGCATGGTGGCTCTGGTTAAATATATGGAACACTGCCAGATGGAAGAAGGGAAACCTTTTCTGTGCTGTACTGAACTCCGACTAAAGAGAAGACGTTGCTGGATGAGAGGTTCAAGGTTGATGTAAGAAAAACTTTCCAACAGTTGCACCTGTTTGCAAATTAAAGGGCCTTTACTACACATAGCTGTGGTCATTGAAAATGTCCAAGCAGAAACTGAATGATCATTTTTGTATTAGGTGTTTAGAAAAAAAAAAACCTCTGCTCTCCGAATTTGGATAAAAGTTAAGGGAAAAATAGAAGAAAAACAACATTTTCCCAAAACATTGTTAGTACAATAATATACCAGTTTCTTTACTAGCACCTTTGCTGAGGGCCCTCTTCCCAGGACCTGTGATGGCACGTGGGAGAAGACAGGAAAGTGTAGTGTCTTGCCTTGGTTGGCCTGGGTCTGTCTGCTCCACTACTCGTCCCGTCTGTCATTAAGGACTGAAATACTACCACTCATCTCATTTAAAATGACATGGTCTTATTGGACTAGCAAAGATTAATAAATGATAGCATATAGTGTTGGAAAAGTTATAAGGATACCAATCATCTCCTATGTGTTGGTGTGAGAGTAACTTCATAGAAGCTTTCTGAAAGGTAACTTGGTGATAAAGAGCTGAAACCTTAAATAGTATGAGTGTCCTATGACCAAGTAATTCTACTTCTGGAAATGGAACCTAAAGAAAAAAAACTTAGGTCTTGTATACATATATAGGGATGTTCATCTCAGTGGTTTTTAGTAGGAAAAAGTATAAAACTACTTATGTCAGGGCACTAATTAGTTAAATAATGGCATGATAACGGGGGAGGACATAGTGGTTAAAATCTTGGACTTGGACATACTTAAGGCTAAGTTCTGGCTCTGCCACTTATTAGCTGGGCGACGTAACGGTGCAACATCTCCGAGACTCAATTTTCTCATCTGCGAAATATCCGTAAGATGACTTAATAGGTTGTTGTGAAGATCCAATAGGATAATGAGCATGAACTCCTCAATACAATGCCTGACATATCCTGTGTGCTCAGTAAAGAGCAACCGTAGTCATTGTTGGGATTATTATTACACTGCACCCATACAATGGAATATCCAGTAGCCACTGAAAATCGTGATGTAGATACATGCATATTCACTCAGGATTTATATTGTCCAGTGGAGAAAGAAAAGCAGGAGAGAGAGGTAAAGAAAGGGCTGGAGGTTCATACCCCAAAATGTTAACGATGGTTCTTTCTAGGTGTCAAGATTATGGGTGAGCTTAATTCCTTTCCCTCTATAATTATCTGTCTTTTCTAATTTTCCTACAATGACATGTTGGATATTACTTGTGTGACAAAAATGTAATACGAGTTTTAAAAAGAGCAATGGCACTGAGTTCCCACAGTCTTCGCAAAAGGCTGGTATGTGCGCTGGCTCCCAGGATCCAGAACATGCCGATCTCACTGCCACTACATAGAACTCCTCTTTAGATAGTTCATGACTATTTTGAAGTGAGGATGGGAATTGGGTTTCCTGGAGTCCCCACTCATCCTCCATCTGCCCAGATGTCTCTACAGTAATACTTTGAAAGCTGTTTTAGTTCTCCCTCTGATATTGTTACCTCTCTTCTGACTTCTATACAATGTTGACTCTTCTTCTTGTTTCATTTAACGTTTGATTTCACAAAGATTTTACACGTGGGTATAAAGCGGGTTTGGTTTTTTTAAGAATTAATCCCCCCCCCCGGGAAGTTTAATTTTAAAGTATGTGGACCCTAAAGTGCATTTTGTAAAATAATTTCCTGCATTAATGTTGTTTTACTTCACTTCTTTAAGAGTAAAGATTTAAATTTAATTCATTTTCCTTAGAAAGGACTATAAAGGTCATATACCATGGCCAGAGGAAAATCAATGTCTTTTTAAAGGGATACCATAGTTGTGAAAAAGTATATTGACTTTTTTTCATGGCTTTGTCAATTTCATGCCACTTTTGTTCAGTTCTATTTGGTGAAATTATTTTTAGTACCTATTGAGCTCCTCTGTGAAAAATATTTTGTGGATACTAATGATTCATTAGCCAGCATTTCAATAGGGTTATCCTTGAATTGACAGCAACACTGAGAATTATGTTTGTTCCAACACATCTGTTATATTAGTCAGGTTTTAGTTCTCTATTATGGGAATCTCAGAAACCATTTGCCTGGGTTCAGGTTATCTGTGAATTTTCATATTATTTTATGGCCACCAGCTGCATTTTATGACTATATATTAAATTTTTTTGTTTTTTCAAATAACTTTTCCAAATGGTCTCAGTTTCTAATCCAAAGGAAATCAGGCCTATGCCCAGACATCTACTGTTCAGCAAGTTACAGCTACTGCAAAACCCTAAATAAACAAAAAAGAAACAAAAAGAAAACTCTTCTTCAAAAAGGAAAAACCCTGTGTAAAATGCCAGTGTGCCGAAAACCTAATACCTGACCTTTCCCTATATCTATTCTTGGTGGGATATGCCTTCAGCTTTTAATTGGAACCTTTTTTTCATAATTGTTGCCATTTAACACATTTAGTCTGTCAAATCATGGGATGTCTTTATAGCCATATAATAAACCCTAGAGAACAACTTCTCTGACTGTAGCCATCTGCAATGATCACAAGAGTAGCTTACAAAATACTGACAATCTTTATGGTAATAGGATACATATGGCAGCCCACAATTATGTGTAGCTGCATTCAATTAGTGTTGTACAATTACACAGTTTTATTGCTTAGTTAAAACAGTGAAAGCACTACATACTGGTAATTTGCACTAATCCCCGTCTCTTTAATAGCCCCTCAGTGTTTAAAATGTGGGGGAACATCTATAGTATTTAAAGGGCTTGGGATGAATATTAAATTATATCTCATGTTGTGAATACTCATTGATTGACAATCAATGGACTCCCACCTTACTTGTGGGTCATGTTTTATGGAGGCTTTAAAATACAGTCACGGCAAAAAGTTCTTTTTTTTTTTTTTTTTTTACACCAGAAGCCCACTTGCTGGATCAGGCTGTCCAAGCCTGTGCTTGCAGCTTGTTAATGTCCCTCCTGTAACATGGTCAGGACAGGGATACATCCAGAGGAACAAAGTCAGAATCGGTTCAGGGAGTGGTATATGCCAGGGACTCCACATTTTAAATGTGAACTTGTTAGAGGCGTTTCCCATTCCTAACTTTTAATTAAAAACTTAGTTCAAAGTAAATTTATAGCTGCCATTTGGGAAAATACTTTCTGGAGAGGGTTTTGTGAATGTGTGTGTGTGTGTGTGTGTGTGTGTGTGTGTGTGTGTGTGTGTGTGTGTGTGTATGAGTGTATGTGCTCGCTCATGCGTGTGTGTTTGAAACAGATGTATTTAGCAATCTATGATTTTAATAGAGTTTTAATTACATTTTTAAATGGCCTCACTCGTTCCCCTCCGTAAGTGGCTTGGTAAGAGATAAGGGTGAGCCCAGCTCAGGTTGCGGCAAGCGCTAATGGGGAACCCCATTTGTGAGGTGGTCTCATTATACTGCTTAGGAAAGGTGCTCTCCCATCGGAGGAGAGGAAACACTGGAATATATTCTTCTGTATCCTTCTCCCAAAGTGTTGACAGAGAAAAACCCAAAGCAACCTTGTTTCCTGCCCTGCTTGACAGTAAGTAAGTTAAACAGAATTCCAAACAAGAGGCCTGGACATTTATTCACCTGCAAAAACATTTTGCTGAAGCATTGCTAATGTAGTTGTGTCCAGAAATGTTTTCAATTACATGGATTAGGCCTTTGTCTCTCATTCTTATTGTCTATCATAAGCATCACGCTAACCTCTTTATGTTCATGAAAATTCTGTATGCTTTTTCAAAGCAGAGGAAGGGGACATTGTGGAAGTGATAGAGGGAAAAAGAACATTAAAAGGATAGATTCTGTGTGTTTTATTTAAATGTTGTTGGTTTATTTGAAAGAATTATTACTTTTATGTAATCCTAATTTTCTTTATTTTAGGTTAGACTTTTTTGGTGCTTTTTTCCCCCCTTAGGAATTGAAACTTTGAACTTTATTGCTCAGCATATTAAATACAACTGGCATATGGCTGTATGTGAGGTGGAATTCCTGTTCAAATGTAGATGCTCAAAAATAAAACCTTTGCTACGTGTAGGAAAATTACATGGTCATACTCAGAACCAAAATGTGACTTATGACTGGATCTGCCAACATCTCCTTTCATCCAACTTTTGAATCCAGTTAGGTGATTATAGATAGTATGTTTAGAGGAAACCCACAAAATTCCTGTGTAAATGGAGTTGTGTAAACTGAAATCTGCACGACCTCCCAAAACACAGCCCATGGATGTTTGGACCTAACAGAACATCAAAGCCAGAGATTATTTTGCATTTTAGGAAGGTTATTGCTAACAAAATGGAATTAAGGAATTAAACAATTCTGCTCTGTCTGGGAAGTCAGCTAGATAATTTTCTAGATGTTTCCGTCTCAGGTTTCTGTTCATGAAAAACATTTGCTTGTCACTTGGATGGCCAGAAGGGGGGAGGCGCTAAGGCTACGATTTAGGGATTTTTTTTTTTTGCCCAAGAACGTTTAGGCTGGGGATGACGTTGTGCTTTGCAGCTCTCATGTTTCAGCGTCCCTAACTCAAACTCGCTCCTGCTGGTGGGCTGGAGAGCTGCTTTGTTAAAGGAGGGAGGACAGTGTCCATCCCAGATGACAACTGGGCAAAGCCACATCTACGAGGGGCACACAGCTGTCTTTGCCCTAACAGCCTACGTGCAGGTGACCCTACAAGCCTGTAGGCACCTGCCCAAGGGCCCAAACTAGATGGTGGTCAAGCCCTTAAGGAGAAGACTCCACGTTCTGAGTGTGGAGAAAACGTAAAAGACTATTTTCTGCGCAGAAAAGACACGGTCTCTCCAGAAGGGAAGATCTGACTCCCTGCCTCTGCCAAAACAGTTAGATCCAAATGATCGATGCTGATGCTGCCGCTTAGCTGGCCAAACATCTGCACTTGAAGCTGCAGGGAAATGGGAAGTTAATCTACTTTCTCCAAAGAAAGGGAGACGTGGTGTGTGTTCACGGTAGTGGGGCTCCTGATGTGTGGAGATGCGTCTTGCTGTGCTAGAGGTTCAGGCTGCTGTATCAAGTACAGATGATCACAAGGCAACAAGAGAAGAACATGCAGGCTTCTACTTGCTGGATGAATTATTTTGATGTACGTGAAAAACTTCACCATGTCCTCAAGGCATCTCCTGCCTTTGCTGGGAATACTAGCTTTCTACTGTGGTCTTCTTTATCTTATTGATTCCAATGGAGGACCCTGAATTAGAATTCTGAATGCCCTTTGATCTTTTCTTTGAAACAGTAGAAGTGGTTTGGGATACTCTTTAGAGCAAACCCATTTGGTTTGATCATGGGCTGGAATTAAAGCGGTATAAATACTTGCCTATGGTCACATGCATCCTTTTCTTGATTTGTTGGGTGAAAGACTAGAGACTTTTACTGCCTTAATAAGGAAAGCTGGACCGAATGCTGACTCTGCACCTGATAAATCTTTCCAAATTGCCACAGGTGAAATGAAATGTTAATATCCCTTTCAATTATTAATAAAAAAATGTAAATAGATTTTGTTGGAAATGTGGGCCACTGAAAATGAAGTATTTTAATACACGTGTAGATTTTTTTTGTTCAATTACTAAAGAACTGTATTTTTAAAGCTTCTTACATATTAAAATGGAGAGGTAATTATTCTCATAAATTGAAGGTACTGCACTAGAGACTTTCTATATTTCATTGTATTACACAAATCAGTTTTAATTGTAGAAAACATTAAATACAGATAAGCAAAGAGAAAAAAATCTCTCGTAATCCTACCACCCAGAGACAGACACACTAACACTGTGTTCTTTCAGACATTTTTCTTTGCATGTATTTTTTTTTCTTTAGCACACCTTTTATGCAAACCAGTCTGAAATCTGTCCTTCGCCAAAATAATTTATTTCAATAGACATACCCACATCACCACGTTAACGGTCATGTAGCATCCCACTATATCAACACACCATCATTTATTGTTGAATTTCCATTTGCTGGTTGTTCACCATGTTTCCAATTCTGCAATAATCTTAAAAAAAGATATTCTTATATGTATATCATTGCATAATTGCCTGTTTTTTTCACTTTATGATAAATACCTTAAACTTAAACCACAGTGCCTCTCGTTCCTTCAAGAAGGAGCTTTTGAGCTCTTGGTTGTAAGGCGATTCCACTCTTTACTTTCACTTTAGGTGTACGAACACCAAGATGGCAGCAAATCGCTGAAGCTGGGTGACTTTGGACTGGCCACCATTGTAGACGGCCCCCTGTATACGGTCTGTGGCACCCCGACATACGTGGCTCCAGAAATCATCGCGGAAACTGGGTAAATGCTTCCCGTGGCTTATTGGAGTGCTGTGCTTGCCAAAGAACTAGTCTGCTTCAAGAATAGGAGAAAACCGCCCTGTCCCATCCAGACAGAATTAGCTATCAGATTTCTTTCTTTCTTTCTTTCTTTTTAACTTTAAAGTGAGAGCCATTTTCTCTGTTTTCCCCAATCAAGTTGCCAATTACTGCAGTCTTGTTCAAGGCTTCCATGTGGCCTTTGTTAAAGGTAGAACAGCAGTTATTAACCCCAGAGTAAAAAATGTTCCAAACTAACAGAGAAACATATAGCGATGGTAATTAACTCGCTTTTGGATAAAAGAAACAGACACTGCTGTGTGCGGTGATTACAGTCTCCTGTGGTTATTTCTCTCAGCTGTCCTTATGCTCCTCTCCCGATCTCATTCTGGCTGTCTTGGCGGTCCATTGATTATCTGTGCAGTACAAACACCCTTAGGCATCAGAGGGCCACTGGGAATTTTCTGGTTTCTGTGCGCAGCAGTATAAGATGAATGAAAATCTCTAGAATAGGGGGAGAAGGTGGGTGGCCTAACACTGATTAAGGACCTACCCTCTGCCAGGCCTTAAGCTCCTTTACTTGATTCTTCACTCTTCCAGTAGACTACGGTATGATTCCCATTTTGCGCATGAGTAATCTCTCTGCGGTGGTTGGGTATCATGGAAGCTCATGACTAGATAGTGGTTGAGTCAGCATTTGAACTCGGGGTTGTGTGAATAAAGGGCTCTTTGTGGAAAGAGTCCTATTTCTTGCCAAGGATCGTAGGCCAAGTTCTGAAGCACTAGTCTAACACGGGAGGATTGGGGAAGGGTGGTGCAGCAAGGGGAGACGGCCTTACTGTCTCCCCTCGATGAGTGGCGCCAACGCACACCTCAGGGTCTAGGTTTTATCCTCCGGTGACCGATCAGAGATAGTTTTAGTGCTTGACTATTGACCAGAAAGGCAGAAGAACAGAATAGAGGAGAAGGGAATGCCAGCCGGGAAATCCCTCAGGTGGGAGGTAGGGTAATGGAGACTTTTTTATTCATCAAATTTGAGTGAGTTGGGAGCCCACATCTGTAACCTTGCCTGACCTCCCTCAGAGCATGCTGCCTCGGGTTTGGCTACGTTTTCTAGTTTTAGGGCGTGAGTACTCTGACAGCCTGCTGGGAGGGAGGGGCCCCGGGGAGAAAGAAGATTGAGCTGGGCTCTTGGAGGCCCTGGTTGGAACCCAGCTCTGTTTGCCACTGATTGTGTGATCTTGAGCAAAACTATTTACCCCTCGGATCCTTGGTTTTCTCCTCTATAAAATAGGCAATAGTACTTATCCTGTGTAATGTAAAGAGTGGTTGGAAAACCAGCATAAGATAACATATATCAGTGCTTTACAAATTGGAAAATGTCCTGTATGTAATTACTTTTTTCTAACATCAGGGACTTAGAGAGTTTCAAGGGTCCATCCCTATCTTAAAATTGATATGACTATAATAAACCTTTTTGATGAAACCTCTCACTTACTGATACTTGGATATGATCCTAGGCATGCTTTACTTCGATTTTTATTCATATGTCTTATTCTCTTTCTCTTGCTCTCTTTTTTTATTCTTTCCTTGAATTCTGTTTAGCTGGTGGGGTTTAGGTTAGTGTTTGTTGTTCGGTTTTTAAATTTTCTTTAGCTTGGTTTTTGGTTTAGAATAGTAGAGTCATCTATTTTGCCAATGTCCCATAATTTGTCCTGGCCCGACTTTTGCTAACTCTAACATCACTTACTTTTGCAGATATGGCCTCAAGGTGGACATCTGGGCAGCTGGTGTAATCACTTACATCCTGCTGTGCGGTTTCCCTCCATTCCGTGGGTACGGGCAGTCATCTTTTACTCAGCACCAACAAAGCATTTCTGTATTCTCTGAGTGATCCACTCCGCCTTCTTGCACAAAGGAGCCTGAAGCAGGAAAGGAACATAAGAATTTGACTTCCAGTGCCTGTTATTTTTTCTGTGTTGTACATACTCATTTACATGCCTTCCATAAATATTCCTCATATAATTTAAAAAACTCATTCTTTCCTAATTGTCCAAAACAGTTCCATGTTGACATTTTGAATGGCTTAAAAACACACATTTCACACATTTATGGGGAAAGGAAGGGCTTGAATGCATAAGAGTGAAGAGACATACCCTGGGTTGACAATTTAGTGTTGTTTTTTTCCTTGTTGTGGTTCATCTAAACAGAAGCGGTGATGACCAGGAGGTGCTTTTTGATCAGATTTTGATGGGGCAAGTGGACTTTCCCTCTCCATACTGGGATAACATTTCTGATTCAGCAAAGGTAGGTTTCCAGTGCCTTCCCTTTTCCTGAGAGCCTGTGTGTCTTAATGCAATTATTGATTTTGACTCATTTTGTGCAAAGAGACCTAATGATGTTGTAAATAAGATTTCTGTCCATTTTGGTTATAATGACCAGGTTTTCCAAGAGTTCACAGTCATCAAGTCTTCTGTTCGTAGCCATCTCAACTTATCAAGTGGTCTCTGTTTCCCTGTCTTCATCACTCCCTGTTGTCACTCCAATTATGTTGCTATAGCCTCTTGCTATACCCAACGCACACCAGGCTGCCTTAGATTTCGACATAGCTTATGGCTTTATCTCTTTTGGGTCTCGACTCAATTTCATCCTCTCAGGGAAGCTTTCCCAGACCACCCTGTTTTCAGTTGCAGGTCTTTAATCTATCTAGCTCACCTTATCTTCCTCATCTGCTTTATTCTTCTCTGTAGGACTTATACCCACATGTCCTTCTGGTATACCATCTAACTATCTTTCTCTGTCTACGTTTCTAGATAAGTAGATATAGATAGGCAGATACATCTTACTTATGTCATTTATTTCCTAATTTTCTCCCACTAGAACACAAATTTCATCAAGACAAGGATTTTTGTGTATTTTGTTTATTATTGTATCATCAATGCCTATATAGTAACCAGTATATAACGAGTGCTTAACATGTATTAAAATGAATGAATAGGAGAGCAACCTCTAAGAAAACTAAAAATCTTACATGGAGACATTGGTAGAACTTGAGATAAAAAAGAAAACTCTTTAATTGATTCCTTAACCTTATGTCTCCAAGCATTGACTTAAATTTTTGAAAACTTGATGTTGAGAAATAATTGACTTTTGATTATTCAGTGTGTATGCCTTTCCTTTCTCTGTGTCCTGAGTGTGAGTTCAATTTAAAACCTGACTTTTTCTGTGGGGGTAGAGGTCTTTTTGCCTGTGAGCAATCTCTTCAGGAACCAATCTACCTCTCAGTGCTGTCACTCATAACAAGAGGGCTCAAAGTCATTGACAGATAGGACCATCTCCCACACCCCCATGCCACCTGGCAAAGGGCATCACACCAAATAGTTGCTTTAATAAGTCCTGGCCCATGTTGGAAACTGAATGAATGCCTTCATGCACAAAGGAGCCTGAAGCAAGAAAAGAACATAATGAGAACTTTAAGGTAGAATCTCTACATCAGTGGAAATAAATCATCCTCATCACGGAATGGTACTCAGACCGTGAATGTAAGGAACTGGATAACACATATCTAACCATTTTGTTACATGGGAACTTCTAATCCGAAGTGGACAAATGTATGACAGACTCATCATTAAAACCCAAGCTGTGCTTTCCTGGTCCAAATCATTTTGAACTCATGAGGAGGTCTCATTAATTTCAGAACCATTAAATCATTTGCCTCTTAATAGTTCCATTTTATTGGTATTGATTAATGTGGAAATTTTTGAAGCAATGTTAACAGATTTCTGTATTAAACTAACTTAGAAATCTGCCATTCAAGTGTGAAATTCTAGACAAAGAAAGGAATATTAATTCTTTAACTTATATAATCTATTTCTTCTCTACTAAATACACTTTAATACACTTTTATTTTAATCTTCATTTCATTTTTTTCTCCCAACTATAAGCCATATATTTATAATTCTAAGTATTCACCTTTAACTTCTAAAGGTGTTAGATGGCTGTGCGTAAGTTGAGTTGATATATTTAAAATTGAGAGCTTTTCCAAACTAAAAGAGAACTTCCACATATGAAAATACTCAGAATTTTACCATAAAAATGAGACAAATGGAATCAAACGTTCCCTTCCACAGGAGCTCATCACCATGATGCTGTTGGTCGATGTCGATCAGCGATTTTCGGCTGTGCAAGTCCTTGAGCATCCCTGGGTTAATGTAAGTGACTTCCTCCTTTCCCTATATGTACTCCTAATGTTCCTTTCTCAAATTGCAGATTTCCTAATGATATCGCCTCCTTTGTGAAGTGTTGTGTTCCTATTTGTTCCTCCCCCTCAAACACGCCAGAACAGTGACAGGATCTCAGACTGTTCCTCTGATGGATCCGTGCTGATGTATGCTGTCATGGTCCCCTGCACAGAGCCTTTCATTCGATTCAGATGGGGCTGCCTTCTGACTGGGGAAGTGCATGCACGTGGTCGCCAGCCCTCACCCCCCAACCTACATTCTGAATACATCAATAAGAGCAGATTTTCTGAGTCAGTACCGCTTTTGCATGATTCCTACCAAAAATACAATTGACCCAAGGGTCTCCACATAAGCCTTGAAGTACTCGAATGCAGCACTTCTCAACCTTGAGTTCGCTCACAAGTCACCTGGGGATCTTGTTAAAATGCAGATTCTAATGTCATAGATGTGAGGCTCTGAATTTCTCAAAGCTCCCAGATGCCACTGCTGCTATTTGAGTACTAGAGTCAAATGATACATCTGTGTGAAAGAATTCTCCAGAGCACAGTTGTTATATTTTGTCCCTATATCTCTCTACAATGGATTGATAAGGTTTGTTTTGAATCATAATAAATATGCGTAGAGTGCTTCACTTATAAAGTCTGCCCAGGACTCTTTTAAGCACCTCACATACATTAACTGATCGTGTTCTTCCCAACAACTGTATAATCTAGGTACTACTGTAACCCTCATCGGCACGTGGAAGCTCCAGACCTAGGTTTAATGGTTCTTATGGCCAGAGTAGGAGGCAGACATGTGCATATCGATATGGACATGAACACAGGCAGGAACAAGTTTAACATGGTTAACTCGCTGATAGAAATTTTGCCAGCCTTCCTACAGCTTCAAGTGATCTGGCTGTGAGTTGAAGGCAACAAAATATTCCACTCCTCTAAATTATCACCATAGTGATTGGTCAGGTGGTGGGTTCCCCCCCCCACAAATCACTAATTTTAGGGATGAGGTATGATTGAAAGCACAGTATTGAGACAGACTACATCCAAGGTGACAAGAGCTTGGGATCTTGTTCATGTTCCGCCACGTGATGGCCATGGGCCGAGGTTCTAGCACTTTTTTTTATTTTTTTGTTTTTTGTTTTTGTTTTTCTTTTCTAAAATTATTATTAGTATATAATGTAGTAGTTGTTTCAGGGGCAGAGGTCTGTGATTCATCAGTCTTACACAACACCCAGCACTCACCACAACACATACCCTCCCCAATGCCCCCCACCCAGCCACCCCATCCCTCTACCCACCTCCCCTCCAGCAACCCTTGGTTTGTTTCCTGAGATGAAGAGTTTCTTACGGTTTGTCTTCCTCTCTGGTTTTGTCTTGTTTCATTTTTTCCTCTCTTCTCCTATGATTCTCTGCCTTGTTTCTTAAATTCCACATATCAGTGAGATCATATGATAATTGTCTTTCTCTGATTGACTTATTTTGCTTAGCATAATACCCTCTAGTTCATCCACGTCATTGCAAATGGCAAGATTTCATTTTTTTTTAAAGATTTTATTTATTCATTTGACAGAGACACAGCAAGAGAGGGAACACAAGCAGGGGGAGTGGGAGAAGGAGAAGCAGGCTTCCTGCCGAGCAGGGAGCGCGATGTGGGGCTCGATCCCAGGACCCTGGGATCATGACCTGAGCCGAAGGCAAACGCTTAACCCCTGAGCCACCCAGGCACCCCAAGATTTCATTTTTTGGATGGCTGTGTAATATTCCATTGTAGATATACATATATATACCACATCTTCTTTATCCATTTATTTGTCGATGGACATCTGGGCTCTTTCCATAGTTTGGCTATTGTGGACATTGCTGCTATAAACATTGGGGTGCAGGTGCCCCTTCAGATTATTACATTTGTATCTTTGGGGTAAATACCCAGTAGTGCAGTTGCTGGGTCGTAGGGTAGCTCTGTTCTAGCACTTTATGTAGAGATGTAAAACAGGAGGATATTTATGAATGTTGAATGTGAGTATAGATATACGGCTAAGGGTTGTTTTAAGTATTTTCATAGAGCAGAACTTCCCAACTGGTGTACAAATGTATAAAGATATCAATCCCCTCAGCCCTTGGGATAGTCAGGCAAGGCAGCTAGAGTCCAGAAGTGATCACCTCCAGCCTCAAAGCCTTTGCATTTACCCCAGGGTGCTAAACAAAAGTTATCCTTTTCTATGAAGTGGGAAAAGTTAGGAAGTGTCTCAGGTAAGCCTAATAATAAACCTGCAGGATAGAGTGGATATTATTGTACCCATTTTATAGGTGAGGAGACTGAGGCTAAGGTAAGTGATTTGCCCGGAGTAGCAAAGGTTGTGATTGAGCCAGAATTTGCAGCCAGGTCTCCTCACTCCAAGCCCATTTGGCCTTATGTACCGAATTATATCTACCTGTCCTTTGTTATACACGAAAGCACCATGAATATTGCAAAAGAATGCATATCGTTATAATGATAGTTTATGCAAGTTAGCAACATCTTCAAAGGATGGTCCTGGCACCTTTCCCTTAGATTTGCAGGGAGGAAGAAGCACAGGCCTGCTGCGGCCTTTCCTGGTGGCAGCAGTTGGTTCTGATTGATCAACGTACTAATTAAAAGCCCATGATCTACAGATTGTCAAATTGCATGATAGCGCTAGAAACCGTGGGACTATGACCAGACAGAATAAGCCAGAAAATCAGAATTTGAAACATGGCCTTTGAAGGCTCACAAAGAGCCATAGAGGAAAGAGATTTCATAGACTGCAAATACCCATTTTAGGTTTTTAAATACGTTTTCGTCAGAGGATCCCTGCCTGGCAGGCCCCGCCCTCTGGGAGCTCTGATACAGCAGACAGTCACAGGGCATGGGGGGGGAGGCAGGGGGAGACTACGCCAGCCAGCCTCTGGGTGGGGAGAGTGGTGCTATAAAGGATTCCCTAGAGGAGGAGATGCCAGTGCTCTAATCCCAAAGGAGGTGGTGGGGGGGGGAAGAGATGTCCCGCAGAGCCAGCTCCGACAGGATATGCATATCTGTTTTAAGATAACTGTGGATGGAAGCACATTTGTCTGTATATTCGAGGGGGCTAGAAAACAATTAGAAGCACCCTTACCCTGATTCAAAACCAAATGACCCTGTATCCATATATATATATATATATATATATATATATATTTATGGTTATATATCCCAATTCCGTGGGATAAAGAAACAAAATTAGGAAGACTTTTGGCTGTTACCTTTGAAAAACTAGGTTGCTCCTTTCCCTAAAGCAGCATGTACATGTCTCAGCAGTAACTTTCTGCCTTCTCAACCAGCTTTGTACACATTTTAACACATGGTCCCACTTTGCTGATAATTAGGCTCCACCACGCCCTCTAAAACGTGGACTTCTGCTGTCATTTTAGTTTTCCCTCTCAAATTCCCTAAAGACATTTCTTAAAAGTGAGGATAACATTTAAGGGATTATCTAGGAGATTTAAAACTAAAAAGACCTTAGAATGATAAAACTAAACTTTTTATCATTCTAACAGACCTTAGATTCTGAGGGAAAAAACTATTGATGTTAGCAGAAACTTAAAAAAAAAAAAACCTAAAAAAAACCCCGAAATGTATGAAATGATGGCTTAACTTTTGAAATTGTATTTATGTAGTAACTAAATCAGAAAAATGATTATTGTCTCAGAAACATAAATGAAAAACCATATATAAGCTTTCACAATGAGCCTTTAGTGTTTGTCAAGATCTCTAAGTGCAACAAATGAGCAACCAAGCAATCAAAATAAATAAATTAGGCATTTAAATGGAAGTCCATTTGACAAGACATTTTGCATTTGGTGATCAAATTATATCTGATCACTGCAGAGAACTCTACCTCAGGGAGAAAGAGGTAATAATAATTATCTGAGCCCTGAGGAAGTCGTCAGAAAGCATTTCCTGTACTCTCATTTGTCCTAATTTTCTCTGTTGCTTATACAGTGACCTTTTCACTTGGTGCCCTTGGAATTGAAAAGGCAGTCCCTTATGAAACAGAGAGTAGAGCAATAGAATCGGAAAATCTAGTCAGCAAAAGTCACTTGTTTTAACCTTACTCTAAGCTCATTTTTTTCATTCACTCTGGGTGGGAATGCCATTGTGCTCCTTGGTGTTCTGGGCCCCTGCTCTGTTATGCAAAGAGTCATGAGCGAGGCATCTAGGTGGATTGTTCTAGCAAACCAGATGGACAAAGGCAGCATCAACGTGCAGCCAGGTGTCTAGGAGAGGAACGTGGGCTTCCGGAAGGAGCACCAGCTCACCCTCCTCTTTTAACCTTGGGACAGTCATTTCACTCCTTTAAATCTGTTTTTGTGTCTGTGAACTGAAGATAATAGAATCAGCCTCTTGGGTTGTTATGAGGATGGAGAAAGGAATATATATTTGAAGGGTCTGAGAGGACAGTCTTTAAGCACTAGCACTAGGAAGGTACTTGATACATATTTGGGGAATTTGGGTCTGAGAGAGGCAACAGCTCTGTCATCTGTTGCTGTGTACTGATGAAATACAAATTGTGATGGATGTTGGTATATGAGAAGTTTGATTAAGAAGGAGAACCTTCTCATCCTCCCCCCAAAAATTCCATTAGTGCAGCCCCAGCTACATGTAGATAATGTGTGCATTATCCGCTCTGTTGTCTTCTTTAGTATCACAGTTGTTTCCTTTACCATGACTACAGAATACCAACAGGAATTGTCCTGGCTTAAGTTTATTTACCTTAGTACTCATCTAGTGGAGAACCACGGGATTAAGGCACATTGGAGACTGAAATTGACATTAATACATCTTGCTCATTCCAGGGATTGTGGAGAAAGTTGGGTCCCTTTCCCCCAAAAGACACTTTGTTGATAGAAAAGGTAGGTTAGTGATAAGTTCATAAATGTAATTGACATGTTCCCCCCCAAAAGTTCTCATTTGTAAATAGGATTAAATTATCACCGTTGTAATATTCCAGATACATTACTGTTATTGCATTTTTATTTTCAAAGTGTTGACCTATTTTATCCGATGTTATTCTCCTGATCCCAGGATAAATGTCCATCTCAACACTACAATTCTTTGAGTTTATGTTTTACCTCCAATTATTTTCCTGATTTCATTGATGAGGAAGCTGAGCCTCAGAGAGGTCTCCAGCGTAAAGCTCTGTGGAGTTTCTAGCACAAGGTCTGATGCCTGGATTTTGCCTCTAGTGATTCTGACTTAATTGGGCGGGCATCCGGGCAGGCAGCAGGAAATCTAAGAGCTCCCAGGTGGTTCTACAGTGAAACCAAGATTGAGAACCTCTGTCCTGGTGGAAAGAATGGGTTGAAATAAGTCAGGTGTAAGTATTTAGCCAATCAAGACTTCCTATCACCTTCCTGGCCTTTAAATTTTATTTTACTTCATTTATCTCACCTACCTACTCTTTTTTAAAAGATAATACTAAAAAATAAATAAACAAACAAACTACTAAGCCAAGATATTCAAAAAGAATAAAGAAGGAGAGCAAGAAGAAAAAATAAAAAAATAAGAGCCTGGATAATCTCCCGAGATATTCCATGCTAACTAAAAGCAGCTCTCCCCACACAAAAATTTATATGCATTCATCTTGTGCTGGCAGAATTTGTTAGAAATTAAGAGAGCCCCCAGTGATACTGTAATAATAAATAAAACCATCTATTTATATTCGTAAATTAGAAATGATGACATGGAATCCCACTTTCCAATTGGGCATCTTACCTTCTCCCTTCTCCGAGCTAGATCTTAATTTACTTTACATTTTCTCCTCCAGTGCAGTGTGAGGTGTGGACATAGAGGATGCATCGGCCCCAGCTGAACAGAGTCAAAGGTCCTGGGTGCCATACAGCTGGAGATGGTTAGCAAGAGTCAAGAGGCCAAACGCTGGGATGCGAGAGGGAGCTGCTATTGAAGAGTACTCTGATGTACTTGAGCGATTATTTAAAACTAAATCAGGATATTCTGGTAGTAAACGTTTCAAGACTGCCGTACTTCTCATAAATTCACAGATATTATTAATAATAGAGTCTGGTAATGAATTGACTGCAAATCAGATCCATGAGTCGAAAACAAAAATCCATGAGGGGAGGACGGTTTTCTAAAGCATGACCCCTGGTATGGTTTCCCGGAGGAAAGAAGGGAATTCATTCCACCGAGTGACTTCACATCCAAGCCCCTCAACCCCCACCACAGCTGCTCCCCAACATCCGCTGGAGAAATGGAGACCAGGAGGCTAGGTCTCTGAAAGACAGCTGTGAGAGTTCATTTTCCATTTTGCAAACTAATTTTGTTCTTGTCAGTTGCAATGCTCTGCCAAGTGGTGGATGGGAATTTCTAAATCAAAAACCACTAACCTCAAACCACAACCAGCCCATGTGAAACTTCAGAAACTACTCCCAGAAACTACATACCAGAACGTATGGTAATAATACTATAACTATTTGTAACACACCGCCAGGTTTGTCACGTTTAGAAAATTCATAGCACATTTTTGGCATACAATCTATTCAGAATAATGGTGATAAAGATGTATATATAAAAATGTATGTTTTTAATGACCCTATTTATTTTATTGATGCAAGACAGTAAGTTAGCTAAATCTCCATCATCAATCTGTATGCCTCAGGTACAGATTAGGTCCCTGCAAAGCCAGTTGTTTATGTCTTTTAATCCAATTATGCTCAAAGTCTTCAAAACTGATATAGAAACTCTGCAGACTTTTAGTTGCTGTGAGGGGTGCATGTGTGTGTGTCTGTCTGTGTGTCTTTGTGCACGTGCGCCCACATGCACGCATACCCTTCTCTGAGACACCTTATTTCATTGGAAAAAAAACAACCCTGAAATGTTTTAAGATTTATGAAGTCAGAAGCATCTCTGACAACTTGTGAGGGTTGTTTCAAGACTTTCATTGCTTCAACATGAACTAATAACCCAAGGGAAGCTGAAACCTTCACTAGAATTTAAAGCTGGAGGTCTGAACCCTCAGGACCCAACATCTAAAAGAGTTGCTAAGAGTCTTGACAGGAGATCAGGACCAAGACAGAGCTGGGAAATAACAAAGTCCATTCTGAGGGTGGTGAGAAAGCAAACTCTTAGCTCAGGAACTGGCAGGGGAAAGAAAAGCCAGGTAAAAAAAAGAAAGTTCTGCTAAGATGGCACCACGGGTGGGGAAATGGGGAGATGGTGGGATGGTGCAGCAGGGGATGAATTGCCCTCAGTAAGTCGGGAAGGGGCTGCTCCTGTGGAATCCCTACTATTTGTTCCCTCTTTGCACCAAGCCTGTTCAATATAGCCTGTGTGGATCATAGGACCACGCTGTGACCCAATGCAACTGCATGTCATCCAGTGTCAGCCAGGCCTTCTGGTACTGTCTACCCCACAGAGGATTCGAGAGCCTGGCCAGAGTAGGTCACATTGCCACATCCCAGTATCGTGGACATCCAGTCTCTCCTTGACATAAAAGTCAACTGCATTCCACTGGGCCCCCTGACGTGCTCAGCATCCCTTTTACTGACCTTCATGCAGATGCTTCCCAGGCTCCACTGAGGCCTAGCCAGATAGTCTCTCTTTTTTTCAGTCCCTAACTTAATCCTTCTTTCTCCTTACCATGGTGCCACTTTCATAATGGGAGAGAGGACTCCTCAAATCCTACCATTTAACTCTTAGGCACCCCTTTGTAACCGATGCCATGCGAATGAAGGCCCTGGATGGATGCAATGTGGTGTTGTGGAAAGAATACTTTCAGACCTGATTCAGTCCTGACTCAACCGCTTTCTAGCTGTGTGACCTTGAGCAAATTACTTAATCTTGCTGAGCCTCAGTTTGCTCATCTTCGAAATGGTCCTAATAATGCATATCATCATAGAGGATAATCTGAGACTTAAGGGGCTCGTATGTGTAAATCACTTGCCCAGGGCCACAGAGCACTTAACACCTGTGTCACCTTCCTCTCTCCCTGCCTTTCTCTTTTATCTTTGCTCCCCTCCGCCTTCAAACTCGGGCCTCACCCTTTTTCTCCTTACTTCATCCTGCATCAGGTAAACCTGCGCCTCCCCAGGGTAAACGGCTTCCCCTCCCTTTCATCCCTGCCGCTCACACTGATTAGCTCATCTCGTGTCTTCCGGCTCTTCCTTTCCAGCAGCTTCTGATCCTGAGACAGCAAATATGCTCAAGGTGTTCTTGTCCTAAAGAGAAAAACCTTCCTTCAGCCAGCTTCCCGATGATGTTTTTCACGTTTGTTGTCATACAGATTTGCCATACAAATCGCTTTGCCTGAGCTAGCCTGGAACTCTATTAAGAGATGATTACATACTATATATACAAGTATATATAATCTTGGGGGTGAGGCCCAGTGGGGAACCCCTGTCTCAGGCTGCTCCCTTTCCCTCAGGCAGAGCCCCAACCTGTGCCAGATACATGACACTAATACTTGGAAGACTCTCGGTAAACGCACGTCATTTCATCCCTCGTCAAATGTTTAAGTGCTTCCAAAATTCTAACTTAGATTTCAGAGGCCTGTTGTTCCATCCACCATTAAAACAGCATTTTAGGGTGCCTGGGTGGCTCAGTTGGTTAAGCGACTGCCTTCAGCTCAGGTCATGATCCTGGAGTCCCGGGATCGAGTCCCGCATCGGGCTCCCTGCTTGGCGGGGAGTCTGCTTCTCCCTCTGACCCTCTTCCCTCTCGTGCTCTCTATCTCTCATTCTCTCTCTCTCAAATAAATAAATAAATAAAATCTTTAAAAAACAGCAACAACAACAAAAAACAGCATTTTAAAAAAGACCCTTGTGTTTAAAGCTCTAGATTGCAAGATTCTAATTCTTCGTGAGTGAGTGAAAGGTAGTTAGCCCTCCACACTTCCTACCCTTACACCCCTCTTATTAAAAAAAGCATTGTTTTTATTCCTAATGGAGACAAAGGCTTCCATCTCTGGATCTTTCCGGTAGTCTTTTGTGGCCAGTCTTTTCCTGTTTTTTTTTTTTTTTTTTTTTTCAGCTTTCTCCATCATTATCTTAACTAAAGATAAACTAGTTAACTCATTGTTTGGCAAACAGGACTTGAGGTTTCCCACTTGCTCGCTTCTATACACCAGAACAGCAGGTGACCCCTCTAAGGGTCAATTGCTCCTCCTCCTGAAGGACCAGGCTGGATGCCGTAGTCCTCGTGAAGTCTGCTCTGTTCACAACTGAAAATACATCCTCTCTCCTCTGAACTCCTTCCGTGTTTCTAGCTGAGCCACGAGGCTCCATGCCTTATGACAGCTCCTTCTTATCTTGTTGATCTGCTTTATTATTTGACATTGTGTGTGCATACTTTGTCTCTCAATTAGCCCGCAAGGTTCTGGGGGGCAGAGACCATTTTTCTCCCACCCCCAGCCATCCCCAGCATAGCCCGGGACAGAGTAAGTACTTTGTATGATCCCCTCCCCAAGTATTATCCCACTGTTACCCTCATTGACCTTCACTTTATGTCTGACTCTTTTCACAATACGGATTTTTAAAAAGTTTTTGAATTCACTCTGCAGTCACTGGAAAGCATCCTTCTTCCAGATTTGATTTCAGGTGTGACTTAATAAGCATAATAATGGTTCCTTCTTCTAGCCATTAGTAAATCAGTCCAAGAATATCACAAATTGAGTATCCACTGTGAGCAGGGTGCTGAACCAAGGGCTCATATCAAAGATTACAGAAAATGTGGAAGATGTGATACAAAAGGGCAAGAGTTCAGAGTTGATGATATACTATATATATTTGCACTCTTTACATTCTTTTTGATCTTAGGTGATTTCGTACATATATAACTTATATATGTAAATGTATAGAGGGAGTACTTACTCCCTATATATGTTATATATGTACATATATATGTTATATATGTGTTATATATGTACATATGTAAGTTATATATGTACGAAATCACCTCAGACCAAAAAGAATGTAAAGAGTGCAAATATATATAATGTAAAACCATTAGGAGTTTACAGAAGAACCATTCTAATGAATTATGCTTCGTAGGGGCAAAATGATTTGGAACAGGTGATTTGGACCCATGTTTTGAAGAAAAAGAGAGGCCACAGGGTCCATAAGAGCAAAGCCCACGCCTCTTTTTGCTCACCAGCTTTCCCCACTACTTCCTGCAGTGCCTGGTCCACTGTAGACATGCAGTGACTAGCGCCTGAATGCATGAATAGCCAAACGGTGAGGGAAGGGAGGACTAGGTTACGGAGAAGAGCGAGCATGTTACGCTAGGGAAGCAGCCGTTTATTTTCTTGGGTGGAGCCAAGAAATAACATGCAAAATGATGGAAAGGAACGAGAGAAGGAAAATGATGAATGGCATTGAAGTCTTGCCAGGAATTTTGGTTTTAACAGATAGTAACAAACACTTTATTATCCCTTCATTCATTTATTCCGCAAATATGTCTTAAGCATCTACTGTGTGCCAAAGCGCTATGCTAAGACCAGAGGACTCTAGAGCGAACAGAACACAATCTCTGTCTTCAAGGATTGGGCAGCCTTTTCAACATGAGCTAGTAAGTGGCGGCACATACTTACGGCTCTGGTTAGTGTTATCCTAACAGTCTTTAGCAAAGGGGAGCAATCTGTCTAACCTCCATCATAGACAGCTCCGGTGGAGAGCAGAAGCCTTCGTTAAAAGGAGCCTCAATGTGAAGTACGTCAAAATAACAGATGATTTGAAGGCAGTGAGGAGGATTGAAAACTTCAGGAAGAACTCTTTGCCTGGGAGGTTGTCTGGCATTATAGAATGGTCGACTGAGGAGCTGTGGAACCAGCCTGAGTTTATTTACAGGCCCTTGCATGAGCCCAGGACTGTCAGTTTCCTCGTGTTGGGGTCTGAATGATGGGCTTAAGAGGATAAAACTCTTGGTTCAGGAAAAAAAGATGTTTACATTGATTTTTTGTGGGGGAGGGGGTTCAGATTTAATTTGCCCTTTGGTGTATGTCCCCAGAGCCCTGGCTGAAATCAATTTTAATAGAAACCAAAAACAGAAATAACAACTTTTATTTAGGGACAGAACTCTGGGGGTCAGATGACGCAGCAAATTAATTTTAAGGCAGGTGTGGAAGTGAACGAGACCTCAGAGCACTACTTCCAACAACAGACATTGGTTACTTTATTTCTGAAATCTTCGGAATTCTAAGATCCCGGCTTGTTACTAGAAGATCTCGGCCTCATTTTCCGTTTATCTCGTTTTTTTTTTCTTTTTCTCCTTTTTTCACTTCTTTTTTTTTCCGCCCCCCCCCAGGATGACGGCCTCCCAGAAAATGAACATCAGCTATCAGTAGCTGGAAAGATAAAGAAGCACTTCAACACAGGCCCCAAGCCGAATAGCACAGCAGCTGGAGTTTCTGTCATAGCAGTAAGCATCTGAAATATCCACCTTAACTTTTTAAAAAGCAGTCCACCTAAGGGACAGGCGTTACTCAGGAGATCCCACCCAGAGACAGCAGAATGGGTCATTTCTTTAGACAGTTCGACCATTTAATGCACTGGGGGAAGTTTGGGGCTTGTATATATGATGTGTTTTTGCTGAACATTTCCCTAGGAGTCACATCATTATCCAACACCTCCAGGGTGTCTTGCAGGATATATTAATTTCATGATTTATTTTTTAAAGCAGAAAACCTCCCCCACAGTGGACTCTGTGCCAATGCAAACTTTGGGGCCCTGAGAAAAACAGTTCCCAGTGTCCTTTTGCCAGGACCTGGAGGGAGAGGGAAGCCAAGAGAGACAACACTGCAGAGAGAGATCGGAACACTATAGATCTTTGTACGAGACCCAAATGAGAGCCAAAACGTAGCCGGAGGCTTGCACAGTAAGATTTTCAGTGAAACCTAGTTGCTGTGAACACCCAAAGAAATAATGGTGTCTTGCTCCTTAGAAATCTCTGTTTTAAAAGTTGGAAGCCTTTTACCATTTACCATTTTATTGATGTGGCTGCACAAGAATTTTTTTTTTCTGTTCTATACATGCAGACATACACTATATGCAATTTGATAGCAGCTCTAGGCAAAGATTAAATTGGGCAGAGAAATAATGAAACCTCATACTTCCTGGTGTCATATTCTAGAGTAAATATATTCAAGTCCCAGATTACTTGAGTTTTTAATAATTTCCTCTTTTTTCAGAGTATGTAAATTTTAACAGCATATTCCATGTGAAATCACTTGAGCTGTTTTTCTTTTCTCAACAAAGAACTTAGACACTGCAATGTCGAATTTTAAAAAGTATATGTGCTATGAAACAGTATCTTATGCTCATGAGCAATACTAATGTTTTACCACTTCTTTGGGTGTTTTTATTCCCTTTCTCTTTCTCTTTTTCGAGTGTATTAGAGCTCCAGATAAACTAAAAATAAATAAATGACATATTCGATACAATCTATCCCAGATCTGGGTTACTAACTATTTGATAGGAGCTTCCAGAATTTGCAGGTGGCACAAATGTATGCATACACTTTCTTGTACTGTTTGCATTTCATGTTTTTTGATTGAACCCTTTCCACAGTGAGTTACAAGTGAGTAACTGGCTCATGAGCCCACTCACGGTGTTAAGTCGAGACTCTTTCAGATGCTCCTCAGTGCCGCTGAGGGTTTAAAATTGCAAGTTGTTCCTCTTGCCCTCTCTCTCTAGTTTGTTCTAAGGAAATTCAATGGAGAAGTACATTGTCCTTCATGTCTTTATAGATGTCAGTGTTCTTTGTTATCAGCTAATATTCAGTCAGTAATTTGGGGAAGTAACAATCTCATGGTGATTCTAAACTAAACCAGACCTTCTATACTCTGTTTCCATCATTCATTCAAGATATAAGTCTATTCCAAAATGTTCGATTCCACAATTTTCTTTTGGAATGGACTGCCAGCACGCTTGTCCATGAAAAGGACTGCTTTCCTGCTCCCGCTGAGGGCTTACAAAGTTGCTAGAAAGGGTGCTTTCCCACCTTTGTCATTTTGTTTTTGTTTTCGTTTTTCTTGGTCTTTTATTTTAATTAGTCTTTGGTTAAGTTTGCCTTGGTTGCTCAATAATGGTTTGTTCACAGTATTCTGGGAGTCTTATAATGACCAAGGGCAGGAACTTCAGGGCAATTTTCCAGTGGATAGACAACAGAGATTTGAGGAGAAATCCTACTTTAATCAAACTGGGATAAATTCCGAAACCTAATCCATCTGAGTTTATTAAAACTTTATCTAAGTAGATCTCAAAAAACTTAACTAGTATTTGAAGATCAAGGTCTATGGATCATGATTGGACCATTTTGAATACAATTTCGTATCTGTTTCTCGGTTCATCACTAACATGTTTCCATGGAAACTGTATGAACTAGCAATATACTTATAAACTGCAAAATGGACGGTGTAGGGCTGAGTTACACATTGTGTGCTTATTGAATCTTCTTTATTCACTACAAACGTAAAAAACGTTATCAACTTAACTCAGACTCAAAGTAATTAACCATTTGGAGAAATATCTGGAAAAGTACCTTGTCCACTCTTAAAGCACAAGTCACATGTTAATTAGTATCACTAGTATTTCAAGCATGAAAGAGAGCACAACTGTAAATTTCAGGGGTTGTTTCAGGAGAATCTGGCCTGCCATGCATCCTCTCCAGAATGCTTTTCTCTCATAAATGTCCACACCCTCCATTAGAACCTGGGAGCAGTCACCAGTGGCAGGGAGGGGCTGGGGATCAGAAGTTGGCCAGTTTAGCTGCCTTTGTGATTAGCTTTCAGAATAGCATTGGATAAGTCAATTTACACTCCACAGCAGTTTTCCCATTCTTACAGGGCAAAGACTAAGTCTCAGGGGACCATCACAAGAGAAAGGAGCCCTGGCATTAAATAATACAGTTGACCCTTGAACAACACAGGTTTGAACGGCGTGGGTCCACTTAGACGTGGATTTTTTTTAAATAAATAAATACAAGACTGTAAGTGTATTTTCTCTTATGATTTTCTTAATGACATGTTCTTTTCTCCAGCTTACTTTATTTATACAGTATGTAATACATATCCAAAATATGTGTTAATCGACTGTTTATGTTATCAGTAAGGCTTCCTCTGGTTAGCAGTAGGCTCTTAGTAGTTAAGTTTTTTTTTGGGGGGGGTCAAAATTTATACATGGATTTCCTACTGTGCTGGGGGTCAGCATCCCTAACCCTCTCATTGTTCAAGAGTCAACTGTATTCCAATTCAAACTAAACTAAGGTTTATCTGCAAAAGAATGATATTCTGCTGTGAGGCAGAATATAAGCAGTAGGTAGGAGGAATATTGTTCATAAATGGTGCATTCTGTCAACACCATTTGGCAATTTAATAATGCAATATAATTATTAATTCACCTACGTGAAAATTCCTATAATTAATGTAATTTTGTAATGGCTTCTATTGATAGATTAGAAAAAAACTGATTGCAGCACAAATTTCATTCAGACAGAATTTTTTTCCCACGGGCATGTATGCTCTCCCCGGAGGCTATAAAATAATGTATTTTATTTTAAACTGCCTCTGTGGGACTGATTGTTTGGAAATTACATACACCCTTTAAAATGAAAAATTCTACTATGTAGAATGTAGTGTCCATCAGCTTGTATTTTCAGGAAATCGGCAATTAAATCATTAGTCTTTAACTGTCACTTCTCCTTCCTTAGTTAGAAATCTAACTACCCACTGGAGATTGGCAATGCTTATAAAGGAATTCGGGGCACTTTTTTTTTCCCTAGAGTGACAACGGAAAAAAAGCATACTGTCATAACAAACAGGATCTAGTCACAGATGTAATTTATGACGTGAGCGTAGTTTAGCATGCGCTCATGGTTCTGAACCTCAGTGTTTTTTTTTGTTCCTGTTGTCATTTTTTTCTTCTCTGCTTTCCACCCCCTCCATCATTAAGACCAAAGAAAGGACAAATGATAACTTTATATTAAGGTTGCAAGAGGTCCTCAAGTTGACCAGGAGAGTAATTACCAGCTGGAGGCTTGCCGGGATCATCTGGCCCTTCTAAAAGGAGAAAGGGTGTTCTGACATTGAGGTCAGGCAACGTGATTAGGTGGAAACCCATTGCCGTCCTTGTAACTGCTGCCTCTCAGAAAGACTCCTTTGTCCCTTTACTACCTTTCCCAGTAGTTGGGGGATTAAAACACACACACACACACACACACACACACACACAGCAGAACAGAGAAAGGGAAACAAAAGGTTATTAAAATGCAATTTATAGACATAAAATGGAATTAGAGATGACATTTTAACGGTGGACTTCTTGGGAGCTGAGGGAGGGAGGGAGGCATTATTAGATTTGCTCAGCTTGATGAAGAACCGATGACTAAGATGTCAGTTCCAATTTATTTTTCCTCATTTAATTCTGTTTATTATTTTAACCGATAATTTTCCTAATGCTTTAAAGTTCTTCTTTTGCATTTTGCTCATGCAAATGGAGCATTTCTGTCTAATTGAACAAATCCATACTAATCAGTGTGCAAATAATTGTGATTCTGGGAAGCTGAGTTGTATACGGAGTCCCATTAGCGTGTTCCCGTGTGTCCTGTTATGGGACACTTTGCCTGTAGATGGCAACAGAGGACTAGTTACTAAGTAGCCAACTCCGCGAACTGAAACAAAAACGCGGGATTTCATATGACTCCCGTTTAACCGCAAGGGGACTTGGATTTTTTTTTTTTCCTAAGTGAAACGAAATGCACTTTTTTTTTTTTTAGGATTAAAATCTCACATTGCTGTTCTGTGAACACTGGGATAGCCTAGTGTATAACCAGAACACCACCCCCGCCGCCAGCAGTTTTTAGTTTGAACGCCTGGTGCCCCAGCATGTTGTTGCAATGCCTTTGTGAATTCAGAACTAGAAACTGTGAGCACAGCTCCAGTACCACACTTGAAAGCACTCATGAGCGTCTCTCTAAAGAAAAGCGTGCAAGTTGCATCCTCTCAGGGGACAGCATGGGGGAGTGGGCATACAGCATGATTACTGTTTTCCAATTGGGGGACTGAATCTTTCATTCCTAGGTAGCCAAAGGCTGACATCTTATTCCAGGATGAACAACTTTGAGAACTTACTCTGTCTTCTATTTATTGTACCTTTTGTTGATCATAAGCACTTAACTGTACATGCGCATTTTTAACATACAGTGAAAATTCTTGTTCCTTTTCTGTATTTTCAGAGAGAAAACTTACTGTTTTATATTATATCTTTTTAGTTCCAAAATGTAATTAAGATTCACCTTTAAGAGTAGCTCTGCTTTTGAAGATTAACTCTTAAAGAAAGAAATCCAAACTGTTGTGACTTGTGAGGGTTCCTTTCATCTTTTATTTCATATGCATGAAGCCCTCAAATTTAAGCCTGATGGGATAAGATGGGGAGGAGGGAGTCCAATCTGCTTTCTCTCAGGTGACTAAAACGGATTTCAGTACTTTATTTAATTGTAACGCATTTTCCATTCTATGGCATATGAAGAGGTGTTTATATCTTTTGAAATTGAGAGGACATTATTAAATGTGCATTCAAAACCTTGTCTGACAAATTAGATCTATTCTAACAAATTGGCCTCCGAGATATTCATGAGGGATTAGTGTCTTTTCTTGCCTTTTTATTTTCAATGTGCAGATTTAGGATATTAGCTAGTTACCCTGCAAAAGAGGCATGGTAACTGTATCTCAATATATAGTCAATGAAGAACAGCTTGGTCTGGAGTCATAATTCTCTAGCACAATGTCGATCCACTGAGTTGCCCCCATTTCTCTCTGCTCAGCTGGACCACGGGTTTACCATCAAGAGATCAGGGTCTTTGGACTACTACCAACAACCAGGAATGTATTGGATAAGGTATGAGATGGTGCAGCTCAACAGTCAGTGTTTCCATGGCAACGTGCTGGCAGTCTCCATTAACCAGTTCCTTCAGTGGATAAACATGCTTTTGATTTGTTATCCAGTCCATATGCTGCTTTATCAGTTTCATTTTAATCTTGATTGAGATGCCACACCCCCTCATTCCTTTTTTTCACCCATTATTCACACTGACATTTGCCAGCTTTCTTTCCATTGCACATGCTCAGTATCAATTTTCCTTACAGTTAAAAGGACAGTATATTTAGCGTTAATGCCAAAGCCTTTTCCTGATGTTGCTAATTAAAACAATGATTTCTGGTGCTCTTCTGTCCTGTAACAAATGGAAGAACAATAGTGCCTTAGTGTACGTTCTATAGAAGTATATACTGTCATTTTAAAAGTCATCAAGCCCAACCTTGACCTTACTAGATGGATGAAACAATGCATTTACACGTTAGCAGTAGAAGCTCCTCCAAGTACAATGAGCTATAGAATGCATTGTGTGTGTTGGTAAGCTTGTGTTTTCAAATTCTCCACCTTTCTGTTTTGTTTTGTTTTCGTTTTATTGTTACCTCTCTCCCGTTGGAAATCCCTTTATGTACTAGCTATTGCATGAATCTCTTTTTCAATATTTTGTAACTGTCAGATTACTTAGCTGGCTTATCTGCAGAAGCAAAAGGGGCTGTGTATGGGAGGTATCGATTTTTTTTTTTTTAACTGGGTTAAGAATTTTATCCAATCATTTTCTATTCTAGTCAACTGCCCTGGCATTTCCTTCAAGGGGTATTGTTTGTGTCTCTTTAAGTTATCCACAGGCAGGATGGTTTTTGATGATTTGAAAAATTTACTCTGAGAAGTCCCAGGGAACTTTTCTCCTCCATCTTAATGTTTCTGAAATGATCTCCTGGTAAAGCTCCACATCTTTGTGTTTGCTAAGAAAAATTCAGTATTTGTTTCCCCCAAATGATGGAGCCTATCTGCAGTAATGTAGTGGCTGCCTGATGTTTTTTTCATGGATTAGACTACTAAATTTTACAAAAAGAGAAATATGTATGAATGTGTGTTTATATATGTGTGTATATGTGTATATATACACACACATATAATACATAATTTTAACCCCAATAAATTATTCCTAATTTTTATTTCTACACTCAAAACAAAGGACTTAAGGAAGCAGTAAAGGGCACACTTTGACAAACTATCCAATATACTAAAATCATGATAATTTCCAAGTCTGTTTAAAGCAAGAAAACACCTAAACTTAAATGAAATGTTTTACCATCAGTTTTACACAGAAGCCTGTTTCTGTCTTCTAGACTGATAAGCATGCAGGAGTTGCAACACAACCTTTTTATTTACTTAAGTAAAATAACTTTATAGGTATAGCAAGAACTTCGTTTTATTTTTAACCTTTTGGGGGGATTAATCATGATTTGCCTTTATGCAGACTCTTCTTTTTGATGTTTTAATGTAGAATATGGTCCATCCGTCTTTTACTTTTTATTGAAAGATAATCTGCATTCAGAAGGGTACAGATATCATGAATGCACGTTCTGGTGAATTCTCACAAACGGAACACACCCCTGTAAGCGGGACCCAGATCGGGCACAGAGCATTTCTAGCACCTCCAGAGATCCACCCCCCCCCCACCTCAGGGCCCTTCCAGGAGGGTCACGTAGCCCAAGGGTAAACACTGACCAGGACTCTGTCCACATTAATTAGCTTTGCCTGGTTTTGTACTTTATATAAATTGAATCACACCATGCTCCGCCCTTTTTTTTTAATTGTATGCCCCCTAACCTCAGGCATAGTAGCCAAATATGTATGAGTAAAGTTGATCTACAATTAAAAATATGCATCAAATATGTCTACCTAACAGTTGTGCATGTTTGTATAACAAAAATGGCACATACAGATATCTAATTTCAAAAAGAAAACTCTAGAAAATGACATTGCTAAATTTGTGGGAGTAAGGGTGGGATCAAAATGCCAAGTAAACACAATAATTAATAAACATAGCCAAGTAAAAAAAGGCCATTTGACTAAAATCCTAGTGATGGTTCCCATCAGCAGACAAAATGACACATCCCTGAATAATGGGCAGGAGCAGATGGGAGATAATCTCCTTTTTTTTTTCCACACATAAACTGCTCTGTTTTCCAGCTGGGGGCAGTAACAACAATGTTTATAGTTAATGCAGTAGTAAACAGCACACCCAGTATGTAAAGTTAAATTGGAGAAACGATGCTAAAAACTCATTGGCATATATGCTTAATTAGGAAGTTTTATAATGCCATTTAGCCTCAGAATGAACACACTCTCCTCACTGATTGCAAATGCTTGCCTTTTATCTCCACGGAAGTGGGAGCATTTGTCTAACCACAGTGGCAGCCAACTTCCAACATAAACAATCATTACAGGCAAACATCCCTGCTCCCGATTGTTGTGTTTACAAGTGCTCATGGCTGTTTTCGCTACTCTGAGCAGAACACTTGGGAGTCGAGGTTGCTTTTTGTAAAGCAGCTCACATCAGGGCATAGGCTAGAAAAAGCATCTCTTCGGGGTGCCCAGAATTGTCATGTCCCTCTTAACAGGCTTTTTGGTGATGGTGGAGAAATGGCGGGGATCCATCTTCCTCTTTCTCCTTCGTTCTCTTGCCTCTTAACAGAGAGCTGCTTCCAAGCTGTAGCCAAGGGAGCAGCATTGTGCTTGGCCCGTTTTTTCCAGGAGACCTTGCTCCTGTCACCTTGAGTCCAGAGGGGACCCTCCCCCAGGAGTGAGCTGCCTGGGCCATTCGGCTCCCTCATGGCCTTACTGCAAGCCACTGGAAAACATTTACATCTCATTACATTCCCCACCCCCCACCCCATCCTGAAGATGCGTCCTGATCCAAAGGAGATGTGGTCACACATATTGTGTGCCTCTCTCAAGTGAAGCTGTCACTGGCAGGTGCTGTGGCCAACAGCACATGGAGAAGAACCCTGCATCTTTTGCAACGGCCAGAACGGGGTAACCCAATTAAATAAAACAAACATCAAAACAAGACAGAAGCTAAAAATGCTAAATACGATAAAATGCGGAGGTGAGCTAGGACAAAAGAGTGGTTGAGTTCCCAGGCATGACGTGACTCAAATGTGCATATTGGATTCAAGCACCGTCCTGAAACAGTGAGTAATGAGGCAGAGCGGTGGCAGCCCCACGCAGTCTTTGCAAGGCTATTAAATGCTGTCATGCTCGGCTGTTAGAAGGAATGGGGTCAGTTAAATGCATCTTGCTTCGTGCGGGTCTGAAAGACGAGTTCCCACGAAAGCCAGGGGGGAACCCCAGCGTGGTGTCAGGAGGGCTCCTAGGCCAGCCTCAGCCAGCAGCCAAACACCCACGGCAAGTTGCATGCGTTGCGGGCTGTTTCACTGCACGTCGCCTTGGCCTTGCTCGGCCCTTGAGAAAGCGCTCCCCGATGAGTGTCAGAGCACTGCCAGAAGGACGAGCAGATGCCTCTGTTCCAGCGAGGATTAACCACCCCCTACTCCACGCTAGCCCCGAGACTCCCTCTGTAACAGAGAGTTTAACACATAGAGGAGACAGAGACTTAAACTTCAAAACCCACCCAAACTGTGGTTACGGAGAAAAGGATCAGGCAAGTAGGAGGTTTGCGCTTGCAGCCTTGATGTTAAAAAGTGAAGCCGCCAAGAGGCTCAAAAGATGGGCGACGCCTCGCACTGTCCTTCCACAAATGGTATTGAGAGGAGCACGGAAAGAGCGAGACGTCTGTGTTTTCCCCAAGTCAGACAGGTTGCTCACTGTTGGAGATTTTCTTTTTCTTTTCAGAGGCCTCTTAAGAGAGGATGCCAACCATATCTCTCTGTCTTTTTAAAAATATAACTTTCTCGTTACTGAAATGAGAAGTGGCCATGGCATTCCAAGGCTTACTAATTGGCTGTAAATTGAAGCGAGATTTTATACTTCTCCTGACATCCTCAATGATTCGGTATCGATCGAAAGTTTGGTGGTATCCTCTCCTATTTATTTTTGACCTTGCTTAGGATTCTCTTCTTTTCTTTTTGATTAAAAAAAAAAAATCTCCACTCATCTACATATTTACTCCTGCCATACTTTGACTCCAAATGTTCCCCAGTGATGGTCACTGATATGCTATAGGTTTTATTAGGTGTAAACATGTAGGAAAGGAGAGTCATGAAGAACTTAATCATAAGTATGGACACACTGTTATTTATTCAGAAAGAGTACAAATGTCCATCTGCTGAAGTCAGATGATTCTCAAATTCATGTCAGCCACATGACACTTTCAGAAACCAAAAAGTCTTGAAAAGTGAGATGAAAATGAACTTGGGCCAAGACTGGCAGCACGGCGCAAGGAGAGTTGGCCACTTTGCTGTCAGGAAGCCCGGGTTGGGGATCTAGCCCGTGGTGCTTCCCGCCGTGTGACCTTAGGCAAGTTACATGGTTTTCTCTGATTCTCCATTTCCCCATCTATACGCATGAGAAGAATATTACCGACCTCCCAAATCTGTGGTGAGGATTAGAGCTGTCTATGACAAAGTGCCTTCACCGACCCCACAGCCCAAAGGAGGAGCTCAGAAAAGACGGCTTCCCTCATAGGGTCTCCCTCACTTCCACGAGAAAACCATCCACTCCACACAGCAGACAGATTTTTCTGAGAAAACGGGTCTCCTCGCTGCAAATCGAAGCATTTGTGATTAAACTTGAATATGAACTTTTTTGATGCTCTGATTGGGAGAAACTGCTAAGTAACTTACAGGATTCATGAGCATTTGTGGCCTTAAATTTTACTTAAGGTAGTCTATTGCCAAAAATCCTAGCGAAGTGTAAGTTTTAAATGTTACCCTCTAGGGCAGAGATTGGCAATCTACAGTCAGTGGGCCAAGTTGCGCCCACTGCCTGTTTTCGTGAAGAAAGTTTTATTGGGACGCAGCCACACTCATTCATTTATAAATTGCCTATGGCTGTTTTTGTCAGAGAATTGAGCAGTTGGGTCAAAGAATTGTGTGGCCTGCAAAGGCTAGAATATTAACTATTTGGCCTTCCCAGGAAAAGTTTTTTGACTCCTGTGCTAGGGGGAAAATGTTTCTAAATTAAACGCACCCTCTGGTGGGCTTGTTAAAATCGGTATCTCTACCATTTACTGGAATGCCTGGCACATAGGAGGCCCTCAATAAATATTTGTTAAATTAACGAATAAATGATTGAACTGTATAATCAAGGGACCATTAATATAGAGAAACCTTAATTTTGAGGATAAACATGTTTTTGAAGGATCTGGAGTAAATTCAAGTTTGGACAATCAAATTACATATGAGATGCTCTAGGATAGCATTCCATTTATAGCAACCTGAGAGTAAGTCTTTCAGTAAAGCTAAAAAGTTGTCTTTGTAAAAAAGGAACTACCCATGACTTATCTGCTTAGTAAATTCTGAATTTTTATCGATTTTCATCAGATTAACTATATGCTTTAGTTTACTAGAATGATGAAGGAAAACCAAGATGGCAGCTCAGTTTAGCATCTATTATGAGAAAATCAGGGTCTGTAGGGCAGAGGAAACACATGAATTTTGTCCTCTCGAAGCCTGAGATCAGCAAGTGGCTATAATTTTGACCCTCTGGTGGGAGGCCATGGGAAACCCATTGTAGAGAATAAGGACGATTTGGAATTTCATTAAGAACAGAGCACCAGGAGGAGCCTGTGTTTAAGATGGTGGAGAAGCATGGGGGCCGCTCTGCCCCCGGGAAGTAAGGAATAACATTTAAGAGAGTCACACCTAGAAAGTAGCTTAGAAGGCTACTAGGTTTCATTCCACAAGACATCCTTTTGCCATTTTAACAGTCTTCACTTCAGGGAAATACCATGTCATATATCCAGACACGGTGCAGTTCCTGGCGCGACCCCAAAAGGGTATTAAAGTGAAACAAAACAGAATGGTAACAAGCATGACAGTAAGCCAAATAAAATGAGGAGGGTGGATATCTCAATCGATTTGCCAGTTTAATTTTACTAGCAGGCAAAACATTTCCAGAGTGGCAAGCAAATCATAACTCAGTCCCTACAGAGTGAGGGTGAGCAAGGGGAAGGGTTCCTGAGATTAATGCCCCAACAGCTGCATCCTCAGTTCAGTCTCCTTGGTGGTATGAATAATGGATGGACTAAAAGGCAAAATGCACAATAATGTTCTTTTATTAATGAAATGAAGACGACTTGTGATGGCTAGCAATAAATTAAGAACAGCAAAAACGGAAAATCAGGCAACATTTGCCTCTGAAAAATGCAGTTACTTAAATGCAATAATTACTGCCACGACAGAAAACATTGCCTCACAACTTAAATGAGGTGCATCCCTTGCAAGTCCTGCACGTATATTGCAGAACAGAATTAGTTTTGATCCATAGACCGCAAGGCCTATTTTTTGCTAAGAGAAAAACGTAACCCATTAGTGTAGATTGATGGTGATATTAAGCATATTCATAGTATTTCGTAGGTGAAAGTGTCCCTAGGGATCATGCACTGTACCTCCCCTTTGGTCTATGGACTGGGGAACTGGGGCTCACTGTGCTTAAGAAACATGTCCGAGGACACATAATCAGCTGAGCTAGGACAAAAAGCTAATTCTCCTGACGTACCCCTACTGCTGCTTCCAAGGGGATTAAGCTAAAGCCAACCAGACAAGACAACATTGCAGACATGTGGGTGATGCAGACTGGCAGAAACAAAGCTAATGTTCTGGTTCATATTCTTGATTCATTCCTGACTTTCCTCCCGCATGCTCTGTTTTGCCTTCAACATCGCATAGATATGCTAGATGGCTATGTCCTCCATATTTATGCTGATTTCCGAATGTAATGTCAGAGATGAAGATTTAAAATATCTGAGCGCTCTGTGGAGGATAGTATCGTTCCATTGTAATACAAGAGGCCACTGACCAAATTCATTAGATGTCTTTATTGTTGGAATGTATTTCCTCAGTATTAGGCAAGCGCTGTCTTTCATTCATGCGTTCCTGCTATCATGGCAGGCACCAAAACCTGATGGATAGTAATTTCTCTAAGATTTCTAACTACTGTGTGTGCAGCCACCTGAGTTGCCAAAGTCACCAGCATTATTTTCCCATTCCTCAGTTTTCACACTGGATCTAGCAAGCTCCTCAGGACACTGTGAGACCCGAGGACTTACAGTCTGAGGCAGGGATATACAGTTTCTTCTGTGTAGGAGAGGTTTATATTAGTTTCTCCTTATCATTTTATTTGGTCAACTATTTGTACTGTTTACCAGGATCCCCCAGTGCACTATTGTTTAGCTGTAACTCAGTACACAGGATAGCCGTCGTTATTGGGTACATATTTTAAGTAACTAAATTAGAGCTTCATATTCGGTTACTACTGGTCAACTCCAGAATCTCAAGAGATTTCTTGCTCACCTCTAACCTGTGGTAATTAGCACCAAAATGTGATAATGCAGGCTTCAGATTCTCTTGTGAATTCTTAACAAAGTGATAACTTACTGAGGAAAACACTTGGGGATTCTATTGCAAGTCCATTCATGTCATTTCTAACAAACCTACTCACCGTGAACAAAATAACTAATAGAATAATAAATCTGTTAGGAAGTCTTAAGTTTTAATGGAACATCAAGGCTGTACCTGAGGACGACTTTCCCTTACAGAGATAGGCAGTAGGAAGAAGAGACCCTATTTTCTTGATACTGGGAATTTTGGTAATTGAATAAGAGGAGAGCAGACTTTCAGAAATGGTTGAAAGGGCCCAGAATTTAAATTTGTAATGCAGCACTTCAGAGGAAAAATGGTGTTTGGAATGCCTTTTTTTTTTTTTTTGTGCGGGGGAGGGGGGTAAATTATCAGTGGGATTATATATATTTTTATAGCAATACCTTTTTAAAGTTATGGAATAGCACACTGTTCTGTTTCCTTGCTGAATTCATCTATCCTGAACTACAAATGCAGACTACAGAATTCAAGTGTAAAATTGGAACTGTACATACTTTAGAGGCAAGTTCATTTTATAGCCACAATTAAAATTCTAAAAGTATGATATATGACAGCTTACTGTGCTGAGAATTTCACAATAAATGGTTGTTGAATAGATAAATATATAAGAGAATATTAACTTTATGTGATGTAACCATTTGGTCACATACATCATATCCTTAAATATTGGCTTGTGATCTCTTTAAGTTCTTACTTTTTTTTGTATTATACAGTTGCTTTGGCTTCTGTGTTTTTGTTATTCAGAAAGTACATCTGAAAAAGTTTAATCCTGTATTAATTAAGAAATATTTAAAAAAAAGAAATATTTAATATGTCTCTAGTATGTGTGCCACAGTCTGCTAGGCATTCTCTGGAAAATGCAAAGAAGTTTCAGATTCTACCATCGAGGAGCTTGCATGGTATTTGGGACATATGCACAGAAAGATAATTAGGAGGCAATGTGCAAAAAGTGCCAAAAGTTTGGTCAAGACAATTTTTGCCTGAGAAATTTAGAAAGAGAAAATGTGATGCGGGAGGTGAAATTTGATCAAATCTTGGAACATAGATAAATTTGAGTGGATGGGAAGGAGGAGAAGTAATTTCAGATAGGTGAGCACCTTGAACCAAGATGTAGGGTGAGAAGGATTGAAGTGTACTCAGAGACACATCAGTTAGGACTTTTTTGATTGCAGGCGACGGACACCCAAACCAAACTGGCTTAGGCAGTTAGGAAATTTATAATTTCATCTAATCTGGAAGGTTCCAAGGTTCGGTCTGGCTTCAGTGATGGATGGATTCAGCACTCAGTCATGGCCTGGTTTCTTTCCATCTCTCCACTCTGCCTCCCTATATTGGTTTTAGTCTGGAGCTTCACATGGTACCCGGATGTGGGAAGCAAAGCCAAGCCTACCATCCTTCCAAAATGGGGATTCATTATAAAAGTGAAGTCCCAGTGACAATCTCCTTGTGTCCTATTAACTGGGTTGGATGCCCATCGTGAACCAGTTGTGGGTACTGGGGAATGCAGTAAGCTCATGCTTGCTCCTGGGTCACAAACCCATCCCATCTTTGTCCCACTCTCAAAGATGAGACTATGGTCATCTTCACTGGAACCACACAGTATAGGAATGGGGCATGTCCAAAAGGAAACTGAGGTATGGTTAACTGTAAACAGAGTAAATGGATGCTGTGTAAGAAAATCAAGTGTCCGCTAATGGAGAATAAGTCTGCAGGTCATTTTGAGTAATTACAGGATCAAGACACTGGGAGTTTTTCCTGTAAGCACATTGTGAATGTTAGGACAAGGAATTGGGCTTTATGAGGAATTGTAAATAAATTGGACCTGGGGATAATTGACCTGTCAGCTGTGTGCAGGATGGACTGGGGGATGGGTGCCCAAGAGGGAAATAATGTGACCTCTGTGGTATTTCCCCATATTTCAAAAGCTGCCGTGTTTGCAGAGTATCTATTGTGTGCTGTGAACTATGGATAACACCGAGAGGGTGCCCAAGACTTGATCTTGCCCTTCAAAGAGTCTACAGCGTGGCAGAGAAGACAGTGAATTGGGGGCAGTTGTGGTGTAGGCAGGGTGCACAGGGACAGCAATACTAGGTTTCATGGAACAAGAGAAGGAAGACATTCTTAAAATGAACCACAGTCATGGAGCTGGAAGCGGAGTGAGCAGGAACCAAGGGAAGAGAGGCCTATAGACAGGGACCCCCCTCTGGAGCATCTTTGCGAGCAAGTTGGTTGGGAGCCCCAGTCATTAGTTGTGTAGCCTTTGCGAATATTAGGAGGACATGGATGTGTAGGAAACTGCCTCTCTGTCATCAGACCCAGGGCTCCCTTGGAGTTAACAGACCCAGAATGGGGTTGTACACCCAGTGGACCCTGGCTTGCTGTCCCTGAAGGAGAGGGGTTCTCGGGTCATCAGCACAGGAAAGCCCTGGTCTTTGGGCGTTTGATGGTCAGTGTCTTCTCCCCAGCTCACTCTGGTTGGGAACAAAGGAATGAGCTACTGGCATATGGTGGCTCTATTTTATTCTGTTTCAATAGACTTCAGAGTAAATGGGAAAAAATCTCTCAGGCCTTCTGCAGGAGGAGAACTAAATTCTCTTCCTACTTTAGCAATGCAATTCAGGCAAGTCTCTCCACGTGTCTGGGCCTCAGTTTCCCTGCTTGCAAAGGCAGAGCATTGGACAAAGAATGCTTTATAAATTCTCTTTCAATTCTAAGAGCCTATAAATCCAACAGAAGCAAGCTTCACACCCTCATTCTGTGACATGTGATCATGACATGATCTATTTCCAAAGATAACTACTCTGAAGTTACTGGTTAGTAGCGCAACTGAAAGCAGGGGAGTATTGGAGCCCCAAGGTTCATCCACTGAGGCGGCGAACATTTAGAAAGCTGCTAACTAGAGAAAGGGGCAGGGGTGGTGAGAACTGATCGGTCAAAGGGGTCAGGGCAAGTGTTGTCCAGGCAGAGAGACAAGTAAGGGAGAGAATGTGGTTGCCCTTATAAGGACCTGGAGAAATGAAAGTGAAAATCAGGGGACTGGAACCATCCAAGCATGGGCTCAGCACTGAGTGCCACCAGCCCCTGCATAAAGTGTCTTGCAGTCTTTATGGAGAAATGGCCTGTTTCAGGGGCTGCAGCCAAGAGCAGCGCTTGCAGGAATTGAGTAGGTTCTGGGGAGACACAGTAAATGTGGAGAAGGTGCCAACAAGAGGAAGGAGGGAGGGAGGGTGCTCTAAGTTCTGCTGTGAGCTTTGTTTTGCATGTTTTCCTCTGACCTGCAGTTACTTAACTTTAAAACTGTCTCTTACATCCAGTTGTGAAGGGGGAAAAAACAACAACAACAACAATGAACACCTTCCATTTCTGAGCATCTCAGCTATTTAAAAAGCATTTACACATCCATTTTTACCTACAGCAACTCTAGGACAGCGAGAAGGGATTATTCCTGTTCCTTATTTAACTGAGAACTGAGTAAATAGTTCCCACAGCCAGCGATGGACAGAGCAGGGTCACAATTCCTGATTACAATCCTGGTGTGCTTTTCTTCCCCACACCAGAAAGCCTCGGTCCACTACTCAGTATTTCATCCTATGCCAATGACTTTTTCTTTCTCAAGAAGGTAGAAATAGAAGTATTTTTTATGACCAAGAGGAGAGTTTATATTACTCTTGGATTAACTACAGAATGGTTTTTATGTAAGTCAGACTAAATAGACGTCTGTTTTTTTACAAACATTCAACTCCACAAACAGAACATTTTCAGTTTGCTTTGAAAGCAAAATACCATGTGTCGTAACTTTACAATGTTTTAAATAAAGTTAGGAATTTGGGTTTATGATGCTGAAAATATCATAAAATCGGAGAGTAGAAGACCAAGAACTACATATATATATGTGTGTGTGTGTGTCCTTAAAAAATTCTGCAAGTAGACGAATCAAACGTAGACATTTCAACAAACCAGTTATTGAATCATTGTATTAACAATCTAGTGAAACGAGAAGTGAATTATTAAAGTTTATCTTCCTCATTGATTTGTAACGCTGTTCTTCAGTATGGGGATAGTTTTTAAAGCAGAGCAGTTCACCCTAACAAAGCCATTTACTGTACTGGTTCTACACACTGGCACTCTTTTTCTCTTTATTACTTCATTTTGGAACTTTGATTGCCCTATTTTAGATCTAAGATTGCTCTAATGCTATACTGCAATTGTATGAGGGGCTTAGTTTTCACTTTGTTCTCAGAACCAGGCTGGCTATAAATTTATCTCTGTTCTTTGAAGAAGCTAACAGTAAATTTTCAAGAGGAAAAATGGTGGTATATATCCCTACAGAGGAAAAGTAATCTCTTAAAAGCAGAATAACCTCCAGGCTACATCCTTTTAAAGAGAGACTTTCAAACAAGGATGCCTTCAACTTTTATATGTGTTCTATATTTTTCTTTACGCTTTGTACCTACTCTTCTCTCTGTGTAAGGTTTCTCCGTAATGACCCCGTTCCTCCCCACACCCATTAAATCTGTAATGAAGTCATGCCATTCCCAAATCTGATGTCATAATAACTTCCAGAGCCATGCCTGGGTAGCACATCCTGGAGATCATCTGAGGTTTCATCAGGAAAATGAGGCAGAGAGATCCCGGAGTTGGAATACCTACAAAATTGAATCTCTGTTTCATAAATTACCACATACGACAATGAAAATGAACTTTGTAAAGTTAAATCCAGGGGAGGGTTTCCATTTGGTTTAATTGCATTCAAAGCAGTTTCCAATTTCAGGGCATTGGTTTCATTAAAGTTAAACCAGTCCTTCCCAGAGATTCAGCCACACTCCCTCATCAACAGATAATAAGATAATTTCAGATGAGGAGGTGCTAACATAACGGGATGAGCTTGTGGCTCTGTTTCCATGCCTGACAACTTCATCACCTTTCATCTTTATTATACAGCCGCCTGGAGCTGAATGTTGATGAATGAGGCACGCCTGGCGTCCTCACGTGTCACACACACGGGCCCGGGGCTCCCATTCCCCAGGGGCTCTCTAGCTCGCCTGGGAGCGACCAAGGGGAATAGATGTGGAGCTTGGGGAAGGCCGGGGAGGGCTGGGGAGAGGTTGAACCCACAACATCATCCATCCTGCCTGTGCCTCCTGAGGTCATGACCAGGTGCTCTTAAGAGCTGCTCTGGAAGGGAGCAGAGAGCTCCCCCAACTGTGGTGTCAACACAAGTGAGCCATCATGGACAGTTAAGTTGGCCAGCCTATTTTTCGGACCTCAGAAGGTTCCCGAGAGTGAGTCTTTCACCATTTCCTTCAGCCTAATTGTCCTCTTTCTCATTTTATGCCCCTGCTAGACCACCGCTCTTGATAAGGAGAGGCAGGTTTTCCGACGAAGACGCAACCAGGATGTGAGGAGCCGGTACAAGGCCCAGCCAGCGCCACCTGAACTCAACTCGGAATCGGAAGACTACTCCCCAAGCTCATCCGAGACTGTTCGCTCCCCAAACTCGCCCTTTTAATAAGACCCTTTTACTCGAAGTCCTAGCTTAACCCTTTGAGACTCTGAGATTTTTTTTCCAAATTTATGTAAAACAGTTTCATCTGATCTATCTAGCACTCAATGCTTGAATGGCGGAACACAAAGTGTGTTTTCTGGTATCTTGGTAGCGATTTCTCTTTGCTGAATGAGATGACCACATGTTGTTTGCGAAGATGGCAACTTGCTGCTAATAGGGTCCTCAAAGGGTTAAGGCTAATTTGCAACTTTTTTAAACATAGAAGCAATGAATGTGTTCATCAGTCAAACTAGGATCTGCAGTATTGTAAGATAGCACGTTAACCCTCTGAGTGCATAGGATTTTATGGAGAACCCCTGGGGAATTTTTCAGGCCTTTGGATGTATACACACATGTTTCTTGATTTTGCTGCAGATCAAGGGATGTTATTAGATGCTGAGATGTCCAGACAAGAAGGACATCTAGAACGATATCTTGCTTGTCATTTTTTTGTGGGTTTAGAAAATAGCAGGCTTATAACTTAGATATAAGACCTCTCTTTCTTCTTCACAATCCCATTTTGAAAGGGACTTTTTTCACTAGAGGTATGACTGTCTGCGGCCTCGAGTCCTGCATCCCAAGTGGAGGCGATTGGGTCTGTGGCAAACAGCCTGACCCAGGAAAGACCTGGCGCCCCCTCCCCCACATCGCCTCCCCATGAAGATGGGCTGATGACGCCCCAGAAATGCTGCTTCCACTTCAGCTGCTGCTAGTGACAGCGCAGGCCCTCAGAAGTCACCATACCTTGTCTTGTGCGTGGTGAGTGAGGGTCTGCCTGCTCAGTACGAGACATCTATAGGGAAAAAAAAAAAAAACAAGACACAACTGGTGGAAAAGAGCAATAAATTGCCAGGTGCTCTATAGGGCTGGGATTTCAAACAGAAAGAGGAAACAAGATCCTGTTCTTTTTCTCACCCGCTTTTCATGCGCTGCAGTCTTCAGTGTGAAATCCATATAGAGTACGAAATCCGTACCGAGGAGTGCTGGGGCCTAGGGGCCTAGAGGCAAGTGCTTTGCAAGGTGGCTGAGGAGAAAGCGCAAGGGAAGGCACACTCCAGAATGTTCTAAAGATGGGTTTTGAGAAAATAAACCATTGGTAAGAGAATTCCATGTGCACCTTTAGGTTACCTCTGTACAGTCTCCCAGGAAGAACAGGATGGAAGACCTAGAAGATATCCCTGAGAATAAAACTTCCGTTCCCTAAGATGACCTTTTGATACCACTGTCTTAAGCTGTCCAGAGAGACATGTTGTTTTTCTCCCTTTGGGCCAAGTCCTGTCTGAGACCTGTGTTTTCACTCCTGTAACCAAACCTTTCTGCCTAGCCCTGTATCCCCTGTGAGTTTCTTCTAGAATATGTCCCATTTCAGAACGGGGGGCGGGGCACGGGCTGTGGCCCTGTCACTGCAGTGCTTAGAGAAGAGGCTGGTCATGGCATCTTGGAGGCTGGGGTCCGACTCAAATGTCCTGCTAAGGTTTGCTCAGCTCTCTGATCCAGGAAACAACCAGTGAGTGATGTCTCGTGAAATTTGCAACCGGACGGCCAAACAGCACTTGCTGTCTCTGTTTTGAATATACTTCAGTATCTGAAAGTCTTGAAATTTGTATAGTCAGTTCTTTATTTTCAGATATAGGTTGGTCTTCAGTCGCTGCTTTTCACTCTTCAACTCATCAACTATGGTCTCTATTAATATACATTTTAAAAATCCCAACATCTCGTGGCTTTTGCAGCAGAGTTTCCCCAGTTTTTTTCCCCTTCTGCATTTTGGTTTATCTCTTTGGTCTGCGTTGTCCTGACATGTAAACAGTAGATCATTTATTGAGAGCTCCCCCTACCCTTTTAGAGAGTTCTGAAATGATAGCACACAACATCACAAAGTGGCACAAATCAGTTGGTTTTTTTTGGGGGGGGTGGGGGAGGGCAGAACACCAGGAAGGGTGTTGGTGTGTAGGTAGATTCCATATTAGTGAAATACCTTGAATCGGTCAGAAATTACTGCTTTCTCTAGAACTATAAAGCAAAGCACTATTCTAAGACTAAGAAGTAGCTCTATAGCTTGGCCTCAACTTTAAATGTGTGAATATGAAGAATCCTATGGGCAGAGACCTACCTGCAGTAGAATGTCACTTTCGTTTCTTTTCTCCGAATTACTCTTTCCTGTGGGCATTACATATATTGCTACAGCATCTATGTCCCGAACTTCCAGTGCATGGCTCAGGCCTTTTTCCATCCAAGTCTAGGGGGACCGTGGACCCTGTAAAGCTGGGGAGTGTTTCCCAGCACACTGCAGAGGGGCATTTAGCATGGGGATCCCAGCGCATCGCTGTAGAGTTTGAGTGATCTATGCTGAATAAACAGTGGAATGTGACCTGTCAAGTAGAAATATTGAGTAATCAGATGGAATGCAATCTTCAGCATTAAGCTGTTGAGATTCTGAATGTCAGAGATGTACTCAGAGGGTTAACAGACAAGCACAAGGCATGTGATTACATTGATGTATCCGGACTGCTTTGCTTTTAGCCAGTGCTTTCCAATTTTTTTCACAACATTCTTGGGATAGTTCAAGTTTGAAATAATTAAGTGGTGGTGTTCTTTAAGGAATTTCTATAACCAAATCGATCTTATTTTTTATTTCACTTTATCATAGAATAAATATGTACCATTATGGCAGTGTATCTCTGTAATTATCGATCTCATCATTGCCACAGTGTTGCCATATTTTTTTTTTCTAAGTATTTAATATAGCTCTTATGGTGGTGGCCTGGTGATGGGGACTGTCTTTCCTTTATTGATACATGACCAACCAGATGGTATTTTCAAGGGAATTTTTAGATTCATCCTTTCAGTTGGGTAGTAGACTAACTAAAGAAGAACTCCTTCATGACTTGCATCGTGTAAATCATCTCTGTAGATGAGAACTGTTCTTATTGATGAACACTTTTTTTTCTCGACATTGTAGCAGAAATCATTTTCTTTGTCATAATCAATGAATATGTGATTTGCTCCACATCCTTAGAAGGAAAAGTAAGATTGCAGTCGCTGAAAATGTTTTTACCGTAGCCCTCATCTAACTTACACGTGGTGCATATTAACATAAGCAGAGAAAACAAAATACAAATAAACTGCTGAAAACACTTGGTGTTTTGTATTCAGTGAGCCCTTCCTGCAATGCTCAGCACCCCCTTGGGTGGTGGTTAACAGGCCCGTCAGATATTGTTGAAAGAAAGCAATATATCCATGAATGAAGGCTAAAATTGCAATCCTTTACCCTTTGAGGCATATTTCAGTTGGAAAAAAAAGAAAAGAAAAGAAAAGAAAAATTGGTTTAGCTTAGAGGGTCACGGAGCTACCGTATAACCAAAGCTCGAGCACATTAAATCACAGTTGTTTGCTGGCCAACGGTGCCCATTAGACAACTCTGTACCCCGCGCTGCAGTGCAATTGTGCTTGAGGGACAGCTTCCCTAATATTATTGTGTTGCCTGCTAGCCCTTCTCAGGGTAAGGATCTGTCAGCATTTCCATGATAAACTTCTGTTTTCAAAGGTTTTTAATTTGACCATAAAAAGGTGCCCCGGGCTGAAGTTTGCTATATAGGGCCTGTATCAAAGAGTGTGAAGGTTCACTTCCTTCTCTTTTCCGCCCAATTCTCCCTAGAAAAGGGCAGCAACTACAACAAATTTGGTATGTCCCCTTCTTCATGTAATTGCGGAATTGTGGAAAGTACCAAGATCCAAGATGGTAGTTTCAATGTAATGATTCATTTGGATGTGGGTTTAAAAAAAACACGAGTCACCTGGCATATACTGTAGATAACATATCTTTTCTGCAATTTGTAAATCGTTAATTTTTTTAAACTGCTACATGATTTTTTTTTTTTTTGGTCCAAAGATCTTCAAGAAACTTGAAGTTGGTCAGTTCAAAGGTTAGCCTTTCCTGCGTGCTTTCTACCATTTCCATTAGGAGTTTGGGGAAAATCCTTTCAGACCGACCCTTACTTTGCATGTAGTGATAGAGGGTCAGACAAACACTTCTTTTGGAGATACGGATTTCTTTATTAAATCATCAGGTTTCAGGAAGCCACTCTTGTCTGTTGGGAAAAAATAGTGATTAAAAGCACTTCCAAAACTAACATTTTGTCAATTCAGATGTGAAAAGAGCATAAATGAACACACTTTACACTTTTTTTGTCGTTATTTAAAGGCAAATAAATCAACAAAACTTGAAGACACTAAACATTTGATTACTGCAAATGTGCTTTAAAATTGGCTCAATGGTGCTTATACATAAACAGTAACAAATGGGGTTCCTAGGACTGTCGGAAGGAATTTTTAATTTGTATGTAATTACATACTTGAGGAGGAGGTGCTTTTAAGCCAGTCTTTTATTTTTCAATCATCTCAAATATGCAATCATCCATCCAGTAACATTAAGGGTCCTAAACTGGTGGGAAACAGGAAATTCAGTGTAGAAGCTTAGAATGCCTCTGGCTAGGGTGAGTTTTGGTTTTGTTGTTGTTGTTGATGATCAAGCTTCTAAATGGCAGGTGTTTTGATCATAAGGTTTGCAGTATCTTGCCCTTGGAGACAAGGGAGAAACCTAGTTTCATTCTTTTTCCCCAAAGGAAGAGCGATCTCGGTAATTAAACCCTACCTGTAAATTTCCTCAACATTCTTTTTTGGTCAACCGAAATGAGACCCTTAATGTTGCTTTAATGTAAAATTGTATATTTTTGTCTGTGATATACTTTATTAATTTAAAGTAAATAATAGTTCTAAAAGCCTTCACTGTTGGTATTAAGAGAAAGTAGGATTTTAAAAGTGATGATAAAGATGCTATAATGTCAATTCATTCCAGTCCAATCGAATGTGGTAAGAAAAAGACCTTGAATAGTTCTCTAGGGACAATTTCTCACTTGCCATTGACATTAATCTTCGATGTATGCTCAGAAAAAATAAAAAGAAATTGAAACTGGTCCAAGGTTAGAGTCATATCCTCGATAACTACTTTTTTTTTAATTTTATTAGGAAATTAATAATAGCCTTTTTCATTCTGGCTGAAAGAAAATTATTAAAGGATTAGTTGAGTGTGAAATTAAATAGTATTTTGCTCATGCATACTAAAAAGGTGGGTTAGGTACTTGATGTGTTTAAACAAGTTTCTGAAAGGTTTCAATTTGGTGCAAGAAAAAAAATTCAATGTTTCCTTTGAAAATACTGAATTTATCAATGGCTGCATGGGTCAGATGGCATAGGTTAATCTTTGATTTTCAGAATCTTAATGAAATAACTTTCAAACGATTTGTATCCACGATTAAAGCTGGAATGAGATCCAATTTTTCCCCTAATCTCTCAGTTTAAGCTAATAAATGTAGGTTAATGTGGAATGAAATCATCTGTGATATATTATGTTTATTTATCAACTGAGCTTTTTCGATGTTGCCTGTTTTTATGTAAAACATGTTCTTAAAGTTAATAAAATAATAGTACTTGGTGTATGAACTACTATGTAATACCCTAGCTGCAGCGTCCACTCCTCGGTTCCCTTTGCCGTGATGGAATAAAATTTCATTTTAGTTCAATTCATAATTGACACATTCAGTCCACGAAGGAATAACCCAGCTGTGTTCTTGGGGGGGGGGGTTCCTCTCGATACAAAGCTTTAAAAAATTAGTCATGCGGTCAGCATGTAGCTTTCCCACATGTCCCCACAGCAGAGTGTATATTTCATGGGCATAATTCAAAAACAACTATTTCAAAAATGTCCCTTTTCATATATTACCTTCCTGCCTGGGCCAGCGACTTGGATAAACACAAAGAAATCAAATACCATTCAGCCCTATTTTATCCTTCAGCCTACGTGCACACGCTCTCCAGAGAAGAGTGTTGTGTTATCCACTAACCTGTAATTAGCTGCCGTTTTGATAGCAATTCCCCATTAGGCATTCCATGTGCAATATTGACCTTCGAGAAAATGGCAAAACTGTGCAATGGAATCAAGTCCCTTCCTGTGTTAGGTTTTCAATGGTAGGAGATTGAAAAGTCGGCCGGCCACAGTACCTGAGGGTCCCCTGATGTCCTGTGAAGGCACCAGAACATGGCCGAGCCCTTGTGACCTCAGCGGTCACCTTCCCTGCCGTGCACAGGCTGCCCTGGTGGCTACTGTTTTCCCTTTTGCTCCTCTGCGGTGAAATCGCTGGGTCCTTTCTGGGCTCTTGGGACACTGCGGCGAACAACAGCTGAAGCGGTTGCTTCCTCAGGACCATTACCTTGTTTTACGAGGCTGGCAGCCCCGCCAAAAACCCGCTCTCCGAAAAATGGGCCCCCAGTGCAGAAGCTTCCCACAGCAGCAACTCTGGGACCGAAGATGACGAAGCTGCCACGGGAGGAAACTGGGAAAGAAAGGCCTCCCAGGACTCCACCTCCAGGAGGGACTGGTAGTTGGGGAGGTGGAGCTTCTGTTCAGATAAGGAGGTTTATGCAAATGGAGATAAAGGGGTAACAAGAAACAGGGAATGAAGCCTCCTGGGACATGTCTCCTAACATCTCCTTACACAGAAGGAAAGCTTTGCTGTATCTTATAAGGTAGCCCGTTCCCCCAGCTCCCCAGCTCCGGGAGGAGCCCGGAGGGAAGACGAGGAACCCCACCCAGCCAGCTGGACCAGCCAAATCCGCGCTGGCCATGAGCGCTGTGACAGATGTCCCTGTCAGCTTGCCTGCACATCCAAATCATTCATTCAAATGTGTCTTGAGTAAGTGCCAACGACATGGAAGGCACTTCGTTTGGGCTTAGGAAAGAAAAGGGAAACTCTGCTGTCCATTTTTATTTTTACTACGATCAGAAGACTTTGAAAGGCGAGAAAATATCTCTAGCTGGAAGGGTGGCCATTTATCCTGAGGCTCCTGGTCCAGAGGTCAGATAACATAGACGGACACACCCACCCATGTCCAGTGAGACCTTGTGTTCATGGCAACTTGGATTCTCTCACTTGAAGATGTGTGTTTACCATCTGCCCGTTCGGTGGTGCACACACCCTGTGGTACTCTTGGCTTTGCTCCTGGCCTCTGAGGTAGAGGGCCTCCCAGAGTCCTCTCTGCCATCTGTAATTAGCATGCGATTTTAAACCCCGTCCTAGACTAATACTGAACCGTGTCCATTTATGCAACAAGCATTGTCAAGGACTGACTGCGAGTGATATGTTGTGGGGGCTAAGACGAGTAAGTCACAATTCCTGTTCTTAAGACTCTTGGATGTAGTGAGAAATCTTCTACTTTGGATGTCCATGGATTGGGGAGACTGATTTATCACTCCCAGATGGTGGAACGCCAGTTTGTTAGGGGGTGAAGCATCCCTACCGGCCCGCGACTGGCCCTCTCAGCATGTGTAGACTGTGGCTGTCTGCAAGGCAACCGACAGTCCCATGCAAATACATTCGTGACCCACTCAATTACAATGATTCATATGTCACCCTTAGAAAACTCCTAGAAGGAGGGGAAAAAAGGAAGGTGGGGGAGAGAAGAGAGGGAATGAGGGAGGGAAGGAAGGAGGACATGAAGGTTGCTGAGATCAAAGGTGCCTCAGTCTTATGACTTGGTGTCTTATCTGGAGAGTTTAAAAGGAAAGAAAAATATTAATGACTCACAGCTTGCTCCTCAAAACTAGTCTCAGGAGATGCTCTGTGGGAATCACAGAACATACCTTGGTGTGGATACAACATGGCTTTTGTCTCTTCCACATTCTTTAGCCAAGTGAATGGTCCCCTGTGATAGGGTGACTAATCATTAAGATCTCACCAGTGGCACCATCCCTGCGTTTCTGTAGGAAGCAGGAGGTGGGGCATTTCCCAAGAGTGTTCTAATTCCCATCCTGCGAGGTCCATTCTCTCCTTGACTTTCAAGATCCCCTTGGAGGGCCATTCTTCCCCACCTGGAAAGAACATTCCCTGAACCTCCATTACTAACGGAAATTTCAGCCTGAGGGACCCCCCGCTCCCCCATCTGCCATGGAGGGCAGGTCAACTCCCATCTCCAGCAAGTTCCTGTTAGGTGCCAATCCCTCTGTTGGATCCTAGCTCACAAGGTAAAGCACCTAACTACTGTCTCTACCAGGCTCGAGGTCTTGTGTAGGAAACAAGTAAATAGAGAGGAATCATCAGAACGATCGGGGCTGTGACAGAGAAAAGCCTGGATGTTTTGGGAGCACTTTGCAGTTCATCTGTGATGGGGGGATTCAGAGGAGGTTTCCTGGAGAAAATGCCCCCAAGTGAGGGCATGAGACATAAGTAGGAGTCAGCCAAGAGAAGGAGGAAGATACCCCAAGCCATGGGAACGTACATCGAGAACACAGAGGAGCTCAGAATTGGTAAGACTGGAGCCTAGAGTCTGCGCAGTGAGGCTGGGGTACATACAGCCCAGGGATCTGGGTCTCCGGACCTGCAGCTGTCATGTCACACATCTCCTCATTGCGTGTGGTAGGGAAACTGAAAAACGAAACAGTTTCAGATGCGGGTCTCCGGACTTGGCTAAGGAGGAAGTAGGACTGGACAGAGGGCTCTGGAGGGGTCACTAAAGACACTTTCATAAATAACATGGATCCTGATCACCCCCTCGCAGCAATAGCAGAGGGTAACCTCCCTTTACCAACAAAAGAGCTGGTCACACATTAATCCTTTCCTATAAGGAGTAGAATCTCCATCTCACAAAGCTTATCAGCTCACTGCTCAAGGGGGAAAAACCCCCCATTTTTTCTCTCCTATGTTGCTCACTTCTGAAAGAAAAAAAAAAAAAAAGAAGAAGAAAAGAGAAATTCACTGACCCTGAAAATAGCACTCTCCTTCTTCCTGGACAAATCCACATTGTCACCTCTCCCTACAGCAGGGTGATAATTACCGTTCCACCCAAGAGAGGTTTCGTTATTCCATCAGAATTACCTATTAATTTGCTGGATTTTTCTGATTAAGTAGTGAACTTGTCACTGCTGGCACGTTGTTCAGAATGTGAAATACTCTTTCATTTTTAACAGGTAAATCAAGGCCCCAAATAACCCAGACATTTTCAATTTCCTCTCTCAACATGGTCCCCGTTGTTCCCACCGTTGTAGATGTTCCGTTTTTTTAATAATATTTTCCAAATCCTCTGCTCTCCTGCTGAGTAAACCATTTTTGCTTCATCAGTAGCTTCTATTGTTTCTACTTTCCTTGTAGAGGAGGGTTAACGGTTCACATTGGTTTCTTAAATTGGAAAAAATGAAAATTTCCTGCTCGGGTTGGGAGGGGGAGCCTCATTTGCACACTTGTACCCTCTGATTTGCTCAAGGTGCTTCTCCTTCCTCATGGGTTTGTGGGTTCTCCTGACTTGCCCAAACCTGGGTGTGCTCTTCTGGCAAAAGGTTGACAGGTTATGCGTGGCTTAATATTGCTGCTTCTCACCACAGACCCTTCCTCTCTCAACATGCTTGCACTGAAATAGCTGATGAAAATACACCATGGTGGAGAACAGGAAGGAGTAGATACCACCTAGGCAGCCCAAATCTCTAGAATGCCCAGAGTTGCATTCATAAAATTGGGGAAAGCAAAGAGCCATGGCCTGGGTGACCAAGCGGCCGGAGGATGCTTGCTGCTGAGCCTCAGATCTCTTTAGCATCAGCTCAGCAGAACCTCTCTGCTCTTAACCAGAGCCCACTGGGCAGTGACAGTGCTTACAGGAGCAGAGGATGCCCTTGGGCCTAAGGGGTCACTCCTATGAGTCACACTCAGGATTACCCTACTCAGCTCTAGCCCCAACCTGTCAGCAGGGCTTGCTTTCATGGATAGGAGGAAGGCGAGGCTTCATGGTGCCAAGCGAGGCCTCCGACCATAGGCTCTGCCCCCTCCCAGTGCCCAGCTCCCCTAGTCAGTGTTTTAGCAAAAACAGCCACATAAACCCCACTATGACATGGCTTGCACCTGCTCAGTCCCAGACTTCAACCTGCTCTCCTCCCCAGGGGCCCACCTGCCGCCGAAATCCATGTGGCTCCCCCACCATACATGCACACGGTTTTGCTTCTCCTTAATGTGGTCCTAAATCCAGACTGGCCTCTGGGCAAGTCTGGCCTTGGCCTCCACCATGCCTCTGACAGTCTGGAGACTTGGGAATCATTTCCAAGAAGGTTAGCTTTCACGAGAGAGGCCATGTGCCCCGATCAGAGAAACAGAAACCAAGTCGAGGTAGGTGGGTAGGCTGTTTGCCGTTTCCTGCCCTGCAGGGCATGAATATGTCTTGAGAAATGTCCCAACTACAGCCACTCATCACGAACACCATGTGAGCCAGGGAACCTGCGACACAGAGGTGGAGCTTTTCCACTCTAAAGTCTGTTGCACCAGTATTTAGCTTTAGAGCTCAGACCCGCACCACCACCGCTTCTGAGCGGCTGCGAGTTAGCAAGCTCATTTCCCTGCTCCGTGGCCTCAGGGGCACGGGTGCCGTTACTAGAGTTCCCAGTGGTGCTATGAACTAGTTCCCCTCAAAGTATGTGTATGTGTGTGTGTATGTGTGCACGCGTGTGGTGTCTATGTATGCCTGTATACGTGTATGTGTGTATCATGTGGTGTATATGATTATATGTATATGAATGCACATGAATGCGTGGTGTGTATGTATGTACGTGTGTATGTGTGTGTGGTATAGGTGGTGTATATATGTATATGGGGGTATATGGGTGTGGCGTATGTGTATGTATGTGTGCATGTGTACGTGGTGTGTGTACATGTGTGCAGTACGTGTGGTATATATATGTGTGTATAGTGTGTGTATCCATCTATGTGTGTGGTTTGTATATGTGCACACGTGCGTGTGCATGTGATATGTGTGTATCCATGTGTGCATGTGTGTGTGGCATGTGTATGTGTGTGTGTGTATGTGTGCATGTAGGGGGGCATGATAATTAAAAAACGTGGGTCCACATCCTACGGTGCAGCAAGCTTCCTGCTGGGGACAGCTTAACAATCTAAATGTTTGCCATCTTATCCCCCATAAAGATGATCCTCATTCTCCCACAGTGTCAGTCCTAATATCTGCTGTAACATGGGACCCAGTTCCTGGCCAGAGCCGGCCCCCTCGAGCTCTATTTACTCTCCTACGCAGTCTTCCACTTCCTCATTTGCCACAAGCACAGGAGCAGCTGCAGTAACTTTAGATTTGAGTTGTCAGCCTCGAAAGTCTTGCCGTAAATCAGGAAGGCACAATCTGGCACTTGGAAAATGAGTCACTCCTCTCTTCAATACAAGTTACTATATTTTCCGTCCAGGGTGAGGGTTTCCTGTCTCCCTGCCTTCCCCCAGTGCTGATGCTCTTCACAGACATCTGATATGAAAGGCTGCCTCCTGGCTATTGGCATCTTAAAAATGTTTACATGTGAAATCACCGGACCATTATCTTTCTTCCACATGAGGCCCAGCTTTAACAATCTGCCAGTTGCCCTCAATATTGACTTTCTTTCTTCCTCTTGGTTTGGCTGACACTAGCACGCCTGCTGGGAACCCTCACGGTGTCTCCGGAGAACAGAGGGAGCCCGCTGTGCCCCTTGTCTGCTGATGGGGTCACGGGAGGGAAAGGGCCACGTTTGTGAGTATAAGCAGGGACTCATTCTGTGCAGCAGATGAAAACTTCTGGGGGCAGGAGTGTGAAATTCCCCTTCTCCTGAGAAAACCTATATTCCTCCATTTGGTTTCAGCCACACCTGAGAAGCTGTGCCTTACAGGGAATGCAGTTTCCAAAAAGGGGTGGATCCTAGAAGCCAGATTGCAAAGGGGGTGGGGAGTGAGGAGAAAGGCAGCCCCCTTTGTACCACCCTAGAAAGCACCAGTCTCCTTGTATTCTGGAGTTGTGTAAATTGTGGCCTGTGGAGGCGTGAGTATGGGATAAGGAAATAAAGCCAGACAAATATAGCTAACTCTTTAGAGGTTAACTGATCTGAAAGCCAGAAATTAAAAAAAAAAAAAAAATGTGGCTAAAAGGGAACGAATTAATTGTGTTATCTTTTTTTAAATACAGAGAAGCATTTATGTAGTAAAAAGCTAAGCAGACAGATACATTGAGAGAAAGGAAATGATTATAAAAACACAGGGAGTCTCAACATCATTACTCATTAGGGCAATGCAAATCAAAATATCAATGAGATGCTGCTTTACACCCAATGGGATGGCTAAAATAAAAAAGACAGACACTAACGAGTGTTGGAGAGGATATGAAGAAATTAAACCCCTCATACATTGCTTGTGGGATTAGAAAATGGTGCATCCAATTTGAAAAATAGTTTGGCAGTTCCTCAAAATGTGAAAGATAGAGTTACCACATAACCTAGCAACTCTACTCCTCCCTGTGTGCCCAAGGGAATTGAATACACAAATGTTTACAGCGGCATTATTCATAATAGCCAAAAAGTGGACATAATTCAAATGTGATTAACTGATGAACAGATAAACAAAATATGGTATATCCATAAATCAGTAGTATTCTGCCACTATAGGCGATGAAGTACTGATTTGCACCACAACACGGATGAGCCTTGAAAACATTACGTTGAGTGAAAGAATGGATAGCCTTGTCCAATCACTAGGTTGTCCACCTGAAAGGAATGTAACATTAGTGTCAACTCTACTTCAATTAAAAAAAATGTACTCTAGCTTTTACATTAAAATACTTAAATAACAATTCATGTGCCTACACACTGGTAAACATTCATCAAAATGTCTATTTTTCACTATTGATGAATGTTCACCAGTGTGTAGGCACATGAACCTAAGGGTTGTTTACCTTGTTGGTCTGAATCTGGCTTTTAATACAGCTATGTAGAAAGGATGTTCAAGAAATACATGCTAACCCTGAGTATAAAAAAAGTAAATGCAGGCATTTACTTACCACAGACACCATTTCGATGTGCTATAGTTGGCAGCTAAGAACTGGAGTGATCAGTTAACACTAAGGAGAGGCGTTAACTAAATTTTAGCATTTGTGGAACTGAAATAGCAGATCAGGAAAAGTTTTTGGGTAACAACAATTTCTATTGACCCATGCCCTAAAGTAGAACGTTGTTCAGAGTTGATGTTTTCCTCTTGGCAGTTAAAATACTTGTATCAATAACCCTAGAATTCCCAGATGCCACAAACATAAAAATACTTGAGCCCACAATGTGGCAGTGAGGAGGTATATCTCCCTAAGAGTAGTGGCTAGATGAGTTACAGTTTATTGTTGCAAGGTTTAAGTAACCAAATGGTTTTTTTGACAAAAGGAATGTGTGTTCATTGTTGAAAATTGAATATTATGGATAAACAAAAAGAAGGAGGAAAATAATCTGTAATTCTACCACTGGGAGATAAGTACAATGAAGACGTCAGCATGTATCTTTCCGATCTTTAAAAAAAAAATAGGATTATCCCATATTTATATACATTTGAGACATTTAACTAATATTTATTGAGCCTTCTAGGTGGAAGAAGATGCTACATATCAGTAAAACCAGACAAAAAATCCCTCCCTCTTGAAGCTTATATTTTACTTGGAGGGAAATATACTATAAACATAATAAGAAAATTGTTCATGTATCTCATTGAATTTCAGACATCATTGGTATCAGTTATTATTGCCTAATAAAAGACATCAAAGCAAATGCATTATTTAAGTCACTCAGTTTCGTCTGGGCTCAGCTGGGTGGTTCTTGTGATCTCTTCTGAGATGACTCCTCTAATCCACAATCAGCTCCCTAGGAGCTGGCCAGCTCTGCTTTCAGCATTTTGTCTGTCAGTTGGGACAGTAGAGGCAACTGGGCCATTTGTCTGTCATCATCCAGCAGGCTAGCTTGGGGATGTTCGTGTGGCAGAAGCAGAATTCCGAGAGATCAGACATACACAAGGCTTCTTGAGGACCAGGCTCAGAACTGGCCCCTCACTCCTGCCACAGTGTATCTATCAAAGGAAGCTACCATAGCAAGCAAGTAGGGAAACAGAGCAACTACAAAATAAAAAGGGCGGGGGGTGGGGGGACACAAAGAAGGGAGTCATCACAACCATTTCTGCAAACAATCCATCACACGTCAACTGTAACATGCACCATCATCTTATGCACGACTCTAAAAGAGAGAAGTGGGGCGCCTGGCTGGCTCAGTCAGTGGAGCGTGTGACTCTTGATCTGGGGGTCGTGAGTTTGAGCCCCACATAGGGTGTAGAGATTACTTAAGAAAATTAAAAAATAAAAGAGAAAAGCTGCTAGTTAGTTGGAAGACATAGTGATCGTCTGCTGTGTCTCAGTATCAGAAATGTTTAACCATAGAAATCATAATGCATCATAAATCAATGAAAAATGGCAAATAGGAAGTCCTAAGTCTATGGGAAAAATATAGAACTGGGAAAGGTGATTGGGAGGGCTGGCAGTGGGGGAGGCAAGTTGCAGTTTTAAGGAAGGCAGTCAAGGTCACCCAGAAGGTCTGAGCAAAGCCTGGAAGCAGCCAAGGGAGGGTTGTGAAGGTATCTGAGAACAGCCAGTAGATAAGACCTGAGGTAAGAGTTTGCCTGGTGTGTTCGAGAAATGAGAAGTGTGTTGTGGTGGATCAAGCAAAGGGGAAAGCAGAAAGAGATGCAATTCTGAGAGGTCATAAGGGAAGAGTGAGGTGTGGAGGGCTTTGTAGGCCATTTTATGTGTTGGACTCTGAATGAGCCAGGAAGCTATGAGCAGGGGAGCTCCGTGATGAGTTCTAAAGCCTTAGTAGGGTCACTATGCCACAGTGTTGAGGAAAACTTGTGAGGTATAACAATGAGAAGACCAGAGGAAAGACCATTGTACCCATCCAGCTGAGAGGTGACGGTGGCCTGTTCTAGGACAATAGCAGTGACTCTGGTGAGGTTCAGGTCCTGGGTACACCTTGAAGGTAGGAGTCAAAGGATTTCCTGAGAAATTGGATGTGGGCTGTGATGATGAAGGATGACTCCAAAGTTTTGTCCTGAGCAATTGGAAGGAGGGAGTTGCCATTCACCGTGGTAGTGGCTATAGGTAAACATATTTGGCAGATGGATGGACATCAGGACTTCATATCTTTTAAACAGTCAAGATTAATTTTTTTTAAAGATTTTATTTATTCATTTGTCAGAGAGAGAGAGAGAGAGCATGCGTGCACACTCACAAGCAGGGGGCGTGGCAGGCAGAGGGAGACAGGCTTCCTGCTGAGCAGGGGGCCTGATGCTGGACTCCATCCCAGGACCCCGGGATCATGACCTGAGCCAAAAGCAGATACTTAACCAACTGAGCCACCCAGGCATCCCAGTCAAGATTAATTTTTGTCTATTAAATATCCAGGTGCATTTTAACCTTCTTTTCTCAATTAAAATGTTATCACATCATGCTTATCATTCAGTATTCTTTTACAACATCTTTTTAAATAATTGTACTATTCCTTGTATGGATATATCATGATCTTTTTCATTATCCCCTACTGATAAACATTTAGGTGTTTCTAATATTTTATGAATACAAACAAGGCTTCAGTGACTATCCTCACAGAAATTGGCAGATCAGCCAATTTCTTAGTATAAATTTCTCAAACTGGAATTGCTGGTCCGGAGAGTTTACATATTTTTAAGATGTTTGGTATATGTGGTAAAATTTCTCTGCAGAAAAGTACCAATTTGTGTTCCTACCACAATGAATGACTGTTTTCTTACACTCACGTGCGTTTTTAACTTCAGAGATTCAGATCAGAGAAAATATTTCCTGAGATAAAAATAAGTTTACTCTAAACCCAACAATCATTTATGCAACACCTACGATCTTCCAGTTGTATTCTCTATGCCTGCCCAGGCATAACCTTACCGAATTCTCATAACTGTGGTAAATAGTTATTAAGAAATGAGCCCAGAATTAAAAGGCCAGTAAGTGACAACATCAGGATATGAATCACTGAAAGGCAGTCACAAACCTAAATGCACTTGGATCCACTGAAGTCACAGAACCCCCTGGTGGGGGGTGGGCTGGGGACCACCAACACACAAAACATCAGAGTGTGACTAATAAGGAGAAGATCAAGACAGGAGGAAAGGCTCATTTTGTGAGCAGGGACAAGTAAGTGTTGTTGAACCAGAAGGAAATGAGCAGTTCAGGAAGCTAAGAAGAAAGCCTGAACAAGAGCTTAAAGGCATGTTAGTTCCATTGTCTTTCCACAATCGTATAGAAGAGAAGAAACACAGCAGTTGGCCAGAAAATATACATTATCCTGTGAAAGGAAATGATGATGTTACTCAGGCCATAGACACTAGGTCAGTGAGGCTGGGTGATTAAATTGCCAAGGCCTAAACCCCTGGCTGGGAGGAATCCAAGAGGAAGGAGGTGGGTCCGTATGTGTGAAAATAAAGCATTACCCTTAAAGTAAAGGCATTTTCAGAAGGCCTTCAAAGGGCAAATGGTAACAACGATAGGATAAGAGCGATATCGCGTTGGCACATCACCTCGCATTTCACACCTAGAAAAAGTTACAGATTGGGCCAAAGGAGTGAAGAGACAAGAGAGAAAGTTGCCATTGTGTGGTAAATGTTAAGAGTAACTCTGAGCGAGGCAGTCGGCGATAATAAAATCCGCCCTGCCCCGTCAGACAGCTGGTGAGCTGTGTGGTCAGGTACGGGCCACACTGGCTCAGAACGGACTCTGACTGACGGTCCTCGCAGACCAGACTGGTGTGGACATAAGCTCCTCCCGCCTCCGTTCTCACTGGATGCGAGGCCCTCCTGCTCTGATACAGGGCTACCTTCGGGCCTTGACCTTGTGAGTTCCTTCCTCCTTTCTGGTGGTAACATTCAGCCTTGAATCTCAGGTATTTAAGTCATCTTAGCCCAGCAGAGGGCCCAAGTGGCAATTAGCTGTTGCTGTTTATTTTAAATTGAAGTGACATTCACACAACACAAAATTAACTACCTTAGAGTGTACAATTCGATGGCATTTTGTACGTCCACAGTGCTGTACAACCACCACCCCTCTTTAGTTCCGGAATGGCAGCTAGCTTTCTGAGTTTAGTCGCGGCTCTCGTGAGCCCTTGCTATATGCATGAGATACGTTCATATAGGAATGTGTGTTAACTTAATACAGGTGAACAATGCCTGCACTTAGACTGGGAGCTGGGCACTGTTCTCAGCTCTGCTAAAACACACTTGGCATTTGTTCATTCGTTGCTATTATTTTTCAGAGGCTTCAAATTGAGGCACGCCTTATAAATGAGGGAAAGGTAGAACAAAACATTGCTACAGTTCATTCTTTTTTTTTTTAAGCTTAAGATAAAAAGGAAGACCAATCATTTGAATGTTTTCTAGTGTATTCTAAACCCCTGAAAGTAGGGACCATCTTATTTGTCTTTGTGTTCCTAATACCCAGCACAGAAGTGTTCATGCCGTTATGTCGATTTACGCCCACACACCTGTATATACTGTACGTCCTCAACATTTCAGGAAAACTGCTCTCATGTGGTTGGTTTTGTTTTTTGGTTTGGAGATTTTTTTTTTTTCCCCCTTAGAAAATGATGTCTTTTACAAAGATGAGTAAGAAGAAATACTACCGGGGAAAAAGTGGTTTTAGATCTGGAGAGGACCCGAGAGAACATTTTATGCCCCTAATTCACATGTGAGTCTAGAGAGAAATAAAGTCCTGTGAGCTGGAGAGCACACTCCATCTGCCCATGTTAAGCAGAACTCACCTGGCAAATCAAAATCCACATCTCCCTCCCCACTGAGCAAAGAGGAAGAGGAATTTGGGTTGCTGAGTGCAACCCCCGAGCAAGAAAGCCTCATTGGAAACATACCCACCTGCAAGCATCTTACTTGACTAGGGGGTTATAATCAGCAGCCCCGCAAATGCTATGTCACCCATGACGAAACCGAGGCCAAGTTAGGTCAAGGACGCAGGACTGAGCAAGAGTCTAAGGGCGCTCTGCACCCAGCCCTCCTGCCTGTCCCCGTTTCTCCAGTGCATTCATCTGCTCAGCCTGCTGTTGCAATACCACAAGCTGGGCTGCTAACAACAGAAATTTATTTTCTTGAAATAAAAATAAATATGTTTATTTTTCAGAAAATATTATTATTGCACTTCCTGGGAAGTCCAAATTCAAGTTGCTAGGAGGTTGATGCGTGGTGAGAGCTCTCCTCTTGGGTGTCAGTTGTGGGCTCACCGGGCCTTTCCTCTGTGCATGCTCCTGGAGCGGGGGTGGGGTGGGGTGAGGGGGGTGGGGGGTGGGGGGTGGGGAAGAGAGCGCTAGCTGCCTGTGTCTTTTCTCACAAGGTTACTAATCCCATGTGATCAGAGCCCCACTCTATGACCTTATGTCTCCTGATTACTTCCTTAGAGGCCCATCTTCAAATGCAGCCATACTGGGGGTTAGGGTTCCAACATAGGAATTTGGGGGGGCTGACACTAATATTCATTCAGTCCAGGACACAGAGCATGCAGCTCATCAGAATAGACGCTCTTTTAAAAAGCGAGCAAGAATCCACACTTCAGACCACAGAAAGAATATTTCCCACTGTAGCACAGTCGTGCAGTTTGAGTTTACCTGGGGGTAGCTCAACACAATGGGTTTTGTCTGCACTTGGGTTTTGGTTTGATTTTCTTTGCTTTTGCGTTAGTGTTTATCACAGCACACAGGCATTCGATGGGCCCATGGCCTTTTGTCCTCATAAGGCAGAGGCACACAATCCATAACCTCTCAAGACCCCTCCCACCAAATTTGAAGCCAAATGCCAAAATGTAGACACCAAGCCCAGGTTGGGAAATGTCACAGTGAGATAGATGTTCCTTGTCCTGCTGAGTGCGGCTGCTGTTATGAGTAAGGGGACTTCCGTCCCACTAGGTCAGTGACATCCGGGCCCCACTGGTCAGCCCCAGGGTGGGAGACAGAGACAATGGACACTGGAATGCCACTCTACTTGGCCATTAGGCAGAGAGCTGGCAGCAGGCTCCTGCCTCACAGAAAGACAGTCCTGACCTGACCTTGGCCCTGCCCATCTAACCCTCGCCATTGTGGTGGAGGCTCCCAGTACCATTGCACGAAGCTTGGGTGGGTCTACTTATTTTGGCAAATAAAAATATGGTAATAAATAACAGGACGTGGTGAAGAGAACTATGTTTATGCTCACATGTATGAGAAAAAAGAAACAGAGTAACCCCATCTCCCAGCTGAATGCTTTTTGCCAGGTCACCCTCCCACACAAGAACTATCTGGAATCGCCTTCCTAGTTGTCCTATGAGTCTCTGTCTCTTAAATACTAAACACACATTTGGAGGGAAGGATCAACAAGTGCTCCCTTCGGTGGAGCAACCCTGAGCAACTTCCTCGGAATACTGGATCCGTGTCACAAACATTTCCTCACAACCTTGTCCCAGGAGCTCTTTCCGCCTCTGGACACAAACTCGGAATGTTACTCCCAGATCTGAGGATGATTTTCAAACAGCGGAATGCCAAATGCATGACTGAATTCAGTCTCTCCTTTCCCCATGGTCTCCTCAACTTTAGAAAGAAAATAAGTCCTTTTCTTAGCCCTTTACAGCAATGGTAACATCTTTACACAATGGGAAAAATGCTTCTTATATGGAATTAATCAGTCTGACCAAACACGGAAAGTGCACAATGATGTAAAACCACTGACTTGCAGACTAGAAGTTGAGGAGACGTTTGTCTTCTTTTTTTTTTTTAAGATTTTATTTATTTATTTGAGAGAGAGAGCTCATGAGAGAGAGAGAGAGAGACAGAGACAGAGACAGAGATCACAAGCAGTGGGGAGGGGCAGAGGAAGAAGCAGACTCCCCGCTGAGCAAGGTCCCAGGACCCTGGCATCATGACCTGAGCCGAAGGTAGATGCCTAACTGACTGAGCCACCCAGGCGCCCGAGGAGACATTTTTACAAAGGACTTTTAAGCAGGGCAGTTAATAAGAAACCACAGACCTGGAAGACCTGAGATAGGGTTAAGTATGAGTCATAAGAGTAGGGACTTACGGTCACATGGACCTGAGTTCAAGGCCAAGCTCTGCAACTTACCAGCTGCCAGAACTTGGGCAAATTACTTAAATCTCCAACTTCAGATTCCTCCTTGGTAAAAGGGAGATAACAATCCCCCCTTTGCAAGGCTGTTGAGAATTCAATAAGGTAACAGCATCAGCTGGGAGCTGTCAGAAATAAAAGTGCCTAGGTTCCTATAGTGAGTGGAATAACGCCACCCTCTGCCCTCCAGAATTTATGTCCACATGGAAACTCCAAATGTGACTTTATTTGGAAATGGGTCTTTGCGGATATAATTAAGGCAAGGATCAAGATGAGATCATCCCAGATTAGGGTAGACCCCAAATCTAATGAGAATAACCTTATAAGAGACAGAGAAGAAGACGCAGAAAAACATAGGAAATAAGTCCATGTGAAGATGGAGGCAGAGATTGGAGTGTTGTGTCTACAAGCCAAGAAATGTCCAGAATTGCTCCCAAAAACAGGGAGAAAAGCATAAAAGAGATTATTCCTGGGGGATCTGGGTGGCTCAGTCAGTTGGATGTCTGCCTTCAGCTCAGGTCATGATCTCAGGGTCCTGGGATCGAACCCTGTATCGGGCTCCCTGCTCAGCAGGGAGTCTGCTTCTCCCTCTGCCCCTCCACCCTCCTCATGCTCTCTCTCTCTCAAATAAATAAATAAAAATCTTTTTTTTTTTTTAAAGAAGGGATTATTCCTGTGAGTCTCCAAAAGGAACCAATCCTTCAGACACCTTAATCTTGGACTTCTAGCCTCCGGAACTCTGAGAGAATACATTTCTGTTGTTTTAAGCCTCCAAGTTCCTGGCAATTTGTTACAGCAGCCCTGGGAGACCTAGAGACCCTTATTTAACTGTAGTCTTTAAATATGTACAGGGTGCTAACCATGGGCCAACAACTCTTCTAGGTCTGTGATGACCACAATACAGTAGCCACTCGCCACATGTGGCTGTTGAGCCCTTGAAACGTGGCCGATGTGGATTGAGGTATGCTCTACGTGTAAAATACACACGGGATTTCAAAGACTCTGTACACAAAGAAAAGTAAAATGTCTCACTAATAACTTAATATTGACTACACATTGAAATAATATTTTAGATGTATTGAGTTAAATGATAACAGTATGGATTATACATGAAAATGAATTTCACTGGTTTCTTCTCGCTTTCTAAATGTAGCTACTAGAATATATTTTTTAAATTACACATGTGACCAAAATTATATTTATCTTTGACAGTGCTCTTCTAGGCATTGGGAATACACCGATGAACAAAATCCTTGCCCTCAGGGGCCTCACACTCTAACACTTTCCCCTGGGTCAGGACAGTGGAGAGTGGTCAGGGAAGAATTCCCTACGGGGTATGTGCTGTACCTGACAGAGCCCCTGGGATGTTTTCTGAGCACCTGTCGACTTGGGTTCCCAAGCCCCCAGGTGGCACCCCTCAGTAGCGACCTTCACCTCATTCCAGGGACCATTCTCCAGTAACAGCCCTAGGACCAGACCCAAGCAAGATGTCAGTCACTAATTCAGATTTCTTTCCCGTTTCCTACTGGCGGGATGGGTGCCTGGGAGCAGAGTAGGTACTTACCTGTGGCATCTCTTCAAAACTCTGCAGGGCCTGCTTCTATCTCAGTAATAACTGAGGACAGAGCAATTTGCCCACTTGATTTGCTTACTAGTTACATGAAAATTTTAAGAAAAGAAAAGGACAGGTGTGTTTTAGCATTGTTTTGCCAATTGCACTCTAGGATGTATCTGAACGAAGCGTTACTTCAAATGTGAGGTCAACCAGGATAAGTCATGGGAATATTGTAAGGCAATTATGTCATCTGCAAATATAGTTTTACTTCTTCCTTTTGGGAAGTGCTTTTTATTTCTGGGGTGCTTTTTATTTCCCCTTCTTGCCTCGTTTTCCTGGCTAGAACCTCCAGTACTTCCTGAATACAAACGTAGGCCAGGTGCTGTGCTAGTGTTTTCCGTGCTTTTCATTATATTCTCCAAACAACCCTATGAAGTCAGTGGCACTATCAACCGTGTTTTATGGATAAGTTAACTTGGCCTTTGAAGGGTTAAATGAGCTACTGAGGTTACCAACCTAGTCAGGTTACCTACTCAGTTTACCTAGTCAGCAACTCAACCTGGGATTTGAACCTGCCTCTGTTGGATTCCACGGCCCGGGGTCTTAAATTACACATGCTAGGTTGCCAAACCGAAGCTTCCTCTCAGCCAGGAAGGAGCTCATCTGACCTCTCCAGTGGAGACAGGGCAGGAGGGCACCCAAATGCCTTTCCAGCTGACCCGGAGGCCCAAACTGTTGGGTTGCCAAGACAGTACTTCAAGTTCGCCGATACCGGACCTCAGGAAACGTGACATGCTCCACCCTCTGCAGCCATGAGTAGTGTTATTCCTAAGAACAAAGAAGGCAGTGGGAGAAGAAGAAGGAAAATCCCACAGAGCAAAGGAGCTGAGGGCAGGGCTGGCTCCGCAAAGGTGTCCGATGCAATAAGGGCAAAGGGATGTGGACACACAAAGTGACTGTTCTCTTTCCAAGTCCTACAGACTCAGTCCTAGTAGCAGAGGACTGTTGTGAGGTGGTTGTCGCTAAGAATTCTCGAGAAGATAATAAATACCCCATGTAGCTAAATCCCAATAATCAATATTTCTGTAGTAGGAAAGGTAACTCATAGATAGACACTGAGCATCCACTCTTACACACGAGTCCTTAATCCTTTCAGCAGCCCTGGGGGCGGGGGGGAGCAGCTTTCGCAAAGCACCTTATTTTATTTTTTTTAAAAAGATTTTATTTATTTATTTGTCAGAGAGAGAGAGAGCGCACAAGTGGTGGAGCAACAGGAAGAGGGAGAAGCAGACTCCCCACTGAGCAGGGAGCCCGATGCGGGGCTCGATCCCAGGACCTTGGGATCATGACCTGAGCTGAAGGCAGAAGCTTACCCGACGGAGCCACCCAGGCGCCCCAAGTGAACCACTTTAAAGAAGAGACAGCTGAGGGTCAGAGACCTAGGTTTCTTATCTGCCAAAGTCACACAGTTAACAAGCAGTAAAGCGAGCTTGGCTGACGTCTCCACTCTCACCCTGAGCTGTAGGATTCCGGCCTCTGACTCCCAGAGACAGAGGAAATGTGGGTCCTCACAGTACAATTCAGGCCGGTCGTCCTCAAACTGAAGAATGCGTCTCCCTCAGACCGCTGCAACCAAATCTTCCCATCTGGTACCTGCATGTGGGTAATGTCAAGGAAATCAATCTCGACTCTTCAACTTCCATGAATTCTCGCTCCTAAAAATCAACTAAGAACAAGCCTGTGTGTTTTCCCTTTGCGATTTCACCTGCACAATATTCCTTCCTCTATTTTTATAAGAAACACAAAACCAAAAACAAGCAACCACAACTGTGTTGTCCCAGGTTTAAACACCTCCCGGGCACCAAACAAAGGAACGAGTCAAAACACCATAAACCCCCTCTCATCTCATTAAGACATATGTCCAGTACAAACTTTAAATTTTATGCTTATTCTTATTTTTTAAAACTCGTGAGATCTTAATTTGGTTATGATCAATTGCTTATTCATAATTATGATCATATCTCAACCCAGGAGAGAAATTTTAAGTCTATAAACTTAGAAAGAGATGAACACACATCTGTATTTATCACGGAAACACAAGAAAGAGTATTCGTAAAAGACAAGCACACAAGTTTAATGCAATCTGACGGGTCTTAAAGGGAACTAGAATGGAAATACGATGTCAAAGAGAAGCGTCTGTACTTCTGTTTTTAAATGGATCTTGGGGGGTATTCAATCATCCAATTGGACAGATTTAAAAGAGTTCAGAACAGTTATAACTTGAATTGTCAAATTTTACAATCTGCCGGAAGTTACATCCTTTGCAGTTAACATAAGCTTATGATCAAAAAGTCTACAGATCATTGCTGTAGCCTCTTCTCATTCTCTGAAAACTGGTCATCCATGAAAAATATCGGACCGTCTGTTAACCATACACACTCTACCCGTAGCTATTCTGCAAAGAGAGAGTGTGGAGAGAGAAGGGGGCGAGTGACCTCATCTTTCCTGAGACCACACCGAAAAGTCCCCACCGACCGGCGAAAGGAGCACCCAGACTGTGAGGCTCCAACCACTGCTGCACTGTGCTCTTCCCAGGTGGCTTTGGAGCCTAATCCTTCAAGGCTGAGATTGCAGGCATTGTGTCCTTGCCTTTTTGCCATTGTCAGTGGCCAGGTTCACTCCAGAGCACCCTGCAAATAATAATGCCTCACAGGTGTATGGCAATGTCCCCCCTGACGATTTGCAAAGATCTTTGAAGGACCCAATACTCTGTGAATGCAGAGCGTTCTCTTTATTATTCTACTCCATTAGGCGTGTTTTCTTTTGTTCTCTACAAGGAGCGGGCTTGAACTTCTGGAATATTGAATTTCATTTGCTTCTCTCCTTCCCCAGACTACTGAAAGTGGTTGCTATCTTCAACTGCTCACCCCACCCCCTGTTCTTCTGGTCATGGTGAATTTGGATCTGTAAAAGCCTTGTAGCAACGTCAATTATTGTTTTTAATAAAAGATAATATTGGTCTTGGCACCAAGGCTTATCAGGAACGCTCTCTTTTGCTTTCCCTGAATGAGCGACTTGCTCCTAATTATAGACCTCTTTTTTGTTGCTTTCTCAGGCTGACTTCAGCCTGGTGTGAACATCTTTTCCCCAGCCTTTCTGGTTCATGCTCTGGATGGAGAATGATCGCATGCCTCGTCATTTCTTCTTGTCCAATTCCGAGGACACACCAGAAATACTTGTTGTGATGAACCTACTGAGCCCAGCTCTTCATTAGTCTACTGTTAGCACAGGGCTCCCAGGTGGCTGGTCACCTCGGATTTTTGAGGGAAGACCCAGGATTTCCCCTGGGACTGAGTTAGGCACCGGCCTGGCCTGGGATGCTGGCTGCTGCACATGCCAACAGCATCATCTTGGGGCAGACCTCCCTGAACCTCCACGTCCCCATTCAGAAACCCGGAAGCATGACTCCTACCTCATGAGACTTAACCAAGACAATGCTTGTAAAATACCTGATTTAGTGCCTGAGACCTAGTAGGGGCCCAACAAATGGCAGCTAGCATTCTGAGGGTGCATCCAGCAGAAGAGCCATGACTTAAAAGGGTTCCTGGTCCATTTAGTGAAAACTATTAATGTAACTCTTTCCTCAACCAGATGCCATGACCTCATATTTCACTAATGTCACTTTCTGTTATATTTAAAATTCTCAACTGGAAGACTTTTATATCCCTTTCTCTAACTTGCATAATGAGGTTCTGCGGAACTCAAAAATTAAAGTAGCATTTGCTTTCTTTTAACTGCTCTAAGCAAAATCATTTGTTTTATTTCTGCAATTTGAGTCTCCCTTTCAAAGGCTGGATTTTTGCCGATTCCCCCTGGGGTTTCCTTTCATCAGCACATTCCCGGAGTCCCCCCGCCTTTAGAAATCACAGGATGCACTGGTCATCCTGAGCATATTCAATTTTCGAAAGGCGGCTGAAAAAGCTCAGCCTCTGAGATTGGTGCTTCTCAGCTTTCAGCTTTGGTTTCTCTCAGCTCGAGGACCATTTGGACGCGGGCCTAAGAACATAGTCACACAATGTCAGAGTATTAGCATTAAGTGGGCGATGCCCCTCTTCCTGCCTCCCGGCCTCATTTAGAAAAACGCGAGAAAATAAATCTAATCTCCTCACGGTTCCCTTGCACTGCACCACAGCCGGAATGTTATATGATTTCAAATTACTTATTAGAAATATTCCTGTGGGTATCATGTTGAGGATTACTTTTCCAAGGTTATTATAGTGCCTGTATCGTTAGGAAAATGAGGTGTAATTCTACCTGCTATCTCACTCCAAAGGCTTCCTCTACCTTTGGACAAAAATCAACTTCCAAGTCAAGGAGTGGGACATTTATCTTCTGTTTCACCCTCGCTTCCCATCACATTTTGGATGACAAGCTGAGGGTGGGAAAAAGGGCTTTCTCAAACCATTTGCTTCTAATAATAGAGTGCAGGCTTATCTCTTCTTTCAAAAGAGCTGATGTGACCCCCAGAGGGAGCTTAGCGTTAGAAAAGGCCAGCGCCCGAGAGTGGAATTGTTCAAGTTTTGCACTCGCGCTCATTTGTGAGCAGAGAAACAAGGAAAGTGCTTGTGGAATGAATTCAGGGCAATGCAGTGCAAGTACGAGTGTCAGAGAGCTACAGTCCCAGAGACTCTTGATGGGAGGCGAACCAAATCCCTGAGTGACCTTGAGCAAGTCACTTCACTTCCCTAAGCCGAAACGGCCTTCCTGTATCTATGGGTGGTTGGGTTGCAGCACGGATGCATGTATCAATTATCTGCATTTGGGTTTACCTGAGGCAAATCTTTCAGATTCACTGACAGCACTCACCATTTAATTATTTTTCCGAGTGGACAGTTCCCTCGTTCTGCAAGAAACACTAACATTTCCATTCCTTACTTTCCTGACATGTAGGTCTCTTGTAGTTCTTGCTTCCTCTAGCTCATCGCTGCTGGGAAGCCCCTTGCCACATAAATGACACTGCCATTTTTGCTCCAGGGACATTTGAAAGGGCAGTATAGCTTTTCCTAAAACCTTTCAGAGAGCCTACAAGAAAGCCGCCCAGGTTTTTATTGAGGTATCAACAAAGAGAGGAGATGGGAAAGGAAATCTCTTTCCAGCACATCCTAAGTCAGTCTTCAAAGCAGGAGTCCTTGCTTTGCTGGAAGGGAATGTCCACAAAATTTTAAAGCACTGAATCTGATAAAAAGCACCAATCCATTTCCAAACCCAATACCAGTGAGTTTTGAATAGCCTTCTCTTCTCCCGGTGCAGAAAATGGAAGGTTGACTTCATTTGCATTCACACATTTTTGTCCTTCGAATTTGAAAGATGTAATTGCTCTCTGGCTATGCAAACATGGCTGATTTTGACCTGTCCAAAATGAATAAATCACCCCTTGAAAAGTGTTTGGAGAACCTGAAGAGATCAACCACATTTGTTTTACTCTCATGACTAAGTCTCCTCAGCTAAAACAAAGTAAGAACATTATGCAATTATTTAGAGGAAATTCGGGACCTTTGGGACAGTCAATCATATAATTCAGGCAAAAGTGGATTTGGGGCCCTGACATTTGCAGATAATTGTGCAACCCTCAGCTGTGTGAGCCGGTTCTAGGAGAGCTCGCACCTTCGATTTGCCCCTTTTCTCCCATTCTGCTTCACTTTGTGCCTCTTGATTAGCAATAAAATGAATAAATCACACACAGACCCTGTCTTGGCTCTTGTGAGATATGCTAAGAGGAACGAATACGAAAACTGTAAAATACCAAACTAAAGGTGTCCTCCCCAACCTCATTTCTCATTTAAAAAAAAAAAAAAAGACGAGAGAAAGACTCGTTCAGCAAACATGAGCTTCGAAACTAAGGCTCAGCCCAGATGTTATTAAGTATAAATATTTATAAGACCCATAAAGATCCTGGCTAAGCTCAATTTTGCCTTAATGTGGCAAATGTTTCAAATTCGGCTCTTGCACTGTTTGAAGCCTTTAGAAGGCAGGATACAGTAGAAAACGCATTACTGCTGGTGAGAGCAGGGAAGTTTCTCTTTTATGTTTTATGACCAGTTTTTCATTGGGGGTATTGCTTTTCTCAGGAATCACTTCTCGAAGCCTGTCTTTTCCAAGAAGCCAGAAGAAGGTATGTTTGCTGTGGTCATGAATTCAAGGGGGCACTGAGTAAGGCCCCCACATGGTGAAACGTGCATCCTCGATGTGAACGGGTGGAGGAAAGCCAGGTTCTCTTTGTTCTTTCCCCGTTTCGGTTATCATGAAACATACAACAAGATCCTAAAAGTCTCAGTGTAATCATCCGTTCAGTGGGTATGCGACTATTATAAGAAGCAGTGCACTATTCTCTCATGCTTTTAAACCTTTAATTTGGCTAATTAGTGCTTGCTTTTCCAAAGGGAAACGTTTAGCCACACTATGAAAACAACTGCTTTAACTTTTAGAGGCTTAAGTGAAAGAACTGTGGGCATACAAGCTGTGATTCTGTGATGAAACGGTTCTAACTATATGATGGTTGGAGCTCCAGATTCTTGAACAGGGCTCGATGTATGAAGTCATTATTATTTTTCATCCATTTGTGTTATGGTAAGAAAAATCCTCTGCCCACATGTCTTGTCCACCTATGAACCATGCAATGCCTAGCGATCTAAAACCCCTTTGGTTAAACACATCATGTTAAGATAACACATACCTACCTGCTGCAAAAAGATTTATTAATAAGTAGGATGATTCATCTGTGTATGGAGATAGAAAGAACCTTGAGTTTCCCCCTTAGGATAAGTCCTAATCTGTGAAATAATTCCTGCTTCATTGGGAAAGTCTTGAGGCTCTTTCAGCCAACTGGCAGCAGCCTGGGTCTGGCCCCTATCTCTCCACTGTGGCGATGGGAGGCCTTCCTGTTGCTGAGAGCTCAGGAATGGAGGCCCGTGGCCCTTCCCCAGCACCTGGCTTCCACAGTTTTAGCAAGTTCTCCAGGCAAGTCCATGCTGGCCCCACCCGGTTCCCTACCCGCATTCTCACCCACCCGTCAGCCCTTTTTGGCTCCTGAACTTGGTAATTAATGTTGACCCTGGGTGCACTTATCTCTTCAGTGGAGGCCTTCATCTGCTGGACACATCTGGAAAATGCTCCGTGGTGCTTACCTGGATTCCCTGATTAATGTAGATGTAAAGATTTTATCAAGGCTCCTGGCGGCTGGACTTCAAGATGTAATCACAAAATCAATCCACATAGACTAACTGGGCAGAGACTCACTAAGAAGACATCCCACAATGTCAGGCACTTAATTAAGGCACTTTGGCTCCTCTGCCCCAGATTGATTCTTTTCTTTGCCTAACAGGTGATGCTGCTCCTCTAGGTGGACGCCCCACTCCCATCCTGGAGACCACTCTGCTTTCAGAGCCTTGCAGTTCATAGGACGACCACCAGGGGGAACCTGTGCATCATCCCACTCCCCAGGGAATGGACCAGCCAGGACCAGCAAGATCCCTCTTGCAGTTGCAGCCCCCCAGCCAACTTCAAGAGGCAGCTCACAGGATCTGTAACATCTGCTCTGCTGCATTTTGTTTGCTGAGCTCCATGATTCTTCCCTTAGCTTCAAGCATCTACTGAGGATAAGCAGAAGCTCCTCTCTTCCCCTCATTTTCCCCTCCCGCTCTGCACCTGAGTGGACAGTAGGGCAGAGGGATCCTCCGACCCCTGGGTGCTCAGCCTGCTGCCCTGACCTTAGCATCTGGGAACACCGGCCAGGTTGGTTGGCTTGATATTGACGTTTCTCATTGGAAATTCAAAGACTTCACACATAGAGGTTATTAACAATGTAAGCACCTTGTGAAAAGTAGCACAGATCAGAGATTATCAATTTACTGCCGCTTGACAATACTGAGCTCATTCTATGCAGCTATTGCCTGGCCTTGATTCGTCAGGCTCATCTGGCGTGATTTTAGCACATTATCATTTAATTCCACAAACATTTGCCAGGCATTGTGCTGGGGATATACTTGCCATGCTCCAGTAATTTACAGAGTAGTGAGGGAAGAAGTCAAGTCAACAGGCCATTATAAAACAGGGTGTTCTGGCAAGAGCTAAGGGGAAAGGGCTTCCAAAATAAGGCACTGTCCGACTCAGTCCTGGAGGATGAGTCACCTCGCCAGTCCTCTGTGGCATCTGAGTAGCCCTGGGCCAGAACCATCAATAGCAACTCTAGTGCCTGAGCGCCTGGCTATAGAGGAGCAATTCTATTCCCCTGTAACAGCAAGGGACAGGAAGGCTCCAGAGACATTCAGGCTTTCATTTATTCATTCAGCCTTTACTAGAGTACCTACAACATGCCAGACAGCAAAACCGGTCCAAAATAAACCAGGCTGGGCAGCACTCTTCATCACATAGGGAGGCTACTCACCCGGTGGTGCCCACATTCGGCACCAAAATCTTGAGTCCAATAGTCAAGTAGAATCCACCCAGTCCTGGCCTGAGAGACAAAGCACGCTGTTCTTCCTCTCTGGGTCCAGGCCATTGGCTGTCCTTGGGGATTGTCTCTGCTGTAGCCAGAATGTGTCTCATCCACAATTCAGTGGTCTAAGAAATACAAAATTTTAAGTGTTTTCCATAACTTTATTTCTATTTCAAGTTCCTGTTCCACCTGAGGGTCAGAATCAGGTTTTCCATTTATTCTGGATTTCCTCTCCCCACTTTTCCCAGAGTGGTGTTGACGTTCCATGAGCTTGGTTATATTGAGGCAGGAGAGTTGGGGGGGGTGGGATTTAGTCCTTGAGTCATCTGTCTGGTCTGAGGTGTCAGCTGATCCTGTCTACACAGCCCCTCAAGTAGAGGCTCTTTTCACCAAGGAGAGACATTGAAATAAGTTCTTTCCGCTGTTCCCATGGGACCCAGGCCCACCAGCAAACTCTCTCTGCGGTTTTGTCTTTTAAGACTCTGTTCTGGAAAACTATCAGGGCATCGTCTGAGGTAGCCACCCTGGGACTCCATTCTCATTCCTGGGGAGCATTTTTTTTTAGAAGCTAGAGGGGAAATCCTTTTTCATTCTTGAGATTTTTCTCTCGGAGAGATTTCTCATACCTTCAGGTCTGCTTTGGAGCACGAAACAATACCCTTATGGGGTTAGGCTTTGGAAAACCAAGGTAGGAGGCAGGTCTCCCTTGTACTTTATAATTTTTTTTAAGAAAGTGCTTTATTTCAACCTTATTTCCATTTTCTGTTTAAGAGTCTGTGGAAGAATAGACTCGAATGGTTCCTACCCTTTCAGTGGCCTGCGCGGTGGGAGTCGCAGACCAGGCTTCATGGCAGGTTGAATGCTGCAAGCTGCAGCAGTGGACAGGCTCAGAGGGCACCTGCGCCAGCGGACCAGTCTGTGACCTTGGGTTGAGTAGCAGTAAACCCAGGAGCTGGAACAGTCCATTCGCCCTGAAATTTCTCCTTGGTCCTGGCCTTCTCAGCGGCCGCCTGCTCTTCCTTCCCCACCACTTCAGGATCTCCGTGGAAGTAGACATCAGGCATGACCACCCACGGGTGTTCTAAGGAGACAATACCAGGCACGGCACTAAACTTTCCGGCCGGCACCCAGCGCACCAGACCTGCTGAGCAGGCTCCCTTGATATTGCAAGGGATGGCAGGGTCTGCATCGCACAGAGGAGAGTCCGTATCATAGAGAGCCGTGGTAGGCAGGTTAATATATGGCGTCCGGGCTGAGAGGCTGGAGGACAGCCCTGGGATTGGTAGTCACCAGAAGTCTCGGCTCCTTGAAGGCAAGATCTCGTTAGTGAGGGTTCCTGGAGTGAAGCGGCCAATGGTAGGAGTGGATCCCGTGGCAGCAGCGAAGTTCAGCACAGCCCCCTGGCCAGTAGTCCTGGAGGATGTGACAATTGACATCAGCCGGGTTTTCCATGGCAACAGTAGCTCAAGCTGCAAGCAGAAACTTCTCCCAGGTTCTCTTCCTATGTATGACGTAGATGCCATCACTTTTCCTTTTGTAGATGTACTGATCTGTTTGGAGGTCAAGGTTGGTGCCACTGAAGTGGGACATCCTCCCCTTTCAGTTGCAGGACATCAAGGGCTCCGGACATTGTGAAAGAGTCCCTTTACCCAGAACAACACTGTATGAACTCCTCTCTGGGTACTGCGAAGAGGTGCCTTCTGCAGCTTGTGGCTGAGCCATCTACCTGGCCCTCAGGCAATGCAGAAGGAGGGGACACAGGGGAAGAAGGAGGGTTCCCAGGAGAGAGATGTTAAAAATCGGTTAATGTCTCTGCTAAAGTATCAAAGATGTTATTCTACCACATCAAGGCATTCTTCGTTTTAATCCCTGCCTAGACCAAGTTCCAAGTTCATGTTAAGAACAGTCTTTCATCTACCCGCTCTGTGTGGCTTCAATGTGTTCTACAAAAAGGTTGCCTCCAGATTTATTTCTGCTCCTCCAACCCTGTACCTGTCTCTCTCTAAGGGTAAGTCTCCCAGCACTGAGGCAAACAGAGGTGTGGATATAATATAGCTTGATGGAAAAGCCTCAGTGCCATAGAAATTTGGGCCAACCAGATCCCCCACGAGCCCCAGCTCCCCCACACTTCTCTGGGTAAATCAACCACCACACATCTCTGGGCTACAGTCACTTGGGAACATCACTAGGCAACTATCTCACCACACACCCCCTCCCCCACAATAAAGAGAATTGACTAGTAGCAAACCATAAGAGACTCTTAAGGATAGAGAACAAACTGAGGGTTGATGGAGGGAGGTGGGTGGGGGATGGGCATTTAGGAGGGCACTTGTGATGCGCACTGGGTGTTGTATGTAAGCGATGAATCACTGAATTCTACTCCAGAAACCAATATTGCACTGTATGTTCACTGACTAGAATCTAAATAAAAATTTGAAAAACACAAAAACAAAACAAAAGAGTTGACTAGGCTCTGGAAAAAACAAAGATCAAAGCCACAGAACAGGCATGCCCTCAAAGAACTTATAGTAGAGAAAAGGACACACAACATGTGTTTGAGGTAAGAGAAGGAGTTCAGTGTGAACATGCACTGTTTGAGTTCATTGGCAGAAATTTCTGGAACTAAGGATGGAACCAGTAAGATATAGATGATAATTCAACACTGATAGGGGCCAAGATCATTACAACAAGAAGAGCTGCTATATTGAACAATCTATGTCCCAGGCCACGAGATATCCTAATGTCTTCACATGCATCTTCTCTTTTAATGAGGTTGCTATTATTATTATTATTATCATTATCCCAATCAGAAGTGAGAAAACTTTACAAAGGCTAAAGAACTTGTCCAAGGCCTTGGAACTGATAGGTGGGGATGATGGGGGTCAAGGTCAAGCCGAAGGGCTTCGAATCCATGCGCCTAACCAGGATGCTGCATGTCTTGACCAGACCCTTATGTGCCTCCACCATTCTGTTGTGAGCAATTGCGAGAAGCGGCGCCATCATTTGTCTCTTGGATTTCCCCACACCACCACACACGCCAGGCCTCCACTTGGTGCCATTGACTGACTGACTTTTTAAGTCTCCTGCTTTGTGAGGTGGCTGTGAAATGTTATCTGAGACATTGAACTTCATTCCACAAACTTGCATTGCATATCTAAAGAAGGCAGGTGTGAGGGTGGTATTCAAAGATAAGTAAGACAGGATCCCTAGCCTCAGGAAATTTCTGATTTGTGTGCAAGGAGGAGGGAAAGTAAGGAGTAGAAAAACAGCTCAAACCAGCTCCGTGCCCTAGTGCAGGCACTGGGAATCTTCAGGGCTCCAAGCCAGGTCGCGGAGACACTATGAGCCCCGTAAGCAGCCTCGGGAGCCTCGATACAGGACTGACACAGGCACAGCGGGTCCTGACAATGTTTTTACTTTTCTTTTAAATCAGAAAGACAATGACTAATAGTAATGAACTCAGCCTGGATTATACTTCTCTTACGCCGACACAGACATTTAAAACTTTTTATTTATCTATTTATTTATTTACTTGTTTACTCATTTGTTTATTTGCTTATTTGCTTTGCTTACTGACTTACTTATATGGAGGTAGGAGCTCACGAAAGCAGAAGTGTCCAGGGCCCAACTCAGTGCATACTGGATTCTATAGGTACTGGATTTATAAGGTACCAAAAATTGTCATTGGCTCTGAAACTTGGGGTAATGTTTTATCATTGAACATAACATCTCAAGGTCGAAAACTGAGAGGAAAACAACCTTCGAACCATGATATTTTGTCCTTATAAGATCAGGGGGCAAAAAAAGAGAAAGATCTAAACACCAGCATCCCCCTTCTTGGACCCCAAGTAGCATCCCTGTGTGTCCGAAATCCTGGAATTATTCAGAATCGATTCTAAGAACGGGGCCTGATCTCTCTCCCTGCCGTAAGTGAGGATGCAAAGTGCCAAGAGCAAAAGCTGCGTTCTGGAAACACGTACGCAGCCTACGCATGCTGCTGGTGATTGAGAAAGGAAAGCCTCACCATCCCACCTGCTTCAATTCTGTGGCTCGTCAGTGGGCACAGGAGGCCCTGCTGGCTACCGGCTGGGGAGTCAGACTCGGAGGGGGCACCAGAGCTGGAGTCGAGAGTGCTGGGCGGTCAGGAGGAGGTGCCTGTGGAGAGGGGAATGCCGGGCCACTGGTGTCAGGGCTGGCGGGAAAGGCAGGGCGCTCAGTGCAACCCCGAGGGCAGGGGCTAGCCCAGAGAGGGCCTGTTCCCCAAGGCCCTCAAGGAATGGCCCTGGGTGTTAAGCTTCTTTCAAAGCACCACGAGGACTTGCTGGAATCAGGGTGAGGGCAGTTAGATGACATCTGTGAGGGGTAAAATGAGACAGTGACTCATGCTAGCAAATGCTGACCGATTATACCTCATACCTGAAGTGCAAAGTGACATTTCTCGCCCTTTCCCCAAATAAATCTTCCCTGCGCTGCATTCTCTGAGGACCTCAAGGCCTGTCAAGGACTTGGCCCTGAGCTCACTGAAACCACAGTAGATTGCCAAGTTTTGCAGATGTTTGCACTGACTGCTTTATGTTTTGCAATATTCTAGAGCTGTTCCCAAGTGACGTTCATCCATTCACCAAGTTAATGCTTAATAAGAATGATCTACAAAAGTTGACAGCTCCAAAAGATGAGGAGAGGGACAACCACCTCCAATGAGAGTGGATGAGCAAAATAAATAAATACAGTGTGGTCCCCAACGGCTTGTGGTGCAGGAAAGGGGACTTGAGCAGCAGTTCCTAGGAAAAGAAAAGAGGACAACGGTGTTTATGGACACATGGGCATGTTTCTTTTCCTCAGAAGTGCTGTGAGCCCCCACCTGGGCTGGGAATGCTCCTGCTGACCCGAAGCGGAGTGCGGTTGACGATACGGATGAGCTAGCCACAGATGAGCTGTGCCTGAACTCGACATGGTGGCTCTTAAGGAAACATGGATCAGTTCAATAGCCAAGGAGGGGTTAGTACCCAGGGCAAGAAAAGTTCGGTTAACTCTGAAGGAAGCAGAATGATCCCAAAGCTCCAAAACTTGAAAACAATTCCTACTTTTTTAACCTGCTTTTATCGATAGCATCTCATTTAATGCTGGAAAAATCCTGTGGGCATCCGCATGAGTATCTCTATAGAAAGGCAGGGAGTTAAAGTGTTTCCTAAAGGTCAACCGGCAAGTTAGCAGATCCGGGGTTAAAGGACCCGTCTCTATTCCTTCCCAGCATTTTGTGTGATGTGTAAAATGCTACGTATGCTTTATGGCTGTGATGCACTTCATGGTTCACACATAATGTCTCCAATCCTCCCCTCGACCCTACAGGAGTGGTATTATCATCTTCATTAAAAGATGGCAAAATTAACACTCAGGGAGAGATTACACAACAGACCTGAGGTCACAACCGATTCAATAAAAATACGAGGCCTCCGTCTTGTGCTAAGCCTGGGGTTTCTCAGATATTAAGCAAAGCAAGGATAATTGAGAAGAAAGAATTACTAAAGGGTCTCAGTCAAAGTAAGCTGTATTTGAAGGAATTTTTTTTTTAAAGGCAAAATAATCATTTGGTGCACTGTGGGGGTTTTGTGTGTGTGTGTGCTAACAGGCTGAATTCCATGTAGGAATGGGAGAAGAGCTGTAATTGCTTGGAAGGATTGCAGATGTACCCAGACTCGTTTTATTAATTAAGCAGGCCTGGATGTTAATTCAGTTGCTATGCATCAGAGCTCCCGGGAAATGCATGCAGAGGCGGAACCTTTAAGGAGATTTATATATAATGCAGGTGGGAATTTTAGAGACGAGAGGAGGAATGTGGTTGCACAACCATGCTATGCTAAGCACAGAATCCAGTTTCTTAATAGCGTCCGTGGCCTGTGCCAGCCCCAGCCCCACACCAGCTGGAGGACATGAGGAAGGATCTGGACAATTATAACAGTAAATATAATCGAATCATCATAGTAAGAAAGCATTTTTATAAAACCCAATTCTGGACCTACCCTCTTTGTAGGAAACCCAGCCTGCCTCAGTTTCCCCCCAGCTGGTGATGAGGCCAGACTTGCTGTCTCACGGTGGGCACCAGCCTCCTGCTGCCCCAGGTCCCCCCACCCCCGCCACCTCCCCCTGCCCCGTGGCAGCTTCCGTCTCTGAGCCGCCAAGCTGCTGATGCTGCAGAGGCCTGACATCGCCTTCCAGCTGGAGGCTGCCCCGGCTGACCCCGGGCTGTCCTGTCCCTGTCCCGCTCCAGAGACTGGCCTCAGGGGCAATCTTGTCTTTAACACGTGGCCTCCTCTGTTCCAGAGGTCACAGAAGACTGCGCCCAGAGCTCCCCGTATCTCACGGAGACTTTAATGAAACAGCTCTCCTATTTATTTGTGTTGCTGCCTCCATTGCCTGGGGCCATGGCACCAGGCCCAGAGCAGGGGGGCTGAGGGTTGGGGGTGGGGCTCAGCAGGGACAGCACACTTGCTGTCCAGTCGCTCAGCTCCTGGCCCTGACCCGCCATGCCGCATCAATTCTTTATCTTCCCCTCTGGTTTTCTTGGGCACGTCTGAATCCTGGGGTGAATACAGTTTAGCCTGTACCCTATGACACTCACTAAAGCTAAACAGGTTTTCCCCCAACGTGGGAGATTCCACCAGAAGGAGAACAAAGGTCAATGCGGTCATGTGGAATCTGATTAACACAAAGCTGCAGAAACACACTCCTGGGGTAAATGCTTTCCCCAGCCACCCCTGCCCCTTGGGCAGCAGGAGCCGTTCTTGCTGTGGCAGAATATGGCTCAATGTGCTTTGCTTGTCCAGTGGGGTGGGTTCAGCACCCACATTCAAGCTGGGTTCTCCTATTGTTATTTAAAAATGATATACATTTGAGAATGACACTATCGCTTGAATTTAAAAGGAGAGGGATTAAAAAGAAGTTTATTACATTGGGATAAAGAAGGAAATGTTGCTCTTTAAAAAATCAGGATTACTAAGGCATAATGTACATACCTCCTCTTCAGTGTATAGTTGGGTGACAAATACACACAGTAGGGTATGAACCACAATCACGTTTCCACTCCTTCCCCCCAGAAAGTTCCGTGTGTCCCTTGGCACACCCACAGCCTATACCCCAGCCTCCCACAACCATCAATCTGTTTTCTGTCCTTATAGCTTTACCTTTCCTAGGATGTCATTTAAATGGAATCATACAGGGTATATAGTGTTTTGTGTCTGGTTTATTTCATCTAGCACAATGCCTTTGAGATTCCTCCACGTTGCTCTCTGTACCAGGATTTCATTCCTTTTTACTGCGGAGCAGTATCCCTTATATGGACACACTGCAATTTGTATGTACATTCACCAGTAGATGAATATTTTGGTTGTTTCCGGGTTTTAGCTGCTATGAACATTTGTTTATGAGTCTTTGTGAAAACATATGTTTTCACTTATTTGGGGTAAATACCTAAGAGTGGGATTGCTGGGCAGTTTGGCGAGTATATATAGAGGATCTTTTGAAGCTAAGGGGAGTTTAAGAATGTTGCTTGGGTAGCTTACACAGGGAGTAACATATCAAGGTGATAGATTTTAAGAAGAATTAGCTCAGCTCTGAGCTCTGTCCCGCCTTCCCAGGCCTGAGGTGAGTCCATTTACTGCTTTGTTGGTCTGGACACAAGGGATGGGGCAGGTCTCTTTCATTATTAGGGGGGCTCCACCACTTATCAATGGCATGACCTTGGGCAAGTACTGAAGTTCATGATGCTTTTGTTTCCTTCGCTTTAAAATGAGCCACAGCATTGTGCCTACTTCACAGAGACATGTGAGGATTTTTTAAAGTATATAAGTAAAGAGTGTAATACAATGGCTGGCACCCAGCAAGGACTCAATAAACACCACCTATTTAAAGTCCAGGGAGAAATCAGAACCAGAATTTAAACTGAAAGAGATCATAGCAGAGATCATTTGGCTTCCTCAGAAGCTCTGGTATTTTGCATCAAATATGCTCACCAGATACCATGAAGAACACATTCATGCGTTCAACGCATATTGAGGGCCTGTTGAGGGTCAGGTAAGACAGGCCCTGTTCCCATCCTTCGTATGGGGTTTACAGTCTGGTCAGAGAGGCAGGCGCCATGAAGGGTACATCTTGTGTGTCACGGCGATCTTGAATGAGCACAACAAAAGCAGAGAGGACAGGGGAGAGTTTACAGCAGTACAGGTCTCCCAGCAGCCCCCCTCGCCCAGCCCCGGGGCACTAAGATACCCGTTTACAGTTTCTTTTTTTTTTTTTTTTTAAGATTTTATTTATTCACTTGAGAGAGAGAGAGAGCACGAGATGGGAGGGGGGTCAGAGAGAGAAGCAGACTCCCCGCTGAGCAGGGAGCCCGATGTGGGACTCGATCCTGGGACTCCAGGATCCTGACCTGAGCCCAAGGCAGCCGCTTAATGGACTGAGCCACCCAGGTGCGCCCCCTTTACAGTTTCTAACCTCAGCTCAGTGATTGCCTGCGCTTAAGAGGAAGGGAAAAGCAGCTCCTCCTGATCTCCTTCACTCATTTTCCCCCTATTCATTATTCATCAGCAAACACTTGCCTGATGCCCTTTAGAATCAGGCTGCTGTCCTGGGTGCCGAGGCCATGTGCACATGGGAATAAGACAAGTTTCTCCTGCTGGGGGATTTCCAACAAAGTCGAGGATGAGACCAGGATGTATACACAGTGACAGCCCCTCTCCCTGCTTGCAACCACTCCATGAAGAGGATCATCGCAACTTTGATGAGTCCATGGCAGACGAAGCTAAGCACCATTTCCGCCGGCCCAGATTTAGCAACAGCATGATGCCACAGACTCGCTGCTTTGGCTGAAGGGGACCCACAGATGTGGGGGGGTCTTCTCCTTGGGGGCCCGAGGGAGAAGTTAAAGCCCCCTGAGGATGAGGTGGTGGAGCAATGCAGGACACACCATCAGTCCCCTCTCTGAAGCCAGATGGTACTCGCCAGAGACTTCCAGAGGAAACTGAGTGTTAACACACAGCAGAGCTGGTGTGGAACATGTCTTGGAAAATAACAACTGTTTCAGGAAATTGGAAAGGCACTAACATGCTGAGAAGCCAATCCTGATGCGCAGCAACCAGGACCTGCGAGGCAGTCTCAGGGACTAACAGATTGGCCCTTCTCGTGGGTCTCAGCCAGGTCCAGCCAAAGGTGGCGACTGGCCAAGCAGTAGAGTTAATGCCACCTATTGTGTTCCCCTTTCGTCGTTACCTAAGTTTTCAGGTGCACCCACTGAATGCCTTCTGAGTGCTAGGCACAGTGCTCAGTCCTGTGGGTAGGTATGGGTTGCACTGGCTTCTCAACACCCTCAATTCCTTTGGGTACTCGTTCCTTCCCCCACCCCCGAATCATGTGGTGCTGTGGAGCTATCCATCACAGGTTCATGCCCTCCTAGTCAAGAGATGGCCATGACATCCAGGCACCACCATTCTACCCCTTTCTCTGGTGGTCAAGATTGGTCTTGGGGTGGTCATATGACCTGAGCTGGACCCGTTAGAGACTTCTTTGCAGCCCAGGTGTGAAAGCTTTGTGGTGAACTATGGTACTGAACTACATATCTTAGAAGGTCCTTTCCAGTATGTTTTCAGACAGGGCGGGCTATAAGAGATATTCTTTTGGGAGATGTGGAAGACAGAAGGGAAGCGGTAGCCATTTTGTAGGATATGCATACCTTCTCCCAAGTTATTCGCTCAAATACTAATTTGGGTGCTGCTGTAAAGGAATTTTGCAGATGTAATTAAAGCCCCTGATCAGTTGACTTGAGGTTAGGGACATCATCCTGGGTTGGCCTAACTTAATCAGCTGGGAGTCCTTAAAAGAAGGTTTAGGCTTCCCTAGACAGTGGCTTGCACCCATGCCTGTGGTGTCCAGCCTGCTTCTGAATTTCCCCCTCTATAGGCCTGCTCTCTGGATTTCTTATGTGCTTGGCCAGCCAATTCCTCACGATAGATCTCTAGGGGTTTGTATGGGCGTGCGCGCGTGCGTGCGTGTGTGTGTGTGTGTGTGTCCTATTGCTTCTGCTTCCCTGATTGAACCCTGACCAGTACAACAAAAGACAGGGTTTTATGTTTGGGTTATTATCACAGTCTGCTAGCTGTCCCATGCATCCATTTTCTTCTCCTGTTATACTAGGACTTCTGATTTTCAGCTAGGCTCATAGCCACCATGAGGTTCAAAAGTCAAAAGGTAAGTATTGACCCAAGAGAAGTAAGAACAAATAGTGACACAAAGATTTGTACACTGATATTTGTAGCAGCTTTTTAAAAATTATTATTATAGCTAGGAACTAGAAAAAAACCAATTGTGCATCAGGTAGTAAACGGATAAATGACCATGTACATCCATATAATGGGGTATTACTCAGCGATAAAAAGGAACAACTACCATTCACAAAGCAACATGGACAAATCTCAAAAGCATTCAAAAGCTAAGTGAAAGAAACCAGTCACAAAGGCCACTATTTGCAAATCATATATCTGATAAGAAAATTGCATCCAGAATATCTATGTAACTCTTACAAAGCAAAAATAAAGACATGTAACCTAATGGAAAAGTAGGTCCAGCAAAATCTCAATAGGGATATCTCCAAAGGAGATACATAAGTGCCAATAAGCACATGAAAAGATGATCAACATCAATAGTCATTAGAAAATGCAACTTAAAACCACAATGAGATACTATATTACCCCATTAGGATGGCTAAAATAAAAAGACAGACAATTAGATGTGTTGACAAGGATGCTGAGGAAATGAGTACTTTCCCCAGGGCAGAAAGAAGTGGAGTTATCAACAGAGATAGAGAGCAGAGGCAGGAGATCCTTTATAATTCAGAAGAGGAGCGACTCTGGAGGAGAAGCCCATAGGCAGCTGCTTCAGGTGCTGCTAAGTGGTCAAGGAGGAACCAGAGAAGTAAAGAGGGGCATGAACAAAGCAGGTCTTCCATGTTCCCCAAGATAGCCCCACTGGTTATACCACACCACTGTGACTTGCAGGCTTGGGAAGAGGGGTGGGAAGAAGAGCTTGAAGAAGTCATAGGAGTGAGGCAAGCTCTTTAGGAAGACCTGGATGTATTTCTGGGTACAAAGGACTCCCCCAGCAAGTGCAGTGCTGTGGGAGGAGGCTGAGAGCCCAGGAAGATGGGGTGGGCTGGATGAGGAGTAGGGTCCATGGTCCTTTCCCCAAGCTACAACCCTTTCTCCTCTTTCTCCAGTCAGAATGAATAACAGACATCTTTGCTCAGGATATTAGAAAACTTAGTTTCTCAGGCTAAAAGCCCTTTGGTGTGATAATAATAATTGTAACTGATTTATTGGAGGCATAACTCATTGGATATAAGCATGAAATGGTTTTATTCTTTCCAATAACTGGCCCTTGATAAAGTCCACGTTGAACTCTCCTTTCTAACCAGGGACCAGGTGCCCTCATCACACCGATTTGACCAGTCCCATTAGTTTCCATCATTCTTGGTGACTCAAATAGCTCAACTAGTTGGCATCTAAAACTCAGTCTTTATCGTGAAAATGTCTTCGTTCTTGAACTGGGGCTATCACGGCTTTGAGAGGAGGAGGCTGTGTGCTCTGGCTCTGATACTCGTCCCTTCCAGTAAGAGCTGGCTTCCCCACGGTCGTGCCGGAAGGAGGCAGCGTCTCTGCTGGTGATCCTCGTGGAGGTACATGCCCCTGACCTTACGTGGCTCAGTCCGGTTCCGTGTGCTCTGTGGGTGGCCTCATGTGAGGTGGTTGCCTCTGCACAGCCAGTGTGGGGGCTCTTCGTGGAGAAATGTTCAGTTTCACCTCCACTCCTGAAAATAGTTCAGCTCCACTAGCAATGCCTATCTGCCACCCATTCTCCAGACGTGATGCCTCATTGACCCTGGCTCTCACGCCTTTAGTAAACGCTGTGCTCCTTCATGGCCATAGACACCTCTGGCCCCCTCCTCCCTAACCTACCATGGCCATGAATGTTCACTTCGTAACCCAGGTGGGGCTCCCTAAGAAGCAGTGGTGCTAGATAAAATATGCCAAATATACTAGAAAGTTATTCATTGTTCTTCTGCAATTCAAACTGATCTGGGCATCCTGCGGCTTTACCTGCTAAATCTGGCAACTGTGAACTGAGATGCAGTCAGAACAAAGACCTCAACCCACCCTCCAGGGAGTTCTGGAGCTGGGTAGATCCTTTAGAATTGCCCCGCATTGGGCGCCTGGGTGGCTCAGTTGGTTAAGGGACTACCTTCGGCTCAGGTCATGATCCTGGAGTCCCGGAATCGAGTCCCGCATCGGGGTCCCTGCTCAGCGGGGCGTCTGCTTCTCCCTCGGACCCTCCCCCCTCTCATGTGCTCTCTCTCTCTCTCATTCTTTCTCTCAAATAAATAAAATCTTTAAAAAAAAAAAAAAAAGAATTGCCCCGCATTGAAGGGAAGCTGGCTGGGGCTTTATACTCCCCAAATGACCCATCACTAGATGAGGGCTGCCCCGGGAAGGTGTGACCTTGGGCAGCGCAGTGCTCTTCAGCAAGGTCCAATCCGGCATGAGAGGCTCAGCTGAGGGCTGTACGCCGCCAGCCAGTCCAGCATATAGAAGTTACACCTCTCTCTCCAGTGGAAACCAGGTGTCATTGGAACTCACCATACAGAGGTTTCACCTCCGTCAAACAGCAGCTAGTGGCAGAAGAATTTGAATCGTCATGAGGGCAGAGGGCAAGAAGCCAAGGTAAGAAAAAGCTGCACTGCCGCAGACTGGACTATTTTGTGAGGGAACCAATGATTTTGTTTGGGCACGACACCCTTACCAGGCATATCGTGGGTATAAAATGCGCACAATTGAGTTTAAAAGCTGTAAGCCTGAAGTGTACTGTTTTATGACCTCTTCAGATTTAACAGTGGGGCTCCGTGAGCATCCTCTCCCTTTAACAGCTGTGTGTGCGGGGCTCACATTCTGGAAGCGAGGCTCACATTAAGGCACGGTGGGCGCTGCACCCCATCCTGAGCCCCGGCCCGCCCACGCCCTGCCCCACCCCCTCGCTCTTTCCCACGGTCCCCGCGGGCAGGGGTTGACTTCTGACACACCGGACACGACTTTGGCTGCCTTCAGCGAAGGTCTCCGAGGTGGGGCCGCCCCCACTGGTGTCCTGGAATGCCCCGCTCCGCTTCCTACACCCCTGCTGGCTCGGCAGATTCAGCCACTCACACCCACAGCCGCACCCAGGCCTTGTCATCACCGGGCTGCCCTCGCAGACACCCCGCACTCCCTCATCCCACTCGCTGGCCACAAACCCTGTTTTTCTAGTTCCCTCCCTCCCTCCCTTCCCTGGGCTGTTCTCCCAGCCAGGCAGGCTGCCCCGGGTCCCTCCCTACACCACAACTCAGCACCTCAGCCGCTCTCACATCAGCGTCCTTACCCCTTTCCCTCCACCTCGCCCACCCAGGGCATCGCACCTGGGGGCCGTTGGAGCAGTGCCCACAAGATGGAGCTGCAGAGTCAGAGCCTCCGGGTTGGCTGTCCTCCCAAAGCCACTCAGGGGCCCTCTTCCTCCAGACAGTTCCCCCTCACTCCTCCAAGAACGTCCCAGTCCCTCCTGCCCGCCTCTCTCCCTCCTTCCGGCAGGTGACCCCACCTGCTTCCTCACAGAAGACGAGGAGGCCTTCAAAGGAGATCGCCTCCGCTTTCTGCTGCTTCCTCAAGCCCACAAGCTTAGACACACCTCTCCGTCTCCCCTCTTCGCCCCGGTCTCAGAGGAAGCTGCAGCCCTTTCTGTCGGAGAGTCCTCTTCCATCTGGACTCCCAATCCTCTCTCCTCCCATATCTTTAGTCTCCTGCTACAATGGTTTCCTCTCTTACCAAATCACTTCCTTTCTGCTGTCTCTATCTGTTCTGATGTATAAATATACTCAAGATCGTACAGGACTTTAAGAGAAATTACCAACTGGCCCTAAGCTTTCAGTAAGTATCACCAGGTCCCTGTCCTGTTGGCACTTAGATTACCTGAGAATGAGCTATGGGTAAAGTTTCCGTTGTAAAGTTTCCATTTCCACATGCCCCACCTACAATCCAGGTCTCAGAAATACGCCTCCTGGCTCAGCCACCTCCCTGCAATGCCTACATCGCGACCCTTTTCAGTCTTAACTGGACATCACTCCAGTTCTTGGCTCTGTTGACTGTTCTCTCCATGACACCTGGCAACCACCTGAGGGCAAACAAGACTAAACTTTGAGTTTCTTAAGCAGTATTCTTATATTGTGTTTGCATCTCAGCCCTCATTAGCAGTGTTTGTTCATGCCTTTATTCTTTCCCTCACCGGCTTATCCAGCCACAGACCAGAGCTGAGTGTCTTCCAGGGCCAGTACTGTGCTCAGCATGGCCTGGAGTGGCAGGGGGGATGGGGAGGGACTGCTAATGGGTACAGGGTTTCTTTTCAGGGTAATGAAAATATTTTGAAATTGGATTGAAGTGATGCTTGCACAAACCTATACATCTACTGAAAAACATTGCATTGTGTGATGTGTGAATTATACCTCAATTTTTTAATTGGCTTACCTACTTTTTAATTTTTGAGTTGTAAGAGTTATTTGTATATTCTGAATACAAGTTCCTTATCAGATGTGTGATTTGATAATACCTTCTCCCATTCTGTAGGCTGTCTTTTTACTTTCTTGATGGTATCATTTGCAGCTCTAAATATTTGAGTTTTGATGTCATCTTCAGTTATCTATATCTCTGCTTATTTATTTATTGTCACCCGTGCTTTCCATGTCTGGAAAACCATTGCCTAATCCAAGGTTGTGAAGATTTACTCCAAAGTTTTCTTTTAAGGTTTTCTAGTTGTAGTTGCCTTTCCATTGAGGTCTATGATTTCACTTATTGTGTGAAGTAGGGACCCAATTTTCTTTTTTCCCCATTGAATTGTCTTGGCATCCTTGCTGAAAACCAATTGACTGTAAATGTATGAATTTATTTCTGGACTATCAATTATATTCCATTACTCTATATATCTCCCCTTATGCCAATACCACATAGTCTTGATTACTCTTTGTTGTAAGTCTTAAAGTTGGGAAGCATGAATCCTACAACTTTTTCTTATTTTTCAAGGTTGTTTTGGCTATTCTGGGTAGCTTGAACTTTCACGTGCATTTTAGGATTAGCTTGTCACTTTCTGAAAAGAAGCCAACAGGTCCTAGAAGATAACATAGGAGAAAACCTACATGACCTTGGGTATGGTAATGACTTTCTAAGTACAACACCAAAGGCATGAAATAAATAATTGGTAAACTGGACTTCATTAAAACTAAAAACTTCTGCTTTGTGAAAGACAGTGTTAAGAGGATGAGAAGACAAGCACAAACTATGCAAAGAACTCTTAAAAGTCAACAATAAACAATAAACAAAAATAACTCAATTAAAAAATGAGCCACAAACCTTAATAGACACTTTACCAAAGAAGATACACAGATGACCAATAAGCATAGGAAAGGATGCCCTACTTCCTTTCTATGTCATCAGGGAAACACAAATTAAAACAACAGTGAAATATCACTATACATCCATTAGAGTGGCCATAATATGAAATATTGACAACACCAAATGCTGGCAAATATGTGGAGCAACAGGAACTCTAAATCATTGCTGGTGTGAATGCAAAATGGTACAGCCATTTTGGAAGACAGTTTGGCAGTTTCTTACAAACTAAACATACTCCTATCATTTAATCCAGAAATTACGTTCTTGGTATGTACCCAAAGGACTTGAAAACTTACATCTATACAAAAATTTGCACATGGATGTTTATAGCAGCTTTTTAATAATTGCCAAAACCTGGAAGCAACCAAAATTATCCTTCAGTAGATGAACAGATAAATAAACTGCAGTACATTTAGACAGAGCAATATTATTCAGTGCTAAAAAGAAATGAGCTGTCAAGCCATGAAAAGACTTGGAGGAAGGAAGTGCAAGTAGCCAATCTGAAAAGGTTACATACTGTATGTTCCCATTCCATATGACATTTTGGAAAAGGCAAAACAATGGGGACAATAAAAAGCTCAGTGGTGGGAGTAGAGGTGGGAAGGCACACATGGGGAGAGAATAGAGGATTTTAGGGCAGAGGAAATACTCTATGATATTATAATAATAAATACATATTATTATCCATTTGTCCAAACCGTGGGATGTACAATACCAAGACTTCACTATCACGTAAACTATGGATTTTGAGTGATAATAATGTGTCATTGTAGGTTCGTCAGTTGTAACAAATGTACTACTCTGGTGAGGGGTGTTGAAAGTGGGCGAGGCTATGTCTGTGGGGGACAGGGAATGTATGGAAAATCTATGTACCTTCCCCTCAATTTTGCTGTGGACCTAAAACTGCTCTGAAAGAGTTGTTGTAAAAAAAGAAGAAGAAGAAGAAAAAGAAGAAGAAGAAGAAGAAGAAGCAGCAGCAGCAGCAGCAGCAGCCGCCATGAGGAGTTCGGTAGGTATTGCATTACAGCTGTAAATCAATTTTGGGAATATTGCCATCTTAATAATATCAAGCCTTCTAAGCCATGAACATCTTTCCATTTATTTAGAACTTTAAGTTTTTTAAACACTGTTTTGCAGTTTTCAGTATACATGTATTGTATTATTTTGTTAAATTTTTACTTAAGTATTGTTAAATTTATATCTAAGTATGCTATTGTAAATGAAGTTGTTTTCATAATTTCATTTTCAAATTGTTTATTGCTCATGTATAGGAATGCAACTGATTTTAGTACATTGAGTATTATTATAATGAAAGAGTGTTGGATTTTGACCAATGTTTTATCTGTGTCTATTGAAATGATCATGTGGTTTCTGTCCTTTATTCTATTAATATGATTTGCTACATAGATAATTTTTTATATGTTGAGCCAACCTTGCATCCCCAGAATAAATTCCACTTGGTCATGCTATATAGTCCTATATACATGCTGCTGGATTTGGTTTACTAGTACTTTGTTAGGAGTTTTGCAACTGTATTAAAAAGGGATATTGGTCTGAGTTGGTTTTCTTTTTAACTTGTGATGTCTTTGGCTGGTTTTGGTATAGGGTAATTCTGTGGCATTCTTGCCAAAAATGCATAACTTGAACTCAATCATGAGGATATCAGCCATACCTAAATTAAGAGTGACTCCAAAAAACAACTGGCCAGCACTCTTCAAAAGTGTGAAGGCCATGAAAGAGAAGGCAAGCCCCCCCCCAAAAAATGGGCCATAATAAAGGCAACTAAGTTGACATGACAACTAAATGTGAGGTGTACTATTAGATGAGAAACTGGAACACAAAAATGACATCAGTGGGGCAATTATTGAAATGTGATGTAGGTATATAGATTAGATAATAGCACTGGATCAATGTTATTTTCCTGACATGGATAATTGTACTGTTTCCTGTAAAATGTTAACATTTGGGGAATTCTTTTACTAGTTTTCCAACTTTGTTACATCTGAAATTATTACAAAATGAGGAGTTCAAAATTAGCAACAAAAAGATTTTAAGTGTCTGTGAAGGAAAGAACGTTTGAGAGCCAGAAAAGCATGAGAACCAAGGCCTTGTATCCAGTATTTCTGGCACCTGTAAGTGGTTGAGTAGTTTCTGGAACCCACAGTGTGGAGAAGGGAATGGGACCAAGGGCAGTGAGGATATCCTGAAGGCTGTGGGAAGTCATGGTGGGACTGGACGGAGACACAATCAGATGAGCTTTTTTGATGGATGACTTAGGAGACCAGCAGGGACAGATAGGTAATACAGGAGACAAGGGGGAGCCTAAGGGGAGGAAGTGATAGAATGTAAAGAAATACAAAGATTCTTTGTGAACTTGCAAAGAGAAATTATTTTGCCCAATGATGTTATAGTCTCCATGGTTTTATTGTAGATTTTTAAAAAAATCTAATATTGGAAGGGTGCCTGGGTGGCTCAGTCAGCTAAGTGGCTGATTCTTGATTTCAGTTCAGGTCATAATCTCAGGGTCATGAGATGGTGCCTCATGTCGGGCTCCACACTCAGCATGGAGTCTGCTTGTCTCTCTCTTCCCATTTGCATGTTTTTTCAAATAAATAAATAAATAAATAAATAAATAAATAAATAAATAAAATCTTTTAAAAAATGTTTAAAAAATAAAAATAAATTAGAAAATCTAATACTGGAAAGACTGAAAGGCCATACTGATGTCTGTATCTACAATGATAACAATCTTCAACCCCCAATTCAATCTCAGAGAACTGAGGAGTGTACTTGGGGAGGAATTAAAATGAAATGTGGGCTTTAAATGCAGGGAGCGCAAAGCAGGGGAGTTTCTTCATCATGCTAAAGAGATCTGGCTAAAGGGTCTGAAGATCCAATCTTTAGGAGCTATAGTTTCTCTCTCTGAGGATGAAGGATTCTCACACTGGCCTCCAGGAGAGACTTGAGAAAATTTCTGTCAATGGAGAGCTGAGGCAAACTGCATCTGGGTTGTGGTGACCTTGAGGAAAACAATTTTGACCAGAGAACTAAGGAGCTAAAAGGGAATGACAGTCTGTAATGGGAAGTGCAGGACAGGGAGGAAGAGAAGAAGCAGGGTGGCTGTCCCCCTTCCAGCCGGTTCCTTGGAGTTCTAGAGACACCAACCACCTTATTTGGGTCTCTGATATACTTTTAAAAAGGAAGGGGGGGGGCATTGAAACAAGCTTACATACATTCTGCCATATACAGAAATGTTTACATCCAAGAATTATTTTTTTCACCAGCATGTATCTATTGGGTTGTAGCATATGACATTGACAAATTGACAGCAGTAAGTTGTGGGGTAAATTGGATGGTAATATGGGACTAGACATAGTCTGGATAGGACACAGAGCGGTATAGGCAAGAGACAGTGAGAGCCTACATGGCTTAGTGGGTGGAGTCCCCAGACCCGGCTCTTGATTGAGCAGTGGGCAGATGAGACTCTAAGGAAGAGGAGGTTCAAAGGGCATGATCGGTGGTGCCAAATGCTTCTGCCAGAAGATGTGGAGACTGAAAGATAGCCAACAGATGTCTTATTGAGCAGTTCTTGAAGACTGTATTAGCTTCCTGTGGCGGCTATAACAAACTGCCACAAACTTGGTGCCTTAAAATAATGCACACTTATTTTCTTATAGTTCTGGAGGTCAGAGGTCCAAAATCAGGGAGAGAAAAAGTGTCAGCAGGGCTGGGTCCTCTCAAGGCTGTAGCAGGGAAATCTGTCCCTTGCCTCCTCCAGTTTCTAGAGGCTGCTGGTGTTACTTGGCTGATGGTGAAACGGGCCACTCTGGTATTGGCTTCCATCATCACAGTGCCTTTTCCTCTTCTGTGTCAAATTTCCTTCTGTCTCTCTCTTATAAGAATACTCATGATTGCATTTCAGGTCCATCCGGATAGTCCAGAATAAGCTCCCAATCCCAAGATCCTTAGCTTAATCACACCTTCCAAGTCCCTTTGGCCATGTGAGGTCACATCCACCAGGTCCAGGGATTAGGATGTGGATGTCTTTGGGGGGCATTACTCAGCTTCCCACAAAGACCGTGGTGACAACAGTTCCCTCACAGCTGGGGGTGTAGCAGCAGAATGCAGAGGGATGATGTTGACAGGGACCCTGGCTGGTTGACTCCTTTGAGACTGTGAGGGAGATGTAGGGGTGGGAGAATCCAACACCTAGGAATGGACTAAAGAACAGGTGTCTGCAGGGGAGAGGAAAAATTAGAGGTCACAAAAGGCAGGGAACTTGAGTGGCTCAGTCGGTTGAATGGCGACTCTTGATTTTGGCTCAGGTCATGATTTCCGGGTCCTGAGGTTGAGCCCCACACAGAGCCCCGTATGGAGCCCCATATCGAGTTCTGCCTCAGGTTCCGCAATAAGCGGGGAGTCTGTTTGAGGATTGTCTCTCTCCCTCCTCCTCTTCCCCTCCCCCTCCTTGAGAGTGCTCTCGCTCTCGCTGTCTCAAATAAATAAATAAATCTTTAAAAAAAAACAAAGGAGGGACGCCTGGGTGGCTCAGTCGTTAAGCGTCTGCCTTCGGCTCAGGTCATGATCCTGGAGTTCCAGGATCGAGTCCCGCATAGGACTCCCTGCCCAGCAGGGAGTCTGCTTCTCCCTCTGACCCTCCCCCCTCTCATGTGCTCTCTCTCTCTCTCATTCTCTCTCTCAAATAAATAAATAAAATCTTTAAAAAAAATAAAAAAATAAAAAAACAAAGGAGTCACAAAAGGCAGAGGAGAATAGGAGAGAGTGTGTTGGGAAGTTTGGAGAGGAGAGAGATTCTAGAAGGGAGAGGTCAACATCAGCAGGCACCACGGAGAGGACAAGAGATGGACTGTAAAGTCCCCTCTACCTTGGCAGTCAGAGATCACTGAGAAACCCTGGGCAGGGCTCTGGTACAGGAGCAGAGCTGAGGATGTGAAAACAGGGACATTGATTATTTTTGAGGAGAGTGATTAACATGAAAATGGGAGCAAAAACCACAGTCTGGGGATAAGGTTGAAGGACCCCAGACCTTTAGGAGTGTAGGCAACACCAATGCATGTGAGAAAGTTGCCCAGCCTTCAGCCTTCTGAGCTAACAAAGACGCTGATGGACAAGTTATGGTCCTGAATGATTCTACCCTAACTGCTAGGATATTCTGCTGTCGTCCATGCTTAGTTTCCTAAAGTTATGTTTATCCAGAGCATAAAAGGACCAAGAAAATTATGAGGGTTTTCAGGTCTTTGTGTGGTTCCTCTGCACAGCCGCAGACACCAGGAAATGGCATGTGTGCAAGCCTGGCCCCCAGAGATGGGATGAGATGACCCCCTTTTCTCTGGGCCAAGAAGCTATTAAGTCAGGAAGGAGCTATTTTGAGAATAAAAGCTCACAGCCATGGGCAAACCCTCTTTCTTTCTCCTTCTGAACTTCCTTTTCTTCTCTTAATTGGCAAGGTCATGGCAGATGTTTGAAATGCAACTTCTTTCATTCATCAGGAGGAATCACAACAATTTGACGTTGCTGTCCTGGGTCCAGCTTTCACTGTGCCTCTTAAAACTGAAACAACTCTTGTTTTTTTATAAATTTTATATTCCTTTCTCTTCTTCCCCAGGCTTATCTCTCTGGTTCTTGGAAAGCTTTTCTGTGGGTTGTGGTTGTTTGTATTGTACCTTCTCCTGCTTCTCTGTTCTCTACTCTCTTCACTCCAGCCCCTCCCCCCAACTCACCCCACCGTGCTGGCCTCTATTGTCCCCCATTTTGAGAGGGAGAAGCTGCTCCCAGGTATCTGAAACAGTCTTCTGAGCAGGAGCCCCAAACACCCCAGGTGGCCTCCAGAGCCTCTGCCTGCCCGGGGGAGGGAAGTTGTAGGCCAGCCAGGGCTCCTACCCAACACAGACAAGGTGACAATCCTCATCTGCCTGGAGGCAGAATCCCAGAATCCCAGAAATGCATCTGGGTCTGTCTTTGTGAAAGAAAATGATACTCCTGCAGGCAGGTGGTACTATTTTGGGGCACATTTTAATGTGCAATTTAGAGTGCACATTTTATACACAGCTCAGACAGAAATAATCAGGTTAATGTGTGTCTGCACTGTCATGTGGTCAGGCTTTAGGTGAGAGCAGATTTACACACCGAAATCAAAAGGAAATCGGGGGAGCCGTCTTCTGCTACATTCCATGACAATAAATGGTCACGCGTTGAAGGGCTGCCAACATGACTCCGCTCCTTTTATTCCTTCCCAGAAAGTTCTTGAGTATGAAAGAAAACGCATTTCCAAGGTGCTTGAGTGCATCTGATAAATACAGATTTTTTTACTCACAGGGGGCACATGTAAACAAAGGCTATGTAAACAGAAAGACAACTGGCAGCAAGGGAGATGGATTCTTTGTGTCAGGGAGATTTTCTTAAAATGAAGTGTAAGGAAGTTTATAGGAATTCTTGAGCAGATGTTTTGGTTCAAGAAGACATCCTGCCTCACAGAAGATGGTCAAACCAGAGGGTTTGATTTCTGCAGCATCGGGCATTTGTCATTGTGTGTTTTTGTTCTAGGAAAAGCGTTGTTTTGTTTGTTTGTTTGGTTTTGGTTTTGGTTTTAGGGGCTAGATGCTAGAGGAACAACATACTAGATTCACAGCATATTTTTTTTTTTCAGAAAGTTCAGCCTTCAAATGAAAGAATCGTATCGAGGGTTATTTGTGAAGTAAAAACTCCATTGACAGTGCCCGCATGTGAACACATCAAGGAGTAGAAGCTCCCTACATCAAGCCACGATGCAGATCTGCCCACAGGGTAATATTCAAAATATGTGTGTGTCACCCTTTGGCTCCCTGAGGTAATGAATCAGTGCAGACTTTACAAAAGCAGCTGTATCAAGTCTGCAAGTCACCTCGGCCACAGCCTTCAGAGTTGGAGGGAAGAAACTTCGAGATTAAAGGGCAGCATTTTCCCTCTGAAATGGAATAATTATGATATGGGATTTGCTTTTTTTCCTCAAGTTTTGAAGAAAAACAATGTTCTTCCTGCTGTGATGAATTTATTCAGGAGGTTTGAAAGGAAAGCTGAGTCCCAAGAGGAGGAGGACCCTGAGTCAAGAGGCTGAAGGCCGGGTTTTCAGCACATGTGTTCTCATTTATCAAGGGGCGGCGCTCGGTGTGAAGGGGGAAAATACCCAGGGTGAAAAGATTCAAGGGGATCAAATTATTTTTCCATTTGTCTCAGAAGGAAAGGAAGAGAGGAAATAAAAGAGGGAAGGAAAATCATTTCATTATGTGGTAATCAAATGCAACGTGGGCTGGTCAGCGAGTGGCAACTTTATTTTTCAGAGAAGCTCGCTCCAGGGTGTCCTGAGCCTCCCAGGGTGAGGCTGTGACGGTGGAATTTGAAAACAGCAGGAGCACAAGAACAGAAGTTGCAGGGATGTCTACACTTGTCATCTCTCACATGACCTCTTGGCTATGGTCCTTCCTCGCCCCACCTGGATGAATCGGTTCGAGGGGGCAGAGGGAAAGGAAAACTGTGAAGTTGAGCATTTACTACAAGCGGGGCATCGCACATGCATTTTCTCCCCCAGGATAAACCTGCAAAGTAGATACCATCGTCCCCAGTGTAGAGGTGAGCAAAAAGATTCAGTATGTTGTGGGCCTTGTCCAAAGGGCCACAGCTAGGAGGGGAGTGGACCTGTCCACTATCAGAGCAAAGCTCTTTTTAGTTATTCCTCACTGCCCTCCTGACAGGCCCTCTATCTATCACAAGATAGAGGCCCCAACCATCTCCCTCCACAGCTTAAACCCTATTAAACAAGGGAAAGCAATAAATGGGGTGATGTACTCAAAGGGCAGGAATGAAAAAAGCACCGTAGGACTTCATTGGGGGGACAGAAACTGTGCCTTCCAGTAACTGTGGGGTAAGGCCGAAGAGGGTGTGTTAGGTGCTCTCGAATTCACCCTGCATTGCACAGATAGGGCGGGCCGTCATTCCTCACCCACCGGGGATGGGCTCCATGGGGCTCTGCCGGCCACCGGCCTGGCTGTTCTCTAACACATCACGCTTGCTTTGCCTGCTGAAGAGCACAGTTGCGGTGTGAAAAGCCTGGGTCCTGAAGCTATTCAACCTGATCCCACACCCTTGTCACGGGCGGGCGCAGTACCCTAACATAGGGAATTCAGTCCCACAGCCCCCAAAGGCCTTTGTCTCAGATCCGCCCGCAGAGCGCAGAGCAAGGGCCACTTCTGAAATTCCTGTTAGTTGCCACGACCTTCCAGAATTCCTCAGGAGGCTCACAGACTCGGCTTCACACTGGGCTCTGGGGTGGGGGGAGGTGCGCTCTGTCCTCAGGCTCCCCAGAGCTGTGGGGAGAGAGGGATAGAGCTGTCTAGAAGCTGAGGCTTCTGCAGATTTTTGAAACACAAGTCTCTTACTTTTCTTTTAAGTTTAAATGTGGGCCTGTTGTTTTCTTCCGATAATAATAAACAGGGTGGGGAAAGAGGAAGACACTTGGAGAAAGAGGAGGGGAAGGCAGGTGGCCGTCCTGTCAAGTAAAGTGATCCAAACTCGGTTCCAAAGGGGTGTAGACGCGGTTCTGTGGCAGTTGCCACAGCGTGGGCTCCTCTCTCTGTTAGAGTGAGGGGGAGCAGGTCAGACACCAGGAGGCCCCATCATGGGGAGCAAACATGCCCCTGCAGGCCACTTCCAGCCTCCACCAGGCAGCCAGCTCTGCTGATAGGAGGAGTGGACTGGGTAGATTTTGAAAAGAAATCAAGAGTCCTGAAATGCGATCACCAAGGAACTGGGGAAATGAGATCCTTAGTGTGAAGGCTCCGGGGCCATGGTCCTTCCTGATGCGCGGGAGCCCAGGCTGAGGGCTCTCGTCACAAATGTGATTGCCCCGTTCCTCCTTCCCAGCCAGGGCAGAGGAAGGTGACTTCTGTTCACAGGCCCACTATAGTCAGGAGGTGTCCCTGGCCTCTAGCAAATGGCCCCAAACCACAGGTTTGCTTCGTCTAGAACTTTCTCCTTGAAGTAGCAGAAATAAATGTTTAGAAAGAAAGATGCAATGAACGTCACAGCTTGTGACCTGACTTTGGTGCCAGTTAGCTTAGGTGGTACCTGGGGACTGTGCAGTCGCAACAGGGGTGATCGGTGATCCCTGCAGTCTTACGGAGACAGAACAGACCACCTCTGTTCAAAGACAGACTCTCTCCCGAGGAGGACAGTGTGTGAATTGCCTGAGAATACAATGGGCCTCGGCGAAGTGAAGCGGCTCCAGGCCATAGGAAGGTCAAAGTGCAGCAGAACACATGCGTCCCGGCATCAGGATGATGGAGCCCAACACCAGTTCCACACACAAAAAACACCGTAGCTCGGGAAACAGACAGACCCGAGTGCAAATCCACAGCCTCAGTCACCTTACTGTTTAGGGGACCTCCTGAATTTTTAGCCAGTGGTTCCCCACCTTTGAAGATGGAAATAGTAACCCCTGCCTCTGGGGCTGATGTATGGATTAAATGAGACAACATATACAATGACCTAAATAGTCAATCACCTAGCAATTATTAATACCATTATGCAGATAAAAATCAACGAACGAAGATTCATAAAGGTAACTGCCTTCCCTAGAGTCAGTCAGTCAGCGGAAGGTCAGAGCCCTCTATCTATTGTGGTAGGGGGCTTCCAAGATGGCACCAATGAGTCCTACCTCCTGGAGGTCAGTCATAATCTCCTCGCACATTGTATCCCCAGGTACAGCAGAAGTTACAGTATGTCACAAGATGAGGTTGTAAGAGACTGTGGCTCAGAGTGGAATGGTGGTTGCCGGGAGAGAGTGGAGGAAATGGGGAGGTGTTCAACAGAGGGTACAAAGTTTCAGTTATACAGGATGAAGAAATTCTGGAGATCTAATGAAGAGCATGGTGACTACAGTTAACAGCACTATATTGTATATTTGAAATTTGCTAAGAGAGTAGATCTTAGGTGTTCCTACCACACATACACACACAAGGTAACTATGCGAGGTATTGTTAATTATCTTGTGGAGATTTTACAATATTTACATGTATCAAAATATCAATGTGTACACCTTAAATACATACAATTTTAATTTGTCAAAAATACTTTAATAAAGCTGAAAAGAAGAGCCTGTGGCTCTGTCTCAGTCACTCACTCTTGGGGGGAAGCCAGCCGCCATGTCCTGAGGATGCTCAGGCAGCTCATGGAGGCCCACGTGGTGGTAAGATGGTTGTGGCCAGCAAGAACCTGAAGCCTACCAGCAGCCACTTACGTGATCTTCGTATTTTATTTTAGCCAGCCTCAGCCAATAGCTTGCCTGAAACCCAGTGGAGCTGCTCCCAATTCCTATCCCACAGAACTGTAACAGGATAAACTGTGAAGTTTGGGGTAATTCATAGCATAGTAATAGACTAGTACATCTGTCTTTACATCACACCATTCAATATCATTTTTCATTTATTTATTTTTTCCGTGAACATTAACTGAGTACCTGATAAATGCCAGGGTTCCAGTTAGGGGGATCCAAAAAAGATAATCTCTAGAGGGCTTGCAGGCAGCATGGGTAGGAGTGAGAAAGGACAAAGGAAGACTTTTTTTTTTTTTTAAGATTTTATTTATTTATCAGAGAGAGAGAGAGAACATGAGCCAGGGGGAGGGGCAGAGGGAGAAGCAGACTCCCCGCTGAGCAGGGAGTCCAATGTGGGGGGCTCGATCCCAGGACCCTGAGATCATGACCTGAGTCAAAGGCAGATACTTAACCGACTGAGCCACCCAGGTGCTCCAAAGGAAGACTTTTAAAAAGGCAACTGAAAGAAAGCCTAAAATGAGGAGTGGGGATAACTGTGGGCATGGAGGGCATTTCTGGAGAGAGGAAGCCGATGAGGGGGTCAGGGACAGAGTGAATCAGAGCCATTAGGTGTGAGTGTGGGGGTGAGGGTGGGGGAGAGATGAGTCTGAAGAGATCTACTCTTGTACACCAAATATATCAAACTATCCAGCCCCACAGCTGCCTGGAACAACAGAAGCCAGCTGGAACCACAAGGGGGTAATTCTCATCACATTTCCAGGAGATGAGCGAGGAACACCGCACAGAGAGGCTGTAATAGAGTCCTGGGGCTGCGGTAATAAAGTACCACAGACTTGGGGGGCTTAAACAATGGGGATTTACAGCCCTGCTGTTCTGGAAGCCACAGTCTGAGATCAAGGATCAGCAGAGTTCGTTCTTTCTGAGAACCACGAGGGAGAATCTATTCCATGCCTCTTGCCTAGCTTCTGGAGGTTTGCTGACGATGTTTGGCCTTGGCTTGTAGAAACATCACTCTAATCTCTGCCTTCATCTTCACATGGCATTCTACCTGTTTGTGTCCAAATTTCCTCTAAGAACACCAGTGCTATTGGATTAGGACCCATGCTAATGACCTCATCTTAACTTGATTACCTCTGTAAGGACTATTTCCAAATAGGGTCAATTGCTGAAGTGCTAGGGGTTAGGACTCCAACATATCCTTTTTTGGGGGGGTGGGAGGGCACACAATTCAATCCATAGCAGGGACACTGCAGATTATAAGGGTTAGTTGATGGAAGTCTTTTAGAATGACCCAGAAGTCCATGAATAATTATACGGTTCCCAGATGGTTTGTACAACTCACCCTGGGCAGTTAAGGAGACTGAAACTAAGCAATTGTGTTGGTATTGGGTTAAGAAGCCAACCTATTCTTTTCATGTTGGGGCAGGAAAGAAAACTGCCCACCTTTGGTGCCAAAGGAGTAGTTTTCTTCAGTAGTAAATTCGTTTGCTAAAGGAGCCCTAACAAAATACCAACAAAAGACTGTGTGACTTAAACAACAGAAATCTGTTTTCTCCCAGTTCTAAAGGCTGGAAGTCCAAGATCAAGGTGCCGGCAGGGCTAGTTTCTCCTGAGGCTTCTCTCCTCGCCTTGCAAAAAGCGGCCTCTTACCATGTCCTCACACGGCCTTTCTTCTGCATGAACATCTGACTAGTTCTACTCTTCTCCTTGTAAGGATGTCAGTCCTATTGGATTAGGGCTAACGGTAATAGGCTCATTTTAAACTCAGTTATCTCTTTAAAGACCTAATCTCCAAATACGGATACATTCTCAGATGCTAGGGGCATGAATTTTGGGTGGACACAATACACAATATAACAAGTAGCTATAGAGGAAGTCACTGTTCTGACTTACAGGAACAAGCCAGTGGTTTTAAGTTTGTTCTTTAAGATGAGCAGATGAATAGCTTTTCCCTGGGGGAGGCTATGGGGAGGCTCCTGGAGGGACCTCTCTTAAATCCAGGCCATCCCCGAATGTCTCTTGCCTCTTTAAAGTCCTGTCCCAGCCCAGCCCCTCACCTTACAGTGTGTGGATCCCTTCCCTTCTCCCAGGTTCTGCCTTCCATCCTCAGGTCTGTGGGGATGGCCCTCAGAAGCCTGCTCTCCCCCCATGTCTCAGGACGGAGTGGCTGCTGGCCCCTAGGGCCCAGCAAAGAGGACTTCTGTTTTGACTCTTCATTTTCTCACATTTTGCCTTTAAACATAGTCTGTCTTATATCTCTCTTTCTTATTTTTGTTTCTAACCCCTTCTGTTCCTCTTCAATGTAATTTTAAAGTGAAAACACATGGCTACAAAACCAGGTCTCTCCATTTACTCAGCTGCACCTACTTATTCAATTTAAACTGGAAGGCTAGTTTACAAACTTTCAAAAAGAAGTCCCGGGCCAATGTGGAGAACTGTATAAACACAGTTCTAATTTCATTTCTACTTGTTTCATTTTTTTCCCCCCTCTCTCTCTTGCAAATGACCTTCCTAGTATAAAAGCCAGAACATATGCATGCACACACACATACACACTTTTTCTTTCTGGAAGTTCCTCCTTGATTTCTAATTCTGTAACAAAATAAACAGGTCTTGAACAGAAAATGAGTTTTTAAGAGATGGTTTCCAGCAAACTGTCAATTAACATTAGTGACATCATTCAACACAGTATCAGTTTAAAGGGCTTCGGGATAGAGTGATTGTTAGGAAAATGACTAACGGAGTAAGTGAATTCTGCTTTCTCTCCATGAAAGACACACATGTACTAGTTTATCTAACTGTTAATCCTAATCCTTTTTCACTTTTGGAAGGAAAAGGAAGGCAGCTTTGGAAAATGGGGCAAAGAATCGCATTTCTGGTAGCCCAGCTGTTCATATTTTGGTACAAGGGATCCAGAATGAGAAAATTAACCCTGAAATACTCTGGAAATAGATTCACGATGTTTTATCCTAAAATGATTGATATTATAGCCATATAAGCTCCTTATTTGACCCCACCCAACTGTACCATATTAATTATACCTTTCTGAAACATATAGAATGATCAAAAAGAGTCATACTAAAGTATAACATATTATTTATCTCCCATTTGTAGGGCTCAGGACCACACATTTTCATGCAGTGTCTTATGTGGCCCTCACAGAAACCCTGTGAAAGAACTTTCTCCCAAGACTGCTTTAGCAGATAAGTGGTAGAAGATTCAAAACCCTGTCTTATGAAAGTAAAAACAATGTGTCTCCTCTCAACTGGGAGGATACACAAGTGGGGAGTTTTGTCATATTCTCAAGTGTCATAAAGGACCCTCCATAAAGCAATATTCTTGTTATGGAATGAACAGTGTCCTCCCAAAGTTCCTATGTTGAAGCCCTAACCCCCAGCACCTCAGAATGTGACTTTATTTGGAGATAGAGCCTCTAAGGAGGTAATGAGGTGAATGAGGTCATAAAAGTGGGGCCCTAATCCAATAGGACTAGTGTCCTTATAGGAATAGGAAGAGACAACAGAGATTCCCCCACCCCCACCCCACCTCTGAGTGCAAAGAAAGAAAAGGCCACATGAAGACACAGCTAGAAAGTAGACATCTATAAGCCAGGAAGAGAGACCACATCAGAAAGCATTGCCGAGCCTACTTGATATTAGACTTTTAGCTTCCAGAACTTAAAAAAATTAATTTCTGTTGTTTAAACCACCCAGTCTGTGATATTTTGTCATGGCAGCCTGAGCAGACTAACACAATTTTATTGGTGAATCTTGGTTGGAGGCTGCTTCCCTAATTTTATCCCATTTAGGGCACCAAATTCTTGTCCTTAATGGTGCCATAAATTTCTCTCTGTGCAGAGACCACCCCCCGCCATGATAAAACCTGGAGAATTTCTTGAATTTAGGACTTTATGGAAGAAATCAGTGGTAAGGCCCAGGCTTGGAAATGAAAACCATAATTGCACAATGTGAAAAGTACTTCTATTTCTTGCCTGATTGAAAAATTGGTGAAACCCTTCACTGGTGCGACTTAGGGAGTTACTCCAATGAGACTTAAGTCCTGCCCTCTCAGTGAGGGTCCCCCACTCTTGTCCTGGTCCAGCCCATATCACAACAGCATGCTTACACATCAGAATGTTCTTTCCCTGCAGAAAAATTTGATCCATAGATGTGTTATTATTAGGGTTCATTTTCAGGATATCATCTTATCAACATTATTTCTAAGGAAATTTCCTCCTTGCTGTATTTTTTGCTAAACAGTTGAAACTGAGTATCCAGTATTTCCTTCTCAGTCAGCCTGGTGATTCCTGTTCTTGCCACTTGATATTCTGCTTTACTTCACCAGGTCTTCAGCACAAGAGCAACTCCTGATTGGAGTCTCCCAGAAAGCAGGACTCCTGTCTGAGCCAAAGTCCTCCCTGCGTGATATCATTTCACATCCCTCCAGCTGCAGGCATTCTGGATATTTCTTTTTTAAAGCCACCGTGTGCCCATTCTTCCATGGGCCATCCCCTGATGAAGTCCAGAAAGATAGCTATTCATTATTAATCCTGACTACTTTCCAAACAGCTGTGGAAAATGTAAGCCAAGTCTACGGATGCTTAGTCATCGAGCGTTTTCCTTTTCCTGGTCCTGTAAGGACCTTCTCTTTGTGTACACAGTCTCAATCCTCTAGCTCTGGGTTTGGTAACAATCGGAAATAAAAACAAGCGCGAGACAGTTGGAGGTAACATAACGACAAGTACAACACTCAAGAAACTTCTTGTGAGTTCATTACATTTAAGGTTTTTTTGCTTAAGTAAAACTTACCATGTATAAGAGATGGCAAATGGAAGGCTGAACTTTGTTTTTTTTGACTAACAAAGTGGAATTGGGGATGTGGTGGAGTGTGGTATAGTTTCAGTACCAGAGGTTGTGGAAAGCGAGATGATGCCCCCTGATAATTCTGAAGGCTCACTGATCCCTGGACAACTGTCCAACTGGGACCCATCACCTTTTCTCATCCTATCAGCTGCCTTGAACAAAGTCCCAAGAAAATAAATTTTGTATTTAAATTGTTTATCAGCTTTCTTTCTTTTTATTCATTTATTTTTTTTAAAAAGAGGTAAACAAAAACAAGCTTTTTCTTTTTTTTTAGATTTTAATTTATTTGTCAGAGACAGAGATCACAAGCAGGGGGGAGGGGCAGAGGGAGAAGCAGACTCCCCTCTGAGCAGGGAGCCCAACCTGGGACTTGATCCCAGGATCCCGAGATCACAAACAGCGCGGAAGGCAGATGCTTAACCGACTGAGCCACCCAAACAAGCTTTAATGCTATTCTTGTTGTTGCTTTATGCACTGGAGAGGAGAGGGCAGCTCTGCAGCCCAAGGTGAGGGATTAGGGATCTTAATACTTCCAGGCAGGGAATGGCTTCTGCAGATGAGGAAGGGAGAAGTGGCTGGTTTGGCCACTTAATCAGCCTCTCAGAAGACAACACAAGAAGCCTACATTGCTTTATTACTGTTATGGGTTGAATTATGCATACTCGCCCCCCCCAACACACTAAAATTCGTATGTTAAAGTCCTAACCCCCCAGTATTCAGAATGTGACTGTATTTGGAATTAGGGCCTTTACATTAAGGTTCAATGAGGCCATTAGGGTGGGTCCTAATCCAATGACTAATGTCCTTCTAAGAAAAGGAGATTAGGACATAGACCTGCACAGAAGGAAGACAGCGACCTATAAGAGGATTAAGAGGAAACCAACACCTTGATCTCAGACTTGTAGCCTCCAGAACTGTAAGAAAATAAATTTCTGTTGTTGAAGTCCCCTCGTGGGTGGTACTTTGTCATGGCCGCCCTAGCAAAGCAGTACAACCACCAATCATTGCCCTACCCACCTAACAGGATTCCTTCTTGCATGTCATACATTTCTCTCTGTGATTCTTTTTGTTCTGCTTGAAGAATTAAATTCCTCTCTGAAGATCTGTTATAATTATGCTTTCAGTGTTTGCTTATCATTCATCCTTGAATAATAGTTATGCCATGTAAATATATTTCATTATTTTCCTCCTAGCCCTTTGAAAATGTTGTTCCATTGCTTTTCTCGTTGAGAAGTCTACTTTAGGATTTTTATTGTCTCGAAGGATGATATGTCTTTTCTGTCTTGGGATCTTCTCTTTGCTTTTGGTGATTCATTGTGTTTCCTGCTTCAGCAGATTCACCTTTTTTATCAGTTTTGGAAGATTCTCAACAGCTATCTCTTTGAATATTGCTTTCCTCCCATTCTTTGGAACTTCAACTGGACATGTAGAACTTTTCATTCTATCTTACATGTTTACATATTTTTTTTTCTCTCTTTGCTTTCTATCTCGCATTCTAGTTGATTTCCTCAGATCTAAATTTCAGGTCACTAATTCTTTCTTCAGCTGAGTTGAATCTGCAGTGTAACCTGTCCATTAAGCTTTATATTTTACTAATTTCATTTTTCTTTCCTTGAAGTTTGATTCGTTTTTGTTTTGTTTTTGAAACCAGCTTGGTCTTTTGGATAGTGTGTTTTTCATATTCATTACCTTTTCTCCTTTTGGTTTAAAAAAAATAACCAGGGGTGCCTGGGTGGCTCAGTTGGTTGAGCATCTACCTTCAGCTCAGGTCATGATCTCAGGGTCCTGGGATCGAGCCCCACATTGGGCTCCCTGTTCAGTGGGGAGTCTGCTTCTCTCTCTCCCTCTGCTGGTCCCCCCTCCCCCCACCTCATGTTTGCCCTCCTCCTTTCTCTCTCAAATAAATAAAATCTTAAAAAAAATAACTGTAAGTACTTCAGGGTATAAAAATACATATTAAAAGATATAGAACATATGAAACTATTTAAACCATTTTGATTTTGACACTTCCAATATCTGTAATATTTAGGATTCTAATTCTGCTGGTGATTGATTCTTGTTTCTGGTGGCATGATTCCTTCGTGTGTGTGTGTGTGTGTGTGTGTGTGTGTGCTTATATACCATGCAAATTTCACCATAGGAAATTGCTGCAGACTGAGAGTCCATTTGTCTATTTCTCCAGGGGAAATTTGGACTTTTTTTTTGGTGTGCAGGGAAATACCAAACTAGGACTTCTTTGTGTGCGTGTGTGTTTTTTAAGATTTATTTATTTATTTGTTTTGGAGGGGGAGAGAGGGAGAGGAAGAGAGTCTCAAGCAGACTCTATTCTGAATGCGGAGCCCAACATGGGGCCCAACATGGGGCTCAATCTCACCACCCTGAGATCACAACCTGAGCTGAAACTGAGAGTCCAATGCTCAACCAATTGTGACAACCAGGCACCCCTAGGACCTCTTTGAATGGAAGAATTGGCTCGAGGCTTTCAGCATCACACAGGAAGTGGGCTGGGCTGAGATTATGAATTGTCCGTGGAGACTTTTCCCCTCTCTACACAGAGCCAAAGCAAGATAGAAAAATTTCTTGGCTTTGTTTTTTTTTTTTTTCCTGGTCATTTAGAGACTAGCCTTTCACTTTAAAAATAGGAATTTTGGCTTTGGGTGAGTGCCGCTCTGTTCTAGCTCTTCACTTTGATAGTTCAGGCCTTATCTTTTGTTCCCCACAGGGCCTTAAAAACTGGGGATTTGCATATGACCTTTGGGTCATTTGTAGAATTTACCTCTCTGGATTCATGACTCAGCTTTGTTTTTGGCCTCTGGTGACCTTTCTTAGGTTTTTGTCAACTCCAGTATTTTTAGATGTTTTGTAGGGAATGGTTTTAAATATGGAGGTTTACTCCATATTGCTAAAATAGGATCTAAATGGTTTGCTCTGATTTTTGCCAATTTTTTTTTACTTCTATTTGCTCTTTTGATTATGTACCTTTCTTTATAAAATAAAAGTGTAACTTACCCAATTTTCTCAAAGGGTTACCCCAATATCCCTGTGCCAATAGCTCACATGCCTTTTCATTTACGTACATAGTTTTCCCCTCTAAACTTGTGCCAGTTTTCTCCTTAGAACTGTAGGTCTGGATTTCTCATTATACTATATGAGGAACAACTGGATCTCATTTCCAAACATTGGCCACTTCCTTACTTCCTTTTACATTATAAAGAAATCTGGCAAGGATAATGCAACAACTATTTGCATTTTTCTTTGGCCTATCTGTGGACCAAACATCAGTGCCATTATAAAATCTGGATTCTACTTCCAAAAATCAATATAGACACTCATGATCTCCCGACTTTGTAGATAGCTGCTTGAAGTTCTCAGAAACAGGGATTTTGGGGTTTGTTTTTACTTCCCTCATTTTCAATTGATAAATGAGAGCGGTCAGGTCCCACTTTTAGATGAACTGATTATGGGCTCCCTTGTCAGATTAAGTGGGAAGGTGGTATTCTATTAATTAACACTGAGGTTTTTGTTGTTGAGGCCTGTCTAGTAAGCAATAGACTCTGTCCAAGGAGAATTGGGACTCCTGGAACCGGGGGAGCTGTTTATTTTTTCCAGCACTAGTTTGTTCTGCTTTTAGGGGCAGAGCTACGGGTATGGTTGGAAGTTTCAGTGAGTTTTAGATTTTTTGTTTTAAAACAAGAAGAATAAAACATTCCAGATCTGTCCAACCAAGGAACCAGGGCTCTGTGTTCCCCATCCCTTACAGGACCAGATAAGAGGCTGTGACAAGGATGAAAACAGACTTTTATAATGGGAAACACAGAGCTTGTTTCCATCTGTATTATCAGAGATTAGTGAAATTGAAGCATTAGGAAACAAACAACTTCCCACCCCAACAGAGGCAGCCATGCTCTGTGACATTCCTTTTGGAGTCCTTAAAGTGAACCCCCACATTCAGACTTGGGGGACATGGCAGAGACTCCACTGCCTGAATCCAAAGTGTCATGGGATGCCCCTGAAATCCTGAGGGGCTGAGGTGGGCACTATACAATATTTGCTTCCAGAATCATCCAGGCTGTGTGTGTGTGTGTGTAGCAGGTCAGCGCCTGAGGAACACCCCGACTTTGCCTGTGGTACGCCCCATGTGCGCTTCCCCAAGGGTGGGACTCACTACTCTCCTCCCCTCTCCTCCCATACCTCCTCTTGTCAGCTAAAATCCCCACCTGTCAGGCCTCAGCTTCCTGCCACCTCGTCTCCCAGGAAGGCTGCCCCAGCACTGGCCCCCACAGGGATCCCTGCTCCATGTTCCCTGCACTCATCCCCCAGCTGTCCTGAAGTAGTAATCGCAATATCTACCGGCTTCCAGCATTCCCGCTTACCGTGTGATATTTAAGGACAGGGTTACTGGAACTCTGGTTGGTATAATACCAACTTTCCAGAATTTCATTCTGAGGTCATTGTCATTTATACCTTGATAGGCAATTATGTAAAATAAAGACACACTGGCTTTCCATTTCGAGTTCAGCAAAGGGGCACGTGTGTAGAAAATGCTCACATCCCTCCTTGGTGTCAAATGCTTTCCCAAAGATCTCTCTTTAATTCCCATCTTTTCTTCTGATTAGTTTGTTCATCCCTTCAAGGCAGTTTTGGATTCCAGAGTTCTTCCCTAGGCTGGAGAATCACTTAGAATGAGGGTGGGGTGGAGAGATACAGTGAAGCAAACAGGTGGAGGATGCAGGGAGGGGATTAAGGTGGGGGAAGGGAGGGGGAGTGGAGGAGAAGGAAGGAAGGGAGGGGAAGGAGGGAAGAGTTTCTTGGCTCCTCCTTTGCCAGCCCTCTCCCAGAGGTGGGTTCCTTCCCTTCCCCGCCTCTCATCCCCACCCCTCGGTTTTCTGTCTCAGCTAAAGCTGGTCAGTCCCCTAGGGCCTGATCTCTCCTGCCTGGGAACACTGATTTTAGCCTGGACCTTCTTCCCTGATCATCCTACACGAAGAAAGCTGTCAAGAAGGACCTCAGGCCTGGGCCCTAGACCTCTCTTGGCAAGAGTAGAGACTAAGGACTAATTTAGAAATATAGTTATTTAGCTATAGGTGTAATAGTTTGGATATAGCTTATTTAAAAAATAAAATAGCACTACCGTCGCTCTTTGGGGACTCTCTGATATAACACCGTGGAATAAGAGCTGTATTGTCATTTTGCCTGTTTTGCCATCACTTGTCCAGCAGCTACACTTGATATTGAAATGATAAGTGGCTCCTTAGTCTCCCCACTGAACTGTCACCCCCTGAGGGTTTTGATTATGCTCTGAACCCAGGGCCTTGCATGAAACTTGGCAAGTGGTAGAGGCTTAAAACTACTTGTAACATGAATGAATAAGCTAATGAAAGGGCAGCCTTCACTCCGGAAAAGATACCAGCTAAGCTTCTAGACCTTCATGAGAGATCATGGTCCTCATTTCTTATATTCATGATTTTCAAAACATCTGGATTTGCCCTCACCACCGTGTTGGTTGCCAGCGGAGATGAGATTTCCAGAAGGCTGCAAACCTCAGGCCGAAGTTAGCGCTTCCAAGGGTGACCCTCATTCAGCTGCTTTCCCGTTAAATCCTTGGATTTTACCACTCTAGAGAAAGCCAAAGAAAAACTGCATTTGCCTATGCTACTGAAAAGGCAGAGCTCATTTTTCTTAGTGTCTCAGTTTGAAAGATGAATTATATTCAGACTTTATGGTGAGGCATCCCCTATGTGTGTACCTATCTCTCTGGGCCTCGGGTCTAAATTATGTGAAAATGATAATGTTTCCTCACGTGGCCGTTGTTGGGAGAAGAAGAAATAACGCATCGAGGGGACATAACGGTGCAGGGCACCGAGTAGGCACTCAGCAGGGCTGTGAAGACTATCTCAGTGTATTTCTGAGGATGCTTCCCCCCTTCTGTTTCCGGCTGGCCCTGCCTGAAAGCTCACAACGAAGCTGATGTCCAGTCACAGCAGTGACAACCCTCCTGGTTAGCAAAGCTGCCTTTTCTTCGTGGTTCCTATTGTTCTCCATTTGTAAATCCGCGTGGTGTGGGCCTGTGCTTCTGCCTGTTATCATCCTCACCCTCAGGCCTCGCTCTTTGAACAACCCAGCTCTCTGAGGAAGCCACCGTCTCCCATTTCCTCACACAAAGCACAACAGAACACAGCAAAAGCAATAAACCAGCATGCCCACAAACCCCTGCCACAGCCAGGTCCTCAGGGAGAACAAACACTGGGGCTCCTGCCTGGCTGGGCCACCCACGGGGCTGAGGGGCTGAGGACACCGCCTCACAACCTCCTGTCTCCCCCAAACAACCCGTTCTTCGTTCTTCACAGGTGACCTGCCTTCCCACTTTCACGTTGTGCTTAGCCTCTGGGGACTCATCCTTTTGTGCCAGCTCAGCAGATGCATTTCAACGAGAGCTTTTGTATTTGACCCAACTTTCTGGTTGTTCCATTTGGGAAGGGTGTTCAGGGTGTCCGGCTTGCCACACAGCTTGAAACAGAGGAGGCTTTCCAATACTTCTCTAGAGCACTTTTCTGCTTTAATTACCTGGAGCCGGTTTTTTGCTTGTAAGAAGCCTGGCTGATGGGGAAGAGACTCCTTCGCCAAGGCTTCCGTGGGCTCCTTCTCCTGCAGGTGACCCCGGGAGGGAAGTGAGGGCAGAATTTGTCTGTGGATCCAGGATTCGGAGCGCTCATACCCCTTCCCCTGGCTCTGTGCCTCTCAAGATTGGATTGGGGGGCAGTGCAGACAGGGGGCCCCTCACCGGAGCAGCAGGGGATTTTTGATGAAACCTATGTTCTCTGTGGGCAAGGTTGAGCCAGCAGCTTGCTGTTATGTCCAATAGACATAAATTTGGATCTAAGTGCTGTTTAACCACCCAGCAAGAGAGAGTTAGTTTGTTTAGCTTAGTTTGCTCTGGTTTCATCCTGGGCAGAAGTTGGCACCACTTTCGGCCTCTGGGCCTTGAAACTTCCTCTTCTTGGATTGCTTTCATTTTTCTTTCTTTCTTTCTTTCTTTCTTTCTTTCTTTCTTTCTTTCTTTCTTTCTTTCTTTCTTTCTTTCTTTCTTTTCTTTCTTTCTTTTCTCTCTTTCTTTTCCTTTCTTTCTTTTTTTCTTTCTTTCTTTCAAGATTTTGACAGAGAGAGGGCACAAGCAGGGGGAGCAACAGAGGGAGAAGCAGACTCCCCGCTGAGCAGAGAGCCTGATGCGGGATTTGATCCCAGGACCCTGGGATCATGACCTGAGCCAAAGGCAATCGCTTAACCAACTGAGCCATCCAGGCATCCTGCCTCTTCCCGAATTTCTGTGTCTGCTCTGTTTCTGAGGGCAAATGTCATCTCTAAATCAGGTATTTTGGGATTTCAGGAAATAGCATTTCAAAAATATTCTGGACACCAACTTTATTTGATCAAGAAAGACATGAACAATGATAGTTGACTATTTCCTTAATTTCATTAGAAAGGAAGTGTTTAGCACACACAAAGCATAGTCTCAGAATAAGAAGCCTTGAGTGACTTCATCTGTAGGACAAACCCCTTCACCAGGTTTTATTTGTCTAATTTCACTTTAGACCAATATTATCTTCATCCTGGGCCTTCAGGTCAGGATTGGGGAATGCTGGTTTATTTCATGGGTTGATTCCAGGCCTACCCCCCTCTTTTGCCCTCTGGGGGGGTACTGACCACCGTTGCCGGCAGCTGGTGACACTAGCAGTATGAACCCAGGGCCTCCCTCATCCCAAACTCTTCATCTCTGCACCCCCATGGAGGATGCCCAGGCTCTCTCAAGCCTGCCCCATCTCTGGCTGTTCTGGGTGTTGGATGGCGGGCAGGGGAGCAGGGTGGGAACCCTGTCACTTTTACTGCATGGATGGCTGACTGAGGCAGGGGTCATGACCTCTCTGGCCATCAGCTTCCTAGTAAGGCTGGGGGGATCTTTTGGGGCCATGATCTGTCTGTCCCCCCAACCCTCCCTAGATATGGAGAACTCAACCCTTCCTGAGGCTAGCTGGGAAGTGTGACTCAGACCTGTCTAGCCCAGAGCCCCTGGGCCTGCAGGAGCCACAGCCCCTCTGCCTTCAGAGCAGTTCCCATGGGAATCCTGCCGCCAGAAGAGAGAAAAGTCTGTACAGAGGCATCCAAGCTTCTAACCGCAGCTTTCCCTACCAGAGTTTTGGCTCTAGAGGCAAACAGGGAAAACATGCCATTATCTAAGAGAATCATTGCTCAGAGAAGGCCCATCTTAGCATTTGGATCTCCCAGTGGTGTTGAGTGGTTTCTTGTTTTTGTTTCTGTACTGACCGGGAAGGGGCATTATAAAAACAAACCAACCAACCAGAATTAAACCAAACAAAATCTCTCTTTCTTACTAGGTGCTAAGCAGAGCTGAAATCCAAATTTATGTCTGCATGTGGTGGTGGGAAGCTGCTGCCGCAGCCTCTTCCATGAAGGGCTCAGATTCCATTAAAAAAGTTCTACAGTCCCTCCCTCCCTCCCCCATCAGTTTTGCCCATGTCAAAAAAGCACTTGACTTGGTGCCTGGGGGCTTCCTCGTTGGTAGTAATGCCTCACAGTTCTGTAACGCTTCATAATTTGCAAAGCATACATCCTGCACCAAGGCCATATCTATCATCCACCTGAAAGGCCCAGCCTCAGAAACATTCCGTCACCTGCCCGAGGTCACAGAGCTGGTAAGCAGGGGAACTTGGACTCAGACCCAAGTCTCCAAATCCCAAGTTTATTATTTTTTTCCCCCGCATGACCCATGGATTTACTTATTCATTGGTTTATTCATTTATTCGATCAACATTTTCAAGGGCCTACCATGTAGGTTCACAGTCCGGTGGGAAAGACAGACACATAAATGACAGTGACAATACGATTTTGTGCTCAATGTCCGGGACACCAAAAGGAAAAACCCGACAGTCGAGCTGTTTTGTCGTGAGGGAAGATATGTGTCAGTGAACAGTGAGAAGACAGGGAGATGGGTACAGAAGGAGGGGTGTGTTTGAGCAATCCTCTGCGCAGAGATGGGCACCAACTGGGGGTGGGGAAGGGGGCTTCCTGGAGGAGAAGGCATTGGAACCAAGCCTGTCATTAGAAGAAAAACAGTGCTCATCAAGACAGGGCGGCCAAGATGGCAGACCTACAGACCCCATTAGAAAGAGGCTGCTGCTGGACATGGTCACTGGCTCTGACTTTGGGACAGGCTTAGGCCTAACAAATGTGGAGTGGTCACAAGAGTCTGTGTGAGGCAGGGCATATTTTAAATTTTTTCTGCTTTTTACTCAAGTATAACATACACACGGAAAAGTAGACGAATATTTACTGAACATACAGCTCAATGAATGTTCACGAAGTGAATGCCCCCGGGTAGCACACCTAGCTCACCCCAAGATGGAACTCCGGCTCCCCATTCCTGGCCTTCACCAGTTACAGTCTCTGACTGAGATTAACCCCTGTTCTGATTTGTAACAGCCTGTGTCAACTTCACCAGGTGTGGTACTTTATGTAAACTCTGGCAGGTACTCTTTTATGTCTGGATTTTCTAGTCGACATTGATGTTTAGTTATTAGGAACAAAGTTGCTAAGGGCATTCCCCCCCCCGCCCCACCGCCGAACTTGTTGATGGAAAAAAGTAGGCATTTCATTTGGATCTTTACCTACACCTGGGATTGCCAGGTCCTACTATAGTCTGGGAAGAGGCTTAGTTTTACTACCAAATGTAGATCATGTCACACTTTTTTTTCAGCAGAGGTAGAGGGCTGGGGGCAGGGGACTGTGTTGGTCAAGGGTGCTTTCATTTGATCTCAAGCACAAAAATACAGCTTTGATCGATTAAGGTGGGGGGGGGGATGTTTCTTGGTCATTGAGTAAAGCAGGGGTCCGGAATTGGGCCACCTGTAAGAATGAGGGCAATTTAGGTGCTCGTGGGCTGTGGCTAGCAGACGAGTGCACATAATCTTTCATTTCTAATGGCTTTATCCTCACCTATTGTGAACAGGCTTTTTCTGTGTGACAGAGAACATGGTTGCTAGCAGTCACTGGTTTCTTAGTGACAGATTAGTGACACCAGAGGAGAAGACTTCTCTCCCTCACTTCAGAATATACAAATTTCAAGGAAGGCTCTGGTTGGCCCAGCCTTGCCCAGTCACTGGAGTCGCCAGAATGGAGGTGATATGGTTGGACAGACCTGAGTCCAGGAGGTTCCCAAGGATTGGGTTCCAGTAAATCACATTACAGGAAAGGGAGAAAAAGTACCCCTTCCCCACCAGTCATAGAAGACAAATAGGGAAAAGATGCCAAGCAGATGAAATGAAACATGTTCACTGGACTGTGGGAGGCAGTGACCATCCGGAACTCTACTGAGAGCCAGGTGCTCTTCTCCACTAGGGGTTAAACATATGTTACAAAATCTGATTGTCAAAAACAACATGTAATGTAGATGCTATTATGCCCATTTTAACTGATGAGGCAACTTAACTTCTGGAGAAGCCCCGTTATTGGCTCATGCCCTTCAGTGCTCAAACTGACCAGAATACCAGGAGAAGTTCTTACCCCAAATCATCTGTCAGCTCCCCTTTTTTCCCGAGTGGATAAATGTGGGTAAAAAGCAGTAATTTAAAAATTTATTCCTTCTTTTATAGCTATGGGAATTGCTATAATCAGTGATTCCTTGAACTCAGATGGAAAAAGCCCATGATGGTGGTGATGACTGGAGCATGGTGCTCTCTGGGAGGACCACAGAGCAGGGCAGGAGACAGCAGCCCAGGCGGTGGGAAGAGGTAGACTGGCAGGCTTTTGAGCGTCCCAGTCAACTTTGTCACTTTACCCATGGATCTGGTATTTATCCATTATCCATACATTCATCAAGTCTACATTTATTGACAATCTATGTGAATCCAACACTGCCCTAAGGATACAAGATAAAAGAGCACCATTGCACAGGAAGCTCACAGCCACTGGAGAGGAGAGGCAAGTAAGCCATGACCATACACCACTCGGTGCTATGAGAAGGTCATACCAGGCTTGAGGAAGCTAACTCAGCAGGCAGGGAAAGCCTCACAGAGGGGGGAGCACTTGAGCTGAATCTGTAACAATAGGTAGCTGTATTATGATGTTGTAATTTACTTGAAAACATCCACTATAGACATTATGATAGTATCTGCTAATTGATACTGCATTCTAAGGAGTGGTCAGTTGCTCTGACCAGAGATTTATGCTCCAGATCATTTAATCAGCAAGGTCTCAATATAAGTCAGGGCCCAGAGCTCCAACTTACTTATTCCAAAGGAAACCAGAAGCTTTTATTAAGTTAGAATAGTGAATGCTAAGAACAGCTTTTCAGTGGGGGAAATTATTGTCTTCTTAATTAGCATAAGGGATGCCATACATGGTCTCTCGTTGATGAAATTAGTGGTATTTAATATGTGTGAATTCAATATGCACTGGCTACAGTATTTTAGAGACCTTTCCTACCTCTCCACAACCAGGTATAAGAATCCACTGAAGCCATTAGTCTATACCCTTAGTTTGGGTGCCCAAGGCTGATGCCTAAATGATTGGGTTGGAGGATTCTGATGGCATCACAAGGTTAATAGGATCCTGCTTCTAGAATGTTGGTGTGTCGGCTTTTCAGCAGACACAAATGGTTGGTTGTCAGATCATCTAAAAAGGCACTGGAATTCACCACACAGAGTTCTATGCTTGGTTTTGTACTTGACTGCTAAAGTATGTTTAGTGAAAGGGGCACTTGGGTGGTGCAGTCGGTTGAGCATGTGACTCTTGATCTCAGTCAGGTCTTGATCTCAGGGTCATGAGTCCAAGCCCCACACTGGGCTTTACACTGGTGAAAAGGTATCTCCGCACATGGCAGAATTTGGTCTTGAAAATTGTTTGCATCATAATATAGTGTGCACATGGGTTTTGGGTACTACCTTTACCTGCCAAAAGATTGTCCATGACCAAATTGGTTTAGGTCGATTTGCAACAAGTTCAACCAGATAGAAAAGGCAATGAGGTGCTCTCTGGGTGGGAGAACACTAGGGAAGTTCCCAGGGACTTGGAAATAGGTGGGTTCCCCTGAGGTACAGGGTACTGGGAGAGGGATAATATTTCTCTCCCGAAGGACTTCTGTGCTCAGTTACTGAGTTTGGATCTCATCCCTCACATTAGCCATGTTGAAAATGTGCCCGAGGATGACCCACCTTGGAATCACCTGGGAAGGATGGGGGTCTAGTTGCCGCTCTTAAAAATAACCTCCCCAGGCAAGCTTTCCCCCCACCAGAGTTTAAGAATATCGAAAGCCAGTGCAGGGTGCTCAGCAGTGGGAAGATCGGGGAGGTGATTGGCTGGTGGTGAACCAGAGCCTCCGGCAGCAGGCGGAAGTATGAGGGGAGGGTCTGACTGGAGACTCCAATACTGGTCAGGAGGTTTCGGTGACAGTTCAGATGATGGTTCTAGAAGTGGGGAGTTGGTTTAAAGAGCCACCGGTAGCCAGGCTGACTGAGTGACTGATGGGCTGCCAGAAGGCTGGTGTGAGGGAGCCGGCTGGGCTTATGATGATTGACAGGTGTCTGGCTGGGGGACAGTATGGAGAGTGATAGGGGAAAGCCTTTCTTGGGCTGCTGTTGGTTGTCCTTTTGGTCTGGAGTATGCAGATGGAAGCCTGCTTACAGGTCTGTCACTCCCTGGGCCGGCCTGGCTGCCAGCCCACTGCCTGCACTGAACCAGAGCAACCGAGCCCCCTCGGCAACCTCCCCCCCCCCCTCCCACCACCGCCCCGGCCCTGCTGGCAGCGGCTCCTGCCGATTGCTCAGTCCCTGCCTGTGTCATGCCTGGTCCAGGACAAATTCTAGAAAGCATGGTTCAAATAAGAACAGCATTATCTGATAATATTAATGTAACAAGCAATTGTACTCTTCACCATCACCTGCATTTAGTTCCTTTTAAATAAAATAAAAATAATCCAGAAAGTGGATTATGTGGAAGAAACCCCAGGGCTGTTTCCCTCTGGTCACTGTTGCCCCAAATCCCTGCCAGATGTTCAAGCAGAGAAGCTCGTGTTTCAGCAAATTACGGAACCTCATTAGGACTCTATTTCATGTTTTGAGATGCTGTAGGCCTTTATATGAGGTGATGTTGATTTCTTAAACTTGTATGACAGCATAATGAATGCATGTCAGTGAAGTGTCCAATGAAATGTGAAACAATCAGTGAATTCTTTGCATATTTTATTTTTCTTTTTTTGATTTTCCAACTCACACACATCTGGCATATTTTACATCTTTGCAATAAAACATGGTTACAATAGCTTAAGGAATTTATATATCCAAAATATTTCACCATGATCTCAAGATGAAATGAACTTGTCTTCCAGATGTTCGGTATCCTCCCAATTCTAAGCTACAAACTCAAGATATTGCTTACAGCCTGGTGATGAATAACTTAATAATTACGCTGATCCCCCAGAATTTCAGAATATCATAAATACAAACAACAATGAAGAAGGAATTCAGTGCTAAAACTTACTAATACAAGGTGGATGACAAATAAGTAATCACGTCAATAAATAATGATATGTTTCTGGTGCAAAGTGCCAATACAAAGAACCCATTATCTTGTTGTATCTTTTTAAATAAATGACTGCAAGTGAGTATAAATTCTGAGAAAATTACATTCCTGGAACATGCCTCATAGCCCTACCGACACAATATGTACATCTATGACAATACAGCCACCAAATATACAAAGAAGAAACATGAATAAAGTTGTATATACCCCTGGGTGTATAACTTGATCAGTACAAGGTATGGAAAATCATTTGATACCCATCATTTTATATCATAAAAGATGAAGTGCCTTAGGCTAAGAATGTGGCTTTAGGTGAGAACTGCACAAGAACCTAAAAGAATAGCCTCAGTTATTGTTATAATAAAGTCTGACTCATTATTAAAGAAACTAAGCTATTCAAGAACCAAAGAGGAAAAGAAAAAACCCAAGAAACAAAACCAAAAATAGTTAGCATCAGATTCTCCTCCCCTAATGTACACACACTAAGTCAGCAGGATGACTCTGGAAGAGATGCCCAGGAGCTGGGAAGTCATTACCATGGAACTAACGATCGTGACTCCTATTTATACAATAAAAACCAAGACCTCATCCCTAAGCCCCCTTTCTGCTGTGTCTTCAAATTATGAAGGGTAGGGCTGAATTTTCTTTGTATAAAGTAGCAAAAATGGCAAATAATGGCTTAGTATCCAAATGCTTTATGAGCAAATTTCACTGAGAAGGGATGAATTTAGATTAAAAAGTGCAAACCATATTTTGGTGAAAATGTCAAAAATTACTGATTGAGCCCAAATTCAACCCTTTCATACAAGCTGTGTCCTTGGACAGATCTTTCTGTTTCATAGTGTGAATGCACCTGTTCCATCAAGACATCAGGATTAAAGAACATGCAAGTTGTAACTCCACAATAAAATTAAGAAACATTTTGTTCTTTATACAAGGTTTTACTTTTATAAAAGTATCCCTTTAAATAAGATGCATCTGATGTACAAAGTATCAAACGTGTTTTTTTTTTCTCAGCTTGAAAAGAGGCTGGAAATGGGATGCAGGTTAGGTTCAAAGCTTAAACTTTGTAACAACTGGACACAAGGTTCCTCAGAATTGTCAAAAGTCTCTTGTGACGCGTCCTACTACCTTTTCTCAATAAACAACAATATATGAAATAATTACCAAAACATCTCCTAATTCATTTAATTTACATGATATAAGCTTGCTTGGTAGCAGCTGGTGTTCAGTCGTGAAAAAACACAGAAAGTAAAATGGCTGCTGACTACAATGTACAGCTATTGCTGGGTATGATGGAATGTACAAACGGAGGTCGATGTAGACGAGTTTTTTCCACCAGAGATATTGCCTTTCCATGCAGCACTTGTGCTCTCAGCTTTGACTTGGCTTTTGGTTCTTCATTTGTCTTCAGTATCTGTTCTGATGCTCATAATGCCACCGATTAAAATCTATATTAAAAGCTACAATGCTACCGGAAGCCATGCCAGTGATCAGCGTCCTGGAAAAGCAGAGACAGAAGTTAAGAGTGATGCAAAATCACTGATGTGGTTGCTACTTTCTACTAGACGGTATCATGATCTCTGAGTTCCCCGGGGTCTTGGTTTTGTGGTCATCGACACAGGTTTACAATTTATTCCTGTCTCCTGGGAGACCTGGAATCAATCCTGCTCAGACCCGGACTGCTAGACCAAGGGTTGTTTAGCTTTGGATCAGACAGCTCATCTGATAAATACTTTTTGAGTAAGTATCCTCAACGTGCGTATGTCACTTCTGTGCGTGTGCTACTGCTCCAACATATCAGGGGCATTATTAGACACAAAAATAATTGAAATTAGGGCTGAGATTTGAATAGAAATAGAAACTTGATCAACGTCTTTCTTCACTCCTCTTCGGAAACTCCTGACACGACCGTGACTGTAGACTCTCCCCATCTACCCTCCCTCCTGATGCCTACTGAATAAAGCCTCTCTTGCCCTCCTCACGCCTCCAGAAAGGTCAGTCACTTCCTTCTTCTGACATGCTGTCCCTGCTCCCCTCATATACAATTATTATGATTATTTCAGCTCCTAGGGGGTCAATAATCTTAGTACTTGGTAGTGCTTAATCTATGATGGTGGCAAGTGTTCGAAGCGTGAATACATGAATGAGTAAGAATGTCAGGGAGAACATTTAAACTACTTAAAAACACAATTTCAAATACTTTATTTCAAATACTTTAGAAACCCTCATGTATATACACACATAATTACACAATAAAGCGTTCCCATTTACTCATGAATATGGACTACAGTATTTTGGAATACCCCCTCCTAAGTTTTCTTTAAAGAGAGGCTGGGCTGCAGATCAAAAACATCCCTTCCCCAAACTAAATTAAATTATGTTGCTTTTCTTGAAGACTTCAGTACCATTTTACTAGATTGTGAAGATGCTTTGTTAAGTTTGTGATATAGCCTTACTATTTATATTTTGAAACCCGTATCTTTATAATGAATATACATATAGTTGAAAAGGTTAATAAGCTTTTCTTATTTCTGTTAAATATACAGCAAAAAGAAGAAACTACATACCACATTAAGATTATAGAGTTTAAAATTTTTTAAATCCAGAAATTTTAGACTTCATATCCCAAGCATCCTTTTCACTTTACAGTAAACCCCAAGGTGAGTTTTAGGAAATAGTAAAATCCTCTTGCCAACCGAGGAACAATGGAAAATCATATTAATTAATTAACTCTGTCAATTCTTTCCAAAAATAAAAGATTGTAGTGTTTCAGGGAAATATATAAAATATAACAAAATAACATAAATGAGGAATATGTGAATAAGAAAGTGGGAGGTGGGGATTGTTTAGTAACAGGTGAGTGTTTTGCATCTTTTCAAGCAGAGGCCAGCTCTGCTGGAAATTGCTAGCTACAAGTATGTCTCAAGCTGAAACACACCTGTGCTGAGAAACATGGATCTCCTTCTCAGAATGGAAGCCGGGGCGTCCTGTCTGAGACGAGGTCAGGGTCTTAGAACAGAGACGTTGGTGGGAATAATTCTGTTCTGAGCAGTGTCTGGATGTGCCTGTTCTTCCTCAGACCCGTTTCTTCCTTTCTTTTTTCCACCCCCCACCCCCACCTACTCTCTTTCCTCTGTTTTCTTCTTCCCAGACTCCTTTCTTAGGGCACTTACACCCCTCCTCTATTTACCCTTTGCTCCTCTTTCTTCCATCTGGGTGCTGGAATCTTATTCACAGCACATCTCACCCGTGCTAGAACGTAAAGAACTTTCAGCGACAGCCCTCACGTGCTTACGTTTCCCCCTGACGGGGCTCACCTCTGGTCATGGGACAAGTCCATTGCTCTGATGCCAGCGTCACATCCGGGGTAAATGTACAGCTGCTTGAAGTCACAGGCCTGCCAGACCTCCACCACACCATTGTCCCCTCCGGTCACCAGGTTCTGGCCATCACTACTCAGGAGAATGGCCTTCAGAAAAGGTAGAAAAACAACAATTTCTCTCAGCTTTTCCCATTTGGTCAATGCTCATTTACTGAAAAGCACTCGACACAGTTCCCTTGTAATTATTATCTACTTTTAGCCATTGGTCCAAGTTGCCTGAAGTCCAGTCCCCAGCATTTCCAATGTGGAATTCATCAGCGTTCTTACATAAACAAGAGGTCTTATTAAAACCAATTAAGGTTACAAAATAACAGAAGTCCCAAAGGGAATATTATCAATCTAATTCAGGAGGAACTTGAGAATTAAGGAACACGATGTTTTGTTAAGTCCTGAAGTCTTAACAATGTCAAGACTTCCAGAACAAATGGTGGAAGCATATTTTAAAACAGCTTTTAATAATGATAAGCCAACAATTACAATTCATTTATGAGTGAAGGGCAATCTGGTACATGTAATTTTGGTCTGGGGCTCTAAAGGTAAGATTCTTTGACAATAAACTCACTTCTAATGTCAGGGGGTACAGCACAGTTTATAAAGGAGCCGAAGAAAAATCTCCTTAGGGCTCTGACCTCTAATCAAACAAAAGCTATCATCTCGAAAACCTAATTCCTTGAGTTAACTACTTGGGATTAAATTAATTTTGGGTTTTTTCAAAGCATCCATCTACATGAATTTACATGCTTTTAAAACCAGCACACATTTGGGGTGCCTGGGTGGCTCAGTTGGTTAAGCTTCTGCCTTCGGCTCAGGTAGTGATTTCAGGGTACCCCCCATCTCCCCACTCCCATCAAGCCCCGCCCTATTCAGCGGGGAGTCAGCTTCTCCCTCTCCTTCTGCCCTACCACCCTGTTCATGCTCTCTCTCTCAAACAAATAATCTCTTAAAAAACAAACCAGCACACATTTATTTATTCGGATACCAGAAATTCTATCACGAATCATTTAATGTAAGATAGTCGATCAGTCTCGTGGCTTCAGTCCCTGTTCAGCATTGAACATGCAGATTTACCCTGGTTGAATCATTGATCTCCATCTGAGCCAAAAGTTTCCCGTTAATGCTGAAATTGCTGAATCGCCCTCGTTCATAGTATATGATACAGTGGCCTTCGCTAGAGACGGAAATCAAGCGCGGGAACAAGCAGTTTTCTGGTCCTTCAAGGGCTCGCAACAAATCTCCAGTGATGGTGTGGACAAGGCAAGGGCCCTCTGCAGAAGGAGGAAATCCATGGCCAGAGTCATTCGTGACAAGTCACATAGGAGCTCTCACTAACCTACAAACCCTACCGGGTACGTACACTCTGATTTGTTGCAAGAAGGCAGAAAAGAAAAGAGGTAAGCCTGGCAGGAGCCAAGCACTGATGGTATATTTAAACAGATCATATATGCAACTGATGAATCATTGAACACTACATCTGAAACTAATGATGTACTATATGTTGGCTAATTGATTTTACATAAAAAAATATATATATATGCAAAAAAAAACCCCAAAACAAACAAACCCCATACAGATCAAATACAGGGAGCTATTAACACACACAGATCTTCCCAACTTTTTATCTAGGGAAATACTTGGTCTTTTCCTTCACGAGATAATATTCATAAAAAAGGATACACTTTATAGATAACGTGACAAGAGAAGATTGTATGTCCCGAAGTTTTCTTTTTTAGTTTGTGTTTTTGGAAGTTTTCTTTTTAAGTTTGTGTTTCTCAAAAGTTTAGGAGAATTATCAAAACAACTGCTAATTTTCTTGAGTATCATCAAAACTTTAACACTGTACTACATAAATACATTACTATGAAATGAGTTTTACCTTCTCTATAGTCCATACACAAAATGTAAAAGGTAAAATTAAGGTACTTAATTAAGTAATTCAGACTACAGAAACATGTTTTGTCTGTAAATATGAGCAACGAGGCAAGAGTATAAAAAAGTAGGCTGGGGAGTGACTTATTTTGCTCTGATTTCCCCCCCCCCGGTAGAAATTGTGTTGATAAGATAAAAATTTTACTAGACAAGTTGATAGAAATAACTGGTTCATACAGTTTTGTATTACCCACCCCCCAACAAAACAACCTCACAAAGACAGTTAATGAATTACATTTCTATTTTCCAATTGACTCTAGTAGATATGTAGTTTACAAAACAAGTGGCATTATAAGGCTATACCTAATTTTTTTCCTGATTACTAAAGTGATAGAAAATACAGAAAATTCGGGAGAAAAAGAAAATAACAGTCACCTCTAATATCACCCATCGCCTTTAGAAAAATACCGCCCTTTCCCTATACCTACTATGTGTCTTTGTTTTCTTTTCCTTTTCACTTTACAGGACAGAATAATATTACACATATTGTTGCTCTTTTTTTTAATTAAAAAGACATTTATTGAAAATATCCTATGTCTCCACAGGGTCATTTTACTCTTAGATACGAAAGTGAAAAAACATAGTCCCTAAACTTCAGACATTATATCTGTTCTCCACAAAGCAGCCAGGATAAGCTCCTGAAAACCAAATCTGATCATCGCATCACTTTGCTTAAAAAAGCTTCAGTGGGTTCCCACTATGCTCCGAACAAAATACACATGGCAAATCCCTGTGCCACCGGCCCTCCCGCCTGTCAGCCCTCTCGCTCCCTAACTCTGCGCCACAATATCTACTTAGCCCCTCTGGTATTCTTGCAGTTTCTCCTAGGCATCAGGCTCCTTCTTGCCTCAGAGCCTCATCACGGAGAATTGGGCTTCCGATCCAGAATTAGAATCCAAGTCTCCTGACTTTTTTCGAAACAACAATTCTTCCACAAAAAAGTCAAACCCAAGTAATCATGTTTCCTTTCCCACCAACCTCTACCCAGGCCCGGGCCTTATGAAGGAAGGGGCTCTGGAGGGAGGTGGGTCCAAGGCTATGTCTGAGAAGCAACCTGATGCCCCCAAGACTCCCACTGCCTCGTGGATACCTTCCCCCAACGTTTATACGTTATTTTTAATGGCTGCATCCTAGGGATGTGCTGCAGTTTAATTTACCAGTGTTCTGGCTAGAATGCTGGTGACCACAAAATACTACATAAAGTTTTATGCATATTCCATATTAGTACTAGTAAATATTAATAATAAAACAAAACAGTTGCAAAGAACCCAGCGATTCCATTGTCTGTAGAGAGCCTCCTAAAGGAAATAAATCATAAATCACGGTTAACGTGAGAAAATAGTACAGGTTTTAAAGACCTAAAATGAAGGAAATGCCTTCTGACCTTTAGCACCACTGATAACAAGTCCAAGTTCTGCACAGACAGAAACACAGACAACTTCATGGTCATGGCCTGTGAGGACAGCTCTGGGTGCTGGATAGTCACCTGCAAGAAAAAAGGAGCAGTGAGTTAGTACAGACCGATGCCAGAAATGAAGAGCTACACCATTAAATCAAACATTTAAAAGTCGTTCATGTTTATTAAGGGCATTTACTAGCTGTGTGACCATGAGCCAGTGGCTTAACCTCTCTGCTGTTTCCTCACCTGTAACCTACTACTACAGGAAACCTACAGCGTGGGTGCTTCCGGTGACGTGAATAAGTTGACAGATGAGATGTGCCTACAACATTACCACAGTGGTGATCCTGCCTTTCCTATTGTTACGAAACAGACACCAAGGCTGCCAAAGCACATGTATGCATTTTCTCACTTAATTATGGCAATATTCGTCTGAGGCAGGGACTGTGACCATCCCTATGTTATAGCCTAGAAACCCAAGGCTCTGCAAGGTTACTCAACCTGCACAAGTTCACACAGCCACCAAGTGCTGGAACTGAACCCAGAGCTATCTAATTTTGAAACCCATGTTCTTACCCATTTAAAAATGTTCCCTAAAATCTCCAACAAAACAGGCTGAGGTGCTTTGATTTTGAGGGGAGAGGAAAGTAGTGAAGGAAAGAAGAGATGATCATATTGAGTTTCCACTTGACTTAATATTAAATCGAATTTAGCTAAAAAGTCCAGCTGTGTTATGTGACATAAGCATTTTCACTGCTAAGTGCTTTTGCAATCATTAAGGGAATGACTTTTAAGTGACAGGCATTCTTCTAAGCAGGCTGGGTAAAGAGTGTAAAGAGGTGTAAGGCATAACCTGGAACTCTTGAGAACTCATCAAACAACCATGGCCTTCCCCAGGCTTGACACTGGAGGTGCTCGACAATGCCAAGTGTGAGGAAGAACAGATTATGTGCAAGGAGTATAGCAGGGATCAAAAGCCCTCCATATAAAGACAGCATCAGAATGTCTGGTGAGTAACCTGCACAAAGACAGCGTGAGAAGGATCAGCAAAGTTGAGAGGGCATCACGCCTAACACTGTCTTACGGGGGCAAACTGTTCGGAGAAGCCCGTCTAGGACAGAAATGAGGGGTCTCTACAGTCTTGGGTTGCAGACTTGTGAAGGAAAAGGAAATAGCAAGTCACAGAGGCACTGTGGAAGGTGAATGGGCTATGGTGCCAACCTGGGTAGGGTTCTCAGTGGTTCCATTGGTGGGTGGGGAAAGAGAGCCAGTGTTGGCCATCCTGGGCCTATGTGAGGATCTTTAAAGGACTCACTGAAGTGAAATTCTACTGGAAGTGGGTGATCAGAAAGGAGGATGTGAAACTCTTAGTAACAGTACAGTATGGACTTGAACCACCCAATCAGATTCAACAAATAATTTATCGATGCCTTGTAATACCCCACTATTTCCATTTTTCATTACCATCATGCTTATTAATGTCTTATGCCTATTACTTTGTTTTTATTTATTTTTAAAAAGATTTTTATTTATTTATTTGACAGAGAGAGAGCAGGAGAGCACAAGCAGGGGGGAGGTGCAAAGGGAGAAGGAGAAGCAGGCCTCCCACTGAGCAGGGAACCTGACGCAGGGCTGGATCCCAGGACCCTGGGATCATGACCTGAGCCGAAGGCAACCGTTTAACCGACTGAGCCACTCAGGCGCCGTTTTTATTTTTAAACAGTTCTAGCTGACTCATATTGTATGACATTGGTTTATCTGGATGTGTGGTTTAGTTGACTCTACAGTATCACTTTAGCCAACAGTAAGTAGTATACATAAATACACCTCTGTGCATATATACGAAGATATTATTTCACCTTAAGTTATCAGGTTTATTGACCATTACTTTTTCTCCTTGAAAAGGCATGTTGGAACTTGGTCTTATAACTGCAACTCTTCCAGAATTCTTGGTATTTCTAAAACTAGGGTCTGTGCACCCTGGGCTCTGTGGATGTTTTCTTGGGAGTGAAAAGTTCCATGAAAAATTTTAAATTTCAGATTTATACTTTGATGATACTCTAAAAATATTTGTTAACCAGTTATAAAGATGAGATCTCTCTTTGTTGTCAAAAATTTATGCTGTGGCAATTTAAAATTGACATATGCTTTAAAAATTAAGATGAACTAATTAATTGTTTCTCAAACTTGTTCATGGGGTCCAAGAACACAGTCCTCAGAGTCAGAGGGCTTTTTGTGGGGGAGGAGGGGTTAAGGGGTTAATGACAATTTTGTTCTCTTTAAAAGGGATCAGTGTAATAGTGAAGTTTGAGGAACATTTTTGTAGATTAATTTTTTTCTCCAAGGTCACAAATTCTTTTTTCATGTTGGTAGCTTCCACAAAGCTACCTGATTTTCCTTTGTTTTTAGAATAATTAAAAATTAGCTACATATTAAATATTTATAACATATGTATAAAATTAAGAGAATAAAATAAATTCACTTGTGCTTACCTCCTAGCTTAAGAAATATAGAACATTACCAATAACTCTGGTGCTTTCTTATATCTTATGCTTACGCCTTTTTATTTATATTTTTTTGAGAGAGAGAGAAAGAGAGAGAGAACACGCATGTGTGAGCCGGGGCTGGGAGCGGCAGAGGGAGAGGAGAGCGTGAATCTCAAGCAGGCTCCAAACTCACTGCGAACCGGACTGGGGCTCCATCTCATGACCATGAGATCATGACCTGAGCCGAAACCAAAATTAAGATGCTTAACTGACTGAGCCATCCAAGGGTCCCAGACATAGGCCTTTTTAAAAAAAGTTCTGTATTTTTCTCTTTTGTTCATTCTGCTTCACCTGGTTGTTGAGTTTGTGATCTTTTTAAATAGTGCTTGAGTTCCTTCCGTGCTGGCCTGTTCTTCCCTGTCAATCCTGTTTTGGATGGGGTGCCCCCCCACTCCCAATTCTTGTCTCTCAGAGAACCGCCCTGTGCTTCGGGGTTGACACGGCTCTGAGCCTTGCCTCCTGGGCTGCGATGCCTGGGCCTCACTGTGGAGGGAGCGGGGGCGGGGTGGCAAAGTGAATGTTCAAGGGTTGGCAATTGTGCCTGCCTCCTGGAGAGCCCCTCCCCTGGCACCGATGTGACCCGCAGCACTGAACAGCTGCGCCAGCGCTCTAATCCTATGCCCCACAGTGGCCGGAGGGAAGGCAACAATAGGTCTGGGAAAATTATGGGGGGAAAGAACGTAACTCAGATGCCTCCTCCTGCATGGCACTTCCCTCTGGTTTGCCAATACCTCCTTCTTTACACCCACCCATCTTCTGTCTCTCCAGGAATTGCTCAGTTTTATGTGAGCTTTCCCAGATACATCAGTTTCCATTTTGCTTTTGAGGCATCTCTCTGATGGAGTATGGAAGAAGGGAGATGGCGGCCCAAATGAGTGTGTCATCTTCTTCTAAGTTTATGTATACTGCTATAATGTGTTTGAATATTGGCAAAGTATCCATTTATATTTGTCAGCAGTCCTGGATTTGTCTGAGACATATTTTTAAAATGATGCTTCAAAGATGCCTTGCGTTCCCTGGTAAAATGAGAATTAAGATTTTATGTGTAATATTATCCTTAATTTTTCTAAGATTATTTTATGTCAGAGAGATTGGTGAATTGAAAAATCCTGAAATTATATGCTTAAAAAATTTACATAAAGAGTTTTCTAAACTCTTCCCTTATAGGCTACAGAAAAAGGTAGAAAGCAATCTAGTTCTCTTGCAGGGAACTGAAAAACATGTATAAAACTATTCCTCATGTACGTAATCTATTTTCTGTTAGGAAGTAAGGTTTTCAAAGGCTTGCCTCTGATTTAGAAAGCTAAAAAATTTTTTTTCATTACAATCTCCCCAGATCATTTAAACATATTGTGGAACTTAACTATTAGGGGATATTGTTTAGGGCCCCTAACAGCATTGTTTCCCTCTTTAAACTAGAGAAAAGTCAGTAAAATGTTATTTGGGGGTTTCTGAGTTGGGAAACCTGCAGCAGGGGGAAAGCATATTTCCCTGCCAGGGACATTTCATTGCCAGGGACAGATGTCACACACCCCAACAATCGTTCAAAATCTTGGGAATATTCTGTCACTGTCACATCACAACTGATGGATGTAGCTGGGGGTTAAAGGGCCTGTGCACAGGGAGATGCAGGTGAGGCTCCCCCCACCAGGACCACAGCGTCATCACCCTCAACCCCCCTCATCTTCCCAACAGAAGAGCTCTCCATGTGATGGAATCCCCATGGATGATAAAGAACAAACATGCCTGATTTTGAGATTGCTTATAGGCAAGCATTTGGAAACTCCAAATATAAAAGGCTTATTATGAACAGATTCCAACTTATTTTTAAGCAAAAGCCATTTCAGTATTTTCAAAATGGTTGATGAAAACAGTACAAAGATATTAGATGCTGTTATTCACGTGGCACCGACGAGGAACTTTTTCAGTGAGATGGGTCTCTGCTTTTAGAGAAATGATCAAAGTAAAGATACTCATGGTTCTTATTATTTTAAACCTTATTTGTGGGACTACTACGCAGGGGGAAGCTTTGGTCCTTCTGAATTAAGAGCTAAACAAAAATAGCAGAGTTTCTACAATCTATGACCCTCAGCGCAGTTCTGCTGGAGTCAGAGGATGAACGTCTTGATGATATATGACGTTCAGATTTTATCTACAACCTTTGTTAGCTCACTGCAGAATCCCTGTGGAAGGTATTTTCATTCATGTTTATACCTACATAAAAACCGGATGGCTTGAAATCCCAGAATAAGTATTTTATTAACCACTCTGATTTTCAAGATTTATTTTAAAAAACTGCTAGATAATTGTTAGGGCAGCTCTGAAGGACTGTGTCTGTGAAGAGTCCCTTATGGAGACTCTGTATCCTCAGCCACCTGCAGAGGTCTGGCCCAAGCACCCACAGTGCCTGGGCCCACATTTTTCACAGGTCACAGGTGACCCACATAAAAACATCCCTGGGGTTGGAAAATGTCCTCTGATGCGGTTTCCTTTTTATTACATACTCAGTGTACTCACTGGAAAACAGAAGATAGCTATTCATTAACTCTATGTTTTTTTCTCTTGCAGAGATGACACTGACCACCTCTGAGCACTGAAATGTCAGCAGGACAAATATCCTCCCTTGAAGTCCTGAACCTGGATCTAGGTCAAGGACATTACTGTCCTGCCATTACCTTCCCCAGACAGTCAACAGTATAATCCAAGGAAGCAGAGCTTTGCATAACGCCCAGCGACACCCCCAACCCTCCCGGTACGGATCTGAAGTTCTCTGATCACAGAAATGTATTAGTCTTTTGACTAGTGCTTTTGACCCCAGCCAAAGAGCCTTGCAGCCTCAGTTCCATTAAGGGACAGGAAAGGCACTGACCAAGTGGTATTCAGCCCCCTTCTTAATCAGGAACCTTATAAAGTCTCCCCATGTTAGGCTGAGGGGATTCGAGGCTGAGAAACGGATGCTACATTATGGATGTCATTTTTGAAAGTCCTAGGAGTTAGGAATTGTTCACAGATAACTATGCTTCCTCTGATACATTTCACACTTTCATAAGCCCTAGATAAGATCCCTTGGTCTGAGAAGTGAGGCAAACATACATATATGTTAAAAATATCTCTGGACTGTCCTTTGTCCAGGCTTTCATCTGGTACAGTACCACTGGTTAGTGGCGGTCATGGAGCTGGGCACCAGGATAGCCATAGTAAGAGAAGGCTGGATGCAAACAAAGAGAGGGCTAGATTTGGCAGATGTTTAGTGACAGGCTGTGGCTGGCAGGAGGCTCGGTGTCCAGAGCTGAAGCTCACACAATGGGAGCCCAGGGAAGGGATGTGTGCACAGCTGGAGTCTCCTTTTCAATGGGCTTCTCGTTTCATACTTTGCATAATGCTCATACATGAGCTAAAAGACTTATTTTTAAAAAGTGAGACTGAAAAGGCAAAATCATGTCTTATGCATGTCACTCGATGAATATCTGTAGATGTGATCTGAAAAGACAAATAGTAAATTCTCTTCCAAAACTTCCTACTGCTATGATTTAAAAAATGTCCTATGTATGTATTGACACACTCTCTACCAAGCACCTTATATCTGGTATAAACATTACAACCACACACTCTAAAAGCAAATTGGATTTTGAGCTGAGGTCCCAGTGTATTTTAAGTGTCTGCTGAAGAGACAACAATGTTGACTTGCCCCTCTTGTGACTATCTTGTTGGAAGCTACAGCACGTAATGAGAAATGTCAAGTCCCAAGATCAATGAAATTTTGGGCTCCAGGGATTCAACAGGAATAGCATTGATCCTTTTAAAGAACACCAGTCAGAGATGGGTTGTAATATATTGCAAAGAGGGGCTCAGGAGGATAAACGGCCAAGTCCAAGATACCTACCTGACAAAAAAATTCAATCAGCTTTTAGCACAAATTGCCTGCTCTGCTCTCCTTTCTTTCATGCAGTAGGCTGATTCCAATTAGAGTGCGCAAATTAATTTTTATCACTTCCAAATTAGTTTTAGAATTTGTGCAAAAGAGTGTTTCAGATGAAAGCATCTGTCCCCCACATCTCTGCGATTCTGTTATCTAGTCAGGGGCCTATTTAAATCTCCAAGAAAATTTTCTATGTTCAAAGTCCCAAGTTTGAAAGAGTAACACTGGATATGAGTATTATAAAATATATTCATAAAACAACTGTAATTCAACTGCAACCTATGCTAGGTGGCACCTGCTTATTTATTTTATGGTCTGGAACTTTGTAATAATCTGCTTATAAATGTTCATCGTCTTTGTGGCGAATCCTTTAAAAGTATAAAAATAATTAGGAAAAGACTATTTTTGAGATGTCTGAATTAGTCACAATAATATATTTGACTCAATGAAACCATAAACTCTTTCTGCACCTACCTAAAAAAATCTACAAGCATTAGTTATATTTTCTCTGTGGTACTAATAGAGCTCTCCATTAAAAAAGAATAATGACAATGCAAAAGGGACATAAATATATTAGAGAGCCACTTGAATTAATCTTGAGAAAGTGACTAAGTGAATCCTATCATTTTATGTTGTGCTGAATAAATAAGATTCAGCCTCTGACATACAAAGCAATTTAATGTCCACACCAAGACCAAACCCCTGAATTCTAACGGCTACTGGCATATTATGTTTCACACTAGGACTTCCCCCTTCAAGTCTAGGTTAATATATACAACCCTCAAAACCTAAGGGCATTGTGTCGCACACTTTAATATGAATTTAGACATAACCAGCTTTTTGGTCTTGAGTAGCAATGCATTATAAGATAGAAAACACACACAGCCTGATTCTCTGACCTGTGAATTGGTAGCTAGAATAGATTAAACTGGGACAGAAAAAAAAATCTTTTTCTTTCATGTTGTGAGTTTTCTGATGGCAAGGACTATGTCTGTGTCAACACCCATGGCTGATCCCTGATGTGACAGGCAATTCAGTGTGGGCTGTGACTGCCTTTACAAAAAAAAAGTGCATTGACCAGTCAGTATATGTGGTCTCTCTAGTCATGCATACCTGTGCTACCAGGCTGGCTATTTTAACAGACTCAGTGAGCCATAAATCAGTCTATCAAATACTAGATATGACTAATGATTAATTTTTTACTATTATAATTATCCATATGGTAAAAAGCTGACACCAATTTTTAATGTAATTATTTTGTACCCAAGATGTAAGACTAAACATTTTGTAGTATGATACCAAATATTATCTGATAGCAATTTATGATTCATATAATAAATACTCAATGTGTTCAGTACATTCAAGCAGAAAAAGCAGTTTGGTGATTAGTATAATGTGGGTTTTTGTAAACTCCAGAAGGCCAGAGACTTTGACTATCCAGCTTTCGCAGCGGCTAAGATAGGACCAGCACCCAGTAGGCCTTCAATACATGCTTGTTGCTTGCCTAACACTTTAGGTGATCATCCTGTTTATTCTAGAAGAGCATTCCCCCCCCCTTATATTAAGGATGATGGGTGAAATAAAGCTATATGACATACGTCCATATTAAATGTTCAAGAAGTCTTGGCAAGGTGGGTTTTATAAAGTCATTTAGGGTCATAATGATGACAATAGTTTTGACCAAAAATAAATTCTTATTAAAGGAAGCAACAGTAAAAGATATGTATCAATAACATTCTTACTTTCTTAAGGATAATCTTGTCTTTGTTGAAAGCCTAAATAAAATGCTGCATTTAACAAATACAATATTCACAATTTTGTTCTTAAGGGTCAATATAAACATTTTTATTTATATAGCTCCTGTTGTAAGAAACTTTAACCAGTCTAAGTATTACTACCTTTAATTTTTCTTGATAACTGATAGACTAAAGCAACCATCATTAACCATCTTTTCATTTAAAAGATCATCAGAAAATCACATTAGAATTAAGTAGCTAACACAGACAATTACTATAACTTAAAATGTAAAAAAATTCTTTACCTCATAGTAGTATGATATATAAAATATCTTATCTCAGCTACCAGATGGTAGCTTTTAAGAAATGAATCCTCTTTTGGGAACTACCATTTTCATCATTTCTGAGCTCCAGTTTGAAGATGTTATTTAATGAGATTTCAAGCACTCTTCTGTTTCTTAAAAAAAAATTTGTTATCTAAAATCTTTTAATTTTTATCAATATAGATGGAAGATACTACACAGACCTGCTGCTTAATTTGACTTTTCTAATGAATACTACACTACTATGAAAATGAAGATTTGTAAATATGCAAAAATAAATTTAGATAAAATATATGTGATAATGTGCCATGCTTGAGAATAAGAAAGCCATCCATGGTAGATCAAGTGTCTTATACACATGTAAACACACACACACACACACACACACACACACACAAATTCTGCTAAAAATGAAGTTTCTGGTTTTTTTAATGGTATGGTTTTAGAAAAGAATAAATAAGGAGATTAACTTTTTAGTAGAGAATGATATTTGTTATAATGTAGAATTGGTAGCTCACTGTTTGAGCTGGCTGGAAATCAAGCAACACTGAATATTTTTTTTCCTCAAACCAGTCTGTTTGTTCACAACTTGGTTCACAACTTAGAGCAGAGGCTGATACGCATAACGCACTACTTTCACTCACTCAGTGTCTATGCTAAGAGACGTTACTCCATGATATACTTCTAGTTTCTTCATCTGTTGGTCTTCAGCTCCAGCAGCAAGAATGAAACCTCACATAATATTTGGCTGCATCTAGTTCCTCCCCCACTACCTTCATTCATATATATTTCATTTTCATTTTCTTCACTACTATGATAGGGCCTTTGCTCCTATCAATCAAAAGCCATTTCCTCTTTTTGCAATATTCCTGTCAAAATGCTTAAGAGCGGGGGTGGGCCGGACTTGAATGGTGGACAGACGTACAACTGGCTTTGATCCTCAGCTTTCTCATAGGCTGGAACGAACAGGCCAGGGGTGGCAGCCTCCCGCCACGCAGCTGAAACACAGCATCTCGTCCATTTGTCAACTACTCTTACAACATTTCAGTGGCAGATACCCAGCATTCCTGGAAAACTCTTATCTCTATCTTGTCATAAAGAGGACCCAAACTCATGGTTCAGTTTGTTTGGGAGGTACTGTGTAAGCTGTGACCAGTGTATGAATTATAAGTAGAATCGCCCTGGTTTAGGTACTTGCCATTTTCAACACTGTACAGACACCATTATTTTATAGGGAATATTTGCATTGAGACTACTGAAAGCTTAGTAATTAAAAACAGTGATTATTTCTAGGCAATCTCTTATCTAGTTCTTCATTTAACAATATATATTTTTTAAAGATTTTATTTATTTATTTCATAGACAGAGAGAGACAGCGAGAGAGGGACCACAAGCAGGGGGAGTGGAAGAGGGAGAAGCAGGCTTCCCGCCGAGCAGGGAGCCAGATGCGGGGCTCGATCCCAGGACCCTGGGACCATGACCTGAGCCAAAGGCAGATGCCTAACGAGTGAGCCACCCAGGCGCCCTTCATCTAACGATACTGAAAATCCTATTATGTGTATCACTATCCCAGGAACCAGAGATTTAAAATGGAAAGGGAGAGACTCGTGATCCATTTTAGTGTTTCCTCAGAACAACAATTCCAAAGAATAATAACTGTTCTGCCATTAGCAAAAGAGGCCATGGAAAAACATGTTTGAGAAATTGTGGGTTAAGCAAATTTCAACAGATTTGTTTGTGTAAGTAAGACTTTCAGAACTTACTTACATAGTAAGAGTAAATGCACTGTTTTCTAAAATTATTTTACTCTGGAGTCCCCCCATTTTTTCCCTACAGGATATCTTAGGGAGTACTGTTGAATAAAAATACTTAGGAATCATCACAAGCAAAGAAACTGTCTTACTCAGTTTTTGCCGTCCGAATGCCTAGTCTGAAGGGAGTACTCAATCACTGTTAAACGAATAAACAGAGAAATTTACTAGACTGTGTGGAAGAAAGTAGTAAGTGTCCTCACTGAGGCACAAATAAAACCTTATAGAAATTCAGAGGAGGGAGAGAGTATATTCAGTTGAGAGAAATGATACAAAGTTTAATGGATGAGGAGATACTGAAGGAAATTTCTGAAGGATAGAGACATTTGGAGGTTGGGGGAAGACTGCCAACTACAGGGTCAATGTGAGGAGACCTGGAACTTTCCCCAAGTTGAAGGTTACAGTAGGTACAACAGAATAACAAACAACATTCTAGCAAAGATTTTTGCCACCTAAAGCTTTCATATTTTAAAAACTAATGATGTAGGGCGCCTGGGTGGCTCAGTTGGTTAAGCAACTGCCTTTGGCTCAGGTCATGATCCTGGAGTTCCGGGATCGAGTCCCGCGTCGGGCTCCCTGCTCGGCAGGGAGTCTGCTTCTCCCTCTGACCCTCTTCCCTCTCGTGCTCTCTATCTCTCATTCTCTCTCTTTCAAATAAATAAATAAAATCTTTAAAAAAAAAAAAAAAAAAAAAAAAAAAAAAATAAAAAAATAAAAACTAATGATGTATTGTATGGTGACTAACATAACATAATAAAGTAAAATAAAATTAAAAAAGAATCTTTATAACCCTAGGAAAAGCTGTTAGAAAAATAAAAAAAGCAAAATATATTTAAAGAAACTTGTAGTCTGATGGGACACTTCTACACAAATACTCACTGCTGTTAGGGTTGTCTCCTATGATATGGTGTCGCCCACTCCAGTACCAGAGAAGCAGGGTAGCATCTCGAGACCCAGACACAATGTAGCAGTCCCCTCCTATGTATGACTCAGACCTGGCCAGGCACGTGACCACATCCCAGTGGCCAAACACGATCTGAGTTAATTTCCCTGAAACACACACACACAAAAACGGTAGGTTTAATTCATTTGCTATTTTTCTTTAAATGGTAATAAGCTTAACTTTATTTTACTAGATTTGTGAAAAGTGGATCTGTAAATGTGAAAATTTATAAGCTAATTCAAATCCAGCTACAGATGCTTTCTTCAATTTCTTCTGAAAAATGATGCAAGAATGTTCCTTGGGAGTTTTAAGGACATGGCTTCAAAAGCAACACAATCATGATTTTCATTCTCCAGGAGTTGGGCCAGACTACGGGGAGGTTTAAGGTCTTTTACTGGACTTGATTTGGGGAAGGAACAGTAGTCCCGTTTGTGCTATGAAATCAGGACTCATGCTAATGTTTGGAATGGATAGAGTTATAATGAGTTACTTACAACGTGAACATTTAATTTGAATCTTGACACTCAAGATGAAAATGTCTACATTATTAAGCATGATTTTATTTCAAGCTCTGGGTCTAACAAAGGCATTTTGAAGAGAAAAAGGTATTTCATAGTTAAGCTTACCTGTTTCTGTAGAGTAAACTCTGAAGCTCTTATCCCAGAACCCACAGATAAGAATATAGCGATTATCTGCTGTGACCACAAAACAATGTGCATTGATTTGTATACTCTGATCAACAAGGTCCGTGATCTGCCGTTTGTTCACACCAGAGTTATTGGCTAAACATACACAGAAAAAAAGAATTTAAAGAAGGATTCCACAGGAGGTTCTTCAAGGAATATTTTTATGCTTCCTTTATCTAGAAATGGGCTTTTAAGGCCATAAGATTATTAACATTTTAACATTTCCCCATGAGGAATAGAAGCTTAATTTTTAGTAGCAGTGGTTATTTATGAACCATTTTACACATCTCAAAGTTGTCAGAAAGTTCAGTTCCCTCTCCCCCAATAAATAAAAACAACATGAAGATGTCAGATAATGAATTGAAAATAAAAATATTTAGATGCCTTGAATTCTATACATGTTCACTACGCACAAGTTCATTAGGGTCCAACCAGTTCTGTAATCAGGAGGAAGAAATATTGTGTGAAGTATGGTACAGAAGGAAAAAAAAGTCTTAATCGTTGCCCCAATCTGTCATTTTCTGATGGCATTTCCAATTCATGCGGAAAAAAGAGGGGAGAGGTTTGAGCAAGGGATGTTGTTATGTGGGCAGCCCCACAGGGAGCTTTAGGTCAGCAGCTTTAAAGACCTGGCTTGTCAACAAACAGAAGGCCTTTCCAGAATGGGCTGGCAGGGGAGGAGACAAACAGAAAAGATGGGAGAGGGAGTGGGGAGGAAGGAGACAGGCAGAGACTCCCGTGGATAGCACTGGGACCGAATCTGAATAAAGTCAGGACCTCGGAGACACCGTCTGATTTCCCTCGTGCCTGTCTGCATGCCAGCCTGTTCCGTCCTCTGCACTGTCCTTTCAGGCTAAATCCCTGGGCTGAATTCTTAAACAGGAGATGCAGACGATCACCCATACTCTCTCACGCCAATTAGACTGAAGTGCTACTCTTTGTGGACTCCCACTAAAGCTATAATAACAACGACCAGGGAGGGAAGCCAAAAAAAATTATACTGAGAAAGGTAGCAAAGAAAAAGAAAATCAATGGTTCTGAGTCACTTGAGAACTGTGTAATTGGTCCTTGATTAATTAGAAGAGAGCTGCTAATTTCTCCAAGGTTACATTCCTGCTGCATGTGACACTGTCGATGTTTCTTGGACAAAGGAATAGTTGGACTGACTCTAAAATATTCCCAGTCCTAAACCTTATCTCTTCCCAAAGACATGTAAATGCTATTCTGTGTAGGGGTATAAATAACTAACTTAAATGACTGCCTTTTAACTTATTTCTGGGTTCGAAGATGAAGGGAGAATTAAGAAATATAAGGGACGATATACCATAACTTGCATATGGCTTTATACTTTTTTCAAGCCACTTTTTTTTTTTTTCCTAATTTAGTTCTCTACATGATCCCATGAAAAAGTCAGGACAAACATCCTGATCAGTCATGTTGCAGATAGGAAATTGAGGCCTAGGAAGAAGAAGGGGCTTGTTCTGGAGCATCTGCTAATAAATGTGTACATGATTTAAAAATATTTCCATTATCTTTTGCAAAGAGTTACAGCTCATACGTTTGCAATTCATATGAAATCTTTAATTAAAAATATTGGCCTATTGAAAGGAGATTTCTAGAAAAGATGTCTTTCATGTTAGTTCTCTTCAATGATTTTTTTGAGTCCTCACATATTTTAAATATTTTAAATAATATATAGTTGTTAAAGAATAGTTTAGTCTGAAGGAGAGGACAGTTTGGAATGATTTGCCTTGTTTAGAACCAACTTAAATGACCTCCTAAAAAAAAAAATCAAGAAAATGCCACAAATAATTGCTTAAATACCAGAAAGTCCTTAGATGGCATATTATGATCTACACAGCTCCTTGATGGTAATTCAATGTTATCTGCACACTAATTTTATGGCAGAAAAATTATCATTCGACTACCTTTTGTAATAAATAACTACATAGGAATCTGTGGACAGTCAGCATTCATGAAAATGTATTTTTGTTGTTAACGTACCAATTAGGGGGTCCATTTCAATGGGAAGATGATGAGCTTGATCCAAAGAGTATCCTGGAGCTCCTCTGAGGCCTAAAGTTTAAACAGAAGGAGAAAACTACCACAAAAGTCTCAGAGAGAAGGAACTTCCTAATAAGCAGTGTTCTATGATGATTGTAGAAAAGCTGTATTGCTTAAAAATTATTTGGCAAATTGTTGTAAGAATGATGGTCATACTACACATCTTTGTAGATATTCTCAAAAGAAACCATTCACAACAGGGACGCTGGCTTCTATGTCAGATGTAGGAAGCTGGAAACAGTGTTCTTATCCTAACAACAAGAAGAAGCCGCCTATAACAGAAGATCACAACATTTCTTGAGCCCATCAGAGAGCTGAGATTCCGGGCAACCAATGAGCTTGAAATCTACGAAGCTGTGTCTGCAAGCGGGGGTGGGCGTGAGCATGGCAGGGCTCACCTGGGCCAGGGCAGAGGGGAAGATGGGACTCCCATTTTCCGTCAATAGATGGCAAGTCAATTGAAGGTAAAAAATGGAGCCACACCTAAGACCTTAAGCTCAGGAAAAGCTACTACCAGAGGATTAATATTTAGGGCTTGATTGAGTTATTAGTCATAATTTTTTACATGTGATTATATAACATATATAATACTTTTGAACAATGCCAAAGAAAAAATTAATCCTTTACAGTTTTTTTCTCAATGCAAAATATTTCTAGAGGCTCAGACTTCTGTGAATAATAAAGTTATATTTTTTCTTAAGATGTTTGTTGCATCTTTCTGACCAAATGGAATTAGTTATACCTCATGTTGATAGTATCACCGATAAACATAAAATAAGTGCATTTAGAAATTCTTAGAAGAATAAGCTATGATATACTTGATACCGTTTTTCAGAGCAATACAGAAGTCAATAGAATAGAAAAATTCAGGTTAATTTACCATGGCTTATCCATTTAGTTCTGGAGACAGTGAGAGTCCTGGGGTTTCCGAGGATATCGTAAGGGGTGAATTTGGCCAACTAAATCATTTGGTCACATCGACTTCTGTCCTGGTTAGGTAAGTATCAATATGTCTAATTTTGATAATAGAATCCTATCACTTCAAGATGTACCAGCTGGAACTCTTGGGAACAAGTTTAAAGAAAACACACATGAAATCACTAAACAATTTAGATTTTGTCTTTTCTCAAAGACTCTCAGCTCCTCAAGGAGGGAGATGGTGTCTGTCCTGTTCATTGTTGTGCTCATGGCTATTTGACACAGAGTGGCCATTCAAATATTTGCTAACTAAATTACTGAAGTGGAAGAAAGAGAATTTGAAACCAGATTCAAACTCACTTTTGTTAAATATGGGATAAAAGTGGTTTTTCTTTTTTCCTGCGGGGCAGGCATAGGGTAGGGTGGGAGGACCTGAGTTAATTGTAGACCTGCTTCAATTTATCGAATATTTATTGAACACTTAACCATCAGCCAAGCATTCGGTGAGGCCCCAACACAGAGCAGCAGTGGATGAGACAGACAAGACTCCTCTTGTCAGGTCTGGCACCGATTTGCTCTGCTGCTGTCCGTAGATAATCTGGCATACCAGCTAGCCCCCAGCGCACTTACCTTCACTTAACTGCACCTTCTAAGACCCCTCTAGTAAGTGATGCGCTTGGACACACATACCTACTGTGTTGTGCCATCGATTCACTGCAAACAGCCGGCTGCAGGTCACAGTCACCACCGCAGGGATGGTCAGGTGGGGCAGTGTGTTGGCTGCTACGTGGGTCACCGGAGAATTTGATGGGAACTTCAGCACCATGATCACATCCTGTTGCATCTGATCTTTAAACATGAGTGGACTCTGTGGAAGGAAACACTGTTGAATAGAAAGGGAAGAGAGCAGAAGAAAACAGAAGGGATAACACAGTTAGTGAAAGCTCTGGGGAGACGGAGGTTAACACAGACGAGGCTAGCATGAGCAGAGAGCAAAGCAACCCGAACTTCCATCCGGGGAGGATGGCATGGGGAAAGGGGCAAGGGCCCTGTGCCACCGCCGGCTGAGGACACGACCAGCCTCAGTCTAAGCCTCTCGAGACTGCGGGGTGAGACGTGAGCTCCCAGGTCTGTCTCCTGATGCAGCAGCATTATTCAGTGCGGTGAAAAACGTCAGTTGAGTGGAAAAATTAGTGAAGTCAGGGACTGACACTGTTTACATGAAAGATAAGGTGAATGGACTGATACTTTCACTTTTTACCTGGCTGATCTGGCGTCACGGCTGCAATCTAAATAACTAAAATATACTAGCTTTCCCCGTCAGAGCTTTGCACGCATCTCTGCTGTGGCAATCCTGACTGGTTATGGCTGACGCCTCCTTTCTAGACTGTGCGCTTGCTGAGGGCTACCCCTTTTTCCTTCCTTCAGTCTGTGCTTTCAGACGTCTAGCATGTGCCTCGACAGACAGCAGACACTATCGATGCTACAGTTCCAGCAACTATAAAACACCATCAATACTCCTGCATTGAAAGCCCAAAATGGGGATGCTGGAAATAGCCATTATGTCGCGTTCATAAATGTTCTGTAATTGTTTTCTATACGTATGAAGTGTCTGCTCCACGAATGTAGAAGGTTTTAGGTTTCCTTTATGAGCAGTTCCATGCCAATTTAGTCTCTCACAATTTTCCCCAGGAAAGCAATGAATCCTGACTGGGCACTTCTCCAGGATAAGTATTTTTATTATTATTATTAAACAGAGACAACTAACACGGGAATAAAACTCTTCTGCCAAAGCATTTCATAAAATAAAGTGTTAGAGATACTCTCTTAGCTTATTAAAAATACTTCATCTAGGGGCGCCTGGGTGGCTCAGTTGTTAAGCATCTGTCTTCAGTTCAGGTCGTGAGCCCAGGGTCCTGGGGTCAAGCCTCACAACCGGCTCCCTGCTCTGCGGGGAGCTCTGCGGGGAGCCTGCTCCTCCCTCTCCCACTCCCCCTGCTTGTGTTCCCTCTCTTGCTGTGTCTCTCTCTGTCAAATAAATAAAATCTTTAAAAAAAAAATTCATCTAAGGCTTGAGGCTCCAAGGCCACCTCCCCTTGTCTACACTGTGACTGCGTGTTCATATGAAACCGTGTGCTTGGTATCAACCTCTTTGCTTTGTCACACGCAAGGACCAATTTCAAGCAGAAGAGTTCATTAGTGACCAAAGGGGCTGAAGCTGTTGGAGCCATTGTAGAGAGAAAAAACGTTTTCAAACAAACACATTTATTTGTTTCACTAGGAGTTTGACTCGATAGGTCTGGAGGATGCAGCCCCCTCTGTGTTGCCAGTTGCTTAGCGTCATGCCTGACACACAGAAGGAACTCGATACGAATTTATTAACTGAAAAAATAAATGAAAGGTCTGAACAGTACTTCCGCCACAAAATAACAGCTTATAAATTTGTTTGCACATATACTATGGACCATATTTCAGAGCTCTTTACTCCAAAATTAGGGTACTTGCTGCCTTGATAACTGCCTAGAAAAATGGATGAACTTTAATTCATTTTGCAAACATGTTCTTTTACCTTCAAGCATTTTTCACTTCAGTAAAGAAATCAGTGAAAACCCACAGCTTAAAAAATAAAATGCCTTCCACAGAAGTTTCTCGGAAAAAATGTACCGTCTTCAAATTAAAGAGGGAAATGTTGTACAATTTGCTAATAGACTGAAAAAGGCCTGTTTTGTTACAAAAATGAGCTTTAAAAAAAAGAAAATGAGCTTTTAAAATTCCGATTAAAATGAAAAGAATATTACCTCTTCCCTTGTAAAACGGGAATACAAGTTTTAATATGAGGAGGTAGTGGTGATGATGACACCAGCTAACATTTATTGAGAACGTGCTGCACACCAGGTGCTGGTCTAAGTGCCCTGTGGTATTAAGTCATGAAATTCTCAAGGCAGATGGTATTTTTGCTTTCATGTAACAGATGTTGCAACGTAAACAGGGAGGTTGAATACCTTGCCCAGGTCATTCCCTAGCTAGAGGCAGAGCTGGGGTTTGACCAGACTGGCTCTGGAGCCCTTGTTTTTAAACCCTCCTGCCTCTGCAAGTTACCTCTGTATTTCTGCCCTCTTCTTAAAATGAGCTACTCCCCCTACTCAACCTTGCCCCAGAAGATTAAATTGGGCCATATCATATTGTGTTGCTATTATATTTTCATCCTACCTTATAAATCAAATCTAATTCTGGTGCCTCTATGTGTCTGAATGAGTTTAGGCAGAGGCTAAAGTCAGAGAAGAAGGCAATTGTTGTGAACCCCAAATTGGGCGAGTGTGGCAGGATGTAAAGGTAGGAACCGCACTCCCCTCTGTGTCTCCGCAGGGTATCAGCATATACTGAGCCTGAAGACTTAACCAATACACCGAGAAGCCTTTAAAAACGCTGCTGAAATGACGATCTGACTTGACGCGTACCCAGGTACAAAGAAAGCAGAAAACTTTCTTTTCAGGCTGCTCTGTCTTACCAGGTGCATGGCAGAGCTCCGAGGCGGATGTGGCTCAATAAGCAACTGAGATGGCGTCTGTCCAAAGTTCTGTATCTGGGCCTCCATGGCCTGCAGGGGAAGGAGAGTGATTGTCATAATCAATATGCATCAACGAGAGAGGTCAACACACTCCCTGACAATGCAAGTGGATCCCAAGTCAGCCATGAAAGAAGTCCAGAAAATTCACTGGGTGCTCTTCTCTCAGGGTGCAGAATCATCCAAGTGTTAGTATTTTGTAGACAGGCTTTGCTTTCTCCTTCCAAACATGCTTCCGTTCACCAAGTGGCTATTCTTACGTAGAAGCTAGGGTTAAATGTGGGAGTGTTATGCCTGTGAGTGCATGCAGCTGAGGCCAAAGAACACTCAACACTAAATACACCACGTATACCTTAATAAAGTCCTGTGTAAGGAGGAACGTATGGGGATCTCTAATGAAATAAGCTTCTGGGATCTTGGGAAAAAAGAATGATACATAAAGTCAGTCCACCAGTGATACGAAGTAAAATTCAGAAAATCATATATTCCAGCCAATACAGAGGGTAATCATTAAGACTTTTGTATAATGATTAATGATGGCCAAATTTTCAGTACAAAAAAATATATTTTAGCATGTCATGCTTTTTTAAGATGAATGCTGAAATATTATTTAATGTCTATAAGGTATGAATTCACTTCTCTTAAAATTTTTTTGAAATTTTAGAGATAACCAGCCCAAAGAGGAAATAATTCTTTGGGCATCTTGAGCTATGAAATATATTATTAAAGCCTGTGCAGCTAGAAATATTAATGAGATTTTATGGCTCCCAATGAATAAAAATAATCTTGGATCTCAAACTGTCTGGACTGTATAATATGCCTTTTTCTGTGTGTATGTCAAAGATATAATCTTATAGAAGATTTATGTATTTCTTCTATATATAAATCCTACAGGCAAAAAAATTTCAATATATTAAGCTAGCCTAACAGAAAAGATTTTTCCAAAATACTGTTAGCACGTAATTTAAGTCAACAAGGAGAAGCACCATATTTACAGTGGTCATTACTGTTACCATGCTAATTTTTCCCCTAAAATTGTGTGCATTGTGGTTGCACATAAAAGTGAAATACGAAACTCATTGCTGAGTGCTTAGGAATGCAGGTAAGGTGGTAGATGACTCTCGACGCTGCAGTGCCGCTAATCGCATTCACTATCTAGAGATCTCATTTATAAAGTACTTAAATTTAACAATCTGTCCACCTAGACTGCATTTCAAGAAAATGTTTATCAATAAAAATGTGAATTTTCAAATTTATTAGCAATATTAAACATGAATGCATCATTATCTGCCATATTTTAGCAATTGCATAAATGGGGCTTTGGTTCTTTTATTTGCAGAGGCAACAGGATGAATTATTAAATCTCTTTAAGTGCTGTCCAATCTTAATGTATCCATTTATTTGCACGGTGTCCACACATACGCAAAGTGTGACTATTTAAGTAAATCATACTCACATAGATTCCATCATACTTTATCTCCCCAGTGCAAGATTTACGATTATAAAAGAGGGAAGAGACCATTTCTGGTTAGGTTCACATCATGAACAATAAACTCCTGAGAGTTACTTGAAAGAAAAAAAATAGTAATTTCATTGTTAAAGTTGCCCTGGCTAGAAAATGTCCAATACCTAGCTTAATGTATCATGAACAGCTAAAGTCGCTCTAACAATAGGTCCTTTGGCTTGTGTTCCAACTCCTCCAGAAAGAGGACTGGGGTGGGGTGGGGGGAGACAGGGGTGAAATTAAATACAGTTTAGTCTCTAGGTCAGTGTTTGTACTTAGTAGGTAGCCTTTAAATGGCCATAGAAGGACTAAATCCACAAACATGCTCTGCTTGACTTGATTTTTGTTCTGAAGGGCAAGTATTAAAACTATACCAGAATATCTTAGGAGACTCACTTACTTTGCAGAAATCTGTACAGTTCTCTTCAGATCCTTTTTGGACTGAGGCAGAGTACACACACGTATTTATTTTAAACAACTCTCGAAGGGCATCAGGATAAATATTAAGCTGTGATCAAGTTAATATTGTGATTTTGCCCTTTCATTAAGACAATCAATTCCCTACACTACTTAACATTTATTTATTTTTTTTAATACTAAACTGAATCCCTCTTCCTTGTGATCCAGATCACATGCCTTCATGACCTAAAAGTTCTTATTCCAATATTTATCTTTTGGCTCTCTTGTAATCCTGTCTACCAGTAATTCCTTAACCCCTGATTTAAAAATATACAGATCTTTCTGATCTGGAAGAAGCACACTGCCTCCTCTGAGTTCTCTCCTTGTCACTACCAACCCATTTGAATGGGGAGTGAGCACCTACTGATTTTCTTCACCTCTCCCCCGTTCTATGTTTTCTGTTCTCACCCACATCTAGAAAGTCATCAATGTCTTCTTTCTGTCAAGAGGGAAGTACTTTGTACGGGAGGGTGCCCGGGGATATACACAGCCCATTCTGTAATCGATGAAGCATAGCAGCTGAGTGGTTGTTCTGAGAACCACTCCCGATGTAGGAGAAAATGCCTCCCCTTCATGCGAAACTTGGACAGGGTTCTAAATCCTTCCCAGACTCCCTAAATCATAAGGAATGTCCTCCATATTCTCATAGCCCTTTTTCCCCCCTTTATCATGAAATTCAACGCACAGTTCTTTACACAGGTCTGTTTGCTCAGACTGTTGATCTTTGCAGGTCAAGGCTGTGACTTCATTCTAAGAGAGTTCAAAAACATTTGCTGAATATAGAAGTGGAACAACGGTGGGACATTTGTGCAAAACTGAAAGGTAGCACAGAAAAGGAAAAGCAGAGTAGTAGAGAAAACACTGGAGTGCTTACTCTAACAATTCAGTACTACAAAGACAGTGAAGTTAACAAACATTGTTAAATGCTTACTCAATGCTGAGGGATAAGAAATCAGATACCAGCCTGTCCTCAAGAAGTTTTCAGCCCATGAGGACATAAGATGAGTGGTAATCAGGGCACACGGTAGGTAGGGGACCATGGTGGAGGCCATCCTGGAGTACAAGGGAGCCCAGGAGTGATGTCTACATTAGACTCAGGGTAGAGCAGGGCACAGGGAGAGCAGGGCTGTTAGGAAAGGGGCTTCCAGAAAAGGGACAAGAGCTGAGTGACATGAATGATAAGTAGGAATTTTGGCCAGCTGACAGCAAAAAAAGATCGGAAATAGTGTTTTAAAAAAATTCAACATATGTCTATTTTTCTATACATTATTCTGCATGGGTCAGAGAGACTTAATCTAGCTTTATTTATTCATAAAGCATATACGTACTGAGCACCTACTATGTACTGGGTACCATTGTAGATATTTATGATATTCATCAAGCAAAACAGATGGGTTTAGAGCTTAACGTTCTAGCCAGGACGGCATAGGCGCTCACATTCAGCCAGATATCACAAGCCAGCAGCGCTTGGGCTAGATAGAAGCAGCTCACAGATATACACAATGGAATATTATGCAGCCATAAAAAGGAATGAGATCTTGCCATTTGCAACGATGTGGATGGAACTGGAGGGTGTTATGCTGAGTGAAATAAGTCAATCAGAGAAAGACATGTATCATATGACCTCACTGATATGAGGAATTCTTAATCTCAGGAAACAAACTGAGGGTTGCTGGAGTGGTGGGGGATGGGAGGGATGGGGTGGCTGGGTGATAGACATTGGGGAGGGTATGTGCTATGGTGAGTACTGTGAATTGTGCAAGATTGTTGAATCACAGATCTGTACCTCTGAAACAAATAATGCAACATATGTTAAGAAAAAAGAAAAAGAAGATAGCAGGAGGGGAAGAATGAAGGGGAGTAAGTCAGAGGGGGAGATGAACCATGAGAGACGATGGACTCTGAAAAACAAACTGAGGGTTCTAGAGGGGAGGGGGTGGGGGGATGGGTTAGCCTGGTGATGGGTATTAAAGAGGGCATGTTCTGCGTGGAGCACTGGGTGTTATGCACAAACAATGAATCACGGAACACTGCATCAAAAACTAATGATGTAATTAATGTATGGTGATTAACATAACAATAAAAAAATTAAAAAAAAAAGCAGCTCACAGGTATGGTTTCTATTTCAGCCAACATTTATAGGTCAGAAAATTTCAAATAAATTGGATTTTTTGGCGTCTCTCAAAAAACACAGAAGAGGTGGTTCATCAGCATTCCTGCACAGCAACACCTGGCTGGTGCCAAGGCACAGGGGCTCTTTTGTAATGCCCACGGCTCAGAGGACCCAGGCATGCGCTGTCTCCCGGCCCGCTTCACTGGTTTATTCCCTGTCTGACTCCTACAGACTTCAGCATTTGTTAATCCTCTTAAAATCTACTACCAAAACGTTAATTTGTATTACAGGGAAGCTATCGCTTTATAGATCTACAGTAGTCCCGTGTTCATCCTCGGGGTATATGGTCCAAGACCCCAAAGAATGCCTGAAACTGTGGATGGTACTGAACCCTATGTACGCTGTTTTTTCCTATACATACATACCTATGATAAAGTTTAATGAATAAATTACGCATGGTGAAAGATTAACAGCAATGACCACTGATAAAACAGAACAATGATAATATACTGTAATAAAAGTTATGTGAATGTGATCTCTCTTTCAAAATACCTTATGGTACTGGGCTCACCTTTCTCCTTAGGATGATGATGTGAGATGGTAAAATGCCTATTTGATGAGGGGCGCCTGGGTGGCTCAGTTGGTTAAGCATCTGCCTTTGGCTCAGGTCATGATCTCAGGGCCTTGGGATGGAGCCCCGCATCGGGCTCCCTGCTCAGCAGGGAGTCTGCTTCTCCCTCTCCCTCTGCCCCGTGCACCCCCCACCCCTGCTTGTGCTCTCTCTCAAATAAAATCTTTAGAAAAAAATGCCTAACCGATAGTATGAAGTGAGGTAATGAGGTAGGTACCGTGACCTAACATCAAGCTACTGCTGACCTTCTGAGGCTAGGTCAGAATCACTGCTTCCAGAACATGGCTGACCTCGGGTCACTGAAACCGTGGAAAGCCAAACAGTGGATAAGGGGAGCCTATTGCATTGCACTTTCCACTGAAGCAAGAATGAACTGATACTGTATGTGTGAGCTCATGACTTTTATAATGTTTATGAGAGAAGAGTAAAACTTGGGAAATAACTCTGTCAATCTAACTTCATCAAATCTCAGCTGTTATCCATTGTGAAAAGTGTCATTAATTTATATACTATTAAGAAGTAAAAAAATGTTGCCAATTCAACTATGATCCACCACTGATTGCAAGACACACTGTGATATGGAGTGCTGAGAAGTGACAATGACAGGCATCTCAGAATCAGTAAGTGATACTAACATTTTACATATAATACACAGCAACAGAAGTCTTGCACACTTCATATAAATCTAGCATAGGTAATAGACTTAAAACAGAAGATTTTTCAAAACAAATCTGACTGACAAAATCTTTGGTGTTTTACACATAGGAAAGACCATGTATTTATGGGTCTTTAGCGGGATAAGATGAAGATACAGATCTGCTGATACTTAAATAATATTCCTTCTTAGGCCTTTGTAATCACTGAATGTGGCATCTTAGACTAAAGCTGCTTATGTGCATCCACTTTAATTAACTGTGTGTGTGTTTTCTCCCTTTTAACCAGCACTCAGATCAAGACAGAGGGCTTTGGCACGGAACTGGAAGTTTCCACATCTTGAGCTGGGTGGTGTCTTCGTGGGAGTGGGACGGTACCACCCTCCTGCCTCTTCACAGCAGTTTTCCCCACACCTCACCCTCTGCCAGGTTAATCACGATTTCGATGATAACTAAATTGCACCAACAAAATTACCATCGATTATTTTTTCTTTTCTCGAACTTCTGATAAGTAGAATCATACAGTACCTCTTTTCATGCCTGCCTTTTTTTGATCAAAATGCCTGGGAGATTCATACCTATTGTTCTGTGTATCAGTGTTTTGTCATTGTTGTGGCCATTACAGTGTCCCACTGCATCCGTCTGCCACAAGAGATCAATTCTGTTCACGGATATTTGGGCTGCTAACAGTTTCAGGTTATCATGAATAAAGTAGCTTAGAAAATTCTTGCACATTTCTTTTGATGGAGGTGAGCAGTCATTTTTGTTGGGTGCATAACCTAGGTATCGGGTTGCCAAGTTAGAGGGTAGGAATATTTTGTTTTACGGCCAAGTTGTTCTCCAAAGTGACTCTACTGATTTTGTGTATTTATTTGTATAAGTATCTGTGACTGCAGAATGCAGTGATCAAGCTGTAAATAAAGTGATGATTCAGACTGTGATCTTTGAGGGTGCGGATCTGCTGGAACTCTTACATATCAAACTCAACTTTATCTCAGAAAATAATCATATAAGGAAATCCACGTAATTTCCTCACCAGGAATTGTTCAGATAGGAATGATAAGTAAGTTAATTTCTTAAGAGTTTTACATTTTAAGTGTTATATGGATTCTTACTTATTCTTACAAAAACTATTTGGTTGAATACGGGGCTGTTACCATGTACTTAGTATTTATTTATTTTTAATTAATTAATTTTTTTTTGCATTTGTTTTTCTCCCCAGCTAAGACTCATCAAGAAACAGGTAGGTCATAAGATTAGAAAAAAAAGTTTCTTTTTTTTTTCACACTTTGGAGGGACTTCTAAAATATGGAATTTTTCAGGGGTAAGCAGAGAAGTAAAGAAAAATGTGACCTAAGTTATGAATAGCAGTGCAAAATAAGTAAACCTGAACAGGACTTTCAGATTTCACTACACACATAGGACACATAACTCAGTTTTACCTGCTTATATGTAATACAAAGCTCCCATTAGGGCAAGTTCCTATTAGAGACAGTTTCCTGTTTTTCTCCTCCCTACTTTCTTGTTAGGCCTGCTTTGTAAAATCCTCCACAACCCACCTACCAAGTTACAAAATTACCCACATTTTCACAAGCTCTCCTTTTTTTCTCCCTTATTTTCAACAAGCTCTCTCTTAGTCTTACGTTACTTAAAGGTCAGGACCAGGGGCACAGCTGCGTCATCTATGCCCTGCACAATGGTGCCCAGTTGGGGGGCAAATGAGGGATAGAATCTGCCTCAAATGCCAAAGGAAGGAGCATCTTTTATTATTCATCCTTTTAATGAGGGCTTCTTTTTTAATTTGCACAAAGGGGCCATATGTATTAGCTGTGGCTGTGACATGTACCTTATTCCTTTGACCTGTTGCACCTCTTGCTTAATTGCTTTTATCTCCTTCTTGCCTTCCCTCCCCCCCAAAATTCTACCTCCTCTATAAATATAGATACATAGCTGGGATTAAATCCTCACAAGAGGAAGTAAACGTGCTGTGGTTTATGTGCATTATACATATGCCTGCTAATATGAAGATTTCATAGCCAGGGTAAAATTACATATGGTGACGGATAAGTGATAGTTCAGAATGATGTTTAAATTACAGATAAATTCAAAATATTCTAAAAGAAAGAAATTACTATTTAGGTGAATAAATATGTTTTCTCCCTCCCCTTGGGTTTACTAGTTATCTAGTGTACACCCCCTCTGGTAGCCAAGAGATAAAAACTTTGGTTAATCTTGTCTTTTCCACAATGCAAGTAAATTTAACTCAGATACATTTTTCTCCTGTAGAATCTTTACAACTTCTAGTCTTTTTTATAAACGTAATTTAGTATTGTCTTTCTGATGAAATGTCATAAGGTCTAAGTGCCATGAGAAAGTGTGAGGAATCTAATAAGGTAAAGCTGTCAAATGACCTAGTTCATCCATTTTGCTCGGTCTGTGCCATCTTTTAAGTTGTTTTCCAGAAAAGTCAGCATTTTATAAAGTATGACAGGTTGTGCTACCCACAAGGCTAAAATCAGACTATGTTGAAATTACTAGTTAATTATTGATAATTTTCAGAAAATTCAAGATAAAAATAGCAAAAGTGATTCCTTGGGAACCACAGAAAAGGATTTTCCAAAAATTTCCTTAGGATTGTGTTATCTCATTTTATAGCTCATATTTAGCAAGATTTTATTTTAATGCTTTAAAGTGGATATTATTTTTTTTTACCAGAAAATACATGTTTGACATATAATTAAAAATACATATGTGATTTATATCATCTTTCTGTGCTACCTCCAATTCTACCAGTTCTATACCAAATAGGGGAAAAAAATGGAATTTGGAGAAGTCTGAAATGATAAAAGAAAAGATTACTTAATAGCAGACTGTATTTTAACTGATATGCTTTTGTTTCTGGTTTATTGTTATAATAAAACAAGATCATATAAAGCATTATTTTTTAATGCAAGAAAAACAGGAGCAAAATAAATCAAGAAAATAATATCTGCACTTTATTATTACTTGCTTTACCAACACTAAACTATATAAAAAATTAAAAATGCTATTTTATATTCAACTGTTTCTAATTTTTCATAGAAACTACACAATAGAAGAACAAACGTGTTTCCTTTTTTTTAACAATCAACCACATTAAGGCTAAGTCTATACTAGCAAAATTATTAGAATACTTCAGCAAATACTTAATAACTCAAGTAAAAAAAGAACCACATTTGCTGTAACTATCAGACTATGTTAGACAGTATTGAGGGAGAGGATTCTGATGGTTCATTTACCTGCCTCAGTGCTTGGTTTTATTCTTTTAGTATAAACCTAAAAGAAATAAAGAGGAAAATTATCCTTTCGCTGATTCCTATTTCCTCCTTGGACTGATGAGTTATAATGATGATATTACATATCTGACTTAACAAATTAACGTGAACAGTGAATGTGAAAAGCAAGAACCATGTCCTTTGGATTAAAAAAAAAATGCTCTGTCCAGAACAGTTTTTCTTCAAATCAGGTCAGTGCCATTGGTGGCAAGCTCACTCAATTTTTATATTTAAAAATAAGCGTAAGTCAACTCAGGTAGGAAAAGTACGTGTATTTTAATGCGTCAGGTAGTGGCTGTTCTCGCCCGGATGCCTTAAATAAATTTGCCTAAAGCAGTGACTAACTCAGGGGGAACATAGACGTGAGCTGGATCATCTTTCTTGTCCCCAGGAGACTGGCCTCCAGAGACTGCACCCCTACCACTCTCTTGCTCCTCTAGCTTCCCACTCTTTTCGGCCAATGAGAGCTCAGGACAGGAGACAGGAAGGGGATGTAAAATTTATCCTATGGTCCTTCCTTGCCAGGTCCCAGTTTGGCAGTGGCTGGATTGCAGTCTTCTCTCTAAGGCCACAACTCCACATCGTGGAGCCTACTGGGGCTCGATCTCATGCCCATGAGATCATGACCTGAGCCAAAAGCAAGAGTCAGACGCTGAACCGACTGAGCCACCCAGGCACCCCAGCGGATGACGTCTTAAGGACTCTTCCAGATTTTCTGTTCTTTGCTCACTTTTGGGTTAATCATTAAATAGTACATAGGTAAAGTACCCAACCCAGAAATGCATAATGAAATGTGAGAAGAATCAGTACAACGTTTTTGCCAAATTCTCCCTGGTTGAATCAATGTATATAAAGCAAACTCAGGCTGGCTGAATTGGGAGATGGAAGTTGGGGGAAGGCAGTGGTGGAGGAGGAGGAATGTTAGTACCGGTGACGACCTTTCCTCACCATACAAAATAAGTTCACTTGGAGTGTCTGATCATGGAAAGGAAATAATAATGAAAATAATAGAAGTTGGTAAGATTTGCCTGGAAGTGGAATGACATCAAGACAAAGGTTTACCAGGTGGTGGTATAAACATCACAAAATGAAATCATATACTTTTATTAGGCTAAAATCAGAATCAAAATAGTATTGCATGTATTTGGCAGAACAAAGTGCTCTTCTTTGATTTTGACATAAATGGGAAACAACAATTTAGATATACTATATTGAGATTTCAAATGGCTTTAAGTAGGTTCATTATCAATATGTTTAAAACCTTTAAAAATGAGCTCTAAGCATCTAACTGAAATGCTTAGGTATTTAGATTGAGTAATATCTACTTCAACAAATTGAAGCACGCAATATGTTTTGAATAATTGTTAATTTATGCTAAGGTAACAACTGTGTAATATAACTGAAATCTATGTTACTAGAAGATAAGGAAATCCCTTCCAGCTATTTCTATTACAAACAGGAGGCTACAATTTTCACCCTTCTTCCTTGTGTAAAATATGACTTTAGATGCTTGTGAAAGCATTTGCTGTTAATTTCTGAAAATCAGTAATTAGCACTTCTCAACACTATGCAATAAAAATAACACAAAGACGAGAAAAAGCACATCTCACATAAATGACACACATCTCACTTTGACTAGCTGCATTATTTATGCTTTCTTAGGGGACGATTGATGACCATGGACTAGCTAAGGACTGCAGTAATTACAAGGAGAAAAGATAAACCTAAATTAAAGATTTATTCACTAATCAAAATTAAATGTGTGTCATTAATTTTCTTCATACTAATTTCTATATAGAAACTTTATTCACTGATTCTTTGCAATTGCAAGCCTTATTGCTGTTGGGTGAGGAACACACAAACAGGCACATTTGAATCTATTCTTTTGTTAGTCTTAGGGATCATAACATTCTTCTTGTTCCCCAAACGATTCTTTAAACTTAAAAGAATACCTAATGTGCAAATATTTCCACTCCCATAATTTAAAATGTAGGGGTTTTCTTTCTATTTTATTTTATTTCTTTCTATTTTAATTTGGCTTTTGAATTTTTAACTCTGTAAAACTTCCAGTAATTATAGGGGGAAAATTAAGATGGTTTTAAGAAATCTTTATCAGCCATTTTGTTGATCATTTGTTGCAATCACGTCTCAGAATAAATGCCCAGGAGAAAAACCCTGAATATCCCCCATGTGAAGACAATTAGGCATCATGGCCATTGTAAATGGACAACATTGTGCTACAACCCACTCAAGCAATCCACAAGGGGGGGTGTTGCTATCCCTTGTCAGACACAAGAAAGGAGTTAGAAATGGGGGAAGGAAAAGACAAGGGATAACAAATTCACAGAAAGAATAAGCAATGACCAGACGGCCATCAATGTCGTCACTACAAATACCTTCATTTACATCATAAGGATGAAAAGTGGGTTAAGTTTTTCCTTATAAATTTTATGAGTTCATCTTCTAGGAAAGCCAACATTGTAGGCTGTTTTGGTTAAAGACATGTCTGTCTTGTTGGTTCCTGACAGCCTTATCATGTCAGGTTTCTGTAGTAGCAGGAATGGTTCAGCAAGAAAATAAAGTGAAACTGAAGGAATCTATTCTACTTCCTTTGGGCATATTCTCACTATAGCAGATCCAAAGGAATGCTTTGTTATCCCTGTCAGATCAAAGAAAGAGATAAACACAGAAAATAAAATCTAAGAAGACCAAGAAATATTGGTAACAAAAAATTAGACTAAAAATGTCACACTTCTATAACAACTGGTAATATTAAAATTTATTATTTAATGTTTTAATATTTCCAGCACAGATGAATGTGTATATATGTATAAGTAAATAAATATTGCATGGCCCATATGTTCTTACAGTTTGCCAGCAAAATAGCCTTTTACGATAGGCTTGTGTATCTACCTCTTACTATCAAAGAGAAATCACTTAAATCATTTTTCAGTTTGGCAGTGTCGACTATACATATGATGATATAGAGAAATGAATTATTAAAACAAAAGTTCTTCCAAGATATTTCATTTAATTATGCTTTTAGGTAAAATGACCAATAGTCAGTGTAGTGCTCTATGGTTTACAAAGTATTATCCCATATCTTTTCTCATACGATCCTCAAAAACAGACCTATGAGTTATGTATCATTTCTGTCATCATTTTACAGGTGGGAAAACCACGGTACATAAAAGTAAAGTGACTCAATGTCTCAAATTAATGACTGGCTGTGATAAAACTTATTATCTGGTTTCCACCTTTCTATTATTTTTTATTGCCTATTAGATACCATATAATCATATCTAAGGCAGACAGACTTGAGTAATTATATCCATGATCGAAAGAGTGATCCATTTTAGACACAATTTTAGAATGAAATATTTTTCACTCATTATAAAAGTACAGTAAAAAAAAAATTGTGACATTTAATTTGTAATCTCTACTAACCAACTATTGACTGTGCCATAATCCCCTAGTGCCTCTGGAACTCTTACAGACTGACAAAACAAGTTTTTCTGGAATGTAGTTAAAATAAACAATGAACAAAATGGCTGAGAAAGATTTCTTTTTTTCTTTTATTTTTAAAAAAATATTTTATTCATTCACCTGAGAGAGAGACAGCGAGAGAGGGAACATAAGCAGAAGGGAGCGTGAGAGGGAGAAGCAGGTTCCCTGGCAGGGAGCCCGACACAGGACTCAATCCCAGGACCCTGAGATCATGACCTGAGCAGAAGGCAGATGCCTAACGACTGAGCCACCCAGGGGCCCCTCTTTCTTTCTTGTTTTAGAGAGAGAGACAGCACACGCAAGTGAGGGGAGGGTCAGAGGAAAAGAGAATCTTAAGCAGGCTCCACACCCAGTGCTGAGCCCTACTCAGGGCTTGATCTCACAACCCTGAGATCATGACCTGAGCTGAAATCAAGAGTTGGACACTTAACCGACTGAGCCACCCAGGCACCTCACTGAGAAAGATTTCTTAGAACCATCTTAAAATTTCCCTTATAATTCCTGGAAGTTTTACTTAGTTGAGAGTTTTAAGAAATTCAAAAGCACAAACAAAATAGAAAGAAAAACCTTACAGGTTAAATTAGTGAAATGGCAATACACATTAGGTGTTCCTCATTTTTAAGAATCATTTTGAAAGTAAGAAGAATATCATCTCTAAAACTAGTATTAGTAAATACTGTTATTTTAGAACTCCTAGAAAGTAATGGGATTAAAGCAACCCCGACTTGACAATCAGGAGACCTTACCTAAACCTGACTCTGATGCTACATAAATGGGTGTCCTCGGAAAAATTGTTTAATAAGAGTGTTGGCCTAGCTTAATGGTTTTTAACTGGAGATGTATATGAAATGCCTGGAAAGGTTTTTGTTTTTCAAAATAAACCTGCTTGAACCCTCTCCCTGAATATCCTGAGATGCCCATGGGACGGGGAGTGGGACAGTGGACAGGAAGTTAGATGGGGTTAGATGGATATGGCAGGTGTATGTGAAAATAGTCAAGGGGCTGGGGATATAGAAAAAATTAGAGTTTAAAATTTGAAACTAGGTGATAGGTACATCGAGGTTCATCACACCACTCTGTCTCCTTTTGTAGGAGGGGGAGAAAAGCTTTCCAGATCTTCTTATACACCTTTAGTACACAGTGCTTCTTAAACTTCAATGTCTCAGACAAGTCACTAGGGATTTCTTTAAATGCATGTTCTGATTTAGTAGGTTGGGAAGGTCTGAGAATCTGAGGTTCTCACAAGTTCCTCGGTGATGGTGTTACTATTGGTCTCTGGACTACATTTGAGTAAAAAGGAATTAGAACACCATGGGACCAGATAATTACTAACTAGAATATTCTATTTCCTCAGCAGGTCATAGGATGGAGTTTCTTGGCCATCATTTGGTAAGTAAAAATATAAAGCAAATCACATCATTTTTATTAATATGTAAAAATGGTAAGAAAGAATATTCATTGCCATGCTTAAAATTACTGTTCAAATAGTCAGTTGAGCTCATCTATGAAATAACATGTCTAGAAGATTATGATGTAAGCCAAGACTTAAGACAATTTAAATAATATCTAGTATCCAACAGATCTAGTGTTTACATATTAAGAAGAGCTTTGTACCAGAACTCTTCTGTCATGTTTCTGCCCAGAGGCTGTCATGATAAAGTTTATTATCAGTTACTGCTTTACAAGTATAAAATAAGTTAAGCTGTCATATTTTTCTCAGGCAAAGATCCTAAGCTGTCAAAGAATGTCAATTTTAAATCTGACATAGAGAAGAAAATTATCTGTTATTCTGACCTCTAATTTCTTGACATTTTAATGCCATAATTGCTGTGGTTAGTGCTGCTTCATGATTTCAACCTGTCAAGGAAGAATGAATCAATAACCTTAAGCCATTTCTCAAATTTTAGCCCTAACTTCAAAGCTTGAAGTTATAGTTATAGGCAGATTGTGGGATATATATATATATATTTATTTTTTCATATATATATATATATAAATATATACATTTTTTTTCAAAAGGGACATATATCGATATTCATATATTAAATATTTATTGTTTAAATCAGTGTTTAAGCATCAAAAAATTCATCTTCCTTAGGCTAGTTGGAGTTTAGTGTAAGATAACTATAATCTTTCTTTGGCTTTATCTATGTGAAATGTAATGATCTTAGTATTTAAAAAACACAAAGACAAACATTATCAGATAAAAGAAATTCATTAAGCTAGATAAGAGGGCTAACATTTTGAACACTGCTTTTTTAAGAGTTTGTGTCCAACCAATTAGGTAGGTATCAACAATTGATGTTTTCATAAAAGGTGCTGTGCCTCCTGGAAGGCCTCCTCATAGGGGAAATGTATATGTAAGGGGGTAGAAATGGCTACCAAATAGTGAATATACTGCACTTCATTTCACTTATCTACAGAGTTCTACTGGGTGACAGTAGATGCTAAGCGTTTAGGTTGGCAAACATGTCATGTATTATTCCTCCTTTATAGAGATAGCAATTGAAATAGAGGGAGATCTAATGTCTTGGCCAGCATTAGATAGCTCACAGACTTTAGGTGGGTTCCCATCTATTGCAGGTTCTTAAATGATAGTGCAGTATGTTTTTCTTTTTCCCCACAGAATATCAGCTTTAATTACTAATATGGTAAGAATGGAGAGTTATACGTTTTTGAGAATGTAATAGGTTTCTGGGGTAGAGGAGATAAGGGTGGGGAGTGGGGAGAGGGACAGTTAACTCATGTCCCTTGATATAATTTAATCTGCTATGGCTACAATGTAATAAGCAGTTCCCTGGCAGTCTTAAGGAGGTAAAGCATCTTCCTAAGCAATCTTGAGTTGACACAGGTCCACAGGGTCAGAGCAAATGTGTGTGTGCTTGGGCCTCTGCTGGCTGGTGGAAGGAAGGTAACTGTGTTCCAGGTATGGGCACCCTTAGGGTGGATTCTGAGAATGGACATCAAGAGCTTTTGGGTCAGAGAGGCAGGCGAGGAGCTGGGGTGGGAGGACATATCTATCACAGAATGACTCTGGAAGTTTCTCTGGTGGCACCTCAGTATTCAGCAATTATGTGCTCATAATGAGAATGCTAGAGAGAGTCTTGAACTCAGGGCCCCTAGTGCTTGGCAGTCAGCCTCACTATGAGGGAATCAGGAGCAGTAATATATTGTTCAGACCATCTCTATAATAAGCGAACATCATGGCTGAGCCACTCCCATCCAATAAAAACTTTTTGAAAATTATACATTTTCATGTAGTATTTCATTAGGAAGTCCTATAATTTGATACTTAAGGCCCATACATAGTTTTTTTCCCCACTGTCCAAAGCAATGGTGTGATATTTTATAGAAGCAGGTATTTTTATAGAATTCAAATAATAAACACATATCCATGTAAAGAAAGCCTCAATCCTAATTCCATTTTCTTTTTATTCCCATGTATCACTTTATTTACTCTCATTTAAATGTGAAAAATCTGCTATTTTTCTGTCGATTTTAATGCTGTCTTGCACTGTCATTACATATAATATGCTTAAAATATTTTATTTTCCCGAGAGGATTAACTTGCAACTTTCTTTACAAGGACAGAACTCTATAATGGATAAAAATGTATGATCAGATATTCAGAAGCAAAAAGGTTTATGGTATTTAAAAGGCAAAACCCAATTTGGAGGTGGTCTTGGGATGAAAGGATAAGCTACTCCAATTCTTCTTTTCTGATTCCAAAGGTATTGGTTCTAAAAGGAGGATATAATTTGTAAGGTGTTTACAGAACCGGGCAAAGGTGTATTGTGAAAAGAGTAATTAAGCTCAGAATTATCTCCCATAAAATAATCTGATTACATTTTGTACAGGGGGTTCTAAATCAGGTGAGTGTAATGGTCTGCAGAGAAAATCCCTTCTTTCACCCGTGAATTTCGTAGTATCTGGCTTCTCTTTCCTTCCTTCACTCTTTGCCTCTATCCCCTTCTCCCAGCTTCAGGCACTAATCCATTTCCTCCCACGTACAACATAACACTGCACCTAATAACGTGCTTATGACGCGTTCTCTGAATACTTAGCCCTAAGGGTCCAATGAGCCCCGATCTCGAGCCTCTCCCTTCTCCTCTTCTCTGCTTGAAGCCATGCAAATGGAGCCATTTTGTTTTTGTAGAGGTAATGTAAGAAGTAAGTTTATGGATGCAAATTTTTCTTGTAGAGCTTTATTTCCCAGATCTACAAGTTTTCCACCTCTAAAATTAAAAGCAAAAAAATAAAACAAGCATTCCCCTGACGGGAAATGTAGCCATGATTGCTTGTTTTGCACACAGCAGATGGCCGCTATCGGGCGGAATGGAGGCTGGGACGTGGCTTCCTGGCAGCGACACTTACCCAGCAGCTGTTGCTCCTTTACTCTTTCACCTATCTGAAGTCATTGTGTGCAGTGTGGAAGTGATTTAAATAATATTTTATATGAATATTTTCCTAAAAATACGTATGCACATAGTAGAGCACATAATTCCCAACTGTTAGCTATAAACTTTCAGGGTAAGAACATACAGGAATAAAAATACTCTACCCTCATCTATTTTATTGATGTATTTTGGAGAACATTCTGGAATAAAATACTATACCCTCATCTATTTTATCAATGCATTTTTTTGAGCATTCTGTCTGGAAGTCTGTAATTTTGCTTTTATTAAGAAAATATATACTGGCAGCTTATACTGGCAGCTTATTTTAATGTGCATGATTCTTATTCAAATATTCAACTAGGTTTCATTAATAACATGCACAGAGCTTTAAGCATTTTAATGAAGATGCTGAAATAAAACAAGTAAAATAGGGATATTGAAGTGCATTATATGTGTCTACAATTCAAAAGAGAAGAACACAGTGGTCTCATGACTTGGTTTTAACATATAATACTCATTTTCCGACATTGTCAAAACCCTGAAATTTATGTTTCGTAAAAATTTATGTTGAAAGGAAATTTATACAGAAAGAGATGGAAAGCCAAATTTGTGTTTGAGAGATGAAAGAAAGTTTTGGAATAATATGGGACTTAACACCTACCTCCCTGAGCACAGGGTCAGTGATACTATCCAGGTTCACAGAGCCTTCATAGGTTAAGTAGTGAAAAACATTCAGAGCACGGACTGCTTCTGGTCCTCGCTGTTTGTAGCCAAATATAAGGTCAATCCACTGATGGAGTTGGCAAGAAACAAATTCACTTTCCAGGGCCTGCAATGAATGAGTCAAGAAAGAAATAAGAGACTGTACAAACTTAGCAAATCTCCCTTTTTCTTACTTTGAAATATTCTACGTAAAGAAGTACCATATGCTCTTTGCATTACTGTATTTTATCTGTATGTATTAGATGTCCTGTTCCTAGAAATGGCAAAATAATAAAACACAGACCTGAATGAAAATTTTCTCTTTCTAAAATGCTTAACTTTTTTGTGGCTCCATTATGTATAGGATACGATTTTTAATATTAAATAGATTTCTTAAAAAGATGCATTCATGTTCAAAACAAAAATAATCTGAAGTACCTGTTTTAATTTTACAATAATTTCATTTCTCATTTTTAGACATTAGTTTAAAACTAAACAATTTCATTAGAAACTTTGATATATACTTATTTTCCTGCCTAAAGTCTTCAAATTTACCACTAACACTACTAAAAGGGGATGCCTTCCTTTGGTTACAAATGAACTCTTGCTTTTACACAGTCTAGGAATCACTGGGCAATTTTACACGTTGGCTAGCTAGTAGGAAATGAATGCAAATTACTGACGTTGTCAAGGATCATACTAAGCTTCCATAAAGAGTCAGAAAAAAGAGAAGGCCTTTTCATTTCCTATGAAGCCATCATAAGCTTCGGGAGGTGTCCTGACACGTGGGCACGGAGTTCTGTTCATACCTGTGACATGAGCAGTGTCGATTGCTGTATGGCTCTCCATGCCTCTCACTTACTGCACCCACTTGTCATCAATTTCTTACTGATTTTAAGAGCACATTGATTTCAGCAACATGAACACAAGCTGTAGAGCTAGCTTCTTAAATTTCAACTGAGTGTAGCCATATTAAACAATTTTCTAAATTACAGCTGTAACCAAATATGTGAATGAAGTCATTCTCTGGCTTCATGACCCTGATTTCTAAGGCGTTGACACCAATTTGGAATTCACTTAATTAATAAATGATTTCTTAAATCAGCCCTCTGATAATTACATTTAATTTTTTTAATCTATAAAATATCTGAATGATACTTTGCAACTTTTCCTGTGATCACATTTTACCAGCAATTTTATTTCCCTCGACCTCTTGATTTATTTCTTTCAAAAGTTTTGGTATTTTACCAATTATTGTGGATGTTTCTCATTCAGAAATATAAACAGACTTTATTAAAGGGTAGTTTCTGTACTAAGACTAAACAGAATTCTACATTCTATGTATTCTATATTAGTGGTATTGACATAACAGTTCAGACTAGAATATAGAGAAGAAGACTAAAATATAAGAGCTAGGTTGGTTAAAATTCTGTATTGGTTATGTCAATACTGTTGGTTTGGTCGGTGTGTATAAATGATTCTGTGAGTGTGGTGTAACTAGTTAACAAAGAAAAAAGTCTATTTAGTAATGTTTTCAGTGCTTGGTGCAATAAATGAAAGGATGAAAACCAAAAAATTATGGAGTTGCTTTTGTCCAAATGTATTCATGGGAATTCAAAATAGTAATAAAGTCAGATATGTTACTCAAAGAAGATTTTAGGGCGCCCGGGAGGCTCAGTCAGTTGGGCAACCGACTCTTGGTTTCGGCTCAGGTCATGATCTTGGCTCAGGTCATGGGTTCTGAGATCTAGCCCCCCCAAATGCTCAGTAGGGAGTCGGCTGGAAGATTCTCTCCCTCCACCCCTCCCCCCACTGGCACGCATGCAATCTCTCTCGAATACATAAATAAATCTTTAAAAAAATAAATAAAGGAAGATTGTACCAACACCATCACATAATCAGTTAAGCAGCAACCATTTCAAATAAATTTTATTGATACCACTAGACATATTTGGAAAGTATTGATGCAATTTAATATTTTTCTGTTAGAGTAAAATAAATATTGAATAAAATGCTTAATGTAGTTGTGAGAGGTGGAGGGAATGATGATTTTTCACTAATTTGAATTTAAAAATAGATCTGTTCTCTTCTATCTCCATCCACTACTTTCACTTCCCTCCTCCACCAGGGACAACATCTGTAATGTGTTTGATGTTTCTCCTTTCGTTTGCATGTGTTTTTATAAAACATTACTCGTTATTTGCGTATGTAGTTTTGATTCATCAAAATGGTACAAGGTTATAGATTGCACTTAGTTTCTTACTTTTTCCACGTAGCATTGCTTTTGAAGATCAGCTGTGTGTATAGGAAATCTGTTGTTTCTAGTGGCTGCACAGAGCTGCCCCAGCAATGAGCACTAGACTGCCTCTAGCCCCCTGTGACACAATGTTGGGATGAATGTCCTCTCTTGCACCTCTTTTTGGATCTTTGTGAGAATTTCTCTGGGACTCATAATCTGGAGTGGGACTGCTGTGTCCCTGCAGTGGATGTGCCCATTAGTGCCCAGCTGCGCTTCAGGATGGCTGCCCTTGTCTCCACTCCCTCCCGCAGTGCATATAAGGCTCTATATGTCCACAAGCCCATCCACTCTTAGTATTGTCCGGGTTTCTAATTTAGCCAGTGTAACAGATATGAAACAGTATCTCATTGTTTTAATTTGTATTCCTCTGATTAATAAGGAATTTGACATCTTTTTAATATAGCCTTTTGGGTTTCCTCTTCTGTAAACTTCCTCTTCACGTCCTTTGCTCATCTTTTTATGGAGGTTCCTGTCTTTGTGTTGTTATTTTGCAAAAGTTCTTTATGTATTTTAGGTAACAGTTCCTTGTTGGTTTTAAACATTGTAAATGTATGCTCCCAAATGTTACATGTCTACGAACTTTATCCATGTAGTTCTTCATTGAAAAGAAATTCTTAATTTTGAGCTCATCAACTATTTTTTCTCTTTATTTTTATGCTCTTGGGATTTTGTTCTGAAATTACAAAGATAACTTTTTATAATTTTAATGTATTAGCTTTTTTTTTTTTTAAGATTTCATTTGTTTATTTGACAGAGAGCTAGAGAGCACAAGTAGGCAGACAGCAGGGAGAGGGAGAAGCAGGCTCTCCGAGCAGAGAGCCTGATGCGGGGCTCAGTCCCAGGACCCTGGTATCATGACCTGAGCCGAAGGCAGCCGCTTAACCGAATGAGCCACCCAGGTCCACTAATGTATTAGCTTTATGTTTATGGTTTTACTTTTCATATACTCGTCTTTAATTCACCTACAGTCTACTTTAACTTGTATGTGGTATTAAATAGGGATCCAGTATTATTTTTGTTTATATGGTAAGTCAGTTTTTCCAATACCTCTATTAAACAAACACAATTTTCCTCAGCGGTATATGATGCCATCTTTGGTGTGTGTATATTTGAGACAAAGATATAAAACTGCTAGTGTTTACAAATAGGATAATCTTCCTAGAAAAAGCAATACAATCAGCAGCCAACTTATTAGAACTAATGAAAAGGATGCAAGGTACCTTTTTCTTTCTCTCCTTTCTTCCCTCCCTTCCTTTCTCTTTTCCCTATCCAACCATCTATCCATCCATCCATCCCTCCATCCATCTATCTGGATATATGTGAGTCTACAGCTCTTTCCACTCTTTTTATTTCTATTGTTACCCTAATTTATCTTAATTATCTTTATTTCTCATATATCTTTCTATTTAGTGGGTTTATTCTTTTTCAGTCAATGCAGCTATTCTTGGACCTTTATTCTTCCCTATAACATTTAAAATAAGTGCACAGAGATACATCAAAATGATTGTGATTGGAGGCCAGTAAATTTATGGGTTAATTTGGGAAAGCTGATATTCGGTTCCCATCCAAGGTCCTAGAATGTCTCTTTACTTACACGGGTTATTTTCTATGTATTTTATTAGAGTTAAAAATTAATATTTTCTCCATAAAGGATGTGGGAATTCTTGGTTAATTCCCAGAGAGTCCACAAGTTTTGACGCAATTACAACATTCTAAAATTACATTTCATATTTGGTTACTGATGATTTAAAAGAATGCCACTGATTTCTTTAAGTTGATTTTGTTTCTGGCAAGTCTTATTAGTTATAACTATAACGTCTTTATTTTTTTCTTATAGAATTGTTCTTAACTTTAAGGACTACATTAAACAATAGTGGTGACATGAAGCATCTTTGTCTTTTTCCTAATCTTGAACAATTAGACTTTTTGTAACACACATATACACACTCACAAATTTTATATATATATATTACATTATAAATACACACTCACACATTACATTATATATATATACACACTAACAGATATTATATATATATATTGGGGGTTGTTAGATAGTATTTTGCTTAGAACTTTTGTATTTATATCTATACATGAAATGGCCCTATTTCTTTATTCTTCTTTTCTCCCTTTAACTACTTTTGGAATCAAGATTACACTAGCCTTCACGGATGGCTTGTCATGTTTTCTGCAACTACTTTCTAAAGAAATTATTTTATTATCTCTTGAAAATTTGGTAGAATTTACCTGTAAAATAATATGGCCTTGGATAATTTGGAGATGGGAAGGTTTTACCATTTAAATTTCTTTCAGGCTTTTAAGTCTTTATTTCTTTTGGTGCCAATTTCAACGTTTTATATATTTTTTCTCAGTATTTATTTCATCTCAGTTTAAAAAATTATTCATATTTGTTTACAACAATCTTTAATTCAATTTTAAAAAATCTCTAAGTCTATAGTTATTTATCCTATCCTATTCTATATGTTAGAGAGGCAGCAGAGTGAATCAATGAACAATTAATTGTGTAAATAATTTTGCCCCAGGTTTTTTGGGGGGGATTATAAAATTAAATGACAAAGAAACAATAAGGTAGCAGATTCAACAGATAATGTCTTATAGATTGTCTGTCTTGCTAGTCACTGCGGAGAGAAAAGAAAATCCAGTTAGAATATCTAAAAGCCAACCCCGGTTTTAAATCAAATGCATACCTGAGAATCGAATTTTAGGTACCCCATAATGAAAGCATAAAGACCTATCTCAAGCAAAAGCCTGACACTGAGACTTAACTGTACTCTAAATAGTATCAATCTGTTACTAAATACATGCTGTCTGCTTATTCTCTACAGAACTATGTTTTCTTGTACAAACCCATTTTGGACTCTGAAACAAGATTTTATTGCAAATACTTACAATGGAAAAATATAAAGAAATACTTGATTAGTAAGCTATTAGGGTTATAATGGTCTTAATAGCTTTCTTTACCCTTTACTTGCATATCTAAAAGCAGAAGCAATTGCTTTAAGCCTAGATAAACCAATTCCCAATCCATAATTCTACCCTGGGGATCTGGGAGGAAGGAAATAAAGAGTGAGATTTAAACCAGAGAGGATATCTCTTAGATGGATAATAGTTACCTAATTCTAATTTTATTGTCCCATGGGTATTAGATGCTAGAGAATTCTTTCTCTAGCAGGTTTAGGATAAAGCATCTCTGAACTTAAAAAAAAAAAAAAGGAAACGAGGGCTAGTGGAATTAACTCTGAGGAAAGAATATTTTTTCTCCCGAATTCTTTTTATTTAAGAATACTGAATTTCCATATCCTCTTCTAGACTAGAGCAAGAATATTTCCAAGACTTTTCTCTTATTGCCTCAAAAATCTGCTTCTGATACTGAAAAGATTCTCTAAGGAGAGTTGCATGTAGTCAAGCGGACAATCAGAAATCATAGCACGACCTCTTCTGTAGGGGACTTAACTTATTCTAGGACTTGATTGCTTACTGGAGGTATAATCCAGAGGATTCTTTTCCAGTCCCACTAGCCCTACCCTGGTCTTAGCTCTCATTGCTCTTCACAAAGGCGACAGCAATACACCTCAACCTCTTTCTCTAATCTGACTAATCCAACCAGTCTTGCACCCTGCTGGGGGAACAGACTTCTGAAACCATCACGCTCACATTGTCCTCCTCTATTTCAAATCTTCGAAGGTTCTTCCCAGCAAAACACATTAGGGTAAACTTTACCTGACCCCTGATCCCACCCTCCCCCACTAGTTCTTAGGACTTCCGGATATACATCCTTGGCTCCAAGGAGCACAGACAATTCACAGCCCCCAACACAGAGCAGCTCATACAACCTTTGAGCCTCTGTTGCTCCTTTATCCCTTTTGAAAGCATTTCACCCTCCTGCTTCTTTTTCAGGTCTTAGCCATCCTTCTTACTCAACTGCAAGGTTTGTTTCCTGGGTTATCCAGCTCACACTCTATGAATTCTTCTATGAATTTCTATGACACTTGAAATCCGTACCCTCCTGTTTAATGGAGTAAGATAATGTATACACATTTACTTGTGAAAATCAATTTGCATATAAATTGGAAAGTGCTATACAAACAAATGGGGTTATTACCAATTAGCACTTGTTTCAAACTTGCAATACTGTATCCTCAATTAGAACATAAGCGTTTTGAAGATAGAGATCGTATCTAATGCTTCTTTTCCATTTGTCATAGCTCCTAACCTAGTACTAAATAATAAATATTTAATAAATATTATTGGTTAATTAATTAAGCAATGGGAAAGATGTGCTGGTAACAAGAAGGAAGAAATGTCAGGACTGGGAAAGCAGCTCATTCATTCAGTGAATATTGACTGAGCATCTGCTATGCGCTGACACTATTCTAGATTTTAGGGTTATGACAGTAAATAAAAGAAACCAAAATCCCTGCTCCGCAGCATTTACATTGTAGTGGGGGGAGATCGACACAACACCAGATAATTAGTAAGCTACAGAGTATGTCAGAAGGTGAAGTGCTAAAGAAAAGAGAAAGGTATGAAAGAAAGTTAAGGAGTATGTATGGATGGGGAGGGAATTGTTAATTTGGAGGAGGTGGTCAGAGAAGGCTTCTTTGAGTTTGTGACAATTAAGGACCACAATGAGGAAGTGAACTATAAAGATATCTGGGGGAAGAGGATTTCAAACAGAGGCAATAGCCATTCATTCATTCATTCATTCATCCCTCATCCATTCAATATGTAGCATCTATTATGTGCCAGACAGTTATTTTAGGCCCCAGAGATACTATGATAAACAAGACAAAAGCTCTGATCTCTAGGAGCATGCCCATTGAAATGCAAATAAACAAGGTGAAAATACTTTAATCTCTTTCCAGCCCCAAATTACTGACTATCTACCCTGTGCCAGAAACTAGTCTTGGAGAATATACAGATGAATAAGGATTCCATGTCCTCCAAAAATATCACAAGTCTAGTGGGAGATAAACATGGCAGCTTGGGCTTTTCCTGCTTCTCAGACTCTAAGCTGACAATAGGCACTAAACAGCCCACTCCATCCCATTTCTAGTAGAAATTACTAAATATAATGATGCATCTCTGCTGCTCTATCCATCACCACTCTACACACTTGTCCCCTACCATTTACTTGCCTCTATAAGACCAGAGAAATCTGAGGGAAAATGGTCACAGCTAGGAAGCTGCATAGAGAGGCTGTTGGCTTGAACTTTATTTTTTTAATCATTTTTTTCAAAAATTTTATTTAAATTCGATTTAGTTAACATATACTGTATTATTAGTTTCAGGGGTAGAATTTAGTGATTCATCAGTTGCATATGATGCCCAGTACTCATAACATCAAGTGCCCTCCTTAATGCCCATCATTCAGTTACCCCTTACCCCCACCCAGTCCCCTCCAGCAACCCTCAGTTTCTTCCCTAGAGTTAAGAGTCTCTTATGGTTTGTCTCCCACGCTGTTTTCATCTTATTTTATTTTTTCTTCCCTTCCCCTATGTTCATCTGTTTTGTTTCTTTAATTCCACATATGAGTGAAATCCTACGGTATTTGTCTTTCTCTGACTGACTTATTTTGCTTAGCATAATACCCTCTAGTTCCATCCATGTTGTTGCAAATGGCAAGATTTCATTCTTTTTTGAAGGCTAAGTAATATCCATTGCTTAACGTCTTACTACCTTCACTGCTACCACCCTGGTCGAAGCCACCGTCACCTTTTATAAAACCTGCTAACAGATATGCCTGATTCTACCCTGTGCTTCAACAGTTCATAACTAAGACTGCAGCCAGAGCGATCCTTTCAAAATGTAAATAAGATCATGGCATGCTTCTGCTCCAACACTGCCATGACTCTCCATGTCACTCAGAGTGAAAATGCAAAGTGCTTACGATGGCCTTCGAGGCCTTTTGTGATCTGGCCTCGCTGCTGCTCAGTCTTCTACTAGGTGCCCCCTGCTCACTCCACCCCAGCTCCTTGGCTTCCTTGGGAAGCACATCCCTGCCACAGGGCCTTCGCTTCAGATGGTCCTTCTGCCTGCAAAGGTCTTTCCCCAACACAGTCACTTGGTCCACTCTCTCACCTTCTTCCAGTCTTAATGCAAACCTCACTTTCACAGTGAGGGGGTCCTGGCCACCCACCCCTGTATTCCGGAGCCCCTTACCTTCCCACTACTTCTTGTTTCCATAGTATTGATTACTTTCAAACATACTACATATTTTACTCACTTACTATTTTGTTGTCTGTCTCCCTTTGATCAAAAGTCAGCTCGACAAAGGCAGGGATCTTTGCCTGTTTCACTGGTATATCCAAACACATGAAATAGCGCCTACCAGCGTTCGCGGGGACTGATGTGTACTTGTCACTGTTCCTACTAGAGTGCAAGCTCCTGAGGGCCACTCATTGCATTGCTCATGCTTGTGTTTTCAGAGCCCAGAGCAGTGTGAACTGTGTAACAGGCCCTTTGTGACTGGGATAAAAGAAGGAATTTCTCTACTTTAGCTTTCTTTTGAGTGGGATTTGTGTTCAAGTCTTCTTCGTGTTTTTTCCATAATGCTTTCCTCAGAGCTGGCTCAAAGATTTGTGTAATAAACAAATCCCCAGTTTCAGAGAGAAGGAGGATACTGAAGGTCCACGAGATTAAGGGTGCCTTATTTGTCCAAGGGGTCACAGCTGACACGGGCAGAGCAGGCACTTAAAGACAAGATCTCTGTCTCAGTATTTTGAGTTTGCCACAGCACACTTCCGCAAGTTCTCATTTCCTGAAAATTCTTTTCAGAGCAGGGTGTGCTTTTTAGTATAAAAATATACCCCAAGTGCAAACTGTTACCCATCAAAAAGAGACTTTTTCTTTAAAATATGAAAATCATATAAAGGATGTAATACAGCAAAAGCAAAACCACATTTGGTTCTGCTATCTCTGCCTCAGTGCACCGTACTCTGCTCTGCAGACGGAGAATGTTCTACATTTGGTCTAGGAGCACCAGGGATCTGCTGGGCTGAGGGCCGGATGAGATTATCAGTGCACATCCGTGAAAGACCTTTTTCTAAAACAAATTTTAAAAAAGGGCAGATTATGATTGATGAACCCAGCATTAGGATAATGTTATCAGAGATACTTTCTATTTCTGTCCTTTGTGAAGAGGTCAGATTATAATCATGTTAGAACTGAACACAGTGCTTTATTAATGTTTCATGAGTGAGTCGGTTGTAATCAGCCTAGCTGGGTGTGGCTAAATTAAACCAATTCTTGATGTATGAACTCAATGCACTTAGAGTTTATTGAAATGTCTACCCAAAGTGTCCATATCACTTTTCCAGTTTTTCTAATGAGACCAAATTTTGGATTTCACAGTTCTTCAGTAAAACACAATCCTTGTCCCTGTATTTACAAAAATATAAACAACTGTAATTAATTATATATATTATTTCCCATAACTAGAAAACAAGTTAACCAAAAAAAGTACATTCTTAAAAATCAAAGTAGTGTCTCTTTTTTAAAAATGAGAAGGAAATTAGGTTGTAGACATATAAAAGTTTCTACAAAATGTATCAAATACCTTTTCAGTTGTTATCATGAGATAATAAAACTGATTTCTCATCAATGATATCATCCCTTTTTATAATATTACTTTTGTCTTCTTTGCCTTGAATTTCTTAATGACAGCTTGAAAGAAGAAGGAAGGAATGCTCACGGATATAGAATACTAATCCATACAAAGAGATGAATTTTTTTTTACCACTGTGAATGTCATTTCTTTGGGATATAAGACATTTTCATTTTATACTTTAGACTCATTACAAAGAACCCCTTCAAATAACTGAAGATAATCCCAGCCCAAATTATACATACACTAGAGCACATTTTCTCTAAACCTCTTTCCTAAGAACTAAATCCTGTATGAGCTACCCAGCTGGTACAAAGTTAGAAACTTACAAAACAATATGAAAGAATGAAGGCTGTATTCATGGAATCTGTGGAAAATTTAAACCCTCTGTATTTTCTGTTACCACTCAGGCTTTGTATATTAGAGAAATAGTCATCAAATACCAATTCCTTCAGTAGGAAAAAAAAGAGAGAGAGGCACATGATTAAGTTTCCTAGTGGTAACACAGATGTCTGACATGATTTCTGCATGACATCAGTATGATCATTTCCCATCAGTGTGACGGGAAAACTGACCAGAAGTTGGAGCGAAGGGTTCTGTGAAGGACGACTGTGAACTAAAGAAAGCAGCGCAGGGGATACTGAGGGAGGAGAGCAGACGTGGAGACACACAGCTACTTCTCATAAGATGATGTCCTTTGAGTGCTCTGCGGCCTATCGCTGTTCTCAGGGGCGGCACCTCCCACTGCCCCCTGGCTCTAATTCTGATGCAACTGAGAATGACGGCTACAGATGTAGAACCTTGTTGATGCCATGGCAGCCTTCCCTTTGCATCCTGCAGGGTCCCTTCAAGGAAAACCCAGGTAAAGAAGACAGGAAGAATAAACACTTCTCAAGCTACCCAGTCTGTGCTAGCAGGCACTGCCTACCTATGGTCGATTTAACCTGGCACTGCATCCTGGTGCTGCAGAGAACCAAGACCACGGCACTTTGATTTTTCCCAAGTAGGCAGAATTTTGTGTAAAGTCTGTCACCCCATGGAGTAAAGATTTAGTTAAAGTCTTAACTGACTCATTAATGCCTATAACAGGAATTTGGTTTAGAAAAGAGAAAACCCCTCATGCCTTGCTTCCTTCATTTCTTCACAAAAACAAGCTGGAACTTATTATAATAAAAATGTAATATATAACATGTAATATATAAATATGTAACATATGAATATGTAATATATAAATAAGAACATGTTATATGTCAATTATACCTCAATTAAAAAAAAGAACTACAAATAAGTATGATGCAATTCTGAAAATGTTTTATGATAGTTTCAGAAATGCGTAAGTATTTATCTCTCATACTTCAGTCAGTTATAAAACTTCATTCTTTGGAATATGTGAGAGCAAATCTTTGAGGGACAGTTAATTCACCATATTACATGCAATCTTTACAATTCCTAGTATACTATATTACTTGGCTTGATGACACACTCGATAAATATGTATTTACAGTGACAGAAAATAGTGAGATTAATTTTAAAGAAGCACTGCATTTTGTCTTAAAGTTTGCTCAGCAGCATTTAAGCTGATAGAAAGACAAAGTATAGGAGGTATATAAACAGAAGTCAGGTAATTAATTATCAGTCACCTGATAGTAACTGGTAAGGTTAGTATCAGGAGTAAATTATTTCTTGTATTTTATTTAGATGCAATAGAAGTACTCTGAGCAATTATAAATATAAAATAATTTATTACTGAAAAGTATTCATGAATTTTGTTCTTTCTTAAAGTAAGAGGGAAAATCTATTTCAGAGTTTAACTTTTCTTTAAGTGTCACATTCATTTCTCAGGCTGTATCCTTCAATGAATAATCTGCTAAATTCTCTTAAGACCCAAATGATATGAAACCATTTGGTGAGAATCAGGTATTTCTAAGGAAAAGGGATTTTTAAAAAAAATCTTATGTGGTGATCATATATGAACAATACAGTTAAATGACTTAAAACTCAATTGTAAGTCTCAGCCAAAATTAGGTATATGGAGGTCATCCATGCACAGATATAAATAGTTTACAGATAACAACTAGATTATATTCCAAAGTTCCTTGTGGTATTTTGGAGCAGATATTGCAATAGAAACAGCATTCGTCTAATCTGCTTTGGTTCTCAAGTCGATCTATAAAGCCACATTTAATTCAAAATACAGGTAAAGTTTTAGAGACTTTCAGTGGGTCTAGGGGATATTACGTTCAGAGTTCCAATTTGCAATGCCAGGCATGTAAGTTAGAAAAAGCACTTGGGTTAAGACCTTGGGTGAACCATTTGGCCTTTTTGGGTCTCAGTCTCCTTTCTCAAATAAAGGTCTGTGTAAGCTGTAAAATCCTGTGGGTGCCTCTAAGTTTGCCTTTCCTCCATCTGCAGAGTTAAAGGATAGCTTTCCTCTCACAACTGTTGGGCAGTGGGACCTAAGACCTCCTTAGCTCTAAGCAGAGGTCTTACCAGCTGGGGAGGGAGCCTTACAGGGTAGGCTGGGGGAGAAAGAGGTAGAAATGGGATCTCAGAAAGTCAGGTCTGCATGGCCATTGGGGCTGGAACATTCTGCTGGTTTTGGGGCAATTCCCACTTGTTTCTTTCTTTTCTTCTGCTGACCCCAAAGTACTGGCTTCTTGTTAAAAACATGTTTCCCTTCCTTCTCCTTTCCCTTCTCCCTTCCCACAGCTCCTTAAGTCACCATTTTATCCTGGATACTGTGGGTAAGAACACTGCCACTTTGATAAGTAGGTGATATCTGGCAAGATGATTGACCTCGCTGGGTTTCAGGATAATTCCCAGAAGACTTTTTTGAGGATTAAAAATAATGTGCCTGAAGCTCTAGCCTAGTATCTGAGACAAAGAATAAACACTCAAAAACATCACAGCTTATATGGAATGGACTATCACTGCCATTATTGTGTCTTGGTCAATTCAGGACCATCACTGGGGTATGGAGTGAGTTGACTAAGATTAGGGTATATACATCCTGATTTGCAGCAGTTATGAGCAGTAAGTATTGGAATGAGGACAGTAGAGAAAACAAATGTGAGCAGCTATCCCAGGGAAGTAAGGAGAACGCACTAGGAAAGTATATAGCTGTAAGGAGAGGTATGGACTTGGTATGCTCTATAGTAACATTCCACTTACTAAGGGTAGAATTTATCACTTCATGTTTCAATGTTTCAGAACTTCACTCCTAAACTGGAAGTGATCAGATACTGACCAGTGAAACCTGAAGCAGATGTCACTCCACCAAAGCTACGAAGTTTCCATTTTCTTCAGGGCCCTAATTAGCACCTGACTGACTCCTATTTATCATAAGGCTTTGATACATTTGATTAACTAGAAGAGATTTTAAGCAACACACTCTAATCAGAATGGCTATAAAGGGAAGTGTGCTGATAGCTGACAATTTCAAGAAGAAAAGAGAAAAAGAACAGATATAGAATTATAGCCTTCATAGAATAATAACAGGTACTTATGATAATAAAGAGAAGGTTTCCTCTTTTGCATAAAAGGATAGGGAACCAAGTAGTGATAAAGTTGAGAAAAATAACAAACCTCCAAAAAAGTTTTCACTTAGCTATAAAAATCTAGAAACTGCCTTTATCTGGAAAGTGTATTTGGTTGGATTATATTACTGCCCATATTAGATGAATGAAACCTTGTGATTTTTCTGCAAATTTAGTCAAGTGTGTATGGTCTCGCTTATTCAGTTTATATGAGTACTAATGACCTGATGGTTTCATATCCATAATAATTATCTTTCCCTATATTCAAGAAATTCTGTGTGTGATGCTTTCTTGGGGATTTGCTTTTAGAAACACAACTACCTTTTCTTTTTCAAGTAGGCATATCATTAATAAAATTATTAATTCTGGGGGCATATGAACTTCTTTCACTAATAAGGAACACAAAGGTTGTATCTATCATGAATCACTACTTAATGTTTTATTAAAATATATGTAAAAATGTTCTAGCATCTAAAAAGCACACAAAGAGGCACACAACATCATTAGTCACTAGAAAAATGGAAATTAAACTATGAGATTTTACTTCATACCCACTAGAATGGTTATAATAATAATAAAAAAAACAACCAGGCAATGACAAGTGTTGGTGAAAATAAGAAGGAACTGAGTCACCGTTAGTAGGAATGTAAGATGCTACAATCACTTTGCAAAATAGGTAATTTCTTAGAAAGTTAAACATAAATTTACCATGACTCGACAATTCTACCGTATGTATATACCTCAAAGCAATGAAAACCTATGTCCACATGGAGACTGGTATGTGAATGTTCATAGTAGCATATTTCTAACAGCCAAAAAGTGGAAACCCAAATGTTCAACAACTGATGAATGGGTCACCAAAATATGGCCTATCCATACATGGAATACAATTACAAAAAAAAGCGAAGTACAGATATATGCAAAGTACTTTTGAGATTCATCTCAAAAGCTGCTAAGTGAAAGAAGTCAAACACAAAAGAACAAATATCATACAGTTCTAGTTCTATAAAATGTCCAGAAAAGGCAAACCTCTGGAGATAAAAAGTTGATTAGTTGTTGCCTGGGGCTGCAGGTAGGCATGGGGAGGGACTGCAAATGGGCATATGATCTTTCTGGGATGATGGAAATTTTCTAAAATTAGACTGTGGTGATGGTCACACAACTCTGTAAATTTACTAAAAATCATTAAATTGTACCCTGAAAACAAATGAATTGTATGATAATGATTTAAAAAAACATTTATAAGGTATCTATCCACATTTTACAGATGAGAAATGTGAGGACCAGAGATGCTCCACAACTTACTCAAGGCAATGAAGTTAGTAAATGGCAGAGCCCAGGTTCAAGAGCAGGAAATTATTAAACTCTAAGTCACACTCTTTCCAGTACATATTTATTATTAGCACCCACATGAAAACTTCTGTTTAATCAGTTGGGTGCAATAGTATGAACAAGTGAAAAATCTGGTCCAACAGTTTTTGGCTACTTTGTTTGCCTGAGTGAAGGATTCATTCAGTTTATTTATTTATTTTTTATTAGTTTCAGGGTCAGTTTAACTAGTTTGGACATAACTAGACAACGTATTAAAATCATTGAGGTTATTACCCCTGGGTGATTCATTCATTCACTCAGCAGACATTTACTGCCAGCTACTTTGTGTGAGGCACAGTTCTGGGCTGTACAAATATACTGATATGTGGCAGGTTTCTAGGGTTGAATTTGTAGATTTGGTATCCTTACACTGATATTATAGCCAGCACTCAAATATGTAAGGGTAGTATGGAAATAGATGATTAATTCTAAAAATAAGTACAGATTTTAAAGTATAATATATTACTGAAGTGTAAATTCCTCACATTAAAAATATAAATTGAAATATGTTATTCAAAGAGATAGTATGATATAACTCCATATATCTGGAAGTACCAATTTATAGATTGAAAAGTGAGAGAAATCATACCTACAAGTTATGCAATACATGATATTCCCTCAAAAGGGGGAGACCAGATTGCAGATTATATATATATAGTACTTTTAAACCCAGGCCTACCATATCAGCAACAGCTTTAAAATAAAATATATTAAAAGTCAAATATTTCTGAGAGACAGAAAATATAGTTCCAAAGTTGAGGGGAGCATGAGACTAACAGTAATGTCCAAAAAAAAAGAAAAGAAAAAAGGAGAGAGACAGACAGACAGACAGACACACACACACACACACACACACAAAATCAGGGGGTAGAGGGAGGAATCACATATTATATGATCATATTTATGTGAAATGTCCAGAATAAGAAAATATATAGAGACAGCAAAGGTTAGTAGTTGCCTAGGGCTGGCTGGGGAAAATGGTGGAAGATGCTGAAGGTACTGGGTTTCTTTATGGGGTGATAAAAATATTCATAATTGTACAACTCTGTGAATAAATTAAAATCCATTTTTTTTTACTTTACATGGGTGAACTGTATGGTATATGAATTATATCTGTGTGACATATGTGAATTTTCACAAAAAAATGGGCTAAGGAATATGTGAACTCTATTGTAAATGTGGATTTTATTTGGATTCTGATTCAAATAAATTGGGTGTCAAAACAAAATAAAATATATTTACAAGACAGTTGGAAAAAATTGGGAGTGAGTGAAACAGAATTAAAAAAATATTTTGAGTCATTGACTTTCTTAATTCCTCAATTTACTAAGAATAATGGTATACTAGGGAGGCTGTTTGGCAAGTGGTTCATTTCCATATACCATAACCACACTAAGATTAAAATCTCCTTAAATATGGATAAAATATATCAAAATCTATAAAATTCCCACATGCAAACATTCTATTTACATGTTTTTTTATTTGAACACCCAGATATCTGCCAGATATCTGTCACACAGATTTAAAAAGTAATGACATTTTTCAATCTAAGAATGTTTACTAGATGGGTGTTCTCTTAAAGACAAATATTATATATATATTTTTTTTTTTTTGAGAGAGAGAGAGAGAGAACACACACATGTGTGTGCATGTAAATGCATGTGAGTGGGGGGTTGCGGGGCAGAGGGAGAGGGAGAGAGAGAATCTTAAGCAGGCTCCATGCCCAGCAAAGAGCCCCACAGGGATTCAATCTCAGGACTCTGAGATCATGACCTGAGCAGAAATCAAGAATCAGATCCTTAACCCACTGGGTCACCTAGGCGCCCCACAAGTATATTATATTTTAAGGTATGTTTCACAGCTTATGGTTTCCTGCATGCAAATATGTTCTAAACGTAAATTATTTTGTTTTGAATATTTTATGAGTGAAAAAGGAGTACAGATTTAGCTGGTAAACAAAAATAAGAAATGGACATTTATTTCAAGCATTTTGGAATATCTTATATTAGTCAACAGATGTTCATCTGATTGTCTTCTCCTAAGGGAGCAAATATAACTGAATTACCATTCCTTTATTAGTCTTCAATGAAAGGAAAATCCATTCCACAATAAAGGACAATGTCAAAAGACAATAGTAAAATGCTTGCCTTCTTTTTTCTTAAAATTTTAACCTTGTATTTATAGATGTTAAATGGCAATTTGTTAATAGATAGAAACAAAAGAAAACAACAGAATGTTTTTACTTCTTGATGACTGCTCAAGCAAAAACAAAATCTCTTTTACCATCCTGTTGATCCGTACAAAGTCTTCAGGTTTTTTTGCCCAAGGGGGAAGACCAACATCATTTACTACAACTTCATCTTCTCTGACTCCGAGATTGTATCCATTACTGTTGACAAACATCTCCGGTAGGTAATAGAACTCTGGAATTAGTTCCTGCCAGGAATAAAAACATGGCATATTAAACCACTTTAAAAATGAGTTGAAAAAAAACTATTATAACTTGTTAACTATGAACTGAATTAAACACTTTCTTTACTTAAATTCAATATTTTATTACCTAATCCTATTCTTCATTTGATTTTTTTTTTTTTTTTACATAACAGGAAGGGAAGGAAGAGAGGAGAAAGAAAAAGAAGACAAATATTTTTCTTGAACATTTTATTTGATAATTTATGTTTATAAGACTTTCAATCTTATCTTGCCAGAATTGGTTAAGAGAAATGGGTTAGGATCAACAGTAGTTCACAATATCATTATTAAACAAATATGTAAAGCTGTATCTACAAGTCTATGCCACTCATCAACCTTTTCTGAATATTATTAATACCCAAATTAAAAAAAAAGTTGTTGCCAGCATTGGTTAAAAATCATGTAATATCTTCTACTTTTCTTTTTGATCACAATGGCAATTATACTACATGATTTTTATAAAAACATTAACAGTTTTATTTCATAATTTGGCAAAATTAATTACTTTTGAATCTATCACTAAACACAATGAAGAGATGATATACAACGTGATAATAAGTCTTAAATATGTAACACATGGCACCTGAATGGTAATGGTTCTTAATAAATTGGATGCAAAGATAACCTGTGTTACTTGTATACAGAGATGGCATAAACAACTTGATTCAAGGCAAACTTGTGTTTGATGCACAATGTCTAACATGAGGCTTATTCTTCTTTGGAATAAATCTGATATAGAAATAAACTGCTTTTATGACCCCAGAAGTATTGTTTTGTTGTCTGTTTTTTTGAAACAACTGGGAGAAAATGAAAATAAAAAACACGGTCGTTTTTATGTATACCATCTATACAATGATTAAAAAAATGAACAACAATCTTTTCAAATATCAAGATGAGGGTTAAATTAACTTTAAATTCTGTTGTGAAAGGCATAAGGACAATTTATTTGTGTAACATGATCAACGCTGATAACGTAGTACCTGAAATTCAGGTGGTCTTCTCTAGGGATTCACAGAAGAATTAAAAAAACAAAACAAAAACCACCAAACACTGATGTCTTCATATTAATCAAATTATTAACTTTCAAAGAAAAGCATACACAAAAGCTCTCTTTTTATGGGTTCTCCTGCTAAAACCAACATTTGTCTGTGATAGCATAAGTGGGTGTTTATCTTAGTAATGCTCTGTGAGAATTTGATATCCATTCTGATGATGATAAATGTGACATAAGAAAAATCAAACATAATAAAGTTTGAGTATGGGGCACTGCGACAAGTATGAAGAAAGAAAAAAATGAACAAGACATGGTTTTATTTCATGAATACAGAACCAGATTATAAATTACAATCTTGTCCATGGGGTAAATGCATAAACAGATGGTTATAATACACAATAATAAAAGCTTGAAAGAATTATAAACCAAGGGCAAGAGAGAACAGAGGAGAAGGCAGGGAACTCAGGGCAAGCCTGGAAAGACTTCACTGGATACCAGACATTTGAATTCAACTATGCCTAAGATAAAGACAGGGGGAGGGGGCAGGGGGACCATTAGGGAGTATTATCAGGAAGTAGTAAGGACTGAGTATGGGTGGAGTACAGGATATACTGGGGGATACAGGTCAAGATGGGGGAGGTGGGCTGGTGAGAGTTTTATGGAACCAGGTGAGGAAGGCAGCTTTATGCCAAGCTAAACTGTTTGGATTTTGTATTATTGGGCAAATTTGTTTTATAACAAGACATTGGGTGTCAACATAAAGGATGGACTGGAGAGGAGAGACTGGGTATCTATGTGCATGCAGGGAGAAATAGAACCAGAAGCAGCAAGGAGAACGGGAGAGAAGGAGGGGAAGGCAAGTGCATGTTGTGGTAAGGGGGCACGTTGTGGGACTTTTGCAGGGAGGGCAACTGTGACAGAGGTGGGGATGGGTGTGCAAAGAACAGAGGGAATTAGGGGGCTTACACTGTGTGATATTCATTAACAACAAACTATGTAAAAGACATCGAGGCCACAGCAGAGTGTACGAAAGGAGAATTATGGTGAGATTAATATAAACTCCTGTAAATTTTCAGTGACCTGGATGTAAAAGGGGAAAATTGAGAAGGGGATGAAAGAAAAACTAATAGGTAAACAAACATCCTTATTTGCAAATCGTGATACAGTTTAGTTGGTGGTCAAGGCAGGAGTTAAAGACTGCTTCTGAAATATTCTATCAGCAGTGACTATAATGAGCTGATTTCTGGGCTGGGTAAGCCTGGTGGTGTATATTATATTGCTTTGAAGGAGCAATTTGGCAAAGGTGTGTGATCACTGATTAGAAGGTCAAAGTGAAGCATCATTGCTATTCTCATTGATTTGTACGCAATCAGAAGTGCATAATTGTTATGATCTGACGTTTCTGTTCCTCTAAAATTCAAATGTTGAAACTCTATCCTCTATGATGGGATTAGGAGGTGGGATCTTTGGAAGGTAATTAGAATTAGATGAGGTCATGAGGGTGGAGCCATCACGAATGGAATTAGTGTCCTTATAGGAGCCCTGAGGAAGCCTGCTTCTTTTCCCTCCACGTGAGATACAGCAAGACAGTGGCCATCTGTGAACCAGGAAGCAGACGCTCACTAGACACTGAACCGTGTGGGCACCTTAGTTTTGGACCTCCAGCCTCTACAACTGTGGGAAATAAATTTCTGTTGCTTATAAGCTCCGTAAATTTATGGTAAAATATGGCTGCCTGAGCTGACCAAGACAATAATTACTAACTTATTATTTCAATGCATTAAGAGAAAACTTGTAATTTTCTTTTGATCTTACTCTCATGGTTTGGGAAAGCATGGACAATTAATAAAAGATGTAGAGAAAGGTAAAGAATATGGCTATTTGCTCATTACCCATTCTTTATGTGACACAGCACAACACTAGCATTCTAAATGGTCCAAAGAGGGGAAAGAATATAAGCTCATGCAGTCACTCTTTGTGGAGGGTGATTTATATGTCATAGACTCACATAAGTCAGGGATTTCCCTCCCTGCCTTTCATCAGTTGTTTGTGTTCATGCCCCATCTCTAGAACTAGACTACCTAAGATTCCTGGAGGACAGATGAGAGACACGGCCACAAGGATAGAGCAACACAGATTTATTTTTTTATTTAAACAGCCTAAAGAGTCTTAATTTATCTTCACCTGTCTTGGTGCTTTATAATGTTTTCCAAATATATTATTTTCCATTCTCTCCTGTGGTATAGGGTCACATAAACTATGTGGTTATTATTAACCTACTTACCACTATAATACTATTTTCCTGAATGTCATTAAATTAGATTCACAAAGGCAACAAAGCCCTAGGATTTTACGTTAATAACAGTTTGGGCAAAAGCAGATTTTCAAGCCTGATTTTGTGAGGTTTATATTTTGTTGAACCCCTCAGAGCTCTTGGTGGTATACTTTGCATGCAGCAGGTGCTCATTAAATATTAAGCTACTGACGATATTAGGTAAAGTTACTTTAATATCACTAGAAATCCTCTGGGGCAATATGCAAATGGTTGGAAGAATGCCTCAAGATTGGAAAGGAGCCAATGAAGGACTTTATTAAATAAAAGAAAAAGGATGAACTCCAAAATAAAATTTGTACCCTTTGAGGGGCAATTTTCACAGCTTAAAAAATGTTATCTTGCTTATCCTAGTTAGGTATAAAAGGTTTAACACTGTAAAAGAGTTCACCTTAAAATACAGAGAGAGTAGGTTGTAAAGTTGCTGACAAAATTGTACCCAAATTGCAGAAGTGGAAGAAATAAGACCTGCTTCATTTCAATTTAAATTCTCTAGCATAAGAAGGGGCTAAAAGCTGGCCGCCATTAGGGGGGAAAAGTGAGGCTAAGAAAGGTCTGGCCTGATGGTCACCTAGAAAGGCAGGAGGAAGAGTAAGGAGGTCAGCAGGAACATTCAGGAAGGCTTTAACCAAGGCCAGTTATATGGAAAAGTAGCATTACTAGGGCTTTCAGGACAATCCCTTAGCAAGGGCGGTGCTCTCTGCTCCAGTCCATCTGGTCAACCAAACTGTGCTCTCACTCATTAGGGTGTTAACTAAGATGCTGGAAAAAGCTGTTAGAGGCCTGACGTTTGAAGGGCTGAAGAAATGCTTTAAGATTTCTAATAGAGGGAATAGTCACAAATAGACACACACTAGAGGCAAATACAAAGAAATTCCTGAAGTTCAGCTTAATTGCAAGGCCCCTAAAAGCTTCAAAAGACCAGAGCTATATGGGACTAAAGCTGTCTGAATCTCGAAGTGCTGAGCTAGAGAAGTTTTTGTTTTTTCTTTTCATCTTCTGAAGGGGAAGGAAGAGAGTAAAATCACACAGTCTAGGGAGAAGTTGCTAAAGGAGCAGAGTAGGTGTAAATTTTTATGTCTCAGTTTTAGTTTAAATTTTTTAAAATTAGAAGATTAAAAGATCTTGTTTCAAATAGCATTTTAAAATTTAACGTTAGTGTATAAATACAGGACATTAGTATATAATTTATATTCATATTTATATGATTTAAAAGATTTGCTGATTTAAAAAAGAAAAACCTCACAAATAAGAGTTTCGTCTCGGAGATTCAACCGTGATGTGCAAGAAGATGACAATTACCGTACCTGTGCTCTAAGACAAGGAATCAGCTGAAACGTTACCTCTGGTTGTTCAATCTTAAAACAGCAGGTAGAATTTATTTGTATCCTTTTTAAAATTTTATTTTATTTTGCATTTTATTTTATTTTATTATTTTTATTATTTGTATCTTATGCTACGTCTTGGCACTGTTGTAAGTGCTTTATATATATTTTCTTAGTCTTCCCCAAAATTTCATGAGGTAGGTATTCTCATTCTTCCCATTCTCTAGACATGAACACAAACAGAAGGTAAGTAATTTGCTAATGACTACACCAGAAATAGGTCGTAAAGCCCCATATCAAAACCAATCGCTTTAAATCCAGGATCTCTGCGCTTATATTCTCTATTTTGCCTTCTGATGCAACGACCCAGTCAGTCATTCCATATGACTTCATTCTATTTTGATTTTCTGCACAGCAATTATAATTTTCCTTTTTTATATATTAGGCTCCCGTGTCGCACTATCCTGGAAATCTTATGACAGTAGGGGTCACTGTCTATTTTGCTCACTGGTTCACACCACTCACTTGCTTGCAATGGTGCCTAGTATATAACAGACACTCAGTACAAATGTGTGAGATACAAAAAAAAAAAAAAAGAATCAATTATTGCTGTGTGTTTATCATCTCCTGCATTTCAGGCATGTAATAGTGATAAAAGAATACTGAAGGCCACGGTTTTCAAGCTGTGTTAGCTTAAGCAGAGGTCCTTAGGGCGGGCGAGTAGTTGAAGATAAGAGGGAGACAGGGCAGGGAGGCGGTTTGGGGATTATCCCCTTCTTCTACCAGGAAGGGCTATTTTATGTGCACCAGAATCAAATAGATCTGATTTTAAATCTGGACTTCTTGCCAGCTTGGGCAAGTTTCTTGACCCTTTGGAAAAAAAATCAATTTCTTCATATGCAAAATTGTGATGATGATAGCTATGAACTCACCGGGGTAGATATGTGAGGATTAAATGGTGATAATGTGTAAAACAATGCGTTTAATAGCTGTATGCAAAATACCTTTTAGAAGCTATTCGTTCTATCAATTTTTTTTGATGCAGATCAAAAATATTGCTGCTGAGTTTACCCAGTACCAGAGTATACCCTGTAACCAGTAACAAAATGGTCACTTTGGATGTTTGTATTTGAAGGAACACAAATGTAGACAACTCAGATGATGAAAGGGTTTTTATCAAATATATGGACTAACTTATATGTTACCTAGCCTAAGCAGATATATTTTTAAAAGCTATTTGCATTTCAGATTTTAGTTTTGTCTAAGTGCACAATCAGATTGAACTGCATGGTATAAACCAAACTAGAACTTATAATTTTTAAACTAGTAGCTTGTAAAATTTTTTCAAAGATTGCTGTAACAACCTCTCCTATCTCCTGTTCTCTCTGGCATTTCCACATTACCATTCGTTCCTTAAAGTGGGGGACTCTATTTCTTCTCCCTTTGAATATGGGCAGGCATATTTCAATGCACAGAATGTGAAAAAATGATATGGCAGGGCTTCTAGAGAAGCCTAAGACTTAAGAGGCCTTGCAGCCTCTGTTTTTATCCGCTTAGAAGCCAAAAGCTACAGAAAGTGGTGGGGCCGCCTTGCTGGAGTGATCGTGGAAAGAGACAGACGTGTCTGGACGGTCCCCAGCTATTCTGGCTTGCTCGGATGGGACACGAAACACGTGAGGAAAGCCACCCTGGGTTCTCTGGCCCAGCCACGCCCCTCCAGCTGTCACCATGTGGCACAGCTATGAGCCGTCCTTGCTGGGTTTTAACTCCAACTGTGCAACTGTCAACAAATATATAGTGGCTGTGTGGTTTTTTTTTTTAGAGGGGGGAGGGGCAGAGGGAGAGGGAGAATCTTTTTGTTTTAATAAATAAATAAATAAATAAATAAATATTTATTTATTTATTTATTATAGAGAAGGAGAGATTCCAAGGTGCTGCAAATCAAATGTGGCTGCAAGGTAAAAGGCTTGGCTATAAACCCCTTTGTAAGTGCTCAGTAAAATTTAAGGCGGTGGTTTGTAGACTCACTCAGCTACACAAAGGGATTCTAGGAATCTTAAGGGCATTATAAACAGCATCTTAACTCATAGCCAGAAACAGAGAGGATCCTGCCTCAAAAGGATTTTTGGGTGCAAATTTTTTTCTCATAATGAACTATAAGTTGATACACAGAAAGTCCACAGAATTTTAAAGGAGGTTAAAAGATGCCTTGGCCCCAACTTCCTATGATCAAGAAGCATTTGGAGAAAGCCACTAGGCTACAGACAAGGGCTATTTCTTATGGAAAAGAAAGCTGATCCAGAGGGCAAAGCCAAGGTCCCAGAGGACCTGTCTGGGCCTCCTCCCCAGAGTCTAGGAAACTGGCAACATGCGCCTGGCGGCAATCGCCAAGAACCAGCCGCTGTTCTGTACCTTCCACACCCCCTCCTCCGGAGTAGAGTCTGTTGAGGTTTACCTGTTTCTGCCTCACCACCGTAGGCTGAGTGTACCCAGGACAGATAACTTGTCTTTCTAGGTTCCAGGTGTCCAAATTGGAAATTTCTGCATCGTATCTGTGTCTGGACCTGATACAGACCATGAGATACTAGATTTTGATCCTGATACAATAATGTGGCTAACAAGTTGAGTACAGGGTGCCTGGGTGGCTCGGTTGGTTGAGCGGCTGCCTTTGGCTCAGGTGATGATCCCGGAGTCCCGGGATCGAGTCCCACATCGGGCTCCCTGCTCGGTGGGAAGTCTGCTTCTCCCTCTGACCCTCTTCCCTCTCGTGCTCTCTATCTCTCATTCTCTCTCTCTCAAATAAATAAAATCTTTGGGAAAAAAAAAACCCAACAAGTTGAGTGTATTTTGCATCTAGGAGGAATGTGAATTGTGGCCAGAGAAAGGACTTTAGTAGACTATTTCCAGAGAGGGCCACCAACACCCCTCTAACCTCCATGTCCTCTTGAAATATGACTTTGCTGCTCAGCTCACCAGGAGGTAGAGATCATTGCTCCCCTTCCTTAACTTGGGCTGGCCCTGTGACTTGTTTTGACCAACAGAATGCTGTGGGGGTAACACTATGTGACTTTCAAGCTTAGGCATTAAGGAGCCTTGCAGTTCCCTTCTTTCTTTCTTTCTTTTTTTTTTTTTTTAAATCCTCTTGCTAGCAAGCCACCATGGAAAGAAAGTGTGATTTTCTTAGGAAGACTATATAGAGAAAGAGAAGACCAGCCAGGCCCTGGCAGTTCTAGTCATCCTTGCTGAGGCAACACATAAGTGAGTGAGGTCACTTCGAATCCCCCAGACCCAGACAGGCCACCCCAGTTGACTCCAGGTGGATCAGAGACAAGCTGTACCTGATGAACCCTACTCTGATTGCAGAACTCTAGGGAAATAAACGGCTGTGGTTTTTTTTTTTTAAGCCACTAAGGTTTGGGATGGTTTGTTGCACAGCAATAAATGACTAAAGTAACACTTGATTGATCAATGATTCGAAACTAGTCCAAGTGGCTGGATATGATTATACAGTTATGCAGAAGAATTACAGCAGCATGCCAATCAATGAAAAGGCAGTATGAATAACTAAACAGACCTCAGTGCTAGTTCTCGTTTCTTCCTTATCTACTCTGTGAATTTAGGCAGGCCACTTAATATCCGTGGATCTCCTTTACAAAACAAGAATAAGGATAGCTATCTCACAGGGCTGTTCTGAAGACTATCAAATAAATGACAAAAAAGCAGTTTAAAAACTATTGAGAACCATTCAGAAAGCATGCATGCTACTCTTGTAACTGGTAAGTGTGCTCCTTCAGAGCACTTTAGGTATCAACTTGCCTACTTCACGTAAGAGCTCTCCTGCTTACTCTCTTCCCATTGATTTCTGTTAATCAGTTTCTCTTTAAGAGTCCAAGTAGCTTAAGATTTCCTAAATGAAAAACAGTGTGGAAAGACACCAAATACTATCAGAGAAATGGCAAGATGAATATTATAACAGGCATTTTGTGTCTGTAAATGTGATTTCTGGTTTATTTTAACAGCTATACTAAAACCCCATGGTACAGTTAATAGTGTTATACGCGTTCTCTCAATAATAAGAAAATATCCTCAAACACAATTTCTAATTTACAAGCTTATGACAAGTTCAAGCTGCTGAGAAATTGGACTTGAAAGTATGTCTTAGAGTGATAGAAGACCACTATTAACACTATCATAATTGTATACCTATTGCATCAAATCTGACATTTCAGTTTAATATATTTTGCTGAGAGAGCATACCATTTTATGGCTTCCTAGTGAAATCAAATCCAACCCAGACTTTTTCACTTCTCTAATATAATTCACTGCAAGGTTTTAAAGCTGCCATCTCTTTTCTTCCTTTTTTTCAAAAGATTGATGCCCTGGCATTCGTTAATTCCACAAGAGCTCATAATGGGTCAATGAGTCAGTGGCGAGCACCTCCATTAACTGTATTAATTTACACTATGTCACCTTAATGACATTTTGTCACAGCTACCTTTCCTGACATCTACATAGCTATTCAAAAGTAATATAACAACTTTTGAAGGCATTAAGGAATCTCAGTGTAAGAACTCCAGTAAGCTGAATGTCGTTGTTACCAAGACTACCCTAGAGAAGAGAAATAAAAAATAAAATAAAAATAAAGTAAAAACTAACAAGTCTGACTTAACTCAGGGGACCTGGCTCCTGAAAGGTCACCTCACCAACACTCCATCGCTGCCCAGCTTGTATGCATTACCACAGGAAGAGACTGATGTTAATAAAGCAAGACAGAATGAAACCAACTACTCCATTCTAGTTCTTTCTTATATGATTTCTTATATGATTATCTAAGCTAGGAGATATTGCTAGACATTCTTTTATTCACAAATGGAAATGCATTTCCTTAAAATTATATCCAATGCTTTATTTAACAGGGATATTTCTTAGGGATAAGAAATCAAAAGCTTAGGTTTTAACACACAGCAAAACTATTATTACTCTTGGTAACATATTCTTCCCTGCTAAATCAAGTATTACTTCAGAGGGAAAAAAATATCGTGTTTTAATCAATGTATTTAAATGTGAATTTAGAAAGTCTGAAGTTACTACCAGTATTACCAAAAAAACCTCTCTAACATTTCCTTAATGAGAACCCTCAAATTCTGATGCCATACATGGAAAGATTGATACATTTGGACAAACAGACACACATACACACACACTTGAAATAGAGGAAAGCAGAAAGACTGAGAAACCATACTTGTAATGCAATTTGATGCAATTTCCAAGATCTTTTTCAAATCAGTAAGAAAAAGATATTTAATCTAAATGAAAAATGGGAAAAGATATGAGTAAGTTTACGGGTCAATTATTGAAATACGAAACATGAAAATGCTCAACTTCACTCACAATTAATGACATACAAGCCCAAACAAATTTTCACTCACCAGATTAGCAAAAATTACACTGTTTATTATAATAGTGATGGTGGGGCGTGGGGAAGGAGGCATCTTCACACACTGCTCTAGGGAGTGAATTATCATCTTTGGGAATAATGGTTTGGCAATATCTTTCAAAATTAAAAATGCAGATAGCCAAAGAAATTATCCTTTACACGTATATGCAAAGTTCATCAAGATCACTGTGCAAGGGTGTTTACTGCAGCCTTGTGTTGAATAGTAACAATCAGAGAGAAAGACAAACTACCCATAAATAGGAGATTGTCTACATAAATTATTGTGTATGCGTGCAGTGTGCAGCCTTGAAAAAGAAAGGGTCTACATGGAAAGATATTCAAGAGAGATTATCATAAAATATGAAAGAGAACTGAAAATGCGAAAAATCTGTGCAATGTCAAGCTGGGGAAATGAGCTTCTTATGAACTAATTAAGTCCGGGGGTGGGGGAATAGGTCCTGTTTGTATTTGGCACAGCTGCTTGAGGATAAAAAATAAAAAACCTCTCCAGTTAGCGACAGCCACATTGGTCTTTGTCCTTGATGATGTGACCCCCAGGAACCAAAGGAACACAACTGGTAACAAAATGTAAGCATTTCTTGAAAGTTCCAGAACAGGAAAACTCTGGGAGAAATCCTAGCAGTTGTAGAGGGAAAAGCCTGATACAAACATTCGTCATCAGAGACTGACCTGTAACTTGGTGAGATATTTTTGGTGATGAGAAGCATCAATAAAGTTCTCAGGATAGAGAGTAAAGTGTAACACCATATCTACTTATGTATATTAGAATGATTAACTTTGATCTGTGTGTGTGTGTCTGTGAGGGTAGGTCTTTGAATTAAGCTGAAAAGCCCATTTTCTTTTTTGTGATGACGTCTGATAAGAGTGAGCAGGCATTTTCACTTGAAATAATTTGATACAATGTGGATACCACTCTGAATTAAGATATGAATAACCTTAAATATAACAGAAAGCCTTAAAATATAGATAATAATATTTAATTCAAACACAAAATATTTATTGAGTGCTTTTTATGAACACTAGGCTAATTCTAGAAGCCTCTGGACTCCTCATTTTCTGGGTAAATTCTGAGAATGTTACAAAATAAGAAACAGATTCTCTCCCTGATTTCATTGGTAGGGAGTTAAATGATGGCTCATGGATACTTTAGAGTTTAATTCCTCAGTGAAGTTATAAGGCTGCTAGGAGAAAAGTATATGCCTTAAGAATTTAGTATAGTAAGGATGCATGTTAAATTATCTTATTTCCAAATATGAATATGTTATATGCACAAATTAATATTCATTTATGCAAACTTTGATAGTAACGAACAAAATACATGGAGAAGCTACACACTACTTGGATCCATTTTGTTTGTTTTCTGCTTTCAAAAAGAACCAAACAAAGTTGTATTCATCCAGTTTTCTTACACTTCAGTAACACTGTAATTGCCTTTAAAAATGTTTGCAATAGACAAACATAAATATGAAAATGATAATTTTGACTTTAATTCACTGCCTGTTGTTGGATTAAGACCCTAAATGGAATAATTCCATATTATTTTTATATTTAACAATATGAGTGGCAGTGATGGGGGAAAAACTGCCTTGAAGAAAGAGGCCTTAGAAAGAAACACATATACCTATTGCAGTAACCTGATCAAATCTCGTTATCAGAGAAAAAATTGAGAAAAATGAGAGAACAAATGTATGTTATTGTTTTGAATACAACCTTTTTTTAGGAGACAAAAGCCCATATAAACGAATAACAAATATTTGTATTTAACAATAGTTAAATCGTACCAAATGTAAAATTACTCTGCTCTCTGGCTGTTTCTGGGTATTGTGTGTGTGCTGGCTTAATCTAATGTGTATTGTTGCATAGTATCCCCAGGCACAGTCAAGTAAAAGCTAAGGCTGTACAGAAAAGCCTACATTTTAAATGGGTCTTGTCATTAATGCTTTATTAATTGCCCCAGGCTACATAAACCCAAAGCTGGGCAAGCTATAACAATATGACACATTAAGGTCAAATCCAGTTCCTGCTGTGTTTTATGGAATGGGCCAAATATTGAGTTAACAGCAGGAAAGACAATTTATGGCCTTTTTTTTTTTCCATCTCCAGATTATTTGATCTAAATTAGATAGGAATTTTTTGAAATTACAAAAACACCTTAACTGAATAATATAAATGAATTCTGAATCATTTTCTGTGATGCTTAAAATTATTTCTTCTAGTTTCCTTTTAGGTTAGATGTACCACATGATTTTAACATACCATGGAACAAAACTGTCTTATACATCCAAATAAATAAAATAAATCAAGATTTCAGCATATTTTGAAATTAAAATACTATCAACAAATAAAAGAACCTACCTTTACATCAGAAGTATCTCTCTGACTAGTTCTCCAAGATCTTGCAACCGACGAGAAGGTTCGATCTGGATGGTCAAACTTTCCATCATTTGCATTGAGGAAGAAGGTTGTGAAAGGTTCCTAAGTGAAAAGAAGAATCAGGAATCAGGAATTCGACCCTCCTGAAGGCAGCTGCCTTGTTCCTTTGAAACCCTCCTGAGGTAGAAACAGTGAGGAGTCAGGAAGTGCCTAACTAGGCCTGACTGGGCTGCTGAGGCACTGTCACCCTGCAACCTTGGCAGGCCATTTTGCTTCTTGGGCTTTAGTCTTCTGATACATAAGATGATGGAGTTCTAGTGCTCTATGATTTAATGATGAATGATTTTGCATTATTATCAGTTTGTAACTCAGATGTTCTTTCTCCTAAGGCCACACATAATAACACCGCCATAAGAAAACCACTCCGGCACTGTTCACTGCACTGTGGAATTGGGTAGGGAATGGCCATCTTAGATTACCTATGAAAGTCTATTAAAGTACTTGTACCATATCATGGTCTGATGATCTCTTTAAAATGCAAAGTTCTGCTTAAAATCTCTCAGTAGCTCTTCAGGGCTGTTTGGAGAAAGTCTAAATTACTCACTTTGTCTTAAAAGATCCTGAATGATCTGGAAACTTACCTGTCACCTTCCCTTCTTCACCTTCTAAGGTCATGCCATGCTGCTTTCACTTCCTGTCATTTGTAGGGGATGTTCCCTCTGCCTGGTACTAATTTATCCCTTCCCCTCACCATCCTTACTTGGCTAAGTTCTTTCTATCCTTTATGTCACAGCCAGAACTATCCTTTATGCCTCAGCCAAGATGTCACTTTTCTCCTGAAAGATTTTCCTTGATTTGCCAAGCTCTCCAGTATGTTCAGATACAACCTATATTTTCTAAATACATCACTGAAACACTTGTCACACTGTTTTGTAAGTGATTTGTAACTCGTCTATCTCTCCCCCCCAACCCCATAGAAACAGATTCCATCATCTATCATGTTCACTGTTTTATCTCCATCACTTAGAATAATACCTGGTACACAGAAGTTGCTCCATGTATAATTTGGCAAAGAAATAAATGAAATAAAGTTAAGTGCAAATGAGACTAGATACACTATAGTCCTTTCAGTATTCTGTCACTGTCACCTCGCAGAAACACATTATTTGCCACCCAGTACATGTTCCCATAGCAAGAAACCTGAGAATGACTATCATATGGTCCTAATATGTTTAATTTTAATGCTTTTTGTATACTTTTTATGTTGGGGGAGAGAAATTATTTCTGATGTCATTAAATTCACTTCTGATGATATTCATTCTTAGCAAGGGTTTCTTACTTAACTACAAGTATAACACAGATAAATATCTATTTCTTTTTCCATGTTTTAATTCTCTCTTAAGTCTAGGATGAATGACATGTCACCCCTAGGTTCAATAATGCTAAGAAATCGACACGACATTTTCCTGAACAGTTATTTTTCTTTAATATATAATCCCTATTAATTCCTTTATATCTATAAAACATTACGGGGCCCCTTTGAACTTTTCTGGTTGTCATTGGTCGTTAGGGCCAGCTGTTGGGCCACAGCTACAACCATTCATCTTCCTCAGTCTCTTCCTGAAATTTAGTGTGGCTGGATGTCATCCATGTTATGAGTTTGTAATAGATCCACTGATTTTTCATGATCAGTATCAGATGACGGTAAAGTATGATTAAAGAGGTAGGAAGAAGAATGATATAACAATATATAGAGAAGGGCTGTATTATTGATTCACCTGAAAATCAGCTCTGCATCCAGGAAGCCCATATTGCTGTTTAAGATTTTAAGTGATATGAAAGACAGATAGATGTCACCGAAATTAAGTTAGGAAGAAAAATTTTACGAGATGTCCTTCACTAGTTAATTGCAGACTTTTAGCTCACTAATGAACATTAGGTAATTAATGCGGCATATCTTATCACTGAGTAGTTAGTTCAAGTGGGGATAAAAACAATTCTAGAAGTAGCAAATGGCAAACTGAATGAAATATGACAGATGTAAGTTGGAACTTTGGTGGAACAAACCATTGACTTCTTTTAGGCAAGTTATTTAAAACCTTAAGTAGCTGTGTTAAGTAACTGCTTCAGGTCCTTCATCTATGTTAATTGGGAAGGACAACACCTCAGGGATAATTACAGGAATTAAATACAATTAAATAATATTGAGAAAGCTTGAAGTGTCTCACCTGACACAGTTATAAAAATGACTACAGCTTTATGCAGTGTGTCAAGTCCTCATTGCTGGGCTGGGCTCACATGAAGCCAGACTGACAACCTGACCAGACTCTTACTGCCTTAGGTCTCATCCATTTCTGTATCCTTAGCACCAAGTACCATGCTTGGCTCATAGTCAGTGTTTAATAAATGTTTCCTGAATGCACCTAAACATACAGGTACTGTTGGGAGATTAGGTGTGGCTGGGTAAGAGTAAGATAGTCTTTGTCAGTTCTTAACTACCCATCTGACCAAAAAGTTGTAACTTCAGAATCCACTTCTTCATTGCTCTAGGATGCCGATGTCAGGTGTGTGTGTGTGTGTGTGTGTGTGTGTGTGTGTGTGTGTTTCTTTTTCTCTCTCTCTCTCTGCAAGTCATAGGCAGAAGTTAATTTAGAAGGATCGCACTTGTCTCTATGATTTTTAACCTATTACACAGATGTGAGTGAAGCCCCATTTATACATCAAAGCCTTACTTTTTTTTTTTTTTATCATCAGCCACTAAAAGCTGATCTATCTCTATCCTGACCTAAATTATAAAATCCTTCCTGGTTTTCAAACCTTAACAAAGACATGCCAAAAATAGCACTGATGGGCATAGTAAAAAGAAATCTGAAATTAAAGAATTGCTTTTATTTCTGGTCATGAAGTTTATGAAACTGGTGGCACCCAAAAGCAGAGAATGCGGAAGAATTCCACATTTCACAGTTTTAAGTAGCTTTTAAAAAGATCTGATTAACAACTGTTTTAAGGTCACATACTACATTACTGACATATATTCTCATTATTCCTGAAGGCCTCCAGCTGCAACAGTAGTAGAGAACGAATAGAAATTGATAACCTATTTGTTTCTAAGTGAGTATTGATCTTTCAAGCTCTGATTACCGTGGAGATTACCTTTTTCCATGTGCTTCCTTATTAACTTCAAGGCACAGTGGAAGGCTTTTCTTTTTTCATTTGACTCATGCCCGACTAACAGAGAGGACTGTTATATTAAACTTAAAAAACTTTTGTATTTTTTTACTTAACATATGCTGACTGAACCATTTTCTGTGTGTACGTTACCATGTTAGATAATTTATCATCCTACTAGAAAAGCTTTCGGTTTGGAATATGTACAAATGAAAACATATTAAGCAGAAATTTCAGAAATTAAAATGTGGGCATTTGTTGGATTTTACATGCTTCCCGTTAGGTCTTACGATATGAATGGCTGATGGCAGACCTCCTTCTCCTAACTATGTCTACCCTGAGGTCACTTCGTATCTTCCAACCCTGTCTTAGTACTAGAAAACCGAACTGAGCAGGCCCGCACTGGGTAGTCGTACCTGTCCTACTGAATTTTATCACAACCCTTATCCCCTGTGAGGACACTAACAACTGTTCCTGGCCTTCAATGACTCCAGACCAGTTAACTCCCTCCTGGGCAATCTAACCTTCTTCCCCGGCCCCTCTTCTCTTCACTCAACCCCTTTTTTCTTCTGTCTTCTATGATATTTGCTCAGTAATATCATAAGAATCTTTTCTTAAGTCCCTCTCTGCTGTACTTTTCTTCTTTGCCTTCTTTTCATTTGAAACAAACCCCATTTGTGGGGAATAGGCAGTGCTTGGAACATAACTCTACCAAAGAGAAGGTGTGTATCTTGAAGTGATATGAAGCATAATAAAGATCAAAGGGAAGGGAACAAAGACAACGGGGCACCTTTTCTGTGCTCAGCACTGTATTGTTTCAGTTAACTCCATCCTTGTGATTATCCTTCAGAGTAGGTATAATTATTCCTGTTTTACATCTGAGAAAATTCAGGGTCACATTCTAGGAAATGGAGGAGCCATTATTTGTATTGTGCATTGTCGAACTCCAGAAGTTTGTTTACTCCCATTCCTTTTGAAGGAATCCAGAAGTATCTTTTAGAATCTTCAAAAAGTCCTTTTAATTAACCTATATACCTGTTATAAACCAGGCTTTTGGTTAAAAATTCCTTATCTGTATGGAGATTCTTCAAAAAATTAAGAAAAGAATTACCATATAACCCAGCTCTTCCATTTCTGGGCATTTATCCAAAGAATACAAAAAGACTAATTTGAAAAGATACATGTACCCCTATGTTCATTGTAGCATTATTTACAATAACCAAGATATGGAAACAACTTAAGTGTCCACTGATAGATGAATGGATAAGACTTTGTGGAGAATTTATACAGAGGACTACTACTTGGCTATAACAAAGAATGAAATCTTGCCATTTGTAATAGTACAGATGTAACTTGAGTGTATTATATGCTAAGCAAAATAAATCAGATGAAGACAGATATTGCATGATTTCACTCATGTGGAATCTAAAAAAACCCCACACAAATAAACAAACAAAATAAAACAAAACAAATTCGTAGATACAAAGAACAGACTAGTGGTTACCAGAGGGGAAGGGGTTTGGGCAGTGGGTGAAGTGGATGAAGAGGGCAACTGTATGGTGATGCGTGGTAACTAGACTTGGGGTGGCAATCACTTTGTAGTGAATACAGATGTCAAATTATAACGCTGTATACCTGAAACTTATATAATAACAGAAAAATAATGAAAAAACAGAATTCCTCACCTTCCTCTAAGTAAATCTGCATTGTCCTTAAGCATCAGTATTCAAGATAAACGTGACAACACTATTTTATTCAGTAGCATTATCTTTGGGCTTTAATTACAATACCTGCAAAAGTGTTTCTACTATTTTTTCCAACTACAAATACGTACTTTTAAAGATATAGGCTCTTGGGTAGGCTTTCCAAAAAACCCATACTTTATTTTTAAAAGTCCCAAATTCCAAATAACTGATTGATAAATGAACTTTTGTTGAATGACCTATTTAACTTCCTTAAAGATTATGATTAAATGTTTGACAAATAAGAATAGTTAGGTGGAATATAGTGAATTTACAGGGTGGACAGGTCGCTGAGGGACGTAAAGGTCAGAGGGTAAGATTTAATTACTTCTGTGTGTATGTTATATGCTATATGTTCAGGGTAAGATTTAAAGTAAAAACATTCCAAGTAAAATGTGCCTTTCATACGAGTTAATATCTGAAGAAACTCCAAACTCCACTCTAATAGTTCATTCATCATTTGCCCAATGGCAGCTATCAAGGAACCAGTCTTTTCAGAGTCTTGTAATTCAGACAAGTGATTTCACTGGTAGTTTGTCTAAAATAATATTTTTAATTTAAAGAAATGAGGTATGTAGTTGATTAGCATTTTAAAGCAGTTATTATCATTGTTATACTATGCATATTGATTGAAACTAATAATGAGTCTAATCACTGGGTCAAAAAGACTTGAAAGGTAAAGGGCAAATACTTATTCTGGATTTTGTTTTTATGAACAAATTCTTAGTGACATGAATTTTAATGCATTTTCTACTTCATAAACTCCATGGGATGGGAGGGAGGAAATCACAATTCCCTGGGCCATTAGGTTAGACACTTGGTAAGCTCTTAGACTTCTATTTATAACATATTTATAATATTTATAATGTAAAATATTTATAACAGCATGGCATAAGATGTGTTGGCTAAATGAGTCCCCATAAAAGTAATCCTATAGATCTGTTCTGTCCAATACAGTAGCCACTTGCCACATGTGACTATGGAGTACCCAAGGTACGGCTCCTTCAAAATGAATGTGCTGTAAATATAAAAATACATTCTGGATTTCAAAGACTTAGAAACAAAAAAGAGTAGAATATAGCCTCAAAATTTTTTATATTGGTTATGTGTTGGAAGTATAACGTTTGAATATACTGGGTTAACAAATATGTTTATTAAAGTTAATTCCACCTGTTTCTTTTTACTCTTAAATGTGTCTACTAGAAATTTTAAATTATGTAAGTGGCTTGCATTATATTTCTATTGTACAGTACTGTTGTAGATAATACTGAAAGGGGATTTATAGAATAAACATGCACAGAATTCCTGCCATACTCTTGTACAGATTCAAATTTGTACTTCATTTCACTGGAATAATAAATCAACTTAAGGATGAATTATGATTTATGATTTGAGAAAGTATTTAGCTTTATTAGGGATACAAAAGTCTTAAGTTAAATCAAGCTGTTGATAGCAAGTATTTTTTTTTACAGATTTATTTATTTTTGAGAGAGAGTGTGCGTGTGCAATGCGCATGTGCAAGTGGGGGGAGGGGCAGTGGGAGAGGGAGAGAGAATCCTCAAGCAGACTGCCTGCTGAGCAAGGAGCCTGAGACGGGGCTCAAATCCAGGACACCAAGATCATGACCTGAGCCAAAACCAAGATTCAGATGCTTAACTGACTGAGCTACCCAGGTGCCCTAATAGCAAGTATTTTTATGGACTCCCATTAGTGAATCATAAATCTGACTTCAGACTAATTTGATTACACATAACTATTGAATACCAATTTATGTATTTTAAAATACTATCATATATATACTCTCAATTAATTCTCAAACAATCCAGTTTTGTGATAATGTTCTTTCTGAAATGATTTTGGACTTTTTTTTTTTTTTTTAATCACCAATAGAAGAGGTGTTTTACTCTCCCCATGGCAGTGGCTTACTTATAGCAATGATTGTTCTTGATGGAACCCAAGGTGATGTGAAAAGGCCTCCCAGGATGAATATCTCTGGCTTCAATGCTTTCTAAAAATTTCCTTCTGTAACATTTTTGGAAGTCCCTTTGAGCGTGAACTCTATGAAACCAAATAAACCTGTGCTGCTTAGGAAGTAAATCTCAAGGGCCGCTTAATCCTGGCTATGTCTTTTCTTGTCCTGTAGAGTGAATTCTGGGCAGCAAACAGAATTTGAACTTTACTGACACACTATTTCTCTAGGTTTTTCTTTTTTTAACCCCCTTTGCTAATTTTGTTGTTATAACATTTATAACATGCACAGCTAATCAGTCATTTCCCATTGGTGGTGGTAATGACCGAGAATTTGGTTTTATGATCTCACCATTTGGTGATCAGATAATTTATTAGTCTTTTTGTTTTCTTGTCTGCCTATTTGTGAGCCCAAATCAAATAAGAACATATTTTATGTCCATTGTAAAGGACACCAGCTCCTTGAGATCTTGAATGGTAATTTTTTGTGTTTTTGTGTTTTGTTTTCACCTGTGGCTGATACTATAGGATAGAAGCTCTAAGTTCTCAATATACCTGTGTGTAATTCAGAAAAGCCTTTAACTCCTGTGTGAGTGTGAAGTATTTTCCTACATCTGGAGAGTATTAAAAAATTATTACAACCCATAAACTAAAGAGCTTTGTTCTGATTGGTTTATAGGGGTAACCGGGCACCTATTTAAATCTTATATGCTTCAAAAATTAACAGAAAATAAATAGAAATTCTTAGTCTTTAAAAGTGCTGGAGCTAAAAAAATTTCTTAAGAAACATTAGCTCAGAAACATTTTTATAAAATAATCCAGGTTCATGTAATTAAGGTATATCTTTGGACAAATCAGACTAGTAACTTTGGTCTAAAAAATAAAGTTTTATGTATTTTCCTTTAGTTTATAATTACAGAGTTTATTTTTTAAATAAGATTTGGGTTTATTTTCTCATAGGCTAGTTAAATCTAAACTTTTTAAAACTACTTATACTGCTTTAAGATTATAAAAATATGAAATCTCTGTTCAGTTAAACTGAATCATAACTCTGACAAATCTTTTATTGTAATAACAGTAATTGTTTGTAGCATATTACTTATCAGCAATTTACAAGTTACTTAAAAGATACTCATACTGTATTTGTTTTAAGTTCAATTTGTCCCCATAAGAGAGAGAATGTTTGAGAAGGACCTCCAAACTAAAGCTGTCATTTAGGTAGAGGAAAAAAAATCTTTGAAAATATAAGATGTGGTCCCATGGACACACATTTTCATGTACTCTACCAATGTGTTTCTGAGGTCAGTCAGCCTCATGAAACAGAGTGGTCTAAGGTATATTTTGGTAAGGGGAGAAGACATTATTGATGGTATTGATTTACAGATTTGGTTTAATATTCTATAATACTCCTCAGTTGCCTGTAGAAAAAAAAAAATTCAGACCATCTGATTCCAGTAACTGCTCTTAACTAGACTGGATTGAAGAAGGCAAGACTAAAGACTAAAGGCAAGAAGATTTGTTAAGGGCTTCTGCAATAATCTAGATGAGAAATAATGGGAACCTAAACTAAGGAAATGGCAGAGTTAATAGAGCAAGGAGACAGACTGCAGAGATACTTAGTTGGAAGAACCTAGCTGATCTGATGTCTGATTGGATGTAACAGGCTGGTAAAACAGAGAAAATATCTAGATCAGGTAACTGGATGAGGGATCACACCATTTATTTAGATAGGAAATGCAGGAAGAACCACCACAGGTTTGTGAGGGAGATGAGGAGTTCCTTTTTGGAAATGGTGTACATGGTATTATGAGGTGTTCATGTAGAAATATCCAGTAGGCACTTGGAAATAAAAGCCGGGAGCCCAAGAAAAACGCTTGCAATGAAGACAGAAGCTGGAAGGCATTAGCTTATCACTGAACGGCCTAGCCTAGATAAAGTATACAGAAAAATCCTGGGGAACACAATCATTGAGAAAAAAAAATTCTGAGCATGAGACTGGGTAGGGCAGTTAGGATGATAGGAAGTAAAACAAGAGAGGATATTGTCTGAGGAGTCACAAGAGGGAAGAATTTCTTTTTTTTTTAAAGATTTTATTTATTTATTTGAGAGAGAGAGAGCGCACAAGCAGGGAGAGCGGGAGAGGGAGAAGCAGGCTCCCCACTGAGCAGGGAGCCCGATGCGGGACTTGATCCTAGGACCCCGGGATAATGACCTGAGCCGAAGGCAGACACTTAACCTATTGAGCCACCTAAGTGCCCTGAGAGGGAAGAATTTCGAGAAGGAGAAAGTGAACAATGGTGCCAAATTCTTCAGATACATCATGGGAAGAAATGGGAAGTTCTAGCCCCATAACTTGTGACTTCTGCAAAAACAGTTCAGTAAAGGGGTGGGTGTGGAACCTAAATCAGCCAGGCTAAAGACTGAATGGGAGGTGATAAAGCAGAGAGAGAAGCACAGGACATGGGCAGTTTAGTGGAGGCTGTGCTTACATGTGACTATGAAGGGAGAGAACTGGAAAGTAACTGCAGTGTTGGTTGGGGCGCAAGGAAGCCTGTGTGTATGTGTGTACATATGGATGTGTATCTGTTATTTGAAAGATCAGAGAGACTTGAATGTGTTAGGAGAAAGAGAAAGAAACAGAAAGAAGCCTTCAAAACATTTAGAAACTGTTCTTAAAGTATCCTGCCCAAGAAGCAAGATTGAGAGGGTCAGGGGAGAGAGCCAGCTTGCAACCACCAGTGAACAAAAGAAACAGTGGACATTACGGATGCGTTCCAAGGGTCTGGTTCCTTTTATAACTGGTTTAGGCTTAAGAAGCTCACAATTATCTATCTTCCTAACCCGATTTTGTAAATGAGAAAACTCATTTTAAAAAAAGGATTCAGGTTTTGCTAGAGTTTGAAATCTCATTTCTATTTCACTGGCCTCTAATCTTTGTTTAAAACAAGTAACAAGTATAGTAACTTAATGAAGATACTCACAATTCGAACAAGCCAGGATAAGGTAGATGCTGCTGTTGAGTAATGCGTGTTATAATGGTAGGGGGGGCTTTGATCATCGTCCCATGTCTCATAGCGCTCTGCGTAAAATACAGCTCTTTTTGGGTTCAAAGCACCGATGGGCTGTTAAGAAGTGAAAAGAAGCATTTCACTTAATACAGTTATATTAAACATTCTATATTATAACTCTTTATGCTGAAAGTATTTACCATTAATTCATTTTAACCATAGAGCATAAATAATTTTGTATTACATTTTATAAAATTTGATTTTAATATTAATTATGGATCCTTACACTTGCTAAAAATCTCTCAGGAACATCATTTATATATGCGAAGTTTCTGGATTTTACTAAAAGTTTCAGGACACTGGATTACTAGGAATGATCCAGTTTAAACTGTCAAGGCAAAACCAACACTTTTAATGTCATTTTCCTTCCTACTTAGTAATAACCATAATGAACTAAATTTAGCTTGATCACAGGAAATCCAATGAGAAGGTGAAGCAGTTGACCATGTGACAACCATATTAGAGAAAACCTTGTCTTACTAGAGGGTCACTCACAGTGAGAAAGATAATAATCACCCATATGAAAACCCTGTTGGAATGCTTGTTCCCTTCTGTTATTATACAGATGGTGCATACATTTTCTTTATTAAGTGAAACTACAAACCTAAGGCTGATGAAAATAATCCAGACAATTCCGAGTCCCTAGGAAGCATTGGATAAGGGCCACTAAGGCCTTTCCTATCATCCCAATGATGATGTTAGTCCTAGAGTGGAGCGCACAGTAAAATGCTCAGGATACAATATACATAGACTTTTTTTCCCCCTGACAAAGCATGTGCTAATTGGATCATTGCCTCAAACTTCTTAGCACACCTAATCATTAAAAGAATTTCTAGCAGATAGTCCTTATGATTTCAAATAATAAACTGTTTTAGCTTTAGTTTCTGTCTGATTTTGGTTTATGGGACACGGAGTCCATGCTCATGATTCCTAGTGGCTACATTATTTTGCTTTAAGATGCATACTATTACATATAAATATTTATGGAGAAAACAAAAGATGAATACTAAGTATAATATAGAACTCCTTTATTCAAAATTTAATATTACTAGTTAACTATGAAGTTCCCCCCAGGGCTTAATTTTAACAAGAGAAGTAGCAGAAAATTAGTGTTTCAATAGGACAAATAATGTTACACAAGAGAGAAAGATTCATTTATAAATTGTTTGGAAGCTTTTTCTTTTGGTTCCATGGGACTAATTCAAATAACACAATGATGTCAGCAGTTAAAAGTCTGTTAGAATTTCCATAAAAAACTCTTATTTGCAAGGGCTCTTATCCTTAATATTATTTGTAAACTATGCTCATTTTTCTTTAACTTAATTATGACTTAACAAAGACTAAACAATTTAATTATTTTTTAAAATTTTTGAAAACTTTGTTTTAATTTATTTAAAAAATGTTTAAGAACTTTGGTTTTAAACATATTTTTAAAATAGTCTAAGGCTTACATTTTATTCTGTGTTAAATTTCACCGTTCATCTCTCAAATCTTTTTACATAGATATAAAAAGGCAATGTAATTTCATTAAATGTCACATAGAATATTAATAATATTTAAAACAAATATATCATTATTTTTTTGGTAAAAGGGTACTTACTATAGTGGAATGAATGTGAGCTGTTACTGAATTGGAATAGTTTTTCATTTCAGATAGCCAACATATTTTATGCTTGTCTAGATGTGCAGACATCTGTTTTTCTACCTCAATATTAAAAGACTATTCTTTCAAAGCATTTAAAATGTTTAATACTTTGTCCTCTCTTGAATAGGCTACCGGATCTTTCACGTGCATAAAATGGCTGCACAATCTGTAAGGATTGACCTTATCTGAGATTTTGTTTGTTCTGCAAGACCACACAAAACATTCTTGAAAAAGGAACAAGGCCCTTCCTCCAATCTTTTCCAGCCTTCTCCCCAACTACTGGAAAAGGGATAAAATAAATATTTGCTCTTTTTATTTTACTCAAGTTTCATCAAAGTTATTGTTTTGGAGTGTTTGACAGAATAATACTTTGTAGGAAACAGGTGCACAGTATTAAAAGTATGTACATGCCTCCATTGGTAACTTCTTAAAATGAATTTCCAATTTTGAATTTTTATCGATGCATTTAGAAACAAATTTTATATAACAAAATGTATATGATCTAGTTTGTACTTACTATTTTTCTATTATTTTGCTCTAGTAATCAGGAAGCAATAAATCATCTGAAAGGAAAATGCTTGAAAATGTCTGGGAAACAAAAATTTCATCACAGATGACATATTTTCTTATGGGGTCGAAACATATAATGTCTATTTATCTGCCTATCTGTCTAACTGTCCATCTATCATCTACCTACCTATAATGATCTACTTACCTATGTATAAACTGATATGGTTGTGTTTGCTATCCTTTTAAAATTTGAGCAAATAATGCAACGTCAAAGCCATTTGGATTTAGCAAATGAATAAGGAAGGAAATCTGGTGAAACAGTAAAACTCTACTTAATAAAACGTATAAGCTTATTTTGTAATCTCCTTCCATTTTTACCGTAATTACCATAGTAATTATTACCAGTTTTCTTTTCTCTCAAACAGTAGGCTTTTAGGAACAGCCACCTCTATGCTTTTTAAGTGTTTCTACCTGAAAAGGTTTAAGTGAAAGTTTAGAACTTGCTATTAGATGTATTATGATTTTGTTCTTGTCGGTTTGTATGCCATAACTTGGCACTGTCACAAAAGAAAATGATGCAGATAACAATGAAAAATTAAAAATAAAAATTCCACCTCTGTAGCACTTTATTATTTTTATTATATATATTTATTATTTATATATAAATTTATATATATAAATATAAATATTTATATTTTTATTATTATATTATTATTATCATCATTTTCTAAAACTGCTATAAAGCCCACATGGCTTGCAAAAGAACTATTTCAATATAAAACTGGTGGAAAATTATATGTGTAACATTACCACATCTACATAAAACAACTGAATTTATTGAAGAACTGGTGTTGAGGATTTTCTCTGCTCTATCACTCAATTTCCCCTGTTTGAATATTAAAGAGAGAAATTTGTCTCAGTCTTAAATACCACAAAAATCTTTGTTTTCCTGGGAAAAAATACAAAAAACAAACAAAAACCTGTGACTTTATGATATGGAACAAAGATCCTGACAGATACTCATAGAGATTTACTCATGAAAGGCTCTGAGAAATATTATTATAAACAGAATTGGTTAATCTTGTTCACTCCAGTGTTTACTATTGGTTTCTTTTTACTAAAACCTCATCTTTCTTTTTTGTTGTCATAATAACTATTAAGAAGGCAATAGAACTAGAGCTCTTTGAAAAGTTCTGGTTAGAATCCTTATGGCATGCATTTCTGAGTGTGAACTTTTTCTTTGGTTACATTTTCCTATTTTCTCTCCTTTTCTGTTCTCTTAGCCTTGACTGACCAACATCTTTCTCTTTTATGAAACCTTACAAGTTTTATCAAGTGCATTTTATGGGATAGATGTATAAATTAAATAAGAGAGGTGAAAATGAACAATAAAGATAATTTAAATAAAAAATACTAACTGGGTAAATGGTACTTTAGGAAGCATTTGAAGGACTTTAGAGAATGTGAAAGTCTGGGCACACAGCTGGATTGTTTTGAATAAATAAATAAAAAAATAAATGTGGATTGACTTGAGGTGCAGTCAATGCCATTAAAATAGATGAAAATTTTGAAGAGTAAAAAAGGTTTTCAAGAGGAATCAGCGGTCCAATTAAAGTAATATTAATAAAACTGAATTTTGGTATTTCAAAAAAAAACTTGAAAATGCTCATGTTCATGGTATTAGGATTCTACTTATATATACAAAATATTTGTGAGCTCACTATTGCTAGTGCTCCCTGCTGCAAACGCTAATGGTACTATATATTTATATAAGATATTGTTTTCACATCCACTTTCTAGATTGATTTTCATAAGTCTTGAGGTGGGCAAAGCATTCATTCTGAAACTAATTTCATGAGGAGGAAACAGGTACGTGGGTCTCTACTCTTTCCACAACACTGAGATGCCATTTCATGGCTAAATAGGAAATTCTGATCTTGATGTCATTTTTTTCTTCTATAACTGCCTACTTAATTCCTAAACCATCACAGTTCTTCAGAAATGGAATGCACCCTACAGGCCTACAAGTCCAACTCCCTCACATTATAGATGAGGGCAATGAAGAAACGTCCAATCAAGATTGCATTAGTCTGAGAAAGACATGTATCATATGATGTCACTGATATGAGGAATTCTTAATCTAAGGAAAGAAACTGAGGGTTGCTGGAGTGCTGGGGGGTGGGAGGGATGGGGTGGCTGGGTGATAGACATTGGGGAGGGTATGTGCTATGGTGAGCGCTGTGAATTGTGTAAGACTGTTGAATCACAGACCTGTACCTCTGAAACAAATAATACATTATATGTTAAAAAAAAAAAAAGATAGCAGGAAGGGAAAAATGAAGGGGTGAAATCGGAGAGGGAGACGAACCATAAGAGACTATGGACTCTGAGAAACAAACTGAGGGTTCTAGAGGGGATGGGTTAGCCTGGTGATGGGTATTAAAGAGGGCACGTTCTGCATGGAGCACTGGGTGTTATACACAAACAATGAATCATGGAACACTACATCAAAAATTAATGATGTAATGTATGGTGATTAACATAACATAAAAAAATATGCTAAAAAAAATAAGACTGCACTAGTCAGAGGCCATACATTTTACAGAACCAGCTGAAGCTTTGTGCCAGATACAGCTGGAAGTGGGATACAGCTGATTGATCTGTTTGGCTTCTAGGTATTGTTTTTGTTATTTCAGTTCTCTCAACACATCTGAGCTTCTAACATATTGAAGTCATCTTGTTATCTTCCAGTATAATAACCAAGGGCTTGGGAATCCTGAGAAGAGGCTTCAAGGATTCTTTTCATTTTTTTCAGTTATGAGCTATATATCATCAGTCTTAAAATTCTCCATTAGGACAACATAGAAATCATACCTACACATGCTTCTGTGCTCAACTTTTTTTTTTACCCCGTAAGCTAGCCTTTCAAGGCAATGGTTTTTACTCATTTCTATGTTCGCAGCACCTGATACACTACTTGGCTCTTTTTAGGTACATAATAAATGCTGAATGAATGAAAACTGATTGATCTGATGATATAAGATTGACTGATTGATAGATTTCTTGGGGGAGGGTGGGCAGAGGGAGAAGGAGAGAGAGAATCTTAAGCAGGCTCCACACCCAGCGCTGAGCTTGAGATCATGACCTGAGCCAAAATCAAGAGTTGGATACTTAACTGAGTGAGCTACCTAGGTGCCCCTGATTATATAACATTTCCATTTCCATATGGAAACTTCAGGCAAAAATTTTAGGCAAAATCAAAAGACAACAAAGTGAAAAATATTTATAGCACATATGATAAAGGGCTAGTTTCCTTAAAAAGTGAGCTCTTACAAATCTGTAAGAAACTAATGAATAATCTAGTTGAATAAATGAGCAAATGAGATGAACAAGCAATTTACAGAAGCAAATTTTCAATATATGTAGGAAAAACAGTGCCAGCTCATCCAATATAATATTGTTCAGCGTACATTACTCCTTCTTCCTTTATGAACCACTCCGTCCCTACTCTTGGAACACCTGGTTCAGGTGGCTGACTCCATTATCTGATCCCCTGGGTGAGCATGTGATCCAGACTTGGCAATCAGCATATTCTATCCATATGGCCATTAAGATTAGTGCAGAAATGGGCAGATGATTCAAGTTATTCCAATGAAACTCTGCTGAGACTATCTGGGCAAGAAGGTTTCTCTTTTTCTAGTGGGATTACAAAGACATCACTGGTATAACATAGGGAAGCCTGTCTGAAAATGAAACCAATGAGGAAAAATACCAGAAACATAGCAACCTATGACACTGGTGAGCCCTCGGATCCAGTTTTCTTGAACTAACCAATCCTGATTTCTCAGTTATGTGGGCCAATAAAAAATTTCTGTTTTAAATGATAGCCAGTTTAAGTTGATTTTCTGTTCTTTACAGTCAAAAGTCAGAAGTACATGGCAAGTTTTAAAACGTCAAATAAAAACTATTTTTATTCATTAGGTTGTCAAAAAATAAGTTTCACAATACTCAGTGGTGGCCAGGGTATAGCAAACCATGATATGTCATAATACTGTTGGTAGGAATATAAATTGGTATACATTTCTCATGGGGCAACCTGGTAATATTTTTTTAAATATGCACTTGCTTTTGATCCAATCATTCCACTTTGAGGAATTTATAATATGGAAAGAATCAGATACAAGGATATTTATATTTCTCACAACATTGCTTGAAATGGCAAAACAAAACAAAACAAAACAAAAATCCCCACAAAACTAGAAGTAGTCTAAATATCCAGTAAGGCACTAGTTAAACAAATGATATACTCATCCTGCTGCATATTATGCTTCTAATTGAAAATGCTGATTTAAAAAAAACTCCAAGGTAAATTCATTCAATAGATATTGAGCACCTACTATGTGTCAGTAATTACTCTAGACCCTACAATAAGATAAATGAGGTTGCTATTCTCATGATGCTTCATGTGTGTGTATGTGTGTGTACGTGTGCATGTGTCTTTAGAGGCAGAGACAGATGGAACCTAAATAAACAATTAGGTAAATAAGAAAATACCAGAGATAAGTGCTCTACTGACAATTAAAACAGAATGGGAGAGTAGCAACTGGGTGATGAGGATGGCATCTCTCAAGGAGAACCTCTTGACAGAGATGTGAATGACCAGAAGAGTCAGTCATACACAGTTCAGAAATTAGAGAATTCGAGACAGAGGAAGAGCTAGTACAAAGGCTCTAAGGAGGCCTGACTGACATGTTCAGGGAACAGAAAGAGTGTGACTGAAGCACAGTAGACAAGAGGAAGGGATTAGGAGATGACATGAGAAAATAGGTAATGGCATGTCATATGGCTTTGCAGATCAGGGAAATGAAACATATTTTATGGTAAGTGAAGAGGAGTCACTGAATGCTTTTAGGCAGGAGATAAACAAGATCTGAGTTAGGCTTTAAAAAGGTAACTCCAGTAGTTTTGTGGGGAATGGATTACAGGTAATATTAAATTATTATTATGAGTACTAGGGTTGCAAAAAGCCATTTGCATCATAGCATTATCAGCATCATAGTATTATCAATGGTTTTCTAAAAATCCTTTAGTACATGAGTAATATATTTTTGCTACCTATTCAGAGAAAAAAATTTGAAGAATATTCATAAAACTACAATAATAGTTGCCTCTGGGGAGTGAGAATAATGGAGATTTTTAGTCTTCCCTAACTCCTTTTTACTGTTTGATTAAGAATTTGGTTTATCCTGGGACCCAGGTCATGATCCCAGGATCCTGAGAATAAGTCCTGCATCAGGCTCCCTACTCAGTGGGGAGCCTGCCCCTCCCCCTGGCTCATTCTCTCTCTCTCTCTCTCTCTCCCCCTCTTGCAAAATAAATAAATAAATAAAATCTTAAAAAAAAACACAACAGAATTTGGTTTATTCTGTGTATAGAATGTTAGGGGCTTTCCTCAATTAAATGACCCAGAAAAAGCTTTCAAATATGAACATTTAAACTTTTATAAATTTTATTTAATTTTTTTTAAGAGAGAGAGCAAGAGAGAGAGTGCACAGGTGAGGAGGGGCAGAGGGAGAGGGGGAGAGGGAGAATCTCAAGCAGGTTCCACACCCAGCACAGAGCCTGACGTGGGGCTCGATCTCACCACCCTGAGATCATAAGCTGAGAGATCATAGAGGGAGAGGGAGAAGCAGGCTCTCTGCTGAGCAGGGAGTCTGATGTGGGGCTCAATCCCAGGACCCTGGGATCATGACCTGAGCCAAAGGTAGACCCTTAACCTACTGAGCCACCCAGGCACCCCAAAAATGTTGTTCTCTTAAACAGATGAAGTCTCCCCTTTGCAATTTTATGCATAAAATGGTGGCATCAAGTGAACTTCAGCTAATCATCATACAATTCCCACACAGATGCCTAAAAAATGGAACCCAAAGTAATGAAGCATTAATAAAAGTGTTAAGATTTATACTTTGCTGGCTGTCTTTGAGTGTAATTCTTTTTTTAAAAATTTTTTATTGTTATGTTAATCACCATACATTACATCATTAGTTTTTGATGTAGGGTTCCATGATTCATTGTTTGTGCATAACACCCAGTGCTCCACGCAGAACGTGCCCTCTTTAATACCCATCACCAGGCTAACCCATTCCCCCACGCCCCTCCCCTCTAGAACCCTCAGTTTGTTTTTCAGAGTCCATCGTCTCTTATGGTTCGTCTCCCCCTCCGACTTACTCCCCTTCATTCTTCCCCTCCTGCTTTTTTTTTCCTCATATATTGCATTGTTTGTTTCAGAGGTACAGATTTGTGATTCAACAGTCTTGCCCAATTCACAGCACTCACCATAGCACATACCCTCCCCAATGTCTATCACCCAGCCACCCCCTCCCTCCCACCCCCCCACCACTCCAGCAACCCTCAGTTTGTTTCCTGAGATTAAGAATTCCTCATATCAGTGAGGTCATATGATACATGTCTTTCTCTGATTGACTTATTTCACTCAGCATAACACCCTCCAGTTCCATCCACGTCGTTGCAAATGGCAAGATCTCATTCCTTTTGATGGCTGCATAATATTCCATTGTGTATATATACCACTTGTTCTTTATCCATTCATCTGTCAATGGACATCTTGGCTCTTTCCACAGTTTGGTTATTGTGGACATTGCTGCTATAAACATTGGGGGGTGCATGTACCCCTTCGGATCCCTACATTTGTATCTTTGTGGTAAATACCCAGGAGTGCAATTGCTGGATCATATGGTAGCTCTATTTTCAACTTTTTGAGGAACCTCCATACTGTTTTCCAGAGTGGCTGCACCAGCTTGCATTCCCACCAACAGTGTAGGAGGGTTCCCCTTGCTCCGCATCCCCGCCAACATCTGTTGTTTCCTGACTTGTTAATTTTAGCCATTCTGACTGGTGTGAGATGGTATCTCACTGAGGTTTTGATTTGGATTTCCCTGATGCCGAGCGATGTTGAGCACTTTTTCATGTGTCTGTTGGCCATTTGGATGTCTTCTTTGGAAAAATGTCTGTTCATGTCTTCTGCCCATTTCTTGATTGGATGATTTGTTCTTTGGGTGTTGAGTTTGATAAGTTCTTTATAGATTTTGGATACTAGCCCTTTATCTGATATGTCATTTGCAAATATCTTCTCCCATTCTGTTGGTTGTCTTTTGGTTTTATGGACTGTTTCTTTTGCTGTGCAAAAGCTTTTTATCTTGATGAAATCCCAATAGTTCATTTTTGCCCTTGCTTCCCATGCCTCCCTTGCCTTCGGCGATGTTTCTAGGAAGAAGTTGCTGCGGCTGAGGTCGAAGAGGTTGCTGCCTGTGTTCTCCTTTAGGATTTTGATGGACTCCTGTCTCATGTTTAGGTCTTTCAACCATTTGGAGTCTATTTTTGTGTGTGGTGTAAGGAAATGGTCCAGTTTCATTCTTCCGCATGTGGCTGTCCAATTTTCCCAACACCATTTGTTGAAGAGACTGTCTTTTTTCCATTGGACATTCTTTCCTGCTTTGTCAAAGATGAATTGACCATAGACTGGAGGGTCCATTTCTGGGCTCTCTATTCTGTTCCATTGATCTATGTGTCTGTTTTTGTGCCAGTACCATACTGTCTTGATGGTGACAGCTTTGTAATAGAGGTGGAAGTCTGGAATTGTGATGCTGCCAGCTTTGCTTTTCTTTTTCAACATTCCTCTGGCTATTCGGGGTCTCTTCTGGTTCCATACAAATTTTAGGGTTATTTGTTCCATTTCTTTGAAAAAAGTGGATGGTATTTTGATGGGGATTGCATTGCATGTGTAGATTGCTCTAGGTAGCATTGCCATCTTCACAATGTTTGTTCTTCCAATCCATGAGCATGGAACGTTTTTCCATTTCTTTGTGTCTTCTTCAATTTCTTTCATGAGTATTTTATAGTTTTCTGAGTATAGATCCTTTGCCTCTTTGGTTAAATTTATTCCTAGGTGTCTTATGGTTTTGGGTGCAATCATAAATGGGATCGACTCCTTGATTTGTCTCTCTTCTGTCTTGTTGTTGGTATATACGAATGCCACTGATTTCTGTGCATTGATTTTATATCCTGCTAATTTATTGAATTCCTGTATGAGTTCTAGCAGTTTTGGGGTGGAGTCTTTTGGGTTTTCCACATACAGTATCATATCATCTGCAAAGAGTGAGAGTTTGACTTCCTCTTTGCCGATTTGGATGCCTTTAATTTCTTTTTGTTGTCTGATTGCTGTGGCTAGGACTTCTAATATTATATTGAATAGCAGTGGTGATAGTGGACATCCCTGCCACATTCCTGACCTTAGGGGAAAAGCTCTCAGCTTTTCCCCATTGAGAATGATATTTGCTGTAGGTTTTTCATGGATGGCTTTTATGATATTGAGGTATGTACCCTCTATCCCTATACTCTAAAGAGTTTTGATCAAGAAAGGATGCTGTACTTTGTTAAAGGCTTTTTCTGCATCTATTGAGAGGATCATGTGATTCTTGTTGTTTCTTTTGTTAATGTATTGTATCACGTTGATTGATTTGTGGATGCTGAACCAACCTTGCAGCCCAGGGATAAATCCCACTTGGTCATGGTGAATAATCCTTTTAATGTACTGTTGGATCCTATTGGCTAGTATTTGGTGAGAATTTTTGCATCCATGTTCATCAAGGATAATTGGTCTGTAATTCTCCTTTTTGATGGGGTCTTTCTCTGGTTTTGGGATCAAGGGAATGCTGGCCTCATAAAATGAGTTTGGGAGTTTTCCTTCCATTTCTATTTTTTGGAACAGTTTCAGGAGAATAGGTATTAATTCTTTAAATGTTTGACAGAATTCCCCTAGGAAGCCATCTGGCCCTGGGCTTTTGTTTGTTGGGAGATTTTTGATGACTGCTTCAATTTTCTTAGTGGTTATAGGTCTGTTCAGGTTTTCTATTTCTTCCTGGTTCAATTTTGGTAGTTGATACATCTCTAGGAATGTACCCACTTCTTCCAGGTTATCTAATTTGCTGGCATAGAGTTGCTCATAATATGTTCTTATAATTGTTTGTATTTCTTTGGTGTTGGTTGTGATCTTTCCTCTTTCATTCATGATTTTGTGGATTTGGGTCATTTCTCTTTTCTTTTTGATAAGTCTGGCCAGGGGTTTATCAATCTTGTTAATTCTTTCAAAGAACCAGCTCTTAGTTTCGTTGATCTGTTCTACTGTTCTTTTGGTTTCTATTTCATTGATTTCTGCTCTGATCTTTATTATATCTCTTCTCCTGCTGGCTTTAGGCTTTATTTGCTGTTTTTTCTCTAGCTCCTTTAGGTGTAGGGTCAGGTTGTGTATTTGAGACCTTTCTTGTTTCTTGAGAAAGGTTTGTATTGCTATATACTTTCCTCTCAGGACTGCCTTTGCTGTATCTCAAAGATTTTGAACAGTTGTGTTTTCATTTTCATTGGTTTCCATGAATTTTTTAAATTCTTCTTTAATTTCCTGATTGACCCATTCATTCTTTAGTAGGATGCTCTTTACCCTCATGTATTTGAGTTCTTTCCGACTTTCCTCTTGTGATTGAGTTCTAGTTTCAAAGCATTGTGGTCTGAAAATATGCAGGGAATAATCCCAATCTTTTGGTACCAGTTGAGACCTGATTTGTGACCTAGGATGTGATCAATTCTGGAGAATGTTCCATGGGCACTAGAGAAGAATGTGTATTCCGTTGCCTTGGGATGGAATGTTCTGAATATGTCTGTGAAGTCCATTTGGTCCAGTGTTTCATTTAAAGTCTTTATTTCCTTGTTGATCTTTTGCTTAGATGATCTGTCCATTTCAGTCAGGGGAATGAGTGTAATTCTTATTATATTTTTTCATAGGGTAAATAAGCATGATTAATTATATTATGAGGAAAGAGAGACTTTGAGCCAAAGTTGAATTTTGATGGGCACAATTTATTAGCATATTCATAGGTATGTCAGTTCCATTACGACTGAAGTCTTTGGAGGTATAGAATGGCTCACTCAGTACATTTCTTTGAATCCTCTGCTCCTATCACATGGCTGTCCATAGTGCAGAGCATTTAGGAAAGGTGAAGGGCACCTAGAAGATTAATTAATCACTATGTTTTTTTTTTTTTAGTATATTCTACTTACCTACTATAGAGAAATAATAGGTAACAAATGAAAGGAAATGCAACCTATAAAGCCAGTGCAATTCATCATAAAGTTGTGAAGATAAAATGAGAAAATCTACGGAAGATGCTTAGCAGGATGCCTGACTATATAAGTGCCTGTCAACTATTGGCTAGTGTTGTTATCACTGTCCCCGGATAATTCCTAAGAAAATTAGTTTTAAATATTTTAGTGAAAAGCAACGGATTTTGACATTAAAACAATGGAGGTATAATGAAATGACCTTAAATCTTCATGTGTCAGTTCTAAAAGCTTTCTAAATATATTTTTTAAAGATTTTATTTATTTATTTGACAGAGAGACACAGCGAGAGCAGGAACACAAGCAGGGGGAGTGGGAGAAGGAGAGCAGGTTTCCCGCCGAGCAGGGAGCCCGATGTGGGACTTGATCCCAGGACCCTAGGATCATCACCTGAGCCGAAGGCAGACGTTCAACGACTGAGCCACCCAGGCGCCCAAAGCTTTCTAAATTTTAAGTAGTACAAAGACGAGCCTATAGATTAGTTTCAAGATCATCGCTATTGGATCTTCTGTTTTGGCTGGAAAGAAAGGTTAAAGGAGACTGACTCTGGCTTAGGTTTGCCTTGATAATGCTGTACTTCAGATGTGAGACCAAAGTGCAGAAGCAGGCTCCTTCCTTCCCTATAGGTAGTAGTCTAAGAACATACACTACAGAAGTGCTCCTATTGTTTCCAGTTCGTTCTCTAACAGCTTAAAGTTTTCCTTTCTTTTTAAAATTTTTCCCTTCCTTTTTTTTTTTTTTTTTTTACAAGCAATCTTTCACCCAACATGGGGCTCAAACTCACGACCCTGAGATCAAGAGTTGCATGCAGTACCATCGGAGCCAGTCAGGCACCGCTGACAGCTTAAAGTTTTCAAAGCAGGACAGGCTCTAGTATTTTCTCTCTCTCTCTGAAAGGGTAGGGGAATTGGCTAAATGAGAAGGCACTAGAAAAGAGACTATAAGGGGGGACATTTAGCATAAGCAGGCAGAGCATGGAACCTGTTTGGGACTTCTGTGTAAATCCTCAAAGCTCCCCGTCACCCTATTATGTATTTCCAACAAACAGTGGAGATAAAAACAAACAAAAAATACCTCACTCTTTCTGGTTACCACAGTGCCTACGAACCAACTCTCTTCTTTGTTTACACTTACTTGGTTCTTCCTTTCAATTAGAAGGAAAAGAACATAATATACCACTGGGTAAACTAAAAATGATGTAAACCCTGAAGAGTATGGACCAGTTCTTATTGTCTTTTTATCTCCTGTACCTGGCACAATGTAGGTGTGGAATAAAAGTCTGTGTAAGGAAAGAACAAGTAAATGAATAAAATTATCAACTTCAATAAACCCAATTTTGAAATTGGTACCTTTTTGCATTTCCCCCCTTGCAAGTTGTACCCTTGGCTTGGGTTATTCCATGAGTTTAAGACAGTATCCAAATATTGCTAATCAATACTCTGTCTTCAACAATGCAATACAAGCAAGCCTAACAAAAACAGTTTTCAAGCTGGGTTGTATGTTAAGGTGACATTCAATATATATTTAGAATATTTCAAATTTGGCAGTAAGTTTTTTGGCAGATGGTATAGAATAAATTTACACATTCAATTTTTGTCTTCTACCAAGTTTTACATCATCATAGTCAGCTACTAATACACTTAATAGTTTTGCCCATTCTTCACGTGTTGTTGTAAAACCTAAACATTAGGGAGATTATATACTAACGTAAATAGAATGAGTTTCATTTTAGATATTGTTAACTGAAGATGAAAAAGAAAGATAAAATAACTGTGGAAACTTGCACCACATTGCTGAATTGAGCATTCCCCACCTTAACAACGTACACCCTTTTCCATGTGGTATATGGACATTTGGCAGTAGTATCAAGGGTGCATGGCTGAAGAGTATTCACACTTCAGTGCATCTATTTGCATTCTCACATTTCAAAGCCTCAAGGCATTATCACTTCCTTTTTTTAAGTGGCATAATAATTTGGGAAAATGGTTATGCTTATCATCATCTGTCAGTCAATCAACTTCTGTGTTAACAAAATATATTTTTTCCACTCAGTGAATGGGTGTGTGTGTGTGTGTGTGATGTCTTATGCTCATGTCAATATTAGCAGGACTTGGCTTTGTGATGAAACTATTTCATTTATCAGAGGGCATGACTGGGAAATAGGAAAATTCCATTTACACTTTAATGAGCAGAAGTTGTGCTTCATGTCAAAGTCATGTAACCACTGTAATTTAAGAGCAAAGTTCCTATGACTATATGTAAATAACTGAAGCACCAGTGTGTATCATGTTTTAAGATAGATTTCACCATGAGGTCACATCTCCATAAGGAAAATCTGGATGCATGGAGGGAAAACTTGTCTACACTGGCTGTTGGTTGAGTACTGAAGAGATAAGTCAATGACAGATTGTTTCATTTGCTGTCCATCATGCCAAATGATAAACATAACCTCTAACCTGTACATGTAATAAATAAAGCTTGTGACTATGAGGTCTAATCAAATGAGGGGTCCAATAAATTTTACTGATAAAAAACTTTCATTGTTCCTGTGCTCTTCATTCACTGAACTGGGTTAAAGAAAGAATATGTATATTATAAATATAATAAAATAGTTCAGTCTAAATATATGTGCCTCTCAAGTTTCAATAAATATTTACTTCAGTATCTCGATGTTTACGGTTCTGAGAAGTTGACAATTTAAAGAGATGCAAAAGCAATCACTTATTGCATGAAAATCTGACTTTATTATTTTATTAAAAGGTATTGTTTTTTATTTTATTAGAACAAAATTAAATCAAGCAATCTTTCCCTGTATTTTTTTCAATCATACCAAAGACCGTGAACCCTCAGCTGACAGTTATGGAAATTTGCTTTGCAGCTACCAGTCACTGAATGCCGCTAGTGAACCAGGCATGCCACAAGGTGCCTTTCCTACCTTAGTGCATTTAATTCTTTCTGCAACCGTCTTATGTAAATATTACTGTGCTCATATTAAAGAAGAGGAGAGAGAAGTTCAGAGAGCTTAAGAATTTGTTGGAGAGGGGCTCGCTAAGAAAATAAACCCAGGACTATGAACATAAAATGAGGGGCAAGGAATACGAAGCCCCTGAAACTTGAGGGGCTTTGAAGTTTAAGCTTCATGAGCTTTATGGCAAATTTATCTCCGATTCCACCTAATATTCATATATTAAACTTGTATGTATGTAATAAAAAGCTACTGCCTATTGGCTGTTTTTCCCTCATAACCAGTGACTATTCCTTGAGGGTTAGGACTAAATTTTAAAGTCTTCTTAGCACCTTGCAAAGCTCCTTTTATGAAGTAGCTATGTGCATATAAACCTGTAATTTATTTGCTATTCTCTAGATTATAGAAATTAGAAAGAAGAAACTCTCAGATACACTGTATTTTTTACTTTATAACAGAGAGCTGTTTGCTGACCACAACTCAGTCCCCTTTCTTTAGAGAAATCCAAATTTCCTTTGGTCAACTTTCAGCCCATCCTTTGACAGGTGTCTTGTGTGATCCTTTGGCTCCAACCATGGGCAGAGATTGGTTTTATGATTCACTTGGCTCATCTCAAGTGAACATACTCTACCCCTGTTAAGCAGCACCAATGACACACAAGGAGACATTTTTCGGATTCCTAGGGAAGAAAATTTTTTCTGTCTTCCATGAGCGTGACTTTGGTGAGATTCTCTCTTTTCCTTTGGGTTGTATGATGTGAGGTGTGGAACCGAGACACCCATTTTAGTACTATACTGTGCAAAAGTTCTAACTGATGACATAGAATTTCATGAAGCCAGTGTAATGTGGGGGTACAAAGATGAAAATTTTTTTAGGATCGTATATTTTATTTATTGTATATTTCACAGCTTCTTAATTTTTAATACTTTTTTATTCTTTAGAACATAAACATTGTTTGGAGCTTCAAATGTTGTTTACTGAAACAAATTCTAGAATTATTCACTACTAGAAATTATTCCATGGGTCCCAATCTTTGTTTACGAACAACTTCTTTTGCTCTTAGAGATCTTTAAGAAGGTTCCTGATTAATAATATCATTCGGATATTGAAATTCTTGCTTGAGATTTTGAAAATTAACAAACTCTCTATTAAAAATTTCATTTGTAGTATTGATTATACCTACAAGAATTTCATGTGCTTCTTAGTGGTCATCTCATTACAATAATATTTCATTATTAGTAGTTTGTCCTTTCAATTATATTATTATACTTCAAATGTCATTTTCCTAGTAGGTGTATAATATGATATATTTTCATACATTAAAATCTTGTTTATTAATGATTTTTATACAGGATAGTTTTGAGTTTCTAGCCCATTTGTAAGAAGTTCCTATTAAGAAATTCAATGAAGCATGGGAACAATGCAAGAGTAATTTATTAACACATCAGGAGGCTTTAATTTGCTAACATTTTCCTATCATGTTAGTCTGACAGAATATAAAGAACAAATTACTAAAGCATGGAACACAGCAGAACTGAAAAAAAAAGCTATCTATCTTTTAAGAGCTCATGAGTTCAAATGTTCACAACATGAAGGACTCCATGCTTGTGAAAGTATAGTTAGTATTCACGTTGCCTTGTCTGTTTACCTCTTCTACTTATTTAACATTATATAAAATCAGGAGAGCACATGTGAATTACAAAGGGAAATGTTCTGCCAAAAGGAACACAGATTAAATGAATCAGCATTAAAAACCTGAAGAATGTTTACATATTCCAGTTACTTTAGAAACAGTGATTTCCTCACATTTAGTTTATGTCTTCTTTTCTATATGGATAAACTAAAAATCTATAATTACTAGCAAATATTTTACTATATGCCTTCTCTTATCCATATTAATCATAATGAAGGCTATATTTTCTTTGGTTGGGACAGTGTTGCAAGAACACTGGCGTCCCATGTCTTCGAGTAGTTAAGTATAAATTCTCCAATTCGGTACAGTCGCCACTATACTGACTGTTAGATATGCTGGCCTCAGATTTCTGGTAACTACCTGAGTTGTCATCTCAGCTCAGGACTGGTCTCTTCCCAAAAAGGGCTGTGACTAAGTCTGTTTTACTAACTCCTGTACACCCTTCCACCTAGTACAGTGCTTGACATATATGAAGTGTGTGATAAACATTTGTTGACTGAAAGAATGAATAAATAAACAGAGGAAGGAAAGGAAACTTAACTGAGAAGCTTCCTATCCCCACAATATTCCAGTTGATTTCAAAGAAAAAGGCCTTCTTTCCCTGTTTTTAGAGTAATCTAAAAAAAAAAAACCTAACATAGCCATAGTGGCAGTCAGCTTTTGAGGTTTTAATACAGTGTGTGTATCATGCTACTTGAGAATCTACAATAAATTGTATCATATGTATATTTTATAGTGATTAGTACGTAACAGTCATTTGAATAATGCTAAATAAAACATATATGGACGAGATTGTGTTAAAGAACTAGTTTGGCAGTTTTTATCCTCACACTTATGAGTTAGTTTGGTTTTGTTTTATACCCAAAGATCACACTGCAACTTTGGCAAGTCGTGTCAAAAGTGCATACCTTCAAACGTTAAAATCCTAATATGAATAAACAGTATGTATTTGTCATCAATATTTGAAAGACAATTCAAAATATATGACTTCTATCAATGATTTATATCATTTTTAAATATACAGTGCTAGCTAATATTGATATGCTAAGCACTATCACAAGTTCTTTACACTTTTTTTAGTTCTTTACACTTATTATCCACTTATTATCCACTCATCAAATCCTCACAACAAACCCATTATTATTGTCCCTATTCTACAGGTGAAGAAACTGAGGCAGAGAAAATTAACCTTGTCTAAGACCCTGAAGCCAGGAAGTGGCACAATTAGGATTTGAACCCAGGCCGTCTAGCTCTGGAGTTCTCGTTCCTAACCACTACTCACCGCCGCTCATGTAGTTCTCTCTATATAATATTGGACCTTATTATTTAACTTTGCAGAGATTGGTTTTATGATTCAGATACTTTATAACTAGATTTGCTCCTGGAGGGCAGGCCCCCATGAATTACAACCCTTTCATCTACCTGGCCTGAATAGTTACTTGCCCATGGTAAATGATGCAAGATTTTTGTTTGGTTCATTTGAATTGGAAAAATTACTGCATTTGAAAACCATATTGGAATTCAGTTGCTAGTACTTTGTTTTCTCCCAGATGTGGGACTCTCAGTAAGGTGTGGGCTAACTGACCTCTTAGGTCCCTTTTGTACCTATAATATCATAACTAAAATTAGCAATGAGCTAGCAATGCAGATTTGATAAGGAAGTCACATAAAATAACAGAACTAGAGAGTGAATGACAGATAAGAATATGCAAGTATTAGTACACAGGCTTCAAAACGGGCTAAGAAATATTCCATCTGTAATAATCATAGCTAATAATCACAAAGTGCTTCAATGTGCTAAGAACCATGTCACATTCTTTAAATGCACATGTCATTTGATCTTTGCAACTGTGTGGCTTAGGACAGTAGTGCTGTTCTCTTATTACAAATGTGGAAACCTGGGCTAAGGGAAAAGTGACTTCAGGTCACATAGCTAGTAAGCGGTGGAATACAAAACTTCAACTTAGGTAGGTCTAGTTTTCAAAGGTAAGAAAGCAGGCAAGAGAAGGTGTGCTGATTAAAAACCATCTGTGAGATCACTTTTAAATTGGCTGCAGTGCTTAGGCTACCCTGGTTCATGAGCTCCTCAGCCCTCCCCCTGCCCCAAACCAAACATACACACATACATATGCCTCGTAACCTGCTGTGGAACGCTAAAGCAGGTCACCAAGTATGACAGAAAAGAGAACAAAATTCAGAGTGAATGGGGGCTGAGGCTTAAAATGGCGAAAGTATACATATTAAACTGAACGGTCTGGCTCTGACAGCGGCTTAGGCTACAGAGAAGCTTTTTGGGGGCTTAGCTCCTAGTCCTTCACTGCACTTCAAATAATTGAGCATCCCCCTTAAGTTTCCTCTGGATAAATGAGGTGAACTAAACACAAATTTGCTTTTTATTCTTATCCCCCATTATGTATTTTTTTTTCTTGCCAGTTTTTGGGCCAAATCTCTCTTGTATCTTAACAGATCTGTGATGAATTATTGTGTCCTACTTTCTTTTCACTAGGATGTTCCCCTATATAGTGTGTGTGCGTGTGTGTGTGTGTGTGTGTGTGTGTGTGTATGTGCATTATGGTCAAGATTACATGTCTTATCACCTAAGAAATATATCACAGAAATAATTTGCAACCATACTTTGTTCTAATTTCAGGTTTTTTACCTTGACCTTTAAAACCAAAGATATATGAGCAACCTCCCCTTACATTTGCTCTTTCTCAAATATGTATTGCATTTTGCCTATGCTAGAACTAATTTATCTTCTTGTAGCTTAAAACCTATGCTAAGAATTGATGAGGGGTACGTGTACCCCAATGTTTATAGCAGCAATGTCCACCATAGCCAAACTGTGGAAAGAGCCAAGATGCCCATCGACAGATGAATGGATAAAGAAGAGGTGGTATAGATACACAATGGAATATTATGCAGCCATCAAAAGGAATGAGATCTTGCCATCTGCAACGACGTGGATGGAACTGGAGGGTGTTATGCTGAGTGAAATAAGTCAATCAGAGAAAGACATGTATCACATGACCTCACTGATATGAGGAATTCTTAATCTCAGGAAACAAACTGAGTGTTACTGGAGTGGTTGGGGGTGGGAGGGATGGGGTGGCTGGGTGATAGACATTGGGGAGGGTATGTGCTACGGTGAGCGCTGTGAATTGTGCAAGACTGTTGAATCACAGTTCTGTACTTCTGAAACAAATAACGCAACATATTTTAAGAAAAAAGAAAAAGAAGAAGATAACAGGAGAGGAAGAAAAGGGGAGTATGTCAGAGGGGGAGACGAACCATGAGAGATGATGGACTCTGAAAAACAAACTGAGGGTTCTAGAGGGGAGGGGGGTAGGGGGATGGGTTAGCCTGGTGATGGGTATTGAGGAGGGCACGTTCTGCATGGAGCACTGGGTGTTATGAACAAACAATGAATCATGGAACACTGCACCAAAAACTAATGATGTAATATATGGTGATTAACATAACAATAAAAAATAAAAAAAATTAAAAAAAAAAACCTATGCTAAGAATTGATGAGATTTAGATGTTAACCACAAAATGAGAAGACCCAGGTTTACTTTCTTACAAACATTAATTGGATATATATTGGATATATTGGAGATATATCTGGTAGAAATGCTTTTAGAATAAAGTTTTATGAAGAAAACTGACTTTTATATATTTGAAAGTTACCTTTGATAGATCTCTGAAATTTCCTGGAAGAGTCAAATCCAATTCTTCTGATTCATAGTTTGTTAATACCCATGGAAACACGGGATATTGGTTCAGGTCATTATATGTCCGTCCTAGTAAAGAAAAAGAGAAATGAAAATCTGTATATGCACTAATTGCTTATGAAATTGTTCTTGTTCTTACATAAGGAAACTACTGGATTTCAGAAAAGAGTAACTCATTAGTTGAACTATGTCTTTGTTTAATCAAAAGCACTCTAATGACAATGCATTTCAAGTGAATTCACTCAATAATAATTAAGACATGAGTAACTAGAATTACTTTCTAGAATATAAGCTTGTGGTAGAGACTGAGAGCCGTTTATCATAATTCATTTCTCTTCTTAGGCTAGACCACATTTCTCAACCTTCCTTACAAGCAGCTATGGGCATGGTATTCAGTTCTAATCGAAAGAACCTGAGCAGAAATGGTATGTCCCACATCCAGTCCTGACCTAACCTGCCACATGGGTGCCTCCATTCTCCATCGCTTTTCTGCTGGTTCTGATGAAGATATTACTGGCACCTGAAAAGCAGAGCTTCATTGGTGAAGATCCTGAAAGTGATCATTGATGAGGGATCCTGCCAACCCCCAAAAGTGGTCATGGATGAAGGATCCTGCCGATCTGTACACTTGCAGGTTACGTGATGGTATTCTACTACAGTGATTATATATCTAGAAATTATATTGCCAGCGTACAGAATACTATATTGAGCTTATATCAAGAATTACCAAAACAAGAATAACTTGAGAATGTACAAGTTAACAGAAGTCCTCTGAAGCCAGCAGGAAAAAGTTCAAAGGCAGATGTCTTCCACATCTTTTTCACTCCTTTAGGTTCATGCATTTTCTTTTTGTGTTATGTTGTTTCTCTTTGGTGGAGAGCTGCTGCACCTTAGGATAGGTTTGCTGTTTATTTTCTGATAGAATGACTTAAGAGGCTCAGGTGGGCTATTGAAGCACAGTGGGAAGGTAAAAAGTTTAGGGAATGTACAGCACTGGCTCACCCTCATAAACTGGTACTGAAATAACATATGAGAAGATGAAATTAGGAGAATCATTATCCTGTTGGACAAATCTTGTTGGGCAAGATTTTTTTTTTTTTTTTTTTTGCAAAAATATGTTATAATCTGATCATGGGTAACCTTCTAAATTTCCATTTGAATTCACATAAAAGAGTGATTTCCCCAGTATTTAGTGATACGGATTTCATCTAGAATGCTTTAGTGCACACATCCCACAGAGCATAACAGTGATATAGATATGCATACATTATCTCATTTGGCATTGAAGAATTGTCATGAAATGATATCTACTTTTTGTAGCAATTGGTATATGTGGTTGTGAAATAGAAAAAAAACCCAACCCTGATCCAAGGGAGAACAAAATCTGTTATTACAAGCATCAGATCAAATTAATACATTCATTTCATAAACATCTGACCAGGTGACTATTTTATCTGTTAATGATATGAATCTCCACATTTTACAACAAAATGATACATTATTTTAAATGTGTAAATTGATGGAGGTAAGGGATAGAAAGCAGGATGTTGCTTCCACTTTGCAGTCCCTAGAATGAGGTGAGAGGCAGGTTAGGTTCCCCTTTGTTCTCCCATGCCAGCACTCAGAGGACGCGGGTTGCCGCTAATACACATCGTTGTTTACTTGTCTGCTTCTCCATCACTCTGTAAACACGTGAATGTAGAATCTAGGGTTTTGCTTCATTTTTAATCTCAAACATACTGTCTGCCAATAAATGTTTGTTGAAGGAAAGAATAGAGAGGTGATGAAAGTGGGATAAGATGAACCAAATTTTAGGTAAACAAATAGTCAAGTGAAAAAGGAAAATTGCAGGACAGTCTCTGGCAGATGAGGACTATGTAAGGGCAGAGCAGTACAGATGAGGGAGAATGACACTGTGAACATGCATGTTAAGCTAGAAGAAAATGTCTGCGGCTAGATGGCTCAGCCAATGAATGCGCCTGTTTTATGTTTATAAGTCGACTGTGAAGAATCAGACTGGTAAGAATAAACACAAATTCGGAAACTTTATTAACGTCTCGTGCATGAGAACGTTCTGCTAAAGTAGACTCACTGTAGAGTACGAAGTGTAAAATTCTAAAATTTGAAATGTATTACTGATAGCTCACGTATATGTCAGTCTAAGACACTTGACGACTCTCAGTATTTTCCTATATATGTGTATATACGGAAAGTGAAGATTGGCTAGGCAGAGCTATTTCTGGGATTCAAACTGGACCCAAAGCGTTTTTAGGGTCCTGTCATTTTCTGGGTTACCATTCTACTTAAAAAATCTGTAGGTTTCAATGAAAAATAGGTCTTCAAGTAAATAAGTGCTTTTTTATAGAATAATGTTGCTGTTATTTCTGTAACATATATTACTTATATAAATAAAATTAGATACCATAATTGTTTTTAAATTTTCTGATAAGGTTTTATTCCATACATACTAAGGAAAAAACTGTCAAAATAAAATAAATACAAAGCCCGTTTATATTGACTTAGTACTTAAATGTATCATGTAAATACAAACAGCATAAAAATAGAGACCATATTTGAAGACACCAGCTTTTTAATAGGAATGACTTTCTAATATAGGTATTTCTGGAAAACATGCAGAGAAAGAAACCTTCATCTTTAAAACACACACACAAAATTGATTGATGACCACAGTTAGAGCTTATGACAATTGCTCTGTCCTACATTTTCTGTAATTCACTTTCAGTAATCTATGGAAGGTTCCTTCAAAATAAATTCTAACAAAAATTTAGCAGTTTTTAAATTACTAAAGCTGATAGCACCATTTAAATTCTAAAAGAAATTTTATAAATCAGTGTGCTTACATATAGTCAAAGCTATTTAAATAAAAAATTTTCACATAAAAGCTTTACTCTATGGATAGTCAATATAATTTTTTTAATTTAAATTAAAAATGCAGAATGTATTTAAAAATCACATGGATGAAAAAGAATAAATGGGACTTCGGGATTTTTCACTCATGAATTAGCATTATTACTTAATTATTTTACTGAACATCTTTGTGAAACGAACAAAAAAAGTGACTGTTTACTAAATTAGCAAACAAAGCGAAGAATTTCCAAAGTAATACCTGTTACTTGGAGGTACCTATTTATCAACTGTTCTGTTTTTTGTTTTTTATGTTTTGTGTATTTTTTTTAGGATAATTGAAGTTTAGTAAATAACCTTGTGCTATAATTGATAGGGTTCTTTCCTTTTCCAGAAGTGGTAAGTGATTTTTTTTTTTTTTTTACTAACTATGCTTATAAGGTTTTATCTTAGAAGATGAATATTAAATATTGCAAGCCTATGACACTAATCTACTCGAACAATAAAAGTGAAGCACAGTAAATGAGATCTCAGAAACACTGGATATGTTTCTTCATTAAAAAAAAAACTTTTTAATTAAACCATCCAATTTAATGTTTTTATATGGCACTTTAGTTTTGAAGGTAAAGTGATCTAGAGACAGCTGACAAAGAAATTATAACTGCAATTCCTTGGTGAAAATGTTAATGACAGCAAAATATTGTTTAATTAGATGATTGCAGCATCTGGATTAACACTCTTTAAGAGCGATGTTCCTGTGCTTGTCTGCTTCTTCACACTTTACAGACATTTTGTCATCTCTAGGTCATTAGGAAAGAATTTTTAATGATTTTTCTAGAAGCAAGCAGTTCAAGTTACATCTAATTAGATGACAATAATAAGCCCAACACATGCAGTAGCTAAATATATACATAATTAACCAGGGAGGGCTTGTACATCACAGAGTAAAAAAGTGGAAAATGCTAAACAGGAGAAAAAGGTTGGGGTTGGGGAAGTTGTGCTGAATTCATTAGCTGATCATATGAAACACAACTCAAATACCTTAAAAAAAAATTCTTAGACCTAATGGAATCATTTATACAAAGCTATGTTAGCAAGCACTCTATTTTTTAAATGCAAGAATGCCAGATTTTAATGTCTTGTTCATGGTAGTATCTAATAAGGTATAAAATGAGGCATAGGTTGTATCTTTCAGAACACAATGAACAGAAATCGGGTCAATGCCAGGAATTAGAGGTTGAAGCCATATTTTTATTTGAACTCTAAGCATCATTAAAATTCTTCTACAAGTAAAAAAAAAAAGAAGGAAAAGAAAAAAATTCTTCTACATAAATCTTCCAAAACTTAAGTTCTTTGAAAATAAAAAAAGCATGGGTTTCAAAAATAGTTACATAAATTATACCAGAGTCCTGAGCTAGACTTTCATGCAGTTTTAAAAATCATGTCTTCCAAGAATATTTAATGAAATAAAAAAAGAAGAATCTGAACTTGTATGTGTAGCAGGTTCCCAATGAGACAGCACACATGGAAAAAGAAAAAGGAGGAAAACCACTAACATTGTTAAATGGAATGTATACACTGCTAGGCTTATGAGTGAGTTAATTTTTTAATTACTCTTTCCCATATTTCCAATTTTCTATATTGAGTATTTATTAAATTTGTAAGTAGAACAAACTGAAGGCCATGAAAACACGTGTGGGCTTTTAGGTGCCTTTTAGAAACAGTATGTTTTCTGAATTTTTGATAAACTTCTTTTACTACGTAAAGTATTTTTAACAAAACTCACCTATATATAATAAAATGTGTGTTTATTTATATGCAATTATTTATATACACATATATCACGTGAGGGTCTAAAAAAATCTAACAATGCATTAATACTAAGACACTGCTGCTATATGCTTTATACAGAGTTTCATTTTTAAAAGCATCTAGAAAGGAGAACAGCAACATTGGCCGAGTATGACAGACCTCAAAAAAATGGAGAACAAGAAATGGGGCATAAATGTACTTTGTATTTCATGTTAAAATAATATTCTGGAGAAAAGAGGTAAGTCTGAGAGTGTAATACAGGAACCAAATGTTTTTTCTTTACAGAAAATGTAGATTTACTAAGTCACATTAGCCTGTATTTTTAAAAATGTGAAGCCAAGAAAGATTGTTTCATCTTTCTAGATTCCCATTCTGTAACCCTTCTCTTTAATCCAGGAAATTTAAAGATTCTCTCATCTAGCAATTCCAGTAAATTCACATAACAGATCACACAATCAAATAAAACACTTGCAAAGCCTAAGTATTCAATCAGTTCAATTTGAGGCATATTTACTTGGCAAAACCTTTTTTATTTTTATTTTTTTTCTGTAGCAATCTCATTATCTCATTAGACAGATGAAATACAGACATAAAATGCTAAGGCCACATTACCATAAGTGCCAAAAAGTGTGATCCAGACAGTGCCATAGAAGGCATGAGTGCTACAGAAGATTAATACGATTATCTTTAGGTATGTCTTTTAAAGAATACAGATGTAGTACAGTGGTTCTCAAAGTGCAGACCCTAGACCAGTGGCATCAGCATCACCTGGGGATTTGTTAGAAATGCAAATTCTTGAGCCCCACCTTCAACCTACTGAGTCAGAACTTGTGGGGATGGGGCCCAACGACCCGTGTGGGAGCAAGCCTTCCAGGTGACTCTGGGAACCACGAGTATCCTGGATGCTGGGTTGGTGGCCATGTTGCAGTATCGTGGTGGGTGGTACTCAGTTAAGTTCCTCCCCAGGAGTTGCCATCATCAGAAGAAAGCCCCTCGCCCAAGGAAGGTCTGTCTCCTTCCCAGGAGCCTGCATCCAGTGACAGCAGTGTGGAGGAGGTAATGAGGCCTGGCCCCCTTGCTTCAAGGCAAGATGACTCTGAAGGGTTATCCTAGCTCCTGGCTCCCTGTGGGACCTGCTGAGGCCTTTGCTGCATTACCTTGGAGTTCAGTTTCTCTTTAGTGAAGCTTCTCTATAAACCATCACCTAAACCTTCAAGGCTGGTACTCAATACAAGATGGCACTCCTACTTAAAACTTCAGAATGATGGCCAGGGTAGAATGAGCAGGAATATATCCAGGGAGGGTACCTCAGGTTATTTACATTTGTAACTATTTTCAACTGTCCTTCTATTTCTGTATAAAGGTTCATGCTGCCTGGATCATCATTAATGTAGATAAAATCCTTGAAGAGCTAATTCAAAGCCCACCTTCTATACAAGACTTCCCTTAAGTCTTGGCTTAGAAGACTGGCTTATCCTCATCTCCCACTTTCGTAAACTTTTAGGACTGTTAATGGAATGTAACTGCATGCTCTCTGTATGTTCTAAATGTCTTTATATGCAAACATTATTTTGATAATTAGGTCTTAAACGGCTAGGGCAATGGTGCTCAAACTGCATATGCATAAAACCACTTAGAAGGCTTGCCAAAGCGCAGATTGCTGGGCCCCACTCCCCGGGTTCCTGATTCAGAAGGTTTGAAGAGGAGTCTGAGGATATACGTCTCCAACAAGCCCCCAGGTGATACTGACACTGCCGGTCAGGGGGCCACACTTGTTAACCACTGAACACACAGTGTTCACATCACAGTAATTTCTACTTTTTGTATAATGACATGATATACGGAGTCATGCACTTCTCTCTCTCCCTCTCTCTCTCCCCCACTCCCATTCTCTTTTTGCCAAACCTGCTGCCACTACTCTAATCTAGCTCTTCACCCCACGTCTTCTTTTCTCTTGGAATGCCCTCTGTTTACTTTCTAGTGAATTCTTTCTCATATTACAATTTCCAATTTAAGTGTTACCTATGAGAAGCTTTTTCTGATCTCTTAGTTGTAAGTAATGCCGTCTAGACCTGTGACTTTGTATATTCTCCCATTCTAACAATGATCGCTTTCTCCTGGAATTGCTGGTGTGCATGGGTGTTTTGCTGACTACACCATGATCTCTTCAAAGGAAGAAACCATACCTTAGTCTTCTCTGCAGTGTCAGCACCGGCATGTGTGCTCAGAACTATTTACTAAAGAACTGAACAAGTTGACTTCATATCTGGAGACATGTCAAACTTTCCTATCAACAGTTCTCCCCAACTTTAGGCTATCTCATTTCTGATTCAGGCCATCCATAGTTACCAGTTTAATTTTCCTAAAACTCCAGATTGCATCCCCTTCTACTCCAAAATTATACTGACTCCTAAGAGTCTAAGATCAGGCTCTTTGTAATCTGGCTTTTACTGATGGCTCCAATATTATCTCCTCTTATTCTCTGTTCCAGCCAAGATATGATACTCATGTCCACTGAACACATCACATATCCGACTGGCAGAAATTTGTAAAGCTCTGCTCTTTTTTTCCTCCCCAAAGACATATTTAAAATTCCTCCACTCTACTTAGCTCTCACAGCATTCATTATTTACAGCTCTTATTCAGCACTTAATATCAGCTCTTAAAAATGCTCTCTTATTTATGTATATTTCATTTACCCATCCAGTTGTAAGTGCTCTGCGTTCCTAGTTCCAATTTTATACTTCTTTTTATCCCACTGTCTACAACAGACAGGCTTTAATGTTTAGTTACAATCACTGTAAAGAAGAAGCCTAATAAATTCTTTTAAAAAAGAGCCAGTGGCCTCTATACTCTTTATGTCATCAAGTAAAACAGACCCCAATGATTCAAAAGAGAGTAGAATGGCACTTAAATATCCCTTATGACCTGCATGCTCTGGCTTAGAAACCCAAAGACTGTCTCAAACAGAAACACACACACACACACACACACACACACACACACACACACACACACACACACACGTGTCTGTATCGCTCAGGTGTAGCTTTCAGAAGGGATCACAATGTTATCTCTATCCAGACTGCAATCTTTCCAAGTTTGACAGAGAAAGAACCTCCCAGAAAGCAACAGGTGTGTAGTGGGCAATGGTTATAGGTGATACTGTACCATACTGTGGGAAGTACATCTGACATCAGTAAAATGTAGTGGGAAAGGATGGAGACTAGAAGAGTCCTTTAAAAAATGAACTAGACCATATTCCAACCAGAAAGACAGCAAGGATCCCATCTTAGAATAGCAGGACAGCTTAATATGAATGCCAGCTCGAATGGAAACTGAGTTGTGAGTGAGGTTTAGCCCCTATTCTTCCAGTTTTACATACAACAGCTCCAAGTAGCTAGCACAGCCAAGGAAGAAATCATACGCCCATCTATGACATATGGTAGACAATGACCATTGATAGATTTCTCAAGGATAACTCAAAAGCTTAACACACTGTATATGGAAAAATACTGCAGAAGACTGGAAAGAGAACAAACATTATTCTAAAAATCAGGTAAAGATCCATGTAGCTGAAAGTAATATACTGCACTAACAAGAAGAAAATTTAAATAGGGTGTGAAATCCTTCATAATATGCAAAATGTATGGACTCCAAAAAATAAGAGTTTAATAAGAATATGGATTCTAAGTAGTAAATCATATTGACAGAGATAGGCAATGAATGAGGAGTAAATTGAGTTAAAGTTGAGAGTTCAACGCTGATTCATTTTTGAGTTCAAAAATAAGAGAAATATATTTTAGAGGGTTTTTAAAAATTTAAACATATCTCTAGGAACATTAATAACAAGATGCCTACATTCTAAATCACTAACAAAGTGGGCAAAAATGTGTGAGGCTAAAGAAAAACCAAAGAATACAAAAAAACAAGAAAACATTTTAAAAACAATAGTATAAAATGAGATGACAGAAGACCAAACATATCACTTATTACACAACAGATGTGAACATATTAAATATGGTTACTGAAAGATTAAAGTCCAAGATAGGGTTAAAACTTGAAATTCCGCCTATGCTCTAGGACAAAGTTGGCACATCTGAGATTCTATCTTTCTTCTCTCTGGCACTGAAGTTTCTTTCTGCTACATCGTGCTGTTAGCTGAATATGCTAATGAAGTTTTTACATTTACATTAAGTCCACTCTATCTATACATGTAAATAGTATGTGCTAATTAAACAGTATAACCCATTTCCTGTGTCTTTGAGGGAGTAAATAGGTTTCTTTAAGATATAAACATCACGTACACTGATATATATATGTATGAAATATGTCACGAGTGTGTCTATCTTGAAGTGTGTATCTCTTCATATACGTGAAGATATATGTATATAATGGAGACATGCGTATAAAATATATACTAAAATTTATGTCATAATCCTTTGGGTGGACCTCTAGTATCCTATTAGCAAAGGCATTAACATTACAATATGCTTTAAATGATTAAAGTGCAAAACCATTTCCAACAACTCTTTTATCCCTTTTTGTTCACAAATTGTGTTCCTTTGCCTATTGAATACATATCTGTATTATCCATATTTAATATGTATAATCCCTAAAGCATCCATATTCACACATATATGATCAATTTAAAGAGTGCTATTACACAGTTATCCTTTAAAGCAATGATTCAGAGAACATGACTCTAAATTCACGGTTCTGGGCCTTTATTCATAATAGTACAATAACCAAAAGGAAGCATGTGTGTTTATGTAGTTACTTCAATTCATCTGATTCCAAAAAGTTTTTGTAGAGCCTGATATATATAGAAGTAAACTTTTTGTAATTCAACATGAATAAGGGCTTCTGGAGCTTAATTTAGGAAAAAAGAAAGAGGTACTTAAATCTCATAAACATGCTTAACCACTGACAGCCCCGGATTTAGCAGAAAAACAAAGCCACTGCCTTCTTCTAATTTACAAGCATGGTACCGCTGAGGCTGATGGCAGTTACTCATCATTTAGAAATCCAATCTGATTTTATATTTTTATTTGAAGATTTTAAGAAAAAAAAAAAAGATCCTGTAACCCAATCATGCCATAATCCAGGTGACATCTGTGCTAGGCAGAATCCTGTTGTTATTCTCCTGTCTAGCTGCTATTGCTGAGAATGACAAAGTAGGGAAATTACATTTTCCCATTATTATTTCCAGACACTTTCTGGCAATGGTTTGTTGACTCTAATAAACCTTCAGACAAAGCTGTCAGCAAAGGAAATGGCAAAAGGAGAGCAAGGAAAAGCCTCTTCAACAACAAATGCATCTAAAACCTCAGTACCAGCTTGTAGAGTTTCTGATAACATTTAACGTGAGTGCTTCAATATTTATTCTAACATTGTATTTGAATTCCAAGGAAAAAATGTATTCCATCAAGTCATATTACCGATGATTCTGATGAACACAAACATATTATGAAATTAAAGAATGAGATGTCTTACCCGCTATAGTGTTAAGGAACATCAAATATTCGAAGTTTGAAATTTCCCTTCTTTGCCAACGCTGAGTCATGTTGGAAGATTTATAAAGCTGCCGAGGAGTGGCCAGTGATATCCTCCTAGCAATTAAGCAAACGGTAACAAATGTAGTCTCTTTTAACTCCTGACTTTCATTTTTATTTTTTTTTAAAGATTTTATTTATTTATTTATTTGACAGAGACACAGCGAGAGAGGGAACACAAGCAGGGGGAGTGGGAGAGGGAGAAGCAGTCTTCCCGCAGAGCAGGGAGCCTGATGCGGGGCTCGATCCCAGGACCCTGGGATCATGACCTGAGTCGAAGGCAGACGCCTAACGACTGAGCCACCCAGGTGCCCCTGCTGACTTTTAAAAATCAGTATTAACTAATACATTGGTTTAATATCAATCCATTTGAAATAACTTTTGGTTTATCCTTAGGGAAATTTAAAATACGTTTTAATTGTAGATATTAGCAATCTTCGAAAATTCTACTATAGAAAAGATACATTTAGTGACTCAGGATAAACCAATATGAAAACACCTATTTGTATAATATGGCTGCAAATGGGTATTTTACAAGTCAACAAGAACAATAAAGATAAAACTACACTCAAGATAAGTAAAGTAGCTTTAAAACAATAGAGCAAATCTTTTCCATGCTAATAAGCTAAGTAGGTTTAGGTAGTCAGGTACCATCTTGCAAGCATTTGACTGAAACTTCATATAATAATGGCGGCCACTGACCCTTCCACCCCTGCCCCCACAGAGTGTGCATCTGTGTACAGCCTCTACCCACACCACACATATCCCTCTCATGATATAAAAAAACAAGCTGGGAATTTGAAAACATATGAATTCAGAAGAAGGGACACGGGAATAGCTTAAGGGAATAAAATCAGGACCTTTTGACGTTCATTGTTTATCTAAGAAATAATGGAAGTGAGCTGTATTTTAAAAGTATGATAAAGCTACTGAGTTTCTGGAATGATCATTACCTAAGACAAAGGTTCCTAAACTTTTTCAATACATGCTACCCTTAGTGTGTCAGGAATTTTTCATGTCGTCCCTAGGCCAAAAGAAATACCTAACAGTTCTGTTTATTTAGTTAGAGCTAAATAACACTTAAGTCTTAACAACTTAGTAGCTGTCTGAAAATACTCCTAAATTGAAAGAAAAACAGTATTTTTACTTCATTCTTAAATAACCACGATTACTTACTAAAGGGACGTGTGCACCTACTGGACACGGCTGAGCTTCTTAAGCCTCGGAAGTCACATCTGACCCCGCCATCTACATCTCCTATTCCATACTGAGTTTCATGCAGCTCTTGTTTCTTATCATAGCAACTGCCCAAAACTAGTTCCACAAAGCTAAGACGTCACTGAAAAGAATGCAGTGCTATCTAACGTTGAAACGTAGAACTAACTTGAACAATAGTCTGTGTGTTGGCAGATGTTGCTCTGTTTCCCTAAAAGGATGAATTGCCTTGCAGCAACCTGTGAGTTCACTGTGGCATCCCAGGGTTCTTTGACACTCAGTTTGGGAACTGAAAACTTAAGACTACTTCTGTTTCATTTCAAATTTTTCTATTCACATGGAATCTTAGTAGGTACTGTTCTTGTACATAGTAGGAGCTAAAATATGTTTAGTTGAGGAAAAGGAGGGAGGGAGGAAGGATGGAAAGGAACTTGTTATCTCAAATTCAAATGTGAATTAAGAGTTTCAGAATAATTAGGTGTAACTCAATGTTTAAAATATTGACATTTTTGAAGAACTTTCCTAGCAACATATATTTGACTTGTACTGACTCCAAAGGAACCATATGAGTCTAATGATTCATTCACTTCAGTGCAATGGTAAATGGTATAGATGTTTCATACTTCAATTCATGGAATGCTACATCAAAAACTAATGATGTAATATATGGTGATTAACATAACCTAATAAAATAAAAAAATGTTCAAGTACAATTTTAAAATTCAGTACATTCCTCAATTAATTTGTAATATGATTTTCACAGTGCTTCCAGATTTTGATCCATACTGGTACCAAGATTCAAAATCTTCCCAGCTATTTTATGTTATAAACTTTAGCCCTGACCCTGACATTGTCATGGCAACATGCTAGTCTCTGAATTATCAAGGAATTAATAAACTATGCTTAGTCCAATTTTCATTGTGCTACTATTATAATCATATGCCTGGTCTAATTTGCACAGTATTACCATTATAATCATATTTTCACTATTCTGACTAAAATCTTTACCTGTGGCATGCTCAGATAAGTCTGCTTAAAGCAATGTATATGATAAAGTTTTGAATTCCTTTGTTGACATTTTGAACCTAAACAATTTAAGAAGAAAATTGCTGATCTGGAAATAATTCTGACCATCAAAAACACTCCCAGATCAAAAATCAAACAAATCCTACTAAGTATAAATAATGGAAATCATGGGAGAAAGTTACTAAATCACTCTTAGAGTATGCGATGGTGAAGAAAAATGTGGCCATGGGAAATGAATTGAGAAAAGCCGATTATAAGCAGGTCCAGGGAAAGGATAATTTTTTCCTGTTTACTGCTCCGTCTTTCCCACTAAAACTCATTGAGAGCAGGAACCTTGTTTTACTTACTGTTACATGCTTAGCATTTAGCAGTGCTTATTATATATTGGGTCTTGGTAAGTACATACTACATGACTTGAATTACTGGTCACCCTAAAAGAAAAAAATGGCTGAAGAGAGAGGTGATGATAAAAAATTAAATAATTCAATCACACGAAGAAGAAAAAATGGGGAACAGTAAAATCAACAGGGCTTTCTAAAATAACCCATAACAACTTTAGATAATAGAATGAGGATGGTTGGTATGTATTTGGACTACAGTAGGTTGTTTTTAGAAGTAGGAGTTAAGGTGAAGACAAAATTGCCCTCTGAGAACAAAAACTATTAAGTACCATAACAGAAGGTGACCATTTAAAATCACCAACCCTATGGATATAACCAGGTGTATCCTTAGTAAGCAAAGAATCTGATTAAATCCAAAATTAATTGATCGTACTATCTGAATAAAAAAATACATTAACCAAACACTGATAATCAACATGGAATCTAGAATATGGGCATGTTTTTGCAAGTACTTTTCCATCACTGTGCAGGGGCAAGGTGTTGATCTTGTGACCAATGTGGGAAACTGTGACAGATGACACAGGATAGAAATTGAGAGTGAGCTATGATCTTGGGAAAGATAAGTTACTTATCTAAATCAAAATTTTCTTCTCTGTAAAATGGGATAAGAGTCACATTGTTTTAGGAATGTGGTTCTTTTAAGAATTAAGGGCAGGGAGCTCCATTTTGCCATGAGAGGACACAGGGAGAAAATGCCTATCTGTGAATCAGGAAGCAGGTTGTAGTCAGACCCCAAATTTGCTGGCATCTTGATCTTAGACTTCCTAGCCTCCAGAATCTCAAGAAATTAGTTTTTATTTGTTTGTAAGCCAAAAATCAATCAATCAATCAATCAATCAAGGAAATAATGCTTATGAACCAAAACAAAGTATAGTCCCTGGCACAGGGGATGTTCTTAGTAAATGAGAGCTATGGATACTAATTAATTAAAAAGGCATTCACTAGGCTAGGCTGGCCTAATGGATATATTCCTTTCGTTCTAAAAGGACAAAGCAACAATCTGATTTGTAATGTGATCTCTTTGGTGGGCTTGCCCAAGAAGTGGCTTAAATGGTACGTGAAGTTAATTATTCCAGCAGTCTGGAATTTGGTAAATTTTTTTTTGTCTATAAATCTTATGGATTTAGCTTAGAGTAAGTTCCCTAGAGTTTGATAAACTCTGCTTAAACTGATAAAACTCAATGTCAAGAAAACAAAGCAGAGAATGAAGCCCTTGGTGCTGGAAGGTTTCCACTGGTAGGATCCAGACATTGTCCCTTCTCTTTGACAATTCTCTAAATATAACAGGACCTTACCTACCACATACACATGTGTTTCTGGGAGCAGGTGCATAGATCTCTTTACCTACCCTCCTTTGCACCTCCCTACTTATCTATATCTGTGTGTACGTGTTGCATATATTTGCATACTAGGTATGTATGTGTTTATAGTTTACAAAATGTCTTCACTTTATGATCTCAAGACATTCATAAAACATCTCTTTTCGGAGATACTGTCTCCATTTTACAGCAGATGGAAGTGTCATTCCTCTTGCCCAGTGTTCTTCATTCTTTCCACTAATATGTATTGAGTTCCTACTAAGTACCAGGCTCTGTTACTCTTACCCAGCCAGTAAGTGGCAGGTCTAAACCTAGATTCAGTGTTTCTCCTACCCCCATCTGCTGCTTCCAAGGCTATATATCACAGGAAATACATAAAACTGGACTTCTGAGAATATCATTAGGAAACTAAGAATGAGTTGACCCTTTGGTGGGGGACAAAGGACCAGGGGGCTTTAAGATAGAATGGCTGTTTGGAGCAAGCAAACCCCAAACTATTAAACATCTATTTTGTTTCCAGTTTTTCTATCAAGAAGGATAATCTTCCAACAGCCAAAGGGAGACCAAAGGTGGTTAAAAGGGAAATAATACTCTTAAGAGATAAGGGAGAGAGTACAAGAGCTTCTGGTTGTTTTAAATGCACCCAGGTCCAGACAAGTCCCAAAAGCACTGAAGGAACTTACACACATCGTTGAGAAACCCCTATTGGTAATCTCTGAAGAATCATGATCATTGAGAAAGATGTCAGGAGGCAGAAGATCATTTTTAAAAAAGGAAAAAGTGAAACCTATTTGTCAGTTCTTAATGTCAATTCCTGGAAAAATTCTTGCACTGACGATTAAACAGTTTGTAAGCACTTGGGAAAGGAAGCAGTGATTACATGAGTCATCTCTGATTCGGTAAGAGCAAGTCTTGCAAAACTAACCTCATTTTCTTTTTTTTTTTTTTTTTTTGATAGATTAAATACATTTTTCCTTTGACCTGTATTCTACAGAAGTACTTCTTCATTATCCACTAATGTCTTAATTTAATCTTGTCATTCTACTAGGAAACAGCCTGAGCATGTACATACATGTCAGTGAACTGGTCTTACACTGTAAGCTTAATACAAGAGCTGATGCACTGAGATGCAAGGTAACTCCAGCTGAGTAGCACCTAAAAAGCACCTCGGCAATTAGGCACTGTGCTAGGTGATGTAGATGAAAAGATAAATAAGACGCAGCCCCTGTCTTTTAAATGTCGGTAGCCTATTTAAGGGAAGATGGACAAAGATTAGTTTTTCTTTCTCTCCATGCAGGGCTCTGCAGTAATTCCCACGGACACAGTGGACCATGCAGAAGTTACTGTTGTTTGTCTATCCAAAGCTGGTTTCTTTCTTTCTTGCCACCAGGAAACCTATTTTGTTCAAGTAGGAGGTGGCAAGGAGTTCAGAGGTATAGTTTACCCTGAGTCTTACCCAGAGGATGATAGGTCTAAGCCAGTCAATTCACTCCGCTTTGGCAGTGATTGTTTTAAGGACAGGAAGGTGACCCCATTCAGGCTGAAGGGACCTGAGATAAAAGACTGCGGGAGGCAGCTGACAAATATATTCTTTCCTAAAACACAGAAGCTTGATGAGAAATACTTTGTGTCTTTTTCCCACCTAATGCAGTTGGTGAAACTGTGGTGTCTGGAGCACTAGTAGTGATTTTGTGAACCTGAGGTCAACTGAGGGTCCTGACATCACTGAACCTCTGAGCCAGTACTGGCAATTCCTTAACTCCAGACCTTTTATAAAATAAGACTCAAACAGCAAAACACCCTTTTGTTTAAGCCACTTTTAGACAGGTGATTCAGTTACTTGGAGCCAAAAACTGACCAACTAAATTTAGTGATACACATATTACTGAATCTGTTATCTATTAGAGCAGTATCTTTCAATACAATAAGATTTCAAATGATATTTTTAAAATAATAGGATGAAAGATTTAGGAAATGGTTAAAACCACATCATCATTCACGACTACTAATCTCAATAAATTCGAAGGGTTTTATCATTTTCATGAAGAAGCATATATACATGGCATTTACAAAAACAACTTATATGTGACTAAAGAACAATTAATCACAAATATCATGAAGCTTTTGGCATGTTTTTTGTAAGATCTTAAGCAAAAATGTCTTAATTATGTGCTAGCTATGATATGCAATCAACTTTTTTACTTCCTCATTTATATATGTGTTAAAGAAAACTATACACAAACTATTCTGTCATTTTTAAAACAGCTGTTTCCATAACCTCTTTCCCTACAAATGGCTTGCAGAGAAAGAAAATTCCTTGGTTCTCAAAATAATTATAACGGTATAACCTTATTTATATTTCTGTCATATTGAGATTAAAATATGTTAACAAACCATAGATAATGTGTAATATGATATAATTACCTGGCTTGTGGTAAACCATAGCTGGTCCCTACTCCAACCCGAGGCAAGCTATAGACAACTTTTTTTACCGTTGCTTGATCAGGGAAATTAAACATAACCGAGGCTGTGGTAAGAAGAAAAAACATGATTTAGAAAACCACAGGAGTACTAACCATCCATTTTGGAAATCATTTTCAAGTGCCTATCATGATTCATTTGTAAAGGTAATGAATCTTCATGGAAAATCAGCTTTCTGTGTAACTTTATCCATGAGAAATCTAGGATTAACATTTTCAAGCAAATTAATTTTTATTTTTATTTTTGTTTTAGTGAGGGCATATCAAAGAGAGAAATACAGCAGGGAAAAATGAAGACTGTATCACACCATGTAAATAAATAACATGCAAATATGAGTACATTTCCTCTCCAAATATTTAAGGGGCCTTACTTCGGTTTGCCATAAATACTTCCAAAGCAGTGTTTTGTAGAAGATAACGTCTTGAAAACACAGCTCGTATCTCGCTGAACATCCATTTTCCATGAAGTCCTTCAGTGTATGCAAGAACCTAAAATAAACAGTTCAAAGGGAAGTGTCAATCAGTAAAATGTGTGTCTAAGACTCAGTCTGACAATATTTTAGACAGTGCTGTATAAAAGTCAGTAAATTAGGGGTTATCTTCCTGAATTAATGATAGATCACAACAATTATTTGATTCTGTATACAGTATTTGTGAAATTTCTACCTTTCTAAATTTTCTTAGTTGACTCATGAAGAAATGAAGTAGCAGAAAAATTGCATGTCCAAAGTGACCCTGTGACTTAAAACAGAAAATACAGTTTTTTGGTCTTGTATATAATTAGTTGGACAAGGTAACCTGACATATGCTGTTGGTTCTTTTCCAGCATTCCTTTTCTTCCTTCTTTCTAGCTTAACGGAAGCCCAGTTAGCCCCAGTGTCCATGTGGTCAACACCAGGCAGTGGATCAAGATTGGTCTAAGGCAGGGGGAGCAAATATTTTTGGTAAAAGGACAAATAGCAAATATTTTTAGACTTTAAAGGCAACATGGTCCCTATCACAACTACTCATCTTTGCCATAATAGAGTGAAAGCAGTCAGAGACAATGCATAAATGAATGGGTGTGGCTGTGTTCCAATAAAACTTTATTTATAACAACAGGGGTGGCCTGAATTTGGTCCTGGGGCCAAGGTGGCTGATCCATAGTCTAAGTCAATCGTAGCAAAGGTATTCCTTGCTTTCTCAAATTCCCTTGAAACTAGGAGTGAGTACATTTGACCCAAAACTGGCTAACGAGAACAAAACCAGAGTCAGTTGGGGATGGATCAGCTGGTAAAATGAGGTATTCGTAGCTGGCACACTCCTTTTTCCTTCTTTCTTGGGTGGAGATGTAATGGCAGAACCATAGCAGCAGCTGTATAACCATAAGAGGAAGGCCAAGGGAATGGCAGCGAGGCTGGCCCGAATACTGAGTTAGTGAGACGAGCCCAGTAACCGCCATATCTGCACTTCCTGTTACATGATACAGGTTAAGTCCCTATTTGATAAAGGCACTGCAGTCAAATCTGCGACCAATGCAGTCCCTCCTGATACACCAATGTATATTCACAATACAAAACGCACTTCTACTTGCATTACTATACTCTATATGATCTACTACATTTATATTTGCTTTGGTGAAATAAAAACTGGTTGAATTTTCCATGCATGATATTCCTTAAGCTTTGTAAACAAGTTATGAATTTCCTTTTTACATTTCTTTTCTCTAGGAAAAAAATAGGATCCTTTAGTCTTGTGTATTTTGAAAATTCCATTTTCTAACTCCTTAATTCAGTTTTTGTCTTTCCCTAGATGCTAGAAAGTTTTTGGAGGCAGTCAGACATCTATTTAAATCCTGAAACGTTTTGGAGCCAGTCAGACTCCTATTGAAATCTTGGCTCTGCTATGTAGCAGTTATAGGAGCTTGGAAAAATTATTTAACTCCATCTGATTTTCATCATCTGAAAAACAGTGATAATAATACTATTACTGGTTAGTCTAAGCAGAGACAATGGACCTTAAGTTCATGGCCTTAGGGATTATTTAAGTCCTGTTTATAAGTTTATATGTCTTTATTGTTGAGCATAAAGTGACAACTGTTGTTTTGACTTCTAAATGTAAAACTATACATTTCACAAAAGGGTTATAGTGACTTGCCACAATTTATATCAATAAATTCTTAGTTTGGTGCAATGTTCTCCAGACTTGCATTTCATAGACCAGCATAATTTGTTTTTAATGGAAAGAGTACGGATACAAGATCGATAACTTTTTTGTCAAGTCGGGAACATTCTGAGACAAATAAAACAGCCAAAACAACAAAAACAATCTTCCACATGACCATTATTTCACTAAAAAATAAAACTATTAAGGTCATTTGAAAACCCAAACAGTACAATGAGTATCATCTCAGAAAAAAGGAGAGATCTTTTCATGAAAGCTGTGTTGGTACCCTTCTAGGAAAGCCGTTGTGCCAGGAGGATGGAGAAAAAGAGACAGACAGACAGACACACACACGCACACGCACTAGCACATGCACCTCACTCACATGTTTACTTATTTTTCTCTTTGGGAATGATGTGATGCATATTTGGTCAAGTACTCCTCCCCGTTATTTTACTTCTAGTAGGCCAGTAGCTCACAAACACATAGGAGTTACTCTGACTCCTGAAGTGCTCCGTGTAAGACGGTCTCACCAGCTTAACGGGTTCTCACTTGATTCTTTTCCAGGCCCAAGTTCACCCTTAATTGCTTGTTCTGTGAAAATGAATCTGTACCCTTTAGTTTTGCTTTGCTAACTAGCCTGACGTTAAGCTTTGTCCGGAAAAGACTCTGAAGAGACACTGCCGGCTGGAGGAAGGGGTCTTCCTTCCTGGTGCTGGTGGGCTCACTCAACAGCTTCCTGCAGAACCTGGGGCTCCTCCAGGGCCCGGCCCCTGCAGTGTGTGATGGACAACAGCACCCAGTGACTCGAAGGTTTTTCTAGAACTTCCCTCTGCCCCAGGCAGTTTTGTAGCAGAGGTCCTCTGGTGAGAACCCCGCCCATGAACATTTTCAAAGACTCCCTAGAGGGTAGATTTCTGGAAAGTTCTAGAGGACAGAGCTCCAGCAAGTACCTCCAGCAGAGCACCAGATGTGCCTTCTCCACCCTTCAGTGAGCTACAGCTCAGCCTTCCCCATGGGGGGGCCTCTTCCTGGGGTTCAGTGACAGCTCTGCGGGTCAAGGCTGCTCCTTTCCAATGCTCTTCCTATACCTTAGAGTTCTTTTTGTTTCCTACTAACCATTCCCTGTTACTCTAATCTCCTGGTATAATTTATGTTATAATTATTCATATTACACTTGCCCTGTTTAAGTTGCTATGTGGTTTTTCACTCCCGATGGGTCCAGAGTGATAGACAAACTCACTCAGTTCTCCCTCCAGCTGGGGCCACGAGGGGCCTCAGGCGCCCTTAGGAGCAAGAAAATAAGGAAACCGAGATAATCAGAGGAACTCAGTAAAGCCTGGAGGCAAGGAGTAAGAGGAGAGAGAGAGAATAAAACTAAATGAAAATTATTTTGCAAGTAGCTAGTAAACAGTTCAGGAAGCAAATTCCAAAAGACAGATCCAAAGGTACAAAGCTATTTTGAGCAAGGGCAGTATCATCTGCGTAAGTGTACAGCCTTTACCAAAGGGGCTGTGGGAAGGAAAATTATTTATATACATAACTACTTACAACTTTATAAAAAAATCTTCCTAATTACTTTACAGTAAACTTTGTTATATTTAAGCTTTGAAATCCTTAATGACGGGTTGATAAAAGATAATGCTCTAAACTGGTCATAATTCCCTGCCAGGAAATCCACTAGACCCTAGAATCCTCTTCTTTTTTTATAACAAACCACACCTTCTCTCCCTTCTCATTCCCTTCAAAATTGCATATGCAATAAAACTCTCCTAAAATATTTTACTTAAACATTTTTTATATCCCCACTTGAGAAGTGCCTTTCCTGGCATCTAGTGTGTAGAATTACCAAAACTAATCTCTGTCTCTTCTATTGTATCACTTTATTTTAATTCTGGGCATGGAACTTATTTATTCTTTTTGTTTCTTTTTTCTCTGTCCTCTCCCTCTGAGGTGAGTATTATGAGAACAGGACCTTGTCTGTCGCAATTACTTCTCAAAACACAGTGCCTAAAACAGTGCCTGGTGTATATGTGCTCTGTACACATTTGTTGAATAAATCACTAAGAGAAGTGGACAGAGATAATATATATGGGGAAGGCTACAAGAAATCTTACAAGGGGTGGGCATCTCTGACTCCTTGGCTGAACTGGAAAAAGCTTTCTAGTTTGGCCCTCAGATGTCTCATGTTTACTATCTTAATGGTGGGGCCCACCAGACATCTCTAAAGTCATCCCTGACTTTAGACTGAATTAAGTCCCTAAAAAACGAAATAGGATAACTGGTTTCTCTTCTGTGGTAGTCTAATTTTCACCCTTGGGAAACTCTAGACTCGGGTTATACCCCATCCTAAAAGATCACACTCCCCTCACAGAAAGGAGTCCTTCATGCTAGAGGGGTTAGGGAAGGTCTTTAGGCTGCTCTATTTTGAATTTAGCTTATAGACTGACATCTCTCATTTAAAAAAATGTGTACTGAGGTGTGTCACAGAATATCATTTGGCACCCCTCTTGAGCATCAGTTTTATTTCTGGTAAGTAACTGAAAATTTTTTGTAATAAATTCATAGACAGGATGGAAAATAAAATGTAAATGATGAACTATTGAGATAAAACACTGGCAATCAGGTAAGTTTTGTGATTGCCATGGGCACCCTTAGCTTACACCACAATCTCCTTTACTCTCCCTGGCTCGTGGGCAATGAGAAAGCCTCCACACTCAGTGGAGGGTATTCCAGTACGACTTTACAACACACGCTGGGCAGTACATGGAGGCCGTGGTAGAAGGTTCTGGGACTGGAGGCAGAATGACCCATTAGGATACCACTTCAAGGCAAATGATGAGGGGTTTAATCAATTTTACGTATTTCAGAAATGTAAAGAAATATCACTTATAGTTGGTTAAATATTGAGTTTATGGCATGTTTCTATAAAAATCTGGGCCTCAAGCCCAGGTCTGAAATATGACCTGATACTATAAAACTGACTGTATTTTATTTATACTTTTACTAGTTACATTATGTTCCATAAGTTTCAGCACCTACCATAATAACTTTTATTTTAAAAGATTTTATTTATCTATTTGAGAGAGAGAGAATGAGAGAGAGAGAGAGTACGAGAGGGAAGAGGGTCAGAGGGAGAAGCAGACTCCCTGCTGAGCAGGGAGCCCGATGTGGGACTCCATCCCGGGACTCCGGGATCATGACCTGAGCCGAAGGCAGTCGCTCAACCAACTGAGCCACCCAGGCGCCCCATAAAAACTCTTGAAGTTTGTTTTTCATCACAGCCCCCGATGTTTTCCTATATCATGGATGTACTTTCATCTGTGTTTGAGGTTTGTGGCTTTTGTTTTCTTTCCTTAGTCAACTTTCCTATATCATCTGGTCTGTCCCTGCCTGCTTCTCCAAATTATTTAATATACTATGAAATCTAATCAACAGACACTAACTACCCCAATTCAGTTTTGTTTTCTGAAAATCAAATAAATGTAATTTTTAGGACATCATATAGGTCATAAACAAGAATATGAGAGCATCTTGATCCCAAATCTTAGGGAACTTCGTGATTTTCTTAACTAACCACTGAATTATTTTGAGCCACCTGCTTACCATCCAAAAGAAGTGAAGGGAGAAAGAGTTCATGCTGGCCTCATACCCCGAGGTCTGCTCTTCTCACTTACGAAATGAGGCACTCAGGAAGCATATAAAACAAATGCAATAGAGACCCCTTGTAAGCCACCTCATCCAAACGTGTGCTTAACACAGATTATTTGATGATCCTGTTGAAGAAAAATCGGGTTGCTGTGCACTCATGTGTATCAGACATGTATATGTTGTCAGAAACATGTATAGGGCTGTCAAATCAGTTTTACCTTTTTTTTCCCATTGTAAGGCAGCGAATATTGTGCAACCTAAAAAGGTACTTGTTTAGTGATATCTTCGCTCATCTCAAATCATCAAACACATCTGTTAGAACAAGTATTATAAATACTTTCTTTTTTGAATATGAAAGATATGAATTTTGCTGCAGGTTATATTTTCTGTTAAGAATTGATGAAAACGTTGCGGAAGGCTGGATAGACATGCCCTTTTCAGTGTTCATGAGGTCGTCATTTCTACCCGACTGGTGCTTGCAGCTTAATTAAAGGGGTTTAGTACAATGTAAAGTTACAAGTCCCCATTACTTTAATAATTCCATATACATGTTCAATGATTTGGGATATAACAAATATATTCAAGATGGAATGGTTCAAAAGTAATTTCAGGTTTACATTCATACGTGATGGTGTATGTTCATTTCCCATCTGCCAGCTGAATGGAGAGAATTCTAAGACCTGGAAGGATAGCCGAACCACAAGATGGAGGAAGCTTGGGTTCTACAAAGACTGTGTGCGAGATCATCTCTGACTGCTAACGGCTGTGGTGGCACATGGGGTGAGGATGTAGGGAGCGGCAGAGGCAGCGAGACGTCTGACACGCTCCCCTCTGTTCCCACCACAATGTCTTGGTGATGCTATTTCCTCACTAAAGGCATGGAGAAGTATGAGATATAAGAAATAATCAGACATTCATGGAAGGACTGACAGAGAAACACAACAGAATAGCCTCTTCTAAATGGGCAATGCAGTAACTTTCCAAGAGATAAGTTAGGTACATATAATTTAACAGAATAAATGTCCAGATCCTCAACTTTTTTTTTTTAATTTTATTTATTTATTTGAGAGAGAGCAAAAGCGGGGGTAGGGAGAGGGAGAAGCAAACTCCCTGCTGAGCAGGGAGCATGATGCAGGGCTCAGGCGCAGGGCTCCATCCCAGGACCCTGGGATCATGACCTGAGTTGAAGGCAGATGCTTAACCCACCGAGCCGCCCAGGTGTCCCCAGATTCTCAACTTCTTAAAATCTATCTGGCTAACACTGAACCTATGAGGGAAATACAGGTTATCTTTCTCCTATTGTTTTCCCATTGCCCTTTTCCTATTTAAAACAAAAAATGTTGTGGAGGAGGCTCTCTATAGTGTATTGCCTGGGGTGTAAGATCTGTTGAGAGGGGGCGCCTGGGTGGCTCAGATGGTTAAGCGTCTGCCTTCGGCTCAGGTCATGATCCCAGAGTCCTGGGATCGAGTCCCGCATCGGGCTCCCTGCTCCTTGGGAGGCTGCTTCTCCCTCTGCCTCTCTTTCTCTCTCTCTCTCCCCCTCTCTCTGTCTCTCATGAATAAATAAATAAAATTAAAAAAAAAAGATTTAAAAAAAAAAAAGATCTGTTGAGAGGGTAGGAGCCTCGAATAAGGGACAAGTCAAAATACTGACAGAGATGTTGAAAAGCCGATGTCCTCAATGACTAGATTTTAAAAAAAGTCCTTTCACAAATCACATGATTTCTCAACTCACTTTCAAAGAGTGAAGTTGGATCTAATTGAGCTGACAATGGAGAGAGAATTAAAAATAATTTTTGATTATAGATCACTGAGTGATTTTTAGCGTACGACTTAAGAAGTGGTACAAAAAGGGCGCCTGGGTGGCTCAGGTCTTGGTCCCAGGTCCTGGGATTGAGCCCCGCGTTGGGCTCCCTGCTCCGCGGGAAGACTGCTTCTCCCTCCCCCGCTCCCCCTACTTGTGTTCCCTCTCTCACTGTGTCTCTCTCTATCAAATAAATAATAAAAAAAAAAGAAGTGGTACAAGAAATTATAACACTACTATAATAAAACCTCAATATCCCATTGATTTACGTGAACAAGATTTTTCAACATATCTACAAAAAAGAAAGCTAGGAGGAGCTGTAATATTGATACTTGTATTGTCCTAGCAATATTCATATGTGGATATATTAACCATTTATCTCATTCAGAGATGAATTTCCAATAGCATTTTATTTTTTGTGTTTAATAATTATTTTCCAAAGTTCATAATATATCTATGTTTTTATATGATTGTAAGCTGATGTCATTTATAATAATAATTTATTCCAGAATAAAAGTGCTAAATATTTACAATTTTATGGTCTTATGAATTTAAAAAATTAAAACTTTAATTCATAAATGTATGTACTTTTTGCAGATTAGTATAATATAGTGAGCAATAAAAGACTTTCAAGAATAAGATATCTTAGATAAATTTTGGAGAGGGAATCAAGTGGAAATAGGAGTTCAAAAAGAAAGAGAAATTTTACATAAAATGTCTATTTGAAAAAAGATGATTTGTATATTTTAACCAACTGAGCCACCCAGGCGCCCTTTAGTATTCGTGTATTTTAAAATGGGTGATGACAGTAATCAAATCACTATTCTATTGGATATATTTGATTCTATTGAATCCATCTGAAAAGTGACTGTGTGAACCAGACTAACCATCTTGGAGAAAATCCCCCAGGATGACCATTCTGTGACCTGAAACCTTCCTGAGCACAGCCCCCCACCCACATTCTTTCCTTTTGTTTAACCACTGGGGCATAACATTCTTGATCTGCACTGGAGATATGACTATGACACACACACACCTATTCTTAAACATTCTCCTCCTGGGTGGTCCCTCACCAAGTACTCCCAGCCTCTAGGGCTATAAAAACAGGTCTTAAGGGGCTGTAGGGTTGCAGGAGAACTACTCCTCTTGCCGCTGCTCAGGACACTCTAGAAGTTTCCTCAATAAGCCATTTCTCATCAAGCTGGACTTGTTGGCCTTTTTCTTCAGTCTCATGGCTTCTTTGGCCTTTGAAGTCACTTAGTATCTATCTCCCTTTCATGGAACAGTGACACAACAATTTTACTTTAAAAGATCAATATTTGGGGGCACCTGGGTGGCTCAGTCGTTAAGCGTCTGCCTTCGGCTCAGGTCATGATCCCAGGGTCCTGGGATAGAGCCCTGCATCGGGCTCCCTGCTTGGCGGGAAGTCTGCTTCTCCCTCTCCCACTCCCCCTGCTTGTGTTCCCTCTCACTGTGTCTCTCTCTGTCAAATAAATAAATAAAATCTTAAAAAAAAAAATAAAAAAATAAAGGATCAATATTTGGAACATGTGGGATATTATATCCTTTAAAAATGTTTGAACTTATGACAAAATTTAGTTGTACACTTAAACATGTACAGGGCAGTTTTTTATATTAAAATGTAGTTGACATACAATATTAGGTGGTATATAGTTTTATGAAATTTTTTTTATACAATAGGTAAGTAAAAAAAAGTTAGGGGACAATTGCAATAGACCAGTAAAGAATAAAGAAATCTTCAAATAAGTTGATGGAACAGTCTCACTTTAGCCTCTTGTCCAACTAAGAATGAAGACAATCATCAAAATAAAATCATCAAGGGCAGGCACCATGATCGATAAAATCAAATACAGACTAAAACATTGATCATGGAATCAAATCTTTTTGTAATTTTTTTCCTGATGAAAAGAAATAATTTGGTAATAAAAAATTGAAAATGGGGCAAACTGTAAATGTCTTAACTGTGAAGTAAACAAGAATGCTGAAAAAATTAAGCCGGCTAAATGAAGGATTACAGAAAATATATTCTCAATGAAAATGAAACACTAGATACTATTACTGCTATACTTCTGAGGTAAAATATTCATAAACACAGCTATTATCAGTATATGGATTAAAACTGTAGGACTGCCACATCCTCCAACTGGGGGAAATTTAGGCAGCCCATCCATAGAGAGCTCTTTATTTAATAACCTTGCTTTTTGCTGTAACTCATCAGCAATATGTAACCCCAATGTACATATCTGTCTATCCTAGATTTAGAGTCACCCTAGGGTCTGCCTCTCTTACTAGCTGTGAGACCTCAGGTAAGCTCGTTACTTATCAATGCTTCACTCATCTTTAAGATTTGGGGGAAATAATAATACCTTACCGCACAGGGTGATCGTGACGATTGAATGGAATAACTCTTTTTAAAAATGCTTAGTACAGTGCCCGGCACACAGGAAGTGCTAAACAAATGATAACTTATAACTGTAATTATTGCCCATCAGACGCAGACACACATTGACACACAAAGTCCCACAACATTGCCAGCAAGGCAGTAGAAAAGCTGGAGCCCAGCGAAGAAGCTTTTACTAAGCTAACAGTCACAGTTTATTGTTTCCTTAGTGGCAGCTGGGATTCTAGAAATTCTCCCAAATCGCAGTGCTAAGCTCTAACGAGAAAGCCCGACTGTTCCAGACATGAGGCTACCACTGTCAGTGGCGACAGTTCTCTGGGAAGGCTTCTTCCTACTCTCTCTTCCTGTCTTTTTCGGTGAGGAGGCCAGCCCTTTTCTACCAAGCCTGTCCTCACGATGTGCCAATTTTATGTACTTTCAGTGACTTTCATTTAGCAAAGATTTATCGACTGGCCTCTGTGAGCTGATGGTGAGCAAGAGGGGCAGAATCCTTCACCTCACGTAGTTCACGGTCTGCTGGAGAATCACAAACGGTGGGGAGAGGGGGGAAGAAGAGGGTCTCGAGCAGAAGGAACAACACGCATGTAAGTATGGTGCTTTGGGGAACGGGTCCAGGCTGTCTGGAACATAGATTGTAAAGAGCAGAGACATGAAAAACAGAATTAGAATAATGAGCGGTGGGTGGGGAACCAGGACATGGGGAAATACTATGAAATTCATGTTAGCGTTGAACTTGCAGTCTGAGAGAAACAGAGAGCCCCTATGTTAAACAAAGAGCTGAGATGATCAAATTTGATTTTGCACTTGAAGTTGCTGCTGTGGCTACAGGGTAGATGCGGTCCCAATAATCTATGCGACTGCTATTTTATAGTCATTAGTAGAAAACCACGAACTCTTTCAAAAAGGGTATTGTTTGTACCTCCCCAACAGTATTTCATACCATGGCAAATACTTTTAAATTTCCTTATTTTATTACATGCATCCCGTAAACAGTTGGAGACCTCTTGAGGGTAGAGACTAGGTTGTATTCTATTTTGTTCTCCTTACAGAACCTGCTCATGGAAGGAACTCAATCAATTTTTGTTGAAGAAAATATTGAAAATTTAATTTACAAACGAACTTTGAGTTGCAGCTGGAGTCCTCTGTGCCTACTTCATCTTCAAATGCATACTCTCAAAATTATGGTAAAATTCTCAAAATTAAAAAGTGGTATTGGCAAAGTTGTTTCATTTTTGTCCTACTCATGAATGTCCCCATGTGTAACTATTATATATTTGGCTGTGTTTTCTCATTTTCTCAAATTTGGCAAACTCTAAAATCTTGTATTTGTCCCTCTGCTGTTATTTAACAAAGGGGAGGAATGGGGTAGGGGGAGGGAGAACTCTGTACTATTGGAAAGAAGCTTATTTCTGGTTTCTAGAATTTACTTTCATTTACATACTGGATATGTTAACTTCCCCTGTATTATTCTGCATGCTGGGAAGTTTTAAACTAGTTATATATATATATATATATATATATATATATATATATATATATACATCTCCTGTTTTTAGCTTTATTTTCTTCTATGTGAGATCATTTGGGTTTCTGGATTACAGGTTTCTCTTTGAACCTTTTTGGTAATAGGGTCTGATTTGTGGATACTATCAATCGTTAGCACGAAGTGTTTTCCCTTTCAGCAAATATTTCATATTCAAGTTCTAGGTGCAATCAGAAATACAGGATTAGATGGGGCATTTGCAGTAATTGTTGCAATGGTGAAATCATTCTTAACTTGCGAGCAGACATAAAGGAGAACTGCTTTTGACTGGAGGTCTAATTATGCTATGAGAGAAATCTTTTAACAGAAGATTTTTATTTTTAAAAATTTGTTTATCATAATACAGTTTATATATATAAATCACATATACTTATGGTACGCAGTAAGTATTTAATAAGTGATAACTGCTATTGTTAATAGTAGTAAAAAATCCCATATTTAGCCACCATGTGCATTATGCCTCGCTCTTAAATCCTAACCATCCTGAACACTCTTTAGCTCCCAAATGTACCATGTTCTGGCATGCTTCTGTGTCCTTGTACATGCTGTTTCTTCTGATTAGCTCCCATTAATGACTGAGCAGAGCCGGCTGCACTCTGAGAACCCTGTACCCACCTATGACACTTACCACACCGTTACTCCAATTGTCGGTTTACTTATTGGTGTCTCTTGCTAACCTGTGACTCATGGTTAGCTCACTGGGGGGAAAAATTCTCAGCGCATCTCTGCATTCTTCCTACTTAGCACAGAGCCCAGCACACAGCAGTAATTTAACAGTAGTAATTACTTATAAATGCCTTTGTTGATTGATGTTTTGTGACATACATGTGCAGGAAAGTTATAATTTTTATGGTCTACATTAATTAAAAAGCACCCATTTAAGATAGTCCAGAGTTGATTCCCAATTCAGTATGTATTGGACAGGACATGGAAGGTGCCCCCCCCTGAAAAGGTCCTTTTTAACCATGTTAATTACTTATGACCCCAAAAACTCTGGCCATGGTGGACTGACCTAGGAGGGACACCTACTATAAAAGTAGTTATCTAAGTAGCATAGACACAGCTAGTAGCTGTGAGAATGCTGTCCGCCCATCAGAATCAGGCTATCACGAATGCTGACTGGCTGACACCATTAGATAATCTCTTTGATGATGTGAATGGGAGATATCCAGAGACAACTCTTAACAGGGAGGCGGGAAGAAGCCAAAAGACAGAGAAGGCCGTCAGTCACCAGAAATCACAAGCAGCAGGAATTCTGAGGAGGCAGAAGCCAAGACCAAAAGAGGTGGGTCTGGTGGTCGATGTAACTGTCTCTTGCACCAGACACGTCTGGTACCGCTTTGTTCTCTTGGCCGCACCCCCACCAGCCTTCCCTCAATCTCTTATCCATACCATGTTGTCTCCTGTCACAGAGCCAATGCACATATTCACACGTTCTTCCTTCTCTGGAAATATCTTCCCTCCCCAGTTTGCCTACTTCATTTCTACTCATCCTTGAGCTTTCTTTACTTTCCGTTTTCTCAACTGACCTCTCTTGCTAGGTTAACCTCTCCTCCTTCTCCCCCATCACATACTCTCATAGCACCATATATGAGAGAAGTTCTCTTTACAGCACTTACCACAAATTTTGCAAATTTATTATATATTTTATTAATGTAATCTCCTCCACTCTTTGACCATTTGTTCCTGCCCATTACTTTATCTCTACTGCTTGGCACATTGCCTGTTACATTGTAGAAACTCAATAAATAACCTGTCGAATGATTGAATTAAAGGTCTATTTCGAGTCAGTTAGTCTGTAGGAGCAACAATATAAATAAAAATGGAGAGTAACTGGTGCTGTAATGTTAATGGATGTCTATGGTTGAAGGGACATTAAAAAACTGGGTCACGAACTTGGATGAAATTCCAGTTTCTCAGAAGGCCTGATGAGAATTTCCCATTTGAACATTACCATGCTTTCCTACAATAAACTCTGTAGTCCACAATATTGCTTCCCCACTCAGAATCTACTCCTACTTCCCCCCATCCTCCACTTTCCTGATTAACAGAACCCTGATTGTGCTCAGTTATTGACTTCTTTTCCATGCACTTCTGAGTCAGGACACACTGACCCCGGGCCAGTCCCAGGGGTAGATCAAGTTTGTAAAATTGTCCCCATACTTAAGAGGAAACCAATGGAAGGGATCCACTCTCCTTCCTGTGAACATTCCTGGGCTTACGCTGATTTGGGGACATGTTCAAGCCACACTGTCATCCATGTGAGAATGAGGACAAACCAAGGATGACAGAATGGAGATGGGGAATGAGCCTGGGTTCTTGAAAACATCTACAAGTAGCTCAGTCAATCAACCCTGGAGACCAGTATAATTCAGGACTTACTATTTTATGATGCATACACATACACATCCATCCATACATATAAAACTATTTGAATTAGGGTATGTATTACTTGCAGCTGAAAGTTTTCTGATACAAACTCTTGTTGCCTGATGTAAACTTCATGTCTGTTTTATCTGAAGAAAGAAAAAGCCTAATACCCCCCCCACACACAAGAGAAATTCTGTACTGTCTGCTCAAGTGTCTGTAAACCCAAGCAGTTCCAAAAAATAAAGTATGCTAAAATTTTTAAAAATATGCAAACATTAAACAGTTCCATACTTTCTATATGTTCTAGAATAGCTTTCCTTCCTTGTCTTCCTGATAAAGTCCTACTTTGTATTAAAAGCTGACTGCTCAAAAAAACATTTCCTCAAAAGACATTTAACTTTTACCGGGTATTTGTCAGGTAGGTACCAGGCTCATCAGGGACAGGAAAGATAATTATGAATGTGAACTATTTTTCAAGTTTTAAAGACTTATTTTTCAGTGATAATTAGCAACTGAAAGCTATTTTCATAAAATACCAGTACAGTTTGTAAGTACGCTTTCCTTTGAAAACCTGAGTACTTGTGGGCACTCACAGGTGCATCCTCAGGGTTGAGAATTTGTTTTTCTTTTTCAAAGCTGAAGCTCTTCTAGAATCATGGTCTCTCAAAGAGCAGCTATAGAATGAAGCGCAATCTTTACGTAGGGTATCTGCATTTGGGAAGTCCCTGTTGGGGGCTATTTTCATGTGTATCTGCCCACCACAGTATTAGTGTTATCCCTGACACATTTCCTCACACAACCAGTATGTACCCAAAAGTATGCAGTTTATTAGCACTTAGCCTGGTGGACTATGATCATTTTTTAATAAATCTGCATGCCAGACTGGAGTAGAAAGAACTTGGATTTTAGAGGGTGACGGAAAGTCTGAAGTCTGACGTAACCACTTCAGAGCTGTGTTAACTCGAGAACGTTCCTTAACGTAACTGAGACAGAGTTTCCACTCACATAAAGTAAGAATGATCGTAACCACTTTACTGGGTTGTTGTATTAAGTGAAATAACATATAAAGTGTCTAGTGGAGAGATCAGTACAAAGGTAGTACCACATAAATGTGCCGAACAAATAAACTCCCAATCCTTCCCCACCAGGACCTTCGTGAAACTCTCAGTCAGGAATGAGGAGAGCTAGTCCCTGCTGTGGTCTTGGCCCGGGTCCTTCTCCAGTGTCCATTATTCTCTGATTCGAACTTTGCTTCTGTATCGCACAGTGGTTCAACTAAATCTGGCTATTTCCAAGGACTGGTTCTAATATACCACTTACTGGATGGCTTTGAGTGTTCTGTCTGCTATGTTTGAAGTTTACTCTTTTAAAAACAAAATTCTTACTGCTTCAGCTAGGGACATTTCAGCATCTGAATTTCATGTGGTATTTTTACTCCTACTCTCAGTTTTCTATATTACAGGATAATTAACAGCTCTTCAAGAAATGCAACTCCAATTTAAATGTAAACAGCTCAGTAAACACCCCTTGTTTGTACCTGAATGTCTTTCACACAAATATTTGTAATTGGGGGGTAATAAGAGGTTTTAGAGACCTCCCAACTTTTATAGGCAATGAAAATTGTACTTCTAGGGTTGGGTATCCCCCCAAAGTCTCTTCTTCATTACCATAATGCTCCAAGACTATATTTCTTTCTTCTGTTTACTTTATATTCCTTGGTTGTAAAGCTATTTGCAGCACAATACTATTTTGCTGAGAATTTGCCATTTATGTGTTTCATTTGAACATTATGAGTGGGTCCTCCATCCCCAAGCAAGGCTGTTAGCATCACATATCATTTGTTTATCAAAGAACAATTTAATCAGCACCTACTAGGTTCCCAATGTTGTGCTACATGATGGAAGTACATGAGTGAACAAGGAAAAGATGGTCCCTCTTTTTTTTCCCCCTTTTACACAGCTCATACTATCTCTTTGTAGAAAGCCTTGATAATTTAATACAATTTGATTTGACTGGGTTGCTAAAAAAAAAAAAAAACATTAGGTAGGTTACTGTACTTAACAGGTATCTCCACTGTAAGCACCAGAGGTGACCTTGCTATAGGCAAGAGGCTGTCCAGAGCACTCACTGCAGAAAGGATTCACGGAGACATTGATTTTAAACTTAGCTCTCATTAGAAGGTCGTTCTAACGATGACTGATGCCACTAAGACCAGTGAAAGGAGCCCAGGTAGAGCATTAAATCTGCATTTTAGAAAGACTGTCCTAGAAGTGGTGAGAAAGATCTGGAAGGATGCGAGACGGGAAACCTGAATTCTGCCACTAGGAAGTAGCAGTTGCCGAAGAGACAAAGAGGAAGGGAAAGATACTAATCGTATTTATGAGGCAGAATTAGGAAGACCTGTGTGTTTTTGTTTTGTTTAATGCGGACATAAAGAAATGAAAGGAATTAAGAGTTTCTGGCTCCAGTGACTGGGTGAACGGTGCTCTCCACCACATTCTAGGTTTAGGGTTACTGGCAGATGATGAGTATCGTGAAAAAGGTAAGAGGTTTGGTCCAGATTCTAGAAAACGCAACCACTATGCTCATCATCACTCATATAAGCATGAACTTGTGCAAATACACTGTGTTAACAAAAACAGTCAACCTATCTACACTTGACTACTTTAAAGAAATGATAGGCAGTGAATATATATAAATAAAAATATCTAATTTTTATTAAAGTTTTGCTCTCCACTAATAGTATAAGTAAACCTAATAATGCTATTTTCCCCAGATACAGAGGTTATTTGTAAGTCTCAGTCTCAACCTTGTATCAACACTGAATGGTTTCCCTGGTACTTAGCATTGTGTATTGCACACAGCAAGTGTGTGTAGCTCTGTGGAACTCCACTGTATGTTTCTCCAATATTATGTCTCAGTAAATAAATGAAACTGTAAACCAGAGACATCCACGTGGCAAACTAATTTACAAAGAAGGTGGCCCTTGGGATATAGAATTCCATATAGTAAATATACCAAGAGGTATTGATATATTTAGCCAATAATATTATATTTTGTTTTAATTTGTTTTTTTATTAAAAGATTTTATTTATTTGAGAGAGAGTGAGCAAGAGAGAGAGAGAGAGAGAGAGAGAGAGCGCAAGTTGGGGGGGCAGAGGGAGAGGGAGAAGCAGACTCCCCGCTGAGCAGGGAGCCAGATGTGGGGCTCCACCCCAGGATCCTGAGATCATGATCTGAGCTGAAGGCAGACGTTTAACCAACTGAGCCACCCAGGTGCCCCTAATTATATTATATTTTAAATAATGTCAGGCAGTTCACAATTTTTGTTTTTATGCCACAGCAGAAAAATTCTTATTGGGTAGGTAGGGAAATTTAAAAGATTCTGACCCTTATAACTAATGCCACTAAAATGTGGGAGGGCATTCCACAGAGGAATAACAAATTAAGAGATATACATATATGTATATAATTTTCGTAATATATAATTGAGGTCCATATGATGTCTAATACACAAAAATGCATACATGAGACAAACTGTACTATTTATCAATAATTGCCTCCTATAGACATTGTGATAGTCAAATTTTGCTTAAAAACGTCAAACAGATAAAGCCCAGAAAATATAGTACAAATGGCTCTTTGTTGATTGAAAACACGATTAACTTTACCTACAGAAGATTTAAAACGATATGGAGACACAGACATACTATTTTTATTTATGAGATTGATAAAAATCTGTAAGTTTAATAATCCTGAGCTTGCTGTGGGGAAAACAGTCACTCACTATATTGCAGGAGTGTAAGTTAGTATAACTTATATTGAGAAGATTTGGGCATTATCTATCAAAATTTCAAATACATACACCCTGGACCCAGTAATCTCGTTGCTAGAAATTTATCCTGTGCAAGATGAAGCAAGACAAAGTATGTACTAGATTCTTGACTGCAGTATTGCTTATAATACCAAAAAATGGAGGGAAATGCCCAGCAACGGGGAGAAGGGGTTAATTCAATAAAGTAATTAAATAAAATATGGAATAAGCTTACATTATTTAGGATGCTTTTTCAAAGAAAAAGAACACAAAGTTACAAATAAAAAAATAGGTATGTCATGTAAGTGAATACTTATTTAGAATGAGAAAAAACGATCACAACAAATGCTGGAGCCTTGGACATTAAGGTTGTTTTCTTTTGAGGCCTCTTAAAATAACAGTTGAGTAAACAGCCCACTACACAATTCCCAGAAACTTCCATCTTTCACTGGCTCTGTGGACTAAGGGACCCTGGTGCCTAAGCTGTATTAGCTTTACAGTAAATCCGCAAGAAAATCTAGAAGTATCTATGATGATGCATATGCTAAACTAATATCTAATTATTGTCATAATTTTACTTAATTTCTCGACATACATTTTTAATTTTTTTTTAAATGTGCCAACATATATAGATCAGAAATCTCAGATCTGTCATAAACAGGTAATAACTTCCTTAAGTTTACCATATCTGTAACAAAGCTTTTTGACATCACAAGCATTATATTTAGTGTGGGTTTAATTATTTTAATTAACACTGTGGTTTTCTGTCATTTTTATTATAAATAAAATACCTGATGTATATTCAACATTATATTTCAAGGTACTTAAAAGATCTTTAAATATACATGGAAAAATATCCATTTTCCTCCTCATTAAAAAAAAAAAAGACTCATGCTTTCTTCATGAAGGATTGATATGTCTGTGTTTGGCTGCTTTCAGCTTTGCCTAAAAGGTATTTTTCATGTGATGAGGAAAAGATATCTTAATGCATTTTGAAATAAAAACCCAAGCCTTTGATAAATGCCTAAGCATCTAGGCATTAAAAATGAAAATTCAATGGTAAATCAAAGCTAAATAAAAATTACACTACCTTCAACTTTTTAGCTCCAAGGTAGGGTTTTACACAGTAATATTAAAAAGAAAGTTTAATATGTGATAGCTGACAATTTCAAACTAATCCCTACTCTACCTTCTTTTTCTTTTATGAACCACTGGAGCAAAGTCCCACAGACAGCGTAAGATGAAACTCAGGTCCAGTACAAGCTTTTCAAGCCTAATCAAATGGGTGTAAAAACATATATAAAAAGATGAAAGTGCTTTGCTTTTACATATGGCAAAAGAAATCAGCGAAAAGCTGAAGAAAGAAGTGAGATGTTCCATAGGGGCAGGTTAAGTCTGATGCTAATGCTTACTTAAAATGGTGACAGTCTGGAGTAGTGAAGCCTTGCTGGGCTGCTTTAATTTCTCCCTGGAATAGCTCCCTCCCAACCTTCTGCAGCACATCAAAGTCTCTGGAGCTCAATTAAAATTGGATTATATTGAAATGCTCTATCTATGGGAACTGTGTGCTCACTAACACTTTTCTCTCCGTAATACTCCAGATGACAGTTGCCCATCCCAATTTAAACAGTTGTCATAGAGACGGGGAACTAAAGCCGCAGAAACTAACAATACAAAGGAAAGGTAAGGGCTAAGATTTCTGTGAATGAGGAGCTTGCTTTTTTCAGCAACACTGTTTATTACAAAGTAGGGGGGATACAAACAGTATTACAGTTTGTATCTTGCATGTGAATAGAAAGAGAGTTAACCACAGTAGCACTAAGATTATATCAACATATATGTCAAATGTTTCCTATTTGGGCACGTTCTGCTTTCTAAAAATTAAAGCTCAAATGTTTCTCCCAACAGATTGCAGCTATCAGAAACTACAGTAGTAAAGACACTATGGCTAGCAAATGCATAAAGTAAAGACGTCAATATCTACTTTTAATTGCAGGCACAACCCTGAAAGAATAATTTCTTGGCTTAGGATTTTTTTTTCCCTTTCCAACACTACAGTTTTAAAAGTTTTAATTTGGGGTTGAAATGATAAATCATGACTCTGCATGCATGTACATTTCAAATGCGCACCGATTTTTGGCAAATCCAGTTCACCTTAAAAGTGTCCCTATCGTTGACAAAGAAACACATTTCTTAAATTTGATTTTGGTTTTATTTCTGGTTTTAATTAGCAGGTATTCTATGATCTTCTATAATTTCTCTTCTTGACATCAAAGCCTATCAGCACAGGCAGAAAACTCTGTCAGCTTCCTAAAAGCCTAAGAATGAAGATTGCTTAAAATTCTGGCAGTTCTAAAGAACAGTGTATTTGCGAATGTAGACTGCTAGTAATGATACCATGTTCTCACGTAGATGGCATGTTTCTGGCACTAGAAAAACTCAACCTTTCTTGTAATTGGCTTATCCCAAGTCCTAAGATTGTTTTTCCTATCATTGTGCAGATCACCATGGAAATAAATTAATTGTTGCTATTTTATGGTGTATTGCACTGTTTTTCCTTTTAAGATCTCAATACCTGAGGTCCTTTTCCTCCTGGGAAGACTATGTTGGGCTTTCGAAGCAGCAACAAGGCAGAGTGCACAAAGTGCAGGCCAAAGGGGAAGGAAACAAAAATGTGTCAGAAAATCTAAAAACCGCACAGATCAAAATTTGTCAAAACAAGGCCCTGGTTTAAACCAACAAGAAGGGGCCCTACAGCTTGGGCCTTGACAAAGCACAGACTTTTTATTTATTTATTTATTTTTAGCCCAGCTGTAGAAAACACCATCTAATGAACCTGTCTGGGGCGCCTGTCCCCATCCTGTCAGGCATGTCAGGAAATGACAAGCACTGGGGACAGGCCGCCGCCAGTCATAGACAGGCCTGCCAGCTGGAGAGTCCAGCCCCAATCTAATCACACCACCAGAAAATAACTTTCATGCTTTCAGCTTGACAGGATGGACTTGAGGAAAAAAAAAAAAATTAGGACTGGAAACAATGCTTTTTGTTTCAATTACGTATCATTTTTACACAGCAATTAAAAGTAATCTACTAACACATGCAATCCCTGTTACTTCATACTGAGGCAACAAAGTATAAATGTCATTATTAGAAACACATACTACTTACTTTGATAATATGGGCAGGGAAAAAAGGGACATAGGACCACCTCTGTCTCTGTCCACAGAGAAGCTATATCATATCAGAAATTTAATATTTTCAATTCAGTTTATTGATATCAGAATCCCTCATGTTCAAAGAATTTTCTTGTAAAGATCACCAGGAAGCAGTAGTGCTGATTTTAGTTCTGGTGTTCTGAGAACCAATACATATGAAGAGAGAAACAGGATAAAACTAGCATTTTCAGATGGCTATAACATATTTCTGCCTTTTGTGATGTTGGAAAAAAAGAGCCATTGTGAATAAATACAACCCACTGAGAACATTACAACTTGGATCATGTTTATGAAGACTTGTAATAAAAAATCACACTCTGATTAAATAATTTCCATGAATCAGATGGTTGTTTCAGCATCATGTAGATCACCATATAAATACGTTCACGTTGCATGTAAGAGTTCAAAGTAAAGTTACATGTAAGATGCATAGGTTAACACTTCATTCAGTATATGCCCACATGTAAATAAATGATTATATAGTAAAATATACCTTATACTCATTAGGGTTTTTCACTCACATTTTCCATAGAGTAACTGCTAGCATTAACACTGAAAGCAAAAAGCCAAATACAGTGCTCTACGTGTGTTTCAGTCTGTATAAATGCATAGAACAGGCTTAAAGCGCTATTCATTCTGTTAACTAAAAGTAGACTCCTACTCCTCCTCATTTTTAAAGTCATGAATCCTAAGATTCAATATGAATGGTAGCAATATCACATCAAATATTAATTATTTGAAATATATTACTGAAAATACGTAGCTATCACATAATAACTGCCACTTATTGGCCTGGTCAGTTTGGTCAACTTCTATAACCGTTCTGAGCCTGTTTCCTCATCCATAAAAGAGCGAAAATGATGTTTGCCTCAGAGGGTTGTTGTGGATTAGAGAGTGGATTTAGGGTATCTGTCTCCAAGCCTAGAACACAGTATATGATTAACAAAGTTACTACCATTACTTCTTCACTTAAGAGAATGCAGAGAAGAGTAAACAATTTAAAATTAGGTTTACCCTCTACCAAATAATACTCCTTCTGGAGAGCATATGGGGCTGGATATTGCTTCTATTGTATAAAGAACAAGTCTTTCATAATAACCCAATCACACTGAAGTCACAATAAGTATACAGAAGGCAGAACCAAAACTGGAATATGTCCAAATGATGGTTATGACCCTTGCCCCCCAAAAAAGGACCAGGAGATCCTTAACAAACCCAAGAGAAAAGGACTTAGTTTTTCTCTCCTAAGACAATCAAGATGAAGTGGACATGCATTTAAAATTTCATATTTTCTTATACAAAATACATGTTTCTAACATATAATGATTTTACCCAAGCTCTCAGTATAATTTTGTCATTAGTTTGCTCAGTACTGCTTTATTGCCGCATTATTTAATTCATTTCAGTCATGTAGGAGCAAAGAGAGCTATGGCCTACTGACCTCAATTTTCACTTAAAGAAACAAATTTCCTTTTTGCAAACTAAGACAATTTTTCTCCTGTCAACCTTGTTTTAAAATATTAACCTTATTCCCATTACAGTAAATATTCATATTTGTCATCCAGACTTGCTTACAATTGCAACTTTAATCAAGTTATGAAATTGCTTCTGTTCTTAGTTTATCTATCCCCCAAAACAGATGAAAAATATATGTTTTCAATGAGCTATCTTTATTACCATATAAATGCACTTAAAAGAATGTCTTCTTTATTTTTGCTTGGCATCAACTAACATCTAGAAAGGGAACAAAACAAGCAAAATAGAGTCGGATTATAGGTTTTCCTGACAATGACTATATACAGCGTTTCTGGAAATCTGTGTAATTGGCTTGCCCTCCTGTTAAAAGCCATCATAATGGATATACTCATTCCTGGAGTAAAACTATTGGATGTATGAACAACTGTGAAAATTGAGTAGGAAGTCTAAATCGAACAGGATCAAATTACTATAATGCATCCATAAAACAATGTGGAATTCCCAAGAAAGAGGAAGGAGAATGAAACCATGACAGAATACAACTTGTACCTGTAATGTTTTCTTTCATAAAAATGATCAGAAGCAAATATGGTGTAATTTTATGATACACTAAAGTTGGGTGTTGGGTACATGGCGTTTGTTTTATCACTCTGATTTTTCCTACTTATCTGACTATTTCATAATAATGTAATATATGAACACAACAAAATTAGAAGTACTGAATGTATGCTTTTATATCTATATTTACGGTTACCATTTTCAAATATTCAACTTTATTTCATCATCACAAAATCACTGTGTAATGAGTAGGGAAGGAGTTTTTATTCCCATTTTGCTAGTGAGGAAGAAAAGACTTAGTGAGACTGACTGACTTCCATCAAGGTCACAAGAAATCTGAACCCTGGCAGAACAGAAGTACCCTGCCTCAGAGTTCTGATATAAAGTAACACTTCACCATAAATATGGGGGTTTTCTCACATTTATTTCATTCATATAGTAATATTTACCAACAATCTCTCTAATTATTTCATGCATGTCTTGGTAAACATTTGATGATTTGATATACAAATGTATATCAAAGTGAAGAGACTAAATGTTTTAAAAGCAGTAACATTTAATAGGCTTTGATAGTAACTCATTTCTGATAAGCATCAATTTGCTTTAAATATTTTCTGAAATATGGTAGGACCCTCAAAAAAATAAAGAATCAATAAATTTTATGACTTGGGATAATTCTAAATAAATATCAATTTTAGTTCTCTTTGTAAAAAAAAAAATAGGTCCACATCAATGATCAGTATATATTATGCCCTACCTATATAATGCTGCCCAGGTAAAAGTCTCCTACTCATTCGTACAGGTAGTCTTTCTCAAAAATAGCTTGCATGCTGATGAGGAACATCCAGATAAGTGCCTGTAGTTCTGTTTACCTTGGTGTAAAGGAAACTTTATTTGGAAGAGAGGTGTTTTATATTTTTCTATGATAAACCAATCAGTAAATTTAATTATATGATTTACATTTACATACACTAATTAATGTAACTTTTTAATAATATAAAATAAAATCTAGGTGATGTATTATGCCATTTGAGTCATCCTTGGAAAATATTTAGCTTTATTGGGTTTGCTGGTTAAATATGACAAACTCAATGTAATATACCAGGTTGAAATAAAGGGATTTAAAAATGGCAATCCTGTTCAGTGACATAGAACTTGATACAGAACTTTCTCTAACCAGAATAAATAATCTATGGAGTTCATAGGTTGAGGACAGTCCAACTAAATGGAGTTTACAGGAAACACTAGGAGGCACTTGGGGGAGGGGGTGGGGGAAGGCCATAAGAGGAGGTGGGGAGGTGAGGTGAGGGGAGGCACTTCTGGGGCACTCCCTGGACCCCTTTCCTCATTTAGACTACATTGTTCATTGCTGACTAGTTGTTTGGAACGTGTCCAAAAGATCTGATTTGTTCCTTGGGAACATATTCTTCAAGAGTGGAATCCTTCTCTTCTTTTTTGACCTATGGCACAGATCGTCCTTACGGATTCTGTGTTGGCTGGGCAACGTGCAGTGTACCTACAGGGAGCAAATGAAACTCTGAAGCTTCCTCTGTCCAGTGCCCCCGAAAGAACTTATTACTAAAGACATCCTACCAAGGTTCATTTGGATTACTGTCACTGTTAGGAGTAAATACAGCAACAGAGCATTCAGGGAACAATAAATATTAAAACATTATCATGGAATATGATGAAAATATCAATACAAGTTCTTAGTTTTAAATGTTTCAACTGTCAAAAAAGAAAAAGAAGATATGTGAATTTAGCATTCAACTTAAATCTTTAAAAAAAATGGCAGAAAAATATATCAAAGGAGAAAGGTAGGAGGAAAATAGTTAAAAATAAAATCACCAGAAAATTAAAAAGCGAAAATTTTATGTCTAAAAACTGTACCTTTGAAAAGACAAGTAAGAAAGACAACTCCTTGGTACATTATCTTTTAAATGGAGGGGAAAAAAAAGCCATAAACAAGAAAAAAGTAGGGCTGCAACAACTAATATAGAAAGATGCTTAAAATTAAAAATGAATACTCTGAAGACTTGTATGTATTTAAGAATAATTTCTCTTTTACATTGTGAAGCAGCTCGCAGGAGAGGCAAGCATCTGCTTTCTCTACTCCGTGGCTATCCTCTCCCAGAGCGAGACCTTCCGCCCTCCTTCACGAGGTCCCATTTCAAGTCACTGACTCAAATCAGAGTGTCCAGCCCAGGCTGCTTATAAGTTGCAGTCCCACAGTCCAATGTCCACCAGACCTCTTCAGCTGAGTGTCTTACAGGAAACTCAATGTGTTATGTCCAAAATGAAACTTATGTTCTCCTCAAAACTTGCTCTTCTTTCTTACGAAATGTAAACTTCAGCGCTCGATCATTCCAAAGTCAGATGTGAAAATTCACCGTGCACTTTATGAGTTATGTGAGTTCATGCAAAGTACCTAAATTCTTGAAAGCTTGTATTTCTCATCTCTAAACTAGTGAAAATATACCGTTCACAGAGACATTATGATGATTAAGTTAAATAATATAATAATAATGGAAAGGTCTTTAGCACAGTACTTTTGTGTAACGCAAGTACTCAGAGCAAGTGGCAACTATCACAGTGGTTAAGTTCTTATTGTTATCTCCAAGAGCGGCACTACTATTCATGAAGGAATCAAAGCTAAAATTTGGGACTTATCTGTAAACATTCCCGTTCCTTCACTCCCTGTATCCAGTGGGTGGCTCAATCTTGCTGATTCTAGCTCCAAACCATGTCTCAAATGTGCCCTTTCCTCTTCTTTTCCACTGCTGACGCTCTCACCTGGGTCTCTAATCTTTTCAAATCTGGCCTCCATGGTGCCCTGACCTCCAGGCTTGCCTGACCTCCAGCCCTGGCATCTTGATAGCTACACTGTGGCTGCCTGTCAGCTCCCCCTCCAGGTTCCCCCCCCCACCCGCCACCCCTGCTTCACACACTCCACGGAAGCTCTGCTGTTCTCAGAACCTGTGTGCTTCACCCCTCCCTGCTTTTGCAACCTAATTGCTTCTATCTCTTTGGAATGTCCTGCTTCCCTCTGTCTGACCCACTGCTGACGGTTCATATTTGAAAATCCTGTCATCCTCCAAACTGGGCTGCTTGTTCCTTCTTTCTTCTGGCATAGTATACAGAGGGAAGGAAACACCGAAATAGTTAAAGAGAGGAACTTTTTGGGAGTGTGTATCCCAACTATCCCCATATTCTCTGAGAAGTTCTCCCATACTGTCAGGATATGCCCTGCAAATTACACTGGTGTGTGGCCCTGCTTCTCCTTAACCACAGCTGATTTAGACCAGGGTGAACATGGGTTGCAGACGCTAGCCCACGAGATTTCCTCTCGCTGGGGAATGTGAAATTGGAATTTTAGTTGATGTTGGAGAGGCAGTGAATTGCAGAAAGCTGTAGTGGCTACTTCTGGGTTTTAGACAGGGGGATCTGGGGACACTGGGGGTGTGGAGATAAGTGACAAGCAAGCAGGAGCTGAGACAAGAGACCATATGGTCACGAAAGGGAGAAATCTAGACCTTCCAATTCTTTGGAAATTTGTGTTTTCCAATTTTCAGTTCCAGTCTCTCGTCAAGCTCAGCTGTACTTGTCACTGGATTCTATGAACTACTCCTAACTGCTTACAATAAATGATCTTTTAGATTAAGCTAGTTTGAGTTCTATTTCTTGCAACCAAATGCTCCCTGGAAGTTCGTAGTTGTGATAATAATGGGATCAGGATTAGAACTTGTGGGTGGCACTTTGCTGCTTAAATCCTATCATATTCTGCTTTCTCTGGTAGGGTTCTTGACTGAGAAAATATACAAGAGAGAATAATACCCAGATGCAAAGCTAAGATTTTTTTTTTTTTTAATTAATAGCTGAGATTATCCTCTCTGGTTGCAAGGCTCTTCTGCCAAGAGTTAGATTAAAGAATTTGGTGTGGAGTTGAAGTCAAAGCAAGGCTTCTACCCCCCAGCATGAAAAGAGACCTTGGGGTATATGTACCTGAATAACCCTGTGGGGAAATACTGGGCTAGACTTCAAGAGGAATCTATTCAACTTAATGATTCTGTGGAATAAAAGGAAGAAAACAGGCTGGCTAGCCTACTGTGAGGGATCAGTTCTGTCCAGATGTGTTTACCTCATGGGAGCATGGACAATTTAACATTATACCGACCCTACCAGTGGTGAATTTTTATGGCCCAGTGAATACTTCTGGCTCTGGAAAATCAGAGTAGAAATTCCTTTCCCATGGGAAGAGCAACAAAAAGCTTGTGCTGAAGTTTCTTCTCTATGGACGAAGCAGGGATTTGAGGAAATAAAAGGATCGCTCTTTAACAGAAGTCTCCTCATCAGTAAAAATTTGTCAGAAAAAAAAAGTTGAGTTTATGGAATCATAAATAAATCATGAGTTTCAAGGGCAACCTCTCCAATTGAAACAATAAAGACACTTAGAAACTTCCAGAGAACTTTACTCTGGTTTAAGGGAGAGAGTTGTGAGAAGCTAGAAGACTGTGTCCTTTTCCCCTGTGGGGTCAAGATGGAAAGAAAATCAGGCTGAAAGTCACATTTAATGGTCTAGGAAAAGGGAGAGGAGGAACGAGTTCCTGGGGCTGTCAGGGGAAAAAAGGAGGCAACTGGTCATTTGGTTGGTGTCCCTGAGAGCCTCGCTGACAAAATGTCCTGGATTTATCTGCAGTGTGCTCTTCCAACCCTGGATTCCAACTCTTACCTGCTCCTCAACTAGTGACGACACTGGCACATCTTCCCTGACTACCCTTATCCTACTTAGAATCCCCTGTCCTCAGTGCCACTGGAGCTAAGGGGAAGAAATACTCCAATCTTGCAGGGAGACATGTGGTTGCCTAATGCCTTTTATCACTGAAGCACTGTTACACATGGCGACTATATCAATATTAGGCACTTTAGGCTTGGCTTCTACCTAACGAAGTCATCAGATTAAGTTATGCTCTTTATTTCCTCTGTAAAGCGTACTGACTCAACGTCTACCTTATATTGAATGCTGTTTATTTATTTTTTAAAGATTTTATTTATTTGAGAGAGAGAGAGTGTGAGAGAGAGCATGAGAGGGGAGAGGGTCAGAGGGAGAAGCAGGCTCCCCACTGAGCAGGGAGCCTGATGTGGGGCTCGGTCCCAGGACCCCGGGATCGTGACCTGAGCCAAAGGCAGACCCTTAACCAACTGAGCCACCCAGGCACCCCTACTGAATGCTATTTAAAAGGCTAATATTATTTTTTTAAAGTAAATGAAACATATTTCATTCATGAATGCTTAGGAAATCTGAATATTAAAGGAGATGATATTATCATCAAAAGCATTTCTATATAAATATTTGGGAATATCAATGTGATGGGAACTATATAAAGCCCATTACAGAGACATGAATGACCTCACCCTTAAGTTTATAAGTTGAAATATAAAATGAGAATAATCTATTAGTTACAACCAATTAAATAAAACTAAAATCCTAACTTACCTGATACTAAGAAGTGTCATTTTGGGCCCTGGTGAGTAGACTAGAATTTTGAAATTTGGATCATATGAGACCATGAGGAAATTTCTACATTTCTTTTTTAATTTTATTTATCTATTTTGAGAGAGAGAGAGAGAGAACCCATGCACAGGAGCCCATGAGAGCAAGAGAAGGGGGAGGGGCAGAGGCTGAGGAAGAGATTGAATCTCCAGCAGACTCCCCTCAGTGCGCAGAGCTCAATGTGGGGTTCTATCTCACAACACTGAGATCACGACCTGAGCAGAAACCAAGAGTCGGTTGCTTAAAGGACTGAGCCACCCAGGTGCCCCTCTATGTTTCCTCCGCAAAAAGACTGGATTCAAAAACAGCTTTTAGGATGAGAAGACAAAAGAAGCCTTGATAGTTAAGGGAAGTTTGAACTTAAAAAGAAAGGAAGAAAAAGAAACCTAGGCATCACAATCTAAGGAGCAGTCTGAAAGGTTGTTTAGAAGGCTAAGTAGCATAGTGTGGGTCAATCCATCAATGTTAATTTCTCCTCTTCGCAGTGGAGTTCAAAATTTACCAAATCCAAAGGTGAGAAAGGAGCAAATTCTGCTCCTTTTGTCATTTTCTGCCCTTGATTTGGGCTTACAGTCACTCAAGAACTGCTTTCCTATGGTTATTGGAGCGGCAGCAAGTGTAGTAGAAAGTGTCAGCCTCTATGAGGTTCCCACAACATGACTCCCCCAAACGTTCGGTAGGATGCAGAGCACATTGTCCCTGACCCACATTACACCAGTAATTAGAATCATGTGGCTAGCGTTAGCAAGCAGGGCAACTACGTGTCCTCACCTGATTGGGCATTTGTGCACAAAAGTAGTTAAGTTGTTTTAGTTCTTCTCATAAAACTGCAGGGGTGTGTTTTCTGTAAGTGCAATAAGTAATACCATTCTACCCATTATGTGGTATAATTATGACTAATGCTTCCTGCCTTCTCTAAAAGTTAAGGCAACTGGATAAACTCATGAGTCAAAGTTAAGAACTCCCATCATATAACATCTCTTTTGCTAGAACAAAGACATGTAAGGGTCCTGTGCCACAGGAGAAAAGCATGGACTTTGGCATTAAAGAAACTTCAGTTCCACTCCTGGCCCTGCCGAGTTACTGCTTTTGTGATTTGGAGCAAATGATTTGGACTCTTACAGTCTGTTTCCTCATGTGTAAAATGGGGATGAATAATAACTACATTTTAGGGTTGTTATAAGGAATCAAGATTTAGCTATTTCTAAGTATAACATAATAAAGTGCTCTGTATAGCTGTCTTATCTCCATATCATAAATGTACCAGTAAGAGTTCAATAAATTTGATTCAAATGTCATATGAAAAGAGCACTATCTTCCCAACTAAGCAGGAAACTTCCTGAATGCAGGGACTGGTTCACTTCCACATACCCAGGACTGAACAAAGTGCCTGGTCCATGTAAGCCACTCAGTAAATCCATGTTCAACAAATGGTAACTATTTGATCATAAATCAGGATGTACAGATGCAAACTCAACAAGAAAAAGAAAACCCTTAAAAATGTAAAATAAAAAATCACAAGGTTAATATTAAATTTTGACATGGGAAAATCAAGTATAAGGAAAAGTGATATAAATTAAAAACTACTTGAGTTCATTAGAGAACTTGATTTAATTCAATTCACCAAATATTACTGAGTTTCTTGCTAGGGTTTTGTGAACTTTGGAGCCAGGAAAACTTGGGTACAAATTACATGTTTGGAGAGTTAAAGAAGAGAGAAATATGTACACCTGATGGATTTGGGGAAAACTTCCTATCAAAGATAATATTTGATGAGGGCCTTGAAGGATGGCTGGTCGGTAAAAGATGGAAAAGGGATGCAGGGTGGACTCCAGCAGCCTAAAAAAGGCAAGAGAGGTTTTAATGTCAGGTTAAAAAACTTCTAGGGGAGCCTGGGTGGCTCAGTCCATTGAGCATCCAACTCTTGGTTTTGGCTTCGGTCTCAGGGTGGTGAGATCGAGCCCCGCATCAGGCTCTGTGCTCAGCGTAGTCTGCTTAAGATTCTCTCTCTCCCTCTCCCTCTGCTCCTGCATGTGCTCTTTCTCTCTTTAAAATAAATAAACAACAATCTTTAAAAAAAACCAAAAAACTTCTAATTCCAATTGGCAATAATGCCTGGGTGATTAGAGGAAGAAGGCATCTTCTAAAATCAGGAAGAGGAAATTAGGGGAGAAAAGGAAAATGATGAGTTTGGTTTGGGGCAAGCAAAACATCCAGAGAGGGCTGTTCAGCAGAGCAGGTAGCTAAGGAAATGGAGCTACGGAGAGAAGACATGACTACAAAGAGATATTTGGCATCATCTGTACAGAGAGACAGCTTAAGGCATGGCGAGAGATTCAATCTCTACGGTAGAGAATTCAGGAAGTGGAAAAAACACACCTTTGAGAATGGGGGAATCCATATGGAGGGTGCAGCTAGTGAGAAAGACCTCAGGGCCAGTGAATTAGTGGAGCAGTGCTGCTGAGGATTTCGGAAGCTCAGTGTCAAATGCTGTGCAGAAATCAAGGAACGGTAGGACAGAAAAAAGCCACTGAATTTAGACATCCAAAGATCTGAACTATGGGATTGATGCAAAAAGGCAGTTAATTTTGACTGCACATACACGGTATGGTATAGACAAGAGTAGAGGGCCATACGATGTTTGAAAGATCATGAGCTTTGGAGCCAGGACAACCTGGGTTTGAATCCCTGACACTTCCTAGTTGTGAGCTTGGACAAATGACACGACACGTCTGAATTTTAGTTTCCTCTTTGGTTAAGTGGTGATAATGACATCTAACTCACTTAGCTGTTTGTGAATATTAAGTTAGATAATGTATGGTGTGTAAGTGTCTAATACAGTGTCTGGCACACATTAGGAGCATGACAAATGTTAGTTTCTTTTCCTCGCTCTGTGGAAAACACAAGGCAGAGGATGCTCCCTTAGTGAAGCAAAACTTAAGACAGAAAGACATACATGAAAAGTAGTAAAATATCAAAGATCAGTGTGGCATGATTAATGAATTTAAAAATCAAATAGTACATGGAAAGAACACTGGATCAGGTGTCTGAAGAGGTTGGTTCTATTCCTAACAGTATCATTTACTACAGAATTACTTGGATAAACTCATTTAATTTTCTGCTCCTCAGTTTTCCCATTTAAAGAGCTGAAATAGGAATTCTGGTTCTGCTCACCAAAAATGACTATTTCAAGGATCAAATATGAAAAGGTATATAGGAAGACAGTTTGAAAATTATTTATACAGTAAAAACATGGTAGCATTTGGTAACATTATTGCTCTGCATGTTTGTATATGTATGTGCATATTGAACCGTTGGTTACCAGCTGCATATTAACGATGAATAATTCTCAATTCTCACTGATACCTGAATCCTGACCCTTTGTTACCTTTCCTGAATATATAAACCCATTATGTAGACAAGGATGAAATTTAGACTTCTTTACTCAAATTAGTCTTCGACTCTGAGTACATCCACTGGCCACATATTTAAGCATGTAATTTGATCATCTGACTCTCATATAGGCTCAGTACACACACAAAAAATATTTTTAAGGTTTCTGCAACATTTAAAGGTTAACTCAGTATGAGGTGTAAATTACAATCAGAAGGGAATCCATGTCCCAAAAGGTTTCTTAGATTCCAGCAAAACACCTGTGCTACTATTTTGCAACCAGAAGGACAGTGGTTGCTATATTATAATTGTACCTTAACTGCAGGTGATATAACGTATGCTTCGGAATAATTGGCCAGATGAGAAGTTATAAGAAACAAGTGATAGAGGAAAACAGAAATGAAGACGTTAGCATTTTAAATTTTTAATTACACCTTCACTTAATGAAAAGTAAATATATTTACTATTTACTATCATCTAAGAGAAACCAATATTACATGAAAGGGAAATGTGCTGAGAATATGAAAGGAACAGACAAAATGGATTATAAAATGCATTGTTTCCTTAGCCTAATGATTTTAGGATGATCAAAATAACAACCTAATGGATTATGAAATGTTTCATCACTGAATGTGAATCTCTAAATTTAAGAGAACAATTTTGGGGGCAAGACATGGAAAAATGCATTTTGAAATTCCATCATTTTTCTTCTTTAAGGTATAACTAATAATGAAAACTGCTGCCAACAGAAGGATAAATATTCTGCTGGATTTTTTGTGGTGGCTTCAGAACACTCGAAAGGTGATGGTGATTATGTGTTTTTTGATACGAAGGGAGGGGACTACAAAGTGCCTTGTCAGTTCTCTCCTCCTTGCTCTGAGCACCTTCCTCCCCCGCCTCCCCAGTCTGGAATTTCAGGAGCAAAGAGCACAAAAGAGCTGATGAGCAATGAAGGCTTCACCCTTCCTCAATTAATCTTGTCTCTCTACCTTTGCTTTTGCTTTCCCTCTACATGAAGGTAATAATGACACCCTCATCCATTATCCTTTTACCCCTGTTATTCTCGTGAAATTGCTTAATAATATGTTACAGATTCGCCTTCACTCACATAATTCTTCCTGTCATTTGCAGTATATCATCCTACAAACATACAGCCCACTTTCCCTGGCCGTTCTTTGAAGATTATTGTCAGTGACATCTTCAGGATGCGTCTAGAATCTGGAGCATCATTTCTGTTGCAATGGGGAATTACACTGACTTATCTGTCATTGCCAAAAGCACAACAAGCAATTCAGTGTTAATGCAAAGGTAACACAGGTTTTTATCCTGCTGCCAGAACCAGAGCTCTTGTAAATTTATGCTAATATAGCCCTTTTGGAGTTTAATAACCTCTTACCCTACTGGAAAAAGAACGCCCCCCCCCCACACATACACAAACACATATGAACTCACACCCCCATACACTGGAACTGGAGCCGACCAACTGGTAATTTTACTCATCTTCAATCTTCTTTTTCACACGAAAGTTAATTTCACTTGAGTATTATATAGACCAGCGACAGAAAATAGGGGAAATGAAAAGATGCCATTTCAATCACTAAAATACCAAATTCTTTTTGATGAGAAAATATTTTCCACTCAAAGAATTAACACAAGTTCCTCCATGAACGTTGTTGCTGTTGTAGTTCGCTTTTCTATCAAGAGTTCAAGACCACTACAAATGAGCAGTTTTCCCTGATTGAGGGTGGCATTCCAGAGGGACCCAGGCAATCCAGCATGCGTGCCAAGTCTGACAACACAGGACAAGCTGGTCGGCGTGCAGTAATTTGACTAATTATACCGGATTAGAGCATATTAATGCAAGCTGTTTTCTCCAAAGCTAATGACCTGCTGACTGGGTTCTGTTAGGGCCCACTAGGTCTACAGGCAGCTAAAAAACAAAGCCCTGTTTTGTAAGCCCTCGTCATTTCACATCAGCAAATGAGTATATCAAACTACTGAACAGCAAAATGTAAGCGACGTTTTGTCTGCTATAAACTCATACAGCCTGCCCTCGCTTTCCACCTCAAGGGCTTCTTTTATATAAAATTGATGTCAGTTTCTTTCTATTTTTCTTTTCTTTTTTTTTAAGGAGTAGCTGAGAAGTCAAGTCTGGGAGAAAAAGGAAATAATTTTAGGAGTATGTTATTGTTGGAGGGGTAGAGGCTGCTGTTTTGAAACAGGGTTCATGTGAAAACAATTTTAAATGTATACTAATTTTATCACACATCTACCTTTCTCAATCACAATGTTACAAATAGTTAATGAGTACCAAAAGCCGATTACTGTGTAATAAGATCTTTTCCATCTCAAACTTTATTTGAAAGACATTTCTAAGCCCAAAGGGATTTTTATACTTTAGAAAAGCATCTGGATGATTTTAAAATTACGTAAATATAGAAAAATGTGATATATTAGTATTTTCAAATTATCTGTTCCTTTCTTTAAAATTTGGTCACGTTTAACTAAAAACTAAGCTAGGAACTTTAACACGTCCCTGAGCGTGTTAGGGTTTACATAACTTTTATATATATAATATATATATATAATATATATATATATATATATCTTGCTTCTGAAAAGATGTAAAGTGACTTATTGAGGTATATAAAATGTGATTTGAATTAAAGGTCAAAAATAGAAAATGAATCTCAATGTAAGACTGATAATAACAATAAAAAGTATACCACAGAGTCATTTAAACTTCCTTTGTTTAGGCTACAGATCTGTGAACTCCCACCAGCCAATTTGGAAAAAGAAGTAATAAATTCACCACAAAGTTAATAAGATAAAAACAAACTGGTTCGGGAATAACTGCACAATTATTTCTAAAGCAAAGCTAGAAATGAATTTACACCAAGGGTTTTCACAAAAAGGGCACTGTATCGTGCAAGAAATAATGTCTCAACAACATCCTTACACTGAATTTCGAGGTGTACGGTATTTCCCAAAGCACAGGTCAGAAGCAAATGAATCCTATTGAGGGGTAGGAAGAGAGACCCCACACTTGCCTTCTGAGAGCAGGAGGCTCATCCACAGTTTCTGTGCAAGGGGCCCACCTTCCAGGGCTGTGAGGAGCCTCCCCTGGGTAGAATCAATGGCAGCTAATCCTTAGGGTTGCCAGTGCTCTGTGGTTTGGCCAGGCTCAAGAATATGAGCTCAGTGAATCAGATTCCCATAGAGTACTGGAAATAAGAAACACAGAAAGAACTGTGTACCTGGCAGTTAGGAACAGATGTAGAGAGGCCAGGGGAGCCAAAGTGGGAGCTGGGCAAAGCTGAAAATTCAAGTGAACCAAAGCTACGATTAAGTATAAGGAGGATTCTCTGTTTACGGAGAAGAAAAGAACACTCGTAGATGAGCAGACTAACTGGTTTATGAAAGATGGATGAGGAGAGCAGTCCCTAGAGCTGACTTAGTTTTTTTAGTTTTACAACTCTAGACCATGCAATAAAGTCCCTTTTTCTTGAGGTAATTTGAATGAAGTCTATTCCATGAAGTCAAGGAATTTAACCAGAAAAGAGGCCAACATGGTGATCCAGGCTCACGGTTTCTGCTACTCAGGTATAATCCAGAAGTAGAGAATATTTAGGAATGAACAAACTTTTTCACATTTAGGCAATCCTCTATAAATAATGTTTCATGCAGCCCAAACTGGAATTGTCATCGGGCAATGGGTGAAGATTTTGCTTCCTGTCACGCACCTATAGTGCAACTAATGTATGGTAGGAATTAAAAGCAAAACCACATGCTTTCACTGACAATTCAAGACAGGGGTGAGTTTGGCAAGCTCTTTTGGAAATCTAGGTTTTTTTCTTTCTCTCTTTTCTTTCTTTCTTTCTCTTTCTTTCTTTCTTTCCTTCCTTCCTTCCTTCCTTCCTTTCTTTCTTTTTCTTTCTTTTTTAACAACCTACCTAAAGAGAAGACTACACTTCATTTCTACTCTGGGTAACCAGGACCAGGGCTAAGATTCATTTGGGAAGCTCAGTCTGAGTCCCCTCTAATGCAGAGACTGACAGAAAATCTCATCTTTAGATTTTCACTCCAGAGCTAATAGTCATAAAATTCTTTGTTTAAAATAAACAGCAAACTAGAAGAAGAGAGAAATATCAAAAAGTCTACATTGGACATTAAAATAAGTTTCAGTAAAGGTATCCACACAGGGTCCAATTTCAAACAATACTACTTTTTAGTCACCCTACTAGAGTAACTATTTGCAAACACTACCCTTTAGATGACTCCTTTTCACTGCCACTACCCTAGCTTAGGCCTTCAAAAACCCCTTCAGCATTGTTGTCTTCAAATTCTTTCTTCATACTAAAGTCAGAGTGATTATTATTTGGAAAAGGTAATATGGTTAAAATACTTTAATGGCTTCTCCTTCCTAACGCCTGATAGGAAAGTATAAACTTCTTGATATGGTTTACAATCTCCCTCAGAATTTGGCACTACCCTCTCTAGTCTAATTCTTGCCAGGACCTGCCCCTTACACCTTCTCGATATACAGAGGCTCTCAAACCCTTGAATGTATCCTTTTCTCTCTCAGGCCTAGGCCTCCAAATTTGGTCGCCCAAGAACAGGCAGTGAAATTGAACAGATCTGAATTCTACTGCTCAGTTCTATTAATTTTTAGCTCTGTGATCTTGAGAAAATACTCCACTTTGTTGAGCCTCCATTTCTTCATCTACCGATTGGGATAATCCTATCCATATTTAAGGAGTTGTGGAGATAAAGTTTTGTATGTAGGTGCTCAGCGAATGATAGGCACTTATAATTACTTTAGATGGGGACACCAATCTACCAATAATTAATATTTATTTAAAAACATCAGCTTGGAGGGGGGGCGCCTGGGTGGCTCAGTTGGTTAAGCGACTGCCTTAGGCTCAGGTCATGATCCTGGAGTCCCGGGATCGAGTCCCGCATCGGGCTCCCTGCTCAGCAGGGTGTCTGCTTCTCCCTCTGACCCAACACCCTCTCATGCTCTCTCTCTCTCTCTCTCATGCTCTCTCTCAAATAAATAAATAAAATCTTAAAAACAAAACAAAACAAAACATCAGCTTGGGGAGCCTGGGTAGCTCAGTCTGTTGAGTGGCCAGCTCTTGGTTTTGGCTCACATCATGATCTCAAGGTCCTGGGATCAAGCTCTGCATCGGGCTCCATGCTCAGTGGGGAGTCGGCTTCAGGATTCTCTCTCTCTCTGCCCCTCCCCCTGCTTGCTTGCTCTCTCTTTAAAATAAATAAATAAATCTTTAAAATAAGTAAATAAATAAAAACATCAGACAGTTTTGGTTGACTCTAGCCTACACTGTAATATAACTCAAATGGTCTTTGTAGTCCTAGGAAAAATTATTTTTTTAAAGATTTATTTATTTATTTTAGGGACAGAGAGCGAGTGAGTGAGCATGAGTGAAGGGAGGGGTAGGGGGAGAGGAGAGACAGAATCTCAAGCAGACTCCCTGCTGAGCACAGAGCCTGACATGGGGCTCTATCTCACAACCCTGAGATCATGACCTGAGCTGAAATCAAGAGTCAGATGCTTAATCGAACGAGCCATCAGGTGGCCCTAGGACAAATGATTATGATAGAAAAAGAATATAACTAACATGTTAATCAGGCCATTTCTGAGCATTACACAATAAGAGTTGCATTTAAAATTAAAGAACACACAGAAGAGGCTGGCCCATGTGGTAGCTGTGGAGGTGGTGAGAAGTGGTAAAATCCTGCATATATTTTGAGGTAGAGACAACAGGATTTGCTAAGAGACTACACATACGAAGTAGGAGGGAGAGAGAGAGAAGTCAAGGATAATTCCAAGGTTTTGGCTTGAACAAGTGGATTGATGGAATTCCAAGAACTTTGATAAGAAAGACTGCGAGTAGAACAGTGTTTTTGGATTGGGGCCAGAGGAAAGCAAAATAGGAGTTCAGGATTGGACAAGGTGATTTTGATTTACCTATTAGACACCCAGTAGAAATGACAAGTAGGCAGCTGAAATACAGAGTTCGACACAGAGATTCAGGCTAGAAATATACATTGTAGAATTTCAGGATATAGAAGATATTTGAAGCCATATGACTGAGTGGGATTACCAAGGGAGTAGCTGTAAAAAGAAAGAGAAGTGGTCCAAGAACTAAGCCTTGAGGCACTCCAGTCTTGGGTGGTTGAGGGGAAAGGAGGATTCGGCAAAGGGGACTGAAAAGGAAAAACAAGGGAGGAAAGTATATTGTAGGTACAAGGGGAAGCATTAACAGGAGATCCTTATTATTTTACACATCCAAAATGGCTGGGTGGATATTAAAAAGAAGTCCTGAAATGTGAAATTAGATGACTTACAGTCCTTTCCAACCCTATGGCAAATGGTTTTATAATTTGAAAAATGATGTGGAGTTAAGGAACACTGAGCTGGGAATGAAGAGTGGGCTGAGCTACTTCTAACTAGTTGTATGACCTGCGACAATTTGGGGGCCTTATTTGTTCTAAAGAATTGGAATGAAATAATTTATTGCAAATGCTAACTCTAACTATTTAGGGGGTAATTTACTTAGGATTTATCCTCTGACTATGTTGCAGGGAATGAATGAGCGAGTAACAGAATACTAATGCTTTTTCGGGCGCTAGGCATCTGCTAGTTCTTAGTACTATTTAAATTTTCCAAAGATCCTATGAGGTAGGTCTTAATGGTCCCAACTCTTGGATGAGGAAACTCAAGATCTGAAAATTTAAATGCCTTTATATCCAAGTGTGGCTAACTGTACAGCCTGGGCTGTTTTAATTATGACATCCTTTTGCCACAGTTCTGTGTAATAATTTCAAATTACTATTGCTACATTAATATATATGTACATATATGTCTATATTTATGAATTATCAAACACCACAAAAACCTAATAAGCAGGCTTATCAATCTAACAAAAGTTTTTCTAATAACTTAACAAGTGCCATAAATAATAATAAATCACACATAAATTTAATAGATAAAACTGGAAAGATTCAAGAGAATCAGATGAATTAATATGGATCTGGTGTTAAATGATTACAGGAATTTGATTTTTCAACTTATCAGTTATTTAAAAGGAATTAAAGATTAACTGAAAGTAAACATTATTTTTATACACAAATTAAAACATTTGTAAACAAAATAAAGTCTGTAAGGTGAACTTAAAGACTAAAGTAGAAAGAAAGTTTTCTACCTTTAAAACTGATGAAAATTAATTAATTGAATATTGATTAAAACACAATTTTTAAAAAGTCCTCATGCACAAAAGATCTCCCAGATACTAAAATTTACTAATACCTGTGAGATTATTTATTACATTAACCTTTTTGATGAGGAAAACATAGTTGCCAAGGAAATTTTCCCAAGAGACAAAGGAAATTGAGAGCCAGGAGTTTTTAACACATTTCTTCAAGACTGTACTCTGGCTATCTCTTGTAAGACGCAATCACACATTCAAAATCCATTTTAGGCCTAGAAAAGTATTCCTGATGTAAGAAAACAATTGAGAAATTTGTTTTTATGCACATTACATGGAAAAATAAGAAGATGAAAGATTATTGAGTAAAAATGGAGCATTTAAACAATAAAACCAAGTGGTTATACTTCCAGTTTGGAAGTCTTCCATTTTTCACTTCTAATTCTCAAACTCCAGAACACATTGTTTTGGTGTCACTAAAATTCTAGATTAGCCACAGAGATGTAGTGAGTCGGTCTTAAAGCAACAAAGATTAAAGGCCAAATATCTATCACTGCAATAATGATGATTTCTACGTCTTAACTTCAAAAAAGTCAGTTTTCAGCTCTATGTTTGGACTCATATGGACAGAATAATTTCTAAATAAGAATATATATGTTTTATTTAGATGCATTTCTCAGTAAGTACGGTAACACCACTTAAGTCTCATTATGATTAACTTTAAGAAATGTTATTTTGAATTCTGCTTTTTGCCCATTTGCTTTCTTTACAATAATATGTTTCGTATTACAATAATATGTTTTTGTATATTTACTTTTAAAAGTCCATTAATACAAGCCAGCCATTTACAGAGATAAATGATGTTCTGAATAGTAATATTTGTATTTATTACTGAAAAATAAACAACATTCCATTTAAAAATGTACATTGATAAAAGGATTGTTTTCAGAGAGAGAGAGAGAGAGAGAGTGTGCATGCGTGTGTGTGAGGGAGGGGGTAGGGGCAGAGGCAGAGGGAGAGAGAGAGAGAGTCTTAAGCAGGCCCCAGGACCTGTGCAGGAGCCCAAAGCACGGCTGGATCTCACGACCCTGAGATCATGACCTGAGCTGAAACCAAGAGTCAGATGTTTAACTGACTGAGCCATCCAGGTGTCCCTCAATAAAAGGAGTTTTATGTTTTATTTTTACATACTCAAAAACTGAAGTTGCAAGTAAAGCCTACAAGTGAGGTGGGATGGGTGTGAGCCAATAAGAGGGGTCTGAGCGACAGCAACCTCCAAGCTGAGCATGCTCAGTCTACAGGCGGTAGGCGCTATTCAGCCTCGTCATCATTAGAGAAATTCTTTATATAGTAGTTACACTTAGGGGTTAAAATCTCATGTGTGTGTATCTGAAGCTTTATAAAGTTTTAGGTACAGGAATGGAAAGACAGTTTCAGTTAGAACTGCTAAGAAACTATTTTGCATGGGAAGAAAGCCACAAAACCTTTGGCAGAGTTTGTAAATTGGCAGCCTTTTGGCCAAAGTTTGCTATAGATATGTTTTACTTGGCTTGTGTAGTGCTTTTGGTTGTTTTGTTGTTTTTAATACCACTTTGCTGGCAACATTCTATAGTTCCGATGTTCCACATTCTTATTTTGTAATCCAAAATATTTCCTTTAAAATGAATCATTCGGGATTATAAAGAATGTGAAATATCCCAATAATCTAATTATAAATGAATATTCATATTTGTTGCCTTCGTCCTAGAAAATATAACTGTAACATACATCCTTCCAGTTCTTTCGCCTAAAACTGTAGTCCTATTCCTTTACTTAAAATGTGCACATTTCGAATTGGTTTTTGTTTCTTTCTCTGAAAGATTATAATTGAACAATGCATTAACACTTCTCTGGACAATTTTAAACTCACAATCTTTCGATAAAGAAGAAATAAAGATTTTTAAGTATATCATTCAAACCATTTTGATAACCAGGTTAACAAAATGTAATAGCAATGATAATATCCCATGTTGATAAGGGAGCAATGAAGTGTATGGATGTGTATGCCGTACAAAAGCCCTTTAACATCCAAAACATGAATTCTCCGGTCCAGCAACTCCACTTCTAGGAAATTGTTCTGAGCAATAAGTGAACATAGTATAAAGGGGTATTTACAAAATTATTCATTGTTTAAAATAGAGAAAAATTTAAATGTTCCTCTAGAGGTGACTGCTTATTATGTTGTATTTACACAATGAAATGTTATATGGCTGGTAAAAAGAATGACATAGATAAATACTTATCGATATAGAAACGTCTCTCTATAGTTTATATATATATAGACATATATAGATATATGTATGACTAGGTCTGTATATATTATACTGTCGTGTGAAAAAAGTAAGTTAAAAATAACCTGTACACTATCATCTATAAAAATACATCTACCTATATGTGGATTCACTGAAAACGTATGGTGTTATAAATGTCAACAATTTTTATCTCTGGGCTGTTGGATAAGGACTGTTTTAATTTTTTTGTTTGTTTTTTAAGTAGGCTCCACACTGGGTGTAGTCTCCCAGTGGGTGTGGAGCCTACTTTGTGAGGCTTGAACTCAGGACCCTGAGTCAAGACCTGAACTGAGATCATGAGTCAGGTGCTTAACTGACTGAGCCACCCAGGTGCCCCAAATTTTTAGAAAACTATTTTAAATTGCCAACATTTTAACATTTAGTAAGTGTGCCATGTATATGCAGTAAAAACAATAAATGTATCTGTTTTGAAAGCAAAACAAACTTTTGATTCATTATAGGGAAAAAATAAGCAGTGATAAAGGTCATTAATCTACAGGTTCACAATATTACCTTAACTTTATATTGTTTTTGATTATACTGGAAAGTAGTAAACACAAGCAAAAGACAATTATTTTTAAAAGGGTATCATCATTTTATCAGTGGTGAAGAGGTATCATTGACTGCTAACCTCAAAAGGGGAGATCAGCAAAATTTTTATATAGTGAGAAACTGAATTTTGTTAACTGTAAGTTTTGTATGTTCATAAAACTTCAAATAGTTAAAAAAAAAAACACCCAAAACTTGATTTGATGTTTCTAATTTCCATTCCCAGCTCCTATACAGGAATGACGGGAAGCTGTGAGAATTTATGGACTCCCTCCCCAAATCTATCTACAGGTCCAGATCCCATGTACTATAGTGGACATAACCGTGTGCTGAGAAACCAGCTGGGGGTGGTGAGGCTCCTCTGTAGGGTTTGCCAATCCTTGCACAAATACTCACACCACAGCAGATTTCAGGCTGCCGAGATGAGGTCACTGAATGTGGAGCTGGGAAGAAATGAGCACATGCTGTTCTTCCAGGCCTATAGGAGTGGCTCCAGGGTACCACTGGTTCCACACTGAGGATTCCAATCTGTTGCCACATGGTAAGCAGATAAATCATGTACTAAGCCTTGTAGAAGGAATTAAAAAAAAAAAAAAAATACACCAGAGAAAATGTAACCAAGAAAGAAACATTGTTTGAGAAGTCACTTGCTTCTTTCCTGCCCAGGAGCATAGTCTAAAGCTGGGCTAAAACTTTCCTCTGAAGTTATAATTATTTATATCTTTTCAGTTGCCTTTTTCTACATCTTCAGTTAATAGATTATCAGTACAAAGATTCACTATTTGTCAATGTTGAGTCAGAGGTGTATGTGCAAATATTTTTGGTTCTCTGGAATGAAAATACATAAGTACAAACATTTTTATGGCAAGGTGTCTTCAACAGGTCAACTCAAAGTCACTTTCTCAGGAAAATCTTCCCCGAACTTGCCGACCAGATCACATTCCCCAAGAAGAGTATATTTGTGATTGTAAATTTACATATAGTTGTGGACTTCTTTGATTTCTTCCTGTCTCCCCACCACACTAAAGCTCCAAAGGGCAGGGTGGTATTCTTTCAGCTCTCTACTGTTTCACCACAAACAGTACTCTCTGCACTAGGACGTGCCTCAAATATATTTTTAAAAATAAACGCATAACTTGTTTGCTGCAGAAAGATGTTTACTTGTATACACTCATATGTGTGAGCACACACACACAACCCTCTGGAAAATGTGAACATTACAATTCAGTGAAGGAATCTGGAATTTAAAAGAACGAACGGTCTTGTTTCACATTCTGGAAGCTTCGTAGACGTACGAGATGCTGAGGAAATGGAACTTGGCATGGAATCCACGGGTCCATTATGAAATGATTTGAAGACAGCAAGAATTATATTTACCATATCCCACTTTTTCAGAAAGACCAATGTGTGTTCAAAAGCAACTAAACATACAAAAAGGGTGAAGTTGCTTATTAGCACTAGAAGCTCTTGTGTTCCAGGCCGCTGTGGTCCAAACACAAACAAAGACGTAACAGACTGCATATAATCTAGCCTGATTGCTATTTACGAGGCTGACTTTATTATTGGCTCTTAGTTCTCAGCAAATTAGAGACTAAAAATGCAGCTTTGAAAAATGTCAAGATTAAGAAGGCATTTACAATAAAAAAATCAAGGGAAAACCCAAAACAATATTTTGAGGATTAAGAATGACATCATCATGACAGTTTTTTAAATTTGGAAAGTACATTATTAGAAAGTAACAAAAATGGTTCACATTAGACGCCCCACTAAACATTTTAGCTGGTATCTCCCACGCACTGCTCCAATGAAAAAGCGGTAAAAAATGTGCTTCTGAGAGTTTTAAACCATATTGTACAGAAGTCACATCAAATTAATACTGAGGACCATTTAGAGCTTTTATTCTGAAAAGCTTTTGAAAGGGGATTAAACTATGAAAACTCTCATGATACTAAAGTACCTATTAATGGGTTGAGGAGGTAAGAAAGGAACAATGAAAGTGTTATTTTTAGATAAATCTTTGTGTGTCGCAGCACAAAGCTCTGCTGAAGGGCACAGCAACAGTTCTCTAGCGTGGAAGCGCTGATTTGCAGAATTCTGTTGTCCTTTCTTTTTCGAAAAGAGGTCATTTTCTTCCCGGTGACATCATATAGTTAGAGGACATGAGCAAACATAAATATACCTCGATGGCCTTGGACAGACTAAAACACAAAGTTATTCTGAGTATTTGCAGTTCTGAAGAAGACCATCCCTAGGTCCTTCTTTCCTTGAATAGCAAGGAATGCATCTTTGCTGGGACTCTAACAGAGTACTCTCTGAAAAAAATGAGTTTCCACTCCCTATGATAATATCTTACAGAATGAACAATTATGTTTTCAAAAAAAAAAAAAAGCAGGAAACACCACGAGGAGTGAGAACACGAACCCAGATAGTTGTCATCTCATCAAAAATAATGAATGCTCAAGAGGGTTCAACTCCACGTCTTCCCAGTCATTGGTCCAATCACAATAGGCTACCCGAGGAGAAAGGAGTAGGCGAAAAACACTTCTCCATCAGCCCCAGCTAGCACCCGTAACCTCCAAACAACTATATACCAGCTGATTTGACAAGGCAACAACCCCAAAGACAACTGGAAATGTTGTTGCTAGCCTGCTGAGCCTCCATCAGGGAAGGGGCACACCACACGGTGGATGACAGCTCCGTGTCTGTCCCATCTTGCCGCCTTTCCCCCTCTTCCCTGACACACAGTCATGCACTCACATAACAGTCTTATGGCTAATGATGCAAACATGAAGTGTAAAGTCTCCTTAATTTGACCCTTGTTAAACTCCTAATTGGATTGAAGCAGGCTCTGAGTGGAAAGCAACCCTGGATTATTCAGGAAAGCCCAAATGCAGCCCAAATTACAAAAGGCTGCTCTGGCTGCAGGACATCACAAAGAATAGGCAATGAATTGCAGCTGTCACTTAAGTTAAAAATCTAATCAATTGCCTTTTTTTAAACAGGTAACTTTTAGAACAGTTGCTTCATTGTGATACTCTGCAGAGGACGCTTGACCCAAATTTAATAAGCTGCTATTAAAGACGAAGAGCAGCTGTAGAGCAAACACTGTAGAATGATACTGAGCATTCAGAGTCTTAATGATTTTAAAATGACTACAACCATCGCTTCATTCACGAGGAACAAAGCTCAGGCTCCGCGCTCAACAATGTCTTAACACAAACTGTCTGAGCAGACAGCGTTCATTTGTCCTTCATGAACTCCCGAGGTCAGCTGCGTTCTGAGGATGTCTCAATAGTTTAATTGGGTTTCTCCTGGAGGAAGTCTGAGGAGAGAAACTTAGGATTCCTTGTATATGAAAACTAGCTTTTCTGCAATATACAGCTTAAGTACAGAGACAAGGAGAAGGGGGGTGGTGCATGATATGCAGACAGGTGTAAAACATGAAGTAATTATAGAAGCTCAAATTAGTTCTTAGGCCTGAGGCAAAAAAGAGAACAGTGCCTTGACAAAAGGGAATAGCAAATAAGGGTAGCAAACAAAAAATGGCTTGAATGTGTAAATTAGCAAGAAAAATGAGACAGAAAAGCAGCTTTACTCTACTATTATTCCCCACATGAGAACAGAGCAGCTGAACATGATCAAGAGAGCTTTGGAGAAGAGAGGCGGGCATCAACAGGGCCTCGCAGCCAGAGTGGCAGCTCCGCACTTTCTAGTCAGTCATTCATTATGTGCTGAAGTGCTCTTGAGAAGGGCCTCTTATACTTGACCTATCATATTACTTCTTCTGTAAACACATAATCCCTGCTTGTTAGGTGGTGTCAACACTAGCATTCATTCGCTAGGGTAGGCTTTTTGTGAACAGACACTTTAGAAGTGCTGCCAAAACCAAAGAATTGACACCATAATAAAACAATTTGAATTTCAACCAGGTAAACAGATCTTATGCTTTTCTGGAAGAAGCAATGGCAAAGAGCATTACATCCATTTTTTTCCCTCTCATTTGGGACAACAAGCAAAACAAAACAAAACTGCTTGCTGATGGCAAGACTGTTATTTTTTTCCACAAGTGATTATGATTAACTTATGTTACAGATCCGAGCTGGGAATAATACCTACTTTTAAATTACCCGGTGTGGTCACATACATTCCACTAAGTACGTTTGCCTTAAATGCCAAAACAACACACAAATCTCAACCACAAAGTCACGAACAACTCATTAATAATATTGGAGGAGGGTATGTCTGTATGTCTCTCGTATCAGGCATGGCTGACTGCAAGGTATCAGGGAAAAAAAAAAGACATTAATGCAGCATTTGGCACGCTACATTTCCATTAGTGAAGACAGATAGCATTTAATTAAACTATAACAGGAACTAACATTTAATGTAGCCAACATATATATTTTTAGTATTTGTAAATACAAATTTTCTTATGAAGAGGCAGATTTGAAACAAGTTTTCAGGTGCATTTGAATAAGTTTAGTAGTCAAGGAGAAAGTACAATTTATTAAAGAGATTGGAGCTTTTTTTTTTTTTAAAACTTCTTCCCTTCCAATTATTCTGAAGCTTTTCAAAAAATGCTAAGTGGAATCCCTGGGCTCCTAGTGCTTTAAGAAGAGTGTGTCATCATCTAATATTGCTACAACCACATCTAAAATAAATAAACCCTGATGTCTTCATGTGCTACAGTTGTGATGTGTAAGTGTAGCTTATTCCACCAGGCATCGACACCAGAAGACTCCTGCCTTGGCCCCCTTGCTCTGGGAACTAGATAGGAACCAACTTGCCCACAGGAGGAAGAAACTGAATAGTAATTAGCAATTATTTGCTACACCTCATGGAAGATATTTTGGTTTATTTTGGTTATTCTTATTTGGACACACAAAAGACAAGATCAGCCATGAAAAGTTTTCAATCCAAGGAGGACTGGGTGTTACAAGGGAAATAATCGATCTCATACATAAACAAATAATTCTTAATGCCCAGGAAAATGTCTACTGAGCATCCCCAATGCACTTCCTTCATGAAATCTGATTTATGTGACCCTTAAAAAAGAGTTTTTGTACAAAGAAAAAATATGCTAAGATCAAGGTTACAAATCTATCACTAAATACTTTTGTTTCTAAAATAACAATCATATTCAGGAAAAAGTGTGAATAAATAAAACGACATACTCAAGGTAAGAAATAAGAGCCAATCTTACAACGGAAGTTTGGTAAGCTATAAACATAAATATTCATTTCAAGTGGATTTTAAATAGACCTCTCTAAACATCTGGCAGAAAATTAATGGAAAAGTATAAATATATTAGTTATATAATATATAAGATTATAAATAGGTAATCTAAAGTCTCCTAGATACACCAAGGACCTTAGATTTCTTTAAAGTGAAGTCTCATTGCCCTCACTCAGAGAGATAATATGCCAATATCTTTCTCATGTCTGAGGTTCTGGGTCTATCTAAATTGACCGGCTGATATTTAGGAAACAGACAAATGACTGAAAGATGCTGCGCCCAGATTTATACAGACCTTCCTGGTATGTAAATTAGCATCTTAGGTACACCAATTTGGGTGTTACCGTTCTTAGTAGTCTAAGGGCATCAATTAGTTCACTGGAAGAATAATACACTAAAGGAACCCCACAGTATAAAAGAATCTGCCTAGTACTCCACCAGTGCAATTTATTTTCTGGGAGAATATGGTAAATGAAACAATTTTTCTTATTAAAATCTTTTTGAAAATTCTGTTCTTAGATTAAAAACAGTGTCGGAATGAAGAGAATTACAGAAGTTAATATCTGACAAAAGAGATTTACACTTTTCAGTCCATCTGTGTGTGTGTGTGTGTGTGTGTGTGTGTGTACAAAATCATGCGTAGTACTTCCTCAATTTCCCCACAGAAGGTTATTCAGAATTCTGACTGAATATCTGAGTGACAATGTTCTCTACTTAGGAGATAATGTATTGGAGGTGATCTTGGTCTTTCACATATCGTTACTTTTGGTACAAACCTGCATTTTTGAAGATTCTATATTAACACAAACTCCGAATTGCTATTTAAATAATTCACAGTTTGTATCATAGATTTAGGAGAAAGAGTTGCTCATATGGTTCTCCAGAAATTCAGGCAATTAAGAACTGGCTTGATAAAGTTAAGGAGAAGTTCTAAAACCTAAGGAAATTAGACAAGAATTTATTTAGAGATTTGTTAAATTTGCTGTGGGGAGTGTTGTAGGGGGTGGGCATTATCCTGAGAAAGAAGTGCAATGGGCTGCCTCAGGTTCTAAGCTCTTAGATCCAACCCTGGGAGGGGCGGAAACTGCCTGCCTACCAAGCTGGTGCTGCTACTAAGGATTTACTTTGACTTTTTAAGAAAAGATATTTTATAGGAATCATATTTATAATTCTTTAAAACTTTCTGGGAATGGAACCCTTTTTAAAACATTGTTTTGAGTTGTTGCTTGACTTTCCAATATAAGATCTCTAAAACACATTTTAAGGGACGTGATATATGAAAGTACAAGACTGCCTCTATCTTGTTGGAAAGTACTATCAGAATATTCTTCTTTATTTCGTGCTATGACTTCCATCCATTGGTCTTACTTGTGTCCTTTGGAAGACCACATATAAGTATATTCTTTATTATAAATGACAGGCTTTTTAGAGGAAACTTGTTATGTCCTACCCCATTCCTATCTTTAGAATCCGGATTAGTCTCTTCAGTGGGCTAACCTAGCCTCAGTTCCTTCAAGTCACATGATGTGGTTTCTGTATCATTTATATATCTTGATGTCAAAGTATTTACTAACTCAGTTTTGTGCCATCTGTAGATTGGTTTTTAATTTAATTTCATTGTGTCAGAGAAAATTCTTTGTATTATTTAAGTGCTTTTAAATTTATGGAGCTTTTTTTTTTATGGCCTAACATATGGCTTAGCCTAGAGAATGTTGTATGTGCACTGGAGAAAAATTCTCTTGTTGGGTGGAGTGTTCTATAGATGTCCATTAGGTCTGGTTAGTTTATTCTTCAAGTCTTCCTATGGACTTGTTTATCCACTGTCTACTTAGTCTGTCCATTATTGAAAGTGGGGTATGGAAGTCTCCAACTATTATTGAATAACTATCGATTTCTCCCTTCATGTCAGTCAGTTTTTGCTTCATGTATTTTGGGCTTTGTGTTGAGTGTATACACATTTATAATTGTTTTATCTTCCCAATGCATTAACCCTTTTATCATTATAAAATGTCTCTCTTAAATGACACTGTGCCCCACAGGGTAATGAGGTTGAAAGTAGCAGAAAGTTTAAAGCTTGTTTCTCAGAGAACTGTTTCCCCCTAATCAGCTATTGTGTCTTTTCAGACCCCACTATCAAATCCACTCGTGGTCTCCACAGAAGCCTGGACTCAAGGTCAACTGATGTGGTTCCAACCTAGGAACAAGCAAGGCCCTGCCTTCCTTACCCAAGATAAGGAGCCCAAGACCCCCTGTAGTTTGGAGTATGCCCACACCCCTTCTCCCTGTCCTAAGATAACGTCCTGACATCAGGGGCTGAATTTTGTCTCATTCTGATATTGTCTTCCCCTAAAGTGAACATGGGACACATGTTACATATACATTTGCTCAATGCACACACTCCATCGTTCCTCATGAAGAGTCACAAGTTTCCCTGCCCTTTCCATCAACATGTATGCAATCTCAACCCCTATGATTACAGAAAACTTGTTCTGTCCTCCTTCGGGGAGCTGGGTTTGAGGCTTTCCCTCCCATCTCCTCATCTTCTCCTCCTCCTCCTTTGGCTGCCTCTTGAATAAACTCTCTCCTTGCTACAAAGCAATGATGTCTCAGTGACTGGCTTTGAGCACATGGACCTGGGTTCAGTTATACTAGTCAGATTTTTTTTTTTTAAGTCAAAAGCCTATTTTTTCTGTTACTAGTATAGCCACTCTGGTTCTTTCATAATTGCTGTTTGCATGGTATCTCTTTTTTTATCTTTAATTTTCTACCTATCTATATCTTTAAATCTAAACTGGATCAAAGTGTAATTGATAGCATGTAGTTGCAGGTAGAGAGCACAGAGTTAAGATTTTGTTGTCGTTTAATATTTAAAAAAATTAAATTAAAAAAAGCAGACAGTCTTCTTTCTGACTGGCTGTCTAATCCATTCACATTTGATTATTATTAGCGTGATTAGATTTATGTCTGCCATTTTGCTTTTTGTTTTCTGCATGTCTCATGTCTTTTCCTTCATCTGTTCCTCCTTTACTGCCTTATTTTGCATTAAGTAAATATTTTCTAGTGCAACATGGTAATTCCTTTAATGTTTTTTTAAACTATATAAAGTTAGGGACACCTGGGTGGCTCAGTCAGTTAAGCGTCTGCCTTCGGCTCAGGTCATGATCCCAGGGTCCTGGGATCAAGTCCCGCATCAGGCTCCCTGCTCAGCAGGAGGCCTGCTTCTCCCTCTGCCTGCCGCTCCCCCTGCTTGTGCTCGCTCTCTCTCTCTCTCTCTCTGGTAAATAAATAAATAAAATCTTAAAAAAAAATAAACTATATAAAGTTAGGTTATTTTCTTAGAGGCCACCCTAGGGTTTACAATATATATCTCATCGGAATACAAATTTATTTTGATAAGTTTAGATCTTAGTTGCTCATCAAAAGGATTAGAGGCACTCTTGAGTTTTCCCCCTAAGTCTTCATTATATCTTTCTTAACAATTTTGAACAAAGTGCCAAGTACACAATTTCCTAGTATTTTGCCCATATCTGGACTTTTGACACATCTCACTCTTTGTAAGTCCTCAACGATGACTGGTTCTTCAGTCAAACCTATGAGTTCTTTTAGTGCCCTGAGGTAATGAAGTCATTTAAAGTGATTGATTACTTTCTTACTACTTTTTTACTTTCATTAGTTCTTACTCTTAATCATATTCATTATATCCTCCCCAAAGCTAATAAAAACAAATATGTAGAGTTCTTTTTATTTAATTTTATTTTTTAAGGTTTTTTAAAAAATTTATTCATTCCAATGAAAGAGAGAGAGAGAGAGCACAAGAGAGCCCAAGCCAGGGGGAGGGTTGGGGGGCAGGGAGAAGCAGACTTCCTGCCAAGCAGGGAGCCCGGTGTAGGGCCTGATCCCAGGACCCTGAGCCAAAGGAAGATGCTTAACCAACTGAGCCACCCAGGCATCGCTAGAGTTGTCTTCTTAAAAATATTTAGTAAGTAAGGGCGCCTGGGTGGCTCAAGCGTCTGACTTTTGGTTTCAGCTCAGGTCATGATCTCAGGGTCGTGAGATCGAGCCCTGCATCAGGCTCCTCACTCGGCGTGGAGTCTGCTTATCCCTCTCCCTCTGCTCCTCCCCCTGCTCTCTCTCTTTCTCATAAAGATAAAATCTTAAAAAAAAATCTAGTAACTAAAGGTTTAATTTAAAAATGATACACAATGAAGATTATCATTAAAAGTATAAAACAATAATTTGTTTAGAAAAGATTCATTATAAGGGTCCTTGGAAGAATAAACTCAAATACATTTAAATGTAATTCAAATAATAAAAATATGATTTACAGCTAACTTTCCAGGAATATATATGCTGCATATAATGAAACATATTTTCTTTTTTTTTTTTTTTTTTTTTTAAAGATTTTATTTATTTATTTGAGAGAGAGAGAGAGAATGAGAGATAGAAAGCACGAGAGGGAAGAGAGTCAGAGGGAGAAGCAGACTCCCTGCTGAGCAGGAAGCCCGATGTGGGACTCGATCCCGGGACTCCAGGATCATGACCTGAGCCGAAGGCAGTCGCTTAACCAACTGAGCCACCCAGGCGCCCTATAATGAAACATATTTTCAAAGGTAAAACTGCTCATATTTTGTGCTGACCTCAAAATTAAATAAAATACAGAAAGCTGAATGATTTAGAAGTGGATGTGTACAATAAGCTTTAGAAATCAGTATCCCAATGCTCTCATCACATACGGCAAGAAACTGGACAGAGGTTACCTGAACCCCCTATAAAGGTCATATAGTTTGTTTGAAAAAGAGCTAACCCTAGAACCCAAGTGTTCTGATTCCAAGTCAAGGGCTATTCTCATTCTATTGCTACATCAAAGGAAGTTAGTTGATAACCAAAGACTTAAAGGAAAAGTATTTTTGGCAGTTTTATATAGCTCAAATGAAACAGATACAATCCACTCCTATCAAATCCTGAGACTCCAGTGACTGGAAACAGATATGCCAAGTTTATTAAGAGTTGGGTTGACTTCTGGGGTGCCTGAGTGGCTCAGTGAGTTGAGCCTCTGATTCTTGATTTTTGGCTCAGGTCATGATCTCAGGGTCATGGGATCGAGCCCTGCTGTGAGCTCTGTGCTTCAGCAGGGAGTCTGCTTAAATTTCTCCCTCTCCCTCTCTCTCTCTGCCCCTGCCCCCAGTCATGTGTGCTCACACTCTCTGTCTCTAATATAAAAAAATAAATCTTAAAAAAAAAAAAAAGACTTGGTTTGGCCTCTAAACAGAGTTTCAGATATATCAGGGTCTTTTAAAGAGCCTATGATTGTCCCTGGTAGAGTAATAAATTTAAATAAACTTGACTCATATCAGCTGTTGATGAAAACAACGTTTTATTAAACATCTCAGAAATTCTATGCAAAGCACTAAACTAATGATTTTGTGGCATAGTCTCTTGGCTCCCAGTTTTCCAGCAATTCCTCTCAGGCTCACTTATTTCCTTCTGTGCGGCTTCTGGTGACTCAGCCTGTTTTCCTCTCCATTCACTTGTTCTATTCTTTGTGGCTTTTTTCTTTTTCAAAGTTTCTTCTCCCCGCCCCCAATCTTATCATCACTGTTTGAGAACTCAATATTGATATATTCAGTATTGAATCTATTCCAGTTCAAGCTTAAAGTTCCTTGACTTCTTTGAATTCTGACAATCTATGTCCATGTATGGCCACATTCTGAGCTACTTGGCCTCCTACCTTTAATAACTCATTTACCTAGGCTTTTACTTGACTACATCTCACTCTCATCTAGGGTTGCCAGATACAGTACGGGATGTTTGTTCCAGCAAACAATGAAATGCTTATCTGAAACTCAAATCCAATTTTGAGATGCTCAGATTTCTGGTGGAGATGGAAAGAAGAACATTTTCATATGGTAATGAGAAGTCCTGCATTTCCATATGTTAAACCCCACAGGACTTCTAGTTTCTTCATCATTCCATTTTATTTTTTTGCCAGTTTATCAGCCTGACTACATTTTCTTCCCTCCAGTTTAGAACCAGTAGTCTGTCAGTCTAATCACGTACTTTTTTTTGTTCTTTTTTTTTTATGTTCTAGTCACTGACATTTTATTTATTTTTAATTTAAATGCAATTAATTAACATATAGTGAATTATTGGTTTTGGAGGTAGAGGTCAGTGATTCATCAGTCTTATAAAATACCCAGTGCTCGTTACATCACATGCCCTCCTTAATGTCCCTCACCCAGTTCTTCAACTTTTTTGCATCCATATCTTTCAGCCATAACTCTCCATAAATTTAGGTTTTCCCCTCTTCTACATTTGGATGGCTAAGTGATATGGATAATTTTGACTTTATGTAAATTGACACCACTGCAAATTCATGGTTTCCATCAAGGTTGGGGTCTTCACTGGTCCTCCTCCATCTTTTACTTGTTTCTGATCGGTGTATTACCTCCTATCCCTTTTAGTGATGATTTAAACATCCAAGACCCTCAATCGTTACTGAAGTCCCAGTGCTTTCTACTGCCAAGAGAAAACTGAGGCCTACTTATATAGTCTATCAAACTGTTTAAACAACCATCTGTCAACATCTTTCTATCCACAAGTACCTTGCAACATGCAACAGCTCCTTCCTGGTATATTTCTAGACCATCCCCCTGCCAATCCCAAACCAACAACCTCATCCTCCATTGTTTGTGTTACATATGGAATACAGTAAATAAAATGTAATGCGTGTTAACTGTGCAGAGTCTACCTTCAAGGAAAACTGAGCCATCTCTCAATTGCAGCCTCAAGAAACTGATACCATTTCATTTTGTTGGTCTTGGAGATAGGCCTCCATTAATTAGCCCTCTCTTTTTCAAATTTTTAAAAAAAATATTTTTATTTATTTATTTGACAGAGAAAGACAGTGAGAGAGGGAACACAAGCAGGGGGAGTGGGAGAGGGAGAAGCAGGCTTCCCGCTGAGCAGGGAGCCCGATGCTGGGCTTGATCCCAGGACCCTGGGATCATGACCTGAGCCGAAGGCAGACGCTTAATGACTGAGCCACCCAGGCGCCCCTCTTTTTCAAATTTAACCTGGCTTCTGTTGTTCCTCTCTGCCCTAAATAGGTGAAAATCTCTTTCAAAATTTATCCTGCATCACTCCATAACTGGCACAATATCTTACATTTCCTTTCTATCTCACTTTCTTGAAGTGTATTTTACACTTCACTTACTCCCATTTACTCTTCAACCCCACTGGAATCTGCATTTGGTCTCTACAATTCTGCAAAAACTGATGTGGAGAGACCAAGAACTTTTCATCTCACTCAAACTCTGTGTGGTAGCTGAACAGTCATCCACTACCTTTTTATTAAAACTCGCTTGTTTTTGGCTTTTAGGGGAATCCTGTCTCTTGGTTTTCCTCCTTACTCTTCTGAGCATCATTTCTCATTCATCTGTCCTGGATCATCGTCCTCTGTTGGTGTTCCTTAGGATAATGTCCTTGAACGCTTTTTCATTCTATATTGTCTCCTGGTGTCTTTCAAGCACTCTTAGGCTTCTAACCACACAAAATATTATGATGAAAACTCGATCTTTCTCCTAAACTTTGGAGTCCTACACTGAGCTGCCCTTCTTACGTTTTCCACCTGGATAACCCACAGGTTTAGTGGTTAAAACTGAATTCTTCATCTTCCCAGAAAACGTGTTTTTGCTAAAATATTTCTGTATCTCAGTTGGTAGAGCTTCTGTACCTGTCACTCAAGGCAGAAACCTGAGAATCAGCTTAAATGTACCCAAGTACTCTTTTAGGATTCTCTACCTTTTCTAGGCAGTTGCCTTTCACAGTGGAGGTTATGAGCTACATATCCACTGTATCAGTTAGCATAATGCTTAAGAACAAAAAGATAGAAAGAGAAAAAAATATGCTTGATAGGTCTACTGATAGGACCAATCTATTCATCCTTCAGGTTTTTCATGCTTTCCTGAATTGTGTTTACATACCCCCTCCCTCCCTTAAGCTCCCTAGAAATTTCTCCTTTACTAATCACTTAGTACTTGGCCCCCTGAAATGTAATTGTGCACTCAGTTGTTTTTTAATTTCCCACTAGCCTAAAAACTCCAGGAAGGCAGTGAAGAGCACAGGGGATACTCAATGAATATCTGATAATTGAATGACTTAAAAAGTTCTTTACCTGAGTCCTCTGCAAGGAATTGTAAAGGATTGTTTTTGCGCATTCCTGAGCTAATGTTTAGAAAGCATTACAACTGCATTTTTTTCCATTGCATTCTATACAGACAATTAAAACAGGGCAAGCCTGTGTAGTTGTATGTTCATGCCAAGGTAAGATATCCATTTGCCGTCAGCAGCCAGATGATAATTTTATAATTTTCAAATACCGCTGCTATACATATTTAATGCCAGAGATTTCATAATTCATGAATACTGGAGTGCTAAAAATATTTATTTAAAATCTCTCTAAATTCTCCTGAATGAAGACACTCATTTGAAATGTGTTGAGCAGTAAGTGTCTTTAGGGGAGACTATCTAATGATAAAAGAAGGTTCGGAACTGCCATGTATGGCGATATAAGGCAGGAAAGAGCCCCAGAAATTGCTCCCTTATATCGTCTTATGGTACCAGGAGAACAGTGGCACCTTGAGATGGCTGTGCGGAATCTCAGCCTACTTACCAAAATTTGGTTTTTAATAATTCTCAGGAAAGCAAATAGGAGCCATCCAGTTTGTCCAATAGATTCTATATATTATTAATCTTGGATGAAATATAATGCTTGAAAATTAGTTTGCCCATTTTATGTGTGATTGGTCTACAGATGAAACTGTTACTATGATCACTGTCATCTATTTTTCTTATAATCACCAAATGTGCCCTAATCTTCCTTCTACATTTTCGATACCTTAAGATTAAGGTAAGTTTTATCCATTCAACATTTATGTGTTGATCATCTACTATGCATGCAGTCCTATGCTGGGTATTTTGGGGCAAGGGTAAAGAAAGTAAAATTTTGCTTATCATCCAGGAATTTTAATTCTATTTTGGGGACAAAAGACATTTACAAATTTAAATAACTTTTTTAGATAGCACTCATCTTCACTATTTCAACGTTAGCAAAGTCAAGCGGTAGAAGATTACTGAGAAGGAAAGATCATTTTTATTTGGGAAAATCAGAGAAAGGATACATTTGACCTTAAAGGAAGGAATTCAATTCTGATAGGTGAAGAGTGAGAGGTAAAAAGGTAGAGGAAGAAATGTAAGAATTATATTTGGGAAATAATTAATCTGTAGCAGAGAATTCAAGGATAGGTGTCAAGAAGTTAATATTGCAATACTGTGGTGGCCCAATAGTGAAGAGCTTTGAATACCAGGGGTGGCTTTTTCCCCTCCCTCCCGTACTTCCCTTCCGCCTCTGAGAATTGGGAGTCAAACTAGGTTTTTAACGGGGGAGTAGCATGATAGAAGTGTTTGAGAAAGTCAGTCCAGCAGCATTCTTTTTTTTTTTTTTAAAGATTTTATTTATTTATTTGACAGAGAGAGAGAGACAGCGAGAGAGGGAACACAAGCAGGGGGAGTGGGAGCGGGAGAAGCAGGCTTCCCGCTGAGCAGGGAGCCCGATGGGGGACTTGATCCCAGGGCCCTGAGATCATGACCTGAGCTGAAGGCAGTCGCTCAACCACTGAGCCACCCAGGCACCCCAGTCCAGCAGCATTCTTTAGGATGGACTAGAGAAGGGAAAGACAGCACAGGGAGCCACAGTCCAGTAACAAAGTGATAAAGACCTGAACTAGCATGATGGTGGGGGTATGACAGCAATACATGCGAAAGATAGTAGGAAAGAATGAGAATCCACAAGCTTTGCTGATGAACAGAGCACGAGGGTAGTAGAGACGGTGCAAAGGGTAAGGAAGGAGTCAACGATGGCTTGGATGTCAAGTCTTTGCAATTATAACAATGACTCAAGTCAATGACAGAAACAAAGGGAGAAATGAGATATAGCACTTCTCAGGAGAAGCTTTTGACTTCTACTTGAGAAGGAGGTATAACAACACGGGGAGAACGGGGGCATCGATCTGGAAAGTGTCCACCAAGAAGGAGAAAATGATGAAGAAGGGGGAACAGATGTCAGGCCTGGAAGCATAGATTTGTGACACATCTACACAGAGATGATCATTCAAGTTATATAACATAAGACGAGGAGAAGCTAAACAGTACACCCATATTTAAGGGGTTCGAGAAGAAAGAGGGAATCAAAAAGTTAATGGTGAAAACTCAGTTAGTGATGAAAGAGGCCAAACAAGGTAATGAATGGACACGGTGAGCAGAGCACAATTGTTAAATGCATGGATGCCGAAATCACAAAGAATGGTTTCAAGTCCCAGCCCCAACCACAGGCCCTTAATTAGCTTTTCTAAGCTTCACTTTTCTTATCTCCAAAAATGAGATGGTAATACCTATCTCTCAGGGCATTTATCACCAACTGACATGTTAAACAGTTGTTTACTTGCTTATATATTTATTTGCTAACTTAATGTCTCCCCACTGGAATGTATACTCATTGTCTAGCCTCAACTGTTTTCAGCTCTTTAGGAAATGAGATATTAGTTGCTTCTTTGTTATGCAGTCCCGGATGCCAATTCTGGGACCACAGGGAAAAATCCCACTGAACCTCTTGCTACATACCCAAAGTGTTCAATAACTAATATTGAACAAGTAATAACTAATATTGCACACCTAAAATGTTCAATAACTAGTACTATTCCTTTTGTGAGGAGAGTAAAATTTCAAAAAAGAAGAAGAGGTCAATGATGTCAAGATGCCATTAAGATTCATCAATTAGGTTACAACTTTTAAGTATAGTTTCCATAGCTTTACGACAAACACAATATGCAGCAGAATTAACTGGTGATGTCCTTTCATTCCTTCTTTCTTTCCTGTTTTTCCTTTATCTATATCCATTTCTCCTTCCCTCCGTCCCTTCCCACCAACAGACATTTATTGAGGATTCATTATAAGCCAGGCACTATTTTAGATCCTGGGTATGCAGCAATGAAGAGACAAAATCCTTGCCCTCTTTAAGAGCTTAGATTTAAATGGGGGGAGAGAGAGATTCATCATGATAAATAAGTAAAAACATATGTTAGATAGTGACAAGTGGTAGGGGAAAAAGAAGGCAGAGTGGGGACAGGGAGAGTCTGTGTGGGGATGTATTTCATTTTTAGATAGGTCAACACCTGAGGGGCCTAAGGGAAAATGTCATGCAGATACTAGAAGCAGAGAGAACTCACACAGAAGAACCAGCAAATGTGCAGGTCCTAATGTGAGTGGGTGCTAGTGTGCTTGGCAAAGACATAGTCATGGTGACAGTCATAAATGACGATGTCAGGAGGTTAAGGGGGGAGAAACAGAAGGGCAAGGACTTAGATTTTTACTCTGAGATGGGAAGCCATTAGGGAATTGTGAACTTGAGGGTGGTATGATCTGACCTTCAGTTTTAACAGATCTCTCTGGCTGCCATGTTGAGAAAAGGGTTTAGAGGGTATAGCAAGAATGGGGTAAGGAAGGAAACCGAGGCACTTCTTGGATAACTAATAGCACACACAAGAGATGATGGTGACTTGACCGGGACAGAAGCTACCAAGTTGGTGGGAGGGAATCAGATTCTGGAGGATTTGCTGACACACTGGATGTGCGGTATGAAAGCAAGAGGGGAGTCAAGAATGGTGGCCAACTTGTTGGTAAAAAGGACTGCTGTTTACTGAGGCAGGGAAGACCGCGGGAGAAGCAGGCTGGGGTGGAAGAAGAGGGGCTCAGTTCGGAGAGGTTATGTTACACGTGAGAAGTGCAAATGTGTTTTGCAGTTGAGAGGAGAGGTCTTGGCTGAAGCTACAAATTTGAGAGTCATCCATATATTTATTTTATTAGAGGGTATAGGATAATCATTCACTCCTTCAACCACCACTGAGTGTCTGCTGTCTGCTATCAAGGCAGCCAGTAAAATTAACGAATTTTTCCAGGGGGAAGTACAGGACAGACCAGGCTCATTTCATTATTAATTCAATAAATAGTCACCTGAGCTCTATGCTAGGTAAGCTCAGGGGTCTAGAGACAGAAAAAGCTGGGTCAGAATTCTAGTTCTATAGTTACTGTATGGACTTGGGTAATACAAGTTAAGAACATATTCTAAGCTTTTCATGTGCATGAATTTATTTAAGCTGTGCAACAATGATGTAGACATTATTACCCTTATATTACAGAAGAGAAAACAAACTTAGGATAAGCTTAGTGGGATGACCAAAAAAGTGGGCTCTGGAGTCTGGATTCAGAGCGGCTGGCTGAACAGTTTTGACTGCGACTTCCTAGCTCTGCAAACGTGGAAGACTTGACTTCCCCATGTCTCAGCTTCTCAACAATGAAATGACAGCAGCAGGATCTACTCATAGCGCTGTTCAGAGGATGAAGGCACAGTAACACAGATCAAGGATCTAGCACAGTACCTAGCATATCATAAGAACTCAGTATTCACTGATTTTTATCAAGCCCATTTGTCTCTTTTAGAGACGTAAGAATTTAAAAATTAAATAAAAGATGGTCTTCAAGCCCAAGCAATAACGATCACCTGCAACTTTTTCCTTCAATGTTCTAAGACATGTTATTCGAGGGTTTAGGTGACTTTCTGGCAGGGGGTTAAAAGAGGAGGATGAGTACTGCCTTAAGTCGAGGCGTAACAGTTAAGACTCGGATTTATCAGAGGCAGCATTAGATATCTTGTAATGAAGATCAGGGAATCTCTGACTGGTCCCTAAGTCATTACTTAGGCAGTGGAGCTGGCCACCTAACTCTTTAAGGTATCTCCGTGCATCTACGGAAGTGGTACTTGCCCTCAAAGTATTTATTAGCTGGGCTCTAGAGGAGGGGAAATTTTACATACTGGGATCATGAGATAAAAGTAATAACTCAACAACGAATTATGTCAGAGTTTGTAGACAACAGGAGAGTGAATCGGACCCAGGCTACAAAAACTACCTACCCGAAGGGACCTCAGTATCTTATTTCCTGAGCGTGAGGCTTTAATTAAGTGATAGCCTGCTTACGTGGGCAGTTGTGTCTGTCCTCATTCTAGGACGCCCTCAGTAAGCTACCAGATCTTAACCTGCACAACAAAAGTGCCACTCACTGAAACAGTTATAACAGGAAAGGAAAGCAAGTTGATGGGATTTAAAGTGTTACAGGCCACCGAATCACTGACTACTTGGTGAGGGCATGGAGAGAAACGTCATTCTCAACAGGGCTAGAGCTGTGAAGCCATATTAATGAATCGGTTTTGAAACATGAAGGCTGTTCATGAGGATTTTTAAAAATCTTCTGATTTCCTTAGGAAACCTAATTCAGAAAGAAGAATCTTCCATTAGTGATTTTCAGTTCTTTCGCTTGCAGGTTTATTTCCCAGGGGTACATAATTTTTAAGAGGCTCTTATCCCTTGATACCATCTAGCTCCTTATCCCCTCACAAGCACAATAAACTTTTTGAGATATACACAAAAACAAAAGATGTTGAAGAACCGGCATTCCCCTCACCTCTGGGGACTAAGGGATACTGCAAACTTTTACTCTGAAATATTTTTCTCAGCATTTCAAATATCTAATTTATTTTCAATGCCCATCAAACAAACAAAAATCGAGTAGCAGGATCAACAGGGTGCTAGCAAAAATAAGTGGCTCAGATTATGATTTGGAGAAATCTTAGGACTCAGACAAGAGCATAAGAATAAATCATTTAGAGAATTAGCTATGTTCCAGGGTTCATTAGTTCTAATTATCCCCCAAATATGCTTAGCAGAATGCACTTGGGTCAGCTGGGACTGACACACAATGGGGTAGGCAACTTATAAACTCCTCAAAGCACAGAAAGAGTTCATAAAACAACTGCTTGTGCATTTAGATTCATGTGATAACACCTCTTATTGCATAAGCCACCAGATAAAACAGATGGGGCCGCTCTTCACTTGAGAATGTTTCTTTTGTGAAAACACTGGACTTCCCGATTCTCCATTTGAGACGTAAACTGCAAGAAAGCCAAATCTGAGGCCGGCTCTCTGTGTGTTTTATTGCCTTGATGTCACAGCAATAGTAAATAATGTATTAATGAAATATCCTCATTTAGGAAAAAAAAAACCTGGCAAATAAAAACATGAGCTTCCACTCTGAGAAGTTTAAGGCCTTAAAATTTATAACGCATCACATAAAAAGTTTTTTGCTTTTTTTTTTATGACTCGGTGCATTTTATCAAAATACTTAATATTGGTTACCTTTTACTACTTAATCTTCTGAGTATGTTTTTCCAGCAATGTATTTATTACTTAAGGAAAGCTCTTTACTCTACATTCACCAATTCACTCTGGGTTATTGTATATTCAGATTTAGGCATTGCTTTTGAAGAAAATACTAGAGAAGAATGGGTCCTTATTGGTGAAACTACTTTAGCTTAATAAAATGTTTTCACATTGGCTTTAACTTATTTAATATACCACTCTTAAAAAGCCTTTGCCTCTGTTCATATTCAGTTATTTAGAAACTACTGTTATCAAAAATTATCACCAAAATATTAGTGGATCAAGATGAAACCTATTCCAATAACATTATAAGACTCTATGAACACATTTATTTACATTAAAAATTGTAGACAAACAATGGTTGACAAAGCAAAACTGATAAATAGGTCAAAATATATAAAGTACACTTTACACTAAATGGGGCTTATTAGTTACACATTTTGATAACACCATAAGAAACCAGTATTAGGATTTCAAGTGTTTGGCAAAAAACTACACAAAGGCTGTGGAATATTGAGTGAGTTTAATCTATCCACATATCTTAAGTGGATTAGCCTCTTTGGATACTTAGCTGAGCAAAAATAGTAGATTCATTATAGTTAAATTCCATTTTGTTATGAATGTTCTGTATACATGCTATAACGACTTTTAAGAAAGAACTATTATGCCTGTTAATTCTTATTCAAAACAATAGCATTAACTTATAAGTCAAACCACAGAAAAAACAGCTAAAAATGGTAAGATAAAATGAGTTGGAAACATTAAAGAGTCATGTACTTAGGACTCCATAACATATGTTTAAACACTATGGTATTTGTTGGCATATAGCTCAGCATTTATCAACAGCGTTATGGAGGCACCCCCCCCAAAACGAATTTGACCGTGTTTCACTTAACAGAAGCCTCTCCACTCTACATTCCCCAATCTACTCTGGAAGTAATGAATTTAGGCAAGACACTTGAAGAAAATGATGTATGAGAATGGGTCTTGAATGGTGAGGTGACTTAAAATATGTTGTTAATGTGATGGCTGAAGGTCAGAGCATATTCAATTTGATACCTTAAATGCTGAATTTAAAGGACTTGTTTCTGTTAAAGGAGTAAGGCTATACAGAAGACACCAAAAGGTGAAAGTTTCAAGGAGAAAAGATTTTGGTTTAGTATTGAGAAGAGTTTTTTGGGACACCTGGCTGGCTCAGTCAGAAGAACATGTGACTCTTGATCTCGGGGTCATAAGTTCGAGCCCCACGTTGGGTGTAGAGATTATTTAAATAAATAAAACTTTAAAAAAAAAAAGAAGAGCTTTCTAACAATCAGAACTGTCTGTAAGTGCGAGTAGCTATCTGAGTAGATAATAAAGTTCTCATCAGTGGAGGTAAAAGTAGAGGCTGGATGACCGTTCCTTAAGTAATGTCATAGGGAAGATTCAGACTGTTAAAGAGGAGGGCTGCATTATGTTCTCCTTAAAGTTTCCTTCTTGCCCTGATATAAAATATCTGACTCATGGAGTAGAATTAGGTTCTTCCTCCCAGTACTAGTTGCATAATATATTTTAATGAAATGGCCATTGTAAATTCTACATAATTTTTATATACAGTGAAATACTTGCAACTTACTAAGCATTAGTATTGATTGGTAATTATAAGAATTCTATAATTAAAACATATAAAGATGGAGCATTCACAACATGAACAGACATATCATTGATAAAAATCCTTATATTGTAGTATCTGTACCAAATAAAAATTTAGTAAGGAATAAAAACAATTGGCATCCAAGTAGCTTTCTTGGAAACAACTGTATTTTAATTTATGATAAAAGGGAGTTTTTAATGTGTCCTAACTGAAAGATGTACAATACTGTGGCTTGTATAACCCATTGATGTCACAGAGTAAAATCATATGTATAAAAAAGTATATGGATATTTTATTCAAGTAATTGAATTGTTTCTCTTCATCATTTTTATGAAGGTATATCCCATTAATCTTAGGTTTTATCATGAAATGTTTCTTTAGGTGGATTAGCCCAATTTGATGTTCATTAAACAGTACATGTATTTTCTAAGTAGTTTCTCCCTATGTGATAGATCAATATATTATCATAAAATAAAAATTTATAACATAAAAAGTGCCTCACTAGTTAATTAAAAGCCTCCTAATAAAGAACTTAATCTTTAGAACTCATGAAACAATCATATTCTTAACGGAAATGTAAGCCTGGTAGTTTCTTTTCAGAATAACACTTACTTATATCCCAGTAGCAGTTGCTAAAAACTACCTCTAGACAGCACAGACGCGCACGCCTTCACGCACGCATGCGTACATCTACACCTCTGCCGTATACAGTCTCGATGTTGCAGTGCTGAAAGCAGCTCTAGTCAGACAAACCTAGTCCTGCAATTACTTATGTGACCCTTGCTAACGCACTTAACCTTTCTAAACCTCAGTCACCATTTGTAAATGGGAACTAATATTTGTTGTGAAGATTAAATGTGATCAAATACTCGTAAGGTTCGGTCCCCATTCCTTATCACCTGCTACTCTCAACTCACTGAATTATTATATGCATTATCAAGTGAAATAATGCATGTAAAAGTCTTTTGTAAATCCAACAGAATGTTGCAATTGTATTATCTCACTTAATAGGCAGTTTATTCCCTTCGTTACATCACGGTTAACAGTGTTCATTATTATTATTTTATTATTATTTTTGCGGGAGAGAGAGAGGGGGGTGGAGGGGCAGAGGGAGAGAGAGAATCTGAAGTAGGCTCCATGCTCAGTGAGGAGCCCAAGGTGGGGCTCAATCTCGGGACCCTGAGATCATGACCTGAGCTGAAATTAGAGAAATAATGTAACAATTTATCTCGAACAGGCTGGGCCTATACACCCAGCAGGAGAACAGAGGCTTTACCACTCTTTACTCAGATGAAGAGGCAGAAAGAATACATTTTCCCCTCAAAATTCCACCAATTCTAGGCTGTTTTCTAGCCTAAACAATTTGGATAGTGCTCTCAATAATTCACACTACATGAGTTATACGTAGAGTTCAAATGCACCCTCTGGTGCGGCTGTAAAGTATATTTTCCCTAGAGTTTCTCATTTAAGAATATTACGGCTTTTCAGGGTAAAGCCATGTAAGTGATACCAAAATTGGAAAAATTTTTAAAAAGGGAGTCCGTTATTTGATATTGTTCTGGTTTTTGTTTCTAAAGATACAGATATTGAAACTATCACAGCTGATAATTTCATTCTGACATGAGTTGAAAAGGTTAAGTTACTATCTGAGGAAAGGTAATCTGGTTGCCTTTCACGGCAGCCTGCAAGCTCTGCAATCTGCATAGAGAGGGGCATTTGTCATCATTAGCCGAACTGTGACAGCTGGCACCCAGGGTGTCCCAGAATCGAGAAGTGGCAGAGAGACCCTTGGTTTAGGTTGCCATTAAGTGGAGTAGGTTTCTGGAGGATCAAGTATATTTTATGAAAAGCTCTGTGAGGTAACTAACAGCAGTGAACGTATCTGAATTTTCCATAACATGGATAATACAATGATAGCACATAATTAGCAGGTTGCCTCCAGACAACAAGATGCCAGATTACAGTATGAATAAACATCTAGTGCCTGCCACTTAGTGAGGGAGAATTGTTTGCAGCACCCAAATAGCTCCAGCACACTGTGTTTCTTCAAGGTTGGATTAGGGTGATCAACGCTTAAGTATCCTCAAGGAAACAGACTGAAGATGGAGAGAATAGTTCTCAGTTGTCTTTTAAATTTGGTAGTAAACAAAGCCCAATGTCTCAGGAATAAGCTCAACAGCACACACCCATTATAGTACCCATGCTTTTGATAACATGAATATGAAAATTGATATCATTCACACAGATGCAATCCTCCAGCTGTCTGAGGTGTCTGTAATTGGTACTAAGTCTTTAAAAATAATCCTCCGCCGAAGTTTAAAATCAGAATCCTTTTTACCAAAACGAGGGTTACTAACTATGGGTCTGAAACAGTTGTGATGAACACATCCAAGAAAGGAATTTTTACGACTTTACAATTTTATACGTGTTTGTCTTGTTGGTGCAAAACCATATAAAGCAAAAGAAAGTGTTAAGTTAAAAAATAGGTTGACCAGATCTTTGGAACATAAGAGTGCTATGACCCCTTTAAAAAATCATCAATGTTTGCAAATATAATCAATAACACTAGGTTTTATATTATTATGTAAACTAGTTTTCCACAAATAAAACTAATTTTTGTGTTAATGTAAAATCTATGCAAATACATGCAGTCATTTATCAGGAAGGCTGACAAGCATTCCATATTGGAGGGGGAAATGAAACTGCCTCAAGAATAGAGGCAATTAATTATTTCTGTATTTTTTCTTCTTCTGTCTTGAGGCACAAAAGTTATCCATCCAGTTAAAACAGCAAATGAAATAAAGAGATTTTTTTTTTTATTTAAACACATATGGCTTTTGCCTGCAATACTGATCACCACAAGGTCTACAGATGCCCGTGGCTAAATTGTACACTGGCAGATGCACACAAGGGAAAACTGTGCTAATGCAGCGTGGAGAGCAAAACAAATGAAGAACTGAATTTGCTAGTAAAAGAAAAAAAAAACACAACAAAAAGCAAAAACCCCCAAACCAAAAGAAACCCTAAAATTCTCTCTCCCCCTTGGCCCCCCCCCCAGCCCCCCCATCCCCGACGCAGGGAGTTATGCAATTTGGTTATCAAACACAGGTTCAGGTTGCAAGAAACTTAACTATCCTCTGTTGCAGGAAAGCAGAAAACAAGTTTAAATCCATGAAAGTGTTTTTATGGATACACATGCGTATTATGTATGTGGGGGAAACTGAGCAGTGTATTTGTATTTATATGGACAGAATGGCTAGTGACATTTAAACTTCTCAATTTCGCAATTAAAAGCTTATGACATTCAAACCTGCCCTAGTATATATGTCTGTATAAATACTGTCAGAAGTTCCAGTTATTATTATTATTTAAAAATCCGTTCAGCGTCAGCTCTTAAGGTATCACTGAAAACTATATAGGTTATCATGGACCAATCTTGCAGATGTGATATTATATCCTGATGGCCGCAGGAATCCTGTATTTAGTAATTGTTCTCCTTTAACGGGTTAAAATAAATGTATAGAGGCCAATTCAATCTTTTACTATCTGAAATAGTGGGGTTGTATGTGTGTGTGTGTACATTCACAGGCTATTTTGCAAACCATAAAAAGAGTATACTTTCTAAAAATGGCTTAAGATTATTAAGAAAGCAATAACTTCTTTCTTAATAGGCCTGTAAACATGCATAACATTAAAATTTCTATTGTAATTGCCAAATAAAAATATAAAACAGAAAGCATTTAAATAATTTTATATCTTGGAGAAAGAAACAGAAGACTAGTTGTACTACTCCGAGTTGTAGAAAGGCAAAATACTTGAAAGAGCATCATGGTCAATGAATATGTCTGCTCTCCTACAATTTAAGCATTCTTTGTTTGGAGTATTTATAACCATCAAAATTTAAATGACAATGTATATTTATATAAAATTAGGATTAGAAGCATATGTTCCAAGAATGTGTATATGTTAATTAATATTAGCTCTAATAAACTCCTTGGCCTTGTCCCCCACCATTCAAAGGGAGGATTAATTTACTGAAAATGTAAAGAACAATGTAATTTAAATACTGAAAGGAGATTCATTTCTCCAGTGACATAAAGCTAGTAACATTACCAATATGCCTCAAATGTTGCTAATAGGAGGAATCCCTGTTTCTTACTATATATTTTGATGTGCAAATATAAACTATATTCATAAGTCTAATACACACATTCATGCCAGTGTAACAAATACTAGCAGTTCCTTTGAAAAATAAATCTTTTACCAAGCATTAAGGTGACACATATTACGTTTAAACAACTTTCATATAAAACAAAAATTGTAAACCTATTGCTTGCCTATCTGAAATATTTCGTATTCTGCTTCTACTTCAGTGTTATTGGATTAAAACCAGCCTTAAAATAGAAGCGAGATAAAACAAGAAATTCTAGAGGAATAAATAAAGATTTACAACCTAAAGATTTTTTGATACAAAAGTAAAACACCCAGATGCTTATAAATGAATCATAAAATGTATGAATTAAAAAGTAAAATAGAGGCATGAGGAAACTTTTGTGGCAATGGAAATGTTCTATGTCTGTGCCAGATGTTCTATGACTGTAGATATTTGTTAAAATTCACAGGATGGTGCATTCATATAGAAAAACCATAGAATAGAATGGTACTGTACACAAAATACACATCAATAAACCTGACGTAAATAATAAAAAATAGATTTCACATAAAAATAAATGAAAGCTATACTTTCTACTTCATTGGTTTCACAATTTTTTATTAGAAAGACTATGGTCTTACAAACTCTGTGCTCTCATGCTTTTGATCGGGATGTGTAGATAAAATGAATAAACATGTAGATTAAAAAGTATTAACTACTTATTAGTACTTTGACTTGATATTTTTGACAAATCATGGAAACTTGGGCTTTTTAGAAATAATACGCATTTGTATACTAAAATGTGTATTATTGGAATAGTGAAAATAATACATAAGTGGAAATGAAATCATTATTTATGTGGTGTATTCTCAGATGTTTATATCTCTCATATGAAAAACTATAAAGGAAATTCTTATTCATAAACTAATTTCCTTCTTTTTCTATAAAGCATTTATTTTATTACATAAAATATATATTATAGGAGGTAACAGTTTTTTATTTAATGTAATTATTCTCTTAAATTATTACTCCAGTTGCTGATCATTAAAAAAAAATAAATCCTAGTTTAGAGGAATTGATTTGTTTATTAAAAAGTAAGCTCCAAAACTGTAAATTAGATATAGAAAAGGTTATTTTAGACAAGCAGTTACTGAAGGCTGATTATCTACATACCATACTCTAGTCTCAAGGTCACGTTGAATATTTTCCGCGGCTTAATCACATACAGTATGGGACAGTAATGAGAGTTATGCAGTCCTGGGTGACCCACTACAGATGTACAGATTAAGACACTAATCGCATCTGATTCCATTGTTTTCTCTAAGTGCAATAAAACTCTAATGCGCTAAGAGTACTAAGGCTGTGGTCACATACACAAATGTCTATAAATCCGCATGAATTGTGGGTTGAGGAATACCTAGTTTTCATATATTCATAAAGAAAAGAACCGCGTGAGCCCATTTATCTCGTCAGAATATTTCTATAATAACCAAATGAAAAATAGAGGCTGAAATCGAACAAAACGATTTTGAATTTTCTACATCATAAAGATGACAGTGACTTTCTGAAGGATCTATGAGGACCTGGAATATTGGAGTCAACACTTCCTCCGTAATAATAAATAAATGACTAGCCCCAATATCCTTAAATTTTTGGAAAGAGTTAGAGATCACAGTCTATTTTGAGCATTAAGAAAATCTTTTGGTTAATAACCTTCCCCCCAAATTTTTCCGTTTACGCATGCAACTTAAAATATCCTACACCTCTATGTAAATATTCAAATGAAGTGGGGAAAGTGAGAGGATTACCTAAGTCATCTTTCAATTTCTTCTTCTACCAAAAGAAACGTTTTGGTCAGAATTACCCAGAATCACTACAAATGTGCATATCCAGCAGTGGTCATAATTCTGGTAAGTTACACTTTTATTGCCCATCTTTAATCTCAAAGTTACTTTCTGTCCAACATTTATTAGCACCAATAACAAATTTACTAAGCAACACTGTAGGGAAAAAAGTGGTCCCCACAACAAATGCTGACTATAGGATGGGTAGGTACCAGGGGGATGAGCAAAACTAAGGCCACAGCCCTGATCATTGAAGTGGAGAATTAAGGAAATAATTTTTTGAAGAACTTCAATTATCAGGATGCTCTAGTTGAAACAACAGAACAGGGTCTAAATTGTGTCAACAGTGACCTCAATTCTCTGCTTTACTTTGTCATAAACCTGATATTAAAATATGAAATAATTGTTTTAAGGAATCATTGAAACTTTTGAAGCTCTCAAGTTATTTTGTTTCAAGTGTTCTTATACAAGGAGTCACAACAGGAAGAAAGGTAGAGATGCCATCAAATTAAATTACCAGAGAAACTCCCTCTATTTTACTTTATTTAATGTGACACATAAAGAAAACCCTGCACAAATATCTGTCTTTAATTTCTCTAGTGTAAAAAAAGAAATATATTGTGTCTGGCAGAATGAAGCAGATGAAATAGCCTGGGTGCATTTAAAAAAACGAAGTGGGGGGAGGTAGAAATCAGATGCGTACAATGAGCCTTCAAAGCCACTCCAGCAGTAGGGATAAATAATTTAATAAACTCAACTTCATATTCTTTTTATCTCCCCAGTGTAATAAGCACATATTAAAAAAATAAAACTTTAAGTTCATGAATACTTGTGAATAGAATAGCAGACAGCCAGGAAATATGAAAAAACACAAAACAATATCTATGTGAGCATTTAACATGTATATGCATATTCCCTAACAGATACATTTTTCCAGATGAAAGGTCACAATGACTTAAATTTATGAACATGTAATTCAAATTTAAATTAGTTTTTTAAAAAAAACAAAGAAACCTTGCATTCCTACATTTCTCAACATAATAGTTTTTCTTTAAACCTAATAAGGTGACTATTTATGCATTACTTTATGTATCCCATATAAAGTAAGTAGGTTTACAGAAGGGGGCTAAATTACTTAGACAATACTTCGGGAAAAAAAAATATTTTGCCATTATTATTTTGAATGTCTTGAAATGTTAAGGATCACAATATTTGTTTTATATTCATTAATACTACTAACATTTACGATAATGGTGTGTTTGTGACTTTTTGGGATTCTTTTCGTAAATGGTGCATTTTAAATCAAGGCTGCCTAGTAACCTAAGTAAATGAAATGAAAAAGTCAAGTCAGTTAGACCTTAAAATCCCAAATATCATTCAAATGTAAGCATCTCAAACTATCATTAAATCATGAAATTTTTGGCTTTTTTTCTTCAATTAGGTCAGTTTTCTTCAATTATCATTCTATTATTAGCTCATGTCAAAGATGCCTGCACAGCATACCACTGAAAACAATTAAGCATTTATATCCTAAAGCATGGGACATACACAAGCTTTTATTCTAGTACTAAGATTATATTTATAGTAAAAAAATAATATAAGACTGGGATCATTAGAGTTGTTTTATAACTTCTCACATAAGTAAATAAATTGATTTTAAGCTATCTCCAGGTTAGTACATTATCATTTGAAATAACCAGTTCAATAGGTCAAAGGGTGTTTCAAAAAATTGTTATAAGTTACTCCCACAAAACTATCTCCAAAGCCTAGATTAAAAGTGGCCGAGTTACATAAAAATATACTATATATTTTAAATTCCTCTCTATAGGTCATTTCAATAAAAAAAATAAGGGATAGAAAAACATAGTCCTCGCATAGTTTAATTTTCCTTCAACAATGAGAGGTGTCTAAGATCACTGAAAGGATTCAGCTACAGAAGGCAATTCATTTCAGGTGTTCAGTGTAATAGAAAATCACTGTGTTGCAGCAACAAGCAGTACTTGCACTAGAGTATTATTCTAGGGTGCCCAGTTCACCTACAGTGATAACAGCGGGTGGGTGAGTCCTGTGTTATGCAAATCACTGTCAGCTCCCAATGTGAAGGGTGCTGGAGGAAGCAGCTCCGAAAACACAGTCCCGGCGTCCTTGAAACAGAATGACTTCACTTCCCTGCAACATTGTAGGACTAACGAGTTTCTTGGTCCTTTTCTCACCATCCATTTTGCTTCTGCAAAGTGCAAACCGTTAGTGAAAAGGCCCCGGTTACACCAATTAGTTTGCACAAAGTGCTTCGGTGTTTAGCTTCGCTTTAACCCAATTAAGCCGCACAGTGAGCCCCGAAGATGCGCCACCTGCGCGCCTGGCTCCAGCGAGGCCGGCCCGGCGCCCCTCGCGTTAGACTCAGCCCGACCGCCGCCCCACGGTGCCCCCCGAACGGCTCCGGGGCCTCCGCGTCCCAGGCTGCACGTCCTCGGCAACTGGGGACACTTGCAGGTGGCCCAAGAAATCGAGTGAGGAGGTCCTGGCCGAGCAACTCTGCTCTGAACCCCGGGGAGAGCGCGCTGGGCACAGGGGCCCGCGGCCCACGATGAGAAAGCGCGGGGCTCGGCTGCGACCTCATGTGGGCCCGGGTGGCCGTCGGGGCTGAGGGGTGCGCGCGCAGGGGCCGTGGCCTGGAGCAGATGTGGAGAACCCGAGGACACCAGGTAAGGTTTAAAATAACGGGCACACGGGGGTAGGAGGGGAAACCCATGGGACAGAGAGGGGAAAGAAAGATGGCTCGGGAGTGCGGGGCAGCGAGAGAGAGGGGACCTGCGCTGAGTGAGGGCCAGACGTGGCTTTTCCCCCCAGAGACCAAGGCACATCTTCCCCTTCTTGGCGGAGGGTTCTCTGGTTCTGATTTGCCTCCTCTTCTTCTTCCAACTGCCAAAAGGTAGCAGTGCATTCACCCGCAAAGCCTGCAAAGTGGGGAGGGGCTGTTCCCAATCCCTGCTCCTAAGGGAATGGAAGGTTCCTGGGGAATAGAGTAGATGGATGCCATGAGCCCCAAATCTACTGTACTGTTTTAAGCTAAATCGGAATCTATCACTCTTGGATAAGGAAAAAATAAATAATAGATGGCTTTGTGATGCTTGTACCTGTGCAAAAATAAATAAATAAATAAGCAAGCAAAAGCTGGAGTAAAAAGTGGGAGCCCCGAACAAGATCTTGTTGAAAGCAGCTCTGAAAGAAAGTGCCTACAGACCTGTTACCAGGAGTTATAGGATTTTGCTGGAAATATTGTTAATTTTAAAGAGATGGCATCTAAATTAAAGGTAAGGCATTAAAAAATCTGCCTAGGTTTTAAAACCACTACACTACATAATTCCTAAGTGGTATTTCTTTCCTTTCCTGTATATTAAAGACACAACTGGTATCACCAGGAAAAAAAAGAACCCAAACCAAAAACATGCTCTACATAAATCCATTTCCCCCTCCTGTTTCAAGGTTCCAAAATGCAGAAATGTTGATTTCTTTCAAAGTTTTCCAAAATGATATTTAAATTTAAAAACCCTGGATGACTGCAAATTAGTTTTCTTTAAAATCTTACCCGATTTTTCCCTCAACCAAATCACATGAAATCATACAACAATTAGAAGTCTACCCTCAGGTCACCACTAAGGACACATAAGAGAGGAGGTATAATTATACATCAATAAGCAAGCGAGAAACCCTAAACCTGAATATTTTCAGAACCGTTACCTGCCAGTAGGTCTCATCTCTATGATCTTTCCTTAATTTCACATATTAAAATACAGCTCACTATGAACTCACATTGCAATAATCTCTCAATCACAGAGATAAGTTATTTTTAAAACATTTCTACCAGTGCGTACAAAACTTGCAGTCCTCATTATGTTGGGCAACTCTATCAAAGTACAAAGAGGGCTGCAGTTGGGGAGAGGGGGAGTAATACTAAACATTTTTTAAACACCCTAACTTAAACTGGGGTAGACAGCATCTAACAAAGCAATAATTTTCAGATTCCTTTCAACAACTGCAAATGAGGGGGGAAAAACAGAGATAAAACACTGCATAATGTAAAACAAAACAAAAACAAAAACAAAAAACCCCAACCAAAAACCCATTCTAACATACCGGAACATCCCCAAATTACACAGGCATCAGTAGTCCATCTAAAGCCAACCTGCATATACATGAAAGAGCAAACTCTCAACCTGCATTTAAAAAGACCGCAAGGATTAACAGACATTAATTATCTTACTCTAAATGCAAGTTACTGACTTTTGTTTTAGAAGACCCCATCTAGTTCACTAATTGATGGATGACCATTAATACACCTGTATTTGCATTTCCGCGGTAAAAAGACAAGCAGGGTTTTCAACACAGAAGAGAACCACTTTGCCAAGTCTTTTCAAAACGTCAATATGCTTCAATTAATACCAAAGCTGAGAGATTCCTCTTGATTTCCAAAACTGTCTAGGTGGCCTGGGTGGTTTTCTGCCGGCAGCAGCCTCCTACCTTTAGTTTGTGTGCCTATATCCACGAGGGGGGATTAATTAGCCGGGTTGGAGCTGAAGGAGGCTGTCGTGACGAGCCCAGTGGCGATTGGCCGCCAGCCTGCCTGGCCCTGCCTTTATAATTTCCACACGAGTGCATCTGGGCTCTTAGACAAACCAACAGCAGCTTCTTCTGACATATACACACGCACACTCACCCCCGACACACTCAGCACACTTTTCCTCCATCTGATTAACAGTCCAGCACACACAATGATTACGGGAAAGCGTAAATAAATACGGAAAGGGTTGATTATTTTGACTACTGGAAGAGCTTTGCTGGGTCTCAGCGCAACTTTTGTTTTCATTACTGAGAAGGTGATCTCTCCATGCGTTTCTCTCACACAAGGATTCTTTAAAAGAGGAAGAAAGACCGAGAGAGGGGGGAGAACAATCTTTCACTTTAAGACCATCTGGGCTCAAAGATAAAAGGAAGGGGAAAGCAGCGGCTAGGACTCCACCGGGGCAACACATCGGAGAGCGTTCTGATATATTTCTGAGCGCGGCGGCCCGTTTCTCCACCGAAGTTGGCTCCAGCTCTAGCAGCCGCATTGGATCCCACAGCCTACTGCGAGACTCCGGTGTACAATCCGGATCTCTGCCCCAACATGATCGCGGCCCAGGCCAAGCTGGTATACCATCTGAATAAGTACTACAATGAGAAATGCCAAGCCAGGAAAGCTGCCATTGCGAAAACTATCCGGGAAGTCTGCAAAGTAGTTTCCGACGTACTTAAAGAAGTGGAAGTGCAAGAGCCCCGGTTCATCAGCTCTCTCAACGAGATGGACAATCGCTACGAGGGCCTCGAGGTCATCTCCCCCACCGAATTTGAAGTGGTGCTTTACCTTAACCAAATGGGGGTGTTCAACTTTGTGGACGACGGCTCGCTGCCCGGCTGCGCGGTGCTGAAGTTGAGCGACGGGCGCAAGAGGAGCATGTCCCTCTGGGTGGAATTCATTACCGCCTCCGGCTACCTCTCGGCGCGCAAAATCCGGTCCAGGTTTCAGACTCTGGTGGCTCAAGCCGTAGACAAATGTAGCTACAGGGATGTAGTTAAGATGGTGGCAGATACCAGCGAAGTGAAACTGAGAATCCGAGATAGGTACGTGGTGCAGATCACCCCGGCTTTTAAATGTACCGGGATCTGGCCAAGGAGTGCTGCCCACTGGCCACTTCCGCACATCCCCTGGCCAGGACCCAACCGGGTGGCGGAGGTCAAAGCGGAAGGGTTCAATCTCTTGTCCAAGGAGTGCCACTCCCTGGCCGGCAAACAGAGCTCGGCGGAGAGCGACGCCTGGGTGCTGCAGTTTGCGGAAGCAGAGAACAGACTGCAGATGGGGGGCTGCAGAAAGAAATGCCTCTCTATCCTCAAAACCTTACGGGATCGTCACCTTGAACTGCCAGGCCAGCCCCTGAACAATTACCACATGAAGACTTTGGTTTCCTACGAGTGTGAAAAGCATCCCCGGGAGTCGGACTGGGATGAGTCTTGCCTGGGTGATCGGCTTAACGGGATTTTGCTGCAACTTATCTCCTGCCTGCAGTGCCGGCGGTGTCCTCACTACTTCCTACCGAACTTAGATCTGTTTCAAGGCAAACCTCACTCGGCTCTGGAGAACGCTGCCAAACAAACGTGGCGGCTGGCAAGAGAGATCCTGACCAACCCAAAAAGTTTGGAAAAACTTTAGAGGACAATTTCAACAAGAGCCGAAATGTGATTACTCTTCTCAAAGACCTGATTCAGTGCAAAATTCCTGTTGGATTCCTAATATTCCACTTGTCAGTGCAAACAATCTCTTCCTTAAAAAGGAGTAACAATACAATGTTTAGGCATCATCTCACCCACCCCTCCAAGGGGAGAAAAAGAAGTAGGGAAAGCGGATGGAGAAAAACCCAAACCCACAAGTATTAGAAGACTTCTTTACAAAGGATTTCCTATCTCCCTTGAAAAGTACACAGTAACACCCGGAAAACAACCCGGCTGTAATGCAAGACCACAGTGAACACTCTGCCTAACTATCAAAGGATTATAGCAATCCTGGTGATTTAGGTGCATCTGTCTGTGAGTAAACACGATTTGGATATGCCATCTGAAGGAAAGTGTAATGTATATTTTGATTTGTAACAAATATTGTGATCTCACATTGTCTTTGAAAGTGTGGATGTTGGTGTTTTGTGATTTGGTGAACAGAAGTTACATTGCCGTTTTGGAGACTTCCAGACAGTTTCCACTAACAAAGATACCATTTAAAGGTAGATTTCCTCCTGGTACTTTTATCTGTCTTTGAAAGTGTCTGAACTTTAAAAAGTTTACATTTTGTTTCAAATATAATGCTTATTCTATTTCTAACATTCCATAAATATACTTGAAATGTTATTTAAATATATTCAAAGAAATTTGAATTCAGCTTATATAATAACGCTTGAATATCTGAATTATATATTTGAAAAATGCACTTGAAATACACTGGATAACTACTTTTGTGATTTAGATTTTAATTTCTGTTGCTGGTTTTTATTTAATTAGAAGCTAATAAATGAAGTAAAATAAAAGTTGTTGTGTCTCACTTTAAATTGTTTTTCTATCAAAAGATGTAATGCTCCATTTTGAAAACTGAACCCACTCGAGTATTTTAAACATTTTGAGGAGTATGCTAATGAAATAATTAAAATTAAACCTTAATATCCTGAAGAAAACTCTTTGTACAGCTACAGAAGATAATGATTTACTTATAAGACTATTTCTTTCTACAACGGACACATTTAAATCTACCCTGGAAAGCTTGCTCTGGATTAGTACTTCTGTAGCATTTTCGATAATATAAGGAAAAAATATGTCATGGCGGTACAGACTGCTGAGTTAAAAATTAGACTAACTCAGAAAAAGTGAACTTAAAGTCATAATGAAATTTCAAAATTTGTATAACTATGCTAATCAAATAAAGATTATTTCTGACCATTTTATGTCAAATCCTATGTTATGCAGAAAAAGTGTTCCATTAGCTGAATAAGTTCATCAGAAATCTAAAATTGCTTTTGACTTCACAGGGCAAGCTAATGATAAAAGCGTAAAGACAAACTTTCAATTATTTAAAAATCAAATACACTACATTCAAACTCATTTTCAACGTTCCATCCTTTGGGAGCTGGTAGTGCAAGAAGTCCTATGACTGTCCTTCCAAGTATTTTAATTGTCAACAAGTGCTGAGAGCGCTAATCACCTGCAGGCCTTAAGGTAGGTAGTTAATTCAGGCAGGGATGGATTTTAGAATTTCAGTTCCTCTTCTACAAATAGCGTTTTATAATAGTTTATGTAAAAATGACATAAATAATAAAGTTCTGGATCTATGGGCACGCTTGTCTTTGATGATTTTAGAATAATTTCTTCTGATAAATACTGCAAAGGAAAATCTTTGTAAACTGATGCTTGAATATCTAACATGACCCTTGAATTCTTAACCTCAGAAAAAATGTTTACAAACCGCACAGTAACATAAAAGTTAAAACAACAAGCAAATTGGTTTCAATAGAAAGTGCAGAGGTGTAGAGCTGTCCTAATATCAGGTTTTAAAATCTACACGGTAAGATATAATAAACAAATAAATATTTATGTATTTCAAATTGTCCAAATAGGTGTTTTTCTGGCATTACACCCACAGAAGAACACAAATTTTAAAGATCTGATTGCTAGTATATACTACCTATATACGCTTTAAATCAACGCTTCTCAGAGAATCAGTTTCTCTTACTCTTAAATTCACATGTAAAACTCATTCTTATTTCAGGAGATGAAAAATGGATGTAATAATGGAGATGAATTTCTATCTAAATGCTCTCCCCTCCCCCCCCCCCCAGTTTCCTTACAACCTTTCAATGAATAATAACTCACATTGCAATTTACACTTTTGGAAATTAAAAGTCATCTTAAGATATTTCAGAAGACCCCTCCTGGTCTTCCCAGAGAGCCTGGGATACTGTACCCCCGAGACTTTGGAACAATTGGCTTACCTACAAAATTTACCCAAGTGCACACAAAGGCACTCATGGACAGACTGTCATGTGCATGCTCTGGTAACACAGGATTTGAAACCATTAATATCTTCTTCAATCCCATAAAAAAGAGCATGTGTTATTTCATTCATTTTATTTCCTATGACAAAAATGGAAATGTGCTCCCCCTCCCCCACTGTCATTTAAAACCAAGCAAAACTGAAAACCACTTCCTGCCACAAAGCCACTAGTACTGTATACGAATCACTCTAACTCACTTTCGTGTCGATCTTCTTGAAGGCAGGATCATCCTCATCTACCTCGAAGTAGATTTCTGTCGTGGTGATGGAGAGAGTCCCCTTGGCCACCACCACAGGAGCGATGAGCTGGGCTGGGGTACTGAGAACCACTGGGCCTGAAAGACAAGGGCACCGGAGTCAGGCTCAGTCCCTGTGGCCCTCTCCCGCTCCCTCCCAAAGGGTGCGGCAGGTCTTTATTTTTAAGATGCGCTAAGAAAATGGTGCCTGGGTAACGCGGCCAGCATCTTTCATGTGAGATAAGGTCTGCTTAGCTCTTGCACATTATCTTATATAGAGATAAATAATTCCATAAAACCCCAAGAGGTCAGGATGCCGAACAAGTGACCCTTAGCAAGCGAGTTAGTAACCTCCGCCTAGAAATCCTACAAATGCTCCCGATTCTCCATGGAGCACGGCCGGCTTTCCGAGAGAGACCGTAGGCAGTCAGCACTGCCCCCAAAGACCAGCCATCGTGGTAAAGCCGTTCCACTCGGCAGCGGCGTTCCCCAAGGATGGGCGGGAGGATGTGAAGGGGTATAGGATCTAAATATATAAATTCCACTGTACTAACGGGTTCGCATCTTGCAGGAAGATTAATACCGGCGTCCTAAGGCGCGCCACATCCACACACACGCACACAAGGATATTAAGTGCATTTCTTCTGTAGAAAAGAACAAAAATCGTAACAGTGATCTTCTCACCGACAATCAGTCAAAAGGGATGAAATTGTAAGACGCTTGAACAAGAAGATTCTCAGAAAAGCGTCTGAAAAGTACTATCTCTCAACTTTAGAAACTAGAGAAACTAATCTTCAGTAAAAGAGTTTAGAAAGTGTGCCTACTAAGGTGCTTACTTGGAATTCCCTCAATCTGAGTAAATGTTGAAAATTACGTATTAGAATATAAATTCAAGGAGGATGACTTAAACGCCCCTTTAAGACATTCTTTGCTATCCTGTACTTAAAATACAGACAAGGAAATCAGAACTCATTTTCTCTTTCTTTTTCTCTTTTTCTATCTTCCTTCCTTTCTCCACCCCCCCCCCTTTTTTGTAGCAAGGGCGCATTATGTTCCCTTTCATCCTCCCCCCCGCCCTGAAATGCATATAGTTAAATGAGTCACAATAACAGTAGGATAAAGGCAATAAAAAACCAGGTCCCTTGCAACCGCTCAGGCTCGGCCCCTCCGCGGCAGCTCCTTGCCGTGAGACCGGCTGGTACCGCCACCGCCAAGGCCACTGTTAGCAGGCCCGACCCGGCCAGGCGCGGGGACTGCAGAGAAGTTCACGTTTTCAGGGAGTAGCCCACACCAAATCCGCGACCGTCCTGCACAAAGCCGGGCCGTTTCTGCTGCGGGAGGCACACTGAGGAATCGGCCGGCTTCTGTCGCGCTGAATGGGGTGGATAGGAAGCAAACTGTGTCAGTGTCAGCCTTCACCCCCGATCGTGACCGCCTGGCTCAGACCAACGCCAAGCCCCTTCTTTTAGTTTACGGCTCTCTGTCCCCCAGGAGCCCGCACTGGGGGGCCCGGGCCCTGGGCGCGCGGACTCCCGGCCTGGGTTTCCGCCGCGGAGCCGAGCGGAGTCGGGGTCCATCTCCGCTACACAAGGTTTTTCTTTCCAAAGGGCGAGGCGGTCGATCTGAAGCGCCACTTTAAAGGCTCATCAATCTTAATCTAGGTTGCTCAAGTAATTATGCCCGAATCTCTTGTACGATTACAAGTGGATTTGGGTTTCTATTCCCCAGGCCCTCCTTTGTGTTTATTGGAGGGTCTGTGCGCGCGCTCCGCGGCGCCTCCTGCCTCCCGCGCCCTCCTCGGAATCCCCCAACGCTCGGGCCGGTTCGAACCGCTCCCTTAACCCTTCAGCCACCAGGACGCTCCTTTGGATGCCACTTTTCACATTTCCTTATGGAGAAATCCAAAATCCAAATTACTCTTGACTGGAGCGAGGTGAGAAAGAAGGTACTGTGACATCGAAAACAGTGTCTTCTTATACGTCGTTGGGCCTTGCTAAAACCTCAGGAAAGTCGTCATTCTATACACAGGCCGCTAGTGATTTCTGGTTTAACAGAGGTTTCTGGCATTTGGAGGCGTAGAATGGTCACAAACATTTAAAATGGCGAACTATTCCTTTCTCTTAAAAAGTAATTTAACATATCCAATTAAGTTGGGGTGACATGAAAAAGAATCACTAAACACATTATCAAAACCATACACTCTGATTTACTGAAATATATTATGACTTTTTAAGGACACATTTCCGTGAACTTTTAACGGGGAACACATTCTCTCTACTTAATTCTCTGCCTTTCTGAAAGGAGACTGTGCTTCTGATTGCTTTTACTCCAATCTCATTCTACTGAATTGAGATTTTCTGGGGGTTTATAAAAGGACTTTGAACTGGTCCTTCTTTAAGAAAGAAGCATCATGAAATATTCAACCTTCATAGTGTGTCATTTTTACCCCTGTCCTTTGGAAATCTCCAATTACAACTTCCAATTCCATAGCATGTTTAAGGAGCACTGCGTCTTTTTGTTGTAGCCTTCAGGGAGCAAACCAGCTGCAGAGAGAATACAGAGTTAAACCCACTACAGCAATAGAGAGAGCGGATTATGTTTTAATCCCTTTTGGGGGAGTCTCTGGATTTTAGGGATCTGAGATTAAAATGTTTACATAAGGCACCATCACAAACCAGCAGATCTTCCATGGAAAGCCTGGGATCTCTGTCCAAATAAAAATAGGTTAAAAAGGGCAGCATCTCTGGATGCCAGAGAGATGGCGAGGTAGCAGATTCTGTCCTAGAAGGTAACTGGGTACAAATTTAACCTCCTAACTTTGCTTGGTGTAGTGAGTGCAGGACTGAATGTAGATATATCCATTCCAATCACTACTAGAGCAATAAAAGGATACGTTATAATCATGTTCTCAAGCACACACTGAAGTAAAGTGATGGCCATTAAAGGGCAGTTAAACAAATGGATGGGACCAAACTTCCTCCCCTGTACTGATGCATACAATGCAGTTGTTTAAAATTCCACCATGTAAAGTGGTAACTAAAGGAACAATAAGTGTTATTTACTTCTAGCACTGGCAACATAATGTTTAAGAAATATTGACCCATTACTATTTTTGAAAGGATAGGGATATTACTTGACATTAATTTAAATGCTAATTTAAAATCTGAACTAGAACAAAGATCACCCAAGCATAAGGAGAAGAATCTTCAAATGAATGAACTTCTCTTTAGAGCCACCGCATCTTTAATCAGTTGAGATGGTAAACCTAGAGTCGAAAGTACATGTTTTATATTTAAAAAGGGAACTATTCATCAAATATATTTTAAAAGTAGAATGTAGAAAAATACTTGTGGATTTGGAGGATTCTACTGAAAACAAAATTCCAAGCCTGGAGATCTCACTAATACATCAACTCTTTAATAGAGCTTTATAGTTTACTAGGTTCTTTTATGTGATTTTTACTTAATCACTAGTTCACTATTCACAGTTTTGGGGGCTATGGATGTGTCAATACTTTCCTGTCAAAGATCACCAGGAACACATCTGTAGTTGAAAAGGTTGGGTTTACCACTCATCGCAGTGAGGGAGACACAGGCAACTTAGTAAGGGTGTCAAGAAGGACTTTTGTAGGATCGAAGCTTTGGTGAAGTGATTCTGGGAAGGGTTCAAGGAGCATGGCTTTGCTCTGGATTGGGCTCTGTCAGGAAGCAGGGATAATTCTGCGATTATGGGTCTTAATAAATCTCATTTAGAGGGAGGGAGGACCCGATCTAGGCTAATGCTCTAGTTAGCAGAGAAGCGGTCATGCTCATATTAAACAGGGCATGGGGGGGATGTTTAGTATTCAGGTGGTCTGCAGAGTGACCTTGCTTTTGTCTTTGCTTCCACTAAATTATAAAGTTGTTTTTTGCCTCACATCATCATCACGAGACCTTGTCTGATCCTGGTGTTCTGGGAGGTTGTTTATGATTAACAGGAGAACACCAAAGCCTAGCTGTGAGCTCCAGGCGAGCTTCCTTATAAGGGTCAAGCTAGTTTCCAGAGGTCAAGGACTGCTTTTCTTTTTCTCACATACAGAAATTAGTCATTTTTTTAGGGGTGTCAATAACATTCTAGGTATTAACAGACAATTATGGCAATTACACTTTCAAACAAGGCTAGGATTTCTATGAATTTCAATATAAAGTATAACAAAGAGTATATAGGGACAAAGAGTTGAAGTTTAATTAAAATTGGCATCATTACAATTATTTGATGAATTTCAATTGGCCAAAACTATATTTAGTGTACATGAAGTTACAGTGTATTTTAGAATCACTTGAATACTTTCTAAACTTAGGTTAATATTAATAAAAGTTTTATTAACTATATAGATTTTCTCTGACCTCAATTACTTCGACACCACATGCTCAATTTGCTTTAGGAACACTTAAAAGACAATTATTGGGGAATAATAAACATTGACTAATCTTTATAAATTATTAAGCTTAAAATCCTGACATTATTTAATCTGAAATCCTTTGTGTTTAGTGCAAAAGTATATCATTCAAAAAATGTTTAAACAAAAATATAATGAAGAAATAATTCTTACAATTATTTCTATACTGTGATACAATTTATAGGAAAATTACTCCTAGCATGAGTGACTGAACATATGTAAAGCATCTACGTGCATTGCACTACTATCATTTTTAAGTATGGCAATATAATTTAAAGGAAACATTTCTCGGGGCGCCTGGGTGGCTCAGGTGGTTAAGCGTCTGTCTGCCTTTGGCTCAGGTCAGGACCCCAGGGTCCTGGGATCGAGTCCTGCATCCTGCTTCCCCTTCTCCCTTTGACCCTCTCCCCGGCTTGTACTCTTGCTTCTGCTCTCTCTCTCAAATGAATAAAAAATCTTAAAAATAAAGAAAATATTTCCCCCATAGAATTAAAAGAATAACACGCTTTAATCTCAAAACAACTTAAAAAGAAACCAATGAAGAATATGAAAAAGTTGGAACTTTGTTTTGAAAGTCTAGGAAAGCTTTAGGCACAAAGAAAATGGAGGTGTTTGTGTGTGCCTGGGGGAGAGGGAGTTGGGAGAAATGCTGCAGAAGATCTGAGATTTCTGTCATCCAGGATAGTTCCCTGGATTTCAGGCATTTGAAATGCCCCAAGAAAAAAGAAAGTATAGTAACAAAATTTCTAGACAATGACTCTTTTCTTTATGTACAGAGAATAGTGATAGTGGACCAAATATACTACCAGAATAATAGTCCTTTGAGGTTTTCAAAAACTTCTTGCATGAAAGTAGTTTATGCTTGAGTTTATATTATGTTTATGCTTGAGTCAAAAAACTAATAGAACAACAAATAGAATACGTAGCTCAAGAATTATGAATTTAACTTCCAGCATTATTCCCTCCCTCCCTAACACACACACACACACACACACACACACACACACTATCCATTACAAACCCCAATTTTTTAATAGATTTTTATTTACTTATTTGTCAGAGAGAGAGAGAGAGAGAGAGAGAGAGAGAGTGCTTGCGTGTACACAAGCAGGGGGAGCTGCAGGCAGAGGGAGAAGCAGGCTCCCCGCTGAGCAGGGAGCCCGATGCAGGGCTGGATCCCAGGACCCTGGGATCATGACCTGAGCTGAAGGCAGACACCTAACCAACTGAGCCACCCAAGCGTCCCTACAAACCCAAATTTTATACAAACTCACTGTGCCCAAGAAGTGGCTTCTTTATGCTCTTTGTTGACTTCTTAAACATAATCTATCTTTAGATTGAGATGGACAATAACCAATCATCTCCATAGCGCACTGGTTTCCTTAGATTATTACTTACAAAATGAGACAAGTGTTTAAGAACCACATCAATGTTTTCAGATCTGAGTAAACCTACCTCTGGGTAAAACTCAACATAGTCTGAAACAGAAACAGAAGAGTGGAACTTTCTATATAAGAGCAATCGAAGACTGCATTTTAACAAAATATCTGTTCATCATGGTAGAACACTTATTTTTGCACTAATATTATCTAACATCTCATCTTATTTAATGTGTTTATAATAAATAATTTTTAAAACTACCAAGACATAATCTGATAGGCTCTAATTTTAACTTAACATTTAGGTTTTCCAATTTATTTGTAGAACAGATAATCTTATGTTAAATATAAATCAACAAACCTAGTGCATTTTCTACAAAGGTAATGGATGATTTTATAGGGAAAAAACTTATAAAGCATATATAGTCTAAGTAAAATATAACTGAGATTTTTAGCACAAAAATACCCTCAAAACAGTGATAGTTTTAATGTCCATTGTGATAATTTGTTCTGCCTTTTGATTCAATAGGTGTTCCAGATGAGATTTGTGTTTCTAGTTATATCACATTTAGTTCAACATATGGAATACATTTTTCACTTTTTGGAAGGGTAGTGACTCTTTTATGGCACTAGGATATCATTTAATGATTGAGAAGAGTAAATTCCTACTAGACTAGATGATTGAATAAACCAGAGGAGATGATTTAAATCTATTGGACTAGGAAGTACTCTCTGTATCCCTTGGTTGGAGTAAGTGCCTTACCTTCATGTTCCCAGTTTCCTGGGGTGCGTCTTTACTGCAGCCTTATAATATATTAAATATATGTGTTTAGAAGTCTCTTTCTCTCATTTGGCATAAGTTACTTACAGAAAGGGGCATTATCTTCTTATCTAACACAGTATCTGTCACATAGTATGCAATCTGGTTTTATGGAATTGCAAATAGAAAATGATATACACCAATTTCACATTTGTATGTTATAGCAAAAAGGCCACTTACATTAACAGATCACATCCTTTCTATTTTTCTGGAATTGATTTCAAATTGTTCTTTAAAAATATGAAAGACACTGCATTTTGGAGAAAACATAAATAAAAGATGCTGCAAACCAACAAGAGTTATAATGTAATTGGTCTGTCTAGCTAGGTCCCATGCATACCATTATTTTTTTATTTTTATTTTTTTAAAGATTTTATTTATTTATTTGGGAGAGAAAGAATGAGAGAGAGAGAGCACATGAGAGGGGGGAGGGTCAGAGGGAGAAGCAGACTGGGAGCCCGATGCAGGACTCGATCCGGGGACTCCAGGATCATGACCTGAGCCGAAGGCAGTCGCTTAACCAACTGAGCCACCCAGGCACCCTGTTATTTTTTTGAATGGCATAATTTTATAACTGCCATATCTTTCCTACTAAGTTGTTCCCTCCTTGTGAATTAAATGCTTAGAGAGACATATTTAACTCAGCATTCATTCATTTATGTAATCAACAAAAATTATTCAGTTTTTGGTACTAAAAGAGCATATAGTAAAGTATAAGACATGAATTTTACTCAAGAGCTTGTAGTACATAGTAAAGATAAGAAATACATAGGAATGATTAGGACATAAGGGAGGAAAGTTAGCTAAGGATTGTTAAAGCACTTTACAGGAATTGATCTCCCTTTTTCCTCATAACAACAGTCCTACGAGAGAGATACTGCTATTGTGTCCATTTTACAGATAGAAAATGAGACTAAGTGGTGAAGTAATTTAGGGAAGGTCATACAACTAGTAAATGGTAGAGACAAGATTCAGACCTGGTTGTCTGACTTCAAAGTCAGGGTATTTAACTGTTATGTGTACTGCCTCCCGACAAGAGAGGGCCAGAAAAATATTCCACAGACATTCACTGAACTGTGATGATTTCCATCCAGCATTTTTCGGGGGCAGGTGTAGTTGGGACAGGATGATGGCAGCGGCAGTTGAAGTGAGATGTAATAGATGGGGAGGATGTGGACAGGTGGATATGAGAGGGAAGAGTGCTGTAAGCAGGGCAGAAGAGTTTGAACACAACACACAGATGCAGTACCTGAACAAGAATAAGTAAGACTGGCCAGTGATTAGGACGTACAAAGTCGGCGGGGGGCAGTGTGAGATGCAACTGAAAACACAGACGTTGGGGCGCCTGGGTGGCTCAGTCGGTGAAGCATCTGCCTCTGGCTCAGTCATGATCCCAGGGTCCTGCAATGGAGCCCCGCACTGAGCCCCACATCAGGCTCCCTGCTCAGCAGGGAACTTACTCCTCCCTTTCCCTCTGCCTGCTCTGCCGGCCGCTCCCCCTGCTTGTGCTGCTCTGTCAAATAAGTAAATAAAATCTTAAAAAAAAAAAAAGAAACAAAAGACATCCATAGCTGTGAATGTGAGATGTTTTAGGAATGTTTAAGGAATCAAAGATTAAAGCTCAGGTATTACAGTGTGTGGAGGAGCGGTGTTTATCCCTTTTTATGGTCACATATCCTGCGGATAAGAGGGTTAAATATACAGCTCCTTGCTAGAAAATTCACATAGGAACATCTGTCCATCCCGACTGCCTAAGAAATGAAGGTTTCGCAGTTTGCAGAAAAAGGAAAGTCTGTCATTGATCTTGATGCCCTCCTCTATCTAAAGACTTTTCTGCCTCCACTTCTGTCAATACCTCTTTTTCTCCAGTTTCAGAAAATGTATCTTCCATCCTGTTCCAACCAGTTACTCACTCTACCTGGGATTTCGTCCTACCCACCCTGCCTCCCCTAGTTACTGTCTTATCTTTGTCCCTTCCCTCCTTTGTTAAGCTTCTAGACCTCAGTTTCTACCTCTTAGTTCCTTACTCCTAGTCACTCCTTTTGGTGTCACTCTTATCCTCTACTTAGGCCAAAGTGGTAAGGGGAATATATATGAATTAATATGTTAAAAGCTCGGAAAAGTCTATCCATCAATTAAAAAAAAAAACCAACCTGTGTAACATTTTATATTTAAACCCAGAATTTTCTAAACACATTTAGCTATACTTTCCCCCCTCATTAACAGATGTCAAAACACCTGTGTTCCAAGGAACATCAGTTTGAAAAATGTTGAACGAGAGTTCCCTGACTTCTAGACCATACTAGACTCTATTGTTCTCTTACTGCTTGACTTCCTTCTTGGTATCCTTGGTGGGCTCTGACTTTGGCCTGATGCTCTTCTCCCTATATATTTTCACTTTTCTTGGGTGATTTCAGTGGTTTCAATTGTAAACTCCATGTCCAACTTGGCTCTCAAATTCCAAACCTTTATATTTGACCAAGCTGAACCGAGTATCTTCACTCTCCTCTCCCCTGAAACCCTGTGTCTTCACATTGTCAAACACATTTAATAGTTCCTCTATCATTCCTTCTCCCAGGCCAGGTTCCCCTCATTCTTACTCCTCACAACCAGCCCCTTATCATAGTCTTTGACATATTAGTGCTGTTTTGAGGCCGTCCCCTTTGCTTTCTTCCCACCACCAAATGAGATTTAGTTCAGGCTCTCATCACCTCTAGTTCAGACAATAGCCTTTTGCCTCAAGTTTGGGCATCCTAAAACACTGAGCTACACAGTGGCCTGAGTGATTTTTAAAAAAAAAAAATATAAATTGGATCTTATCATTGCCATGTTTAAAATCCTTCACTGTCTCATTATGGCCTTCAGGATAAAAATCCAGGTTCCTCATGGCACATAAAGCTCCCCCAAGCAAGCTTGTTAGTCTCAGCTTCAGAGACTCCCTGCCTCATACTTCTACCTGAATAATTTAGAGCTACTGTTTCACAGGGAAGGTGGTATTTTAGTATATGATGTTTTCCATAGTCTGCAACAACTCTTTAAATCTTTCTAAATCCTTTACTTATGTTTCTGGACTCAAGATAGGAAACACCTATTCTAGGAAGGCTTTCCAGAATACACATGGTGGTCAATGGTCCTGTTTTGTGTTATCATGGTTTCCTTTGTATATCTAGGTTGCTCTTGTTTTTCATTGTCTGTTTTTCCTCTAGACTATAACCTACTTGGAAGCAGAAACTTTAATCATATGTGTCTTTTTACTCCAAGCATCCACCATAATATCATGCATATTGTAAATATTCAATATGGACACTTGTTTTGCTTGGATAACCACCTCCAACCTCAACCAAGTAGGGATCTGGCCTCAGAGAATAAGGACCCGGCAGGTCTTTCCAGCTCTTGTTTTTACTGTGTGCAATGAATTTTGACATTTTGTATTTATATTTATTCATTTCATTTACAAATAATGCTGGTAATGATCCACATAGTTTATTTGCTTACCCACCAATGGGTTGCAACTTGGAATTAAAAACCAAGCAAGCACTGATATAGTGGAATGAACAAGGGCTTTAACAAAAGCAGAAAAATAGGTTTAACAAATCTCAGCTCCTCTCTGCTTGTGATGTGATCATGAGTAAATACCTTAATATCGAACCTTAATTTCCACATCTTAAAATGAACTATAATACCTAATTCAGAGTTGTGAAGTTATCACCTGTAGTATTGTTTTCTTTCAACAAATGCAAATTACGTCTCCCAGCTTTGTTTGCCCATCCATGCATACCTCTTTACTACCTATCAAGCTCATTTTCCTTTCCTCCTGAAAACTGTTTGGTGAGTTGAGACTCATCCTCCTAGCCTAATCTGAGATGCAAGATTTTTTTAGAAAGTTTTCTATGGTATCTGGTTCTTAACATTCCTGTTTTATATACAAATTGAACTGGAATAACACTACAACTATACTTAGTTTTATTTAGTGATTTAAAATGAAGGAAAAATTCAACAGAACTTTTGGATTAAAAAAGCATAAAACAGGGGTGCTTGCGTGGCTCAGTCGTTAAGCATCTGCCTTTGGCTCAGGTCATGATCCCAGGGTCCTGGGATCGAGCCCCACATTGGGCTCTCTGCGTGGTGGAAAGCCTGCTTCTCCCTCTCCCCCTTCCCCCTGCTTGTGTTCCCTCTCTTGCTGTGTCTCTCTCTCTCAAATAAATAAATAAAATCTTAAAAAAAAGCATAAAACATTGCAATCAGTCATTTTTTTTAACATTTTATTTTTAAGTAGTCTCTATACCCAATGTGGGGCTCAAATTCACAACCGGGAGATCAAGAGTCCCATGCTCTACTAATTGAACCAGCCAGGCGTCCTGTAATCAGTCATATTCTGATTAACTAAACTGCTTAAACATTCTATCTGGAAAAGGATACTTAACAATATTTATAGATAGGCAACTCAGTCTGAATTTCCCTTCTTTTTTGCTGATAAAATGTTCTACACTTATATTTATTGGGCTGATGGAGCAGATTCTACTGTGATAACTACTTCTAAGTTGATTGCCATGTAAATACTCCTTAGTGCTGACTGCTTAAGGACATTCTGCAGGCTTTTACTCTGACTCTAGCATCAAGCCATGGAAATAAAATAATCAAATAAATAAAATATTTGTACTATGCACAAAGACTTATTTGTCCTTTTGTATGGTAGGGCTCTAAATGTAGTGGTGAAATCAGTTTTTATGTAATGTTTGAATTAGTGCCAAAGTCTTTTGGCGAGAGTACCAGAGACCTCACAGGTGTGGTAGTGTGCAATGATGAATACTCATCTCTTCCTCTTCTTCAAGTTGCCGGCATCCACAATTTGGCAGTAAGAAAAGTTTTATTATCTCACAATTTTTTTCCTCCAAGTGTGACAAACAAGGTGATCCGTATATTTCCAGTAGGTGATAAATATACTCATTCACATACTTCTTTAAAAAAAAAAAAAACATAGGAGAGTTTAGTCCCCTGCATATAGGAGAGATCTGGTGTACTGATAAGTTAGCTCCGTTCTTGATCACTCCCGCTTTTCAGGTTGAAAAAAAGTGTAACTATAAGTCTTAGAGGAATTACTTCATGGGAAATCCTCTGCACAGAGAAGCAAGTAAAAAATAAAAATGGGTTTCAACTAGAACACTGTTTTAGGAAGAATAGGCATTGTTGTGGTTTGTGAAATGCAGCGTAACAAAGGATGGCTTCTTAAGAAAAGATGTAAGAATGTTATATATGATCTGAATCATGGCTGATGGTCTACTAAATAATAGTTGAATTTGTCTTTTTATCATATTTTAAATCTACATAGTTTGGTTGGCAGGGATGTGTTATGATGAAGAGTACCTTAAAAGTGTTCCTACAGACTACATGGTTGAAGGAGACATACATTTTTGAAACTAACGAAATATGGATTCTAGCAAAATGTTGCAGGCTCTACAATGGCCTTGGGGACATTGTAAAAATAATGAGGAGAGAGTAAAAAGACTAGATAGTCAAGGTAAAGTAAAGCTTTTATTTTTACAACTCTTTAACTGAATCAAAAAATTAAGTTAGAAATTTAAATATTTTAGTTTTTGTAGGCAATGGGCATGTGCTAATGTTGTCTTCAAGAGCTCTGTGAATTCTGTGTTTGAAGCTGAATGTGACCCCTTTGGGTATACTATTTATGACTGGCAGAGCAACTTCCTAATTCAAAGAGAGAGAAAAAAGACTTATAAAGACTCATAAGGCTTTTTCAACATCAAATAGTTTTTACTAAACAATATTTTGATGAGTTAAGTGTGAGTGAGTCAGGGACATATGGATTAAATTTCCCTTGAAATACACATGGGCTTAAAAATTAAGGGGAAAATACCGAGCAAGATGCATTTTAGAGAATCCAGAATGTTTAAAAGACATTTTCCCTCTAAATACAAATATCAGATTGATTCAATCCTAGTTAGACTCCGTAACTAAAACTACATAAAAAAAGTATGGAAAAATCTTGTAAAAAATACTAGTTTTATTAGGGAAAGACTGTTCATTAACCATAGGTCAACTGTACTGCAGAGTAGTTAGGCTTCAGCAGATAGGATCTGAGTATGAGTTTATCTGTATCTATGTAACACTGAACTTGTTCTTTCTACAGTACTTATTCTCTTATTCCATTAAACAACTATAATAAAACTTTTCTGTGTTTAGGTTCAAACATTTTTCTTTTTTAATAATGTATTTCTCTGAAAAATTCTCAGCTTTTAGAATTTTGCTGTTCCTGTATTTTTATTATAATTTTCTTGAATCTTGAGTTCTTCCTTCTTATGTGCTGTATATTTTGCTTTATCCTTCTTTCTTTGCTCAGTTTTTAGGTAACATTCAATTTATATATAAACAACTTTGCCTCTGGTATCTGGACATTCTAAGTTAGAACATTTGAAGGTCTACAGCATCTATCTGATCATCTTAATTGTTGATTTTCATTTATTAGGGTAGACATATTTTATGTTCTAACTTCCTGGTTACTGAAGTTACTGAGAGGTAGTGGTAGCAGGGCTAATTCTCTTGATGATTCTTTTTTCTATCAGTTTCTGAGTCCCAGAGTTCTGCACCCTAAGTATTTAATAGATGTTAAGAGTGTGAATGCAGTAAACAGAGATTTAGGGAGGTAGGAATGGTTAACCTCAAAACAAATTCTAAGCAAGTTCCCACTGCCCCCCCCAATTATTTGATACCTGTTTTCATTTTGTGTCTGTGTTTGTTTTTTTTTAACGATTTTATTTATTTATTTGAGAAAGAGAGAGATGCAGAGACAGAGCATGAGTGGGGGTGAGGGGAGGCAGAGGGAGAAGCAGACTCCCTGATGAGCAGAGACTCTGATGCAGGGCTCCAACCCGGGACCCTGGGATCATGACCTGAGCTGAAGGCAGATGCTTAACCGACTGAGCCACCCAGGGTGCCCCTGCTTTCACTTTGAATTAGTAGAATAAAGATAACAGACAAAAAATCTGACCAATGAACAAGAAAAACAGTCTGAAAAGGTATAGCCGTCTTAACATTAGTGAAAGTATACCTGAAAACTTTTTAGGGCATTAAAGGTGTGTCTTGCAGGGAAGCTTTGACAGTCACTTAGGAGAATCTCCTATTGATTACATCCTGTTTCTCTTAGTAGATGTCTTCCTTATTTCTCTATTTTTTCATTCTTAAATTCACATAATGCACTTTTTCTGAGTTTTGGATTTTTGACTTTGTGTGTGGTATATAGTGTGTATGTGTGTGTGAAAAGGATTATAAATCTACCACTTGGAAAAAGCCATATAAAAATATCCAAGCTTTATACTCCAACACTTCTTTCCCATATTGCTAGTTCTCTATACTAGTTACTCTTTTTAAATATTCGAAATAACATTGTAATCCTTTGGTTACGGAATATGTTTTCCATGTGATAGAGAAAATATTTTTTGGTTAAGAGTCACAGTGGTATCCAGACTTTTAAAATGGGAACCTTAAGAGACATTTAGTTAAAATGATACAATTAGAAGAAGCTGGAGTGGAAGAAAGATTAATTTAGTTCTTACCTGGAAAGTCAAGTGACTAGTTGAGTAATTTGAATAATTCAATTAGTATGAGCAGATGATCTGATAATCCAAGCCCCTAAATACTTAATTTTAATAGCTCAAAAATTTTGTTTTGTTTTTTGTTTTTGGTATATATTAACTAGATAATGATCTCAGCTCTCTAGTTTATTTCAACCTACATTAACTTTTTCAATGGGAACCTTTTTAGGACTAGCAATTGTATTAGAAGATTTTCTCATGGTTCAAAGGTACATGGGATATGGTCACTATACTTAAGGAATTTAAAAAACATACAGAAAGGCATCTTGTATAAGTATCTTAAGAGTGATATAATCAAAATTTTATAGAGTGGCTATAATAAAAAAGACATAATAACCAGCATTAGGAATGTGGAGAAATTGGACCCTCACAAACTGCTGATGGGAATGTAAAATGATGCAGCCACTTTGGAAAATGGTCTATCAGTTCCTCAAAAAGATAAAAACAGAGTTATTATCTGACCCAGAAATTTCATGCCTAGATATATATTCAAGAGAAATGAAAACATATGTCGACATAAAATGTTGTACATGCATGTTCACAGCAGCATTAATCACAGTAGCAAAACGGTGGAAACATACCAAGTGTTCATCAATTAATGAATGGACAAACAAAATGTGATATATCCATACAATGGATATTCACCATGTATTCACCGTAAAAAGGGACATGCATGCTATAACATGGATGAGTCTTGAAAACATTATGTTAAGTAAGTAAAAGAAGTTAGTCACAAAAGACTACATATTATACAATTATGTTTATATGAAATGTTCAGAATAGTCAAATCTATGGAGACAGAAAGTAGATAAGTGGTCCTCTAGGGCTGTGGAGGGGGCATGGGAAAACTGGGTGGAAGAGCTAAAGAGTACAGAGGTTTCTTTTTTGATGTGATGAAATGTTCTAAAATTGTGATAATGGTTGCATAACTCTGTGAATATACTAGAAATCATTAAATTGTGCTCTTTAAAAGGGACAATTGTATGGTGTGTGAGTTATGCCTCAATAAAACTGTTGCCACAAAAAAGTTATGGGGTGACAAAACTGGCCAGTGAATACTTCATCAAGTGTTTAATATAGTTATAAAAAATGGGTAGAGATTTTGATAAGTGATAAGGGAAGGTGTAGAATAGAGATGTGTGAAGGATATTTCAGGTAAAGAAAGAAGTTTGGATACTGGTATAAATCTATGGAAAATATTTCAAGTTTTTTGATGTTAAATGGACAGGTGGATTATTGGTAATAACAGCTTACATATATAAACAAAAAATTGTTTTTAATAATTTGCAGAACTGATAAATCATAAAGGACCATCACCATGATGAATTCAGAATTCCCTAACTTGGCAAAATTAGGAATATTTGGAAGTAACAATAGAGAAACGTGGACAAATTCCAAATCTGTTATGGAAAATATTTCTATTGTCACTTGGCGTATGTGACAGAACTACCGCTCTAAAAAAAATGAGGTACATTTTATGAGTGGGACACAGTTCTATCAGTTGAATTAAATCATTTACTTGTCACTTTACATAAATTTTAGTTAAACTTTAGTTACTCAGTAATTATTTGCAGAAATAACTTGCTAAGCTGAGTTTCAAATTAAAATATACATTGGGATTTTAGATTGAAAACAGTTGAATTATACTAATTAACTTCAGTGTTTTAAGTAACAATATGATTAGTAAATTGAAATTTTTAGTTACGTATGGAATCTTAGGTGCTAATTCACTTTGGTGAATCACTACAAACTAAAAAAGCAATTAAAATAAATTAAGTTAGGTGTTATTAATATAATAATTACTTAATTCATTTGCATACTTCTATATTATAATTATATTAGCCATTTGCTACAGTGCATAATAAATTGAGTAATTAATAATCACACACATTTAACTTGCCTCTTGAGATGAACAGCTTGGGAAGAAAGGGAACTAAAAGTGAAACAGAAAATTGTATGACATTTAAGTCTGCAGAACTTGGTGGACCATTTTATCTTTATTAAAAAACTAGAAAACTCCAAAGCAAATGGGAAAAAACACAAGAGTCAATATTTATATAAAATTGTGTTAAAAACACTCTATCAGATTTTTTTAACTTACCAGAATGATTTTAGAGAACAGATATATAAAACTAAAACTAATTATTGTGCATATTCATAGACTTCTAAATATAGTATAATAAAACCAGTGTAAAAATTGAGGCATAAGCTGAGGATCTTGTTTTTACATCATTTTAGAAGAATCTTTAAGTATATACACATGCATATTTCAATATACTGTTTGGTAATTGAAACCATAACTTACGTATTTTTAAGGAAATAACATTATTTTATTTACTTCTTAACCTTACACAAGCTACTTAATCTCTCTTGGCCTCTTTAGCCTCATTTGTAAAATTAGGGTAATAATCGAGCTCATAGAGTTATTGTGAATATTAAATAGGTTATTGCATATAAAGCTCTTTAGACACTGCCTGGTTCTTAGAAGACATGCTAGCTATTCTTCTTTCTCTTTTCTTCTTTTTATAAACAGAAACTGATCCTATCTTTTAAACTCCCAAATATAATATTAACTAAATTAGTATTTTCCCTTAGTTTTCTTTTCTAATTAGCATCTTTTTTTCCCCTGGAATTTAACTTGACTATTAAGAAATATTGCACATTGACAAATTATAACGCATGGTCTCCTCATCTGTGTGCTTGTCAGCAAAACAGGGCTTTGTAAGAACAGGAAAATTAATTATACTAATCAGCAGATTTAGGTTTACCATTAATATTATAAAAATGGTTCCTCATTCACAGAATATCTAAATCTAAGAACTCTAATTCCTTGTATATATATTTTTTCCTCCTTTTTTGTTATTGTTATTTACCTTTTTTTAAACTTATATATTTTTGAAGGTATATTTCTTACATTACTAATATGCAAGCCATATTACTAAGTCATGAAAAGATAAACCCATAATTTTCATTGGAAGTGGAAAATGGGCATTTGTTATTTTACATAGTATTTCCAGACACCAAGTATAGACTATACTAATTTTGTGCACAGATTTTAGGATCTCCTGGATTTTAATGTGGCCTTAGATCTCATCTCCTGTGACTGTGAAGTTTTTCTCTAGGCAGCTTAGTACTATTTGGTTATTTAGAGCAATAAGTTACATATAAGAAAGCCATTATCCTTTAACAACTTTTAATTTCTGAGACAAAGACAACAAAACAGTTATATATTTATGTGGTCTGAAATTTTATTAACAGCTGATTTTTTAAAATCTAAAGAACAGTGGTTTGTAATTAACTTCTTTTTATTGTTATGTTAATCATCTAAAATGATTTTTATGTGACATTGTGACTATCACACCAGTCTAGCTAATAAATAGGCCTCAGCATTTACAGAATGAATCTATATATACCTATATATTATTCAGACTATTTCTGTTACCCTTACTTCTCCTTTCACAAAACATCCTACCCCTCCTTCTTTTCTACTGAATTCAAAGCTCAAGAGTCACATTTGCGGGCTGCTCTTTTAAAGAGGAACATTATAGACTAGATAGGGGATCAATATTTTAGGACAGTTTGTAAAATTCATCAGACAGAAGGATTCTGCAAAAAGAGTATGACTTAGAACCAGATGGAAATGGATAGGAGTGGATCTGCTCAAAGAAAAGTCTGCTTAAAAGACAGAAGTTAGAGGAGTCTTGACAGAGTGAATTAGTCAAGAGCCACACAATTAGATTTTTAAATAATTTACTGCAAGCATACTTTCATTGTTCTGTAGATATTTTAACTTAATGTTATTTTGGGAATTTTGCCTATAAGCATAAATTAATATTAATAATTACTCTAGCCACCATCAAAGGAGAGAAATATAAAGAAGTTATGAGTCTTTATTGGATTTTGCCTCTGGTAGTTTGGGGCAGGTCTTATTATAATAAACTTCAGGATATCAGCCAAATTTGTATCAACTAATTAATTACCTTTATAATGGGAATTAAGGACCAGAGAGTCTAAACTAAATTGTATAATTATTGAACATATTTATTAGCATATGTGGATGAGGAAAGACAACATATTATCTGAAAAGGTCACAAATCATGTTTATAAATTTTCTTTAGTTCTTTAGGATCAAGAATAAGACCAGAAAAAGAGAAAACAAATCTGTGGGCAAAAACAAATCAGACTTCATTTGCTTAAATTTCCAAATGGCCTCAGAGAAAATCTCTGAACTATTAAAACAAACTACAAAAACAACAAAACCAAAACTTCAACATTTACTTAGGAATTCAAGGCAAACATCTGTTCATAGACTTAGGATTAGTTTTAAATAGGACAAATAATTTTCATGATACAGAAATGTGAGTGATATAGGTATATCCAGGAGCTGGCATTTGAGTAACCTTATGAAACATTTTCTAGAAGAGGGAGAATAAGTTGCCATCTCTAGTTTACAATGAACAAGAACATCTCTTTGATAAAAAGAGAAATCTCTAACTGGTAGAAACATCATTGGAGGCTTTCATAAAGCATGCCAGATAATTTTCAGCAAACTTCTGGAAACAGGAGTGCTATTTTGTAAACCGAATGATGAGTACAAGTCCACTTCTCTATTGCTATCTGCCACCCCAACGTTGTATGGGCTGAAAATACAGAATTGAGGTAAGACGCAGCCACTTCTTGAGACTCTAAAGCAGGAGTTTTTACCTTGAGATCTATGATATGGTTCTATGGATTGGTTTCCAGGGGTCAGCGAACCCTCCGAAATTGTGTTTAAAATTATACGTGCACCTTCATGAAGCAATCTGTTTTCATCAGATTCACAAAGATGGTTTAAAACCCAAATAAGGTCATGGTCCAATGCATATATCCATATATCCATATCCCACATGGTCACTGCAGATACTGCTCTCAATTGACATTAGACCAGCACCAGGACAAGGCGAAAACAAGCATTGTCTGCTAATGGTGAAGATCAGCAGTGCAGGTATACAGAAAAACACCAGGGACATTCCAAAGAGTGGCAGCAGGGAAGAAATGGCAAATTCGAGTGTCTGCTGGCTGAAGTGGCCATTCTTCATGGCTGTTAGCAGGCTAGAGTCACTCATAAGTCAATGAGTCTATCATTCTGTCTCCCCTTCCAATTATCTAGGCAGTTAGAGGGACAACTTCTGCTATATGCTATTTTTCCTATATTAAAAAGTTGCTCCTCATTACAAAGAAAGCAGATGCAGCCATTCATTTATTATTAGTAAAATACATATTTGTTTGATAGGTACTTTCCTCTCTCCAATACTAGAAGTGAGATGAAGTAAATTATTAATCTTCACATGATTCGGCATTGTTCCAACCACTGGCACCAACTCATTCGCCAGGAGATAGATCTTAAATTTGGGAACTTTGTATTTCTTACTGACAACAAATAGAAGAAAGATATTTAAACATTTACCTGCAAGATTGTCGATTTCTTTCTCCTGCAGGAGACTGACTGCATCATCATCTCCTTCCAGCATAAGTTCTGTCTCTGCATTTTGATTCACTATTGCTTGACTTCTGAAGGCTTTCTTGGACTTTACCACATCTTCTTCAGTGCCTAGTCACAAAGGAAATACAACAATTTAGGTTATTATGATTGTTTGGCTTTTAGTATTAAAAATAACCTATTACTTATAATTATATGCTGCATTTATGTATGAGTTTACAATTACAGAACATTTTTACCTTCTTTATCTTGTTTGGTGTTCACAAATAATCTTATTCTTGATCCTAAGACAGGGGGGTGTAATCAATCACCTACCCTTCTTTTACAGAGGAGGAGAAAGGCTGAGAAATCCCATTCCTCACTGAGGGACCTAGGAGTTGGCCGGTGGTAGAGAAAAAGACTACAAATCCATGTCTTGGGGCTCTAAGATCACCACTTTCTATAAAAAATCTGCACCTCACCACAAACTTGGTTTTCTGATACATAAAAGTACACAATTATACTTTTGTGTGAATTAGAAAATCAATTGATCAGATCATTTTTGAAAGTAGATAAGTGTGAAGAAAACAAGAATGTGTCCACATTTGAAGAGTGCAGTGGTTGTCACTGGGAAGCTACAAACGGGTGAAGTTAGGAATGATGGAGACACCAAATGTGTTGCACAGCAGCTATTTCCTTAATAGTCAGTGAAAGCAATAATGTTCTTTGAAACTGATAGCCTTATTTTGTTAGATAAAATAGTACAGGGGGAGCCTGGGTGGCTCAGTTGGTTAAGTGACCACCTTCGGCTCAGGTCATGATCCTGGAGTCCCGGGATCGAGTCCCGCATCGGGCTCCCTGCTCAACAGGGAGTCTGTTTCTCCCTCTGACCCTCCCCCCTCTCATGTTCTCTCTCTCTCTCTCATTCTCTCTCTCAAATAAATAAATAAAATCTTTAAAAAAAATAGTACAGAAGGCCAAACATACAAAAACAAAGTAAGTCAGAAAAACTGAAATACAGCCAAAGCTGACCCAGCATTAGCATGTCAATCAGTGTAAAGGTTAGAAATTACAATGCAGTTGAATCCCTCATGGATTTGACTCATTAACAGATATAATTCAATATTTAAATTTCAACATTATATTTCAGTATTTTAAGAATAGCCACTTCAGCCACCTGCTTTGGCAGGTGATGATGACTCTAAAATTATCTGAACAGCAAATTATATATATATATATATATATTTATTTATATAAATACATATATATTTATATGTATTTGTATATTTAGCTAAAAATATCTTTATTTCGTATCACTTGAGGCTGGAATTCAGCCCCAAAGAAAATGTAATATTTACTGTGTTCTAGCTGTAGTATTAGTATATAGGTTTCAAGGAGGCAGCATTTCCTGGGAAAATACCCACACATTTCATTAGGTGTGGTGGATATATTCCTGAAAATGGGAGCCTAATAAATCACTCCTGTGTGGTGGTGTTGTATCACAGTTCTAGGGACTGTTAAGGGGTCTGTCTGTGTTGCATTGCAAAAGTGTTAGCCTCTTTCATTGCAACTTGCACGCTTCTTTTTGTCAGCGATGCAGAGCCAATTCTGTTTGCTAAAACATTAATAAGTAGCACATACAGGAGTAAAAACCACATGAGGAACACAGTCATGCCACAAAAGCACCGTAGAATGTTATTGTCACAGAGGTATGGTCTGTCATCCTAGCTCTTACAGGATAATAGCATTTAGAAAGCATGGCTAAAAATATATATATAGCATAACTGCATAAAGTAATAATTGTTAAATGTATATTTTGGTAAGTACTTCAGAAACAAACAGTATTATTACAACTCAATGCTACGTGGGAGGTGAGGGGCATTAAATAGGTTATATGTATATTTTTCTTTCACTGGCCCACAGATGATTCTTACTTCTGGAATAAGAGATTGAGGACTGATTACTGAATGCTCCAGAACCTTATCTTAATTTTATTTGGTTTCTTGATGATATAAAGCCAGTAAAACAGAACACTTCTGGGGGTGGCTAGCTTTATAACTTGTTTGCTTCTTGGGTAGTAACTTAATTTGAGAAACTCAGAGCTTGCATCATTTGAGAACAAAAGAGGTGAATCCAATCACTAATAACCGAGAAGCCTCTCTTGAGGTCTTTATAGTCATATTGCTATTAGAAATCTGCAGCTGGATACTCCTAAGTCCACATTTCCCTAACTGAATGAATCATCTATTGCTTCTCCACCTCCCTCAGTTTTGATCAACCCACTTACTTAAGCCACAAACCTCGGGGTCATCCTGGAAGGTGACTGCCATGGCCCCGGCTCAGGCCACCACTCTTTTGGTCTGGAGGTCTTCGATAGCTCCATTATTCACACCATCCCCCACATTTTTGTCAAGAGTGATTATTACAAAGCAAAAATAAGTGGAGGATATTTTCCTGCTGCATAATGTTTCCTTCCAATCAACAACACTCAATGCAAGGCTTGTATGCTAGGAGTCCAAATCTAAACTCCTTGGCATTGCTGGGCAAGGCCTTTTATCCTCCCATTACCAGCTTTGCATTATCTTTTCTCACTCCATCAGCAATACTGAACCTATTATAGCTTCCAAAATAGGTCCTCAGACCTATTTACCTGGGCTAATATTATTCCTACTGTATGGTATGTTCCTTTCTTCTTCCTTTTTGGGGCTCATTCCTATTTGATCTCCCAAACTCACCTCCTTTAGGTGCCTTTCCTAGCCAATTGCTCTGTATTTTCACCGTTGACACAGAACTCTACCACACTGGACAGGTGTTATCTGTTATGTGTTTGTCTTCTCCACTGAGCTCTGGCCTCATTTCTGCAGCCTCAGTGTGAGGCACCCAGCAAATGTGTAACAAACAGTCGCGGAATGGAATTCAAGTCTACCCACTCTGTGTTCTCTTCTCTGATTTCTTAAGGTAAGTTTGTGTGCTCTTTCCCTGACCCTTCCACCACACCTTATAAATCCTGTTACTGTAGTTATAGGTCCTGTAATTGGTTGCTGGCTTGTTGTCTCGGAATAGCCTGAAAGCTCCTTGATCACTGGCAACGTGCTTCTGTCTTTGTATTCTCAGTTCTTAGCACAATGCCTGGCACAGAGCGAGCCCACATATATGCAGAACAAATGAATAAACTGAGACATGAAAGTTACCTCTGGATACTTCTTAATCTGAAAATCCTAAGATTTCTCAGAGAGTCTTGGTAATTTGCCTCCAGTTTGGGGACAAATTGGAGAATTTATGTATTTACACAAAGGAAACTTGATTCTTTATATGAAATAATCAATAAAACTCTTTAAGTATGAGTCAGCCTGATAAAACAAATTTTCCCTTGTGGACAACCATGTTTTATCTGTGTTGTCATTAAGAAAAAAGCTTTACAATACTCTTGTGTTATTAAAATTAAAATCTACAAATAAAGTAAACGTGATGAAAGGAAGTTGAGCTCTGAAACGTACATTAAGCTTTCAATTTTATCCTCTCTGGTTTTAAAACAGTAAAACAGGTATGCCCTTAAAAGATATATAGTAAAATGATCCATACCGACACACTGAACTCACCATCCCTGCTGAAGTGTTATCAGTTTGTAGCTCAGTAAACTTCCTGATTTTATGGTACTGCACGAAACATTTATCTAAATTAAAGTGTACAAGATCCAAAGGTGCTTCTCAATCACAATATCTTTTATGAATTAGAGTTTCATTCATCAAAATTACAAGCAAAAAGAGGTAAGGTCTCAAAGGGCTGTCTCATTACAAGGCTTATAAACACTGTCCTTAGAAAGAATTGGTTTAACACCCAACAAATCAAAATCTGATTGGGAAGAGAATTTATTTGAGATCATGTATCTTCACAAGACATGTTGGACTGAGTGCACTTCTTGGCCTCTTTAGCCGTTCATCAAGAAATTAACAAGCAAATGCTACAAACCACCAGAACTCCCTACTTAGATTTGAAAATGTGAATTATGTCTAAAGTTGGATAGGATAGGCATATATACTTATTTGCTAAGAAAACATCAAAATGCCATAAATGAGAAAGGTTCAGAAGTAATAAAATACCACCAAATTATAGATTAATCCAGATCCAAAATTATTTTTACATTATTTTCCACATCGTGTGACAAATAACTACAGAAAAATATTCTATACCCATTAGATTCCTTAGCAAATATATATGCTTGTAGCTCTGTATGTGAAAACATTATCTAATATAGAATAATGTGTTAGACAAAAGTAAATAAAGTTCTTCTTTCATTAAATTTATTTTAACAAACAGGATCCATGAAACAAATAATATTTTAAACCCAACGTAACAAGAGAACTAAAACATTTCTGGTATTATTATACTCTAATATTACTACTATATTTGTATTATTATTATCTTTTAAATAAGTATAAGTTAAAATATAGAAATGGCAAGTTGGAGACATTAACTTGTCTTAAAAATATTCAGAGAATATGTCTCTCTGGCAAATTTGGACAAGCAAGGTGAAGAAGTTATTTTATTTGTCCTTTTTTATTGACAAATATAAATAGTTAATGTAAAGAAAAAGGCTACATGGTAGTTTATCTGTTTAAGGAATTATCCTATACATATTCTATACAGCTCTAAAACATCTATACTAATAAAGATAAAAAGAAATTTACACAATAGGAAAGCCGTAAATTATATATGTGTGGCTAGTGCACACAAAGAAAAGCTATAAACCCATAACATGCCAATTTTAGCATAACATCAGCTTCTTACCAGTTTTATGCTATTGTTATTTATTTTGCACTAAGTATAGAAATATGGTTTTAATTTGTTAACTTTAAAAATGATATATGTATGCATATATGGGTCTATCTAATGTGAATGTACTGTGTAAAAATACATTTTCAATGTTATTTGATCTGTACAATTAAATACATGGTCTATGACTCATGATCTGGCCCCTACTTCTTTAACCTCACTATTTTACCAATTTGGTACCTTCACATCTTACAATCCCCAAGAGCTGAACGCTTCTGTTCCCAAACATGCAACACTTTTCAAGTGTTTAAATCTGACATATGTTATTTCTTTTACACGGAATTCTTTTACATGCCTTGTCCTTCAAGATTCAGTGTAGTTGATTACTCCCTTTTCTGTATAAACTTTGTATCTTACAAACAAGTCAAAATATATTATCATGATTTTTTGATGTTTTTTTCCGGAGTCTTTTATTTGGGTATTATCTTATTAGATATGTGTCAGATATCTAAGTGGCAATCAATAAATGTTGAATGACCACATGAAAACGTAAGCATAATTCACATGGTAATCATTTTATATGCATACTACATAAGTTATTTCTCTCTTTATGTCCTTTATAGTCTCCTCGTAAATGCTGGATATGAGCTTTGCAATTCTAACTTTATTTTTTCCCCAAACATCTATTAAGAACATATTTTAAAAAGATATTTAGACCTATCTCTTGACTTCAGTTTCTCAACCTGTGAAAGAGGAATATTTATCAACCAAACTCCCACAGGGTTACTGAAATGTTAAAATGAGACAATGGATATTAAAATACTTTGAAATGTGTGAAGCTTATTTATATAAGAAGCTTTCAAAATGATGGTTAAAATTTTGGTAAAATAACATAAATCGGCAAGATTACTAAGTATATAACTTAAAATTGAACAAGAATACAGCCAGTGCTTTGCTGCTTATAATAATGCTTCTGAGATTTATGTAAAGGAAGAAAAAAGCAGGCTGATGTGAGGATTAAAAAACTCAAGATAATTCATGCATGTAAGGTCTCAGTACAATGCCTAACAAACAACAGGTATTCAACAAGTGATGGTTTCCTTTCCTTCAGTTGGGATTAATCTTTTTCCCTCTGCCATGCTGTCATTACTCTGTTTATAGTCAGCACAATGAAATATGAGCCTTCATCTCCTCCACTGATGGTAGGCTCCCCGAAGACAGGAAGGATAGCTTGTAGACAGGGGCCATGAAGTGTTTGTGAAATTAAATGGAGTGTAAACAGCTTACATTAAAAAACTGTTTCCTCCCATTGGCCACAATATTCATTTAAAGATATTATTAAATAAAACTACACAAACATCAATGTATTTGACATGTGTTTTTGATTTTGTATATCGGTATGTTAAGAATATAAGAGTTTTTAATATCTTAGATATCTGAAGGAAAAGAACAGCTTTCTCAACAAAGCTGGTATCAGAATTTGCTTTACAGAATTATACATAGATAATGCATTTAATCTATACTTCTCTTCCATCACTTGAAGAAAATGGGCAGAACAGAAATTCAGTTTTATTTCAATTTCATCTAAATGTAACATCAAGAAAAATTCTAATGTTTCTAAATATCTGGAAGTCAGTTTCACAAAATGACATTCTTTTGTGAAAGAGAAATTCTTTTCAGTATACACCAGTATACACCACTTCACGATATTTCTAGTTTGTAAAATGTTTTGAAAAAATCTATTTAAATAAATCTACCCCTATTTAAATAAGATAAAATGCTGCAATTCAATGTCAGTTATACTTCAATAATTAAAAAAATGCTGCAATTCATATTCAAACCTAAACGCTTTCCTTTAGAAGTATTAATGACATTGAATTCCTTGGGATATTTTAAAATAAAGATTACTTTTTCCTTATTAAAGCTGAAATCAGAGCAACAAATGCTTTTATAGAACAGTGCTTTTAGTGACTTTAAGTGATATTATTTCATTTTCCTAAGAAGAAATATTTTAAGATAAATGTATCTCTCAACTAATTACATTAGATATGGTGACATGTTATCATGCAATAATAGGTACGAATCAATCTGTTACTGAGAACTTTATAATTTTGAACATTTCAGATAAGATGAAAGAACGTTTTTTACTATATTGAAAAACCTATGACTCAAAATATTTTATGCTGACCTTAACATGATCTGAAAGCAGTAGATACATATATATACAATACACTTCACTAGTTTACTAAAAAGTAAGTCTTTTTCTTTGTAAATAATTTAAATTCAAAATTAAATTTTGTGTTTGACTTTATAAATGGACATAGTATTTCTTTCCTTAAGAAACATAAATAACGCTGACATAAAAGAAAGACCTACTAAAGACTAAGGACTGAAAAAAAAAATCATGGTTTATATAGAACAAGATTCAAAAAAACCCCAGACTTTGCAGTGGAAACATCCTAATGATAAAAAACGATTAGTGACACTGAATGAAAATACTACTAAAAAGAATGACTACAAGTCTCAGGTATCCTTTTTTCTCTTTTACACTTGATGCTGAGTCAGGAGACACTTCATCAACACAAAATCATCTTATGAAAGCAGGCATTTTCACAAATGAAATAGATGGTTTTTATTTGCTGTTTCAAATACACTTTAAGTAAAAATTTGAATGGTTATTGACCAGATTTAATAAACACAGATAAGAAATCTGGACAGTTCAGACACCAAATTCCTCCTTTCTTAGTAGTGGGTACTTTAGTCTGAATGCATTAGATTTAACGGTGGTTCCCACTTCATTTTTGTTGACTGATAATATATTGAATAATCCAAAAGAGATACTATCTAAACTACCAAAAAACTAAAAACCCAAGATACCAGCTTCAAATTTATAATGAATTTGATTCAGAAATAGTAATCCTTGCCTTAATCAATAACTGATGTTACTTATGGTCCATTTTAGCACAACCTTATTATCACATAAAATTAGAGTGTAGCATCCTTTGTGTGTTTACCAATGAAGAACATGCATAGACTTTTGTTTGTTTCAAACTAGACAAACATTATATCTGCAGGTAGGCTGTTCTCTGGAAAGCTCGAGGAAAATATTCAGTGGTAAAGTGTACAATTAGCAGTATGGGCATTAATTAAGATAAAGTGTTCGTAGAAATTATTCTAAGCGGTAAATTCTTATTCAGATTAGTTATGCTTGTAAACGATTTACTGGACTATAAGAAATAAAATAAGAAAATGGCTGCCTAACATCAACAGTTATTGCTCAGTGGAAAAGGACATCAAGGACACTTGCAAGTAAAAGAATTGGATCAATATTAACGTGATTTTCATTTCATGCTTCCCCAACTCCAGTAAGCTGACAATATACTCTGATTATGTGAACTGCCTCAGAGTAACACAGAAAAGGTTATTAGAGCAAGAGGTGGAAATGGAATGCACTTTTTATATTGACAGGCCTGCTAATAGAGTATACTGATTTTCCAAGACATGCAATGCATTTTTACAATTTGGTTCTGACAGCAAAAATGGAATTTCATTTATTCCTAATTCAAAATATTCATATGTAAGCAATATTTCTTAGAGCAGGCCAACAAAGGGGATATTCTCAAACAGCATTTTTAAACTGAAAAAAATGCAATTAAAAAGGTGCAAGAAAATATTATTGAATTTAAGTGCAGCACTATATAAGTATAAAATGCTAACTTAATAAGCTTCTTAATGGAGTGAATGTAGAAAACTGCATTCTGTGCTTTTTAAAGGAAATTTGATAAACCATTATTTTAAGAATATACATGATGATAAATGTGGAATCCCTGTGCATTTTAGACGGGATATTACTTGGTAGCGTTTTGATTAGCCATGAAGTTAGGGTAATTTTTAAATATTTGAACTAGGATTTTATTATATTAAAAATCACATGGCACACTTTACTTGTGGGAAAAAGTGCTAAAACATATAGAAAACTTGGGGCAGTTTGGAACCCTCTAAATATCATACAGAGCAGAGATGATGCATTATTCATCTTTGTGATTATTTGAGTACACAGCATAGCGTTTGGCTCCTATGTTAAAATGCGCTTAGAAAAAGAGTAGTATGAAATAAAGTCCATCGAAAACAGCAAAGACAGCTAATTTACATGGTTCTATAGTGGCTTTTATCCTCATTCTGTGCTTTTCTGGCATTTTCTAGATTTTCTACAATGAGCATGTTTCTCTTCAGGAAGGAAAGAAGGAAGGAAGAAAGGAAGGAAGAAAGAAAGAAAAAAGAATTAAAGAAACCTTGCATCATGAGTCAGGAGGAGTAGATGGCAGATGAGTAGTAGCCTGGAAGAAAGTTCTGGCAATACTGGGAATTAAAGAAAAGATGATTCAGGCAACTTAGAGGAGAGGGTGGGCACGCTTTCCCTGGCACTGGGTGGCATCAACCTGGGGAATGATGCTTGGTTTTTCTTTGAAAAGCCTGTTACACACTTTGGTGTGGAAAATTTACTTTAAAACCCTGGGAAATGGGAATAGGAGATATTTCGGTTAGATAAGCAACTGGCTCAGAGACATGGAAGAAAAAACTATTAATTAATAAAAATTGCTTTCTAATTATAAAAAAATGGAATAGCTAAGAGGTGGGGCTGATATAGGTTATTTAAAGCACTTTTAAAAACACTCAGAACATTTTAAAATACATTTTTGTAAATGACACAGGAAGTGCATGCTGTAAATGATACTACTGTACTATAGTGCGTACTGATATGTCTTTATGGATTGTATGTCTCTATAGGCTACAAGAGTAAGCCAAAATTTAACAGGTAAACTTTAAAGCGGGGAAAAGCTCAATAATGCTCCTGCAGTTAAGAAAATTCCAAGTGTACTGACAGTAACACACTATATAGTAAGAGAAGGGTACTGAGATTGAGTTTTTGTTCTCTCTACCACTTACTAGTTAGCATATCACCTAACTTCTCTGGGTCTGTCATTTTCTCAGATAAAAATCCGTTTGTCTATTGACAAATCCTTGTACAATATGGCCTCCAACAGGCCTTTTAGCCTCATTTTGTACCATTTCCCCATACCATCCTGTGTTCCATCACACGCCACCATCTTGCATTCCCCGGACACATTATGTTGTGTTGTGTGGTCCCTTGCTCCACATGGCCACCATCTCACCTACTGGCTTGGGAAGATCTCCATTCACCCTTTCAAGTCCAGCTAAAATTTATTTCTTCAGTTAGGCAAACCCCTTCAGTGAGCTCAGATAGCATTTTAATACATTTCAATAAAAATATTTATCATAGTGCATTGTAACTATTTCTAAATGCAACTGTGCATATACTTTATGAAAAATGAGTCTAAAAGAATATAAGTAAGATTATGAACAGTTCTATGCCACTCAGCAGTAATATAATTTTGTCAGCTCCCTATCTTAAACAGCCTTCGATGCTCTAAGTGGAAATAAAGTGCAGACATAAAAAATACATTTCAGAATTTGAAAATACCATATCTGTAAAACCTATTTCGTAGGAATCCCATCCTTCAATGCTATTACTGAAAATGATGAAAAGATGTGGCTAAAATACTGTATGTATACCTTGAAAGTAATCAATTATCAAATTAAATAAAAAAAAGCAGTGAAAAAAACCCAGCAACTAAATACATAGAATTGAATTAATGTGGATACTCTAAATGGAATAAATAGAAATAGAAATAGAAAACATTTCCTGTTTTCAAATGGTTTATATCTCAGATTATGACACATCCAAAGTCAAGTATTTTCTGAAATCTTTACAAAGTGGCCTATCACAAAATGTAAAATATTGAGGCCATTCAAAGGAATAAGTTAAGCTCTTTTATGGCTTCATGTCTTGGTAATTTCTGTTACTACCACCATTCCTGGCTCATCTGGTAAATTCCTAATCTCTCAAGACAGTTTCTAAGTAATTACTTCTATGAAGTCTACTCCAACCCACCAGACTCTCCCACTCTCACTGTGCTCCTTTATGAACTACTACCTCTATGATAACTATTTCTCTCCAGTAGACCAGGATTTTTCGACCCCGGGACTAGTGACATTTAGGGCTGGATTTCTGTTGTTGTCATTGTTCTGTGGAAACTGTCCTGTGCATGACAGGATATTTTAGCAGCAGTCTCTGTTCAGTAGATGCTGGTAACACATGTGCACCTCCACCTCTTGTTACAAAGCACCGCACTGCACTATGTGCACTTAGAAGGTAGAAACTGTCTCAAACTCTGAAGCCAGCATCTAGCACATGTGTGGCATGTAGAAGATATTCAGTGAATGCTCTTAAATTAATAAAGTTATTTGATTTTTCTGAATCCGTTTAAAGCCTACCATATGAATCTTCAACACAAAACAGGGAGTTGTTAGAACAATTTGTTGATACAAAAATGCTATATAGTCTGTAAAATGCATTTGATAAGCATACCTTATAACTTAGTATTTATATAATCTGTTTTAATTATTTTAAGAGACTATAAGAACCAAAGGGTGAAGAAGCGCCTGGTGGCTCAGTCAGTTAAGCGTCTGCCTTGGACTCAGGTCATGATCTCAGGGTCCCTGCTCAGTGGGGAGTTTGCTTCTCCCTCTCCCTCTGGCCCTCTCCCCTGTTCTGCTTTCACTCGCTCTCTCTCTCAAACCAATAAATAAAGAAAAAAATCTTAAAAAAAGAAAAAGAACAAAGGACGAAGACAATGTTATGATATTAAAATATGACAGTGGCACCAAAAAGAGTGGTCCCCTGCATTTCTTTTTCTCCCTCTCTTTTCAAAGAGTTCACATCATTCACTTTTCAGTGAATTATTTTAACTATAATCAGATCACCTAGTTCCTTCCAGGTATGGAGAGTCAATTAATAATATACCAATTAAAATGGAGTATTCAATGAACAGTAAGATGTTTGCTAGTGTTTCTACAAAAGACAAACAATAGGCTATTTAGTAAAAAAACCAAATCATATTTCTCAAATATGATAATAATTATAAACTCTTAAAACGAAGTCAGATAATTCGCTTTTTTCTCAACAATTTTTATAGATGCATTAGAATTTTTTATTCTCAGCGCTTTCCTTATTTCTGCAAGTAGCACATTACAGTAGCCATGCATATACCATCAAAACTAATTTAATTCCAGATTCATTACAGAGCTGCTTTTTATTCATCAAGGTCATGTCTTGATGGCTTCACAAGCTTAGATAAATCAGGTGTTAAGCAGACACATCTCTGAGGAACCTAAGGATGTTCTCATTTGCAGTTCTCAGCATATCTTATTATTTATTGCCAAAGAAATGACTGATTAACTTTGTCATCTTTGCTCCATGTTTTTTTTTCTTCCAGCTGAAGCAGCCTGCCCTCTTCTGCAATGCCTGATCAGACCTATTTAAGATGATGTCTTTGATCACAGACATGGGGGAGCTTGCGATCTTAGGCTTTGATGAAACATTGTTCCACTATAATTTTATGCAAGGGAAACAGAGTCCTAAATGATAATTGACAGTCAACAAAGACAACCGAACTTATTAAGATTTTGCACTATCCTTTGACAGCATCATCTTTAAGCACCAGAAATATACTACGAGTTGACCAGTCGAGGTTTTATTTAAACATATAAATATACAAAACCTCCCTTTTCAATCATTTCCTCATTAGCTAATTTGCCCTGAAGAAGAAAATCCTGCAAGTCAGAAGATGTATTTATGAGTTTTAAAACATTTTCCTTATATTCTTCCTTATGGTCTGTAAAATTCCTAGTCATCAATTAAATTTGCACTTATATGAAATTTTACTATTAGAAAACACCTAAATAACATACTTAATACATACAAAATTAGAACATTAAACATCAGGAAAAAAAATCACATGCCTCTAGGTTTTTATTAATCACATTCCAACACCAAGGCTGAAAGTATATCAAATCACACCAAATCTTTTGCACATGACAACCTCATAAATTATTCAACTCATTAGCATTACTAAGAAGCATGAAAAACTCCATCAGTATTAAGGATGTTTTCTAACAGAAAAAGGTCAACTAAAAGTTTTTATAATGAAATCGGAGGGAAAGCTTTCCAAAGTCAGTATGAAACAAAATTATTGTCCTTTTTGTCTTCTTGAAAATATATCCGATTTGATTATTTGCTCAAATAAAAGAAAGCCCTGTTAAGATATTTGCTTTGTGGCTCCACATAAATTGTCTGAAAAGAATGTCCAAATTATGGCTAAATATTTTTGCCCATCCCATGAAAGTTTAACTACAATTTAATCGAAATGTTTGAATTTAGGAAAAAATCAAGTGATTCTAAAAATTTTAAATAAAATATTAAGTCTGCTAGTTCAGTTTCAGTTCTATTACATGAGTCCAGGCTCAGAGTCTTGAAACTGAGTATACCAGGAATGAACAGAGAGACCTGACCAGTATTCAAATCCAGGGACTGCTCTGATGGCCATGTAAGTATTCCCTATTGAAGTAATTGAAGGTTATTTCCTCAGCTTGTACAACCTGTTTAAAATTCTGAAAACTCTGATCACTGATTCAAACACTCTAGCCATACTGAAAGTTCCACTCATAAAATATCCTTCCATTCCTAAAAGAATTTTGTTGCCACAATGTAGAGGAATACAAAAATTTTTTTGACCAGAGATTATAGCAGAGTTTCTGTGCATTTAATGCTTAACTTTCAAGATAGAATGCATAGGGAAATTGAAATAGTATAATTATTTAACATAGAAGAAGGAACACATTGAATTTCAATTTGTCCTAGAAGCCCTCTCAAAATGTGAAGGTTTATACAAAAAATATACTTTTTCTATGTCTACACAAACCCAATCATTCAATCATTTGGGTATTAGTCTACCCACTGCTAGACTCTAAGATACTTAAACACATTTAAATGTGCAAAGGCAGGCAGAGTGGCCAGATGATGGGCTGAAGTTTTGACTTTTATATGAATGTTTTAGCAATATGTGAATACAAAAGCTTTATTTAAAATATACAAAATGTGTTTTCAATTAAGGTTTTCAACAATTATTTTTATTGGATAAAGTGCTTTGAAATAATTACTGATATTTATTTCCTATTTCTTCTGAAGAAATACTTTATATATGGGTTAGGAGGCATATTAAGAGTTTGGAGGATGATTCAATATCACGTTTTTCTCTTAGCAGTTTGTAATTCCTCCTTCTATTTCTTTTTTTTTTTTTAAGATTTATTTACTTATTTGAGAGAGAGAGAGATGGAAGGAGGGAGGGGCAGAGGCAGAGAGAATCTCAAGCAGACTCCCCGCTGAGAATGGAGCCCCATGTGGGGCTTGATCTCATAACCCCCGAGATCATAACCTGAGCTGAAATCAAGTGTTGGACACTTAACTGACTAAGCCACTCAGGTGCCCCACCTCCTTCTATTTCTATGAACAGATCACACCAGGGAGTACTTTCCCACTCACTCTTGACAATCCTCCATAGTTTACTCCCTACCTACTGTTTGCATGGTTCCAAAAGTCCACTGATGGGAACTGTGATGAAGGTTGAAGGAGTATGCTCTTAAATTGTTTTTGGAGGTAGAATTGTTTTAGTTCTCCTTTGTCTTCCATCACATGACCTTAATCCTGACAATGATGTGATAATAACTCTGGCATGGGTACCATATAGCTTTCCTGAATATTTTATGGCATACACGTGGTCTTTGTTCTAGATATGAATAAAATAAAAACATACCCCTGTTTCCTTCTATCAAAGACCCCAACTCAAGAGAGATAGTAAGTTGTGAATACTGATGATGATTCAGTATTTAAAATTCATAAACTGCTACATATTTTAAAATACTCTTATACCACACACAGAGGATATTTAGGATCACTTACATTTTCCATCTATTTCAAAATTAGACTACTATTTTCAGTTTAGGTTCATTAACAATAGTTACTATGTTACCATAACCTATCAGACGTCTTAAAAGATTTTAAGGTAAAAGATTTTAAAATGTGTTTCTGATAGGCTTTAACAATGCTTTAATAATAGAGATATTTTATAAATTAAACAAAGTTTCCACTTTTATAGAGAACCAAAAGTTTTTTTTCTAAGAGACTCTTTAAAAGCAACCTATAGAATGCTGAATGTAGTAAAATGTGGATCCTATATAATTAAACCCTTGGCAACTCATTATTACCAATAGTATCAATTTAGCCTAACTCTGTTACAAATTGTCTCTAGATGTTTCTATTTTCAAATGGGATGAATTCAAATAGGATGAGTTGGTAAAAAAGTCTAAATTATTGGGTATACGAAATGAAGTTTAAAAAATTTTAAGTTTGTATTACAAAGCATGCCACTTGAAGTAGGTATTTCTAAAAATCTCTTCTACAGAGCATAAAGATAATACCTCATTTTAAGCATAATTATAATACCTCAGGTTAAGTTTAAATCCTTAGGGGCTAAAAATCCCTTTGGTGATCTCTCTTGTTGATTAAAGAAATCCCCTATAGTACTGGTCAACTATAAGTTTTCTTTCCAGTATAATCTTTCTGTTAGTTACTTTTACCATATAAAGTTATGTTGTAACTTTTATCTTAGGCATAATAGCTTCATATGAAATAATGGTGTATTTATTTAACTATGTTTGACTCTTACTAAGTTATATCAATTCACAGACTATTTGCACAACAAATTTTAACAGCTTTGCACATCTTCTTTTTATCAGGATTAAGTATTTTCTCTGTTTAATCCATCAAGAACATGAATAGTTATGAATGTTATAAACTATGGTAAATTTTAAAACAGATGGCTCACTTATCACACTCAAGTAAATGAAAATTAACCTAATAATAACAAAAGTAATTGTAAGAATAAAAGTGGCTAATAACAAAAATGTATAAACAGTATTCATTAATGGTATTTTCTGAGTGTATAGAGTTTGTAAAATTTTGAGATGGTAAATCACACTTAAACTTGTTAGAGCACTTAAAAATGGGACAAAATAGTCCTATTTATACTTCTTGGTAGACAGCAAGTATTAATTTAATAAAAATAGTAGTATTTTTTATTAAATTACAAAAATATTTTGATGTTTTCTATTTGTTATACAGTTTTTAAAAGACAAATTAGGGTTAGTTCTACTGTAGTGTGATAGTTGATGATATCTTTAATGTGAGATGGTCTTTTTTAAACTTTATTTGCAACCCAATGGAGGACTGGGAACTTAAATGGACATATTGTAGCAGGATTTATTTTAATTTTATTTTTTTAGACTGAAAAGAATAGACTAGTAATAAAATAGAGAATGTCATGTAATGAGATTATTAATAAGGCATTTGTTTCAGTTCAATACACAATTATGTGCATATATATATAAAGACAAACAGCACACGTATGTGCATATATATTTCATGTATTATGTATATTCACACAGTATACACGAGTGTGTGTACACATATACAAATTACACATAAAAATATTTAAGTCTGAGTGTGCAATTATAATCGTACATATTTTTTATACCTGTGTCTTGGTCACCAAAGTTCGAAAGACACTGAAAAAGAAACTCACTTTACTCTTGTTTTAGGCAGTATGAGGTGGATGTTAGGTAACAATCAGTTATACAGAGTCTTTTACTCTATTAGGAATCTGAAAGGTCTAACATACACCATGGGCAAAGAACTAGGTTGATGAAGTGTCACCTACGTGATACTGAAGGATGAAGCAGAACACAGCATTTCTGACTTACAACATGGAGAATTTTAAGTGTTAGTGAAAAAAATGAATTACCAACCACAGAGTTATGGCCTATCTGGAGTATTTTTGTGTAAGAGGCGCTGGTACTGACCATACTCTACTGCAGCTTTGAGGAGGGCTTCAGCGTGAGTGGAACCAAACGCATTACGAACAAACCGTCTCCTTCGGCGAAGATCATCTTCCCAGTAATCCAAACGCCAGAAATCATGCAGTTGGCTAGGAATGAGGAAATAAACAGTCATCACTATTAATAACAATGTAAAATGGGAAATATATTTTTTTTTACACCACATTAAAGCTTTATTTCCTTGGTCTCAAAGGAAAATTAAGATGATTTTGGAGATCTTTATCTTTTACAATTATGTTTACATACATATTTCCTGTACAAATGACTAAAACTTAAAATAGTAACATCCTCATATTTTAAGCCCAGTAATACTCAGTTCTGCTTTCTCTACAATGTTCTTCTTTCTACTGAAAACATTAATCATGGGGAGTTTAGTAACAAATGCAGCATCAAATTACAAGTATTAATGGCACAGTTTTCATTCTTTTACACTGTTTTTAACAAGGCTTGTAAATCATAGGATAGACCTCACTACAAATAGTTTGCAATTTAATGACCACGGTTTCTTAGTAGACTGAATTAAGAACCATAAAATATTGCCCAGTTGGATTTGGTGGAACAATGATTAAAATAATGTGCTGAAATATTCATTGAAATAATTCCCTGCTGCCCAAAGCAACCTGAGAAAAGTGCAATTTTATCCATTATTAATAATACTGAATTAGAGCTGCAAAAAATTCCAGTATGTGGTAATTATCTTGGTAAATTATTATTCTAACACTAAGAGAGTCCTTGGATGATTTTACCGCTTTCAGCTAATATAAACCATTAACAATCATGGCTTTCATGGAGTAACATTGTCTAAACTATGCTGCGCTCTAAACTGGTATTAAAATCCACGAGATATTTCAGAATCTACTGAAATCTGTTCATTGTATATCAATGGAATGTTTCATGATATAATTTTTGTTTTCAATTTAATTTCAATAAACGTTGGTGATAAATGCCACTGTTTGAGACGTCTGTTTTTCTCTATCTACAGTATTTGGAGTAACATATTCAAGAGATAATATTCTAATTTTTCTGAGCAGCACTATTCATAAAAACACATAAAATGCTTTCATAGAAGATTTGATTTCATTTTTATTTTGCTATTTTATTGTAAAAGAATAGCACATTTGATTAAAGCAGGAACTGTGTATGTTTTGCTCATCATTATATTTCTAGTGCAATGACAGAACATACTATTTTTTACACAATGTTTTAAATAAATATTCAATGAATTAATTATACCAATTTGGTACTCTGGAGATATATAGACATGTATAGTCATTGAGAACAATAATTTACTTTCGAAAAACATTTTGGATTTTATGACTATACAATTTTGTTTTCCATCACTTAATTGTAAAAGAATATAACAAGGTAAGATATATATGAGAGCATTAAAATTATAAGCATTTGAAGTATATTTGAATATACTTATTTTTCTACACATCATAATTATTATAACTTTATTTTTCTGTCAAAATAAGATTACCTAAGAATAATGGTTGTAAATGTTGTCACTAATTTAAAATAGGATAATTTCTGGGGCACCTGGGTATCTCGGTTAAGTGTCCGACTCTTGATTTCAGCTCAGCTCATGATCTCAGGGTTGTGCGATCAAGCCCTGCCTTGGGCTTCATGCTGGGCATGGAGCCTGCTTAAGATTCTCTCTCTCCCTCTCCCTCCGCCTCTTCCCCCAAGCCCTCATTCATGTTCTCTCTCTTTCTAAAAATAAATAAATAAATAAATAAATAAATAAAATGAAATAAAATAGGACTTCTCTCCTTACAAATACAAATTAATCCTAGTGGTTTAAGGAAGACCCTGCTAAAATCTCGTTACAAAGGTTTTCCTTAACAGTATGTTAAAATTAAGTTTTGAATTCACCAGGAGAGACAGATCTAATGTTATCTAAAATTTCTAACTATATGCATACTTTTCTATATTCCTCCTATTAAGTATGGCTGAGAAAATCTGGACACTATATGTAAGACAAACATAACAAGACTCTGAGAGGCAGAAAGCAGAAGGCAGACTGGCTAACAACCCCAGGGCCTAAGAAACAACATAATGGCATTCCCAGAGTTATCTTTTTGCCTAATATATCCTAGACTTTGAAGCAAAGAGGCTAGCAACCCAGATAGACTAATGGGTGTAGAAAAAAAAAATCCCCCAACAAAAGCCCAGTTTCTCTAGCCAAAGAACCGAGAAAGGTGCAGCCCAGCAAGACAGAAAACTTGTGGACAACTATTGTACTCCAGCCATCACCACAGAGAAACTGTGGACCCACCTGCTCACACCAGAAAGTATGAATGGGAAGCCTACATCAGATCCTAATCAAGGTGTAATGCTGTACCCTAACATCCTCACCAGGGTGGTATCAGAGAAGGTCAAATAGGGAAACAGTACTTTCATCTTGTTGACTGGTAACAAGGTATCCCACCCTCATGAAGTCAGTGGAGACCATGTGGAGGGCCTGGAATCCACCCCCTCCCCTACTCCAGCTAGACAGTAATGAGGTATCCTTCTCCCTACCCACTGTGGTGCTATCAGGGGAGGCCTAGTAGAGAGTTAGGACTTTCACCATTGATCAACACCAATGAGGCCACCCCCACTAGTGGACACCACACAAGAGCTGGAACTCCCACTCTGGCCAAGCAGTAATTACTCTCTGGATGTCAGCAGAGTCCAAGTGGGAAACTAGATTTCTACCTCCACATGGCGGTAAAAATGCAGTGCTTTCCTGTTTCTCCTATGGAGCAATGTCAGAGAAAGTCAACTAAAATAGAAGGTTTAAATAAGATACAAAGATCTCAGAGAAGAATAAGAAAATATCCTGCTTCAATCCAAAGTTACCTGTCATACCAAGAACCTGGAAGATCTCAAACAGAATATAAAAAGTCATCCGTAGATGCTAACAACTGAGATGACAGGATGTTCTGGCAAAGATTCTAAACCATGTGTGATTTTAAAAATGCTTCACTAAGCACTTATGAACACGTTTGGGGCAAATAAAAAAATAGCAAGCCACAGGAAAGAAAGAAAAAGTCTCACTCAGCAAAAAATTAGAAGATGTAAAAAAGTACCAAGTAAGTATTTTAGAACTGACAAATATAATAACCAAAAAAAAAAAAAAAAAAAAAAAAAACTCAGTGGATGGGCTCAACAGCAGAATTGAAGGTACAGAAGAAAAAATTAGTTAAATGGCAGATACAGCAATAAATATTGCCCAATCTGCATAACAGAGAAAATGGACTGAAAAAAATGAACAAAGCCTCAGGGATCTATGGATTATAACATCTAACATATTTGGGTCACTGGAGTTCTGGAAGGAGAGAGGAAAGAGCGCAGGGATGAAATATGCCCTAAAAAATAATGGCTGAATACTTCCCAAATCTGGCCCCAAAGCATAATGTATAGATTTAAAGAAGCTGACTAAACTCCATACATAATAAACCTGAAGAAATTTATGCCAAGACACATCATGATTAAACATCTGAAAACAAAGAATAAAGAAAAAATCTACAAAACAGCCAGAGAAAAATGACACCTCATCTACAGATATCAAACACTTAGAATGACAGCATATTTTACATCAAAAGCTATGGTGGCCAGAAGAAATGGTCAGGTATTTTTATGTGCTGAAAAAAAGAACTGTCAACTCAGTTTCCTGCAACCAGTGAAAATACCCTTCAGGAATAAAAAATAAAGACTTTTCAGATGAAGAAAAATAAAATATTTGTTGCCATTGGGGCTAGTCTAAAAAATGGCTATAGGCAGTCTTATAAACACAAAGAAAGCAATAAAAGGAACACTGGAACACCAGGAAGGAAAAAAGAACATGATAAGCAAAATATGAGCAAATATATAGGTTTTCCTTTTCTTCTTGAGTGTCTTAAATTATGTTTTACCATTGAAGCAAAAATTATAACACTGCCTGTTGTGGTTCTAAGTGTGTGTAGAGGTAATATTTAAGACAGATATACTATAAATGGGGGAGGGTAAAGGGATGTAAAGGAAGTAAAGATTCTATACTTCATTTGGACTGGTAAAATGACACCACCAGTAGACTGTGATAAAATACATATACAACCACTAAAAAGGCAACCACTAAAAAAAGCTGTATAAAGAGATATACTCAAAAACACTATGGATAAATCAAAATGGAATTCCAAAAAATTTTCAAGTAATCCACAGGAAGGCAGGAAAAACAGAGCAATAAGAAACAAGGATAACAAACATAAAACAAATAATGTTTTAAAAAGAATGCTGTCTATAAGAAACCAACTTCAAATATAATAATAGAGGCAGGTGGAAAATAAAAGAATAAAAAAGATCTATCATTCAAACATTAATCAAAGGAAAGCAGGAATGGCTATATTAATATCAGATAATCACATACTACAGAAAAAATAAAATTACTAGAGACAAAGAAGGACCTTATGTAATGGCAGATGGGCCAATCTACCAATGAGACACCAATTCCAGTGTGTTTGTGCCAAACAACAGAGTTGCAAAACAAGTCAAGCAAAAACTGGTAAACTGAAAGAGACAAAGACAAACACAGTTATAGTGTCTGTATATACATTCTTTTCAGCAATTGATAGAACACTTAGAAGATCAGCAAAGATATAGAAGAACACAATACCACCACCAACCAACATATTTAGAACACTCCAACTAACAATGGCAGAATACAAATTGTTTTCAGTCTCTATGGAACTTATATATTACCAAGATAGACCATATGCTGGGCCACAACACACATCTAACAAATTTAGAAGAACTGAAATGATACAGAGTACTCTTCTACAAAAATGGAATAAAGACAGAACTCAATAACAGAAAGGCAATAGAAAAAAAATTTTCTAAACTCTTGGAAACTAAAGCAACACACTACTAAATAACCCATGAGTCAAAAAAGAATTTTCAAGGGAAAACAAAAAATACAATGACTTGAATAAAAATTACAATAAAAAATATCAAAGTTTCTAGGAGCTAAAACAGTAACGATAGGAAAATTTATAGTACAAATACACACATTAGAAAAGATGAAATATTTCAAATCAATAACCTAACCTCTCACTTTGAGAACATAGAAAAATAAGAGCAAAGCAAGCAGAGGAAGGAAATAATAAAGATAAAAGTAGGAATTGGGTGCCTGGGTGGCTCAGTCGGGTAAGCGTCTGCCTTTAGCTCAGCTCATGATCCCAGGGTCCTGGGATGGAGTCCTGCATTGGGCTCCCTGATCAAAGGGGAGTCTGCTTCTCCCTCTACCCCTCTCCTCTGCTCTCATGATCTCCCTCTCTCTCTCTTTTGGGTAAATAAATAAAATCTTAAAAGATAAAAATAGGACTCAATGAAATTCAAAACAGAAAAACAATAGAGAAAAGTCAATACAACAAAGAGCTGATTCTTAAAAAATACCAATAAAACTGATAAAGGAAAAAGAGAGAAGACACAGTTACCAATATCTGCAATGAAACAATGTATACAATTACAGACCCTGAAGACATCAAAAGCATAATAAGTAAATACTATGAAATACTCCATACACATAAATTTCACAGCTTAAACAAAATGGGCCGATTCCTCAAAGAGTACAAACTACCACAGCTCACTCAATATGAAATAGATAATATGAATAGACCAGCAACTATTAAGAAAATTTAATACATTTAAAACTGCCCTCAAAGAATCTCCAGGGCCAGGTGGTTTTACTGGAAAATTCTATCAAATATTTAAAGAAAACTGACCCTAATTATACACGATTTCACCTAGAAAAAAGAGAAGGAAACATTTCTCAATTAATTTTATAGTTAGTATAACACCAAAGTAAAAACCAAACAACAGTACAAAGAAAGAAAACTACAGACCAATATTCCTTATGAATATAGACTAAAAACCCTTAATAAAATATTAGTAAATAGAATTAGTCAATGTATAATAAAAATTATACATGATGACAAGTGAAGTTTATTCCAGGGAAGCAAGTTTGGTTTAGTATTTGAAAATTAATTAATGACAAGTGAAGTTTATTCCAGGGAAGCAAGTTTGGTTCAGTATCTGAAAATTAATTAATATAATCCACCACATTAACAGCTAAAGAAGAAAAATCATATGATCACATTAGTCAATATGGGAAAGAATTTGACACAATTCAACATGCATCCATGAAAAGAAATTTTCAGAAAAACAGGAATAAAGGAAAATTTCCTCAACTAGATAAAGCATCTACAAAAACCCTATAGCTAAATTATACTTAAAGGTGAAGGACTGAAGGATTTTCTCCCAAAACTGTGAAAAATACAAAATATCTGCTCTCACAGCTCTTATACAACATACTACAGGAATTTTTAGCCAATGCAATAAAGCAAAAAAGAAGAAAGGGAATACAGAATAGGAAAGGGAGAAATAAAACTGTCCCTATTTGCAGATGACATTATTGTTTATGTAGAGAATCACATAAAATCTATCAAAAACCCCTGAAACTAATGACTAAGAGTAACAAGTTTACAGGATAAACTCACAAATACCAATTTTGTTTTTATATGCTAGCAATGAACACATGAACAGTGAAAGAAAAATAAATTTAAATTTAGAAAAAAAGAGAGAAATCCTTAGTTATAAATCTAAAAAAAAAAACATGTATAGGACTTGTGTAATGAAAACTACAGAATAATGATGAAAAATAGAAGAATATCTTTTAAAAAATGGAAAGCCATACCATGTTCATGGATTGGAAAATTCAACATAGTAAAAATATCAATTCTCCTCAAATTGATATACAGGTTTAACAGAATACCTATCAAAATTCCAGCAAGATTTTTGGTAGATATGAACAAGATTATTCTAAAACTTACATAATAGAAGGTTAAAGTGGGAGGAATCAGTCTACTTGATTTCAAGACATTAATAGTTTAAGACTGTGTGATACTGGCCAAAGGACAGACATAGATTAATGAAACAGAGAAATCAAGAAATAAACCCACACAAGTATGACCAACTTATTTTGACAAAGGTTGAAAACCAATTCAATGGAGGAAAGATATCTTTTCAATGAACTGAACTGGAGCAATTGAACATCCATAGGCAAAAAGAAAAAAAACAACACCCTCCCCAAAAAAATTAAAAAAAAAGAGACAAAAACCCCTGACCTAAATCTCATACCTTTAAAAAAATTAACTCAAAATGGTTCAGAAACATAAATAATTGTAAAACTATAAAAATTTGGGGGAAGTAAAGGAGAAAAATCTTTGGTACAGGGCTAGGTAAAGAGTTTGTAGACCTGACACCAAAAGCACAAGCCTGGAAAGGAAAAAATTGATAAGTAGACTAAATAGAAATTAAAAACATTTGCTCTACAAAAGAACATATTAAGAAGATGAAAAGAGGAGGTGAAACTATTTGTAAACCACCTATGTGACAAAGAACTAAAATCTAGAATATATGAAAAATTCTCAAAACCCAACAGTAAAAAAAGCAAAGTATACAGATAGAACATGGGTGTAAGACATGAAGAGACATTTCACTGAAGAAGATATACAGATGGCAAATACACACATGAAAAGATGTTCAGTAACATTATCCATTAGGAATAGGCAAATTAAAACCACATGAGATATTACTGTACACCTATCACAATTGCTAAAATAAAACAAAGTGACATCACAAAATGCTGGTAAAAATACAGAGAAGCTGGATCACTCATTTATTTGCTGGAAAGAATGTAAAATAGAATAGTTATGGTGGAAAACAGTTTTCTTAAAAAATTAAACATGCAATTATCATTTGACCCAGTAATTGTACTCGTGGACACTTATCCTAGAAAAATGAAAACTTATGGTCACAGTAAAACATGTACACAAATGTGTATAGCAGCTTTATTTGTAATACCCCCAAACTGGAAACAACCCAAATGTCCTTCAATAGGTAAATGGTTAAACAAATGTGGTACATCCATACCATGGACTATTACTCAGCAGGAAAGTAAGACAAACTATTGATACATACAACAACCTACATGAATCTTCACAGAATTATGCTGATTGAAAAAATCCATCGCAAAAGTTACATACAGTATGATTCCATTTATGTAACATTCTTGAAATGACAAAAGTGTAGAAATGAAGAACAGACTAGAGTCTCCCGGGGTTTTAGGAAAAGAGAGTCAGGAATGGGGTGGGTGTTGACAATAAAAGAGCAACATGAGGGATCCTTGTGAAAATGGAAATATTCTGTATCTCGACTGTATCAATATCCTGGTTGTAATATTGTACTGTAGTTCTACAAGATGCTACCATTGGCAGAAACTAGGTAAAATGGACATGGGATCTGTCTTATTTCATTTTTTTAAAAATTATATTCAGTTAGCCAGCATTAGTTTTTGATGTAGTGTTCAATGATTCATTAGTTGTGTATAACACCCAGTGCTCATCACCACAGGTGCCCTCCTTAATACCCATCACCCGGTTACCCCAGCCTCCCACCTCCCCTCCCTTCTGTAACCCTCAGTTTGGTTCCTGGAGTCCAGAGTCTCTCATGGTTTGTCTTCCTCTCTGATTTCTTCCCATTCAGTTTTCCTTCCCTTCCTCTGTGGTCCTCTGCACTATTCCTTATGTTTCACATATGAGTGAAACCACCCTAAAATTTGTATGGAACCAGAAAAGCCCCTGAATCACCAGGCAATGTATTATTTCTTAAATTGTATGTGAATCTACAATTATCTCAAAATAAAGTTCAGTTTTGAACATGTCCTCACCCTACTGAGATTTCAATATATATGTAAAATTGCCTATACTCACACAGATGATGAAGTTATACAAATTAATTTTTTTAATTTCCAAATTCAGCATCCTATACCTCCTTTATATTTATTTACTTTTCATGATGAAAACGCACTTTTCCTCCACTATCTCTGTTCCCCAAAGAACTCTGGATAAAGAAGGATCTTGGATCCTTATTCCTAGGGTTAATTTCTATCTCAGTTGGAAAAGTCCTCCTGTACCAATGCTCAGGCAAAAGCTATGTTTCTGGGCAGCTGTGGTAGAGAATACTGCATATGGGTCAAGCAAGGTCGGGGATGGTGTCAGGAGTGAATAATATGGAATGCACCACTTTTCTCTGTGTTTGTTGTAGGGGAAAAGGACACATAGGAGAACGGGTGTTCAGTTTTGACAGCCAGTTATTTCCTTCTCTCCTGGAGAGACATAAGCACCTAACAGCCATTAACCAAAGTTCAAAGAATAAATGACAGAGTAAATGCTGCATCTCACTGGAAGTCCTTCTTCCCTCTAATATCATAAACTTGTTTAAATTGTGATTTGGCAGAATTGGATTCTGTCGTATCTATTTTTTTTTGAATCACTATTGTTAATGTTGAAATCCAATATCCTGTTCATTTCAAGTGCATTTTCTGTGTTTTGTTCTATTTTAAAATATGTTTCTCCTTGACTGTTTTAGAGTTAAAAAAAGTCCTTATGTTAATTAACAAGTAATATACTAATTGATTTACATAAAAATTTAAGTATAAGTAAGAATGAAAAATATTTACCTGTAACTTTTATATCTAAAATCCATGCTCTTATTTTGTTGAAGGGGGAAGCTGGAAAAATTGGGATATTTGCTCTCTGATTTATTCTTCTGGTATTTTTCCCATTACTTATGTAGAAATTATTTTAGATTACTGAGAGTCAGTCTTGGATCATATTAGGGTTTTTAATATTTGAACAGACATCAACTCTTCTAAGGAACTATCTGTTCCTTTTAAACCATGCTTATTTCACTCTTTTTAGTTTAAAGATAGTGTGGGCACTGAGCATTGATGAAATACCAGCAGGTATTGAGAGTTGTGCTTTCTTTGGATGATCTTATAAAATTACTGTTAGTGCCTGACAACAGGCCAATCCCGTCGGTAACCTTTACCTGGACTGTGACGGCAATGGTGTCTCTGAACCTGCAGTGTGCCAGTAGCACCTTCCTTGTCCTTCTTGCAAATCCCCCAATGTGTGGCAGGAAGAAGCTTTCTAGTTTCTCCACCACTCTGTTACTTTTTTCCCTTCCCTTCCTCAACCCTAGTAGAAAAGGGGCCTTTCCCCCCTCACTTTCTTTCCTTCTTAAAATGTAATCACTTATTGCGAGATGATAGATACTAGAAAAAATTGACTGGTTTGTTCTATAGATGTTCCCCTCTGATGAGTCTGAAAACCCTAACACAAGCGAAGTCCCTAAAAATGTGCAAATTATACTGATCCAAGAAAACTCAACAAGAGGCCAGACCAAGCATCTCTGTGGCCCTGGCCTTGTGTAATCTGAAAGAAGCCATGTTCCTGGAAGGCGCAGGAAAGCGCAGATGTTATAAAAGAGGACAGAGACCAGGAACAGCGGAACTAGAAGCTCATTAAGAGGTTGATTACACAGGCAAAGTGTGTACTTTGTAGGAAAAGTAAAGCACTACTTTGCACCTACAGTGGCCTTCTAGGTCAACAAAGAAAGAAAGCCTCTTCCCTGCCACGATGGAACCTGATGGAGGAGTTAAATGAGTTTTGTAGACTATGCCTCCGCCCATTCTGGGTTTTGGTCTTTCCGACATTTATCTCATAGTTTTGTGTTTGTTCCTTTGCACTTGTGTTCCTCTTCACTTTCCTTTTTCCTTAATATGTGTTTTTCACTCACACTGGTTTCTTTTTTGTTGGCATTTTCTCTATTGTATTTTCACTATTATGTTTTCAAAACCTCTTATAAATACTAGAATTTTTTTGTTTGTTGAAATTCTGGTCATGAGACTTGTACCTATTTTCTTGAAATTTTTTGAAAACTACTTTCCTATATTACTCATATCTAGTATTTCTTTTATTAAAAAGAAATATGTGGTAATTTACTCATCACTAGTCCACACTTTTATGTGTCCACAAAGCTCTTGAAATGGTATGCAAAATTTTGTGGGATATGTATATACGTATTTTGGGAAAAGAGATCCATGGTTTCAATAAAATTTTTCTCAAAACAGTTTCTGATCTAAAAATGTTTAGAAATACTGTTAGAGTACATAAATCATTCTCTCCTTGTGTCCCCATTTTTTCTGATGGATAATACTGTTTACCAGCAAGTCAAGAGTTGTTAGAGGTGCTTCTGTTGGCAGAATGATATGACTACAATAGGCTTATATTCTTTTTTTATTACTATTGTTAATCACCATACATTACATCATTAATTTTTGATGTAGTGTTCCATGATTCATTGTTTGCGTATAACACCCAGTGCTCCACGCAGAACGTGCCCTCCCTAATACCCATCACCAGGCTAACCCATCCGCCCAGCCCCCTCCCCTCTAGAACCCTCAGTTTGTTTTTCAGAGTCCATTGTCTCTCATGGTTCTTCTCCCCCTCCGATTCCCCCCCCTTCATTTTCCCCTTCCTGCTATCTTCTTCTTTAACATATAATGTATTATTTGTTTCAGAAGTATAGATCTGTGATTCAACAGTCTTGCACAATTCACAGCGCTCACCATAGCACATACCCTCCCCAGTGTCTATCACCCAGCCACCCCATCCCCCCCACCCCCCACCACTCCAGCAACCCTCAGTTTGTTTCCTGAGATTAAGAATTCCTCATATCAGTGAGGTCATATGATACATGTCTTTCTCCGACTGACTTATTTCGCTCAGCATAACACTCTCTACAATAGGCTTATATTCTAACACCAACATATTTGGCATCTGTTTCAGGTTACCAATTTAGGAAATCATCACTCTGTTTTCTTTACAAACTCCTACTCACTTCTTTCCTTCTTTAATGTTTTCATTCAAAAAATATTTACTGAGCATTTATCCCATGTTAGGCAATGTTTTTCATGCTAAAGATATTTTCTAGTATTTACTTATTCTCACTTATATTTTCTTCACTATTCCCACTGAAATTCATCAATATACAAGTCTGTAGACTCTTTAAATCGTTCCTCTATCACTCTTCCCATTTAAAATTTCAGTGTAATGAAACTGGACTACTTTACTATACCATACGCAAAAAATAAACTCAAAATGGATTAAAGTCCTCAGTGTGAGATCTAAAACCATAAAAATCCTAGAAGAAAACATAGACAGTAAGCTTTTTGACATCGGCCTAGCAACATTTTTTTTTTAAGATATGTCTCCTTTGGCAAGGGAAACAAAAGCAAAAATAAACTACTAGGATTACACCAACATAAAAAGCTTTTGCATAGCAAAGGGATCCATTGACAAAATGAAAAGGCAACCTACTGAATGGAAAAAGATATTTGCAAATGATATCCAATGAGGGGTATACTGACCAAAATATATAAGAACTTAAGACAACTCAACACCAAAACCCACAAATAACCTAATTAAAAAATGGGCAGAGGAACTGAATAGACATTTTTCCAAAGAAGACATACAGATGGCCAACATACATGTAAAGATGTTCAACATCACTAACCATCAGGAAAATGCAAACTACAGTGAGATATCACCTTACACCTGTCAGTGTGGTCAGCATTGAAAGATAAGAAACAACAAGTGCTGGTGAGAATGTGGAGGAAAAGGAACCCTCGTGTACTGTTGGTGGGAATGCAAACTGGTGCAGCCACTGTGGAAGAGTATGGAGGGGCCTCAAAAATTAAAAATAGAAATACTATATGATCCAGTAATTCCACTGCTGGGTATTTGCCCAAAGAAAATGAAAACAGTAATTCAAAAAGATATATGCACTCCTACGTTTATTGCAACATTATTTACATTAACCAAGATAAGGAAGCAACCCGTGTCCATTGATAGATGAATGGATAAAGAAGATGTAGTGTGTGTGTGTGTGTGTATGTGTATGTGTGTGTGTGTGTGTGTGTGTGTGTGCGCACACGCACATCCAAATGTTACTCAGCCATAAAAAGAATGAGATTTTGCCATTTGTGATAACAATAATGGACCCAGAGGGTATTATGTTAAGTGAAGTAAATCAAACAGAGAAAGACAAATGCCATATGATTTTACTTTATGTGGAATCTGAAAAACAAATGAATAAGCAAGCAAATAAAAAAGCAAAGATAGACCCATAAATACAGAGAATAAATGATGGTTGCCAGAGAGGAGGGCGTTGGGGCAAGATGGGTGAAGGGGAGTGAGAGATACAGGCTTCCAGTTATGAAATGAGTAAGTCATGGGGATAATAGGTAGGGCCTAGGGAATATGGTCAATGGTATTGTAGTTGTTTTATGGTGACAGATGGTAGCTACACTTGTGGTGAGCATAGCATAATGTACAGACTTTCTGAATCTCTATGTTGTACACTTAAAATGAATGGAACATGTATATCAACTATACTTCCGTAAAAATTAAAAATAAAAAAATAAAATTTCAGTGTAAGTACATATACTGTGCCATATTATTCTGTAACCTGCGAGCCACTCCAGAAAACAAAACAAAACAAAACAAAGAAACTACTCCAATAAGTTTTTCAGAATAACTCCAGAAATGACTGCTAGTAATAATTTGTAAGCATGATCAAAAATTGTACTCTGTGATACACCTCTTTGGGTCAGTATATTTTGCATGCTCTGAGAGTTTCATGTAATACCCTAAGTTAGGTGCCCAGACACTTCTTTCCATGAACAAGGGCTAACCTGGATTTCCTGCACTTGGGGAGCAGCAAAGTGAACACATACAGGAGATCCTGTGTGAGCATCACCAAAGTTGTATAGGAAGTCATGCTGCACTCAAGTTCTGCTTGGACTTGCCAGTTTATAGCGGTTAAAATGTCATGTCTGATACCTCTGTCAACTCGGAGGGTGAATGTGATATTGTATGTATTTCCATTTATTTATTTATTTTAGCCCTTGTAACTTTGTTTTTACCTTTCAAGACTGAATTATAGAAACTCTGAGTATCACATGTATATGTTGTTCATGAGTGTGGTTTTACATGGACAGTGCATAATTGCTAGAAAAGAGTGGGTCAACAGCCCGTAATGAATGCAGAGAAGATCGCCAGTTAGGTTGTATTATGATAATGAATGTTACTATGAATGTAATCGCATTCATTAAATTAAATTTGGTGTTATTTTAGCATAAACAGAGTTCAGGAAATTTCTTCAGTTCAGAAAAATTCATAATTTTTCTCCACGAAATTTTTGATAAATATATTTTAGACTTATGAGAATACACTACATTTCCTTAAAAGGGATCCCTCCCGTCCTCCCAGGAATGGATACCTTTAGAAGCTAGGGAGAAAAATGAATTTACCTGGAAAAGCATGACTGTATTGTTAATTGGTTACTTGGTAACAAAAATTATCCAATGGAACTGAGAAAAGAGTGAAAGGAACAAAGGAATATTTTGCTAAACACACACATAAAATACCACGAGAACCTGAATTTCTACTCGGCTAAAGAACTGGTAGTAATCACTGAGGTCAGGACTTCTTTAATCCCACCAAGATCGAAGAAAAACACTAACTGGCAGACTAATAATTAAAAATTGTTATCTTCTCTTCCTCTGGACACACTGGAGATCGTACTTCTCCATTCATTTTGAAATAAACCATGTCTACGTGACTTCTCTTAGTCAATAAAATGTGAGCAAAAATGAGTCACTTCCGAAGAAAGTTTAAGAGCCAATGAACAACCTGTCATGTTCCATTCCCTCCACCGTAGTGATCAAGAAAATATGCAGTGATACGGCATTTCCATAATTTTGCATCCTCAGTGTGTCAGTGACAGAGTTTCCCTGCAGACCCATGTTGGGCACGGAGTGTAAGTGAGAAATAAACTTCTCTTGTGATGAACTGAAGGTCATGTGTATGTCACTGTAGTATAATCGAACCCAATTGAGTAAATTCCTAGAATAACAATACTTTTTCAAGATCTAATATTTACTGAGAGCTTACTGTGTTCCAGACATTCTTCTAAGCACTGTATATGGACAGCTCCTCACTCTTGATATATTCCCATTGAGACAAATACTGTTATTAACCCATTTTACAAATGAAGAAGTGGAGGCACAGAGGTTAAAATATGTGCCCACTATTAAGCAACCAGTAGGTGGCAGACTAAGGACCTGGTCCCAGGATGGCTGACTTCCTAACCCCTGCTACCCTGCCTCAAACTGTAAAGAAAGCAACCAAGGAAATGGACTACCTTGATATTACACTGAAAGCACCAGCACAGCTGTTCCCTCCTTCTTTATAAGCAGAACTAATTGTTGTGAAATGAAAAATAATAACCATAAAATACACAGAATGCTGCGTGCTTATTGTGTATGTGTATCATAGAGTCAGCAAATATTTATTGGACACCCACCATAAGCCAGGCCATAGGCTAAGTACTAGGTGTGCAGAGATGAATAAACTAACATGATTCCTGCCTTTGTGCAGCTTTCAGTCTATTTCATACTGCAAATAAGCAAATACATTTATGGTTAATTTTTCTAAACGTTAAGAAGGAAAGAGATGAGATATATTAATAAAAACAGGGGAACCAGTATGCTAATGAAAGATAATTACAAAATATGTTGGCCAAAAGAAGTCTGTATTTATTGGCACCCTTAGTTCTCCTCCATAAGAAAAATCATTTGCCTTTTATTTAACATGGCTTATGTGCTGTTCAGTCAATTCCTAGTGATATATATTGCCTTAATGTTGCAAGTGCACATGCCTATGTGTGCACATACTTTTATCCAAATGCTTTGTCTGCACATACACATTTAACATATATCTCAAGCCATTTTTACTGTTCTCTTTTCACTATGTGTTACTGAGCAATTCTTCCAAACTCTTCTTTCTCTGACATGCTTCCATCCACTCTAACCTGAGGTTGCATATTATAGCTGGTCATTTAAATTACAAATTAATTGGTGACGCTCCTGAAAAATGTATCCTTCCTGTCTTTGAAAAGTGCACTCTCACATTCTGACACTGTAAAGTCAAAGTTCAGAAAGCCAAATCCTAGTCTTCAGCCCATTCTTTTTCAGCCAGACTAGTCTGCTCCCTCACCATGTGATTACTGAGCCTGGAAGGAAAGACAGGATTTTTTTTTTTTGATGATTTTTTATTGTTATGTTAATCACCATACATTACATCATTAGTTTTTGATGTAGTGTTCCATGATTCATTGTTTGTGCATAACACCCAGTGCTCTATGCAGAATGTGCCCTCTTTAATACCCATCACCAGGCTAACCCATCCCCCCACCCCCCTCCCCTCTAGAACCCTCAGTTTGTTTTTCAGAGTCCATCGTCTCTAATGGTTCGGGAAAGACAGGATTTCTTAACAAGGATGCCAAATACACCACTGGGGATGCATTCCAACATTTTGGCTATATCATTTGTTCCCATGCATATCGGTGGGGAGTAGTTACTATGAATGATGGAGTTTTGAGAAACTGAAACATTTTGGATTCACGAAGGAGGGAGATAGTGATTGATGAATGTATGTGAATTAAGCAAGGTTCCCAATTAACTAAAATGAAACTTCAGATGAAAAAATAATGAATATTACTGGTGTGTGTTAGATTGCACAAGCTATACTTAACAATGAGAACAATTTTTGTTACCAATCAAATCAAATAGCTAAGACATGAAAAACAAAGTAGGTAGTAGAGAAAACTTTTTGCCTGAAATTTGTTTCCAGTATGGGTTTCTTATTTTTACCTGAGTTACGATCAAACTTTTTGGCTTATGTTGCCGCTCTCTCTAGATGACCCCATTTGTAGCTTTTGCTACCTTCCGACTTCCTTTTTCCCTGTATTGTTCACTGAAGTGACAACCTATTGCAGCACTTCTCATTACATTTGATCCTAATTTACTTTTTTATCAGAAGGAAAAAAAGTAGTATCATTTGGTTAACATATGATACTATCATCTTAGTCACATAACTTGAAAAGTAAAGTTTTTCAGCATAAACTACATTATATAAAAAAAACTCTTAACTGACTCACAATGAGCTTTGAAAAGCCATATTAATGTTACCTGGTAATTTTAAAGGAGGGTATGTTATACTGCAAGTTTGAAGGTAGATGCATGCCTATTTGATAAAGGGCTGAGCAAATCATTCAGGCAAAAAATCTTCATTCTGTCCTCAAAATAATTAATCATATCACAGGGCTTATATTACTATTTTTTAAATGTTGCAGAAAGAAAAGTCTCCTGATAGAGTACTAGACGTTGTATTTGATTTTTTAATTTTTTTCCTTTCTTTTCTTCAGGGAAAGCAATTTTCTGAGACAAAAAAAAATTTAGATGATTACTTTTGCCTTGTGGGTGCACCATTACTCCTTATGAGCCCGGTTTTCTGGTATCATAAGGAATAAAGTGGTTTTATAGACTTTAAGGGATAGTTTTCAGTGTGAAAATGACAGGTGAGGAGAATAAGCCCATCAGCATCTGGTCAGGTTCTGTATGTTATCCTAAGACGAAAGAGCAGCTATTTTAAGCATGCTGTCAAGGAAACTGGGCTCAATTCTCACGAAATACTTATTTACAATGTTTGTAAATTTTAAGTCTCAACTAAAAGAAGATAAACAAAATTAGGGGTCGAGTATCCACACAGAGGAGTAGAGTTGGTTCCCTAGTTTCCCTTTATCTACAGCTAAAAAAGAAGAACCACCCCACTAGGGCACTACGGTCTCGTTTCTTAAGGAGGTCACTAGGTGTGACCCTCCATAAAAGATTTGGTCGGAGTGAATGGCAAAGTTTTAATGGTGGAACAGTTTAAGGCACAACTTGATATACCTTTATACTTTATTAATGCTTGTGAGGAAAAAAAAGTGGCTCCAATATTATGAGCAATTAAACAAGGAGGCAGGGCTGGAGAATAGAGCAGAGAAGTCATCTCCAAAAAAAGGAAGAAGAAAAAAAGAATTTCATTCAATGGGCTCTCCATTACCCACTTGATGAGCAAATGTTTAATTGCATTTTCATTCTTTATTTCTGCACTTTGAACCAAGTATTCTTCTGACTCAGCCTTTTTTGGGGAGGAAGGGAGCAATAACATTCCAACCTTTTTAGAGCTTATAAACAAGCCTTTCTTTTCTCTCTTTAGCAGAGTGAAGACTCTCAATTTAAAGCAATCTTAAGGCACAAATAATGACCTTAATCTTAACTGAGAAAACTGTAAAATTACTTGTGAAACATCTAATTCTGTACAGCAATTATCTCACTTGAAGAAAATAGATATTCTTTGATCCTAATAATTACTGCTATGGTGAATAGGCTTAAGTATTTTTAGAAATTATAATTAAAAATTCTTCCCCATAAGACTTCAGAAATCGATCACTATAAGAAATCACATAGAAAAGGATTTACTTAACTTTGAGGGATATCCTCATACTAAATTGTATAATTTTCAATTATCTTTAAAATTGTATCTATTACTGCTAAATAAATGTTTCCTAAGTCCTATAAAATATTTTATATAAAAGGGGCCCCCTTGGTTATATGACAGTTACAAGTCTGGTATTATTTAAAATTATTTAGGTTTATGATTTTCAGTATTGCACTCTCTAAACCTCAGTTCCTTCATTTATAAAATGGGGATAAATAAAACTTACTTCATAGAATTGTCATAAGGAATGCATGTGAAGCATTCAACTCAGTGCATGGTACATATAAGCAAGAGTCAGCAAAAGGAGGAAGAATAGTTAGAAAGAGATTCAAATCCCAGCCCTGTCATTTGTTAGATGAATGACAACTTGTCTGAGGATTATTTTTCTTACCTATTAATAACTATTACAGTTATTAATGTTTTTGCCCACTGCTTGCTAAAAGTCTACCAATAAATAGTAATTATATTACTTGGTATACAAAAGGGCATTTAGTTTTGCATTTCTATTAAACTAAAACAGTAAGTTTCCAGAAATTCAGATATGTTTTTTAAGGTCCAACATTTTTTAATCCAACATTTAGTTGAGGTGACAGATATACAGAAGTAAATGCTTTTATCCTGTTCTGCAGGGTCACAGAGTGACCCTCTTTCCAATTTCATCACACCTATCACATTATTTAGAATCTCTACTCTCTTCAGACTGTCCTCCAAACTTTTGCTATTCCGCTCATTAAAATGTTCATGCTTATCCAATTAGCAATTAATTGTGTATTATTCTTTGTGCTATGTTTCTATGTTTATTTTGTATCACATGTCATTATTCTCTCTGAAATATTCTTGCCTGTAACTTTGGCAATTAAGCATTCTATTGTACTTTGGTGAATCTCAACTTTTCATTTAATACCTCATGCACTTACACCTTGACTCTCTTAGACTATAAACAAGAGATCATGACATCTGTCTTATGCAGCTCCACAGTGCTTTAGAAGAGTGTTTTGCAAATAACAGGTATGCAGTAATATTTGTTAATTTGTTCTCTCATGGCGTTTTCTAGTGATAAAAATTAGATTTAACTCTCAAAACCAAATTTTGACAGAGACAAATCTTAAAAGGCAGAGCAAAGCTACTAATTCTTAAACATGTGTAAGAATTTTAACAAAGCCATATATGGTCTATTTGGCTTTCCCATTCAATACACACTAAGTGGAATGGGAGTAGTTATTAAGCTACTAATAATGGCACTAAAAATATCACTTTCTTAGTACCTTATCATCACTTTGTAGGAGGAAATGATTTGCCAGTAACATATTTAACCCAAACAGGAAAACAGAACATAGTAAATTAAGAACATGGTGACAAAATAGTCTGCCTCTGTGAAGTTTGCTTTAGGCTATACAATTATTTCAGTAATCAAATGCAAGCTGGTGCATTTATATTTGATTCTTTCTGGTATTTATGAGGTCACCAAAGAAAAATGTTAACATCCAAAAAAAGTTATCTAACACATTTATTTTAAAGCTAATTGAAAAAGTATGTTTATTAGTTTTACAATTAATTCCTATTTCCAAAAGCTCTCAACTTCATTGATATTTTTAATTTTGTCCATTCAGAAAACAACCAAATCCTATACCCCTCTCCCTTTAATTTTTTCCCTATAAATATTGATCCTTAAAAATAATTTTATCTCCCTGATTTTTGTCACAATAACAGTCTTATAATAATAGACAAAACAGAAAAGCACCCCACTAGCTGAGTACTCATACAGCAAACTTTTCATTACATTTTTACCTAACTCCCATTAATGTAGATAATATTTTGAAGAGCTGTGTTCACAAGAGAGGAATACTTTTTAAGTTATTTTTAAACTGGTATTTAAATATAACATTTAACTTTGAATTCATTTTTAGTGTTCAGGTATGAAATGTTTTTCTAAAGGGTAGCATAACTTGTGTACTTACATAACTTAAGTACATTTAAATATTCACCTCAATAACCTATTATTACAATTATATTCAAATTAAATTTTTAATTAAAATGGAAAAATTGAAATTTTTTCTTACTTTTGGAATAGTTTTAAACTATTTTCCTACTTTAGATAAGTTTCTTTCTTTTTTTATTTTTAGATTTTATTTTAAGTAATCTCTATACCCAATGTGGGGCTTGAATTCACAACCCTGAGATCAAGAGTTGCACACTCCACTGAGGAGTCAGGTGCCCCAAATTTAGATAACTTCCTTGCATGACATTTTACTTTTATTTTGACTCAATTTTCAAAATTTAAGTAGTTCATGTAAATTCAGTAATTTGGATATGTTAAAAAATAAGATTTGCTATACACATATCCACATCCTATAATTACAGGTGGATAGTTGCTACTCAGTATTACTCAATTTTATATTTCTTCATTTACATAAGAGCAGCTAATATAGTGAAAACATGACATAAAAATTTGACTAGAAAACTCAGCACATAGTTCACAATTCACCAATCCGTATCAATTGATTGACCTTCAACGGAAGTATTTTTGAATATAAATGAGGAAAAAATGTTGTACAGTTTAGCTGTAATACATGGCCTCTATCTTCCCTAAAGGTAATTATTTAAAGATGGCAATAACTTTGCAAAATACCAAGAAACTTTCCTCTTACAACTGTCTCAAGATAGAGATAGAGACCATTAACAAATGTTTTACAATACTGTTCCATATAGAAAGACTCAATTAACTGAGATGTTTGCGGGCTCTGGTGATGAGTTTTCTGCAGAAGTGGAAGTCTGCATTAAACAAAACTGTTTAATTTTCTTTAACTCGAGATCCCAACTCAACATCCCAAACTCATTTGACCATATAATACTTGACTCAAGTAACACTCACTGATAGCCCTTGGATCATACTTTGGAATGTTGTTAGTGATATGATGATTCCTCATTTAAACACATTATGTACTATGAGCCAGTGGTTGGTGGCTATGTTAGCTGATTCATGCCACCGCCCCCTTGGCTCATGAAGGCAGAGACCTTTTCTGTTTTGATCATTGCTAATATGGCCAGTGCTTAGAAATGGTGCTTGTTACAGTGCCTGTTCTGAGGGACTACCATGCTCTAGTAACTGTGTTTGGGAACAAAGGAAGAAAGATTAGTGTGGAGTATTTTCTACTTAAGAAGCTTATAGTCTTGTGAGAGGAGGACAAAGATAGAAACAATTACAATATAATGTGGAAATTGATGTTTGAATAAAGCATTTGGAGGGCATATGTGAAGGACTTATGAACTCCACTGGAGAGATCAAGGAGAGATGATGGGCTAGAAATAAACCTTTAAATGATAAAGAGGGATTACCAGCTGGACAAGGAAAGGAGATATACTGACCCCTTAATACAGCCACACTGAAAAAGAATAATCCTAAAGTTTCCAACTCTAACAACAATGGTTTCGTCATGATTTTCTCCTCTTTTCCTATATTGGAGTGTTCCATAAATGAGTGAATAGATAAATGAATTTTGGTTTCATTTGATTGCCTCAATCATCCCATAGTTTGAGTCTCATCCAAACATGCCCAGGGAACCTTCTAGACTAGAAATTTAGACTAGAAATGGCGAAATACAGAAAAAGAAAGGTTATTGTGGATTGAACAGTAAGAGGAAGAAGGATTGAGCCAGATTACAGGCCTGCATGAAGTTTTTTGATCGTCTTTAATATTCTGAACTCCAAAGTTCTTTCCCCTCAAAGTCCTTCTCAAGGTTGTTATAATCCTTTAAAAATATATCATTTTTCTAGCTCTGAAAAAATAGGTTATAATAGATGTCTCTCTTTTCTTTTTTGTGACTCTCACTGCACTGTTTTTTCAGCAACAAATATGAGCCAGGAACCACACTGTATTTTTTTAACGTATCATTTAAGCCTTATAACAATTCTATGAAATATGTATTAACCTCAAATTTTATAGATGGAAAAGAAGGCTCAAGAAGTCATATACCAGTCCAACCTGCATGTTCAGTATTCAATAAATAAATACTTAATGCCTATTACTAAATAGGCACTATTTCTAGGAACTAGGGATTCAACAGTGATCAAGACTGAAAAGGTCTCTGCCCTCATGGAGTTTACATTCTCATGTGGTGAAACAGACAACAAATATGTAAATAAAGTAACAAAACCTCATTTTGGATAATGATAAGATGTATGAAGAAAATACAGCTTAGTTATGGGATAGGGAATGAGTGGGGTATATTTACACAATATGTTTAGGGACAGCCTCTATGAGAAGGTAACATGTGAGCTGGTATCTCACTGATGAGAAAGATCTAGCAGCCACTCATGATAAAAGGTTCTGGACAACAGAGAGAGCTAGCTGAGAAGGCATTGCTTTGGAAATGAGCTTGGTATGTCTGTGTAACAAAAGGAATGCTAGTGAGGTTTAAGCTTAGAAAATAGGATCAAATGTGTTCTGATATTAAGGCAGGGACAGGATCATTCGGGGTCTTGAAGGAATCTACAGAAGGAATAGTAATAAGATCTTATTTATACTTCTCTTACTCTGGCTGTTGTGTGAGGAAAAAATGGTTTAAGGTTAAGTGAAACCTGAAAAGCAGGTTAGGAGGATGTTGAAGAAGTCAAGAGGGAGACAACTGTAGTAGACAGCATTGGAACTGGAAGGGAGGACACATTTCGGATATATTTCACAGACAGAGCCAATAGGATGAGTTGAGATAATACAGAGGCAGAGGCACTGGTAAATAAAAACAGTATGATTTTGGAGAGGAGTTAAAACTTGAGGAAGTGATCAACACAGGGAGAGTTCTTCATTTTTTGAGGGTTTGTCATGAGGACAGCTATAGTCAGGAAAATGGTGCAAGATGACTAGAACTCTGATAGAAAGTATGCTTCTAGACATGGGAACAAGGGGAAGGAGCTTGAGGTAAACAGGGATGCTGAAGAGTGAGGTGGGAACCGTGAAAAAGAGTGCCTGTGAAGGGGAATGCCAAATTCTATGTTTGAATTCTGTTCAAGTCTCTTGCTGGCTCTTGAACTGCACGAGTAGGACAGAAAAATGCAATCTGAACTCAGATCTGAGCCACAACCCACTGTATATGTGACAGAGTTTATAGTTTGAGTCTAACTTAGTTAACTGCCTGCTAAAACAATAATCTTAACATTGCTTGGAGGAATGAATCAGAACCCAAAGTTCCCATCACATAACATTTGTAATTTCTGGGATACAGTAAAAAGCTACACAGAGTCAGAAAAACATGACCCATTCTCAAGAAAAAAGGTAATCAGTGGATGTCAACCACAAGATAATTCAGGTGTGGGAATTATTGGACAAGGGCTTTAAAACAGTAAAATAAAGTGAAGGAAAATACATCAATTAATGAAAGATAGGAAATCTCAGCAATAGAAATGTAAAAGAGAATCAGATGGAAATTTCAGAATGCAGAAGTAAAATGTCTGAAATAATAATTCACTGGATAGATACTAAGAGTTGAATGAAAATACAGAGAAACTCAGTGAACTTGAAGATAGATTGACAGAAATTATCCAACCTGAAGAAGAGAAAAAAAAACTGGAAAAAATTAACAAAGCCTTGGGTCTCTGTAGCACAATATCAGAAGGTCTATCACACATGCAAGTGGGACTCCCCCAAATAGAAAGATATCTGATGAAAGAATGGCCTAAAACTTCTCATATTTAGAATGATATAAATACAGAGATTTAAGAAGTTGAGTGATTTCCTAGAGGATAAAGATAAAGAAAACCACAGCTAAGAATATCATAGTCAAATTGTTCAAAATTGAAGATAAAGACAAAATTGTGAAAGTGGCTGGAGAAAAAGAACAGAATACATATGGGAGAAAATATGGAAGGCAGAAAACTCACACTGTTTTCTGAATACGTCTTTAAGGTACTTAAAGAAAAGTAATATACTATCAACCTAGAATTCTACATGCAGCAAAAATATCCTTCAAGAATAAAGATAAAATAATTGCCTTTTCAGCAAAAGGAAAAGTATGAGAGTTCACTGACATCAGATGTGCACTATCAGATATGATAAAGAAAATTCTTCAGTCTGAAAGAAAATACCAGATGGGAAACTTGAATCTTCTGAAATGACCGAAGAGTGCTAGAAATAGTAAATTTTTTTAAGGATTTTATTTATTTATTTGACAGAGAGAGACACAGCGAGAGAGGGAACACAAGCAGGGGGAGTGGGAGAGGGAGAAGCAGGCTTCCCGCTGAGCAGGGAGCCGGATGCGGGGCTCTATCCCAGGACCCTGGGACCGTGACCTGAGCTGAAGGCAGACGCTTAACGACTGAGCCACTCAGGCGCCCCTAGAAATAGTAAATATTTGGATAATATAAATAACTATTTTCTCCCTTAATTTCTCTAACATATATATGATATCAAAGCCAAAATTATGATATGCCCTTGAGGGATTCCTAATGTATGTAGGTGTTATATATTATACAAGAAATATAGCACAAAGTATTTTGGATGAAGGATGGGGAAGATAATTGGCTATTTATGGCTGCGAAATTTTTATATTTTACACAAAGTGGTACACAATTCACTCTTTGTAGACTGAAAATTAAGATGTATAAAATAGTCCCCAGATCAACCACTAAAAATATATGTAATGCAAAGACGTACAGCCAAAAAGCTGATATATAAGTTAAAATGAAATTATATAAAATATTCAAATAATCCAAAAGAAGACAGAAGGGGGAAACAAACCAAAAACAGAGAAGACACATGAAAAACAAACACTGAAATTGTAAAGCTAAACCCAACCACATTCACAATTATATTAAATATTACCAGACTATTCTAATTGGAAAGCAGAGATCAAAATTGATTAAAAGTAATACCCAACTATATGCTGTGTACAAGACATGCATTAAAAATACAAAGACACAATTGGGTTGAAAGTAAGTCAATAGAAAAAAGATCCTTAAACAATAAGCATAAGAATCTAGAGTGGCTACATTATTATCAGGCAAAGTATACTTTAAAACGAGTACTACTACTATTACTTGCAATAAAGAAGGGCATTAATCTTGGCAAAGCGGTCAGTTCTTCAAGAATACATAATATTCATGTGTATTTAGCTAACATCAGAACGTCAAAATACAGGCATACCTTGGAGACACTGTGTGTTTGGTTTCCATACCACTTCAATAAAGTGAGTATTACAAGAAAGTGAGTCAAGTGAATTTTTTGGTTTCCCAGTGCATATACACTATACTGTAGTTTATTTAGTATGCAATGGCATTATGTCCAAAAAAAACAATGTACATACCTTAATTAAAAGATGTCTTATTGCTAAAAAAAATGCTAACTATAACCACTGATCACAGATCACCATAACAACAATAATAATAATGAAAAAGTTTGAAATATTGTGAGAATTACCAAAATGTGATGCTATGTGAGCAAATATTGGAAAAACAGTGCTAATGGAATTGCCCAGTGCAGGGTTTCTACAAACCTACGATTTGTACAAAAAAAAAAAATGCGTATCTGTGAAACACAAAGCAAAGTATGCCTGCATGTGAAGCAAAATTGACAGAATTAAAGTGAGAAATAGATAATCCCCTATTTGTAAATGAAACAACACACATATACATATTATTAAAGAAATAAAGAAGAGATTTCAAACTTGATGTTGATGAAAGTACAACAAATGTGAGATGCAGCTAATGCAATCATCGAAAGAAGTTTATAGCTTTAAATACATGAGAAACAAAAGAAAAGATACATTAGAAAACCAATAACCTAAGGTTGCATCTCAAGAAAAACTAGAAAAATAAGAGCAAAGTAAAGCTAATATAAGTAGAAAAAGAAAATAATAAAGGTAAGAGCAGAAATCACAAATTATTACCTGGCAGAGAATTTGTTAATCTAGCAAGACCCAAGTCTAGCATACATTTGGAAATCTCCCAAGAACTGAGCGTATGTTCTGTGTTTATGTGTATGCATGTGTCATGTGGAGGAGATATCAGGATCTAGAACCATTAGCACAAAGAAAATGCCCAATTTTATACTGAGTTTGGGTAATTGGAGCTCTTTCTTACTTTTATAGTGAGAAAAATAAATGTATGTTAATTCTTTGAATTTGTTGGTAAATTGGCATTGAACCATTTTTCATTTGATTTGGAAAATCTTTATACCAACCAAAGAAAATCTCAGTTTTATAATATTACAGCTTTATTGTGACATGAATTTTCATCAATGATCATATATATACTTTAAGGTCCCCTGTCAGAGTATAAAAAAGGAAGGAGAGAGGAAAAGAGGGAAGGAAGAAAGGAGAGAATTATGTCCCCTTTGTATCTTGAGGAGATATAATTATTTTCTTCAAAGATAAAGAAATACATAAGTTTCTGTTCCTAGAAGCAGTGCTTTCAGATCTGTATAGTGCTCCACTGAAGTATTCCTTTGTATGGTGGAGACAGACCAATCCATCAGTGATAGGGAGCAAGATAGAAAATAATTAGAACATTGTGAGAATTACCAAAATGTGATGCTATGTGAGCAAATATTGGAAAAACAGTGCTAATGGAGTTGCCCAGTGCAGGGTTTCTACAAACCTACGATTAGAACATTTTTGGATTCAATCTTCCTATCCTTGGCTTTACAAAGAAGTAATGCCCTTTTTGGAAGTGCAAGATGGGCTATTTCCCTACATTTAGTACATCTACTTAAGTATGATGATATGATATAGTTCAAAGAGAATGTAAGACTTAGTTACCTTGATATGCTGCATATTAGAATAGAATACCTACAGGGAGCCTCAGTGGCTCAGTTGGTTAAGCGTCTTCCTTCATCTCAGGTCATGATCCCAGGGTCCTGGGACTGAGTCCCGCATTGGGCTCCCTGCTCAGCGAGGAGTCTGCTTCTCCCTCTGCCTCTGCCTCTGCCCCTCCCACCCCCGTCATGCACGTGTGCTCTCTCTCTTTCTCACTCTTGCTCTCTCTCAAATAAATAAAATCTTTAAATAAAATAAAATACAATTTAGAATAGAATACCAACAATGGGTTTCTGGTCTCTAACATAAAACTCTTGGCAAAAGAGTGGTAGCTGTACTGTTTAGCAAATATCCACAGGGAAAATAAGCCAATTAGAGCGATTTCTCCTAAAGGGGTGTAACTTGAGTCTAGGTTTGCTATGTCTAATCAAAAACAAATCTAAATGGAAGGGAGGCAGAATACAAGGATAGACAAAGGATTTGCATTGCTGTTTCCTTTCATTTGAAAACAGAGAAATTTAAATTGTATTTCCCAATTATCTCAGTGTTTTAGGAACTTCGTAGCTGCAAATCAGGATATCAATGGTAGTATTTTTACGTAAAATTTTTAAATAAGAAAAAGGACATTTTAGAGGTACTTTAATTTTCCATAAATGCTTGAAACTAACTAAACAAAAGAGCCTCTAAATTTAAATTATCTAAATATGATAATCGGAAAACTTTTTTAAACAAAAAGTGTTTCAATGATGCTTTGAATTTCAACTTTTACCAAACAGAAACTTCAAAGAAAAAAGCAAACCAAAGGATTTTAACTACACGTTTGATAATGAAACCTGTTATCACTTATTTCTTATTCTATGATATCATATAATTACTAATTTTGGAACACTGCAACCATTTATAGTTCATTTCAGATAGGATGAAAGTAAAATCCAGTGGGAACCTTCAATTTTAAGTTTAGGAGGCTATCAGAATTTTCAAAATCTTTATTTTTTTTTAATGTGTTAAGAATGTGTGTTGAGAGGAAGCTTGTACTATTGCTTCAGGTTAACTCTCTAAGGTACTGTAGCAGGCTATTATCTATTGCAATTGCCATCTTTCAACATTAGGATAACTGGACAACTTATACTGACTAAGTACAACTGGAATCCAGTCATAGTGGTAGGGCTAGTTTAGTGAGGTTGTAAAGAAATAGCTGTATTCAGCCAGAAGTCCCAGCTAGCTAGAAGTGCTAGCTCTGGAGAGTCAACCAATACATTGCTGTAACAGGAAACAAGGAACGGAATGTTCAGCTGTGACCTAGAAGGTCATTAACAATCATAATGTACCCTATTTGGACTTCTCTTTTGAATGCTGCTGACTCTACTGAGTCTTTAATTGTGTGTCTTAAAAATACCTTTGGTTCTGGGCAAGATTACCATTCTTAATATGAAATTATGTAGGGTAAAGAAAATCCCATGTATCTAAATACCTGACTTTATTTACGTTCAGATCTCTCCAGGTCTCATGGCAACTTTGATCTGCTATTTCTATTGTTTGTATGGCTTTTATCCAAAACCCTTGGGATAGATTACATTTTACAAACCATAATTTTTTAAACGTTAGAAAAATAGTATGTTGCAGCTCTTTGTATTACGGGTAACTCCTGGTAGCATTTTGCTTGGGTTAGTACTCCATAATCAAATAAATTAATATTTCTGCAAAGAAACGTACAAATATTTACACTATATGGGATAAAGACAACAAATAGCCACATTGGTTTAAGCCATATTGGTTTAAATTAAGTGTTGTCACCCAATATATTTTCCACAAACATATAAAAAAATTTATGGTTTTCAGAGTTTTAAAAGGATTAGATCTACAACAAATATTAGAAGTGAAACTTTTATTCTCATTTGGTCCAAATGCTAAATGGACGCAAAGTTTATTTTATTTTCCAATAATATTACTCAGTTGCCATATTAGAGTCCTAGTAAGTAAACTGAAACTTTTTTTTGCTTTCATTTTCATAAATGATCAAATCATAATCTTATTAGCCTCCTTGGGTTCCTCTAAATAAAATTAATAAAACATATTGCATATAAAATATGAGTAATGACATTTGTGGAAAAGTTTATTTTCAATGATTTGTCATATAACATCCCAGAGAAACAGTGGGCTTATGATGCCTCCTACTTGCTATTGTTCTTATATCTCTCTTATATACAGATTCTAGTACCAACAATGACTACAAATTAATGAAAGCAGCATTATATATGATATGCATATGCCTGAGATCTAAGGAAAAACTAAATTCAGTCACATAAAAAATTAATTTATGAAACTAACATATATAATAATATTTGAAGATTTAGTTAGCATTACAAAATAATTTCCTGATGACCTAGTCTGACAAGCCAATACAGAGGCAGTCTTCAACTCATATATGCAAATTTCTTGATTTCACTTTTTTTTTTCAAGATTTTATTTGACAGAGAGAGAGAACAAACAGAGGGAGTGGCAGGCAGAGGGAGAAGAGACTCCCCGCTGAGCAAGAACCCCGATGTAGCGCTCAATCCCAGGAACCCCGGATCATGACCTGAGCTGAAGGCAGAGGCTTACCCACTGAGCCACCCAGGCGCCCCACTGATTTCACTTTTTTGAATGTTTTAGGTGTAGTTCTTACAAGCATTATGAAGAGAACAGAAATTTCCCTTTTGAAATCCCTTCGTGTTCCACATTTCCACAATTCTTATTTATCTACACATACCCACATACCTATAATTCTAAATCTACATCTATGAAAACCATTGGCATTTACACACATATATATATACATGTTATATTCTTTTAAGCAAAGTTTAGTATTAAATTAATATGGAATTAAATAACAAAGCAGGGTAAATCTGTATAATGTGTAATGATTTTGTACATTTTGGGGGGGAGGCGCGGCTCAGTTCCACAAGCCTGAGATCAGGGCCTGAGCCGAAATCAAGATTTGGGCGCTTAACTGACTGAGCCACCCAGGCACCCCTGATTTTGTACATTTTTAATTATCTTCATTATTCACTAAGTCCTTCTAAATTATGTTTTTCTGTTTTATTATCACTCCATATCTATGTTAACTGGCATATAACTGCAATTTCAAATTCTCCAGGATGTACAATGTACATGAAACTCATTAATAAAGGATTATATAATGAAGGCTAGGCACACCCTTACACTGAGCTATTATCTCTAGAAACATTTAAATTACACATAAAGCTTTCTTATAGTATATGAAAAGTGATTTAAGACTTCAGGTAAGTTGCAGGAATAAAACCACTGCTCCTACTGTATATCAACAATATCAACAAAATAACAATATGAACACTGATGACATGGGATATGTAGAAGTAGAGATAATACAATTTGACACTCTTCAACTATATATAAAATCTTCGATTTATTTTTTTGCTCCTTTTAAAAAAGATTTTATTTAAATTCTAATTAGTTAACATATATTATTAGTTTCAGGGGTAGAATTTAATGATTTATCAGTTGCAATATAAACCCAGTGCTCATTACAAGTGCCCTCCTAATGCCCATCACCCATTTACCCCATCTCCCCACCCAGATTTAGAATATTTTTATTTTATTTTCTTAAATTATACGCCTAAAAAATAAAATCTGTGATTTAAAAAGTAGTGTTTCCTTTGCTACTTTGATAAAAAAAAAAAATTTTCTAAAAAATATTCTTGAAGACCTATTATGCTCAACATACCTATCAGCACAAGGTACTTAACTAGATGATCTTTGTTTTCAGGACGTTTATAATCTCTAAAAATAGCATTACCATCCCCCACCCCAGTCACCTGCTTCACAAGAACCATTTTTTTCCTGAACTTCAGCCTGCTACCTACCCTGGCACCTCTGACAGGGCAGATAATATTTAATGCCTTAGTTCCTTTTCTCTATAGGCATGGATTCCCTAATGGTTGGTTTACACTCGAGTAGTTTGGCAAACATGCAGATTCACTAGTTGCTAGTTTGGGAAAAAAACTGGAAAATCTACTTCACTGAATTTAGTATTTTTCAAAATACTGTATCTTGAATTTTGTGTCTGGCTCCAAATGGATAAAGTCTCAAAGGAAAGAGTGCCGTGTGAAGGTCTGTATCTTTGTTTTTGAGGGATTTGGAAAGATCCAATATATATTTAACCTGAGTGGCAAATGTAAAGATTTTGATAGAAAAGATATTAGCACTGAATAGGTCTGAAGTCTACCAACTTCCTGGGTATTTATTTCATTGGGCCCATTTTGCTTAAGCTCAAAGAATAAGAATTAGAAGTGACAGATGAACGGACTCACCCGATGCACCAATAAATTTTTTAAAAATAAAAATATAAGTTAATACTAAAAAGCCATCTCAGGAAAGGTAATTGTACAAATGTAAACTCTAAAACAAAGACTACATATTAGAGAATACTGAGTGCTACTTGTTTGTGGACTTTCCTTCCTTCAGAAAATACACACAAATATATACAAAAACCCTACAAAAGAAATAAACCATAGAAGAGACTAAAGGACAGGTTCTTTATTAGAAAAAACGGTGCCCTTAGTCACATAAACTACCAAAGCGAATGAACTAAGATAGAATAATAAAATTAGTATACTTAGCTAGCAGTGGAACCATTTGCAAAAAAGGACCGCTTTATCTGCACTCTTTTCTTTGGCAGAATCCAATAAACTGCCATTATATTCTTTCTAAATGGTTCCATTACAAGGATTCTGTAACAACAGCCTAATCTCTTGATAATTATAATAAATGCTGGTAATCAAAGTAGGAACCATTTAAAATAGGAAGGAGAAAGGCTGTTTTCCATCAAACTCATTGTAGTTCGGTGACCTTTGAAGCATTCAGCTACAATACAGCTTTCCACCCAATCTTGTTCAAATAAATATGCAAGAAAATACTAGATCAATGATGGTTGGGATTGAGGTATTTCAGCATTTTTTGTTCCAGAATTTTAAGTTGTGTTAACATTAAAAATAAAGAGACATCTTTGCTCAGAGTTTAAATGTCCAGAATTCAAATGATAAATGCTTTGATTAGATTTGTAATATTTCCTTCAGGGGAACAAAAGTAATAGTTATTTTAGAAACCTATAATGACGAGCTATTCCCAGGGCTTATGGCATTAAGGAAGTATTATTTTCCTAGAGGACAGCACATCTCAACACAGAAGTTGGGACTGTATTTACTTGAACAAACAATGATTTCCAGAGATCACCTAAGTAACTGAAGGCTGATAAAGTTACGGGAAATGACTATATATGATCAGAATGGCTTTCATCTGCATTTTGTTAGACCCAGCATTGATTTCACTTTTCAGCTGCGAACAGCAAGAGGCCAGCTGTGGCCAGAGTGGGAGCAAACTGTGAACCAGGGTTACATTAGAGGGGGATTGTTTAAAAAACAGGTAATGCTTTTTAATAAGTCTTAGTAAAAAAAAACTACTCTTTATAAACGTTTGGAGAAATACATATAAGGGTTTCCACAAAATGTCAAAAGTGGTGAATCTAATTTATAACAAAATGAAACCTTTGTGCTTAGTTGTGGGAATAAACAGAATTACGAGGAGAAAATAAACAAAGAGAGGAAAATATAAAATACACTGCCTTCAAGGCAGAAACAACTACATTTTACTTGGTATTCCCAGATGTGCTAAGAGGAAATTTATGACAGCACACTGAAAAGCAAGATTCCCTTTGTGAAACCTTTCACATTTATTTAACTAAGCACAATCATTGAAAATGACCTTTATCCAAACCCTTCACAGCCGTCTTAAAATGATCTAAAATGACTGCCAGATATTCTTTAAATAACATTACTTAACTAAAAGTCATTACCCAGGGGCAATATTAAAGTACTGGCAAGTATTTATAGATCTACTTTCAGCAAAATATAACATAGGCTTAATGAAAAATTGATAACACATTAAACATCTTTGTCGAAAAGCTAACAAATAATGCAAATTATTTGAGTTTTCTAGAATTGGTAGGAAATGTATGGTGGTTTTCACATTCAAGGCATCTTATTTGCTTTACAATGGAGATAAACATTGCAAGAAAAAACTAAAAAATAGAAATGTTTACTACTTCAAATTGTAAAAACAAACAAAAATAGTGTTACGCCCAGAGAAAGGCTTTCCCAAACATGTTTTAAGTAAATAAACTAAATTTTTATGTTTGCCAAATGTAGTAAATTACAGAAAACTGGACTTAATTTATTATTCTTTCTATTGTCAAGATACAAAAGATTTGACTATTTCTATGTTTTCTTTTTTAATTTACATTCGGTGGAAGATGAAAGGCTACCTACTAGGCTGGGAATGGAGAGATGGGTAAAAGCATAGGTCAGGAATAATTGATAGTTGATTAAAAAGATGTATACTTGTGGAATCTAAATTTTTAAAAAAAATTCCGTTGTTTCATAATGCATTTGTTTCAGTTAGCAAAAACTGGACATACTCTGGGGGAAAGATCTTCCTCTATTAAGAGGATGATTAGTTCAGTAAATCATGGCTTTGAGATAAAGATGATTACTATATCTCCTTGCTGGGAAAAGGAGAAGGGTATAGGAGGTTCATTTCACCACAAAGCAATTATGCTGAGCCAGAACGTTACAATTTATCATGGCTGAAAGATGACACTCACTGTTAGCCAAGGGAAACTGCTACTCAAATGGTCCCATCTAGATCAATATACCATGCTTTTTTTCCCCCCTCTTAGCAAAAAGTAATTATACAACAGAAACTTCACAATCAATACCCTCTCAGGCTAACTTAAAGTCAGCTATATAGGCATGAAGGTATGGTACTGTCAGCTGTCACTGAAGTCTATGCCATTAAATCCAAATTAAGCCTGTTCTTCTGTGCTGTTAATCAAATCTTTCCCAGTGTTATTTCAAGTCTTCAATATCGGTTCCTTAGAAATAAAGTGTTGTCAGGTTTTGTGTTTGTTTTTTTGTCACTAAAACATACCAAGTTACTATTGACCACATAACAACATAGGAGAATTGCCTTTAATTAACCCATTAGTATTTTCGAAGGAAATAAAAAGGAAAAAAAGAAAAGAAATCATTTTATAAGGTGAAAATAATCAATGTCCCTACTGGGTGAAAAGTAAAGTACTTCTGGAAGCATGCTTCCTAATCCTCCAGTTGAGGCTCTGACCTTTGAACTTCTAAGATCCATTAACAGAACAATGCCCAAATTTTATCAAATTTTATCCTGAGAACTTTTCTCAGGATAAACAATACCTGCAGTTGTGGAGGTGGATTATAGATAATTGTACATATGCTTATTTTGTAAACATGGATAAAAAATAGGTGTTACAATCATTTGAAAATCTATCCAAATGTCAATTTGACAACTGCTTTTTGTGAGATAGAGCTTAGTCTTTTTTTTTTTTTTGAGATAGAGCTTAGTCTTATAAACCAATCTAATATATCAGAAAAGGTTAAAAGGCATGGAAAAATCACTCCTTCGGTGAAAAAAATTTTGACATCCAATTTTCAAGCTGATTTATCAGTAGAAAGCTAAAATTGATAGATTGCCATTACTGGGGAGTAGCCTGTCTAAGAAAGCCGTTACCAAAGCTCTTGTTTTGATTTAGCCACATTAATCAATACAAACCTATACTGTTTCAATTTTTAAAACATTGATCTTCTGCTATAAGCTTAGTACAGCCACATTTATCAATCATAAAAAAAAAGCTCAATCTATTTTTAAACAAAGGTTCAGAAAATAAAATGATCAAATGAAATTCAGGTTTACTTGCCTTGTTGGTTAATCATTATTACCAAGAATGGTTTAATCTAGTTAATCAAGAAATTGAGTTAAATTTTTTTATATTTTAGGAAATAACTATTAACTTTTCACTTTGTTCTCAATTTTAACTAGTCCAGCATTATCTCCTGGGTTTCCCAGTTATTTAGTTCTAGTGTCAGATTATCCTAGAGTTATTCTATTCTAAATTACTCTTAAATATTTACACTTAAGCAGAGATAAAAATTATAAAGTGAACTGCTCCTTAATATACAAAATGCTTTTATTTGCTAATCAATAGCTAAAAGTGATAGCAGAGAATGACAAAAGACATTTTGAAGGAATTTTAGACTGTGCAGTAGAATATTTTGGGGGCACAGAGGACTTAAATATTTCTGAATTCATAACTATAGAGATGAAAATCCTGCTAATTTAAGAATATAAGAATTTTGCTCAAAGTCATCCATCATGTTCTGGAAGATTCAAAGTAGAAAAAGTAAAAATTAATATGCTTTGCAAACAAAGTGTAAGTATTTGTTGTCATACTACTAGCATTTTATTTAAGGTGCTATTAAGAATCTAGAGGAAATGAACCGAGGGAAATACTTCTATGGAATGATCCTGTCTTTAAAAATTTTCCAAAATGAAAGCATTCAAGTTATATTGTATATTTTATTTTATTTTTTTATTTTTTATTTTTTTTAAAGATTTTATTTATTTATTTGACAGAGAGAGAGCACATGAGAGGGGGGACGGTTGGAGGGAGAAGCAGACTCCCTGCAGAGCAGGGACCCCCCCCCCCCCCCGATGCGGGACTCGATCCAGGGACTCCAGGATCATGACCTGAGCTGAAGGCAGTTGCTTAACCAACTGAGCCACCCAGGCACCCTATATCATATATTTTAAATGAGTATATTTATGTTTTACATTTAGAAACATTACATATTTTCTATTATATATTTATCAAATATATACTTATGTTAAAAGCCTGTCACGTTAAAATAATTACTTTATACGTGAAAAACTATCTCACATACTGAGGATCTCTAAAGACAATTATATAAAGCATTATGAGAAAACTGGAAAGGATGGGGAAATGAAGTAAATCATACATGCTAACCGTTATTTATTAAGATTCCCTTTCCATATGTGCATGGCATTATGGTAAGTTATACAAAGCCAGATAAATGGATTCAGTCCCTGCCCATTCAGTATGTAACAGATAACATCAAAAGAGATTTTATCATATTAGGCATGTATCACAGATAAAACATTTCCAACTAACATGTTAAGTAAAAGAAAATATTAATTTCTTAAAGTTGCAAACCTAGAAACATATGATTTGTATTCTTTAAGCGGCAGTTAAAATGGTTAAAACAAAAGCAAAACCAAAAAAAATCAGTTACTATGAAAAACTGTAAAGTTAAAACAAAAAATATTTAAAATTTATGTTGTAAATAATCAAAAAGTATTCTGTAGACAATACATGCATACACTCATGCCAATTTTAATTTACTGAAGTGTAAACTAATAAAGCTAAGCTGCTGTAGAACTTACTAAAATTTTTAATATAAGAAAGACTCTAAAAGGTTTACCTGAAGAACAAAAATAATGCTAGAAGAAGAAAATATCAATGCAGAGTTTCAAATATAAGATATCTGAGCCAACAGCGGCAGGAGTGTATTTTTGAAAGAGAAAGGTACATCAGAAAGATAAAATCTTCAAACTGACTTGTTTGGTGATCCTCAAGTGAGCTTATAATTAACTTTGGGAATGGCACAATATTATAGTCTTATCTCTCTAAAAAATGTAGTCCACTTGCCTAATGGGCATGATTGAAAGTGAATAAGCAATTTCTTAAAAACCATTTTACAATTCCAGCTTGTAGGCGCTAACACACTCTGATTTGTAAAGAAGCATACCTAAGAGCCTTGATAAAAATAGGCTATAGCCTACTGTGTGATGAAATTATTTCTCTTTTGATTATATATCAGGCCCTTTTGAAGATGTATTACCTTTACATATGTCAAGGGTTCTACTTAATGCCTAAGAGATGTAATTTGCCACTTAGTAATTTTTACTAAAGGTAGAAAGAATCTATTTAGTCATAAAAGTTTAGGGTAAGTAAATGCTCTCTAGAACATGATAAATGATTCATTAACAAGACACTAACATAACATTAACATTTAAAATTGATACTCGGGCGCCTTGGTGGCTCAGTCGGTTAAGCATCTGCCTTCAGCTCAGGTCATGATCCCAGGGTCCTGGGATCAAGCCCCGCGTCAGGCTCCCTGCTCAGCAGGAAGCCTGCTTCTCGCTCTGCCTGCTGCTCCCCCAGCTTGTGCTCTCTCTCCCTCTCTCTGTCTCTGTCAAATAAATAAGTAAAATCTTAAAAAAAAATAAAATAAAATTGATACTCATAATTTTCATGGTTTTTCTTTTTATTTGCTGGCCTTATCTTTGGTGTCTTAGTCAGTTATGTCACTGCCTGCTGTCCCAATCTGTGTATTTGTGGGGCCTGGACATTAGAATCTCTTTTCTTTTCAATCCTTATCTTAGTTCTAAAAACCACCTGGGCCTTGTGTTAGATTTATCTTTCCAGATGGGACTCTCATAAGGCCAGTCCATCACATCACAGCCCAACACTTATCTGCCTGGCTGCTTCAGCACTATCCCAAACATAGAGGAACATACCCCTTCACCTCCAACATATAAAAATATGTTTCAACATATACACACACCGATTTGAATCTTTTCCTGACATTCTTTTCCCCTTTCTTCTTTTAAAATACTGATAGAAATTTTATCAACATTATTCTTGTCATCATGGTCAATTTTTATGAATAATTTTATTTCTTGCTTTCCCAATTATTTTTTTCTTTTTTTAAGTAGGCTCCACGCCCATTGTGGAGCTCAATGCGGGGTCTGAACTCAAGACCCTGAGATCAAGACCTGAGCTGAGATCAAGAGCTGGATGCTTAAACAACCAAGCCACTCAGGTGCCCTTGCTTTTTGAACTTTTAGATCTTTCCTATTTCTTTCCATGTCTTTTCGAGCAAAAGAGCTATGTAAAATATATCCTGTATACTGACAGTTGTCTCTGGGCCAGAAGAATGCCCACACTAGACGACTAGGCTCATCTCCTGGCCACACCCTGACTTGCTCACCCACAGTGGTTTCTCAGTGCTCTCCTTGTCCTTCTTCCAGTCAGTTTAGAAACTCACTTAAAGGCACTCTTTCCAACCATACACTCTGATAATTCCCCCAGCCATGTGGACCACTGTAATTTTCTGATGTAGACTCACCTTTTTTACTTGAGTTTTAAGAGGGACTTTTATTCTATTTTCTCATTCCCTCTAATTAATGCTATTTATAGTTTATACACTGATTAGGCATAACTTATTCCTGACTGACATTATTTTAATTTCTGACTTTAAACAATATATATTTTTTTCTATTTTCCACTGTGATTGCTCTTAAAAATTCTATCAGCCATCTAACCACCCTCATTTTAAGGCCACCTGATACAGGGAGCCTTCCTAGGTGGGCAATTCTAATGAACGCGTATCTCTTCTAAAGGCTATGTTTAAATTTCTCTTCCATTGAATTCTTTGAGACTTCAAATTTCCCCAGATCTGTAAGGTACTAGTATTGGTATGTATAATTACTACACAATGATATATGTATATATATCCTGCCAGTATGAATGTCTTTAAGGACAGAGAGCAAATCAACTCTATTACGAATCTGTACCTACTGGTCCACACATTATATAAAGGCAGATGGCATGAGGGAATCATATGCTAAGGTGGCACTATTAACACCAGACTGATCAGTCATTTGTTTCTAGTAAAAGTTCGAACTTGAAATACAGCCCATAAAAGTCTAAACTAGGGGCTAAACCTAACTGAGGTTTCCTTTGTTGCTAAAGTTAAGCATTTTCATTTTTAGTTCAACTTAGCTTATGAATTTTTAGTTTATGTTACAAAATTTAGATATTTTTTATTATTATTAATGTGGATAATATTATAAGTAACTATAACACTTTTTGGAAATACAAACATATTGCAAAGTTAAGATAAAAAGAGAGTGAATAATAAAGTAATCATGCCTTCCTTTCTCCCAGGCTTGTGTAGGAATACTAGTAACAATTCAGTTATTTTCTTCACTAATTCATTCATTTTACAATTATCTATTGACCATTTTCATGTGCATTAATGTTTTCTGAAATATATAATTTACTACCTAAAAGGCATTATACTACATAAAAATAACAACTAATTATTAACGCCAAATCCACTTAGTGCTTGTTTCTCCTTTTATGTTTGCTGTACTTTGGATTACCAAGACTAAGTAACCTTGTGATACTTAAATATATGCTAAATAGAACAGAATTAAATGATCTGTTCTGAATATTAAGACAACAAGGACAGTACCAAAAAGTAATAGGTAATGGCACTTTCATCATTCCCAGTGAATCTTGTGGCCATTTGCTTCTTATTTAAGAAAGTGCTGAGCTAATGGGATAAAGAAGCCATCATGAAGAGATTCTATGGGATTCTGGTATCATGACTACTATAGAAAAACCTTGTTATCGTCATCAGAGTTTCAGTACTAAATGATAAATATCCTGGCTAGTACCCTATATAAGATGTTTCCCCTCACATTCATCACCCTGAGGTACTATATTGCTTGTTTCCTTTTCTCTAGTGCCCTGTGACCTCATTTTAACATTCAGTATCATATGACATGAATGCCTATTATATCTGTCATGGCTAAAGAATAATTGTTTTTTTTCCCCCGCTCCTCATCCATTTACTTTTATAACTGGGTATTACATATAATTAGACATATAAGAAGAATATAAAAAGAACTTTAGAAAAACAAGAAACAAACTATTTTTATGGACACAAAGTAATACCATTAGAATAATTAGTCAAATGAACTTGTTTGGAAGGGGTGGAAAATTTCATTAAGAATCAAGAAGATTACATTCTTTTTCTTAAATGCCCTCCCAGCTCTGATTTAGTATCACCAAAGGCAGGTCATGACCTCTCAAGACGTATTTCCTTATCTATAAAATTGAGTTGCCTACACAACCAGGTCTAATCTTTAGCAGGGCATTCAAGATCTTCCTTGATTGAATTTGAACTCTATTTTGCAGTCTTATCTTTAGCTACTACCATTCTCATACTTTATTCTGGATAATTTAATGTAATGAGACAAGCCTGGCTGTTTCAACCCTGTGCTGTTCCTTGGGACTGAAAAATCTGAATATTCATCTATGTCTTTATAAAGTATACAGTCTAGATAACGCTTCACTTAATTATAACTAAATACTGCTTGGTATGATCTCACAAACTAAACTATAGCTACTCGAGGCTGAGACAAATTTTTACGTATCTTTGTATTCTACACAGCGTATAGCACAACGGCCTGCTGTGTGTCATTTCACAGAATGGTTGTTTAATACATATTAATTTGGATGGAAGAAGGCATATTCCCCCAAATGACATATTAACTGAATTACCAGTTAACTAACAAACACAGCAATCTATGTGCCAAACACATTGCTAGAGGTTAGGCACTTGAACTTTTGAGAAATTTTCAGTCTAAAAAGTTTTCTATTTTAGGAATGAAGGGGGGGAAATCGGAGCAGGGAGATGAACCATGAGAGCCTATGGACTCTGAGAAACAAACTGAAGGTTCTAGAGGGGAAGGCGGTGGGAGGATGGGTTAGCCTGGTGATGGGTATTAAAGAGGGCACATACTGCACGGAGCACAGGGTGTTATAGGCAAACAATGAATCGTGGAACACTACATCAAAAACTAATGATGTAATGGATGGTGATTAACATAATAACAGTAATAAAAAAAGTTTTCTATTTTAATAATCACCCTTTGGTAGCTTAATATTATAACACCAGTCACTACTTCCATAGAAGAGGAGAAAAATCATGAGTATTGTGATAAAGAAAAAACATATGACAAAGTTACCAATTAATTTAGGGTAAAAACTTTTGAACAAACCAAAATGGAAAGGGAAGGGAAGGGAACTTTCTTTTACCTAATAAAGAGTATCTGCCAAGCAACAAATAAACAATCCTCTGGCAAATACCACAATCACTGTAAAATATCTGAAACTTTCCCCTTGCCATTAGGAACAAGACAAGAGCTATCATACTTCAACATTATACTGGGGGTTCCAGCCATTAGAATTAAGTAAGAAAAACAACCAGAAAAAAAAAAGGTATGCAGATTAAAAAAGAAGTAAAATTGTCAGTATTTGCAGATGATAGGATGTGTCCACAGAACGTCTAATAAATATACAAACTATTATAATTAATAAGTGAATTTGGAAGATTACTGGGTAAAAGTCTATGCAAGGAAACAACTGTATTTTATATATCAGTCTCAAGCTCACAGTTAAATTTTTAAAATATTTGCAGCAGTTTCACAAAAATATCAAACACATAAGAATAAGTCCTATGAAAGATTTACAACACTTCCACACTAAAACTACAAATTACTACTGAGAGAAATTAAAGAAGACCTATATAAATAGAGTTGTATGGTCATACAAATGATACCATTTATATTTCAGTATTTTAAAGATGTCAATTCTCTCCAGCTTGTTCTATAGATTCTATGCAATCCTAATCAAAATTCTAACACATTTTTTTTTCTTGCAGAAATTGGCAAAGCTGATTGAAAAAAACTACAATGGAAATGCAAAGGCCAAGAATGGTCAAGTGAAGCTGTGAAAACCACAACACTGAAAGACTTGCACTCCAGAAAGTACAGAGACAGACCCAGAAATAGACATCTTAGTACAGTGGAGGGAAAGAATGATCTTTTCAATAAATAGTGCTGTGTCAAATGAATAACCATATGGTAAAACATTAATCTTGACTTCCACCACTTGCCATACACAATTCCAGATGGGTTTCAACTCTGAATGTGAAAGGCAAAGCAATAAAGCTTTTAGAATAAGACCTAGGAGAGTATCTCTGTGATGTTGGAGTAGGCAAAGATATCTTAAACAAGAAACAGAAATTACTAACCATAAAAGAAAAAATGGATAATTTGGACAAGACATATGAAAGCAAAAGGCAACCCACAGACTGGGAGATTTCTGCAATACATACATCCAACAAAAAGGCCTGAGATCCAGAAAATTTAATGAAGTCTTACAAATCAATAAGAACAAAAAGATACCCAAGAGAACAACAGACAAAAGACTTATACCAAACATTTGACAAAAGTGGATGGGCAAACCTTTAGTGGTCATTATAAAAGGTACTCAACTTCATTAGTCATTGGGAAAATGCAGGTTAAGACTGTAATGTAGTATATTTAACTTTGACCCAAATGGCTAAAATGAAAAAGACCGAAAATGCCAAGTGTTAGAGAGGATGTAGAATGACTAAGCAAACACTTTGGAAAACTGTTATGCTGTAAAGCTAAACTTCAGCTAGACTATGACTTAACAACCAATCCTAGATATATGCCTAACAGAAACATATTGATTTTTCATCAAAGAAATAACAAAAATGAAAACAATCATGTACTAAAATGTTCACAGCAATATGACTCATACTAGTCAAAACTTATAATAAGTAAGTTCAAGTATATTCACAAAATGAACTACTACACATGCAACAACGGGGATGAGTCTCACAAAAGCTATACCAGGTAAAAGGTACCAGACAAAAGAGTTCATACTATATGAACCATTCATATAAATACAGAAGTAGGTAAAGGAAATATATTGTCTTAGTATTTAGGACACTGGTTATTGGTGGGAGGGTGGGAAGTACAAGTGAGGCTTTTAAGGCTGGGTAATGCTCTGTTTCTTTATCCAGGATAGCTACATAGATGTTTTCAGTTTTTGAAAATTCACTGATTTGTTTCATTATGATATATGTTCTTTTCTGTATGTGTCATACTTCAAAGTAAAAAAAAAAAATTACTGTCTCTGTTTGCCTTCTTCTTTCACTCTGTGATAATCTATGGTCTATTCTGCTGCTTATTTGAAATCCAAATCTATCAATTTGAGTTACTTATAAAATAAAATCTGCCCAAGATCCCCCAAGCCCTGGCTTTATTTTCATTCTTTACTAACATGTGAAGGAAAATTACAAGGCTAACTTAGTAAGAAGAGGGTGTTAAATGGCCAAAGTCATGATATATTTAAATATACCAGGAAGCCTCTAAAATATGTTTATAATGACCAGTTATATCTCCTAAAGTTTGACCACAGACATTCATTCCTGTGAGTTAGAAACCTGTCTCTATCTTTTAGTTTCCACTAGCAAAACAGATTTATACCTATGAGGGAGAGATACTTTATTATGTTTTTGTTTTTCAGAAGCCATGCCAGCCAACTGGGCCAGAGAAACTTCTGGAAAGAGAGACTCTGAAACACAAGACAGAATGAAAGAAAAATAGATTTAACTTAGTTTGTGTAGGCCTACTCCTAGATTCACACATACATATATATATACACACAAGCACATCCAACATTTTGCAGTTCTAAACTTATTTTTTCCTCAAGGCAGTAAGAGATTCAATGATCTAGCTATTCAATTTTGATATGTCATTATCAGAATTATTATTTTGTTCTTCTAATTTTGTTTTAATCCTAAAGCTACATGGAAATCAGAATAACTATGATGGTTTTTGGAAAGATGCTATGATAGAATGACACTCTCCCCTCTAAGCTGCTCTCTTACAGTGATTAGTAAAGAGCTTGTAAAGACCAGAATAAGAATAAGGAATTTCAATGAAAAGATCCAAATGAGTGTTCTTGTTTTTGGCAGGGAGTGAGTTTGTGTACTTGTATGTACATTTGTGGTTCTTTATTTGTTCTGATAGCATAAATAACAGGTATGACACAGGTCATAAAGATAGGGCTATAATGGTGGAAGTATCAGAATTTATTGTGAGGTTACTGTAAAGGCAGGAGCCAGATGGCTTCCAAGAGAATATGATATGGTAAAGCACTGGGCTGAGAAAAGAACTGAAAATCAGTTACAGACAGCCGGAAGGCTAAATATCTGGATGGATCAGTAGACAACTGGGATCTGAGCTAGAGGCTTATTTATTAAAAGAGGTAGATTTTAACAAGGTTATGGAATGAGAGGCAGCACCTTGTTGCTTCATGACATAACATGAAGCAACACATGATGCTTCATGTGTTTCAGATGTAAAAGTTTGGAAACATTTGCATTTGGGGGAAATTAACCATCAAAACTATAGATAATAGAGATTATTGCTATACCGGAAGGGGATAACCTATCAAACCCTAATCCCCAAAGTATAGTTCCTTCTCACTGCCAGACTCAACAGTTTAGTCCTTCCTTGGCAGGGGAATGGGTTCTGCCTTGGGTCTCCCTCTACAATCACTGGTCAGTGTTTAAATCAGCTTTTTTTCTCTACCTAGTGTTTCACCATCTCTGCCGCTGGTCCTTGCGGCTCATTAGCCTGATACTGCTTTTGATCAACATCAATCAGCCTGCTACCACGGTAGCTCACTCCCACAGTTGGTAGGGACATCTGTCTGTCTGTCTCTTCTTTTAATCTCTGTTTGGTAAAAATGCAAAATAAGATAAGATAAGGTGAAATAAAATAAAATCCCAAAACCCAAACCAACCTATCAACAAACAAAATCTCTCAAAACATAAACTTGGTTCTTACCAGCATTTTCCCTATTTCTTAGCTCTTTAAACCTGAAAACACAGGGTAACTGATTACTATGGCCTTTTCATCAATACAGAATTTATCCTCTTACCAAGATGAGCGAGGCCTGAAAATCTGCTAGGAAGAAACATAGTACATACCGCTCTGTGTATGAGCCTCCTAAACTTCCACACTGTCCACCCTAAGCAGGCTTGTAACCACTCTTCTGCAGTCTCCCTTTCTTAAAGCATGTGCCCACAACATCACACCCCCTTTTCCTAACTGCTCTGCAACTCTAAATCCCCCTCTCCTTCAACAGCCTGACGCCATCCACAGGAAGGAATCCTATTTTCTCCCATCTTCACTGTCACCTGAAGACTCCAGCCTCCTGGAGACTATCCCTCAGGTCTTGCACAATTCTGGACAACTGGGATAATTTCTAGAATGAATGAAAAGAAGGAAAAGAAGAAAAATGAACTAAATGTAGGCCATGTGTGACACCAAAGTATCTGTCTTTTTCCTCAAGTAGGATCTGTCACATACAAATCTGGGTTTTATGAATAATAGTAACATCATAATTATATTGTAGTTTATGTGACAGAAGTTCTAAGTGAGAAAAAAAAAGTCTTATAAAATTATTTACAGACATTTAATCCACAGCAGTGAAATTAAGTTTAACCAAATTTAAGATGAAAGAAACTTTCTTAAAAAGTAATGAAGACTTTCACTCTGGAATGATTCCAACATTCAAATATAGTAGCCATATCAATGAACGAACACCAGACAGCAACTTTGTAATGCTCAAGGGCTCCGTACTTCACAACAGGGCCCTTAATGGAAAAGTTAATGTAGCACTGAATAAAAGTGAGCTGCTCAGCTGCTGCAGTAAAACCTTTAGATCATGGAAATAATGAGGCATTTTTCTTTCCCTCTTCTTGGCGAAAAACAAGAGTTAAAAAAAAAGGAATTAAAAAAAAGGAATAAAAAGAACAACGACAAAAGGTTTATGCTTATACCGCCCCCACCCCCAAACCCGCCAAATTAGTTTCTGACAAATTGCATCCTAGTTAGACGTTTTCCCTTATAAATACTTCTCAGGTAAAAAATACTTACCTTTCAAATATTCGAGATACAATAATTTATCTACTAAGTAAATGGAAACAACAGCCCTACTAATTCAGTTAACTATGAATAAAAAAAAGTAATTTAGGAAACATGCCTAGTTTTCCCTAAATTCCTTAATTCTTCTGACAACATATTCAAGCCAACTTGTTATTACAAAGCCAAAGTTGTATCATTTACTACAAATTTCGACCTCCCAAACACCAGGATTTCGTGTATAGTTTCTGGGAACATAAGTTAACATCCCACCTTGCCAGATATTTGCAAAACAACATAATAAGGTGTATCCCTTGTCTGTTTATATAAAACCATTGTTGCACATACTTTAATGTAGTGGAAGTCAAGAATGAAACATGTAAATGTGTCAAGTCAAGAGGATGAAGGCCTGATATAATCTTACTCTTAGAATAAATAGGAGAGAATTTTCTAAGATTTTCTTATTTTAAAACCACTCCACAAAAACAGCAACAAAAAAGTACAACTGTCTTAAATTTCATTTGGCAAACTTAACGAGAACCTGCTAAGCAAGTAAAAGAGCACCTGAATATGGGATATGAGATAGCCTGGAATTGAGATGTTATGACTAAAAACTCTAGAATCAAAATAGATGTTCCAAGTTCCAATCAAAAAGCAAAAGAAATTGGGGCGCCTGGGTGGCTCAGTTGGTTGGGTGTCCAGATCTTTGGTTTCGGCTCAGGTCATGATCTCAGGGTAGTGAGACTGAGCCCCGCACTGGGCTCCAGCCTGGGTGTGGAGTCTGCTTAAGATTCTCGCTCCACCCTCTCCTTCTGTTCCCTCCCTCCTCTAATAAAATAAAGAGATATAAAACAAATTAAAAGAAATGAAAGTATACTATGAGTTTTAAATCATATTTTATCTATGTAAACAAACACTTAATCTAGTAGAAGTCAGCAAGAGTTGTGTGTGTAATTTTTTGAAAGGCTAGGAGAGTGTGCCAAGGTGATTAATAACAGGGAATCACTCAGAAATAAAGGGAAACAAATCTATACACATTTTAACTTTAATGCTTTTTAAAAAGCTTCCAGAAACTTTTAAAGTCAAAGGCATAATTTTTGGCTTTACAGCATTATAGGTGATACTCTTTCTCTTGGAAAAACAGTACTAATGAAGAATCCTATCAGTTTTATTCAGGAAAGTTATTTCTCCTAAATACTCTAGCCGTATATTTCTATGTTTTTGTAAAAGTACAATGCCAATGAGTAGTTTAATTTAGATAACAGTGAGAAGTATAAATGAAAACCATAAGATAAATAATCAGAGATCAGAACAGTAAAGATGTCTTTTAAGTCTCTCTAAGTGTTTTGGGCCTGAAATATGCTGATAATTATTCCAATGATCAAATATAATACTGCACATATTTAGATAAAAAAAAACAGTAAAAATGCCACTAAGTTATTACTTAGGTTTGCTTTAAAATTATTACCAGCTTGAAATATTCATGTTAATTATAAAATTGATAAAATTATAAAATTTTGTTTTCTAATGCATGGTCCACAATTCTGTGAGATAGTTAATATGTCATATTTTACATATGAAAAATACTGAAGCTTGAAGAGGTTAGGAAATTTGTCAAAGCTATACCGATCTGAAGCTTTGGAGATGAAATTTGAATTCAAGTCTGTCTGAGTCTAAAGGTCCAACATAATGCCATCCATATAATTAATTCTTAAAAATTAATTTTAATAATAAAGTTTAAACTAATTTAACAAGTTTGTTTACTTCTATTGTGTTCAAAGTTTACTAAATGATACACTGAAAATTAGAATTTTACCAAAACATATAAAATATTATATTTAAAATAATTAAAAATATCCTGAATAATATTACTCATTATTTCCATATTTCAAGGGAAAGCAGAAAGTTAAAGGGAGAAACAGAGGCAAAATGTACTCTTACTCAATTCTTTATCCAAACTTTTTTTGGGTAAGATTTATTTTATTTTATTTTTTTAAAGATTTTATTTATTTGACAGAGAGAGACACAGGGAGACAGGGAACACAAGCAGGGGGAGCTTCGGAGGGAGAGGGAGAAGCAGGCTCCCCGCTGAGCAGGGAGCCAGACACGGGGCTTGATCCCAGGACCCCGGGATCATGACCTGAGCTGAAGGCAGATGCTTAACAACTGAGCCACCCAGGAGCCCCTAAGATTTATTTTATTTTAGAGAGATAGGAGGTGTGCACGCGAGGGGGGTAGGAAGCTGAGGGAGAGGGAGACAAGAGACAAGGAGAAGTAGGGGAGCCGGATATGGGGCTAGATCCCAGGAGCCTGAGATCATGATCTGAGCCGAAATCAAGAATTAGACATTCAACTGACTGAGCCACCCTGGAGACCCTCTTTATCCAAACTTAGTAATTTCTGAAATGCTAGCAAATATGCCCAAATAATAATTACTATTGTCTTATTATCCAATAATAATTATTATTTGGGCCCACTCAGTAACATTTCAGAATTCTCTGAGAGCAATCATCGGTACGTTGAACTCCTGTATTCATCCATCTTTTCATTCATTCACTTCCTTACTTACTCAGTAATATTTATTTACAGACCACTTCTTATATGCCAGGCACTGTGACACATACCAAGAACTCCAACTTATGAAGAATCCAGAGTTTTGACAGTAAAATAAAAAAATAAATATACAATATAGCAGGGACATAAACTAAGTAAGAAAGTTACAGAAGCACAAAGAAGGAAGACACTAAACTGTAAGTGGTAATACTTCAGCTCAGTTTTATTCACTGTAAGGCCTCATAGGATAGTCAAGTGAACAGCTGGAAATTCTGATCTGAGAATACGGCATTTTAACAAAGGCCAGTTAAATGTTTATTTTTTTTAAAATTTTGTTTGTTTTTCTTGTGTTGTTGTTGTTGTTTTTTCCTGGGATAATCATTAAGGTATTCTGGTACTCATCCAAGCTGGCAGGCTCCCATAAAAATGCTTGGACCTAACATACAGCACAGTTCCACATTAAAAACAAATATGTGTCTTGGATGGTATGAGTGTATCTGTTTACAGGCAGAGGCTGAACAGTGGACCCTCCCTAACAATATTTTCTAACCCCAGCATCTGAAGCCAAAAACACACAGAATTAATATACTAAGTTTTAGATATACGTTAGGTGTTTTTCGAATTTTATAAAGGTAAGAAGTTACCCCTTTTGGAAAATAAGTAGCAAGGAGTGACATAATTATAAGAATAATAATGACTAACATCTGCACTTACTATGTTTTTAATCTTCACAACCTACTTAAGAGGCATGTACTATGTATTAATAATAATGTAAATGGTCAATGTTCAAAATAGATCAAAGAGCTACTTTAAAATATCTGGAGTGCAGACTGTTTCAAATATGAAACAAACAATACTAGTGTTAATGATGGTAAAGGGATTTATAATAAAACCAAGAATAAAAACAAATAATGCTGTGGCTGAAGGAAGATGGAGGAGACTGCAATTTCAAAATGAAAATTATTTTATTTAAAGATTTATTTATATATTTGAGAGAGAGAGAGACAGCGAGAGAGGGAACACAAGCAGGGGGTAGTGGGAGAGGGAGAAGCAGGCTTCCCACAGACCTGGGAGCCCCACGTGGGGCTTGATCCCAGGACACTGGGATCATGACCCGAGCGGAAGGCAGACACTTAACCAATTGAGCCACACGGGCGTCCCTGAATTAGGAGCATACGTAAAGTTGTGAGAGACTATCATTTTATACATCACAAAAGTTGAAATTTAATGTAAAATAATCTGGGAGATGGTAAATAAAAAGTAGTTGGGATTAACCAGAGAAGAAAGTCTTGACTTTATTTTAAATTAAGTATCACAGACATGATGCTCCTCAAGGGAATAATTACAAGGTCCTCATCACTTAAGTGCCCTTGAACTATTAATATTTGAAACCAATACTCACCCAACTCTGATCATGACACCATCAAATTTACTGAAAGGTGAAACTCTAATTATCTACTTATCATATACTTAATAAATGCTCTTAAAGAAGTTAATGAGGTATCTTGCTAGCTATTTCATATGTTTGTTAATTTACTGCTTAAAAATGTATCTTAAGGTGTTCTAAAAAAACCACTCAGTTTACTCAGTTGGATAAATCAGTTTATACACTTTAAAAATGCCTAAATGATAGTTTATATTTGCTATATTTTATTGCCTAGCCCTTAAAAGTCTTTCTTCATCCAGAAGGCAGCGATACTTAATTTTTAAGCTTTATGTTAAGATTGAAAATGCATAAAAATTCTTTTAAGTAATACCCCATTCCCTGGCTCTGAACAGTATGTTCATCTGTAGAGTGCCTGACTGTATTTGGTAGCTATTTATGAATATTAATAGCTAACAGAAAAGAATTCCACTTAAAAGAAAACAGTTTCTGTCTTACCACTGTCCACAATCAAATTTTTAGGCGTCATATCACTTTGAAAGGCTGTTAAAATAAAAGGAAGCATTTTTAGGGCTTAGTTGCCAAAACCTAAATTAAAGTAGCTGATCATGTATGTAGTAATACATATCAACCTTCTCTTCATGGAAGATTGTTTCTCAACTTGATGCTAATGGTCAAAGATTTAATTAGTAAAGATATCTGATTTACCTTATTTTTCTGGGGTCTTGTATCGTATTAGTAATTGACCTTTTTTGACAGGATTCAGAGCTTTTCATTTTCTTACTTTTCTGCCTGGGTTGCTACTGAAAATTTTTTGAGAGTTTTTTTTTTAATAGATCTGTTATATACATTTTTATAATAACTTGTATAAAAATATAAATGCTATGCTTTCCCCCCACAGATCTGACATTATACAGTACACTTTTGTGTTTAGAATTTATCATTATCATGCAAATTGGATTAATAGTAGCCAAAGTACAAAATCCTATTGGAAAAGAGGATTAGGGGCTTTATCACACCAAAATAAACTGACAAAAAGTTTTTTACATATGGAAATTGGGAGACAAATGTAACTTGCTTTAAGATCATTTCATCTTTAAAATCATTTCATCCTATAGATCTATTATCTAAGCAATGAGAGTATTAATAGCATTTGCTTTTTTAAAGAATGTTGAAGCAAAGTTGATTTTCTTCCAGTTTGTGGACATTACCTCTGGGATGTGGTAGAGAAGTGAGTGTTAGTTTCTTTCAGTTTCTTCCATTATCTTAGTGCTGCTTGTTAGTTTTTTTTTCCTTGAATGCCTCGATGGCCCCAATTTTTTTTCCCTGAATGCCTCAATAGTTGCTTACCAAACAGGTGGGGTAAAAAAAACTACTGAAGTAAAAAATTTACATTTGAGAAATTATATAATTGCAAATATTTTTAAAAAGTGAATATAGAAAAAATAACAACGATGTAATACAATGAAAACACAACAGAAAGCTATATTAAAACGTCCTTACAGAAATAAAAGATTATTTTTATAATCTTAAATATGCCAACAAATTTAAACTGCCTTAAAAATGTCATAATATACATGTTATTTTTATCTATTTTCTTTTCCTCTTAATGATATGACTCCTAGATACTGCAAATATTATCTAAAAATAGAATACAAATTACAATATATAATTATTTTCTAGTATTGCTTGTCAGAAAAGGGGAGTGGTAAATGCTTCTGTAACAGTACTATGCGGGCCATATTTATTCCATCAGATAGTTAATTCCTAAAGCTGAAACAGTCATTACATTTTGATGTTCATCTGTTTTACTGAACTACCCACAGGGAGATTTATGGGAATGCTATCATGTCAGGGTCACAAGATTAAGTGAACAGTGATGACAGTAAACAAGCCATTTCTCTATATTCCAAAGGGTTTAACTCAGTTACTTAAAATGCCATAAACATAAATAGTCTTCTCTCTACAATGTATCCATGACAGATGACTTCAAAATACAGCACTCTAGGGCAATGGCACTTTCCAACTAAACAGGCAACACTTATTACTGACAAAAGACAGTAAACTACTTGGGAACACAAGCAGCAAAAGACACTTCACAATCTAACGCATAAAACTTTAGTGTGTATATAATATAGAGCAATGTCACTGTAATTTACTCATTTCATTTACAAAAACAAAAATATATATGATATGCAGTTATAAGAACAGGATCTTTCTAGACAAAAATACTGTTTGAATTCAAATTATTAAACATTTTTATATGTCTCTTTATGATTTTCAAGAAGTCAATGGGTTGAACATACTATTTTAGGGAATACAGTGATATTTAACTAAAAATGTCTAATCTAAAATACAAGCTTATAAAAACAATCACATTAAAGGAGTCCAGAGATTTTTCTCGACAGCCTAGTAAGGTACTATCTTCAATGATTCCAGCAAAAATACCATCTGCCAACACAGCAGATGTTACTGCTTAAGAAATATTTCCTACAGTTTCACAAATGAATATTTTAATTAGCAGCCCAATAAATGACTGAGGGATTGTGATCATCTCCTCTAACTCCAGGCACTTGTTGCAAATGGCCAAAAATTTTAAACTTTATGCCATCTGTAAATGAAGGAGAAGTTTCATTTATGTGAAGATCCAAAACTTTATTTTTTGTTTTAAACCTAATGATTTTCACGCTAAGAAAGTAGTCTAATTTTTGTGAGATTTTTTATTTTATAATCTACTTATTGATTTTCTTCATTTGTATGTTTTATACAACTCTAACTATGTGTATTAAGCATTTTACAAAGTGCCTTATTTCTGAGACTTATTAAAATAATTATTCTAATTTTTAAAAAAGTCTATATATTTTAGGAAAAAAAAAGCAACAGAAATAATTGCCTTGCAATCAATTGGGTCATAAAGGTTTCAGTGTGATCATTGTCATAGCCAAATTATAGACATTGTTGGTCTTGACCTGTATAATCACTACTGATCTATAACACCTCATCCTTTCAAATCATTGCTCTTGCCTATGTAATCTGCATTAGATTTCTATCAGGGAAAATGATCTGATAGGCTTTTTAAAGTTCTGCCATCCTGTAGTATATTTTCTACTCCTGTTCATTTGGATCTTTATTTTAAGGAAAGGTGAACTTTGAGACCCCTTTGAGGCTCTTGCTGAATCTGGCAATACCACCTATTCCTTTTCCCACCTGGAGTCCTATACCAGCGTCCTAGGCCAGTCCTGTTATTTACTGAAGACTTAAAAGATGCTGACAATCTTCCTTTCCAACCCAAGTACTGAAATTATCTTGGGTAATTCAACATAAGTGCCACATGCAAGATTCCATCTTTTTCAGTTTCTTGACCTCCTCATTAACATGATCTTCAACTTGACCCCACTTAACCACTTTCAGGACCATTCTGGATTTGTCAATCTTGCACTGCTGTTGTTCTGAAATCTTAAATTAAAACATCCTAAAACTGCCCATTCTTTCAGCTTAGCAACTCTTGTTTTCTTGACTCCATTATTATCTGCCTATCAATTCCCTTCTTTCTTTCCTTCCTGAACTACCTTAGACTAAGTACACAATCTCTCACTTCAACCATTTTCTTACTTATATCTTACTATCTTTGCTCCCTTCCCTTGATGAACTTACCCAGCAAAACACAACCCTGGAAGAATCTACTATTTTCAGTGCTTGGAAGAAGAAAGCATATATCCCAAATGTATTGCTGGCAGCACCTGTTGATGGACAATCTGTGTATGTGTGCTGTATGGGGAGAGGGAGCGCTGAAAGAAAGAAGTAAATCAAGGATGTCTCCTAGATGCCCTTTCCTGGGTGAATAGGAGAGATGAAATTTGTACTGGAAAATATGTTTTGGCCATGCCTGAGAAAGTTAGCACATGTATAACTAGTGACCTAATATCATATGGAGCTCTAGTTTCAATCTTGTGGTGGACCTTTACACTAGAATGTGCCACAGGCAAGGCACACTCAATAATCATCTTCCCATCTATACCAGTTCCATGAACGTTTTTCAGTTCTAAGAATGGCCCCACCATTCACCCAGTGAATTATGAGAATAACGTGGGCAACGTCCTTGGTTCATTCCTCTCTACTCAATCATCAAGTCATGATGACTCTTAGATTTATGTTTTCTATTAGAGCAGTTAGAATTAGTAACCTCATTTAGAACACAGTGAGTTGAATGTCAAAGGTTCAAATTCCCAAAGAAAAACAAAATATGTTCCATGATTACAGAACCCTTGCATCAAACAGATGTCCCAGCATAGTTGCAGAAAGGTTTGGGCTAGGGAATCTAAATGGATGAGAAAAATAAGCAAAATCTCCACTTCACTCTATGACAATCCCTCCATAACAAGCAGAGTTTTGAATCTAGGAGACCTGAGACTACTCCTATCTTCTCAAGAGCCATAAGAGATATTCCTTTTAAAAAGTAGCTCAACTATCCTTTCAGAGATGATGGATCATAGAGGCCTGAGGGGTAAAGAGCCTGAAGTATCCAAATTTGAGTTTATTCCAAGACTAAGAAGATGATATATGAAGAGGGTCCTGAAAGGGGGGGGGGACATCTACTCCCAATGAAATAGCAGAAACATACATGGCTGTACCCTAGGTGCCACAGCTCCTTGCATTAACATAGAACCTAATGTCTCATTTTGTCCATAAACAGACTCCCCTTCAAGCATAAATTAAGCATATCTCCAGAGCCCAGAGTGATATGAAGATCCCAGGGCTTTATATTAATAAGATTACTAGAATCTCTGCATAATCCAGGAGTGTATATGGTAGGGTCCTATTAATAACTGAGATTGAATTTTCCAACAGCCCCGTGGAAGGAACTCAGAGCAAATTAGTTTGGAATTAAATAAATACCTGAGTGCAGTGGTTGTAGTTCATATCCATTATAGATGGCAATAGAGAACGTTTAAAGATAAAGGAAACAGAAGTGAAGCCAGGAAGTGAAAGTTAATGGGATTGTTTCAGAATATTCCAAAGCCAGAATTTATTTCCAATTTTCACTCCACAGCACTACCTGCTCATTCTTTATGTTAGTTTATTATTTTGACTTTAAATTCATGATACAGTGAGTATGAGAACTCTTGTTTTGAAGGTGTAGAATATCAGGTTGAAATCCAATAAGTACGTCATTTTCCCATTTGAACTGTTATATTCATTTACATAGCTCTTAGGAAGCTACAGGATAAGCATTCTATGAAACTTCATAGCCATTAAACAAATGCGGGCTGTGATATCAATATATTTGATTTCTAAGCAGGTTTCTTTTTCCATCTTGTATCTCATATTGTCATGGAGATCACAATTAGGAGATTATTTGTCTAACCCAGTAACTATCAATACACCGAGCAGCACAGCTTATAACCACTACTCGAGTGTAGAGCACATTCCTAATTTAAACCTTGACACTTTAAACTACTTAAAAATTGTTGGAAAAAAGTTCTTTTTTCTCCCTCTGAACATTTTATAATCTTTATTAGAGAATAGTACATTTACTACATTTACTTAAGCATTTTAAAAACTATATAATTTAAAAAATACATATAGTGAAAATTAATTCATTTATAGCTATTATAGAAATATCTAACTTATGTTCTATGATTATATGACCAATATACTTGTGTTGGCAGGAAACCTGAGTTGTAACTTATTTAACTTTAAAGCAGTAAATTAAAACTATTTGATTGTAATTCTCAATATTAAAAATGGAATATAGTTTGATAAACATTAGTATTCACAATTCATGAGTGATCTATAAAGACTTCTTTGAGGCTTTGATTTTTTTTAAGTTTTTGAACATTTATTAATTTATATACAGTAAAATTCACTCTTTTTTGGTGTACAGTTCTATAAATCCTGACAAAAGCAGAGTCATGAAACCACTACCGCAATCAAGGTACAGAATAGTTCAGGGCGCCTGGGTGGCTCAGTTGGTTAAGCGACTGCCTTTGGCTCAGGTCATGATCCTGGAGTCCCGGGATCGAGTCCCACATCGGGCTCCATGCTCGGCAGGGAGTCTGCTTCTCCCTCTGACCCTCTTCACTCTCGAGCTCTCTATCTCTCATTCTCTCTCTCTCAAATAAATAAAATCTTAAAAAAAAAAGATACAGAATAGTTCAATCCTCCCCAAAAGCTCCCTCATGTTGTCCCTTTCTCATCAAACTTCCTTTCTACTCTTAACACTTAGAAGCCACCAATATGTTTTATTTGCCTAAGGTTTTGCTTTTTCCAAATGTCACATAAATGTAATTATACAGTTTGTGTTCTTTTGAGTCTGGCTTCTTTTATTTTGCAGAATACACTTGAGATTCATTTAGGTTGTTGCATGTTATCAATAGTCGATTCCTTTATATTGCTGAGTACTATTATGTGGATGTACTGTTTATCCATTCACTGGTTAAAGAACCTTTGGGCTACTTTCAATTTTGGGGCATTTATTAATAGAGTTGCTATGAGCATTCATTACAAGTTTTCTGCATGAATGTAAGTTTTCATTTCTCCTCGAGTAAATACTTGGGAATAGGATTGTTGTGTCATACAGTAAGTGCATGTTTGATTGTCTAAGAAAACTGCCAAACTGCTTTCCAAAGAGGATGCACAATTTTGTATTTCCACCAGCAATGTACTTGAGTTCAGCTACTTCACCTTTTTGTCAGCTCTTGCATTGTAAGGTTTTTGTTTTAATTTTAGTCATTCTAATAGATAAGTATTAGCAACTGATTGTTGTTTTAATTTGGACTTCCTTTTTTTTTTTTTTTAAAGATTTTATTTATTTATTTGACAGAGAGAGAATGAGAGACAGAGAGCACGAGAGGGAAGAGGGTCAGAGGGAGAAGCAGACTCCCTGCCGAGCAGGGAGCGCGATGCGGGACTCGATTCCGGGACTCCAGGATCATGACCTGAGCCGAAGGCAGTCGCTTAACCAACTGAGCCACCCAGGCGCCCTTAATTTGAACTTCCTTAATAGCTAAGGATAGTGAGTATCTTTTCATGTGGGTATTAGTCATCTGTACATTGTCTGTGCTGAAGGGCCCAAATATTTTGCTTGCTTTTTTACTGTAATGTTTGTTTTCTTACTGTTAAGTTTGGAAAGTTCTTTATACATACATATTACATATACACACACACATTACATACATACATACATACACATACATACACACACTTGTAAGTCCCTTGTATACTATTATACTTGGATAAATATATATTCTTATACTTGTATACATTTATATTTATAAGACCTTTGCAAGATTATGTGATTTGCAAATACTTTTTCCCAGTCTATAGTTATCCCAGTATGAGAGAATGTGGCATTCTCAACAGTCTCATTCACACACAAAAAGTTTTTAATTTGATAAAGCCTGCCATGGATTGAATGTTTTTGTGTCCTCCCCCCCCCCCCCCCCCAGTTTTATGTTGAAACCTAATCCCCAATGTGGTAGTATCTGGAAGTGAGGTCTCTGGAAAGTGATTAGGTAATGAGGGTGGGGCCCTCATGAATAGGATTAGTGCCCTTATAAAAGGAATCCTAGGGAGATCCCTCAACTCTTTCATCTTGTGAGGACACAGCATGAAGGCACCCATCTATATGAACTAGGATGTGGGCTCACCTGACACTGAATCTGCCAGTGCTTTTATCTTGGACTTGCCAGCCTCCAGAACTGTTAGATACAAATTTTTGTTGTTTATAAGCCACCACATGGTGTTTTTGTTATAGTAGCTCAAGCAGACTAAGATAAAGTCCATTGTAGGATTCTTTTTTCTTTTATCAATCAGGCTTTTAGTGCTATATCTAATAACTTTGTCCAACACAAACAAGGTTGCAAAGATCTCTTCCTATGTTTTTTTCTAGGAATTTTAGAATTTACATTGTATATATAAGTCTATCATCCATTTTAAGTTAAATTTTGCATAAGATGTGAGTCATAGTTCAGGGGTCCAATTTTTGTATGTGAGTGTTCGATTGTTCTGGCATTATTTGTTGGAAAGACTATCATTTCTCCACCAACTTGCCTTTACATCTTTGTGGGAAAAAACATAACAAAACAATTTCTTCATTCCCAATTTCCAAGTTCCCCTATGTTTCTTCCTTCTTGTGCCTGAAGAACATCCCTTCAGCATTTCTTTGAGAACATGTCTAGTACAGAGGAATTCTCTTAGATTTCCATCATTTGACAATGTTTTTATTTTGCTTGTGTTTCTGGATGGTATTTTTGTTGAATATAGAATTTTGGTTTGGCAATTGCAGGACTCCATGATTTCTGATGAAAATGCTGTAATTATTTGAATTGCTTTTCTTTTATATGTAATGTATTGTATTTTCTTCTGGATTCTGTTTAGATTTTTTTTCTTTATCTTTGGTTTTTAGGAAATTGATTATGATGTGTCTGGGTATAGTTTTTATTGAGCTTATCCTGAGCTTCTTGAATCTCTAACTTGACATCTTCCACCAAATTTGCTAAGTTTTCAGCCATTTGTTCTTTAGATAACTGTTCTGTATGAATCTCTTTCTCCTCCTTCTGTGAGACTTCAATGTTATGAATTTTAGATCTTTTAATATTGTCCCACAGTTGCCTGGAACTCTTTCCATTGTTTTCCCCACTCTGTTTCTCTCTGTTCTTCATTTGTATAATTTTGATGATCTATCTTCAATCTCATGCACTCTCTCCTCTGTCATCTTTATTCTACTATTAAGCTCATTAAATGATTATTTTTTAATTCTGATAAAATTTTTCATTTTCATTTGGTTCTTTTATATACTTTCTATTTCTCTTCTAAGATCTTCTATCATTCCGTTCATTTAAGAAGTGTTTACTTTGACTTCATGGAAGGTGGTTGTATAACAGCTGCTTTAAATATTTGTCTCATACTTTTAATATCTGGGTTATCTTGGGATTGGTATTTATTAATTCTCTTTCCTTGAGAAATGGTAAGATTTCCCAGGTTCTTTGCATATTAGGTAATTTTGGATTATACCCTGGATATCTTAAATATTATTTTGTAGGACACTGGACGCTGTTAACTCCTGTTAAGAAAATATGTTTGTTTATTTTTGTTTGAGCAGTCAATCTACCCTGTGAGTTTCAGACTGCAAGTTCTGTCTTGCCTCCTCCGGGCAGCAGTTCTACTGTCCATTTAGATCAGATCTTGGATTTGTAAAACTTTAAAAATACCTTCTAAAGTCCCAGAATCTTGAGTCTCATTCCATTTAATAAGTGCTTTTTATTTTGTTATTCCAATCAATAATTTTTCCAATGAATGTAATAATTAATTTCATCACTGGAATGACCATGGGCTTTAGGGTTACTTAGACCTGGATTCGGATCCTGTCCTCATTATTGAGTTACACAACACTGGGCCAGCAACTCAACTCTTCTGAGACTCACATTTCTTACATGCAGGGGGGAAAAAAATAATACCTACCTTACCAAGTTATTAGAATTAAAATAAGATATTAGATGTGAAGTATCAACAGAGGTGCTGCCAATACAAAGCTGCACTCAATAAACATAAGCTTCTGCCATACAAAATCTCAATAGTAATGCTTATATGAAAATGCAGACTAAAAATTGGGGCCGTGTGTGTGTGTGTGTGTGTGTGTGTGTGTGTGTGTGTGTGTGCATTTTTACTCAAGAGCTTATTAAAATCTCTTAAGTTTAATTTAGGTTGTTATGGCTTATGCAGTTTTTTTTCCAGTTTTACTGAGATATAACTGATATCCAGCATTATATAAGTTTAAGGTATAGAGCATAATAATTTGACTTATGTGTATTGTAAAATGATTACCATAGTAAGTTTAGTCAATATCCACCATCTCATAGAGATATGAAAAAAGAGAAAAAAAATGTTTTTTTTTTTGTGATAAGAACGCTCAGTATCTAGTGTCTTAACTTTCATATATACCATATAGCAGTGTAAGCTATAGTCATCATGTACATTATATCCCTGGTACCTATTTACCTTATAACTGAAAGTTTGCACGTTTTGATCACCTTCCTCCAATTCCCCCTCCACCAACCCCCTGCAGCTGGTAACCACAAGTCTGATCTCTTTTTCTCTTTGTTTTTTTCTTTCTTTCTTTTTGGTTCCACATGTAAGTGAGATCATATAATATTTGTCTTTCTCTGTCTGACTTATTTCACTTAGCATAATGTGAGGTCCATCCATGTTTTTGCAAATGGCAGGATTTCCTTGTTCTTTTTCTTTATGGATGAATAACATTCCATTCCATTTTATATATATATATATGTGTGTGTGTGTATATATACATACCTGACCTGAGTCGAAGGCAGTTGCTTAACTGACTGAGCCACCCAGGCGCCCGATATCTTTTCAATATAGTGTTTTTGTTTCCTTCAAATACATCCCAGAATAGGAATTGCTGAATCATATGGTATTTCTATTTTTAAATTTTTGAGGAGGCTCCACACTATTTTCCATTAGTTGTACCATTTCCATTAGTTGTACCATTTCCATTGGCTGTACCAATTTACATTCTTACCAACAGTTGCTCAAGGTTTCCCTTTTCTTTTTCTTTTTTTTTAAAGATTTTATTTATTTGAGAGAGGGAGAATGAGAGAGAGAGAGCACATGAGATGGGGTAGGGTCAGAGGGAGAAGCAGACTCCCTGCTGAGCAGGGAGCCCGATGCAGGACTCGATCCTGGAACTCCAGGATCATGACCTGAGCTGAAGGCAGACGCTTAACCAACTGAACAACCCAGGCACCCAAGGGTTCCCTTTTCTCCACATTCTTGCCAGCATTTGTTCTCTCTTGTCTTCCTGATGATAGCCATTCTAACAGGTGTGAGGTGATAGCTCATTGTGGTTTTCATTTGCATTTCCCTAATGATTGGTAATGTTGAGCATCTTTTCAAGTTGGCCATTCCTATATCTTCTTAGGAAAAATTTCAATCAAGTCTTTTGCCCAGTTTTTAATTTAGCTATGTAGTTTAAAAAATTGAAAATATGACCCAAAAATATAAAATAAAGAAAAACTGTTTGTACATACTAAGTATTATTTAAAAATGTTAATTCTTGAATATGCATTTTAAAAGAGCTGTCAGAATCTAGTTCCTCCTCAGGACAAAATAAAGAGCAGTAATATTAATTCAAAAGCTAAAATATGTTAGAGCCAGCATGAAGATAAAAGTAAAAGGAATTTTATGTTAAAATTCAGTATTTTCTTGGGTAAAACAGCACGTATAACATTATAGGAATGAAATCCCTTCAGATTTCATTCAAACATATATTTAATAACAGGATTAAATACCATTTAATTCCTCCACTTAGGAAGCTACAAGTCTATTGGAAGAGACGTGTGTCCACACAACTATAAAACATTAAGTGGTGTATCACAGATAACTGCAATACAGATAATAACAAAATAGGAGGAGGTAGGGCTAAGAAAAGTAGGGAAGCCAGGGAATGCCACAGGGTGACATTTGAACTCGGCTATAAATGGAGTGACCACACCTCCCTATTACTCCCAGGATGTCTTTTTAAAGCAGCCAGACTGATCTTTTAAAACATAAATCAGATCGTGTTACTCTTCTGCTTAAAACCTTTCACTGCTTTTTATGCCACTTAGGATAAAGTCACAAATCCTTAACATCATCTACAAGACTTTAAATCATTCGGCTCACATGTTACTCTCCAGCCTTATCTCAAGCCACTATCCCCATCGCTCACTAAGCTCTAGACATACTAGTCTCTTTTCCATTCATTTTATTATTTCTAAGCTCTGAGTCTTTGTAATATTTCTCTCTTGGATGTTCTACACCCCATCCTCTGTGATGATTCCCTGCTCATTCTTTAGCTCAAACAGAACTTCTTCAAAGAAATCTTCCCTGACTCCCTAATCTAACATGAAGATCTTCTGTTATACCCTCTCCTTCAGAGTACCCTGTAGTTTTCTTCCCTAGTAATTGCCAGAGTTTGTATTTACATCTCTTATTTCTATAATCACTTGTTTTGTTTAATATTAGTCACTTCTATTTGACTATTATGAACTAAGTGAGGGCAGGGAGTAAGTCTACTTTACCATGATGCTAACAAGAGTTATCTGTTCATTAAATTAATAAAATCAGTAAGTTATAGCTATATATTACAAGTTAGAGGGTTCTGGGAACCCTCTTTTCATGGTCTGATGGCTGATGGGAAATTACTTTGAAAAGGCTCTTTGGAAGGAGAAGAACAAAGTGGAAGGACTGACGCGACTTGACTCAAAACTACCATGAAGCCACATTAACCAAGGCAGTATGGTATTGCTGAAAGAAGAGACAAATAGGTCAATGGAACAGAGAACCCAGAAATAGACTACAGACTTTACATCCTTCAAAATAATTAGCTAAAACTGGATCACAGACCTAAATCTAAAATGCAAAACCATAAAACTCCTAGAAGAGAAAACCTAAATGACTTTGGGCACAGTGGTGCCTTTTTAGATACAACACCAGAGATATTATCCATGAAATAAACAACAAAAGCCGGACTTCATTAAAGTGAATAACTCCTGCACTACAAAAGACACTATCAAGAGAATGAAATGACAAGCCACAGATGGGGAGAAAATATTGGCAAAAGACACATCTGATAAAGGAAAGTTATGCAAAATACAGGAAGAACTCTTAAAACTCAATAATATAAAAGCAAATAACCTGGTTAAAAAAATAGGTCCAAGACTTAACAGGCACCTCACCAAAGAAGATGTACATATGGAAAATAAGCACATGAATGGTGTTCCACATCATATGTCATCAGGAATATGCAAATCAAAACAATGAGATACCACTACTTTACCTATTAGAATGGCTAAAATCTGGAACACTGACAATACCCAATGCTGGCAAGGAGGTGGAACAACAGAATTTCTCATACATTGGTAGTGAGAATGCAAAATGGTATAGCCACTTTGAAGACACTCTGGTGGTTTCTACAGAACTAAACACACTCTTACCATACCGTTCATCAATCATGCTTTTTAGTATTTACCCAAAGGAGCTAAAAACCAGTGTCCACAAAAATACCTGCCCATGGATGTTTATAGCAGCTTTATTCATAACTGCCAAAACTTGGAAGCAACCAAGATACTCACTAAGATTTTATAATGATGGATACATGTCACCATCTATTTGTCCCAACCCACAGAATGTACAACACCAAGAGTGAGCCCTCAGGTGGACTACAGACCTTGGGTGATTATATTATGCTGTGTCAATGTAGGTTCAGTCTTGGTTAAAAAATGTACCATTTGGGTGATTGACCTTGATTATGGGAGAGGGTATACATGTGTGGGGATATAAGTGAAATCTCTTTTGTAAATCTAATACTGCTCTAAAAAAACAAGGCTCTTTTTAAAGGCTCTTTTCAAAGAGCTAACAAATATGAGAAGTCTACTCTGTGTTAGACACTGTTAAGCATTTTGCATATAATACTTCATTTTTACCATTTAAATAACCTAATGAAATAGGAATTGTTCATCTCACTTTCCAGATGAACCTGAGCTTTGGTTTTATGCAAGGATGAGTACTTTTTGTCATTTAATAAAATGATTTCATTTAAAATATAAAATTGTCCCAGACAATAGACTAATTTATTTTTCCATTCCATCATCAGTATCTCTGTAAAAAAGGGTATACATCAAGTATTAATTTATTAATTTATTCAGTGGATATTTATTTAGCAACATGTATCAGGCATTATTCCAGGTGCAAGGTATGCTACTATAGACAAAAGAGAGAAAAAATCCCTTCCATTATGGAGCTTGTGTTCTGGTGGGAGACAAAATAATACAACTGATACACAAGTAAAGTATATAATACGTAAAATGGTAATAAATGTTGGAAAAGGAAAAATAAAGCAGAGAAATGCAATATAAAATACTTGGAGGGAAAGAAGTAGCTACAGATGGCTTTAATTTAATTTAATTCAAAATCTTTAATTTTGAATTAAAACTGGAAGAAAGTGGGAGAGGTACCTGCGTAGATTGTTTGGGAGAAAGCATTCCAAGTAGAATAAGCATGTCCTAAAAGCCTAAAAAACAGCAAAAAGCCACAGTGACTGGAATAAAATGAGCCAGGGGAGAGTAGCAGGAGAGGAGGTCAAAGAGTTAACAAAGATTATAACCTTCTCATCCCATGGCTCACTCCACTGCAGCCATACTGGTCTCTGCCTGCTCTTGGATAGGCCAAGCCCCTCCTTCTTTTGCAGGATGTTTCCTCTGCTTGATGTGCTCAGACAGTTCTTTGCCCAAGTGGTCCTTTATCAGAATGGACTTAGAGAAGTCTATCAAAAATAGTGCACTCTGTCCTTGCTGGTCATTATAAGGATTTTAACTTTCAGTGACACAGGAAACTTCTGGAGCAACACGGTCCAGTGGAACTTTGTGCAATAATGGAAATGTTCTGTGCTGTCTAATAGGCTAGCCACTACCCACATGTGGATACTGAGTACCTGAAAGGTGATACTACATTTTAAATTAAATTTAATTTTATTAAATTTCAATAGCTACATGTAACTAGTGGTTACCATCTTGCACAGCACGGCTCTGGGGGTTTCTGAGCAGAGGAGCAAAAGGATCCACATTTTAATAAACGTCACCCAGGTTGTTGTGTTGAGAATGGCCTTTAAGAGGATCAAGGCAGAAGCAGGAAGACTATAGAAAATGCTGCCGGGACAAGTCAAGTGAGAAATGATGGCAATATTTTGGATCAAGGGGATGGCGAAGGTAATGTGCTGGATATATTTTGTGGCAGAGTCAGTAAGATGTGCTGCAGGGCTCAATGTGTGATGTATTAGGAGCAGTTAGGATAAAAGCAACATTTATGGCCTGGGCAACTTTAAGAATGGAGTTGCCCAAGGCTGAGATAGATATGGTTTGGGAGAAAGTCTTAGGAGCTGTTCTGTCATCTGAAGTATGATATCTAAGTAGAAGACGCCAAGTAGGTAGATGGATACAGGTCTGGAGGTAAGCGAAAGATCTGGACTAGGGATAATAAATTGGGGAGTTATCAACATAGTCATATTTTTAAGCCATGAGATTAGTAAAAATTACCTAGAGAGTGAGTAAGACAAAAAAGAGAAGCAATCTAATGACTGAGCTTATTAATTAGTCAAATACTAAGTAAGATTATAAAGAACAAAACCTATTCTTAAAGATTTAGAGTTCAGTTACCTATTTAGGAAAGGATGGTGACAGAAAGATTGTGTGTTTTTAGTTAGTCAGCACTGGGAATTAATGTGCAGAAAAGAAGAGAAGCTACCTTTATGTCTAAGGGGTGCTGCTGCCAGTCTTTCTGCCAATCTCTAATGAAACCCAGTAAAGGATCAGCTGAGCAGAGGATACACTTGACACGACTGCCGTTATGGAGGTGACTTAGCTGTATTATAAGTACGTGATGAAGTAATTAAGACCTCAAACTCACGTACATCTTTATACACTGAAGGCAATTTTCTGAGTCATATCAGCTGAAATATTAGCAATATTATGTTACAGTCCTGTCTATAACTGAGTAGATAAATCCAATTCAGAGGACACAAAAAGAGAGACAAGGTCTACAGCTGGACAAAATGCTCATTACTGCTACCATGTATGATGTTAAACTTTACATGTCAAGTTGACTAGGCTATGGTGCTCAGTTGTTCGGTCAAACAATAGTCTAGATGTTGCCGCAGAGGTATGTCCTAGATGTGATTAACATCAACAATCACTGGACTTTAAATAAAAGATAAAATGTGGGTGGACCTCATCCAATTAGTTGAAGGACTTAAAAAAACAAAACAAAATAAACCTTGAGGTTAATCGGAGAAGGAATCCTGTGTCAGGACTATAGCAAAAATCATGCCTTAGTTTCCAGCCTGCCACCCTATCCTACAGATTTCAGACTTACCAGCCCTCATAATCATGTGAGCCAATTCCTTAAAATAAATCTACATCTATATCTATATTTATCTATGTCTCACATATATCCCATTGCTTCTGTTTTTCTGTTTTTTTTCTGGAGAACCCTGACTGAAACACTGTCTCTCCTTGTACAAGCTGTGTGTACAAACTATGTAAGTTTTTATTTAACCTCTGAAAGCTTCAGTTTCCTCAATATAATATGGAAAACATTTGAGTACCAACCTAAACAGAGATGTTCTGAAGGTTAAATGAAATAATTCATGTAAAGTTCTTAGTGTGATGCCTGGCAAACAATAAATCGTCAGTAAAAGCTAGATGTCACAGTATTACTATTATTATAAGAAACAAATATTGAGTGTTGATTATTTTTAAAGTCATTAAGTTATAATTTTACCTTAAATACAAAAATTATAAAGATTTACCAAGTCTATCTCACACCTGAAAAACCAGGAGAGATGATCAAACAGTATTGTGGTCATATTCTAGATGTTCTTCTCTAACTAATAGAATTATTTTTTTTTTAAAGATTTTATTTATTTATTTGACAGAGAGAGAGACAGCGAGAGCAGGAACACAAGCAGGGGGAGTGGGAGAGGAAGAGTAGGCCTCCTGCCGAGGAGGGAGCCCGATGTGGGACTCGATCCCAGAACCCTGAGATCATGACCTGAGCTGGAGGCAGACGATTAATGACTGAGCCACCCAGGCACCCTAATAGAATTACTTCTATCAGAATTCTTCTTAGTAGTGTCCTGCTCACAATTAACCAACCCCTAAACTCTGCCAGAGATTTAAAAACATTTAATAGGATCAAATAAAATGGAGATCTAAAAATGAACCTTAGCAATCGAAATATATTGACCTGCCTCACTATTATTTTTCTCGAAAACTTCATTGTGTAGAGGAAAAAAACAAAACAATTTTATGTCCACAAAACTTTAGCAAGGAGAACATCTATAATTCATAAACAACCGATTTTGGTTTTACTTCAATGATATCATAAATGCCCTAATCTGCAATGAAAATCTTTCATAAGAAAGACTGAATAGAAAAATACGGAAGAAGAGTTTTAAAAAGAATGTGTTACCTCTCCATAGTAAATGCTTATATTATTACCTGTGTATAAGAAAAATTAAGAATGATATAAATTTAATAAGTAGATAGACTCTTGAAAGATGAAAAAAAGAGCCACTTCTTTAACACACATCATATAAGAGATAGTAGTCTAAAATACTTGCTTAATTTTTTTTGTATTACATATTATTATTAAATTAGAAATGACTTCCATTGGAGCTTCTGTTAAAAGTTTAGATTTTCTTCTAAAGGATTCTAAAGAGGAATTACTAAAGGTATCAGGGAAAAATTCAAGTAATTTTTATGCTTTAAATCATATTTTCTACATAATTTTAAAGTTTATAATCTTTAACTTCTAACTATTATAAATAACCGGTGACTTATTGTTACTTGTAAATTTGTGAAACTCACCTATGAGAAACTGCTCCCCAAGCGCCATGCTTATTTGTGAGAATGTTAAGGATCTTCTGTTTCAGTTGGTTTGCTGTAACATGATCTCGATGTTTAGCAGCACTTATGAGATGATCACACATCTTTTCTTCCTCTCTTCTATCAGCAGCGTACTGGGCACACTGCGACTACAAAAAATATACAAACAATGCATATTGTTTAACAAGGTATAACTTTTGCTGTGTCGAAGTAAGGAATGATATCTTTTAAGTTAAAGGGTAGTAACAATTCAATTTTAAAGTTAAAGGGTAGTAACAATTCAATTTTAAAGTTAAAGGGTAGTAACAATTTTAAGTTAAAGGGTAGTAACAATTCAATTTTAAAAACTCGGATAATACAATCTTGTGAAAATTTAATTAAAATTTTTTTTAAAAGTAAAAAAAAGAAAATAGTTACTACACTCACTTTTCAAACTTGCAAAAATGTGTTCTATGTGCTTATACATAAAGTATATGGAAAATAATTTGGATGATGTTATATAAAGTAATTAATGATGTTTAAGGCTCCTAAAATTCTGAGAGTCTGATTTTAATGTATTCCAAAAGTAATCATTTTAGAATAATGGTTTACTAAAAGTGTAAATCTAATTATTTTAAACAATATGGTATATGCCACACTTAAAATGAGAATTACATTCCTGATAATTATAAGAGATCCAAAACTTGCCATTTAATTTATAGTTTCCCATTTCATGAATGGCAATGTGGTGTACAAGGAAAAGCAATGATTTAGGAATTTAGTCTTGTTTTTTATTCCACACTTTATGAAAATTCTTTTATTTCCCCATCATACTCAGTTTCATATTTGTAAAATGAGAAGCTAAAGTTTTCTCTATAATCTCTCCCAACTTTAGAATTTAATGTGTTCAAAGGTTCCCATGATAACAACTACCTTATTCTTATCTTCCCTAATAATCAGTTGTTCTGTCCGCTGTCCGCATTCATGCTCACCGGTATCAGCGACATAGCTAATCGGTATCAGTCTCACTGTGTATCAAAAAGGTTCAATATGAACATGAAGATGAACATCTCTTTAATTATAAGTTTGATTTTTTTGTATAGTAATTTTTATATAGGGTGGACTGACCGTAAATTCTAACATTACCAAGTATGTAATATGAGTCATATAACTAGAAGAAAAAAAGTCTCACATCTAAAAATACATATAATTGGTTCACATCCATCTTTACTATGTAAAAATTTGTTTCATGGAAGGTATTTGAACATATCCCTGAAGTCCATCTATTGATACAGACTACTACCACAAGTCATCTCTTTCAGAGAAATAACCCTACAGTAATCTAAGAAGGATTAATTCATTTTCCAATTTATCTTTTTGTACAGGGAATCACCAATTAGTACAATGATCTGCCTCCATAATGAGGTTAATATTTCATTAGCTCATTGGAGAGCAAAATTAAATTTTCATTTTTCTTCCTTAACAATTACAATGGTTAGCTAAAAAAAGTTAACTGTGAAGTACCCATCTCAAATTCAATATACTTTATCTCTTAATTACAGGCTTATATGGAAGACAGAGAAATTCCCCCAAAAAGTCCTAGTAAAATGTCATGGCTTTTATAAAATCTTTTATAATTTAAAAGTGGTAAGTGGGGGCGCCTGGGTGGCTCAGTCGTTAAGCGTCTGCCTTCGGCTCAGGTCGTGATCCCGGGGTCCTGGGATCGAGCCCCGCATCGGGCTCCCCGCTCCGCGGGAAGCCTGCTTCTCCCTCTGACCCTCCCCCTGCTTGTGTTCCCTCTCTCGCTGTGTCTCTCTCTGTCAAATAAATAAATAAAGTCTTAAAAAAAAAAAAAAAAAAAAAAAAAAAAATAAAAGTGGTAAGTGTTTGGTAAACCACACAGGTGCGCGCAGGCGCATGGGCACACACACACACACACACAGTCAATGCATTTACCAATATAGCTCTAATCTAAAAAGAACACATTTAAACATTTCAGTTAAAAAAATATATATATCCATTAAATAACAATAATGCTCTCAAAATTTGATTTATATTAGTATTTTTATTTTATATTTACATAATCTAAAAAGCACTGAGTCTTCATGTCCACTTCATAGCCTCTTATCACTCTCTTAGCCATGCATCCTCAGTAGGAATGATCTCATCCCCAGGGGGTAAAAAGTGGTGTTGGGGGTGTGAAAAAAATCACATTCCTTTAATGTATAAAGCACAGACGTATACATAATACCCAAACAGATACGCAGCATATTGTAGAAATAAAATTTTACTGGGAGAGGGAGATTAGAATGAAAATTGTCTAAAAAGATTCCTTGGGGGGGGCACTAATGAAAACCAAGGCTGAGAAACACTGCCCTTAGCTTAATTTCATCTTGGCTAAATATGTGTTAAAACTCGTAACTAATATCTAGCTGCTTGAAAACCTATTTTAAATATTTTCACATGACAAATATTGATCTTATTATATCCCTACAAAATATCTTGATTTTCTTAGTAGAAATATGAATGATCCAAAACTCATCCTGCAGGGGATTCAGCTAATATTCTAAATCTTATTTACTAACAGAAGTCAATAGTTAATTGAATACTCTTATTTTGTTTAGACTCCTGACATATCTCATATCTAAACATATGCTTCAAAGAACAGATAAGTCAAAATTTTCTTGACATCCAGATTATAGCAGGATACCTTGATAAATATCCAAAAGTATTTACTGTTGGAGGGATATGAAACTTCACATTGAAAACTCTCAATTGTCAATGTACTTTTATCAAAGTTTAAAATATTTGGTATTTTTTTCAAAATAAGGTTGTTACAATCTCATGTGACAAGTGTGTGCTGCCTCATCTGACAAATGAAGCAGAGGTTAAAAGTATGAGAGTGACAACAGTCATTTCTCTGTCTCATGCTTTTCAGCTAGCAAGGTCAGAGATTACTAGACCAAGGGCATCAACTTGCATGACTAAGAGAGCTGGCTTTCTGAGATAAAAACCTCATCAAAACTGAAATCTTGGGCTCTGATTTCCAGCCACACCACACTTGTTCGCATGTTGCATCAGGAAAATAAACTGATGGTTATTTGTTATTTTCAAGGCCACTGACAGTTCAACCTAAGCCAAATACCAGGTTACCTGAATATTTCTGAAACCAAGTTTTTTTGCAGATTGAATGAATTAAGTAATCACATTCAAAACACTGAAATCAAGATATTGAACCAAGGCAATTCAAAAAATGTCAAATAATTATTAACATGCTGGAAATATAAAAATAATATTTTTATAAAACCTATTAGTATGGAATATACAATAATTTAAAAAAATAATTTTATTTATTTATTTGACAGAGAGAGACACAGTGAGAGAGGGAACACAAGCAGGGGTAGTGGGAGAAGGAGAAGCAGGTTTCCTGGGAGCAGGGAGCCCGATGTGGGGCTCGATCCCAGGACCCTGGGATCATGACCTAAGCCAAAGACAGACGCTTAATAACTGAGCCACCCAAGCACCCGTACAATATTTCCATATACTTTAGTTTTTGCATATAAAATAGAAACGATACTTAATTTTTTCTTTAGTCAAGGTACTTATGAGGATTTTTAAATTATTATATTCTCAATATATGTATATATCTGCATGCATACCATATAATAGCAATGCTTCAATTGTCAATAAAATATTGATTATAACAATAAAACATGAACTGAAGTGATCTTTGGCCACTCTAAAGATGGATACATTAATAAATAATAAATTACTGAATATTTGGTAAAACTGAGTTTCTTCATATAACCACTTGTTACGCCCATCTCTAGTGATGTATAAACTAATTTAAAAATTACTAAAGGAATTGCATCATAAAATTTTATTTGCCTTTAAGAGTACATTAGAACAACTTTAGTCTACCAAAGGGTTAGGTGCATGGTAAAAAGAATCTCTGTCTGCTGTAAATGAGGTAAAAATTAGTCCTCTGTGTTTGGCATTTACTAAAGCTTAAAAAAAAAAAAAGAACTGAAATGACTTGAATGAAATTTTCCTTTTTAAAAAAACCTTCTTATGTAAGGTTATCATCAGTGATAGCTGACTTATAACAGAGAAGCAGAATTTAATCTGCCACCAAAACCTTACCTCAAACTCTGCATGTTTATGTACATCCTCAGCTCTCTGTCTGTTCAAAATAAACTCAGCTTCATTTGCAACACGAACTATATGGTCCTTCATAGCATGGCATAGTAATCTAAAAAGGAAGATACCTTTGAAATTATTATTCTTAATAACTTCAGTTAATACTACTTTTTAATAATCAAATTTCAGTATTTGAAATATTAATTATGGATAAAGTTTAAAGTTACATTATGAAATTTAGATGAAATTATAATTCAAAGACATTTGAAATACAGAAATATACCATAAAACTGTTACAACAATGCCTCTGTTAAGTACTGTGTGTCTTGTCAATGAATGATTCAGTTAATTTGATAAAGTTAGTTAATGCAAAAAAAATCAAGGCTTCTTGACAGTGTTTTAAATGGTTAAAACAACAGAATTCATCACCTTTGGAGTAAACGGTTAAAACAACAGAATTCATCACCTTTGGAGTAAATGGTGAAAACAACAGAATTCACTACCTTGGAAGTAAATTTTCACACAAACGCTAGATGGCCATATATTGGGAAACCTATAAACTGAATTTTTAAACAATAGAAGTTATCTGAATATTCAAATTGTTTTTAAAAAGTATAATAAGACATACAGTGAAAAGCCTCACTTTATCACCTCAACACCTGATTTCCAACCTCATCAGGCACCTGTTATATTAGTTTCTTGCATGTTTTCAGAGACTTTAAAAAATACATAAGAAAATACAAATGTTTTCCCCCATACCCTTACACTACTATAATATATTAGACAGTCTTTTCTGTACCTAGCTTTTCTCACTTAGCAATATATCTTGAAGACCTTTTCTTATGTATACACAGGGAGCTTCTTCATACTTCTTTTATAGCATAGGGCAGAGGTTATTCAAAGATGGCTGCAACAGTATCTCCATCCCACATGCTCTTTTGCAGTGTGATATTGTTATGGCTCCATCAAAAAGAGGAGTCATTTTCTGCTCCCCTTAGATCCACCTGTGACTTCCTGTGACCAACAGAATATAGCAGAAGTGATGTTTTGTGACTTCTGAGCCAGGGCATAAGATGCCTTGTACCTTTTGCCCTTCTTTCTTGGAACTCTGTCTTCTAGAATCTGCTGCAATACTGAGAGAAGCTCACATTATGTAGACAGCCCGGGGAGGAAAATAGAGGACCTCAGGATCCCAGGCCTAGATGAGTTCCCAGCCCAGAGCCAGCCTCCCAGGTGACTGAAATGCCAGACAACTTCACAGGGAGCAAAGGAACTGCTTAGCTGAGCCCAGTCAATGAGAATAATAAGAGATTTAAAAATGGTTCTTGGTTTAAACCACATGATGATGATGATGATGATGATGGTGATGAGGAGGATAATGATGAAGGAGGAGGAGGAGAAGGAGGAGAAGAAATCGACAACTGTCACCAAACCACTTCTTGAGAGCTAGGTAATAAAATAAGTACTTTACACATAACATTTAATTTGCACAAGAAACCTGAGAGATATATGTTATTTTCATTTTTAAACATAAGAAACCAAGGCTCAGAAAAATTAAGTTCTTTGCCTCAGATCGCAATTTAAAAAAATTCTCATAATTTTATATTTTGCATTGCATCTTCATTAGCCAACAATATTTTCTGAAGTAAAACCTTTCATGTTAACTACTGCTCTCCTCCACTGTGGGCAATTTTAACATTAATTCTTGTCATTTTGTTAATTATAAACAGTGATTGGGCCTTTTCACATCTTCTAAAATGTTTTCTTTTGCAATACGCAATTGCTGTGTTAAAAATAATCAAAGGATATTTGAAATTAACTCAAGTCTTTTTGGGTTTTTCTTAAAGGGCAAACTTACAAAATGATGTCTGTTCTTTTACCTATATCATTTTAAGACTCAGTTCAAACACTCATCTCCATTCATGGTCCAGTTTTTCTCTTAGATTTTTAAGAAGAGTGCTATTTTCAAGATTGCTATTCTTTATTTCTACTGCTCATTATTTTTTTCTTGCTCAAGTTGTTATAAATTTGTCAGAATGGGAAAGATTGAACCTCATTTTAACTTTTGTATATACTAAATAGCAACTCATAGTAATTCTTCCTATATTGTTCACTACATTCTGTCTACCTATAGCAAACTCGTCTTCTTCACTGATAACTATGTATAAGCAAATAAAAAATATTACTGGGTATCCTGATATTTCTAAGTTATTGCTTAATATAATTTGTAAAAGCTATATAACATGGCTTTGAAGTGAGTCTGACTGTATTGAATTTATTTCTTCACTGTAATGTATTAAGGTCGAATTACATAGCACTAAGTTTTAATATCTTTTCAACAAATTATGTGTAATATCTGTGTGGCATCTTCTACGAAAACCAGTTGGTGAATGGTCTATTTCAAGGCAGTAACATGGATACTGAATTCAACATAGTTCTTAGTAGAAATCTTTTCACCCAAAGTCCATGTGTGGTCTGACATCATTGCTCCGTGATGAGACTTAAGTTAAATAATGGCTGTCACTCTCAGACCAGCAGGGACTTCCTGGCAGTATGACACAGGCACAACTAAAATCTTGCATAACAGCAGGGTCAGTGGAAATATCACCTGAAAACATGCAGCAATAATCTCTCCAATTATACTTAAGAGGAACATAGGCATATTCCAATGTGAATGTTTTCTAATTTTTAGCACAAAAGTTAATGATAATATAAATTATTCAAAGAATGAAAAGGTTAGGGGAATCTGTTAGAAGCCACAATACTTGTGAAAAAAGGCTCAGACTTCTCTATAATGTTGGAGGGCAAACAATCATACGGATAATCTTCAATTCACTGAGGGATGTAGAAAAATAAAAGAAGTTAAAGGAAGACTGTAATTTAAACTCTGAATATTAAGTTTTGTTGAAATCATTGGTCTATATTTGCTAGGCTGGCTTCAAAAGAGAAAAGAGATGTGAAATACTGGAATATTCTGTTCGATGGCTTTGTGTAGTGCATGAAAGCTGAAGAAAGCCAGGAGGAAATCTAATATGTGCAAATTAATGTGGATTACAAAACTTAAATAGATTAACAGAACACAGCAGGAAGGGAGAGGCTCTAGGTCTGGCTGGTTAATAGGTATGACTCCCAGGAGCAGAACAGTGGATTGGCAAAGCAAAGAGGCACAGTGGCAAAGAACGGGAGAGGGCGGGGAAGACTCCTGCCTCATAAACACCAGAGAAATTATATTAATTACCTGAAGTCCATGCTCCTAGCTCTGACACTTAGGAGTTCTACATCAACTAACATACTTATGAGCTATACATCAAGTAACGTAGGTTATTTTACTTCCCTAGAGAAAAAGAATCTTAGTTGACTCAGAACCATTCTGGGTAACTTCATTATCCACATGGAAAACCATTCCCCAGAGTAGCTCACAATTCCCTGTCCCTTTTTAAGGGGATCTAAAAATACCTAAATCTATGATTCCTTTAGAAACTTCAATTCTACCTCACCTCAGGAAATCACTCTACCAGTCCTAACTGGCTTCACTTCCTAAATCTTTAAACCCCAACAATCTACTTTCTGGTTGCAACCTCCCTACACTTACCGTTCTCTCTTGCCTTCATTTGTCCCTCCGCTGGACCCAGGCAAAAACAAGCTCTTGATTCTTCTAACTTGCAATTGTTTAATCCCTTCATGTTCTCTTAATCCTTCTTCCACTGCTCAGATTCACTTCTTTTCCCACCAAACTTGCCATCCCACAGTTCCACGTTGTAACTACTTTCTTGCCAGCACCTTCACTCAATTCCCATCTATCTGCCGCAATTGCTCAGGAAATATGTAACCCTAGATTAAGACATTGGTCTCCCTCCTCTGTCTTACATCTGGACTGTTGAGGAAACTCACAAAACCAAATTTCATTGAAGATGAAGTTTCTATTTCTTTTTTACAGCCAATTTCTTTTACTCATGTTTTGAGAGCCCACAGAAATATCTTTAGTGTCCTAACCTTATTCACTTATTTTTTTTATTTAAAAAAATACCGTATTTATTTGAATGTATGTTTATATTGATTTGGATATATACTTAACACATAAACACACACACATTAATTAACCGCTCTGCTGCACTGTGTTTATCATTCTCTTGCCTCTTCATTGTTTTATCTAATATATGTATATGCCAAAATATGTTGTCCAGATTAACTTGCTTATAAATTTTAGAAATAAAGTGGCATGTTTTTCTGCATTCTTTTCAGATTAAGAAAATCCTCTGTTTCTAGTTTGCTAAGAATATTTTTAAAAAATCATGAATGTTGAATTTTATTTGATGCATCTGAACCTACTGGGAGCATAATAAGGATTTAATATGATAAATGAAAGACATTTTTAGGAATTTTAAAATGATGAACAACTTTGGCATTCCTGGGTTAACTTTCCCCCACCTCCCTCCCCTAGTTCTCCACTCCCACAGACATAGTATATCTTTATACATAGCTGGACTCGGTTCTGTTAATATTTTAATAAGGATTCACACATCTACATTCATAATGGAGACTGGCTTGTGGTTTTCCTTTCTCCCACACATCTTGTTTCACTTTTGTAGTCAGGATTAAACAGTCCTCAAAGAATGAGTTGAGAGCATTCCCTCTGTTTGTGTTCTCTAGCAGTTGGTCTATGGTTGGAATGGTACTTTATTTGAACATTTGGTAGAATATACCTGTAAACTATTACTGTAGGAAGAATTTTTACTGATTAAATTTCCTTCATACTTAGAACTTTAGGGTTTTATTACTTGTTATTCAATCTTTGGAACTTATATATTTTCTAGGAATGTTCCCATTTCATGAAAATTTTTATTTTTAATGGTAAAACATTTTGATAGCACTCTCATTCTTTTCTAAATTTGTTTTATCTATAATTATGTTTCCTTTTTATTTCTGATGTTTATTTTTCTATTTTGTTCTTAATCAATCTTGAGATAGTTTGCCTGTATTATTATTAAAGAAAAAATCTTTGTTATTTGTTCATCTGTTCTATTGTATCTTATTTTTCTGTTTCAGTGATTTCTGTTCTGGTCTTTATGATTTGCAAGGTACCTGATATGAAATACGGACTCACAAATAACATATGGCTAAATGGATGAATGACTGAATGAATACATGAATGTGTTATGTGAGAAGGAGGGGCAAAGAAGAAATAGAATTTTAATGTTAAGGTAATTTCTTAGCACCAGGAAATTCTATGTTACATTTGGCACACAAAAAATGAGGCAAATAAAAAATACTGGATAACTCAGGAATATCTATTACAGAACATTTTCTTCCTCATAGTATCTATATAATATAGGAAATGAATGAAATGCTCTTCATCTTCATCTTCTTCCTTTTTTTTTTTTAGAAAAAGAGAGATGAGGATAGAGGCAGAGGAAGAGGGAGAAAGAGAATCTTAAGTAGGATCCATGCTCAACACAGAGCCCAACGCGGGGCTCCATCTTACAACTTTGAGATCACATCCTAAGCCAAAATCAAGAGTCGGATGTTTAACCAACTGAGCCACCCAGGCACTCTCAAGTGGTCTTCATCTTCTAATGTGAGCCTATTTTCCAAAGGAAATAGAAAAAAAAATCCCAATTTGTTCAATTCTATTTGTTCCTATTCTAAAACAGAGTTGTCATGGATATAGGAAAGAAGTCAAGAGACAAAGCAAAGTATTCTATTCCAAATGGAATAGCTATCAGTAGGGCAAATTCTGATATTCTAGGAAGAATACAATTTTATGCAGTATGTTATAATTTAATTGCTGGTCTTTGACTTGAGATTAACAGATGCTGAATTTTAAATATAACCTCTGTAATTTGATTTTAAATATAACCTCTGTAATTTGATGAAAGAAAAAATCAATAGAAAAAGCAATATGAGAGGTCAGAAAAATTAGTCTTCCATTATCTATGATGAATGAGGGGACAAAAGCAAATCTAGTTTATATTTAGGTTCTGCCTTTTATCAGTATTATGAATTGGGCAAACAAGTTTCCTGTGTCTGAGTTTCAGTTTCCTGATTGGAAAATGAGGGTGTACTATTTCAGATAGCTTATAAACTGTGGAAAAGAATGTATGCCCAAACTGTAAGATTAGATTTTTAGATCCTGATTTATTTAGCCAAGAAGACAGACTCTGTTGGAAGTTAAGTGGCCACACAGCATAGCAGCAGAATTCCTTTTGGCCCCAAAATCTGGCATAGAGATTCTGGTGACACTGCAAGGTAGAGTCTGGTTGGGTCAGAGAAGCTTGTTTCCTGTGTGGTAGTCCTTTAATAGACCATTTAAGGACACCTGGGTGGCTCAGTCCCTTCGGCTCAGGTCATGATCCTGGGGATCCTGGGATGGAGCTCTGAGTCAGGATCCCTGCTCAGCAGGGAGCTTCTCCCTCTCCCACTCTCCCTGCTTGCACTCTGTCAAATAAATAAAATCTTTAAAAAAAAAATAGACTATTTAAAAATCCGGAAAAACTTTTAATTTTTTAATTTAAAATTAAAAAAAATTATTTTAGAAAATGTTTACAAGCTTTGGGCTCTACTGGTTCTTGAAATATTTTACTGCCAACAAGTCTTCACCTTATGAAAATAGCAAAATAAATACCATGTTGTTCCTGAGAAGTCTCTAATTTTCCTACATTCTCCAAAAGTACATTTCTTTTAAGGAGGGACAACTCATAAGGTTATGAGTGCAAGTGAGAGAATACTTGTAAAGTGTTTGACATGTACTAGGTGCCCCATCCCTGGCTCTCCAAATAGTAGTTCACTTTTCTGAAAGATAAACATTGATACATTGGTTCCTCTACATTGATTAAGAAGGAAAAACAATGGCAGATCTTGACATTTGTCTATGAACCCCCACATCAGGCTGTGGTGGGACTTTCAAAGTGATTCTACATATTCAAACCTAGATTTGTAAGTCAGCATTTAGTTATTAGCTGTACTACTAATCAAACTTTATATTTTTTTAGGCAAGACCCAATTTACTCAATTATATGACTGGTAAAATACAAAGATTAGAAAACTGGGGCACAGTAGGGGTCTCTGTAGTGGGCTATCCTGAGTCTTTCTTTGGTGCAAAGGAAAGAAAAGTGGAAAAACAGACACTAGAGACTTGAAAATCTCTCTCTATATATGGCTGTTAGGGAAAAAAATTACATACAGTATTAAGTTATTGTCTTAAAACACCAAACCTTTCCCAGAGAATAAAATATGAATTATTCATGTTTTTGGATCAACTTATTATATGAAAACCTATTCTATAAAAATATAATCAGACATACACTTGTCTCAGATTCATAGGAGAACTAGAGTTTTGATTTGGGAAAAGTAGAGAGAAGGAAGATAAAACCTAAAGGATAATTTTGGAGCTTGAGATTGAGGTCTACGGACTTGATATGGAAGGGAGGAGGCATTAAAGAGAGAAAGTGAGGTGAGGAGAGGGAATTAGCATTGGTTGAAAACCTATGTCCCCATGTATTTAACTGTTATGAGAAAGCTCTGGGAATTGTTGGATGAAAACAAGGATCCACCGATAGGCATTTCATTTTCTTATCACCTATTTGTGGCTTCATGTAAGTTTATCACTTCAAATACATAAAGGTAGAAATTTATATTATAATCTACTATGAACCTAAACAGCTATTATACCTCTTAGTGAAGCATAGAAAAAATCACTTAGCTTATGATTATATTTATGTTTCCAGTTATGGGTAAAGATGGTGATAATTTTACATGACTCCTAAGATGAATGAATGAAGTGTAATAGTTCTCAAATTTTGGTGTACTTAAAGATCCTGATCATTTGCAGAACATATTAAAAATGGTGATATAACTCCCATCCAGAGATTCTGACTGCCCAGGTCTGAGGTGAGACCCAAGCATCTACATGTTTCATAAACATCCTTGTGATACTAATGCACATTGACATTTGAGGACCACTGAGTTCATGCAGTGTGAATGATGGGAAAGTCTGGATTTGATTTCTTAGGAACCTTCATTTCTCTCTATTTATGTGGGGAGCATGGCACTGCTTAGTTAACTTCATTTAGTTGCACAGTTCCAAAATCGATCCCCAAAATAACTAGCTCAGAAATAACATCATTAGAAGGATTACAAAAAGCATACATGTATTTAACATTGTAGGTTAGGGTCACTTCTTAAAATGAGTCCCCAGGTATTCTAATACTATTTTGGTCACTAGATCAAGTCAACTTTTATGGTACACATACAAAGGGAGTTACTTTCGATTTGTTCACAGGCCAGAAAGGTCAATTTATGTCAAATCTACTTTTCTTCTTTCCAATCTCTTCAGTGATGGGTTGCTTAGCTATTTACTCTTCTATGTAAAACCAGTCTCAACAAGCTAATATCAGTATGGACGATTTGTATAACTTACTTATCTTATAGTTTAATATGGATTTAGAAAACATTGCTATTAGAATAGGATATGTTAAGATTGTTTTATGACACATAAACTGTTAAATCAGCTTAGAACAGTGGCTTTTAAACTGTGTCTCAAAGTAAAATATGAGAAATACACTTCAAATCATAACCCTATATACCCACACAATAAACACTCCAGCAAATAATATTTACCTGAACGATTATTTTTTCTATTATTTACTATTTCTTATTTTTGAAAATGCTGACAGCAACCCATTAAATTGATTTCATGTATTATTAATGGTCAAGAAAAGTTTCAAAAATACTGATCAGAAGACTCTCTCCTATTAGGGTTAACCCTGGGCCAAATAATCAAGCTTCTAGCTTAAAATTTAGGATTCCAAGTAAACAGCTCAAAGTTGTAATGTCCAAGAGAAGGACAGTCAATGCTAACAGGAATACAAGTCTGAAAAGCGATGGAATAGGACTTGGTGAATTGAGAAATACCAGCTCAAGATCAGAGATGTGGCAGTCACTAAAGAAAAGAAGGCTTGCTTCAAGCCACTTTATTCTATTTAACTTCTAATAACAGGAGTACAGAAACATGGATTGATGGTGTATAAAGAAAATTTGGGGGAAAAATTTGGAGGCAAATGAGCATAAGAGCACCATGAGCCACGATATCATAGCAATGAGGCCAGGAGGAGTTGTGTACTTCAGGACAGTCTCTAGTCAATGTCCCAAGTTCTGTGCTCAATGGCATGGCTCCTTTTCCAAAAGAAAAGGGTTGCAGAAGTATCACAAACATTATGACTGCACGTCCCAATAAGAGCTTTTCCCTTGATTAAAAATACAATTTCTTATTGCTGAATCTACCAGTATGAATTCTAAGAACTAGAGAATAATGCAATCTAAAATACATTTCTTTCAGAAAAGAAGGGCAAAAACAAGTAACATGACTTTTATTTACTGTTTTGACTGCTAAGTAGCACAATACACTAGGAAGCCTCTGAACAGGTCATGATTCCCACCCTATCCTACCACTTGTGTCTGTATTAGTGTTCTGCATAAAATGTGATTAAGTCAATAAGGGAGTAGTGATACTACCATACTAAGAACACACAAAAACCCACCAGTGCTCCTGATGGGATGTGTAAGGTACTCTAGAGTCCTCAACCTTCCCTGTCCATAGTCTTCAAAACCCAGCTCACATGCCACTTAAATAAATAATAATAAAACCAAATGATCATTTCTGGAGTGCCTATTATGTGTCAGAAACACTGAGAATTGATAACTTAGCAGGCTAGGTGCATTATAGGTATCATTTCATAGGATTCTTACCTCATTTGATATCTTATTAGATAAGCATAATTAGCTCATTACACTCAGGAAGAAACTAAGGCTTAGAGAGATTAAGCGTAACTTGTTTGTGTAACTTGACCAAAGTCACACAAACAGGCGATTGTGTTTGACTTGTTTGGTAAACATAATCAGTTTGGTGTGGCTTCTCACAGGGCATTCCAGAGAGTGAGATAGAGTTGGGCATTCATTCATTCAACAGTAATTTATTGAGGGCCTTCTTTGTAGTAGTAAAGGACAATGAAATATGAAGGTGACATAGAGGTGCTTTAAGAGTGATGGAGGGAGCCTGGATCAGTGTGGGGAGGTAAGGAAGGCCAGTTAAGCAAAGGCCTTGCAGGTCATATTACAGAACTTTGCAAGCAATGAAGCACTACTGTAATTTTTTTTTAAGTCAGGTTTATTGAGATCTAATTTACATATAATAAAATTAACTCTTTTTAAATGCACATTTCCACGAGTTTTGACAAATGCATATTTAGGTAGCCACCACTACAACCAAGAACATTTCCATGCAAAAATGTTCCCTTGTGCTCTTCTCCTGCCATCCACAGCAAGAACTGAACTGTTTTCTGTCCCTCTAATTTTGTCTTTTCCATAATATCACATAAATGGAATAACATAGCATATTTTTGCTGTCTGCTTTCTTGAGCTTCACAATATACTTTTAAATTCCATATATGTTGTGCATATCAGTGGCTCATACCTTTTATTGCTGAGTAGTATTCCATATAATGCTATATCATAGTTAGTTTATCCACTTACCTGGTGACGGACACTTGGGTTATTTCTAGTTTTTGGCTATTATAAATAAAGCTGCTATGAACATTCACATACAGGTCTTAATGTGGACTAATATTTTCATTTCTCTTGGGAAGATATCTAAGGTTAGAATTATTGGGTCAAATGGTTAAGTGTATGTTTAACCTCGTAAGATACTGACAAACTGTTTTTCAAGTGGATGTACCATTTTACACTCCCACCAGCAAGGTACAACCAGTGGCTCCACATTCTCATCAACGCTTTGTATTGCCAATCTATTGAATTATATCAATTACAGTATGTGCATAATGCCATCTCACTGTGTTTAAAATTGAATTTTTCGAATGAATAATGATGTGGAGCATGGTTTCATGTGCTGATTGGCCATCTGTATATCTTCTTTGTTACTGTGTCTGTTCAAATCATTTGTCCAATTTATGCTGGGTAGTTTGTCTTTTTATTATTGAGTTGTAAGATCTTCTTTCTTCCCTTCCATTGATCTACCTATCTTTATACTAATCCTCCAACTCTGTTCATTTTTTATTTGTTTTGGCTATCTTAGGTCCTTTGTATTGTCACAGAAATTTAAAATTCAGCTTGTTAATTTCTACCAAGAAAACCAAAATCGCCGGCTGGAATTTTGATTAGGTTTGAGGCTATAGACCAGTTTGGGGAGAACTACCATCTTAACCATGTTAGGTCCTCTGATCCATATTTCTTCATTTCTTTATTTTTAATTTTTTTACAAAAATATTTTTTAGTTTTTATCATATAGGTTTTTCACAAATTTTATTAAGTACTACCCTAAGTAGTTCTTGTTTTTGACACTATTATAATGGTTTTGCTTTATTTAAGTTTCCAATATTTCACATATATTATAAATACATGTTATTATAATTTACTTTTGAATACTGACCTCATATCATGTGACTTTGCTAAATTCACTTATTACAGTACCTTCTCTCAGCCACCTTGAATTTTCTACTGGCCTAATTGAACTGGCTATGACCTCTGGCCCAATACTGAATACAAATAGTGGGTGAGAACATCCTTCCCTTGTTTTTGATCTAGTGGGAAAGCATTCAGTCTTTCACCATTAAGTAGGATGTTAGCTGTATGTTTTTTGTAGATAGCATTTATTACACTGAGGGAGTTTAATTTCTAGTTTACTGGGAGTTTTATTATGAATATATGTTGAATTTTTCAACTGTTTTTCTTATGTCTATTAAAATATCATACATATTTTTTCTTTTTTAATCTGTTGATATGGTGTATTACATTGATAGATATTTTTGAATATTAAACCAACTCTGCATCCTTTGGATAAACACCTCTTGCTTATGATGTAATCCTTTTCATATATTCCTAGATTTGACAACTTTTAAAGGTAATATTAATATTGCACCTATGTTTATGGTGGATATTGATCTGTAATTTTATCTCTTGTAATTGTTACTGTTATCAGAGTGATGAAACCCCATAAAATGAGGTGTAAAGTATTACCTACTCTTCTATTTCTGGAAGACTGAGTATAACTGGTATTAGTTTTTCTTAAATATTGGGTAGAAATATTAAATCATTTTTTAACATCAATCAACTCTTAAGTAAATTAAGTCTATTATTTTTCTTTGGGCTAAGGATGAAAAAAATCTAGTCTTTGAATAATGGACTGTTTTGAAGTCTGTTCATAAGTATGAGTAGTGTTTTTTTAAAATATGTAAACATTTAATACATGCAAACATAAGCAACTAACTTTTTCTTATTCCTCTTCAAGCTTGGGCTGTGACTCTTTATGATAGTCATATCATAAAAGAAGTATTCTGGTTTTTCAAATGTTGGTGTATACAACAATAACTAAAGAATATAGTTTATAGGTTCTCCCTTTACCAACATGACAAATAATCAGCCTATACTCAACACTTCAATTCCCCTGGCACCTTAGGAAGAGCTTCTAGACTAAAATCTATAGCCCAGGCCATGGCTACTCTCCTGTCTTACCTGGCTTGCTCATTCTATTCCTTCACCTCACCTTTCACCTTTAGCATATGCTTGGACCGGCCATACACATTGTACTTCATGTCAGCATGGTCCCTCCAGCAACCTGTTAGTTTACTTGTACCTGTTATTTAAACAACATATGAACCACAAATGCCAATTCTAGGCTCCTCTGTTGCCAAGTTATGTCAGAATGGTATAGAAACTGAATCAAAGTCTCCTATAAGGACATGGATCATCTGACTCTTGACTGGCATTTTCTTGCAATAAGTAAGCTAAGAATATAGCAACAAAAAAAGTAATGTCTTTAAGAAATAAGAATGAGCAGGAAGTAAGGCATATAAATGAATATATTAAAAATTGAGCACTCTTGGGGCGCCTGGCTGGCTCAGTCGTTAAGCGTCTGCCTTTGGCTCAGGTCATGATCCCAGGGTCCTGGGATCGTGCCCCGCATCGGGCTCCCTGCTCCGCGGGAAGCCTGCTTCTCACTCTCCCACTCCCCCTGCTTGTGTTCCTGCTCTCGCTGTCTCTGTCAAAGAAATAAATAAAATCTTAAAGAAAAAAGAAATCCCAGAAATGCAAATCAAGCTATATTTAAAAAAAAAATTGAGCACTCTTGCCTTTTATCTTTTATTTTTATTTATTTTATTATGTTACGTTAGTCACCATACAGTACATCATTAGTTTTTTTAATTTTTATTTTTTATTGTTATGTTAATCACCATATATTACATCATTAGTTTTTGACGTAGTGTTCCATGATTCATTGTTTGTGTATAACACCTTTTTGTCTTTTAATATAAAGAAATATGCGTGTTTTATGAATTATTACTTAACTCTTACCAAAGTTAAAATAATGTTGCCTAGGAGGAAAGTATATTTAAAGTTGTCCTAACAAGACAAAAAGAATCTCAATACATACATATATGCAGATATATTTTAAACATGGTTAAAATGTGATTCAAATAAAATTTATGATCACTAAATGCTAAATTTATTTTCTTATTCCTTGAAATCTAGCCATTATTAGATAGGTTGCTTATCTTAGTTTTAGGTAAATAACATTTTATTTATAATCAACGTCTAAAGTTGTCTATAAATTAGCAATACTGTTTAAGATGATACAATTAATTCTGTAAAAGCACAAGATTTTTTCCCCATCATTCATTTACAAAACTCAGCATGATTTAAAAACTTATTAACATGAATAAAATGAATAACACAGTAGTAAGGAAAAGGTATAGATTAGGTTGGGAACTTCTGTTTTCCAGAAGTTTTCAGGGATTCTTGCTTCAAAATTAAACTAGAATCTCAATTCTAAGAAAAACAGTTTCTTTTACAGTTTTGGAAGTTACTGCTATTTTTTTTAATACAGTTTTTGCCAAATCAAAGACACAAAACAAAATAAACTCAAAGTTTACTGCTTTAATTATTAAATAAGCCAAACCAAAGCTTGTTGGTTTAATTATTCTATAGCATTTGTTAAATTAAAGAAGATATTCAAGGCCATATAATCACTAAAGAATTATGCTTAGATGCAATATCCTTTTCCTTTTCAAAACCTAAGAAATGCAAGCTATATATTTTTCACTATTTTAAAGAACAAAATAAAAATTAGAATCTTATGAATCTTATGTTAAATTTAGTACCAAACACAAATACACACTTGCTTTTATGCATATTCATTAATATTATATCCTATATGCTTTCAAAAAAGTGATAAAGGTTTATTTTAGGCAAATGATTAATGTATTTCAAAGGAGCACTCAAATTCCATAATTTAAAAGTCTTTCTTATTTGCTTTATAGTTCAATTCATATTTTAATAATTTAAAATCCAATTATTATTGCCAAGATATTATAGGCAATTTTACATCCCATTAACCTTGCTTTGTTTTAATTATAAAGATCCTTTGTTAGATTCCTTTAAATGATCCAGTTTATAATTTCAGCCTGTCCTAGGGAGTACTTTAATTCAGCTGCACATTCATCAACTGTTTTTGTCCTGTTAATTGTAGACAACTGCACAATTGCTTTCTCTAGCTATGATTGATGAATTATATCCACAAGTATAGCTGGTAAGTAGGATAAACATTTATAACAATTTCCACTTAAAAATTTTTAACTTCATTCCCACAAGGACAAATTAAACACTGATACTCTAACGACCAAGAGAAAGTGCTTTTTATATGTTTCATTTTAAATTATTGGAAAAAGTTAAGAAAAAGGCTGTATATCCATGCAAATGAGATAAAAGAGTGTATAAAGAATCTAATTTGTGCTTAACACATAGTAGGCCTCAATAGAAGCCAGATAAATGGAGTAATGTGTCTTTACTGTAACTACATCCCAACTATCTCAACATGATTTTTTTTGATCTGAAACTCCCAAGTTCAAATTTATGAAAGAGAAAGGTCTAAATTGAAAGGAAATGAAACAAACTAAAGGTGAGAGTCAGCAAAACTCTGAATATACATTATAAGTCATGACAACAACAAAACTCCCATTTTTAAAAGCCTATGTTGCAGAAGTTATAATAAATATCATATATTATTTCCAACCTTCAGAGAAAAGGGGCAAGAAAGGTGTCACGCTCTTCTACAGATGTGAAACTATGTCAGAGGGAGATTATGGTACATGCCTAGAGTCTGACAGTTTATCAATACAACAACTGATATTTGAACTCCATACAAATGATACACATATGCGACGTGTTGTAATAGGCACTGTGGAAAGAGCCCTACAAAACACATGGTGACGAAACAGGCCCTAACACTGCGGTATGGGACGTATACACCAGAGGAACTGGAAGGTGCTATGAGAACACGGGAAGGCACCTAATCTGGACTAGTGATGGGGGAGGGGCTGGCACTCAGTGAAGATGTTATTCTCATTCAAGTATGAGAAATGAGTGTCTTAAAGCAAATGCCTGTCTTCTCTGTCCTGTGGACTGCTGGGGAAAACATTCCAGTATCAAGGACAGCAGTCTCTATCTGGTCCTCCAACATCTGGGCCAGATGCCTAAGGTTCCTGTCTTTTCTCTCTCCTGCTCTTCTACACTGGCTCTTTTCAATATTCTCCTCTCTTCTCAAATATGACACCCACCTCTCCAAATTTTCTTCATTTTCAGTAAATGGTCCTTCCTGTCACTTCACAGAGAAAATAGAAGGTATCATCAAAAACCCCTCTGAGTCCTGCCACCAATGTAAATGTCCGCCTCCTTTCTCAGTGCTTTTCCACAAGGGACTAACCCCCATACCTCTGTCTCACCCCTCTCAGAGTATTCAGTGACTATTTAAAAAATACTCAAGTCCTTCTTTCCTTCCAAAAAAATACCCCACTACCCCAAAACTCACCTCCAGCAATCACCCTGTCTTTCCCCTTCTTGGCCAAATTCCTTAGAGTTGCTGTACGTGTGGACACGTATACTCATCTTCTACTCATTCCTCAGCTCAGAACAACCTAGCTCCTGGCCCCAGTTCTCTCATTCAATCACCACTTTCTCACAAGTCAGTCCCTGAATTATCTGCTCCTGCAGTACCCTCGACTTTGGCACATTTATTACATCAGTAATTGTAAGACTGTTGTCCCCACGAGACTGTAAGCTCTCTTGCAGCAGGGCCTGGGTCTATACCCAGCATCTTTAGCACACAGGTACTCACCAGTGTACCTGTGAATGAAATCAACATTGACAGTCTCATCACTGAATCCAGTGGTCCCTTTCATCCTAGCTTAAAAACCCTTTTGTTGCCTGTTCATTCCGTCTCAAACACTCTCATCAACATTCTTTCCTTCATTCCTTCAATACTTGTGATTGTGAGCTACGTGTTGGATATTATTCCAGAAACCAGGAGTACATCAGTGAAGAGGACACAAATTCTTAAGGAAAGTACATTTTGGTGGGGAAGATAGATGTAAACAATGAAAATAATTTGAGATAATGTTATTAAATGTTAAAACAGTCATGTGATGGAAGTGTGGTAACTCAATAAGATGGTCAAGGGAGTCTCTCTGAGAGAGTGACATTTAAGCTGATTCCTAATGAGAGAAAACAGCCAATCACGTACAACTGTGGGGAAAGACGATTCCCAGCAGGAAAGCAGTAAAGTGGCCTCAGGTTCTCTGCTCCCTCTACACAGGTTCCCTACCATTTACCACATACAAGCTGAGGACTCCTAAATCCAAATCCCCATTCTACCCGTCTCTTTGGAGAGTTAGAGACCCAAATTCAAGATGCCTATTCAACATTTTCACTCAAAATCAGTGAAACCATCTCCCACCCAGCCCATGTTCTTCCTTCTGTATTGTTCTAAGTAAACTATACTTACAGTATAAACCATCCAGCTTAAAGCCAGAAATCAAGTTATCTTTGATCCTTTCTTTTCCCTCTTACAATTCAATCTATCAGCAATTCTCTAGACTTAATTTCCAAAGGTTAATTTAAATCTGTCCACTTCTTCCTTCCTCTTAGCCACTAGTAGTCCGTCTATGATACCATCATCTTAAATGAGATTACTGAACCTCATATTAGATTCAGTCTAGAGCCCCTGAAGTCCATTTGCCACATGTAGATTATGCCTAGCTCTCTTCAATTATATCACAGCACCCTTAGCATAGCTTACAAACCCCTTCATGGCATGACTCTTGCCAGTGATCCTTGCCATGAAGGGATGACCTTGCCTCTATGTGGCTGGTATACAACAGGCACTTAAATAGCTCTTGGCTGACTAAAAAGAGCTGTCCAGGAAGCAACATGTTTTGCTATCTCTTGCTTCCAGGCTTTGGTATCACGCCATTCCGTTGGCTCAGAATTTTATTCCTCTATTTTTTTTTTCTTTCACCTATATGTCCTATCCATCTCTCAGTTCTCAGTGAAGATGTCATTCTGTTTGGATACACGTTTTTTTGAACCTCCTGTTTTTTTTTTTTAATTTTATAGACAATTTTTAGAGCAATTTTAGGTTCACAGTAAGTAACCGTGAGTAGAAGATACAGAGATTTCCCAGATATCCCTTCCTCACATACAGGCTCATCCCCATTATCAACATCCCCTACCAGAGCGGTACATTTGGTACAAATGATGAACCTACCCTAATATGATATTATCACCTAAGGTCCATAAGTTTACCTTAGAGCTCACTCTTGGTGTTGTACATTCTATGGGTTTCGACAAATGTATAATGACATGTATCCACTATTATAGTATTAAACAGAGTAGATTCACTGGCCTAAAAATCCTCTGTGCTCTGCCTTTTTATGCCTTCCTCCTCCCTAACCCCTGGCAACTACTCATCTTTTTACTGTCTCCATAGTCTTGCCTTTTCAAGAATGTCATATAGTTGGAATCATACAGTAGGTAGCCTTTTCAGATTGGCTTCTTCTACCTAGTAATATACAATTAAGGTTTCTCCATGTATTTTCATGGCTGGACAGCTCATTTGTTAATTTTTTTATTTTTTATTTTGTAAAGATTTTTATTTATTGGACAGAGAGAGAGAGAGGGAGACCAAGAGAGCACAAGCAGGGGGAACAGCAGAGGGAGAGGGAGAAGTAGGTTCTCCACTGAGCAGAGAGCTCGATGTGGGGCTCAATCCCAGGACCCTGAGATCATGACCCGAGCTGAAGGCAGACACTTACTGACTGAGCCACCCAGGCACCCAGAGAGCTCATTTCTTATTATCACTAGATAATAAATATTCCATTGTCTGTTTGTATTACATACATAAATGGGTATCTGCTTAACCATTCATCTACTGAAGGACATCTTGGTTGCTTCCACGTTTTGGCAATTATGAATAAAGTAGCTATCAACATCTGTGTGCAGGTTTTTATGTGAACATAAGTTTCAACTCTTTTGAGTAGATACAAGGGAGAACGATTGCTAGATCTGCAATAAGAATATGTTAAGTTTTGTAAAAATCTACCAACCTATTTTGCAAAGTGGCTGTACCATTCGTGTTCTTACCACCAGTGAATGAGAGTTCCTGTAGCTCTACATCCTGGTCAGCACTTGGTGTTGTCAGTGTTCCAGATTTTGGCCATTCTTATAGGTGTGTAGTAGTATCTCATTGTTTTGATTTGCATTTCCCTGATGACTTATGATGACAGGCATCTTTTCCTAAGCTTATTTGCCATATGTAGCTCTTCTTTCCTAAGGTGTCTGTTACGGTCTTCGGCTCATTTTTTTTAACCAGGTTGTTTATTTTCTTATTGTTGAATTTTAAGAGTTCTTTGTATATTTTAGAGAACAGTCCTTTATCAGAAGTGGCTTTTGCAAATATTTTCTCCCAGTCTGTGGCTTGTCTTTTTATTCTCTTGACACTGACTTTTGTAGAACAGAAGTCTTTAATTTTAATTTAGTCCAGACTATCAACTCTTTCTTTCATGGATCATGTCTTTGGTATTGTATCTAAACAGTCATCACCAAACCCAAAGTCGTCTAGAGTTTCTCCTATGCTATTTTCTATAAATTTTATAGTTTTGCATTTTACATTCAGATCTCTGATCTATTTTGAGTTAATTTTTGTGAAAAGTGTAAGATCTGTATCTAGATTTTTTTTTTTGCATGTGGATGTCCAGCACTATTCAATGAAAAGGCCATCTTTGTTCTATTGTATTGGTTTTTCTTGGATACATTTTTTGAAAACCCTGATAGTCCTACCACTTGGAGAATATACCTTTCAGTCTAGAGTAAGTGTCCTGTCTTCTACTTGTATTAATACCTATACCACCTCTATCACGGCACCTTTATAATAGTGTATGTGTTATTCTAATATTTGCCTTTCCCCCAAAATTCAGAACCATGTTTGTCTCATTCACTTCTCTAGTCCCATCTCCTATAATAGGATTTAGTATGTAGTAAATACTGAATAGACATTTGCTGTATTAATGCACACATGATCTGTTCTTTTATATTTATAGCTAGTCATGTTTCATTTTTTTGTTCCAAAATAATCTTTATTGGAGGAGCAATTGGTATGAAAAATGAAAACAAAAATCTAGAATGGCACAAAGAACATTATGGTGAGCATTTTGAAGGTTTCTATAATTCCAACTTTTTTCCTAAAACAAAATAAAATGAACTCCAAACTCTATCACTGAAAAATAAAATAGTATCAGGACTAAAACCTCTGGTATTAGCAAATTTTTCCCCTTCCCTGTTCTAAGACAATAACTATAATCTTAAGTGCTAAAGATTCAATTATATTAACTCTTCAGAGACTTACTGATGACAAGATAATTTTTGTTTTTTCCTTCACAGTTGAAACAAATTGACAAAATTAGCATGTATGTGAATTGAGAGATTTCTATAACTGATATGAAAATGAATAGTCTGGGCAATATTTTTTTTCTATTTTTCATTGCCTTAAGATGGATAATAATTATTATCAATTCTTATCACAACAAAGTTTTGTAAGAACTACAGTACGTTACTATGTAAAATTAATATTTGTTATAAAAGAAAACTGATATTTTCCTGCATCTTTTGCTTTGCAGTGAATGTAAAATTTATTTTAACTTTTAGAGATGTGTTATTATGACTAAAAATAATTCAGTCATAGAATATGTAAATGAAAAATATATAATAAAATGAATTATAAAAACAGAGGTTATGTCTCTGAATTATAATAAACTGATGGGAAAAAACTATTACTAAAAAGGAATACTAAACTGCATTTAATTTTTTTTAAATGGGTTTCATTACCATATATAAACTAATTTTCAAGGAATATATTGTAAAATATTCTTTCATGACACTTCCCTGGATAAAGAGTTTTATATACAGTAAACATTATTCCCTTATCATCAATTTAGTTAAATACAGTTTCAAATAAGAAATAAATAGATCACTGTTTTCCAAAGAATATAGAAAAAACATTGTAAAGGATGCAGGTTGTTGGCTGACATAAGCTATACATCTCAAAATGGTGACACTTAACATCTGTCTCAATGTATCCACTGCCAATAAAGTATTGGAAAAATCACAGTGAACAATTGTTTATCCTAAAGTGATAAATACAATAATGAGCTCAAACACAAATTTACTTACAGCATCATTTTAACAATGGAATATATGAATTCCTAACCTGACTGTTCTATTCCCCATGTTTAACATTCTTCACATTTTCAGTTGGGTATCCGAGAGCATGATATGTTCAGATAAAACTACTTCTCATGAACTGAGATGGGCTGAGGCAGTGAACACTGAGCAAAGCTTTGAAAACAGATGGAGTGGCAGATGGGACTGCAGGCTGGGTTCACTTGATCTGTGTTAAACAACTTTACTGCCCAGTAGGATGGGGCTCAAATCTCACAAAAACCTTATAAAGTTTGTTCCTTTAGTTCATAGATGCTTTTCCCCACCCTAAAATAAATATGATTTATATCTTAAACTTTGTTCCTTTTAAGTTTAATTAGCTCTGTGATAAATTATTTAACTCAAGTATATTTTCTTAGTCATTTTTAGAACAGATGGTAGGAGAGCAGTTGCCTAGCGGAATAAAATGTACATGGACTAATTGTCTAAAAATTGTAAAATTAATTACCTTCCTTCATTGATGAGTTCAATAAATGCAAGTCCTGCATTCTTCTGAATAGAATTCTGCCATTCCTAAAAGGAGAAACCAAACCAAGTATAAGAAAAATGAGCATGTAAACAAAAGTAATATCTGGTTTAAGGATCATGTTGATGTTGTTAACAACTTCCATGTGATATCATTTCTAAATCTTTTAAAAATATTTTTAACAAGTGTTATTTTGTAAGAAAACCAAATTTTCAAAGTAGCTCTGTATCACTTAGTTTATAAGGTGCTTTTGAATTCCCAGTAAATCTCAGGCTTGATGCAGACTGAGATAAAAAATATGACACAGGTACAGAAGGCTCTCAGCACAAAGCTTCCTTCCAAAAGAAACCAAATAACTACTCATGCAACTATACAAGCACTAGCAACATTTGGAAAGAAAACATTAGGCCTGAATATAGAGATTTTTTTCATTGAGACTGTAAAACAAAAATCAGAAATATATACAACATATTTAAATTGATTTGAAATTAAATGTTCTAGTTACACACGTGCATTACACGTGACTGAAAAGTATGTAGAAAAAAAGGTTACAAATGAATTCTTTTGAATTTGAAAAAAAGGGGGGAGAAAACAATATTAAAACTATATCCGAATGTAACCTCTCTTTGCTAATCTAGATGAGAATATATTTGTGAATTTGGCAGTTCCACAGTGTCATCATTATAAATTTGTGATTATTAAATAGTGTTTTGGATTAGGAAAGCATATTGCTTATTTTGTACTCTTCCAATGGCATATTTAGAATATGCCTTAACCATTTTTTGAAGGGGTATTGGTTTATTCTAGTAATTTCAATTTTTTGCTTTTTTTAAATTTAATTTAATTTTATTATGTTATGTTAATCACCATGCATTGCATCATTAGTTTTTGATGTACTGTTCCATGATTCATTGTGTATAACACTCAGTGCTCCATTCAGTACATGCCCTCTTTAGTTTTTGATGTACTGTTCCATGATTCATTGTTTGCGTATAACATCCAGTGCTCCAAGCAGTACGTACCCTCTTTAATACCCTTCATCAGGCTAACCCATCCCCCCACCCCCCTCCCCTCTAAAACCCTAGTTTGTTTCTCAGAGTCCATAGTCTCTCATGGTTCATCTCCCCCTCCGATTTTTTGCTTTTTTATATAGCTGGTAAATTGCATTTTTTGAATTAAAAATCACATCCCTTTCAATAGTACTATAAATAAATGCTTCCTTAATACATTTCATAAAAAAATCCCTATTGATCACTCATATCACTCATCTATAGAATTTTTTTCTCCATGATTTTCCTACTACTAAGTTGCTATACACCGAGGTAGTCAGCTGACTTGCCACAAATTCAGCTTCACAAAAAATAGTCTCCATGTCAACCTTTCCCTCTACTCTTGATCATATTGCCTTTTTAAAGCTTTGCATATATACAGAGAATAAATGTGGTCCCCAAAAGTAGGTACTTGGCTTGTAAATATTTTTTTAAAGATTTTTATTTATTTATTGAGAGAGGGAGAGAATGGTAGAGAGAGAGCATGAGAGGGAGGTAGGTCAGAGGGAGAAGCAGACTCCCTGCTGAGCAGGGAGCCCAATGCGGGACTCGATCCTGGGACTCCAGGATCATGACCTGAGCCAAAGGCAGTTGCTTAACCAACTGAGCCACCCAAGCACCCTTGTGAATATTTTCTGCTCGAGTAAATCTGTGAAGAATTACAGAAGAATGCATCATGAATCTACATTTCCCCACCAGGAGAATCAACAACTTGGGAAAAGAGATGTGGAAGCCTGGGGACAGTAATGATCTTATAAAGGCCTAAATGGTTCTATGGTTTGCTAAATGGTTTTAGGAAAGCCACTGTTAGCTATCAAACTTCTTCTACCTTTAACGAAATTAAATTTTCTTATTTAGAAAATTTATTTTAGATAATAAATAATATATTTAGAAAATTTAACGAAATTTTCTACCTTTAACGAAAATTCATCTAAATGACAAGATCACTATTGCATTTTACAGTGCTTATTAAAACTTTAAAATCATTTCTATTGAAAATAATTATAGGGAACCCTTTTTCCTATATTTTAATAAAATGGTTTATATTACTATCCTTTTATATATTTTGTATATTCCCACTATATATCTTATATTTACTGCAAACCAATATCCCACAAAATGTGCAGATTTCTCAGGAATACTTGACATTTACTGTGGTATCACCTGAAAGAGAAAACTGACTCTTATACAACAAGAACCATGACACTCTGAAGAATAAATTCTTACAACTTCTTAAACGTGATTTTCTTTATGATACTGTTTGTACACCAAGGCTCTTTTATCAGCAGAAACTTTAATATGCATGGGATTTTTCAAGAAGATATTTCAATCTTCTTGAAATACATATTCAGGTATTACATATGCATCCCAAATTATACTGTGTCTAAACTATCATAGAGTAAAATGTTTTGAAAACTCTCTTCAGATCAAAGATCAAACAAAAGATATCAGTGAGGTGCCTCAGCCCATGAGACACTAATTTGCAATCTTTGATAAAGGAACAGCAGAAATAAGTCTGAGCCAAGTCAAGGACATTAGAGTTTAAAGGATGAGAAAGCCAATGAAAGTGTGTGACTGCAAGACTTCATTCAAGAAATATGTGTTTTAGAAGAGTAATTTGTCATTTTTGAACAAGAGGAAACAGTAGAAGATTGTTTTATATGCCTTTCTAGAAGAGAAACAATAAGGGCCTATATTCCACTGGTATTTTGAATAGGGAAATGGAAATTAAGAGACGATACAAGGAAGAGATGTCAGGACTGGATGAGAAATTGGATTTAAGGGTTAAAGCAAAAAAGTGGAACAATATAAGGTTTAAGTTTTTAGCATGAATGACAGGAAGAATGGTAATATTATGAAAATAAGAAGGGTACACATTTGAGGAAAATCACAGGTTCATATTTGTTGGATTTAGAGTGATATGGTATATCAAAATGGAATGTGGAATCTGGAATTACTTGCATAAAAATATTAAGGCAGACCATCAGGCAAAAGTCGCTAAAGATGGAATGAGCACTGGGTGTTATATGCAACTGATGAATCTCTAAATTTTACCTCTGAAACTAATAATATGCTATATGTTGATTAAATTGAATTTAAATAAAAAATTTAAAAAAAGAGAAAAAGAATCAGAAAGAGGATCAAAAGACCTAGGTCTGCCTGAATTTTGGGAATCATTTGTATTTTTAAGATTAGAAAAAGAAGCCATTAACAAATAAGAAAAGATCTAACAAAATTTAAGAATAGTAGCAAAATAATATAGCACCATTTAAAAGAAAATAATTCACTTATTCCACTGGCTCATCAAAACAAAAACATGCGAATAAGACCCTTTAATCACTAACATTCTTTTTTTTTTTTAAAGATTTTATTTATTTATTTGAGAGAGAGAGAATGAGAGAGAGAGAGCACATCAGAGGGGATAGGGTCAGAGGGAGAAGCAGACTCCCTGCCGAGCAGGGAGCCCGATGCGGGACTCGATCCTGGGATTCCAGGATCATGACCTGAGCCGAAGGCAGTCGCTTAACCAACTGAGCTACCCAGGCGCCCTAACATTCTCTTTTTTAATGATTAAGGATTTTATTGTATGTGAATTGTAAAACACAAAATATGGTAAACCACAAGTGTATGAAACATAAATTGAGAAGTACAAAAAAACAAAACAAAACAAACAAAACCAAAAAAGATGCCATTCCACGAGAGGGGACAGAAAGCTAGAGCTGCACTGGCTGTAGCTCAGAACTGGCACAGGAGCTGGTGGCTGAGCCGACTCTAGGTCTGGAGCTGACCACCTCTGATGCTGGTGGTGGATATGGGAATGGAGTTGGCACTAGACGTGTAGCTAGACCCAGCTCTAGAGCTGATGTCAAATCTGGCTCCAGTGCTAGAGCTGGTCATTGAACTAACTCTAGTTCTGGGCTGACTTTAAGTCTGGCACTGTTGCCAGACCTGGTATGAAAATTGGTGACAGAAATGACCCTAGAGCCTAGAGCTGGAGCTGATAGTAGCTCCGGGGCTAGAGCTAGAGCTGGAGCTGCCACTAAGTCTGGAGTCAGTAGGAGTGCTCAGGCTGGAGTTAGCTATAGCTCTGCAGCTAGCCCTAGCACTATTTCTGGAGCCAGTGCACAAGGTGGCTCTAGCTCCAGAGCTGCTGCTAGGATGAGTTCTGGAATTGCCCTCAGCTCTGCAGTTGCTGCTGGAGCCAGTGCTGCAGTTAATGATGGAACTCCCTCTATCCCTGGAGCCGGCTCTAGCTCTGCTCTGGAGCTGGTCTGGAGCTGATTCTAGTTCCAGAGCTGGCACTGCTTTCAGCTCTGGAGATGGAGGAGGACCCAGAGCTGTGTGAAGCTCTAGAGCTTGTTCAAGAGCTGGCCCAAACACCACAGGTACTGGAGCTGGTGCTAGAGTTGGCATAAGAGCTGGTGCCTAAGCTACTAATATCACTTTTGAAGTCATTACCTAGAGCTGGCAACCTGACATGAAAGACACAGACCAAAACAAGAGTACAAAAGAAATACCAGGAACAACAACAACACAACAAAAAAGGCAACCTGGAAAAGAGAGACTGAAACAGAAAAAAAAAATCTGTGATTACATGGTTGAGATATGTGAAGATATTGCAAACATCAAGAAAAGAAAGCTTAAAAGTCACAAACATTTCCCAAAAGTACAGAAGGTGCCAACAAAAAGATAAAGGGAAGCAACAACAGTAACAACAACAACAAAAATAAATAAGGAAATTGGAGGTTCTCCAATGGAAAGACCATATCCACTGAGTAGGAACTGTAGAAAGAGTGAATGGCGAAGAGTGAAAGGGGAACGTGAAAGACAGGAAATTATCAAATAAATTTAAAACTGTTCCCAGAAGTGAAAAATCTGACATAAAACCCCCAGCAAAGCACATTATCATAAAATTTTCCTTAACATGAGGGTTAAGGAAAAGGCTAACATGAACAAAAAAGTTTGTACAAAGAATCAAGAATAAGAATGAAACTAAACTTCTCAACAGTAAAGCTAGAAAAGGGAAGGAAAGGAAACACTGCTCGCACAGTTATGGAGAACATAACACTCCGAACACAATATCCACCCAAACTCTCCATAACGTCTGAGGATAGACTAGTTTCAGACATGCATAAACATGTGTTTTTCATCCACTCTCTTTCCAGAACCTAGTGATGGTGTACTCTGCCAAAACGAGGGTGTCTCTCCCACAGGAGAGACAAGATTACGCTCTGACAATTACTGAACCTCAGGGACCTAAACAACAAAGATGTATTTCTGCTAATGCTCCAGGTCCATTGCAGGTGTTCCCCTCTGCATCATCATCAGCCTCACTCTGGGAGCCAGACCGACAATGCAGCCATTGTCTGGAACACTGTTGGCAGCCAAGGTGGAGATAGTTAATTTTATCAGATTACAGAGAGTAAAAAATTTTGAATGAAAACTTATCATTGTCATGTATATATTTTTGATGTCAGAGTTGTTTTTATATTTTATAAGCAGGCAATATAATTCCCGAGTTTGTTTGATGACAATGTAATGCTATTGACAGGCTTTGTTATTTGAGTTCAACTTCTTCCTCAGAAAGGCTGAAGGGAGAGTTGCTCTTTTCTCAAAATTCTTACCTAATTCAGAGCTCACATAATAGGCTCTATCTTGCTCTTCTGTCACTTCTGATTATCCTGCTTTTCTTCCCTCAGATGTAAGTAGATACCATATAGTTATGTGACACAATTTTAAAACAACATAAACTGAGATACCAAATTTCCAATATGGAGTTCAACACTAGCTAGCTTAAAAGTATTTTTCTGTATGTCTCTAAACCCCAATTTACTCTTTATATGTTTTATGTGCACCTTATACGATTAGATCTTAGGTACTGCATCTTTGAAGGAGGAGCCACATTTTATTCATTTATAGTAACTAATGGGCCAGAAGAAATAAATGATCTAATTTCTACAATGACTATACTACAGCATTAAGGCAATGAGAGGTCAATTCTATTAGTTTAGTGACATTGGATGGAAAACAAAGAAAAAAAATCCTATGAATAAAATTTAAGAAATACTATATTCCCTATTATCTTTTTTCTAGGGTCTATTAGTTATTTGCTAGCCAAATTTGAGTATTTTCTTCCCTACTGTAGAAGACTACTGGGTCATACATTAACATGTTATGAATGGGAATAAAGAGTAATTCTGCAGGCTTTGACCTAAGTAAGGGTCAAAGTGGATTCCATCCAATGTTAGAAGAGTATAATTCAACTTCTAAAGGCTTTCAAAATTCCTCAGTAACTATCATAACCAATTTACATAATTTCAATTTATCAAGTCAATTTCTGTTAACCATATTAACTAATATTAACAATTTGTGAGGTCACAAAAATGTTACCAATTGTCTTTCTTTAAGAGGGTTTAAGGTTTTCAATTTCCAGATTGTGGTAGGAAATATAAAAGTCCGAGGCAGGAGATAAACTAAGTCCCAGGATATACACAGTAATCTCTCTGGCATCTGAGGGGAAAAAAAAGTCAAGTAATTTAATTCAAAATTATGAGTAATATAGGAATAATATGAATATGAATTCTAAAACAGAAGAACATATAATGTTTGTGCTTCCAGTGGGTTGCATAGGGTACAGTTATGCTACCCTTTCCACTCCTCCCAACTATGCTGCATCCCAAGGGGCTGCTTCAATAGAAGAGTTGGAGAAGTAATGACCTAAGCCATACAAATAGTACTAAAACTAGAAATTTTAAACATGTTTGCATCAGTGGTTGTCTGGAATTTAGCATGAGACTTCAGTCTCTCCTGGTTTTGGTGAATTTTAAACAAACAGATTCCACAGGCAATGAGGAAAACACAGAATTTTTTCTTTCAACCACTTAAAAAGAAAACTAAATGAGAGAGAGAAAAGAGGATAACAAATATTCCTCACAAGATGAAGTATATTTTCCCTCTCAGAAAATGTCAGGATTGAATGTATTTTTAAAGCTTATTTAATAATTTCTGAATGACAGTTGTAAAAGCACCAATAATTATTTGGGCAACTTCATTTTAAAATTCCAAACTCAGTAAAATATGGTACCCAGTACTGAATAGTAAACAAAAACATAGAAGTGCAAAGAAAAAACTGGAATGTGAAGGAAAAAGTATCCTATAGGAAAAGCATAACTTGTAACAATAGTTTATGTTGGCAAAACAATAAACCTTTTTCTTAAGGTTTTATTTATTTATTTGAGACAGAGAGAGAGCACAAGCAGTGAGTGGGGTGAGGGGTGGAGGGAGAGGGAGAAGCAGGCTCCCCACTGATCAGGAAGCCTGGCACAGGACTTGATCCCAGGATCCTGGGATCATGACCTGAGCTGAAGGCAGAAGCTTAACTGACTGAACCATCCAGGTGCCCTGACAAAGCAATAAATCTTAAAGTGTGTAAAAATAAATGATTATTTTAAAACCTTGGAAATGCGAAATGGGATCAATCCTAGATCATTATTTTCTCAATGATTAATACTTTTGTTAATCAGAAAATATTCCATCTGAAATATAATTACTTATATTTTGTAGTGATTTACTCACACACGTCTCCCCACTACATCATAAATTCGTTAATGAAAGGAAGGATCTTGTTTTTTTTTTTTTAAGATTTTATTTATTTATTTGTCAGAGAGAGAGAGAGCGTGCACAGGCAGAGGGAGAAGCAGGGTCCCTGCTGAGCAAGGAGCCTGATGCGGGACTCGATCCCAGGACACTGGGGTCATGAGCTGAGCCCAGGGCAGACGCTTAATCAACTGAGCCACCCAGGCGTCCCAGGAGGAATCTTGTTTTATTTAACTGTGCATACCTACTAAGTAGCAAGTGTCTGGCATACTGTACAAAATCAATGTATTTTTGTTGTTGAACTGAATTTAATCCTCCCAAATCAAGGGTATCACTTAAATTTATGGTTCTCAATCTGGTTGAACAAAAGAATCAACAGGGGAGTTGTTAAAAAGTACCAATCATAACAGAATAATCTCTAAGGATAGGGCCCAGGCATTGGTATTCTAAAGGTTCCCAAATTATTTTGATGTAAAGTCAGTGTTGACAACCACTGACTTAGGTCATCTTCCTCTTAGAACAAGACTGCACACATAAAAACCTCAAAGTGCTTAACTTGCAAGCAGAGAGTAATTTAATCATGAGGTGATGTATATATTTTCCTTCAAGTTGTTCAATTATTTAAATTTCCTTCTACTAGTCTGTAAAATAGTATATTATTGCATCATAATTACATCATAATTTACACCATAATCATTGAAGTATCCACATCTCTAAAATAACACCATTACAAAGGTCCTTTTCAACTGACACGGCATTTCATTCCCACAAATGGTATTTTTGTAAGACTGAAAGTGTTAACTTATAGTGACTGTAAAAAAATGTGAGTAACGAATGATGCTAGGCGATGATCATATACCTTTATGTTGATGCACATTTGATTTTGCATTTCAAAAAGTGGGTTTTGTTAAAGATTTATTTATTGAGAGAGAGAGAAAGAAATTGAGAGAGAGAGAGAGGAAGAGGGATAGAGAATCCCAGGCAGACTCCACGCTGAGCAAGAAGTCTGATGAGGGGCTCAATCTCATGGCCCTGAGATCATGACCTGAGCCAAAACCAAGAGTTGGACACTTAACTGTCTCAGCCACCCAGACACACCAAAAAGTGTTTCTTAAATGTACATTACTATGTAACCGATTCTATGAGTTTCTAAAGAATAATTAGGTAAAATATTGAAAGAATGACAAGAAAAGTACTTAGCATAGAAAGGAACTAAGTGTTGTGGTTACGGACATATAAACTACGTTGAGAGTTGATAAATGAGATATAGCTGGACAGGGAAGATACTTTAATCACTATCTTAGCTTTCTAACAATTCTCTCTGACATGCAGACTTAGAGAAATTACTTAAAACAAGGGAAATGGATACATGAGAATGTACAAAAGGGATAATAACTTATTGTCACGAAGACAATCTTTTGGCAATGACAGGGAAAAAAGTGTACTTTAAAATTGTGTCTACAAATCATTCCAGAACATCTTCTGCCATTTAAGAAAACACACACATGCACACACACACGCACACAGACATGCACTCATTCAACTACTGAAAAAAAAGAGAAGGTGTAAATTAAAAGTAGGCATCAAATTTTTGTCTTCATGGGAAACATACTAAACTGGGTTTGAGTGCCTGCAGAGATCTGCCCAGTCTTTAGACAGTTTTGTCATAATTTTTTAACTCTTCTGTTTGGATGCATAAAATTTCCTCAAGATGAAGGATTTTTTCAGAGAATTGGATATCAAGTTAAGGATCCTTTGAAACTAAACACTTTGAAGACAAATAGGTTCCAGAAGGATGACAATGAAATCCCTATGTTCTCTTCAATAATCACTTCATGGTAGTTAGATGACCTAGTAGAAATCTCAGACACAGGACATAATTTTTTTTTCCCATCTATTTCAGCTCAATGCATATTTCTCATTCCCTTTGGCTTTGTATACAATTAGGTAAACCAACTTAATGTCCTTAAAGACTCAATCCATCTCAAAATCTTTGAAAATATAGAAAATATTTCAAGGTAAAAAAGAGAGGTTAAATTGAGACCTTGTCTTCAGGAACTCCAGAACTGATTTTTTACTTGCTATATCCTTAATGTCTACTTATCATTAATGGCCATTAAAAGTTGGCAAGTGCCTCAAAAATTTTTCTAGTGAATGTTCATTATAACTGGCATGCTTATTAATTCTCTGCAGTAAGTTAGAGAAATTAGTAAGTATAAGGACTGAAGTAAAAATATACTATATATAGAGAAAACCAGACATAAGTCATGTTTTCAATGTATACAAAAATAAACTAATGAAAATAAACATGCAAGTATTCAGTGTATCATTTGTTTTCATTTTCATTGCTTATTTTTGTGATCTTACTAAAAGCATTATAGGTAAAAGTGGATATAAGAAGTGAATAATTAATCTTAGGGAGATTATTGATATGAATGTCAACCACAGAAAAACCATTAGGTAATATGGAAATACATCTAGTTGGTTACTAAAAGTTGGTGTATCATATAAAAAGGTTTCCCTGGATCCTAAGAGATCACTAAATTATGTAAATACTTTTAACACAACTTTTTATTACAAATATTCTTATGTGTGTGTATATATGTATATATATGTATATGTGTATACATATATATACACACATATACTTGTATTTCTAATGAAAAATAATCTAGGTTGTTTTACGAGATATTTTTTAAACAGTTTTTTCTATAACTGTGAATATATATAATAAACAAATTGAGGATACTTCTTCCTTGGTAAGAAGACATCTGCTACTGGAAATGATCAGAAAAACATCAAGAAATGAAACCTTTATTAAATATAAAAATAGAGGAAATATTTCATATTTTCTCTTTAGGTAGGAAAACAGTAAAAGCTAGGATAGGATTTTTTTTTTAATTTTTTTTGAAGGTTTTATTTATTTATTTGACAGAGAAAGCGAGAGCACAAGCAGGGGGAGCTGCAGAGGGAGAGGGAGAAGCAGACTCCCTGCTGAGCAGGAAGCCCAAAGCGGGGCTCCATTCCAGGACCCTGGGATCATGACCTGAGCTGAAGGCAGATGCTTAACCAACTGAGCCATCAGGTACCCTGAGAATAGGATTTTTAAAAATAAACTTTGATTTGTGCCTTTTTAATTAAAAAAAATAAAAATTTAAATTAAAAACTAAAAACAAATATGCAACATTTAAAATATTAGGGTTTGGGGCACCTGGGTGGCTCAGTCATTGGGCATCTGCCTTCAGCTCAGGCCATGATCTCAGGGTCATGGGATCGAGCCCCACATCGGGCTCCCTGCTCGGCGGGAGGCCTGCTTCTCCCTCTCCCACTCCCCCTGTTTGTGTTCCCTCTCTCGCTGTGTCTCTTTCTGTCAAATAAATAAAATCTTTAAAAAAATATTAGGGTTTAATACATTTAAATATGCAGTTTAAGATTTAGTGCTAATGTGGTTTTGAAGAACATCAGTTTGATAGAACAATAACTTTTAAAACTTGACAATAAAACAAAATCCTATACTGGTCTGCAATCAATGAAAGAACAAGGACTGTCTTTCTTTAATTTCCATGAATTATCATGAAAAAGGTATTTACTTTTGTTCAACAAAATTCATTTCCTGAGAGCTTACCACATGTCTGAGTCATGACTGATGTACTACTATTTTCTCTTAAGTTGCACTGTACCGTTAATATCACTTTTTTGATGATCTTTGAGTGTCATATTTTTCTAGAGCTAAGAATTAGTGTATCAGTAGATTAATTCTCAAAACATTATAACTTCAGAAAAGTATATGGTAAAATATAAAGGAAATTATACCATTAGCATAAGAGCTCCAGACTGTATTCAACTATGGCATAAAAGTGCTGGGTATTACCAAGCTATGCAAGAATAGCTTCTCAAACACTGTTCATATATAACCTAATGATACAATAGACATTTGATAATTCTCAAGATGTACACCCTAAGGCCTTTGTACTTAGTCATGTTTTGAGACTACCACCTAGACTTATACTATATCCCACAACAAAAGATCATTATAAAAACTGCCTTATTTTCAAGAATAAATAAAAAACAACCATGCTGCTTTGAGCTGTTGATGCTTTGTTGCTGCTTAGGCTAATTCATTGCCACATGCTGAATTTGTAGCACACATGATTTCAATTCATGCCATGGTAAAATAATAAATCACACTATTCCAGTTATCTATGTTACCACTTATGAACAGAAGAAACTTTCAGTGTTAAATCCTGAATGCTAAGACCTTGGTGTGCTTCGTTGGCATAAAGCAGAATTATGTACAGTTATATTAAATATTTTATATTTACTCATGAATAATCATGTAGCAATAGGTGTATAAGCCAGTATAAGAATGTTAGTGTTGTAGAAACTTAGATCTCATCATTTTTAGCCCACTGCAAGAATCTTTGACGCACAATTAATTAGCTGATTTTTGCTTGGACACCTACAGTATTCTGGGATCCTGGAACAGCTTGTTCTACTTTGGGACTATATTAATATTAAACAAAGAAAAGCACAGATATTCATATATGAAAGGGAGAGCTGTGGTGACCAAGATAGCAACTATTACTCACATGTGGCTATTACAAGTACTTGAAATGCAGCTAGTAGGAATTGATATGGGGTCTAAATATAAAGTGTATACCTGATTAATTTTAAATGATTGATAAACTTGTGTGGTGTTTGGACTTCTGAACAATGACTTGTAAAGTTGGTTCCCTCAAGTAACTGTTACTTGTGAGTAAAATTTTGCTTGTCATTATAATTAATATAGGCTAGTAACAAGGTCATCAAACCAATTTAAAACAATAAAAGAGTCCACAAGTGTGTGTGTTTGTCTTCACACACATCTATCCAATTTGAAAGACTTAGTATAAAAAACAGGCATATAAAATCTCAATTATTTTTATATTGATCACATGTTGAAGTGATACTTAGGTTAAACAAAATATATTATTAAAATTAATTTCACCTGTTTCATTTTTACCTTTTTAAATGTGGTAATTAGAAAATTCCAATTGTACATGACTCAACGTTTCATTTTTTCAGACAATGCTGCTCTAGAGTACCAATTGGGAAAGCAATTGGTAAACAATTGCTGCTATAAGAACAATTTCTGCTTATACTAATAATAAAAGAAATAACTTTGCATTTACATGTAGAAATGTAGTTTGAAAGAATATTCATTCAATGATCAATTGTTATCACTCCTGGGTAATGAAAATATGAGGTAAGGGCAAATTTTATTTAACCTTCTACTATTCTAAAGTTGTTTTTCTTTTAGTGTACAGGAACTACTCTTGAATTAGATATCATCTTGGGCATATACGCTTAAATGATTTTCAACACGGGTACCAAGACCATTCAATGGAAAGAGAATGGTCTCTTCAACAAATGGTGCTGGGAAAACTGGATATCCACATCCAAAAGAATGAATTTAGATCCCTCCTCACATCATATATAAAAAGCAACTCAAATGGATAAAAAACCCAAATTTAGGAACTAAAACTATTAGAAGAAAATACAGTGGAAAATTTGCATGACCTCGGATTTGGCCATGGGTTAAAAAATATGATACCAAAAGTATAAGCAACAATAACAACAAAAATAAACAAACTGGACATCACTGAAACATAAAATTTTGTGTGTCAAAAATCACTATAAAGAGAATGAAAATAACCTACAGGAGAAAATATTTGCAAATCATATACTTGATAAGGATTTTATATCCAGAATAAAAAACACATAAAACTCAACAATAAAAAACTCAATTAGAAAATGGAAAAGGATGTGAATAGACATTTCTCCAAAGAGGATACACAATTCGCCAAGAGATGCATGCAAAGATGCTCAACATCATTAGTCACTAGGGAAATGAAAATCAAAACCACAATGAAATACCACTTCCCACTCACTAGGATGACCATAATTAAAACAAGAATAACATATTAAAACAACAACGACAAAAAAGAGAAAATAACAAGGGTTGGAGCGGATATGGAGATATTGGAACCCTTGTACATTCCAATGTAAAATGTGCTGCCATCATGGAAAATTGGAAGTTTCTCAAAATGCTAAACAGAATTATCACGTGCCTCAACAATTCTACTCCTAGGTATATGCTTAAAAGAACTGAAAATAGAAACTCAAATAGATACTTGTAGACCAATACTAATATAGCAGCATTATTCACAACAGTAAGATGGGGTAAACAACCCATGTGTCCATCAAAAGATTAATGGATAAACAAAATGTGGGTACTGTACATAGAATGGAACATCATTCAACCATCAAAAAATGAAATTCTGATACATGTTATAACATGGATGAACCCTGAAAACATTATGTTGAGTGAAATAAACTAGACACAAAGGACAAATAAAATTCCACTATAAAATATTGAGAATAGGCAAATCAATGAGATAAAAAGTGGATTAGAGGTACCAGAGTCTGGGGGAAAGAGATATGGGGAATTACTGCATAGTGGGTACAGAGTTTTTGTTTGGGGTGTTGAAAATTCTTGGAAATAAATAATGGTAATGGCTACACAGCACTGTGAATATAGTTAATGCCACTGAAATGCACACTTAAAAATGGCTGAAAAGCACACTTTATGTTATATATGTTTTACCAAAATATAAGTATGTATATCAAATCATCCTGGGGACTGTGTTTTCTCTTTAGTCACGTATTAGCTTAATAAGTAATAATAAATATATATACTATGTGTTGGACAGTTTGTTAGGTGTGCATGGCATAATGGTGAATGGAAAAATAAAATGAACTTTGTTATGGTGAAATTTGTAGTGTAACTGAAATGGATAACATCCATAAAGTAACCTTGGAAGACTTTAAGGCTCTGCATCATCCTTAAGAAGTCTTTCCTTTTGAATAGTTTGAAATAGATATTCTGTAATTTAAAATACTTTCCACAAATATTAATATACTGATGACACTATACATAACTAATTTTCTCCACTGGCTGAATGGAATGCTTCCAAAAGAGAGGAAATACTGGACATGATGCTTATCCTAAAGGGAATTCCAATTAAATGGACAAAGACAATCATGCCTGTGTCACATGTAAGAGCATCCAATTAAAACATGTAAACAGGTACCTATATTTACTATATAAATATATGTACATCAAGTGCTAAGGGGAATGATGGAGTGATTAGAACCACATAATCATAAATGAGAAAAGCTTTATGAAAGAAAGATTTTGGAAATAATTGAGAAGATATGAGGTAATAATAACAATTCTATATTTTGGTAATGGTAGTGGTTACATCAGTATAAGGAACGAAATTGCTTTGATCTATATACTCACACAAATGAATGCATGTAACAGTGAAACAGTAAAATAATGCTGTGACACATGGAACTCTATGCACTATTTTTGCAACTTACTGTGAGTCTACACTTATTTAAACAATGGAAGAAAAAGAGGACACCAAAAATTACTAATCACACAATAGCTTTAAAAATAAAGTATGTTGAAATATACACAGGATGAAAGTAAAAAAAACAAAACAAAACAAAAAACAACACCGAAAAGCAAGAAAATGTATAATAGTGGTAGGGCTGTGAAATGCATACACATTGTTTTTGTTATTTTTCAAAGTTGTGGTAATATGCCTGAAGAATTTATATAATGTAAACAGAAAAATAGACATGGCAGAAAACAAACATGCCAAAATAGAAAGCAAAGGGGTGGATATTGTGGCAAAGTATGGTAAGGGGTTTTGGGTCAGAGAGGTGGTCTCTCAGTCACCCAGGGAAATGGGTTTACCTCAGAATATGCTACATTCTTTCTCCTCTGCTACAGAAATTATAGCTCTTAAGGATTATTCTACAGGTGGCCAAGGCTTACTGATTTCTTTTTGTCTCAATTTTAGTAAAATTATAAGAATTCAGACAGGAGAAAAGGACTATTGTTTCTCATATTTTACCATTTACATACAGATAAGCTCAGAACTTCCTGTTCATCATCATTTTTCTTCAGTTTACAATTGGGGTTGGATATGAATTAATTAATATACAAGGATGAAAGTGTTATATCATGTTTGAGTATCACATATAGTATAGGTAGCTTAGAAAATAAATATTCTGTAATATAAAAGTGATTGACTCAAAATTTATTATACTCCCTAACTTCTCTAGGAGTTGAAATAAAAGAAATCAATAATGAAAGACCACATGGAAATAATCAAAAGTAATTTGAATTGTATGTTCTTTAAATCTTTTGATTAAATTTTCATTGAGAGATGTCATAAATAATTGGGTAAACAGATAGTTGAGTCTGCCCTCCTGTTGCAATTGTGCAGTAGGTATTCTCCCCAAGACACATACAATGGAAATTTTCTGATTATTTCATACTTATATGGTCTTTCTTTTTCCTTCAAAATGTCTATACTTTTACTATATATTTTCTCCATATTTTCTAATAATTTTATTATAACCCAAGATGACAGTAATCTTTATGCATCACTATATTTTCCATTTCCTACTAAACTTCTATTTATATTTAAGACATATTACAACCTTTATGGTAAGAAAGATGATATATTCATAACAATTCCAAAAAACTTTAAATGCCTAATGTGCCCCTTTAACTTTGAGATGACATTATACCAGAGATAAAAGTTGGGGTCAGGCATTGTCCAGAGAAAAAGGCAGGGATTTATTAGATATTCAGGAATGAAACAGTGGCTTTATTACTTCTAAAAACAGAGGCAGAACTTGTGAAAACAAACACCAGGAACTAACCAATGCTAATCACAAGTTAGAAATTTGTTATCAACCTCAATTCTATGCTATTAACATACTACAATATTTATATTAAAAAATACCCCCAAGGAAATATTGTTTCATATACTGCCTGGAAATGAGTTAACTTCCCACATCACAAATTAAACTCAAATAAATATATTGCATGGTTACGTAATTTCTGGTGTGCTTTAAATGAATCTAGACACTACTCTACCTATGTCACAGGTTTGTTTCTCTCCAGACCTTTGCTCAGTTTCCCCAGCCTGAATCTTCTTCCTTGCTTACGCTGTGTGGAAAGTCCATTAACTGCAATGGGTCCATCTTTCGTCTATCTCAATAAAGCTTCCCACAAAAGTCTTATTGTTGCTTCATAGGACCAATTTTTTGATCCATATGTAGTATCTGATTATATTCAACTTAAAATATCATGTCACATTTTTTTGGTCATTGATTTCAAATTCAGCTATGTAACAGGAAAGTTTCACAGATAACACCAGACTCCTTTTAGAAATGAAAGAACGTTATCAATAAATCTTCAATAACCATCGCAATGCTAATATAAAAGAGCAGTCACTAAATAAATGTGACATAATTTCATCAGATAACTAGGATTTCATATTTCCAAAGATGCTTTTAAAAAGTCTAGTCCATCTCTAGTTTTCTTACACTTATAATCTCACTATACACATCCAAATTTTTTTCAATACTTGGTACTCATGAATGAGTATGCATTACTAGGTCTCCATATTCATCTATGTTTTTTTTTTTTTTTTTTTACCTCCCTCTTTTGGTTTATTATAGTTAGAAGAAAAGTATGGCTTTTTCCTTTGTACCATCTGAATAAACTATCAAATTGGAGAACAAATGAAAAATTTAAAAGTTCAAAGTCCAAATCATTTGAAGAAGGAGACTGTTCTTCAGTTGTGGTTCTTTTGTAAGTGCTGTGTTTAGAAGTCCTGGGTCAGAGCCTTGATTACATCAGTGAAGTCAATAAAGTCCTTTTTACTTAAGTATATGAAGTATTTAGAAAAACAAACAAAACCACAAAATAATTCATGTTAGTAACTTCATACACAAATCCTAAAGACACTTGGAAGGCTGACTTCTATTTTATGTTACTTATACATTTTGGGGTTTCCAATGAGAATAAAAATGATTTATTAAGCATACCTTTTGCTTAATCAGTACTTCAAGTCAGAAAGTACTTGAATATTGAGAGACATTACGTTTTACATAAAAGTTTCTCAATTTATAAAACATTTTCTATTGACAGATAAGGCACAGAAAAATCCAAGTGACATCTGCTAAGCTTTACTTAGGAAAACTTAAAGAAATCCTGTGGGATAACATCACTCAATTTTTCCTGGAGTACCTCTGATGGAGACTTCCTAAAAAAAAAAAATCTGGAAATAATTAGAAACTATTATAGTACCTAAAAAGTTTACTTGAAAACTAAATCTGCTATTCATCAAAGAACATAATACACTCAGAATAATGTAATGGAAAAATAAGGCACACATATAGAATGACATAAAGCACCTCAACCAAATCTGATTGCAAAACATAAAAAAAAGAAAAAAAAGGTTGACAGAAGAAAGTATCAGACCTGTGATACGTGAAGAACTCTGTAGGAGACCCTGCACTTAACTGATTAAGCAATGATTTTGTTAAAACAGTATATATTAATTATTTTACTAATTTTACTTTATTTCTGTTCATTTTACATCCAAATGACAAGAAACCATTTTTTTAAAAAGATACTAAGTACAAGTTTAATACAAATTTAAATGGAAGAAGAATTAATAGTTAATTCTTAAGATTTACTTTTGTGTCTTAAGATCTGCATGGAGAAGAAAAGTATCCAAAATACAGTAAAAATATTTTGGGTATTTCTGGAGCAATAAATGCAATATAATGATAATGCTAATAGCTTCTTAAAACTTAAAATATGTTCTCTACAGAGACCTAAAATTCCACTGGGGGGTAGACTGGATGGCATGTCCCTTGGAGTTTAAAAGGCTGTCCATATGAAATGAATTATCCTTGACAAGTACCTTCAGACACTTGTAATATGATCTCATGTAAATTTAGACCATATTTTGCACACAAACCAGTGGCAATAGTAAGTTTATTCAGGAGCTCAGATAAGAAGGGAAGAAAAACTGATATCCTTAATAATAGTCGTTAACATGAAATTTCCGAAATGAAAAGCATAAAAATAAAAGCATCTAATGTATTGTAGCAAATGAAAGAAAAACAAATATTAAGAGAAAAGTTGCATTTTTTTTCATTTTCAACCCCTAGCTACCTAGTCTCTCCAAACAAAATTTCATCCTTCAATAGTTTATTTAAATTTGGAAAAAGAAAAACACATTTTAAGTAAATAAATAAACTGGAAAATTCCATTTACATTGGAATTTTAATAACATAATATAATCAAAATATTATAATAAATCATAACAACATAGAGCTATAAATATTTACAAGAAGCTGACTGTACAATAAAACAAAAGGACAACTCAGAACTCTGTAGCTTTAAGGATTCCTCAGGATTGCCTTGTGCCTTGGCACAGACAGCCCTACAAACTTTGCTAATTCTCCTGGGATCGGCTCCATTGTCCAAGAGATGCATTAAGGCCTGTACAAGAGAACCCAGCTTTGGAGAGTGCTAGGCCAAGCAAGCTCCACAGCATCATTAACTTTATTTATTTTTCTTTATCAGAAGTCTGCTACTGCTACGGTTGTCCTGCTAATGGATGAAAATAGGATATAGATCATCTTGAATTTGAGCGGTAGAGAAAAATGACAGATTATTTTAAGAAATTTTAAAGGCATGTGTATTTTTTTGTGGGTCCGTAAAACCAAGATTTTATATAACCATGGAATAATTAATGATTGTCAAAAGTGGTTTTATAAGCTAATTTCACAGTAGAATAATAAATTCCTCCCACTTGAACTGTATTAAAGAAAGATTATTACTCAGTTATATCTTTAAAAATATTTTGTGGAAAGCAACACTTCAGGTTTAACAAAATAGCAAAACAACTGGAACTATTTTTTACAAATGTACATTTTGTAGTCACTTAAATGAGGTATATTTAATCAATTAACCACTATATAACTACTGTATATTTAAATACACTCTGAATTATTTAAAAAATTCAACTTAAAAATCAAACTGAGAGACATGTTTATAATATTGCTTTGCCGAAACACTGAAAGAAAGTGCACTGCATAGAGTGCTGAAATTTCTCACTCTTCCTTTCAATCAATATCTGAGGCAAAGTTTCATCTCTAGGGCCCTTAATGGCAGGAATTCCTGGAGCCAGCAAATGAGTAATGTTAAACCTATGATTAGATGATGAGGCCATCAAAGACACTAGACCCTAATGCTACATTCTTCTTTATTTCTCAGAACTGCAGTAAAACCCTGAGCTAAAGAAGAAGGAATTTTTTCTCCACAAAAGCATTTTTTTTTATTAAATAAATGTACATCACCAAGAACCTAAAAGGCCCAACAGATCTCTCAGAATGTCTCTTGAACTCAGGACTCTGGCATTAGGTAACAATTCTCAAACGCCCTGCAGATGAACTCCTGCCAGGGATGCTGTTTTCTTTAACTTCTTCCTTATTAATATTCTTCATATTCTTCCCGGCTGAAAAGGAGGGAATGGACCTAATGGTTTCCCTATGAATATATTCTTGAAGAAAGTAAACCTGAAGACTGGAAATCAATAGGTAAGTTTTGGTTGTTTTGTGTTTGCTAATATTTTAAAGGATCAATTGAAGCCATATTGTTTATTTGGGAGTTAGCTGCGGCTTTGGGCAGACCTCAAGGTCAGTAACTAGAAACAGTTTAGATGTATTTTTCTATTGAGGAAACTAAGAATAAATGTAATAACTACCTATTATAAACATATATAACCTGTCTTTCTTGTTCTCACATTACAAAATATTTAGTACTTATATGAAAATCAGGATCATTAGGGGACTTGACAGAGCTGGCAAGAAGAAAGACCACTGGGTCCCTAATTTCAGTTATCAGAAAAATGTTATATATATATTTTTAGTTTCTTGTAACTGCTAAGAAGAAAGAATACCCAACGACTACAAATTCTATTTAAATAATCTGATTATTAAAGATAAACAGCACAAGCAGATTTTTAGAATTTACACTGAAATATACAAATTACATTAAAAAAAGAAAGCAACCAGGTATTGTATCAAAGACCACTCACTAATGAGCTATATTTTATATCACGGCTATTGCATGAAGAAGACTTTGTTTTCATTATCTGTAATCTAATAGAAGAAAACATGTAATAATAAATGTCAGAATTATAAATTCTACTGTACCATTTTTAAAAGGTAGAATGTAAAGAAGGGTATCAAAAGATCTATAAGAGATTTTACATACATATATGCACACACACATAGAGATATATATATATTTTTTGCAAATAGGGGACAATAGAAGGATAGAAAGGTGGGCAAGAATAAGACAGCTAAAGAGAGTGGAAGAAGGGAGAGGGAGACTGAATCAATATTTACATGGTATGATCATCTGCATAAAAATATATCTTAAATTATTTTCTTCATCGATGGGATAAGAAATGGAAGTTTTAAAAATATATAAACATATACATATATATATGCACATGCATCCTACTGCTAATGACAAGAAAAAAAAAACCTCATGTAGTTTAATGTAATCCAGTGAAAGAGATTTCCTACCTGAGAACAAAGCAGCATAACAAGCTCAACCACAGACGTGCTAGATTTCATACAAACGAGGCCTGCAACAAAGAAAGGTTGAACAAAATGAAATTACCATGGTAGAAATCATCATTCCAAGTTAATTCATTATGTAATTTTAATTTACAAAAACTTTCTTTAAAATAGAACTCCTAAAATAAAACAAATGGAAACATTCACTAACACATATTTTTTATGGCATTAATTTCAAAATATTCAGATATTCAAGAAGATGTAGAAAACATACTAAAAACTGACTTTATGCTTGGGTTATTTATTTGGTCAAGGCATTTCTTATATATAAATAGTGGAAGGTAGTTATTGGAATTGGTGAGCTTGTTAGAGCTACTTTTAATCCAATTACATTCCCTATGTGATTGTCTCCTGGAGTAAGGAGCAATAATCAGTGAAGATCTTCCTAAATTTTCTTCTAAAAAACAAAATTAAAATAATTTACAAATAAATAACTCCCCATAGGTTGTCAGTTGTTAAATGTTTTTAAAATATGAAAAAATGAATTTCACACACAATTAATATGTTAAACAATGTTTATAAAATCTTCCACTGTTCTGTTTCCAAAGTCTCTGAACAGCCATCAGAAGAGAAAAGAATGAAATGTTGTAATTTGTACATAATAATGGCTACTACTCACTGTTCACTTACTGTGTGCTAGGCACTGTGTTAAGTGCCTTATATTCATAGTGTCATTTAATTCTTATTTCTACTCCGTTACATACTATTATTATACCCATACTACAGATAAGAAAATATTCTTCCTATAAACAGTTTAAACCTTAATTATTCATCAAGACATTTCCCAATTTAAAGGATGACTGCTGAATAACATGTAATAAGAAAGCAAGAAAGCAGATCATGGTTGGTAGTTTTTCTTAAAGTGCCAACAATGGAGGAAGATGTAACTAAGGATTAAGAACAATCTCGGGTTGAGAGTATAAAATCATGATGCTTACTAACGTAAAAAAGAGTTTTAAAATTTTTCACTTTTTAAGAAAATTAATGTTTGTTTTTTCTTTTCAGTGAGGACAAAAGTAATCAGTAAAAGCACTGGATAGCAAGAAATGCCATGGTCTTACATTAGTTGTTGCTAAACGGAAAGTTGAAGTGAAACCAGTTTTTTCTTCTTAAGGTGATTTCAATAAATAGTCTCAAATGCCTTCTAGGCTCTAGCATGTATATTTATTGTAGGTAGTGGATAAATACCCTTTTGTGCCCACCCTGCTAACGACCCTATCCTTATTGTACACATGACAGAAAAAGCTGTAAAAAGGCACTAGTATTCCATCTTATCAGATCTTTGGGCAGACAGTTAACTAATGAAATAAGAGGCAGATGTGAAAAGCTCATTTAAGAGACAATTGCTGTAATTGATCAGCAATTCTCATGCTCAGGAGCTAGAGAGTCAAAAAGATTAATGGGACATTTATCACCTGTTGGCTACTCAACTATCTGAAATTCTGACAAAGAAAAACTAAGGAAAAGGCCAAAGGACTATGCACAGCAAAAGAACCGTAATTATGATTCGTACTCCATATCAATTTAGATTTTAGACTTGCAGGCTAAATAAAGGATGACTATATAAAGAATTACCATACATTTATTCCATGTATTAGAATTTTTTAAATACATAACAACTTAAAGTAAAAATTAGGAAAAACATGCAATTGCATTAATTTCTGACTGATATTTTAAATGAACTTCTAAAAAACTCCTATGTAACAAGAATGTTCATAATTTTTACAAATTGTACCATACAGAAAATATAAACAAATGTTCCATCAATGTTTTGTTCAAAAGACATGACAACAATTAACAAGGATAGCAAAATTGCAATTTGCAAACAGTATGGCCATTGTGATTTCAACTTCATAGATCCACACCCCTTTATTAGTGTGTTTTGCCTAATTAGTTTTAAACAGAATGAACTAATGGATTCTCCTTAAAAAGAAAAAAAAAATCTAACCTTGACAATGAGAACACAAGCAGGGGCAATTCTGGAAGACTTATCAACTTTCAAATATTACACAATCACTTTGGTTGGAAGTATTTCTAGGTGTTAACAAAAGTATTTATTAAAACAAGTACGCAAATTCCACTGTTTTTTATTAGAAATACTAAAAATACAAGCAATGTCTGATGATATTCTATTCTTGCACACTTTCTAAATAAAGAAGTCTCCATATCTGAAGGTTTAAGATGTAGCAATAAACATGGTTTTGTATTAACTTTAATCATAAGCTCAAGAAAGCCACATTTATCTAGTGATGCTATAAATACTCAAGCTATATAAGCATAAGGCAAATATTTTATAAGTGTGTATTTCAAACAGGTTGATTTTATCCTTTTTGTATCTGGCAAGAAATTCATGATCAAATCAACTCATTTGGCATCTACTCATATAAGCAAAGTACAGTGTTAGCACTGAGGAATTTATAGTAATGGGTAAGACATTATCTACACCTTCCTATGTGCTCCATGTTTTAATTCAAATCTAAGATTATCTAGCATTTACCTGGGGCTTTTTCATTTACAAATCATTTTTATGTATGCTATCTCATTTGGTTCTCTTAATAACTCTTTGAGTTAGTTATTATTACCTCATATGATAGAAAAAATTAAGAGTCAGTGACTAGGTCAAGAGGTATCATTCAGTAAGTGGTAGAATTGGAACCCGAATTCAAGTCACCTAACTTGAAAGGTCATTTGATGTTTGCTGCAGAGCTATATAAATAATTAAATATGAATAGGATGGCAATATGTCTCTATGAGAAAGGTCATAATGGTTAATTCCAACTGGGATGATTTTGAGTTTTCTTGGAGAAGGTAGCATGTGTTGGTCAGACATGGGGACAAAAAGCACTATCTTTAGCAAAAGCACAGAGGGAGAAGGGAACAAAGGAAAAATCTGAAAGACCTTTATTGTTTGGGAGATGCATGAGTAGAATAGGTGGTGTTTGAAAGCGGGAATGAGGGCTATCATAAAATTCAAAGATAAAGATCGAAAGCGGTAAAATTGTAAATGTTTTTGAAAGAGAAAGAATTTGCAAGTTATAAAATGGGGGAAATGATGCTAAGCCTTAGTATTCCTATTCCATTATCACTTATCCCGCCCTGTCAACTGAGAAGTAGCCCCCAAAGGAGCTGTACACATTTGCCTCGCCATCAAAAATCTAGTTAGAGGCATTGGTCAGTTAATAGAATATTTTCATCAGCATATATACATTCACCAAAATAAACATTCTGACTAGGAATACTAATCCAATACTTTATACCATACAGGTTACCAGTATAAAATTAACACCTGGAGTGAAGACAATAAATATGTGAGCAAACGGGGCCCGTATGTAAAGGAGGTATTCGACAGTGAAGAAAACTATCTAGGAAGAGTTTTTGAATATATTATGAACAGCACTGTTGAAAGATAAGGTCAGCTAACTGAGTGGTTAACATACAAGCACTTGAGAAGATTAATTAGATGGACAAATTTGAGGTGGTCCAGATGCAAGAAGCAAAGAATGAATAGAACCAAGTAAACCATCATCCCAAACACTGGCAGTCTTTTAGGTGCCCCCCTACTAGGGGTAAGAAGTCAGTTTTATTTTCAGAATGACACTTCCTCACCATAAACAACAAAATAATCAAAACCCCACCAAAACCCACTAAAATGTAAGATGAATATGAAGTTAGAAGTTTGACCTTTGGGACAAAGCTATCTTTCTTTTTTTTTTTTTAAGATTTTATTTATTTATTTGAGAGAGAGAATGAGAGAGAGAGAGAGCATGAGAGGGGGGAGGGTCAGAGGGAGAAGCAGACTCCCCGCTGAGCCGGGAGCCTGATGTGGGACTCCACCTCGGGATTCCAGGATCATGACCTGAGCTGAAGGCAGTCGCTTAACCAACTGGGCCACCCAGGCGCCCCAAAGCTATCTTTCTTAATACAAGGAATACTGCAAGGTACAGTGATGCTGTTTTACTACAGAGCTGTCAGACTCTTCTTAGTCTATCTGTGAGTCTGACTTTATGTATCTGTAGAATTTGATCAAGTTAAAAGCCTTTCACAGCTTTAAAATAGTGTAGGCAAAGTGCATCCCTAGCAGGATGTTCCTCACAGTGGGAGGTAAAGGGTGTGAAGCCTTACAGTGATAAGCAAGGAATAATAGTCCAACCAAGAAATCATACTCCAAGCAAGAAATCACATGCATGGGGCGCCAGAGTGGCTCAGTTGGTTAAGTGGCCACCTCTTGGTTTTGGTCAGGTCATGATCCCAGGGGTCCTTGGATCTAGCCCAGTTTCCAGCCCCATGCTCAGCAGAAGAGTCTGCTTGAGGATTCTCTCTCTCCCTCTGCCTGTCCCCCTGCTCACACACACTCTCTCTCAAATAAATAAATAATAAATAAATAAATCTTAAAAAAAAAAAGTAATCACACCCATAAGCGGGACTCATCTTCTAAGCAGTGTCAGAATTTTCTTTCAGCAAGGGCCCTCTTCCAAGAGAGGAGACTCAGAGACATCTATGACTAGGGCAGGGCTCTGAGTACACTCTCATTAAATGCCAATTAAATGAATAAATCTTAGAGACCATCATCACTGAGTAACTTCTGTAGGTGACAGAGGAAAAAAATAAGAGTAATTTTTGGGGAATAAGCCCCAATTCATTCAAAAAGCATTTATTGAGTGTAATGTCTAATGTGCTAAATACCATGTCAGGTACTAAGTATAAAAAGAAGTGAGGAAAGTGGCACAGCTTTCGTAAACAAATAGCCATGAGATAGAATCCTAGGAGATACACAGAGAGCATAAAGTGTTAGAATCGCAGAAAGTAGTGAGCAACTCTGCTGAGGAGAATTTAGGGGTATGTGATATATCAGTTGGATGCTGTTGAGCTCATCTGGGCAAAAAAAGAAAGAAGGGAAAGTCATCTAAGGCAACAGAAATATGAGAGGTATAAAGAAACATGAAATAGCTAGTAAAACAGGGTTGGAATATTATGTTGGGTTGTTCAGAGGATGGAAGGCAAGGAGTGGAAATGAAGAGAGAGGGAGACAGGAAGCAGGGCCATATATGGTGTGGATTCCTAGTGGCAAACAGGGAGCCACTGAAGGACTCTAAGCAGGGGGCAGACATAATCCCATCTATTTGGAAAGATCCCTTTCTGTCAGTATATAGGATGAAATCCATAACTGCAAAGTCTAGTCAAGATAAGGAAAGCCTGAGCTGAAGGCAGTGGCAATGCAAATGGAGGAAGATGTGAAAGCCATTTTGGAATGAAACAATACAATATTTTTAGACAATAGAATATGAGCTTAAACGATAGGGTAAAGGAGCAGTGCTGAATGATGACACTTTTTACTTGAGCTAGAGAAAACAAATGAAGAAGGCATGTGGAAAGAGAGTGCTGGCTTTCATTCTGGATGAAATTAGGAATATAGGCAAAAAAATTAATGTTGAGCTTTAGGAGTTTTTTTTAAGTATAGATGCTGTAACTCTTACAAACCAGATATAAACAAATCAGGCAGATAGCATGCTGTTGAAGAAAATATAATTGTGTAATTTTTTTAAGAGCCCCATTAGCAGATAGACTACCAGTAATAATCCTACAAATAGTTTTAAGATCTACATTTTTCCATTTCTCCTCACAATAAAATATACAAGTTAGTTTTCCATCAAACAGACATGACTATTCTGGTAATTTGAATTTTAAAAATCAAGTCTTCCCAGGACTACTTACTTTTTAAATAACTTTCTAATGATTTTAACTTCCTTAAATTCCAAAATTCGTAGAGATTAAGTGGCACTGAAATAGTTTCATCTTAGTAATAAATGTTGAATTAGAACAACAGGCCTTGAAAGGAACTGTACAGGCTCACTAGGCTTCATTTGCTTTAGTATCAGTGGTGTACAGCTGGGGATTTCTTTGAAATTCTCTGTTCTATGTAGTTTTATAAAACATTATGAAGCATTCTGAAATACAGTGTATAACCACAAAGTGTCTCTTTTATGACCTCTACAATACTTACACATCTCTATCAGCATAATAGCAATTTCCTTTGTTTGTTTTTTACCAGCCTTTTACTTTTTTATCTGCAATATGCAATTTGTTTCCTTGTGTGTCACTCTGTATAATCCTGTATGTAACTACTTTCAGTTCTACCGTTTAAGTCATCTGAACTTCTTAAGGTCAAAACAAGAATTAGCAAACCAAGTAATTTGTGTGGCTTTCTAATTTAAAATAAAAAAACTGAAACCAAACAAAAAATCACTATTAAACATCCTTTGAAATAATAATGGCCTGAATATTATTATTGCTACAACTAATATTAATATCTGCATAGGTAATAGTACTACTTTCCTATTTCAAGATTTGCCTACATGTTTGTTCAGAGATTTTAATTTAAAACTGCACTACAAATGGAAACAATTATATTACCTTACAGAAACTAAAATAACATTGTTCATTTTCTAAGAAAAAGCTTAAGTGTAATTAAACCATTACAGCTTATTATTATATTTAGATTATAAATTTTAAGTGAAAAAACCCCCCAAATACTGTAAAGACAGTGAGAGTTCATTCATTCATCAATTTACTCTAGTTCGTTAAAAACTCAGTTATCACCAACTTATGGCAGTCTTTTTTTTATCTGTGTATTCCAATATTCTATAGTCTTTTTTTTTTTTTTATTATGCTACATTATGTTAACTTATGGCAGTCTTAATGTCTTTAGAATAAGAACAAAACTGAAGTCTCTGGACATATCACATATATCAGGGGTCAGCAAACTTTTTCTGTAAAGGCACAGATACAGTATTTTGGCTTTGGTAGCTGCCATAATTTTCTGTCACAACTACTCAATGCTGCCATTGTAGGTTCAAAAGCAGCCACACAACACATAAAATCAATGAGCTTGGCTGTCTTCCATAAAAACTACTTATCGCAAGGCATGTGGGTACATGTGCATATGTGTATGTGTGTGAGGAAGAGAGAGAACGCATACATAGGCACACATACTCACATATGCATCTACAGATTTTTAAAACTGCAGGGGAAATTATTTTAAATATGTATCTGTGATGCTTTATAATTTCAAATCCAAAAAGCTCTGAAAAAGAAAAGCTTTCTTGTAAGATTGTCACAAACTCAGTTATCAGCAACATTTCACCTAAATAATAGGAAGCTCTTTATAATCTTTATTCTACTTAGTGTGAATGTCTCTATGTATTACTGAAGACATATTGAGGTGTTTGATTAACAAGCTACCCCATACTCCTGTGAAGATTCTATGAAATAACACATATAGGTACCTATTACCTTTCTTGAGTCCCAAAGTATCTACGTTACAAGACACATTTAGCTCTAAGGTTTTGAGTATGGCATTGTAGGCATTTATTAAAATTTTAAAAATGTGACAGCTTTTTAAAAGTGAGAAATCAGTGGTATTCTCACATGAAATATTTTTTATTATTTTGTTAATCACCATACATTACATCATTAGTTTTTGATGTAGTGTTCCATGATTCATTGTTCGTGTACAACACCCAGTGCTCCATTCAGTACGTGCCCTCTTTAATACCTATCACCAGGCTAACCCATCCCCCCACACCCCTCCCCTCTAGAACCCTGTTTGTTTCTCAGAGTCCACAGTCTCTCATGGTTCGTCTCCCCGACCTATCCCCACCCCTTCATTTCTCCCTTCTACTATCTTTTTTTTTTAACATAGAGTGTATTACTTGTTTCAGAGGTACAGGTCTGTGATTCAACAGTCTTACACAATTCACAGCACTCACCATAGCACATACCCTCCCCAATGTCTATCACCCAGCTACCCCATCCCTCACATGAAATATTTTGAAAGATTCATAAATTAATATTAATATTAATTATAATTTCAAAGTAATTTGATATTGTACCTTTCCCCATGGAAATTCCATATATTCAGAACTAAAAATCTATTTCTATATGGGAATGGATGGCTAAGTGCTTTTAAGCTGTAAATCTAGAGTGTGTAGCTTGATCAGATATAAAATTAATTGTAACTGTAGTTACACAATATCCAAATAATCATTTTGACTGATTTATTTAAATTCTATTTTTTGTTGTTATTATGTTGATATAGCATAGGAATCTTACGGACTGAGGATATATTTTCTTTTTTTACAGTTTTGCTCCTGCTAAGAATGTTTGCATAGTGATAGGGCTGAAGTTCCTAAAACTCATAGATATTTCTTCCACACAATGATAGATTATAATTAAAAAATGAAGATATAGTGATGGTTAATACATAGATATTTATTAGTGACCTGATTATAATATGAGCTGAGCTGAAGAGAATATTCTAACGGCACTGTTAACACCTATTAAATATAAAACACTGCCACAAATTTACTCTTTTGTTACTTATGCTTTAGAAATGGTCATTTTCTGCTAGCTCATCAAAAATGTCATGTCAGGGGAAATGTTCTGGCAAATTCCTAATGTCCAATGTCATTCTTTTCTTGTTTCCATATGACTAAACTTCTGTTTGCATGTTCCATTTTAGTATCATTTTTCATTTACACATACTAAAAAACAGATTACAACTTCTAAATCATTTCGGATTAATTAAGTTTTGAGTTGGCTATCTCTTGAGACATTTTCATTTAAATAACTTATTTATGGAACTGTAAGTAAGCCACTGCTGTATGAACAGAGATGATACAGTCTTTGACCACAAGGAGCTAAAGCCCAGTTACAAAGATAATATATTTATGAAGGATTCTAGAGAGTATTATACTGAAAAAATTACAACAAAGCACTATGCCTCAAAATAACTTAAAATAATTATTTTTGAAGTTTTCATTAAGCACTTTGATTCATAGTATTAGATTCAAGTTTCCACTACAAAAGTGATTGACCTGAGTGTCTTGGTCCTTTTCTTGACTTCCTGACTTAATCACAACAGCAATGAAAAAGGATGAAAAAAGGGAAATAAGAGACACTTTCACTATAATAAATCATCTGGATCCCTCAATTCTCTTTGGGTTAAATTTAATTATAGAACCAATTGTTATTTCTATCTCACTTCCCTGCACCAATTTTCTTCTCCCTTCCCTGTACTCCTTCAAATTCCAAAAAGCCTCAATTAAATTCTAAAACTACTAAACTATGCCTTGTCCAAATTTTGACATTACCCAAGAAAAGACTTTGGTCCCAAATAATCATTAAGAATGATACATGTGTTTTAGCCCTCTATTTCATTAATATTAATAATCAAAAGAGTAGAAAATATTTCAAGTTAGTCATACAATTAAATCACATGAATGATTACAGTTGAATAAAAATGGCTAAACTGATACCTTCATATTAAAAATAAAACAACTTACATTCTATAAAATATGGGATTCTCCTTTTAAACATAGTATATATAAATGTATAATTTATATAGTTATAGTTCCAAACTACCCAAATTTTGACTTTCATTGATTTACCTCCTCAAATAAATACATTCAATAATTTTAAGTTCGCAAACTTAAAAGTTGTTTTGTGGGAACATACACCTTTAGGTTCTTTATTTTGGAGTTCAGATAAACACTGGCTCCTTTTCTTTCAAATACGTAAATATAATGCAAAATGGAAATAACTACGCATTTCTTTTAATAATGCAATCATGAGTCTAAAATTAAAAAAACAAACATAATTGGTAAAAGGATATCATTTAATAATTATTGTGATTATGGCATACAGCAGGAAAAAAAGCTTAAGATAGGCTCAAGTAGAAATCAGTCAGATGAACTTCACTTAGTTTCAAAAGTGCATAAACTTTATCCAATGTTTATAGGCTTAAATTGTTGAAGTACTCTGAGAAAATAAAGTTCACAAAGTTCCTTATCTGTGTCAAAGCAATAAATTCTCCAATGTGACCAAAGCTGATTTTCTTTACTGAACTCTGCATTTAGGGCAAAATATTAAATAAAGATGAGTAACCAGTCCAGTTTTCTTCATTTTTAGTAAAAAAATAGGAAGTTCTTGGAACTTGGAAGATTCTTAAATTTTATAACATTGAAGCTATTCTCAAAAGTTACAGAAATTATTTATAAGCATATGATCCTATCTAGGCAATAATTTATTGGGAATATATGCCATGGGTTATACAAACAAAAAGTACAGATCATTAAATTAACAAAATTATTTTGTCTATATCAGAAAATTCTACATCAGGGCAACCCTGTCAGGACCCCTTTCACTTTGGAGAGCTTTTTCTGTATCTTCACTTAATAAACTTCTATGGCTTTACTCACAAACACACACACACACACACATACACACACAAAATCCTACATCAAACTCACACATATCCACAATTCAGAATGATATCTTGGAGTCAAATTATATAGTCACATACTAGAATATAATCTAATAATGATGCAGTAAAGAAATCAGCATGGGCATTGCTTTGTAATTAAAAAATAACACTTTTAAAAAAATAAAAAATAAAAACAAACAATTAAAAAATAACACTTGAAGTATAAAATATTAGACCTACTCATAAATTAAAAGTGAATGGTGCTGTTATTTCTTCTAAACCTTCCTGCAATAATAGATTATAAATAGCAATTAACTTTTGAAACAGTATAAACGGGGAAATCAACAAAATGGAATCAAATAAATAATCACAAAAAAATGTCTGTCAAAAAGTGAAGAGCTAGGCCGCCCGACTCCGGAGTCCAGGCCTGGGGCTGGCTGCGCTGTCTGGGAGCCCCGCACCCCACGCCCAGCCCGCGGGGCTCATAAGGCCAAGCTGCTCAGGCCAACCCCTGACCCCCCTGCCAGCCCTGAGGGACAAGTTCCCTCACAGAGTCTACGGGAGCAGAGCCAGCCACACCGCTGCGGGCGCGTCCAGGCCACCAAATATTCGCCTGCCAGGGGTGGCTGAGGGGGTCCAGTTCCTGGGGGGCCCACCGGGAGTATGTCAGCCGGAGCTCCAACCAGACAGCAACTCTAACTTCATGGGGAGTGCCAAAGATGCCAACGAGAATTGGCACGGAATGCCAGGCCACGTGGAGCCCATCCTGATGATGAGCTCCTCTGAGTTGCCCTCTGACAACCAGGTCTTCCAGGCCCCTGGACTCCCTAGGGGGAGGTGCGCAGCCCACCAGAGGGGGCAGAAATCCCTGGAGCTGAGCTTGAGAAGTTGAGTGGTGTCAGCATAGTCTGCTCCTCCCTGGAAGACAAGGGCTACGCCAGCAGCTCCCTGAGCACCGAAAGCCCCAGCAGCAGTCCTGAGCCTGCCCGTGGGACCCCTTGAGGCCAGGGCCCTCCAGATGCCCTTCTGCCCTTGGTGACCCAGCTGTGCAGCAGCTGCAGGCTCAGGAGCGCTACAAAGAGCAGGAAAGGAGAAGCACCACGTGCACTTGGTGATGCACCGCCGCCTGGCCCTGCTGCAGTGGATCCAGGGCCTGCCCCACCAGCTGGTAGACCAGCAGACCCATCTGCAGGAGAGCTTCAACACCATCCTGGAAAGGAGCTTATCCGCTGTCTCCAACAGAGGGCAGCCCCATACGGGCCCCAGGAGCAGGGCTAAGGGGTCCCATTGCTCCGGGGAGAGAGGGCTAGCCTACAGTATTTATCTGAGGGTTGTGGCTAATCCATTCCCCTGAGATTTCCCAGGCCACCTCTCCACCCTCCCCGCATCACTCCTCTCAGACTTTGCTCTGCTAAGGCTGTTGTCCCTGATGGTGGATTTGCTGTGGGAAGTGTGGTGGCTGCTCTGGCCTGCCATGGCTTTTTGGCCACAATTTTGCCAGGGCAACTGGTAGAGAATTAGTATGAGGGAGGGGAGCTGGGGCTGGTTATTGACACTGGGGCGGGGGTGGGATCAGGGAAGAAGGTAAAGAAGATAAGTCCCACTTGAACTCTGCCTTGGGGCACATGGGAGATGGGTATGGGGGAGATGACAGTGGCAGAACCCCGTGAAGAATAGGAGAAAGGGAATTCTAAAACATCACTTGGAAACAAACCACACTTCTCCACAGCAAAGGAGCAGTTGCAGACCATACTGATTTAAGCTTCTGATGAAAGTGGATGTGTGCTACCCTTGCAAGGAATGGACGAGGTGCTCAAAACTGCTGGGAAAAAAAAAATCTCACTTTCTTCTCTGTGCCTCTACTTGCTGTGCTTCTCTGGCTTTAGCAACACTGAATGTTAAATTAGGTTGGTCTGTTTTCCTGAAATCAGGCTGTCTAGGCCCAGAGGAGCCATAGTCGGCTTTCCAGGGTGGGCAGGGGACAATGTCAGCCCAGCCTCTGGAAGCTCTTAGGATGCTGGGTCATAACCCCTTCCGTCACTGCATGGTCTTTCGGTGGGGGCTGACTGGCTCCAGCAGAGGCTCCATGAAATGGAGAGTGGGTGAATTCTGGGGAGAACTAAGGACTAAGGTAGCCAAGCTCTCTGCTTTGCTTTTGGGAGCCATGAGGATGCAAAACCCTGATGGGTGAGCAGTGGCATGATGCTGAGTCTCCCTATCTGCAAAATGGGGGTGCTCTTCCTCTCTCTAAAGAGTTCTATCCCTGATGGTGGGTGAAGGGCATATTAGTGAGGTTGAAGCAATGGTCCTGGGAACTTTTGTGTCTAGCCCTTGCATGTTGAGTATGAACCTGGCCTCTGGGCCAAGCCAGGGTGAATAAACTGGGGCAGAGAAATGCAAAAAAAAAAAAAAAAAAAAGTGAAGAGCTAGTAATTTCCAAGAATTAACAACATTCATTGTTTCAATACTGTATGCTTACTATATGCCAAACACAAATATGAAACAGCCATGTATTAGAGAAGCCTAAGTTCCAAGCAGATAAATCAATTTAATGCGAAGAGACCGAGTTATCTCAGAATCATTATAGGATGTTGACATGGAAAGCAAGAGAAATAATGTCATTAAAGTAATTCCTATTGTAATTATAAAAAAAAATAGTGGAATTGAGAAATAACAACAGGAAATATTTAACTTGAAGTAATGTGCAGTTATTAATTTCTTAGAAAAATGACTTAGAGATCACTCCAAGATCAGCAATCACAAATAGTATTATTCAATTTGTAAAATGGAATCTGTTTGACATGGACAACTTCCTCTAGTCTTGTCAGTGTATCTAGACGTAAGATGTCTTTTTATATCAAAACAAATATGTAAATAGAAAACATGTTTAATGCAAGAATATTTTCTAGTTTAAAGGTTGCAAAGTACAGCTTTTGAAATTACCTGTATAGACTTTTTAAGTAATTAGTTTCAAAGTTAAAATAATATCCTCACAGAAAACTATCTTTGGTTGGATTTAGTGTAATTAGAATAACCCTATTGAGTAGGGGGAGAACCACATTTTAGGCATGGCTAATAGCATGTAAATTATGCATTTCCTTCCAGATGAAGGAGAAAAAGGAGACAATCATCCTCTAGCTGTTAAAAGTGGTCACAAGTCTAAATTGCAGCTTTCATGGATTCTATTACACACATTAGACTTTATTTTATATCCAATCTAGTAAATTCTGTTAGCCGGATACCAAGCAAAAATAGATTAAAAGCATTGATATTGCACGGAGGGGCAGTGTATATACAAAGAAAGCAGTGAAAACAAAGAAGCTATACAGGAAAATAACTCTGAAGGAGACACAAGGAGAAAAGCTTAGTCTTCTAGAAAATATCCAGAGAGGCAACAGCTCTACATACTTACTGGCTTAAAAATAACTGAAACCAAAAAAATAACATCAAATTGATCAAAATCTAACCATGTATGGCAAAACTTACACAATCTTGGTTTGCATTACTGTATACTAGAAACATTAAAGATGAAATCATCTTACTGTCCTTTGCAGTAATGGAACTAGAAACAGTAAATTTATGAAGTTCTACAATTTATGAGAAACATAATGAAATGTAGTCAATTTAGTTAGAAGAATACTAGAATGATATGAGGTGAGGTCTAGGAAATAGTTACAGGAAACCAAAGATGCTCACTTGGTAAATGAGGAGGTTCCTGGGGAAAGAGTTACTGTAGAAAGAGCTTATTTTTCTTGGGATCCAGAGTCCACCTGAATTGCAGCAACTCCAGCTAATTAAGGGGCATCTGCAATGTGGAACACTGTGTTTTGATACCTGAGAAGGACAGACTGGAGACTGATGGTCAAGGGTGACATGCCCTGCGCCTGACCTCACTATCAGAAACTAGAGACAAGGAACAATAAATGTGGACAGCAGAGATCACAGACCAGGAAAAAGTGTGCTTGTACGTATTCTCTTTGATTGTACTGGTGTTTCAAACACAATGTAGGTGGACACTACTTATTATCTGAATGTTAGTAACAAACCAGTTAGTTCTTACACTTCTTTCTAAATATTTTCATATTTATGTTTACCCAATTTTATTAGTATTACAGAATCCTTTCATCTGAATCTAGTTTTTAATTAAGTCAAAGCAGCTCTGGACTGAAAATCTGAAAATGTGGTTTTAGTGGACAATCTAAATCGCTATGTAAACTTCAGGTAAGACACTTCCCTTCCTTGACATGAAAACTTTTTGCTGGTAAACAGTAGATTATTTTGAAGCTTTAAAAAATTACAACCAAAGCAATACATTTTACTTCTTGATTCAGTACATATAACTGAAAGAAATGCTTCACGAATCAACACTTCCTCTCACTGTGTGCTATACTCTGATCTATGCTATGTCATTATATGCCATTAAAACATACCATCAGGGGTCCTTTACTGATTACACCATACCATTAATAGGGTCTGAACATCACTAGAGGTGAACTGCCTCCTGTTTTTATATGGGCCACAAGCTAAGAATGGTCTTTTACATTTTGAAATGTTTGGGGGAAAAAAAGAAATAAAAATATTTCATGACAATTAAATTTATGTAATATTCACATTTCACTGTTCATAAATAAAATTTTAACTAATAGCTAAGTTCATTCCTTTACATATTATGTGTGGCAACTTCCTCACTACAATGGCAAAATTGAGAACTTATGACAGACTGTATGGCAGCAAATTAGTTTTCAATTAGCAATAATCGCGCCTCGGATAAACCTCATTGGCTACGATACTGCCACCGCGCAAAGCTGTATAGCAGCAAATTAAAGTATTTATTTTTGGCCCCTTAGTGAAAAAAGTCACTGACGCCTATGATAAAGGATACTAATGGTTCTTTGAGGCTTGACTACCCATGGTTCTAAATCCTTCATGTCTTACAGGGCTAACCTGGGAACAAGGGGAAGTAGGTGCATGGTAGTGGAAAGGAAATGATGCAGGAAAGTGTGGGTTTTTGGTCAGTTATTTAGGAATTAGATTTCTATTTCATTCCAGATTTGAAAACAAGAATGAAAAGTGGGAAAACAGACAGGCAGTATTTGGTGGTAGCATAATGATTAAAACCATTTACAGAATCTGTTCCTGTGAGTTCATAGGGCTTTAACTTGTAGCCCTTAAGTGCTTCAGGTTTATGATGGGCCCAGTAAAGGCTGGTAATTGTTTTAGCAAGGATTAGTTTTGGATCTGAAGTGGCCAATTATGTTGCATTGTATTCATAAGTACATTTCAAATTCACAATGATGAAATTAGGCATTGGGTAGAGAAAGTGAAGCCCGTGGCTTCTCTTCACCTTAATATTCTTTATTTGAGTTGAAACTGTCTTTCAACGTTTTTAAATATTCCCTTGTTCACATTAGACCTTTATTTAAGATTTTTTCAATAAAATCTTTTTGTTCTTTTAGCCTTCAGAAGTTCGATAAATTGTTTCTAGTCATATTTGATTTTGTCCCTCCTTGTTCAAAATTCTTCCAAGGATGACTAGGATCTTGTTTGTTTGTTTGTTTCTGCAGAATAGGTGTATTTGGCAAAGTCAATGCCCCTCCCTGCCTTGCCGTAATTTTCAAAAGGAGTCATGAACAAATAAGTACGTGCTTTTCTGTCCCTGGTTTCTCCATCAGGTTTAAACCTGACCAACATGTCATCCATGATGTGTTTTTGTGCATGCTGTGCCATTATTTTACTTTTGTTTTAGGAAAATAGTTGGAAATAAAGCAATATCAAGATAAATATCAGTTTTTTAAAATACAAATAAAACTTCAAGCATTATATTGAAATATATTATTTCCTGTGCAATATTAAAAAATTGGTCACTATCACTCATAAAATCCTCCAGACAATGTTGCAATAAGGTAAACCAGGAATTTTTGCTTTTCGCTTGTTTTAAGTTAAATTATACCCTTCTCTCCGATTATTAAGACCAATTACTGAAATCTACTTGAGTACAGAAAACAATCTCATTTGTTCTACCATCACTATCCATCCACAAGTGTTTTGGGGGGTATGCTGGCAGGTCCTGGAAACCTGGTGGAGTCTGGTCTGGTAAGTGATAGAGACATTACCAAGTAATTAAGCACATACAGGTTACTTACTATAATTTTGATACATACTCTAGAGAAAAAGCACACTGTGCTATTAAAGGTTATAACAAGGGAACCTAACTTAGCAAAGAATATCAGGTAGTCTTCTTAGAGGAACAGCCAGGCAAGTACAGGTAAATGGAAAGCATTTCATGGTCATTAAAAAAGAATTCAATTATGTAAATACTTTTCTGAATCCCTCCTATTCTTCAATGACTAGAAATACATCAACTTCATTTGCTGATTCTATAATTAACTGAAATTAAAGGATTATATAAATAATCCATAAATCGGTTTCTATTCCACATCAATCACTCTACCAACTGGTACACAAAGATATTTATATGTGGCAAATAAATTGTCCCTGCCCTTCTACCACCATTGCCAGATGCTGCTGAACCATAATTTACAATAATAGTCAATTTTTCTTATGTAGGAATCTACTGGAATTTTACATATAGGTATGTCCCATCACCTCATCCATCTCTGCCACCTAGGGTATAGATGGTTCTACTTTGTTGAGTGCATGCTTTGCATGAATCTAGTAAAACAAAAGAAAAAAGTATATAATATTCTCAAGTTGTTTTAAATATGTAACTTAATATTATAAAATTAAAGGCTATAACATTTTATACTCTAAAATCAGAATTCAATAAAAAATGTGGATATTTCTTACAGCAATGTGAAGGACACAACCAACAGCTACTAAACAAACTCAGGATTAACACTATAAACTATTCATATTTTAGACTATAATATGTCCCTAATAAAAATATAAAAATGTTTGAAATACTGGAAAAATAACCACTATAAAATGATAGAACTGCTCAGCAATATACTTCCCCTTTTAAATTTTCCAATTTAGTTTTTCTTTCCCAATTATTTACATATTTATCTAATGTGCATAAATATCTCAAAAGGTAAAAAAAATAAAAGCCTATATTGACATCAAGCTTAGTTTCTGGAAGATCTCATGTAGTTTATTACACATATAAACATTGTATCTAAATCAATATGAAGGCAAATTTTTCACAATGTAAAAATACTTCTTTGTCTCAATATAAACTACATGTGTACCCTCAAAAAGCGGACTTTTATTCAATGTCGTATGTTTCATGGAGTATATAGACCTTGTCTTCATATTATTAAGTGTATGTCAAGCATCTATATATCCTGGTTTTCCAGCTCATACCAGTTTCCTGGGTGTAATTCCAAATATTGGCCCCTTCTCAATTGGAACTGTCGTAATTTGAATGAAAAATTATATGAATATTTTAACTTCATTAGAACAAAAGAGAAACTTGTTCCCTTTCTAAATTATGTTATCATGTAATATATGACACAGGTACTACACTTTATTATTTTGTGAAATAAAAATATTTTCCAATCACCATATCAAAGTAGATGACCCATTTCTTAATAAGGTATAAATCTATCTGCCACTGATGGTAAATTCTTTGCATTCAGTTATTCTTTTAACAGTTCGGCTATGCCATCTGTGACTTTTAGATCACCACTCGTGGTCTACTCTGGATTTGTATGTTGTTATTCCTATTTTCTATTGCTGTGAAGAAGATGCATTCCTGTACACTTTACTTCGAATTTCCTTCCTGGGAGACTAGGAGATGATGTGTTACCTCTGAGTATCTCTCTTAAGTAAACTCTTTCGTAAATATAGTTTTCTCTGACTTCTCATCAATGCTTAATTTTAAATTGTTGGAATATAGTTCTAGCTCAGCTAGTCAATGAGTATAAAAGTCAATAATTTTAGTGATTGAAAAAATAATACTGGTTTAAGGACTTTAGTAAGAAATCATTCTTCTTAACAAAGCATGTCTTTTTTCTGTTAATATTTTTATTGGCTAAAAGAAAATTTCCATATTGAAACACTAAACTATGCAGTTTGAGAGGTTTTATTTAAGAAGAAAGAGTATGATTTCTACTTTTAGAAGGTATTATTTTCATGTTAGAAATTATCTATCATGAAAAAATCTTTATTAACATCTACATTTAGTAAACATTAGTGTTATTTTTTGGACAATTTAATTTTACCTATTTGTAAGGAAAAAAGTAATTGGAACAAGATGCTAATATTAGGTCCAATTCAAAAAGAGCTATGCCTTTGAACACAGAATCCACTAAAACTAAATTAGAACATCTTTAAAAGGTAAATTGAGTAAACAACAGATGCAGAAAATTTCATTTACTTTTCCCTCAACCCATGTCTATTCCTATCCTATAAATTATCCTTTAAGTTTAGAAGTGTCCCTGCTCCCTCCCAAAGTGCACTTCTCTATTTGGTCTGAACTCTTCTTGATGTCCTTTCTGCATTAATTTCTCTTACCCCTATCAAGCATCTTCATTTTTACACCTCCAAAAGGATTTTTTCCTCTTCTGTCTCCACTATGAATAAAATTCTATGTAGCCAAATGGACCTCTATCAATTTTTCCTCTTCTGTCTCATCATTACATTTTACCAATGACTGGTCTATGTTCAGCTTCTTTTCCAAACACTTTTGCATTCTACAATACTGTATCTGTTCCCATGACTCTTCTGCAATGTCTCCAAGGTACCCAAAGGTGACTTATGAAACCAAGGAGTCTGTTTTTAGATTTTCTCTTGACTTCTATGGAATATTTACCATTTCCATGTATTAAGAATAAATATGCATCCCCCATATTCAATAAGTTGTTTTATGATTTTAATTCAACTTTACTGCAGGACAGTTTACATAAAACACAATGTGACCATTCTGAATGCACACTTCTGAGTTAGGATGAATTTATATGTCCATGTGGTCACCAGTACAATGTACCTGCCTGTCACCCCCACAAATTCCCTTGTGACTATTCTCAATCCTCTCTACATCCTTAACCCCAGGCAACCACTTTCCTGCATTCTATACTATAAAAAAGATGTGTTCTTTTCCAGTATTTCATAAAAATGAAAACACACAATATGAACTTGTTTGAGCCAGGCTGCTCTTGCACAATATTTCTGAAATTCGTGGATTTTTCTGAGTATCAGGTTTTTTTTATTCTTGAGTAGTAGTCTATATCATAAGGATAATACAAGCATTTATTTAATTACTTTTGGATGATATATAGTAGTTGTTTCCAGTTTGCGGTTATTATGAATGTTGCTATAAAATTTTATGTAAGTATGTGGACATATGTTTGCATTTCTCTTAAATAATAATTATTGTGGAATTGCTGGGTCAAATTTTAATTGAATACTTAACTATAAAACACTACCAAATTGTTTTTCTTTTTTTTAATCTTTATTATTATTATTATTTTTTAAAGATTTTATTTGACAGAGAGAGATAGCGAGAAAGGGAACACAAGCAGGGGGAGAGGGAGAAGCAGGCTTCCTGCCGAGCAGGGAGCCCGATGTGGGGCTCGAGCCCAGGACCCCGGGGTCATGACCTGAGCCGAAGGCAGACGCCCAACAACTGAGCCACCCAGGTGCCTCCTTACCAAATTGTTTTTCAAACCTGTACCATTTTACATTCTCAATCCTTAGGATTTTCTACATATATGGTAATTTCACCTGCATTTAAAAATAGTTCTACTTCCTCCAATTTGTATATCTTTTATGTTTGCTTCTTGCCTTACTCTAGTATTTTGATACTTCAGTAAATTGTTGTATTAAAGTGGTTAAATTGAGTTAGAAAGGCAAAATCTTTCCCTTCTTAATCTCATTTGGTTTTTCACTATTGCATATAACATTACATATAACATCAGTTGTTGGTTTTTTTGTAGGTATCAATTTTAGGTTAAGTTTGTTCCCTCTGGGACTTTTTTTCTCAGATATTTTATCATGAGTGGGTGTTGAATTTTAACAAATTCTTTTTCTGCACCAATTAAAAATGAGAAAAAATTTTTATCTCTCCGCATTTTTCTTGTACTCTGCTTTGTGTGTGTCTAAGTTTCCATCTGGTATCCTTAACTCTACTTGCAAAATTTCTTTTGACAATTCTTATAGCACAGATGTGCTGGCAATGAATTTTATCTTTTGTTGTCTGAAAAAGTCTTTCTTTCCGCTTCATTTTTGAAGATTATTTTCATTAAAGAATTCTAGGTTGGAAGTCTTTTCTATCAGCACTTTAATGAAGTTCCATTATCTTTCTTCTGGTTTTCATAATTTTTTTTTTTAAGATTTTATGTATTTATTTGAGAGAGAGAATGAGAGAGAGAGAGAGTACATGAGAGGGGGGAGGGTCAGAGGGAGAAGCAGACTCCCTGCCGAGCAGGGAGCCCGATGCGGGACTCGATCCCGGGACTCCAGGATCATGACCTGAGCCGAAGGCAGTCGCTTAACCAACTGAGCCACCCAGGCGTCCCTGGTTTTCATAATTTTTGACTAAATGTTGGCAATAATTTTTATTTTTGTAAGTAATGTGTTTTTCCTCTGACAGTTCTTTAAAATTTTAATATAAGGGGCACGTGGGTGTTTCAGTTGGTTGAGTGTATGCCTTCGGCTCAGGTCATGATCCTAGGGTCCTGGGATCAAGCTCTGCATTGGGCTCCCTGCCCAGCAAGGAGTCTGCTTCTCTCTCTTCTCTGCCCCTCCCCACCGTTCCTGCTCTCTCTTGCCTTCTCTCTCTCTCTCTCTCAAATAAATAAAATCTTTTTTTTTTTTTTGAGTAAAGCAATAGAAGTTCATTAAGTGAAGATACAGAAAAAGCTCTCAAGAGTGAGAGGGGTTCCGACAGGGTTGCCCAATAATAAAAAATTTAATTTAAAATTTAAATTGTCATGCATTAAAATTGAGTTTTTTCACTTTGTATGCAAATTTCTATGAGATTTAACACATATATTAATTCATGTATAGCCACCACAATCAGACACAAAATAGTTCCACCATCCCAAGAAATCCCTTGTACTATTCCTTTGCAGTAACCTCTCCCCTTACCCATAACCCCTGGCCACTGCTCGTCTGTTTCCCATTACTAGCTTTTTCTTTTTAAGAATGTCCAAAAAAACAATGGGAACATAAAATATATGACCATTTAATACAAGCTTTTCTTACACACAACAATGTCTTTGGGATTCATCCAAGTAGTAAGGTTTATAGATAGTTTGGACCTTGAGTTTTTCAGCTTTGGTTAAATAAAGCTGCTAAGAATATTTGTATACAGGTTTTCGTGTGAAAATAAGTTCTCATTTATCTAGGGAAAATATCAAGAAATGGGATTACTAGGTTATATGGTAAGTGAATGTTTGACTTAATAAGAAACTTCAAACCATCTTCCTCAGTGGCTGCCATTTTATACTCTCAAAGCCATGAATGAGAGTGACAGTTGCTCCAAATTTTTCTCCTCAGCACTTGGTATTATCATTATTTTGCATTTTAACCCTTCTCTGTATGTTTGTAGTACTGAGTCACTGTGGTCTTAATTTACCTACTAATGATATTGACCAGCTTTTTATGTGTTTATTTGACATCCTAATAGTGTTACTGTGAAGTATCTGTTCAAATGACTTTTAAATGAGGTGTTGGCTTGCTTAATGTTGATGACTGTTCTTTCAAATTTTCTCTTGAATGCTAGTTTTGAACACTTTAATTATGATGTTGCATCGTACTTTTTTATTTGTGTTGATTCTGCTTGCAGTTAGCTGAATTCCTTGGATCTTAGGATTTATAGTTTTAGAATTATTTGGCTATTATTTCATATATATATATATATTTTCCATCACTACAGTTTTGTCTTTTTAAGAATGTCCAAAAAACAATGGGAATATAAAATATACAACCCTTTGAGACAAGCTTTTCTTACACACGTGTTTTATATATATATGTATATATATACATATACGCATACACATATACATATATAAATATAAATAAATAAATAAATATATGGTCTTAGCCTCTGTCTTCCTGCACTCCAATTCCAAATATATTTAACTGCTTGATTTATCCATAGACTCCTGTGATTCTATTCCCCTTTTAGTCTTTTTTTTTTTCTGTTTCAGTTTGGAAAGATACTATTCTATATCTTATAGTTCACTGTTAATTGTCTTAATCAGTGTATAATAAACTGTTAAATCCATTAAATGAATTTTTCTTTTTTCTTTTTTCTATTGTTCATTTCTCTCCACATTGTGTTATTTTCCTTTAATACCTAAACATTTTAATGACATCTGATAAACCGTGTCTTTTAAACTCACCATCTCTGTCATATTTATCAACTGATTTTCCTTCTGGTTTTGTGCTACACTTCACTGCTTCATCTTATGTCTAGTAATTTTATTTGGATACTGGGAATTGTGATTATTGCATCAAGTGCTTGCGTCTTGCTTTGTTCCTTTAAACTGTCAGGCTTTGCTCTGACAGTTAAATTATTGGTGGATCAAGTTGATTCTTTTGAGGCTTATTTTTAAGTGTTTATTTTTTTTTTAAGGGTGGATCTACACTAGAGTAATCTGTACTCTAAAAATAATTTAACTCTACTACTAGTGTGTTAGTCTTCTGAGTGCTCTACTCATTACTTCTAATAATGTGAGGACCTACCACTCTGGCTGGGCAGAGTTAGAACATGCTCTCTCCTGTGAAGTAAGAAAAATACTCATTTCAAAACCCCGTGGTCATATTTTGCCCATCTTATGGAATTTCTTCCTATGCATGTGCCATTTAGTATTCAGTAAAGATTCAAGGGGCCCATTGACAGGTTTCTGGAGCTATTTTACTGTGTGGCTACCGCCCCTATGAAACTGTGCTCCACAACTTCTTGACCTCTGGTGCCTATCTCTTCAAGTTCACCAAGACTGCTGTGTTTTACTTCAGACTGCCCTTCTTTCACAATGCTCCAGAATGTGCCTCCAGGCAAAATGTTAATAGAAGTCACTGAACCCAACTCAGTTATTTCCTTTTTTTCAGGGATTACAGTTCACCATTGGCCTACTGTCCAAGATCTTAAAAACCGTTAGTTTATGTACTTTGTTCAATTTTCTAGTGGTTACATTTGGAGGGCAAATCCACTCACTGTTATTCTATCATGACAAAATAGAGGAAATCATGCTAAATATTTTAGAATTTTCCTTCAAAACATTGTGTCACTGCCCTTTTCTTCCTATTCCTGTCAACATCGTATGCAGGACTTTATATTCAACTAACAATACTAGAAAAGTATTAATCCTGACTAAAAACACCTTGTTCTTTCACAGGTTTTAATATGATCTCCCTTTTTTGAAAGCAAGACAGGATCTTACGCATTTAGAGTAAAATCCTTAAACATATACCATATACTATGGAAAAAATACTAAAAGATATTCTGATCTTTATAATAGATTATAATTTTTATATGAAGGCAATCTAGCTGTCACAATTATTAAAGCACTGATTGTCAATGTTAAGTCAAGTGAAATAGTGGAACAATCATGCACATCCCTTTTCCATTTTGTTGATTCACACAAAAACCTTTTTGAAGATGTCATTTCTGAAGGATCATTTCTTTAAAGTTCTGTTATACCATGATCTCTTGACATCCTGACAACACAAATTACTCAGGTATCTAAAAATCCTCAGTAGCTACTTGAAAATTATGATAAGATCCCTTGATAAAATGCTACTTGATTATCATATTTGTAAAAATTCAAGTGATCATCATTACCAACAAATAACTCCAAAGAATTTAGAAAGATAAAATTTCTGAATTACACACAAAATACTTTGCTTGAATAAATTGGTTGATTAAAAATTCCTAATTTTTTTTATATTTAGCACAATATGTGAAGTATATTCCCCCTAATACAAAAATGGATCATTTGCAAAAATATGGGATGTTATACAAAACATCACTGGTGTATATTTGTGAAATTTTCCTAAAATGCTGGTGACCATTTTCTTAAAAAAATAGTATCAAAACTCTAAGGGGGTGCCTGGGTGGCTCAGTCATTAAGCGTCTGCCTTTGGCTCAGGTCATAATCCCAGGGTCCTGGGATGGAGTCCCACATCGGGCTCCCTGCTCAGCAGGGAGGCTTGCTTCTCCTTCTCCCTCTGCCTGCCGCTCCCCCTGCTTGTGCTCTCTCCCTCTCTCTCTGTTAAATAAATAAAATCTTAAAAAAAAAAAAACAACTCTAGGAACTAAACGATACACACTGCTGCTTAAGTAGAATTATGCACAGAATGGACAATGATACCTAAGTGTCAGTTAACCAAATTTATCAAAAGTAGTAATCAAAAATAGGAAAAGAAATGTATTCTGCAGTCAGTATCGTTCAATTTTTTTAAGTAATTTTTTTTTAAGAAAGAGTGCATACATGTACAGAAGAGGGGTGGAGGGAGAGAGAGAGAATCTTAAGCAGGCTCCATGCCCAGTGAAGGCCCCATGTGGGGCTTGATCTCACAACCCTGAGATCATGACCTGAGATGAACACAAAAGTCAGACACTTAACTGACTGAGCCACCCAGGTGCTCGAGTATAGTTCAATCTTAAGCAACATAGCACTGAGTTGTGGTAGGCTCAAAAATTATTACAGTTAATCATGGTTTTCAGCTAAAAGAAACATCTTTTTAAACAATCTAGAATGCTGCAAGGAATCTGTATTCTTTCCCTGTCATTCCAAGGGAAGACAGGGGAATTCAGTGATTTCCTCTTGACCATGCCTGCCATACTGCACTGGGGAGGAGGCAGCACAAAGACAAACAAAATACCATGGGATTTCTAACTTTTGGAGTATTTGCTTGGTAGCTGCAGTTTCTTAACTGGTTCTTACAGTTTTTTTTTAATTTCTATTTATTTGACAGAGAGAGAGAGACAGCAAGAGAGGGAACACAAGCAGGGGAAGTGGGAGAGGGAGAAGTAGGCTTCCTGTGGAGCAGGGAGCCTGATGCGGGGCTGGATCCCAGGACCCTGGGATTATGACCTGGGCCCAAGGCAGACACTTAACGACTGAGCCACCCAGGCGCCCCTTGTTCTTACAGTTTTAATAAAGCTCTTTTGGTCTGTATATTGTTGTTTATTCAGTGTTTCTATGGAGGAACAAAGGTCTGAAGCTTTCTGGTTCAGTATCTTGCTGATGTCACTCTCCAACTTTTCACTTTTTAATGGTGTCTTTTGATAAACCAAAGTAATTTTTAGATGGTCAAATTTATCAACCACTAAATTTTATGGGTTTTTTTGGTCTAGTTAAAGAAATATTTTGACTTTGGCAATACAGATATTGTCCTGTATTTTCTTCTACAGGATTTGAAGTTTTGCTTTTTCAACCATCTTAGTATGACTTTTTGTGTATTCAGTGAGGAAGGGATTCAAGTATTCTAATTAAGAGAAAATCTGCAATTGATTTGGCTGCATTTATTGCACTGTTCATCCATCTTCTTTTGTAATGACAGCTCTGTCACAGCCCTGAGTTGGGATCTGGTTCTGGATATTTATTCTGATACAGTGATCTGTTTAGCCCTGGGCCATTGTACACTTTTAAAATTACAATAGCTTGCTCATCTTTAAAATTATCTTGGTTATATTCAACCCTTCATTCTACTATAGAAATTTAAGAGAAAAACTCATCGAATTCTGTGAAAATAATTTGAGATTTTTGAAAACAAATTTTTATTCAAAGTGATGGATTATCATGGACAGAAAGTACTTCTTTGGGAGATCATCTTCCTGCCATGAACATGCTACAGTTCACCATTACTTATGTCTTTAATGTCATTAAGAGCTTTTTATAACTTTCTTCTTAGAGAACATTAGAATACTTCTGTAAAATATAACACAGATAAGTAAAATGCATAAAACAGTTTAATGAATTATTTTAAAATAAACACCCTTAAAACCACTACATAGCTGAAGAAACACTTTTGCCAAATATCCCAAAAAGTCTCCTTATGTCTTATGCTATTCTCCTTACTTTTAACAAAGCATTATCTAGTTTTTATGATAATCATTATGGTTTTTTTTAAAGCTTATCACCCAAATGATAGTTATATGTATAAACAACTCAATTTTATTGGTTTTTTGAGATATCTTTTAAAAGCTCTTTTAAGCTATAGATCCCCTTAACTCTTCTTTTCCTATATAAATTATTTTGAAGAAACCAAGACATTTGTAGTGCAGAATTTCCACCAGTGTTAATTTTGATGACGGAATTCTCATGGCAAAGTTTAATATGTTGGATATATAGAATCAATCAGATTCAGCTTTAATTAATTAATTAATTAGGTCAGCCAGTTAGTCTTGATGGGTGATAGTGTCTTCTCCATCTGGTTGTCTATTTGTCTCTCCCTCTGTGATATTAGCAGCAATTGATGCTATGATCTATTAATTCCTGAGGGGATGCTAAATGTTAATGATCTAACCCAAATATCCATCACTTACCAGATATATTTATATTTCTATAAAAATAAGATTACCCTCATTAATGATTTGATAACATAAATGATATAACTTACAAAGGAATAACAGGATAAATTTTTCCCTTTATTGATCAGTTTTTAAAATAATGAGTTTGTTCCCTACATTCTAAATTCAACCAAGTCATTTTAAAAATCATTCTTATGACTTACAGATTTAAACACATCCATGCATTTTGATGCCTTGGAGTTATTAACTTACTGGTACTCAAAATGCCCCCATCTTTGGCCAATAAGAGTGTCTTCAAGTTAGCTCCTGAGTCTTTTTGACAGTGTTTGATATCTTCCTTGGTTTTGGTATCAATAAATGTTGTAGGCAAATCATGAGCACTTACTGTTCTAGCCTTGAAATCACCCATTTCTCCAAGAAACTGATTTCTTTCATTGGCAAATGATATTTCAAGACTACAATCTGGACTCCAAACATCCTCACTGCTACTAACTTGGTCATTGTTCCTGGGCGAAACAGTACACAGGACTAGAGTACATATGTGAGTGTGAGTGTTTATGTGTGTGTGTGTGTGCACATAAAAATTTAGCTTTTATAATGTCCCATTCAAATTCAAAACTAAATGATTTGCTTAAACTGTATTTTATATCTGGATTTCCTTTATTTAATGAGAATCTTGATTTTCAAGATAAAATAATTAGAATATCAATAATTACTAATTGTTTTATAAAAACATGTAACAGCTTTATAAAAACATCCATAATGCCACTACAAATATAATTATTGTCCTTCTACTTTTTTCAGTTTTCACAGCATATAGCCATTATATACCACATTCTTTCTCATATAACTAAATGGTAAGTTCTCCAAAATACATGTATATTTGATGGTTATCATGAGATCCCTCTTCTGTTTGTTTTCATATAATTTTCAAAAATATGACAACCTACTTTCTGAGAACTATCATTGCTGTGTTCATAACCCATTTTTATGTGGACTTTCTCTTTGTCCCTCTTGCCTTCTGTTGCTCAGTTTGGATTCTAGTCATAATAGTTTCTTCTCAATGTGGGGCTTTGTCTTGGGAGAACTTTAGTTGGTTAATTACTCATAGCACCTAGATGGCTCAGCCCCTTCCACCCTTACCATGGAACCCTTGGACTCATTTGCTATTATAGTGTGCAAAAGCCCTCTCTATTTTAGCTGTTGTTCTCAATTTGGCCCTCTCGGTTTACCAATGAGTACTTGTAGACTAGTTTCCTCAGATGCCAACTTGTTTCCCACCAATTTCTCCCTGGCCTCTGCTAATCCATGTGTTATCTTATAGCTCTTGCATCTCAATCCAGTCATATTTTGGATTATTGATGGGATACCTTGTCACCTAGTTTGGTTGTAGCTGTTCATTTTTTGTTGTGGTAGTTATTGTTTCAACATCTATTGTTCTGTCTGTTTTTCATGGAGGAATTCAGGGTTATTTAAAAAAGTATGACACTCATTACCATCTATACTGAATCTGCCACATTTTTTTGTATTATTGCCATTTTAAAATAACTTCTGAAAATACATTTCAATCTATAATTTTTGAATTAAAATAAAGATATGTAAGTTTTTCTAATTATGTGGCCATATTTTTACTATGAATGATCCAAGGGTGAACTGGGCTTCTTGATTAGGGTCATTCTTTCTATAATAACATTTTAATGATGTTCTCTTTTGGTTGAGGGGAAATTCCATGCTATTATAAAAAAATGCTAGTCTTGGAAACTTAAATATTCTTGAGTATTTTATGACTTTAATAAAACATTTATTAACGTTACCAAAAGTGTAATAGACACTTTAGTATAATATTTCCTGCACTGCGACCATCCCTTTCTAATATGTTTTACTTATACATATAGCTTCTAAACTTACATATATAGCTTCTAAAAGAGGCAGCCTATATATTACACCCAACTTCACCCTTCCCATCTACCCCAACCTTAGCTGATTGTAACTGAGGTAGACACAAGGCTGAGCCACACAGATCCTCTCTTCTATACAGTGACTATAGTCAACTGATGAAAGACATTTACATTAAAAGCACATTTGGAGTCAGGGTGGGGTACTATACTGGGCCAGGTTCCGATGACTAAAAAAGTGAAGTTAATCGGGGAAAGAAGTGAAAAATTGATTTGATACACAGAGAGAAGCAAATATGGAAGGCTATAAAGTTGCCTTGAGAGTCAAAGGGAGCAGCCTTGGTACTGACTCTTCTCTCCCGTTTCAAGGTTGCCTGACGTCTACCTATTTTTCATTTCCTGACTTTGGATGCTGTAAGACTTTCTGCTGTATCCGCATCATAATTAAGTTACCTTTAATACTCTTGTGAGTTTTCAACCAAACATAAATAATGCTCACAGAATATAAATAGTGATTTCTCAGGGCCACTCTGCTATGGTGGAATAAGACAGAGTAAAGGACACTAGGCTAACAAACACACACACACACCCACAGCCCCCCCCCGACCCCTAAACGTTTTTTCTTCTAATTAACTTAGGTGATTACTGATTCTTTATTACTAATGATAACTCTAGGCTCACTGTAGTTGTTCTTAGGACTCCTGAATCTACAACTGAACCTCTGAAGTGCATCCTCCATTGCTGCAGCAAACCAAATAAATATAACCATTGGACCAAAGGTTGTTTTGTCATCTTGGGCTGGTGGATTTTGATACTTGCATATATACTGACTCTAATTTTTATGCATTAGTTTGCAAATTTAAAACCTAGAATTTTCTTAGACTCACATAATAGTAATTTAACAGAGGATGACTAATAAAAGTGATAGACAAATTAAGAAAATTAAAGAACACTATTTTAGCTATTTTAAAGGACACAGACAATACAAAGTATCAGTGATTATTTTATAAAAAAAACTACATGAAAAAAAAAAACTACATGAATACAAGTGTAAATTAAGAACAAATGAATATAAAACAAGTAAAGATGCCATTCAAATGCACTTTATGTTTACTTGAAATTAAGAATAATTGCCTTCTCTTTTCATAGGACATAAAATATCTTCACTTATCTAAATCCAGCTTTGTTCCTACCATTTAGATATACATGATGAAGTCAAAAGCAATGGGATTTATTCATCATAAGCACTATTTTTAAATATTTAATGGCTAGCATAAAGATATTTTTATCATGTAAATTTCCTGAGTCCTTTATAATAGTTTGACAGTTTTTCTTCTCAGAGGAGAGGAATAATGTTTCAAATGAGAAAAAGGAGGGAAATGGAAGAGAGGGAAAAAGAATGATCAAGAATACATGTTCAAGAATGAGAACATGAAAGGACATGTATTTCCAGAGACGGGGGTGGAGAGCAAGACTGGACCTTGGATGAGCATAGCAGCCTGCTCACAGGTGTGGATGACTGATCAATACTGGGAATTCTTACCACAGAACACAACATTTTACCCGTCTTATCACCTTATTTTCAAAACTTACCTCTACCAATATTAGTAACAAAAATAATGTTCTAGTCAAGTATAAAGAAAAAATACTGAATATTATATACCAAAATAAGCTAGGCAATACAATATAAACAATAAGATATTTCCTATTTATAAGTGATAAATAATTTTATCAAAATTGTATAAATAAAATGGCACAAGATCACATAAAAGAAGACATTAATTAGACTTAAGGAATCGGAAACAGGATTCAAAGGATGAGAATAATTTGGGGGAGAGAAAAAAGGAAAAAGATCAAATGTAGAAGAAGAGTTATACAAAAACAAGGAAATGTGATAACGTGTGACTTGTTTTCATGTTTAATTAATGTCTTCTATAAAAGTAAGGACAGAAACTAGTTAAGTCTGAAAAGGAAAGTTATAACTAAATTGTGAAGGATACAGAATGTTGTTCTGTTACAGATGTTTCTAGATTTTTGGACTGTATTGATTGGCAGAAATTTGGAGGACATACTGTGTCAACTTTCTATTTAAAAAAATACAACTCTAAATCTAAAATTTTGCCATTTACTATCATCATTTTATTATGTACAATACTTTTAACACAAAAAAGGGATATGAACATTACATCCACATAGTTTTAAAAATGGGATATATTAAACTCTTTGGATGCAGAAAAGTTACAACATAAAATTGTATTCTGCCAGATTAACACAAAGTGAACTTTCAACATATAACATGTTCCAATGTTTCATTTCTAGCATAGTCATTTTTCTAAAAATCCAAGAGGTGTGTTCTTAATACCCTTTCAACTCAATTCAGAATATTTTAGGTAAATTTAGGGAAGCCCAAGAAAAACAGCTCTCAATTACCTACCCAGCCTTTTCTCCTACCTTCTCACTGCAGTGCTGGGAAGAAATAAGAAAGAGTCCAGATGCCTGGTCATAGAAAATTTTGGAAAGGGGCTATCTATGTGGGGTGGGGTCTTGCCTGACCAACACAGACAGTTAAAAGTTATCTCACAGTAATTCCTTAGAGCTTCACATTGTCACAAACTGTCACTGAGGAACCAGGAACATGGTCTTATAACTTAAAATAATTCCTTCTTTGCTTTGGCTGCTGGAAAACTTAGTGCTGATTTGTGTCCCAGTTTTAATAACACTACAAGGACTCATTACTAACATTTCTAAATTTACGCTCTGTTTGTTTTAGCATGTCTTGGACCACTATTTATATATTTCTCATGTGAATTTGTCAAATCATTTTAGGAAAATATATATGTAAATACAGAAAAAATAAGGGACTTTTAGTGAATGAGGAAATATTTAAGATTTATTTTTTCAATAATGTTTATTAATTTTTTTCTTATAGTAAAGTAACACGTTAGGGGGTCATTGCACTAAATATTCTCTCAGTCTAAAACGCTTTTCTAGTAAGCTGTATGACTCACCTCCTTTCAGTCTTTGCTTAAATGTAATTTTTATCATTGGTCTATTTAAAATTATAGAGCATGTTAGAAGATGGTAAATGCTATGTTAAAGGTAAGTTCAACACAGCAGTTTGGGATTCTAAAAGTGGCAGAGTTGGGTTGCAGTTTTAAAGAGGGTGATTTATTAAGTAAACCACAACCTGACCCTGTCATTTTTAGAATCCCAAACCCCTGTGTTGGACTTATCCTTTAACATAGCATTTACCGTCTTCTAACATGGTCTATAATTTATTTATTATGTTCAATACTTATCTAAATGTCCTCTCCTTGCCAGAATATAAGCTCTACAAGGCAGGGATTTTTTTTTTAATTAAGGTTGGTGTTTTTTGTTTGTTTGTTTGTTTTCTTTTATAAAGTATAGTTGACACACAGTGCTACATGAGTTTCAGGTATACAACATAGTGATTCGACAACTTTATATGTTATGCTATGCTCATCACAAAGGTAGCTTCCAACTGTCACTGTACAATGCTATTAAAATACTACTCTCTATATTCTCTATGCTGTAACTTTTCAACCCCCTGACTTATTCCTTCCATAACTAGAAGCCTGTCTGCCCCTCCCCTTCGCCCATTTTGCCCATTTCCATCCCCCTCTCCCCTGGCCACCACCAGTTTGTTCTTTGTATTTATGGGTCTGTTTCTGCTTTTGTTTTTTCACTTGTTTCCTTTTTTAGATTCCACATCTTTGTCTGTTATAAACTAATACATTCCAAGTACCTAAGAAAATGCTTGGCCTTGGACAAGAATTCAAGTTTTTTTTTTTTTTTTTTAATGAATAGCTCACCTGTGTGTCACTGTTCTAAGAACTTTATATGCATTATATAATTTAATCTTCACAAGAACCCTGGGAGGGAGGTGCTATCACTGACTATATTTTATAGAAAGAACATAAGTTACGAAATGCCTAAATAATTCACAAAGATCAGAGAGCTAAGATAGTAGTAGAACAAAGATTTAAACCCAGTCAGGTTATTAACAATTACTGTCTCACCTAACAGAAACAGGTTGCGTAAAAGCAGCTGCGACAATGATAGATCACAGGAAAACGACAGTAAATAGAAAATGAAAAGCAAAAAAATACACATAAGCCTGCTAAATTCAAGGAATAGTACCTAAAACCATTATATATTCACAGGATGATCTAGATATGGATTACCCCTTTCTGAAGCTCTTGAATATTTATAAAACAAACTTTTTAAAGAACTAAGGCTTCAGATAACCATATTTTTAAAAGCTGCTCTCCTAATACTGGAGCATTAATTAAATCTTCATAATAATTTATCTGCTTTCCCTTCTCATTCCATTTAAGCTGCTGTTGAGTAAAAGACAATAGCTTTATCAATTCCAGGTTAAGTATTTCTTTACATTTTCTCAGTTAAGAATTTTCATATTACAAGTATTATGTGAATAAGGAAGTCACTTACAGAAGCATGGCTCTTAGAGTTAAAAGGAAATTTTAGAGAGTATTGTTTAGTAAACACACCAACTTAATGAAGGATATATTGCAGCCCTGGTAGACTAGGACTTTCAGAGCCAGAGTCTCCTAGTCCAACACTTTTTCAAAGTTCTCCATTCTGTATTATCATTGACTGTGAAAACATGTTATTTTTCAAAATGAATAAGAAGAAAGCATGTATGAATATCTTATTAGAATTTGTGGAAGCAATGTCTTTATATTCTTTTGGCAATAAATATTCCTCCAGAAGTACAATTTATATCATGAGTAATAGATACATTATAGGAAACTAAAAATAATTAGAATAGAGAGAAATCATACCTTCTATCAATAGCTCTTGTCCATGACTGCCAAGAAGTGTACGAGATAGGAATGGGGCAAAGTCTACAAAAATTTCACGAAGAAGAGGAGCAACTTTTTCTAAAGCTCTTTCAAGTTTTGCAGTGATGCTGTTGAAATTAAGACATAAAGACTAGTAAATATAATTCAATACAAAAAGTCAAATAAAGTTTACTTCTAAATTAAAATCTTGAAAAATCATAAATGTACAATTCTAACTCATGGAATAGTAACAGCTTCAGTAGTAGAAGGGACACCCTTTAGAGTTTCACATCAGTCATAAGGCTAACTCTAAAGACTGCAGCTAAAGTAGAATGATCAGGGATGCCTGGGTGGCTCAGTTGGTTAAGCCCAGGACTCTAGATTCCGGCTCAGGTCATGATCTCAGGGTCATGAGATCAAGCCCTGCCTGTGCTCAGCAGGGAGTACACTTGAGATTCCCTCTCTTCTTCTCCCTCTGCCCTACCCCACCATGCTCTCTCTCTAAAATTAGTAAATAAATCTTTAAAAAAAGGTAGAATGACTGTTCTGTGAAAGGCAACTGGGATTCTACAACCTGCAAGGGACACAGCAAAAATTAAAAAATGCTTCAAAATAATAAAAGTTCTTTCACAAAGCTAAGTAACATTTTGCTATATGTGAGGAAAATATAAATGACAAAAAAGTAATTAATCATAGAACAACTTTCAAATATATTACTAATATTTAAAAACTAAAGTACTGCATTGTTAAGTGATTAAATAGGGGTCAGGGAATAATCTAGGATTCCTTCTCTCCTAACTTGGAAACAGCATGATCTGAATCATTTGTGCACTCAAAGCCTTACCATTAGCACCTCTATCTAACTTTGTCTCCTCTTATCTGGGTCAACAGCTTTAGGGAAAGAAGTCAGAGAGGAAACTGGTGTGAGCACTTCCACAAACATTTAAAAGAGAATATTCTAGAGGAACAACTTTGGGCAAGAAAAAGGGAGCTGGGTGGGACTTTGAAGACATGTTGAAGATACAGAGAATTCTCAATATTCTCCCTTACTCTGTTATTCCTGAACTAAAGTAAGCACCTTCTTTAATTTTTTTTATTATTATGTTAGTACATCACTAGTTTTTGATGTAGAGGTGATAAGCACCTTCTTTAACCAATGGTTCTCAAATTTTAGTGTAGATCAGAATCATCTATAATGCTGTTTAAACTGACTCCTAGAACCCCATCCCCATAACTTCTGATTCAGCAGGTCTAGGTATACTGTGAGAATTTGCACTTCTAACAAATTTTCAGGTGGTTTGCTACTGCTGATCCCAGAAAGACACTTTGAAAATAACTGTTTTAATGAGAGTATTTACTACTAGTAAATTGTAATAAAACAGCAAAGGGAAGGCTACCTGAAGTCATAAAATAATGGTAATAAGCTATCTCTGACTTTTAGTGAATATAGACAGAACTCCTTTTTTTATATCTATTAATTAATTAATTCCTTCTAATCTCCAGGATCATGTCCCATAACTTCCCAGCTAAAGTAATCCCCACCTCTAAAGAAATATGAGCAAGAATGCTAAGAGCAAACCTATGAACAGGGGAAAAATCTAGATGTTATTAATTGTTTTTGTACCTGAATTCTGAGTGAAGCATGAATACTTTTATTTAAGATTAATTAATGAGAGTGAAATTACCTTAGAAAATTTTTAGATGTATAAAGGTTCACATCATACTTATACTATTGTAATATATTATTATCTAATTAAATTCAGGAAAATTTTTCCCCAGTTTATGACTTTTTTTCCATAATTTATGGGTTTATGCATGATTTGGAGGCTTCAAACTTGCAACAGTACTGTTCTAGGTTACATATCAAATAGAAACTTCAATTAATTTAATCAACCAATCACATAAGTGTGTGTGTTACCTGTGTACTAATTACCTTGACTTAAGGGTAAGGGATAAAACAGACATTTCTCAATGAGTGAATCCCTATAATAGTATTTTAAGAAGCAACTATTTTCTTATAAAACTCAATAGAATATTAAACGATGCTCTTACATATCATTCGGTAATCATAATTTTAATATTCTAATGGAGAACAAACAATGTAACATTTTCCCCAGCAAGAGATCAAAGGCTTTAAGTACAGCAAATCATCATCAAATAATACTGCCAGATTTCTCTATCAAACAGCCTATTCTTTTTTATTGTTGTTGTTCTTTTTCTAATTTTTATTTTATTTAAAAAAATTTTAATTCCAGTGGAGTTAACGTGCAGTGTTAAATTAGTTTCAGGTGTACAATACAGTGATTCAACTATTCTATACATTACCCAGTGCTCATCATGATAACTGTACCCTTAATTCCCATCATCTATTTCACCCATCCCCCCATCCCCTTCCCCTCTGGTAGCCATCAGTTTGTTCTCTATAGTTAAGAGTCGGCTTTTTTGTTTCGTCTCTTTTTTCCTTTGTTCATTTGTTTTGTTTCTTAAGTTCCACATAAGAGTGAAACTGTATGGTATTTCTCTTTCTCTGACTGCCTTATTTCACTTAGCATTATACCCTTCAGATCTATCCATGTTGTTGGCAAACAACAGCCTATTCGAAGTGGAAAAGTTTCACCATCACTTTTCTACAGTGAAGAAAATGGACAGGTTTTTGTTGTTGCTGTCGTTAATATTTATAGATTCCACACAATGTATTTTATTTTTTTTTAAGTTTTATTTAGTTATTTATTTGACAGAGAAAGACACAGCGAGAGAGGGAACGCAAGCAGGGGGAGTGGGAGAAGGAGAAGCAGGCTTCCCGCGGAGCAGGGAGCCCAATGCGGGGCTGGATCCCAGGACCCTGGGATCGTGACCTAAGCCTAAGGCAGACGCTTAATGACTGAGCCACCCAGGCGCCCCCCACACAATGTATTTTAAAGGAAAGTAAACATCAGATAAGAGTATGTGATCTTCATCTTTACACAATTTAAATTCTCAAAGAACATGATATAAATGTCTATCTCAGCTTAATACCCTCCTCTATCACCAGGCAAAGAACCACCAATTACAAAAAAAAAAAAAAAAAAAATACTGGTATTTCAATTCTCATCTGAGAGAAGTGCACAATGTAAAACTCCCTTTTCTCAAGATATACCTGAAAAATTTATCTGTTAACATGTAAAAAATAAATAAATAAAACACTTTTTTTTTTTTTTTACAACTGATGTTTCTGGATAGTTTATTAGTAGACTTATCAGACAATCCAGTTGTTTTTCCTCCATATCAAACAAGATCTGAATGTAAGAAGTTTTCCAGTCAGAAATGACAAACACAGATGGAATTAATCATCCAGAAAACACTTTAACAGAAGAGAACTCCTTGGTCTTATGTCCTAGGAAAATAAATGAATTATTCTCTTCATTTTGAATATAATTTTTTTTAAACAGCACATGTAATAACTACCAGAAAACAAAGTTCTTTGGCAAATTATTTTGTAAGAAAAATTAGCATATTTTACTTGATTTAGGGAAAAGAGTAAGTAATAATTTTTCATTTTTATTTGAAAGCTTATTTTCATTTATTCAAGTATAAGATATTTTATGCACAAAAAAATTTGAAGTTTCAGTACACAGGTAATTTGCCCTACATAGTCTTGAGTGAGATTTATAATCTTAACACTCTAGCAACTTCTTAGTTTTTAGGAAAGTTCTTGGGCCCTAAATTTTCCAATTCCAGGCTGAAATGCATTCTCTCAAGTCTCTCATCCCTCTCTCCCTACTCATTTTTTTTTCATTCCCTTCAGTCACATTAATGATGCTTATCACGTTATTTTGACATTGGCTATTTTTCTTGACAGTTACGTGCAAATTCTTTTAAGAAAGAGAATTACCGATTTCCATGAAGAAAACTACTGTTGCAAGTTGGGTAATTTATCAACCACTCTCATAAATTCTCCAACAATAAAAACAAAATATTCAAAGAAAATAATAATGCTTTAGATGAAATTTTAAAGTGTTAATGCCTGGATTAAAATAACATGATTTAAAACACAAGAGTTTTATTATTATGGTTTTAAAAATCACAATTACGTATTGGCTTTTACTTATATTAAGAAAATCTCATTTACAGAGATTTACAGATTTTAAGAAATTTTATGAATAAAGATAGAAAAAAATGTATGAACAAAATGTATGAAAACCCATGGTTGCAATTATTCTCAAATCTTGCCAAATGTAACTGACCTCAGGCTGTATCAAAGGTCAAGGAGATTAGAAATAAATTAATCAGCAGAAAAAAGTAAGATTTTTGTCTCATTTTCTAAATTAATCTCCTCATAAACATGTTTCACTACAAAGTATTGATTATTTTCAAATGTTATACGCTTTAAAATTCTAGAAAAATACAATAATTTACCTTCATTTAGGACACTGCTTATGTTGTGAGTCCTATTTTAATAAACTCCTTTACACTTGTGCCCTTAATGAAGTTATAATTCTTACTTTGGTTTTAATATTTTGTATTCTCCTAGGTCCATAGATGTCATAAATATAATAAAACTTAATACTTTAATTTGGTACATTTAAGTTCTTAAGTTTCTTCATTTCTTAAATCATATAAAATGGTTATATATAATAATAAAATGTAGAATGAAAATAATTATGTAACTTTAAGCAATGTACATAAAAGCTCAGTTATAAAGGAAATTATTACGCTAGTGTATTCCACAACAGATTTCATTAATCAAATGTTCCCGGGTAAATTAGGGATGTAAATGTATTTACATGCATAAGTAAGTGAAGTGATTTGCTTAAGTAAACTTAGATAAAAAGAAAAGATTAGGAGAATATTAATGACAGCAAAACTATAAATTATAAAGTTAAATTCTTATTTGGCTACCTACTATGACTAGGAAATGACAAACAATGACTTAAAATATTTTGTTTAGCTTTCACTAAGCTTCTAATGTGGAATATATATATATATATATATATATATATATTTAAGAGAGACCAAGCGTGAGCAGAGGGGAGAGGCAGAGCGAGAGGGAGAGAGAATCTTAAGCAGTCTCCATGCTTAGCGTGGAGCCCAAACAGGGGCTCGATCTCATGACCTGAGATCATAACCTGAGCTGAAATCAAGAGTCAAGAGTCGGACACTCAACCAACTGAGCCACCCAGTCATCCCTGAAATATAATTTAACAGATTAGATGAGTAAATGCATCCTGAATCTCAGATTCTGTAATCCTATGACATACTACTAAACAGTTTTTCTCAAATATAATTTTTTATGTTATACTAATCAAAACATGAAGCTGAAAAAAATTCTTGCTTACTTAACTTCCTCATGATCTTTTAAATTAAAAACTGACATTTTCTCTTTGTTCTTTTTTAAAAGAATGACATACATTTTCAAGTACATGAGTACAGGTGAAGAAAATAGATGAACTTACAGCAGACTAAGAAATGAAACCTAAATAGAATTCTTTTGCATGTAAGAAGTTTACTCTATATGGTAAACTAAATTCCAAATACACACTTTTCAAGTTTTAGGAAACGTAATGCTGGAATGTCTTTAGATAAGTATAAAAGCTTTTTATGAAGTGTATGTTGGGAAACTGTTAATTAGATGTGTTTTAGACAGAAAGAAAACAAAACAAACTGAAATGGAAAAATTCCTCCTTTCTAGTCAACTAGTCAAATAAAATATAAAAATTAACTATAAAATCAGGATATATGTCATTTAACTGAGACAGAACAAGAGACTTGGTGATATAAAGAGTAAGGCTAATTGTATTTCAAATAGGTGATATAAAAGTTGAAATAGTAAAACTTTTCCTAGTAAATAACAAATGTAATATATGATAAAAACTACTTTAACATGGTAGGTATGGTGGTGTACCGAGATCCCCCTTTAGGATAGAGACCCTTGTTCTCACGAGATCTTAGGAGGACCGCTGGGTAGTGGCTCACAGTTAAATCCCTCCCCAGGAAGGGACCTGTCTTGCCAGAAGTTAAGTCACCTTACCAGGAACACTCTGCATTCAAACACTAGTGAAGGAGGAGATAGAAAGGCCCAGCTCCCTTGATTCAGTTGAGGATATGTCAGGGCCTTTCCAGTTTTAGAGCTTTCCCACAGAATGGCCACGGCTTCCCTTACAATTGCATCACTCTTCCTTGGACCAATCTTTCCATCTCACTTCCTTAATGGTGATGTGATTGAGAACATTCTCCAATAAACTATATGTATACAGTGTTCTGAGAAAATATTTCCTGAGGTTGTAGTCTGTTGATGTATGTTTTTAGTATAGTACTTGGTTCACACGATATTTTTTGAAAATACAAACTGAAAAATCATGAGTTAGGAATTCAGACTTTAAAAAAAATAGAGAACTTCCACTTAAGATGCAGAAAGCTGGAAATGGTCACCCCTACACTAATCACAAGAAGAAGACAGATAATCTATAGAATTATAACGCTGCTAGGACTCATCAGAGAGCTGAGGTTGCAGGGCAACCAACTAGCCTTGAAATCTGAAGACAGACAGACAAGAAGGAATGAAGAACTTCCTTCACTGGGGCAGAACGGAGGAGGAAGAAACAATGCGTACCACATAAACTGGTAAGAAGAAATCAGCTAATACTTTTACTAAATTGCTCAAGTCGAAGTGTAAGCTAACGTGAGAGAATAAAATCTTCAGAGCTGCAAGCCCAAGGGGAGTTTGCAGTAATTTGCAGGCTCTTCTCCACAAACCTCACCATTACTCATGAGAGAGACTGGGGGCAGCATGGAGAACTGAGAAACTTCCTTCACTGCTGCAGGCTAAGGGAGGGGAACATTGACTACTGCAGAAAAGACACAAAGCCCTGCCTGCTCCTTCTTCCCTATAACCTCTATGGAACAAAGGCCTTCTACATCTTAGAAAAGGACAGCAAACCCTGTCACTTCCAGGGTACCAGAGAGAGTCTTTTGCAGCTGGAGAAAGATCTCTATTCTGAGGGAGGACAGAAAACATCCTGAGTCCTAATAATCAGAGATTCTCCAACCACTTGGAAATGGGCAGGATCAGTGGAAAATATGACTTTCAAGACCCAGGGCAATACCTGCCTAAAACCAAGTTTGAATCAAAACAACAGGAAACAACTCCATATCCACCGAACACCGGGCTTGCAAGTACCCAATAACAAGTAACAGCAGACTACTATTGTAAAAGGTGCCACAGTGCAGAGAACCTCATTAAAATGCTGGATTACAGGAAAGCCTAAAAATCAGGGTAGAATAGGGAACACTGAGTTAAACATCTGACAAACCAACCCCTAGATAAAGATAAGGAACAAGTACAAGAATTTAAGGCATGTGGTGCACTGAGAGTAACTAAAACAAGAAAACACAAACCTAGCTCAACTCCTGGGTAGAATGACTTAACCTACAGCATTAAAGGCCCAGCATAAGAGGCAAGCCCATTTCCAGAATAAATACCATGAATTTCAGTTATTACTATCCTCTATATAATGTCCAGCTTTCAACCCAAACGTATAAGACATACAAAGCAGATAAACTGACAAAGTCAGAATCACAAACCGATAGAATGAGAATCACAGATAAACCATGTTTTAGTATATGTGCTGCCGAAGCGAAAACCAGATAAACCATGTTTTAGAACTATCAAAGAATTTAAAATAACTATGATTAACATATTAAGAGTTAATTAATAGTTAAAAAGATAAGTCCACATGCATAAACAGATGGGGATTTTTAGCACAAAGTAAAAAACTGTAAAAAAGAAACAATGCTAGAAATAAAAAATACAGTAAAAGAGATAATAATGCCTTCAATAGGCTTATCAATAGACTCAATAAAGTTAAGGAAGAATCAATGAATTTGAAGTTAGGTCAATAAAAACAGGCATGTTGAAACAAAAAAGAATAAAAGAATATGTATATAATGACAGAGAGAGAAGAGAGGGTGTTTGCAAGTGCACTTAAGAACTATGGAAGAGTATCAAACAGTCTTACATAAATGTCATTAAAATCCCAGAAGTAGAAATATGGTATGTCAAATAATGGTTGCCCAAAGGTCCCTAAAGCATAATCTCTGGAATGTGTGAGTAGGCTATGTCATATGGCAAAAGGGACTCTAAAAATGAAATTCACATTTTGAACACTAACATAGGGAGATTATCCTGGATTATGTAGGTGGGCCCAGTGTAATCACATGAGCCCTAAAAAGCATAAAACTCTCTCAGTGGAGTCAGAGAGATATAGCAGAAGAGAAAGGCATAAAAGCTATTATCAGAAGGGGAAGGCAGAGAAGTCCCACGTGTGAGGAGAATATGATACATTGTCACTGGTCCTGAATGTAGGGATCATATGCAAGGACTAGAAAAATGCCTCCAGGAGCTGAGGGCAGTCCTGGAATGACAACCAGCAAATAAACAGAACCATCATTCTATAGCTGCTTGGCACTGAATTCTGCCAACAATCTGAATGAACCCGGTTTACTTCCAAACCCCCAATAAGGAATGCAGCCCTGAAAACACTGGGATTTTAGCCCAGTGTGGCCTGTTGGACTTTTAACCTATAGAACTATGACATAATAAATTGTATTGTTTTAAGCTGTTAAATTTTTGGCAATTTATTATGGGAGCTATAAAAAACTAATACAAGGAACAGAGAGAAAATGGGGAAGAAGTATGTTAAGAGATAATGAGTAAGAAGTTTCCAAAAATGATAAAGTTCCTCAAACCATGGTTGTAAGAAGCTCAAAAAACAAGTAGAACAAAAATTAATTAATAACCTATATTTGACATAATAAACTACTGAAACCTAAATATAAAGAGAAAATTTGAAGAAGGCTATTGGAGAATAAAGATTAATTACACAAAGAGGAACAAGGTAAGAATGACATTCTCACTAGAAAGTAGACAGGCCAGAAGACAGTGGCTATTTCAAATCCATTAAAAAAAAATCAGCCCACAATGCTATACTTTGCCAAAAAAAAACAACCCCCAAATCTTTCAAAAATGAAGGTAAATAACTTTTCCAAAGAAACAAAAACTAAGAGAATTCATATATTTGACTTGCACTACATGAACCTTTAAAAGACATTCTTCAAGTATAAGGAAAGTAATATCTGACATAAACTTATATCTATACAAACAAATTAAGAGTGCTGGAAATGACAACTGAGAGTAAATATAATATTCACTTAGTTTTAATTGCTGTAAAGATACTGGACATTACAGAGCAAAAAATAGTAGTGATGTGCTGTTTCTTAAAAAGACACATGGAAGTAAAACATGACAACATTAATACAAAGGATGAGAAAGAATAATTAAGAGTAAACCATTATAAGAATCTTATACTACACATTAAACAGTATAATACTATTAAAGACTGTAATAATTTATTAAAGATTTATATTGTAAACTCTAGGGCAATTCTGAAAGTGTTTTAAAGATAAATAAACAATAAGCCAATATTGGAGAGAAAATGAAATGATACAAAAAATACTCTTTCAATCCAACAGAAGGCATAGGTAGAAAAAGAAAGTAAAAGATGAAAAATAATAGTTTTTAGAAAACAAGTAGCAAGCTGATATTAATGCAACCGTATCAATAATAACATTAAATGTAAATTATATAGAACCATCAATTAAAGTACACATTGTCAAATTGATTAAAAAAAAAAAGCTGGGTCCACTGACTCACTAAGAAAACCCTGCTTTAAAAATAAAATTATAGGGGCACCTGGGTGGCTCAGTTGCTTAAGTATCTGCCTTCAGCTCAGGTCATGATCCCAGGATCCTGGGATGGAGCCCCGCATCGGGCTCTCTGTTCAGCGGGGAGCCTGCTTCTCCCTCCCCCTCTGCCTGCCGCTCTGCCTACTTGTGTTCTCTTTCTCTCTCTGTCAAATAAATAAATAAAATCTTTAAAAAAATAAATAAAATTATAGATAAGTTTAAAGAAAAGATAGGAAAGAGAATTGTCATTAAAACCCTAATATGAAGAGAGCCAGAGAAAGGAACTGAAGAGGTTTTTATTGGAGGACATATTAGAATTTACATTATACTTGACTAATTTTTTTTTAAATTATGGGTAATATTTATTTATTTATTTATTTATTCATTCATTCATTCATTCATTCATTCATCTGAGACACAGAGAGAGGGAGAGAGAGAGAGCATGGGCAGGGAAAGAGGCAGGAGAGAGAGAAACAGGCTCCCCACTGAGCCAGGAGCCCGATGTGGGGCTTGATCCCAGGACCTTGGGTTCAGGACCTGAGTCAAAGGCAGACGCTTAACCATCTGACCCTCCCTGGCGCCCCTTGACTAATTTTTTTTTTATAACTTGAAGATTACAAGAAAATCAAATTTCTCCATGATGTAATTAAGGGACAAAATAAATGGATATGACATAATCTAGTTGAAAGTAGTGATTAAAAAGAAAAAGAAAACTAAGCCATTTCAATGTTTATACTCAATTTAATTTAGGATAATAAACAAACTAGCTCTAGAAACGTAATTTGGATTTCGACTGTTAGTAATCAGCTGATCTTCCTGCTGAGAACAAAACTAGACAAAAACAAAGCCAAAACAAAAATACCTCTTTAAGGGCAATGGAGTGTTAAGATAAGGACCAATTATTTGACCATGATCCCTAAAAAGAAATCCTAAAAGAAGTGATTTTGGCATTTGGGCCATTTTCCTCATATGGACATGGTTTAGAAGAAGCAGGTCAATGAGTCAGCAGTTGAACAAAATTTTAACAAACTTATGGGGAAAAACTGAAATTCAGGATCCACCAAAGGCAGGGAGAGCTTAGAAAAATTCCTATGATTCAAGTTGGGACCCTGAAGAATTACACCCTAGAGGATGGTAAACTAGAAAAAGACTAGCCCTATAACCTTGACTACATTATGTCATCTAGAATTGTTTGTGCCTACCAGAGGCAAATGTAATTTTTTTTTCTGGAAAAATCCACCATTTTGTACCTTTATATGCTTTCATATACTAGGTTCTTCACACTAGAACAAAAACATTTATAACAAAGACATTAAAGTAGAGAAAAATATATTATCAAATACCAAGAGAAACACAAAATCATACAGATAGTCCAGAAGCCAAATAATGAAACAAAGACTTTAGAGTACCTATTTCTCATATATTCTTGAAAATTATGGACAAGATAGACAATTGGGAGAGAAAAACTATAAAAATATCAAATGGAAATTCTAGTACTTACCAAAAAATTGAAATTAAGAATATAGAAGACTGGAAACAACTGAAGAGAGAATCAGCAAAGTGGACTAAGATTTAAAAAATACTCAGAATTAGAGAGTGAGACAGAGACAGAGAGAGACACACAGAGAGAATATGCATAAAGAGATAATAAAGAAATATATATGATATGTATATGATATATGTATAATTCAAGTCCTAAGAAAAGAATAGAATGAGTCAGAAGGAACATTTGAAGAAATAATGGCTAAGAATTTTCTAGCCACTAATAAAAGTCATTGAATTTCATATTTGAGAAGCTCTACAAAGCCCACACTACATAAATACAAAGAAAAACCACAGAGCCTGAGTACATCATAGTACAACTGTTAAACACCAAAGATACAGACAATCTTAAAAGCAGATAGCAATGGTAGGGAAGACAGGGGAGTCTTAAATAGTCTTAAATAGCAAAAAGACTGGAAGTTATTTTTTTTAAAGGCACAAAAAGTAAAGAAAGCATAGAGAGAAACAAAAGCCAAAAACAGTTGAATAATATCTACAAAGCACTAAAAGAAAACAACTGCCAACCTAAAATTTATACTGGCTAAAAGTATCCTTAAAAAAAAAATGAAGGTGAATTTCAAAGAGTTTTAGTCAAATAAGAACTAAGAGAATTCATAAGTGGCAGGCCTACACCAAATGAAATACTAAAAGGTGTTCTTTAAGAAGAAGGAAAATGGGGATGCCTGGGTGGCTCGGTGGGTTAAGTGTCTGCCTTTGGCTCAGTTCATGATCCCAAGGTCCTGGGATCGAGTCTTGCCTTGGGCTCCTTGCTCAGCAGGGATTCTGCTTCTCCCTCTGCCTGCCGCTCCCTCTGCTTGTTTTCTCTCTCTCTCACACACAATAAATAAAATCTTAAAAAAAAAAAGAAGGAAAACAATACCAGATGGAAATCAGACTTTCAGAAAGAAATGATGAGCAACAAAAAATAAACATTTGGGTAAATCTAAATAGACGTTGATGAACAAAATGGTAATTATACTCTGTTGTGGGGTTTAAAATTTTACAGGCACACAAACATGTATACATGTGTTCAAGTATGTTTGCAAAATTGGGGGTAAATGAAATTAAACTATACTAACTTCCATGCATTGTCCAGGAAGAGGACTTACATAAACTAAGAATTAATGTTGCCATCTGAAGGATGATTACTTAAAACACTGTTTCTCAGAGTGTTTTCTTAGGACCAGCAGCATCAAGACCATTTAGTGTAATGGTTAATTTTATGCATCAACTTAACTGGACCACAGAGTCCACAGATATTTGGTCAAATACTTCTCTGGGTCTGTCTGTTAGGGTGTTTCTGGATGAAATTCACATTTTGAATGGGAAGACTGACTAAAGCAGCTAGACCTCCCTAATATGGATAAGCCTCATCCATTCAACGGAAGACATGAATAGAACAAAAGGCTGAGTAAGAGGAAGCTCCTCCTGCCTGACCGTTGGGAGCAGGAACACTGATCTTTTCTAGCCTTCGGACTCAGACAAAAACATTGGCTCTTCTTGGGTCTTGAGCCTGCCAGCTTTGACTAGAACTTACACCATCAGCTTTTCCGGTTTGGTTTCTAGATTCGGACTGGAAATATACACTGGCTTTCCTGAATTTCCAGTTTGCTGACCACAGATCTTGGGACTTCTCACAGTCCACAGATATGCTGAATCAAAACTCTGGGGGTGGGACCCAGCAATCTATGCTTTAACAAGCTTTCCATGTGACTCTGTTACAGGTGGCAGGTGGGTGTTTCAGAACCACTGCATTAAGGATAAAATACTAATAATAATGTATAACCCTCAACCTCACAGTTTCTTGTTACTTCTCTCTAGTGAATGTTTCGTTAGGAATATGAATAAAATTGATTGTTCACTACCAAGACTAGGAAGGAAGGAAGGAAAACAGCTAAAAAGAAAGCAAATGCAAATAATGAATATTAAGGAACAAAAAGGAGGGAATTTCTTACAGATTACAGGAATGTTAAAAGAATAAGAGAGTAGTTATGAACTACTTTATGCCAACAGAACCTTCCAAAATTGACACAAGACAAAATAGAAAATCTGGGGAGACCTGCACCTATTAAATTGAAATTTTAATTTAAAAACTTTCCCAAAAGAGGAGATCCAGGATCAGATGTCTTTGCCTGTGAAGTCTACCAGATATTTTAGAAAAAAAACCCAATAATCTTACATAAACTCTTCCAGAGGAAAAAACTGCTTTTACAATTAAAAACCAAGTTGATTTCTTCCTAGGAATTCAAGATTTGTTTAGCATTTAAAAACTAAATCAATGTCATAGACCACATTTAGCAGAAAAAGGAGTATGCAAAAAATTAAATAAAAAAATACAATAAAATTCAAGACACATAATCACAGCAACTCTTGGTTAATTATAAACACAAGAGATGTCTTATATTTGATAAAAGTATTTATGGTAAATAGATAGGAGGCATCATAATTAATGATGTTCAAAGCTTTCCATCTAAGATGAAGAAAAGAACGCTTTTTCTAACCACCTTTATAGAAAATTGCATTGGAGGTACTTGGTGGTACTATAAGACAAGGAAAAGAAATAAAAAGGTGTAAAGATTACAACAGGGGATAAAACTGTCAATATTCTCAGATGAAATGACTGTGTATGTACATATTTATTTAGAAAGAATCATAGATAAATAATTAGGAATAATAAGTAGTTTTAGGATATAAATAAATAAATAAATAAATTTATTTATAAATAAAAAGTTTTAGGATATTAGTTCAGTATACCAAAATGAATTATATATGCCTTCAAACAATTAAAAACTGAACCATGAGAGGCGATGGACTCTGAAAAACAAACTGAGGGTTCTAGAGGGGAGGTGGGTAGGAAGATGGGTTAGCCTGGTGATGGGTATTAAAGAGGGCACATTCTGCATGGAACACTGGGTGTTATACGCAAATAATGAATCATGGAACACTACCTCAAAAACTAATGATGTAATAATGTATGGTGATTAACATAACATAATTTAAAAAAATGAAATTTATAAAAGAAATAATTTACAACATAAAAATATCAAATTCAATTTTTCACCTTGAAGGAATAAGATGGTTTAGAATTACCTCCCACATTATTAACTAGAATATTATACAAAATACAGAGAACAACTATTTTCAGACAACACAAGTAGCACAAGACCATAAACCCCAAGGAAAGAAAAAAAAATGAAATGATTCCCACCATCATTCAGGTTTCTTGCATGGAGGTATTTTCCTTATTAGGACAAAGACAGAATCCAGCAACCGTTCTGAGTTGACAACACTAAAACCATAGTTCAGGCTGGCCAAGATGAATAGAATTTGGAGGACAGAATCCCCAAGAGGAAAGAGTTATAAAGAGAAATAATTCCAATAATCAGAGTCTTTGCCTGAATAACAATCTATGTATGTGACACCTGAAAGCTCCCAAGGTTAGAATTAGAACAAATTCTGAGGAAAGAGCAATTATGAAGGAGCTATAACACAAACATTTCCCATAGCTCACACAGGACTGAGAAGTTTCTGTGTTCCTTCCAGCCAGAATGGAAAGACCTCATTAAATACACTGAGCATTCAGGAGAAATCCCAGCACACTTTCTTAGTGTGACAAAATTAGCCCAGGAATAAAGGCCACTCTAGACTTGCCTTTAAAATACCTTAAAACCATGCCTCATAAGGAGGAATAGCTTTTTGAATAAATAGTGCTTGAGCAACTGAACAATCATACTCAAAAATATAAACCTCAATATAAATCTCACTCACACCTTATATAAAAATTAGCTCAAGATGGGTCACAGACTTGAAAGTGAAACTGTTTATGAAGCCATGGAACTTTATGGAAAACATATGAGAAAATCTTTAGGACTTAGAGGGGGTAAGAATTCTTAGACATGACAGCATGGTAAGTTAGACTACAACAAAAATGCAGTTTTCCTCTGCCAAAGACCCTATTAAAAGGAAACAAGAAGCCACAGTCTGCAAGAAAACCAAACCATATTTCTGAAAAAGGATTAGTATTTAGAAAATATGATGAACTCTCAAGGCTTAAAATTAAGAAAGCAATCCAATTATGAAATGGGCAAAAAACAGGAACAGATATTTCAATGGAGAAGCTTTTCAATACTGATACAAAAAGCACAGAAAAAGATGTTCAGAATCATCCATTAGAACATCACAAATTAGGACCACAATGAAATATCAGTACCTACCTACCAGAATGATTAAAAAAAAAAGATTAAAAATGAAGAGAAACTGGACTATGTATACATTGCTGGTAGAAGTTTTTTTTTTTTTTAATAAAACTAATGAGGTACTTACCATAAAGCTCAGTAATCTCTCTCTTGAGCACTTATTCCAGAGAAATGAAAACTTATGATTACAAAAAAAAAATGTTCAGTGCAGCTTTTTTTCATAAAAGCCAAAAACTGGAAATAAAAAACTAAATGTCCTTTAATGGGTGAATGGTTGAATGAACTGTCATATATTCATACCATGGAACACTACTAAGAAATACAAATGGAAGAACCTATTGAACAAGTTGGATGGATCTCACAGCATTATGTTTAACTGAGAAAAGGTCAATTTCAAAATGTACCTCTGAAAAATCTACGAGTCAAAAAAGAATTACAGGGAAACGTAGAAAAAATATTGAATGAAAATTAAAACATTATAATGAAATTTGTTAAATACAGGTAAAACACTCCTTTAAGGAAAAGTTGTGGCTTTAAAAGCTCGTATTAGAAAAGAAGATCTAAAATCAATGATCTAAGCAAAGGTTCAGCAAATGTTTTCTCTAAAGGGTAAGATAGTAAATATTTTAAGTTTTTAGACAACACTATACAGAGGTTACAACAACTCTGCCACTGTAATGTGAAAGCAATCATAAGCGAATTATAAACAAACGATGTGACTATATGCCAACAAAAGTTTATTTTTAATATAAACTGGTGGCAAGCAATTTAGCCCATGGGCCATACCTTATAGACTCCTAATCTAAGTTTCCATCCTAAGAATCTAGAAAGAGAAAAGCAAGTAAGCCTCAAATAATGAAAAGGAGTTAATAAGAGAATTCAGTGTAATCGAAAACAGAAAAAAAATAAAGGAAGCTAATAGTTAATTTCTGGAAAAAATCTAATATTGAAAAATCAATAGCTATTCTAATAATGATAAAATGAGAAAAAGACATAAATTAAAATCTGGAATGAAAGACAGAACATCATTAGTGATCCTAAAAATATTTTATTTTAAAAAATATTTGAGAGAGAGTGAGCAAGAGAGAGAGAACAAGAGCTGAGGGAGGGACAGAAGGAGAGAGAGAAGCAGGCCCCCCGCTGAGCAGGGAGCCTGATGTGGGGCTCCGTCCCAGGAGCCCGGGATCACGACCTGAGCTGAAGGTAGATGCTTGACCAACTCAGCCACTCAGGCACCCTACAAATATTTTAAAGTAATAAAATATAAAAACTTTATGGCAATTAATCCAACAATTTAGATTAGATGGTTAAATTCCTAGAAGTCACAAATGACCAAAACTGATGCAAAAAACCCCCAAACCTCCCTAAAATGGAAATCTGAATACTCACTTATCCATTAAAGAACCTTAATTTGTAATTTAAAACTCTCCCATAAAGAAAATTCCATTTAGATGTGGCTCCATTGGTGAATTCTCAAACACTTAAGGATAAATATCAGTAAAACTACAAATGACACTATCTTACACATTGAAAATAATAAGGAACCTACAGATAGTATTATAATTATTGAGTTGAGAAAACTTCTAAACTACCACAGTCTACTAAAATTAAGTGGATTAAGCAAAGCTGCAGGACATAAAGTCAAATACACAAAAATAAATTGTCTTTCTAGACACAATAAACACCCAATTAACATCTTTCAATTTTTTAGCACTACTGAGATATAATTGACACAGGCAATCATCAATTTACTCTGTGTTAAGATAAATTTATTTGCATTTTGTATAAATGGAGACATACAGTATTGACTCTTTTTTGTTTGGCTTCTAATTCAAAATTGGAAATTTAAAGTAAAAAATTTAATTAGAATATCATCAAAGACATGAAAAAATACTAAAAATGACAAAAGCAAGCATAAGACCTTTACAATGAAAACTACAGTAAGTTGCTGAGAGAAATTAAAGATCTCAATGAATAGATATAGACAATGTACATAGATTGGAGGACTCAATATTATTAAGACATCAATTCTCCTTAATTTAATTAAAGATTCAACACGATCTTAATTAAAATTGCAGCATCTTTTTTTTTTAGAAACTGTCAAGCGCAAGCAAATTCTAAAATTTATATGAAAATGCAAATAACCTAGCACAATCAAAGCAACTGTAGAAAGGTACAGAGTTAGAAAACTTGTACCACCTGCTTTGAAGATTTACTATAAAGCTCCAGTAATGAAGACAGTAGGGTATTGGCATAAGAATAGCCATATAGATCATGGAACAGTATGGAGTCCAGAAATAGATCCACACATAGGTGGTCAACTGATTTTAAACCAATGTGCTAAGGTAATTCAATTATGCTGAAAAACTGATATAAAAATGAATAAAAACAAACCCCAACTTTTTTCCAACCATATACATAGAAATTAAGTGAAAATGGATCACAGACCTAATCATAAAAGCTACAAACTACAATCTTAGAAGAAAATGTAAGAATATCTTCATGACTTTGGGGTAGATAAAGATTTCTTAGGACACAAAGGCACAAACCATAACAGAAAAGATTTTCTGAAACAATGAACTTTATCAAAATCAGAAAGTTGCTATTCTTAACACTTTTAACAAAATAAAAATATAAAAGGGAAGAGAAAAATTATGCAGTCTGACAGAGGATATATATTCAGAATATATAAAGAACTCTTACAACTCAATAAGAAAAACAAGCCAATTTTTTTTAAAAAGCAAAGTGGTGGGGGGGTGGGAGGGATGGGGTGGCTGGGTGATAGACATTGGGGAGGGTATGTGCTATGGTGAGCGCTATGAATTGTGTAAGACTGTTGAATCACAGACCTGTACCTCTGAAACAAATAATACATTATATGTTAAAAAAAAAAAAAAGAAGAAGAAGATAGCAGGGAGGGAAGAATGAAGGGGGGGATCAGAGGGGGAGACGAACCATGAGAGACGATGGACTGAGATTCTAGAGGGGAGGGGGGTGGGGGGATGGGTTAGCCTGGTGATGGGTATTGAGGAGGGCACGTACTGCATGGAGCACTGGGTGTTGTACGCAAACAATGAATCATGGAACACTACATCAAAACCTAATGATGTAATGTATGGTGATTAACATAACATAATAATTAAAAAAAATCAGAAGACAGAGAAAATAAAAGAAAAAATTAAAAAATGAAAGAAAGAGAGAGAGAGGAAGGAAAAAAGGGAAGAGATGGAAGGAAGGAGGATACACAGTGGTATGTAGGTAAATGATTAACAATTTAAAAACTGGTTCGGTAGTAAATACATAAATAAATAAAGATCAAAAAAAAAGATTTCAATGGCCCATAAGCACATAAAAAAAAAACCTTATCACCATTAATCATCAGGAAAATGGAAAATAAAACCAAATGAGATATGCTTACCCAGTCATTACAAAGTCTTAAATTAAAAAGATTAACAATACCAGTGTTGACAAGAATGGAGAACAAAACGGTACTTTTAACATTGTTGACAAGAATATAATACAACCACTTTGCAAAATAGCAGTTTCTTACTAGGATAAGCATACACTTACTATACAACCAGGAATTTTACTCTAAGTTATTTACCCAAGAATGTATGTCCAAAACAAGACTTATACTCAAATGTCCATGGAATATTAAATGTCCACAGAAAACAAAAAGATATGGATGAATCTCAGAATCTGAGTGAAAGAAGATAGAAACAAAAAAAAGTATATTCTGTATGATTCCATCTATATGAAACCCTAGAAAAGTCAAATTTAAGTTATAGTATTAAAGCGTACGTAAGTGTTTGCCTGAGGTAAAGATAATGAATTACATAGGGAGCAAAAGTGAACTTTCTGGGGTGATGGGTGGTTATATAGGTACATAAATGGAACAAAACTCATTAAAATATACACTCAAAATGAGTATTTTTACTGAGTTGAAACAATATAAATAAATGGTCTCAATAATACTGATTTGAAAACTAACTAGAAAAAAAGGATACAAATACAAAATATTAAAATAATCCTAAGAATAAATGAAATAGGAACATGTATATTTCTACCTAGAAAACTGAATATTGTTACTAGGAAAAATTTTGAAAAAACAAAGAAATGGAAAGAATATATGATGCTCATAGCTTGAAAATTTCAGTATTGAAGGAGATCTATAGATGCAATATAGATCTTCAGTTGCAATAGATCTATGAATTCCATTATAGTTAAAACTCCCACCAAGATTTTTTTTAATATGGATACTGACAAACTGATTCTAAATTTTAAATAGAAATGCTAAGTATCAAGAGTACCTCAGACTTATTTGAAAAAGAAAAGGACAAGGTAGAAAGATCTTACTCAACCAGATACTCATCTTTATTAAACCTAATTATGACAGTGTGGCACAAGGAAACACAGACAGGCAAATGAGGCAGAACTGAGTGGCAAATCAGAATCCAGCATTTGGGGGCACTTGATTTGTGACAAAGTGGCAGAGATGGAAGGAAGGAAGAGTTTTTCAAATAAATGATGCTGGGTCATCCTGACATCCGTATTACTCCTACCTCATTAAATTCACAGAACTCAATTCTGATGGACTGTACATATAAATATAAAAGACAATAAAGTGGCCAGGAGATAAGGTGGGGGAAATGTAGGCAAAAATTTCATCTACAATCAAAAAAGCACTAAAAAAGACTTGACAAATTGAGTTTCAGTAAAATTACAACTTCTGTGGACCCAAACAGATTCATATAAATGAACAGAAAAGTCACAGAATGGGAGAAGATATATATAAAACATAAAATCTTCAAAGGGACCATTTTCAAATGCATAAAGAACCTTAAAAATTACTAATAAGAAGAAAAACTCAATTTTTAAAAATGGGAAAGAGATTTCAACAGGCAAATACAAAAGAATAAAACCAAAAGACCAATAAATCTGTAAGAAGTTGCTCAACCCCATTAGTCACAAGGAAAATGCAAACTAGAAATACAATGAAATATTTTCACCAAAAGGGCTAAAATATGAGTGGCAGTACTAAGTACCATTAAAGATATGAAGAAACAGGAACTCTCATATGTTGCTGCTGAGTTACTAAACTTTCATAACCACTTTGGAAAACTATTTGGCATTATCTAATAAAACTGAACATGCACAATTAAATGAATCAGCAATTCTACTCCATGTTATTTACCCATCAGATATGCATGCAAATAAATGTGTGGTACACCCAAGAGTAATATACAAGCAGCATCACTGTGTAAAAAGCAGCATTATCTGTAATAGTCTAAACCTAGAAAGTTCCAAATGCCCATCATCAGTAAAATTAATAAATTCCAGTATCCACCTACAAAGGAATAAAAATAAACTATTACTACATGCAACATGGATGAATCTCATAAACAAGGCCGGACAAAAGATGCTACAGACAAAAAAACACATACTGTGCAATTTCATTTACATAAAATTTAAAAAAGACAAAGCTACCCTCATATTAAAAGTCAGGGTTATGAACCTGGAGAGGAGCAAGATTACTGACAGGAAAAGGAACACAACGTGGGGGCTTCTGGGGTACTTGGAACATTATTTCTTGACTTGGGTGATGGTAACATGAGTGTCTTCACTGTTAAACTGAGCTTTTATACTCTGTTATTTGTGTACTTCTTGAATTTAAAATGTGAATACACACACACACACACACACCTGTGTATGTAATTTAAGACTGTGGACTAGTCTGTTCTAGGAATGCTCTGTGATGTGCTACCATAAATTTTTATCTATTCAGCACGATAAAAAAGATAATGTTTGTTTATACAATTACATATATATTATATATAACTTTGCAGATTTATTTTGAAAGTCTGTATTTTAAACTTTTCATCACCACTGCAAAGATGCACAATGTTATCACGTTATCATTTGTGCATGTTTTTTACTTTATTGGAAACAGTAACATGCTATAGGACAATGGATGACAAATTCAGCAGAGTCATGTCTGAACATCATTCAAGATCTTTGTTTAGGCTCTGAAATATAGTGGGTGACTTTTAAAAATACCAGAACGATACAATTATGAAATGCAGTCACAAAATGCATAATTGGCCCTTCTCAAGAATTCTTAACTATACCTCTGCATTTACCGTGTACTGTTTCACTGTGTTTGAGGATGGAGTTGTAAAATGAGTATAAACAGGTAGTAGTGTATACCTCATGTTTTCAGCTGAGTCTTCCGGCATTGGGGCGACAGTTTGTACAGCTGGAAGGTTTTTGCTGGTAGCACCATTCACAAAACTAGAAGAGGAGGAAGAGGAGGAGGACCCTGAATCCACGGCACCTGTTCCCAAAATAATAATTTTTAGCCTTAAAAATAAATTTATTTAACAAAATAATTCACTATATCATTACTATCTGATTTTGAAGATTTACTCATCTGAATTTCAAAACAGAATTCAACAATTAAAAAATCATTTTGCCATCAGTATGCTAATAACTCTTTATAAATAATAGCTGTTGTATTAAAATCCAGTTGATTTACTTATATTAATCTAACAGAATTACATATTACAAATGGGGTATAAATAAAAGACATCAACAAATGAAAATAATTTTAGATAAAATGAGGCTGATAAAACAATTCCAATTTAGATGTGAAAAATTTATGTTTTTATTGCTATATTGTAATATTTTTAGTTTTCACCATCTAAGATACAACTTACAACAAACAGCATAAACTTGTGGCACTGGAGCATCAAATACTTATTTTGATAAAATGAATGCTTTAAGAAGGGCTATAATGAATATAATTGTACCTGATTTTAAAATAATGAGTTCTCCTCAACGATATGAAGATGCCACTTTGGAACAGACTTTTTCTATAATACACCATGTAAGTATATTAAAGAGCTGTGGAGTTGAGGGACATCTAGTGTTCCTGAATATTATCTTATCTCACACTAATTCCTACAAAATTGAACTGCTCACTGAGATTTCTGCTGCAACACTTATATAGCATCTATTTGCCAAAATCTAAACTGGACAATGTGTCCAGTTTAGGTGTTGGCATACAAAATGTGTGTGTGTGTGTGTGTGTGTGTAGGTGTGTCTGTACATGTTTCTGAGGAGGATGTTTAATTACTTACATTTTATTTTCCACTGTAATATTATGTACTTTTAACTATCACTAGACTTCTTGCTATATCACTTCCTATATCTATTAATTCATAAAATAGAAAATATAAGAAAATATTATAACGTTTCACATGAAGATAAAAAAGGGGAAATTTAATTTTCCTTTAACCTATCTCTTAAAAATAAGGAATTATTCAGTAGACACTAAATGCAGATTTCTTTCTACTACACTCACGTATTTAAGAAATCTTAACATGTTTTTTGATAGAAGTTTTGGTAAAAGAAAAATATTTTCTATTTCTAGAAAGCAGAATGAATATAAAGAATAAGATTATAAACTGTATAGAAAAATTTTAAAGTCTTCAAACAAGCTGGATATATTTATTTATAATATAGATAAACCAAGGATGTTATGCCATCAATAATGTTTATTGCTACTATAAATATGCTTGATAGAGTATATTCTACTTACTACAACCCCATAAATGTGTTGTTCATGATATGTCAGCCTCAGGTGGTATGGTAAAAAAGATAGATACAGAAAGCACATAGAAGAGCTATGAAATTAATAAAAATGGGAAGAATCTAAGTAATGATAATAGATGGAAAAGTTCAAGGCTATACAGTTTGGAGAAGAGAAGGCTACTATAGTCAGGGAAGAAAAGTCAGGGATCATCTTGCGTTGTATAAATACCTAAAATGGAAATCACAAAGATTTGGGTAAGGATTTATTTAGCTAATAATCAACAGGAACATTTCTGGAAATTTACATAAATAAAGGTTATTTTAGGCAGGCTTTTGAAATTTTAGTGGTTTGGAATTTTCTGTTCCTAGCATCATTAGGAAAATGTTGGACAATGAATTGGATACGATTGCAATCTAAGTACATAAATTAATTCAATGTCAAATAATGGTTCTTATTCGCATGCATTTTTTTTCCCATCAAGTTGAGGTTCTTGCATATCGTCAAGGTTCTTAGGGGAGCTCTGCCTTTCCTTAAGAGGATTTTGCAAAAAATATACATTGAGATTCTACCAGGAAATGTCACTAAATCTACTTTCTATCACTAACATATTTAGTGATATTCTTGATACCATTTACTAATTTTTACATATCAAACTTCACTGTTTAAATTATCTTTTGGTTTTGCTCCCCAAATACCTTTCAGCAATCTGATTTAACTCTGAAAGTAAATAGCACTGAGTTTTGAGAAGACTCAAAACAAAAACCAATAGTGTCCTTTAAAATGACCACTAAAAAATGTCTTAGAAGTACAGACAAATTCTGAAAGGTAGTATCATAAAGTAGAACCTTCTTAAAGATTATGATAATCCTAAATGAATAGGGCATTTTAATTTTTAAGATCAAATAAGCAGAAAAATGAAGATATAGAAAACAGAAAGAAAAAGATGAGGTATCACAAAAATATATAAGGACAATACCTGTTGTATTAATCATACTTTTTGGTGTAGCTCCAGTAGCCGCAAATATATTAGATGTACTGCCTGTTGGCAGCCCACTTCCAGCAGCAGTGGCTCCCACAGTGGTTACAGCCAAACTACCTGGAGGGGGCTTCTTAACAGGTACCACGACACTCCTACAAAGCAAGAAGTGATGGAAAAATAACAAACACAAGGTTTAAGATGAAATCCAACCCTGCTATGACATATACAGTCAACATTCAGTTGTCTTATCTTTTTCTTTTCTTTTTTAACTTCTGAGGCCAATTTTATTGGTGAAAAGGATATGGACATTAGGATATATTGTGAAGTGTGTTGACTTTAATTCATTTGGCAAATGCTTATGTCGAATTTGGAGTGTGCAGACCTTTCTTAAGATGGCTTGTAGGCTATAATCACGAATCTGGAAAAACTGGGAAAATGTGTGCTCAAGTTAGAATATTTTGCATCTGCAGTTTTTTTGTAAAATATGCATAAAATGTCCTTCTTACCCATATTATATTCTCCACATGTAAAATTGTCATAAAAACATAAAAACCACTCTGAAAGCCAGATTCTGAAGCTCCTTCATAGTAAAGATAAAAATTAACCAAGGAATACTGAGTAACATCTAATGCTATAGTAAGGTTATACTTTATTTTTCTGAAAAAAATTTGTTTTTCACAGTTGTTATGATGAAAAAGAACTTGATACACTTGATACAGTTAAAGATCTATTTAGCTTTCAAGCCTTGACATTTTCAACACAGGGGTTTCCCATGTTACTTTAGCATATTTAGATGAATTTCACACACACAAAATTCTGAATTTGACATTGTATTAACCTTAAATAATAAATGAGTATCATTTTAAAAGATAAACTATCTAGAATCATTAATATCTTTATTTCCAAGTAGTGAAGCTTCATTCTTCTCAAAGAATCAGGGTTGAGAGAGGTGGAAAGCTGGATTTGACCGATTTCTCATATTCTTTCTCAGCCTACAACTTTATATGCAACCTACTATTTCTCCTTTGATTATAATGGCCAAGTGGTTTACTAGAATCAGAGTACTGTACATTCTTGTCCTTAATACCATTTCTTCAACACTGCCCATTCCCTAACACATCAAACTATTCTCTGTCCTAACAATCTATTTTACAAATAATTTGCAAGTTTACATTTATCAATATGTGTTGATTAACACATTATGTCAAAATTGAACTTTTCAGCTCTTATAAAATCTTCTATCAGAGACTCAACATGTTCCACTTGGTAACTTATTCCATCCATACCAAAAGGCTTACCTAGTAGTCTACATAACCGTTGTGGGTACCCATTTCAATTCCATAAATACCCTAAAGTATACATAAAATTTTGAAGTGCATATAACTTTTTCTAGGGTGAGCAAATAATTATCTGGATTTCAAAAATACATCCACAAAAAAGTTAACAGCACCAATCTAAACTATTAACATATTCCACTCTCCTTCTAAATATGCTATTCATACAGATGCATACGTAGAGTCCTCTATACTACACACACTTTACCAACTGCATTTTTCTATCCTAAGAACATTCTTTCCATGTTTCCCCACACAATTTCACAGTTCTGTCCTATACCTTAAGACTGCAAACTACAAATAAGTAGATGATCCCTCTGTACTACATAAAACTCACACATACTCTAAGGTTGTAAAGGTTATCATCAAAACAGCACAAGCCAAGAAATTATTCAATCTAACTCACTTCAACAAAATGTTTGAGTGGTTAACTATGTTTTGTAATACACTGAGTGATATATAAGACATACCAGCATAAATTTTTCCATCACTGAATTTATCCTATCTCAAAACCAGAGATTTGGGGTGTGCTCTAAGAGTCATTCGTTCATTCATTCAACAAATATTTATTGAGCACTATGATGTGTGAGGGGCGGTTCTAAATTCTGATATACAGAGATATATAGAACAGACACATTCCCTGCCTTCATGGAACTTATGTTCTAATATGGAGAGACAGAAAACACAATAACATGAATGAGTTAATACAGTATACGAGATGGAAAGTGCTATGAGAAAAATAAAGCACAGACAGGAATAAAGAGAGTTGCTAAGAGAAGACTCACTAAAAAATGCAGTATTTGAGGAAACACTGGAAGGAGCAGGAGGAGCTATGAAGATATCAGAGAGGAGTGTAAGAGTGTCACAGGCAGACGGACCAGGAAGAAGGCTAGTGTGAGTCTAGAAGATGTGGAGACTTGTAAGAAGTGAGACCAGAGAAGAGGGGTTCTGATCAGAGGTCTTTATGGTCCATTTTAAAGCCATTGGTTTTTTCTCACAGTGGGATTGGAAGCCATTAAAAGCTTATGTGCAAGGCAGGAATATGACATTAGGTTAAGCAGGACCATTCTGGCTGTTGTATTAAGGATACAGTTAAAGGGGGAAGGGCAAGTGGGGAAAGACTAGTTAGGAGTTTACTGTAATAAACCAAGAAATGATGTACTTTGGATCAGAATGGCAAAATGAAAATGATGAAAAGTAGGTCAAATTTTGACTATATTAAGAAGGCAGAGCAAACAGGATTTGCAGGAGACTGGGATGTGGGTGCAAGAGAAAAGCCAAAGATGATGTAAAGATTTTTGCCTTAAGCAACATGAAGGGCAGAGCTGCCATTAACTAAGATACGGACGAATATGGTTGGAGCAGTTTTTAATCATCCAAAGAGTGATGCTGCATAAGCAATTGGATAGATGAGTCTCTAGTTAAGAGGAGAGAGGACTGGGCTGAGACATAAATTTGGGAATCACCAATATATATGTTATTTAATGCCAGGGAAGTGGATGAGATTACTGAAGAAGTGAGTGCAAATGGATAGGAGAAGTGGTTCAAGGACAGAGTCTTGGAGTGTCCATTAATTAGTTCTGTGAATCTTATAAAAAGGTTCCTACTTTATCTGTATATCTCAAGATTTGGCCTATGTATAAAGTAAGGTAGTGAAGGTAAGGGTTTTTCAATAGTGACTCATCAAGGCAAGTTGAGTTCTATAATTATTTGTGACACCCTATAAGAATCCCTTTCTTCTTCCTGCCCCTGCTCTCTTTTCTGTAACACTTATTGAGCACTGACAGGTTAAAGGAATACAACCTCACTGACAAATTTGAGGGATAAAAAGAAAGATATAATCCATGCCTTAGAGATACCTGAAGGAGATACAAGAAACCAACAAATCAACTGTGCAATATATTTTCATAATTGCTTTGATCAGAGTTATGCAGAGGATCTTTCAGGAACACAAAGGATGTGCATTATCTGGGAACAGTGAGCTGAATCTAAAAGTAGCACAAAGGGAATTAGCCAAGAAGAGAAAAGTTCAGTAGTAAAACCTTAGCGAGGCAAAGAGATATGAAAAAACATAGTAGACTGAAGGAACTGCAAATACATCCTTATGACTGATAAAAGGTAAGGACATTTCAAACTAAGAAGTTCATCTTTTATTTTTTAATATATTTTGTAATAAGCAAAAATTATTTCAGAATTTTTATCAGTTTTGCATTTAAGAAAAATGACTCTGGCATAAATGTGGAAGATACACTGGTGGGGGTGGTGGGGACCTGGAAATAGTAAGGCTAGTTCGGAGATAAGAGAAGGAATCCACTTGAGGGATACTGAGGGCCTAAAGTGAGGTGATAGCTTTGGGAATAGACATGTTCTATCTTTTCTGGGATCAAAAATAGCTATCTGCTACTTTTTTGAGACTAATTACAAGATTATTTCACTTATGATAGGATTTTGGAAATTTTTGGGACTTTTAAGAAGTAATGCATTATTTTATATGCTGAGAAACTGAGTCCCAGAGAGCCAAAGAGAATAAAAGTCACATCACACAACTAATTACAAAGAGATCTATTATCAACGCCCAATTCTCCTAAATTTCCAGATTAACACTCTTCCCTAACAAGACTTATATAAATGCTAAACATTTATCTTGAAAGAAAAAATTGAAGCTTAGGAAAAAAACAATGTTACTGATTTTAGGGTGATACTAAAACTTATTACAGCTCATCAGAAATCACAACGTTACTGCTGTGACATTTTCATGTTTTGTATGTCTCTATTTCGTAAAATATTTAGAATACCAATGAAAAATATGTGTAAGAAATAACTGAGTATTTCATTAATCCACTCTAAAGAGAGATAATTTCTCAGCTCACGACTCGTCTGTGTAAATGCCAGGAAAGACAAAGGCAACAACATTGGGGACATCAGACCACCATGCTCAGTCAAAACTGCATCGTCTGGCAACTGGCCTCAAAATACTATACCCAGGACACTTGGAGCATAATAAAGGTTGGAATTTCAGTGGCTAGACATCATAGAAACTTTGAAATGTAAAGGTTGGCACTTTTAATCAATTTGGCTTATAATTACTTGTTCATCTTTTAAGTGATACAAGCAAAACACTTCACAAAAACTAGAAAAGGAATAGAAATTGAAATCCTCAGCAGTAATTATAATTTTTTATAATCTTAAATCAATGTAGGAAGATTCCATCATTCTATCAAACATTTTTTTATTATTTTTCCTAAATTGTCATCCTTAGCACTAATGTTAAAAATGTTAATATTAAAAAGCTAGAGAAAAAATAGCTAACCGAACCTTATATTTTAGGTTTAATAATATGAAGGCTATCTATATTGCCTTTTTAGTCCTATAATATTTATAACTTTTATTTTAGAGCTTTTCTTATTCAAAGAATAAAACACTTGAAAGTGAAGAAATTAAAAGTTTGAGGGGAAAAATATACAGACCAGTCTGCCTGAACTTATCAAACCCAGTAATTCAAACATAAGTGGATTGTAAAATCAAAAGGGATGAAATATAAATCATGTAAGATCAATGTCTGTTAGCCAGAGAAGAAACACAATTGTGAGCTTTTTGTGATATCCCAGACATAAAATAATTCTCTAAAACATAGTAACAGTTAAAACGAAGAAGCATATTGTCCTCTTTTTTTTTTTTCTGTCTTTTGTCCAAACTAAGGGGGGAAGGGTTATCTTAGAAATCCCTGGGGAATTAAGACTGACCTAAATCACATATATATACATACCAAATTCTCCAAAGATTAAAATCATGTGGATATACAACATTACAATATTTACATAAAAGATGGGATAAAGCTTAATTGGTGGTTTTAGAGAAAAGCACTACCCCAACCTAAAAGTTACACAGGTACTAATGTATAAAAAATTTAGCTCAGCTAGAATACTTTATAAATTATATATCTATATTTAAATCTATCAAAAGAGATTGTATTGTTGGGGAATTTTGCAATTTGGTTTGTGTTCTATGATGAGATTATTAAGCACTTCTGTGAGAAATAAAACCATGATAATGTTATCATTTCATAACTTTATTTCCTCTGTATACATAGTATTTCCTCACTGTAGAACAGTACTAGAGAATCTCTAGCATTTTCAGTGCTTTACAATTCATAAATATGTATTTGTTAGGGCCACTCAGTGCAATCAGACATATACGTAAATCTACACAGATGATGACTGGAAGAAATGAAAAAAAAAAGAATCAGCACTTTCCAGATATGTAAATAAGAATATTTATATAATAGTTCACAATACAATGTGATAAAATAATACTGAAAGAAAAAGTTTTATTTTAGGTAAGTCTAGATGTTTCTAAAATTTGATGTTGTAATCTACCTAAAAGAAAAATTTCACAACTGAAATTCATAAATGCTCCATCCCAAGTGGGGAGAAACACCCTATGTGGAATATAAGTTAACATAACTCAAATTACATCAGTTGTTTTAGGAAGGTATTTTCAAATTTACAGTATAAAAAGAGTATAAAGAATGCATTGTTAGCATGTTTACAATAAAACCAATAAATTATTGGCTAACAAAAGTAAAATCCTATAGGTGATCTCCATTGGGGTTGCACAATATTATTAGGAAGCATGATTTAGTTACAAAGAAATGAACAACTGAGACTATAGCTATTTTCAACTAAAGATAAAAATGAAAAATATATTATTGGTAGAGTAAGACCCATGATAATTCTGTGTTTAAAACTGGTAGTTGTCAGGACTTTGCTTCTAAGGCATGTCATCTTGGATCCTATTTTCAAGGAATTCAATCTGATGTTAAAAGACATGTCATAACTTGGATTTCAGACTTTAGTGCTTCAGAAATATGTTTATATACTTCATAATATAATTATAGCTACCTTAAGACAGATAAGGCAAATGGTAGCAATATATTGGAAATATAATTGAAAAATGCAGTTGTCCAGAAGCACTTGTGGGGATGATGTCTCTGAAAAGCTGCTCAAAGCTCTAGAGTTTGAAGTTAAATTTTTGATGTTGTCACTCTCAATCTATTGAATGGCTGACAGACAATCAAACCCGTCTGGCTGGCTGGCAGCTCATTTTGCTGGCAGGTGGCAAACAATTAGACACACCAATTTGTGCCTCCTGATGACATTAAAGCATGAAACTAAGTTGTATGCAGGGCCTAGTGATTTGTGTGAAAGCATTTCAAAAATAATACTCTTTGCCGTGGCAACTCATTTCAGACTGCCACCTCCCATTATGGCTTTGAGCAGTGAAGACGACAGACTTGAGTTACGTGCACTGCAAGGCCGCTTCTGTTCAATCCGTCATCAGCGCCCCCTGAGACCTCAATCCCCTCCTTTCATCAATATCACCTCATCATTTACATTTGATAGTACTTGAGCTACTGCATACATTAACTACACTACAGACCCTTTTCCTAAAAAGAATTGAAATATGCTTTGCGTGCCTTGATTTCATTTCTACTTATGCAATTTAGAATAATGATCCCACTCCTATTGCACTTTGCACAAATGCCACCAGGAACAAATGGAAAGTTCTATTTTTTTTAAAGCAATATTCACAAAAGTGTAATAAATTTTGAGTAGCTGAGAATATTGGCTATCTAGTGATAGCTTTGTTAAGTTTTAACGAAAAACCTGTTCTAACAATAATCCAAATTAAAACAAAACATTGAACTTTATTTTTATTTCACTGGATTCCCTTATGCAAATCACAATCCTATTTATTTGTTTGTATTTTAATAAAATTTAAATATGTAATTTAAAAGTAAGTGGAACACAAAATTTTTATGACCCTAAATTGAATTATTATAACATTTTTATAGATATATACAATTACAGATACTTACATACATATGTTTACATACACTCATAAAGACACATCCACATACATCCAGGGAACATAAACCAAATAGGGGAAATAGAGGACATTAATCTGAGATGGCATAAGGAACGTTCACGGAACTATATGAATGAATATCCAAATATAATCTTAACACAAACCATTAAAAAAAAAGATATTTTCCTACATTTCATAGCCTCTCCTTTTTTTTTTTAGTTTTTAAAAGTTCTGATACTTAACACATTTTATCTTGCAATGACATTTTTTTGCAAACATTTCATCTCCATTTACTACTCTGTAAGTTCAATATAGGGAACACTGTTTTTATCCATCTTTATATCTGACACGATGACCAAAGCTATTTATATTTTCACAATAAATTTTCAAGAAGTATCTGTAGAACAGTAGTTAAAATGTTTAAAGGTAAAGCTTAATTTGTATTTATATATAAAAAAGATAATCTATCTTAACTGAAAAATGCCTTTCCGGCTATACTTCTACCCCTAAACACTAAGAAATTACTGTCTCTAATTTGCACAAAGCAGTATGCTATTTTAGAAAAGTAATACAGAATGGGCTGTGACATTTTGACTATATGCTTATTTTTGACATTCCAGTTTAAGAAATATTTGATTTCCTAACTTGTTCTTTTCTAAAACAAAAAACAATTGTTTACCAATCATCACACACACACATAAATTTTGGGTGGGGGGGAAGTGTTTTCAACATCAATAACAATTTAATTCAGATGGTAAACACATTCTTTAGTTTATATGCTATTATGTAAATATTAGTCCCACTATCAATGTTAAGTACTATTGTTAGTAATTATGACTATCCTAAAATATGTTTCTAATGCTGCATAAGTTTTTAAATAGTAGGATAAATTACATGAACAAATTCTTTGGTTCTAAAATGTTTTATCCTGCTTCTGTGAACTATCCTTTTTATGGCATATATAGTGGAACAAAAAAAAATTAGTTAGTTGTTCTCACTAAAAACCCTTGTATGATTTAACATTTGAATGCAGATATATGGGTCATGTTATAAATAGTTTAGAAACCTAAAATGCCTTTCAACAATATTTACTTTTAAATACATGCCTCAAAATATGGCCTTTACATTGATTCTGAAAATTCCATGCATATTTTCAGATGATAATGCATATTTTCAAATTTTTTCCACCCTTGCATTTAAAAGTAAATTTGAATTTTATTACTTAAAGCAAGTTATTTATTTAGTCTCCAGAAGTTATTGGTTTCCAGTACTATGATATAGGAATTTCAGAGCCAGACTGAACCTTGGAAAGATATGACTTACCCCTTCCCCATTTTATCCATGAAACAATTAAGTCCAAAAAGATAAAACCACTTCCTCAATGTAGTGTAGTCACTGATGATGGATTATAATCAGAATCTGGATTTCCATATTTCTAATTTAACGTACTGTCCTGTATACCATATTGAAATTCCTTTTTTGAGATGTATTATTCAAGTGCCTTACTATGAGATCAATCTGGTTGATCTATCACTTTGATATTCTTTGTAGTAAGAATTTATATTACTAAATATAAGGGTTTTCAAGATCCTCCTAATATTTTTAAAAATAAACTGTTAATTTTCCTTCTGTGTTTGGAGCACTACGAATAATAATTTCAGTACCCACCTGTCAAAGGAATGAAACTGCATAGGAAGAATAGCTTGCGCTTCTCTCTTCAATGCTGGATCTGGGTATGGGATAGGTTCAGGGCCACATTCTGCAATTTCAACTGGGGCAGCCACAAGACTTTTCAGTATCTCCTTGACATTGATGCCTTTGGTTTGACTAATGCTAGATATGGATGGTGCGGGTTTCAACAGTTCACTGGGGTTCTCAGTTAAGCTTTCTTGTGATTTCTTCACTTCAGATGACAAAGTGGATAACAGTTCACTCATGGCATCAGGGCCTGTGCCTGTCTCTATTTCTGCCCCATTCAGGATGCTAGCCACTTGCTCCTCTCCAATTCCTGAATCTGTATGTGGAATGGAACTTTCTAGCTGAATATCTTCACCAGGGGTTGGTGTTTCTTTTTCCTTTACAGTGTCTGGAAATGTAGCAGGTGTTTCTGTAATAAAAGAAACTGGTTTAAACAAAAAGCTTCACAAGTGAAAATCCAGCATTATTAATAAAATATTCTCACATATTGGAATAAAGAAAATAAGACCCATGAGAAACAAAAAAATCTGCTAAATGGATGTGCATAACAACACAAATGGATTAAAACATATCATCCATGTACACCTGTCATTTTTGTTCAGGAAGCCTCAACAGAACCCTGTTTCTTGTAAAAGCCACCTGGCATTTCAAAACTGGTATCTTTAAAAGCGTGGAGCAATAGTACCCATAACAATTTCTTATAGCAGCTTATAAATAATTATTATATGAAGTTCCCCTTTATCCTTTATTAACTTACCAGTCATACAAGAGAAATTGTTATACTTCTCTAATATTACCTTAAAAATATGAAGTCATTTTATATCTTTTTGGTACTTCAATAACCAATAATATAATATCTAGTTAAAATATTTAAACTAGTTAAAGATATTATTTTAAAATCAGGTATATATATATATATATACCTAAAATTCTGAAGTTAATAGCAAAGAGCATGTCAAATGATTATTTCAAAAGGTAAATACTTTAATAAGAAAATAATGGTCTTCAAGAATTTAGCCTATATGTGCCTTTAAGAACAATTTTTTGGAATACTCATTTTTTGTGAATAAATATAAATTTCAATTTGTGAAAACTGAAGCAGATAAAATATATACAGATATGAAATATACATACAATATTATCAATTACAATAGAAAAACATCTTTAAAATGTTAAATGCCTATCAATCTCATTGTGCAAGCATTAATACAATGAAGTTCCCTATATAATAAAATGTTATCAAATTCTCAATGATGAACTTGGGGTGAAAAATTGATATAATCTAGGTATAATAGGGATAATAGCTCTCTTTTTTTAAGATTTTATTTATTTTTTTTGACAGAGAGAGACACAGCAAGAGAGGGAACAGAAGCACGGGGAGTGGGAGAGGGAGAATAGGCTTCCCGTGGAGCAGGGAGCCCGATGTGGGGCTCGATCCCAGGACCCTGGGATCATGACCTGAGCCGAAGGCAGATGCTTAATGACTGAGCCACCCAGGTGCCCCAGGATAATAGCTCTTAATAAAGTCATGTTGGAGAAGAAAATAAGATACTATAGGTAAATTACTTGCAGGTCCTATATAAAGTAGATACTTAGTAAATGTTAGATACTTGTATTACTCTAATTTATATTTAAGTTTATCCTTTGTAAAACAAGAAGGGCAGACTAAATTACTTCTAAGATCTCTTCAAAATGAACATCTGTAAGTTCTATAAAACTGCCCTTAGATTTTTGTTATTTTGGTTGTTTATTCTGAAATGTTATTAGGACAGGAAATCAGGAGACGCCCAACAGGGAAGAGGCAATTTTGATTTCAGCAAGACATCTCACAAAACCTTTGGTGAAGTCTCTAGTAAAAACACAGAAATGTTTTGGTGATACTTTTTTTTGGGTGGGATCATAATTTGTTCAAACTTTTATACACACGTGCTAAAGGATTAAACATAATGGGAAGGGATTTCTTTAGTAACAGGGCTTAATTCTTAGACTCTACTAGACAGTACTGTTAATTTTTTAAATGTAGATTAATTCATGACATCCAAATTTACTGAGCATGTGAATTTATTAATTTTTCCAGATTTCAGAGTAATTTTGTCAAGTTTTCAAATTGTCAAGTTCTCCTTTTCTTTTGATTCAAACTGTATTAGGTACATACATTATTTTAAAAATATAACATTTTCATATTATTCAACCTAATATACAATATTCATTAGAATTGGCTAAAAATATACATCTCTCACAATTGTTTTATTGTCATTTTCATATTTATTAAATAGGCTTGTTTGCTCAAGGATGTTAGAATTGAAAAAAAATATTAATCAGTAGGACATGAAAATAATATTCAAACACCAGATGACCAACATGAAAAATAGGGTAGACCTATTCTTTGTTGTTCCAAGACTAAAAATTAAGATAACTGCATAAAAGTTTTGAGAAGACAGATAATTTTAATAATACTCCTGGCAAAGCACTGGAGAATGAAAAGGTAAGAGGTAAGGTAACAGTTTCAGAATTTTTATAAAACCTCATGACAGAAAGTTAAGACTTAGAATAATAGCATTCAGGATAAGAAGGAAGGAAAAGAATGAAGATGCTTCTGGAATATCTAGCTTAAGAAAAAGAATGGAGACATGCCACTAAATGAGGAAGAAAGCAAAAGATTAGCAAGTTTGTTCAGAAATATTTGGTGGGGGGCGGTGCCTGGGTGGCTCAGTCAGTTGAGCATCAAAACTCTTGGTTTAGGTTTGGGTCATGATCTCAGGGTTTTGAGATCAAGCCCCAAGTAGGGCTCCACGCTCAGTGGGGAGTCTGTTTGAGATTCTCTCCCTCTCGCTCACTCTTTCTAACATAAATAAGATTTATTTATGTATCTGAGAGAGAGCACACATGTGCATGCAAGAGTGAGGGGGACGGGGTAGAGGGAGAGACTATCAAGCAGACTCCCCACTGAGCATGGAGCCCTACATGGAGCTTGATCCCACAACACTGAGATCATGACCTGAGCTGAAACCAAGAGTCTGACACTCAATCAAGTGAGCCACCCAGGAGCTCCTGTTCAGAAATATAATGAATTAAATTTTGAAATCAACTGAGTGCAGAATCTCTGGACTCTTTATAGCTGTTGAGTCAAAAGAAATATAGCCATGTATTTTGGGATTATTCAAAATGAGATGATAATTGATACTTCAAAAGTTGATGAAATAACCTAGTCAAGAATGAGAAAACAACTGCTAAGGCAGTTATTGCCACTATTGGAGGCACTACTGAATTTATTTAATGCATGTTTGCACCTATACATTATATATTTGGGGAGCAAAAACAATTGTGGCAGAAAATCAGTAGAAAATTAAATAGCAGTAGTGAAGTTTCTATGACAATAGGACACAGAATGTAAATGCAGAAACAAAATAAGAACTCTAATAGTAACAAATCACAGTGGCATGGTTACCAGCATGGGCTAAATTTTCTTTCAGAATTTAATTCTCAAAAGGCATATAGTCAAGTCTAGCACTTACTCTGAATTTGGCTGATTTACAGATTTGGCCTAGCGTTTGACTTTATCCTAATGTGATGTTTCAGTGTCTTTATTTATGGCATGTTTTACATTAACAGCTACACAAAAATGTGAACTTTTCAAGTTATAGAAACCTGAAATATAAACATTTTGCTACAAATGTTTGCTAGAATATCTAAGAAGTTAAAATTTTTGATTTAGTGTCCACAAGTTACCATATAAAAAACTATGTAATTTTTTGCTTTTCTGTTCAGTTGACTCTCAAGGAACAACGAAAATCTCTAACTCACTAAGTAGATACTTGAAACTCCAATATAAATGTTGACCTCTCAATTATAAAATTCAATTAAGTTTATTAAAATTGAAATATTTTCAAATGACTCATCAAAATATTTACACAGTAATATAATTCTAATTTTATGTTTACTGTGACTGATAAATCAATGATTTCAAAATGAAGCAGTAACTTTGATATTTCAATAAGAATTCTATTCAAATAAATAAACTTTGTAAAGCATGCTTTGTGATATTATATAGAAATAAAAAATAAACACCAATGGAAAATTTTATAATAGTAATTGCAAATAAAAAACAGATCAGTAGTTCAAAAGCCTACCTTAATTTCCCATTATGCATTAACATTTTTTTTTGCTTTTTAAAGACTGAACTTTTATTTTTTTATTTTTTCATTTTTTATTGTTATGTTAATCACCATATATCACATCAGTTTTTGATGTAGTGTTCCATGATTCATTGTTTGTGCATAACACCCAGTGCTCCACGCAGAATGTGCCCTCCTTAATACCCATCACCAGGCTAACCCATCCCCCCACCCCTCTCCCCTCTAGAACCCTCAGTTTGTTTTTCAGAGTCCATCGTCTCTCATGGTTCGTCTCCCCCTCCGATTTACTCCTATTCATTCTTCCCCTCCTGCTATCTTCTTTTTTTTCTTAACATATATTGCATTATTTGTTTCAGAAGTACAGATCTGTGATTCAACAGTCTTGAACAATTCACAGCGCTCACCATAGCACATACCCTCCCCAATGTCTATCACCCAGCCACCCCATCCCTCCCATCCCCCACCACTCCAGCAACCCTCAGTTTGTTTCCTGAGATTAAGAATTCCTCATATCAGTGAGGTCATATGATACATGTCTTTCTCTGATTGACTTATTTCACTCAGCATAACACCATCCAGTTCCATCCACGTCATTGCAAATGGCAAGATCTCATTCCTTTTTATGGCTGCATAATATTCCATTGTGTGTGTGTGTGTGTGTGTGTGTGTGTGTGTGTGTGTGTGTGTATGACATCTTCTTTATCCATTCATCTGTCAGTGGACATCTTGGCTCTTTCCAGAGTTTGGCTATTGTGGACATTGCTGCTATAAACATTGGGGTGCACATACCCCTTTGGATCCCTACATTTGTATCTTTGTGGTAAATACCCAGTAGTGCAATTGCTGGGTCGTAGGGTAGCTCTATTTTCAACTGTTTGAGGAACCTCCATACTGTTTTCCAGAGTGGTTGCACCAGCTTGCTTTCCCACCAACAGTGTAGGAGGGTTCCCCTTTCTCCGCATCCCTGTCAACATCTGTCGTTTCCTGACTTGTTAATTTTAGCCATTCTGACTGTGAGGTGGTATCTCATTGAGGTTTTGATTTGGATTTCCCTGATGCCGAGCGATGTTGAGCACTTTTTCATGTGTCTGTTGGCCATTTGGATGTCTTCTTTGGAAAAATGTCTGTTCATGTCTTCTGCCCATTTCTTGATTGGATGATTTGTTCTTTGGGTGTTGAGTTTGATAAGTTCTTTATAGATTTTGGATACTAGCACTTTATCTGATATGTCATTTGCAAATATCTTCTCCCAACATTTTTTTTACAGAGCATGCTCTTACAGTTGATAGCATCAATTTCAGTTTGGATAACTTATATTTCCAGACTGCTTCTCTGGGACAGTAAAGTACTTTGAGGATTTAACCCAAGTGACTTCAATAGGATGTTAAGCATGAACAAGAGAGAAGGTACAAATGACTGCAGCTGCACCAGTTATATCAATGACAGTAGACCCGTAATTTTTCAATAGTTCTTCATCAGTTTCTATAGCAAGAGGCCATGTTAGTACACAAAGCAGAAACATGACTGGTCTGAGTGATCTTAATCTTATCAGAAACAGACCGCTGGATGCCAGATGCCTCTTTTTCTTACTTATTTTCATTGAACCTAATGAGTTCATCTAATACGTTTTAGGAAACATGTAGGTTTAACTTCAGCAAATGACATGATTTCTGTATTGGAACCTCATTTATCACAATCTTTTCTCCAAAAATCTTATTTTACAGTGATGTATAAAGTGTTTCAATGTCTTACCTATTAACTTATTCAAATTGCTATTTTCCAAACTACTTGAATAAGAAATAACATTAAAGGAACATACAGCTCCTTCTTAGTATAGCACTAAAAATTCTATTAATTATTTGCTCAAGTAGTAATACCAAGCAAACTTCCATTACAGAAATTTAAAATATAAAAACCTATATATAACTTGTATGTTTTGTTTATATTAAACCCAAAAATGCCAAGTTACACAAAAATTAACCTGAATTCCAAGGAAGAAAAAAGCTGCCATATTTTATAAAAAGATTTAAAATAATTATTATTCATTTTACACAACAAAGACTGCAAAGCACTGAGTAATTTTTTGCAATCATTTATGTGATTTAATTTTTCTTTGTTATATTAAATGTATAAGAATACAACTTCAGGAATTCAGTATTATGAATATATACTCATAACAGACAAAATTATAATTCAGGAGAAACCAACTAAGAGCCAAAAAGTATTTCTACTGAATGTTCTGATTATGATGTATAGATCTGTTTGAGTTTATCTTACTTGGAATACATTACGTTTTTTGGATGTGCATACTAATGATTTTCATCACATTTGGAAAGTTTTCAGGCCACTATTTCTTTAAAAATTCTTTCTTCCTATTTCTGTCTCCTCTCCTCTCTTCAGCTCCCATAATTTGTATGTTGGTTCACTATATGGTGTCTCATAGGTCTCTGAGGCTCTCCACTTTTCTTCATTCTTCTCCTCATTCTGTTCCTCAGAGTAAGATAATAGCAATTGACCTGTCTTCAAGTATGCTGATTCTTTCTTCTGCCCATCATATATTCTGTTGAACCCCTCTAATGATTTTTTATTTTAGTTATTATAATTTTCAACTCCAGATTTGCTATTTCATTCTTTTCTATAATATTTCTTTACTGATATTCTCTTTGATGAGACATCACCCTCATATTTCTAATTCTTTCAAAAAGAATTACTCAGGTAATTCAGGTTACTCAGAGGTGAGTGATTGGGGCCTTCTCAGGTCTTTCCTGGACCTGAATACAGCCCCCAGAGTATGGACATCTCATTCTCAGGTCTTCCTTTTAAGCTTTTGGTAAGGTTCTTATTTGCCACCTTGGGCTGTTCCAATATTTAAAAAAAAAAAAATTGCTGCTGATTATTTCAAAAAACATCCAGGGCTTTTCTCATCAAGCAAGCTCTGATCAGGAGGACAAGCTCTGTGATGGAAGCTTTACCAAGGAGCTTCCAGAAAGGTCATATACAGTGTTCACTAGACTTTCTGAAAACTCCAAACATAACCGGCCTCCTTCCAGTGCTGCTACAGCTACCACAGTTGTCTGGATGCAGATTTTCAAGGACACCAAAGAGCTGAGAACTAGATACTAATAGAGCAAGTTCAATCACCAAAAAGCTTGCTAGTCTCATAAAGATTCTGCAGTTTTTCTTGAATTAGTACTCTCTGGATTGTTGCAAGTCTTTGATTACTTTCCAGAGACCAGGAAAAGATGATTTTGACAATTTTTGCCATTGTTCTCATTGCTTTTTGGAGGAGTTCTTTGGAGGTCCTTACTCCACTCTTTCCAGAAGTCCAACCTCTAAGTGATGTTTACAATTCCAATTTCTACATTCTGAATAAAGTATCAATTAACAATTATAAAATATTCATATATACATATTTTGCTTTTCCTTTGCTCTAGCTTGTTGTAGTACTCTTTATCTCTTTTCTTTTCAAAGAAAAAACACTTTCCTATTAAAATACATCATGCATCTCCATAATGTTATGGAAGCAACCATTAGCACTAATAATAAAATGCCAACATATACACCTAAAACTTGTCTTCAGTTGAGAAAAACAGAAGCAACCAAATAATAGTTTAATTCTGTTAATATTATCAGATAAGCCACAATTTGCAAGTTATACACGATTAAGAGCTCAGGCTTTGAAATTAAGACTGACTTTCCGTGAAGACTTGTTTACCTCTTATTAGCTTTGCGTTATTAGAGGAGCCACTTAAGCTTTCTCAGTCTCCATCTTTTATCTGTAAAATTGGCATAGCAACAGTACATACATTATAGAGTACGCATTATACATTACACTGCTGTGATGATTAAAGAACATAATTTATGAATAGTGCCTGGCATTGAGTAACCTCAACATAAATTTTCATACCTGCTGCTGCCATTATTGATTTTACTGTTATCAGCATCAGTATCACCATATCCTTTAAGAAAATATAGAGCCAAACCATCTATCAATTATTTTCTTTTCTCATCTTCAACTTCTATCTTTCCTACCCCATATCTTCTTATATATCTAGCCATTAAGCTGCTTTGGTTATCGCTCCTCCTTTCTGGAAGAACTGTGTCATAACTGAAAGATCATGGTAATGCAATCAAATTGATCAAAGTTCCAATTCTGGCTCCACAACTTACTAGTTTTCCATGTTACCTTGGAAAAATTAGTTATGCTTTCAGAATTGCAGAGATTGCACTTGAAAAATGTAGATCTTAAGTAGGTTGTAAGGATTAAGAAACTTGTCAGTTATCACTTCTACTCTCCTTCCTTAATTCAGCTTTTCCAAAGACTTAGAAGATCTCTACAGACATCTCAAAATTAACACATCTAGATATCTGTTTCCTTCCCCAGGTTAGGGAAGTTTTCAGCCCCTACTTCTTCAAATAAGATTTCTTCCTCTCTCTCTTCCCCTTCTGGAAATCCTATAATGCAAATGTTAATGTGTTGCGATGTTGTCCCATAAGAACATTAAATTATCTTCACCCTTTTTTATTTTTTGCTGCTCAGATTATAGGAGTTCTATTACCTTGTCTTTGAGTTGTCTTACCTTCCTTCTGTTTTATTTAGTCTATTGCTGAACTACTCTAATTTTAAAGTTATTTTTTTCTTCAGCTCTGTAACTTCTAGTTGGTTCTTTCTTATTTTTCCCATCTCTTTGTTGAAGTTCTCACTATGTTCACACATTCTTCTTCCCAGTTCAGTGAGCATCTTTATGATCATTATTTTTAATTTTTTATCAGGTAAGTTACTTATCTATATTTCATTAGCTTGTTTCTGAGGTTTTGTCTTTTTCTTTCATTTGGAACATATTGCTCTGTTGCTTCATTTTGCTTGCCTCTCTGTCTTGGTTTCTAATGCATTAGATGAAACAACCACTTCTCCTAGGCTGGAAGGAGTAGGCTCCTATAGGATATGAATCTTGCATTCAACCCAAAGGCCCCAGCTCTCTGTTGTCTCTCAGACTTTTGCACTTGTCTAAGCAGCCTATGTTTTAATAGCTCCCAGTAGTTGATGAAGTGCTAAGACCTGCCAGTATCCCTAATTAGATGATTCAGGTTAATTAGATTGACAGACCCTCTGGCAGGAGCTCTTTAAAGAAAATGTATATGGTTCTATGGAACTGAAAGTGTAAGCCCCACTGGCCATCAGAGCCAGAGGAATTGGCAGTGTCCCCTGAGTGGCAATTGCAAAAACCAGGGATCTGGTATGAGTGCATATGCTCTTTTCTGAGAGATACCAGTAAGCTGAAGCCAGGGAGAAGAAAAGCACCAAGGTGGCATCCACGGCCCATACGCCTTGGGATCAACTCCACAGGCCATACGATATGTGCCTAAGGCCAACCTCCAGGACAAGCAAATAGGCCTCCTTCACAGAAAGACTAGAGGGTGTGCTTCAGTCGCCTGTCTGTGTAGTACCCCAGGGGTGGCATCCTGCCAAGAACTGTTGCTCAGATTGGCAGAGTCCTGTGGGACCCAGGAATGAAAGCTCCCCTACCCACAAGAGCTAGGTGATCAAGGGGCAGCCCTGGGTGGGCAGCTGCAGAAAACAGGGCAATAGATATAAAAACCAGGGCACTAGAGACATGTAAAGCTCTGCTCCCCAGGAGACACTGGTGCTCTGGAGTGCAGCAGAGAGAGCATGCAGAGATGGTGCCTGCCCTCTGAAGTCTCTGGAAAGGGTTACAGTCAGCCTTTAGGTGCATGTTTAATTAGAAGCCTGCCCCTCAGGGTGTAGCATGATTAGCTAATAAGCCTTCTTCTCAGAAAGACAGAGTTCCTGGGTCTGCTGCCTCTAGCTGCGCCCTGTGGGTGGTAGCTGTTTAAGACCTCTTTCCCCATTGGTTACAGCACTGTTAGAGTCACAAGCATAAGTGGCCAGAGTCAGGTGATAATCAGTTGTACCCTGGTAGCAGTTGCAAAAATTGGGACACCAGACTGGGGCATAAGCTCCTTTCTGGGTGACACAGATTTCCCAAATCCCATAACACCAGAAACACAAGCTCCTCTGGCGTTCGGAGCCAGGTGATCAAGAGGTTTTTCCTGGGTGGCAGCTACAAAAAACAGGAACAATCTATATGTTGCCTATGTGAGACTAACTTTAGATGTAAGGACATGTGGAGAATAAAAGTGAAGGGATGGAAAAAGATATTCCATACTGAAAGAAAGGTGGAGTAGCTATACTCATGTCAGAAAAAAACACTTTAAAACAAAGACTGTAATAAGAAACAAAGATGGTAGTTACATTATGATAAAGGGGTCAACTGGACAAGAAGATAGAACATTTGTAAATATTTATGCATACAACATAGTAACACTTAAATATATAAAGCAAATATTAACAGACCTACAAGAGAAGTAGACAGAAAATTAATAAGGAAACATCAGCCTTAAACACTACATTAGACCAGATGAACTTAACAGATACTATATAGAACATTTCATCCAAAAACAACAAAATACAGTCTTCTCAAGTGCACATGGAACATTCTCCAGAATACATTAGGCCACAAAACAAGTTTTAATGAATTTTAGAAAACTGAAATTGTATCACGCATCTTTTCTGACCACAGTGTTACAAAACTAAAAATCAGCTACACAAAGAAAACTAGAAAATTCACAAATATGTAGAGTTAAACAACATTCTACTAAACAACCAACTGGCCAAAGAAAAAAATCAAAAGGGAAATCAAAAAATACCTTGAGACAGAAGAAAATGGAAATATAACATATCAAAATTTGTGGGATGCAGCAAAAGCAGATCTAAGTGGGATGTTCATAACAATAAACGTCTACCTCAAGAAAGAAGAAAAGTCTCAAATAAACAATCTAACTTTACACCTCAAGGTGTTAAAAAAAAATGGAGAAAAAGAAGAGTAAATGAAGCCCAAAGTTAGCAGACAAGAAAGGAAAGAATGAAGATGAGGGCAGAAATAAATCAAATAGAGACTAAAAAGACTATGGAGAAGATCAATGAAACTAAATGCTCGTTCTTTGAAACGATAAAATTGACAAGCCTTCAGCTAGACTCATAAAGGAAAAAGAGAGAGTACTCAAATAAAATCACAAATGAAAGAGGAGCTCTTTCAACTGACATCACAAAAATACAAAGGATCATAGACTACTACAAATAATACGCCAATGAATTAGACACAACCTGGAAGAAATGGACAAATTCCTAGAACATACAATCTACCAAGTCTGAAACACGAAGAAATGGAAAATCTGAATAGACTAATTACTAGTAAGGAGACTGAATCAGTAATCAAAATCTACCAACAAACAAAAGTCCAGGACCACATGGCTTCACCAAACATTAAAGGAAGAATTAGTACCAACCCTTCTCAAGCTCTTCCAAAATAAAGAGGGAGCTCTTCCAAACTCATTTTATTGAGGCCAGCATTACCCTGATACTAAAACCAGACAAGAAGGCCACAAGAGAAGATTACAGGCCAATATCTCTAATAAACATAGATGCAAAAATCCTCAACAAAATATTAGCAAACTGAATTCAACAACACATTAAATGGATCATATACCATGATCAAGTGGGATTTATTCCAGGGAAAGAAGGATGGTTCCACACCTGCAAATCAGTTGATGTGATAAACCACATTAACAAAAAGGATAAGAATCATATAATCATCTCAATAGATGCAGAGAAAGTATTTGACACAATTTAACATCAATTTTTTTAATAGACTTAATGCTTTTATTTGAGAGAGAGATAGAAAGTGTGAGCATGAGCTGGGGGAAAGGGTAGAGGGAGAGGGAGAAGTAGGCTCCGGGCCCAGCAGGGAGCCCCATAGGGCTTGATCCCACTGGGATCACCACCTGAGCTGAAGGCAGATGCTTAACCACCTTAGCCACCCAGGCGCCCCTTAACATCAATTTATTATAAAAACTCTCAACAAAGTGGGTATAGAGGCCTCAACATATTAAAGGTCATATATAATAATCCCATAGCTAACATCATCACTGGTCAAAAAATGAAAGCTTTTCCTCTAAGATCAGGAACAGGACAAGGATGCCCACTCTTGCCACTTTTATTCAACATGGTATTAGAAGTCCTAGGCAGAATAACTAGGCAAGAAAAAGAAATAAAAGCATGTATATTGTAAAGGAAGAAGAAAAACAGTCAAACTATCTGCAGATGACACATTATACATAGAAAACCTTGAAGACTCCATCAAAAAAACTGTTAGAATAAACAAATTCATTTAGCTGTGGATACAAAATCACTATCTAGAAACTGTTGCATTCTTATACACTCATCATAAACAATCAGAAAGAGAATTTAAGAAAACAATCCCACTTACAAACTACATCAAAATGAATACCTAAGAAGAAATTTAACCAAGAAGGTAAAGAAACATATACTGAGAACTGCAAAAGATTAATGGAAAATCACTGAAGAAACAAATAAATGGAAGATATTCCATGCTCAAAATTTGGAAGAATCAATATTATCAAAATGCCCATAGTATACAAAGCAAGCTACAGATTCAATGCAATCCTTATCAAAACTGCAATGGCATTTTTCACAGAAATAAATAATCTTAAAATTTGTACAGAACCACAGAAGATCTCGAAGAACCATAGCAATGTTGAGAAAGAACAAAAAAGCTGGAGCTTCATGCTGCCTGATTCCAAACTATATTACAAAGCTATAGTAATCAAGCAGCATGGTATTGGTATCAAAACAGACACACTGATCAATGGAACAGATAATATATAGACCAGTGCCTTCTGGGTCTTGGGCAGTCCAGGCCCCAGGGTGTCACAGTGAGACTGAGGGGATCTATTCGTCTCTCTGCACCTCTCCGCCAGTCAATCCCTGCTCTGCCCTCCCTGCCTTCAGCAGGATCGGTGCTAGATGTGTCATTCCGGAGCTGACTGGCTGGCCCAGAGAGCCCACAGAACCCCCTCGCCCATGAGGCTCTGGAGGAGACCCAGCCACAGGCAAGCTTTGTGCCTCCCTCACCAGTGGCACCTGAGAGTCCAAAAATAAACCCATGCCAACATGGTCAATTTACAACAAAGGACTTAAAAATACACAATGGAGGTAGGACAGTCCTTTTAATAAATGATGTTGGGAAAACTGGACAGTCACATGTAAAAGAATGAAACATGACCACTATTTTATACCATACACAAACATTAACTCAAAATTGATTAAAAACTTGAATGTAAAATCTGAAACCATAAAACTCCTAGAAGAAAACATACATGGTAACCTCCCCATCATAGGTATTACAATGATTTTTTAAATCTGATACCAAAAGCATAAGCAACAAAGCAAAAACACACAAATAGGACTACATCAAATTAAATTGTTTCTATATAACAAAGGAAACCATCAACAAAAAGGCAGTCTACTAAATGGGAGAAAATATTTGTAAATTATATATCCAATAAGGGCCTAATACAAAAAATATATAAGGAATTCAATACAATTCAAAAGTAAAAAAACCCACTTTTAAAAAAGGCAGATGATACGAATAGACATTTTTCTGAAGATATAAAGATGGCCACCAAATATATATAAAAAATGGTCAACATCATTAATCATCAGGGAAATGAAAATCAAAACCACAGTATCACTTCATACTTGTTAAAATGGCTATTATCAAAAATACAAGAAATAACAAATGTTGGTAAAGATGTGATGGGGAAAGAGCCCCTGTGCACTCTGGTGTGAATGGAAATTGCTACAGCCACTACGGAAAACAGCATAGAAGTTCCTCAAAAAATTAAAAGTAGAACCACCATAAGATCCAGCAATTCCACAAATTTATCTGAAGAAAACAAAAATACTAACTGGAAAAGATAAATGCAGCCCCACGTTCACTGCAGTATTATTTACAATAAACAAGATATGGAGACAACCTAAGGGTCCATCAATGGATGAATGGCTAAAGAAACTGTAGTAAATAAAGAAAATGGAATATTATGCAGCCATTAAAAAGAATGAAATCTTGTCATTTGTGACACTATAGATAGACCTCAAGGGCATTATGGTAAGTGAAATAAGTCAGACAGAGAATTATCATATGATATCACTTATATGTGGACTCTTAAAAAAATCAAGCTCATAGATACAAAGAAGGAATAGATTGTGGTTGCTGGGGCAGGGGGGAGAAATGCATGAAGGGAGTCAAAGGTAAAAAGAAAAAAAAAATATTTAACACATTGAAAATGGAAGTCTTGGTCATTCTATTCAACCTTACTTACCAGTATTGTTTGCTTTGATAGCCATTTGACCTCAGAACTTCAGACAGATAGCCAGGCATATCTTTGAAAACTTGGCATACTCTATGCCCCACATCCAATCTATTACCATATACTTTCATTTTTACCTCCAAGGTATGTCTAATTTATCTTCTCCTTCAATCTCCACTGCCACCACAGCTTGGTGTTAAGCAAAGCATCACTTACCTAGAGAGCAACAGCCTCCAATTGGTTTATCCAGATTCCCTCAATGCTCCCTTTAATCTATTCCTTCATTACACCTAAAATGCTCTTGAAAATTGTAAGCAGATTATGATACTTATAGTAGACAAAATAATGGACACTCCCCTTCAAGATGTCCATGTCCTAACTCTCATAACCTATGACTGTCACCTTACACAAGAATGACATTAAATGAGAGAGCTTTGCAAAGGGAAGACTATCCTGGATTATCCAGGTGGGCTCAATCTAATCTCATGAGTCCATAGAGGAAGAAAACCTTTCCTAGCTGTGCTCAGAGGAGGATGTAACTACAGAACAGTCTGAAAGATGCACTGTTCCAGGTTTTAAAGATGGAGGAAGGAGGAAGAAAGCCAGGAGCCAAGAAATATAAGTGGTCTCCAGAAGCTGAAAAGGCAAGGAAAATGGGTTCTCCTCAACAGCCTCCAGAAAGACATACAGTGCAGAAGCCTTGATTTTAGCCTGGCCAAATCCATATTAGACTTGTCATCTATAAAACCATAAGGTAATATATTTGTGTTGTTTTAGGCTCATAAGTCTGTGGTATTTTGTAATGGGGCAGCAATAGAACACTAATACAATACTCTTCTAATTATTTAAAAAACCCAATCCCTAGTTTTCAAACTCTACATGATTTGGTACCTGTCTACCTATCTGAACTCTTTAAATGTTTCTCTTTCCCTTTATTCTTATCCATCTACGTATGTTCCCAAAATACGCCAAGAAATTTCTCTCAACAGTGGTTACTATTTCAGGAATGTGCTTCCACTGTCCCCAACATTTTTCTCAAACCCACTGAATTCATCTTTTTTTTTTAAAGATTTTATTTATTTATTTGTCAGAGAGAGAGAGAGCACAAGCAGGGGGAGCAGCAGGAAGAGGGAGAAGCAGGCTTTCTGCCAAGAAAGGAGACTCTATCCCAGGACTCTGGGATCATGACCTGAGCTGTAAGGCAGATGCTTAATCGACTGAGCCACTCAGATGTCCCTGAATTCATCTTTTTGTTCCCAGTTTAAGTGTCTCTCCTATGAAAAGTCATCCCCAACCCTCAAATTAAATTAGGTTTCTTCTTCTGTAGTTTCTCATAATAGTCTATAATTTTATTCTTAGAATGCAGCATAGCTTGCAATTTTATGTTTAAGTGTGTGGTTTCCATAAATGTTTCTACCTTGCTAGAATGTTAGTTTCATAAGGACAGGGATGTTTTGTTCACTATTATATATCCCCAGCAACTGGGATGTAATAGGAAATCATTCTAAATATTTATTCAACAAATATATAATTAGGAATCATAAAGTAAATTGAAGGAAAGGTTAAATTGGAGGATAGAAGAAAAAGAAAGGAAGAGGAGAGGGAAGCTTTTGTTGGTACCTTTACTAATACTGAAAACAGACACCTATTTCAAAAAGTTGACGTTTTTAAGAGATATTTGCTAGGAATACCTGGGCATGATTTTTACCTGTAAATAAATGTGATATATATTATGCAACATCATTATCCAATAAAAATTCTATAAATATTATGATGACAGTGTTTTAGAGTACTTATAAGAGAAATTATAATGCATCCACATACAGGATTACGATTGATACATTAAAAATGATTCCAAGAGCAAGAGAAAATAATAAATTTGTAGTACTGAAAAACTTTGACATGAATGTAATGATTTACTTAATAAATATTAACTTTATTTCTAAACATACAATAGATAAAAACTGAGTGGTAAAAATATTTCTATATAAATTATTAGCATAATCTTGTTTCCTGAAGATACAATTCTAAAAGTAAAATTACTAGCTTAAGGGTTATAGTTTTATGCTATGTAACCTGCACATCTTTGCATTCTAACCCTTCAGAATTTTGTCCAATTTGCAAATTATGGTATATATATATATTACATATATATATATACACACACATATGTATCTTTTTAAAGATTTATTTTAGAGAGAGCAAACACACACGATTAGAGGGGAGGGGGATGGGCAGACAGAATCTCCAGCAGGGTAGTCTGATGTGGAGCTCCATCTCACGACCTTGAAATGATGACCTGAGCCAAAATCAAGAGTTGGATGCTTAACCGACTGAGCCACTCAAGATCAAGGTATATTTTTGCTTCAATATAAATTTGGTTATTAGATTTAAATATATTTTCCTTATCAGTACTGTACATTGCTTTTCTTTTGTTAACTGTTTGATGCTTTCTACATGTTTCCCTTAGCATGATACATTCTTTTAAATGATCTGTAAGAGCTTTTTATTCATTAAGGCTATTAACTTTTATCATATACATGTAAAAGTTCTGCTGTTTGCATTTGTTTTAAATTTTTTTGATATTTTCAGACTTGGAGATATACAAAACTCCTATTTAGTCATATCTTTTACTTTAAACCTCAGCTTTTGATGTTATAATTTAAAACACCTTTTTAATACAAATATTAACTTCAATTGTCTTGAATTATGATCAGTTTCATTTATACCTTTAAATTTAATGCATGTGAAGTATATCTGGCATAATATATGAGATAAGGATATAAATTAATTTTTTCAAATGTTTGCCCATTTGGTAACCTAAATACCATTTGCCAAATGATACTTCCTCTTCCCTTTGACTAGAAAAGTTGTATTTATAATATAATACATAACATATATAGTACTATATACTAATGTATATACTATAGGTAATACATTTATACTATGAGAAACATTCATACAAATTCAGCCTATTTATAGGCCAATCATGCCATATGCCTATTCTTTTACCAGTACTACATTATCTTGACTTTTTATTTCCAGTGTTAATTCTTTTCCCTAATAATGAATTGTTAGAGGAAACCAATATATTTATTTATAAGTTCACCTAAATATTAACTTTATTCTTATTAAACCTAAAGTGAAATGATTAATATAAAGCTTCTACAGCTTCTAGACCAAGTTAGCAATAAAAGTTTCTTATCCCTGTTTTGGCATGTTTGATAATGAAATACATTTTATGGCTAACATCAAGTTTTAAAAAAATTGTTTAGCTTTCTCACTGGCTTACTCATCTACTAACAAGTATTTATTTAGTTCCAAGCATCATGCTGGGTGTCAGGGACTATGCTCTTGAAGTACACATTCCAATAAACAACTAAACGAATAAATTGTGTAAATGCAAAAAAGGAAATGAAGAGGATGTAGTGGTAGAGAACAGGCTGGTCATAGAGAGGAAGCTACTCAGCTACAGCAGTCAGGGAAAGCCTCTGTGAGGTGGACACCTTCAGGGAGTCAACTGAAGGATGAAAATGCACCAGTCATGCAAAAAATAGGAAAGAGAGAGAACCAAAAACCAGAAACAAAATACAAAGATCAAGAGGTAGGATAGTGCTTGTGATTATTAAGGAAGGGAAAGACAGTTTTATTGTGGTAGCATAGTGAGCAAATGGAAGAATAATATGAGAAAGAGCTGGAAAGATAATCAGCAGTCAGATTATCTGAAGCGCCTGTGATATTTTTACTCTACATGCTATCAGAAAATTTTAAGTAAAAAAAATACACATATATCATTTACATTTTAAAACAAATTGTAGCAAAACTGTAATAAATCGAATAAAGATCAGTAAAGAAAGAGGTAAAGAAACTACTTTGGAGGCAATTGTGTATAATCCAGGTAAATTAGAACTACAGTAGTGTGTCACAATAAAGTAAGACATTTTAATTTTGTCCCCTAAATCACAGAAAGCCTTTAGAATTTTTAGAAAGAAAAACTGCTTTATTATATTTGTTATATGTTATAAAATATTATATGAAAATATATTTTCATATAAATATATATAATATAATATATTATATAAATATAAATAAATATAAATATATATTTATAATATTAAATATAAAGTATGTCTCATTACTTTATTATATACATTAGTGTTACTTTTTATTGTCATCAGTAACAGACTAATGACTAAAGAAAAGAAGTCCAAAGAAGAAACTATGGCAATGCTCCAAAAAGGGATAAGACTTTGAACTGAGGGACTATCAAAGATAAAAAAAAAAAAAAAGAGGCCAGAGAGCTAGTTCGGCATTTTTTAAAATGTTCAATAATGAGCTGAAAGAAGAAAGTGAAGTGTGAAGGAGTTGAAGAGTAGTCCAAATCAGTGCTTCTCAAACTATCAAACTCAAAGCGAAAATTTACTTTTTTTTAACCATCACTGACTGACATTTTGAAAATGAATTAAAAATAATTTAAAAAATTAAGTACACAAAATAAAACCACAAATGTTTTTATTATTTGACTCTATAGACAAAAAATAAATTTCAATTTAATCAGAACAAAGATAATATTGGGAAAAGAAAATAATTTTAAAACTGTTCATCATGCTGTTCACTGAAAGTGTGTTTATAGGTGACCAATATATGCAAATGTTATTATACTTGTGAATTTTTCCCATTACACATCATAAACAAAGTTTGAAGCAGAATGACTCCCTAAAAGAGACTCCTATATAAATGTTTTATACAAAAACTGGGGATATAAATATTTAAAGTTGATAATCTGACAATGAGAGCTTTTTGCTTTTTAATTTATCTAATCCAAGTTGAACAGGCAATAATGCCACTCATGGGAATAACATATAGCTAACCTTTTGTTTTATTTTAATATCAGGCAGAGTAGAGAAAGCAGTGTCACAGAGGTATGTTCATGGAATGAATATTCATTTTAAACTTTTATCCAAAATGAAACTAGAAAAGCTGTATCTTCAAAATTTCCCTCAATGCTCACCAATGCCCAATTCTAATAACTTATCTTGTATTGTTATAATCAAATATAAATTATATTTCAATGAAAGCAATGAATTCCATTTCCATGAATCTCATGTATGAATCTTCTTCTGGTAGAAAATTAAACACAAAACATTCTATCAAAAACATAAAATGTCAGGAGATAAATTTTCAAGGGTGAGCAAAATCAAAATCATCCTTAAAGATCAAGATACTTTCTTGATAATTATATTAAATAATAATTATTAAGTAACGAAAAATGTCATAGAAATTGTATGCTTCCAAGATTCTTTTTGTCCTTTGATCTTTTCTGCTACTAAAAAACATGTTGCAATCATTCCCCATTTGTAAGTACTGAATTCATTAAAAATATTTTACAGATCTGACGAAAAAGCGAGTTCTACTAGTCTTTAAAGAATGGAATCAAACTGGTTTCTTATTCTGTAAAAAACACCAAAAGTTGACTTTGTAGTTCCAACATCATCATAGGACTTTTCCTTTCAATACCCACTGTACCACAGCATACCATAACAGTTATTTATGATCAGCTTCCATATTATCACATAGTAAAGAAAATAGCAAATTCACCACAACAGTCTTAAAGTAATTCAAAATTTTATTATGCCACTAAGAACACTGTACAGTCGAGCTAATATTGTTTTCACAAGAAAATATCCTTGATAAAGAAGAGCACTGATATTCTGATATAGGCTCCTGAATCTGGGTAACTATTCTAGAATATCTTCCAGTCACTACAGCTAAGCCTTTGGAATACCTTCTATACACACAAACAAAACAAAACAAAACAAAACAAAACAAAACAAAAAACCCTCCAGACTTTCAATCTAATCTAATTTAATCTAATTTTTCTTAGTTCACAGCTAGATGTTTATAAGCAATAAAGCTGAATTTTTCCTTTATTTCAACATCATGTTCAAAGGTTGCACATTTATTATAAAAATCTGTGCGTTCATCAAGTTGTAACAAAAAATACTTCACTGCTTTATTTATTTATCCTATAAGTTGGTCTTCTATATCATTAGCCAATATATAGAAACACTGAACTATGGTATCATCTGGAGTGCAGGGTCCTCTTTAAACTCAAGTTACTGGAGGAATTCAGTTCTTTGTTGTTGTAGGCTAAGTCTCCCACTTACTTGCTGACTGTCAGCCAGGTTGTGCTCTCAAGCTCCTACGAGGTGATTTCAGGTCTTTGAACTGCAGTCACCTTCATCTCAGCAATAAAGGACTTCCTTCAAGTCAAATCACTTTCACACTCTCAGTCTCTCTGAGTTCCTTTCTGTAACCAGCCAGAGAAAATGCTCTGCCTTTACGGTCTCATGTAATTAGGTCAGGACTATATGGATAATCACTTTCTTTTAAAAGCAACTATGCTATGTAATACAACATAGTCACAGGAGCAAAATCCATCATATTCACTGTCCCAGGAATCATGCAGGGTGTGTACATGGGAAAATCTTGGGCGGAATGGGGACGGGGAACAGAATTCGGCCTACTACAATCCTTTGTTCTGCAGAGTAGTCCCATGTCAACCCTACCCAGAGACATCATATCAGCTATTTTATTTTTTATCTCTAAAACTCCCAACTGGTTCTTTTTAAAAAATCTTCCATTTTTTTTTCTCATTACATTCACTACTTCTTTTAGATTGAAAAGCATTTTGAACATACTCATAATAGCTGTTTGAATGTTCTTATCCGGTAGTTCTGCCATCACTGTCCTTTCTGAATCAGTTTCTATTGAATGATTTTTTTTCCCCTTATATAGCACATTTTCCTGCTTCTTTAATTTTTTATTGAATGCTGAACATTGAATTTTATGTTGTTTGGTGAAAAAATTTTTTGTATTCCTTTAAACAGAGGTAGAACTTTTACAGAAAGTTAAGTAACTTATAGATCAATTTGATGTTTTCAAGTCTTGTTTTTAAGCTTTTTTTCTTGTGAGTCTAGAGAAGCCTTCATTTTAGGGCTACTTTAGTCTCCTACTAAGGTGTGGCTCTTCTGCAAACTCTAGTGAATGCCACCACTGTGAATATTCTTATACATATAATTATCATAATTTGCAGATGATAAAGAAATGTAATGAAATACAAATATAAAAACTGTATTTTACTCTCAAAAGCCAAATAAAAATACAACATATCATATCTCCATGAAACCTGAGGTATATACTTGTCTGCAAACAATTACATTATGGATATTTATTTTATAACAATTAATGAAATACGAATACCCAAACAGGTCAGGAGATGAAGTCAATATTACCTTTGTAAAATGAGTGGGCAAAGCTCTGCTCAGGAATTAACTTGGCAAGGAATCCATGGTTCAAACTTGGATGAGGGATAGATGGTATGACCACAACTGCAGAGAAAATCATGGAATCAAATTTGAGCCAGCATGTAGCAACCTGCAACATGGTCCACTGGAGATCCATGACAACTCTCTATTACTGCAACATGCAAACAGTACTAGCAATAAAGACTGCATCTCTGGGGGAAGGAAAGAGGTTATGTATTAAGAGAAAGGAGATATCATACACTTGTTAAGTAGAGTAATTTTAGCAACATACAGAAAGACATACACATACAAAATCAGAAGTGGAAGGCTGACTAAAGTATTGCTTGTTTTATACATATAAAGCTGATATGAATGCATTTAAAATGAAGCAAAAGTTGATTAACATAATAAGAGTCTTAATGTTTTAAATGGTCAAAAGACATAAACTGGAATGGTAGGATAATGTTTAATTTGAAGAATAAAGTTAAAAGTATACTACAATGAAATAATATCATGTTTATGTGTTCAAAGTAAATGTAGCATGCAACAATAAAGTACTATAGCTAAAACATAATCCATATTTCCACAAAAGCAAGGTAAAGGAGATATGATATGCTCAGGGAAAACAAGATGCAGAGATTTGACCACTAATTTCTACTCATTTTTTAAAATATCCATTTTATTTATATATCATATGCATTTATTTAGGAAAGACAATTTCAACTACAAATTAATCTAATAGTACATGAAATAACCACTAGGTTACCAAGAATACATTGCAAACAACCAAGAAACAACCTTGATATAAACACATGGCAGGAAATGCAACTGATAGAAGGCATTCCATGATATTAAAATATTAGTTGCCAGAAAATGTGTTTATCATTTTCAAGCAGAGTAGGCAAAGCTGATAATGCAAGAACTCCCACAACATGAGCATCTTCTCTAAATAAAAGAGATAATATGATCCAAGATGGTTCATTGTTGTCTTTAAGTCTTTGATTTTAATTGAAGCAACTTTGGTATAAAGTTTAAAATGTATGTTGGCTTATTATGAATCTCTGACAGAATATTTAGATACTTAAATAACTATACACTGCAAAAGAAACACAGAGAGAGTGAGAGAGAGAGAGAGAATAAGCAACCAAAAAAGAAGCTATCTTTGAACTTGGCTATAAAGATTTATATTTTGGCTTATTCTTGGTCTTGAACTACTCTGTAAGAATCTACTTTCATGTTCATAAAAGTTAAAAAGTAATACAATTAAAATATATCAGTTATTTGCATATTAAATAGTAAATGATTTGTATTAACATATGGAAAACATTAAACCCAAACTGCACTGATAAAATGAGAATATAGCAAATATCATGGAAATTCACACATTTTTATGGAATTAAAGAGTATTAAATTGGCATTTATATGCCAACTACTTATAAATATTTAAGATGATAATGAGTAGGACTAGTTTAAAACTGGATGGGATGTAAAAAGGAAATAAAAAGGAGATAAATGATGACAAAAACTCAAATAATTAAAAAAATAGTACCTGTACTTGTTGGCGAATTTATTTCTTGTCTGATGTTTCTACCTGGTTGGCTTCCAGTTCTTGCAGTCTCTCGCTGGGGTTCTAATATGTCACGATACTTGGAAACCATCAGAACCGAAATGAAGTAAACAACAGCTAGCGCCAAGAACTGTGCCTGCTTGCTATCATCCTGTGTAAAATGAAAAGGCAGTTCTGACATTCAAATTTTTGAAGTTACCAGAGTATAAGAAACTACTATTTCATTTTCTTTATGGAGGTAAAATATGACATTTAACTTTTATTAAAACTTCTAAGTATACATTGTTATTTAATTAGTATCATTTAAGTATAAATACAAAACTCCAGAAATATATCATGAGTTATAGGTTGAAATTTAATTTCAAAAAATGAGAATGTTAAAATTTTGCATTTATGCCCCCAAATTTTATTCTTTGTCCTCTTCACCATTACTATCCATTACTTCCATAACTACAGAGTATGTCTATTTATAAAATATACAGAAAGCATAAGGATGAAATAATATCTGAATAAAAGTCAATAGTTCCAAATGTTATAATTTTAAAAAATAGAATAAAATTATAATTGAGATACATGTACAATTCTAACATATTACTACCTTAAGAGACTTTGTTGAGTACAAAATAGGGGAAACAGAAAATTGAACTTTATATACAAGCTCAATATGAGTTAGAAGTATGATATGGCAGCTTAAGAAAAGTCAATGCAACCTCTGACTGCATAAATAAATAAAAATAAGTAACAGTCCCACTATTGCACCCTGGAAAAATGACCTCTAAAACACTGCCAATATATGAGGCTCTGAACTTCAAAAGCTCAATGACAAAAATGGAAGTTTTCCCAGTGCAACAAATTGGTAAAAGGTATGAAAACAATTGGTGAAGTTAGGATACAGAGAGAGTAGTTTCAAAAAAGCAGACTGCAGGGGCACCTGGGTGGCTCAGTCGGTTGAGCATCATATTAATTTCAGCTCGGTCATGGTCTCAGGGTCGTGGGCTCCACCCTCATAGGGGAGTCTGCTTGAGATTCTCTCTGTCCCTCTTCCTTTGCCCCACCCACGCCCTTTTTCTCTCTTTCTCTAATAAATAAATCTTAAAAAAAAAAAAGCAGACTGCAGTCTAGTAGAAAAGATAGCTCTATAAGTATGCTTTGTAAAATATAAAGAGCTGCATGTAACCTTGAAAGCCTAGATAACTATATTATAGGGAAAAAACTGATAAGGAGGCAAACTTATAACCTCTAATACCACTTTCAAATTAGCCTGTATCGAAGGAATCAAATGTAAATGGTAATAAAGCCCTTTTCTAAGCTAGGTAAAGGTGACACTTCAAACCAAAACTGCAAGTAATGACTGTGGCCCACAGATAATAGGTAAAAAATGTATGATATGAATAAGGAAAGCAGACCTGCATTAAAGCCTAGCAACTCCATTAAAGGTACTTTTTATTTTTACTTCATTTAAGCAAAATGCAAGCAAGATTCAGAATGTATGTGCATTTGTCAGAAAAGAAAGCAAACAAGAAATATTTACTAATAATTTAATACTATGAAATGGGATTAGTACAGCTAATACAGAAAACTACCAAAACAGATTGAACTTGTTCTGGAATATTATAAACTTAGTATCTCATACTCTGAGGGTGACAGGCAGCTTTCCTAGAGATAGTTTCTTAAAAGTGTTTGAAATGCATACTCTGCATTATAATGCTGATGGAATAAATATATAGAGAAGGGACAAAATCAAATACTTAAAATAGTTATTATAAAGGAAAATGAAGTGCAATCATATCAACAAAGAAACTGACCAGGAATGAATTCAAACACAGCTCAAGCTGTGACAGACTGTGATATTCTACAACATTTACATTTCCACTAATGGAAACTCAGGGCCAGGCAATTAAAAAGCATGTGTGGAATGAATGCATGTTAACTACAAAGTTGCAGAGTTGCAAACAACAAATATTGTGAAGTGTCCTAGCCAAGCTAACATCTCCCATATATATGGCATGAAAACAGTTGCCTTTTCTTTTCAAATCCAGATCTGCAAACCAATTGTGCTGCTTATTCCCAGAGAGTTCTATCTTTAAAAATGAAGCACAACATCTGGAGAACAAGTAAATTTTTATACAAATTAATTGTCTTGCCTACATATTTTATTCTTATGAAGACATAAACTCTTATGTTTCTCCCATCTGCATAAGAAATGGGTCCCTCCACTATTCAATCTTGAATCAGTAATATAATTAACTCTGAAATCCTTTAAAAATTTTAATCCTTCAACCAGGATGTCAAAAACCTTCTATATCAACTTTTAAGGATTAAAATTACTTCAGTTTATATAATTTTGTATATAAAGGACCTAGTATAGAAGAATAATGAATTTGTCTTCAAATTTTAGTTTATTGGGAACACTGGAAACAGTGTTGATTTTTAAAGTCTAATTTTATTTCTTACCACATAGCAAATTTTACCACACAACGCTTTTGCCTAGATTTAAACAGTTCATGTGAGTTTAAACCAGCAATGTCTTCATAAGAGAAAAAAAGCAAGAGCAAGATATATATATATTTATTGCATATTGTATGTATATATGTATATAATGTACATATAGTTTTCCTTAAAAACTTAATTTTTGATCTCCTTTGTGAAATTAAGGCAATTAAAAATGACTACTGATTCACAAAAATTTCAAAAGTCAAGTATAATTCTTAGCATGATATCTACAATTGATTCTAAAATATATCAACTGTCAAACACTTCCAGCAGGTGATGGGAGGAATGCACTTGTTGTTAAGAGCACCAAGTGGTGTAGAGAAGTGTTGAATCACTATATTGTACACCTGAACCTAATATTACATTGTATGTTAACTAACTGGAATTTAAATAAAAACTTAAAAATAAATAAATTAAATAATAAAATAAAAGTGAAAACAGTATTTTAGAATCTATGAAATATGCTGATGAAAATGAGAATACTTTGGAGAGGTCTACCTTAAGGTTCTCACCACCTCATACTACCTGGGGGAATCTTAAAATTTCTGAGTCTTAAATTTCTCTTAATCCTTAAATGGAAGCTTATGATAATACATATTAAGTGTCTGAAACATATTATAAACACAAGTTGTATTATCTTTATGATGTTTGGAAGGTACATCTGGGAACACTTAATTCCCATCCTTCGGGAAGAAAGCTAGGCACCGTTGCTGGGTTATCCAACATATTTAACATCTAGGAGTCTTAGAAAAAATTATCATAATCTACCATAATAACTAATGCAGAATTTACTAACAATGTAAACATAATGTCACACTTAACATAAACCCCTTCTATGTTAGGTCTGAGTGTACCTCTCGGAGATGAGGATATGCTCCATGTTTTAATCATTTTTCATTTGAAAAACATTCTTTCCATAGCACATTTTTTCAGGATGAATAATTCTAACTTCTAAATGATGAATCTGTTAGTGATTTTTTTTTCCCAAGTCTGGATTAGAGTCCAGATTATTATAAGACTCTTATATCATCATTTTTATACTATCATGCATTTTATCTCCATTTTTAAAAAAACTATTTTATTATTTATTAATTACAAAAGAAATATAGGTTTATTACAGAACCTGTAATATTGTTTTTTGAAAACACAAAAAAGTATAAAATACTAAAGTATAAAAAAAACTGTTTACCTAGAGATAATCATTAACAGCCCTTGGTATATTTTTTTATGTCTTTTTTTTTTAAAGGTACACATGTACGTGTACATACACTCAACATAAAAATGTAGTATTTGTGTAATATAAGTACTTTTGTATACTGCTGTTTTCCCTTAAAATATATAATGACCATTTTTCTATGTCACAAAATTTCCCTCAAAAATATAATTTTAATGGCTGTGTAGTATCCCACTGAATGAATATACTATAATCTATTAAGCTGAAACTCTACTGTTAGGTATTTGTAACATTGCCAATTTTCCTGTAGGCATCTTTGATGAGCACATGAAGTCAGGTAACTTCTGGGTAGAACCACTGGGTCACAGGGCATCGATATTTTAAGAGTTTTAACACATAATGCAAAAGAACTACTCAGAAAGTTTATCCAATTTAAACGTCTACCAGTGATATATAACAGAGCATGCTTCCATGCACCCTTGCAATGCTGGGTATTATTATTTAAAATTTTTATTTATCTAATACTAAAAATATCTCGCTTATTTTAATTTGCATTCCTTTGACTACTGGTGATACTGACTTCATCATGTATTTGTTACCTTATCTTTTATATTTTATGTCCACCGTCTAATTTTCTGTTGGTATGTTTGTAATTTTTCTAGTAATTTATAAGAACTGATACGTATTAAAGAGAGTGACAATTTTTCTGTGTTGCAGATTCCCACCATGCAGTATTATGCTGTGTGTCTTACATATGTTTTAACCACTTTCTAAAGTACAAAGTAATCATCCAATTTATTGTTAAATATAAATTTAAAATACAGACTTTCTTACTCTTGATCTCAGAGTCCTGAGTTCAAGCCCCACAGTGGGTGTGGAGCATACTTAAAACAAATAAATAAATTTTCTTCTGTTTCATAAATCATCAATTAAAATAAGAAAAACAGACTCCAAAGTGGCTGGAAAACAATAACTATGTTAAGGAGTAATGTCAATATTGAATCTGCTGTGAAATACTATATATGTTTCTACGTGATTTGTGAAAAGGCCAATCTTATCTTTACTTGAATAAGTGATCATATAACTGGGGTGTTCCAAGAAACCATCTCCATAAGCTACCTTTTCCTTAAGCTTTACAAAGCTACTTTTGTAACTTAAATTCTCATAAATACCTATCATTTTTAAAATGTAGACCTTCTTTCAAAATAGATGCCCCTCAAAAAAGTAATTGCCAGTAACACCTTAGTGAATTAATCCCTTTTATCCATAGTACAAGGAACGTTGATAACAAAATAGTACCTAGAAATGGAGCAAGGAATACAAAAGAGAAAAGTAGGTGATTCAACACAAAGTGAATCATAATTTTTCAAGGTTATCCCCAGTCTTAGTATACACACAAACTAAATCAAAATTTTACATCACCTAAAAAATTGATGTATCAATAAGCTTTCAGAGAAAGCAAAGGCTCAATCATTCTATAATCAGAAGTCTGTCCCAAACCCTACAATTCCTGACATTAGGACATTTAGTTGTACTTGCAGCTTTCTTATAAAACTTAAATTATTTTACACAAATGATAGTGGAAGATTTTTTTCCTGGAAAATCAAGCAGGTATATAACTTACCACATCCCGAAAGACGACGGCACGAAGACGATTAATATCAACATCCTGAAGAAGTCTATCAGGATCTTTAATAGGAGAAAGGTTACCTGGAACACTTTCTAATGGAGTCTTAAAAAAGAAAGAGAATTGTTAAAAAGAAAATAGCACAATACAGAAACTTATATAAGAGAGTAATTTCTAGTATCCTTAGGCATTACCTCCCCATCACTAACATTTATTGACAATAGCACTCTATGACCAGACGCTTTTTCTGTTCTCCTCTCCGCTGCTGTCACAGTTTCACCTACTCGTAGTGTTCTTGTTCTTCATCATCACAGCTACCGCAACAGACTCAGAAAAGGAGTAAGACTGACGTGGAAAAGAGACTGATCTTGGACTTCAGAGGATTTGAGCTCAAACTCTGCTGCGTAACCTTGGACTTGTTACTAAAATTTTCTGAGTCTCACTTTCCCAATCTCTACTTAATCTCTTTGCATCATTGGGTTCATTTATCCACCACGCTTTTATAACATACAAGATTACTATATTACATTGCATGAGATTTTATATGTATAAGTATGTTATGATCTACAAAAACCTAAAAAAGGTAAACAAAAAAATTCAATAGCCTTAATATTAAAGCTGAAAGACATTAAAGATCATAACGACCAAAAATCCTTTTTAAAGTTGAAGATACAAAACCTGACAAATTTTAAGTTAATGTCTCACATAGCAAACTAGTGAGACAACAAGGTTCCCTGAAATTCAGTCTAGTACTTTATCACTTATACAACATTTTAAGAATTATGTGGATTAATTAGATCATATACATAGAGTACCAAATACAATTCCTGAAAATAGAATAACTTGTTACCCTAATTAAAAATAAATAGACTTCCTTCTAATCTTCTATACACTTCAATTATGATATTTCACTCTTAAATTAAGATGTTTGATTCCTCTGCAGCACAGAATAGTGAGAAAAATATGGCTTAGTTATTTGGTTTCCATTATAATTCCACGACTTACCAGGATATGACCTTAGGTGAGACATTAACCTCTCTGGACCTCAGCTATATCATCTAAATAATAAGCTAATAATATTTATCACAGGATGATTAAAGAAAATAACACATTGTTTACAGCAAAGATGAAAAGGACACAATTTACGGCATAGATGAAGAAATTTATAAATATTTTAACTTACATATATCATTTTACATTTTATAAAGTATTTCTATATCCATAATTAAATTTGATCTTTATAAAGACCTTTTATGGGTAAAGCTCCTTTTTACAAAGTATAGAAAGTGAGGTCCAATGAAGATGTATGACTCAGTCAAGTCTACACAGATTAGTATTCATCAAAATTATCTATGGTTCACTTACTAAAGTCACATAAAAAAATGCATAAACACAAGGAGAAAAAAAAAACCCTCCCTCGCCAGGTCCACTGACTCACTTTCTTAAAATGTCTTTTCTTATCAAGTCCACTTTTCCCCTAATATTTCTGTATCTATAGCTTATTAACCATTTTTCATTGCCAAGGTTCTTGCTAAAGAGACAGTGCCTAGCTCAACTAAATTACTACAAAATTCCTTCACATTGGACTTTTCTCTCCATGTTCTGCAGAGTAATAGTTGGTTTGACAGTCTTGGAAAGCTCCCTATTATCTAGTGAATTAGTTACAGACACTTTAAGATCAAAGCTCTCAAAAATACTAATTTATTTATTCATTTCATGAGTATATAGACCTGCTGGAAAGAGGAAGGGAATTACTATTAATTGAAAGTTCACTGTGTGTCAGGAATTAACTAAGAACTTTAATTCCTGCTTTTCATTTAGTTAATAGAAATACCTCGTAAATTAAGATTTGTATCTATTTTAAAGCCTGGAAAACTGAGTCACAGGTGACTAAGTAATTTGTCTTGGGTCACAAAACTAGTTACAGGGTAGAGCCAGCATACAAACTCAGACCTGTTTGATTCTAGAGTTACTGCTCTTCTGACAGAGTACTGCTAGTGTTATATATACATGCTCTGGAATTACAAAGATGGATAAGATATGTACATACCTTCAAGTAACTTACAGTCTACCATGCCTACACAAATAACATGAGGCACTCTTGCTGATGTGTTCATATTTAATTTTCTAAGCAATGGAGAACACTTTGGAGACTTGTTAGCAATAAAATATGGTCTGATTATTTTAGGAATGTTTTCTGACAGAATTGAAAAAGAGGCTACAATATATATTAAATATATGGTTGTTCTGTTTGAAAGTTACAGAATTTTGAAGCCAGAACTATTTAAATGAATTAAATTTCTATTTCATATCTTCACTTATTGAGCAGAAAAAAGGTTTATCAATATCAAATATCCAGTTACAAGTGTAGTGTGTGATATGAGACATACAGGGTTTTATGAAAATATCAAATAGAGGAAACTACCCTAGACTGGGGTGGCAGCAAGGGTATCTGAGAACATTTTCCCCAAAGAGTAGCACTTAAGCTGAAGCCAAGAGTCGAATGGATTTTAACTGGATGAAAAGTAAGGATGGACCCTTCAAGCAAAGGGAACCTATGAAAAAGTCTGAAGAAGAAAAAAAAAAAAAAGATTCTCTGATGAACTAAAGTCTATCATGTGACTAAAATGGCAAAAGCAAGGGGGTAAGAGGATATATAAGCTGCTGTTGGAGAAGTAAAGCCAGGGTCAGTCATGCAGGACCATAAAAGTCATGTTAATAAAACTTTGGATGTGATGCAAAGGGTCACTTAAACCTGTGATAAAGAGCTAATTTAAAATGAGAATTGCTGGTATATTCCAAAATACACTATTCATTCATTTCCTGGGCATTCAATAATATTATGGGAGTATCCATCACCAAAAACATATCCACTTAAAAAGTATAATTCATATATTGAGCTCTGTGAAAATACATTTAACTATGAAAAATAGTAATAACTAAGAACTTTCAGAGCAATGTGTACTGATATCCTTACAAAAATCCTATGAAGTAGAATTATTAGTACCTTCATTTAATAAACAAAGAATGCAAGTCTCAGGTTAAATAATCTTGGTAATACAATTATGAAGAAGAAAAGCCAGCACTGAAGAAGCCTACAGCAGTCTGATTACCAAATCCTTGCTCTTTCATTACACAATACCATGTTACTTTTTTCTCAGACTTAAAAAGGCAAATTTTAAGGTACATTATATTTAACATAGAAAATGTTTAATTACCTTTGAAGCTGCTGTGGCAGTCACACTTTGGGGAGCTTCCTGAGGTTTACTGCTGCCATGGGAAGATTTGCTCCCCCTGTCTCTCTGTCTCTGCCGACATTCTAAACAGTTTCTCACAGCAACACAGCAAACTATTTAAAAACCAAAAGCATATTATTAATATAAATTCTTGACTCTGATATGTTGAAAAGAGTTGCTAGCTTTTTTTTCTTTCTTTCCCTTTTCTCCATTCATTATTCCTAAAACCAACTAGAACAAATATTTTTAAAAATTACAAAATACAGTAATGAAAAGTATATATAAAACATGTGTAGTTAAAAAATAAAAACAACACACCCGTATACTACCAACCAGCTGCAGGAACAGAATATTACTGAAGCTCCCAATATATCCCTTCCTTATTCTATCACCCCCATCGTTTAAAATTCTGAATTTCACAGATGAATAAAAACGTTTTGAAACTTCATATTCACATTTGATAAGCTGTTCTGATTGACAAGACTTCTTCAGTAACATGACTACTTGGTGACTAACTGAGCACAGCTCCCCATTTCAGGAAGTGACAGAGCACCGCAGTGTAGTCTCGCGAGTCCCAACACCCACCTTTCTACGTGGTGGGAAAGTCTACAGCCCTTGGCAATAAGCATTCCACATGTACAAGCTTTTCACTTATTTACTTATTTTTAAGAAGTCATAGAGTAATAAATAGTACAGGTTCTGGAATCTGACCACCTGAACTTTACTCCTGGCTCTGTCCTGTATGAGCTATGTGACCTTGGGCCAGCGGCTTAAACTATGTGTGCCTCAGTTTCCTCATAAGTAAAATGAATATAAACATAGTAACCTCCTTACAGGACTGCTGGGGATTAATTGCATTAATATATCTATAAAGTGTTTAGAACAGTAGACAGTACATATTGATATATAATTGCTTTGTTATTATTCACTTATAAAACTTTCCTATAGATGACAAAAAAAGAAATTGGCTATGAAATACTGGGATAAAAATGAAATTAGCAGTAAAACTTTGAAATATATTCAGAAATAAAAGCTCAGAATAACCAAATAAATGCTGGTTTTAAGATACTGAGGTATTTAAAAAAATTTCTCTGTCCCAGAGTTAACTCTGTCAGCTATTGTTAATTATCAGTGAATATGTCCATAGCGGCCACAGTAAATTATGCCACACCTGTTGGTTGTCAGAGAGATCTCAATGTGGTCAATCTCTCCATTAGGATGATTATGAAATGATTCCACTTAACCTGCCCATCTTTAAGAAATACAAAAGGAAAAAAGTAGGTTTCACTCCATCATTCTTAAAGCAAGTTATTATTCCTACCTTGGACCAGAACAATTTATCCCCTGAAACTATACACGTGTAGATTTTTATATAATTTTTAAAATTATGGTTAAAAAGAGTACACGTCAGAAATTTCTTCCTATGTAATGCCTTACTTTCTTGTGTCCTACTCATGCTCTAAGGCAAGTATAAAAACAATTGCTTGCTGGTCCCTTGTAAAGTCTAAGTAGTATAAATAAATTTCCCCTTTAAGAAAGGTAGGCTATGTAAGAATGGATGTAAAGAGATGGACTAAATTTACTAAGAGTTTTCAGTGCTATCTTTTCTTTGCAACACAGGATTGTAAATGAACAGTATAGTAAAGTAACATTTGTTACTGTTAACTGCTTACTCTGAGAAACAGTGACATTGGAATAGTCAGTTTTATCCTTTGGCATTCTGTGTATAAAAACTATGTTACTGGTCTTCTGACATATTTGTGGGTCAGGACAACTATTCTATATTAGTTCACCAAAACAGGAGTCCTAAGGGGATTTACATTAAAATCATGTCAACGAAAAATGTTACAGTCCTATTGATTTTGAAATAATTCAAAATATATTTGACTTCATTTCAAATTATAATCCATTAAAGATGATCAGTTTCATGAAATCTCCAATGTGATGATACCACAATTTTTAAATTTAGTAATTCTCAAGAATTACAAGGCAATCTCTATACAACATAATCATTAACTTGTATCATCAATACTTTATGTACCACAGAGCATCAAAAAACTAATCTATAGGTAATTATTTAACACGCACCGTTATTTGTAACAGACTTACCTAACCTTAGGCACTGTCTCATTAAACCTCCAGAAGACATGTTTTTTTCAGCTTCAATCTCACTAAAATTTAGAGAGCTGGCAAATACAAGTACATCAACCATAGCCATCAATCGGCTGAGGAAAGTTACTGCTGTCTCAGCGGACATGCCTTGTGTCACTTCAATATTTTCCAATTCCGTCTTTAAAAAAGTAGAAGATTTAAGTCTTGTTTAAAATTTGGAAATATAATACATATACATACATGCTACAGGTAAACAGTAGTTCAGCATATCTAGTATATTTTCTAAACAAAATAAATTATAAATTATAAACTGATTTCACATATCAAAAGAGCTGGGTGTTAAATTTAATTAGTTTACCTATGAATTATCCTTGAATAAAGGAAAAATCTATTTTTAAAATGAAGGATAAATTTAAATGTCATCACTTACAAAACTATATTCCAAACTTAAGATCATTTCATAAAGATATTTAGGAATAATTACACATCTGTATTTTACTACTTTTGTCTTATTTTATTAATAAAGATATAAAATAGATACTTTCCTAAAATCTTCACTCTCATTTATTAAAAGATATGTTTTAACTTCTCTTTAGTATGAATGTATGATGAGTAATAGTAAAGATATATGGCACTTCCAATCGGCATCAAAATGAGACGACTGTTAAATGAGAACACATGATAATTTCTTACCCATTTCAGAATAAACTAAGTCATTAGGTATCTCATACATACAATAAAAATCTAGGGTAAAAATAATCAAGAAAATCACTAATTCCTCTAAAGATATTAATTTGTGACCTATAAGACACTAGCAATAAGAAGAATCAGTAGCATTTTAGTTAGGTACAGCTATACTTTCACTAAAATATTGTCTATGATAAAATATAATTTCATGCTTTCAAAGGGAATGTCACAACGTAGTATTTCTGGAGATGTGTAACTTTGTATTTTATAAGCAACAGCAACATTTCTTATTTTAGTTTTCATTCTGTATTATATAACACTTTAATTATTTTGGTTCATTATAACTAGGCCTCGTTTTCTCAGTGCCACAAGGGGCAGAGAAAAGTAAGAAGTGCTTTATAAATAAAAAGTACTACTGCTTAAATTTTCTGAAAATGGGCACACTAGCCATATCGATTAACCTTACTTCTTTACCAAATGATAAATTCAACTACAAGGTAAGCATATATTATAGGTATCTACTCCTATTTAATGTTCCATTTTGATATTGTTTATGCCCATCAGTCTACCTAAACAGATTCCTGCTCACATTAAAATGGAAATGTCAGCAGGAAATACTGATTAAAAAAAAAAAAAAAACCTCTTAAAACACTTCTTGAGCACAAGATGGATAATAAAAATGATAAGTGACTACTGCAAGCACTATATAACTAAACTCGATTCTAAATGGGGTATAAAATGTAACAACCTTTCTTCCTTCCATTTAACAGCAAAATAGTGTTAAAACCATTCTCTCCAAAATGAGCTTGAAAATAGACAAAAATTTGTTGCCAATTGTTGATTTACATTATGCCAATTCAGTATTCGTGGTCTAAAGAAATAATTCATTACTTGAATTTCTTAAATACTGATTCCTTATTTCCTAGCACTTCATTGATATACAGCATTATTTCATAGCATGAATTAAAAATCTGTGATCTCAACACAATAGTTCATATTAAAAAGCAAAAAAAAACCAACTTCACATAAAAACTCTTTTAAATCTCAGTTAATACAAGTGTCTATAATGGAATGGAAGATCTGGCCATTACTTAGGTCTATCAAGTATTCTAAATAAATTTTCAAAAATATTAGAATTCTATAATATCTATAGATGCATTCTCAAAGAAATTCTTTATTTTGAATTACTCAAATTATAAGATTTATTTATTAGTTAACAGTCTTAGTTTCACGTCTTTTGTGGTCTACTAGGTCTAACCTTCAAAATATGTTTTCATTTATAAATGACTAAATTACATACAGAAATTAACAGAATTATTAATCAGCCATGTAATTTGCCAAACTGTTATTTTTGACTAAACAAAATAAAATTTTAAAATAAAAAGCATTCTTAACACAAAAAACCAACAAGGGAGTTCTTAATTAATGCCATATAAAAGTAATTTATAATTTTGCTGAAATGTTATATAAACATTATAACATACATTTAACAATAAAGATCACTCACATATGATTATTATTAAATCTTAAAATAATATATATCCCATCCAATTGCCTTTCATTGGAACCAACTAACATCTGATTGTACATATGAATGAATTTGTTTTCATTTATTATAATACTTTAGTCTAAAGGTTATTGTGAATAATAAGATAATTCATCAATGCATTGAGAAAAAATCCTTTTAAGGAATATTTTAAATATACCAAAGATAGGTCTAATATTAAAGATGGTATGGAAACTCAAAATATAACCAAGTCAAAAATTTCATAAATAAGCAAAAATAAAACTTAAAACTGAAAACCTGAAAATTACTGAAGTAATACTAACCTTAGAACCCTGGACATGCATTAGACAAAACAGACAACAGATCAAAAAAGTACAAGAAAAGGAAATTATTAAAATTAAATAAAAATACAATGTAAAATTGAAAGACAAAATAATATATTTAAAAATTATATTTGATTATTTTATTAGAAGCAAAGTTCTTAGAATAGATATTCCTTTTATAAATTACATATGATTAAGATTACATATCAGATATTTAGACTAATGTTTATTTTATTTCATTAGAGTAACTCTGCCCAAATAAAGATAAATTATTTATATTTATATAGTTCGTATACTAAAATTATGCATATTCTATTTTATAAAATAAATATATTTTCCTAGGAGATACCTAAGGAAGCATTTTAATAAATAAACTAATATGATGTCTCTGTAAAAGTCCTAACTCAGTACTGGGTTAGGCAGAAATGACTTAAGGAAATAAACTATTTATACCAACCTTCCAGAATTTTCATTAAGGAATCATGTTATAATTTGTTTTCTAAAATATTTGGAGCCCTTCCTATAGATCAAAATCCCCAGGAGTCAAAGAATAAAATACTGTAGTGATTATAACTTAAAAACCATTTTCCCTTGCTAGAAAAGAACTGATACACTAATGAGGTCTTCATGTGAACTAAGCTAATTATATAGATATTACACTAAATTTCAGAGTCTTAACTAAGAATTATATTCAATATATTCAAAAGTGTGGCTAGAATTAAGTTTCACAATTAAAGTCATCAACTGTTCTTATTCTCTGATTTTTGACAACAAATATATGTGAGCATAAATTTCAATAAACACCATTTTCATGGTACACTGTATAGGAAAATGCATAAAAGCCTCCTGAGAATACTACAGTATGATCAGTATTATGAGACAAACAAAAAAATTAGTAATTTAGTAATTAGTAAATCAGTAATTAGTAAATTAACTCCACATTCTGACAATGGTAAGGAAATACAAACTAAATTTAAGATCTTATCATTTTTTTGACAGAAAATATTGCTCTTCTTTCATGATTATGAAACTATTAGGAAAGCCAGAAATATCAGTGGCTATTATTTTTCTTAACAGACAAATGACACTGAATTAAATTCTAAACATTCAGTGTTTTCGATGGTGGACCAAAATGATCAACTTAAAATCACAAAGTGATTATGCAATTTATAGTTGATCCATGTTCTTTGCTTCTCTTCATTTTTTTTTCTACAACTCCTTGCTTTCACTCATGACCAACTTGTACAATGTATAGAGAATGAAGAAAGGAAATAGAAATACCAACTCTAAAAACATCATCAATAACAACAAAAATAATTCCTCTTTCCAAAACCAAAGATTGGTCAAACTGAATACTACGAAGTTTAAAATTTTTCCTTGGGTACAAAAGTTAAACCCATTGGTCTAATTTATAGACTTGAAACTATTTTTGTAATTTATTTTCTATGCTACATAGGACTTTAAATAATCTAGACAAAGCTAAAATTGCAAAAAGTCCTGCTTCTTCAATGAATACTAAGTTCAAGGTGTTCACTAATACTGTATACGTATACTTTTTTCCTTAAAATTTCCACTGAAATATTACTTACAAGTAACAATCTAAACAATTCAACTTTTCTTACATGATGATACTGCAACAGCAATACACAAATGTTATCCTTAGTGGAAATTAGTATATGCATATGAGATCCCAGAGCAGAAAACAGACTACCACTATGCCAATCCCATTGGAATAGCAGACAAAAAGGCTATACCATGTAAATCTTTTGCCATCAAAATGAATCACCCATTATAAATAAATTTGCCTCAAATACCCTATTTTAGAATTCTGAATATGGCAGATTATTTTATAAATGAGAAAATTACTCTATCATGACACAGTTCTGAATAAACAGTTCCAAAAGGGTACTAAATGAAGGAAACATCAAGAGCCTTCTCCATCTAATGAGCTTTACACTTATTACTTATCCTAATTTTCACAAACTCCCTGTTAAATAAGCATAATTAACACCTTTTCATAAATGAAGAAATTGAGAGTAAGGTCCTATCTAGTAAGTGGTAGAACCCAGATTAAAATACAGATTTATCTTATGCCAAAATCCATAATCCATATACTTTATATTGAATCCTAACTTCAAAAAGATTGTGTCTGAATCTCACTGATGATAGGAAACAATTTTGTTTTTGATGAAAATGAGATTTCCATACTTATCTGAGATCCATACTTATACTGAGAAATGGGAAAGACATATTCCTGAGTTGAGCTTAGTATCATTCTTTTTTCCAATGGATAACTATAAAGAAAACCTATCATTACCCTGTTTTTGAAAAGGCTATCCTTCCCCTTAAGTGAACTGCTTATGAACATATATGGAAAAAAAAAAAGTTGTGCGTTTGTCTGGGGGTCCATTTCTGTGTTTTTGTTCTGTTCCATTGAACTATGTCTTTCTAAGATACTACACAATCTTGATTACCATGTTTAATATATAATGATTCTTTCAAAACTGTTTTAATTATCCCATGTGAATTTTTTAAAAAATAGTGTTTGTAACTACAAAAAATTTTGGTGGGATTTTGAGAGGAACTGTGATACCTCTAAATATCAATTTGGGGACAAGTGTTACCTTTATTATGTTGAGTCTCCAACCCATAAACATGGTATAGTCTCCATTTATTTAGACCATCTTTGATTGCTTTTACAAGTCTTTTGTAGTTTTGGAATAAAAATATCAGATATTTATTGTTATATTAAAACTAAGTATTTCATAATGAGTGATTACATATGGTATTGTATTTTTCATTTCTGTATCCACATGTTCATTGCTAGTAGAAATAAATACAACTAATAATGTAGGTCACCTTGGTAAAATAGAAAAAGAAGAATACTTAGCATTCTATTTACCCTCTCAAAATTAAATACAATTTCAATATTAGACATGTCAAATGCTAAAAAAAAATAGTATGGCTGAATGTGAAAAGTTACATATCTTCTAATAGAACATAATGACCACAACGTTTGATGAAATTGTTCTAAAAATTAAACTAAATATTCAGTAAGTCAAATTCAAGTTCTTGTTTAATAGGAAATAATGAGTTTATCTAAGTTCTAACTACTGAATTTTCAATGGTCAGTAATAAATAATAGCTTTCACTCTAAAACATTATACTATGACATTTGTATTTTATGTGAGGATCATGCTTTAAGTCAGAGGTCAGTAAACTATGACCCGTAAATCAATCTGCCCCACTGCCTGTTTTTATAAGTCAAGTTTTATTGAGACAAACCCACACATTCCTTTATGTAACTGTCTGTGGTTGCTTTTGCACAATAGCAGAGTTGAGTAGTTGAGACAGATACCATGTAGCCCACAGAACTGAAAATATTTATCATCTGACCCATACAGAAAAAGTTGGCCAGTCACAGGCATCCATCATTATTCATATTTATTCATGCACATATGCATTTAATGAATAAATATTTTAATATTTAAAATATCTTAAATATTTTAAAAACTACACACCTAAACAAAATCATGAGATCACTCAAACATCAGTATCAAATGTTTCTCTCTTCATGTATCTAGGATTGAAATTATAATGCCACCTACATGACAATGTTTTCTTCTGCTAATCTGTATACTGTCAATGCTCCCTTTTTCACTTTTGGATTTTTACATGTTAAATCTAAGTCAAAAGCTCTTTATATATGCAGTTCTAATTGTCTTCTTTATTTAATCTCCTCTTTCCCAACTTTCTTCCTCTACTACATTACAATTTTTCATAGGAATATTACACAATCAAGTAAGAGAAGACAATACTCAGTAGTCAGCACCAATCATGGTTCTACTAGCATAAAGTGGGAAAAAACGTTCTGGCTGTTTCTTTTAAGGAAGCAATTTATTCAAAAAACATAATCAGCTATTGTATACCAGGCACAGGTACAATCAGTTAACAAACCAAAATGACAGAAATATAGAGAAACAGACATTAAAAAAAAATTTCTACAACTGAATGAATTCCTAAGCCTGTTAAGAATGTTGTAGGCAAGGGCAGGGCACCTGGGTGGCTCAGTCAATTAAGCTTCTGCCTTCAGCTCAGGGCACAATCCCAGGGTCCTGGGATAGAGCTCCACAGCGGACTTCATGTTCAGTGGAGAGCCTGCTTCTCCCTTTCCCTCCCCCACCTCAGGCTCTCTCTCTCGCTCTCAAATAAATAAATAAAATCTTAAAAAAAAAGAGTATTCTAAGCAATAAGTAGTTTCAAATTGCAAAATACAGTGGTCCACACTGCAAAGGTAATAATTTGGAAGTCAAACCTCAAAATGTCAGTATCTTTATTATATATTCATTACAAAATAAAAAATAAGTAAATTTGGGCAGTGAAATAGCACGTAAATCATAACATTTATGGACCATTTATTTTAGTAATTTCATATTTTCTCTATCTTGATGGAGATCGTTCAGCTTTAAAATTTGGAAGACTATTTAGTAATATGAATATTTCAAGCCTATACAAATTTTAATACCTACTACTAATTTTATATAGAGGTCATCTTCAGTTCTGCACAAAATTTTAAAATAATATTATAAAATGAATTTCAATACAACCTTTTAAAATTTCTTGATGACAAATGATTATTTAGAAAACATTAAAATATTTTATATGATAAAGAAAAATGTCAGGAGAAAACATTGATTTTTTTCAGTTTTTAATGTACAGAAGGGAAAAAACCCTCCCTGTTTCAATATTAGAATTCATTTTGAAAATCATACACAATTCTTGATTTACCTGAATTTGGTGTAAAACACCAGGAGAAATCAGAGATTGAAGAGAAGGGATGGTAGGTACATTAATCTCACAGGATATCTACATTCTTCACATGCCATCAACTATTTTTCTTCCTGGCTCCATTTCCTTGCTTAGCTGCTAATTTCATTAAGGCCCTAATAATGATGATCTATTTAATGCTCTCCTTCTTGAACTAGCATGCTTGCCTGTCAACTTCTTGAATAAATTTATGGATGAAATCAAACGTGCCTGAGGGGGGAAAGATGTTGGGCATACAATCTTTTGCTGCCAATATTTAAGTTTCAGTGATACTTTGGGGGTGATGGCACTGAAAAAACTATAGTGAGAAAAGGAATCATGTAAGAAAAGCTGGTTAATAATGAAATAAAGCCAGAGATTAATTTGGAAACACTGTTCCACCAAGTAAAAGATATCTTAACAACAGAGTAGGTTTCTCCGTGGAAAGAGCATACTTTTTGGGCTCATGGGTTTGTTTCCAATATGGTAGCAGGAACACTCCAGTCAATATGCGAAGTAGAGTTCTACATTCTTTCCTATTTGGGTAAGCAACTATGGAGTCTTTTTTTTTTTTTTTTTAATATAAACCAGAATTTTTTTTAAACTATAACTAAAATATAAAATTAACATTGACCTATATTTTTAAACATGTAGTTAATATTAAATGCCTTTAAAACTTAATATATTTCAATGTTTTATCTAGAAAGACAGCTATATTCTTTTAAATAAATGTTGAACTAGATAAAGTCAGATGCAAATGCTATTACAGCCCATATGTCTATAAAAAGTTTTTTGAGTTTTTTAAGGATTATGAAATTGTTCAAATAGCGTAAAAGTGGTATGTTATTTATATTTTTTCTATCTGAGCTGCCTAAGTTTTAAGTAAGAATTCATTAATTTGGTTCCCTTTTGGAAGCAGATTGCTGGCTTCAAGATTAAATCTCAGAGAACAAGAATGCAAAAGTCCCATATATAGTTTAAAATAATATTAAGTTTAGAAATATTTCAAGCAATTCACATGAGGTTTTGCATATCTAATGATTTTTTTCTAAATTTAGATTTATGACTCTACTTACTTACACAATAACCATGTGCTTGTATTTAGAATTTCAAGAGTAATAGAATAAAAATTTTTTAAGTTTACCATAATATACATTTGAAGAAATAGGCAATATACGGAAAATAAAGTTAAGTCATTTATAGTTTTGGCTCTTCTTCAAAAGTATTCATCAAATCACCAGAGAAATATTTTCACAGACACACATGGCTGAAACCCAACACTGACAAAAAGAAATGGGGAGAAGTTGCCTTAGGTGAACGGGTCTCCTTAAAATCTGTTTACAGCAGAGAACGCTGCTGACAGACTGTAGTCAGGTAATTACAAAATACACCACTAGATGGAAGCAAAGTACTTACAGTTGGTGATGTAGCCGCAGAAAGCAAAGGTAAAATTCCTCCACAAGCAATAATGATGTTGTCTACCATTTGGGAAATGAGGTGAATTGTGTTATGTACAAAAATAATATTTTCATTGCTATTGACAAAATCCATTACAGACTTTGTGGAATGACTAAAAGAGCAGAAAAACAAAACATAAATGAACATTTTACCTTAACTTTCTAACTTTTATAAAGTAAAAAATATTGAAGAGCGAGGCAAATTTAAAATGGAATTATTAGAAAAGAAAACAATTTACAATTGAGATATCATATTACCGAAGACTTAACATTCATTCCCGCAGGGTTTCTTTGTATCCAAATGTATTAACTCATTATTGGGTTTCTGCTTTAAAAATACAGTGTGTGGTTACTTTGTGTTGAAATCAATTTTCCTTATTTACCATCCTCAGGTACTCTAGAACAACTGGATAGTTAACTCCAAGTTGACCTTTCAGGCAGTTTCTGTTTATCACCAGATTGCAGCCCCACCTGTGACCAGCTATATTGAAAATGTATACTGCTAGTCACAGAGGTGACATGATAGGGAAATATAAATAAATCAGCAAAAATTCAAGGACTTATTGAATAAAAAGAGGAAAAAGGTCTTAAAGGTCAGCAGTATAACTTTTCCATACAAAACATGCAACTTAGATACCCAGAAAAATACACTGCTTTAATTTGATGTCTGTCAAGAATATGAACTGTTTTTTAATGGGAAAAAAGGGATTACTCCATGATCAATTGTTCTTTTTTGTTCAATTTTAATATCTCGTTTGGTCTGTTTTTCAATTTTGAAGTTCCACTTTTTCCTTAACATCCCACAAACAGCTGTAGACATGAAATGGTGTCCACATGTCAAAAAGCTCATCAAGGAAAGCTGCCAGTTGGTTTCTGTACTGATGCCAACAGCTAATTCTGTCCACCGAAAGGTTCAATTTTATGAAAGACTGAAACAAAAACTCATCCAATTTTTATAGAAATTCAATGGTATCTGGTATGGAGTGGCTACTCCAATGCTGGAAACAAAGCAAAGTGCTATAGGACTTAAACACTGTGACAGATCCAGTCAAGAAGACAGTGAAACCAACTGAGGCATCATTCACTCCAAGGACTCAGCATTAGTTCACTAGGAGGGCTGTGGCCACTTTCTTCTCTCTGTGTGTGAAGTTAAATAATGTTCACAATATTTACAATAAGAAAAAGACCTTCCATTGCTCATGATGTATCTTACTGATAGCAAAAAGAATTCGTCATGCTTCTTTTCATATCACATGATGTCAGGTGGCAAGACGAGAGAACATGCTTATCTAACACTGTTTGGTTAAGGATAAATTCTCTGAAGAAAAAGCATCAGCAACTGAATGGAAGGCCAGATATCAGTTCTTCTTCTTTAGCTGATAATCTTTAGCATGATCAATTTTAAGTCAATGATTCTCACTCTTTACAATTGTAAACTATCATCTATGACATCTTAGATGTCAAGATGTTTGCCCAATCCTAAAAATAAGTGCTATCTTTTAAAAAATTAAATTAGGATCACCTGGGTGGTTCAGTCGGTTAAGCATCTGCCTTCAGCTCAGGTTATGATCTCAGGGTCCTGGGATGGGCCCTGCATAAGGCTCCCTGCTCAGCGGGGAATCTGCTTCTTCCTCTCCCTCTCCCTCTGCCCCTCTCCCCTCTCCTGCTTGTGCACGTGCTCTCTCTCTCAAATAAAAATAAAATCTTTTAAAAAATTAAATTAAGTAAAATTCTGTTTGGGGAATTTTATGACAGCTCGTGAAAGAGAACAGAGACACATGGTGTCTATTATATGTTATGTTTCCATCATATGTTAAAGGAAGGAAAGCTGAGTATCTCTCATTTGGGGACTACTAATATTGTAATTAATAAGTTACACTATATATCTCCATTGATAGTCATGTTAACAGTAATGTATTTCATTGTATTCCAGTTTCCTTATTTAGCATCCCTAGGTAATTTAGCAAATAACAACACTAGCAATGGAAAGACCATTGTTTCTATCACATGAGTAGCCTAAGGACAAACTGATCAAATAAAATTAGAAGTAAAAACTTTCTGTGGCAGACATTGACTGTTTTCCATAATAGTTATTCCTTCTTCCCGGCTAACACAATCTAGATTTTGTTCTACTGTTGAGCTAGATCAGGTATAGGAAAGGCTAGCTTTATTCCAGCTACTAGGTTATTAACCAGTATTGCTCTATAAAGGACAGTCATTATTAATAATCCCATTCCCCTTTGCTGGTGATTGACTGCTGGCACATGAGACGTAAAGGGGAGATTTCTTGAGGGGCTGCTTTTAGAAAAGAAAGGAGGGGAGGGTAAGGAGTGGGAAGGGGAAAAAAGTAGAGGAGGAGGAGGAAGAAACAGAGAAGGAGGAGAAGAAAATGGGGAGAAGAAAAAAGAGAGAGCGGAGGAGGAAGGAGAGGACAAAACGGAAGAGGAGGAATGAGGAAAGGGATGAAGGAGGAAGAAGAGCCCCTGCCTTCTCGTTCGGGCAAGTTTCCTATGTTGAACTGGTGCTGGGAGCTGAATCAGCCACCCTGAACCTCAGAAGGAAAATCAGGAGAAGCCTCCTTCAGTCCAGAGAAGACCATGCCACTGATTATTTAAGTCAATGACAGTGGGGTACTCTGTTACAGCCATCAACTTCCTAATTTATGTGCATGCACATATAAATGATGCACTCTCATAACTGCTTAATTTGTCACATATTTGCTATTAGAAAATTAACTGAAAGTGAGGCAAGGTAATGATTTAATTTATGCAGACTTTGTTTTCCTTAAGTGATGATTTAATTTATTTAGACTGTTTTCTTTAGGTGATTATATATGAACTGATACTAACTACTTTAAGGGTAAGGGCTCTAAAAATAGATGGTGTAAGGTGATTTTAAATTCTATTTTAACACTATATGTTATAATCTTATTACCAAGAATATATTTAGTATATGGTATTAATTTTAACAGAAGAAGAATAATACTGTGGAAACAGCTTTGAACCAAAACTGAAACTTTTCATTGTGGTTGCTAAATCTCTTTTATATATAGAATAGGCAAAATTTTGCTTTTTAATTGTCTTAAGCCTAAATTCTTGGACACCTTTTGACTTGAGCCCTAGGCCTTATAACCTTTGTGAAAACATTCAAGTTTCTATATAAAATTTCAATATTGGATTACGTTTAGTAAATTCAATTTGTGAGATTATTCAATGATATAATTCCTTTATGGATCAACTGATGTCACTAATTTAAAATACTCATTTTCTTCAGTGAAAGTTCCCTTATTTAAGAAAAGAAATATTTCTACCTCCTCCAAACATGTACATCTGTTTCTAACGCAAATAGTAAATCGGTGAGAAGTCGCTGGTGCATTGGAGACCATTTAAACTCAGGAATACGGAACATTGTAGTGCGTGGGCCTGGGCTGAACTGGCGCCGCTGTTCCTCAGTCATCGGCATTCCTCGAAATCCTAAATCGACGCGGAGATCTCTGTCTTGCTGTGTAATAGACCGACCCTGAACAGCCTAGAGAAAGAAAAGGTGAACTTTTGTAGACTGCAAAAGAAATTTTCAAAATTTCTTTTGTTTCAAAAAGAAAACAAAGTATAATCCAGTGAGTGAGTGAGTAAAGCTTTGCATATGACTCCGGTAGGTTAATATATCTTACATGTATTATTCATCTGGTGATTCCCTGGACAGAAACCTTTTTGAGCTGAAGAGGCTACTGTTAATTACTTTTATTTTGCTGTTTCAAAAACTATGCAAGGTAATCAAATACCTCAGGTCTAACACCAAAGTTCACATTGAAAACCAAGTCCTCTTTACCCCTGTTTATGGAGTCTTCATATTAGACCACATTTCTTCCTTAGGAAAGTGAGCATATAACTCACACTGAAGTGTACTGGATATATATCATCAACTAACTATAATTGGAAACACAAGATTAAAAAATATTACTTGAATAGATTCAAGTTAACTCAAAGTCTATTTCACTCACAATACTTCAATTTAGAAAAACAGTATATTTATTTGGTAAGTTAGAAAACCAGAAAATACCTACAAACTCTAAGTGAAAACCAGGCAAGCCCAGTGATTATCATGTTCAATAAACAATGCACCATGCTGGGGCGCCTGGGTGGCTCAGTCGCTAAGCGTCAGCCTTTGGCTCAGGTCATGATCCCAGGGTCCTGGGATCAAGCCCCGCATCCGGCTCCCTGCTCAGTGGGAAGCCTGCTTCTCCCTCTCCCACTCCCCCATGCTTGTGTTCCCGCTCTCCCTATCTCTCTGTCAAATAAATAAATCAAAATCTTTAAATAAATAAATAAATAAAAACAATGCACCATGCTTTCCTTTAAGTCTTTACCTAATTCAGTATCTCCACACCCCTTCCAGTTATCACTGTGGTGCAACTGCCACACAAAATGGAAACTGGCAGTTAATAGAGAAAAAATAAAAATACCTTCCCCATACAAAGAAGATACTTTTTGTTTGTTTCTGTTTTTATTTTCCAACACAGAATATATTATTAATATTGTTACTAGAGTAAAAAGACACCAGAAATGTATGGTTTACTTTTTATAATATAATTCTAAAGGAAACATGTTAATTTTATCTTTGAGGACATTAAAAGGTGAATGGAAAACCTGGAGAAACACCAAAAATAAATCACTAAGTGTAAAATTATTTTTCAACTCCTAACCATAAGGTAATTTAGCCTAGAAAATAAGGAAGTAAGTCTTAAAACTCAAAGCTCCACAATTAAAATTCATATCAGAAAACAGCATCTATTTTTAGCTTTATTCTGGTGAGGCCAGAACTGCAGCACTAACGTTTCCTCACCGCCAGGCCTAAGAGTCTTTAATTTTCTCATAACAGATTCCTATCCAACTGGTTGTAAAGAAAATTCTCACTGCTAATAATTGCACATTTTCTCAGCCATATTACCTACCTCACAGGGTGGTTGTGATGATTAAATCTGAAAACATATGGCACAGTGCTTGGAACATAGTAGGCACTTGATAAATAACAATTCCCTTTCTCCTTACCCTTCATTTCATTTATCTGTTCAATCTGGGCTCTAAGTCCTCTTTTCTATAATTCACATAACAAGGTTGGGCGTGAAGCTTTAAAAGGTTAAAATTAATCAAGTATTCAGAATGAAGATCTTGAGTACAAAATGTGTAAATTTAGCCACAGAATCATAAGCTATTAGAATGGGTAGAGCCCGTAAAGGTCACATTTTAATCGAGTACAACCTCTTGTACTGTCTAAGGAAATTCAAGGCCCAAAGAGGTTCAACAAAGTTACACAGACAAAATGTGGCAGAGTTGGAAATACAATCCAGGTATTTTAAATGTCTCTTATGTATACTACCACACTATTTGATTCCATAAATTACTATAGCACCATAATTAAGTATAAACATGGTGCAGCTGGTAAGAAATGATTCTTACTGCTGTGGTGCTATCAACTCATTATCTGTTCGATGCATTTTTAGAACTCATGTAGGGTAACTCACTTGCGTTGTAGCAGTGGTCTGGATTTTTCGAATTTCCTTTCCTGATTCTTTGCCATCGTCAGATCTCTCAGTGTCTGAAATTATACTTCCTGCATCAATATTTGGTACAATTTTGCTACCAGATGACTCAGTTTCCAGAGTTGTAGCGGTCATTTCAGCATACTCTAACCCTTTAGAGGATGACGCTAAGTCTCTTTCAGAAATACTGCTCATTCCATCTGAAGTTGTATGGATTTTGAACTCTTTTTCTTCTATTATACTTGATGTACAACTCAAGTCTACACTACCAGTCATGTGAGCAAGCAATCCAAGATCATCACTAACACCAAGATGTACTTGTGTATCCTGGATATTTGGAATAATGTGATTGCTAGAAAGTTCAGGAAGAAGTTTCTCCTCCTGTTTGGGTATTTTATCAAAGAGAAATGACGTACTACTATTAGGAAGTTCATCTTTCTCATCTGCTAATGTTATCAATGGACCATTATCCTTTTCTTCATTTTTTTTAATGATACCAACACTTCCATGTACATTGTTCTGGAGTTTCTCAACAGCAGCACTATATACATTATCCAACAAAGATTCAACCTCCACAAGGGCACCATTCTCTCCACCTACTAAAGTCTCTGGTGATAAATCCATATCATCAAGCTTTACTTCTGTTGCTTCTACTTTCTCTGCTTTTATATCAACTAAAAGATCATGCACTTCCACATGTACACCACTTCCCGGTCTATCTGAATTTCCAAGAATATCATCTGACACTTTTGTTGACATGAGCAAGTCTCTAGTATCTGTGCTGACAGGGTAATCTGTCTCACTTTCTGGACTCTGGCTTTGTGAAAGATCTTCTATCTCTCGAATTTCCATTCCACCTTTTGCTCCTGTAGTCTGTGATGAAAGACCAGAGATAGTGCTCACATTCCCTTTTTTTCCCTTTTTAATGTTTTCCTCCTCTTGTCTCTGATATTCTTCATACATTTTGGCTAGGTATTCCTTATGTGCTTCATAAGTGACCTTAGGAATAAGTGAAGAAAACATTAAGGCATTTTATATACATACCGAGAAGAAAAAAAATACAAATAAAGTTATGGTCAAAGCAAAAATGGTGTCAAAAATTTTAAGATTTCAAATGTAGAACATATTAATTTTAAGATAAGTTCCATTAAGTAACTGGAAATAATCATCAAAAATAGATATGATTTATTAGATGACTTATAAACTAACAACATTAAAGTTTTAAGTACAGTAATCTTTTCTTTTAGATCAAGTATTTCAATGTTACTCTAACCTAATATACCAGTTGAACTTCTACATATTTGAGTTCAGCTAAAATAGAAAATCAGCTAATAATATGTAATATTCAAAGTACTATTGCTATATCAGTTTTCACATCTATTACTCACATGTGTGCCTACTTCCAACAACTAATATTTTTTTTAAAAAATCACACATATCTATAAATATATACATTTTTAAACTGTTAAAACATCACAATTTTATCTTTATATAAGCTACTGTAATTGGTTACTTTATATAAACTGGTTTAAGAATAATTATGATGGGGCGCCTGGGTGGCTCAGTTAGTTAAGCGTCTGCCTTCGGCTCGGGTTATGATCCCAGGGGTCCTGGGATTGAGCCCTGCAACAGGCTCCTTGCTCGGCAGGGAGCCCGCTTCTTCCTCTCCTCCCTGCTTGTGCTCTCTCACTCTCTCTCCTTTTCTCTCTCTCTCTCAAATAAATAAATAAAATCTTTTAAAAAAAAAAGAATAATTATATGTATTTTTTCATAAAAATGTGATGTTTTTTCTTATAAAATACTACTTTAAAATTTGTTAAGGTAATGATAAAAGGTGTCAATATATTGTAAAATGTAAGTTTTAACAGAAATTAAAAAATTCTACTAAAATTGAAAATAATAGGGGCACCTGGGTGACTCAGTTGGTTAAGTATCTGCCTTCAGCCTCAGGTCAAGATCCTGGAGTCAAGGGATCTAGCCCCTAGGCAGGCTCCCTGCTCAGCAGGTCCCCCTCTCATGCTCTCTCTCTCTCTCTCACTCACTCTCTCTCAAATAAATTTTAAAAAAATCTAAAAATAAAATCGAAAATAAAAAAGTTCAAAATCTTTCCTTATAGGCACATATTATACTGACTTATACTTAAATGATAACAGAGTTTTATGTTGAGAGGAACCTTCCTTTGGAGGTTATCTTGATACAAAACCCCTTTATTTTACAGAAGAGGAAATCAAGTCCCAAAAGTGGGGGCTGACAACCTATAGCCCATGAACCAAATCTGCTTATCACTTCTTTTGGCAAGTAAAGTTTTATGAGAACACAGCCATAATCAATTGTTTACATATTGCCTATGGCTATTTTCACACTACACGGCAGAATTAAATAATTGCTTCAGAGGCTGTACAGCTCCCAAGACCTAAAAAATTTACTATCTGTACATCTTAAAAACATTAAAAAAAAAACATGTTTCTAACCCCTGCACAAAAGGACTAAATGAATTTCCTAAAGTCATAAAACTGAATTGTGGCATAGACTGGAGTAAAAGCCGAACGCCTGGCACCCATGCTTTTTCTATGACACCACATAATGAGAAATCTTACAGAATCTAATGTTACACAACTGTTACTTTTAACCCACTACTTTCTCTTACCAAGATCAGATAACGTTTAAAAATATAAATATATGGATTCTTAGAATTAAAAAGATAATGCAATTAAAAATACCATTAAACACTTAATTATGATTCACTTGGAAATAAAGGCAATTTCTGACTACTTTTAAAAAGTCTTAAAATGTATATTTCAGAGTGTATTTCATGAAATATTCTTTTAAGAACCAGTAGGTATGTTTTAGGTAAAAGAGCTATTGACTCAGACTCAAGCTATAAAGTATATGTGGGGTTACTTCTGGGGTCTAAATTTCATAATTCATAAACCTGGAGTTTTGATTAAATGATCTATAAAATATTTCATGCTCTAACAGTTTATGAACAGAGAGAAAATAAAACCAAAAACAAAAAAGAGAGAAAGGTGAGATAAAGGAATGGGCCATAATGTAAAATGCCCACAAGATGGCACCAGATGAGTGTTTACAGCCATTCAATCCACAGCTGAAACAGATAAATACTAAATCTGTTACCTTGGAATGGGCTATTGAGAGCGTATCCACCCAGACTCTCCATCCTCCCCATTCATATTTTATTGCATGATACAACAGAATCCGGAAGATATTGTAGACCATCTCGGTAATCTTCTGTTCCTCAGAATTTTTAGGATTGATATAGCCAAGAGAAAACATCCAATCCTGCCACACTGAACACTGCAGTAAGCATCTAGTGGGAAAAAAACTCATTAAAAATACCTAGTTTATATTAGAATTTACTATTTTGAAATTTAGATAAAGAGTGAAAATATGATCTGACCTAGATAAAGCAAGATGCACAGTCATTCTGCACATTCTATATTCTATACCTGGAATGATTTTCTCCCATTTTTCTACCTGGAAAAATCCAAATTATCATTTCAAATTGGTTTCCTAACTCTCCTAGTCAGATATAGCTACTGTTTCTCTACTCCCTCATCATATGTACCACTCACAATGCACTTAATACATTATATATTAATCACTGTTTTATCTTCCCCACTAAATTGTACCAAGACTATATACTAAGATAACCTGCGCAGCACAGTACTTTATACATACCACTCAATAAATATTTGTGAAATTAAAGATTCAGGTAAAGATTTCGAGCTAACCAGCTCGAAAATGCATGACAACAATCAGTTACAGACAAAAACTGAGAAAAGCATAGATGAATATGAGCAAATCCAACATGATTATAATAGATGGGTGTCACCAAAAGGAATGATGAATTTTAAATAAGGGTTTGTGAATATGTATATTCACAGAAACGATTAAAATATAATACTCACATAATCAAATAAAAACATAAAAATAAATACAAATATAATGAATGTAGATTGTATCAAAGAAACATAAAATGCCTTTTCTGATAATTACAATTATTTAGCAATACGGGAAAGATTTGAAAAATGTTTTGAAAGAGATTGAAGGTAAGGGAGAGAAAATAATTATGGAATAAAGTTTTATTATGGTATTGAAACTGCTTACCTTCTATTTTCACGGCTGTTACTGAAAAGTTTTATCATGTCAGATAAAAATAAACGACGAACTTCCATAAGTTCTGCACTTGGTGTAGAATTTTTTAACAGAGTTGCCACCACCTTAAGAATCACTGTAAATGAACAACAAAAAAAAGAGGTCAAGATTTATAACTGCATCATATCTTCCACTCAAAAAGTTTTACTCATTTTCAACTTAGCCTTATGGTAGGTGAGTTAAAAGTACCATGAACTATGGTAATCACCATAATGATTAAGATGGTTATGAAAAGTTTTGATTTAGTTTTCCATGTTACCACAATACTACTACATTACAATAAAGAATTTCTGTTCGGCTAGTATCAAAAAAATAAGAAATAACAAGTGTTGGTGAGGATGTGGAGAAAAGGGAACTCTCATGCACTGCTGGTGAGAATGTAACTTGGTGCAGCCACTGTAGAAAACAGTATGAAGGGTCCTCAAAAAATTTAAAATAGAATTATCATTATGATCCGATAATTCCACTACTGGGTACTGACCCAAAGAAGATGAAAACACTAATTCTAAATGATACATGTACCTCTATGTTCACTACAACATTATTTATAATAGCCAAGATATTGAACCAACCTAAGTGTCCACTGGCAGATAAATAAAGATGTAGTATATATACACAGTAGAATATTACTCAGTCATAAAAAAGAATGAGATCTTGCCTTTTGCAACAACATGGATGGACCTAGAGGGTACTGTGCTAAGTGAAAAAAGTCAAATACCATATGATTTCACTTACGTGTGGAATCTAAAAAACAAAACAAATAAATATAAACGGACTCATAAATACAGAGAACAGACTGGTGGCTGTCAGGGGAGATGGGGGTAGGGAGATGGGCAATGAGATGGGTGAAGGGAATTAAGAGGTACATACTTCCAGTTACAAAATAAGTAAGTCACAGGGATGAAAAGTACAGCATGGGGAGTATAAAAAGAATTGCTGTTTGCTTACTTGGATTCTGAATTTTCACTGTAGAATCTGGCTCTGGATGTGGTTTGTGTACAACTTGAGTACATACTTGCTCTGTCAAGATCTGAAAGATGAAGAATTTGAATTTCATTTAGAAAATAATTTAAATCATAATTTCAAAATATACAAAGAATCTGCAAAAACTGTCAATTCTGTCAAAATAAAATGAAATCCTCTTCTCAAGGGTCTTCCAGTCATTCCACATACTTCTAAACTCTTTAACTCTTTAGTTTTCAAATTTTGTTTATTATGGATAAAGACAAAAAAGAACCAATATCTTTAGGAGGAAGGATTATTTAGGAAATCCAAAAATTTATTCTGTTTGAAATACCTTCACAGTGTACATTCATAACATACTTACATTATGAATTGTAAACATGACTCTTTATGTCATCATTAATAAAAAAAAACTTAGAAAATAAGTAAATAAAAAAAAATGTCTGAGCCTGGGTTCTAACTTCAAAATGAAGTGTGACAAGGGAAAAATCTTTATTAAATATGTGGCTCGTCATTTACCCATGAGTTTTTCTTTAAACTTTTTCCAATAACAAAAATGACAAAAAGTTGACCAAATGAAAAACAGAATTCGAAAACGGTTTTCTAATTTTTCAGTCTCTATGAGTGCTGGATTCTTACACATCTTTTTTACTGTTATATTCCCAGCAATCAGCACAGTGCCTGACATAGTGCCAGTACTCAAACATTTGTGAAATTTAAGAATGGATAACTGAATTATATATAAATAATGGATACTATGACTGTTCACTGTGTATACCTCTATTCTTGTATATGTAAAAAAATCCAGTGGGACTATACTTATTAAAGATGGAATTTTATACTAGTGATTTAATTTCCTGTTTAACTTAACATACTAAGTTCTGAATGAAACTTTTAGTTCAACCTAAAGTAAGGTACAAAATCTGTGCATAAAACATAAAAGTTAGTTGAGAGCTTGTTGTACATAGCTATTTTGTAAAAGTTGGGGATGGAGAAAGTAATCATGAGCCAGAGATGATCCCATTTGATTAGAAAAAGACCATGACATCCACCAGCAGTGGCATTTTTCTGATCTTTCTGCTCAGACTTGAGAAAAAAGAAGAAAAAGAAGAAGATAGGAAACTGACTTATTATATATTAGGAATGTTTATCAAAAAGGTATTGACTTGAAATAAAAACTAACCTATTATTAAAATGATAAATATAGGGCATAAGACCTTTACTTTCACTAAACACTTTGTTGTTAATACTAAACAGTGCCTCAGAATTTTCTGAACAGAACACTACAGACATGCACCACTCATCAGACTGAGCTGACACATCGGACAGAAATTTCTCTGAAAACCCAAAGAATCTGAAAATGCTAAAGGACATTCAGTGGTTGCCATATGCTTACAAGATGTTTTCCCACCGATCTGCCCAAAAAAGCACTGGTGTGGACCTACAGCCGAGTGGACAAAATCCCTAAAATTCTGGTTACCAATAGATGCAAAATAACTGCAGACAAGCTTGGAAAAGACTAGGCCATACTTTTCCATGATAGACAATAGTCAAAACTTTCTCACCCCAAAAAGAAGAAATCTCATTATACAGAAAACAAAACTAATCTCAAAGAATCTACAATTTTATATTGTCCTCCTTAAGTCCCTATTTGAACTTCTAAAGATGAGGGTAATAATTGCCTTGCCTATCTACCAGAACTGCTAGGAAGATAAATAAGTAAGGCTCTATATGTGAAAAGTGTTTTGAATACTATCAATATGAGCTTTTTTAAATTACCAATACATATTTAGAAACTCAATCCAGCATGTATTTATTAAGAGCCATTTATGTGTCCACACTCTGCTACATGTTTGGAATGAGAAACATAGTTGCTAGGTGCTAGGTGGAACTATATTTCAAGAATCAATTAATTAATACTCCAGAGACAGGCATAAATACATGATCCTGCTAAATAATAAATACAGTAGATTGTCATTAAGAACCTATGTGAGTTTTTAAAAGGGAGAGGGAAATAATGAGATATGAAATAAGGAGAGATGAATATAGATGTAAACATTTTAATGAAAGGATGATTCAAGATGGGCCATGGAAGTTTAACTGGTACTGATTAGAGATATGCATAGGAAGTAACCCCAGCCCCTACAAAAACAAAATAGTACAAAAGGTACACAGCCACATATGGACATGAAATCCAAAATGTACTTAACCCTCAGAGCACATCTCAATTCACACTAGCCACATTTTAAGTGTTCTATAGTCATCTTTATATCTTTTATACAATGTTGTCTGATATATACTGCCAAAAGGTCTAACTCACTTTGTCCTTTAATGCTGTTGCTTATCCTATTATTGGCATTATCACATGTAGAATTTTAAAGATCACAGTAACACAGAAATTAATTGGTCTTCTAAAAACTTTGCAAAAACCTCATATTCTAAAATATCATTACCAAAACCATAGGTTTGACATAGTTCTTTATTATTTCTGTACTTGATTTTATATTTTTCTACAGTTGTAATGATACTTATTTTGACATGTTGTTTGGGGTTAAGGTAATTTCCTCAAACCAAAACAGAAAATGAAAGTAAAAAGAGCTTTCAAACTGAAGATTATCAACCAAATGCTTCTTGCCAGGGGTGCAAGCCCTGGATGATGCTCATAAGGGGAATCAAACTCATGATGCAGGTTTTGAGGCTGAGTTTTCTTTTTATAGTTAAATTTCACATACTATGTTAATGAGAATTAAGTTCAAAACTATCACATGAGTGTTAATTTTTGGCAACCAGATGCCACCATCCAAAACGGTGCAATATTTTAACTTTGGTGGTCTAGAATTAATCATCCACCATTCTGTCTGATAACATAATTTGGTTTGTTAGCAGTATTAAATCTTATGTTGAACACACTTTCTACTTTTTTATGGGATCAACAGTACTATCCAATCATATCATAACCATCTTTCTTTTTTTATTTTTTATACTTAATTTTTCTTTTCAGAGTATCATAATTAATTCAGTCCATCTTTCCAATTAACCATGATTATTTTTTAAGCGTCTGACTCTTTATTATTATGTTATGTTAATCACCATACATTACATCATTAGTTTTTGATGTAGTGTTCCATGATTCATTGTTTTCATAAAACACCCAGTGCTCCATGCAGTATGTGCCCTCTTTAATACCCATCACCAGGCTAACCCATCCCCCCACCCCCCCCCCCCTCTAGAACCCTCAGTTTGTTTCTCAGACTATGGACTCTGAGAAACCATGATTATTATTCTACTTTAAAAGTACATATTATTGCCAAATTGGTCAGAGACCTTGTAAGTTAGTTCCTTCATTTGCAACATCCAACATCCAGGATCAGGAGACCCAAACTTATCCAGACTTTCTCCAACTAAGACATGGAATCAGCAACAGCTTAGTTTTATAGAATATCATTAGAGACTAAAATCTGGATACTCAGAAAGTGCTAATGAGTATAGATGGTAGGTAAAAATGCTGCTGCACTTGCTATTGACTAATAGAAATACATATATATGTATATACACACAGGACATTTTCTTTAAGGTTAAGGGTACATAATGTTTTCAAATTCAACATATATTGTTATGCTACATTCTTATTTTAATATAACGTTTCACTGACTACAAAGACTTTCTGCTCTAATTGGTTAAAACAAGCAGAGGGTCAAAAATGTAGGCAAAAAATGACTTAAAAAACATGTATAGGAATCATTAACTAGAGGGATTAGTCTAAGAAAATCAATACAAAAACCCAGATAGAGCTCTAATCTGATACCATAGCAAGGTTTTTATTCAGAGGACTTTAACGTCCACTGAAGGTAGATTTTGACGTTTTTTGCCTTATGCACACATACTATGAAATCTGCCTATTTTATGACCATTTATTAGTGGTGAGACATAGAACAAATTGTTTAACCTGTGATTCTCAGTTTGTCTGTTTAAAAAGGCAACAACAACAACAAAAAACAGTTTCAGAGAGTTGTTGTAAGGATCTGAGATAATGTATATAAAGTATTTACACTAAAAGTGACTGTCACAGGAAATATGCCCCCAAAATAGTTACGATTATTAGGGAAATATAATATTGGTATCAAGATGCTTTGCATACGGTAGGTCTTTCTATTCAGTTCTGCTTATTCAGTTCTGTAGGACAAATATTGGAGCAATATTAAAAAACTACTCTTACTGACAAAAGCTGTGTTCTGAAGGGTAAGTTTATAAATCATGTAATTAGAGGAATGACAGACTGAAAGTTGCAATATTAAGCTTAGAAATGAGAGTAGCCAAAAGAGTTTTTTTAATTTATCTAAAAAGCAGCCATTCTTAAATTTACTGATGATAATATGAAACAGAAAAAAGATGAATATAACAGCTAGTGAAGTAATGTGACAGATCTGGGGTCAAAGTATTATTCCGGATACCATCTGTTTTTGTAAACAGATACAATTCAGTTTTATTGGACAGCACCCCATTTGGTTCATGCTGTCTATAGCTGCTTCTGAGTCACAGCTGCAGAGCTGAGTAGTTTCAGAGACACCACCCAGCCTGCTGCTACAGACTGAAGGTTTGTGTCCCCACAAATTCCTGTATTGAAATCTAATCCCCGGTGTGATGGTTAGGAGATGTGGGGCTTTTTAGGTGGTGTGTAGGGCCACAGAGCCCACAGGAAAGAAACCTAAGAACTCCCTTAACACTTCTGCCATGTGAGGGCATAGTGAAAAGATGGTTGATGAACCATGAAGTGAGGCCTCACCAGACACCAAATCTGCCACTGCCTTGATCCTGCACTTGCTAGCATCAAGAACTGATGGAAATTTCTGTTATTTATAAGCCACCCAGTGTATAGTATTCTGTTACAGCCCAGACAAACTAAGACTACCAGAAAGCCTAAAATACCTATTACCTGGCCCTTTACCAGAAAAGTTTGCCCTCCCAGCTATAATGAACATTTGGCTTCCTGCATTTCACAGAAAATACTGAGCCCAAGCTATATGGCCATCTGTTAGAAATGGTGAGAAAAGAATTTCTGAATTGAAATGATGAGATCTAAAGCTTCTTCCTGATAGCACTTTTACAAATAATTTTTACCTACAATTTACCCCACTATCAACTCTAGGTTACTGTTGGTTATTGCATAGGAGACAATCGGCGGAGGGCGGGGAGAAAACTAGCATATAATACATAATGGGTGTGATTCATGTGAGAAAAACTCCGCACAAGTCAATCAGCCAACCCATACTCAAAGAAAAGTCCTTGGACCAACACAAAAAGATTGGCAAATAAATGTACATGGATATGTTTTAAAATAAAATTTTAAAATGTAAGTATGTGTTCATTTAAAAAAAATTACTGGCTTTTTGATTAATTGACCAACTACTGATCCCAGTTACATAGGTTTCCCACTAGATACATTTTAAATTGTCATCACACATTTTTTTATTTTTACCTCATAAAGTGTGTTGTATGTGGTGACAGTCACAGTGTTTGTATGCAACATCAGCCTTTCTCCAAGAAGAGTGAAAAGACTATGAGTATGCATAATTTCCACTTTTCTCCTGGAGAAAAAGGGGGAAAAAAACAAAATACTATGAAATACATTGGATTTTCTAATGACATGACTTTGGGATAAGAAAGTACAATCTATTAAGCAGATACAGAATCACAGAGGTAATTATTTTTACTAACTTCCATCTACAAAAAAAATAAGTTTACACCACAGCTATCTTCTAAAGTTACAAAAATACTATTTAAACACTTCTCAAATAAAATGTGAAATATACAAGTTATAGATTATATAAGTGTGGACAGCTATTATTTTCAAATTTCTTACTATGTAGGAGTTATTTTTATTAGGTTAAAACTACTGGTTTCCCCTAAGATAGACCACAGAATTTTTAAGTCCTTTATATCTAAATTTAAAGTCTATAAAATAATCTATGATAAACTTTAATATCAAGAATTTAAAATTATAGCTAAAAGTGAGTACTCCAGTTTGATGTTGGGATTACACAGCAAAATAATTCAACAGAAGTAAAGGGGACTCATTATTGCTTGTATTTGTGGTCTGCCATTGGATTTAAAGCCAAACAAAGAGAAAAAACAAAAAACTTTCTTAGTTATTTACTATTGGCTCATTTAACTGTTTCCCCCCACCCACCACCCCCACCAAATCCATTAATAGGATAGAAGGCTCTACTCAAGGCTTTCTGCAACACTTGGTTCTAGCTCAGGGAATTGCTATATGCCTCTCATTTGTGTCACTGTCTTAGAATTCAAGATCTGATCTTCTTGGCTCTCAACCCAAGATGTTTCATCTATCACCTTGATTTTCTATTGTTCCCTGTTCAGATCTATGATATAAACTGACTAGTATTCACCAATTCTTATTCTTTTCTTCCTGAGTCCACAACTATACTATTAATTCAAGCCTCTATTACAGCCAGGTGTGACCATTTAACTGAGTTTTAGCCAGTGGAATGTGAGCAGGAAAGTCATGAGCCATTTTCAGGCCAGGTCAACAGAATAGCACTCATGCATGTCTTTCATGCTCTTTCCCCAAGGCAGAAACACAGGAGCCACATGATGAAGACAGGGAGGCACAAGATGGTAGCAGTAGCCTGGGTCTCTAAATGACAGCTTGCAAGAAAATTGCCTGTTGAGGAACACACATTTAGATTTTCAGTGAACAAGAAAGAAACTACTAGTTCAATAAGTAAAATTTCATTGTTTGTCTGTTAGAGCAGCCATTGTTACCTTAATTAATACAGAAATCAAATAATGAACCATTTATGTGGATACTGCTCACCTGGAAATCCTCTCTTCTAACATCAGCCTCCAAGGTCCACACTGCACTACAAAAGACACAGGGCAGCTGTCTCCCCTCACCTAATCCTCCTCAGTCCAGGGAGGGAAACAGCAAAATAACCTAAACCCAAAGGTTAGGTTTCTTGTGGCTGTGTTTGCAAAACACTTAATAAATAAGATTTAAAAAGTCAACGGGTCATTAGAAAATAAACCAGGACTAATGGATACTATGGGATTATAGAGGGAAGGCTTTAAGTCTCTTGCAATTCAAGCTACATCCAAGGCAGGGAGGACTGAAACTTTCATTTGCTCCTAATCAAGAAAGAAAAAAAAAAGCCAGAGTGTATCCCTTAATATATCTCTCTGATACATGAAGCTGGTAAAAGTTATCCAAATTAGGCTATGTAGAATAGTCTAATTAGGAATTTACAGTAATCTCTTACCTGCACCAGTACAGTTTCAACTACTAAGGAAATTCATGCCCTCGTGATTACCTCCCAGATGTAAATGTTTACAGAGCAGTTATATTCTAGGCTGTGGGGTGGGGGGTGAGGGAACGTGAAGAATGATCTGCATATATCAGAGAAGAGATAGGTCAGCTTCCTCCTGCAGTTTGCTTTAAAACAATGTTTACCAATAAATTTTGCTGCACAGCAGTCAATAGATAGCCAAAAATGCCATCCATTATCTCAGGCAGAGTGTGGCTGTGCTATGAATCACATGATTTTGTTTCCCACAGAATCTCTAATGAAAGACCTAACTCTATGCATTCAGCTCTGAAAGGCTTCAATAGGGCATATATGAGACAAACTAACATCTTGACCCTACTTAACTTTAAGACCTAAACAGACTTCAGGCTTTTAGTGCCAATTTGCGCACCTTTGAATTTTATAGGATTTCTGTCCACTTGAATTAAGAATGTAATCTTTTTTAAAAAAGGGTAACCGTTTAATCTCATACACATTACACATTTATTAGCTTACTAAACATTCCAATGAAAACAGACTCCAATTTTCTTCTTCACAAAACAACCCAGCTTTTCTTCTGGATGGTCAAAAAATATTTTATAACAAACTCAGACCATATGTTGGAAGAAGAAAAAGGTAAAAGAGACCCATAATTCCATAACCCAGAGAAAATCATTATAAAGTAACAGTTTGTGTTCTTCTAGATGCATTACTATGCATATAAATATAGATGACAAATATACATGGTATCAATACAATGAAAATAATTCTACATAGGTAATTTATAGCTTTTTTCCTGTAAATCAAGAATATATCCTATCTTGAATATTCAATCATTAAATATAGTAAGTATGCAGCATAATATATCCATTCACTACTGTTGGCATTTTGCTATTTCCAATTTCTTTCTACCATCAACAAAATTTTGCCCTTATAGGTAAATCTTTGAGTATATCCATTACTATTTCCTTAGAATAAATTCTTGTAACTGAAATGATGGGTGTTAAAAGCTTTTATATTTAATTTTATGAGACTTGACAATTTATGATGACCTCCAAACATATGTACATTCATACTTCCACCATCAAAACATAAACACACTTTACCAGCAGCTTCACTCACCAATGTAAACATAAAATTCATATTTTATAAGTATATAATTTAGTAATTTCTTAAAAACTTTATAGAGTGATGTAATCATCATCAATTTCCAGTTTTGAATATTTTCATTACCCTAAAAAGTTCCCTTGTGCCTATTTGTAGTCACTCCCCACTCCCATCACTACTCCAATGTAATCTACTAATCTGCATTCTGGATATTTCATATAAATGTAATCATTTAATATGTAGTCTTCTGCATCAGGCCTCTTTCATTCACCATAATGATTTTTAGGACTCATTAATGTCATAGTATGCATCAGTAGTTTGTTTCCTTTTAATTGTGCACTAGTATTTTCATTGTATGGATATATGATACTTTCTCCATTCACCAATGATGGAATTTTGGATTATTTCCAGTTTTGAACTATCATGGATAATGGTATTAAGAACGTCCATGCACAATTATAGGTCTGAACATATGGTGTCATTTCCCTTGAGTGGATACTCAAGCATGGAAATGCTAGGGTATGCAGAAAGTGTTACATTTTTAAGAAATCAGAAAACTCTTATGGAACATGGCTGGAGTATTTTATATTCCTATCAGCAATGCATGGGAATTCAGGAAGTTGTTATATGTTCTGGTTGTATGTTCTATGTTGTGGTTTTATTCAAATCAAACCATTTTCTATTTTTCTTTGTGAGTCTTTTTTGACCTAGGGGTTCTTAGAAATGTATTGTCTACTTTCCAAATATCAGGCAATTTATCAAATCTCTTTCTGCTGTTGATTTTTAATTTAATTTTGTTGTGGTCAAATATTTTGTTTGATCTCAATTCTTTTTAATTTATAGAAACTTGTCTTATGTTTTATAGTCCAGCCCATAATATATTTTATACTTGAGAGCCATTTGCTAACTTTAGGTGGACTGTTCTATGAATGTCAATAAATTGTTCAATTATGATCTTGAACGGGGGGGTGTAAATAGACTTTCATTAATTATTATTTATTGAAAGGGAATGCTTCTAATATTTTACTACTAAATAGGACTATGGTAAGTTTCCAGTAGATATACCTTATCAGGTTAAAGAAATCATCTGTTCCTGGTTTCCTAAGAATTCTTATGATGAATGGGTATTTAATTTTACCCAAAATTTTGTATCCATTAGTGTAATTGCATAGCTATTCTTTAATGTGTTAATAAAGAGATCATAATTAAAGGATATTCTGATATTAAACTATCCTTACAGTCAGCATAAAATAAAACCTAGGGAAAAAAAAACCTTTCTTTTTTTAATATAAATATTTATGGCTAGGGGTGCCACAGTGGCCCAGTCAGTTAAGTGTCCAACTCTTGGTTTCAGCTCAGGTCATGTTCTCAAGGTTTTGAGATGGAGCCCTGCATCAGGCTCTGCACTCAGCAGGGAGTCTGCTTGAGATTCTCTCTCCCTCTCTCCCTGCTCCTCCCCTTGCTTGTATGTGTGTGTTCTCTCTCTTTAAAAACAATACAAAATAAAATAAAAAATAAAAAATAAAATAAAATAAAAAATATTTATGGCTGTAAGTTGCCTCCACTACCACTTAGGCCAACTCTCAGAAGTGTAAATGTACAAAATTTTCAATATTTTTGACTCTAAGCATTTTGTAATGTATGCACAATAATTTTTTGTTATGGGTTATTTAAAATTTTGCATTTCCATTGTCTTAGGTCAATTTTTATCATTGATTTCTTGCATAATTGCACTATGGGCGAGAAGTCATTATGACAATAATTTAAATTTTTGGACAATTTTATGGCTTCAATTGACAATTTTTCCAGTTTTGTGTGTGTTTGAAGAGAATGTATATATGAATCAAGCCACTGGATTTTCTGTACAAATTTATACTGTGAAGTTTTTTTGTGATTGCTCTTTTAAAAAGAGTATGTTAAAATCTCTAAACCACTTTGATTTCTATTTCAAATTTAGTCAATTTTGCTTTCTATACCTCCCCTATGCTGTTATGTATAAATGCATTTGAAATTATTTTCTCTTCCTGGTGAATTGTACCTTTTTCCTTATATGGTACCCCTCTTTAGCCTCATTAACTTTTTTGTGTTAAAGCTTATGTTAGTTTAATTAAATACTGATCTACCAATTTTTATCATTTAGCTTTAAAAATAAATAATGTTTACCTTGTTAAAAATAACATAAAAATATACAGAAAGGTTTCACATTCAACTCATACCATCGTTCACAGTCCCCACCCCCAACATACAGGTAAAAATTTTTCTTATGAAAAACAAATGTGGTAAGGATATGGAAAGAAAGGGAACTTTTGTTCACAGTTGGTATGAATATAAATTAGTTGCAGCCACTATGGAAAACACTTTCTTATTTCCCTCTGTTTATCCACCACACATACTCTTTTAAATAGATTTTTTAAGGGTAGTTTTAGGTGTATAGCAAAACTGAGCAGCAAGTACAGAGAGTTCCCATATATCCCCTAGCCCCATATATGTCATGTACTTGTGGCTTCCTCTAACTACCAACATTCACCCACAGACAGGTACATTTGTTATAACTGCCTATCAACTTGTTTCCACCCCCAGTTTTATTCAGATATGACTAACATATAACATTGCAGTAGTTTAAGGTATACAACATAATGATTTGATATAGGTATAAACTGCAAAATGACTACCACTATAAGGTGAGTTAACATCATTACCACACAGATACAAAATGTTTTTCCTGTGATGAGAACTTCTAAGATCTACTCTCTCAGCAACTTTCAAATATACAATATTGTTAACTATAGTCACCATGCTATGCTGTACATTATATCCCCAGAACTTATTTGTCTTATAACTCACAGTTTGTACCTTTTGACTACATTCACCCATTCCCCACATTCCCTACTTGCCACCTCTATGTTCTGTTTCTATGAGTTTGGTTTCTCTAGTTTCTACACATGAGATCATAGAGTATTTGTTTTTCTCTGACTTAATTCACTCAACATAATGCCCTCAGGATCCACTCATGTTGTTGCAAAGGGCAGAATTTCCTCCTTTTGTGGTTGAATAACATTCTATTACATATATATGTTTATTTATTATATAAAACAACCTATGTGTCCATCAACAGATGGATGAGTAAAGAAAATGTGGATACATAGGTTTCTTCCATGTCTTGGCTATTTGTAAATAATGTTGAAATGAACACAAGTGTACATATCTCTTTGAGATAATGCTTTTGCTTCCCTTTGGATATCTACCCAGAAGAAAAATGGCTGGATCGTATGGTAGTTCTATTTTTAATTTTGTGAGGACACTCCATACCGTTTTCCGTAGTGGCTGCAACTAATTTATATTCACACCAACAGTGAACAAAAGTTCCCTTTCTCTCCATAACCTTACCAACATTTGTTATCTCTTGTATTTTCGATGACAGCCATCTGAAAGCTGTGAGATGATATCTATCTACTGTGATTTTTATTTGCATTTTCTTGGTGATTAGTGATGCTAAGCACCTTTTTCATTCACTATTGGCCATTTGTATGTCTTCTTTGGAACTTCAGATCTTCTCCCCATGATTTTTAATCAGATTGTTTATTTTCATATGAGTTGCATGAATTTTTAAAATCTTTTGTGTATTAACCCTTCATCGGATACATAACTTGAAAGTATTTTCTTCCATTCTGCAGGCTGCCTTTTCATTTATTGATTGTTTTCTTTCCTGTACAAGAGCTTTTTAGTTTGATGTAGTCTTGATTATTTATTTTGGCTTTTGTTGCTTTTGTTTTGGGTGTCAAATCCAAAAATTCATTGCTAAGACCAATGTCTAGGAGCTTACTGCTGTGTTTTCTTCTAGGAGTGTTGTGGTTTCAAGTCTTACATTCAAGTCTTTAATCCTTTTTGAACTGATGTTTGTGTATAATATAAAATAGGAGTCCAATTTCATTCTTTTGATTTTGGCTGTCCAGTTCCACTGATACCATTTATTGAAGAGACTGTCCTTTCCCCATTCTAGATTCTCCACTCCTTTGTCATAAATTAATGGACCACATATATGTGGGTTTATTTCTGGTTTCTCTACTCTGTTCCATTAATCCACATCTGTTTTTAAGCCAGAACCATACTGTTTGATTACTATAACCTTGCAATACAATTTGACTCTTTTTTCCCTTTTGCTCATTTGTTTTGTCTCTTAAATTCCACATGAGTGAAATCCTATATTTGTCTTTCTCCAACTGACTTCTTTCGCTTAGCATAACATTGTCTAGCTACATCCATATCATTGCAAATGGCAAGATTTTATTCTTTTTTATGGCTGAATAAGATTCCACTGTGTATGTATGTGTGTGTGTGTGTGTGTGTGTGTGTGTGTGTGTGTGTGTATACACCACAACTTCTTTGTCCATTCATCTGCTGATGGATGGACACTTGGGTCCTTCTCAGTCAAGCTTACTTCAGTCCCATTGAGGCAGGCCTCTCTGGAGCTCAGAAGACCAGCACAAATGTCTGCCCACATTATATCTCCCAACCAGTGAATTCTGAAGAACCTCAGTTCTGGTGGAGTTGATGTCAGGTCTTATTTTACAATCAAACCAGAGCACAGCTAGTTAAAATTCACCACATTCTGGCCAGAGACCAAACACTGCCCACAGGAGGCAAGGAGAGCCTCTGCAGATTACTAGCCTAAAGGATAGAGCAGCCAAAACATAACAGAGAGCAAGTAGCACACAGCAGAGACATTCCCTGAAGCATCAGGACCCTGGCACTACATGACCTCTTCTTCATAAGGGGGCATGCTTTGGGCACCTTGAGGTCTTTTGTGGTTGCACATAAATTTTAGGATTATTTGTTGTATTCCTGTGAAAGATGCCATTGGAATTTTTATAAGGATTGCACTGAATCTGGAGATTGCTTTGGGTAGTATGGACATTTTAACAATATCAATTCTTCCAATCTTTGTTCACAGAATACCTTCCTATTTCTTAATCAATTTTTTCATCAATGTTTTACAGCTTTCAGTTTATAGATCTTTTATCTCCCTGGTTAAATTTATTCCCGGGTATTTTATTCTATGAAAACTTTCATTCTTTTTTTCATCTCTTAACCTCCTATCTTATTTGTTATCTCTGTCTCTTGATGCTACATTCTGCATAATTTCTTCGTTTCTATCTTCCAGCTCACCAATTCGTATTTTTTTAAGTAGGCACAACATGGGGCCCAAACTCACGACCCTGAGATCAAGAGTCAGACACCCAACTGACTGAGCCACCCAGGCACTGCACCAATTCTTAAGTTTTATCTAATCTGTTTAACATGACCATGGAGTTGTTAATTTTAATTACTACCTTTTCATTTCCAGAAGTTACTTTTGATTATTTTTTAAAGCTGCATGGTTTAATATTATCTTGTTTCTTAAGAATTATTTGTTCTATTATACTTGGTTTTCATTTTTGCCATATGAGAATTTACCTACTTTTGTGTGCTCAGCTATACATCCGAAAGGATTTTTGTTGTATTATATCCAAAATTTATATATTTTTAGTAGTAAGAAGTGTTTCAGGATATCCTGTTATACCCATTATTTTTCTCCTTCAAGAATTCTTATTACTCATATTTAGTCTCCTATTGTGTATATCCTTATCTTTTCTTTCACTTTATATTTTTGGTCCATGCTTTGGGAACTTCCAGTCCACTAATCTGGATAAACTGGAAAACAAATCATGAGCTAACAAGGCAGATTATCATTTTTGGTGCTCTACTTGAATCTCAATTGCTCTTTCTAAAAATAAAATTCAAAGGTTCCACCATAGCCTCCACCACTAGTTCTCTTTCAGTGAGTACATAGTTTGATGATTCTCCCTTATCTTCTGTTTCTGGTTACTAGCCTTTAGTGAGTTGTTATTTTTCATTTTTACACAGTTAAGGTCAGATCTCACTGCTGTGATTTTTACGTGATGGAATCCCTGCAGGTGTTGTAAGGCAGAAGACCTTTTAAGTATACTGATCTGTAGTACAAAACTTAGCTTGCTGTAAGTCCTGAGCCAGCATCCCAAGCCACTATACTCCCACAAGTTCAAGGACAGGGCAGATTTATTCCATCATTTCAGGTACCTCTTGGCCTTCTGGTGGTCACTTACATAGAAGTCAATGTTAACATTACTCAGGAGGGAGGGGGGTGCAGAGGAGAGAGAATAAGAGGCAGAGATCTTTCAGAGCAAAGTGATCCCTCAAGATTTGCTGCTTTTTAGTCTTTTCCTTAGGCTTCCAACATAGTCCTTCAGCTGCTTGTCATTCCCATGGGAGAGAAAACCCGGCACCAGTTATCTTATTTTCTCTGTTCTTACCCCAGATACACATAGGAACCAACATTTGCCTGAAGAAAGCCAAATAGCTTAGAGTTGAGAATGGACGGGAAGGAAACTCCTTTCCAATTCTCATACTCCCAGAACCTACATCACTACTTTTTGTAAACAGACAACTGGTTCTGCCAGAAAAACTGGACTAATTCAACTAGTCCAAAAAGAAATAAACCATTAGGTTAAACAACTGTCAATGTATAACAGGCTAACACTATAGATAGTAAGTTGATCTATTTACAGTGTGAATAATAGAGAAATAGAGAATTCACCCAGAAGTTACAGGGTTTGAAGTTAAGACATCAGACAAATATACTTGGTTCAGAATTTTTATTTCCACAGTGAACATTCAATAACATGTGTTTTAAAATTTGTACAAGTTAAAATTATCATAACCGTATTGCAGGATAGCCATTTAGGCATTTTGGTCATCTATCTGAATCATTTGTTAGATTCTGTTCTGAGGATAACCGTAATCAGACCACTTCCAAAGTTTGGCTTTCTCCTCAAGCATACATCCAAGTTAGGGTTCTCAATTTTTTTAGGGGGGCAGAGGGAGAGAGAGAATCTTAAGCAGACTCCCCGCTGAGCACAGAGCCTGACGCGGTGCTCAATTTCATGACCTGAAATTGACCTCAATTTCATGACCTGAGCTGAAATCAAGAGTTGGGATGCTTAACTGGGGATGCCCCAAGTTTCTCACTTTTATGTAGCTTTTTATTTTGGATATTTTTAAGATTTACAGGAAAGTTAAAAAGATAGTACAGAGAGTTCTCATATATTATGCACCCAGCTTCTCCATAGGTTAATATCTTATTCTCATCATGATATATATGTCAAAATTAAGAAATCAACACAGATACAATATTATTAACTATACTATAGACTTCTATTCATATTTTACCAGTTTTCCCTAATGTCCTTTTTCTGTTCAGGATCCAATCCAGAGTACTACCTCAAATTTAGTCATCATAGCTCCTTAAACTCCTCTGATCTGCAGCAGTTTCCCACTCCTTTTTTTTTTTTCACGTCCTTCAACAATTTTGAAGAGTACTGGTCAAGTGTTTTGTAGAATATCCCTCAATTTGGGGATGTATGATGTTTCCTCTGGACTGGAATTGGGTTATTTTTTTTAGAAGAATACCACAGAGATGAAATGCCTTTCTGATCACATCATATCAGGAAGATGTATGACTTGATGTTAGCCTTAATTAATAGTGAAAATCACTGCCAGGTTTCACTATCCTTTGGAAGCAAGTCAGTAAGTCCATCTCACACTCAAGGAGAGGAGATTTAAGTTCCATCCTCAGGAGGGAAGAGTAGCTGTATATACTATTGGGAACAGACTTCTCAATTTTAATGATAGATTTCAAACCTATCTCTAGTTCAGCTGACAATTAAAGTGTATGGATCTAACAACCTGTATTCCAGGCACTTGACAGAAATTATAAACTAGGCGTTACAAGGGACCAACCCACCAGACTTCAGTTTAGCTTCATCTATGGACCCATCTCAGATTCCCTGACAGACAATTGCTCTGTACACAAATGAGACACTGAGTTTGTGTGATATTTCATTTTTAACAGTTTTAGAGATGATTTTCATATGTTTTTAGTTATATACTCAAACTCTTTATAAATACTACCTATTTCCTCTTCCCTAATAACTGTTTTATTTTTTCACATCTTAAACAATAATTAATAGTAACAATTATAGTAGAAACACTTATCTCACTGATCTGAATGCTGCTAGTATTTCATACTTAAGCTTTATATTTAAGATAAATATATTGAAGATATGCTCTGCTTTTATCAGAACTACATGTTATATTGTACCTATTACCTTTTTGTTAACAATTTAAATTATCACATTGCAATACACTGTGATTAACCATCTTAAATCTACTTTATCATTTATTTTTAAAACTCAGTGAGGGAAGCAGTATGGTTTTACTCATTTATAGGGTAAAAATTGAGGCTCAAGGATGTTTCCAAAACTATTCGGAAAATTTGTGACTAAGCCAGGATCCAAACCTATGCAGTCCAAATTGAAAGGCAATGAATTACGTGTATTTTACTAACCATTATCTCTATTAACTATCAACTAATACATACTTTGTTTTAAATGTTATATTTTACATTTAGATTTAATTTTATTAGCATATTGATAGAAATCATTTGGACTTAATCCCCTGTGTAGCTAAGTAATTAAGAAAACACTTATATTCAGTGTTACCTCAGTCCTTTTACATGATTGTACCAATCAAGAACGCCTCATTTTAACTAATCAGTCATTGATTTTATTCAACTCCATCAATAAAATATTGAATGAAAATTCTTCCAAGATTTTAAGTTGCTTGTTATTTTAAAAATATTTGTAGTTTTTTCTAAACAATGTTATTATTTAAAAATTATATCAATAGGTTAACATTCACATGCTTAAAAAATTAAATTGATCCACATCCACCTTCATTTCTATCAACTCCCCATTAGGAGCCACTGTTCTTTTTTTTTTTTTTTTAGATCTTATTTATTTGACAGAGAGCGTGAGAGAGCACAAGCAGTGGGGAGCAATAGAGGGAGAGGGAGAAGCAGGGAGCCCAATGTCAGGGATGATCTCAGGACACTGGGATCATGACTTGAGCTGAAGGCAAACGCTTAACCAACTGAGCTACCTAGGCGCCCCTAGGAGCCACTGTTCTTAGTTTCTTGTTTCTTACATACCCTTCTAGATTTTCTTAATGTAATATAGGAAGTGCTAAATTCTTATATCCTCTTTTTTATACAAAATCACACCCAGTACATACTCATCTATACTATTTGTTTTTAATCATGCAACAATGTAATTGTGATATCAATATACTAAGAGTTATCTCATGAGTTTTGTTTTACAACTGCATGGCATTCTATTTAATGAATGAGCCATACATTATTTAACAAATCCCCTATTAATAGAAATTTAAGATTTCTCCTAACATTTACGATTTATAAACAACAGAAAAATGAATAACTCTGAAGAGTCATGTTTTCACATGGGTATAAGCGATAAACTGCTGGGGTAAAAAGTCTATTTGTTTGTAATTTTGACAGACACTGATCAAAACTAACACTGCATTCCAAATGGGACTATACCAATTAATGCTCCAGTTAGCAATGTGTGAGAATGCTTGCTCTGCCATAAACAATCTAATATATTGATGTCTTACTTTGGTTTCAGATTAGATTTGACCCCCCCTTTTTTAAAGATTTTATTTATTTACTTGTCAGAGAGAGAGCACAGGCAGAGGGAGCAGCAGGAAGAAGGAGAAGCAGGCTCCCCGCTGAGCAATGAGCCCGATGGGGAACTAGATCCCAAGACCCTGGGATCATTACCTGAGCCAAAAGCAGGCGCTTAACCAACTAAGCCACCCAGCGTCCCCATATTTCCCTTATTACAAGTAGGACTCCATTCTTTTCAAATGTTTATGTGCCATGCATATTCTCCTCTATGAGCCAACCATTCATTCATATCCTTTTCCTCTTTTTCCACTAGGTTGTCTTATCAATTTCTAGGAAAAGCTGGGCGAAATTATCATGTAAAATTCTTTTAATTTTCTGTTTGTATATTAATTATGGAAATTGTAATTTATTTTGTACATTAATACTTTTGCCCTTTCTTATTTAATAATGATTTATCCATCTAGATCATGAGTTTTAAAAAATCAGCTTTTTAAATGATTTTCTGTGCCCTGAGAATCATTAATTCCTACTTTTCTATTTATTAATTACTACCTTCCATTTATTTGGTTATTCTTTTCCTAACTTATATATTTTAATTTTTTTCTGTTTTCTTTTTATTGCTCTATAACTATGGATATTCCCGTAAGCACTTCTTTGGCTGTATCTCATAGGTTTTCTTGAAGTTGTTTTTTTAATATTCTGCAGTTGGTCCATATAATTGTGGGTTTATTTCTGGGTTTTCCATTGTATTCTATTGATCTATGTATCTATTTTCATGCCAGTACTATACTGTTTTAATTACTTTGTAATATAACTTGAAATCTGGAATTGTAATACCTCCAAGTTTTGTTCTTCTTTTTCAAGACTGCTTTGTCCATTTGGGGTCTGGTTTTTTGCGGTTCCCTACAAGTTTTAGAATTATTTGTTCTAGTTCTGTGAAAATGCTTTTGGTATTTTGATAGGGATTGCATTAAATCTGTAGATTGTTTTGAGTAATACATTTTAACAATATTGTTTTTCCAATTCATGAGTATGGAATGTCTTCCCATTTCTTTGCATATTCTTGAATTTTTTTCATCAGTGTTTTATAGTTTTTGGAGTACAGGTCTTTCACCTCTTCAGTTAAGTTTTATTCCTAGATATTTTATTGTTTTGGTACAACTGTAAATGGGATTGCTTTCTTAATTTCACTTTTTGCTGCTTCATTCTTAGTGTATAGGAATGCAACAAATTTCTGTACATTGACTTTGTAATCAACAAAGGAGGACTGAATATATACAGTGGGAAACTGACAGCTTTTTCAACAAATGGTGTTAGAAAAACTGGAAAGCCACATGCAAAACAATGAAACTGGACCACTTTCTTTCATCGTACACAAAAACAAAGTTGATATTGATTAAAGACCTAAATGTGAGACCTGAAACCATGAAACTGCTAGAAGAGAGACAGGTAATAATCTCTCTGACATCAGCCATAGCAACATTTTTCTAGATATGTCTCCTGAGGCAAGGGAAATAAAAACAAAACTAAACTATTGGGACTACATCAAAATAAAAAGTTTCTGCCCAGCGAAGGAAACAATCAACAAAACTAAAAGGCAACCCACAGAATGGGAGAAGATATTTACAAATGACATATCCGATAAAGGGTTACTATCCAAAATATATAAAGAACTGATATAATTCAACCTAAGAAACACATAATCCAGTTAAAAATGGGCAGAAGACATGCACAGACATTTCTCTAAAGAAGACATACAGATGGCCAACACATACTTGAAAAGATATTCAGTATCACTCATTATCAGGGAAATGCAAATCAAAACTACAATGAGATATCATCTCATACCTGTCAGAATAGCTAAAATCAAAAACACAAGAAAGAGGTGTTGGTGAGAATGTGGAGAAAAAGGAACCCTCTTGCACTGTTAATGGTAATGCACACTGGTGCAGCCACAGTGGAAAACAGCATGGAATTTGCTCAAAAAATTAAAAACATAACTATACTATGATCCAGGAATTGCACTGCTGGGTATTTACCCCAAAAATACAACAAGGTATACATGCACCCCTATGTTTACTGCAGCATTATTTACAATAGTCAAACTAAGGAAGCAGCCCAGTGTCCACTGATAGATGAATGGATAAAGAAGATGTGGTATATATACACAATGGAATATTATTTTTCCATAAAAAATGATATCTTGCTATTTGCAATAACATGGATAGAGCTAGAGAGTATAAAGCAAAGCAAAATAAATCAGAGAAAGACAAATACCATATGATCTCACTCATATGCGAAATTTAAGAAATAAAACAAGCAAAGGAAAAGAGAGAGACAAACCAAGACTCTAAACTATAGAAAATAAACGGATGGTTACCAGAGGGGAGGTGGGTGAGGGGGATGGGGAAAATAGGGGATGGGATTAAAGAGTACACTTACCATGATGAAAAATAAAATAAAATTAAATCCTGAAAAAAAATCTGCACTTCGTGTGCATCTTCTCTTTGACACAAAAGTTGTTTAATAAATTTTAAATTTCTAGGTAGAAGAAATTTTGGTTTCAGATTTTGCTCCTATTTTCTTTACTGTATGTTAATAAGACAACCTTATCTGTTTTGTTTTTACGTTTTAGAATTTTTCTTTGATGTCTGCTATGCCATGTCAAATTTTCATAAATGTTCCATGGCATTGAAGTTATTTTCTTTATTAACATGATACAGACTTCAAGCTATATTAATCAGATTTACCTTGTTATTTATGTTACTTTCTCCCTTGATTTTTTATGAACCAAGATAGGTGAAATAAAAACCATTTTAATGTTTTAAACTAATGGTAACCATATTATTTCTCCTATAATTTCCTTTTCATGAAAGTTTCACCCTTTAACATTGTGTGTCCTTCTTTATGTTATTTACGGCTTTCTGGCTTGACTTCTAATTTGTCCAATGCTGAGATCATGATTCCTGTTTTTTTCATTTGTATATATGTGGTATAACCTTTAGGTACCCTTTAATTTTCAGCCTTTCTAAATCACTTTATTTTAGTATGTTTCTTGCTTATAGATCTGCATTTTATTACTGTGATGAACTTTTTTTTTCCTTAAAATACAAAAACTTTTACATTTATTTTTATGGCAGATGTTTGGTGTTAGATATGTCATACTTAATAGATTTTTAAAGATTCCATTACACATATTATTCTTAGTTTTATTTATACAGTTCTTATAAATTCACCAAATTTCTTATCTCTTTAACTGTAAAGGAATAAGAAGGCCTCTATGTGTTTAGAAAGTGTATTTTCCCGTTATGAGCAATGATAAATTCAATATATTTATTCTTAATTTTTCATCTCTCCTGTGTCATCTAATTTTAGTCAGTAAGCCTGTGTTTCTAATATTTCATTTGTAAGGTTCTTATGGATAACCTTTGACTCTTTGGATTTACTCTACTTTCTGTCTTTCCTCAGTCCTTTCCCAATTCGTTATAACTATAGCATTTCTGCATTAATAGGGCCTATAAAAGTAATTTCTGGTCTGTCACTCTAATTCAAATGTTTGTTTTAGGCTTAGTTTCACTGTTAAATTCATTCAGTGTTCACCAGTAGTACTTAGCTATAGTGTGTCCAGTCATCCTGACTGGCTGAACTTTGTCCCAGAAATTTTCTCAATAATTATTCAGAAAAACAATTTCTTGTATGGTTAAAAATTGTTTGGCAGCATCCTTTTTACTTAAACGATACTTAGGCTCCCATTTTCTTCACTTCAATATCCTATGGGTGTTGCTCTGTTTTCTTTATTGAAAAACATTGCAGAAAAGTCTGAAGCCCAACTCAAATTTCCCCCTATTTGCACACTGCTGAAAAAGGATTCTTGACTTACATTTAAATCCAATAGTTTACTTTTGTGCTGACCATTCTAGGAAAATTCTCCCTGGTACACAGCCTGACTTTTTAATATGGATGGCAAAATCTTACATTAGGACTTCACTGAATTATAGCTTTAAATATTTGTTTAGTTCCATTGTTCTGCTTTTCTTATTTGGGAACTCAATTTACACCATTGTCGGAATTTCTGTGCTTTCTATATCAATCATTTTCTCTTTGATCCTTCTGAACTCTTCTATTTCCCTCAATACATATTATTTGCTTTCTTTTCATTTTTATCTTCTGTGTCTCTTACTATGCCAACCACACAATTTATCTTCCTTCAGGCTTCCTCTGATTTCATTTTTATTTGTATAAATTTTTTTTCTTCAACAAAAATAGAAACTTTCCTCCAAAGACTTTTAAAAGTCCATGATCCAACACTTCTGTGTTACCCTACCATGTCTTCCAACTTCTTGAATTTCTGCTTAGTAGTAATCCTTCCTCAGAGGAATTCATTCCTTACTTTTTAAACTTACAGTAAAATTTCTAATCACAATTATTATGTACTCTATAACAATATTTTTCCAGTGAGTGTTCTCATCTGCAGATTAGTTTTGCTTATCTTTTCCACATTGTTATATTTTTAAATGTGTTTTCTTAATAATTTTTAAGAGGTTGCATCTAGGGCTAGAATCCTTTATTTAATTTCTCCTAGTCAATTTCTTTTACTTAACCAGTTACATGAGTAGTCCTTCTCTCTTAATATTAAAAGTACATGTGCTTTCACTCTCAGTATTCAATCAACTAGTATATTTACAGTTCCTCATATATTCATAATTCTTTCCTACAATCCAGGCTTTGTTGAACTATTTCCTATATTTGTAATATGTCTATTCTCCTTTACTTGACTACTGATTTGGTAACAAAATAAAAAGCAATCTAGTCTTTCAAACTATTTAGCATGTTAGAGATGTCTTATCTGGATCTTGTGTAGTTTTTATCAGTGTTATCAATAAACTCTTCATAAATTTAAGCACCAAAAAGAAACAGCAACAGTGAGGTTTTGAGAGGAATCCCATCTAGCAATAATTAAATGATACTTTCTTGGGCTCATTTGTATAGAAAATGAATTTTAAAAAGAATAATTTTGCACTGGACAACATAATATGAAAAACATTCATTATATCAGCAAATGACACTTAAAAGTATCTAAAGTCTGGACTTTAGGGAAAAAAGAAATATTCTAGGATATTTAAATCACAAGAAAAAATAAGCCTCAATGTTAGAAAAAAAATACAAATAATAAAATACTGGCTTAGCATGTAAGCAAAAGAGCAAGTCTCATATACATGGTATTCCCTGTCAGGAAAGTTTTCATTAAAATCATATCTATGAAGTGTTTTGTTTTATTTGATGAAATATTTTCTTATATCTTTAAAATGAACAGTATTTTCTTTCAGCAAACAAAAATAAACTCTATTATTTAAATTGTGAATTTGTTCTATAATCTATTAATAAACATTCTTTTATAAAACAGTTTTACAACTTTTACAACAGGAAGCTATTATTTTCTGCTCTAAGATTATTCAAGTCAAATTTCATGTTCCATTAGATATGAAACTACTAAAAATACAATTTCAATAGGTATTTCCACAATTCATTATGAAAAACATCAACTTACTTGTGACCTAAATGCTTCAGAAAGTATCCCAGAACCTTCAGAGCTTGAACCCAAATACTTTCACTTTTAGAAGCCAATAATTTGTAGATTACTCTAAAAAAAACAGAGAAATAAATAAACATTTTAAGCACTTACAAATATTAAAATATAAGCACTATATACTTTACAATGAATTATAAATATAAAAAATATAAAGTACCTTTCAGGATTTTAAATTCTTTGGAAAAATTAAAAATTAGTACATTTTACTAATATTTCTTTAAACTTGGCCTTCAAATAAATACTCAAAAGTTCAAAGTGATTTGTTGCTCATAAGTATTGACTTCTAGCATATTGAAAAAAAAATTCTATTTTAAGATACATGCTTAGTTAGGCTGTATTTCCCCTTCTGTTAGAACTGCCCCTGACATTTCTACTTGATGACCTTTTTGTCTTGTTTATAGCTAATTGGACCATGGATAGATACTTGCCCAATTATTTCTCTTTTCTGAGCATTTGGAGTGAGATCTGAGAAACAATATCTAGTACTTTCTGGGCTCTTGAATTAGAAAATTATTTAAAACAGAAACTATAAGGCAGCCTGGTTTTGTTCACAGAGACGAGTCTATACACAAAAGAATAAAGCGACCATATAGGAAGTAGCAGAGAAAGCAAAGTTGTTTCCTTATAGCTTTCCAATTCCTTGTTCTTACCCTAATGAGATTATTGTTTTTACTTAAATTGGTTTGAGAAGTTTTCTATTACATGGAGCAAAGAAGTCTCTACTAACATATAACCCAACCTAATATATACAGTCATCTGAATATGATGTAAGAACAGGGCTATAGGCATTATAATTTTCATAAATATTAAAAAATTTTTATCTTGTGTTTTTTCCAAAACATAAAAGTAAATATTTTTTCTATAAGGTAGTAGGGAACAATAATAACTATATTCTTTTGCAACTAATTCTAGAATTTAAGAAAGTTCTTTGAAAGTGGTAGTGGTGACTATAAAATTAGGATGTACTTTATTGTATTAAGTCTTTTTTAAAAATAAAGTGTCATTTTATGTTTCAAGATGAAGTAACTGAGGCTAAACAAAAAGTTGGTATTAGTAGGTACAGTATAATTTTTATATCGTTTCAGTGACATTAACAAAAGGGAACAAATTACTTAAAGCTAGTCACGTCTGTTTTAACAGTAGCTTATACTATTAAAAAATAAAATAAATATTGTTGATATTGCTTTTTATTTGTGTGTTACTCTACTGAAGAACAGACTGAGATAAACATTAGTTACCATTTCCTTTAGAAGATGATTTTTTTCAAAAGCCTCATGTTCCTAAATATGTATTTACATTGAAATCTATCTTCAGAACTTTTATGAACCAAGATCAGTAATTAAAAAAAAAAGGTATGAGAATAGGAAAGTTATACATGCAAGAAAAAGAACTAGTCAGGAAATCATGAGAAAGAACATTCAACAGTAAAAATAATCTTGAGAACCAAAGTAAAAGCTCACAGCCTAAGAAATTTACTGACATATCAGTTAATGACTATTTACCTGAAATATCATAAGTTAAGTGAATCCTAATTAATCTGCTTGAGCTTACTATATTAAGCCAGCAAATGATCTAAATCACTTGAGACAAGTACTTATGTATTCTTTTTTTTAAGATTTTCAGATATAAAAATATCACATTTTTAGCTGCTCAGTTCAATGTTGTATTATCACATGGTCTTTCTTAAAGCCAGTTAAAATGTCACCAGAATTTTCATTCTTTGCATTCAGTTATTAGTGTATATAAATGACAATTTATCAGAATTTTCCCCAGAAAATATTTTATATATAACTGCTATACTTGAGTATCTATCTTTCTAAGATACAGACCTTTAAGTGTTCTATCTAATAAGCCTATTTTTTCCATATCTTTAGTCAAAGCCTACATTCTCCACATTTTTTTTAAAATGGAAAAACTGAAGGAGAAAATTTTCCATCTTTGTCACTGTTTTGAACACACTGGTAATAATAGGACATGTTTAGTAGATTTCAATCATGAGCAACCAGGCCTTGGTATTCGTTGTGTCTAATCATTCCACTCATACTATACATATAAATCACTATTTCAGCCCCCTAAAGATCTAACCAATTATCATTCTCCTTTGTAAGATCATATTTTCACTCTGTCAAAGTAATGCAGAATTTTGTGTCTGAATTTCATATTAACCAATCTAAGCCTGGTATCATTCACAAGGATGATGAGGACATTTTTAATTGATTCACTTATCAGTTGATATAATAAATAAAAGAGATACTAGGATCTAAGGTCAAGGATACTAATTTTTCAGTCTAAATATATTTTAAGAAGAATAACTGTATTTTATGATTAGGTTGAACCAAATATGCCATTATTTAGTAAACAGTTAAGTATCAGCAATTTCATATAGTTCAACCTCATAGTAAGAAAATATTTATAGTTCTTAATTAAATGTGTAATTCTCTTCTTCAAATAGAGTAGCAACTCCAAGGTTTGTAAACTCAAAGATCACAGTGATAACTCAAACAGAACAACCAACAAAAATGATGTGATTTTGTAAAAAAAGAAAAAAAAAAGAAAGAAAGAAATGATGTGATTGCTTCTCTGATTTGGAAAGAAGTCCTTCAAATCTAGAAAACTGTCATTTGTTGATATAAATGGCCAAGTAAAAGAAGCACTAATAAAATTCCTTTGTAGGTATATCATTTCCAAATTCTTTTACAAACTGTGGAAGTTCACTGAGTTGCACATGGCTTAAAAGATTTCTCTAAGTCAGAGGGGGAGACGAACCAGGAGAGATGATGGACTCTGAAAAACAAACTGAGGGTTCTAGAGGGGAGGAGGGTAGGGGGATGGGTTAGCCTGGTGATGGGTATTAAAGAGGGCACATTCTGCATGGAGCACTGGGTGTTATGAACAAACAATGAATCATGGAACACTACACCAAAACAAATGATGTAATATATGGTGATTAACATAATAAAAATTAAAAAAAAAAAGATTTCTTCTTCATTCCAATAAGTCAGACTTCAGAAAAATTAAAAAGGAGAATCCCTAAGGGGCTAGATTATAGGCTGAAGTTCATAAGAATACTAATCAAGGAACTATTTTTCACTTACCTACATAATTACTTACAATCATTCTAACTAAACTTAGTCTTCAAACTCTTTTGGTTTTGTCCTCTTGCTCCAACTACATTGCCAATGTCCTAACTCATCGTCCCTAATACTGATGAATAAAATAATCTCTCTACTTATTTTGCTACATCAGTTTTATCCCTCTCCAGTTCATTTTCCACACTGCTGACTATAAATCTAACAAAATGGAAATCTTAGCAAATCAGTACCCCATTCAAAATACTTTTTATCATCATAAACAGAATAAAATCTAAATCTCTTTCTATTATGTGGCCAGTATCTTCCAAATCTGGTCACTATCTAGTTCTTGAGCCTAAATTCATACAATTTTCCTGTGCTCTTTTGCTGAAATATACCATGTTTCTTGTCTTCCTACAAAAAAAAAAATTGTTCTTCACACTAACTGAAATATCTTTACTACAGCATCACAATTTAAATACTATTCTTGAGACCAAGACCCATTCTCTAAATAGTTTATCAGCTGGAGTATTAGAAGATTAATACTAGCTTTCTCCATTTATTCCCTTCTTGTGTGTAAGATTTTGCTGTATTTATTCAAAAGTTCCTAGAGTAGGAGTTATTCTAGAAAGCACAACTGTACTCAATTAAAGTCTACTAGTAATGCTAATATTATAATCATACCTTATTCCATTTCTTTGATCAAATGCTGGTATCATTGAGGCTGGGTGTTCTGACATTAAAGCCACTAGTAACTGTAACACATCATGAATATTTTCATCCTGCATATAAGGATCACCAAAAACAAATTTCTTTAGTTGATATGTTATTCTAGTACTTTGCATAAAATAATTAAAATAGAAGACCCAGACCATGTCCTACCTCATGCATGGTAAGTAGGTAATTTAATATACTCTGAAGTTCATCTTCCTTGACCCCTCGATCCTAATTTAAAAAAATATATATATTTAAATCTAAAACTAAAACTTTAAAGACAGGCATCAAATGATCATTTTAAAAGAAAATAAGAACAACTAAAAGTAGTGATGTTTTCATTAAAATCTTTAAGTATTTCATAATTCATAGACTATATTATTTCCACTTAAATAAGTAAATATTTGGAAAACTGTATCTAGTCTTTTAAGGCCAATATTTGATTGATCATCACTATCAAAAGTAAGTATATTTTGATCATCTAACTGTTCATATTACTATTTTCTAACCATTTATTCTTTTTTAAAATAATGCAAAACTTTATAGAACCAATTGATGTATATTTTACCTTTATTTTCCATTTTTCTTTATCTTAATCTTTTAAAAATCCTACTGTGATAAAATACATAATGTAAGTCTTCTCATACAGGTACACAGACCATTTTCTGGAATAAAACTTTATGCTCATATCTTATGCATATGTTCCTTGTCCATTTCCTATATCTCTTAAAATGGAGATCTCAAAGAGGATTAACAAAAAGTGAAGTTTAATGAAAGTTAACCCTAAGACTTACTTTAGGATTTCGAAAGCTATTCATAAATGAAAAATAGTTACTGCTAATTTTACAATATTGATTTTAAACAATGTCAAAAATTCCTCTTCATCTAATATATTGCAATTCTAAATAATGTAAAATTATTTTACCTTTAGTATGAGCTGTTTCAGAAAAAGTAGCATAAATGCCCGTAGTGATATAATTTCCTTTTGTGATGGCCGGGGACCATCTAGAATAAAACAGAAAACATAAAGAAAAAAAAAAGCAAAAAAAACCATGATACTAAATAAGCTTAATGCAATTATGTTGGAATACTATGGAATTCTTTACAAGTTGTATTTATTAGGATTATAATATTTGTTAGTATTAATGCTATACCATTTCAATTATATCAGAGGATTCAAACATTAAGTTTCAGATTTTGGAAATTTCAAATTATTCACCAAATGTCAGATTTGGGGAAAAGAATTACTTTTTATTTTTTTTAAGATTTTTTTATTATTTATTTATTTGAGAGAGAGAATAAGAGACAGAGAGCATGAGAGGGGGGAGGGTCAGAGGGAGAAGCAGACTCCCTGCTGAGCAGGGAGCCTGACATGGGACTCGATCCCAGGACTCCAGGATCACGACCTGAGCCGAAGGCAGTTGCTTAACCAACTGAGCCACCCAGGTGCCCAACAATTACTTTTTAAAAAATTATAACATAGTACCATCCATTCATAAGTGTATAATCATCAAGTGTTCACACAACTTTTCCTACTTTTATTAAATTAATAGGTTCCCTTTTCCCCCAAATCCAAGTTTTCCCAACATTTCTTTCATCTTAATTAAACCTTTCTTCACTTAAAGACCATCTCCATTTTCACACCACACATTATACAACAAAGCGCAGAAAAAGTGACACTCTATTTTAATTATTTGCTTTGTAGTTTCTTTTCCCCTTGTTACTTGTATATACCAAATATGTATTATAGTGGAAACTCAAAAAATTCTCGAGTCAATAAATGAAAATGAATGTGAATAGTTTAAGTGTACATATCAATTCCATAACACCTAAATTTCAAAGTAATTAATTGCAAATATTTAATTACCAATAAATGAGATTATTCAATATATATAATATATATAATATACATAGTATACAATAATTAAATTATACCTTTAACTATGTAACTAGAACTACAAAAGCCCTTAAATATCAAGTTTTTCTTGAAGCAATGAGGATTTATACAGCTTCTTTATAAGTTTTAAAATAAAAATCCCTATATGTATAATATATAACATCTTTTATTCACTCAACAAATATTTACATGCAAATTATTACTCAAAAAATCCATTCCATCTACTCTTGAAAAAGAAATCTCTTTCTCATTTCCCAGACTGCTCTCTACATTTTTGGCTCCACTATTGCCAATAGTGTACAAAATACCCTTTCCTTCCTTACCAACACTTGGTATTAATTTTTTAAAAATGATTTTCATTGTGGGGGAGCCTGGGTGGCTCCGCTGGTTAAGCATCTGACTCTTGATTTTGGCTCAGGTCATTATCTCAGGATCATGAGACTAAGCCCTGCATCCCGCTCTGCGTTGAGCATAGAGCCTGCTTAAGATACTCTCTCCCTCTCTCTCTGACCCTCCCCATCTATTCGTGCTATCTCAAAAAAACCCTGTTTTTCATTGTGAAATATAGCACACATACAGAAGATGTAAATGTACAAACTAATGAATTGGCATAAAATGAACACCTGTATAACCACTCTTTAGGTCAAGATACTGAACGCTGACAGTAACCTGGCAGAGAAACCCATTAACGACTGGTATGCAAGTAAAGGAACTACATGAGTGGAGGGGTGAGGTCCTAATATGAATCAGATTAAATAATTGCAGATTTCTGATTTGTGTTGTGTAAATATAACTACTACTGACTAAATTCAAGCTCAGGCTACCAATAGTTTAAAAACCAGGTTGTAGAGAGGGGAGCAAGATGGCAGAGGATTAGGAGACCCAGATTTCATCTGGTCTCAGGATTTCAGGTGGAAAGGGATCAAACCATTCTGAACACCTACAACTCAACAGCAGATGGAAGAAAAGAATAGCAACAACTCTCTGAACAGAAAAGCGACCACTATCTGGAAGGTAGGAAGTGCGGAGAAGTGAATCCTAGGCGATATTCAGGAGGATGGATGGCGGAGGTGGGGCCTCCATGGGGTCATTTCTGGCAAATGATAGAGCCCTGGAGCACAAAATCGTAACTTTTAGAAGTCTGCTCCGCTGGGGGACGTGCTCCAGTGGCTAAGCGGTGGGTGGAACCCTTGCTGGGAAAGTGCGGTCTCCGGACTCTCGGGGTCAGAGAAAAACCGGGGTGCCTGAGAGTGGCAGAGCTCCCAGGTATTGGAGCAGGGAAGCTGGCTACAGAGACTGAGCCAAGGAGTGGGCTCTCAGCTTGGGGTTGCCATAAACCGTGATCCGAAGCACAGTCGAGCCACTGCTCTACCAGCAGGGACCCAACAAGGAGCAGACCCGGGGAGAATCCCCTTCCTCTGGAGACTCCACAAGGAGTCGGGTGGCAAAGATAGAAATGCTCGGTCACAGGCCGGGTAAGCATGGGGAGTGCGGCCAGAGACCAGGGAGACGGGAGTGACTGCTTTTCTCTGGGGGTGCACTGAGGAGTGGGGACCTGCGCTCTCGGCTCCTCCGGGGCAGAGATTGGGAGGCTGCCATTTTCATGCTGGTCCTCCAAAGCTGTTCGGAAAGCTTGCAGGAACAAAAGCTCCGGAAAGCAAACCGGAGATTACTTAGCCGGACTGGCAAGGGCGGAGCGATTCCGCCTCCGGCAAAGACATTTGGGAACCACGGCAACAGGCCCCTCCCCCAGAAGATCAGCAAGAACAGCCAGTCAAGACTAAGTTTACCAATCAATGTAAATGGCAGAACTCCAGCGCTAGGAGAATACTGCACATATCATTCATGGCTTTTTTACCATGATTCTTTAATCTTTCAAAGTTCATTTTTTTAACTTTTTTTTAAAATTTTTCTTTTTCCCTTTTTCAACCATCTTATCAATCCCTTTTTTAAAAAATCTTTTTTATTTTTCATTTTTAGAGTCATATTCTATCCCTTCATAGTAGTTACCCTTATTTTTGGTATATATAGATATCTATCTATCTATCTATATATATTGTTTTCTCTTTAAAATTCTGAGATACAGTTTCTTCTAACAGATCAAAATATACCCTAAATCTCTATAGTGTATGGCTTTGTTCTAGTCTCCTGCCTGATCACATTCTCTCCCTTTTTCTTTTTTAAATCCTCTTCTTTCTTTTTTCAACCAACTTCTTATCAATTCCTTTTATAAAATCTATAATCTATAATCTATAATTTTCATCTTTATAATCATATTCCATCCCTTCATATTAACCCTTACTTTTGTACATATATAAGCTTTTCTTTCTTTAAAATTTCGGGAGGCACTTTCTTCTAACAGACCAAAATACGCCCAAAATCTAGTGTGTAGCACTGATCTATGCAGCAGCCTGATCATATTTGATCATATTGTTTTGTTTTGGTTTCTTTGTTTTTATCTTTTTCTTTTTTCTTTTTCTTTTTTCTTTCTTTCCCTTTCTTTTCCCCTGGTTTCAGGTCTTTTCTGATGTGTTTAGAGTATATTTTCTGGGGACGTTGTTACCCTGTTAGCATTTTGTTCTCTCATTCATCTATTCTCCTCTGGACAAAATGGCAAGATGGAAAAAAATCACCTCAACAAAAAGAACAAGAGGCAGTACCGACTGCCAGGGATGTGCTCAATACAGACATCAGTACGATGTCGGAATTAGAGTTCAGAATGATGATTTTAAAGATACTAACTGGGCTTGAAAAAAGCATGGAAGTATTAGAGAAACCCTTTCTGGAGAAATAAAAGAACTAAAATCTAACCAAGTTGAAATCGAAAAGGCTATTAAGGAGGTGCACACAAAACTGGAGGCTCTAACTGCTAGGATAAATGAGGCGGAAGAGAGAAGTAGTGAAATAGAAGACCAAATAATGGAAAATAAAGAAGCTGAGAAAAAGAGATAAACAACTACTGAATCACGAGGGCAGAATTCGAGAGATAAGTGATACCATAAGACGAAACAACATTAGAATAATTGGGATCCCAGAAAAAGAAGAATGAGAGAGAGGGACAGAAGGTATTCGGGAGCAAATTATAGCAGAGAACTTCCCTAATTTGGGGAGGGAAACAGGCATCAAAATCCAGGAGGCACAGAGAACAACCCTCAAAATCAATAAAAATAGGTCAACACCCCAACATCTAATAGTAAACCTTACAAGTCTCAGAGACAAAGAGAAAATCCTGAAGGCAGTTCGGGAAAAGAGATCTGTAACCTACAATGGTAGAAACATTAGATTGCCAACAGACTTATCCACAGAGACCTGGCAGGCCAGAAAGGACTGGCATGATATATTCAGAGCACTAAACGAGAAAAATATGCAGCCAAGAATACTATATCCAGCTAGGCTGTCATTGAAAACAGAAGGAGAGATAAAAAGCTTCCAGGACAAACAAAAACTAAAGGAATTTGCAAACACAAAAGCAGCCCTCCAAGAAATATTGAAAGGGGTCCTCTAAGCAAAGAGACAGCCTAAAAGCAACCTAGACCAGAAAGGAACATAGACAATATACAGTCACAGTCACCTTACAGGCAATACAATGGCACTAATTCGTATCTTTCAATAGTTACCCTGAATGTAAGTGGGTTAAATGCCCCAATCAAAAGACACAGGCTATTAGAATGGATAAAAAAATAAGACCCATCAACATGCTGTCTGCAAGAGACTCATTTTAGACCCAAAGACACCCCCAGATTGAAAGGGAGGGGGTGGAAAACCATTTACCATGCTCATGGACACCAAAAGAAAGCTGGGGTGGCAATCCTCATATCAGACAAATTAGATTTTAATCCAAAGGCTGTAATAAGAGATGAGGTAGGATACTATATCCTACTTAAAGGGTCCATCCAACAAGAAGATCTAACAATTGTAAATATCTATGCCCCTAAAATGAGAGCAGCCAATTATATAAGCAAATTAATAACAAAAGCAAAGAAACACAACGACAACAATACAATAATAGTGGGGGACATTAACACCCCCCTCACTGAAATGGATCACCTAAGCAAAAGATCAACAAGGAAAAAAAGACTTTAAATGACACACGGGACCAAATGGACTTCCCAGATATATTCAGAACATTCCATCCCAAAGCAACAGAATACACATTCTTCTCTAGTGCCCATGGAACATTCTCCAGCATAGATCACAACCTAGGTCATAAATCAGGCCTCAACCGGTACCAAAAGATTGGGATCATTCCCTGCATATTTTCAGACAACAGTAGTTTGAAACTAGAACTCAATCACAAGAGGAAACTCAAATACGTGGAGGTTAAAGAGCATCCTACTGAAGAATGAATGGGTCAACCAGGAAATTAAGGAAGAATTAAAAAAATTCATGGAAACAAATGAAAATGAAAACACAACTGTTCAAAATCTTTGGGATACTGCAAAGGCAGTCCTGAGAGGAAAGTATATAGCAATACAAGCCTTACTCAAGAAACAAGAAAGGTCACAAATACACAACCTAACCCTACACCTAAAGGAGCTGGAGAAAGAACAGCAAATATAGCCTAAACCCAGCAAGAGAAGAGAAATAATAAAGATCAGAGCAGAAATCAATGAAATATAGAAACCAAAAGAACAGTAGAACAGATCAATGAAACAAGGAGCTGATTCTTTGAAAGAATTAACATTAGATTGATAAACCCCTGGTCAGACTTATCAAAAACAAAAGAGAAATGACCCAAATCAAAAAATCATGAATGAAAGAGGAGAGATCACAATCAATACCAAAGAAATGCAAACAATTATAAGAAAATATATGAGCACCTATATGCCAGCAAATTAGAAAATCTGGAAGAAATGGATGCATTCCTAGAGATGTATCAACTACCAAAATTGAACCAGGAAGAAACAGAAAACCTGAACAGACCTATAACCACTAAGGAAATCGAAGCAGTCAACAAAAATCTCCCAACAAAAAAAAGCCCAGGGCCAAATGGCTTCCCAGGGGAATTCTACCAAACATTTCAAGAAGAAATAATACCTATTCCTCTGAAACTGTTCCAAAAAGTAGAAACGGAAGGAAAACTTCCAAACTCCTTTTATGAGGCCACCATTTCCTTGATCTCCAAACCAAAGACCCCATCAAAAAGGAGAATTACAGACCAACATACCTGATGAACAGGGATGCAAAAATTCTCAGCAAAATACTAGTCAATAGGATCCAACAGTACATTAAAAGGATTATTCACCACGACCAAGTGGGATTTATCCCTGGGCTACAAGGTTGGTTCAACATCCACAAATCAATCAATGTGATACAATACATTAATCAAAGAAAAAACAAGAACCATATGATCCTCTCAATAGATGCAGAAAAAGCATTTGACAAAGTACAGCATCCTTTCTTGACCAAAACTCTTCAGAGTATAGGGACAGAGGGTACATACCTCAATATCATAAAAGCCATCTATGAAAAACCCACAGCGAATATCATTCTCAATGGGGAAAAACTGAGAGCTTTCCCCATAAGGTCAGGAACACGGCAGGAATGTCCACTATCACCACTGCTATTCAACATAGTACATAGTAATTCAGGAGTTTATCCCATTCACAATTGCACCCAAAACCATAAGATACCTAGGAATCAATCTAACCAAAGAGGCAAAGGATCTGTACTCAGAAAACTATAAAATACTCATGAAAGAAATTGAGGAAGACACAAAGAAATGGAAAAACATTCCATGCTCATGGATTGGAAGAACAAATATTGTGAAGATGTCAATGCTACCTAGAGCAGTCTACACATTTAAAGCAATCCCTATCAAAATACCATCTACTTTCATCAAAGAAATGGAGCAAATAATCCTAAAATTTGTATGGAGAAGACCCCGAACAGCCAGAGAGGAATGTTGAAAAAGAAAAACAAAGCTGGCGGCATCACAATTCGAGACTTCAAGCTCTATTACAAAGCCGTAATCATCAAGACAGTTTGGTACTAGCACAAAAACAGACACATAGATCAATGGAACAGAATAGAGAGCTCAGAAATGGACCCTCAACTCTACGGTCAACTAATCTTCGACAAAGCAGGAAAGAATGTCCAGTGGAAAAAAGACAGTCTCTTTAATAAATGGTGTTGGGAAAATTGGACAGCCACATGCAGAAGAATGAAACTGGACCATTTCCTTACACCACACACAAAAATAGACTCCAAATGGTTGAAAGACCTAAATGTGAGACAGGAGTCCATCAAAATCCTAAAGGAGAAGAGAGGCAGCAACCTCTTCGACCTCAGCCGCAGCAACTTCTTCCTAGAACCATCGCCAGAGGCAAGGGAAACAAGGACAAAAATCAACTATTGAGACTTCATCAAGATAAAAAGCTTTTGCAAAGCAAAAGAAACAGTTCACAAAACCAAAAGACAACTGACAGAATGGGAGAAGATATGTGCAAATGACATATGAGATAAAGGGCTAGTATCCAAAATCTATAAAGAACTTATCAAACTCAACACCCAAAGAACAAATGATCCAATCAAGAAATGGGCAGAAGACATGAACAGACATTTTTCCAAAGAAGACATCCAAATGTCCAACAGACACATGAAAAACTGCTCAACATCGCTCGGCATCAGGGAAATCCAAATCAAAATTTCAGTGAGATATCACCTCACACCAGTAAGAATGGCTAAAATTAACAAGTCAGGAAACGACTGATGTTGGTGGGTTTGTGGAGAAAGGGGAACCCTCCTACATTGTTGGTGGGAATGCAAGCTGGTGCAGCCACTCTGGAAAACAGTATGCAGGTTCCTCAAAAAGTTGAAAATAGAGCTACAAAATGACCCAGCAATTGCACTACTGGGTATTTACCCCAAAGATACAAATGTAGGGATCCGTAGGGGTACATGCATCCCGATGTTTATAGCAGCAATCTTCACAACAGCCAAACTGTGGAAAGAGTCAAGATGTCCATTGACAGTTGAATGGATAAAGAAGATGTGGTACATATATACAATGGAATGTTATGCAGTCATCAAAAGGAATGAAATCTTGCCATTTTCAAGGACGTGGATGGAACTGGAGGTTATTATGCTGAGCGAAATAAGTCAATCAGAGAAAGACATGTATCATATGATCTCATTGATAGGAGGAATTCTTAATCTCAGGAAACAAACCGAGGGTTGCTGGAGTGTGGGGGTGGGAGGCACGGGAGGGCTGGGTAATAAACATTGGGGAGGGTATGTGCTATGGTGAGTGCTGTGAATTGTGTAAGAGTGTTGAATCACAGACCTGTACCTCTGAAACAAATAATACATTATATGTTAAAAAAAAAAGAAGAAGAAGAAGAAGATAGCAGGAGGGGAAGAATGAATGGGGGGAAACTGGAGGGGGAGACGAACCATGAGAGACTATGGACTCTGAAAAACAAACTGAGGGTTCTAGAGGGGAGGGGGGTGGGGGATGGGTTAGCCTGGTGATGGGTATTAAAGAGGGCACATTCTGCATGGAGCACTGGGCGTTATACGCAAACAATGAGTCATGGAACACTACATCAAAAACTAATGATGTATGGTGATTAACATAATAATAATAAAAAAAAACAGGTTGTGAAATACGTAAATATTTAATAATTGGCTATGCACCAGCTTGTTCCAGCATACTAAAGTCCTCAACCTACACCAGTCCTAAGCTCTGAGCCACAACTTGATCACATCCTCCATTCCATCTGGTAGAGACATTCATTATCTTAGTAATAATTTCTTGCCATTATCTTAGTAATAATTTCTTTACTTTCATTTAATGAAATTGGACAAGTTTTATATAATCTTAGTGTGTCGGTTGTTTCTTTTTTTTATTGTAAGGATGAGAATAATAATAGTGCTTATGTCACAGGGTATTTTGTAAGGATTAAATAGAGCAACATATGTAAAGGAATTAGAATAGTGCCTGGTCCATGTTAATTAGTAAATGTTAGCTATAATTACTACTGTCAAACACTGTATAAAGAGGATGTTTTAGAAAAATATATACATGTGTATGAGTCTTATTTATACACATAATATGAATCCATATTTTAGAAAATAGAATAAACAGGTATTTCACAAATATAAAATTGAGTGACATAAAAATCACAAATGACACCATTTATGTAAAATACAGAAGCTAAACAATCAACTCTTTAGGAATACATACATAAATAGCAAAGTAGTAAAACATACTAAAGAAATAATAAGAATTCAAGAAAGGAAAAGGTATAATAAACATAAAATAAAACATAAAACATAAAATTGAGCACGGGGTTATCTCTATGGCTGGGAATGGGAGGAAGATGTGACCAAAGATAGGTAAATACAGGTTTATGGTAATATTCTATTTCTTAAGTTTGATGGGATCTATCTGAAGTTTATTACATATTTACAGATTTGCATTTATGATGTATTCAAAATAAATCTTTGAAACACATATAAGTTGAAGCATCTACATGTAGGCATGTGTAAGTCTGTGTTTGAATGAGCACAGAAAAGGAGGTAGAAAAATATGTAAGACTGGTGATTCTGGCTCCTTGGGAGAAAGTAAGTTCTTATTTATAAACATTTCTATTATTCTGCTTGCTAACTAAGATCATGTATTACTATGGTACCTTGTTAATATAAATACATTTTTTACAGTGAACTTGACATAGTAATTAAGAGACATAAGTGTTAAATAAGAGTAAAAGCAAAAAGATCCTACTTATGTCAGTGCCTGCATATGAATTAGTACAATGAAAAGCTAGTGTAGTACAAATTATCTTTAGAGTGTCCTTAAAAGAAATCATTTCAGTTCAAAATAGTACTGAGAAAAGTTGTTATTTAGAAAACTATGTTTCAAGTCAGAGCCTCACATTTCACTAAATATCAAAGTTAATTTCAGTCGTATTAAAAAGTTAAATTAAAAAGATATTAAAAATAGTAAATAAAAAGATACATTAAAAAAGAATAAACTGCAAAGAAAAAGATATTCTCTTCCACTTTCTTGCCACTTTCTTTTAAAATATATTTCTTTGGCTTCTTCCCTCTCTCTCCTTGAGGTAGCCAGAGCCAGTCAGGCCGGAGGGCCCAGAGATAGGAGGAAGTAGCAGAGGCCAAGGAAACACCAGATGTTGCAGGGCTGAAGAGGAAACTACGCCTTGCAGGACCTTCAGGGTCAGGGTGAGGAGACAACATGGACTAGGAGTGTGGTCAGCAGCAAAGAGCCAGTCAGGGCGAAGGAGGTGACAAGGACCAGGCAGAGTTGGAGGTGAGGGGATGGTCAGGCTAACTGGCAATGTCAAAGCTGAGAAGGTGACGGTGCACATGTCAGAATATTGTTTCATAATGTAAAATAAGCAAATATATAAATACATTATAGATTACCTAAGCCAGATTTTTCACTATTGAAGGAAGAAAGCTATAAATATAATAAGTTTGAGGCTACACTGAACCATGTGGTTTTAAACTGGAAAGAAAGGTATCTATGTACAAACCTGTTTTTCCCAGATCCATGCAGAATGCCTAGAAGCAGTGCCACTCAAAGAGCAATAAGCACAATAAGCACACTGAACACCTAAATCTCAAAAACCATATCCACCAAGACAAACCAGGGCTCTTTGGAGAAATGGTTGATTCCAGGACTGGGTAAGTATAAAATGAACCAAAAACATCTTGTGGCAGAGAGCAAGCACTAAAAAATTATGAACATCTTTCATAAAGACCCAAGATCTCATGTGAAGGTCTCCTACAAGCCAAATCTGGGACAACCTTAACATCCAATAAATAATGATACAACCCAGGGGATAGTCGCTGGGCTAAATCCATTAAGCCTTAACATTTTTCAAGTTTCACTGAAACAAACCATATCTATTCATTCACATACTGTCTATGTCTGTTTCGGCTATACACTGGCAGAGTTGACTACTTGTAACAGAGCCCTTATGGCTCCCTAAGCCTAAAACATTTCTGTGTGGCCCCTTGCAGAGAAAATGTACCAACTACTGATATAATAAATAGGATGAAGTAGAAATCCATGAAATTTATGCTGATATAAAATGAACAAATAAATGGAAGAGAAAAAACAAGTTCCTTCTTGTAGTAGAATTCAAACTAGTAAATGTCTTAGAAAATACGGTCATTTAGCAGCAATCACAGTAAAGATCAATTATGACAAGTCATTGATGAACCAAAACCAGTAAGCAAAGGTTTGTTGAAGAACAGGATATTTACATAGTCTCAATGTATTTCTTCACCAAATACTTATTATTCCAAAAGAGAAAGCAGTAATTTTATAATGAAGAACCCTGGCAGACACCACATTAATCAAATGATCAAAGGCAACTTCTCCAGTAATAAGACAACTCCAAGTCATGTGCCTCTTGACGTGATAAATGTGACAGAATTGGTATGACTTCTATGTGATTCCAATCAAAAATGAAAAACCTGGATCATCATGAGCAAATATCAAACAAATCCAAATTAGGAGACATTCTAAAAAGTAATTTGTCTGTATTCTTCAAAAATATCAAGGTCATGGAAGACAAAGAAATACTAAAAAAAAATCATTCTATATTGAAGAATATTAAAGTGACAAGGCAACTAAATGCAATATACAATCCTCGGCTGGGATTCAGAGAGAAAAAAAAGATTTTTTTTTTTTCTGGAAAGGATATTATTGGAATAATTGGTGAAATTTAATGCAATCTTTGGATTAGATGATCCATGTATTAATGTTAATTACTTGATTTTAATGGTTGCCCTTGGTTATCTAAGACTATGCCTTTTAGGAAATAAACAGTAAAATATTTAAGGTAATATGGTATCACATCTACAATTTATTCTCAATTTATTCAGATAAAAATATGTGCATGTATATATGACTATATATACATGATAAAGTGTATGTGGTAAAATATAAAATACTGGGAATCATGGCGGGGGTTATGATAATTCTTTGTATAACTCTTGCAACTTTCTGTAAATTAGAAATTAGTTTTCTGAAGCAGAAATTAATAAGTATGAATATATGATTTGTTTGGGGTAAAGAAAACTCTATCAGAGTGTAGTGTTTGAGAAGGGCTCTGAGTCACAAAGACATGATTCAAATTTTAGTTCTGTTACTTTGTACCAACTTTGTTTCCTAACCTACAAAATAACAGTGATACTGACAGCAAAGTTATATAGTCCAATGTGTGTGTAAACATGCCTATGCATATATAATTACATTATATAGAAATGATTAAACAAAATTAACAGGATGCTTAGCGTAGATTCAAACTCATGGTGAACATTCAGTAAATTTTAGGCATTATCAAGATTAAAAGCAATAGAAAAAGCCATGAATGACAGAATTATATATAAGAGATTGCATGCAAATAACACAATTTTTAAAGTCCTGTCAATAAAAGACATAAGCTAATAAATGAAAATTAAAATAGTGAAATGTTATTTTGCCTTATTAAAAAGATTTTTACAAAACAATAATTTTCAACGCTATTGTTAGTATGCTGAGAAAAGCACTCTCACATACAACACAGTAATTAGTCTCAGTAATTTTAAACAAATCAAAAATGGAAGTAAATGATTATATACAAAGGAATAGATCACTGCGTTATTTATTGAATCAAAATTTTAGAAACTTGTAAATGGTACATTCTTTTAGATTACTATGTAGAGTCAAGACGATAACAAAAAAAATCAAGAAAATCTCAATTCTGTAAAAGAGTTTAAATATTTCACACATTTAATGCAATGAAAATTAGTGGAAAAACATACACAATAAGAACATAACAGTTCTTATTCCTGGGGTTGGGTTATGAATAATATTTTTCTTCTATATCATTTTATTTTCTATGATGAGTATGCATTTTTACATAATTAGGAAAATTGGCAATATTTTTTATTTTTATTTTTTCAAAGATTTTATTTATTTTATTCTAGAGAAAAAGAAAGTGCGCACACACATGTGCATGCACACGAGCTGGGAGAGAGGCACAGAGAGAAGGAGAGAATCCCAAGCAGACTCCGCGCTGAGCATGGAGCCAGAGGTGGGGTCCAATCTCAAGACCCCAGACCACAACCTGAGCTGAAACCAAGAGACCTATGCTCAACTGACTGAGCCACCCAGGTGCCCTGGCAATATTTTTTAAGCAACAAAATGAAGTATTAAATTACTTTCTACTATACTTAGAATAAAGGGTGAAGTTTGGGGAAAAAATATAAAGAAAGGTAACTATCTCAAAGGTTTGAAACAATTGTATTAGAACACACTGGCCATGATCAACTTTATCTGATTTTTTTTTTCTTCTTTCATCTTTATCTTTTAATTTTATTTTATTATGTCGTTAGTCACCATACATCATTAGTTTTTGATGCAGTGTTCCATGATTCATTGCTTTCATATAACACCCAGGGCTCCACGCAACCCATGCCCTCTTTAATACCCATCACCAGGCTGACCCATTCCCCCACCACCCTCCCCTCTAGAACCCTCAGTTTGTTTCTCAGAGTCCATAGTCTCTCATGGTTCATCTCCCCCTCCGATTTCCCCCCCTTCATTTGTCCCTTCCTTCTCCTAATGTCCTCCATGCTATTCCTCATGTTCCACAAATAAGTGAAACCATATGATAATTGACTTTCTCTGCTTGACTTCTTTCACTTAGCACTTCATCTGATTTTTAATATTATGAATATATTTTCCTGAGCCACAACAAGCATATAGGCTAAAAGGCAGAATTTTATTCTTACCTTCCTTCATTCCAAAAATAACTTAGTATTTCAGAACTATAAACTTCTCTACCACAAAAACTTCTCAATATAACAAGGCTACTATATAAGAAAGATAATAGTTCAGTGATATTTCCTATAACAATACTCAGGATATAAAACAGTAGTAGTACAATGAATGTAGTGGTAGTGTTGTACTTACCTAATCCTTTAGGTGTAATGCCGCTACTGTCAGCAGGATTAATGACCCAGTAGTAATATTTTAATGTGTGCATTAGCTGTAATACTGTTCCTACTCTGCGTATGGTGGTGTAAATGGTAGCAGTTCCAATAAATTCAGCAGACAAGTAAGTGTACAGGGAAAGCTGAACCTAATACAGAATATTAACAGAGCGTTAAATTTTAAATGCCTCAAGTGTTTATATTATTAATATATATTCTAATTTAAATGCAAATTAGTAAAGATGAAGAAAGAACCATTTATTATGAGGTTAAAAATAACTATTTATTAAATATTATTTATATTTTTAAAAGAAAATAATCCATAGCCAACACATTCTAATAAAACTTATTTTAATAAAGGTAATCTGTAGCTATTAACAATGAAATAATTTTAAATGAGTTAATTGATCAAAAGTAACTGACAGGTAGAGCAAATTATTTAAAAAGTTATCTAGACTAAAGCCCTTTATCAAAGTACATTTCAGCAGCTCAGAAGAACAGAACTAACATTAGTCAGCTATATCATATTTGGGAAAAATATACACAGTCTTATATCCTAAAAGTTCACATAATTCCAAATTTTCTTAACCCATTGCCACAGTATCAGAATCTAACGCTATAAGTAGATGACAAGTCAAACATCTTGCTTAAAAAGTGAACAAAGTTTGAGTTTAGCACCACAATTAACATGCTAAACAATAATAGAAGTCAGACCCTATATAATTTAACCAAAGTTATGTGGAAAATTTGAGAACTGTAAAAGGCAGCTCACATTTATGAAGGATGTCCCTCATTACTGATTTTAAATTTAGGTATGCAAAATAATAAAAATTTTATGTTAATATATAAAAAACAATGTATATATTTATTTTAAAACAAATAATATTTACAATCATGATATAAACTCTATATTCACAATATAAGCAGTTTTACAGTCACAATGATTATAATTATCATTATATAATTAGTTACCTATTATTTTCTCTTTTCTTAGTCTTAATAATCAGTGTACCAAATCCCTTCTTGGAAAGATATGAATCACAACTACTAACTTCAGAATGCAGTTATTATATCAAGCTTAAATTACAGTTTCATTTATTTTAATATTTACATATTTAATATTTTGATTGCTGATTCTGGTAATAAAACTGTTTCAGGTTGACTATAAAATATGCTGAAAAAAATCCAAATGCTTTCTACTGCATAGTTTAGATCCATAACTATAATTTATTAACATTACACTAAAATAAAATGAATGAGAATGAAATTTATACCTTTGCAGGTGTATGTATCCAGATGGCTGGGTTGAATAAAATGTGATCACAAAGCTGCTTTAGCAAAGGTGCTCCATGAGATAAACCATCAAGGTATTTTGCAAAGGATAAAAATTGCTCCAGGACAGCTCTAGTTATATGAACTCTTGATGACTAAAGAAAAAGAAAAGATTATCAAGCTAAAAATATCCAGAATATCAAATTTTAAGATTGCTGACTTACAATAATTATGTATGAATTTTTCAAATGCCATACCTAATAATTTAAATATAGAACTATATATTTCCTTTGCTATCCAAAATTTAATTATATTCAGAAACGTAAAATTTTAAGGTAATTTTCTGAATGACAGTTTGTTACCTGAAGCCCTTTCCAGAACATCAGGTTAAATAATGCCACTTTCAAAGCAAACTAAAGAAATAAAATAAGTTATGAATAAAAAATGGTTTCAACCTATTTTTCTATAAATTGACTAAAGAAGAGATCTCAAAGGAAATTTTAATGGAATAAAATTAATTATCATGAGCACACACACACACACAAGATACTGCGAAAGAGAAGTGCTTTCCCGAGATCCAAACCAACGGGCAAATAAATTGACTCCACCATTCCACTGAATCCTTTCTTTATATAAAGTCACAAATGAGTTGCACATGGGCAAATGGCATGCATCTTACTCAGCATAAACCTTTCAACCTAGCCATGGTATATGAAAAGCAAATCTCACTTTCCTGGAAGTACTGTCCCTTTTGGCTTTCATGACCCTCAGATTACTACTCCCCAATGCCCTTTGCTTAAAAGATGGGAACAGCTGAAACTTATTTATTTGGCTTTTTTCCATAAAATCATTCTCTCTAGATGATATCTTATGCTTCCACAGCTTCATAGAACAATATCTCTATGCTAAACCTCCCATCAAGATTTTCAACTGCCATCACCAATACATAACCTACTACCAATGCTATTTAGATAAATGACAGACCTTCCAAAATTCAAACCAAACCTTGAAGCCGCATTGTATAATACAGTAGCCCCTAGTCATGTGTAGCTACTGAGCCCTTGAAATGTGGCTAGTCCTAGGTGATAAATGTTATAAATATGTATAGACAGGATTTTGAAGATTTAGAATAAAAAATAATGCAAAATATCTCTTATAATTTTTAATTGAGTATATGTTGAAGTGATAAAATTTAGGATATACAAGGTTAAATAATATACATTATTAAAATTAATTTCACTGGCTATGTTTTACTAGAAATTTCTAAATAACAAACTGAGGGTTGCTGGAGTGGTGGGGGGTGGGAGGGATGGGGCGGCTGGGCGATAGACATTGGGAAGGGTATGTGGTATGGTAAGCACTGTGAATTGTGCAAGACTGTTGAATCACAGACTTGTACCTCTGAAACAAATAATACATTATATGTTAAAGAAGAAGAAGATAGTAGGAAGGGAAAAACGAAGGGGGGGAATGGGAGGGGGACGCGAACCATGAGAGACTATGGACTCTGAGAAACAAACTGAGGGTTCTAGAGGGAAGAGCGTGGCGGGATAGGTTAGCCTGGTGATGGGTATTAAGGAGGGCACGTATTGAATGGAGCACTGGGTGTTATACGCAAACAATGAATCATGGAACACTACATCAAAAACTAATGATGTAATGTATGGTGATTAACATAACATAATAAAATAAAATAAATTACATATGAGGCTTGCATTATATTTTGACTGGAAAATACCACCTTAAGAGTATAATTTCAGATGAAAATATTATAGAGGAAATACTGTTCTTTAAAAGCCAATAATCTAAGTCAAATGTCAAAAATATATCTTACTATACAAATCTTTTCTTCCTCATCTAGTGATCCTTTTTGATCCTCCCTAGGATAAAGAACCACCTACCACTCAACCCCAGAGCACATGTCACATCACATCTTTCTCTCCATTATCCACTGACTGAAGTCCAAGTATCATTATGGGATAGTTTAGGTCTAAAGACAATTTAGTCTTAGCAATTGTCTTAGCAATTTTACTTCCCATATGGTCTACTTAACAAGGGCAGCTCAATAACTTTGACATAAGCATGCCATGCATTTCACACTTTTACACAAGGGGCCACAAACTCATATGATTACAATATTCAAATAGTTAACAATGTATGCATTTAGGGTAGGAGACAATAATGAGTAGTGAGAACTGCCCAAGGTACCTAAAGGAAATAAAATTCATTACTAGAAAACTTTTCATTGAGCCAAACAAAATATTTATTTGGGTCAATTCTGCCTACACAACATCAGTTTGCTTCATCTGCTTTCTCTACGAGGTTCCCTCAACTTGTAAAACCCTTGCATCCATTTCCTTTACTTAAAGGCAGATTCAGTACTTTTCATTTAGTCATATACAGGGTACTTACTATTCGCCAGGGACGCTCCTTGAAACTGTGGAAAGAACAGTTAACAAAACTGAAGAAGCCCTGCCCTCACAGAACTTAAATTCTAAGGGAGGAGAAGACAGGGACATATAATAACATAAAAAAGTAAAATATGTAACAAGACATGTATCATATGACCTCACTGATATGAGGAATTCTTAATCTCAGGGAACAAACTGAGGGTTGCTGGAGTGGTGGGGGGGTAGGAGGGATGGGTGGCTGGGTGATAGACAGTGGGGAGGGTATGTGCTATGGTGAGCACTGTGAATTGTGCAAGACTGTTGAATCATCACAGATCTGTACCTCTGAAACAAATAATGCAATATATGTTAAGAAAAAGAAAAAAGAAGAAGATAGCAGGAGGGGAAGAATGAAGGGGAGTAAATCGGAGGGGGAGACGAACCATGAGAGACGATGGACTCTGAAAAACAAACTGAGGGTTCTAGAGGGGAGGGGGTGGGGGGATGGGTTAGCCTGGTGATGGGTATTAAAGAGGGCACGTTCTGCGTGGAGCACTGGGTGTTATGCACAAACAATGAATCATGGAACACTACATCAAAAACTAATGATGCAGTGTATGGTGATTAACATAACAATAAAAAGTTAAAGGATTGTATCACCTAAAAAAATAAATAAATAAAAAATAAAAAAAAATTAAATTGTCATGTGTTTATAAAGAATACTAAAGCAATATAAAATCAGATTGGCCATTATGAACATATTCATTTGAGGAAGTAATTCATATTTTGAAAACAAGTTTTTAACTTGCTCTGTGTTATAAAAAGATACGCTGGAAGCATCACATGAGGCCTTCCTTCCACATTACTAAAAAAAAAGTGTCAGTTTTTTTTATAGCAATTAAGCTCCTGGGTGGTAGTTTTTATTCTAAAATTGATCTTTAGGAAATATCTTTCTAAACTTGTGGTTTTTTATTGGTCTACTCAAAAATCCTACCAGGCAGAAAATGAAAGTTCCCTTCAATAGCATGTTACCTTTACCACTAAGTAGTATTTCTTCCTTCTGCCTTGCATTACTGTTAATTATTCATATATCTTTCTTTCCTGTAATAAAAGAAGATACTATCTTATTCATCTTTTTTTTCTGTCTGGTACCTGCCATAATCCTCAGCAGATGTTTAACTGAATTCATGTCAAATTCAAGAACAGAGTAAGAATAGAACAGATAAGACAACACATAGATTAAGAGAAGATAAAAGAAGATATCCAACTCTGTTTTAATGTGTTTAGTTTGAATGATTGCTTTAAAATATTTTTTATTTTTATATTTGCTTTCATTTCTCAAGTAAAGGGATTTTAAAAACAGTTATACTTGTATAATTGATAGTTACAAATCTGTAAAATGCATGCTCTGAAATTTAAACTAAATATTACTTTTGTGTGATGACTGAAGTCATAATCTGTACAATAAGTGCTATATGAATTGTGATGGAACATATCTGGAAATAGAATTTCAGAAGCTAGGAAAAAACAATTGTAACATCCACTCCAGAAGTAACTAAATCAAATAGGAGCAATGAATGTTATAGGGAAAAGTTGCTATTCGGTAAAAAGAGGTCTTTCTCACACTTAGAGCAGCCCACAGTGGAATGGACCACCAGAAATGTTCATTTTTATTGCAGAAACCATTCTCTATATATAAAACATACATTATATTATCAAGTAAATTGTGGGAAATAATTAGTAGAGGTACATCATAAATCCTCAACATCCATTTTACTCTTTCCAGGACACCAAAATTGAACTCCAAAAGCCTAATCCAATATGAATCACTTATGTGTTGCTCTTGTGTGGGGGAGACAGGTAGACAGTGATTCATCAAAATTTTCATGGCAGCAAATAATTCAAAGTAGGTCAAGACCTAACCTGAGCAATCAAATTGGAGGGAAGGATGTTGTCCAGTAATTGGGAGAACGGAGCTCTTCTGTCTACCCCCCACCTGGATGTGAAAGCCTATAGCACTAAGTCAACCTGGCAACCTTCTTAGGACCACAAAGGATAGTAGCTATAGCGGCAAATAAAATCATGTGTCTAGGAGGCAGAGTCTAGGAGGCAGAACAGACATACAGAAAAACCCTGGGTCCTTGATGACATAATTGAGACTCAGACACCCAAACCCTAAAGCCCACATTAATGGACATGTTTTACTGGCCATACTGCTCTACTCCCCAACTTTCCCCATCCTATTTCTGTGCTTGGGAAGCTCCCCTGGCTATTGGCTTCCTTTGGGTTTGACTAGTTACAGACACCAGCAGGAAATTAAAGGACAGGAAGAAAATGAAGTTGGGGGGACTCTGGTTTCACCCCTTCAGGCCAATACACTATATTCTTTTACTGAAGACCATACTGTAGTCAGGTACAATTTCTCCTAGAACTACAATAACTTTCTTTTTGAGTTATGATAAATACTCAACTCTTCTCACCTCTGCAAACCTTCCTGATTTCCCTTAACAATGCTCACAATTTTTTTAAGAGCCTTGCATTAAACTCTTTTCAATAACCAAGTTTGAGTGTGCTATATGTTTCCCACCTAGCAAGCATATTTCCTAAATGTTTAAGCTACTTTGATTCAATTTTTTTAAATTAACACCAACCAAAAATATTGACTACATCAGACAACCTCTAAGTTTCCTTCAAACTCATATTTTGGCAAAACAAAACAAAACAAAGTACCTCAAAAGTTGTTCATGAGATAGTCTAAATGTGATGAATAAGAAAGCCTCTTAACATTAGACTACCTTCCTTGATAACTAAGTTATACCTTCTCAGACAAGGAGATAAAGCTAAGTGACAGTTAACCATTAGCTTTTATTTGTTGATGATAAAATAAAAATGGAACCTTTATTATCTATACTATTCACCCAGCAATTGATGTTTAAAAATAAAAGTGTGAATATTCATCTGGGAAGGTGAAAAACATATTCTTTGAGGTAATCAGATAAGCATGCAAATGCTTTTTCACTTATTCAATTAAATCCAACAAATATTTATTAAGGCTGGCACTCTTTCTTTAGATGCTGAAGACATAGCAATAAGGTGAGAATAAAAAAGATACTGTCCCTGCTTTCATGAAGCTGAAGCTTACATTCCAGTGAAAAGAGGCAGAAAATAAACAGGTAAAAAAGAAGTTAGAATTGTGTTGTAAAAAATGAGCAGAGTAGGGAGATAGTGATGGTTATGGAAGAAGGGGTACTATTCTATTTAGAGTGATAAGAGAAGACTTCTCTGATAAGGTGTCATAAGCAAAATCCTAAATGAAGTGTAGAATTAAGCCATATTGGATACCTACAGAAAGAATGATGAAAGCAATGGGAAAAGGCAAACGTCCTGAGATGGAGTCATGCTTATCACTTTAGTTTTTAAGGGAAAGGCGAAGAGGCCTTTGCATGGCCAGTGTGTCTGCAACAGAGACAGTAAGGAGGAGGACAGTAAGAGATGACATCAAAGGTAAGAGAATTGTGAGTTTACTCTGGAAGGATGGAGCAGTGAGATCTGATACATCGTGGGAAGACTAGTCTGACTGCAAGTGAAAAACAGATTGTGGATAACCAATAGTGAAAGGGGATGATTGTTTGAAATAAGATGCTATCAATGTGACACAGAAAGGAGTAAGGTAGTAAGTAGGAAGCAGTCATTCATTCTGGGTATGTCTTGATACCAAGACAACATAATTAGCAGGATATGGATTTAGTGTGTGAAAAGAGTCAAAAAGGATTAACATTTTTGGTCTGAAGTACTTGGTGAATGGCAATGCTATTAAGTAAGAGAAAATTGAGGGATGAAAGATTTGAGAGGAAAATCAGTCTTTAACATTTAGAAAGAAGAGGAGGCACTAGTAGGAGGGAATAAAACAGGAAACCAAGGTAGTAGGAAGAAAAAGAAAAATACTGTCACAAAATACAACTGAAGAAAGCATTTCAAGAGGGAAAAACTTTCACAACTGAACGTTAACAGGCCAAATAAGATGAAAACTGAGAACCTTAAAATGTAAGACTATAAGACTACTGGTGACACTGACATGAGCCATTTTAAGGAAAAAAGGCTGATTGGAATAAGGATAGATCTAAGACTAAATAGGATTCCAGGAATATAAGGGTGGTTTAACACATCAAATTCAATTATATGTAGTTCACTAAACTAAGAAAAATTTGAAGAAACCTCATTAATTATCTCAAGTAATACAGAAAAAGTGTTTGATAAAACTCAGCACCTGTTTATGATAAAACTCTAAGCAAACTTGTAGTAGACAGTTTCTTAATTTGATTTAAAAATCTACTAAAAGTAATCTACAGCATATGCCATACTTAGTGGCTAATTACTGGAAGCTTTGCACATGATATGTGGAATAAGATAGGGATGCTCACTATTACAACTTCTGTTCAGCGCTATACTGGAAGTCTTAGTGGAATATCAAGGGAAAAAACATAAAAAGAATAAATATTGGAAAGGAAAAAATAAAACTGCCATTCTCCGATAATGAGATTTTCTACAAAGAAATGTTTTTGAAAAATCAACAAACTACTAGAATTAATAGAAGAAGAGTAATATTGGTATTGGTATATAAAAGGTCAGTATAAACACCAATTATATTTCTATGTTTCCATGACAAATTAAAAAAACCTAACATTTGAAAAACCTCGTTATCTAGAAACAAATTTAGCAAAAAGACTGAAAATTTTCTATATAGAAAACTACAAAAGAGACCTAACTAAATAGAAGGACATACTAAATGTATGAATTGGAAGGTTCGATATCAATATCAGTATAATATAATACAATGAAAGATATCAATACAATGAAAATACTAGCATTTTTGGTGGAAATTGACAAGCACACGTGTATTAATGCCAAAACCCAAGAACAGCCAAAGCAATCTTGAAGAAGAATAAGACTAGATGACACACTATGAGATATCAAAATATACTAAAAAGGCATATAAATTAAGATAGTGTTGTACTGCCTCAAAGAGAAAAACCCACAATAGATCAATTCTGGAAATGATCCCATTTATACATGGTTATCGAATTTATGGCAAATATCAAATTGTGATGCAGTGGGAAGTTATCTTCAATAAACAGTACCAGGCCAGCTAGCTACATATTTGAGGGTTAAAAAAGAACTTTGAGACCCTTATGCCTCATGCCATATACAAAATCCAATTCCAGATGGATTGTAAATCTAAATGTGAAAGGTAAAATTTTGTTTTAGGGAAGAAAACATAGAACAGTTTCGTGGCATTGGGATACATTAGGATCTAAAATGGGATAATCATAGAAAATGAAATGGTGACCTATATTAAAATTAAGGACTTCCATTCATCAAAAAGGTCATTAAGAGAATAAAAAAACAGGCCACAGAGGAAGTGATACATATCCAACAAAGTTCTCATATCTGTGATATGAACAGAATTTCCACAAATCAATAAGAAAATGATAGACAATTCAAATGAAGAAGGGCAAACACTTTGAACAGGTATTTACCAAAAGAGGGTAACTACTAAAAGATAATAAATGTATGAAATGTTCAACTTAATTTGTCATCAATGAAATGTAAATTAAAACATGATCTACAGAATGTAAGACTATCTTTGCAAATCATATTATCAAATGAAGATTAGTATACAGAATAAAAAATTGCTACAATTCAATAATGAAAAGAAAATATCACAATTTTTTTAATGGGCAAAATTTCTAAACAGACATTTCTCCAAAGAAAATATACAAATAGCCAATAAGCACATGAAAAGATACTCAACATGATTAGACAGAATTATAAATAAAAAATGATATGCCATTTCACACCCACTAGGATAAGCCAGAATAAAAAAGACAATTGACAAATGTTGGCAAGGATGTGAAAAAATTAGAAACCTAATACACTGCTGACGAAAATGTAAAATAGTGGAGCCACTTTGGAAAACAGTTTGGCAGTGTCTCAACTGGTTAAACATAGAATTACGGTAGGACCCAGAGCAAAGCAATTCATAGATAGGTATCTACCGAAGAAGAAAAAATATACGTCCACACAAAAACTTGTACATGAACATTCATAGAAGCATTACTCATAACACCCAAGGTGAAAAAATCACAAATGTCTATTGACATCTGGATAAACAAAATGTGTTATGTACATACAATGGAATACTTTTCAGCCATTAAAAGGAACAAAGTACTGATATATGCTACCACATGGATGAAATCTTGTACACATTATGGTATATGAAATAAGATGTAAAAACACAAATATATTATCTCATTTATATGAAATATCTAGAGTACACCAAATCAGAGTGAAAAGTAGATTTCAGGTTGCCTAGGAGTGGGGGTCTTGAAAGGAAATTGAACAAACTGGCAAAAGACATGAAAAATTACTCCACAAAAGAGAAAAAGTGGATGTACTATAAATACATATGAAAATATGTCCAATCTTATTCTAATTTTCCAAAAATGCAAATTAAAACCAAAATGAGATAATATTTTATACCTAACTTGTCAATATAATTTTAAGGATATTAATGATGATAAAGAGGAAAAACTGAATATAATATGTCCTTTTATTTGATTTAAAGTCTTTTCATTGAATTTCTAATTTTTAAAATTTTTTTTTTTAAGATTTTATTTTTAAGTAATATCTATGCCTAACTTGGGGCTTGAACCTGGAACCTGAGATCAAGAGTCATATGCTCTACTGACGGGGCGAGCCAGGTGTCCCTCACTAAAATTCTAATTTTAAGCTAAGTTTTAAGTGTAAAAGAATGCTCACATTAGAATTATGCTGATAAACCCTCAGTAAATAGATGAAAAGTATATTCAAGGGGCAGTTCCTATTAGTGATCTTGTCATGCACAGTAATATCACAAAGGCATTTCATAATATCTAATTCTTGTAAAATGTAATTTAACATAAATCTTCTAAGTCATTCTTAATACTCTAGATAGAAAAAAAATAGCTTTCCATGAAACCAAATATCTTAACGATAGGCTTAATGTTACTGAAAAAATTATTTCAATAAAGAAATGCTGGCAATGATCTTAATAACTTAATAACCTACCACTCCCCAATCACCAATCCTTCAAGAAAGAATACTTATTTCAAAGCAAAGACAGGTTACAAGGATTTCAAAGGTAGAGCAATCTGAGTTGAAAAAACTATCTCCAAAAGTCTTCTCAGTATTATTTCCGAAGGGAAAAATAAGTTTATTCCTCTTACTTGAGGCCTCACGGCTATTACTTCTCAAATAGTTCCACTTTAAGAGCAGCTGAATGTTAGAGTTAACTGATAAGAATAGATTTGAGAGAGCTAATGAGGATGACAGATATTTTCTTAAGAAAGAAAAAAGCCAATATTTGTATCATAACTTCCCCCTTTAATTTTTAAAAGAAATCACATGATACAACCAAACTCTTGTAAGACCCAGGATTCATCACCAGAATTAGTACAATTGTGACTAAAGCAAAGAAGGTCATAAAAAAACCAAGATACAAATGACACAAAATGGGGAAAATTACATCCATCTAATTTGTATTGTTTATATTATATAGTGATTAGAGAAATGCTACCTTAAATACTCAGATATATTAAAATCAGAGAAAAATCACAAACTAATGTCTTGCTTACTACAAAATAAAGATTTTTTACCTTATAATTGGAAAATTAAGCAAAAACAAAAAGTCCATTTAAAATAAAACTGACAAAACTTCTAAGAAATTAGTTTGAATTTAAAGATAGCAAAGAAACAACTAGAAAAAAGAATTAAGGGGAAATACTTGTAACTTTGATTAAAGACAGAGGGAAAAAATTTCTTTAGTTTCTATCTTCACTCAAAATTCCTTTATTATACAGATTTCTATAGCAACCAATTTAGTTCAATGTCTACACTTAAGTCTAAATGCAAAACATAAAAGTACATATTTGTGAATTAGCCAACAATAATGAGCAGTCGATGAAAAGAGAAACTATAGAAAAAATATAATTAGGGGTTGTCAATTGTTCAGCTATGAATACTACACAATAAAACCATCAATACATATCACTTACCTTTTCAAGTAAGTAGCCGATGACTAAAAAGCCTTTTCCACCCAGCATCTGTTCTTGCATGGCTACTGAACTTTTAAGTAGTTCAACCAGGAATGCCAAAAGAGTAGCACTGCATGTAAAGTACAGATAATTTCATTACGTAATTATCATATGTTGATTATAAACACAGCGTTCCATTTCAGAATTTTATTATGCCAAAAGATAACAACGCAATTCAAATCTAATCTCTATTTTGCTGACAATGATTATTGTATCATTGTACCTTATATTGTACAGGAATATATTTTCTCACAGGCATGAGAAAACTAGTCTCATCTCTTTAAAATTAAATATCATAAATCAAAATGTAAATTCATAGTTTTTTTTATATGTCAAAACCAAACACTGAAGTTCATCTACACTTATGTACATTATCTGCTTCAAGTAAATCTAACATAAGAAACACACCCAGAAATAAATCAATTCTCCACAATAAAGACTTTTATCATAATATTCTTTTGAAGAACATACTATCTTAGAGAATTTTAAATAGGTATGCAATATTGCTTTGGAAGAACACACCTGTTTTTAAAATAAACTTTTCATTTAGACCTATTTAAAAAAAAACTGTATTTTTTAGAAAATATCCAGAGAAATATGCAACATGTTATTTAATATGTCCATATATGCCCTCAGGAAAGCTCATGAGAGCAGAAAAACAAATGTCTGTATAATATTGAAATGAAAGTGGCAGTTAATTACACAATGTATACACAAACACATAAAAGCACACAAAGATAAAGGTCAGACAAAGATAAAGCACTTGATATGTCTGTTGAATGAAGAAAGAAACGAAAGAAAAAATAATGATTGCATTGAATTAAGCTTTGATAATATATTACTTCACAAAGTTAAGCTGAAAATTTTTCAACTAACAGCATTAATAGATGATGGCATTCCTAATTAAGAAAATATATATTCCTTCATTGTATATGCTTATTGTAGTTTATAACAATAAATGACAAGCCAAACTTCAACAGCAATTAAAATATCTATTTGCTGTGCTTTGTAATATAGCCTAAATTACCTATTTATATTCACAAGAAAGAGTAAAACCACAAATTTCTAAATATATTTTAAATTCACAAGTATTCATTCCTGCAAAGAATTAAGAAAATCTGTTAATGAGGAAAACTTGAAAATCACTAATTCCAAAACTGATTCTATTCTCTCAAGTTATTCTAGTTCTTCTGGTTTCAATAAAATTGACAACACATTTCTCTAATAATGTGGCTATTCTTGTTCAAATCCGAAATAATCTCATTGAAAGAATCAATAGCAAAATTATCATTATTATAAAAACTGATAGTTTAATGGGTTACATGGTATCAGTTAGAAAAAATATAGTATATCTGGAAATAAAGTACTTCATTACAGGAAATTAAAATTCAATTACATTAATTGGCCCTATTTCTTTAAACCACACACAAAAAAGTAAACTTCTACTACAAGGCAATGATGTTCTTTTACTTTGTCCTATAGTTAGACATTTACAAATAAAACACAACTACCAAAGAATCTCTTCGGGTTTTTTTAATGTTTCTGTAAAGAAGAACAGCTATTAGGGAATCTAGCCCATTTTTAATCAATTGTATCAATAGTAAAAGCCACTTCACAAATAATTGCACAGGTACTACTGCACAAAATACTTCTGCCTAAATACTTGAGAAGAATAAAGAACCACTGCATAGAGATTACACAATATCCTAATCTTTTCATGGAATTCTTACCTATACTTGAGTTAATGATGTAGGGGGAAAGATTACTAAAATTCCTAAAAATCAGCACTGCCAAAAACAAAGACTGGAAATGCCTATGGTCCCTATGGTCCATGAAAAAAATGCAAAAAAATATTTCTTACAATAAATTACCTTCCTATGTAGAACTGCATAAAACTACAAGGATGCCATGGATTTTCTTATTCTTTTATGTCAGAAGGACTACTCTTTCTCAAACATCTAAGGAATTAACTCAGACTTCTAAACACAGTGGAGTTCCATTACAAAATCAGAAATATTAATTTTATTCCAAAATCTTAACATATGACTATGCTACCCATATGAAGTTAATTTCACTTCAGTTTTAGCTATGACAACAATTGAAATGTCAAATGCATTCACTAACAAAAGTATTTTAAATTTATACCTAAAACTGAATGCAATAGCAATACCACATCTTTTCAAAAAAAAAATCTTTAAAATAGGTATATTTGACATGGTGGATGTAATAGTAAATAGATGGCCATCTTCGAAGAGGTACATTTTCAAACATAATTTAACAAACTTACCAGTAACTAAAATGCATCGGATTGCTGCAGGGCTCACAATAAACTTGCAAAATTCTGTGTACTGCCATACAAAATTTCTCTCCATTCTTGCCTATTTCCAACTCCCCTAGATACAAAGGCAAATATAAAGGATACTTCAGCCCATTCCTATATCTCCTACATACCACTTCCTGTCTAGACACATCAGTTCATCTGTAGAGGATCTAAGTATATAGGATAACTGAAAACCAAGTATCCGTGTCAGCCAAAACTAGTATACACAACATAGAAGATTCTCTTGAAAAGTATAGCAATACTTAGAAAGAGATTTTCATGGAATAATTTACTTGAGAGACAAAAAGTGTACTGATTTTTATCTCCTAAAGTAAAATTGCTAAACTTTTCAATAGACAGTGCTATAACATATCATGTTCTATACGTAGTAATTCTACTTCAGGAATAGTTAAGGGTGTTTAATAATCCTGTCTCCCTTTAAGGAAAATGACACTAACAATCTATAGGGTTATTCTTAAAAATAATTACCATCTTCCAGTTCTTAATAAGCTCCCATTAAATTAGAAAATAGTATTTATTTCAAGTAACATACTCATAAAGGGCTAGGCCTTAGGAAAAATGAAGAAAATAGTATAATAATACCTCCAATGACTGAGCATATTTATTACCTCTCTAGAGCTTTCTGGTCCATGTTATTAAAGAATACCACATAGTCTTGGCCCACAAATACCTGAGAATATTTAAAAACTATGTAAGAACATGACTAATTTCTGTTTCTAATGAAAAATATGTACTATATTTAGGTTCCATTAAAATTTATATAGAGATTTTGACTTGATTTTAATACAACTTTATCCATTTCAATTTGTCCATTATTCATTTTTTAAAAGAAACTAATGTGGATAACTCATGTCATGTGATCCTAAAACTTTTATTATCTTTGAGGTATTTGATTATTTAAAGATATAAAGACAGACCTAATGTATAACTGAAATGACTGAGATTGAATATGTAACTTAAGTTCAGTTCAAAGGCAGTTCTTAGGATACAGAAACTGGCTTTTCAATCTGCTTTTGTACTGAAACAAGCCAAGTACCTCAGCTAGATGAACTGCTTAAATATACAGAGAAGAATGAAATTCGTAATGTAAAAAATTAAAGATTGCCCAAGATCCAACATCTCCTCCCCTTTTAAAAGGATGTATTTAATATCTTAAGAAATACTATGGACAAAGTAATTGCCAGAATAAATTCAGAACTAGATTAAGTTCCATTAAGATTAAGGTACCAGTAAGGGGGGAAAATCTTTTGATTTTTTTTCATAAGGTTTCATCTTTTATGTAGCCTAATTTGGTATCAGATACATTAAAATCTTGCAAAGGATGATTAAAATTATATATAATATCTAATACCATTGTTTCTATCTATTTCTTTGACTAGAAAACTTTCCTGAGATGAGAGTGATCAGAGCAGGAACAAAACTGTAAAAAGAAATCAACTCAAGTCCATACTCAAGATAATTTCTCACTCAACACAATTAATTTCTACTGACACACATGCAAAAAAAACCTCACAAAAGTTAGAAGAGTTAAATTCCTTCACAGTTCAAAATTAAAAAGCTCTAAACCAAAGTTTCTAATACCAGGTACATTTAACGGTCACTTGTAGACAATGTATTCCTGAAGATGAGCTCTTAAAAGAACAGGGCCTACCTGCCTATGTATGCAATGAACCTGATACACAAACTGTCACATTCATCAGTTCGGACATCAAGTGGAGATACATGTCGAAATAAGTAAAATACATTTATCTGCAGAGTCAAATAAGGAAAACAGTGAAATGCAGCACAGTAAAATGTAAGGACAGATGGAATACACTGGGAGCACATGAAATCACTAAGCCTGCCCTTAGCTGTGAAATCTCTCGGTAATTTCTACCTTTCCTTACAGCCTGATAAGGAGACAGGCAGCCTTATAAACTGAATTTGCTACCACTGTCATGGCTATTTAAGAGTATTCTTTAAAGGCCCTATTTTAAATTTAATCAGGCCATTACACATTTTTATCTTCTTCTGGTAACAGATTTTGATTTTATGTTTCATCAGCCTATTTTATTTCTGACAAAATATAGTATAGCCAAAAAGTCAAAGTTTATAAACTTGTGACTGAAATATCTCAAAATCTGTCTTATATAGGAAACAAAATTTTAAAATTTTTACTTCCAAAGGAATTTATTCTACACCTCTTATGACATAGTTATATGTTAGTATAGAGTACCGGTATTTACATAGTTTGAGAGCAAAATAGCCTTTTGATCAGCTCCATTCATAACTCTAAATAGCCAATATCTATATACTAAAAAGGCTCTATTACTGTAGAAGAAATAACTCTCAAAGCCTACTAGTTTACAATTTAATCCCACTCGAAAAATGACCACTTCCAATGCTCTACATGTGCTTGACCCTTTATGAAAATTGAGTGGACGTGCTAGAGTAACCATCCGTCATCCACAGATACATGAATACTTTAGAAATTTCATGATGTAACTTCCTAACACGTAAGAAGTTCAAAATTTCAGAAGTAAAATAGAGAGGTTATGACACATGTGTGACCTTAACTATGTATGCATCTTCTAATGTCCTTCAAGATCAAAATACGCTGCCACCGCAGGGAGGCCCAATGGCCAGTCCTTTATCCTGGTGCTAGCTCCATTTTCAGCCAAGCCCAGTCTATTTAACAGAAGCAGGATTAAAAAGCATACCCTGGAAGTGCTAAAATTATCCAATAAAGAAAATAAATATTAAAACAGCTGACTACACAGAAAGCTGAAATAATTATTTGGTATTCAGGCTTTACAGGAATTTTCTATTATTTTTAATTATCTTTTAAATAATCAGGCAAAAAAAAAACTGCTGACTTTTCTTATTTCTTTTCTTTTGTGTGTGTGTGTACAATTCTGAAAATGGAAGATATGTAGATTTGTATAAACCCACCACAATCAAGATACAGAACAGTTCCATCACACCAAGAAAACCTTCATTTATCCTATTCCTTACAGCTTTACAATCACATTCTTCCAACTCCCATAATCTTGAATAACTACTCTTCTCTTACCTATCACTACAGTTCTGACATTTCAAGAATGTCATATAAATTGAATCATATAGTATGGAACCTTCTGAGTCTGTCTTTCTGACCTCAACATATTGCCTTTGAGATGCATCCAAGTAGTTGTATATGTCAAGACTTTATTCCTCTAATTGAAGAATAGTATTTCATTTTATAAATGGATTGCCACAGTCTGTGTACATTTGAGTTGTATCTAGTTAACAACAATTATGAATAGGACTACTATGAATATTCATATAAAGGCTTCTGTGTGAACACAGTTTTCATTCATTTCTCACAAATACAAGCCTATGAGTAGAGGCTGAATTATAAGGTAAGCGTGTATGTTTAACTTTGTAATAAACTGCCAAACTGCCAGAGTGGCTGTTAACACTTGGCAATCCCACCATTAATATATTCTAGTTGCTTCTCATCCTTGCCAGCACATGGCACCATGAGTAATTTTTATTTTGGTGATTCTACTATGTGTGTAGTTGTGTCTTATACTAGTTTTAATATACATTACCCTATTCATTAATGATACTGAACATCTTCTCATGTGCTATTTTGACATCCTTACATCCTCTTTGGTCAAGTGTCTGTTCAAGTTTTAGCCCATTTTTTTAATTGGATTTTATGTTTTCCTACTATTAAAGTTTAAGGGACTTCTTTGTATATTCTTGATATAATCCTTTGTCCAGTAAAGATTTTTTACCATCTTCCTCCAGTCTGTAACATGTCTTTTCACTGCATCTTTTGCAAACTAAAAGATTTTAATTTTGATGAAGTCAAAGTCAAATTATCAAATTTTTGTCCTTTATGTACCTGCTTTTATTGTCATGTCTAAAATGATGTTGCCTAGTCTAGATCACAAGATTCTCTCCTATATGTTTTCTTCTGAAAGTTCTACAGTTTTATATTTTACATTTAGAGTTAATTTTGAGTTAATTTTTTTAAGGTGTGAGGTTTAGGTCGAGCCATTTTTTGGCATACAACCATCCTTCCTCCCTTAGATTGATTTTGTACCTTTGCCACAGATCAATTGTCCACAGGCATGTGGGACTATTTCTAGACTCATATTCTGTTGTAGAGATACATGTGTCTATTGCCTTGCTGATATCACACACTATATTCATTATTAGAGGTTTATAGTACGTTTTAAAGCCAGGAAGTATTATTCCTTCAACTTTCTTCTTCTTCAAAGTCATTTCAGTTATCCTAGTTACTTTAACTTTCCATATAAATTTAGAATCACCTCACATATATCAACAAACAAATCTAGCCAGGATTTTAATTAGTATTGTGTTAAATCTAGAGACCAATTCAATGACATCTTTACTATGTTGAGTCTTCCTATACATGAGCACAATATATCTAATCATTTACTTAATACTTCCATTTCTTTTATCAGCGATTTGTGGATTTCAGCACACAGATCCTTACATGTTTTAGACATTTATATTTTCAATTTTTAAATTTCTGAAGCTATTGTTAAAGGTATTTTTCATTTGGTTTCCTACTACACATTGTTAATGCACAGAAATAAAATTTATTTTTGCATGAGAAACTTGTCTCTTGCAAATTTTCTGAACTTGCTTACTAGAATTCTATGTGTGTTAATCCTTATGAATTTTTTTACATAGACAATCATGTCATTTGTAAAAGGGATAGTTCTATTTTTTCCTTTCCAACCTGAATGACTTTTGGTTCTTTATCTTGCTTCAATGCAATGGTTAGACCTCTGATTCGGATCAGAATCACAAAGGTACGGCTCAGAGCTGAATTCATACATAATGTTAGCGAGCCACTTCCAAAGTTCTTCCCTTTCCATGATTTCCCCAATGATTTCTGGTTGTGGGGCTCTTCTTTTCATTTCTGATGTCAAAATGCTAGTGCTTCAGTTTCCTCACTCTGCTGCACACTTTTGTAATGCTGCTCGAATCCAGGGCAAGCCAGCAGTAAGAGAGAGATAAAACAAAGCAATACAGAGGTTTCTGGTTCTGAAAGTAAAAATCCTGGAATCCATGAGTCCATCAATTCTATCAAATAAAGCTGAACAGACTGATAAATCAACAACTCTTCTAGGATCCAATAAGAGAGGAGAAGAACAGGGCAAACTGATGCCCCCAAGATTGGGGAGACAAACAGCAAACTATAGGGAGTCATGGGTTATCAGAGCAGAGACTCGTAAGTGGGAAACCACTGTGGCAAACAGTACCCAGGTAGGGAAAACTGAACTGTAACTGACAAATAGCTGGAATCTCAGTGCTTTCAACCCCTCCAGTCATACAGAGGACTCTACATTAACAGTATGACTTATTTCCAGGAGATCAACCAGGTTTTCTTAATATAAATATCAGAAAAATCCTCCCAGGCTTCCCAGGGAAAAGGAAAATGAACTTGAAATATACCAGAGCAATCTGTTAATGAGGCCTGCCCTCAGGAGAAAGTAGTTAACCAATCCTAACCTGCTGAGGTATTCTAAGAGCCTAACCTAGAGAAGGGAAATATCCAACTACAGTCAACTATAGTCATCTTCTCCCACCTAAGGGGGCTGAGAAAAAGAGGAACGTCTGATTGATAGTCAGTCTGTCACGGGTCCAGGTAACACGAGGCATCAGAAGACCAAGGAGGGGGTTGTTCAAATCCCCAATCTATAGTCAGTTGGTCAAAAGCACAGGTGATAATCTGAGCTTGTGACTGGTGTCTAAAGTCAGAGCACCAGTCTTCTATGACTGGGCCCTTAACATATGGGATCTGACACTATCTCCAAGGAGATAGTAATAGAATTGAATTAAATTGTAGGACAACCAGCTAGTGTTACAGAGAACTGTCTGGTGGTGACGGTGGTACAGGGAACTACCTCTCCACACACTGGAATTGTGTTCAAACCTCTATTATGCACCTGTAGAAAAGAAGAAAGATCGAAAATAATAATCTACATTTCTACCTTAGGAAACTAGAAAAAAAAGAGTAAACTAAATCCAAAGTAAGCACAAAAAAAGAAATAATAATAATTAAGGTATAAATGAAAGCAATTGAGAGAAGAAATCAAGAGAGAAAATCAATGGAACAAAAAAGCTGGTTCATTGAAAATATCCATAAAATTGATTAAGCCTCTAGTCAGTCTAAGAAAAAGAGAGGACACAAAATACTAATCACAGAAATGAAAGAAGGGATGTAACCTCAGATCCTATGGAAATTAAAAGGACAAAAAGGAACAATTCTATGCCCACAGTTTTGATAACATAATGAGAAGGACCAGTTACCTGAAAGAAAAAAACCTGTCAAAGCTCACACAAAAAGAAAGACATCCTGAACAGACCTGTATCTATTAAAGAAACTGACTCAATATTTAACAATTTTCCAAAACAGAAAGCACCAGGCCCAGATGGGTTCACTAGTGAATTCTACCAAACACTTTAAATGTAAAGAAATTATACCAATTCTCTACAATATCTTTCAGAGGGTTGAAGCAGAGTAACTACTTCCTAACTCATTATTTGAGCCCAACATCACTCTAATTTAATCAAAACCAGATAAAAACATTGTAAGAAAATTAGAGAATAGTATCTCCCATGAACATAAATGCAAAAAACCTCAACATAGTATTAGCAAATTGTATCCAAAAAAGTATAAAAAGAATTATACAACACAACCAAGTGGGATTTCTCCACAGTATGCAAGGTTAGTTCAAGATTCAAAAATCAATTAATATCATCTATCACATCAACAGGCTGAAAGGGAAAAATGACATGTTCATATCAATAGACGCAGAAAAAGCATTTGACACAATTCAACAACGATTCATGATAAAAACTCATAGTAAACAAGGAACTTTCTCAACTTGATAAAAACTATCTATAAAAACCCTATAGCTAGGGGTGCCTGGGTGGCTCAGTCGGTTAAGCATCTGCCTTTGGCTCAGGATCCTGGGATTGAGCCCCGAGATGAGTCCTATGATGGGCTCCCCACTCAACAGGGAGCCTGCTTCTCCCTCTCCCTCCACCCTTCCCCTACCCACCCTATGCTCCCTTGCTCACTCTCTCCTGCTCTCTTGCTCTCTAATAAATAAAATCTTAAAAAAAAAAAAACCTACAGCTAACATCATACTTTATGATGAAAAACTCAAAGCTTTCCTACTAAGATCAGACACAAGGCAACGATGTCCCCTCTCACCACTCCTTTTCCACAGGATACTTGGGAGTCCTTACTACCGTGACAAAAAAAGAAAAAAAGGAAACATACAAATTGGTAAGGAAGACATGAAACTGTCTTTGTTTGCAGGTGGCATGATTATCTCTGTAGAAAAATCCAATAGAATCCACAAAAAACCTCTTGGAACTAATAAGCAATTATAGCAAGCTTGCAGGATACAGATTAATTTAAAAAGTCATCTGTTTTCCCACAAACCAACAATGAACAAGTGGAATCTGAAATTAAAATTTCGGTACCATTTACTTTAGCACCCCTCAAAAATACTTATGTGTAAATCTAACAAAATATATACAAGATCTATATGATAAAAATTATAAAACTCTCCAGAATGATATAAAAAAATGAACTAAATAAATGGAGAGATATTCCAGGTGGATGAATAGAAGGAATAAATATCAAGATGTCAGTTCTTTCCAAATTGATCTATAGGTTCAGTGCAATATTAGTCAAAAACCCAGTAAGTTATTTTATGGATAGTCACAATATATTCCAAAATTTATATAAAGAGGCAAAACATAGCCAACAAAGTACTAAAGGACAAAGTTGGAAGACTGACACTACTAACCTCAAGACTTACTATAAAGCTATAGTAATCAAGACAGTGTGGAATTGGTGAAAGAATAAAAAATAGATCAATGGATGGAACAGAAGAGAGAGCCCAGAAACAGACACCAATAAATAGAGCCGACTGATCTTTGACAAATGAGCAAAGAAAATACAATGGAGCAAAGTGTCTTCAACAATGCTGCTGGAAAAACTGGTCAACCACATGAAAAAGTAAATCTAGAAAACAGACCTTACATGCCTCACAAAAGTCTACTCAAAATGGATCACAGACCTAAATGTAAAATGCAAAACTAAATAACTCCTAAAAGATAACATAAGAAAAAACCTAGATGACCTTGAGTATGGTGATGACTTTTTAGATAAACATCAAAGACACAATCCATGAAGAAATAATTGATAAACTGGACTTCATTAAAAATAAAATCTTCTCCAGGAAAGACAATATCAAGAGAATTAAAAGACAAGCTACAGATTCGGAGAAAATATTTGCCAAAGACATATCTGATGAAAGGACTGTTACCCAAAATATAAAAGAACTCTTAAAACTGAACAATAAGAAAACAAACAAGCTGATTAAAAAATGAACCCAAGTCCTGAACAGACATCTCACTGAAGTAGATATACAGATGAAAAATAAGGATATAAAAAGATGCTCCACATCTTGTCATCAGGTAAATGCAAAGAAAAACAATGAGATACCACTACACACCTTCTACAATGGCCAGATTCCAGAACACTGACAACACCAAATGCTAGTGAGGTTATGGAGCCACAGGAATTCTCATTCACTGCTGGTGGAAGGCAGAAAATGGTATGGGCACTTTGGAAGACAGTTGAGAGGTTTTTTACAAAACTAAACATACTTTTATCATATAAACCAGCAATCATCCTCCTTGATATCTACCCAAAGGAGTTGAAAACTTACATCCACAGAAAAACCTGCAAAATGTTTGCAGCTGCTTTAGTCTGTAATTTCCAAAACTTGGAAACAACCAAGATGTCCTTCGATAGGTGAACGAATAAATAAACTGTGCTACATATAGACAAAGGAATATATATATTCAGTGCTAAGAAGAAATGAACCATCAAGTCATGAAAAGCCATGGAGGGATCCTAACTGCATATTACTAAGTGAAAGAAGACAATCTGAAAAGCTTACATACTGTATGATTTCAACTAGGACACTGTGGAAATGACAAAACTATTAGAGACAATAAAAAGACCAGGGGTATCCAGGGGGAGAGTGTGAGCAGGAAAAGGATGAATAAGTGGAGCACAAAGAATTTTTAGGGAAGTGCAAATACTTTATAGGTATATATCATTATACTTTTGTACAAATCCAAAGAATGTAAAACACCAAGAGGGAATTCTAAGATACACTACAGACTTTGAATGATTATACTGTAACAATTTAGTTTCATCCTTGGTAAAAAAAATGTGTCATTCTGGTGAGTGATGCTGATTAAGGGGGAGGGTATGCATGTGTGGGGAAAGGGAGTGCATGGGAAATCTCTGTATCTTCTTCTTGATTTTATTATAAACCTAAACATGCTCTAAAAAATGAAGTCTTTCACAAAAATTAAAACTAATTCTAAAATTTCAAAACAAAAAAGTATCAAAAGCAACAGAAATTACACAAAGAAGAAAGTTTTGGATTTTTATTTAAGGCATGTTGATTTTGAGATACCTTCTACATGGTTTGGGTATATGGACCTAAATAGAAGATAGCTGGAAAAAAAGCTCTGGGACTTGTCAGCCTAGGTAATAAGACCATGGACCTAGAAACAAAATAAAGTAAAAGCAAATAAAATTACAGTATGAAATTGACTGGAATCTCCTGATGATGCTTTATTAATTCCTTTTTTCAAGATTCAACTCAGTGTACATAATGGTCATCACATCCAGGAAAGAGTAAGGGAAAAGAGCCTCAACACTGGGGAGACTCTTAGTATTATACCCACTTTTCATTAGCAAATCTGGGCTTCTGAAGGTGAAGAGATCAACATATGACAATAGTTCTTATAAAAGCAAATAATATTTATCTTAGTTTTAGACTCTATATCATAAAATCAAAACGAATGAAGAATTCTTCTTACTTTCAAAAGGAATATAAAGACAGAAAAATTAAAAGAAATGAATGCTATTTCATATGAAAAATAAGATTGTGACGAGATTGACTGAAATATCAAAGGAGAAACTATGTGGATATACAAACTAGAGGAAAATTAAGGCGACTAATTCACTAAAGATGTGCTTATGGTTGCCAAAATTTCTGCAACAAATAATTTGCAGTTACCCCTTTGACAAAACAATTATCTTTTTTGGGGGGGCGGCAAAGATAAAGCAAAAGCCTTGCCTTTTATAGAGTAAAATTATGTACTGTAAAATGAAATAGCACAAACTAACATAGCATTAAAAATGCATTTCACTAAATTTAAAGGAAACTTTTTATGAAAGAATCATTGTGAGAGCAATCACTCATTATAAAAAACACTTTAAAATGGACTATAAGACACCAGCTTCTTTGAAAAGTCAATAAATCATAAGTCATAAATCTAGAATAAAACAAAACATCCACTCTTGTTGACAGCTGACAAATTTATTAAACTGCTAGATGTACTACAATTTTTATTATTAGATATCTCTTGTAGAGACTCCACAGAGTACAAAGGACTTGCCTGACAAGAGGAAGTTTTTGAACATTAAATTATAGTTTCCTTATGTTTCAGGCAGAATGCTTAATGTATTTTATTTTTTACTTCATAAAAATTAATTTTCACAGTAAATTCAATATAAATTCCATTTTACTTTAGTTAAATCTCACTAAATAAATTATTATTTGCTTTTTTTTCCTCTAATAGTAGTAATACATGTACCTCAAATACACTTTCTGTGTCTGTTTTACTTAAAGAATTTTCATTAATAATTTAGGAAACTAAAAAAGGCAAACTAGCAAATATATATAAGTAAGAAGTGACAGACATACATTCTTTCTGAAAAAATATAAAGGGGATATAATTTGATAGGTTAAAAATACTTAAATTCTTTTGGAAACCAAAATATTATATTCTACATATATTAACAATAACCTTCACAAGAGAGACAATCATTATCAACAGGTACTGATTTCACTTCTTTGCCAACTGAAATCAATCACATTTCATTTTTTGTCAATTGGGTTAAAACTATATAATAAAATTTTTTCATTGTATGTGTAATAGGTAATTTTCCCTGAACTAACAATCAGAAAACATGGTTGGACAAATGATTTTTTAAGTCACTTCAAAGCATAAGGGAAAATCTGGTTTAGATAGTCACTGACAATACTGAAATTTCCAGGCAATTTTGTTGGTTTACACATGACAGTAGTGCTAATTAGGACTTTACAATGAAATTTTCAATTAAAGGAATGGCTTAATTATTAAGGAGGTTATAAAATTCAAGATAATCATTGGAATAACTGATGAGCAAAATACATTTTAAGAAAAAAAAATCTCTGGGGAGTGGCTCAGCTGGTTAAGCGTCCAACTCTTGATTTTGGCTCAGGTCATGATCTCAGGGTTGTGAGATCCATCCCAGTGTCGGGCTCCACCCTGGGCTGGAGCCTGCTTGGGATTCTCTCTCTCCCTTCCCCCCTGCCCCTTCTCCCCCCTTCCTCTCCCCCTCTCAAAGAAAGAAAGAAAGAAAGAAAGAAAGAAAGAAAGAAAGAAAGAAAGAAAGAAAGGAAAAAAATCTTCATTTAAGTTCACTAAACAATTAATGAGTCATTAACATTCACATTACAAGAAGATTCTTAATGATAGGTCACTACATAAATTCCTTATGGGATTCCCTAAATTTTTTTATATCTCACATTCCATCAAAAGCAGTCTACCAAACAACTTGTATCATAACTAAGAACAAAAAGAACAGTTTTCTGAGAAAAATATTTATATATTTAAAAGAATTCATTTAAACTATCACTCGAGATTGAATTTTAGTTTGTAAAATTTTTCAGAGTTAAAACAGCATTAGAAATAAATTTTAGTAAAACAAAATTATATCACATCAATAGACTAATATTCACTGAGGAAAGAGAGAAAACACATTCAATGTCTACTATGTACCAGAAACTATGGTAGATATTTTGCATAGACTAGCTTAGTTTAATTCATTTTACAGTCAGATAAAGTTGGCATTATTAAGAGTCATTCCACAGTTGGCAAAAGTGATTCTCAGAGTTGTCCACAGTGGTTTAAAGGGAGGGCTCTGGAGTCAGGCTTTCAGGATTAGGATTCTGGTTCTAATCTGCCACTTAATAAGTCCTGTGCCTTGAGGAAGTTACTCAGTTTTTCTCTCTCTCATCATCAGAAAGTATTGGATGAGAAAATACAGTTACAGAGACTGGCACATAGTAAGTACTCAGTAAATGCCATGTACTACTACTACTACACACCCTCGAACAATCCTATCACCTAAGATCAGATAGTACAGAACACTGGTTTGAGTCTTAATCTGTCTGACACAAAAGAAGTCCTGCTCATTGCATCACATTGTTACTAATGAGAATTTTTTGCTTAGTTTATTTTTAGTTGTTTGATAAACAAAAGCCTATTTATACCTTGCACCAGAAAATGTATTTTTTTCAAAGCAAATTCTTCCCATATTACACAATAAGGAAGGTTTATTTTATAACACATAAAGAATTTAATAACATATGTTCTGAAAAAAAGGAGGGTGGACCAAATGAGAAAGATATGTCATTTACAATATATCTGATCATCCAAATCAAAGGAAAATTAAATTTCTAATTTATTGAGTCATTCTGAGATACAAAATACAAAAAATATGATTAAGATTAGAGTTATACTTCTTGAAATAATTTATTAATCATTTGTTCATTCTTTTAGTCATTAAAACTATTAAATGTCTAATGAAAGGCAATTTGTTTAGTTATTGCTCTCAATATTCACTGGACTGAGATTGACGAGTCCAATATAAAATAGTTCCTGAGGAATGACAAAACATGCAAAAAAAATCCAAACAGCTTTGATCACTTGGCAGAATTATTCAAGGTCATCACAGGGCTTAAGAATCATTATGAATAGAATGAAATCAAAATGGTAACTACATATTGGCCTAATTTACTTATGAAAAACAGATAACATCAAAAATACTGTTTGTGATGCCACAAGCTATTTAACTAAGTTCAGTAATATTTATCTACTCATTTTGTTGGTGAATTTTTTTGTGCCATGATAAAAGCTAAAACTACATGTTAAAAGAAAAGGTGACAGGAAGTGTTATTCCTGGAAATTTAAGTACTAAAGGGGCAGCTATACAAGGTCCAAAAACCAGCTAAAGAAAAATCATCCTAAACCCTTCCAGGCTTTCTTTGACTTGGTGTTGGCTTCACAACTTGAGTTAACACATCCTCTATTTTAAGCCACCATATCTAGAAAATGGATAGTTCAAAACCAGTTTTCATCACTACAATTAAAGTTCAAAATATAAGTCCTAATTAACTACTTAAGTCTCTATTGTAAATAATATCACTGATAGAAGTTCAAATATAAAGTAATACGGCCCATATTATAATAACCAATTTCCAAGATTAAGGATATATAATTTTAAAATATAAAACCATAGTATTAGAGATACTCCTGTAGATCATCTAGCCCACTGTCATGGTAACAAAACCCAGCATGTACTGAGTGCTTACTCTAATGATCTATGTATTTTTATCACATTTAATCTAAATAATCCAATGTGCTATTATTATTGCAATTTTATAATGGTGGAAACGGAAGCACAAAATTGTTAACATATTCAAAGTTGCACTAATAATACAGTAAACCCAGGATTTGAGCCCAAGTCTGTCTGACTTGAAAGTCCACATATATAACAACCATAATACATAGCCTTCATAATAAAACAAAGCCGCAAAAATTCTGCACACAGCCTATTTATAAAGGCTCCAGAAAGTAAGATTTTTCCTTCAATAAATTATTTTAATACTAACCCCCTATGTAGAGTAAAACTCATCAAGATTTCTAAGGACAGTATAATAGTACCACCAGAGAAACAATAAAAAGTTTCATAAAAAAGGACTACTGAGTGGAGGAAAGAACATGGAAACTAAATGCTTCAGCTTGAAACACAGAAGACAGAGAACTGATTTTATATCTTAGCTCAATTTCTCCAAAAAGTAATCAAAAATTAGATAATATTATAATTGTTGGCATATGTTTATTATGCAAACAGATTTTCAAAAAAAGAATATAACTAATTCTCTCTGGAAATTTAAAAACTTCAAATAGGCTCTCCTTCATCTAGAATAATTTAATAATAACTAAAAATAAGAGGATATGTCCTATTTCAAGGTCTCATTCATCTATATGAATTTATGATATAGCCAGAAAACAAGAAACTCTATCGACCCTTGCCCTACAGCTAAGAATCTGGGTTCTTCAAGTAGAGGGAGAGGTCCCATTTAATAACTTGGTTTTAACACTTTAAAAACCAAGATTATACCACTGATGCACACACTTATCTATAACAGCCCCCTTCAAAACTTGAAATAACAAGACTATTATTACTGATAGATACAATTTTCCACAAAAGAGCCAACCTCAGACATCAAGGGCTTTGACACAATTAATGCAAAAGTATTAGATAAGAATTCAAAATAGCACATAACTGAATTGCAGGGTAGCTTGGAATTGGGTATGTATTATTACTAAAGAGGATAGTGATACTTTTCTTATTATATGTTTTCTGTTGGATTTAAACTAAGAACATGTATATAGCTACAAAAGTTGAAGTTATTTATTATAGAGAAAAAATTAAGATGAATGATACAAAAGAACTAAAACCAAATAAAAATGAAAATCAGAATGCTGACCCCTTACATTGTCTTCTATCTCCATGATGAAATAAATACAGTTTAAATACCAAAATATAAACATTAAAATGAGTTTTGAAGACAGGCAATGAAAAATAACCATGTGCCCTGGATGAATGGACCAGATAACCTGTTAAAATATGATTTTAGCACTAAGATTTTATAATAGCTATTCATGTAGATATATATTATTGTGACAGTTTTAGTTATTACATTTTCAAACTATATAATCTTTCTACTTTTTCTTCACAAAGCAACAAATTCCATTCCAGGTTAAAATGATTATAGACAATATTAATTCATAAAGAATATTTAAATTACACATGGGAGTTTTTCTAAGGCTACTTCATCCCCAACTTCTTTCCATAGAACTTACTAAGTTTTTAATTATTGATTCCAATGTATATTGGTTCACTTAGATGATAAAGAGCAAAACATCTGAATTTCGATCCAGGACTGAAATTTAAAGTTTTATCTTTCCACTAGGCTGATATCCAGCCCTCCCGATGAAATTATTTAAGATCTTATAGCAATATATCACAGCAGGGCATGATCTCAGGATTCCTTTTTACTTCAAAGCTTTTTACTTCAAGACTACAACTTTTACACTGATATAAAAGAAAGCATGACCCATGGATAGGAGCTGGGTGTTGTTAAGTGTACAGGTCACATTTATACTTATGTTTATACTGTACATAAAGGTGGTCTCAATACAGGAATAATATTATTAGCAATTAAAACAGAATTTTGTTAATAGCTTATTTAAATAATAAATATGAGAAGATCATGTTACATTTCAATGGACTTTATTTTCTCATCTTTGCTTTATTCACTAGGTTTTCCAACATTCAAAATTGGAATGATCCATGAAGAACTTCATATATATGTGTAAATACTAGGGAAGCATTCCTATATTGTTTCTGGAGTAAAAAAGAATGTTTACCTATATGATTTTCTCTTAAAATTTTCCAAACATAGCAATGTACAGATTAAAAATAGTTGTTAAAATTCACATTTAACTTCTTATAGAAATGATTCTAGGATACAAAATTAAATCAGCATTTGATGCATGAGGTATGTTTTAATAAAAAGGAAGGAAGCTACAGAATTGCACATGAAATAAACCTAATTAGAAAGTAACAATTTTTATATAAACATGGATAAGCCACTGGGTAGATTTGGATTCTCATATATGAACTATATATAAAGGAAAGCTAATATCAATATTATACTAGTATTATGATAACATAAGTACAAAATAATACTAATATATAATATATAAATTATGTAACTATTATCAAATACCATTTTTTCAGAATAACTTTACCCCAGTAATTTTGTTTAAGCTAACAGGATTTCATGGATGATCCAAACCATAAGCATTTCCAAAGGATAGGGTTAGGACTAATACTTTTCCTCAATTTTTATTAAAATCATTATGCTACATCTGGTAAGAAGTTTTGATTTATTATCAAGCAAGTCATTTCTTTATGATTTTAAGTGCAAAGTTTTAATATTGTGTGGATATATATCTGCCTTAGTCTAAAGAAACTTTTATTAGCACTTCAGAGATAAAAAACAAATATTGTAATACATTTACACAGCATCAACTATGCCAGGCATAATCTAAGTGTATAAAAATTACAAGAAATTACAAATTTAAAGAAAACTTACCAGACAGTTGTTTCCACTTGACTGTCATTGAGCTGCCGATTGTCCAGTTGAGCAAAAAGTGGAAAAAGCACTTGAATCCCTCCAATTGAATGAATTGCACTATGAATTGAATGTGTTACTATAGCTTTCACATCCTATGTTCAAAAACAAAATTGTGTATTAAACTCCTGAAGAATAAAGTTATCACTATTTCCTTGTTCCAAATAACTTTGTAAAAAATTTTTAAAACAAAGACATTTTAAATCCCTCAATTATAAAATTTTTGACACACATGTAAAATAAAATCTTTGCCAACCACTTTTAAATTGGAATAAGTTGAGATTTTTAGACTGAAAATATGAAGCTATAAATCAAAAAACAATTTAGAATAAGAAATACTATTAGTAGATTTAAAGATTTCCAAGTACTTTTTATATGGGGGTGTGATACTAGTACATTCTTAAAGCAAAGTATATTTTTGTGTCTAACAACTATCTGTGCAGCTAATCAACTGATTTTATTTCAAAGGATTATAGAACAGACAAGATAACAGAGACGACAGATTCCCTACTAAGGAGACTGACTAGTCCAGGGTAAAGTATATTGCCAAAAAATAAAAATAGGAAAATAAGGGAGAAGGTGAAAATGTTATTCAAAGAACTAGAAAAAACAAAAAAGAAAAATAAATAGCAACCATAGATCTACACATTAGCAAGCTTTAAAATGTAATGAGAACGTTTAAAACGTAAATGAGAACATTAAACTAAGCTACTATTCACCAACCTGGAGCATGAGAGCGTGTGGGGAATGAACAAAAATTGATGCATTTTCCTTTGGTGATGATTCCAAGCATAGCTGAGCATCGGTGGCCTTAGCATTATATGTAAATGCAATACTACTTGCAAGTTTCCCATCATACAGAACCTGTTTATGATGTTCTGCCAAATGAATGTCACTCTCAGATTTAAATTTGAAGGTGCTCTGAAAAAACAAAACTAAATTAAATACTCTTTTTAAATGTAACATAATAAAATTCTCAAGTTTTAAAACACAGAAACATTTGAAATAATAGACAATTAGTTTTGACCCTTCCAAGTGTCAGGCATTAGCGGTATTATATTATTTCATTATTCTCACTTCAATTCTATGAGTTAAATTTTACTCATCATGTTAATAAACAGACTCAGATCTGAATATTTTTGTTTTTATTATTTTTGATTATTTTTAAAATAATTTTATTAGAAAAAATGTAAATGTTATTACATCTGTAGTAAAAGGATTTTGATTTAAAACTTCATATCATAAACTATATTTCAATAGTTACCCTGAATGTGAATGGGCTAAATGCCACAATCAAAAGACAGAGGCTATCGGAAATGGATAAAAAAACAAGGCCCATCAATACGCTGTCTGCAGGAGACTCATTTTAGAGCCAAAGACACCCCCAGATTGAAAGGGAGGGGGTGCAAAACCATTTACCATGCTCATGGACACCAAAAGAAAGCTGGGGTGACAATCCTTACATCAGACAAATTTGATTTTAAACCAAAGACTATAATAAGAGATGGGAAGAACACTATATCCTACTTAAAGAGTCTATCCAACAAGAAGACCTAACAAGTAAATATCTATGCCCCAAATATGGGAGCAGCCAGTTATATAAGCCAATTAATAACAAAAGCAAAGAAATACATTGAAAACAATACAATAATAGTGGGGAACTTTAACCCCCCCCCTGACTGAAATGGACAGATCATCTAAGCAAAAGATCAACAGGAAACAAAGACTTTAAATGACACACGGGACCAAATGGACTTCCCAGATATATTCAGAACATTCCATCCCAAAGCAACAGAATACACATTCTTCTCTAGTGCCCATGGAACATTCTCCAGCATAGATCACATCCTAGGTCACAAATCAGGTCTCAAACGGTACGAAAAGATTGGGATCATTCCCTGCATGTTTTCGGACCACAGCGCTTTGAAACTAGAACTCAATCACAAGAAGAAAGTCGGAAAGAACTCAAATACAGGGGAGGCTAAAGAGCATCCTACTAAAGAATGAATGGGTCAACCAGGAAATTAAAGAAGAATTGAAAAAATTCATGGAAACAAATGAAAACGAAAACACAACTGTTCAAAATCATTGGGATGCAGCAAAGGCAGTCCTAGGAAAGTATATAGCAATACAGGCCTTTCTCAAGAAACAAGAGAGGTCTCAAATATACAACCAAACCCTACACCTAAAGGAGCTGCAGAAAAAACAGCAAATAAAGCCTAACCCCAGCAGGAGAAGAGAAATAATAAAGATCAGAGCAGAAATCAATGAAATATAGAAACCAAAAGAAGAGTAGAACAGATCAACGAAACTAAGAGCTGGTTCTTTTAAAGAATTAACAAGATTGATAAACCCTTGGCCAGACTTATCAAAAACAAAAGAGAAAGGACCCAAATAAATAAAATCGTGAATGAAAGAAGAGAGATCACAACCAACACCAAAGAAATACAAACAATTTTAAGAACATATTATTAGCAGCTATATGCCAGCAAATCAGATAATCTGGAAGAAATGGATGCATTCCTAGAGATGTATCAACTACCAAAACTGAACCAGGAAGAAATAGAAAGCCTGAACAGACCTATAACCACTAAGGAAATTGAAGCAGTCATCAAAAATCTCCCAACAAACAAAAGCCCAGGGCCAGATGGCTTCCCAGGGGAATTCTACCAAACATTTCAAGAAGAAATAATACCTATTCTTCTGAAATTGTTCCAAAAACTAGAAACGGAAGGAAACTTCCAAACTCATTTTATGAGGCCACCATTACCTTGATCCCCAAACCAGACAAAGACCCCATCAAAAAGGAGAATTACAGACCAATATCCTTGATGAACAGGGATGCAAAAATTCTCACCAAAATACTAGCCAATAGGATCCAACAGTACATTAAAAGGATTATTCACCATGACCAAGTGGGATTTATCCCTGGGCTGCAAGGTTGGTTCAACAACCGCAAATCAATCAATGTGATACAATACATTAATCAAAGAAAGAACAACAACCATATGATCCTCTCAATAGATGCAGAAAAAGCATTTGACAAAGTACAGCATCCTTTCTTGACCAAAACTCTTCAGAGTATAGGGATAGAGGGTACATACCTCAATATCATAAAAGCCATCTATGAAAAACCCACAAGGAATATCATTCTCAATGGGAAAAACCTGAGAGTTTCCCCCCTAAGGTCAGGAACATGGCAGGGATGTCCACTATCACCACTGCTATTCAACATAGTATTAGAAGTCCTAGCCACAGCAATCAGACAACAAAAAGAAATAAAAGACATCCAAATCAGCAAAGAAGAAGTCAAACTCTCACTCTTTGTAGAGGATATGATACTTTATGTGGAAAACCCAAAAGACTCCACCCCAAAACCGCTAGAACACAGACAGGAATTCAGTAAAGTGGCAGGATATAAAATCAATGCACAGACATCAGTGGCATTCCTATATACCAACAACAAGACAGAAGAAAGTAATTAAGGAGTTTATCCCATTCACAACTGCACCCAAAACTATAAGATACCTAGGAATCAATCTAACCAAAGAGGCAAAGGATCTGTACTCAGAAAACTATAAAATACTCATGAAAGAAATTGAGGAAGACACAAAGAAATGGAAAAACATTCCATGCTCATGGATTGGAAGAACAAATATTGTGAAGATGTCAATGCTACCTAGAGCAGTCTACACATTTAAAGCAATCCCTATCAAAATACCATCTACTTTTATCAAAGAAATGGAGCAAATAATCCTAAAATTTGTATGGAGAAGACCCCGAACAGCCAGAGGAATGTTGAAAAAGAAAAACAAAGCTGGCGGCATCACAATTCGAGACTTCAAGCTCTATTACAAAGCCGTAATCATCAAGACAGTTTGGTACTAGCACAAAAACAGACACATAGATCAATGGAACAGAATAGAGAGCCCAGAAATGGACCCTCAACTCTACGGTCAACTAATCTTCGACAAAGCAGGAAAGAATGTCCAGTGGAAAAAAGACAGTCTCTTCAATAAATGGTGTTGGGAAAATTGGACAGCCACATGCAGAAGAATGAAACTGGACCATTTCCTTACACCACACACAAAAATAGACTCCAAATGGTTGAAAGACCTAAATGTGAGACAGGAGTCCATCAAAATCCTAAAGGAGAAGAGAGGCAGCAACCTCTTCGACCTCAGCCGCAGCAACTTCTTCCTAGAACCATCGCCAGAGGCAAGGGAAACAAGGACAAAAATCAACTACTGAGACTTCACCAAGATAAAAAGCTTTTGCAAAGCAAAAGAAACAGTTCACAAAACCAAAAGACAACCTACAGAATGGGAGGAGATATTTGCAAATGACATATGACATAAAGGACTAGTATCCAAAATCTATAAAGAACTTATCAAACTCAACACCCAAAGAACAAATGATCCAATCAAGAAATGGGCAGAAGACATGAACAGACATTTTCCAAAGAAGACATCCAAATGGCCAACAGACACATGAAAAAGTGCTCAGCATCGCTCAGCATCAGGGAAATCCAAATCAAAACCTCAATGAGATATCACCTCACACCAGTCAGAATGGCTAAAATTAACAAGTCAGGAAGTGACAGATGTTGATGAGGATGCAGAGAAAGGGAAACCCTCCTACACTGTTGGTGGGAACGCAAGCTGGTGCAGCCATTCCGGAAAACAGTATGGAGGTTCCTCAAAAAGTTGAAAATAGAGCTACCATATGACCCAGCAATTGCACTACTGGGTATTTACTCCAAAGATACAACTGTAGGGATCCAAAGGGGTACATGCTCCCCAATGTTTATAGCAGCAATGTCCACAATAACCAAACTGTGGAAAGAGCCAAGATGTCCACTGACAGATGAATGGATAAAGAAGATGTGGTATATATATATACAATGGAGGATTATGCAGCCATCAAAAAGAATGAAATCTTGCCATTTGCAAGGACTTGGATGGAACTGGAGGGTGTTATGCTGAGCGAAATAAGTCAATCAGAGAAAGACATGTATCATATGACCTCACTGATAGGAGGAATTCTTAATCTCAGGAAACAAACTGAGGGTTGCTGGAGTGGTGGGGGGTGGGGGGGATGGGGTGGCTGGCTGATAGACATTGGGGAGGGTATGTGCTATGGTGAGCGCTGTGAATTGTGCAAGACTGTTGAATCACAGACCTGTACCTCTGAAACAAAAATACATTATATGTTAAAAAAAAAAAAAAAGAAGAAAAAGAAGATAGCAGGAAGGGAAAAATTATGGAGAGGAAATTGGAGGGGGAGATGAACCATGAGAGACTATGGACTCTGAGAAACAAACTGAGGGTTCTAGAGGGGAGGGGGGCGGGGGGATGGGTTAGCCTGGTGTCGGGTATTAAAGAGGGCACGTACTGCATGGAGCACTAGGTGCTTACGCAGACAATGAATCATGGAACACTACATCAAAAACTAATGATGTAATGTATGGTGATTAACATAACAATAAAATAAAATTAAAAAAAAGAAAAGTATTGTTAGATATGGTTAGAATTTCTCTACAGATATAAATTTGACAATGATAAATAATATTTAAGCTTTGCAAAAATCACATATTATTATTATTTTCAACTTACAAATGTGAAAACTGAAAAATTAGAGAGATTAAGATCTGGAAGGAATAGTGCCAAGACACAATGCCAAGTCTTCTGACTCACCGTACTAATGGATTAATGGTGAAGTGATGTGGATTATAATCCAGGGTCTACCACTAATTATCTCCAGACCTTTATTTAATAAGTGCCAAGGAAATCATCTAACCAGTGTGGCCCCATTTCATTACTCTAATGTTACGGTAAGGTTAAACCAAATGTTCCAAACTCAGACTCTTATAGGAGGCCAATAGATATGTGTATAAATGAAGCACGCCGCATGTGGATTTCTTCAAACCAGACAGTGCATGTCCTGTCTAAAAGTGCCCCTCAATGCTCAGCTCAAATCAATTATTGTACCATGTTGCCAGTTCTTCAATATTTTTCAAAAGAAACATGAACTCTGGACTTCTTTATAAAATCACCTAATCTGTAATTTAATGCAAATGTTTAAAAACACTGTGGAGACCAAACATGTCAGGCCACATTTAGCCCTTTTCTACTTTTAAACTAGTATCAGAGAGAGCCTTCCTTCCTTGAACTTCGGATGCAAACCATTTATTAGGCATCTACCAATAAAAGAGCAACATGAATAAATGAAGATTTGTATATATGTGGCTATGGATGGTACTTTTTGTCTTTTAAATGTAAGCACATTACATATTTTGATATAAGAAATAAGCTAACAAAATTACAGTACTTTGTATCAAAACTTGCTTTCTCTTCTCAATTAAATGGAATGTAGAACTTTATCTGCCACCTCAGAGTTTCAAAATTTAATCTGTTTATGTAACTCACAGATTCACACTTTCTAATCTAGAGGTAACAGTTGGGCTTAACGCATGTTCTGGTTTAAAATAAAGATTGTATTTCAGTCCCTCTTGCAGTAAAGTACAGGCGACAACAACAACAAAATAATAATTTTTAAAAAAGTAATATCTGAATGAAATTATGAGTTAAATATACTAGGTAGTAATATTGGCAGCATAAAGCCAATTTAATTTGCCTTCTTCACTGGGTGCCTTGGTATTAAAAAATAAACATTTTAATAGGTATTTAGGTAGAATTATACATACTCAAAGTATTTAGCTCCAATCATTTTCAAGTAAAATAGATTATTTATTTATGTTGCAAAGCACTGATCAAAAGCAGATTTAATTATTTTGGAGGAGTAAAACATATGAGTTAGTTTGTAGAAATAAAAGTATTTAATTGCGGGAATTTGGGGGAAGAGTGTATATGACATTACAAGACTGGAGAAGCAGCCCAAACAAGGAAGAGGGGAGTCAAGGAGTTGGAGGACCCAAGGGCACGTTTGAGTTTAGAGTTCAGTCAGGCAGAGCAGTGGTGCTTCCTTATGTTGATGACATCATACCAAGAAAAGCAATATGTAAATGACTGAAATAGCCACTGGACGAAGAGGAACATATGTTCTAGCCAGGACAGCTACCTTATATTAAGGAATTTTTTGACTTTGAAAAAAACAAGGGCAACAAAAGCAAAAATAAACCAATGGCCCACTGGGCTACATCAAACTAAAAAGCTTCTGGAGAGTGAAGGAAAGCACCAAAAAAATGAAAAAGCTATCAAATAGGAGAAAATATCTGCAAATCATATGCCTGATAAGGGGTTAATATCCAAAATATATAAAAAGCTCATACAATACCAAAAAAAAAATCTGATTTAAAAATAGGCAGAGGACCTGAATAGACATTTTTCCAAAAAAGACATATAGATGGCCAAATGACACATGAAAAAATGCTCAATATCACTAATTAGGGAAATGTAAATCAAAACCACAATGAGCTATCACCTCACACCTGTTCACCTGTTAGAATGGCTATTACCAAAAAGACAATATATAACAAGTGTTGTCAAGGATGCGGAGGAAAGAATCTTTTTGCACTGTTGGTGGGAATGTAAATGCAACAACTACGGAAAACAGTATGACATGTTTTCAAAAACTTAAAAACAGGGGCACCTGGGTGGCTCAGTTGGTTGAGAGGCTTGGTTTTGGCTCATGTTATGATCTCGGGGTCTGGGATTGAGCCCCACCTTGGGCTCCACTCTCAAGTGGAATCTGCTTGGGATTCTCTCCCTCTCCATTCGCCCCTCCCTTCCCCACTCACACAGGCAAACACAAGTGCTCATGTGCACTCTCTCTCAAATAAATTTTTAAAAACTGAATTATAAAAAACTTAAAGATAGAACTACCATAGGATCTAGCAATTCGACTTCTAGATATTTATCCAAAAAAACAAAAAAACATTAATTCAAAAAGATATATGTACCCCCATGTTCACTGCAGCATTATTTACAGGAACCAAGACATGGGGGGCACCTGGGTGGCTCAGATGGTTAAGCAACTGCCTTCAGCTCAGGTCATGATGCTGGAGTCCTGGGATCAAGTCCCACATCGGGCTCCCTGCTCAGCAGGGAGTCTGCTTCTCCCTCTGACCCTCTTCCCTCTCATGCTATCTCTCATTCTCTCTCTCTCAAATAAATAAATAAAATCTTTAAAAAAAAAAAGATCTGTTTAGAAAAAAAAAAAAAGAACCAAGACATGGAAGCAACCTAAGTGTCCATAGATGCATTAATGGATAAAGAAAATGTGGTATATGTATATATGTATACAATGGGATGTTATTCAGCCATAAAAAAGAATGAAATCATGCCATTTGTAAACAACATATAGACCTTGAGGGCATTATGCTAGGTGAAATAAGTCAGACAGAGAAAGACCAATACTATATGACCTTACATATATGTGGAATCTCAAACAAACAAAGAATTCATAGATACAAAGAATGACCACAGGCGGAGGGCAGGGGTAGATAAATTGGTAAAGGTATTCAAAAAGTATAAGCTTCTACTTTTAAGAGGAATAAGTTCTGAAGATACAATATACAAAATGTTGATTAGAGTTAATAATACTTTATTGTATATTTGGAAGTGGCTAAGAGAATAGATTTAAAAGTTCTCAGTACACACTAAAAATTATGACTATGTGAGGTGATGGATGTGTCAACTAACCTTATTGTGGTAATCATTTCACAATATATGCATATCTCAAATCAATACATTGTATGCTTTAAACTAATACAATGTTATGTGTCAATTTTATCTCAGTAAAACTTGAATAAAAGCTTTGAAATTTAAAAAAGTAAAATTACTGTATTGTCAGTTTTATACAGTGCAATAAATAGTTAAAAACATTAGGTTCAAAATCAGTTGGACTTAAGTCTGAATCTGAACTCTATCACTGATTAGATGTGTATCCATCCACAAGTTATTTACCTCTCATCTGTTACACACCTAACAGATAAAATAGTAAATAGAGTACTTTGAACAATAAATACGTGGATCTTTAAAAGCAACTCAAAATGGTAGCTGCTATTACTGTGTTCTTTTCTACTTAGTATTATACAGATATTATTCTATGTTCAATATTTTTTCATAAATGTCACTCAGAAAACATTTACCATAAACTTTATGTAATGGTATATTGCACTTCAGATAGTGAACATTCAGATATCTGTAACATAGTTGCTAATGAGGAAAAGCCTCATTGAGTAGAACCCTCATCACCCAAACTGGAATTATTTAACATGAATATGAGAAAATGTTCCAGAAGATGCTAAACTCAACTAAATTAAGTTTATCTAATTGCTACAAGAGCAAAGACTTGTTTTTTTCTAATACTAATATCTGAAAACTTCACCAATGTCAAGAATATAGCCATTTTCCATTGAAGTTATGTAAGAATAACATACATATATAGCAATACCTGTTGCTCTTCCAGGATCACTATGTAACAAGTGTTGCTGATTTTAATAATGACATTGCAACATTCCATGAATTATATTTCCTGATGTATAACTAAGAGAATGTTGCCACCTGTATATTGTAGAGTTTTCCCTTCAAAATGAATATTCCACCTGAATTCATTAAAAATAATTCAGACTCTAATATCCACATTTCCAAACTTCTCTAGGAAAATACATAAATAGGATCAATCCATTCTTCTGCTACAATTTTTAATAATTCCAAATGACTGGAAAATCAAAATTCCCTATTTTGATATTCAAAATCTTTAATAACTTAGTTTCAATCTATCATAATCATCCTCACATTCCACCATAAACCACTCAGCCTATCTACTCTGTATTCTATCATGAATCCATGACTGATTGTGGATTAATCCATAAACACATCCTATATCCCTTGCTTCTATCCCTGTAATCATGCCCTCTCTTCTCACATTCTATCATCATCTCCTGCTCAACCTTCTGAAATTTATGTATTTTTCAAGAACCCTAAATAACTTTGTCTACGAAGAGTTCCTCAAGCCTTTGTAGCTGAAATTAATCATCCTTTCACAAAACTTTAATAGTATTTGCATTGTATTTCCTTTTGGGTACATATTTCAACTTTCAATTATAAACATTTAGGAATATAATTATTCTCATAAAGAGTATAAGCTTGATCATTTTTAATTCTAAATGCTTAGAACAGTTCCTTGAATATAATAAATATCTGATATACTGATGAATTTTATTCAATTGCATGCCCTGCAATCATTATTACCATCTCTTAATAAGCAAGAATGTAAAGAAAATATTATAGTCACAAACATGTCAACAAATGGCAAATAGATCAGCACAGAAAATTTCTGTGCATGAAGTCAGTACTTCAATACAGTGGATAATTGTTCACCCAATCAAATCTTCTTTTTAAAGATTTCTTTATTTGAGAGAGAGAGAGAGAATGCATGTGCAAGCGGGGGGAGGAGCAGAAGGAGAGAGAGAAGCAGACTCCCCACTGAGTGCAGAGCCTGAGACATGGGGCTTGATCCTGGGACCCTGAGATCATGACGTGAACTGAAGTCAGACACTTAACTGATAGAGCTACCCAAGTGCCCCCACCCAGTCAAATCTTTAAAAATTATGATAATGGCAGGTAACCAAGTATCAGCACTATAACTACACTATTTCAAATATTAAATAAAAGAAACATAACACTGATACTAACCAATATCCAAGAGAAATATTTAACATAATGATACCAAGAAACTACTTATATCAAATTAAGTAATCATTTGCCAATATTAAGCAATCTCATTAACTCATTCTTCTAATACGGATAAAAGTTTTTAACATGCATGCAGTTGCACAGAAGAATGGATACTGTGATAAGCTAGAAATTTTAAATGTTAAACTGCAAAAGCAATCAATATTATATAATCATAAAAGATATATGTTGTAGAAATGATCTGGTTGGACACATATATAAATAAATGTAATCCAGTACAGTAAAACTCCAAAATTTCTATATCACTACTGTCATTCATTTGTATAATAATTACTGAGCACTAAAGGGTATGGAAATAAACCTCCTCTCACTGGGCTGACACTCCATAGTCTCAAACAATTGTGTGACCTCTACTACCTCTCTTCTGCTACTAGTTAACACCTGCTTTCTGCTAGGGCTCATGGAGACTCCCCCTCTAAATGTACAGCTCTACACTTGGCAAAGAATGCACAGGAAACCCACAGAAAGACTTCTGCCCCTACCCCAACAGCTTGCTCCTTTTTTGCTCCCTGTTCCACATATTCTAGTTGTTTCAAGCTGCCCTGAATTCTGATCTCAAACTCCTCAGCTCAGCACCCTCCACAGCTAGAGCATGTGGAAATATTTCTATTGGCCCCAGCTAGATACCAAGGGTGAATACCAAGCTCATATTAAATATATTCCTACTTTCAAGGATCTCAGGTCTGTGCTGTGTATTGACAAGTGTCAAAAACAGATGCTTTGTACATTTTGCCCATATTTATAGTTATTTACAGTAGTATGGCACATTCAGTACCAGTTGCTCCAACATGGACAAAATCAGAAATCAGGTTGAATGTTTTCTGAAATTAATTAAGCCAACTTATTTCTTGTCTTTTTATTTTAACCATTTTGACTAAAGGTGTAAAGTGATACCTAATTAGGGTTTTGATTTGCATTTCCCTGATGATTAGAGATGTTGAGCATCTTCTCACGTGTCTGTTGGCCATCTGTATGTTTTCTCTGAAAAAAATGTCTATTCAGGTCCTCTGCCCACTTTTTAATTGGATTTTTTTTTGGAACTGAGTTGCATGAGTTCCTTATATATTTTGGATATTAATCTCTTATCAGATATATCATGTGTATCTTCTCTTATTCAAAAGTCAAGTAGGTTGACTTTTCATTTTGTTGGTTATTTTCCTTCACTGTGCTAAAACTTCCTATTTTGATGCAGTCCTAATAGTTTATTTTTACTTTTGTTTCTCTTGCCTTAGGAGACATATCTAGAAAACTGTTGCAAAGGCCAATGTCAGAGAAAATATTGCTTGTGCTCTGTTCAAGGATTTTTATGATTTTCAGGCCTCACATTGAGTTTTTGTGTTTATTTTCAGCCACTGTAGAAGACAAGTATGGTGGGTCCTCAAAAGATTGAAAATAGAAATACCCTGTAATCTAGTAATTCCACTATGGAGTATCTACCCAAAGAAAATGAAAACACTAATTTGGAATGATATGTGCAACCCTATGTTTATTGCAGCATTATTTATAATAGCCAAGATATGGAAGATGATGGTTGCTAGAGGAGAGCATGATGGGTAAAGGCGACTGCAGATACAAGCTTCCAGTTATGGAATGAATAAGTCACAGAAATAAAAGGCACAACATTAAGAATAAAGTCAATGATATTATAATAGTGATGTATGGTGACAAATGGTAGCTACAGTTGTACTGAACATAGCATAATGTATAAACTTGTCAAATCACTATGTCGTACACCTAAAATGTATAAAACATTGTGTCAACTCTACTCAAATAAAAATTTAATTAAGAAATTTTGTAATTAGATAGGTTTTAAGAGATTGTTTTGCAAATTCTAATTGTCATCCCCACAGAAAAAAAATCAATTGAAAATGAGAAGCTTCATGAACCTGACTGAACTGGTTTTAAAGCTATCTTCTCTATGAAGCACTTCTCAGTTCCTACAATCAGAATCCTTTTCCATGATCCCATTGGACTTACTGTTCTCAGATTATATCATGAGTATAAATTCAACCAACTTCACTTTTTAGCTTTTTGTATGTTTTTCTCCCTCACTTGGTTAATAAGTTCCTTAAAGGTAATTTACAGCTTTGCATGTTCCATAATGCCTATAATAGTGCTCCATGAATAGAAATGCCTTAACAAATGTTCTCTGAATTTTAAAGTTGTATGAAGAAATTCATCTAAATAGAATCTTCAGTTTTTCCTCTAGTCATTTTAAAGCTACTTTAAGTGACTTTTGCTTATTCAGAGAAAATTCAGAATTTAAAATAAAATTATCCATTAATCTTTTTCTAACTTTTTGGCATTTTTATTTTCTAATCTCTTTTTGACAATATACAACCACTTTACATGTAATTGCACTCATAGTTTTAAGACTAAAAATATAACATTTATACTTTTAAGACTAAAAATATACCCTATTTCTTCCTTGATTTTGGTCTTCTTTCTGGATTCAATTCAATCACAAAACTTTTGTTTTCTACCACTGCTAAAACCTACCACTTCTCAGTTTTTATTTCTTTAAATATCTTTCTTTGGCTCTTTTTTGCTTCTTTTTGCTTTTTTGTGCCCTTTCCTTTACTTACTACATGTATAAAAGAGTTGGTTGCTTTGAGAAACACACAACCATCAAGTATGAATATGAAATCACCAACGTTCTTCACCACACACTGAACTTAAGCAATAAAATCTTTTTCCAGCTGAAAGTCTTGTACCAATAATTACTAATAAAATTCATTCCTATAATCTTCAATGAATTGAAGTGAAAAATACTAGAAAACACTTAAGATATCACTCTGTTTGGCTCATGGTTACTATCCTCTTAAAACAATCTGAAACAGGTCATTAATTCTTATCTTTTTTTATATGTCTATCATGCTTAAGATCTGAATACCTGCTTTCTTTCTTTTTTTTTTTTTTAAAGATTTTATTTATTTATTTGACAGAGAGACACAGCGAGAAAGAGAACACAGCAGGGGGAGTGGGAGAGGGAGAAGCAGGCCTCCTGCCGAGCAGGGAGCCCAATGCGGGGCTAGATCCCAGAACCCTGGGATCATGACCTGAGGCGAATGCAGACGCTTAATGACTGAGCCACCCAGGCGCCCTGAATACCTGCTTTCTAAAAATAATGATTGAAATACTGGCGAATGTATTGTTAAATACTGTAATTAGTTTTTCCACATTGGCATTTTAACAATTCTGAAATGTATGTACATTCTATTGTTACTTTAATTTTGTTCATATTGCTCACAATGGAATAAATAATGTTTAATATATTCTCTGGGAAGTCATAAAATCTTTTTGGGAAATATAATGTAATAAGTCTAATAAAACATATTCTTATTTGAAAAAAACTGGCCTTAAGTTTTTCAGTTTACGATGCAAATATCATATTCCCTATTTTGGTTTGTAGGAACAAACAACCTCACATCATAATTAATTAAATATAACATTTTTAGTTTTTTTTAAATTATAATGCAATTTAAATGACTATAAAGATAATCTATTATTAAAATATGATAATTTTCTTATAATATACTCCATTTTGGTGTTTAGATTACTTCCAACATTTCAAAGTTATATATTAAGGTATAATAATCATGTTTATGCATAAATATCAGTATTCACTAAATTATTCCTTGAAGGATTTTCAGAAGCACAATTGTTATATAAAATGGTATGAGTAGGATGGGGGTGAGAATGAGGAGTGACTGCCAATAGGCATGTAAGGTGATAGAAATGTTCTAAAATTGGATTGTGGTGATGTCTGTACAACTCTGTAAGTTACTCAAAATAATTTACTTGTACACTTAAAAGGAGTGAATTGTATGATATGTAAATTACATTTCAATAAAGTTGTTATAATTTTTCAAAAGAAAAAAGAAAATAGGGACATTTTCCAACCAGACATTGAGAGGCATGGAATGAGAAAGGAAAATATAACCCATACATATGGAAAAGAGCAGGCAACAGAAACTGCCAGTGAGAGCAAACAGATGTCAGACTGAACAGAAAAAGACTCCAAACTGGCCATTAAAAATACATTCAAAAAACTAAAAGAAAACCATAATTAGAGAAGTAAATGTAGGTATGATGACAATGTCATATTAAATAGATTATCGGGGTGCCTGGGTGGCCCAGTCGGTTAAGCTCCCAACTCCTAGTTTTGGCTCAGGTCTGATCTCAGGGTCCTAAGATGGAGCCCCACATGGGGCTCAGCACGGAGTCTGCTTGAGTTTTTCTCTCTTCCTCTGTCCCTGCCCCCGTGCTCACTCTCTCTCACTCACTCTCACTGAAATAAGTAACTAAATCTTTAAAAAAGTTATTAAATAGAGAATATCAATTAAGAGAGAAATGCTATAAAAAAAATCCAAATGGAAATTCTAGAGCTGAAAAGTGTAACTGAATTGAAAATTTTTCTACAGGTGCTCAACAAAAGGTTTGAACAGAGGACAGAATTAGCATACATGAAAATAAATTAATAAAGATTATGTAATCCAAAAACCAGAAAGAAAAAAGACTAAGAAAAATTGAAGCCTCAGAGAAATGTGGGAAACAACTAAGTATACCAACATATGCAAAATGGGAATAGCAGAAGTAGAGAAGAAAAAGAGAAAAATACTCAAAAACTTGCTGAACTGAAAACTTCCCCAATTTCTGGAAAACATTAATTTGCACTTTCAGAAAGCCCATGAACTCAAAGAAAAATAAAAGCAAAGAAATCTACAAACAGAAAAATCATAGTAAAAATGCTAGAAGCTAAAGACAAGGAGACAATCTTAAAAGCAGCAAGAGAAAAATGACTCTTCACCTAAAAAAGAACACCAATAAGATCAAAAGTTGACTTCTCACCTAAAAAATGGAGGCCAGAACATAGTGAAATAAAACATTCAAAGTGCTCAAAGAAAAAACTTTTAACCAAGAATTTATATTCAGAAAAGCTATCTGAAAGCAAAATGGAATCAAAAAATAAAAATGGAGGTAATTTGTTGCTATCTGACCCAGCCTACAAGAAATAACAAATAGAGTCCTTCAAATGAAAAGTAAGAAACCCAAAAAATAATTTGCACACACACACACACACACACACAGTGACAAATATTAAAGATAAGTAGAGTAAAATCAAAGATGCATAATCAAATCTCTGAAAAGGAAAACCAAAGTAAGGAAACAACAAATACTAAACAATATTAAAAAAAAATTCTTAAAATTTAAAAAGATGCAAAACTACATACTGAAAGTACACACCACTTATCTGAGAAATCAGCTCCAACAACCAAGACATATCTGGCAAAATTACTAGATATAAAGAAAAAAAAATCCTTTGAACATGTAGGCAAAAAAACAAGTGCCTGATAACAGAAAGGATGTTAGAACTGTCATCAGACTTTCAACAAAACATTTTAACCCAGAAGAAAATCAGTAACATATTTAAGACATTCAAAGAAAGGTTAGTCAAGGATTTTATAAGCAGGCATATGCCTTTCAAGTGTAAACACCCCTAATAAACTAATAATGAAATGCAGTTCTCAAGAAATACTATTCCCATAAGCCCATCTAGAGAAATACACTACAGAGTGAGCTTCAGATAGCCAAAATACATCAATATAAGGAATGTGATGAAACTTAAACATATAAGTACCTAAAGGACTGCAACTAAGAATTTTTTAAACTGAGAATAGTATGTAATAACTACATATACTCACAGTGTAGATCATACCACGTATTAGTCTGTTAGTGTTGCCACAACAAAGTACCAGAGTCTGGGTAGTTTAAACAACAAAAATTTATTTCTTACAATTCTGGGGGCTAGAAGTCTAAAATCAAGGTGTCAGCAGACCTGGTTCCTTCTGAAACCTCTTCTCCCTGTATCTTCATATGGTTTTCCCTCAGTGCATGTTTGTATCCTAATTTCCTCTTATAAGGACACAATTCATATTAAATTAAGACCCACCTTAATAGCCTCACTTAAGTTTAATTACCTCTTTAAAGACCCTATCTCTAAATATGGCCACATTCTAAGCTACTGGGATCTAGGACTTCAGCATAAAAATTTGAGGGGGAATACAATTCAGCCTATAACATACTTAAACTATTAAAAAATGGCAAGGAGAATGAAGAGAACATATGCAAAAAAAAAATTAACTGTTTGCAGTAATAATGTCAGTAGAGTAATATTGGTAGTATTGTTCAGAGACTGTTGTTCATGTAAATATGGGCTTTCTTAATCCTATTACCCTCTGCACACTTGACAACCACTATTCTCAATATAGAAAAAAGGAGATACAGATTTAACTTAGAGAAGGTCAAATTAAAACACAGCAAAGTCCTCAATTTCACACTAATAGAAACTAAGGATTCATCTAATAATGGCTGATTCCAGGACGGAAACAACAAAATGTTCAGAATGAGTCTGAAATACTATCATGGGAAATAGCAAGAAATCTATCAAAGACTACAGGGTCAGGTCAAGGGACTAAGGAACCAATTGGAATAGGCATTCATTGCTCAAAGGTGGGACAATTTTAATTTCAAAAAGGACAGTAATGGCTACAGATTGGAACACTTCAAATACATTTAAATCCATGAGTTTATAATGAAATTTTAAAAACAGTAACTAAAGATCTTTGATTAATGAAGAAAAGAAATTAGGTTATACATTTCCCATCTTGACCATCAGGAAGCATTATTAGACTGAGTTGGTGGAGTAAAAACATGTTAGTATATACAAAATGTTCCAATAATTAGATAAAAACCTTGTAGGAATTACAGATTTTAATTTAAGACCAGTGAGTAAAAATTATATGAACTGGATAATTAAGTCTAAAGGCATTACACTGGTGGGGGGAGGTGGGACCAGGTCACTGGAAAAATAGAACACTTTTCTCACCATCGACTGAAATTCTAATATTTTAAAAATATTATAGCTTTAAAGTAATACACCTGATTTTTTAAAAGATTTTATTTATGTTTTTGAGAGAAAGCACGCGAGAGAGAGAAAGAAAGAGAGAGTGCGCATATGGGGGGACGGGGTGGAGAGGGACAAGCAGACTGCCGGCCGAGCAGGGAGACCGAGGCAGAGCTCGATCCCAGGGCCCCGGGATCATGACCTGAGCCGAAGGCAGAGGCTTAACCGACTGAGCCACTCAGGTGCCCGATTTTTTTTTAAATTTTTATTATGTTATGTTAGTCACCATACATTACATCATTAGTTTTTGATGTAGTGTTCCATGATTCATTGTTTGCATATAACACCCAGTGCTCCATGTAATACCTGCCCTCAATAATACCCATCACTGGGCTAACACATCTCCCCACTCCTTCCCCTCTAGAACCCTCAGTTTGTTTTTCAGAGTCCATCGTCTCACATGGTTCGTCTCCCCAACCGATCCCTACCCCTTCATTTCTCCCTTCCTACTATCTTTTTTTTTTAACATATATTATTTGTTTCAGAAGTACAGATCTGTGATTCAACAGTCTTGCACAATTCACAGCACTCACCATAGCACATACCCTCCCCAATGTCTATCACCCAGCCACCCCATCCCTCCCACCCCCCACCACTCCAGCAACCCTCAGTTTGTTTCCTGAGGTTAAAAATTTCTCATATCAGCGAGGTCATATGACACATGTCTTTCTCTGATTGACTTATTTCGCTCAGCATAACACCCTCCAGTTCCATCCATGTCGTTGCAAATGGCAAGATCCCATTCCTTTTGATGGCTGCATAATATTCCGTTGTGTATATATACCACTTCTTCTTTATCCATTCATCTGTTGATGGACATCCTGGCTCTTTCCATAGTTTGGCTATTGTGGACATTGCTGCTATAAACATTGGGGTGCACGTACCCCTTCGGGTCCCTACATTTGTATCTTTGGGGTAAATACCCAGTAGTGCAATTGCTGGGTCGAAGGGCAGCTCTATTTTCAACTTTTTGAGGAACCTCCATACTGTTTTCCAGAGTGGCTGCACCAGCTTGCATTCTCACCAACAGTGTAGGCGGGTTCCCCTTTCTCCACATCCCCGCCAACATCTGTCGTTTACTGACTTCCTAATTTTAGCCATTCTGACGGGTGTGAGGTGGTATCTCACTGAGGTTTTGATTTGGATTTCCCTGATGCCGAGCGATGTTGAGCAGTTTTTCATGTCTGTTGGCCATTTGAATGTCTTCTTTGGAAAAATGTCTGTGCATATCTTGATTGGATCATTTGTTCTTTGGGTGTTGAGTTTGATATTTTAAAGCAAATATAGCTAAACAAATATGATCACAAGCGGTATATTTTCCACAAAATCACTTTAGAAATAATAGAATGTCCATTACTCAAAACATTCCTTATATCTAGGATTTTTAAGAACATTTTCAGAATTTACAGCATTTTTAAAGATCTTTATTAACAGGTGCTTGCAGTTTGCTGAATTTTTGAAAAAAAATTTAAGTTGTAAACATTTATTACAAATTAAAAATGAGGTTCTTAAAAATCTCAACTTTTCCAGATATGAGACAATTTAAAAACCTTTATAAGTGTATTGAGGAAAACAACCTTTTAAAAAAAATGTTTGCCATTATCAAAAAAGAGACGTCTTTAGGTAAAGATAATAAAAACTCCAGTCTGCAGAAATATGCAGAAAGTTTTAATTATCTGGTCAATGAACAAAAATCAAGCACTTGAAATCTTCAGCTCCAACCTTCTGTTATTTTTTATTGCAGCAACTTTGTATTCACTTCCTCTTGTTGGATGATTAAACCAATGGTAAGATGACAGCAGAGATGGTAAGCCTGCATTTACTCAGCCCTACACAGCCTTGGTAGGGGACTAATTCTCCACTGGTGGACCAGCAGCTTTGTCTCTTTGCCATCTTGTCACTTAGGGCTTTCTGGGCTTCTGTGTTGTGGTAACTGAAGTTGTAGCAGTACAGATGTTGAGGTGGCTGCTGAACTTGGGTCTCATCTCCTTGATGTTCCTTAACTCTTTCACTGCCATCCTCTTTAGGCTATCTTTGGCAAGGAGGGCCCCTGTGGAATAGTCATTTATAACGCCAATGCATATTCTGTCTCACTAGTCTACCTTGCTCTCCCGCACCCTGGTCATCAGCACCCTCCATCACTTCTCCCCGCACAGGAAGGTGGGAATACTCTGGTCAAAACCCATCGGGTTTCCACACGTACTAAAGTGGGCACCATTTGCAGTGGCCTGCATTAGGGCCTGGCCTTCAGGAGCACTTTCCGATCCTGCATTCTTTTCCCCATTCTCATTATTCTGGAAATTCTACTGGTAATTGCGTGGAGGACCCCTGCAACATGGATAGTGTTCATAATTTAGCAGGTTACAGCCTGCTGCACATTTACTGCCTTGCACTGGAAATCTACCAGGGCCTGTAACATTTGTTGCCTTGCACCCGTTTTATCCTTTCAATGATATCAAACTCGACACGCTCTCCATCTTGTATTCTACAAAGGTACTTCCTGGGGTTATTCTTTTTTATGGCAGTCTGGTGTACAAATACATATTTGGTGTCATTCCTGTTGATTAAACCATATCTGTTTCTTATGCTGAACCATTTTACTGTTCCCAAAAACTTCCTTGTGATGAACGTGACCCTTCAGGCACTGCCAATATGAGGCCGCCCTTGCTGCCGTTCGCTTTGAGGCTAGATCTCGGCCTCGCTGCTCAAGCTTGCAGTGATGGTGAGCGGGGCCAGCAGCAGCAGTGGTGGTTCTTGGTGAGGAGAAGGTGGACAGGAGAGCTGCTCAGGGCTCTCTGGGATCCGCTCTCCACTTCCACTATTGATCGAAATCTGCAGCATTTTAAATTACATTTTTGAAGGCAAACTGTCATTCTCAAGGGATGGATTTAATTTTTGGAAAAAAAAAAACAACTTGAAGCCATGTCTGATGAATTAATAGGTGTCACAAAATGATCTATTATCAAAAATATAGCATAGCTCTAAAGTAATGAGAACTGTTTTCTTGTGTCACTTAAAGACTGACCCTTCAAAAGTAATTCCAAAAGAATTGCAACTAACTTGAAAAATGGTAGCATACTTTGAGTATGTTCATATCATCCTAAAGATACTGACTAAAATGAAAAATCATTTAAAGTGTGACAGTTTAAAAATAAAGCTTCACTATTTTGCAGAGAAAGTTTACATAATCATATTCATATGCACATAAGTACATATTACTCAGAGGTTTTTCTATGAATTTTTATTTACAAATATACTGAGCATAAATAAATGTATACAACAGTAAAAGCAAATAATCAGGAGACCAGAAAAAAACAGCTACATATAAACAGTTCTTCAAAAGGATAAAATGATGGAAATGGGAGTTATAGAATATTATAAAGGTAGAGAGATAAGTCTTGTTACACAATGTAGTAGAACGACACAAGCAAAACTAAACTGTACTTTCAATCATAAATTAACGTTTCTCTTTCAATTCTGAAAAAAAAAATACTACTGTCTTCATGACATAAAGGACTTTTCACCCATTTCAACTAACTGTAAGGTGATAATCAAGATCACCCATGACCTCCATGGTGCTAAATCCAATAGTCATTTCTCGGTCCTGAATTTACTTAACCTGTCAGCAGCATTTGAAAATTAATCACCTCCTCTTACTTTAAAAACATCCAGGACACCATACTCTCCTGCATTTTCTTCTTACTCCTTTACTCTCCTTCTAATTTTCCCTTACTAGGTCCTTCTCATCTCCACAACCTGCAAACTTTGGCTTTTCCAAGGAGCCATTACTCAGTCATCTTTTATCTCCGAACTCACTTCACTGGTATCTAAATCCAGTCTCATAGCTTTAAATCCTGTCTATATCCTACCAATGCTAAAGTTCCATCTCCAACCTAGACATCCCCCCCACAAACTGCAGGCTTATATCACTTCTCCATTTAGATGTCTAACTGGCCTCTCAAACATCATATGTCCAAAACCAAACCTTGACCTTCTTCCCCAAAATTTGGTCTTTCCAAATCTTTCCTATCTTAGTAAATAAAAAACCCATCAATTCAATTGTTCAGGCTAAAATAATTGGGTCACCTTTGAATCTTCTCTTGCACCTTTAGTCCACATTCCTAGGGACAGAAAATGCTACTGGATTTACCTCCAAAATATATGCAAAACCTGACCTCTTAGAGTATTATTTTAGGTATAGCTTATCAAAACTCCAACCAAGTTCCACTACTTTCTACTGCTATCAGCCTTGTCTAAATTCCCTCTATCCTCGTCACAGTGAAACACAATCAGTGTTTGTTAACCTATCAAGTAAGATCCTATTAAGTGGCCTTTATATTTGCTCTCCCATGTGCTCTGAGAGCTCTCCCCCAAATATTCACCTGATTGACATCAACTTCACCTCCTTGAAGTCTTTAGTGCAATCTCCTCTAACACTCTATAAAAACTGCAGTCCACCATTTTCCGTCATTTTTACATGCTTTATTTTTCCCATAGCAATTCCCACCATCTAGCACACTATCTCTTTTTTTGGTTTTTGTCTGTCCCCTCCCATGATAATGTACATTCTCCTTCTCCCCAATAAAGGCAGGAATTTTTGTCTGTTTTGTTCACTGTCATATCCCTAGCACCCAGAACATCTAGAACAGTGCCAATAAACAATATTTAATAATATTTACTAAAAGAATAAATGGATAAATCAATGAATGCCTCTTACTCATATCTAGTTTACCTTCTCTCCATTAATTTGCATTACTTTATTTTGTTTCTCCTTTCCACTGAGTATATGTAGAATATATGTTATCTTTCATTTCAAAAAGAAGTCTATATAGCATAGGGAAATTAAATACTGGATACTTAACATTTCAAGAAAAGATATATGACTTTGAATTTGTTAATTTCATTCTGGCTATTGAATTTCAGTCAATATTTTTATATCCCACAGATATTTTTTAAAATATGAAAAGTTTGCATTTATATCCCCTCCCAGAACCTTCTATTAGAGCTGCCATATATATTAAATTTATGTATATTATAAACCAATAAATGACAATATAATTTTTGCTTTAATCAGTAGTATATGTCTTAAAGAAAATAAGAAAAAAGATATTTTATTTATCCATATATTTATCGTTCTGAATGTTTTCATTCATTCATTCTTAATGATCCAAGTTTCTTTCTTCAGAATTCTGGGTTGACAGGTTCTGTTCCAGCTCTATGGTTTCCCTGACTTTATCTGCCTTGGAGTTTACATAGTTCCTTCAATCTATAAATATGTTTGTTTGTTTGTTTTAAGAAATTTGGGAAGTTCTCTACCATTATTTCCTCATATTTTTTCTGGGCCTTTCTCTTATACGTTGCATATGACATTGCAAAACCACCCCATACAGCTCTATGGTTTTCTTCTTTTCCCCCTAAATCTTTTCTCTCTCTTCTAATGGTTCTGTCAACCTATATCCAAGTTTATTTATTTCTCTATCATATCAATTTTGCTAATAATAAACCCATACAGTGGATTTTTTTAACTTCAGATGTATTTTTCAGTTCTAAAATTTCCACTTTTTAAAAATTTTGTGGCTGATAATTCCCAGTTCATTACAAGCAAATTTTTTTAACCTCACTAGTTATAATAGCTCCCTAAAAGTGCTCACATAATAATTCCATGATTCTGGGTTACCTGGGAATTGGTATGTGCTGATTTTCCCTTTCCTTGAGAATAAGTCACATTTTCCTGGCTTCTCATAGGATGAGCAATTCTGGATTATATGCTGGCCATGGTGAAAATTATTCTGTAGAGACCATACTGTTCTGCAAAGTATTTGTTTTTGTTTCGTGGGGTCATTTTCTTGCTTAGATACAATTACAGACTGTCATACCTCCTATGTATGGTATCTCAGATCTCAGTTCAGTTCTTGAAGCCTTATTTACAATCTATTAACAGTTTGTCATGATCACCATGGTTTCAGGAGTTGGTCAGAGATTCAAGCTGAGTTTTTTTAAAATACAGAATTCAGATTCTTTTCTGGCTGTCTCTTTTCTGAGGTTGCCCATTAATCTCCATGTGATGTTGATTGGCCAAGTACTGTTTACCTTAATTTTTCTGGCCAGAAAGTTTTTCTATCAGAGTAAAAAATGGAGAATTCAGCCCATGCTGACCACTTGTTTCATGTTTTAACCTCTCTAAAACCTGGAGGCATTTATTCAGTCTTTAGAGCCCTCACATAGTTGTTTTCTGTATAATGTACAGAATTTTAAGAGGTTATTATGGGAATATCACCTTCTTAGGAGCTTGCCTATCCAGGCAAGTATCAGAAACCCTCCAAAGTGATTTTTTTAATGATTTTTAATTATGTATTTGAGAGAGAGAGAATGCGTGCACAAGCAGGGGGAGGAGCAAAAGGAGAGGGAGAAGCAGACTCCCCGCTGAGCAGGGAGCCCAATAATGTGGGGCTCGATCCCAGGACTCTGGGATCATGACCTGAGCCGAAGGTAGACGCTTAACCAACTGAGCCACCCAGGTGCCCCTCCAAAGTGATTTTTAATTTTGGAGGCTGTTCCATACATTTTCTCTGTATCAGATCTTTATCATAATATAATAAACTGATAAAGAATCATTATGCTATCATTTTCTTGAATGGAGAACAAAACACAAAGCTTAATATTGAAAAATTTAGCAATGGAGATGAACTACTTGCCACAAGAGGCTCTAAGATAATTAGGAAGTGTCCAATAACAATTATAAAATATCAAAACTTTAAAATCTGCTTTGCAAGTTTATGTCAAAAAGCCACTGTATGTATAAGACTTTATAATCTTGTAGACACTGAATAACCCTATCAAATAGAGCTCCACAATACACTTCACTCACAGTAAATTTTTCTATACTAGACAAAGTTACAATGATAAATTCTGTTGTTTTACAAATTACTTCCAAATCTAATGATTTATTTGATTAGTAATAGTATCTCCTTTTATTTACTGTTTCCCTAAAATAACTAAGTGCAAAATATTCACTGACAAACTCTATTGCTCAAAACCAGACATTTCACAGAAAGAAAATTACCTAATACTCTAATGGTCAGCAAGTCAAAAATCACACAGGCCAGAATGCATAGTATATATAGTTTGAGGATATTATTTTGGGAATTAATTTATTTTATTTCAGGGCCCAGATGTTGACATGCTATCTACATTAAGCCCAGAATCATAGGGAATACTGACAATTACACTTATTGGAAGCTCCATATTACGTACATCAATGAATATAAATACATTATTATATAACAATAATTCTAGCTTCATCTGTGATTTAAGCCAAATGTCAACTAGTTATTATATCCTGAACACCATAAAAGTTCCACTGCAACTCTCTACCCCTTCAACTCATAGAAAGTGACTGCCTCCTACTCTACCCAAGAAAATTGAGACTATTATGTGCAAACCACTTCAGCTTTTTTCCTTGTCATAACACAATCTGGTCTTCATTTGTATCCTTTCCTCTTTCCCTTCATTCTCTGAATTTCTAGAAAACAACTTTAATATCAAAAATTTTTACAGATGCCTGTCCTGATAGTAATTCTATTTTTAATATTTACAAATTGAGAAAATACATATACACCCATGTATTTACAGTCTATTTCCATTAATAACACAGGGCTCAGGGGGCACCTGGGTGGCAGAGTCGGTTGAGCATCGACTCTTGGTTTCGATTCAGGTCATGATCTCAGGGTTGTGAGAATGAGCCCCAGAGCTCCACGCTCGGCAAGGATTTGGCTTGGGACTCTCTCTCCCTTCGCCTTTCTCTCCCCTACTCTAAAATAAATAAATAAATCTTAAAAAAAAAAAAAACAAGGGGCTCAGTGGGCTATACCCATAGACTGGGAACTTTCAAAACTTAATAAAATACTTTTTCATGCAATGCCCAAAATTTAGAGGTATTTTCTTTTAAAAGTTCTGACTTTGATATAGGTACTCTATTGACTACGTTAGGATGCTAGGAATACCTTCTCTATCACGTGAGTATTTGTGTATACAACACAGTGACACAGGGTTACTACTCATTTTCACTTTTGCTATAAAAGACTATGATGAGAAAGAGCCATATGACAAATTACTAAGTTTGCAAAGTGGTTCAAGACAATGTTTGCTCCTTTCTAAATAAGAGAATTACATAACTTGTTTATATTTAGTCCTTTTCTTTTTTCCTGCCAGGAAGCTCCCGTCAATTTTAAAATTGCACTATAGCAGTCATATTGGATTCATAATTTGCATATCTGTTTTTTCTTAATTTCTATCTTAATTATGCATCATTGATTTGATTCACTTAATATCATTCTGGCAGTGCTTGAAGAAAGCCACTTCAAATATTTTAGGCCAAGCCAAAGAAGTACAAAAGGAGGCAGAATGTATATTAATCCAAAAATCTGAATTACAGAAACATTCCTGTGCAAAGCCAATACATGGCAGAACTAGGACCTAAACCAAAGGACGCACACAAGAAAAAGTGCTATATGAGCACAAATTCATTTCTAGGGATAGTAAAATTAATGATATGGACAAAAGATGGTAGCAAGTATTTCCACCTTGACATAAAAATGACAGCATTATTGTCATTTAATATTATTGTGATTATTTTAAAATCACTGGGAACAGAAATATTTTAGTACCCCTTTTTTCATAATATAATCTTCACACTGATTATCTAAACACTAAATTTTTTAAAAAAGCAGCTCCTCCATGCAAGACATGTACTTCTTCAGAATTATAAATACTTTGACTTACACTGCATGATTTTCTCTCAGCTCCAAACAGTTTGGGATGTCACAACTCCTAATGTGATTAAAATAAAACTCGTATTTCCCTAGCCAGGGGTACCGCACATTAAAAACTAATTCATATATGTGAATGCAATATCTAGCCTAAATAAGTCTTCATTTTGAAAGTTAAAAAACAGAATATGATAAATCATATTAAATAACTGATTTTGTAAAATTCAGATACTCACTACTATACTGACCTTCTCTGCCTATTGTAAAGGATGAGAAAAAGTAAAAACTAAAACTGAATTAATTTCAGCCACATGTGATTTTATACCATTTTCCTTTTAAATCTTTATTCTTTCCAAATTATCTCTAATTTGAACAATAATGGTCATTTCATTTGTTCATTATGTATTTCAAAATTTGAGATTTTAAGTACCACATTAAGCAATATGGTTTTATAAAATTTATTATTTCAGAATTATGTTAACAAAAGCCATGGCTTTCATATTAGAAAATAGTCTAAAGAATTTTCAAAGTTCATGAAAGGAAAATAGTGAAAAAGAGAAAAAGCACCTTTGAAACAAAATGAAACCTGTAATAACAGCTGAGTTCCAAAAAACAGAGACAACTTTTAAATCACATTGAAGAAAGATTATCGCTATACGTTATATTGTATCACATTTCACAGAGAATTCACATAAAACTTTCCATAGGATTTGTAATAAGATAGTTATTACTACCTTATATCCAGGTCCTAACTGATGAATTGCAAATATCTGCGCAGGGTTGAGCGCTTCACTGAATACATACACGGCACCAAGTTGACCACAGAACACCCTATTTGCATCAGCAGTTTCTGAAGATCCGAGAAAGCACTTGTCATAGCTCTATTTTTAAAAAGTCATAAAAAAATCAATGTATTATTTTGTAATGATAAAATATTTAAGGATACCTGCCTTCACTGTCATGAATACCTTAAAATATAACAATAATAACAGAAGAAAGCATCATTTAAGACTTTATGGAGTATTTAAATAACAAAGGCCAGCTAAAGATTTTTAGAAAAAGTAAAGCAGTTAAATATTTTGTATCTATAGAAAAGCAAAACAAACAATAATCATCTATTCATTAATCACGTAACCACTTTAGAAATGTTATACTTAAAGGCAAAAGTGCTTATAATTTTATTTACAAAAGTAAAACTAATTTTAAAACTCTAATGATTTAACAATTGTCCATGTAGAGAGAGATTCATCTGAATCAGAGAATGACTAATCCAAATTTTAACCATAAACACATAAGGCCTAATTTTTGAAACTATCTAATTTCTCCACCAGGGATATATATTACTATTTCTCCACACTAAGTCAAGGACCCTATGAAAATCACTTCCCTCTCTTCAATGAGTAGGCATTATGTAGAACCAAAAAAATAATGATCACTGAAATCTGCCACCTAAAGTAGATAGTATGGTGCTCTCCATCTGGAGAGTTTAAGACATTAAGAAGGCACACTTACCTAGACCCATCTCTGCTTCTTAAAATCTCACCCCAGTTTCCATCCCCCATCCTCACATATTATTCCACACCTTAGCACTAAAAAGCAAGACATTATATATGTATGGTATCCCTCTGGTGCCTCAATAGAATGACAAAATATTTGTGAATGAATTATGAGGACAAAAACTCATCAAATACCCATTCTGTAATTAAAACTATAAGAACTGAAGAATTTACTGCATAATGTTATGTGTACATATGTGTTATTGCCCAGGTCTCTCCATTTTTTGGTGTACTATTGCAAATAATTCAAAAATTTAAGTCTTTCTTTTCTTTCTTTCTCTCCCTCCCTCCTCCTTTCTTTCCTTCCTTCCTTCCTTTTTAAATATAACTGTAGAGTTAGTGACAGTCAACAAAGTCTCTTGGGTTTCTTCCACTCTATAGTAAAAACTCTCCCCTTTGGAAGGCAGATATGAAGCAGAATTTCATCTGTGTATCTAATTCTGATAAAATCATTCTCAAAAATTTACTGACTGTGGCCCAACTATGAGTTTCCAGGGCAGAAAAAGCAAACTTGTCCTATAAATGAACAGACAGTAAATATTCTAACCTTTTCAAGCCACATGCGGTTTCTGTCATATAATCTTTTTTGATTGTTGTTTGTTTGTCTGGATCTTTAAAAAAAGAAAAACCTCTAAAAATGAAAAAAAAAAAAAAAAAAAACCCAAAGATTCTTAGCTCTCAGGTCATGCAAAAACAGGTCAAGGTTCAGATATGGTCTGCAGGGGGTACTCTTCCAACCCATGACTCAGGGAAAAAGCTATGGACTTTGCACACAGTACTATTTAAAAGAATACCAGAGAGAACAAGAAGAGACCCTGCTTTTAAGCAAATTAAAGTCTGGAAAGATATGGACAATACTGAGAGGTGAATTTTGTTAAAAAGAGGCAAGTTTTTATAAAACAAGGTATGCTGGAATGCTCATATGTTATTGGGTTTGGAAGTACTTTTGGTACTAGAAAACATCTTTTACTTTGGTTCTAACAGGTCAGGATAATGACAAGAGAAAGCCCAGAACAGAGTTCTTGAGGTTTTAACTCTAGATATTCTCTATCCAGAATCCAACTGTGTTACCTCCCTCACTACTAACAGGCTAGTCAAAACTAGTATTATGTTTGTTATTATTATAATAAGTCATTTAATTGATCTCCCTTCTTCTGTCATTTTTTCCTTCAGAATATTCTCAATACTGCAGCCTGACTGATATTTTTAAAATATGAACCAGCATTATATCACTTGTCTCCTCAAAACCTTCCAGAGATTTTTAGGCTGGGTAAGATGGGAAAGCCCAGGTATTGTGTTTGCATATAAGGCCCCTACAGGATTTCACCCTCTGCTGTCAATCTAATCTTATCTCTTAACATTATTCTGCCCATTCCTCCCTCTGTTCTAGACATAGTTACTATATGTTATCCTTTCACATCCAAATAAGGTACAAGACACAGTTTTTATTGCTTGAAATTCTAGAAAGAATAGAATACTGCATGGATGTTTTTGACCTAATAATAATTTTTGAGCAATTTTCCTTTTTTTCTTACCACTAATTATCTATTTTAGCAACTTAATTATATTAAATTTAAGACCTAAAAATTCAGTTAACAGAAAAAAACTTTCAAAGTACAACTATTAAGTTTCTACCAAACTATTATACAATTCATGTTATGAACAATGATAGATCACACACTCAAATACATTAAAGCACAGATTAAAAAAAAACTTACATCATTTGTGTTAACATGCCAGGCCATATCACCATAGGATACCAGTTGTCCATTAACATAACACCGAATTTCACTGTTCCTCCATCGATTATAAATGTGGACAATGCTGATCATGTACCACTTAAATAAAAAAAAATTAAAGACCTTAATGTCATGTTTAGTTATTGTCTAAAAAAGCAATCATAACATTCATACCACACTACAAGAAATGCTTGAAAGAATAATAATAATTACACATTTCAACCTTTACACATTACACTATTTCAAGTTCCCCATCTTATTTCTCACTTTGCAGATGAAAGAAGTGACTCATAAACAGTAAATCTGTGATGAAGACAGACCTAGAATGCCTTGAACCCTGGAATGATACTCCTTCTACTATACCAAGATCCAAATATTATGGAAATACAATATATTTGTGTTCATTCATTTAATAACGTGTATTGTGATGTGATGTGATGTGATGCCAGGCATCACAAATAACCAAGTTTGACCAGACAGAGCATAGGTCCAGCTCTCCTGAAATTCATGGTATAATGAAAGAGACACAGATTAGACAAATAAAGATATATAAAATGACGAATAATGAAGACTACTATGAGGGAAAAAATAAAACCAGTGTAAACTGAGAAAGAATAACCTAGGATTCTACTTTGGATTGCATGGTCAGGAAAGACCCGTCAGAGGAAAAACATTTTAACAGTTATAATAAAATTTAGGTGATTTCTATTCCACAATTTAGATTTATTAGGTCCAAGAATAATTATATACTTTTAACCTGATAATGTGTGAATACACATTAAGAATCAAGGAATGAGTTTATATTAAGTTCTAAATTTGTAGTTACTAGGGCCAACCAAAAGCATTTTAAGTGTATATTCTGATATAGAATGGTTTAAGCTCTGTAACAATTTGTAGATCCAACCCTTACTCTTTTGAAAGTTAATAACCTAAGGCTGAGAATACAGAAATATTTTTCTAAAATATAAAAAAATTCCAAAAATTTACAGATACTTGAACAAATATGCCTTCAGTGGTTAAGGAGGTAAAATTAGACTTAATTTCTCCCCCCAAAATAAAAATATATAATACAAATTTTGTTTCCCAAATTACTTAAAAGCACTATTCAATTATTTCATATAGTATATTTTAAAAAACATAAAGCTATAGTAATAATTCTCAACCACTAAAATACTAGTTATTTCAAGGGGTCTGAAAAACTTTGAACAAAATTCAATTTCATTTATTTTGATTCAGAAAATAAAAATAGTGCTCTCAACAACTAATTGAAGACAATAACACAAACAGCATTGTTCCTCAATTATAAAAGTAAAATGTCAGGTCAAACTATTTAATCCCTAAAACACAGGTCTTTTTTAAAGTTGTTTCATTATAGGTAATCTTTAACTCTAATCATTGCAAACTGAATCTTCCACTTGATCAGAAAGCAGTATATATGTTTTTCCTGATTAAAAGCAGAAAAAAAAAACTTTAAAGTCAGTCATTTAATAACTCATATTTCTAAATACTACAAAATTATCAAGAAGAAGCCATAAAAATAGAAGCTTCAAATAAATTTAAGAAAAACCTTATAGTTTACATGAATAAGAATTCAAATTTACCTATACTACCCTCACTGAGTTTAAAAATTTTCCACCAGGATGCCATCTAGGTAACACAGGAAATACAGTCTTTATATTCTGGAGTAAGATTTTTAGAAATTTCAAATTTCTAAATAGAATACATGTAAATAAATGTCTATAAATAGAAGAGGATTTCCAGCTATCCAAATAATATTATTATTATTTGGATAAATAACATTAGATGTATTATTATAGTTACTGCCATACCTAATATAGAAAAAAGCACTTATTTAATAAATATTTATTGAGTTCTTTCTCCTGTGTATGGGATAATTCAGTGTGCTGGGCTGGAAAGTACAAACTTTAAATTCATACAGATATAAACTGAGCTCACCAGGTAAGTAGCTCTACGGCTTCTGGCAAATTACTTAGCCTCTCTGGACCTACTTCCATGTCTTAAAAAAGGAGGAATAATAATACCTACTTTGTGGAGTGACTGTGAATATTACAGATAATTGACAATGTATGAAAATTATAAAGAATAGTTCCTAATACATATCTGGCACCCATAAATAAGATAGCATTAACTAAGTATCTATTTATTTTTTTATCCACTATTTTCCCCAATGAGATTTTTTTCTGCTAGAATTGACGTTATTTATTCCTCAGACTCATTCATTCATTCAAAAAATTTACTGAGCATCTATTTCATGCCAGGTATCCCCCAGACTGTGGGCATACAAAGATAACATATACACCCTTAAGGAGGTTTCACCAGAAAAACAAACATGAAAACAATTATAAAACCATGACAAATATATAAAACACAGATACAGGAGCAAAAGAAGAAATGACTCAGGGCAGAGGGAAAAGACAAGACAAATGGAGAAGGAAGGCTAACAGAGAAGTCACTAAAAGAGTAAAATGAAACTTAAGATTTAGCTTGAAGGTATGAATACAAACTGTTGTGTAAACAGGAGGGAAAGAAACATTCCAGGCAGAAGAATCCTAATACTTCACATAACAGCACAGAGGCCTGACAAAATTTTTCTCCATGTTCAGATTTAGCTGCAATAACAAAGACCAGTTTGTAAAGAGAAGTGCGGGACACCTTTAGTAATTGGCCTTTGTTTTTGCATAATGTGGTTATTACTAGGAATTTTGAGCAGGAAAGTGAAATGATCATCTTCATAGTTTAGGAAAATAACTGGCAGTACTGAGTAGGTGGGATAGTTAGACAAATGTGGTTAAAAACAAAGCTGAAAACTACTACAAAGGTTCAGGTAAGAAAACTATAAAAGCCTAAATTAAGACAAAGGCATTGGTAATTTAAAACAAGGGGGATAGGGACTAATTAACAGAACTGACTGAAGTAATGATACAGAAAAGGGGAGTGTAAGATGGTTTCCGATTTTTCACTTAAATTGGATGAGGTACCATTAACTTGAGATAATTAATACAGTTAGCCACTTAATTAGCCAGATAATAAGATGTGGAGAAGCAATCAGAGTTTGCTTTTGGTCATAACACTGATATTTGATAAAACTGATGAATGAAAAATGAATGCATAGTTGAATGAACAAACTGATCTCAGTGAAGGTCATAGTAGTTACAGGAAAATTAACTTTTCTGTTCTCTTTCCTTGGTATCTTAATATATCCTTTATATATAATAGGCAAGTGCCTTTTAAAACCAAAAAGCCCAAATATATCTTTGACATATTTTAAAAGAAATGGGAGGAAAGTTGTAAACTGTGTATGCATAGGATGGTATGTACTTCTACTGAGGTCTCCATTTAATTAAGACTCAAAAATGTATCTATAAAAGAAAGAAGAAAAAAAACCTGTAATAAGAATTCATAGGAAAGGGGGAGGAGCAAGATGGCAGAGGATTAGGAGACCTAGATTTTGTCTGGTCCCAGGAATTCATCTAGATAGGGATCAAACCATTCTGAACACCTACGAACTCAATCAACAGGAGATTGAGAAAAGAACAGCAGCAACTCTCAGAACAGAAAAGTGACCACATTCTGGAAGGTAGGACGTGCGGAGAAGTGAATCCAAGGCGATATTCAGGAAGATAGACGGTGGGGGGAGGGGGCCTCCATCAGCTGCTACCAGCAAGTGATAGAGCAGGGGAGCACAAAACCGAACTTTTAGAAGTCCCTCTGCTGAGGGACCTCGCTCCGGTGGCTAAGCGGGGGGTGGAAACCTCACAGGACAGTGTGGTCTCAGGACCCTCGGGGCCACAGAAAGACCAGAGATGTCTGAGTGCGGCAGAGCTCTCAGGTATCGGAGCGGGGAAGCTGGCTGCACAGACCGAGCGGAGGAGTGGGCTCTCAGCTCCGGGTTGCCATAAACCCGAATCCACGGCACAGTCAGGCCACTGCTCTTCCAGCAGGGACCCAAAAAGCGGCAGATCCGGGGAGACTTCCCTTCCTCCCCAGGGAGGAACGGCACAGGAGCTCACGGCAGGACTCTGCTGGGTTTGGAAACTCCACACAGGGTCGTGTGCCAGAGATAGAAACACTTGGTCACAGGCCTGGTGAGCAGAAGTGCAGCTGGATACCAGGGAGACAGGAGTGATTGACTGCTTTTCTCTGGCGGCAGACTAAGGAGTGGCGCCCTGAGTTCTCAGGTCCTCTGGGGCAGAGATCGGGAGGCTGCCATTTTCACTCTCGTCCTCCAAAGCTGTACGGTAAGCTTACAGGGAACAAAAGCTCCCGAGAGCAAACCCGAGCAGATTAATTAGCCCAGACTGGCAAGGGCGGGGCAATTCCGCCTCCGGCAAAGACATCTGGGAACCACGGCAACAGGCCCCTCCCCCAGAAGATCACCAAGAACATCCCACCAAGACCAAGTTTACCGATCAATGAGAACGGCAGCACTCCAGCACTAGGGGAATACTGCACATAGAATTCATGGTTTTTTTCCCCTTGATTCTTTAGTCGTTCAAAGTTAATTTTTTAATTTTCTTTTTATTTTTTAAGTTTTTTCCCTTTTTCAACCAACATCTTATCAATCCCTTTTTTGAAAAATCTTTTTTATTTTTCATATTTAGAGTCATATTCTATCCCTTCATAGTAGTTAACCTTATTTTTGGTATATATATAAGTTGTTCTCTCTTTAAAATTTTGGGGTACACTTTCTTCTAACAGACCAAAATATACCCTAAATCTCTAGTGTATGGCTTTGTTCTAGTCTCCAGCCTAAACATATTCTCACCTTTTTTTTTCCAATATCTCTTGTCTTTTTTCTAACTTATCAATTCCTTTTATAAAATATTTTCTAATTTTCATCTTTACAGTCATATTCCATCGCTTCATCGTATTTACCCTTATTTTTGTACATATATAAATTTTTTCTTTAAAATCTTGGGAGGCAGTTTCTTCTAACAAACCAAAATACACCCAAAATCTAGTCTGTGGCACTGATGTATTCACCAGCCTGATCATATTTGATCATATTCATTGTTTTTTAATTTTTCTTTTTCTTTTAATTTTTTCCCTCTTTCCTTTTCTTTTCCCCCGGTTTCAGGTCTCTTCTGATTTCTTTAGTGTATATTTTCCTGGGGCCATTGTTACCCTGTTAGCATTTTGTTCTCTCATTCATCTATTCTTCTCTGGACAAAATGACAAGACGGAAAAAATCACCTCAATAAAAAGAACAAGAGGAAGTACTAACTGCCAGGGACCTAATCAATATGGACATTAGTAAGATGTCGGAACTAGAGTTCAGAATGACAATTTTAAAGATACTAGCTGGGCTTGAAAAAAGCACAGAAGATAGTAGAGAGACCCCTTCTGGAGAAATAAAAGAACTAAAATCTAACAAAGTCGAAATCAAAAAGGCTATTAATGAGGTGCACTCAAAAATGGAGGCTCTAACTGCTACGATAAATGAGACAGAAGAGAGAATTAGTGATATACAAGACCAAATGATGGAAAATAAGGAAACAGAAAAAGAGAGATAAACAACTACTGGATCACGAGGGCAGAATTTGAAAGATAAGTGATACCATAAGACGAAACAATAATAGAATAATTGGGATCCTAAAAGAAGAAGAAAGAGAGAGGGGGGCAGAAGGTATATTGGAGCAAATTATACCAGAAAACTTCCCTAATTTGGGGAAGGAAAAGGCATCAAAATCCAGGAGGCACAGAGAACAACCCTCAAAATCAATAAAAATAGGTCAACACCCCGACATCTAATAGTAAAACTTACGAGTCTCAGGGACAAAGAGAAAATCCTGAAAGCAGCTCGGGAGAAGAGATCTGTAGCCTAAAATGGTAGAAACATTAGATTGGCAACAGACCTATCCACAGAGACCTGGCAGGCCAGAAAGGACTGGCATGATATATTCAGAGCACTAAATGAGAAAAATATGCAGCCAAGAATACTATATCCAGCTAGGCTGTCATTGAAAATAGAAGGAGAGATAAAAAGCTTCCAGGACAAACAAAAACTAAAGGCATTTGCAAACACAAAAGCAGCCGTACAAGAAATATTGAAAGGGGTCCTCTAAGAAAAGAGAGAGCCGAAAAGTAACATAGACCAGAAAGGAACACAGACAATATACAGTAACAGTCACCTTACAGGCAATACAATGGCGATAAATTCATATCTTTCAATAGTTATCCTGAATGTAAATGGACTAAATGCCCGAATCAAAAGACACAGGCTATGAGAATGGACAAAAAAACAAGACCCATCAATATGCTGTCTGCAAGAGACTCATTTTAGACCCAAAGACACCCCCGGATTGAAGATGGGGTGGGAAACCATTTACCATGCTAATGGACACCAAAAGAAAGCTGGGGTGACAATCCTTATATCAGACAAATTAGATTTTAAACCAAAGACTATAATGAGAGATGAGGAAGGACACTATAACCTACCTGAAGGGTCTATCCAACAAGAAGATCTAAGAATTGTATATATCTATGCCCCTAACATGGAAGCAGCCAATTATATAAGCCAATTAATGACAAAAGCAAAGAAACACATTGACAACAATACAATAATAGTGGGGGACTTTAACAACCCCCTCGCTGAAATGGACAGATCATCTAAGCAAAAGATCAACAGGAAATAAAGACTTCAAATGACACATTGGACCAAATGGACTTCACAGACATATTCAGAACATTCCATCCCAAAGCAACAGAATACACATTCTTCTCTAGTGCCCACGGAACATTCTCCAGCATAGATCACATCCTAGGTCACAAATCAGGTCTCAACCGTTACCAAAAGATTGGGATCATTCCCTGCATGTTTTCGGACCACAATGCTTTGAAACTAGAACTCAATCACAAGAGGAAAGTCAGAAAGAACTCAAATCCATGGAGGCTAAAGAAAATCCTACTAAAGAATGAATGGGTCAACCAGGAAATTAAAGAAGAATTAGAAAAATTCATGGAAACTAATGAAAATGAAAACACAACTGTTCAAAATCATTGGGATGCAGCAAAGGCAGTCCTAGGAAAGTATATAGCAATACAAGCCTTTCTCAAGAAACAAGAAAGGTCTCAAATACACAACCTAACTCTACACCTAAAGGAGCTGGAGAAAGAACAGAAAATAAAGCCTAACCACAGCAGGAGAAGAGAAATAATAAAGATCAGAACAGAAATCAATGAAATATAGAAACCAAAAGAACAGTAGAACAGATAAATGAAACTAGGAGCTGGCTCTTTGAAAGAATTAACAAGATTGATAAACCCCTGGCCAGACTTATCAAAAAGAAAAGAGAAAGGACCCAAATCGACAAAATCATGAATGAAAGAGAAGAGATCACAACACCAAAGGAATACAAACAATTTTAAGAACATATTATGAGCAATCATATGCCACCAAATTAGAAAATCTGGAAGAAATGGATGCATTCCTAGAGATGTATCAACTACCAAAACTGAACCAGGAGGAAATACAAATAGTCTGAACCTGAACAGACCTATAACCACTAAGGAAATTGAAGCAGTCATCAAAAATCTCCCAACAAACAAAAGCCCAGGGCCAGATGGCTTCCCAGGGGAATTCTACCAAACATTTCAAGAAGAATTAATACCTATTCTTCTGAAACTGTTCCAAAAACTAGAAATGGAAGGAAAATTTCCAAACTCGTTTTATGAGGCCACCATTACCTTGATCCCCAAACCAGACAAAGACCCCATCAAAAAGGAGAATTACAGACCAATATCCTTGATGAACAGGGATGCAAAAATTCTCACCAAAATACTAGCCAAGAGGATCCAACGGTACATTAAAAGGATTATTTACCACGACCAAGTGGAATATATCCCTGGGCTGCAAGGTTGGTTCAACATCGGTAAATCAATCAATGTGATAAAATACATTAATCAAAGAAAGAACAAGAATCGTATGATCCTCTCAATAGATGCAGAAAAAGCATTTGACAAAGTAAAGCATCCTTTCTTGATCAAGGGATCAAGTATAGGGGTAGAGGGTACATACCTCAATATCATAAAAGCCATCTATGAAAAACCCACAGCAAATATCATTCTCAATGGGGAAAAGCTGAGAGCTTTCCCCCTAAGGTCAGGAACATGGCAGGGATGTCCACTCTCACCACTGCTATTCAACATAGTATTAGAAGTCCTAGCCACAGCAAGCAGACAACAAAAAGAAATAAAAGGCATCCAAATGAGCAAGAAGAAGTCAAACTCTCACTCTTTGCAGATGATATGATACTTTATGTGGAACACCCAAAAGACTCCACCCCAAAACTGCTAGAACTCACAAAGGTTTTCAGTAAAGTGGCAGGATACAAAAAAATAAAGAACAAAGCAGAAATCAATGAAATAGAAACCAGAACAACAGTAGAACAGATCGACGAAACTAGGAGCTGAAATCAGAAATTAGTGGCATTCCTATACACCAACAACAAAACAGAAGAAAAAGAAATGAAGGAGTCCATCCCATTTACATTTGCACCCAAAACCATATGATATCTAGGAATAAATCCAACCAAAGAGGAAAAGAATCTGTACTCAGAAAACTATAAAATACTCATGAAAGAAATTGAGGAAGACACAAAGAAATGGAAAAACGTTCCATGCTCATGGATTAGAAGAACAAATATTGTGAAGATGTCAATGCTATCTAGAGCAATGTACACATTCAAGGCAATCCTTATCAAAATACCATCCACTTTTTTCAACGAAATAGAACAAATAATCCTAAAATTTATATGGAACCAGGAAAGACCCCGAATAGCCAGAGGAATGTTGTAAAAGAAAAGCAAAGCTGGTGGCATCACAATTCCAGACTTCAAGCTCTATTACAAACCTGTAATCATCAAGACAGTATGGTACTGCACAAAAACAGACACACAGATCAATGGAACAGAATAGAGAGCCCAGAAATGGACCCTCAACTCTCAACTCTATGGTCAACTAATCTTCGACAAAGCAGGAAAGAATGTCCAATGGAAAAAAGATAGTCTCTTCAACAAATGGTGTTGGGAAAATTGGACTGCCACATGAAGAAGAATGAAACGGGACCATTTCCTTACACCACACACAAAAATAGACTAAAACTAGTTCAAAGACCTAATTGTGAGAGAGGAGTCCATCAAAATCCTAGACTAGAACACAGACAGCAACCTCTTCGACCTCAGCCACAGCAAATTCTTCCTAGAAACATTGCCAAAGGCAAGGGAAGCAAGGGCAAAAATGAACTATTGGGTCTTCATCAAGATAAAAAGCTTTTGCACAGCAAAAGAAACAGTCCACAAAACCAAAAGACAACCCACAGAATGGGAGAAGATATTTGCAAATGACATATCAGATAAAGGGCTAGTATCCAAAATCTATAAAGAACTTCTTAAACTCAACACCCAAAGAACAAATGATCCAATCAAGAAACGGGCAGAAGACATGAACAGACATTTTTCCAAAGAAGACATCCAAATGGCCAACAGACACATGAAAAAGTGCTCAGCATCGCTCAGCATCAGGGAAATCCAAATCAAAACCTCAATGAGATATCACCTCCCACCAGTCAGAATGGCTAAAATTAACAAGTCAGGAAATGACAGATGTTGATGAGGATGCAGAGAAAGGGGAACCCTCCTACACTGTTGGTGGGAATGCAAGCTGGTGCAGACACTCTGGAAAACAGTATGGAGATTCCTCAAAAAGTTGAAAATAGAGCTACCATATGACCCAGCAATTGCACTACTGGGTGTTTACCCCAAAGATACAAATGTAGAGATCCGAAGGGGTACGTGCACCCTGATGTTTATAGCAGCAATGTCCACAAAGCCAAACTACGGAAAGAGCCAAGATGTCCATCCACAGATGAATGGATAAAGATGTGGTATATATATACAATGGAGTATTACGCAGCCGTCAAAAGGAAAGAAATCCTGCCATTTCAACGACGTGGATGGAACCGGAGGGTGTTATGCTGATCGAAATAAGTCAATCAGAGAAAGACATGTATCATGTGACCTCACTGATATGAGGAATTCTTAATCTCAGGAAACAAACTGAGGGTTGCTGGAGTGGTGGGGGTGGGAGGGATGGGGTGGCTGGGTGGTAGACATTGGGGACGGTATGTGCTATGGTGAGCGCTGTGAATTGTGTAAGACTGTTGAATCACAGACCTGTACCTCTGAAACAAATAATACATTATATGTTAAAAAAAGGAAGAAGATAGTAGGAAGGGAAAAATGAAGGGGGGGAAATCGGAGGGGGAGATGAACCATGAGAGACTATGGACTCTGAGAAACAAACTGAGGGTTCTAGAGGGGAGGGGGTGTGGGAGGATGGGTTAGCCCGGTGATGGGTATTAAAGAGGGCATGTACTGCATGGAGCACTGGGTGTTATACGCAAACAATGAATCATGGAACACTACATCAAAAACTAATGATGTAATATATGGGTGATTAACAGAACATAAAAAAACTAATGATGTATGGTGACTAACATAATAAAATAAAGAATTCATAGGAATATATAACATGATATTTATACAAATATCAACAGTAGCTAACACATATTCGAGCCCTTACTACATATTAGGTAATGTGCTCACAGGTTACATACATTATGACAAGGTCAAACATCTGGTAAGTGCTACAGGTAAGAAAGCTAAGTTTTAATATAAACATTTCTTTATGAAATGCCAGTTAAATACCTTAGTAAAGGATAACAATTTAGCTAGGGCATTTTCTGGAAAAATATGAAAGAAAAAAATGTATTTATCTTGAATAATGAAACAGTAAAATAAAATACTTATGGTTTTCAAGGTTTATGAGAATATTTACAGGTTTTTCAAAACCTCTATCACTCTATGACCTTGCTCCTACCAAGACTCCTTAGCATCAATGTATAAAGAGCTATTACAAATGGGAATGTATGTCTCATAAGGAAATAGCATAAAGACAAAGAGAGAGAGAGAACAAATGGATTAAATTGCTTTTTACTGGTTAATGACAATTTTATTTGGTACTTAACTTCACCCTAACTTTCCTTCCTTATACTCTTCAAACCACTGTTATCTAAACTTATCTGATGAAAAAAAAATCATCTAAACAATTTGTTAAAAACCTATTCCTAACATGAAAACTATAATTCTAAGGATCTGTATTTATAACAAGCTCTCTCTGAAATTCAAAAAATTTGGCACATTTGGCAAACTCTCCTGGGTATCATCTCAAATCCAATAAATCAGAATTTCTGGAGGAGAGACAACTGAAGTTGTATGAACATAACTGGGATTTGTATCAAACAAAAAAGAATCTCCAATCTAATTTATAAATTTACCTAGAATCATTGCTTTTTAAGCTATTTTCCAAGTTTATATTAATGAATGATTGTTACACTGATATTCTTTAATAAAAATAGTTATTACTATTGCTTAAACATAAAGCAAACAATTTTATTAGACTCAGGTAAAATTTTTGAATGTATATTTGAAAACCCCATCCTAACTCATATTTTCTTCAATATGTGGCAAAACATACATGGGATCATAAGCAGACAAGAAAACAAGCAAAAAGGAAAGAAAAAGAAATGACATTCCCTCTGCCATATGTGGGTGCATCATCTCTATTATGGTTGTTCCTGTGGATAAATATTCCTGTGGATAAAAGGCAGAGTGTGCCCTAAAGAAGGTGGACAATCTCACAGTCATATATCCAAAAAAGACCTTTGAACCTGGAAGGGGTAACTGGCCTTAAACATGTGGAAATAGGAACTCTTATATTTCTGTCCTTTGTTTTTTTCAATTCTGGACTTTCAAATGGTTAGTTACTCTAACACAAAGATGGAGTCCAATATAATATATATATAATATATAATGGAATATCTCTCTAGAAAACCCCAGGTGATAGTGAGTGAATTATAAATCTAATTATATAGTTGCACATTTCTCTGCATTTTCTCTTGTTATTTTTTATGTTTAGAGCAGACTTTTAAAAACACATTTCAACCTGGTCTCTTGAATATCCATATTCTACTGGATATTAAGCAAAGGTATATTTAATGGGCCAAAACATTAACTGTAGAGCAACATCCTCTCCTTGAAGCCAGCATTATTGAAGAAGCAGAGACCTGTGTAACCTTCAATCTCAGGAAACAAGATTCAGGACTACTAGGATTAGCTAAAACTCCCTCAACAGAAGTCTCTGTGTATTACCAAATCTGGAGGTTTAACACCTGACCTTCTGAAAGAGCTAATTATCTATAAATCCATAGTGTATGAGATGCACACTGTACAAACCACTGTGAACTCTGAATCTCCAGTCTAAAAACTGGTTCTATTATCTAAGCCAAATGAGGTTAAAGGAAGAAGAGGGAAGGAGAAGAAGGAAAGGAGGAGGAGGGAAAAGGGAAGAAGGGGAAAAATTAGAGGAGGGTAAAAAGGATGAACAAAAGAGGAGTTAGAGGTAAAGGAGAGACAGGAGAATACTGAGGAGGAGAAAATGAAAGGAAGAGGAAGAACAAGATAGAACTGTAATTAAAGCAAAATTCCTGCAAATGTTCTTCAAACATAATTCCTCAGAACTATAATTAAAGTAACATAAAGTTCATATACAAGTTTGCCTTTGAATAAACTCTGAATAATGTAATTGTTAAAATTCTTTAATACTGTTTTCATGAACATGCTGAAAATTGAAAAGACACTGCATTATTTCTATGTAATATATAGCAAATTTATATATTACATAAATTATTATAATGACATATCAATTATGTATCATACATACCAAGATTTTAGGATCAGAATAAAGATATAAGGATGTGTCAGTAGTTAGGATTCTAAGTAACTGTATTTTCCATTAAACCTGTGTAAAACACTTTCTCAAAAAGCATAAAATCTCTCTTAATGCTCGTGGATAATGCTCTAATTCTCTACAAATGCAAAAATTAACTTAGTTTTGCAGTGTACATTACCATGCTAGAACAACAAGGCTGGTAAGCTTTTAATTTCAAAAGCATATCACATAGTAACAACCTACATTACTTGGTCTTTATTGTCCTTCTTCCTGTCCCATTGGCTTACTGCCCCTACAAGGAGCACTGACCACAACAAGGCCCAGGCCTTCTTTTTCACTTTATCAACAGTAACACCTCATTTATTTTACACCACTAGAAAATAAATTGCTCAATAAAAATTAGCTGTCCAGATAAATACAACCTACTCCTTCAGGAAACAAAAGGGTTCTTTTTGGTTGTTAAAGCATATTTTATTCATTTATCCAACATATACTAATTAGCAGTCCACCAAGTTCAAAACTCTGTGGCAGGTTTATGAGGGAATACAAAACTGAATCCAACACACAGCTTAGTTTAAATAGTTACTAAATAATGCACATGTAAATGAGTAATAAAGATTTAAAAGAAACAATTGCTATAAGAAATACCGAAATAATATGCTATGAGAGAGAGTATATCGGACAGCAAGGAAAATCAAGGAAAGATTCCAGGGAAATGGTGTTATATGGAATGGAACCTAACAAAAAGGTAGAATTTGAAGACCTACAGCCATAAGTGAGAAGACATATAAATGTTTTCACACCAGAGATTGAACATTTGAAAAGGAAAAGATAAAAAGTGAAACATGTACAGTAGTTCAGTTTTGAAAGAATAAAGGGTATAAGCAAAAACCTGAAAATGAAATCCAAATCATGAAGGACTAGGCTAAAAGTGCTATTTTATTCTATAGTTAGTGAGAAGCAAATGACTGGTTTGAGCAGTGGAATAATATGATCAAGAATATAAATCAGATATTAGTATATAACATAGTTTGGGGAGGAAGAGACAAAGGATCCAAGATAAAGAGAGAACAATATGAAAAATTTAAGCAGTAAGTAAGGAATTTTTTTTAAAGAGATATATTACAGAGATACAAAGTACTGGAGTAGAAAATTGCACTGATATCATGATCAAAAAGAGGATGAAGAACAAAGCTGACTCAAGTCCCCACTATCATGAAGACGGTAGGCTGCTTAATCAAAACAGGGGACTTAAGAACATACTGAATATGGGACTAGAGACGTGAATTCAGTGTTACATATTCTGTAAAGATGAGGGGCCAGAAAGACATTTACATGGCAGTATCTTTGGTAGATGAGGATATAAGAATAGAACTTGGAGATAAGAATAAGAGTGGAAAGCTATCATGAAACTGAATAAAAATTCCTCAAAAAATAAGCTCCACAAAAGCAGGAATGTTATCTGTTTTGTTCACTGTCATATTTCTAGTGCCTACAATAGTGTCTGGAACTAAGAATGCCACAGAATAGATCCCAGAGAGCAAGCAAACAAGTCAGACAGACACGGCAAGAGGTCAAGAGCCTGATCTTTTTATGGGAATAGACATAAAAATAAAAAGGAGAAGAGAAAAGCATTATGTGTCATAAGAAAAATCAATAAAAGAGTATTACAGAAGTCATAATAGGTGAATTTTAGGATAGGGGGAATGGTGAATTGTGTCATTCTCAATAGAAATATTTACTTATACCTACCTTACGGGGTTGAAAATCGTATTTCACACAGTGCTGAAAACCTTTTCCTTTAGACTTCAGTGATGTGACTATTAGACAATTGCCAACGAAGTGAGCAGAGTAACCAACTCCTTTGCTAGTACGAAAACTGTAAAGAAAACTGAGAATCGTATAATATCCTCTGATACAAAGAACTATATATCTAAAAATTATTAAATAAATAATATAAAACACTATCATAAAAATAAAACTCATTTCTCCATAGAGTAGAAGGGGTATTACATGTACCAAATAAAGACTAAGCCATAAAAGGTTTAGAACAACTAAAGAAAGAACTTTAAATTGAGAAAACAGAAGACTACAGAACCTTCTGAAATTTCAATGTGAAATATCACAAATACATAAAAACAAAATAATGGCCAATGAAAGCCTAAGTAGATTTCATTTACCTTCAAGGACCCCTGAAATTAGCAAATACAGAAACCATTTACAAAGCCACTGTTTTCAAAAACAACTTACTCCCAATTCTATTTATATCTTTAAAAAATAGCTTAAAAATTACAAAACAAAGTCAGAGCCAAGTGTGATAAATGATATATGTAATCAAACGGAGTATATTTTTAGTCAAAAGAAGAAAAAAGATGTGTCTCTGAAATAGTTATTTTCTTTTAAGGAAGCACTCCTCCTAGTTGTGAATTTAAGCACAGTATTGTAAAAATTGTAAATGCTCGGCAAAATAACGGTATTATTAAAATAAATGTATGATCTGCCAAAACGACCATTCTGAAATTCAACCCATTTATGTTTGGAAGTTCAGATGTTTGTTTAGAACTCCCTCTCATTACTACACTTCTATAATCTTTTCTAATAGAGCTTACAAGCTATTAATATCTCACATTTTTCTGCACTCATATTGAGCCAGTCAATGTACAAAAACGCTTAATTATTCTCTCATTAAATCTGATGTGATAGGTACTACTGTTATCTTCGCTTTACAGCTGAAGACACTAAAACACAGGATCAGTAAGTAGTAAACGTAAGACTTAACCCCAGGCAGTCTTATTTCAAAGCATCGCAAGTATTAAATGAGGTAATACATGTAAACACTTACAATGCCTAGTATATAGTAAGGCAATCAATGCAAGTTTCATGTTCTCATTACTGTGCATTCTTGGTAAACTAAAATTACCAAGCTCTCGGGCCTTACAGGTCAACCTATCTGGGAATATCAACCCATTCTGTTAGTTATCTATGAAATAATTACTTTTATTATTTGATTGTATTTTCTTACATAGTAGTTATCACTAATATTTTTAAAGCATATCTTAATTATGCTCATAGAACAAAGGAAGTAAAAATGCAAAGTGATGAAATCTGGAAGGAATTTGTTTTTTTTCTCCCCTGGACTAGGGACTTGCATGTCCACTAATAATCCCCTAACTATGATGTGGACTGGACAGAGAAGGTTTGTAAATCTTGACTTTCAAACTGTAATTGGAAAAAAATATAGTGAGGCTGGTTGCCTAAAACCAATAGCAAAAAATGAATAAATAAAATAAACTGACATGTGTCTTTATAGTTTTAACATATATAAATATAAATATATATATATATACACAAACACATACACATTCTATTCAATATGTTGCCTTGACACTGTGTTACATATTTATAAAACTGAAATACTTAAGACAAAAGTACTAAAATTAAATATATTACTTACCAATAAAGATAAGGTTTATCCTTATCCACATTAATGTTATTTAATGGATCCATACGAAACCAAGTATTTAGAGTAAAGCCATTCTGATAAGGCCACTTTGCAATAGGAGGCAATGCAATTGCCTACAAGGCAATGAAAAAAGAAAAGTATCAGCTAAAGAAAATGTGATAGTAACCAAGGTCAAATATAGCCTTACAGATCAAAAAACAATGAAGGTATAAATATCAGAAAATCATAGACTTATCCCCAGCCAATGGCCTTAGCACTTTCTGTATCACCAGTTTCAACATCCAGTCCACTAGACCCTAAATTAGAACTTAAAGATTGCATTAAACTAACAGAGGAATGAATTTGAGCCAAGCTGCCCTTCAAGTTTTCTAGACCTACTCTTCCACCAGAAAGAGACAGTGTTATCTCCACTGTAGGTCTGAAAGAGCCCTAAATCACATACAGTTGCAAACACTAGTGAACAAAATTACAATGGAAAAAAAGTCTTATAAAAGAAAAATCTAACCTTGAGTGATAATGAAATAATATTAGTCTTTGGTCTTGCTACAACTGGTACCAAATACAAACCTGAGAGGCTCTAGAATAGCATTTTCCTCGGTTTCATTGTGGACTTCCAATAACTCCATGGATAAATAAGGATCTTTATATTATGGCCAATCTCTTCAACAAGATAGTTACCTTTACTGAAAGATATTCTCTTAAATTTAGTATACAACGGCTAGACTAAATGTTTTAGGGACCTAAAACTGCCCATTTCTAGATGGTACTCCTCAATCTTTGGCTCCTACTTCTATACCAACCAAAGCCTTCTATACAGTATACACTGTATCTCCAGGCTTTCTCTACTCTTTTCAGCTAATGCATACATCCTCCCTTAGTCCATGCACAAAAGCTAACTTTGTATAGTACTGCCACGTATGTGAAACCCAAGCACATTTACATCCAAACCATTTGTGCCTGATCTCAACACTCATTTCCTAGATTCCTTACATATCCATCTGATCCCATGGTGTTAATGGCATATCCTTTGGGATATCTTTGTGATTTTGAATTTAAGCTGTTCTTACTCTTCTTCCCTATCACCTTCTAAAATATTCTGGTACCCACAACTGGATGTTCCTCACTGTGTCCAATGAGTCCACAGGACTCCAAAATCTATATCCTTCACTGTCCCCTAATCCAACGGACTCCAAAATCTATGCTCCTATTTAATGTGCAAAAGAAAGAATTCTGATGTTTAGATGGAATGCTTTCAGTAAACTATTTCAGTAAATTAGAAGAATTCACTATTTCCTAAATTAAGCGGATTCATGAAACATATGATTATTGTGAAAGGCAAATCTAAATAGTATATCCATAAAGGTCACAGATCACATAAAATGTTATACATTTGCCATTTACCTTTACATAACCCACTCTATAGAATTCTATTGCAAATTTCTCATATGAGGCAGCATAGCTCATAGAAAGGCATCTCCACAGTATAAAATATAATTCAGAAGGCCTACTATATATGGTTATTTCAGAGGGAAAGTAAGCAGTGTCATATTTTTAGTGATCCAAAGGTACTGCTACCAACAGTGGTCCAGACAGTATGTACCCTCTTGTTACTATCATGCTCATCTAGAGGTAAATTATCAAAAACACTGTAATGGTAAGGATTTTAAAATCAGCTCCTATATGAATTTTTCAGTAGTTCAACAGCAGAGATAACACACCTGGAAATAAGCCAATGCGTTACTAAAACAAAACAAAACAAAACACAGGACTTAAGGTCAGGCAAATTTTAGTTCAGGCTGTGACTCTGCTTTATGACCCTGAACAATGTTACACTGTTGAGGCTCTTTCCACAACTAATTTAACAGCAATAATATCATTTATCTTACATATAACTTCTATGACTCAAATGAAATAACAATTGTAAAAGTTCTACTTCCTTCTTTGCTTCCTCTCCTATATAGACTATACTGCTAATTAATACTACCCTTCATGAAAATGAGTGATAGGGGAAAACCAAGAAAGGAGGAGTAGATAGTGTAAGTCCATCAAAATCCCCTGAACGAAAACAATTCATACATATACCATTAACACCATCTAAGTAAAATTCTCTGTGTGTGTGCATGCACGTGTGTGTAAAATGCATTACATACTGATAAAAAATATTCACAGATTTCTGGTAAATGGATCAAATGTCTAAAAACAGGATGACTTGTAACCCTACTGAGGCAATTTAAACCATTTATTAAAACAGTTTTAACACTCTATTTTAGCTAATTTTGTTAATTCCACCAATAAGACAGTAACTTGTTTATATTTCTGTCAAAACACTTGGCTCTTCCTTCTCACCCCTTAAGTGATATCTACTAGATGTCAGATCAATAACAGTTTTATAAAATATATTAAAATATATGTATGTATGCAAATAGAACTATTACATAAATCTGAGAAAACCAGTATCTTCTTAGGGACAGTGACAGTGTTTTCTCTGCTAAGTACCACCATGTACATTTGATATATGTTCCACCCTAACAATCTGATATGTAAAATTATTAACTTTCATCTGGAAAGAGATTTTTTTAACTTTCCTATTTTTATTTCACAATTTTGTTACAATGGAAAATTATAACTTTAAAAAAAAGGTTAGTAACAAAATATTAGGGAAAAAATAAAATTAGGGGAATGGTTGACGAAATGAGAGACTACAAGGATGCTTATGCACTAATAATAACCTAAGAGCAAGAAATATTACATGATGTTTTATAAGTTATATAGTGCTTAAATATTAAATAGTATATTATTTCATTACAGGCTCACAGTAACACTCTTCCATGAGAAAGTACTAATATTTTACATGAAAGTAAGCCAAGAAACATTAAGGGACTAGTTCTCCACAGTAAGGAAGTAGAGGATTCAGAAATCAAAACCAGTTCTTATAGTCAAAAGTTATACATACTCTCTACAATGCCACAATGTTAGATAAAAATAATGAAATCAAGCAGACTGAGAAAGTTAGTTCTTTGAAAAGAACAACAAAATGGATAAACTTCTAGCTAGATTAATAAGGAAAAAAATCCAGTATCAAGAATGAAAGAGGTATCACTAAATATCGTACAGACATTAAAAGGCTAAGAAGGGGATATGATGATATATTCAACATATTGGATTATACAAACATATTCAACAACTTGGATTAACTGGACAAATTGCTTGGAAGACACAAACTACCAAAGCTCACTCAAAAGGAAATAGAAACCTCCTTATATCCATTAAAGAAATTAAGTTCATAGTTTAAAACCTTCCCACAAAGAAAACATCAGGCCCAAATAGCTACAAAGGTGAATTCTAACATACATTTAAGAATAAGTAATATCAATTCTACATAAACTCTTTAATATAAAGAATTAAATAGTTCCAAACTCATCGTATGAGGATTACTCTGTCACCAAAACCAGAAAAAGATATTAAAGAAAAAGAAAACTACACCCCCAAACATTCATAAAAATAATTACAAAATTTCTTAGCATTACGTTAGCAAATCAAATCCAGTGTTGGATGAAAAAGTTAAAACATAGCGACCAACTAGTTTTTATCCCAGGAACACAAAGGTTGGTTTAACACTGAAATATCAATCATTGTAATTTACCACATTAATAAAAATTAAGAAGAAAAACCGTATTTTCACTTCAATAAAATCAGAAAAAGCATTCGACAGAATTCAACAGTAATATCAACATGTTGATGATTAAAAAACCTCCTAGTACATAGGAACAGAAACAAAAGATATTTAAGACTTTATGCTAAAAACTGCAAAACACTGAAAAATCAGAGAAAACTAAATAAAGGAAGAGATATACTTCGTTCATGAACTGGAAGACTCAATAATATTCTCTCCAAATTGTTCTATATATTTAACACAATACAATCTAAATCACAGTAAGCATTTTATAAAATTTGACAAGTTTATTCACGTATTGAAATGTTACCTAGAATAACCAAAATTATTTTAAAATGAAGAACAAAGTTGGAGTACTTATACAATCTGATTTCAAGAACTACTTACTATACAGCTACAAAAATAAAGACAATCTGACATTGGCATAAATATGAGCAGAAACAGAGGACAAAGGAACCAAACACAGAGTTCAGAAACAAATCCACACAAACACAGCCAGAGAGTTTTCAAGAAAGGTGCCAAGGTAATCCAAAATGTTAAAGGACTGTCTCTTTAACAAATGGTTATGAAACAATTCAATATTCATACGCAAAACAAACAAAACTTTAACCTCCAACCTTCCCTCATACCATATTTTAAAAATTCACATAAAGAGAATCATAGACCTAAATATAAGAGCTAAAACAAAAGAACTCTTAGTAGAAAGCATAAGAAAAAAATGTTGTGACCTTGGTTTATATTGATTTCTTAGATTACAACAGCATATGCCATAAAAAAAGTTTAAATGAACTTTATTGAAATTAAAATCTGTTTGCTTTAAGAAATACGGTTAAGAAAGTAAAAGCCAGATTGCAAAAAAAAATTGATAATTATCCATCTGACAAATTAACTTATACTCCAAATACATAATGAACTCTTAAGATAATAAAACTAACTTTTTTAACTGAATAAAGATTTAAACACAAATATCACAAAAGATGTAAAAACAACCAATAAACACATGAAAAACTGCTCAATAGCATCAGTCATTAGGGCAATACAAAATTATAACTACAATGAGGTACCATTATATAACCACTTAAATGCCTCAAACTAAAAAGATGGACATTGTCCAGAATGCAGATCAACTGGGATTCTCATACACTGTTAAGAAGAATGCAAAATTTTCCACTATGGAAAGCAATCTGCCTGTTTCTCATGAAATGAAGTACACACTTAGCATAAAACCCAGCAATTACACTCATGTTTTTACTTACGAGATGAGAAAACATGCCCACAGAAGATCTGTGTTCAAATGATCACAACAGTTTTATTTACAATAGCCAAAAACTGAAAACTCAAATAGTGAGTTGGATAAACTAGTAAATGGATAAACTGTGGCACTTCCATAAAATGTAACACAACTCAGAATAAAAAGGAACAGAATAAACTACTGGTAAGCTACAACATGGGCAACCTCAAAAGCATTACCGTAAACAAAAAGATGAAACCAGAGAGGGAGACAAACCATAAGAGACTCTTAATCTCAGGAAACAAACTGAGGGTTGCTGGAGGGGAGGGGGGTCAGAGGGATGGGGTGGCTGGGTGATGGACACTGGGGAGGGTATGTGCTATAGTTGAGTACTGTGAATTGTGTAAGACTGATGAATCACAGACCTGTACCCCTGAAACAAATACTACATTATATGTTAATAAAAAATAAAAGACTTAAATAAATAAAAATCCAAAAAAAAAGCCAGCATTAAGGTAAGTGAAAGAAGGCTGACAGAAAAGATTACATACTGTATGATTTTATTTATATGAAATTCTAGAAAAGGCAAAATCATAAAAACACAAAATAAATCGGAGGTTGTAAGGGACAGGGGTTGGGGAGAGGGGACTCGTTTCAGAGACAAAAGGGAACTTTAGGAAGTGATGGAATTGTTCAAAATCATGACTGTGGTGGTAATTATGAACTTAAAACTCATCAAATTGTACTTTTAAATGGGTGAATTTTATGTGAATTATACCTTAACAGAGCTGAATTAAAAATAAATAAATAAAAATAAACACATGTATTTAAAACTTACCGCAGCACTACAACCAGGGAAATTGAAAAAAGTATCAGGACCATGTCTTTGTGGCATCTGATTAAGAACTGATAATAATTTTACTGCATGTCTTGGCTAAGGAAACAAGAAAAAGAAATGTCACTGTACAAATTTAGCAAAAATACCTAATCTATCATGTTAGACACTGGACTGTTTTCTAACCAGAGAGAAATTAATTTTACATCATTTACTAAACTCTTTAAGGAGAACAATTTCCATTACAAATTCAAGTTTATAGCTCTCTAGAGACAAACTGCTGAACATTAAGTATTAATGCACTAATACTGAATACTTTTCCCTCTACCACAGCTTACCCAGATTCCACTTTCTCCTCGAAGCATGCTGAACAAAAGCTTCAACTCCTTGACAGTGATGCTGTAGCTGGCAAGAACCCCCAACATATCAACTAGAAGATCTTCAAAGGAAAATAAAGTTATTCTGAACTCTAGTCATGAGCTGCCATCTGTCAAGGTAATACACTTTTTGAAAGAGCAAAAGTTATCAATTCTCATTTCTACATACATATTTATCTAAATGTCCTCATGAAGTCATTCTAATGAACAATTTTTAGGTCCTCAGATAGCCAAAAACATTTTATTCGAATTTTAGGATTTTTCCCCATCAGATTTACCATTACAATTAAGTTTCCTTAGCAAATATATAAAATAGATTCCCAGAATACACATACACACACACACATATACCTATTATATTCAGGGAAAGGAAAGCAAAAATATGCAAAGGTACAATGATTTAATGTTGTAAAGTGGTTATTTTCAAATAAAAAAGTGAGACTTGACCATATTTTATTTTAGAATTATCTATTCTTAATAAAAGATATTCTTGAAATATTCCTTGCCCCATTAACAATAATTATGAGCACTTACTCCTCCATTATTCCAAGTGGTTTACAGTTATTAAGTACACAAATCCTCATAACAAGCCTATGAAGTACTATTATTAGCCACTTCCTAAAATGAGGAAAGTGAGACATAAATAACCTAATCACCTTGCCCAAGAACACACTCTACTAAGTGGCAGGGTCAGGATTAAAACCTAGGCAGTATGGCTCCAGAGCCCTGTTACCCACTAGTCTCTAAATCAAAGTCTGACTTAAACATATTACCAGTGATATCCATTCTGTTCATGTGTTTATGTGCATATGAGAGACACACCAGCTCACCAGATAATAGGAAAATTATACATTTAATCTCTTGTCCTTGATTTCTTTCTCATCTAGATGTTATGAGTAGTACCTCTATCAATCATTCTTTGTAAGAAATTACACATCTAAATATTTATACTTAATTTTCTCGATTTCTAAAGTACTTCCTAAGGATTAAAGATACTATGCAAATTATTACAATCAATACACATATACACTCTAAATAATTTATCATCAATTTAAAAATGAGAGTTAGGATAAGTTCAAATAATTAGTTACTGATGTATAATATATATTATCTAATATCACAAATTAATAACTGGAATTTGAGACTTTAAAATATTTATTATCTATTTCAAAACAGAAATTTAATATGGTTATTTTCATCAATAAATAATTAAATAATCTTACTTAACGCCCCAATAAGTAAGCAATCCCTATCATTAAATTGTGACTATTGATGTGCCATTTTTGAGATCTTTTAATGAAATAAAATGTTTCATCATTCAGTAAAAAAGCGTATAGTTACTACAAATAAGTCAGAAGATCTGTTTTTAAGAAAGAATTCTAGATAGAAATCAAGCACCTTAAAACCCTAAATTAATAGGAAGCAGTTTCAAGCAATTAGCTGCAATGGCAAATTCATAGATTTCTTAAACATTTACCTACAAATACTTTTCTAAAAAATTAAACTTCTTTTTCCAAACCTTTATCTCATCTTATATGTGTGTCATAAAAAGTAATCTATTAAATTTGTATTTAATTAGTTATTAAAATTTCGTATTTATTATACATATAACATAACCAAGTAGCTCAGTTTGATTTTATTTTAACAGGTGTTTTTTTCTGGACAAAATTTGTAAAGAAGAAAGAATACTCAGACTATGAAATTCTCTTAACAATTTAGTATAGACGTTTAACTACCTTCTAGTAATACCTACACATTAGTAAATGAAAAGTACCTCTTTGAACTTAACATGCTATAAATATTCAGAGTGAAAACTTAGTGGTGTTTTTTGGTGCTTCATTAGTATGTCATCTAAATTTTACTTTCTCTACTGAAAAGTAAGGTAGAGGTATTTTTCTGATGTTTATTCAATGATAAAATAACAAAAAGGGAAAGTTTTATGTTACCAGTATTATTATTATTGAGAAGCAAAGATAAGAGAATTAAGAAGCTTTATATAATAGAAAACATGAACATAAGAACTTTTGCAGTACTAATCAAGCTTACTATCATCTTATATCTCAAAGCTCATGAATTATGTACCAGTAAACTACTATGTACGTGACTGTGGCTCATTTTCTAAAGTGCACTTTATAAAGTGGTAGCCACTTTATTTCAAAAAACAAACAAGCAAACAAAAAAACTTTAGGGACTAAACCCAGATATGAGGACTCAAAGATCACATGATGTTCTATACAACATGTAAGCACCAAACATATAAGCTTATGCAAATAAATTCCTGTTAAACAATGCTAGAATTTACAGAATGGTTTACAGATGGTACATATCATCATTAAAAGGATATTTTAAATATGAATTTCATTTTTCATCAAGTTAATCATTAGTAACCAATACAGAGAATGCTAAATCACTCTAGAGATAGATGCCACCTTGAAAGCAATTAGAAATGATTTTAATATACTGTTAGAAAAAAATGTTTAAATATTGTTTAAAAGACATTCATCTTTAACTTATTCTTCACTCCATTATTTCTTAATGTTTTGTTCTACTAATATTAAAATTAATTATGCATAAATCAAAATATGATAGAGGATTCTCTGGTGTCCAGACTACTTGTAAGGATCAGGTATGATACTGTGAGGAGTCATATTAGCACTTTTTTTTAAATTATGAAAACCCTCTTATATCAGAAGTGACGTATGCTGAAGATTCATGGCTTAAAAGAATCAACATTTTAAACTCTAAACTTATTTTCTGGGAATAATGTTGCTCTGGGACCATCTTTCAAAACATTCTACTGAAGTGCATCTAACAACAAAGGAGAACGAACTTGCGGGGAGATAAAGGATTGGCAATGAATAATCACAGATTTCAAAGTTATTTGAAGTAACATATAACAAGCACAAAAGTTAGTATTTTTATCTTGAAATTCCATGCAAACTTTATGTTCTATTCTAGATCTGTATATTTTAATACAAAAGTTTCTCTAAAAAATATCAAAGTAAAATGAACACTTCCTAAAAATTCAACATGCTTATCCTAAGGATATTAGTTCCTCCTGTCATAGTTCCATATATGCCAAACTGAAAATCATGGAGCTCGAAGAAGTTGGTAAAGTGCTAATTACACAGACTTGTAATACATATTGTAAAATTTTAATTATGTAAAGTCTAACTAAGTACTATGTAAAAAGGTATGTTTATTTTTCTGATAGATTTTGTGGTTATTTATTCCATGTAATTGAGATTTTCTAAAACCTGGAAAAGCAAAATCAGTAATTATGTTTGTCTAATAAAGAAGAAGTTGTCTTCCATTCTTCAAGTTTTCCCTTAATATACAGGGCAAATTTTCCATACATTTCTACCATCTATTTTATTTTTATGTTTATTTATTTATTTTTTTAGTATGTTATGTTAATCACCATACATTACATCATTAAGTTTTTGATGTAGTGTTCCATGATCCATTGTTTGCGTATAACAGCCAGTGCTCCATGCAGTACGTGCCCTCTTTAATACCCATCACCAGGCTATTTTAAATCAAGTTAGCTCCAACAAATTTATATTACCAATAGAATATAAAGAAAAGTACATATATCTTTATAAACATTTAACGTATATTATCCTGTCAGATAACCTCATACCTGCTATCATGTCATCTACAGCACTCATTTTCAGCAATACTTGTTCAATTAGCCCAACTTCTGTGCTAGTCTGTAAATTCCGAACACTTTTTCGTAAAATGGCTGTAAACATGCTCCATATTTCTGCTTGACATGTTACATCACAGTGCTCCAAAAGCTCTGTCATGCATGTTATACTCTCAGCATCCTGGATAATAAAGTTCATCTCCAAGTCAAATTCTCCGCCAACCAGCTGAAAATAAACAAAAAGAAACAATAACTAATGATAACATGAGAGATTATTTATAACAATAAAATAAAAATAATAAAATAATTCAAATAGCAGGACAGCATAGCTACTCTAAAAAATTTCAAGTCTTCTAGTCTAAAACTACCTTTGAGAAAAATTTGAAAGCTACAGATTAAGGGTGCTGTAAGAATGAAAACTAGCAAAGTCTAGTTTTTTAAAAATGGAAAAAGTAATTTCAAATCAAATAGAGCAAAATGGTGCACGGGACTACTGGCAGGATTCAGGACAAATTATTATAAAAAAGAATTTGGCTCCAAAAACTTATAATCATTAGAAAATGCAGAATTCGCTAAGGATAAATATTAAGACATGAAGTTCATTTTCTTTTGTGATATTACTAGACTGACAAATGAGATGTAACAGAAAAGAAACAAAGGGCCTAATCTCCATGTACAGAAGATAAAGAAATATGAAACTGATACTAGCAAACTTATAGTAAAAGTTGAAATGATAGAATCAATGTTAAAAAATGTTTAAGAGAAATATAGCTAGTATCTTATAATACTTTACTTTAAAAAATGTGAATTGATATACAAAGATGATTTAATAGCAATGTATTTGACTTATGGCATTGTCAAGTGAGTCAAAAGTATTACTGTCCTCTGTATCTAAGAGTTTGGTTTTGTTTGTTCGTTTGTTTTTTTGTTTTGTTTTGTTTGAGTATTTCACATCTGTCTTTAGTTGCCAGAGAGGAGGTGGGCAGGGAGATGGGCAAAATACATAAAGGGGATTGAGAGGTACAAACTTCTAGTTATAAGATAAGTAAGTCATGGAAATGAATAGTACAATAGTCAATAGCCAATAATATTATCATAATGTTGCATGGTTACAACAGATGGCGACAACATGTGTGGTGAGCACTGAGTAATGCACAGAACTGTCGAATCACTATGTTGAACACCTGCAATTAATATAACACTGTATGTCAATTCTACTTCAATAAATTTTTTTTTTTTTTTTTAAAATAAGACAGTATTCTTTTTTTTAAAGATTTTATTTATTTATTTAATTGACAGAGAGAGAGAGCGAGAGAGGGAACACAAGCAGGGGGAGGGTCAGAGGGAGAAGCAGGCTTCCCGCGGAGCAAGGAGCCCGATGCGGGGCTCGATCCCAGGACCCTGAGATCATGACCTGAGCTGAAGGCAGTCGCTTAACCAACTGAGCCACCCAGGCGCCCCTCTACTTCAATAAATTTAAATATAAACTTAAAAAGTATTACTGTCCCTCCCAAATGCTACTTTAAGTACAATGATAGACAAATACATAGAATAAAAGATATAATGATATTCTTATTCTCTATTGATCAAATCACATATGATGTATTAATTATATTGTTATAAGTACCATTCTTAAAGAACATTGAAAAACTAGATATTTTTCTGGTCTAAAGAATAGAAAATTTAGGAAGAAAATAATAGCCATATACAAAATACGTGATAAATTTGAAGTCATACAAGCATTATTCATTCATTCAATAAATATTTTATTTATGAAAGACTAGAAATTACTGTTCTAGGAACTAGGGATATATCTGTGGACAAGAAAAAGCCCATTCCGGAAATAAAGGTAGGTGTGTGTGTGTGTGTGTGTGTGTGTGTGTGTGTGTGTGTGTGTGTGTGTGTATTCCCTAACTTATCCCTCCAAAAGTTGTGTGTGTGTGTGTGTGTGTGTGTGTGTGTGTGTGTATTCCCTAACTTATCCCTCCAAAAGTTGTGTGTGTGTGTGTGTGTGTGTGTGTGTGTGTGTGTGTATTCCCTAACTTATCCCTCCAAAAGTTGAAATTGGTTCATAAGTTACAGAAAGCATAAAAGAAGATATAAACTGTAAGTTGTAGGAAACAGAACACCACAACGACCACTGGTGCATATTCGCTCAGACTCCAAGATCTCTGAGAAAACTCGAGATTGCAGGGTTAAAAATAACCCGAAAGGATCAGAGTGAAATGCCCTTGGAACGTGTGTGGTCAGTTCTAAAGTACACAGCAGAAGATGTCTTGTAGATAGGAAGCCAGCTGTAAACAGCACACTGGGCACTCCCCTCTTCATTCCCTTGTCCTGGAAACAGCACACTGTGCACTCCCCTCTTTGTTCCTTTATTCTGTTTTAAAGATTCTTATGTGCTTGACTAATCCTGTATACATGGAGGAATGTGCCTTACTACGCCCCTGCTGTAAATCATTACAGATCTATATTGCTGTAGAAGGTATAAAAGAGTATGGAAAATAAACCTCGGTGCCTCAGGCTGTTAGCTCGGGGTCCCCTGTGCCTCGCTATACTGTCATCTCTTTTTCTCAGTTCCTTCGCCGCCCCAGGTCCCCGACTCTGAGGTCGACAGTAAGTAGTTAGGAAAATGGAAATAAAGGAAAAAGAAGATTAGGGGCAGACAGGTACCAGAAATTAGGTCCAAGAAGTAGAATTTTTTATTAAAGAAAAATGTTCATTAATAAGGGTAGATAACCAGATGCTTTGGAGAAATATGATTAATATTAATAATAATAATAATACCATCAGGTAAACTTATATGCCATTTAGTACTATTCTAAGGGCTTTTCATATATTAAATAATTTAATTCTCAAGCAACAACTTATGAGAAAGGACCTATTATTTTCATTTTACAGATAAGGAAGAACTGGCACAGAAAATTTAACTTGGAAAAGATCGCAAAACTAGTAGATAGAGGATCCAGGATCAAAACCCAGTAAGTCTATCTTCACACAAGTCCATACAAGCAATAAAATCTCATTTAAGAATATTTTTAAAGTCTTTTGAAATATAAGAATTAAAAAAAATACTCTCGAATTTTAAAATTATATTCTGTATTTTTTTAACAGCTCCAAAACTCAACTTATGAGAAACCAGCCCTCATCCTAACTTCTGACCTTTTTTTTTTTTTTACATTGACCTAGATATTCTCGGGTTAAAGCCTGGTTTTACTTCTATGTATGATACAACTTCAACTCCTCCTACTATCTCTGTCTTATTAACAAAAATAGCTACTAGAATGGTTAAGAGATTTCAGACTTCCTGGATTCAGATTTTAGCTGTACCACTCGCTGTGTGACCTTAATGACTCTACTTCTCTAAGTCTCAGTTACTTCATCTAAATATGGGAATAAAATTTCCTATCTAACAGTGGTGTAGTTACAAGGATAAATAAAGTAATCAGGTTTAGGCACTTAGGAACAAAGCCATATAGCTAGTATTCAGTTAAGGTTAGCTATTACCAGTTCTCTTATGACCTGAGCTAAAAAAAAAAAAAATGTAGTCATCTGATCACATCTGTCTGAAGTACTACGAAACAGCTGGCTTGAGCCTTATGTTTCCAGCAAATGTTAAACTATGTGGATCGTGTACTCTCTTAGATATTAATTGTAGATCTATGAGAACCAACTCAAACATCTTTTTACCTTAGCATGGTCTTATCAAAGAACTGCTTACTTTTCCACTATTAAATGTCCAATTGACTTGGGTCACTACTATGAACTGTGTAGGCCAGTGGTTAGTAACTCAGAAGAGGTGCTGTGCTCTAAAAGGGAACTATATAGAAGGGAAACAAACAAACCAACAAAAAACACGTTTGAAAATCAATGATGTGGACACCTCCTGACTGAACTAATAGAAGTAGATACTAAGGTTTAAGTCTATGAGCCTCTGAATAAATGTGTGTAAGAGTTAGTACATACTAAAATGGGAGAACACTGAAAAATTTTTTAGACTAATCTCTTTAATGAATTGTAAGTGCTTCCGTAGAGTCTGGCATAACCAACAACCATTATGTAATGTGTAAATAACAGAGATGGCCTCAGTGGGAAGGAAAAAAAAATAGTCTGCTTTTAAAGGAATCAACAATTAATATGTGTAATTCTAACAATCAGGCTCTGTTATGGGAAGCTTACAGTTCCATCTTTCACAGTTAAAAAACAATGCTCCTTTCTATATATCATTTAATTACAAAAGAGTACAATTTGGATCTCTGACTTCTTTGCCAGAAGCTGTAAAAATATTTATTGTAGATGTTGTAAAGTGGGCCTGTATTTTCAGATGGTCTTTCTAAACTTTACTATAATTTTTAATACTTTAGTGTTAATAAGGCTAAATGCTTACAAAACTATCATTCCAAGATTAGAGAAATATTTATTCCCTACTTACAAATGAGTGGTTCAGTATTTACCAATAAAGCATGTAAGAAAAAATAGAAACAATTGGCTTTCATTTTTTGAACTATTCTCTAACAATCCTATGAGGAAAATGCATAATTGTCCTCCTAAAAGTGAAAATAAATGAGGTTAAATAACATGGACAAGGTCACATATGAGTAATCCAGGATGCTAACCTACATTGAAAAATGAACCTAAATACCTTCCTACTAAGTCAGAAGTATAAACTTAAGAAAAAAATAGAAACAAGATGTATCATAGGTCTACAAAGAAATCAGTGTTTTATGAACTGTGTGTGGGATAAAAGAAGAGCAAATAATTTCTATGGGTAAGAAATAAAACATCCAGAGGCAGTAAATAAAAATTTTTAAAAACAACCAATTTATTTAAGGTTATTTCAGCAAGAAAGTAGAAGACTTTGAAGGCTCAATTACAGGAAAATTAGTAATAAACACTAAAAAAGAAAACTTACAGGGAAACCTTTTAAAAAGCAAAGAAAATGACACAACAAAGCTGAAAAAACTAAACCAAAAAAAGCTAAAATCACTGTTACCATAGTATAAAAGAGATTTATAAATCAATTAAGACTTCCTGTAAATCTGAATGTGTCATTGTGATACTCTATTTTTACAGTTAAGGGAGTTCTTTTCTTCCAGGCCTTTTCCTTAAAATTCTAAAAGGTATTGCCACTGTAAGAAAAGTGGTCCACACCATTAGAGGCAATGGACTCTGAAAAACAAACTGAGGGTTCTAGAGGGGAGGGGGTGGGGGGATGGGTTAGCCTGGTGATGGGTATTAAAGAGGGCACATTCTGCGTGGAGCACTGGGTGTTATGCACAAACAATGAATCATGGAACACTACATCAAAAACTAATGATGTAATGTATGGTGATTAACATAACAATAAAAAATTATTAAAAAAAGAAAGAAAGAAAAGAAAAGTGGTCCACAGTGGTGCTTCCTACCCAAGAATTGGTCACAGAGGAATTTACATAGAATAAATATCACAGCTGAGCTTTTTAAATGAAATAACTCTTATTTACATAAAGAAATAAAATTTACCATATAAAAATTTAGAATATAAAATGCTGACTTGGAAGATACTATCATCTGAAAGGACTAAGTTTGTAATTACTAGCAATTTAAGTATCTTTTATTTTTTTAAATATAGAGCTTTTAAATACCTTTATTTTGAACTCTTAGGTTATTAGTTAGAATCATATCGGATAATTCTTTTTCATTAATTAGATCAGACTGGACAATTATTAACCATTTGGATTTCTTTGCAACTTATCCTTCAGGATAAATTCTAAACTAGATAACACTGCCTATAAAGTCACAATTTAATGCCCCAGCTCCAGCATCCTCTACTTCTCATTTGTTAGCTACAGTCATAGGAACATGTCCGCACTGCACATCTCTCACTTCATCTAAAACTTTTCATATATGTTAATCCCTATACATGACATAGTTCTCTTCCAACCTTTACATTTGTTAACTTTCATTAAGCCTCCAAATATCAGTTTAGATACCACTTAATCCAGAAAGCCTTCCCAGAACCCACAAAGATGGCCTTTCTCTGAATTCCCATTACAACCCATGCACGTGATAGCAATCATTGCGTGATACCATAGATGTTCACATACATCTTTCTATCCCCCACATTACAATGAGCTTTGTAAGGGTAAGGACCATTTCTATCTAACTATGCACTATATCTACACCTCTAGCACAGTGCCAAACCCATGAAAATTACTCAGTGTTTAACATGGAATGGGAAGATAGCAAGATGGGAGTTTAGGAGGGAGGGGAAAAAGGGTCTAATTTGTGGCCAGTCACCAAGTTGTAGGCCAGACTACTCAAGTTTTCTCCTTCAGCAGTGAACTGCTCTTACTGTCATATAACTTTTTTAATGTTCCAGTGGGGATTACAAAGCCAGAGATGTTTCCTCATTCCTGATTACACCCTCAGTTGCCTTACTTTTTCTTCTATTATTACTTGGAAAATATATAAGGTTTAACAAGTAAAATTCAGAAGACTTGTACTCTTAGTAAAGCACTAAGTACATATAATTTTTAGTTGTTAAAATCAGGCTTAATTATATTTCCACTTCCAGTTTCTATTTTCAAGTGAAATTCAGTTTACAACATCTTCCTTTGAAAAATAATGACATCACCAAAAAATGGCAGAATGGGCAACTCCAGAGCTATGTTCTCCCTAAAAAAACTAATAAGCTGGCAAAGACTGTCAAAATCAACTTCTGAAAAATTCTGGAGTCAAGACAAAAATGTACACTAACCAGAGGAAGAGTTAGTGAAGAAGAAGCTATTATTATCTGGTAAAAAGCAATGTCCCACCTATAATTCCCCAAACCCTGGAGGGCAACAATCATGAGGACAGCATCCTGTACAAGTTCCAGAGGAACTGCTTTCTAGTTCCAGAGAAAGCAGCAGGAAACTTACATTCAAGGTTATGGATCTCAACCAATCCAGCAGCTCCCCCAAGGACAAGTACAAAGAACTGTCTTTATTTCACCAAATTTAGAACATGTCCAGGGCTGGGACACTTCTGCTGAAAGCATTCAAAGGCACAGATACTAGCTGCAGCAGCCTAAGCTAGAGACAACACCTGGGACAAGCAATAAACAGACCTGGAAGCCTGGGAAGGAAGACGTGGGGAAAGAAGGTATGTGTGAGTATAAGGTCTTTATACCCACACATCCCCAGGGCAGGTTGCACATTTAGAAAAAGCCTAAAAGCCTAAAAAGACCCTAAGGTTTCACTTGGAACTGGCCTTTAGATTCAACACAAGTAGGAAGTAAAAGCTAGGAGAAAGCTGTAAACAGCCTGACTAAGCATTGCAGGAGTGCCCCAAAAGAGCAAATCTGCAAATACAGGAGGAGCATTTTTTGATTTTTCATTTTTTCTTTCCTTGGCTCAAGGCATTTAAGATAACTGTGTCAAAACACCAGCTGAGAGGCACTTGGGTGGCTCAGTCCTAGGATCAAGCCCTGCATTGGGCTCCCTGCTCCGTGGGGAGTCGGCTTCTCCCTTTCCCTCTGCCCCTCCCCCCAATCATGTTTTCTCTCTCTCTCTCATATAAAATCCTTTAAAAAAAAAAATCAGCTGACCACTAAACAAACATAACTTCAATGGCTACACACAACAGAGAGTACAGACTTAGAAACATATTTTAGAAAATCACTAAGCAAACAACCCAAAACAGCAACAAACACAAGGAAAAGAAGAATATGATTTCCAGCATTTCCACGTGACAATATTCAAAATGTCCATTCTTCAACAAAAAAATCATGAGACATACAAAGAAATAAAAAGTATGGCCCACCTACAGAGAAAATATTAATTTAATGTTCAAACTTTGTCTTGATTATCTCCTTCCTCTACTCTGTCCTCCTGTTTACATTTGGTTTTCTTCCTCTTACTATACAGATGTCTTTTCCTATAAGCCAATCAAATTACTTTTAGAAGCAGATACAATCTAAATTTTAAAGGTATTGAATTATTAACCTCTAAAGAAGGAATCTTTGAGATAAACTTGTATCTGTAATTTTACAAAGAAAGTGGAAACATGATAATTAAGAACAACCATATTGTGAACACCTATGTGCTGAATAATTTATGTGTATAGTCTCATTAATTCTCCCAATTTTGTAAGATAGCATCTCAAACAAGGAAATTGAGGTTAGCCTAAGTTAAGTAACCAGCCCAAGGTCCCAAAGCTAGTTTCAGTGTCAGAATTTGTCTTGTCAATTTTATACAGAATTAAGGAGCATTCAAAAGCTAAAGAGACCACCCCCACACATAAATCTGTACCTCCATCAGTCATCTAATCTTCAAGACCTGCTACACGCATCATAAATGACTTTCAGATAAATTTTCAGTACGTAACAGGAAAATACTTTATAATTTGGACATGAACAGATCATGAACAGACATGAACAGTTAATGATCCCTGGGGACGCCTGGGTGGCTCAGTTGTTAAGCGTCTGCCTTCGGCTCAGGTCATGGTCCCAGGATCCTGGGATCCAGCCCCGCATCGGGCTCCCTGCTCTGCGGGAAGCCTGCTTCTCCCTCTCCCACTCCCCCCTGCTTGTGTTCCCTCTCTTGCTGTGTCTCTCCCTGTCAAATAAATAAAAAATCTTAAAAAAAAAAGTTAATAATCCTAAACCCAGCTGACAAAGCAAGGTGAGAAAAATAAAAAATTACTTCGTTGTTTCCTATTTCTTTCACAATAGTCCTCTCTACAAGTAATTCGTATTGGTAATCCTTCTATGGTATAGAAATAACTATACCCAAGAGTATAACAAACGCTGCTGCAAATATAGTCCATAAAACTCTACGGAATGGAGGAGAAAACAAAGTGAGTGACTTTCATACAATAAGTGCCTTCCTCAAAATATATTTAAAACAACTTACAGTTTATCAAAAGTGGTATTACCACTTTTATAATTACTTAATAAGATTATAACAAACAGATGATAAGTACACCTGGATGCTAGCAGCCAACCAATGAATAAAAGGAAGTAAAAATTAAAAGTCTTAATTGCCAAACCACAAAATAAAAACTTCTGCAGACATATAAAAGCTGAGAGAATTCATTGCCAGCAGACTTCTGCTATGAGAATTGTTAAAGTAAGTTCTTCCAACAGAAGGAAAATGATACCAGATGGAAATATGAAATGACAAAAAAATTGAGGAATTCCAAAATTGTTAAGTCTGTTGTTAAATACAAGACTTTTTTTTCTCATTTTGAAACTCTTTAAAAGATAACTAGCAAAACTAACAATGATGTATTTATTAAGGGATTTACAAACATGTAGAAGTAAAAACAATGACTGCAAGTGCACAAAGGACAACAGAGGAAGAAATATAAGTATACTTTTAAAGGGTTCCTACCACATACCTGAAGTGACATATTATTTGAAAATAGAGAATGATAAGTTAATAATGTATACTGTAAACTCTAGGAAACACTAAATGTAAAAAAGAAACAGTATCAAAAACCTTGACACCACACTGAAGAAGATATACAGATGACAAAAAAGCATAAAAGATGTTCCATACATCATATGTTATTGGGGAAACACAAATTAAACAACAAGGTATCACTATACATCTATTAGAATGGCCAAAATCCAGTACACACTAACAATACCAAATGCTGCAAGGAACATTGGAACAACAGGAACTCTCATTCATTGCTGATGGGAATGCAAAATGGTACAGCCACTCTGAAAGACAGTTTGGTGGTTTCTAACAAAACTAAACATACTCTTACCATATGATTCAGTAATTGCACTTGTTGGTATTCACTCAAAGGAGCTGACAGCTTAGGTTCACACAAAAATCTGCACATGGATGTTTATTTATTTTTTAATTTTATTTTATTATGTTAGTCACCATACAATACATCATTAGTTTTTGATGTGGTGATCCACGATCCATTGTTTTCATATAACACCCAGTACTCCACATGCCCTCCTTAATACCCATCACTGGTCTAACCCATCCTCCCCATACCCCTCCCCTCTAAAACCCTCAGTTTGTTTCTCAGAGTCCATAGTCTCTCATGGTTCGTCTCTCCCTCCGATTTCCCCCCCTTCATTCTTCCCTTCCTTCTCCTAATGTCCTCCATGCTATTCCTCATGTTCCACAAATAAGTGAAACCATATGGTAATTGACTTTCTCTGCTTGACTTCTTTCACTTAGCATAATCTCCTCCAGTCCCATCTGTATTGATGTAAAAGCTGGGTATTCATCCTTTCTGATGGCTGAGTAATATTCCATTGTATGTATGGACCACATCTTCTTTAACCATTCATCTGCTGAAGGGCATCTCGGCTCATTTCACAGTTTGGCTATTGCAGACATTGCTGCTATGAACATTGGGGTGTGTATGGCACCTTTTCACTACATCTGTGTCTTTGGGGTAAATACTAAGGAGTGCAATTGCTGGGTCATAGCATAGCTCTATTTTTAATTTTTTTGAGGCACCTCCACACTGTTTGCCAAAGTGGCTGGCTGTACCAACTTGCATTCCCACCAATAGTGTAAGAGGGTTCCCCTTTCTCCACAACCTCTCCAACATTTGTTGTTTCTTGCCCTGTCCATTTTTGCCGTTCTAACTGGTATAAGGTGGTATCTCAGTGTGGTTTTGATTTGAATTTCCCTGATGGCTAATGATGATGAACATTTTTTCATGTGTCTGTTAGCCATCAGTATGTCTTCTTTGGAGAAGTGTCTGTTCATGTCTTCTGCCCATTTTTTGACTTGATTATTTGTTTTTTGGGTGTTGAGTTTGAAAAGTTCTTTATAGAACTTGGATACCAGCCTTTATCTGTAGTGTCATTTGCAAATATCTTCTCCCATTCTGTGGGTTGCCTCTTTGTTTTGTTGACTGTTTCCTTTGCTTGCACATGGATGTTTATAGTAGCTTTTTTAATAATTCCCAAAACTTAGAAGAAACCAAGATGTCCTTCAGTAAGTGAATGGATAAACTGTGGTACATCCAGACAATGGAATATTATAGAACACTAAAAAGAAATGAGCTATCAAGCTATGATAAGATGTGGAGGAACCTTAATTGCATTTCACTAAATGAAAGAAGCCAATCTGAAAAGGCTGTATATTGTATGATTCCAACTATATGACATTCTTTGAGGCAAAACCATGGAGAAAATAAAAAGATCAGTGATTGCCAGGGGTTGGTGAAAGGACAGATGAATGGGTGGAGCACAGAGGATTTTTAGAGCAGTGAAAATACTTTGCATGGTATTTATGGTGGATACATGTCTTTATACATTTGTCAAATCCATAGAATGTTTAACACTAAGAGTGAGCCACAATGTAAACCACTGGACTTTAAATGATTATGATGTATCCAGGTAGGTTTATCAATTGTTAACACACTGGTGGAAGATGTTGGTAAGTGGGGAGACTATGCATGTGTGGGATCAGGGGATATGTGGGAAATCTCTGTACCTTTCCCTCAATTTTGCTGTGAATCCAAAACTGCTCTAAAAAGTTAAAGTCTTAATTTAAAAGTAATTATTTTAAAGAAAAAATAGGTATAGTTAATAAATCAATAGTAAATGTAGAATGGAATCATAATATTCAATTAATCCAAAACCAAACATGAAACAGGAAAAAGAGAAACCAAAAAAAATGTGACTATTAAACAGCAAAGAGCAGACTGAAATGTTGCATAATGATTATATTAAATGTAAATAATATAAAACCACCACCTAAAATGCAGAGATTATAAGAATGTATAAAATATAGCAAGACCCAATTATATTTCATATACAAAAAAAATTGTAGAGGTCAGCAAACATCTTGAAGAGCCAAACAGTAAAGATAGAGACCATAAGGTCTCTATCACTGCTTATGGTCTCTATCACTGCTATTTAACTATGCATTTATAACTTGAAAGCAGCCACATACAATACATAAATTACATGGTGTGGCTGTGTTCCAACAAAAAAAATTATAAAATCAGGTGACTAGCACACAGGCAATAGTTTGCTGACCCCAGAATTAAAATATAAAGAAACAGGTTAGAAGCAAAAGCATAAAAAAAGATACACTATGCAAACACAATAAAAAAGAAAATGGTGTAGTGATATTAGTATCAAAGTAGACTTTATAAAAGAAAAACAGAAATTTTCCATAAGCAGGAAGGGGCTAATTCAGCAAAATGACATAGCAATCCCAAATATGAATGATCTAATAAGAGAACAAAAGAGAAAAAGACAAATCGGCAATTTTAGTTGTAAATTTTGATATTCCTCTCTCAGTAATTGGGAGAATAAACAGACCCCCCAAAAATCAGTAAGGATATAGAAGTCTTAAACATTAACCAGCTTGACCTCGTTGTTATGGAGGCATATAAAACATGCCATTCAACAACAGCAGAAAAACACTGTTTTAAAGAGCATATCAAATATTCACCAAGATGAGACTAATCTGTGCTGTAAAAGAAATCACAATAAAGTTTAAAATTCTGATCACAATAAAATTAAAATCACTAAATATACTTCAGGAAAAAAATTCTAAAGTATCTGGCAACTTACTCTTAATAACCTGTTGATCAAAGAAGATGTCATTGGGGAAAGTAGAAAAAAAATGTAACTGAATAAAATGAAAACACAACCCAAAATTTATGGGATGTAACTAAAAAAGTGCTTCAGGAAAATTTACAGTATTAAATATCCATTTACTAAAGAAGAAAGATTTCAAATCAGTCAACTCAGTTTCTACATTTAGAAACTAGAAAGAGTAAATTATACATAAAGACAAATAAAAAATATAACTACAACAAAAGAAAAATCAAAGATACAAATCCAGCCAAAACAACAGAGAATAATGATGAAACCAAATGGTTCTTCAACTTATTTTGCCAGATGAATCAAAGGAGGGGGTGGCAGAGAGCCCTGGGAAAGGCTAGAGTGGAATACAAATTAGCATTGACACAAATAAAAGAGTCATCACTATAGATCCCACATACACTAAAAGGATAATAAGCGATTCTTCTAAATAAATTTATGTTTACCAATTTAACAACTTAAATGAAAAACACAAATTATTTGAATGATACAAACTGCCAAAGGTTACTTTAAGAAGAAACCGATCATCTAAATGGTCCTATGTCTATTAGAGAAATTGAATTTGTAGTTACAAAACTTCCCAGAGGGGTGCCTTGGTGGCTCAGTCAGTTAAGCATCTGCCTTCAGCTCAACTCATGATCTCAGGGTCCTGGGACCCTGCTTGTGTGCACTCTCTCTAATAAATAAATAAAAATAAATAAAACCCAAAAACAAACAAAAAAAACACAAATCTTCCCAGAAACAACACCTCAGATCCAGAAAATTTCACAAATTCTTACTTAAGAAATTCCATGAATTCTACACGATCTTTTCCAGAAATTTTTAAAAGAAGGAACACTTCCAAACTTATTTTATGAGCCAACAGTACCATGGTAATAAAACCAGAGAAACTATCAGAGAAAGGAAACGACAGCCAAATAATCCTAATGAAAATAGACACAAAGAACCTTAACAAAATATATCGCAAATCAAATAAACAAAGAAACTTAACAAAATATATAACAAATCAAATACAGCAACATGTTAAGAACAACAACAGCAAAATTGTACATCATGATCAAGTACATTTTTATCCCAGGAATACAGGTGAGGTTAACAATCAAAAAATTATACAATGTAATTCACCCTATCAACAGACTAAAAAAACCATCTGATCATCTCAAAAAGTACACAAAAATCATTTGACAAAATTCAAAAGTAGTCATTATAAAAACTTACAGCAAACTAGGAATATAAAGGAACACCCACAAACCGATAAAAGTCATCTATGATAACTTATAGCTAACATCATATTTAAGGCCTGAATGACTGCATGCTTTTCAGAAATAAGGCAAGGATATCCTCCTTTCCAACCACTTCTATTCAGCATTATCCTAGATGTTCAGGGGAATGCAAAATGTCAAGAAAAGTAAATCTATAAGACATACATACTGGAAAGGAAAAAGTAAAATTATATTTATTCACAAACCTCAGAATCATTTACATAGAAACTCCTAAGAAATCTACTTAAAACTTCTCAAATTAATAATGAATTTTACTAGTCTCAGGAATTAAGATCTGTACACATAAATCTATTATATTTCTCTATATTAACAAATAACAATTAAAATAAATTAAAACCAAAACCAGTCAAATAGCATAAAACATGAACTCAGACAAAAATTTACCTAAATATGTGTGAGGTCTGTCTGTACACTCAAAACTACCTGGGGCACCAGGTAGTGGCTCAGTAGGTTAAGCGTCCAGTTCTTGACTTCAGCTCAGGTCATGATCTCAAGAGTCATGGATGGAGCCTCAGGTCAGGCTCCAAACTCAGTAGGGAGTCTGCTTGATATTCTCTCTCTCTCTCTCTCTCTCTCTCTCTCCCTCTGCCCCTCCCCCTACTCACAGCTTGCACACAATCTCTCTCTCTGTAAAACAAATAAATCTTTAAAAAAAAAACTACAAACCACTGCTATGTTGTTGTTGTTTTTTTTTAAGAGAGGGGGAAAAAATCTAAACAGATATAGAAATGTACCATATTCAAGAATTAGAAGATGTCAATTCCACTCCTATTTTTATACAGTCCAAGCCACTATCCTGGCTGTCATTTTGTTAGGAATTCACAGATTCTAAAATGTATCTGGAAAGTAAAGGGGCTTGATAGGTCCTAAACTACCAGACTTTATAACTTACTACAAAGCCACATAAATCGAGACAATATGGTATTGCCATTAGAATAAACATATGCATTAACAGAACATCACAGAAAGTCCAATCATAGACCCAAACAAATTGGAAAACAAAATAATACATGATCCAGTGATTATAGACAAATGTGTCAAAATAAATAATGGGGGAAAGAACAGTATTTACAAATAGTGAGAAACTACTGGACATCCATATGCCAATAAATGAAACATCTCTTTATACCATTCATAAATGTAAGGGTTAAACTTAGAAAACATCTAGGAAAGAACTTTTTGACTTCAGATTAGGCAAACATTTTTTAAACAGGACACAAAAGGACAAACTACATTAAAAAATTGATAATTAGGACTTCTACAAATTAATATACTATTAAGAAAATGAAAAGATAAACCACAGCCCCAGAAGAAATATTTGCAAATCACATATCTGATTAAAGACTACCCAGAATATATAATAATATATAAAGAGCTCTCACATCTTGATAATAAAAAGACAACCCACTCTTTTTAAATGGGTACCTGGGTGGCTCAGCTGGTTAAGCTTCCGGTTCTTGATTTTCAGCTCAGGCCATGATCTCAGGGTCATGAGATCAAGCTGAGCAAGGAGTCTGCTTGAGATTCTCTGACTCTCTCCCTCTGCCCCTCCCCCTGCCCATGCTATCTCTCTCTTTAAAATAAATAAATAAATAAAATCTTTTTAAAAATATCCTATAAGCCCATGAGAAGATCCTTAACATCATTTGACATTAAGAAAATGCAAAATAAACCATTGTAAGTTACCACTATACACCCATGAGATTCTAATAAAAACAGACTGATAACACCAAATGTTGAAGAGGATATGAAACAATTGGAACTCCCACATGTCTCTTGTGTGAATACAAAATGACACAGCCACTTTGAAAAACAATTTGGTAAGTTTTTCATAATATTAATTATACATTTACCCATACATCCTGGCAATTCTACTCTTAGATATTTACCCAAGGTAAATGAAAACCTAGGTTCACCCATTTTTACTAATACTCTACAAATGGAAACAAACTTACTGGAAACAACTAAAACAAACCTCCTGCTTAATTCTAGTTTAATCACTTTAGTAATAAAAAATCACTGTGTAGCTACAGTGAACAAAGCACTACATATCACTTCCTTTGCTCCTATATCTTTCCACTGCAGCCAGATGACCCTTTTACAACATAAATGTCACTCCTCTAACTTAAAGTCTTTCAATGGCTTCCCACTGCTCTTATAACAGAATCCAAGCTATTTCCAACAATCTGTAAAACCTGAATAAATCTTTACATCTGCCTCACAAATTTCATCTCACATTGCTCTCTCCTTTGCTCATTACAGACTTCAATCACTCAGATTTGATCAGTTCTTAGATAGGCTTTGTTTCCAACCCACTTCCTGGGTCTTCTGCTCACTGTTCCTTCTGATCTCAGTACTCTTTCACTGGCTACTCTACCTAAAGTATGTCTCCGTTATTCTGTATCAAAAAATATTATTTCATTCACAACACTAATTACAGTCTGTACTTTATGTGTATGTTATCTGTCTCCCATAAAAAATATAAACTTCTGTAAGACAGAGTCCTAGCATTGCTCTTCCTTGTATCTCCTAGTGTCTTCCCCACTTAAGATTCTAACTCAAAGTAATAAATTCCATTTTACACCATAAAACTGAAAAATCCCTTCAAAATAATCTTCATTATATATTTTATTGTGTTTGTGTATACGTATACACACACATATACACTCATGGTAGTATCTATTTACAAGAAAATTGTATAGAAAATCACATCAAAGTCTAACTCACAAAAGTTATATGAGAGCATAATGCATTTCATTTCTAAATTTTAAATCCTAATTTAAATAATACTTGAAATCTAAGGTATTTTTAAGAGTTATTTACTTTGATATAAAAATATAACTTTATTCTAGTTATCTGCTTCAAATTTAAATGTAACTGTATAATGAATGATGACTTTTACATGGATGAATAAAGGATAACCAAAGACTATATAAAAAGAAAAACATCTACATTCCATTCTCTTATCTGAGTATCATTATCCAGTCATAAATATACCTGCACTCTGTAAAAAGACAAATAAATTTGCACACAAATCTGTTATACACAAATAAGTATTATGTAAGTTCTCTAACAGAGCACACAGAATTTTTATACTGAATCTTACTCTTATATATATATATATATATATGAAGAAGTCTTAAAATGTGGAATTTAAATTCTAAAATATTTTTAAAATTAGAAAAAATAAAATATTTTTACAAGCAGAACTATTCTTGATCTTCTTAAGAAGATCTTTCTTAAACCTGAGCCAATCTTATCTTTCTTAAGGCTTATTTTTTCATGATTTTTGTTTTTTTCAGGCCACATAACTTGAATTAAATAGCATTCATTACATACCCCTTAACGACAATGGTTTAGTTCACATAAAAGAAAACTAAAATACTAATACTGAAAAAAGTAGAACTACTTTTTACTCTATACTTTGGTATTTGTTTTCTAAAGATTCTTGGGATCAAATACAGAAACCAACATTTCATGAACAGCTGGAATCATTTATAAAAATAAACAAATACATATTTATTTTTTATATTTTTATTTTAAAGATTCTATTTATTTTAGAGAGAGAGAAAGAGTGTGAGCAAGAGTGGGCAGAGGGGCAAAGGAGAGGGATAAGCAAACTCCATGCTGAGCATGGAATCCAATGTAGGGCTGGATCTCACAACCCTGAGATCATAACCAAAGCTGAAACAAAGAGACACTTAACCAACCGAGCCACCCAGGTGGGGTACATTTAAAGCTTTAGTTTATGAAAGGAAAATAAAAAAAAAAAACAGCTTTCTACTCCTTCCTATTCCTTTTTAGTCAATGTTTCATTATCACTTTATTAATGTCTTAGATGATTAAATTATCTTGGAATTCTAGAACTCAGAAATAAAAAAAGTTCACTAATTACATGTGCTATTGGGTTCATTTTACAAAAATGCAGTTATTAACATGTATTAATCCAAATCATGGGTTATTGGTAGTCAACTACTACCTAAAATACCTTTAATGAAATAATCTTCTTGAACTGCTCCAGGTTTCACAGGCCTCACCAACCCCATTCCTTTCTTTACAATATTTTTCACATGGAAATAACATAAAATCTATATTCTGAAAGAAAAACTAAAACAAAAAGTGCAAGAACAAAAAAAAGTTTTAACTAAACCTAAGAGTTGATTTTTAGCAGTACGGAATGTATGTATATAACCATATATATATATATATGGAACACACACAATACATATATATGTAAATATAAATATGTGTCCCATTTTATACACACACACACACACACACACACACACACACACAAAAAGCCTGAGATAATTATGTAGAAAGAAATTACAAACGTTAAAGCAGAATTTCATGGGTTAGAAAATTTAAAAATTGTACATTTGGTTACAAAATCCATAATATGATTCACAAGGGGAAAACGAATAATATATACAACCCTCAGACAAAGAGAGAAAAGACTGAAATTAAAAGCGAGATATAGCAAGTAAGCAGACTTTTCATCTCATAAGACATATGTTCAATCTGTACTACTAAATTTACATAGAGAAAAGGAACTGAATCAAAATGTTTCTCAAAGTGTAGCTCTGAGTTTTGGGCTTATAAATTTGTTTTATCTTTACATATTTTCCAATTTTATAAACTTTTTAAAAAGAATTTTTTACTTTTACAATCATAGGACCCACATCTGTCCTATTGACCAATCCATGAGCAACACCTATATAGTATGCACTGAAATATCTGAAACCATCTTATATCTATTAAACAAGTACTTAATATAGTTATGGTGATATCAGTATTTTAAAAGTAGATTTAAATAATATGTACATTTTTAGTTTTCAAACTTCTAGCCCTATGGCCTATTTGATAAAAGAACTTCTGCCAATTCTTCTACAAAAATAACCTACCTCTTAGGTACAGAATCAAGAGTGAACCTAGTGTCATTAAACTTTCCATCTCCAGTTCCATTCCATTATATCCTAAGGAGTCCCTTCCTTAGAAATTTCTTTCTATAACATGGAAGTTTATCAAGTTCCCAATCAGAAAATAAAATGAAAAATAATTAAAGGAAGGTGACAGAGCCCAGGAAGATACTGATTAAAAAGACACTTAACAAGATGAGAAGAAACAATTCACTAGCACAAGGCTATTATCACTTATTATTCAATATTATGTAAAAAATGATTTTTACTGACCCACAATTGATTACTGCACAAATCTTTGGAGACAGGCTAACTTGGGATCAAATCCCAGCTCTGCTACTTAATAAATTCATGACTTGTCAGTTAACTTCTCAGTATAACACCACCTATCTCACAGGGATGATGGATGATTAGAGAAGCTATTTTATGTAAAGTACCCAACAGTGAATAGCTTAGACTACATACTCAATAAATGTTAAGTTTACCTTACTTTTCCAGTATAAGATAGACAGCCAAAAAAATAAAATAAAGAGGAATACTTACTAGCTCAGAAAGGAATATCCATGACTTTAACTTTATTAGCACTATGTGCTGATCAACACATCTGAATGACAAGTGGTTAATATTACCAAATAGCAGAAGAATATTAATTTAAAAAACAAAAGTATCAAAAACTTTGAGATGGTTAAAAAAGTCGCAAAGAATGTTTTGGTTTTGTGTTGTTTTTATTTTTTACTTTTATTTATTTATTTATTTATTTTAAGGGGAGAGAGGCAGAGAGAGGGAGAGAGAGAATCTTAAGCAGGCTCTATGCCCAGTGCAGAGCCCATGTGGTTCAATCTCATGACTGTGAGATAATGACCTGAGCTAAAATCAAGAGTTGGATGCTCAACTGACTGAGCCACCCAGGTGCCCCATGTTTGTTCTTAGAAAACACAAACACACATTAATATACAGGCATAAAAATTAGTCATTTTCCTTATAAATACAATAAAATAATTCCTGAAATGAAGATATATACCTAAGCTCAGCTTCTGTAAATATTTCTTAGAAATTCCTAAGAGTATTAAGATCAGTCTGTAGTTTACATATGAATTCCCAGTAGGCAATCAACTTCCCTAATATATAGCTTAAACTACATAAAAAAATCAGTATCAAAATAAGTTTTGTTAGAAACAAAGTTTGCAGTTTTATGTCACATTTATATCAACTAATATTATATTAACATATAATTCAGTTTAATATTATATCAATATCAAAGAGTCAATTTTACTGTTTGAAAAGTAAGTCACAGCAAATAACAGCAATAATCTATATAGTATTCAAGGTGTGATAGTCAACACTTATTCATACTGAAGGGGATCAGGAAATGCCACCCAAAATACGCCACTCTGACATAAGAATTATTTTAAGCTGAAGGCAATTAAGAAGCAAAAGATATAAGGAGAGTATCCCGCTCTCCCACAATCTGCCTAAAGCAGGGTATAAATTTATCTTTGTGAAAGTGGCATAAATATCCCACCTCTCCTGTGCTAGGATGAGAAGAGCAACCCTTATCCCTGGAGACGGAAAACCCACACCAAAATGAGTCTGCATAAACAAACTACCAAAATAACCCTTATCTTCCATTAGCTCTCCCATGTATTTCCTAGTCATTTCCCCACAATGCACTGTCCCTTGGATTCCAAACCCTCTTTTCTTCATCAAGAAGGGTAATAATCTCTCTTTGAGTTTCACTTCATTTCTGTGAACATGCATGTAAAAATACCAATAAATTTTGTATTTGTTTTCTCCTGTTAATCGCTTTTGTCAGTTAATTTCATAAGCCCCAAATTGTTCAACCTTAGACAGTAGAGGGAAAAATTCTCCTTTCCAACAATATCATAAAAACTTTAGAGATGGATCTAAACGATTTCAATTTATATATGAGAAAGTGACATTATTTCAGTGCTTCTCTTCCATCCTATACTTCCCGTCTATTTACGTTCCTATATGACTATTTTATAGCTTCTCTTCTCTGCTTAAACTTCTAAGACCTCCTTCCCCATCCTTACTCTAGTGATGGCTAGCTTCCTTTTGCACTAAAAACATAAAAGCCATTAGGAAATAACTTTGTCATCTTTTATCACACTAACTCTGCAGGTACATCCATATCATCTCCCTTTTCATCTCTTCTTATGGATGAACTATCCAGACTCCTATATAAACCCAACTGTAGGAGTGCTAATAACACTGACTCCATCTCTAGAAAAAATATTACATCTTCTTCATGCTGGCTCCATGACTTCTCTTAGGGCTATTACATGTTCTGGGCCCCTGGGAGATTAATATACATACTTTAGAAATGCCCTCCAAGGTCAGGATGGAGAGAGGCATGTTCTGGCCTTCCATGAATCTGTCCGAGATAACATAGATTTCCCTTTTCTGACTCACAGGTGGTACAAGATCTAATTAAAGGTTAGCTGTCGACTAACGCTTTGATTCACTATAATGCCCTTTGTGTGGCCCCTCACTCTAAAATCTGTGAACTGAAGTCTAGACTTTGTGGAGAATAACTATACAGCTACCATGGATTGCCATCCACCTGATTACCCCATCAGTAAGTTACCCTGAATAAAACTCAGTGTAAACTGTGTGGAGTGGCCTGCTTCATTTTTCTGATCTCAAAGTGTCATCTTAGTTTGGGGGTTACTTTACTGTTCCTCCTCCACCTTCCTAACAGCCAATGCTTCCATCTGTGCCCTCTATATTCCATGCCCATTCCCTTTCTCAAGTAAATAGCTCTAAGAATTGTTCCCGGTATCTGTATCCCTGCCTCATCAGGGGCTAGATCATTCCCTCTACTCGATCAGTCTCATCAGCATGCAAATCCACTAAAATCTAACCCATCTTAAAAAAAAAAATCATTTACTCCACCTCATCCTTCAAGCCACCAACCTATTTCTCTAGTTTTCTTTACTGAATCCTCCTCATCCCTGAGACTTACAAAAGCTGAACTGCCCTCGGTCCCAGTACTTGCATCTCTTCTCTGTCCATACTCATTCCTAGATAACGTCATTCAATCTCATGGATTTTAATACCAACTAGATACTATTGACTCACAAATGTGTATCTTTAGCTCAACTATTTGTAGCCTCATATATAAAATAATTTCTTGTCATCTTCTCTTATATGGGTAATGGACATCTAAAATTTAATAGGGTCAAGAACAAATTCCTGATCTTCTCCCCATTCCACCCCCATATTACATCTTCTAACAAACTTCCCAGTCTCAGTCAATGATAAACTCTCCATCCTTCCAGTTAGTACAAAAGTTTCAGTCATCCTTGACTCCTCTTTTTCTTACATGCCCAATTCCAAAGAACTAGCAAATCTAGTTAGCTCTTCCTTCAAAAGACATCTAGAATCTCATCAATTCTTACTACTTGTACTGGTACCATAATCTGAAACAATATCTCTCGTCTGGGTTACTGAAAGAATCTCCTTGGTTTCTCTCATCTACACTCACCACCCAGGCTTTATTCTCAACACTAGTTTTAACAGGAGCACTGTGAGTAGTAAGCAGATAATATCTCTCTTCTGTTCAAAACATTCCAATGGCTTCTCAACTCAGTTCCAATAAAATCCAAACTTGTACAGCACTTTACATAATTTGCCCCATCCTTCACCTCTCAGAGCTAATCCACCAACTTCACTCTGCTTCAGCCACAATCTTATTTTGACACTCTCCATTCCTTTGTGCCTACTTACTGTTCCCTCTGCCTGTCATGGTCTCCTCCTGGTATCCACCTGGTTCTCTCCCCTCAAGTATCTCTTTGGATGTAACCTTATCAAAGAGGCTTTCCCTAAACTACTTTACTTAAAACAGCTAATACTCCAGAAATCTACCCTTATCCACATTATTTTGCTCCATAAAGTTTCACCATCTGACATATTATGTATTTTAGGTATGTGTTTATTTCCTACAGTCTCTCCCTAAACTGCCACCTCCATGGGAGCAGAGACTTTTACCTGCTTGGTATGTTTGCTATGATCTCCAGTACCTGGTATATATTTGCCATTCAATAAATACTAGTTGAATAAAGGAATTTAGTCCTTCAGCAAAATTTATAAAGCCCAATCCCATTGCGCTCCCAAGTAGAATTTTAAAAGGTAAAAACAATATCTGAAGGCATCAGATAGCTGCCAAGACAATGAGGAATTGCAAAGCCAGATCCAGAAGAAAGCTCACAGAAATAAGCCCAGCCCAGAATTAAAGGTATTTTTCCCTTCGAAACAAATGCTCACTGCAAAAGCAACAGTAGAAAGGCTGAGAACCTGAATATAAATTTTGACATACCCATGGAAAAACTATGGTTTAGAGATTTACAATGGAAGAACCCTTTCAAACACCCCAAGCGTTTTGCTTACTACCTTGAAGAGCTATTCCCCAAGAGTAAGGGTGGAAAAAAAAATAGCCCAAACATGCTAAATGAAAGAAACCAGTCACAAAAAAACTACATATTGTATGATTATGATGTAAATTAGTAGTTGCCAGAGGATGGAAGAATTGGGAATTTGGAGGTATAAGTTATTTTTTGGGGTGATGGAAATATTCTGAAAATAGAAAGTGCTGATGGCTACACATTATAAATATACTACAAACCACTGAATTGTACCCTTTAAAATGGCTATGATGCATTATATGTAATGTGAATTTTATATCAATTAAAAAAGAAAGAAAGAGACAAGACCTTACAGAGTACAGAGACCAAGTATCAATTCAAATCACTTTCTGATTGGATTCTGGCAATCTGAGACTGCTGGGGTCTCAAGCCTAGGTGCCAGCATGAACCAAAAGTCTGGAGGAAGATAACAGCATCCAAGGCCTCAAATTAGCTCTAGAACTTTTGATGTACTTTATTCAAGCCTCAATCAAAAACAGCCAGTCATACTACTAAAATGTAAGGGAATGAAAGCCAAGGAAAAGAAAAGACATATTAGGTGACTAGATGTGTTCACTTCAACACACAGATGAAAAGATAATGGAGTTATCAGGCACAAAATTTTAACTAATCATAACTAATGTGTTCCAGGAATTTAAAAAACAAGACTGAGGATTTCAGCAGCTAACAGGAAACCGTAAGAGCATAAAATGTACTTTCTAGAACTGAAAAATAACTGAATTCAAAAATTCAATGATGAGTTTGACAGCAGATTACATACAGCTGGAAAAAGAATTAGTGAACTAGAACATGTATTAAAAGAAAAGATTCAGACATATGCAAATAGTAAAGTAAGGGTGAAAGCAGAGGAAAAGAAAGGATGTAGAATACAATGAATAGGTCTATCATATGTATAAGTAGACCTCCAGGAGGATAGGAGGAAGAAATGAAGCAGGAACACTATTTGAACATATAATGGTAAAGAAATTTCAAAGCTATTTAAAGAAATTAAGCTTCAAGGTTGTAACCAGACTTTCAACAAAGAAAATACTAAAATGTATTTTTTAGGCAGAAAATAAATAATCCCAGATGGATGCTTAGAGATGCAGAAAGAAATAAAAGTCGGGAAAGATATATGGTTAAATCCAAATAATTATTTACTGTGTATATCAATAATGACAATGCCAAGAGGGTTTAAAAAGATATAAAATATTAAGATAAATGAAAACAATAGCACTAAATGGGGGAGAGGGATAAAAAGAATGGATCTATTTTACCCTTTAATTAATCAAAGATATATGTTATAATATCCAGGGTAATCACTAAAAGAATAGCAAAAGAATATATTTCTAAAAGTTAACAGAGCAGGGTGTTGAATGATTATGAAAAATATCTAAACCCAAAAGAAGTCAAGAAAGGCGAGAAAAATATACTTAACAGACAAGACAAATACGGTATGTTTAAATCCAAACACATCAATAATGATATCGCATGTAAAGAAATTAAACATTCCAATTTAAAAATAAGGAATATCAAACTCCATATATTTTTTAAGACAAAAAACAACTCAACTAAATGCAGCTTACAAGAAATGAAGAAATATACCCTATACATGAGGATCCAGTACAGAATGAAACCTGTGGGGGATATGAAATGGTGCCCATCTTTCAGGAGTTTAACATGTGATAGCAAGGTAACTCATAAACACAAAACAAAGAAAAGCCTAAAGCAATTATACAATAGAAGTATAAATTTTTTCCCATCCCTGTCTTTTGCCTGGCTAGCTTACTCTCAGCCTTCAGTTCTCATCATGTTACTTCCTCCAGAAAGCTTTCCTGACTCTCCCTAATGAGGTTAGCTGGATTAAATGCTCCTGCTAGATGATTCGATACAAACAGTGCTTCTTCATCATAACAATGATAGTATATAGTAATTAACTGTTTTACTGTTTCCTCCACTAGAAAACAAATCCTGTAAGATCAAAAACCCAGTCTCTACTGGGTCCAGAACTATGAAAGGTCTGAGATCTTTTCCTACTTGCAAGCTAACAAATTAGTCTGTTTCATAAATGCTGGCAAAAGAGGTGGTTCCCAGGTCACAAAGGATTTTATTACTCAAGCACAATAGGCTGTATAAGCTTCCTGCTTGCAATGGTTCCCTCTGTCCTCCAAAGTCCACAGGGCTGATGCATAGGCAGCCCAAGTGATGGTGCACCCATAGAAACTCCAATCTTTTAAAGGGGCTGTATGTAGCAAGCCTGACCAATTTTTGCCTTAGATAGAGATACCTTTATTATCATGGTTAAGAAATAAGTCTGCCCTGTGCCCTAAATATTTCTTTCAAGACTATTTCCTATACAAAAATCCTTGAAAAGATACTCTAGAACAAATCCTGATAAAAAATTAAAAAAAAAAAAAAGAATTGTCCCAAAATACAGTTCACCATTTCACCTGTAACACTTAGCACAATGCCTGGCACACAGATAGCAATCAACATTAGCAGAATGCATAGTATATAATAAATGAAGTAATGAAAAATTGGGAAAGACAATAAGTGTTATGATAAAACATTGAATCACTTTTAATTCTCAAGATTCTTTAAAGATAATAGCTCTATTTTGATTCTATCGTGTGCACAATGGCATTGGATCAACTTCACATACTTTGCTCTACTGCTCTCCTTTTAAATGAGTAATTTCTAAGGTCTAGGCAAACACTGTGTATTCTAACTTCTCTTTATTTGGATCTTTAATCAGCTAGGACCTTTATCATGTTATGCGCCCACTGGAAATACCATAACTGTTTTATTCAATGGTACAGACTTGCTTAAATAAATAAGCTACTGTGTAGATCAAGTGAGTGCACTGGTATTTTCTATAGAGGCAAAATATGGAGATATCCCTAACCTACAAGAATTGCTTCCCAAATGGCACAAGAGGGCCTTAAAGGGCATTAACGAAACAAATAACTTCTCAAGAGGAAATAACAAAGCTTGTCAGTGGTAGTGACATACACGGGTCTAATGGTCCATTGTTTTTTGTTCCTTTAATTTCCTTTCTCATCACAGCAAACTATTTCAAACATCCTGCAATTCACAGAAGATATGAACAAAGCCTTTAGATCTAGATAGAAGATGAAGCAACCTAACCAACTCTAAGTCAGACCAAAATTCAAGTTAAGGAATAAAATGTACATGGATGAAAAGTTCATAGTGTAACTATAAGGGAACATACAATCACATACTTTGTGGAATTAAAATTACTTACATTCTTTCCACATGAATAAATGAAAATGTAATCAGTTAGTGACTGTCTTTATCCTTTTTATCTTAAAGTCATATTTGTATATTTTTAACAAAGTGTTTTGGGGAGGTGGGAAGAGGGGGAATGAGGATTGCTAATTATCTGATTTATTTGCTATCATTTTACCACTTATAATCTCTTGTAAAAAGCATATGCAGAATTTTATTTTCTTCCCCACATTATAATGTCATGTATATACATACACATACAAACACACACACACACACACACCCAGAGTCCTGTCACTTACTTTGATCACTAATATATCAATTTTTTTCTATCATCTATGTTTTCTATTGTTGAAATAAATTCCAAGGCCCAAGATGAAATAAATTTCTAGGGACGCCTGGGTGGCTTAGTTGGTTAAGGATCTGCCTTCAGTTCAGGTCATGATCTCAGGATCTTGGGATCGAGTCCTGAATCGAGTCCTGAATGGAGCTCCCTGCTCAGTGGGGAGCCTGCTTCTCCCTCTCCCTCTGCCCCTTCTCCCCACGCCCCCCACTTATGATTCTCTCTCTAATAAATAAAATCTTAAAAAAAAAGTTTTTAGGCATCTCTGTCACTACTTCAGCAAACTGAACTTCTGTATTCCTGTAAATGCTACACTTGACCAGAAATGCAATATATCCAGTCATCCCATCCCGAAATACCAAGCCAATTCTGGGCTCTATACTTATTTCCTTGTTCCTTAATTTTTCAAACTATGTCAAACATGCAACCTCAGCCAATCATGCCATTTCCAAAATGCAGCTATTGATGCTCTATAAAAATCCCTCTTACCCAAAATTCCTCAGGAAGAGTGCTCCACTGCTTGTGAGGGACTTTACTCCCTCAGTCCATGGATTGTTTTCCTTTGAATAAAGGACATCAAACACATTACTAAATTATTTTAGTTCTGTCATTTGATGGCATTTTCTGTGAATCATTTTTCTCCTTGCTGTTTTTGGATTGAGGTTGTTCATTCTTAACATTTTGCATTGTGATCAGAGAACGCTGTTTTTATTATTTCTCTTCTTAGAATTCACTGAGAATTTTTTGTTGGCTTCTAACACATTCAATGTTCATCAATGTTCCATGGCACTTAAAAAGAAGATATCGTCCACTAATGTCAGGGTTTAGAGTTTGATATAAATAGGATCCATTCTTGATCATATTTTAAAGTACTCAATACACTTGCTAGATTTCATGAATAAGATCTGCCTTGGATGGAGAGGGAAGTGTTAAAATCTCCAATTATTTATGTGTCTGTCTCTGTCCTTGAATGTACTACATTTTCTAAGAGCTGACCTGATGTGATATTGTGATTTATAATAAGAAATATATATATATATATATATATATATTTGTACTTTGTTCCTATTCTTGGCATAGGCTCCTCAAACCCTTAGAATTTCCTAACAGAAGAGAGAAATAAAGGTATCTTTTGTCATGTTAATGAGGTGACTTTGAGGAAGCCTCTAGGTAACCTAATCTTGAGGACTGGTTGCCAGGGGAACCAACCTTGGGACTAAAGGGTTAGAATTTTCAGTCTAGACCTCCCACCCCCACCTCCACCCCCATACACACGTTTGGGGAGAGAAGAAGGGCTAGAGACTGAGTTCAATCACTACTAATGGCCAAAGACTTCATCAATCATGCCTATGTAATAAAGCCTCCATAAAACCCCAAAAGGATGGGGTTCACAGAATTTCCAGGTTGGTGAATACCCAGAGATTCAGGAACAATGGCATACTTAGAGACCACAGACACTCCATGCCCCTTTTCCCATATTTTTGCCCTATGTATCTCTTCCATTTGATCATTCCTGAGTTATATCCTTTTGTAATAAACTGGTATTCGAGCAAATAAACTGTTTCTCTGAGTTCTGTGAGCCACTCTAGCAAATTAACTGAACCCAAAGAAGGGGTCATCGGAGCCTCCAATCTATAGCCAGTTGATAAGAAGCACAGGTAACAGCCTGGACTTATAACTGGCATCTGGAGGTGGGAAGCAGCAGTCTTGTAGGACTGAGCCCTTAACCTGTGGGATCTGACACTATCTCCAGGTAGACAGTGTCCAAACTGAGCCAACTGCTTTGCGGTACAGGGAAAAACACACAGCATAACTGTATCAGAATCTGAATTGGTGTCAGAATTATAGTTGGTGGCAGAGAAATGAGACCTGCTAGAAGGGGCTTGGCTCCCAGAAACCTGTGGTTTGGGAAAGGAAAGAATGAAAGGGTGGAGGATGAAGAACCTTTGATACCTGGGTGGCCATGTGTAACCCACAGTATGGAGCAGCAGCTATGCTATGTTCAGTTGGTAAAGTGAACAGTTAGCAAAGGAATTTACAGATGAATCTAACTCCTTGGGAGTTGGTTCACTGGATGAATAAAGAAATGCAAACTAATAAGAAAAAGACAAAATATACAATCGCTTGGTTATTGTTATCTGTAATAGCTTAAAATAACATTAAAAGTGCTGAGTTAGACTTTGGTGATAGACCAAGCTCAAATATCAGTCAGTCTGGGCTTAGGCCACTAGCCTCAAATCCACTCCCCAAAGGAAAAATTATGCAGAAACAACAGAGAGTACCTCTAAGACCTTTGGTTCACCAAGAAGGTAGTCCACACGGAGGGAGGACAGAACCAGGAAAGAACTGAAAATATTGTGAAGTTGTTTCATTTTGTAAATTGGTATCATCAGCGTCCTGAAGAACCTTTACTAAAATGGATTATGAGAGTGACTAATTTAGGAGTGTCTGGCCTTGAATGATGCAGAGTTGGAAGAGCGTATCTGGGCTGATATAGGATCCACAGCTCACTATGGAAGAATCACAAACGGCTATCGGTAATCCAGACACACACAAAGGAAGTTATTTTTGAGGGAAGAGCCAGCATGGTAGACTGGATAAAAGCCACTATAAAGTCTGTTTACCCTCAGAAAGGGAAGAGCCTACCACTCCCCATAAATGCTAAGTGGAACACCCCAGATAAAGCAGCCAATATGCTTGACATACAAACCATACTACACTAGCTTTATGATGACCAGGACACTCACCACTGAATATACCCATTACCCAGGTTGTGAAAATGCAGTTAAGGGGGCCTCTTTCACATGGCTACCTCATATAACCTAATTACTGCAAAAGTGAAAACAGTTCTAGAAGCTTTATTAAATTTGGTGACTCAGCTTTACCTTATGGGTTTTACAGATGCTAATAAAAACATTAGGTTAATTAGAGAATGGGAAGAGGCTGAAGGGAGAGTCAAGGGACTTTTCCCAACAAGCTGGAAATTTTCAAACAGGTATTAAGAAGATGAATAAAGCAAATATTGACAGAGACAAAACAAAGAGTCATCATAAAGGGGAGAGTCAGAGGATTCATCCTAAGAGGGTAGAAATCTTAGGACGGTTATTAAGATACGGGATAAATAAAATGGACAGTGATAAGGTTAAAACACAGGTTTTAATACAGCACTACCAAGCAGATCCTCTGCTCGTCTGCCAACATTACAGTGACCCAAACAAATCCATCCAATTTACCACATTTTGAAAAAAATTTAAAAGTCTATAACATGTTGAAAGTTGGAATGTTTAAGCAGTTATGATGTAAAAAAGTTGTATCAACTTTACCTGAACATTTAATGGGAATGGATATTACGTCTGGCTGGGGAACACCTTTCCCTACCTAGTATTACAAAAAACAAAACCTATGGATAAAGTCCTAACAGAAGCTACATTAGGAATGTTAAGAGTTGATGGAATTCAGGTGAGGGTTTGTAGCAGAATGGGTATGTTTGAACAGGCTTTATGTGAAGTGGCTGCATCTTTTTTTATCTGATTGTATTATGGAGATAGACATTGTATCTGAGTAGGAAACATTTCCCCTACCATTTCCCCTTGTATACCACAAGGCATGTAAATCTTGCCCTTCAAGCAATATTAATTGGCATGCTAAACAGGAACCAATAAGACTGCCAGAGTCCACACATTGTGGAATAGAAGCTCAAGCTTCTATTTGCTGCCGGTAGCAGCAAATTCTCTATGCAATAGCCCCATGTGGAGCACAGACAAGGGTTTATGGCAAGAGCCTGTGAGTGCCTCCCAGCAATGACTACTAGAACGCTGGACTACAGAATTTCCATTTGAGGGGCATTATTTACTGAAGCCATCCCTATGACTGAAGGACATAAAATGATCTTGAAACCTGAAATAGCCATAATGTCTAGGATGATGTCAGAGAAACTCTAATGGGGATGGCAGTGTACAGAAGACTAACATAATAAAATGAATACGGTTTATACAGGATCATGCTGCCTGGGAAATGTGAGGAGGAGATTCTCAGGAGCAGGGAGTCTCTTTTCCCCTAGGACTGACACTGAAACTGTGTGAGAAGGTGCTGGACTCTACTGTCCCCTGGACAGTGCCATATTAACAGTTCTTGACTGATCAACAAAGAGCTGTTTGATTTGTGGACAGCAGTTCCAAGGTGAATGGACAACATCCTGTTTGGAAGATCACCACGCTGAGTGAAGAAAAGGTAAAAATAGATCAGCTTGATATGCCGAATTGCATTTTTCCTAGCAGTGATGGAAGAACTGAACATCAGTAAAAGCCTCTATGTTTGGGTATTTACTGACTCATAGGCAATGGCCAGTGGCTTGCCCCTACTGTCAGACAGGAGGGCAACGGGAACTTGGCCTATATAAGGGATGTTCGCATTAGGCACGGCCCTATGGAAGTCACTACTGGAACATCAGGGATGCATGACAGTAGGACATGTTGAAGGCCATCAGAAGAGCTCTCTTCCATATTCAGAAGGTGACTGGAATCAATAAGCAGGTATCACTGTGTGCTCACTTAGGCTGGCCATCTGGGCGCATGAAATGAGTAGACATGGGGGTACTACAGCAATGCAGAGATGGGCTGAATCTAAACATGTTACTCTCGTATCCTCTAAAGCATAAAATGACAATAAAAACTGTTCTGCTGGCCAATGAGAGAGACAGAGACTACAGATGACTATGTGGCAGATTCCCTAGTGGGAAGGCCCTAACCACACACAGCTGGCAAATCAGACGGATGCTAGTAGTACTGGAGGCTAGAGATGGGAGTCTTGCCAGGACTAGACCCTGCCTGTGGACTGGGCTTTGCTTACCCATGGCTAGATGCAAATGCTCAGAGTACTATAAAATAACCAGAACAGATGACATTGCACCAATTTGGACAGCTGATGGTCAATTTCTTCAGACCAAGGAATACACACTTTACAGTTCCTAACGTCTAACAATGGGCAGGGAGATATCCTCCTCAGAGTAATAGTTTGATAGAGAATTGGAATGAACAATTAAAACACTGGTTGTCTAAAACAGAGAGAAACAAAGGCAGGAAGTGCTGGCTTACACACCTTCACAAGTGTGTACTCATATTCAAGATATATGTATATCTTACAATTCGTGTAAAATTTTTTACAAAATATCTACTATACACTAAATGCTTAGTGAAATGTAGGTTATTATGATTATTTTTTCCTAGCCAAATCTGACGTTAGCAAGTGTGTCTGCCCTTCCCCCCCCCCAAACAGGACCAGAAACATAGCTTACTATTTTGTTCTCTTCTACACTTCTTCCTCTCCCACCTCCTATGTAACTTTTTCAATTCTATTTAAATTTAACATGTTTTACAGCTTTCTTTGTGCACCATTACATCCTGTATCCCACTATTTTATCCCGGTTCACTGCTCTTCTTGCTAGAGTATATCATTAGTAATTCTTTCAGCATTAATAATCAACAGACAGGACAGTTTCTGAGTCCCTGTATGCCTGAAATTGTCTTTATTTCTCCCTTATTCTAATATGTTAATCCATCTGGATAAGACATTGGTATTGGTACATTCAAAGTTATTTTCCCTTAGTCATTTTATCAGGGTACTGTCTTATGGAATCTGATGTTCCTGATAAAGAAAAGTACTGTCCATCTGATTCTTAATTCCCTGTAGATATCTGTTGGTATTTTAAATACATGTAAATATATAGAGAGAAAAAAAAAGAAGATAAACACAGACATATCCCTGATTAGCAATGAATGTAAACACCATATAAGGGCTGAGTCTGGACTTTGAGATCATAGACTTTCTGGGTTAAAATCTAGACACTGAAACTAACTGGATGTATAACTTCACGCAAGTCACTCAAATATACATCTGTGCTCAGCTTCCATACCTGTAAGGTCTGGATAATAGTAGTATCTATCTCATAGCATTGTGCTGAGGTTTAAGATAGTCAAATGAATGAATTCAAACCCATGATGTTGAGTCCAAAAAAAAAATTTTTTTTTTCAGAAAATCACATATAGGCTTCCATTTTATAAAGCTTATTTTTAAAAAATCTTAACTAAGCAACAAACTGCTGATGTACACATACATACATACATATATTTTTAAAACCATATGAAAGGGAAGAGAATGATAAATATAAATGTAATATTCAAAATTAGTTACTCTGAGGAAAAGAGGATTAGGAAGTAACATACAGGGAGCTTCAACAATACTTGTATTATTCTAGATCACAGGATGGAGAGTGACTCACAAGTATTATTTTATTATTGAGAATGGGGACTGGATGAGAAACAGAAGATAATTACCAAATGCATAATATCTGAATTCATATTGCAGCACACCTGACCACCAGTCTTCATATGCACTGGAAAAAGTCTGAGAGCATATACAACAAAACTAAAACCATTAAAAAATTATTGGGAAACACTAAGAAGCCAGATAATATTTTAAAACACGGATTTCTAATAAACCAATCAAGATAATGATGGGATTTTCTCGCCAGCATTGCCAGGCTAACTTACAACTAAGATACAGAACATATACATATGTGTTTTTATGGGATTATCAAAAAATAAGAGTGCCAAGGTCAAATAAGCCAAAGACTCTCACATAAGTGCCTATCTGTAACAATTCAATTAGATCTGAATTTGGTAGAAAGAAGAATGAAGCAAAGAGATTTAAGAAACCAGATGTCAGGGCAAAAGTCAGGTTATTGGAAATGAAAACAAAAGATATGTTGATATCAGAAAAAATAAGTATAGCATTCAAGATTTTTAAAACAAAGCTCTGGTGATTCCAAAGTTTGATGTCTGGCGAGCCAGTTGCTAAAGTGGTATGAAAATGTAAGTTGTCTGAATAGGAATGAACTGAGAGACTTACTCTGCAGGAAACTTCTACCTGTGAGGTGAAGTTATCCATGAACTCTTACAAGACAGGCCACAAAGGAAAATGGTGATAAAAGTCCTTGAGGAGTATTCTATAGGTTAATAGATAATGGAACAAGGATGATATCACAGGTATAGCACAAATTTCAAAATAGAAAGGGATTGCTGGAAAAAGGTAACTTTAAAAAAGTGATCTAGAAGCAAAATATCTGGAGAACACCAGATTCTCAGCTCATCTTGTGGCACGCTGAACTTGGAAGAAGAAAAAGCACTTAGATAGATTTCAGGTAAGGAGGTAAAAGAACTGGAGGGAAAGGGTGAGAATACAAAGAAACATTTTATGGAAAAAGATCCCATGATGGAGAAATGGGACAAAGAAAGAATAGGTTATGTTTTCTCACATCGCTAAGCTTCTGCACATGCTTGAAATGCCCGTTTTAATCCCCTTGATCTGGGTAACAAGATTCCACTCAGGAGTTATTTCTTAAAGGAAAACATTTTCTGACCCATCCCCCAATTCATGCCATTTCCTAAGCACGTATACCTCGTGCCTATCTTTATGAAAGCATTTAGAAGCATTTAGAAGCATCTACGTGTAATTGCTATTTTTCTATTTCTGTCTATAACTAGATTAATGTGACCTAAGCCAAGTATTTTAAAGATATTCTTTCTTTGAGAGACAGACAGAGAGAGAGAAAAAAACAGCAGGGGGAGCAGCAGAGGGAGGGAGAAGCAGGCTCTTGGCTGAGCAGAGAGCCCGATGCGGGACTGGATCCCAGGAGTCTGGGATTGTGACCTGAGTGGAAGGCAGGAGCTTAACCGACTGAACCACCCAGGCACCCAAAACCCAAGTATTTAATTGCTATTTCCCATCATAATGCCTGGCAAATAAGTATACAATAACCGGTGACCACATGCAGAATCACTGCACTACACCAAGTTGAGAGGAGAGAAAACTTGTTCACGGAGATTTGTATGTTGAGCAATGCCCATGGAAGAATGACGTGCAGAACTGCAAGAAGTAAGAACATGGCTTAGAATTAACCTCAAGGTATCTAGTGTTACCAGAATAGCCTTTCTGTCAAACTGAACACAACTCATTTTAATTACTAAATGTATTTTAATTCTCAAATCTGAACCCACATTTTAAAAAGTTGAGCTTAACAAAAACCAATAATAAAAAATAATAAAATAAAAGTATCAAAAGCATTAATTAAATGTTATTTTATTATTAAGGTATCAACTAAAATTGCTAAAAGAGTAAACTTAATTTCTATGCCCACTTTTTATATAGCTTTGTCATCCCTGAGTCAGTGAAGGAATACAAACAATGGATTAAATAACTTTTATTAATAATAAAACATCTTAAAAGATTATTCTTACAAAGAAATTATTAAAGAATAAATGCAGGACTAAACTTTCCCTCAGTTTTATTTAGTTTTTATCAGAATAAGCATTTACAATGTTTCTCTAATACAGTAAGGTAAGAGACATGATGTTTTTAGTTACATGACTTTATCAAGTCTACACTGAAAAATATCTGATAAGCATGAAACTGGAGGTGTGTCTACATAAAAGAAGTAAAAGTAAGCCATATGGCACTCTGAAAAAGGTATCATGATGTATCTCATTGGTTTCATTATAATAATAAGGTCAGCTGGAGTTGGCACTAAGCAGGGAAATATAAAACCTGTACAAGACACCAGAAAACCCTTTTGTCGGTACTTAACACTGTTAGTATGACATACAAGCATCAGAAAGTAGAAACTGATAGACATGTTGCCAGAAATTACAACAATGAATGCAACTTTGAATAACAGCTTCATAGTACTCAGCCTCAAAGGGAGAACATTAAAATGTAAAAACTTTTTTTCGACAACAGCTTTAGTAATATTTGATTGGGATAAGGTTGGTAAAAATACAAAGAATAACTTTCAGTTTCTCATAAAATGGATATTAGGCAAAAGAATATGATTAACTTAGAGTGATATGTCTGTAACTCATAAATTACATTAAAATAACTATACTCAAGTGCAATAGTTTTTTATATATTAGCTTACTAGTCTAGAAAGCAAAATAATTACCATTTGGGGAATAATAATAAGGACATACCAATGTGCAATGGAATCAGAGTAGCAGCATTTTAAACTTACTATAAACCATCTACTCCCATTACTCCCTTCATGGAGACCCTAGGTCTTTATAGAGTCAAATGAGCAATACTCAATCTATTTTCAATACTTCAAAAAGTCTAACAAACTATGTACCCAGAATTAAAAGTGTATTAGCTAACCTAAACATTATCTTCCTTTGTTCTTCACTGAGTGTAGATAAAAGCAGTACTGTTAAACTATTTATCCCCCATAAATCAAAGTAGTATTTATTTGTTAAAAGTAATTTAGTAGAAATTGGGAAAGAAGAGAGGATAAGAAAAGGGATTCTTCATGATTAAAATAAAAAATTGGCAATAAAGAAACCCTACAACCAAGGCCAACAACTAAGGTAATGGACAGGCAGAATATACAGGTTTCCTTATTTGCAGTCCAGTGGTCTTGCTTCCACAGCACTTTGACTAGTAACATAAATAACGGTATTAACAAATACTGAAGTATTCACAGTGATTAATATAGAGTGATGAGATTAGTGTTAATTTTTAATTTCTTATTTCACATACATTTTCAAAAGGATCTTCAATGAGCATATATGCTATTATAATCAGAAAACACACACACACACACACACACACACACACTTAAGAGTAACCTTTTCTAAAACCGAATTTGCTAAATATACAAATCATGCAAATCAAAAGCACGATTTTCCAATGTGCCCCTATCATTCCATTCTCATAACCTCTGGGTATGTTTCCTCATTTATAAAATAAGGACAATTGTAAGTTCTCAATTTTGTTTCATTATTACTATAACAACTCAAAAGAGCAACTGTAAAGGTAAGTCTGCCACAGATCACTTCCAAAACAAAGCTGATCTTCACTAGAATATAAATTCCATCATAGTCAAGATTATACAGATATATAACTTTTAAGAGGCCCAACTCTTCTGACTACCATTTCAGGTATCAGCATTCATTCAACACTTAACCCTAATATTGCTAAAATTCAATAAAATGTGGCAAGCTAATTACCATGGTTTGAAAATGAAAGTAAAATAAATAATAAAACCATACCAAATTTGTATTTTATGAAGCTTCATATTTATATAATATCAAGATTCATCTATTCAAAAATGTTTCTCTAGGTAGCAAGTTATTTTTTAGATTTTATAGCAATAATCATACTTTGTGAGGTAACTATGAGGTTATACTTAATTTTAACATTCAAGATGGTGTTATACAGCCGAAAGCACTAGATGAGAATAGAAGTGAGTATAAGATGTAGATGACAATTCTAACACCAACTCAAATTGAAAATATCTTGGGCAATCACTTAACTTATCCAAGGTTGAATCCCTGCTCTTCCAAATCCCAACAGCCTCAAGTAACAAAGGCTCAGCCTCAAGCCTAGCAGATATTAAGGACTCAGGTCCCACTGGCAGGTAAGACTGAAAATTAGTCTTTCTGTTCTGTGCTCTAATTCAGATATTCTGGGGACTAAATTTTTTACCCCTAATGCTCACTGGGTTTAGCTGGTTCTCGAAATGGGATTCTGTACTGGTTTCCTGAGCTAACTTTAGTTTCCCTGCCAGAAGGTCAGGGGCAGAGAAAACCTAGAGCTGAGTTGTCAAACACCTACCAAGCTCACAAAAGTCCTTATCTCTGCACGTATGCATTCATTTCTAGCCACTGACTGAACTTCTGTTTCAATGTAAAATAATTCATTTTTGTAACTATTACATTATCAACTATTCAAATATGTTTAAACATTATTATTGCCCACACTACCCACCATGTCAGACACTTTGGGTACAGAGCTAATCTAAAACCAACTCAAATGTACCATAAGTCCAGATATAATGATTTGAACTTTCAGCCATCTGCCAAAAGTCAAAATTACTACCTTATACCTTTCAGTTGAATTAATTCCCTGTTACACAAGGTCCCTTCCTATAACAACTCATCAATGAGATATCTGATGGTGAAGACTTATAAGTAATGCTAATTTTATATATATGTTAATATGTATACGTTTTATATATATATATATATGTATGTCTTTTTTCATATATAATGGTAAAGGGAGGATTTTCTCTAAAATCATGAGCTTAAAAAAATTACTAACAAAAAGATGGGTAAACTGTAGCTGAAAACAACCATTAAAACTCATTATGCACATCAAAATAAGTATCAGTAAGTACTGCAAATTGGATTCCAAATTGGAATACATAAGAAATAATTTCTTTGAAAACTGTACGATCCTTTTGTAAAACACAATTTAATATGTATGAAGAGCCTTAAAAGATATTTCATTACTCTAACCTAAAAGTCTGACTTTTTTAAACTGAACTTCAAAAAAATAATCCTAATGATGGAAACATATTTATGCACATAAGTGTTCTCTGCAGCATGTCTGTCATGGTCAACAATTGGAAACAACCTAAATATCCAAAAATAGGAAAGTTACAAAAATGCGTTATATACACAAATAGGATATTATACACCCATTCTAAATTAGTTGACAAACCTGTATAAGAAGTAAATTTTTGTAATATGTTAGCTAAAAATCTTAAATTTATATACACACACGTGACTATAATTATACAAATAAACCAGTTCTCTCTATAGGTGAAAATCTAAAAGAAAAACAACTTAGTATAAGTTGTTTAGTAGTTATAGTGTTTCAGTGGTGGAACAATGAGTCATCTTGTTTTCTTCTTATCCTAATTGCCTTATAATATGGTTATATTAATTTTAATGTAAAAATTCTAATGACATAATCCAAACAATCTTTTATAGATATATAATATATAAATATTATACATATATACATCAGATTCCATGACCATAAAATAACCAAGTTCATTCAGCTAAAAAAAAAAATTCTAAAATTAAACACTTTCTCCCCAATTCTATATTGGACACAGTGTTGCTTCTATGTAACATAAATTCTTTTCATCAAAAGCATGCCTATTTGCATCACACAAACATTTTTCACATCTTATACAAAGGGAAAGAAAATCTTTCCCTTTATACTATAGGGAAAGGAAAGATAGGGAAATATAAACCAGATCTCAAATAATTTCATAATCTAGTTGGGTTACACCCAACATGAGCAAAAAAAACAAATGTAAGAAAACTTCAACAATCAAGATATAAAGTAATTATAAAATTGCTATAAGACAATTTGATATGTATTAGTTTGCTAAGGTTGTGTTAACAGCATACTACAAACTAGGTGGCTTAACCAACAAATTTATTGTCTCACAGTTTGAAAGTCTGAGATCAAGTTGTCAAGAGGGTTGTTTCCCTGGGAGGACTGTTGAAGTAGGGGATCTGTTCCAGGCCTCCCTCCCTGGCATACAGATGACCATCTTCATATCATCTTCCCTGTGTCTCTTCCCATCAGCTTCCCTCTATGTATGTCTGTGTCCAGATTTCCTCTTTTATAGGAATAACAGTCATACAGGATTAGGGCCTTCCCTAATGGTTACATTTTAACTGATTATCTTTGTAAAGACCCTATCTGTGTTACCTGAGGTTAAGACTCCAACATACCTTTTTGTTATTGTTGTTGGGGAGAGGGCAGTAAATTCAACCCATAACACCATGGTTGCAACATTCCAAATACATACCAACATGGTTGAGATATTTATGTTGCCAAGTGCCTACCAAAGACAAAAAAAAAAAACTCAGAAGGAACTTATACCAAGTTATAAATATGGACTTTCGATGACACTATTATGGATTATTGCTTCTGACTACCCTGAATTTTTCACTAAGGGAACATATTTTTAAACTCAGAAAAAATGTTTAATTAAAAAATATTTTGAGTTCACTGGTCTCTAACCCCAATCTATTCCTAATTATTAATATCTTCTAGCAGAGGCTCTTCTTTGGGACAGAAGTCTCAAAGGCATAAGTGCCCCTCTGCTGCTATGACTCTCTAAGGACAATAAAAATCATGTGAAAGTTTTTCTCTTTTTTTCAAAGATGGATTTATTTGAGGGAGCAGGAGGAGCAGAGAGGCAGAGGGAGAGAATCTTTCAAGCAAACTCCCTGTTGAGCGGGGAGCCAGACACAAGGCTCAATCCCACAACCCATGAGATCATGACCTGACCTAAAACTAAGAGTCAGATGCTTAACCGACTGAGCCACCCAGGACCTCAAAATCATGTAAAAGTTTTATTTATTTTTTTTTAAAGATTTATTTATTTATTTGAGAGAGAGAGAATGAGAGCGATAGAGAGCACGAGAGGGAAGAGGGTCAGAGGGAGAAGCAGACTCCCCGCCGAGCAGGGAGCCCGACGTGGGACTCGATCCCGGGACTCCAGGATCATGACGTGAGCCGAAGGCAGTCGCTTAACCAACTGAGCCACCCAGGCACCCCATGTAAAAGTTTTAAAGACTTCAGATAAAATGAGATATTTTATCTCAAATTCCAAATAAAAAGTATAAATATATATAAATATATATATATAAATATAAAAAAAGATGTACTTAAAAAGTAAATCTTAAAAATAAAAACAAAAAATAAAAAGTAAATCTCAATCTTAAAATGTAAGCCCCTTATGCAAGGCACTGTAAAAAAACAAAAGAGAGAGAGACAAAGCACAACATTCATGCAGGTATGAATCATACTCTCAGGCACACATAAAAAGCAAAAAAATGATTGAGCCAATAATTCTATGTGACCCAATGAAAATAGGTACATTAAATAAAACTAGGCAATCACATAATCACAACTGGAAATAAGTAGGAGGTCTTGTCCAAGCTAGTTGTCTTTATTCAATGAAATATTTTTACAACTAATATTTTCTTATTTTCTTTTTAAAGGGTCTTCAAGGATGAACTGTCAACATCCTCACTTCCTAGAATATTTCTAAGTCTGTTTCACTCTTAACCCTCAAAATGTTTTTCTCTCATCTGAAATAAATTTTTCCTATTAAAAGCTATACTTTTCTCATCTTTTCATTAAAGCAGGTAAAAAATCATTTTAGGGGCACCTGGGTGGCTCAGTTGGTTAAGCGACTGCCTTCGGCTCAGGTCATGATCCTGGAGTCCCAGGATCGAGTCCCGCGTCGGGCTCCCTGCTGTCAGCAGGAAGTCTGCTTCTCCCTCTGACCCTCCCCCCCTCAGGCTCTCTCTCTCCATCTCATTCTCTCTCTCAAATAAATAAATAAAATCTTTAAAAAAAAACATTTTAATATAGGTACCCCTTCAGAGGTATTTCATATAAGCTATCAAACTTCATCTAACCTATTTTTAATAGCTTTAACTGTGTAAATCTTTACTGGTTTCTACATATTTCTTTAGAAGAACCATAATCAAAATGGTGCTCAAACCCCTAAGGAAAAACCTAATTTTTTAAAAATCTAACTAACGTAGAATGTTGAAAGAATTACAGTACTTCTTACACAAAACTATCCTTGTAACAGACTGAGTGAAAAGTCAGACATAATGTTATTTATTGCAGTTCAATTTAGTGTATGCACTGGGCATCATCTATATAATACGTACCACAGCTTGGTAGGCATTACTCATTATGCTCTAACCAGGGATCATACTCAAACAATGAGATAATAAATCTCTAAAAGCAACTGGTTATTTTTTTCTGGAGATCTACCTCCTCACTTTAATAGGAAGTGGTAGGAATAAATTCTTCACACTAATTATTGGCAGATTTGTTTCTCACTGAAAATTAACTAAATGGGATTCTGAATAATCGATTCATCTCTGGATTTATTCATTCATTTATTCATTCAAATATTTACTGAGCACATACCATATGTAAAGGCCTATATTAGGTACTCAAAATACAGTAGTTAAAATGAAAACTCCTCGTGCCATACGCTTATATTCTAGCACAATGAGGTAATTAATGCATTTTACCTTATTTGGAGAGGGCATGAAATATCTGAAAAAATTAATTTGGGAGAGGAGAAAGTTATTTTCCCCTCTCAGGCAGAGATAATAGGGTTTACCAAAGCCCTAGGACAATCAGAACCTCTAAAAAAAGATAGTAAAAGAACACCAGTGTGGCCGGAGTGCAGAGAGCAAGGTAGAAGCGAAAGGAATAATGAATGGAAGAGTGAGATGAGACAAGTGAGTTATGCTGGTACCAGATCATGAAGGGGCTTACAGGTCATATTAAGAATTTTCAGCTTTACCTTAAGAGCAATTGGTAACCACTGAAGGGTGCTATGCCTTCTCCAAAACGTGTTAACCAAATCAAAAATTTAACACTTGCTGATTTGTTCAGCTTAGCTCCTTTTCTCCCGATTAAGGGACTCCAGGTTTCAAAGTTATTTGAGTCTAACCCCTTCCCCAGATGGAAGGTTAAGATTTTCTTGGTTCTTAGTGCCAATGGTTTGAGGGACCCAGCAACTACTAACATGGAGAGTTAATCTAGACATTAATATGAGCCTGGAACTATTAGCAAAAGTAAAATGAATTAATAGGCCTCCAATGCACATCTATTAAAATTCCTATACAAATAGAGCAAAGATCACTGACACAAATAAGTGCATTAAAATAAACTAGCTGATGGGGGACTTAACACTGTTCATTGATCAATTCTTAAACAAAAATTAATTCCTAGCGGGGCACCTCGGTGGCTCAGTCGCTAAGCGTCTGCCTTCACCTCAGGTCATGGTCCCAGGGTCCTGGGATCTTGTCCCACATCAGGTTCCCTGCTTGGCGGGAAGCCTGCTTCTCCCTCTCCCACTCCCCCTGCTTGTGTTCCCTCTCTCGCTGTGTCTCTCTCTGTCAAATAAATAAATAAAAAATCTTAAAAAAAAAATTAATCCCTACCAGGAGCTTACCACTGTGATCAAGGTCCATTTGTTGCTTCAGCTGTTTGAAATGCTGATGAATTTCAGGACCAGGGTAAAACCTAACGTTTTTTTAACGTTCTAGCTCTCAACTCCTCCCAGTTAAAGGGCTAATGTTAAATATTGGTAGAACACAGAAAACTGGCCAGGTCACATTTGAATTTATAAATCAGCAGAGCAGTCACACAATGATTTAAGTGGGGGAAACCTAAAGTCAGGCATAATAGAAGCAGGAAAGGCAAGAGAAGTTAAGCATGATTTTAAAGTTTCCAGCTGAACTTAGCTCTATTTTACATCATCTCTTTTGTCCCTATATTGAAACGTAAAAGCATAGTAAATCCATCCTCATTCCCTGTTTGCCTAAAAACACCTATTAATCCTTCAAACTCCAAGTAGGATATAATATTCCTTCAGAATGCATTCCTTAAACTCTCTGCCAGTGTGTCCATATTGCCTAGCCCAGTGAGAATCAATCACTTTCTCTGCTACCATCTTTCCAAGCAGTTATTTCTATTATTGTCTTTCTCACACTTGTTTATATTTATTTCTTCTATGGACACGTGAAAACCCTGAGAGGAGGTGTCTATGTTGTCAAGCACACATAAGAGACTCTATAATTGTTGAGTGAACTAATGGTATATTAATTAAACATTTTTGTTGTTTTTTTTTAATTTAGGATAGAGGCAGAATCTGCTAATAGTGACATGGTTCTTAACACAGCACAGATCAGAACTATAAACTCGGGATAAATTATTTAAAAACAGCTTTCTGAAGGTGCTGAAGAGCAACCAAAGGCAAACATGTAAAAGAACAGAAATGGAATTGACAGATATAAAAAAGTAATGGTACTATGTAAAATTCCTTGTTTCTTATGACTTTTTATTTAGGGAAAGCCCCAATCTACATCATGAACCAGAAGTTAAGGACAATCCCAGCAGTTTGAATATGACAGAAGCAATTCTTAAAACAAAAGCCCTAGAGAGAAGCAGCCCCAAACAAACTCTGGACAAAAGTCTGGCTGGACCACGAACTACTCACATTCATGAGATTTCAATGCTGCCAACCACTGCGTTCTGTAGTTTGAGTATATCCAAGTAAACAGACATGTTAAAATTTTTCCAACAAAATTCAGAAGAGCATAACAAAATGCAGAATCTCTACACAGCATTATTCACAGTGTTCAGGATATAATCCAAAATTACTCAACATACAAATAACCAAGAAAATGTGGTCCATTCATGACATAAAACACAATCAATAGAAATCAACAGAGATGACCCAGATGCCTGAATTAGCAGATAAAGATTTTCTTTTTTCTTTTTTTATTGTATTAGTCACCACACAGTACATTAGCTTTTGATGTAGTGTTCCATGATTCATTGTTTGCAGATAAAGATTTTAAATCAACTATTATAACTGTGTTCATGGAAGTTTAAAAAAAATCTCATAATGAATGAAAAGATTGGAAATCACAGCAGAGAAGTACAAACCACAAAGAGCCAAATACAAAATCTAGAACAGAAAGCTATGATATTTAAAGTAAAATGTTCATAAGATAGGCGAAACAGCAGATTAGGTAAAAAAAAGTCAGTGAAATTAAAGATAAATCCATTTATCTAATCTGAAGAAAATGGAGAGGGAAAAAACTGGGAGAAAACAAATAGAACCTCAGGGGCCTGTAGGACAAAATCAAAGATCTAATATAATTGTAAATGCAGTCCCAATAAAAAAAAAGAAAAATAGAATAGAAAAGTAAAAATATTTATAGAAATCAGTAAAAAGGGGCTCCTGGGTGGCTCAGTCAGTTAAGAGTCTGACTCTTGATTTCAGCTCGGGTCATGATCTCAGGCTCCTGGGATAGGCCCCCATAGTGATCCATGCTCAGCAGGGAATCTGCTTCTCTCCCTCTCTCTCTCTGCCCCTCCCCCCGCTCACATGCTCTCTCTCTAAAATAAATAAATCTTTAAAAAAAAACCAATAACAGTAAAAACTTTAGAAATGCCTCCAAAAAACAATACACTAATGCCTCTGATCAAAATCCTATCAAATGTTGTGAGATGAGCTAATGCAATTCTTAAAGAGAATTATATAGTGTTAGGAAAGAAAAAGCTCTTGTTGACTTAAGGTTCCATTTTATGAATTTAAAGAAAAACAAAACAAGTAGAAGAGTGGAAATACAGCACAGAATTCAATGAAATAAAAAACAAAACAATAAAAAAATTAACAAAGCCAAATCTGTTTCTTTGAAACGATTTATAAAATTGATAAACCACTAACTCAAATGAATAAGAGAAGAAAAAAGAAGAGAAAAAAATGCAAATTGTCAATGTCTGGAATGGATTATCACTACAAATCCTACAGACATTAAAAGCATAATACAGAAATGTTTATGAAGGGGCGCCTGGGTGGCTCAGTCGGTTAAGCAGCTGCCTTCGGCTCAGGTCATGAACCTAGGGTCCTGGGACCGAGCCCCGCATTGGGCTCCATGCTCAGCAGGAAGCCTGCTTCTCTCCCTCTCCCACTCCCCCTACTTGTGTTACCTCTCTTGCTGTCTCTCTCTGTCAAATAAATAAATAAAATCTTTAAAAAAAAATAAAAATAAAAAAAGAAGTGTTCATGAATAAGAGCATGCCAACAAATTTGATTAGATAAAACAGATAATTCCTTTGCAAAACACAAGAAAACTGAAAATCCAAATAGCCCATATTTATCAAAAAGTTAAGTCCATTATCAAAGAAACCTTCCAGTAAAGAAAAGTACAGGCTTAGATATTTTCACTAGCAAATTCTATGAAACTCATTCATAGTATAGGAGGAAAGAACACTCCCCAACCCATTTTATGATAATTCTGGTAGTAAAACCCAACAAGGTTTTACAAGAAAATAAAATTATAGACCAAAATCTCTCATGAACACAGCCACAGAAATCCTTAAATATTGTAAGCAAGCAAGATCCAGCAATATATAAGATGGAAAATACAGAAGAGTTATCCTAAGAATGCAAAGTTGTTTCAACACTCAAAAGTCAATTTAGCATTGCCACTGGGAATGGAACATGGTACAATCATTCTGGAAAACAATTTGGTAGTTTCTTAAAAAGTTAAATACACATTTACCATATGACCCAGCATTCCATTCCTACATATCTACAAAAATATATGTCCACATAGACTTATACACAAATATACAAAATAGTATTAATAAAAGCTAAAAAATGGCAACAATAATTCAAATGTCCATAAACTGGTAAATCGATAATCAGAATGCAGTATATTCCCACAATGGAATAGTATTTGGCAATAAAAAGGAACATGAGTGAACTTCATATGCTAAATGGCAGAAGTCAAAAGTATAAAAGATGACATGCTGTATGACTCCCTTTATATGAAATATCCAGAAAAGGCAATAATAGAAAGAATAAATTAGGGATTGCTGGAGGCTGGAGGTGTGAATAGGGAGTGATGTAAGTGTGCTTGAGGTTTCTTTGGGGGGCGATAGAAATGTTATAAAAGTACATTATGGTTATATTGAGGATGACCATGGAAAATACTAAAAGTCACTGACTTTTATGTGAAAAATAGATTAATTTTATGGTAAGTAAATTATACATTATGAAAGCTGCTTTAAAAAACATAATTATTACCATACTAATACAACAAAGAAAAACCACATGAGCACACATCAATCAACACAGAAAAATTAACAAAATCCACTGACTCATAATAAAAACTCTTTAGAAAATAGGAATAGAAGGAATTTATTCAACCAGATAAATGCTTTTTACAAAAACCTATAGCTAACATATTATTGGTGAATGTACTTAATGATCAAATAATGAATGAATGCTTTCTTCCTAATATCCTGAAAAAGTAAAGGATGCCCACTCTCATCACATAGTCTACAATGTACTAAAGATCCTAGCTTCTGTAATAAGGCAAGAAAAAAAGGATGATCAGAAAAAGATCATGTCTATAGCTAAAGACATGTAGAGACTTGACTGTTTACACAGAATATCTTAAATAACCTACAAAACTATTTAAACAAATATGTGATTTTAGCAAAGTCAGAGACTACAAGATCAATATACAAAAATCAATTTATATATGAGTATCAAACAATTAGAAAATGAAATTTTATATTTCTATTTATAATAGCATATAACATCAATAAATCACTTACAAATAGATGTAACAAAAAATGTGTAATGCCTCTAAATTATAAACTATAAAACACTGCTGGGAGAAATTTTTAAAAGACCCAAGTAAATAAGAGATACACCATGTTTCTGAACGGGAACACTCAGTATTTTTAAGAAGTCAACTCTCCCCAACCCACCAAATTAAGCTATACATTCCTGCAAATCTACCTGTAATCAATCCCCCAGGCCTCCTTGTAGACTGACAATGGATTCTAAAAAGCTTATGTAAGTGAAACAACATCAACAAAAACATCTTGGAAAAAGAAAAAAATTAACAAAAGTTAATTCAAAGCTATCTTGGAAAAAGAAAAATAGAGTATGTACAAACTACCCATTTCAAAATTTATCATAAAGCTCTGGTAATTAAAATATCATAGTACTGGCATAGACTGACATATCACTGGAACAAGACAGAATCACACTTACACATCATTCAATTTTCTACAAAGGTGCTAAAGCAATCCAACAGAGTAAGGAAAGTCTTCCACAAATAACAATGAAACAAATGGATTATCAATATGGGGAAATAAACAAAACCTGAATCCATAACTCATACTACAGACAAGAATTAATTTTTATATAGATTATAGATTAAACAAAAGAATTAAAGCTATAAAGCTTCTAGAGGAAAACACAAAAGAATATGTGCATCGTCTGTAGTGACTGTGTCCTAAGGACACAAAAAGCAATAACCATAAAAATTGATGAATTAGATTTAATCAAGGTTAAAAAGCCTTTGTTCATGAAAAGACAGCTATAGATAAATAAAAAATTTAAAGATGGAGAAAATTTTTCAAAAAACATATCTGACAAAGGAATGGTATCCAGAGTATATAAAGAATTCCTAAATAATTTTTAAATTTAAAAATGGCAAAAGATTTGAATAGTACTTCAAAAAATATTTGTAAATCACCATGAAAAAGTGTTAAGTATCATTAGCTATCACAGAAATTCAAATTAAAACCACGATGAAATACTATGCACCCATGAGAATCACTGAAAGTACTGAGCACATGAAATGCTGGTAAGAGGAGGCTCTCTCACACAGTGTTGGAAGTACAAAAGGTTTCATCCATTCGGAAAAAGTTCTAGCAGATTCTTGTTAATCCAAATATACACCATCTCTCTGACCCAGCAATTACATTCTTAACTATTTACCCAACGGAAATAAACTGCAAATCCCCAAATGACTTGTATAAGAATGTTCAAGGAAGCTTTATTCATAATGGTCCCAAACTGGAAACAGCCCAGAGTTCCAACAACACAAGAATGAATAAACTACAGTATATTTACACAATAGTCTGCTACTCAGCAATAAAAAGTAACAAACTGTTGATAAACAATATGAACAAATGCAAAAGCACTATGTTAAGTGAAAAAAGCTTTAATGAAAAGAGTTCATTCATATTGTCAGATCCCATTTATACAAATTCTATGACAGTAATCTGTGGTGGGGAAAAAACTCAAAAGTGGATGCCTTTGGGGATATGGGGTAGAAATTAGTTGGTGGGGGTATGAAGGAACTTTCTGAGGTAACCATAACATTCTTTATCTTGATAGGGGTTTGGGTTACCCACGTATAAGCATGTGTCAAAACTCATTAAATATTATACTTAAGATTGATGTTCTCATCATATGTAATTTGCGGGGGGAGGGCATAGGGAGACCATAACCATATATTGAATTTGAATTAATAGATATGTATGGCTACAACCTAATTTGAAATGTATATCAAAACAAACAAACAAACAAAAAACCAAGACAGACTGATGGATGGATAGATATGTGATAAAACAAGTTTTGGAAAATGTAAACAGTAGAATCTAAGTGGTAGGATGACAAGCACAAGAAATCCTGAACCTGATGAACGTTGGTCTGGAAAGGAAAATGACTCCCAATTATCAAGATGGATTATATTTCTTTTAAAGTACCGGTTAACATTAGCACCTATTCTGCTTAAGACAATCAAGTATAATCTACATCCATTCATATTTACACTTAAATACATAAGGACAGGCATACAAACAAGTAGAGTAGAAGTAAAGAAGTCCCCAAAAGTAAAATACCACAGGCCAATGTACCATCTCCAGGCGGCCCCGGTAACTTGTTTTTCCCCGGAGCAGCTATGAGCAAGCGAAACCAGGTTTCGTACGTGCGGCCAGCCGAACCGGCGTTCCTGGCTCGCTTCAAGGAACAGGTCGGCTACAGGGAAGGGCCTACCGTGGAAACCAAGAGAATCCAGCCTCAGCTCCCAGATGAAGATGGTGATCACAGTGACAAAGAAGATGAACAGCCCCAAGTGGTGGTTTTAAAAAAGGGAGACCTGTCAGTTGAAGAAGTCATGAAAATTAAAGCAGAAATAAAGGCTGCCAAAGCAGATGAAGAACCAGCTATAGTTGATGGAAGAATCATGTATCGAAAACCAGTCAAACGTTCCTCGGATGAAAAATATTCCGGTTTAACAGCAAGCTCAAAAAAGAGGAAGGCAAATGAAGATGAAATAAATAAGCAGGACTCAGTTAAAAAGAACTCACAAAAGCAAATCAAAAACAGTTGCCTCCTTTCTTTTGACAATGAAGATGAAACTGAGTAAGTGTAAATATTTTGGACTTAGTCATGCTTATGAGTATATGGGATGTTTTTTACAGTGACACTTTTTCTTTCCTATTTAAAGATAATACAAGTTCATTATAGAAAATTCAGAAAAAATTTAGTATGATAAAAATTGTATCTACCAATACCCCTTTGACATGAGGCTAACTCTGTAGATATTAACTACTATTAACATTTTGGAACTCCCACGTGTGGGGTATTTTTTAAACAAAATTGAGATTATATTGCATATGTTTTCTGTCCTGCTTTTCACATGACATTATATTCTGAGCATTTTTCCAGATCAGTAAAATTCAAAAATTTAAAAAAAAAAAAAGTAAAATACCACAACTACAAAGCCTCAAAAATCCGAACATTTTCTCTAGAGAAAAAAGCAGCATGGGATCGTTCGCAAAAGGCCACAATGAATACTCAGATTAACTCTTCATGTTGTGAACTAATATTCAGTGCCCTCCATACCGAAGACTCACCTTATATTTTCATTTCATCTTGCATGTCTCTCCTTTATGAAGCTTTCCCTGAAGGCTCCACTCCCCAAAGATATTATCCACCCCTCCTCAGAAAATTCCATTAATTCTTTGCATTTCTCTTATAAGACTTATGAAATTTATGTCTACTGGGAAAGAGAAAACTGTTAAAAGGATTGGGCATCAGGAGGCCAACTCTACCTGCACAACCTAAGATAAATTACTTAATCTTGTTTTCTTGTATGTAAATTGCAGATAACAGGACTTTACCTCACAGGGTTATTATAAAGATCATTATGCTTAGCCTCCTGCATAAAGTACCAGATAAAAATTACTATTATTATTATTCTATTATCTCCATATAAGCCTAACTCAGTACCAACAATATTTAATAGGTATTCAATTTTTAAAAAAATATTTCAGTTGAAAGAGCAAGTGAATAAGCTATTCATGTGTTACTGATTGATAGACTATTGCTGTGGCCCACATATATAAACATACTTAAGTAACTGCCCTTTCTGTTTAAGGATGATCCTAGTAAATCATCTGTGGTTACTGACAAAAACACATGAGCTTCACGTTGGTTCTTCTGAACTTTGCTTTTATTTTATCCCAAAAATACTAGATTTTTTTCCATTACCCTCATTTTCACCATGATTTCTAAGGGCAATTCTCTTCACTCCCTACCCTAACCTTGTGGTCCTATCACCCAAACACCTGGATAATAGTGAACCCAAACCCTCCCCGTGCCATCTCTGTTAAAATAGTCAGTTATGGCCCATTTCCGAAATTCCTTGCTTAGAGGCCTTCCAAATGTTCATCTTTATGCACATTTGAAACTTCAGATATACTAAGACATAAAATTAACAAGATAAATTGATAAATTGTTATCAGCATGATCATTCTTTCAATGTGAAATCTTCAGGCAAGAAAAGTATATGATTTATACTCTGGCAAAAAGAAGAAATAAAAGGCAAAAAACTAAAAGTTTTTAAATGTTCATGCCATAATTTCCATTATACAGCAATAAGTGCCAAATTTCTATTCTCTTGTTGCACAGCTCTCATAATGTGGAACTTACACAGTCTCCCTTAGTCAAAGGGATAAAACTCAAATCCAAGCCTCTAATTTCTTTTATTAAAAAAACAAAAAAGTGGGACTCAAAATAAGATAGATGGGAAAGAACATCCTAATGACAAGGGATTAGACAATGGGATGCCTGGGTAGCTCAAGTGGTTAAGTGCCTGCCTTCAGCTCGGGTCGTGATCCCAGGGTGCCGGGATCAAGTCCCACATCGGGCTCCTTGCTCAGCGGGGAGAGCCTGCTTCTCCCTCTGCCTGCCGCTCCCCCTGCTTGTGCTCTCTCTCTCTGACAAATAAATAAAATCTTTAAAAAAAAAGAGAGAGAGATTAGACAAAATATCACTAATCAAGGAGTATGATAAAAATCATGGTCACTCAACAGAGTAACACCTACCAGTTGTTATCTGGTAGATAATATTTAAGCCTTCTTAATTATAGGAGGGAAAAGGAATTAACGTCTGAGAACTGAAGTCTTCCTCCAAGGATACTAAAACACATTAGTAATCAGGATACATGTGTGGAAAAATTTCCTTGGTCCACTCACCAAGCATCCTCAAACAAAAACTTCTCTATGGGTTGTACCACTGTACTACTGAAATATTCACTAAAATTACATCACTGATGCTGTAACATATCATTTTTTAAATTCTTTGAGTTAGGGGTGCCTTGGATGGCTCAGTTAAGCATCCAACTCTTGGTTTCCGCTCAGGGTTGTGGGATCAAGACCCACATCGGGCTCCATGCTTAGTATGGAGTCTGCTTCAGATTCTTTCTTCCTCCCCCTCTGCCACCACCCCCCCCACTTGTGTTTTCTTTCTCTCTCTCAAATAAATAAAATCTTTTTTAAAAATTCTATAAAATAATATAACATCAACAAAAAAAATTTGAAGAAACAGAAGATATATTCAAATGTCATCTTCTTGGATAAGTCATTCTTATTTTCCTAGAGCAAGGGTCTACAAACTACTGCCACCAGATCAATTCTAGCTTGCTGCTTTATTGTAAACAAGATTTTATTGAAACAGGGCTATGCCTGTTCATGGACATATTGTTTAAGGTTGACTACAGTATAATTAAAAATATGTATTTGGTCTTTGCCCCCAGTTTCTAGAACATATCTTCAATACCCTTGGCATTTCATAGGTGTCTTTTGTTATCCATTATTAGTCCCTTTTGATTATACCTAAGGTTATGCTAACAAGGTGACTCGTGGTCAGTCCCTAGATAGTTTAAAAAGAGGGGCTGACCATAAAAGACTGAGCATGTGACTACAGGGCTAGAGACTGAGTTCAATTATGTAGTCAATAATTAAAACAATCATGCCTACATAATGAAGACTCCATAAAAACTCTTGAACAGTGAGATTCAGGAAGCTTCCAGGTTGATAAACACACTGATGTGCTGAAAAGGTACCCAGAAAGGGCATGGAAGCTCTGTGCACCCACTCCCCACCTCCAACACCTTGCCCTATACATCTCTTCCATTTGGCTGTTTCTGAGTTATATCTTTTATAATAAAATTAGTTGTAAGTACGGTGCTTTCCTGAATCTGTGAGTCATTCCAGCAAATTATTGAACTTGAGGGTAGGGCTATACTCAGCCAGGCAGAAATGTAGGAAGCCCCACTTGTAGCTAGGGTCTCAAATGGAGACTTATGGGACCAAGACCTTAGTTTATATGGTTTGTACTAACTCTCAGTTGTTAATGTCAGAATTGAATTGAATCACAGGACACCTAGTTGAGTTGAGAGAATTAATGATGCTGCTGCCTTTCTATACAACTCCAAAGTTGAGTAGCTGCAAGAGACACAATATGGCCCACAAAGCCTAAAATGCCTGGATCTTTATAGAAAATGTTTGCCTACTCCTGTTCTAGAGAAATTAGTCTCTCACAGCCTCCTGTGTTTAACATTTTGGGTACAGATCACAAACACATTACCTATTATATTTATATACTTGTCTATCTCCTCCAGGATATTACTACTTATGAACAAAAAATAGTTTTATTGTCATTATATCTTTAGGATCAACTTCTTGGCATACAGTTGACAGGAGCTTAATAAAAATACTGATTTCAAAAAAAAAACTTCTTAAAGCATGTTTCTATCTCAGTGTATTTTATTTCCTACTTTAATATCAGTCCTATGTTCTGATTCTAAAAGAAAAGAAAAAAACAAACACTGAAAGATCATGGATTATTAGCATGCTAAAGCCTGAAAGGACCACAAACATTATCTAACTCAATCTTTATTTTCAGTCAGGGAAAATAAAGTCCAGAACACTTAAATGACTTGCCCAACTAATTATTAACAAAACCAAGGTTAGGATCCAAGTCCAAAATGAATAATCTTTTCACTAACAAATCTTTTTAACAAGTGAAAAAGGAAGAATAACATAAGTAAAACTAAACCTTATTCAAAACGTACCACCCAAAAGTACTCTCCATTCATGCTACTCAGAGTACCAGCCAATGAATGAAGAGACTAAATCAGAACATGAATTAACATACAGCTTCTTTCAAAAGAAAGCTTTGCTATGGAAAACAAACAAACAAAAACAATTATTTGAAATAAACAACGTGCCTACAAACAAAGTTGATTTATATTTTGGAATTTATATTCTCCTTGTCTCTTCTTAGGCCAAGAAACATTTCACAAATATTCAAACCTGTTTTTGGGGCCACATTTTCAATAGCAATGTATTAAATGAACATTTGGTATAGAAGCAGAAACTGTTAATAATATAACGATCTGTCACATGTATAATTCATATACAAAGTTCCCACTTTAAAGGAATAAGAGGGAAAATAACACCTATTTCATTTCATATATATGGATTTTCATATACATGTGTGTAGATACATATACGTGTAGATACAAATATAAAGAGAAAGAGAAACAGAAGCTCAGAGAGATATAATACTTGGCTCAAGGTCACAAAGCAAAGAAAGGATTTGAATTCAGATTAATCATACAACAAAGGCCAAGCTCTTTACAGAAAACCAGGATACAAAAAACAGATTTGACTCAAATAGCATTTACACAGCAGAATAGAATTCATGGCTTTTTTACCATGATTTTTAGTCTTCCAAAGTTAACTTTTTTTAACTTTTTTTTTATTTTTCTTGTTCCCTTTTTCAACCAACATCTTATCAATCCCTTTTTTAAAAAATCTTTTTTATTTTTCATTTTTAGAGTCATATTCTATCCCTTCATAGTAGTTACCCTTATTTCTGGTATATATATATAAGTTGTTCTGTCTTTAAAATTTGAGATTCAGTTTCTACTAACAGATCAAAATATACCCTAAATCTCTAGTATATGGCTTTGTTCTAGTCTCCTGCCTGATCACATTCTCTGCCTTTTTTTTTAAAAATCCTCTTTTCTTTTTTCAAACTTATCAATTTCTTTCATAAAATCTTTAATAATTTTCATCTTTACAATCATATTCAATCCCTTCATCGTATTAACCCTTATTTTTGTACATCTGTAAGTTTTTCTTTCTTGAAAACTTTGGGAGACACTTTCTTCTAACAGACCAAAATACGCCCAAAATCTAGTGTGTGGCACTGATCTATGCACCAGCCTGATCATATTTGATCATAGTCTGTTTTTTTTGTTTTTTCTTTTTTTTTTTTTGCTTTTTTCTTTCTTTCCCTTTCTTTTCCCCTGGTTTCAAGTCTTTTCTGATTTGTTCAGTGTATATTTTCTGGGGACGTTGTTACCCTGTTAGCATTTTGTTCTCTCATTCATCTATTCTCCTCTGGACAAAATGACAAGACGAAAAAAATCACCTCAACAAAAAGAACAAGAGGCAGTTCCGACTGCCAGGGACCTACACAATGCGGACATTAATACAATGTCGGAACTAGAATTCAGAATGATGATTTTAAAGATACTAGCTGGGCTTGAAAAAACCATGGAAGTTATTAGAGAAATCCTTTCTGGAGAAAAAAAGAACTAAAATCGAACCAAGCTGAAATCAAAAAGGCTATTAATGAGGTGCACTCAAAAGTGGAGGCTCTGCTAGGATAAATGAGGCAGAAGAGAGAATTTGTGATAGAGAAGACCAAATGATGGAAAAAAAAGCTGAGAAAAAGAGAAATAAACAAGTACTGGATCACGAGGGCAGAATTTGAGAGATAAGCGATACCATAAGACAAAACATTAGAATAACTGGGATCCCAGAGAAAAAGAAAGAGAGAGAGGGGCAGAAGGTATATTGGAGCAAATTACAGCAGAGAACTTCCCTAATTTCGGGAAGGAAACAGGCATCAAAATACAGGAGGCACAGAGAACCCCTCTTAAAATCAATAAAAATAGGTCAGCACCACAACATCTAATAGTAAAACTTATGAGTCTCAAAGAAAAAGAGAAAATCCTGAGAGCAGTTCGGAGAAGAGATCTGTAAACTACAATGATAGAAACATTAGACTGGCAACAGACCTATCCACAGAGACCTGGCAGGCCAAAAAGGACTGGCATGATATATTCAGAGCACTAAATGAGAAAAATATGCAGCCAAGAATACTATATCCAACTAGGCTGTCACTGAAAATAGGAGGAGAGATAAAAAGCTTCCAGGACAAACAAAACTAAAGGAACTTGCAAACACAAAACCAGCCCAAAAGAAATATTGAAAGGGGTCCTCTAAGCAAAGAGAGAGCCTAAAAGCAACATAGACCAGAAAGGAACACAGACAATGTGCAGTAACAGTCACCTTACAGGCAATACAATGGCACTAAATTCATATCTTTCAATAGTTACCCTGAATGTAAATGGGCTAAATCCCCAACAAAAGACACAGGCTATCAGATTGGATAAAAAAAAAAGGCCCATCGATATGCTGTCTGCAAGAGACTCATTTTTAGACCCAAAGACACCGCCAGATTGAAAGTTAGGGTGTGGAAAACCATTTACCATGCTAATGGACACCAAAAGAAAGCTGGGGTGGCAATCTTTATATCAGACAAACTAGATTTTAAACCAAAGACTGTAATAAGAGATGAGGAAGCATCTCCTCTGTATCCTACCTGAAGGGTCTATCCACTGTATCCTACCTGAAGGGTCTATCCAACAAGAAGATCTAACAATTGTAAATATCTATGCCCCTAACATGGAAGCAGCCAATTATATAAGCCAATTAATAACAGAAACAAAGAAACACATTGTCAACAATACAAGAATAGTGGGGGACTTTAACAACCCCCTCGCTGAAATGGACAGATCATCTAAGCAAAAGATCAGCAAGGAAAAAAGACTTTAAATGACACATGGGACCAAATGGACTTCACAGATATATTCAGAACATTCCATCCCAAAACAACAGAATACACATTCTTCTCTAGTGCCCATGGAACATTCTCCAGCATAGATCACGTCCTAGATCACAAATCAGGTCTCAACTGTTACCAAAAAATTGGGATCATTCCCTGCATATTTTCGGACCACACTGCTTTGAAACTAGAACTCAATGACAAGAGGAAAGTCGAAAAGAACTCAAATAATGGAGGCTAAAGAGCTTCCTACTAAAGAATGAAAGGGTCAACCAGGAAATTAAAGAAGAATTAAAAAAATTCATGGAAACAAATGAAAATGAAAACACAAACTGTTCAAAATCAGTGCAATACAGCAAAGGCAGTCCTGAGAGGAAAGTATATACCAATACAAGCCTTTCTCGAGAAACAACAAAGGTCTCAAATATACAACCTAACCCTAGACCTAAAGGAGCTGGAGAAAGAACAGCAAATAAAGCCTAAACCCAGCAGGAGAAGAGAAATAATAAAGATCAGAGCAGAAATCAATGAAATATAGAAACCAAAAGAACAGTAGAACAGATCAACGAAACTAGGAGCTGGTTCTTTGAAAGAATTAACAAGACTGATAAACCCCTGGCCAGACTTATCAAAAACAAAAGAGATGGTATGTTGGCGGGGATGTGCAGAAAGGGGAACCCTTCTACACTGCTGGTGGGAATGCAAGCTGGTGCAAACACTCTGGAAAACAGTATGGAGGTTCCTCAAACAGTTGAAATTAGAGCTACCGTTCGATCCAGCAATTGCACTACTGGGTATTTACCCCAAAGATGCAAATGTAGGGACCCGAAGGGGTACGTGTACCCCAATGTTTATAGCAGCAATGTCCACAATAGCCAAACTGTGGAAAGAGCCAAAATGCCCATCGACAGATGAATGGATAAAGAAGATGTGGTATATATACACAATGGAATATTATGCAGCCATCAAAAGGAATGAGATCTTGCCATTTGAAACGATGTGGATGAAACTGGAGGGTGTTATGCTGAGTGAAATAAGTCAATCAGAGAAAGACATGTATCACATGACCTCACTGATATGAGGAATTCTTAATCTCAGGAAACAAACTGAGTGTTACTGGAGTGGTTGGGGGTGGGAGGGATGGGGTGGCTGGGTGATAGACATTGGGGAGGGTATGTGCTACGGTGAGCGCTGTGAATTGTGCAAGACTGTTGAATCACAGATCTGTACTTCTGAAACAAATAACGCAACATATTTTAAGAAAAAAGAAAAAGAAGAAGATAACAGGAGAGGAAGAAAAGGGGAGTATGTCAGAGGGGGAGACGAACCATGAGAGATGATGGACTCTGAAAAACAAACTGAGGGTTCTAGAGGGGAGGGTGGTAGGGGGATGGGTTAGCCTGGTGATGGGTATTGAGGAGGGCACGTTCTGCATGGAGCACTGGGTGTTATGAACAATGAATCATGGAACACTGCACCAAAAACTAATGATGTAATATATGGTGATTAACATAACAATAAAAAATAAAAAATAAAAAAAAAAAAAGAGAAATGACCCAAATAAACAAATCATGAATGAAAGAGGAGAGATCACAACCAATACCAAAGAAATGCAAACAATTATAAGAACATATATGAGCACCTATATGCCAGCAAATTAGAAAATTTGGAAGAAATGGAAGCATTCCTGAGATGTATCAACTACCAAAACTGAACCAGGAAGAAATAGAAAACCTGAACAGACCTATAAACACTAAGGAAATTGAAGCAGTCATCAAAAATCTCCCAACAAACAAAAGCCCAGGGCCAGATGGCTTCCTAGGGGAATTCTACCAAACATTTCAAGAAGAATTAATACCTATTCTTCTGAAACTGTTCCAAAAAATAGAAACGGAAGGAAAACTTCCAAACTCGTTTTATGAGGCCACCATTACCTTGATCCCCAAACCAGACAAAGACCCCATCAAAAGGAGAATTACAGACCAATATCCCTGATGAACAGGGAAGCAAAAATTCTCACCAAAATACTAGCCAAGAGGATCCAACAGTACATTAAAGGGATTATTCACCATGACCAAATGGGATTTATCCCTGGGCTGCAAGGTTAGTTTAACATCCGCAAATCAATCAATGTGATACAATACATTAATCAAAGAAAGAACAAGAACCATATGATCCTCTCAATAGATGCAGAAAAAGCCTTTGACAAAGTACAGCATCCTTTCTTGACCAAAACTCTTCAGAGTATAGGGATAGAGGGTACATACCTCAATATCATAAAAGCCATCTATGAAAAACCCACAGCAAATATCATTCTCAATGGGGAAAAACTGAGCTTTCCCCCTAAGGTCAGGAACACGGCAGGGATGTCCACTATCACCACTGCTATTCAACATAGTTTTAGAAGTCCTAGCCACAATAATCAGACAACAAAAAGAAATAAAAGGCATCCAAATCAGCAAAGAAGTCAAACTCTCACTGTTTGCAGATGATATAATACTTTATGTGGAAAACCAACAAGACTCCACCCCAAAACTGCTAGAACTCAGACAGGAATTCAGTAAAGTGGCAGGATATAAAATCAATGCACAGAAATCAGTGGCATTCCTATATACCAACAACAAGAAAGAAGAAAGAGAAATTAAGGAGTAGATCCCATTTACAATTACACCCAAAATCATAAGATACCTAGGAATAAATCTAACCAAAGAGGCAAAGAATCTGTACTCAGAAAACTATAAAATACTCATGAAAGAAATTGAGAAAGACACAAAGAAATGGAAAAACGTTCCATGCTCATGGATTGGAAGAAAAAATATTGTGAAGATGTCAATGCTACCTAGAGCAATCTACACATTCAATGCAATCCCCATCAAAATACCATCCACTTTTTTCAAAGAAATGGAACAAATAATCCTAAAATTTGTAAGGAACCAGAAAAGACCCTGAATAGCTAGAGGAATGTTGAAAAAGTAAAGCAATGCTGGCAGCATCACAATTCCGGACTTTCAGCTCTATTACAAAGCTGTCATCATCAAGACAGTATGGTACTGACACAAAAACAGACACATAGATCAGTGGAACAGATAGAAAGCCCAGAAATGGACCCTCAGCTTTATGGTGAACTCATCTTTGACAAAGCAGGAAAGAATGTCCAATGGAAAAAAGACAGTCTCTTCAACAAATGGTGTTGGGAAAACTGGACAACCACATGCAGAAGAATGAAACTGGACCATTTCCTTACACCATACACAAAAATAGACTCAAAATGGTTGAAAGACCTAAATGTGAGACAGGAGTCCATCAAATCCAAAAACAGCAACCCCTTTAACCTCAGCACTGAAGCTTCTTCCTAGAAACATCGCTGAAGGCAAGGGAAGCAAGGGCAAAAATGAACTACTGGGACCTCATCAAGATAAAAAGCTTCCGCACAGCAAAAGAAACAGTCAACAAAACCAAAAGACAACCCACAGAATGAGAGAAGATATTTGCAAATGACATATCAGATAACGGGCTAGTATCCAAAATCTATAAAGATCTTAAGAAACTCAACACCCAAAGAACAAATGATCCTATCAAGAATTGGGCAGAAGACATGAACAGACATTTTTCCAAAGAAGACATCCAAATGGCCAACAGACACATGAAAAACTGCTCAACATCACTCGGCATCAGGGAAATCCAAATCAAAACCTCAATGAGATACCACCTCCCACCAGTCAGAATGGCTAAAATTAACAAGTCAGGAAATGACAGATGTTGATGACGATGCAGAGAAAGGGGAACCCTCCTACACTGTTGGTGGGAATGCAAGCTGGTGCAGCCACTCTGGAAAACAGTATGCAGGTTCCTCAAAAAGTTGAAAATAGAGCTGCCCTATGACCCAGCTATTACACTACTGGGTATTTACCCCAAAGATACAAATGTAGGGATCCAAAAGGGTACGTGCACCCCGATGTTTATACCAGCAATGTCCACAACAGCCAAACTGTGGAAAGAGCCAAGATGTCCATCGACAAATGAATGGATAAAGAAGATGTGGTATATATATACAATGGAATATTATGCAGCCATCAAAAGGAATGAGATCTTGCCATTTGCAACGACATGGATGGAACCGGAGGGTGTTATGCTGAGCGAAATAAGTCAATCAGAGAAAGACATGTATCATATGACCTCACTGATAGGAGGAATTCTTAATCTCAGGAAATAAACTGAGGGTTGCTGGAGTGGTGGGGGGGTGGGAGGGATGGGATGGCTGGGTGATAGACATTAGGGAGGGTATGTGGTATGGTGAGCGCTGTGAATTGTGCAAGAATGTTGACTCATAGATCTGTACCTCTTAAACAATACATTATATGTTAAAAAAAAAAAAAGAAGAAGATAGCAGGAGGGGAAGAATGAAGGGGGGGAATCAGAGGGCGAGATGAACCATGAGAGAGGATCGACTCTGAAAAACAAACTGAGGGTTCTAGAGGGGAGAGGGGTGGGAGGATGGGTTAGCCTGGTGATGGGTAGTAAAGAGGACACGTTCTGCATGGAGCACTGGATGATATACGCAAACAATGAATCATGGTACACGACATCAAAAACCAATGATGTAATGTATGGTGATTAACATAACATAATATAAAAAAAAAAAAACTGTGTAGCCCAGATTAAGTCAGTACTTCCCTGTGCCTAGGTTTCCATATCTGAAAACCAGATAATCTTTGAAATCTTATCTTCACTAATATTCCCGAATTCTATATTCAATTCAGAGTCCTGTTTAAAATATGGTACTCCTGATAATTAATACCAAAATTAGCAATCTAAATACAACAGGCGACTCCAATTCTGATAAATCAAGTAAACAAACTGTATATCCTGCTTTCCAGGTAAAAGTAAGGTTACTTCTCGATTTCTGGTTTTGGTAATTAGGACAAAAATGAATTTCCAGAAAGTACATTTTCACATGTATTTTTTAACAGTAATTCACAAAAAGCAGTCATTTATTTCATTAAGAAACAGTCTAGCAAACAATTTAAGCAAATATCAAGCATTAGAAATAACTACTTTCATCCAACTCCTACAAAACAAATTCTTACATTTTATTGTAATTGTTTCTTCAACTCTGAAGCAATGTTTACAATTTGCCTTCCAAAGTATTTGCTGACAATATAATGCATTTTAATTTGTTGCCATATTGATTTCCATGAATGATTTAGGCAATTTTTACCAGAGCAGGGAGAACAAGTTTTTCCCCAGTGATATGTGGTTTTTAAATTGTTGCTATTAAGTCAATGCATTAGTTAGAAGGAGGTTTACAGACACATAATAGGAATACCCAAAATATGAATGGCTCAAACAATATAAGATTATAGATATGTATCTGTATAAGTATATACTGTATATGTATACATAGACACAGAGATTTATACACATATATACATATAAAGAAAGAAAACATGCTAGCATATTAGTTTATTCTATATTTCCAATGGTTCATTTATTTTTGAGATGTTCCCTTCTAAACTGGGCTGCCCAATAAAAATATAAGCCACATATGTAATTTTAAATTTTATTAACCACATTAGAAGAAAATGTAAACAGGAGAAATTAAGTTACATTTTACTGAACCCAATATATCTAAAATATCATTTAAACATGTAACAAATATTTTTAAATTATTTTTACATTTTTTATACCAAGTCTTCAAAATCAAGTGTGTGTTTTATGCTTTCAGAACATTTCATGTGGTCACTGACCACATGTGGCTGGTGGCTACCAAAAGACTACACAGCTCTAGACAGGCCTAACCATGTTTCAAACCTCAACTCAAGCATCACCGCTTGTATGAAGCCCTCCCTTGACTTCATCAGTATGTCACTCCCTTCAGTGTGGCCCACTATACCCTAATTTATTTCTATCATAGGAGTTTATACATTTAATTGCCTGTATTTATCAGCCTCTACAGTATTAAAAACTCCAGGGGAGGGACTTGTCTTGGTCATTGTATCCTCAGTGCCTAGCATTATATATGATGGCTATTCAATAAATATTTGTTTGAACAAAATAGGTATGTAGTCAGGTATGGAAGCTAGGCTAAAAATTAGTATATATAATCAGACCCAGTAGACCAATATTTAAATAGGGAAGGGAGGAAGGGCAAACAAAAGAACAAAAGAACTAGATAACCTTCAAATTAAATATAGTACTCTAACTTGAATAATTAAATCAGTTAGAAAATAAATTAAGTCAACTATAGAATGCTATCATTCAGTAACAGTATATATTAAACATTAGTATCTGAGTATCACAATACAAAGCAAAGCTTTTATAAGATCTCTGGTTTTTCTTCAGGAATAAACTACATTAATAGAGTCCCTTTTTAACAAGTAGCAACATATATCACAAATGTGATACACCTAATTATTTTCTCATAAACTACCTCCCCATTAACATATCTTTATTCTTTTTACATACAAAGAGAGTAAATTAAAACTCTAAGATACAAAATACATTATCATATTGATCCAAAACCCCAACCACTCTCTCTGGAACTGTAATCTATGTTGTAAATGTCTATATCCCATATTTTCTAAGCAGGTCATCTTCAATTTATTTCAGAGTTTGGCAGCATAATTTTTCAATGTTAATTGGGTTCAGCTGTCATTCTGAATGACAGTTTGTCATGCAGTAACTAAAATACATTAGTTTACCTTCAGAGTGCAATCACTAATCACGTTGAACATTATTTCTAGATTTTTAAAAAAGCCCAATATAATTAATTTTAAAAAATCAGCAAATCTGACTAAAATATATTTGCTCAATATAATTCCCATAAAGGTATCTAAGTGAGTATTTTCACAGAGAAAAATGCTTCTTAACAGCCACTCAACCCAACCCTAAAATAAGTCAATCATCCTAAAAACGAATGCTTTTGATCCTAAGGCCCAGATGAGAAAATGTTAATGGTTCAAAACAATTCCATGACCATTCAGACAATCTTGCTGAACTGTGACCAGTTAGTTCACTCAGTCCCTGGGTGGTACTAATGAGACCAAGGGAATGGGTTACATTTCCATTTGAAGCTAAACTTAGTATAGTCAAAGGTTAAAAGACTGCACCTACAATCCCACCCAGTTAGGGCCTGCTGTCTGCCAGGTGGAGGACTTCAACAATAATAGCAATGAAACAAGCATGTGAATGTGAACAGATTAACAGATAGGAAAAAAAAAAAATCACACCTTAGCATATTTTATTCATAGGAACAGATACTCCAAAGAAACCTACAATGTGAAAAGTCACACTTTGGTAAAGATGAATCATTAAATCTCAACTCTTAAAAACCAAGACAAGTAAATATGCTACCTTATAAATAGCTGCTGCATTATTACATATAATAATACTTGACCTAGCTTCTATCATTTTTTTCTGGAACATTCTTTCAATTCTGGAATGCTGGTAAATAAAAAACTATAATTTGATGTGCAGAAAGAAAAAACCAGCGTCCTTTCAGTGGTGGGAGGGAACAGGATTTCCTTACAGAGGAAAAAAAGTTCAAAACAGTACTAATACCAGGGCAGTTAAAGGAAAAGGCTTATTTGTGGTGATCCTGATACTCACTGTATCAAGCCAGCTTGACTTTTCCTCTACATTTCAGAAATCCATTAACTCTATTTTGATAAAATGTTGTAATTTTTATAATTCTGATTTTATGAGACTGAAAAAATTCAAAATAACTTCCAACACCCTCATTTCCATTCCTTTTATCTCTTCCTCCACCTTCTCTCTTAGTCATGAACTACAAATGCCCACAGAGATCTAGCTCCTTCAAAAGGGTAGGCACTGAAAACCAAACTCACCTTCTCTCTCCACAGGGCCCAAATTTACACAGGTGTATTTGAACTACAACTTCACTCAATAAAACATAGGTGTCATATATCCTGTTATCAACCACCTTTTCAAATCTCAACCTAAACATATTTCTAATTAATATTCATTGAGTGCTTACTATGTACCAGACCCACCACCAGACATCAGGAATCTCTTCTCACATCCCTTCCCTCAATGACACCTTAAAAATGTGAATCTATCATCCCCTTTTACTGATGAACATACCCTAATAGCAATGTTAAGAGTGAATCTTTTTTTTCTCCAAAGGTAAAGGGTAACTATATGAGAGTTTAGAAAGTCATGAAAAGTATAATTTACTTCCCAGTTTTTAATACAAGACCTACGGAACCTAATTACTGAGTTAGTTGTATACCTAATAATTAAGTTAGCTGTAGATAAAAAAATAAAAGAAATATAATGTGAGCCACATATATACTTTAAAAATTATCTAATAGACACATTAAAACAAGTAAAAGGAAACAGGTGAAGTTAACATATACATACATAAAACTTATTTATAATAAAATAACCGAAGAGGCAATATAACCAAAATACTTTCATTTCAACATGTAACGAACATAAAAATTAATAATGAGATAGTTTACATTCTTTTTTTTCAAACTAAGTCTTTATAAATCGGTGTGTATTTTAAACTTAAAACACATCTACATCCTTACTAGCCATATTATAAGAAGTGCTCAACAGTCCCAAAATGCAGTGGCTTCTACACTGGATAGTATAGCTACAAACAAGCAAAAAGAAGCGGCACTTTAAAACAAGTAGTAAATATAGAAAAAGACAAATTGACAATGAGACAAAGTTTTCATTTGACTTAAAAATGGCATAAATATAGCCATGATTGATAAACCTTTAGTAAGTTATTTAAGAGAAGCTAGGCCTACGGGTGCCTGTGTGGCTAAGTCGGTTAAGCATCAAACTCTTGATTTCAGCTCAGGTCATGATCTCAGGGTCTTAAGATCTAGCCCAGCACTGGGCTCTGAGCTTAGCATGGAGTCTGCTTGCCTCCCCATCCCCAACCCCCCCCCACACACACAAAAGCTTGCTCTTTCACTCTCTCGCTCTCAAATAAATAAAATCTTTGAAAGAAAGAAGATAAGCTAGGCCTATCCTGCAGCGGTATAAAAGATAGATATATTATTTCTTAAAAACAAAGGAAAAAAGGGTTTAAAACTAAGCAGTTATCTTCAGAAGCTGTATATTATATAAAATGAGTTCAAACAGATATGAGCATGCTCTCTAGAAGCTTGTAACTAGGTAGGTAACATGACAGATTTTTAAAGAACTACTACTATCTCTATTCCACGTAATATTCAAGAACTAGGAGTAAAGAACCTGAGTCATATAGAAATTACTTTTTCTTATTGGAGACTATGTTCTTTTGGTTCCATCAACAAAGAGACTGATCATGCAGACCATGAATTTATAAATGTAACATACAAATATAGTCTCCAGGGTATCTTATCTGTGTTGCCAATGGAGACTGGTTTAAATAAAAAACTCTTACTCTTTGAAGACATATGCCAACTGAAATAAGCCACATACAAAAGGACAAATACTATATGATTACATTTACATGAAGTACCCAGAATAGTCAAACTCACAGAGACAGAAAAGTATAAAAAAAGTATACTTTTTTTTTTCAAAAAAAAGTATAAAAGTATAATGGTGGTCACCAGGGCCTGAGGAAAAAGGACTGGGGAGTTACTATTTAATTGGTACAGAGGTCTAATTTAGGAATATGAAAAAAGTTCTGGAGCTGGATGGTGGTGGTGGCTGCACAACAATGTTGATGTACTACCAGTGCTACTAAACCGTACACTTAAAAACAGTTATACCGGTGAATTGTCTACGTGTATTTTACCACAATAATTAAAAAAAAGACTTCGAACAAGCTGAGGTAGCTTTGAAATAAACCTAGCAGTAACGACATTTGGAAAAACAAAAATGAAAAAAAAAATTTTACTGTCTTCTAAAGCCATATTTACCACCAACATTAAAAATACATTTTCTTTATCAAGATATGCCCATATGGTCCTCTCAATTGATGCAGAAAAAGCTTTTGACAAAATACAGCATCCTTTCCTGATTAAAACTCTTCAGAGTATAGGGATAGAGGGAACATTCCTCAAGTTCATAAAATCCATCTATGAAAAACCCACAGTGAATATCATCCTCAATGGGGAAAAGCTGAGAGCCTTTCCCTTAGGATCAGGAACACATCAAGGATGCCCACTCTCATCACTATTGTTCAACATAGTACTAGAAGTCCTAGCAACAGCAATCAGACAACAAAAAGAAATTTTATTTCAATTTGGCATTTCAATTGAATTCAACTGAATTTATTTCAATTCAAAATGGCAAAGAAGAAGTCAAACTCTCTCTCTTTGCATATGACATGATATTTTATGTGGAAAACCCAAAGACTCCACCCCCAAATTACTAGAACTCATACAGCAATTCAATAATGTGGCGGGATACAAAATCAATGCACAGAAATCAGCTGCTTTCTTATACACTAACAATGCAACTGTAGAAAGAGAAATTAGAGAAACGACTCCATTTACAATAGCACCAAAAACCATAAGATACCTCGGAATAAACCTAACCAAAGAGGTAAAGGATCTATACTCTAGGAACTACAGAACACTCATGAAAGAAACCGAAGAAGACACAAAAAGATGGAAAAACATTCCATGCTCATGGATCAGAAGAATAAACATTGTTAAAATGTCTATGCTACCCAGAGCAATCTATCCCTTCAATGCCATCCCGATCAAAGTTCCAATGACATTTTTCAACAGGCTGGAACAAACAATCCTAAAATTTGTATGGAATCAGAAAAGACCCCCAATCGCCAAGGAAATGTTGAAAAGGAAAAACAATGTTGGGGGCATCACGTTGCCCGATTTCAAGCTCTATTACAAAGCTGTGATCACCAAGACAGCATGGTATTGGCACAAAAACAGACATATAGACCAATGGAACAGAATAGAGAGTCCAGATATGGACCCTCAACTCTATGGTCAAATAATCTTCGACAAAGCAGGAAAAAACATGCAATGGAAAAAAGACAGTCTCTTCAATAAATGGTGCTGGGAAAATTGGACAGCCACATGCAGAAGAATGAAACTCGACCATTCGCTAACACCATACACAAAGATAAACTCAAAATGTTGAAAGACCTCAATGTGAGACAGGAATCCATCAAAATCCTAGAGGAGAATATAGGCAATAACCTCTTTGACATCGGCCACAGCAACTTCTTTCAAGATACACCTCCAAAAACTAGTGAAACAAAAGCAAAACTGAACTTTTGGGACTTCATCAAGACAAAAAGCTTCTGCACAGCAAAGGAAACAGTCAACAAAACAAAGAGGCAACCCACAGAATGGGAGAAGATACTTGCAAATGACACTACAGATAAAGGGCTGGTATCCAAGTTCTATAAAGAACTTCTCAAACTCAACACCCAAAAAACAAATAATCAAGTCAAAAAATGGGCAGAAGACATGAACAGACACTTCTCCAAAGAAGACATACTGATGGCTAACAGACACATGAAAAAATGTTCATCATCATCAGCCATCAGGGAAATTCAAATCAAAACCACACTGAGATACCACCTTATACCAGTTAGAACGGCAAAAATGGACAGGGCAAGAAACAACAAATGTTGGAGAGGTTGTGGAGAAAGGGGAACCCTCTTACACTGTTGGTGGGAATGCAAGTTGGTACAGCCAGCCACTTTGGCAAACAGTGTGGAGGTGCCTCAAAAAAATTAAAAATAGAGCTATGCTATGACCCAGCAATTGCACTCCTTGGTATTTAGCCCAAAGACACAGATGTAGTGAAAAGAAGGGCCATATGCACCCCAATGTTCATAGCAACAATGTCCACAATAGCCAAACTGTGAAATGAGACGAGATGCCCTTCAACCGATGAATGGATAAAGAAGATGTGGTCCATATATACAATGGAATATTACTCAGCCATCAGAAAGGATGACTACCCAACTTTTACATCAACATGGATGGGACTGGAGGAGATGATGCTAAATGAAATATGCAGAGAAAGTCAATTACCATATGGTTTCACTTATTTGTGGAACATCAGGAATAGCATGGAGGACACTAGGAGAAGGAAGGGAAGAATGAAGGGGGGTGGAATCAGAGGGAGAGATGAACCGTGAGAGACTATGGACTCCAAGAAACAAAGGGTTCTAGAGGGGAGGGGGGCGGGGGATAGGTTAGCCCGGTGATGGATATTAAGGAGGACACGTACTGCATGGAGCCCTGGGTGTTATACAAAAACAATGAATCATGGATCACCACATCAAAAACTAATGATATATGGTGACTAACATAACAATAAGATTAAATTTAAAAAAAAAAGATATGCTCATTTGTTGAAAATAAATATCCTGGATACATAACATTGTTTTTAAAAATTGATATGGTAAAGTAGTAGCTAAATTAATATAGCATATCAGAAATAGTTTTTAAATGTTAATATCAAAGGATTCATTTGGAGACATTCATTTCCCAACAACAGCACTTACATTCCTTCCTAGTTGGATATAGTAAAAAACAACATTTTAAAATGTTATAGCTTCAAGAGAATAGTGCATTAAACTACATGGTGTCTTCCTGAAAATTATCTGTGGAGTTTCAGAGATTAGGATAGTAGAGGAACACAACAATTTGGAAATAACATGAACACTAGGTTTTAGAAAATACCTGATAACACACCTTATGTCTATTCTATTATCTTAGTCTCATGCACATGGCTACAAGGTGGTAAAGGGAAAAGTCCATTTCTTCTAGCAAGACCTCAACTAAATGCAGATTTTGCAAACTTGTGTGTAGCTCTCCTTAGCTACTCATAAAGCCCAAGTTATCTTACCACTCACAGAAATACCTGCCAAGCTAAGCATTAAGGAAAACAAACAGTATTCAAATGCACATATATGAAATTCATATCCAAATAATTAATTTTTAGTAAGAGCAAAACATCAATAAAAGCACTAGAAACAGAGGTCAATGCCATCAGTTAAATTTTATCTATTCAGCTTAAGTTTCTCTTCCGAGTTATGATACACTCAAAATTAAGTCTCCTTTAACCTTTGCCAGTATGAGTCACTCCTTTATTTTTTTTTAAAGATTGTATTTTTTTAAGTAGTCTCCACCCTCAATGTGGGGCTAGAACTCACAACCCCGAAATCAAGAGTCACAGCCTCTACCGACTGAGCCAGCCAGGCACCCCACTCCTTTATTTTTATAGGGTACTCATCTGGTATTTATTGAATGCCTACTATGTGTACATAATTATTACACAACAGTATAACAAATACTATATCTTTCAACAATCAAATTACACAACAGTATAACAAATACTGTATCTTTCAACAATCAAAAGAAAGGAAAAGTTGATAGGAAAAAGATCTACCCCCTCTATATCAAAAAGCCAATTTATCAGAAGTCTGGGTGAGTACAAATAAGATACCTACATACATAGAGCTCCTGAAATAATTCACTGAATTGGACTCTAGTAAATTTTACACCTCCCCTGAGCAAGCCCTCGAGGCGGAAAAAATGTGAACACTCATGGAATAAAAATAGGGGGATTTCTATAAGAAGAAATAAAGTTGACCTAACTGTATAGTTAACGTTAGAGGACAAAACCATGGAAACACTTCCTCATGACCTGTGTCCTTTTGCAAGCTATCCCCTCTTTGTAGAAAGCTTTTCCATTCTTGCCCTTTTTATCCTGAGAAACAGTTGCTTGTCCTTCAAGATCCAGTTCAAAAGTCACCTAACAATGTGACATTCCTAGAATCCTCCAGGGCAAGTTAGTAGATCCACTGCCTTTATGGCATTCTATGTAAATCTTTGTAAGTATCGCTATTTACCATTGTAATTTATCTGCTTATTCCTGTATTTCCTGTGAACCTCCAGTTATTGAAGGGAGGGACTATGTAATTCTTTTTTCTATGCCCAATGAGTATCTTTACTCTGGCAAGCGAACACTAGGTTAGGATTACTCAGTAATTTCTTTAATCATCACTTTACTTATCCTGAGCCTGCCTGAAAGAAACAAACAAAACCAGAAAAAAAAAAAAAGCATGCTTCTATTTGATATGAGCTGGGGCAAACTGGAACTCTAGGCACCAAGATAAAATGAAAAAAGCACTGGACAAAGGGCCAGGGAATCTAGGTGTTAATTCCTAGTCTGTGAAAGACCGCAGGATCTTAACCTACCTGGTTCTCTTTCCTCGCCTAGGTGAGTGGTAGAGTCAGGCTACCACCCAGATCTGAAGACCCTATAACCCATTTCAAATTTAAACTTTCTTTTAAACATAAACCATGCATATATACACCTAAATATCTTTATCTTCCCCCACGCCAAGAAAAATAAAAATTGAAAGGTTAAAAAAGAGGCAAACATAGAAATTAAAAGAACCACAAAAGCCTGTGAAGACAAGATTTATACCCAAGTCAAAAGTGACCAAAACAAGCAAACTATATCAAAGTGAAAAAAATCCTCATTCCAAAAACAAGTTCAATAAGCAGCACAAAATTCCAGATTCTACAATAGTACTCATGAAACCAAGGTGAATAACACAATGTTCTGATCTCAAGGGATTCAAAATCTCTAGGGTAGTCTGACAAGTAAACAAATATTTAAAATAAAATGTGCCAGTGCTGACTCTGAGGTATGTACAAAATGATATGGGAGAGCACAAGATGGGAGGAAGAGCTTTTAAGGGGGAGCTCAAGGAAGGTATGGCCTAAGTAGGGGATGAGAACTAAATCTTGAAACACAAGTAGGTGTTCTTTAGACGAAGAGAGAAGAATATGATGACTTGAGAAATGCAATAATTATTTAGCAAGTAACAGTCAATACAGTATAATAAAAGAAACATTTTTCCAGTGGTGACTCATATCTCATAAGATTTTTTAAGTAATTTAAATAATTTAAATTCAAGGACTTTGAAAGGGTAATCAAGTTATACAGAATTAGTACAAATCAAGTAAAATAATTTTATGACATTTTATAATAAAATACTGCTTAGATTATTGAAGCTGAAAACACTTCTCTTTTTAAGATACCAGACTTAGTTTAACTTAGACGACTATTTTTATTTCACTGAAGATTTTACACTTAACATCAGGATGATAAAATGAGATAATGCACATCATATGCTTAACATACTGCTTGGCATGTAAGGATTCAATAAGTGTAAGCTGCTATCACTGTCGTCATCATCGTTAAAGGTTTCTGTATATTTTAAAGAGCAATGAACCTGGAAATGGAACATCTAGCTTTGAGTCTCATTTCTCCAACTAAACTGCTTTGCAAACTTGGACAAGCCACTTAACTTCAGCCATAGTTTACTTATTATATTAAAGTAAACACATTCACTTCAAAGGGGTTGGGAGAGGATATTAAAAACATAAGGTATGAAACCAAACCCAATCGATAAATGCCAATCCCTCCCCACAAGTAAAAATTTTTAAGATAGTAGTAGAAATACATATATGCCATCTCTAAATCAGCTGCAGGTTACCTCTCTCAGAAAATGAAGGTATTTGCTAAAGACAAATATATCTAGACATTTACACTTCCATAAAACTTACTATTAATCAATGTTTGCTTTACTTTCTTAAACTGAGAAAGGAATCACAATTACTGTAAATTATGTTACCTAGACCCTAGAATAATTCCTTCTATAACTCATTTGTTTTATACAAGCAAATATGATATATGTGGTGTTTCATATAATACTAATATATAACAAATCTAATTTTTCTACGTAAGATAAATATATTAATGTATGCTATTTTTCTGGTTCAAAGTAATACCTAAAATACCAACATTTAGCCTAAGAAAAGGTAAACAATTCAAAATTAGTTACCATTTATAATACTGTATAACCAATTATTCCCCAAAACTCAAAAATAAATACTTCACAATATAGCTTTTGCTAAAATCACTTTTGTATACAAATCCATCAAACTGTCCTACATACATTTTGATTTCTGAGTCCTGAGTCCTCTAAGAGCTGCATTCCCTACCACAGCACCAACTCATTGAGACTGGCTGGACTCTCCCTTCCAACATCATCTCTTTATAGAGTGCTGGCCTTTGGGATGATTTCTAAGTAGCTTCACTTTGTTTAATAATGAAAAAGACTCTAGCTTTTGAATCTGGAGGCATGAATCCCAACTCTGCTACTTAATACCTAGACAGCCTTCTCTAACTACTTCAACATTTCCTGCAGCCTTAGTTTCCACATCTGTAGAGAAGGAATGTTATCTGCACAAGAAGTTATTCCGAGGACTAGGTAATACAGTACAATTTCACAAGTGTATTTTAAACAGTTAAGAGCTATTAACATATAGGCTAATATTATTTTCCAAAACAACGGATCACAAAATAGTTTTTAATTCTCTAACTTGCCCCTTAGGCTTGTTACTCAAGTAGTCTTCTAAATATTTAAGCTAATATTCCCAAAGAGAGGAATTATTTACTGGGATCACCATTCATGTCCTCTACATCTATATGTGAAATTCAGCCTTGCGTGGGAAGGAAGAGATAGAAGTGATTCCAGGCAAAGGAACTCGTGTTACCTCATGTCTATTCCTGCCCCAATTTTCCATCTTCCTTACTCAAAATAGGTAATTGGAAAAACTACCCCAGGTACTAATAAATGCAGGATGCTGGAGAACAGACCTCCTGTTTTTCACCAGAAGAGCCTGATCTGTGAGTACCTGAGATCCCTTCTCTGACAGGTTCACCAGGCTCAGTTTTATTTAGATCATTATCTTTTTTCTATGATCAGATGATCCTCAGGCTCAAGGTAAGAATAAAGGTAATAGTAGTAAGCCCTTAATAAACTGTGTACCAAACACTTTACATATATTATTTCATTTAATCTGCCCAACAACCTTGAGGTAAACATTCCCTTTTACACATAAGGAAACTGAGGCACATAAAGTTTTAATGGCTCTGTGATATTCCATAATATGGATATAAAATAATTCATTTAACTTTTTCTTATTATTGAACATTTAGGTTGTTGACAATTTTTTCTTATATCATAAAATTACATTTATCCCTCATACTTGTCCATACGTAATTCTTCCTTAGCCTAAAGAACTAAGGATTAATGACAAGAACATCTTTAAATCTCTTGATACATATGGTTAAAATGTCATTCAGAACAGCTGTTAACGTTTTACATGCCCTACAACATCATTTAAGATTACTTTATCCGGGTGCCTGGGTGGCGTCCTGGGATCCAGCCTTGGGGTCAAGCAGGGAGTCTTCTCCCTCTCCCTCTGCCTCTCCCTCAGCTCATGCTTACTTGCACTCACTCTCTCTCTCAAATAAATAATAATCTAAAAAAAAAGATTATTTTCGCATGCCTAGGAAACAATGGTAATTTTTTTAAATCACTTTTCATTGTATATTACTATTATGTTGTTAGTGAAAACAAATTTCTATATTAATGAGTAATATATATTTCTTCTTTCTTGAAATATAGCAAGTCCTCTGCCAAGTTAGTATTTTTCTTATGACTTGTCCTATAACACTTAATACCTAAGGTGTTTTTCTTTTTAATTTAATTTAGAATATTGGTCAGGAGTCAGTGGGGTGCAACTCAAACTGGCTTAAGCAAAACAGGAAATGTATTAGCTTAATGCATTGAAAAGTCTGGGGATATGACTGACCTGAATGGTTCCAAAGATGTCATCGGTAATCTATCTCTTGGTTCTAGGTGCCTCTGCGATAGGTCCATTCTCAAGCATACTCTACTTCATGGTGACAGATTGCCAGTCAAACACAGCCTTACATTCTAACATCTTATCAACTCCAATGGTCAGTATCTTTCTCTTTCTCTGACAGAATTAAAAGTTACCGAGCTGCTCAGATGTGCAGCTAGATTTTTAACCAAAAGCTTTATTGATGAGCCAGGTCCAGATTCTGTTTGATTCAAGAAAGCAGAAAGGAATCCACAGAAACCCCAAACCAAGAATCAAGAAGGGATGACTCTCCAAAGGAGTGTCAAAAAATCTAGAACTGTTAGCAGCAGAAAAAATGGATGTTATGCAGCCAAAACCAACAAAAAATTATAAAATTGCAGCCCTTGGCTGCCCATACATCATATATATATATATATATATATATATATATATATATATATATATATATATATGGTGTATATACATAATTTTTCATGTATATATTCACTTCTTTCTATATACATAATTCTTTAATACCCATGTTTAACAATGTTACTACCATAGCCACAATAGAGAAGGTACTCATCACCTCAAGGGGGTGAGGAGTGAGCAGGGGGTGAGGAAGAGACAAAGACAATGTCAAGTTACTGAATCAAGCTACAAGTCTAATAAAATCATTGTGCTATGAATTGGTCAGGTCCAAATGTGCATTTTGGTGGTAACTCATTATCTGACAACATATAGTAGTAACAACATATAGTTACACAACAAATTTAGCTATCTCCCTGATACTTAATATTAATATAGGATGGTAAAAGAACATAAATAATAATTCCCACTTAGAAGAGTGGTGAAGATAAACCATGGTTACTAATTTGAAGCATACACCATCCACTGCTTGTTGGAGTAGCAAGAATTTCTTATCCTGGCAATGCAGTTCCTTGTTCAGCCAATTCGGATGTATTCATTTCTACTATTTCAGAAGACCTCACTTGTCCGTTTACCCTCGTAGCCTTAGATTGTCCAGCCAGCAGCTACACTGCTTTAGCAGCCCACTTCCTCTTACTGAAGCTTAGAACTGCCTTAGAAGGAGCGGAACACAGGTCTTTGCCAGACTTAGAAGTTATTCTAGAAGTAGTTTTCCTAAAAACTTAATACATTTTTGGTCAATTAACTTCAGTCAACTGGTTGAATTAGCATCAAAGCCAGAGATCTTAACAAGATATAGCTTACCAATCCAGATTTCCGTCTTTTCAATTTCCTAACAATATTCAGTCACCCAGCAACAGACCTTCACAGTACTCATCCCCTTCACCCTCAAGTTAATGATTTTCCTTGAAGCAATGTGAAACAATAACCTGGGTGAGGAGGTATAGGTTATTCTCTCACTTGTTCCCTGGTAGCATCCTCTTTTAAAGCTCTTTAGGAACTAGATTGTTACTTTGGTCAGGAAGCTGAGAGTATAAGGCATGAGGTGCTTGAGAGAAGCTTATAAAACAGAATTTTATGTGGTTCTAATTTAAACTCCTGCCTTTCCTCTTACCAACTTTAGCATGGAGTAAAAAAAAAAAAAAAAAAATAGGCTTTTCAACATTCAAAGTTCTTGATATTCTGATTCTCTGCTATGTGTAGCTATGGGAAGAAGGGGCTGCTCTTACTTGGAAAGACAATATTATCTTCCCTCTCCGCTTTCAAGCACGCCAGCCTGCACCAAAGCTAGCTGCCCTCTTACAGAACATTATCAAAGGCCACAAAAAAGTGGCCAAAACACTACAGCATCCCTAAAGTTACCACCTCAGTAATTCCATGGGCAAAGACACAGAGGTGACAATTTAAAACAGCTGTTCTGTACTTCCTTTAAAGGAATTGCTAGGGGAAAGCAAAGTCTTCATTGCCTTATACTCCATTTCAACATTTAGGGTCTGTTCCTTACAACATCCCATTTCCATTTACTAAAGTCTATGCTAGAAAGGATTCTTTCCATTTACAAGTGACAAAGCCCCAATTTAAAATGACTTTAAGCTAACAACAATAATAAACTTTTAAAAGAGAGAATTTAATGGTTAGAAGATAATCTCCATAGGCACAGGGAACTCCAGAGGCTCAAGCAGAATCAAGAATATATTTCTCTCTCTCGGGGCACCTGGCTTGCTGTCGGTTAAACGTCCAACTCTTGATTTCAGTTCAGGTCATGATCTCGGGGACCTGGGACTGAGCCCAGCTTGGAGCACAGCATTCGGCTCCATGCTCAGGAGGGAGTCTGCTCTAGGTTCTCCCTCCCCCTCTGCCCTTCCGCCTGCTCATGCACATGCTCGCACACTTGCGTGCACGTGCTCTCTAATAAATAAATTGTTAAAAAAAAGAATCTATTTCTCTCTCTCTCTTCATACTTAGTCAAATTCTAATACAGGCTCCCACCACTATAGGATGAATCTACCAATTCAGCATCACCAACAGAAAGAGTTTCAGCACAAGTCCTACAACTGACCCGGTGACTTTGAGTTAAATGTTCAACCCTGAACCAATCACAGTGATTCTGGCCATGCCTGGGCTATATGCCCAGCCCACCTAAACCAGCTGAACTAAGAATGGCAGATAAGTGGTTCCTCAAAGGCAGTTGCAGTACCCTTATCGAAAAGGGAAATGTATGCTAGACAGACAGAAACAAGAGACGTCCACTGTTCCTGGTAATATGATATATTGTAAAAATACTTTTTAATTTCTTTTTTAAAAGATTTTATTTACTTATTTGTCAGAGAGAGAGCGAGCACACAAGCAGGGGGGAAGCAGTTAGAGGGAGAACCAGGCTCCTTGCTTAGCAGGGACGCTGGGATGATGACCTGAGCCAAAGGCAGATGCTTAACTGACTGAGCCACCCAGGTGTCCCAATACTTTTTAATTTCTATTCAAAGCATTTTATGTATTCTTTGCTACTAATAACATAATCTTTGTCATGTGCTTATATATTTGACATACACACAGGTTTATTGAAACAAAAAGTTCTTATCAGATTCAAACTTCTTCCAATATGCCAGTTTACAATAACACTTACCTATGTAGTAAGGTCTACATAATGCATACATATTCAACACACATTTCTAGTTATAGAACTAGGCAATACATTAAATGAGTCTCATTTATTTCATGATCTTGGGTCTGGACCTTACTATTGATTATAATTTGAGAAACTGGTCTTCTACTGCCTAATAGTAGGGTCCTGCCTACTCAAAATGCATTTAACTTACCCAAGAGCCAAAAATATAAAAAATAAATATATATCTTTAACTTATGATGTTACATCCTGATAAATCCACTGTAAGTTGAAAATATCAAAAGTCAAAAATGCATTTAATACACCTAACATTCTGAACATCATTGCGTGACATAGCCCACCTTAAACATGCTCAGAACACTAAATTAGCCTATAATTGGGTAAATCCTCTAACACAGAGCCTGTTTTATAATAAAGTATTGAATATCTCCTGTAATTTATTGAATACTATATTGAAAATACAGAAAAACAGAATGGTTATACGAACACAGAATGGCTGAGTGTATCAGTTGTTCACCCTCATGATCCAGTGGCTAACTGGGAGGTGTGACTTGCTGCCTAGCATCACAAGAGAGTATGATACTGCATTATCACTAACCCTGGAAAAGATCAAAATTCTAAGTATGGTTTTTAATGAGTGTGTATTACTTTTGGACCATTTGACTTTACTTTGTAAAGTCAAAATATCATAAGTTGAACCATCGGTTAAATCAGGGACCATCTGTATGCATAAAACAGCCTCCTGCCCTCATGGAGTTCACAGCATATAAGGGGAAACACATATAAATAACAAAACTAGAAAAATAAATAAATAAATAACAATACTAGAGAGTGATAGGTATATCTTTGTATAAGGAGATACTGGTTTCCCCCACTATCCAAAACTAGAGTGTTCTATGAGACCTTTCAAAAGCCGAAATGGCGTAAAGCGAAGAGTACCTCCCACTTTCCAAAAGTTGGCAATACACTACTTCACTTTAACAAAAGACCTATTACTAGTACAGTAATGGCTTTTTTTGTAAAAGCAAAAATCCTCTTCAGAATTCTTTTGGTTAACAAAACCAGGTACTAATACAGGTCTTTCATAAAAGTGAAATGGCAAAACACCAACTCTTGGAAAGCAGGGGACACTTGTATGCTGACAATGCATAAAATATGAAAAGTAGAGGCAAGAAACTGGAAGCCTATGAAACTGATGCAATATAATATTTAAAGTAAACAGTCAAAAATGTGGATGATTGAATTTTATGATAAAGTAGTACATCAGGGATCCAAAATGCGGGGTGAGTCAGCTAGGACCAATGAATTTCTCTACGCTGTGTTTGGAGAAAGCATAGCAAAGACAGAACTCTGAAATACATTTATTCAACAGCACAGTATTTGCCAAAAACTGACTAGCAATATACAAAATACTTATTTAAGATTAATATGCCTTGATCATAAACTGGTTATAAAGTATTTGCTCTTTACTGTCTTTTTTAATTCAAGTATAATTAACATACAGTGTTACATTAGTTTCAGATGTTCAGTATAATGATTCAACAATTCTGTACATTTCTCAGGGCTCATCAAGACTGCTTTAGTGTCATTCCATGACTAAATTAATCTTTCTATGGAAAATCTCAGAACTCTTGATAGTGTAACTTCCAATGTTTACAAATGCATTCTTAATTTAACTTTCAAAACCCAATAGCAAAAATAAAATATAATTCAAGTTAATATGAAAAGACTTACATGTCAATATAAACTAAAATGCAGGAAATTCTCTCTTAACATAAGTAAATGTGGTTTTGTTAATACTAAGGACTTCCATGATCCTAAGACGCAATTACATATTTTTAAAATAAATTTAGTTCAAATACAGAATATACCTTTTGTGAAATTCTAAGTATCTTTAAAGTGAAAATGATTCTGATTATCAAACTACAGATGAAAAAACTAAGAAAAGTTACTGTCATGTTCAATTACAAGAGAATCACTTAAAAATTCCCTTTTAACAAAAATACTATGATTCATATGCAAGAGAGGAGAGGAACTTAGCCCACAAAATCCCAGGAAAGTATCTTTTATTGCTTTCAATACAATATGCCATTCACATGTAAAAAAAAAAATGAAATTATCAGAGGAAATATTTTCTACAAGATACACTGATATTGCACTGTAATTTGTGGAAAAAAATTTTAATTAAATGCTATAGAATTATACTACCTAAGACAGCTATTCAAACCTGAATTCTTTCACTAAGTAAATATCAATCCTCTATTTTATCTTTTCTAATACTATGTTTATATTAAAATCTTTGATAAAAAGAAACTTTCATGTTATAAACTAAGAACTCATGATATTTACATAACATTTACTTCAAGGAAAGAAAAACCCTATAATAAACATATGTTAAGGGTGGTTACAAAGGAAGCACTCAATTAAGCAGTATGCCTATAACTGAAACAGGCAACCAAATTCCTTATCTATAGTTAGACTCTCTTGTACTACCACATTATAATTCTTCCTAAAGTCAAAGTTTGTTGATGATTAGCTTCTTTCATAGCTACACTGCAAAATTCTTGACAATATACTCTCATTGTAACATTATTTACAAATTAATTTATTCATCTTCCTGATCCTATAAATATAAGTATAGGGTGCTATATTTTTTTTTAAGATTTTATTTATTTATTTGAGAGAGAGAGAGAATGAGAGATAGAGAGAAGAGGGTCAGAGGGAGAAGCAGACTCCCTGCTGAGCAGGGAGCCTGATGTGGGACTCGATCCCGGGACTCCAGGATCATGACCTGAGCCGAAGGCAGTCGCTTAACCAACTGAGCCACCCAGGCGCCCAGGGTGCTATATTTTAATGTTTCAAGTTATCAGTATCATTACACAGAATATATCTATCTATAATAGAAATTATTCATTTTATTTCTCTTTACATTGGTGATTCTTCGACAAATTCACAACCCACCTGAATAATGGAAACAGCTCTACCTTGGCAAACAAAAGCAGAAAAATTACAGCCATGGCTGTGTAGAAGCTCTATATTTCACTGCATGCTTAAACTTTACTCAGCAAAACTTTTAATTCTTTGGGCAAGGCAGGAGAGAAATAGCACCTAAAAACCAAATATTAGTATTCTCATATTATCCAGAGATAAAGAATGTACAGGAAAAATAGAAAAATATTTTGGCAAAGGTGATTGATTTAGATTGTTTAAGTAGAAACTGTTTCTTTTGAAGTTCATTAGTTCCCCTCCTTTCTTTTCTGTCATAAATGGCACTGTGATAAAGATTTCACTATTTCTACCTACTTTTTAATGTTTTAAGATTGAAAATTGAAAAAACTCATTTTAAAGATAATATTAGAGGCTTCCAACTTCTAACTAGTTACTGAGTTCCCTAAATGGATTTTACTGATTTACTTATTAAGTAAATAGAATTAAGTTTTGATAATTTTTTAAATGCCTATGATTTCCAAATACTTTCAGAATCAGCTTAAATTTTCACATGACATTTTCATCATGAGTATATTAGAAAGATAAAGCCCTAAACCTACAGTTCAAGAAATATTACCCTTCAAGTGATCAATTTGTATTCCAAAATCAATATAATTAACTTAATAGTAAATAGCTCCCTTTGTCATATATTCTTTTCCCCGAAAGTTTCCATTTAAAGATATATTGCATCCTTTAAATACATACAAAGAAATTTTAAACCTAACCTTTTTTATTCCAAAATAAATGCAATTACAAGTCTTATGTGGATTTGGGACATAACATTTCAGTATTACCTTATTTCTGATTACTCCAGTTAAGCTTAACAGCAAAGTTAATCTCTAATATAATGTTTGCATACTGAGACTTCACACCAGATTTTCACTGCATGTAAGAGAGTTAAATTTCTTTTTCATCTCAAAAGAAGTATTTCACTTCCTTTCTTAACCTACTGTATATCTATAGAACCCCATCTGTTAAGAACTGATCTGGCATACATCACTACTGCTGCAGAGTCCAAACTGGTTACACATTTAAATCAGTTTCCAGCTTGTGAGAGCTCTACTGTCTCTTACCGTGTTAAAATTATTAAGCATACAAATACCTATTAAAATAACCTAATATCACATCATCTAAGGTAAAAATGGTATTGGTTAGGTGAAACTGGAAAAAAACTTTATATATGTTCTTTAAAATTTACAGAAATACAGTACCTGCTAACATATTAATATATGTTCAGATTTCATCTTGCTTATTTTTTAAAAAGGCAAGTACTGACCTCCTATTTGCAGCTGGTTAAAATTAAAACTACCAAGAAACAATATTTCTGTTATTGTTTTGAAAAGAATTTGGTTATATCGAGATGACATTCCCCCAAACTTACAATGACTTTTGTGGTGATTTATTTGAAGGGTAGACAGAGTAGAAAGAGGGGAATTCTATTTAAACAGTAACAATATAACAAAGTAAACACATATTCTCCTATCTTTGACTTGAGGTACTAGCAAAAAAGAAAAAAAAAAGCAGCTTTAACTTTTCTGTGAATTTAAGAGGTTCATAAACCATAGACATTAATCCATGTCTCAGGGCACCACTGCTGTAGCTGCAGCTTGCTTTCAGTTTTCCAACAGATCAAATAAAAATAATTGCTTGGCTGAAAAATCACACTACGTGGGTGTTATAAAATCCCCTTGTAAGCATATTTTTATATTTCTGTGACTCCACACCAAATACAACAGTCAACTGATCGCTCTTGATTTAAGCGTTGTCTTCCAAAACCCTACCTTAACAGTATGTCAAAGATTGGATATTGCAGAGGAAACTGTTTTAAAAGCTTTGCTGCAGCAAAAACTGCATTTGCAAAACATTAAAAATGAACTACTCTTAATTATCCGCAATTTATGATTCTGCTATTTCTTCTCTTTTCTTCCCCTGACATCTTGAACGCTTCTTAGCCTCTCTGTAGATAGCGCAAAACATTAAGTCATACACAGTTCTGCAGTAACTCTTTCTTATCATGAAAGAAACCAAAACCTATGGCTGCATTTAACACCTTTCCTTTAGTCTTTATCCACCTGCCACGCTCTCGGAAGGCAACGACATAAACCAACCTGTATGATTTGGTGCCCTCACATTTTAACACCTTGTGTGCACCAAAAAAAAAAAAAAAAAAAAAAGAAGAAGAAAGAAAAGAAAGAAAGGAAAAAAAAAAAAAAAGACTAAGAGGTCAGCATATTCAAGGCAATATTTCAAAGAAAGGCTGCCTAAAAAGAGATGGTGCGGGGAGGAGGGCGGTGGGAGATAGAGTCACAACACTCTCCATCACAGCCTCTGAATATATTTAAAGGCAGATGCAAAACTGCATCGTTTTCTCATTCGAAAACATCACACCCCAGCTGCTCAAGTTAGACCTAATGCGCTTCTCACATTTCAGTAGCACGGGGGAATTTCGGCTCCAGGGGGAAGGCTTTCATCCTCAGAGAGCGACACCACAGACAATTAAGAGTGTAGAAGAAAGAACCCCAGAGAAAAGGAGGCCTTCTCTCCCCCTAACTAAACTCTCAAGTCGACGCAAAACCGACACGGCAAGGAATGATTTCTACTCATAGTCAGGGGAAGTGATAATAAGCGGTGTTAAGTTGGGCACTGCACTCAGGTGGCAGGAGAGGACCAGAGGAGAGCGGGGAGGTGGCGTGGCTACGGCTGCGCGCAGGCAGGTCACCAGCTGGGCAATACCCGCCCGACGATCGGTGCTCCCAGGGACGCGCTGCGTGTGCGACCCCGGGGGTGGAGGTGTGTGGGAGCGAGAGGCTGGGGAGGGAGGCTACGGGGGCTGGGAGGCAGAAGGAGAGCACGCCTTTTCCCTTACCAGGTTGAGCACCGTCTCCACGATGTCCCTGTTGCTGACCTCTCCGACCTGTATGAGTCCAATCAACACTGCGAATTTCATCCGGATGTTGCGGATCGGCACCGAAGGGTTAATCATCCCCGCGGGCAGCACCACCGAGCCGGAGCCGGACGCCCCCCTCAGCTCTCCCATCCCGCTGCCCCCGCTGCCGCCACCGCCGCTGGCCCCGCCGCCTCCGCCTCCGGCCCCGACGGCGATGAGCCCCACGGGCTGAGGCTCGAGCCCGGGGCCCGGGCCCGGCTTCTCGCTCGCCATTTGCCCCCCTCCTGGAGAGAAGGGAAGAGCAGAGGCACTGCCTCCGCCGGTACCGTTATACCTGCCTCGGCCCCCGCCCCCCGGCCGTCGCCTCGGAGCCCCAGCATCCACCAGCGCCGCGGCGCCGGGCCCGCTCCCGCCTGCGCGTCAGTCCGGCCCGCTCCGGCGCCCTCCCCGGCGGAGGCGGTGGGTTATTCCCAGGCTTATTCCCGGCGGTGGCTGCGCCGCTAACCGCTGCCCGGCGAGCGGCAGTGCCCGCCCAGCAGCTGTACCGCTGCCGCCGCCGCTACCGCTGTCTCCTCTCTCTCCCCCTCCCTGTCCGTCCGGCCCGGCCCGCCCCCCGCGGAGATGCGGCCGGCGCTCCGAAAAGCCCTGGGGGGCGAGCAGCTGGCCACGACGCTGGCCGGTGCTGAAGCTCAGGCTGTGGCCAACGCTACTGCCGCTGCTGCTGCCGCTGCTACGGGAGCCACTGTTGTTGTGAAGCCCCGACGCCGCCGCTCACTCCGCCATGTTGCCGCCCCCTGCCTGCGGTAGCGGCCACTGCGCCTGCGCAGAGCCTCGGGGGCGGAGCCTTCGGTGCACCCCCTCTTTTGCCCTGCCCTCCTTCTCTTTCCACCCACCCACCCCGACACCCCTCGTCCCTCCCCCAACCACCCTGAACGGATAGACAGGTGAGCAGGTGCATGGGGACCAATGCCAGACCCTGGGGCAAGCTGGTAGAGGCGGGGCGGGTAGTGGCTTCCTTGTACTTTTTCCCTTGAGGGTGGATTCTCCCTGTGGGGAAGGACACAGTGAGTGTGTGTCTTGCCTTCGCTGCTTCCTTCCTTCAATATCCTTTTGCTAAGAGGAGGTTCATCATCTTCGTCTTCATCATTGCATCCAGCAGCTGCCACTGCCAGTGCCACGTGCCTTGTAAGGTAGGGGAGTGGCAGACGACCTCTTTCTGCCCCTCCTCGCCCTTCCTCTCAGTACCGCCCGCCTAGCCCCCCCAACCCCCAATTACCCAAATAAAAAGTGGCTGGCAAAGCAGAAACAAACGCACCATGGGGAAAGATCTTGCATTGTCGGGGAAGGATACAGATGGAGTGTACTGGATCTTTTTCTACAGCCATGAAAGAGGCTGACACCTGCACACACAGGCACGACTTAAAATAGAACTTGTCAAACAGTGATCAGCTCTGGATGGAGCTCTGAACAACAAACAGCTCTTGAACTCACCTACCAGCCTAAAAAGCCTGCACTGAGTGACACTATAGATAGGGTAGTTTGGTGGGAGCTACAAATCCCACATTTCAAAAATCCCTTGCGATTTTCAGGTATGATGTCAACTAACGATGCTTCCCTTTTCCTTAGTCACTTACAGTTCAGAGGTTTTTAAAATTATCTAAAAATATACGTAATCCTCATGGCCAGCCTTAATGTGTAAAAAAATAGATTACTGTATCTGCATAAATATAAAACAAAAATATTACTGCTTCAGAAAATTAAAATTGATACAGTAATCTTGCTGCTAGTCCTGAATTAAAACTAAATAGGCATGACTGCTGTTATCTCCTTTGAAATGAAGGATGTAATTTTCTTTAATATTTCATGAAGTATGCCCTTTTCAATAAAGATATATTACAAGCCACCAGAAATATTCAGTATCTGGAGGCATATTCAAGTCATTCTAATTGTCATCTCAAGTGAAGAGAGTCAATATACAAATCTATCATAACCCAATTTGTTATTACTCATATTTAACTGGACCAACTAGTCAAGTTAACTCTCAGAATATTGGAACATGGTAAAATTCTAAGGTACTACAGGTTATGTATAACAAAGCTCCTCAAATCCAGCACTTACGATTAGTTTTTAGTTGTTTCAAACTTGTGTTGAAAAATGAATTATTAGACAAAAAAAAATCCTTTTGAAAGAAGTGGTAATTGGTATGTCCATTTATATTAAGTAGCAATTGAATTATAAAATGCTAAAATGATCAAAACTGTATGAAAAACTTGCAAAACCAATAACTTTTAATAGCACGACTTATATATGCTATAATTTAAAAATCCTGTGACATATATAACTGCCTATAGCATTTTATTTATAGTGTTACCTACTTTTGTGAGCACTATTTTCATTTGTAAATCTAAAATGATATATCTTAAATATGAAAATCCAGACTGAAAGATCATCACACTGGCTTTTTTTCACCCCGCTGTGTGTAAAAAAATATGGCAGCAGGTTCTATCTCTTGCTATTTTTAGACTTCTTGCATGAGTGCTTTGAGAGACAGTGACAACCTGAACTTTCTATTTCCTTTCCAAATGAATAGCTTAACGTCATTTTAATATTTTCACTTTAATTTTCTCTGTTGTGTTTCTTAAGCAGTATGTGTGTGCACTTTGGTTTTTTCTCATTTGTTCATTTTGTATTTGTTCATTTTCCTTTAGTGGAGATAGGGAGCGGGTAAAAAGGATATCACTTTTTCAAAGTAGGAAAACTCTACTTCTTCTGTTGCATACTTAATTCAATATCAGAAATATTTAAAAGAGCTTTCCAATTAAAAAGCACTCTCCAGTACACTGTCAGCTCCTTGAAGGCAGTGTGGTACTGTGGAAAGTGCACAGGCTTTGGAATCATTCTCACAACTTACTGCCTCTGCAGCCTACTCAATTTATTGGACTAGTCTCCTCATTTACTAACAGGAATGAGAATACCCATCCCATAGGGAAGGGAGAATTCAATGAATTACTTGAACTCAGCAGCCAGCACAGAGTAAATATGTCCTTGTACCCTTAGTATACAGGCACAGTATGTGTTGAATGACCTATAAACACATGTAAAACCAATTAAAACCACATACAAGTCTCTATAATTGCACAGTTATATGTTTTCAATATTATCCCCAAAAGAACAAAGTTTAGAAAAGACAGCAGGTTTGTTTCCTTTTAGCCTACAAAGCCTATTTCCTTGTAAATGTACAAATGGCTTAGTGTTTGCATTAACAATATTTTGAAATAAAAGACAATTACATAATAATAGAAGCTACCTAAAATGTTCATTTTTTAAATCTCCAGATTAAAACCATTGTATGTGGTGAATATTAATTTTGCATACATTTTTACTTGAATAGATGCATACCCCTACTTTCAAAGGACAGTTTTTCAAAGGTAAGAAGCACATGAATCTGAGTTTTAAGAAGCAATATTTTTTTAATTTTAATTTCGGTACTGTTAACATACAATGTTAGATTAGTTTCAGGTGTACAATATAGTGATTTGGTATTGCAAATGACATATCTAGAAGCAATATTGCACAGTGGTTGAGAACACATGCTCCAGGTTTAGTAGAACTTCTTGCATGAGTTGGATTCCAGTTCCTGAGCCACTTACCTGTGTAATCTTGGGCAAATGACTTATCTTCAAGCCATAGTTTATCCAACCCAAACTAGAGATTCATAGGATTAAAGTACGAAAGGTACTAATACATTTAAGGTATGAATGTAGTAGCAAGGGTCAATAAATAATGTTTTCATTCACTGGCTGTGGGAAAACACAATGCTGTGGTTATTTTTGTGTCTTCAGCACCTAACATGGCTGGCTTGTAATTTATACTGAATAAAGGTGTTTAAAAAATGAATGAATGAAAACAGCAATTCTCCAGGCTAAATATCCCCCTTCCCTTGACCTGTTCTTTAAAGAATGGGTTTCTAGCTGCCCTCTAAACTTTATCTGAAAAAGTGTTTGGGTAGGTAGGTTTGGGCCAGTACAAAACAGAAGGTAACTCTTATCCAAACCTCAATCTTTAGAAATATAACTCCTGTTAATGTAACCCCAAATTGGGCGCCTGGGTGGCTAAGTTGGTTAAACGACTGCCTTCAGCTCAGGTCATGATCCTGGAGTCCCAGGATCGAGTCCCACATCAGGCTCCTTGCTCAGCAGGGAGTCGGCTTCTCCCTCTGACCCTCTTCCCTCTCGTGCTCTCTATCTCTCATTCTCTCTCTCTCAAATAAATAAATAAATAAATAAATAAATAAATAAATAAATAAAATGTAACCCCAAATTGATTCAGTTTTGTTTGGGTCTAGGTTTTATAGCAAAGTGACACCAATGATTCATGTAATCACCAATGATTCCTGTTTGGCATATAGTAGGTTCCCAAATAATTTCAGTTCCAGTCCCCTCTCATATTAAAATTCTTATCAACTGAAACACCAAGGTTTTTGTTTCATTGTTATTGATCTCATTTTGTTTGTAGACATGTTGCTGCTAAGCAGCAACACAAACCTCACATAGAGATTTTGAGACAGAAAGTGCAAAAATGTACATACATTTTTAAATTTAAATTAATTCAATTTTTATCTTATTCAATTTTTCTATTTAATTTTCCATTTAAATTTAATTTGCTGGGAATTTCTTAATCCTATTTTTATCATGCAAAAAAAATTGTCTTATTATTGTATTGTCTCCAAACTAGCACAATCCTTTTATATCTTCATCCAAATATTTGATGGAACAGGATAAAAACAGCTCTATAGTCACTAGAAACATTCTGATTGAAATCAATTTACATTTCTCAAACTATAGACCTCAACCCATTAGTTGAGTCATGAAATAGATTTAGTAGGCTGCAAACAGCAGTTTAATGAAACAGAATGGAAAATATCAAGGGGCATCTATTATTTTAATTACATACACATACGTATGTACATGTGTGCTTACTAGGTAATCATGTAAAATGTATCTTTTACTGTAAGTCATAACCAAAAAGTTTGAAAATCACTGATTTAAGTTGTTTATAAGCACCTGTTTGGTATAATCCTTCAACTATTAAATAGCTACATCCTCTGCTAACAACCAGCTCATGTTTCTCTAAGTTGTGCAGAAGAATATCATAAGGGAACTTGACAACTGGCTAGTTGAAATCCAGATTCACTGTCTCTGTGTCTGGGCAAAATTAAAGTAAAAACTATAAAGAGATGTGAATTATTACCAATTTTTCCAATAACTACAACATAAACAAGAAAATGTGTTTAATTTGATGACACGACTTATTGCTTCCTTTTCTAATGAATGAACCTTTCTGTAATCTCACCTACAGGTAATATTAAGCTACCTGCTGTGGTTTTTCAAGAATTTATCTCCTCTTTCTCCCCTTTGGCACTTTAATTCTCTAGTACTTCTCCAAGACTTCTCAAAGACCACTGAGAGTTGTTCATCATGATCTAGTGTTCAGATTCTTTCAGGACCAATGTATATAATTTGCCCTGCCTTGGGAACTTGGAATCATTTAGACTAGCTAAGTGCCTTCTTACAATTTCTTCACCAAATTTTAATTTCACTTTTCCTCGAACTACTTAGTTCTACCTTTTTCACCTGACTACTTTTTCTCCTGAGCAGAAAATACAGACACAAAATAGAAATTCAATATTTGTTAACAAATTTGACCCAGATTTGGAATGGCTAAAATGTTGATGCTTAACAGCCAACAAATATTTGAGGGCCTACTGGGTACAAGAGAGTAGACTAGTCGAAATGAATTATTTTCCATGTAATCCACAAGTCCAAACATTAAAAGTATCAAATGAGTGGTACAGAAATAATAGGTACTCTTGAATTTAGAAAGCACTAACATTGCAAACACCATACTGCGTACATATACCCCCAATGTCTGCATAAACATATGTACAAATGCACACACACGTACATGTTCACCATCAGATTAGTCATACCTCTGCCCCTTCTTCCTCAGCAGTATGCCCAGCATGCATCTCGTTGTTTTCAACGAGCAACAAGCCCAGCATGCGTCTCGTTACTCACTTCCTACCTGCTCTCCTTGTCTCCACACTCACTCTAGCAGTCCATCCTGCACACGGTAATTTTCCTAAAGCTCCACTTTGGTGGACAGAATGGTGTGGTCAGAAATTTTAATTTATTAATCACAAAAATTTCTATGTGCATACATGTCACCTGCTCAAAAATCACCTGTAATTCTCTCTACCTAATAAATGAAGCCCAAAGTCCTTATCTTACTTAGTACCAAAGGCCCTCTGGACTTAAGTTTGCTTTCTAGTTTACCTCATTCTGTTCTGGACAGGAACCCTACAACAATAGCTCTCAACATTTTTAAGTATGTACAACTCTTTTTATCATGAAAAAAAATTGTAGACTTCTGGACTCCTACCTGAGAGATTTATTATTTTAATATCCATTGAGAAAAATAATAGTCTTAAAAAGCTATTTTCAATTCAATAATGCTATTTAAATAATTTTTGCTTTTTAAAAGTCACAATAATTATATATATTTGAATACAAACACACACACACACACACACACACACACACACACACACACTGTCTGTGGGTTGAATTGTGTCCCCCCTAAAAAATAGGTTCAAGTCCTGCCCCAGACACCTGGGAATGTGACCTTGTTTGGAAATAAGGCCTTTGTAGATCCTATCAAACTCAGATGAGGTTATACTGGAATTAGGTAGACCCTTAATCAAATATGACTGATATTCTTATAAAAATAAGGGAGAGAGATACACAGCCGAACAGGCACACAGAAGGATAATGATGTAAAGACAGAGGCAGAGATTGAAGTTACACTGCTCTGAGCCTAGGCAACCACCAGAAGCTAGGAAGACACGAGGAAGGACTTTTTTTTTTTAATTGAAGTGTACCTGACATACTGTGTTATATCTGTTTCAGGTGTACAACATAGTGATTTGACAATTTTATATATTACTCTGCTACCATAATAAGTGTAGTCACCATCTGTCACCATACAACATAATTACAATATTATTAACTATATTCTCTGTGCTGTACTTTTCATCTCTGTGACTTACTTATTTTATAACTCTAAGTTTTAACCTCTTAATCCCCTTCACCTATTTCACCCATTTCCCCATCTACCTTCCCTCTGGCAACCACAAGTTCATTCTCTGTATTTAAGTCTGTTGGTTTTGTTTGTTTGTTCCTTTGTTTTGTTTTTTAGATTCCACATATAAGTAAAATCAAATGATATTTGTCTTTCTCTGATATGGAAAACAGTATGGAGATTCCTCAAAAAATTAAAAATGAAAATACCATATAATTTAGTAATTATACTACTGGGTATTTACTCAAAGAACACAAAAACACTAATTCAAAAAAGATATATGCACCCCTCAGTTTATTGCGGAATTATTTACAAAGCCAAGATATGGAAGCAATCCAAGCGTCCATCAATAGATGAATGAATAAAGAAAGTTTGATATCTATCTATCTGTCTGTCTATCTAATGGAATATTACTCAACCATAAAAAGGAATGAAATCTTGCCATTTGTGACAACATGCATGGACCTAAAGGGTATTGTGCTAAGTGAAGTAAGTCAGACAAAGGAAGGAAATATTCTCTTCTAGAGCCTTCAGAAAAAAGCATGGCTCTGTTGATACCTTGATTTTGGACTTCTAGATTCCAGAACTGTGAGAGAATAAATTTCTGTCATTTTTAAGTCACCTAGTCTATGGTAACAAAAGTTATCAGCAGCCCAATGAAACTAATATACATGCATGCAACATAAATGTGTTTGGTATTTGTCCATAAACAATACCTGATGTATATAGGTATTTATGGATCACTTTCAGTAACTCTGAGGTCCCCAGGTTGGGAAACAATGCTTTAGCCAAACTGAATCACTCTGTTCCCAATTAATACATTGTGCTTTCCTATTTTAGTGCCTTCCTCATGTTCTTCCTTCTATCTATAGCCCTCTCCTCCTCTCCCCTCCTCTTGAAATTCCTTCTGGCTTAAATGCCACCTTCATGAATACATTCAAAATACCACCTAGGTGAGAGTGATCTGAAATTGGTACCCATTTCCAGCATTAAAAAAAAAAACAAACAAACCCAGATTCTTGGGCGCCTGGGTGGCTCAGTCGGTTGGGCAACTGCCTTCGGCTCAGGTCATGGTCCTGGAGCCCCGGGATCGAGTCCCGCATCGGGCTCCCTGCTCAGCGGGGGGTCTGCTTCTCCCTCTGACCCTCCCCCCCTCTCATGCTCTCTCATTCTCTCTCAGATAAATAAATAAAAATCTTTTAAAAAGATATAAATAAATAAATAAATAAATAAATAAATAAATAAAACAGATTCTGGCTTTTTTTGTTGTTTTCAAGTAGCATAGGTTGACAAATTCTCACTTAAATAAATTAATAGTTGCTGTCTTCTCTGTCTCATTTTCCAAAGATAAGAAATTCACGTGACACTATAGCCACCTATACTCCCTTCGCTGAAAAAAAAAATGTAAAAGAATACATGTAATTATTTTCATACTAATAAACATTGAAAGTATGTTAAAAGTGGAGTTTATGGTTGATTGTTGTCAACCATTATAGTTGTCATAGACTCTTCATCTCCTATCTGCCATGCATGTCTACATATATTATTTCTATTCCTTGCTACAGTCCTGCAAGTAAGATCTTATTGTTCCCATTTTTCAAATGAGGAAACTAATAGGAAGAGAGTTGTGCAAGGTCATACTTTAAGTGACAAAATTGAGATTTGATCCCCCCAGGTATAGCTGGCCAAGGCCTCAGGTGTATTGGCTATTCCACACAGCTTACATTGGGACCTGGACTGAGGTCATTAGTTCCTTTCTACCAAATTTACCAGAGGAAAGATAATGAGATTGCGGAAGTTTACTTTAAAAGAACAAAGTCATCATGTTTTTGCATATTTTGGTGAAAGCCACCCACCAAGAGATGATCTCTAGAGTCAGTCTGGTTTTATATCTCTATGTCTGTGAAGGTTAAAAAAAAACTCCATTAGCCTTTCTGTTTCCTGGGAATCACTTTAATTCTAGACAAAAATTACTTAGGATAAATAAATTGTTTTTAATTACATGCATTAAGATTAACCTAAACTTAATTTCATAGTCCCATTAATATATCACTCCTTATTATGCTTTTCTGGCAAAGGATTTGTTATGTGTCTCACTATTAATCTCCTAGTCGCTCTTGAAAGTATTAGCATTTGTCTATACAATTATAGCAAAAAGCATATACTCTGGGTAGAAGCAGGAAAAGAATGTTATGAGGAACTGTCCAAGAGTCCTTTGGAATAGTTATCTCATTAATAGAATCTCTTCAAAGTAAGAAAGAGCATTTTTAGCAAACTTTAGTTCAACAAGGAGATGGTATATAAAATCAACTTCAGCCTTGTACTAGTGCATGAAATTTTGGATTACAGCCTTTCTGTATCGGTGCCAGCAGCTATGGATTAACCAATGGAAGAACGGCTTGAAACAACTACCTCGTTGATCAATTAGCAGGTGGTACATTGAGACAATCTGAGATTTATGTTTTGATTTCCTGGGGCTATTGTTTATCTCTTTTAACTTCTTCCTGAGAGTTTAATCTTACAGAATTTGAGATATACATTGTATATAGCCTCTTTGTTGTTAATGTGAAAATAATTCTTAAAGCACATAATCAGAAGTTTAAAGGATATCTTAAATAATCCAGAAGCTTAATCACATTTAGCACTTGAGTATCTGTTAAATATGCATGAATGTGTATATTAAACTTTATTTCTGTTTGGCTAATCTGTGCTTGTGAGAAGTAGATGAAATGTCATATGTTGGCCACAGCTTTATCACTAGTGTGTTTGTTTATATTGAAACAGACTCAGCCTGATTTATTTTGCAGTAGCAAGAAGACAGAAGAGCAGGTATCAGGGCTAGTCACATTCAGCAAGCACATTAAGGTCATGGCCACGTGATTTGCCCTCATAATTCATATTGTCGTGTTTTCTTTCATAAGCACAACAGAAAGGTCACATGGTTACCTTGAAAAATACAGCATCTCTCCCAAACATTGTTTATTGTTTCACCATTCCCACCCTAATCCCAAACAATCCTTTGCAGTATGGGATAGTGGCTAAAGGAATGGTTTTGAAATCAGATAGATTGGGTTCAAATCCAAACAAATTGCCCTTGAACCTATTTCTGCACCTGTAAAATCAGTCGCATATGTATTGCCTGGAAGATTTAAAGAGATAAAACATACAAAAGCATTTAAAGCAATGTCTGTAATAATTACTAAACAGATGATAGAAGTTGTGCTTCTCTATTAACACAAAAGGACAGCAGAATTTTGTGAGTGTTCAGATTATATAATTAACTACACTAATAATCCACTTGTATCTCTTTATTCATTGACCTGACTTCCCTTTCTTCAAAGAGCAAATAGGACAGCGTTATCTTCTTTAGTTTTCTAAAAAAATAAATAACTATATATATGCATACACACATACACAGAGAGATATATATAATATATATACACTGTATTTGTTTACTTTATAAGGCTCTTAAGAATTTCATGTCTCAAACTTGAGGCTTTTATCTCTGCTAAGAACATAAAGCTGAACTAGCTATATATTTTTTCTTTGTTTTTCACTAGTTATAACAAGAGGAGACATATTACAAAATAGGATTTTTTTTCTTTGAGACCTTACAAAACTAAAAAAGCCAAAAGAATAAGCAAATAATAGTAGCAAAATAATCCTTTATAATTTACTAACCCACAGAAAACAGTCGACCAAAAAGTTGACCAAAAGTTGACCAAAATGCACCTGAGGTTTTAAACTAGACTTTTGTTCTGTTGTTTCAATATCTGACTTTCTCTACCTTTCATTTTCATTGAAATTTTGTGTTACTGATTTTTTTGTAAATAAAGTTTAGTGCTTTAAGTTCCTGCCAAGACAGAGATTCTTCCTTACTTTTATTTTTTAAAGGGACAGTGGTACTTCATGGGGTTAATTTTTCCAAATTGTTTCTCAGGTGTGTGTGTTTAATTTTAACATTGGCAGGAACCCACACCACTACTGGCATCATTCATATGCCATAAACTTAGCTATTGCTAAGGTTAGCCATATAGCTTGCAGGTATTAAAATGTGAATTGACGGTGGATATTTCTGTAACTCTACTTTCTTTTTCCTATCCATTAGTTCTTTGGAATTGTCCTAATTCAGAATATTTATAAAATTCAAAATGTCTTTTATTGTCTCAATACCTCTACTAATGCCTAAACTGAAAATGTGTTATATTGAATCAATGTAAAACATGTATTAGATTTTCACAAGTAAACAAAACTGTTAATTATTTTGAAAGCTTACTAGAGAGACATCGTTTCAGTACTCTGGAATTATAAAATGTAATCTATTTGACGTTTAAATAAGGGAAATGCCGAAGGAAATATAATCACCTATAAAATAGAACAGAGTAAGAGCAGAGATGCAGTGGAAGTTAGAACACGGCAACTATAAATGTGAAATAGTGAATATAATTGAAACATCAATCCTTTGAGCTTTTTGGCCATCTACTACTCAACAAGCATTAATAGAAAATGAAATTTCATATAGACTAATAATTGAATAAGAACTTAATTCTCCAATATTATTACATAAACAAGTAGCAACTCCATAATTTCATTACAAATTCACTTAAAAGCATACTAAAGAGTCTCAAATAATGAAACCATGAAATAGGACAACCTCAAGGAGACATTGTATATTTCTAGCAGTACATATTTCTCATTAAATAAATGAAAGTTATTCTATATCTAAAAGATTGTATATCTATTAAATAATGTAATACAAATGGACTATTTGATAAAGATAGAAAACTTAAAAAAGAAATTCTACTTAAAAGAACCAAAACTTTAGGAGAAATACATTGAATTCATGTATTTAATAAATAGTCTTCAATCAATAGAAACAAAATATGATTAATTATTTTTTTAAAAGCCTAAAAGAAAAGGAACATCTTCCTTTCTACACATATCTATCATGTTCTCCAAGCCATGGATAGTTCCAAGGCACCAGAAACAGAGTAATGAATAAGACAAGGTCCCTGTCCTCATGGTGCTTACATTCTAATAAAGGACAAAGACAATAAATTAGCAAAATTTAGGTTAATAATATGCTGTCGGGAGATGATACTTTTATACAGTAATTATTTTCATATTAAAAATATATGGTGGCTCAGTCATTAAGCGTCTGCCTTCAGCTCAGGTCATCGTCCCACGGTCCTGGGATCGAGCCCCACATGGGGCTCCCTGCTCGGCAGGAAGCCTGCTTCTCCCTCTCCCACTCCTCCTGCTTGTGTTCCCTCTCTCGCTGTCTCTCTCTCTCTCTGTCACATAAATAAATAAAGTCTTTAAAAATAAATATATATATGGTGGTGTAGTCATTTGTTATGTGTTTTTTGTTTTTTGTTTTTGACAGATAGAGAAGGAGTACAAGCAGGCAGAGGTGAAGGCAGAGGGAGAGGGAGAAGCCGGCTTCCCGCTGAGCAGGGAGTCCTTTGCTGGACTGGATCCCAGGACCCTGGGATCACGACCTGAGCCGAAGGCATACGCTTAACCAACTGAGCCATCCAGGTGCCCTGTTACGTGTTTTTTCCTCACTGGATTGGCAGCTACTTGAAGGCAGTGACTACATCTTTCCTAAAAATCTTCAGCAATGCACTGTGATCATTGACTGATACATGGTAAGTATTCAATAAATGTTTGGATGAAGGAAAGGAGGAAAGAAATTAAAAGACAGAAAGTTAATAATTCAATAAATTCAACAACCTGATACAATAATTGCTTACTTCAATGGTTAAAGAAAGAAAATCAAACACTTTGAATCAGAACAAAATCATTCCTCTTACATGACTGTTAAATTCCTTAAGACATGAATTTTGAGGAAGGTCAGATTCCTTCAAACTAGCATTCACATTATTGAATATTCACTATTTAGTATAAAGCAAACTATTTGGCCTCCTCAAGTCTCATTTATTTTTACCAATAAAATGGGAATGAACAACGAGACTGCTGTAAGAACAAATGAGATAAATGGTGATCATGCTTTGAAAAGTAGAGTATTACAGAGAAAACAATAGCATTCATTCTGGCAGTAATCTGGAATGAGTACTACTCTTTCAGTTCTGGTAATACAGTCAGTAGTGAGTCATGACTGTGGAGTCAGAGCAGGAAATGGATTTTAATATAGTATGTGACAAACTGTGGGGATAGTTAAAAGGAGGACAGAGAAACTCAATGCCCAGAGCTAGTAGTCAGGAATCAAATGGTTAGGAATCAAAACTGGTGAGACAAACTACAGTTGGGGCAACTTGAAAAGGAAAGTCAAAGCAACCACAAATCCTCGAGAACACATCAAGAAGGCAATCCAAAACTAGGCAAACAGTCAAGAGTCTGAAACCAGGAAACCAAATTTGATATCCTCAAAATGCCTTAAAGTCACTCTTATGCCTTGGTTTCAATGTATTTATACATTTCCTCTGGAGGAAAGCATCAGTCCCTCAGGAACAGATATTCAGGAGTACATGGTTGACATAGGGAATATTGGTGGAGCCAAATGGCCAGTTTCTCTCTGGAAATTTTGCCAATAAATATCTTTAGCCTGTTAGAAGGCTCTTTCCTATAACCCATTTTCTAATTGGACAGCAAGGTAAAGCTTTGTCAAATTTCTAAATAAATTTCCTTTGGGATTTGCATCATGTTTTTGTTATACTACAAAATAATCTGAAAGGAAAAAATGCCTGTAAATTAGTGATTTATGGGCACTCATTACTAGATGCTCAATATGTATGGTTTCATTGCAAACTGAAATTGCTGACTCTGCTCACTTTCCATGTCCCAAGTTTACTAACTTACTGGCGAAAGGTAGTTGATAGATAAATTGTACTGTAACACTGTGCTTGTGAATGCTAGGCAAAACCCTTGTCCCCCTTGTGGATATGGACAAATTACTGACATCAGATATCTCTATCTCTGCATTCAATAGTGACCAGCCACTGTCACTAGCTAGATGTTTGTTGTGATCACCCATGAACTTCAGGCCAGGCCCACTGAGGGTTGGTTCTCACGAGGTTGAAGAAATGGCATGCCAGGAAGGGTTCAGGCTTCAGCATCAAGTTTTTTCTGCAAGTATTGTACACCTGTTCTCACCAAAATTTTATGCCCCTCAGTTTCTGGGAGATTTTCTAGACTGTTGGGTTAATGGACCATTGGTTTATACACCTGTGTGTTTACTGAATTCTGGCCATTCCATCATGTATTCCTGGTAACTGAGTTTTTGAGTACTAGTTTCCCAGGTCCAGTATCACACTTAGATGCCTGTTAACTATAAATTGATATAATAACCATGATATATCAACATAGATGTGGATCCACCCATTACAAATACATTGGGTATTGGTCTCAAAAGTTTTTATATTTGTTGTTGGCATATAAACAAATAAATGGCCATGTGCAAAATTGTGCAAAACCCAGATTACTTAGTTTTTAATGATGAATATGTATTAATTAAAATATATTTATATATTAGTGGCTTTTTTCCAAATTGACCAAATTTTTCAGAACAATTATATCTTAAAAATTGCATGAATTTGCAGTCATTCTTGGGGTTGGCATTAACACCTCTTGGCAATTTCTGTAGATTACTAATATATTTTAACTTTCTAGAGCTTTTTGTATTTTTTCCACCCTCATTTAGAAATACACATAATATTAAATAATATATTACTGTTTGTGAACAGTTCACTAATTGCTTTATTCTTCAGAGCATGCAGGGAAAATATACCAGCAAAAACTCATGAAAATTTATAATACACAGGAATCTTATGGCTATGTTTGGAAAGATAATATTTCTTTAAGATTTTGTATTTTCTTTTTTTTCCTTTTTCAATAATATTTAGTTTGATGGGAGAATTTTAATTCATGATTTTTATGTTTTTCTTTCTTATATTTTGCTAGTATCAAGAAATGGTGATCCATTGTGCAATATTTTAAATTAATATGTATAAGACAAGAAATATTTTATCAAGATCATTAATTTTCCATATTTTATTGGTGTCTGTAACTAAGAAGAAATATAACTATCTTTTTATTGCATCAACTTCACACATAACAAAAATAATAACAAAAACAACAGGGCGCCTGGGTGGCTCAGTTGGTTAAGCAACTGCCTTCGGCTCAGGTCATGATCCTGGAGTCCCGGGATCGAGCCCCGCATCGGGCTCCCTGCTCAGTAGGGAGTCTGCTTCTCCCTGTGACCCTCCCCCCTCTCATGTGCGTGCTCTCTCTCTCTCTCTCTCTCTCATTCTCTCTGACTCAAATAAATAAATAAAATATTTTAAAAAATTTTTTATGGAATCTTTCCCTGTGTCTATGCTCTTAACTATCATGTCATACTCATATAAACCTTGCAATTAATTTGAATTTAGACACTTAGCATTTACTCATCTGTATCACGGCTTTCAGTGTTATCCAGGAAGATTACTATCCCTGGTGCTGAAACTGCTCTGTGTAGTCCTTGTGGTTAAACAATGTAACAGTTCCTCTCAGTCATACCCTTTATTTGAAATTATGAAGGATAAATGTTAATACCTTAACAGAATATTAAATCTCATACATTAATATCTTGATTAATGATTATGAGATTAATATTTAATATTCCACTTGTTCTTACTATATTATTGAAAATTTTTTCTGGAAGATAATTAACAATTCAAAAAAATTTTAGTACAGAGGGCATCAAGAAGTTGATAAATGTTCCAGATATCAAAACATATTACTACCCACCAAAAAGCTGACCTTGATTGTGTTAACTAGCATTTGACTTAATGTGTCAGAATTAAAGGATTTGTTTTATAAATAAATACCTGCAATTAAATTCCCTAAGTGTGTAATAGCCCACTTGATTATAGGTAGTTAATACTTGTTCAAGGCTTATAATGACTTAGAATTATGGTAAGAATGGGCTTCTCCTAAGAGAATTGTTTTGTTGATTCTGAGTAAGGGTGAGAAGATAGCTATGCCCTCTGTATTTCCATAAATAGAAGTATATAAAGTATTAGTGTAATTTCTCCTTAGATAGGTAAACCCAGAGTAAGTATGAGTCATTGACACAGCAAATATTGAACATTATAGATCTAGTGAGACCCTATTTTGGTCAGACAGTGTCATCTGTGTTTATATGCCCACATAGGGATTTTGAGAGCCAAGGGACTCTTCTCAGATGTATAGCAGTTACTCCTGCTTGATATGGACACACAATTTTGCATTCTTGACTAATAAAATTGTCAATATAATCTAATCTCTGTGTTTTCTCTTCTTGTGAATTTACACCTTACCTAAAAAGTATTGTGTCAGGGGGAGGTATAAAATATAAGTTCAATGTGAATGACATTAAGCCAGTTATTAGTTTTATCCAATAAAATGTTAGCTTAGGTGTTTTTTTTTCTATGACTAAATTACTTGATAACAGGAATTTTCTTTTTTAACTTTAAACCTGAAGCACAATTTTCCAGGCCACTTTTTCAAATAGAATAGTACCTGTATTTTACAACTGAATAGATTAATTTCTTTAACTGTTTTAAAAAAGACATGAGGTGCTTTGCTATAAAACACCTTTTTCAAAGCTTGGTTCTCCTCCTATATTCCCTGTCTCTGTGATTGGTACCACCAATCCCTCCAGCCTACTTCTGTTCTCTGTTAGTCAGGTCCTGCTGATACTACTTCCTAAGTATTTCTTAGGCCTATTCTTCCTCTTCATCACCACTGAGTAAGTCCAAGTTCAGATTCTTATGGTATCTTCCTTAGATTATTGCATTAGAGAGTCGACCTCCTTGACTCAGGTCTCATTTCTCCTGATCCGTTCTTCACATTGACATCACAAAGATATTTTTAAATGAACTAGAACTAGTTTTATATAAAACAAATACACACATAAACACAAACTTTAAATCCTCAATGATGTTCCCAATTATATATAATAGGAGTTCCCAATTATATATAATATCACTTCATGATCTGGCCTTGACATTTCAACTCAAACTTGTCTCCTATCACTATTTCCCTTGCACATTATATTCCAGCTATTTCAGAATATGTAATATTCATGGAGCTCTCCCTGGGGTTCAGCCACTGTGTAAGGTACTTTATATATATTATGTCATTTAATCTCAACAACTTTATTAGGTAGGTCCTATTATTATCCATATTTTATAGTTATGAAAAGAGGGATTAAATACTTGCTGAAGTTCTACATCTAAGAAGTGTAGCAGCTGAGATTTGACTCTACACAGCCTGCCTCTAGAGTCTACAATGGCTTTTCTGTGCTAAAGTACTTGCAATTCCCTAAACCTGAAATTCATCATAAACCTCTATGTCTTTCACAAGCTCGGCCCATTGTTTAGAAAGCCTTTCAGAACTGTTTCTACCTGTAGGGTTCATGCTTATCCCACAAGACTTTACTCAGCTCTCCCATTTTCACAGAAGTGTCTCTGTCTCCTTCAGCAGACTTGGCATCTTGGCACACTGGGTGTAGTGCAGAGAATGCAACTGTGATGTGAGACAAGCCCTGTTTGGATTTATGGCTCTGTTGCATTTTAGTTTTGTGACGTTGAGAGAGTCACTTAATGGCTCTGGATTTTAGTTTCTTTTGGAATTAAAAATATTGTTTTCAGGAAGTTGCTGTAAGGATTAAACGAGTATATTTTGAGTCACATCAACCACAATAACCAGGACATAACAAAAATCTATTCATTCCCTCACCTCCCCCCTTCCACTGCAGCCCTTGGAACCTAAATGGTAATCTTTCTCCTCACCTGCCTGCAAGCTGCTTCTTCCATCTGTGGCTCTGCAGTGCCCAGTAGGCACTAGTGAAATGTGTGAAATGAATGAATGAACAACTGAATGTTCAGTACCTCATGGCATGAATGAATGAAACATTTTTGCATTTTATGGCCTGCAAATTAGTATAATTAAGAAGTAACACTGGAGCCGCCCCTGCCAGGAACTCTTGCCGGAAGATGGCGGCCGCAAAGTTGACGCTGCTGGAGAAATCCCTGGGGCTGAGTAAAGGGAACAAATTACAGCGCTCAGGGCGAGCGCCAGATTCCAGTTCTTCAAACAAACAAGGGTCCAAGTGGACTATTATGCAGCCATCAAAAGGAATGAGATCTTGCCATTTGCAATGATGTGGATGGAACTGGAGGGTGTTATGCTGAGTGAAATAAGTCAATCAGAGAAAGACATGTATCATATGACCTCACTGATATGAGGAATTCTTAATCTCAGGAACAAACTGAGTGTTACTGGAGTGGTCGGGGGTGGGAGGGATGGGGTGGCTGGGTGATAGACATTGGGGAGGGTATGTGCTACGGTGAGTGCTGTGAATTGTGCAAGACTGTTGAATCACAGATCTGTACTTCTGAAACAAATAACGCAACATATTTTAAGAAAAAAGAAAAAGAAGAAGATAGCAGGAGAGGAAGAATTAAGGGGAGTAAGTCAGAGGGGGAGACGAACCAGGAGAGATGATGGACTCTGAAAAACAAACTGAGGGTTCTAGAGGGGAGGAGGGTAGGGGGATGGGTTAGCCTGGTGATGGGTATTAAAGAGGGCACATTCTGCATGGAGCACTGGGTGTTATGAACAAACAATGAATCATGGAACACTACACCAAAACAAATGATGTAATATATGGTGATTAACATAACAATAAAAAATTAAAAAAAAAAAACAAGGGTCCAAATCTAACAGGACTGACTACTACAGCAGCTCATCTAGTCAAGTGTCTTTAAAAAAAAAAAAAAAAAAAGAGGTAACACTGGCAAAGAAAGGAAACTCCGGCTATACATTGTGCTTTCCTCACCTAGTATCTAAAACTTTTTCCTCCTCATTAAAAAATTATAACTAAACGGTCTCTTTGAACATGACTTAGATTTTATGTAAATAAAACAAGTGGTCACAGACCAGTGTAACATTAAAAAAATTATGTGATTTAAAAAATCAGTTCATAATCTTATAGTCTTGGGATAAAAATATATATATATATTTATAGATATATACATAGTGTATATTTGTATATACATATAATGTATAAACTGTATATAATATATATTTATATATAAAGTATATTTATATATACACAATCTTCAAGTAAGTTGAAGCTGCTGCTTTTCTTTTTTTTCATTTTTTAAAATATTTTGTATTGCCTGATATATTGGTTATAGGTATTTATGATGAGGAGAAGAAACACGCCAGAGACAGCTCCCCAGACTTTTGAATTATGAGATATGAAAGTATTGCAAGAAGGCAACCGAGGTGGAGTGTTTGAGAACATTGTGTGTTACTACCCGTGTCAACTTCCACCCTCCCTTTTTCATACATGTTTATTATCCATTTCAAGCCCTATGTATTTGAAGGCTCTTGAACCCAAACCAACTAATATTAGAAGATGCCATTGATGAAAAAACACAGGTCATTCTAAATGTGTGAACAAGTTAGAGATCTACAAAATTAGAGATCCATCATAGCTAAGGTCCAGAATGACTTAATTGCTTTTCACAGAAATTAAACCATAGAGAATCATGTGACAGGTTGAAAGTGATCATGATTTCTAGAAATACCTCATTGTAAACTACCTATGTAAATACATTAAAATATGAATTATTTGGAAAAGGAATAGCAGGTCTTCTGAAAAGCCCAATATGTAAGTATATAATAAGAGCATGGGTTTAGGACAAAATTCTTTTTTTTTTAATTTTTTTATTGTTATGTTAATCACCATATATTACATCATTAGTTTTTGGTGCAGTGTTCCATGATTCATTGTTTGTTCATAACACCCAGTGCTCCATGCAGAACGTGCCCTCCTCAATACCCATCACCAGGCTAACCCATCCCCTACCCCCCTCCCCTCTAGAACCCTCATTTTGTTTTTCAGAGTCCATCACCTCTCATGGTTCGTCTAGGACAAAATTCTTAACAAGGCTCCCAGTCATGGTTTCTTCAGTAAGCTTCTTCTATTCTGTTTTCTGAAACTCTCCATTACGTTCCCATTATAAACTTTGTACTAGGTTTAAAAAATAAAAGCCTGCTCTTTTTATTTTTCCCGCAGTCCCTGCTCTCCAGTGCTAGGAGGTTAAAAGAGTCAGAAAATCCCACCTTTAGTTCTACACCATTTGGGTGCAGGGCCAAAACAGGATGTGAGGTATTGAACTTGATAATCTGAGTGCCCTTCTACTGGTACAGTCCCATTGTCCTTCCTCAAACACATGTGGGGACAAAAATAGAAGATGAGACAACATGCACCCAAGTAACTTTTTTAAGTATATAAAAGGTCATTAAGTTAACAATAGAATCGCACAGTATCTATTAACACAAAAATGTGCAATCTCAATTCTCTAAGAGTTTGTTGTATTAGGTCAGCCCATATATAATTTATCATAAGGGTTGAACTTTATGTAAAGGAAATGGTACAGCTTGAGGGGTTCGTTTTGGCCAGACCACTGAGAGACACTAAATTGAATAGAGGGATTTTGTGAAATAGCTTTTCTTGAAGGTGTTTAAATGAAAATTATCCATATCAGAGGGGTCTCCTTGGAGCTTCTCAATAGCCATGAGACAAAGCTGGGTGACTGGAGTGTGTCAGTGAGGTGTGTCCTTTTCCTCTTTTCTAGAGCTAGCACATAGATGTGGTGGTGAGCGCTTCTGTACCACAAGAGTACACTCTAGCAACGGGATAGAAACAGAACAGGAGTCCGAGTACTGACGGCCACATGAAGCTTCACTGCCTTACCAGCTTGTTTTCTTATATAACAGGGAAATAGTCTTTTTTCTTATTTAAATCACTCTTCTTTTGAACCTCTGTCAAAGCTGCCAAACCTATATCATAACTAATACAGAACTTGGGACTTGGAAGAGGGAATGAACAGAACAGAATCTGAAATGTATGGCATTAGCTTCCAGTGCCCCAGCAGGTGACAGTGATACAACGGGTGAGTCTAGCTAGGTTCTGGAAAAATATGTGGTAAAACTATTGCCTGTGATGTCATAGAAGGCAGACCACATGCCACCTGAGCCTGTAATAGCTGGTCGTAAATGGATAGAACCATTCCGGACTTTTGACTTAAGCTGGCTGCTTCTTGCTGCCTTCAGCAAATCCTTCAAAAGAGAGAGGAACTCCGGCTACAGCTGGTCAACCTGAAGCAGAACAAGAAAGGATTACAACCACTAAGAAGGCTCTTGCCCATGGTTTGCCATCAAAGTTGACTGAAAGTCTGGGAGGAGCCTTACAGCACACTGCCAACACTTCTGTATACTGAAGCATCTATTACAGGTGGCCTTTAAGAGGCAACCTTAGCAGAAGATAAAACTGTGGCCCCAAGCCATGGCAGCCAAACAGTGAGACTCAACTCCAGAGCGAAAAATTAGATTAAGGTTGTTGTCTTCACAGTTAAGACAATTGTTTCATTTGGCCTCAAGCTGCTGCTTTTAAATATCAAGGTAGAGCAGGAGGGAGGCAGAGCCCGAAGTCCAGTAAATAAAAGTCAGGGAGTTCTCAGGCTTTAAAAATCTTACCTAAGTTCTTTGGTTTGGTCAACTTGCTTACAAAACTGAACGAAAGCAAATCTACTGGGAGTCTGCTAAAGTTCTGAGAGAATTATAGTGCTCAAGAAATAACAAACCTACCTTCAAAACCGATGTTGATAGTTTGGATCCGTAAAGCAAACACTGGACCCCAAATTTGCACTATCGGGAAGCAGCTACAAAAGCTGTGCACTCCCATCCCCCTTTCCCAAGGATCTAACCCCTATGCCTATTCAGATACAGCCACGATGGATAATGAACTCTGAAAATCCATTATAATAGTTTTGCTCTGAAAGTAAAACCAGGAACCACAGAGGAAAACACGTGAGCAAGTTCCTCCAAAGACTAAAACCAGAGATGGAACAAGGAGCTCTACTACAGGTCCAGGGCAAGAAGTTAAAGGAGTTGATAATTCCAAGAATTTTCTAATTAATAAAAACCAGAGGTGTTTTTTTGTTTGTTTGTTTGTTTCCTGGTCTTTCCTTTCCAGAAGGGAGTTATTACAAGTGTCCTCTTCATACCATATGATTATTATATATGGTTGAATATGACGACAGCTGATAATTTGTTCTTTATAATAAAGAGTCACCTCTGGACTTCATAAAGAGACTGCATATCACTGTGAAAGGCATACTTGTATCCTGTGTTTAGGTAGAAAGGTGGGTTAGGATGTTTAAGTGGCTAAAGATGTGATGTGACAGTTAAGTGTCAATATTCGTTTTCCCCCTTATTATAGTACTAGAACCCCTGTTTTTAGGTGGGTTCCTGGACATTCAGAACAAAACTCTTCTCAATTATTATGCCATGAGACCACTAGCCAATTAAATGTGAGCAGAAGTGAGGTATTCAACCTCTAAGACCTGACTTAAAAGCATGCCCCCTCTTCCCTTCCCACTGGTTAGTGGTTATGGTAGCAAACCATCTCAAACTATGCAATGAGGGTTAACAACCTAGTCACGGAGAAACAAACAAGAAGCTTGGTCCTCTGATGATTTAATGGAACAAAACCTCCATACCATCTTGGATTCTTAAGTGAAAAAGAAACAAACTTCCATCCTGAGAACTTACTGTTAAACATTTAACGTATTAGCCAAAGCTATTGTCTTAACTAATATCATTGGCTTCATTAAGTATCTGTTAAAAGTGAAAAAAGTCACTGGAAAAAAGTCTCACAAAACAGAGACCTCTCATACTAAGTAAGCTTCCCATTACTTTTTGGGAGTAAGTCTTATTCTGGACTAAGGGTAAAACTAGGAAATTGAGAACACATAATCCTTTACTTCCCGGTTTACAAGTTCCTCTGGCAAAAAATGACTTTTTTTTTCCCCCCAAAGGGATATCTATTCTTGTATATCTACCCTGACCGGTATTAAAAGTGAGAATTGAGGGCGCCTGGTTGGCTCAGTCCGTTAAGCCTATGCCTTCCACTTAGGTCATGATCCCAGGGTCCTGAAAGCAGAGGCTTAATGGGCTGAGTCACCCAGGTGCCCCACTAAAATGCTGTTTCTTAAGAGATATATCTCTAAACAGGTATTTTGTTGTTAGCTGAATAACGCAATCCATTTAAAACACATGGAATTATAGAATAGTCTTTGAACAGAGATACAGTAGATTCTTAACCTCTTCAGTACTCTCAGTCTTCAGAAAGTTGCCTAATGGGGCACCTGGGTGGCTCAGTCAGTAAGTTTCTGCCTCAGGTCGTGATCTTGGGGTCCTGGGATGAAACCCTGGTCGAATTCCCTGCTCAGCAGGGAGCCTGCTTGTCTCTCTCCCTCTGACACTCCCCCTGCTTGTGCTCTCTCTCTCTCTCTTTCTCTCTGTCAAATAAATAAATAAATAAAATATTTTTTAAAAGTGAGAAAGGGAGTGGGGGAAGAAGCAGAATAGGACCACATGAGAAGATCATTGTCATTCCTGAGGATGCCACTGAGATCAGAGAGTGTATATTTGTAGTAGCATTGGGTTCTGAGCTCCTGGATGTTCCCCAGCAGTATTCGGCAGCTTGGGTATAGGAAGGGAAACACTGACAACGTATTGAGGTAGGATTAGGACTCTTCCAGGCTTTCCACATCACATGATAAAGAAAGCTGAAGATAATGAGCTTAAGGGCAGTTGTATCACATATCATGCGATTTAGTCAAGACAGGAACAGTTGACAAATTTGGGAAATGGGAAAAAGATCACTCTCAGCTCAGAGCACAAATTAGGAATAAGGAATAAGATATTTTTAAGGATCAAAATAAGAATCAGAAAATAAAGATACTAAGATGAATTTTGATATAGAGCAGTTGGGGTGATAAAAATGTCTAGGATACAGGTAGTGGGAGGCTGAATTCAAGAAGTACAGGTTATCAAAGCTTAGGGAATCAAGGACATATGAGGTTAAGATGTTGCGTGAGTTAATCACACGGGCATTGAATGGAAGGCAAATAAGACAATGATGGGATTTGGGAAGAGAGGAAGTTCTGGAAATTAATGTGGTGGTGGTTGTTAGAAGAGGACACAGCTGGATGGAAGATCCTCCAAGAAGGTGTTTTTATACACGCGTGAGGAACAATGACTTGAAATGATTTGGAATAGGCAATGTTGAACTAAAAGCATGCAAGCCCATTTCTAAATTCTGTGATAACCTAGTTTTTGGAAAAATGACCAGCCTCCACTTGAGTACATTTCAAGGGAAGCAATGTGTCCATAGTGGAAATTGAATTTTAATTAAAACAACGAACTGGAGTGAATGTCCTGTAAAGAGGTTTTCAGAAGTCACGGTGGAAAGGTTTGGGAAAGAAGTTTGATTCAGGAGTAAGGCACAGAGAGGTGCGGGGATAAGAAAATGCAGAAGACAAGTATCTAGCAGTTCCAAAAAAAAAAAAAAAAAAAAAAAAAAACCCAGAACAAAATGATTTTGTAGTTGCCTCTTGTCTTCCCTGATGCTTCTTAGGGAGATGTAATTGAAGACAACCAAAGAGATAATTATAGAGCCTCTAAAGAAATCCTAGTCTCTATCCGTGGGGTACAGAGTAAGTTCTTTTACAAGACCCCCACCTGCACGAATTAATTCTTTGATTTAAGGGCAGAAGACTGAATGTAAATCACAGCAAAATTGTCTTGGATATTATTGTAAAGAATAACATAATGTCACTTTGTAAATAAAGAAGAATCTTTTCTACAAAGAGTACCGACCCAATGTCAGTTTTGTGGCTAGTTTTAAAAATTCAGACATACCTTTCCATATCACTTAATTGTGCCTTTTCCCGTGAAAGTAAAGTGCTGCCTTCAGGGAGCACACCTCCCAGGAGATCACTAAAATCAATGAGAAATCCAGTGTCTATTTGTCAGTAAAGACATGCGAAGTTTGATGGGTCTTTTGGGACTAGACCACTAGTTAAAGATTCTAAAACAAAATTAAGTGGAAGATGGACACCAAAGATCTCAAGAGATCCTTGAAGAATGACATGTGGGAGATGGAGACAAATTTCAAGAACCGTAGCTGTTGTAGACCTGAACTTCCAGAGGAAGATGGGGATAGAATAGCAGACACACACAGAAGACAGAAGAGAAGGTTTGTCCCTATTGGCAAAAAGAATAGGAGAAAATGTTGAAGAAGGACCTTTAAGCATAACAATGAATGCAATTGGAAAAGAAATATCCTTTTGGTACTTTTAGAAATCACTCTTTAATAGCTGGTGCCATGACTGTGAAACCCTCTGATGAGGACTAATTTCAAAATGATTTTTCAAGAAGGTAAATCTTTCTTTAATAAATGCAAATTAAGAGAAATATTGATCATTTTTAAAATGTCAGAGTAAATGTTCGGATTGACCTATGAATAGGTGTTCACGATCTGAGATGGGTGTTTCTGGGCCCCCATCATCCCACTGATCTCCACCTCCCCACCGGCTATGGCCCCAAGGCACATGTACTCACGGTGTCTCCTCTCAGAATCCAGTATACCTTAGAGTCCTCTTTTTCTCGTTCATAGGTAATAAACTATAGCCCTCTTTTGTTGGAATCATTAAAGAAATATTACTTACTTAAAGTAAAAGACAAACTTAAAGGTAATCCTTTTGTCACAGTAAATGGGCTCGCCCTAGCAACTCTAAAGTATTGAGAAATTTAACACAGTTTAAAAGGGGGGTAACACAATTTGAGTCCAGACTTAACTAGGCAATTTACAAAGTGTGCAGTCAGGGTGTTACAGAGTCTTGGTCACATCTTTCTGCAGGCAGCAATGATTGTACTGCATACGGTTCTTTCAGATGTTCTGTTTTCCTGTTATTGCAGAGGGGATTCTTGAACCACAATCGTGGCATACCTGGATTTTTGTTCATACTCATGGGCAGCACTAAATAAGACAAAATCATGGGCGCCTGGGTGGCTCAGCCATAAAATGTCTGCCTTCGGCTCAGGTCATGATCCCAGGGTCCCGGGATGGAGCCCCGCATGGGGGGCTCCCTGCTCAGCGGGGAGTCTGCTTCTCCCTTTCCCACTGCCCTGCTTGTGTTCCCTCTCGTGCTGTGTCTCTCTCTGTCAAATAAATAAAACAAAAATAAAAAATCTTTAAATAAGATAAAATCCTTAACAAAGAGATGCTAGAAAGAATCCAGTCTATCATCACTGAAGTTGTCATCAAAGCAACTCGGTTGTGAAAATAAAGGACAGCGGGATTTTTGAGTTTTGTTGCAGGATTCATGAAAGTGAGGAAACTGCAGGGAGAGGAAAAAAACCCAACAAAGACATGGTCACTTACCACATGAGTCTGTATTTCTCAATGTGCGAATCCAAACTGGAGTAAATCCAAAGGTCTTTTGCAAATGTTTATTGCAACCTCTCCTGTGTCCCTTGGCGATGACCAGCTTCCTTTATTTAGTCAACAAATATTTATTGGGGGGCCTACTGGTTCTAGGCACTAGGTATCTAGTGGTGCATCAGAGAGAGGAGTTCTGGGCTCTCATGGACCTAACACTCTGTGGGAGCAGATAACAAGCAAATAAATATATCAGACAGTGATATGTGTGATGAAGAAAGTGAAACATGGTGACAAGCTAGAAGGTTACGGGTGAGTTGACATTCCTTTAGGCTGGAGTGTCTCTCTGATGGGGATCATATGGAAATAAGGAATACCAATAGGAAGAACTGTTGTAACAACATGCCAGGCAGAGGGAATGGTTAGTGCCAAGATCTAAAATGGGAGTCAGTTCTGGCTTGTTCAAGGAACTAAAGGAAGGCCAATGACTAGAGTACTGACTAGTTCACTAACTTACCAGTTGCCTTAAGTATCATACATATTACCAAATGTCCCAGAACAGTCTCAACCATGTAAGAAAATATTTTTTAATTTTATTTCAATAAGCAATATTTATGTTGTGCAAAGTATTGGAGATGTAAAGATGCATAAATCATGATCTAGGGCTTTATGTAACATGAAAATAATTAGGAACAAAAAATCTGATAAATGCTTTGTCAGAAGGGCTATAAAGAGTTTTGGGAAAAATTACATCGAATTCTGCCTTATATGAGTTAGTAAAAACAAGCATTTGAGTTGGGCCTTGAAGAATAAGTAGTTTACTGTTAAAAGGAAATAAATGGTGTAGACTTCTTTACTGAGTACCTGACCCATATACTAACGGCCTCCCAGATATCTTCATCTGGATATCCCACCTCATCCAGATTTAATATGCTACAGATGTTCTGTAAAAAAAAAAAAAAAAAAGACTTTTTTTTCTTGTCCCAAACATGCTCCTTATCTTATCTTTTGCATTTTAGTGAATAGTTGCACTCTGAAAACTGGTAATCAGCTTGACTCCCTCCTCTCCCCAGTTTCTGCATCTGCTTTGTAACCAAATATTGCCAATTCTACACCTAGATCGTCAACCTTTCTCTTCTTCACTATACCTATCCCTCGTAATTTTTCATATGGATTCATTTTTTTTTCCAGAATGCATCTCACACCTCCAAGGCAAATTTCAGTTCAAGATACCCTGTAACACTATTTATGACTGCCTTTGATCAAAAAATACATAAAGGCTTAAGATGTAAGGCATGAAAATTCTTCCATTCCTCTTCCAAGACCTGTTTCTGCCAACCCTCTTCTTGGGTTCTCTATCTCCTGGAAGGAAGAAAGAAAATGAAATCTCAAGAGACAAATTCATTCTTTAGATCATGGTTTTCTACTGAGCAGAATTACCACAGCATTAACAAGCTCTACACTTCGAATTAAGAATTCAGCCTTGTTCATCATCTTGTATATTCTGTCTCTCACATCTAGGATGTAGACTGGATGGGACCCGTGTCTCTGGGCTGCCTGACTCAGATTTCTTTCTTCTTCCGTTTCTGATTCCTTCTACATTTGTCTCAGGCTGATAAATGAGATCCAGTTAATAAATTAAACTAAAACTTATCCTAGCTACATAGCCAATATCTTTCCTTCTTTCACTTTCTTCCTCAAGTCAGCCACTTGGAAAGTTAGGTCTTTGTGTATGGGAGTGGAATAGGAGTAGAAAGCTCAGCATAGGCCACCTCATATAAACTTTAGTCTCCAATCTGAACCTTTAATAAAAACTCTCCTTGATATATCAGGCATTTGTCAGCCATTTATGAGGTGCTATTTTGGCCTCCATTCTGCTATGGTTCTTTCTGTGTAGCATGCTTTCTGTGACCTCATGGGGTATGGGGGCAGGGAGGGAGCAGGTTGATGATGGATAAAGACAATTTGCAAAATGCCTATGAAGCCTTGTGAGGGGAAACAGCATGCTGAGCAGGGAGTGATTCACTGGGGATCTAGGTCTGAATCTCTGCCTTCCTGGACCGCAGCAATAAATCTGTTATATCAACAAGCTTCCTCATTAAAATAATATGCAAGGCATGATGCTAGGCTGCTAAGGGAAATAATTTGGGTCCACTCTGCTGAAGTGCTTGGACCTCTGTAATACACCTACAAATAAAGACATCAAAAGAAGCAAGTGGATTTTAGCATCTTAGATGAGAAAACTATTCTGTCAGAATATCCCCCAGGTTGTAGAACTTTTAGCATTCCTGCTGCTGCCCCCCCAAATGCTATTGCTATCCTACAATCATTGTGACAACACAAACCACTACTCATTTCCATTTCCAGATGCCTTCTGTGGGGGGGGGGGTAGTACCATCCCCGCATTGAGAACTAACAAAAGGAGGGAAGCAGTCATGAATCTACTTTAGATTTTTAGGCTATCTTTGGAAACAGCATGTTAGATGAGAAATGGATTTCAGGGTATGAAATCAAACAAATTATCAAATAAAAAATAAGGCTGGAAACACAGAAGAAAGCAGAGCCAAACTAACCAATTTTAGGAAGATCAGAAGTTAACGAAGAGAGGTATGGAAGATTTATAGCCCCAAAAAAGAGTAAGTTAAGATGAACTAATTACTAACAAACACTAAAGAGAAGTGAAGCATCGTAAGTATCCCGGGACTTTTCCTCTTCAACCTGACCCAGATTCGTAGGTGAACCCTGCTCACTTTAGCACCCTAGTTTTCCCCTGGAGGGTTCCCAGGTATTTTTCAAATAGTCTGCATCCTGTATGAACATGTGTTTTAATCCTCCACCTCCTGAATCTGAAGGAGATAGATGAGAATAAAGCAATCCATCTAGATTTGTGGCTTATCACTGAAGTAGTGATTGTTAACCCTCTAGAAATACATAAAAGTAGAAATAAAAGTCATTCAGGTCAATTAGAATTTCAAGACTTTCTTATGTTAACTACTCACAGCTTCTTTTTTTATTGAAGTATAATTGACATGCAATATCTTATTTGCTTCAGGTGTGCATCATAGTGATTCGGTATTTTTACACATTACGAAATGATCCCAAGTCTAATCACTATCTTCACCATACGAAGTTATTCTGATGTTTTTGTATGTTCCCTGTGCTGTACATTACATCCCCATGACTTGTTTGTTTTATAACTGAAAGTTTGTATCTCTTAGTCCCCTTCATCTATGTCATCTGCCCCTGTCTGGTAATCAGCAATTTGTTTCCTGTATCTATTAGTCTATTTCTGTTGTGTTTGTTTTCTAGATTCCACACATAAGTGAAATCAGACAGCTTTTATCTTTCTCTGTCTGACTTCTTTCACTTAGCATAATACCATCTAGGTCCATCCATATAGCCCAGAATGGCAAGATCTTATTTTTATGGTTAAAATTCCATTATATATAGATGCCATACCTTCTTTATTCATTCATCTATCGATGGATATTTAGGTTTTTTCCATATTTTGGCTATTGTAAGCAACAATGCAATGAACATAAGGGGGCACATATCTTTTTGAATTGGTATTTTCATTTTCTTTGGATAAATATCCAGAAGTGGAATTGCTAGATCATATGGTAGTTCTATTTTTTTAATTTTTTGAGGAACTTTCATATTATTTTCCATAGTGTTTGCACTAATTGGCATTCCCGCCAAATCATAAAATTCCTGGAAGAAAACATAGGCAGTTAGTTCTTTAACATTGGTTTTAGCAATAGTTTCTGGACCAGTTTTCTCGGGCAAGGCCCTAAAAAAGCTAAAATAAACAAATGGGATTACATCAAACTAAAAAATTTTTGTGTAGTGAAGGACACCATCAGCCAAACGTAAAGGCAAACTATCGAATGGGAGAAGATACTTGCAAATCATATAGTTTCTTGAAGGTGGTTGTATTCTTGTGCTTCCACGTTCCCTCTTATGGTGCCCTTCCGCCTACACTTGCCTTTCCCCTCCCTCTCACTGTCTGTCCAAACCCATCCTCCAAGGTTTCGCTCTGAGGCCACTTCCTACCAAAGTCATTTCCAAACTCCCATGGTTCTTTGCTTTTTTAAAAAAATCACAGACCTCGACGTATTTTGCTTCATTTTATCGTTTTTATATGTCAGTCTTATTTTCCTGACATGGATTGGAAACGTCTTGAAAGTAAATGCTAATGTCTTATTCATTGTATTTGCTACCATGCTTGTGATCGTCTGCTACTTCAGAGAATCTCAGTTGGTGTGCTGAAAACTTTCAGAGGTATGCCACCAACTCTTCAACAATGTGTAAAAATTATTCTACTGTATAACTAAGGATGCATATGGTTACAGCAGTGTCTGCTGTCATGAAACAGAGTTGAGTGCTTGGGACCCTACAGTAAAGGGCAAGGTATCATTTGCTGCAAACAAGAAGAGGCCTGACATCATCAAAACTGCATCAAAGAAAGATCATATGAATAACTGAAAGAAGAATTGATCATTTAAAACAAAAATGGACTACAATTGCTTTTTCCATCTAGAACAGTTGGCAAAATTCATTTCTGGGGTAGATGGATATTTTATTTTTGAAAGTACTTTGATGGGTAAGAGTGAGAAAACAAAGGAAGCTGGACGGCTCTGTCAAGTGAAGCCTGATCTGCAATCTTCCAGGAGGCAGAAGTGAATTGTGAGGCAGGGGTAGGGAGTATGGGATGTAATAACCTGGAGAAGAGGAGACGTGGGGCTGCAGGAAACAGAGAGAGCTGGATCGATCTTGAGCATGGGGAAACAAGCAAGGCTGGAACCTGGAGTGTGACCAGGAGAGAACCCTTATGAAAGTGTTTACATTTGTTTTTCCCCCTGGTTTGTGGGAACAATCACAATTAGTACCTAATTTTGAGATTTTGTCCCCTATGTTATTATACAAATTATATAAAACCTTCCAAAAAGTGTGCTGCACACAACAGCTTGCTTTTAGCAGGGTTTGGGGAATAAAAGAGCAGAGCTGATTCCCCACGTGGGACAAATTATAAGAAAAAAAGACGGTAATCATAGGGGCTGTTCTGGTTATGTGGCTGTTGGCTCTCTGCCCCGTTCCTATCTCCTTTGAATCGCAGGGGATTAAAAGGCAGCAAACGATATTTCCCAGATTCTCTTGCCTGAGAGCTTATACAAAAGTGCTGCCCGTGGCCCACGGGAGGCATTGGGTGGGAGATTAGATGAAGGATGGAAGGGGGGAGAAGCCATTTTTTCCTGCTTGTGGCAGCCCGTCTGGACAGAAGCAGCAGGAAGCAGGCAAATTTAGGCTCCTGGGTTCCTGCCCAGGCAGTGCTTTCAGCAACATAGGGTGTGTGGGCTCTGGCTTCAGCAGCGGAGCAGTGATGGGCATCTCCCGGGGTCTGTGCTCCCGCAGTGTCAGTGGGAATGGAGGCTCTGGGCTTCCTGCACAATGTTAACAGCAGCAGTGGCCACAGCAGCTCCCAGAAGTCTCAGCGCCACAGGGGCATGGCACCTACCTAACACTAGTTCCCCTTTTGTTCTTCCCCCATGGATAAACACCTCTTGCCATTTTTGTTCTGTCAGCTCTGCTAACAGTTTTGTGACTAATTCCTTGTATGAAATTCCCTCCATCTGAGAAACTGTGGTGGTTAATTTTACGTGTCAACTTAACTGAGTTCCAGTCACCCCAATATTTGGTCAAACGTTATTCTGGGTGTGTCTTTGAGGGTGTTTTTGGATGAGATTGACATTGGATGGGTAGACTGAGTAAAGCAGATTGCTCTCCCTTGTGGATGGGCCTTATCCAATCAGTTGAAGGCATGAATGGAACAAAACTGCTAACGCCCCTGAGAGTGGGTGGGACTCTTCCTGCTTGACTGTCTTGAGATGGGACATTGGGCTTTTCCCGCTTTGGGACTCCAGCTGAAATGTTGGCTCTTCTTGGGTCTTGAGTCTGCTGACTTTCAGATTGGAACTTACCATCAGCTCTCCTGGTTTCCCCAACTTGCTGACTACAGATCTTGGGACTTCTTGGCTTCCAAAATCATGAGTGCTAATTTATAATAAATAATAAATATATGATATTTTTGTATAATTATAAAATTATAATATAATTTTGGTACTGGGGGAATGTAGTGCTGCTGTAAACAAATAGCTAAACATGTACAAGAGGCCTTGGACATGGGGAGTGGGTAGAGAGGCTGGAAGAGTTTTGAAGTGCATGCTAATAAAAAGCTGACATTGCCATGAACAGTTGGTAGAAATATGAACATTGTCATTCTGAACGCTGTGATGACTATATACTTTATTCCAGTTTTATTGAGATATAATTATCTCAATAGTTTTAGGTGCACTAAAGTTATTGTTTGTACACCTATTAGTTTAGTATTAGTTTCAAGTGTACAGATAAGGATTTGATAATGTACATATTGTAAAATGGTTGCCACAATAAGTTTAGTCAACACTCATGTCACATAGTTACAATTTTTTTCTTGTGATAAGTAATTTTAAGACCTACTCTCTTAATACCTTTCAAAGATACAATACAGTATTGTTAACTATAGTCACCATGCTGTCCATGACATCCCTAGGACTATTTTATCTTAAAATTGGAAGTTTGTACCTTTTGATCTTCTTCACACATTTTATGCGCCCTCCCCCCCCACAAGCCCCAACTCTGGCACCAATCTCTTCTCTATATCTATGAGTTCAGTTGTTTTAGATTCCACATATAAGTGAGGTCATACAATATTTGTCTTTCTCTGACTTATTTCATTTAGCATAGTGCCCTTAAGTTCCATCCATGTTGTCACAAATGGCAAGATTTCCTTCTAATTTACGGTGGAGTAATATTCCATTGTATACATACACCACATTTTCTTTATCCATTTGCCCATTGATGGACATATAGCTGTTTCCATTGTCTTAGCTATTGTAAGTAATGCTGTAATGAACATGGGAGTGCAAATATCTTTTTGAGATAGTGATTTCATTTCCTTCAGATATATACCCAGAAGTGGTATTGCTGGATTACATTGTAATTCTGTTTTGTTTTGTTTGTTTGTTTGTTTTCTTTTGAGGAAGCGCTATACTTTTTTCTATAGCACCTGCCCCAATTTACATTCCCGCCAAGAGGGCACAAGGGTTCCCTTTTCTCCATCCTCGCCAACACTCATTCTTTTTTTCTTTTGATGACTACCATCCTATCAGTATGAGGTGATAATGACTGTATACTTTCATAGAGACTATGGGACATTATATTCTGGGATTACAGTGTAATTACTGCTAACTTGTGCGGTATGTTTAATCTCTTCAAATGTGTTTCTTAAAATAGCTGATTTTCAAAGTATCCCCTCCAGCGTAAAAAGGTTGAGAGCCATAGCTTTACACAGTGGACATTTAATAAATATTTATTCAGTGATCTCTCAACTTTGCGTTATCTAAGTGGTTGGTGATTACCAGCAAAGCATCAGTATGTCTTTTCTGTTACGTAAAGAATGTTTCAACTGATGCCTTGGTACAACTGACATTTAGAGTGAACAATAATAATCTGTTATGTCACTGTGAAAATAAAAAAAATTTAAAATGTTATTAATTGCAGCATGTCATGGCATCAGAGTGAGTAGTTAAAATGTCTACCTTAAAAGTGGAACTAATGGTCAAAAGGAACATTTGAATTTAACTTAAAATAGTGCAGGTTTTTATTTTTATTGAAAGAGCTAAATTGAGCATTATAAACTAATAGAAATTATTTAAAGAAAATTGAAGTTTAAAGCAGAAATAAAAACCCAACTAACTGACAATTATAGTTTTTAGAGTCTGTGAATGAATGGTTACAATACAGCAAAAGGCTTCTGGGAAACTGGAGGAAAAGAAATGTAAAAATGCTTTATATAAGCCATTAAAATGGCTGGTTACATAATCCTTCATATTTAGAAAATGTGATTTTATTTGTGGACCCTCTAATAGCAACGATAAATAACTTGCACTTTTTTTTTCTGTTGCTAATTTTTGGTGTATCACTTTTTTTCTTATACATTTTTATTGCAATATAATTCACATGCCATAAAGTTGACCCATCCAAAGTGGTACAATTCAGTGGCTTTTAGTGTATTCACAAGGTTGTGCCCCCATCACCACCACATTTTTATCAGCCCAAAAAGAAACTTGTACTCATTTAAAGTCACTTCCTAGTCTTCTGGCTCTTGGCAACCATTTATCTACTTTCTGTAATTGTGGATTTGCCTATTCTGGACATTTCATATAAATGGAATTATATATGACCTTTTGTATCTGGCTTCTTTCACTTAGCATGTTATAACATATATCAAGATTTTATTTCTTTATATGTTCATGTTGCTTTTTTATTACTGATATTGCTCAAGTATATCAGCAACTAGATTAAGTATAAAGTTATTGATGTTTTCCTAGTTTAATCCTTCTTAGCGTAGCCCTCAGTTTTCCTTACTTATAGATGCTGGACACCCACTTAATGTTACCTGAAGATTGCTAAGAAATCTTAGCAATTTGTCTTCCCCACCTTGTCATGTTACGCCCCCTCCTACTGCTATACTTTTTTTAAGTCTCTTCAGTAAAAATTAATTTCATTGTCTTAACAAGTGCTGTATTTGAAAATACAAATATACTATAGGTATATACTGAACTGTAATTATCCATTGACTTGCTCAGTTCCATCACTGATAGTGAGCTAATAGCACTGCTTAGAAATTAGGATTTTTAATAGTGGAAGGAATGAGATAAGAATAATTGTGAAGGTGCTTTTTGGAAGCAAAGTTGGCCTGGTGTCTCTGAGCACCGGATGAAAAGAAATGATTTGTTTTTTAATTCACCCAACAATCATTTATTGAACCCCTAGTTCAACAGTGTCAGATGTTATTCTTGGAACCACAGACAGAAAGTTGTATCCTATCATTAAGAATCACAGTCTTGCACAGGAGACAGACATATAATCAAGTCTAATGCAGGGTATTGAGTGCTGGGATAAACGTATCTAGAAAGGTCTATGAAAGCACAGGGAAAGCTAAATGAAATTGAAGTGGAAACATTAAGGAAGGCTTCCTGGAGGAAGTGACATGAGAAGTGTTTTTAAACCAAGTGCTTGTTAGCTAGATAAAGAATGGGGGAAAGGCATTACGAGCAAAGGAAGCAACATGGTAAAAAAATCACAAGCCATTTTCACAAATGTCAAGTAGACCAGTATGGTCAAAAAGAAAGGAAGAAAAAGACTAGAAAGATGGTAGTAATAATACCTACAAAAAACTGAGTTGCCTATTAGGTGCATAAGTACTTCATATGCCTCATCTCCCTCAATCCTCCCAACAATCTTCTACCTCTGTGTTCATGGAGGAAGGAAACTGGGGCATAGGAAGGTTAAGTAACTTGTCTACATTCTCACCTCTAGCGAGTGAAGTATGATGCCAGAGTATTAACCTCTCTCCATTGGGTCATGATGGGCCTTGTGTGCTAGGCTGAGGGATTTGACCTTCATCCTGAAAGTCATGGGAGCCTGAAAGGTTTTAAGCAGGAAAGTGACCTGCCATGAACAGATGAACAGTTTCAGAAAATCACTCTGGCGCTTGGGAAGGAGAAATGGTTTGTGTAATCTAGCGGCTGAGAGAGCAATAATCAGGCAAAGAAATGATGAGGGCCTGAAATCAGCAATGCAATGGAGGAGAAGAAGAGGGCCCAACATATACGTAGGAAGGAAAATCAGACTCTCAGGAGATGGCGACAGAAGGGACAGGGTCTAGAATGACTGAAACGCTAAGTCATTGGGTGAATGACTGTGCCTTCAACTAGGAGAATACAGAGGGGGAATAAGGGATCTCAATTCAGGTTGAAGTGAGTAAGCAACGTTCAGGTAGAAATGTCAAATACAGAGCAGACTTTGTGGTTCCGGAGCCCAGCAGTGATGTCTGAGCTCAAAACAAGGAGTCAGAGACACTGGGTCATAAATGGTCATTGAAGGAAAGCAGAGACTTAAACATGGCCAACCAGTGAGGACATATGTGGCTGGAAGAGCACAGAACAAAGAATCAGGCTCTGAACAGTGATGGCAGCACCACTGAGGCATCATTGGAAGATCCTGCATGCAAGAGACTGAAAAATGGTCAGAGAAGTAGGTGGACAACCAGGCAAGGGTGGTGTCACCACCACCTCATCCTAAGGTGAGTTTTAAGGAGGGAGTGGGCAACAGTGTCAAATGCCACCGGTCAAATAAGACCAGGATATAAACTGTCATTGAATTTGACAATTTGAAGATGAATGTGACTTTATAGAGAGGAGTTTCAGGGACTGGAATCAGACTGCAACAGAGGGCAAATGTGAGGAAGGGAAGTAAAGAAAGTAAGCACAGAACCACTGGGAAGTAAAGAAAGTAAGCACAGAACCACTGGGAAGCTTTGTAGGGAAGGAAAGCTGCAAGAAGGAATGCAAAGGAGAAAAAGAGGGCATTTGAGTGCACATTCATTCCGACTACACAACTATACATGGGGAACATATTCTAAATCGCCAATTTTAAGTTTGCCGCTAAAGGCAAACAAGTAAGGAACTGGCATACCATTTCTAGAATTTTCTGAGCAACAGAGTCTGCAGGGCCCTCTGTTGTCTTTGGAGCAAGAAGGGTCCTGATAAGACGGCAATGTGAATCAAGAGAAATCAGAGATCACCTTCAGCTTCCTCTGGAGCCAAGTCCAGCTTGGGGAAATTTGGAGGTTTCCTCTCAGCTTGGAGTCAACCAGGGAAGGTAGCTGAGGTCTTGCCTGGCAACCCGGTTACGCTGCAGCAAGAGGCTTCCCACAGGTGACAAGGCCTCATACACTAAGCCTGTGGTGTAGACCACTCACTGGGTATTGCCCAACCAGGAAGCTACCCCAAGGCCTTTCTTTCTAAGCTGCTGTAGACCATCTAAAGGACCACTCCAAAGAAGCAAGAGTGTTAAAACACTGGTGCCAGTGAGCAGACGACATAAGGACTTAGCAGCCATATCTAGCTAAAGAAAGGTCCCAGTACTAAGGGCAGTCAGTCATGTAACCGAATCTCCTTTCCTCTTTGTTTGCTGCTGCGGCAGCCGGGTATTTTAATCCCCTCTTATTGATCCTGTTAGTGAGAGGATTCCTGCTTTAGAGTTATAGGGATGGTCAAACACAGGACACCCGGCACTGGACAGCTGAAATGCCAGGAGTTCCTTAGTCGCACGTACTCACAGCCCAGGGGAGGAAGATACAGCCTGTCACGCAAAGCTGCATGGGTTGCACTGGGACTAGAGGAAACAGGGGTGGTGGGAGGCACCCCTTATAGTGCCAAGAGGAGGAGGTGGCCCTGGGTCCTGTGGGAGGATGTGATCGGCTTTGAATACTTCTGGGGGTGGGCAGGGAACAGAAATCCGCTGCTCAGGATCAACAGTGGCTTTGCCTGGTCCCCTTGATAAGGAGGGTTTTTGGCTAGGGGACCTTATACATGGAGCAGAGTAAGGAGGAGAATTTGGGGATTAGGTTATTTGAGGTCCTCCCAATTTTATCACACGTTAAAGGAGCACATAATATTGGGTCTTAATCTTAGGTCTTACACCACAGGGGTGATGGGCCAGGAGCCCCTTACAGGTGTCCTGAGAGCTAGATGAATAAACACTGCCTCAGTCCATTTGGCTATTATAACAACATGCCACAGACTGGGTGGCTTACAAACAACAGACATTTATTTTTGACGGTATGCAACCTGGAAACCTGAAGTCAAGGTGACTACATGGTCAGGGTCAAGTCTGTGTCTGGTGAGGGCCTGCTTCTTGGGTCATAAATGGCCGACTTTTCACTGTATTCTCATAAGGTGGAAGGTTCTAGGGAGCTCTGGTGGGGAGGGTCTCTTTTATAACAGCACTAATCCTATTCATAAGGGCTCTATCCTCATGACCTAATCGCCTCCCAAAGACCCACCTTCTAATACCATCACACTGGGGTTGAGAATTTTAACATATGGATTTTGGGGGGACACAGACATGCAATCCATAGTGGAGGAGGAGGATTATAGGCAGAGAGAGAACACTGAACTGGACAGCGATCACTGATAATAATTGTTGCATCTGATTGAATATTTACCTGAGAGATATCAATTTTAAATCGGAAGCAACTAGAAAATTTAAGGTTTGGTTTTAATTTTCTGATTGGACCAAATTTAGTTTCTCTGGTACTGAGCAGTAACAGAGCTTGTCAAAGAAAAGTATGTGTAGTCATAAAAATAAAATGGGTTTTATGTTTCCACAGGGCTGATTGGTGACATCCAATTCATACTTGCCATGTTCACTGTTAAAAGCTGCAAAGGGCTATAGAGAAGGTTAGGGTCCTTCCAGGTCCTTCCTGGAAGGAGAATGTTAAAAGTCTGTCAAGAAACCTCGTGGGAGATATTACCTTTGGTGAATTTAGCAAGGCCCCCAGTCTGGCCCTCAGCCCTGTCAGTTTCTCTGAGCTGAAAAGCCTAGGAAAGATGATTCATGGCGATCTACTCACAAGAGACCTAAGCAATTTAGTGTGAGATAGTCAATTCTAGTTGCCAGAATGCATGAATTCTCCATCTGGGGTGTTCCTGGGCTGGAATTAGGGTACTCAGAGAGATAAACTGATAATCAAGAGTATTGATTAGTGAGCACCAGGAAAGATTTCATCAGTCTGTGACAAGGCCTGATCAATCATCTCTACTCCACTTACAGAGATACTTATCCAGTGACTGGAAAGTTCATCTTGGACACACTTGGTGCCTCTTCCTGGATCGTGATGAATAAACACTGCTCAGGTCTTCCTTAATGCTACCTTTCTTCATGCTCCACACTGACCCAGACCGGGATCTATGTCTTTTATGGGCTCCCTTAGAATGCTCTGATCATGTACGGAGCAGAAATATATTATAGTTATCTGTTTACTGGTATGTTTCCTTCATGACTATAATACCTTTAGGGCAGGAGTGCTGTCATCTTGCCAATCTCAACCTTCAAGTTATTCTCCCACATTCATGAAAGTATTCTGGCCTCTGGCTCTAGGTCTTCCTCTCCACCTCTAACCCTGCTTTATTCTGGGGAATTTCGATTGCTCTGTGGCTAGTCAATGGACGGTCTTCACCTCTAATTTCGCTCCCACATCATTTCAACCCACTTGCTTCATCACACCATGGATTTCTCCGTCATCTGGAATTGCTCTTCCCAGGATTGAACCGAGTGAAAGTAGCAGGGCTGATGTTGAAGGGACTAAAGGTTAAGCTGAAATGGAAGGCAGGATTACCAAAGGAGGCATTAGGCATGACAACTTGGGACACTGGTCCACTGACCCTGTTAACACTGATGTTACATGGGAGAAACTCTTTGAGTTCTTAGAGTATGAGTTTTGACTAACTAACTTTGCATGGGCAGGGGGGATGTCGTAGAGGTGAATTTGTTCTCGGATGGCCTTTAAAAGAGATCTTTAATAGTGAGACACACACCGGACCCCTTGGTCCAATATATGAATCTGTTAGTGTACTAGGGCCTTCCATAATGAAATACCACACACTGAATGGCTTAAACAATAGGAATGTATTTTTCACAGTCCTGGCTGGAGATCCATATCAAGGTGCTGTCAGGGTTGATTTCCGCTAAGGGCCATAAGTAAAGGATCTGTTCCAGGCCTCTCTCCTTGGCTTCAGATGAGCACTGTATTTTCTGCCTCTTCATATGATTGTCTCTGTGCATGCATTGTACCCCCGATGTTTCTTCTTCTGATGATGATATCAGTCATATTGGATTAGGGCCCCAGGCCCCACCTTAATGATTCATTTAACTGAATCACTTCTTTAAAGACCTCAACTCCAAATATGGTTACATTCTGCAGTATCAGGGATTGGAAATTCAACATATTAATTGGGGTGGGGGGGGAGGGTCCACAACTAGCCTATAACAGTGAATAAGACCGCAACAGAGCCAACTCTCAATAATTATTTGTTGAATGACTTTTCCCCCCACAAATTGTTTATATTCTTTGTTACTTTGTCTAAACCATGAAGTGAAATAAGATTTTAGGTATAAGAAAGAGTAGAAATCTGCTCAGCTGCAAAATAAACTCTTTGGAAGCAAATTTTTCAGTGGAAGTTCTGATAGGATAAATAAAATCACAAAAAAACTCACATTAATCAGAATTGAAGGCTTAATTTTTTTATAAATGTGGGTAGATATTGGTATTACTTATTAAGAATTGTATTTACAGTGATCTAATAGGTAAGTACTACTAAAAGATAATTTTCAAAAAGAGGGAAAATCATGACTTATACAAATGTAAAAGAAACATGGGTTTAATATCTGAATTAACTCATTGATCAATGAAAAAACTGGTGTTACAAGCAATTCAAAGAAGAATCTAAAAGAACAGATACATTTCTAGATGAGGACTATTGAAATGAATATACCAATGGAAACAGACTGTCTTTTTCCATATTGGGAGGCTGGGCCCCTCCATCAGTCAGAGTTTACTTGCATGTCTACAGACAAGAATTATTTTGCAGTGCTCTCAGCTACCTACAGCTCACAGAATTGGAAATAAATCTCCCATAGAATCAGAATCAAGTAAGGGGTGGAGCAAGATGGCAGAGGAGTAGGAGACGTGGATTTCGTCTGGTCCCAGGGATTCAACTGGATAGGGATCAAACCATTCTGAACACTTACGAGCTCAACAGGAGACTGACGAAAAGAATAGCAACAACTCTCTGAAGAGAAAAGCGACCGCTTTATGGAAGGTCTTCTCTGATTTGTTTAGAGTATATTTTCTAGGGAGGTTGTTACCCTGTTAGCATTTTGTTCTCTCATTCATCTATTCTCCTCTGGACAAAATGACAAGACGGAAAAAATCACCTCAACAAAAAGAACAAGAGGCAGTACCGACTGCCAGGGACCTACTCAATACGGACATTAGTACGATGTCAGAACTGGAGTTCAGAATGATGATTTTAAAGATACTAGCTGGGCTTGAAAAAAGCATGGAAGTTATTAGAGAAACGCTTTCTGGAGAAATAAAAGAACTAAAATCTAACCAAGTCAAAATCAAAAAGGCTATTAATGAGCTGCAATCAAAAATGGGGGCACTAACTAATAGGATAAATGAGGCAGAAGAGAGAATTAGTGATATAGAAAACCAAATGATGGAAAATAAAGAAGCTGAGAAAAAGAGAGATTAACAACTACTGGATCATGAGAGCAGAATTCGAGAGATAAGCAATACCATAAGACAAAACAACATTAGAAAAATTGGGATCCCAGAAGAAGAAGAAAGAGAGAGAGGGGGGCAGAGGTATGTTGGAGTAAATTATACCAGAGAACTTCCCTAATGTGGGGAAGGAAACAGCCATCAAAATCCAGGGGGAACAGAAAACCCCTCTCAAAATCAATAAAAATAGGTCAACAACCCAACATCTAATAGTAAAACTTACGAGTCTCAGAGACAAATAGAAAATCCTGAAAGCAGCTCGGGAGAAGAGATCTGTAACCTAAAATGATAGAAATATTAGACTGGCAACAAACCTATCCACAGAGACCTGGCAGGCCAGAAAGGACTGGCATGATATATTCAGAGCACTAAATGAGAAAAATATGCAGCCAAGAATACTATATCCAGCTAGGCTCTCATTGAAAATAGAAGAGATAAAAAGTTTCAAGGACAAATAAAAACTAAAGGCATTTGCAAACACAAAAGCAGCCCTACAAGAAATATTGAAAGGGGTCCTCTAAGCAAAGAGAGAGCCTAAAAACAACGTAGATCAGAAAGGAACACAGACAATATACAGTAACAGGCACCTTACAGGCAATACAATGGCACTAAATTCGTATCTTTCAATAGTTACCCTGAATGTAAATGGGCTAAATGCCCCAATCAAAAGAAACAGGCTATCAGATTGGATAAAAAAACAAGACCCATTGATACACTGTCTGCAAGAGACTCATTTTAGACCCAAAGACACCCCCACATTGAAAGTGAGGGGGTGGAAAACCATTTACCATGCTAATGGACACCAAAAGAAAGCTGGGGTGGCAATCCTTATATCAGACAAATTAGGTTTTAAACCAAAGACTGTAATAAGAGATGAGGAAGGACACTATATCCTACCTAAAGGGTCTATCCAACAAGATCTAACAAGTAAATATCTATGCCCCTAACATGGGGGCAGCCAATTATATAAGCCAATTGATAACAAAAGCAAAGAAACACATTGACAATAATACAGTAATAGTCGGGGACTTTAACACCCCCCTTGCTGAAATGGACAGATCATCTAAGCAAAAGATCAACAAGGAAAAAAAGACTTTAAATGACACACGGGACCAAATGGACTTCACAGATATATTCAGAACATTCCATCCCAAAGCAACAGAATACACATTCTTCTCTAGTGCCCGTGGAACATTCTCCAGCATAGATCACATCCTAGGTCACAAATCAGGTCTCAACCGTTACCAAAAGATTGGGATCATTCCCTGCATATTTTCAGAACGTACGTTATGAAACTAGAACTCAATCACAAGAGGAAAGTCGGAAAGAACTCAAATACATGGAGGCTAAAGAGCATCCTACTAAAGAATGAATGGGTCAACCAGGAAATTAAAGAAGAATTAGAAAAATTCATGGAAACTAATGAAAATGAAAACACAACTGTTCAAAATCAATGGGATGCAGCAAAGGCAGTCCTAAGAGGAAAGTATATAGCAATACAAGCCTTTCTCAAGAAACAAGAAAGGTCTCAAATACACAACCTAACCCTACACCTAAAGGAGCTGGAGAGAGAACAGCAAAAAAACCCTAAACCCAGCAGGAGAAGAGAAATAATAAAGATCAGAGCAGAAATCAGTGAAATATAGAAACCAAAAGAAGAGTAGAACAGATCAACGAAACTGGGAGCTGGTTGTTTGAAAGAATTAACAAGATTGATAAACCCCTGGCCAGACTTATCAAAAAGAAAAGAGAAATGACCCAAATTAACAAAATCATGAATGAAACAGGAGAGATCACAACCAACACCAAAGAAATACAATTATAAGAACATATTATGAGCAACTCTATGCCAGCAAATTAGATAACCTGGAAGAAATGGATGCATTCCTAGAGATGTATCAACTACCAAAACTGAACCAGGAAGAAATAGAAAACCTGAACAGACCTATAACCACTAAGGAAATTGAAGCAGTCATCAAAAATCTCCCAACAAACAAAAGCCCAGGGCCAGATGGCTTCCCAGGGGAATTCTACCAAACATTTCAAGAAGAATTAATACCTATTCTTCTGAAACTGTTCCAAAAACTAGAAACGGAAGGAAAACTTCCAAACTTGTTTTATGAGGCCACCATTACCTTGATCCCAAAACCAGACAAAGACCCCATCAAAAAGGAGAATTACAGACCAATATCCTTGATGAACAGGGATGCAACATTCTCACCAAAATACTAGCCAATAGGATCCAACGGTACATTACAAGGATTATTCACCACGACCAATTGGGATTTATCCCTCGGCTGCAAGGCTGGTTCACCATCTGCAAATCAATCAGCGTGATACAATACATTAACAAAAGAAAGAACAAGAATCATATGATCCTCTCAGTAGATGCAGAAAAAGCCTTTGACAAACCACAGCATCCTTTCTTGATCAAAACTCTTCAGAGTACAGGGATAGAGGGTACATACCTCAACATCACAAAAGCCATCTATGAAAAACCCATAGCGAATATCATTTTCAATGGGGAAAAACTGAGCTTTCCCCCTAAGGTCAGGAACATGGCAGGGATGTCCACTGTCACCACTGCTATTCAACATAGTATTAGAAGTCCTAGCCACAGCAAGCAGACAACAAAAAGAAATAAAAGGCATCCAAATCAGCAAAGAAGAAGTCAAACTCTCACTGTTTGCAGTTGATATGATACTTTATGTGGAAAACCCAAAAGTCTCCACCCCAAAACTGCTAGAACTCATATAGGAATTCAGTAAAGTGACAGGATATAAAATCAATGCACAGAAATCAGTGGCATTCCTATACACAAACAACAAGACAGAAGAAAGAGAAATTAAGGAGTTGATCCCATTCACAGTTGCACCCAAAACAATGATACCTAGGAATAAATCTAACCAAAGAGGCAAAGAATCTGTACTCAAAAACCATAAAATACTCATGAAAGAAATTGAGGAAGACACAAAGAAATGGAAAAACGTTCCATGCTCATGGATTGGAAGAATAGATACTGTGAAGATGTCAATGCTCCCTAGAGCAATCTACCCATTCAATGCAACCCCATCAAAATACCATCCACTTTTTTCAAAGAAATGGAACAAATAATCCTAAAATTTGTATGGAACCAGAAAAGACCCCGAATAGCCAGAGGAATACTGAAAAAGAAAAGCAAACCTGGCGGCATTGCAATTCCGGACTTCCAGCTCTATTACAAAGCTGTCATCATCAAGACAGCATGGTACTGACACAAAAACAGACACATAGATCAATGGAACAGAATAGAGAGCCCAGAAATGGACCCTCAACTCTATGGTGAACTAATCTTTGACAAAGCAGGAAAGAATGTCCAATGGATAAAAGACAGTCTCTTCAACAAATGGTGCTGGGAAAATTAGACAGCCACATGCAGAAGAATGAAACGGGACCATTTCCTTACACCACACACAAAAATAGACCCCAAATGGTTGAGAGACCTAAATGTGAGACAGGAGTCCATCAAAATCCTAAAGGAGAACACAGGCAACAACCTCTTCGACCTCAGCCGCAGCAACTTCTTCCTAGAAACATCACCAAAGGCAAGGGAAGCAAGGGCGAAAATGAACCATTGGGTCTTCATCAAGATAAAAAGCTTTTGTACAGCAAAAGAAACAGTCCACAAAAACAAAAGGCAACCAAAAGAGTGGGAGAAGATATTTGCAAATGACATATCAGATAAAGGGCTAGTATCCAAAATCTAGAAAGACCTGATGAAACTTTATGCCCAAAGAACAAATGATCTAATCAAGAAATGGGCAGAAGACATGAACAGACATTTTTCCAAAGAAGACATCCAAATGGCCAACAGACACATGAAAAGTGCTCAACATCGCTCAGCATCAGGGAAATCCAAATCAAAACCTCAATGAGATACCACCTCCCACCAGTCAGAATGGCTAAAATGAACAAGTCAGGAAATGACAGATGTTGGTGGGGATGCGGAGAAAGGGGAACCCTCCTACACTGTTGGTGGGAATGCAAGCTGGTGTAGCCACTCTGGAAAACAGTATGGAGGTTCCTCAAAAAGCTGAAAATAGAGGTGTCATATGACCCAGCAATTGCACTACTGGGTATTTTCTCCAAAGATACAACTGTAGGGATCTGAAGGGGCACGTGCACCCCAATGTTTATAGCAGCAATGTCCACAATAGCCGAACAGTGGAAAGAGCCAAGATGTCCCTTGACAGATGAATAGATAAAGAAGATGTGGTATATATTTATACAATGGAATATTATGCAGCCATCAAAAGGAATGAAATCTTGCCATTCGCAAGGACGTGGATAGAACTGGAGGGTGTTATGCTGAGTGAAATAAGTCAATCAGAGAAAGACATGTATCATATGATCTCACTGATATGAGGAATTCTTAATCTCAGGAAACAAACTGAGGGTTGCTGGAGTGGTGGGGGGTGGGAGGGACAGGGTGGCTGGGTGCTAGACACTGGGAAGGGTATGTGGTATGGTGAGCGCTGTGAATTGTGCAAGACTGTTGAATCACAGATCTGTACCTCTGAAACAAATAAAATTTGTTAAAAAATGAAGAAGATAGCAGGAGGGGAAGAATGAAGGGGGGAAATCAGAGAGGGAGATGAACCATGAGAGATGATGGACTCTGAAAAACAAACTGAGGGTTCTAAAGGGGAGGGGTGTGGGACGATGGGTTAACCTGGTGATGGATATTAAAGAGGGCACATTCTGCATGGAGAACTGGGGGTTATACACAAACAATGAATCATGGAACAGTACATCAAAAACTAATGATGTAATATATGGTGATTAACATAACAATAAAAAATTTAAAAAACTAATGATGTAATGTATGTTGATTAACATTACAATAAAAAATTAAAAAAAAGAATCAGAATCAAGTAAATGCAAGAGCAGGCTTTAGACAATGCATAGTTTTCTATGGAAATGCAAATGTTTCCTTACAGTCTCAAAAACACTGAAATTTTGATACTCCACATGAAATGATATTGTAATAAGAAATTGTTAAAATATATTCAGAAAGATTCTGATCAATGAATTTCAGTCCTTGACAGCATGTTGATAGGAAAGAAATTTGGGGGTTGGAGAGAGGATTTGTCATATCAAACTCCTTCATCATATAGGCCATTAGCACCTACTCAGTTTTCTCAAGGAGTTTATGTTGGTACTGAATTAGCAATTATTGGAAATGGAATTTGTGGACCTTCCTTTATTTTGAATAGAATTTTGGTAGAAGATTTATTAGAAAGAAAACCGAGTGAGTTAACAGATAAGAGCCAATTTGCTAGGTTTGCTACTGTTTTTTTTAATAAAGAAATTCCTTCTGGAGTTCAAAATAAATGGATGTATGTTTTAAAATATATTTCTAAACACTCAAATGCCCTTACCTTGTGGAGGATAACATTTTTCAATTACTTTGTTGGTTTTCTCCCAGTCAAGAATTAAAACACCAAAAAGTAATTGTCTTTAGGTTGCTTTCCAGTGTTGGATTTTGTTTTACTTTAAAATAAAAATATCTGGACTTTGTATTAAAGTGCATTCCAATTCTAAAGAACAACTCATTTTGGTAAATTAAAATCAGCTGAATATCAACACAGATTCAAATATTTAATGATCTGACACATGATTGGTCTAGAGTAGTGAAATTCTGCTCTGATACTTTTACATCCCAAGAACTCTGAATAAACTATATTTCTAATAAATTATATCTTAGTGTTTGACTGATAGATCAAATTGATTACCCCCCCTTCAGCTTAGTGCTGAATGTGTTAGCTTGATTTGTGCATCATGATTACAAGAAAAGACACCTGATTGTTGGCAGGGCTCTCGTGTTTATTGAAAGTCGGCTCTCCATTTGCCCAGATTCTGGAGAACTTGAGAGAAACACACCTAAATTGAAGAGTTAAAGAAGTAAGGGCAGCTGAAAACATTTATTCTACCACCACCTTATCCATCATGAGGAGAGTCTGCCTGAAGAATGGCAAATACATGTGTTATCGTTCAACACTGATAATGCAACACAGTACTTTTTCTGCTGACCCAGAACTAGCCTTGGAACCCTGAACACAATGCTCAGTGTAACCATAACTAATAAATCAGAGTTGGCATGCAATTTAGAAATTATTTGCTGTCTTTCTTTTTTTTTTAATTATTTGCTATCCTCACTCTACCTCTTGTTTTTGAATTTCAGTCTACCATGAACACCATGAAATAGGCAATGACCGATGGGATCAAAGATTATTCTCCTGCATTTTGTTTGTTTTTTTGAATTACTAGTTGCCAGCATTCAAGCATCAGGAAAATTCATACAAATACTTGGATTTCTGTCTTTTCTTTAAAAATCCAATTTGGCACCACTGGAGGTTATTGCCACATGGCAACAACTGGCTGGATCTGAGAATTGGCTTTTTCCTAAAGTATGTAAGTTCACAAATTTGTTGTGGGTTCCACTCATCCAATTGGGCTCATTTACATCCTGGGCTTTGCACGTACACCTCCACCTTGTTCTACTGTGACTCTACGTCCCCTGGCCCTTCATGCTGTTTCATCTCACAGAATTTCCAGGCTCAGAAGTAAGGGGCAGGATCTGTAGGCCCCTTTGTGGCGCTAAGGCAACTTCAGAGGTGAGGAAGGAGAGCAATAGAAACTCCTCTAGGTTAGCTTCTTCCCCTGTGGCTCAGGCCGTCAAAGTAGGGCACGCGTTTCTCAGCCAAAACTGAAGAGTCCAGAAGGCCAAGATCCCCTCAGGGTGCTGAGTGATTTCATTTTGGTGAGATTGGCATGGGGTCTGTGGCCTTGCAGCTGTCAATGAGGTGTCACCGCTAAGCAATTAAGATCACAGCAGGGGGTGGAGAGAGGGGGGGCTAAGAAAACCCAAATAGATCCAAAAAGTGTTTTATGATGGTCTACACATTTAGAAAAAGTAGATCTAAAATGGTTGCTTTTAGAATACCTGGCCTAAGCTGCAGGAAAAGTGGAAGAAAGCTTTTAAGGCCCTTTGTGTGCTCAGGAGTTCTTAAGACAGCTCAGTGATCTCAGATACAATAAGGGTCAGGAAAGCTTAAGAAAATGTGAAATTTTATACTTTAATCTTATATCATATTTTTCTTGATTTGAGGAAAATATTAATCACGGGAGATCTAAGTGCTGTAGATGCTGGGTTCTTATCTCTGGCCCTCTTCCTCTGTCTCAAGGCCTGGGCTTGAGTTCCCTTTGCTGGCAACTCTCTTTCCTCCTTTACGTCTTTGAGTGATGTCTCAGAGCCATTGCCACCTCACCTCCCCATCTCCCTTCCTTCCTTAATTTTTTCCCCTAGTGCTTTTAACAATCTAGCATAAATATTTAACTTAATCATCTTGTTTAGGGGAAGTATTTCTTCCATCACTGGATGAGGGGAGAAGTGTTTGTCTTGGTTGTTCATAGATGTATCCCAGATAGAACCACGTACAGAGAAATCATTCAACAAACATGTGTGAAGTGGGAGTGAAAAGTACGTGGGTACAGTGATGCAGAGCACCAGGTCTCAAGGACTGTGAAAAGTTGTATCCGGTTTCCCAGACCCCATGAATTTTGAAAAAAGCTAAGGGCAGGATGACAGAGTATAATATCCCTAATCTCTCAAATTTCATTATTTAAAAGCGATAAGATTTTATTGGGTGAGAGATGGAAACTCCAATACAGCTTCTAAGCTGTTTATTACGGAGATAGACACTTATAAGTTATGCAAATATAAAGAAAAGACCTAGTGAAAGAGAGATGGGTGTCAAAGGAGTTACATTGCTTTGGGAAGGATCATGTGGAAGGACACAGTGGTCTGGGGCAGACTTGTCACTTTCTCTGCTTGAAGGAGAGAGAGGCAGGAGGTCTCTTTGTGAGAGATAAACCATTTTAAAACAAATTGAACCATGGGAGTGGCCCATTTTAACCTCTAGAACAGGGTTTATATTTTATAGTTATTCCACCGGTTCTCTATAGTTTGAATGAAGAGGAAAGACAGTCGGTGAGAAAGGACATTTCAGCCTTCCTGCTTACATAGCCAGGTAGCTGGGGTTTGAAGCTGCACCATTGGTAAGGTTCAAGGTTAAGCTCTACCTGGTTCAGGAATGTCCCTTAACCTCAGTAACTGCAACTCCCAGCATCAAGGCAAGGGGTGACAGTTGTACTGTGCTCTAGCTAAGAAAAGTGGCCAGGTTGAAAAAGATTGGCTCTCATTTACTTGGAAATTCTACTTGTAGAGATCTATGAACATGAATTATCTTCTATTATAGGCATTACCATTTAGTGTTCAAACCTGAAGCACTAGGCAAATCCTGTTGGAGGACTAAAAAAATACTTTTAAAATGATGTGTTCATCTATTTTAATACACTGTGCAATGATCATCATAAGAGGTTAAAAAGAAAAAAATCAAGCATGACTCTAAAAAGAAATCACTGTATTTGGTGGTACATGACATTCTAGAAAGATGGTACAGTGGAGGAAATAGCATCATAGTATCAGTAAAAAAAAAAAAAAAAAAGGTGTCAGCTAAAAAGAGAAAATAGCAGAATTCAAGAATTTAAGTTCCCAAAACAATGAGGCATGTTCAAAACTCCATTCTCTGTGAACAAGTAAGTATTGCAACATCAAAGGGGAAAAAAGAGTCAACCTAGAGATGAAACTATGATGCCTAAAATAATTACTGAACACTGACCAGAACACTGACTCACTATTCTTGAGAAATAATGCAAGTGAAAACAAGGATTACAGAGGAGCAATTAGCTATGACAATGAAAGACAAGTTCTAAACCAGTGAATACTACAGTGAAACTAAACACTTCTGGAGGCTGTGAAGAGCAGTAATAAAGCAACTAAGAAAAGCTGTCCAGAACGGTGTGTTCCACCATGGATAAAACACGTAATTACAATGACACGGGAGAATATGACAGGCCTAGAAAATAGTTAAAGAACATTTAGTCTAGAAATATTATAGGTAGCCGACGAGGTTTAAAAGTTCTGTAATGTAGGAAGTCTCATTTGAGGAAAAATTGAAATTTTTCTTGGATTGGAAGGAGTACCTGGATGACTTGAAAATATCATCAAAGGCAATAACGATGTTTTTGGAGATGTTACTGAAATAGAGTAAAATAATTATTAAAAGAAGACTAACAAAAACTTAAAATGTGCTGCATATAACTGATATGAGCTTTTACTTAAAAATATTTTTTTGCCATTTTTATGTGAGATGATGAATATTCAGAATCCATGTGAGAAATTGTCAAGAGGAGAAAGAGATTTTAGAAACTTAATTTTCCTAAAGAGTAGTGGCATGCTCCTTTTTTTGCATGTGGGAAGACACAGAAACCCAAGGTGGGAGGAGAGGGAAAGTTTAGGGCAGGAGATTTTTCCAAAATATTCATGATGTGCAGTGAGAGGACATTGTAAAGGAAATGGGCTGTGTTTGTGAATGATGTGAGCCAGAAAAAAATAAAAGGCAAAGAATATCTGATTTTCACTCAAGAACAACTAAGCATTAAAAGAACACCCTTCAAGGGTTTCAGTGGCAGATCGCTTTTACTCTTACTGTGGTGACCCTGGACAGGTGATCTACTTTATCTCAGTTTCAACCTCCTCATCTGTAAAATTCATCTTGGCACATAGCAAACATTCCAAAAATGTAAGCCACTGATGCTATCATGCTAATCAACATCTCTCCCAGTCTGGGTAGGAATAAATAATCATAATAGTGACTGGTATTTGAGTGCACAGTGCTAAACAGTGCCGCCAGACCATATGTAAGATATGATCCTGTATTTGTAAAATTGCATGTGTTCTGCATGTGGAAAAAAAAGGAACAGCTTTTTTTTTCTTTAAAGATTTGTTTATTTATCTGACAGAGAGAGAAAGCCAGAGAATACAAGCAGGAGGGATGGGTTGGTTGTATTCTTGTGGGCTCGGTCCCAGGTCCCTGGGATCATGACCCAAGCCGAAGGCAGACGCTTTACCAACTGAGCCACCCAGGCTCCCCCAAGTGAACAGTTTGTTAACTATTCATATGCACATTAACGGTTTTAAGGTATAATGAAATTAGCAAAACAAGTTAAAGTTCATTATTTTAAAAGCTTATGTATGTGTGTATCAATGATATTCAGAAGAATACAGCAACATGAAAATGTAATTTAATTACATACAGGTTTTTAATTCATATATGGGTATATATATTCACTTGTGTGTATGAATATATTCATATGTGTGTATGAATTCGTATATGCGTATACATATTCATATGTGTGTATGAATTCGTATATGCGTATACATATTCATATGTGTGTATGAACTATATATATATATATATATATATATATATATATATATATACGCATAGAGAAAGAGATGTTTTCTGATTAGAAAAATAAGTAAGCAACAATGTTTTCACAACCTTTTTGGTCCTACTCTAGTAATATTTTTCCCTGGCACTTTCCTATTCCTTTATGGGTGAGGTATAATTGTGAAAGTGATACTACAAGAAAGGAGGAAAAAAGGATGGGAATGCAAATATCACAGAGCACTAAAATAACTCAAGGACTGTTTGGGCTGTGGCTACGCTGGCTGGACGTCAGAAAGTGTTTCCCTAAGGCAAGTGTCCCTGAAATGCTCCAGGAAGAACTCTGAAGACGGCTTAAAATCATGCCCTTCAAATTTACCCTAATGATAAATTTGATCTTTTCTAAGGCTTGTGAAGGGATTTTATAGGTGGTAGGAGATGTGGAAACTTTTTGGTGTTTTTAGTTTTAGTGAATTCTGAATGGTGACTAATTTGGAGAGCAGGGGTTGAAACAACAAAATCGAATCTAATAGCTTCATATATTATAGTCAATTTCATAAACAGAACCTAATGAATGGAAGAGATAAGAGCCATTCTGAGGAATTCCTACTCACTACTCTGATTGTATCTGCTCAAAGTTTGAAGATTTGAGTTCATCTAAGACTTGGTGAATTTAATTCTTACAAAAGGTCTTCCATAGTTTCAGAATTTGACTGAGAAAATCAATTACTTGTTTTGACTAACTCTTCATTGCAAAAAAAAATATTAATCATTCTTTGTGAATTTATTTCTGTTTCAGTTATACAGGACATAGCAAAAGTACCATTTTTAAAAAATAAGGGAAGGGGCACCTGTGTGGCTCAGCTGGTTAAGAGGCCAACTCTTGGTTTCAGCTCAGGTCAAGATCTTAGTGTTGTGATATGGAGCCCCATGCCAGGCTCCATGCACAGCATGGAGTCTGCTTGGGATTTTCTCTCCCTCTCCCTCTGTTCCTGCCCCCTACTTGCTCATGTGAGCTATGCTCTCTGTCTTTCAAATAAATCTTTAAAAAAAGGAAAAATAAGGGAAAACAATAGGCCACATTACCATGGGAAAAGTAGAAAATATGTTAATGATTTTTCATTATTAAAAAATGAAATAGTGCACAAAATTTCTAAGCAAAACAAGGATTCACAATGAGCCTAAAAATGTATCTGCTATACTTTAAGACAACTTTGATTCTGTTTTGTATCTTTCCTTGAAATGAAGATGCTCCATAGGTAGAAGAGATAGTTAGGAAATGAAAGTGAGGACAAATAAGACTTCTTGCAAATATCTGGGGATGGAAGAAGCTGAAAGGAAAAAGTAAGTTACCAAGGAGCTACAAAGTATGATTATCCTGCTGAGGAAAATATTTATAGTTATAGATTACATTTTTGAATTTAAAAGAGCTAACCAAACCTTAGTGAAAATAGAGAAATATTGGTCCAAGGAGATTTAAAAGGCAATCTTGAGTCATTAAAGACAGAGGAGATTCATAAAGACATATAGTAACAAGTCATAAGATGAAATTGTCTATATTGTCAGCACATACGCTCAAGAAAGTCCTTTGGGAATTTTATGGAATATGCAAATTATACTGGAATTTGAAAGCTGAAAGAGTTAAAATGGGAATAGTTTATCTGAAAAAAAGGCACGTGTGAACTGTTGTTCCATATGAGAAATAGTAAAGCTGTGAATTTGGGTTTTTGCACCAGAAATAGCTTCAAATTTATTTGTAGAGCTTGCATTGGTAATGTTTTGGGCAGAACAGACTGATGTTCTTGTCACAGAACAGGGAGCTTATGCTAGAATCCAAAGGCCTCAGCTCTTTGTTATTAGCTGAACTACATGATTCTGGCCTCTGTGAATTTTAGTTAAGCCAATAAAATGAGGGAGTAGGACTAGATAACTTCTAAGGTTCTTCTTGGGTGTGATTCTACGTGTCTTTAGGTTATTTGGTTAATAATATACAAACATGGACTGACACAAACATTCTGGACTTTGTTCATGAAACCAATAAAAAGACCCTCAAAAAGAAGTCTCATTGTATTGCCTCCTGTCAATAATGGTTCGAGAATATTCTTTTTAAAAAATCAAGGTCTAGCGTTGATATTATAATCGCAGAGATAAATTATGGGTACTCTGCATGGCACAGTACTTAACATAACTGCCTAGATTGTTCAGTTGAAAACATTTTCACCCCCAGCTGGTTAAACCTCTCTAAATCCTTAAGCACACCTAGTCTTTTCTGGTGGGACTCCAAGGTTCAATCCCCTGGTATTTAAAAATCAAAACTGTACACTTTGCAGCCACCTGATTATGAATTGAATTCTTTGCATAGATCCTAAAACCATAACACTATGTTTGTTTTTATTGCTCAGATCTTTTAAGCTGGGTCAAGTTTCATAAAAAGCTTCTTTCACTTAGCCTTGACTCTTAAAGCTCCATCAAACTCCCCTGTTCTTGTTGGCTTACTGGAGTTCCTAAATTCATCTTGATTTACTTTTGCCTGTCTTAAAGCTACTCCCACTGATGTCATCTTCCACACATGCACAAAGGAAGTCTGTTAACTTCCTTGTCTTCTCAGCAAAATGTTCCTGATCTGGTGCTATTAACCTCCTCCGCTCCCAATGGCTTGATTTGGTCATCACGCAGGGATGAAGAAGGCAGTTCAAACGCAAATAGATAAAACAGTGATTAGGTCATTACAAAAGTTGGACTAGAAATTTTACTCTGATCTTAATGATAGCCATAATTATGTGCTTATCAGTGTACAGAAGGGAGAAACATATTAGATCTTTAGAGAAACAAATCTTTCTGGTATTAGGTCCTGAGGGAAATTTCTGGAGTATAACCTCACACTGAAAAAGTGTCCCTGAGTACAATACATTTTTTAGTCTATTATTCCCTTGATATAAGTTAAGGACACACAGCTCAAGTGGAACTCAGTGAAAGAATTTCTGGGGAGCAAGACAAATACCAACTTATGAAGTTTTCTATGTTCTGATTTGGTCTAATCTACAGAAAAATAGGAAACCTATTCTTCAGGCAATCTTCTGTATCATTTCTCTCAAGTAGGGTTTTGATAGAAATCGGGCAGCAAACTCTTTGAGGTTGCTCAGGTCTATACTTGTGATCCGCAAATATTATGAAGAGGATTCAACACTTCTTAAAATACCCCCCTCTGTCACCCATCTACTTTCTCCCCTACTGCAGGGGTTGTCACACTTACCTTTTTCAAAGTCTTCCTGAAAAACTTGTTCCCCAGCCTTAGACTATGTACCTCTTTTCTTTCTACCTTTTCTGTCTTTTCTGATTCTTGCACCATCAAATTTCAAATAATGAACCAGGCAAAAGCAGAATCCTCCTTGGAAGACAAGGAAGGGAAAGAAGATGAGATAGAAAGACAAGATCCTCTTCAGCAAGTTTTCAGCAAAGAGCCATCTTTGTTATTTTTACTCAATCACGTGTATATTATCTTTGTTAAGTTTTATAATAATTCAGCGTGATAGTTATTGTTTTTCTGCTTGCAAAAAGGAAACTAGGTTTCAGAGGTTGTGAGAGTCTTATAACTAACAAAGGCTTCAGCTGGCATTGTGAACTCTGGTTTTGCAAGAGCTTGGAGGACAAGTTTTCTGTGTGACTGGCTAAGGACAGATCCATGCCCTGCAAAGACGAGCAAGTGGTAATGTTGATATCCTGTCGTCAAGATGACTTAAGGTCTCACCAGTTTCAATGACTTGCCCACATACATGTGGGCTTGAGGACTTTTCACATATGTATTACACACAGACAAATTTAATATAGAACACAGCACTGTATATTGATCCCAGGTGTACTCTGTGGAGAAGTTACTCATCACAGTCTTACATTTTCTGATGAGGTATATTTGCCCGGAGAGTTATATCTTCAGGGGTCCCCAAGACCACCCTCACGTTCAGTGATTGTAGAAAGGCTCACAAAACCTGCCTACTGTTTCTTCAGGAAGACCAGTTCTGTTTTAAACTATTTTCTGATTGATACTTCTGGGTGAAAGTTCAGATGAGGTCATACTGCCGAAGGCAGTGTGTAGTGGACCCTTCATCCAATATGACTGCTTTCCTCACAAGAAGGGAGAGAGATCCACAGGGAGAAGGCAGCTCTGTGAAGGAAGACAAAGGCAGAGACTGAAGCAGCTGCAAGCCAACAAATACCAGAAGCCAGAAGAGGCAAGGACAGATTCTTGTCTATGAGTTTCAGAAGGAGCATGGCCCTGCCTACACCTTGATTTTGCTCTTCTAACCTTCTGGACTGTGAGACAATACATTCTTGTTGTCTTAGGCCACCCAATTTGTGGTACCACACTACCCTAGAAAACTAATTATACCAATCAATTATACCCTAGAAAACTAATTATACCCTAGAAGACTAATTATACCAGTCTCAGTTAATCCTATTTAGCAAAAACCAAGACCAAAAAGTTTAGGCAACTTTCTTTCTTTTTTATTATTATTATTTATTTATTTGAGAGAGGAGCGAGAGAGCACAAGCAGGGGGAGTGTCAGAGGGAGAGGGACAAGCAGGCTCCCCTGCTGAGCAGGGAATTCTACCAGGGTTTGATCCCAGGACCCCAGGATCATGACCTGAGTTGAAGGCAGAAACTTACTGACTGAGCCACCCAGGTCCGCATTAGGCAACTTTCTGAAGACTGAGAGTACTGAAGAGGTTAAGAATCTACTGTATCTCTGTTCAAAGAATATTTTACAATTCCAGGTGTTTTAAATGGATTGCATTATTCAGTTACTAACAACAAAATACCTGTTTAGAGATATATCTCTTAAGAAACAGCATTTAGTGGGGCGCCTGGGTGGCTCAGTCGTTAAGCCTCTGCTTTCAGTTCAGGTCATGATCTCAGGGTCCTGGGATCAAGCCCTGCACTGGGCTCCCTGCTCAGCGGGGAGCCCGCTTCTCCCTCTCCCTCTGCCCCTCCCCCCTGCTCATGCACTCTGTCTCTCAAATTAATAAATAAAATCTTAAAAAAAAGAAACAGCCTTTATCAAATCAGCATGTTATACACCTTAAATAGAAACAATTTTTATTTGTCAATTATACATCACTGCAACTGGGGGAAAAAAGAAAAAGGAACAGCCTGGCGGATGAAGTTAGACCGCTGATAGCAGTGCAAATTTCGCAACTAGGATTAGGGAGTGGGATTGCAGGGCGGATTTGGCTCGCCTGCATTGGAAATCAGGCAAGGACATTCTTAGTCTGTTCAAATGCTCATTCATTGCTATTTTCACTGGAGGAAAAAAGGAATGGGGGTGGGGGTGAAGGCGGTGAGCAATGTTTTTAGTCATTCACTTAAATTTTCCGTGGAATAAGCAAAGCAGATATGGGGAAAAAAAGTCATAATCCTATACTGGATATGAACAGCCCTATTTGGGGAATTGATCTAATGTTAAATTTCATCTTTGAATCAATGAACTATTACTCAGTGGCTTAACAAAAATAATGTATTGTTGCTTATATCTGCAGGTCAGCTGGAGGTTGGGCTTGGCTGGAACGGCTCTGCTTCAAATGTCTTTCATGGTCCTTAGACCAACAGGATAGCTTTGGAGAATATTTTTCTCCTATCAGTGGAAGAGCTATAAGAGGGCAAGTGGGAAAGTGTGAGGTTTTTTTCAGGCCTAGGCTGGGGACTGGTACACAGCTCCTTCCAGCCATGCATCACTGGGCAGAACGAGTCACACAGTGTATTAGTTTGCTAGGGTTGCTCTAACAAAGTACCACAGACTAGGCAGTACATGGAAATGTATTGTCCCACAGTTCTAGAGGCTAGAAGTCTAAAATCAAGGTGTTTACTGGGTTGATTTCTTCTGAAGACTGCGAGGGAAAAATTTGTTCCAGGCCTCTGTCCTTGGCTGGTAGATGCCCATCTTCATACTCTCCCTGTAGGCACGTCTGTCTTCAAATTTCCCCTTTTTATAAGGATACCAATCACATTAGGTTAGAGCTCACCCAGTCATTTGAAACTGATTACCTCTGTAAAAACCCTATCTACAAATAAAGTCACATTTTGAGGTATTGGGAGTTAGGACTTCAACACAAGAATTTTTTTTGGGGGGGGGGACATGCCACAGTTTAACCCATAATATATATTCAAGCCCAAAGTAAAAGGATTATACATCCTCCGACAATGAGGACCTGGCAAGGGTATGAGTGCAGGAAGGGGTGAAGAATGGGGGTCTTAATAGTCTAAACTTGAAATCAAGCATAGGGGTTGACAAACTACGACTCATGGGCCACACCTGGCCTACTGCCAGTTTTTTTAAATAAAGTTTTAGTAGAACACAGACGTGTTCATTTTTTAATGTATTGATGGTATCTGCTTTTGTGCAATAACAAGAGAATTAAGTAGCTGTGACAAAAGGTTGTATGGCCTGAAAAGCCTAAAATAATTATTACCTGGCCTTTATAGAAAAAAATGTGCTGACTCCTGATCTTGCCAGAGCAGCAAGACCTATAGATAAAAACTTGTATACTTTTCTTGAATCCAGGTAACTGTGACAATGGAGCAAAGGGAAAAACACTGTTTTGGAAGTGGGAAGTTTTGTCCTATGGCATCAATTCTGCCATAAGCTTGTTCTGTGACCTTGAACCTTAATGTCCCTATTTCTATTTCTCATATAGGAAACCAGGGAATCAGTCATGTTGCCTGCCTAGCTTTGCTTCTTCTTAATTATAACTGGATAGTAAACGTTTAGTCATCCCAAAAAACCCAAAAATCAAACATAGCATAGTTGTAGAAAAATATAGTTTTCCCCCATGGGCCTTAATCTCTTATTTTAATGAAGTAAAAGTTACCTTTTTTTTTTTCCTGAATTGAAATCCTGCTTACTCTGGAATTAAATGAGATCTAAAATCCTTTCTTCTTTTTATTTATTTATATTATTTATTTTTTAAACATTTTATTTATTTATTTGTCAGAGAGAGAGAGAGAGCACAAGCAGGGGGAGCTGTAGAGGGAGAAGCAGGCTCCCCGCAGAGCTAGGGGCCCAATGCGGGACTCAATCCTTTCTTCTTTTTAATATTAGGGTTGTACAAAATCAAATATGAAAGGAGGGTAAATGTGTGAGATGCACTCTTAGAAATCAGCTTCAGTGTGACAGAATTTTATTAAACCAACTTATCCATTGTGGGGCTACTGTGGGTGTCAGAGAGGCCATCTGGTCCTGCTATCCATAATCATTTGAAGAGCTTAACTCAGGATTTTGTGAAGGAATGAAGAACGTATTAAATAAAGCTACAACTCCACCAGGAGTGGCAGATTGAAAAGATGTCCCCAATATCTTGTAGAGCTGCCCATCAAGAAGTAAAGTCTCCTTTCCTACCCCTTGAATCTTACTTTGATGTGTGGAATGTGGGTAAAGAGGTGTGAAAGTTCTGGATCTTTGGCTTCAAAGGGCTTGCAGCTTTGGGTTTTGCAGTCTTGAAAGATCTCCAAAGACCACCATGTAAGGACACTGGTCTAGTATCCTGGAGGATGAGAAGCCACATGGAGGAGAACCAAGGTGGCCCAGGTAAAAATGCCAACTACCAGTCATGAGAGTGTGGCTAAGGAACAAGTTGCAATCCAATCCGGATCACTTTTTGAGTGCCCCTCATTTCCCTAGTCCCATACCAGCTGCCCCAAACTCTCTGCTTCAGGCTTTGTTTTCTATAAATGGTAGGAAGGTTTTTTTTTCTATTTCTTTTGACATGAGCTCAAATTATAGTCTTTAATTACAGAATTTTTATCAATCGATTTCTAGGGGAATCTTTGCTCTCTTCCCAATATGCTATGTGAAATGCCGACTACCTGCTCTGGGTAGGATGTGGCTTGTTGTGGCTCCCTGCATCTCTAATGTGCACATGTGGCTCTAGGTTCCCTCTCTGAGATCAGCACACCCTTCACTGCGGTGATGGGAAGGGCCTTTATACCCTTGGAGAGAAGAATAATTTCCTGCTTGTTGTCTGAGCTGGAAAAAACATCTCCTAGTGGGCTAAGAACGTCACATAGATTTCATCTTGTCTGCTAACTCTGACTTGTGGTGACTGCCTGGAGCAATATCAGGAAATATTGCAAGGCCACATCTAGGCTTAGCTATAACTGATTGGCAATGTCTTTAGTGGAAAGGAAGAGGGCCCTGTGTATACTGAGTATTTCCTCCCATGGACCATGGTACTTTCTACAAAAACAAACAGTTCTTTTCCTCTAGTAGTTGTAGCACTAGGGAATTTCTATTTAATCACTTTGTACCTAGTAGGCGTACTTTATAAAGTTATATTAGCTGGCCTAGATAAAATGTAATGAAATTCACTAATAACTGACATCATTACAGTTGGTAATCTCATCAAAAGTGCATAGGTTATTATTTTGGTCATTCTTATTTATGCAATCTCTTTAAGAATCATGTATAATAGTTACTTAGTTATTTAGTCCATGGCAATATTTTTGCAATAAATAATATTTTAAAACTAAAATAAAGCTACAGCAATAAAATTGCAAAAGGCTAGAAGAGTTGAATTGCAAGGTGATACACTGCAGGGTTTAGCAAACTATGGCCAGTGTCCAGCAAGCCAAATCCATCCTGCCACCTGTTTCTGTAAATAAAGTTTTATTGGAACACAGCCAGGCCTGTAGGTTTCATCTGGTCTCTGGCTGGTTATGCAGTACAATGACAGGATCCAGCAGTTGTGATGGAGCCCAGCAGAGTTATTAATTGTGGTAGAGACCTTATGACCTGCAAAACCTGAGATATTTACTATCTGACCTATTACGGAAAAAGTTTGCCAACCCCCAATGGGTTGAAATAGTTGAGAATCTAAGTTATTGACCACTCTTAACTATTCAGGGAACAGTGGTGGACAAAGTTCTTTGACAGGCTCTTTTCTTTCTTAAAAAAAAAAAAAAGTAGCAGAAGCAGTGGTTTTTAATTCTGTCTGCACATTAAAATCATCTGGGTAGAGTTGGTAAAATTACTAATACTAAGACCTGACCTGGCAGGACATGGGTATTGCATGTTTTTGAAAGCTACTTAGCTGAACCTATTGTGCAACAATGTTGCAAAGCATTGATCAGGGTTCTTATTTTACACTTCAGCTCTTGTTTTTCTAGAGGTTAGGCATATAACTATCCAGTTTGACTTACAGTGACTCAAGTGTGATAGAAAGTAAATCTGAAATAGCTCATCACGATGAAAAATAAAAATTTCAAGGAATGTTGTGTGTTAATTCTGATTGGGTGAACCTCTGAAAGTCCTAGACCAAAAGAATTCTTGCTGCTCTAAGATCCTGGTTTGTAAAGTATCATAATTTCCTCCACAAATGTCCGGATTTAAAATGCATTGTCAGACTAACAAAGAAGCCACTTAAATCTATTTTTTGGGGGGTGCTTATTTTCTTGCCATTCTCAAACCACCTACTTCAGAAAATACAACTTCATGTAGCTATAGTCTGTCCTGCTGTCAGAATTTTTTTTTTCACATTGCAATACTTAGAAAGTATTTGGGAAATTGGGTAAAATACAAGAAGATTAATTTTGATTAGCTAAGATGACGTTTTCTAGTTCAACATGTGGCACATTAAAATGGCTATTCCAGAAACGGTGGATCAGGAAGCTCTCTCATAGCTCTGGTTTTAAGTCTTACAGGAGTGCATAATCTCTTCATCCTCTCTAGTGGAACACTGATTTTTTATGGTTTTAAGTAATAGTAATTTGAGTAAGTCACAAGCCAAAATTTTCCATAGGCATCTGAAAGTAAGACTTGGGTGAATTATTGGAATTACACATAGGCAGAAGTTATTTATAGATGGAGAAACTCACGCTTCAGGATGCTTATCCCAAATATACATCATGAGAAATTCCTAGGCAGGTTAGTGCACTAATACAAAAATTATACATTTATAATTTAAAATTTTACCAACCCAACAGCTAGTTCGAGCATATGCAGAGATGAAAATTTCCATCCATTTTGCCCAAATCACACTTTCATCAGTCTGCAAAATCTATTGTGGCCCCACCCACCCTTTTGGGTGCCAATTCTTCTTTGTTACTATCATCTCGAAGCCTGAAATTTCCAATCCCAGAAAACTAGGACAAACATGGAAATCTCTCCAGGAGAGATACTCTTACAGATCCTTAAAAACTTGCAATTCAGACAGAGAGGATATCAGGATGAGAAGATTCTATCATATTTTTAAAAATTATTCTTTTATTCCCTCTCTATACTCTTCTGCTCTTACTTCTGTAGAATTGAATTGGCAGGGGCACTGCCATGAAAGCCAACCTGACCCTCATTGCCCATGAATTTCTGTTTTCTACTGAGACTCATTTTTCTTTAAAAAATGACACATAATACTTTTCCTTTGCAGAATACTTCAAAGTCCTGGGTTCGCTTCCCTGAATTGTCCCTACCTTGGAGCAGGACCCTAGACTGTACCAGAGGCAATATTCTCCACAGTGAAATAGATATGTATTTTCTGACATACTTACTTGCATCGTTAGGGAGAAAGTACTAAGAAGCACAATGGCAATAAGTACGGTAATATACACAGGAAAGAAACAAATATTCATTTAGTATCTAATATACACAAAGCGCTGATAAGCACTCCACATATGTTATTTAATCATCATGCGAAGCCATCATGTAGGTATTATTCCCATTTTTACTGATGAGTAGATGAATTTCTAAAGGTCACACAGTTAGTAAACAATGTTTTTTATAGTCATATGGCTAACAAGTGATCAATTAATGTTATGTATAAATCAGTGGATTCTTAATTAATGAGCTTTTGCTCCTTCAATTTGGAAATCACTTTTAATTTTCACTTATATGTCTCAGAATGTATCTTTGGCTTTTATGGATGGGCAATTTCCATCTCCATGTGACGAATATGGGTGACTTTCCAAAAATATCTACCCACGCAGAGTAGCTTCCCACTACTTCCTAAGAGTGAGTTAGGTCTCTTTATGATGTCAGTCCTCTGAAGCTCAGCCCTTTCTCTTTAGTTGAAGGGTGCAACTTTGAAAACGACTGCAGTTTGATGTCTTACAACTTATTGCAGTTCTCTGCAAGTTCAGACATTTTCTGAGGTGAACAGAGAGTACAAATGTAGCTAAGTGTTAATTAAAAAGAACATCTTGAGTGTAAACATTAAAAATTGATCACCTTCTGTGAGCAATTTAATTTATGAGTATTAACATATTCTAAGCTGATGTCTTGAATTTTACTAGAACATCTCTTGGTGCGTAATGAAGGGGGAAGACGGAAGAGCCCTTAACGTGAATACATTTAAATTTCTCTTTTCTCAGGCACCGTGGGTGTGCCAATTTTAAGGCCAAAGAGGCAGCTCCTCGAGGATGGCTCCAACCACAGCAACTGCAAAGAGCATCCGCAGCCTCGGCAGCCTTGGGCCCCCCCACCGGCGGGTTGGCGCTGTCAGTCCGGCACCACTGTAATCGGTCCTCGCAAAGCAGGAGACCTGTGGAGTGGCTCCAGCAGCTTTTCTCTCCTCTTGGGTTACACTAAATCATTAATGAATGTATTTATTTATTGACTTTCCAGCTTGTTCAGGAAGATGTAGCAGAGTGTGCATAGGAGAGAATGGAGAAAAGAATAAATTACATTTCATTGCCAAAGTCAGCCAACTATCTCCATGAACTTAATTAAGGGAATAATCCATCCCCCCTTTCCCATAGTTCCAGGGTCTGTTTTCAGGGTCTTCTTGATCCTCATATACATTTTGAAAATGTCACTAAATAGAATTAATACTGTCTAAAATGTGAGGTCAGTAAAATTTCTTGTGGGTTTCTCTTTAGGTCCTTCGTCCCGCCCCCCCCCCCCCCGCCCCTCCTTGTAGCCCCTTCCTACTCAGAGTCTAGGGGCCCAGAACTTTCCTGATGCTCCCTCGCGGCTCAAAAGCTCCACGGGATCATTTTGAACTTTCTTCCTGCCTCTCCACTTTCCTACCAAAATGCACGGATTCACTGTTCCGTTCCTTTAGTGTTTCATGCTAATAGGAAATCTGATTTGTTAATCCATGACCAGGTGTTAGCAGTTGACAATGATAATGCAAGGAGGTACAAAAGTGCCTGCTCTCGACAGTATTAAGTGGTTTCAATTTTGAGAGATGGGGAATCTTCAAAATCCTATTGCATTGACAATACTTTGCACCCAGAATCGAGTCTACTGTCTCTGTATATTATTTCATGCTTAAGCTTTGGGTAAGCGAGATGGAAATAAGTTCAGAAAAATTCTTAGATAGATTTAGCTCATAATAACCCCCCCCAAAAAAGGGTTTGAAAATGGGCTTGGAAAAAATTTCTAGATTTGTTTCTTTTGCTTCATACACTAATATTTTAATGAAGAAATTATGGCTCATGAACAGAAATATGAAGATTTAATAAATGATACCAGGATATGGGTAACAAAGAGCGATATTTATACTTTAAAATAAAGCCTTAATTAATAGCTCATGAAAGTAAAAATGTATTAAGTGGTGATGATCTCTGGCTTATTTTAGCAGGTGACTTAGTGGAAGGCTTGCATTTGCAAAACTGTCAGCATCATTCTTCAAAGACGGACACAAAAAAACAAGACAGTATCCAAATGGAATTCTAAGGTACTAAAATACAATGGAATTTGAAAGAGAGAATTTCGTTTTTATTAGGTTGTCAAGAAAATAAAGTGCAGTGAATTTTAACATAAATTTATCATCAGTGAAATTTCAAAATAAATTATATTTTAAATGTTCCAATCCAAATGTATTTTTTCTTTGGCATATTTTAGGGTAATGGAGCAAAAAACTACTTCCATCGCCTAAATCTTACAGGTTTAAGGACCAATCTCTTAGTAGAACAGGAAATTTTTCATTTCAAAATACATAGTTTCAGTTTTCTGTGTTTTATTTTTTTGCTCAGGACTCCTGTATTCTTAAAAGAAGAAGGAATCTGGATAAAACAACATTTCTGTCTATCACCTGATGAATACCTATGTGTGTTATTGTTGTAACTATTTCCAGGTATTTTTACCAAGTTTCAAAAAATATGCATTTATTCACTGTATTAAAAAAAACTTGGCATGATTTAAGGTTCTTAAAAAATCTGATTATGGTGGGCGCCTGGGTGGCTCAGTTGGTTAAGCAACTGCCTTCAGCTCAGGTCATGATCCTGGAGTCCCGGGATCAAGTCCCGCATCGGGCTCCCTGCTCAGCGAGGAGCCTGCTTCTCCCTCTAACCCTCCCTCCTCTCATGTACTCTCTCTCTCTCTCTCTCATTCTCGTTCTCTCAAATAAATAAATAAATAAATCTTTAAAAAAATCTGATTATGGTATTATCAAAAAATTTGCATATCAAAATTAAACTCTAGCTGCATAATAAAATTTATGCTATGATTCTAGTTCTTCAAAAAAGATAATTAAATAGATTCATAATTTTCCTAAGGGCATTTTCCAGTTGGTACCTCAAGAGACTAGGGCTGGAGCTGGAGGCTGATTATAGTGGCACTGGCCTGGGGGGGTAGGGTGGGGAGCAGGACCCAGAGGGAGCAGAAATCAGAGATGTGGAGTGGTACCAGAATGCCATTCCAGGTACCAAATCAGTCACTTTGTAGCTAATCAACCTTGGAACACCACTACAAAACGGGGGTAGTAATACCTGCTTCACAGAAATAGCAGGAGGGCCACAGGAAACCATGTGGGGAACTGTCACAATAAGTATTATGCAAATAATAAGTTATTACCACCTGGGAAAGAGTAGACGAAGATAGTATAGGGACAAGTCAGTTCCATTTGGTCAGGGATGATTTGTGCACAGAACAGAAATTTATTCAGAATAGCTGTATTAATGAGGATGCTTTTAGTTGTGACTGAAAGCAATTCGTTTAACTTTAGAAACAAAATGAATTTATTGGTTCATGTAACTAGAAAGCCTTAGAGATACTTAAAAAGATGTCATCAGGCATCTTTGTCTCTTTCCAAATCTCTCGGCTCTGCCATCCTCTGTGGTGTCTTCATGCTCAGGCAAGCCCTCTCCAAGTGTGGCAAGAATGGTCCCAGCAGCTCCAACCTTATAAGGTCTTTTGGACTTGAGATCCCAGAAGTCACCCAGATAAGAAAGGACAGTTCCTAAAATGACAGCGTTCAAAAGATTACAGGGCAGACAAAATGTATCAGATACCTAGTATGCTGGTTCAGGTGAAAATAGAGCTTATTCTTGAGGAGATAAAGAGGAATCTCATAGATATCAAAGGGCAGGAAATAGGATACAACTGGGCCACAAAGGGGCTGGAAATTCTGACCAAGGGAAGATCAGGTTGGGTTCCCCAGTTTTATGGTCCCATAGCATTCTGAACTTTCCCTATCATATTTGTGACACTTCATCATAATCAGTTTCTATCAGTCCTTTTTATAGGACGTCAAGCCCCATGAAAGCAATGACTTTTATTGTCCCATTTGCTGTTGAATCCTCAGGAAATATTTGAATGGATATGTAGATAAATGAGGCTGCCCTCTTCATTTCTTATGGTACTAGATAATCTGTTATCCCTGCATACTTGCTTCATTTATCTGCTTCTTTGTACTATGCATGGGCCTTTCCATTCTCTCAAGTTATGCTTATCATTGGCTTTGTCCTACTATAGCAATGATTTGGCCCTGATCATGTATGTTCTTTGGCCCCAGAGTCTCTCAGTTTCCCAATTTCAAATTTAAGAAAGAGAATACAATCAGACACATTCGGGTCTGGTGTCCATGCCTTATCTTCAGATCGGGGGCCAAGGGGTGGTTGTGACCACAGGCTATATAAGGTTGTGGAAACCCACCTCTTCATCAGTAGCTCTAGTTATAAGTATATTCATCCCTCAACACTCAAATGATTTACAGAGGAAAAGTGATATAATAAATTTGTCTCAAATCAGACTTAAGTAAGTATGACATATCCTAGTCCTTAAACTAGGTTTATTCTCTTAAACACCATAGGTGGCCTATCATCTTGAATATATTATCTAAGTCCTACTGTAGCTAGATCTTTCTCATATCAGAACTATGATACTTCCTGTCATTTATCCATGTACTCCCTCAATAAGTAGTGCTTACAGTAGACTCCCAACTCCAATCTCTAGAAGTGGAGGAAGATACATATGAAGTGAATGATGTTGACTGTATCCTTGAGAACCTTAGAAGAGAATTGTTCATTCATTCATTCATTCAGTATTCATTGAACTTCGAGCCCCTAGTATGTGTTAGGAGCTATGCCAGAAGCTGGGGGTGAACAAGATGGATGGTCCCTGGTCATACAGGCATACATTAGTGGGAAAGATAAACAATTAAAATAATTATTATAACATGTCAGGAGATCCGTGATAGAGGGAGAAGATGTAAGGAGCCAAATAAGAAGGGGACCTAAACTCAGCTTGGGGACTAGCAAAGCCTTCCTGAGAAAGTGGCCTGATAGTGGACACAGGAAGGAGAGAATTGGAGGGAAGAGCATTCCAAGCAGGGAATGTGATGTGCAGAGGGCAGAGGAGCTGTAAGAAACACACACACACACACACACACACACACACACAGAGTATGTAGTAACCAGGGTTTTAGGAGAGTAATTTTCATTTTAAGAAAATGATATTCCATCATATATAGTTTGACCATGCCTTCCTCATTTAACCATACATATTGGAAATCCCTCCAAATCAATTAGTGAAGATCTAATTCATTCTTTTAATGCTTTGCACAGTGTTCCGTGTTGTAAATGCACTCCAATTTGTTCAGCTATTCCTGAATGGATAGGTCTTTCTTTGTTTCCATCTTTGCCACTAAAACAATGTTACATTAACATCATATTCTTATATATACTGGAAATGTTTGTTTTCTAGGATCGTTGCTGCTGGGCCTAAGACATGTGTATTTTAAATTTTAATAGACATACCAATTATTTTTCCAAAATGCTGTAACAGATTGTATTTTTACCAATTTGTTTGAAGGTAACTTTATATGGGATCTCTAACAGCAGCCCATATCATCACCATTTTAAATTATTTTTAATTAAGTGATTAAAACTTTAGTTATATTTCCCTGACTTCTTTGGAGGTGAAATCACCCTTCATATGCATCCTAATGTTTTTATTTGCCTTTCTGCAAATTGTCTATTCATATTCCTTCCCCATTATGTTTTATTTATTTTTATTTTATTTTATTATGTTATATTAATCACCATACATCATTAGTTTTTGATGTAGTGTTCCATGATTCATTGTATGCATATAATACCCAGTACTCCATTCAGTATGTGCCCTCTTGAATACCCATCACCAGGCTAACCCATTCCCCCACCCCCCTCTCCTCTAGAACCCTCAGTTTGTTTCTCAGAATCCATAGTCTCTCATGCTTTGTCTCCCCCTCCGATATCCGCCCCCTTCATTTTTCCCTTCCTGCTATCTTGTTCTTTTTTTTTTTTTAACATATAATGTATTATTTGTTTCAGAGGTACAGGTCTATTATTCAACAGTCTTACACAATTCACAGTGCTCACCATAGCACATACCCTCCCCAATGTCTATCACCCAGCCACCCCATCCCTCCCACCCCCCACCACGCCAGCAACCCTCAGTTTCATTCCTGAGATTAAGAATTCCTCGTATCAGTGAGATCATATGATACATGTCTTTCTCTGATTGACTTATTTTGCTCAGCAATTGGATGTCTTCTTTGGAAAAATGTCTGTTCATGTCTTCTGCCCATTTCTTGATTGGATCATTTGTTCTCTGGGTGTTGAGTTTCAAAAGTTCTTTATAGATTTTGGATGCTAGCCCTTTATCTGATATGTCATTTGCAAATATCTTCTCCCATTCTGTCTGTTGCCTTTTGGTTTTGTTGACTGTTTCTTTTGCTGTGCAAAAGCTTTTTATCTTGATGAGGTCCCAATAGTTCATTTTGGCCCTTGCTTCCCTTGCCTTTGGCGATGTTTCTAGGAAGAAGTTGCTGCGGCTGAGGTCGAAGAGGTTGTTGCCTGTGTTCTCCTTTAGGATATTGATGGACTCCTGTCTCAGTTTAGGTCTTTCAACCATTTGGAGTCTATTTTTGTGTGTGGTGTAAGGAAATGGTCCAGTTTCATTCTTCTTCATGTGGCAGTCCAATTTTCCCAACACCATTTATTGAAGAGACTGTCTTTTTTCCATTGGACATTCTTTCCTGCTTTGTCGAAGATTAGTTGACCATAGAGTTGAGGGTCCATTTCTGGGCTCTCGATTCTGTTCCACTGATCTATGTGTCTGTTTTTGTGTCAGTACCATACTGTCCTGATGATGATAGCTTTGTAATAGAGCTGTAAGTCCACAATTGTGATGCCACCAGCTTTGCTTTCCTTTTTCAACATTCCTCTGGCTCTCTGGGGTCTTTTCTGGTTCCATACAAATGTTAGGATTATTTGTTCCATTTCTTTGAAAAAAGTGGTTGGTATTTTGGATAGGAATTGCTTTAAATGTGTAGATTGCTCTAGGTTGCATTGACATCTTCACAATATCTGTTCTTCCAATCCATGAGCATGGAATGTTTTTCCATTTCTTTGTGTCTTCCTTAATTTCTTTCAGGAGTATTTTATAGTTTTCTGAGTACAGATTCTTTGCCTCTTTGGTTAGATTTATTCCTAGATATCGTATGGTTTTGGGTGCAATTGTAAACAGGATTGACTCCTTAATTTCTCTTTCTTCTGTCTTGTTGTTGGTGTAGAGGAATGCCACTGATTTCTGTGCATTGATTTTATGTCCTGCCACTTTACTGAATTCCTGTATGAGTTCTAGCAGTTTTGGGGTGGAGACTTTTGGGTTTTCCACATAAAGTGTCATATCATCTGCAAACAGTGAGAGTTTGACTTCTTCTTTGCTGATTTGGATGTCTTTTATTCTTTTTTGTTGTTGTTGTCTGCTTGCTGTGGCTAGGACTTCTAATACTATGTTGAATAGCAGTGGTGATAGTGGACATCCCTGCCATGTTCCTGACCTTAGGGGGAAAGCTCTCAGTTTTTCCACATTGAGAATGATATTTGCTGTGGGTTTTTCATAGATGGCTTTTATGATGTTGAGGTATGTACCCTCTATCCCTATACTCTGAAGAATTTTGATCAAGAAAGGATGTTGTACTTTGTCAAATGCTTTTTCTGCATCTATTGAGAGGATCATATGGCTCTTGTTCTTTCTTTGATTAATGTATTGTATCACATTGATTGATTTGCGGATGTTGAACCAACCTTGCAGCCCAGGGATAAATCCCACTTGGTCGTGGTGAATAATCCTTGTAATGTACTGTTGGATCCTATTGGCTAGTATTTTGGTGAGATTTTTGCATCCCTGTTCATCAAGGATATTGGTCTGTAATTCTCCTTTTTGATGGGGTCTTTGTCTGGTTTTGGGATCAAGGTAATGGTGGCCTCATAAAACAAGTTTGGAAGTTTTCCTTCCGTTTCTAGTTTTTGGAACAGTTCCAGAAGAATAGGTATTAATTCTTCTTGAAATGTTTGGTAGACTTCCCCTGGGAAGCCATCTGGCCCTGGGCTTTTGTTTGTTGGGAGATTTTTGATGACTGCTTCAATTTCCTTAGTGGTTATAGGTCTGTTCAGGTTTTCTATTTCTTCCTGGTTCAGTTTTGGTAGTTGATACATCTCTAGGAATGCATCCATTTCTTCCAGGTTATCTAATTTGCTGGCACAGAGTTGCTCATAATATGTTCTTATAATTGTTTGTATTTCTTTGGTGTTGGTTGTGATCTCTCCTCTTTCATTCATGATTTTGTTGATTTGGGTCACTTCTCTTTTCTTTTTGATCAATCTGGCCAGGGGTTTATCAATCTTATTAATTCTTTCAAACAACCAGCTCCTAGTTTCGTTGATCTGTTCTACTGTTCTTTTGGTTTCTATATTTCATTGATTTCTGCTCTGATCTTTATGATTTCTCTTCTCCTGCTGGGTTTAGGGTTTTTTTTGCTGTTCTCTCTCCAGCTCCTTTAGGTGTAGGGCTAGGTTGTGTATTTGAGACCTTTCTTGTTTCTTGAGAAAGGCTTGTATTGCTATATACTTTCCTCTTAGGACTGCCTTTGCTTCAGCCCCCATTCTGTTTTCATGAATTTCTATGAGATCTTTGTTTAATGAAGATACTAATCTGTTATAAATGTGTGGGTTTCCCCAGAGACACAGAACCAATAGGATAGATAGATGATAGATAGATAGATAGATAGATAGATAGATAGATAGATAGATATAAGATGGGATTTATTATAGGAATTGACTCACATGTTATAGAGGCTGAGAAGTCCTATGATCTGCTGTCTGCAGGAAAGCCAGTGGTATAATTGAGTTTGAGCCCAAAGCCTAGGAGGTTCAATGTCTAAGAGTAGTAGAAGATGAACATGCCAACTCAAGAACAGAAATAATTAATCCTTCCTCTCACTTTTTATTTTATTTCAGCCTTCAAGAATTGGATCATGTCCACCCACACTGGTGAGGGCAGATCTTTTTTCGTGTACTGGATTCAAATGCTAATCACTTCAAGAAACAGCCTCACAGACACACCCAGAAGTAATGGTTTACCAGCTATCTGGGCATCCCCTGGCTCAGTACATTCGACACTAAAATTAACTATCACTCTTAGTTAGGTATATCTGTCTTTACTTTTAGAGCTTTGGACTTTTTATTTGGTTTAAAAGTCTTCCCAACCCTTAAATTTCCTTTCATAAAATAATTATTATATTATTTTTACATGTAAGTCCTTTATCCATTTTAGATTCTGTTTCAGAATTGTATGAGATAGGGGGTCTTAGTTTATTTTTTTCAGATGGATAATCAGTGTTACATTATTAATTGTTTAAGCTATACATTTTTCACAGAACTGAAATGCTATTTTTATAATAGATTAAATTCTTTTATATATTGGTATGTATTTAAGGGTTTTTTTCCTTCTGTTCCACTGATCTATATTGTTTAATTATAGTGGCTATAGTATATATTGTTTTTTTTTAATTTTTTTAAAGTTTTTTTTTTTAAGATTTTATTTATTTGACAGAGAGAGAGAGAGAGAGCAAGTGCACACAAGAAGGGGGAGCAGCCCGAGGGAGAAACAGGCTCCCTCCAGAGCAGAGAGCCTGACTTGGGGCTTGATCCCAGGACCCTGGAATTATGACCTGAGCTGAAGGCAGACGCTTAATGACTGAGCCACGCAGGTGCCCCTATAGTATATATTTTTATACCCAGTTCGGCAGGCCTTCCTCTTCATTTTCCTTATAAATAACTTTTCTCATTATTCTTGGACATTAATTCATCTATGCTGATGTTAATATTATATTATACTATCTAAACTCTTCAGAGTTTCCTATATGTTTATTTGAAGAGATTTGACATTTTAATGATACTCTGTTCCTATCCATGGATATAAAATCAGAGCTATAAATCATTCAATAAGATTTTATAATTTTCTTCATGCAGGTCTTATGTTCTTGTTAAATTTATTTCTAAATGTTTTATTAGTTTTCATTAGCATTGTGAGTGGAATATTTCCAGTATCTAGTGATGATGGAGGAAAAAGTAGTATATGTTACTTTTATTATTTATTACATTTATTATGGATTCAGCCTTTCTTTCATTTATTATGCATCAGCCATCTTACTATATATCTTACCAAATTCTAGTAATGTTTTACTGGGGTCTCTTGGATTCCTTAGATATACAGTAATATCATCAGTAAGTATAAACCAAAATTTTAATCTCTTCCTTTCCAATTTATACTGATTATTTCATTTTCTTGTCTTATCGCATTTTCTAGCATCTTAGAACAATGTTGAATAGTAATGGTGTTATCAAGCACCCCTTTTTGAATTTAATGAAAAAGTCTTTATCATTTCATAATTTTGAAATGATATCTTGCAATTAGCTTTGATAAGTAGCTTTTACCATATTCGAGTTGTTTCTTTTTGTTGCTATTTTACTAATACCTTTTGATTTTGAACAATTCTTGAAATCCCTGAGTAAATACTACTTGATCAGAGGGAATTACTTTCTTTTGATACAATGCTGAAGTCTATTTGTTAATATTTTAATAAGAATTTTTGCTTTTCATGTTTTATATTTTTCTACAGATTTTTTATCATATCGTTATCATATTTTATTCTTTCATTTCACTGTGGTAACTATTAATTTTGTTCTAAGATTTCTTTTTTCCTTTTCCTTATTTTTCTGTGACTTGATGATGTTACTATTAATTGCCTTCTCACCCCTGCCCGTTGCATTAATTTAGATGTTCTCCTGCAGTATTCCATTCAATTAGTAGTTATCCTTCTCCCAACACTCATAAAGGCCTATTTATATATTATTGTATGACAATAAGAAATTATTTCCCCAATTACTCCAAGACTTTTGCCCGAATCCAACAGGTAGTTTTAGAATGTTTTTACTTTTCTCATGCTAGTCTCCCCCATATAAATGGGACAACCAGAAAACCTTTACCTTACCCCTTTCTTCATTACCACCCAACTTCCTTGGTTTTGTTGAGATAATTTTTTACTTTCTATTAGGTTTAAACTATTAGGTTTTTACTTGTAACATAACTTTTTTTTTTTTCTTGAAGAATCCTTATTTCAGATATATTTTATACACTCCCAGTTATTATCCATTTAAATTTAAGTATGCATGTTGCAAGGTTAAAATCACTGCTGTTCCCTTCTATCTTCATCTTTCCTTTTCTCAAGGTCTTTCTTCTTATTAATTTGCTGTTTGGTTGTAGGTATACATCCAGTACTCTTTTCAGTGGGAGTTATCTGAATTCCTGCTTTTTGGCAAATATCTTTCCTTTAACCTGGCTGGTAAGTGGTATCTTTGAGGACCTTAGGATTCTTGGGTTGCTGTACTTTTTCTCTCTAGATTAGGTGATAGTAATCTATTATTTTCTGGGTTCCTCTGATATGTGTAGATGAGAAGCCAAGTCCTTCTAATATTTTGTTTTTAACTTCTCTTTTCTTAAGTTCAGGAATTTTACGTGGTTATGTTAAATGTGTGTCCTGCTTGGAACTCAGCAAGCTCTTCAAATCTGTTCTCTTCCTTCAACTCAGGGACATTAGTTTTCTTTTATCAGCATAATTACAATCTCTCCTCAATCTGCAACTTTTTCCCTGGAATTCCTATCATTTTCATGTTATGTACCCTAAGTCTGCCTACCTACTCTAATTTTTTCTTCCCATAATTTATAGCTCTTTGAATAGAAATTTTCTAGCAATTGCTTCCACTTGAGCTTCCAGGTTACTCATTTGGGTCTCTTTAAAGTTTGAAAATCATAGATTTGTGTTCCCTTATGTCTTTTTTGGGCAGTGGGGGAAATGGTGAAATTGACTTCTCCCATGTACTGCTATTACTGTTGTTGGTAGTACTATTACCGCTGTTGCCTGTCTACCTATCTATCTATCCATCCATCTATCTCCATATCTACACATATATATGTATCTAGCAGATGCATACCTAGTAATAGCAGCAGTAGTAATAGTAGTAATATTTTGACTTGGGTTGATCTCTATCTTCATTTGCAGTTCCATTTTGCTAGAAATCCTCTCTCCTGGATATTTTAACCAACCTTCCTCTCCCTGGTTGCTGTGTCATCCTTGGATAGGTGTGTTGTTTTCTCCACACCATCACTGGGGCTCAGGTCCTGCTGCTGGGGTACTAAACTTCTTCCATGTCTCCTTAGCTTTAAAGGAGAACACTTGGTTAGTCTCAGAGGCAAGGAGGATTCAATACCAGAGAATTAATTGTTGTACTGATGATATGAAATGCAGCTGAATGAAACTTAAACTAATGTATTCATTTGTAAAAATTGAAAAGTACCAAATAATTTCCCACTTAACATTGTTCTAGATGTGCTACTGAGACTGCAATTAACTTTTATCTGCATATTACGGGCTCCTAAACAAAGCACTGAACTCCAGAGACCAGTTCGAGCCCAACCTCCACTGCTAACACCCGAGGATGGGCTGTTCCCTAACCTCAGCATGCCCCAGTTTCTGCATCTTTAACAAGGGATAAGAATACTTGTCCTACTTCCCTCATAGACTTGTTTTGTGACTAAAATGAGATGACAGGATACATTTTAAAGTGGTGTGAAATATAAGGTATTGACATTATCATAGGACTTCACCTTAGTGTATTTTAAACATGAAAATATAAAAAATTGTTTTTTTATGTGAGGTTTCTATAATTTACATACTTATATCCTAAAGTTAAAGTCTATATTATATTATATTAAAGTCTTCTTGCTCCTTTGTTTTAAGCTGCAAATGAGAAAAAAAGAAACTAATGTGTGCTAAGTTTTTACTCAGTGGCAAGTACACTTTTGTGCAGGTTATCGCAGAAAGGTAAAGATTTTCCCCATTTTACACATGAGGGAACATTAGCAAGTGCCAGAACAAGAATTTGAGCCCAACTTTCTTGATTTCCCTGTCTTGTTGGTACTTGCTCTGCAGTCACCCAGGTTCACAACACTTGCTTCCTTCCTCTGATTTCCTCCACACCCCACTGTTACGGTCTGTTCCACGTTTGTTCACGTTTGTTTTGCATGGCTGCTTTAGAATTGCTCTCCAATTATTATGATGATGCCTCATCTTCTCAGTTATATACCCTATCTTCATTACATGTCCCTCACCACCTGTGTTTTCTCTCTCCCCCACCCTTGACAGGCAAACTTAGTGAAAGCATTTCTATACTCGGTTTCTCCTTTTCTTCCCACTCTCTCCTCTCTGGTTTGTATCTCTATTTGTATTCTTACTGCTTCAGTGAAACTGCTCTCTCCAAGGTCACCACTAGCCTCCATGTCCCGAAAATGAACGAACACTTTTCAGAAATTACCTTATTTCATTTTTCAGCAGTATTTTATAGTGTTAGCCACACCTTGCTCCTTGTACTTTTCTATACATTTTACTCTCCCGGTTGGTCTTGTCCCTCCCAGTAGACTTTCTTTTTCTTCTCCAAAGTCTCATCTGTTCTCTAATTTTTTTAAAATATGGACCTTCCCCTGGGTTCTGGTTTTTGTGCTCAAGTCATTCCACCAGGGAGATGCCAGCTTTGCAGTCTATATGCTGATGATACCAGAATCATTTATCCTGTTCAGATTCTTCTCCCGACCTCCAAATGTGAATGTCCATACCATCAGACATCTTCACTTAGAGGCTTCATGGGTGCCTCAGCTTCACAAGGTCTCCAGTTGAAATCCTATGTCCTGTGTTCTCCAGTTTGAGAAATGAAACCACAACCTACCCAACGGTTTAGATCAAAAGCCTGAAAGTTTTCCTTCACTCTTCCTTCTCTTTCATTGCCCACTTTCTTTTTTTTTTTTTTTTAAAGATTTTATTTATTTATTTGACAGAGAGCGACACAGCGAGAGAGGGAACACAAGCAGGGGGAGTGGGAGAGGGAGAAGCAGGCTTCCTGCTGAGCAGGGAGCCCGATGCGGGGCTCTATCCCAGGACCCTGGGACCATGACCTGAGCTGAAGGCAGATGCTTAATGATTGAGCCACCCAGGTGCACCTCATTGCTCACTTTCAATTGGCCCCTAAAATTCTGGCAAATAGCTCTCAAATCTGTATTCTTTTCTTCATCACTGTAGCCACCCATCTAGTCCAGGCAACCACTACTTGCTTGCTGCTCTGGGTTCCCTCAAATTCATTGTCATTCAGTATCCAGAATGAGCTTCCTAAAGTATGGATCCTGAGGGGACCAACACATAGCTGGGGGCCTAGCTGGGTCTTTCAGGTCCAGATAGAGAGAGTTAACACAGGAGTTCTTTCCATCTGGGTGTATAAGGCTGGAGACAAGAGGGGGAAGATCAGAACATAATGACTTGGAATTCCTGAGGTCAAGGGCAGGGTAGACTGTGAGTTTCTAAAAGGATCTGATGCTCATTCTGGTCCCTGGAGGAATTATAGGAAGGCTGAACAAATGATTTGAATCCTCCTTGCCTCTGAGACTGGCCAAATGTGAACCTTTGCAGCCAAAGAGATCTGGGAACAGAGAGATTTAGTCCTGCTACCAAACAGCAGGCCCCGAGCCCCAGTGATAGAAGATTAACCTATATAAAATGAGTTTTTCTCTTTTCTTCCTATTTCTTTTTCTGCAACATCAGAATTTATTGCTACATTTATTTCCAGTCAAGCCATGGTAATAGGTTTTAGTTCCAGGTAAAGGGCATCATTTCCAATTAGATGCAGTGTAATGTATGTCTTTGCATACAGATCCCACCTCACCCCCCTCCTCTCTTCTCTCCTTATGAAGGCTGCATCCCAGCCTCCCTAGTCCATTTCTCTGTTTCTCTGAACCCCATGTTGCCCTCAGCTTTAGTACAACAGATTTTGAAATTTAAACATCTAATGCTCTTCTTTTCTTTTTGAAACTGTCCTTTTATAGTCTAAAGTCATGTCAGGTCTCCAACATCTCCCATAAGAGCTTTAACAATTGCCTGCTTCACTGGCCTCCGAGTGTACATCCCATTCAATCTGCCCCCCCCCCTTGGCTCCAGAATACTCGTTTTGATCTGCAGATTGGATCCTTGCTTAATACTTCAAGAGCTATTCTTTGTTTACAGAAAGAAGTGTAGAGGCTTATGGCAAACACAGTCCTTCGCCACCTCTTCTGCCTACATTGCCGCCCACTGTGTATGTTGAACTTCTTGGAGCCCCTGAGTACATCATTGTTGCTCCATTCACCTGCACCTTGGAATACCTTTTTCTCTGCCTCGAATTCCCTTCCACCCTCACCTTCAGGGCCAACTCTGAAACAAATTTAAAGAGCTCAGCTCAAAGATCACACTGAGGGTCTTCCCACATGTCCTGGTTAGATCTAATTACTCCTGTCTTGGTGTGTTTGCTTGTAACTTGGTATTGATATAGTGTTGCACTCCTCATACACTGTGGAAATACCCTTTTTATTAACACGTTTGTGTCTTCTACTAAATCATATGTCCTTGAACCTTGGATAGGGCCTGGTACATAGTAGATGTTCAATAAATGCCTGTTTTGAAAGATACAGATAGATATAGATACAAACATAAGTATATAGATGTAATCAATGAAGGAATAATGTGTGACGTTATCTCCATACTGTCTAAAAAAAACGTTATGGACATTAAAAAAACGTTATGGACATGAAGCTTATTTCCTCAACCACTGACTATGCTCTTTAAATTTGTCAAACTAAAATTTAGCAAGGTATTTAGACTGATGTTTAAGCTTGCCTTTATATTCACCTAGAAAGGTTGGCTCTGATCAGAGTAGGGAATGGGTCAAAGAGAGTAAAAACTGGGGCAGAGTTGGGGGGGTGGGGGAGAATTATCTCAATCTGCCTTTTTGGAGCCCAAGTCCACTAAGGAAAGAGGCCTGTTATCAAGTGTGGCCACTTGGCCACGAAGGAAAAGAAAGCCTATCTCTATAGCTTTATGCAACATACCAAGGGTCGTACACTATCCCACTTCAACCGAGAAGCTGCCAGTCCAAAGTGGGACAAAAGTTTCCACCAGATAAAGCCACTGACATAGAGAACCCAGGCACCAAAGCCCAGGTCCAGCCTCACCCGTCTGTACCTTCTCGCCCCACTTCCGTTTGTTTAATTTATGTCTGTGATGCTGGTTTGTACCCCTGCACCTTCTGGGGACTCAGAAGCATGCTGCCGTTATGCTCATCTTTCTATGTATGGTTCCACTGAGCTTAATTGATGCCTGTTTGGTAGCGGTTTCAGGGCAACACGGGTGGAGGTATTTAACCCTTTGCCTGGCTGGCCATATGCAGGATTGATCACTTATCTCACTGCAAGTACCACAGAGATGATACGGTGGGACCAATGTAAATCAAACAATCTCTGAATCAGTTGTGACTTGACCTTAAGGAGATGATTTAATATATTTTTTTTTCCCCTAGTAAATCATAGTAATGCCTAGAAGTAAACAAAAAATAAAAGAAGGGGGAAATTTTAGATTTACTATTCCTGTTTTGGAGAATGATGTTCACTGGTGAGAAGACTGAGTAACTGGAAAAACATCACTTCTGTCAAGCAAAATATAAATATTAATAAATTGATTCTAGTAGAAATAAGTATTTATTCTTAAAGACATACACAAGCAACATTTAAGCATTTTTTAAAACATTCTTTATTTTAGATAAGCTCTTCTTTTCAAGGCTCCACAATGACATTTTTAACTTTAATCGAAAAAATGGCTACCCTTGGGACAGAGAATCAAGCAATAGCTTTAATTCTACATAAAATACCATATGACACTTTCTTACATGCATACATTTTGGGTGGATATTATATTAAAAAATTTTAATCTTTCCAGAGAAAATCTTTCTTTTTTGGGGGAGGTGGAGAGATTTTTTTTTTTTTATTTGAAAGACATTATATGATCATTATTTAAATTTTCAGAAAAATGTGAAAAAATTTTTTAAAAAACACAAAATTCACCCAAACCCAGAAATAACCTTGTTAACAATTTTGTGTATTTTCTTCCAGTCCTTTCTTATGTTAAGCATATACTGAATTTTAACCTGTTGGGGATTATTCTATGTATATAGTTCTATAACCTAATAACAATTATTATGATTTTGTTTGCATGTTTACTTATTTAAAATCTATGTAATTATCATTTTAAAGGCTTCTTTGTTATGCATAATATGCATAATAATGCACAATGTACCATCATTTACACAGTTTCCTCTATTTTATGGATTACGTTTGTTATTACAAATATGTATGAATATATTTGTAGATAAGAACAGTTGTCTATATACATGATCATTGCATTTGGAAAAACTCCTGAAAGTGTACTGGATCAAATGGCATGAGAACACTTAAAGCTCCAATGTATTTGGCTGAATTGCTTTCCAGAATGGTGGACACAATTTATACCCACACCAGCCAGGTTAAGTATTATTTTTATGTAGCCTAAACTTTTTTTTTTTCAGTGAAATATAATTGACAAACAATATGCTATTAGTTTCAGGTGTGCATCAGAGTGATTAGATATTTTTATACATTATGACATGATCCCCGTGAGTCTAGTTTGCATCTATCATCATCCAAAATTATTACAATATTTTTGATGCTGTTCCCATGCTGTTCATTACATTCCCATGACTTATTTTATTTTATAACGGCAAGTTTGTAGCCCTTCATCCCCTTCACCTATTCTGCCCTCTGGAAACTAACAGTTTGTTTCCTGTATTTGTGAGTCTGTTTTGTTTTGTTTGCTTGTTTTGTTTTTTAGATTCCACATCCAAGTGAAATCATACTGATGAGGGATAGAAGCAGAAAAATGTTCACCTTTTGCACAGAAGGCTCACCTATAGCCCACGGAGTTTTGATATGGATCAAGTAAGTGTTGGTTGTAATATTCTTAAAGGGTCTCATGACTGCCTGTAAATCTCATTGACAGCTAATATCGAGCTGAAATAAACACCAGAGAAATCTTGCAAAAGTAGTTTTACACGTAGAAGTTTTGAAGAAGACATTTATGATCTAATACTCCCTGAATATCACCCCCCCACCTGCCCTTGAGCACTAAGCATGTAACCACCAGCTTCATACAGCAAGAGTACAACTCTTTCTGCCCATGGGTCCTGTCCCCGTGCTACTTGAATAAACTTACTAAATTGCACAGTAAAACATCTCAAGAATTCTTTCTTGACTGTAGCGTTCAGTGATCCTGAGACAATATGGCTTTTGTGTTTCTCTGTCTGACTTATTTCACTTAACATAATGTCCCCTAGGTTCATCCATGTTGCTATAAATGGAAAGACTTCATTCTCTTTTATGACTGAGTAGTATTCTATCATGTACATACATACATCTTTATCTTTCATCTATTGGTGGACATTTGGGTTTCTTCCATATCTTGGCTATTGTCAATATAAGCTTACTTCGGAGAGACCCCTGCCATAAAGCACATGTTGCGCTAAAGCAAGTCAAATGAAGTTTTTGGTTTCCCAAAATGCACACAAAAGTTATGTTTACATTATACTGTGGTCTAGTAAGTGTGCAATAGCATTATGTCTAAAAGTAATGTATATATCTTGATTAAAAATATTATATTGCTAAAAAATGCTAACCATCATCTGAGCTTTCAGCGTGTTGTGATCTTTTTGCTGCTGGAAGGTTTTTCCTCAGTGTTGATGGCTCCTGACTGATCAGGGTGGTATTTGCCAAAGGTTGGGGGGGCTGGGGCAATTTCTTAAAATAAGACAACCGTGAAGTTTGCCACACTGAACTGCTGTGGGAGTGCAGAAAGGTGGATGCTGAAGTCTAGTTGTTCTCTAAACTACTGTTTCTTTGCTGTGCCCCAGGGCAGGTGAAGTTGTCCCTCTCTCTCTCTACTTCAGGTTGTTTCATAGTGAGTGAGGTTCCTTGTCTCCATCTTTCTACCCCTCCCTATATGGTCCTGCTATCATTGGTTGTGCTGAAGCTGTTCAATTAGCCCTCAGTTCTTCTGGGGGATTTGCTCTCTATGTAATTGCTGATTCTGTGTGTCCATGAGGGTTGAATTTGGGGTCTTTCTACGCCTCCATCTTGGACCATGCTCTCCTGAAAAACTTTCTACATAATTAGGAAAAATAGAATGTAGTTTTAATGCAATTACAATGTTTTATATAGAGAGCAAAAGATCTAGCTTATATATTTCATCAAAATTTAAATAAGTGCAAAGCAAGACTCTTCACGTTTCAGTATTTGAGCTTAGATAATTTTTTGCAAGTCCACAATTTGGAAACAAAGATATTTCCAAAAGTGGTGTAATGCAGCCCATGAAAACTCTTGGCATGTTGTTCTTTTGTCCATCCATGAATAGGGAGGTATGGCAAGTGCCTCCACAGAGGAAGCATTTGTTCAACCTGCAATGGATATAGACATGGTAAGGAAGGAAACATAGAGGGGCTTATGCATTGAAGCAATGAGAGTCCTCACTTTGCTTGGGATGTAACCTTGGCATATTTAGGCTTTCCCCAAGAAGATACCAGTTATTGGGAGCCTATCCAATAATGACTTCTCACAGTCTGTCTCTACTCTCAGTAAGGTTAACAGTATGTTAACACTTATCTGGATGTTCCTAGGAACATAGATATACAATGGAGGAGCAGAGGAATACAAACATCAGCTGTGAGCAAGGTGATAAATTCACTCAGCTATAGTCGAATAGGACCTAATAAAAGGTAATATATGATTGTCTTAATGGATTTTGTTTTAAGAGAATTGGGGGAGGATTTGGGAAATTATAGCCAGACATCCTCCCCCAAAACTCCCTGGGGTCTGCACTGGATAGCTTGCCAACACTGTCCACTTCTGAAATTGGGGACAATCCCACTTAATTTACTTTTAAAAACTCAAATATCTCTGACTCCTTGGCTGGTAGTTAACATCCTAATTTATCAGTTAACACCTTAGGAGGGATTTGTTCACTGTCATGGGGCAAGAGAGACCCAGTAGGAAGGATGGCCTCCCGTCGACTTATACATCTTGCATCTTTTACTCAATTTATCCTCACATATCCTGCCCTGGAGGACAATAACACTATATTTTCATATTACCGATGTGGAAATTCTGAGAGGGAACAGAGAAAATGACTTGTCTCATGTCACAAAGCTAATTAGAGGGAGAACTGCATCTGGGCCCTTTGTCTCTGACTCCCTGAAGCTTATGGCTTCCAATTCTGAGACAGCCTCATAAGGTGGAAGAAATTCAGCCAAGAAACCATACCCGCTTCCTTCTTTACCTGGTAATTACTCTCTTCAAAGAAATCAAATCTTCGAAAATATCAAAATCAGCTTCGAGAGTGGGGATGACTGAGCAGTACACAAATTAGTAAAGAAAAAAAGTAGCATTAATTGTTTAAAAATTTTAAAAGCTCACCATAAGACTGGCCTTTTCAAAGGTGGTCTTATTAGTTTCAGGACCTTTGGCTATTTATACTGACAAAAATTGATTCTTTTTTTAGCTCATTCACAGAAATGTTCCTTCAAGTGCTTGGATTTCCATAGGAGACAAAAGGTCACATTCTTATTCATAACCAAATTTGAAGAGATTTTGAGGGAACCTGTACTGTGAAAGATATTTCTAAATTTAATAACACATTTACCTCCTGGAAAAAAAAAAAGAAAGCACCTACAAAATCTCTCTAGAATTTATTTGCCTATGTTTTTATCCCTTACTCCTGTCACCTTCCCCAGAGTGAATGTAAGATCTTGTTAAAAAAAAAAAATCACTTGAACAGGCGTTCCTGGGTGGCTCAGTTCATTAAGTATCTGCCTTCGGCTTAGGTCATGATCCCAGGGTCCTGAGATTGAGCCCCAAGGTGGGCTCCCTGCTCAGTGGGGAGCCTGCTTCTCCCTCTCCCCCTGCTCATGCTCTCTTTCTCAAATAAATAAATAAATAAATCTCTCTCAAATAAATAAACTCTTTAAAAAATCATTTGAACAATTTGAAGATCTAAAAAAATAATAATACAAAATCAATATGTGCTCAATATAGTAAATTTTAAAAATACCCAAATATTTTAAAATCAAATCACCCTAGTAGTACAGGCTAAAGACAATCACAGTTACAATGGAGTGATTTTACACACACACATACACACATGAGCACGTGCACACATAAACACACGGCACACGTATATGCTGATAAATGATTGGGACATGTTGCATGTACTACTAGGTCTGGCAGATACAGTGCATGTGTGCTGCTACTTCCTACCTTTTATGCCCCTGGCAGACATTACTGATCACAGCCTTCTTTCCTGCTGAGTCCAAATGCTATGTCAGAATATGCTTCAATGCAGCACTCCAGAAAGCCAATACCAAAAAATTTCAAAAGCTATCTCTGATGAATCCTGTTCTGTATCTTGATTTTTTCCATTATTTTTTGGTATGAATTTTCTCAAATCACTAAAATTTGAAATTTTTATATGACTGCATAATATTCATAAGAAATATAAAACTATTTAATCCATAATGTCAAGTATATGCTATTCTATAAATTTTGTTGTTATAAAGAAGGCCTTGGTAAATACCTTCGTCCTTCAAATTTTGACTGAAACTCTGATTATTTCACAGGAAAATTTTCCAAGTTTACTTAGAAGTGGGTTCACAGGATCAAGTATTGAAAACATTTTTTATTACTTCTCATTTATTTAGCCAAATTGCTTTCCTGAAAAATTAGACCACTTTCATGAGAAGGTTATTAGAATCTTGGTCTTAACATTCTTCACCAACATAAAATACTAACATATTTCAAAATCTTTGCTAATTTATTAGTTAAGGGGGAAAATGTATATAGTTTAAGTTTGCAATTCTTTTTCCACTAATAACAAGTTATCTGTGTCTGGTTCTAGACCATATTTCTACTGAGATGCTAGAGTTTTATTATTGGTTTGTATATTATGGACATAAATGCTTTGTGGATGATGTTATTTCTCAGTTTTCATTTAGTTTGGTGTTTCCTAACATATGGAAGATCTCAATTCTTGTGTAGTCAAATCTATTTATCTTTTCTTTTGTGACCTCTTTTATTTCTTTATGCTTAGAAAATTCTCCCCATCCAGAGAGAAGGAAAATATTTACCTAACTTTTCTTTCAGCATCTTCTAGTTACACAAAGAATAAAACACATCATGAATAAGAAACAATTTTTAAAGAAAGCTATGTCTGTGTTTTTTAAAATCTGTAATCATCAGACCAACCTTAGAAAAAGGTAGCCTCTTGTGAGCTGTGGTTTAACTGAACTGGGAAATCTTGCATCCAAATGGTAATCTGCTCACCCATCATTACATAACTATAGATTTATTTTTTGGGGCCCTGAAGGTTCTTAGTTTTTTAAAGCCCCCCTTCATTCCTGAAAGGCATCGTCTCAGAGTTATTAGCTCACATATTCATTACTGATTCATATTCCTTTAGATTTTCTGCCTAATAATCCAGTAGTGCAAGGTCTAGTAAAAATGGTACCTCAAACCTGTACTTTGGGTACCAAGGGAAGAAAGAGGAGTAGATACTGGAGGTTGAGAAATTGCTTAATCCACAACTGCTGGGATGGTGCTTGGTTCACAACTCCCGGGATCTGATGCTAACAGGACAGTGGTCAGAATATACGATGATTTAGTGCAGTTCTTACTTTAGCTTCAGAGTGTAAATGAACAGACTTTCAGGAATCCCTTTGATTCTATCATGGAACTGTTAATAACACATACTCCTTCACTATTTGATCAGTGCCAGGCTAAGACACTCTGTGTCATGCAAGCTCTATTTTACTGGAATAGAACTTACTCATTTAGACCTTCTGTCCCTGGTAATATCCTGTTTCATAGCAGTATAATCATCGTCATCATCTGCCTTTTATTGGGCATGTGTTGTTTATTATTTAATCCTAATGATCACCTTATAAGATTGATATTGACTGTTATCATGGTTTTGTAGAGGAAGTTCTAATTCTGAGAGATAGCCTATTTAAAGGACACATACCATTTCATAAGATATTTACAGGGTGACTTCTCAGTCCCAGGCACTGTTTTAAGAGCATTATCTCATTTAATGACCACAACAATCTTCTCAGGCCATTCTAGGAATGGAGCAACAGAGACTTACTCAGATTAAGTATCTTGTTTCAGATCACACGCAGCTGGAAGGTGCTAGACCTGGGATTTAAACCCGGGCACACAAATCCCTTAGGCTTCTACCCTTCCCCATCGATTGCTGTGCTAGCATTTAAGTAGCAGAGGTGAGATTCAAAACCAGCTCTACTGATTTCAAAGCTCAGGCTCTTAAACAGGGTCGTCTTCTAGGTGTGGTGAGTAAGCAGTGATGTTTTGCAATCACTTGTGAACTGTGTTGCATCACATTAATGGTTATAGTTAATCATCAAAGCATGGAAGTTTGTGAATGTTATACTTTGAAATCAATTAGAATGAATTAAAAGTATTCTATAATGTCATTTTACTAATTTTCATTCTAACATACCTTCTTGAATGGGAAAAGGTAGAGTAATTCTGTTCATAGATTCTGTGGGCCAGGAATCCAGACAAGGCAGAAGAGGGATGGCTTCTTTCTACTCCATGATGTTAGGGTTTTACCAATGATTGGTGATCTGAATCATCTACAGCAGTGGTTCTTGAATCACTGGGAAATTTAGATGCAAATTATCTAGTCCCATCCCAGATGTGCTGAATTAGAAACTTTAGCAGTGGGACTCAGTTATCTATGTTTTTAATAGGCCCTTAGGTGACTCTAATGCATGCTAATATTTGAGAACCACTGATCTAGAGGGTTCTTATCTCACATATATGCCTCTCAGCTAGGATGACTCAAAAGGAGGAGTCAGCTGGGGGCTGTCAACAAGAGCACCTCTGCGTTGCCTCTCCCTGGATTTGGGCTTCTCATTACATGGCCTTGGAGTCTTAGAGTTTCCTGAAAGGATGCATCTAGAGAGCAAGAATTCAAAAGAGAACCAGGTGGAAAGTAACTGGCCCTTTCTGTTCTAGCCTCAGAAGTCAGAGTCACTTTAGCTCTATTCATCTTGATTGAAGCAGTCACAAGCTTACTTAGAATCATGGGGTAGGGATAAAGACCCCACTTCTTGACATGAGCCATGTCAAAAAATTTGGAGTCAGTATTTTAAAACCTCCGGAGGCTGCCCTGCGCCTTCTAGCCTAATTGCCATATGCAAAATACACTCTTCCACTTGCAGGCTCCCCAAATGTCTTATTGCATTTGACATCAGTCTCAGACCCAAGGTCCATAGGATCATGATGTGACTAGTTCACGGTGAATATTTTGTGGTTGAAAATACGTTGAAAAACACTTCTCTTCATCATTCGGTTATACTTTCCTTAAGAGGGTAAGATTTTTTGAGTGTAGGACTCTTATAAATGTGACTTTTTAAAAATCAATACATAGCAAAGCATAAAATATATAACAGTACATAGAGTGTGAGCTCAGTCAGTGATGATTGAATTGAGTTTTGAAACCTAATATTTGAACTTCTATATTCTACCACCTATATACATGTAGGTTAGTATAATGCTCATTCTTCCCTTTTCTATATTTAACACACTGTAACAAAGCACAAACCTCTAAGAATCATAGAATCATAGAAGACATGACATAGAGAATCTATTATCCTGGCTATCTCCCGACACTGTATTTCTTACAAATAATTTTCACTTGGAACTGAAGGAAGTGGTGGCTACCGTAGTCTGAGAGAATAGAGGCTGGTCACCTCTTGATTGGATTGTTTAAATTTAGGCAAAAATAACTACTCAAGTGTCTTCTAGTCACATTTTCTAAATTTTAAGTGACAATTTAAATTCGTCTTCGTGAAGGCTCATACGTGAATTTTCAGGTGTTCAGTTTTCCTGCCAACTCTCGGTTTGATTTCACAACACAGTCTAAATGAGGACATTCAAGAACGTTTAGCAAGAGCTCATTCCACGTACAGGGGTTAACTTGGAACCTTGTTTTGATAATGAAATAAAACTCTAGTATTAATTTTCTTTTATGATTTGGTCAGTGGTTTAATTAGCCTGTTTTTGATTTCTAGTGGCTGTGCCTTTGAGTGGCAACTAAGCATTAGTCTATCATCCCTTCGGTTTTCTTGCTGTACTCTGAAAACAACGCATCTCTATTTCCTCCTCAAGTGAACTGAATATATCTTCGTAATTCTTAAGACATATATATGCTTTATTTTGAATTGTTAGGTTTTCTAGAAAACATATAGGTATTTAGTTGTGTATCATAAAGAAGTAGCATAAATCTTATATCTCAGGTTTATATGTTTTCATGTATTTGGAAGGGAACTTGGAGCAGCACTGGAGAAGACAGTGGGAAGTAAAACATTTTCAGCAGCCTGTTGAAAGAGTAGGAAATTATGTGGGGATTAGATTTTAATTCCAAGTATTCTACATAGGCACAGGACTTTTCAGAGGCTGAAGCACAACTTACTCTGTCTAGGCTACCAGTGATTTCTATAATAACCGCAAATGCACAGTGATTGCTATTTAAAGCATAATTCAAGCTATTGAGTGCACTTGCAAAGAAAGTCTTAAAAGAGTGTGAAAAACTGTGGCCGCCTAAATGTTATGTTGTGTGTTCATGCATGTGCACACACATGTGTGGACAAGTCACAAATGAAAGAAAGGAAGTCTCAGTCAGGAGAGAGAAGAGCCTCCTGAAATGTTTCTACGTAAGGTGTTGTATTGAGTCTAAACTCAGATTGTTCCTGTTCTCCAGTTGTTTCCATTAACTTTTCAATTTTGTTTCTTTTGTTCTTGTCCTTCAGCTTCACAAAAAGGAAGCCGTTTCTTTACAATCAACCCATTTATTTGTTCATTCATTCACTTATTTATTCATGCAGGCTTTTATGCCGCCAACGGCACCAAATGGGAGGCTGAGGTACAAAGATGAATAAAGCATGGTTTCTGTTTTCTGGGCGCTCACATGCATAGATAAGTAAACAAATATATATGAAGGTACAGTGAGAGCTGTGATAGCGGTGGAGACAAGGGGCCAGACTGGGATGGGATATGTGTATGAAACTGTGTCTACGAGTGGGGGATAAGGAAAAACTGAAAAGATAAGCTGAGGTGGGTAAGAGCTGACAAGAATCTTGAGGTAGGATAGAAACATCGGGCATTCATATAATTCCTTGGGAAAAACACATCTTCAGGTCCAATTCTGTCATCTAGCACATCATTGCTTTCTGCTAAATTATCTACACGTGCTGTGTCTTCTGTGTAGTTATCCATTGTTGATTACAAAAAAGTTCAGCAGAAGAAGCTAACGGCAAAAAAGATTCAGACATACTATCAAAGACTTCCCTGCGTTATGTAACCATCTATTAACCTGCCCAGTTCAACTATTCTCCAATCCACATTTCTCCATTGAATATACAGGGATATTGCAAGAGACCGTTCAAATGCTTTGCTGTGATAAACATATATTCTGTAGTAGTTAGAATACTTTTGGCTACAAAAAAGCCCAACTCAATGGTCTTAACCAGTAATATGTATTATCTTACACGATAAGAAGTCCAGAGGCAAAAGAGCTCCAGGATTGGTTAATTCAGTTGCTCGATGAGGTAAAGGATCTGGGTTTTTCCATTATTATGCTCTGCCATCCTGAGTATACTGGATCATCCATCATTAGTGGTCACAAAATAGTTGCAGTAGTTCCAGGCATTGCACCTAGACAAAACACTGTTGAGTAAAAGAGAGTATTTTTTTCTGTGTCTTTTTAAAAAAATGTTTTAAGTAGGCTCCACACTGAGCATGGAGCCCAACCTTTGGGGCTGGAACTCATGACCCTGAGATCAAGAGTCAGATGCCTAATCAACTGAGCCACCCAGATACCCCTGTCTTTTTTTTTTTTTTTTTTATCAATAAAGAGGGCTCCACGGTGGACTTCTAGTTTGTTTCATTGATCAGAATTGCACCACATGCCTATTTCTAAGCCAGTCACTGGTAAAAGGGTTACCATGATTGGCATGGACGAATGAGCCTTTACTTCTCAGCTAGGAATTAGAATATCCTTCCTAAGCACTTGACCGTAGGAAGTAGGGCAGGCCAGTGAGACAAAACGAAACAAAAACAGGGATCTTTCAGGAAGGAAGATTAGGGGAATGGATTTTTGGTAGACAACCAAGACAGATTGCTATGCCTATGGCATACCATGTTCCAAAACATGAACATATGGTGTGGCTCCTATATAACATGATGTGTTTTACAAAACAACATACGTTACATCATTACTTTCCATGAACAGTAATTTTTCTAGTAGAAAATATGATATTTCTGCCTATCTCTACATGTCAAAAGCAATACATATAAAATTTATAGGAGATCATTTTTCTGAATTTTTCCACTATTATTTTTTTACTTACCATTCTGTTGTCTGCTAGTGATGGGTTGTAAATGACTGGCTATGGGTATCAAAGATTTTTTAAGAGTGTAATAGAAAAATCCTATCTATATCCTTCACTTTCTCATGATTTTAGCATTACATTCCTTTGATATTATGGAGCAAGACAGGTTCATTGCATTTCAGTAGTAGGTACCAAGATGAGTTATTTACACAAACCATCTCTTATGTATCAGTTTCTGCTTCTTTTTCCTGGTACAATTCTTGTACATGTCCAGCATTTAATTTGGTTGAAGGGTTTATACTGGAGACATGAGTATGCATATTGGAATATTTGCATTTTTGAAATGTGGGACCAGAAAGCCTTACATAAACGGCAAGAACAAAACAAAACAAAGAACCCCAGGCAAACAAAAATAAACACTTTAAGTGTGGTATTTCACAAATCAGTGAGTAGAGATGAGGTTGGTCTCAGCCCTTCAGAATTTATTTCGTGGAGGAAGTCTTCTCCTTCACTCATGGGGTAAGGAGAACCTTGTTGGGGATAATTATACACTGGCCAAGAAGGGCCCAGATTGTCCAGAGAACAACTGGGGTACTTCAGTGCCTCCTCCAAATTTTGAAAGAACAATTCTACACTTCGAAAGTCAATTTCTTTTTTGTTTCATTTTATGATAATGGAAATGAAAAAGTAAGCATCCAAATGATTTCAACCTCTCATTGGAAGCTGAATGGTTGCTGATTGCTCTAAACTGAATTCTATTTTATTTACCTAGTATTACTGCTGTTACTAGGAAACCATGCTTCATAGTTTAGTATTTTATTGTGAAGAATAAAATGTCCAATTATTGCAAAGGTATCTTGATGTGTGATTTAGCCTCTCATGTTTTTCTGAAAGTTCTTTTATGATGAATTAAGGGCACATATTTAATTTCTTTTCAAAATTATTTATATCAGTCTCCCCAAAGCTGATTTATATTTTACATCTTAGCCAATTTATCTGGTATTTTAAAAATATTTGCAAAACTGTTCCAGAATTGAGGAACCTCTCTAGTGAGTCACTGGATGGTTTTAAGGTGGTTGATATAGTCCTCTCTTGCCACTGTGGAGGTGTTTGGTTATAAACCCTAAGTTAAACTTCTTTGAGGAAAACTGCATGGGCCCTGAAGCATTCACTGTGATAAGAGCAAAATTTATCTGTTGTATCTGATTTGTAGTGATTTATTATTTTTACAATGTGGTATACCCTCAGAACACTACTTTCCAAAAACATATTAATTTCCATATTTCTCTTGAAATTTCCTATAATACTGCAGATGAATTTGTATGTCATTTTACAAACCTACTCTTCAGTGTCCAGAGAGTGAAACTGTACTAATATAATCACAGTAATTACATTAATATCCTAGATTTATATTGTTCTCTGCAATGAATTATCTTACTTGACTTCATGCTTGTAATAACTAGCATGGTACATGATTGAGATGATTATTCCCATTCTTACAAGTCAGAAAATAGATATATGGATGAGTTAAATGAATTTTCCAACTTCAGACAACTGGTAAGTGGTAAAACTGGGATTTGTATTCAGTTTTTCTGACTTGAAATTCGGTGCAGCTTTCTGTCTACTTGCACAATACTGTTACTGTGTGTTTAATGTCTGCTTGCTTATCTGGGTTCTCTGAATTATGGCGAACAATGTTTCTTGTTGTAGAAATTTTATCTGAAATGTTTATTTTTAATCACTGACAACAGAAATAGATTTAATTCAAATATTTATTGGGTGCTTACAAAATGCCAGGTCCTGTATTAGGTTCTTGTATATGCATTTCACCTATATTATACCATTTAGTACTTTTAAGGGATCTTCCAGTTCCCTTCCAATCCCAAGAATGTTTAATTGTTGAGGGTCTGCTATGGAAGACACATGTTTGTAGAGGCTCTAACTTCTCCAGATGATGAAGTTAGTTAGGTTTTAATATTTAGTGTGCTTAGAAGTTAGGTCAGCAGCTCTAAACTTTATAATTTAAATGACCTCTTTGAAGAATTCTGTTAAGATTTATAGATAGACTTTTTTTTATCTATAAGTTTATATTATTAAACCCTAAATTTCTTATTCTTAGTTTCTGTGTTTGGAGTTTTATTAAATGTTTAAAAATAATCTGCAACGGAAGTTACAATGGCATTGAACACTTACATGTTAGTCCATGAATAAAGATTGAATCAGGGCTTGAATTTGGCTATTTGGCTTTCATTTGCCTCATTTGTATTGAAAGATGTACTGATTTTCAAAATATTAACAATAGTCGTGTCTTTTCCAAATGGTTAAGATGACTGTGTGATTAATACCACTTTTTAGGTCCAGCGGCATATCCTCAGCCATAGAAGCACACTACATTTTAGCCAATATATTTAAAATTTGAATTTGGTTCCTTGCTGTTAGGCTACTAAGGCAGGAAGAACAAAGTCAGGGATTCAGAACCTTTAGTACTAATGAAGGTAGCCATTAGGAATGAAAACATTAAAGAACATTATTTTAGCAATAATTAGGAGCTACTGACCATCACAATAAATGGTCCTGTTAGCTACCTCAAAAGGGATGTTATTATAATCTGCCAGTTCATGGGTGTTTGTGTGTCTGTGTGTGTGTGTGTGTGTGTGTGTGTGTGTGTGTGGTCATATACTATGATTTGACTCCCTATAAACAGATTTCATAGGAAATAGCTATCTGCCCCTTTGCAGCATTGTTGTTGCAGATACATTAACCTTGACCAATTAATGCACACAACAGAGAAAAGGAAATGATCAAGACTATGCTAATCATGGTTGCAATGTTTTTCTAGAAATGGGATTGAGAAGATGTCAATAAATAGTTATTGAACTCCTGCAATTTATTTAATTCATTCAATAAATATTTCTAAGGAACTATTGGCTACCAGTCACTTTATTTGACCTAGGGAAAACAATAATGAATAACAAAATGTCTTCTAACTTCAAGGACCTTTTAGTTTGGTGTGGGAAAGACAGACACATAAAATAATAAAATAAAATAAAATAAAATAAAAAATACAGTAAAGTATTAAAAGTAAGTCACCATTACCAAATCAGTTTATTCCAGGAATTCAAGAGGATTCAGTAGTTGAAAATACCTTAATTTAGTTCACGGGATTAATATACCAAAAGAAAAAAAAACAAGTCACCCTCACTGATGTTGAAAAAGCATTTGATAAAAATTCAACGTTTAATTTTGGTAAAATGTTTTAGTAAAATAAAAATAGAGGGATACTTCTTTAACATCATAAAACCTACATATGTCAACACTAACTCCATTGTTACACTTAATTGAAGCATTAGAAGCATTCCCATTCAAGTCAGGAATAAACAAAAAAATCGTCACACAAAGACCATTATTATATATCATTGTTCTGGGTGGTTCTACCAATGCAATAAGACTAAGAGAAAACTAGAATATAGTAGAAAGGGTGCTATGACATTTTCCAGGCACAAGTCTTAAGAAACTAGCAACTATCTCTTCCTGTCTCTTGGATATGCACTCTTTGTACCCAGCCACCATGCCATCAGGAAGCCTAAGCCAACTGCACATCCAGGAGGCCCACATAGGCCCACAGCCCAGATGAGCCCTTAGATGGTGGCTAGCACCAATTTGTCATCTTGAAAGTGGGTCTTCCAGATTCTATTCAAGCAGCCCCGAATGATGCTGTGAAGTGAAAATGAACGATCTCTTCTAAGCCCTGCCCCAACTGAAAATTTGTGAGCAAAATTAATGTTTGCTATTATTTTAAGCCACTAAGTTTTGAAGTGGTTTATTAATGCTGTAATGGATAATCAGAATGGGTTTTTGTACCTAGATGTGGGCACCGCCATAACAAAACCCTAAGACATGTGGACTGGCTCTGGGACGGTGCCGTAGTCAGAAGCTGAAAGGGCCCTGAGGAAAATGTCAGCAAAATCCTCAAATATGTCAAGAGAAATGTCAGCAGAATTCTGAAAGGCCTAGTGGGATGGAGGTGAGGGAATACATCACAGTAAGAACATTCTTTCCCAAACTGTTTATATCCAAGAAAAGAAAATTAGTTTGAGGCTTCTCTTCGGTGGTGAAGAGCAGAAACAATGTTTGGTTACTGAGCAAAAATAGCCTACCTTCACTTCATTCCTGATTTTGGACAGCAATTTTGGGCTCTTCAAAATAGTTTCACATAGATGATCCTATTTTATACTTTAGACAACCAGTTGAAGTATGTGAGTCAGGCATTACTCTACGATCCCATTTTGAGATAGGCAGATCAAGAAGCAAAGCCACACAGTGATCTAGCATCTGGCTCCCATTAGTCCTGCTTCCAGAGGGGGGCTTCCCACTGTGGGTGGTCATGGAGCCCTTTGCTATCACTTGCTCAGGGGCTAGGATGGTTGCCGGAACCAGAGGACAACAGACCTGACTCAGTCTTTGACTGCATCTCAGTACTTCTCTCAGAACACGCATTCTGGGAGAAACAGAACACTGTGGTTATATGAACTTATTTTTCTTTCCTGTCATAGCTCTTTATATTCTGAGTGTAGTTCCAAATAAATGTTTCAGGTTCTGGAGGGTTGGTTTTGGCTCCAAGAACTTCAATATTTGATGAGTTCGGAAACTGAGAAGCTGATAAGAAACACATCTAACACAAGTTGCTATTAGATTGCTTTTATACTGTCTCCCTAAATATCATACGTAAAGGTGAACCTGGATACAATTCACTGGTGCAATTACATGCACCATTTTTTTAGATAGGAGGAACCCACAGAGGAGTATAGCAATAATTTGTGGATGGGACTTTAAAACAGTCACCTTTTGCAGGGCACCTGCTTCTTTAAGACAGTTGTAAGAAGACTACAGGCTACTTTTTCACTTCTGAAGTCATGCAAATATGGTAGTTATAAGATTTTTAAAAAGATTTTATTTGTTTAGAGAGAGCGAGTGTGCACACATGTGCAAGCACAAATGGGGACAGTGGCAGCGGAGAGGGAGAGAGAGAATCCCCAAGCAGACTCACTGCTGAGCACAGAGCCTGACGTGGGGCTCGATCTCACGACTTCTGAGACATGACCTGAGCTGAAATCAAGAGTCGGATGTTCAACCGACTGAGCCACCCAGATGCCCCATTACCCAAGATGTTTAACCATAGTGCAAGATATCAAGAAGTTTGAAATAAGGAAGAATAAGAGGTAACTTTTTGATCTTTGGATAATCAGGAAACTACAAGACAGTTTCTGAACTGAACTATATTAATCTCCTAAGTTTTCTGCTTTACTTTAAAATTAGGCCATGTCTTCTCCAGGTCCCTGACTTCCCAGGGTATTCCCATTCTGAGTGTTTTTCTTCCAGTGAACACTGGGCTCACTTATGGATTTATTTTTATTATTTAAAAAATCCAAATTGAATCATGAATCACATGTATGGCAGTCTTCTGTCTTAAAGAAGCAGCACCAGCATACCTGAGGCCCGGCTGAGCAGAACTCTGGCCTCAAAGCAACAGAGATGCAGCAGAAATAGGAACATAAGCCCTCAGAAGGGAAGCCTATGCAGTAAACGTGGCCAGATGATGGTGCCAATGCGGAGCACTTTGTAAACTATAAAATGTTCTACAAATATGCATTGTTAAATAAGTTAGTCTCAATGAGATGTTCTGAAAGTCCAGGCAATGTTTATGTATTCTGGAGCCAACTCTCATGTATGCTAATATTGCAGTGAAGACCAAATATGAACACAACCACCATCAGTGGTGTCAACTATATCAGATGAATAAAGTGGTGGCATTTGCCAAAAAGCACTGAAGGGCAATATGCCATTTTAAGTCTATTTAAGCAAAAAGTCAACAAAATACATCAGTCACCCGCAAAATCTGTGAAGAGATTGCTTGTCCAGCTTTTGCAGATTAGGAAATGAGATGAAGAAAGTTTACTAGAGATTTTCACGTCCTGCTGCCTCACTGTTGCCTGGCCCCTCTGGATAGACCTGCTTCCTATGCAACCACGCTCTCCCTAGCTACAGGTATTGGGCCAACGTAAATGCCAGGCGTAGGACTGGTCTACTCACTGCTTGCCCATGACATAGGACTCCAGTAGATTGGTCTGGTAGGAAGGGATTAGCTACCTGATTTTTCCTCTCTGGACTTGGAGCCAAAAATTAAAAAAAAAAATCCAGCAATAAGTCACTGACTTAAGGATCTATAGGCCTAATGAGGAAGCTGTCATTTATGGTCATGCTTAAGAGGGGCACCTGAGTGGCTCAGTCGTTAAGCGTCTGCCTTCGGCTTGGGTCATGGTCCCAGGGTCCTGGGATCGAGCCCCGCATCGGGCTCCCTGCTCTGCAGGAAGCCTGCTTCTCCCTCTCCCACTCCCCCTGCTTGTGTTCCCTCTCTCGCTGTGTCTCTCTCTGTCAAATAAATAAATAAAATCGTAAAAAAAAAAAAAAAAAGATGGGTAAGCAGAGGAATCTGAACAACAGAAAGGAAAATGACAGATGCATTCCAAGAAGCACAGATACGCTGAGACAAATGGAAGTTAGAAAGTGGTTTCTCCTAAAGTTACCTTGAATTCTACCCATCCTTTTGCCTGGGTGTAGTTGTGGTTTTTTGGTTTTTTGTTTTTTGGGGTTTTTTGGTTTCCTCTGAAGCCTCACTTAATCTAAAATAGATTCTCTTTCTTACTTAAGAGAGTTTGAGTGAGTTTTGATTTATAAGAGCCTTAAATGAAAGAGTTTATTGCTGGAGATTGTACAGATAATAACTGGAGGTAAAAATCAGGTATGCACGATTGTTAGACTCTCTCCCAGCTATAAGCTCCTCTTTTTGCCCAAGAACCTTCTCATTATTTACAAGGAACCTCCTGAAAGGCTCAAAGAATGGGTCAGATTTTGTGGCTTTCAAGCACCATGGCACTCCATTAAAAGAGAAAGCTGGAGGCAACCTTCCAATTAAGGCAGGTAGGCAGCCACCTACTTTGTTAATGGATGTTGCTGTTTCATTAGTTTAAAGGTAAGTATAATTTAGATCAATGCCTTGAAGAGAAATTGTAAATTATCACTTGGAGAGCTTTGCATTCTCTTCAAAGAGCAGCCCCTATCTTCATTGTAACAACCCTTGCTCTTTATAGAGACTATGCCTCTAGTGACAATTTACGTATAACATCATAGTCTCCCGTATCACTTTTGTTGTAATGCAATCCAGTTCATGTTTATTCTATCTTACAATTAACTTGGGGACACAAGGAACAGTTTAACCACTAGAATGAATTAAATCTGTAAGAAATTTTTCATCTTCAGGAAATTTATTCTGAAAAGAATTTATTCTTTAAATTCCTGACATAGTTGAATCAAAGATTTGAGGATACTAAAGTCATTGTCAGTTATCACCAGGGAATGCATTTAGAAATATTTTTCAATTTGGTGATAACAAAAGAAATTTGACATACATTTAAAAACTGTCAGTTTATCATTTTGTGGTTATTACCAAGGATAAAATACATTGTATTTTTAAATGGCAGAGTGTGTTATAAAATCAATTTTGCCATTGTCTTTTGGGTATTGCAAATACAAAGACCATATTAAAGTAAGGGATTTATATAATCTTTATAAAGAATTCTGGGATAAAGCAGATACATGAATTTGTATGACATATACACCAGATATCTGTCTGTCAGGTTTTGTGGATGAATGGTAGAAACATTCTGATGTCTTTAATCACCTCTCATGCCTTTCCATCCATCATTTTGAAGATGGTGTGGATGATGACCATGTTCTGTTGTTGAGAATGGCTACATTCTCTGGTGTTCACAGAGGTGTTCTGCTTCAATGTTTAAAAGCATTACATTAAAATTCAACATATGAAGTGTGATTTTACTTGAATTTAAAGAAGAAAAAGAAACTGAAGTGAAACTTATGAGTTTTCTCTACTTCAGATAAATGATTTTCTCCTTTTCCTAACAAGTGCTACCGTGTCCTCAGAGATTCTTCTGGCTCTGGTTCAAGATAGAGGACTAATCATTTCTTTATATGTGTTTTTCCCTAAATTCCATGAAGATGCTAGTTAAAACATATAAAAGGGTATAGAGTCTTCATAAGTAGAGAAGAAGGTGATGTAGTTTGGGGCAACAGGTTAGTCAACAGGTTAGTCAATTTGGTAGAGAATTTCTAGAAGACTGAAAAAAGATGGGGTTATGTAGAGCAATAAACTAGACTGGAGAGCTCTTCATGCCAAATATGTGCTGAAGTCTGAAGTAGAGAATTATCCCTTGAGAGAAAGAACAGTTCCTCGAGCAGTCTTGGAGACATGATATAGCCAGAAAGAAAGGTGAAGGACGGAACCACTGAAATGACTGCTTGACTACCTTTCCTTCCTGTTCTCACCATCATCAATATACAAACAGAGTTCCTGGCCTCATCTGTTTACCCTCAGGCTAAATTGCTCTATTGAGGTGTGGGACTGGCGTAGGCAAACAGGATAGAGCCCTCATGAGTTCAGCCTGATGAGGGGGGCTGTGTGGGTTGGTAGGGTTGCGTGAAAGCTTGCTTGCCACCAGCCCTTCCATTAAAGGAGACAGACTTTAAGATAAATACATACATACATACATACATACATACATACATACATACATAAATTGCAGAGATACAGTATCCTAGCTGCCTTCATTCATAAATATAAATGGGTATCTCAGGATTGCCAGACATTTGAAGAAATAGCACAGAGGAGAAACAGTAAAAACAAAGTGGTCAAAAGAAAAACAGACAAATCGTGGATAGAGGGTAATTTTAAAAATCATCTATTCCATTTTCATTCAACAAATGTTTGTTAAATATCCAATGTCTTCTAGATGCTATTGTAAGCACTTGAGACACATCAGTGAATAAAACAAAGATCTCTGGCACATGGATCTTATAGTCTAGCAGGAGAGACAAACAATACATAAATAATAAACACAATAAATATGGAATTTAGGAAGGATGGTAAAGATGAAAATAGAACTGAGTGGGCAGAATAAGTTATAGTTTTAAATAGAGTAGTTAAGGCAGGCTTTATTGAGACGAAGTTACAGTTTTAAATAGAGTAGTTAGGGCAGGCTTTATTGAAAGGATGACAACTGAGCAAAGAATTGAAGTCAGGGAGGTAAGCGAAGTGAAAGAACCCTCTAGGATGCTGAAAGAGCCCTCTAGGATGATGAAACAGCCAGGGCACAGACCCCAACACAGGAGCACATCTAGTATCGTTCAGGTAAAAAAGACCTATCACTTCCTTTGCCAGCACAGGGCTGAGGCAGAGAAAGACCAGAGTAGGAGTAACCCAGGCCATATCTTGTAAGGCTTTTGTCCACCATTGTTAAGAGCTTTGACTTTTACGGTGAGTGAACTGGGAAGCCCTTGAAGGAAAGGGAGCAGAGAAGTAACAGGATCTGACTTGGAATTTAAAAGGATCTTTCAGGCTGCTGTGGCCAAGGGCGGGGGAAATGTAGAAGCCAGAGACCAGGCCATTCAGAGGCTGTGGCTGAAATCCGGGCAAGACATGATGAGGAATCGGACAGGGGTGTTGGTAGTGGGTGAGAAGTGATCGTAATTTAGAGTATATTTTGGAAGTAGAAAGGCAAAGGAAAATTATTACCTCTTTAAGAGGCTACAGTGGCTTGATGAAGGAAGTCCAAGTTCAGTAACCAGGTGATAGGAGCTAACAGAAGACTAAAAAAAAACTTTACCTAAACAAATAAACAAACAAACAAATAAATAAAAGGTAATAATAATGCGAACACTCAAGCGGATGCAATAAGATCACAGTAGAAGATTTTCAGGGTATAACCCCGCCCCCTCATAATTTTCCAAAATTATAAATTTGCTAGATGAACTGAAAAAGAGACCACCTATTGCCCAGAGTTCTGGAATACAAATGAAAGAAGTATCTCACTATGCAGAGAAAAAAAACCACAAAGAGGTAGAATCTTTAGATTTAGAAAGTGGATTCATTTAGTTTCAGGCTTAGAGTGAGGAAGGGGATAAAATGAGGTATAGCTTCCTCCTATTATTCTCCATGATTCCCCCTGACCCTGGGATCTCGTGCTTCCAGTAACAATGACTATAAAACTCACTCTGGCTTGTGAGTCCTTCAATGTCAAAAATGCTGTAGCCTTCTGAAACAGCAGGTCTCCAGGCTTTTGTGTTTGCATCATACTTTTGAGTATTGGACTTTTTTGGGACACAGTTGAGAGATTTACATATTTGAGATGGGATATTTGCAAGGTATTACCCCGGTTATTTATTGTTCTCATGGAGATCAATCTTAGCGTCAAAACTAGTAGGGTGGCCAGACATTCTGTGCCTCCTGATGTGCTGCAATATGAAATTCACAGCATTGCCTACAAAGTAATCTTGCCAAAAATGCTTAACTGAAATTTATCAAGTTCTTAGTTGTAACTTCTGTCTTTCAGAAAATACAAGGTAAAGGAAAAAGTTAAAAGATGCCGTTATCCTCCCTTCCCATAGTCCATCATTGTGATACTGCCTTTCCCTGTACCCCCAAATCCCTCTACCTTACTTCTCTTCAGTACTCGCCTGGCAAAAGCCTGCTTTGGTGAAATCCAATCCTCCATCCTCTGGGCCAACTACGAGCCTACGTCTGAGCACCTGCTTATGGCTGGTAGAAAGCACACAACCATGCCAACGGGTTTCATTTTAATCTCTGACCACAAACCTCAAGTGAGCCCTTGGGACTCCTTGGCAATTGCACTCTCCTCAAACCTCCAAAACCACTTTCCTCTGCCTTACTATCAGCTGATCAGCTGGCTTCTTATTTTACTGAGAAAATAAAAGCAGTCATTAGGGAACTTCCTCATCTCCCCACCACAAAATCTACTCTTCTACCTGCATCTTTACCACAAGTTCGGCCTGCTTTCCTCAAGGGTGAATAAACTTACCCTGTTCTTACCTAGGGCCAACTCCTTCCTCCTGTGTATGGGACCCATCCTCGATCAGTGCTTAAGGACTTTGCTCCTGCATCTTTCCTTCCTTCTCATGTATCAGATTTACCCATAAATTGAATCAGCACCAAGAAGGCTCCCTCCGTCCTGTTGCTGTGCTCCATATTACAGCAAAATATCAGGAAAGCCTTGTTCAAATTCAGTGTTATCAACCTATTAACCTCCCATTTTTCCCACCCTCAGCCTGAAATAAAGAGAATAACAAAGTGAACATTTACGTCCCCACTCCCCAGCTTCAGAAGTAAAATATTCCAAATACACTTAGAGCTCTTTTATATCTCTCCTGGATCACATCCTCCTCCCTGGCCTCAGAGAGAGCCAATGTGGCACCCGTGAAAACTAGACTACCCAGATCCCCAGCTTCAAAAGCATAGCGGTGATGATCCCAGATGATTCTCCTCTGAGTTAACCACTGTCTTTGCTTCTCCCAGGCTGTGCCCAGCAATAACTGAGTTTGGTGGGATATAGGTTCAGGCCCATTCATTTGTGAGGCAGGACTTCTTTAGTAGATGACTCTGACTTAAGGACTCCTCATTGGCCTGGCCACAACATTCTGTTTTTCTTTTTTTTTAAATTCAATTAATTAACATACACTGTATTATTAGTTTCAGAGGTAGAGGTCAGTGATTCATCAGATGCTTATAATACCCAGTGTTCATTCCATCAAGTGCTCTCCCTAATGTCCATCACCCAGTTACCCCATTTCACTCCCCTTCCCTCCAGCAACCCTTACTTAGTTTCCTGTGATTAAGAGTCTCTTATGGTTTGTTTCCCTCTCTGGTTTTCTTTTTCCCTCCCTTCCCCTGGCCACAATATTCTTAAATACTACTGCTCTCTGAGCTCTTCCCACCCAATCCTTCTTGCCCTGTTTCCTTTCACAGGTGTCAACCCTGGGTTGTGGTGTGAAGTTTTCCTGCCTACTTCTGCTCCTTCCCCTTTACCCTTCACAGCAATTTTCCCTAAAAAGTCTCTTGCCATCTAATCCCAGCTTGGTGTCTGCTTCTTGGGTGGCTGGGGAGATGGTGGGCGGGTGAGAACCAAGGCAAACACAGACACTGTCCTGATTTTGGTATTCATTAGTGTCGTGCCTCTCCATCTCTCTTTTATATATTCATATACTTTTTACGTTATTAAACTTTGTGCATAGTTTTTTTTTTGGTAACTTGCTCTTTTTCTGCACAGGGACATTGGTTTAGAATTTATCTTGTTGAAATATGTAGCTCACAATTCATTTTTACTGCTGTATTAATACATTATATAAATATGCTATAATTTATTCATTCACTCTCCTGTTAATGCACAACTATATTGTTCTGACGTTTTGTTATTGTAAGTTACAGTGAACACTATTTTGTGTGTCTCCATTGCACACTCCTGTAAGAGTTTCTTTGGGATATATAGGAGTTAAATACTGAGGCATAGTATATGCACATCTCTGACTTGACAAGATAATGTCAGATTCTCTCCAAAGTCGTTCCAATTTTTCTCTCCTACTAGCAGTGAATGAGATGTTCTTGCTTCTCTACGTTCTTGTCATCTCTTGAAAATGTCAGATTTTTTGGTTTTTGCTAATATGGTGGGTGAAGTTATCTTAGTATGGTTCTAATACACATTTTCCTGATTACTAGTGAGGTAGAGCATCGTATTATATGTTTACTGGCCTTCTGGCTGTCCTCTTCACTGAAATATTTATTTAAAGCTTTTGCCCATTTTTCTTCTATATTGTTTTTCTTATTGACATTGGAATTCATAATATATTCAGGATATTATCAGTTCTATTGATTGAAAATACATTATTCTGGGCTGTGACTGTCTTTTCACTTTGTTTATGGCATCTTTTGAATTACAGAAGTTTAAAAATTTAAAATAGTCAAACATTTCAATCTTTTCCTTTATGTCTCTTTCTCTCCCCACGTCTCTCTCTCTCTCTCTCTCTCTCTGTGTGTGTGTGTGTGTGTGTGTGTGTGTGTGTGTCTGCTTCCCTCTCTCCCTCTTTTTTCCTTTTATGTGCTTAGTTTCAGAAATTCTACTGTATCTTAAGATCGTAAATATATTCTCACAATTTATTCTAGAAGAGTTAAAATTTGTCCATCACATCTAGGATTTTAGTGCATCTGGAATTGATTTTTGTATATAGTTAGGTAATAATCCAGTTCATTGAGTCTATTTTCCACACAACAATTGCAACATATTTTTTCTAAACAGAGATACAGTCTAGTGATTCTCTTGCTCAAAACTTTCTGATGACTTCTTATCCCACTTTGAATACAACCAAGTGTCTTACTTTGTCCTATAAGGTCTCACATGGACTGACCCTTGGTGACTTTCCAACCTCATCTTCTGTCACCCCTTTATTTATTCTATTCAAGCCATACTGACCTATTAACTATTCTTCAAACATTCCAAATTCGTGTCTACCTCAGAGCTTTACTATTTCCTCTGCATGAAATGTTCTTTTTCCTCGGGTATTTTCATGAATCTCTTCCTCCATTAATGTAGATCCCTACTCAAATATTAATTTATCAGAGAGGACTTCCCTGTCAGTTCTATATAAAATTCCTGTCCCCTCCCTACTTCCTCTTACCTTGCTTTATTTTGACTCTCTGAACTATATTTTGTCTAGTTATTTATTGTTTGTTTTCTCAGACAAAATATAAGTTCCTTGAGGGAAGGTGCTTTCTATACTTCTGCATTGCTAGTACCTAGGGAAGTACCGGGAGCATAGTAGGGCCTCAGTCAATATTTGCTGAATGAATGAATGAGTGACATCTCGTGGGACTTACAAAAATATCTACAATTTATTTCATTGGACCTGTTTGCTTTTCAGGTCTGTGTCACAATTTGAGTAGAGCAATTTCCTATCCTGTATAAATTTATAGCAAAATTCCCACCTGTTTTAGTAAACACACACTTTTTCTTTAGTCACGACTGGATGATAACTCTTATCTCTTTATTCACAGCAAGTTTTATCTTTGAAGTCCAGTCTGTTGCATTGTCTCACAATCTTTTTAACCCAACATTTTATTTTATATAAAGCACTTTGACTGGAAAAAAAGAAAAGTTCACTCAATGGTCACATTTAGTGGCACACCTGAGAAGAGTTGGCTATCTAGAATGTGATGTAAAGGAAAATAATCTCAATGGTCAAGTCTCATTTCTGAGGGTGTTAAGACCATACAACTGAATATGAATGTTTTATCACCCAAAACCACACTGCAGCGAGTGTCTTCATTTTTGGCTTTAACTTGGTTGTCTGGGGCCAATGATCTTGGTTGATAGAAGGAAAATCTCCAGGTGGTCTCTTTGATTTATAGACTTCATGCCCTTAGCATTGGCTGTCTTTGTAATCATTTTGTAGTTGGCCTGCATATTTACTTGCACTATGACTGAAATGTACAAAGAAAATGTAATTGGTTCCTAAACACTACTTCCTAAAACAGATCTAATCATCGTCATGAACCCTACAGTGTTGCAGAGAAAGTCTTAAACTTGCCATGAGTGATTTCTCAGTGTTTCATCGGATATTATGTATAGAGTGGTGGCTCTGTGTCTGGAGCATGAATTAATTATGGATTTTTAAAAAGCATTTGCTATTAATTCATTTTATAAATGATTGAGAAGGCTGTGGCTTGTAGATAAATGTTCAGATTTCTTCCCTCTGAGTGGATGTATTTATGGTGGTTCGGTGTGTTAAGTCTTTGTGTTTCCCTCCAGGTCCTTGCTTCCTTGAGGTGGGCTTGCCCTCCATCTGCCTTGGCGCCACAATGTTAGATGGAAAGCCAAAAGAGAAGCCAGACTTCTGATTATAGGAGATCCAAAAGTCTTACTATCTTATATTTGAAAGCAATAGTATTACAAATATTTAATTGTATTTTATTAAAATACCATGCTAGGTGTCTTGCTGATTTAACATCTACTCTATATCAAGGAGGAGCTAATAAAATTGCATCAAAGAGCTGTTGTGAGGATTCAAATAAGAAGAGCAATGGACAGAGCCTGGGAAAAGGCCTGGCTAATAGAAACTGGCTCAGCACTGGCTCATTGCCTCTCTTTCCCTGGGAGAGTAATGGAATTTTCTTTTCCCCCTAAAGCATGACTTGTTTTAATTATAGATGTTTTAAAAATGTTTGTTATTAATTCCTTTCTATAAATGATTAAAAAGGCTGCCTCTTTTCTCTGTGCACTTAGTTAAAAGCTTTTCATCCTTAATGTAGACTCTACAGAAGGAAATGTTTGAAAGAGCAATCGTGTGCAGGAGATGCCAAGAAGCTATTACTGGTTAAGTAAAATGATACTCAATGTTATTAAGATCCACGTGGTATATGAGCATCATCTCACCAGATCACCACAATTCTTTATCGGTTAGAAAGTAAATGCCTTATTTTCAATATGGAGAAAACTGTGAAAGAAGTTACATGCTTTTCCCCAAATCAAGGCAAATGGAATATTAGAACAGTATCTCTCCTCGTTGATTTATAATCTGGTGTTCTTTGCTTCTACAATCTCTTGTACTTTGCCTCTACAGGAAAAATATTGAATTTGGCCCATGTTGGAGCTAAATGGGAAAGCAGATCATTATAATTATTTTGCAATTTGGGGCGGGGTGGTGCTTATTTTGATTTTGATATTTAATAAAAGCGAAGAAAATCTGTAACTATCACAAGGAAGGAGTGCTTGACATAATTTCCAGGACTTGTACCCACCCACTTCCCCAGGCACTTCATTAAAAGCATTTTAAACTTAATGTAGGCTACAGAAGAAAGTGTTAGAAAGAGGAATCATGTACAGGAGATGCCATTAAGTTATTACTAAAGAACAGCTCCAGGAAAATTGAAAGTACCTGCCTTCTAGAAATTGTAGAAGAAGTGAATGTATTTTGCCCTCTCTTAGTTGAGAATAGTCAATGCTAGACACTGAGATTTCCTAAGTGGTTTGATTTTTTTTTTTTTTTTTCCCTGCTGAGTGGGAGTAAACTGGGCTGGAAGGACAATTGTGGTGTGTGGTTAATTCTTGGAGGAAAGACTGTTAAACTATGGTTAAAAGTTAGGTCAGATATTGAGATAAAGATTCAGTGTTGCTGCCTTTCCTACAGCATGGAGTAGAGATTGAATTCCAATGACTAGAGTGGGTCACTCGTTAGAGTAATTCAGTATTTATTCACTAGTCAATCATGTGTTCAGTCCTTCAACAGGTACCATGCTAAGTGCTGAGGATATCAAATGAGACATAAGCTCTTCCTCTAAGAATGAGTTTCTGTGTGTGCCAAAGTTTATCTGGAAGAGAAGAGGTTAAGGTATTAAAAGAAGATATCGCTTTTCTGAAGTAGAAACCGTTATGGCCTCTGGTTGCATAGATAGGATTTTTGATAAATGAAAAGTCAAATCTGGACCCTTTTGGCCAATCCAAGGGGTATAGTAGGTACCCTCATGGTCCAAAAGAGAACACCTCCTGATTGAAGATGCTGAATCAGGTAAACAGAGAACATTAATCATGTGCCTTGAATTTACATCTCAACTAAGGTAACTTCTTAGAGCAAAGAGAGTAGAACATATTTTGGAGTGACCACTCCAGCAGACTTTGGGCTCATGGAAGAACTTAGTATTAGAATATATCTCATATCCAAGCCAGTAAGTGATAAAGAAGGATACTTACTATGGCATATATTAGATGGTTATTAGTGTCTATAGATAATACAGAAACTTTGTTTCATTTTTAGTTCTAGTGAAAATATCCTTCTGAAAAGTCTGGGAGATTTCCTTCGGTTTTTGAGTAGGAGCTTGGTCAAAAGCCAAGTATGACACTATCACACATGTGTGACACAGAATTTTATAAGGAAAATCAGAAAAGTGCATTATATAAAAAATTTCATAAATTTCTATTCATTGTTCCATCTATCTATCCATTCATTCAAAGGATATTTACCAACCATCTTCTCCATTCCAGACAGTGTGCCTACTACTGAAGACATAGCATAGATACACCCTACCTTAAGAAGTGTATAGGCCCAGGATTGAAGAAAAAAAATATTATGGAGCTTCTTTCTCTCAAGGTCTATCTACTGGGGTACAGTTTAGATTTAGGGTCATGATATTCACAAAACACTGTTTCTCTTTGTCCTGCCACAGTCTGCTTTGTGAGAACTCACAGTCACCCCCTAAGAGCTCTGCACAACCTCAAGGGTATCTTGGAAAGGGTATCTTTGGAAATCTTCCAAATTCCATATAGAATTTACAGTTTTCCCCTCTTCTCTAGAGTCTGGTGACAAGGTCTTCCATATCTGCAAAAGGTTAATAGTGGCAACTCTGTTCCCTATCATTTTCCTCATATCTCCAACAACTACCCACCCTTCTCCCTTTTCTTCTGATCTCTCTGAGTAACTAGAAGCCATCATCAGAGGACTCCTTCATCTTTCCAAAACCAAATCCATCAGTCTCTTAGCAATGTTATTATGGATGGACCCCCCTGTTCCTACTTAAAGCCAACTTCTCCACTTGAACTCTGGATCCTATGCTCCCATCCCCTTCTATCTACTCAAGGGCTTGGTTCTAGTAATTATTTCTTTTCTCTCCTGAAATTATGCCTCTGTCTTAGATCATTCCCTACAGCATGCAAAGTGCATAGAGCACAGCCTCTGCCCAGTAAGGGCTCAATGCATATGGTTGTTAGTATTATTATTGCCATCATTATCACTCTCTCCTTCAGGCTCATCCATACTAAGCTTTGTTATAGTGATTCAGGCCTTCCCATTTCAGGTCTTAGAAAATTCACTCCAGAGAGTGTCACCAGGACCAACATTTAGGCACCCAAGGATAAGGGGAATAAAACAAAAACAATAACAGTCAGTATTTTCTGCCTTTTTGTGAATATTCTTTAAAGAATTATACAGAAAGACAGAATGAGCTGACACCTCAAGATATCTGTGCTTGCATTGTGGTTAATGGGGAGGACCCAACAGAAAAGATGTAATTTTAAGTGTTGCCCTCATAACAATTTATTTGGAGGAATCCTAAAAATGCAATAGTAAAATAGCTCAAAACTTTTAGCGTATCATACAGCATGGCGACTATAGTTAATAATACTGTATTGCATATTTGAGGGTTGCTAAGAGAGTAGATCTTGAAAGTTTCATCACAAAAAAAGCATTCTGTAATTATATATGGTGATAAATGTTAACTAGAGTTATCTTGGTGATTGTTTTGAGATATATACAACTATCAGATCATTATATTGTACACCTGAAACTAATATAATATTGTATGTCAATTATACCTCAATAAAGATAATCCTTACCTGGCCATAGCAACCTCTTTCTAGATATGACACCTGAGGCAAGATAAACAAAAGCAAATATAAACTATTGGGACTACATCAAAGTAAAAATCTTTTGCATGGCAAAGGAAATAGTCAACAAAACTAAAAAGCCTACTGAATGAGGAAAGATACTTGCATACAACATATCTGATAAAGGGTTTTTATAGAAAATTTAAAGAACTTATACAATTCAACACACAAAAAAACAAATAATCCAATTAAAAATGGGCAGAAGACATGAACAGACATTTCTCCAAAGAAGACATTTCTCCAAAGATGGCTAACAGGCACATGAAAAGATGCTCAACATCACTCATCATCAGGGAAATGCAAATCAAAGTCACCTCGCATCTGTCAGAATGGCTAAAATAAAAAATGCAAGAAATAACAAGTGTTGAAAATGTGGAGAAAAAGGAACCCTCGTGCACTGTTGGTTTGGAATGCAAACTGGTTCAGGCAATGTGGAAAATAGTATGCCGTTTCCAGAAAAGTTAAAAATAGAATTACATTATCATCCAGTAATCGCACTAATGGGTATTTACCCCCAAAATATAAAAACACTAATTCAAAGGGATACATGCACCCCTATGTTTATTGTAGCATTATTTACAACAGCCAAGCTATGGAAGCAGCCCAAGTGTCCACTGATAGATGAATGGATAAAGAAGAGGTGGTGTGTATATACATGGAATATTATTCAGCCATAAAAAGAATGAAATCTTGCCATTTTCAGCAACATGGATAAAGCTAGAGAGTATAATGTTAAGTGAAAAAGTCAATCAGAGAAAGACGAATACCATATGATATCACTCATGTGGTATTTAAGAAATAAAAAGGAAATAAAAAGATAATATAGGATAAAATTTAAAAAAATAAAAGGAATAAAAGGGAAAAAAAGAGAGAGAGAGACAAACCAAGAAACACTTTTTTTTTTTTTAAGATTATAAGTAATCTCTACACCCATCGTGGGGCTTGAACTCACAACCCCGAGATCAAGAGTCACATACTCTACCAATTGAGCCAGCCAGGTACCAACAGGCTCTTAACTATAGAGAACAAACTGATGGTTGCCAGAGGGGAGGTAGGTGAATAGATGGATTAAATAGGTGATGGGGATTAAAGAGTACACGTAACATGATGAGCTCTGAATAATGTACAGAATTGTTGAACCACTATATTGTATACCTGAAACTAATATAACACTGTATGTTAACTATACTGGAATTAAAATGAAAAACTTAAAAAAGTTGCAATTTTAACAAAAAAATCCAATCAATTGAAGTGTACATTATATTTATCAATGCAAAAGTAAAATGCAAGAACAATTAATGATAATTTTTTGTTAATTTTCTGGACAAATTTAAGAGTTTTAAATAGTTAAATAGGAAAATAAATCAATATTTAATGTAAATATTAAGAGATGGTGTGTAGGATATGAGTTTTTAAAAAAATTATCTTCTAAAGCCAATAAATATTTATAAAATTTAAATATACAAAGCAGAATAATGGAAATTAGATATCAGAGTTCTAATCTTTGTAAAATTATCTGGTGTTCTGTATTTATGATTTTATTTTATATTATTTTATTTTTTAAAGATTTTATTTATTTATTTGAGAGAAAGTAAGAATGAGAGTGAGAGAGCACAAGTGGGGACAAAGGCAGAGGGAGAGGGAGAAGCAGACTCCCCTCTGAACAGGGAGCCTGATGTGGGGTTTGATCCCAGGACCCTGGGATCACGACCTGAGCTGAAGGCAGATGCTTAACAGATTGAGCCACCTAGGCACCCCTGTATTTATAATTTTAAATAAAACCACAGTTTATCATTGTAAAATAATAAAATAAAAAAGTAATTCTTAGCTCAATAGGCAGAGGGATTATTAGTTAATATTTTGGTTAACTATTGAGTGCTAGGAAAGGCACAGGGCATGACTTTTTTCCTTAAGGATTTATGCTTACTTCTTATTAGAGAGTTATATTTCAAAGATTGGTATTCAATTGTTGAGAGCTTTGGAACCCATGTGGAACCAGTTAGAAGGCATGTTGAAACTATTCAGTTAAGTGCAGAGAAGGGTATGGACTAGGAACCCACAAGACTGGGACTCTGAGAACTCACCCAGCAATAAGACTGACTCCTATAGTGGACAATTTTATTTTTGCAGCTCAGCATCTATTCTCCTTTTTTGTGATAACAGCATCCCAGATGTGGTTTGGAGAAACACTCTTTTCTTATAGGATATAGTCAATAGTGGTACCTGTTTTCCTCTGGTCAATGGGTGGGCACATGGCCTAAACTTAGCCAACCTGATGCCTTCTCCCTAGAATTGAAGTATTGGGCAATGTATTCAAAGTAGTAGAAGTATTGGGGAATGTATTTGTCTCAGTAGTGGCCTCCTGAAGAGATCTTTTATGTCCTTTCATTCCTGCTACCTCAGTACTCAGAACAGCTCTGGTTTCTGGTCTTTCTGAACTTCAGTGTTTTAGACTTTCATTTAGCTTTTGAGCTATACAACTTCTTTCCAATTATTTTTCTTCCATTAAAGAAGCTTGAAATGATTTGTATTGCTTGCACTACTGGTACACATCCCCACCCCAAGTGAGGGACACCTAGCAGTATTACATGCTGTAATACAGTGTTATATTACAATGTTCATGGGGATATGGCTACTTTTCTCATGGAATGGTATTTGTTTCCTTGAAGCTCAATTGGATGGGTTTTCTGGGCCCATCCATAATGGAAGTTATGGGGCACTGGAAACTTTGATCCCTGGGAAGAGTAGGAATGAGATTGGGAGAATTTGGCATGGACTAGACAGAAGGTCAGGGACCTGGACAAACAAGTTAGGATTTAGGAGAGTGCTCCAGTCTCACTAGAAATCGAAATTCACTCCTAAAACCAAGACAGCAAAAAATTGAGACTAATGGAGATAACATTATACATTGGGAAGCACAATCCCTGGGGCCCCCTTAGGCTCATCAACTAAGGGATTTAAGAAAGCAAGACCAACTCAAGAATGAGCCAACTGGAGATAAGGGGGTAGCTAGCAGTATGCTATAGAAGAGTCACATAGAACTGGGTTCAAAACCTCGGTTCAAAATCTGGGTTCTTCCTGTGTTAATGGAGAGATTATGGAGAAGCTCGCAGGGAGTGAGACACATGTGTCTTCCTCTGGAATGCTTTCCCTGTCATTTCCCCTTCTGGTTTCAATGCTCCTGCTATGTGCCCCAGTGGTAACATCTACGTTCCCTATCATGGGGTCTGTGAACTCCATGTCATTTTTTTGTTACCCCAATCAGACTGTCAGCTTCACAAAAGAACAGCCTTGTCTTTCTTACTCACCTTTGTATCCTCAGGTATCCACAGTGCCCGACACTTCATAAAAATGAGTGGAGCATTGAGTAAGCAAAAAAGAGGCTGCAGAGCTCTGAGAGAGGTAGGAGAGTCTATGATAAGCAAGGCAATGGAAAGCCCTTTTTACATGCTGTAGTATTATATTAAGTAATGTATTTGCAAAGTGGTATATCTGAGATTGATTCTAAATGATAAAAATAAGAGGTCCCTTGGCAGTAATTATGGGATTTTTGATAATCATGTAAAACTTCTCTAAAGCATGTTGCATCTTTCCCCACAAGGTATTTTTCTTTATTATACTAGACCAATCACCTAATATATGTAGAAAAATGTTTTGCTTCACAATGACATATAACAATTTCAATAGCACCTATTAAAGTGCTTTACACATAATAGTTGTTCAGCAACTAATTGTTGATGGAGCAAATATATTCAGCAAAATTGGCCTCCTTTTATAAAGCACTTTTAAAGTTAAGAATAACTACTCACTATATAATTCTATAACAGCTCACATTACAGCAAAAGATTAAATGAGAATAAAAAAGAAAAATATCTTATGTATTTTTCTTGATATAAACTTGTGTTATAACTTATTCTTGCTTATCTAATCAATGAGGTTTGGATTTTGAAATGAATTACAACATATCTTGTCACCTGACACATTCTTTCATGAAGAACCTTTGATAAATCTTAACTGTGCACATTAGCTGTGTTAAGGTCTTAATTCTACATGAAAAAAATATCTCTGTTTACCTAGTGAAAAAGGATCATTTTATTCCTCCTGGTAGAAATTAGAAGCCCATAACATTTGAAAAGGTAGACTCTGCCAATGTACTTCTGTCTCTATAAATCGTCATAGACAGTGATTTCTTGCAAAACAGGTTTCATGTAATATTTATGTAAGTTGCACATGACCTTGAATGAAAGCAAGGGTTAGAAGAAACAGTGTTCTTATTGTTTGACAGACTGCTTCTCTATTTTGTCAGATATTACTTACTCAGGTCATATGTGATTTTTTTTTTTTAACAGAATAGAAGTTGTTTATTTTAAAGCTGGGCCGTGGAGAAATGTGACATTTCTTTTTAGAATCAATACTATTTTATCTTGTACTTGTAAAAGATTTCTGTAAATAAGCAAAGAGGAATACCAGCAGCAAAGCTGGGTATAGAATAAATGTGGACGGGTAGAAAATTAAAATGTCCTCTTACCATTCACAGAGCTGATCCTGGAGGAACCATGAGAGCAGATGGAAAAGATCAGATGTATGAGAGGTAGGGTGCAGCTTGCTCTGTTTGAGAAACATGTGCCCTCATCCAACTTTGCGGTTCTAAAGAAAATTCGTAGAGTAAGGATAGGTAGTGCTAATGGGTTCTGGCCTGGCCTGTAGAATTCATTAGCTGCGTGACCTTGGGCAATTCATTTAGCTCCCCTGAACTTTTTGTTGTCCATAAAATAATATGTAGGGTGCTTACGTGGCTTCTCCTAACTTTCCTACTTTGGCTCTCTTCTTAGCATGCTAAGTTCCAGTCATATTCAACTCCACATCACCTCCCCTTTTATTTTCTTTATAGAACTCTCTTGAAATGATCTTATTCATGTGTTGTTTTCCTTCACTAGGAACAAAGTGCCATAACAGGAGGGATCTTGAGTGTTCTTTTTACCATAGTGTTCTTTTTACCAAGCACTGTAACAATGCCAGGAAATTAGTCAGTACATAAAAATAATTGGTGAATGTGAGGCGTAGAGTCAAAAGAAGTGAATGTGGGGACTGGACCAGATACTTATACACCCATGTTCATAGCAACCTTATTTACCATAGCCAAAAGGTGAAAGCAACTCAAGTGTCCATCGATGAATAAGTGGATAAACAAAATATGGTATATACATAAAATGGAATATTATTCAGCCCTTCTGACACACGCTACAACATGGATGAAACTTGGGGGCCCTCCGCTATGTGAAATAAGCCAGATGCAAAAGAACAAATGCTCTATTTGAGGTACCCGGAGTAGTCAAATTCATAGAGACAGAAAACGGAATAGTGATTGTCAGGGCCAAAAGGGAGGGGGGATGGGGAGCTGTTATTTAATGGGTATAGAGTTGTAGTTTGGCAAGATGAAAACGTTCCAGAGGTGGATGGTGATGAGGGTTGCACAACAATATGAAAGTACTTCACGCCACTGAACTATATAGTTAAAAGTGGTTAAAATTGTAAATTTTATGTTATGTGTCTTTTACAACAATACAAAAGAAAATGATGAATCAGTGAGTGTGGAGGTCCTTCATATAAGTGGTTCTCACTCCCCAGAACACTGTCCTCTGCCATTCCTCCAACCCTGCTCTATCCTCCCCTTTTCCTTCCACCAAGCCAATTCCTAGTCATATACCCGCTCTCAGTTTATCAAGGTTTCTCAACAACAGCACTATTGATGTTTTGGATTGAATAATTCTTTATTATGGGAGGTTGTCTTGTGGGCGAGTTTCCTAACAATTCCTAGTTTATTTACTATACTTAGAGAAAGTACTATATCTTACATACCTCACTTGTATCACTCAAGAAGTCAGTGCCTGAATCAGGAATAGAGTAAGAGCTATCACTAAGCATAATTTTATCCTTAGAAACTCAGTCTGGGTACATAAAAGCTATGAGTTGGAAATTTGCTACAAGAATGCTAATTTGGGGCTTGATCCTTGGGGGACAAAAACTAAAACACAGATAAAATATGAATTGATTTTGGCTTATGAATTTCGACAAAAGAGTGCCATACTTAATATACTAAAAATAGGTAACTTAATTGTCTCTAATGTGCTATAAAGGTATCAAGTACAGAAGAAGAAATCGAAATTATGTTCAATTTATCTGTTCTCATAGAAAGAACTTAGAATTATGATTTCACATTTGAGAGAATCTTTTGTTGTTGTTGTTAGAGTCATTATGTGTTATAATCAGAGGGTTCATGTTCTTACACAAATGAAAAGGAATGCAATATATGCCAAATCACAAGCTAAACTGGAAAAAGCACGTAGATAGTATGAGCATTAGAAACATTTAGAAAAAAGTGATATACTAACGACAGAGCAAAGGAAATAATTGCCTGAAAAAAAGAACATAAATAATATTTTTGAAGGAATAATGATACATTTTGTTAATTAAAAGCTAAATTTGAATTACTTAAATAGCGGAATATGGAGGAGATAAGATGACCTTCATATATCAACCTTCTATGTGTTCCTTCCCTCCCTACCATTTATCAGGCATGTATGTGAGAGGAACTGCAAAGCGGCTCACTCATCACCCACTCCTGCCCCTTTTAGTATGGCTTCCTGATCCACTGAGGCAGGAAGGTTAAACTACATTTCTTAGACTCCCCTGCAGTTAAGATTTCACATGTGAGCTATATTTCCTCAGCCATATGTAACTTGTGTGAACTGTGCCTCAGTATATGGCTTACAGGCTTTGCGTGCTGTGATGGCACCTTCTGGAGTGGTGCATGGTCTCCTTTTTGTTGTTGAGACTTGGAAAGAAGAAGTGAGTAATGAGTGGTTGGTGTAAATATGCAGGGAGACAGAATCTTCTGGCAAGTTTGGTAGTGAAATGTTTGGTTCTTCTGGTGAAACTTTGACAAAGGAACTACTGATCCTATCATTGGCCCAGGACGGTGAGATTTCAGCTAGAACGGGATTGTAGAGGAACTGAGTGTTCTACTCAGTTCAGCTGAGTATTGTTGGTTGGGTAGCATCCAAGCTACACAACCTGCCTCTCCTAGACATTTCGTTAGCTGCCTAATACCTTGTAATAATTCCCTTTTGGCACAGACTAGCTAAATGAGATTACATTTCCAGAAACTCTGTTTTTTTTTTTAAAGATTTTATTTATTTATTTGAGAGAGAGAGAATGAGAGATAGAGAGCATGAGAGGGAAGAGGGTCAGAGGGAGAAGCAGACTCCCTGCATGTGGGACTCGATCCTGGGACTCCAGGATCATGACCTGAGCCAAAGGCATGCTTAACCAACTGAACCACCCCAGTGCCCTGAAACTGGGTTTTGACAGACACAATTTATTATGGTCAACATCTGTGATAGGTACTATAGATAGGGAAATAAATTTATGCCCAACTTCTCATTTTTTGTTCACGAATGTTCATTCTGAAGGGCTTTGCAGTCTTGTGGAAGAAGCCAGAAATAGGCATGTAAATAAACAGTAACAGTCCAATTCAATAGATACTCTTATGGGTGTAATACACAGTGAAATAGGAGCACAGAAAATGAACAATGGCCTAGTAGGGTAATTGGTCTAGAAGAGTAATTGGACCAGGGAAAGTTTCTTAGAGAGGGTATCATTTGCACTGTATCCTTCAGAATGAATGGAAGTATCTCAGGTAAAGAAAGTGGGGAGGATATTCCTAGAAGAAGGAAGAGAATGTTCAAAGTTAGAGAGTGATGAAACAGCATGGGCATTCAGCAAGTATAAGGGTTATGCTAGTTATATGGGGCATAGAATTGATGTCAGGGAGGTGAACCAAGGAGAAAGAGGAAAAGCCTCATATGTCAGATTTAGGAGTTGAGCTCTGAGGTTTTGGGGCAGGAGAATATCACATGTTTCAGGAAGATTACTTGGGCAACCATATATGGAATAGATGGAGGGCACTTTTGGAGGTAGAATGCAGGGAAGATGTAAGAGGCTATTGCCATAATCTAAGGGAGAAATGGTGAGGCCGTGGCACAAGGAACTGAGTGGAATGGATGGATTAGAGAGAGATTGTAGTTGCTGGTCTGCAGCCAGAACTCAATAAACACTAACTGAATGAAATACAATGGGGGCATGACGAAGAGTTCTTGGCTTGTGTGAATAAGAGGGGACGGAACATGCTTTTCAGTAAATATACAGAACGTGTGCCAGTGGTGGTGTTAGTATCTACCTCTATTGGAGAGCAGAAAATACGTGATCATTGACCTAATATGTTTATTCACTTTCATCCTTCCACTCACTCCTTCACTCAACAAGTATTTATCGAGAACTGTTGATGTGGTAGCACCGAACGAGGCACTGTGTGTTCCATAGTGAACTAGCCAGGCTAAGTGGGATCGCAGACATAAAAATGAATAATGATCGAGTAACTAATTACAGTCATGATGAGCATTCTGAAGGATAAGCACAGGGCGTTTTATGACAGGGAAGGTTTAGGGTTATATGGGACAGAAGAGGAGGTACTGTGGGCATTATTCATGTAGTAAGACTAAAACTTGTTTTTCCAAAGGTTGTACTTTCAAAAATCTATCATGCTATCCAGATTTCATAAAGGCCACTGTTCTTATATCTTTAAGGCATGATACTATGGTGTCATCGTTGGAAATCTTTCTCTATGCAGAGCAGATCTACCCATTCATTCTCCCTTCTGCCACTATTAGTAAAAACCCTTCTGATTAATTATTAACTAGCAAATGTATCTCTAGAACACCACACTAAGTGGTAACATATTAATGAAGATGGATTTGAGGTCCTATTCACACTTCTTGAGGGAAGGAAGCTGGACTATGCTGACAACCAATCCCATTAATCACTTTCTATTAGATTTACTGTGTGATTTAGTTTGCTTTTCAGTGGGGATTCTTTTCTCCATTTGAAAATACTTTCTGCAGATAAAGGAAATGCCTGTAAGATTTACAATGACACCAACCACACTAATTTATAAAGAAAGCCTGCATGGGTTACGAGGAAGAACATTTATGGGTTGGTAGAACAATATAAGTCATATATTGGTCTTGGCTATCACTTCGTAAATGAAACAGTCTGTCTGTTGGTATATCAAATTAATTGAAGAAACCTGAAATAAAGTACAATGTTTAATTGGCTGAGAGCAGTGTTTTTCAAACTATAGATTGCAACTCATTAATGGCTTGTGAAATCAATCTAGTGGGTTGTGATCAACATAATTTAAAGAGAAAATAGAATAGGAAATGTAGTAAAAATAGAGAATATTGTGTATAGATGGAATAAGTACTGTTTTGTAAAACTTTTATTTCATATATATATGCATACCTAATATATACGTAGTATTGTATATATGTGTATATAAGTATAAAATATACGTAAACTTATTTATGTACATCCTAGGTCAATATGTAAAATGTTAAGGAAATTTCAAAGCCATAGATCTGGAAAAAAGCATTCTTGTCTTCCATTAGTATACCAATTGTAAGTTAATTATTATTCCTTAAAGCACATTGGAAACTATTTTAACTGTGGGGATGGAGAATTATTTAACAAGTTTTTGTTCTGAATGAATGCTGGGTAAAACAAAAAGTAAGTACTCCTGGTTTGATAAATATATATTTGATATACTAAATAAAGGTGACTTAACGTCTTGGGGTTTACTAATTTTGTTGCTTACAAAGAGTTCTACAGTAGTCACCCCTTATCTGTGGGGGACCCCCAATAAAAGGCTGAAACCACAGATAGTATCAGACCCTATATATACTATGTATTTTCCCTATGATAAAGTTTAATTTATAAATTAGGCATAGTGAGAGATTAACAACAATAGTAAAATGAAACAATTATAACAATATACTGTAATAAAAGCTATGTGAATGTGGTCTTTTTTAAAATATTTCATTTACTTATTTTTGACAGAGTGAGCACAAGCATGGGGAGCAGCAGGCAGAGGGAGAAGGAGAAGCAGGCTCCCTGCTGAGCAGGGGGAGCCTGATGCGGGGCTCGATCTCAGGCCCCCGGGATCATGACCTGAGTCAAAGGCAGTCACTTAACTGACTGAGCCACCCAGGCGCCCTGGTTTTTCTTTTTCTTTCAAAACTCTTTATGGTCCTATGCTCACCCCCCCTCTTCCTGTGATGATGTGAGATGAGAATATGTCTACTCCATGAGATGACGTGAGGGGAAGGATGTAGGCGCTATGACATAGCGTGAGGCTCCTATTGACCTTCTGAGGACAGTCAGGAGGTTCACCTGCTTCTAGACGGCAAGTAACTGAAACCCTAGAAAACAAAACCATGGGTAGGTGGGGACTACTGTATTTCTTCTTACATTTAAAATGTTTTGTATCAAACACATGAGAGGGATTCACTCATTTTCATAAGTACATTAACTATCGTAACATGGAAGAGATTAGAGATTCAGACTTCTGTTTCTATAACTGAGGATAACTTGGTTTGTGATCTGTAGATACCCATTAAGAATGCCTTCATTCGAATCATGGAACACTACATCAAAAACTAATGATGTAATGTATGGTGACTAACATAACATAATAAAATAAAGTTAAAAAAATAAGAATACACTTAAAAAAAAGAATGCCTTCATTCTGACCCATGATTAATCATTTTAAATAGAAATATGATTATTTATTTTATTTATGGTATTTTGTAAAGAGTTATTTCTTTAGCATAGCATATTGGCATTATAGTTTTCAAGGCATAACTATTGGCATTCTTTTTCATTTGTACCATATATAAAAGGCAAGTTATGGTTAATGTTCTATTCTTAACAAATAATGTGCACATCAACCCTCTTACACTGTTGGTGGGAATGCAAGCTGGTGCAGCCACTCTGGAAAACAGTATGCAGTTTCTTCAAAAAGTTAAAAATAGAGGTACCCTACGACCCAGCAATTGTGCTACTGGATATTTACCCCAAATTTAGAAATGTAGTGGAAAGAAGGGGCACATGCACCCCAATGTTCATAGCAACAATGTCCACAATAGCCAAACTGGAAGGAGCCAAGATGTCCCTCAACAGATGAATGGATAAAGAAGATGTGGTTCATATATATACAATGGATTATTACTTAGCCATCAGAAAGGATGAATACCCACCATTTGCATCGACATGGATGGAACCGGAGGAGATTATGCTAAGTGAAATGAGTCAAGCAGGGAAAGACAATTATCATATGGTTTCACTTATTTGTGGATCGTAAGGAATAGTGTGGAGGACCATAGGGGAAAAGGAAGGGAAAACTGAATGGGAAGAAATCAGAGAGGGAGACAAACCATGAGAGACTCTGGACTCCGGGAACCAAACTGAGGGTTACAGAAGGGAGGGGGTGGGGGGCTGGGGTAACTGGGTGATAAAAATAAAAAATAAAATAAATAAAATAAAATAAAAATTCTACAATCAAAAAACCCCCACAAATACTATGCATGTTTTCCTATCCATATCACTATGCCCATTCTCCAAAGAATCCAGCTTTTGATTTTTAACCCTATCGTGCAGCTTCATTAACTGTATGCTTTTTTCCCAGTTTTATTGAGAAATAACTGACATACATCACTGTATAAGTGTAAGTCAGAAAGCATGATGGTTTGATTTACATATATTGTGAAATGATTACAATAGATTTGACCAACATCCAACTTCTCATATATGCACAATAAAAAGAAAAGAAAGAAGAAAAAATAAAGTTTTTTTCCTTGTGATGAGAACTCTTAGGATTTACTCTTTTAACAACTGTGTTAGCTATAAATATTATATTATATATGTTGTACAGTACATTCCCTAGTACTTATCTATCTTATTACTAGAAGTTTGTAACTTTTGACCACCTTCCTCCAACTGCCGGCCCCCAACACCCACCTCTGCTAACCACAAATATGATCTTTTTTTCTATGAGTTTGTTTGTTTGTTTGTAGATTCCACATATAAGTAAGATCATGCAGTATTTGTCTTTCTCTGTCTGATTTTTTTTTTTTAAGATTTTGTTTATTTATTTGAGATAGAGTGAAAGAGAGAGCACAAGCAGGGCAGAGGGGCAGAGGGAGAGGGAGAAACAGGCTTCCCGCTGAGCAGGGAGCCAGATGAAGGGCTCCATCCCAGGACCCTGGGATCATGACCTGAGCCGCTAGCAGACACTTAACCGACTGAGCCACCGAGGCGCCCCCTGTCAGACTTTTTCATTTAGCATAATGCCTTCAAGGTCCAGCGACGTTGTTGCAAATGTTAGGATTTCCTCATTTTTTAATGTTTAATATTCCATTCTGTGTATATATACTACAGCTTCTTTATCTGTTTATTTATTGATGGACACTTGGCTCTTGGACATAATGCTGCTATAAACATGGGAGTGAAGATATCTTTTGACTGTTTTCATTACCTTTAGATATATTCCCAGTAGTAGAATTGTGAGATCACATGGTAGTTTTATTTTTAACTTTTTGAGGGTCCCCTATGCTGTTTTCCATTGTGGCTGTGTCAATTAACAATCCCATTAACAGTGCACAAGGATTCCCATTCTCCACATACATGCCAGCTTTGTTATCTCTTTTCTTTTTGATGATTGGCCATACTGATAGGCACAAGGTGATATATTACTGTGGTTTCAATTTGCATTTCCCTAATGACTGGTGACATTGAGCTTCTTTTCTTTTTTTTTTTTAAAGATTTTATTGATTTATTTGAGAGAGAGAATGAAAGAGAGAGAAAGCACATGAGATGGGGGGAGGGTCAGAGGGAGAAACAGACTCCCTGACGAGCAGGGAGCCTGATGCGGGACTCGATCCCGGGACTCCAGGATCATGACCTGAGCCGAAGGCAGTCGCTTAACCAACTGAGCCACCCAGGCGCCCTGAGCTTCTTTTCATGTAACTGTTGGCCTTTTGTGTATCTTCATTGGAGAAATGTCTACTGAGGACTTTTGCCCATTTTTAAATTTGGTTATTTATTTTTTTGCTATTGAATTGAATGAGTTCTTTATATGCATTGGATATTAACCCCTTACCAAATATATGGTTTGAAAATATTTTTTCCCATTCTGTAGGTTGTCTTTTTACTTTGTTGGTCATTTCTTCTGTTGTGCAGAAGTTTTTTTTGTTTGATGTAGTCCCATTTGTTTATTTTTTGTTTTGTTTCTTATACTTGAGGTAACATCTCCAAAAATCATTACCAAGACCCATGTCAAGGAGCTATGTTCCTATGTTTACTTCTAGCTCTTTCTTTTCTTCTAGTCCTTTCATGATTTCAGGACTTACACTTAAATCTTTAATCCATTTTGAATTAATTTTTGTGAGTGGTGTAAAATATGGGTCCAGTATCATTCTTCCACAGGTGAATATCTAGTTGTCCTAGCACCATTTATTAAAGAGACTGTCTTTTCTCCGTTGGGTATTGTTGGCTTCCTTGTCAAATATTAGTTGACCATATATGCTTGGGTTGATTTCTGGGCTCTCAATTCTGTTCTATTGGTCTATTTGTCTATTTTTATGCTAGTATCATACTGCTTTGATGACTAGCTTTATAATATAACTTGAAATCAGGAAATGGTAATATCTCCTAGTTTGTTCTTCTTTATTAGGATTTCTTTGGCTACTCAAAGTGTTTTGCAGTTCCATATAAATTTTAGGAGTATTTTGTCTAGTTCTGTAAAAATGTCTTTGGAATCTTGATAGAGATTGCATTTAATCTATAAATTGCTTTCAGTAGTATTGACATCTTAAAAATATTAATTCTTCCAATCCATGAACACAGGATACCTTTCCATTTATTTGTGTCTTCTTCAATTTCTTTCATCAGTGTTTTGTAGTTTTCAGTATAGAGATTTTTCACTTCCTCATTTAAATTTATTCATAAGTATTTTATTGTTTTTGATGCCATTATAAATGGGATCTTTATTTCTTTTTAAGAAATTTCATTGTTAGTGTATAGAAATGCTATTGATTTTTGTATGTTAATTTTTTGTATGGCCACTTTATTGAATTTATTAATTAGATCTAATAGATTTTTAGTTGAGTTCTTAGGATTTTTCTATATATAAAATTCATCTACAAATAGATAATTTTCACTTCCTCCTTTCTGATTTTGTTATGTTTTATTTCTTTTTCTTACCTTATTGCTCTAGCTAGGATTTTCAGTACTATGTTGAATAGGAGTGCTGAGAGTGGGCACCCTTGTCTTGTTCCTGATCTTAGAGGAAAAGCTTTCATCCTTTCGCCATCGAGGCTTGTCATATATAGCCTTTATTATGTTGAGGTACATTCCTTCTATGCCTAATTTTTTAGGCACTTTTATCATGAATGGATGTTGAATTTTGTTCAATGCTTTTTCTGTGTCTATGAGATGATTATATGATTCTTTTCTTTCATTCTTTTAATGTGGTGTAACATATTGGTTGATTTGCATATGTTGAACTATACTTAAATCTCAGGAATAAATCCCACTTGATCATGTTGAATGATCCTTTAATATGCTGCTGAATTCAGTTTGTTAGTATTTTATTGAGAATTGTTGCATCTATTTGGCCTGGGTATATTGGCTGCCTGTAGCTTTTCTTCTGGTACTTTCCTTTTCCGGTTTTGGTATCAAGACAATGCTGGCCTCATAAAATGAGTTTGGGATTGTTCCCTCTTGAATTTGTTTGGAAGAATTTGGGAAAGGTTGGTGTTAATTCTTTAAGTGTTTGGTAAAAGTCACCAGTGAAGCCATCTGGTCTTGGGCTTTTTTTCATTGGCAGATTTTTGATTACTGATTCAATCTCCTTACTAGTAATTAGTCTATTCAGATTTCCTACTTCTTCCTGATTCAGTCTTGTTAACTGTATGTTTTTAAGAATTTTCCCATTTCTTCTAGGTTGTCCAGGTTATTGGCACCCAGTTATTCATAGTAGCCTCTAACGATCCTTTGAATTTCTGGGGTATCAATTGTAATGTATCCTTTTTCATTTATAATTTTGTTGACTTGGGTCCTTTCTTTTTTCCCCTTGATTAGTCTAGCTAAAGGATTGTCAATTGTGTTTATTATTTCCTTCCTTCTGCTAACTTTGGGCTTGGTTTACTCTTCTTTTTCTAGTTCCTTAAGGCATAGAGTTAGGTTTTTATTTGGAATCTTTCTTGCTCTTAATGTAGGCATTTATTGCTATGAACTTTACTATCAGAATTGATTTTGCTGCATCCTATAAGTTCCAGTATGTTCTTTGATGTATTTGTTGTTCAGGAGAGTTTGATTTCTTACAGAAATCTATTTCATTACTTTATAACATCCGTCTCATTTTCATTCTTCACTGCCTGGTCTCAAATTCAGCCTCGCAAGATAACAAGTAAACCTGATAAACAAGTAGCTATTTCTATATAAATCCCCAGGGGTTTATTCTGTTCCATAATATACAGACACTGGTCATTTTATGCCTTCTTACACCCCCATTTTAGACATCTTGCCTCATATATAGTCCAGAAGGGGCAACCTTATTGCCATATGATTCTGCCCTTGACCAGAGCTGACTGGAAAGGGATGGAGGCTTAATCCACATTGGGCCAATCAGAATGGAGGAAATGTTTCATATTGAAATAATTAGTCTTATAAAGCTAGGGTGGGCATCTGTACCACGCAGAACCAGAGCCACCTACCTGTCAATGATTCTGAAAAGAAGAAACAACAGTTCTGAAGAGAAAGTTAGAAAACTAGAGGTCAGAACAAAGAAGTAGAATTCAGGGAAGCCATGTACCTTTGAGAGATGAAGAGCATCTTTGTGCCCATCTTCCATTCCCAGTGAACTTTTTGTTCCCTAGATCCTGTGACACCCCTATTTAAGCTGCCTTGACTAGATTTACATTTCTAGATGTGCTCTGGGTAAGACATTTCCCTTTGTTTATTTCACTTTGTTTCTCTCCCAAGTCCATCTCCTCATGCCATTCAACTCTTTTCCTTTCTCTGGGATTCATAACCTTCCTATTTCATCTGTAATTTGTCTCTGAAGTCCTGTTTCTTGGCAGACCAAGAAATATTGGCAATGATAGGGAGCCAAAATAAAATGAGAGAAAAATGTTTATGTTATTTCAGTCAATGTTGAATGAAAATGTGTTTAAATTTTTGAATTAGGAAAAAGAGCATCCAAGGTCCACCATTTATTTAATATGTGATAGTAAACCCCATATTTTTGTCTTATTTTGGTTCTAGGATCTATCCCTAGTCTTTGGTAAACACTTTGTTTTGCAATCAGACTATAAAACTTAAGCTGTATTCCCTACAAAATAAGATTATGCAGAAGAGTGCAGTTTTCAATTGGGATTGATTTCTCTCCAGAGTTCAAAATCACAGTGGCTTTGGACAGGATTTTGCCTTAAGAAGGGAGTTGATTTCATACTAAAATTAAATGATCATTATCTCAGAATAAGATTTTCTTTTGGAAAACAACTGGTCTCCAGGAAATATGATTTCAAATGGCTCAATATGTTGATGGTTACTAAATAATTACAAATATAATGAATATTTTAGTAGGGTTTTTTGGTGGCCTGGTAAACATTAAGAGATAACTTTTTAAAAAAAAAGTCTAATTCTTCTGTCTTAGCATTTAAGAATGATTAATAATGCTCAAACTCCATATATAACCAGATTTACAGTAATGATACTCATAAAAAGGACAGAATTTTTAATCCATTCATCATATTCTCTTTAACTGTTTCAAAGATCTTAAGTAATTAGATCATTATTTTATTGAGACTGTTCGGTGAAGAATATGGAAACAAATGACTTGTGGGAAAAGATACTGATAAGACATTTATAAGGTTCACGCTTTCCACTGAGCAGGTAACACCCATTCTATGGCTCTAACTGACCTAGACTTCTATGTCCTATACCTTCATTTATGAGAATGTACCTTAGAAAGTCTGAATTCAGATATCAGCGATGTCACAGACCATATGTATAATCTAAGTTATTTTTCTCTTTGTATCCTTGTGTTTTCATTTATATAGTGAGTAAAAGTAAAATGTATTTCTCTCACATGACAGAAGGTGCTTTGATAATAAGAAACATAAGATAAATGTTAAATATTTGCTTTGGGTTGTAAGAGTGGGGAAGATGTGATTTACTGTTTGCATGCTTAAAAAAATGTTTGCATTGTTCTTGTGTGGAGCAGAACTAATAAACTGAAATGAGTTAGTTGAGATTAAAAGCAACAGATACATACCTAGCCATTCCTTAAGGAGGTGGTATTTGCAGTTTATTGTACATAAACAATCACTGTGTGATCTATGTATTTTCTTTGCATAGTCCTTGATTGTGAGTTTGAGAAAACTTTTTGAGTGTCACTGGTAAAAGTGGCTGGAATTGAACTCCAGAGGATCCTCTGAGTATAGTTGGTAATAGGTGCACATTGAAATGAGCTTCGTGAATGAGACTGATGAAGTCCATTACACCAGCATATCTAAAATAATTATCCCACTCTTAAGAACACATTTCTGAAGAACTAACTGTGTATACCAAAGAGGCACAAACAGTTGGAGGCTCCTAGTTCATCTGTATTCATTGCCCAAATCTGGCCATTATTATAAAGCATTCCCTTAGTACAGAGAAAAGAGATGTTATCATTGCCCCTGTTTTATTTTATTTATAAGCACATCATCCTGGATTACATCTCTATTCACCATCGTACAACCTGTAGTTCTCCTGGTGCACTGTCCTTAAGGAGAAAACCGCATCCAACTTATGAGATTCTATTAGAAAGTGCTTAATGTTCATTATTGTATGGACTCACCTTGCATTTTTTTCTGGTAAGCGTTGGAGGCTAGAGTCTAGAAATGAGTACTCTGAACCACAAGTAGTACAGCTCACCCAGAGTGGGCACTTAAAGAACAATGATAATGGAAGTTGATTGAATTGTGCTGATTACAAAGATGCTGTGGGAAAGAAATTTCTAGGGTGGATTCCGGACCTTTAAGATGATCTTTTTTTGTTTAATTTTTGTTTGTTTTAAAATAATCGAAATGGCTATCCTTGAGAGACAAAGTCCTGCTAACAACAGCCTTTTCATAAGAAGGAGAGGAAAATGCGTTTGCTTTGCTTGTTTAAATTGAGAGCTGTGAGCTTGCCAAAGGATAAGACTGGAATTCCCCTGTAGCAATAAATACTGCTGTGAATTAAAGAAAGAAACATTTCTTTTCTCAAAGTGCACTCTTTATAAATAGGAAGCAGATGCAGCAACAGAAGAGTGAGATATTACTCTTTCTGAGAAGAGGAGCTCAGTTGGACGCTCCATGACCTCAGAATTCAGAGATTAAGGCAGAAAAGAGGTCGATGTGGTCAGAGATCTTTTCCTCAACAAGCGATATTCACACTAGTGGGGAGGCTCTGCTCCGTTTGCAAGATAAACATCTAAAGAGAATATTCATGTTCCCAATAGAAGACATATTGTCTTCCTATGAGTTACAGAAGGATACTCATTGCCTGGTTGCTTCGGTTCAGACACTTCGGCTTATTCCCAGGCTCTGACAAGGAGGGCTTTTAAAATGGCCGTGAACTGAAAATACTTTTCCGGTGACCGACATGCAAACGAGCACCCCAAACATTCCTCCAGGGTGCAGAATTCAGTGTGGGTTGCCTGGAGTGCTTATTTGCATGTCAATCCCTAGGGTCTCCCTGCTCAGTATTACTTCACTGCATTGCTAGGTTTTAGTTCAAGGAGCAAATTGGCGATTTGAGGGAGCAGTATCATAAAATTGCTGTCTCTTGCCCTGTTACCTTTTGACTCTCCTGTGGGTGTACTACCTGATCAGCGCTCAAACCTTTCAGTTGTCTTGGGAAAACTGTTCTAGTGCTTCCCTCCCTTTATTTTACTGTCCATCAACACTTCAGAGTACATGCGTAGTTCTGGGACGTTTCAAATGGATGTGAAGCACGCTTGTCGTCCTATCTCCAGTGATTTAATAGTCCCCAATCAGATCATGAAGGGATTATTCCTCGAGAAAAGATTTGAAGGGCTTTTCTCATTCATGCACGAGTAATTAAGCATGTCAACTGTCCTTATTTGAAGTAGTCTCTGACATGTTTTCATTGTACTTTTATAATTGTTTCAACTAAATGTATGTTTCACATCCATGATATTGTGATATAATGAGATATATTTGGTCTTCTCCCTGGATCCGGGCATAGAGCTCCCCAAACCCTTGTAATTTTCTGAGAGAGAGGGATAAGAGGAGTATCTTTTGTTATTCCTAATAAAAGCCTTTCAATTATACCTGAGTTTATGCTATTGAAGTGACTCCTGGAGGATGAGAACTGGTTGCAGAGGAAGCCACCAAGTAATTAGAATTGTTCAGCCCCACCCACCGGCCTCCAGGACCTGGAGATGGGCTGGAGATCGACCTCATCACCAATGGCCAGTTGTTTCCTCAATCACGCATATGGAATGAAACCTCCATAAAAACCCCAAACAATAAGGGTCGTAGAGCTTCCGGGATGGTGAAAGCATCCCTGTGCCAGGCAGGTGAGGCACCGAAATTGCATGGGACAGAAACTATCAAACTCCTAATTTTTCTAGTCCTCCCCCTAGTTCTCTCTATCTATCTCTATCTCTATATTTTATAATAAAGAGGAACATAAAGAAATGTTTTCCTGAGTTCTATGAGCAGTTACAGCATATTATCGAATCTGAGGAGGGGGCTGCAGGAATCTTCAATTTGTTTTTTTTTAAAGACTTTATTTATTTATTTGAGAGAGAGAATGAGAGAGAGAGCGAGCACATGAGAGCGGGGAGGGCCAGAGGGAGAAGCAAACTCCCCGCTGAGCAGGGAGCCCGATGCAGGACTCGATCCCGGGACTCCAGGATCGTGACCCGAGCCGAAGGCAGTTTGCTTAACCAACTGAGCCACCCAGGTGCCCAGGAATCTTCAATTTATAGCCAATTGGTCAGCAGTGCAGGTGGTAATTTGGACTCACTACTGGTGTCTGAGGTAGAGGGTCATCTTTTGGGACTGAACCCTTAACTTGTGGAGTCTGCTTTACCTCTAGGTAGTTAATGTCAGAATTGGATCGTAGGATACCCGCTGGGTGTCCAGTTGGGAAATTGCTGAATGTGAGAGAAAAACCCACACATTTGGTGTCAGAAGTATTGAGTAGAGAAAACAAATTTTCCTTCACATTCTACAGTTATTGGAGGGATGTCATTATCTAACAACAATTTAATCATATACTCTGTGGACTCATTTAGTGCTCCTTTCTAAAAAAATTGGGTGACAGAATTGTTTCTGGCAACTGTGAGCTGCCCATTCCACTCATAACGGCTAGAAAGTATTTTAGGGCTGGGATTGAGTTCTCTCTTTGAACTAAAAGTGACCTTTGAGGCCATAAAGTATCTTAAGTTGGCAACTTTGAATGTTAAAGAAAAATATTAATGCATTCATCGTAAGAAAAACTAGAAGCTTATTGTAAAGACACTTAGCAATAGTTTGTCACTTTCTTTGGAATATGAGAGTGGGGGGTTGAACAAGGATGAGTCTCAAAATTTCCTCAGGCTACACCTTCTGGAAAGTGTTCCATGTTTGGGGGGGGTGTTATTTGTGTTGAAAGTGATTTTTAAGTATAAAAATGTAGTGTCTAGCAACTTAACATTGTAGTTCATTGCAAGTTCAAACAAAACAAAATAATGCACAAATAACCATTCTGAAATAACTCACCCAAAACCTAGCACTAGTTAAGTTAAAAACAAACCAATCGACTTTTAGGTGAACTAGAAATCACTCTAAATAAATGTTTGTTGGACTTTGGTGTGGAGAGGGCTTTTTGAAGTGTTACTGTGAGGATTGGTAGGTCTTGCTACATTAAAAAAAAGCCTCTGTCCATCAAAAAACATTATATTCAACACTAGAAAGCAAATATCAAGTTGAGGGTAAATTTGCAAAATGCGGGACAGAACAAAGATTGAGGCCTTAAAAATATAGAGTACTGACCAATCGTCAAGAAGCTATTTACACGTATGAATTGAATACAGACATTTATCTCTGTTTCTTCTCGAAGCCCTTTTGAATGACAATAAAGGAAGGTACAGTGATGAACCAAAAGGACAAAAAGAACAGGAAAGAGGACTGCTGATTGGAGACATGAATCAAATTTTGATTATCCCCCCTGCCAACCCTGGGACCTAGAAGACACTGGGGCATGAAGGACTAGGAACCGAGGCTGAGGACTAGTTGAGCACAGGGCTCAGAGGCACTTGACCAAAGTTTGGTCACAGAGAGAGGTTTTATGACCTAGTTCTTTTATAATGAGTAAAATAAAATTTTTAAACACATATTCACTTTCATATCTGCATGAGCGATATGATTTCATCTTTTTCTAAAAAGTTATTTTTTAGCACAGACGAAGCATTTCTTGCAGTGTTTACTGAACGCATCTAAGACCCATACTAACTGGATTATCTTTTTCGAAGCTCTGAATTCTAACACTTTGAGAAAAGAAGTATGTCTGTTTTTATAGCAAAATATTCAAATATGAAAGCAATATATCTCATAAACCACAGAGCAACAAATTAGCCACCGAATTTAACAAAATCAGTTTAAATTAAAAGAAGAAAATAGGGGCGCCTGGGTGGCTCAGTGGGTTAAACATCCAACTCTTGATTTCCTCTCAGGTCATGACCTCAGGGTTGTGAGATCGAGCCCTGCGTTGGGCTCTGCGCTGGATGTGGAGTCTGCTTGAGATTCTCTCTCTCCTCCTCCTCCCTCTGCTCCTTTCCCTGTTCACTCTCCCTCTCTCTCTGTCTCTCTCTCTCTCTCAAAAAAAAAAAAAAAAAGAAAAGAAGAGGGGGAGACACTGCATGTAACTTATGTATAAAACACATTCACACAAGTGGAATGCTTCAGGAAATAAAAGGTTTTAATGTTGATTATGCTATTTCCATTTAGTAAGAAAATAGTTACCATGGAAATAGCGAGTATACACAGTATTTCACTTCCACATTAAGACAGCTTCTAAAAGGAATGCATTTAGTGAACACTTGTTCTTGACATAGTTTGAAAGGAGAAGTGGCTCATAAAGAATAGAGCATTTCAATTTAGACTCATTATATTCATATGGCTGTTTCATTTTCTCACTTCATGATAAAATAATTTGAATAAACCAGACCCATTTTAGGGATTTTGATAACCTATACACATTATGTGGTTTTAACCCTAACCTAAGGCCACATTACCCTTTCGATTATAGGTTTTCCACTGGAATATCAGGTTCTTGCGTGGATGTCTACTCCCGACTTGGGAGATAAACATAGCGTTAATTAATTAAAAACTGACGGAGATGTTGATCCAAACTCAGAGGACACTTAGAATGTGGGGACCCAGATTAGGAAGTGGGGTTTCCTGAATATTTCCAGTCTCCAGGTTCTTAATCCCAGGGTCTCAGTTATTAATTCCATGTCTCCACTCTTTTCTGGGGCGAGCCATGCTGCGACTTTGAAGGACTGGCCTGACTGAAGCCGGCCTCTTCTCTCTACTCTACTGCAGCTGTCCTCCCTCCCCAGCTTCGCTTTTCCATCTGTCAGCAGCACTCACTCCAGATCTCTTCTATGTTATCTCCAAAGACAATCACTCATCTTAGCCAGGGAATATATTGATTCTGGGTAAGCAAGTAACTATTAATTTCATGATTTGAGCTCTAATGTACCTTGGGGGATAAGGATGGATGGCTTCAAATGTGGCTTCTTGATGTTTTGTAGATTTTTAGAAGGCTGTTTTAAATACTTAGAAGTAAACATCAGGTTGAGAGATCCGCAGTACCATAGTGTGGTGGAAAGATACAGTATTAGAAGGGCATCTAACTCTAGCTCTGCTGCCAGTTAGCGATACAATTTTGGTAAATCACCCCATTGTGCCCATGAAATGGGAGGACTTTGGTCTATTTCTTGCAAGAACTTTAGGCTCTAGATATCAGAATGGAAAAAAGATGTTAATAACACAAGCCAAAGTCTTCACCATCCAAAATTTTGGGGCTTGTGATTACTTATTTCATAAAGACAATTAACATAGTCTTGGGCTAGTGACTAATGTTTAAATGGTTAGAGAATGAAGGGGAAGAAACAGTTTGCTTCCTAACTACATCTAGAATATGTCACTTCTAAATCTTTGTTGTCACTGCCCTACTTTGGCCACCATTATCTTCTTTTCCCCCTGTTTTGGCAACTAATCTCTTACGGGATATTTTCCCCCTATTATTAAACTCGCACTCCATCTGCCTCCTGGACATCAAGTCCTTATTTCTCAATACATTTACTATACTGCTCAATATCTTCCCCTCCTCTACCTCTACCTCAGTGCAGAACACCAGTATCTACAGAGTTGCCAAGCACAAAAACTAGGAGTTAACTTCTAGTTCTTTCTCATCCCAGCACTATTTATATTCTAATTAATCATCAGTCCAGTTAATTCTCTCCATCCTTAATATCTTTAAAATGTGCCCCCCTTTCTTGACCACAGCAACTGCCTTAATGAAAGCCACCACAGTCGCTCCCAGGTATTACTGTAACAGCCTTTGAACTTGATATCACTTCCTTGACTCTTTGCTCTTTCTCCTTCCGTAAAGATGCAGACAGGTGGTCTCGACCCTAGAAGAGAAGTTTATCCTATCACTCACTGAAAGCTCTTCAATGGCTCCCTTTTCCCCAGTGGATGAAGTAAGTGCAAGCTCCTTAGTATGGTGTTAAGTTAACTAAACAAAGAGGCCATTAGACTGAGGTGGCACTAAAGACGTTGTGGTCTATGTAAGCAAACAAAAATTTAAGCCTATAAATGCCTCAAGGTTATGTAATCAAAACCTAAGGACAACCAGTCACAAACCGCCAACTAAGCTTTATGCAATAACCAATCAATAATTGCCTTACTTTGCTTCTGCCTTTTCTCTATAAAATTCTCTGCCTGAGCTCCTGTCGGTGGAGCGCGCTCCAAACTGCTTCTGGTTTGTTGCTGCCTGATGGGAATTGATTTTTGCTCAGATAGACTCTTAAAAGTTTAACATGCCTCTGTTTATCTTATAATATGGCCAACCCAGGCCTTCATTTCACACCATTCACACCCATAACTCCCGGTAGCTCTTCTAAATACAGATTATAAAATCTTCTGTTTTAGGTGTCGTCCTAGCAGCACTTGCTTCCTATACTTCCTTGAGTCCTCAGCTCAAGTGTAATGTCTTTTAGGGTCTTCTCTGGCCACCCCACCTGCCTCCCGTAGGTGCTCCTGTTCATGCTCCCCCTATGCTCTGTTCACATTTCCATTGCTACACTCAGCGTGCTGGGTTATATAATTGCCTGCTAGTTGTCGCTTTCCCTGACTGGGCTGAGTGCTCCTGAAGGCAGGCTCTGTGTTCTTTCTCCTGGCAGAGGGGATAGCATGTGAGTCCTGGGGGGAATTGGGCACTGATGGGATGGTGGGGCTGCCAGAAGTTCAGTATAAGGGGAGCTGAGAGTTGGGGGGCAGGGAGTTGAAGGAGGAGATGAGGCTGAAGTGGTGAGCAGTGGTCAGACCCTGAAAGCCTTCTTAGCTGTGGCCCCATTTCTGAATTAGTTTTTCCTCTTGTTAACGGAGGTTGTTTGGCTATGTTTTTCCAGACAACAATGATGTAGATAATAAGTGCAATGTTTTTTTGCTTTTCTATCAGAGTAGAAAAGAAAATGATTTGCCTCTTCATTTGGAAAAAAAAAATCAGCTAACAGAGAGTAGTTGTAAACAATAGATTTAATTGCCTCTCCTATCGTTTGGTGTCTATTTAAGGCTACTAGATTTTATTTTAATTAATCCATTGTGTACCCTATTTGCATATATTTGCATATATCTATGTGATGCCTTTAAGGACTCTAAGATGACTACAATTGTCTTCAAACTTTGCCTTTAGAGCCTAACATCACTGAAATAGAAGGTAGCTTTTAAAATAGTTTACAGAGAACAAAAGGAAGTGCCTTAGGGCAGAGGCAGGGGAGGGTTAGGGTTTCTTCTCATAGGGAGAGCTTGGAGAAAAGGCCAGGCTCCTGAGCACCAGGGTCTTCCTCTCTCCCCAGCCTGCACACCAAGCACTTTTGAGTGACCCAACCCTTAGGGTGCTTGTCTATTTGGATAGCCCCTCGGATGGGGCTTAATATTAAAGTAACACTGAGTTTCATTCTTTTTCACCAATGGAGACATGAGCTGCCTTTAAGGGGTTTATTACTTCATGTCAATATTTTCTTTTGAGGCTCAAGAGCCAGCCAACTGGAACCTTAGAGGAAGGGTATGTGAGACTGTAGATGCAGTCCCTGGGGAAACCTTGCTCAGCTGTGAAGAAATTAGTGGGAAGGAAGTACTCCTATAGGGATTTCTTAGTCCTAAGGTGGTTAAGAATGTCTTTTCAGGGGAAAGGGAGGAGGAAAATCCACACTTCATAGGTGAGCTTAGAAGCCTTCTACAAAAAGAGGGAAATACTGAACTATGTAAATTAATCTACTATGTAAAGTTGTACTGTAAATTAATACTAAACTATGTAAAAAATTCTGAAAGACTTGGAAATGAGCTAAATATATAAATCAGTGATGATTAAGTATCCTTTCTAGTGCACCCTTCAGGGTTATCTCTATCTTTCTTTGACTTTGAGCTATTTACAACTCCGTTAGTTGTAATAACTAGCAATGCAAATGACTCTATCTATAAACATGCAAATGAATTCTGTTTTGTGGAGAGACAATTGATTTCCCCTCACCAACCCCTCCACCCAAAGAAGCCAATTTGCATTTATTTGTAACTATTTCAGCATCTTTCTTGTCTACATATATGTTGGTCTTTGAATTTTTCTTTGACACTGTTGGAATATGTTGCTGGTTCTCTCATTAATGAATATATTAAATAATATCTTTGATATGTGTTCATTTCATATTTGTATGAGGGTTATGATTTTACCTTAAAAAAAAAGAGCAGAACAAACTATATACAGAGCAGGGGAATTTTCGAGTTATTATAAATAGTGTCTAAGGATTATTATTATTATTATTTTTAAAGATTTTATTTATTTATTTGACAGAGAGAGACACAGTGAGAGAGGGAACACAAGCAGGGGGAGTGGGAGAGGGAGAAGCAGGCTTCCCGCCGAGCAGGGAGCCCGATGCAGGGCTCGATCCCAGGACCTGGAATCATGACCTGAGCCACCCAGGTGCCCCTAAGGATTATTTTTGATCACACACACACACACAAAAGAGGCTATCACTGTGTTTTGGCCTGATTAATTTACATAGTTTTAGTAAGAAGTCTTAATGTGGTGCTGAACAATGACAAGACCAGAGAATTAACTTCAGTCTAGTAGAAGTTTTATAAGGAGTCTCAGGTGGTATTTTCAATAGCTTCAATTATTCCAAAGACTCAACAAAAAGTCTTATTGGCTTTTGTGTTCTGACTCTAGAAAACCTAACCTAAGAAATTAATCTCCAGTTTTCACCAGCAGTATCTATAAATCAAGCTAAATTCTTGTCTCCTTAAAGCCCTGACAATCTACTAAGATTCCTGATCTCCATTGCTATTAAGTCTAGGAACCTGCCAGCCATAGGACAGGTACCAGATCATTTCCTAAGAAAGATCTGTGGGCACTGGTTCCACACATGAAGTACAAGCCTTGTTCCTTAATGGTGGGCTTGTCAAAGCTCATCAAATGTGCTTTATTCTCAAGTATGGCACTCTAGGTATTGCCCGATTATAAATATTTGTTAAATGATTTTTTTGAGCAAAGAAGGATAAATTTATATTGATTTTATGCAAAAAAACTACATTGCTATGAAAAGGAGACTCAATTAAAGTATTTGTTCCTGAATTCTGAAGGCCAGAATTATAAAATCTAGAATTGTGAGAACCAGATACTACTTAAAGAATCTTAAATTTCAGTTTCAATTAAATTTCAGTTTACAAAAGCATAATTTGAGAATTACAGATTTTTTAAAAAAGATTTTATTTATTTATTTGACAGAGAGAGAGCAAGCACAAGCAGAGGGAGCGGCAGGCAGAGGGAGAGAGAGAAGCAGGCTCCTGCTGAGCAGGGAGCCCAATGCGGGACTCGATCCCAGGACCCTGGGATCATGACCTGAACAGAAGGCAGACGCTTAACCGACTGAGCCACCCAGGTGCCCGAGAATTACAGATTTTTAAAAGATAAAGGGCTTCCTTATATATGTATCAGAAAATAGAACATGAAGACTAATTCCAAAAATATTCCCCCCAAAAATGCCACATGACATTTCCCTCATTAGTCTAGAACATCCTACTTTCACTTAAGTCTTGGTCTACTGGATCTTGGTTTGGCAGAATGATTTTCCTGGGAGTCATCTGCTTCTGAACTCAAAAGCGTCTTAGATACCCTGATTCAGTTCTCCAGGACAGTTTCATGGTTGACTAAGTAACGTTGAGTTAAGCTCCAAAGCCTGTTCCCATGAGTATATTTCTTGAAATATCAATAGTTAAAAGAAAGAAAGAAAGAAATATCAATAGTGAACTAGTGAATGGTACCTGGTTCAGTTCTTTCTACAAGGCTCTAAGACTGGGTTTTTCAGACTTAATTCCTGTCTGGAGTCTTAAGTATTCAAACAAATAAGGCAACGCAGAAACCACATGTTGATGGTAAGGCTGAATGAATGTGGCTAATTTATTTCAGTAACCAATACACAGAATAAAGGAGAGTGAAGTTCTCTGTTGGAGTATATACACTACATAATTCTTCCATAAGAATTTGACCAATGTTCCCTCTGGTATAAGAGCATATATGGATAAGAGCAAAGTCATTGACAAATCTTCAAAATCTTTCAATCTGCCTTGGAAAAGTATAAATCGGGACAAATGGAAAATACTGTTAAAGCTAATTTTTAAAATGAAACATTAAAAGGAAAAAAGCATGTGAAATTTAGAGATAAATGCTCGTAAGTAAAAAGAGCATATCATATTCTATTATGTAGTAATGTACTCCACATAGAACAGTAAACTTCAGTAATTATTTGTACAGTGAACTGGGATATAAAAAGGAGATGCATATAAATACATTTTACCTAAGTTATCTTGACATACACTTGCATCATGCCTCTCTTTTGGAGAAATGTTATTTACCCTTAGATACTGTTTATTGTTGTTTTACAAACCTGTATTTTATGATTTAAACATCAGATTGAAAGTTGACTGAATGATCACATGCTTGTGCCACATTATATCATGGGTTCTATGAATCATTAAAAAACTTACCTGACCTGGTTGTTTTAGATGCCTTCCAATGGATTTGTTACATGTATAAAACTCATTTATATTAATAATGTTTTACTTGTACAAAATTAACCCAAGGAAGGCCGACTTTCTTCTTTGACAACTTTTTCCTAAAGCTTTTGCATTGGTGTGGAGCTATTCAAGAAATATGGAGTTTACCATAAAACCTAATTATTTCTCATACTCTTTTTTTAAAGATTTATTTATTTATTTGAGAGAGAGATCACGACCTGAGCTGAAACCAAGAGTCAGAGGCTTAACTGCCTGTGCCACCAAGGCACCCCATCTTTTTTTTTTCTTTTAAGATTTTATTTTTAAAGTAATCTCTAAACCCACCGTGGGGATCAAACTCACAATCCCGAGATCAAGAGTCACACGCTCACCAACTGAGCCCGCCAGTCTCCCCTCTGGTACTCTGTTTTAAATAAGGTGTGGTAGGTTGACTAACACGTCCACCAAAGATCTTCATGTCCTGATCCCTGGAATCTTTGAATATGTTACCTTACATGAAAAAAGGTACTTCATAAACATGATTAAATTAAGGATCTTGAGATGGGAGATTATCAAGTCTGCCCAATATGATCATTATGGTTATAAGATATAAGAGAAGAGAATGTAATGGGATGATGGAATTGGTGATGTGCTTTGCAGATGGAAGAAGGAGCCACATGCCAAGGAAGATAGGTGGCCACGAGAAGCTGAAAAAGGTAAGAAAATGGATTCTCCCCTCAGAGTCTCTGGAAGGAACCATCCCTTCCAACATCTTGATTTGAGCCTACTGAAACTCATTTTGGACTTCTGATCCCAAGAACTGCAAGGGAACACATCTGTGTTGTTTTAAGCCACTAAGTGTGCCGTGATTTGTTACAGTGGCAGCAGGGCATTAATACATTCGTTAAATAAAACCCCAAATCTCTGTGATTTCTCAGGAGTCCTTTGGAAGATCCTAAAGGTAGTTTAGGTATAAAAGACACCTTGAGAGGGGGTGTCCAAGATGATGGTATAGGAAGATCCTGAACTCACCTCCTCCCATGTACACACCAAATCTATAGCTAGATAGATAGATCATTTCCCTCTGAAAAAGATGGAAAACGAGATGAACTCTTCTCCACAACAAAGGATAAAAAGACCACACTGAGGTGGGTTGGAGAGGTGAGACAAGGTCTCACAAAAAAACCCACCCCTAACACAATCAGAAGGGATCTCATCAGACAGGAGGACCAAGGGGTCAGTGCCCTACATCAGGCACCCTGGCCCTAGGATCTGCACCAGAGAGATGAGCCCCCAGATTGTCTGGCTTGGAAAACCAATGGAGTTGATGTTCAGGGGAGGAATCCCAAAGTGCTATAGGAAACAGAGATTCCCCTCTTGGAGGGATTATGTGCAGTGTCACTCACCCTGAGACCTAGGAAAAAACCTAACAGTTTGAAAACACCCAAAGCATATGTGAAGGTGATTCATTTGCTGAGCTGTGGCATTGTCTGGAGGGGCAGAGGGCAGATGAGATGCCTCCTCGAGACAGAGGCACGGGCTGATGCTATTGTTGCACTCTCTACATAACCTGCTAGCATAGGCGGGTACGCTCAGAGGCAGCATCTTCCCACCACCTTACTGGGATAGGCAGGGCCCAGGGGCTGTAGCACCTGCCGAGACTGGAGAGTGCAGGTGGTTGCCATGCTCCCCAATTCCATAGCAAAACAAATGGAACTACATCAAACTAAAAAGCTTTTACAGAGTGAAGGAAACCCCTCAACGAAAAGAAAGTGCAACTTACTGAAAAGAAGATATTTGCAAATCATGAATTTCTTAAGTGGTTAATATCCAAAATATATAAAGAACTCATACAACTCAATAACAACAACAACAAAAAACCAAACAATCTGATTAAAAAATGAGCAAAGGATTTGAATAGACATTTTTCCAAAAAAGACAAACAGATGGCCAACAGACACAAGAAAGTTTGCTCAACATCACTCATCATCAGGGAAATGGAAATCAAAACTGCAATGAGATATCACCTCACACCTGTCAGAATGGCTAATATCATAAAGATAAGAAATAACAAGTGTCTTATTTCACTTAGCATAATTTCCTCCGGTCCCATCCATGTTGATGTAAAAGTTGGGTCTTCATCCTTTCTGATGGCTGAGTGATATTCCACTGTATATATGGACCACATCTTCTTGATCCATTCATCTGCTGAAGGGCATCTTGGCTCTTTCCACAGTTTGGCTATTGCGGACATTGCTGCTATGAACATTGGGGTGTGTATGGCCTTCTTTTCACTACATCTGTGTCTTTGGGGTAAATACCCAGGAGTGCAATTGCTGGGTCATAGTGTAGCTCTATTTTTAATTTTTTGAGGCACCTCCACACTGTTTTCCAAAGTGGCTGTATCAACATGCATTCCCATCAACAGTGTAAGAGGGTTCCCCTTTCTCCACAACCTCTCCAACATTTGTTGTTTCTTGCCCTGTCCGTTTTTGCCATTCTAACTGGTGTAAGGTGGTATCTCAATGTGGTTTTGATTTGAATTTCCCTGATGGCTAATGATGATGAACATTTTTTCATGTGTCTGTTAGTCCTTTGTATGTCTTCTTCAGAGAAGGGTCTGTTCATGTCTTCTGCCCATTTTTTGACTTGATTATTTGTTTTTTGGGTGTTGAGTTTGAGAAGTTCTTTATAGATCTTGGATACCAGCCCTTTGTCTGTAGTGTCATTTGCAAATACCTTCTCCCATTCTGTGGGTTGCCTCCTTGTTTTGTTGACTGTTTCCTTTGCCGTGCAGAAGGCTTTTATCTTGATGAAGTTCCAAAAGTTCATTTTTGCTTTTGTTTCACTAGCTTTTGGAGATGTGTCTTGAAAGAAGTTGCTGTGGCCGATGTCAAAGAGGTTATTGCCTATATTCTGCTCTAGGATTTTGATGGATTCCTGTCTCACATTCACTTATTTGTGGAACATAAGGAACAGCATGGAGGACATCAGGAGAAGGAAGGGAAAAATGAAGGGGGGGAAATTGGAGGGGGAGACGAACCGTGAGAGACTATGGACTCCGAGAAACAAACTCAGGGTTTTAGAGGGGAGGGGGGAGGGGGGATAGGTTAGCCCGTACTGCATGGAGCACTGGGGTTATACAAAAACAATGAATCATGGATCACCACATCACATCAAAAACTAATGATGTATTGTATGGTGACTAACATAACATAATAAAATAAAATTTAAAAAAAGGAAATGACAAATGTCAGTGAGGATGTGGAGAAAAGAAACCCTCATGCACTGTTGGTGGGAATGTAAACTGTTGTAGCCACTATAGAAAACAGTATAGAGGTTACAAAACACTAAAAACAGAACTACCATATGATCCAGCAATTCCATTTACTGGGTATCTGCTCAAAGAAAATGAAAACACTAATTCAAAAGATATATGCACCCTTATGTTACTTGCAGCATTATTTATAATAGCCAAGATATGGAAAAACCTAAGTGTTCACTGATGGATGAATGGATAAAAGAGATGTGGTATACCAGTATATATACTGCTCAGCCATTAAAAAAAAGAATGTAATTTTACCGTTTGTGACAACATGGATGGACCTTGAAGGTATTACACTAAGTGAAATAAGTCAGACAGAGAAAGATGATTACTACATGATTTCACTTACATGTCAAATCTAAGAAATAAAACAACAAACAAACGAAACAGAGCAAAACAAAGACTCATAAATGCAGAGAACAGATTGCTGGTTGCCTGAGCAGAAGGTGGTTAAGGGGAGTGAAGGAGCAAAGGGGATTAACAAGAACAGACTTCCAGTTATAAAATAAATAAGTCATGGGGATGTAATGTATAGCATGGAGAATAGAGTCAGTAACATTGCATAAACTTGGTAAGGTGCCAGATGATAACCCACTTATTGTGGTGATCATTTTGCAATGTACACAAATATCAAATCACAATCAGGTTGTACACCTGAACCCAATACAGAATTGTATGTCAATTACACCTCAGTTAAAAAAAAAAAAAGACAACTTGACATTTTGTTACTCAGTTTTAGACTCTAGTATTGAAAAAACAAAAATGAAAAGAGAGGAAGTCGGACCATTCCTTAAGAGAATCAGATGCCTGAGTACATGGATAGTTTTAGCTAGACTACTTATTAATCAAAGTGACAATGGAGTATATTAACTTAAGTACAGAAGAAGTTATCACGACATTAGCTCCTTCAGTGAGGATTTTAAAAAAACAATCAAGGACATGACTCAATCAGCCAAAGCACAAAATGTTACTCTGGTGAGACATGCAATCTCTGGTATCTGAACAGAGTACATAGACAATATATAAAAACCTTTCCTACTCCTTGTTAAGAGCAGATCAAATACTGCTTTTTAATGGAATTTTTTAATGGAAAGATCAATTTTAATGGAAATATCAATTTTAATGGCAAGAAAACCAAATTCTAATTTTATGTTAACATAACATTTGGTCATGAAGGATTAACAGAATTTTTTCCTTCTTTCTAGACTTGAACTGTTTTATCAAAACTGTGCCAACTTTGCCAAATTATGAATGTAAGTCATTGCTTACATTTAGGCTCATTACTTGGATTTATTATAAACCGAGACAATATAACCACTTTCTGCACTCCTTCTACCATGTTATCTATCCATTCAAGTTTGAACCTTCATCATTGTCATTCATATCCTGGAACAGCAGACTTAATTTTAGGGCAAAATCCTTTTTCCTTAATAAACTCTCCATTACCTTTTAAATACAGTGTAATTTCTCTGCCTCTCTTGTTCCTACCAGTCTTAATCACCTGTATTAATTTTAACTCTTAACTGATTTAACTAACTTCTACTTTACAGAGAGAACAAAGTGGGAGGATGGGGAGTAGATCTGTCACATTTAAGCATTTTAGAAAGTCAGAGTAAATCTAACATGACTCCCAATAGTCATAGGGATCATTTTACCACATTGTTAAAATGGCAAAAATGAACACCTCCATTAATGAAGTAGTTCTCAATTTTTCTTCCAGGGGATATTTGTCAATGTTTGGGGACATTTTTTATTATTGTGACTTGGAGGGCAGTGCTAATGTTGTAGAGGGCAGGGATGTAGATATTTTCCAATGCATAGGACAGTGCTCTACAACAAAGAATTATGGGGTCCAAAATGCCAGTAGTATCTCAGTTGAGAAACCCTGCTTAAAATGACCTTAAGGTAGAGCCATGCCGCAACATATTAAAAGAAGCAAAGCTGTGTGTAGTTGTAGGTATGTATACTTTTATTATTTATATGTATATGTAAATACATACGCACGTGTATATAACTATGTTTGCTGGCCAATCTTATAGTATTCTGTTCTATTAGAAATTATCCAGATATCCAAAGATTGTTCATTAACTCAATTTACTAATGTCTTCAGTTCTTAACGTTAACTAAAGGTCTTGAAAGTTATGTATAAGCTGATGCACTATAAAACACAATCACTGTTGATGTAAAAATGTATCAGAATTATAACTGTTTAATTGAATCCATCATGTTATATTTTTCATAATCCAAAATCTTATGTGAAAATATGTTGGCTTCTCTGATCAGTAAACCAGAATAAGACTTTGGGGAATTCAGATTAAATAGTCTACTCATGAGAAAACAAATGGAGATCTATTGTGACATGTTTTCTCATAATATACTCTACATAGAGAAAAGGAGGGAGCAGACATATAGTTGCTTTTATTTTATTTATTTATTTTTTAAAGATTTTATTTATTTATTTGACAGAGAGACACACAGCGAGAGCAGAACACAAGCAGGGGGAGTGGGAGAGGGAGAAGCAGGCTTCCCGCTGAGCAGGGAGCCAGATGTGGGGCTCGATCCCAGGACCCTGGGATCATGACCTGAGCCGAAGGCAGACGCTTAACGACTGAGCCACCCAGGTGCCCCATATAGTTGCTTTTAAACCAAAGGAATCAAACAAGTCTCCTATGTCCCAGGATTCACTTTGATTACATGAATTTGGATTTTTATATAAAAATTGTTCTGAGCTAGCAGTTTCTGAGTTCACTAGTGGTTTGTTCATAGATTTGGGGAATGGGTGATAGTACATTTGAAGTATTGGAAGTTTAGTTTATTTTCCAGGAATTCTGGTCATATTAGATTTATGTAAGGGCTTATTAGTATCTATAACACAATCAGAGCAGAGCTCCTTTATAAAGCTTTATAGTTTATTTTATTAATACACGCAGGTGTAGTAAAATATTTCAAATTCACACAAGAGGGATAGGGTTTTCTCAACTACAAACACCTGGACAAATAGCTTCACACTTGAATAGCATCAGCCAAGTAAACTCAGAATCACAAAAAGTGAGTGGCCCAGAGCTCAGAGTTGCTACCCATTACACATTTTAAATGGGCACATTTTAAAAATTGATTTGATCTCACAATTAATCTGACAAACAAACAAAAATACTAACCACCCAGATTTTCTCTTTAACTTGATCTCCATCATTTATTCATCATCATCTCAGTGGTGTGGCCCCCAAAGCTGCTAAAACACTACCTTTAAAATGTTAAAATGTGGGGGCGCCTGGGAGGCTCAGTTGGTTAAGCATCTGACTCTTGATTTTGGCTCAGGTCATGACCTCAGGGTCATGAGATCGAGCCCCACGTTGGACTCTGTGCTGGGCAGGGAGCCTGCTTAAGATTCTCTCTCTCCTTCTCCCTCTGCCCCTTCCTGTCCCCCGCTCTCTCTCTCTCAAAAAAAAAAAAAAATGTTAAAACGTGACTATTCTACAAATATAGAATAAGCACATGTTAAAGATTTATTTAACTCATTGACAAGAGAACCAGCAGAGTGGTAGAGCTGGTTCAAAATACATTTAAAGGCAAGGAAGAAAAGAAGGTTGCTAGGTTAGATACAAAACTGGTTTAGGTCCAATGATGCAATAAAAATATAACATTTGGGGTTATTTTTTCTTCTGTACAGAAATTATTTAATCTCTATCAGACAAAAATCTGATAGTTACTATGTAACTTCATAGAGTCCGGACCCTAAGCAATAGTAAATGATATGACAAATCAAGATACATTCCCCTGGCTCTTTCCACAGTACCAATGAATCATGGAACACTACATCAAAAACTAATGATGGAATGTATGGTGATTAACATAACAATAAAAAATTAAAAAAAACAAAAGATACATTCCCCTGGAGAATTAAACAATCTCTGCATGGATCTATCAGACAATGATTCAGTATGACATTGAATCAGGACAAGCAGCCAGCCTCGTCCCTTATTTCCAGGTTTTGTTCATTTTCTTAATTCAAGATGCTTTTGTAGTTGGCCCCAGGGAACTTGCAAGGAAATGTGGACTTCCAAAATCAGGAAGGGGAAGGTCTCTTTCATTCAGTCAACAAAAATATGTGGCATTTATTAGGTACCAGGCACTGCACTAGACCCTGGGGCTATAGTAGTGAACAAAGCATACAAAATTCTCCTGTGGTTCTGACCTTCTAGTAGAGGGAGGTAGATTAATAAGCAAGGTATATATACATATTCAATGGAAAAAAGGGCTGTTGATGGTATGTTATAATGTGTTAAATAATGACAAGTGCTAAGGGGAAAAATCAAGTGGGGGGTGGGAAGTGGGGAGTGTTAGGATTTTTAGGAAAGGCAACCAAGAAAACACTCACGTAAGTGACATTTGAGTAAAGACTTGGAGGAGGTGAGGAGGGAGGGTGCCTGGTGGAGGGTAAGGTGGGGAAGGAGTCGTTGTTGTGTTCCAAACCCCTGCTCAGTTCTGGAAACAAAGGAGAGGAGGATGTGGAGAGGGAAACTCCCAACAGCCAGGGGTGGGCCTGCAGGCGATTTAAGAGCTTTGGATTTATTACCGTCATTATAACCTAACCGGTGTGTGGCTACATACAATGCAATAACCATACATAAAATCCACTCTATGGCTCTAAAGAGGTTTTGTAAGATTCGGGCTTGCTTGTCGCTGGCAGGTTGGGGAGTCACATTAAAAATGTGATTTAAAAAATAAGTAAAAATGTGACTTTTGAATCATAAATTATATTTGGTTAACTGCATATGATAAAAACAATTAAATGACATAATAATCATCATATTCCTTTAGGGATTTTTAAAATGATTTAATGGCATGAATGCTATTCTACCTCCTGCCTCAAGCTCTTCTGGGAGGAAAAGAGGGGTGATTTTAGAAAAATGTACCTATACTACATTATGCCTTACTCTTTTCCTCTCCTTTTTAAGCCTGTCTGGAAGTAAAGTGCACCTGTCATTGATTTTGGTCTCCAAAAACCCTATCTTTTCCCATATTTTTATTTCACTTCTACACTTAAAGTACCACTTATAATATTGTATATGTCACGCAGAGAAAAGTGGAAATATTAATTGCTGGTGCTTCAGTCCAATTTGTGTGTCTCTGAGAAATGTCAGTGATAGGCAGCATGTACTTCTGACGCTGGTGAGTCAGCAGAACAAAGCAACCTTAAACAGAAACAACCCAAGGACGTGAGAGAAGATACGGCAGGAGTAACTGACAAAGTTGGTGGGGTAGTGCACCAATTAGCTTGATCATGTGCAGAAGATATCTCAGAAGAGTATATTATCTTAGAAATCCTAATGGAACAAAGCAGTCTTCAGACAGACCCTTTACATCTCTCGGTATGCTTTTTCCGGAGCACCAGGTCACAGCCTCTGCAGTGTGATGGTAGTAATGGATCTGAATCAGCAATCCGAGAGGAATTTCAATTTTAATTGAAATTCCTGCTGGATCTTAACCTGTCTCTTTTTCAACTCCAATTGCCTTAGGCTATTTTTGTACTCGAACAATTAGAAACCCCTTGCAGGCACCTGGGCGGTACTTAGTGCATCACAGGTGTGCACCCTGAGTTTGCTGAATGGATTGACAGCACTGCTGCTAAGTGAGGGGTGACTCACGGACACTAATCACCAGTAACTGCTCCTGAGCGCCAGACACTGTGAAAGGTGCTCTGGATGCGTGCATGCTCTCACCTAATCCTCTCAGCAATTTCAGGACTCAGACTTAAAGATAAACCCATGGCTCCCAAAGTTCAGTCATTTTCCAAAGCTATGCCACTTTCAAAGTCCTCAGCGTAGGGTTTGAATTCTCTTTCTACCACGCTAGTTACTCTGCCCTCAGATAATCTTGGCAGTTCTTCATCAAAGCCAAACAAGCAAGAGGAAAAACAATTTTAAAAGTCCTTTGCATATTATAATCTTAGGTTAAAGTCCCAAATAAGGTCACGCATGGAAAGAACCTTTAGCATAGATTGAAAAATGAGGACTTTTTACTTTTATAGCTGTGTCCCACTTAGAATCACTTTTCATCTAAAAAAAAAAAAAAGAAAGAAAGCAATTTCATGAAGTGCTAATTTTAATCAGCTTGCATCTGCATAAGGACCTCCAGCCCGGCTCTTGTATATTCCATTATATAATTCTCCCTTTCTGGGTTTGACAGCGCTAAAAAGATTTATACCTGGGCTTGTGGTTCCATATACCAGTAAAAATGTTAGGCTGTTTTTTCCCATTTCAAATACCGTCTCTTTTCCCGAATATTAGTTATACAGAAGGGCCTCAATAAATATTGCAACACATATTAAATTTGGTTAAAAATCAGAGTTAATCATAGGTTCTTTTGGTCTATGAGAAAAGTTTGTTTATTCTGTTGGTTTTCTCCTAATTCGGTTACAAATTTCTGAAGTTCAGTAATTTCTGAATTGAGGTAAGTAGATCAAACAAACATTTTATTTCTGTTTTTCCCTTCACAGTTCCCACATGCCAGAGAGGCTACTGGAATGGTTTTCACCAGTCAGTACAAATGTTACAGTTTGATGTGGTTGTTTTTGCTAAAGTATAATGGTTTTTACTGCCCTAAAACCACTTTACTAAGGCTTAGAAGTGAAGATTTCTTTTTTTTCCCCCCTCAGGAACAACTTTAAAATGTACCCTTGAGTTTCCGCCGTTAGGGACCACATTAGTTCTCAACAGATATAAGTGAAAACAGCCCTTTCAGAGGCACGAATGTCCTTTCTAAGGAGTCCTGACACTTTGTTAATATATTTCGAATCAGAGTCGTTACGCCTGTGTCATGACAGCATACCAGCCCGATGCAGATGTGTTCAGCCATCTTTTTACCTGGTGTCTACGCCTAGTAGGTGTATCAGTCAGGGTTCCTTGCGAAACAGATGGTGCACCCAAATAGAGTAATTGAGGAACATTCAACAAAGAGGCTAATTACCCGGGTGTAAGCAGCATTAGGGAAAGCAACGAAGGATGGTGAAGGTCATCAACAGGAGGAGCACTTACTAAGCCGAGGCCTGTAGAGGCAAAGGGATGGGGACAATTATTAGAACCTGGGGAGAGCTATCGCTGTCAGAGAGGCCTCTGGGGAGGGATGGTGGCTTTCCTAGAGGAACCCAAGATACAGCAGGCTCCACCACCTGTGGTCTGGCAGGCAGGGAGCTGGGGAACTAAGTGCTTGGTCCCTGTTCTCCTGCTACGTTCTGATCCCTGGCTAGTACTCCCCACTGGTTGAATCCGACCAGAGATGGAGGGCAGGTTGCTGGTGCGTTGCATTCCAGATAAGCCTCCCGAGACCCAGAGCAGAATGGAGAAGGTGCCAGGTTACGGCAGGATGTCTCAACCTTGGCCATGTGGACATTTTGGCTGGCTGATTCTTTATGTGCAGATTGCCCCATGCGCTGTAGGAGGTCTAGCAGCATCCCTGGCCTCTACCACCAGGTGTCTGTAGTGCCCCCCTCCCCTTGTCACAACCATAAAAAATGTTTTCAGACATCGCCAAGTGTTCTGTGGGGAGCAACCTCCGTGAAACCACTAGGTCGGTGGATTAGAAGTAGATTTGTGACCTCAGGGATGACCGTTCATTCATTCACTCAAGGAAAAATGTGTTGTTTTATTTTCTGGCTCAACTATTGGCAAACTATGAAGATGAACACGGGAATCACAGAGACGAAAAGACACGATCTTGCTTTCTAGAAGCTGACCGCGTTACAGAAGAAGGAAGATGACTGGCTCATCACCAATAACAAAGTTATAGCCGAGTGCTGTAATAGAAGTTTAAGCAAAGTGCTATTGAATCTCAATTAAGGCAAAGAGGTGTCAACTGTCAAATCTCTGAAACGATGTGTTGATTAAGTGAAGTTAGGTTTACAAACAGAGTCAAACTAGCAGTGTGTGGGTTTATGACATAATAGTTTTGGATTGGTAAGCACAGTGAGGCAAGGGGATTGAAATGAGTCTTGATGAGTAAACTCTCTCTTGATATGTAAACTATTTTAGTTGGCTCACAGTCGTATCTTCCAGGAACAAATATTTCCTAGAGCAAATAGCTAAGTTATTTTTGCTTGTCTCAGTATTTTTTAACATCTTCACAGGAATATATGCTTGGTCCTAGGCTTATTTAACAAAGAGACAGGAAATTTAGTTCCAGTCTCAGAGTGCAGGTGGGAAAGGGACTTTTATTACACACCAGTTAGCAACCAGGTCTGAAGGCACGCTTTCATCCTTACACTAGCCCTGGGGAGTTAAGTACTATCATTCCTGCTTTAGAGATGAAAAAAGTGAGGCCCAAGTTGGTAAAGCAAATGAGAGTCTCAGGAATTCGTTTCCCCATGTGGGTAGGGAGTTGGGGAAAGATTCTGAAGGGAGAAGATACTGCGGATCACCTCAGAGATGAAGAGGAATGTACCAACTGGGGAAGACGAGATAGATGGGAATGAGGAGAATGAACTCAGGGAAAGGGAACAGCATGAATGAAGACCCCGAGGTGTGAAAATGCCTGAAATGTTTTAGGGAACAGGCTACAGGTTTGTGGGAGAGTCACGTGGGCTGTGAGGAATCCGTATTAATTAGAATTAGGGCTCCTGAGGGGAAACACTTTCCCCCCACTCTTCATGTTCCTTGTGTAAAATAGGGACTCTACCAACACTTCTACCTTCTTAGGAATGTACTGGGGAAGTAGCCTCTACCTACCAGGTGCCAGTAGCCTCCAAACTTGAACTCTCTCACTCTCTCCTCACAGGAAGGAGGAGCGACTAGCCTGGTTCATGAGGTTCTCTGTTTTTCCTGGGCCAGTGTCTTGATCTTGTTCTCTCACTGACGATGGTGGCGTGCATTCTCCACCTGCTTTTGCAGCCTTTGGACAGCATCTTTATGCAGAAAGGAAGGCCTGGGCTTCCCTATCGGCATGTTTCTTCTTCTATCCCAGCTTAGAACAAGGCTTTTATCACATTAAATGTACACCTTCTATGGAAAACATTAAATGAGTGATTAAGTGAATATATAGAATAAAACAACCATTTTTAGGGAGCATTACATGACATATGGATGGTTGTGAATAATTTTCCTCATTTCAAACACATGTGTTCTCTTATCCCTTTTCAGACTCCAGAGGGCTTGATGAGATTTCTGGTTTTTGTTGTTGTTTCTTTGTTTCCTTTTTTTTCTTTTCTTTTTTTTTTTTTAAAGCATGCGTTTTGATACTATTTCATTGTTAACCTGAACAGATTTCCCTGTTTGCTCCAGCTGTGGAATTCAGTGGACTGAAAATCAGCTAGGTCTCAGAAATAAATGAATTTGAAAATCTTCTTGATTCTTTCCCTATCTGAGCCATGGAATAAAGATCTCCTGCCAAAGGCAGTCTTTCACTGGGGCTCCTCCAGGTATGTCTTTGATCCTCCCCACTCCCTTTCTTTCCCCCTCCCTTTTTATGTAACAGACAGGAGACCTGCATAGGCTTTCTGCTCTGCTTGGCCACACCCACCCCCTCCCACACCCCCACACTTTGCTTCTAGGCAGGTCACCTATAGGTAAGGAGCAGCCTCTTGAAGCAGCAGCTAGTTCTGTCCGTTCATGGTGGTGAGCGGGCTTGAGAATGAGCAACCGAGGAGGGCTGGAGGAGGTCTGGGTTTGCAGGGTAGTTGTTCTCCAATGACTAACCCTGTTGGGTTTCATGCTACACCCTATCTTCTAGTCCAATTGTGCATCTTCAATCTTTTCTTACATCCATATTTTTTTCCCTTCTTGTTTGGATCATAGATCTGAATGTTCATAAAACCACCGTGACTATTTGTTTTCAAAGTAAGTAGTTGGTGTTATAGTCATCACTAAAAAATCGATTAGATAATTGCTGGTTGACAGCATGTAAACCTTAAGGTGATTTAGTCTGATTTATCTTTACTCTCAAGGACTAGTCATTGAAATAGAAACCTCTTTGGAATGTTTAAGACAGCAACATGATTCTTTGCTAAAGCTCCAAATAAATATTGTCCTGCCTGTATTTATAAAGGCAGTAAAAAAATGGACTACAGGTGATTACCTGGTCAATTTAACCAAATCCGGATGAATTGTTTTATGCTCATGGATTGGAAGAACAAATATTGTGAAAATGTCTATGCTACCTAGAGCAATCTACACACTTGATGCAATCCCTATCAAAATACTATCCATTTTTTTCAAAGAAATGGAACAAACAATCCTAAAATTTGTATGGAACCAGAAAAGACCCCAGAGAGCCAGAGGAATGTTGAAAAAGAAAAGCAAAGCTGGCGCCATCACAATTCTGGACTTCAAACTCTATTACAAAGCTGTCATCATCAAGACAGTATGGTACTGGCACAAAAACAGACACATAGATCAGTGGAACAGAATAGAGAGCCCAGAAATGGACCCTCAACTCTATGGTCAACTAATCTTTGACAAAGCAGGAAAGAATGTCCAATGGAAAAAAGACAGTCTCTTCAATAAGTGGTGTTGGGAAAATTGGACAGCCACATGCAGAAGAATGAAACTGGACCATTTCCTTACACCATACACAAAAATAGACTCAAAATGGATGAAAGACCTAAATGTGAGACAGGAATCCATCAAAATCCTTGAGGAGAACACAGGCAGCAACCTCTTTGACCTCAGCCACAGCAACTTCTTCCTAGAAACATCACCAAAGGCAAGGGAAGCAAGGGCAAAAATGAACTATTGGGACCTCATCAAGATAAAAAGCTTTTGCACAGCAAAGGAAGCAGTCAACAAAACCAAGAGACAACAGACAGAATGGGAGAAGATATTTGCAAAATGACATATCAGATAAAGGGCTAGTATCCAAAATCTCTAAAGAACTTATCAAACTCAACACTGAGAGAACAAATAATCCAATCAAGAAATGGGCAGAAGACATGAACAGACATTTCTGCAAAGACGACATCCAAATGGCCAATAGACAAATGAAAAAGTGCTCAACATCACTCAACATCAAGGAAATACAAATCAAAGCCTCACACCAGTCAGAATGGCTAAAATTAACAAGTCAGGAAACGACAGATGTTGGCAAGGATGCAGAGAAAGGGGAACCTTCCTATACTGTTGGTGGGAATGCAAGCTGGTGCAGCCACTCTGGAAAACAGTATGGAGGTTCCTCAAAAAGTTGAAAATAGAGCTACCCTATGACGCAGCAATTACACTACTGGGTATTTACCCCAAAGATACAAATGTAGTGATCCGAAGGGGCACCTGCACCCCAATGTTTATAGCAGCAAAGTCCACAATAGCCGAACTATGGAAAGAGCCTAGATGTCCATCAACAGATGAATGGATAAAGAAGATGTGGTGTATGTATACAATGTAATATTATGCAGCCATCAAAAAAATGAAATCTTGCCATTTGCAACGACACGGATGGAACTAGAGGGTATTATGCTAAGCGAAATAAGTCAATCAGAGAAAGACAATTATCATATGATCTCACTGATATGAGGAATTTGAGAAGGAAGACAGAGGATCATAGGGGAGGAGGGAAAAATGAAACAAGATGAAAACAGAGAGGGAGACAAACAATAAAACTCTTAATCTCAGGAAGCAAACTGAGGGTTGGCTGGAGTGGAGGGGAGTGGAAGGGATAGGGTGGCTGGATGATGGACACTGGGGAGTGTATGTGCTATGATGAGCACTGTGAATTTTGTAAGACTGATGAATCACAGACCTGTACCCCTGAAACAAATAATACATTATATGTTAATACAAAAAATAAAATTCGTCTTTGTATCGGTCCTTAGGAAGATGGATTTAATGCTCCTCCTCCCAAATGTATATTCCTGTTATCTTTATGATCTTAGTTCAAGTTTTTCATCACTCAAAGGTAAATATATAACATGCCTCTTTTTCTTTCTTTTTTTTTTAACAGCCTTTAAAAAGCTCTTTTAGATGAATTGAATTTTACAAATGTGTAAGAAATTTGAACAATAATTTGGTTATTTTGTTTACCAAAGCCAATGGAAACAGTTAATTGTGAATACACTGGGAGATGAGCCACTTCCAATTCAAATGAGTAATCATAGATATTTGGGAGAGATGTGTGCCAAGCTGTGATATGAAGGTAATAGTCATCACCAAGCATCATTAGGCATTTACAGTTTTACTTAAATAAGACAATAAACTTATGTTTTCCAGACATAAATATTTACATAGAACCAGAATATCTTCATTTGACCTTTAAGCTGTGTTAGTTACAACTACCACTTATTGTGGGTTTTATGTGTATTATCAAGCTGTGTATTACTCTAATTATTCCCATTTTATAGATGAGAAAACAAAGGTGCATTTCTTTCATTTTCTTCTCAGTCTTGTTTCTGAAGGGTAAAATTCACAATTTGGGACTTAATGGTGCCATCTCCTAAGTACTACCTCCTAGAAAGGAAGAAAGGTTTTTTTTGATTTGTGAAATTTGTGTAATCAACTAACCTGGAATTTCACAAACTCTAGAATTGAACAGGGCTCAGCGGGCTAATGACTTCTTGTGACATATTATCTTGAAAGAAAAGTGCTCTAAATATATAACCAAATACACAACATAGTTAGAATCTATAGGCTTTTATCCTGTTTAGGAAGTTACAGCAAATCTCCAATGAAAAATCTTCCACTTCACAGTGGAAGACAGCACACTGTAGATATAAATATGAATTGAAATATGTTTGTTTACTATATTGAGTTTTACATATTTTTGATGAAAGAGTATTTTAGAAAAAAATCTGACATTAAAAAATTTATGTTTAATAATTTTACTTTATCTTTATTTTCAGAAAATGTTATGAATGCAAACTTCCACAAATTTTAAAATACATGAAAACAAAAAGCAAGTCCACTTTCTGCTGCATGTTACAATCCCGTTCCCCTTCCTAGAGTCAACCACGATAATCAATGTACCTTCCACAAATTTTATGCGTATACAAGTGTCTTTCTACATTTTTGTAAACCCACAATATAAACATGCTATACAAACTGATCCTCACATTGATTTTTTTTTTTTGCTTGACAATATATCTGATAGATTGTTCCATAGCAGTTTGTAAATTGTTTTTCATCTCTTTTTAAAAATCTTCGAAATATTCTGTTGTATGAATAAACCCTAATTTATCTAACATGGCTTCAATTTAATAATCATCCCAGATAAATAAACAAAAACACTTTCATTTTTTTTCTCTCTTCCTTTTATTTTATGTGTTGGGGTTTGGCTTGTCACGATATGTGCTGCACTCTGCCTCAGCAAACAATCTATATGACATGTGGTTACTTTCCCACATTTCCACAATCTCAAATTGTTTGCTAACTCCCTTTGACAACGAATCGAGGATCTGGGATCTCTGTCATAATCCGTTGAAAACTAAGTTGAGGTTCACTGGTCTAGGAGTCTTCAACCACTGTGTTATGGAAGTCATTTCCCTTCCCTCAGTTCTGCCCAGGAGGGAGTCAGTGTTTTCCCATGACAGCCTCTGTCTGGATAAATGATCTAATCCACACAATTTTCAATAAAATTGCTTATTGATTTCAGCGATGAGCTTTGTCAGAGTCAACATATAAATATCAGCATGTAAATGTCTCAGGAAAATGCACTGTAACTTACTCTTCAATTTGGCAAAAACCATTAAGTATCGGCCCTGTTGCTGTGATAGGCTAGGTGTGGAGATACAAAGATAAACAGGGCATCGTTTTTGTCTGGGAAAGGTTTGCTTTAAGGTTTCAGAAACAGATACTCTGAAAGAGGTAGCTTGTACTTTTCCAAAGGAGGAAGCTTGATTATGTCTTACGGGGTTTTACATTTGTTGAAAGCTTGCATACACCAAAAACTAACCATGTTAAACCACAGTAATTGGGGTCTAGTTGGGTTATTTCAACTACCTCAGTGATTATAATCCTCTAGTTCAGACCTATCAGATGGGGAACTACCTTGTGTATTCCAAGTGTGCTATGAGGCATGCTATGTTGGAAGGCACAGGGCAGAAAGACTCATAGACCAAATTACAGTGCTTGAATCACATGGTCTATTCAATCAATTTAAAACATACAATAACAAACAAGGGCAAAGAGAGGGGGTATATTAACATTCCTGGATTAGGGTATGAGGAGATGGAGGGACTATGAAACCAGAGACCTGTTCAGAAGGCTCACATAGCCTCGCTGTCTCTCTCCGCCATCTCAGTCCTCCCTGCTACAATTGTGCTTATGAGGACTAGAGGTGAGGTTCGAGGTAGGGGTTCACAGAAAGAAGGGGTCCTGAGCCAATGATACATACTTGCTCCACAGGAGCCACTCAGGGCCCAAAACATCTGTACATAGCTTAGCTTGTCAATTAGCCTGCTAAAAAGCCCTAGGTCTTAGTGCATTTTTTGGTAAGAGTGCACATGGGGTCAGCCTGAGGCCATCCTGGCTGTCACCACTGGGTGACTGATTTTTTTTTTTTTTAAGATTTTATTTATTTATTTGACAGAGAGAGACACAGTGAGAGAGGGAACACAAGCAGGGGGAGTGGGAGAGGGAGAAGCAGGCTTCCCGCCGAGCAGGGAGCCCGATGCGGGGCTCGATCCCAGGACCCTGGGACCATGACCTGAGCCGAAGGCAGATGCTTAACGACTGAGCCACCCAGGCACCCCAACACTTTTGCTTTTTATTTATTCCACTGATTGATTATTGACATGTCTTATAGGTTACTAACTTACTGTCTAAATTTAACATATCATATGAATTCTACCTATGTCTCACAAATTACTTGCTTACTCGTTATGCGCACAAACAACATATCCTAAAAAGTTTGCCTATTAAAAATTATACCATGCTTAACATTTCTTATGAGTTCGGTCCATCCTGTTTGTTTTTCTGTCTTCTATTGCAGAATTGAATATTCTCAAACATAGGAAGTGCACATTATTAAGACCTTGTTCTTGAATTCCAGTCCCATGTTGGTATTGACACTCGATTTCAACAGTTTCAAGGTGAACTCATCATCTTTCACTATAAGAACTTCCTTTATTATTCTGTAATGATTAATGGCATGCATTTCTACCCCAATCTTAAAATGCTCTTTATCTCTTTTCTCTCTTTATCAGAATCATGGAAGATTTTTGCTTGTCTTATCTCAAAAATTCCTCTTTAAGTTTTTTATCTTCTATTTCCATTGTTTCAAGAATTTTTTCACTGTTGCTGGCTTTATTTTTCTGCAGTACAAACTGACTCCTGACTTCCTACCCAGCATCCTCCCATCCCACTCCCTCACTCAGGATAACTTGCTATTTTTCCTAAATAACCTGTGTATTAATACATATGAGAATTAGCACATTAAAATATGTTTAATTTGGAAATACAGATTCATAGATATTTGCTTAAATGACATAGAGAGGTCTTGTGTATCCTTCATCCAGTTTCTACCAGGTGCTTTTTTTTTTTTGGTCTTTTCACTTTTTTTTCTTTGAATCTAAGTTTTTTATTTTAATTCCAGTATAATTAACATACAATGTTGTATTTGTTATACAATATACTGATTCAACACTTCTATATGTTGTTCAGTGCTCATCATGATAAGTACACTCTTTAATCCCCGTCATCTATTTCACCCATTCACCCCACCACCTCCCCTCTGGCAACCATCAGTTTTTTTATCTATAGTTAAGGGTCTATTTCTTGGTTTGTTTCTCTTTTTCCTTTGTTCATTTATTTTGTTTATTAAATTCCACATATGAGTGAGATCATATGGTATTTGTCTCTCTGACTAACTTATCTCACTTAGCATAATACTCCCTAGTTCTATCCATATTGTTGCTAATGGCAAGATTTCGTTCTTTTTATGGCTGAATAATATTCCATTGTATATACATATGCCACTTTTTTTTTTTTTGGTAATCAGTGTTCTTTTTTTTTAAATTTTATTTTATTATGTTATGTTAGTCACCATATATTACATCATTAGTTTTTGATGTAGTATTCCATGATTTATTGTTTGCATATAACACCCAGTGCTCCACGCAGAACGTGCCCTCTTTAATACCCATCACCGGCCTAACCCATCCCCCCGCCCCCCTCCCCTCTAAAACCCTCAGTTTGTTTCTCAGAGTCCATAGTCTTTCATGGTTCGTCTCCCCCTCCAATTTCCCTCCCTTCATTTTTCCCTTCCTACTATCTTCTTCTACTTTTTTTTAAAACATATAATGTATTATTTGTTTCAGAGGTACAGATCTGTGATTCAACTGTCTTGCACAATTCACAGTGCTCACCATAGCACGTACCCTCCCCAATGTCTATCACCCAGGCACCCCATCCCTCCCACCCCCCCCACTCCAGCCACCCTCAGTTTGTTTCCTGAGATTAAAAATTCCTCATATCAGTGAGATCATATGATACTTGTCTTTCTCTGATTGACTTATTTCACTTAGCATAATACCCTCTAGTTCCATCCACATCATTGCAAATGGCAAGATTTAGGTTTTTTTTTAATGGCTGCATAATATTCCACTGTATACATATACCACATCTTCTTTATCCATTCATCTGTTGATGGACATCTAGGCTCTTTCCATAATTTGGCTATTGTGGACTTCGCTGCTATAAACACTGGGGTGCAGGTGCCCCTTCGGACCACTACATTTGTATCTTTGGGGTAAATACCCAGTAGTGCAATTGATGGGTCATAGGGTAGCTCTATTTTCAACTTTTTGAGGAAACTCCATACTGTTTTCCAGAGTATATGCCACCTCTTCTTTATCCATTCATCTATCGATGGACACTTGGGCTGTTTCCATAATTTGGCTATTATAAATAATGCTGCAACCTAGTACATATTCTTTTTATGTTTGGAATATCCCTTTCTTTCATAACTACCTGGCATATTCTTCATCATCCTTTAATATCCAGCTTCAAAGTCATGAGGCTTTCCCAACTTTCTTCCCACTAATGCTGAATTAATCACTTCTTTTTTAATGCTTTGTTCCACTTGTTATGGTAAATATCATTTCTGACAATCCATGACCTCTTTAAAGATAAAGACTATAGTTTTATTCATCTTTGAACCCCTAGGGCCTAGTTCAAAGCATGGCACATATTAAGTACCTGATAAAACATGGTGAATATAATATCAATTATATTTCGTTTCAAGAAAATGGGATGTAAAAATCCAATTATACAAAATAGATACACTTAGTGGGTGATGTTTTAATGAGGGGTGTTACTACAGATTCCTTCTAATATGATCTTTCCTAGAGAATTTAAAAGACAATTTGATTTTCAAAAAAATTTCATATTATGTTCATGAATACATCTACTGAGTGATATCAGATTTATTTTGAAATATATATATTCCAACGAAAAACTCCCATCTAAAATATGGAACCAGCTTTATTCTCTCTCTCCTTGTACCAAATATGTAGTAATAACATCACTCCTGGATTGGGGATTCTCACTTCGTACTCTGATTCCTGATTCATTCTCTGGTAGAAAAGTTGCATGAGATATGAATGCATGTCGGCCTCTCCAGGCTTTGTGTATGAAGGAGGAGGACACGTGAACGTGTTGGCTAACCTCAGCCTCTCTTCAGAGTCTCCTCAACTTTGTTTCACTTGTGCCCTTGATCAAGACCTCTAATCTTTTGCCTCTCTGCCCACCACTGTTCCCGGGAGGCACCTGGCTGCAGTGGCTGTCGGTGGCACTTGTGAGAACTTTGCTCTGCTGGGGTGGGAGCACAACACTCTTCGCTAGTGTGTCCATGCTCATCCTATAGCTCACCACTGCTGCACAGAGGTTGTGACAAAAGCAGGGATTCCCATCCATCACATTCTCCAAAACGATTGATGAATGGCTTTTAGAAAAAGGTATTATGTTGACATTTGGTTGTTAAGACTGTGATGGCAGGAAAACAAGGAAGAAATTGATGGCAAGACACTGATACAGACAGAAGACATAGGTAAATGTGGTGCTTCCCATATGTATGCTCACTCCTTCAGCCACCCCTGATGAAGGACCCACCAGCACCACACCAGGCTGCCCCTGGCTGCCCACACCGCATCTTAGCCTGCTCACGCCTCTGGACACTGGAAGAACCATTTTCTATCCTTCACGCTCTCAAGCTTATATCCAGAGTCTTATAAGTTTCTGCATCCAAATGGCATTCTCTTCCCTTTCTTAGGAAGGTTCGACCTAGTCTCACAGGTTGGTTGGGATTAGATACCATTTCATCTTCTCTCTCTCTCTGTCTTTTCCAACTTTGTTTTCCCCTAAGGCTCCTGTGTGAACTCGTCTCACCATCATCAGCCCAAGTACTGAAAGCTGCCATGCATATCACTTCTCACTTCTGTCTTTCCAAGTATTAAAAGCCGCCAAGCATTTGTATGTTAGGCATAGCTGAAAGATCCTCCTGGGGGTTGGTTAAGTTGGAGGTAGGAGGTAGGGTTATTATTCCCATGGTCATGATCCCTATTAATGAATGAAACCATGCTCTGAACACTTAACACAGCTTCTTTTTGCCTTTGGTCTTTCATTAAATTAAAAAATAACAATAAAATATGGATTTTTTTTTAACAAGTGAAGTGTTTCTTTACCTGTGGATTAGAAACAGAAGAATCAGGCTTCATGTTCTCCTGTTGACCTCAGTAGCAAGAGGTATTGTTTGGAAATGATCACCCAGGCATCTCTACTTCTGGGCACTGAAATTACTTTTCTCTCTTTTCATTCTCTGACATCTGAGAAGTGAAAACAAGGACTTCTCATCTGTTTAGGGACAAAGAACCAATGGAGTGAGTGACACAGCACTTTTATTCTTGGCAAGGCCTGACATCGAAAGAGCAGTGGGAGATAACTTTCAAGTGGCCCTTAGGAGGAAATCCAAAGGACTGCCTTTCTGCAGGGTCAAATATCTCTATCCTGAGTAAATCATTCAAAGCAACAAGGCTAGAGGCAAGCTGACGTTGTCAGGTGGCACATGCTGTTAGCTGTCACCTTCTGTTCTGTTAAGCAGAAGAATTTACAAGAATAGTGATTCATTGAATAAAATAGTTCATTAAGGTAAAATTAGATGGCCAGGAAATCAAGTCAGCATTTCAGAACTGTTACAGTAAAATAAATACTTTGTAATATGATGTTTTAGAATTCATATTCTAAGCAATACTATCTTATTTGTGGAGAGCCTATCAGAGAAGAACCTTAGGAAGCAATGAGTGATTTTCTGTAGAAGCCTTTTTTTCATCGACTTCTATACCAAGCTATACCCTTGGCTGATTGTGAAGGTAAAAACACTAGAAAAAGTTTCCATCTAAAGAAATAACTTAAGGGACTAAATTTTTGTTCTTTAAAGGGGGTTATTTTGGGTCAAATTTTATCCCAAGTATAGTTATTTTATCCCACATGGGCACCATTCTCTTGTTGATTGTGCTATTTGGGGCCAGCTATTTCCCTCCCAACTTATAACTAACACTGCATCTTGCTCTGCACACATAGAAAATCTTCTCTTAGGAATCAATGAAATTCAGGTGGAAAAAGCAAGAACAATGGGATTTGAACATCTTACTCCCGAATTTCTTGTTAGAGACTTAGAATTTGCTAGGTTCATTGGGGGTAGACAGAATGATTTTTTAATCTCACTGAGGTATCCAGCACACGGTTTTCATTGAGTACCAGTGTTGTGGTGGTAGGTTTCTCTGAGCAAGAGAGTACTCTGCGATACTCAAGACTAGCGCTGTCCAACAGAGATACAATGCCAACCTCACATATAATTTAAAATCTTCTAGTAATTACATTTAAAAGGCTAAAAAAGGATGCATTAATTTTAATTGTGTATTTATTTTATCCAGTGTATCTAAAATATTATCATTTCAATATGCAATCAAACTGTAGAAAATGGAGGTATTTTACACTTTTTATTGCACTAAGTTTTCAATATTCAGTGTGTATTTTCTGCTATCTAAATTTGGACTAGGCACATTTCAAAACCACATGTGGTTAGTAGCTACCATATTAGATAGCACAGTTCTGAAGGATAATAAATGTCATAAAATTAGTGCATGTTCTAAATATCTACATAACTATATATAATTTTAAAACATTTCCTACTTCCAACAGTGTTGGATTTTCTGAACATGAATCTTTTGTTTTTAATTAGATTCTGAAGTCTCATAGGTACTAAGACATGTTTTAGATGGTGGTTATATGAAATAAATTTAATTTAAAACTGCATTAAAAATACAGGCACAACTTTTTAATGTGTAGATTTACTCACATATATCAACTGAGTTTCTCTGTCTTTTCTTAATTTTGATCTATAGCTATTTTTGCAGAGACTTCACCTCTTAATAGCTTAGGATTCTTAATTTTTCTTTTTAAACATATATTGAAAGAATGAATGCAAGAGCCGAGCAATTTAAGAGCCAACATTACGAACTTTTCCCTGTTAGTTGGATGCCCATTTCTGACATGTGTGGGTTTTTTTTTTTTAAGATTTTATTTATTTATTTGACAGAAAGAGAGAGAGAGAGCACAGATAGGCAGAGCGGCAGGCAGAGGGAGAGGGAGAATCAGGCTCTCTGATGAGCAGGGAGCCCGATGCGGGGCTCGATCCCAGGACATTGGGATCATGACCTGAACCGAAGGCAGCTGCTTAACCGACTAAGCCATCCAGGCACCCCACATGTGTGGTTTTTAATTTATATTTAGAAACACAATCATTTGCTTTTCCCTTTGATTATTTGACTGCTATTGAGATAAATGCAGGATATTCTTCATTAGTCTCACTTTTTATTTCCATTTAAAATTCCTTTCAAGTCAAATTCACCTTTGAAGACTCAGACTGGCTGATCTCCTAAAACTTCTGCTAGAATAGACCCATAACATTCTGGATTTAACGTGAAGTCTTGTTTTCTTTACAAGTTGTGGATACATGATCTTTCACAGTGCCAGAGAGGCTCTGTTTCGAGGTGACCTTTGAAATCAGGGAGTGAACTTGGACTTCATTGGTTGTGCGACCAGGGGTGGGAATCAATCACTAAGCAGAATAACAGGAGATTGTGCCTCACTGCCCTGGTTTTCCCAGCTCGCCTTTGTAATGCACTAATTCTTGGGGAAGAGATAGTATCATTTGTGGAAAATGGCCACTGGGTTAAGTGGCACTCAAGTGCAATTACTACTAGGGAGAGAAGTGAGGAGAGATTACAAAGTTTTAAATCGTTCTTTGATAAAAAATGGAGAATTTGGATAAATTGAAAGGGGGTATGGAATATTAACACAGAGATGTGACAAAGTGCCATGTGGAAATTAAAAAAGTGATATCTGAAATTAGTTCAATTAGAGATCCTGTGGGTGAGAAGATTCCTTTTTTTTTTTTTTTTGAGATTTTATTTATTTATTTGACAGTGAAAGAGAGAGAGAGCACAAGCAGTGGCAGGGGGAGGGGAGCGGCAGGCAACGGGAGAGGGAGAAGCAGGCTCCCCTCTGAGCAGGGAGCCCGATGCGGGACTCAATCCCAGGACCCTGGGACCATGACCTGAGCCAAGGGCAGACGCTTATCTGACTGAACCACTTAGGCGCCCAAGGCTTCCATCTTTTAAGTCAGGGGCCAATAAGCTTTTTCTGTAAAGGTCCATATAGTAAATATTTTAGGCTTTGGGGACCATATGGTCTTTGTCAGAACTACTCAATTCTGCTATTGTAGCTGAGAAAGCAGCCACAGACAACATACAAACAAACATGGTTGTGTTCCAGTAAAACTTTATTTATAAACAGATGGTTGGCTGGCTTTGACCCATGTAACCCCAGTGTAAGAAATAAACATTTACAAAGTTCTGCTGGTAGCTGCATGACTACCATTACCTCCTGTCGCTGTACGGCAACTTTCACCTCCTGTTACTGCCTGGGGGTATCCACACCGGTCTTATCTATAGATGGTGACATGGCAAACTGTGAATTGAATGTTGTTTTTTGAATGTAATGACTTTCTCCTAAATTACATTTTCCATAAGAAGGCATGTGTTTCTTATGCACATTTCCATACCCCAAAGTAACTATTTTATTAGGTAAGGTATGTGTCTCTAAGAGAGACCTGAAATTATAGCGGCTTGAGCATGATAGTAACTTTCCGTGGGTCAGCAGTATATGGCTGATATAGTGACTCCAGGTGTTACCCCACCATCATTCCCTCATGGCTCCCCCTTCACCCAGTCGGCCTTGGAACCAGCAGGAAGGGGAAAGAGCACAACCTGGAAGCTGCTCACATCACCGCTTCTGATATCTCATTGGTCAGCACTTAGGCAAATAGCCCCATCTATCTGCAAGAGAGGCTGAAGGTGGAGTTCTTATTCTGGGCAGCTGCGTGCCCCATAAATTTCTAGAGCCTCTACTACTGCTACACAAAAGATGAATGTAGCTGCAACTAGCTTTTCTGCTTTAATCTTATATTCATACAATAATTAAGAGCCTGAAAGAAGTTACTTCCATTTTAAAGTTCCATTTTGCTGTATTTCATGTGACAAATTAGACTGTTATATTGAGAATGGAGGCCGTGCTAAGTCCTCAGACACAAATAACAAGAATCTACTATACATGGGCAGAGTATTGTTTTATGTGACAAATATCCTGCATACTCTACTACTCTTCTCTTTGGAGCCCGCAGTAGACAGAACTAATAAATCACAGCATTCTTTCCCACTGAACTCAGATGTGGCCTTAAACCCTCTATATCCTTCTCTAGACAGCCTCTACCAATCAGGTAGTGTTGGCATACCATCAGCAATTTATTTGCGTTTCTTGGCTTAAAGTTTTACCATTTTTCTTTTTGGGCCTTTGACACCGGTCTTATCTATAGATGGTGACATGGCAAACTATTAGTTGAATGTTGGCTTTTTTTTGTCTTTTAAGCCAAATATCCTCTCTGAAGTTTTGTCAAATTTTCATCTTGTTATTTCCAGATCATGATTAAATCTCATTTTTATATAACTAACTTTGGTCACAAAACCAAAGTTGGAATAATTTTATTCACCCTCTTAATTTTGTAAATAGAGAAACTGAAACCCAAAAAGATGAAAGGATTTACCCATGGGCACATAGCAACATTGAAACTAGACTCCTGAACCCCTGAGTCTTATTCTAGTACCTGTACTTTGCAAAGGTCAAGTCAGAAGTGACAAGAGTAATTAAACATCAGCAATAATTGTGACGATAATTGGGTGCAATTGATTAACAGTGGAACACTAATTTCTCAAGCTTCTCTTTCTTGCATTTATAGGCAAGAACAGACATTATTTCACATTTTCCTATGAAAGAAATGGTATCTTGAGCAATCCTTGCTCTGATGTTTGGCTGCTTCTAGAACTTTCCAAAAAAAGTTTTTTTTTAAGCTTTTGGATCTCTTTTTTTTTGTATTATTTGTTTCAGAGGTACAGGCCTGTGATTCAACAGTCTTACACAATTCACAGCACTCACCATAACACATGCCCTCCCCAATGTCTATCACCCAGCCACCCCATCCCTCCCACCCCCCACCACTCCAGCAACCCTCAGTTTGTTTCCTGAGATTAAGAACTCCTCATGTCAGTGAGATCATATGATACATGTCTTTCGCAAATTTTATAAAATGGATTTGACATTGTGAAAGATAGGATTTAAAGACTGCTTTCTAGGACATTGATATTTCAGTTATGCTATCAAGAATGGTGTAGCTGTTCTGGTAATACCTTGGCATTTCCTGTTTTAATAGGATGCATTTATGTGAGATTGAAAGTACTGACTTTTGTAGAATATTTTCCAGATGAATTTATAATAGCAATTTGAATTCTTTTTTGCATATTTTGACCCATGGGTCTATTAGGTTATGTTGCTTCTCATTTTATTCAGATCCCTTTGTCCATCCAAAATCGTTTGTGCTCTCTCAGGCAAGGCTGTGTACTTCAGTTCTCCTCATGTGCAGTTTCTCAGCAGGAGTGCTACTTAAAAGGCGACTGTACATGAAAACTCTCATCAATAGGCAGGTGGAGTTAGATTATCTCATTCTTCAAGAGCAGAAAAAAAAACAAACCTCAGCAAAAAAAGTTCAAAAAAGAGAGACCAATTATAGACCAAACAAATCTAACTATAGTGTCTATAGCTAAGAAAGCATCTATTAACTAAAACCAGATTTTAAAAGATTAAGTAAATCTTCCCATTAAAACTTCAAGCCCATTAAGTACCAAAAATTATGGCACTTTCACATGACCGAGAAAATTAATCTAGTACAATAGACTAAGGGAAATTTTGTTAAGGGGAATTTCTTGATTTAACTATTAATTAAAAGGCTTGAGACACTGAAGATTTTCTTCTTTTCATCTTTCGGTGTTGAGGGAAGAGCCTAAAAGCAGTAAAACTTCATGACGGTAACCAAAAGACAGAAAATAATTTCAGTGTGATGGACCTAAACCTTGAGCTTAGCTGCATTTACCAGACCTGGAAAGTTCTGTGTCCTCTGACTCACATGGAGGACAAAATCCTCCTCCACACTGAAACCAAACTCAGGTAAATTCGGAAATGCCGGCTCATCATTTGCACACCCTCCCTCCATGCACGGTATCCATTTTTATTTTGCTACTTCAAATATGGCCCAAGGAAACCCTTCTGAATAGATCAGCAACTATTTACATGCCCATGTGGCTCCTTCAGTAGGTTCATTTTTTTTTTAAAGATTTTATTTATTTATTTGAGAGAGAGTGAGGGAGAGAGAACATGAGTGGGGGGAGGGGCAGAGGGAGAGGGAGAAGCAGACTCCCTGCTGAGCAGGAAGCCGGATGCGGGGCTCGATCCCAGGACCCCGGGATCATGACCTGAGCCAAAGGCAGATGCTTAACGCCTGAGCCACCCAGGCTCCCCAGTAGGTTCATTTTTTAAAAACAAACATTTAATGAGCATTTACTATGAGTTAGGTAACATGGCACCTAAAGTTGGGAAAGTAAAAATCACAGCCCTCAGAAGCCCACCATTCCAAATGCTAGACAAACAAATGAGCAAATAATTTTAGTACGACATAGTCTAATTGCTGTGGAAGCAGCAATTTCTGCCCGAGTGTTGACAGAGGAGACAGGGCTGGAGCTGGCTGGAAGGCCCTGGGAGTTCTTGAGGCAGAGAAGGTGGGGCAAAGAATCAGAGGCGAAAACAACATATATGAAGGCGTGGAAGCGGGACTCCTGGGCGGCTCAGTCGTTAAGTATCTGCCTTCGGCTCAGGTCATGATCCCAGGGTCCTGGGATCGAGCCTCACATCGGGCTCCCTGCTCGGCGGGAAGCCTGCTTCTCCCTCTCCCACTCCCCCTGCTTGTGTTCCCTCTCTCGCTGTGTCTCTCTCTGTCAAATAAATAAAATCTTAAGTTAAAAAAAAAGAAATAAAGGCATGGAAGTGTGAGAAAGCATATGGCTTTTGGTTGTAGAGTGTGGCAGGGGTGTTAAGGTGAGGGAGAGGGTGTGGCAGGGGATTGTGTTCAATAACTTAGCAAATATGAATTAAGTGACTCTTTAGCCTGGGCACTGTCCAGGAGCTCCTGGGGTGGAGGGAAAAATGCAGCTTAGTCCTGGTACTTGAGACACAGGTCACAAATAAATTACATTTGAGTGAAGACATAACAACAGAAGAAATGCCAGATTCTTTTTCTTCACAAAGAAGTGAGAGTCTGCTCCGATGCCAGGCATCATGTGGTTGGCAGGAATACCTGCAAAGGTGAGCAATAGCACACACCGCCTGTTTGCAAGGACCACACAATGTAGTGGGGGGTGACAGACACAGATCAAGCAGTTACAGCAACTTGTCTACACCCGCAATGGTGACAAGTGTCATCCAGAAAGTACAGAGTCCTAGAGACCTATAGTGCAGGATTATGTTCTAATCACGGAGGACAGGGAAAATTGTATTTATCATGCCTCTTCTTACACAATAATTTCTCCATGCTTGAATTCTTAATTTGCTTTATCTAACTTAACTCATTTCAAGTAGGTTTTGAAAGTTTACCTGGGTAACAGCTTGTCAGAGCCCTTGCATCTCTGAGAATATTTGTCTTCCACTTTCATAAATGACCAACAGCACTGGTATAGAAAAAGCTAAAGTTATAATTTCCCTCTCTTAAAACTCTTCTAGAATTTGAATCCTTGTCATCTGACAATGTGATTTAGAATTGATGTTTCCTCTTTAGGTAAATTTATTTTTCTGTCTGAATTTTACAGTTTTTTTTTTATTCATTTATTTGAGAGAGTGAGAGAGAGAGCACCAGCGGGGTGGAGGGGCAGAGGGAGAGGGAGAAGCAGGCTCCCCGCTGAGCAGGGAGCCTGATGCGGGGATCGATCCCAAGACCCTGGGTGGCAATCACTCTCTTTGGTATTTCCCCAAATGAACTGAAAATTTACATCCAGGGCGCCTGGGTGGCTCAGTTGGTTGAGCGACTGCCTTCGGCTCAGGTCATGATCCTGGAATCCCGGGATCGAGTCCCGCATCAGGCTCCCTGCTCGGCGGGGAGTCTGCTTCTCCCTCTGACCCTCTTCCCTCTCGTGCTTTCTATCTCTCATTCTCTCTCTCTCTGAAATAAATAAATAAAATTAAAAAAAAAGAAAATTTACATCCACACAAAAACCTGCACAATGTTTATAGCAACTTTATTCATGGCTGCCAAAACTTGGAAGCAAGGTCAGTGGATAAATAAACTATGGTACATCCAGATCATGGAATATTATTCAGTCCTCAAAAGAAGTGAGCTATCAAGCCCTGAAAAGACGTGGAGGAAGCTTAAAGGCATATTACTAAGTGAAAGAAGCCAATCTGAAAAGACTATGCATTATATGATTCCAATTATATGACATTCTGGGAAGGGCAAAACTGTGAAGATAGTAAAAGGATCAGTGGTTGCTAGGGTTTGTGGAGAGGGAGGGAGAAATAGGCAGAGCACAAAGAAATTTTAGGGCAATGAAACTATCCTGTATGATACGACAATAGTGGATATATGCCATTATACATTTCTCCAAACCCATAGAATACGCAACACCAATTGACTTATTTCGCTTAGCATAATACCCTCTAGTTCCAACCACGTCATTGCAAATGGCAAGATTTCATTTTTTTTGATGGCTGTGTATTATTGCATTGTATATATATACCACATCTTCTTTATCCTTTCATCTCTCGATGAAACAAGATGAAACCAGAGAGGGAGACAAAGATTAAGAGACTCTTAATCTCAGGAAACAAACTGAGGGTTGCTGGAGGGGAGGTGGGTGGGGGATGGGGTGGCTGGGTGATGAACACTGGGGAGGGTATGTGTTGTGGTGAGTGCTGGGTGTTGTGTAAGACTAATGAGTCACAGACCTGTACCCCTGAAACAAATAATACATTCTATGTTAATTAAAAAAAAAAAAAGAAAAACCCAAATTTGTCTACCAGAATATTCTTAGAATAATACCATAAAATTAGAGATGACTCAAATATCAGTAGGGAAACAGTTACATAAAGTACATCCATACCCACCAATGCATGGAATACTATGATTTTGTTTTTTTAAAAAGTGATTTTGTTTTTTCATACCCATACCTGGGTATGAAAAAATGTCCATAATAAATTTTGAGCAGAAAAAGAAGATATAAAACAAAAAACAAAACAAAACAAAACAGAATATACAACACCAAGTGTGAACCAAATTTTAACTATGGACTTTGGGTAGAAATGATGTGTTAACGTAGGTTCATCCACTGTAGCAGACGTACCACTGTGGTGCGGGATGTTAATAGTGGGGGAGGCTATGCAAATGTTGGGACATTTCCACACTGCTTCTTCCGCTTAATTTTGCTGTGAACCTAAAATTGCTCTAAAAAAATAAAGTCTATTTTAAAAAACCAAAACAAACGAATGAAATTCCCTGTACAAGGAAATCTATATTTTGCCTAAAATATTATATCTTCATAGATATTTTGGCAGTAACCTGGAATTTCTGTTTTGAGGAAACTTAGATGTAATCCTCAACCAGACCTTCCCTCTACTTTTATAATCATCTTTATAATGATGTAATCTTTATGTCTTTTGATGATGCAATGTGAAGCCCTAGGGGAAGAGTTTGAGTGTTGTTATAACCTGAATTCATTTTCATTCTACCTACAAATCTTTTAAGATGGGGGTCCATGAATACATAGCTCTCTCATATAATTTATGGGTTATTTTCTATGTAGGAATTACCAGTATATTTCAAATTAAGATTAATGTACTCTTATAGTCCTTGCTGCCAACAGATGAAATATTTTTAAGTGACATATGTTTCTGTCTTTGCATCTTATCCAGGAATGTTGTGTCTTCCCCTTTAAATATGTGGCATTTGGCTCCCAGATTATTTTTTTCACTTTTATTTTTCTTAAGATTTTACTTGTTTATTTGACAGAGGGAGAGAGAGAGAGAGTGCACAAGCAGGGAGATTAGCAGAAGGAGAGGGAGAAGCAAGCTCCCCTCTAAGCAAGGAGCCTGATGCAGGGCTCGATCCCAGGACACTGAGATCATGACCTGCGCTGAAGGCAGACGATTAACTGACTGAGTCACCCAGCCTCCACTTTTCTCAGCTTTATTAAGATATAATTCACATACTATAAAATCTGCTCACTTAAAATATACAATTCAGTTTTTAGTATATTCACAGAGTTGTGCAACCATCACCAAAATAAAATTTTAGAACATTTTATCACTACCCCCCTGAAAATCTCATACACATTAGCAGTCATTATCCTTTGCACCTTTCCCAACCCTTGGTAAACAATAATATGTTTTGTCTCTATAGATTTGCCTATTCTAGACATTTGATATAAATGGGACCATACCTTATGTGGTCTTTTGTGACTGGCTTCTTTCACTTAGTATGTTGTCAAGATTCATCTGTTCTGTATATCGTGTATCAGTGCTTTCAGTCAATTTCTAATTGTTAAATAATATTCCTTTGTAACAATTTGAGGAATGCAAACAGTTTTCCAAAGTGACTGTATTATTTTACACTTCTACCCACAAAGAAGAAGGATCTCAGTTTTTCTGTTTTCTGATCAGCATTTGATACTGTCTTTTTAAAGGTGCTTATATATGATTTACAAATCTTTTCTCTCAATCTGTGGGTTATATTTTTACTTTCTTTGTGGTATCACTTGCAGTACAAAGGGTTTAACTTTATGTAGTTCAATATATGCATTTTTTCCCATCTTTTCTCACTTGTGTTTTGGTGTCATATTTAAGAAACCATCGACTAATCCAATGACATGAAGATTTAATTCTCTGTGTTTTCTTCTAAGAGTTTTATAGTTTTAGCTCATACATTTAGATTTTTTGATCCATTTTGAGTTCATTTGTGTATAAGTGAGTTAGTCCAACTTCATTACTTTGTATATGGATATCTTAGTACCATTGAACTTAATACCTTTGAATTATCTTGGCAGGCTTGCTGAAATACAATTGGCCACGAAAACATGAGCTTATTTCTGGACTCTCAATTCTATTGAATTGATGTATATATCTATTCTTATGCCATACCACAGTGTTTTGATTACTGTAGCTTTGTGGCAAGGTTTGAAATTTGGAAGTATGAGTCTTCCGTCTTTGTTCTTCTTTCCCAAGATTGCTTATTCTGGGTCCTTTGGATTTCCATATGGATTTTAAGATCAGCTTGACAATTTCTGCAGAAAGGACAGTATTTTAAGAACTGCGATGAATCTGAACATCAATTTTTGGGATTACTGATATTTTAACAATAAACCTAATGGTCCATGAATATGGGGTGTCTTTCCACTTATTTAGATCTCTAATTTCTTTCAGTAATATTTTGTTGATTTCAATGTAGACGTCTTGAATTTCTTTTGTTAAATTTATATCTAAGAATTTTATTCTTTTTCACAGTACTATACATGGAATTATTTAATTTCATTTTCAAAATGCTCATTGTTCATATATAGAAATAATTGATTTTTTTTGTATGCTGATCATGTATCTTGCAACTTTGCTGTCATCGTTTATACATTATATACAAATAGTTTTATTTCTTCCTTTCTAATTTGGATGTCTGTTGTTTCTTTTTCTTGCCTAATTGCCCTGGATACAACCTCCAGTACAACATGGAATAAAAGGGGCAGAATCAGAAAAAAAAACATTTCTGTTATAATTCTGATTTTAGAGAGAAACCATTCAGTTTTTCACTATTAAGTATGATTTTAGGTGTGGGTTTTTCATTGATATTCTTTATCGGCTTGAGGGGGTTAATTTCTACTCCTAGCTTGTTGAGTGTTTCATTTGCAAAAGGGTGTTAGATTTTGTTAACTGCTTTTTCCCCATCTATTGAGTTGATCATGTTGTTTTTGTCCTTTATTTTATTAAAAGGGTCTATTACATTGATTTTCCTATCTTGGAACCAACTTTGCATTCCTGGGATAAATCCCACTTGGTTATGGTGTATGATCCTTTTATATGTTGCTGAATTTAGTTTGCTAAAATTTTATTGGGGATTTTTGCATCTATATTCATAAAAGACATTGGGATGTAATTTCATTATATTGTCTTTTTCTGGTTTGGGCAAAAGTAAAATACTGGCCATACAGAATTAATTGAGAAGTGTTTTCTTGTATTTTTCAGTGAGTTTGTGAAAGATTGGTTTTCTTTTTTTAAATGTTTGGCAGAAGTCATCAGCGAAGCAATCTAAGCCTAGGCATTTCTTTGTAGTAAGTTTTAATACTATTATTTCTGTTTGTTTATTTGTTGTTAAGCCCACTTAGAGTTTTCATTTCTTCTTGAGTAAGTTTTGTGTCTTTCTAGAGATTTGCCTATTTTATCTAAGTTATCAAACTGTTGACAAATAATTTTTCATAGTATGCTTTTATAGTCTTTTTATTTCTGTAATGTCAGGCTATTAATTTGAGGTCTTCTTTTCTTTAATATAGGTATTTAAAGCTTTAAATTTCCCTCTGAACACTGCTTTCTCAGCCTGCCATAAGTCTTGATATATTGTGTTTTTGTGTTTTGATATATTTGGGTTTGGGCCAGCAAAGGAACTGAGAAAGAACGGGTGATTAGGTAGAAGGAAACCTGAAGAGTTGGTTTCATGGAAGCCAAGAGATTAACATTTTTCAACAAGAAGAGAGTGCAACTCCGTAGACTGCTGTTGAGAGTAAAATGAGGTCAGAGAAGTGAAGATTTTCCTTGGTATTATGGAAGTTGTTGATGGCTGGATGGAAGTTGTTTATGAACAGTTCTGTTGGGTTGAAAGGGAAGACAGAAGTCCTACTGAAAGGGTCAAAGTGATGACTAGAAGTGAAAACATAGGTAATAAATATCAGACAACTACTTTCATAAGTTTTGCTGCAATGTGGAGCAGAGAAATATGAGCAGTCTTTGGGGAGGGATGCAAGATCACAGAAACACTTGTTAAAGATGGGGAATCAGAGCATGCTTGCATGCTGATGGAAGTGAGAAAGACTAATGATTCAAAAGAGTTGCAGGGATCCTTGAGAAGGAGAGAGAGGATGGGATCCAGAGCGCAAATGTGTTAGCCTTTGATGGGAAGATAAAAACTTCTTCGACTGTATCAAGAAGAAAGGCAGAGCATTTGGGTGTAGATGCAGGTAGAGGTGATGATGGGAAAATTGAGAATTCCTGTATGATTGTAGCTAGCTTGTCAGTGAAATATGAACTGAGATCAGCAGTTAAAAGTTAGAGTGGGTTAGAGGGAATATTGGAGGTCAGAAAACATATGAAAAGGTGTTAAATGGATCTTGGGGAAAATTTGCTTGGGAAAAATTTGCTTCTAAAAAACATATTAGATTTGCTGGGCATTTTTTTTTTTGGTACCCATTTTGAATTTAAAGGGAGCCCAGTTGGCACAGCTGTGTTTATTTTCTACAGGGCAGGCTCAGAGTAGGTAGATAGTTTAAGTAGAGTTGGTGGTTTTCCCAGGTAAGTGAATAGAGGATCATAAAGCAATGATATGCTAAATGGGCTTTATTGCACATGCATGCATGTGCACACAGACACACACACACACACACATGCCACACTCTTTCACGTGCATCGTACACTCCCATGTGCATGCACATACACACTCATACATCACACTCACAAGTACTACCCCACTTAATTTTTACAATAACCCTCCAACAGCATTTTACTACTGTTTTTGAAGTATCTGAAGATTGAAGCACACTTGTAATTTCCACTATGTGAATCACTCTCCCCTGTTTTTCAAAAGTTGTCAACATAATCATGAAACAAAGTAGAGCCAATGTTGGGATTCTATTTAGGTCATCCCTTCAGTGTAATTTGCCTTGGAGCTTTTTCTTCTGACACCTATCCTACTACTGTCCCGGCTGTCCTGGAACCTCTTCATGCACTGGACCTTCTCCACACTTTTCTCCACACCCACTGACTACCCCCTATTCTCTCATCAGTATAGTTGGATTTCAGGCTCTGCTCCTCATTGGCTGTGTGAACTACTATGTAATATGGGAGCAATAATAATTCATTCTGAGGATTAAAAAATATAATGCATGGAAAGTGCTTAATTCTGTGTACATGGCATGCATTCAGTAAATGTCAATCTTTCTCTCTCCCTTAATCTCAATCTCAATATCTCTACCTGTATCATTTGTTCTGGTCATATTTCCTGAAGGATACTCATTTAGCTAACCATGTTGTTTTTGTTTTTTACTACTATAATTTAATTCTTGATGATAGAATTTTAATAATTTTTTTAAGATTTATTTATTCATTTGACAAAGAAAGAGAGAGAGAGATAAAGAGAGGGAGGGAGAGAGCACAAGCATGAGCTGAGAGAAGGGCAGAGGGAGAGAATCTTTAAGTAGACTACTCCCCGCTGATTGCAGAGCCTGACATGGAGCTGGATCTCATGACCCATTAGATCATGACCTGAGCCGAAACCAAGAGCTGGGCACTCAACTGACTGAGCCACCCAGGTGTCTCTAGAATTTTAAGTTTAATAGTGTTCTTCTGGAAATAATGTCAGAATCTACAATTGACTCTAATAGGACTTCAGGTGGATAAAAGCGTTATATTTGGAGCATGCAGATCTTTCCATTTGACTCAAATCATAGAGAAGGACTGACTTTGATTATCATGAATTAAACTCTAACATTGAGCACAAAAAATTAGATTATTTTCACATCTTGGTTGTTAGAGTACTTCCTAAGTAAGTGAATTATTCGGCCTTTTGAAATATCACAGGTTTGTGCTGTTTCCAAAGAGTCTTCACAATGTAATGGAACAGCATTGCAGTATCGTAAAAAAGGTGTTGTGTCACTGACATAAACTCAAGGGCATCTCTTTAAAAAGCATCACCTTGGGAATGTAGTTGGGACTATCACTCTCATTTCACTTTTGGCTACCGTGACACTGGCTTTCACACCGGCTCTTCAAGTCCCAAGTGGTAAGTCACTCTTGGTCTCAGAGGACAGAGGGTTTAGATAAAGGGGACTCATTTACCACCTTATTTTTCCTACACCAATTATTATTCACAATTTTACTTTGAAAAGAAGACTAATGGCTAAGGTTAATCCTGAGTGGGGCTGGAGCAAAATGAACATATTCCTGCTTTTTAAAAATTGTGCTGTTGAGCACATTCTCTTTTTGTGACATGTGGCATGTAACAGAACCGTTCAGAAGCAAAGCTGAAACCTTGTACTATGATCTTTTACAGTTCCCTTTTATTCCTTAGTTCTTAGCAATGGTAGCAAATTATATGTTATTGGAGACTTTATATTGGCATGTGCAAGCAACACTATACTTGTACTGATTAGCAGTGGTAGCTCATATTCTATGTGGAATATAACCACCCCCTTGCAGACATTATGGTCATGCAGTATTGTGCATGCAAAGCCATATTCCTATGGTTTTGGTGTTATGGGGAGTAGCAGACTGTTTTCTTAATTCTCATAAGTTGAATTTCCCCCTAAAGACTCATTAGGAAAAGGCATGTTGAAACGTGTGGTGTCATTACACGATTGTTCTCACTTGGTGACAAGCAACAAAAGAAGAAAAACGTTTCTGACAATTTCTGAAATGTGATAGTTAGAAATCACTCTCTGAAATTAATGACATGCTAGAGAAAGCCAAGAGCTTAATAGATCATATCATGTGTGCAACTTGATGAGGGCTTTAAGTGGGGATGTGATCATGTGCCAAGTGAATGCAACAGTTTTCATGATCGTCTACTTTCTCACTAATGCCGCCAAATGAAAATCAAGCAGATCTACAACGATAAACATTGAAATGATTACAGAATATTCTGACCCTCAGGAAATTATATGAAATTAAGTGAACAGCTAAAGCTTTAGTTTTACTCACCTGAGGACCATCTTGTTTGTTTTCTCATTTTAAGATGAGGAGATATTTTAAAAAACAGCTAGAAGTTAAATTCACCCACCCAAACAACTGAGTCTCCCATTTAGTGTTTCTTGTTTTTTCCCATCTGTTGACTCTTGGCATCTCCCCTGCTGCTCCTGGTCCCCACCTGGCCCTGGCTTGATTCTTCTGTTGTGTGTCTATCTCCATGGAGACAGACTGCTCCAAGGAAGGAACGTGCACAGTATCCCGAGGCATGCCTCACTGGACCCTCCGTGGGTGCAGCTTCTCTTTGATCGCAGTGCAGAAAGGGGCAGTTATCCCTTCTTAGAGGAACAAAATGTGTTTGAGACCTACATTTCTGTCCCCGTGTAGTTCTGCAGATGTAACTCAACAAAGTCCGGAGAGGAAAGATGGGGCACCATCTGTTTTTGGTGCTTCCGTGTCAGGAGAGCCACGACAATTGTCAGGAGGACCCAAAGGGGAAGGAGAGAGAGGGATAGAAGATAAGAAAATGAAGGGGTTTACAACCAACTGACACCAGCAGTCCAACTGTGCAAAGGAAAGGTTGTTAACTAGACACCTGAGAAATATATGGCAACTGTGTATATATTTCCCCATAAAACACACAATTATTCTCAACAGAAAAGTACTAAAATCCATAAAGAATTTGTTTCTTAATGACTAGAGGAACTGGGCCATTAAAAATGCCACAAAAAATTGCTTATTTTACAGAGGAGGCACCCAGGTTTATAGGAAAGCATAAATTCGCTGAAAGCCTGTTGTGGAGGGGCTCACACTTTGCACATTCTAGCCTTTGTTTGTTTGTTTGTTTCTACCGACAGCAGTAGTTTTCATGCAAGCACATCTGCAAAGTTTGGTCATTAGATTTTTAGGCCTATATGAAAAGCTAAACTTGCCTATGGAATAGATAATAGTGTTGAAATTTAAAGAAAAAAAATAAGTACATGTGATCAACATTGCGTAAATGCCAATTCTTATCATTTCTGGGTGTCAAAAATCACTCTGATATTGGAGACACCAGACTGAGAGCTGAACCCTTTCCTTTTCTAAACACACTTGTGCAGAAAGACATCATTACCTTCCTGGTGTGCACTGTTATCTCTGGACACCTGGCTAAATCCAGGATTTGATTTTCACTTGCTCTGTGGTGCTGGCATTCACTCCAATTTGCAGTTTTATCTTTCAGAATCATTGCTTTTAAATTGCATTTTCCTGCAGTTTAGATCTCTGCCTTCTAGATTAACAAAAAGAAGCATCTATAAAACAATAATGAATAACATGTATAATTTGTGTTATAGTTTACTGAGCCTCTCAGAATATACCTGGCTTCATCTGGGTCTTTCTTACAGGAAGGCTGAGAGATAGGAATAGTTATAACAACCGAGGCACAGAGAGGTTAAGCGATCTGCCCGATGTCACACAGCTAGTAAGTGACAGATCTCAAACACAGTTCTTTTCACTTCAGAGCCTATGCATCCCTACATGCTCATTAACGGTGTCTTAATGCTGAGAGTCACTCAAGTGTTAGATTGTAAATCACTAGAGGACAGAAATCGAATTCTATGGTTCCCTGGGAATGGTGTCTCAGTATCTTTGCTATGTGCTCTCCAGGATAGAGAGAATTCCAGCTGTACTCATCCACCACAAGACATAATAATTCCTACGAATTTTCTAGGAATGGAGATAAAAAATCTCTTCAATTTCAGCACTGTTTCTTTGGTATTTATGCAGTGCCTGCCAAAAACAAGTAATCAGAAACCAGTAGGCCTGAGAATCCTGAGAATCTAAAAAAGCTGTTTTTCTCTTTGTGTTGGGAGGAGGAAAGGGTGTGTTACTGAGATAGTCCTGTTTGGGCAGGTTTATGGTCTCCATGGGCTAGAATGTCACACCAGGCTTTTCCATGTGAGTCTGTAAGTGATCTTGGGCTGGTCATTCCCATCTCTGTGTTTAATAATGCTAGTGGGCAGCAAGAAAGCCTGCCCAATCAGGTAGTGACAAATGGGGCTCATTTAATTTTCTCATTGTTAATAATTTACCAACATTAATTGAATATTAAGCATTGTGCTCAGTAGAAATAAAGCAGAATAAAACATTGTCCCTAGCATTAAAGAGTTTATAGTCTAGAATATTTGCCACCATATGAACTTCTAAATCCTACCACTGATGGCTCTGAGAATTTAAAAAAGAGAAGCTGAAACCCTGGGAAGTCATTAAAACCTGGCTGTTTCAAATCAGCCAGCCAGCGACAAGCTAGGGAATAGATCTAATGCGTCCACCAGGCCGATCTCCGCCACTTGACTACCTTGTAAAAAAATGATTGCATCATTTCAGGATGAAGAGTAATGCCGATTATTGGCTAATTTTGGCTCTCAGTGCTTCATTATCAAATGCACTTCCTGAGAGCCCTGTATTTCCTGGTGTAAGTGTGGCGCATGACGTACTTGTAACCAAGGAACTCGGCTCAGCCCAAGCGCTTCTCCCTAATAGGGAGCATGCCAAGTAAACAAGCACTTTGCTGTGCTGTGTGTAAGAAAAGGAATGCAAGGATTAATTCACTTGCCCTAATATCTTTAATCCAATAATTCACAAACAAACAACGTCATTTGGATTTCAGTAGCCGTAATGGTATAACCGTTGTTGACTTTTATTAGTATGTAATTAACTCTGTAGTGTGTCAAGATGACAGTTGTGATTTTCTGTTCATTCAGAGATGCTCACAGACCTCAGTCTTGTGGCTAGTTTGTAATAACCTTTTAACACTTTGATGTTGGTCAATGCTAACATTTGTGATCCTGTTGATGGCGAGCAGTGATGGGTATATTTATTACACTGCACAAAGTATGTGTGTGTGTATGTGTGTATGTATGTGTCTTCAACTGGTTTCCGGTTCTGAGGCAAAGCTGAGTGTGGGATTTGGGGATGGCTGTCGCGGGGCATGGGGAGTGGAGCTGGGTAGTCCATCAAGTCAGTACTCTCAGATTCAGGACCCTTTCAACTGGCCTCTACTTCAGCCGGCTGACGTTCCAAAGATGATCTGAATCAATCTACCACGCTCCTTAGCCCAGGCCTGTCCCAAATGACCCGGTCACCTCTGTCCATGACAGTTTTTTGCTATTCCAGGGCCGTCGATTCCTGAGCTCATCAGAGCATTGTTGCTGCTATAACTTTTCGACATTGTCGTGGAACGGCCACATCCCTATGGACACCAGTTCCAGGCCACTCCCTGAACATAGAATTCTGTCTTTGCAGGGCTTATGGCCGTGCATGCCTCCAGCACACAGGGACCTCTCCTCTGGGTCTTCTTCCTCTTCTGGCCTCTGAGCTTTCACAGGTTGAGGGGCCCCACAAGGTACCCTGGGTATCTTGTTCCCTGTTGTATCTCTTCAGTGCAGGGCACAGACCGAGTCTGTGGTACATTTTAATGCCATGCTTAAAGCCCAAAGCCAGTGAAGTGCGGCATAGACCACAGGTCCTGGCTAGGCTGCAAGGAGACACATCTTTTCTCTCTCTCTCTTTGAAAAGCCTCTCCTTTCTGTTGTAGTGGCTTCTTAACGTTCCTTATTACCCGTGTAAGATGAGTTGCCTCTTTTTTGGGTTTCATGCAAAAACAGGGTTAATTGCCAGTCTCTCTGCACCCTGGGCCACACATACTGTTCGTAGGAGGCTAGAGATTTGCTTTTATAAATGGTGGTCTCAGTGTTCACCAATGTGTAATGTGCAGTTAGTAGTCCTAGAATAGATTGAAAGTTATTAGCCTTGAGGGCCTTAACTGAACTTGAGACTTTAACCTCATTAGCTTTATGCTCGGAGCACGAGGCAATGGCCTCATATATCAACCTAAAGTTTGTCAAATCCTTGAAAACTTTGGGATCATTTGGTAAAAATGAGCAGAGATAGATGTTTAGATTGTTTTCTGGGTAATAGATCTTGTTTCAAAGCTGTTTTTCCCCCCTAGTGCAGCTTGAGAACCACCTGACAGTAATTAAATTATTCTAACATCTCACTCCCACCTCCCACACACATTTTCCCCTTTTGTTTTGTTACTTGGTGGTGTGTGCAATTATCTTCTTTTAAGAAACAAGCACAGCCACCCACGGCTACACGTGTTAGCTGTAAATTTGAACATGGGGCCGTGAGAAGGAGGCATTCTTTTCCCTTTTTCTCACAGGTTGTAAACTGGTTATTCACATTTTCTTTGATGAGAATTTTAAGCACTGAGTACCATCTTCATGAGCACATGCAGCAGATGGTTAGGAATATCGTGTGATAAGGAATGCTGGCCAATTTCTTTAGCTATTTTCACCTCCTGAACACACTCCAAAGAAATGTAATGGCATATTTTAGGGTTTGTCTTTACAAGACCTCTTTCCTTAAACATGAATATAATTTGCTGATGTGTTCACTTTAAGATAGATTCATTTGGGGGATGTCTCTGCCGTAAGTGATCTTGTAGCATTTTCATATAAAATTAGACTTCTGTTGAAAGCTCTCCTGGGTGTTGCTGCCTAGGAATTAACCCAGCTGTTCCTTCTCTTCACTCAGTCAGACTGTGAGACAGGAGGAAATGAAGCAAGATATTTGGATGACCCCTAATGACCTTCATGCACATTATCTGTGTGATGAGATAATCTGCGTAGAAGAGAAAAGCAATTTCCAGGGCACTCAACACGCCCTGTGAACTAACTCCACCATTTATTAGCCTGCGGGCTCCAGGCCTGTTGCTTAGACTCTGTATCTTTCTGTAAAATGGGGATAACCAGTACTATACTTCCTTGGGTTGTTGTGAGGATCACAAGACATTAGGTAGGTAGAGTTCTTTTTTTTTTGTTTTCATAAAAATGCTCAATAAAAAGTAGTGAAGCTGGTGGACAAATGATAAAGAAATATGAACACATGTCTGGCTGCTATGCCCCGGGCTTTATTCTTCCAGATATATCCCAAAGTTTCCTCCTTTAGGGAAAGTCCTCTGCTAGCCAGCAACCCAGCAACTGAAAACACTCTCTGGACTTTTTCCTTCCTGATACGCTCACTTATTTCCAACTATTGCTTCCAGAGAGCAGGCAGATTCATAAATTGACTCCAAAGTTGTAGTTTCGGGGAGATTAGAGTCACAGAGTTTGGGGTCAAAAGAGAGCTCCTAGTGAAAGTGGTAGAGGTAGCTACAGTAACAGGAAATTTCCAGGGAAACAATGGGATAGACAAGTGACCAGATGACATCACTCATCATTTTGGATTGTTTGAACTACTGGCAAATTCACCAACCAATGGGTAAAGATAGTATGCTATTTTACTATCATCACCATTTTCAGTAACACAACCAGCTTCAGTGTGTGTTTGTGTGTATGCATGTGTGTAAGATATCTGGGCCTCCTCATGTCATGATTTTTATTTATTTTTATATCATTCAGCATAAAGGACTTTCAGAATTCTTTGTTTTGATTTATCCCTTACATATATATACACACAAATGTACATATACATATATATGTGTGTATATATATACATTATATAATGTATATGTATATATGTAAATATATATATAAATCTTAAAGGGACAGAGAATAACTTTTTGGAGTGTGACTTAAATTCTTTATATAGATTTGTCCTTGGATTTGTTCTGAATATACAAATAAGGTTTCAGATGACCTCTAGTAAATCACTTTTAATTATTTCATTGGTATAGACATTTCATCTCTCCAGTCCAATGGTTGTACATATAGATTTTTATATTTAAAATGTTTGGATCAATATTCTTTAACTTTGGAAAAGGTAATAATTCATCCATTAAAACATCAATACTAGAAAGAGAGGGTCAGTTGCTTACAAAAAGGCAAGAGTGATTTAGAAGAGTAATAAACCAAATACTTTTTCTGGTGTGGATAGTGATCAATAAGCTGATGCAAATACAAATTCAGAGAGGAAGGAAGTCATGGAGGAAGTTAAAAGTTTTTATTTCCAAATGACAATTCTAGCCTCGCATGTATTTGGAAATAGTTCACTTTTTTTGGTTTGTTTCATGTAAGGTTGCTGTTCCCTACATCCCTGAATAGCTGAAGGTCTTTAAGAGGCCATTGTTAAAATGCAGATGGCCTTTGCATTGTAAAGCCCAAGTTAATGCCTTGGGTGACTTAAGGCAGGTAGAGAAAGACCTTCGTGGTCCCAGACTAGAAATTCTGAAGAGTGTGAAGCATGAGGCTGGTCTGTAATTCCAGGCCTGCAGTATCCAATACAGTAACCACTGGCTAGATGTAACTATTCAAATTTAAATTAATTAAAATTAAATTAAATTTAAAATTCAGTTGTATTAGCTACATTTTCAGTGCTCAGTAGACCTATTCGGCTAGTAGATATCATATTGGACCATGCAGAGATGGCCACAGCTATCACTTTAGGCAGTTCTGTTGGACAGCACTGCTCTAGGGACTGAAATAAGGAGTCATAGAGCATAGATTACTGTGAATCAGGAGACCCTTTAAAAATGTAAGGACAGGTGAGATACAGTATTATTGGCTAATCTAACTAAGGCCAAAGTTTTGGATATTTATCCAAGCAGAAGCAGAGTAAGAAGTCTTCCAGGTGGTCCAGGTGGACAGGTAGCTATCCTAACAAACAACCTGTGAGTATTGCAACCTGTTCATTAGGGTTCTGAGGCATGCTAGGTCCAGCTATCAGAATACCTGAAAGCTAACATAGCATGGTGACCTCATTGTCATTCCCAACCTTGTAATTCTGAAGCCACATTAGCCTGAGGTAGGACTGTACATCCAGAGGCCAAAGCTGGGGTGGACATGTGGCAGATCATTGCTGGGAGAATTCAATGACAAAGCTATGAGCAAAACTGAGGAACTGGATGCTGGGGAAGCTTCTAGAGGATGGACTGGTTATCAGACTGGAATGCATAAATATGTGACTCAGATTGGCTCCTGACTTTGCTTACTCCCTAATTTGTGTCTTGGTTCAGGGTAAGACTGAAAAAAAGATTAGATTACTTCTTGAGACCACTAAAGAATGTTTTGGATTAGACTAAATTCTTTGGAACTTTTGGAGACATTTTGCTCTCCCCATATGCTGTCATTCATTCGCTCACTCCTTTACTCATTTAGCAAATATACATTGAGTGCCTATTATATGCCAGGGATAACATATGCAGAAAACAGGCAAAATTCTTGCCTCCTAGTGGAGGGAAACAGACAATAAACTGGAAAAAGAATTGATAGACTGCACAGTGTATCAAAGGGTAGTAAAGCAATATGGAGAAAAAGAAAGCAGGACAGGGGGCCGGGAAAGTTGTGATTTTAAGCAGTCATAGAAGGCACACTGGTCCTTAAAGACCTCAGTGAAGTGAAATTGTGCAGAGCCCTAACACCAGCAAAGAGTCTGTGTAGATACATGAGGGAAATGAGCTCTTACCTGAGGAAAGAGCTGGGTGGGAGTTCACTTCACTTATTCCAGGAACAGCAAGCAGCTGTACAGCTGTGGCAGGTGTGAGGAGGGGTGATGGCAGAACATCAGTGAAGATCACGTCTAATGTTAGTAGGCCAATGAGAACTTCACCTTTTTCCTTAAATGATTTTGAAAGGAAGCCTTTGGAGGATTTTGATCAGAGGAGTGACATGACCTGATTTACATTTAAAAAGAATCCGGATGTGGTTTGGGAATATTATGCAAAGAAACAAGATGGGAACAGGGAGATCTGTGAGAGGTTAGTACAAAAATTCAGAGAGTGATGATAATGGCTTGGAACAGAGTGGAACAGCAAAGCAGTATTTCTCAAACATTTTGGTTTTAGAGCCTGTTTATACTCACTCCTAAGAATTATTGAAGACCTCAAAAAGTTTTTGTTGATGTGGATTAGATCTATCAATACTTACCACATTAGAAACTAAAAGTGAGGCCTTTAAAAATGCAGTTATTCATGGGGCACCTGGGTGGCTCAGTTGGGTAAGTGCCGACTCTTGATTTTGGCTCAGGTCATGATCTCAGGGTCCTGAGATCAAGCCCCATGTCGGGCTCTACACTGAGTGTGGAGCCTGCTTGAGATTCTCTCTCTCTCTCTCCCTCTGTCCTTTCCCCCCACCTCCAGCTCATGTGCTCGCTCTCTCTCGCTCAAAAAATAAATAAAAAATACATTTATTGATTCATGTAAAAAATGACAGTAATAAATCTATAACATACTAACATTATTATGAAAAATAAATGTACTTTCCAAAAGAAAAAGAAATTTGTGGTATTATTGGCATGGCCTTAGAGTTTTGCAAGTCTCTTTAATGTTTGGCTTCATAGAAGACAGCTGGATTCTCATACTTGCTACTGCATTCAATCTATTATGATACATTGTTCTGGTTGAAGTCTGTGAAGAAAATCTATTTTTACAGAGATATGTACTTGGAAAACAGAAGAGTTTTCAGTTAATAGTGGATATTCTAACAAAATTTGTAAGAGTTCTTCAAGTTTAGCTGTAATATACAATTTAGTTTCACTGAAACGAAATCAATGAAGTTTTTGTAGTCAGTTACCTTAAAACCCATTGGTCTATTTCAGACTGTGAATAAATCTTTACGCATGCCTAATTGGGTAACATGAACTGGTCATTTAGAAAATACTGAATATGGAGTTATGCAGATTTTCCAAGTGTTGATGCACTTTTTACTGTACAATATAAAAATCACATTCACTGATAACATCACCAATCTCATCAAAAACATTTTTAAGTATTGGGAAGATTTTAAGACCACAGTGATAGATATGTTTTCAAAAAATGTAATTTCCCTATGAAATCTTCAATTTTACCATTAGTCCCAATTTATGTGGTTTCTTTCCCTTGAAATGACAGGTCTACTTTGTTCATTTTTCAAGAAAATATCTGCAAATAGTCAATGTGAATGATAGTTTGTCTGTCAGGTGATCTTTTAAGTCAAAGTGGTGTTCCGTGAAAAAGGTGGTTAGTTCAGCTTGCAACAAATAATTGCACAAGTGTATTTCAGCATGTAACAAAGTGCTTGGTGTGTATTTTCCATTTTGTCATCCAGCATGTATTTAGAGGTTGATACTTAATAAAATTAAAATTAAAAATTGGTATTGTTTCATTAAGGGCATTCTTAAACGAAACTGACTGCCTCTTCCTTACCTTCCTTTTTCCTGTGAGTGTGTGGCAATGAGGAATACGAAAGCCCTAGTACCACTTGGTGCCACTGGTTTTGTTTTGTTTTTTTACATATAATGTACTATTTGTTTCAGAGGTACAGATCTGTGATTCAATAGTCTTGCACAATTCACAGCACTCACCATAGCACATACCCTCCCCAATGTCTATCACCCAGCCACCCCATCCCTCCCACCCCCCACCACTCCAGCAACCCTCAGTTTGTTTCCTGAGATTAAGAATTCCTCCTATCAGTGAGGTCATATGATACATGTCTTTCTCTGATTGTCTATGGCCATACCAGCCTGATGGCAGTGCATCTCATCTGGTCTCAGAAGCTAAGCAGGGTCGGTGCCACTGGTTTGATTTGTGCTAAGGCACCAACAGTTTTGTCCGCCATTGTTTTTGCACCATCACTGCAAGCATCAATGCAGTGAAAAGGCCAAATAATATTTGAGTGTTATGAAAAGTTTTCCCTTGAAATGATGGGCTCACTCTTTTGAACTGTCCCTTTAGTGGACACATTGTGGACACCCTATAAATGTCTTGAGGACTCCCAGGAATTCATGGACCATGGTTTGAGAACCAGTACAGTAGAAGATGAGATATTGTCTGCTGTTGAATACATCTTAAAGGATTTGAAGATGTGGAGTAGGAGAAAAATACAGGAGACAATGAAGATTCCAAGGTTGAAGGCCCGAATGACCGGTGTTATATTTGCTGAGATGGGGGAAGACTGGGAAGGGAGCAGGTGATGGGGTGGAGTCTAGAGAGCAGAGTGGGAGGGAAGTGTTGGGTAGAAAAGATTAAGAGTTAGGTATTGAATTCTCTGTGTTGGGAAACCTTGTGTTCCACTTTCATTTTTTATTTTTTTCATTTGGAAAGTTTAGAGTAGAAGAGGATTTAAGACTTACTCTGGCTTTTAAACAGCTGCAGGATTTCTGATAACTTTTTTGATTTCTGATAACTTAATAGCTATCTTTTATAAGTTTTGGAAGCCACCCAACTATTCTTCATAGTTAATGAGGCTTCTTACTTCTTTCTTTAAGAACCTTTCTTTCATTTGGAAAACTCTTTGCTTAGGACTCTGTAGAGCAGCGGTTTGTAATGTAAGTATTTGGGTCAAAGGGCCCTTTGAAAATTGGACAACAGATATGGATCCTTAGTGTATTGTAGTACAAGTCTGAGATTAACCATCCAGAGTTAGTGTCAGACTCCACAGGGTTAAGGACACCATCCCTACAAAGCTTCCTCACTTCAGATGCCCACTGCAAGTTCAGGGTCCCCAGGCCACCCATACTTCTGACCAACTGCTACAAATCCAGGGATTTTGAGAATTCACTAGACCAGAACAACTCATAGAATTCAGGAAAGTGTTGTAATTACAAGCACAGTTGTATCACAGAGGATACAATGAAAAGCCCAATGAAAAGACTCCTAGGGCAAGATCTGAGAGGATTTCAAACGCAGTTTCCATTGTCTTCTCCCTACAGAGTCAGAGTGAATCACCTCCTCCACATCAATATATCAATGTGTTCAACAACCTGGAAACTCACCTACGTCTTGGTATCCAGGGTTTTTATTGGTGTTTCATTACGTGGGCATGATTGATTGAATCATTGGCCATAGGGCTGAACTCAGTCTGTAGCCCTCCTCCTACTCCCAAATGTTGTGCTGGGTCAAGGCCCATAGCCTTCAATCACACGGCTGTTTTCCAGAAGGTAGCAGTCTCCATCCTGAGTGATCTCATTAGTAGAAACTCAGGTGCGATCTAAAGGGCTCATGAATAATAAAGACACTCTTATCACTCAAGAAATTCTGAGTTTTAAAAGCTACATGTTAGGAACCCAAGGCAAAGCGAGACAAATCCTTTATCATCCTTTACTCCAAATTTTGTTTAAAATGTCAGGGGTTAATGGATATCTAGAAAACCCCAGGAGAAAAGCTCCTGGTTATGTAGTCAAAGACAAGCTTTTCAAATACAGAATTAAGACCAGTATCCCAATTCGTTCCTAAACATATAAGTACATGGAAAAAATTCCAAGCTCATGGTCCAAAGACAGCATTCAGAGAGTCATAGGAATGCTTTCATTAATCCAACCAAGGAAAATTTTGTAACATTACTAGTTTTTATGCTGCAATATGTAGGTTAATAAGAAGCAGTAATTTGTAGGACAAAGTTGTTAGAGGGAGCAGAGGTTTTTAGAAATTCTGATTGATCCAAATATTAAGGGTTACAGAGTTTCTGAACACAGAGCTTAAAGTTAGGGTTTTTAAGCAGGATGTGATGCTGAGTTTAACAACCCCCATGTGAGCAGACCCTCCAGCAGTAGATCAGGCTTCCTTCACACAAGGCACTTAGTACATTTTCGCTGATTTATTGCAGAAGGAATTTTTGGCAAATGAGGTGGAAACTATTCTTTCCACTAGCCTGTAGCTGGTGACCGGTCATGTGCATTAGGGAAGGGGTTGCCCCTGACTTGAGAGGACCTTTTCTTGGGGCGATTTGTATTTGAGGTCATGAGTAGGTATTGTACTCCTTAATCTTAGGGGTCTCACGGCACATTTTTGAAAAAGCTCTGGTGTTAATTTAGCTGGACTAACCAAATTCCAGGCAAGCTAATTACATTCCTCCTAACTTAAATTCCATTAATTTTCAAAAACTCCTATGAGGTAGGTATTTTTAATACTTTATAATTTTTAAAATTTTACATCTTGAAAAACAGACACACTACATGTGTGAAGTGAAGCAGAGAATGAAGATTATCTTGGTCAGATAATTGATGTAAAGTTGTTTTAATTTTGCTTCAGTTACAAAGATAATAAGCTTACTTCTTTATTTTACTCTCACTCAAGAAATGGATTCTTTCTCTCTGGAAGTGTAAGATAGATTCTTTAAAAATGTGAGGAAAAATCTCACAGATACTACTCTATTGAGGTAAGAATGGCAGGGTTCAATTAAAGAGAAGGTACTTGTATGATTGTTTCATGGAGTAAGTGTTTTGTTGGGCTAATGTCAGTTTCATTAGAAAGTCATATGGAAGCCAGCGTAGCTCTCCATATCTGCTCTATCAATCAGGATTTTAATGATTCTACATAACTTAAATAGAGTAGACCTTTGGGGGGGGGAATTTATCATCTTCAAAGAAAAAAAGTCATGTATGGCCACAGAATATGTGATTATTTTTCTCTCAATTTCCTGATTTTCAGAAAGATTGTGTGTGTGTGTGTGTGTGTGTGTGTCTGTGTGTGTAAGACAAGGCACCTTTGGTAATGGTAACTTCCATCTCTCTTGCCTCACTTCTTTCTCATCTGGTTGTGTCCCTGCCCTTTTAGCCCAAGACTCTATATGCTACTGATGTGGAACTCATAGTTGGGGATCATAAACCTTAGTTGCTGCAGGATCTTTGCTTTTTTTTTTTGTTCCTTCTTTAAATTTTTTTTTTCATTTTTAAAGAAACTTATTTTTTTAATGTCATTTTATTAGCATTAGCTGGATATCGGGGATGAATAAAAGACATGATCCTTTACTTACAAGAGCATACATCCTCATGGGGTACAATAGGTTTTTTTATTGTTATGTTAATCACCATACATTACATCATTAGTTTTTGACGTAGTGTTCCATGATTCATTGTTTGTGCATAACATCCAGTGCTCCACGCAGAACGTGCCCTCTTTAATACCCATCACCAGGCTAACCCATCACCCCACGGCCCTCCCCTTTGGAACCCTCAGTTTGTATTTCAGAGTACATCGTCTCTCATGGTTTGTCTCCCCCTCTGATTTACTCCCCTTTATTCTTCCCCTCCTGCTATCTTCTTCTTCATTTTTTTTCTTAACATATATTGCATTATTTGGTTCAGAGGTACAGATCTGTGATTCAACAGTCTTGCACAATTCACAGTGCTCACCATAGCACATACCCTCCCCACTGTCTATCACCCAGCCACCCCAACCTTCCCACCCCCCACCACTCCAGCAACCTTCAGTTTGTTTCCTGATTAAGAATTCCTCATATCAGTGAGGTCATGATACATGTCTTTCTCTGATTGACTTATTTCACTCAGCATAACACCCTCCAGTTCCATCCACGTCGTTGCAAATGGCAAGATCTCATTCCTTTTGATGGCTGCATAACATTCCATTGTGTATATATACCACTTCTTCTTTATCCATTCATCTGTCAATGGACAACTTGGCTCTTTCCACAGTTTAGCTATTGTGGACATTGCTGCTATAAACATTGGGGTGCACATACCCTTCAGATCCCTACATTTGTATCTTTGTGGTAAATACCCAGTAGTGCAATTGCTAGATCGTATGGTGGCTCTATTTTCAACTTTTTGAGGAACCTCCATACTGTTTCCAGAGTGGTTGCACCAACTTGCATTCCCACCAACAGTGTAGGAGGGTTCCCCTTTCTCCGCATCCCCGCCAACATCTGTCGTTTCCGGACTTGTTAATTTTAGCCATTCTGACTGGTGTGAGGTGGTATCTCATTGAGGTTTTGATTTGGATTTCCCTGATGCCGAGCGACGTTGAGGACTTTTTCATGTGTCTGTTGGCCATTTGGATGTCTTCTTTGGAGAAATGTCTGTTCATGTCTTCTGCCCATTTCTTGATTGGATTATTTGTTCTTTGGGTGTTGAGTTTGATAAGTTCTTTATAGATTTTGGATACTAGCCCTTTATCTGATATGTCATTTGCAAATATTTTCTCCCATTCTGTCGGTTGTCTTTTGGTTTTGTGGACTGTTTCTTTTGCTGTGCAAAAGCTTTTAATCTTGATGAAATCCCAATAGTTCATTTTTGCCCTTGCTTCCCTTGCCTTTGGCGATGTTTCTAGGAAGAAGTTGCTGTGGCTGAGGTCAAAGAGGTTGCTGCCTCTGTTCTCCTTTAGGATTTTGATGGACTCCTGTCTCACATTTAGATCTTTCAACCATTTGGAGTCTATTTTTGTGTGTGGTGTAAGGAAATGGTCCAGTTTCATTCTTCTGCATGTGGCTGTCCAATTTTCCCAACACCATTTGTTGAAGAGACTGTCTTTTTTCCATTGGACATTCTTTCCTGCTTTGTCGAAGATTAATTGACCATAGAGTTGAGGGTCCATTTCTGGGCTCTCTATTCTGTTCCATTGATCTATGTGTCTGTTTTTGTGTCAGTACCATACTGTCTTGATGATGACAGCTTTGTAATAGACCTGGAAGTCCAGAATTGTGATGGCGCCAGCTTTGCTTTTCTTTTTCAACATTCCTCTGGCTATTCGGAGTCTCTTCAGGTTCCATACAAATTTTAGGATTATTTGTTCCATTTCTTTGAAAAAAGTGGATGGTATTTTGATAGGGATTGCATTGAATGTGTACATTGCTCTAGGTAGCATTGACATCTTCACAATGATCGTTCTTCCAATCCATGAGCATGGAACGTTTTTCCATTTCTTTGTGTCTTCCTCAATTTCTTTCATGAGTATTTTATAGTTTTCTGAGTACAGATCCTTTGCCTCTTTGGTTAGATTTATTCCTAGGTATCTTATGGTTTTGGGGTGCAATTGTAAATGGCATCGACTTCTTAATTTCTCTCTCTTCTGTCTTGTTGTTAGTGTATAGGAATGCCACTGATTTCTGCGCAATGATTTTATATCCTGCCACTTTACTGAATTCCTGTATGAGTTCTAGCAGTTTTGGGGTGGAGTCTTTTGGGTTTTCCACATAAAGTATCATATCATCTGCAAAGAGTGAGAGTTTGACTTCCTCTTTGCCAATTTAGATGCCTTTGATTTCTTTTTGTTGTCTGATTGCTGTGGCTAGGACTTCTAATACTATGTTGAATAGCAGTGGTGATAGTGGATATCTCTGCCCCGTTCCTGACCTTAGGGGGAAAGCTCTCAGCTTTTCCCCATTGAGAATGATATTCGCTGTTGGTTTTTCATAGATGGCTTTTATGATATTGAGGTATGTACCCTCTATCCCTATACTCTGAAGAGTTTTGATCAAGAAAGGATGCTGTACTTTGTCAAATGCTTTTTCTTCATCTATTGAGAGGATCATATGGTTCTTGTTCTTTCTTTTCTTAATATATTGTATCACGTTGATTGATTTGAGGATGTTGAACCAACCTTGCAGCCCAGGGATAAATCCCACTTGGTCATGGTGAATAATCCTTTTAATGTACTGTTGGATCCTATTGGCTAGTATTTTGGTGAGAATTTTTGCATTCCTTTTCATCAGGGATATTGGTCTGTAATTCTCCTTTTTCATGGGGTCTTTGGTTTTGAGATCAAGGTAATGGTGGCCTCATAAAATGAGTTTGGAAGTTTTCCTTCCATTTCTATTTTTTGGAACAGTTTCAGGAGAATAGGTATTAATTCTTCTTGAAATGTTTGGTAGAATTCCCTTGGAAGCCATCTGGCCCTGGGCTTTTGTTTGTTGGGAGATCTTTTTTTTAATAAAGATTTTTATTTATTTATTGAGAGAGAGAGAATGGTAAAGAGAGAGCATGAGAGGGAAGAAGGTCAGAGGGAGAGGCCGCCTCCCTGCTGAGCAGGGAGCCCGATGCAGGACTCGATCCTGGGACTCCAGGTTCATGACCTGAGCTGAAGGCAGTCGCTTAACCAACTGAGCCACCCAGGCACCCTGGGAGATTTTTGATGACTGCTTCAATTTCCTTAGGGGTTATAGGTCTGTTCAGGTTTTCTATTTCTTCCTGGTTCAATTTTGTAGTTGATACATCTCTAGGAATGCATGCATTTCTTCCAGGTTATCTAATTTGCTGGCATAGAGTTGCTCATAATATGTTCTTATAATTGTTTGTATTTCTTTGGTGTTGGTTGTGATCTCTCGTCTTTCATTCATGATTTGGTTGATTTGGGTCATTTCTCTTTTCTTTTTGATAAGTCTGGCCAGGGGTTTATCAATCTTGTTAATTCTTTCAAACAACCAGCTCCTAGTTTCGTTGATCTGTTCTACTGTTCTTTTGGTTTCTATTTCATTGATTTCTGCTCTGATCTTTATTATTTCTCTTCTCCTGCTGGGTTTAGGCTTTATTTGCTGTTTTTTCTCCAGCTCCTTTAGGTGTAGAGTTAGGTTGTGTATTTGAGTCCTTTCTTGTTTCTTGAGAAAGGCTTGTATTGCTATATACTTTCCTCTTAGGACTGTCTTTGCTGTATCCCAAAGATTTTGAACAGTTGTGTTTTCATTTTCATTGGTTTCCATGAATTTTTTTAATTCTTCTTTAATTTCCTGGTTGACCCATTCATTCTTTAGTAGGATGCTCTTTAGCTTCCATGTATTTGAGTTCTTTCTGACTTTCCTCTTGTGATTGAGTTCTAGTTTCAAAGCATTCTGGTCTGTAAATATGCAGGAAATAATCCCAGTCTTTTGGTACTAGTTGAGACCTGATTTGTGACCTAGGATGTGATCTATGTTGGGGAATGTTCCATGGGCACTAGAGAAAGAATGTGTATTCCGTTGTTTTGGGATGGAATGTTCTGAATATGTCTGTGAAGTCCATTTGGTCCAGTGTGTCATTTAAAGTCTTTATTTCCTTGTTGATCTTTTGCTTAGATGATCTGTCCATTTCAGTCAGGGGGTTGTTAAAGTCCCCCACTATTACTGTATTATTGTCAATGTGTTTCTTTGCTTTTGTTATTAATTGCCTTATATAATTGGCTGCTCCCATGTTAGGGGCATAGATATTTACAATTGTTAGATCTTCTTGTTGGATAGACCCTTTAAGTAGCATATAGTGTCCTTCCTCATCTCTTATTACAATCTTTGTTTTAAATTCTAATTTGTCTGATATAAGGATTGCCACCCCAGCTTTCTTTTTGGTGTCCATTAGCATGGTAAATGGTTTTCCACCCCCTCACTTTCAATGTGGGGATGTCTTTGGTTCTAAAATGAGTCTCTTGCAGACAGCATATTGATGGGTCTTGTTTGTTAATCCAGTCTGATAGCCTGTGTCTTTTGATTGGGGCATTTAGCCCATTTACATTCGGGGTAACTGTTGAAAGATATGAATTTAGTGCCATTGTATTGCCTGTAAGGTGACTGTTACTGTATATTGTCTGTGTTCCTTTCTGGTCTAGGTTGCCTTTAGGCTCTCTCTTTGCTTAGAGGACCCCTTTCAATATTTTTTGTAGGGCTGGTTTTGTGTTTGCAAATTCCTTTAGTTTTTGTTTGTCCTGGAAGCTTTTTATCTCTCCTTCTATTTTCAATGACAGCCTAGCTGGATATAGTATTCTTGGCTGCATATTTTTTCTCGTTTAGTGCTCTGAAGATACCATGCCAGTCCTTTCTGGCCTGCCAGGTCTCTGTGGATAGGTCTGTTGCCAATCTAATGTTTCTACCATTATAGGTTACATATCTCTTCTCCTGAGCTGCTTTCAAGATTTTCTCTTTGTCTCTGAGACTCATAAGTTTTATATTAGATGTTGGGGTGTTGACCTATTTTTATTGATTTTGAGAGGGGTTCTCTGTGCCTCCTGGATTTTGATGCCTGTTTCCTTCCCCACATTAGGAAAGTTCTCTGCTATAATTTTCTCCAATATACCCTCTGCTTCTCTCTTTCTTCTTCTTCTGGGATCCCAATTATTCTAATGTTGTTTCATCTTATCGTATCTGCTCGAATTCTGCTCTCGTGATCCAGTAGTTGTTTATCTCTCTTTTTCTCAGTTTCTTTATTTTCCATCATTTGGTCTTCTATATCACTAATTCTGTCTTCTGCCTCATTTATCCTAGCAGTTAGTGCCCCCATTTTTGATTGCACCTCATTAATAGCCTTTTTGATTTTGACTTGGTTAGATTTTACTTCTTTTATTTCTCCAGGAAGGGTTTTCTAATAACTTCCATGCTTTTTTCAAGCCCAGCTAGTATGTTTAAAATCATGATTCTGAACTCTAGGTCCGACATTGTACTAATGTCTGTATTGGGTAGGTCACAGACAGACAGTACTACCTCTTGTTCTTTTTGTTGAGGTGATTTTTTTGTCTTGTCATTTTGTCCAGAGGAGAATAGATGAATGAGAGAACAAAATGCTAACACGTTAACAACGTCCCCAGGAAATATACTCTAAACAAATCAGAAAAGACCTGAAACCAGGGGAAAAGAAAGGGAAAGAAAGAAGAAAGAGGAAAAAAAAAAGTTAAAGATAAAAACAAAGAAAAACAGAACAAAGCAAAACAGAATATGATCAAATATGATCAGGCTAGTACATAGATCAGTGACACACACTAGATTTTGGGTGTATTTTTGTCTGTTAGAAGAAAGTGCCTCCTAATATTTTAAAGAAAGAAAGACATATCGGTACAAAATAAGGGTTCATACAATGAAGGGATGAAATATGACTGTAAAGATGAAAATTATAAAAATTTTAAAAGAGGAATTGATAAGGTGCTTGAAAAAAGAAAGAAGAGGATTAAAAAAACAGAAAGAAAGAAAAAAAAAGGGGGGGAGAGAATGTGATCAGGCAGGGACTAGAACAAAGCCATACACTAGACATTTAGGGTATATTTTGATATGTTAGAAGAAACTGTATCTCCAAATTTTAAAGAGAGAACAACTTATATATATACATGCCAAAAATAAGGGCAACTACTATGAAGGGATAGAATATGACTGTCAAAATGAAAAATAGAAATTTTTTTTTAAAAGGGATTGATAAGATGTTGGTTGAAAAAGGGAATAAGAAATATTAAAAAAAAAACAGTAAAAAAATTAACTTTGAAAGACTAACGAATCATGGTATAAAAGCCATGAATTGAATGTGCAATATTCCCCTAGCGCTGGAGTTCTGCCGTTCTCATTGATCGGTAAACTTGGTCTTGGCTGGCTGTTCTTGTTGATGTTATGGGGGAGGGGCCTGTTACCATGGTTCCCAAATGTGTTTGCTGGAGGCAGAATTGCCTGCCCTTGCCAGGTCCAGGCTAAGTAATCTGCTCGGGTTTGCTCTCAGGAGGTTTTGTTCCCTGCAAGCTTTCCGTACAGCTTTGGATGACCAGAGTGAAAATGGCGGCCTCCCAATCTCTGCCCCAGAGGAGCCAAGAACTCGGGGCCCCGCTCCTCAGTGCGCCCCCATGGAAAAGCAGTCAGTCACTCCCTTCTCCCCGTCTCCGGCCACATTCCATGCTCACCTGGCCTGTGACCAAGCGTTTCTATCTCTGGCACCTGACCCCATATGGATTCTCCAAACCCAGCAGATCCCTGCAGTGCGCTCCCTCGCCGCTCCTCCCGGGGGAGGAAGGGGAGTCTCCCTGGCTCTGCCACTTGTTGGGTCCCTGCTGGAGGAGCAGTGGCCTGACTCTCACCGATCACAGTTTATGGCAACTCCGAGCTAAGAGCCCGTGCCTCGGCTCTGTCTCTGCAGCCAGCTTCCCCGCTCCACGACCTGGGAGCTCTGCTACACTCAGGCACCCCTGGTCTTTCTGTGACCCCGAGGGTCCTGAGACCATACTGTCCCACGAGGGTTCCATTCCCCGCTTAGCCACTTGAGTGCTGTCCCTCAGCGAAGCCGACTTCTAAAAGTTCCAGTTTTGTGCCCCACGGCTCTATCACTTGCCAGAAGCGGTGGACAGAGGCCCCCTTCCCCGCCATCTGTCCTCCCGAATATCGCCTCCGATTCACTTCTCCGCACGTCCTACCTTCCTGAAAGTGGTCGCTTTTCTGTTCAGAGAGTTGTTGCTATTCTTTTCTTCGATCTCCTGTTGAGTTCGTAGGTGTTCAGAATGGTTTGATCCCTATTCAGCTGAATTCCTGAGACCAGATGAAATCCAGGTTCCTACTCCTCCACCATCTTGCTGCGCCCCACTGCAGGATCTTTTCTTGTAGCAACTATACACCAGCTGTATTGTTTATAGGGTGTTGACACACATCCACATGATGTATCTGTCATGACTAGCTCATTTGATCAGAACAGTAAGTTTACACGCCAATGCATGGGTGGCCTCACATTTATCCAGTACAAAATGAGATGTGTATCATTTGTTTTTTTCATGGACAAGCCTTGATTTAGACACTTTTTTCCACTTGTTTATCCTAGTGATGTTGCTGACTCTCTTGGCATTCTGTGTTACTAACAATTGTAATAAAAGAACAATCATAATTTAGCTGATGTGAGCTCATGAGCCTGGTGGTGACAGGTAGCCTGCTGCTCCTGCCAGAAGAGTCAATGAAATGGGAATATTATTTAAGAAAATGTCTTTTCTCTTTTCATGATCCAAATAAGAGTAGAGATATGGAAGAGTTATTTTAAAATCATTGAAGATATATATTTAGTAAAATTTTAGCCATTTATTTTCTTAGGCAAAAAGGGACTGCTTTGCTGAAGATCATTTAGGGGCTCCCCCTCCTTCTTGGGGTTACTTATTTTATTGCAACTAAACTCTAAGCTTTTGAGGGGAGGGATGATAACATATTTTTAATTCTTTCTCTTTAAGATTTTATTTATTTATTTGAGACACACACACACACACACAGAGAGAGAGAGAGAGAACGCACAAGCAGAGGGGAGGGGCAGAGGGAGAGGGAGAAGCAGACTCCCTGCAGAGCAGGGAGCCCAATATAGGGCTGTTATCTAAAGGCAGATGTTCAACTGACTGAGCCACCAAGGTGCCCCAACATATTTTTACTTCTTATAATGCTTTCAATTTAGCTATAATTTGATGCTTAGGGATTCTTAGCTGATGAAATTGATGACTCTTAAATCAGAGCTTTTGGACTAAATGAGATGAATGATAGTGAATGTTTAGTTATCATAAGAGAAAAAAACTTATCAAGTGATTCTACTCCATACTTTTAAATCACACTGTCAGCTCTGATCACCCTTGAATTAAATACTTGCTCTAAAATCTTGGGCATGCAAGGAAATCTAATGTTCGGATTTTTCCAATCCCTTGAAGACTCACATTATCAAAGACAATAATGGCATCTGATGCAAATTTAATCTTTTTAAAAAAAAGCAAGCAGAGAAGTTATTATTTAAATCTTGTCCTTTTCAAAATGGAATTTGAGGGGTGCCAGACCAGGTTTGAGGGGCATGAAGATAGATTCTTCCTCCTCTGATGGGAGGTTGTACTAAATGTGTAAAATACTTAAAGGCCAATAATTAGGGTCTTCAGCACTAAATAAAGTAAAATACATAGCAGATCCAATAATGTTGATGTTATGTAGAAAAACAAGACAGAGAATGAGGTAGGGAGAGAAGGTGGGTGACATTTGGGAAATCTCTGAAGAAGAAAAGGAGGCAAGCTATAAAATGTTCAGACAAAGCAAGTCAAAGGATCTGAAGTAGAAATGTGGTGGGCTTGTCTGAGTAGGAGAAACACCAACATGATTGGAGTAAGATAATGCCCTGAAGGCCATTGTAAGAATTCTCACTTCTATGAGGATGCCATTGGCTAGACTTGAACAAAGGAATGCCGTAAGGTGCTTGGGGGCTGCATTAAGAATAGGCTAGAGGAAGGGCCAGGGAAGGAAGGAGAACAGGTGGGAAAGTATTATAATAATCCAGAGGACAGATGATGGTGTTTGACTAGATTGGGAACAATGGAGGTGGTGAGAAACAGTGAGATTCTGAATATATTTGGATGATAGAACTCGTGGCTTAGTCACTCAGTCACTCTTGTATTTATGTTTAGAAATAGAACATAATATGTATAAAAATAAGCCAGTTGATTATTTTTTTCCAAATATAAAGATCCCAAATATTCTAAAAAAACTTTTTTTAGGTATATTTTGAGCTGTAAGTATACCTAAATCTACATTTTAAGATTTCATTTGTCTCCAAAACATGACATATTATTTTAAATTTGTTAATAAGCATGTTCATCTCATGTAGCAAATTCAAAGTAACTTAAAGTGTGTCACCTGTTTGAAAAACAAAATGAAAAGATTGCTTTTTTTAAAATTAACATATAATGTATTATTTGTTTCAGAGGCGCAGGTCTGTGATTCATCAGTCTTACACAATTCACAGCACTCACCATAGCACATACCCTCCCCAGTGTCCATCACCCAGCCACCCCATCCCTCCCACCCCCTCCCCTCCAGCAACCCTCAGTTTGTTTCCTGAGATTAAGAGTCTCTTTTAGTTTGTCTCCCTCTCTGGTTTCGAAAGATTGCTTTTATCTATATGATAAATAGTGATGATTTAAAATACTGTTAAAATCCTACTCTTAATAACCTGTTGATTTATTAAAATTAGCTCTAATTTTTACAGCTTTTTGCAAGTATGGTTAACAATAAACTGCACATATTTAAATTGGGCAATTTGATCAGTTTTGACATATATTTATATCTATCTGTGAAGCTATAACCACAATCAAGATAAAATCATGTCCGTCATCCTCAAAAGTTTCCTTGCACTTTTTCGTAATTCCTCCCTCCTCCTCTTCCTTGTCTTCCCTCAATCAACCACTACTGTGTTTCACATGACTAGAAATAAGTTAGATTTTTCTAGGATTTTGTATAAGTGGAATCACGTGATATGTACTCCCTTTTGTCTGACTTCTTTTACCCGGCATAATTATTTTGAGATTCATTTGTGTTGTCTCAGTATATGCAGCTCATTTCTTTTTTTTCCTGAGCAGGAAGTATATCGTTGTATCAAAATTTGCTTATTCTTTCACGTGTTGGTAGACATAGACATTTGGGTTGTTTCTAGTTTGGGGCTGTTGCAAAGAAAACTTTTGTGAATACTTGTATGCAATGTTTGTGTGGATTTATGCTTCCATTTTTCTTTTGTAAATACCTATGTATTGAATGGCTGGATCATGTGTTAGTTATATGTATAACTATTTAAGAAACTACGAAACTGTTTTCCAAAAGTGATTTTAGCATTTTACATCCTACAAGCAGTGTACAAAAGTTCTAGTTTCTCAACATTCTTTCTGATACTTGTATCATCTACTTTTCAATTTTCGAGTAGTTTTATTGCAGTTTTAATTTGCATATCCCTAAAGACTAACGGTGTTGAACATCTTTTTTTTTTAAATTGTTTGGATTTTATTATTAAAGTTTTTTTTAAAACATCTTTCATGTATTTATTTGCCATCCATACGTCTCCTTTGGAGAAGTGTACAAATTTTTTGCCCATTTTAAATTAGGTTTTTTTACTTACTGAGTTTGAGAGTTTTAAATATGTATTCTAGATCTGTATTCTGGATACAAGTCCTTTTTCAAGTCTATGAATTTTCAAATACTTTTTTCTAAGACAGTAGTTTGTCTTTATTCTCTTAGCAGTGTCCTTGGAGGAACATACATTATAAATTTTGATAAAATCCAATATATCATCTTTTTCTTTCATAAATAATGGTTATGGTGTCAAATCTAAGACATCCTTGCCAAATCTCAGGTAAGCAAAGATTTTCTCCTGTGTTCTTTTCTAGAAGTTTATAGTTTTACTTCTATGTCTATGATCCATTTTGAGTTAATTTTTGTATATGGTGCTAAGTTTGGATTAATGTTTGAATTTTTGCATGTGGATTTTCAATTGTCCCAGCACCATTTCTTCAAAACTATCTTTCTCCACTGAATTGCCTTTGTTCCTTTGTAAAAAAGTTGTCCATTTCTATGCATATGTCTACTTGTGAATTCTATATTTTTTCATTAACCTGTTGTATATCTTTATCCTGAACCATGCTGTCTCAATAACTTTAGCTTTATGATAAGTATTAAAATCAGGTAGTCTTCCAACTTGTTTCTTCTTTTTCCAAGTTGTTATGGCTGTGTTAGGTTCTAGGCATTTCCATAGAATTTTAGATGATCTCATCAATTTCAGCATAAAATTCTGCTTTGACTTTGATTAGGATTATAGTATATCTTCAGATCATTGTGGGAAGAATTAACCTTTAATAATATTGACACTTTTGACTTATACAGGTGTATCTCTCCATTTATTTAAATCTTCTTTAAATTCCCTCAGCAACATTTTATGGTTTTCAGTGTACAGCTTTACATCTTTTATCAGATTTATCCCTAAGTATATTGTAACTTTTGCTAATATAAATGATACTATTATTTTTGAATTGTAATTTCTGATTGTTGGTAGAATTTAGAAATACAATAATTTTTGTGTATTGATTTTGTATCTTGCAATGTTTGCTAAACTTGCTGGTTTTAGCAGGATTTTTGGAAATTCCATCTTTTTACATAGATGACCATGATGTCTGTACATAAAGATAATTTTACTTCCACTTTTCAAGTCTTATCTCATTGCACTGGTTTGAACGTCTATATATTGTTGAAAAGAAGTTGTGACAACGGATATTGTCTTACTCCTGATTTTAGGGGGAAAGTATTCAGTTTTTACAATTAAGTGTAATGTTATCTAGGTTTTGTATAGTCGTCTTTTACCAAGTTGAAGGAATTCTCTTCTATTCCTTGTTGAGTCTTTTTGTTATGATAGATGTTGGGTTGGACAAATGAATCTATAAATTATATGGTTTTATTTTTTAATGTTGTTATTATGGTGAATTACATGATTGATATTCAAAAGTTAACTACTTGGTTGTGATTGTTAACACATTGTTAGATTCAATTTCTAACTTTTTTTCAATTTTTGCAAATTCAAGAGAAATATTGGTCTGTAGTTTATTTTTCTTTTAACATTTTTGTCCAATTTTGGTGTTAGAATAATATTAGTCTCCTAGATTGATTGGGAGTTATTCTCTCTTCTCTAATTTGTGGAAGAGATTATGTATATTTTGTATTATTTCTTCTTTAAATGTTTGGTAGAATTCACACAGAAGCCATCTAGGCCTGGCTTTGTGAGAAGGTTTTTACCTACAAATTCAATTTGTTTAAAAGACATAGGCAACCTTAGAACTTAAGGAACTAGAAAAAGAAGAATAACTAAACCCAAATCTAGCAGAGTAGAGGAAATAATAAAAAGTAAACAGTGAATAACAAAATAGAGACTAGAAAAACAATAGAGAAACAATGAAAACTTAAGTTGGTTCTTTGAAAAAGTCAACAAAATTTACAAACCTTTAGCTAGATGGACTATGAAAAGGAGAGAAGGCTCAAATTACTAAAATCAAAAATGAAAGTGGGGGCATTACTACTGATTCTACAAAAATAAAAAAGAATTGTAAGAAAATACTATGAGATAAATTGGATAACCTAGATAAAATAGACAAATTCCTAGAAACACAAAACCTACCAATAGTAAGTCATGTAGAAATAGAAACTCTGAATAGACCAATAAGTAGTAATGAGATTGGATCAATAATCAAAAATCTCCCAACAAAGAGGAGGCTTTAAATTAATGGCTCATTAATGAATTCTATGAAATATTTAAAGAACTAATACCAACTTTTTTCAAACTTTTTCAAAAACATGAAAAGAAACACTTCTTAACTCATTCTGTAAGGCCGGCATTACCTTGATGCCAAAGTTATACAAAGACACTATAAGAAAACTACAGACCAATATACATTATGAACCCTGATGAAAAACCTTTCAATGAAATGCTAATGAACTAAATTCAACAGCACATTAAAAGGCTCATACACCATAACCAAGTGGGATTTGTTTCTAAAATACAATGGTTCAACACATAAAAATCAAATGTAATACACCATGTTAATTGAATAAAGGAAAAAAGCCCACAGGATCATCTCTATTGATGTAGAAAGAGCATTTGACAAAATTCAACTCTCTTTTATAATAAAAGTCCTCAGCAAACTAGGAATAGAAGGAAACTACCTCAACATAATAAAAGCCATATATGTGACTAACTTACAGTAAACATCATATGCAATGGTTAAAGACTGAAAGATTTTCCCTTGAGATCAGGAAAAACACAAGGATACTCACTTTCACCAATCCTGTTTAACGTAGTACAAGAAGTTCCAGCCAGAGCAATTAGGCACAAAAAAGAAATAAAAGTAATCCAAATTGAAAAAGAAGTAAAATGATCTCTATTTATAGATAATATAATCTTATACATAGAAAACCTTAAAAATTACACAAAAACTAGAACTAATAAATGAATTCAGCCAAGTAGCAGGATAGAAAGTCAACACACAAAAATTAGTTGCATTTCTATATACTGACAATAAGCAATCTGAAAAGAAATAACAAAAACAATTTCATTTATAATAGTGTTAAAAAGAATAGAATATTAGGAATTAACCAAGGAGATGAAAGACATACAAAGAAAAGTAAAAAAAATTCTGAGAGAAATTAAAGAAGACATATATAAATGGAAACATATTCCATGCTCATGGGTAGAAAGACTTAATAGTGTTAAGATGTTAATACTAACCCAAACCAATGTACAGACTCAATGAAATTCCTATCAAAATTTTAATGACTTTTTTTTTTTACAGACATAGAAAAAAATCCATCCTAAAATTCATATAAAATCTCAAGGGGACTCTGAGTAGCCAAAGCAATTTAGACAAAAAAAAAAAGAACAAAGCTGGAGGACTCACATTTCCTGATCTAAAAATTTACTACAAAGCTACAATAATCAAAACAGTGTAGTGCTGGGGCGCCTGGGTGGCTCAGTTGGTTAAGCGACTGCCTTCGGCTCAGGTCATGATCCTGGAGTCCCGGGATCGAGTCCCGCATCGGGCTCCCTGCTCGGCGGGGAGTCTGCTTCTCCCTCTGGCTCTCTTCCTTCTCGTGCTCTCTATCTCTCATTCTCTCTCTCTCAAATAAATAAATAAAATCTTTAAAAAAAAAAAAACAGTGTAGTGCTGGCATAAAGACAGACAAATTAAATCAGTGGAATATAATAAAGTCCAGAAATAAGCCCTTGCATAATAGTCAAATGATTTTTGACAAGTGTGTCAAGACCATTCAAAGGGGAAAGGAGAGTCTTTTCAACAAATGGTTCTGGAAAAACTGGTTATCCATATGCAAAAAAATCAGGTAGGGCTCTTACTTAATACCACATAAAAATGAATTTAAAATGCATCAAAAACTCAAATGTAAGCCCTAAAACTTTAAAACTCTTACAAGAAAATAGAGGCAAGAATTTTATGGATTTCAAGATTCAAGCCTTTGGCAATGGTTTTTTTTGGATGTGACACTAAAGGCACAGGCAACAAAAGAAAAAATAAACAAATTGGACTTTATGAAAACTAAAAAAAAAAAACTGTCCATCAAAATCAACAGAATAAAAAGGTAATCTACATAAAAGGGGAAAATGTTGGCAAATCATATGGCTGATGCAGGATTAATATCTAGAATGTATACAGAACTCCTAAACTTACTAACAAAAAAGCAAATAACTTAATTCAAAAACAAGGAAAGCACTTGGATAGACATTTCTCCAAAGAAGACATACAAATGGCCAATAAGCACATAAAAAGATAGTCAATGTTACTAATAATTGGGGAAATGCAAGTTAAAACTTCAATGAAATACTACCTCTCACACATTAGTATGACTAACTATCAAAAAACCACAGAAAATGACAAGTGTTGACAAAGATGTACAGAAAGAATATTTATGCACTATTGATGAGAATTAGAGAAAGTACAGCCACTTGAAAACAGTATTGTGTTTCTTCAGAATGTTAAAAATAGAATTAACATATGATCCAGTAATTTCACTTCTGGGTATATACCCAAAATAATCAAAATCAGGGTCTCAAGGAAATATTCATATATCCATATTTGTAGAAGCATTATTCACAATAGGTAAAATGTGGAAGCAACCCAAGAGTCTATTAATGGATGAATGGATAAACAAAATCTGGTATATACATAAATAGAATATTATTTAGCCTGAAAAATGAAGGAAATGCTAATGTATGCTACAAAATGGATGAAACTTAAGGACATTATTGTAAGAAAAATAAGCCAATCACAAAAAGACAAATATTGGATGATTCCATCTATGTGAAGTACTTAGAATAGTCAAAATTATGAAGATGGAAAATAGAATGGTGGTTGTCAGGAGCTAGGGAGAAAGGTGAAATGGATATTTGTTATTTAATTAGTACAAAGCTTTGGTTTTGCAAGATGTAAAGTGTTCTTGAGATACATGGTAATGATTATTGCACACTATTATGAGTATATTAATACCACTCAACTGTACACTTAAAAATGGTTAATATGGTAAATTTTATGTTACAAGTATTTTACTATAATAAAAAATTGAAAAAAGAAGACAGGACTATTTAGACTATCTATTCTTAAGTGAGCTTTGATATTCTGTGTCTTTCAAAGGCTTTGTCCATTTAATTCAAATTGTTGTTATAATATTTCCTTATTTTAACATCTGTGAAATCAGTAGTGATGTCAATTGTCATATTCTTGACAATGGTAATTTGTGTCTTCTATTCAGTCTGGCTAGAGATTTATTAATTTTATTGGTCTCAAAAACAGAAGTTTTTTCTGTGTTTTATTTCATTGATTACCACTCTGACTTTTATTATTTCCATTCCTCTGCTTACTTTGGGCATCTTTGATTCCTCTAATTTCTTAAGGTAGAAGTTGAAATCATTGACTTGAGATCTTTCTACATTTCTAATATAGAGTTTTCATGCTATTCATTTTTCTTTTTGTGGCAACCCACAAATTCTGATATGTTGTGTTTTCCTTTCCAATCAGTTCAAAATACTCTCAATTTTCCCTTTTGATTTCTTCTTTGACCAATTGGTTATTTAGAAGTGTGTAATTTTCTTTCCAAATATTTGGAATATTCTAGATATATTTCTATTATTGATTTCTAATTTTATTTCATTTTAGCCAGGGGATATACTTTGCATGACTTGGATACTTATGAGTCTACAGATATACTTTGCATGACTTGGATACTTATGAGTCTACAGAGAATTATTTGTTTTAATACTCAGAATATGGTCTATTTTGGCAAAATTTCCATGTGCTGTTGAATGTGTATCCTATTGTTTTTGAATGGTGTGTTCTAAACATGTCAATTATGTCATTTGGTTGAAGATACAATTTTCTATCTCCTTGTTCTCAGTTATTGACAGGGGTATTGAAATACTTGACTATTATTGTGAATTTGTCCATTCCTCCTTGCATTTCTATTAGTTACTCTACTCTGTCCACCCAGGCTATCATTCAGAATAGAAGGAGAGATAAAAATTTCCCAGACAAGTAGAAGTTTAAGGAATTTATCACTACTAAACCAGTCTTATAAGAAATGTTAAAAGGAATTCTTTGAGTGGAAAAAAAAGGCCATAATCAGTAGAAAGAAAATTAGGAAAGGAAAAATTTCCACAGGTTTACACAAACATAATAAAATAGTAGATTAATCACTTATAAAATGAGTATGGAGGTTAAAGCACAGAAGCAGTGAAATCAGTTATATCTATAAAAATCAGTCAAGGGATTCACAAAATATAAAGATGTAAGGTATGACATCATATACATAAAATGTGGAAGGCAATAGTAAAAATTTAGTATTTTTAGAATGGATTCAAACTTAAGCAACCATCATCTTAATATAGATTGCTATATGCATAGCATGTTATATAGAAACCTAATGGTAGCCACAAATCAAAAACCTGTAATAGATGTGCCAAAATAAAGTGAAAGGAATCCAAGCATATCACTAAACGAAGCCATCAAACCACAAGGGAAGAGAGCAAAAGAAGGAAAGAACAGAGAGTAACCAGAAATTCAACTGTCAAGCAAGTAACAAAATGGCAAAAAGTACATGCCTATCAATAATTACTTTGCATGTAAATGGGCTAAATACTTCAATCAAAAGACATAGGGTGACTGGATAAAAAAGCAAGACTCATTTATATGCTGCCTACAAGAGACTCATTTCAGACTTAAGGACACATGTAGATTGAGAGGGAAAGGATGGAAAAAACATTTATCATGCAAACCGAGCAAAAAGAAGTTGGGGTAGTAATACTTATATCAGACAAAATAGACTTTAAAACAGACTCTGATAAGAGACAAAGAATAACACTACATATTCATAAAGGGAACCATTCAACAAGATCTAACAGTTGTAAATATTTATGCAGCCAACACGGGAGCACCCAAATACATAAAGCAACTATTAACAGATATAAAGGAAGACATTGATAGTAATATATTAATAGTAGGAAACTTTAACACCTCACTTATGATGGATAGATCATCCAGGCAGAAAATTAACAAGGAAACAGTGGCTTTGAATGACACATTGCACCAGATGGATCTAAGAGATATACTCAGAACATTCCATCCTAAAACAGCAGAAAACATTCTTTTCAAGTGCACATGGAACATTCTCCAGAATAAACCATGTTAAGTCACAAAACAAGTCTCAACAAATTCAGAATCATATCATGCATTTTTTTTCTGACTACAATGGTATGAAACTAGAAAGCACAAGAAAAAAAGTCTAGAAAGGACACAAATACATGCAGTTTAAATATCATGCTATTAAACAATGAGTGGGTCAACCAAGAAATCAAATAGGAAATAAAAAAATACATGGAGACAAATGAAAATGAAAATATAACAGTCCAACATTTTGGGATGCAGCAAGAGCTGTTCAAAAAAAGGGAAGATTATAATAATACAGGCCTACCTCAAGAAGCAGGAAAAATCTCAAACAACCTAACTTTACAACTAAAGGAGCTAGACAAAGAAGAACAAATAAAGCACAAAGGTAATAGAAGAAAGGAAATAATGAAGATTAGAGCAGAATAAATGAAATAGAGACTGAAAAACCAACAGATCAATGAAACCAGGTGCTGCTTCTTTGAAAAGATCAAGAAAATTGATAAACTTTCAGCCAGACTCATAAAAATCAGGAATGGAAGAGGAGAGGGGCACCTGGGTGGCTCAGTTGGTTAAGTGTCTGCTTTCAGCTCAGGTCATGGTCCCAGGGTCCTGGGGTAGAGTCCTGCATCAGGCTCCTTGCTCAGCGGGGAGTCTGCTTCTCCCTCTTCCTCTCCCTCCTGGCTTGTGCTCTCTCTCTAGTTCATGCTCTCTCAAATAAATAAATAAATAAATAAAATCTAAAAAAAAGAAAGAAACTGAAGAGGAGAAATAATCAACACCACAGAAATACAAAGGGTTATAAGAGAATATTTTGAAAAATTATATGCCAACAAACTAGAAGAAATTGATACATTCCTAGAAACATATAACCTCCCAGAACTGAATGAGGAGGGAATAGAAAGTTTGAACAGACCAATTACTCACAAGGAAATTGAATCAGTAATCAAAAAACTCTCAACAAGTAAAAGACCAGGGCCAGACTGTTTCACAGGTAAATTCTACCAAACATTTAAAGAGTCAATGCTTCTTCTCAGACTATTCCAAAAAATAGAAGAGGAAAGAAAGCTTCCAAATGTATTCTCTGAAGCCAGCATTGCTCTGATACCAAAACTATATAAAGACACTACAAAAAAGAGAACTATAGGCCAATATCTCTGATGAACATAGATGCAAAAATCCTCAACAAAATATTAGCAAATCAAATTCAAGAATACATTAAAAAAATCATTCACCACAACCAAATGGGATTTATTCCAGGGATGCAAGTGTGGTTCTGTATTTGCAAATCAATGTGATACAACAAATTAACAAGAGATGATAAAAAAAAAACTATATGAGCATCTCATCTCAATAGATGCTGAAAAAGCATTTGACAAAGTACAACATCCACTCATGATAAAAACCCTCAACAAAGTAGGTTTAGAGTGTATATACCTCAACATAATAAAGAAGATATATGAAAAACCCACAGCTAACATTATATTCAATGGTGAAAAACTGAGAGCTTTTTCTCTAAGATTAGGAATAAAATGAGGTTGTCCACTTTCACCACTTTTATTCAACATAGTACTGGAAGTCCTAGCCATAGCAATCAGACAAGAAAAAGAAATAAAGGCATCCAAATTGGTAAAGAAGAAGTAAAACTTTCATTATTTGCAGATGACACAATACTATATGTAGAAAACCCTAAAGACTCCACCAAAAACTGCTATAATTGATAAATGAATTCAGTAAAGTCACAGGACAGAAAACTAATATAAAGAATTCTGTTGCATTTTTATACATTAATAATGAAGTAGCAGAAAGAAAAATTAAGAAAATAATCTCATTTACAATTGCCTAAAAAGAATAAAATAACCTAGGAATAAGCTTAACCAAGGAGGTGAAAAACCTGTACTCTGAAAATTATAGAACATTGATTAAAGAAATTGAAGATGCTACAAACAAATGGCAAGATATTCCATGCTCATGAACTGTTATTGTTAAACTGTCCATACTACCCAAAGCAATATATAGGTTTAATACAATCCCCATAAAAATACCAACAGCATTTTTCACAGAACTAGAACAAATAATCCTAAAATTTGTATGGAACCACAAAAGACTCCAAATAGCCAAAGCAATCTTGAAAAAAAAGAACAAAACTGGAGGTATCACAATTGCAGATTTGAAGATATACTATAAAGCTGTAGTAATCATAACAGTACTGGCACAAAAACAGACACATAGATCAATGGAACAGAATAGAGAGTCCAGAAATAAACCTATGCTTATATGGTCCATTAATCTATGACAAAGGAGGCAAAAGTACACAATGGGAAAAAGACAGTCTCTTCAACAAATGGTGTTAGTGTTGGGAAAACTGGACAGCTACACACAAAAGAATGAAACTGGACCACTTTCTTATACCATATGCAAAAATAAACTCAATATGTGTTACAGACCTAAATGTGAGACCTGAAACCATAGAAAATATCATCAGTGATTTCTTTGAAATTAACCATAGAAACATTTCTAGATGTGTCTCCTTTGTCAAGGGAAACAAAAGCAAAATTCAACTATTGGGCCTACACCAAAATATAAAGGTTTTGCACAGTGAAGGAAACCATTGACAAAACAAAAAAAGACAACCTACTAAATGGGAGATGAAAGTACACAGGATATATCTGATAAAGGGTTAATATCCAAAATATATAAAGAATTTATACAATCAACATAAAAAAAAACCCCTTAAAAGATCCAATTAAAAATGGGCAGAGGACTTGAATAGACATTTTTCCAAAGAAGATGACCAACAGACACATGAAACGATGCTCAACATCACTTACCATCAGGGAAATACAAGTCCAAACCATGCTGAGATAACACTTGTCAGAAAGGCTAAAATAAAAATCACAAGAAGTAACAAGTGTTGTTGAGGATGTAGAGAAAAAGGAATCCTTGTGCTCCTGTGTTAGAAGTGTAAATTGGTACAGCCACTGTGGAAAACAGTATAGTTTCCTCAAAAAAATTAAAAGTAGAATTGCCACGAAATATCCAGTAATTCCACTACTGGATATTTACCAAAGAAAATGAAAACACTAGTTCAAAAACATATATGCACCCCTGTGTTTATTGCAGCATTACTTTCAATAGGCAAGATATGGAAGCAACCCAAGTGTCCATCCATAGATGAATGGATAAAGAAGATGTGGTGTGTTGTGTACACACACACACACACACACACACACACAGGAATATTACTCAGCCATAAATCTTGCCATTTGCAGCATGGCTGGATATAAAGGGTATAATGCTAAGTGAAATAAGTCAGTCAGAGAAAGACAAATACAGTATGATTTTACTCATATGTGGAATTAAAGAAACAAAACCAATGAACAAAGAAAAAAGAGGAAAACAAAAAAATAAAACAAATTCTTAAATGTAAGAATGAATTGGTGGTTGCCAGAGGGGAGGTGAGTGGAGGGATGGGTGAAATAGGTGAAGGGGCCTTAAGAGTACACTTATCATTATGAGCCCTGAGTAACGTATACAATTGTTAAATCATCATATTATAAACCTGAAACTAATATAATACGGTAAGTTAATTATACTTGACTAAAAAAAAAAGAAAGAAGAAAAAAGAAAATGGCTATTCAGAGCCCTACTCCTGACACCAATATATAGGAGGTAATTGGAAGATAGTGGGGGAAAGTGGGTAGCCCTGAAATGAGTCAAATGTCAGAAGAATCAGCTCTTAATGAAAAACTTGCTAAAGATAATGTACAAAGTAGATAGTTACAGTCTGAACACGGAACAGGCAAAACACAGATAAAAACCCAACAAACATATATATATATATATATATATATATATATATATATATATATATAAAGATAAGTAGATAGAATTTCAGTGCTGACTCATATTCATTAGGTGATTCACAATTGTCCCAAGAGCTCTTTTCAGTGGAGTTAAATCAACCAGTTATTCCTGTCATATTTTGCTTCTTTCCACACCCTTCCCACCTCAGTATAAAAAGATACACTGTTCTATGCTTTATTGGATGTTTGGTAACTTCTAGTCGTAAAGTTACACTTAATCAGAAATGCTGGATTCACACTGAAGTAATTGACTGGCTAATTATTCTTCTGGGAATGTGGCCTCATATTAATCATTATAAATAATGGAAAACCAGATAAACTCATTCTTATTTCATAGCTTGCATCCAAAACAAGGAAGAGGAAATAGTATTATTTTTATGGTTTTAGCTTTCCTCACTTTCTAGATGCTGCAGCTGTGTCCTCATTGTATTTTATAGCCAGAAAAAAAAATCACCCCTCAGCAGTTCCTATAATTTCAAATTTATAACTATGTCCAGGGTAATTCACCCGTAAGCCAGCTAGAAATAAAAATAGAGGAGATAAGCCCATCTGTTGGAGTGATTTCTTAACTGCAGAAAACATTTTCCTTTCTTTAAAAGCAAAGCTGTAAAATCTGTATAAATTCCAATTCGTAAACCATGAAACTCTAATTTTTCCACTTCTCTAGTCACTTTGAGTAAATCATTTTGCATATGTGGGATGTCAAAAATCAACAAAATGGTCCAAGGGAGTGTGAGAAATTGATTTTGACTACATGAAAGTCTTTTAAGTGATGGCAAAAGATTCTTCAGGTAAATTAGGGCCAAAAAGAATTCTATGTTGCTTGGTACTGAAAGATCCATATCTTCAGTTAGCACTTTTTTCTGCTATGTAAGTATATTTCAACATTTTATGTCATGGTTTTTAGTTAACTAGTTATCTCTTCAGCAATTTTAATAGTAACCCTCTTTTCCTTAAATCTTTTATATTTATTACAATAAGGTCTCACTTAATAGTGCTGATCGGACTATTTAAATAGGCCTGGTAAAGCCATTATTTAAGGGGAGAAACTTCTTATCCTGAATAGTTCGGACAAGTGATTGTTTTGTTTGAATATTCTGGCTCTGATTCTATCAAACTCCCTCTTATTCTTCCTGTGTAGAATTAACTCTAGCCGGCAAAAACGGTTCTGTATTTTATGAAGAGTGTGACCTTTATTTCCTCTGGGGTAAATCAGAGGTTAAGGCACATGGAGTAGTTACCACCTGTGGGTCTGGAAAGTCCTCAGATTGAAACCCACACATGTGTATCTTGTGAAATTAGAGGTTTTACCACAGAGCACCACATAATAGCTATCTTTTCACTTTCCACAAGCCAGTACAAGCAAACACAATGAAGCACCAGGGCTTTCCAAGTAAAGTCTTACATCACCACGGAATCATTCCCCATCAGTCTCAAACCTTCTCAGTGTGATGAGCAAGAAGCCTGAAACCCCCAGCAGCTGTGCTATGGGTGCACTCGCTGCCACTGGAAGAGTTAGATTGGAAAGTGCTACTTTTTTTTTATTATGTTATGTCAATCACCATACATCAGTTTTTGATGTAGTGTTCCATGATTCATTGCTTGCGTATAACACCCAGTGCTCCATTCAGTACGTGCCCACTTTAATACCCATCACCAGGCTAACCCACCCCCACCCCCCCTCCCCTCTAGAACCCTCAGTTTGTTTCTCAGAGTCCATAGTCTCTCATGGTTTGTCTCCCCCTCCGATTCCCCCTCCTTCATTTAATGCAACTGTCATCACTCTTCCTAGGCATTCCGGACTTCATGGTATATCTTACCAAGTGAAGGGTCTGACACAAAGGACCTATAGTTATATTTAAAGCCTGTAGCTGTTGAGCAGTCACGTATGGAGAATGATTTTACTGTAATCAGATTGTTTACTTACCAGGTTGCTTCCACTCATTTTTATGCCCTTTTGATTCTTTGTTCTTTCACTTATTCATTTGTTCGTTCTTTGTAGCTTGGAGGACCCAGACAGTGTCAGTGAAATTCAAGACCATCTGAGGAGGCTTAGTTTCTTTTTTTCCCCAGTTTATCAAAAAGGTAATTGGGTTGAGTTTACATCATGGATTGAATGTTAGAAACTTCACTAAACAATTAACTAATTAATTTTTAAGATATTTATTTATTTATTTAGAGAGCTCGAGCAGGGGGAGGGGCACAGGGAAAGAGAGAATCTCAAGCAGACTCCACACTGAGCACAGAGCCCAATGCGGGGTGCCATCTTATGACCTTGAGATCATGACCTGAGCTGAAATTCAGTGGGATGCTTAACCAACTGAGCTACCCAGGTGCCTCAACACTTAATTTAAACATACGTATATATACAGCAAATTACAGTTGTAAAGATTTGATTATGCATGTAATTTGGATGCTAGTTGCAATCTTCTCTCCCTGGGGCTCAAGTAACTGACAGAGCATGGGGTTTAAGATTGAAAACGTTTGGGAGTAATTCTGCTAACCTCCCAATCAGTGGGAATGCAGGCAAGATTGCAAATAAGGAGAAATTTGTCCTTGGCATATCTGAGATTGCTTGCATCCTTTCCTCCTTTCATGATGGATTCCTCCAAGTTCTTAGAGTCAGCTGTGCAACAGAGCAAATTTTCTCAGGAAAGAGTTGATATCAGTTAATACTAGATATTTTTTACTTTTGTGTGAATTTAGATCTGACATTACCTCTTCCAGAACTATTTGCATTTTAACAGGAGTTTAGAAATGAAAACCCTCTTTTATTGAAGGAAAATCAAGAATAAATAACTGTATGAGGAAGCCATTATGGGGATGAGGATCCATAACCAACACTAGAAATTGACTTCTCTACATAGGCTTAAGATTAGTCCTACCCACAGCAGTCATAAATGGCTAACTGGTATAATGGGATTAATTTCATTTCTATTTGAAGTGAAGCCAACCCTTGGGATCACACAACTATTTGTGTCTTCTTTAAAATAGTATTTGCTGAGAGCTACTCAGTGAAAGACATTTCTGAATTAGTACAGAATATATGATTTGTCATAGATCTAAAAATAATGGCAGAGATGTGTTACATGAATGACTTCAAGGAGAAAATGATTGATTGTAATTAGAAAACAAACCACATACCAAGCACTCAGTCATCAGAAATCTTATAGAAAAGGAAACCTCTACTAGGACATAATTACACACCACACTTAGGCACCTGGCATTCCATTTATAGAATCCTTTTTCTTCGAAAGAATGACTGGAGAGATACAGAAAAAAAATATGTATGTTCACACAGGAGACAATGGGAAATAGTAGCTCTTTAGCTCGTCCTGACTTCCCACCCTAGGAAGACTACATCTTTCCTACATCAACAAAATTAGGGCCATTGAGACATATAGCCTATCAAGACCTGATGTGACAAGTGGATGCTATAGTTAATTTCTAAGTTCCCTTTCATCTCGCTAATAGAGTTTCCTGAACCTCTTTTGGTTTGGATTCTTTATCTTCTCTCTCTCTTTTTGTTTATATTAGTTCATTGTAAACTTTTGTTTTGAAAATTTAAGTTTTCCAAATGTAAATCACTTTGTATTTAATCAAATCTCTTCATTCTTTGCTTTCAAGTAACATTTGATAACTCATTGTATGAATGTGATTTTTACTTATCTCAGTGGTAGGACTACCAAAGTGTTAAGTGAATAATAATAACTGAAACACTGTGCCAAATACTTGTGTCAACGTGAAATGCGGCACTGAATATTTTAACAAAGAGCTAATGGTTTCTAAAAAATATATCCATCCTTTGGTCGCACAATCTTCCTTAGCCTTGGAAAGCCTCAGCTCTTAAATCGATTATTTGAGGCCTGGAATTTTAGATTGCTGTGAAATGAAGCTTGGAGAGGTGTTTACCTTTCTGTAAAGGTAAATTTCTGAGCAATAATTTATTATATGTTTAGGGTCAACATTCTACATCAGCTGCTACGCTCAGCTTCCTCTATTTTAAGAGAATGAACTTGCAAGTGTTATCTTTTGCTGTTTTGCTGGAGATTATTTCTGTATTAGTCAGACACTCAACAGGTATTTATTTATTAACCATCTACTCTTCTATCTCTCACATGTATTTTCATTTGGTGTGGTGGGAAAGCTACATAAGGGCCTGCCAGGCTTTCCGTTACTCACAATCTTGCCATCTTTTGAGCTAAGACCTATATGGTGACATAATCAGGGAACAATTAATGTAAAATTATGTGGTACTTATTGCGCACTTGGAATTCAGGGGAGAAAATGATGACACTTGAAGTAAACATATGCTTTGTGTGAGCATGGATTTAAGCTAAGAACTGGAAGAGTTTTGATAAGCAGAAGGAAGGAAAATAGGCATTATATATGGGGAGATCAACAGTGGGAATATGACTGGCAATGAGCAGAAGGCATAGGGTGAAGAATGTACTACCTGGAGGAAAGTTGCCTGTCGGGAGCCATGGAAAAATATTTCAATTGGCAAAGTTGTGATCTGATTATGGAGCCTTAGAATCCAAACTGAAGAACTCAGGATTGATGGGGCAGCAAAAAGGGGACACCACAGGCTATAAGTAGAGAGGTAGCATGATGGAAACCGTGTCAAAGGGAGACCAAAGTGGCAGATGCAATGGTGGCTAGAAATCAAGTACAAAGCTCTATTAACAACCAAGGTACTGTGTGTAATAAATAACCAAATACACCATGCTGTGCACCAACTATGTCCTTTGATTTCACAATGATTTATTTATTATACGACCATCCTCATTTATCTAAAGCAGAACACTACAATTTCATATACCATCTGTGAGCTCCAAATGGTCATAATTAATAATCGCAAATGTTCTAAAAAGGTGATATGCTAAAAATAGCCTTATCGTGCTTGTCAGCAGGCTGCTTCTGTGAGCACTATAACATTCGATGAAAGAGTGACTACATTTTGTTACACCTTCACCAGATTATATTTCTCACACAGATTATGAAACTATGAAAGTATGCCTCTCTAATTAAACATATTGAGGTTTAATATTTTGACTAATGGTGAGTTAGGGTGAAAAAAGAAAGACCATACCAAAAGTTAAGTTTGCTTCAGATGAGAGCTGGCTAGTGTCATATCTAGAGTATAGTATAAAATGCTTATTGAATGCTGGAAAAACATCAATTATTTTGGTGTGTTTGTGGCAAATGTAAAGGGCTATTTCATTATTTTGTCACCAAATATTCCCATTTTTTAAGGAGAACCCTATAAGGAGACCATGGTTTGGTGCTGAAGGAGATCAGCCGCCCTGCGGAGTGTGTATACACAATTCCTGAAGAAGCCAGATGGTCTCAGCAAAGTTAGGATTTAGAGTTTGGAGTTTACTTTTCACCACCGAAAATGGCCATACTTAGTATACGTACTTGAGGTTTTCTAACTTGCTACAACTAACCAGAAAAACAAGGAGCCAAAAAGTGCATTATATTTCATTGAATTGAAGATGCCACTGATTCAAAGAAAGATAAAACATCTTAGGTTAAACCATGGCACAATGCTTCTGATTTTTAAAAATTTATTTTATACCTAAAGGTATTGAAACTTCTAGACTTACTTAACATAGTTTTTAAAAAAAATCATGTATCACTCTTTGCTTTATGAAGGAAAAGAAAATGAAATGGATTGGTTAAAGTATTCCTACAACTCTTCCCATTCAGGGTCTGACTCCTCCAAACAACTTTTGACTCAGAACTCTTTACAATGTCATTCTCTATGCCCTCAAGAGCCTTGACGATGCATCGTTTCTTAAAGAATGCTCCTCCATTCTCTCTGGGATTTTCTTCCAATCTACCAACAAGTTTGATGCTATCATTCTGTCCTTGCTATAATTGTTTACACACATGTCAAAAACATCTAGAACTAACACACTTGATGGGTTACATAGTGCTTCTGGTCCTGCCTGATGGAGTTTAGTCTCCTGTCCTCCACCTGCTCAGCTGTTGTGCATCTTTTTTGAAAGGAATTAATTTTGGGGGGGGGATATTTCTTATTCTTTGATTTTTGTGGTCTATAATTAAATATGGAGTCAAATTGTTGGCCATTGGTAATCTTGTACAGTGTTACAGTGATAAGCTACCTTTTGTTCCTCAAATTCACTATTTTGATTTCTTGATTTCATGGCATTGATAATGTAATTTCAAAGCACGCTGGGTTTCATTAGAGTTTCCTATTTGATTAAGTTCCATTTCACGTTTTTCTCAATTAAATCACTTGTATTGGAAGTTAAGTAGTTCCCATTCAAAGTCAGAAGGAAGTGTCTGACAAAATAGTATTTGATGCTTTAACGCTAATCCTGCCGGATGTATGAATCATACAGTGGCTTCTCATTGCTTTAAAATTTTCTTCATCCATTCTAATGGTTTTGGCCATTTTTCCTGACTTCACATGCATTGCTTGGGTATGACTGTCAGTTCTTTTCCACATATATCAGTAACAAAGTTTAAGGTAGATTCATTTATTTGCGGATGTCTTTCTTTCTGAGTTCCTACAAAGCACTTTGTTATTGTTTTTGCAAGATAATATGAATTTCAGTCATTCGCCAAAGACAAATTTTTGCTTTACAAAGATCAAATTTATGTCCCATTGTTTTTTATGTTCCTTTCTTTGGACACAATAGCATTCCATATCAAAACCGAATCATAGTGTAATCTTCCTGAAGATGTTCTAAATGGCAATTCAACTCAATATGCTTATATAGCAGTGCACACCATTTAACCAAAGTGACAAAATATGAACAGCTCTGACCCAGATTCTAAGGCATAGCTACATCATAATTGACCAAGAGCTACAATAAGACACAATCAGTGTAGGACTTAGATTGGGGCTGAGTAGCTTCCTGGAGAAAAATAAAATTTGAACCACATCCATTTTAGACAGATTGGGTGGGCCCAAGGGAGCTGGGGGATGAGCATGGGAGCTGACCAGCAGTAGAAGTCACATTGCAGGAAGGAATGATGAAATCCCTGTGGGAGAGCTCCCCCATAATATCCGGCCAATATAACCAGACTCAGGCTCAGTAACAAGGCATCTGGGTCAATGGAGATAGCCCAGCAACCTTGCTATATGGACCCCTCCACCTTACATAAGTATAACATAGAGGAAAAGAGGCTTCTCTTCATTTTGTATTGGCTGGTGTGGTAATAAAGATGGGCCACAGCTATGGCTTTGACAGGTAGGTGCTTGCAGAGAAAAACGCTAGTGAGAGCATCTTACTCAGGACAAAAGAGGTTACTGGCTGACTGGACTAATTCAAGGATGTAAGACACCTCATGGGGGCTGTCCAAACAAGTATTTATTGAGTGATTCTTGTATGCCAGGTGTTTTGCTTTTTAAAGTACTGAAATTCTTGCTAAATTCCTTCATGGATCTAACAAGGGTATAAATGTAATGTGGCCTCCTTTATAGCCACGAAATGGTGATGCTTGAAAAGAATTGGATTACCCCTTTCAGTATTAATTTACAAAGAGACAGCACAGGAATGGATTTTTCTCTTCCTTCATTTTCTCCTCATAAGTAGATTTTGCAATTAAATTCTGAATTTGAATGCTGCCCTTATATATAGAGGACTTATCCATGAATGTATAGAGAAAGGACAAGAAAGCTTCAGACTCCAACGTATCTCTCTACTGTTGTGTTGTTAATATTTAAAATTTCTCCATCAGAGAATCCTTCCCACCCCTTTTTCTGATGTTTCTGTTAATAAAAAAATGATTCTGAGAGAAATTAACACAATACATGCTAGCCATTGGAATTCAGTCATTAACGCCATAGTGTGAATTATTTTTATGGATGACTATCTTCTAGGATGAAGGGATGGGCAGATATAAGGGCACAGTTTGCTTTAACTAAGGTAAGAGGAATAGAAGGGCATATGAAAGCAGGGTTGATGACAACTGAGATAAAGCTTAATTTTAAACTGGCTGTAACCAGGAGACCCTCAAAATACAGTGGTTCAAGAAATAGGTTTGTTTCTCTTTCACATAAGATTTCAAGGTGAATGTCCAGGTTTATGGGGCATTTGGTTCCATGGAGATTTTTTTTTTTTAAGATTTTATTTATTTATTTGTCAGAGAGAGAGAGAGCACAAGCAGGGGGAGTGCGAGAGGGAGAAACAGACTCCCCGCCAAGCAGACCACGATGCAGGGCTCGATCCCAGGACCCTGGGATCATGACCTGAGCCGAAGACAGATGCTTAAAGGACTGAGCCACCCAGGCGTCCCGGTTCCATGGAGATTTATTCAGGAACAAGGTTCCTTTCATCATGTAACAGCTTTTGTCACCATATATAATGATCTATCCTTTTCAAAACCCTGTCCAAGTCATATGTACCAGAAAACTAGAGCAATGTTGCTCAGTAGAACTTCCTGTAATGATGGCAGTGTTCTCTATCTGCACTGCCCAAAAAGTAGCCACTAGCCACATTTGGCTATTTAGCACTTCAGCTATGATTAGTGTGACTGACAAACTGAATTTTAAATTTTGTTTAAATTTCAGTAACTCCATTTGGCTGATCTACCATATTGGATGCAGAGCTGGGTAATAGGCAAATATATTAAACTGTAAGCTCAGGAGGGTGGGGTTTACAGGTATCCTCCTGTATTCTAGTGTCTTTCACAGTGCCTGGGCCTTGAGAGAGGATTCGTTCACAATTTAGTCTCATTTTTTTTAAAGATTTTATTTATTTATTTGACAGAGAGGGACACAAAGAGAAAGAGAACACAAGCAGGGGGAGCTTCAGAGGCAGAGGGAGAACAGGCTTCCCGCTGAGCAGGGAGCCTGATGCGGGGCTCGATCCCAGGACCCTGGGATCATGACCTGAGCTGAAGGCAGATGCTTAATGACTGAGCCACCCAGGCGCCCTAATCTTTCTTTTGGATACAAACTCAGACATGGTCACGAGGCCTTGATTTGCTGGGGGGCAAGGATTTTTGGTAGAGTGTGTTGGATAGTACTTGAAATTCTTCCAACTTAGCTACCCTGTCAGCAGGTGTGAGTTCTAATGTGGAAGATGGCTAGATCTAGCCATGTTTTTTTTTTTTTTTCTGATTTCCAATCTTCATCCCTTGCAGTGTCTCTGAAAATAACCTTTAAGATGACTTTATTAAATCATTGTTTTCTTCATACTAGTCTTATTGACATGGCAAATTGAAGCTCTGCCTTGTGTTTTAGTCTGTTAGAATCACTTGTGTTTTATTTTAAAGTAGTTTTTACCAGAAGAAAAATTTTTAACGTGTTTTATTTTCAGAAAACCTGCACAGTCCCTGAAAGAATTAATTCACACTAGTTTGGTGACATCATAGTGACATATAAATTGATAGTTGAAATTCACCTCCTATGACAAATATGGTTTACCACATGATAGAATACACAGGTTTTATTTTTCTTTTATTACCAAAAACAGTTACAGTTTTGTGTCAGGGTTACAAATTAACAGTTCTTGGAACTATTAAAGCAAACTCATGTATTAGGAAAATTCTTTTCTCTTGTGAGCAAACAGGCTGACACAGAAATTCATCTTTATAATAACAAGTTAAATAATATGCATATGTTTATTTTAAATTTTAGGATAACAAGTGTGTAAAATTTCACTAACATTTTCCTTGTTGAATAAGACATAATGGCTAGCTAAGCATTTTCCTTCTCAAAGAACCAATTTGAACCATATTTCATTGTTTCAAGATTTTGTTAAAACTCTGAAGTTTCGGGCTTCAGTTATACATTTTAAATCAATGCTATATAATATCTGGGAGAAGCACCAAGGTAACTAGGGAAGGGTACAAATAAAGTGAGAGGCCAAGTACCCTCAACAAGTGCAAACAAAATAAGAGCGGGAATGACAATACACATTTCTAGAAAGTAGAATTCAAATTTCAAAGAATGAAATGAGATATAGAAAGTGATAATATCATGATAAAGAATATAATCTACAAAGGCAAGATGTTACCACTATTTTAAGCTTTTATGTAATAAACAATATAGCAAAACACACATAAACAATATAGCAAAAAACACAAGAACTTAATAAAGCAAACAGAGTGAGTATACAAACATATACATCAAATTAAGAAGACAGGAAAATACAAAGACATACAATATTTAAAATTTTAATTTTTAATTTCAAATAAAATATAATATGTTTACTGTACAATAAGTTTAAATGATATTGAAGTGTAAAGCAAGAAAAGAGAACTCCTCCATCACCCTTTCCCAATTCTACAACTTGCCCAGAATGACTTCTACTGTGTTCTATATATCCTTCCACAACTTTTTTCTTAGCATTCATAGATCTTATCAATTCCTAAAGATAAACTTCCTTGATCCGTAAGTAGGAGTTTACCAAATTTTTAAAATTATTCCCCTGATGATAGATTTTAAATTATTCTAAAAGTTTGTTATTATAAGCAATATGCTCCAATGAACATCTTTGTACAGATATCTATGTGCTTATGTGACAAAGAACAAGGGAGTGGAATATTGGAGCCAAACATATGATGTGGGGCAAAGCTAAATTTGACAAGAAATTGTCATGAGATGAAATCAATAAACTTATGTTCTTGTAAAATACTGAGATTTGGGGTCTTTTCTGTTACTTCAGCACAACCCGGGGTACACAGCATTTATTTTATTCTTGAAATTAGTAACAACCCTTCTAATGTTTCACTCTGTTGTTTGTTGAAGTCTTCTGCTTGTCATCTACTATCAAATTACCTTTTGTGATTAAGGAAAGTCAAATTCATTTAAAAGTATTATTGAATTCATTTATGGTGTCTTATCCTGTATTTGCTCAATCAATTAGTATTAAAATATATTTCCTCCATCATGAAAGTGAGGTGAAATGTATTAAATGATTTTTTATTATCTTTCAAAATAACCTATGAGTTTTTTCCTTTAATCTGTTCATGTAGATTTTTTTAATAAAACATCCTTGGGATGCCTGGGTGGCTCAGTCATTTAAACGTCTGCCTTCAGTTTGTGTCATAATCCCAGGGTCCTGGGATCAAGTCCCTCATCAAGCTCTTTGCTCGGTGAGGAGCCTGCTTCTCCCTCTGCCTGACACTCCCCCTGCTTGTGCGCTCTCTCTCTTTCTGGCAAATAAATAAATAAAATAGAAAAATAAATAAAACATCCTAGAATGTGCCCTATTTAGCCATTATATTATTATTTAATGGAAGGGTGAAATTAATTTATTATTGTTTAAAGTGCTGTGTATTTGCACTGTTTTTGTAAATCATATTAGCCCATGATTTTCTTAAATATTTTTTGTTCTTGTCCCAGTTTGTGTATTTACGTTATGCTAATCTTGAAAAATTACTTGGCAAATTGTATTTTTCAATTCTCTGGAACAGTATAAATTTGATAGGAATTATCTGTTTTTTGAAGGGAGAGCTCTGTTGGAATGTGGCTGTTTATCATCTTTTTCAGTACTGTTTATGTTTAAAGAACATTCAGTTTTTCTATTTCTTTTAAAATCAATTTTGATAACTTTTTGTTTTCTATTTCACTTAAAATCAAGAGTCTCTTCCAGGAATTACAGACTATCAAAATTGATTTTAAGTTTAGAAGTTTTAATATGTAACTTCCTTGCTCATTTTTATAAAATGTTTATTTGATTTTTTTCTTTAATAGAAATAATACTCAGGAGAATATTTTCAGTTTTCCATGGTGTACCTGGGCTGCTCCATTCTCCCTGCCTCCCTCCTCCTTTTGTTTAATGCACTGTGGTCAAGGAATGGAGCCTCCAACACTTACTGACACAGCAGTTCCTAACTTTTTAAGTATGAGAATCTCATTTTCACAATTAAAAAGATTGTACACTTCTAAATATGGAAGAATTCTTTTAATACTTATTAATTGAGAAAATAGATGATACTATGAATGAACTTAATAATACTTTTAAATAAATAGGAATTTACTTAATTACAATAGAAGCAGTACATTTGGAATCAGTAGTCTTACTGATGTGTAGAAGTACTATTTGGTCTATCTGCCAGGAGCCTGCTACTCAACTAGATGTACAAACCTCTTACAGTAGTGGTGTAGTTGCTGGTCCCCGGCTCGCAGGCCTTGGATGGCTATTCTGATCTTTTACTCTTCTGTGAAGACTGATTACTGTCCCCTGCTGTTTATGTCACCCTCGCCCCTCCCCCCCTGAGGAATATTTCTAGGCTCAGTAGTAAAGAAACATGATTGACACATAACACTGTTAAGTTGAAGGTGTCCCATGTGTTAATTCAATACACATATATTGCAAGATGATCACCACAGTAGCATTACTTAACACCTTTATGTCACAAAATTACCATTTCTTTTTTGTGGTGAGAACTTTTAAGGTTTACTCTCTTAGCAACTTTCAAGTATCTAAAAGAGTACTATTGATTATAATCACTGTGCTGTACATTAGATCCCTGAAACTTATTCATCTTATAACTGGAGGTTTGTACCTTTTGACAAATATCTCCCAATATCTCCTACCTCTCAGCCCCCATTTATCACCATTATAGTCTCTGTTTCTATGATTTTGGCTTTTGTGGATTCTACATATAAGTGAGACTATACAATATTTGTCATTCTTTTGTCTGCCTTATTGTATTTAACCCCAAGTCCCATCCATGTTGTCACAAAGGTCAGGATTTCCTTCTTTCTCATGGCTGAATAATATTCCATTGTGTGTGTATCATACATCATATATATGTATATGTACATGTATATATATATATATAATGGATATGTCATATCTTTATCCATTTGTCCATTATCAAAACCACAATGAGATATCACCTCACCTCAGATAGACCGTCTATAGTCAAAAAAAACAAGAGATAACAGATGTTGGCAAAGATAGGGAGAAAGGGGGACTCTTGTGCCCTGTTGGTGGGAACGTAAATTGGTGTAGCCTCTATGGAAAACAGTATAGAGGTTTCTCAAAAAATTAAAACAGAGCCACCATCTGATCCAGCAATCCTAGTGATGGGTATATATACAACGGAAGTGAAATCAAGATCTTGAAGAGCTATCCACTCTCTCTCTCTCTCTAGTAAATAAATAAATCTTAAAAGAAATATATTTACTCTCAGACCCTTTACAGAAAATATTTGTCATTCTTCTTTCATCATAGCACAAAGGTTTGTGGGTTTTGTTTTTGTTTTTGTTTTTGTTTTACAGACACTGCATAACTTGCTTACCATACTGTTTGTTGAAATAAAAAAACTTTTTTTGAAGATGGTCTTCTTAGCAGAGTCTAATTGAGACCAAGAAAATTTGGGGTCACTTCCACTTTTTTGAGGGCTCTTATATATTTAAAAAATTGGCAGATATATGACACTATACACTTGTCAAAACCCATAACACAAAGCGAGAACCCTAATGCAAACTTGGACTTTAGTTAGTAATATTGTATCAATATTGATTCATCAGTTGTAACAAATGAACCACGGTAATGTTTATAATAAGGGAAATTGAGTGCACGTGCAGGTGTGCACACACACGTGTGTGTGTGTGTGTTGGGGGAAAGCGTATATTGGACCTTTGTACTTTCTGTTCAATTTTTCTGTAAACCTAACACTGCTCGAAAAATTAAAGCCTATTATAAAAAGTGAATAAGTACTAAGTTGGATTATTTATATAACATTTTTCTTACTAGTAGAATGATAATTCTGTTGGCATGGCACTATACTTAGTTTAAAAAAATGACATTGCCTAGATTCTGTTGTAGACCAGGTGTACTAGAGGGAGAGGACTGCTCAATGAGATATGCGTGAAAATCATCTGGAAGAAATTTGGGCACAGTTCTTAAAGGGAGAGCAAACCCAGTTGGCATCTGCCCTTTGACCCTTCTCTCATTCCCATTCTTCTTGCCTAATAGGTTGCATGAAGGTCTTAGCAAGCTCATGAGGGAAGGCTAGGCATCCCTGGAGCCCTCATCCCGGAGTCCTTTGAGCTGGTACCCTGGCCAGCCTTAAGGGATGCCAACCTTACAGTATTTTAATTTCATGAGAAAAAAATTAATTCCTATATTATTTAAGCTACTGTTATTTAAGTTTTCTGTGAAGGAAGCTCAAATCATCAAAAAATTTTCAAAGTTTGACCTCATCAGTGCATCTCTGTGACCCCGTGCAGAACTTGTTTTAGGGGAGGAATTGGAGCTCCTTTGTGAACGAGAGGCCAAAGCCAGAGGAACACTCTTCCTGCCCCACCTGGGAGTGGCCTGCCCGCACTGAGTCCTAAAACGTCCTGGAAGCACCAAGGTCAGTGGATTTCTAGGTGTGCTGTATGGCTGGTATGAAGGATTTACATTTCTTTTTATTGAACTCCTGGGTTAGTTCCATTGTATTGTGGAGACAAAGTCTTTCTAGGACTTTTTATTTTTTTGGTGGAACACATCTTGGAGTATTTTTGTACAGCAGGTAAGCTTTTTTATTGCATACATGTGTATGTACACACACACACACACATATACACATATATATGCATTTTATTTTATCTTCTCACTTGAGTGATATAGAATTTTAATTTCAAAATTTTTTTCCTCAAATAATGTTGAAGATCTTGTTTACCTACTAGGCAGTGGTATTTACTTGTACCATTGGTACTCAAATTCAGTATTTCTTTTTTTTTAAATTTTTTTATTATGTTATGTTAATCACCATACATCATTAGTTTTTGATGTAGTGTTCCATGATTCATTGTTTGCATATAACACCCAGTGCTCCATGCAGTACGTGCCCTCTTTAATACCCATCACCAGGCTAACCCATCCCCCCACCCCTGACCTCTAGAACCCTCAGTTTGTTTCTCAGAGTCCATAGTATTTCTGATGAGAATTATGATGCCAATCTGATTATTATTCCTTTGAAGAAATTTGTTTTTCCTTTATAGAAGCTTTGAAGTTATTGTCTTATCCTTGGCATTCTGAAATTTCATGAGGATAAGTCTCTCTCCCCATATACAAATACATACATACATTACATTATATATATTATATTTTCATATATGTATGTGTGTGTGTGTATATATATATATATATTCCCCCTTTTCATCCTGCCCACACCCTCCATCTGAAGATGCCTGGGTTTTCTTCTAGCTCTAAGCATAGATCTTGCCTATTGGCTTCAGGACCAGGCAGTACCTTCAGTTTGAGAAAAAGTGGGCTGACATGTATTGCCAAAGGGAGAAGTTGCTAGAGATTTACATTTGCTTTGTGATCAAGAGAGAGTTTTTAGAGGGTATGAACGAGAGCTACCAGAGAGAAGTTGGGAACTCTTTTTAGAGTTTGACAGCACTGAGATTTAGGGGATGTCTGCTGGAGAGCCATTAAAATTGAGTTCTGGGCCTATTCCTACTTAATAGTCTGCAGAAGATTTCACTTTGTGTCTACAAGATGGGGAAGTGGAACCATAATGGTGCTGAAGGTCCTTGCCAGGGATCTAAAGTTTTACTCAGTGGTTCTTCACAGGGGGATGCCACTGCCATTAGGGAGTGTTTGGAAACATAGGAGGTATTTTTGGGTTGTCATAATGACTGGAGGCCAATTTTGGTATTTAGTATGCAAGCACCAGAAATGACCAATATTTTAGAATAAATGGTAAAGTCTTACCAAAGAAACAATTGTCCAGAAAAAAAAAAAGTCAGTAGCGTCCTACTGAGAAACACCATGAGACCCAGGACCACCACCTGTGAGGTGATATCTCCTGCTTCCTGGAGTCCCCTATCCTGGCCCTTCCTGGGGAGAGAGGGGACATGACAGGATTCCCCTAGCCAGTTGACAAAGAGTCTAACCTTGTTGCTTCCTGGTCTCACAGATGGCTTGAATGGAGCCATTCCATCTCTCTGACTCCAAGCTCAGCCAGCTGTCTTTGTGTAACCATCAAAAACTATGCTGCATTACAAGACTGCATGTTTTGGGGTCCTTTTTCTTTCTATCTAGATAAGTTTATTCCAATATTCTCACTTTCCTCAAACCAGACTATCAAGCCCGGATGTCATTCCCCACGAATGAAGTAGAGGAGACATGGTGGAAGAGGCAGACTCTTTCTACTCAGAGCCCAGGGAATATCAACAGAGGTTTAGATTAAGGAGGTCTCTAAGCAGGACAAGGTCTTTGGTTATAAGGATTTTACATGTGCTCAGCATACTTGAGGGAAAGAACTTTAGATCCATGAGGTAAAGTGCAGAAGATTAAGAGCTACTACTTGGGTCTCGCCTTTGCTGCGCTTTCATTAGCTTTGCAGGTTGTATTGACTTAAAAGGAATTTGAAGATTCACCATTTCATCTTAAATATGTGTTTTGTATGTCGAAGGCGCCTCCTGGCTTGGTTCAAATCCTCCTTAGAGACCCATTTTAACAGAAACAGGCCATTCCAACAGAAATCTAATTATTCAGGAATAAACTCACACAATTCTGTAGATAGCACAAACTGAAGACTGGGGAGGGGCGGGAAGGCTGCCACTCACACATGCACTACCTCTGTGTGTCCTCTGGCTTGGGCCTCGCCCATAAGGCCTCAGGCGTCTGGGCCCATCTACCAGTAGATTTACTTCCTTTAAACCCTTTCCCCTCTGCTCCCTTCTAGTTCAGCTACACTGAACCACCGCATTTTCACAAATGAATTTCATGTTTCAAAAGTTTGGTCAATTCTGTTTTTCCATGGGAATGGTTCTCTCTCCCTTCCCACTCTTCCTCCTTAGGAAATCCAGTGGGTCCTTTAATCCCCAGTGTAGGAATCACCTTCCAAGGATGTCCTCCTTTCTGTTCCTGGACTTAGCCCCATTAAAACCCCTCTCTAGGTGTGGCCTGAATTACCCCAGGAAGACTGGGTCAAAGTACAGATTCCTCGTTTATAACTCAGACTTACTGAATCTGAGCTCTGGGGTGGGCCCCAGAAATCCACGTTTTTCATAAGCTACTCAGAACATGGGAGAGGGGTTTTGAGTGTAGGTCTCTGTTTCTTATACTAAATCATAAACATTTTTAAAAAGCATTTTCTTTATTTGAGAGAGAGAGCGAGCGAGCAGGGGTGGGGGAGGGCAGAGGGAGACAGAGAATCTCAAGCAGACTCCATGCTCAGTGCAGAGCCCAATGTGGGGCTCGATCTCATAACCCTGAGATCATGACCTGAGCCAAAATCAAGAGTTCAGCCACTTAACTGACTGAGCCACCCAAGCACCCTGAAACTGTAAACATTTTGATAGAGTCATGTTATAACATTTAGATTTATCTCCAGAGTACCTAAATACTCTGACACACAGTTGGTATTGAACATCTTTTTGTTGAAATAATGGTCAAACTATACCAAAAGTATGATTTAAGACCTGAGTTTGTGTCCTGGCTCTACCACTTGCTAGATATATGCTTGGGACAAGTTATCAGAACTTTTTCTCAGTTTAATTTATAAATGAGAGATGATGATACCACCTGCCAGTGCTTTGTGATAAAAATGAGACATATATCATTATTAGCCTGATAGATTTTTAGGTGGTTTTAAATCTCCAATACTAAAAAGCTAAGAGGAAACTCAGCTTTTTCCTCCATTCAGGAAATCCTGAATGGAGGAATTTCCTTTTTTTCTTTTCAAAGATTTTATTTATTTTATTTATTTTTTGAGAGAGAGAGAGAGAGCACAGGCAGAGGGATAGGGAGAAGCAGGCTCCCCGTGGAGCAGGGGGCCCGATGCAGGGCTCCATCCTGGGACTCTCGATCATGACCTGAGCCTAAGGCAGACGCTTAACTGACTGAGCCACCCAGGCGCCCCTGAATGGAGGAATTTCTATGGCATGACTTTTCAAAACACTGTAAGAATTCAAAATTTTAGCAAATTAGACCCAAAGCTAGAAAGACTGAACTGCTGGATGATTCCAATTCTCTTGTGGTGGTCTGCTGGGCTGGTGTTTTTCTAGGTATCTTCTAGTTCAACATTTCTGGTATTCATAGTCTTTCCAGACAGATAAATGATGGTGAACAGGTTGAATAGAAGGCTTGTGTCTATATCAACTGAGCTATTTGCCAGTGGACACCGACTTTTCTTTTATTTCAACAATGCATTCATGTGTCCATCCAATCAGCATCAACTGAGCACCTACATGCATAAAGTAGCAGTAATTACCATTTTTTGAGCACTGATTATGTGCCAGCCCCTGTGCCAAGAACTTTATGTGCTCTCTCTCAATTTCCACAACACACTTATGAGATAGTGTTGTTAGGTATCCCCATTCTACAGAAGAGGATCTTGAATGTACACTTTTCCAAAATCTTATAGAAAGAAATGGTAGAACAAGCATTTAAACTTAAACCATCTTACTCTAGAGATCGCTCTGCTTCCACTGGTGTAGACCTCATCATATGCATTGAGGAGGAAATACACAGTGCAGGAAGGAACATGACAGGAAGAAATAAAACAGTGACCGAAACAAAAAGCAAAATCATTCTTTCTTGATTTTAAAAATCCCCTTTCTCACTCATTTTCCAGGGATTAACAAAGTCAGCTTCTTGTTCAATTTGTGCTGCTGATCTTCACACCATTGCACAACTTTCTTCCAGCATGGCACACTCTTGTTTTTGGTGAAGGGTTGAAAATGGTGATTGTTCATAAGGGACATGCACTGTCTAGAAGAGACATGGATATTTTGGAAGGCATAGCTGATCTTGATGTTTATAAGGTCAGCAGTAGCTACAGGAAGCTCTCAGGAGGTCCAGTTTTAGTATGTGTCAGAAAGGGCCTCTTCTGAGATTGGAAATAGGCTTATACTTATTTTGACTTTAAGAGTATTTCAGACTGTTTCATCACAACCTCAGAGAATGGTAGAGATCATTATGTTGGCTTTTCTTTTTTGTTTTTAATTTAATTTAATTTATTTTAAGATTTTATTTATTTATTTGACAGAGAGAGACACAGAGAGAGAGGGAACACAAGCAGGGGGAGTGGGAGAGGTTGAAGCAAGCTCCCCGCTGAGCAGGGAGCCTGATGCGGGGCTTGATCCCAGGACCCTGGTATCATGACCTGAGCTGAAGGCAGATGCTTAACAACTGAGCCACCCAGGTACCCCTATGTTGGCTTTTCAATTTTAAACTCTACAGCCTTTTAGTGCTCTGGCTCTGTTCATCAAAGTACTCCTGAATGGGATGCCTCTGAAATATTGTGCCAATTTCAATTTGCTCACCAAGCCCAGTTATTTCCCCACTGCTGTGGTCAAAAAAAGTTCCCTAAAGTTTCACCAGAAGTGGTCTGTCTAGTCTCGGTAAGCCTGGGTGCATGGTGATTTTTCCTTACGTGCCTTGTCCAGTTCGCCAAGTAGAAAATGTTGTAACTTATTGCGGATTTCTGAAATGTCATAGGGATGATTAACATCTTGTTTTCTGAAATCTGTATATCGAAAATGTCTTTAAAATTTGGAACAATTACTCAGGTGTCTAATGTTGCGTTTCCCTAATAGATTATTTTAAGCATTTTTACTCCCATGACAGAATGGGAAGGGTGAGGTTATCTTATAAATCTTTAGTACAGATTGAAGTAATAAATTAAAACACCGTAGTGAGAAGCTTCCATACTCATTTAAAAAATAATTAAATGGTTGTAGGCAGAATGAACTGTTCCACAGGTCAACATGTCGGCTTCGGAACAACGGGGACATTCAATTCTAAAGCTTATTTTCAAAAGAAGAGAAAACAGTTGGTTTTCCACGAAAGTGTTTTTTAAGTATATGAAGCTGTGAGGAATTAAATAAACTTGTTTATAATCTTTTTTTCAAGTGAGTAATAAAGAATAAATGAAAACTATTAGGTGCTAATATATACTGAGGAGGAGAAAAGCTATTATCAATGAGTATTTATTGAATACTAATGAATTCTTAGCTCTGTGATGTAATAGGGCATTAATTACTTATCATCACATCTCCAAACTTGTAGATTGGAGGGGAAGTGCTTAATCCTCAAAGTTTCCAAATAAAAAATGGTCACATTAGAAATTGTTCTAATAAGGCTATAATAAAATTTGATTTTTACTTTTGTGTTGTTTTCATGTTAGAGAACATTCCACTGAGATGTATTTGATATTTATAAAGGCACAATCCGTACCATAGGATGATCTATTAATATTAATGATAGCAAAATTAATGAGATTTTAGGATTTATTTTATTCTTATAAAAAATAGTCCAGTGGCACTGGCTATGAGTATTCTTGATTTTTACTGTAGATTTCTTAGCATGCAAACAAATACTTTTCTAGAATAAATAAGACTATGCTCTTCATCCTTAGAAGAACAAGTCAGAAAGAATGAATTCTGACATGGCCTATCTGAAGGCTTTCCATCAAAGTCAGTGCCATAAATAGGATGAGGGTACTAACTATCAGGGCAGATACTGCCATGGATGATGCTATAAAGAGATCTTTATGGTTTCAAAAGAAATCAACTCCAGTTCATAAATCAGAAAACATGTTATGACATGGAGGGTGTGGGAAAAGGTAAACAAAGAGATTTATTAAGAGTTAGTTGTGATGAGCATGCAATTTGCAGAAAGAAATTGATTTTTCACATAAATCAGTGTGTTAAAAATGGTAGTCTAATAAGATATTCTGTCTGGTATTTCCACACCATACATTAAAACTGTGTATGTGTGTGTGGGGGGGATCTTTCATATTTGAATAAAGGTCTGCTTTCCCAAGGATTGGCAGTGAATTTCTGTTATGCAATTAGCTTTGTTGCTAGGCAGCCCCAATACCAGTTTTGATGTGTAATTTGCTTGAAACTATTAAAAGGATTTTGCTGAAGGTTTGAAACCATCTGAATTAGCCTCAGAGAGCATTAGGTGTTGCTATTTTAATGAACTGAAGCTTTGCATTTGGGATTAAGTTTAGTGAAACCAAAACAATATAGCACTTTGGGAAAACAAAAAAAAGTGTTGAACAGGGTTGAAGAAAATGCGATATTCACTCTGTCTGTTTGGGCTTCCTGAACTTTATCCAGTAGTGCTCACCCCATACCTTAATTTGGGGACATTTTCTCTTAAAGTGCATGCTGTGAAGCTTCTGCCTAGAGGGCCTTCCTCTGTTTAAATCTGCTCTGTCTTTGCTTCCTTTCTTCCACAAAGTGAAATTATAGGCACTAAGAAGAGTCAAGTCAGGGAGTTTCAGTTTTTCCTCCAACACATCTTCCCTGCTCCTGTCTCGGTGCTTGGAGGGCCATCCAATGGTCCTGTACAGTTTTCACCTCTATGCCTAAGCCTTTGGTCAGACGCTTGATTTAGACTCAAAATTCTGACTTTCCTAGGAAGTTGTTTTTGATCTCCTTTATGTTCCTGTTTTGAGGACTCTGACTCACCCACTCACCCTTGGGCTCAGCTCCCAGAATCCCAGCACAGGTATGACTGGGCTTTGCATATTCCAGGGGTAAAATTGGACAGCTTTCTTTCACTTCAGTCTAGAAGGGGATTTCCGGATAACCCCTGGCCTTGGGTGACCTATAAGAACTCTGCTAGTATAACTTCTGATCTGAGAGGTACTTGGAGAACTCTGCTTTCTAAGTCAAAAGATGTTTTTTACTCCATTAGTTTCTTCTTGAGTGTATTTATTACATTTTTTCTTAGCAGCATTGCTTGAATTACAGACTATCTGCTTGCTGCTCATCTGGGGTTTTGCTGTTTAAAGGATGAAATCTTACCACACACAAAGGTTATACTTAGTTGAGGCATATAAATATATACTTAGTTAAGGATGTGAATATATTAAGGTATTTCTTTAAAGGTTGCCTTATCAGAGCCCTGAGTTTTCTTGTGAAAACGAAAAACAGAAAACATAAATATGGTTCAGGACATTAAAAAAATATAACTAATTTCCCCATGATTGCCATAATTTCTGATAGTAGTAGTTTCACATAAAGTAATCATTTTGTTTCTGTTATTGTGAATTCTATATCACAAATGTTTAGGTTAAAAACTGTAAATGATTTTCTTCTGAATGCACGTGGCTTGGACCAGTGTATCATCTGGATAGAGTTGATGAATGCCTCAGTATTTTGCTGTACACAAATCAGGGCAGAATATTTAGATTTAAAGATAAAACTCATATACTGCTTGCTAATCTATAATTAGTAATTCATCATAGTGCATTAGGGCTTTTATTTCTAAGTGACCTGTCAGTATGCAAATCCTCCAGTATGATGATGTCTAAGACAGCCAGCCATTAATATTTTAGGGTTTCACCTACCAGATTGTTTTCCAGTATAAGCGTTGGTTGAGACGGACTAGTACACACAAGCGGAAAGCTTTGAAAGAGCTTAAAAGGTTGACCAGTAGCCTCACGTTTTATACTTACCCTTTTATTTAAAAAATGTACTGAAAATAGCTCTTTATTCATATTTGGAGTTTCCTACAATATGCCTTTTCTTCTGTAAAAGATTGAAAATCCTTTAATGCTAACAGCCAGAAATGGACATAAATCAGGCTTTTGGTTTTATGCAGCCAGATTTTGAACTTCTCAGTTTCAGCAGGGTTCAACTTCGTTTTTAGGAATTTAACACTTTGTTATAATTATGTATTTACTTATCTGTCTGCTTACTATACTGTGAGCTTCTGTGAGCCCCTGGTTGGTAGGGAATCTGCAACATCTAACATAGCACATAGCCTACAGCAGATGTTTAGTAGAAAGGTGTGTATGAGGACACACTCTCTGTTACCGGGTGCCTGAGCAGAGGCGCATTTGCCGTGATATCTATTTCTGCTTGTGTGAATAGAGAGCATCAGATGCAGGTGCTGTTGTATGGGGTAGGTAGTTGAGGTTATGATGCCCATCAGTTAAAATATTCTTTTTGGGCTGGGAAATCCTATCCTTGACTCACTGCTATAGTGAATAAGGATGTCCTTGACAAGTATTCTCTTAAACCAAATGATCAAATCTTGACTGAGGACAAACACTAGGAACTGTTTGATGAACTTTTAAAAATATTCAGTTGAATATGGTGCTGGTGGCTCTACCCAGAATTCAATTAAAGTGGCTCAGATTATTGAAGAAGCAAATACTGGGCAGCAAATATCAGTCTGGTAGAGCTATTCTAATGGAATGACTGTTAGATGCTGTGACCTGTAGATCTACAATAGGATAGGATCTATGATAGCAATTCAGTCATCATTCAAGTATTCATAGTCCACTTAATTCTATAGATTTTTCATTGCTATGTACCTTGAGTGATATGTTTTCTGTATCTCTGCTTTATTTAATATGTATTTAAAAATATTCAATTCTTCTGAAAAGAAGAACAGGATGGATAAAATTTGTAAATAGACAAAATGGTAGCTAATAAGATAGAGGCAAAATTCATAGGATATTTTAAATATAGATAGTAAACAAGAAAGTAGGTTGGGAAACAGGCAAACTTGCAAAGATGCACTAAATATAAATATTAAGTTTGTAACCTGTTAGACAGCAAAGGATAGGAAAACAAGTAACGTGTGTGTGTGTGTGTGTGTGTGTGTGTGTGTGTGTGTGTGTGTGTTTAAACAAACAGGACTTAATTCCCCTGATAAACATCTTAGTATGTCTGGGCCTTTCTTTTTTTTTTTTTAATTTAATTTAATTTAATTTTTTAAGATTTTATTTATTTATTCATGAGAGACAGAGAGAGACAGAGAGAGAGGCAGAGGGAGAAGCAGGCTCCCAAGGAGCAGGGACCCCGATGCAGGACTCGATCCCAGGACCCTGGGATCATGACCTGAGCCGAAGACAGATGCTTAACCATCTGAGCCACCCAGGCGCCCTGTCTGGGCCTTTCTGACCAGGAACTGAGCCGGGAGTATGGTCTGGTTTCTGTTTCTCTTGCCACGGGCTCTGTACCTGGGTATAGTGGGAGAAAGACCCAAGACCAGCAGGGACGCTTCCTGAGTAGACACCAACGCCTTGGACAGGTGGGTTTCACTGGAGCTTAAACTTATGCACAAGAGGTGGAGGGACCATTCCTTTTTCCTGTTCTTCTGGCAATAGCCACACCACCTGCCACTTTCCATTCTGGAGATCTGGCCCAGAAAACCCAGCCATGAGAGCCGGAAGAGTCAGGGAGGCTCTGAGAAAGGGAACCTCGGGCTTTGCAAGCAGAAAGAAAGGTGAGCTGATCTCTGGTCTTTGACTTTGACTTGAGAGGTATTTGGAACCACCTCCAAAAGAAAGGGGGAAAGACCCTGAGAAAAAAATGATACGCTGGTGGCAGCCAGCCTGTCCGTCTTCCCCATTCCTGAGTAAGGCTGAGCCTGGCCCATGGTAGAGTCCAGGGGAAGATGCTGGCCTAAAAGAATGTATGAAAAAGTTAAACAACATTGAGTGTACCCCAATGTTTATAGCAGCAATGTCCAAAATAGCCAAAATATGGAAAGAGCCCAGATGTCCATCGACAGATGAATGCGTAAAGAAGATGTGATGTGTGTATATATATATATACATACACAATGGAATATATTACTCAGCCATCAAAAAGAATAAAATCTGGGTGCCCGGGTGGCTCAGATGGTTAAGCATCTGTCTTCGGCTCAGGTCATGATCCCAGGGTCCTGGGATCGAGTCCCACATCGGGGTCCCTGCTCCTTGGGAGCCTGCTTCTCCCTCTGCCTCTCTCTCTCTCTCTCTGTCTCTCATGAATAAATAAATAAAATCTTTAAAAAAAAGAATAAAATCTTGCCATTGGCAATGATGTAGATGGGACCGGAGGGTGTTATGCTAAGTGAAATAAGTCAGAGAAAGACAAACACCATATGATTTCACTCATATGTGGAATTTAAGAAACAAAACAGATGAACAAAGAGGAAGGGAAAGAAAAATAAAATAAGACGAAAACAGAGAGGGAGGCAAATTGTAAGACTCTTAACTATAGGAAACAAACTGAACGTTGCTGGAGGGAAAGTGGGTAGGGAGAAGGGGTAACTGGGTGATGGGCATTAAGGCGGGCACTTGAAGTAATAATGAGCACTGGGTGTTGCATGTAACTGATGAATCACTGAACTCTACCTCTGAAACTAATAATACAGTATATGTTAATTAAATTGAATTTAAATTAAATTTTTTTTAAAAAGTTAAGTAACATTGAGTCCAAGTAATCATACTATTGAGTTTCTTTTCCACTGAAAATGTCCTCAGTGGCAAACAAATACATTAGCTTCTAAAATCTTATTCCAAATCTCTACCCAGAACAAGACAGCCTCATCTTTAAGTTGGTAGCTTAGACATTCTTCAAGAAAACAGCTTTATGATATCATATAAATACAGGCAGAACTTGGTTGTCCAGCCTTTCAAAATGTGATAGATTGCTTCTTCCCTTAAGAGGTGAATAAATCATCACAACCTCATAAATCTTAGTAATCAGTTTTCCTCCTAGTTTTAAGAATTTCCATGAATAGCTCACAGGGGATCCATTAAACAAAAATGGGAGAAGAGAAATAGGGAAAAATAAAAAGTGAGAGCCAGAGTTAAAGTAAAAAATGAGCAAAGTATGGGTGAGTCTTTGTGTGTACATGGTCTCTGAGCTATCTTTATCAAGTGGAATTTGGAAACAGGCCCCAGAGGGAAGGAACTTAACTGGTGTTAGGTAGAATGCTGGTTACCAGAAAAGTGTGCTGTTTGGCTCTGTTTATTGCAGAACTCTGGCTAGGTGACTTTAGGCTAGTTTCCACCTTCATCCTGGGAGGAAAACTGTAGGAAGATTGGGGCCTAAAATCCACCTGATGGATGAATCACCCAAATCCCAAAGCATATTTCTACGTTAATACTCAACTTTGTTGTCCCGTAGACTTGGGTAAAGAAAAGTATTGCCACGTGGTGTCATGTAATTGATATTCAAAGAAATATTTTTTTTTTGGACATCCTTTTTATCTGTGTGATTTCTGCTGCAAGGCTTATCTCTCAGAAGGAGGAAAGAATGGGAGATCTAAAGTGCATTTTCTCTAACTGTATTCCTCATACTTTTTTTTTTCTTTTTGCTTTGATGTAGCACCCAAGTCCACATGACACCAAAGATGTCTGAATTTTTGTTATAGGGGAACACTTAGGTGTTTTCAGTGGTCATTGGCTTATTTAACAATAACAGAATTTAACTAAAGAAAAGCATTTTTAATTGAAGATATGAGATTTTATTATATGCCGTTAGATGCTATAGTGATATGCTTTTGTCACTCAACAATATTCATTGAACAAATACTTATGAAGAGCCTATCATGTGTCAAACCTAGTGCTAGGCTTTGGAGATTGAGGTGCAAAAAGGAAAGGTTGTATTTCTGCCATCTTGGAACTTCAAGTCCTGTGGAAAGTCACAAACAAGTAGTAGGCAGTCCAAACAATTGAATCAGTTTTGTTTAGTGCTTTCCTCCCATCCTTTCGATAGAGACTGATGTATGTTTGGTGTTCCGGAGATGTTTAAACGAAGACTAGCAATGAAGTGAGTGCTATGGCGAGGGAAGTAAAGGTGCCATGGGAAATCCAGAAAGTCTTTTCCCCCTCAGCTTTAGTGAGGGATAATTGACAAATAACATTGTAATATACTTAAAGTATACAACGTGATGATTTAGCTCATAAATTTTCATGTTACTAATTAGCGTCCTTTCTTTTCTGCTTGAAGAACCCCTTTCAGCATTTCTTATAGGGAAGATCTAGTGGTGATTAATTCCCTCAGCTTGCATTTGTTCTGGAAAGTCTTTAATCTCTCCTTCGTTTCTGAAGGACAGCTTTTCTGGATGAAGTATTCTTGACGGCGGTTTTTTTCTTTCAACACGTTGAATATGTCATTCCACTCTTTCCTGGCCTGGCCACTCTCTCCTGGCTCTGCTGAGAAACCCATTAATAGTTTTATTAGGGTTCCTTTGTATGTGATGATTTTTTTTTTACTCTTGCTGCTTTAAACATCTCACTTTATCTTTGATTTTAGACAGTTTTATTATAGTGTATTTTGTAGAAGATGGTTTGAGGTTGAAATTTTGGAGGGACTTAAGAGCTTTATGGACTTGGCTGTCCAAATCTCTCCTCAGATTTGGGAAATTCATACCCATTATTTCTTTAAATAAGCTCTCTGTTCCTTTCACCCTCATTTCTTCTGGGACTCCAGTGATGGGTAGATTGTTTTCTTATTGGAATCCTGTAGTTCTTGTAGGCTTTCCTTACTCAATTTCAGTCTTTTTTTTTTCTTCCTCTGACTGGATAATTTCAATTGACCTGTCTTCTGCTTCACAGATTATTTCCTTTGCTTGATCCAGTCTGATGATGCTGCTGTTTGGTGCATTTTTCATTTTATTCACTGTATTCTTGAGCTCCAGAATTTATATTTGGTTCTTTTTTATGACTTTGATCTCTCTGATAAACTTTTCATTTTGTTCATATATTGTTTTCCTGATTTTGTTGAACTGTTTTCCCATGCTTTCTTGTGGTTCACTGAGCTTCCTTAAAACAACTGTTTTGAATTCTTTATTTCTGTGGGGTTGGTTACTGGAAAATTACTGTGTTCCTCTGGTGGTGTCACATTTTCCTGATTTTTCATGATCCTTGAAGCCTTGCATTGCTGTCTTAGCATTTATAAAAGTAATCACCTCCTTCAGTCTTTACTGACTGGCTTCGGGAATCTTCCATGTTAGGGATTCTGATGCTTTCTCAGACCTTTTCAATGGCAACCAGCTTCACACTTCTTAACTCCACTTGGAGGGGAATTCTTAAGATTATTTGCCTTCTCTCAATCATGCAAAGCCAGGCTGGGCCCTGAAGCCTCTTATGTGATTTCCCCAGGGTGATGCTGAATGCTCAAGTTTGTGCTTTCTACCAACTCTGCAGATTTGGGCCAACTCTCTGCACATGCTCACTAGTTGTCTCCAAAGGCTCTCTCTTATTACCCTTGCCATCAGGAACATGCATAGAGAGCTGGTTAAAGGGTGGGGGGCGTGAAGGTGAGGTACTCAGAGCATTGGGGTGCCCATAAGCCAGTTGGGGGGGTCAGCAGGTGAGGCATGGCTAGTGGCTTCTGGGTAGGCTTCCTGAGGGAGTCTGTAAGGTGGTAAGTATGATATGTGTCCTTTTGATATGTTCCATGCTGAGCCCTGGCTGCTATCTTCCCAGCTGCTCCCTGCCCCCAACTCATACAGTTTGCCACTCAGTATTCTGGGTGGGGTGGGAAAGAAATGGGCCTCTTTGGCAGTGTCTTGCACAGCTGGGAAAGCCAGAGGCTCATGCACACCCCTTCATTTCCCCCTGAGGTAGAAAGCATGGGCCAGAAGCTCTCTCTTGCATTGAGCTCTGTTGCCTTGGAGGAGGGATTAAAACAGGTACAGTGAGAGTGTTGCTCTTACATTCTTCGGTGTGCCCGATCTTAGATTTCAGTTAGCTCCAGTGATGTTCTGGAAATTCTCCACTGGACTCCCAGACTTCCACAAAGGCATCCTTGTCTGTGAGTGATGGTCAAAATCCATGTTCTTTGGGGGGAAGATGGTGGAAAATTACAACACTGTCACTGTAATGATGTTACTCTGGGAAGAGATTTTCTTCATGTGATTTTAAATATGATGTGGGAGCCATGTAGGGGAGTAGGTAAGGGTTTCTGCAGGAAAGCTACCTGACATTTATCCCTAAGTGCCCTTTTTAGCTGGGTGACCTTACCTACACTTACTGGGACTTCGTTTCCATGTCTGCTAAATGAAGATGCTAATAGCACACCAAAGGGTTTTTAAGAACTTTAACTGAGCTAATAAATGCAAAGCACTTAGAACAATGCTTCTTGCACAGGAAATAATAAATGTTGGCTAATAGATTTACATAGCAGATGACTAAAAGCTTAGGGACAAATTGAATATATCTAAACTGCTATTCTAATGTAATCCCGATTCTTACTCCTAATTCGTGTATGTTTTATTCAGGCTCTCAAGTCTTTAAATAAAACCTTAGGTCCAGATATTCTCATAAATTGCCTCACTTTAGTTCAGGTCAGGTTTTTCCCATCCAACTAGTTATTGGTAGAACCTTTGGTTTCCACAGCATTTGGGAACCTGGAATTGCAGATAAAAACTGGAGACATGTGTTTTGTGTTTGTCATGGGTTTACTGTTATCCTGTGTGTATTCAAACACAAGAACATGATATGTATAGGCCATAATACCAGAAAGAAAGTACAATCTTTTTCCTCTTAAATAACCCCAAGGGTAATATCATGGTTACGGTAGAGATATTGGTGATCAGCGAATATCCATGTTTCCCTGGATTTCTCAGACTCCTTTGCATTTGGTTTCGGCCAATGGACTGTGAGCAGAAAAGATGAAAATCACTTCCTGATAAGGCAGTTAAGAAACGTGTGCTTCTCCATCACTCTCTTCTCTTTAGTTCTAATAATAGAGATAAAATCGTGTCTAGATTTTCTTCCTCATTGAGAAACATATAAAGGTGCAAGTTGGTTGGATCGGGGTAAACACCCATCACCCCTCTCACCTCCAGCTCCCGCTTTCGGCTTCTGGATTCTATTAGTAGGTTCCTTGCCCACATCCTTGGAGGCAAGGTCAACTGACCAACTCTCTTTCTCTGTTTCTATTACAAGGACAAATTATACAGCCCTTACTCCTCCTATAATGTCCTTGTATGCTACATAGTGACAGGAGGTGAAAGTACATATATCCTCACATAAAGATATAAACAAATTCCACAAGTTTAAGAAAGAACATGGCTTTTTTTCGTGGACAAAGTACATGTAAGGCAGTGAACGGCAATGGGCGAACCTTCAAAACATTAAACTCTGTGAAATAAGCCAGATACAAAAAAGACATCTATTATGTAATTCCACTTAGATGAAGTACCTGGAAGAGTCAAATTCATATAGACAGGGAGTAGGGTTGTGGTCACCAGGGTTTGGGGAGAGGGGCAAGGGGGAGTTATTGTTTAATAGGCATGGAGTTTCACTTTGAGATGGTGAAAAAGTTCTGGAACTGGATGGTAGTTATGGCTGCACAACAGCATGAATGCACTTAATGCCACTGAACTGTATACTTCAAAATGGTTAAAATGGTTAATTTAATATTATGTGTATTTCATCCCCACACAAAAACAGTGAAGAGCAGAACTAATCAGATTTAAAATATGGTGAATACCCTGGAGTTGGAACAAGTCACTTCCCCTAAGGCACCGAGGTCTATGCTATGAGACTGCAGGTGGGTGTTACATCACATCTCCTGTGGCATCTGGTGCTGAGTATAGAAGAGCCCCATGTACCCTAAAAAGGGAGGGATCAATGGAGAGGCTTCTGAGCACTCATCTCACCATTAAACATCTGTTTCAAAGAGGAAAAAATTTCAACATAAGTATACCATTTTCCTTTATTTTGTATCTAAATAAATTAGGGGGCTAAATGAAATAAGAAATATTTCACTGATAAAGTATTAATCATTAGCTAAAAGATAGCATAAAAACAGTTCATTGACATTCATTAATGTTTTCTTAATCCCATTTTTGGCAAGATTTTTTTATTTGAAAAATAATGGTCTCTTTTAGCATCTGGTAATATATTGCTGTGCTGCAAAAAAAGCACAGGGAGCATTAATTACAGTGAGTATAGTTTTCCTTGTTTAGTGTTACAGGTACTCTCGCTGTTGGTGCTTATGAGCTCAGAGGTATCTTCCACACTTCTGTCTGTAATGTGATGTTCCATGAGATTCAGTGGATCACAGTTTCCAGTGTCGAAGAGTTACCAATCAGATGCCTAGGAAGGAAAACTCAGTATTATCTTCTCTTGAAAAATTTATTTGGCCCCAAAAGTGGAAGGCTGTCAGAGGAAAACTTAGGTGGTCTTCCTAGCTTCTCTAGCATGTCTTGTAGATCATTATCTCCCCTCCTTGGTCCGACTACTTCCCTTACCTGGAATGTTTTCCCAGCTTTTGCTTTCCTGTTTAAATTCTAACCACACCTCAAGGCTCGGTGGAGGCTCATCATCATTAAGACTCCTTCCTGATTAGCCCAGTCCTCCTGCAATGTTCTCACATAGCTTTTATTTTTTGAATCACTCACTCACTCACTCACTCACCCATTCATTTATTCATTCAATCACTCATGAAAACTTAAAATTTTCCGCAAGTGGCAACTATTCTAAACAGTGCTCTCTGAGGAAAATGACACTACTAATTTTATTTCAGTCTGAGTGAAACCAATGGAAGAAAATAATTTGATCATGGACCTAAAACTTAGCAGAAGCTGAGGCAAGACCTTGATTTAGAATAGAATCCATTAAGTCAGTGTTTCTAAAATCATTTCATTCCATGAGTTCCCTAGAAGTCCCATGATGGCCTCTTCTGCTGCTGAGTCCTCGGCTCTTTTGCAGGCTCTGCTCTCCCTAACCTGCCCTGTAGAATTCTAGCAACCGAGTCGACCCCAGCAATGTCACACAACAGACTGAAAAATGCTTGACTCTGACCCATTGCATCCATCATTTCAGTTTCTGGTGTTGGCCCTGTAGTTTCAGATAAAGATAACATATCAAGCCTGTTATAAAAGGAGGAAGGAAAGGAAACATACCAGCATCTAGAAATGTTACAAACTAAAAACTGAAGAGTACTCTCTCTGCCTATTTATCTTCAATCGCTGTGCACCAAGGTGCTTTGGCAAAAGTGATATTTTGGGACAGACAGTAACTGATATGAGGAACACGTGGTGATTTGCTGCATCTATGAGATATAACTAATAACAGATGGATGTTATTTATAAACGCTTACATGTTTATCCTAGTTCTTTTGAACTCTTTCTATTCTGGGTCTATCAGCCGTTGCCGTTTGGATAATTAATTACACAACCAAACTCAGTTTTAAATTTTGAAATGTACATTCTCTATATGATCTGCACGCTGAATTCTGTTGTTCATGCTGTCCAATGTTTTATATGCCACTGAGTGCCTGACGCACACACACACACGCAGGCATGCATAATGCGCTGATGAGTTTTTAAAACTTCGTGTGAAGTTTTTGTTCTATAGTCTTTTTTTTTTTTTTAACTTCCCCACACTCCCTGGCCATATCTTTATCAACCTAAAACAGAAGCAGTAATAAACGTGGCTTGAATTATCATACACTGTTTTTAAATGTATTTGTTTCTTAAAAATCATTATTAAATAAATTTTGATAATATGGCTTATAATAAGAAAACTGTTGAATCAATTAGGCTCGGCTGAATCCAAGATAGCATTCTACTTTTAGTTTCTCTCTCCAAATAGGAATAGAACATTTTTATAACCAGAAAGCAAATTGATCACTAGAACACAATACTGAACTGCTCAGATGATCAAAGGAGAGAAGGAGGAAGGGCTAGAAGGATGGTGAGAGAGAGAGAGAGAGACAAAGAGAGAAAGGGAGAGAGAGACACACAGAGAGAGACAGAGAGAGACAAAGAGAGAGAGGAGAGGGAGAAAGAGGGAGAGGGGGGAGGAGAGAGGGAGAGGGAGAAGAAGAGGGGGGGAGAGGGAGAGGGGGGAGGAGAAAGGGGGAGGAGAGAGGTAGGGGGGAGGAGAAAGGGGGAGGAGATAGGGAAAGGGGGGAGGAGAGAGGGAGAGGGAGAGAGTTCTTGTTTTTACAACTACATGTACATAGTAATACAATCGGTACACTGAAGCACGAACTCTGAAGTGAAGTCTCTATCCGGTTAGGACAAAGTGAGTGAGGTTGGGAGAAGAGTATTCAAATGTCGTAGAAGGTCAGGAAGGGTTTAACCAGGTCTGACTGGCACTTTTTTTTTTAGTTGAAAAGCGCTCAGATTCCAAATTTCTTCCTTTATGAAATTATCAAAGAATATCAAAGGAATTACTTCTAAGTTCATCTTTCTATCCAACTGTCTGTGAAAGAACTTAAGTGAAAACATTACCAATGGAAATGAAGTTTTATTCAGCAAGAGTTCAGAGCCCTACATCATTAGGTTTGGCGAATGGGTAAATAAATAGCCATATAGAGGAAAACAAAGTGTAATATATTAATTATATCTTTAAGAATAGGGGCGCCTGGGTTGCTCAGTTGGTTAAGTGTCCAACTCTTGGTTTTGGTTGGGGTCATGATCTCATGGGTCCCGAGGTCGGACTCCATGCTCAGTGGGGAGTCTGCTTCAAGATTCTCTCCCTATGCCCCTCCCCCAACTCACTTGCACGCTCCCTCTCTCTCTCTCTCTAAAATATATAAATCTTAAAAGAGAGAATAATTTCAGTTGTAATCTTAAAAAAAATCTGTATTTGTAAAATTCATTGCTGAAGAAGCAGTTCCTAGTTTTGTCTCAATAGCATTATCTTTTTTTTTCTTAATAAAAAGTTAAGCAGCTTTATAACTGGTCAGAATTAAGAGTACACAAGGAGATGAATGGATGTTGAAAAATTGGCCAATTGCCTCACCTCTAGTTTTGAGACAGGTAGTGCAGAAATTATTCCTATTGAGCCCCAATCCTTGCTTTGTAATGTGGAAGTAGCCTGAAGCTCAACATAGGTTCAAATATTCTCTCTGTTCATAGTCCACTTGCCTTTCTGCTTACATTGTAACCACATTTCTTTATAATTCTAAGATTCTGGGATTCTCTCAGGCTATAATTACTTTTTGTTCTTTAATACCTTCATAAAATTAATCTATATTTGTTCTATTAAGTTTGTTTCTTACAACATATCGTTACTTAATGTATCTATTCCTTAATATTTATGGCTACAATATTTATATACATTTGTGTTATGAAGATGATCTTATTGTATGTGATTAGCCTTGGCTTGTACTCTGCAGCCAGGAAACAGGGCCTTTCTGTGAGGTGTTTCCTTAGGAGGCTTCCAGAGAGACGGTATTTGAGAGGGTGAGAGCACAGCTTTGAGAATGAGCAATGCTGAGAGAAGTAATAGAAGGGAGGGGCAAAGAACCGGGATTCTGGAGTCAGACCGTCTGGGTTCAACCAAATTCAGTCTCCACCAGTATGTGTGATCTTGTGTATTTCACTCAATCTATTTGTGCCTCAGTTTCCTTAAATAAAATTGGGAAATTAGAGTATCTACCTTACAAAATTGCCATGAGAAAGAAATGACCCACATAGGTATTTAGAGCGATGTCTTGATCCACTTACAATAGTAATCAATTGCTGTTTATTATTGTAATTATGATTATTAAAAAGTTCAAATTCCAGCTTTATTACATGTATCAGGACGATCTTGCACAGTGTCTTAACCCTTCTGTTTGTCCATCTCTAAAAGGAAGATTAGAAGACCTGCCTCACAGGGTTGTGGGGGGCAGTAATGGCATATTGTGAAAAGTATCCAACATGGAACTTGGAGTATGTAAGTGTTCAGGAAGGGTATAAACTCCTTTTCTGTAACTTCTTCAGTGGCTCCTACCAGTGAACATGTGGCTTAACCTACTTCTTGGAGTCCAGTGAGGTTTGAGAATAAGATCGAATTTGAGTTTTATAAGGGGCAGTGTTCTGATGCATCAACATCGAGAAACTAGGAGGCAGTTTTACCAGAGTTGAGGACACTCAGGGGAACACCCCTGCCCCCCAGCCAACCCACCCCGACCTGGCACAGAAGTCAGAATGCTAGTGAGAAAGATGGCTGGTGAGTGGACCACCGAGAAAGTAAATTTCTTTCTCGTCTTCCCGAAATTTCACAAGGGAAGTCAACACGTTCTGGGACAGTTGTTTAATTGTCAGCTGTGCTTCTTATCCTTGAGACCCTTTTAGGGGTCTGTGAGGTCAAAACTATTTTTATAGTAATATTAAGAGCTGATTTTCCTTTTTCACTCTCAATCATGAGTACACAGTGGAATTTTCCGGAGTCCCCATGATGTGTAACGATGTCATCTGTCTGACAGCTAGTAGAATGTATGTTTATGTATTTTGCATTTTAAAATGTTCTCATTTTTAATTCCTACTGTGATAAATACCTGTAGATATAGCTCATATAAAGAAAAATCTTGCTGGGATCCTCAATAATTTTTAAAGGTTTTTAAAGGTTTAAAGTTTCCATCCATTTATTTGAGAGAGAGCACAAGTCGGGGGGAGGGGGACAGGCGGAAGGAGAGGGACAAGCAGACTCTCCGATGAGCAGGGAGCCTGATGTGGGGTTAGATCCCAGGACCCTGAGATCATGACCTGAGCTGAACCCAGACCATTAACTGACTGAGCCACCCAGGTGCCGCAATAATTTTTAAAGGTTTAAAGGGGTCCTGCAACCAAAATGTTTGAGGATCACTAATCCAAGACAAAGGGTCCATTTTATTTCTGGAAGGGACCATCCTCTAGCTTCTGACTGAAGCTATTTTATGCTACAAACTGCCTAGAATCCTCACCTGATTCCCTGAATATTTGCTCCCCCTTTTCCAGACTCTTGTGAAGACCATCCCAGCTCCTTGACACATTTTCCTCCTACAAATTACAGTACAATTGATTAGATGCAGTTTCCTTTGGCCACAATCATCTTCAGGCCTTAATCTACCTACCCTAATCAGTTTGATTGGATTGCAGCCACATTCTGGTATCTCTGTTTGGATTTTGGATACAACCTATTTTTCGAATCATCACATTCATAGTCCACCTCTCAGGGTGGGCCATTTGGTTCCTATTTCCCAAACTTAGTCCCAGAGAGCATCCTGGGCTTTCAAATTTTAGGCCTTTTTAATGGAACCTCCATCTCTGCATTTATTGTCCCAAATACATAAATAATAAGATCTTAAGAGGAAAAGTGAGTGTGGAATTTGTTAAAAGTGTTTCAAGTTAAATTTGGTGTTTGTTCTTCGCTATTCTGAACTGATGTAATCATAAAAGTCTGGTAGAATTATTCAGACCCATGAAATGACATCTGGAAAACAAAGCTGTGTTACTATTCATTTGAAGTGCTCATGGAAAGCTGTTAAAGTGAATAATTTGAGGAGCTTGGAAATATATTAATACTATATGAGGCAATCATGCAAATTAATAGGAACCCATTGGTCCTGGATCAAATTGGATAAGGCCCAAAAGAAATTTGATTTTGAACAAGTGAGAATTTTAATTAATTTAAAAAAATATTATCTATATTTATTGGCCATAGAAGCTTAGTTTGTTACCTATTTCTTTGCTTCTCACTGTAAATTAGAAAAACTAGTAAAATATAAAATTTTTATGAATTTTTATTTTCTATACTACGAAAATTAACAATTATACATGATCGCATCTTATATTAACTTTTATTTTTAGTCTTTTTTGAGTGTACTGGGCTAAGGTCCGAAGGCTTTCTAATTTCAGCTCTCATTAATAGCTGTACAAAAATCAGTATTTTAAATTTATAAAATAGAAATAATAATTCATTTTCCTTCACCAGATTGTTGTGGGAATCAAATTATTCATAAATAATAAAGTGTCCTAAAATTTAAAGATCCCGTTACAACCTCCCTGGGAGACTATAGGCTTGGTTTTGGGCTCAGACACCCGGGATTTGAGTTTTACCTCTCACTGGCATATTGGTTGTGTGATTTTTAGTTATGCTATTTAAACTCTCTGAGCCTCAGTTACTTCACTGGTGAAATGAAAATAAAAATACCCCTGGTAACACATAAATTCTTTCTTGAATTTCCCCCCAATAGTTCTAGGGGCGATTGCAAAGTTGCCAAGGGTACCCCATGCAATTTTACTCTTACCTACCTAAGGGCTCCCCATTTCCCTCCAGTATTCCTCTGCCTCAATGTGGCAATGTCTCCTACAGCTGGAGCAGCCACTGCTATGTTATTATCTGTTGCTGAACCAAAATTTACCTCAATATTTTGTGGATTAAACAATAAACCTCTGTTATCTGACAGAGTCTATGGGTCAGGAATTCAGAGGTGACTCAGCTGGGTGCTTCTGGCTCAGGGTCTTTTATGCTGTTAGCTGGGGCTATGGTAATCAGAAGACTTGACTGGGGCTGGAGGGACTCCTTCCATGATGTTCACTTACAGGGCTGTTGACAGGAGGTTCCACTTCAATGGGGGGTACTAAAGCTGCTTCTGATCTGCTTTTAAGAGCTAATTGTTAAATTTTAGGAATTTTGCAAGCCAATGATTAAATACAACCATTATTAGAAATTAAATTATGTAAATGTAAATAAATTACATTAAATCTAAGGGTAATAAATACTCAAAACTCATGACTTCCTAATTGTTTTACTACATTTTTCCTTTATTTGATGCTCTTGTGGTTATTTATGTCTTTTGTATCTGTATGGCAGAAATATTATGTGGTCGTGTCCTATTGCACATCTTAATCTCATCCTATCTCTGCATTCAGTGATATTATTTTGGTGGCTTGAAATCAGTCAGGTGGGAGTATTTATACTTGGATAGCAGCAAACACTACAAATCAGAACTTGATTTATTGTTTTATTGATTGTTTAGACTTTAGAAAATGTAAATTGTGTTCTACACATCCTTTATAATGGTAAAATTACACACGCACACACACACACACACACACACACGATTGTTTTTGGAACGCCAGATGTTTATCAGCACATGAGCACACTACTGCCTTTCTCATCCACATGTCCTCCCTGTAAGGCTACTTGAATGTCCTCATAGTATGGAAGCTGACTTCCTCTAAGGCAGTGCTCCAAGAGAAAGGGTAAGAGTAGAAACTTCAAGGTCTTTATGTTCCAGCTTTGGAAGTCACACACTGTCATTTCTGCAATATCTTAGTGGCTACATAGGTAAGCCCTATTCAGTATGAGGGGGGCAGATTTCATAGGATGCAAATTCCAGGAGTCAGGGAATATTGGGGACCATTTTGGAGAGAGATTTCTATAGTCTACCTCCTGGGCCCCAGTGTTTCATGACTCTCTCACATGCAAAATATATTCATGCTGCACTCCCCCCAGCAAAGTCTCATTCTATTACCACCTCAGCTTGAAATCCAGAATCCCATCATATAAATCATGCTCAGACACAGATGCAGCTTCTCAGGTACAGTTTCTTAAATACAGCTACTTGAATGAACAGTTGCTCTTGATCTGAACACCTGTGAACCTAAAGATGCAAGTTATTTCCCCATAATACCCCTAAGAGACAGTGGTGGGATAAGTGTAAGGTAACTGCGCTAGCCATTTCTGTTTACAAATGTAGAAAACAGGAAGTGCACGAGTGTGGGTGGTCTCAAATCGAACTGGGTATATTCTGGAAGTGGCTTGATTAGGACGCAGTCCTACTTCTCTGTGGTTCTTTGATCTGCCCTCTGGTTCTTGGTTCTGCTCTCTGAGTCACTCATCCTTTCCCAAGAAAGCCAGGTTTGTAGCTGGGTAATGTTCAAGTCTGCTTGCTGAAAGTTGAATTTTGGGAGTCTGAAGTCCTTGTTTTCATTTTGTGCTGTTTGTATTCCTTTCAGTCCAAGCTAGTGGTGTTTCTGCCAATATAGTTGTCTTAAAAACTCTGCGGTTCCCTTCTTAGACAAAAGCCACGTCTACAAATCTTTTTGAGCTAAGTCCTCTAACTTGGGCTTCTGCTAAGATTGTTGAAGAAATTCATCCTTAAGTTTCTTAGAAACCCTATTGTTTGAACAGTTCTCTGAGGCACCATGTTAGATCTAGATGAGGTTTTAACAAAGGTATTTATGGCCACACCCTTGACTTATCACAAGACCATATTTTTCTAGTAATGTCTTGCACTCCATTTTTGCCTGGAAGCTATTCTGAATTTTAGCATTGTTAGTCATCTTGAGAGGCTGAGAATCTTTAAAACCAGAGAGTCCTTGGGGTTTTTTTTGTTGTTGTTGTTTAAAAGTCATTCTTTTAAGCTTATGTCTCTCTGCTTGCATTTTGCTATAAGAAGCAAGATGCACCCAAGCAGCACCTTCAACACTGCTTTGGAATCTCCTTCGTTAGGTCATCCCTTTCACGTGGTATGCTTTCTCCTTCCCACATAACTGCAAAAAATCATGTCACTAAACTTCCTAACATTATATAACAAGCATCTATCTCCTTTAATTCCCTACTCATCCCCTCCTCAAAGGCAGTCTGACTTCACCAGCAGGCTGTTCACCACACTTGAGGCTGTCACTGGTACTCTCCCTAGAGTCTTTGCAGCTTCTGCCCACTGCCTTTTCCAAAGCCACGTCCATATTTTTAGTTGCTTCTTACCTCATTTTCAAGTATGAAAGTACCAAAATCGATATCGGTTATCTATTGCTGTGTAACGAGTTGTTCCAAAACTTAGTAGCTTAAATTAATAAACGTTTATTATTTCACTTTTTTTGTTGGTCAGGAATCCAGAGTAGCTAGGCTGGATGGCTCTGGCTTGAGATCACTAATGAGGCTGAAGTTAAATTTTTGGCTTGGGATGAAGTCAACTGAAGCCTCGACTGGGGCTGGAAGATCTGCTTCCCAGATGGCTCACTTAAAAGGTGGTTGGCAGGAAGCCTCAATTTGTCACTGGCTTTTTGGCAGGAGCTCTCTGTTCCTCACTATGTATCCTATCTATAGGGCTGTTTGAGTGTTCATGACAGCTGACTTTTCACTGAACAAGTGATCCAAGAGAGGGGAAAAATGTATAGCTGCAATGTCTTTTATGACCTATCCTGAGAAGTCAAACACTGACATTACCATAATATTCTACTGGTTTCACGGGTCAGTCCTATTCAACATGGAAGTGGATTATACGAGGTCATAAATACCAGGAAGGAGAGATCACTGGGGGCTCTCTTGGAGGCTGGATAGTACAGATACCAAATTCAGCATCTAAGCATAGATTTTCACCTGAAGGTGCCTTGCTACTGGGGCTTTTCATATATGACCAGAACCATGTGTAGATGCTGTGCTTGGTGCCTGCGCTAAAGCTGAGAATTCTTGAAGTTGAGATTGCTGATATCTCTTAGATAAACACAGTGCACATAAAGCATTAGCTCACCGCCTAAAGCCACATAAGTGCAGGAGAAATAATATTTTTTCTCATCATTCTTATTTTACAGAAGATTTTTGATCAATTTCTGGCCCAGAAATGCAAGTGGCAGCTTCTGCCCTCTTCATGCCAATTTAAACTGTAGAAAAAAAAATCTGGACCCTTGGTTTTCATTAGTTCTCTGTCATAGTCCTTTGGCTGAGCCCCTGGAAAATTGAGCTTGTGGACTATCACACTGTGCTTCCCTCCAGTCCAATGACTGGCCTCTTACCTTGGAATTAAGTTTCTGCCCCTCCCAACTTGTCTCCATTTCCCCCAAATATTAATTTTGTTGCTCCTTATCTCCAGGTCTCTGCAAACCTTCATGCAAGTAATCCCTGACGGCACCTCTCTAACCCCAGACTTGCTGGTGCATGTCTGAATCATATTTATACTTGAGCTGGGACTTTCTCTGCTACCAATAAGACAAGCAACTAAAAACACGAGGGTCAAAGTGAAAGCTAAGGTTCAGATCTAAAACTCCTAACTGACTGAACAAGCCATGTTTGTTGTCAGCCTAGGAGGCTGGTTCTTTCTTTTCTCAATGGCTCACCTCTATGGAATCATCATCAACTCCAAAACATAAATGATACATTTGTTGGATATTATTTTCTGATCATATCTGTGTGAGGCAACAGATATTGCCTTGAAATAGACTCTCCTGTTTGATTTCTGGGTGAAAATTAGAACCAGAATCAAGGAAATGTAGAATTGTTTGAAGAATTTGATGCTTGACATTTAAAAAACTTTTTCTCAAAGAACACTTGTTCAATCAAAGGGAAGAATGCTGCTCAATGCATTTCTTACAAGACAGTTCAGGTGCAGCTTTTTGAAATTGTCTTGTCATATGTCTGTCTCTGCCACTGAATGCTCCGTGATTCTATTTTCTGAACACTCTGTGGAACCCCCCCCCACAGGCTCACCCACAGGATAGGTCTCCTGTGGGGCCATGCTATAGGAAAAGATGGACAACAGCATTCTTAAAAGTGGAGATAAAATAGCAACCACAGAGACTATGGATTTTATAAAGATAAATCCTGTTATTTTTAAATACTCAAATAATAAATTATTTCATACAAGCAACCTAAAATAGTTTAAAATGGGGTAATATGAGAGGCTCGTTAGGAATAAATTTGTTAGGAATAAAATGGACACTGACAGGGACTGTGATTTATGACTTGACTTATTTTAGGTTAATTTGAATCACGTAAACCAAGGGTTTACCGACTCTTCAGACAGTCCCTTTGGAGGTGTTATGTGAGGTGGACTGGGGCAGGTTCAGGGGAAGGAGCCACAGGCATTGGAGAAGTAGGGGGAGGAGGGTGTGGAAGAATTTCAGGAAAAGTCGGGGAGAAACCGCAGGCCTGAAACACAAGAGGTCCTGGGGTTTTACTGTGAAGACACAGAGGAAAAGAAAATCTGGCCTGAAGCGGGTGTAGAGAAGCTAAACCCCAGGCATGTAGAAATGGTAAGTGGTGGGTGATTGCGCTGCTTGGCTCATTGACTTAAGTCGATTCATTTGTTCATTCATTCTTAACAAACTTTTTTGGACAGCTACTCTCTGCAGAGGCTGTGCCAACTCTGCAGAACCAATCCCACTATGTTAGGCTCTAGGTTTTAGCTCCACCCTGACATCTGTCAAGTGTAGTTCAAGGCGTTGCCCATTCTTACAATCAATGCCTTAAGTACCAAACACAATGCCCACAGCCATCCCCCAACAGCCAAGTGTGTCTGCCTTTAAATTTCAAGTCACAGTAGAAAGAGAAAGAACTTCAGATCCATTCCTTCAAAACAAGGCTTCAGGAAGTCCAGTGTATTCCATATCTCAAAGGCAAGAAGTATGTATGAAGTCAAATAAAAAGAGGTTAGAGCTCTGAAAACATTACTTGGGGGGTTACGTTAAACCAGCTGTAGCAGAAGAAGCGATGCTGATCTTTGCTCTTGAGAGGTCAAAGCTGATTTGCAGCCTGTGCCTCCGAAATGATTTGCACTGCTGACAAGGTTGCAAGTTCTCTGTCAAAGGCAGATGGCTCCCTGGCATATATTTCATTTTCTACATCTCTGGCTCGCTAGCATTAGCAATCCTGTGGGTGTGCCTCCTACTCTTGTTTTTCTCACCCTAGAGGTGTACAGTAACAGGTGCTCCACAACACAGGCTGCTTGCTTTCCTTGGCTTGGGGTTTGCAATATATGACTTTATTAAAGAGCATATGAAAAAGCAATAGGGAGGCAGAACCAAAGTCCTAATTTTGCATAGCCATTAAGCTAAAGCCGTCATTAATCCTGCTGACGTATTTTCCAAAAATAAAAGGAAATAAGAGTACAAGGCAAGCCGTCCAGGTCCCAAGTCTCTTTAGGAGGGGAGCTGCAGCCTGAGAACAGAGGAAGCCTGCAAGCAGAAGCATCCCTGAGGTCCCACACCGACGACGACGACGACGACGCTCTGTGAGAATGTGTGTTGCAGTCCTTGGAGGTGATCACTGTTACAAAATGACAGCATGGAAATAAAAAAAAAAAAATTAAATGCGTTGCAGCTAATATTCGTTGGGTTTGTGCTTTTGTGCTTTCGTATTACTCTATGGTTGAAGTGTATAAATTTTCCCTACTTTGAGTGTGAGTTTTGCTATGAAGCTAATTTTCCATTACTGACACCTTAATTATATTCGACAAGCCTTAAAGGACTGTCCAGGTTGGGCAAAGGATAGCTTGTAACTACTCTGCACTTCTGATTATCTACCCACCCACACAGTATAACCCTAGTCTTTGTTTAATCATACTTTTCAATTTCGGAAAGCTGCTTAATTTGAACTCAAGCAGCTAAAACAGTTTCATTATTTTAGACAAAGCTTGCTTTATTGCCTTTTGTTTTTAACTACCTTGTTGAACATTATGCAAGTCAGTGTATCAGAAATGATATCAGTCTGTATGTATTTAAGAAAAAGTGATTATCTCTAAACTTGAAAGAATCGAGCAATTAATTGAGAGTCATTGCTGTGCATTTAATTATATTTCATATTAATGAGTAAAATAAACTGTGGACGTTTCTATAAAAATCTCACATTAATTATTCAATAAGGTCAGAGGAAAGCTTGACCCATCTGAGAATTTGAATCAAATGTCTGCCCCGAGTGATTATACTAAAACGCAGGGGGAACAAAAATCCCAACATTTTGGCACATAAGTTTCGGAGGACTTCAAGGTTGCTTAATTTTGCTCTTTTTCGCAGATAGAAATGTACCTTAGGCAAAGACAATTTGTTTTTGGTAATTTTTCTGCATTGGTTTTCTATGATTAAGTGTTATTCTCCGGCTATTTCAACTAATTATCATTGTCTCCCCAAAGGCTGATGAAACAAGGAATCTGGACAGAATTAGGCTAATTTTGCTCCATGGCTTATTAGGCATCCACATGCATGTGCTACTGTGCTAAGTACTGTATCAGCAAGTTAAACTGCTATTATCCCTGCCTTCCACACAGGTACTCCCCAAAATGCACCACAACAACCTGCATAAACATGGAAGAGGGTCAGCAGCTACATGACCCACCTCCATGCAGCCCAGGGAGGAAAAATGAAGGTAAGAAGAGAAAGTAGCTCACAGAGAATGAGGAGATACAAGGGGGGCCTGGGTGGCTCAGTTGGTAAAGCGTCTGCCTTTGGCTCAGATCATGATCCCAGGGTCCTGAGATCGAGCCCCACCCTGGGCTCCAGGGAACCTGCTTCTCCCACTCCACCCTGCTTGTGCTCTCCCTTGCTATCACTGTCTCTCTCTGTCTCAAATAAATAAATAAAATCTTAAAAAAAAAAAAAAGAATGAGGAGACATGGGCTTTATTCCTCCCTCTGAATAAGCTCTTTGTTTGAGTCATCTCAGTTCTTTGTGTGGAAGCGTGAGTTGGCACATGGGATGTTTGGAAGGTCAGATGGGGGAAGTGGACCAGGAGAATTGTCGGGTTTTTTTTTTGTCATTTTACTTGCAATAGGACTCCACATTTCAGCCTGTCGTGTCCACCTTTCTGAGCTCTGATGTTTATTTTTGGTCGCATGCCTTCTCCATTCTCTGCACACGCTGTCTTTTCTGTGTATTCAGAAATGATGAAAATCCTGGTTGGAGGAAATAACTAACTTTGCTTTCTTTCTTTCTTTCTTTTTTTTTTTTCTAAGATTTTATTTACTTATTTGACAGAGAGAGACACAGCGAGAGAGGGAACACAAGCAGGGGGAGTGGGAGAGGGAGAAGCAGGCTTCCCACTGAGCAGGGAGCCCGATGCGGGGCTCGATCCCAGAATCCTGGGATCATGACCTGAGCTGAAGGCAGACGCTTAAAGACTGAGCCACCCAGGCGCCCCTCTAACTTTGCTTTCTTAATTGTGCTTGGCGCCCTGTTGCAGTGTTGTGGGTGGTTAAGCCATCTAAAATGCTTTCCTCAGAGCAGAGTTTAGAATATGGAGAAATGAATAGAAAGCCTATATTTTGATTAATCACTTTTCGAAGTGTCTACATCAGTACATTTAATTATCTTCCCAGCCAAAAATAGAGTAATTATGGAGATCAACTTCCTGAAGAGAAAGAGCTCAACAAAGACCCAGGGAAAAATGGAAAAAGTGACCCATGGCTCTTCCAGTAGATCAGTGGGTCCTTCCCTCAGGGATCAGGTTTAACCGGCTTGGGGTGGGGTCCAGACATCATTAGATTTTGGTGACTCTAACGCACAGCCAGGTTGAGAACTCCTGTCAGTAGACTAACTAGGTCAGACTTTCAGTATATGGAGGAGACTCAGGACCGGTGAATACCTTTTCTGTTAACACTGATTAGCAGGAGAAGCCTGAGAAAGATTTGACAAACTAGTTTGACTGAAAAAATGACGATTAAATTACTATATAACAAACTCATGACTATGCGGATTGATGTAAATGTGATTTAATTTTATTACACCAAAAATATTGTAGCAACACGAACAGAATTCCAGATTAAAATTAGTTTTGTAATTACATCACCTAAAGAAGTCAAATACTTGTCCTTTACTGCTGGTCCCCTTACATAGTTGCCATAGAGGAACTACACATATGCATTCACTTTGCTGCTTAAATCAAAAGATAAACATTTTATTTTTTCCTCTCGGTGCATTTACTGCATTGCATTGTAATTGTTTATTTTTTTTTATTTTTTGTCATTGTTTCTTTAGTTATCCATATTTTCAGACAGGCTTTTCAAAGCTCCATGAGACTAAAGATAACATATTCTTGATCACTCTTATATTCCCAGTGCCTAGCATAGTCGTGGTGTGTAGCAGATAATATTTGTTAAATGAACTATTGTTCATACATATTATCCATATTAAATAAGTTAACTAAAGTGCTCAAATAGGGCCTACCACACCAAAAGTACACAATAAATGTTAGCTATTATTTATATTAATGGATTATAACATCTGCATAATATTCTATAAAGTATCATTTCTTGAACATTTTTTTGTTTTTATATATTTGGGCTCTTTCCAACTTTTCCAACATTGTAAATCAGATTAGATGAATATTTTCATGCATGTAGCTTATTTCCTTTTTTGACCTTTCTAGAATAAGTTTTTCAGAAGAGGAATTATAAACTCAATGAATAGATGCTTTTTATAATTTCTGAAAATGATTTTGAAAATACTTATCATGGAAATTTTCAAACATACATAATGTAAACAGAATAGTATAATGAACCCCCATCTCTCGTATTATCCAGCTTCAACAACACGCAGCCACACAACGCCAGTGGTGTTTCATCTCTGCTCCACTCCCTTCCCCCATTGTGTGGCTGCACACCAATGTGTTCATCCAGCTCCCTACTTCTGGACATTTGAAATATTTCCAGTTTGGCTGCTGTACTTTTTCATATAAAAATGTTTTTTTTTTAATGATAGGTGTTCATTTTTCTGGGATAAAAACCTACTTGTGCACTTTTTGAGTTGTATGGTTAAGTGTAGGTTTAGGTTTGTAAGAAACTATCAAATCTTGTCCCAAAATGCTTGGGCTATTTTATATTATCACCAGCAATGCCTGAGAATTCCAGTTGCTCCATATCTTCATCAGCACTTGGAAATGTTAGGCATTCTCTCTCTCTTTCTTTTTTTTAAAGATTTATTTATTTACTTTAGAGAGAGTGTGTGCGAGCAAGTGGAGGAAGGGGCAGAGGGAGAGAGAGAGAGAATCCTGAAGTAGGCTCCCCACATATTGGGATTCTATCCCAGGACCCTAAGATCACGACCAGAGCCAAGACCAAGAGTCAGCCACTTACCTGACTACGCCACCGAGGGGCCCCTAGGCACTTTCAATATCAGTCATTCTAGCCGTTATATTGGTATTTCGTGGTCTAATTTGCATTTCTCTGATGACAATGATGTTGAATATCTTTTCATGTTCTTATTGGACATTCAAGTATCTTTCTTTTTGTGAAGTATTTGTTCAAGTCATTTGCCTATGATTTTATTTGGCCTTCATATCATGAAGTTTGTTATATATTCTGGATACTTGTCCTCTGTTAGAAATATGTACTGAGAATATTTTTTCCTGGTCTTGGGCTTCCTTGTCATTTTGTTAACAGTGTCTTTTGAAGAGCAGAAGGTTTTTATTTTGGTAAGATTCAATTTATCAAAATTTTTTATGGTTCATGTTTTTGTGTTCTAAGAAATTTTGTGATGCAGAAGTTGCATAAATTTTCTCCTGTATTTTATTCTAGAAGTTTTATAGTGTGAGGATTTATATTTAGGTCTGAGAACCATTTAGAAATAATTCTTGTAGGATGTCAGTAAGGGTTGTTGTTTATTTTTTTATATGGGTATCTATTTTTTCCATTACTACTTATTGAAAACCTTATTCACTCCCCTTGGCACCTTTGTAGAAAATCAATTCACCATATATGGATTTATACATATGCATGTACATGTATAAGCCGAATAGTATTATGAGCCAGAACCACCCATCACCCAGCTCAGTAACTATCAACATTCTTGCCAGTCTTCATCTATGCTTCCTTCCTTCCCCTCACTGATTATTATCTTAATAGGCTTTTTAGATAGTATTTTCATAAATTTTTTCTAAGTGTTTTATAGTTTTTAACTTAATGTTTGGGTCTATTATCCAACTCAAATTAATTTTTGTGTATGGTGTGAGATAACGTTTAAGGTCCACTTTTTCCCCATATGGCTATTCAGTTGTTCTAGTACATTTTTTGATAAGATTTTTCTTTCCCTACTGAATTGCTCTGATGCTGCTGTTAAAATTCAATTGGTTACAGGAGTGTGGATCTATTTCTAGTCCCCTGATTTGGTCCCATTGATCTATTTGTGCCATGTTACATTTTAGTGCCAGTTTTATTGTCATCAACAATGAAAATTTAAGAGTATGAGGTAGTTTCTTTGTAGGCTTCCTTAGAGGAGAGGTTTGAGATGAGGATTTTTATGTAAACGGAATTATCAAGGGTGTGCTCTCAGGAGTAACCTGGAAGAAACTGAGGGAAACAGGATAGAGCAGAAAAAGAAGCTAGGCAAAAACATGACTCCGGGAGGAGTCTAGCCTCAGCCTAATTCCACAGGGGGCTCTGGAGCATGAATTGTACCACAGACATAGGTTTGCTTCAGAAGCAAGGGTACTGGACTGTTATACCTCAGGTCAGTTGTGATGGGCTATGGACCACCTCTTCAGGGAGGATGTCATCTCCAAGAAATCTCCAGGTCAGTTGGCTTCCCTCCAGTGAAGGGCAGACTCTGGAGCAAAATGAGGTGTGAGCCATGAGTAGCCACCACCCACACAGCTGGGAAATGAGTGGAGCTCACCAAAGAAGCACATCTGGGTGGGCACCAATAGCATTTGTGAGAGAAGTATTTTTGAGGATAGCTTTAACAAAGATAGTCCCTGGGCTTTCTACAAAATTTCCACCACATTCCTGTCAGAACATCATTTGTGACTCTGGAGACTGGGCTGTCACTTTTCACCACTGATTTCTTTAAATCAGCAGTTTATCTTATGTGACACCTTTCTTGTGATTATAGGGAGAGTTGAAATTCTATAGCATTTAGTAGGTTAATATTTGCCTTTTTAGTGTAATACATAAGCAAATAAATGGTGATCTCTTTTATCATAAAAGTGTTTATTTAAGATACACTTTTTTGTATTTTTTAATTCTTTTTAATTCAAGTATAATTAACATACAGTGTTCTATTAGTTTCCGACGTACAATGTAATGATTCAACAATTCTATACATTACTCAGTGCTCATCGTGATAAGTGTACTCTTTAATCTTCTTTACTTATTTCACCCATCCCCCCACTCATCTCCCCTCTGGCAATTACCAGTTTATTTTCTATTTTAAGGGTCTGTTTTTTTTGTCTCTCTTTTTTTCTTTTTTTCTTTGTTTTGTTTTTTAATTTCCACATGAGTGAAATCACATGATATTTGTCTTTCTCTTACTGACATTTCACTTAGCATTATACCCTCTAGATCCATCCATATTGTTGCAAATGGCAAGATTTCATTCTTTTTAATGGCTGAGAAATAGTCTATTGTATGTATATATACTACATCTTTTTTATCCATTCATTTATGGATAGACACTTGGGGTGTCTCCAAATCTCAGCTACTATAAATAATGCTGCAACAAACATAAGGGTTCATCTTTTCAAATTACTGTGTTTTTGTTTTCTTTGGGTAAATACCCAGTAATGTAGTTACTGGATCATATGGTAATTCTATTTTAATTTTTTTTAGGAACCTCCACACTGTTATATTGTTTTCCTTCATACAATGGCTGCACCAGCTTGCATTCCCACCAACAGTGCATGAGGGATCCTTTTTCTTCACATAAGATAAGTTCCTCTCCATGAGTGGAGAGGTAAGTGATTCTAAGTGATGGTTTGCAATGGCTCTAGAAATCCAAAGTTGAATATAGAACTTCAAAATTTATAAGGATCTGCTGTACTTGAAGCTAACTAGATATTTATGGAATCATTAGCTTCTACTTGGTGTAGAGACTTGACCTAGCAGCTTTCATCATGAACTCAACTTTTCTAGTAGTAACAGGAAGCACTTCTGATTGCTCAAATCTCTATTTGCATTTCTGAGTTCACTTTGAATGAGACCAAAAATAGAATTCCGTGTTGCTTTGAATAAACAAGGCAATTGTAGCACTTCACTGTTCCGCAGCAATAACTGTTTATTAAGGAGACCGTCATGTTGAGCATTCAGCTAGAGTGGCTCCATATTTTTATCTTTTTAGACTCATTCAGATTTCTAAGGTGTGGAAACTGAAGTGGAAAACATTTCTTGATCTACTTACTTATATTTTAAAATTTTTGAAACACCTGAAATAACATCTAAAACACGTGAAGTTACTTTGTAAATAGCAATGTCCTATACAAATTTTAATTGTTATTAATGTTACCACCTCAAATTAATCTATAGGCAGTGATTATAGCTGAAGATAAAATACACCTATTTCATTTCATAAATGAAACAATTTGACTTCAAGTTACTAGGAATGAAAGATTTGGTCAAAACATGATCCTAAATAAATCACTCCAAAATTGATACTTGAGATACATATATTTATCATATTAATGAATATAATTAAAGAGAGGAATTTTTAAATAGGCTTAACCAAAATATGATATCACTAGAGAAGGTATGAAAGGTTGTCCAGGAATAATACCTGTCTATTCATATGAGTTAGCTTAGTGAGTAAAGGAAGGGAGTAGTTTAAGAACCCAATTTAGAAGAATAATCTATACATTGTTTGAAATGACACAGAAATTAGTAATAGAAATGGTTCCAGGAGAACCGACCTCAGAAAGGGGGGGGTCTCTGAAATGGTTCTGGGTTATCTGAAATTGATTAGCTTTAAAGGCAATGATGGCCTTGTTTCCATTGGTCAAGAGAGGAAGCATTAAAAGCCCATGGCATGCACAGCAAAATAATGACTTAAATTCTCACCTGTTCCCTCTCGTAATCAAGTGCCTGTAGAAAGAAGGTAAATCTTTGAGTGACCACACGTTTGTTGCCATAGAATATTTTATTATGAATAAAGAGTATAATAGTTTGACTGGTTGCTTCTGAGTTCACTCACTGGTGAACTTGACTCTTTCTCTGGGAAAAACAAAAAAACAAAAACAAAAACAAAACTCAGACATTTAAATTCAAGTTGCAGACTAGTTACCAGAAATCTATGATTTCCTTAGAAGAAATCCTATGTCCCATAGGATTAGAAATTTTATGTGCCACAGATTTCTGAAAACCAGATCCAGAATCTAAAGTGGTGGATGACTGAATTACAATGTATCTCTAGGTGGTGAGGGGCAATGGCATGACGGGTGACCAGAGTGGAACGTTTTATATGTCATACAGGTCCCCACCAAAAGGAAACACTGATAATTCTCACTAGTGTAGCTAGTGGGACACTATTTGCAGGATTTGTATGTAGTTTTTAACCGTGATGTTTGACGATAAGATTTTGAGACCATTTTATCTGCAATAAACCTTGAAAATATTTGCATTCATAAATTACTGAAAAGATAAATCCTGAGGTCAAGGGAAAAGGATGTGCCATCAAAGGACCTTGGCAGGATGACAAACAGCTCAGTTTGCTGTGTTGAAGATATAACCAACACAGGACAGCCTTGGACACAAAATGTGAAAACATAAGTGACAAACCAAGTGAATATAATAAATGGATTTTGATGATAAATTTCAATTTAAGGCCCATATTGAAGACATTTAATGGCTCTAAGTGGTATAAAAAATGAGCAAGATAAGGGGTGGTGTGCCATAATGGAAAAGAGATAGGAAGTGTTTGAGCCCGACTGACCTTGTTTTGGCTCTTTGTTCCAACATTTATTAGCTGTGTAATCTTTAACAAGGTACTTAGTTTATCCCCTATAAAAATGGTAATAAACTACCTTGCAGTGTTTTTATGAAGATTAAATGAGGTAAAGTCTAAAGTTGCACATGGTAGGTGCCATTAACTTTTTTTCCTCCCAAAACTTTATTTTCTTCCTAAGTATTATTTTGGGCATTTAGAGAAGAAATTTACACTTTTGGGCCAATAAACTATATCACTGCTACTTAAAGCTTAACATGCATTTGATTTACCTGGGATCTTGTTAAAGTGTGGATTGGGCTTCAGGGTGAGGTCTGAGATTCTGCTTTTTGAGCACACTCCCAGACAATGTCCACACTGCATTCCACAGACCTCCACTGAGTAACAAAGGTCCAGATCCTAGTAACTGCTTTTGTCACACTGTGGGAGTGTCATTGGGTAAGAACCCATGCTGCAGGAATGGGCTGATTTTCAAGTCAATTCACATCTTGGAGTGGTCTGCTTGATCATTATACAATATCTTGTGGTTGGTGTGAAATGATGAGTACTTAACTGAATGAATCAGGAATCCACCCAAAATATAAACAATTATTGATGTGTAAACATAATCTCAATTCTCCTTAAAAAATTGAAATAAAGAGGGCAGCTGGGTGACTCAGTCGGTTAAGCATCTGCCCTCTGCTCAAGTCATGATCTCAGGGTCCTAGGATCCAGCCCCACAACAGGCTCTCTGCTCAGCAGGGAGCCTGCTTCTCCCTCCCTTATGCACCTCCCCCCTGCTCATTCTCTCTCTTTCTCAAATAAATAAATAAAAGAATCTTTAAAAAAACTGAAACAAAGAGACTTAAGTTTATAATGTTCTCTGTCACTAAAATCCACTTTATCTGGCTTAGAAGTTTGCTTATTTTTATAAAATAATCATGTATGTGGGTGGAATTACTTTGTGTTTTGTTTTACATTTTGATAGTGTAACCGATGCAATCAAGGCCTTTAAAAAGTCCAAGAGCTCAGTTTTAGTTGAGACACTTTTCAGTAATTTTGAATTACAATCTTTTTATTTTTTTTTCCAGTCCTGAGTTGCAGAACATTGGTTATACCAACTAATTTCATGGTTCATGATTGAACATAAGGCTTTAATTCAATTGTGGACATTTAAAAGATACTTTAAACAGCAAGCACAGTGCAAATTCTTAATATTCAGCCCAAAATGAGGCATTATTTTTAATAGCAGCAGAAAGATTTGCAATCACATAGTCATTAGGTTTTTTAAAAAGTCCCTCACACTGGAGGAGAAGACTTAATCCATTCAATGTAGGAAGAAAAAGATTACTGTGAATTGAATTTTAGAGGACAGAGATTACTGAGAGAAAACCACCACCCTTGCTGTGAAATAATCATTCAAAAATACTAGAGACACACGAATTGTATAAATACAAATGGATTGATGATTCCATGAATCTTTATGATTTTTATTTATAATCTTTTGAGCCTCCATCTTATAGCTAAATTCTAGCTACATTTTATTCTGGAAGGAAAAAATTTACAAAGTGAAAAATGAGATTGGGAAAGATGGCTAAGAATCACTTCCCAAATGTGTTCAGCAAAAGAGAAATATTTAACATTAAACCTTCTAGCTCTGGGCCTCCAGCTGTCTAACAAAACATACACATCTCCAACTGTGTGAACTATAGTCACATGGCTTTACCTCGGTCTACTTGACATCAAGCATCCAGGTGGAAGCAGAAACATTCCATCAATCAGCTTTTTCTAAATAATAGATATAAAGCTTCTTGCAGGCAATAAACTTTGGAAAGCCAAAAATTTTTCAGTTTTTTTTTTTGGAGGTCGTAATGCCAATTTAACTTTCAATTGCCTTAAAAAGCCCCAACTTTTTTTTTTTAAGATTTATTTATTTATGTTAGAGAGATTGAGAAGGAGAGACAGAGAGAGAGAGAGAGCAGGAGCAGGGGGAGGAGCAGAGGGAGAGGGAGAAGCAGATGCCCAGCTGAGCAGGGAGCCTGACGTGGGGCTTGATCCCACCACCCTGAGATCACAACCTGACTGGAAACCAAGAGTCAGTTGCTCAACTGACCGTGTCACCTAGGCACCCCAAAAAGTCCCAACTTTAAATAAGAAAGAATGTGAAAGCTTTGGGGGCTTCAAAGGAGGGCTTCAAATAGCCTACCACAAGAAAAGTGTTTAGTTTTTGTAATTAAAAAGTTAGGCTAACAAAAATGGAGCTTTAATCCTTTCATTAATAAAGATTATAGGTTTCATGATTTCAGTTTTGAATTCCTAATGCAGTTTTTCTTTCTATGTGCTGCTATACTATATAAGAACCAGGCAATATTTGGTTCTTTTAGTTCTTAGCCCTTCTGTCATGGACAGAGTGGATGCACATCTGAATATCTGATTCTAGTCCTAGCTTGACCACTTACTTGTTATATGACTCTGGATATGTCACTGTGTCTCTCAGGACCATAGCTTCCTTATACATGAAACAATAATGTTGATGATAACAAAAGCCATATAGCTAGTAAGTAGTAAAGTAAGAAGGAAGTAGTGAAACTAGGATTAAACAGTTCTCTTAGACTCCAAGTCTGGACTCTTCACCACTGTGTTGTCCTCACTCAGGTAGGTGGACTCGCTGATACTTGCAACTCTAAAATTCTGTGAGACCCTATGAGACCATCTCCCACATTTACCCAAACTATTGAGCAAGATGGTTTTTCAACTAATTTTTAAAATTTCTAGGGATAACATTAAAAAAAATGTATTAAGGAAGTCTTTGTAGAGTCACCATTATGGTAAAAAATATTTCTTTGTGTTGTTTAAGGATATTCTTCTGATACAATTCTAGCACATCTCTTCAAATATGCCTCCTTATAATTGTGATAATGTGTGACATATGTGAAAATAGGCTAGCTTATAGCCTGTCTTTCCTAGGATAGATATTCTGAACATTCTCCTCTCCTGTCTTCACAAATCCCCCATCTTTTCTCATACATGTGTTGCTTTCCCTGTTACTCCCCCCCACTTTCCCCTCATTCCTCTTAATCTGTTTGGTCAAAATGTATACATTCACTTATTCAACACACATTTAAGAGCAACTACATATCAGGCACTGTCTTAGATGCTGGGAATATCACAAGGAACAATTTCCCAAGAAATTTATAGTCTATTTATCAAGACAGACAAGTAACCGATTGTTATAATATTAAACATGATGATTTTCTGTGAGAAGTGCTAAACAAATATCAAAATGAAGTAGCTCATTCACTGGAGAGTAGAGGAAAGTTCACTAGAGGAGGGGATGCTTGTGATGAAAGGAAGAGGAAGAAGGGCACTCAAAATAGCAGGGGCATCATTTGTAGGCAAGGGAGGCTCGAAAGAGCAGTGTGATTGGGAAATCCAGAGTTGGGAGTGACAGCCTTGAAGAGCATGGGTTAAGAATGGTAAGAAATGAAGCTCAAGAAGTCATAAAGGGCCTTCGTATTTAAGAAGGGAATTTAAAGTTGACTCCCTAAACTTTGGAGAACAAGTGAAAGATTTGAAGTAGGGGAGTGACATCATCGGATAACCAATGACTTTTCCAGTAATCTTGAGAAAGTGCTAGGAAATATCCAAGATGGTATACAGATGAGATTTCCTTTTTAAAAATATATTAATAACTATAGCCAAAGCCAATTCCTGACATCAGCAGGGAAATTTGATTCAGAGTATACTCTCTGAGTGAAAGTGATTATTTCTCAGAATTAATCACTTTTCCCCTAGCTTTACTGAGATATAATTGACAGACAACATTGTGTAAGATTAAGGTGAACAGTGTGATGATTTGATACACAATGATTGCCGTGATAAGGCTAGTTAACATCCATCACCTCACACAGTTCTCTTGTGTGTGTGGTCAGAAATTTAAAGGTTCATTTCCACAGCAACTTTCAAGTATACAATAGTACAAAAATTTCTGTGTGCAAGTGGAGGGTTGGACCAAATTAGTGGAGAGACCATACAATTTATCAACTAAACTAAACTTTTGAAAGTGAAATGGGATGGAAAAATATTCCATGCTCGTGGATTGGAAGAATAAACATTGTTAAAATGTCTATGCTACCCAGAACAATCTATACCTTCAATACCATCCTGATCAAAATTCCAATGACATTTTTCAAAGTGCTGGAACAAACAATCCTAAAATTTGTATGGCATCAGAAATGACCCAGAATCACCAAGGAAATTTTGAAAAAGAAAAGCAAAGCTGGGGGGGGCATCACGTTGCCTGATTTCAAGCTATATTACAAAGCTGTGATCACCAAGACAGCATGGTACTGGCACAAAAACAGACATATAGGCCAATGGAACAGAATAGAGAACCCAGATATGGACCCTCAACTCTATGGTCAAATAATCTCTGACAAAGCAGGAAAAAACATGCAATGGAAAAAAGACAATCTCTTCAGTAAATGGTGCTGGGAAAATTGGACAGCCACATGCAGAAGAATGAAACTCGACCATTCTCTAACACCATTCACAAAGATAAACTCAAAGTGGATGAAAGAACTCAATGTGAGACAGGATCCATCAAAATCCTAGAGGAGAACATAGGCAGTAGCCTCTTTGACATCAACCACAGCAACTTCTTTCAAGATACATCTCCAAAAGCTAGTGAAACAAAAACAAAAGTGAACTTCTGGGACTTCATCAAGATAAAAGGCTTCTGCACAGCAAAGGAAACAGTCAACAAAACAAAGAGGCAACCCACAGAATGGGAGAAGATATTTGCAAATGACACTACAGATAAAGGGCTGGTATCCAAGATCTATAAAGAACTTCTCAAACTCAACACCCAAAAAACAAATAATCAAGTCAAAAAGTGGGCAGAAGATATGAAAAGACACTTCTCCAAAGAAGACATACAAGTGGCTAACAGACACATGAAAAAATGTTCATCATCATTAGCCATCAGGGAAATTCAAATCAAAACCGCATTGAGATACCACCTTACACCAGTTAGAATGGCAAAAACGGACAGGGCAAGAAACAACAAATGTTGGAGAGGTTGTGGAGAAAGGGGAACCCTCTTACACTGTTGGTAGGAATGCAAGTTGGTACAGCCACTTTGGAAAACAGTGTGGAGGTGCCTCAAAAATTTAAAAATAGAGCTACCCTATGACCCAGCAATTGCACTCCTGGGTATTTACCCCAAAGACACAGATGTAGTGAAAAGAAGGGCCATATGCACCCCACTGTTCATAGCAGCAATGTCCGCAATAGCCAAACTGTGGAAAGAGCCGAGATGCCCTTCAACAGACGAATGGATAAAGAAGATGTGGTCCATATATACAATGGAATATTACTCAGCCATCAGAAAGGATGAAGACCCAACTTTTACATCAACATGGATGGGACTGGAGGAGATTATGCTAAGTGAAAGAAGTCAAGCAGAGAAAGTCAATTATCATATGGTTTCACTTATTTGTGTAACATAAGGAATAGCATGGAGGACACTAGGAGAAGGAAGGGAAAAATGAGGGGCGGGGAATTGGAGGGAGAGATGAACCATGAGAGACTATGGACTCCGAGAGACAAACAGGGTTTTAGAGGGGAGGGGGGTGGGGGGATGGGTTACCCCAGTGATCGGTATTAAGGAGGGCACGTACTGCATGGAGCATTGGGTGTTATACGAAAACAATGGATCGTGGATCACCACATCAAAAACTAATGATGCATTGTATGGTGACTAACATAACATAATAAAATTTAAAAAGAAAAAAAAAAGAAAGTGAAATGGGACATTATTAATAATTATGCCAGGACATGGGCGTTAAGTGTGACTATCCCACACGAGCTGTGACATATGCCATGCTTGTCATAGTCCTCTACAAGAATGACAAGAGCCCCAGATTTTCTCTTTAGAGAAACGCATGCATGTAGCCTACATTTCACATATGATTTGAGTGGTCCATTAGCCCAGTTCCCAGTTACTCTATGGAAATTTGGGGATCGACTTTCTTAGATTAAGAAAGAAGTCCTGGACAAAATTACCCCAAGTTCCTTCTTCATTAAAATATTATAAATCCATCAGTCTGGTGTACTGATAATCATGAGTCATTAGCGCAATTCTGGGCAGTTCCCGCTCTAAGTGCTCAAGCCTGGGCTGCAGATCAGAACCTGGTGTCTCTTTACACTTAAGGGACTTTATTGCTTTACGTTCAGGGTGCAGGCTCCTTCCATAGCCACCCGTGAAAAAAAGAGAGATGTGACCAGCCACTGCAAGAAGCTTCCTTACAGTCCCACAGCAGGTAAGAGCAGGGGCCAGTGCTGCCTGGAACTCTGCCTACTTACATAACGAAGCTGGCTGAGGACTCCATGGAAGCCTCGGACGAGCTGTGCCCCGACTCCACCATTCCCAATTGCCCTGCACCCCAGACCATAGTCCTCTTAGAATCCACCCACCAGACTAACTCACAGACAAGGTGGCTGGGAATGGTTGTGTGTGCGGGGGGGAATATGGCGCTCAGTCCCAATACTTATTGAAATGCGAATGCAAATGTCTATTTTCCAATTGCATATAAAATCATGAGCCTGATTTTCCATTTGAATAGAATAGCTAATAAATACTGGCAGTTTGAGAGGTATTTAGGAAATGGAAATCAGGATGACAAAGGAAGGGGTAACTTTAAATTCATAAAGAGAAAAAAAATAGGAAGGAGAATATACCTGAATGAAATCCAATAAATAACGTGGAATTGGGATGGCTATGATTTGAAAAGGTTTGAGCCCACTTTTCTATTACCAAGGCAACCATCACATTATGCAATTGCAAAACAACAAAGAGAAAGCAACAAAAGTCAGAACACGGAAACTCCAAATGAGAAGGACAATTTGTGTACAGATGTGAATGTAATAAAGAAGAAGATGGAAAGCTGCTTTGTTCAAGCTCACTTTTGCTGGGACGCAAAAGAAAATGTATTTGGAAAAATTAACACTCTCTTCTGCATTTTCAGAAAATATCAGAGAAAATATAGACATGCCATTCAAACTATATATTAAATCCTGCTGAATTGATAGGCAGTTTTGTTGGCCCTTTCTCTCAAACATGTGGGTGTTTCATATACAGTGATATTTAATATTTATTTAAAACTCGCAGTGTGATGAGCATTGTATTAGGATACTTCTTTTCTCCAGAAGTTTGAATTTTAATTTACAGAAGCAGACAGATTGAACAATTTTACATATCTTTTTTTTTCTTTTTTGTATTTGTAGGAGGCACTTAATCAAAGAGGTTGGTGTTAGCATTCAAGATAAATTATGCATGAGAATGTTGACTGGGAAATTTCATAAGGAATATGGTAAGAAGCTAATGGGATGTTAAAGGTAATGGTCATCACCTGGTTTTTACCGAAAGCTAAATAGGAACCATGTATGTATATTCACGCAAAATTTACATCAGGCTATGTAGACAGCACAGACTTTTTTTCCAGTTATTTTCCAAAAATACTCTTGTTTTTCTTTTCTTTCTTTCTATCCATTCCAACCTTGACCCTCAACTTAAGTGTGTGTGTGTGCGTGTATATACAACACACATATGTCTACAATAGTGCCGGAAGAGGTGATAGAGGGTCAACTATTAACATGAAAGATTTTAGTGCCCTTGGGCCAATTTGAAGAAAGATTCTGTAATTTTGTATTATTGGATAAATATCAGGGACTGCCTGATGTCTTTTATCCTTTCAGTGGTAGCTTTAGGGATGTGTTAGGCCAAACATGTTGTCTTTGTCCATTTGGGATGCTGTAACAGAAATACCATAGACTGGGTGGCTTATAAGCAACAGAAATTTATTTTGCACAGTTCTGGAGGTGGAAGTCCAAGGTCAGGGCACAGTGTGGTCGAGCTCTGGTGAGACCCCTCTTCCACACTCACAGACTATTGACCCCTCCCCGTGTCCTCACGTGGCAGAGAATAGAGAGGAAGCAAGCTCTCATGACTTTTTAAGGTGAGCTCATCTAATCCTAATTACGTCCCAAAGCTCCACCTCTTAATACCATCCCACTGGGGATTAGGGTGTCAATGTAAGATTTTTTTTTTTTTTTGGTGGGGGTACAAATGTGCGGTCCATAACCCATGTTTTGTGTAGCATCCTTACTCCCATGTCAAAGCCTTCTTAGCATCTGACCGCATTGAGGAAAACATAATGACAATAAAAATCTTTATTTAAAAAATTTTTAAAAAAATAAAAAAACAACAACAACATAATGACAAGGCCGTCTGCAGTTCTGATGACCAGGAGCCCATGATTGCAAGTGATGGGACTGTTGCAGTAGGAATATCTGGAAACCCAGGCAAGACACGGAAGATGGAGATACTCTCCTGAGGAGAGCAGCTTCCTCTATGGCTGGACTAGTAAAATCCAGCCGAGATGGCAGACAGTTGCTATAAAATAATTGTCAGTCCTGCCCAGCAACTGCTTCCACTAGTTCATATCTGTGCTACATGAGGACACCCTTGGTTTCTGACCCAGTTTCTCTCCGACACTGAGAAACTGCCCATTCTGGCAGTCACCTCGTCACGAGGACCATTGCTGTCAAAGCATCCCCTTAACTCCCACGCTTGTTTCATAAAAAGTCAGCACAGAAACTCTTTGATCCTGACATTGGACAACCCTTTCTTTTTTGAAATATCCCTGGTTCCCTTGCAGCCAACCAAAGACCATCACATGTGCCTGAAGACCAATTAGAAAATCTCCCCACTTCCAAAAATCCCACCTTAAAAGAACGCTTCCCAATCGGACATGCTCTCAGTATTTGATATTTTCACTTGATAAACTGACTCTCCTTCAGACGCCCTTGAACCCTTACTGAGACAAAAAAATGAGGACAGAGCTGGTTCCCCTGCAATAAACTTATGAATAAATGGCCTTTGTTCACTGGGTCTCAGACTTCATTAGGCTGTTGACAGCATCAATTCTGTGCTTGTCATTATGTCTGTTTTCATTTTAGGCCTGTGGAATGGCTCTCCTGTGCCTCACCTCGGGCTCATATGCTGTCGCTGTCCTGCTCCTCTGGGTATGAGAGCCACCCTGGCTTGGGATCACAACACTGAGCGCAGCCAAAAGGAATCAGGGCCCACATTAGCAGGCTGTATAAGGGGGATTGGGTGCGGAGGGCTGCTTCTCCAATACCCTCATTGCTATTTTCATGATGATTCATTCGTATGCAAGAAAGGGTCTCTATTTTCTATCTGTAGCTCTTCCAAGCTTGGTTTTCTGGTCTCCCCAATCCTGTGGTGTGTTTTGATTAAATCTCCTTTCTCTCTACATTAGCCCGAGTTGGGTTGTTTCACTTGCCAAAAACCTCCTGATAGAGGTTTGAAATGAGAAGGAGCCCAACATCCACTTCTCTTGGCCTTACCAGGCCTGCTGCTTCCTGAAAGGGCTGACCTCATTCCCAGAGAAATAGATAAGCATTCATTCATATGATGGGATTTCAAGGAGGGTTGACACAGAGCACTGTGAAGGGTAGATCAGAGCACAGAAGGGGCATCCAAGGGCTTCAGAGACTTCCCTGAAGGCCTGTCTTGCTTCCAAGAAATGCAATCATGGGAGCAGATAGATGTGGAGGAGTCTGAAAGCTCAGAATTGCATTAAGTGACTTTCCCATATGTGAGTTATTTGTCTATTGGAAATAAATCTATCTGAATGTTGTATTGATCTTTTTGCCAGGCTGGCAAAAATCCCAGGGAGAGAATTTACCACTGAGGAAGGCTGTGGGTCATTGCCTTCATAATGATATCCAATTTTAGAATCTCCCTTGAAAGTTTGAAAATGTTCGGATAGGACTACTGTTTTCTGGATCTCCACAGCAGCGATATTCTATTTTGGCTTTGGGCATCAGAACTCTGGTTAATTAATGCCTTTCCTTCAGGCTGAGAACGCGAATATTATAATACCTGAGGCCATATTCAGCTCCAGATTAGCATATATTACACCCAGTGATAACTGAAAGTGCTCTGAAAATGTGTGGTGACAGATTCAAACCAAATCCTGTTTATGAGTGCTCTGCTATAGGTGAATTATTCAGAATGTAGAAAGAAAAGCAACCAAAGATAAATGACCCCAATTTTATTATTCTGCATTTAGTATCAGAATATCTTAATTACTTCTCTTGAAGTATGTGTTTTTGATAACAACTGATTAAATATTCAATTTTTCTTTTGGTTTGTTTTTGGAGAGGATCTTGATTTAAGGAGGGAAGAAGTTGGAGGAAATCATGCTGGAAAACTTAATGTTAATGAAATTATGTGTCTTGTCTCCAAAGATTCACTTGGAGGAATAGCAAGATGAGGAATTTCCATTCGATTTTTAGCTTGTTTGGGTTTTGTTATGAGCTTATTGGAAGACATGTTCTCTAAATTGGCGCGTTTACTTTCTGATTATAAAATACCTGAGTTGTGATGTTACCTTTCTGATCAAATCTTGTAAAAACCACCGATTGAGAGATCTGGAAAACAGGAAGGGCCGGGCATTCTTGGGAAATGACAGTGGTATCCTTCAGCACTATTTATTTCCAATAAAGATTTCTGAATACTTTATCAGGGCAATGCTATGCATTAAGCAGCACAGGAATTAAGCAAATATATTGTCAATTTTACATGAAACCATAGATAACAAAGATTTTAAATTAATGTATTTATGGAGGGTGGGATTATAGAATATTGATCACTGTATATCAGGCACCTCTCTGGGATATAGCATATGCTCTGACCTGTGTTGGCACCCAGCAAATACTTGAATAAATGAACAAGATAATGATGTTTGAGGATTTGTAGCATAGATTGGGTTTTTCACTCTGTCTTATAGCCTTTCTTTTCTTTCTGTTTCTTTTTAGTAGTTCATTCAGCAAAAGTGGCTTGAGGGAACACTTTGTATCAGGGACCTCATAGGTGGCACTGAATCAAGCAAGAGTCCTTGCCTTGTGCCATCTCACACTGCAGTGGCCACTTGGAAGGGGACATCTCTCTCAGTATTGTCAATTGTCTTTGAACAATCAGGTCTGTCATTGATCAGTTTCCACTGGAGATGTTGGAAGGTGTTGGAAAGATGATAGCTATGGCTGGTGGTGGGGGTGGGAGGCAGTGGGAAGGGTCCTGATTGCTTGGGTGTCAGCTAAACAGGGAGCTGATACACTTGAACGTGAACACCTTTTGAAACAAAAGTACCAAGATATGCAGCACCTGGGTGGCTCAGTCTGTTAAGCGTCTGCCTTCGGCTCAGGTCATGATCCCAGGGTCCTGGGATTGAGCCCCATGTCAGGCTCCCTGCTCAGTGGGGAGCCTGCTTCTCCCTCTCCTGCTCCCCCTGCTTGTGCTCTCTTTCTTTGTCAAATAAATAAATAAAATCTTAAAAAAAATGCATACCAAGATAAAGAATACAATGAAATGAGAAAAGAAATGTGCTGTGAACCATTTTGGACTAATTAACCAGGAAAGAGAGATGCTAGGTGATCCCAAAGCCTTGATGAGCAGTCAGTCTTTCCTTTTGTGAAATCAGAGCATATTTCTTTGATTAAAATCTCTTGAAAAGAGTGGGCGTCCTCTTTTTATAAAGACTTTATTAATCAATAATGGGGCATGTTAGTAAGGACCTTTGTTAAATTCGTTTATTTTAATTAACTAATAGAGCTCAAGCAGAGCAGAGAGCAAAATCTGGTCTTTTTTCTTAAAAAAATGACATCTGTTATTACTGCTTATATTGAACAGAACTCTTCCATATACCTGTGACCATCTGAAAACTGCCTCTCAAGCATAACTTGTAGATTTGAAGTAGAATGCTTATTTGTTTACCTAATGAAATAACTTAATTGAGGATTGGCATATCCTTTTATTAATCCTTCTTGGGTTCTCTCTCTTGTTTGAAGGCATATTTTCTTTTGGTTCCTTCTGATTTGTTTTTCCTACTTTTTCTCTGTTTTCAGTCTGCTGAAGTTTACTAGTCTGAAACCCACACTCATTCTTTACCCTCCCTGTGCTCCATCCTCCAACCTTGCTATTTCCTTACTTCCTTAGTCCTTAAAAGATCTATAATCTTCCATCTATAATCTTCTAGGCTCAAAAGTCCTTTGGAAACCTTTTTTTTTTTTAATTCCTTATATCCAATCAGACTTCAAGAACTTCATATTATACATTCAGATTATTTTTGCCCCTGTTCTTTTCCATCTACATTCCCAACATCTTGCAACCTCATTTCCTCTTCTCTGAACTATTACAGGTTGCTGACCTGGTCTCTCGGTTTCTAGGAGCTTCCCTCTTAGTTTCATTTTGCATATTAAAATTGGATTAATCCTGATAAAGCAAAGATGTGATCATTAGCTTCCTTCCCTCCAATTTTCCATGATACTTTACTCATATTGAAACAAATACAAATTCCATATATTAGCACACTGGTTTCCACATTCTGGTCTTAACCTCTGTTAGCTTTATTTCTTACTGTCTTCTGAAACATACCCTGTGTTCCACCAAATTGGATTTCTTGTGTCTATAGAACTGCACTGTCCAATGTAGTAGCCACTAGCCACTAGCAATGAGAGAGTAAATATACAGGTAATGGGTGGACCATTTATAAAAATAGAATCTAGCCCACAATGTGCAGCAAACAGTCTAGAAAGCCAACCCATGATCTACAGTCACCAGTCCAAGAAGCCAGCCTGCTAACTATAAGTGAAACTTCTAGGAAGTCAGACCACTATCTCTGGCAACACTACAGGAAGTCAGACAATAAGGCCTGTAACAACCTCCCCAAATAGCCAGGACTTGACTCATGGCTGACAGCTTCTCTGAGTTTTGCCCCGACTTCTAACTCAGGGACCAATCAGAGAAAGCCAAATATTGGCTAACCAATCACAAAGGATGTCACACTTCTAATTAGCTTTCCTACAACTTTTCTGTGCTAATAGCCTCCAGTCAGGGCATACTTGGAGCCTTCCCTTTCTTTGACTGTAAATCTTCCCTACTCCTCTGCCTGCCTTTGAATCTCTGCTAAAGCAATTGATAGTGGTTGACTCCCTTGCTAGAGCAGATGCTAAGTAAATAGCCTTAGACTGTTTTCATTTGGTTGGTCTTCGCTTATTCCCACAGTGGCTATTTAAACTTCAGATAATTAAAATTATATAAAATTAAAAGTTCAGTCCTTCAGTTGCACTAGACAAATTTCAAGTGCTCCGTGGCCTCATGTAGCTAGTGGCTACCATACCAGACAGTGTGGATATGGAAAGTTTCCATTATCTCAGAAAGTTTTATTGGACAACTCTACACATGCCTTGGGTTTTCCCACTGCATGCTACCCCCTCTGCTCAAATCATCTTCCCCTTACATTTTCACCTGCCAACTTCCTACCCAACCATCATGATCTTGCTTGCTACTTCCTTCAGGAGGCCTTCACTGATTCCTCTATTTAGATATCATCCCTCATTTCTTAGATTATACTTTTCTTACGGTACTTCTCATAGTCTCTCTTCTAGTTCCATGATCTCTTCCATCCTGCTGTGTTGTAGACTCTTTGATCTTGTACTTCCTGCAAAATAGCCCCCAATTAACTTTTTTCTCCTTTCTTTCTTCCCTTCCTTCTTTCTTTCTTTCCTTCTTCCTTCCTTCCTTTCTCTCTCTCACTTTCTCTCTTTCTTTCTTTCTTTCTTTTCTTTCTTTTTCTTTCTTTCTTTTTTCTTTCAATTTAAATGTGGTTTGGAGAAAGAAAAAGGATCAGATTGAATTACTCACTTAAAGAAGCCATGGAATGACAGATGGAATTGGATTTTATGTTTTTCATCTGGGACATAGAATGCAGAAAGAGTGTTGCACATGGCTTTGTTCTTTTCTTCCTGACTCTGCATCTGTTATCCTCTAGATAGCTTTAACACTACGAAGGTGTTTACAAAGTTAGCTGCGTATCATCTCGCATCTCCTATTGCTATTTCTCAAAAGTAGTGTAGGCCTTCAGAAGTCTTTTAATAGAGCAGTGACTGGGGGAGAAACAACAGGTCTAAGATTCACCCGAACACTTTAAAATGACTAACTTTTAATAGTATCTTTAACACACCAGGCAGATTCACTCCTCTGTGCCTTGCTCATATTTTCCCCTTGCCTGAAATAGGACCTCAAGTTTTTCTACCCTTACACCACCTCTGTTCCTGGTGACCTTTCTTCAAATGTCGTTAAATATCACATTGTCTATGAAGTTTTTCTTGATCTCACCAAATGGAGTCACTCTTTTCTTGGGCTGTTTATCAATATCTGATTGTATATCAGATTGTACATCTCTATTTTCACAGTGTGGTGGATGAACAGAAGCACTAACTCTTAAAGTAATGTTAGTAGGAAAACTACACACTGCCAATAGAAGGAAATTAACCCACTGTATTTCTTTTTCTGAGCACTGTTGTTATCTCTTATATATGGATACTTTAGGATAAGGAAACTTTACTGTTTTTCTTCCTTCATCACCTACCTAAATCCAAAGGTCATGAGCTCATGATTTCCAAGAGTGAGTGGAGCTGGCAAACCATTTCTTCACCTGTATACCAGCAGAAATTATGTCTGGGAGAAAGCCTTTGCTATTTAGTGGGTGCCTAAGATTGTGATATCTGCCAGAAACAGAAATTGACCAGAGTCTTGGAACTTATTTATTTGTCAGAATGTATGGGATACCCTGGCGTAAAGGGTGAGACTGTAACTCTAGGTCATTAGTTAGGGATGCAACTTTAAGGGTGAAGACAGCAGGAAGAAACAGAGTTGCAAAAGAGAATGAACCAGCCATGCATGGCATCTTTGAATGGATTAGGCCAAGGAGCCACTTCCTTTTGGGAGTTCAAGAGAGTGAGGTGGCCAGTGGTGTAGTAATTGATCCCATCCATCACCATCACACCCCTACTCCGTCAGGTTTTGGAAACATTTCCTGAACCTTTTAACAAAGAACTACCTAAATCTTTACTATTGTTTAGTCCTTTTGGGGCAAGAAAGCATCTGGAATGGGTAGGGGTGCCCTGCTCTGATATTCATCAAACATTGGCCCACACACTCACTATTGGCAATTGGGTGCCAAGATACAAACACCCAGCCAGAGAAATGCCAAGAATGTCTTCCTTTGCATTACCAACCTTAGAGGATGCTGATAAGAGGAGAGAATCTTCCTCTTAGGATAATTATTACAGAGTTACAATAATTATTCATTCATTTATTTAACAATATTTGGAATAGATTTTGGAAAAATTGTTGGCTTGAGCTAAACTGAGTAACTTGAGAACAGATGTATCTGATCTCTCTTTGCATCTTGAATGCACCCACGGTTTCTGATATGTGGTGGTGCTTTAAAAAAATTTACAGAGTAAATTACTGAATCTGTTGCTTTATGAGGCTCAATTATTGGGCTAGAGCTGAATGCACTAGCTATTCTGTTGGGGGATAATTTGAGAATTACCTTTTCAAATTCATGGACTTTCTTTTTCAGGATGGAGGAAGAGATGTGGATTTAACTTGAACAGCTATGGTCAGAATCCTCTTGTGAAGACAAATTATAGAATTATGAGATCTCAGAGCTGAGAGAATCTTAAAACCCACTTATTTCCTTTCTTTTACTCTGTGGATGAAGATACCAAGATTCAAATAGTTTCCACACAGCTTCTATAATGTGAAAATATTCTTTTATTCTTGCCAACTGCCAGGTTAATTTAAAGGTTTGGGCTTTGTAGTTCAAGTTCCCATTTAATTCCTCAAAGTTCATGAACCCTTCCCACTTGGATCCAGGTCTGGGGGCGGTGCTCATTGTTTCCCATCCTTTCATCCTGCTTCTTTCAACCCACTTACTGAGAACTCAGCTCACTCCCACCTTTGCCTCCTCCTCTCCTGCGGACTCTGGAAGAAACCTGCATTCAGCCCAAAGACTCCTTTTAGTTTTTACATCCACCCTTTACCATCCCCTAGCTCTGAACGTCCCCCAACACGCTGAGGACTTTGGGGGAGAAAGTGGCATTTATCATGAAAACATAGTTCCCCACCCATATCGGAACATTTTCTTTCATAATAGGAACAGTTTGACAAAGGAGGGTTTTTTTTTTTAAAGATTTTATTTATTTATTTGAGAGAGAGAGCATGAAAGGGGGAAAGAGCAGAGGGAGAGGGAGAAGCAGACTCCCCGCTGAGCAGGGATCCCAACACGGGGCTCGATCCCAGGTCCCCAGGATCATGACCTGAGCTGAAGGCAGCCAGGTGCCCCTAGATAAAGGAGTTTTTCTCAAACCATGGCAGTGTTTTAAAAAAAATCTCTTGTTCATTTTATCAGATCAATCCAGGGCTGCTATGGGTTGTTCGAGGAACAAGCGTGAGAAGCTAACCTGCATTAGTTCATGGAGTGAAATATGTAAGAGTTGAAACATAGATCAGAGCAGATGCAGCTGTGCTTTCTTGTGTAATTCTTCCCGGGTCCAAGTCAGAACTGTGACTTTTCCTGTTACATTGGTTGGAGATGGGTGCAGTTATCTTGTGTCCTGGCTCAAAAGAATGAGCAGGGTGAATTGATAGCTCTCCTTTCTGCTTTAAGTTGCTGAAAATCCAACTAATAGTGACTTAAACAAATTGGAGTTTTTCTCTTATAATAGGAAATCTCACTAGTGAGGGGTAGCAAGGTCAGTTCTGTGGCTTGGTTATGTTGGAGGTCTGTCATGAAAACTTTTCCTCTACCAACCAAGGTCCGAGTGGTGGTGGTCAGGGCCTGGGAATTAATGGACAATCTGAAATTTTAATCAAGTTTAATTTTACTAGACAGGAGAAAATTGTATTACACATACATGCAGCAGCCTTCCAGAAAGACTAGCTCTCCAAGCAGCCAGGGATAAAACTTTACATATCAACATAATGACCGGGTGTTGGTAGTTAGAGCTTCAGTGGGGAAGTATGGGAGGTTCTGATAAGACTCTGTACACATTTACACATTTTCTCACCCAGGTACTGGTGCTGAGGGTCATTCTCCTTCCTGGCTGGAAGCTCCCTGGAGGGGGATTTATGCCCGCAGATTCCTCACATTTTCTAGGTGCTAGGGATTAGGCTTCTTACTCCCTGGAGGATGAATTTTCAGAAAACTCTGTTGAAAAGAGGGAAGTTTAGAGATTTCTTTCTCAGCTGTTTGTGCAGATGTTTTCATTTTGAAGTAGTCTTTATGCCATTTTGGTGGGTTTTGTTGGTCCCTCTCACGTCTCTGTGTCTCATGGTGACAGGGACCCTGTGTGCATTCAGACTGGTAGGTAGGCAGTGTGGGGCAGAGCATTTCTCCCCCGGGTACTCTCCCAGGGTGGGGGAAATTCTGTCACTGAATGCGGGCATCAGAAGTCCTCCCCACTCCCAGGGAGCTTTATAATACTATAGATTCACAAAAGCTTGTCCTGGAAATCTGGTTCTGTGGGTCTCGGTGTGTTTGGGGATTTGGGAGAAAGGGTCTGTGAGCTGCACTTATAAAAATACCTGTAGGTCTGGGGCCACTCCAGGAGGGAAGAAGCACTGCCTCTTTGAACACTCTTTGCACACAGATGCCTGAATCTATTGGCACTGCCGTGGCTCCCTGAGGTTTTGGACATTAGGGGATTTGTCCACTCAGACTCAAAATTTATTAGGTCGTCCTGATGCTTCTCCAGTTTTCTCAAAGTTTGCATGTAATGTATGTACTTGCATCTGTATGTAAGCTCCTGGTTGGTTGGTCCCACAGTTAAAAGTAAGGTTGTAAAATCACTTCTATCTCCAACAAAGGCCATTATATTATCAAGATGATCATTTGGGAAGCAAAGGATACTTTGTGCTCAGTTTGCGGTGATATTTTAATATGACTGAGAAGGGCTCCTTGGGCAAACGTCTATTTTGTGGATTTTGAGAGGGAAAAACGATTGATCTAAGGTGCTAGCTATTGAGAATATTGAACAGAAAATGTATGGCTATGGTTGTGAGGATGCTCATCAGAAACAGACTCTTATCTGGGAGGCCAGAAAGTGGATGCACAGTTCTGAGTTCAGCAGGTCCTTGCTATGTCCCTATGGTCACCATGGCCACTGAGTGTCAACTTTCTCATCTCTAAAATGATAATCATACTCTTTACTTTAAATGAAATACTGTTGGGGCACCTGGGTGGCTCAGTTGGTTCAGCGTCTGCCTTCGGCTCAGGTCATGATCCCAAGGTCCTGGGGTCAAGTCCCATATCGTTCTCCCTGCTCGGAGGGAGCCTGCTTCTCCTTCTGCCTGCCGCTCCCTCTGCTTGTGCTCTCCTTCTCTCTCTGACAAATAAATAGATAAAATCTTTAAAAAAAAGTTAATGAAATAATGTGTGGTGTGCTTGGGTGGCTCAGTCATTTAAGCACCTGACTCTTGATTTTCGCTCAGGTCACGATCTCAGGGTAGGGAGATCGAGCCCTGTGTCAGGCTCTGCCCTGGGTGTCCACATCCAGTGGACTGCTTAAGATTCTCTCTCTTCCTCTCCCTCTGCCCCTCCCCACTGCACTCTCTTTCTCAAATAAATAAATAAATCTTTAAAAAAATAAAATAAAGGAAATAATGTGTGCAAATGTGCTGAATAAACTGTGAAAAGACATCCTTCATGATTTCCAAATACAGGGATGGGCAGAAGAGAGGTCAAGTAAGTTTGTTCAGTCCCTGCATGGAGGTCCTCACTGCTGTTCTGTCTGTCTTTCAAAAAATAAATGTAATTCCACCTGTGCCCTCATGGGCTCAACCTGCAGGACAGGGAGAATCGGTCCTCACCAGTGGGTAGCTTTCTATTATATTTGACACAGTCTCTCCTTGAACAAACTTCGGTCAGGTTCCTTTGGATCTGAATCTTCTTCCCAACTAGGCTTCTTCTGGGCTTCTGTGTTTGTCTTTAACAAGAATCTTGCTAAGTTGGTTTAGTTAGAATTCCCCATCCTTAAGATTGGATCACACTTAATATCTAATTGGGTTCCTCCCCCAAACGACCCCCCACATAATATCTGAGCACCCTGCCCTACCTTTAGCGAGTATCCTGTTAGGTCAGGTTAGCAAGATTTTTTTAAAATTTTTTTATTGTTATGTTAATCACCATATATTATATCATTAGTTTTTGATGTAGTGTTCCATGATTCATTGTTTGTGCATAACACCCAGTGCTCCATGCAGAATGTGCCCTCTTTAATACCCATCACCAGGCTAACCCATCCCCCCAACCCCCTCCCCTCTAGAACCCTCAGTTTGTTTTTCAGAGTCCATCGTCTCTCATGGTTCATCTCCCTGTCCGACATACTCCCCTTCATTCTTCCCCTCCTGCTATCTTCTTCTTTTTCTTTTTTCTTAACATACGTTGCATTATTTGTTTCAGAAGTACAGATCTGTGATTCAACAGTCTTGCACAATTCACAGTGCTCACCATAGCACATACCCTACCCAATGTCTATCACCCAGCCACCCCATCCCTCCCACCCCCCACCACTCCAGCAACACTCGGTTTCTTTCCTGAGATTAAGAATTCCTCATATCAGTGAGGTCATATGATACATGTCTTTCTCTGATTGACTTATTTCGCTCAGCATAACACCCTCCAGTTCCATCCACGTCGTTGCAAATGGCAAGATCTCATTCCTTTTGATGGCTGCATAATATTCCATTGTGTATATATACCACTTGTTCTTTATCCATTCATCTGTCAATGGACATCTTGGCTCTTTCCACAGTTTGGCTATTGTGGACATTGCTGCTATAAACATTGGGGTGCACGTACCCCTTCGGATCCCTACATTTGTATCTTTGTGGTAAATACCCAGTAGTGCAATTGCTGGATCGTATGCTAGCTCTATTTTCAACTGTTTGAGGAACCTCCATACTGTTTTCCAGAGTGGCTGCACCAGCTTGCATTCCCACCAACAGTGTAGGACGGTTCCCCTTTCTCCACATCCCCGCCAACATCTGTCGTTTCCTGACTTGTTAATTTTAGCCATTCTGACTGGTGTGAGGTGGTATCTCATTGAGGTTTTGATTTGGATTTCCCTGATGCCGAGCAATGTTGAGCACTTTTTCGTGTGTCTGTTGGCCATTTGGATGTCTTCTTTGGAGAAATGTCTGTTCATGTCTTCTGCCCATTTCTTGATTGGATTATTTGTTCTCTGGGTGTTGAGTTTGATAAGTTCTTTAGAGATTTTGGATACTAGCCCTTTATCTGATATGTCATTTGCAAATATTTTCTCCCATTCTGTGGGTTGTCTTTTGGTTTTGTGGACTGTTTCTTTTGCTGTGCAAAAGCTTTTTATCTTGATGAAATCTCAATAGTTCATTTTTGCCCTTGCTTCCCTTGCCTTTGGCAATGTTTCTAGGAAGAAGTTGCTGCGGCTGAGGTCAAAGAGGTGGCTACCTGTGTCCTCCTTTAGGATTTTGATGGACTCCTGTCTCATGTTTAGGTCTTTCAACCATTTGGAGTCTATTTCTATGTGTGGTGTAAGGAAATGGTCCAGTTTCATTCTTCTGCATGTGGCTGTCCAATTTTCCCAACACCATTTGTTGAAGAGACTGTCTTTTTGCCATTGGACGTTCTTTCCTGCTTTGTCAAAGATAAGTTGACCATAGCGTTGAGGGTCCATTTCTGGGCTCTCGATTCTGTTCCATTGATCTATGTGTCTATTTTTGTGCCAGTACCATACTGTCTTGATGATGACAGCTTTGTAATAGAGCTGGAAGTCCGGAATTGTGATGCCGCCAGCTTTGCTTTTCTTTTTCAATATTCCTCTGGCTATTCGGGGTCTCTTCTGGTTCCATACAAATGTTAGGATTATTTGTTCCATTTTTTTGAAAAAAGTGGATGGTATTTTGATGGGGATTGCAGTGAATGTGTAGATTGCTCTAGGTAGCATTGACATCATCACAATGTTTGTTCTTCCAATCCATGAGCATGGAACGTTTTTCCATTTCTTTGTGTCTTCTTCAATTTCTTTCATGAGTATTTTATAGTTTTCTGAGTACAGATCCTTTACCTCTTTGGTTAGATTTATTCCTAGGTATCTTATGGTTTTGGGTGCAGTCGTAAATGGGATCGACTCCTTGATTTGTCTCTCCTCTGTCTTGTTGTTGGTGTATAGGAATGCCACTGATTTCTGTGCATTGATTTTCTATCCTGCCACTTTACTGAATTCCTGTATGAGTTCTAGCAGTTTTGGGGTGGAGTTTTTTGGGTTTTCCACATAAAGTATCATATCATCTGCAAACAGTGAGAGTTTGACTTCCTCTTTGCCGATTTGGATGCCTTTGATTTCTTTTTGTTGTCTGATTGCTGTGGCTAGGACTTCTAATACTATGTTGAATAGCAGTGGGGTGATAGTGGACATCCCTGCCACGTTCCCGACCTTAGGGGAAAAGCTCTCAGCTTTTCCCCATTGAGAATGATATTCGCTGTTGGTTTTTCATAGATGGCTTTTATGATATTGAGGTATGTACCCTCTATCCCTATACTCTGAAGAGTTTTGATCAAGAAAGGATGCTGTACTTTGTCAAATGCTTTTTCTGCATCTATTGAGAGGATCATAGGATTCTTGTTCTTTCTTTTGTTAATGTATTGTATCACGTTGATTGATTTGTGGATGTTGAACCAACCTTGCAGCCCAGGGATAAATCCCACTTGGTCATGGTGAATAATCCTTTTAATGTACCATTGGATCCTATTGGCTAGTATTTTGGTGAGAACTTTTGCATCCCTGTTCATCAAGGATATTGGTCTGTAATTCTCCTTTTTGATGGGGTCTTTGTCTGGTGTTGGGATCAAGGCAATGCTGGCCTCATAAAATGAGTTTGGAAGTTTTCCTTCCATTTCTATTTTTTGGAACAGTTTCAGGAGAATAGGTATTAATTCTTCTTTGAATGTCTGATAGAATTCCCCTGGGAAGCCATCTGGCCCTGGGCTTTTGTTTGTTGGGAGATTTTTGATGGCTGCTTCAATTTCCTTAGTGGTTATCAGTCTGTTCAGGTTTTCTATTTCTTCCTGGTTCAATTTTGGTAGTTGATACATCTCTAGGAATGCACCCATTTCTTCCAGGTTATCTAATTTGCTGGCATAGAGTTGCTCATAATATGTTCTTATAATTGTTTGTATTTCTTTGGTGTTGGTTGTGATCTCTCCTGTTTCATTCATGATTTTGTTGATTTGGGTCATTTCTCTTTTCTTTTTGATAAGTCTGGCCAGGGGTTTATCAATCTTGTTAATTCTTTCAAAGAACCAGCTCCTAGTTTCGTGGATCTGTTCTACTGTTCTTTTGGTTTCTATATTTCATTGATTTCTGCTCTGATCTTTATTATTTCTCTTCTCCTGCTGGGTTTAGGCTTTATTTGCTGTTCTTTCTCCAGCTTCTTTAGGTGTAGGGTTAGGTTGTGTATTTGAGACCCTTCTTGTTTCTTGAGAAAGGCTTGTATTGCTATATACTTTCCTCTTAGGACTGCCTTTGCTGTATCCCAAAGATTTTGAACAGTTGTGTTTTCATTTTCATTGGTTTCCATGAATTTTTTAAATTCTTCTTTAATTTCCTGGTTGACCCATTCATTCTTTAGTAAGATGCTCTTTAGCCTCCATGTATTTGAGTTCTTTCTGATTTTCCTCTTGTGATTGAGTTCTAGTTTCAAAGTGTTGTGGTCTGAAAATATGCAGGGAATGATCCCAATCTTTTGGTACCGGTTGAGACCTGATTTGTGACCTAGGATGTGATCAATTCTGGAGAATGTTCCATGGGCACTAGAGAAGAATGTGTATTCCGTTATTTTGGGAGGGAATGTTCTGAATATGTCTGTGAAGTCCATTTGGTCCAGTGTGTCATTTAAAGTTTTTATTTCCTTGTTGATCTTTTGCTTAGATGATCTGTCCATTTCAGTCAGGGGGGTGTTAAAGTCCCCCACTATTGTTGTATTGTTGTCAATGTGTTTCTTTGCTTTTGTTATTAATTGCCTTATTTAATTGGCTGCTCCCATGTTAGGGACATAGATATTTACAATTGTTAGATCTTCTTGTTGGATAGACCCTTAAGTAGGATATAGTGTCCTTCTTCATCTCTTATTATATTTTTTGTTTTACCATCTAATTTGGATGATATAAGGATTGCCACCCCAGCTTTCCTTTGTTGTCCATTAGCATGGTAAATGGTTTTCCACCCCCTCTCTTTCAATCTGGGGGTTTCTTTAGGTCTAAAATGAGTCTCTTGCAGAGAGCATATTGATGGGTCTTGTTTTTTAATCCAATCTGATAGCCTGTGTCTTTTGATTGGGGCATTTAGCCCATTTACATTCAGGGTAACTATTGAAAGGTATGAATTTAGTGCCATTGTATTGCCTGTAAGGTGACTGTTACTGCATATTGTCTGTGTTCCTTTCTGGTCTAGGTTGCTTTTAGGCTCTGTCTTTGCTTAGAGGACCCCTTTCAATATTTCTTGGAGGGCTGGTTTTGTGTTTGCAAATTCCTTTAGTTTTTGTTTGTCCTGGAAGCTTTTTATCTCTCCTTCTATTTTCAATGACAGCCTAGCTGGATATAGTATTCTTGGCTGCATATTTTTCTCATTTAGTGCTCTGAAGATATCTTGCCAGTCCTTTCTGGCCTGCCAGGTCTCTGTGGATAGGTCTGTTCCCAATCTAATATTTCTACCATTGTAGGTTACATATGTCTTCTCCCGAGCTGCTTTCAGGATTTTCTCTTTGTCTCTGAGACTCATAAATTTTACTATTAGATGTCGGGGTGTTGACCTATTTTTATTGTTTTTGAGAGGGGTTCTCTGTGCCTCCTGGATTTTGATGCCTGTTTCCTTCCTCACATTAGGGATGTTCTCTGCTATTATTTGTTCCAATATACCTTCTGCCCCTCTCTCTCTTTCTTCTTCTTCTGGGATCCCAGTTATTCTAATGTTGTTTCATCTTATCGTATCGCTTATCTCTTGAATTCTGCCCTCGTGATCCTGTAGTTGTTTCTCTCTCTTTTTCTCAGCCTCTTTATTTTCCATCATTTGGTCTTCTATATCACTGATTCTCTCTTCTGCCTCATTTATACTAGCAGTTAGTGCCCCCATTTTTGATTGCACCTCATTAATAGCCTTTTTGATTTTGACTTGGTTAAATTTTAGTTCTTTTATTTCTCCAGAAAGGCTTTCTCTAATAACTTCCATGCTTTTTTCAAGCCCAGCTAGTATCTTTAAAGTCATGATTCTGAACTCTAGGTCCGACATCGTACTAATGTCTGTATTGAGTAGGTCCCTGGCTGACAGTACTGCCTCTTGTTCTTTTAGCTGAGGTGATTTTTTTCGTCTTGTCATTTTGTCCAGAGGAGAACAGATGAATGAGAGAACAAAATGCTAACAGGTTAACAACATCCCCAGCAAATATACTGTATACATATCAGAAAAGACCTGAAACCAGGGGAAAAGAAAGGGAAAGAAAGAAAAAAGAAAGAGAAAAAAAAAAGTAAAAGAAAGGAAAAAACAAAAACAGAACAATACAAAAAAAGCAGAATATGATCAAATATGATCAGGCTAGTGCATAGATCAGTGCCACACACTAGATTTTGGGCGTATTTTGGTCTGTTAGAAAAAAGTGCCTCCTAAAATTTTAAAGGAAGAAAGACATATATGTACAAAATAAGGGTTGATACAATGAAGGGATGGAAGATGACTGTAAAGATGAAAATTATAAAAGATTTTGTAAAAGGAATTGATAAGATAAGAAGTTGTTTGAAATAAGAAAGAAGAAGATTTAAAAAAAAAAGAAAAAAGGGAGAGAATGTGATCAGGCAGGAGACTAGAACAGAGCCATACACTAGTGATTTAGGGTATATTTTGATCTGTTAGAAGAAACTGTATCTCAAAATTTTAAAGAGAGAACAACTTATATATATATGCCAAAAATAAGGGTAACTAGTATGAAGGGATAAAATATGACTCTAAAAATGAAAAATAAAAAATGTTTTTTTTAAAAAAGGGATTGATAAGATGTTGGTTGAAAAAGGAAAAAGAAAAATTAAAAAAAAACAGTTAAAAAAATTAACTTTGATGAACTAATGAATCATGGTAAAAAAAAGCCATGAATTCTATGTGCAGTATTCCCCTAGCGCTGGAGTTCTCCCGTTCTCCTTGATCGGTAAACTGGGTCTTGGCTTGCTGGCTGTTCGTGCTGATCTTCTGGGGGAGGCGCCTGTTGCCGTGGTTCCCAAATGTCTTTGCCGGAGGCTGAATTGCCCTGCTCTTGTCGGTCCAGGCTAAGCAAGCTGCTCGGGTTTGCTCTCAGGAGCTTTTGTTCCCTGCAAGCTCTCGGTACAGCTTTGGAGGACCAGGGCGAAAATGGTGGCCTCCATTTTCTCCACCCGGAGGAGCTGAGAACTTGGGGCCCCGCTCCTCAGTGCGCCCCCAGAGAAAAGCAGTCACTCCCGTCTCCCTGGTCTCCGGCCGCACTCCGTGCTCACCCGGCCTGTGACCGAGCGTTGCTATCTCTGGCACCTGACCCTGTGTGGAGTCTCCAAACCCAGCAGATCCCTGTGGTGCGCTCCCGTGCCGCTCCTCCCTGGGGAGGAAGGGGAGTCTCCCCGGCTCTGCCGCTTGTTGGGTCCCTGCTGGAGGAGCAGTGACCGGACTGGGCCGTGGATCACAGTTTATGGCAACCCCGAGCTGAGAGCCTGCGCCTCGGCTCTGTCTCTGCAGCTGGCTTCCCCGCTCCGACACCTGGGAGCTCTGCCGCACTCAGGCACCCCCGGTCTTTCTGTGACCCCAAGGGTCCTGAGACCATACTGTCCCGGGAGGATTACACCCCCTGCTTAGCCACTGGAGGACGTCCCTCATCGGAGCTGACTTCTAAGAGGTCCGATTTTGTGCTCCGAGGCTCTATCACTTGCCAGAAGCGGCCGGCAGAGGCCCCCACCACCGCCGTCTATCCTCCTGAATATCGCCTCGGGTTCACTTCTCCGCACGTCCTACCTCCCAGTAAGTGGTCGCTTCTCTGTTTAGAGAGTTGTTGCTACTCTCCTCTTCGATCTCCTGTTGAGTTCGTAGGTGTTCAGTATGGTTTGATCCCTATTCAGCTGAATTCCTGAGACCAGACGAAATCCAGGTCTCCTACTCCTCCGCCATCTTGCTCCGCCCCTCTCAGGTTAGCAAGATTTACCCTACCCTCTTAGTAATTTTTCATCCACTGACCCCCCCCCCCATCTAGCTCCTTGGCTATAAAATTTCTACTTTTCCTTGTTGTATTGTGACTTGATCCCAAGCAAACTCTCTTACTACAAAATCCATTTCAGTGATCCCTGCACCTATTGCAAGGGTCTTGAGTAAAGTTTGTCTTAACATTCTTTAACAAGTGTCATGAATAATTTTTCCTTTAGCATATTCTATGCTTTTTTCAGAGACAGCAGTGTTGTATCTTATTTCATGGACCAGTTCGTTATATGTAATGTTTTCCTCCACTTCTTAAAAAAATGTATATATGTGTAGTGAAATAAACTTTTATAACTATTTCCAGAGAGGAAAATAATTCAGGCTATTTGTCCCTATATTTGATACAGCTGGTAAAGGAACTAGGTGATAGAAATACAAAATTAGGCTATTCTTGGGACACTAAAAGTCTGTAAGAAGGAACATAGAGATGTCTATTCAAGTCTGCCCGTGGGAAAACATAGATCAAGATAGAATGGTCGAACGTGAATTTGCTTCATCTAAAAATGATACAACCATTTTAGTATAATATGGGCTGGCATCTTTGTTTTTTAAGCCTGGGTTTAGGAATATTTACAACCCAGTGGTTCCAGAGTCTTGAGGGATTTTACTTCTCTTCTATTCCACAGTTGTTGGTTTTTCTAACATTGATTTCTGTAGCTCTCCCCAGCTTTGCTCAGAACAGTGGTATGACCATCATTTCACAAGTGTTAGATGGAGAATATGTTTCTAGTTTTTATTTTATTTCTGTTACGACGAGCCACTTCCAACACATCTCAACCTAACGAAAGAGCTGATGTCCCTGAGATCTGCAGAGTACATTGATATCAGGAGAAGCAAGAGGGATTAACCACATTTTGTTTGTTTGTTTGTTTCTAAACCTCACCTTGCCCGGGAAGTACCAGGAGGACCTGAAAATCCTCAGTTCAGTGGAGAAAACGGAGGGGCATCATTGTCACTGGGCTGTGTGATGTTCACAAATCCTCACATTAAAAAACTCTCAAAGAAATAACTCTTTACATAAAATAGATGGAATTCCTCTAATGGCGGGTGGAAGTGAGTGAAGCCCACTAACTTTGTTTTTTAACTTGACCATGTAAGTCAATGTCCTTTCAAATTGCTGTGTTTGTTTATGGTTCCAAAGTTAATCATATGGGGGTTAAACCTATTCTACTTCCGTAGCTGCTATTGCTTCCCTCCAAGCTGGAAATCCTAAGTACTACAGGGAAGCTCTCCTAGTAAACATGAGGCTCGGGAAAAATCATGTTGAAAGAGGACCCCTCTCAATAATTTTTGGAACATGAAATTTGAAGGATGGAGCAAGCTTCTTTCTTTATGTACTTTGGTGTTTGCCTAACAGATATTAAATCAGAGAGCCTGCCTTCAAAACTATCACATCCTTCCACTAAAGTAACAGGGCTCTCAAGAATTTCTGTATGTCTGTGGATTACATAGGAGGCTAATCAGTGTCACACTTCCAGGTCCCCTAATTATAGGTTCGACAAGGAAAAGGGAATCTAATGGTGCAGTTATTTTTAGAGGCATATTTAGGTGACAGGGATTCTATTCTATTCAAGTGTGTCCATTATATTTAAAGGTAACCATAGGGAGGGCGTGTGTTTTAATTATTCTCTGCAGTAGAACTGGCCTCGCATGGGTGCAGTCAAGCTTTCTCACCTGGCTCCATTGTGATCAGCAGAACGCCAAGAGACAGAGTGATGCTCGGCAGGCTGTGACAGCAGATCCAATCCATGACCTTCACCTCATTAGTAGCCTCACCCAACCAATCAGAGAACAGCCTCTCTTTGATTCTGGTAGCATAGATGTGGCTGTGACAGGGACAGCAATGGCCTCTTTGGTGTGGCTCCAAGATGAAGCCATGGCTGTGTTCAAAATGCTTCGTCAATGCAGACACAGCAACTTAAGATGTCTTTCACTGTCTGTCTTTCTGCTTCTTTGTATCTTGTTTTCTCTTTAATTAAACTGACAAAATGTTCAAGTCACCCACTGATCTAAAGTAAATGCAAGCAACTTTGTGATCTTTATTTCCTTTTTTTCAGAAATGCATTAAGTGCTCCCAAATAGGCATTGAAATCCAGTATCTAGATCTTTAGAATTTTTTATTTAAAAATTTTTAACTGTCTATTTGAAATACTTCCAGACTTACAAAGTAAGTAGCAAAATAGTACAAAAAAATCCAATATACCCTTCACCTGGCTTCCCCAAATGTTAACATCTTACGTAAGCTTAGTATAACGATCCAAGCCAGGAAATTAACATAGGATACTATAACCCATCTATAGATCTTATTAAAATTTTTCCAATTTTCTCACTAATATCTATTTTTCTGATCTAGAATACAATCCAAAGTCTTGTATTGCATTTAGTTGTCCTGACTTCTTTGTCTCCTCTAATTTGGGCCAATTTCCCAGTTTTTCTGTATCTCTTATGACCTTAACACTTGTGAAGAATACCAGTCAGTTGTGTAAAATCTCCCTCAATTTGAGATTATCTGTTTTCTTCATATCAAATTCAGATTATACATTTTTGGCAAAAATATCACAATAGTGATATTGTGTCCTTTTCAGTGCATCATACTGGGAAGAACACAATATTGATACATCTCACTCTTGGTGATGTTAGTTTTGATCACTTGGTTAAGGTAGTGTCTGCCACTGTAAATAGACTGTTATTCCCTCTGAAATTAAAAAGCGTGTTGTGGAGAGATACTTCAAGATAAGATAAACATACTGGTTTTCATCATACCTACTTGTTATCTTTGAATTTTTTTCATAGTTGCTTAGTAGCAGTTTTACTTTAATATATTCAAAAATTCTATTTTGGTAAGAAATCCCCATTATGTCTTTATGAATTAAGAGTTAATAAATACAAAATGAAATGTCAAGAATTAGTGAAGGGGATCACAAGGTACAAACTTCCATTTATAAAATACGTAAGTCATAGGCATGTGATGCACAGCATGGTGACTATAGCCAATAGTACTGTATCTTGGGGCGCCTGGGTGGCTCATTTGGTTGAGTGCCTGCCTTCAGCTCAGGTCATGATTCCAGGGCCCTGGAATCGAGCCCCACATTGGGCTTCCTGCTCGGTGGGAAGTCTACTTCTCCCTCTCCCCCCGCTCATGCTCTCTCTCAGTATCTCTCTCTCTCAAATACATAAATAAAATCTTTAGAAAAATAATACTGTATGGTATATTTGAAAGTTGCTAAAAGAGTAGTCTTAAAAGTTCTCATCACAAGAAAAAAATTAGAACTATGTATTCTTGACAGATGTTAACTAGAGCTATGGTGGAGATCATTTTACAATACACACAAATATCAAATCGTTATATTGTACACCTGAAAGCAATACAATGTTAAATGTCAATTATACTGCAATTAAAAAAATAGTAGTAACACTGTTTGTTGAGGATGCTTTTATTTCAAAAAGAAAAATATGACAATATCTTTGGATTTTTACAACTAAAAATATTAGTAGATGAATGAAATCAAAGAACTAAATAAATGGAGAGATATTCCATGTTCATGGATAGGAAGGTTCAATATTGTTAAGACATTAGTTCTTTCCAATTTGTTCTAGAGAATCACTGTAATCCCAGTCAAAATCCCAGCAACTTACTTTGTGAATATTGACAATCTGATAGAATGGCACAAGACCCAGAATAGCCAACACAATGTTGAAGGAGAAGAACAAAGTTGAGGGACTGATGCTACCCAACTTTAAGACCTACTATAAAGCTACAGGAATTTAGACAGTGTGCTATTGGAGAAAGAACTGACAAATAAATCAATGGAACAAAATGGAGAGCCTGGACATAGACCCACATAAATGTGGATAACTGACCTTTGACAAAGAAGCAAAGTAATCCAATGAAGCAAAGATAGACTTTTCAACAAATGCTGCTGGAGCAACTGGGCATCCACATGCAAAAAACTGAGTCTAGACATTGACATTACAACCTTCACAAAAATTAACTCAAAAGGGATCACAGAATTAAATGTAAAATGAAAAACTATAAAAATCTTAGAAGATAACATAGGAAAAAACCTAGATGACTTTGAGTATAGAGGTGACTTTTTAGATAAAACACCAAAGGCACAATTCATCAAAGAAATCATTGATAAACTGAACCTCATTAAAATTAAAAATTGCTCTACAAAGATAATGCCAAGAGAGTAATAAGACAAGCCACAAACTGAGAGAAAATATTTTCAAAAGACACAACTGATACATGTCCAAATATATAAAGAACTCTTAGAATTCAACAATAAGAAAACAAACAACTCTATTAAAAAAAATGGGCCAGAGATAGCAGACATCTCTGAAGATATACAGATGACAAATAAGGATATAAGCAGATGCTCCACACCATATGTCATCAGGGAAATGTAAATGAAATAACAATGAGATACCACTATCTACCTATGAGAATGGCCAAAATTCAGAAAACTGAAAACACCACATCCTGGCCGGAATGTAGAGCAACAGGGACTCTCATTCATTGCTGGTGGGAATGCAAAATGGTAGGGCCACTTTGAAAGAGAGTCTGGCAATTTCTTAGAAAACTAAACGTACTCTTACTATGTGATCCAGCAATCATGCTTCTTGGTATTTACCCAAGGAGTTGAAAAGTTATGTCCACTTAAACAGACAACTGCACCCAGGTGTTTATAGCAGCTTCATTCATAATTACTAAAACTTGGAAGCAGCCAAGATGTCCATCAGTCAGTGAATGGATAAGTAAACCATGGTGTATCCAGACAATGCTAAAAAGAAATGAACTATCAAGCCATGAGAAGACAGTAAGGAAACTTAAAAGTATATTACTCAGTGAAAGAAATCAATTTGAAAAGGCTGCATACTGTATGACTCCAACTATATACCATTCTGGAAAAGGCACAACTATGGAGACAGTAAAATAATCAGAGGTTTCTTGGTGTTAGAGGATGGAGAGGGATGAATAGTCTGAGCACAGACTTTTAGGGAGTGAAGCTATTTTGTATGATACCATAAGGATGAATACATGTCATTTCACATTTGTCTAAACCCACAGAACGCACAATGCCAAGAATGAACCCTAATGTACATTGTGGACTTTGGGTGATTGCGATGTGTGTACCACTCTACAGGAGGAGGGTGATAATAGGGGGGCTGTGCATGTGTGGGGTAGGAAGTGCATGGGTAATCTCTGTACGTTCCTCTCAATTTTGCTCTGAACTTACAACTTCTCTAAAAAAAAATCAATTCATGATGAAAAAAGTAATATGTAATATTCTTTTAAAGATATGTCAAAAATTAAGAATATAAGGTTGAGAATAAAGAGCTTTGCGGTCTAGATCCCATTTTGTCATTGTTACTATTGGTCTTTGTTCTACTGACATCAGTGCTATAGTCTATGGTCTTTGGCACTTTCTTAGAATCTTTTCTTGGGTGAAAAAAGAATCCAACATATGATACGTGAACAAGGATGCTATTTCAAAAATTCATTGAATGAAGCACATTTACTTATATATGGTTAGAGCCAGTCTCTTTTCTCCCTTCTTTCATAACACTTATTGAAGCTTACTGTATGCCAGGCACAGATATAAAAAAGTGAATAAAACATAGTCCTGATCTCAAGAGAGGCTATGTTAGGTATAACAGGATGGCATATATTTAGATCGGGTCCTGGGAGTGTTTGTTGGTTGGGTTTGGGCTAAGACCCCTTTATCCTGAAACCACCAGGTGAAAATCAAGGTGCAGTGTTGTGTTACAAAGGATTGAGGAGAAATCAGTATGAAGACTGAAATTTGACAGAAACAATGCTTAATGAAGGGGGCTCAGATTCATCTATCTTGCCTTTCTAGGTTTTGCTGCTGTGTGATTCAGAATAAGAGCTAATAGCTACCAGTTTTTACAAAGGAAAATTTCAGATGCACTGAACGTGAATGTGATGGAGTGGGTGACCTTTGAGAGACACTGAAAAATCCCCAGCATGGCTGCTTGCTGAGAACCAGTGCCAAGGCGAGAAGCCAGAAGATGACCCTCTTTTAAGTCTGACCATGATTGGAGGTTTGCTCTTCTCTACTTAATCCTGAATCATTTGGGAAAGGGCAAGCCTTCAACATACCTTATGCCTTTAAATAGGCGCATGAGAGGGTCTCATAACCTGTAAACTTTATGACATTATTAAAGTATGCCAACTTTTAACCAGTAAATGATGGATCTTTTTACCATTTGTGATTTAAATAATTCTCCAAATCCCTCATTTCCCAGAATTTCTAAAAAGAATTTTAGGCATCTCTTCACGCCTTTTTAGAGCATCATTAAAAAATTCTTTGTATTGTGGTAAAATATATAAGCGCATCACTTTTACAACAACTGAAGAGGTCAATTCATCCCATAAAATGATGAATAATGAAAAAGCTGAAATAATGCTTTCATTAGATAGATGTGCAGTAATATTTCTAACAGGGAACTCTTCATGGAGAAAAAGTTTATAGAAACAGGAAAAAAATAAGTAAGGATAGCTGTAAAAAATCGAATGGAATAATAAGTATTTGTTTTGAAAATGGAGATTCTATATTTCCTGGATTTCTTCTGACTACATAAGAGAATGGAAAAAGGAAATATACCACTCGTTTTACTCTACTGAGCTACACATCCGTTAGGTCATTTATGGGGATAATAATGCATATTCTTGGCCATTTCAGCTTCCTCTGCCTCTTTATTCTGATTCGATCATCCCCTTCAGCTGTTTTTATTAGAAGGTTGAATAGACCTGGATTGGAGATCAATAAAAATAATGATGGCCAGTTCAATGACTCACACGGATTTCACTGCCAAGGCTTCATGAAAAAAGCTCTGACTTCCTGTGAATCCCATTATCCCCAGCTCTCTGAGTCCCCTTTGAGAAGCACGTTCTTCTTCACAAGGCAGCTCAGGGCACCCCACTTGCTGTTGAGCAGGTTAGCAGTTGCTGGATGGGGAAGAGCTGCCCTTTCCCCCCACTGTTTCACCGTGCTATATGCTTAGTATCCCATGAAAAAGACAGCAAGTAGGCCAATCATCAGACATTGCGAATTTAGTTCCTTCCAAGTCTCTGGGTAGATAATCGTACTGTTAGCTATTGGAAATCTGATACTCCTTATAAGCGTTTATTAATAGCAGGGCGGTCTTGCTTGCTCAAAAACAGTAAAAAGCTCTTTATAACATGTTTCAATTTAATACAAACCAACACTTATAGGAAAGTTAGATGTAATTCAACTCCATTAGTAAAATGACAGGCTATTTACAAGTAAAATACTCAAATCAACTGAGGTCTAATAATTCTCCCAATCCTTCCTCATCCATTCTCCTTGTAATGTCTTTTTTGAACACTATTCAAAAAATATGACTAATTGGTCTGATTCTAACAATGTTAAATCTTTCCATCTTGTTTCCTTAAGAAACATTTGGCTATACTTTAAAAATTTAATCTGAAGCCACAAGAAAAATGATTATTGGTTACCAAGTAGGATTTTACAGGGTAAATGCTCACGTTTGCTACATGGTCAGTGGCAACACTAGAAAGAAATAGCCCAGGTAGAAATATGAATGTGTTCACCAGATCATCAACAACCATAAGAAGCCCCCAACTCCATCCTCCACATTTTGTCTGTGAGCCAAGGAAGTGGGTGTGGCTAAGCAGAGTTGATGCCCTTGAGTGAAGAAAGGAGCAAAGAAGTAGAGAGAAGATACTTTTTTTGGTGGTAGGAATGAGCCTTCTGTGGGGCACGTGAGAACAGTTTCTGTCCCCCTCGGGCTTACCACAGGTGCTTCCAAAGTTGCTTATAATAACTGGGGTGAGGAGGCTGGGTCTTATGAGGGCAGTGGCCACTTCCTTAAGCTGCCACAGGAGGGGAGCTGTGGCAGGGTGGCTCTTCTTGCTACAGTAGACAATGACCTTGACTTCCTGCTAGTGTCCAGCGTCAGCTGCATTCACATTGTTTTAATACATACCTGTTCTAGAAGTGGATTTGAGTGCTCTTATTTTGGGAAGTTTATTTACCAGCCAGATATGGTGAAGGCTTCTAATTTAATCTAGAGATTGTGATGAATAAGAAGCCCAGAAAGACTACATGAAAGAAAGTATTCACAGCAGGAAAAAATGGTGAGTGAAGGAAAGGGTGTACTATTGTAAAGCATGGCCCTGTTGAAGGCCTTTTTGGGGTAGAGCTAGCCTGACATTCTGTTTTTGTTTTTGTTTTTTTTAAGATTTTGTTTATTTGAGAGAGAGAGAGAGAACAAGCAGGGAGTCCGATGCAGGGCTCGATCTCAGGACCCTGAGATCATGACCTGAGCCGAAGGCAGATGCTTAACTGACTGAGCCACCCAGGCGCCCCCTATTCTGACGTTCTTAAATAAAAGTGCAAAGTGAGAAAAGAATGCAGAAATTGTGCACACTGTAATCATGACTCCAGAAAATAAATTTGTGCATATTACTATGACTGGGAAGAAACACAATAGAATGTTAAAAATGTCATTTCTGCATGGTAGGGAATATGGATGAATTTGTCTTCCTTTCACTTTTTCTTATTTCCAACACTTTCTATAATAAGCTTGAATATCTTTCCATAATGAAACATAATGAATAAACTAAGACACACACACACACACACACACACACACACACACACATGCTGAAAATATATTTTAAAGAGGATTTTAAACCATCCTAACTGCTGAGTTTATGTGGAGCCTGCAATTCCCACTATAATCCCATTTTTGGTTGAAAGCAACCTTCAGGAGGTTCTCATTTTAAAATATGAAAGACTACACAGTAGAGGGTAACATTAATCCATTAATACCTCAGAATGAGAAATGCATCTGATTTTCTAGCCCTGAGGACGGCAGAGAGCATGAACTTACAGGCATGGAGGAACACAAGCGGGTCTTGATGAAGAAAAGTCCGGGTCTTGGAAATTCTGGTCCTGTGGAGGGCACAGATCCTGAGGTAAATGTCTGAGAGGAAGTGGCACTGAAGGCTTTTTGCAAGGAGGGAAAGCTGGTCTGGCCCATGGGGAGGGTTAAGGAGACTGAGGTGGGGGAAATGGCAACAACAAACTTGCTTTACGTTTTGCCCATGCCTCATGGTGCAACAAACACGCTTGTTCATTAATCTCTGTGCAGGTGTCTGTTTTCTTTGGGATCAATCCCTGGAAGTAAAAATACCGTTATCAAAGGGTAAGGATAATCTAAGACTTCTGATAGCCCGTTTTGAGTCCATTCTAGATGAAAAGCATTGTTGACCATGTGCCAGATTGGGAGCACCTGGTCCTAAAGAATTTCCAGGAGACCTCACACAAAAAGGAAAAGCCAGGCTCGCTGCCTAGGACCTCTTTGCTGACTTTTCTGAAAGGAAAAGCTAAATTCCTTTTTGGGTGAATGTTAGGACTTTCAGGGGGACTTAAACAGGTGGACAGGAAGCGATTTGGAAGGCACTTGTTCCGAGGAGCCGCTGAAGCCACCTCGACGTGACAGCGAGACACACCATGGCCAGGGCTCAAGCCATCAGCTCGGGCTCTCAGTGGCTGTGTCTGTTCTAGCAGACCTCTTTGTTTACAGCAGTCAAATAGACTGTCTACCAGGGATCAAATTAACTGAAAATAAGCTCTGGAAGGCTGACAGCTTTAATTGTCATTTAATAGACCCATTTCCTAAACTCCCTAATATCTTGTGTTGATTGTGATTGTCGAGGGTCCCGTGAGTAAATCTAATTTAAATTGATGCTTAATTTGGCCAGGATTGAAGAACGACTGGGTGGCAATTGTGGAACAAAACTGGGTAGAATTTCCTTTCATCTGTTGGTGGTTAAAGCATTTGAACTTTAATACTTAAAGTACAGCCCATCTGGAATCCTTAAATGAAAGTTTAATTCTCCAAGAAAGGATTTGAAGGTCTCTTTGTCTTGCACTGAAGGTTTTAAAAGGCAGTCCGTAATTAATAAATGAGATCATCGGCAAAATAAAATTCTTTTTAAACCGGACTTTAATAGGCTCTTATCTCAACCTTGGCTTAGTAGTGTTTAGGATGAAAGGATGCTGGTTATTTGTATGACCTCTGGGAGACCTATGATGATTGGGCGGGAAAAGAAATTATAATCCTTCAGCCATTCATGCCTGGAAGATTACTTTCAATAGGCACATAAATTATCCATGTCATGCTTTCCTTTGGGGGAATGTTTGGAGGCTATTACAATAACCAGAAAGTATATAATGGATCAATATTTGCTGCACTAGTCTTTTGTGGTTGTTGTTCCTTTTTTCCCCTCATTCTCTATTAGGGTCATCCTTGTCAGTGAAAAAAAAAAAAGTCTGGATATATGTTCTTCACATAAGGCATTTCTCTGCTTTTCCCTGAACCATCTTTTATAACAGATGCCAGACACACTTTATACCATGTGAGGTTCTCCTTAAACCTTCACATGAGATTGGGTCCTGCCACATAAATTAGTAGAGCTTCTCTGACACCTACTTAAGGATTATGTCCTGTTTATTGCCAGCAATCCAAAAGCAGGTTCATTGCAAATATGAGTCAGACAGGAGACACCACAGTATACTCCCACTGATAGCCTTCAGGTTATTTCTCCGAACTTTGAGAAAAGGAAGTACTTTGGCTATACCAGAAGGTGAGAAATATTGTCTCTGGGTCCCTAACACATATTTATACCTCCAAAATTCTTAGATATAATAGTTACATGGAAAAAGTCACTGTCAGTAGAAAATTTTTTTGAAGACTGATGAAGTGGTACAGTCTCCAAAACCTGGAGTTAATAAACTATCCTGTGTTATAAGACAAGGACGATATAGTAGGAAAAAGAAGTCAATAGGTGGTATCTGATATGAAAGATAAAATGAGTTTCTAGGTAATAGCTCAGATTTTGGGTAAATGCTTGCCTTTTTTTTTTTTTTTCTAATTCTGTCTGGACTTTACCATAAGCTCTTTCACAAAGTGGCAGTTGTGATTTAAATATAAAACCAACAGAATTTGCTGTAATGAAATTTCTCGCCCTCGTATTTGCTGATTGAATAAGAGGCTAATATATAAAAGAACATGTTTCATTTTTTCTTATGTAAATAGAAGATGTAGAAAATAATGTGAATCTGAAATAATTAAAACACATTTAGACTTCTGAAAAAAAAACAAACCCTTAATATAGACCTATAGTTGGGAAAGATATCCGAGTTTCTTTTTCCAAGATTCAAAAGCAAGGCCATGAGCTGGAGATATTTGCTCATTTGAAGTAAATTGCCTTGACAGGGCATAAGAGAGAGAAGAGCACTGAGATAATTGGGTTCAAAACAAGTGTTTGCAGAATGGAGACGGGAAGTTTTTGCACAGATTAAGGGATGTGTAAATGAATGATTGTGTTAAAGGTTGTACCCCAGAAAAGAGACAAGGAGGGATCATAATTCAATAGAACATAAAAGAGGAGAGAGTATTCGGATACCTATTCGCTGAACACAACTACCTACGGTGTGCATAGCTGAGCATTTGGGGTGATTCGGGGGCATGTTGCAGCGGGCACCATCGTGGGAGCCCCGTCTACAACCCCTCAGCTTCTCGGAAGGCCACCTGCAGCTTTGGGGGGCACTTCCCAACCACACCAAGGACTTTCTCCCTCAAGCATCTGGGTCTTTCTGCCAGAGGATGTTCTCTGGCTATCCTGCTTGTGTACCTTCCAGGCCAGAAGTTCTGGGGAGTTCAGAAAATCTCAGACATAAGCCTCAAACAGTGTGGGATAGGAGTTGGTGGATAACTGTTCCTTGGTGGGACAATTCGGGGATGGATGTGAAATGCAGTATTTCAGGAAGTCCCCAGCTGGAGTGAGGCACATTTGCCCACGATGGTAATGCGCTTGCTTAAAGTCCCTTCATGTGCCTTTTTCTTTTCCTCACCTCGCTTCCCCAGAGCTATACTCTGCTTCTTTGGATCACTTCCTGAATAAACTACTTGTACCCGGATTTTTCCTTAAGCTCTGCACTGGAGAGAATCCAAACTAAGATATATGCCGAATAGAGGTTTGGCAAAGAAAAATAGGGGGACAGTGTTATTTAAAAATACTGGGGTTTTTTTGAAAAGTATAGAATTATTGAATCATTATGTTGTACACCTGAAACTAATATAATACAATGTTAACTATACTGGAGAAAAAAATTGATTTTTTTAAAAATTTGCATTTTGAAGCACAGAGTCTAGTGGGAATTGAGGATATTTTGATGGAAGAAAGTGAGGGAAGGTTCCAAGGAGGAACATTTGAGGGAAGTAGCAAGATTTACTCCCAGACTAGTTATGATATGTCGTTGAGTGGGAGGTTGGGGTGGAATGTGGCTGTCAGCTTTGGGGATGGTCACAATGTTTGTTTCATCTGCAATGATTGACAAGGGAACTAGGAAGAAAATATTTTGGGGAAAACCCCATAAGGAATAAATGTGTTTAGCATGTGAAGTCCTTAGGATTCCAGGTGTTTGCCCTCAGCTTGTCATTCTTCCATACAGGAGTGGGAAACACGGTCATGTTCATCCACAGCTACATTTTTTTCTTTCTCTTTAGAAAAAGACAAAGGTGGGGAAATGAAGGCAAAGAGATGCTAATGTACTCAGGGCTAAATGACCCCAGAGTGTGCCGTGTGTGTGTGTGTGTGTGTGTGTGTGTGTGTGTGTGTGTGTGTGTGTATGTTGTCTGCTTGCTTCAAACATCTCAAGAAACAAACAAAAAAATGCCTTAATACAGAATAACACCTGCTCTATAGCTCAAGTTGACAAGGATACATTAGAGCTGTTTATTCTTATAAGCATCTTAATGTAGTTGGATCCTCTTGGCATCCAATGATATCCATTAACCTAGGCTGTTTTTGAAACTGATGATACAGTCCTGTTTCATATTTTAAAACTCATATCATATTTTAAAACTCTTTCCCCCCTCAAGATTTTGATAAATTTATATAGTTCTAGTTTGGATTAATAGGAAGTTTACCTTTCTGGAGTTTGTAACCCACAGAGCTGAGGTCTGCTCTCAAGGTTATGAGTTGAGTTATGAGATGACAGAATGACAACAGTAAAATGGAAGTGATTTTCCCAACCAGCCTCTCTCACCATCTGATGTGTGGAATTTTTTCCAGCTTTCGCAGCTGAGGCATTGCTAATTGTTGAATTTGCATTAAGATTGTAAGCTCTGGCAAGCCTGAAATTCATTTTGGCTCATTTCCTCAGCCTCATTCCACGAATAGTATCTCCAGCCCCAAAAGCTAAGGCCAAGGGAGAAAGATCCTGAGTAGTGTAAGGCGTAACTCTGGTCTTTTTCTTATTGTAGAAAGATGCTTTTGATAGCAGTGAGAAAGAATTCTAAAAATTAGAACATGTTCCCTTAGCAATACCTTTTATGTGTCATTGTAGACCAAAGTCCTTCACATTCTGTGGAGGAGGGACTGCGTTTTTCCATAGCAGGGCATTTTGGGTGGAGGGAGGATTAGTTCTTTTGGGGGAATTTTGATCATTTCTTTCTAGCTTCTTTCCGTTCTAGCAACACCTCAGAGATGGTGGCTATGTGGGAGGTCGATCTATGTTTAAATCAACACTGATTCAACAATATATTTAAGACTTTCTTCAGAATTCATCATGTGGTGACAGCAGAAACAATTTCAAGGATAAATGAACATTTTTTGAGGATGGGGATTTTTTTTGATGCTAAAAATACTACATTAAATTAATTTGCTTCTCTTGAGTTATAAAGAGCTAATGTAGACAGGTTTAAATGGCATGATGTTTTCCTTCCCATGAGTTCAGTTGATTTTACTAAAAGTGGGGTCAGGATGTCATAGGGAGGAGTAACACTGCAAACCCACTCCCAGTTCTTCTTACTAAACATTGCAGTCATTTTCTTAACAGCAATTAGGATAAGTAACAATTTTTCCATCTTAAAGTTAGCTTTTATGAGCATTTATCTCTATTCAGAGATTTGATAAACACATCCAAGCTCAACTACCGTCATCGATCATAATATAAAATTTGATCTTTTCTCCTTTGCATTTTTCCTAGACTGATGAACCATTATTATTTTATTTTCTTAGTGAATGAAGTGTCTTTAGCTATCAAATTGGCAAATAATCCTATTTAATAGCCAAGATAAGAACAAAGGAAAAGATAAAAACAAGACAAACCATGCGCTCTTCCAAATGAGAAACTCAATAAAATATGGTTGGTTAAATGGATTCTGGGAGAAGAGAAATTTGAGACAAATAAACCACTGATTTATTACGTGTTTTGAATTTCGAATTGCTTTGGGATAATATGGATGCAAATATAAACAACTGGGACAGCTCAGTGCTTATAATATTTGTATATAAACAGGAAGAGAAATGGCCATACTAGGGTTATTTATTTCTGGATGAAGAGAGCAGAAAATGACACTAAGACCTTGTGATCAGCTTGTGCGGATGCTTCAGTTTTTAGTATATTTATATTGAAGGAAAAAGATTGAATGTGTAGACAGAGCTTGAAGAATTCAGATTGGAAGCAGAACTGAAGAGTGGAGGTAGAAAATAATAAAAGATGATGTTACAGATTATTCATTGTTTTGAGAGGAATCACCCCACAACATAGTGACTTCAACAACAATTGTTTTATGTATCATCTCTCATAACTTGTGTGGGTTGGAAATTCAGGAAGGACTCGGCTGGGTGCTGCTGGCTTGGGATCTCTCATGTGATTACAGCCAACAGTGGTTGGAGCTGAAACAATGATGGAAACAGGGCTGGAGTAGCTTGAGCCATGGCTGGACATCTCTCATGATGCAGTTGCAGTTCTTCTCCATAGGATCTGTTGCCATGGGCTGGTTTGGGCTGGTGTACCCCTTGAAGTTTCAAAGCAGTTAAGCAGCTTATGTGGTGGCTTAGGGGGTCTAAGGCCAGTGCCCTAATGAGCAAGCAAAAAATGTCAATGTTTATGACTTAGTCTCAGAGATCTCTGTCAGTTCTCCCACATTCTACTAGTTACCAGTAAGTCCCAAACTTGCCCACACTTCAAGGAAGAAGAAATAGAATCCATCTCTTGATGGAGTGTCAAACTTCTAGGAGAACACTGGAACAGGAGATACTCTTCTATCTACCTTTGGGAAGTAAAGTCTGGCACAAATGGCCAGGTAAAGGCAAAAAAAAAAAAATTGTGGCATGCTCTTTGTGTGTCACATCCCTTCCACTCAGCCTCCATTCTTTTTTATTTATTTATTTATTTTTTATATCAGCCTCCATTCTTGACCTCTTCTGCCCCTATCCCTTTTGATCCCAACCTGCTTTGAGTTGTTTGCATTTTCCCAGTTATGAAGTTGTGGATCCAAATCTGGAAGCTGTGGCTCCTGGCTCTTCCTGGATTTGTGTCCTTCCTAAGTTGGGTATCAGCTCCCTGTATGGGGTCCGCTTCTGCCACCTTTTGTCTGCGTGTTTTGTGTGAGCACTTGCTGTCTTAGCCCCTGTTGCCAATGGATCTCATCCGTTTTCCCACACTGCTGGGTCAGTCCCTGTGCCTCAGTGAACACCATGGGAAATTCACGAGAATGGGAGGACAGTATTGACTTAGGACTGGAGAAAGACATTGTAGTTTTTGCATCTTGTACCAGCTACATCTTTAAGGAGTTAGTGAAGACAAAGCTAAAAAAACAGCCAAAGTTGTTGGGGCTATAAGTACCTTAAAGATCATATCTTCCAACCTACATTTTACAAGCGAGGGAATTGAAGTCCAGCGAGATCTACTGATTTTCTCACGAACACTACTAAGCACTTGAATTAAGGTCTCCTGACTTCTGTGTAGGGACCCATAGAAAAAGTTTTACGTGCACCAAACACAGTCATTAGCAACACACATTTAATTTTGCTTTTTACTGTTGTTGTTTTTGAAAGTAACTGTCAATAAGCATTCAAATACCTTTGTTTACATTTTTTAACCTTCCAAAGAAATAATACTCTTGGTATTTAAAATACAAGAACCACGTAGGTACTTTGGAATGATGGAAGCAGATGCTTTCATCTTGGCCTGACTCTGCAAGGGACCCAAGAGCACCTGCTCACCTTGTAGTCCCTCATCCTTAGACTCCTCTGTCTGCTCTCAAATTTACCTGGTACCTGGGGCTTGACAGAGATCAATTGTGATCAACACTGGTGATGAATTCTCATCCTGCTCCCTCAGACAAACTTACTTCTGAGCCACAGCCAAAATTTGGGACATTTTGGAGAATTAAACTTTGGTCAAATGATTCTTTACTGCATCTCCAGTGTCCAGATCTCTAGTGGGGAAAGGCTGTGGGGAAAGAGTAAGCTGCTAGAGAATTCTAGAAGAACCTTCTCTCCTACTCCTTGGGCTTTTCAAAGTAGAGACGTATAAAAGATGGCCAAGTGGTTCCTTGGGTAATATATAATTCACTGTCCTCAGAAGAGTCAATGAGATGCTGGTAATATATTTAAATGTCAGACAGTTAAAAGTCAGTTACTGATTGGAGCGACAGCAGATTGTAATAGAGCACAGCATTTTGGAATCAGAGCCCCAGGGACCCAATATTAGCTATACCACCTAATAGCTGGAAGAGCTTGGCAACATGGTTTTCTTTTTTGTTTTAGGTTTCTAGCCTACACAGCAAAACCATGCCTGTTATGGACTGAATTGTATCTCCTCCTCCCTTAACTCATATGTTGAAGTCCTAATCCCCAGTACTTCAGAATGTGACTGTATATGAAGATAAGTTCTTTAAAAAGGTAATCAAGGTAAGGGGTGCCTGGGTGGCTCAGTAGGTTAAGGTCTGACTCCTGGTTTCCGCTCAGGGTTGTGAGATGGAACCCCTTGTGGGGTTCCGTGCTCATCGGGGAGTGTGCTTGGGGATTCTCTCTCTCCCTCTGCCCCTCTCCTCCCCCCAGCTTGCACAAGCACAAGCATGCTCTCTCTCTCTAGAATAAATGAATAAATCTTTAAAAAAAAAAGGCAATCAAGTTGACGTGAGGTCATATGGGTGGCTGTAATCCAATATGACTATCGTCCTTATAAGGAGAGGAGATCAGGACAGAAATACACATAAAGGGAAGACCTTGTGAAGACACCTGGGAAGATAACAATCTACAAGCCAAGGAGAGAAACCTTAGAAGAAACCAACTATGCTAGCACCTTGTTCTTAGATGTCTAGCATTCAAAACTGTGAGAAAATTAATATCCTTCATTTAAGCCACCCGGTCTGTGAAACTTTGTTACGGCAACCCTAGCAAATTGATACAATGCCTTTTGAAAGATTTTAAAATTTTAAATAAATATACAATTATTACTCAAATAATATTAATAGCTACTGTCCTCCAACACTTTGAGTCTGAAGAAATTTGAGACCTGGGGAATTAGGCAGATCCAAAAACTACCCAAAAAGCTATGGAGATTTCTCTAAGACTCCAATAATCAGTTTGTCAAAAGGGCATTTCTTACCCTGGGCTCATTTAATAACAAGATGTGATGGAAACTGAGGCATTTTCTAGGTCTGGTCATGTTCTAGACTGTGTCAAGAAACTCAGAAGGAAGGAAAAAAGGAAGCTTTGTTCCATGCTCATACTAATGGCTACCTTCCAGTCCAGAAAGAGAATCCCCTTCCGGCCACTCAGAATCCCCAAATGTAGCTGAATTGGTGGTCAATTTCTAAGAAAGAATCTGAGTCATGGGAGGAAAATGTGGTTTTATTTAGAAAAAAGGAATCACCTTGGGCTTCATAAGGTGCAGAAAAAAAAATGCACTGAATTCTGGATGCTTATTTTTATTTGCATTGGATAGAAGTAATTTTTCTAGTCTATACTTTTCAACTCAATGTTTATTTAGTCAAGCTCCTGGAGAACTGGTCACTGTGCTGGGAGCATTATGGGGTAGACTGAATACACAGAAAGTCATGAGCCCTTCTTTTTGCAGTTGATATAACATAATTTATGTGAGACAGGCTGACAGCTGCCCAGCAAGCATGGAGCAAATGAGTTTGCAAGGAAAAAAGAAAAACATGTAAGGTAAAGTTGGGAGAAAATTTTTGTACTTTTGTCTTTTAGTTTGAGAAGGCATCTTCTTAGGGTCTGTATAGGGGACTCAGTCATTTCTACTAAAAAGATTCAGAATTCCTGTATAAGGCTTCCACACAGATTTTAATTTAGTAACCTCTTCTTCCTTCCTTCTCCCCACTAAACCGTGGTATATTTTCTTTGTACAAGTTTTTATGAGCTGTGGCCCCAGCAAGAGAATTGTAATTAGAACCTTGGAAAATTAGATTATGAACTTGCAAGCTGAGTGGAAAAAGAAAAAATTCTTAAGTAACTTTTGTGCGACACCTCGATTTGTAATTCAGTTTAAAAAAAAAACACAACACAAAACTATAAGGATTAAAGCTCTTGGTTTGATAGTAATGAGCAACATAAAAATTATAGTGAATCAGAACAAGTTATCATCAGTGGAGTACTTTGATCAACCTAAGATGAAAGGCAATTTGTAACTATAAATGGTTCCTTTTTAATCATATTAATTGTGTTGCTCTCTTGTGGGGGTGAAAGCTGAAGCATCTGAATTTCAGGCTAGGTAATGATAGTAAACATTACCGAAGGAACAATTATCCTGCAGGGCTTGTCAGAGCGTTTCATTTCTATCACTTACAGAAGCAATCATTTCTTTAGGAATTTTATCCCTAATTTCATTTTCTATAGAAAAAGATGAGTTAAAAGTGTTTTCAGAGAAGGCGGCAGAGATCCAAAAACTGAGTGCGCAAGTTAGAATTCAGTGAAGTCAGGGTGAAGGCGAAATATGCAGAGAAATCGGGCCGGGGAGCGTAACCGTGGCCATGGCGCAGGCGCGGGAGACAATCAGACGGGACTCCCAGGGGCTGGACATGGCGCTTCTCTTATTGGTGGCTGCGCCTGAGGCGATTACCCCTTCTGCCGAGGAAATGCTGTTATCAACTTCTTTTCCTTTGTCCCTTATCTCTCCCCACACAATGAGGAAGAACAGTCTGGTAATTGATGTTTGTGGCTTCAGAAGACCCTCTGTTCTCTTAGTCCATGTACCAAATGCCTGGATACAGATCTTCTGGGAGTTCCTAGGGTCTAAGGGTGCCGACCCACCTTGAAATGGCTTAGGAAGAGTGGGCCCTGGCCTAGATCAAACACACCTACTGAGCAATGACACACCAGTGGGAATAGCTAAGAGGTCCAATGGACCAGTGCTGGTGTTTATATTTCTTTTGGATTTCTATTAGCAGGGAAGCCCCTTTGAGTTCTGGTAGTTGTGTGCACAAAGGCTATTAGGGTTGACTTAGCCCAGATTGGTATTGGTATCAATAAACCAATGCTTCACTGAAGACTAGTTGGTACCTAGCCTGATATACTGCCCCCTAGCACATCTGCTGGAGAGCAGGATGGTAGAAGAGTAGACAGTGTAAATCATGTTATAAGTACCTTGGACAAGCACGTGAATATAACTTTCCCAGGGAGATGGGGCGGGGGGGGGGGTCTTACTGAAAATGGGGCTACACTGATGAGTTTGAATTCGTTAGCCAGCTTTCTGGGGCACATGCCGTGAGATTGTTAACCCATTTTTTGGTATTGTTGCTTTACTCTTATGACAACAGAAGTATATGTCATTTTATTAAAACATTGAGGAAATAAAGATAAACAAAAATAAAATGACAAGAGTGGACTGAAAATCTAAAGATAATGACAATTAACATGTGATTGCCCATTCTTCTCATCTCTTTTCTTTGCAGGTACATTTATAAATACACACAGAGTAAACACACATTTACCAAAATGTGATAATTTTATTATAAATATTGTCATCACTAAAGGTTGCATAGTAGCCCTTTCTAAGATGGTACCATAATTTTTTAAAACAAGACCCAATGTTGTACATTTCGACTCTTTCCGACTTTCTCCTAGCATAAACCACACTGTCCTGAACCTTCTGTAACAATTGCATGCATACATCCATTATGAATTCCTTGGGATAAATCTCTTAAGGACTTTAAGAACTTCTGGTACATGTAGCCAAACTGCTATCGTAAAAAGTTGTGTTCATTCATCATACATTCAACACACATTTACTAAATGGGCATTCAGTTTATGGCCAAGATCGTGCTATGAAATGGACATGTAAGCAGTGAATAAGATGACACAAATCATGTTCTCATAGAGATGACCATTACAAATATAGCCAGCAGTGTTGAAAGTCACACAAGGGGAAGCCCAGGGGCGACTGAAACTTCTAGGAGGAGAATCACACCAGCATCCCTGAGCAGTGTTTGGGTGTGCCTGTATCCCTGAGTCCTTGCTCATATACCCTAACATTTTGCTTGCATTTTATATTAAAGTAAACAAAAACTAGAATCATGGGTAGAACTGTGCTGTGTGTTTGTATGCCTGTATAGTCCAAACATAAGGCATGATAAAATCTTTTATGATCCCTTCCAGCTTATGAAGAAATATTTAAATGTAATACATTGTATCAGCAACCTGGGGAAGGAATAGCTCTGTAACCTTACAGAGCTGAGCCATTTTCTCTCAATACTGTGAAGGCGATCTCACTTCTTTCTGACAGAATTAATCACCTGCCTGTTGGTGGGTGGCTTTTGAGCACCCTTCTCTTAGGGATCATAATGAATTCATTGTATTTTTCTTTTCCTTTTTTTACAAGTATCTGTTTCTTTTTCTAGATCATGAGTAACTCAGTGGTGGGAGATAAGTCATAGTCAAGAGTTCCTAGATTGTTGACTAATTGACTGAGTGACTGAATGAATGTCACTAGACTGTTTTACTACCACCTGATGGCATTAGTTAGGACGCTGGGTTTATGTTATAAAACTCAAATTGCTTAAAGAGGCTATTTTTTAAAATAGTAAGCTTATTTTATTTATGTTTTAAAGATTTATGTATTTATCTTAGAGAGAGAGAGAGTAAGTGAGTGCGTGTAGGGGAAGGAACAGAGGGAGAGAATCATCAAGCAGACTCCCTGCTGAGTGCGGAGCCTGAGGCTGGGCTCAGTCTCACAACCCATGAGATCACGACCCAGGATGAAACCAAGAATTAGACACCTAACCGACTGATACATCGGGTGCCCTTAAACCTGTAAGCTTATTTTAAATGTTCCTCTCAAGTCCTTGTTCCCCTTAAAGCCTTCCTTTATCATCCTAGGATTAGAGGAAGGTGATTTGTCACCATTGTGGTGGCATAATAAGCTTGAAAGTCAGGCTTGGGGAAGAGATCTTGGAATTTTATGTAAGGGAAGCCTCAAGTGGAAGAGAGATGGAGAAACCAATCCTTCCTGCTTCAGGTCCACACTGGGAAGGAGAGGAGAGAGAGGCTGGGCTTATGCCCATGAGGTGAGTGGAAGAAAGTGCTAAGGACAAAGGTTTTCTGTTTGATACTCCAGGAGGCTGCAGGGGCTATGGAAAGATCCCGTGATCCTGAGGTCTCAGGGGAATGCAGCAGAGGCTCAGTATTTTCTATAGCCAATAAGGGCTGGAGGCAGACCTTGTCACTGGCTGGCAAAGTGGGGGCATTGCTGGAGTGCCAGCAGAGAGGTTAAATCATGAGTTTCACATTCCAGGAACCACCACTGTGAATGTTGTCAGGGTAGCATCAGATGGATAAGAGGCACCTGACCAGTGGCCAGAGGAGTCATAGAGCTCTAAGAAACTCTGTGTTCCAGAGCCACAAGACCATGTGAGCTCTTTCCTTTATTCAACCTAATACCACTAGAAGAGAGGCTTGCAGATGGAGACATTGAGCAGATTAGACAAAGTCAAGTACATTTTCTCCCCACTGAGACCAGGCAAAATTTAGACTTTCTCTGCATCTGAGTTATAGTGTGAACAATTGTGCAAGTCTGTTAGATTCATGTATGCCTAAAGGAGAATTTCTTGGTTTGTAGAACCTGAAGGGTGGTAAGGGACATAAGCTAAGCTGCAAGAAGAGTAGAGGCTCACCCAGAGGCAGGAGCCCAGCTTTCTGTCTTCTTCACTAATCTCTGCTTTGCTCTCTACTGACCTTTCTCACCAGCTCCTTCACGTGAAGAAGTTTTATGTTCTATACCTCAAGCATTTGAAGAAGAGAGATCTCCCTCACATTTATTCTGATCTTGAGTTCAAAATCCTAGGGAAGGATTGTATGGATCTAGTTTGAGTCAGTTGTCCCACTTGGACCAATTAGCGGTAACCTTGGGGATGATATTTTCAATGCCCCTCTACCTCTTGGATCAGTTGCCTACTCCTAAACCAACAAACCATGATTAGGGAGTCAAGGATATGTAAATCCAGGATGGTTTCCATGGTAACCATGTGTTGGAAGGACAGTTCCCCAGAGAAAGTAGGAATGAGGGTAATGTTGAAAGAAAATACCACTTGGACAGCAACATGGCATGAACCATCTCTTAGCATGTGCACTCCCCAAGACATTCTGGGTTCTTGGGAACAATGGAATGTTCAGTGGCTCATGCAGGGAAATCCAGAGTAATCGTACCAGCCTCCAAGACGGACCCAATGATTCCTCCCACATGAGGTGTACCACGTATTGACTCTAGGCTGGCCTGTGTGATAAATAAAACCCAGTGGAGATGATGGTGTGTGGCTTTGGAAGTTGGGTCATAAATGCTCTTGTGGATTACTTGCTCTACTTCTGGAGACACTCAAGCAGCCCTGGGAGAAGTTCATGTGGACAGAACCAGAGGCCTCCAACCAACAGCCAGAACCAATTGCTGGTCATGCGAGCAGGCCATCTTGGAAGCTGATCCTCTTGTCTTTAGATAATTGCAGGTATGGTGGATATCTCACTGCAATTTCATGAATGACCCCTCCAAGACAAACTGCCCAGCTAAGTTGCTCTCAAATTCCTGACCTAGCAAGCTACCAAAGACAACACGTGCTTATTGTTCTTTTAGGCTTCTACATTTTGGGGTGGTTTATTGTGTATGGTTAATTTCTCAAACCAGTTAAATCAGGGTAAACTTCCCAGGCCTGAAGTAGCCGAAAAGCCCATCTAATATGACTCAGAGAGGAAAATGGCCAGAGAACTCTATATTGTTTTCCTTGGGTTCTACAGATATTCTATCAAAAAGAAAAAGAAAAAAGAATTCAGAAAACAAAGAATCTCTGACATGTATTTTACCTAGTTTACCAATATCACCGGTACATCAAGTGCACCTCAAGAAAAAAAAACAACACTGGAAAAGTATTGGGAATATCTGCGTTTTCCTCCCAGCTGTTGGTCGCCATTAAGCCATTTCTGCCCCAACCTCTCTAGGTGGCCCGAGGATCGCATGAGGTAACAAAGGTGGAAGTGCTCTAAACATTTTCCACACCCTACAAATACCACATGTCACTGTTATAATCATGAGAACAAAGAGTGCGGATGTGGATTAGAACTGGAAACTGGGAAAGAGAAGGGAGAGAGAGAGAGAGAGAGAGAGAGAGAGAGGAGAAGTAGGTAAAAAATGACTTCTTTTCCCCCTAATAAAATGGCATCCTAACAAGAGGAAAATATTTTTTGGTTTTGAATGTTATCAAAGTATTCTTTGAATGTTATCTTAATATTGTTTGCAGATGTCTTTGTATGTAGAGAAAATATGAAATCAGATCTCCAGAAGGCCCGTGAGGTACAGAGTTGGTAATAAGTGGATTCCTAATAATTCTGTTTCCTGGCACGCTCCTGACATCCTGCAGCATAACACAAATGCAGCTGGCTACCAGGGTCACAGCTCCGGCTACCCCATCACGCTCACTGATGTATGACTTCACCCCTCTAAATGTGTTCTCTGTATCAGTCTTCCCACGGGGACCCCATACCTCGGCAGGTATACTTCATGAGTGGAGGTGTGACTGATGAATCTTCTAATTTTATAGTCGGAAACGGGATGATAAAACGCTAGATTTATAGATAGTGTTTCATTGTGCACAACACTCACGTTCCTTATTCCCATCTGGTGTGAAGAAAAGAAATTTGTTCTCCCTTTAACGTGTCATGCTGTTAAATGTATGTTACTTAAGATCTTGAGGAGTTGAAACATAACTATCCACCAGCATAAAAGATACGGTGCTGTGGGCAATACTTTCTTGCAAGCAGAGCTTAACCAAAAGCATTTTATTGACATTGCAGTTATTTTTTATTTTGGAGGGGGAAGATAAACCTTTATGTCCTGGTTTGTTAACAAAACCTGTCCTCAAATTAGGATGGGCTTTCTTAGGTACACATGTGGCTGCCAATTCCTCCCCAAATTTCATGCCATGAAGTGTGCACACTGTTCCATTGTCCTAGTGTATCAGAAATTCTGTCCAAGGAGTGCATTTTCACCTGCAGCCTTATCAAGCCGCCTTGCTATGGCCATGCAGAATGGCTTCTGATAGATATCAAGGGGGTGAAAATGCCAGTTTCTCTCTCCTGAAACCAGAATCAGAATTCCTCCCCTGTACCTAACAAGGACAGCCCTCCTGACTCCCCAAATTCCACAGAAAGAACACTTGTACCTGCATACTTTTATATTTAGCATACTCTCATTAACATCTCATTTCTCTTATGGGAGAACAATTAGGTATTCATCTCATTATAATAGAGGAGATACACAAAAATATGAGAGTCACAAAAGAGATGAGAGAGGAAAAATACAGGAAAAGGCACGTGTGTTGTTCAAAATCACTACATTTGAGTAATCCTGGTCTTTATATAACTAAGACCTCAAAAAGGGAAGAAGCAATGCAAAATGAATCTGTGAAGGAGTGATACGTATCACAAAGCAAATCTTCTTTTTTTTTGCATAATGTCAAGTAGTAACATTTCCTACTTTATTAACATCAGTGTGTGTGTGTGTGTGTGTGTGTGTGTGTGTGTGTGTGTGTGTTGATAGCAGTTGATACTGCTTTATGATTGTTTTAACTTCTCATTTTTTGACTTCTTAGCCCTTTCTGTTTTGTGTTCCGGACCAACATCTTTCAGGAGCCTACTTAATTTTATCTTTTTATATTGAAATGACAAGACCTTTTCTGTATGAAAATACATGATTTGAAAACATTTTTAAAGTGAGTATATTTAAAAATACTGTGGAATAAGCAAATTGAGGGCATGTAAATAAAGCACAATTAAGATAGAAGAGCTAATTTTCCCCAACATGTCAGAGATTTCTTTTTTTAATCAAGATTATCACGGTAAGATTTTCTTCTTGACAGCACAGGAGCCCACACTGCCTCACCCTTTCCCAGAAACGGTTAGTTGATGGGCTTGAGTATTGCCACACAGCTCAGATTCCCATCCGTAATGTAATACTTTGTAACAGTGTAATACTTCAAAGGGAAGCTAAGATAACCCGCTCTAAGGCTATTGTGAAGCAGGGAGAAGGGAGGAATGTATGAAAAGATTTCTACTTTTAGTAATTACTTTGAAAAATTCAGATTCCCAAACGTTTTCAAATGCTATTTCACTTTCTTGTCCTCTGAGAAGCTAGCTGTTGTCATGATGCTGAACCAGCCTGGGGACTCTTGGGCTACCTCATTAGGTGTTTAAATTACGAGATGGGGGCACCTGGGGGGTGCCGTCGGTTAAGTCTCCATCGGGCTCACTCTCTTTCTCTCTAAAATAAATAAATAAATCTTAAAAAAATGGGGTGGACCCTGTATATTTGGTCTATTTTTTTTTTTTGGCATGAATTTTATGTGTGTGGGAGGGCATATGTGTGTTTATAAATGTGTGTGTGTGCATTCCTCTTTAGTATTGGGGGGATTTTAAAACTCATATATTTAGACTTGCATTAAGTAGCAGATTTTGGGCTGCATGTTGTTCCATGCGCATTTGCTTCAGAAACCATGTTATGTTCGCTAGCAAAGCACCGGTGACCCATAAGAATGATATATTAAGTTTGGGGATGGGCATGTATTTTTCAAACCTTCAGAATATCTGATTGAGTTTTTTTCTTTATCAAAAGATAATATGTTAAAGATTAATTTCAAAGCACTAGTTAGTGTTACCCAAGTCCTCTTGTAGGGATTGGCAAACTTATAAATCTTTAAATATGGGAAAACCCTGTTACTCATCTTATCTTTAAGAAACTACTAATATATTTATTATATGGATATGTGCATATGTATGATAAATAATATGTTCATCATAGAAAGGGATTTTTAATAGCCCATTTCCTTGTCACATTAAGAAACAATCTGGTTTTCTCTAAATATTGGTATCTATTTCATTATTTTCAACCCCAGGTGTTATCTAGTATTTCCAGAGGACTTTTGGGAGATCTCAGTGATGTTAGGAAGAGAAAAACAAATACTCAGCATAGAGTTATTAGGAAGGGAGAATAAGAATAATTACAGTTGGCAATTATTCGGCACTTATTTTGCACCAGGCATATTTATTTATTTATTTATTTATTTATTTATTTATTTATTTTTTAAAGATTTTATTTATTTATTCATGAGAGACAGAGAGAGAGAGAGAGGCAGAGGGAGAAGCAGGCTCCCAAGGAGCAGGGAGCCCGATGTGGGACTCGATCCCAGGACTCTGGGATCGTGACCTGAGCCGAAGGCAGACGCTTAACCATCTGAGCCACCCAGGCGCCCCATATTTATATATTTAAGTACTATCACATTTAATACACATTAGCTCCTTTAAATGTCACCACAATGCCCACAAGGTTGCTATTTGATAGTAGGTATAGAGATGCTTAAGACGCTTGATGAATAGTAAGGATATAAACTGTGTGAAATGATGGTGACGTGGGAGGTAGGGTCCAAGAAGTCTTGTCAGGGAGGCAGCATTTGGAGAGAGTGGCTGAGGGGAGGAGGAATCAGATGGCATTGATCTGGTTGTGCCGATGAGACCAACCTTTCCTCACAATGGTGGGCATCATTCCAGGTCAATAGACATGACCAGGCATTGTTTTACTGGCTGTGTAGTATTCTACCATATAGTTGTGCCGTGACTTCTCTCTTAGTTTTGAACATTTAATTCCATTTTTTCCTGCTATGAACAGTGCTACCTTGAATGTTCTATCTCCTGAGCCCTCCTGATTATTTGCCTTAGTTAAATTCCCAGAAGTAGGATTCTGTAGTCAACATGTCTAGGCATTTAACATTTTACCCACAATTCTACACAACCCTGTGTGGCTTGTAGGTGCCGGCCGCAGGACATAGGCCCGAGGCCATCTAACCTAAACAAGGTTCCAACCACTAGGAGACTCTTCTATAGTCCCCTTGGGAGTCCCTCCACATTTTTTTTTTAATCTTTAATTATTTGACAACCTGGTAATCAGGAATTTTGCAAATTCTTATAATTCTTCTCTCCCTCTCAACATGCCCCATAATGAAACCATTATCTTCCTCACTAACCAAAAAGAAAAGAAAAATCCCATTTCCTGTCCTGTGTTCTCATTTTGTTTATCGTCATTGCCATCCATTTGGTCACTGAGACTGAAAGTCTTTTTTTCTTAAAGACTTTATTTATTTATTTGAGAGACACAGAGAGAGCACACACGAGAAGGGGGAGGGGCAGAGGGAGAGGGAGAAGCAGGCTTCCTGCCAAGCAGGGAGCCCGATGCGGGGCTCGATCCCAGGACCCTGGGATCATGATCTGAGCCGAAGGCAGACGCATAACTGACTGAGCCACCCAGGCGCCCCTGAGACTGGAAATCTTGCTGGTCTCTTCCCTCCTGTTCACCAGCCACATCCCGTCAGCCACTAAACCTTGCCCATTCTACCTCCTCTCTCCATATCTGTCTCATTTTTCCAGCTCCACTACCATGGACTTCCTGCAAGATCTTCTCATTTTTCATATAATCTATATTCCCTGTGTTCTGTATTCAGTATATCTTGGTGTCTAGTATTACAAACCTCCACAGTGCCTCTGGTGGCCTAAGAGGAAGAGTATGGGAAAGGATCACGTAACACCCCAGCTTGAATACTTTCAGTGTTCCTCATTGCCACAATCCCTACAACGTCAAGCGCAAACACTGTCATTGGGTGTGTTGGTCTTTCACAGTTGGCCCTGGCTGCCCCTTCATCACATCTTTATCACTCCCTCAGCTCCAGCCCCTGCAATATTTCCAGTCTTTACAGGAACCATGCTTCTCTGGCTTTTTGTGATTTGGCTCTGCTTGGTCACTCTTCACTCAAACTTTAAGGCCTGGTCCATGTTTTGTGGGACACGTTCACTGGCCTCTAGAGTCATTGCTGGGCGTCCTGTCCTTCAGGCATCCATATACCTTGTGTACACCACCAGCAGAGCAATATAAAAAGGATTTCCATTCCAGGTGGCAAACAACAAACCTTGGACCGGACAGTAGACAGAAGAAATACAGTGGAATTCTTCTAGTGAATTTATTGTGTGGGGATAATAAAAGTACCCGTATCATGAGGAGGTTGTGAGGTAATGCATGTAAAGCCCTTGGATGTATGCCTGATTCACTTAGTATATGTTAATTATAGTTATTGTTATTCATTCAACATGTACTTCTGATCTGATGAACATTGTAATAAGAGAAAAAAACAAATTCACAGTGAGTTAATAAATGAATCCAAAAAGCTGTAAAATACAGGAGACCTATTTCTTTCCTGAATGATATCAAACAATACTTCTGTGTTCTAGTATGGAAATTACCGTTAGGTGTCTGACATCATAAAATAATATTAATTTTTATTGTGATAGCAACAACAATAAAACCAATAAAAATAATAGGTCTAATAGATATGCAGTACTTACTCTGCATATTTATCCTACCAGGCTAAATATTTTCTGTGAGTTATCTCATTTAGTTTCCACAGAAACCTCTCAAAGCCAGATTTTTTGTCCTCTTTAGACAGATGAGAAGTCCTGAAACTTGGGAATTTCCTTGTGCAAGCTTCCATAACTGGAAAGAGTAGAATGAGGGTTTCAAGGAGGCATAATTCATTGTGATTTCACCAAGCCCTTGATGCATTTGGGCCTGACCTCTGCTTCAAGCCTCTGTTGGAACCTTACTCTGGGGCTCTATGTGCAAAGGTCCTTCTCCCTGGGGGCAGATGGAAGACAACTTGCAACATCTCCTGCTTAAGGAGAATCAGGAATCATTTTCTGGGTCATCATCCGTGTGTATTTTGGAACATGCTTTTGAGAATTGCAGGGGATATATGATGACTTTGTCTGAATTCCAAGTTCAGTCGCTGTGAGCTTTAGAATTCCCTGTGATTAGGGACCTTTTCTATGCTTCCGAGTAGATTTGTGTAGCTACAAAGGGAGGAGGTATGGATGCCACTCTCTCTGTAGGCTCTGCATCCAGTAGGTGCTGAGCAAAAGTCAAGTGGGGAGAGAAGCTTGTATTTGAGAAATGTTATTCAGTTGGATTTTAAAAATAGGACACTTAGAATATCATGTCAATGCTTAATAATATGTCTATATATTAAACCTTATTTCCAAAAAGACTATAGGGTGTGCTATAGTCTAGATAGAATAAAAAGAGAAAAAAACTGTTTCTTTACATATTACAATGTGAATTTTCTTTTTTTTCTATATTCATTAACTCCTGTCTATTAATAAAGGGAGTAATTGACAATGCATCTTCTACAATATTATAGAAATGCTTGGTGAATATATCTGCTATCTACTGGATATTATCACTGGAAAGCCACATTTCTCAGATAAACTGTTCATAGATACACATCTATTCCTTAGAGATGTAGAACCCCTACCTCTCAGCCTCACCAGAAGGTTCCCACAGCTAGATTACCCTAGAGCCTGATAGCTGGTCAGTGAGAATATGGGTGTCTAACGAGGCTTTTAATTTTGACCTTTCATTTAGACAACTTAGATCTCTTCTGAGGAATCCATCCTAGATTTCTTTGTGCAGTATAGCATCTCCCCTTGGCTGGCAATCACTGTCTCATGGCTGTGGGGATGGAGTGGGGTGGAAAAAGATGCAGAAACAACAGTCTGCTATAGCAGAGCAAATGAGGTGTGGGACATTTGGACTTTTCTATTTTTTGGCTATTACAAGTCATGCTGCTATAATCATTCCTTACTTGTCTCCTGGTATGTATTTCTGTTGAGTTTATATCTAGAAGTAGAATTTCTGGGTGAGGGAATGTGTATGTGTTGAGCTTTAGAAGATCCTGCCAGTTTTCCAAATTCACTGCACCCATTTAAATGCACTGATGATTCCAGTTGTTCCTGATCCTTGTAACGTCTGTTATTTTTGCTCTTTTTCATTTTTTGCCATTCTAGTGCTTATATCTCATTATTGTTTTAATTGCAATTTCCCTGATAGCTAGTGATATTGAGTACCTTTTCAAATGTTTACTAATAATTTGGATATCTTTTCTGAAATACTTAATTAAGTCTTCTGACTGTTACTTAAAAACTGGGCTCTTGGATTTTTTTCCTCACTGTTTTGTAGGAGTTCTTTGTGGGTTGTAGAAATGAATCCTGTGTCACACGTATGGATTGCGAATAGCTTCTTCTTGTCTGGGGCTCGTCTTTTCACTCTCTTACTGGTGTTTTTTGATGAGCAAATTTCCCAATTTTATGAAGTCTAATTTTATGAAACTAATTTTTCAGTCTTTTCCTTTATAGTTAGTAACTTGTGTCCTGTGTAAGAAAATATCCCCACCCTGATGTCATGAAGTAGTCTCACAAATTCATTTTTAGAAGTTAATTTCCTTCCTGCCTGCCTTTCCTTCCTTCCTTCCTTCCTTTTTTTTTTAAATTTTCATTTAGATTTGCAATCCACTTAGAATTGATTTTTATGTGTTTTATTTTTTCAATTTATTTTTTTATTTTTTAAAGATTTTTATTTATTTATTCATGAGAGACAGAGAGAGAGGCAGAGGGAGAAGCAGGCTCCCAAGGAGCAGGGAGCCCGATGCGGGACTTGATCCCAGGACTCTGGGATTATGACCTGAGGTGAAGGAAGACACTTAACCATCTGAGCCACCCAGGCGCCCTGTGTTTTATTTTTTTAAATTTCATTTTGGAAGTCTATTTTCTGTAGCTATAGGATTCTAGGTTGGCAGCCTTTCTTTCAGCACTTTAAAAATGTCATTTTATTGTCTTCTGAACAATGCGTAGTTACCGTCGAAAAGTCAGCCATTAGTCTTATTATTGCTCTTTGAAGGTAATGAGCCTTGTCTAGCCTACTTAAGTCTCAGCAGTTTTCCTATGATGTTTTACCTGGTGTGGTTCTCTTTGCATTTATACTCTTTGACATTGGTAGAGCCTCAAAAATCTGTATGCCACTATTGTTTTATGTCATTTGTCAGTTTTGCAAAATTCACAGCCAGTCTGCCTTCACATATTGCTTCTGACCCATTATTTCTCCCCTTTCCTTCTGACACTAATACTTGTCAGGTTGGTGGGGTTTTTGTTTGTTTGTTTGTTGTTTTATAGTGTCTCATATGTTTCTTGCAGTTTTTCCTCTTCTTGCCATTCCTTATTTCTCTTTGTGATTTCAGTGCAGATATGTTCTACTGATCCACTTCCAGTTTAGTAATTCTTCCTTGCACCCTGTTTAATACATTGTTTAACCCATTTGTCAAAATTTTAATTTAGCTTATTTATATCTTTCATTTCTGTAATTACCACTTGTTTCTTCCTATAGATTGTGTTATCTGGTGAAACTTACTATCTTGCCACCTATTTACTTAAGTAATAATCACTGATATTCTAAAACTCATGTCTGATAACTCTGATTTCTATTCACCTAAGAGTTTCAGGGTTTTTATTTCTTTTTTTAACTTCTCTTATTTTTTGGTCATTTGATCTTCTTGCATATTTGGATCTTCTTCTGTTTTTTTCTTTCCCTTGGTTCTTGATTATTTGATTTTCTTGCATGCCTGTGTTGTTCTGTTTTTTAAAGTAAAATTATTGGCCATCAAAAACATATGCATTTGATCCACCATAAATGGAAATTTAAGTGTGTAATTACAATCCTCACTCTATTCCCCTTAGCCTTCTTTCCTTTATATTTTTGCGTTGTGAGTCAGATGCAAGTTTACTTTATTCCACAAACTCTAAGTCACATATCAAGTTCCATGAGTTCTCTCCTTTCTCTTTGTCTTTGAAGCGAGGTAGGTGGAACCTGTCTCTATTTCCTTTTGTGGGTAAAGAAAGAAAATGTCACAACACTTCAATAATATTTTCCAATATGATTTTCTTTTCAATCTCTGATCTCCTTCCTAGCCTTAATAAACACATTTGTAAATAGTTTAGCACCTCATTTCAGAATAAAAGCGTACTGGCTATTGTGTTGTGGCCTCAGGTGAAACAGACAAAAAAAATTTCTTTTTAATAACCTATTACAAATTCGAGACAATGTCATCCTTCTTCCTGATATAAAAAATATTGCTGGGGTGCCTGAGTGGCACAGTCAGTTAAGCGACCGACTCTTGGTTTTGGCTCCAGTTTGTGATCTCAGGGTTTTGGGATTGAGCTCCACATTGGGCTCTATGCTCAGCGCAGAATCTGCTTGAATTTCTCTCTCTCCCTCTCCCTCTTCCCCTCCCCCCCGCTCTCTCTCTTTCTCTTTCAAATAAATAAATAAATCTTTAAAAAATATTAATATGTATTTTAAATGTTTTATTTTTAATTGTCTAAAATAGTGATGAATCCTTAAAAAATGTAAAAATTATAGGTCTGTGTATGCCAATGAACTAGTTAGCTCGTGGGTACTAGAAGTTTGAGAAACAGCGTTCTGGATTTTGTGGATAATCACATAATCTATCCACTAAGAAAAAACTACCAATCTTTGATTCACTGCAGTCATGTGATTTTGAATGCATTGAATTTGAGGTATCTGCAGAATGACAATATCCAATCCGAACAGGCAATTAGAATTGAGTCTAGACCTCAGATTTTAAGATATCATCAATATATAGAAGCCATAGAAATGGCTAAGACACTATGGCAAAGGATGTAAATGAAAAGACAATAGAAGCCAAAACATGCAACGCTCAGGGGAAAATGAAGTGATGCTCTTACGACTTCATATATGATGGAGAAGAGAGTCCCTTTACTCTTGTGTACCTATACAAATTATTTTACCCTTGTATACCCTTGTATATTTTTTTGTAATCCCTAATTGCATGGCCAAGACTAAATATACATATTTCTAGTAATTGTTGACCCTTGAACAATGTGAGTGAGGGACACCAACCTCCTGAGCCATTGCAAACCCACATATAATTTTTGTCTCCCCTGAAACTTAACTACTAATAGCCTACTGTTGACTAGAAGCCTTACTAATCAATAACATAGTCAATCAACACAAATTTTGTTTGTTATATGTATTATATATTGTATTCTTATAATAAAGTTAGTTGGAGAAAAGAAAATGTTATTAAGAAAATCATAAGGAAAATACATTTACAGTAATGTACTGTATTTATTGGGGAAAAAAAACCTACATGTAGGTGGACCCACTCAGTTCAAACTCGTGTTGTTCAAGGGTCGTTTGTACTTCTAAATCCACCTACTCAAAACCAAATAGGAACTGGGCAGAGCAGAGTCTGAGATTGTTTAAATCCATGTGTGTGTGTGTGTACATGCCTATGTGTGTGAGAAGTAGCCCTGACCCTGTGAATCCTGATAATGAGTACTTAGGGATAAAATGATGATGATGATGATGATGATGATGATGATGATGATGATTATGGAATAAAATGCCATTTTAGCTAAACCCAAGCCTTTATCTTTTCCTACAGAGACAACATTCCACATTCCCTTTTGCCATCAACCGTGTTGATATCTCACATATCTTAAACTATCATCATTTTGACATTCTCTCACTGCTATATGCCATTAGCATCCTGTTCCATAGCACTCTTGGAGAATCTTGACTGCCCTGTGAATTGACCCAGTAATTATGGCCAAATGCTTTAGGAATGCTCCTGCACATTATAAACACATCAATGGGCATGTTGATGTGATAATGATAATGATGAAATTACACTTTCTCACTTTCTGTAGCTTCCAGAAAGCCACTCATAGGAGGATTCTTCCTAGTCTAAAGTAAAACTCCTTGCTCACCAGTCCCTGCAATGTCTGGGGTCTTGGAAACTGGAGGGATTAGAGCCCATTGGGTAATAATCTTTGCCTTGATCTTTGTTTCTGCTGATTCAGTGAGAGGCATGAGCAAAGTATTATTAGAATCCTCTAAGATTCTTACACTTATTGAATTTACATAAATTATTAACATCAGAGAATTCCTTTTTTCTCATATAAGTTTCCCTTACTAAAGATTGTGTTGATCACTCACATGGACTTAAAGGGTTATAATGCAGAAATAGAGAAAAGCAGAGTCAAAATCTCTGCCTCTATATCTCACTCCCAGAAACCACCATTGAGGTGATGCTCTCACTCCTGAAAACTGACCCCTTGACTTCTCTCTGATGCTATCACTACCACTCAAGCATGGCCAACACTTGGGGTTGGTAGTGTCTGTCAGTTGAGTGTGCACTGGCAGTTTGGGGAAAGAAGAGATCAGATGAAGAAGGAATACTCCTTTTTTGCTAGAGACTGATATATTTTATAAAGGGTGTAGGGGTTTTCACTGGAGATTTGGTTCTTCCCCACTATATACTTGATTCTTGTCGATGGTAAAAAACACACGATAGTTGCCCTAACATTAGACATATTCATGGATCCACGAAGGATCTTTTGATTTAATTCTGCATTTTCAGTTTTGATATTGTTACCTAGGGCAGGACTCTGAAACTCTCTGGACTATATTTTTCTCTTCTATAAAACAAAAGAGTGAAAAAGCAGGAGACCAAAGAGAAAAATTCTGGCTTTTTTCTTTCACACATTCTTTCATCAAACATTTAAGAAAGGAGCAAGAGGTATATGAGTGAGAGAGATAAGCCCACCAAAAATATCAGTGTAGAGTAGAAGAGAGAAGCCAATGGACGCTTAGATGGTATGGCAAATGCTGTAACAGGGTTATTACAATATGATAGAGGATCATACTGTAAGGGATAAATTCTGCTTAGGAAGACATGTGGGAGGGTTTCCCCAAAGAAGATATAAATTAAGTTGGGGTTTGAACAGTGATTAGGGTTTTATCCAGAGTGGGTGCAGAAAAGCAAATTCCAGACAGAAGGAAAGGAATAAGCAAAGATTTATGCAAGCTTAAGGAATGATGGGCACTGAGATTTTACTAGACAGCACGTATGGATGATGGGGAGTGGCAGTGGATGGAATGTAGAAGCATGTGCTACAAAATCACTAGAGGCATTGAATGCCATGCTAAAGAATTTAAGAAAATGGGAAAGTAAGTGATTGTTCTTCTTCCTCGTTTTGAAAACAATATGACAGGTCTAAATAATGGAAACCAAGGTAATTCCTTAAAGGTAATCATTCTTGGATTGGATGATTTTCTTAATAAAAAATAACTAAGAGGAAGTATATATCACATTGTCTATCTTTAGTGCACTGTGGACTCCAAGAGTAAGTCTCCTCTTTCAAGAGATCGCTTCATCTGTTAATGTTTACTTTGGTTACTGGTATTTGGATTGGCTCTTGAACTATTCTGGCATTGATTCATCTTTCCAGACAGCTGCTCCTTTGAAGCATCATTGCAAGAGATGCTTCCTTACTTATCTGACAGAGTGTATACTTGTCAATCAAAACTTAAATAACACCCAAGCAACCTGCATGTCCAGAGGCTGAAGGAGAGACAGGGCTGCCTTCCCACTGAAGTTCTGCCAAGTTTAGAAAGACCAGATTCTTTGTGAGCCCTCTGAAATTGTAGAGAGGAACCCCAACATGAAAACTTGCTTCTGCTGTCGGTCTTTTATACACATCCTTTACTATTCCAATAAGAAGTTTCTAAAGGGCTTCCTAAGGCTACAAAATTACTACACCACAATGTTATATTTGCTTTAGGGGCAACTGAATATGCTTTTCCACTGCCTTGCCTTCTTCTGTAGTAGCATGAGAATTTTTTGCTTTTCTCCTAGAACTTTATACCCTCAAATGCTCAGGCCTGAGGTTTCTTATTATTCAAATCACTGACTCCCCTTTTTAGCGACCTATAATAATGAAGGCCCCATGGGTTCTGAGGGATGACCTGTGAGGATAATCAGGGAGTGCTGATTCCATTGATGGTGTCTGGATCAGACCTGTCTTGCATGCCAACAGAGAGACTGATCCCAGGAATCTATGCAAAAGCCCCAGGAGGGCTTGTGATGGTCCACTCACATTTCTTACAATGCCTGGAAGTTTGTGAGCATGACTCTTTCTTGTCTCCTATTCACTCTCCCTTTTCAAAGAGTAACTGGCTAGCAGACAGAGAGCCTTGGCAAAGCGGGAGAGACTGAGTGCCACTGTGAACAGAGCTTCTGGGTTGTATTTGTTTTCCTGTCAGGTGTTGCTGGGAGATCCATCCCCTTCAAACCGCTGCCAACTATGTGAACTCCAACAATTTGGTAGGGTAAAGTAATCATTGGCAAATGCAGCACAACAAATTGTTGGCTAATAGCAAAAGCTGGAGATGCCTCTGCTAATGAATCCACCAAAGCCTTTTGTCAACTAGGTGAAAAGTCTAATCTAAACCCTGAGAAGCCGGACCTGGAGCAGGGACAGCGAGTCCAGGGAAACTGCAGAAAACAGAGGATTTGTTTCCATCATTAATTGTCTTTTGGAAAAGAAACCCAGGCTTAAGTTTGGTTATGAAAAACAGTGATGCTATTGGATGCTCAGAAACCCTAGCACTTTCAGAAATGGAGGAGAAAAAAAACATGGTAGCATCTGCCTGTAGAATTTCAGTCTTTCTTCATCAGTTTCTTTGACAAAGAAGGAAAGATGTCACAATAATTTAAATGTGTCATTCCTTGGCCCTATCTCACAAAAAAGAGATGAACTAGGAGTTAGATACTGATAATGTCAGTTCTCAGAATGTATCACTGTTGATTAGCCACAGATTTTTTCATGTATCTTTGGGTGTAAAATGTCATGGTACTGTGTTCAGATTCTACTGTGTTCAAATTTTTTGATATGTATTCACATACATATAGGTCAGGATTCCACTGAACATCTACTCACAGAAAATATTGTTAGTTCCTGTTTGTTAGGGAAATGCCTCATCTTTCATTAACTCATTCATTGCATCAGTAAATATTTCTTGAGCACTCACCATGTGTCTGGATTTGTATTAGGTGCTCAGGATATAGCTGTGAACAAAACAAAACAAAAATTCCTACCACCATGTAGCTTATAGTGGGAGGAGACAGATGACAAACAAATATATAAGTAAATATAAAGTATGTTGATGGTGATTTGTGTTAAAGAGGAAACTAATGCAAGAAAAGGGGACAGGGTGTTGCAATTTTAAATAGGGTAGCCGGAGAACACATCTGTAATCAGGAGTCATTTGCATAAAGACTTGAGGGGAGCAACAGAGCGAGTCATGTTGGGTAAGAGTATTCTAGGCAGAGGGAATCACAAGCCTTAAGCCTGGAGCATGCCTAGCATGATTTGAGCAAAAGCAAGAAGGCTGGCATGGCTGCAGTGATGTGAACAAGAGGGAGAGTGGTTGATCTTGAGATGAGATTAGGAGGTTCCCTGAGAAGGGCAATCTAGTGCTGAAACATTGCATGGGGTGGTAGCCATTCACAAGGACTTTGGTTTTTATGTAAGGTAGTGGGAAGTAATGGAGGACATGACAAGATATGTTTTAAAGAAATCATTCAGGCTGTAGGGTATCGAATGAGGGAGATATATGACAAAGTTTTTGCAAGAATCTAGATGAGAGATGAAGGAGGAATGGCATATGCTAGAAGTGGTGAAGGTGGAGAGATGAGTTGGATCTGGAGATATTTTGAAGATGGATCAATAAGCTGTTGGAGTGAGCTGGCCTCGGGGAGGCAGAGCTTGGGAAAGGCTAAGGGCAATTCCCCAAAGGGACATCAGCACTCAACACTTTTGGGGGGATGAGTTGTTGGTCCTCTCAGGGTATCTGGACCAGTATGCACTACATCTGTATCTATATCTGCCAGTGAGGTCACCGGAGTTATGACTGTTTGTCCCATTGTACAGATAAGAAAACTAAAGCTTAGAGAGTTAAACAGTTCACTCAAATTCCCAGAGTTGCAAGTGGTGCATCTAAGTCTCAAACGTTCTGCCAACACTCTCTTCTCAACCCCATAACCCACCAGCCACCTGCTTGCCACAGGTGTTTACTTACTAAGTTGAAGACCAGATTCCATTTGAGGTGCTAAAGTACCTGCTCATGGAGCAAGCTGCTAGGACTAAATCACATGCCCTCACGTGTGGTCAACCTGAAGATCTTTGCCTGTGAGCACGGACATGGGCTGACACACACCTGTAAGTATGATGGGGTCTGCACCTTGTTTCTCCTTCAATTCCTCCCTCCTCCTCTCCCCCATCTCTCTTTCCTGCCCTCTCTCTCTCTTTTCCTTCCTTCCATCCTGCCTTCTTTCTTTCCTTTCTTCCCTTGACTAGCTCATAATAATGATAATTACATTCTGTGCCCAGCAAAATTCTAAGTGCTCGTTATGCATTTCCCATGTATTACTAAAAGTATGAATACGAAAGCTAGTGCAAGAACCTAAATATGGAGCCCTGGACGGAGATTGGTTTGAGGTGGGGAATGTTCCCCTTTGAGCAAGCTCCTGCAGAAATTCCTGTGGGCCATTTAGGATGAAAGATACAAGGCTTAAGTTCAGAGAAGTCTGTGTAGACACACAGATTTGAGAACTTCACAACATTCTTTTTCTAAAAATGTTTCCTAACGCTCTGACTGATAATCCATGCATTGTTTTCTGCTGTTTCTGTGTGTGTGTGAGTAGAAAAGGTAAGTTGAACAAACAAGAATTGCATTTAAGACAAACATCACTTTACTTTGCTTCTCACTATTCCTTTAAACTTTAACCAGTAGAGGTTTTCTTCCTCAGATGCTGGATGAAGACACTGGCAGATCTCAGCATCTGTTTGTTCTTAGAAAATGTACATCCTTATACTGATTTTGGGTTGCAGGCCTAGTCTCAATTTCAAACATTTAATGTCCAGTCCAAGGCATTATTCAAGAGGTCCGACTTGGTTTTATGTCAAAGCATTGACATTTTCCTGGACATACTGGGGTCCACATGCAAGCAGAAGGAGAGTGAAGGGGTGGGACTTCCTCTCTCCCTAGCGTCTGTTTCCCATGATGGGGGAAGGGAAGGGGGAGAGTTAAGTAGATAGGGCAGTTCTTACTTTGGGGGTGGCTTCAGACCCTGGGCCTCACAGATGGCTATGTCTGGTTCTGTCTGTGAGGTATATTTTGGGCTTTTTCAGGTTTGGCTCTCTCATCTGAATTGCCTTAAGAAAGAATGAGTTTTTAGTCTGGGTGGCCACTTGTGGCTCATTCCTCAGCTTGGGGACATTGGTTACCTCCCCCCTCCCCGCCCCCGCCATCATCAACCAGCCTCTTTCTCCAGATATATCTCCCTGCCTCTTTAGGCAGCTCTATTGGCTGGGACACGACCTGAGTTCTTACACTGACACCAACTCCCTTTGTCTTGCATGGCCCTCCCTGGAATGGCATAGGGCTGCAGGCCTTGGTGACTCAGTTGATGTGGTTTGGAATAATGTTGGGGTCTGGAGCCAATGGCCAAGAAAGAATTCTTGAGACATCTTTGGTGCAAAAAAGTGGTTTTATTAAACATGGGGACAGGACCCACGGGCAGAAAGAGCTGCACTGGGGTTGTGAGGAGTGACTGATTATTTACTTTGGAGTAGGGGGAGGTAAGGACAAAGAAAAGTGTCCAAAAGCACTTTCATACACTAAAGAAGACTCTCAGGATACTGGAGGCCCTGCTCTTGTCAGGTTAAGGTTGTTTTTCCCTCTAGCAAAGCATTAAGACAGTTGGGGGTTTCCTGGAGGAATGTTCTTCTCTGTCTATCTCAAGTATTTGTCAATGCGCTGCAGGTTACAAGGAAATTTAATTTTATTTACATTCCTTTACATTTCTTTTTTCCTTCCCTTAGTTTTAGCGCAGCCAGGAGTGCCTGAGGCATGTCAGGCAGCTCCCGCTGGGGAGTTGAGGCGGAACGGGGTGGGGGGGGGTGAGGGGGGTGGGCAGGGTTGCAGGGTGTCTGCTTGTGCTTTGCCCTCAGCTTACCTTCTGCTCCCTCATCATCAGTTATAAGAGCAGCCGTGGGCTCTTTCCCAGCTTGCTCTGTTTCTGGGGCACGAGTCAGGCCCTACCTGCAGTCCTCTGCAGCTTCTTCAAAGGAAAATGGGGGTGCCGGTTCCTACACTTTGAAATTTCAGGGGATGTAGGCCACGTTCTTCAAGGTGAGGGAGAAGCTGTGTGCTCCTTCCTCACCTCCTTTCCTTGGTAAGGAATGATGGGAAATAATCCTCCTTTCATTACATGTTTCTTTTTCTGCTCCTCAGATACATGGGTAAAAACACCCTTAAGTGAAAAATAAAAGTGAAATTAGGAGGTTGCTTAGGCAACAAGTTTGAGGGAAGTCATGAAACTTCTGGAAGAAAGACCCCTATGATCACCCTCAAAGGAAGGAACTTTGAGACAAGCTGGTGGAAGAGCAAAGGAGTAGCTTTTGTCCCTTTCTCTGGTAGCCATTTCTCCCTTTACCTCAAATATCCCGGCATAAGGATTTGGGGGCACTGGCTTCCTGCCTTGTTATGTGCTATAACATTTCCTAGGCCATGGAGTGCCTTCTGCACCGAAAGAGTAGCCAGCGATGAGGAGAGGGGCACAGGGCTAGGGTGGGCTGAGGTCTTGACTCTCAGAAGGTTCTCCTCATGCATGAAATTTTGCTCCTCCGTAAATGTTAAGTAAAGGGAAATAGGTAATTTTGTGGACGGGAAAATCATTCTCAACTGCAAAAAAATTTCCTTATAAGATTCCAAGAATTTCAGATTGCAAGTCAGAAATTTCACACTCAAAATGAAATTGGCGAAAAGCCCAGAACTCGCCATTTTCACTTTAGATACTAAAATTCTCACGTGGATTTACTTAAAGAGTAACCAAGGTGTTCAAAATGTCCTTTAGGCTTAAGATTTATTTACATATGATCCATTGGCATGATGTTTACTTACCAAATGAATTCAAAGTTGGTTTTGTTATTTTGAAACTGTTTAGGAATCACATACTCATTTATTTCTAGGACATTCTGTGATCAGAAAACATTGAGGTTCTTACAAAGAAGATGTATATAATTAATGATCTGTTGGCATACTTTCACATCATACATATTCTTTGTAAGAATCAAATATTATAGTGTTTTCCCATAACTGGATGCACTAGAACCTTTATTAAGTGGTTAAACAGTTGAATAAGAGTCTTGGCTTAATCCTCTCCAATTGGAGATAGTAATTTAATATCTGTTTTACTCCTATAAAGAGCTGTAAACTGTGTAGAATAAACTGACACATTGTTGTCAGTTCTCCTCACTCCAGAACATATGTATGCCCACCCATACAACCATGCTCCCCATAGGCAATACGTCTTTTAACAAATATAGTTGGTCCTCATTACTTACGGATCCTGTATTTGCTTGCAAATTCACCTGATCACTAAGATTTATTTGCAGCCCCCAAATCTCTATTTGCAGTGTGTTTGCTGTCATTTGCAAACATTTGAGTCACTGAGAGGGCACATTCCCCGCTGAGGTCAAACAAGGTGATGCTCTGCCTTCTTGTTTTAGCTCCCATACTGTAGACAAGTATCCTTTTCACAGGTAGTCAGTGTCCTGTTTTTCACCCTTGGTGATCTTGATGTTTATTAGGTCCCACATCTGAAGTACTGTCTAGCAGGGGAAGGCTGGGATGGGCCTTCAGAGAAAAGACATGTGTTAAATAAGCTTGGTTCAGGCATGAGTTATTTGGCCGTTGTCTGTGAGTTCAAACATTAATCAATCAGCTATATATATTTAATAAGGTGTCTTAAATACATGTAAAACAAGGTTATTTATTGATTGGCTGTGAAAATGACTGGAGGCTCTTGGGAACCTAATTTGTATTTCTTTTAGGAACGAAGGCTCAGTGTTCACTAATTCAGTGTTTAGGATAACTTTCTAGAAAATGACTACTGCAAATAACAAGAATCAACCGTATCTGGTTTTGAGTGATATATTTGTTTGGACATCTCATATCCTTTTGCCTACTGGATTTGATATATTTACTTGGATAAGTCCAGTTACTCATTCAACACATTCTTACTAAGTACTACCTATATGGCAAGCCCTTTTGGGTACTGGTGATAAAATGGGGAGTAAAGATAGCCACAGTCCCTTTCTCACAGGTAAGAGAGAAAGACAGGTTACAAGCATATAGGTCAATGTAAAATTACAAAAAGGTGATAAGGCTGATAAGACAAACATAGGGCATTAGGAGAGTAGAGCATGTATCTGTGGGACCTGTCATCATCTGATGTTATTAGGGCATGAAGTTCAAGCTGAGATCTGAGGGAGGAAAAACAGGCGTGGTGTAGAGGTGTGGGTGAGATTTCCAGGGAAGGAGGTGGCACATGCATAGACCCTGTTGCAGGGGAGGGCATGGGTCCTCCAGGGAACTGAGAGCCCCAGAGTGGCTGGAGATGGAGAGTGAGGAGGGCTTGGGGTGAGATATGGTGCCAGAGATAGGCAGGGAAGAGTCATATGGAAGCTTGCAAGATCATTGAAGACTCTGGTTTTTATCTAAACATCCTAAGTAAGTTATTAAAAGGTTTTAAGCATGGATACGGTCAGATTTGTATTTTTAAGTGATCACTCTTGCTGTGGAGGAGAGAGTAGGTTGGGGGAGTTGAGGAGCCCAGGAGGTCGGCTCCTGTAGAAGTTTGTGCATGGCAATGTGGGGTGGACGAGGGGAGGCAGAAGACTAGGGGTGGTGTGAACCATAGAGAAGGCAACATTGCTGGTACCGAAAGCAGACAAGTTGATATGGAATGACATTAGAGGCAGGAGACTAATGGCGGCCAACCGAGGCTACCTATATGAGTGCTAGCATGAGAGCATGATGAGATGTGATGCTCCCTTGCCCCAAATGTGGTGAGACTTCTGAAACTCAAAAATAAAAATGAGATGTGGGGCTTCAAAGCTCAGTTTCCACATTTACATGAAATTTCCCTCCAGAATTGTTTTGAGTAAAAGGTTTTCCTGTTTGTGAGGACATGTTTTTTTTAAAATGCATACAGAGGGGCGCCTGGGTGGTTCAGTCATTAAGCATCTGCCTTCGGCTCAGGTCATGATCCTGGGGTCCTGGGATCAAGCCCCGCATCCGGCTCCCTGCTCAGTGGGAAGCCTGCTTCTCCCTCTCCCATTCCCCCTGCTTGTGTTCCCTCTCTTGCTGTCTCTCTCTCTCTCTCTCTCTCTCTCTCTCTCTCTGTTAAATAAATAAATAAATAATCTAAAAAAAAATAAAAAATAAAATGCATACAGGGCTGTGTTAATACAACTCCTCTCTAGCCCCTGCTCATATTTTACAAAACAGACAAATATAGATAGCAAAATGCAGCTTTGCAGAAGATTTACTGGCCATTATGAATTATTATGTGATTGAAAATGATAATACTGATTTTATACCTTACTTGTCATGGCATCATTTTATATTACTCTCTGATGTGTTTGTAAGGTAAAAATTATGTTGTTTTTCTTTCTTGGAGATTTTTTTGTCATGTCAATAAAAAATTTTAAGGGCGTTTTAATGTTCTAAAAAGTGTTTTTCTAATTGATGAATAGATGAAAAGAATTCATTCTTTAAAATCTGATGGGATGGGGGCTCCTGGGTGCTTCAGTCGGTTAAGCGTCTGCCTTAGGCTCAGGTCATGATCCCGGGTCTTGGAAGGGAATCCCTGTCAAGCCCCCTGCTCTCTCTGCCCCTCCCCCTGCTCCTGCTCTCTCTCTCGAATAAATAAATAAAATCTTAAAAAAAAATTCTGATAATTAATAGGTCTATACTTACTTGAGGTAATTCTACCTCAGAAAAGTATAAATTAATATTCTTTGATACTATTTTTCCATCAATTCTGTACATTGAATGGATATACAAGAAACATATTGGATTCTGCCCAAATATGCCTTTCCCTTTTGTGTTGCAAACATCTAGAGAGAGGTCTTCTGTAGAGAATATGTTTGTGGCCAACAAGTTGCATAGACAAGCTTACAAGGTGAAAATATTGCTCAAGATCTGATGTTGTCAGTCCCACATTTATTTTTCTTGTCAACTTATTCATTCAGTTACAGGACCCTACGAGGCTCTGGAAATACAAACATGAAAGGAACATAGTCTATGCTCTTTGGAGTCTACTAGAAGAAATGGTCATGTAAATGAACCAAACCTGATAAATTATCGGAAAGGTTGTAATAAGCTGCTGTGAGAGCACAGAGGAAGAAGAAACACCAGGAAGGTTTTCTAGAGGAAGGGCCACTGAAGGAAGAGTTAGGATTGGCCAGACAGATGGGACAACATATGCCAAAGGAGGCAAGCATTAAAAACATGGCCTATTTGGAGATTTGCAAATATTTGGAAGATGGTCATGAATGAATGAAGAAAAATGAAAATCTCCTATCAGGAGTCTTTTTCGTTCCCCAGAGTCTGCATTTTGGCATGGAGAGAGATGTTGGCTATGCAAGGAGAGACACTATGAGTGAAGTATTTGATATAATCTCTTTTAATTTAAATTAATTAGATAATGGATAGTGTAGACAAGAAAATAATCCATTTGGATTTTTATAATTAATTTTGAAACCTTATACCTGCTGGGTTGTAGATGAAATAATTATAGTGCTTTAAATTTCTTATAAACTGCTTTCAGGTTTTTAAGTAACCCAAATCATCCTCTACGAACAGGGCTATTCTCCTTTCCTCCTCTTTTCTTCCTTTCTTCTGCAGGTTCAAGCATAATAAAGATCAATATTTATCATCTTTTGGTTTTCCAAGGTAAGACTCTGGGATTTCACAGGTGGAAGGAGATCATGTTTAAACACCCTCCTTCTAAGTTTCTATTTAGATTAATGTCAATTCATTCTTGAAATCTAAGAACTAAAAGTTTCCCTCAATCATATTTTGTTGCTATTAAAAAAAAATGAAACCTGATTCCAAATGCTCTCAGATACATTCTCTATTTCAGAACTATCTGCCAGTAGGAAATTATTCAACTCCAAGATTTTTAAAATCCAGCTTTTAATAACGAGCATGCAAACAGCTTACTTTAAACAGAATATTTCACAGGAAGCAATGCTGAGTTTTAGCTAAACCATTTAATATAACCATTTAATCACCTACCCTGATTATAAAATTTTAAAGATCTTAAAATAGATTTCATGCAAAGCCCAAGTCTTCTTACATAAATGCAAACAACATTCTATTATCTCCAGGTTTATTATTCTAAAAGGTTTTAGGTTTTTCTTTCCAACTTGGCTTCCAATCAAACTCCTAAATAAATGAAACATCTTTTTCCTCTTCTTGAAGCTGTCCTGACTCTAAAGGCCTTCATTTCCTTGGGTTGGAGCTGTTTCAACATCTTGAAATGAAACGACTAATTAAAGTGTTTTTGTGTTTGGCTCAGAGTCTTTCTTTTTCTCTGGCTGGAGTTCTGTCTTTGGTTACAGCCAATGCAGCATGTTCACATTGCTAAATTTTAGTGGAAAATACCATTGGTTGGGTAACAACAACAAAAATATGAATGAAGCATTTGACAATTGATTATCTACTTTTCTCTGCTAAAGACCAAATAGGGGATATGCCAAAAAGCCATCACTACTTTCTTATAACTTCATACCCATCAGGCCTCATGATAAAATATTTTCTTTATGTGACTATCGACTTTATATAGTACCTTCTGTCCTATGTTTATGAGTGCTTATTGATTTTAGAAAAAAACATATTTTATCAATATTTTTTGAGAACCTATATTACCAGGTTTTGAAGGTATCATACACTTTGATATTATTTCTTGTTTATTATTTGCCCTCCCCACTAGACTGCAAGCTGTTTTCAGAGGACTGCCTAATGGATCCCTCCTATGGGACACAGTGTCTGAACATGGTTAAATACTAAAGAAATTGTTAACTGAATAAATGAATTAATGGGCTGAATAAACAGAATACCTGTGTTCAAAAAGAACATAGACAAATGGGGACAGAGAAGCAAACCAACAGAGGAATTCATTTAAATATATATATATAGAGAGAGAGAGAGAGAGAGAGAGAGAGAGAGAGCACAAATGATGGACCAGTTCCCATGTGTTTAGGAGGGATAGGGAATGTCAGGAAAAAATTACAAAGGAGATGATGTCTCAACAGTACAGGAGTAAATAAGAGCTCCCTAGTGGACCTGTACAAAGAGAGACGGGAATATATGGCAGGGTAGGGAAACCACACTGACAAGACATGCATACCTTATGGCTGTGTTCAATTTGAAGTATTTGGGGGCCATGAGGGGGAGATTCCCAGTGAGTTTGGAGCTCAAGATAAAGTCTCTTAATGTAAGCTCCTTGCATAATCATATGATTGATTGATTTATCTCATTTTCCAAATATACTGTTGGGGACCCTGTGAACACCAAATAAATAATAGACAATTTGTAGAGGATCAGATTTAGAGGCATCTATGCATAACTGTGGAGAAGGGTTGAAAACTATACAGTTGGGAGAATACATGCAGTTTTTTACAAAGTTCTTTAAAATACATTTGTCCATTTGAGAAGGATCCTCTCATTCCTACACATAGAAGGCATCATTACTTCCAACAATTTATTTTGTGTGGGTCATGCCAGATATTAGTAGAGAAGATCTTCAGGGTGTTACTGTCCTCATTTTCTAAGAACTTACAAATGTAATGTGTAATTGCCCATATTAAACATAAACGGACACAAATAAACAAGAAAACAGCATTGGAAGTAGGTCTACTATAATGGGCTCACAGTGCTAAAGACAAAGAAAAGTGAAGAGTAGAGGAAACTCAGATATTTTGAGTCCAATCCTGACTAATGGGCACAAAAAGTGTCATTGCTTTCTGCATGTGGACCAATGGGAAAAGGCATCATGGACTACTGGAGCCTCAGGAGCTTTCTGTTCAAGATGATTTGGGGACACATAGGCAGGCAATGACTGAGTTTGGAAAAGTGGGGAGGTGGGAACTGGGTGGCCAGCTGAGTGTTGAAGGAGGCCTAGAATGCATTTCTGACCAAAAGAAGTTAAGTAATCTGGGATGCTGAAAGACAAATGCTTGAAACACAAGGAAGGGAATCTGGACATTATCCTTCATGTGAAAGGCATTATAAATAGTAAATATGTCCTTTCTCTGAGAAAAAAACCTTGTAATGGTAAAAATGTTTGAGCTCTGTAGGCAAACTTCTGGGGTTATAGATCCATCTATCTAATCAAATCCTGACTTTGAGATGGCATTAATTGAAAATAGCTTTCTCAGGTGGGGTCTTTCTGCATGATAGAGTATGACAGTATCTACTTGGAAATTCCCCTCCATGGGTATTGAGCTGAACAGATGTATTTCTATTTCAACATGGACACTCTGAGATCTCTTTATGTGGGAGCCTTGAAAGTTGGCCTCCTCTGATTATGTTTTAGCCAATGAATCCAGGAAGTGTGGGAACTAAGAGTCCTGTTCCAGTGACCTGTAGAATATGTGCTATGTTTGTCTTCTCTGCTGAGATAGTCATCCATTATGTGTGCTCTAAACGCATACTAATCTTTCGTTTAGAAGAAGGTTAAAGGATGTCAGGAATGCACCTCTGTGCTCCAGCTTATTAAAGAGAATGAAAAGTCCCTAGAGAAGATGAAAAGAAAATAATTCAGGAAGCATGCTAAAAATAAAAATATATTCTAAAGACGTACAAGGGAGTACCAGGAAAATCAATACTTGTGTTGAGAGGTACAGGAGTGAATGAATGTGACATTGGGAGAAAAAGCCAAGGGAAAAAAAAAAATTATCACCATTATAGCATGACCTAAAACTCTAAGAGGAAGAGGAAACGATGTGCTCTTTTTCTGGGAATATTAAGAAGAATTTCTAAGTATTAGCCAGTGAGAAGAATCCTGCTAGAACCTCAGGAGGAAGTGACCCACATTCACTAGCTCCCCACCCAAACACACACACACACACACACACACACACATGCACACACACACACACACAGAGTGATGGGTGATGGTTGATGACTCCATACCAAGAAATATGTAGGTCATAAGATGAGAATGAAAAGCTGCCTGAATCCCAATGTCCCTCCTATTTTCAGCTACCCAATGAATTTGCTTTCTCCATACCTAGCTGGGAATGCATGTTTCTGCAAAAAATGCACTTAAGATCTATTTCTAGTGATTTGGAAGATCTGAATAGGAAGCTAAATGGACTTCTAGGCATAGTATGTTATTTCTTCTTCCAAAGTCATGACTTTGAGAGGAGAGAAAGATACAGGACATAATTGGATAGTAGAATGTAAGTAAGAAAATAAAAGAATTAGGTCCTCTGGTGTGTGGCTTATGAGAAGAAAATGAAAAGTAGATTACATTTTATGAGAACTGGGAAGAAAAATTTGTTGAAGAAGGTAACTGACTAAATCTCTTGAGAGCAAGGACCATATTTTATTCGTTTATGCATCTCCAGCATCCAGTACAGTGCTTTGCATCTACCAGGGACTTAAAACTAAGAGGCTTTAATTTAAGAAGTAGAAAGAAAGTGCTAAGCAAATGAAACCATAAATCACAATTCTATAAATGAGAATAGGTAAGAGTAAAACCAAAAACATAACAAAGACAACAAACCAAAGGACGAGAGGCGTCCAATTATGCTCACGAGAAAACTGGTCATGAGCAGTAACTTGTGGCTGAAAGTGTATACATGTCAGTGCAGAACAATGAAAGATTCAAGCAAAAGGAGCTTGAAATGTTAATATAAGGAAGCAGAAATTATCTCACAGCTATCACTATGTTTCAGTGAACCAAGATAATAGAAGATCACACCGTGTTCCAAGTAAATACATTTGATATGGACGGGAGTATGGCGGGGTAAATCAAGAACATGATTAATTCAAATGAGTAATGAGCATGTGCAGGAGTTATCAAGATATGAAGATGGGACTAAGACATAGTATTTGATATCGAAGACTTCATAATCACAAGTGGATATGGATATACAAGTATTTAACCAAAGTAGGAAGTATAGATAAGAACTATAACTGATAACACCCCAAGGGCCATGTATTCACTTCCTGGAGCTGCCATACAACGTTCCACACACTGGGGACTTTAAACAATAGACATTTATTGTTTCACAGTTCTGGAGGCTGGAAGTTCGAGATCAAGGTGTAGGCGGAATTGGTTCATTCTGGGGTCTGTGAGGGAGAACCTATTCCTTGCCTCTCTTCCACCTTCTGGCAGTGGGCTGGCAATCTTTGGTGTCCTTAGGCTTATAGAAGCATCACTGATATCTACCTTCCTTTTTCACATGGCAGTCTTCCTGTGAACATGTCTGTATCCAAATTTCTCTTCTTTGTAATGTTATCAGTCTATTCAATTAAGACCCACTCTAATGACCTCGTCCTAACTTGATGATCTACAAAGACCTTGTTTCCAAATAAGGCCACATTCACAGGTCCTGGGGGTTAGGACTTTAATATTCTTTCTGGGAGACACAATTCAACCCATGATAGCTCATAAGAACATTGGAATCATTGTGGCATATAGGACAGCATGTCTAGCTCAATGGAGGGTAGTAATAATAGATTTTAAAAATTGCTTTAAAATACAAAATTAGCATAAATGTGAGAAGTAAAATGGTTGGAAAGGGGAGGTCTGCCTATTCGGTTAAGAAATTGGATTTTTAAAATATAACTTGATTTGTCAAATTCACCAACCGTTTACTTGCCATGTAGTACAGGTCAGATGCATGCAAGTCACCGGAGATACAAAATTGACAAGATAGGCACCATCTCCAGAATATCTAATAAATGCTTCATTTTATTTTGGCTGAAAAAAATATCTCTCTCAGTACGTAGAAAGAATAGCGCAACTGTGCGTGTGGATTCAACGCCTATTGCCTGGTAACAGGAAAAGAAGTTACTTCTGATTATATGGGGAATTAGTGAGAACTTAGTAGAAAATGACCACAACATTGCAAGATGATTACGAGAGAAGGAACAGCAGGTATAATCAGACACATCCCCACACTTTCAGAAAGCACATGTTCTAAAGCCCAGGGAAAAAAGAGTTGCAGTTCTGTGACTAGAAAGGAGCATAGGATGTTAGAAGTCTCATATCATGAGCTGTCCCAGGCTGGGTGAGGTGCCCCGCAGCATTGTCAGGCTCCCTCACAACCCTCAGATTTCATTTTCATATCCAGTACGTAGGGCATTGTAGACCTTGAGTCCATCCTAGCTTGAATTGTGAAATGTGACAAGAATTGTAGAGAAAACACATACACACAAATACATAATCATGTTTGGACATAATATTCTGAAAGTTTGAAATCAGTTTTTAAGTTTTTAACAAGAACTGTAAAAAGCGGACATTTAGTTCATTTGCAGGTTTGCATTAGCAGAAGCCATATTGGCATGAATGCATTCTTATATAAAGGCTCAGTGTACTTGTCTGCCTGTTTCTGCAGGATATGTCTGACCCTTTACTGCATCAAGTCCTACTTTAAATCTCTCTCTCACGCTGCAGCCAGAGCGAGCCATGTGACCTGAGCATCTCTTCAGTGTCTTCCCCATTGCCTGGAGACTGTTTCCAATTCTTTCCATGACTAGTCCCAGCCTCAACACCCACACTTCAGCTCTAGTCACACAGAGCTACGTGCAGAAGTCAATTTTACAACTCTGCTTGAGCTCTTACTATTCCCTTTCTATTTGCACCTGATTCAATCTTACTCACCTTTCAAGATTCCAGAAGCTTCCCTGAATTTCCAGCCTAGGTAAAAATGCCAATTCTGACTCCACCACATCCTTGCTAACTCTAACTTAGCAAAGGCATCAAAATGATCTCTTGATGGTCCCTCCATGCCTCTGGCAGAATAAAATCTCCTTGAGGACAGGTGCATGGTTTTTCACCCTTGTAACCACACAGTACCAAGTGTAATGTGTAAGTAATGTCAGGCTTAATATATGTTGGATTTTAATATTCATAACCATGGAAATAAGCTAGCCATGCTGATGCATCATCATACACACTGCCAGCCAATAGTTCGAGTGGTGAGACTTGATAGTTTGGGACAGGGAGAGGATGAGGGGTCAGTATGCCTTAAGAACATTCTGTGAATGAGATGACCTAGGTGGAATCCACTGGAACTATGTGGAAATGCTTGATAAACATTTGCTGAAATTGAATGAAATCAATCATTTATCCATTCATTCAAAAATCTTTTATTCAAAAATTGCAATATCCCAGAGCTAGTGCTGGAGGAACCAAAAGATAGAAGCTGAGGCAGATATGTAAACAAAGCCTAACTATGTACTAGGATGAGTGTTATAATAATTCTCGGCCTAATGTGCTGTCAGGGTGCATAGGAGGGAGATACTCTGTAGGAAGGTGTAAGAGAAGGCATATGGATTGTTTGCCTATTTTCTCTCAGATACATTTTCTGCCTCGCTGCCTGCACTGTGACTTGGGGAGCAATATTTCCAAGGCTGCCTTGTCTCCTGGCTCCCAAGGAGGCCAGTGGGGAGGCACGGTGGAAAAATGAAGGGCAAGATGAGGGAATAAATCATAGTCTCTCTTCCCATATCCCTGCTTGGAGGAGCATTTGCTCCAGTAGCTGCCGAGTCTCCTGCACGGCTCCAAGTCCTGCCTGGTACGCCTACTGTTGTTCCAGCTTCCTCCAGGCAGCCCAGCTCCTTGGCTTTGCAAACACCATCTTCTTCCTGCACACCTCTTGCCTTTTCTAGTCTCTTGGCTGCCCCAGGTAGGCTTCTTGGCTTTTCTATTACCTGTGAAATCCATATTCAATTGTAAAGTCATTGAAATACCTTAAGTGCTGTTTCCTGACTCAGCCTTGGCTGATTGAGAAGCTCCCCACAGAAGGGCAGATTTATAAGCTAGTGGTATGGGGCTGTTTCTGGAGATTTCATTCCTTTTTACACTTAGTATTCGGTTATGTCTAGCTTGGTGGGTGTGGGCAAATTTTAATTTGCCCTGGACTCACATTTCTTACTGAAAAAAAAGTCAGAAAAAATTGTAATGTATTTGGCCATCTTGGAATTCAGTCATGCACTCAATTTGGCAAATTTTGTTGAAGCTCTACCCCCTGGAGGTGCCAAGCCAGCCTTGAGAATATATCACTATTAAGACAGATGTGATCCCTGCTCTAGAGAGCACCAAAGACCAGTGGGATGAAAGATGCCTGAACCACACTCACTTAGAAGATGCTAGCTTTGATAATAGTGTCTTATATTCATATTTCCTTTAAAGACTCATTACCTTTTCCAAATCAGCACAGTTGACCCTTGAGCAATGCAGGGTAAAGGTGCTGACCTCCTGCACAGTTGAAAATCTGTTTATAACTTTTGAGTTCCCAAAAAGTTAACCGCTAATAGCCTACTGTTGACTGCCCTACCAATAACATGAACAGTCAATTAACACGTATTTTGTATGTTGCATGTGTTATGTGCTGTGTTCTTACAACAAAATGAGTGCGAGAAAAAAATCTTGTTAAGAATATCGTAAGGAAGAGAAAATACATTTACACTGTTGTACCTTATTTATTGAAAAAAATCCACATGTAAGTAGTCCTGTGTGGGTCAAGGGCCAACTATATTAGTAAAGACCCATGTTATTGTTTGAGGGTCACAAAACATGTGGAAATCTCGCGTTAAAACTAGATGGAGACCATGGATGTTTTTAGAAATGCAACTAAAGGAGTTGTGAAATTTATAGTTTTGAATAACCCCAAAATGATTTGCTGTAACCTTCTTAATCAACAGACCTACAATTAGGGAACACATGTGCCCTCTTTGTGACTCATTTTCTGAGTGAAATACGTTTGGCAAGAATTTCTTTTCAGAAATTGCTTTTGTTCAGGAATGCTTGCCATTCCTTTATATACTAGAATAGGGTCTTTCATATTTAAGAATGAATGATTATCTCAGGGTTGAGAGATGAACTTAATCAATCCCTTATTCTGTACGTGGGAGCATATCAAATTCATTGCATTTTGATCAGGAGAAATCTTATTTTTACATACTTTCCGAATATAAATTTTAATATCCTCCAGAAACACATTTCAGTGTCAAAAAGTTTTTTCATCTTATCTAAATCTCCCAGGCTGTTCTTAGCGAAGATAAAGGACAACTGGCTACAGTCCTCTATATTATAGACTGAAACTATACCTATGTGTTCATTCACTCTTTCATTCAACAAGTTTTTACTGAGCGTCTACTACTCTTTGTAGTACAGCCAGGCCCGGGAACAGTGAGCAAAATCAGACATGGCCCTGGCCCTTTAATATTAGTTTCTTTTTTTTTTTTTTTAAGATTTTATTTATTTATTTGACAGAGAGAGAGACAGGAGAGAGGGAACACAAGCAGGGGGAGTGGGAGAGGGAGAAGCAGTCTTCCCGCTTAGCAGGGAGCACTATGCAGGGCTTGATCCCAGGACCTTGGGACCATGACCTGAGCCGAAGGCAGACGCTTAACGACTGAGGCACCCAGGCGCCCCAATATTACTTTCATAGCCAAAGGATCTTTGCTTCTTTTTTTTTTAGATCAATTTTTCCAACCCTTAATTTCTATTCATACCGTCCCATTGACATGCCACATGGTTTTAGGTAAGCCACTAACACCCTGCAAAATCAGTTCTCTGAATCTGTAAAATGGGGGTGGTTATGGTACTCAGTTCACAGAGTTGTTTTGAGGTTTGAATGAGCTAATAGAGACTCAACAGCTTTTCTGAGTCTTGGTTCATTTATTTCTAAAATGGAAATGATATTACATACTTCCCAGAATTGGGTTGAGTATTAAGTGAGTTAATATATGTGAAAGCAAAGGTATGTTGTAGATACTGAATAAATGTTATTTCCTTCCTACCTTTTTTTTAATTAGAACCAGTAAAAGTTATAGGAAATCCTGAATATTACAGCTGATTGACCTGTAAGATTATCTAACCTTGCATGTGAACATAAAACAGAGAGCCCTGTAAGATAAAACACAGATTTTGTGAAGCAGATAATCCATTTTCCTTCCTGACATTCTGATTCCTATTTTGTGTGCTCTTAGGACAACTCAGATTATAGAACATTTTCAATTACCTAACCAATAGAAGGGAGAAATAGTGAAAATAATCTAATATGACAGATAACCCAAACCGTGGATAGATGTAAAAATCATTAATATTCATTTATTTAAAAATGTTTGCTGATCCAATCCATGTTTCTCAAAAATCTTCCAGGCAAAGCCATATGTTGGGTGCTATTTGTTTCAGGATAATTGTGGCAACAGATTTATCCTAGCAATTGATTAGTTTGGACTTCTATTTAAACTGGTTTGCATTCCTTAAACACAGAGTGACTGATATGAGAAGATGGGGCAGCCCAGGGTGGAGTGGTAACAGAAAGTTCAGGCTGAGATTAGAGATTCACTCCATCAATGAATGAATGCCTGTGTGTAATTTCATTTATAAAATGATAACTTCCCAGAAAGAAAGAAATTTCCTTATTAATATATATTTTTAGCACTTCATGAGCAGTACTTTCAGCCTGAGAGAACCTGAAGGACATTTCCATGTGATTGAGCCCTACTCTCTCTATGCAGGCTGCAGTGATGACCTTCCATCAGGTGCTTCCAATGGCCTCGCAGAGGGTACGGGGCACAGGATACAGATATTTACACAGTGTGAGCCTACAGGGAGCATCAGGTACTGGAAGGATGATTTGAAGATTTAGCGGGATCACCCACTTCTTCACGTGATCAGAAAATGGAGGATGGCATGACCAGCCAACTCTGCTAAGACAACACCAGCTGATAAACGGCACTGAATCTCTTCTCGTCTTTCCTTCAACTGGCCCTGGTAATTTAAGATGGGAATATCTGTTTATTGGATTTTAATTTAGGTCTCACTTGCTGGTTCCCCAAGATGATTTGGGAAATGAGGGGCAATAAAGCCAGAGCAAGTTCATGAAATATGTTTTGGTCTCCACAGGAAAGCTTTTTTTTTTTTTTTAAGATTTTATTTATTTATTTGACAGAGAGAGACAGTGACAGCAGGAACACAAGCAGGGGGAGTGGGAGAGGGAGAAGCAGGCTTCCTGCTGAACAGAGAGCCCGGTGTAGGGCTCAATCCCAGGATCTTGGGATCATGACCTGAGCCAAAGGCAGATGCTTAATGACTGAGCCACCCAGGCGCCCCCACAGGAAAGCTTCTGAAATCTGTTTTGAAGTGTGTTTTCAGATGTCAGGGTGCTTTGGAGGTTGGTGTGATCCAGTTCCAATTAGTAAAACTAGGCTGCATTTGGCAGTACCCACTCAAGAGTACACCATTCTCACCATTCAGAGGAGTGAGTTCTTGATGGACAGAGTAAGAGGAGTGATCAAATTTGTAGTTTGAGGGAAGAACATTGAGTAGGCACTTCTGCACCTGTGGTGGGGGTAGAGCTGTAATTTACATTTTGGCATAATTATTGACAAAGTTAGGGATGAATGGATGAATACGTTGATGTGGTATTTACATTCAGCTGAGAATTCAATGTAGAAAGCCTATAATTAAGATATTTGGAAACAAGTAGTTTTGAACATTTTTCTTCTGTTTCACTGGTAAACTACGTGAGGCAGAACAGTTAAGGGTGTCAGAAGCCCCGTAAGGTGGACAGAAGACTCAGAAAATATTCGTATTTTTGTCTCAGGCTCACTAATCACAATGTTCCTCTATTTTCTTCTCAAAAATCATCACTGTATCACGAAACACACATCTTCATGAGAGCTCCTGAATTCAAATAGGATAAAATGAGATGAGGTTTTTACCTCCTTGTTCAAAAAATCCTTTTTTTTTTTTTTTTTTTTTTATACCAGGAAGAAATAAATATCTACCCAAGGAAAATGAAGAGGAGCTAAGAGGAGAATGTAATTGCCCACTTCAATCACTCCCACACAAAATGCCTGGCTAAAAGATGGGCAGACAGAGCAGCATCTTTTTGGCAAAGATTTTAAATAAAAAGAAAGGGGAAAAATTGTTCCCTCAAGACTTCTGTAGAAAACTGGAGACAGCTGCTGCATTTTCTCCAGCATTCTATCTCTTTCAACCAGACCCAAAGACCACTCAGCTTTTAGTTTAATTAATCACTTGCTGGTTTTGATGGTGGTGGAAAATAGGGCTCACCTATACCATTCTCTTAGCCAGGGAGCAAAGTTCCTGAAGAGGAATGGGATACATATCAGTTGAGGAAAACAACCACTTCCAAAGAGACCAGAAGGTGAATCTTTCTTAGTGTTTCCTTTTCAGGAGCTTTCACTCCCTCACTGAGGCAAGTTTGTAGAAAGCCCCATTACCAACCCATTTTTACCTCTAAGCACCCGTGTAAATTCAAACTCCGATTAATGTAACGGTTTTAAAATTGTGTCCTAATCTCTGTAAAATGATCATTTTCCAAGCCCTCATTCAAACAGCTTATGAGATTTTTCCCCCTCCGTGAGGCCTTCCTTGATTAATTAAAATGTCCACATTATCTAAACTTCTGGATCTGAGGAAGAATCCTGGGACTGCATCTAGCTCAATACTGAGCAGTTGAAAGCACAAGAATGAGAAACAAAGGGGCAAGAAAACCAGAGGTCAGTTTAGGAAAAGGAGCAGAGACACACTTGAATGCAGTTTAAAGGCTATAGTTAAGACTCAAGGCTGGGACTAAGAATTCGGAAAACTGCCGAATTAAATCAGGAACCTAGGTTTCATGCTGTTTAAGAGGAAAAGGTCAGGGTATTGACGGTGAAAGAGATGAACTCCCCAGGGTCCACACTGGCTGGTTGTGGGCATCCAGTTGTGGAGGGAGCCTGTTGGAGTCCCGCAAGGTTCTTGAACTGCTTTGCTTGCACAAAGTACTAATTAATGAGTTTTCTGTTTTCTTGTGTAACCCTAACAAAACCAGGAAGGGGCTTCTGTTTTCTTAAGAAGGTCAAGTTGGAGAAGCTCAATTAGTGTTAGCATATAAATAAAAAGGAAATCCATTTTTTTACCTGCCTCTATTAAAGAACTTTCAAGGGGATCCGATTCTACATTGGCTGCTCCTTTTCAGCTTCCCAGACCTTGCAGCCTTTCTCATCATAAACTCTAAACTTCCCTCACTGCTCAGCCTGAGAGGGCTTTCTTCCCTCTGCTCCCCCTGCTGGAGCCCTTTATTGTGTATATTATGAAGGCTCTCAATTATTCTGACAGGTGTCTTCTCTGTCTCCTGTTCGGTCCCTCTCAACCCACTGTCCAGATCCTACATCAGAAGGATCTAGGACCTGGCCCAGGACCAGCCTTGTTAGCAGGCAGGAGGTTGGGGAAGAAGGCAGAAGGCAGTGCTCATTTGTGAGTCTTGGCTCTGGCTCAGCTTTTTGTCTTTTATGTTCCCCTGCATCGATCCTCTAGTTTTTGATGAGCCCTTCTTTTCTGACCCCAGTAAAACCGTCCGTCCCATCACGCCGTTCCAGATTTAGGTTCCTAGAGGATAAATATATCCTAAAATATCTAGGCACTTTTGAATCACTTATAGTGTGATGCAAATAAGCAATTCGAAATCAGAATGATGGTGAGGAAGATTAGATCTGAAATGACGTAGAGAAAAGTTGAAACACGGGGCTGAATCTCCCTGGGTAGACGCACGAGGAGGGACTGAAAACTGGCATATCTTCAACTCCTAAATGATCATTTTACAGTAACACATTTGCTTTGAGGACATGCGTAAGGTAGTGTTGTTATAGAAACATAATTTTGAATAGAGGGGACATTTAGGAGGAAATATTAATAACAGATACCAGTTAGTGAAAACTCCTATATGCTAGGCTCTATTACATACGTTCTTATAATAGACTCACAATGTAGTTATTTAACCCCATTTTACAGTGGTAGAAACTGAACCTCATTCTGAAGAATTTACCGAAGGCCATGCAATGAATAAATGACAGGACAATAAATTAAGCCCATGCTTCCTTCACCATTTAATCTGGATTCACAAAGGCATCTGCCCATACACAGCCTACATGCCTCATGTGGCTCCATGCACTAGATACAGGGCACAGATCTAATGCACCGTGAACAGCCACATAGTTACATACCTACTTATCCCTGCCTCCATCTGTTTGTCAGATTAAATAGAGCTACTAAGAATAGAAAGAGGCAGTGGGTTGGGATTGTTGTGACCAGAAGGATCAAATTTCATCTGAAACAAAACTCAGCCTTACAGGAGGTTTTCAAAAGGACAGAATGTCAACTGCTTTGGTTTATCCTAACATGCTGTCCACTGAAGTTACTGATTTTTCTTGTAGTATGAATTTTATAACTAAATTTAAGGAAACAGTTTTCCATTTAACTTAAAGATGCCCATGGGGCATAGGAGCCCAATTTTTTAAAGTGGGGGAGATTAAGAGATAAAAGCAGAGTTTGGAATGTGGGCCTGGGGGGAGAGCAGACAGGCTCAGGTCTTCATTCCATTGTGTGTCAATTACAACCACCCCCTTCCCTACCCAACACACAGCCAGTGTGTTGCTGGGAAGGAGGATACAAAGTCTCCATCTTCCAGGAGCTCATCTTCTGGTAAGTCAATAATGAATAAATGTGATTAGTGCTGGATGTTCTGAAGCCATGGGACTGCAAAGGAGAGAGCAACTCATTTTGCAGAGATAAGGCCAGACTGGAAAGGAAGTTTTCTGCTGTCTCAAAGGATGGATAGGCGTTTTAAAAATGGTGAACAGGGGCACCTGGGTGGCTCAGTGGGTTAAGCATCTGCCTTCGGCTCAGGTCACGGTCCCAGGGTCCTGGGATCGAGCCCCGCATCGGGCTCCCTGCTCGGCAGGGAGCCTGCTTCTCCCTCTGCCTCTGCCTGCCGCTCCCCCAGCTTGTGCCCTCTTTCTCTGTCAAATAAAAAATAAAATCTTAAAAAAAAATACTGAAAAACGAAATTCTCTCTCTTCCTCCCTCTGCCCCTTCCCGTCTCTAAAATAAACAAATAAATAAAAAAATAAAAACGAAGAACAGAGGACAGGACAGTTGTAGTGGAAGTTAGCTGGTCGAGTACTTGGGGCGGCAGAATAGGTATGGACCAAAGGAAAGTATGTGGGATTCGAAATGCCCTGCTGGAAATCGATACATACATGTATTACTTTGGGTTCTGGAGGAAGATATGAAAGTGACTTTTCCAATATTGGAAGGCTGACACAGCGGGAGGAGTATTTTTTTCTTTAGTAATTGGGCTTGCCTGTCTCTCTCACCAGTGAGGGAAGAGCCTAATACTAGTTTCTTGTGGCTGCAGTAACAAATTATGAGAAGAACAAACATTTATTCTCTTACGATGGTGGAGGACAGAGGTCCAAAATGATTTTCGGGGTCTCACACCAAGGTGCTGGCAGGGCTGGTTCCTTCCGGAGGCTCCAGGGAAGAATCCGGTCCTGGCCTCTTCCAGCTCCCTGTGGCTGCCAGGGTTCCCTGGCTTGTGGTTACGTTGCTCCAATCTCTTCTCTGTCACATTGCCTTCTCTTCTGCACTCAAATCTCTCTCTCTCTCTCACAAAGACACCTCTCGTTATATTTAGAGAAGACAAGGACAAGCTCTCCATCTCCAGATCCTTAATTTAATCACACTTGCAAAGTTCTTTCAGCCATATAAGATAATAATCACTAATTCCAGGAAGCTGGACATGGATGTCTTTGGGGACAGTTACCATCAGCCCACCATAAGCCTCTTGGCCTCTCTGGTCCTTCCCAGATGGCCCGTTTGATTATCTAGACACTGCCAAGACACGCATGACCCCTTTGGCTGCACATTTCTCTTACAGTGAACTCTGCAGCCAACTGAGCCACTCTTGGCCTCGAGGCCTGCGTCTCTTCTGCGGAGGGGAGAATCTGCCTGAATGAGCCTTGAACAACAGGGTTTGATGGAAATAACATTGAGCAGGGAATGACAGCTGCTGATGTATCTGATAGCTGAGACATGCCTGAAATGAAAGGATCAGAACACATGGAAGAAGGTGCTGGGACATGTTGAATATTCGGGTGGTTGCTGTTGGCACAGGACCAGGTCAACAAGAGTCATGGACAGAGAAAGGGCAGCTCTGGGGACATATTTCTGCAGACACCAAAGTCTCTCTTTCCAGTTTTGCCTGGAACCACCTGCTTTTGTTGCTGTTCCCACATCCAGTCCATCACCCTAGCCTGCTGTTCCCTGCACATCCCTGTGTCTATTCTTCTTCCATTTGACCAGTTACATCTGTGCCTAGGCTTTGATCCCCCCACCTGGCCCATGAAACCCCCAACTCCTCACGTTCAGCATGCAAGCCTCCCTGGCCAGTACACCAGCCACATTTTTCTCTTCATGGGTCTTGCTGGTCTCTTTGCTGTTTCAGTCCAGATGATGAATCCCTATCATTTTCTCCATGGACCCTTCTCTTCTACCTTTATCTCAAGGTATAGTTGAGCTCCCTATCTTAGGAGTTGGGAAAACTATCTTGCCTAGTTTTTCTTAAGTCACAGTGCTTCTCTTTCTTTTCAGTCATGGCATTTCAGGGGTCACGTTTTCTGGCTCGCCTGCCTTCTCCCATCTCAGGGACTGACACAGCAGCCCCTATGCCCATTAACCTTGGCTAAAATACCACTTTCCCCACTAGTTCTGTGGTCAAGTGGAGAGTCAATGTGGCCCAGCCTTCCAGCCCCAACAAATGGAAGACAGGGCACTGAATACTTTCACTTTATCCCTGATATGGTTGTACTGAGGATGGAATTATATGACACAGGAGCTTAGAATAATGTGGGGATGCCCTCTTGGAAGCCCAGTAGGAAGCACTGAGTAAACATTAGCCATTGTCATTATCATTATGATTACTAGTTAGTTACCTTAGTTTTGCATTATAGATCAGTTCTTTCCCATTACTGATCAGTTGTATTTGTAGATCAGTTCTTCTAGTTTGTCTGTCTTGCCATCTTTTTTTGTAGCAAGTCTATATTGGTGCAGACTACTTTTGAATATGAGTTCTGTAATTCAGTGACTAATGTGTTTTGATTAGTGTCTGGCACAGGACAAAGTCCCTAAGGACATTTATGAAGAATCACTCAAATGATAATTCTTTAATAAGAAAGATTCTAAAGAAGAAAGAAACTACTGATGCCTCACACCACCTTCATCACATGCTCTAATTGTTACCATAATCCAGGGCCATCAGCATACATAGGCCACAGAAGGGACAATTTATTATGAGAGATGGGACTGAGTGTTCTGACTTGACTGGACTTCTTATTCTCTTAACCCACGCAAACTGCCAAGGGTAAAAGGATGGTTCATATAAACAACTTGAATTTCAAAAGTGGTTTCTGTCTTCCTGATCTGATGTGTAAGCTTATCCCCTGATTAGGTAAAAAAAGACCTGTAAAGGTTTTGTCAGGTGACACTGTTCTTCAAGATTGAACTGAGCGTTCTCCTGATCCAAATCGATCCATGTACAGACCTTCTGCTTCATCTGTACTCACTGCATAAGAGTGTACTGGATGCACGGCCAAAGAAATACACATTAATATCTGGAGGAGGGAGACAGGCATCTCCAAAAGGAAGCCAGCAAGAGGGAAAAGAAGGATTCGGTCTACCTTGTTTACCCGTGGAGATCACATTTAATGTGTGTCATTGAGTGAATGAAAGCAAATGAACAGACAAATGCAGGGACCGTAGAGGAGACAGGACTTCTCTCCCATTGAATGTGAGAACATGGTTCCTCCTTTATCCTCTACTGGGGCAGGTCAGGATGAGTACTTCTTTTGAGTGTCCTCTCCGTGGAAGTCTGCCTTAGGCCTTAAAGCCTCCGAAGAGTAGGGGTAAGACAGGGAGTGTCACAGCTCCTCCATCCTCTCTCTTCAGGCTCCGCAGGGGCTAATTTATTATATATTAGCTCATGAAAGCTTTTATTCTAATGTAGCTACTGTGCTTTTATTTTCTCCTTAATGTGCAAATTATAAAGATTGCTCAGAATGTGAAAATTGGCCTTTTTTTTTCTTTTCCAAAAGGTTTCCATACAATGAACATGTCTTTGCAATGTTATTTAGAAATACATTTGAGGCATTAAAAAGCAAAGAAAACTAGCATTATTTCTTGCTTATTTTCTACAACAAAATCCCTACCCATTTTGATTCAATTCTTAAGCGGGCTCCATGCCCAGCATGGAGCTCAACGCAGGGCTTGAACTCACGACCCTGAGATTAAGACCTGAGCTGAGATCAAGAGTTGGACGCGGGGCGCCTGGGTGGCTCAGTCGTTAAGCGTCTGCCTTTGGCTCAGGTCATGATCCCAGGGTCCTGGGATTGAGCCCCACATCGGGCTCCCTGCTCAGCGGGAAGCCTGCTTCTCCCTCTCCCACCTCCTCTGCTTGTGTTCCTTCTCTCACTGTGTCTCTCTCTGTCAAATAAATAAATAAAATCTTAAAAAAAAAAAAGAGCTGGACGCTTAGCTGACTGAGCCACCCAGGCGCCCCATCCCTACATATTTTTTAAATATGAAAAGAAACCCATTTCTATGTCATCCCCCAGAACCAGTTTTTAGACTCACTTATCAGGTACAAAGTAGTACCCAGTAGTGTATATTTGTTGGGATTAGCTGCCCAGCAACCATCCAGCTTCTCTACTCAGAGAGAATCCCGTAGAAGCTGAAGGCAGGCAGATATTAGCTTTTCCAGCTCCTTGGCTGCTAGAAGGGGGAACAAGTGAATTTGCCTGGTCCATCCAATGTCCCCACCAGGGTACTGAATCCAGAGCCTATAATGTAACTATGTGAGAATGACTTGGAAGTCTTGCTGTGGTGGTAACTATGGGGCTTTGGGTTAAGTTGCAGGGTTCTGTGGTAGCAGCATCCTGTACTCAGTATTGCTCATGGTATCCATGCCCATGATGATGATGCGCAGTGAACGACAGTGAACGTTATGACACACTCCTCATAACGCATGATGGAGGCTGTGTTTCTAGCAGACTGGACTTTCACGGTTCCTGACTTCTTCAAATCTGGTTTTAAAGCCTTCTCATGAATACTGGAAGAAGATGGTCTTCCAAAAAGTTTTAGTGCAAATCAAATGACGTTAATCAAAATTAAACAGGAAAATATGGTACCTCGCTCCCATGCACTTATAATTACAGATAAACCTCTTTTTAAACAGCCTTAATAATGTACATGAAAATGTAGATTTACAAACCTGATACATTAAATAACATTACTTTTGTCATAAAGGTTTTTCTATAAGTTGTGAAAATCCCTTGTGGATTCTGAATAACATAAGGGACATGTAAACAATAAATTAAATAAATATAGCTATCATAATAGGCCACAAGAGGACACATTCAGTTAAAAAAATATGTAGGGTTGCAATGGCATTTTGGGGGGCATGTCAAAATCTGAGTTTGTAGGGAGGATGAGCAGATCTGAATTGTGGGGACTTGAGGCTCTTCTGAAGCCCCCAATCTTCTCAAAACAACTGCTCTTGAGGTCTTCCCTCTTTTGCTTGGATTCCTGGGTCTGAACCTCTCCAACTCAGTTGACAACACCATTCAGTCCTTAGAATGAAGCACTGCGTTATCTAAGGATGGGGTAGAAGAAGTGGTGGGAGTGGAGTTTATAGTCCATTTTAGGAGCCCCACCTTTCTTGGTTTGCCTTCATACTGTGTGCATTTTGTTTCTCTTTGCAAAAATGTACTTGACGATATTTCACTGTAATCAAGGAACCAAAAATAGTTCTTAAATGGGTTTAACATTTTCACTCCAGGTGTGGAGTTCTTGGTTGTTGTTTTTTTCTGTCTCCAGGCCATGGTGTAAAAATCCACCTGGTTGTTTAGATTTCTGCTGCAATGTCAGATGGAATGTATCCCTACCCTGGACCCATCTAGTCGATATCTTAAGTTTTAAATTTCTTAGAGAGAGGCTTTAAAAGGAAATCAATGGTGAAAATGAAGAAACATCACTCTAATAATTGATAACACTTCACTCTCTTACATGGAAATTCGAAAGTACCATTAGCAAGAGTGGTAAATGAAAAGTATAGTCTCTGTATTATTTGTGGTTTTCTTAAACCTTAAATGATCCCAGATTTGGGGGAGGGAAAAGTGAAAGGAGAGCTCACTAGGCTCTGACATTTACATTTCTTCCAGTCTATCTGTCTAAGAAAATGTTCCTATTTAAAAATGTGTGCAAAAATGCATATACACGGCATAAATAGGCACATACTTCTAGCTGAGGAACTTCACATTGATAACTGTGCTCCTACATTTTAAAACTAATATCAACTTTTAAAATATTGAGTTGATTGCAATTTCAGAAGCCTGAAAGAAGATTTGGCATTGCTGGAGTCTTCCTTTTGTTGTGATATTGGATGATGAACTGATTCTTCTCTGAAACCCAGCCTTCTTCTGTCAAGCCCTTTCATGCCTTCTAAGTACCTTTTGCAAAATTTTGCTTTGGGTAAGTGGAAGTAATTGGGTGAGCACATTCTTTAATTCCTGCCCTGCTACCTATAAGCTCCCCCTCCTCCTGAATTCAAAGGAACAGAGGCTCTCCTACTCCCCAGTGACTACACTGTGAATTCATGTCCTCCACTGCCCCAGAAACTCCCCCATCAACCACCCCTCTTTTTTCTTTAAACTCCCTTCTGTGCTGACACCCCTTTCCTGTGCCCCGCTCCCCGCACTTAACATAGAATATATATTCAGTTATCTCTCATATGAGAGCCAAAACACCAACATTTTATTAAGCCCTAAATACCCTCTATGTCAGCTCTTTGAAGGACAAGCCCAGTCTCACTCTGTCTCTTATTTCCTTCTGACCCTGTGGTCTGACTTGCCATCCCACCCACTAGGGGAAGGCCTCTGATTATCCACGTTCACGAAAGCCAGCAGACTTCCCAGTTCATATCTCGCTAGGTTTCTCTGATATTTGATCCTAGTGGTCACAACTTCTATTTAAAAACTCTCCTTCGTTGGCTCCTCTGGCATGTCCCTCTTAAGGTTTTCGTATTTCCTCTCTGGCCTCTTCTTAACACTTGTATAGATTTATTATTGTTGGCCAAGCTTTGGTGTTCTCCAGGCTTATGTCCTTGAAACTGCCCTCTCCTTCTTGTAAGTGTTTCCCACCAAAGCCCATGGTTTCATCTATGACTGATACTCTGATGATCCCCTAATCCATATCGTTCATAGATATTTCTGTCCGCCTCCACTCATATTTCCTGTAATGTGTGAGACGTGTCCAAGACTTAATTTGTTACATTTTGCTCCAAACCTAATTTTTTTTAAGATTCATTTATTTGAGAGAGAGAGAGAGAGAGAGAGAGAGCAGAGGGAGAGGAAGAGACTGAATCTCAAACAGACTCCATGTTGAGTGCAGAGTTCAAGGCTGGGCTTGATCTCACAACCCTGAGATCATGACCTGAGCTGAAACCAAGGGTTGGATGCTTAACCAACTGTGCCACCCCTGGTGCCCTGCTCCAAACCTAATTTTAAGTCCTTCAGTGAAGAAACTGAGGCACAGCTTAAAACATCCTAGACATTTTCCTCATCGACCCCGATTCCACTATGTTTCCCATTCATTACGGATTCCTATCTTCTCCCTTAGGTCAGATTCTCTCTAAACCACCATCTCTTTCTTGATCATCACTATTTACTTAGTCTTAGTTTCAGGACCATATTCCTTCCTTGATCACTGAAACAGCTTCCTGAGAACTGGTTTCTGCCCTTCTTTTACTTCCTCTACTGCAATGCTCTTTACTGCTGCTATAGCAGTGTGTTCTGAATCACAAAGCTGCTCCTGGGACTCCTTTGTTGGAAAGCTGTAAAGATTCCGTGTCTTCCGCAGAGCTTTCAGCATAAAGAGCCAATCCCTTGCTTTAATACACAAGGCCTTTGTGTTCTAGACTCTTCTCTTTGTGCAATGTTTCCAAAGTGTGTTTCTAGGAATACTGGGGGAAAGAGAGAGAGGGGTCCTATTTTTCCCACCTCAGGCCTTTAATACATTAAAGTGCACTCTCAGTCTACCTGAGATGTACAGTTTATAACCATACAGTGTTTCCTCAAGTTGTTTGGTCAAGGAATCTTTCTTCCCAAGGATAATTTCTGATAGTCCATGTAACCCAGTTTGGAACATCTTCTTCAACCTTATTTTCTGACACTTGCCCTAGCACACAATAGTCTAGCCAAATGGAGATTCTTAAAGTTCCCAGAAAATATGCTTTTTCTTACTATGCACCTTCCATAGGCATTTCCTCCACCTACAGCATCTTTCCCTGAGTCATTGATCTAATTAGCTCCTTTTTTTTTTCCAGGACAAGTATCACTGCCTCTGAACATACATCCCTGTTTTTCTTAACCTCTCCGATCTGATTTTGAACTTCTTCCTCTGTGTGCCCCTTAAACTCCAGTCCTAGTGCATACGATGTATTCACATCTGACTCTAATAGTCAGAACATGTCATATTTCACTTTGTGTCATGGACATCTAGCATATTGTCTTGCACAGAGTAGATATTCAATAACTGTTTGCCAAATTCACCAATGAATGAATGGGTTAAGGTTGGAGAAGAAGAAAATCTGACCCAAGGCATGGCATTCTTGTGGAAAGGTTTGTGATCAGGACAATGGCTAAAACCAGCTGTGCACTTCTCAGAAGGAGAGGAGTGGAATGTAAGGCGAGAGAGTAGAGAGAGCTTGAGGAGAGAGGGAATAAATGTTCTGCTGGAGGAGCAGAATTGGTTGAGCCTGGCTTCCCTGCTAATCTATAATAGATAGTTCAGCAAAATCAGATTTTTAGATGACTTTTATCTAAGAATTAAATACATGTGTATTTGTTATAGAAAATTTGGAAGTCACAGAAAAGCACAAGGAAGAAAATATTATCTCATTACCAAAAAAAGCAAAACAAAACAAAGCTTACTTAAGATCTAGGATAAAGCTCAAGCTCAGATCAACAAAATTGAATATAGTATAACATTATTTTGAGACATGTCTTTCTTTATTTAATGATGAGCTATAATCATTTTTCCATGTCATTTTATATTCTTACATAATGTGATTTTTAATAACTGCAGTGCATTCTATTGTATGCTACCTCCAACTTTGATCATTAATTATTATTGGATATTAAGCTGTTTAAAATTTTTTGCCACTTTAAATAATATCGTGATGAATGTACACGTACTTATGAAATTTCTAGGTCAAAGGGTTTGTACATTCTGATGATTTTGATTTGCAACTTGTCTTAGAAAGATGATATCAATTTGTACTTCATTCAACAGAATATGAGAGTGATAATTTTCATTCATTCTCATCAATTGGATTCTAAAAAAATATCTGGGCTATTTGGGAGATAAAAAAAATGGTATCTCTTTAATTTCAATTTTTTGTTATTAATGATGTTAAAAATGTATTCATTAGGTTTTTGGCCATTTGTATTTTTCCTTTATAAAATGTCCTTTGTCCATTTGTATTGGGCTATCTATATTGATTTTACTGATGAAGATGTAATGAGGTTTGATTCCCAAACTATCTTTTGAAACACACATTAGTGCTCTTAAAATGCTTAATGATAAATAATCATAAATACAGATGTTCTAAATATAAAAGTTTGGTGTCAATAAATCCTTAAAACTAGATGGCAGCCATTCTAGTCTTGGTAGCTCTCAGAAGTGAGATTATAGAACTTTTTTTAAAGGAGTTTTTTTTTTAAGATTTTTATTTAGTTATTTGATACAGAGAGATTGACAGCGAGAGAGGGAACACAAGCAGGGGGAATGGGAGAGGGAGAAGCAGGCTTCCTGCTGAGCAGGGAGCCGGAGGCGGGCTCGATCCCAGGACCCTGGGATCATGACCGGAGCCGAAGGCAGAGCTTAACGACTGAGCCACCCAAGCGCCCCAAGATTATAGAACTTTTGACCAATTAATTGTTTCCCTCTCATCTGTGTTCCCAGAATATATTTTGAATCACACCATATGCAATTATTCTTAATTGTGTTTTGACCATATGTTTTGGATTCAAAAAGAGCTGGGTTAGAATGCTTGCTCTACTTTCAATAGTTTTGTGAATTTGGAATTCAACTTCTCTGAACTTAAGTTAGTTTTATTTTTTGTCACAGATTGTGTTAAACAATTGAGTTAATGATATCTTTGACACTGGATTCGTGTTTAGGTGAGATATGATAGAGAAGGAGTCTAGGTCAATACTTAGAACATAGTAGATGTGCTGTAATGAGCCTAACAATCAGTAGTATTTCCTGATTGTTTACTACATATGATCTGAATAAGAAAAAATAATCATAATGCATAAGCTTTGACAAAATTCTGCCTCATCCATACTAAGGGAGAGCATATCTTGCCGGCTGGGTTCCTGGCTCCATGTATAAGCCTGGGGAGTTCATGAGAGCAGCTGAATGGAGATCAGACTAGTTGAGTTACAGGGAAAAAGGTGCTGAAGACAGATCTCCATGAGGCTGTGAGGCACTTGAGCCTCTGATTGAAATAAGCCGGCCAGACCTTCCGACTCCACAGCCCGTGCTTTTGCCAGATTTAATATATTTTAAACCAAACTTACTATATATTTCCTGGACTGAGTTCCCTTCCCAATAATCTAGTTTCTGTGGATTCATCTCTATTTCCGCCCTCTTAATTAATTTATCATCCTGTTGGGCTTTCTGAAATGTTTTGTTAGAATCTCCCTTTTTCTGTTCCCATTTCTGCTGCCTAGTCTAGGCCGTCATCAGCTTTGATTTGGGCAATCGTAGCTGCTTGCAGGTGGGTGGCTCTGTCTTTAGCGTCTCCCAAATGCAGTCCCTCCATGACAGGCTTCCTCATCATCTACCTCCAATCCAAGTCCCCTTGTTCTCTTGAAGGCCTGTCATTTTGTTACTGGACTCGGGTCCTGGGACCCAGCAATGGTAGAAACGAGGCTGGACCCAGTATTTAAAAGCACAGGCAAGGCTTTACTGGGGAACAGCTGAAGCTGAAGGGACACACAGACACGACAAAGGTATCAGACTGACTCCCCGAACAATAGCCTGCGAAAGTTTTAAAGGAGCCCAGGTGCGAAAGGAGCCACATTTAAGCGTGTAGGGGCGGAGACATAACGGGAATTGGGGGCACACGCAGGCGCAGTTAACACAACATGCTGCTTCATACGTCGTATGTTTCATTTTCCTGTGAAGTATCCACTTCTAGGCACTTGTTTTAATAATGAGGGTAAAGGTCGGTAAAAAGTCAAATTTGGCAGCCATCTTGTCTTGGACTCGTTTGAAGAGTCTAGACTTGCATCTTGGCTGGTGCTTTGCTCTGCAAGAAAAAGCAGTAACAGCCAGCAGGTTGTTCTACAAGAAAAGTGGTAACAGCCACCAGGGAGTGTCCTGGGTGCATAGGGGTTAGTTGACTGTCTCAGTATTTATGTATTCAGTCGTACTTTCTCATGCTATCCAGTGTGCCCTTTCTGTCCTACAGAACATGAATCATGCTTACTTTTGAGGCCCCTGGTGCTCTTCCTTCTGCTCAGAGCAGCCTGTCAAAATCCTGACCACCTCTCAAGGCTTCCCTTGAGGTCTTTCTCCACGAGGCTTTCTCAGATTTGTGGCTTACTTTTCTGAATTTCTGTTCCTGGATAATAACAGCATTTAGGATTAATGGTGTCGTGTGTGTTGGTTTTCTCTCTGCAGCCCTGCTGTGGAAACTCTGGAGGAAATGCTCATTTATACACATCTGTAGCTTTCCCAGTGCCTGGCCCAGGTCTGACCCACATACCTTACAGCAATGACTTGTGACTAGAATATGACTACAATGGGGCAGCCACAGGTAAGGCCACAGGGGGGCCATGGATGTCAGGGCCCTTTCTGCCTCTGAGCCTTCATTTGCTGCTGGGAACCCTTCCTCCCTCCAGCACTTCCTGTACATTCCTTGATGATCTGATGAGCTTTCTTTCCAACCACAGCTTTTGCTTTCCTGAAGATTTTTCCAGTGTATATTGACTTCTGGCCTTCCTGCTTTGCACAGCACAAATCATCAACTCTGTCCTTTTTGAACTTAACCATATCCTGTCGGTGATAGCTACATCAGAGCTTCATGTTTGGTGAGCCCTGAGAATTTTCTGCTTTGAGAAGCCTGGGGCCTGTTTTCAGGCTGAGGTGGCTCCTTCTGTTTCCCTTCTTCCACTCCTAGGCCCTAGGGGGAACTCAGCCTTTATTTTGTCTTTGCAATAACCTCTACCGACTTTATTTCTTGGGTTCTTCTACTACTAAGGCTTACTTGAGGAGTCAGCCCCTCATAGTATACAAACAACCATATAGTTCCTGTAAATTTTTAGGGTTCAGCTAATAACTAAAGGAAATATGAAGTTGGGGGAAAATACAAGGGTTGCTACATAGATATACAAAAAAAGCTACACAAGTATAAGAAGTGATATAATTATTATGCTTATAATATTTTATTTATCATTTCTGAGATTTTTTATTAGCTGGGGCCCAGAAAGCCTACTTGCATTTCTCTTGTAATTGAATAACTGAGTTACTTGCACAACAGTTTGCTATGTATGAGGAACTGGAATAGGAGCTTGGGATGGACAGATGGATAAGACAAAATTCCTGCCATTAATCTATAAATATGCTCAAGTTCTTGTGTTGGAAAAAATATCAAATGCTCCCTAAACTTCCTCATTTCTTCAGAACTTCCAACCCAGGTCCTAAAGTCCCATTTTTCCTTGGGGCTCTTTAGTCCTTAAAGTATGATTACAGGGGGAATAGTAGACTCTAACTAGTGTTTTATGGCTACAACTCCATCATAACTATAAAATGATGGAATTGGTATTTTTAATAAGAATGGTGGAAGTTACACATGGACATGAGATTTCTCATTCTAAGTAGTTCTCTTGGGAGTCTACATATCTATTTCACTGATGTTGCTCTTGCTAAAAACGCTTTTTAGCATCTTTTTAGATATTGTTTTCAAACCAATTTGATTGCCATTTAGGCAAATTATCCCCAACACATTTTAGCTGCACTTAATTTTGTGTCCTAAATAGTAGACTCTAGCTTAATCAAAAACTTTTTTTTCCCCCAGACTCAGCTTAGAATAACTTTTGGCCATTTCCAAAAAATATACGTACATACCCCCAGATAGTAAAGATTTGGCACTTTGGGGTAGATCTCCCACAAAATGTGTTTCTGGTTCTAAAATCAGATCCTCAGTTGGAATTCTCAGTAGGTTCTGAGCAAGGACAGAATGATTAAAAATTGTGTAAATCTTCCCAGAAGGGCCACTTTGACTGACAGTCACGAGCTAGGCTGGGTTACCTAAAAACAGACTTTGAGATGTAAAGTTGCTTGCAGAGTATGTCTTGGGCAATGCTCTTGGGAGATACAGTGTAAAGAAGTGAGAAACGTAGGACTGGGTAGAGGAAAGAAACTGACCCTCTGTGCAATTGTTGCATGGATATAAGGATTTAAGGATTCTAAAAGTCATATACCCTGAATATCACTCAAAGTGTACAAAAGACCAAGACAATTTAGTAAGGAATGCTGCTCCATGAATACAATATAAACTGATCTGCCGGTAAGGTTCTCATTTGATATATGGAGGTCTACTAATACAGATTGAATTATGCCATCTAATAAAATGGCCAACAAAGGGCATCCAGTTAGGGAATCCCAATGTAATTTAAATTTCCTAAATAGATTGCAATTTTATTATAATTACAGGAATTGTTTCTTAGCTTCTCTACTTAATTTAAGTTGGTCCGGTTTCATTGTTTGAAGTATATTTTGATTAACATTGAATCTACACTAGCAGGTTTATGTGGAGAAAGGGGAAAGGAATCTATGCTAATCAATTCAACTGGGCTCAATCATGCCTGGAATAAGGGGCTGCTGAACTCCTGCCTTAGAGTTAGCATTTCAGTAAAATCCTCAGCCTGACTGAAGCTTGTTACTTCTCTGTACAAATAATAGCTGAATGAATAAATGAATAAATAAATGAGTGTATGTTATTTTACTAGCTCCAATTTACTTGCAAACAAGAAAGAGGACCATGGAAGGTCAGTCTGTACTTTTAGGCTGAACAGATGGGATGCCCTCTTAGGACCGGTCTGGCTAAATGAGCCTAGAGGAGCCTTTGTCCCTAAATCTGATACATCAGGGTGCTCTCTTGTTTGCAAGCCCTTCCACCAAGTCCTACAAATCCTTTATCAAGTCCCCCTCCAGCTAAGTCCCCTGTGCTTCCACATATGTGCATATATCTCTCTTGTAACATTTAGATATCAGTGTGTCCGTTTATCTCCCCACTGAATTCTAAGCTACTCAATGGAAGCAACATCCAACTACCCTAATCAGATGATAGGGATTTTAATATTTTCACTTTTAAAAATAATGATAAGGAAACACTAGAACTTACCCAAAGTCTCACACCTACTTAGAGATGGAGCCAAGATTCAACTTAGGACATTGTAACTCTCCTTATCCTGGTCTGTGGAGGGCTGTGTTCTAATCATGTCTGTATCTCCAATATGAACAGAGTACCTGACACATAAAAGGATCTATAACAGATAATTTTCAGCTATTCAAGTAATTGAGAGTTCCCTGTAATAGACTCAGCCACCTCAAGGAATATAATTGGCATTAAGCTACACAGGATTTCCTCTCCATCTGAACTGTATGCCACACAAACAATCCAGCATATTCTCTGGCCTTGTTGTTCTAACTTCTGAGACATAGGCACTATTACTGACTGTCAGGAAGTATCCTTCCAACCTGTAACAGGATCCCTTCTTTTTCCCTAGAGTTAGAAATCCCAGTGGAGAGACCTCTTTTGGGAGAAGGGGGCAGGAAAAAAATGTAACTGTACATCTGGTAGGTACCAGCATTCTTGACCTTTCAAATCATTCATTTACCTTTTCTTTTGTCCCATTTGCCTATGGGGGCTATCACCAATGACGATCATGTTAAGAATAATCCCTGGCACATTGCTGGAAGAGCACATGGATAGGGAATATTAACATTAATTCTCTGGTGTAGACTTTGCTATCAGGGCTCCTGATCTGCTAATGAGTGGATAGGCTGATGGAGCTGGGTCCAAGATGAAGAGAAACACAAAATGAAGAGAAGCGCTTGTCCTGAAGGACAAGTCATTACCCAAACTATTGATACCTTCAAGGACTCCCAAATTCACCTGTTCTTATCAGGGTCACTGAAGACCTTGAAAAGAATCTTTCAAAGCTTGAGTGGACCCACCTGCATAGAGTAGTCAACTGGTCTACCAAGTTGTGGTAGTGTTCCAAGATAGAGAGCAGCTAATTTGATTTCCCATTGGAATAAGGCTCCTTGGGTTGCAGATCACATTGGTTCACTGGTTTTTCTGTTAGTTTCCTAAAGGTCATGTTGAACTTAGTTTAGTTTTCTATTTCATTATCATTGTGTTTTCTGCTGCTTAGGCAACAAAATTTTGTGATGGCTTTCTGATTGGCTCTGTGAGGCTAATGGAAATCTCTGGGTATCTGTTGGTTTTTCTGGCACAATTTGCCACATAATCATGTACAACCCCAGTCCCTTCTAGAGTTATTATGCCACTCCATTTGCACTGCCCCACATTGTGTCTGTCACAGTGTCTGGATTCTATGCCTAATCTTTTGGTGTGTGGAGGAGAATGAGGGTTGAACTGAGATAAAGGATATATTGCAAAGACATGGGAGTTAGCATATAGCACTTCCTGAATGAACTTTCAGGACTTTTTAATATTTGCCTTTTGAGTTGAAGGAAATACCCTGAGGTATAAGAGCATGTTCTGACACAAATTTACAAATATTTTCTCCATTATGGTACAAAATAGGGCACTAACAGAGAGCATCCCATATCGGAAGAAAATGCATATTTATCTTGAAGAGAGCAATGGAAACCACAAGAAAAAAATCGACAAAGACCCTATATCTATTTTCAATGGCTGTTGTCACAAATTATCACAAACTTAGTGATGTAAAACAAGAGAGATTTATTATCTTATTGTTCTGGAGGCCAGAATTCTGAAATAGGACTTACAGAGCTAACATCAAGGTATTGGTAGAGCCTTGTTCCTTCTGAAGGCTCTGTGGCAGAATCTATTCCTCGCCTTTCTTAGCTTTAAGAGGCAGCTCATATTCCTTGGCTCATGGCCACATCCATTCGACCTGTGCTTCTATCATCACATCTGCTTCTCTATTTCTATTCCTCCTGCTTCCCTTGTGATTACACTGGGCTCACCCAGATAATCCAAGGTAATCTCCCTACCTCAAGATCTTATGCAAGTACATCTGCAAAGTACATTTTGTCATGTCAGATGACACTTATAGGTTCTGGGGATTAGGACATGGATATCTTTAGGAGGTCATTTGTTCTACCCATTGCAAATACTATTGCTTCTGGTGTTGAAAAAAAGATTTATTTGAGTTGATAAGAAATATGACCCTGTGCATTCCAAAAGACAGAATGTACATCATTAAAAAAGCACTCAGTCACTTCATCCTCCTTCCCTCTCTTCTTTTATTTTTGCTTCCCTCTCTTCTGCTCCTCACCTGTTGTCCATCTGCTTCAGCTACCAAGCATACATTGACATTTCATTCATACCCTCTCTTGTACATTTTTCCTTCTCTCTTTACCTATGCACAGTACTTAAGCATTTATACCTCTACTGTGTATGTGTCTACACATGAATGTACAAACCCAACAGAGACATCATTACAGGGGCAAAAGTAAACTCCCTTCTGAAACAGTTTCCTGGTAACATCTGCGGTAGCTGAGTGCTCGTTTAGCTTGCGAGTTCTCACCTTGGAATTGTTTAGGTAGGAAATAGCCATCTTGCATCCTCACGATCTCTCTGAGAACATCCTTAGATTAAGTTCAAATTTCTGGAGTTTTCTGACTATAGTGTACTACAGTGAGCCTTCCACGTCTGGAATATCTACATCTTGTCTGCCTCCACCTTTTATTTCATGGCTGCAGGAAGAATAGGAGCTGGCTAAAATCTCAAGTAATTTGTTTTTCATATAACAAAGTTTAAAGCTCTCATTACATTGATGCTACAAAAAATAAAAATCAATACACACACACACACACACATACATATGAAAATATTCTAGTAATGTAGGTAGTAATGGTGCATTTCAATAAGACTGAATGATTCACAGGAGTTATCAAGAAGGAGCACAAATGTGAATCTTTCATCTTTTAAAGGTTCTTTATGTTTTTCCTTAAGGGAAAACAGTTTGCTTTTGCCAAGTAGTTTTTTATTTCCTTTTTACTTTAGGGTCTACAGGATGTACATAATTTACAGTTTTCAAGATATTCATTGTTTATTCTGCATGAAAGTGATATAGTGGTACCATACATTTTAATTCATGATGTAGAGTTAATCACTTTTTTGTTTCAGCAACCAAACTATTAATTTCCAAAGTGGTTCCTCGTTCATAACCATAGTTTTAGGTTATTAAAATGAAATTATTCACAAAATTAGTTTCCAAAAGACTAAATATTAATTTTGCATTTTCTCAATAATTAGGGTTCTTTGGAACATTTATGGTACAAAGTAGTATGAAATGGAACACCATGTGGTCTTGTGAATTCTCTATTAGTGAAGAGCCTTTCCTGAAGCAGAGGCTTTGGACAATTTATGACTTCGTAATCAATTGCTTGGGGCTATTCTTTGGTTTTCCCATTTACAAAGCTAAGAGCACTCTTTTTGTTTGTTTGTTTGTTTGTTTTTAGAATAATAATTTGGGCAGGCTCTTGAGGAGAAAATTGCAATAATAATCCATGATTGCAATATGCTTTAGGAAAACGGAAGACTGAGAAATAGATTTCTTGTGTCTGCCAACACATTCATTGAAACCTGAGAGACAGTCCTGGAGTGTGGTCTACTGTCAAAGATGATTCACCAGCAGATCATTTAGAATGTTCTGTGGTTTGTGCTCTGATGGGGGTGGGAATTGAGTGGTAAGATAGCATAGAGCTGGAACTGCCTCATTTTGTTTGGGAGAGCTAAGGAAAGCTTCACAGAAGTGGTCCTTGAAATGTCTTCATGTCTTTGTGCTTTTCCAGACAGGGATATTACTGTGGGAGGGCCAGCCAACCAGAGGGGAGAGATGGGCCATGTTTTCTCATATAGATCATAAAACTGCTACTGGCCTGATAAAGAAGTGATACAAGTCTTTAAATATATAGACATATTTTGAGAGTCTCATTCTCCTCAAAGTGGAGCAGCTGATAAGCTTTGGCCTGGTTTTGCTGGCAGAGTCATCATTTATAGGTAGTAATGAAAGAAAAATGTTAGTGAAATAGCTTGTCCAATTTAAAAATTTTCTGACTTTGCAGGAGAAATTTATCAGATGATTTGATGACTACCGCTTTGCTCAGTGATAAACCACAGGCTTGAATGTCATCCATATCAATTCAAATCTATGGTATGCCATTTACCCGCTGAATTACTTTGAATGAGTTACTTAACTTCTTTGGGTCACAAGACTTTTATTCGTGTGATAAGGAAAATGTTCATTCATATCACATAGAATTGCTGTCAGGTTTGCAGAAGAGAGTGCTTATAAAGTGCTTGGCACCTAGTAGGCCCCCGATTATTTGTTGTTATTATGATTAAAAATAACTTTAGAAAGGTATCAATGAACAGAGCCTGCATAGACCCATCTTGCAATGCTGTATTCCTCATGAACCTTACCTTATTTTACAAACTAGATGTCTGGCATAAAAAGGAGGAATTGTCTTTGAGGAGTTGGAATCAATTACATGTTAACAAGACCAACATGTATCTGGAATTTTAACCCTTCTGCCATTAATTAATTTGGGAACTCTGGTAATAAAATTTAAGATTTTTTTTCTTTTAAAACTGGCTGTGGATTGCATCTAAATTTACATTAAGTAGGCTATCAAAATCTTCTGCTTTTATTACAAAAGACTTGTGTAGTGGAGAGAGACAGTTTAAATGCATAAGGAATAAGGTAGAATAATGATTTGGTGCATATATTCTGATCATTACTACTTCCTTTCCCCTGGCTCCCCTGCGATAAATGTGCTGTCTTTTTAAACTTCATTAACAAGAGATTACAGATTTTAATGAGGTACAATAATTTTACCTTAATTTTGGAGCAATACATTCCAGTAATCTGGTCTTCCTGAGTTATTTTCCCTGAAATAACCTCATGATTCAGAAAAGTTCTTTATAAGAATGGAAGTACTGTATAGTGTTAGTACCAAATGCATTAATATTTTAATTCTTGTGATAGAGGTTATTAAACCTTTAATATTACAAATGAAACAACAGACAGTTGTGGTCTTATGCAAAAACCAACTCTTTCGACCAACTTTAAAAATTGTCATAGGAATTGAGATTTTCATAGCAGTGTGTGTGGCTTAGTGGATAACACACTAGGAAAATCTGGCAACCAGTGTTTAACCAGATCTAAGTGCCTAAATTGACTAGGCTATAATTTAAGAATGTATTTGGACTATTTTAACATTTTACGAAAAATCACATCAACAGTGAGTAGGTTTCAATACTGAAAATGGCAGTTGTCCCATTCAGAGACCACCATGGACAAAATCCTGGCCTTTCTTTCACCGGTTTGGCACATAATCTTTGTAACATTGATTTTTTTTTTCCCCCTTTCTGATCATGTTTCATATCCAGTGATATTGTTTCTTCTTTTTTTAAAATTTTATTATGTTATGTTAATCACCATACATTACATCATTAGTTTTTGATGTAGTGTTCCATGATTCATTGTTTGCGTATAACACCCAGTGCTCCATTCAATACGTGCCCTCTTTAATACCCATCACCAGGCTAACCCATCCCCCCACCTCCCTCCCCTCTAGAACCCTCAGTTTGTTTCTCAGAGTCCATAATCTTTCATGGTTTGTCTCCCCCTCCGATTTCCCCCCCCTTCATTTTCCCTTCTTGTTATCTTCTTTTTTTTACACTTGATCTTAGCCAAAAGGCCGAGAAGCGATTATCTTCTTTTTTTTAAACATATAATGTATTATTTGTTTCAGAGGTACAGGTCTGTGATTCATCAGCCTCACACAATTCACAGCGCTCACCGTAGCACATGCCCTCCCCAATGTCTATCACCCAGCCACCCCATCCCTCCCACCCCCCACCACTCCAGCAACCCTCAGTTTGTTTCCTGAGATTAAGAATTCCTCATATCAGTGAGGTCATATGATACATGTCTTTCTCTGATTGACTTATTTCACTCAGCATATTACCCTCCAGTTCCATCCATGCCACTTTTCACCCTTTTGGCTAAGATCAAGTGTAGTATCTGTTCTTAATAGTTTAATATCTGATACGTCCTCTATCCAGTGATATTTTTAAACCTCTGAATTTGGGGTATGATAATCTACTGAAGCAATTAAGTAAACAGATTATACAAGCTTATGCAAAATCCATTTCCAAAGTTCAAGAAAGAGCCAAAAAACTTTCCTGGAATGGTCTTGGGTTTAGAAGGAACTTCTAAGTAGGGAACAGAAATTTTCCCCCAAGAGAAATTGTCCTTTAAAACTGTCAAGAATAAACAAACAACAACAATTATTCTCTGGTTCTCGCTTCTCCAAACACTAATAGTTTTCCAGATTGGTCCTGTGGGATATGAGAAGCCTTTGCATTTTCTCTAAGTAAGAATTTTTGGATTTAACTTCATACTTGTAATTTTTTTCCTGTCTCATCATGTTATCAATTACGCCCTGAGACATTTTACAGCTTCTGTTGAATTGATTTCCACAGCGTTCTGTAGAGACTATCACTGGTCATCAATTCCTTCAGAGTTTACTTATTTATTTATTTATTTTGCAAGGGAAGATGAGTGGGACAAGACAGCATTTTAACATATTTCGTTATGACTCCTTTGTTCGATATCACTTTATATCCAGCTGATCCAAGAGTTGAAGATGTGATATTTCTGGCTTTTCTGTGTGTGTATAGCACACCGATGTACTAGCTCAGAGAAGGGGCACAATTAAGATAATAATAATAAAAAAAGAATTAGTAGATTCAGTTATCTCCTTCTCAGCTAATTTGTTGGCCCTCGGGGATTTTGCCTGTGGAGAAATTACGTGGCAAATTGCTTTAGAATAATCCTGCTAAAGTCCAGAACGGATTTGTTCTCCACCTACCTCCCTCCCACCCAGCCTGAGGAGCTCTTTGTGTCCTGTGATTTCAAGGGCATCCATTCTCTGAAACCATTTCCTGCCTGTGCCAGGAGGTATAATACAGAAGGAGCTCTTATTGGAAAGGGCAAGAGATTTGCAGTTAGGTAAGTTGGAATTTCCTTGATTTTCTCATGGTTGAAATGAGTGTTGAGGAGGAAAAATATTTTTGTACCTTCTTAGTTCAGTACCTGGAGACTGCAAATTAAATAAGAAAGGACAGATCAATAGGAGAAAAGGAACACACTTCTTATAGTTTTTTTCATGCACAGGAGTTACAGAAAAGAAATGAAACTCAAAAAAAAAATTAGATTCATGTGCTCATATACCCACTTAATGAAAGGAAGATTTGGGCTTCATGGGACAACGAATTGTAGGTAATAACTAGGAAATAATGGAAGATAAAAATTATTTTAGTGAGGTCTGTTTATGCAAACTCATCTTGGTGTCAACTCCCCATCTTCAATGATAAGAGTTGTTCCTCTCTACCTGGAATGGGGTGGGGGGAGAAGGAAGTGAGGGGGGCTGGAGAGGGAGGCACCTCCCTCAAAGGGTAATTTATGCCCTGAATTTAGGCAGACAAGGGGAGAGCAGAGCACTCTTTCTCTATTAATTCTCAGTTGCCTTCAGTTCAAAATAATCCTTATGCCAAAGTGGCATACTTTGGGTTGACATATTCCCCACATCTTTTCTTTTCTTTTTTTAAAAATTTTTATTGTTATGTTAATCACCACACATTACATCATTAGTGTGTGACGTAGCGTTCCATGATCCATTGTTTGCGTATAACACCCCATGCTCCATGCAGAACGTGCCCTCCTTAATACCCTTCACCAGGCTAACCCATCCCTCCACCCCCCTCCCCTCCAGAACCCTCAGTTTGTTTCTCAGAGTCCATCGTCTCTCATGGTTCATCTCCCCACATCTTTTCACTCTTGGCCCAGAGAATGTTTTCCCAACATTCCTGTCTGGGTCCCTCATTTCTTTTCTCCATTTTACCAGACAGAGTCTTACCCTTCCTACCCTACTTATGTCCATAATTAAACTTGACTTTCTTTTTCTTATCCATCTTTGCTGGCCTGGATGTATGGTCTCAAACCACTCCTGACCAGCTGGACTCCTAGCCCTAACTCTGGCACCAGCTCACTTCTCCAACTGTCATTCAATGTAGATTAAAGTCAAGGTCCCAGGGATGCAGCTTGTAAAGCATCTTCATCTGAGATGGTATTATCACCTGCTGAGAACTTCTCAGTGAATACGAATTAACAAGAAAGAAATCTCTCCTGTATTTTATTCTTCATGTTAAGATACTTTTGAAAATCATGTGACATATAATATGTCATCAGTTTTTATCACCAGTGTTGGCTTTTTCTATCAAATAGTTTTCAACTCATGAAATCACGTTCAGTTCCCTCTTAACTCCTTCATAATTAGTTATGATTAAGTCCTCTCAAATTTCCTTCCGAGTATTTCTTACTTTAGGCATTTCTTTCCTGTCCAAGATCATCCCTACCTACTTAGATTCTGTAATCTCCCTGTTCCAATCTGCTAAATTGATCTGAATATACTATTTTTGCATTTTGCTATTCTCTTCAAATACCTCCAATGGCCCTTTATGATCTAAGAGATAAAACCAAAATTCTTATTTGGGCATTTAAAATATTTTGCAACCTAAATCCTTCTGTTGTCTCCCTCTGTCCTTCTCATACACTATGCTTTCAAAAGAATTCTTTAACAAAAACTGATCAGACTTCTTCTTTCTTTTTTTTAAGAGAGAGAGTGTGAGTGGGGGAGGGGCAGAAGGTGAGAGAGAGAGAATCTTAAGCAGACTCCACACCCACTGTGGAGCCAGATGTTGGGCTGGATCTCATGGCCCTGAGATCATGACCTGAGCGGAAACCAAGAGTTGGATGTTTAAACGACTGAGCCACCCTGATTAGGCTTCTTTAGCCACAATTCACAAAAACCCTACATGGCACCCAGCCTTTGCATCTCATGACATTCCTGGCATTTCATTTCCATTCTTTCTTACAACCTTAAATCAAGCGTTTGTTGAGCATACCTCTTGGTTGGTCTGGAACATGCATAGTTTATACCTGTTGTCTTAGTGTATTTAGTAAGAGTTCCCTCTTTGTCATTCAAAAGTGTCCCGTTTTGGCAGAAATGATATGGTCACTCTACTTGTGAATCTTTCCTTTTCCATCCCAAACTACAGTGACTACTTCCCTCTACAATCTGTTGAAATTTTCTGTGTAAAGAACTGCTTTAGCACATAGTATATGCCATAATAAAATGTGCCTACTATGTCCAAGGCACTATCTTTACTTTAATCTATAATCTAGTAAATCAATTTTTTAGATAAGAAAAAAACAGAAAGAGTGTTTTTAAATAACCCGTCCAGAGGCAGTTGTAGAAGAACTTTGATTTCAAGTTTGAGCCACCTGTCTTCAGGGTCTCTGCTTGATCCCTGAAGCCCAAGCCTATAGTTCCATGAAGGACAGGGCCTGTCCTTGATGGTGGGGGGGTTTATGAAGAGTTTCTTGTTGAAGGAGGACTTAATCTATGTCCATGTTGAGGTAAGCCTCCATATCTATAATCCAAAAGAAATATGGCACTTGTTACCTTACGGAATTTGAAGGCTGCTTCAGAGTGAACCCTTCCTTTCTAAAATGATGTGTATTGGCTAGCTCAATTACTTCTTCTCAAGTCCATGACAGAGATGAACACGGGCCCTGCCTTTCTTGAAGCTTCAGGCCCGGGCTTCAGGGAGTTTTGCTGGAACTACAAATACATTCCTCCAGTTTTAAGGCTCCAGCTTTTTTTTTTTTTTAAGATTTTACTTATTTATTTGGCAGAGAGAGAGAGTGCAAAAGCAGGGGGAGTGGCAGACAGAGGGAGGGGGAGAAACAGACTCCCCGCTGAGTAAGGAACCTGATGTAGGGCTCAATCCCAGGACCCTGGGAGCATGACCTGAGCCAAAGGCAGATGCTTAGCCGACTGAGCCACTCAGGCGCCCCTAAGGCTCCATCTTTTGCTTCACTTGTTGCAGCCCCTGTTGAATCATATAGTTACGGCAGTGGTGGTTGTGGCGGTGGTGGTGGTGGTGGCCATGGACTCAACACCTGAAGTGTCATTCATTTGTTAAGAATTTTTTCCTTCTTTTTAAATTTCATTGCTATGCCCACAAGGGTTTCAGATTTATAAAACAGACCCACCTATACGTCATCAGAAATTACTTATTTTAGAGTTTGCTGAGGAATACAACCATGTCAGTTAAAGAACTTATGTATTGCATAAGCTCATCTAAAAAAACACTGCTGAAAGATGTTTGCAGGCAGCAATTGTCTTATTATACAAACTCTGCATATAACTTGAGATAATCCTCTTCTCTTCAAATGGAGGTGGACAAGGCTATTAACTTTCTGTTGTCCTTATGTCCCTTCACCTATCCTTTTAAAAATTTTATTAGGCGCTTTAATGCGTGGGTTGAAATCAACAGAGGACAAGCGATTAAAAATTATTGGCCAGCTGTGGCTCCTCACTAAATATTAAACAGCTTAGCAAATCAGCACATACCTCCAGGCATTAGACATGGGAGAAATAATGGTCTAGGCAAATAGACACTATAATCCAAATAGAAAATATGGCCAGTGTGCTGCTTTGGGTTTCCTTTGGCTGTTATTATTCACCATTAACATTATTCTGTTTTTTGCTTTTATTAGTGTGAGGAGGTGGGATGGGGAGCATTGATTGTTGGAAGGACCCCTTGTAAGGATGTACTGTATCAGGAGCTAGCTAGATATCAGAACAGCTTGGGAGAACTAGGAAACAGATGCAGAAACAGGTGAGTGGAATATTGCTTATTACAGCTCTGGATTTAGTGCCTGGGAGAGATGGACAATTTTGCTGGGTGCTGTATGCCTTGTATTCTAGAAGGACAGGTAGACAACCTGTTAAGGCAAACAATCTGAGGACGATTGTCAACCGAGAAGCTTAGGGCAGAGGTAGGGCTGTGTAGGCAGAAAAGTTATTTTCCCAGGTGAATGATGAAAAAAAGCACAGAGTGAGGCTGATTCTGTGGATATATACCGGAAGCTGGAAGATTCAGGAGGAAGGAGTAGTTCTGAGATAGGAATGGGGTCATCAGAGATGAGGGCAAGATAGGAAATACCCGGAAGTTAGAAGAATTTCATTTCGGATCAAAATTCCTTTACATATCATTTCTGTTCTTTCTAAGTTTCAATATGCCGCAAGTCAGTGTTTTAAATCTGATTACTAATGAGCACAGTCCAATGGTGCACCCCTATATTTTTCTGATTATGAAAAGTCAAGAAGAAATGGTATCTTTTGGGTCCCCGGGTGCAAAATGAAAAATGTGTGGTCAGCTTTTCTGTCTCCTCTCCAACCATTGCCCCATCTTTGCTAACCTAACCCGGGCGTTGAACCTAAGGTTATGTTTTGTACCACCTATTTTACTCAGGAAAGAATTTTTATGTTTGTATTTTGCTTTATAACTACTAACCATGCTTACAAAAGTTATTGAGACTAAATGCTAACTAGTTGATAGCTTGTAGGGCATTTCCCATTTGGAGATTCTTAAGTTTTTGTACATTTTTGTGGTCAAATGAATTATATTAAAAAGTTTTTCTTAGAAAGTTATATGACAGAGACTGTTTTTGCACATAAATAATTTGGCTGAACATGAGAGTCTTGGCTCATGTCATTTTCCTCTCAGTGGTTGCACTTGTACTGCTCTGTTACCAGCTAGCCTTTCATAAGGCCAATGAGAGCTCTGAGGCCCATTTAATTTTTTACCATTTGCATAATTTTGTTGTCATGTATCCTGCTTCTGTTTTATCTCTTAAGCATAAACTTTCCTGTACAGTACAGATGTTTTTCCTATTGTATAAATAATGAAGGATGGCTGTAAGGTACTGGGAATAAACCAGAGTTCCAGAAAAGTATAGAAACCCTACCATGAGAAGGAAGAACGGATGGAGAAGGATGGCCATACATGATAACCAGGTACAAGGAGACCCAGCATTACACTGCACAATGATAAACTACCCAAGTGTCCCAAGAAGAAAGCCGAGCACCCAGAACAGTTCTCCCATTCCTGGGAGGTAAGTCTTCTGGATGATTCTATTGATTATAATAAAAAAAAAATGATATACAATGAGAAATAATGATACACAACAAAGTAATTACAAAACTGAGGCCAGATACCCTATACTAAAAAGAGAAGAACATTTGGGTAGAAAGGGGGAAGTGCTCGGAATAGAGTAGGAGGTGGAGAAGGCTGGGGTGGCGGGGAGGGTAGACAAAGAAGGAACTGTATTTCTGTCGGTACGAACGTCAGATGCTCTACCTTGTCATCGAGTCTCCACCAGATCAGTCCAGAGGCAAGAACTCTTGGGACACTTGGGTGGCTCAGTCAGTGAAGCATCTGCCTTCAGCTCAGGTCATGATCCATGGTCCTGGGATCAAGTCCTGCATCGGGCTCCTTGCTCAGCAGGGAACCTCCTTCTCCCTCTGCCTGCCGCTTCCCCTGCTTGTGCTCTCTCTCTCTTTCTCTGACAACTAAATGAATAAAATCTTAAAAAAAAGAAAACAGAGGCAAGAACTCTTGAGTGGAAGTTGTTCAGTTGTGTTGATTAGTTATTAGGAAAGAGGAAGAACCATATATGGGTTACCTAAAAGTGCCCTTTCTGGTCGAGTTGGAAGTCTTTTAGCAGTAAACTTTATGGTTCCTCATTTCCAGCCAAAGCACAGTTTGGAGACAGGTCAACATCTTAGGTATGTTTAAAATCTTTTTATTTAGGATATTTTGAGATATATCTGTATGCATAATCAATGGTCAAATTCTTTCAATTCGTAAACTTACTTTTTCTAAAATTTCAACTGAGACACATTTTCTTCAGTTATGTCTCCGGTTATTAGCTCTGTTCATTTATTCTTCCTTCCTTGATTTTTGTATTTACCATGTTCTTTCTCTTTTTGTTCACTTATTTGTCTCTTTATTCATTATTCCCCTGCTTTATGGGAGAGCATGTTGAATTTTAATTCCAGTATCTAATTTAAATTATATTAGAATGCTTTCTTATCTCAACATGTTCCCAGTTTTTCTCATCATGTTATCTTTATATGTTATATCATTTTCATTTATGGTTTTCTGTCCCTTTTTCATAGAATCTGGTATTTTTGCGCTGAAACATAAAATAGTCTCTCTAAATTGAATTTTTTCCTTATTACATTATTTTCAGAAATGTGTCATCCCACTGAGTCTTCTAGTCCCTGTATTAAATCAGGATAGGCTAAGCTAACTTGCAGTAGCAAACAATTCGAAATTTTTTTGGCTTATAACAAAATTTGCTTCTAATTTCAGTGGCTTAACTTAGAAAGCCCATGAAAAATTTGCTGCTGGTAGGATATTTCTTAAGGGTGCTTGTCCTCCATGGGGGTACTCAGCAATCCAGGGCCTCCCTTTTTTTTAAGAGTTATTTATTTATCCTAGAGAGAGAGAACAGAGGGGCAGAGGGAGAGGGAAAAGGAGAGGAACAGACTCCCCACAGAGCACAGAGCCTGCTGCAGGGCTTAATCCCCTGACCCATGATATCATGACCTGAGCCAAAATCAAGAGTCGGAGGCTCAACCAACTGAGCCACCAAGCACCCCAATCCAGACCTTTTTGATCTGGTTCTGCTGTCTCAGCGTTCAGCCTTCACAGCCTCTGATCTCTCTGTGGAGGGGTGAGAATTCAGACCTGCTCTCGGGCCACTTCCGCTCACAACCCCTTTGGGCCAGAACCAGTCACATAACCTTGCCTGACTGCAAGGTGTGCCTAGGAAGAAGAGAGGGGACAGCTAGATGGTGGTGATCATGAATAATGCCTACCACAGAGCTAACAAAAAGAAGACTGGTCACATAAGTTTGGAAAACACCGTGTTGACCAAAATTCTCTAGGTCTCCTCATGCTATGACTTCTCAGTGCCTTTATTCCACTGACATTGTTATGAATGACCAAAATAGAGATATGGCAGGCCACCCGTCTTTCCTGTTCTTTTTTTTTTTAAAGATTTATTTATTTGAGAGAGCGAGAATGAGAGAGAGAGAGAGTACATGAGAGGGGAGAGGATCAGAGGGAGAAGCAGGCTCCTCGCTGAGCAGGGAGCCCGATGCGGGACTCGATCCTGGGACTCCGGGATCATGACCTGAGCCGAAGGCAGTCGCTTAACCAACTGAGCCACCCAGGTGCCCCCGTCTTTCCTGTTCTTACATAAATTTTCCTCATGCAGGGCCCACAGCTCTGGGTAGCATATTTGGGAGATGTTCTTCTTTCTTTGTAAGAATCCAGGATTCAGGGATCTCAGGGTGGGCGAAACTTTCCCTAAAGATATTTATCTCTGTTTAGGTATATCTCAGGTTAAACAGGCACCGCACAATGCCCACGGCCATGGTGCCTGCTTGTTTCTACACAACAGGTGTGAAACAGGTGGGCCCTGCACTTCAGCGGGAAGTACAGAAAATTGTCTTCAAAACCCCTAGCCTAGTCTTTTTATATTTTTCATGACTTAGTGGTATCATTTCAGTTCAGATATCCTGATTTCTGATTTATTCTTTTTTTCCCTAGGAAAACCTGGAGGAATTGGACTTAACCCTATTCATACTGATTTAATCATTTTGACCAGTTCAGTTTGCAAGCAGAGTCTCAGGCACAGAGAGCAGGGATGGTGTGGAGAGGAGGGAGGACGGTCACGTGGGAGGGGAAAGCAAAAGGAGGCATGTCTTCTCCTTGAAATGTAAGCCACCCAAGGACTGAATTATGTCCTCCCCAAATGAGTATGGTGAAGCCTATGTGACTATATTTGGAGATGGGACTTTAGGAGGTAATTAAGGTTAAATAAGGCCATAAAGGGGTGTGGGTCTAATCCAATAGAGTTGATGGCCTTGTAAGTTGATGGCCTCTCTCTCTCTCTCTCTCTCTCTTTTTTCCTTTCTCTTAGCTGTGCTCAGAGGATAGACCATGTGGGGACTGCAATGAAGGGCAGCAAGCCAGGGAGAGAACTCGCACCAGCACCTAACCCCTGCTGGACCTGCATGCTTGTCTCCCAGCCTCCAGAACTATGAGAAATAAATTTCTGTGGTCTAAGCCCCCCAGTCTGTGGCATTTGGTGATGGCAGCCCAGGCAGACTAACACAGAGGTGGAGCCTGTTTTAGCCTCTCCCCAGGGCTAGGAAATCTGGTTCTGTGGCATCGTCAGCATCTTCAGCTGCTGAGGACTGCATTCGTGCTTGAGTAGCCCGGGCCTCATCCAAGTTCAGTGGTAGGATGGAGCCCATATTACCGAAGCTCAAGTTTACTCTGACCCACGCTCCCTGCACGGGGAAGTGGCCACTGTCTGCAGCACTTCAACAGCAGGGCAGGTGGTCGAGAGAATGGTGCCAGATCTGGTGCCGGGGCTGCAGGTGGAGGGAATTCCCGAGCAAACTGCGCCCTAAGGACACAGTGAAGAAAAGGACTCTGAAGAGAAGAGTTCCTCCAGTGTCAGAAATACAACTTGACTTGTGATAGAGCATGTGAGGTTTTCAGGGTGTCTGCGTGGCCGAGCTTACACTTTATCAGGGAAACTGTCAAAACTGGTTACAGATGTTGGAGACTTTAAAAAGTTAGAAAAGAAAACTGATTAAAAATAAAGTTTTATTTGCTTGTATTAAAAAATATGGAGAACAGTCATTTATGTGGTGACTTAGCATTTATGCCTTCTTGCCGTGTAGCAAAATATTATGCATCTCAACAAATTGGTGTCAAATTAACTATGCAAGCTGCCATTGATTAAACTTCACACTTCGTCTCATGGTTCACAATTTAAAAACTTGGAGTGAACATTGACATGTATCATTCATTTTGTCACTGATTCACAGCATTTTGTCTTCCAAGTTCTGCATTTATAGCATTTGCATTGTCTTCCCAGATACACCAGAAGGAAAGAAAAATTACATCCCTCTTTTGTATTACTGAATACCTAGCAGATTCTCAATAAATATACATTGAATAAACAAAATAACATGTATAATAAAAATCAACTTTATTATTTGTACTAAATTTATTTTATAAGTAAGATTTTAAAATCCATCTTTTAACTGTCAAAATAGAAAAAAAATTAATAGAAATATTTTTGGAATCAGAGCATCCGAAGGAACTTTGGATGCTGTGCAATCCAGGCTCTGGATTCTGGATTGAATGGTACTTTTAAGCCAGTCAGTTGGTTAAGATGAAAAGTAAATAATTTAGAAATAATTGTGGTCAGCTCTCCTAATGTCTTACCGGAACAACAGATTTGCAGATTTCAATGAGATCATACTCCATGGGCTTTGAATAGTATCCCATTAAATACCTTTTTTATACCTTTGTCAAATTATTTTGGAATGAATCTTTATCTTTATGCTTTCAGAAAACTTCATTCATGCTTCACTTGTAGCTATTGTCTTTTTATTATTATTATCTTTTATTTATTTATTTATTTATTTTTATGTAGGCTCCATGCCCAGGGTGGAACCCAAGGAGGGACTTGAACTCACAACCTGAGCTGAGATCAGGAATTGGACCCTTAACTGACTGAACCACCCAGGCTCCCCTTTAATGATATCTTTTTATGAGAATGCAAACTTCTTGACAAAGGTTTGCATTTACAAGTCTGCTGTCTTCTGGGGGTTGACTCTTGTAGCCCTTCGGGACAAAGGTTGCATTTACAGGTCTGCTGTCTTCTGGGGGTTGACTCTTGTAGCCAGTGTCCTAGCATAAGCAAGATCATCTCAGGTTTAAATTTGGTTGACTAGTATCTCTTCCTTGTTATGGTATTTTTAATCTGAAAACAGAAGTGAGTTATGAAATAGAATTAATTTTAATTTTTAAAAATATACATATAGTTTTTGGTAAAATGGATTTTACTTTGAGATATACATGCATATGAAATGTACATGTGATATATTCATAATATACATGAGAATCATGGACTTTGTACCTGTAAAATTTTAGATTTGTAATATTTTATTTCTTGTATATTTTACCGTTTTTGAGTGGCCATTTTTATGAAATGTCAAGGTTTTCTGTCCATTTTCAGACGTCTATTTTTTTCTTCATATTTAAATTCCAGGTTTTAGTTCCATTTTAGATATTCTACCTCTTATATCCTCCGTTACAGTCTCCTGCCCAGGATGTCTTTGCTGGCCATTCCTATTGTTGACATCCAAGTTCAAAGTCATCTCAGCAGAACCAGTCCCTATCTCTCATCTCTAAACAAAACAAAACAAATAAAAACAAATGCAAACAAAAAAAAAGGTCACATTTATACTACTCTATCAGATAGCCCTATGTTATTTTCTTTATCCACGAAAAATATGAGATCACCTTATTAATATCCTTGTTTCTTTGTTTCTTCTTAATGTTCCCCCCTCTCCCTGCCCCACTAGAATGCAAAGCTCCATGTGAGACAGGTCTCTGTCTGTCTCTCTGGTTTCAAGGAAGAAGCTCGGAGCCCAGAGTAGATAGTGCCTGTGGCACTATAAGCCTTAAATAAGTGTTGTTAAATGAAAGGAGTATAAAATCATGTTCCCCAAATGTCAATGAATCCAAGGGAAATGTTTGAATTTATGGTGAAGAATGGGTTATCATAAGTGATAAACCAACCTAGAATGAGGGCCAGCCTCTACTGAAATCCTATTAAAATAGATGAAAGGCTGAGGGCCACTGGGGGTGGCAGCTCTCAATTCTAGGTCTCCTTTCTACATCAGGTCTCCTTCCTACGTCAGCCAGAAGCCCTAAACACAATCTCTCCCCCATAGCTCATTTCTCCTATAATCTTTTCTGATGGAATTCCTTGCCTCATCCCAGGCCAGCTACATTTCTTTCATGGCTAGGCTGACTGCCAATGCCCCAGATAAAGGCAGAAACTCAAGTGGAATATTTTGTTCTGGGATGGCTTTGACCTTCTAGCTGCTCGATCTTCTGGGAGAATGACAGTCTGTGCTTGATGTGGAGGCGGAGAGGTGTTTCCACATCCCAATAGCATGTCTGAGATGGAGCAGGGGAGATCCGTAAGCGGTCTGGGGGAGGAATGGGTCTTCCTGGAATCTGGGGAATGCTAGAGCTTCTCCAATTGTACACTCACTCATCAGCGGCTCAGATAAACACCATTTTATTAACTCATGCTTGTATTTCTTTTCCCAGTTAGGACTGACTTTCAGGATTCTCTGAGTGATAATGACAGAAAGATCGTTCTGTTCAACCTTTTCCTTAGGCATCTGCCTGGCATAAAGCCGTGATCAGAAGCAGCTAATTCCTCTGACTTCAGCAATGCTGAAATAAAGGCCATGTGAAGTCATCCAGTTGGAAAAATAAAATTGGGGTTCTAGAGAGAGTACAGAAGTATGAATGGTGAAACTCTAGGACTGTAATTACTGCAAATGGTCAGGTCAGCTTAAGAAAAGTTCTCTCTGGGGGCCTGGTCCTAGGCACCCCTGCGTGGGGTTGGGGGAGGCAAGTAAGTGGAGGTGGGAGGGGAAGAGGAGGACAAGATCGCAGAGGGCATGTGAACTTGGTTGTTGACGCATGAAGAAGATCTTCAATGTTGGGGCCTTTATTTGGTGATCCAGGCTCTGTTCATCTTTATGATATCTTAGCACCAAAGGTTTTAAAGGACATGCATAGGAGCATCAAAGATTCTGTTTAGCAGGGGTACAGAAAATCCAACCACCTCTTTCTCAGCATGGATTTTGAGGAATGACCATTTTATGATTTCAGGCTTTCCTCTGGTCTGTTTTGTACATTTACAGTTTGGCCAAGCCTTCTGACATTCTCAGGGCGCTATTCTGTAGGGGATGAAAAGCTAATCTGAGTTTTCTGCTATTCAAGGATTTTTTTTTTTCCTTATAAAATCATCTTGTATCTTCCTTTCTCACAAAATGCTGGCAATCCAGATATTGTTGAGATCCATTTTAGAGAACTGACCTTTCCAGGTTGTTAAACTCTTTCAGCTCCTGGAAAAATAGATTACTTTAGATGAGGTCTAAAGGGCTGATGGAAGTCTTAAACTTACTACAATTCCCACAAGTAATGATTGCTATAGAAGCCTTTCACTGGTATCATTGTTTGAATGACTAACTAAGGGTGAGGGGAGAATAGACTCACTGGGTTGTTTGCTCTCATGCATATTAATTCATAAAACCAAAGACCTGAAAGGGGGAACATTATGAAATAAAACCCTCTGTTCCCTGTCCCCAGGGAAGAGTTCATTTAGATACCTCAAGACAGAAATTCGACTGCACTTAACAGTCTCCATAAGAAACCCTGCCACTTCCTTTAATAATATATCCCAGGGTCTTATCAGTCCTTACAGACAGGTAATTTTTCATGGACTCTAATTTAAATAATTCCAAAACTAGGCTAAAAATATTATTGTCTGGTTTTCTCACTCATGTATCCCCAATTTCTTGAGAGAATGATTGGCATCTAGTAAGTACTAACCAAGTATCTTTTGAATAAATAAATAACTGAAAAAAAAATAAATAACAATTAAGTTATACAACAGAAAAGATGGCATAATTGTACAAATTACCAAGTATTATTGACAACATATTCTGTGTTTAGTGCTGTTTAGGCTCCATATGTAATCTGAAGATGGAAAAAGGAAGAGTCTGTTAACCACAGGTGTTGACTCACAGTTGAATAGGGGTATATCTCCATACACCAGTAAGCACAAGGCAGATTGTAAAAGATGCTATCACTATCATCCAAAGTATAATGAGATAGCATGAAGGAAGACATGTGTTTGTATTAATATTACAGGACTTCTTTTCCTTTAGTATCTGCAGTTCTTGGTCACGCCACTTCGAAGAATGAAGAGGTAGACCAGATGAATAGTGGTGGGCAGCAAAGCAAAGTTTTTTGATCGATAGTACAAAGCTCCCAAGGAGGGAGGGGACCCGAGAGAGTTGCCACCGGAGCTTCTAAGTCTAAGGGTTTTTATGGGCTTATTGGTGGGCTGTTTTAATCTGATTAACCCTCCTTGCACCTGTCATCCAATCAGGTTTTTGTCACCTACTTATCACAAGGGAAAGGGTGGAGGGCTCCTTCCAGGGTGGTGTAAAATCCTTTCAAGGGTGGTTTCCTCTTGGGGTGGGGGTCCCTTGTCCCTCCCTGCCTGCCTTCCAACTATCGTTCATCATCATTAGGATGAATAAAGATGGCCTAGTGATAAAGATCATGAACAATTCTGCATTACTGGTAGGACTCGAAGTTGAAGCTCCTTCTAGTAGAGGTGATGCCCACAGTAAAGGCACAGAGGCAGAAGAACGCATGAATGGATCCAGAACCATTGATGGTCTGCAGTCTGGTGTGTCTTAGGGTCATGTGTGTCTGTGTCTGTGTATCTGCTGGTGGTAGTGACAGAGGTGGCATGAGCAGGTGGGAAAGGACTGGGAAGGTTTACTGGGGTCCCAGAGAGTTCAGAGTAGAAAAAGATCATTCATGTCACATACCACCACACTGTTGGCACCATGAAACCTGGAATTTGTGTCCATTTTGTCTACAATTCTATCCATGGCCCCTGGAATATTGCTCGAAACATAGTGGGTGCTGGATAAATATTTGCTGAGTGAACATGAAATACTATTACTCTGAGGGTGGCAATCATAGATCATGCCTTTGTGAAACTGTTCAACTCTTATTTTGTTTACATTTTGTCTGCCAAGGAGACAAAATTCAAGCTGGGAAAGGTAGAACAATTATCAATAAAAGACGTTTAAGGTCATGAGAGTAAAATAATATCTAGCCTCTTGGAACAATTTCAATATTTTTGCCTTCTGAAAAATGATATATTTGGGTACTGGAATTAATTTCAGGTAGAATTCCACAACAAATATCAATAATTTTTTTAGAACCTATGGAGAATAATAAAATTGACAGAAAAATGTATTGGCTAATATCGGCCCAATTCTTAAAAGCAAATTCTACCAGCAACATACTAAAATTTGGTTCCTGGCTAAATTCTAGAATTCTTGATTATTATTAAGTGGTTTTTTGTTAAGTGCTTGGGGTTGGTAATTGCACTAGTTAGCCTGTGCCATTCCTAGCTACAAGGTAGTTGGAAAAAGAAGCTATCAATGAAAGATGGGTCACAGATCTAAGGGATATCTAGTTGTGTAATTTAAGAGCAACATAGCAGTAAAATTAGCCTCGTGTATAGTCATTGGAAATGAGGTAGGTCTTTTAGTCCAGTGGTAATTAATCAATCAGTAAGACAGTAATCAAGTTGTAAATGGGCTAAATTCTGCAAACATAGACCATAGTTGTAAAAACAAGGATAATCACTAGTTGGAAATTACTACTTAAATCCTAGTCTGACAAATGCATACATACATAGTACCAAAGAGCAGAAGCTATAGTCAGACTAATTTAAGTTAGTTCACAATATAGCTTCAAATGTGTAACCCAGGCTTGGCCACAGAAGTCCTACCTTACAGGGTTATTTTCAGGTTCAAATAAGTTAGTGCTTGGAAAGTTCTGAGACTAATGCCTGATACAGAGAGAGGACTCAATTATTAGCAGTACAATAAAAATAAAACATCTTTCAAATAAAACCATTATAAAAATTTCATTTGTAATTAGAAAATGATAAACATCTTACTTTTCATAAATTAAAAAGTGGGAATAAACAATGGTGAAAAGATTTATTGATTTCTAGAATCCATTCATATACTCAGGCAACAAACATTTATTGAGCACCTTCTATCTGTTAATACTTCCCTAGATACTGAGGATGGGAAGACAATTAAGACAACAGATTTATTCTTAAGAAGCTCAATCTAGTGTGAAATCTCATAATTATAGCATGTGTAAGACCTACAAAACTTTAGTGCACATACTTGATTCATTACTGTATCTGTTAGATTGTAAACTCCTTGAGGGTCAAACTGTTTCCATCTTTCCATCTTCCCATCTCTGACACCTAGAGCCTACCAGTATATCAACAGTGACTTCCGATCACATCAAACTAGACTCCAGTTATAAATACCTTGAAATGCAGAAAGTAATATAATAAACATTCTTTTAAGTGCATAGCTGAGCTTGCAAGACAGAAATGAAATTCTCCAGTTGCCAAGATCAGAATGGATTGGGAAAGCAGAGCCATAAGCTCATGAGTTGATGCTGTAGCTACTCTGGGTGATGGTGCTGGTCTCACCAGCAAAGGACTTGGGCTTTAATGCCAAGAGGATCAGGGGTGAACTACTAAAGAATGGACTTCATAAAGAGGAAAATTGAATCCAGAGGAATGACTGCTAGACAAGAACCAACCATGAGCCAAGCAGTTAGTATAATAAGTAAACATTGGCTATATAAATTAGTATCTATAATGATTAATCTGGGGGAGAAAAGAAGCAAGGTGAGTTAAGATACCAATACAAATAGCATGGAAGATAGAGGAAAAGGTGTGTTCTGGAGGAAGAGAATGATCAAATTTAGACTTTGTTAGGTAAAGTATGAAAACAAAAAATTTAAAGGTAATCTTCAATAAATAGATCATACAATTTCTAAGCCAGGAGAGAGTTAAAAAAAAAAAAGAAAGAAAACATAATAGAAAGCGGAAAACAAGGTATGAAAACAAAAACTATGGTAAATTGAAAGCACTAAATAAGGTGGTAGAAACTAATCCCAATTACAGCTTTTAAATAAAGTAAGTGCAGATGGCTTAAATTTACAATTAGAAAATATAGATTTTTAGATTGGATTCAAAAATCTAGGATATACTATTTAAAGAGACATACTCATAAGAAAGGGGCTCAGAAATGCTGGAAGAAAAGTAGAAAAAGATAATAATGAGTAAATAGTAAATCAAAAGCAAGTTTATATGTCTATACTAATATCAGAAAAAAATCACACACCAAGGCTTAAATGTATATAAAATGTTATGGAGTCAATTATAAGCTTTATGTAAGTTACATTTGGAATAAAAGTTTTTATTACACTGGTGAAAAATTGTCATTTTTCAGAGCAAAGATCTTGGATTTTTTTCATGATTTCAACTGGGCATGAATTATGGTCAAATATACTAATATTAATAACAATAGCTAATAGACAATGATAATAACTAGTATTATATGCCAGCCACTTTATAAATGCATTTTATAATTTCAAGTTTAAACAATCATCTGAGATAGTTATCTTACCAGACTCCTATTTTTAAGATAAAGAAACTGAGGTTTATGGAAATTAAGAGCTTTTTCTCAGTGACATGAGCCAACCTGAAAGTCAAATCTAATCCTGAGTCCTTATGCTTTTATCCTAGATGCTCTGTGGCCTTGGTTTGCACAGAAACTTTTTTTCCTTCTTTTTTTGTTTAAAGATTTTATCTAATTATTTGAGAGAGAGAGAGAGAGAGAGAGAGAGCATGAGCAGAAGGAGGGGCAAAGGGAGAAGGCAAAGCAGGCACCCACAGAGCAGAGACCCCCCCCCATGCAGGACTCAATCCCAGGACCCCCTCATGACTTGAGCTGAAGGCTGCCGCTTAACAACCCACTGAGCCACCCAGGTGCCCCCAAAACTTCTTTGATAGGTAGGCAAAGAGCCTTCGAGACAGATGAGGACAGCACAAAGTGGAAGTGAAGATCCTACATACCAGGTGCTATGACTAGATGTCTATCTCTGAGTCATCCCAGCAACATGCGAGGACCTGAGAGAGAAGAACCTTGCACTTTTGTTTTTATGTTTTTTAAAGATTTTATTTATTTATTTGACAGAGAGAGACACAGTGAGAGAGGAAACACAAGCAGGGGGAGTGGGAGAGGGAGAAGCAGGCTTCCCGCTGAGCAGGGAGCCCGATGCCGGGCTCGATCCCCGGAGCCTGAGATCATGACCTGAGCCGAAAGCAGATGCTTAACAACTGAGCCACCCAGGTGCCCCGAACCTTGTACTTTTAGAGCCCTTTATTTTGGCTGGGCGGACTCAGAAACCTGGAGCCCCAGAGGCCACTGATGGCTCCTGAGAAGGAAATCCTGATTGCCCGCGGTAAAGCCATTTTGTTCTGAGACATCCTGCTCTGTCTAGGGCCACCACAAAGAATTGCCCCCTGTGTAAGGGAATTGGACAAGGGATCCATTTCCTGGGCACAAGGCTGCATAGTCCCCAGGAGGAAGGAATGCCTTTTTGGAATCTCACACGGAGACTGAATGGGCCAGGGGCATTACCAGCTGTCTGTTTTTTGTTTTTTTTTTTTAAAGCTTTTATTTATTTATTCATGAGAGACAGGGGGAGAGAGAGAGAGAGAGAGAAGCAGAAGGAGAAGCAGGCTCCCAAGGAGCAGGGAGCCCAATGCGGGACTCGATCCCAGGACCCTGGGATCATGACCTGAGCCGAAGGCAGACGCTTAACCATCTGAGCCACCCAGGCGCCCACCAGCTGTCTGTTTTAACCTTGGGAGCCCAAGCACCGGAGATACGTCTGAATCCTAGTTCTTCCCTCACATACACATTTTTAGGGCCTATAAAATCTATTTTGAAGGTTTGTCTCAGCAGCATGCCTAGAAAAGTCCACTTCCGTTATAATATCTTATAAACGGATGTCTTCTGATTGGCATAAATCCATTCAGGCCGTTCTGGACTTCGAAGGGCAAATGTCTAGCATGTTAGAGATGATGGCTGTCTCAGCAGTGAGGGCTCCTGAAAGCATCCTTACCACCCATCATTCGATGGGGGGGGAGGGATGCTTGAATGCCTCGTGCATCAGCCTCCTCTCCTGACCCTGTTTTGGGGCGAGAATCCAATATGAGCCACACCACCGACACTTGGAAGACCTTTCAGCATTTCAGCTTCTAACACGAAGGTTGTCTGGTTTCACACTGAGCCCAAGCTCAGCGCTTGTCTCTGTCACTCCACTGCACACGGTCCAATGCTTGCTTTACGTGTATATACTTGCCTTTGTAATTTATTTGTCTTGGGAGGTCAGGGAGGATAACGTCATTCACTAATCCAGCAACCATTGCCTGAGTTCCTGTTATATACCTGGCTCTCTTCTAGGTTCTGAGGATCCCATGGCAAACCTGGCAGTCAAGCTCACGCTGAGCTTGCCTGTAAGTTACATGCAACTACGTACTATAGGGTGCTGATAAATGCTACATAGGAAAACAAGGTAGGGCAAAGCAGATGGGGAGCACTGGGGTGGGGGATGCTATTTTACATGGGGTATTCAGGGAAGGTCTTCCGAATATTTGGCAGAGGGAGAGAGTGACTGGAGTTGAGCCATGTGGAACATGTGGAATCTGAGGAAACAAAGACAAAAATTACCAAGGTCCTGAAGCAGGAGCCTGGCTGGCATTTTCAAGGAAGGCTAGGGAAGCCCGTGTGGCTATAGGAGAAGGAGGACTGGGAGCATGGAAGTGGAGGACCAGGAGCGAGCTGAGCCACGCAACACGAGAAGAACATCTGGGTGTAAGGGAGTCATTGCAGCAGTGCATTTCCAGCTTTAATGCCCAGGCGAAGGTCAGTTTCTACAAGGCTCAGTTTTTTCATCTTTGCCTGCCCCGTCTGAGATGAGACCTGATTTAGCTCTAAAAGCTTCCTCTGGCTATGGCTGAGCAATGTTTATAACCTTCACTGGATGAATTATAATATTTTCCATGTAGTAGGTTTATTAAATAAATGCACTAATTAAAGAGAAATTCTGATTTTCCATCTTATGCACTCTTATTCTAGATTTACAGCACTGAGTACACCGGTATTTAAAATGGCCCCAAACGGGGGTCCTGGGTGGCTCAGTCGGTTGAGCTCTGCCTTTAGCTCAGGTCATGATCCTGGGTCCTGGGACTGAATTCCACATCCGGCTCTCCACTCAGTGGGGTGCCTTCTTCTCCCTCTCACTCTGTCTCTGTTTTCTCTCAAATAAATAAATAAAATCTTAAAATAAAATAAAATGGCTCCAAACACTTACTATTGACATGAAGTAAATAGTAAACACCAAAAAAAAAAAAAAAAAATGGAATCTGATTTGTCCATTTTTTGGTCCTTCATTCCTTATTTACAATGCAGTCAGATTTTTCTGGGAGATAATAAGATGTATTTGAGCTGAATAAAAGTGTGGCATCGAATTACAGGAGCTCGTGTTCGGTTAGTTTAACAAGACACTGTTAAAGTCTGGGATACATCATAATTAAGACAAAGAAAAGTAAAACTCCAGTGCATATCTGAAAAATAATATATTAACTATCAATAACCATCAGTTTTAGAAACACTGATTGTTTAAAGTTGCACTCAATTTGGAATTTGAATAGAAAATTATTTCTTTTCTGCTTTGCTTGAATCAGGATGTATATCAGCATACCAAAATATTTTCTCTCTTTTCTTTTTGACTTTTTGATATTTTTTTTTTATTCCTGTACACTTGGAAAACTTACTGGAACCGAAAGTAAAATATGTGTGCCCCCGGAAGGTTGTTAGAAAGTTGTGATAATGCTTTCTGTGGAGTGTAGTCTTAGGGGATTGCCTTTTAGTGGCACATTTTTCTCCACATGTTACTATACAGTTGACCCTCAAACAAGGGGGTTAGGGGTGCAAACTCCCCATGCAGTCAAAAATCCTCATGTAACTTTTGATTCCCCAAAAACTTAACTGCTGCTGATCACCTGCTGTTGACCAAATCCTTCCCGAAAACAAAAAAAGTTGATTAACACATATTTTGTATGTTATATGTACTACATACTCTGATCTTATAATAAAGGAAGCCAGAGAAAACGTTAGTAAGAAAATCATAAAGGAAAATACATTTACCATTTATAGTACTGTATTGTAAAAAAAAAAAAACAAAACTGTGTATAAGCAGATCCATGTAGTTCAACCATGTGTTGTTCAAGAATCAACCACATTCTCAAAATATTTTCTTTCAGTATAATTCAACCCATACTGATTTTCACATGTCGAGTGTTTAACTATGTCATACTACAGTAGGAATGCAGATAGGAGGTTAATGAAAAGGGCAATGCTAGAGATCCAGCCATCCAGGTTTCCTCAGAGAAAGAATTTTAAAACAAGGAACATTCAATTCGATTTCAAGATGGCTTTGTCCAAAAACATGCTGCCAATAAACTGGGGAAGTGCAAACAACAGACTGTTGGAGCCAAGAGCAAAGAGAGCTGGTCTGCAAAATTGCTGACTGTGCTAAAAAGAGCTGAAAGGATTAAAAGGAATAAAGCTTTTTCAAATATATTGAAAAAGAGAGATAGAACACCAGAAAGGAGGGCTGCAAATGAGTAGGGAGGGAGAAATCCATGTTAGCTAAAGTGGGCAAGACTGACCTATTTTTAAAAATCTGAGTCTGACAAGGCAAACACACTTTGGGCAATTGGGACATAATGAAGACCTGGTTTATTAGAAAATAATTTAGGCAGCTGATGGTATTTCTGCATGCTAATGGAAAGAGCCCAGAATCCTCAAGCACGTCTGCTATTACCTGTACTAAAATGTCTATAAAGTAATTTGCCTTCAAAGCTACTACTTTTATCCTGAAGTGAAATCTGATTCTACCTTCAGCCCCTGAACACCTCCATGAAACTAAAAAATCAAGTAGAATTAGTCTCAAAGGGCTGATAAAAAATATCAGGAGACCAGGGCCATGACTTTTAACCCTACCCTGGCCACTTGCTCTCTCAATATCACTGTAGTTCTATCTACATCTGTTTTCTGATCTATAATAAGGATGATTATACTCACCTACCAACAATGTGTGACTCAGGAAAAGTTTAGCATGTGTCATAAACGTAATGTGTTGGTATGATATATAATTAGAAAAGAGTATAGATTCAAGTCAGTAAGAATTCAGTCATTGAGTTCAGTTAACCCACAGAGGCAATGATTGCCTCTGGGTAAGCAACCAAGTGCATAGTCTCTGGAGACAGCTCCCTTGGTTTGAATCCTCCTCTTACGGCCTACTGGCTGTGTGACCTAGAGCAAATGACTTCACTGTTCTGGGCCCTCTTTTCCTCATTTGTAAAAGACAAGACATGGAGTACTCAGTAATGTCAGCTATTATCAGAGCAAAATCTTCCTAGATTTACAGAGAGATTGCTGGAATTCCAAGACTGCTTTTGTGCAAGTGAATTTGCAAGAGTTGGGCTTAGATCATGTTTAAAGAATACAGTAACTATGAACAGAAGTTGAACCAATGTAATCTAAACAATGGTGTTGCACAGCCTGGCATCTGTCTACATACCTCAAAGGTAAAGATTAAACACTGAAAGTTTCCTTATCATTTGGAAGGGGAATTAGGAAATGAAATGAGATTGAAAAATTGCAGGGATGTCCAGCAACCACAGATGGACCATGAACTCATAAAACTCATAGAAATCCTGAGAAGTCCGTTAGTTGGATACTAATGTAATCCATATTGAAGGCATTAAATGTTGTGTCTTTGTCTTTCCCATACTTGTATATTCAGTAAGATAATACTAGATGCCTTCTATAATGATCAATTCAATTGCTCAAGGACACCCAGGGTCAGAGGCAGAGTAGGACTCTGGACCCAGGTCCTCATGAGTTCTGTTGGTCACAACTCATACACTCTGTGGTTGGGAAGCCCCTTAAAAGATAGAAGAAAGAAGATTCCTTGCTCATGAGAACAGGAGCCATTGGTGGCCCCAGAACTTGAAGGGTCACTCTTACAGCTCTGGGACCAGCAAAACTTAGGCAGAATGCAGTATTTACATGAATTAGACCAAGCCATTACTGAGCTTTTAGCCAACTGTTGGATACTGAGAAAGGGGCTGGTCATATGAAGGGGAGTAAGATAAAATTTCTGTCCCAGGGGAGCTCAAAGTTTGAAATAGCATTGTATCAAAAGTGGTATCAGAAGTGTTAATTAATTAGTTCATTCATTCATTCATTCATTCATTCAACATATATTTATTGGAGTTCTACTATGTAACAAGCACTGCTCTGGGCACCAGAAGCAGGAACAAAACAGACACAGGTCCATGAGTTTGCTTTCCATCGGTGAGAGAGGGAACCAGGTAATAAACAATAACATGATTGCCTTGATTTTATCTGTGGGATTTTAATGTATGGAGGCGACTGAGTGATGACATGATGAGGCAGAAGCCATTGGAAGAAAATTTTCTGTTACTTGCATTTCCTGAGAAGAGGGCCCTGCAGGGCACATGGGAAGCAGCAGTACCAGTCACAAGGTGGAAAAGGAGCCTGCGAAAAGCCTAGGCAGGGCCTTTATTGTGTTTTCCATAACAAAGTCAAGGCAGGGCAGGATTTGGCTAGTTTGAATAATTCCAGCCCGTTTTGGGACACAGGGGCTTTGTGTTTCCTTGGTAGTCCGGGACCTTGCCCTCAGGTGACCTAGGGCTAAAGAATATTGGTTGGTGAGTGAGTTCAAGGAGATGGCTGGGCTCTGGACTAATTAGTTTGCATATGAAAGATATACCCCTGGGCAAGGACTTTGCTATCTCTAGGAATTGTCTAAACACGGGCAGAACAGTTACTTTCTGGTCAGTGAGGCCACACATGCCAGATCATCAAGAATACAGAAAATAAGGGGCACCTGGGTGGCTCTTCAGTTAAGCGACTTGGTTTGGCTCAGGTCATGATCTTCAGGTCCTGAGATCAGCCCTGTGTCAGGCTCTGCCCTCAGCACTGAGTCTGCTTGAGACGCTCTCTCAACTGCTTCTGTCCCTCCCCCACTCCCCCCCCACCACAGCTCATGCTCTCTCAAATAAATAAATTAAAAAAAAAAGAATACAGAAAATAAGAAAATATATGTACTCTGATTGGCCCTGTGAGGAATGGATGACAAGTAGACAAATACAAAATCTAACAAAACACAGAACAATGATAAATAAGCAGAATTATCCAGGGTGTTGTAAGATGATAGATGCTACAGAAAAAAAGAAAAGAATTAGAGCTGGTCTTGGGGCTTAAGGAGTGCTGGTGGGTGGCATATAAAAAGATTGCAGTATTAAATAATATGGTTGGGTAAGTCTCATTGAGAAGGTGAGATTCAGAAAAGGACCTGAGACAAAACTTGCTTCTAGAAGGAGATTTTATTTTTTTATTTTATTTATTTATTTATTTATTTTTCCTGGTCTCCCTTCTTTATTGATCTCTGGCTATAGCAGGGTTCTGGGAGACCAAGGGCAGGGGTGAGTCACATGCGTCTCTGCCCCACTAGAAGGAGATTTTAATATTTTACGATTATAGCCAGTTACAGAAACTTAATACATCCATAGCATACTCATTCATTTATTTGTTCAGTTAGCTATTAAACAAATTAAGCTTTACTAAACAAATACTGGAGGTACAATGGTGAGCTAAAAAGACATAGACTGCCATCACAAAACTTGTCATCTTGTTGGGGAGATAGATACTGATGTAATGAACACACAAATAAATGTTTAATTGCACTGAAAAATAGCTACACAGTTTAAGAGAGCCTGTAATAAATGGGTTTGATCTAACTAGAGAAGGTAGGGAAGACTTCACTGAGATCTGAAGAATAATCAGGTGTTGACTAGGCAAAGAAGAAAGACTATCCAGGTATAGAAAATAGCATGTGTAAAATCCCCGAGAGGGAAGATGTGTGAAAAGAAGCGAATGGAAAGAGCAAGGTGGACCATGGGGCAGATGAGGCTGCAGGGGTGTGTGTGGTGTGGGGGTGGGGTAAGGGGGTGGAGGACTGTATACCACACAGGTCCTTTAGGCCACATGAAGAGTTACACATTTTCCAGAGAACAATGGCCAATGAAAGAAAGACTTCAAGCTGGGGTATCTCTCATGTGACCTGATTTGGCTTTGAAAATGGATATAGGAGAAGTTGGGAGAAGAGCTGAGAAGTTAAAGAGCTTGGAACAGAGGGTGTTGGAGACAGGGGAGGAGGAATGGTCTTGGTGATGGATCAGATAGAGCTGTGAGGAAAAATGAGACATCAAGGATGACTTCTGGTCTCTGTCTAGTGCTTGTGGTGATGCCATTCATTGAGACAGGGGCCACCGGAAGAGGATCAGGACTTTCCATGAAGATCACAGAACTGACTTGGTAGTGTTTCATCGATTTAAAACCTCGTTTTAAACCCTCAAACCTTCCTCGCAAACATAGTAACATAATGAAATGGCTGTTTTATTTCCTTTCCTCACTTCTGCTCAATCTTCAGGAAGCAGTCCTTGGGAAGGGACATAGTCTTGAGTGGGACCCACAAAAGTAATGGGGAGGCAAAACAGTCTTTCTCTAAAATATTTAAGCCCTGGATTTGGTGTCAGAACTCCCCAGCATGTGACCTTGTATAAATCACTTAACCACTCTAAGCCTCATCAATAAACAAGAACAAGAATTTCTGTTCTTCCAACCCTCTGAGATTTATGGAAGCTCTTCTTTGCTAAATGTGAATTTTGTAAACTGCAAGGGCCTTATATAACTGTAAGTTGTTATTAGTCAACTTCCCTTTGAATCAATGCAGCAGAAATTTAAATCTTACACACTTATACACACAAATCACTGTACTCTCTACATGGTTTTTATTAGGTCCTTCCCTAATTACCTGTGTTACCCTCCCTTTAATCATTTCCTTTCATTGCTCCTAGTACAGACACAAATGAATTCATAGAACACAAGGATTTCTTGGCACATACACACATGGGATTCTACCCAGAAGAGCTTCCCAACAAAGCTTCACTACAAAGAAATTCAAAGAAGGTGAACCTGCTCTATAATACTTTTTGTGTGTAATCTAGATTTCTTATTAGTCCATTGCCTTAATGATGGTTATTTCAACCCCAATATCTGGAGGCCTTAAATCTAAAATCTTAGAATTTTCCCTACTATTAATCTTCCAAATGCAGTCACTTTTCTGTATGACATTGCCTGTGAATTCAGAATGAGATGATGCTCAATATTACCGACAATTATTTAATTTCTTTTATTTTTTACATTCATCTTTCTTCATGTGCTTTATTTATTTGTACCCCTTCTCTTAATAATGCCTCATATTTAGATAATGCTTAACACATTCCCTCTGGAATAGAGTATTATTGAATTGGAACCTCAAAACAACAATCTAATTAGGTATATAATCCAGGAATGGCTATTAACAATTTTGTTTTGTGAATAAAAAATCTTAGTTTTGACTCCTTTTGCTTTCCCCATACTGGCAGAATGGGGATTGGAATCCCCTTTGCTAACTTCAAAAGTAATGTTTTTAACTAGACATGACTTTGGGCTAAAATACTTTACCTCTCCTTGTTTCACTTTCCTAATTTATGAAAATAGGGGGTTCTAAGTCTCAAAATATTTACTGTGACCCTGTGTGTAGTGCTTCTAACTCTAAAGATATAATGAGCTATAAGGTACCTTCCCTAATCTGCCAAAACACCAGTCCAGCTGGAGGATTAGCAGGTGCTAATGTGAAGATAAAGAAGGATTCAAAGTCACACTTGCTAAATCCTACATGACTGACACACAAAAATAAGTGCTATGGGTGAGGAGGGAACATCACGATGGGCGAGGAGGGAACGTCACGATGTCCCCAAACTATTGACAAATGGATTGACATCCAGACCTTGCAGTTTCAAAGTAAGGAAGAAGTCCCTCACTTTAATATTGGCTACAGGACGATATTAAAAGAACAAAAGTTGTGTCTATTGATAAAAGGGGAAAGCTCATATTAAAACAAAAAGCCAATTGAAAGGAAGAAAAATGTGGGTGGTAGAGGTGGTGCTCATTCAGTTTAAAGCTAATGTAGAGTTTATCATGGAATATCTGTAATAAAAGAATTCAAACTTTTTTCCGCTTGTTTCAAGGTTCTGTATTCATTGACCGTGGAATGAAAATAAAAATCATAGCAAAGCTTTAAAAAGACAGAGATATGTAGCCAAATGGACAATTTGTCCGAGGGAATGGATTTTAAGGCTGAAATTTCTCTGTGTGTATTTTTCCTCAGAATTTAATGTTTTTAAAGATGGTGCCCTGTGAGTTACCATGACAACCTGTAGATATCATCTTTAGAAGGCTAAAGCTACAGATCTCAGCTCAAAGTATTGTGTCCACACACTTTTAGAAAAAGCCTGTTGATGCACTGTAGATGGGCTGAACAAAACATGGAGTGCTCGCTGCTATTATGGTGCATTTTTTGAAATATTTTAGCATGGCTGAAGCTGCTTCTACAGTGTTGAAGGACACCTTCCCTCTCATTTCATCATTGCCTTTACAATCTGAAGCACACTTCATTTTCATCTCATGGGTGAACTTCTCCCAAGACAGGCAAATACAAAGGCTAAAGTTCATTTCCGGTTTTACATGCTTCTTTTAAAAGAGAAGTGATCCGTACGCCTGGGTGGCTCAGTTGGTTAAGCGACTGCCTTCGGCTCCGGTCATGATCCTGGAGCCCCGGGATTGAGTCTCGCATGGGGCTCCCTGCTCAGCAGGGAGTCTGCTTCTCCCTCTGACCTTCTTCCCTCTCATGCTCTCTCTCTACCATTCTCTCTCTCTCTCAAAAAAAAAAAAAAAAAAAAACTTTAAAATAAAAGAGAAATGATCCAAGTGTTGGTCATACTGAAGTTTTAGAGTTGGTCTTTGTCCTTGGGCTATGTTTTCTCAGGATAGTAGCCTTAGTAACAAAACTGGGCAAAGAACTGAGAACTAATTTATGGTTGTGAAGAAAAGGACGGGAAGGTACAGATGAGGTAAAAGTTCTCCAGAGCATGGTTTTCTGTCACCTGTGTAGTGAAGGTGGGTGCCTGGGGCAGAATGATTAGGGAAGCTGCTAAACAGTCTCCTTTGTAGACAATCAAGTTCAGCAAATTCCCCAGAGAGAATAAGGATTGTGAGGACATGTTGTTAATGTGTTTTTACTGATTAAACATGGGGTGGGAAATTGAGATACTTAGTTGAGTAATTGAAAACAAATATCTTCAACTAGTTCAAGTAAATGAAACATTTTTTTAAAAACCCACTATTTAGGGGCACCTGGGCAGCTCAGTCCATTGAGCATCTGCTCTAGCTCAGGTCATGATCCCAGAGTCCTGGGATTGAGCCCTGAAATGACAGAATCCCTGCTCAGTGCAGAATCAGCTTCTCCCTCTCCCTGTGCCCCTCCCATTGGCTTGGGCTCACTCTCGCTCTCTCTCTCAAATAAATAAATAAAATCTGTTAAAAAAAAAAACAAAGCCCCCCACTATTTTAAAAAGATGTTGATAATGCTCATTGCTTGGTGTGACTATTACATAAGCAGTCTGAAACTCAGACTATAGGATGCACTGAGCGGGCAGGTGACATGGAGAAAAGCCACATGAATTTGATTTTTTTTCAAAGTTTCATTAGGTACCCCCGCTTTTTTTAAAGATTTTATTTATTTGAGAAAGAGAGAGAGAGAGAGCACAGAGGGAGAAGGAGAAGCAGACTCCCTGCTGAGCAGGGAGCTGTTGGGGTGCTTGGTCCCAGGACCCTGGTTATCATGACCTGAACTGAAGGCAGATGCTTAACCTACTGAGTCACTCAGGTGCCCCTAGGTACCCCTGCTTTGGTGAAGAGGTCATTTCATTGCATTTACGAGGACAGATTTGGATTTTGAAATCACATGGGCAGCTGAACATTGCCAGACCAGAAGCACATAGATGGAATGTTCTGCATTTAGCTCTCTCAGGGGCTTAGTGTTTTGTAGTTTATGACCTTAGTAATCTCATGTCTTAAGGATGTCAAATTATTTGGTGAGTGTGAAATAATTTGCCCTGTTTTCAGTGATTTGTTTTTGTTATGATTATTATTTTGCAATAAAGACTGAATTATATAAACATTGAGTACCCAATAGGTTTTATTTGTAAGAATAATCTTAAGTATATGTTACATGATTGCTCTGCAAGAACTTAATGAGAATAGGTGAGCAGCCATAATTTGGTGTAATTAATGAAGCAAAAGTTCTTGTTAGGTTGTTTAACTAATGTGACTGTTGAAGTAATTGGCCTGATTTTTATGGGCCTTTGTGTTGTCTTAGTGTAAATCTCTGTTCATAAAAGTTCATGGTAATTATGTTTTTTACCCATGAGAATTCACTTAACAAGTGATTTTTCCAGAATAAATTATCTTCATGAGGTAGAGAAAGATTGTGCTCACAAAATTCACTTAGGTAAATGAAGAGAGGCTTAAAGAAAACTATGCATTACATTTCAAAAAGTACTGCTACTGAAAAATGAACAGATGATGATTAAGTTAGAAGAATATATTTGAAATACTTTACAAAATTCAATCTAGTGAAAGTTGTGTTACTAAATTGGCAAACATTAACCAACATCACCAAATAAGGCAGAGTATTATTGGGTGAGATGAAGCTCATGTCCTGGTGTCTTTCTCCTTCTCTCTTCTCTCTCTCTCTAATGATGCTGCAAAACAACACTGCAACATAACACAATCGTTTTATATAAAGTGGCCTGATGCAAAAGAGAAAAAGACATAGAATGAGGTACTGACAATAACAGTTTTTAACTCATTACTAAAAATTTTACTTTGAGGGGTGCCTGGGTGGCTCAGTCCTTAAGTGTCTACCTTCTGCTCAGGTCATATCCCAGGGTCCTGAGATCAAGCCCCGCATCAGGCTCCCTGCTCTGAGGGAAGCCTGCTTCTCCCTCTCCCACCCCCCCTGTTTGTGTTCCCTCTCTCTGTGTGTCTCTCTCTGTCAAATAAATAAATAAAATCTTTTTAAAAAATTTACTTTGAATTCTAACATGAAACAGGATTTTTACCTTGTCACTCTTCCTAAATATTCAGGAGAAATAGCACTTGTAATTATGAAGTGTATGAGCAATACATGGGCCATTGGCAAACTGAACATTTCTATCCTGTGAAGGTGTTAACAGACCAACAATCATTACTGGTGAGAAAGGAGAACGGATTCAGAATTAGTGGAAAAGAGGAGGAGACCTGGGGTTTGAAAAAAAGTTAGGAATTACATTTTCCCCTTTATAAAAGGAATACTTGTATTCAGTATTTATTGTCTACCTCCCCTTCTCGACAGCAGCGTGGATTTTTATTTGGGAATCTGTATCTTCCCAAATTTCATTCCACTAGGTAGGGCTAAGATAGAACATGAGACTTAGATAGAGCCGGAAACCTGAGTCAGTCGGTGCCCAGCATTCCCCTGACATGCAATTGGTTTATTTTGAGCACATGACTTAAGGCAGACCAGTCAGAATGGGTCTTAGGAGTTTTGCTGGGCAGGTGGACTTGAACCTGAAATATTTAACTGCTAGAACTGGGACCCCAAGGGAGACCCTTTCTGAGAAGGAGTTAACACAGGAAATATAATTTAGGAGAAGAGAAAAAGAATCCTGATAAACTACTCTGAGCTCCTGTATATAGCCACCCTTGAGGCAATGCTTATCTCAGAACCACTGTATTATGAAAGCCAATAAATTTTCTTTATTTCTTGAGTTAGTTGGGCTGAGCTGTGGCAAATAAACCCTAATACATACATTGCTCACCACGGGAAAATTGGAAAACACAGGAAGGTGCAAAAAAATTATAATCACCTTTGATTCAATTTTGATGTATTTATTTTCTATTCTTTTTCTTGTTGATACATAAACAGAGGTAACTTTGATTACAATTTTGATGTATTTTCCATTCTTTTTTTATCACTGCATAGATATAAATATGTTAATTTTTATCAATTCAGGATTATTTTTACATATATGGATATATGTTTTAACATATGGAAATAGATATAGAGAGGTATATATAGCTCTTATATATATAATTTATATATAAATTAGAGTTAAATTATATTAATACTTTTATATCCTTGCTGTCACTAACATTGTGTCATGAACATTTCCGTCTTTCACTAACATGATTTTTAATAGTGGAATGATAGATAGTCCATAGTACATATAAACCAAAATTGATTTAACTTTTCCAATATTTTTGGACATGTAGCCTATTTCCATTTTTTTAAAAAACCTGGTTGTTTATGTTATTGGTAAGTAAATATTTGTCCAATTTTCTATTTTTTGAGGTTGGTTTCCTAGCAAGGGTATTATGGACCGTAAGTGGATGCATTTTTTTAAGGACTCCTGATATTTATATCAAATTGGTTTTCAGAAAGTTTATACTAATTTATATTAACAAGAACCCTGCCAAACTAGGGTATCATTATTTCTTATCATATTTACTAATTTAATAGGTTCTTGTATTGTTATATTAGAATTTTTAAAATTTAACTTCTGAGAGGTTGAATATTATTTTTTCATATGCTGTTGATCACTTACATTTCTCTAGTGAATTGATATTCCTGTCCCTTCCCCATTTTTTTAATCAGCATTTTAGTTCTTTTTTTTTTCTTATTGATTTTAGCCTTTCATTTTTCAAAATCAGTGATTGCAATAAGTAGTGTTGCACTGTTAGCTATTTTAGTACCTACTGGTGCATCACAAATGGAATCCTGAGACTGTCAACTCCCCTGATTCCAAACTAACCACACAATAGATTTTTCCTATCTAAAAGTAGCAACTGATCTAGCAAAACCTCAGATCAACTCTTTCTGTAAAACTGGGTGTCAGGCAGTGAGTTTGGCACCAAAAGCCTAAACATGCAACATCAACATGGCCCATTGTTAGTGACTTAAAAATAAATCAAAGAAAACTTGTGTCCTGTTCATTACATGATATTGTACCTCACAGATGTGATTTTTATTTAAGGCATTTATTCCATGTAAAATCCTGCTGGAGGGTTTGAAACACTCTTTCTTCCCATAAAGTGTCATCTGCTCGCTTGCAACTTTATTTACTAGAAAGAACACATTCTGGTTTCTGAGGGTAATGTTGATTTTTTTTCCAGAATAGCAGCATAACACCTTGTCAGTTCTTACTCAAAAGATTGTTTCCTCATATTTTGATGTTAGATCATTTCTCAGGGATGAGAGATGGGGAAACAACTTCTAAATACAAGTCTACAAAATCTCTACTTTCAAAACCTGCTTTTATTGACTGAGTAAACTCGGCAGTGGATTTTATTGCTGTATGGTACAGAAATCTAAATCTAAAGAAGGAGGAGAAGCCAGGGAGGGGGCAGGGGAGGAAGAGGGGAAAGAAAAAGCTTACTCAGTTAAAACCTTTATGAAAAGCCAAAAAAGTCTCAGCTCTACTTTTCTTGTTCTGATGAAATCCTAATTGCTGACAAAGACTTGCTAATTTCATTATGATAACCCATATCATAAGTAATGTATAATTCTCTAATAAAATATATCTCTTTCATTACTTTCTTGACCCCTACCTAGTAATTTATAATCTAAAGGCGTTTAAAAAGTGACACAGTCATTTTAGCGTAATATTTAGTGCTGTTCCCCATATGTAGATGCATTAATGGGGTTAGAACATTGCTCCTCAATGTGAATTACCACAAAACCTGAGCACTTCCCATTAAATTTTCCTCACCATTTATCTTTGATATCTTGGTTATATTTATTATAATATTTGCTAAAAGTTCCTTTTTGGAAAATTAAAAGGCACACGTTAGGAAGAAGTACAAAATCTTTTCTTTCTCATGGCTTTAGCATATATTTTGTTCCTGATCAGCTTAGATTGGATTTGATTTCATTCTTTGTAATTTATTAATATAATATCATATAAATATTATTTATAAATATGTTTCAGTTTAAAATTTCCTGAGAAGAGAGGTAAGCAAGCCAACGATTACAATACAGTGTGAGAGATGTTATTGATTAATTAAAGAAGAGAGAATTGGGTTTGATGAAGTCAGAATAAAGACAGAAATACATATTTCCTTGTTTTCTCCTGTTGTGGCCTCAGAGCTGTTGGTTTCTTCTGCCTCCTCCATTTCTCCGGCTGGAAGTACATCAGGGGTTTGATTTCCCCTGCAAAGCCAGAAAAGAGGCACTAATAGATTTGAAGGGATATGTGGTGGTGGTACAGATTGATGAGCCTAGAAGCAGCAGAACTGTGGACCAGTGGGGACTGGATTCATGACCAGGTAAGGAGAAAGAGGGAGGGAAATGGATGAGAGATCTGTTAAGAAGAAGAAGGAGGAAAACCTTAGAGGAAGACAGGAGACTCTGGCTAGGTGCTCCATAGAATGGGGTAAAACCCCGGGCAGAGAGAGGTCCCAGGACTGCTGCCTTAAGCCTAGCTCCAGCAGGTCCTGGCTCTTCCCTCTCCCCATTCATCACATTGCTAACTCCCATTAATCTTATGCTCTTAGTACATCCCAGGTGCATCCTCTCATCACTGTCCTCACCACCAGTGCAGTTCTGGCCTCATCATGTCCTTCCTGGATGACCTCCAGCCTCCTGCCCTCTGAACCATGGTTCTTTCTACACCGGAGGCCTCTTTGTGAAATGCAAATCAGATCACATCACTCCTGCTTTGAAATCATTTTGAATGGGCAAAAGTCTTGAATAGAAATTTCTCCAAAGAAAATGTGCAGTAATCACATGAAAAGATGCTTACCATTGCAATCAATAGGGAACTACAAATCAAAACCACAATGAGATGGCACTTCACACCCATTAGGATGACTATTGTTAAAAAACAACAACAACAACAACAAGAAAATATCAAGTATTGGTGAGGATGTGGACAAATTGGAAACCTTGTTCATTGGTGGTGGGAATGTAAAATGCCTCAGCTGCTGTGGAAAACAGTAGGGAGGGTCCTCAAAAAATTAAACATGTGCTTGCTGCTTGATCCAGTAGTTCCCCTTCTGGAAACTGCAAGCAGGGATCCAACGATGTTTCGAGTCCCATATTCACTGCAAAATTTATTCACAATAGTCGAAAAGTGGAAGCAGCCTAAGTGTCCTTGGATGGCTGAATGGATAAACAAAATATGGTATACAAATACAGTGGAATATGATTCAAACTTAAAAAGGAAGGAAATTCTGGCATATGCTATAACATGTGTTGAACCTTGAGGACATATTGCTAAGTGAAATAAGCCAGTCCTGAAAGGACTAATATTGTGTGATTCCACATCTATGAGGGACCTACATAGTTAAACTCATAGAAACAGAAATTCAAATGGTGGTTGCCAGAGGATGGGAGTTGGGGGGTGGGGACAACTGTTTAATGACTAGAGAGTTTCAGTTCTGGAAAATGAAAAAGATTCTGGAGATGGATGGTGGTAACGCTTGTACAACCATGTAAATGTACTTAATGTCACTGAACTGAAATCTGCCACTGAACCTAAAAATGATTAAAATGGTAAATGTTATGTTGCAGGTATTTTACAATAAAAAATCACTTTGTGGCCTCCCATTAATTTTAGGATAAAAACCCAGTTTGTTAGCATGATGTATCTATCTTTCAGGATATGGTCCCCAGCTCATTTCTCTGGCTTGTCATTTTGCTTGGCTCAGACCTCTACTGCTTGGCACTTCCCTGTCCTGGAAGGCTCATCTCAGCCTCTATCACCTTCTCTGGGAGATCTTCCCTGACCCACCTTGCACATCTCCCAATATCGAGTCCTACCTTCATCTTGGGTGGGTGAACCTCCTCTTTTCTATCATAGCACCCTGTGTACGCTGTCATCTATCACATTGAATTCAAAATTTTAAAATTCGTCCTTATCAGTAAACCCCCATTAGGCTGTTGGCAACTTGAGGGTGGAGATTGTCTTTTACCTCTGTTGCTCCATTGCTTAGAATATGGCTTTATACCCTGTAGATGCTGAATATATGTTTGCTCTCTGAATGAAAGAATACAGCTGATTGGGGAAGAAAGGAAATTTTGCAATTTGAGCTAAACATTGCATCTATAAACAGGAATAATAATAGCATTTACTTCTTAGGATTTTTGAAGAATGATGTGACATTGGTAACATTAGTAAAACATTTAGAATAACACCTGACCCATAATAAGTACTCAATAAATGTTAGATACTATTATTCACTTTTATTATTGAATGACCTATGGAACTTTTAAAATAAGATTCTCATATTCCCTTTAGAATAAGGACTGTTAAAGGGAAAGGTGGGGTAGAAATTGGCAAAGAAATGACAGAGATAGACAGCAATCCCTCTGGTTTCAAGGCTCCCCTGTGCTTTGTCTTCAGAATTGGTGAGAGACGTGCCTGCTTGGTCTGAGCCAATGAGTGGTGGTATGGAGGGCTCCTATTCCAAACTAGCTTTTCCTGATATGATTGTGGTTTAAACCACCCCCACCCTGTCAAACTTGATGATACCCAACCTCTCTCAGAGGTGGCGCCTCCCTTGGGTGGGATGGGGACTTTCCTTAGGAGGATGACTCTGGAAGTAAGTTGCCCTTCCCACTTGAAGATTGTTAGTGCACCTGAGAGCCCGATCCCCCCGCTCAACCTCACTGTCATGGCTCAATACCTCAGGTCCTGCCAAGCAGCTGGAGTTCCCATTTGGGTCTCCTCTACCCCATCAGGGTAGTTTCTTGAGTCTGACTCTGAACAAAGAATGTGCTGAGGACTGCATTTGCTGTCAGGTCCCTCCTGAATTTGCCAAGTTTATTTTTTCTCATTTCTCCAAAATATGCAAAATGTGTATCAAAGAGACTTATGTCAAAGAATACTTAAAAAAAAATTATAGTTTGATTTATGCTGGTGGCCTCTTCTCCTTGCCCAGTTAGAGCTCAGGGAAAGTCTGAGGAGATATCCAAAAGTATGTTTCATATGTGGGTCAGAGGTGTTGATTTTAGCCTAAAGGAAATCAAGGAAGATCCTGGAAGAAGATCTTGGGGGAAGAAATAGCTTCACCTGGAAGCACACAAAGTAGTCCTAGGAAAGCTCAAATGTAGGAGCAGAAGGATAGGCTGACCTGGCCTCCTTGCTGTTGTGATAGAATGGAAGCAGGATCAACAGCCTAGAGACCAAAAAAATAAGCATTCTGGAAAGCTCTGTGGCATTACTGATTTCTCAATGATGCTTTTTCTCAAATGATTAGACTAAAAGTCTGAAAACAGAAAGAGCCTGTGTGCTTGACTTTGGGACCATAAGGAGGGAAGAAGCTGTGAGAACTTCGGGACTTTGCATTGCTTGTCGTGTGTGTGTGTGTGTGTGTGTGTGTGTGTGTGCGTGTGTATGTGTGTGTAGGGGTGTCCAGTGGGTTACAAAATGAAAAGAAAAGAAGAGGGAGTCCTATAGCCATGACAAGGTAAAAGAAAGCAAATCCAGGTGGCCCTTCCAGGGCTTACCTATGGAAGGACGTACTTGTGTGGTTCCCAAGTAAGCACTAATGGCAGTTGGCTCAAGAGCAGCCCTCAGCTCTACAAGGGGGCAAGAACTCACTTGTGTGTGTTCATGAAACTTCTGGTGGTTAAGTGCCTTTCGTAGCTTGCCCCATAAGCTGTGATTGGAAGGAAATGTGATCTCCTTTCCCCATAATTTTCCATGCACACTCTTTTTGATGGCAAAAGCCATGGTTCATATGTGGCCATTGCCCTGATTGGGCACCCTTGGGAGGGTGGTGTAGTTCTGATGTCCCTTGAGCAGGCAATCAAAGGTTATGGGGAGGAGCAGGGGCAGCTCTGTCCTCTGCAGGATGTGTGGAATATGGAGTTGAAAAGAAATGAGACAGAAGAGAGCAATGGTATAGAAATTTAAAGTCTGGATATATCCAGGGCTATTCAGCAGAGGATATTCAGCCCAGGGCAGAGACCACGGGGCTGGCACACATTCTACTCACTCACCTATATCACTCTGACAGCTGTCATCTCCATTCAACCTGAGACAGCTGAGAGAGCAGAACATTACATGCTTTATTGCATTATCCAGGCCATTGCTCCCCTCTATTAGTAAGGACACTGACCATAGTTATGTCTAATGCTATATCTATTACGATTTAGACTCTGCCTACATGAATATAGAAGAATTGGGTCAGACTGAAATTTACTAAGTCTTACAACCAAAATTTTAGCAAACTGTGTGTATGTTAAAGGTCAGAAAATAGGTCAGTGAAATCCAAGATAATAGGAGCTGTCTAATTTCTGGTATTCATACATTATTTGAATAAATAAATCAGAATGATAAATCTTATAATCATATTTGTTATGGCTATGGTTTTATATATTCAGTATTAATTTATATGAAAATTTCAGGTTCATATTGAAGCATTAATTTTAATACTTCAATACAAAGTCAAACTTATGTACATAATTGAAAGAGTAAATAACTACAGACTCTAATGTTAAAAATCTTTTTACTTTTGTTGTTCATGTGATAAATAAGCTTTTTCCTTCTCCTTTCTCTAAATATTAGTGTTATCTTTAACTCACTTATTTATAGTACATGTAGTTTAATCTTTTAAAGAACATGAGTTCTGATATATTTACCTTTGTATATTCATACACAGTCCAGAAATGAGAAAAGAGCCTTTATTCTATATAACAAGACTTCATTGGGATTAACTCTTTGTCATTGATGTTTGTGAGAAGCAGAGTAAAGGGTGCTGAGTCAGAGATTTTTACTTTCCATCTTCCTTTCCTGAACAATAAAACAGTTTTGTATCTTAGGAGTTCCAAACAATTAAACAAATCGAAGAGTTAGATAATGTATTTAAGTGTGATTCTAAACCATCCTACATAGAGAAAAGGGACAATATTTTGTGTTGTTAGATTAGATTCTGACTCTCTAGCACTTGTATTTATAACTTAAATGATGGAAAATACTCAAAAATATTAAAGAAAATTCAGAATTTCCACAACTTTCATTTTGGAGAGTCTTTCATAAGGAATTCAAGAAAAAATTACATTTCTTATACATTTAATACACATTTAATTTATATTAAAACACTTAAGATACATTTAATGTATGTTAAAACATTTAATATACAACATTTTTAATTTTTAATATTCAGTAGAAACCAACATAAATTCAAAGGACAATTAATAGTCTAAAGGAAATATTTGCAATGGATATAGATGTGATAGATAACAGTATAACCAGTATGTTTGCTATCTAGCAGCAGAGAGATCTTTATAAATTAAACCATGTCAGCCTTTGATGAAAACTCTCCTTGGTTCAGCATTTTGCTGAGTAACAGCCAGCATCATTACTACGGCTGAGGACGTCCAGCATTATCTGATGGGCAGCTACTTCCTGCCTTCATCACCTGCCTCCAGGCCCCTGCTCTTGCCCACTTGGCCCCAGTGACATTGGCTCCATCCTATTACATGGATATACCAAGTCTGCTGTCATTTCAGAGCCTTCCACTCCTGCTGATACCCATCGTGCCCCATTGTTAAGTACTCTGCCTACAGCCCCACTTCTGGGAAGGAATAAAGACTGAGAGAAACAAGGATTAAGAGTTCCAGTGCTTAAAAGTTGTACGTATAAGGCTATTTACTGCCTTTTTTTTTGTAATAGGCTAAATACTGCCTATTTATTTGTAGTGGAATAGAAATTGGTGACAATCTTAAGGTCTATCAATAATGAGAAGTTCAAATAAATATAGTACATCCATTCTATGTATTTCTATTAGGCTATTAAAAACAATATCTATGCTATATTTGTACGAGGAAAGGAGGTTGTAAAATAATGTGTATAGTATAATCCGATTTTGATAAAATCAAGAGAGAAGTGAAAAAACAAGAGTAACACCACATCTGTCCTTTTGTGTACATATTTACATAGATCTGTGTGTGTGTGTGTGTGTGTGTGTGTGTGTGTGTGAATAATACAAAGGTATAGTAAGATATGGATTATTAATACTGGGTATTTCAGGTCAGGAGTGGGGGTGGTAATGGATGGGGGAATGAATAGTAAATTTTTCTTTATACATTCTTGAATAATTTAACTAGTTTCAAAGAATACATTCATAGTTTCTCCCATAGCTTTATTGAGATATAATTTACATATAATACTGTGTAAGTTTAAGGTGTAAAACATTTAAGTTAAACCACTTACATATTGCAAGATTATTACCACCATAGCATTAGCTAACACCTCCATCCCATCACATAATCATCTTTGTGTGTGTGTGTGTGTGTGTGTGTGTGTGTGTGGTGAGAACATTTAAAATCTACTCTCATAGCAACTTTCAAGTATATAATAGAGTACTATTAGCTATGCTTACCATGCTGTACATTAGATCCCCAGAACTTGTTAATCTTATACCTGAGAGTTTGTACACTCTTATCAATATCTCATTTCCCCCATCCCTCAGCTTCTGGTAACCACCATTCCATTCTCTGTTTCTATGAGTTCAGTATTTTTTAGATTCCACATATAAGTGAGACCATACAGTATTTGTCTTTCTCTGACTTATTTCACTTAGGATAATGCCTTCACGTTCCTTCCATATTGTTGCAAACATTAGGATTTCCTTCTTCCTTAGCTGAATAATATTCCATTGTGTGTGTGTCTACATATACATAACACATCTTTATCCATTCATCCGTTGACAGAAACCTGGATTGTTTCCATGTCTTGGCTATTGTGAATAGTGCTGCAATGAACATGGGATACAGATAGCTCTTTGAAATCCCATTTTCATTTCCTTTTCCAAACTGGAACCACTGGATCATAAAGTAGTTCTATTTTTAATCTTTCTGAGAAACCTCCAAACTGTTTTCCATAGTAGTTGTACCAATTTACATTCCCACCAACAGCTCACAAGCATTCTTTTCTCTCCACATCTGTGTTAGCACTGATCTCCTATCTAATGCATTCATAATTTTATAATTTAAAAAAAGGAACAAAAATTTTAAAAGAAAAGAAAAGACAGTCCTCTCGTCCAATGTAGTGATGGTTTTTATGGTGGGGATCGTGATACTGATAAAACGTTGAATTTGTTGCTCATTGGCATAGAGCTGGGTAAAGTTCAGCCCTTCTCTCAGAAAGCAAACAGGGAGAAGAGAAATATCAAGAAATAAATGGGGTGTTCACTGAGGAAACAATAAAAGGCAAGCTATGCTTAAAAAGAACGGATGATGAAGTACAAGAAAACATTATAGTAGAGAATTGGCATAATCATCAATAGCAAACGAGCAGTTTGAGAGGAAACTCCTGGGTCAGTGTCCTCAAGAGAGGCAAACACCCGAGGGTCAAGATAGACACTGATCAGATACACTAATTATGATATAGTATCAATTTTTTTTTTTTTTTTTAGAGAGAGAGAGTGTATGAGCAGGGGGAGGGTGTACAAAGGGAGAGGCAGAGAGAGAGAATCCCAAGCAGGTTCCATGCCCAGCACAGAGCCTGACACAAGGCTAGATCTCACAACCCCGAGATCATGACCTGAGCTGAAATCAAGAGCTGGATGCCCCAGGGACGGAGCCACCCAGGAGCCCCAATACAGTATCAATATTAATGAAGGTTCATCATATGCCAGGTGCTGTGTTGATTATTGTGGCCTAGCTGATTTAATTTTCAGACAGCCTATGAAGTGGGCACTCTTATTACACCCACTTTACAGAAGGGGTGATTGGCCCACATGACTAGAGAGTGGTGGAGCAAAGTCTCAAGCCCAGGCCTATCTTATCCAAGCCCTTAAGCTTAATTACTATGATAATTGGCCTCCTAGGAGTATAATAGCTATCTGCATTTTTTTTGATATATGCATATTTTTAAGGATCTTTTAATATCAGGCAGGAGGTATTAAACACTTAACAAAAGGAGGCTGAGTTGACCTAAAAAAGTACTTTCTAGTAAGGACATGCAGTGTTAAGAGATATTGAATGTGTAATTTTGTGTAAAAGGTGAGTCACATCTGATTCACCATTTGTCCTGCACCAAGGGTCTGATGAATTCTAACAGCAGCACAGAGCATAGATTAAGAAATGGGTTTTATTGGGCAAGGGGAAACTTACAGAAGCCAAGGGTGAGCAGGAGAAGAGAAGGATCCTTATATCTGTCTAACAAGAGCCATGCCCAGAGCACCCGCAGTGTGGGCCCATATATATACCTGTAAAGATGGCACCCCTGTGGCTTCTGTTATAGGATGAACCTATTTATTGAGAACCAATGTGTCAGGCATATGACATGGGTACAAAGAAGACTCTGGAACTTCCAACTTCAAAGCATGTAAAGTTCGGTTAGAGAGTCAGACAAGGAAGCAGATATTGTGGTTATGATGTAAGTGCAATGACAAAGGCAGGTTCTGGGGCCTTGGGGTGTAAAAGAAAGGCATCTGATCCAATTTTGTACAGTTCAGGCTCCTGGAGACAGGTCTTTTTCAAAGTGAATCTTTACCTCATCTGTTTGAAGTTAGGGGACTGGACCAAAGGACCACTTTAGCCCTTCCTTCCATAGAGTTCTGTGACACAGAGCACAGCGAATGGAGCCACAGCAAAAGGGAGGACTTCACCTTAACTGCTAGGCTTCCCTGCCAAAGAGAAGAGAACAAAAGGACTTTGAAGGGACATGAGAGAGATGTGGCTAGGGTGACCAACTCTTTAGGGGTTTGTTGGAGGCTTCCCAGAGTTAAAAATTCTAGACGAAGGAGTGGCAATAAAAATGTTACCTGCTGCAATAAATAACTGCTGGATGTTATGGGATCTCCAACTTTGTCAGAGCATCTAGAATTGAAGAGGTAACTATATGCTGGTGTGAAGTGACTCTTGATCTGGAGAAGGGTATAGAAAATGAGGTCCACCTCCAGTCCTCCCTGGACTATGGATTTTCTATTCCACCTGCCACCTGTTTCTTCCCAGAGAAAAGGAAAACAGGCAGCCTTCTGGACCATCAGACTGAGCTAGTGGTTGTTTCAAAGCCATTGGCCAAGAAAATGAAATTGTTTATACATCCTTTCTGTGGTGTTGCCTTCAAATTTGTTGATTAAAAAAGAAGGAAAAAAAATAATGACCTAAGTGAACCCAGGAGGAGGATGGAGGGATAGAACAGATGATATTTATGACTGACTGAGAATTTCAGTCCCAGCAGCTAAAATGATGAACTTGGGATCACTGGAAATGGGAATAGTTGACTTAACAGATGGTAGGCGGCTCTTGTGAGCGAAGTCTGTTCTGAGCATGAGCCTAATTGAGTAGTTCATATCTGTATAAATTAACATTTTTTAAAGCTATGATAGTCTCAGGGGAATTTTCAGGGTAAACATTTAGAGTTTTCCAGGTTTTTTCATTGGAAAACGTATCGTTGGACAAAGGTTAATTTTGCCAGTTCAAAAATTCTACAATGGAAATTCAGATGGACCATGATCTGTCTTAAAAATGATGCAAAAATTGGAGAGCTGAAATGCACTTTTTTTTTTTTTTTCTGGCTCTCATGATGTTCTTCTGTAAGTTCTGTTGTCTGAACAGCTCCTTGGGGCAAACATCTGCCTATTTGAAATCTTATTAGGAAAATAACTTCATTTAAATCTTTCCTCATAGCTCCTCTCATGCAAATTTCAGTGTACAGTCAGGCAGGCTAGGGAAAATTGAACCAATTAAGTATGTCTAAATTAAACTATTTTTTAATTTTAGGTATATTCTATAGTAATTTTTACATACAACTACATTTTTAACACTGAGTATCTGTCATTTTTTTTTTTCTTTAGATTCCTTACGATTGGTCCAACAACACTCAGAGCTCATGTGATGCTGTTTTGGGGCTCTCGGTTCCCAGGGACCATAAAACTAGACACCGCTAATAAATTGACATGTGTAAGTCCAAGTGTAGGGATCACACAACAGAAAGAGAACACTTTTTTCTTTATTTCTAAGAGAAGAAAACCATGTAAAGCAGGGGAATGGCAGCAACAAAAATCTGCTAGTGCCAGCTCATACACATGAGAAGGAAGAGAATTTCATAGTGCACTTTTGATACTTGTCATTTTCCTAAGAATTCTTAGGGTCAAGAAAGAACTTACTGGTAATGCTTTTCATCCAGGCATCAAATAAAAGTCAAATGATCTCTCTTCCCATTTTAAAGTTGCAATAGAAAATATTTATGCCTGGTTAAAAACATCCAAAAAAGAATAGAAGGATGTAAAATAAAATAAAAACTTCTGAAATGGATAAAGATGTGGAATATTACTCAGCCATCAGAAAGGATGAATACCCAACTTTTACATCAACATGGATGGGACTGGAGGAGATGATGCTAAGTGAAATAAGTCAAGCAGAGAAAGTCAATATCATATGGTTTCACTTATTTGTGGAACACAAGGAATAGCGTGGAGGACATTAGGAGAAGGAAGGGAACAATGAAGGAGGGGAAATCGGAGGGAGAGATGAACCATGAAAGACTATGGACTCCGAGAAACAAACTGAGGGTTTTAGAGGGGAGGGGGGGTGGGTGAGCACGGTGATAGGTATTAAGGAGGGCACGTATTGCATGGAGCACCGGGTGTTATATGCAAATAAGGAATTATTAAACACTACATCAAAAACTAATGATGTACTGCATGGTGATTAATATAACATAAAAAATATAAATAAAAATACAAATACAAATAAATAAATAAAAGAAACTTCTCTCCCAATCCTTACAGTCTTCTACCTGACCCTAGTTTCAGTCCTCTGAAGGCACAGTTTTTAATCTTGTCTGTTTTGGTTCTTCCAGTGGCTACCTCTATACATCTAAATCATGTGATTACAGCAATACTTCTTTTGGTACTTAAAAAAATATACTAAATGTACCCAGTAACATCCCCTTGTGAAAGATGAGGAATTCAGCATACCTAAGCATCTCTCCACTTCTCCCACGTCTCCCATTTTGTAATGTTATAAAATTCGGGTCTTGTTTGCTTACCTCTGTACCTCTAAATAATGTGCTCACACCTTTTGTCATCATCGACTTTAGACAGTATCCCCAGACACCCATCAGGAGAGAAAATATGGCTTCGTTCACTTATATTCCATTCCACTCAAATGAAGAGAGCCTTAACAACCCACAGACCAATAATCCCTGCCCTCTTTTGGTGGGTTATCACCTATTTAAAGAAGAGTTTCCCAGTTGTAGCTGGGAGCTAAATACCCCAGTGGTAACTGATTGAGAAGTGGTGGTGGGGGATACCTACTGGCAAGGTTGATTCATAGATAGACCTTCAATTACCACCAGAATTTTGTTTTACTTTCCATCCCCATTGTCCTCACTTAGTCTGGAGCTTCGAGTTTCTCCTGAGTTTATCTCCGAATTAAAGAGTGTTTACTACTTTTGATGCTGAGTGAGGACTTTCTGCATTCCTTTTTATCTACAAATATGATCTTGTTAAATTTCCATCTTATGAAAATTTGTCAAAATCTCTGGCGGTTGATGGACTCACCCATTCTCCGTGTTATTATGGATCTATTGCTTTTGTGCTTCTTTGGGTGGGAAGGGAGTGAAATACATGTGCTTGGGCCACCATCTGGAAAGCCTTGATCTTTCCATTCTAATCCTTACTTGTGAGTCAAAGCTTTCAACTTTCTTTTGCTTGTGTAGAAATTGGAATGACTATAGTTCTGATCAGTCAATCCCTGTTTCAAAGACATGGAATGTCTTCCCAAGAAGGTCTTCACCCCTTCTTTGTTCTTCAGCCCTCCCTGACTCCGTACCAAACAGATGAACTATAGACTTGCATCCCACTACTTCCCCATGTACCCTTTGCTCCAGTCAAGCTGAATTGCTCACAATTTCCTGAAAATAACTTTAATTTCCTATTTTTATGCTTTTGTTCTGTTGTTGTCCTGCTACCCCCTGGAATGCTTCCTCACCTCAATATCTGTCCCTCTAGACACTATCTAGCCTGCCGAAGTGCAAGTCAAAAACCAGCTACTTTGATGAGTTTTCTCTGACCTCAGACAGTTGCCCTCTCTTGCTCCTCTGTGATCTCACAGCATGTTGTAGAAGTTAGCACCTCTCTGTGAGATTTATCACATTCACTTTCAGTTGTGGTTACTCATGCGGTATCTTATCTTCCTTCACCCATAGCCTCATGGAGGACAAGGTGTATGTCTTAATCACATTTGGATTTTCTACAACTCCTACAACAGTGGGGGCCTGACAAGGGTTTGCAGGTTGCCCACTGGAGACAAATGCCGTGTTTTCTGCTCCTATATATTTACCACAGATACTTCTTTGGATTCTTTCTGCTTTCCCAACAATTTGTCTTAATAATTCTTAGTATGAATTCACCACTACATGCAAGGGTGTTCAGGTTAGATGTTCCATGCCAAGGATGGATGGAGTTTTCAGTGTGGGGTGAGCTGTGGGTAATGGGAAGTGACTGAGAAATAAAAACAGCTTGTGAAGAAATTCTATTGTTTCATCATGATGGCATCCTCAACATTTGGAACCACTACTGGTACAACGAGAAGCTTGGAGTAGAATCTTTAGAGGTAGATGGGATTGTGACTGAAAACTTGGTCACTTTCCCATTACCCCAGTGCTGGAAATCCCATGCATTTGTCAGTTCTGCTTGGTTATGCTGCAGTAACAAATAACTCTTAGTGACTTAGGACACATGTTTTGTTTTAACTCACCTTTCATGGCAGGTGCAGGTCAACCATAGTTCTGCTCTATGTGTCTTCCCTGTGGGATCCTTGAAAGACTCAGCCTGTCTGGGAAACTCTGGCCTTGGGCAATAGCAAAAGAGTCATGAAAATGTTATATGATGACTTTATAAGCTTCCACCCTAAAGAGGCACAAATTACTTTCTCTTATATTTCATGGGCTAAAAGAATTCACATGGCCAAGCCTAATGTCAAAAGGGGCAAAGAAATATAATCCTCCCAAAGGGAGGGAAGAGAATAATTAAGAAAACTCATATAAATTACCTCACCTCAGAAAATAAGTATTAGTGACAATAATAATAACATCAATAATAATGAATTATAAGTGAATAATAAAACCTACAAGTGGGTACCTCCATGGATGAGATGTTAAGTCACATCACACTTTATCCTTGCACAGCTCTAATATGTAAGTGGTAGAAGACATACTTAGAAAGGTTAGTTTATTAACTTAAGGCCACCCTAGTTAGTTAGAGAACCAATATTCTAAACCAAGTCTCCTGGCACTCAGTGAGAAGTAAATAAATTCCATTGTTGTGCCAAGGTAAAGCTATGGGGCTTTGCACAAATATCCCAGCAACGTGTAAAAATGTGCCCCTGATGTGCCCCCAAAGCACTGCATTATTCTTAGCTTTGGTTCCAACTCTTCATCTGAAGCTGCCTTGGCAGCCTCCACCCTTACAGCTTCTGATCTCTTTCCTTCCCTCGCATGAAACCTGGGGTTTGTCATCATTTTTATTCAACATTGTCTTTTGAGGAGGTGTGGGGTTTTTCTGGCTCTACCATCTTCTATTGCCCCAAGTAATCCTCCAGAGCCTAACCAAAAATCTTGAAATTCACCCTGCCCCCATACATGTTTACAGCCCAAGCAAAAACTGAACCCAATCAACCCTTAGGTGGCTCATTTTAAAAGAGGTTTGGCAGAGTCAAGCTACTCTCAATGACCCTCTATAAATATTCATAGGCAGGGATCTTTCTGATAATTTATTATGAAAATAAATTGTTCCCCCTTAGTTTCAAGTTGTCATTTGTTAGGCAGTCCTGGTATTTCATTTTAATGTAAAAAAGATCACTTAGTGATATAGTCTGATAATTCCTGAAATCTGTCACCTATCATAGGAGAATAATATTGGCCGTCCTCCAAAAGTTACCCGCGGCAAAGCCCAATTCAGGGAAGAAGGTAAATATTCTAAGGAAAGGAGGTTGGTTTTTACAGTGAACAACACTGAATCATACATTGAAAAATGTTAATATAGTTAGCAGCCCGTTTATCAACTTATCTGTGTCACGGGTGTGTGGAAGGATATTGACAATGCAAGGCCTTGCTTTTCTTTGTGATTTAAATTGCCTGTATAATTCATGAGCAAAAAGCAAAGCAGGGACCAGAGCGGAGGCAGGAGTTGGTTATGCAGGTCATCGGTAATGAGTTTAAATGCATTCTTTTCTTCCAGCCGCTGGCCTGCTTGTGTGTCGGGCGCACAGAGTCGATTTGCTTAGAGTTCACTTTAACTCTGATTTTACATCAAAAGGGGAACATCACTTTGTAATCATTAAGTGTTTTGCTTAGCTATTAAATATTAAAGTTCCTCTGATTGCTAAACCCATAATTAAGAGAGGAAGGAAACCCGTAATGTTACAGATGTTTTCCCATTTGGTAATCATGTGGTGAAAGTAATCATGAATATAGCTACAGTAGTTGTTTGGTATGAATGGGCACTGCTGAGGAGACCCACAGACAATAAAAGGAAAGCCAGTGTGAGACGTGTGATTGTTAGCAGAGGGAGAGGAGAAGACCCATGTGCGTACAGGAATGTGGATACCGGAGGAAAGGTAGCACAGGGCTCTCCCCTTGATTTTGGTAAGCCGCAACAGTGGGCTGGGTGCAGAAGCAGTTCAGCATTCAGTTCTTTTTGCTGAGGGGTCTTGGGCATGCTGTTCAGAGCTTCACTCTTCTCACCTGCAAAATAAGGGTAATAAGGCCTGCCTTATAAAACTGACAAGAGAATTCAAGGAGGGGATGGGTCTAAAGGTTTTAGCATTTGATGATTGTAGCTATTATTATCCCTTTGTCTATAAACCCCATAAGAACAGGGACTTTGTCCCATGCACCACCATGCTTTGGCCCAAAAGACATAATTTATAAAAATACATAATATATATAATGAATAAAATGATATATCTGGCTTATAATGAACTTTCAACAAACATGCACTGAAATAATGATTTTTTTAAAAAAAGTAAGAAATGAATAGAAAGGAGGAACTTGAAAGAAAACAGTATATTGAAAAGATTGGTTTATGAGAAAAAAAAAATTAAGAAAATTCTGGTTAGGTAACAGGAAACATGTATGTGAAAAGGTAAACTCCAGGGCAGGGCAGACGTGTTTCAAATGATCGTATAGAATTAGCAGAAATAAGTCTCGAAGGAAAATATTATTTCAGTAAATCATTTTGACATTGCACCTTACTAGTCTGTGGAGCAACGTTCCACAATGAAGGTCAGGGGCCATTCTCGCCAGAGAACGGTTAGCGTTGTAGGGATACGTAACCCCACCACTGCCCTGCGCTCGACAAAATGACTCCACCGGCTTGCTTTCTGCCTCTGACACCAGTTCTCTGATAATCTATAGGCAGAAAAGGATAGACTTTTCTCCCAAGAGCCCCAGAGATATAGAACCTCAAACAAGGTTTTTGCCCCTGTGCCTACATATGCTTGTTTGAAAGCATGACATAGTCAAATCCCATGATGATGTGTCTGTATGCTCCTAGTTGGCTGCTTTTAGAACAAACCCCAGCATTTTGCTCCTGGCTCTGCATTTTGACATTTAAAGCACCCTGAAAAATCACTCGTTATGATTTGACTATTCTAGTCTTTCAAGATAGCATCTTAAGTTTTAGAGGAACAGACAGCATTTACCTCAAAGGCAACCTAAAGTAAAGTTATGGCATTTTAAGACATTGTAAACCAAATATGAGACATAAAAGGCATTATTGTATTCAGGTCAATGCTGTAGCTTTGAGTAGGGTTCTAGGATGTAAGTTTTCACAAGACCAAGATTTCACTAAAAGCGTTAATGTGTAATTATGATGAATCCAATGATATGATATTCTGGGATATCTGCAGACTGCTTTTTGCTGGGGTACACATAGTATTACTCGTGCACATTAAATATTAGGTTATGTAGTGTTTAAGGCAAAGCAAAGTGAAATTACTTGCATTTTGTTGAAAAATGAGTCACTAAAGATTCCAGAAATTGGAGTCTAGATGGAGCGAGTGAATAAACCAAGCAATAGAAGGGCCAGTCATTGCAAATGATCCCGACCGCTTTGCCTAGATCAATCTGCACTGTCCAGTGAGGCCATCGAAATGACCAGATCGGGGGGGGCAGTTTCCCTTGTGTCTCCAGGTGGGTTCTTAGGTTTGTGTGCCTGCAGTAAAACCACTGAACGAGGAAATGGAGCGTAAACAGCACAGCAGTACTTTGACATGACAGCACCTTGAATGCTGATGCTCCGAGAAGCAGGATTGAAGGCGCATGTCAGTTGGCCCCAGAATTTCTGTTTCGTGACTTTTTATGGGAATTGATCTCCCCCCAGATCAGCCGGCAATTATTCATTTCAGGGTTAACCCAAACTCACTGGGGACCCATTGTTTCTCTTCTAGTGTAAAAGCAAGCTCTTTTCCAAGCAAGTCATGCCTCATCTCAAAGGAAGGACAAAGTCTTTACTTAGAAGTATAATATTCTCTTACAGGAGCTGAGAGAAATGTGGTCCCCAAATTTTGACCAGTTAGAAGGCAGATTAGAAGGCAGTTAGAAGGAGATTTCCTCCTTCAGATCAGGAGGAAAAAGGCTGTGTCTGGTTTTCTTCACTAGGCCCCTCTGCCTAGTCCAAAGCCCTGCACCTAACAGTAATGTTAACTTAATCACACTGAAATTCTCGAGACAAATATCTCCAATGGGTATTCTTTGGAGAAGGTGATTTCTTAAACAAAGCTAAGTTTTGCTTAAAGTGATTTCGTTAGGCTATTTTTAGGAACAAATGCCAAAATCAGTGCTTTTTCTGGCTTGACTTTATAAAGTTTATTTTCTTTCAGCGTGTTTCCTCATCAGTAAAAAGGAGATAAAAAAGCTAGTCCTTCCAATCTTTTGATTGTGTATCAAAGATGCAAGAAGGCAAAAATTCACAGCAGGATAATAGGGCAGGAAGGGGGCCGTGAGGTTGGGTGCTCCCTTTGTCAGACAAACCCAGCTGCTCCCAGGCTGGGGCTGGTAGGAGGACCCACAGGTGGGGAGGTGCCATTTCCCCCAGAGCATCTCGCTGCTGTTCTGGCTGTTAGGCACCAGGCTCTGTTGAGGTCTCCCAACCCGTACCTCACCCCTCTCATCCCACTGAGACACCTTTCCTCAAGGCTTGAATAAATACTGGAGCAGGACAGAGGAAAAACAGAAGACAGGAGTGCTCAGTACACATTTAATAACAGTACTTCTATTTTCATAATAAATATATCTTCCACACAACAAGAGTGAGATCCTGGAGGTTTGGGGTGGTGGCTGTGGGTATGGGTGGGAGGTGCCTTCCATCCTACAGAAAAGGCAGACTTGGAGCATTCCAAGGAAATCTAGTTGCTAAGTCAAAACCAAGGGCCCCCAGTACATGAGGACCTGCTCTTCAAGGCCTTGCCGGCTATCTCCTGGGGCTGTACTGTCCTTAGCAGCTCAGGCCTTCCTTCCAGGCTGTTCGTAGCTGGTTTCTCTGGGGCTCAGAGTGCTCCCCGACCCCATCCCAAACTCTTGGCCACTGTCTGGCTCCTCTTATTCTGTTTTGTTCCTCACCTTTCCGCAGGGTCTCTCATCCTTTAGCATGCTGATTTACAGCATTCTAACCAGTCTCCCAGGAGAGTGCAAGCCTTCATCACCCTCCCGCCCTTCCTGCCGGCTGCCCCGCTCTACCTCTTCATGTGGCCCCATGTGGTGGGGACCAGAAACTTCCTGGGTTTTGATTTATTTTTTTTTGGTCCAAGGACTGCCAGGTTAGACAGCTGATGAGCTGGAGGCATAGCTCTTGGTTCTGTTTCTTTTCTTTTCCATTACTGAGCTGAAGGAGAAAAGGTTGTGTCAATGACTCTGCTTCTTCCCACTGTTGGATATGTTTACTGGCTTTTAGAAGAATAAGTAGAAGTTGTAATATATTGAATTTTAATAAAACTCACTTACTGAACATCTTTTATCTTTAAAGCAGTGCTCTAGGTCCTAGAGGTGGGGAAATGTGAGTGGAGCCTGGCAGGGGCTGGGAGGTTCCTATCCTCACCCTCACCAACTCCTGAGCTCACTGTTCTGATTTAGAGACTTGAGGCACCTTGGCGGCTCAGTCAGTTAAGCCTCTGACTCTTCATTTCAGCTCAGGTCATGATCTCAGGGTTGTGAGATTGGGCCCTGCATCAGGCTCTGTGCTGAGTGTGGAGCCTGCTTGAGATTCTCTCTCTCCTTCTGCTCCTCATTTCCCCCCTTCCTGGTGCTCTCTCTCTCTCCCTTAAAAAAACAAAAGAGGGGTGCCTGGGTGGCTCAGTCGTTAAGCGTCTGCCTTCGGCTCAGGTCATGATCCCAGCGTCCTGGGATCGAGCCCCACATCGGGCTTCCCACTCAGCGGGAAGCCTGCTTCTCCCTCTCCCACTCCCCCTGCTTGTGTTCCCTCTTGCTGTCTCTCTCTCTGTCAAATAAATAAATAAAATCTTTTTATAAAATAAATAACTAAAAATTAAAAAAAAGAGAGAGAGAGTGAGAAGGACTATTAGTCATTGAATTTAATGTAAAAGGTCAAGCATTTTTTATGACAATTATTTTGGTAAATAAAAATGTCATATTTTTCTCTAAAACAGAAATTACTCTCACATGTCCAGATTTTTCTTTTGTGTACTTAATAATTAATCCCCAATTTACTAATCACTCATATGTCCAAATGACAACCATCATCTAGGGCTGCTGTTTGTCTTCTCTTTCTTCCGTTGGAGTCCCTGGCACTACCATGGGAAGCAGGCAAAGCACATCAAAAACTCATTTGTTTTTTAAAGACATCCATAATTTCAGAAATAAAGAAGCAATAAATAAACATATGAAAAGATGTTGTACATCGTATGTCATCAGGGAAATACAAGTTAAAACCACAATGAGATACCAGTACATACCTATTAGAATGACCAAAATCTAGAACACAGACAATACCAAATGCTGGTGAGGATGTGAAGCAATAAGAACTCTCATTCACTGCTGGTGGGAATGCAAAATAGTAAAACTAGTACCACCACTTTGGAAGACAGCTTGGCAGTTTCTTACAAAACTAAACATACTCTTACCATACCATCCAACAATAGCAATCATGCTTTTTGGTATTTACCCAAAGGGGTTGAAAAGTTATATCCACACAGAAACGTGCACACAGAAGCTTACAGCAGCTTTATTCATAATTGCCAAAACTTGGAAGCAACCAAGATGTCCCTCAGTAAGTGAATGGACAAGGAAACTGCAGTACATCGTGAAAATGAAATATTATTCAGTGGTAAAGGCTATTAAACCATGAAAAGACATGAAGGAAACGTAAGCACATATTACTAAGTAAAAGAAGCCCATCTGAAAGGACTCCATACTGTGATTCCAACTATATGGCATTCTGGAAAAGGCAAAACTACAGAGACAATAAAAAGATCAATGGCTGCCAGGGCTGAAGGAAAGGGGAGATAAATAGAGCACATAGGATGTTTAGGGTAGTGAAAATACTCTGCATGATACTATAATGGTAGATGCACATCATTATACATTTGTCCAAACCCATAGAATGTAACACCAACAGTGAGCTCTAATGTGAACTATGGACTCTGAGTGGTTATGATGTGTCAATATACATTCATCCTTCATAAAAATGTACAATTCTGGGGAGTGATGTTGATAATGGGAGAAACAATGCATGTGTAGGGCCGGGGGTATATGGGCAATCTCTGTACTTCCTCTCAATTTTATTGTAAAACTAAAACTGCTTTAAAAAAATAGAAAATGTTATTTAAAAAAAAGAAACGATGAAAGTAAGATCATCTCAGGGGAGTTGATACAGAGGACAGAGTCCCAGAAAACTAGCCTATATGACACAGCCACCATTTGATACAGAATAAGGAGCTGGAGAAAGACCTTGGTGTTTTCAGATCCCTACATCACTGGAATGAAAGGTATCATGAGAGAGTCTGGTCTAGAGGAGCCAGTCACCACATGTGTGTCAGGCCCTGGGCTCTCCCCTTAGGTTATCTGATATAGGCACAAATTCTCTTATATTGACAACCATGTATATGAAACCAAGCTATTCAAGGAGGTCTACACTTACAGGAGGGTTATTGAGGATAACCCTCAGTCATTGGCCAGCCCCACATTCATGTCAATTAGTCGGGTGGATGGTGTTCATCCCAAGCATCTAGAGAAGAGCGGCGTAGAGCAGGTGCCCATCCTGTGGATCACAGGCAGACCCCAGGGGTGCCGGCCTTGATAGAAAGGCGGGTGGCATGCCCTGGAGTAATACGTGGTCTTCCTGCTAATGAGGTCCTTTGGGAGGAATGCTGAGAGGTAGGGAAGGGCTGAAGAGAAGGAAGTGAAATGAAGCCAAAGTCAAATATGTTCTTTTTCTAAAGTCATTGCAGGATGGCCCTAAGCCTGGGAAACCAGAGGAAGTTCATTTTCTCATTTTGTTCTCCTTCCTTCCACCCAAATAGCCCCAGAAGTAGTATTCAACTGCATTATGGGTTAAATAGGCATTGAGGAATAGGTTTGGGAATTTAATCACTGCGTAGGATATCGTTCCCATGGGAAATATGTTCCAACTTCCAAATGACTGACTTAGAGATGCCACTCTTCAAAGTAGTAGGTTCCTTGCGCCTGAACCAACTTTTAGCAGAACACATAACTAAATATAAGCATTCAGATTGTGAAAGTTCATGATTGTGATCATTTCTAGACTCTTGACTTCATTAAGTAAATTTTTGATCCTTTCTCATTTTGTGGTGCTAAGCTCACTATAAGGTGTTTATATTGACATTTCTACATTGATTTTTAGGAAAAACTCTTTATTTTACCAAAATCATAAAATATCCATCTTTTGAAAGAAAATCTGAATGATATAATATAGAGAGAATATATAGATATATAATATATAGAAACTATAATTAAAGAGAATCAACAAACAATGTGGATTAATTTTTCACTAGAGGCAGAAATACACTTAGGCTAAAAGCTTAATTGCCAGCGTGGTCTGATCCGAGGCGCCAACTATGCTTCTGTGACCCACAGATCTCGCCGACCTTCTCCACCTGCACTGCAGAAATCATCGTTACCCTCTGATTCCTAGGTTACGGGTGCTTTATTGCTGAAGGATTCTTCGGTGGTATGGGAGGAGCTGAATTTACTCTTTAATGTAACATAGCAAACAGTGCCTGTCCTCCTAACCCGGACAGAAATCAGATGATGGGTATGAATAAACGTTGTATATTTTAAAGTGTTTTTAAGGCCCACACATCTTTGGAGAGCAAATAATTAAACAGCAAAATCAAGCCACTCTATATGGGGAAAATTTCTTATTGTACGTCATGGTAAATAACAGTGATAATAACTTCCAGGCAAAAGAACAGTTCTGGCAATTGTTTTGTTTTTGCTTTTGTTTGTTGTACTTTTTTTTTTTTTTTTTTTTTGGTAGCTCTCAGCCTAAAAGTTACTTTCTGTCCTTCAAAAGCTAGGGGTAGATATGTGTGTGTGTGTGTGTGTGTGTGTGTGTGTATACCCCTGGCCTGAATTTTCTAGAAAACAGATCCTAAAACAAAACTTATGTGATTACACTTTATTGAAGAATGAACCCCAAGAAAACAGGAGGGAAGAAGTGGAGTGAGGAAGGAAGGAGGGTGAGCAAGTAGAAGGGAGTGTGTTCCTGAGATGCCTGCCTTCCATGATGAACTGATGTCTCAGTTTCATAGAAAGCTCTAGAAAGAACATACGATGCCGCCCCCTCTCTCACCAGTCTCTCCAGGGGGGAGGAAGGGAGAAGAATTATTTCACTGGCTTCCAAGTCCTGTTGATTAAAACTTAACTCTATAGTATATTAATACCCTAATACCCTTTAGGTTTTGGATCCACATCTGTACGCACTTTGCAGCAACAGGGGAGTGTCCAGGTGCTTGCATGGCCTGCGTGCAGAATGAGGCACCCACACAACAGTAGGGATGCAGCTCAGGGCCCTGGGTCTGTAGAAGTAAAAGCAGCAACAACCAAGCTCCGTGACTCTAAGCAGCACCAAGGCAAGTGTGTGGGTCTGAGATGAGGCCCAAACCATACACAATAAAACAGAGCATAGAAGCCACTTTAGCTCATTTCTGCTGGCACTTTTGCTGAGTGCAGTTTTGAGAAGGGAGGACATTTCTGGTTCTCACACTGCAGAGAGTTGTATAGAAGCCAACAGTAATGGAAATAATTAGGGGTATAGAGTTGATCAGAACTTGACCTATAATGACCACTTTGAGTAGCTGCCACAGAGAGAGTAAGATTTTTTGGCAAAGCAGTATTTCAGACATGATACAAGGGAGCAATTTGATAAAGATCAGTGTGACAGGAACAAGAATGCAAGAAAGATGAACCAGTGATGCAGAGAGAAAGATCCCAAAGAGGAAGATCAGATGATTCTAGTGCTGATCAAGCTTCATCAGGCCTTACAGCCACAATTCTTTGAAATGTTGCATGGATTTTTTTGGTGTCTATATATAATGTATATACTTAGTCATGCAACAGATATTTATTGAGAACCAACTGAAGGCCAGGTTCTATTCTAGGCTCTGGCCACACAGCAATTTCTGCCCTGTTGGCACTGAGATTCCAGGGGTGGAAGACAGACCGTAGCATGTCAAGGGTGGTAAGTGCAATGAAAAATAATAAAGCAGGACAAGGGAGAGGGGTGTGTGTGGCAGAAAGGCAGGAGTGCTATTTGAGACAGGACAGTCAAGGAAAACCTCCATGATAGGCAACATCTGAGCAGAGACCTAAAGGAGAGAAAGAAGTGAGCTGGGTCTCTGGAGGAAGAGCCCTCCCTGAAGAGGAAGGAGAGAATGCAAACCCAAGGAGAGACCAGCAGGTGTTGCTGAGATATGCATCCATATGATGAATACCCTGCACAGGCGTATGTCTTTCCAAAGTACACAACTTGGTAAACTGCGTACAGTTTAATATTTTCCCCAGATATTCTCAATGTTACTGACATCATAAATGTCAGAACTGAAAAAACCCCTCGTGCTATTATTCAAAAGAGATACCTGAAAATAGGGAAACCCATTGACAATTGCAGTCATGATCCTGGCATCCGGGGCCCAGTCACACTAACTAGGATCATCTGGGAAGGTCAGAAGGACTTGCCCACGGATGGAGGTGACACACAGCTAAGTGTACATGGCATGGGTCCTGGAGGGACCAGACACCAGACCAGGAGAGTTTAAGATTGAATCGGGAGGAAAGAAAAGTTCTACCTGTGGTTGACAGCTCTAGGCCTGAGGGCTTGTTTTGAGGATGCTTTGTTTGGCCTAAGGATAATAGCAGTTAATAGATTGTTGAATGTTTTTTTGTTTTTTTTTTTTTTTTTTTAATTGAGTTAGAATGCCTTTAGGTCAAGTGTGTATTGTTTTTTGCAGTCAGCGAGGGGTAGTGGTGCTGCGGACTCAGGGTATACCAGCTTGATGTTTTATAGCATGCCAAACCTACATCTCTCAATGTAGGAATGATTGTTAAACATGTGGAAATAAGTCATAATGCAGAAATCCAGAGAATTCATACACATGGGAATACACTCATGCATAGGACCAAAACAGGGTATTGGCAATGTGGAAGAACCACAGCAGTATTTGCTTGGAGGTCTAGGCTATTTTTCAAGGTTTATAACTGGGCTATAAAAATGTATTTCTGACATTTTAAGTCCCAGCCTGAGAACAAATTTTGATTTTTAAGTTCAAACTTATCATTCCCAAACTCATTCTGGCACATTTTTAGGGCTTGATGAATTGTTTCAAAGATGTTTATTGCTTTTAAGTCTCTATTTTATTGCCAAGATTGTAATACATAAACTGCTTTGAATTTTGTTAAGATAGTGAGTGATTAGACAGGGGCATGACTTTAAAACAGAAAGCGACAAGGAGATTTAACTGGATTAAGAGAGAAGGATAGTGCATTTTATGTAGTTACTCTATTTCTAAGAATTAAAATATGCCTCCTCTGGATATGTATTTGCATCCTGTAACATAATAAGAGAGCTCCAAAAATATCACTGTGTTCTTTGCAAGAAAGGGCAACAAAATTTGTTCTGTATCAACAGCAACATTCTCTATTTCAAACAGCTTTCAGCTGGGATCTCTAAGTTCTGCACAAACATTATCCAAACCACCTGATCCCAGACAGATATTGCCATGGTTGATCATTGATTAGAGCAGTAGGTGGAGAGCTAGTTACTCTTGAATTTGGCTCAATTTCTTTTGACCCAAAGTCAAGTGGCTTAAAATATCTGGGTGCCTCTCCGGCCAAGGGCCTCTTTAAACAGCCAACTCATTGTCAAGTACCTGAAGATCTTAAAAAAAATCAGCCTTTTCTGAGACTTGATACATCTGCTACAACTATACAATTTGATACATCCGAGGATTTCAGGATTCTGATTACATAGTATAAAAATCAACTGAGAGAAAGTAAATATGGGCAACTTATTATACAAAACCGGAGACCTCACAGAACACAAATGCAGAACGGGAATGCAACCAGACCTCAGGAAGGAATGGGGGAAATGCCAGGCCCCTGGGACCCTAGACAGAGCCTCACTCAGATTCTGGTCTCTGTTTCTCTTCATGCCTATCCCTAAATTGTTGTCTTTCTCTTAAAACCCATGTCTCTGCTCCTTTATTTACATGGCATAATGGGGCCATCCTCAACTGCCACATGCATATGTTTTAATTTTTGCTTCCCAAAAGGTGATGACTGTTATCTGTATCTGTTGCTGAATAACAAATGACCTTAAAGCTTCCTGACTTTTATGACCTTACTTTATTCATTCATTCATTCATTCCATTTATTATCCTATAGTTTTTGTGGGGGCAGGAAACAAGGTGTGGCTTAGCTGGGTGCCTCCTCCTCAAAATCTCCCAGGAGGCTGCAATGATTTCAATTGGCTGCAGTCTCATCCAATGGTTTCATGGAAGGAGGATTTTCTCTGAAATTCACTCACATGTCTGTTGGCAAGATTCAATTCCTTGGAGGTTGTCGGGCACCCTGGCTATCGACTTCTTATAATTCCTTGCAACACGAGCCTTTCCTTAGGGTGACTCACAACATGGCAGCTGGTTTCTATCAGAATGAGCAAGAAAGGGAGAGCAAGATAGTAGTTGCTGTCTTTTAGTACCTAATCTCAGAAGTGACATGCCATCACTTTTTTCCTATTCTGTTTGTTAGAAGTGAGACAGGAGGTTCAGTCCACACTCAAGGAGAGAGGGGATAAATTCCAGTACACAGAGAACACTGGGGGCCTTTATAGAGGGTGCCTATCACACCCTCTCTGTCTTTGTCTCTTAATTCCAAATTCACTGGCAAAGGTCTCTCACTGACCTGACTTGGGTCAGATGACTATTGTTGTTCCAATTATCTGTAGAGGGAGTGTAGACTCATGGTATACACGGCATGGGCGGCAGCAGTAGTAGTCGTGCAAGACAGAGGGGATCCATCATGGACGAGGAAGGCAGTTAAAGGGTTTGAACCTGAGTAAAATACACCAAAATATCACCACAACAAACTTACTTACCCTTTCTTTCTTAATGGAAATAAAAACCTTCCTAGCAGATTATTCATCTCCCAAAAGACTAGTTCTGTGCATACAGATTTTCTGAATAATTCAGATTCTTGAAGCCCTTAATCCTAAATTATGTATGTAACTGAGGCTAATGTGCTTTTTAAATAATTCACAATATGTGCCGTTATCCTTTTTTAATTTGTTTTTATTTATTAAACTGTGGTAAAATATATATAACATACAATTTACCATTTTACCATTCTTAGCTGTATATTTCAGTGGCATTAGATACATTCATAATGCTGTACAATCATTACCACCATGCATCTTGAGAACTTTTTTTATCTTCTAAAACTGAAACTTTATAGCCAGTAAACATATTAACTTCACATTTCCCTTGCCCCTTAGCCTGTAGCAATCACCATTCTACTTTCTGTCTCTAAGAATTTGACTACTTTAGGAAATTCAAATGAGTGGAATCAAACAGTATTTGTCCTTTTGTGAAGGACTTATTTTACTTAACATAATGTCGTCAAGATCATCCATTTGCTAGCACGTGTCAAAATTTTCTTCCTCTTTATGGCTTAATAATCTTCCATTGTATCTGTATACCACATTTTCTTTATCCATTTGGGACAACGGAGGCTATGAAAATATTTAGAGATGAGACTAATATTCTAAAGATTCAGATCCATTGATGGACAGACACTTGGGTTGTTCCACCTTTTGGCTATTGTGAATAATTCTGCAGAGAACACTGGTGGGGAATTTCTGTTCAAGTCCCTGCTTTCGGTTCCTTGGGGTAAATGCTCAGATGTGAAATTCCTGAATCACAGTAATTCTATTTTTGACTTTTTGAGGAATTGTCATCCTGTTTCCCATAGAAGCTGCGCCATTTTACACCCCCACCAGCAGAGCACAAAGATTCTGATTTCTCTATATCCTTACCAATTCTTATTTTCTGGCTTTTGTTTTTATTTTAATAATAGCCATCCTAGGGGATGAAAAGTGGTATCTCATTGTGGTTTTGATATGCATTTCTCTAATGATTAATGATGTTGAGCTTCTTTTCATGTATTGATTGGCCATTTGTATATCTTTGGAGAAATATCTAGTTAAGTCCTTTGTTCATTTTAATTTGTCTGTTTTGTTGTTGTTGTTGTTGTTGTTGAGTTGTAAGACTTCTTTATATATTCTGAATACTAACTCTTTATTAGATGTATGACTTGCAGACATTTTCTCCCCTTCTGTGGGTTGCCTTTTCACTCTGTTGATAGTCTCCATTTTCAATTGCGATAGAGTCCAATTTATCTATTTTTTTCTTTTGTTACCTATACTTTTGGTGTCACGTAGAAGAAATCATTACCAAATCCAATGTCATGAAGCTTTTCCCCTGTTTTTTTTTCTTTTTCCTAAGAGTTTTATATAGTCTTGGCTCTTAGATTTAGATCTTTGAGCTGCTATCCTAAATTAAATTATGACTGGCATCTCTGTTTGTGGTTAAGTAGGCATCCACCATTTATGTTGGGAGGCATAGAAGAAAGAAAACATTGTCTATACTTCTTTCCTCATTATGACATTTGAGAATCACAAAGATTCGCAAGAACTTAACATTACTAAATTCTCCAATTATCTCTCCAGGTGTCTCAGACAGTATTTAGGAAGTTATTATGCTATATCAGAAAATCTGAACTCTGACTTGATCTAAACAGATGCACTTAAAAGTTTTTGAAAAGACTGATTTGAGTGTTGTTTTTAGGACATGATTCCTAAATGTGATATGTTAATTGTGCTTAATGGTCTTGATGTACCATGATAGTTTTAGTGCTCTATCTGACATACAGTAGGTATCCAAAATCTTCTCTGGATCGTTATCCATTTCTTTTGCCTTCCCTCTGCTAACTCTAGGTTTGTGCTTAGGATGCAAATATCCTCATCTGCACCTTAGGTGTTTATCACCCCGCCTAAATATCACACATCTATTCTTCTTTCTACAGTCACCAGTAAGGAAAGAAAAACATTTTCCTATAAAACAAAGTGCTTGCTGTACAGGTTAGCCCTGGCAGCCTCTGGTGAAGCCCCTCTATTTAAATATCCCTCTCTAAGCCCCTGGTGGCTCTGTTGCTACAGGAGTCCCTAGAAACTCCCTAGTTAAGCAGATTAGTTATGAAACTGCTGGATTTTATGATGCATTTGAGGCACTGGAAAATCCCAATTTGGTCCAAATTATTTCAGGTTATTATTTGGCTAGATTCAAAAATTTGGAAAGGGCCGCTTGAGGATCTAAACCTTCTGGTAGCTCACCCACAACTGGAGTAACTTGCTCCTTTGGCCTCTCCTATTTGATTCCCCAAGCTTGGCTGGGGCGGGGAGGGAACAAAGTATGAAGTTTCCTGGAGGAACAGTGTCACGGCAGGAGAGAGTACTCAATGGTAGAGGGGGTTGCCTAGGCTGCTGCACCTCCTCCGGCTTACCATCCCCTGCCTTTCCATCCCAACCCATCTATTATCCTAAGTGTTAGGTAAGAGAGAAAAACTGTGCGAGATAGATTCAAAGTGTAACAGCTCAGCACAGGAGAAGTGTTTTTCCCCCCTCTCTTATAAGCCCAGATTCATCCCAAATGCAAATATGTTCTGTCTTCCAGAATATTTTCATGAGAACTTAGAGATCATTTATCATGGATGTGAAATTAGTAGAAGCAAATGCTCTTAGCAGTGGGCTGAAGTTATTTCTTTATGGAGGGATATTGGGCAAAGGTTTGGGTTTAGGTATGACAACTCAAATCAGGGATATACATGGAAGAGGAAGCTTCATTTAATATTCCTTTTACCATTTTCCAGTTTTTCAAATTATATTTATATTCATAAATTCATTTGTATAAGTTCCCACTATAGGAATGAAAATATTTAAGTTTTTTTAGCCTAAGTAGCTCATTAGGATTTCAGGCTGCAACATTTTCACAGACAACTCATTATTTCTGATGATTTCACACTGTTCTGTACAGCTGTGTCATGACAATGTGGGGCCAGTGAAATATTAGGGTTAAGCTGGGCCATCCATTATGAATTCCTGTTTTAGCTGCTTATTGATGCCCTCCCCAAATAAGTGGATAAACCCCTGACATTCCATTGTTTGATATCATACTCAAAATTATCCTTAAAAGAAAGTAAAAAAGCTGCTCAGTTCTGCTCAGTTACTATTATTTTTCCCCTAAGAGTGGTGAATCGGTAGAAAACAGTTCAGTGTGGTACATGGAGAGTTCTAGAGAACATTCACTCATCTTTGCTGTGAATTCAGATTAATCAAATAGCCTGAGATACAGGTCACTGAGGCCTCCCCAAGGCCTCCTTTTAGGGTTTGACTGAGAATGCCTTAATTCCCAAAGAACAGAGAGTCAAGAAGAGAGTGAAGAGTTAGTGGCTGATCACTTTGCATCTTCACAGGGTATGGAAAGCTCTCTCAAGGGCCCAGTAACAGACAAGATTAAGATGGAAGCTATGAAAATATTTAGAGGGGGAGGTAGGATTATTCTACCAGCTATAGAGCATGAGGTAACAGAGATCCAACAAGAGCTCCGCAAATCTGCCCAAAGAAGGTAGCCTGGTTAGGCTGGGGAGAAGCAGATTCTAGGACCCAGGGCTCAGGAGGAGCACAGAGGAGGAGCCTCAGCTGAGGTGCTCTGTGCTCATCTCCCTGGGCCCTTGCGTAGAGTCCATTTGACCTCAGCCGTAGGCTGTGGGAAGCCTGCAAAGCTCTGAGCTGGTTCAGAATAGATGGGATTTGAAAGTTGTAAGCACAAAATTAACTAATTCCATTTTAGAGACAGCAAAAAGCCAAGTCTAGCTCTGCCATTAACCAGCTGTGGGTTTATGAGAAATCAACTTACTCTTTTTGATCCTTAGTTTCCTCATTTATAAAATGGGGCTTAGTTCAGTTGAAGTACACAATCATTCTAGATCTTTATTCCCACTTGCATTATCTCTACTCTTCATTTATTTTTCAGTTTTTTATAGTTGTCTGGCCTGTGACAAATTTGATTACAGTTTTTGTTTTGTTTTCTTTTCATTGACTTGCCTTTAAAATGAGTCCTTTTAGATCACTCAACTTAGTTTTCATGGAAACAACAGCTTTCTTTCATTTTCACTCTTCTCATTGATATGTTAACTATTTCATTAGATTACCTAATAATAATTGCAACTGGTTTGTAAGCTGATGCAACTGGTGCCTGGCAAGCAAACAACTCAAATGGTGAGAGGAGAAACCAGTGAGCATATAGAACAGCCTCCCAGCTGGCTACAGACATCCATTGGCATATGGAGAGAATGAAGAACATCAGTCATTTCAGTGTCTGATAAGTGAAGATGTGTTAAGAGTGCTTCTAATGAACCTCATGAAATTGTCACGGGGATTACAGGAGAAGTGGATGTTGAAGGTTTATCAAATGGCTTATGCTCAGTAGAAGTTGGTCTCCTTCTTTTCCTTCAGAAGCCCCCAGAACACAGTGCCTTGCAGAATGATGATCTCTCTGCAAGGAAGTCCATTCAATAATTAGTCAAAATAATAATAATAATAATAATTATTATTATTATAAATAGATTTTGTTATTATAAATAGATACTCAAGACTGTGATTTAAAATTTCGATTCCTTTCTGCCTCCTACACCATTGCTTTAAGCCCATCAGTCTCTCTCATAGTTATGGATAGTTTTTTTTCCCCATCCAGGGCCACCTCGCCCAAGCTTGATATCCGTGACTTTGGCAATGTACAACTTTCTGTTCAGGCTAAACTGGTGGAGAACTCAAGTCAGCCTTCCACAGCAAATTGCTAGGCAGGTTGCTCTTTAAAGATTAATGGCATTTGAGTTCCACATGATTTTGTTCTAGGCCTAAGTGATATTTATAGCTGCTTTGGATGTTCTATCATGTTTGATAGTACAGTTTTCAAAAAATCAAATAGGATAGTGTCCATCCATGAGTTGGGTATCAAAGATTATACTGAGGAGAAATTGTACACCTTGTTTGTAAATTATTTTGCTTTAAAAGTTACTTTCCATGTTGGTACAAGTAAAGAAAACCAATCTGAGGTAGGCAAGTGTGCTTTCTATTTCTGATGGGTCTAATTTTTCTTTCTCTGGCTCAGTAGGGTATGGGCGACACATACTCCTAAATGCCCCTTCCATTCTTCCAAGGAAACTTCTCTGATATGTTTATGTCTGATCAGAAGGAAAGAAATATTAAGAGCCACAGACAGGTGCCCACCACTTGTCTAGGTACTTCAAGAAAGGATAAAGTTTTGTTTTAGCAGTCAAGTGAGTCATATTAGAGAACTTGGCATGTCTTAGTCAGAAAACTCCCTCTATTTTTCAGCATCTTTTCCTGGTCACACATTGAGGGCTATTGCTTCTCTGGCTCTTTGCACAGATCTGGCTGCTCTGCAAAAGACCTAAAACTTTGTGTGAGGTCCTTCTAATGGCCTACCTCAGCCATAGAGAGATTCATTACACATAAGAGAGGAGCAGCCAGTGAGTACCTGTTCTTCCTCTTCTAAGCCACTAAAGGGGATTAGCAATAAGCCCAAAGTCACCATCTTTTCCTTTGAGTGAGAAAGAAACTCTCCCATCCATAGTCTCTTGAGATGGGATTGAGCATGAGTAAAGAGTCAAAGAGTTTCTTACAAATATGTCTCCTCCATAGGTGTCAGCAGAGTTTGATACATGCCCTCTTGGGGCATAACCAAGCCCTCACTGTAGAAGACTCACAGATTTTCTGCAAAAAGCATTAAAATGTCTGAGTGGGGAAAGGAAAGAAAAGGAAAGAGGCCATTTAGGCCCCGAGTGCAAACTTCATTTCTGACCTCATTTTGCATATATCTGGCTGGGGTCAAGTTTAGTATTTGGGAGGATGAGGTCATACGTTCAACCCCACGGCTTCTCTCCACAGTTTTGAATATGAGCTCACCAAGTGAAGCTATGGGTCACAGGATGGAATCACTACAGTGCCGCATAACACTTCACAAATTTGCGGCATTTAAAACGTACAGCGAAAACGTGAGAATTTTGTGAAGAATGGCTTTTCAGTAAGAAAACAGGATCTTCTGAGTAATCTTTAACTTCAAAAGGAGAAACCCATTATTTCTTGACTCAAGTTTTTCTTTTTTAGATGGTGCTACATAGCTTTTGGGAGCTAGATCACCTTAATCTAAGGATGACCCTTTTAATAATGAAACCAAGCAAGTCATCAAGGATTGCTCAAAAAGAAATAAAAATTATAAAGATCCGGGAGAAACTATAGTCTCAGCTTTACATGACCCAATTGTCTTCTCTCCAGACTTGTCCCAGCAAAAGGCCACCTTTTAGTTTCAACTCAGGCACTTATGGGTATGTACTGTTCCCAGAAACTCGGGTGACAAGAGACATATAGAAACAAATCTGATGACCTCAAAATGGTTTGGGTTTAAAAAACTGGTCACCTATTAATTTTAGTAAATTCACTTTTGTCCTTTTTTACCTTCAGTTAGTAAACAGATTTATTGTAATAATGGCACATGTTCTATCCTGCATGCTCACGATATTGAATTAAGAAATTTTAAGGGAAGGATTGTGATGTTTTGTATCATAAAAGCTGCCAGGTTATTGCAATTGTAGCATCTTGGAGAAGAATTGGCAAAAAGGATCTTTGTACTGCAGATCTCCCCATATGAACTCTGAGTTATGCAGAAAACCTCCCGTCCCATTTTTAACAAAACCTATAGCCAATCTGAAACATGTCTAATTTTGGATAACTTAAAACTACTAGATGGTTAATACTTCTGTTCTCAACCTGCTATCCAAAAAAAGGGTTCTTTTATTTTAAAAGATTATTTTAAAATTAGTTCTTGGCACTCGGAGATTTGCCATTTTTGAGTTTGTAGTTTTAAGTAACTACTCCTTCTTTTTACAAACTTTTCCTGCAGTGAAATAAAATGTACCCAGGGGGCATCTGGGACTCCTCTCATCTTCCATCAGGAGGAGTTGATGATATGAATAGCTTTATTATTCAATTTTATGTTAAATCTTGAAGCCTTTTTGGCATCTTTAGTATTAAATTATTATATAAGCCTTAAACATAGAGTGACTAGACATCCTCTAATCACAGACTGGAATCTGGTGCCCTGCATTCTATTCTGTCTAGCATTCGTTATGAATTTGTTATTTTTATATATGGTACTATTATTTATAGTTGTATTAGAATAAAGCTGGATGGGTTTAATAAACCCTCACTTTGTCTTTCCAGCTGGTGTCTTGTCGCATGTGGGATGTATATGCAATGAAGAGAATTCTCACTTTAATACACGGTTAAATTGGGAACATGATCCATGTTCTTTCTCAGTCCTTTCCAGATGCACTCGATTAACCCCTCCATTTTGCAAACAGCGAGTGGGGCTCTTACTGATAAAATGAAGTGTTCTTGGACATTGGTAATTACGTGGATGCTGGTAGGAGAAGCAAGTTGTGCTCTGGCCTGTGAGATGCATGAGGACACGAGACAGCCCGTTGGTAGAGTTAGCTGAGGTCAGTAGGAAACACAGGAAATCATAATTCAGGTGTTCGTGAAATATGTCTGGGAAATAAAGTCTGATAAGGTCTGCAGTAGGGTATATCAATAACAATCTGAACACCCTTGCTTTGGTGGTTTTGTCAATAATTTCAAGGTATAATTCTATAACTGCTTCTTTTTATTTCATAATACATTTTCCCCCAGTAAACCTTTTTGACAGCAACAAGCTAAAAGAAAAATGAAAGTGCATGTTTAGCTAAAATTAAGTACTGATTTTCTATTTCCCAAGAAAGTGATAATAACTGTATGACTTGCAGAAAATATTTATGAACATTTACCATCCATTATGGGTGTCATAATGATACCACTAACTACAAGAAAACCAAAAGATACAAATTTGCTACAGAAGCATTGATGTATATGTCAAAAACTGGTAGTTATTAAAGAAATGTCCAAGGATAATGGTTTAATATGAATAGTAGTAAGAAGTGTGTTTAATTTTTATTGCATGATTATTCATTTAGATCAAATGATTGTTTGTCTAAGTTCATTTTACTCATTTTAGACTCTGTGGTTTCCTGTGCATGCATGAGAAGTGAAAGACAGCTGTTTAGTAAGTTGAGCTTGTTATTAGAAGAATTTGGCAAACAATTGAAGGATGCGAGTTTTATATCAGTGTCATCAAATGATTCAAATAGAAAAATCTGTCAAATTAATTCCATAGTGCAATATTTTCAATTTATGCCATCAAAATACTGCAATTATTGTAAATTGTATCATAAATTTGGTTAAAACTTTCAACATTGAAGATAAATTATTTGAATATACATTTTGGTGTAGTGCAGTGTCATGATATAAAGAGAAAAAGCTGACTAAATTAAGAGACTGAGCAGAATCAGATCTGGAATTGGTTGTCATGCACACATAACTCACAGATGCTGGTACAAACTTTGGTAGTCTACCAATTGAAGTCGAAGTCAAGAGTTGTCAAAATTTATAAATATTTTTATGTATACGTGGATAAAATACATGAACTACAACATATTTGTGAAGACACTAATGCTGAAATTAGGAGAAACGCTTTAACGCATGACGGTGCATGCTTTCTCTCTTTATGGTCCATCATCAGTTCATTTGTAAAAATACTGAATTTGAAGAACTACTTTGTCAACTTCTTAGAACCTCAGTGTGCCACAAAAAAAAAAAAAAGACTTCTATTTTGTAAATGAGTTTACTAAATTTTTATTGCATCTTGTTCAAAATTACTTGGAAACTTTTGATCAAAATATTCAACATGCTGAACATGGCAAAATTTAACTTTCAAGACTTTTGGTTAATTGCAATTGTTGAAAACATAGATCATAAACAAGAGGACAGTTAAAATTATTACCACAGAAGCAGAGGAAGAACTGTATAAATCAAATCATGAAAGATCAAAAAGTTAAAGTTTCACTATTGAAAGCGAACAATTTCAAATTAAACAATGGCCATTTTGAATTTCTTGACTTATGGGAAGAATTCTTTGTTGGCATTCCTATTTTTAATTGGGTAAATTTATATTCTAGGTCACAGTGGAATGAAATTGGGATGACTATGGCTTTGTAGCATTTATGTCTGGCAAAACATTCAAAAGAATAAAATTTTGTTGTATAAAAATATTTATCAAAGAAAAGCCTTTGGGACAAAGACAGAATGTGTGAAAATACTTGGGCTAAACTATTTACATGTTTCAAGATTTAAAAAAAAAAGAATTGAGAATATCTTCTTCTATCAGCAGAATTTGCTCTGAGTTTCCAGATATGTCAACATTTGTGACTCTCTTATTTTCTCAGTTAAATTCCAACATTTAAAACAGAAGGAATCTAATTCAGGAGTGCAAGTTTGATGTCCATAGGATTTTCATTTCCTTGTTGGTCCTCTATTCTTCTCTGAAATATTTTTGAGTTTTCTCTTTGTCTTTGGTATTCTTAAACTTCTCCATAATGTGTCCATGTGTTGTTTTTCCTGGTTGGTGTTCTGTAAACCCTTTCAAGATGACCTTTCATCTTCCTTTGATTCTAGGAAATTTATTTTCATTATTTGTCAGATACTTCCTGCACTATTTTTATTTTTCTTTCTTTAGGGAATTCTATCTTCTGGATATTGACACTTTTATTTCTCTATTCTGTATCTCCTAGCTTTCCCTTTGTATTTTATCTTTTTATCATTTCCTGGTGATTTCTGGAATAGTACCATACTTCCTGATTCAAACATTCTTTTTTGTTCATGGAATTTATGTGACTCTTGAATTCATTTATTGTATTCTTTATTTCAACTGTTGTTTTGTTCATGTTTAAATGTTTTCTCTCAACTTTTTAATATTTTCCGTGGGTATAAAAGTGAATAATATATTCTACTTTTTTAGGATTTATGTATTTATTTGAGAGAGAGAGAGCAGGTGTCCCAATCTTTCTAAAAGATTGTATACTTAGTTTAAAGCTGGTTTTCAAGAAATACACATAGGTCTGATTTAGTACTTTAATCACTAACTTTTAATTCATATTGTTTTATCTATTACTCTCCTAATATTTCAGGCTTGAATGAAATCCTTCTTTTACTAGGTACAGTGGTTTGAATTGTGTCCCCCAAAAAGGTACATTCAAGTGTTAGTCCCCAGTACCTGTGAATGTGGCCTTATTTGGGAATGGGGTTTTGGCAGATGTGTTGGGGGAGGTCTTCCAGAGGACGTGACCTCCAGCTGACCTGTGAGCTGGAACCTGGGAATCAGAGGCTCTTTATCCCCTCCCCTGTCCTTGCATTCTGCTGGACTTCCCTGCTGCCAGAAGCCTATCAAGGACACAGCCTTGTGAGAGTAATGTGGCATTGAGATCATCTGGACAGTTTATGTTAAGGCATCTCTATAAACTTTTAAGATTTGGCAGGTGGGTGCAGATATCTCATCTTGCTGCCGCCCAAGGCAAGCTTCATATGTAAGTTCCCTTGCTTATTAAACATATCACCCACCAGTTTGGAGAGGTCTGCCTCTTTCTTTGGTCTCTGTCTGACCTTGGGGTATGGGGCTTGGTGTCAGATTATGCCTGAAAAACTTTTGAGGAGGTTTTGAGCCAACAAGATGTGATCAAGTTAAGGTCATTCTGGATTAGAATGGGGCCTAAAACTGAGGGCTGATACATTTATAAGAGAAAGGGGTGGGGGATTTGGATGCAGAGATACAGATAAGACACAAAGGAAGAAGGCCATGTGGAAGTGGAGGCAGAGATGAAATGATGTACCTACAAGCCAGGGATGCACCAGAAACCAGGTAGAAGGAGGAAGCATTCTTCCCTACACCCTTCAGTGGGAATATGATCCTACCAATGCCTTGGTTTTGACTTCTAGCCTCCAGAACTCTGAAAGAATACATTTTTGTTGTTTTAAGCCACCCATTTTGTATTTAGTTGTTATGGCCCTAGAAAGCTGATACACTGTGGAAGGCATTTTTAAGATTTTATTTTTAAGTGATCTTTGCACCCAACATGGGGCTGGAACTTACAACCCCGGGATCAAGAGTTGCATGCTCCACCGACTGAGCCAGCCAGGCGCCCCTGGAAGGCATTTTTAATAGTAGGAAGCCCTTCAAAGCCATACACAGTTCAAGAATTTCAGCAACTTTGCAGATGACAGTACTCCCTCAGATTTTGTTCCTTTCTCTGTGGAGAAGAACTTCACGACCTGCTTAAATCTGACCAAAATACAGGCTTTGATTTGTATTAAAGTTCTCTTCACACTCCGCATTTCTGCCAAATTAATGCCTATTTTGGTTTTGTTTTTAAGTGTCCTCTGACTTCCATAATTTTGCTGACACTGTATCTAAAGGAAGTAGAAACTTGTGAGCTCTCCGGGCAGAACGTGGGCACTAGGAAGAACCGGCCTGAGTGTTGATTCCTGTGGATGCCCTTAGCATCCAGCCCACCCAGTGCCCATTCTGTACTGGGTGGTAAAGAACCACTGTTTGAATTGAATCAAAGTCAGTAGGTTTGAATTGAATCAAAGTCAGAATTGAATCAAAGTCATGTTTTTATACTCATGAGAATGTAAAACTAGATGAGCGTCTTTCCCTAAGTACGCAGGAATGATTTTCCTCTTTCAAACCTAATTCTGCAATAAGAATTTGTGTTCTTCAAAATGTGTACCACAGAGCCCGTTCACCATCCACAAAGAGGAGTAGATACATGTTTGTTTTCACTGCAGTGTGGACTTAGTTACACAATCATCAGCTGCAGTAATAGCACTTTATAGTAACTTTAATAACTTTACAATTTACTAAAATTTTTACACATACTACTTGCTCCCCTAAATAACCATGGATTACTTATCATATTCTATTATTACTTACTCCTATCTATGTGTGGAAACCAAAACTCAGCAAGATTTAGATACTTAACCAGTCACAGAACCCAAATTCAAGGCCCTATCTGGTAGAGTATTACTTTTTTTTTTTTTAAGATTTTATTTATTTATTTGACACAGAGATCACAAGCAGGGGGAGCGGCAGGCAGAGAGAGAAGGAGAAACAGGTTTCCAGCTGAGCAGGGAGCCCGATGCGGGGCTTGATCCCAGGACCCTGGGATCATGACCTGAGCCGAAGGCAGATGCTTAACCGACTGAGAGACCCAGGCACCCCCCAGTAGAGTATTTCAACTAAACTTTAAGAATGGTGAGAGAATGAGAATGTCATCTTCAGCCTTTTGCCACTTTCTGGTGTGCATCATGTACCCTGGTTAATGTAGATAGTATTCTGTTTTTCAGTCTCAAAGCCTATCCTTTTCATTTAGTATTATGGAGAAGAGTACACTGTCCAGTGGACTAACTGGGAGAACTCAAAATGGGTCACGAGGCAGAGCATGTTTTGCAAAAAATGGAAAGGAATCCGCTCAAATTTCTTTGGCAGGGCGGCCGAAATGAGACAATCACTTTGGCAGTGATGGATGAGAGAGATTTAAAAGATGTCTTATTTTAGCGACATTCTTTTCTTTTTTCTTTTCTGATAGTATAGATGAGCTGCTTACGTAACTTCAAAGAAATTCAAGAGATAGGAGACCATAGTGGGAAGAAATGTGGGCTTAGCCCTTATTTTGAAAATGTTCTCCGTTGAGATAAATGTCCACATCACCATCCCATTGACAACACATATTACACGTTGGACCTTAACTGTTTGGGCTTCCTAAGGGTGTGACATGGTTTTGAAATATTTTGCTCTATTGTAAGAAAATTCAGTTAAAAAATTGCTTTCCATTTGAATTTTATATAGATTAAAAATACTTTCATGCTTGGCAATTTTTAAAATTTTCTGCTTCAAATAAATTTTCTTATGCTAAAATCCACACCTATAACCTTGCTATTATTGCCTTTCTTAGTGATGATCAGGCCAGTAATGAGGAAAATAACAAAATGATGCCAATATAACATGAACTAATGGAATGAAAATGTGCATACTGGATGAACCAAAGAGAGGGGAATCTAGCCATATTTTACTTGCCATAGATCTAACTAACTTTGCATTCTATAGCCCAGAATTTGCCCACTCACTGGATTACTTTGTTTTTTTCTTTTAAGATTTTATTTATTTATTTGAGAGAGAGAGAATGAGAGATAGCATGAGAGGGAAGAGGGTCAGAGGGAGAAGGAGACTCCCTGCTGAGCAGGGAGCCCAATGTGGGACTCGATCCCGGGACTTCAGGATCATGATCTGAGTCGAAGGCAGTTGCTTAACCAACTGAGCCACCCAGGCACCCTCACTGGATTACTTTGTATTTCTTTTTTTTTTTTTACTCTTTTTTTCTAAATTTTATTTTATTATGTTATGTTAATCACCATTCATTACATCATTAGTTTTTGATGTAGTGTTCCATGATTCATTGTTTGCGTGTAACACCCAGTGCTCTATTCAATCACCAGGTTAACCCATCCACCCACCCCCGCTCAGTATCTCACTGAGGTTTTGATTTGGATTTCCCTGATGCCGAGCGATGCTGAGCAGTTTTTCATGTGTCTGTTGGCCGTTTGGATGTCTTTTTTGGAAAAGTATCTGTTCATGTCTTCTGCCCATCTTGACTGGATCATTTGTTCTTTGGATGTTGAGTTTGATAAGTTCTTTATAGATTTTGGTTATTAGCCCTTTATCTAATATATCATTTGCAAATGTCTTCTCCCATTCTGTCAGTTGTCTTTTGGTTTTGTTGACTGTTTCCTTTGCTGTGCAAGAACTTTTTGTCTTGATGAAGTCCCAATAGTTCATTTTGCCCTTGCTTCCCTTGCCTTTGGTGATGTTTCTAGGAAGAAGTTGCTGCGGCTGAGGTCGAAGAGGTTGCTGCCTGTGTTCTTCTCTAGGATTTTGATGGATTCCTGTCTCACATTTAGGTCTTTCAACCATTTTGAGTCTATTTTTGTGTGTGGTGTAAGGAAATGGTCCCGTTTCATTCTTCTACATGTGGCTGTCCAATTTTCCCAACACCGTTTGTTGAAGAGACTTTTTTCCATTGGAATTACTTTGTATTTCTGTCCCTTCTGCACAAGTTTTTATTATGTGTCTTATAGAATGATTTTCAATGAGATTGAATTTGCTAAGGCTTACTGTCACTTTTCCTGAAGAACATATATATTTGGAACTGTGAAAGTTTAACAGAACCCTTTTATGGCACATCACAGTCCTATACCTGTATAATGTTGAGATCTTGGCCAGGATTGCTATTCCAGAATTATATTGTACTGAAAAAGAAGAATAAGATCAAATTTGTGGGTTTTTTTCCTATATCACACCGAGGACTTCATTCAAAGAAAAGTCCCAATTCTGGTCCTCTTTTGGGTTTAGAAAAGATCAAGTTGTTATGCTAGAATATCAAATATATTAATTTGCTGCTTATGTGAAGTTTGATAAGGAAGAAAAGACTTGTGTGAAACGATGTCGTTAGATATGGTATATGCATTTGAGATCAAGAAATGTATAAAATAAAACATTTGTTTTTAATTGACATCATTTGCCAAAGGGCATTGTTTTGATGGAAAAAATTTAATATTTCTTTTCCACTCTAGTATTTAGTGACTAGTCTTATATGTTGACAAGTTTAATATTATTTATTTATTTATTTATTTATTTAAAAGATTTTATTTGTTTATTTGAGAGAGAAAGAGAGAGCATGAGCAGGGGATGGGGCAGAGGGAGAGGAAGAAGCAGACTTTCTGCTGAGTGGGGACCCCAGTGCAGGGCTCCATCCCAGGACCCTGAAATCGTGACCTGAGCCAAAATCAGATGCTTAACCAACTGAGCCCCAGCTGCCCCTTGTTTAATTTTACTTATATATAGTGCACTGAAACCTAGACTCATTTTTTTATAGTCATCCCTACCTGAATTCTTTGCAAATCACTGAGAAAAATGCAATTTAAAACATCCTCTCATCTTTTGTTAAATATACAAGTATCTTAAACTGGTAATTAAAAAAAAGTCTACTTGAGTTGATTTAGTAAATATGAAATATTTATGAAATAAATGTGTTCCTGACATTGATAAACAAATAATATGCTCTCTCTTAAAAAAATACTAGAAATATCTGCTCATTGAATAATAGCCATAGGTAGATACTATTTTAGATGTTCAAAGGGAAATTTTAATGAAGCTTTTTTATAAATATCACTTTATTTTTATAATTCATCATTTTTATAGATCAAATTTGCATAACTAATGTATGTTTTATTAAGTATTAAAGACTATAAGTCTGTCCACTTTTACCTGAGAGAAAACATACTGTATAAATTTTTATTTTCCTCAGTCATACTCCCCTAACCATCCCCAGAATTTCTTCCATCCTGGGCTTACATGAGCCTTGGCAAGAGGGCCTGGATTCTGGATGTCACTGCATCACACACACCCCACGTGCAGAATGACAGAAAAAGCGAGCCATGATCTCTGCAAGCACTCATCAAATGCAGCATGAGAGGTCTGGAAAGAACTCACTCCAGGAACGTTCATGCCCTTATTAGAATTATATAGAAGAGAAAAATAAGTCAGAGGTGAACATCAGACTCTGTAAAAGTTATTCTCCCCTTGGTATCGGATCTGGTATTTCATTTCCAGGATGTGCAATACAGTGTAGTGGTTAAGAGCATGAACTTTGGGATCAGATAGCTCAGAGTGCGTGTCTTACTGACAGCTGTTTGACTTTGGGTAATCTGCTTCACCTTGCTTGAGCCTTCATTTCTTCACCTTTTCTAGAGCCCTGGAATAATACTTAACCTCCTAGATTGTTCTGAGAGTAAGTACTACATGAGATTGCTAAAATTCTGGCATGCCCTAGCCAGAGCTGAGTAAGAGTGTTGGGGTTGCTGTTGCTTTGTTATGGTTATTGCCCATGGAAAAAAGTAAGAGAAACCATAGGAAAATATAGGAGAAAACAGAGTCCTTGCCCTTCTAGGACTAGAAACCTGTGATCACTGGTGGAGAAGAGCAGTTGATTATTTATCATGAATGACAGTACTCAAAATAAGGTACTATCAAGTTACTTTACTCTTAGTAAGGCTTCTTGTTACTCAGATATATGCTATTTATATAATTCATATTGCATGGTATAAGAGACAGTATTGGATCAATAAAAATACATCTAGGGGCTAGCCAACCTGACTGAAATATGAAATATACAGTTTGCAAATTTTCCACATCAGTTCAAAGTAGCATATCTCAGAGTGAGCAATACTCAGATGGGTGGAGGTAGTTATTGGCTTCTGAACAACAAATGTCTTAAACTCGTTTCTGTAGGTTTCTATATAGTGAATTCTCTCTAAGAAGACACCTTTACCACTTAGGTGGTCTTCTTCTAGTCTAAATTTTAAATGTATCTGATTTATTGTGGATTAGCAGATGCAATGCTTTATTTTTTTATTGCATTTTTCAGAATCAATCTAGTTGGGAAAAATTGGAAAGAGTCTGTTAAAATATTTTACATATTTATAAATCCTAATCATTCAATATCCATATCCTATTATGATTTGAGTATCTCTACAGGAGGTCATTTTGGCTAATGATTTTATGTTCCAAGTTTCATCATCTCTACTCTGGTACGGTGATGAAAATGTCAAGGAAAAAGTATAAAACTTTTGAGGAATAGGGGGATTTAGGGTAAAATATCTCTATTAAATTGTGACTTTAAAAAATATGGCTCAGGCAAAAATAGATTGGCTCTTGCTATTCAGCAATTTCAATTTCATTTTTAAGAAAATAAGGAAGGCTATTGAAAAGTACTGTACAGGGTATTATATCTTTTGTATTATGTGCATTGTCTTAATGTGTTACTATTAGGTGATTTATATTTCTTAGGAAAACTATTTGACTTTGCCTAATATTCATTGATGTAATTGATTTAATATAAAAGATCTGCAGTCTTTCCCAGAATTATTTTTATAGAAGTAATCTTCAGAACTGCTATTGTTCTATGCATCACAAGACCATCTGATGAGGAATGAAAGTTAGAAGCATTCATTTTTGCGATTAAGCTCTTTTGCTTAATAAGAAGGGTTTTACATACTTAGGAATGTGGCTGAAAGCCCAATGCAAGATTTGAAGTGTGTCTGATGGGCTTTACCTGGTCTTTCTGGTCCACTGTTTATCATACCTATTACATACATTATTCAAATCTCTTGTGAAGGAGAACATTGATAAATTTTTTCTTAACTTAAATCGTTGTCATGGCAGTGGTTGCCAAAATCATAGATTCAGTGAATAAAAATAAATGACTTTCAAAATATATAAGTAAGCAGCTATATGTTCATATCTGATGAGGTCTTTAAAGTTGGACCATTGGCACGGAATTGTCTAACAATGACAACACTTACAGAAATATACATGTGAATGCATTTATGAATTCATAAATATATATGAATTTTGTTTGCTTTTTAAACTGAAGTACTGTACACAATAACTTTTGGCATAGTGCTCTGTCTTCTAGATCAGTAGTATTCACATTTTTTGAAAACACACTCCCTCAGTACATTTTTAAAGCAAATACCCTTTCTCTTCGTGTTTATTTTGTAAATTATTTGTGCTACCATACTAATATGTATATTATCAAGTATACAGAAAAATAAAAACTTAACGTTTATTTCATTTTATTAACACTCCAGAAAACTCTCACTTTTTGCTCTGTGTGATTTGAAAATTTAGAAAATTCTCAGTTTTATACTTTATGATAAAATATTTCAAAGGTCTGGGTCTCAGCTGAATTTATTTTGATACTTGCCTTTAAGCCTTTAATGGCTTTTATATTGTATATAGTTAGTGATCTACTTTTATTCTCTCTTCCTTCAAATCTTCCCTAGGTGCTTCTAGTCAGCACAAGTGTATTTGATTAATATTCCAAGCCTTAACCTCAAAGTAATATGGAAAAAGTAATTCTTAGTTTGCTGGGTTTTGCAGTACAATACAATACACTTGAGAAATAATCATGGGGTTATTGGACACTGACAGCCCACTGTGAGACAGTGTTGGGCCAAAGCTCTACCTTTTTCTGTTTCCAGCTAGTTTCAATGATGCCTATACAAAATGAGGTTGAGATACTAGAAATTCCTTAGATAATGAAGAAGAGGAATCCAAAGGTTTAGGGAGATAAGAACTTTTAATTGAGTTTTGCTGATTTTTTAATTGAGTTTAAATGAGTTTGATTTTTCACCTTCCCCTTTACCATGTATCCAGAAAGGGCCCCAAGGACACGCCCTTAATTAAGGACTAAAATATTTATTAACTATGTAAAAACAAATATTTTTGAAGAATGCTCAGGAACAAAATGCTCTGCTAAGCCCAGGTGAAAACTTCGAAAGATCCTGGCTTTGAAACATGTTCTCTCACTTGGATTTTGATGGAATCTCCAGCTGGCAAAGGACCAGTGGCTGTAATTAATCACTAGAAAACAATTATCTGTTACTGAAATAAACAGTAGGTTAGTGCAGTAATCACAATTGTTTGACCCTTAAGGATATTTGTTGGTGGTTAATTGATCATGGGATCCCTAAGACTTTAGAACATGGGCAGGCTTGTAAAGTCTTGCTTAATTTATAAAACCCAAAACAAACAAACAAACAAATGTAAATCTGGAAATGAAGGTGTGACCTGAGGCACATGAGTGAGAGTGATGGTCACTCGATTCCCAGATATGAGCCAATTCCTTATGGAAAGATCCTAAGATGTGGAAATAGTGATATACTATACAAGTTTTCTTCTACACATACTCAAAGAGATTTATAGGTACTTGCCAGAAAAACTCTGAACTGAGGAAATAAATACCAAGAACCTTGAGGATTATTGACCACTGGCTTTGAATTATGTGAATCCTTTAAGACACAGAAAGTCATTGTGAAAGCTTTTGGAGGTGAAAGCTTTTGCAGGCTAGGGGTTAAGTAGAGTTTGAGCCAAAGTCTGTCTCACAGTGGATTCCAATGTCCATGTACATTTCTATTCCATAGTTATTTCTTTGGTTCCTAAAGGAATAGTTGCAAAGACAGACTTGGCTGCTGGAAAATTCCCCACACTAACTCTCTGATAAAAAGAGTGAAGGCTATTATGGGAGAGGAGGCAAACAGAAGACTCCAGAACTGTACCTCTAAAAAAGTCTAATATAGGGGCACCTGGGTGACTCAGTTGGTTAAGGGGCCGACTCTTGATTTTGGCTCAGGTCATGATCTCAGGGTTGTGAGATCGAGGCCTGTGACAGGCTCCACGTTGGGTGTGGAGCCTGCTTAAGATTCTTTCTCTCTCTCTCCTTCTCCCTCTGCCCCCCCAAGAAACAATAATTCAAAATAAAAAAAAAAGGGGTGCCTGGGTGGCTCAGTTGGTTAAGCGACTGCCTTCAGCTCAGGTCATGATTCTGGAGTCCCAGGATCGAGTCCTGCATCGGGCTCCCTGCTCAGCAGGGAGTCTGCTTCTCCCTCTGATCCTCCTCCCTCTCATGCTCTCTGTCTCTCATTCTTTCTCTCTCAAATAAATAAAATCTTTATAAATAAATAAATGAAAATTTAAAAAAGTCTAGTATAAGCAGTACTGCACCTCACAGTGAACTTCAACAGACATTAGCATCATATCCAAAGACATAAAATATTCAGAGATGTCTATTTTATTCCCAAACAAGTCACCTATTTCTCCATGGAAAATATGAAAGCGTCTAAAAGAATGACCAGAGACTATTATAAACCAATCAGGTGGTGATTGAAATTATACCTATTGTTTTAGATAAAGTCTTTCTTCTAGAACAAATCATCGGGGCACCTGGGTGGCTCAGTCAGTTAAGCGTCTGCCTTTGGCTCAGGTCATGATCCCAGGGTCCTGAGATCGAGTCCCACATCGGGCTCCCCCTGCTCAGTGGGAAGCCTGCTTCTCCCTCTCCCTCTGCCTGCCACTCCCCCCGTCTTGTTCCCTCTCTCTTTCTCTCTGTCAAAAAATAAATAAAATCTTAAAAAAAAAGAAAAACAAAAACAACTTCCCAACATTTGTTATGCAGCTATTTTTCTGGAAAATGCTTCTCTGAAACTATTCTAATAAACAGAGAATACCAGAAGCACTTTACTTTCACCTGAAAGGCACAGTACACTTTTGCCATTTTACCTCAGAACAGTACAACTCTCCCCCTGACTGCCATAATTTAAACTGTGATCCTCTCACCAGTCCACATCACTCTGGTATCCTGTATTAATAATATCATGTTACAACACCTTTTCAATAGGAATTAGTACATGCCCTTGATACCTAGTTTGACAGATCGTATTTTCCCAAATTGACTGCAGCTATATCTCCAGCCCCACCTGCTTTTCTTATGATGGGATTCTGACACTCTTTCCACATAGAGATGGAGCCTATGTTCCCTTCCCTGGAGTTGGACAGGATTTTCTAACTGCTTCATCCAAATGTGGTGCTATGTGTCTTATTGGGCTAGGTCATAAAATATGAAATGATTTCCATCTTATTTAGTAGAATATTTGTGTCTGAAGCCTTCACCTGCAGGATAAGCAAAAGGACTCTGGGGTACAAGGAAATGGAAAGATAATCCAAACAGACCTGAGACTGCATGAAGCGAGGAAGGCTGGCCTTCCCCTTCCCAGCTGCTTCACCACCCTGTTTCAATTGAGCTAGAACTGGCCAGTCAAACTTTTCTCACATTTGTGACTCACCAAAAGCTTGAAAGAATAAAAGGGTTATTGTTTTTTTAAGTCATAAGTTTTGGACTGATTTGTTACATCACAATAGGTTCCAAGACCTGATAAGATATATTCCTGTCTGGGGTGGAATATAAACCCAGTCAAAATTTATGTGCCTGTCATCTCAGAGAAATTTCTGGTTACTCCTGTAGTACAAGACATGTTAGAATATTACATCCAAAGTGAAAAGCAAGTTGCAAAACTCCCATCACTTAAGAAAGGATCTTTGGGGATTTTGAAGACAACAATTTATCACATTTGGGAGCAACCAAACCAGGCTGCATTGTAAGCAGTTCTACCACTTGGACTTTATATCATAGTGAATCTAACATTGTTCAAAATTCACTATGATAGATTGGGATACTCTAGGGATCTTGTGGAAAGACCCATTAGGAGAATCACAGTGCAAGTCCCTCGAGTTTTAGAGCAGAATTGTACCTTTTTCAGAAAACATTTATTCTTTTTTAAAGAAAAAACCCTTGGTTTGCTATTGGGCCCTAGATATACCAAGTGACCATGCAAATAGACTTTCATTATATGACCGCTGAGCCATAAATTTGGTCGCTGATCATCATCAATTATAAAATTAAGTTTGAGTTGGTAGGTGTTGAAGGCACCAGTATGTTGCAAGATCCGGTGGCTCATACTCTCGGTGCATTTATTTTTGCTGCATTACCTACTTCTCCCTCATCCTGAAGCTATGACCTCATGAGAGCCAAGGAGAATATTCAAGTCTATTTTAGAGATATTTCCATGCAATATGTTGAAATCAGTCCAAAGTGGGATACTGCAGTTTTATACCTGTGACTAAGAGGTGACCCAGAAGGGAAATTCTCCCAGTGGTCAGAATTTCAAGTGATACATCTATCTGGTTGTCCACTTTGCTTAGAAAGAGAGATGGCCAGAGGTGTGGAGATATACAGATTCATGGGAAGTTATAAATGATTCTGTGGAATGGCCCGAAATTTGTAAGAAAGAATATTGAAAAACTGGTGATAAGGAGGCCTAGAAAAAAATAAGTCAAAGGAAGTCTCGAAAGTGACCCAGAGTGTGAGAATATTCATGTTCTGTGTGAACATTCTATAAACGTGACTCCCAGGAGTCCTTGAGACCATTTCAGATGGTCTACAAATTCAAAACTAAGTTCATAATAATACTGAGATGTTATTTGTAGTTTTCAATCGCAATCTTTCATGAGTGGAGAGTGGAATTTTCCAGAAGCTGCATGATATGTGATATTTCAACATATTGACTATAAAACCAGACATGAGACTCCAGCTATCTTTTGGTAGATCAGATATTAAAAGACTTGCAAAAATGTAAAATAATGCCATGCTTGCCCACCACTACTTTATTTTGCATAAAAATGTGTTTTTTTTCTGTTAAAAAAAAGTTGTGTTAATATACAATGAAATTTCTGTTATTTTGAAATGAATTAAATGTATTTCAAATTTTCTCAACTTTAATTTCTAATATATACAACTCATATAAATAAGACTCTGAAGAAGTTCACAGTAGTTTTTTTTTTTTTTTTTTTTAGGGAATGAAAGCGTTCTGAAACTAAAATTTTAAGAACCACTCTCTTAGTCTATCACTTGCTTTATTGTATGTTTGTATACTTTCTGGTCCACTTTCCTAAGCATTTGTCCATGGGATGACATTCTATTAAATTCTAACCACTTCCTCAATTTATCAAGGCCATTTGAATCTGGATCTTTATGATTAGAGATTCACTATTTCTCTTTCTCCCGTATGGTCACTCTGTGAAAGAAAAGAGTTGCTCCCTATTTCACTGGATAGCATCTTAATGAAATACCTTATTACCCTTGACACAGATTGATTGTGGCTCGGAATCCACTGACAATTATTCTTCACCATGGTTCACCAAATGGTGATACATCAATCCTACACTTATGTGGTCTAGACCACATTTACCCGCTTGATTACTGATGTGATCTTCTGGAACAAAACCAAAAGCCAAAGACAAGTCATATTGGCTATACTAAATTGCAATCTTTTAATATTTCAGGTTTTTCCTTCTAGTCTGCAAGGTCATTGGCAGGACTCAAACTCTAAATTCTTTCTTTTCTGTGCTAGGTAGCAGCTGGAACATTCACCCAGTTCTTTTAGCCATCCAGCTCTTGCATTCTGCTGGACCGGCTGCAGTATCCTTTGGGCATGTGCAGCTCAGGGGTCAGCCAACTACTTGCCAGAGTTGATTTTATTTTATTGTTTTTTAAAGTTTTATTTATTTACTTTAGAGAGACAGTATGAATGGGAGGAGCAGAAGGAGGAGAGAGAATCTCAAGCAGACTCCACGCTGAGTGTGGAACCCCACGCAGGGCTCAATCTCATGATCCTGAGATCATGACCTGAGCCGAGACCAAGAGTCAGATGCCTAACTGACTGTGCCACCCAGATGCCCCTACCAGTTGTCTATAAGTAGATTTTGGGTCACCTTTCCAGGATTTCCCCCTTAATTTCAAGTGGAAATTCATTAAGAATTAAAGCACCTCATAAAAATGCTACTTTCTGCTGGAGTTCTAACCATCTGTGCTTCCCAGGGAAAGGAGTGTCTTTGGTAGCGAAGTTATATAAATGTGGCTCACTCAGTGCAGTCGCTTTCTTCATGAGCCATCTCCTACCCACCTGCAGTCTGTGTCTGCTCTAGGGGCTCTCTGTGCCTTGAAATAGTATTTTTTTTTTAAACAGAACTTGTAATAATTATCTGTATGGAGGTTAGTTCATTACAAGATAAGCCACCATTATCAGGCAGCCATTTAATTTAAAAACAGTATTTTTTTTACAGTTTACAGTTTTTAACAATGAATTTTTTAAGTTTTAATAGTAATATAAATCCATTTATACATCAAATCCCCTAGACTAATAACAAGTGAATAAAAGATACTTCTTTTAAAATTTATAATCAAATGGAAATTGTTGCTTAAAGTTATTATTAATCATTTTGCTAACTCCCTTTTACACACACACACACACACACACACAAACACACATTCTTATTCTTACAGATAGAAGTCTATTTCTATGAGGTCGATATTGGATAATTAATAATGGATAGTGCTTCTTGTGGTAAAGTAGTTGCTAAGAGAATTCCAACTCTTACCTTTACTCCTAGCACACAAGCTGCTTTTAGGACTGTGATAGTTAATTTTGTGTGTCAGCTCAGCTAGGCTATGGTGTCCAGTTATTTGGTCAAACACCAATATAGATGTTGTTATAAAGGTGTTTTCTAAGTGTGATTAACATTTACAATCAGTCTTTAAGTAAAGCAGATTACCCTCCAAAATGTGGGTGGGCCTCACCTAATCAGTTGAAGTCCCTACAAGCAACATTGAGGTTTTAGAAAGAAAAAGGAATTTTTTTTTTTAAGTACGCTCCACACCTAGTGTGGAGCCCAACACGAGGCCCAAACCTACGAACTCAAGAGTCAGACATTTAACCAACAGAGCCACCCAGGTGCCCCAAGAAAAAGGAACTTTGTATTAAGACTTCAACATAGAAACCCTGCCTCAGTTTTCAGCCTGATGGGTTGCCCTACAGATTTCAAACTCAAGGCTGCAACATCAGCTCTAAAATGAACCTGCAGCTTGCTGGTCTGACTTACCCAGTTTAGACTTATTAGCCTCCACAATCCTGTGAGCGGATTCCTTAAAATCTCTCTCTCTCTGTACAGTTGACCCTTGAACAACTTGGGGGTTAAGAGTGTCAACCCCCTGAACAGTCAAAAATCTGTGTATAACTTTTGCCTTCCCCCAGAACTTAACTACAAATAGCCTGCTGTTGACCAGAAGCCTTACTGATGACATCAGCAGTTGACTTACACATATTTTGTATGTTATATGTATTGTATAGTGTATTCTTACAAAGAAAGAAGCTATAGAAGAGAAAATGTTATTAAGAACTTCAGAAAGAAGAGCAAATACATTTGCAGAACTGCACAAAATCCACGTAGAAGTGAATCTGTACAATTCAAACCTGTGTTGTTCAAGGGTCAACTGTAGACCATTTCAGTTCTGTTTCTCTGGATAACTAATGCAAAAAAAAATACTTAGCAACTTGTATTATTCTTTAGAAACAGATGTTATGCTTGTTTTTGCCAAATTTTAAACTGCTTTATCCTCATTTCAGGAATGTCTTTCAACTTGTATTGACTTTGTGATTACTTCTGGTGAATGTTCTTATATCATAAACAAAGAAATTATGTAAATAAAAATATCAAAAAATTAAACATTTATTGACACGATTTTTTTTACCTTTGAGAAAATTAAGGTAAATGGAAGGATTTAAAGAATAATTATTACTTTATAATTAAATAATTTTATATTAAAAGGAAATTTTCAAGATATAAAAGGAATTGATGAGGTAAACACTAATTTCTATGAGTTTTATTTATTTTTTTCAATCCACTGAGTTGTATTTTTAAGATTTTATTTATTTGAGAGAGAGCTGGAGTGGGGGGCACAGAGAGAGAGGGAGAAGCAGACTCTCTGCTGAACAGGAAGCCTGATGTAGGGCTCGATCCCAGGTACCTGGGATCATGACCTAAGCCGAAGGCAGACTTTTAACTGACTGAGCCACCCAAGGGCCCCCTCCCATGAGTTTTAAAGGACCAAATCAAAGAATACACACCAATGTAACACTTTCACAAAAAGTTCTAAATTATCGATGAACCTATTTTTTGTTTGTTTGTTCTGAAGGCTAAAAAAAACTTTTATCTAGAAAGGCTGAAATGACTGTATGCTAATTTGAACAGATAGGTTGTACAAGAAATGACTTGAAAATTCCTTTTGTTGATGTCCTGCAAGAGTTGGATCCCATTATATGTGCCTTGTTCTTTCTTCAAACCCCTAACTTCAGACTGTAGTTGAGCAGGAATATGGCTTATGGTTTTCCTCAAATCATTCTTGGGCTCCAGACAATGTGCTGGACCTTTGAACAAACAAGTAGGTTACTTCCAATAGTACCTAGGGAAAGACAAAGCTGTGAGTGGTAAAGGTTCCTTACACATGTTATCTCCCCACTCCTGTCTTCTCCATTTTGTTGTCATTTTTAATCTCAGATCCAACATCTCCTTCAAGCCCAGTCAGTTTGCTTTTAAATACCAGACAAAATAGGGGTGCCTGGTTGGCTCAGCTCGTGATCTCAGAGTCCTGGGATCGAGTCCCGAATTGGGGGTCCCTGCTCAGTGGGAAGCCTGCTCCTTCCTCTCCCTCTGCCCCTCCCCCTACCCCTCCCCCTGCTCTTGCTCTCTCTCTCTCTAATAAATAAATAAAATCTTTTAAAAAAATACCAGACAAAATAGAAATCAAAGGTGACTTGAATTCAATTTTCTGTCATTTCTTTTTCTTGTTTTACCACCTTTATTTTAAATTCATAAGATGTAAAGTTGTTAAATTATTCACAAGAAACAACAACGAGATTTTGAATTTAAGCCTGGAGTTAAATAATGCTGGTGGCCTTATGTCTTCTCCTCAAACGTACGGTAGAAAGAGAAAACTCCCATTAACTCAAAATGACTGTCTTGACTCTACCAACTCATGTGGTTGCAGCGTGTGGCGGAATCTCATACTGACTTCAAGTCTGGGCTGATAACACTTGGTCTTTTCACCACTGAATATTCCGTTCATAGGTATTGCACAAATGATTGCTTATAGGTAAATTGATGGTGTGTGTGTTTGTGTGTGTGTGTGAACACCAATAAAAATGAAATAAAGTTCTACATTTTCAAGAGAGGTTCTACTGTATTTGAATTTGAAGATCCCTCCAGTGTGTTGGTTGAGAAGAGACTATGCATTTATTAGTGGGTGGACTCCCCCACGAGCGGATACACGAAGCCCACGGACACTCTGTGCTTGGACGTGGAGTGGCGACATTGTGGCCTATTTGGAGAGAAATGGGGTGGGAGGAACATTCATCTGAGGAACAATAGTCGCAAGAACTGTTACCTGAGATGTTCCCTCCATTGTGTTTCTCTAGAAGATAGGGCACCCTATCTTTTATTTCCCATCAAAGGTGAAAAGATTGAGAGTCATTCTTTACTGCTTGAAAGGAGAATTGCACAAATGTTTCTTTGCCACAGAAAAGTAAGCAGAAAATAAGCGCAGCTGGGCCACACTTGCCTGGAGTGCAAAGTGGGCTATGGGGAAGCAAGGAACGCTTTGGAAAACAGCCACGTATGCAGCCCCACGGATCACAATCCAGATGTAATTGTGGCTGGTTTTGTTGAAGCCGGGGAACGTCTTTTACCTGTTTCCTGCTTTTCAGTGGTCTGTCTGCTTCTTAGAGAAGTTAATTCACCAGTCACCACTGAAAGAAATCTGAAATAGAATCTATTTATGGCCTGTAAAACAGTAAGGATTTCTCTGTGCTCATATGAAGGCATGCTTTTTGATAACGGCCATTTTATAAGATGTGCCTTCAACTGAATGACATGAAACAAGAGAAAAGGCTATTGGCTTTTCAGTTGTCATTTCCTAGCACATCCCCAGGGTCTAGGTGTAAGACCGAAGGAGAGGGGCCAACATGCCACTCTGAAATCTGACTCCAGTTCAGGTAGGACCAGGGGCTCTTTGGGGGTTATGAAAACTCTGGAGCACTGAGATCTGGTTCTCCAGGCCCTAAAGCATGGCTCCCACAGCATCTTCTTTAGGGGCTGAAGGTGGTGGACATCAATGAGTAATGTGCAGCAGAACACCCTGCGGGAAATAATCACGAGCAAATGTGAAATACCCCAGACATTCTCAGACTAATTGGGGCAGTCTTTGTAGATGGTCTGTAGTTATGTAGGGAGCCTGCAATCATGTAGGCCAGCAGACTCTATGAATTCATGTCAATGTGTTTGCAATTAAACTTGTAGTTTGGGTGGCCCTGGGGACATTTGAGCTATATATATTAATAAAATTGATGAATATTTACTTTTTTCCCATTATTTTACTCAGATGATATTGAGCGAACAACCCCTGAATTGCCTTGTAACTTAATGCCACTCATTAGTGTTTATACATTAGCCAAACATACTCAATTGAATAATCTTACACTTGATTTATTTCTGTTTATTTTTTTCACTGTTAGAAGCTTTCACATTTCTATTTCTCTAGCACATACAAAGAGTTATTTATGAACACAGTAAAACAAAGAAAGTGCCTTTCAAGTATGCCTGAAAAAAAATACTAGTCATAGTAATGGCTTCTTTGAGTACATTTGTTACATTCTTTTGGGGAAATTGGAGAATAATTAAAAAATAACTTGAATTTGTATTGCAGTTCATGTTTCACAGTCTTTCATAATTTAGATAGTGGTTTATCTTCCCCAAGCTCTGAAATCTGGGTAAGGCAGAAGTTATTCTCATTTTATTAATAAGAGACATAGAGTAGCTTGATTGGCCATTCTGGGCAAGATAGGTACTGAATAAGCCCAGATCTTGAAACCAGGGTGTAGGAGAACCTGTCTGAGTCATTCAAGAAACATTGTGTTTCTATTACTGTGTTCCAAGTATTGTTCTAGGTGTGAGGTACCTCAAAATGAACAAACTAGACTAGAAGTCCTGTGTTCATGAAGCTTATATTCTAGTAAGACACAGACTATGAACAAATAGATCAGAAAAATATATAGTGTGGGAGGTAGTGATATGTGCTATGGAGAAAAATGACATAGAATTAGGGGGCCCAGTGTGCATGTATGTATGTGTGTGTGTGTGTGTGTGTGTGTGTGTGTGTGCGTGTGTGTTGAAAAGGGGGTTTGGTGTTTTAACCAGGTTGCCAGAACAGATTTCAATGAGGAAAGACTTGAAAGACTCAAGAGAGTGAGCCAAGTGGATATAGGGGGAAGAAAATTCCAGACAGAAGGAATAGCCAGTACATAGCCCCAAGGCTTGCCTGGTATGTCAGATGAATAGTATGGCAGCTAGCCTGGGAAGAATGAGAGGGGGAAGGAAAGACATAAGCTCAGAGAGGTACACAGAGGTCATTAAAGTTTGATTTCCAACTCCTCAATGACATATCTTTTTTGAGATGACATTTTGTTTGCTTTTGCAAGGGAGTTTTTATACCCTAAGTGTAATGTGGGTTCTTTCCCATTGGAAAGAAGCAGCAAAGGTGATTTTGATCCTAGCAGCTATGTAAGAAAAGGCTGAACTGAGGCATTCCGATTTACATGCAGCCGCAACAACAAGAAACCTGCAGAAACCATTAGCAACCACTTTGGGGTACTGGTGGGACAGCAGGGGGAGCCAGTGACCCTCAGCCAGCAAGTGGCATTAGGGCATGGGCGGGAGCATCATTGCTCAGGAAAGACAAGCAGCAGAAATGACTCAGGCTTTCTCAACGCATTGCTGCTGGGCAAAATGGTGTGCTGTGCTGGCACCCCAATCCAGAGCATAGCCCAACATCTGTGGTGGCCCAGCCCTAAGCAGAGGTAGAGGAGACAGTAAACAGGAAAGAGGAGCTAAGCATGCCCACTGGTTCCCGAAGAGCTTTCCCTAGGAGAAACCAAGGTGCCTCAACTGAAAATGCAAATGTTTCCAGATAGTTCTCCGTTAACCACTGTCTGCTGCAATAATTTTCCCAAAACACGGTCCTAGAAGCGGCCAACTCAGTGTTACCTGAGAATGTTAGAAATGTCAATGTGCAGGCCCCACCCCAGATGTACTGAATCAAAATGTTTTGCTGGGTGGGTAGAAATCTGCATTTTTTTTTTTTTTTTTTAATCAAGCCCTCGGGTGCCTCTGATGGAGGGTAAAGTTTGAGGATCAGTATCATGCAGGAGAAAAACCAAAGCACTAGGATAGTAGGCATTCAAAACCTCCCCATCTGGGCTCTACCTCCATCTCCACATCCCATCGAATATTCTCCCTTGGGCTCAGCAAACACCAGCCGCACTGGCCCATCCCCCTATGGCTACTTAGGTTTATACCAATTCTATCATTGTTGGCTCTTTCTTCTTTGCCAGGATGCTTTTGACACCTGTCCTCTTGGTGAAATCAGACTCAGTCTGCCAGACCTAGCTAAAGCAGCCCCACCTGGGCATTCCCACAAGTCGTGGTTCATCAGCAGCCCACTTTCTCTGGAGGGTGAGAGCTAATGATCTACATGTCTTCCTTCCTGTCCAGAGCAGAGACTCTGTGAGGACTGGGGCCATGAGCTGGGGTTATATCAGCAGTGCCAACACAGCGCCTGGGCCATAGTGCTTGAACGTCTGTCTTTTATGCTATTGTTGAATAAATGAAAGACAAGGAACTAAGCCACCACCAGCTATTGATATTCGAGCAGACAGGCATGGCCCATGTTGATTAGATAGCCAGGGGTAGAGCTGAGGGAAGAGATTTGGTTGGAACTACATGGTGCTCTCTGGGGAAGATGGGTTTTAAAGGGAGCTCTGGGCTCTGGGCAGAAGGGGAACCTAGGAGGATACTGTATTCCCGGAAGGAAACTGAAAGGCAGAAGTCTGAACTGAAAACGGAGGTCAGGGAGCCCCCAAAACAATGTTGCTCCAAATTGTTAGACAAGCAGTTGTGCATGGGGGGGCTTCCGCTGGCCAAAGCTTGGACTGAAACCTCTTCCCCACAATTAGTTGTGTGACTGGAATGTGTTATTTAGCTCTTCTGAATCTCAGGTTTCTTTTAAAAGTGGGATGTAATATATAAAGTGGGAATAATGACAGTACCTAATAATAGGAACTAACATGTATTGCGTGTTCCTACAGGATATCTTTTTTAATCTTTACAGCCACTCTATAACGTCAGAATTTGGACCTCCCATTTCACAGCACAAAGAGACTCACTGACTTGCCTACGGTCATATGGGGAGGTGAAAGGCAGGAGTATGAACCTGAGTCTGGCCACGTGACTCTGGGGCCTGAGTTATCTGCCATTATGCGATACCATCTCCTTAAGGGTCTGTGAGATAATATATGTAAAGTGCCCAGCAAGTGATGAAATGACATTCACAATTTTTCTAGGACCAAGCTGGCTTCAGGATGTGGGAGAAATAACCCCAGAATGTGGGAAAGAACTTTGGGATGAACACCAAATCTCTCCGTGCATCTCTGTTCTGCCCTTGGCTGTGAGAAGGATGTTCTAACTCTACTACATTTGGCCATTAACCTTTGCTCACCTGAAATTAACCATATCCTTATCTGCAGAAAGAAAATTGCTATTTCCATCTGTGGCCTTAATCCAATTGTTAAGAGTGCTGTTTCAAATAACACAGTATTAGCTTCTGCTGAAAATCTTGGGAGCCTCCCTCTCTGTACGCATTGGAGAAAGCACGTGAGCAGAGTGGCATAGTCTCCAGGTCTTTGATGCTTCTGGGAGTGGGATTTTCCCCCCTGTTGCATCAATTCAGGAGAATACCACCTTTCTAAAGGGTTCTGGCAGGCTTCTGACATTAAGACAATGCAAAAGCACGTTGCTGATCTTAAAAGAATGGCCTCTATCAAGAGAGAAAAGACAAGCACATCTCACCAGAAAAGCTTTCTCTGGACTGCGGAGGATGAATGTTGGGGAAACTTTGCCCAGTCTAGAGGTCTTGGAGACTATTACTGAACAGAAAGCGAGGACAACATCCAGTATGTTGTTCTGGTGATTACAAGAAGGGAAGCCCTTCCTGGTTGATTTTATTGAGAGCTCCTTGTCCCAAACGCTTTCCCTTAGAGCCCCAGGAAGGGAGACAAAAGCAACTATGTATGGAAGCTGTTGGCATGTTCAGAATCATGAAGCCACCTTGATTTCTAAGGCCACGCTATTGCTCTTATTTCTTCAGTGGTTCCATTTTAACACCTTGACTTTGGTTTGACTTTCCACTTGGTGTTCAGTGAGTCTGTTAGTCAGCCAGGTGTTGGCCTGGCCCAACGTATGCCTGGGAATGCGATGTGGACACCTGTCTTTGCGCAAAATAATGAGTGGGCATGTTATGGATCAAATCGTGTCCTTCAGAGAGATAGGTTGAGGTCCTCTCCCCCATTACCTGTGAATGTGACCTTATTGAGAAATAGGATCTTTGAATATGGAATTAATTTGAGATCAACTCGATATGACTTGTGTCCTTATAAGAGAGGGAAATGGAGACAGACACAGAGAGAAGAACATCGTGTAAAGACACAGATACACAGAGGGAAGGCAGCCCTGTGACCGTGGAGGCTGCTACAGACCAAGGAACAGCTGGGGCTCTGAGAAGCTGCAAAAGGCAAGGAAGGATCCTGCACTGGAGGCTTCAGAGGAAGCATGGCGTTGCCAATAAACTTAATATCAAACTTCAAGCCTCCAGATCTAGAAAAGACTGTTGTTTAAGGACACTCGGGCTATGGCACTTTGCAGAGTCCTATTCTAGAGGCAACAGGAAGCAGGGCCTGAGCTCTCTGGGAGTGCCCTTAACAGTGTCCTTAATGAGCTTTGTAGTCTCTTGCAGCTGTCAGGCTGATGATGGTCAGGAAGCACTCTTCTGGAGCTCTGGGTAGTAGGTAATACCAGGGATAGTCCTCCCTAGCACACAGTGGATAGGAAGCGTTGCAAGACTGCTGGGCCCTGCCTCACGATCCAGCCTAGAAGCACTATCCCAGTATACATGTCACCTTTCTGAGCCTGGGCTGCTAGCTGTCCTGCTTCGGGCTGTAGGCCACCCCTCTACTCTTCACCTGGTCTGGAGAACCTGTCATCATGGACCACAGGAGGCCAGAGAGGCAGCCTGGCCAGTTACCTTGGCAACCTTATGACGTAATGCTTTAAACTACTTCCTGGCTGCAGGTCTAATGAGATTCTAGACACCACGGGCTCCTCCCAGCCCGGGCGGCAAGCAGATGAAGTGAGAGCCGCACAGCTCACTTTTAATGATCCCTTTCAGTGATATCTCTAGGATGCATTTGCATTAGCAATGAGAGGGGAGTCTGGCTGTCACTGAGCTGCATGGGCTTTTTGCCCAGGGGACCCAAGGTTATTGCTGGCAGATCAGCTTTTGCTGTGGGCGCTCCCCGTGTGGCTCAGCTGCTGCGAGGCTTTCCTCATTCTCCCTGTTCTGCTTTAGTTCAGATGCCCTGCAGCAGTTCAACGGTAAAGAAGGAACAGGACCCTTAGTAAAATGAATCTCTGGGAACTTCCGCACCCACCCGGAACCCTGAGTAGATCAGAGAATGATCCCAAGGGATTTCTTCACAAAGCAGGTTCTCTTTGTCTCCAGCCATTTATGCCCTCAAAGTCTTAGGGTTTTGAAAGGATGTTTTCAAAAAGCAGAGGCACCTGAGCAAAGTCAACATCAACACGGTGCATAAGCTGCTTCACGCTGCTCTCTCTCTAGTCCTTGTGAAAAGTACCCCCAGGCCACATCCCAATTAGCCGGAGAGCAGAGCCGGGGTGAGACAGTGGAGCTTCCTCCGTCTACTGCAGCACTTTGACGGATGCCCAAAGTGGGTGCCCATTCAGCTGTGTTTGTGAGAGATTGTATTTGTTTGTCCCTTGCAATGAATAAGTGGCCATTCCTCTCCTAACAGCAGACCGGAGACAGGGCGAGCAGGAAGACTCCATGCGCTGTGTCTGTCCAGTATGGCATTACTGTCAGTTGCAATAAACCCAGCAGACAGAGCTGGAGAAGCCACTGCCAGGGCTCCTTCTCCCGGGTTTGTGGAAGAGCTGAGGGGCCTTCGGCACCCAGAGGAAGCAATTTTGTGAGGATTCTTTTATCTGCTCAGCTGGGCAAGGAGTCCTGAGAGGCTGTTAGAACAGCATGGACGGGGGCTGACAGTCCAGATGTCTGGGTCAGAGGCTCGGGATCATCCTTAAAAGCCATGCGGAGGGTCAAAGCCAAGGAATCCTTTGTTAAGATGCCCTCAGGCCCGGAGGGTATTTTCTGGAGGGTGGCAAGAAATGAAGTGCCAAGTGGTTCAAAAATCTCCTTGAACATATGAATACTATTTTCCAAAGCCAAGCCAACTATATGGTGGCAAGAGATTCCTAATATCTACTGTTGTTCGGCCCCTTCGGTTATGCCTTTGAAATGCTGACTTGCCATCTGGCTGTAACTGGGGGCCTCCGTCTAGACAGCAGGACGAACATGAGAATGAGAGAGTCCGAAGAGAAGGCCTGTGGGTCTCGGCAGGATCCTCCCACCTGCAGGACTCAGGCGGACGTGTTCTGGAGGTGGAGACACAGCGGGGCCCTCCAGGGAGACCCTTGTGTGCCTCTCTCTTGGGCTAACACGCCTGATGTGTCTATATGTAAACACTGATACTTTTTCATTTGCTCAGGCATCTCGGTATAAACGGAGACCTTCGGTTGGAGCTACACATGGAGAAAACAGTCATATTGGTATGTCACAAGTTGTGGTCCCTTTTTGATTTCTGTGATTCGAAGTAATTCACATAAACATGTTGTATACCATCTTGACATCCGCCTGAAAACTGCGCACTGCCCCATACTTTCAGTGACCGCTTTGCACTTTCATTTATGATTTCTCGTGTGCTGGGTGAAGGCAGATGATATCACAGCATCCTGAAAAGGAAGATTATACAGTGGTTCAAATTGGGAAGGGGATAGGAGAAATGAATCATGTTGGGGACCTACAGAATACAGGCATGCCAAAATGCGAAGAATTTGTGCTGTAGCAGCCAGTACCATATTTATGTTGGGAGCAGATGTATTATGCAAATTGCATTTTTGCAAGGCAAACTTGCAGCCATTCATCAGCAGAAAGCATAGCAGTAAAAAAGCAGTGCAGAATTTTCTGTTGATTCTAGCGGTAAGTGGATTAGACATCTACTTAATGCAGGTTTCAATAACACTGCAATGTGAAACTTATCTTCAAGTGAACAAACAAGACAGTTGTAGAGATATCAAGGGACACCTTATTAAAATTTCTATCCCAGGATTGACGAAGTCTGGGCTTTATGAGGCCTGATTATTCTGAACCAACAAACAAAACTTTAAAAAGTTATAGCCCATGTTTGTACAACTTATTTATGTCAAAGGGGTCTCTATATAGTTCCCTGTATATAGAACTCCTGGCAAGTTCAGGTAACACAAATAATTTATACAACACTGAAGGTCTGTTGAAGTCATTTTTCCTTTTAAAGGAGTCATGGTAGGCAGCCTCCCCTCCAAGATGGTCCCAATGATCCCAGCTCCTGGTCCTCACACCCTCTGTGCTCACATCCCTAAGTGTGTTCCTGTTGGTCTGTGTGACTAATAGAACATTTCAGAATTGGTAGTAGGTCATTTCTGAGGTCAAGCCATTAAATACACCATGATTTCTGCTTCTCCCTCTCTCTCTCTCTTTCTCTCTCTCTCTCTCTCAGGTCACTCACTCTGGGAAAGCCAGCTGCCATGTCAGGAAGACCCTTTGGCTGTCCTATGGAGAGGCTTACATGATAAGGAACTAAGGCCTTCTGCCAACAGCCATGGAGTGAGCCACCTTGGAGGCAGATCCTCCAGCTCCAGCCTTTAGATAATTGCAGACTGTGCCCAGCGGCTTAAATTGCTGTGTCATGGAGGCTCTAAACTAGACCTCCCAACTACCCAACTAAGCTACTCTGGGATTCCTGACCCTCAGAAACTGTAAGATAACAAATGCTTGTTATTTTAGCCTGCCAATTTTGGAGTAGTTACGCAGCTACAGAGAGTTGATGCAGGAGCCTAGATACGACTAAATACCCAGAAGCACTCAGGAACATCACTTCCTGATTTGAGCCCATGATTCAGGAAATAGATATATTTACTGCTTAGTTACTGACTAGGACTTCAACATGAGCAATTTTTTTAGTGCTATTGGCTTTGCGTCTTCGAGTGAGCTAATTAGTGACATTCATTCCATTTTCATGTATTCTTTCGAAAAAGGCATATTGGAACAAATTCAACATTGTCATTCCTCATTATTGTCATGAATCACTCCACTCAGGGGTTCATCTTGGTGAGGCAAAAAATGGCCAGTCCTCCTGCGTGTTTGTACATCTTTTCCTAGTAGGACTACAAATTTCACTCATATTTCATCTGGATGTGCAGAGAACATATAGCTCTTTTATTTTTTCTACAACCAATCTGGTTTTCCTGCCATTGATCACCTGGGAACAAACCAACTGAAACAATTGACAACTGACTTTAATATTTTGGTTAAAACATAATCTGATTTGCAAAACTAGAATGCACTTTGAACTCAGTCCTTTAGGGAAAACAAACAAACAAATTATCCCACCCTCACTTTTGTCAGCCATCTGCTTAGCACCTAGCTTCATTTCAAGAAGTCACCTGGGTATGCGGTGAGCATGGTGAGACATACAAGATCTCATGGTGGAGGGGCGCCTGGGTGACTCAGTCGTTAAGCATCTGCCTTCAGCTCAGGTCACGATCCCAAGGTCCTGGGATCGAGCCCTGCATCAGGCTCCCTGCTCCATGGGAAGCCTGCTTCTCCCTCTCCCACTCCCCCTGCTTATGTTCCCTCTCTCGCTGTGTCTCTCTCTGTCAAATAAATAAATAAAATCTTAAAATTAAAAAAAAATCTCATGGTGGAGGCAAAATCAGCGTCCTTGGACATGGTGGCCCTTGGCTCCCTGACTTCTGGGAGTGATGTCTCCTGTCCTGTGTACCTTTGTGGCTGCATTCTAGCTGCTGTTTCTTCTTCTCTTCCTAGTCCATATCTGTTGTCCTCTGCAGGTGACCTAGCCCCCAACCCCTCTCCTTTGGGTGCTATGAATCCTTGTGAGTTCCTGTCTGGGCCACATCCTCCATGGTCCTTGCTGCAAAGCTGCCTAGCCCTGGGGAAGGTGCTGCTCTCTGCCATGTCCAGATTCTCCTGTCTATGCTGCTTGGAACCAAGGGTGGTCCAGGGAAGCTAAAACTCAGGCCTGCCTCTGCCTAACTCTGCCGAACAACCAAGATGATTTTGATGTGGCTGTGAATAAGGCTGGTAGAGAACAGCTATAAAATATCATTCTTATATATGGGAGTCCCAGGAGCTCCCATCTGCCCTCAGCCTGAACATCAAGTCAATTATCTGATACCTGATATACACACCCAATCCAGGCTGAAGCCACGAGAGGACAGGCAATGTCTATCACACAAGGTAATAGTCACACGCTGTAAGGGCCTTCCCTTTCTCACTTTCTTTTTCTCTGGTCACTTTTATCCTCTGGGCTCCTATTTTCCATTTCCTATGTCTTTAGTCTGCCATCGAACTGTAAGCCTTGTTGACTCGCTACCTGGTCAGAATTTAGCTAAAAGGATTATTTTCTTTACACCACCAAGAAAGAAAATGAATATAGTCCTCCAGTAAAGGGAATAAAGGAATTTAGAGTATCAGTGAGGCACTCCAGTGCTGAAAGTCCGTATCTTGAGTGTCAGGAGCCAAGTATAACCTCAGTCTTTCCCTCTTCATTCTTCCTGGAACTAATCTTGATTTCCCACACAGATAGTTGTCTTGGGCCAATGTAGGTGAAGACCTTGAACTCAGAAAGGCAACAGAAATATCCTCATTCATTATTTTCAAAATATGACCCCATTATCTCTGTCTCTACTATTATTTTTCATTATTGGTCACCCCTTCATAGCTTATAATCTGCAAAACAGAGACAGAGACACTTGATATTAAAAGAAGCAGCAATGCCAGCCTCTCGCTCTTTGAAGGCCCTTATTCCTGTGGAAAAGCCCATTGAAGGGTCTGTGAGATACAGACTAGTGTGTGTCTCATCATGGGTAGTACTTTGCCTTTCTGAGATGAATTCCCAGCAGGAGTCATCTTTTTCAGGCCAATTTCTTATAGCACATCACAGCATAAACAACCACATAGGGCTTGGATGTGTCAGGCCAGCGGTCTTTCATCCCTCCTCATGAGTTGCCCTTGCCATGTATGATGGATTTTTTGTTTTTTTTTGTTTTTTTTTTTTCCCATTTTGGCTGAAAGAGGTATTTGGGGTGGGAGGGTGGGGACGGGGCAAAGGGTGAGGGAGCAGAAAGAGATGCTGAGTGGGAAGATGAGAGCAAGGCTGTTTCTGTTCCTCAGCTGGCCCACGAGATAAGACCTGATTCTTGAAAGACTACTGGGACCATTTGACAGAAGGCCTAGAATAACTCCTGGCACACACAATACTGCTTTTAGGCCCAGGTAATGCAATATCACACAGAGATTAGGAGAAAAATGTTCTTTCCATTTCTGTGTCGAATGCATAACTGCAACCACAGTCTGAAATGTCTTCAAAGGTAGAGGTACTGGCCATGTCTGCTGGAGTTCATTTTTATAGAATGTAGTAGTAGCAATGGAGCGGAGGTGACTAACTCACAAAATCTGTGTTCAGAAGCTTAAATGATGTGACCAGAAAGTAAGACAGTGAGTGTGCTTGGGAATTCCTAAAATTGACTGGGACATGAATGACAGGGGCTGATACCATAATTATGTTGGTGGGGACTTTGAGCTGGCTAAATTTGAGTACAGTTGATGCTGAGACTATCATGTGAGCAGCAAACCAGGGTGGCATATGGACACTCCAGTTTATATGTCTTCACAGCAATTGTAAATACCCTGTGAGTATAAATGCAATAGCCTCTTCTCAGTTGGGTATTGATCAAACTCATGTTCCCAGTGACTTGATTAGCATCTCTTATCTGATCCTTTGTTCCTTGGTAGCCCCAGGTTCTGCCTGATCCTTCTTTGCTTCCACATTAATCCACATGCAATGATGATCCATAAATTGTCCACCAACTTCAAGGCTTGGGGCTCATCTACTAATGCACAGGATTCTTTCGGTGATTGCTTCACCTTAATTCCTCCACATAAGAACTTCCTGTCTTGCCAAGTATCATGCAAATCTCATAACTACCTCTCATTTGCATACCTTGGTTGTTTTTTTGTTTTTTTTTCATTGCTTTGGTTTTTAATGGATAAAAATCTCCAAGATTGAATACATGGCAGAAAGACTGGGGAGTGTGGGTTTTCTTCACTGTATAACAGCTGGGCTGGTGCCTTCAGCTAAAATATCTGTGGGTATTTCTCATGTCTGCTGGAGGAAGATTCTCCTAAACTTCTCTACTTTTGACTGGGAAAGATGAATAGCCAGGCTATGTGTTAGCTGGAAATACTACTCTACTTTTCAGAAACCCTTTCATCTATGGTTCTCTACCCCACAAACACCCTTCTCCTCCACACTCCCTGGTTATATGAAATCGATATTCTCCATTAAAAGGAGGAAGTACAACTTAATTATTTCATTCTTCTTCTGTATAGATTATACTACAAGTGTTCATGGAAAATGAAGCACCAGTTCCAGGAAGCAGTTAGCTTTACAGTTGTCCATCGAAGATGACAGTTTCTCTAGAACCATGCCTTAAACAGAAGCGGGTGACATTTATTAACTTGGTTCGCATGTACTCCAGGTAAATTTTATAGGAAAAGAGTTTAAACAAGAACAACAACAAATATTTCCCCACTTACCTTAATCATAGAAATTTTGGTTATAGAAACAGTTTATCAGCAAATGCAGTTGGGTTATCATTTCCTTTTCTATCTTGAAAACTGGATCACATAAACCATGAAGGTCTCTGATTGATTTTGCAGTTATTGGATTATTTTAAACAAAAAAGAAAACAGCCACAGAATAATTGAATCAGTCTTGTTCTATAGACATAGCTTCAGGCCAAAGCCCCAGGCATTTCTTTCATTCCGCATTCTTGTTGTAGAAAGACTCCATGGCTTTTTCAGGCACTATTTCAGAATTTTTTCCCCTGTTTCCAAATGCATTGTGTATTCAAGATAGTCTTCTTTATCTTTACATTTTACATTCTGAGAATTCATGTTTAAGCAGCATACTGCCTTTAGAAAAGAACCAGAATGCATTAAGCTTCACTATTTCCCTTTTTCAAAGATTTCTTTAAGCTTTGAGATTGTTATTCAGTGAAGTCAAGTGGTAAATCTGCCCTCATCTGTGGTGTGTTCAGACTACTGGCTGGAATGCTTTGGATTGACATAATTAAAAAAAGAGCTCAAGCCCAATCTATTTTAGCTTTACTCTCTTTTGTTTCCAATGATGTATGAAATTTCTCTTGGGATATTACAAATTTTCTTCCAAATTTTTCTTCTCTTGTCAACAGCAAAAAGTTCCCTTACATCACTTTCCACTGGGGCCAGATCTGACACACAGCTTTATTTAACAAATGCCTCAAAACATGCGTCTGACATTTGCCTTAGAAAGCCACTGCAGCCAGCTTTAAAACTTCTCACTGACAGAGGCAGGACAGAAATGGAGCATGTTTTTGTCATATTAATCTTAAATAACGTGGCTTTGTTAGAAAGAAAAAAATATCCTTTTAAAAATCTTGTGTTGAATTTATGTCTTAACTATTAAGTTAGCTATAGCTTTCTAATTGCATTTTGAAAAAAAAGTTCCATCAAAACACACTTTAGAGGGGTGATTCTTTATAATTTCATTTTATGGGATTTCAGGGTCATTTTTCAAGATAGAGCAAGTTTAATTCTGTATTACTTTTGACTTTGTGTTAATGAGATACTCATTAATTAAGAGGCATAGTACTAAAAAAGACAATTATTCTGGTTCCATCTTGGTTTTCTACATTTTATTTTTCTAAAACATTCACTTGGAGTTATAGTTGGAAAATTCTAAAAGTACTTCCTAGATGTCCTCTTTTTCTGGAAAAGGGAAAAAAGTTCTCGCTTTTGAGAGTATGTCTTGATTTTGCTTTTGGAGAAGGGACCATGACCAGAACAATAGAGTGTCTTCTGAGACCTAAAGCAGAGGTCCTAATGCCAAAGTGGTAAAACTAAAGGACCCTACTTCCAAATATAGTCACTGCTTTCTCACTGGTATTGAATTCACACTATGCTATTCGTGTTTCCATTTATTACTATGTTTTTTGTTTGTTTTTTAAGATAAAGACTCTGTGTTGTGACTGTCAGAGCAGGCAGATAATGAGACTATGTCAGAGGACTGGGAACATTACCTTGGCCAATATTCTAGGCTACTGATTCAAATTCTGTCTAAGGCATTGGAACAGCTAAGATTTTGCACAACAGGACTTCAAATCTCAGCTACTCTTTCTCCATCCCAGCAGCAATCAGACCTTTGGCCTGGGCAGAAACTCCAGAAGAATGCATTAAGCCTGGTGCTTCAATATAGACTAAAATCCTGCATGAAGAAAATTGATATTTCAGAAGTTTAGATGTTCTCAGAATATTACAGTTCAAAAAGGAAGCCCTTGTCTTCAGTTACTATAAAGCATGCAGAGATAACTCATTATTTTAAGATTGTACAGTGTGGTAGGAGAAATGAGGCAATTCTCTAAATAACATACATAAAAACAAAACTACTTGTAATTCACTAGATGGTTGTTTCTAGGGGTAAGGTTGTTTCTAGAATATCGAGGAAGAATATTCAGAATGGTAGCCTCAATTCTTTACTTGACATCTTTAAAATAAATTTATTTGCATAACATACATACTTGTATAAAATGCACATTAGAAAGTACTCAAGTCCTCTGTACATGACTAATTATCACAAAGTACACACACCTATCTCACCACATCCTAGTTCAGAATATAAAGTATTCTAAGCACTCCAATCTTCTCTTTACTCAGATCCCGTTCAGGAGCACACATTAGGAGGAGTGGAGTTAGCGACAGTCTCCAGCTGCCATACTTTCACAATCTACCATAGCGTCCCCACCAGGGCATCTCTCTCCCTGGGCTGCTCCCAGCCAATGACCACAAAAGGCCCAAACCCTAGACCAGGCCATTCCTGCACAATCCAGGACTCCTCTCATGGCCAGTCTCTACTCTGGGGCCCCACACAGGCTTGGCCAAGATCTTCTCAGAGCTACACTGTAGTGTGAGGCTCTCCCAACCAAATTCTCATCTGTGCCTCTCTCTCTTCATGGGAGTCAGACCTGCATTGTGGTTGAGGCTCTCCCACCTACAGTTGCTCCCTCCTCCCTTTACCTTCACAGGCATTTCTCTAATAAATCTCTCTCACTTCTAATTCTATCATAGTGTCTCCTTCCCAGAAGACCCTAATGGAGACAGTTGGTACCAGGAAAAGAGATAGAAAGATAGAGTTCGAGGGTCGGATCTCTCACCATCTGGTTCGCAGGGAAGAAGCTCAGTGAAGACCCCATTATGACTGGTATGTGGGACACAAATAGTTCCTGACACAAGGAAGTGAGCCAGCTCTTAAGGCTTTCACCAGTGGAAACCTGGAGAAACATCCTGCTGGAAGGGAATACCTTTACTATCGCAGTGATTTCAACATTTGACATTGGGGGAACAATGCAAAAGGAAATGGAGTTGGCTGGTTATTACTAAGTTGTATTGATGGCTTATAGAGGGATAATGAGCTGAGATGGTTCATGAAAAGTTAAAGGATGGTTGAGCACTCGATAGCTTACAAAAAGGCCCTCATGTTCTATAGTAGAAGAGCAGACATAGCTAAGCAGCAAGCATAAGACTTAGTTAGAGTTGTGTCACATGAAGCCCAGGTCACTGGCTAAAATACTTGAGACTCTGAAATATGGATTGGGGACATCTGGATGGATGTCCCTGATGACTGTGCTTCTGTAGACTCCCCTGGACTGGCAGTGTTTACAGAGATGATCTTCATCTCTTCCAAGAACTGACACTTTCCCAGTATGGGAAGACATTGCAGAGGCTTCTCAACAAGACAGCAGGTACCCCCTTACCCATCCACTACCCCAGGAATTGTCTCGCCATCTGTCCTGCATGTCGGGTCAAAAAGCAGTGTTAAATCCCAGGGTAACCTGCTGGGATGTGCTGGACATGGAAAGGGAAGAAAGAAGTTATACCCTAAAGGAGCAGCAAGAATTAGCTAGCATATACTAACAGGAACCAGGGGAGTACCCTTGGGCCTGGATTTTAAGGGTGCTTGACCAAGGGGGCTGGAGAGTAAGATTTGATAAGCAGGAATTCATTGATTTGGGGCCACTCTTTTGAGACATAGGATTTAACACTCTGGCAAAGACCCCAGAGGGTAGGAAAGATTTAATACTAGGGTGGGTCTAAGAGGCATAGAGAGAGTGCTAGCCTTTGTTGATGAAGATGAAATGCCTGAGTACCATGGCAGATGACATAGAAAGGGATCTTAGTTGATGTTTGACTTACAATGGGACTGCTAGGTCCACAAATCCACGGATTATAATTTCCCCAATCCCCAAGTAATAATTGTGATTGATATACTTGCCAGTAGAGCAGTCTATATACCTGGGCAGTATATACACTTATATTCAGTAGCTCTTTGTTTTGTGGGTTAGGTACTGTCATATTGGTGAAAGCAAAATGGAAGCCTCTGAAACTGTCCCAAACCCTAGTCAAGATGGCAAATGACATAAAAAGCTCAGGGATGCTGGCACCCTAGAATATACATTGAGGGGATATGTGAGGCTGAAAGGCCAGAGGATTCTTTCTATGAAAAGACCCAGAGGACATACCATTCTCCAAGGCCATCAGGAATGCATGGATGAGAGGGACACCAGCATCTCTAAAATGTTCAGTGGAGGTTTTCCTCTGTAGGCAATAGGGCAGGCAATCACAGAGCCAGGCTTGGTACCATCCATGGGGATGATTGGACCCTGAAGCAATAGAGAAGCCAGAAGGCAGAGAGCCATAATACTGCAATGACTGGCAAGATTGGAGGCACAGCCTATGAAGCATTAACTGTAGGGAGTTATGGAGATGGTTAAAAAAATGGTTTCTAGAAATCTTCACATCTATGATCAGAAGAAAGACTGGAGGGGAAGAAGGTCTGGAACCCATTGACTGAATGGATGCCCAGGTCCTCAGGAGGAAGGACACATATAGTAAATATATACTGTGATGATTCCTGCAGTTCTTTCCCAGAGGTAACTGTGTCCATTTACTTGGGTGATTTTACACTGGGAGAAGGGGGATACCCAGATATTTCAAGGACTACTGGACAAAGGGTATGAATTGACATTGTTACCCAGAGATGTGATGTGTCACCATGGCCCCTTGTTAGAGTGGAAGCATATAGTGGCCAGGTAAAAAGTGGAATCTTAGTTGATGTTTGACTTACAATGGGACTGCTAGGTCCACAAATCCACTGATTATAATTTCCCCAATCCCCAAGTAATAATTGTGATTGATATACTTGCCAGTAGAGCAGTCTATATACCTGGGCAGTATATACACTTATATTCAGTAGCTCTTTGTTTTGTGGGTTAGGTACTGTCATATTGGTGAAAGCAAAATGGAAGCCTCTGAAACTGTCCCAAACCCTAGTCAAGATGGCAAATAAAAATCAATATGGCATCTCGGGGTGAATGATGGTGATGAGCATCCCCATTAAAGTCTAAAGGATGTAAGGGTTGTGGTCCCTATCATCTTCATTCAATTCACCCAGTCTGTCCCCTACAGAAACAAGATGGATCTTGGAAAACTGCAAGTTCAACCAACTAGTAGTACTGATCATGGCTGCCATGCTAGATGGTATTAATACTAAATTAGATTAATAATAATAGTACATGATAAGGTGCCATTGATTTAATGAATGAATGTGTTCTTTAGTGAATGTGTGCATTAGTGGATGTGCACAGACTGGAATACCTTCTCTTTCAGAAACAGTGCTTATTCTCATGGATTAGACATTCATTTGGAATTCAGCTCTAGAGCTATATTAACTCTCCCACCCTAGATCATTAGGGAGTCTGAAGAGATCTAAACCATGTGTGCATCCTGAATATAATGATGCTGTCATTAGATTGATGACATCATGTTGATCTGGCAGAACAAGCAAGAGATGGCTGGAAGTCATAGTAAGACATAGGAGTCCAGAAGGTGGAAAACAAATCCTAGAAAGATTCAGGGATATACCATTTTAGTAAAGTTTGTAGGTGTCCAAATTAAATGTAACTCCCTCAGCCTTGCATCTATAGCTGAAAGACAAACCCTGTACAACTATCAGAAAAGGAGGAAAAACCTCAAGCTTGGCTTACAAATTGATGCAAGCCCAAAATAGATGGTGACCACATTACAGTCATCCTTGGAATTGCCCTGAAAGGCAGAAGGGAGGGAGACCCTTCCCAATGGACAGAAATGTGGGCAGTGCATCTGGTCATATCCTTTGTATGGAAGGAGAAGTGGCCTGAAATGAGAATATTTACCCTGTGATGAACACTGTTATATATGTCATTTTTGTAACCATAAACTCTAATTTTCTTGGGTGAATATCAAACAGTAGAATTGCTGGATCATAAAAGATATTAATGTTTAGCTTTAGTAGCTACACATTTCGAAAACAAAGTGTTTTCGAAAGTACCTGTGAACGCTCCCAAAAGCAATGTATAAAGTGCCTGTTGCTCTACATCTTCCTCAAAATATATTACAAGTCTTATTAAGCTTAGCCATTCTGGTGATGTATTCTGGTATCTCTGTAATTTTAATTTGCATTTTCCTGATGACTAATGATATTGAACATCTTTTTATATATTTATTGACCATTTGGATATCCTCTTTTATGAACTGAATGGTATCTCTCTTGCACATTTGAAAAAAATGGTTCATTCTTTTTTGGAGATCTTTATATATTCTGGATATGAGTCATTTGTCAGGTGCATTTTTATAAATACCTTTTCCCATTCTGTGATTTGCCTACTATTTTAATGTTTTTTTCTAGATGAATAAAAGTTCTTAATTTTAATGAAGTCATCTTATAAATCTTTTCTTTATTGTTACTGTTTTTGTGTCTTATGTCAGAAATTTTTGCCTACCACAAAGTCCTGAATATGCTCTCTCATTTTCTTCTAGAAATTTTACTTTTTTTTTTAGGTCTATGACCCATTTCAAATTAATTTTTATGTATAATATGAGATAGAAGTTATGGGGTTTTTTTCCATGTCGATGTCCAATTGACCCAGCATCATTTATTGAAAAAGTCATTTTTTATTGAATTGAAGCAGAACATTATATATATCAAGAGACTCTATATATCTGGGTCTTTTTCTATTTTATTGGTCTATTTGTTATTTTTTGTCCCCAATCACATAATGACTTTTGTGAAATATGGCTGATTTTGTAATTGATGTTGCATTCTGAGACTTTGTTGTTTGTTATTTTTATAGTTTATTTATAGAGTCTTTTGAATTTTTTTTTACATACATAATCACATTTTCAGAGAATGATGACTATTCCCCACCTTTCCAATCTCTATAATGTTGATTTCTTTTTCTTACTTTCCTGCACTAGCTAGTATTCAAGTACAATGTTGACATAATTATTTTTTTGCCAACTTCAGGGAAGAAGCAGTCAATACTTTATACTGAAGTTAGATGTAGGGATTTTTAGATATCATTGATCAAATTAAGAAATTCCTCCTCTGTCCCTACTGTGATGAGAGATTTTATATTGAAAAGGGATGGAATTTTATCAAATGACTTATCTCCATATATTAAGAGATTATGTTTTTCTCCTTTAATCTAATCTTTTGATGAATTATATTGATTGATTTTCTAATATTAAGCCAACTTTGCATTATTGGACTAAATCTTACTTGATTATGATGTATTATCCTTTTTTTAATAAGATTTATTTATTTTAGAGAGAGAGAGAGAACAAGTGGGGGAAGGGGAAGAGGGAGAGAATATCCAAACAGACCCACACTGAGAGCAGAGTCCAAAGTGGGGCTCCATCTCAGGACCCATGAGATCAGGACCTGAGCTGAAACCAAGAGTCAGAAGCTTAACCTACTGAGCCAGGTGCCCCTCCTTTTTACATATAATTGGATTTGATTTGCTATTATCTATCTCATTCAGGGATTTTGCAATTTTGTTCATGAGTGATATCAGTTTGAACTTTCTTTTGGCAGATTTCATATCAAGGTTATGCTGTCATTGTAAAATGGATTAAAAAATATTCCCTTTCCCCTTATTCTTTTGGAGAAATTTATGTTATTTGGTACTATTTTTCTTTAAATATTTGGCAAAATTCAACAGTAAAACTATCTAAGACTAGAGCTTAAAAAGGTTTGCTTTGGTGGGGTGGAGGTAAAGGTTTTAAACTAGGTATTCCATTTATTTGACAAATACAGGATTATTCAATTTTTCATTTTTTTCTTGATTCAGTTTTTAATTGTATTTTTCAATAAATGTGTCTATTTCATCTAAATTTTCAAATTTATTGACATAAAATTGTGTATAGTACCCTTTTATTATTCTGTCAATAAATGAGAGATCTCTAATGATATACCTTTTATCATTCATATTATTGATAAATTATGCCCTCCTTTTTTTTTCCTGTTTAATCTTGTTAGAAATTTACCTATTTCATAATTTTTTTAAAAGAATTGACTTTGGCTTCATTGTTTATTATTATTATTACTATTCCTTCTAATTTGTTAATGCCTGCAAATATTTTTATTTTGCTGCTCAACTTTTTTTGCATTAATTTGTCATCCTTTTTCTCACTTTTTATGGTCAATACTTAGATCACAAATTTTCAACTTGTCTTCTTTTCTAAAAGACACACTTAAGACTATAAATTTTTCTCTAAGTATGGCTTTAGATGCATCCCACTAATTTTGATGCACTGCATTTTCAGTATTATTTAGATTAAAATATTTTTTCTTTGAATCTGAATGAGACATTCAGAAATGAATTGCTGAATTTTGAAACATTTGCTAGTTTTCCACACAGAATCTCTTTATAAATTGGTTTCTAACTTAATTCCAGTGGGTTCAGAGAACATTTTTTTTTGTATGATTTCAGTCCTTGAGATTTGAGGTTTGCATTTGGGTCCAACTTATGGTTTATTTTGTTAAATACTACATGTGCATTACAAATGACTATTAAATCTGTTGGTGGGGGATGCAAAATAAACTGAGGTTAGATTTGATAATTATGCTCTAAATCTTCTTTATCCTTAGTAATATTTTCTTTGTTCTTTTTAATTATGGTAAGAAATATATTAAAATTGCCCACTAGGATTTTGAATTTGTCTTTTTCCTCTATATTCTGCCAACAGTTTTATAGTATATTCTGGAATTATGGGAATAGTAGCACATAAATTTTCAAGTATTACAGTTTCCTCTTTCTTTTTTTATAATTTCCTCTTTTATTATTAAAAAATTACATACTTTGTTCTATTTACTATTTATGGACCGAAAGTCTGTCTTTTTATATTAGTATAGCTATAGCAGCATCGTTTTGATTCATTTTTGCATAATATAACCTTATTTGTTCTTCTACTCTCATCCTTTATGTCCTCTTATATTTAAGACGTGTCTCTTGTATGCAATGCAAAGATTTTGTTTTGTTTTCTTTTGTTTTGTTTTTAATTTCATCTGACAATCATTGTCATCTAATTGGACAATTTTGTCGGTTTATATTTAATATAAATACTGCTATATTGGCATAAAATATACCACTTATCATTTGTTTTATTTTTGTTTTCATGCTGGTTTTTTCCTTAATAAGGTAATTTCACTACTCTATTAGCTTTCTAGTTACAGAATTTATTTTAATTCTTCTTTTAATTGCAGTGAGATTAAAACACACATGCTTTGGTGTTTTTTTTTTTTTAAGATTTATTTATTTATTTGAGAGAGAGAAAGAGTGAGGGAAGGGACAGAGGGAGAGGGAGGGAGTCCCAAGCAGACTCTGTGCTGAGCACAGAGCCTGACACAAGGCTCAATCCCACAACCTGAGATCATAACATGAGCCTAAACCAAGCGTTGGATGCTCCACCGACTGTACCACCTAGGCACCCCATGCTTGGTTTTTAAAACCTCATATAAATGTGTACTTTTAAATTTTTCCGGACAACACAAGGCTCTGAAAACACTTTAACTCCATTTATCTCCTTTCCACATTTAGCATTATCATTGTTCATTTTAATCCTGTGTATATAAAACTTCCCTATATGCTATTATTTTATAGTCACTATTCACTTAGATTTACCTACATAATTAACATTTTTAATGTTTTTCATTCCTTTTTGCAGGCCTGTGCTCCTGAGGTTACTCAACCTGTAAATTCCACACTTGATCTTAGCCAAAAGGCCAAGAAGCGATCAACCTGTAAATTCCATTTAATATTTCTGATTATATCGTTTAAAGGCTGAGTGACCTTGGATGGACTGTTCAGCTTTTCAAGACTTTGCCAAATGAGGGTAAATTGGTACCTAATTTATACAGTTGAGTAGTCAGAATGAGATAATGCACATACAGTTCTTAGGTCACTACCTGACATATAGTCACCGCTCAACAAATAGTAACTAAAATTCAAATTGATTTTGCTTATACTGTTGTAATTATTTTATATTAACTTTATGCTTTTTGCTTATATACCACATGTCATTCAAGCTAAAACACATAGGTAACATTCTCATTTAAAGTTGCGTTGTTTGCCGTCCCATTCAAGTTTCCATTTCAAACAATAAATCAATTTAAGATATATTTTGAGACCATTTAGGACTGTAATAAATTGGTTTATGTCAAATAGCTTCTTCAAAAATAATTTTAGAGGAGATAGATCCTTGGAAAAACCAAATAGTTAAGTTGAAACATGGGCATTCCTTTGCACGGTCAACAAGGTGGTTTCAAATTTGTTGTAAAATATTTAAAGTCTGTGGCCCATAGTTTTACATATCCAAAACAAGATAATATTATGTAACAAATGAAATTAAGATAGAGAAAAATCTTTCTGCTATTTCAGGTCACTAGTAGTGGTTCAGGTTATTGAATGGTAGATTTGAAAATGTGATTATCATTTAAGATGTCAAAACACCTGTAATTTGATGTCAAATGTGGATGTAATAACAATAATTATTATTATTTGAAATCTAAAGTGCAACACTTAGTTATTCCAGTTTAATTCAATTAACCTTTGAAGAGCTAAGGGCTGTATGTGTGAGGACCAATTATCATTTTGTTTTAGCAGTTTTAATTTGGCTACATATCCAAGTACCAGAGTAAACTAATTGTTTATATTGAGTTTCAAAATTAATAGACTGATATATATTTTCAGAAAATAGAGTAATTTTACATTCAATATGTGCCAGACATTCACCCAGATTCTGGAGATGTAAGAATAAAATATAGCTCTTACTTTCAAAGATCTCATAGGCTAGTGGGTGTGCTGGGCATTTAATTTCAGACATGTAAGTGTAAATCTTAGTGATTAGTTACTATCCCCCCTCAAGAAATATTGATATCCTAACTTATAAAAAATGATCCTTGATTCTTGTGATAGTTAATTTTATGTGTCAATTTAGCTGGATTTCTGGTGTGCCTGTGAGGGAGTTCCTGGAAGAGATTAGCATTTGAATGGGTAGTGGATTGTCCTTCCCAATGTGGGTGGTCATCATCTAATTAACTGAGCATTGATAAAACAAAAAGGAGGAGGAAAGGAGGATTCTCTCTCTCTCTGTCTGCCTGACTACTTGAGCTGGGCATCAATCTTCTGTTCTCAGCACCCTGGTTTTCAGGCCTTCAGACTTGGACTGGGATTTATGTTTACTCTCTGGCTCTCAGCCTTTTGAACTACACCATTGGCTTTCTTTAGTGTCCTGCTTATAGATATATAGTCTACATAGATAGGTAGATAGATAGATAGATAGATAGATAGATAGATAGATAGATAGATGGATACACAGTCCAGCTTATATAGATCATGGGATTTCTCAGCCTCTGTTTCTCTGGAGAACTCTGACCAATACAATTCTTAAACCCAATCTGAACTGATCCACATTTCATTAAAGGATGGGCCCCATACTGGTGAGGCATAGAAATTTAGATAGTAAAACCTTAAAACAAATACATTAAACTACAAATTTTCCTTTCCAGTATTTATGACAATGTGATGAAACAGGATTTGCCCATGTGTAGTTGATATATCTACCACTGTTAAGCCGAAAAGGACACAGACAGAGGCACAATGCTATTTTTAATATTTTCATACTTAAAGATTCATTAGAAAAAAACATAATTACCACATTGTGACATAATGATTATATTTAATATATACAACAAATATATAATATAATATTAATATATATTATATATAAGTATATGTTATATAATAAATATATATATTTGTTCTTTGTCCCTAGTTCTTGGCACAGAATTTCAAAAACCCTTGGAATTTCCTGAGTGACAGGAGTGTCTTTTGTCATTCATAAGAAGCCCCTTTCAACTGTACCTGAGTATGCTAATGAAAGGGGCCCTAGGTAGCTTGAGGTTGAAGGCTGGTCACCATAAAAACCAACCACATTATTGAAGTTTGGGATTCTCAACTCTTTTCCTTTAAAAAGGGGAAAAGGGTTAAAGATTGAGTTCATCTCCTAGCCAATGATTTCATCAATCATGACTAAGTAATAATACCTTGAATGAGGCTTGGAAATTTCCTGGTTGGTGAACACATAGATGTACTAGGCAGACAGCACATCCCAATTCCACCGGGACAAAGGTCTCGCACCTCACCCCCTCAAGACCTTGCCCTATATATCTCCTTCCTTGTGGCTGTTCTGAGTTGCATCCTTTATAATGAAACTGTAATCATAAGTATTTCCTTTTCCTGAGTTCTCTGAGTTGTTCTAGTGAATTATCAAACCAGAGGGGTTCATGAGAAGCCTTGAATTTGCAGCTGGTTGGGCAGAAATAATTGCAGGTGATTAAGGACACCCAGGACTGTGTCCGGCATTGAAGTTTTGTGGAATTTAGCTCCTTTATTTGTAGGGTCTGCACTAAATTTGGGTAGTTAGTGTCAGATTGAATTGAATAATAGGACAATCTGCTGGTGTCAGAGAATTGGTATCAGAGAGTATACATTAGAAGGCTATTAAGATCAGTTTATATAAAAAGAGTAAGTTACTTTAAATAAAAACTTTAAGTCAGTTTTGATGCAGGAAGGACTCTACAAAGATCCTGTTATTACAGTGATTGAGAAATTGCTGACTGAGAAATTCAAGGTAAAAAACACTGAAAGCACCTCTAAGCCAGAAGCAGCTAAAACATTGTGTTCTGGCTGGAAGGTGAAGCTGTGCAATTTAACCCCAAATTTCTTGGAAGTCTTGGTTTAAAGGTTGTGTAGATGCTTCTTTCACCACCACTTTATATGTAATGTTTAATATAAAAATAAAATTTCTCCCAAATCTTCAAGTTATATGGATCCTGAGGATTGATGGTCCTGGTTCATTCTATGGCTTTTGTTCCCTTGCTTCATACCACCATCTAACCCCATGGGTGATTTCTCTGTACCCCCACCCCAATTCCTAAGCTACATGAAAAATACACAGGAGGAGAAGAACTTCTCCTGACTGAAGAAATTGATTCTGAAACATCAATGTAGATAAGACTCATTCTAGGAAAGTTTTTAAACACCACAGTTTTCTGGATGCTATCCTCAAAGCTCTGAGGTCTGGCAGTGAGTCCTAGAAATCTGCGTTTTTTCAATGGGCAAAGCATGCCTAACATAAATAAACTTTGGACAAATAAACTTCCCAGGTTTTGGTTCCAGCAAAGCACAAGACCTGAGTCAAGACACTGACCTCCCCAGTCCTGCCTTCCTCCTCATAAAATGAGAGGGTTGGTAGGTGTACCTGACCATTTCTTCCAGTTCCACAAAGTTCTAGCCGTCCTTATCTATCATACTCAATGGCAAATAAACCATGAGGAAAGTTATAGAACAGAAAAGTCAACTCTTCCCTGATCATGGGATACAAGTATTAAAAGATAACCCTCCTTTATTCATAAATAATGGTTAAACTACCTTACTAAAGTCCTTTTCACTTTTAAAAGCTGTGCTTTATCATACCGATGTATTAATTTTTCTACTTTTGAGTCTATGAGTCATTGAAATTAAATCTCAGATACTGTAAGAATGTTACAGTATAATTGGTCTCTTGTATTTCATTATTGTAATTGTCAGGACTGTATCCTAAAATTTTCATCAGCATACTAATACATGCCTTAAAGAAGTATGATTTATTTATTCATTGGCAGAGAAAACTATGAAAATTTTTTATAATATTTATGTTTTAAAAATTCTCATCATAGCATTTATATTATTCCCAATGAATTATTTTATTTCTCCCTCCTCCCCCCAAAATACCCTATCTACTACTATATCTTGGATAATCCAAAGATACAGACTTCTCCATTATAGTCTAAAACTCTAGCTGGGGAAGGAGGAGCATATAAGAAACAGGAGGGGCTGGTTTATAGTAGCCAGAGGATGAGGCATTGAAGTTCCAGAAATGTACTTTTTATTTATTCCTGTTAAATGTAGACATTAACAATAATATGCAAAGCATGGAGGAAAAAGAAAACAGAAAACCTAGGTCTAATTAATAGCTGGCAGGAGTAATCGGTGTAGAAAAAAATAATATTATGCAAATGGATCAGTATTCCTGGTCTCCTCTATTTCTAGCACATTCACATCTGGACCACAAGGATCAACCCTCCATTCCCCTGCCCCCCAACTTCCCACCATGGGACTGGTAAAGGATGTGAAGAAGAAAGGAACCAAATTTTAGAGATAAACCCACTAGTAGAGACAGGACAGAGAGGAGTCAAAAGGAATGTTATAAAGACTTTAGAGATATTGAAAAGTGTGGGCTTCCAAAGGAATACTCAAGCTATGCACACATACTTAAGGCGTTTATTTGTTCTTTAGAAAGGAATAGCAGGTCAGCCAGAGTTTCTAGCTTGTGGCTTCCCACATCAAGCTAAATCCCTTGTTTTCCTTCTTACCCTGTGAGATAAGGTGCTGGGTTGAAGAATAAGAAAAATTGATAGTATTCTAAATTGAAGAAAAATTACCGGGAGAATGCATTTTCCACCCATTCAGTGGCTGCAAAGAATCTGGTGGGAGGAAAGGGAATTTCAAAGGTTTTCTCACACTGGTGAACAGCAGGGAGATCAGCCGTTCCCTTTCCCACACCCACGTTCAGCCAGACTTTTCATCTCATTCTGTATGGGATGTGGTGTTATCATTAACAATATGAATAATGTGATGTTACAGTATTGATTACTCTATCAGACAGGAAGCAGATGGCACACTCACAGGGATGACTGAAAAGGGTTTAATGAAGGGTTATTTACAAAGGTGTAGGCATTGGTAAGGGAAAGCAACAGGCGACGCTAAGCGCACCAGAGCCAGAAACAGCAGGGGCGTCATGACCAAAACCCAAAGAGAGCTCAGCTGTAAGAGGGGGCTGCCTGGCAGAAACTGGAGCAGAGACTAGCAATGGTTTAGCCCTGGTCTGGCATGGAGGGAGCCAGGGCAGACTCTCTTGCTGCCCCAAGGAATCTTGCTGGTTCCCCTCTCCCTGTCCCCATGAACCCCCATGGTCAGACTCCTAGGGCTGAGAGCAGAGTGAGAAGGGTGGAGAGTGGATCTGGAAGGCAAATGGAGACCATCCTGTACAGCTGAAAGATACCTAAAACCAGGAAAATCAAACAGACTGTTCTTCAGTGCAAACTTGACTTCTGCCCTATTGCTTCCTCATCTGTGTATAGAGAGATTGGCTGACCATAATTTCCCCTTTACTGCTTATCTGTAGCCGGCTTGCAGCGGCAAGGGAGGGGTGCATTGAGATCTGGCTAGGAGACCATTAGCAGAAGACTATTGTGAAAGTTCTGGGAAAGCTTTTGCTTTCCTGATAAAAGTTATAGATAGGGTAGTGATGTCATTCCCTTTTATTCCTGCTTTTAACAAATACATTTTATATACTATATATTATAAATTTTGTATTTCCTTCTTATTCCTGCTTTTAATGCTCACCATATGGATAACCATCTTGCAACAAAGAGGAATGAAGGATTCTGTCAAGCCATTGATCCAATGTCAACAGTGCCCATCTCCAGATGTTTTAAGTGAGAAAAATAACCTCTGATTGTTTTTGAAGTCTTTGTAAATTGGGAACTTGGTACTTGATCACATATGGGCAGATCTAGAGACAAAACTCAAACATTTAGACTCAGATAGGTTAAATTAGAATATTTGTGAGACAGCTATGAGGAAACATAGAAACATAGAAGTTGCATTTACATGTCTAAAAGAAAAGCTCACTCTAGAAATAAAAACTGAGAAACATATGTTACAAGATAATTCGAATCTTCAGAGTAAGATGAGATCCTTTATTTTATTTAAAGAAGAGTGTCAAAGAGCAGTTTCTGAGAACTGTAGAATTTAGAGCTCAGATGAAGAAGACAAGTCCCCAAAGGTAGATTTAGCTAGAAACAGAATAGAAGTCAAAAGAAGAAAGTATTTTGAGAAAGGAACAGACAACCACTTTTGGTGTCATGAAGAAGTAAAGTAAGACGTTGGTCACTGATATTTAGAAGGGAAAACTAGTTCATGGTGACTGATCTGATATTTTAAGAAAATACTATGCCCATGATAAGAGGATGTGCTACCCAGCATAGCTACACTTTGTGAGAGCAGTGCCCAAACCTTATTAACCTTATTTGTTACTGGCACAAATTAGATATTAAATGAGAATAAAGGCAAAGAATGTTATTTTTTTGTTCTTTGTTTCATGTCTGAATGTTGTCGTTATTGTTTTAAGGTTAGCTGGAACATCTATTAATGAAAAAGTTGAAAGAAAGAAAGAAAGAAAGAAAGAAAGAAAGAAAGAAAGAAAGAAAAGAAAGAAAGAAAGAAAGAAAGAAAGAAAGAAAGAAAGAAAGAAAGAAAGAAAGAAAGAAAGAAAGAAAGAAAGAAAGAAAGAAAGAAAGAAAGAAAGGAAGAAAGAAAGAAAGGAAGAAAGAAAGGAAGAAAAAGAAAGGAGGGAGGGAGGGAGGGAGGGAGGAAGGAAGGAAGGAAGGAAGGAAGGAAGGAAGGAAGGAAGGAAGGAAGGAAAAATATGTAAAGAAAAGAGGGAGTAAAGTCCATCTCTTATTACCAGGGTGTCATAATTGGATTAAAATAACGGTCATAATTGTTGAGTCAGAAACGGAAAAATCTCAATTAAAAACTCAGAGGCATTCCTTATTCTTTGTCGTCAGAATGACTGGCCAAGAACTGGAAAAACATGCTGAAAGTAGATAGAGAGGGAAGGCTCCAATATCGTTGAGATGACTGAACCATATAGACAAAGATTTGAAGGTGTATCTGCCTTTTATTAAAGAATAGCTTGGGGTGAGTTATCCAGTCACCCAGGAAGCACCTCATGACTTACTCCTCATTGTCCTTAATTTGGCTGTATTTCTTTTCACTTTAATCGCAAGTTAAGATCTTGGTTACCTCGAGTGGCCCGGGTGACCTCAAACTAGAAAATACTTCCTCCAAAGGAACACACTTCCAGTGTAGAGCCATCTCCCCTGTGATGTGGTAGGGCTTACAAGTTCAGCGTCTTCTGCTGCCATCAGTTCTAACATTCGATGTCAGCCACTGCCTTTGTCAACATTATGTTAAGAATCAGCAGTGATATTATTCTATTGTTGATTTAGCACTATTTCTGCCTGTGTATTGTCAAACCACATTTAGGTTTAGTTATGGTTATATTTAACCTTATTCTTCTCAGTAAAACTTTTAAGGCAAAAAAAAAATTCTTTCTTTCAATGAGATAGATTTTTATAACTGCTAGAAACTTCAAATTTCTTTCAGGATTCAATAAAAAGACAGAGTGCTTGATAACTCAAACCGTGTGGGTCAGCATTTTTGAGACATGGCCCCCATTCCTCTTTGGCCTTTGCCTGCAGTGCCATCTTGAACTAATAAGTTGAAACTTTTCTTATTTTCCTTAAAATAAACAGCTGAGGTTATAGGTTATAGGTATTCCAGAGGAATTATCAAGACACTATCTCTATAATCCAGAGGCAAGAAACATTATTATTTGACATACTTAATTCTTGACTATTATATTTACAGCACTGTGCCAAATACAATAAAGATACAGAAAATAATCAATAGTTTCTTCCCTTTATGTGTTTATATTCTTTAGAAGAGATAAGACCAGCAAATGACTTCATACCTCCAATATAGCCAGTACCAGGTGATCTGTAAGGGGATTCAGAGAAAGAACTTATTTCCATTGGAAAAGATTGCAGCTACAAGATAAAATCTAGGCTCTTTGGAGTCTGAACTACATTACAGTCTTTTCTTCATCACTCTCCACCATCTTATATCCCTGTTGTACTGGTATACACGTATTCCCCTGATACATTCTTTTTTCCAAAATACCCATATATATGCTTTTGCATGTATAACTTAATGCCCATACTGTTCCCTTCTCCTGAAATGCTCTTCTCCACCCAGTAAAGACTATTTATTTCTTAAAGGCCAATTATTTTGTTGCTTCTCCTGTGATGATTTCAGTAACACTTTCCTTAATCATTCTGATAAGGTGCCTGGGTCTCCCAAGCACCTTATCAATAGCTGTTAACTGATAGTTCAAGATGAATCCTTTTTTATTTTAATTTGTATATCTCTCACCTCAAAAGTGAGAGCTCTTATAAGGAAAGGACCTTGACCTATTTATCATATTCTCAGGAGCCAGCAAAATTCTGGCAACATAATAAATGCACATAGTAAATATTTGTGGAATAAGATAGAGTTTATGTTAGGATAGCATATTGGCCAGACCACACAGGGTGATTTCCCTACCCAGTCTTGGGGGAATGACTGGTACACCAACAACTCTCTCCTGAAAGGGTCTCACACATACAAATCACCACGTGGTCTTTCTACCCTGGCCATGGCTTATTGGATCAAGTTTAACAACCTACACTTCATTCTGTCTCTGTACCTTTCAGCCCAAGATGGCAGTGTTTCTGTTGGTATAACATTCTTTAAAACCTTGTGGGTCTGGGGCGCCTGGGTGGCTCAGTTGGTTAAGCGACTGCCTTCGGCTCAGGTCATGATCCTGGAGTCCCAGGATCGGGTCCCGCATCGGGCTCCCTGCTTGGCAGGGAGTCTGCTTCTCCCTCTGACCCTCTCCCCTCTCATGCTGTCTCTCTATCTCATTCTCTCTCTCAAATAAATAAATAAAATCTTTAAAAAAAAATAAAAAAAATAAAAAAATAAAACCTTGTGGGTCTCCTGTGTCTGCCACGTATATTCACATTATTAACAACAGGGTCCTCTACAGATTTTTCTTGGATAATCCCAGCTCCATTTCTGGCTTCGCTAAAATGGTTGTGTGACTCCATGAAGTCATACACATAAAGCCTTCAACACTGGCAAAACGTTGTCTGGCAAAAGTTTGTCACATTGCCTTCTCCTCTATGTATATTAAATCTTCCCCTGCTTCTCTCTTATCAGCACACTTTTGACTGGAGTTAGAGCTCACTCAGATAATCCAGGATAATCTCCCCACCTCAAGATTCTTAATCACATCTGCAAAGACTCTTTTTCCAAATAAGGGTGACAATCCAAGGCTCTGGAGATAAGAACAAAGACATATTTCAGGGAGCTGTTATCAGCCTACTGCACCATTTCTATCCAGTTGGATAGAAATTAGTCACATTTCATAGCTAGAAGTATGGAAGGCTGGGAAATACAGTCTCTACCCAGGGAGCCATGTGCCCGGCTAATTATTACTTGAGGGTTCTATTACTGGAGAGGAAGGGTAGAATGGATATTGTGGGAACAATTACTTGTCTGTCTCTTCCTGAGCCATTTCATTCTGTGCATATATATATATATATATATATATATATATATGCACACACAGAGAGAGAGAAGTTTTCTTGATTCTCTGGAGCACTGAAAAAATAAAACAATTCCTCTCTGGGAAAGTTACCATCTCAGTGCAAAGACAAGTATCTGCCAAGTTAAGTCTATTAGGCAGTATTGAATTAGTGGCCCAAATGGAAGTCCAGGTAATACATTTTCAGAAAATGACACAATTTTTGTGGATTAAAGTGTTTTTACTGAGGTCTTTTGGGAATAAATGAGGCTTGAAATAAGACTTGGAAGATAAGCAGAGTTGTACATACTGGTGGGTTGGTCAAGATGGTCCTATTGGAAAATATAATCTTCTGTAGAAACCTCTCTAAAACTGGAGACATCTAGGCTTCACTTGTTCTTCATCAATCAGGAACCAAAGTTTCTTCTGGCCATATTTAATAATTATGAAAAATGTCATATTATGAAAACATGGGTAGTAGTGTTTGGTGAACAGGGAAAGATAATACTGCATTTGAGTCTAGAGAATACGAACAATTTCTGAAGACCATCAGAGATTTCATGAGAAACATTATCATCAGTTTTTGAGAATAGAAAAAATGAGTTTTGTATTTGATATTGATAAAGAAAGTATTGATTGAAGAAAGTACAGATTGGGGGTGCCTGGTTGGCTCAGTTGGTTAAGCGACTGCCTTAGGCTCAGGTCATGATCCCAGGTGATGAGTCCCACATCAGGGTTCCAGCTCAGTGGGGAGCCTGCTTCTCCCTCTGATCCTCTCCCCTCTCATGCTGTTTTTCTCTCTCTCTCTCAAATAAATAAATAAAATTAAAGGAAGAAGAAGAAGAAAGTAGTGATTGGCACATTCCATGTATGGACACCCTTCTTCCTCACTCTATCACACAACAGAAGGCTAATGTAGTACAGAGAGACATAACTTTCCCGACATAAAAGCTTGGACTAAAATTTAAAAAACCTCTTCACTTCTCCTGGCCCAAGTTTTTATTGCGTGCAGAGAAGGGACTGAGGATTGGGGGTTACAGAGCACTTTTCTTAATCTCTGGGAGGGTACCATTTCCGACTTAACTTCTATATGTGCTCAGGCCTGCATCCCTGTGTGTGATAGTGTTTGCTGTGCAGACTGGAGATTAAATGGAGCTAGATAAAGGAATGAGTGTGGTCAAGGGTGGGGATACAAATTGCATGGGGGTCGTATGCTAGACTTCCTTACCCCACACCCCAGGAACTCACACAATAATTAGCTGCCAAGTTGTATGTGATCTGAATAATAAAGTGGTAATAATCAACTGCCAATTTACATTGTGATAAAGTAATGTACAGAGATTGGAAAATGAAGGCTGTGTCTCTGCTGATGACATCGATTAATATTTTCAAACTCTACATTTTAAAAAGCCATAAAGCCTGTGCTGATTTAAGTTGTTAGAAGCCTGGAGAGTCTTTTATTTTTGCACATATTCTAGGCAAAATAAGTCCTGAGGTTTCTTTTCTCCCCAAGATGTGGAAGAAGACATGCTCAAATGTTCTTTACAGGATGCTTAGAAGCCCTGAGACAGGCTGCCTAAGATTGCAGTTGGCAGATTGTTCTACAATTAGTCAGGAGATACAGGACAAGCCCTCGCCTTTTGGAGTAAGAATAGGATCACTATAAAATAAACAGGCACCTAGAAATCTACAGCCTCAGCTGACAAAACCAGCTTCCTATTTATGCTTAGGAGATGTATGTTTCTGTGACAGATCCACTGGGAACAAAGGGCTTGTTTGTTAGCATATGCAAGAAGCACAGACCAGCATTGTATGTGAGATCCGGAGCTTGCCACTAGAGATGGATTCCCCTCTGAAGGACCATTAATAAAGGCCTGTGTCAGGGCCTAGGAGTTGTAAAAGGAGAGAGAAAATACAGGTGCTGAAGGACTTCTGTGCATCCTAATAGGAAGTAGACAACTGATAGAAAAGGAGTCCGAAGAAATTGAGTTCAAAATTTAAGCAATATAAAAAAGTAGAGTATATAAAAACACCAGTGCACGTATAGTTATGTATATGTATATACATTTTATAGATGCATATAGTATATATTTATATACATATATTTATTTCTGTATAGTGAGATTCAGGATAAAAAATTCAAATAACAGTATTGCACAATATGGTAAAATTTAATCATATTTATTCTCATTTTTTAAAAGATTTATTTATTTATTTGAGAAAGCGAGAGAGAGTGGGGGGGAGAGGCAGAGGCAGAGAGAGAAGCAGACTCCCCATTGAGTGGGGAGCCCCACACAGGACTCAATCCCATGACCCTGAGATCATGACCTGAGCCAAAACCAAGAGTCAGATGTTCAACTGACTGAACCACCCAGGCACCCCATTCTCATTTTTAATAAAGTGAAAATACTTCATTTGATTTCTAATGAAAGTGCAGGAAGGGAACTTAAGCATAAAACTACTTAAGTGATAACTGTTTTCACATCACAGTTCCTCACAAACATGGGAGGAAGTGGTGGAAAGTGATACAAACACGCTATTTTTGAGGTAATGTTAACACCTTCCAAACAGAAAACTCTAAGACTGAGTAAATACAAACACAATGCATGAATAGATTATCTGAGAATAAAAACAAAAAAACCCCCCAAAAAACCCCCAAACAAACCAACAAATAAACTAACCCAGTCCTTTGACATCCTATGTTATTCTGCTTGGCTCAGCCTGGGTTCTCACGGCTTGTCCGGATTTGGTAAATAGGATCCTTAGGGGTCCCTCTGCCTGCAGTCTCTCCCACTACCAAGTAACCCTCATAACCCTCATACCCTACTTCATTCTAAGTTTACGTTCCTTGGGAGGAAGGCAGGGATTAGTACCCCATGTTGAGGTTTAGAGAGATTGGAGCCAGGGTTTGAATGAGAATGTTCAAACCAAGCCAAAACTCGAATGTTCTGACTCATATTTTAGTCTTCTTTGCTACACTGCACTTGAGCTACACTCCCACAAACATTCTGATTATGCCCTTGTTCTTCCTAAAAATCTTCAATGATTTCCTACTTCATTCTGAGTCATGTCAGCCCTCCTCAGCCTGCTGTATACCGGCCATCAGCATGGTGGCTCCATCTATCTTTACCCTATCTTTAATATTATTTCCCCCCACGCCCTTCTCTCATGGAGACATACTGATCTGCCCTGGGCATCCCTGTTTCTGTGCCCTTGCTTGCATTCTTTATTCTTTCCCGAACACTCCTCTCTCTTTAACACACCCTTCGCTTGTCCTCAAGAGTCTTACTGTTCCTATTGCATTTAGCAGTTGCTTCTATTTTAGCGTTCCCAGAGTCTCTCTTGAATTAGAAATATTCATATACATGTTTGTACCCTTCACCAGTCTGAGTTCTTAGAGCACAGATGCTGCTATTTATTTTTTCTGTATTGTGTCCCCCATAGTTCCTATAATTCATGCCTTGCAGATAGATGCTCACTAAATATTTCTTGAAATCTAACATCTGTTGAACTGTTGTCTTGTGTTATTATTTAGTTTGTCATTCATGCATGCTGCTTCTACCCAACTGAATTACAAACTCTTTGAATCTGGCTCTTCTACTTTGTAGGAGCTTAAAAGTATTATGATGGAAATTTGGGGGTTATAGTGGGAAATTATACATGCAAGGATGACTTTTTAAAGCCAATGCGTGTCCCAAAACATTGTGTCTGTGGCTTATAGAATCACAGTCGTTAAATTGTTCCCACCACTTCAGGGTAAGTAATACAGAGGACCATTTACTCATCTTATTTATGAGAATTCCAACGGACACTAAATATTTGGAGCAGAGAAGTAACAAGTATTTTATTGACAGTGATTTTAGAATTTTGCCAAGATTCTTAATTTTTTTGGAAAATAGCATCTGGAATTTACTTAAGAGGATGTGAGATTCTTCATGCTACCAGACAAAGTATAGGATATTGTGAGTTTTAGAAGGAACATTCTCTAAAGTTTGCACATATTAATCAGGTACATAATTTGAGGGCTTATTATGCATTCGGCTCTCTCCTAAGGATTTACATGTGTTATCTTATTTAATTCTCATAACAACTTAAGAAGCAGGTCCTGTTATTTTCCCCCATTGTTTTATAGATAAGGAAACTGTGATATAGTATTCATGCAACATGCTCGAAGTCACAGTCACTCCAAGGCAGAGCTGGGACTTGAGCCTAGGCAGCCCGACTCGAGATGCTGCACATTCACCACGAGGCAATATTACAAGAGGGAAGGTTGTCCTCCTTCTGCAGTTGTGGGCAGGGCCAGCCGTCCACAGAGATCACTGCTACCCCTGGCCAGCAAGCCCGAGTGGTGCTGGGCAGCAAGGAGGCCATGTAAGGGGCCTCACAGAGCTCTCTCCTACATGCACATCATCTTCAGGGAAAGGTGTGTGCAAATTATTTCTGGGAAGCCAAGCAGTTCCTAGAGAGCATAGGAATTTAATAAGAAAGTGAGTCAATGTTCAGGTTAAGTCCCAACTTGACTGGAATTGATTCAGATTAACAAGGTGTCAAGGTGTAAGCCAGGATGTTAATCACACTGTGTCCCTCCAGCCATGACTCCTCTCTTTTCATGGGAGCTGGAATGTGAGTGCAAGGGGGCAGTGCTCCATATTCCCCACAGCTACTCTCTGGAGCTGCTTCTATTGCTCTTCCCATTCCCACTCTGCCATCTCTGCTCTGCTCTGTCCCAAGCCATGTGCAAGCTAGCATCAAAATAGTGCCCAGAAAATACAGCCTTAAGGTGAAATTACATGGCTTCCATTTTAAATCCAGTTAGCTGATGTTGAATAGTTGCCCCTCCTGTGTTTTGTGCTGTTGTTGTTAATTTTTAATGTTCATCTTGGTTATACATGTGGCTATATAATATAAAAATATATACCATGTGAAAAAACTATATGATGTGTATGTAATATAGATGGTTTGTATAATGGTGTATATATAAGTGATTGATACAGAAGCTAGATAATAGGTATCAGACAATTCATTAAAGTTTCTTAGATGATTATTCAAGTCTAATACACCCAGGTTAGAATCTCAGCTCTGCCATTTCTAGTTCACTGCTAACTTTTAAAGAACTTCAAGCTCTAAAACAAGGATAATTTACCTCATAAAATTATTCCATCCGTAATTAAAAATTTTTTCTTTACTGGATATTGAGTTTTCTGGCTTTTTGAAAAATTGATTTGAGGAAATATATGATCTTTGACCTTGAAATAAAAATCCTACCCTGCGAAAAGAGGTTCAGATGTCAACAGAAGAGATAACCATTGAGCAACAATCCCCCTCTGCCCTCTATGACAAATTGCCTAGGTTGATCTGGAATCTACATGACAGATTGTTGGTGCCAAAGGCCAACAAACTCCATCTATGTGAAGTATGAGCCTTTTGAAAAACAAAGAAATCCAATTAAAGAAGAAAATCCAGAAAGAGGAAGACAAAAGGTTTTGGTTTGTTGTGTTCATTATGCCAAATCAACTAGTATGCAAGAATCAGAAAGTCTGAATCTAGATAAATTAGTAAAAAACACGTAGGGATAAGTCTCAAAGCTTTGCTCTTCATTTACTGGCCCCCGAGCCCAATTATATCTGCTCTTTCAAGTCAATGGATTAATTTTTAATGTTTTTTTTTTTCCTAGTCCACAGAAAGACAATACAAAATGGCAGAAGCATAATTCTAATTTATTTCCGTTTCAGATTTTTATACCTGCAATTATGTTTGTGTTAAATTAGATGAAAATGTCAATCCACCAATTTGCTACTTCCTTTGTGACCTTTCGCATACAAAGTTTATCATTCTGACAAATAAAAGGCCTCTCCAACCTTGACACTTAAGAAGAAATGCAAATTGTATTTTTCCAAATTAGAAAACAACTATCAATCATGTCATTTAAAAATTAGGTGAGACATCCAATGAAGTTTGAATTCTTCGCCTGTTTGGAGTTTATAGAATTAAAATATGATCTCATTTGATATTAAAAGGGCAAAATTAGTATGAGTAGATGTTACAATTTTTAATTCAAATAATCCAAACATTAATTGAGGATCTGAATAAATTGCACATTCCATTTTAGGAAAAGCATTTTGAATCTTTTGCTTGGATTCTAAAGTATGAAAATACCTCTCAAAATACAGAATGCCTGTTTAATTTCAATGAAATAGAAACTGGCATTTTTTAAGATATCTTACCCTAGCTTCCTTTCTTCCCAGGAACTACTCCATTTCTTATTTATATGTAACATTTCATTTCACAAATCGCTACGTCAACACTGGCCTTTAAAACATGAGAACTGGCTTTCCTGGCTCTTAGCTGTCCGTGAAGAGTTTATCTTCTGAATTGTCAAGCCCATCTAGAGTGAGTCCCACAGAAGAGAAGCTCCTTCCTCATCTCCTCTCCTCAGCTGAATGTGATTCGGGGGACCAGTGATTTTCTGTGACTCTCTTCCCAAGGGGCTTTGTTCTCCTACTCTTGTGCACTCAGCCAAGGAGTTTAGGAAAGAAAACAGGTGCTTCTTGGATAAGCCACCCTGATTGGAATTAACACTAACATCTCCAAGATTACCAACTTTCCCTGAATTTCCTGGAGGCAGGCAGTTACTGTGATTCCCATATTACAGCTCTTACACCCAAAATATAGAGAGATTAAGTGACCAAGCCAAGGTCATAATGGAGTGGCAGAGGCAAGACTAGAGGTACATATTCAGGCCGACAGCAGGGTCTTGAGTTTTCCATTTCTCAAGGGCGGGACCTGGGTTTGTTTCTGCTGCTTTGTTTGGTTCTTATTAAAGCACCCCCCCACCCACATAGGCGTCTCTTAAATGATGATGCTATGTCTTAGTGGGAAAAAAGTGGATCGCTGCTCTCCTGGTGGATTTTAAGAGACCCTCCTCATCTGTCAGCCTAGTTGTCTTCCAGTCCCAACACAGTGCCTTTGGATTAATTTTTGCCTTGAGCATGTCTGTGTTCAAATGCAAATAAGTTTCCCTGCAAGGATAACAAAGTATTCTCCCTTAAAAATTTAGCGTATGTCATTTAATCATGTCACAGAAAAAAGCAGAGTCTAAATCATCTCTTCCTAACTGGAATTCACAGATGTAAAATGAGAATATGTGAGACAGATGTATGGATGTGTTTAGGTATGAACACCCTATCTTGAAACTCCATTCATGATTTTGAGTTTATCTACATTTTTCTGAGTAGATGATCTATCGTTTTCATAAGATTCTTGAAGAGGTGTATGATAGCTCCCAAATTTAAAACTAATTACATAGGCTAGTGTTATGCACTGGATCCAAGACCATCTAGGCCTTCTTGAAATCAGGGGGCTCTTGAAACACACCTGTCCCTCTTTCCCAACACTCGCCCTCATGAATTGCCTTTCATCCACTTGCCTGATCTTACCAAGGCCTCTATTCCCGCGTACGTCAGCCACCACGGCCCCTGACGCCAGCTCACCCTGCATCTCCCACACTGTAATCCCTATAAGACTCTGGATCTGCTTTATGCTTTCTTCTCCCACCCCCTCCTCGATTCTTGATCCCTTCCACTATGCTTTCTGGAAATCAGGGTCCATTATCAGCAAAATGCTCTATTTCCTCTATTTTCTGAATGTTTTCTCCACCCTCTGGCTAAAGGCCCAACTCTCCCCCAAGCCCCAGGACCCTGCTTTCCTGAAGGCCCTTAAGGGGTGGCTGTTTTACCTTCCACAGTTCTTCTGCCTCTGAACCTGGAGGAGGGGGAGGCTCGTTTTCCCCCTTTTTCCTTATGGCTGCATTCTGTTTATTTCCTTTCCCTTCTCCCTGAAAACCCATTTTGTATTCCCATCATGAAATCACACCACCCTCTACCTTTCATTGTTATCGTTATCTATCTACTCATGGGTCACCTCTCTCCTTTTCAACAATTTCAGCTCCAATACTATTCTTGTCTTAATTCTCAGTAAATTCAATATACATATAGATGACCCTATCAATACCCTGGTCCCTCTGTTCCTTGAAATTTTTTTTAAAGATTTTATTTATTTATTTGAGAGAGAGAATGAGAGAGAGAGAGCATGAGAGGGGGGAGGGTCAGAGGGAGAAGCAGGCTCCCCGCTGAGCAGGGAGCCCGATGCGGGCCTCGATCCTGAGACTCCAAGATCATGACCTGAGCTGAAGGCAGTCGCTTAACTAACTGAGCCACTCAGGCGCCCTGTTCCTTGAACTTTTTAAATAATCCTGTCCTCTACTTCAGGAAATTATTTCCATGGCCATACCTCCAGCCTTTCTCAAAAGAGTTTCCTCATGCGAGCCACCGAATGCTATGCATGATTTGAGAGAATATGTTCTCAAAACTTATAAAGATAGTACATAACTAATACCATTCTAGATACATAGGAATGAAGTGAGATATCTGAGGATATTAGAGCTTCATTCTCTTAGGGAACCCAGACTGAGAGAGAAAGTCTGCACCAATGATTATGATTCTTCTTTTTTTTAATTTTTAAAATTTTTAAAATTTAAATTCAATTAATTAACATATAATGTATTATTAGTTTCAGAGGTAGAGGTCAGTGATTCATCAGTCTTATATAATACCCAGTGCTCATTACATCATGCACCCTCCTCAATGTCCATCACCCAGTTACCCCACCCGCCTACCCCTCTCCCCTCCAGCAACCCTCAGTTTGTTTTCTATGATTAAGAGTCTCTTATGGTTTGTCTCCCTTTCTGATTTCATCTTGTTTTATTTTTCCCTCCCTTCCCCTATGATCCTGTTTGGTTTCTTAAATTCCACATATGAGTGAGAGCATATGTTAATTGTCTTTCTCTGATTGACTTATTTCACTTAGCATAATACCCTTTAGTTCCATCCACATCATTGCAAATGGCAAGATTTCATTTTTTTGATGGCTGAGTAGTATTCCATTGTATATATACCACATATATATATATGTATATATCTTCTTTATCCATTCATCTGTCGATGGGCATCTGGGCTCTTTCCATAGTTTGACTATGGTGGATGTTGCTGCTATAAACATTGAGGTGCAAGTGCCCCTTCAGATCACTACATTTGTATCTTTGGGGCAAATACCCCACAGTGCAGTTGCTGGGTCATAGGGTAGCTCTATTTTCAACTTTTTGAGGAACTTCCATACTGTTTTCCAGAGTGGCTGCACCAGCTTGCAGTCCCACCAACAGTGTAGGAGGGTTCCCCTTTCTCAGCATCCTCACCAACATCTGTCACTTCCTGATTTGTTAATTTTAGCCATTCTGACTGGTGTGAGGTGGTATCTCATTGTGGTTTTGATTTGTATATCCCTGATGGCGAGTGATGTTGAGCATTTTTTCATGTGTCTGTCGGCCATTTGTGTCTTCTTTGGAGAAATATCTGCTCATGTCTTCTGTCCATTTCTTGACTTGATTATTTGCTTGGGTGTTGAGTTTAACGAGTTCTTTATAGATTTTCAATATTAGACTTTTATCTGATAAGACATTTGCAATATCTTCTCCCATTCTGTCTACTGTCTTTTGGTTTTGTTGACTGTTTTTTTAGCTGTGCAAAAGCTTTTTATCTTGATAAAGTTCTAATAGTTCATTTTTGCCTTTGTTTCCCTTGCCTTTGGAGATGTGTCTGGCAAGAAGTTGTTGTGGCCAAGGTCACAGAAGTTGTTGCCTGTGTTCTCCTCAAGGATTTTGATGGATTCTGTCTCACGTTTAGGTCTTTCATCCATTTTGAGTTTATTTTTGTGTGTGGTGTAAGGAAATGGTCCAGTTTCATTCTTCTGCATGTGGCTGTCCAGTTTTCCCAGCACCGTTTGTTGAGGAGACTGTCTTTGTTCCACTGGATGTTCTATCTTTGTCGAAGATTAGTTGACCATAAGTTGAAGTTCCATTTCTGGGTTCTGTATTCTGTTCCAATGATCTATTTTTGTACCATACCGTCTTGATGATTACAGCTTTGTAATAGAGCTTGAAGTCTGGAATTGTGATACCACCAGCTTTGGTTTTCTTTTTCAATATCCCTTTGGCTCTTCAGGGTCTTTTCTAATTCCATAAAAATTTTAGGATTATTTGTTCCAGCTCTGTGAAAAAAGTTGATAGCAATCTATAAAAAATCTATGCATTGAATGTATAGATTACTCTAAGTAGCATAGACATTTTAACAATATTTGTTCTTCCAATCCATGAGCATGGAATGTTTTTCCATTTCTTTGAGTCTTCCTCAATTTCTTTCATGAGTGTTCTACGGTTTTTTGAATACAGATCTTTGCCTCTTTGGTTAGGCTTATTCCCAGGTATTTTATGGGTAAATTGGATTGACTTCTTGATTTCTCTTTCTACTGTCTCATTGTTAGCGTATAGAAATGCAACGGATTTCTGTGCTACTTTGCTGAATTCTAGCAAGAGTTCTAGCAATTTTGGGGTGGAGTCTTTTGGCTTTTCCACATACAGTATCATGTCATCTGTGAAAAGTGAGAGTTTGACTTCTTCCTTGTTGATGGATGCCTTTTCTTTTCTTTCTTTCTTTCTTTCTTTCTTTCTTTCTTTCTTTCTTTTTCTTTTTCTTTCTTTCTTTCTTTCTTTCTTTCTTTCTTTCTTTCTTTCTTCCTTCCTTCCTTCCTTCCTTCCTTTCTTCTTTCTTTCTTCTTTCTTTCTTTCTTTTTCTTTCTTTCTTTCTTTCTTTCTTTCTTTCTTTCTTTCTTTCTTTCTGTCTTTCTTCTCTTTCGTCTTTCTTTCTTTTTTTATCTGATTGCTGAGGCTAGGACTTCTAGTACTATGTTGAACAACAGTGGTGATAGTGGAAATCGCTGCCATGTTCCTGACTTCAGGGGAAAACTCTCAGTGTTTCCCCATTGAGAATGATGTTTGAGGTGGGCTTTTCATATATGGCTTTTGTGATATTGAGTTATGTTCCCTTTTTCCATACACTGTGAAGTCTTAATCAAGAAAGGATGCTGTACTTTGTCAAATGCCTTTTCTGCATCTATTGAGAGGGGAATATGGTTCTTGTCCTTTCTTTTATTAATGTAGTGTATCACATTGATTTGTGGGTGTTGAACCACCCTTGCAGCTCAGGAATAAATCCCACTTGGCCGTGGTGAATAATCCTTTTAATGTACTGTTAGATCCTATTGGTTAGTATCTTGGTGAGAATGTTTGTATCCATGTTCATCAGGGATATTGGTCTGTAATTCTCCTTTTTTGTGGGGTCTTTGATTGATTTTGGGATCAAGGTAAGGCTGGCCTCATAGAAAGAGTTTGGAAGTTTTCTTTCTATTGCTATTTTTTGAAACATGTTCAGAAGAATAGGTATTAATTCTTCCTTAAATGTTTGGCATAATTCCCTGGGAAGCCATTTGGCCCTGGACTCTTGTTTGTTGGGAGATTTTTGAACTTTTTTTTTAAAGATTTATTTATTTGAGAGAGCGAGAATGAGAGAGAGAGAGTACATGAGAGGGGGGAGGGTTGGAGGGAGAAGCAGGCTCCTTGCCGAGCAGGGAGCCCGATGCGGGACTTGATCCCGGGGCTCCGGGATCATGACCTGAGCTGAAGGCAGTCACTTAACCAACTGAGGCACCCAGGCGCCGTGTTGGGAGATTTTTGGTTATTGCTTCAATTTCCTTGCTGGTTATGGGTCTGTTCAGGTTTTCTATTTCTTCCTGTTTCAGTTTGGGTTGTTTGTACATCTCTAGGAATGCATCCATTTCTTCCAGATTGCCTAATTTGTTGGCATATAGTTGCTTATAATATATTCTTATAATTGTTTGTATTTCTTCAGTGTTGGTTGTGATCTCTCCTCTTTCATACATGATTTTATTTATTTGGGTTCTCTTTTCTTCTTGATAAGTCTGGCCAGGGATTTATCAATCTTATTAATTCTTTCAAAGAATCCACTCCTAGTTTCATTGATCTGTTCTACTGTTCTTTTGGTTTGTATTTCATTGATTTCTGCTCTAATCTTTATTAATTCTCTTCTCCTACTGGGTTTAGGTTTAATTTGCTGTTCTTTCTCCAGCTCCTTTAGGTGTAGGGTTAGGTTGTGTATTTGAGACCTTTCTTGTTTCTTGAGGCATGTATTGCTATATACTTCCCTCTCAGGACCACCTTTGCTGCATCCCAAAGATTTTGAACAGTTGTGTTTTCATTTTCATTTGTTTCAATGAATTTTTCTAATTCTTCTTTAACTTCCTGGTTGACCCATTCTCTTTAGTAGGATGCTCTTTAGCCTCCATGTATTTGCGTTCTTTCCAAATTTCCTCTTGTGATTGAGTTCAACTTTCAAAGCATTGTGGTCTGAAAATATGCAGAATGATCCCAGTCTTTTGATACCAGTTGAGACCTGATTTGTGACCCAGTATGTGATCTATTCTGGAGAATGTTCCATGTGTACTCGAGAAGAATGTGTATTCTGTTACTTTAGTATGGAATGCTCTGAATACATCTGTGAAGTCCATCTGGTCCAGTGTGTCATTTAAAGCCCTTGTTTCCTTGTTGATCTTCTGCTTAGATAGATGATCTGTCCATTGCAGTGACTAAGGTGTTAAAGTCCCCTACTATTATTGTATTATTATAAATGTATTCCTTTAATTTTATTATTAATTGGTTTATATAATTGGCTGCTCCCATGTTAGGGGCATAAATATTTACAATTTTTAGATCTTCTTATTGAATAGACCCTTTAATTATGATATAGTGTCCTTCCTCATTTCTTATTATAATCTTTGGTTTAAAATCTAATTTCTGCTATATAAAGATTGTTACTCCAGCTTTCTTTTGATGTCCAATAGCATGATAAATTGTTTTCCACCCCCTCACTTTCAATCTGGAGATGCCTTTGAGTCTGAAATGAGTCTCTTGTAGATAGCTATATTGATAGGTCTTGCTTTTTTATCCAATCTGATACCCTATGTCTTTTGATTGGGTATTTAGCCCATTTACATTCAGAGTAACTATTGAAAAATATGAATTTAGTGCCATTGTATTACCTATAAAGTCACTGTTTCTGTATATTGTCTCTGTTCCTTTCTGGTCTATGTTACTTTTGGGCTTTCTCTTTGCTTAAAGGATCCCCTTTAATAATTCTTGCAGGGCTGGTTTAGTGATCACAAATTCTTTTAGTTTCTATTTGTCCTGGAAGCTTTTTATCTCTAGGGCATTTCACTTTGGTAGGGAGATGGTGATTCTTTATAATCCTTATTTCAGGCATTCATTCTATCTCTCACAACAACATTCTATCTTTTCAGCATATTCCCATCTCCCTATGTCAATATCCTTAACTTATTGGCAACTACAAAGTCCCTTTTATCATATAAAGGTAACATATTCACAGGTTCTGGAAATTAGAAGGTGAGTCTTTGAGGGCGCCTGGGTGCCTCAGTTGGTTAAGTCTTTGACTGTTGATTTTGATTCAGGTCATGATCTCAGGGTCATTGGGATTGAGCCCAGAGTTGGGCCCCTTTGCTCAGCACAGAGTCTGCTTTTCCCTCCCCCTTTGCTCCCTGCCCCCCAGCTTTCTCTCTCTCTTTCTCTCTCAAATCAATCAATCAATAAAATCTTTTTAAAAAAAGTGAATCTTTGGGGGCCATTATTCTGTCTACACATAGCCCGATTTCAACAATTGTTACCAAGATTATAGATGGTGATATGTTCTTTCAGCCTGAGGCACAAAATATCTGTTCATCCCTCTTTTGATGATGCTCAATGTTTATTAATGAATCCACTAATTCACTGATGGTTGCAAAATAGTGATTTTCAGATTTTTCACTTCATTTTGACAGTTGGAATAATCTATGAAGAGACACTTCACTTCATCTATGATTTGGTTTCCCATCAATTTACAGTTTGTATAGGAAAGTATAGGAAAGAAAGGGTAAATGGTTGATACTCTGCCTTTGTTTACCAGTTTTCAAGAAGATGAACTTATTTCTTAATATTCTTCAAAGGCTAACATTTTTGTACTATTATGGGCTTATAAATTTAATCCATTTAATCCATTCCAACTATTATCTTCTTTTGAAGCACAAATTGTCCCCTCTTTGTCCAGTGTAAGCTTATTCAAGTTAGTACCTGGATCCTTTAGACAAATGGTAGTAGTTTTTGGTAGTTTCCTTGCTATCACCTATGAAAAGATGTTTTAGGATCATTCTCCAAATCAGCCACTATCCAAAAATGCCTGGTTTCTTTTAGTGAGAAATGGTATTTCAGGATCACAATCTGTGCACCAAGAGATGTTCATTGCTACTGGGTTTGTTATTTTTCTATCCTTTTTAGTGGACAGAGTTAGAAAATAGGAAAAATTTAAAAAATGAAATACTTCATTTGTTCATTCTGACATTCCAATTAAAATTTAAGCTATAGGGTTTTTACTGTTTAATACAGAGAATTCCACTTCTCAAGGCCTAGAGAATGATAGAGCATCCTGTGAAGTACTCATCTGCCTCATCCCATGTTCCCCACACAAAAATCCAGAATAAAAACATCAATACTACACTCATCAATAAAATTACTGAAAACAGTTATCTTTTCTTGCACTTTTTGTCCAATTTCCTCCCTCTCATATTTTTATAATTATAGTATAGTTGTAAAAGCATATAGCCATTAGACAGTGTCTTCTTCTTAGCCTTCATTTAATCTTAATTATTCAAGTTACTACATATTGTTTATCACTAGTCATTATGTCCATGTCTCAAGTCATCCTCATTGTGTTGAGCTTGCTATCTAGATGACGCTTCAAGATCTCTTAAAAACAATTTCCACATATTTATAATGCATTGTACAATTTATACCTGAAAGTCAGTTCAGCTGGATAAAACATTCACATTTCTTTCTTTGAATGTATTAAATATGTTACTCTATTTTCTTCTGGTAGAGAACATCACTGTTAGAAGTCTAATGATGGTCTAATTTCCCTTATAAGTCACTTATTCTGTCTGACTAGATGTCCAAAGCACCTTCTATTTTTCATCCTTAAATTGTAACTACATCCTGGTAATTGTACAAGAATATGTCTTATTGATCATTCTGGGTTGATATCAGGTGCATAATGGGCTTGTTCAATACATACTTTCATCTATTTTTGAGTTTTCTTGAATCCTAATTTTTAGTATTTCTTTATTTTCATTTTCTTCTTCAGAGATTTCAATTATCCTTTTTGTTTTGTTTTTTTGCTTATTGTCAATATTTCTCACTTTCTCTTGAATTTTTTTAATCCCTTCATTTTTTTTTTTATTTTTAAATACTTTCTTCTATTCATCTTCTGTTTCTCTTCAGGTATTATTTATTGTCCTTATTTCCTCTTGTATTCTTTTTAATAAACTGATAAAACCATTAGTCTAACAGTCTGAAATGATTATTTCTTTTATTTCTAATTCTTTATTGAGTTATGTCACTTCAATTCAGAATTTTTGTAATTTTAATTTATGCTGTTCTTTTATGTCTTATGTTGGTTACTTAGTCTTTTAGTTTGTTTCAAAATAGTAGGTACAGATTTTATCTGTTTGGTCAGCATGACTTCCTGGCAGGCCCACATGGATGTTATTCTGTTCCTTCTTATTTATCTCCTAATAGCTCAGTTTGGGATTTGATTTTGATTGTTTTCTGTTGCTCACTTTTGAGAAACTAACTTTTTGAAGTTTTAAAGGAATTTCTGGAACAAAATAACACTTTGAACTTCTTAAAATATCCTCTTTTTGTTGTTGATGTTGTCATATAGTATTTAAAAATAGAGCAGCTTTCTTTCTGAGATTTCCTGGTTCTGTTCTCTCTTCCTACTTTTATCTAGATCTCCTTCTTTTTTTTTTTTTTTTTGTCTTTATGTCCCTAACTTGCTCAATTTTAATTTCCATCCTAGCAGTTTTCCTCACTACATGGTCTATCCATGGAAGGGAGCCCTGGTGTGTCTGTCTGGGACATTCATAGGGACACTGATGCTCCAGACCCTCTATACCTTACTGAGGGGGTCCTTGTACTCACCCACTATTATATTGGGCACAATCTCTCACAGTTTTAGGAGTTTTCTCAAATTTGTTGGTCAGGAGCTCCTGTAAATATTTGTTGGCTATTTTGGACTTCTATCTTCAGATCCATCTGATGCTCCCCTCGGCTTCCTCCCTCACAGATTATGCTATATGAAATGCTGGTGACTGTTGGTGGTTCATCTCCACCTGCTGGCATTTTAGCATTCATGGAGACACCACATCATCTAGATTTGTTGTGAATTTTGTCATGATTGTTTATTTTACTATTAGTTGCTTTGTCTTTATTATGTGGTGATTCAGAGAGATTGAAAACAACACCATCACCACCATCTTTCCAGAATGCTACATCTCCTCTCTCTCTCTGAGAGAAAGAGAAATTTATTTATTAAAAAACAATAAATGTGCATTTATTTATTAAAATTTTATTTTAATGTTTTAATTAAAAATAAAATCCTACTAATTAAATATTTATTTCTGAAATGTACTAAAATGTTTTATTTTTATTTATTAAAATTATAGACATATTATTTTAATAAACTTTTCATTTTGAATAATTTTAAATGTACAGAAATACAACAAAGATAGGGCAGAGAGCTCCCATATACCTCTTACTTGGGTCTACTTTCCCTTAATGTAATCATTTCACATTACTGTGGTATATTTGTCAAAACTAAGCAAACACCATTGTGCATTACTCTTAATCAAACTCTAGATTTCACCAGGTTTTCCACTGATGACCTTTTTTTTCTGTTCCAAGATCCAATCCAGGATACCACATTGTATTTACTTGTCATGTAGAGTTTTTTACTTGTCATGTTTTCTTGTTCTCCTCTGATCTATGATAGTTCTTCAGCCCCTCATTATTTTTCATGTCCTTAACAGTTTTGTAAGAGCTGGTCAGAGATTTTTGTGGATAGTGGTTCAGTTTGTGTTTGTCTTATGTTTTTCTCATTAGTAGATTGGTTTTTTGGCAAAAACACCACAGAGGTGGAGTGTCCTTCTTACCACATCATATTCGGGGGTACATGATAGCAACATGACATTAATGGTAGTGTTCTCTTTGATCACATGGTTAAGCTTCCATACCTTAATCATTTGTTGAATTATTAAATGAAAATTTTCCTCCCACTCTTCTTCACACAACTTCAGAACATCATCTATTCAATAGTTTCATTGATCTCCTTTAAGATATTAAGGACTACAATTTTCTTCCTCGGGACCTAGGCATAGGTATTTTAAATATTCAGAGTTTTAACTCCCTATCCAGAGAAAAATAGGCACCTCCATGCCTGGCATGGTATGGTGATGTGTGGAACATATCAAATGCAACTCCAGGAAGGCCTTACTTTTTGATAACCTTCAATTCATGGTAATAAAATTCATCTGAGGAGTTTTCAGACATTATAAATTGTAAAATTAAGAGCATATACTGTGAAGCTCTTACTTTTTCCTGACCCATCAAGTTCAATTTAGGCATATATGATTTACTGCTAGAAATGTCTTTCTTCTTCCTTTAAAATAAAAAGAAACTGGGACTTTTTAAATACATGACTACAGTTAGTTCATCAACTTAAAAACCCTAGAAAGTGGAAAAGTAATGTCAGTCACCTGTACTCACCCACTTTAAAAGCATAATAATTAACAAGTACAATAAAAAGCAGCAACTTTGCTAGTGGAGTCAAAAATCAGATACCGTTTGGGATGATAATGTTTGCATTAAGCCTGCTTGTGTTTTTGTGGGTTTAAAAATGGTAATCTGTAATAACAAACCATAGATTTTTTATGGAACTCCAAAGATGAAAGAATACTTTTATATTTGTTGTTGCATTTTATCCTCACATATGCCTTGTGAGGTGTGGGCTCTTTTTTTTTTTAAGATTTCATTTATTTATTTGAGAGAGAGAGAGAGAGAGCATGAGGCGGGGGCAGAGGGAGAGGGAGAAGTAGACTCCCCACTCTGCAAGGAGCCCTATGGGGGCTCAATCCCAGGACCCTGAGATCATGACCTGAGCCGAAGGTAGACGCTTAACCAGCTGAGCCACACTGGCGCCCCAAGGCATATACACGCTTTACAAAAAAGGAAACTGAGGTTCAGAAAACTTAAGAATGGTACCCGAGATCAAATATATTACAAGTGATGCCCATGCTGGATCAATAAATTGCTCTTTCTTCCCATCTAAGACTGATACTGTGTTTTTGCTTTCATAAATTTAATTTGTTTCCCCTCCTCCAGAGAAAAAACAATTAACTTTTCCAATTACAAGAGGATACCTAATGAAGGGGAAAAGTGAATAGAGATTATATAATAATAATAATAATAATAATATCTGCTATTTATTTAGCATTTATTGTGTCCCAGACTCTATAGTTAATTCTTAAGCCACCCAGTAACTTAGACACTATTTTTTCCTTTTTAATGAGAAGAAATTGAAGTTCAGGTGGATTCAGTTAATGTAAATGACGCTAACTGCTATAGCACATAAATCTCACCTTAGTGGTTTAAGACAATAAAAGTTCATTTCTTACTCTAGCAGAACCCAAAACAAGCATTCCTAGCTGGTGAATGGCCTTTTGTGTTGTCAGTCAGGGCTGAGGGCTCTGCTACCCTTTAGAAACCTACAGTCTTCTGCTGAATACTTTGTAAGTTCCTGTTAGAAATATTATTCACACAATTAATAAAGGTCTTATAAGTATCCCCAAATTAGATTTCAGTCTGACTCCTTCTGAGTTGTATCAGTTTCAGATTGATGTGCAAGTTAATGCAAGCTTCCTGGGCACAGGAAGTTTTAATGACCCAAATCTGGAAGTGCCATATATTAGTTCAATCCATGGTGTATTTGCCAGAGTTCAGTTATATGGACACTCTTGGCTGCTAGAGAGGCTGGGAGACATAATTAAGGTGTGTGCTCAGTAGGGAGAGGAAATGGGTTTTAGCAGTCAGCCACGTTAAGCAACTTGCCCAAAGTCATGCAGATAATAATTGACGGTCAGAATTTGAATTCAGTTTTGATCCAAAGCCTATGCCTTTTTTCACTATATTATACCCCTTCCAAATAGTTTTTAAAAGAAATTTCGTTTTATTATTTTCAGGGATAGCTCACATTTTCTGTGAAATATCAATTATGCATATAAATAATGCCACTTGTAAGAAGCCATATTTGGCTAAATCATTAAGCCATACCCCCCTTATCCCCAAGTACCTTCTCTAGTCTCCACGTTGTCCCTTACCCATGGTTATATCTGGGAGTCTCATATTTATGAGTGCCATACACTCATGAACACATCCTCAGTACCTCCAAATGGCAGCCACCTTGTTCTCTCCAGAATCACCAATGATGTGAAATCATGGGTGCTTCATGAGGAAGGGAGAATTTTCTCCTTACCATTCCTTCCATTTCATCACCTAATGAACCATCTAAGGAGATCAAAGCCAGATGCCTCGTGGAGTCACTACTGCAAAGAGCATTTTCAGGTTCCTTCTACCACCTTGCCCTCCTCCGTTTTTAGATAATATCCATTAAAGTGCCAGAGAAGTAGATTCTTAAAGACACATGTCTCTGTCCTCCCCGTCACCCACTGTTCCACTGTGGATCCTGTCCAACTAAGATCCCCAAAGAGTCAACCCAGATAAATGAATTGGTAGATCCTTCCCATCAGCCCAGCTCATGTGTCCACAGTTGCCAGTCCAAGTAGTGGACTTTGGTTAGCATTAAGCCGGGTTTCCCACTATCTAAGGACACATTATACTAGAATCCAGATAAATAAGTGTTCTTAGGAGACTTATTTTGATAAACTAACAGGAATAGCTTGTTTGAAAAAGAGGGAATGCTTTTTAATTGGTATATCAATCATTTGAAATTGGAATCTTGAATTACTTAAAACTATTTTCCTCTTATAAGCATTTTACACATTCTCCCTGAAACTCTGTTTATACAATTAATAAAGGCTTTATAGGTAATCCAAAAATGGGTTTCACTGTGGCTCCCTCTGAGTTATGTCAATTTCCAGACTGGTGTTCAAATAATGCAAGTTTTCTGGATACCCTATATTTCAGTTTTCATACATATGAACACAGAAGTATATAGAGTCACATATAAAAATACTCACCAAGAGTCATGAGGCACTACACAGTAGTGGGAAATCCAAGTCTTAGGTTCCCCATAGATTCATTGTCTATGTTTATGCATTAAATGAATAGACCTTCAATTGGCTAATCTATTAATTCCAGCCATTCAATGATCAATGAAGATTGCTGAATGAATGAGTGATCTGTGATGGTGATCAATATTCATCATGAAGATAGCTGAAATGGACACCAGCCACATATTGATGTGGCCTAAATCAGACAGAGTATATTGAAAACCCATGCAAGCCGAGTCCTGGGCAGAGCGTTTGAGGTAACATTTCTTCCTTTTAGGCCATTGTGGAATCTCCCTCCCAAACTGATATATATCCTGCTGTGTGAGGACACAACCTGGACCTGTTCTCTTAAATCCTAGATCATTTTATCTCCCACTTCCCTTTCAGTAAAATATTCTTGCCCCAACATCTTAAGGCCTACATCTGACTTCCAAGGTAAGTTTCCTGATCTCCTGATGTATTTTTTTATTCTTTTGAGTACTGTTTTCATCAATTGTTTTATACCTATCTTGCCTTAATTCAAAAAAGGGTTTGATGATTGAGGATACACATCTCATTTATCTCAAACTGAAGAAGTGGGAATCTGCAGCATCTCAGTGGTAGGGGACATCATACATTTGCGTAGATGGTCCCTATTGGTGCAGCCAAATCACCACATTGTAGGCCCCATCTCTCAGTGCAATCCACGGAAAGATCTAGCTCTGGTCCAAAGTTTACAAGTTGTTTCCCGCACCAACTCCCACCCCAATCTGAGAAAACTAGACTTAATGATACTTAGATCTACATCCTGGAGGAGATTATAGAGAATATCTGGGAACGTGTGGAGTTTCTTGGAAATAGCTAGCTCAGAACCATTGAAGTGTCACCTTGGCCCTGAGAGAGGATCACTGTGGGTCTTGTCCTAACCACCCCCCCTCCAGAAAATTCACGATTTCTCTTAATAAAAGGTTAAGAATTCAGGAGTGCCAGAGTCCCTGGATTAGGCCTCAACCCAAACTGACATGGAAATTATGAAAAGGCCAGATACTTGTGAAATACAGGGTACCTGAGAAATTTGTTCCTCCTTTTTTTCCATAGAGCCAACACGGTTTTGTCCCTCACTTCTGAAGCCATCATATTCTGACTGGCCTTAGCAACTAGGGTAGAGTCAAATAAAACTAGAGGGGCAGGAGTTGGGATTTCCGGCAGCAGGGCTGGGTTTGTAAAAGCTCAGGAAGAAGGTGGAGGAGGTTGGCCTCATGGAAAGAAATGATGACTGCGGCAAATCCCAACCAGCTAACTTGGCCAGCAACCTGAAAGGGGTGGGGCGCAGGCCCCCGGAGGCTCCATGATTGTCCTGTGCCCTGGTGGGGGGTGGGGGGTGGCTCTCCCTCTGCCCGTCATCGCTTCAAAGTCCCTCTCTTGGCAGACAAGATCTCTGACAAGAAGAGGCCCCTCGGGTTCTTCCGGCCCTCAGAATGGCGGAGGTTGGCTAGTCAAGTATGTTTTTAAACTAGTTGCCATGGAAATATGTTTTAAAGATAGCTAATACTACCAGGGGAATCTGACTGGCAGCGATAGCAAATCGGGCTCTGATTTAACCGCCTAATACAGTCTGTTGAGCAATTTCAGAACAAGCATGTGTGGAACACAGAGGTTTCACGGATCTCGCCGGGTTTGCTCGAGAGGGTGGAGCAAGCAGTCTGCGTGACAAACGCCGTCAATTGCCAGTCATTCTGGGTGCGATTTTGACACCGGAGGGTTCCGGGTGCCGTTGCTTCTGCTCCTCCTCCTCCTCCCATGCCCTGTGCTTTTGCCATTGCGTCATGCTTTAGCGCTTCCACCAGAGAGCGGAGAGGATATAAAACTCCAATCAGCCTCTTAGCGGGCTTTCATGAAAGATCTGCTGAGGGAAGAAACTCTAATCATTGGCTGAGATGAGGTTTGCAGATGATCTATGGATTTCACCTATGATTTCTGTGTGAGCAAGCTGATCATTTGGCATTGGCTGCATGTGGCTTAGTTGGAAACAGCAGCTTTGATGAAAACCCCTTGTAAATATGCACGTCGGTTTCTGTCTATACTGTAATAAGTGAATAATCGGCTAGAAACCCTGATTTTTAAAATAAATCTGTGCAGAAAGGCTGGACATTCGGGCCTTAGAATGTTTGTTGTGACATAGATCATCAGTCTGACTATATAGATTGTTGAAATTTACCTAACTGCCAGATTATTAGCAAAACCATGCATAAATAGATTTAACAAACAAATAAGAAACCGGAATGGGGAAACTTCTGAGCTTCTGCTACCAGATATATATTGTCATATGTAGATGATGATCTATATAATCTATATATGCATATATATGGACACACACATATATGGATGGCAGGGCTTTTTCATTACTTTGCTTATTGTCTCTCATCCGTAAAATGCAGATTATCTTTCTAGAGCACAGTATTGTAACAATGCAAGATGAGTTAATATTTGCAGAGTACTTTGAAAATGGACATCTTCCTTTTGATGCTGTTATTTCTACCCCTCCCCTTTCTTTTGAGCGTGATCATGGCTAATGTATCTCTTGAGAAGCAGACGTCTGTACCCAACATGCTGTGCACTCTCTGATGATTCATTTTTCCAACAGAAATGATTCTTGTTCCTTTCTTTTCTGGATAAAATACAAATTAGAGACCTCTGGGGAGATTCCTTACTTCAATTAAGAATCACCTGAATAAGGTATCCTTCAGCTGTTCCTTTAGAGAAACTTAAAAAAATTTTTTTGAATAATTTATTTAAATACATTAAAATGAAATAACGCTTAAAATTCAATTCTTCAGTTGCACTGGCCACATTTCAAGTGCTCAAAGACCAGATGTGGCTGGTGGCTACCATATATGGGGCAGTGCAGCCTTCTATGTCCTTTATGAGAAATTTAAGATAATTATTTTTAATATAATAGGATATAAAAGCTCTATTGATATGGTTTCAGATTCTAGGGGCACCTGGGTGGCTCAGCCGGTTAAGCATCTGCCTTCGGCTCAGGTCATGATCCCAGGGTCCTGGGATCGCGTCCCGCATCGGGCTCCCTGCTCAGCGGGGAGTTGGCTTCTCCCTCTGCCTCTGCCCCTCCTCTCCTTGTACTCTCGCTCTCAACTAAATAAATAAAATCTTTTTTAAAAAAAAGGTTTCAGATTCTACTTTGCAACTTAACCTTTAGGAAATCACTTTGTTGAGTTTGGGTTCAGTGGACAGGATGTGCACAGTTATCTGAAAGGGCTATTAAAACACTCCTCCTTTTTCCAGCTACATACCTGAGGCTGAGACTTTTTCTTTTTTCTTTTCAATTGTTTTTATTGTGGTAAAATACACATAAAGTTTATCATCTCAGCTACCTTTAAGTGTACAAGTTCAGTGTTACTAAAAGTGGCATTTAAAGTTGGGCTTTGCCCAGCTTCTGACAACCAAGGATCACTGAACGGTAGGGTGAGCCTTTGGAGTTCTTTTTTTTTTTTTTAAGATTTTATTTATTTAACAGAGAGAGAAAGAGACACAGCGAGAGAGGGAACACAAGCAGGGGGGGTAGGAGAGGGAGAAGCAGGCTTCCCGCGGAGCAGGGAGCCCGATGCGGGGCTCGATCCCAGGACCCCAGGATCATGACCTGAGCTGAAGTCAGACGCCCAACGACTGAGCCACCCAGGCACCCCAAGCCTTTGTAGTTCTGCTGCCTGGCCCAGCAATGCCTTTTCCTTTCTTGCTCTGGGGAAGCCCCACCCCCACCCCCACCGCCAGCGCACACACCTGTTCTCACACTGTGTTTGCATGCAGCCACAGAGCATACACCATAAGATATCCAAAGATGCCTTTGGTAGCCTTACTGTGAGCCATGGGGTGGGGGACCCTGGGAGTCTGCTTGCTGCAGGTGACAAGATCAGCTGCCACTGGAACCAGTGGTGAAAACATCAATTTTAAAAGTTTGCAGAAATCAGGTAAGTCATTAATTAAATCTCCACAGCAGATAAAGTAACTTCAATGCTCTTGAGAATGAATCTTTGCTCTCCTTTAAGTTCATTAAACTATTTAAAATTTCAACAGACACTACTTTAGGAATCACATTTTCAACCTGTCTGCAAAGATTTAACGGTTTCACTATTTTATTGACACAAGTTTCAGCACTCCACGTGTAACTCTTGATGTTTCTGCATTAATCAATATGATGAAGGAAGCTCTAGATTCACAGTCTTGTTTATGACTTGACACTTTCCTTGGGTTCTTTACAACTATATTGCATATCTATTTCTGGAGGTCTCTATACCTACATAGAGATATACGCTCTTGATAAAGAAAAAAATACATACCTCTGGGGAGATTCCTTACTTCAATTATAATCACCTGAATAAAGTATCCTTCAGCTGTTCCTTTAGAGAAACTTAAAAAAATTTTTTTGAATAATTTATTTATTGCATTTATTGCATTCCTAAAATGCATTGCAGCAGGGGGAAAAAAAGTGATCAGATTGTTTAAATTTAGTTCTTTTTACTGCAATTTGTGTGACGAGTTAATTATTGTTTGTTTAAATACGGTCATATCCCTGGCATTGATGTCTCAGGAACATGGAAGTGTTAAGTAAGCTTGGCTTTCTGGTATTAAAATTCGTAATTTTAAAAGTCACATACATTTGCTGAAAAAAAAAGTATTTGCATTTATCACCAAAATAAATAGCTCTGGATAAAGACATTCAACCAGAAACAGAATGAATGGTGTTGCTAAATTTTTATACTTGTTGCAAATATTAGCATCTGGTCTTGACTTATTGGAGATACGATTTATTTTTATGCTTCATTCAATATAACTTACTAAAATATTTATTGAGCACCTACTTTGTGCTTGGCACTGTTACATGGTGGTTAATTGAAGAAATATTAATCCATCTGTGAAGGGGCCAAAAACTCACAGAAGAATATAACAGGTGCTTGGTTAATGTCATTTGAAACTGAACACTAGGAGAATGGGCAAACTCCAAATGAATGACACCAAAAGCTAAAGTTAGCCCCTCCCCCCACCTCAAAAGAGTAATGCCACTTACTTTGCTTAGCAAATAATAATTCTTTGTTTTGTTAATGTCTGCCCTGAGCCCTCTCGCTGAGCTTTGATTTTACAGATGAGAACCTTTGCTTCTTGTGAGCCTTAAGTTCCTGTAAAATCTGATTATTACATTCCACTCCTGGCCAACCTACACTCAGTGGATCCTGGATCTCGCTGCAATACAGCCTTGAACCCTCCATCCAGCAATCGAGGCTCTCCTCCTTCTGACCCCAATCTTCTTTTCAGCCTCTTCTCTCACTAATCACCTTCCTGTACTTTATACTCTGGCCAATTTAGGCTACTTGCTTCTCCCCGGCCCCCAAACAGGTGCCCATCACTTGCTGAAATTGTCCCCTCAACATAGAATGCTCTGCCTCTTCATCCTTGTCTGTGAAAATCCTATCCATCCTCTAAGAAAGACCCAGATCTTGCCCCCAGCAATACTTGCTGGTCTGAGTTTTGACAGGGCTTGGTTTGTCTATGTTCCTGCTCTATATTCCCTAGTCTATAATGTTTTATTATTTGAGTACTTGTCTTAATTTTGTATTAAATTGTAAACTTTTAGGTGGGATAAATGCCTGTATGTCATTCATCTCTGGATCCCCTGTTGAACTCCATACCAAGGTACTTGGTAGATATTCAGTGAATGAATGAGTGAATGTAGAACCTTCACCTTCAGCCCTATGTTTATAGTTTGGAAATGACAGACATAGTATATATTCAAGTCCACCATCATGCCTTGCCTCCCTGCATCCGTGCAAAAGTGTTCCTGTACTGATTTTTAGGAGAACATTGAACTATCTAGGTTACTTCAGACAATAAATAATAGCGGCCGATTATATGCCTTCCTGGGAGATCCTTATTTATGTCAACACGTCAAGGGATTTTGGCCTCCAGGTGTCACAGATGGAGTGACATGTCATCTTTGCTTTATGAAACATGACAGTGGAGTGGTCAAGTGCACACCAGCTCCCAGAGAGAGAGAGATCGATCACCTTCTCAGCCGCATACTCACCCCTGTAAACCTGCAGAGGAACTCTGTCTGTGGGCTTCTCAAACTCCTTCTGCTCTCCATGATGGAGAGAATTGGGCAGTTACTGGGCCAGCTTTAGTCAAAAATAGGGAAGCAAAAGTGTGTCTTTCATCCTTCTTTTTGGTATCTCTCTGCTCCCCTTCAGCATCTTACTTCTGAGGCTATGTCTAATTCATAACAAGGTGTTGGGGATAGAAATTAACCTAGTATACTACCCTTCCCAACAGTACTTGCAGTATTTAAAAAGGAGGTATGGAAAAGACAATACTTCCTGGAAAGCAGGTCTCTGTCAGGATAGAATTTCAATTTCGGGATCTCTTGTGGACATGTCAGTATAATTTAGTGATTACACGTGACCTAGGAGAATACCTACCAAGTCAGTTTCTTTATTTGTGAAATGGTGGCACTAATAGTACCTTCTCAAGATTATTCAGAGGATTAAATGAGAGGTTCCTTCTGTTAGGAACTGGGAAGAGTCAGAGTTTACTGTAATCTGAGGAATTATCCTGCCACTGTTTCACAGATGCTGGTAGAAGACGTGAGACTCTGGGGTCAGAGACAAAGGATCTTATGACTCATAGCAAAAGCAGTCGCCAGAGTAGTAGCATTCTCTTATGCTGGTTTCCAAACCCCGTTTCCACAGGGCAACACAAAAACCCTTGTGCACAGATGGTGGGCTGTCTTCCAGAAGAACTCTGAGTTTAGGGAGCCTGAATCTTTTAGGATGGGCAGTAGCATGCTCAGTAGTTGTTTCAGAGGGAGGAGACCTTATGGTTATGATGTTGCATGGTAAGCATGGATGCTTCTTGCTCTGGAGGGAGACCATATACCCATGTTCCAGAGCTGTTTGCTAGACAAAAACCTTGAAAAAAAAATCCAGAACAAAGACAGTCAGTGCCTCTGCTTGCAAGACATGTAGCAATATGAGTGTCCCAAGGAGACTTGACTCCCAACTTGTAAAGCATTTTTAATAGCATCTGGCACAGAATTAGTATCCAGAAACTGTGATTACTGCTGTTATTAGGTCGCAAAGGGGATTGTACTTCATTAAAAGATGACTTCATTCAGTTACTGATGAAATAAAAGGAAAATGCAAACAAATCATCATGCATCCCACATGTTTTAAAAATCCAAATAGATGTTATTCATTCATAGATGTTCAAACCAACCAGAAACTTTGAGGGGAGGCTTTGTTTTTCCTGCCACTACGTTTGGTGTAGGCACTAATTCTGCACATGTAGTACACTTGCTGCATGCTTTCTGGGAGGGAATAAATTGGGGGCACTGCCCATTCACTGGAGAGTTTGATCTGTCCATCTCTGAGGTACTGCTGACTGCGTCAGTATGCACAGTCATGGCTTACTCTTTTTTTTTTTTTTGCAGACTGGATGTGGTGTGGTCCATTTCCTTCTAAAAATAAATATGCAACTGGACTTTTTGTCTTCAAAATGCCATTGGGTTTTTCCATTAAGTTGAAATGACAAAGGATGATTTTAAATGGAAAAGGAAGCATTGGTTCAACAACTTGATGAGCTCTGAGAGGCAAGTTCGATCAAATCAAGACAGAGCTGAGGGTCACACTTGCCTTAGGAGTGCCCACTCTTCTGTCTCTGGAATAATCCTTCCCTCCAGAAAGAAGCCTGTTTTTCTCTGAATGACCAGCTCTCTTATCTCCAGGAAAAATGAAAATGATTAACTTACACTAATCTCATTTATCCCTAGCATCTGGTATTATGTGTTGCATGTAATACAGGCTCAATAAAAATTTTAATTTTTTTAAAGATTATTTATTTTGGAGACAGAGAGAGTGCATGTGCAGGTGTGCATGCAGAGGGGAGGGGCAGAGGGAGAGGGAGAGAATCCCAAGCAGACTCCCCATTCAGCGCAGGGCCACAGGCCTGGCTCCATCTCAGGACCCTGAGATCATGACCTCATCCAAAATCAAGAGTTGGACGCCCAGCTGGCTGAGCCACCCAGGTGCCCCAGATTTCTTAATTTTTGACTAAGAAGTGGGGGATCCCATGTACTCTGCCTCCCAGGCAATGTTTTGAAATTTTACAAAAATGGCACCTCTTAGATGAAAGAGGAGAGTCTATGAGAATGAATCTCTGTGACATTTCAAGACAAATGAGAAAGCCTAATCTGAGACATGGTTGGGGATGGATTGGCATTCCTGATGTTCTTCAAACCCCGTGATAAGAACTTGTCCTGTTTACATCAGGAGATCGTCTAGAGCTGGTGGTTCTCAAATGTAATGTACATATGAATCGCTTGGGGATCCTGTAAAATGCGCATTCTGTTTCAGCAGATGTGGGTGGGGGCTGAGTTCCTGTATTTCAAGTTCCCAGGTGACCTTGAGGCTGCTGGTCCACTGATCAGAGTTTGAGCATCCCAGATTTAGAAAACTTTGCTAAGGAGGCTTGAGGTAGAGGAGGGGAAGTAAGGTTTCTTGTGGCTACTCGGCTTTCAGACAGAAGGCACTCGGCAGGCTTCACCTGGCCCCAAGAGTCTCTCCCAAGAGGGCTCGAGCCCCAGTGCTTACCCGAATGCTCTTGCACACCCTCCCAACTGATTTCAGAAAAGCGGGTCAGCATAAGCAGTGGGGTGGGGAGGGGGCTGAAAAGAACCCTAGACACACTGCTTCTGTGTTCCAGCACATTGTGGCTGGCACAGCTCAGGGCTCTGAGAGCAGATGGTAGGCGGGCAGCATCCCGTGGCAGAGCCCCAGGCCCTGCTCACAGCCCTCCTTTCCCTCAGCAGCGCTCACACCTCTCTCCTCAGCTCCTCCCCAGGATGAAGAGAGAATCAGCTGACAAGCAGACTGCTGATTATTAACCACATTCCCAAGTCGCCATGTCCACGTCCAGACACCGAGCTGGCAGGAAAGAGCCTTGCTTGAGAGCGACCTGCTGCAGCATCAAACCGAGCCAGCCAGTCCTGTGATGTCAGACTTCGAGATCTTCAGGGACACCTCTGGGCTCACAGGGCAGGAAGCAAAACACCAATATGTTCTCATGCCATTTATAGCCTGCTTCCTAAAGCAAAACAAAGCAAAATAAAATAAAAGTAATGCCTGGTGTAGAGCCTAGAATTATGATGCAGGTCAATTTGAGTCAGTTCAGCAGTTATTTGCTGAGGGGTTTGGGGTAGCTAGCCAGAGTCTGACCAAGGTGGATGGACCCATTTTCTCCTTGGATGCAAGGGCAGAGGTGTCCCCTGGGCCCCGGCCGGCTCACTGCCTCCCCGCCCTCTCTCCATGGCTGTGCTCCCTCAGACATGCTGAGGCGCCACTCCCAAGCTGTGTGAGTGAATTCCCCTCTTCCACTTCTCACCACCCTGTCATCTCCATCCAATTCCTGCAGCTCTTCTGGCAAGCAACCTTGCAATGACGCTTAGTGAGAATGGTAGCGCAATATGCCTTCCGATAGGCTTCACACAGATGTTTCCAGAGGAAGGACTGGAGGCTAGGGGAGAACAGGTCCAGAGTGCAAGTGCCGCCTAATGCATGAAATCAGTCAAACAAGTGGAAGGAGCACTCCGAGGGCCCAGGAGAGGCAAGACCAGCCCGGGGCAGGGGGGGGCGGTGGGTGCGTGAGCAGCTGCTGTCACATGTCTGACCTCAGGGGTACCGGCAGGCAGCCCTGGGTTCAAAGAGCTTTTGAAATAGGGTGACGGTTAGTGGGTGCATGATTTTGGAATTCCTCAGATCATCTGGCGCAGATGAGCGTGCTCTGTCTCAGGGGATAGTGTGCTTGGGCTGACATGCTACTGGAATTAGTGAGGACCAACGCGAAGAGATGTTTTCAATGTCCCCATCCTCTTTACTCCTCCTCTGCTGCCACGTGTCCTGGCTCCTCAGAATTCCAGGGCAGACCGTTTGCCTTCTCTCAGAGCAGACCATCTTCCCAAGCTCCACACTACCTAAAGTTCCAGGGGGACTCTGGGACATCCTGGGACCTGATGTGTGGTGGATACCAGTGAATTACCAAGCTGACAGAGATGCAGCACAATTTATAAGGTTGGGTTTTTATTTTCAAGTTTGTTCCCCCAAGATGCCTGGGAACAAATAGAAAGCTTATCAGGAAGAGGGGGAGAGAATAACAAAGGTGGATGTATGGTACTTATTCCTTCCATTTTACATGGTGGGATCTTTGAATTCTGTTCAGCCTTAGCAGTACTCCAGGATTTGAGTCAGTTCTATATAACGTCTTAGGCTTCATGCAATGGTCCTAGTGGGGTACTCCACAGAGCGTTAAACCATTATGCCCTGGGGTCACCCTGTATGGGACTCACACTGCTTGCATTGGGCTATAGCAGACTTGTCTCAATACACAGGGGAGACTCCATGTGCATGTGTGTGGGAGGTAGTCCTGACTTGGCGGTCTGCTCCCTGGCTGGTAGTCTTACAGTCAAGAGCATGCCTATAGAACTAACTGGATTGAAAGCCATTTCCACCACTTACTCTCTGTGACCTTGAGCCAGTTACCCGACCTCTTTGTGCCTTAGTCTCCTCATTTACCAAGTAAGGATAATAATAATAGGTTGGTATGAGAATGGAATAGGTTAATTCACACAAAGCACTGACTTAGTCTCTCAGTAAAGATTTCTCAAATGATAAATAGTTTCTTACAAAGATTAGTAAGTGTATGTGAAATCATCTAGCTGATTGCCTGCAAATCTTAGGCAGCATATGGGGGAGAGCTATTACCATTACAATGCAGAACCAATAATCATACTTTATTTGAATGGTAATGAACAAGTACACTTCCAAGTGCCCGCTCTCTGTCAGGCCCTCTGGTGGTCTAATGTAATTTACTCATTGTCTTTACTACAAACTGTAACAGTTGGGAAAACTTGGCCTACAGAGGTTGAGTCATTTGTCCAGGGGTGCTGAGCTAATAATTGGGAGAACAAGGATTTATACTTGGGTCTATCAGATCTCAAAGATACATATTCTTACCTCTACACCATAATGATTTTTTTTTTTTTTTTAAGGAAGAATAGAGCTTTTGAACATAAGATTCAAGGCCTGATGTTCACGTCCTGGAAATCTGGTGAATATAGAAGTCTTCCTTTTGTTATTAGGGCCAACTGTAAATGTTTACAAACTGGTCTCAGAAGTCTAGAGAAAAGGCGTGAAATTGACTCAATAGCTGATTTTGAGAGGAATGAAAGCCCGAGCATTGTGTGGAGCGAGCAGAAGAAAGCTGTGGAGCAGAGAGACAGGGTGCTCAGGGCCCATTAGGACTTCAGCGTTCACATTATTACCACATGTCTTGTGACTGTGCACCATAGCACGTCGCACACATACTTCCAGACGTACAGCAGGCTGTCCCTCTCTGGGGATTTCTAGCGTACATGGTGCAGGAAGGTGGATTTCTGCAAACCTAAATCCAGGGCTGCTTGATATTAAAATTGAGATTGAGGTGCAATCAGTACTCCAGGCTTTTATGATTCCATTTTCCATTCACTACCTCCATCAGACTGGGAGCGAGGTTTTATTTTCATCTCTCTGAAGCAAGGAAGAATAGGTAGAGCAGGACTGAAGTGTTCCATCAAGGTCCTCTGATCTTATAAGACCTTGCAATTTCCCATTCAAGCATAAAGTGTAAACAAATTTATAAAAACATGTCTAGATCGGCGGAGCAAGATGGCGGAGGAGTAGGAGACCTAGATTTTGTCTGGTCTCAGGAATTCAGCTGAATAGGGATCAAACCATTCTGAACACCTACGAACTCAACAGGAGATCGAACAGGAGAGTAGCAACAACTCTCTGAACAGAGAAGCGACCACTTACTGGAAGGTAGGACGTGCGGAGAAGTGAATCCGAGGCGATATTCGGGAGGATAAACGGCGGGGGAGGGGCCTCCGCCGGCCGCTTCTGGCAAGTGCTAGAGCCGCGGAGCACAAAATCGGACCTTTTAAAAGTTGGCTCGGCGGAGGGACGTCGCTGCAGTGGCTAAGCGGGGGGTGGAATCCTCCCGGGACAGTGTGGTCTCAGGACCCTTGGGGTCACAGAGAGACCGGGGGTGCCTGAGTGCGGCAGAGCTCCCAGGTGTCGGGGCGGGGAAGCCGGCTGCAGATACGGAGCAGAGTCGCGGGCTCTCAGCTCGGGGTTGCCATAAGCTGTGATCTGCGGCCCAGTCGGGGCACGGCTCCCCCAGCAAGGACCCAACAAGCAGCAGATCCGGGGAGACTCCCCTTCCTTCCCGGGGAGGAGCGGTGCGGGAACGCACTGCAGGGATCTGCTGGGTTTGGAGACTCCGAGCGGGGTCGGGTGCCAGAGATAGCAACGCTCGATCACAGGCCGGGTGAGCATGGAGAGCGGCCGGAGACCGGAGACACGGGAGTGACTGCTTTTCTCTGGGGGCGCACTGAGGAGTGGGGCCCCGAGTTCTCGGCTCCTCCGGGCGGAGACTGGGAGGCCGCCATTTTCGCCCTGGTCCTCCAAAGCTGTACCGAGAGCTTGCAGGGAGCAAAAGCTCCTGAGAGCAAACTGGAGCAGCTTCCTTAGCCCGGACCGACAAGGGCGGGGCAATTCCGCCTCCGGCAAAGACATTTGGAAACCACAGCAACAGGCCCCTCCCCCAGAAGATCAACACAAACAGCCAGCAAGCCAAGACCAAGTTGATCGATCAAGGAGAATAGGAGAACTCCAGCGCTAGGGGAATACTGCACATAGATTCATGGCTTCTTTTTTTTTTTTTTTTTTTACCATGATTCATTATTTCATCAAAGTTAATTTTTGTTGACTTTTTTTTATTTTTCTTTTTCCCTTTTTCAACCAACATCTTATAAATCCCTTTTTTTAAAAAAAAAAAAAAAACATTTTTTTTTTCATTTTTAGAGTCATATTTTATTCCTTCATAGTAGTTATCCTTGTTTTTGGCATATATATATAAGTTGTTCTCTCTTTAAAATTTTGAGGTACAGTTTCTTCTAACAGATCAAAATATACCCTAAATCACTAGTGTATGGCTTTGTTCTAGTCTCCTGCCTGATCACATTCTCTCCCTTTTTTCTTTTTTTTTTTTCCTTAAATCTTCTTTCTTTTTTCAAACAACTTATCTTACCAAGTCCTTTTATAAAATCTTTTATAATTTTCATCTTTACAGTCATCTTCCATCCCTTCATTGTATCAACCCTTATTTTGTACATATATGTCTTTCTTCCTTTAAAATTTTAGGAGGCACTTTTTTCTAACAGACCAAAATACGCCCAAAATCTAGTGTGTGGCACTGATCTATGCACTAGCCTGATCATATTTGATCATATTCTGCCTTTTTTGAATTGTTTTGTTTTTGTTTTTATCTTTTTTTTCTTTTTTTTTTCTTTTTCTCTTTCTTTTTTCTTTCTTTCCCTTTCTTTTCCCCTGGTTTCAGGTCTTTTCTGATTTGTATACAGTATATTTGCTGGGGACGTAGTAAACCTGTTAGCCTTTTGTTCTCTCATTCATCTATTCTCCTCTGGACAAAATGACAAGACGAAAGAAATCACCTCAGCAAAAAGAACAAGAGGTAGTACCGTCAGCCAGGGACCTACTCAATACGGACATTAGTATGATGTCAGACCTAGAGTTCAGAATCATGACTTTAAAGATACTAGCTGGGCTTGAAAAAAGCGTGGAAGTTATTAGAGAAACCCTTTCTGGAGAAATAAAAGAACTAAAATCTAACCAAATCGAAATCAAAAAGGCTATTGATGAGGTGCAATCAAAAATGGGGGCACTAAATGCTAGGATAAATGAGGCAGAAGAGAGAATCAGCGATATAGAAGACCAAATGATAGAAAATAAAGAGGCTGAGAAAAAGAGAGAGAAACAACTACAGGATCACGAGGGCAGAATTCGAGAGATAAGTGATACGATAAGACGAAACAACATTAGAATAATTGGGATCCCAGAAGAAGAAGAGAGAGAGAGAGGGGCAGAAGGTATATTGGAGCAAATTATAGCAGAGAACTTCCCTAATGTGAGGAAGGAAACAGGCATTAAAATCCAGGAGGCACAGAGAACCCCTCTCAAAATCAATAAAAATAGGTCAACACCCCGACATCTAATAGTAAAACTTACGAGTCTCAGAGACAAAGAGAAAATCCTGAAAGCAGCTCGGGAGAAGAGATATGTAACCTACAATGGTAGAAACATTAGATTGGCAACAGACCTATCCACAGAGACCTGGCAGGCCAGAAAGGACTGGCAAGATATCTTCAGAGCACTAAACGAGAAAAATATGCAGCCAAGAATACTATATCCAGCTAGGCTATCATTGAAAATAGAAGGAGAGATCAAAAGCTTCCAGAACAAACAAAAACTAAAAGAATTTGCAAACACGAAACCAGCCCTCCAAGAAATATTGAGAGGGGTCCTCTAAGCAAAGAGAGAACCTAAAAGCAGCAAAGAGCAGAAACGAACACAGACAACAGACAGTTAACAGTCACCTTACAGGTAATACAATGGCACTAAATTCATACCTTTCAATAGTTACCCTGAATGTAAATGGGCTAAATGCCCCAATCAAAAGACACAGGCTATCAGATTGGATTAAAAAACAAGACCCATCAATATGCTGTCTGCAAGAGACTCATTTTACACCCAAAGACACCCCCAGATTGAAAGTGAGGGGGTGGAAAACCATTTACCATGCTAATGGACACCAAAAGAAAGCTGGGGTGGCAATCCTTATATCAGACAAACTAGATTTTAAAACAAAGACTGTAATAAGAGATGAGGAAGGACACTATATCCTACTTAAAGGGTCTATCCAACAAGAAGATCTAACAATTGTAAATATCTATGCCCCGAACATGGGAGCAGCCAATTATATAAGCCAATTAATAACAAAAGCAAAGAAACACATTGACAACAATACAATAATAGTGGGGGATTTTAACACCCCCCTGACTGAAATGGACAGATCATCTAAGCAAAAGATCAACAAGGAAATAAAGACGTTAAATGACACACTGGACCAAATGGACTTCACAGACATATTCAGAACATTCCATCCCAAAGCAACGGAATACACATTCTTCTCTAGTGCCCATGGAACATTCTCCAGAATTGATCACATCCTAGGTCACAAATCAGGTCTCAATCGGTACCAAAAGATTGGGATCATTCCCTGCATATTTTCAGACCACAATGCTTTGAAACTAGAACTCAACCACAAGAGGAAAGTCGGAAAGAACTCAAATACATGGAGGCTAAAGAGCATCCTACTAAAGAATGAATGGGTCAACCAAGAAATTAAAGAAGAATTAAAAAAATTCATGGAAACCAATGAAAATGAAAACACAACTGTTCAAAATCTTTGGGATACAGCAAAGGCAGTCCTGAGAGGAAAGTATATAGCAATACAAGCCTTTCTCAAGAAACAAGAAAGGTCTCAAATACACAACCTAACCCTACATCTAAAGGAGCTGGAGAAAGAACAGCAAAGAAAGCCTAAACCCAGCAGGAGAAGAGAAATCATAAAGATCAGAGCAGAAATCAATGAACTAGAAACCAAAAGAACAGTAGAACAGATCAACGAAACTAGGAGCTGGTTCTTTGAAAGAATTAACAAGATTGATAAACCCCTGGCCAGACTTATCAAAAAGAAAAGAGAAATGACCCAAATCAACAAAATCATGAATGAAAGAGGAGAGATCACAAGCAACACCAAAGAAATACAAACAATTATAAGAACATATTATGAGCAACTCTATGCCAGCAAATTAGATAACCTGGAAGAAATGGGTGCATTCCTAGAGATGTATCAACTACCAAAATTGAACCAGGAAGAAATAGAAAACCTGAACAGACCTATAACCACTAAGGAAATTGAAACAGTCATCAAAAATCTCCCAAGAAACAAAAGCCCAGGGCCAGATGGCTTCCCAGGGGAATTCTATCAGACATTTCAAGAAGAATTAATACCTATTCTCCTGAAACTGTTCCAAAAAATAGAAATGGAAGGGAAACTTCCAAACTCATTTTATGAGGCCAGCATTACCTTGATCCCAAAACCAGACAAAGACCCCATCAAAAAAGAGAATTACAGACCAATATCCTTGATGAACATGGATGCAAAAATTCTCACCAAAATACTAGCCAATAGGATCCAACAGTACATTAAAAGGATTATTCACCACGACCAAGTGGGATTTATTCCTGGGCTGCAAGGCTGGTTCAACATCCGCAAATCAATCAACGTGATACAATACATTAACAAAAGAAAGAACAAGAATCATATGATCCTCTCAATAGATGCAGAAAAAGCATTTGACAAAGTACAGCATCCTTTCTTGATCAAAACTCTTCAGAGTATAGGGATAGAGGGTACATACCTCAATATCATAAAAGCCATCTACGAAAAACCTACAGCGAATATCATTCTCAATGGGGAAAGGCTGAGAGCTTTTCCCCTAAGGTCAGGAACGCGGCAGGGATGTCCACTCTCACCACTGCTATTCAACATAGTATTAGAAGTCCTAGCCACAGCAATCAGACAACAAAAAGAAATCAAAGGCATCCAAATCGGCAAAGAGGAAGTCAAACTCTCACTCTTTGCAGATGATATGATACTGTATGTGGAAAACCCAAAAGACTCCACCCCAAAACTGCTAGAACTCATACAGGAATTCAGTCAAGTAGCAGGATATAAAATCAATGCACAGAAATCAGTGGCATTCCTATACACCAACAACAAGACAGAAGAGAGACAAATCAAGGAGTCTATCCCATTTACAATTGCACCCAAAACCATTAGATACCTAGGAATAAATCTAACCAAAGAGGCAAAGGATCTGTACTCAGAAAACTATAAAATACTCAGGAAAGAAATTGAAGAAGACACAAAGAAATGGAAAAATGTTCCATGCTCATGGATTGGGAGAATCAACATTGTGAAGATGTCAATGCTACCTAGAGCAATCTACACATTCAATGCAATCCCCATCAAAATACCATCCACTTTTTTCAAAGAAATGGAACAAATAATCCTAAAATTTGTATGGAACCAGAAGAGACCCAGAATAGCCAGAGGAATACTGAAAAAGAAAAGCAAAGCTGGTGGCATCACAATTCCGGACTTCCAGCTCTATTACAAAGCTGTCATCATCAAGACAGTATGGTACTGGCACAAAAACAGACATATAGATCAATGGAACAGAATTGAGAGCCCAGAAATGGACCCTCAACTCTATGGTCAACTTATTTTTGACAAAGCAGGAAAGAATGTCCAATGGCAAAAAGACAGTCTCTTCAACAAATGGTGTTGGGAAAATTGGACAGCCACATGCAGAAGAATGAAACTGGACCATTTCCTTACACCACACACAAAAATAGACTCCAAATGGTTGAAAGACTTAAACGTGAGACAGGAGTCCATCCAAATCCTAAAGGAGAACACAGGTAGCAACCTTTTCGACCTTAGCCGCAGCAACTTCTTCCTAGAAACATCGCCAAAGGCACGGGAAGCCAGGGCAAAAATGAACTATTGGGATTTCATCAAGATAAAAAGCTTCTGCACAGCAAAAGAAACAGTCCACAAAACCAAAAGACAACCGACAGAATGGGAGAAAATATTTGCAAATGACGTATCAGATAAAGGGCTAGTATCCAAAATCTATAAAGAACTTATCAAACTCAACACTCAAAGAACAAATAATCCAATCAAGAAATGGGCAGAAGACATGAACAGACATTTCTCCAAAGAAGACATCCAAATGGCCAACAGGCACATGAAAAAGTGCTCAACATCGCTTGGCATCAGGGAAATCCAAATCAAAACCTCAATGAGATACCACCTCACACCCGTCAGAATGGCTAAAATTAACAAGTCAGGGAACGACAGATGTTGGCGGGGATGTGGAGAAAGGGGAACCCTCCTACACTGTTGGTGGGAATGCAAGCTGGTGCAACCCCTCTGGAAAACAGTATGGAGGTTCCTCAAACAGTTGAAATTAGAGCTACCGTTCGATCCAGCAATTGCACTACTGGGTATTTACCACAAAGATACAAATGTAGGGACCCGAAGGGGTACATGTACCCCAATGTTTATAGCAGCAATGTCCACCATAGCCAAACTGTGGAAAGAGCCAAGATGCCCATCGACAGATGAATGGATAAAGAAGATGTGGTATATATACACAATGGAATATTATGCAGCCATCAAAAGGAATGAGATCTTGCCATTTGCAACGACGTGGATGGAACTGGAGGGTGTTATGCTGAGTGAAATAAGTCAATCAGAGAAAGACATGTATCACATGACCTCACTGATATGAGGAATTCTTAATCTCAGGAAAGAAACTGAGTGTTACTGGAGTGGTTGGGGGTGGGAGGGATGGGGTGGCTGGATGATAGATATTGGGGAGGGTATGTGCTACGGTGAGCGCTGTGAATTGTGCAAGACTGTTGAATCACAGATCTGTACTTCTGAAACAAATAATGCAACATATTTTAAGAAAAAAGAAAAAGAAGAAGATAACAGGAGAGGAAGAAAAGGGGAGTATGTCAGAGGGGGAGACGAACCATGAGAGATGATGGACTCTGAAAAAGAAACTGAGGGTTCTAGAGGGGAGGGGGGTAGGGGGATGGGTTAGCCTGGTGATGGGTATTGAGGAGGGCACGTTCTGCATGGAGCACTGGGTGTTATGAACAAACAATGAATCATGGAACACTGCACCAAAAACTAATGATGTAATATATGGTGATTAACATAACAATAAAAAATTAAAAAAAAAAAAAAACTATGAACTATGATCACTTTGTTTTGTAAAATGTGGGTGGATAAATCTGATAAAGATAATCTTCCTGTGGGACTTTAGATAATCAATATCTTGTATAAAGTCTGCGTATCTGAACTAATAAACTGAAATACCAATAAAATGTCAAAAAAAATAAAAATAAAAAATAAAAAATAAAAACATGTCTAATCTGGTAAAACTAACAGATTTAGAAAACTCCCTATGGAGACTTCCTTACTCCAGACTTAGAGCATCCTTTGCTATCTTGAGCAATATTTTTTAAGGAATCATTTATATACTCCCCAAAGTTTACATTCAGATGCCCTCAGGGAAGCTTTGCAGGTTGGAAAGAAGGAGCAGACTGCTCAAATCTTTGTTGTATTTGTTTACAAATCAATCTCCCTTTACAGGAATACAAGCCTTTTGAGGGTAGGCTCTGTGTCATATTTATCTCCTTATCCCTAGCACCTAGCACATTATCTGGCAAATAGTGAACCAGTAGCATTTATTGAATGAATGAATAAATGCTCAGTGAAGAGAAGGGGGTGATCTGTGTCCCATGACTATCATATGTCAGATAGGTGCTGGGCCCTTCACTCACTTGATTTTTTTTATTCTTTACAACAATCCCAGCTTAGATACCACTTTTTTTTTTTTTTTTCTTATATATATATATATGAGAGCAAAGATTGCAACTGCCCGGGCTTTGGTAGCCAACAGGTACCTCCAATAAAAGAAGGTGGTGGTGGCCAGTAGGGAGTGGTAGGGGCTCTGGAGATCTGGAGAAGTGATGCCCTGTTTGAAGGGGGCAACCAAGTGGGTACTGTGTAGGAATATGGGCCCAGTGTTGTCGGACTTTCTTATTTTCCAAATGAAATTAGAAATCTAGATGTCTTGGTGCAATCCTCCCAAATCTAAAGTCTTGACTCATATGTGTTTAAAACAATGTGTGATCCAAAGGAATCACATCTGCTAGACAGTTTTGGCCAGAGGGATACCAGTTTATACCACCTTCAGCAGAGACTCAGAGAGATTAAATAGATTGCCTAAGGTCTCACAGATAAGTAAATGTCTGAGCTGTGTTTCTAACTTCCAGTTTCTCAATACAGCTTCCTACCTTCTATATGCATCATTAATATATGATAAAATTCTTTGAAACATTATTTTATTTTCAAAACAATCTGGTCACAAATATTTGAGTGCAATTTCTACTTCAGTATTTTTTTTCTGAGAAATTTGTGTCCAGGCATGATTTCATTTCTTTAGCGAAAAGGTTGATTTTAATAGAGGGCTATGACTTAAGGGTCATGGGGTGATCTTTATCTCTATATTGCCCTAAGGTAATTTTCACTGCCACTGCATTCCTGTACCATTAGCCGAGGAGCAGGCCAACTGTGCAGTAGGAGGGACAGGTTCTTGCAGAGGTTCAGAGAAGTTACCTCAGCTTATAAGTGGAGGCTGGCTCAGAATTTAAAGCCAAGACTCTGACTCCAGAGCCTATTTTCTGAATCCTTTTTCTCAGGATTTAGAGAGATCTCATGCTCATTTTCACCAAGAATAATGAAGGGAGAGTTAGGTAGATCCTTCCTCTACATTAATTCTTCCATCTTCTAGTTAATACCATATATCTACCCATCCACTTCCCTATGCATCCACCCCTCTATCCATCCATCCAATCATCTCATCCATCCATCCATCCAACCATCCATCCATCCATTCATCCATCCATCCATCTATCTGTCCATATACACTTATATTTACTTATTTGCTCCCTAACTACCACCACCACCACCAAACATGTAACAATTCCTTTCAGTAACAACTGCTTTTATATCATCATGAACCTCATCAAAGTGACTAATTTCAGAGAAAGATTTGAGGATCTGGACTTAGAGATTGGCATTGGGTGTCACTGAGCAATCAGCAGACAGATGTTAGTAGGAGCTCTGCTATTTGGGGTGGTGTTTTCCTGGAAGTCTGTTATAAGGAGTTTTCCAACTAAAATTAACTTTGTAGCATCTGAGCCAGAAACACAAACTGTGCTTCATTCTTACCTTCCTATGTGAACTGTTGAGTGCATGTGCCTTGTTCTGTGTGTGTGTGTGTGTGTCTGTGCATGTGTGTGTGCCCGCGTGTGTGTGCGTGTGTGTTTGGGGATAAGACCAGACATAGAAAGCGCTTTAAGAAACAGTAAGATGGGGTGTTAATTGTATTAGCTGGTGATCTCTCAAAAGAATTTACCCCACATGTAGCTCACATTACAAGACTCAAACATGCTTTCTGAGTTAGACTGAACTGGAGGCAGAAGCCTATCTTTGCCAGGCTTACTCCTGGGAATGTAATCCCTCAGTCACCAGCAAGGGTGATTATAACCCTGGTTATAACACACCTATCCTTGGTTATCTGGGAAACAACGGTGAATGACAGATGAGGCATTGAGCGATCCTGGAACTAGCGATCAGAAGGCTTGGCTTTTGGTGAAACTGACTCAACAAACCATCTTTTGTAGAGTATCCCTTCCCAGGAATACTCCCTGAGGGCTCATTCTTTGGACTCCACTAATAGGTTTCTTTGCCTTTTAGCTTTCAGCTGGGTCTGGTCAATGGCTGGGGAGGAGAAGAGAGGACATTAGCAGCATACCAGAGGGGGTATGGAGGAGAGTTGGGTTAGGTTTTTATTCCCCTGGATTTTGCCACTCAGGCTTGCTTTGGGTTGGTTGCCTCCCTTGACTGAATTTCGTTCTCTTTTTAGGGACCACTGGGTATTTGATTTCTCATCTTGTCCCTTTACCAGGCCTTTACCAGCCTCAGCCTCTTGCACAATCCCCAGTTATTTCTCTACCTTTGCCCATGCCTTTGTAATAATTCACTTTATTAAATTTTCTTTAAATTATCCAAATTTCCTGCCAAGAACCCTCTGATACACAATCAATTGGAGTTATGGAACCCTAAAGCAAGTCTTTTAACCTATTCATGTGTGATTTTCCTCCATTTGAAAGTTATGTAATACCAGCTTTCCTCTTTCACCAGGAAGTTGTAAAGGCAAATGAGGAAGAAGAAAAAGAGGCTATGGGAAGGTTAAAATAAAACTAAATAAATAAATAAAAAGTAAGGCACTAATACAACTTATGCAATATCATCTCTTTATCTTTTCAGCCATGATAATGGGCAAAAGTAAACTGCTTAGTCACTAGTAATCCCAGGAAAATAGATCTATGCTTCTTTCTGGGATGTTTTTCATTAGGCAGCATCTTCCTTTCCCCCAGTAATTCAGCTAAGCATGGAAAATGTTGCACACAAATTCCAAAGTTCATCAGAACATTCCCACACTTGGCTGGATGCCCTCCATTTTGTGGACACAGATGTCCAATTTCTGAGACAAATGAATCACACTGAAAATCAGTAAGTGCAACGAAACCACACTTGACTTTGTAGAGTACAACTTACCCATGCTCCATATTATGTGACCAAATTCAAGGAGGAACTTTCTTCCAGGGCATAGCCTCTTGTGGCTTGGTTAAAACAATCCACGAGGTGCCTTGCTGCCCAGCATTCATGATACTCTAGGGTACACATGCCCTTTGGTCTTGGCCAAGGGCTGCTCTCCAATGGGCTTGCCCAAAGAGACAAAGATGAGTTTGAAGTTCCCAGTGAACACACTTGAGCACAGGGGTTAAGCCTGTCCTCCCTAGTTTCTCAAAGTTTCTTTACCCGTGCAAAAGTAGAATCTGAAAGGCATAGCAGGTAAATACTTTCAGCTTAATGCTGTTCGCTCCTTCAAAGAACAGAAAAATGTCTTTGGGCTAGGATTAGGGCTGAAGAAAGGGGAAGCACAATATAAAATTTTCTTGGACCATTTTTCTGTGGTCTCTATAGTGACTTTGCACTCTATAGTGGTCTTTGCATGGCTGTGCAATATAGAGTAAGAAAACAGCGCAAGGGGGTCTTTGGCTTATTGGCATGGCATTGGCGTGGCATGTCTTATTGGCATTGGCAAGGCACACCTCCTTACAGAAGTGTTCCAAGCCAGGCAGCTTGATCTGTGCATAAAGGCCTCTTTGATCTTATACCTCTGAGACTGGACATTGATATCTGATAGCCTCAATAATGCTTCATGGTAATGTCCTATGACCATTTCAGACATAGTTTCTGGAATAACCTCTCCACATTACCCTATCTCCCGTCTTCTCTTTAGCCATAGCTGTAAGGACCCAGGTAGGGAGGACCCTGTGTGTTCCTGGTCCCTTCAGGCTTCTTGGGAGTGTGGTCCCTCTCCTGAGAGTTTCAGCTTCACCCTGATGATCTGGACTAGATGAAGTGAAGTGTGGTGGAGCCTTTCGGAAGTGGTCTGTCAGCTTGCCCAGAAGAGAATCCTTGTCAGGGCTGTTTGCGTCCTATGGCCACTCCAACTGGCAAACAGGTTGAGTCTCTCCTTTGGCAGCTGGCTCCCATCTGCCCCCTGTTGGTCTACACATGTGATATTGTTTTAAGTTTTAGCAGAGACATGAACAGCCACAAATGCTATATGGATTTGAAACATTAACTTTTGAAAGTGGTATTTTAGTTTGGTCATTAAAATCCAGTATTTCAAAGACCAATTTCATTAAGACTCCCCACTTTGCTGACACCAGCTGATTTAAGTCAAGAAATTCCCTCAATTCTAAGAAGTTGAGCAAATCCAAACCACTTGGTTCAATACACAATTCCCTTCAGTTTTTCTTAACAATACCTAAAATGTGTTCCCAAAACAGGAACTGATTCAGGATACATGTTCTTTTCTAAACCTGACTACTCAAGATCTTGGTGGCTCGATACAACACATATCCAAGAAGGGCCTTCACAGGGATCCTCCAGTTGAAGCCAACATTAATACTGGTTACCTTCAGTGTTACAGAGCTAGACTTTGTGCACAATGAGTTCCCACCACTGAAAACTGAGTGCATGGGTTAAAAGCCACCATCCATATCCTAGAACTACTCTCCCTATTTTAAGGAAGCAGTACAAGTGACATCCCATGGCCCTTCCAAAGAGCAGACAGATGGATTACAGGAATCTGTCAGAGTCTCTGGTTCTGGAATGGAGTGTGTCAGCTCTAGTTGGCTAATCCCTCTTCTACCAAGTGCATCTGACAGGATCTTTGGGGCTAATAAAGAGGACAGAGCAAGCATATGGCAGAGAAACATGGGACTTTGATGATAGAACAACACAGTAGCTCCCTATCTCCCTGCATCTTCAAGAGATAGTGTTGGCATACGGGGGCAGGGATCTAGGGTCCCAGGTTCCTATTCTTCCCAAGTGGGTAAAGATAGGACTCTCGTGGGCCATAGTTTACAATAAGCAGAGCCCGGGAGGGTACAGTTGCTCACATAGTGTCCACATTCTTTGCCTTTGCTTACCCTGCCATTGCTCTTGTGGACTAAAAGATCTTTGAGAAAATTGTAACATTCAACACCTGGGAGATTCTGGAACTGTGTGATTTTCGTTCACACACCATGGTTCTAAATTGCAGCCTGAACAGTGACTGTCACTGGCCAGGAAGAACCTAGAGAAATTGTTATGGTCATTGTTTATATCGTGCTTTTGTTTGATTCCTGGTGCCATTTACGGTCACAGATTCCATCCTGCTAAATTAGAAGATCCTGGAATAAAGTTTTGGAATTTAAAAGGAGAGCTGTGTTCACAAATCTTTCGGAGGCACCACCACAGAAGGTCGGAGGCAGGAAGCTTATTTGGTCTATTTCTTGTCTTTCTTTAAAGTGATAATATGAGCGTGGAACTATTTACAGCTTTAAATAAACCTTCAGTTCGGGACACTGAAGCATACATAATACATTTTCCTTAATGGAACAATGCCTAAGCAGGCTTTCTGGAGATTTTATCACACAGATTGGTGTGATTATAATTAAGAGGATTGGCATAGTTAACTCCCTGGAAAAAGGCTTGACCCAGGTTAACACTTTAATATGAATAACTTTTTCTCTAATTAAAAAGAAGAAAGGAACAGTGATTTCTCAATGTACTTTCTTTGCTTCTGCTCCACCTTGTCTTGCTGTATTCAGCTTTACATCTTTGAGTCTGTTCTCATGGGCATATTCAGATCATATATATTAAATATGCAAATTCTCCCTGCCCTCTTATTGTCCTATTGTTACTAAGATGTGCAGAGCATTGTGGATGGATTGCCTGTTCTCTTTTGCTAACCGTTACTTTGACACCCCAGTTTTAAATGTTCAGTACTTGTACTTTGGCGCTTTTAAGATTCAACTTACAGAGTGTTATCCTTAGGATATGTATTATGATCTGAAAAAGAAAAACATACGACCTTTAGAAAACAAATTTGGACCCTAGGGGTCCTGGATTAAGCTTCCTGAAAAGCACTATTTGTGCCAATCATGCGCCTTGCACACGAACAGCTCCTCTGTTGCTGAAAGAAAATGCATGATGACCAGAGCAAATGTCACTTTACATGATGTACAGGTGATGTGGGAAACAGCCACAACCACGGAAAGAAACATGCTCCCAAACATGCCTGCCTCATCTGTGCTTCCTTAAGAGCAAAATGCCCTTTGGGGGAACAGACCTTTTCCTAGTAGCATTTTCAATGACTCTCAGCCCTTCTTACATTTGGCTTTGACTGATTTCAGACTTTCCTTGTCAATTAAAAATGACAAATTTAGCCTCGTGCAAGGCAGACAAGGAATCAGCCAGTGTGAACCATATAAGGATCTAAGAGTTGGAATGGATCCGAGTCATCCTGACAAATTCTTCTGGTAATTTCTGTGAACTGACGGTCATCCACGGGAACATCTGAGATGTTTCACGTGGCACTTGGGTGTTCTGAAGAGCCACTGGCCTTAAAGAAAGTTGCAGCAATGTTTCCTTAGTTTGTCCTTTCTCCCTGGCTCTGGGTAAGAATGGCCAACCATATCCACGTTTGTCTATCCACTGCCCAGATAAAACCAGGGCCACATTCAAGATAAATGTTTGTCCTTTTTAGCTTTTATTTTTAGAGACACGCTTTCTGGACATGCTATCCATTTGCTGGTTATTCATTTTGCTTTCTGCTTCAGGGATGTTGATAAAGAGGCTGGAGCTAAATCATTGCTTCCCCTCAGCCGACTCACAGAAGGTGTCCTTCTGCCTTTTACATCCTGAAGGCAAGTGAAAGTTATGTGTCGTTGTGTGTGGCAATCATTGTCTGTGTTGCTGTTCCTTTCTCAGTATATGGATGCTGTTCCTTTCTCAGTATAGCAGATGTGGAGGGAGGTGGGAAATCCCTGGTTCTTCTCTTCTACCTCTAATTCCTTTCGGATACTCTGACTTTATATGAAGTGGATTTCTTTGCATAGTCAGATTGATCTGCTTTTCTCAGGTATTTTCCTGAGTAGAATTTTCACTAAGGTGGGCTTAACTAATGATGGAAAGGCCAGGAAAGAATGTAATCCATCTGTAAAAACCTCTTAATCTTCATGAGGAAAAAAAGAAATCAGATACATAGGGGCTTTGTAAATTTCATTTACCTCTGCTTCACTTCCTTCCATTTACCAAAAAAAAAAAAAAAAAAAAAATTGATTGCATGCACATAAGGAAAGGAGCCAACCCAACATTTTCTACAAGATGCAGCATGCATTGCTGGTGTTCATAAATGACAGGCTGGTGAAGTCTTGGAAAAACGGAGCTGCTTTTAGCAAACTTTCCACTTGGTGAAGATAGTTATATACATAATAATGTTGACAATGAAAATAACAACAGTTTTTGAGTTCTTGCTATGTATAAGTCCCATTGGCCAAGTGTTTTATACACATTCAGTCATTCAATTGCTCCAACAATCATACAAGGCAGTTACTATTATTTATCTTATTGTGTCTAAAATAGACCTCTGGATTCCACCCCCCAAAATCTATTCTTCCCCCAGACTTTGTCTTCACCATAAATGATACCACTAGCAACTCAACTGATCCGGCCACAGACCTGGTAACAAATCATCTTTAGTTCATCTCTTTCCCTTTGACTCCCACATCCAATCTGACAATAGATTCTGCCAAATATGACAGCACATTTCCTTAGTCTCTTTGATATGATTCTTGTTTACCTCTCAGACCTTACCCTCCCATCACTCTTCTTGCTCACTTCCCAGTGGCACTGGCCTTTCTATTCCTTAAATGTGTTACATTTGTTGGAAATATATATTTAATGTATCTTGAGACCTTTCATTTTGTATACAGTCCGTTGCTATAACATTAGCCTAAACACCATCACCTCCAGCTCAGGGGATGGAAACAGTCTCCCAACTGGTCTACATGCTTTCACTCTTACTCCCTTATAAAGATTTAACAATAAGAATGAGCCTTGAATCATGAATCTAATCATGTCACCTCACTGCTTAGACCTCCCATGGCTTTGCATTGTTCTTAAAAGAAATCTATATTTCCTAACTTGTCTGCCTGATCTGATTGTTGCCTGCTTCTCACACCCCCACTTCCCATCACTGTCTCCCTCGCTTTCTATGTCCCAGATATACTGGCGTTTTTTCTCTCCCCTTGAATATGTCTCACTTGTTTCTGCCTCAGAGCTTTGAACTTACTGTTTCTTTTTACTAGGAAATAATTCTCCTGTCTTTCTGGAACCGGCTGCACATAATGGTCATAATTTTACATTTGCAGGTGAAAAAGAAATAGTAATCAAAGGGCAGTAATGTGCGGCCACATTGGCTCACTGTTGGAAGAAGGCAGAGGGACAGGTTTAGGAGGAGTCTGGATGACAGACAGAGCAGCAGATCGTAAAGAGAGTGACTGGATTTTGTGTGTAAGAGTTGGGTTGAGCCTTAGGGCACAGCACCTTCTGGGAAGAGATGATATGCCTTTTTCTCTGATTTGATCAGAATCATCATAATCAAATAAAATATTAATGTATTCATATTGCCTCACCTGTTCTGACGGCAACATTGTGTGGAAGAAAACTCGGGGTGCAGAACTGGCAAGTTAGTAGAATAGATGAATTACCCCCACAGTTAAAGAAACGTACACTTAAAAGGATGCGTTAAGCGCTTCCTCAGGTTAAACTTACCTGGCAGGTACTGAAATTCAACCCAGAACTGCCCGACTTCAAAAGACCTGCTGCTCCCTAATGATGTGCTGGCTGATGATATGCTCCCACATCATTCCTAGTCTATTAGCATTTCATCTGAATCACATAATTTAACATATGATTAAATATACTCTTCCTTAATGTTTCATGTGGATACATTTTGCCTTATCAACAGTTTGTAAGGTCCTTGAATCCAAAGATTGGTCTTCCATAGTCTTTGGCACGTAGAAGGCTCTCTAAAGGTAATTTGTTATTCATGTAACTATATTTCTCTAGTATGCCTAGAGACATTTGGCAAGTTGTTATTAAATCCTTGCTGAAGTTATCAGTAGCTATGCTGCTACTTTGCATGCAAAAGCAATACTACATCAAATAGAATTCTTAGGACACGAAGTTCTACTTAAAAAAATCAAATAAACAGAATGAATTTTGAGTTTATTTGAATGAACTCCCATACATACATAAACATACACATTCATCCACTCCATTCTTAAATCCTTCACGAAGAGGTTTCTTAATGGAGTCATGATAAATCATTGTTCACATTACCACAGTTGAGTTGGCCTTCTACAACTGAATGGGAAGTAGTATGAAGATAAAATGTAATATCAGAATTATAGTGAGAGATAGACAAAAGGAAATCCCATTCCTCAAACTCAATTGGTCTTATTAGACTAGTATCCCTAGGTTATCTCAGATAGCTGCTTATCTCAAGTAACCCATGATGAGAAGTTGTTTCTACTCATACCCAAAACGTCTGAGTTATCAGATGGGTTACAGGGCAATGGATTACACAGTCAATGCATTTCTTCAACCAGGTGGTCCTTTAATCATTTGCTAACTAATTTATTTAATATTTATGAAACTCCTATAAACTTAGTCTTGCCTGACCACACAAAACAGCTAAATGGACATGTAAAAATTCCTCAGCCCTAAAGTATAACTATAGGTAAGGGAAGTTTGACCCAGTACTGGTAAGGCAAGCATTTGGAGGCTAGGAACCTGCTACTAAGCTGGGGTTGCTCACTTAGCGAGTTGCAAATTTGTTTTCTTATATAGTGGGAAAAGATATTTCTGGGTTCTGACATGGCTGTGGATACAAAAGAAAACAAATTCACACACTCAGTTTCCCTGACTTAGCAGATGTCTCACTTTGTGTGGCTTGCCAATACCACCAAAATTTGGGCATACCTCTGTGAGATACAAAGAGAAGCAATGGGGAGCTACATTGTCTCCCAACATTCTTGTCTGATATTTAACCTTTGCTTTGTTCGTTAGCCGCTTTGAGAGTAAAACAGAGAAAAAGTAAACTTGAACCAAATTCACATTATTATTCTCTCTCATTCCCTAGTACAAAATAGTCATCTTGGCCTGACTTATTCCAACTACTCTATGTGCCAAGAATGCAAAGATAATTAAGCTGGAATCCCTTTCCTTGAGAAATCTCCAAATATAGACACATCACACACACACACACACACGCACACATCCATCCATGCATCCACACACACACACATGTAAGAGGCTAAGGAGGGCTGAGGAGGGAGCCAACACTGTTGTCAGGGTTAGGAAAGGTGGGGACAGGAGAAAAGAAAGAAAGGGCATTTGAGAATTTTTCTTCAACCTGGTCTTGAAGACGGATAAGGAGTTATCCAGGCTGAATGACACCCCAGGCAGAGGAAACAGGGTGCTAAAAGAATAGAATGGGGTAGAATATGTTCAAACATCAAGTCTAGGCTTGATGAAGTCCCCCGGGAAGGGGAAGGCAATGATTAGAACTCATAAGGCAGAATTCGTGGCAACACTAACATTCAAGGAGATGAGAACTCTGAAAAAGACAGAAAAGGAGCATTCAGCAGGTATGTGGGGAACCAGAGGAGAATGATATTAAAGGAGGAGGTGTTGGGTGGGAGGCACCTACTGGATATGGCAATTAGATGATGGTTGGTTTCATTTGCTGGGCACTGAGGCCACCGTTCAGGGGGTTGTGAAGGCAGAGAGCAGTTGATCTCATGTGAAGAATGAATGGGAGGAGAGAAAACAGAGACATTGATGTAGACCACTTATATAGAAGGCTACTCTTGTAAGAAACCGAACATGAAAAGGAGGTCAAGACAGTACCTAGAGGGTGTGCATACAACTGGTATGGTTTGCATGCAAAGAATTCCAGCAAGGAGTCAGTCAGGAGGGAGAAGTTAAAGAGAAAGTTAAACACCTTGATCGCTGCAGGAGTGAACGGGAAGCTCCAAGTGTTGACAGAGGAATGACATGAGTGAGACAGGAGTGAGTCTCCAAGACCCGTAAATACCAGTGAGGATGGGAATACAGGAAGAGGTTAGAGTTCTGGGCCTGCTGGTAGCTATTTGACATGAGAAGTAGGAGACAAAGTTTATTATATCAAATTACAAAATAAAAGGATTATCTTAAAAAATCCAGACATCAGAAACCAGTGGGAGGAGAGTCCTGGAAGAAAAGGGCCATTAAATAAGGCTGTAAGTTTGGTCCCGGAAGTGAATAAATTTTGTCCCTTTGGAGGGAGGGAGGAAGAAAGATCAAAAGGATCATCTCTCTCACCAAATAAACCTCTTACTTTCTAGGATAGAAAAGCAGGGGGCTGCTCCAACTTCGCCAACTGAACCATCGCTGCACAAATAGGAGTGCTTTGGGTGCCTTTATTCATGAAGGTTTTACTTTTGAATAATTCGAAATACTTTATAAAATATTTGTTTTTTTAATACAATATTACAGTAGTAGTAATCAAAGAAAAAATAGATTTTAAGATAGAGCCATGAATAAAAGTTATTTACAAATCTAATTGAAGGCACAGAGTATAACAAAAAGCACATAAAAGCAAAACTTTGGTAGATTTTTATTTTGGATTCTACATATTTCACTTTCCATTGCAACTGATATTCATGAAATGCAATGATGGAAGCGTAACAGCAACTTTAAAAAGATGAAGTATCTTTCCCTTAATTAATGTCTACAAAGAGATTTAATGATTAAAAGTGCCATTAAGTGCCAAGTATTATTAATTATTTTCTGCTGCAAGAGGCATGGAGTTCTCATTATATACTGTTTTAAATATTATAAAATATTTACAAAATAAGTTTTAAAAATGGCAAGCAAGCCAAATAAAAAGGCATTTTCCTTTTTAGGTGAAACTAAGATCAAAACCCAAAGGAAAACTGAATTTGCATCATACATGAGAAGCCTTCAGGATGCTCTAAAGATACTGGCAGTTTGTTCTTTTTCCATATCCCTTGTACTTCTGCTGTCTGCATCAACTGAAGCAGGTTACAGCTTAAAATTTGAGCACAAATGTTAATTTCATCAGATGGCAAACACATACCGAGACCCCACTCATCCCATCTTTGTCCAGTCACCTAGTGTGGAGCTATCCCCTGAGGACTGGGTCCTCAGAATTACTGGTCACCTCTGGGTCCGGTCTAGGTTGGAGTCAGTCCCCATTCCACTCCCAAGTTGGTCCAGAATGAACAGGCCATTTATTTAATTGAATACTTGCTCTGTGCCACGCATTGCAACAGTTCCTGTTCTGAAGTTATACATTGTCTACCAGCGAACTTTACTTCCCAAATTATTATTATCTTAGTCTATGTTATCAAGACATCATTGACTGAGTGGCTTAGCAACAATTTATTTCTCACAGTTCTGGAGGTAGGAGGTCAAAGGCAAGCTGCTGGCAGACTTGGTGTCTGGTGAGCACCTGCTCCCTGATTCTCACAGGGCTCTGTCCTCACATGGAGGAAGAGTCAAGGGAGCTCTCTCAGGTCTCTCTTATAAGGGCACTAAGTCCATTTATGGGGTATCTGCCTTATAACCTACTCACCTCCCAATACCCACCTCTAAATACTGTCACACTGGGGATTAGTTTTCAACACGTAAATTTTGGCGGGGGACACAAAGAGTCTATAGCAACTATTGTATTGTCAGGCCATGCCTTATATTTTCTTGTGAGAGAGAGTCGAAGTAGAGAAGGTCAGCTGGCAGGAGAAAATAGTAAACTTTTCATTTTTTATGTTTTCTCTGAAGACACACTGGCTCTAACCATTCATGGAATTACTGTGCCTAACGTCAAGGAACCAAATGTGCCTTGGGGTTGCAACTCATTGATCCTGCCTTTAAGCCTTCTGGCTGGCTGGGTGCTTGCTTGGATTCAGCCCGGTACAGACGGTAGCACCACTCAATCAGAGGAGGACGACACATGGTTTCCTGATCCTCCTTCAAGTTGCTACTTTGCTTGTAAGACCTCATTTCCTGGGAGTCCAAATAATTACATTTCACCTGCGCTATGTACTCCATAATTACATTATTTTTTAAATTATGCTTGATGACAAAGTTATCAAAATTCAACATGATCAAAACCAAAATAAAATCTGGAAGAGAATGACTCTTGCTCTATCATCACAGTAATTTACAAACAGGACACTTTGCACATTTCCTGGAAGGGCATTAACTGGACCCTTGGTTAAAACCCCTCTGGTCATTGGCTACTTTGGAACCAAATGATGAAAGTTTTAGAAATACTGTAACTTCCCTAACGTATTTGTGAGTGTGACGAAGGGGCATCACCACAGGCATGGAGGGTGAGTGGTGACAGGCAAGCATGTGAGGGTGATGGGGAAGATGGCCACAGTAGTGTTGCCTAGTGAAGCTGAGCACAGTTTCTACTTTGATTTCTTCTCCTTCCTGTTCTTCTTGTCCCTTTCCCTTCTTCCTCTCTCTGCTCTTCTTTCCTCTGCCCCTTTCCCCTCCTCCTTCTTCTTGTGCTTGTGTCTCTGTTTCTCTTCTTCCTCTTTTCCTTTCTTCTCCTCCACCTCTTTCCTCTCTGCTTTCCACTTTTCATTTTTCCCTCTTAGTAGACATTCAGTCAATATAGTTTGACTTGATGTGAATTGATGGCATCAATATCACCCCAATTTTTCTCCTCCCTGAAAATCCTAGGAAGTTGAGACAGACTTAACAGTGGCAAAAGCTTTTGGATATGTACCAGGTAAGATTTGGAGAGATATTTAAAGATACTGAAGTTTTAATCAAGGATACTGGCATCAATGTATGCTTAAATTGTGCTTACAGAATTTCAATGGGACTTGTTTGCATTTGAGTTTTCTGGTATTAACAGAAAGAGTTGCACTTAGAACACGCAAGAATATTCATTCAAAAAAGCATTAAGATAATCTGATGAGGGCTCTTATTATTTTCCAAATGAAGCAGGTTTTTTTTTGGTCATGGTTTACTGAGAATTCTCGTTGGCCAGGTGATCCTTAGAAACCTAACTTTAACTGACAGCTCTCCTTACTCTGCAGGTATTTTCACGTATCCCATCACTTGAAGGTAACCAAACCCACCAGAGGATTTTTCAATGTAGGAAATGGCAGTGTCTGCTTCAAATGGTCGTCAGAATTGGCTTTACCAGATAGGCACATTGGAAGCACAATTTGAATAACATGATGTAAGAGACATTGGGGACACTATCCCATCTCTCACTGCCAATACCCCTTCTCTAGTGTCCCAAAACCCACCATTCAAAATTCCTCTTTCTCTTTGAACCTGACCTCGAAGAAGAACTTTACGAAGAACATACCAAGACTTCTCAGGATGAGTAAGTGTCAGAGTAAATTCTGTCAGGGATAGATGTAAGGACTGACATAATTCAACTCTTATACATGATCTGGAAGAAGAAGAAGAAATCTCTAAGGCAGATAACCCTAAGTGCTTCTGGGTAGTTTAATGCCAAGATGCCATGGACCATTTCCTAGGAGGAAAGTACAAGGGAATAGCCAATGTGATACCAGTGTATTTGGAAAAGAACAATCCAAATCTTCCTCGGAAAAGGATGAACTACCAGTTAGAACAACAACAACAACAAAATTCTTCTTTGGGGTTCCTCTCATCAACAAATTCTGGATGAAGTTCCCTGTTCAAGTAATTCTTACAACGGTGATGGGGACTCATTACCTCCTCTTCTCTCCAGACACTGGGAGATCGCTAACTCCCTGTGGAAGGTGTGATACTGAGGAGAAAAGAAATAACCCCAAGGTGACTTAGGAGACCCCAAAGCCAACTTTACAGTTTGGGGGTGGGGTGGCTTTTATCTGGGATGCTGAGTACTGGTAATCTTGCCCATTGGAGGAAGCCCCTTCCCAACATCCTGGTGAATGCACGTGCCACAGCTGCTATTTTTGTACTTTTAGGTCAAAGTATTCCTAGTCTGAGAACACTGGGGTATGGTGCCCTGCAAAATATTGCTGTGCTCAAGCTGTCTGCATATGAGATTATACATTACAACAGGGGGCTTTCTTGCTGATTATCTTTTGTCAGACATGAAACATTAAAGATACTTGCTTTATCAGGACAAGTGAGCCATTTAGTGCCCCTGAGTATCTTACCCCTGTGGCTCACTATGGTATCCAGCCTGGATGTTTTATTACCTTTTATATAGATATATTGAAATGAGATGCTCATCACCACAGGTTTCTCCCCATTGTACACATCCATATTCACTCTCTGGGCTGGAATTATCTTCCTAAGGGTCAGATGGGAACAATTTTTCTCTCCAACACCCCCCAGATTTACAGGATTTCTATTTTATATGGCTTTATGCCATGTTTTTAGCTTAAAGGCAGGTAAAACAAATTTTTTAAAAAGCCTAGCACTACCAGAGAAGGAAGGAAAAGCAATTAAAATATATGCAGATGATTGCAAGGTAGAAAGAAAAGTGGAAATTTTTTTGTTGCAAATGGTGTACGTGATGAAGTATTTCTTTGAATGCCCCTTTCTGTGCATTGAAGCGATTGCTCATTTGTACCAAGGAAAGGTGCTTTAGATTAATTTTGGAAACTTCAATACTGCAATGTGCTAAATTTTAATTATTTCACTTCCTGCTTGGTATATTAATGTTGTGATTACCCTTGAAAGTGTATTACCGATGATGATTTATGCAAAACCCAGTCAGCTCCCCAGCTCCATCAGTTTCAATTAAAACAAGCCACGGAGGAAGTGTGCTGCTGCCATGTTGGCTGTGGATCCTCATTACTCTCATGAGCAGGTACAGTCGTTTACTTAAAGCATTACTTTTGTTTATCGTTCTGGAACCATCTCTTCCACAACGCAAGGAACCACGGAGAGAGGAAATTGTAGAGATTTGGTCTGCTGGCTTTGAATTCAAACTGAAACCCTCCAGGAAAATGTATTTTATCTGTACTTCTCTACTGATGTAGAACATTTGGGGCCAATCCTTCCTCTCTTGAACTGTTCAAGGGATGAACTGGCCAAAAGAACTATTAAGAACTTATCATTTTCTGATTTCAATGAACAGTGTGTAGCCAGCCTCATAAGGAGTTAATCATAAAGTATGTCTGCTTTCTCAAATGAAGCACTGTTTTTGGGGCTCATTTATCTCAATGACTTCAACTATGGAGAGGTCATAGGGTTTTTCATGATGCATCCCCAGTCCCCAGTCCCTCTAATTACTAATTTGGCTGCACGGTTATTGAAATCTCCTGTCTACATGGCAGCCCTTCCTAAATCTATTCCAAACAATGTCACTGAGTTTGCCTGCCAGGTCCAGGAGGGGCTCTTCTTTCTGAGTACCAGAGAGACAGGCAGCCAAACCTGATTTCAATGGCAGTTTCATTTTAATCACATTTGGAAACTCTTGACTACAAGCTGCCCATTTATAAAGTCAAGGGAGCCTGCACCTGCCAAAGCTCTGGACAGCCTGCCAGGAGCCAGGAGCAGGAGCTCATTCTCGGCAAAGAAAAGAAAGTGCATCCACCTTTTTTTTTTTTTTTTTTTTTTTTTTGCAGAGACCCATGACTTGGATGGAATCACAGAATCATGGAGCTGAGGGATCTAGGGTTCCTTAGGCTCATACATGGTCTCAAGTTGACACTTCTTTCCAGCTTCATCTCCTGCCCCTCCCCTCATGCACTTCACACTTGGCACACACACTGGAAGGTATCAAGAGCATTCCCAGCATGAAGCCTATGCCCTGACTGCACTCTCCATCTGAAAAGCTTTGCTCATGTATTTTGAACCGTCAGTTTTTGTCTTTGTCTTTGGAATCCTTTAGGCTGATGCTCAAATATTTCTTCCTCAGGGGGCTTTGACCACCATATTATTCTCCATCCTAGCTTGTTTACTTCTTTTATGGCACTTACCACAGTTGGAAAGGTTGCTTCTATCTTGCCTGAGCCCTCTGTTACAGTGTGATAAGCTCCACTGGGTTTAGGTGGCCCCCTGGTATGCCTGGCACAGAGCACAGAGCTGGGGTGAAGGGTCACCATCTCTGTCCCCCATGCTGAGGAAGGTGACATTTCATTCTAGGTACAATTCCCATCCCCATTTATCCAACAGGCATTATTTATGATGACTAGATGAACCACTCACTAAAAGGCACTTTTCCAGGCATATTCTTATTGGGACTGTTTACAGAAGGCCAAGTCTTGCTGCATTCAGTGTGGACTTTGATTTGAAATCCACTGTGCTCATTTGGGGGGTTGGCATTTATTCTCAGGAGATGTGTCATAGTTAGCATGATAATGGTTAAAGAACTGCTTCCCTGGACCTGTTGTTGAGCCACATTCCAGTGACTACCACCTTCTACCCAGGGGTGAAAGGGCCAGGAAAGCCCCTAGCAAGGAGAGTTGTCAAGTTAGCGTAATCTTTCTCACTCTCCAAATGTTAACCTGTACCATCCTTGTATTTGTTTCCCCTAACTGCTTCTTTTCGCTGACATTTAGTGGCAATATAGCCTATTCTTGTCCTTTTTCTTCATCTATCAATACTGTACAATACTGTACAATTTCCTTCTGCCTTCACAGCCTAATCCTTGAAAACCACACACTTTTTATGACACTCACGCCCTTCACCTTGAAGTCTTTTCTCTCCTGCCCCATCCTTCATGGTGGCCCTATCAGGCCCCCTAGAGTTCCCTGTCATTGTCCGTGAAGCAGAAATTACATTCCAGGGTATCTCCAGTGTTTTATTTTCTGCCTCCTGACTGGCCTGACCAGCAACCCCGTGCCTATATAGTGTCTGTGGGGTCCCCTGTGCAAAGGGACAATACTTGGGGTCTCCAGAGGGCTTAATGACCCTGACTTGGTCGTCAGACAGATGCTCCAGTCCTGGAGCTTCCACCTTCCAGCTTTGTGATCTGATGCAAGTACAACTGCTCTGAGCTTGGATTTCCAATAACACTGAAATAATAAAACCTCATAATTATTACTGTGAGAATTAAATAGGCAATGTGTCAGAGCCTGGGATAGTTCTGGCACACAGAACATAGAAAATAAACTCAGATCTTTCTTTAGAATAACATTGGGAAGTTCTTTACCTTCACATAACCAAAACCTAAAACTATAGCATCAGCAATTTTCTTCTTTGGAATAAGCACTCCTTTTGTGGTCCTTTACAAAAATGAATACACTCTTAAGGCATGGTATCCATCAGGATTCTGACAGGAAAGAGATGGTACACCTCAAGAAGTTTTAACTAAAGAGATTTTAATAAAAGGTATGGGCAGAATTGAAGGAACTCCTAGGGAATGGAGAGGTACCCAGGGCCCTGCAACAGCATGGAGCTAATACCGCCCTTAGAAAATAAGGTGGTGTAATTTTAATAGCAGAGAAAAATGTAGAACGAAATTGCAGCTCATTGTTTGAGCTCCTGCCCTATGTCAAGTTATGTGCTTGGCTGGTTGATGGCTCTAAGAGAGCTTATAGTCAAGTTGGGGGTGAGAACACAGAAGCTACTAACCACAGTGGTCCTCAAACCTCAGCTTGCATCAGAATCAGATGTCAGACTTGATAAAACCCAGACTGCTGGGCCTCAGCCGCAGAGTTTCTGATCCAGTGGGTCTGGGATGGGGTCTAAGAATTTGCATTTCCAACAAATTCCCCTAGAATGCTGATGCTGCTGGTCCAGGGCCACACTTTGAGAACCATTAAACTATGACAGTATATAACAGGACACTAAATATGAGTGCTTCTACAGTTTTAGGGGCAGAGGCTCCAAATTTGGAGAACAATAAATGACAGATCCCCCACAATGAAGAGGCTAAGCATGTGTAAAGTTGCCTTCGTGACTCTCAGCTCTCCTGTCCCTTTAAGACAGTTTAAATTTAGGTTAGGGAATGGATCAGAGAAGTCAATAACAAGGGCTACTTTAGAGAGAATCATCTGAGTGCCTTGGCCAAATGAGGGAGCTTGTAAGAATCTACTTGTTAGGTGTCTCATGGAGGTGGGAGAAGTAGAAGCTGATGCCTGGATACTTACCTGACACACTATAGGTGCGAGGCTGGCTAGAGAAACCCAAGCAGAAGTAAAAGGCTATGTTGGGATGGCCTACATTTCCATGGCTTGCTGGGGCAGAGATAGGGGAGTTTTCCTCTGGGTCAAATGAACTTGCAAAAGGCTACCAGCCTGGAGTTGTCTTAAAAAGATTCTGTTGGACTGCAACCCAAAATATAGAATAATTACTCACAAGTCCATAGTTGTATAAATTAATGATTGAATACATAAACAAATGGATAAGATTAGACAAATCTCCCATGCAGAAGAATTTCAAATAGTTTCTGTAGCTACTCTGTCCTCAAGGTAATGGTACATGACCCCCCACCCCCCAGTCCCGCTCCTTCAGTGTAACTTCCTTCCAAAGAGTACAGTGTGGAAAGGGGGAAACACAAAGAGTGACTTTCCAATGCCAAAACCTAACAAACACTACTTCAGCCAGGTGATCAAGGTCAATAATAGCATGCACTCTGGATATAATGTGATGAGAATAGCACTTTGCCTCTGTGGTCTTCCTCCCCAAACTCATAACTCCAGTATAATCATGAAAGAACAGCAGACAAATCAAAATCAAGGACATTCTACAAAATACATGACCAATACTTGTGGCACACCTCAAGAAGTTTTAACAAAAGACATTTTAATAGAAGGTATGACCAGTACTTGTCAAAATCTGTCAAGCTCATCAAAACCAAGAAAAGTCTGAGAAACTGTCAGAGCTAAGAGAGGCCCAAGGAGACATGAGGACTAAAAGTAATCTGGTATCCTGGGTGAGATCCTGGAACAGGAAAAGGACATTAGAGTTTTAAAAGTAAGGAAATCTGAACAAAGAATAGCCTTTAGTTAATAGTAAAGTATAAATACTGGTCCATTAGTTGTGTCAAATGTACCATCGTGATGTCAGAGGTCAGCAATAGGTGAAACTAGGTGGGAAATATATGGAAACTCTCTGTATTATCTTGGCAACTTTTCTGTAAATCTAAAACTCTTCTAAAATTAAATTTTTTTCTTAAAAATACCTCTGCTGAATTGACCATCTGCAGAGCAAGGTGGCCATCGGAGTAGGGTCCTGTTTCTTGGATGGCCAGAAGCAGGCGGTGCAGGAGCGCCATTCACAGCCAGCTGGAAGAAGCTTAGCTTGTTCAGGAAACGGCAGTGAGATGGCTCGGGTGGCAGCAGGAGTGCAAGGTGGTTCTCTGAAGAGTCTACCAAATCCCCACACAAGAGAGAGACAACATTTGGTCATTGGACGTGCACAACCGACCTTGACCCCACGATAAAAACACGTTAGCCCTGTAACACTGGAACTGTTGTCTGAATTCACTACTGTTACCTGCATTGCCTTGTGCTCCCTACAGCCAAACAAGGAAGGGCCAGAATATGTAGTTAATGAGTAAAAGAGAAAGAGGAACAAAGAGGAGAAAAAACTCCAATCACCCATGTCCCTGCTGCAAAATTCCAAGGCCCCCTCCCACCAGACACAATTAATTATTGACAGTAGATTTGTCTACACTTTTAGTTTCTGCAAGTACACCATTTGTTAATACCTGAGAATGACTGGAAAAGCTATAGGATCTCCCCAAGACTACATCAAGGAACAAAGGAGAACAACCTATCCAAAAGTGCAAGTTTAAAAGGCAGTAATGATAAAAAAAAAAAAAAAAAATCAAGTTACTTTCTGCTTGTATCCTACTGTATTCAGCTTGTTTAAGTAACTTGTTACAATTCATTGTGCTGTGTCCTAGTCAATATATGGCTAAGAGAAATAAGGAAAATCAGAGACACAGCATTTAACATGGACCAGAGTAATGAATGCAAATTTACCACATGAAAAAGTAGCTCGGGGGGCTGCGTTCGAGCACAAGGGAGGAATTTTCAGGTGGCAAGCACAGTGCACACATGTAAACATACCTCCCGCCCCCCGAACAGAACATAGAGCAAGGTTGGGGCATGATAAGTGCAGGGCAGGTTGGGAGCACCATAATGGTGCAGCATGGGTGTACCGTGGCATCCACAGAGGGGCATGCAGTACAGTGGGAGGCTGAAAACATGTTACCTGCTCCTTGCTAAGAAGCGACTTGCAGTAGAGAGTCTACCGTGCCTGGTCCCAGAAAAAGTTGACATGGACTTGATATGGAGAAGAAGCTGAGGGGATGGATTGAGTTGATATTTCTTGAGTAAAAATCCTGGAGATTTTGTGATGTGAGGTATAAAGGAGAAACAGAATCAAAACTGCCTCAGTTTCAAGACCTGATACGGCCCATTAATGATACCAAAACCAATATGGGGAAATTAAGCAGAGCAGGTTGAATGTGGGTTGGTGTGTGATTAGGGGTAGTCAGTTCAGTTTGAGAGTTTTTATATTTTTTAAGATTTTATTTATTTGTTTATTTATTTAGAGAGCTCGTGCCATGGGCTTGGGGAGAAGCAGAGGGAGAGAGAGAATCTCAAACAGATCCACACTGAGTGCAGAACCTAATGCCAGGCTCGATCTCACAACCCTGAGATCATGACCTGAACCAAAATCGAGAGTCAGACTCTTAACTGACTAAGTCACCCAGGCACCCCTCAGTTTGAGACTCTTAGGGGACATCCAGAAAAACCATGGTATCACTCAGATTGTGAATTAACTTATTAGTAAACTCATGCTTCCTGCCAAAATGTGCTTAAGATGTACCTTTCTCTCAACCCTGCTCTGATGTTTCTTTATTCCTATTCTTCTCTGGTCACTCATCTTCTTCCAAAACATTATTGCTTGCTTATTCCTTTCTATGTGTCTTCAACACATAATAAGACTCTAATATAGTTCTTAGTCAAAAGTAATCTTAGTCAAGATTATCAGTGGTTCCGTGTTAATCTCCTATGCTAAATAAAGAGCTCCTCGCAGTAAGGAGCCATATTTGAGCCCTTTACTGAACCTGTTGACACAGTAGGTACTCAATAAATGTTTGTTGAATAAATGGGTGAATATACTGGTCTTCCTCTGATATAAGAAGGTCCACTGAGGCAAAAGAAAGTGAAGAGAGGTAGAGAAAGAGAAGATAAAGATGAAGAGGGTAAGGGGTGGAGGCTGAGCCCGGCAACTCATGTGGGTGCTACCAGCATTGTCCAGAGAGGGTGGGATATTGGTGTTCTAGAGCACTCTCATTGACTTAGTCTTGTTTTATGTCGCTGCTGCCTCTGGTTACTCTTGATAAAGACTGATGTGGCTTTGGCCACAGGCCCAGTGTGACAGTGCATGGAAGGATGGATGCATGGTCTCTTTTCTGAGACCTGGAGTATGATGTGGTATTTGGGCCACACTGTCTCTCTGAGTCTAAGACTTGCCTTTTCAATGTGACTTTTTGTACCTCAAGCAGAGCTCCGCTGAGTGGCTGGGGGCTGAGGTCAGCCTAGCATAATGTGGAATGGCAGCCACAGAGCCATGTACATATGATGATTGCAATTTACAATAATGTTTTCTTTTCACTCAAAATTCCCCTGAGGAAGAAACAAAACTATTCCATTGGCTAGGAATTTCTGGTTCTAAAGGAGGTATAAAGAAATAATAATTTGAGCATACCTAGGATCTGTGTTAATAGGTCATAGACACATAGATAGCTTAAGATTTTAGATGTAGTAAGCTTTTAAGAATGCAGATTTTTCATTAACAGATTTAAACTTAAGTGCCTGGGGTCTAAGTAAGACCACATGCAGAAATGAAGAAAATGGCCTTCAATTGAAATCTTTCCAAATTAGCCAGATTCTTTTTTTTTTTTTTAGAAAGAAAGAGCATGTGTGAGTGGGTGGGGAGTGGAGCTGGGGCAGAGGGAGAGGGAGACAGAGAATCTTAAGCAGCCTCCATGCTCCACACCCAGCACAGAGCCTGATATGGGGCTCTATCTCACAACCCTGAGATCATGACCTGAGCCAAAATTAAGAGTTGGATGCTTAACAGACTGAGTCACCCAGGCATCCCAAATTGGCCAGAATTCCTTTTTTAAAGACTTCATTTATTTATTTGAGAGAGAGTGAGAGAGAGCATGAGCAGGGAACAGGGGGAAGGGGCAGAGGGAGAAGCAGACTCCCCACTGAGCAGAAAGCCCGATGGGGAGCTCAATCCCAGGACCCCAGGATCATGACCTGACCCAAAGGCAGACGCTTAACCAACTGAGCCACCCAGGTGCCCCCAGAATTCCTTTTTAATTAACAACGTCTAACAAAGTAATTTTATTTTTTTAATTCATATGCAATTGATTTCCTGTATCTCTGGTTCCTAATAGATCAATAAATTAAAGATGCTCAAAACTTATCAGTGATATGGTCAACATACATTGCTTTGAATGGAGTATCTTGTGCTCTATTTAGAATTTGTATTATTAGTCATTCATGCTATCCTAAGAGTATCTACTGCTGGGCAAATGGACCAGAAAGGGTATATATTTCTTCTCTACTCAACCTGAAGTGCAACTTAAATCAATTTATTGTATACCTAAACTATGCCAAAGTAATCTAAGAAAAGTAATTGTGTATTCAGCATTGCCTGAAACTACAGGGAGGGGAGCAAGTTGCTATCACAGGGAGCCAAGCCTGATCTTGGGTCTGTTGAACCAACCCTGGGGGCTGGGAGCTCTAGGCTGCAGGGTCTTGATGCCCTGAAGGAGATTCAGTTCTGTCCGCAGAGCTTGTAGGTAAATGGACCATGGGAGAAACAGTCATGAAAAATAAATAAAATAGTAAGATAAATTAGGATTCAAGTTACTAACACCCTGAGGAAAAAATAACCTCATGGAAAATATTAGAGCCAATAATTCCACTCTCTGTCCTTCATAGGCTTTCTTCTCTCTGCTTGAGCTTCTCTTGGACAATCAGACCAGTGGGAATTTCCTCATCACTGCTGGAGACTTATGGGCGGGTGCCGGCTGAGTAAAAATTGTCAAGTCCATACAGGAGCCAGTAGGGTTGGAAACATTGGTTTCCCTTTAGCCATTTTTACCACCAGCAATCCAGCTGGAGAACTAACATTTTTTTTCTTTTTTTTCTTTTTTTTATTATGTTATGTTAATCACCATACATTACATCATCAGTTTTTGATGTAGTGTTCCATGACTCATTGTTTGCATATAACACCCAGTGCTCCATGCAGTACGTGCCCTCTTTAATACCCATCTAATCTAATCTAATACCAGGCTAACATTTTTGAGATGTTACTGGCACAGTAAAAGTCATTTCCCCTCAAGCTCCTTTCTCTCCAATTAAAACTTGCTCTTGGAAAAGGATCTAGTATATGTAATCTACTTTATGAGAAGTAAATAAATGAGAAGCCTTGTGTTGGAGTGGCCATTGTATTTCCATTTAACATAACTCAACCCAGAACACTGAGGGGGAAACAAGAGTCTTGGGGGAATGACAAGATTGTCAGGTGTATCAAAAGGGGGCACAAGCTTTAAAATGTTGAGAAATGCTGTCTTGGGTCAATGACCTGATGTCCAGTAATGGCATCGAGGACCCCAGCTCACTGGGGAGAGGCCATACCACACGTTTGTCCACTGGACACACGTGAGCGTGAGCCCGCCTGCACTGCCCTAGATCTTTTGGCACCAACCAAGTCACGAGATCTGTTTCATCTCTGTTTTCGCTTGGGGGCTGTTCACATTTATGTCTCCTGGATTTTTTTTTAAACATGAAGAATATACTGTAAGGCTTTACTCTAGATCCCTCATCCTCAGAAATACCTTCTCTGAGTGCCCAAAAAGGAATGGAATTTTCTGGGGCTCCCAAATTGCCAGATCGGTATTTTCACATAGTTGCCAGTCTGTTTATATTGTGCATACAGAAATAAAAATACTATTCCCCATAGTATTAACTGTTTTTCTCATCCTTAGATTTAACAGTTACACTAGTAACCTTGTGTAATATTTAATAGAGTCTCGCTCAAATGCAGCCCAATTTTCTCTTCAAATAAAATTCCATTTTAAGCACTAGGATTTGTATGCCAAATTCGGTCCTTTAAAAATAACAGAAGATATAAATTTTTACCACTCAGTTATAAGCTTTGGAAAAGAGAAGGTAGGTAATGAAAAATATCATGCAAACTGAATAACTAATGGCAATAACAAGGGCCATCTCCACAATGCATCTCCCACACAGCGGGATTAGCATGCAGGTCACATCGAAGCTGACTGAGATCTGAATGGAGTGGAAGCTTGCTCACTCAGCACCTTTGGCTTTCAGACTCTATTATCTTGCTTACTTAGTAAATTTAATGTTGTGTAATTTATTTTTTATTGCCTCATTTGTAAGTCTTTCTCTTTCTTCAACCCAAGATATCTTTAGGGGCTTAGATGGCCTATTAAACTCAGATGTCCATTTTTATAAAAGAATAAGAACTCTTGTTAAAGAAGATGAGCAGCAAATGCTGCAGTTTATTGGAGCCGAGAAAGAAGATGCTACGTTGTGTTCCAAAATTATCACGACAAGGATGGATTGCGGGCTGGAGAATGGGAAAAGCCGTTCAGCAGTGCATATTGCCTTCAGCAGGAAGACCTCTACCAAATTATTAAAAGAACATGCATCCCTCTCAGCATTAGCATTTTTCCCTCTCGTGAAAGACTAGGGTCTTTTATAACTGTTTTGCTCAGATATTTCTCTATTCAGAATACGTATTTATATATTTTTTCAGTTAGCACAAATCCTATTATTCTTCCTCTCTACCACCTTACAACCCTCATCTATTATACTGCTATTACTCTGAGATGAATATGACCTTGGAAATCAGTAATGGAAGGCACCACCCACAAAAGGACAAACACAGAGGAACACATTCTACACATTTGCAAATCCGGAAACCCAATGCCATGCTTTAGGGAAAAAAAATATGACAATAATTGGAAAATCCAGATAAGTTTAAGGTCTAATCTTTACAGACAAGAGTATGCATCCCCGAGTACTTGGTTAGCTATCTTAGGAATCTGTAAGAGATGGTCTTACTTTAAAAGTTAAATCTGATTGCAAACTAGGATTCATAAAGAGCCTACCAGGTGCTCAAATTTGGAAAAAGACATGAGATAACAATCAAAATTTCTCTGAGAACTAGGACTAGGTTCGAGCTCTCATAAATGAACCAAATATGAAAGGCACACAGGCCAGATTGCTCCGAGCCCCGAGGCACAAGCACATGCGTTCCTGCGCCCACATTGTGCACCCCATAGAAACAACTCGAGTTGCATCCATGTGTCCTGTCTGTGTATGACAGTGCAGTCTTTGGAAGGCAGTGCAAACTTGTCCAAGGTCATATTCAGTGTTGGTGCTGGTATTTTCAGGAGACAGCAGCATGGATGAGTCACAAACATGGACTCTGGAGCCAGTTACCTGGGTTTGCACCCAGTCTTCCTTGCTTGCTAGCTGTGTGACTCGGGGAGAGTTACTTTTCTGTTCCTCCTTTTCCTCAACCAAAAAAAAATGGGGATAATTATAGCACAGAGCTGTTCCGAGGATAGCATAAGTTCATGCGTGAAGTGCTCAGCCCAGTGCCTGCCAAATAGGAGGCACTTGACAACACAAGCTATGATTATTTTTATTTTTTCCTTAAGGATGACAGAAAGATAAAAATATCTAGATCTTGATGGGAAACTTTGCATCACCTGCTGCTATTTCTGGAAACATGAAGGTTGTGAGTGGTCCCGTTGGTCACAGTGTCTTTAGAATCTGGAGCAGGGAAGGGGAGTTTAATGATGATACAGTGCAGGAGGCAGAGTTAGGGCACTCTTTCTTGTTTTAATATCCTTAATCTCTCCATGCTTTGATGGTCTTTATCTTTATTTGATTTAAATTCCTCCCAACATCTCTCCCTCTCGATACTGAATTGTGTTTTGACGTGGTTATTGTTAGGCCTGCCATCCCCCGAGGCGGCTATGTATTAACTGCCACAGTGCATCCGTTGGAATCTCCTTCATTGCATCCGTTGGCATCTCCTTCATTGCTTCCTTCCAGCCTAGTGCACAGACTCCTCTCCCAGCCCCCCTGTGTTTCTTTTTAGCATGCAGCCTCTCTCCCCTGCTGCTGAGAATGATATTCTGTTCCGCCAGCCAGTCTCACCATTTTCTCCAAATCACTTTATTTAAAAACTCACCTCATCCAGGAAACCTTTCCAGAATGAAAATGGTACCCTTAAGAAGAGAGCAAGTGATGAACTGGAAAACTAGTATCTGCCTCAGATGTCTTTGCTCTCGTGCCTCACTCCATTGCTTGGAAGCTTCCTAGATCATATTTTGCCAACTTCTCTTTATTTTGTCCCGTTTCCCTTACTAATCTTTCAATTTCTCTCGAATTGTTCCTCTATCCATAATTGTATGATGGATCCTTATTTTCAACTGCATTATGTTTACTCACATTTTCCATATGCTGAAATTGATTTTAGGGGTGCATTCACTTGTGAAGTAAACTACAAACACCAGGCTGACTATATGGTTTTAATCAATGTCTTTCATTGTGCCTATAGTTTCTCTGTGGACCTCCTCTTATTTCTGTCAGTCAATCAACTCTGTATTGGGTGCCTGTTCTTATAGGCGCTATTGCTTTTGGTTCAACTTCATTAGCTTAACTAAAAGGGAAAGTAATGGAGTAGTAACTGACGGCATCCTTGAGCAAAGAGAAATGACCTAGCAGACAACTTATGTTCTTGTTTCTGGCAAACTAGAGGGCAAATTTAATCTAAAATGGTGTGGATTATGTTTTATGACTAGACTCACATGGAAATATAAACCCTAAACCAGTTTAATGTCTATAATGATGAGCTCTGTCTTAGGACATGCTTTTTCTCCCTAAGAGGCCATGGTTCCCCCGCTCTGTCCGTGCAGCCCCCTACTGGAGGAGATTCTTTTAGGACCAGGTCATATCCAGAAACAGTGACCTTTACCAGCATTCTCCAGCTGAATAAAACACTTGAAAAAATCTGCTGAGTACTGCTCTTTCAGAAACTAAATGGCAGCAAAATTACAGAGGCTGAAAGAAAATGGCATACCCTACCATAAGTTGAAAAACAGTTGCAATGGAATATTTTTCCTTGTAAGTTCTACTTTTCAGAGTCTCACCAGTTTTCTGGAGCAGCATATGCCTGGTTTGGGCTTCACGGAGTATTGCATTATTGCATGGAGCAGTGTTAGGGGTTTGGGAGACTCCTCTGCTGTATTTTTACTTTAAATCATCATTCATAGATTGGTGCTTAAGCTATTCACAATGGTTAAGTCAATAATAACTTTTCAGTTTGACAAATATATTTGATTTTGCATAGAAGTAAATGTACCAGACATTTACACACTGTACCTGGGCTCTGGATCCCTGTTGGGGTGGAAGTGTGGTAGTACTGTTTTCTGAGGTCTCTTTCTGCATCAGATTCTGCTCTTTGAGAATCCTCAAAGACCACACTCCTCGTGAGTAGTGAAAGGATCCACTGCCTGGGGTAAGGGTGGGGACTCTTCTAGTGCCTGAGACCTTGGAAAACCCAGAATGAAGGTCAGGGAAGTCCCCCCCACCGCCAAACCCTCCAGTGTGATTGGCTATCCTCTGGGCAACCATCATAGAGTAGTTTCTGCCCTTGGACTTGATTTTGTTTTGTTTTTTACTCTATCTTGTTGATTCTGCTCTTTCAAAAAGTTCAACTATTTGAAGAAGTAAACGCATCAGAGAGAAACAGAAACCACAGGCTGATGCCTTGGGAGTGTGTTAAGTCCAAGGGCATGTAAATTAAGGCAGCAGGTCATAGGGACACTGCAATTGGAGCATATTTCTTTCTTCAGTGCAATATGCATTAATATTACATGGGCTATTTTCTCCTCTGTCTGTTTTACTTACTCTCAGAAGTAGCTTTGTGGTGACCTAGTACCCTAGTTTACCATGTTCTAAAGACATTCTCCAGAGACCAAGGCTCTCTTTTCAGTGCTTAGCTCAGTTGGCCATGTAGTATGTGTTGAACTCCAGCAAGTTAGAACATGTCAGCAAAAATGATCCCAGGGCTCTCAGAGTCAGTGGTTTGAAATACTCTGGTACTGCCTCCTTTGAGGGGGTTATTATGCTGGTATTTACATGAAGGAGAATCCATGGGTTCTATAATTAAATATATTCCCTATTTCAGTGGAGAGAGAGAAAGAAACAGAGACAGAAATAGGGGTATGCTTTCTTTTTTGCCATCTTTTTACTTCCTCCCCGACCAAGAGCCACTGTGGAAAAGTGAGTGTCACCTACCTCAGCCCAGCCTAGAAAGTTCTGAAACTTGTCTAAAGCTCTGGTTTTTAAAGAAAATATATAGGAAGACTTCTCATGTAACATATATGTATCCATTTATTAGAGCCTTCTGTGAGTGACTTCTGATACTAACAACATTTAATACTTCCTAAAAAATATATATTTTAACAGATGAAGAGTCTCACAGGTGTTTTGGTTCTGTCAATTAAACCATGAGGTAAAAATATATACCAATCCCAAGTAGTTTTGACACGGCCTCCACTCTCGGTGATTAACAGGTATCTCTGTTATTTGTGATTTTGAATGCATGTGAAAAATAACATGATATGGTACAAATTTCAGTTGTTAAACATGAAATGAATGTCATGTGTTTGCATGGCGGGTTCAAAAGATGTACTTTACTGGTTATGTATATAAATATACTGACATTTACTGTGCAGCTCATCTATTGTAAAGTCCCCTTCCGCCTTTAAAACATTTTTTAAATTTGTCTGTTTTTATATGTAAATTTTTTTAGGTTATCTAAAAATAAGTGGTACCAAACACAAATAGCCAACTACAGAGCAGTTTCAAAATAATTTTTTACGTATTTTTATGTTTCCATGAGAAATCGTTCTCATCTCTCTGAAAGTGGCATCCCGTCCTGCTAAGCTCTTTCTTATCTTACAGAAGCTGACCGTCTGGAAACTATATTCTTTAGACACCATGGAATAATGTGTGCAAAGTCTCAGACACACACTCCTTTGTGGAAAGGCAGCGATATGATGTAGTCAGATCACAAAGGACTATTCGAGATTATAGGGCTTCAACACGGCAGCACCAAGCATGTTCTAAGTGCTTTGCAGGTGCTAACTCATTTATTCCCCACAACAATCCTTTCTTAATAGATAAGGAAACCATGGCACAAAGAGATTCATTTGTTCAAGGTGCCATGTAGAAGATCATAGATAAGTTTTATTTTATGGTGTCAGAGCCAGAAAAATGCCTTTAAGATGCCACAGAGTTTCTTCATTGAAGAAATCTATAAAACCATTCTGAAGAGCATTAAAAAAGACCCAAATAAATATTGAGAATCACAGGTTTCTCTGTGAAAAGCCCTCAGATTGTAAATGTTAATTCTCCCCAAATTAATCTTTAAATTCAATTTAATTCCAATCAAAACCCCTTCAGGATTTTAAATGATGTCTTACAAGAGCATTATTGTATATTGAATTAGAGTCATCTGGGAGATAATTTTCATCTGGAAGAAAAAATTCCCAAGGTGTGCCATGAAATTTTGAAAGAAATTTGAATGGTGACTTTTACCATCAGATATTTAAAAATACTGTAGTGATTAAAGCAATGTGGTAATAATGCAAAAGCAGGCAAGTGATAAATGAAACAACTAGGAAAGTCCAAAAATAGATGTATGCATATAAGCATATATGGCATTTAAGAGGAAAAAGGGTGGATTTTTGAAAGATGATGTTGGGATACCTTATTACCCATTTTGAGAAAAATAAAGTTAGACCGTTATACCCAAGCAAAAATTCTACATAGAAGAAAACCCTAAGAGTTATTATGAAAATATAAGAAGAAATAGTGAAGTATTAAAAAAAATAATTTTGGGGTAGACGTGTAGCCTTCTCAAGAATGTACAAAAAATATACAAATCCCAGAATTTATAGAGAAAAAAATTAGAAAATTTGAGTTGCCTACACAAAGAGAAAAAAAAAAAACAACCTTACATATGATCAAAGACAATATAAACAATGTAAGTAATGTAGGTGAAGAAAAATCCATAACAATGGCTGAATAAAAAAAATGCCAGACTGATCTTAACATGACCACACACCTCCAGTGATCCCTCTGGGCCGCTCTGGAAAGTGTCATACTGAAGCCATATTGCCCAAGCCAAATAGTTCACATATTCTCCTATATTTAGAAATCTCCAATACCTACTCCTTCCTCCTCATTCTCAACTAGTGACCTTCTTATCTCTCTGAGAAAAAGGAATCCATCAGAATCGAATTTCCTTGTGCCCCCATTGAAACACTACTGGCCTACCCTCTCTACACCTGTTGATTTTGCTTTGTTGCTTCTTGTTAAAAATGCATGAATGATCTGTGTTCTTACCTAAGGCCAGAGTCTTAGGTAAGACTTGGGCACTAATAGCTTCATACCCACCCAAGGACTTTATTTCTAGAATTGTCCTTTCTCTCCTACTTCTTAATTTAGACTCTCTATTGGCTCATTGCAATCAGCATGAAATCATCCAAGAAAAATATCTCCCATCTTATAAAAATAAAACAACCTTCACTTGATCCTATAACTTCCTATGACAACTCCTCTATTTCTCTGTTCCTCTTTAGAGCATAATTCCTCAACAGTGGAGTTGGCACATCTTTTCTCCTCCTGCTATTCTCTCTAGAGCCCAATCCATTTGGAATTTTGTCTCTCCACTAAAACCTCTCTTCTCAAAGTCACCAATGACCTTTATATTGCCATATACAGTATTTCTTCTAAATCCTAACTTACTCTATTTCTCTATCCCTTATGATCTGATCACGGTGTCTAATACCTCCTGTCATAGTCTATGGACAAAAACTGTAATGGAATGCAGCCCTATTTGAAATCAGAACTCGGAGGACTACTTGAGAATCAATCATAGGATTTCAAAAGGAGAAATAATAATAGCAGCTAATTGTTACATAGCATTTACTGTGCAATAGACACTGTTCTAGGTGCTTCCCCTGCCTTCTGAGATTCCACAGACTCCTGGGTTTTCTCACACCTCACTGGTCACTTCTGAAGCTCCCAGGATAGGTCCTCCTCCAATGTCTTCCCCGTGGGTATTGGAGCCTTAGGACTTGGTCTTGGACAGCTTCACTTCCCTGCCCACACTGACTTCCACAGAATTCCATGGCCCTAAATACCATCACCCACTGATGACTCACACACTCATGCCACCTCCAACCTCCTCCCCCTTCAACTCCAGACTCCACCCACTGCCTACCTAGCAGTGGGATATTGAATAGACTTCTCAAACTTACCATGTAAAAAAGTGATTCCTTGCTTTCCCCCCAATCTTCTCCATCTCAGCAGAGGACTCCATCATTCACCTAGTGGTTAAGCCAAATACCTTGGAATTGTCTTTTCTCATTTGTCCTCATATTCCACATCCAAACCATCAGATGCTCTTGTCAGCTTTACATTTGAAATACATCCTTAATCTGGTGACTTCTCTCCAGGCTTGTTGCCAAAATCCTTGTTCAGTCATCTCTTGCCTGGATGACCAAAATTACTAACGGTGTGCTACAATTAACAACTGCATGATCTTTCTGCTCCCACTCTTCCCAACACCCCCTTTCACACACACACACACACACACACACACACACACACACACACACACAGAGTCCATTCTCCCCAGTAGCCAGCCTGATAATTTCCAAATGGAAGTCAGATTACATCACTGCCCTATCAAAAATCCTGAATTGCTTCCATTCTCTAATGAAAGAATTCCATAGTCCATAGTTAACAAGGTCTAAATTTTCTAAGCCCTGGCTGTCTCTGTAGGCTGGTGTCTTACCATCTTCCTCCTTACGTGCAGTCCTTCAGCCACATTGGCCTTCTTGTAGTCTCTGGAGCACTCCTATCATGTTCCTGACTCAGGGCCTTTGCACATTCTATTTCCTCAGACTGAAATGTTTTCAATCCAGATATTAGCTCATGTCAGTCCTCACATGACCTTCCTGACTTCCCTATCCAAAATAGCATACTACATCATTCTATATCCTTTACCTTAATCCATTTTTCTTTATAACATCTATATAACATTATACCTAGGTGCTGTTTGTTCCTTATATATTTTCTACACTAAACTATTAATTCCAAGAGAGTGGGACTTTGTCTAATTCACATCTGTATTCCCAATATCTAGAAAAATGTCTGGTTCTAAATGCTCAATAAATATTTTTTAAATAAAAAATTAATAAGTAAAAGACAAGCCATAAACTAGAAAAAAGTATTTGCAGCATATAAACAGACTACAAATTAATATTCAGAATATTAACAATAAATGCAAAAGAACAACCTAATAGAATAATTTTTTAAAAGATTACAAACAGAAAATGCACTGAAAAAGAAATCCAAGCAATAATAAACACAAGAAGAAATGCTACAAATTTTACAGATAATCAGAAAAAATATCAGTTAAAACAATGAACTACCACTTCTACCACTTGCACAGTGGCAAAATTTAAATGATTGACAATATCCATTGGTGGCTAATGTTTGCAGAAATGGATAAAATTGTAACTATTGGTGACAATATAAATGAATAAAGGTTTTTAATTTTTTAGAGGGCAATATGATATTATGTACCACAGGTTTAATTACATATACTATAAGCCTCACAATTTAACTTCTGTGAATCTAAAAGTTACAGAGACTACTCATACAAGTGCAGAGTTATTTCAACACTATTTTATTTAGCAAAAATCTAGAAATAACCTAAACATCCATTAATAGGAATGGTGATTAACTTTGAGATGGGAAATGGAATGGAGGTAGGGAATAAAGATAGTCTTCAGTTTTTATTTTATTTTTTTAAAGATTTTATTTATTTGACAGAGAGAGAGAGACAGAGAGAGCACAAGCAGGGGGATCAGCAAAGAGAGAGGGAGAGGGAGAAGCAGGCTCCCCACTGAGCAGGGAGCCCAATGTGGGGCTCCATCCCAGGACCCCAGGATCATGACCTAAGCTGAAGGCAGATGCTTACCACAAACTGAGTCACCCGGGTGCCCCTTAAATTTTTATTTTATATAATTGTGTGTTGTATTTTTTTAACAATGAGGGTGTTTATAATTTTTTAGGATTTATTTATTTGAGAGAGAGAGAGAAAACGGTGGGGAGGGACAGAGGGAGAGGGAGAAAGAGAGAATCTGAAGCAGACTCCCCACTGAGTGCAGAGCCCTGTGCCGGGGCTCCATCCCAGGACCCTGAGATCATGACCTGAGCTGAAATCAAGAGGCAGCTGCCTAACCAGCTGAGCCACCCAGGCACCCCTATGATTATTTTTGAAAGATCTATAATAACTGGAAAATGTTTCATGGGTGAGAACTATGTGCAAGCCCAAGAGGCCCATTAAATAGCCCTGAGGAGGACAAAGTTATCAGGTTATGTATTGTTACTTAACAAATTCCAAAACATAGTGCCTTAAAACCATTTGTCACATTTCACAGTTTTGTGGGTCAGAGATTTGAGCAGGGCTGTGCTTGATTCTTCTGTTCCACACAGCCCTGACTGAGGTCACTCAGAACTATTGGTGGCTGGGCTGGTCAGAAGGGTCCAACATGGTTTCATTCACAAGTCTGACACCCAAAGGGGGATGGTTAGCAGATTGGGTTCAGCTAAGATGGGCAAGTGGAGCACATCTATGTGGCCTCTTCAGCATGGCTGTCATAGAGTGGTGGACTTCTTATGTGGTGATAGGGCTCACAGAGACAGGGAGCTAAGATTTGGGAAGTAGAAGTTGCCAGTGATTTAAGGCTTAAGCACATAATTTGGCACAGTGTTAACGTTTGCCACATTTTATTGGTCGAAACAGTCATAAAACCCATGTATATTCAATAAGAGGGGCCATAGACCCCCACCTGTCAATGAGAAGAGTGTAAAAAAATTTGAGGCCACCCCAAATGAATTGCAGTGATCAGTCCTGGCTCTCTACTCATCATTCTCCATCTTAAATGACTTCCAATTATAGATTATTAGTTCTGACCCCAACCATGCCCTTTCTTCTGTTGGATGAAACAGTGTGTTCAGTTTGACATAACTAGAGAGAGAAATTCAATAGAAAAGCTAGAATCTCGCCAGAAGTTGATTGTAGAGATCTGACAGGAGTTACACATTTGAGAAACAAAGTGTTTAGATAGTAGGAAAAACCTCAGGAGTGAAGGATATCACATGCAGAGACAGGTCGAAGATGGATTAAGAACCGTACTAAATTAGCAAGATGGATTAAGGACCATAACAAATCAACACTGTGGTGATTATTTTCTCAATAGCTGTGCTTAGGAAGAGAGAAGCTGGATTGTTGGTTTGAGCTAAGAAGGGTATAATCAAGTAGGATGTGAAGGAATTCCAGGAGCACAGTGTTCTCTAGCAATTTCATATGTTGGCATTTATTTTGAACATATTGTGAACTTCACAAAGACACATAGGAAATGAGGAATACTTATGTGCAGGTGGTCCAAGTGATCCACCATATTGTTGGCTCTGCCTAGGAAAGATCGTATAACACAGAGGGAGCTGATGACCTGAAACACAAGAGAGATTTAATGAGAGATGCTGTGTGATTTTGTGCAAAATTCTGTTTTTAAGAGATTGGAAATAAAATTCACAATTGTTACAACATTCAAACAAGAAAACACTTTTTAAATTTAATAGTGAGGGGTCCCTGGGTGGCTCAGTCAGTTAAGCGTGACTTCAGCTCAGTTCATGATCTCAGGGTCCTGGGACTGAGCCCTGCATTAGGCTTTGCACTCAGCAGGGAACCTGTTTCTTCCTCTCCCTGTGCCCCTGCCCCTCGCTCATGCACTGTCTCTCTCGCTCTCAAATAAATAAATAAATAAATCTTTTAAAAAATTTAATAGTGAAAGATGATCCCACTCCAGTTCCATTTCCAGTATCTCTTTTCTGTCCTTTTTTCTAATTTATGTTCAAATTTATTTTATTTAAAAATATTTTTTATGAATTATTTTAAGCATACAGAAATTTACAAATTACAGAGTAATGTAAGAATACCTCTATTGCCATTAATCTGAATTAACAAATACCAATGTTTCTTCACATGTGGTTTGCATCTCTAGTAGAGGAAATAAAAAGACACCTACAATTGGAATTTTCTTTCTACCTCTAGTATGTCCCTTCTCCTCTATTATGAGTTTATGTGTGTTTATCATGGTTTTTTATGTTTACTCCTTATGTATATGTAAATGGACCAAGAAAAGTATTGTTTATGTGCTTATATAGTTCATACAAATGGTATGCTGTACGTATTGCTCTATAACTTTCTTTTCTCACCCTACATTGTGTTTTGGATACATAACTATGTCTATAGAAACAGATCAAGTGTTTTCATTTTAATACATTTTAATTGTCTCAGTCTTTCATCATATGATTATACTAAGTGTATTGAACTATTCAAGTGAAGCTAGACAATTTACTTCCAATTTGGGGATTTTATAAAGATTGCCACAATATCTATTCTTGTACATATACATCCATGTACACCTGAGTGGGAGTTTTGTAGGGTCTACAGCTATAGATAGGCTGATTTTGACAATAAGAAGCAAAATACTCAGCTCAATCTGCTTAGAAATGAAAACATGTATTATTTTACTTAAAAAGAGATTGTTGAGGTGGTATTGGCTTTTTAGGCTTGGTTTATTCAACTCCCAATAAGGCCATTAAGAAACCACTCTTTTCCATCTTCCATCCTGCCATTCTGGGTGTGGCTCCCTTCTCAGACTGTTAGCAAAATGGTTACAGCATTTGGAAACATGACATTCAGCACAACCGTGTCCAGAAGATGGAAGGCTGTTTTTCCTAAGGCAATCTCTCAGGACTTATAATCTTTCTCCAGAATACTCACAGCAGACCTCCTCTTGCAATTTATAGGCTACAATTGGGTCATTCCCAAAGGGAATATGACTACTTTTAGAAAATATCAACACCATTCCTGAAACTGGGGGTAGCATCTTCTTCCCTTGAAACACATGACTGTGTAGGGAAAGGGATAGCTAGACAAAATCAGGCTTCTGTAAAAAAAGCAAGGTTTGGGGAAGGATGCTGGTAAGCATCTAGTAGTGTCCAATGCACAAATGATGTCCATCCTTAGCTTAGTCAGGCATTACCAAGTTGTTCTCCAACAGAGATCTATCAGTTAAATCCCACCAGTGACACATGAGCATTCTTATCAAATATCCTCACCCACAGTTGGTAAATTCAGACTATGAGTTCATACCAATCTCTGGAGTATGGAATGTTTCGTTACTTCTTCACTTTTCCAGATTACTAACAAGGTTTGAGCGTTTTTCATATGTTTTTGGACATTCTATCTTCTTTTTCTTTAAGCTGCTTTTTAAGTTGTTTCTCCATTCATTTCACTACTTTTCTATTAGGTTGTTTGTCTTTTTGTTAATGACTTATAGGAATTCTTTTTATTTCTGTACACCATTCTTTTGTCAGTATAGATTGTAAATATCTTCTCTCAATCTGTTATTTGTCTTCTAACCTTGTTTATGTCAACAGTAGATTCCCAAGTCGTTGGATACCAAAGTCAAGGAGTCAGAAAGATGGAAGGATAATAGGTATGCTTGGATCCAGTAATATTAAAGTTTAAGTGTTTAGAAACAGAGTCATTCTGTATTTAATAGAAGATCAAGGGTTCAGAAAGTAAGTTGCTGAAATTGAAAGGAGAGGTAGATAGGAGAGGGTCAAAGGAGAGGTCAGTGAAACCTGGGATGGGGATGTCTAATTTATTGAGCACATGCTATGTGCCAGGCACTGTTCTAAGTGTTTTAGATGCATTAATGAACTTAATCTTTTCAACAACCTAAGGAGGCACTATTGTTACATTCCAGATTTACAGATGAAGAAATTGAAGCATCGGTGAAGTAACAGGCACAGACCAATTGTTTAGTTAGGCAATTTTCCCTAACTCACTCAGGAGGTAAGAGGATGATAATATTTGAACCCATGAAGCTGGTTCTACAGCCTGTTCTTAGCGTCTATCTATATGGTCTCTAGTGTCTCATGTTCACCATTATGATGGCAAGATTTGGGACAAAGAAGAAGATAGAACCAGCTATCAAAGGTTTCTGTATGTAAGTAGTTGACAGTGTGAATTTAATTGTTTTTTCCAAAATTTGCATTCCTAGATTTAAATAAGCTGGAAAAGAAAGCATGTGAATTCCAAAGTCTTTCTTATTTCAAAGTCAGCTATTTTCCTCTCTCCCTCCCTCCTACCTTCTCTCTCTTCCTTCCTTCCATGCTCCTTACAGCTTCACACCTACTGGACTATCCCCCCCGAGTTTTCAATATGAAACCCTATCATGACAGTCCTTTTGTCTGGTAGCATAAGCACAATCATGAGCAACTTCAAATATGAACACAGCCAATTTACTAAAGTAATCATGGAAAAGATTCTAACTTTGTTAAAGTATGACACACTCTCCTTTTATCCTTCAGTGTTTTACTACCCTCAGTTGAATTTAGAAAAGTGAAGAAAACATTAAAAGCCTCTGAGTTTTCAATGCCTCATGTAAACAGCTTTCCCTGTTCATATAGTGAAAGAATGCTTTTTTCCTTATCTCTACTGTTGTCCCTCCAATGAAAATAATTTCTGATATTTTTAAGTCTATAACACAAAAATCATCATAAAAATAATGAGAATTGAAACTCTCTATAATGTAGAGGAGAAGACAACCTCCTTCAGCCTAAAGAGCTGGAGCAAGCAAAGACAGCATGAGTCAAAATGTCAAGTGCATTAGACCAGCTTGGTCTTTCAGCTTTTAGCCTATTCATCTAAAGTCACAATTGTGTCACCTACTGGGCTTTACCCACATACACAGTCTGAGTGAAGAATTATCACATATGGATAAAGAGAAGAGAAGCAGTTTTATCGTGTGTGTCAGGAAGTTGTACATTACTCTCAATTAAGAGAGACCATGAGTTACTTTCAAATGCTCCTTCAGTATATTCATAAGGGCTCTCTGCAGAACCATGTCCGCTGGCCGAAGGCCCTCTTCACCTCTACCATGTCACCCGCTTTTGGAGCTAGAGGACGTTTTCAAACACTAACAAGGTGGGGGTAACTAATCAGGAAGATTTAGACTAGAAGCCTTCTCTCAAGATAACTAAACAAAAAATAGAGGATGGAGCTAAACTAGTTTTGTGGTGTAGAACAATTGTAATGCCTTCTATCACTCATTGCCAAAATATTCCCATTAGGTAAAGATATGTAGAACTTGCTTCCACCACATAGGCACTGAATTGTTTCAGTTGTCTTTTACTTCTTCTCCAGGTAGAGTTGGTAAGGAGCAAGGGTTGTGGCTTGTACAGATATTTCTTTTCTATACACAGTGCTACTCCCTTAGATCTGTTTTACCTGCCAGCAAGGCTAATGACCTCTACATCAATTCTATAATCTACACCTCCTCCCCTTACTCCCTAAGTCTGAGGACAAATAGACCTCATCAAGAAGAGATAATCATTCCCAGCCCTTGTTTAGTGAACAGAGTATCAGAATTGTCTTCCTGGTATTTTAATGCACTATTGTTGTATTTCTAACTTGGGAAGTTAAAACTAAAGTGCAATTTTCCAGAACAATTTAGTGTACACACACACACACACACACACACACACACACACGAGATAATAAAGTCTTAAAACAATTCATTTTAATTTAAACTTCTTTAAACCTTTACTGCATGATACATACTGTGCTAGGTGCTGGGGATAATACAGAAATGAATAAGACCTGGGTCTGGCCTGGATGAATCCATTCAGTGGCAAAGGAGACAGGCAAGGACATAAATAACTCTAAAATGAGAGTATACAATAAACATGACCCTGCAAGAATAAATAAAACATTATAAGAGTGTCGATTATATACATAATTATGGAGGTATTAAATCACTAGGTCTACATTTTAAGCTATATAAATAGGAGTTGCAACTAGACTCTCTCTTTCCACACACAAATTTAGCATTGTGTATTGGTTGACCTTTATTCCAAAAATTATCTTTGTAATATGGTTTTCTAACTTGATTTCAAATGTCTGTTGATCTCTCTTGCTAAATCGGTGTCTCTCTCCTGAAATGTCATTTTCTTTGTCATTACTTGTTCTCCACCCCACATCCTGCCCCGCACCCACACGCCCAAGCTTTCTCTCTCCTGGATCTCCCTTTACCTATTTTTACTCTTCATTTTATTGGTCTGCTTCCTCTTTGTCCACTCCCTCCTGTATCTGCAATGTTTCCCCAGACACAATGCAGTCTTCTCTTGTATTATTACCCAAGTGGTGGGAGAAGTGATTTTCTTATGAAGGCAAAATGTCATCAGGAGGACAATAACCCCCCCAAAACAATCCCTTCAACTCTGGATCATGCTGGTTCTTGGAAACAGGAGCAAGTGAGCATCTTCCTTTCTAATTGTCCATGGCTCTATTAACCAAGCTGCTGGTCTTTCTGTACAATGAGCCAATGACAAAGGTAAGAGAAGGGACATGAACTAATTACTTTTGGCCAGCATGATGTTGGGCATATGGTAGGAGAATATGTACTCAATGATTGGTAATTGAACCTCTTCTGGTAGGATAAGCATAGTATAGATATGTTAGTACCCACTATTTCAGATTCTAGGTTTTTGTTTTTATGTTTGTTTCTATTGTGAGGGCTGTGAGACAGCCTGGTCCTGGATTATCCCCTTTTCTCAAAGAAAGTAAAAGATTAAAGTCCAGTAATATCAAGTGATACTATGAATGCCCCCCGAGAAACTGGTACAAGGACCTTCATCTTTGGACTCCAAATCCAGTGCTCCTTACTTTGAAGCCAGCATCTAACCCCCTGGTACTAATGTGTAGAACTTGAGGGGATATGTAGTTTTTAAAATTCATTGGATAATCACTTCATTTTATACTCTAAAATGCTCACGCTTGAAAAGAACCATTAGGAATTCAAATATAACTGGTTTTTTTTTTCCTATTTCCTCCTTCAAATTATGCTCTGCTGATCTCGATTAGGAGAAAAATATTGTAACTGTGGTTCGGCTTGTAGTAGTGATGCTTCACCGACCAACCGTGAGATGGAAGTTCAAGAAACATCAGTGGAGAAAAGAGAGTTCTCCTCATTAATAAAAGCAATTAGTGTGTCCCCAGCTGAGCCACCAGCTAGCCCAGGGTGTTCTCAGAGCACTGAAGGCAGCTAAGCGCAGTCTGTTAACTGGGCAAGCTACTCTTGGCAGGAAACTAAATGCTGTCATTGATTTTAATTGTTCTCTCCACTTTGCAACTCCTGATTCACAGCTGATGGTGCTTAAGGGGAAAGTTTATTCTTTAGAGAAAACTTCCACAGTGCCCAGCCCTCTGAGACAGCAAAAGTTGTCTGCATTTTGAAAAATCAAAGTGAGGCATTTAATTTCTCTAAATATTAGGGCAAAAACTTCGATGCCTAGGGACTTATTTTGGCTGAATCATGCCTGCTGGGGAGTCACAGCTGGAAACAGCCGTCAAATAATTACTATCTTCTGTCATATCTCTTAAAATGAAGTCCCGGAGCAGCAATCCTAAGGTAGTAAGGGAAGATGTGGAGGTTCCAAGTGAGATTATGGATGAGATTCCTTTGACCACCGAGACCGAGGAATCCACCCAGTTGGGAGAACTCCCGGCATTTGCTCGTCCTTACCTAACTTCCTCATTAACTTAGAAGAGCAGGGTTTGGTTTACTCCTTCAGATGTTAAGAAAGAGACCCACTCTGGTGTCTTTGTCTAATGATGAGCTCATTATAAATGGGTATGGCAATAACAAGGGAGAGGAAAATATATCTGGCATAAACCCAGTGCTCGTGGGCAATTGGAACATGAGTCGTTGCTGCCCAGAACACAGCTAGCTCTAGGAAGCCTGCAACACTGCTGCTGACCTAATGCCCACGTTTGTTGCTCAGGACTCAGTTCTTCTCTCTCTGCAGCTGATTTCTTCCCTGCTAATAAATAACTGACCTTTATTTTTGTTTCTCTAACTCTTAAATTCAGTTTCTACTTTCTTTCGGTTTCTTAATGCTGCCATCTCTCTCTGGGTCTTGACTTTTCCATGCCACTTTAGGGAATTTTTGGCATGTTCTGACTGTCCAGCATCTCACCTCTACCCACCTTCCTAATCATATCAAATCCCCCTTCCAAGGAATTCTTGATTATGTGCCCTCCTGTTGGAGATCATGCCTCACTTCTACTATGGAAATTAAGGGGTCCTCTCTCCCTGACTTTGAGGACTTGGGGGGTAAGCTGACAAATTTTGCCAATGTGATTATTTCTTCTAAAACTTCAAAACTGGAGTAAACAATGGAAGAATTTTAAAATGGTTAGAGGGCTTTTCATCTCAGCAGCAATAGCGTGTGCGGTACATGTTATTTTTTAAAGATTTTATTTTATTTATTTATTTATTTATTTATTTATTTTATTTGAGAGAGATAGTGACAGAGATAATGGCCAGAGATAGCAAGAGAGAGCATAAGGAGGGAGGAGAGGGAGAAGCAGGCTCCCGCTGAGCAGGGAGCCTGACGTGGGGCTCAATCCCAGGACCCTGGCTGGGATCATAACCTGAACCGAAGGCAGATGCTTAACCAACTGAGCCGCCCAGGCGCCCCAGTATATATTATTTTTGTGCATGAGCTTGGCTCTTGTTTATTTTCCTGACTCTGCATTTCCTATATTTTTTTTTTCTGTGCTTCCTAGAGATATCTTTCCAATAAATTCCTTTTTCTTGTAAAACATTAGAATGTAAAAGACACAAATACGGGGAAATGTTTCTGCTTTGTTCACTGGAAATATTTAGTGCATCAAGCAGTGCCTGGCACAGAGTGAGCACTCAATGAATATTTATTAAATAAATAAAAGAAAGAATGGAATGACGATTATTGTTGCTTGCCATCAAGTTTCCAAGACGCAATGCAGGAAAAGGAACTCAAGCAGAGTCCAGTGGTCTTTCTGAGTTGATATGGATTAGAATTCAAGGCCTATTGGAGAGAGGGATTCTGTAAACAGGGAAAGCTATAAAGATCTTTAAGGGATATTTTTGAATCTTTGAATAAAAGTTAATCTGAGCATGGATGGGATGAAACTCCATAAGGCTGGAGAAGGAAGTCCTCCAAAGTAGTAGGTTGAATAATTCCCCAAATTCACACAGGTTTTTTTCCTCTAAACACAGACTGGAGAGACCTCATACTACATGGGGTAGAGTCCTCAGAAAGCTTCCATCTTAGTACTTGGGCTAACTTATACCTAGAATAAAGGCTACTCTGGACCATCCTAGCAAACTTAAAAGAAAATCTTGAAATAATTAAAATGACTTGCAAGTAATTTTGCTGTGTGCCAGAAACAGCACAGTTTAAAGGAATACAATGAAATTCACCACAAAAAAACACAAATTTCACAATGTCTAGCATAAATAAATTATCAGGCAGTAAAGAAGCAAGAAAATGTAACCTATAATTGGGAGGAAAAAGGCAATACAAAGAAACAGGGAAGTGCTGTAATTATCAGATAGGGTTTTAATACCTATTATAAATATAAATATGCTCAAAGGTATAAGGAAAACATAAACATGATGATAAGAAAAACTGAAGATTTTCAAAGGACTTAAATGGAATGTCTAAAGATTAAAACTACAATATATAAAATGAAAACTGTACTAGAAACAATTAATTGCCTATTAGATACTGTAATGACCAGTGACCTTGAGGACACAGCAATTGAAACTATCCAAAATAAGGCAGCACAGTAGAAAAATGAGCAGACTCCATGAACTGCAAGACCCTCTCAGTCAGTCTAACAAATGTGTACTTAGATGAGTCGGAGAGAAACAGAGAAGTTGAGACAGAAAAACACTTGAAAAAATAACAGGTAAAAATTTATATAATTTGACAAAATCAACCCATAATATAATGAGTTTTATAAACTCCAGATAAAAGAAACATTAAGAAAACCACACCAAGGTATATTGTTATCAAATTATTGAAAAACAATGATAAAGAGAAAATATTTAAGAACCAGAAAAATATGACACCAGATAGAAAGAAACAAAAGATTTACAGCATATTTCTCATCGAAACTATGTTAGCCAGGAGATTATAGAGTATCATCCTTTGAGTATGGAAAGATTATCAACTGATAATTCTGTATCCAAAAAAAAAGTCTTTAAAATATAAATGTTAAATCAAGTCCATTCTGGACTATACGTATATGCAAGTGTATATATATATAATGTATGTATATATATAACGTATGTATACCTGTATATGTATATGTATCTATATACATATATTTGGCATTTTCTTATAAAGTTAATCACACCCTTAGCCTATGACCCACCAGTTTCATTCCTAGATATTTACTCCCCAAAAATGAAACTGTACTTCAACATAAGTTGTACACAAATGTGCATAACTGCTTTATTTATAACAGTTCAAAACTGGAAACAACATAAATGCCCATAAAGCATTGAATGTATAAATAATTGTGGTATATCCATCTAATCAGCAATAAAAAAGGAACCAACTATTGCTATGCCAAAAGGTACAAATGTACAAAATCATTATGTTGAGTGAAAGAAGCCAAACACAAGACTATCTGCATAATATCATTATATATGTATAATACATATATTACCATTTTTGGGAAATTCTAGTAAAGGCAGATCCATAGAAAAAGCAATCAGGTCAGTAGTTGTCAGGGACAAGAAGTGAAGAGAAGGAAAATAATGCAAAGGAGCTCAAAGGGATTTTTCTGGGGGGTTGGGAGTATTCTGTACCTTGATTGTGGGAATGGGTATATGATGTTGTAGGTTGAATTGTGCTACCCAAAAGGGTATGTTGATGTCCTAACCTCCTAGTACCCCAGATTGTGACCTTATTTGGAAGTAGGGTGATTGTAGTCAAGTGATTGTAATTAAGTCAAGTGATTAGTCAAGTTAAGATGAGATCATACTTAGAGTAAGTGGGCCCTAATCCAATAACTGGCATCCTTATAATAAAAGGGAAATTTGGACACAGACACACAGGGGGCACTAACATGAGAAGACAGAGGCAGATATTGAAGTTATGCTATTACAAGCCAAGGAACACCTGGGACTACCAGAAGCTGGGAGGGGCAAGGTAGGAACTAGCTCTAGAGACTTTGGAGAGAGCAGCTAACACCTTGACTTTGGACTTCTAGACTCCAAACTGTGTGATAATAAATTTCTGTTATTTTAGGTCATCTAGTTTGTGGTACTTTGTAATGGCAGCTCTAAGAGATCATAAAACTATACACTTAAAATGGGTGACTGTTGGGGCACTTGGGTGGCACAGTTGGTTAAGCTGCTGACTCTTGGTTTCAGCTCAGGTGGTGATCTCACGGTCATGAGATAGAGCCCCATATCGGGCTCTGTGCTCAGTGTGGAGTCTGCTTAAGACTTGCTCTTCCTCTCCCCCGGCCCCGCCTCCCCACTCCAAAAACTTGAGTCTGAGAAGTGCTCTTCTCTGTTGGTTGAATGAAATAGGATTCCCAACTATGGCAGAGGAGTGGGAGACAGTGGCAAGATTTCAAGGAGGAAGAGGTTTTGTAGTCAACCTTCACATTTTCCATAATTGGCAGTGGAACTGAGATGGCAGTTTGAATATTCTGACCTGAAAAAAGATTTTTGGTAATGTTTACTTGTCCAAGGGATCCTTGGGACAGAGATGGCTAGCCCTCTAAGGCTCTCTCTGCTATGTAAAACAAAAGTAAAAACAAAATACCTTTGAATTAAGCCACCCTAAGAGAGATTCACAGCTTCTTACACAAAACTTGACCTGAGTTAATTTACAAATTAAATCTTTAAACTGAGGGGGAGGCTGGGCGAGGACTTTGTGATAACCCTGCAAGGTACTTTGATCTGCTCAACATCACACTTTCCTTCTAGATTTCCACAAAGAGACCTATGTTTATTAACCAGGGAATATATATACTGGGGAATGAGATAAATCTTAAATTATATGGAACTTTGGACATTGTCAGTAAATATTAATTTCCAGGGATCCAGAACATAACATCACTGTTTGCCTTCTGTCCAAGTGGAGCTTATCGGGCCATGATAAAGTTTGACTAAAATCTCCATGAAAAACATTGTGGGATTTCAAATCCAATCAGTGATTATTCTTCAACCTAGTATATAGTTGAAATATTTACCTTCCATAGCTGGAGCAAAAAGATGACTCATTGGTTTATTCTTATTCACAACAGCTTTATGGAGATACAACTCACTCACTTATAGTGTATAATTCAATGGTTTTTCATCTATTCACAGAGTTGTGCATCCATCACCATAATTTTAGTACATTTCCTCACCCTCCAGAGGATCCCATATGCTTTATCTATCACTCCCAAACCTTCCCATCACCCCTAGCCCTAGGAAACCACAAATCTTGGTTTCTGTCTATGGATTCCTATACTGGACATTTTATATAAACTGAGTCATATATATGGTCTTTTGTGTCTGGCTTCTTTAAGCTAAGGGCATATTATTTTCAAGGTTCATTCGTGTTTTATCATCTATTAGTAATTCATCCCTTTCCACAGTCAAATAATACTTCATTGTACATGTACACTACATTTGTTTATTCATCATCAGTTGATGATCATACATGTTGTTTCTGCTTGTTGGCTATTATGAATAATACTGATAGAAACATTTGTGTACAAGTTTTGTGTGGACATTTATTTTTATTTCTTGAGTGTCTTCCTATATGTGACATTTCTGTGTCAAATGGTATCTTTAACTTTTTGAGGAACTGTCAAACTGTTTTCTAAAGTAGCTGTACCTACTCCTATGAGGGTTCTGATTTCTCCACAGCCTTACCAAAATTTGTGATTGTCTATCTTTTTATTATAGATGTTTTAGTGGGTATAAAGTAGAATAACATTCATTGTGTGTTGTTTTTTCCTTTTGTTTTGTTTTGCATTTCCCTCATGACCAATGATGTTGGACATCTTCCCATGTGCTTATTGACAATTTACATAACTGTTTTGGAGAAATGTTTATACAGCTTTCTTTTAATTGGCTCATTTGTATTTTTATTATCAATAGGTGAGTTTATTGGCTCTTTGACCCAAGGTTAAAGGCTGTTGTCAGAAGCACCAATGGAAGTTCACTGGAGCTATCTATCTATATTGAAATAGTGAACCAAAAAGCATTTCAACATCCCTGAGAACATCATTGAGATTAGGGCTATCATCAAACATTAAAAAGGTGCAGTGATATAGAATCATATTTCCATTTAATTGTCTAGTTTGAATAGTGCAAGGTAGATGGATCTTCCAGTGTGACCATGGGCAGCTTACTCTGGTATACCTCCAATGGATCTGACATCACAAATGTGTCATCTTTGTTGAACACTTGATATAAGCTTTTGATCTTAATACTTTTTATTTTCTTTGTCCCAATAAGCAGACAACAAGAGTAGTTTGTTTTTTATTTGACAGATGTTTAACTCAGGGATATGTCAACCTCCTAATTTTGTCCTGCAATTTAATCAATAGAAACCTTGGCCTTCCCAGTCTAGTATTTTGTTGACACCATGCTAATAGGACTTGGAAAGCAGACAGTTTTCATTTCCTAGGTGCTTTGGCAATAAGGCAAAAGATCAATTTTTTAGTGTAGTCTGTGGTGTTCTGATAGCTTGGGACATTTTGGAATATCTCCTCAAAAAAAATTAACCTGTGCTCCATACCAAGAAATTAGGTCATCTTATCTGGATTTTAGAAGCAACATAAACTAATTTGTGTTTGATGCTCAAGCCATTTTCTAGTAACACAAAAGTTTCTCCATTTTAAGAGTACAGTTTCAAGAGAACATTCAGAGCTGGTCTAGACTATGATATTCAACTTTTATGACTTAGTAGATTCAATGTTATTTAAAGGGTTTGTGCCTATATAAGACTGATGAATCACTGACCTCTACCTCTGAAAACAATAATACATTATATGTTAATTAATTGAATTTAAATTTAAAAAATAAAATAAATAAATAGAGTGTTTGTGCCAGATTGTGATAATGTGTATAGCCTATGGCAGGCTTCCATAAGAAAATCGTGGTAGAAAACCCATATTTTTAGAACAGGCTCTGTTCTTTTGCAAACACATACCATTTTTTAAAACAATAGTTCCGAGCTCATTTTGAGTTTTACTCTGTATGTGAAACTGGGCTTCACTGGTTTAGGTGTTCTTGTACCTAAGTGAGGAATTCTTCAACCAGGAAACATAGCAATGATACTTTTGAATTAAAAGTTGAGAATACCTCTTGACCATTTGAGGTCAAGATGCATCAGAAATTAAATCAGTATTTTAATAGTAAAAGAACCTTGAGGTATCTGGGTTTCTGGCTAAATGCAAAGGGAATATGGTGGGGAGGATGGAAAGTCATATCCACACTTCATAATAAGCTCAGAAATGAGGACTATATTTGCCACCCATACTCCCTTCCTTAATGTTTAATGAATATATTTACATATTTTAACTAATTTCCCTTGTCTTTACTTTTCATTTACCCTATTAGATACAGCAAATGTAGGTAAATATTATAATAGGGTTGGTTGGGATGGTTCTCAAGGGTGAATAAATGGACAGAGATCCTCAAGTCTGAGCTAAAATCAGTAAATCATGAGAATGTGGTGAGAGCCTTTAGAGGAAGAGGTAAGAAGTTTATTGAAATATGAGAGATAGTTGCATTGTATAGGCAGCAGTGTTTTTTATTCGTTTGTTTGTTTGTTTGTTTGTGTTTTCATCTCCACCTAGGTTTGGGAAAAAGGGTGTAAATGTGCATGTTGGGCAGCAAAAACTAGTAACTGTGTCCGTATTTGACATAACTGGTGTTCTAATCCTCTCTTCCAAATAAGACCTCAATCTTCCTTTTGAAGTAACCTCCATTGTGTGTGATCCCTGAAGGAGGTAGTGGCCAATTCCCGCTGCAAAGGCTACTGGGGCCCCTGTCCAGTTCCCTACCTGGGCAGCCAGAGAGTGAGCATTGCCTGTAGAGTCAGTCCCTGAGCCTGAGGACCTTGAATCTTGGAGCAAACCACTCCATAATATAAGTGATGACTGGAGACCTTTTCATAGGTGCTATAGCACAATGCCTCAGAGACTCTCTGTTGTATGACTCCTCTGCATCTCCTGCTGTTCAGCCTTCCAGAGATCCTTGGGTCCTGCCTTCCTGTTTTCCAAGCCCAGTCCTCTTGCCTCCAATCAATCTTGGGAGGCTCTGTATCCTTCCAGTAAATCCTTAGCTTAGGAGATCCAGGGTTTGTTTGTTTTTTTTAATTAAAGCAATGTATATTACTTTGTATAATACTCTGTTTTCTGTGTTACTTTCTTTATGGTTCTGCATTCAGACGCCTCAAGAGAGAGGACATGATAAGGTTGGCCAACCACCATCCTAGAATCATCCAAGGGAGACTCAGTTGAGTAGCTATGTCATAATATTCCAGAATTCAGACTAATTGCCAGTATACACATTTTGTTTTGTGGCCAGGGACCCAGCTGAGTACAGTCCATTTCTTTGGTAGAGTCACACACCATCAGCCATAATGACCTATGATAAGGACTTGCCTAAGAAAGTGGCTGTAACTCACAAGTAAGGGTCTTTCACTGGGGTACTCTGAACTTCTCAAAAAGGGGTAGTTTAACTGTCATATACCTTGCATGGCTTCATCAGGGCAGGGTAATACAGAAAGCTCTGAGGGTCTAAATTTCTTTGTCAGTGAATTCCAGCGGCTATAAAACCCTCACAGGGTGGCCCCTGAGAGCTTTTGCAAAAATACACTGGGAGAATCACAGCTACAGTTCAGTCCTAGCTCTCCTCATCTCTCCAACTACTACGACTTATTATCTACAGTTTAAAGAGCTCCATTTCCAGCCCAGGGGCTGTAGGTTATTTCTCTCTGATTTTGTAGGGCACTGCACAAAGGTACAAGTTGTATTCGCTGGCCTGAAAAAGAATGCAGGGTTTTTGTGAATGAGGTCTTTGTGAAGGGGGAGAGCTTAGGCGTTAGAGAAACAAGCTTACAGAATGTTAATTGCTGCCGGTGATCATGACGATGTGTTGGGTAGCTTGTTCTTTCTCAGAAGTGATGGCTCAATGTGCGATGACAAATATTGGTGAAACCCTTTTACTTTACTGGTGATTCTGGAGTCTAGACCATCGTGCCAACTGTTAGCTGCCATTCACTTTCATTACAGGTTTTGCAAATTAGATAGTCACTCTCTGGGTGTCTAGAATAGGTGCAAGAAACAAATACTGTGTGGGAAAGAATATGTTATTAAATCTACAGAGTAAGCTGTTATAGGGACTATGCCCCTAATTCACAGTCTCCAACCTCTATCCCTCCTGTGATGGATGCAGACTCCTCCAAACATTAAAAATGGAGAAACTCAGATCCAAGATTCGTATCTCAGCATAACAGGAATTAAATGCTCATAGGCAGTTTGTCAGTGTTTATTAACTGTGACCTAGAAAAAATGCAACCATGACAGTGCTTTCTCAGACATGTGTGGCAGGATGGGATTTTTTTCTCCATCGTCTTCTTTTCTAACCCTACCCCTGTCTGTCATTGGTAAAAGAGGGTAAAAGTGACCTGTTAGCATAGTAAGACACAGTGGCATATAAATGGTCAGTGTCGGTGGGAGAAAAATCTCTTTGGTAGGTTTCCAGCAACTTCTGGGGACTGAGTTGCCCAAAAAAACCCCTCCAGGGTCTTTAGGAAACTCAGAAGAATTGATTCACAGATATTTAGGGCCCTGAGAGCAGGAGAGTGGCCTAAAAGACCAAGAGCACTGCAAGGGGAGAAGAAAGGGGGGCCAGAGAGAGAAGACGGTCACAGGTCTACCTGAGGGTGGCTGCAAGGACCAAAAGGGGACCACATAGAAATAAAAATGATAAAACAAAGAGCCACCTGCAAAATAATTCTACCCCTTCCTTTGTGCTTTGTGTGTGTCCTTGAGTTAAAGAGTACATTTACATGCTTTTCAAGGCAGGGTGGTCATAACTGAAGGTCATTACATATGCTCACGTGCGGTCACTTGTTTGTCGGGGAAGTTGAATATAATTTATATAGCAACAGGGCCCTGGAAAACCTGAAGAGTACTCACACGCTCAGTAGGTTCTTTCATGTTACAAAGGACATAGACAGGCACCATCTGGTTATCTCTCAATAAGTGGAAATGCAGTTTATGGAAATATGAATAAGAGGAGAAAGGATACGTTCTCAGAAGCTGTCCAGCCAGGAGCCCAGAGAACTAGGGCGTTGCTTGTCATCATTTGGGGTCCAACTGTATAAATGATGTTCAGGTGTCCCCAGTGCAATTCTAGTAGCTGTTCCCTTAGAAGGGAGCCTTTGTTGCTCTTCCTCTGGGACCATATTGGAGACATGACACCATTTTTTATTTTTAGTTTCTACTGCTTACGTTGCTATTGATTTTGGTGGAATAAGTAGAGTGGTGAGATCTGATTCAGAATATATTCTGGAGATAGGTCCAAGAGAAGCTGGTGAATGAACTTATCTGGGGATTGAGGACAAGAAGACCCAGTCAACATGTCTTTTTCCTGGTCCCCTGACTACCTGGTCTGACTTCTCTCCCACTGCTTCCCCACTAAGTACATATACTAGTTTGTATTATTGCACAGAGAACTCATTCCGGAGCCCAATGCCAAAGTCCAGGGACACACTTGCCGTCTTCTTAAAAAGCCATTCCTGCAAGGGAATTCTTGAGCCATTTAATTTAATGCTCACAAAAATGCCATGAATTAAATACAATTATATTCCCACTTCACAGGTTAAGAAAATAAAGATGAGCAAGATCTTGCCCAAGGTCACAAGCTGGTGTGGTGAATATGCTTTAAGGATCCGAGTTCCCCAACGAAAAGACATCTTGGATTTTGAAATCAAAAGAGATCTGGCTTTAAAAATTGGGCATTGTAACTCTGGTACAGTATTCATAGTTCAAATGCCTGATCAATCTTGCAGGACAATTGCATGGATTAAAGGTCGTTTTCGTAATGTACTTGCTGCATAGTAAATTACTTTAATATTATATTAAAAGGCACTCAAATTTGGGAATCTGCAAATTTCCCATTTCAACCCTCACAGTCTCAATGATTTAATTTATTTAACTGAAGTCCCCACAAAACAATGAAAGTATATTTTTCTCTCATATTTGTAGATGAAATTTAGCACACTGACCATTTACCCCCTTATGGTCAAGAAATTTGACTTTAGCTTTCATTTTCAAATCCAAGCCCTTTACATTCTGAATGATGAAAAAGACATACCTTAGTCAGATCTTTCTGATTCCCTACATCTAGTGTGTGACTGATATATTTTTCTTTAAAAATTTGAACTGTTTTTTTAATTTAATTTAATTTTATTATGTTATATTAGTCACCATACAATACATCATTAGTTTTTTTTTCATTTCTACCCCAGTTACCCCATTTTGTTTATTTTTTTATTATGTTCTGTTAATCACCATACATTACATCATTAGTTTTTGATGCAGTGTTCCATGATTCATTGTTTGCGTATAACACCCAGTGCTCCATGCAGTACGTGCCCTCCTTAATACCCATCACCAGGCTGACCCATCCCCCCACCCCCCTCCCCTCTAGAATCTCAGTCCATCGTCTCTCATGGTCCGTCTCTCCCTCCGATTCTCCCCCTTCATTTTTCCTTTCCTTCTTCATGCTATTCCTGATGTTCCACAAGTAAGTGAAACCATACGAGAATTGACTTTCTCTGCTTGACTTCTTTCACTTAACATCATCTCCTCCAGTCCCATCCGTGTTGATGTAAAAGTTGGGTCTTCATCCTTTCTGATGGCTGAGTAATATTCCATTGTATATATGGACCACATCTTCTTTATCCATTCATCTGTCGAAGGGCATCTTGGCTCTTTCCACAGTTTGGCTATTGCGGACATTGCTGCTATGAACATTGGGGGTGCATATGGCCCTTCTTTTCACTACATCTGTGTCTTTGGGGTAAATACCCAGGAGTGCAATTGCTGGGTCATAGGGTAGCTCTATTTTTAATTTTTTGAGGCACCTCCACACTGTTTTCCAAAGTGTCTGTACCAACTTGCATTCCCACCAACAGTGTAAGAGGGTTCCCCTTTCTCCACAACCTCTCCAACATTTGTTGTTTCTTGCCTTGTCAATTTTTGCATTCTAACATATTAATAAGAGGAGAGAGAAGAACCATATGGTCCTCTCAGTTGATGCAGAAAAAGCATTTGACAAAATACAGCATCCTTTCCTGATTAAAACTCTTCAGAGTATAGGGATAGAGGGAACAAATCCATCTATGAAAAACCCACAGAGAATATCATCCTCAATGGGGAAAAGCTGAGAGTCTTTCCCTTAAGATCAGGAACACAACAAGGATGCCCACTCTCACCATTATTGTTCAACATGGTACTAGAAGTCTTAGCCACAGCAATCAGACAACAAAAAGAAATACATGTATTCAAATTCGCAAAGAAGTCAAACTCTCACTCTTCGCAGATGACATGATACTTTATGTGAAAAATCCAAAAGACTCCACCCCCAAATTACTAGAGCTCATACAGCAATTCAGTAATGTGGCAGGATACAAAATCAATGCACAGAAATCAGTTGCTTTCTTATACACTAACAATGCAACTGTGGAAAGAGAAATTAGAGAAATGATTCCATTTACAATAGCACCAAAAACCATAAGATACCTCGGAATAAACCTAACCAAAGAGGTAAAGGATCTATACTCTAGGAGCTACAGAACACTCATGAAAATAACTGAAGAGGACACAAAAAGATGGAAAAACCTTCCATGCTCATGGATGGGAAAAATAAACATTGTTAAAATGTCTATGCTACCCAGAGCAATCTATACCTTCAATGCCATCCCGATCAAAATTCCAATGACATTTTTCAAAGTGCTGGAACAAACAATCCTAAAATTTGTATGGAATCAGAAAAGACCCCGAATCGCCAAGGAAATTTTGAAAAAGAAAAACAAAGCTGGGGGCATCACGTTGCCTGATTTCAAGCTCTATTACAAAGCTGTGATCACCAAGACAGCATGGTACTGGCACAAAAACAGACACATAGACCAATGGAACAGAATAGAGAACCCAGATATGGACCTTCAACTCTATGGGCAAATAATCTTTTGACAAAGCAGGAAAAAACATGCAATGGAAAAAAGACAGTCTCTTCAATAAATGGTCCTGGGAAAATTGGACAGCCACATGCAGAAGAATGAAACTTGACCATTCTCTAACACCATTCACGAAGATAAACTCAAAGTGGATGAAAGACCTCAATGTGGGCCAGGAACCCATCAAAATCCTAGAGGAGTACATAGGCAGTAACCTCTTTGACATCGCCCACAGCAACTTCTTTCAAGATACATCTCCAAAAGCTAGTGAAACAAAAGCAAAAATGAACTTCTGGGACTTCATCAAGATAAAAGGCTTCTGCACAGCAAAGGAAACAGTCAACAAAACAAAGAGGCAACCGACAGAATGGGAGAAGATATTTGCAAATGACACTACAGATAAAGGGCTGGTATCCAAGATCCATAAAGAACTTCTCAAACTCAACACCCAAAAAACAAATAATCAAGTCAAAAAGTGGGCAGAAAATATGAAAAGACACTTCTCTGAAGAAGACATACAAATGGCTAACAGACACATGAAAAAATGTTCATCATTAGCCATCAGGGAAATTCAAATCAAAACCACACTGAGATACCACCTTATACCAGTTAGAATGGCAAAAATTGAACTCTTTAAATGAAAAAAAGGAAAGTTATGTATGCAGGATATATGTCGAGTGTTTGTTAACCTCCTACAGAGAAGAATAAAGGGGGACATTTCTTATGCTGTAAGAGTTTTCTATCTTAGGGATTTCCAGTTAGATCTCATAGAAAACCATATCCCAACCCTGCTGTTTCTACAAAGATGCTTACTTGCCACCTGATCCAATTTCTCTGCTGAAGTAAGTAATAGGGGCCATTAGAAATTCATGGAAAAACTATGCCTTAAATTTGTTCCCCGGTGAATTTAATTTTAGAAATAATGAGCTCTGCTGATACATTTTCCTAGTAAATTAATGAAAGATTATGTAATTCTGTTTAGCTAGATTCTGAGCTCTGACCTAATAGGACATCTGTCCCCACTCCACACATGCTCACTGGGTATTGAAGACCAGCCTGTCAGTGCTCCTTAGGGAGCTTTAGTATTACACACCACCCACGTTTGAGTCAGGGGTTGGTGAGGAGGGTGATGGGATTCTCACTGGGTGATTGGCAATTAGAGAACAATGGTCAGAAAGGGAATAGTGCCTTGGACAGCATCATTCCACCCTCCTGTGAGGTGGGTGTGGTAAGAAGGGCAGGGAAGCCCTGCTTTTGTTTGGTTGGTTGGTTGTCTTTGAGGAATTGAACTAATGTGAGGGGTTCTCAGGGCAGTCTAATTAATAAGAAATATCCTGCAGGTTGGGGATGGCATAAATCTCTGAAAAGGACCCTGCTCTGAGGTGAACTGAATGCTCCACTGACTTGCATCTCTTTTTAGTACAAGGGAGTTGTGAGTTTTGCTGAGTGCCTGAGAGTCATTTTCCAGAAGATTCTTAAGGCTCTTCTGCTAATATGTAGTCTGTTAGTGTAGCTATTGATGCTTTGGAAGCTGAGAGACATCAAGAGTTAGCAGCCAGGCTACCCTACCAGCATAATTTAGAGCACAACTCTGCACACAGGTGTGTAACTCATCTGTTCATATGCTGAGCATCTATACCACCTGGCTGTGTTACTTCATTTAATCCTTAAACAACCCTGTGGGCTATTGCCATCCTCATCACTAATGAGGAAACTAAAACTCCTGGAGGATAATTTATCCAAGGTCAGACATCCCGTGTATAAGGGATCTAGGATTTGGCTCTCATATGTCTACTAAAAAAAGAACACTGAGCTAAGTTCGTATTTATTTGGGAAAAGACATAGTTTTGTGGGAATTTTTGGGTTTTTTTGTTTTTGTTTTTGTTCTTTTTTTTTGTTGTTCAACTACCTCACACTGTAGACTCCCAATTATAAAATCCATAAATGAATTAACACTTTGAGGCTTTAGATTAAATTAAAATAATAGCAACTCAGTACTAAGGGTTAAAAAGGGAAAAAGCATTATTAAAAACTCAAGCTGACTAGAGCTGCTTCCACTTTGAAAGGGGAGGTGACATAATTCATAAAAGAAGAGAAATAATCTTTATATTGCTCTCTCCCTACCTAGAGTAGACAGTCTGTTGTTTAGCAGAGCATAACAGTGAGGCTTCAATACACAAAGGGCAAATGACTACTTTCTTGATAGGATTTGAGAAAGTTGTATCTGTCTGAATAATAGGTGGCATGAGCAGTCTTATCTTTTCTGGTTTAGGAGATCCCAGGAGAAAAGAAGGTGGTGAGGGGAGGGGAGGAAAGAGATCTGGCTAATATAGCCACAGTCGAGAGGCCATTTCTTTCTCAAGGGCCGAGAAATATTTTCAAAAAGAGAAGACTAATATTCAACTTTTATTTGTTACATTTCTGTAGCACAAACCACATTTGTAGCCTAAATCTTTAGTAAAATCTGCTATACACAAAATAACTTTTTTTATTAAGGAAGTATAGTTGACATACAATGTTATTTTAGTTTCAGGTATGCAACATAGTGATCCGACACTTCTATACATTACGCAATCTCACCACAAGTGTCGTCACCCTCTGTCACCATACAACGTTACTACAATCTTAGTGACTATATTCCCTGTGCTGTACTTTTCATTCCTGTGAATTATTTATTTAATAACTGGAAATTTATACCTCTTAATCCCCTTCACCTTCACCTTGGGTAAATAATTTGTTAGTGGAAACAAGGAAAGGGGTGATTTCCACATGTCCATTGGCATAAAGAAGAGAAAGGGGAAAGCTGCAGGGGGGCAGGGGGAGTGGGCTCCTGTATCCTGCGGGAGCCCAGGTCACAGCCAGAAATGACCGGAAGAGTGGCTGCCCTTGAGAGAGTCTGCACGGAACTGCTGGATTTTACAGGACAGCAAAATAATAAAAGGAAGAACGGTAGAGTTTTGGTCACCACTCAGTCACCTCCCATTTACTTGATCAAATGTAACCTAAGTCATTTTTATGGCTCATTTATTAAGCAGAGACAACATATGTAACAATGTAGCCCCAGCAGTGAAAACCTTTATTGGGTGGGCTCTTTTTCAGAAAGTTGTAAAAAGATCTAAAAGAGAATTGGTCTTTTTTTTTTTTTTTTACATTGTATTCTTTTATTCAAAAAAGCTTTGAATGGCATTAATTAAGTTTAGGATCTAGTCCAGTCATTGATTATATGTAATATAGAATTACTGAACATTATAAGAAAGTGTTCCATGAAAATTCCACTCTACAATGTAAAGTGTGAGCCAAGCTCTGAGATCCCCCCAGCTGCTCGAAACCATCCTGTAACTCGCCAGAGTGGCCAAGGTCTACAAAATACCCTTCTTACAAGGAAATGGGAGAGAATAAATTGGAAGAAGAGACAAGTTGTCACTTTCTCTTCCACATCTACCCAATACAGCCAGGTAGCAAGAAGAAGTGCTCAATTTGTTCCCTGTGAGGGAACCCCTAGGAAAGCTTGTCGAGAGAAGACGAGACTCCGGGTAAGAGATACAGCAGTCTACCTGACAGGGAAGAGAATACTGCTAGTCCAGCTTCTATTCAACTGCTGGGTCGTTTCTATAATAACTGAAGCCCAAGTTGGAGGGGCACCCAGATGGGTGATGGGAAACCTCGAGAGATTCTGGCTTCCTAGACCCCTGGAGAGTAGAAAGGGCACGAATCTCCCAACAGAGTTTCAGCGTCGGTTAGATATCTCTGTTAACCCACCCTACTCTGTAGTGGTCCAGATGCTTTGATGTTATTTGCCCTTTGAAAACATAGACTCTTTTACCTATATTTGTGTTTCTAGAAGCTCTCTTGGTGTCTGACATGGGATAACACTCAATGATTATTTGCTTTATAATAATAGCAGGCATTTATTAAGATAGTTTATTTTGTGGTATCAAATGTTTTTTGTGGAATTATGTGATGTGATTCTCACCAAAATGCATGAAGCATATTGTCTAATTCCCATTTTACAGATGATAAAAAACGAGGCTTAAAGAAATTAAGAAAATTTGCCCAAGGTTACAGAACTTTCAAACAGTGAAGTCAGGATGGGCACTCGGACACTCTGACTTTTCTGTAATTGCTGAATTTAATTCACTAGGATAGACATGGCATAAATCAAGAGATGAGATGGGATAAATCTATATTCCTGGTATCTCCTTCTTCTTGAAAAATCTGTGGGTTTTTTTTTTCCATTGCTCTCTACCAACCTCATCTTCCCTTCCCCAGTCTACCTGACCTTGAGTATTTATCAAGTGGAATAGTATTCAATACACTGCATTCTCTTTTATGTTGCATGTTTGATATAGTGACTCGCAACATGGACCCTAAAATGTTAGGCCCAGGCTGTTAAAATAGAGTTCTGGTAAAATTAAAGCACAGATCAAAACTGGAAATAGCTCACATTTATTTGGATTTCGCCAGGGGAACATTAGCTCTTTATGACATTTGAAAGATGATGCTTTTATGATCTTTATATAATAGGTTTACCAAAGTACTCTGTCTTATTTAAATTCCAGTGATCCTGAAGAGAAAATCTGTGCATCCTTAGTTATCTTGCAGTTGATGGACTTGAATCATTCATGACTTTCAAAATTTTTCAGTACAAATGAAATATAACTTGACTGGATTCTATAAGAAAAATCTGGAAGTTTGTCCTGCAGGTCACTGTTTTCATGGCAGCACAATACATGGCTAGATATTTCACAGAAACAAATGCTGCTTCCCTCAACAATCATAGTGGGAGTGATTTGATTAAATTACTTTCTCAATTATGCTTGGATACCCCTACATAACTAACAACAACAACTACAAGCAGCCTTAATTAAGTACTTTGCTTTTTTGAAGTAGTTCATTCTTTGAATTATTTCAGTGGAATTAAAATAAGAAAAAAATATGTTGACTGTTCAAAAGGAGAAAATGCCTATGTTTATCCCATGTAGTACAGAAGAGAAATGAATGGACAAAGGCAGAGGTAATGGAAGCCCTCTTGAGATGAGATGTCCAAGTGGAATGCTTAGCTGCTCAGTATTTAATCAAGGCTAACTATCATTAAATACATCTAAGAGACATTCACTATTATCATTAATGATCTAATGTGAATTCAAGTGTGCACAGCCTGCTAGCGAGGGTATAGATCACCAAAGCTTTAGACAAAGAACAGAGCAGACACACGGTTTATGGAGATTTGTGTATCTGAAATTTCAGACGTAAAAAGGAAAGTTCGGGGTGCCTGGGTGGCTCAGTCGGTTAAGCGTCTGCCTTCTGCTCAGGTCATGATCTCAGGGTCCTGGGATTGAACCCCGCAGCGGGCTCCCTGCTCGGCAGTGAGTCTAGCTTCTCCCTCTCCCTCTGTGATCTCTCTCGCTCTTACTCTCTCTCAAATCAATAAATTTAAAAAAAATCTTAAAAAGGAAAGTTTGAAATATGTGCCAGAGCCAGGGCACCTGGCTGGCTCAGTCAGAGGAGCATGTGATTCTTAATCTCGGGGTCGTGAGTTCGAGCCCCACATGGGGCACAGAGATTATTCAATAAAAAATTAAAAACCTGAAAAAAAAGTTGAAATATGTGCCAGAACTGAACACAAGCTCAACTGTGAATAAAAGATACATATTTTTATGTGTGATTAATAGGACAAAATGACATGAAGCAATTGCCCATTGGCTCCACTCTGTGCAGGTTTTCAAACTGTGTTCCACAGAGCCTTGGACAATTTTTGGAGGCGAGGCTCATCTGGGTACCAGGAGGAGGCCCGAGAATGTCTGAGGTTCCTTTGGGGATGGAGGATGGTTAGGAGAGAGGCTGAGTGAGCAGAGCCCCAACAGCTTCCATCAGAGCAAGTCTCTTTTACTTGCTTTTGAGGAGTATTCCATTAACGATTTCATTTTTAAAAAAGTGTTCTGCTGCCAAAATATGTTAGAAAAGTGTGGCTAGCTTTTTTTTCCCCCCAATCCTTCAGGTTTCAGCTTTAATGTAATCTCTTCAAAGAGGCTTTTTCTGACCCTCCACCTACCCACGATGCTATTTACCTCAGAAAACTCTTTATTTCCTTCCTATTCCTTACTAAAAGCTTAATTATTTTTGGTTGCTTAATCGCACACTTTTTAATTGTCTGTCGCCTACACAAACTGTAAGCTTTGCGAGGGCAGCTACCTTATCGTCTTTGATCTTAGCTCTGTCTCCTGTTACCTTCCATGGTGCCTAACACATAGTAAGTGCTCAATAAACATGCCACGAAGAACCAAATAAAAAACTAAATGCATGAATAAAAATGTTAGTCATTGTGTCACTCTAAGATTCAGGCACGCTTGATTATGTCTGGAGGACCAGAAAGAAGAATTCTCCTCTACTCAATGTCTATTTGGGCACAGGGATCAGGGATCACTCTGGGTAAGAACCAGTGTAAAGAGCAAATGAAGTCAAGGTACTGAGGTTTGGTTCAATTTTTGCCCCTTTTCAAACACTTTTCTCTTTAACTTCTAGGTTTACCCTCTGTTAAGATCCTAGGATATATGTACACACATGTGTGTCTTGAAACCCATAATTTCAAGATAGTCAAACCAACATATTTTATTCAGATTATCAGTGCAGCCTGAGGTGAAATTATAGAAAACACTATGGCATAAGACAACAAATGCTAGAGACTGGGACATGTATCTGTTAGACACCAGTGAAGTTGGCTGTCTTGCCGCAGGAGTAGCAACTGTGGTTTCATGCCTACACACAGGTAAAGGTGAGGTGAAGAGTGAGAGTTTCCCTCCTGGGGCTCTCTTGGCAGATGCTTCTTGTCATCTTCTATGAACTCACAGGGACTCTGGCCTCAGAAAGGAAAGAGACATTCAAAGTTCTCTGGGTGCTCGTGATTCTGTGTGGAAGCTCATGATCCTTATCTTAGAGGCATTGACTATGGCCTTGAAAGAAAAGAGATGAGCACACTCTCATTTCTAAACGTAAATTAAACAAGTGTCTTCTTGAGAAACTACCCTACAAATTCAGGCTTGGCTCCCTTTAAGTATTTTTCTCTGATAGCCATTCTTTTCCTTTAATTAAGAAAAAAATATTTCATTCTCTTATCAAAAATATATGACTGTGCCTTTTTTTTATTTCTGCAGAAACTGTAACTTCATTGCCATTATAATCTTCTTCTACTACCCTAGCATTTATAAGTATTTTTAGGTTTGACCATCTTCAAGTAATCAAATAATCTATCGCATCAGCAAAGATAAATGGAAACTGACCTTGCAGTTTGATTAATTTCCAAACTAACCATGAAGGATTTTAAGAATCAAGGGCCTGAATTAACCTGTGGGAAACCAAATGGTGTTTCTCAAATCCCATCATTGAATGAAGGTCGTGGGTAATTGATCATCTATATTGTTAATTATTCCCAAGTGAGTGGTATCTAACCTCAGAGCTTACATCTTCATAAAGTAATCCATTGATGTGGGGGTTATAGCTAATTACAGCTTGTCAAAGGCCAAGAAAGCCTCCACTCCTCCCCACAGTATGAGGGGCCACATTTGCCATCCAACTGCAAGTAATAAGAGGTAGAACTCAAGCGTCAATTTGTTAAAATAAAACAAACCACCACCACCACCAATGAACCAAGAGGCCAACAGTTAAATACAGTGAAACAGTAAGAAATATTAAGAAATGGAAGTAAAGATAGGGTGCTGAAATAAATTTTTACATTGAAAAATGGAAAATACATCCAGTAATATAAGTAGTGTGTAAAATGCCCTGCAGGAAATATTTCCTGTTTTGGGTTTTTTCTTTTTTTTTTTTTTCCTCTTTCCTGGCTTGTACTTTTCAACATAAAAGGTATTGTATGGTGACTAACATAACATAATAAAATAAAATAAAATAAAATAAAATAAAATAAAATAAAATAAAATAAAATAAAAAGGTATTCTCTTAACATACACACACAAAAAAAGTGCACACCCAAAGAAAAAAAGGAATAATAAAAATGTTAGGATTCTAAACTTCAACCTGAGTTATGATGACATTGGAAAGCTGGATAGTTATCTGAAACCCCTAAAGTCCAAAACCCCTTTTCTCAATTTCTGGGAATTCCCAGGAGCTCATGTCCTTGACCCTCCCACCTCCAGATCCCATATCCACAGTGTTCTTACGTCATCTCATATGAAGCTCCATTCTTTGCCTATTTGCACAAAAACATTTTCATGGTAATCATTCCATGAGTTTGGCTGACACTAGGAGAGCTCTATCAGAGTCTGATCACTTTCCAATTCCTCTTTATTTCTGTCTCACTTTTTCTATGCTTGTTGTTCCCTTCAGAATTGAAAATGAGATGTCTCATCAGATGAGTTTAGTAGTCATACTTTGTGGCAAGTTATATTAGTATTTGAATAAACTAAACTAAACTAAACTAAAATATAATTTTTAAAAGTATGCTTTCCCTGAGAGGAATTCCAGAGGGTAAGAAAATCCTCTTCTCATAACAATGATTCCACAAAATATATCCAGAATGTTATATACCCGTTCATACAATAGGTCTGTTACAAATTAGTTTTTATAGCTCTCAAATTAATTCTTCTATCCTCAGACATTCCTTAAAAATACTTTAATTAATTCATCCAATGAACAAAAGTACTTGGAAAATAGTAGTTATGGGCCCCAAATAGCCCATTCCCTTCTTAGTCTGTCTATTACTATAATCAAAAATACATCAAGATTATCCATTTTCCTGTACTTACCAGCACAGAAAAAATATTGTTTGAAAACACTTTGAAAACTTTATAGATGAAAATTATAGCTTATAGTGGTTTTTATTGGTATATTTTTGAATCCTAATAAGATCGAGCCCTTTAATATATGCATATTTCTTATCCCATTTCTGCCTCTATGAATTGCCTTTTCATATGCTTTACTCATTTTTAATCGAGGTGTTCTCATTTTTCTTGTTAATTTATAACAATTCTTAAACTATAAATAGAATTTAACTCTCCTATATTACAAAGAGATTTTCTTAGTTTATTATTTGTTTTTCTATTTTTATTCCTTTTGAGTTCCTTCCTAGAGTAAGGGGAAGAAGGCCTTTTTTACTCCCAAAACATGTCAATATGTAGCTATATTTGCCCCTGGTAGTTTTGCTTTTATGTTTAAATCTTTGGTCAATGTGAAATGATCTTTGGAAGTTGATCTGAAATAAACATCTAACTTTGTTTCCTTCAGCAGTTTGCCATTTATTCTAACACTATTTGCTGAATAATCCATGAGTATTTTACATTCTAATATTATCATAACACTATTTGTTGACAAATGGATCTTTTCTCCAGGGCTATTATTTTTATGTTTAGTTTATTTTAATTAATTTTACTTTCATCCAAGTAATAGAAATACATGTTTATGAAATCAAATAGCACAAAAATGGCATAAAGTATGAATATTTCCATACCCTAGCCTCCATTTCTGCTAGAGATATATACCTCCAACTCCTTCAGCAGATTTTTAACAATTTCTTCAGACCTCCTTCTTAAAACAAACCCCAGTAATTTGGAATCCCATATATTCATATTCTACCACCTACCTATACCACTTCCTGGATAAAATCATCTAATATTCTCCAGCCACTCCTCCTCAATCAGTGAAGGTTTTGGCACCTCGAATACTGTCTTTCTGTCACTCCACCTCTCCACATTTTTTAAGATTTCAGTACCCACAGGGGTAATCCATCTATGCTTTGGATTTTCAATGTCCTATTTTCCCTCACCTAGTGTTCCATTCTAACTTAACTACCCATTTCCACGGCTACAGTTTAGATTACGTCATTACACAATAATGGTAGCACCTCCTAAATCTTATTTTAAAAAAATCACCTGCTTTCTCATCATCACCTTCTATCAATAGGGAAATGACCAAAACAAATAAACAAAAACCCCAAACAGCTCATTACATCCCTACCATAGAATATACTAAAAACATTAAAAAATTGAAAGAGAGGGTGCCTGGGTGGCTCAGATGGTTAAGCGTCTGCCTTCGGCTCAGGTCATGATCCCAGGGTCCTGGGATCGAGTCCCTCCTCGGGCTCCCTGCTCCTTGGAAGCCTGCTTCTCCCTCTGCCTCTCTCTCTCTCTCTGTTTCTCATGAATAAATAAATAAAATCTTTAAAAAATTTTAAAAAAATTTAAAAAAATTGAAAGGTTTCTACACCAAAATGGAAATGTCTCCAAGACATATGATTAAGTAAAAATATCAAAGGATCATAAAATATGTACAGCATAAGATTATTTATGAAAAATAAGGAAATCCATAACATAAATCTGTCTATCTATCTACCTACCTATGCATCATCTATCATCTTCATGAGTGTGGAAAATGATCTGGAAGGATGCACAATACACTTATGGTTACCTTTGGCAAGAAGAAGATGACTGTGTGATTACCAAGAGTAATGCCAACTCCTACAACAAATGATATTTTAACCATGGGATTATATATTGGTGCATCATTTCTGTAGTTAAAAACAAAATCAAAATACATACTCTAATTATATACTGTCTTTCCCCTCAAAATCCTAATCAGATATCAGTTAATAACAATTTAATTTATAGAGTAGATACAAGAATCAGATTTGTTACAATATTCTATTCAGGAATATGTTATTTCTCTATGTATTCATGGGTTTCTTTATGTGCTTCACTAAAATTGTATACTTTCATGATACATCCTACTCATTAAATTTATTCTTATATCTTTTATATTTCTATTGTTATTGTTAAAAAACTTTCTCCATGGTGTTTTCTAACAGGGTGCTAATTATAGGAAATCCATTGATATAGAGAGTTCTTTTAAGTTCTAACTATACTTGGTTGACTCTATTTGTCCAGGAAGACAATCATATTGTCTCCTGATCGCTTATCATAATTTAACATCTCTATGACTCAGTTTCACCTAATCTTTAAAGATGGATAATGAACGTGCTCACATGGCAGATGTGTTGTGATGAATGAGTTAATATCTATAAAACACTGACACCTGGGCCCAGCACACACCAAACACTAAATAAGTGTTGGTTGTGGTGGCTACTGATGTGGTTACTACTAGATTTCCTGTTGGGATTCAGCATCCAGCACATTTCTCAGTCTTCTCTTTTGGGATCAGAATGGGCCAATTCATATTGTCCTTTCGTTCATTCTTTTCTCCAACTCACTTTGTTCAACCAAAAGTTGTTAGGACAGTTTGGTTAAGATTCACTTCCCTAAGCCTGTGTCATTTCCCTCGCAAGCACGAAATTGCCAGCCTGTTGGTTCTTCTCTCATTCCCGTCTTTCTTGCACCATGTGTTGAATAAGTGCCTCAATGTCTCTGAATATGGAAGGCACTCTTCCATTGTTGCCAGGGTCATTTGCACATCTTCCCTCCTATTATTTTCGCACTTCAGTTGGCATTTGTAAGAGCCTGGTAATTAAATCACAAGTTCAGATTCTCATTTCAGATAGAAATGACCTCTCTTTTCTTTTTACACCGTAACTACTGTCTTTTGATCTGTTCAAGGACACCTGCCTCCCAATTATCCATAGTATCTTCTCCTACACTTGTACATTTGTCTATAGGTCCTCTCTTTCCCACCTTCCCCCCTTCATGTGCTTAAAATTTTTCAGACATTTTCTATTAGGAAAGGGCTATATGCAAACACTGTCAGAAGCATACTCAAGGTAAAGATCCCAATTAACACCCAAGTAGAAATTTCTTGCATGTCTAGTTCTGTGCCAAGAGAAATCAATCAGTGGTTAGAGCAGGAAATTAGAAAGATCAGTCTGAAACCAAACTCTGTCATCTTCTCCAGTTTTAATAACTCCTTGTCTTAATCTGTGAATTGTGCTATGCTAAAATTATATTTTAGTAGTTACAACCAATAAGTATTTAATTCATATCTATAAAAGGAAAAGAGAGCAATTTATTATTGATAAAATAAATTTTCCTCTTAATCCTTCACTGGCATTGCTAATGAATTACTTTGGACTACAATTTTACTTTCAAAGAATCATCTTTTGAGTAGAATGGAGCACTTGCTGCATTAAAGACCCAAGGGAAGAATTATTTGAGATCTATAACATAAAGTCACTGGGGAGGAAATTTCACACATTATTTAGCTCTGCAAGTATCACAATCAGAAGGGCAAATTTGTTCAGGGATCAAACCAAAAGTCACACAAAGGCCTTTATTTGATTGACTAGATAAAGAAACCACATGGTTCCCAAATACCTAAATCTCTTGGCCTCCAAGGAATGGAAAATTTGGATTATTTTAGGATTAAAATTCCTTAGCACTGAGTTAAAACCTGTGTGGAATAGACTTCTAAAATTGTGTTTGGTCTAGAAATGCTATTTCAAAGCAGAGTGACATTTTGCTTATAAAGTTTGCCAAGGGCAAAGGGCCTTTGAGTACTTGTTTTCTTTCTTTTTCTTCTTTTTTTCCCTGCTATTGCTACATTCTAAGAAATCCATCTTATCTGTTGGTAGATTTCCATGTTTCTTTACATCAGGACCTCTATGTCAGTTTAGGGTAGGGAAAGGCATTTTTACTAGAAATGCTTTTCCTCCATACATATTTATTCCTTCCATATGAAATAATGTATATTTCATTGTATTCATAGTTATTTAATCACTTCAAACACTAAATGCTTTGGAATTGGCTCTAGTGGGATCAGGTGGCAGATAGTCAGAGATTCCAGGCCAAATCCAACCTGTGTTCAGAAGTTCCTAGATGATGCAGTTGACCTAGATTCTGAACTCCATTTGTAGCATCTTTTTAGGGACTAACTAGACAGATACTCTGGGATTTGTAAAAGTTCTGAAGGGTATTCTGTGACAATGAAAAGCCTATAGAAGGTAGGTGGGAGAGTGAATAACTGAAATCCCTGCTCTCTCAACCTCACTCAGGATTAAAGGGAATTACAGGTTTTCTGTTCACTGAAGAGAAACAAATGCCCCATTACACAGAAGGGATTAGGGCCCGGAGGAGCATTTATACCCTCGAAATGACATTGCTGTTCACCTCGGAGTGCAGGGCTGAGAGACGTAGACTGCATTAAAAACAAATTCCAGATGAACCAGAATTGCAAAATGAATGCTACCCAGGGTGAGTAAAACTCTTTAGAACCCCTGAGTAATAATGAAATTAAAATCTTGATCCCATAAAAGATTTGAGGATTTCTGTTTCAGAGTTAATATGGGAAATATTCTTAGCATTCAGCAGGAGAGCCCCCTCCTGAATTTTACCAGCTTCCACCCTGCAGAAGTCATAGACTATAATACAGAAAGAAAGGCAAAGGACAACCTGTCTCATGACTGGGGAGAGCCACATATGCTTTTCCTGAAAGGAAGTACAGATGGGGAGTTTGGAATACCCAGCGTCTGCACCGTGAGTTTTCACCTGCTGCCTCTGTTTCATGAATAAATATTAACACCGATGTTCAGAAATGAAGAAAAGGAAGCTGAGATAATTTTCAAGTTTTTTGACTTCATAATGTGTGTGTGTGTGTGTGTCTGTCTGTCTGTGTGTTCACACATCACAATTTGAAATGAATGGGAAAGAAAATTTATAATCTTTCTATTTGCTCTGCCCACAGTCTAAGCCCCCTTTAGTGTATGACTTTCAAGTGGACTGTTAAAGAAATAATAAAAGGAATAAAGCCAAGGAAATTAAAATTGACATGTGAGTAGAACTCTCAAATATGATTTATTTAGTCAATCAATAAATATATTTTGAGCACACATGTATGAAGGGACTGTTCAAGACATTATGAAGATGAAGGAGAATCACATGCAGATTCTGTCCATGGTGCTTATTCTCTCAGGACACATAATACATATAAACAAATAATAGCTCATATATGCGAATAATAATGCATATAAAGAAACAATATAAACAAATAATCATCATGCAAAGTAGATGGTTATAAATGTCCTGAGAGAGATATAAATGTCTCCTAGGATTTCAGAAGACAGATTGTCTCTATTGAGTGAGGGAGCAGGTGATCTTGGAGAGACCTTTCATCTGGGCCCTGAGAGGTGGATAATCTTCGGACATCTTTAGGCTGGAGCATAAGAGGGTAAATTCAATGGGCTTTGCCCAATACTGTGTAATCTAATCCAAGGAAATCCTCAAGCATAACTGTAAAATTTGGTCCTTCTTGGTATCTCTTTCTCTACGCTAACTAAATGACTGACTTGATAATTTGACAAACTAACTCATGCTAATACATTAATGGCTAATAAGGGTGAAATTCTGCTTTTCCCAGCTATTTATGTTTTAACATGCTTTAATTCTTACTACTGTAAAACAGCTATTCATTATATAAATGACTATTTAGCTATAACCCGGGATGAAATCTGTGGAGATGTGTTTCTCTTTTTCCATTTTGCTTTCTAATCCCCTTTTCATTTGGAACTGAGGGCAGGGCAGCCTAGATAGCCCCATAATTGCTAGCACTGCTTCTTCATGATGAAGCCAGGATCTTGATCACCCGGGATCTAGACTCAAACATTAGGTCTATGGCCAGGGACCAATCTCAATGACCTGGGGGTTGGCATCTCTTAAGCTGGGTGCAACCACAAAGGAGATAATTTAGATGTGTTGCCTACTTTATCTTAAAACTATGAGCCAATACCAATAATTGAAATTGTTAGTATTAGACTAAGTCAAGACTGGGGGTTGAAAGAAAGGAACAAAGATGATTTTTTCTGTTTCTGAACAAGGAGCCAAATAGAGCAAATAGTGCCACGGCCTTGAAAGTCTTGTTCTTTGTGCAAGAGGTGAAACTGGCCAGGTCACAGTGTTTGGTTGGTTTTCCCCATGCCCACCATGGAGTTAGCTGGGGCAAAGTTAAGGCTGTACAACTCTTAGGGCTGGAGAAAGGGTAAGACACAGTTTTAGGCAAATATGGAAATTGTTCTTATTAGTTAGGCAGAATGAATAATGTTAATAAAAGATAAACCAATGCTTTTTTTCCCAGATATATCCAGGTTGTCTTCAAAGGACGCTTGTATATCTTTATATTTATAATATCTTCTGCTTGAATGGGGCATTTGTCCAGGTCCAACACATGGTGGCCTAGTTTTTGTTTTTTTTTTTCTCAACACACAGAACTCTAACTTTATATTCTCTTATATAGACACTGTTGGGTGTCTGTCCAACACTCCTATCACTTTTCCCTACCAACCTAGGCCTGATCCTGTTTGGATGGCAGTGTGCCCAGGCCAGAATCCATTGCGATTGGTTGAACTCATAGTAAGTCATGACCATCCATTTTACCCTTGCCAGAGACTGGTTTGGGGTGGCATATGACTTAGATCTGGAAAATAAAATGTAAAGGAAAATCTACTGGGGCTTTTAGGAAAGTTTTTTTTTTCTTTTCCCCCCTCTGATTAAGTGGTATTGAATGGCATTAAAAAAAATTCTCATGCTTTAATTTTCTTTCCTGCTTGAGGAGGTAATTCTTGGAGGCACAGGAGGTGCACATTTTGAGGCTGAGAAGAAGCATTGTGGACACACTGAGGATGGAAGAGCAGAAAGATAAAATCATTGATAACATTTACTGAGCCATGAACTCTGGGCTTCCTGTTTAGTAAGCAATTCATTGGTTTATGGTTTAATACATTCTCATTTGGATATTCTTTTCCTCATAAGTCAATGCATTGAAATGGACATTTACACGGAGCTTTTCATTCAACATGTAGTCACCAAATAATCACTGACCATCTGTAATATGTTCAGCAGGTGTTGATGATATGATGAAACAGACAGGGAGTTGCTTTCCACACTCACGGAGCTTATAGCCTCATTCCCCTTCTCTATTTCATTCTTACAATAATCTTCTGGAAGTAGGTATTGTGTAATCAACATCATTTTACAGATGAGAAAATTGAGGCTCAGAGGGTTTTAGTAACCCATCCAAAGACTTAGAGAGAAGAGGTGCAGCTTCCAGACCTCTCCTGTTCCAGACCCTGATGCTATCCACACTCCCCTTCTCCACCTTTTTCTTGACCCTTCCCCTCATGCCCGTCCATTGGCTACAGATCCTTGAGGGGAGGCATATGTTGTATTCTTCTTTGTAGCCCACATGCCAACTAGCACAATTAACTAGCATCTTTACAGCTCAATACATGTTTTGAGGTTAAACGAAATAGAAGTAAAAACACTAGTGACATCATCCCAGAGAGGACTAATCTCACAGTCAGCCTCTCTCACTGCTGAGCAAGGGCCTCTCCCAGAGTGATGAATGACCAATGTCTCTTAACTGTCTGAAGTAGAAGACAATATACCTCACCCACAGCTTCTTTTTTTTTTTTTTTTTAAGATCTTATTTATTTATTTGAGAGAGAAAGAGAGACAGAGAGAGCACAAGCAGGCGGGGCCGGAGGTGGGCAGAGGGAGAGGGAGAAGCAGACTCCCCACTAAGCAGAGAGCCCAATGTGGGGCTTGATCCCAGGACCCCGAGATCATGATCTGAGCTGAAGGCAGACACTCAAATGACTGAGCCACCCAGGCACCCCTCACCCATAGCTTCTAATACAAGATTTCATTGGTTCATCTGTTCCTGTGCTTAATAAGCAAGATTAATATTCATTGTAAATTCAATTGTTAAGATGGTGTTACCAAATCCCATGTTCATTCTGCTTTCCAATACACACTACTGCACTCTGCTAATGTTTCATCATGTTCTGCTACAATGCATTAAGGGCAGGACTGGTGACATTTGTTTGGAATCAGACACCTGTTATCCATTTGGAGTGTGGCGTATATATCCTGCTTCAAAATGTCCAGGGGCCAATGGAGATGAATGAGGCATAGTTAAGGTCGTTGCTGCTTTGTATAGCTCCTCTTTACATATAAAACCATGGAGAAATACCCTCCTAAATATAGTCTTAACACAATCATCATGGAAAGAGTAATCTTTAACACAATAGTGCTTTTGTTCACCTGGCTTCATTCATCACCACCTCTAATAGGACTTAAATGACATTTCCTTTCATTCTTTCAGATTTGACACCATGGAAATCCCAGTCTCTCTAGTTAAGAGATGGAGGAGCTGAGGGTGAGTTCCAACAGTATCAAATAACATGCAAAAGTCCATGATAACAGCAGATTATTCTGAGAATGCATATCTTGAGGGCAGAATGTGGATCAACCATTAGACAAATATGTATTGAGTATCTACTGTCCAGGAACACTCTTCGGTGCTGGGGATACCAAAATGAACAAGAAAGACTACCTTCCCTCAGGGAAACTGCAGTCGAGAGGGGAAGCCAGAGCAGCAGTCAGGCTCCAATGTGCAGTCGTAACTCTTTTGATAAGATGAAGCCTAAAGCTGTGGAGACACCCAAAAAGGGCACTTTGGTTTGGAAACTCAAGAGGACTTTGCAGAAGAATTGGCAGCTGGCTGCAGAAGTGGGGAAATCATATATAATAAACCAAAGATTTTTTTAAAAAATAGCACTTGAGGAGAAATAAGAACCAGAGATAAATGATAGTATATGGAGAAAGTGAATGGAGACTAAGGAAAAAATGTATATTCGTAGACTCCAGAATTAGGGATGCCTAGGTGGCTCAGTCGGTTAAGTGTCTGCCTTTGGCTCAGGTCATGATCCTGGGGTCCTGGGATCAAGCCACGTCCTGCTCAGTGGGGAGCCTACTTCTCCCTCTCCCTCTCCCTCTGCCTTTCCCTCTCATCCCCACTCATGCTTTCTTTCTCTCTCTCAAATAAATAAATAAAGTCTTTAAAAAAAAAGAATCCAGAATTACAATTGCAATTTATATATTGCAATTTAATATATCACTCTTGAACTCAGAGAAGCCAAACCACACCATCATTCATTCAAACTGCCTAAAGTAATTTTCATTACAGCAGACTAAATTTGGCCACACAGTCGTTGACACTCCTTCTATGAAGAAGTTTGTGTATATCCCATCTCCTTGAGTCTCACCAGGCTCTGTGATTGCTTTGGCCAATAAAATTCAGTGGGAAGTGACACGTGACAACTTAGGTACTGGCAGCTTCTATTTTCTGTCTCTTGGAATTCTTAATTTTGGACTCAAGTGCTCTTATTTCAAGGAAGCCCAAGAGATTCTAAGACCTCAGCCAGGAGCCCCAGCTGAGCTTCCATCTGACAGCCAGAACCTGTTTGCCAGCCATGAGTGAGAGCCATTTTGGAAATGGATCTTTCATCCACAGCCAAGCCAACCCAGCTGACACTGCATGGACTGAATATAAGCCATACCTTTCAAGCCCTGCCCAAATTGCAGATTGATGATTTAAGCCACAACAATTTGGGGATGGTTTGTTACACAGCAATAGGTAGTTGGAACTAGCACCTATTTTAAGAAACTGGTGGCTCACTTTCAATGCAAAGATTGTGTCGATGAGCCCATAGAAGTATTAGAGCTAGTGCTATTTGTGGTATAGACCTCCCTTTATCCTGGTGGGTCACATGTTAAATAAAAGTAGTTATAAAGGATGATGGGGCTGAGAGGTCTCATAAAACTTTCCAGTTATAGAAAATATGTTCATATAGCTCATATAAAAAAAACTCTGCCAGATGCTGTCATTCAGATTCTTCACTGTGATCAACCAGACAATAATCCCAGCTGAAATGAACACATGTTCTCAATTAGAATCTATTGATAATAATTGGGAACACAGTACATGCCAAGCATAATTTCTACTAATTGTTACTGAGAGTCTAAAAGATCGTAGTGAGAATGAGAGACATCAAGAATCATTTTTTTAAAAAGCCATCTTCTGTATATTGGATCTTGCAAACCACCTCACAAAGCTTTCAGGAGGACTAATGAGAGAGTACTTATAAAGTTCTTGACCCCAGCAGAACAAAAATTATAAGCCAATAGAAAACATTGGCAGTATCAATTGATAGTTCTGAAAGCTATTTGTAAGGGAAGAAAAATCAATATAAAAATTTAATAAGCCAAGAAACACATATTGCTAATAATTTGGTTTGTTTCGGTGATAGCCATCCTCCCAGTCACCCAGACTTGAAACTTGTGTCTCACTTTTAAAGACAATTGCAAAAAAAATTAGAGTCTATCTCCACATTATCTTTGCCTCTGCTCTCTTCCGTCCTTTTCCACCGACACTTACCTACTTCCGTATCTCAACACCTGTCTTATTGTAAGCACTCCTAATTGGTCTCCCTGAACCCAGATTCTCTCTTTTCCAGGTCAACTTAGACAGCTTCCAGAGTCATTTTTGTTTATGTCACTCGCCAGCTTAAAAATCATCAATTGTTTCCTATTGGCTTAGAATAAAGTCAAACTCAGAACAGGGTATCATGGCTTCTAGCCACCACAGATTCCAGGAAAGCCTCTCTCCATTCTGACCAATGAGGGAAGAGAAGATGTTCATTCTTTGCAGATATTGCTGGCCTATTGTGCCAGGAATTATTTCTGTGCATTCATTCTCTCAACATTTCAGCTGTTGAAATGTGTACCACCTTTTCACACTACACAGTCCATAATTAAATGGGTAATTGTGCAAGAATTAAAATTTATCACAACTATGTGCTAGAAACGTACACATGTAATTACACTAAATCCTTTCGGTATCAGTAAGTTACTACTGTTCCTTTAACATAGATGAGTAAACTGAGGCTGAGAGGTCGAACAACCTTCTGAGACAACAAGAGGTGGGACTAGGATTCGATCCCAAGTCTGTCTGATGTCCAAATTGCCTTGAGGTGAATAAAATTTAAAGACATTATATAGGGAAAACTGTTGATCCTGAAACAAATTTAATATCCGATGACTGTTCACAGAACTCATTTCCCAGCAAACACATTTTCGACTCAGATTCACTACTGATACATGCAAAGAGGCAATTGCCAATGTTCCTTCATTAAAATATTCCATCAGAGGTATTTTTGGTCCTGTGAAATTCACATTTTATTTCAATAAAATGCATTTTTTATGTTAAGAAGAAAAACAAAAGCTCACTTCAGACATTTCAGTTAAATTGACTGTATTTCTTGAGTTTCAAAAGAAGTCCATTTACAAGGGTGGGCCCACAGTCTCACCAGCGACAGGGAGATCACTGATGAGACGACAGAGGGTCTCATCAAAGCACGGAAACTTGACCTCCTGAGGCTCACATTCTGTTGCCAGCGTTTTGCATGGGTCCTCCCTACCCCCAGGTGTTCCTGCTGTATACCCACCCTCTCTTCCTCTTGCTCCTTTCAGCTCTCCTGTCGTCCAAGGAAAGCTGGATGCATTGTTGCCGGATTTTTAATCCCCCTTCCTCTCATCCTCCTTTCCTTTTTAAATTTTTTTCAGAGGCTTTTTTTTAAAAATCATTTACCTTCAAGTCCTCTCTCAGGGGCTCAATTCCATCGAGCCAGAAGGCAGAACTCCCTTCTGAAATGAGGGCAAGTCCACTCTTTCCACAGGCCTCCACTGATGGCAGCGTGGCCAACAAGAACCTTATATGCTCTCTGGGACACAGGGTCTCCACCTTTTGTGTAAACGTTCAGATGAAAATATTTTTATCAGTGCAAACATGATCCAAAGCCACCATATTGCTTTGAGATGAAGGGTCAAAGAAATATAAATAATCCTAAATAGAAAAAAAAGGAAGTATGTAAAAGAAATTCTCACCAATCAGTATCATATTCATTCTTTTATTTTGTACTCAAAGCATGACAATTCATGTAACTTGTTTGCCATAAGCCAATGAGGATTATGTCTTCAATAATAATCGTGTCATAGTGTATTTGTGGGTGGAGTAAAGGTTTTATGCTTTATCCTACTAGAATAACAAAATACAGACTTACTGATGTGGTGTTTCTTTGCACAGACTTATCTGAGATTTTGTCTGATCCTATCTTCTGAAAACAAGGGGGTGGGCAGAATGTTTCATTATCCTGGGATGAAATTTTTTAAAATAACAAAATCCAATATTATATTTTTTTAATTTTATTTTTTATCTTAATTTATTTTTATGGGCTATTTTGTTTATACATTTTTAATTAACGTATAATGTATTTTTATTTTCAGAAGTAGAGGTCAGCGATTCCTCAGTTGTCTATAACACCCAGTGCTCATTACATCACATGCCCTCCTTAATGCCCATCACCCAGTTACCTCATTCCCTCACTCCCCTCCCCCACTATCAGCCCTCAGTTTGTTTCCTATGAGTCTCAGGACGCCTGGATGACTCAGTCCGTTAAGCATCCGCCTTCAGCTCAGGTCATGATCCCAGGGTCCTGGGATTGAGTCCCACATCTGGTTCCCTGCTCAACAGGGAGCCTGCTCCCTCTCCCTCTGCATTCCCCATGCTTGTGCTCATGCATTCTCTCTCTATCTGATAAATAAATCTAAAAATCTTAAAAAAAAAAAAAGAGTCTCTTTATGGTTTGTCTCCCTCTCTGATTTCATCTTGTTTTATTTTTCCTTCCCTTCCTCTATGCTCTTCTGGTTTCTTAAATTCCACATGAGTGAAATCATATGATAATTGTCTTTCTCTGACTGACTTATTTCCCTTAGCATAATACACTCTAGTTCCATCCACATCATTGCAAATGGCAAGATTTCTTTTTTTGATGGCTGAGTAATATCCCATGGTGTGTATATATATATATACCACATCTTCTTTTTCCATTCATTTGTTGATGGACATCTGGGCCCTTTCCCTAATTTGGCTATTGAAAATCTGATACCATATTAGCACTTTCTTTACTATACTGGGACCCAAGAACAAAGTCTGACCTCTACAACCACTGCAGAGAGTATTAGAGTTAGAATTTTTAAGGAATTTTGTATATGTGAGACACTGTTCTAAGGACGTTACAAAAATTAATCAAATCCTCACAATAGTTCCATAAGGTAAGTGCTATTATGCCTGCTTTCTGGAGGAAGAAATGGAGGGAAAATTAAATACCTAGTACGCTCCAGAGCCAGAATTCAAACTTGGATACTCTGGCCCCAAAGTCTGTGCTTTCAAATTGTAATTTCTAAATTTGCCTTAAGCACATGCATACAAACACGCACACACACTCACATTCACACATCAAAAAGAAGGAGTTCTGCAGCATGGAAAGTTTGACTAAACTTTTTAAGCTTAAAGGGACATCATTTTGATTGAGACTCCTGCCTTTGAGAGCAGTTAGTACTTAAGAACCATGGCTACTAAATGTTATAAGTTATTTTTATCCTCAGTGTAGTACGAAGAGAAAAATGCAGATTTAAGCTGGGAAGTTCCATATCCCCACACATGTTTCCCAAATGTTAATATTTTATTACATGTGCTATATTCTCTCTGTCTTATTCTATCAGAGTAAGTCGCAGACGGAACACTTCTTTATCCCTGACTACTTTCACGTGTCTTTCCTAAAAACAAGATCCCCAGTTACACAGCCACAGTATGATTATCAAAATGAAGACATTAACATGATTATAGTATTGGTACCTAGCATAAAGACCTTATATAGACATCCCCAAGTACCCTCATAATGTCTTTAAAAGCAAAAGAAAATCCAAGATCACGTATTGCATTCAATTGTCAGGTCTCCTTAGTGTCCTTTAATCTGGAATATTTTACAAATCTTGCACTTTCATTTTATGCCATGGACACTTGTGTAGAGTACCCACCAGGTATTTTGTAGGGTTTGTCTGATGTTTTCGCAGAATCAAAATTCAGGATATATATTTTGGTGTCGGATACATGTAAGTCTCATTTTATTTAATTTTACAGAGGAGAATACTGAGGCACAGAGAGGCAGTTTGCCAGGGTCACACAGCCTGTTGGTGGCAAAACCAAATTCACACCTTGGGCATCAGCCCAAGTCCGGGGTCTTGATCCCTCACCCTTACTCTCTCACTTGGGAAGGACATCAGAATTAATGTGTAATTATTGTAATATTATTAAATATTATTATGTGCCATAATGTTTCTTTGTAGCTTTCACATTTGTCGTATTATCTACTCTCAAGACATCCTCATGAGAAAAGTACCATCCAGTATATTTACAGCAAAGAAGACTAAGATTTAGAGCAATTATATAACATATCCAAGGTTGGACAGCTTGTTGTCTGGATCTTCCATCTTCAGGGCATGAGTCCTTTACATGGACTAGGGATTAGAATCACAAAAAGAGCTTTATAAAGCACACTTGTAAGCAGGCCCCAACCAGGCCAATTAAGTAACAATCTCTGGAGATGGGTCCTAGTTTTATGCTCCATTTTTTTTTTTTTTTACACCCAGGTAAATATAATATATATCAAGGTTGCAAATCACTGTAATAAAATTTTAAACTTTCTGTTGCTCCTAATAATTAGAGGGACTTCTTAGGAAGTTAGCCAAAGACACAGATTATTAGGAAATGACCACCTAGGGTAGGACCTTAAATCAATGCCTGCAGATCACAGCAATAAAACCCCATTTCAGAACCTTTACATTTGCTTTTTGTAAACTCAGTCTACCCTCAAACCCTTCCAGATCCCCAGCAACGTGACTTAACTCTCCCTTCACTCTCAGAATTCCTTGTGTCCAGCTTTATTTCCATTCCCAGACGGTGACCCTCTGTGAGACCAGAGACCACATTTCATGCATCTCGGAATGCCCCAAATCAACTACAGCAATACTTCATACACAGCAGGCATGCAGTAATAAATGTTTTGCTAAGTAACTTCATTCTAAGTTTCCCTTTGCCCACTCAAAGCCTTGAGAGATTTTATTGTACTTTATCTTGAACTCAGCATTTCACCCTGAAGGATTAGCATCAAATGCAAGGTTGAAGACGTTGCTGTGTGCTTTCCTTCTATATCATTTATGGCAGTAGAAACTATGACATGTCTTGTATGAATCCCTGGGGTGCCCCACTGTCCACGATCCTGGGTCCTAAGATATATATGTTTATCGCTCATCTTTGTCTTATTTCTAAATCAGCTCTTCCTAAAATTTTTAAAGTGCAAATTTAAAGACCTTTGGTATACAGCTTTGTAAAAGTCTCATAATGGGATTTAAAAACTTCTATCTGTCAGGTTCTTCTTGTCTGCATATTTATTTACTCCTCCACATCCAGTGGGGGTCCTGAGACCACGGCACCATGTGAGTTCCCCAAATCTTGGGAGGATGTTGACTCCACTTAGGCCATGGGGCTTTCAGTGCCAAAGAAGCAGGCTAAGGAGCGGGCTAGGTGCCCAGCTGACACCTGAGTCAAGGGGGAGGTGTTTAGTATGGTGTCAGCCACAAATGATTACTGTTATTGTGCTTGTTGATACAAAGTAGTCTGTTCTCTACACCATACACCACCTCTGTCCACCTCTCAACATCACATCCAACAGATTTCCTTTCCCAGTGAGTTCTGAAGTCACAGTGACAGGAAGGAGTCCTATGTAAAACCCGTTTGTTTATGTAAAGCCTGTGTGATGTACCTTCACATTCCCCTTGGATGATTGAAAGCCCCTATTATCACTAATAGACTAAGCCAGTATTTTTGAAAGGTAATGAACTTCATTCCATTGACATAAAGCCTGGAGGAGAAGGTCCTGGGAGATGAAACTCCCAGGCTGTGAGCAGTTTCTGTTTCTGTGGCGGCAGCCTGGCCCTAAGGATCGGCGTAGGGGGGAGTAGCTGCGGAGCTACTTAATGGTTGCGTCAGGCTGGACCTGGAGCAGTCCCAGTGCCAGCCTCCAGCCTCTAATGAACAGTGCTGTGGGCAGGCATGGGTGATTCATCGGGCTCCTGCCTCATTAGAATGTCAAACAAGGCTCAGCTGCATCAAATCCCTTGTGCAAGTAGGCAGGCTGAAATTATAAATAAATACAATGGCAAAAGGTTTGTGTATATAAACTAACTCTTCTTTTTTCTTTGAATTGAGTTGGCTTTACTCGTTCTAGTAGTTGTGTCATTTAGTACCAAGTTCACTATACAAGAAATGTAACTTAATTTATAACCGAAATTAATTTCTATTTCAAGCCCACTTTCTTTCAAGATCTCTCACTAGGCTTTTCCTCTGGATTGGCATCTGAAGGATGAGGTGTCTATAATAATGAGACATGGGGAGGAGTGTCTACTTAGCAGGTGTGGTCCCTGCCACACACTGCTAACCTCTGACGGGTCTTTTTACTTGTCTAGTCTTCAGGTACCAACCGAGGCAGGTCCCTGTCCCAGCAGCAGGGCCTTTTATGCCAATAACCTGTGCTGAGAATGTCTGGCTTTGTAAATATCCTACGGCTTCCCAAAAACCCATATGCAAGAACTCTCTGGGGCCAGCCCGGCACTGACGCATCTGCCTACGCATCTCATGCTGCAGGCCTCTTTTGGCCTGCCCTGAATAGTTTGGGTTATAGATTAAATAATAGAATCAGATTCTAGCTATTCAAGCAGAAAGAGGAGTGTGCCAGAAGTTAAACAGGTGGCTTACAGAATTAATGGAAACGTAAAGATTTACATGCCCAAACCAGCAAAGACAAGGCAGTAGGAACAACAGGAATGGACACCCGAATGACTAAGACTAGATCATGTGCTCTTGTATTAGCTGCAGAGTGGGATTACTTAGCTCTTTTATCTCTGTAAAGGATGATAAGGAATGACTGCTCTCCAGAGGTGAACACGATGGAGGATTTTTCCTCAAATCAGAAGAGGGTTTAGATGCTGGACAGGCAAAATATGGTAAATGTCTATTCTCAATACCATGCTAGGGATGGGGTAGCCCAGGGGCTCAAATGATACCACTTAGGTGTTAAGCCCTGGGCCCCGGGCTGTCGGACAATAAACCTGAGGGCAGAAGAAATATCTTCATGCTGAGCTTGGGCCAATAGCCCTGAGACAGCACTGAAGACCCTACATAAGCCCTTATGTGAAGGGAGGAGCATCATTATTGGCATAACCAAGAACCGTGTGGATATGACACAGAGAACTGGTGGTCACAGAGAGGCCTTAAAATGAGATGTGGAGGCAACACTAATGACCTACATCGACAGACTGCTGAGAAGTGGATAAGAATGCAGACATGTTCTCATAAGCCAGCAAAGATAAGGGACAATGGTCAGAGGTCTTCCCTCCCCACTGCACATGAGCACCACTGAAGTCCCAACCTGGGTACCTAGCAATAAGTACACTAAGTAAGAGGGAGACCCTGCAATGCCTGAGATGTTTCTGCTTCCTATTGGTGCAGGAAATCAAAATAAAAATTGTCTAGAAGAAAGAAAGGAAAGAAAGAAAGAAAGAAAGAAAGAAAGAAAGAAAGAAAGAAAGAAAGAAAGAAAGAAAGGAAGGAAGGAAGGAAGGAAGGAAGGAAGGAAGGAAGGAAGGAAGGAAGGAAGGAAGGAAGGAAGGAAAGGAGAGGGAGGAAGAAAAAAGGGAGAAAGAAAAGAAAAGAAAGAAAAAAGAAAAGGAAGGGAGGGAAGAAGGGAGGGAGGGAGGAAGGAAGGAAAGAAGGAAACAGAGAGTGAGAGAAAGAAAGAGAATTGATTTTTTTTTTTTTTTTGCCCACCAGGATTTATAAAGAGAAGGTTTTAATTATTTTATATTAATCATTAACTTGTGAGACTTTGAAAGGCAACTGCTAAAAGGAAAAGTGAATTCATGAAATGAAAGGCAACAGTTCTGTCTACCCACTGACTAGGAACAAAAGGGGAATGTAATCTATGTGATGTAATCCCTAGTGGAACTCTGTGGGAGGTTAGAAGCAGGGAAGGGAAGGTGGATTTTCCCTGTCTAACAGGGAGACCAGTTCTGATCAGGAAAGAGGGTTTGACTGACACCTTTGTAGTGTTAAAATGCAGATGATACAGGCAAAGCACTTCATCAAACCCAGAGTTGTGAATTAACCTTTACAAAACAAATGGCTTTTTCAGTGCTGAATAAAAGTCCCAGTGAAACAGAAGAGGAAAATGCTGGAACCATGCTCTAAATCTGAGTAAGATGGTGACCTTTGCATTTTAAATGCTTGCAGCTATCTTAATATGACGTTTGGCATTTTTTAACCTTGCCCATGATAAAATAACAAGGTTTAGAAAAAATGTTGAAGTTAATAAGCTTCCCTCCCTAAAAACTAGATTCCCTCTAGCTGAATAATATAATAATAAAGACTATATTTTGGCCATTTGACTTTTACCATGGCGTAGATTTTTAATTGGTGAATGGTTCTGGACTATGAAAATTGGCTTATTAAAAGGACTTTCATTGCTTCATCAAAGAGACCAGAATTTTGTGTTAGGGCAAATTTACCAGTTTTCTGTTATCATTCAAAGCTTTAAATAGGAGAACAAGAGGGCAGTGAGATGTATTAGGACTTGACTCTCGATCAGAACTCCTAGGATCTAGGACTGAATATACTGTTTGAGATCAGTGTGACTTTACCTCTTCTTCTCTAAAATAAAAGCTGAATACTGGTTGAAATTGTCTCACAGGATTGTCTGTGAGGCTGAATAAGACAGTGCTTGTTTAAATGCTTGTAGCATTAGCCAGATATAAGGAATTAAACTTAGAATAACTTGGAATTTGTGATTTAATAAAAGCAGCAAAGGTTTAAAGCCCAACTACACATCTTACTAGCTGTGTGAACTCTCTAAATCCCACTTTACTCATTATAGAATGGGGATAATAATCACTACATCATAGAGCTATTGGTGAATATTAAAAATATAAGGATGAATCTAGTTCACAAGCATGCATTTACCAAATGAATGCATAAATATCCTAGGGTTGACCACATATCTTTTTTTTCTGTTGTATTTGAGGTGTTTCTTCCAATGCATAATTCCATGCTCAGGGTTTGCCTCTGGAGGAGACAAAATTCTCAGGCAAAGACTCTGAAATAAGCATCACAAGTTAGAAAGGATGGTCCAGTGGAGTAAGAGGGTGAAGAGTGACCTTTGCACCCTTAATGGTACTTTGTATTTTAAAGGAAGAGCTTACAACGGAAACATACTTTCTACTTTAAAATACTTGGTTTGGGGAACTAGGGTGCTCTTTTCTTAATTTATCTATTTGCTCATTTAATTCATGTATTCATCCACTCATGCTTTCATTATTTATTCAAAAACGTATTGCAAGCCTTTGCCTTTTATGTGAGGAATATTCTCCTTACAGCTACAAGAAGATTGTGGATATTAAAAAAAAAAAAAATAGGTTAACTGCTAGAACAAGCCAGTTAATATACAAAATCAGAACTTTTAAAAGATCTCCAGATGGTTGAGTATGAAGGAAAAAAAGGAAAAAAACAAAACCTAAATGAACTATATTCCATAAAGGGATAAACTCTTCCTAGAGGAAAAGAGATCCATGGCTGCTTCCATGTTGGCAGAGTGACAAGAAGAGGAAGAATCCTTCATAAAAGAGAAACAGAGAAGCCAGGTGGGATTTTAGCGAACTTTTGATGGCTGCATGCAAAATGGCATAAAGGTTAAAATTCCAAAGAGACCTAGACACAGATTGGGTTTTCACACATACCCAAACTGAGTGAATGGGGGTATTTGCCAAAGGTTCAGGGCAGGGCCAGACAGGAGGGAAGCCTTGTCAGGTATTCTAGAGCTTCACTAAGCAACTTTAGTGGCATTTCAAAGGCAAGAGCAGGAAAGCAAAGACAGGTCTTACAAAGTGCAGAGAGCTGAAGAAAAAAGAGAGTTACCAGTTGCTTAAAATGCTGAAATCTGGGCTGTAAAACAGAAAATGATCACGAGAGTCCCGCCAGTGCTCAGATCTCAAGTCTTTCTGAAGGGAGAGTCCTGATTATGCCTTCAAAATATTTGAGGATGTGGTAAATTGCATTCAACGAAAGCCACAGCAGAGTCTATGCCCAGTTGAACTATGGAATAAAATGACCTTGCACAACCCCTCTTCACACACACTAGTAACATGCCAGGACTTTTTCTGCTCTTCTTCTGGGCCTAAATGTCATTTACAACTATTATAAACAATGCCAGGTATACAATAAAAAAAATTATAAGACACAAATCGGAGCAAGTAAGTGTGAACCCTGGTCAAGAGAGGAAATGGTTAATAGAAGAAGACTCAGAGATTGCCAATATGTCGCAATTATTAGACAGGACTTCAAAATGTTATAATATATAGTAGAAAGAGCAAGCATGCTGAGTGAACTGAAGGTAATTTCAGCAGAGAGGAAGTATTAAATAAAAATGTAAAAAAAATATATTATAAATGTAGAATTCATTTAATGTGCTTAACAACACACTGGTCGAGCAAAGGTAAATTTTAGTAACTTGGTGAAAGAAAACTATCCAAATCAAAACACACAGAAATAAAAGAGTAAGAACATAGCATGTGAGATATGTGGGGCAATATCACGTGGTCTAACATACATTTAATTTGAGTCCCAGAAGTAGATGAGAGAGAAAATGGGTTGAAACAATTTTGAAGAGATAATGGCAAAGAATTTCCCCGTACTGATAAAGGACATAAACCCACAGATCCAAGAAGTTCAGTGAACCTCAAGTAAGACAAATAAAAAGAAACTACACCTTGGCACCTCATGGTTGAAATGTGGAAAATCAAAGCTAAAGAAAATAACTTCAAAGCAGTCAGGAAAAGAAGATGTACTATCTTCAAAGGACCAAAAATCATATTTAAACCTGACTTCTCAAAACAATGGAGGCCTGAAGACAGTGGTGCATCTCTAAAATGCTAAAATTAAAAAAAAACCAAATGAACACAAACCCTGGCAACCAAGAATTCCTTATCCAATGACATTATATTTAAAAATTGAGTAAAAATAACATTTTAATTCATACAAACAGCTAAGAAATTCATTGCCATAAAGACTACACTGAAGAAATGTCCAAAGAAGTTTTTATGGAGAGGAAAAATGACACCAAAAGAAAGCTCAAATCTACTGGAAGAAATACAGAGCACCAGAAAGGGTAAATATGAGGAAAACCATGAAAAAATGCTTAGAAATTATTAAATAAGAATTATTAAAATATTTTTAAACTTTATACACATGCCACACAAACATATATAGATAGACAAACAGATATACACAGATATATATTTTTAAGATATTATTAACAGTTCAAAGCAAAACAAAGTATCTTGAGTTTTATAGTATATGTAGAAGTAAATTACAAAACGAAATCAAAAACACAAAGGGCAGAAGAGAGAAAATGGTATCAAACTATTGTAAGATTCTACATTTTTGTGAAATAGTAGAATATTTGTAGGCCATGAAAAGCTAATGTTATACACTGTAATCTCTAGAGCAAGCAGTAACAAAAAACACAAAGAGTTGTATCTAGAAGTTCAATAGAAGAGATAAAATGAATACTAAAAAATATTTGATTGACTCAAAGAAGGCAGAAAAGACAGAATCAAAGAACAAAGAACAGCTGGAACAAATAGAAATCAAATATACCAATTATATCAATTATTACATTAAATGTGAATGGAGTAAACTGTGAAGCACTATGCAAATATAAACCCAGTAATGATGAGAAGAGTAGCTAATATTTATTAAATGTTTATCACATGCCAGGAAGTCTGCTAATCCACTTAAATCCTGCGTCTGTTTACCCCTCACAATCACTCTATGGCAGAGGTATTACTTACACCCAGATTTTGTACATATGAAAACTCAGCTGAGGTATGGTCATTGTTCACTGTCAGTCAGCCTTAAGAGGAAGACCCAGGATTCCAACCCAGGAGGTATGGTATCTGTGTTTATACCACTGAGTTATCCTGAATACGATGTTGATCATGGATGATGATGATGATGGAAAGAGTTATTATTGCCAACCCATCCCTGTGGTGCTGGAAAGGGAATATATATTGCATTTGGTAATCCTTATTCCAGGGGAAAAAATTAGCTTGGAAACCTATAATAAAAATGTAAATTGTTAAGTATATATATTTCAGAATGTAGAATATACTAGTATTTATATTCATGGTAACATGAATTTAAATTCAGTCAATCCAGTGGCACTGTCCTCTAACACATAGTTCATATGTGACATTAAAGCTTCATTAATCTTAATTATACCTATCCAGAATCTGGGTCATACAAATATATGTAAATTAAGATAGTTAACACATATATACTATGAAGCATGCAAATAAAATTAATCACCCTTCCCCAGCTAATAGTAAGTGTGTCGTATAACTTCTAGATAATCACAACTAGGCCTCTAATGCCTTATACCTTTTTATAACTGTGAAGAAAAGGTTTTGCTAGAGAAATTAACAACTGGTTCACAGGTCCCTTTGGTTTCCCTCTGCTGGGGCACAGACACATCACTACACATGTACCAGAATCACTCACTCTGGGCTCTGCACCCTTCCTGGGGTTCTGGCTCCAATGTTGTAGCCTTCAAGTTACTGCTGAGGCTATCAAACCTCCCCTCCTGGGCTCTGCAAGACTTTGGGCTCTAGCCAGGCTGTGATCTCAGGAGAAACAGAGCAGACTGGGTATGTAGCTATCAGTGCCGAACAACGCTGGATGGACATCAAGGGAAATTTCCACATATGTTATCCAAGGGTGTGGGCAGAAAGAAGTATGAGCAACAGAACATCTGCAGAATGTAGGCAGGAAATGAGGGTGTTCAGAAGTCAGGTTCCCTTGAGGAATGGGAGGAAGGGGGTATATTAAGCAGGGTTCCTCAGAGAAATGAACCAGCAGGAGGTGTGTGTGTGTGTGTGTGTGTGTGTGTGTGTGTGTGTGTGTGTAGATATATTAAAAGTAGTTGGCTCCACATGATTATGGAGGCTAAGTCCCAAGATCTACAGGCAACAAGCTGGAGATCCAGAGAGCCCATTGCATAGTTCCAGTGTGAAGGCTGGTAGGCTCAAGACCCAAGAAAATTCCATGTTTCAGTTTAAGTCCAAAGTCAGGAAAAGATCAATGTCTAAGCTCAACAGTCACATAGGAGGAGTAGCCTTTTACTCAGCTCCCTTCTGTTCTATTCAGACCTCGATTAGATGGGCCCACTCACACTGGGTGGGGGGGGATGATCTTTACTCAGTCTGTCAACTGAAATGTTAATCTCATCCAGAAACACACTCAGACACACCAAAATGTTTGACCAAATGTCAACACCTCATGGCCTAATCAAGCTGACATCTACAATTAACCCAAACAAGAGGGAAATTTTTCTGGGGCTCTTATGCCTTTGCTCTCAAATAAGAAGGAAAGTGATGTTTGAGGTCATGTCTCCTGGATCTACATGATTGTCTTATTATTTTTATAGGAACTCTTTGGTACATAAAAATGAGGATAATTAACACACAGAAATTATGAAGCACACTAACAAAATGAATCATCCCTCCCCAGCTAATAACAGGGCAAGTGTTATCTCACTTCTAGATATGTAGAGCTAAGCCCTTAATGTCATATTATGGGAAAGAGAAACATCATTGGTAGTTCTCATAAGAAGCTTTGAAAGCCACAACAATATAGCAGCTTTGAATGAGGCTTCAGGGTCAGACCATTCCAGAAGATATGGAATATTTGTTTAGACATTTTAAAGGCAAATTCAGAGCAGCTTCATGGAAACTAGCATCAGTAGTCATCTTTCATCAAGGTAACTCCACGAACGGCAATGTGATGGGGCTCCTCCCTATAGCGCTGACAAGTGAGGGCACTCCTCACACGGTTTCATTGATCAAAGGAACTGGGTGATTAGTTCGTAGATGTAAAGTGTTGGGTGCCATGCCATGATTTCATAATAAAAATTTCTAACTGCTTACTCTTATTATCATTATTCTTGCTCATGAATACCAATATTAGGCAGAGGATAAGGCCTGGCCAGTTCCCGTATGCAGGATCTACCTCTCCCTAGGGAAGAAGAACTATCAGAAAACATGCAAACTGAACTTACTTGAGGTAACTGGGAAGTGGGGGTGGCTGGGAAGTGAGGCAGAGCACACTGTGAAGATGCTTGTCAAAGCAGTGGATGGTTTCCTGGGGAAATCACAGGAATTAATAGCTATTTCCTCTGCCCTCCTGTGCAGGTACTGCAGGCTTTTCAAAGTAGCACAGGACCTGGCAAAGACCGGAAGCTCACAAACTCTTTGCTGAACAGATGAATGAGTTGAATGAATGACTCCTAAGGTGTAAATAACGGATACCATATTTTCCTTGCTTTCATCTACACTCACCACCCCAAGCCAAACGTAGAACACTGGGAGCTTGAGAAAGGATCCAGGAATTTGACATAAAGTTCCTTTAAGCATTATATTCAAGGCACAAAAGAGGCAGGGTTGGTTTTCCAGCCACGGTGAAAATGTCCACCATGTCACATTTGTGATCCACTAAGCTACAGTATTTCAAAATTCTCTGGCTTCAAAATGCTATTGCGCTTCAGAAATGCTATCGCCTCTTAGCACCAGCATCTTAAGAATCTTTTCCTCACCCTCTTTCCCCCTCACAAATACTTTTGCAAGTAACAGGGAGAGACTATTCTGGAAAATGCCCTTATCAAGTGGTGATAGTAAACTAGGTTGCCCTATTTTTGAACTGCTTTCTTATTTTAGAGTAGCGTCTTTCAGATGGGATCCTGAAAACACTCATGGAACACTGAACTGGAATTATTCCTGACATGGGCCAGCAAGTCAAGCATTAGCGCTTTTATCAGTTATTTTTTGCTGTGTAGCAAACCGCCCCACAATTTAGTGCGGGTCCGTACTTTGGAATGGGCTCAGCTGGGCTCTTCTGGGCCGGGCTTAACTCTTCTAAACTGGGCTCACTGAAGTATCTGATGGGGCAGCTGGGGCTGGCTCATTGCCAAAGGCCCTGGATGGGGCAGGTGGATTGACAAGGGCTTCTTGCCATGTGGGCTCCCATTCTGGAGTAGTTTATTCCAGGCTTTTTCACATGACAGTCACAGGGTTCCCAGAGTGGTGAGAAAGCAAACCCCCAGGGGCAAGCCTCAGTGTTATAGTTGCTAGCATCCCAGGATCTAGCTTACAGGCGGCGTAGGAGGGGATTACCCAAGGGTGTGGCTATGGAAAGGTATGAAAAAAGCAAGGGGGCCATCACTACAACAGTCTGCATTTCAAAAAGCGGTAGAAGACATACGGGGATCCAGAAGGGCCAGCTTTTGTCACTGTGAAGCCTTCTCATCAGAACCAGAAACGTGACTCAGGAGCCCATTCTTCTGGCATTCAGACACTCCTGCTTCTACACTCCCACCCCTGATTCCTGACTCTCTTCTGTGGCTTCATCACTGCCTGCTTCCAGAGATTTTTCTCTTCAGGCAGCCCCGCAAGTGCACGGCAGGGATGATAAATGAGCCTGACTTCCGGGACGACGTGACTGTCCAGAAACACAGCCTGGAGCATGCACGACGCAGCAGCTTCCACCCACAATGCAAATGCTGTAACGTGCTCTGGGGTTGGAAGAGGTCATTGCTGCAGGAACAGAATACCATTTGAGACCAGAATTCTAGGCTATAGACAGCTTTGCTTAATTAGAGGAATAAGCAATAGGTACCCCGGGGGTAGCTTCTGGATTGTCTCAACAGACGAAAATGTATAAGTGAAAAGGTTGCATGCAATTAAGCAAAATTCACTGTGATCTGGCTGTCTGGTTTTGTTCACTCAAATTATATATAAAGAACCAAAGAACCATAAAGAAAAGCAGAAACACTGGTTGCCATTATAAATCTGATAAGTGTTTTTGATCAAGGAAAGCTTACTTACCGAACAGGCTCTGGGCTCCAGATTACCTATGGATTTATTTTTACAGAAAGAAATGAGCTCTCAGTAGTCCTCATTACTATCTTGCTAGATAAAAAGACCAACAAATCAATGAAAAGTGCTGGTTTCACATGGTGTATAGTACAGATAAAATAAAACAACACGGACCTTGCTCTTGCTGACATGTGAGCAGGTCACACTGGTGCCAAGAGAAGAGACAGATAAAATACCGAAAACAACAATAATAAAATATGCAACATCATCTAGATACGAGGGCTGTCCTAAGTGCTTTACATGTACTATTTCACCTAAAATAAATGATAAGGTGGTCGGTTATTCTCCTCTCAAATAGCCAACGGAGAAAACCAGGTCTCCAACAGGATCTGCAAATATACAAGGTCACAAAGCTGGAAAAGTTTGAGTCCTGGACACAAACTCAGGCGTGGGTTTGACTCCAATCCTCTCACTACAGTAGACGCCCCCCTTGCAATAATACATGGTCAGAGAAGGCAAAGCACATATTTCAGTAACCCTTGCTCGACCACGGATGGAGTGCCGGCCCTGTGCCAGGCATGGATGCTGGAAGTTGGAATGGAGAGCCCATCCAGAAGAACCTCTCAGACTAACAAGAGGGACAGAGTGGTGTGCCCTACCATGTCGTCAGTGCAAGCCTCTGTTGCCATGGGTGGCTACTCACAGGGAAGCCTTAAAGAAGAAACAAAGACTAGCATGGACCAAAGAGTTTGATTTTCCTTCTGACTTCTGTCCCGGCAACTTCCTCCAGCCCTTTCTCTAATACAGATATAAGTTTCTTTCTGAGGAAAGCCCTTGAAATTGTCACCTGTGTTATAAATGTATTGAACCAGACTAGCCCCATACTTCCTGCTATTGTTAAATTCAAAAGGAAGCAGCAAGAGAAGCTAACATCAGCCGCTGTGATTATTTTAAACATGTCTTCACACTCTAACTTTATTCTAGTTTAAAAAGACCTTTAATGACTTCATCGCACTTGACTCTTTTACTATCTCTGCAGTATTATCAACATTTCGCAGACAAGAAAACAGACCTAGAACGGTCGAAATTCTCAAGGTGACTGTATTAGTTTGCTAGGGTCGCCATAATAAAATACCATAGACTGGGTGGCTTAACCAACAGAAATTAATTTTTTCACAATCATGGAAGCTGGAAGTCCCAGATCAAGGTATCAGCAGGTTTGTTTTCTCCCGAGGCCTCTCCCCCTGCCTTACCTCTGGGTCCTCACATGGTCTTTCTTCCCTGCTCGTGCATGTCCATTGTCTCTCTGTGGTCTAATCTCTTCTTATAAGACACCAAACATATTGGATTAAGGTCCACTCTAATGACCCCACTTTAACTTGATTACCTCTTTAAAGACAGTATCTCCAAAGACAGTCACATTCTGAGGTATTGAGGTTTAGGGCTTCAATACATGACTTTGGGGAGGGCACAATTCAGCCCACAACAGTAACCCAGATGTGGGATGTTGGAGCCAGGATGTAAGACACCACTGATTCTGCGTGAAGTCACTTACTTAAGTAAAATTCACTTACCTTCTTTTCCCTGAGCTGTTTTCCCTGAATCTTGGTTTATCTCATACTGAAGCTTATCTAGAAAAGCTTAAGACCATCCTTCCTTCCTGTCTGTATATAAAAATATACCCATTTCATGGCACAGTTGAAATGCTACTTTTTTTTTTTTTTTGGCTATTATTGAAGACACCTGATTCCATAGTTGGAAATACATATTTCCTCATGGGAATGCCCATTCATATTTCCTTTTTTTTTTAAAGATTTTATTTATTTATTTGAGAGAGAGAATGAGATAGAATGAGCATGAGAGGGGGGAGGGTCAGAGGGAGAAGCAGACTCCCTGCTGAGCAGGGAGCCCGATGAGGGACTCGATCCCGGGACTCCAGGATCATGACCTGAGCCGAAGGCAGTCGCTTAACGAACTGAGCCACCCAGGCGCCCCGCCCATTCATATTTCAATTCTCTTGCAAGATTCTCAACCTTCTACTTTGTAAAATAAATGCATTTTTTAATCTCTCTTGCTTTAAACTTATAAACTCTCAACTATATCTGTCTATGGTTTTTTGGGTGCGCCCTCTGCATGATATGTAGTCCTAGGTGCGGTAGTGAACAAGGTAGGTAAGATCCTTCCTTTCCTGAACTTTTGCCCAGGCTTGGAAACAAATGACACACAAATAAGTAACAAAGTAAACTAGACTATTTTAAATAGTGGCAACTCAAAAGAAGAAAATAAAACAGAGGAAAGGAAGAAAGAATGACTGCAGTTGGGGGTGGGAGTCCAGCCCCACTGACCAGGGAAGAGCTCTCGGGAGAAATGTTGTAAGCTGAGTCTTAAATGATAAGATGTCAGCCACATGAAGACTGAGAAGAGTGTTCCAGGCAAAGAAGCAGCAAGTATGAATATTCCGAAGTGGGAAAAAGCTTGGTATATTTAAGGACAGAAATAATGTGAGTGCAACAGAGTGAGTGAGGTCAGAGATAAAATTTAGCCAGCATTGGACACCGTGGTCCTGCTGGACCACAACAAGGATGCTGAATAGTGTTCTTGATGTAATGAGAACTACCCCTTGGATGGGGTAGAGGTTTAATGAATGTCTTCAAATATTAATTAAATTAAGCCTGCCCAGGATTTGATTGTTCTGGTAACCTGGGTGATTAGTCTATATGAAAATAAAGGAATCATGGTCAATAGCTCCACGTGCCCTGTGTTCATTTGCAGACTTTAGATTTTTACCCACTTGTCGGGATCTAGATCAAATAACTCCCTGTGTCTTCTGCAAGGATTCTTATTTTTTATTAGTGTTAAGTAATTTAACATCATTACATTTTTATTAATCAGCTGAAGATTTTAAGATAACAATAGCCTTATGATAGTAATCCTCTTAAGATAGGAATAAAATATCTCCTAAATACCCAGTAAATGACTTCATGCAAAACTTTTTCATAACTGGAATAGCTGCTGTGATTATCCATCTTAGAACTGAAATATCTTTGGTACTTGATGTGACCTTCATTTCAGGCTGGACTGAAATTCTGTCGGGGCAGGGGGGGGATGTGGATGCACAAGTACTATTTTGAGGAATAAATAGCAGCATCTTTTTTATTCTCTTAAACTCAAGATAAAATATAGTGTGCAGCAGGTGTAGAGCTCTCTTCACAGTACAAGTAAATCTACAGAAAAATCATTTCCACATTAGAATTGAGATGATTCATCATTTTTCTCTTCCATGAATCTCATAGAAATATTTTGCCCTGAATATCTTCTCTAAGCAAAGTTGCAAGGTTTGTAATGACTGAGTCCTGGAAAAGAAGCACATTTGTCCTGAAAATTAGAAACATATCTTCATCCATTCACATTCCCTGAAAGAAGGAAATTCCCACCTTATCTCTACTTTATTGTCCTTAGCACAGAAGTCTTTTTTTTTCTTTTTAAACCCAGAAAATAAACTTGAGAAGCAAAATTGTGCATTTTAAGGGACATTTGGTTTTAGAATTTCATTTGAATTCTTTAAAATCACAGTTAATTAAGTATATTAAATGAAATTGTGCACTCTTTACATTCTTTAATTCAGTTACTTCTTTTTGCTACTTCCACAAATTTAACAATTCTATTTGGGTAGAACAGAGGAAGAATAGGGTGATCTCTTTTGTTATGGGGGGTGCGGAAGTAACCAAATGAATGGATCACCTCTGAAGTCTTCAGAGGCTCTTTCAGCAAGTCAAGATTGTTTCCCATAAAAGAGAAACAAAAAGGAAATTAAAATATCACAAATTATCCAATCAGACTGGCAAATAAGGAACCCGTGTGAAACATGGCTACAGATGGTGCTGCCTTTGGTTACTGTTTCATACATCTTGCTCTATTTAACAAACCTGGCCACTACCCTTCTTTTTCTCAATACCTATCCCATGTACAAGCCAGCTTATTTGTTGGGACCACCTGGTTTCAAATTGCCCACATCTACCAATGCCCAGTTATTTACCAATGTATGGGTTCTTCCAACTGCAATAATACTTTAGCCCATGTAGGTGACTATGAAAGCTAGGTACACATCCAAGTGTGTCAAGGTGAGAGTGAGAAAAAGGAAAGGCAAAGATTGCAGCTCTCCAAAGCCTGTTCATCTTGAAAATATAATCCTGCACCTTATGTGATTTTGGCACCAGGTCATGATATTCAGCATGTTGTTCAGTCCACACAGGTATGCATCATCTTATTGTACCCACAGAAGGTTAATCGCAATGACAATGTAAAATTAGTTTAAGTCATACTGAATAACAGAAAATACATGGGCTTTGAATAGAACTAAGATGGGATCAAGAATTTACCACTCACCAAAATAAACTTTAAAAGAACAGGGTGGGGACGGGGCGCCTGGCTGGCTCAGCCAGGAGAGTGCACAACCCATCGATCTCAGGGTCGTGAGTTTGAGCCCAATGTTGGGTGTAGAGATTACTAAATAAATAAATCAACTTAAAAAAAAGAAAAAAAACTACGACTTACCAGATGGACAGGCTTGTATCTCAACGACTTCATCTGTAAATAATGACAGTACATACAAATTCACTAGGGTACCATAAAGATTAGATCAAAATAAATGTGTCAAAGTCCTAGTATAGCATGACAATTCTCCCATTTTTTTTCCCTCTCTGATAATTTTGCTTTTGGACATGCCCAGAAAAAAATTCTCTTCACCTAAATTCCAGAAAGATATATCGGAGCTAGGAAAGACCCAGAGCAAAGCAGTTAGAGGAAAGAGGTACTGCCTAATAGTGTCAAAATAAAAACTTTAGGGCTTTTCTTTTATTTTTTTTTACCTTTTATTTAAATTCAATTTAATTAACATACAGTGTATTATTGGTTTCAGGAGTAGAATTTAGGGATTCATCAGTTGTATATAATACACAGTGCTCATTCCATCAAGTGACCTTCCTTAATGCCCATCACCCAATTACCCCATTCCCCCCACCGACCTCCCTTCCAGCAACCCTCAGTTTGTTTCCTAGAGTTAAGAGTGGTTTCTCTCCCTCTCTGTTTCCATTTTATTTTATTTTTCATTCCTTAGGGTTGTTCTTACATTAAAGATTGAGTCTGGTATGGTATATAATAGGGATTCCATAGTACACTAACAGAAAAACAGAATTTGATAGTATTTTTTTAAAACTTTAAGGAGATAAGCAGAGATAAAACAAAGAAACATAAATAAATTTGGGAAATGCCAAAAATAAACTGATGGATGTTGAATCTATAATGGGATGAAATAATTATTGGAGTTTCACAAAGGTGAAATTGTGATTGTCATGCAGATATAAAATGAGCATGAGTCAAATATTTTATTGAGCTTATTAAGGAGGGAAACAAGATATAACACCCATTCCAAAGAACACTGGAGAAGCTAGAATTGCCAGGATAAGATTAGTGCTAGGTGTGATGGAAAACTGAAATTATCTGCAACTCTGTTGGACAAACTCTACCAGTTGACCGTGTCCCTCAGATTTATAAAATAATAGGCATGCCCAAAAAGAACATCCAGTAATTTCTTTTGTCACTGTCCAGGCTTCAGATAATTTTTCTTAGACTCTATAAAGTAAGATCATCAGGGATGCCTCACTTATGCCTTCAAGTAGCCGTTGTGAAGAATAACCACCTCTTCCGGCAAAACACCTCTTGGAGCCAATTTTACTCAGTGGGACTAGTCCCTATTCTTGGTCAAAATGGCTACTGCCATGATTTTAGGTGTGAACTCACTTAATAGTCCCAAAGCTGAAGGAAAGTGTCTGGTATGGATTACTTTCAGTTGTCTCTCTTGCCTGGAAATGTCTTTTGCCATTTTAACAATAGTAACTTGACAAGAGTGGGGTGCAATTTGAAACTTAAAAGTCAATCTCCTAAAATTCATCAGTGTAATTCATCTGGAAGAAAGTATCAAAGGAAAGGGAGGATATTGAATTAGAAAAATTTGGGCCATTTTATTATATTTTAACACAAACTGAAAAAAAAATGATTGGAGGAAGTAAATAAGGAACAAAAGACCAAAGCTGGGATTAAAGGTTTTGAAAAGCTACAAGAACGCATAATAACAAAATTTCTTTCACTCTCTACAGGTCTGATAGCATAAAAAACTGGGATTCACTACTGCTCTGGTGATAATAAATTTTATTTATGTATAAAATAAAAAATAAGCAGACCTATAATTTAAGTTGTGCGGAGACACATAAAAATGTTACTGCTCACTGGGACATTCAAGAAAAGGAAGACTGACAGATAATAAAGCTGTATCTTAATCTGTGGGGGGTTTAAAATCATTTCTGTGTTACATAAAACAGGCTAATTCAAAGTGCTTACTTTACTGCAATCACACAGGATTCCTGGAAAAATTAATTTACAGTGGAGAGAAGCAGAATTTTTTTTTCTCAAATAAATAACTTAAACTGACGCTTGTCTTTTTTACTTAAAGAAGTTATTGAAATGGCTATAAATTGAAGACTTTCACCTGCTTAAAGCCTCTCCATCTTTGTCACCCTGTGCCAGCCAGTGGCCCGTGTGCTTGACAAAATTCGGAAGGAGAGAGAACAGCATATGGCAGAATGAGTTTTGAGCCCCAGAGAAATCTTCCTCCATTCCCACTCCATCTGTGCATTGTGTGGCACCTCTCCCCGTAGCACAGAGATGCTGAGCTAAGGACGGGAGAAATGTATGATGGCAAAATGCAGAAACAGCTTTTGTGTCATGCTAAGCATTCACAAAACACTTCCGTTCCACAGCACACATCTTAAACTGAGAGAGATGAGTAGTGTAAGTTTATCTGAGGGCACTCAGAGTGATTCTTTGAGTTCAGTGCACAAAGAAAGCTTCCTGGGGGAAGGCAATGTGAAATGATGGCTGGAATATGTCAATGTTTGGCTTTGGGACCTGGGGAAGGATGTGTCGTGCAAATCACTGGCCTCCTGGGAGACATCAGGAACACATTCGAGCGGCCAGGGGCGTCCTGAGAGGGCTCAGGGCAAGCAAACCGTTGGAGTATTTCTCTTGTGCACCTCAACCCAAACAATTTTGCTGACAGAGGCTGAAAGAAAGAAAAATGGAGCCGGTGATTTGTGTTTTATTATGCTAAGTGTGTTGTTAGGGGACTTTTTGCTAGTCAGTAGCCAGTTTCTCCAGAATGCAGGGGAACACAGGAAAACATTCATCCTTCTGTTTTGCTCTCTCTGTTTCTATCCCCTTTCCTCAAGCCATGTTGAGGACTCTGATTCCCTCCCACCTTGGTTGCTGAACACCACCCCGCTCCCCTGCTCCTGGGCTCCCAGCACATGATGAACATGGCAGGAAGGCAGAGAGCCGGGCGACAAGAGGAAGAGCCTAGGGACATATCACCCTGCTGTCACAGCTGTTGCTCTCCCTTTTCCTCTCCTCCCCTTTTGGGGGCGTGTGCACACACGCACATGCACATCCACATACACACCCCACTGAGAAGCATTCCTCAGTAATTGACAGGACAACTTAGTGCTGGCTCCAGTCAGGATCTACCCCCAAAGCTGAGAGGTATGATTAAATTCCAAACTGGCCAAGAATTCTTGCTTGGTTTCCAAGCTACAAGTTCTGAGTTTACTAGTCCTTTTACTATTCCTCTTACTGTTACATTGGAGAAATTCGGGAGTTTAAGTGAATAAAGCTACACAGCAAACAACTGATGGAAGAGCTACAAACAACATACCAGCAGCAGCCCCAGCCCTGAGCTTTCATGAGTCCATACAATCCCCAGATAAGCATGGAGGATGATGATTAACCCCACTAATTAATTAAGTGGGGGTCAGTTAAAATTTCTCTGGTATCATAATTTTTATTTTTCTGATGTTTAATCACTTCTAGAAAATAACAAGGACAAGCTACAAAAAATGTTCAAATACTGTATTTTAAATTTCTTATAAAACTGAACTAAAATAAAATTTCTTATAAAACTCTTATACAGGGGCACCTGGGTGGCTCAGTCAGTTAAGATTCTGCCTCCGGCTCAGATCATGATCTCAGGCTCCTGGGATCGAGGCCCACGTCAGGTTCCCCATTCAGCAGGGAGTCTGCTTCTCCCTCTCCCTCTGCCCCTTCTCTCTCTCTCTCAGATAAATAATAGGAAAAAGAACTCTTATACAAACTCTGATAAAACCATATGGAAGGCCACAGAATAACATGAAGTGTTTGTTAATTGATTCACAAAAGACAGAATCTGATAGAAAAAAACACCAGAAATTGGCACAGGAAAGGCAAATTACAACCGTCAAAGTAACTTCAGCAGCATCCTCACCACCGTCAGAATCATAGAAACAATAACAACAACTAATATTCCCTGAGCTCTTCCTAGGTGTCAGCACTATTATTCTAAGGAGCTTTACATACATAATTTCTATCATGGTTTAGGTGAGACAACCAAGGCACAGAAAGATGATATAAGTTGCTCAGGCCCCACAGGTGGTAGGGGTTTGGGCTGCATTTTGAAGAAAGGTCAATCTGACTGCAGAGCCCATCATCTTAAATAGAATACTGTGTAATACATGCTGAAGGTAGCAGTGGGTATCAGTGGCCCTGTACTCCCTATTCTAACATGTGTTTATCTGAGGATGCTTCTCTGCTGCCTACCTGGGCTAAAGGAGGTAACTCACTTGTGGCTGAAGGAGGATGTGAGGGAAGCAGGAAAAGAGGAGGCAAAAAGCTTTCTTATTCACGATACCCACATTCCCATTGCCCTTCCTGATCTAGTTATTTATGGCTGCATTACAAATGACCCCAAAACTTAATGGTGTAAACAAATTAAGTTCAAATAAATAGTTATTAATGGTGTAAACAATTATTATTCCCTCTCTTTGTTCTTTGGGAAGATAGGGCTCATCTGGGCAGTTTTGCTTAGTGCCCTTCATGTCCTTTCTATCAGATGGTGGCTGGGGCTGAATCATCTGCAGGTTCGACTGGGCTTGATTGTTCCAGAACAATCTGGAAGAGGGAACATTCACAAGTCTGGCCGTTGATTTTTGTTATTGCTGCAAGTTTACCTGTTCCCAAGAACACCTACTTGTGCTTCTCCATGTGGCCAAGCACTTCCTCACAGAAAGTTGGCTTCTGCACCGTCAGTCTTCCTTCACTCTAGTGCAAAGCTCGAAGAAAGCAAGTGGGAAGCTGTTGGTCCTCTTGGATGCTAGCCTCAGACCTAGTATAGCATCACTTCTTCCATACTCATTGATTAAGCAAGTTAGTTTAGATTCTGATAGAAAAGAATTAGACTCCACCTTCAATGGGAGATAATAAATAATAATGGAAGTTAGCACATAATAGCAAATAATCTGCAGCCATCTTTAATCTACCACATCTACCAATGCCTCCCAATCTTCAGTGCCAAGAACCTCAGAAGTGCCAAGCCCTACACAACAGGCTTAGGAGTCTTAATGACTTAGGCTATGAAGGAAACTACCTCTGAGGACCAAGAAAACCTATTGTAGTGAACCCTGGCTGTCTGTACCTTGCCTTTATGTTTAAAATACATTTGTCAGAAACCCTCTTCTTTTTACGGCAACTTATATAGATTTACTATAAAATTTTTTAAATGCACATTAAAAAAAGGAAAAAAATATCCAGTAAGCATACATTTTGTTTCTTGACAAAGGCATTTGGGCTGTAAATTGGCCTAGACACATAGTGGGCCACCAGGGTTAGGATCCCCAAATTACCTTTAAGCATTCAAATGCAACCTGCAAATTTGTGTCTGCCAGAGATACCCCCACCCCTCCCAACTTGAAGATCCCTGGCATTTTAACAAGGCACCACTTTCTTTTTCACATGAGAAAAATACTTTTTTGCAATGCATCAATCCTTCAAATGAAGCATGGCTATTATGTCTATTTTAATTGTCTTTATAAAAACTCAGTCTTTAATGTCCTGGGACATTTTAATGCTCTGTGTCAAGCTAATGTGCAAGATACATATCCATTATTACCTATTTACTTGGGTTATTGTTCTGGCTAAGGTGTAATTTTCCACCAGGCATTTGTTTAGAAATTTGGCAGCACACAGAGAACATTTCCATACTTAAAAAGCATCCAAAATTTAGAATGACATCCAGTGATATTAAGCAAGTGTAGATAATGCTCTCCAACTTCATCAAATATTCATGGTTAATTATCGTCATAATATTTATGTTACTGTGAAAATTAAGGTTGTGAGCTTCTTGTACACAGGCAAAAATACAAGCTTACAGACTAGGCTATTGCTTACCCCTTTCATTACTGGAATTTCTCATTGTCATTAAATAGAATGGCAAGCATGGTGTTCTTTGACTCTCTAATTCACATTGCAGATCTGATATCTCCCTTGATAGACCAGACAGAATATGTTGACGGAGCTGAAGACCCATCAGAGCATGTCTCATAAGAGGAGAAATATGTGATCAGAGGACCATTGGCTACACTTTCTGGAACAAATATCCGAACACATGGACTGACAAGTCTGAGAATACTTTGAGCAGCCACAAGATAGATGATTTGAAATTCAGAATCTTAGAAAATGAGACATATGGTCATCACATCTGAAGGGAAATCGGATCACATGGTATAGATGAAGAAAGGGCTCGAATAATCCGGTCTCCTGTACTGTCTACTCAACCACTATTGGGAACAAAAATGCAATTGTAAATTTAAAAGACAGGTAGAGGAAAATCTTTCCAAAATATATATCTAGGGGCGCCTGGGTGGCTCAGTCATTAAGCGTCTGCCTTCGGCTCAGGTCGTGATCCCAGGGTCCCGGGATCGAGCCCCACACTGGGCTCCTTGTTCAGCGCGAAGCCTGCTTCTCCCTCTCCCACTCCCCCTGCTTGTGTTCCCTCTCTTGCTGTGTCTCCCTTTGTCAAATAAATAAATAAAATCTTAAAAAAAAAAAAAAATGTATATCTAGTTTAAAGCCTGTCTCTGAAGACTAATCAATGAAATGTAAAGCTCAAACTTCCTGGATAAACTTGTTACTTTCTGGACTCATGTCCTACTTCCCTTTCCATAACCCTGGCATGCCAGATCATGGCCTTGTAATCTCAGGCTGCCACACCCTTGGGCCCTTTCTTATTGTATCCCTTCTTTTAGGGATACTCATTTAGGTGTGGTCTCTCAGGCAAAGTTCATCTCATTTTCAATACTCAAAATCAGTATCATCTGTGGTTTCTTAACCTTCCAGAATCTAGGCAAGCTGAGGCAGATGCGTGTTCTCCCAAGTTCCTCTTACACAATGTACATCTCTTTACTAATAGACTAATAGTATACTTTAAATATATTTTAAAATATACTTTGAAACATATTTATTAATAGACTTAATAGTATATTATGAGTATAGTAATTAATATCGTAATACTATGTTAGTATATTAACTATTTCAACCTAATTATGGGTTGCATGTATGTCTCCCTCACACTTATTAAATTTGCAGATGATGTAAATTTTGGAGAGCTAGTGGATGCAATAGATGACAAAATTAAATTTCAAAAAGATTTCAGTATACTGAAATCATGGACCAGGATATGCATAATGAAATCCACTGGCGTACAACGGATTTCACTGGATTTCAGAATTGCAACTACAAAGTTTTAGTGGAGACCTAGCTGAACAGGAAATGAGAGAAATCTCTATATTTTTTAGTTCATTGTAAAAATGACATAAATAGGGGCGCCTGGGTGGCTCAGTCGGTTAAGCAGAGGCCTTCGGCTCAGGTCACGATCTAGGGGGCCTGGGATCGAGCCCCACGACCGGCTCCCTACTCAGCAGGGGTCCTGTTTCTTTCTCTCCTCCCCATCTGTATTCTCTGTCACTCTCTCTGTCTCTCTCTCAAATAAACAATTAAAATCTTTTTAAAAATGATATAAATATATAACAGTGATGTAGCACCTTAAAAAAATAGTGCCAATCTTCAGCTACCTTAATAAATTTATATATACACATTATGGGCATTCATTACTCTGCTGGGCCCAACATTCTAGGAGGTACTGTCTGGCCTGGGGAACCTTTCTTGCAAGAAGGTCGTTTGCAAAGTTCTATTAATCAACACACCATACACACTACTAGTTGCCTATCAATATTTATTTTCCCTTTCTCCCTTACAATTTTTTCAAAGAGATAATGTGCCCGGCAAAATTATTACGTTTCCCAGCAACCCTTGCAACTATGTGATCGAGTCAGGATCAATCAGATGTTTGTGCGACTATGACCCGCCTGAGAACATCCTGCAAAGGGCACATACTTCACAGCCACCTTCCTTCTGCCTTCTTCCCGTTCTCTTCTGGGTTGGAATATAGATGCTGTCCTGAAGGCGAAGCCGCCAAGCGGTCATCATGAGACAGCGTCAAGAGGGACAAAACCCACATGCCAAGGATGACTAGAGGAGCCTGGGTCTCCGATGGCACTGCCTGTGGACGGATCAGAAAGGACATCAACAAGGAATGGACAAGCGTAGTACAGTTAGCCTGCAGATCACGGGACTAAGTAGCGACTAGCTAACTGGCTCTATGTATCTGATACGCTATTATGGAGGGGAAGACATAGACTTTGTATCTCCAGAAGGCAGAACTGGGACTCGTGGGAGAAGTGAAGGGAAGGAGATTGAACTCATCAGAGAACATCTTTTGAGAGCTATAAAGCCAACTAAAAGAAAGAAGTGGTTAAAACTCAAAGAAAAAGAACTCAGATTTGTGCTTAGCAGAGGCGGGGTGGGGGATGGGAGGAGAATCGGAGGAAGGCGGTCAAAAGGGACAACCTTCCAGTTATAAGATCAATCAGTACTAGGGATGTGATGTTCACGATGGCTACAGCGAACCCTGCTGTGTAGTATAGTTGAACGTTGTTAAGAGAGTAGATCCTAAGAGGTCACATCACAAGGAAACATACATGGTTTTTTTTTTCTTTTTCTCTTTTGTTACCTGTAAGAGATGATAGATGTTAACTAATTGTGGTAACCATTTCACGACATATGTAAGTCAAACCATTACACTCTGCACCTTAAATTTCTACAGTGCTGTGTTCAATTATATCTCTCTAAAACTGAAAAAATTACATAAATAAAAAATAAAGAGGCAAAAAGTGGTTAGAATGCCACCTATCAGCATAGAAGGGATTACAGTGTCAGACTGCAGTTTGCACCAGATGGAGACATTTACCAGACCTAAGCTTTCTATTTGTATTTCAAAATTTAGCCATACTTTGACAAACATTTCTCGAGCACCTGCTCTATCTATATCGTCTGTGAATTTTTAGGAATAAGGATTTTTTTAAATGTGTTGAGGATCTTACTGTCTAGTAGCTGAGATATATGCCCAGAAAGATCATTTCAATAAAGCTTTAAATGTTAAGATACAGATTAAGCACAGAGTAAAAAAAAAAAAAAAAAAAAAAAAAGATGTTTCCTTCAAACTGAATTTTCAAGGTTGAGCTGCAATGGTTTGATTTAAAAAAAAAAAAAAAAAAAGAGGAGGGGAAGAGAATTTCCAGCAGAAGAATGGCATACAGAAGCATCTTGTAGTGAAACCGTACATTGCACGTGAGAAAATTAGCAGTTTAGAAACATTGAGGCATAAACTGCAGAAACTTACAGCAGAGGAAGCTCAAGAAGGAGGCCCAGGGGCTTGCAGGGAGCTTCGCGTCAAGACCAAAGGAGTTAGATGTTATCCCACAGCCAGTAGCTCCGTGACTTCCAAATTTCAAAGTAAAATTTTTGAAAATGTGAAACTAGAAAGATGATTAATTTTGCATTTTGCCGAGTCAGACTATTAAAAAAGTCATGGGCCGTCATGCACTTTTAATATAATTTCCTAATGGAGTATATTTGTACCAAAAGAATAGAAAGACTATCCTCTAAGAAAAAGTACGATATTTTAAAAGGAATAATTTTAGCTTTGTGCTAAATGTGCACTTTCCGTATTATCTTCATTTTACTGAGGAAAATTTCATTGTACTTTCCGTAATATCTTCATTTTACTGAGGAAAATTTCATTGAGGGGCACCAAAATTTAGTAGCATGAAACAACAGCAACTATTTATTATTTCTGACAGTTTTTATGGGTCAGCAATGTAGTGGTTCAGCCACGCAGACTTGGCTCAGGTCCCTCATGAGGCTGCAGATGGGAAGTGGCCAGGGCCAGGGTTTCCTCCAAAGGCTTCTCCACGCACACATCTCTCACCTGGAATGTTGTGGCAGGCTGAATAATGGCCCCCAAAGATATACAGGTCCTAGTCCCTGCAACCTGTGACTGTTACCTCTAAAGCAAAAGAGACTTCGCAGTTGTGACTCACTAAGGTTCTCAAAAGGGGGGGATTATCCTGGATTATCCTAGCGGGCTCTAAATGCTAGTACAAGGGTCTTTATAAAATGGAGGCAGAAGGAGACTTGGCAGAGAAGAAAGCAATGTGACCACTAAATCTGGACACTGTGCTGCTACTGGATTTGAAGATAGAGTAAGGGGATACATGCCAAAGAATGCAGTTCTAGAAGCTAGAAAAGGCATGGGCATGTGTTTTTCCCCACAGCCTCTGGAGGAAGCACAGCCCTAAAACCTTGATTTTGGCCCTGTGACTGATTTCAGACTTCTAGTCTTAAGAACTGTAAGAGAATAAATATGTGTTGTTTTGAGGCACCAAGTCTGTGGCAATTTTGTTAGAGAAGCCACGGGAAACGGACACAGCTGGGGGCTGGAGCAGTGGGGCTCTTTAGGGACGCTCATCGCTCCCCATCTCTGTGGGGTCTCTCCAAGTGGTCTCTCCAGCCTGAAAGCCTCAAGGTGGCCAGAATTCTTACACGGTGGCTCAGGTATGCAGAGGTCTGTGTCCCAAGAAAAAGAGAGAACTGGAAGGAAGTTACTTTGATTTTTTTTGTTTGTTTGTTTTTAATCTTGCTGTGAAAGTCACGAAGTGTCATTTCCAGCACATTCTGTTCACTAGAAAGAGGTCAGTAGGTCTGGCCTGCCTCTAAAAAGAGGGGAATTAGCCTCTACCTTTTACAGTAAGGAGTGTCAAAGACTCTGCTAATATATTTTAAAACTTTAATCATTAATACAGTCTGTTATTTTTTCTAGAAGATCTATTGCTTCACCTTTCACACTTAAGTCTAGCTCAAAGAAATGTTTATAAATAGCAGGAGGTAGGAGTCAGAATTCATCCCCCCTCCCCCACTTGGATGGCTAAATGACTCAGCATCATTTATTGAAAAGAAATTCTTTTTCTTTTTACAGTGCTAACTTGGTAAAAAATTAGATGGCCTTGTATGTATGGGTCTGTTTCTGGATCCTTTATTCTTTGTTATGGACTATCCTTGGTCAATACCAATTACATTAGCTTTATAGGAAGTTTCAATATCTGGTAGTTTTAAGTACTTTGACTTCTTTCTTTTTCAGGATTGTCTTGGCCAGTCCAGGTCCTTCGGATGGAATTGACATTTTAACAATTTGGGGTCTTCTGATCTGTGATGTATCTCTCCATTTATTTCTCTTAGTATAGCTTTATGATTTTTGTACATCTTTCCTTAGAATTATCTCTGAGTGTTGGAAACTTTTTAACACTATTGTGAATGATATTTTTAATTTCATTTTTTCAAGTTTTAATTTAAATTCCAGTTAGTTAACATAGTGTAATATTAGTTTCATTTTTAATTATCAATTGCTATCAAATAGAAATAAAATTTATTTTTGTTTATTGACATTATATTCAGTAAATATACTTATTTATTTTAATAGTTTCTAATTGTTTTGTTTTTTTTTACATGCACGATTATATCATTTACTAATAAAGACTATTTTACTTCATATATTCCAATCCTCATACTTTTATTTCATTTTCTTTTTTTTTTTTGACTTATTGTACTGACTAACATTTTTAGCATGGTACTGAATAAAAGATGTTATAGAGAGCATCTTTGTTCTTTCTAATCTCAAGGGAAAAGTGTTTAGTAGTTCACCATGTAAATGATGCTGACTCAAATTTTTTATAAGCAAATCTTATCAGATTGAGGAAGTTCTCTTTTATTCTTAGTTTGTCATTTTCAAAAATCATAAACGAGTATTGAATTGTATTAAGAAATGTCTTTGTCCTTTGAAAGAAATCATATTTTTTGCCTCTCTTTTTGTACTGATTGATTGTTAAATATCAACCAATCTTGTATTCCTGAAAAAAACTCAATTATGCTATATATGCATCACATTTTATATATCACAAGATTCACCATTATTTACTAATATTTTGTTTAGGAATTTTGTGTTCATAAGAAATAACAGCCTGTAATCTCTCTTCTTGAAATTTCTTTACAACGTTTTGGTGGCAGAGTTATGCTGGCCTCAGAAAAAGAATTCAAAGGCATTGTTTTCCTCTATTCTCCAAAAGAATCAATATACTGAAAGAATTTGTTGGTATTATTACTTCCTTTTATGTTTTTAATTAAGGATTCAATTCCCTTAACAGATACTGGACTATTAAGAATTATATTTCCCCTTATTTTTCAATTACTCTGTTCAATTTGAGTGTTAAATATATTGTCATAAAATCATAATAGTCTCTTACTTTCTTTTTAATGTTTGTAGATCATTAGTAATGTTTCATTTTTCATTCCCAATATTGTGAATTTGTGCTTTCTATTTTTCTTCTAAATTGCTCTTGCTAGAAGCATTTTCAAAGTACAAACTTCTGACCTTGTTGATTTTGTTTTGTGTCTGCTTTCTGAGACTTCAGGAAAAGTAAAAAGGCCTTACTGACCCAGTACATCCATGGATGTGACCTGCCTAGGCTTTTGACTGAGACCTTAATAGTATTGGTCTCTTTTACCTTATGAAAGTTCTTCCTTTCAAAGGTTTTCAGCTTAGCTCTTTAGTCTCTGGCCTCACATATATTCAAAATGTCCTGGCAACACACTAATCAGATGTTTTTTGCAGCCCTCCTTCCTTCAGAAGGATTTTTGTCTCCTCAGCACCGAAAAATTGCATCGATTCCACTCGGCTTTCTCGCACAGCTTCCTTGGTCTCCTGCGATGCCTCAAAACTCAGCAAAGTCCTGTGGGATTAACTGGCCTTGGGATTGGGAATTCTCTAGTTTCTAATTTGTCATGCCAGCCCTGCTTGGTATTCCAAAACTCTTCTGATTTTTCTCTTCTCCAGGAGAATCTCTGTTTTGTGCCGAGCCTGATTCTCAGCCCACACTCAGAATTGTCAAATTCCGCCATGGAATCAGACAGCTAGTGATAACTAGCTTGCCAAAGAAGGAGCTGTTCATCTCTGGAATTTTAGGTTGTCTAGTTCTTGTTGATTTCTAAGACCTCTTATATGATTTTTTGCAATGTAGACATCATTTTATCATGGTTTCAGAAGGAACGCTTACTTGCCATTGACCTGTGATGTCTCCCCTGAAGCAGAAGTCCAGGGTGGTGTTTTTACTGTACCTCTCTCAAGAACTGAGAATCTACAAAGACAAGAGAATAATGAAGGAAAAAGAAACTTGAACAAAACAATTAACAAGTTTCATCTCATTTACAGACAGGTAGCTTATACCCAACAAGTAAAGAATACGTGATCTTTTTTTCTCTTTTTTTAAAGAATACGTGTTCTTTTAAATCGCAAATGGAACATTAAACAAAACTGACAATATTCTGGGCTGTCTAAACCACATCCCAACCAATTTCAGAAATTAAGTGACATGTGTATGTTCTCTGATCAAAACGGGATCACACTAGAAATTAAATATAAATGACATCTAGAGGGAGGTAAAGAGGAAGGCTGAGGTTTGTAGAGGAAATAGGTTTACTGACAAATTACCATTTTCTTTGCCATCTCTTCTTACATTTTAGACTTTCTGGCTTCAATTTCCTTCCAAGAGTACCTTCCTATCTAGAGTACCTTCAGTAAGCTTTTCATTGGTAGTGAGCTAACTCGGTTTTTATTCATCTGAAAATGTCCTTATATTGCTACTTTAAATGATAATTCAGCTTGGAATATAACTACAGTTTAATAATTTCTTTCAGCAAATTAAAGATATAATTCTATTGTTTCCTGGCTTTTGCTGTTATTGGCAAGAATTCTCGTATAATTTTTTTCTTTTAGGTATTTATCTTCTGTGGCTGCCTTTAAAATCTTCTCATTGTCTTTAGTGTTCTGAAATTACACTCTGATGTATTCAGCTGTGAGTTTTGTTGTGCTTCTTGAATCAGGCTCTTCCTTGTTTGCATCAATTCTTAAAAATTTTCAACATTTATCTTATCATATGTCACCTCTTTTCAATTCTCTCTGCTCTCACTTTCTGAGCTCTAATAGGATGTATATTAGTCTTTATTTTACCATCTGTGGCTTTTCATTTTCTCTTTCTTGGAGTTTTTGTGCTGTTTTCTGAAAATCTCTTCAGATAAATCATCCTGTCCTTTAAATTTCAATTTCAATATGACAACATATTTCATTTCCAAAAGTTCTTACTGGTTTATTTTTCAAATCATCTTTGTCCCCCCTATAATTTACCGGGCATCTAAACACACTTGTTTCATAAGCTGTATTTCAGTTTTAACCTTATTTTATTATTGAATTTTCTGTTGATTTTTTTGAATTTTGAATCTATTCAATTTTAGTCTGCTATTGGCTGTTTCTTTTCAATCTTTATCATATCTTACTTGTTTCCTATAATTCATACAATTATAAATTATGAGCTCCTGCTCATCTGAGATTTATTTATGCACTTCTTGAGCAGTCTGTGTTGAGGACACACTCATCCAGAAAATATTTGTATTAGATTTTTCCTGGTCCCCCTGCTGCTCTCAAACTCTGTCAATTTTTTAATCATATTTTTATTGTAGTAAGGAAATACATAACATAGAATTTACCATCTTAACCATTTTTGAGCGTACAGTTTAATAGTGTTAAGTATATCCAGACTGTTATGAAACAGATCTCCAGAAATTTTCCATCTTGCAAAACTGAAACTATACCTATTAAACAATTCCCGTTTTCCCTGTATTCTCTACCACTGGCAACCATCACTAGATAACTCATATAAGTGGAATCTTGTGGTATTTTTCCTTTTGTGACTGGTTTGTTTCACTTAGTGTAATGTCTTCAAGGCTCATCCATGTTGTAGCCTGTGTCAGAATCTCCTTCCTTTTTGAGACTGGGTAGTATTCCTGTGTGTGTGTGTGTGTGTGTGTGTGTGTGCGTGCACGCGCGCGCGTGCCACATTTTGTTTATCCGTTCATGGGTCGGTGGGCATTTGGGTTGCTTCTCCCTCTTGGCTATTGTGCATGGTGCTGTTATGAACACGGGTGTGCAGTCACTTTTTGTTAGTTTTGCAGCCCAGGGTTTCTTAGGCCAGTTAGAAAGTGAAAATCTGTATCAGAGCAGGTCAGTAATAATACACTCTGTGGAGAATTTTCTCATGCAGAGCTCAGGCCAATGCTGACAAGTTTTCTTGTTATCCCTCTCTGCTGAAAGATTAGTTTTTCTAGTCCACCCTGTTCCTGATGGTGTCACTATCAAAAGTCCTGGATTTACATGGCATGCTCATTTTTAAGTCCTGCCAAGAGTGATCTGAAAGCTTTACCTCCTGTGGCTATAAAGAAACAAGTATCTTATTTTCTGCAATCAATCCAGGTAATCTACCACTTCGGTTCCTCTCTACTTCTCCATTTGTTAGCACTGCTTTTATTTGCGGCATCTGGAGATTTCCCTCACCTTCCTGGGGAGTTCTGCTATGAATTTGAGAAGAAGGTGTTTATGTTTCACTTGTTTTGTAACAAGAGATTTTTCTCAAATTCTTTTTCATATATTAACTATCTCAGGTCTGTATGAGCTAATCATTTCCCTTTGGATATTTAATGTCTCATTTATCATAGTATACATTTTTATAGACACTAAGATCTGTTTCTGAACTATTAATTACTTCCACTGCTTTGTCAATTCTGGAATCAGGATCATAGTAACAATTTTTAATTGGTAGTTTTTGAGTACATTTCCATTACTAGTAGTACAATTCCACTGTTATTACTCTTTAAATAAGTATTTTGTTTGCTGGTCTCTGTGGGTGGTCATTCTAGATGAATTATCTCTCTCTTCATCATGTCCTAGTAAAACACTAGAGTGATACTAACTTATGTTGCATGGAAAGTCACATACATTTTATTTGTAAAAAATCTACCTGTACACACAAACTAAATTTTTAAAGAATTTCCATCAACTCACTGACACCACTTTTCAGTCCTTTGTTTTATTTTTTTTGCTAAATCCCTGTCCCCAAACTAAATGTTCTTGCAACATCAGCCTTCTTATCAAAATGTGCCATTAAGAAAGGATCGTGAATAGCTTGTAATAACCAACATGTTTCCTCTCCCAGTCGTGTCTCTGAGTTGTGTCTTAGCTCCAGTTGCAGGATTAAAAGATTTATCTTCAAATATTAGTCGGTGAGTGAGAGAAGTTCTTTCTGTGTTCTTGAATTCCTGGAATCACAGTTCCACCCTTCTGGTCCATAAAGTACACTCCAACAGAATGCAGCTTTATTAACCTGGCCATAAACATTTATTGTTATTATTCATCTGCCCAATTCTTCCTTTTGCCATCTGGAGATTTGACTTCCAAACTTTAGCAGAAAGAAAATTCTCCTCTGCATCCTTCTTGGATTCACCTTGAAGCCAGTCCTGCTCCACAAGCAGCCTCACATCCTATAGCCATGGATGTGTAACTGTTGTTCTGTGTAACTGTTGTTCTGCAGCCATGTACCATGCCCAGGGACGCCCTGAGCACGGGCCCCTCCTCTCCCACAGGGCTCACCTTGATACAATCAAACGAGAAACTAGATAGAAGTCTTCTTATTCCTTTAAAAAAAAAAAAATCCATTACAGAGAAGTGCAAAGCCAATAACATAATTTTTCCTATATTTTCAATATAAAAGAAAGAGAGGAAGAGGGAGGAAGGGAGGGTATAAAGGCAGGGAAATTATTTCCATAAAAAAGTCATTGGGAAGGAGATTCACGGAGGATATCACAGAACAAGTGGCTTTCTGAGCAGTTCTAGCTCAAGTCAGCTTGCATGTTCACAGCACTACCGAATCAATTCAGCAGCATACTATTGATGTTTAAGAAATGATGTGAATGAGTTATTATTGTCAACTTTGGAACTCAAAAAAAAAAAAGATTGCAGAAGTGTCTAGCTGTTCAGAAATAACTCATGCTCTGAATGAGTGCGTCTACACAGTTAGCTGACAAGCATTTGAGAGACTGCCATGATGTCCATTCACGGAAGAGCTGTTTATCAAATGGGGTAGTAGTCACAGGATTCAACTCTTTGGTCTCATATTTCCTTTCCAGCAAAATAATCACCATTTTTTAAAAAAGATAGCCTTCTGTTCCATTACTTTTCTTTTACCTACCTATGAAAAGAAAGACAAACTTAACTTGACATTTGAACAATTTTCACATCCCTTTGAATGATACAGTATATCAAAATAGAGAATTTCAAGCAAATTCAAACTATGTATTAAATAGTTAAGAGTGCCAAAAAAAAAAAAATGGGACTTGTTCAATGGCACAGGGTAGAGCTTTGTTATATATTTTTCCAGCCTTATCTATGCTACCTTGTGCTGACCCTGTTAATTAATGTTTTCTCTGGTAATTTCTATGGGAGCTACTTAATGAACTGCCTCTGCATTTTCATTTAAAATCCTTGTGTTTTGTGATTGTCTTAAACTAATACATTTGAGAGAGTGTTTTTCACCTATAAAAATATATTAATGGAAATATTTTTAAATGAGATGCCAAAGTATGAATATTAAATCAGTACATTCCCGTGTAGTTTTGCTCTTCAAGGTGGTTTTTGTTGTTGTTGTTGTTGTTGTTTTTACAAATAATTGAAATTGTATCAGCATTTTCTGATTATTAAGTGTCATTTTGGCAAAATAACAATTTTAGAAGCAGGACCCAAGCCTTGGGTATGAATGATTATAAGATGGTATAATACATATCTGGGGAAGATTTGGTACTAAACAATAAAGTGTTGGTCAAGTAATGGATGCATACAATTTCCTGCACCATAAAGCTCCAGAAACTTAATTCATAGGAAAGAAAGAGATTTCTCTTCTCATTGACAGATTAGTTGATAAGAGATAGTGAGAAAAAAAAAACCTGGCCTTTGTCTTAGTTGTGTCTCAATACAGGAAATGAATGGGTAGTGTCATGACACCTTTATTCTTTAGGGTATATTTTCACAGTTGGCAGAGATTCTAGTGCAGTTGATACCCACAGCAATCATGAAACTATATAAACCTGCCACCTTGCTAAAAAGGTTTGGTTAATTCAAAGTCTAGTCTTAATCTTATTACAAATATTACCTACAATATGTCAATGAGATAAATAATAATGATTTTGGCAAATTACAGTTCCCATGGGGTTTCTTGATATTTAAATTATACTTTTGTTTATCCATTCATTTATTTGGATAGCTGGCACATCTTTATTTCATACTGTGCTAACAAATTTATTCCACATGATCATGTATTACTAGTCATGGAGACATAAAATATTGTACTCTCATTTCCTTAGATATAGCTTGACGCTAAAACCATGAATTGGCCAAGTATTAGCTAACTACACTATATCAGCTATACTGATAAGGCAGTTCTTTGTCTTAGGTAACAATATTGTTGACAGCCATCATTTAAGCTCAGAGACAGTGTTTAGCTATTGAAAATCTTCAGGGAATATAAACACACCTAATTCAGCTTTACTTCTATAACTACTGCAGTATAATCCCTGTCTATCAAAGCACATCAATTCCAGGAAAAGTCACCAGGGGAAGCAAAATAATCACAGCATGAGGGTATTTTAATTAACATAAGCAACCGCCCCCCCAAAAAAATCATGGCTGGTTGAAATCTAAATGACTAGGATTACCTAGACTGACTTTTAAATTTTTATTTAATAATTTGATGCATATTAGGTCTCTCTAAAATTTGAAACATCAAAACGGTATATACCCATGCATAATTTAAATACTAATTTATTTTATTTTTGAAGGCAATTCTAGGGCAGGAAATTATAACAAGAGTGCAGTTTCAGCAACATAAGGGTCTCTGATGAGATAAATCTTTTATGTTCTTCCCAGTAGGGTAGTTTATTAATGGATAAACTCATAATGTTTATTACACCAAAGATGATTTCTACAGAGTCAAATAGAACAACAGTATTGGTGTTTGTGTTGGAATAAGTTGTGATTTTCAAGCAATATATTGAATTTTTGAAATCTAAAGTAGCTCCTTTGAGACAGAACAACCAAGCAATTGAGTCAATATTGACAGTCCAAGGGGGCACACATGGGTGTTTCAGCACCACACCGCACCATGAGAGGCAAAGGAATGAAAATATTTTGAAAGCAAGAAGAATATTTTTAAGGCTTTATGCATAGTGTCCTGCACAAAGAAGTGATTGATTCACATTTACTGAATTTGTGTGAATGAAATGAATTAATTTGATGAAGAAACTGCTCCTTTTCTAGTCTTGAGTACTTTTATAACCAAGTTGATGAGAACAAATACGAGTTCTTAACATACATGCCCATTAATGGGTCAAGAAGACCCAATATCCTACTGCTTGTCAGAAGAGCTGAAATGCTATTCTTTTTTCATTACAAGCATTTAAAGCTTAATGATTTAAAGTCAGATACTTAAGAGTGAAAGTCACATCTCCAGTGCATGTTCATACTTGTTTAGTGGTTTCTAAATCTGTGCTTGTAAACAAAATTATTCTTAGTCCTTTGACAACTGCTATTTGTCCTGTAGGAAAATTACTCCCTAAGGGGATGCAAATTGTTTGGTGGTACTTGATGGCTTTGTAGTAATTACCAAGCCATCAGAATTAAGATAAGGCTTGGCATCAAAATTCCATATGGTTGATTCTAAAATAAGATGCTTAGACAGGCAGAATACTAAATGACATGCATTGAATAAGTAAAATCCTGGGTCAAGTTCATCTCAAACCTGGGGCTATCACAAGTTCTACCTAGGATCAAACAAAGGTCATTTGACTGCCTCAAAATTTAAGAAATGGTTGAAAAACATGTCATTTTAACGAAGTGTGGGTCAATAACATTCATTGATGCACAACTACTATTATTGCAATTAATCTATAGGCATACCAATCACAATTTATTACTGTAGGAGAAGATGAGAAGATGGAGCATAAAATAAACATTTTTCTTTTTTTTTACAAGAAACCCACTTTATTTTTTTAATTTAATTTAATTTAATTTAATTTTTAAAATATTTTTATTGTTATGTTAATTGCCATACATTACATCATTAGTTTTTCATGTAGTGTTCCATGATTGATTGTTTGTGCATAACACCCAGTGCTCCATGCAGAATGTGCCCTCATTAATACCCATCACCAGGCTAACACATCCCACCACCCTCCTCCCCTCTAGAACCCTCAGTTTGTTTTTCAGAGTCCATCGTCTCTCATGGTTCGTCTCCCCCTCTGACTTACTCCCCTTCATTCTTCCCTCCTGCTATCTTCTTCTTTTTTCTATTTTTTTAACATATGTTGCATTATTTGTTTCACAAGTACAGATCTGTGATTCAACAGTTTTGTACAATTCACAGTGCTCACCATAGCACATACCCTCCCCAATGTCTATCATCCAGCCACCCCATCCCTCCCACCCCCCCACCACTCCAGCAACACTCAGTTTCGTTCCTGAGATTAAGAATTCCTCATATCAGTGAGGTCATATGATACATGTCTTTCTCTGATTGACTTATTTAACTCAGCATAACACCCTCCAGTTCCATCCATGTCGTTGCAAATGGCTGGATCTCATTCCTTTTGATGGCTGCATAATATTCCATTGTGTATATATACCACATCTTCTTTATCCATTCATCTGTCGATGGACATCTTGGCTCCTTCCACAGTTTGGCTATTGTGGACATTGCTGCTATAAACATTGGGGTGCACATACCCCTTCGGGTCCCTACATTTGCATCTTTGTGGTAAATACCCAGTAGTGCAATTGCTGGATCGTATGGTAGCTCTATTTTCAACTGTTTGAGGAACCTCCATACTGTTTTCCAGAGTGGTTGCACCAGCTTGCATTCCCACCAACAGTGTAGGAGGGTTCCCCTTTCTCCGAATCCCCGCCAACATCTGTCGTTTCTGGACTTGTTAATTTTAGCCATTCTGACGGGTGTGAGGTGGTATCTCATTGAGGTTTTGATTTGGATTTCCCTGATGCTGAGCGATGTTGAGCACTTTTTCATGTGTCTATTGGCCATTTGGATGTCTTCTTTAGAAAAATGTCTGTTCATGTCTTCTGCCCATTTCCTGATTGGATTATTTGTTCTTTGGGTGTTGAGTTTGATAAGTTCTTTATAGATTTTGGATACTAGCCCTTTATCTGAAATGTCATTTGCAAATATCTTCTCCCATTCTGTCCGTTGTCTTTTGGTTATGTGGACTGTTTCTTTTGTTGTGCAAAAGCTTTTTGTCTTGATGAAATCCCAAGAGTTCATTTTTGCCCTTGCTTCCCTTGCCTTTGGCGATGTTTCTAGGAAGAAGTTGGGGCAGCTGAGGTCGAAGAGGTTGCTGCCTCTGTTCTCCTTTAGGATTTTGATGGACTCCTGTCTCATGTTTAGGTCTTTCAACCATTTGGAGTCTATTTTTGTGTGTGGTGTAAGGAAATGGTCCAGTTTCATTCTTCTGCATGTGGCTGTCCAATTTTCCCAACACCATTTGTTGAAGAGACTGACTTTTTTCCATTGGACATTCTTTCCTGCTTTGTCAAAGATTAGTTGACCATAGAGTTGAGGGTCCATTTCTGGGCTCTCGATTCTGTTCCATTGATCTATGTGTCTGTTTTTGTGCCAGTACCATACTGTCTTGATGATGACAGCTTTGTAATAGAGCTGGAAGTCTGGAATTGTGATGCCGCCAGCTTTGCTTTTCTTTTTCAAGATTCCTCTGGCTATTCGGAGTCTCTTCTGGTTCCATACAAATTTTAGGATTATTTGTTCCATTTCTTTGAAAAAAGTAGTTGTTATTTTGATGGGGATTGCAGTGAATGTGTAGATTGCTCTAGGTAGCATTGCCATCGTCACAATGTTGGTTCTTCCAATCCATGAGCATGGAACGTTTTTCCATTTCTTTGTGTCTTCCTCAATTTCTTTCATGAGTATTTTATAGTTTTCTGAGTACAGATCCTTTGCCTCTTTGGTTAAATTTATTCCTAGGTATCTTATGGTTTTGGGTGCAATTGTAAATGGGATCAACTCCTTGATTTGTCTCTCTTCTGTCTTGTTGTTGGTGTATAGGAATGCCACTGATTTCTGTGCATTGATTTTCTATCCTGCTACTTGCCTGAATTCCTGTATGAGTTCTAGCAGTTTTGGGGTGGAGTCTTTTGGGTTTTTCCACATACACTATCATATCATCTGCAAACAGTGAGAGTTTGACTTCCTCTTTGCCGATGTGGATGCCTTTCATTTCTTTTTATTGTCTGATTGCTGTGGCTAAGACTTCTAATACTATGTTGAATAGCAGAGGTGAGAGTGGACATCCCTGCTGCGTTCCTGACCTTAGGGGAAAAGCTCTCAGCTTTTGCCCATTGAGAATGATATTCGCTGTAGGTTTTTCATAGATGGCTTTTATGATATTGAGGTATGTACCTTCTATCCCTATACTCTGAAGAGTTTTGATCAAGAAAGGATGCTGTAGTTTGTCACATGCTTTTTCTGCATCTATTGAGAGGATCATATGATTCTTGTTCTTTCTTTTCTTATGTATTGTATCACGTTGATTGATTTGTGGATGTTGAACCAACCTTGCAGCCCAGGGATAAATCCCACTTGGTCATGGTGAATAATCCTTTTAGTGTACTGTTGGATCCTATTGGCTAGGATTTTGGTGAGAATTTTTGCATCCATGTTCATCAAGGATATTGGTCTGTAATTCTCCTTTTTGATGGGGTCTTTGTCTGCTTTGGGGATCAAGGTAATGGTGGCCTCATAAAATGAGTTTGGAACTTTTCCTTCCATTTCTATTTTTTGGAACAGTTTCAGGAGAATAGGTATTAATTCTTCTTTAAATGTCTGATAGAATTCCCCTGGGAAGCCATCTGGCCCTGGGCTTTTGCTTGTTGGGAGATTTTTGATGACTGCTTCAATTTCCTTAGGGGTTATAAGTCTGTTCAGGTTTTCTATTTTTCCTGGTTCAATTTTGGTAGTTGATACATCTCTAGGAATGCACCTATTTCTTCCAGGTTATCTAATTTGCTGGCATAGAGTTGTTCATAATATGTTCTTATAATTGTTTGTATTTCTTTGGTGTTGGTTGTGATCGCTCCTCTTTCATTCATGATTTTGTTGATTTGGGTCATTGCTCTTTTCTTTTTGATAAGTCTGGCCAGGGGTTTATCAGTCTTGTTAATTCTTTCAAAGAACCAGCTCCTAGTTTCGTTGAACTGTTCTACTGTTCTTTTGGTTTCTAGTTCATTGATTTCTGCTCTGATCTTTATTATTTCTCTTCTCCTGCTGGGTTTAGGCATTATTTGCTGTTCTTTCTCCAGCTCCTTTAGGTGTAGGGTTAGGTTGTGTATTTGAGACCTTCCTTGTTTCTTGAGAAAGGCTTGTATTGCTATATACTTTCCTCTCAGGACTGCCTTTGCTGTATCTCAAAGATTTTGAACAGTTGTGTTTTCATTTTCATTGGTTTCCATGAATTTTTTAAATTCTTCTTTAATTTTCTGGTTGACCCATTCATTCTTTAGGAGGATGCTCTTTAGCCTCCATGTATTTGAGTTCTTTCCGACTTTCCTCTTGTGATTGAGTTCTAGTTTCAAAGCATTGTGGTCTGAAAATATGCAGGGGATGACTCCAATCTTTTGGTACCAGTTGAGACCTGATTTGTGACCTAGGGTGTGATCAGTTCTGGAGAATGTTCCATGGGCACTAGAGAAGAATGTGTATTCCGTTGCTTTGGGATGGAATGTTCTGAATACGTCTGTGAAGTCCATTTGGTCCAGTGTGTCATTTAAAGTCTTTATTTCCTTGTTGATCTTTTGCTTAGATGATCTGTCCATTTCAGTCAGGGGGGTGTTAAAGTCCCCCACTATTATTGTATTGTTGTCAATGTGTTTCTTTGCTTTTGTTATTAATTGCCTTATATGACTGGCTGCTCCCATGTTAGGGGCATAAATATTTACAATTGTTAGATCTTTTGTTGGATAGACCCTTTAAGTAGGATATAGTGTCCTTCTTCATCTCTTATTACAGTCTTTGGTTTAAAATCTAATTTGTCTGATATAAGGATTGCCACCCCAGCTTTCTTTTGGTGTCCATTAGCATGGTAAATTGTTTTCCACCCCCTCACTTTCAACGTGGGGGTGTCTTTGGGTCTAAAATGTGTCTCTTGCAGACAGCATATCGATGGGTCTTGTTTTTTAATCCAATCTGATAGCCTGTGTCTTTTGATTGGGGCATTTAGCCCATTTACATTCAGGGTAACTATTGAAAGGTATGAATTTAGTGCTATTGTATTGCCTGTAAGGTGACTGTTACTGAACTCGGGGCTCCGCTCCTCAGCGCACCCCCAGAGAAAAGCAGTCACTCCCGTCTCCCCGGTCTCCGGCCGCACTCCGTGGTCCCCCGGCCTGTGACCGAGTGTTTCTATCTCTGGCACCCAACCCCGTGCGGAGTCTCCAAACCCAGGAGATCCCTGCGGTGCGTTCCCGCGCCACTCCTCCCTGGGGAGGAAGGGGAGTCTCCCCAGCTCTGCCGCTTGTTGGGTCCCTGTTGGAGGAGCAGTGGCCCAACTGGGCTGTGGATCACAGTTTATGGCAACTCCGAGCTGAGAGCCCGCGCCTTGGCTCCGTCTCTTCAGCCAGCTTCCCGGCTCCAATACCTGGGAGCTCTGCTGCAGTCAGGCACCCCCGGTTTTTCTGTGACCCTGAGGGTCCTGAGATCACACTGTCCCGCGAGGGTTCCACCTCCGGCTTAGTCACTGGAGCGACATCCCTCAGCGGAGCCAACTTCTAGAAGTTCTGATTTTGTGCTCCGTGGCTCTACCACTTGCCAGAACCAGCCAACGGAGGCCCCCTCCCCCACCGTCTATCCTCCTGAATATCGCCTCGGATTCACTTCTCCGCACGTCCTACCTTCCAGTAAGTGGTCGCTTCTCTGTTCAGAGATTTGTTGCTACTCTCCTCTTTGATCTCCTGTTGAGTTCGTAGGTGTTCAGAATGGTTTGATCCCCATTCAGCTGAATTCCTGAGACCAGACGAAATCCAGGTCTCCTACTCCTCCGCCATCTTGCCAGGAATCTCTACAACCATTTTTATGGGGAGTGTTCCTAATCCTAGCTCTCTAGACTTGATCCCTTACTTGACATTAATTTTTCATTCTTTGAGGAACTATTTTTTAAGTACATGTCAGGGCCTGTCCTAGCTGCTTGGATTATATCAACAACCAAGAGGGGAAAAAAAGCTCTGTTTAAAAAAATTTTTTTCAAATAATTTCAGAATTACATGAAAGTTGGAAAGTTAGTACAAAGAATTCTCTTGTATATTTTTAAACTAGATTACCAAAATGTTAACACTTATTACATGTGAATTATCATTCTCTCTGTATATATGTATCTGTTTACATATATAAATATAAATAAGTAAATACAATGTATATAAAATATATAATTGTATATTTTAAAATATACATATTTATATCTGTGTATAAACACATATGTCTATTTATGTAATATATAAACATAAATGAAGGGAAAATGATAATGCACATGTAATAAAATGTACATATGTATTTCTGCTTTATGGAGAAATACTTGTGCTAGATGAACTTATTCAGGCATGAGTTATAATGCTATTAGCACTATTCAATCTTAATGAATCAATAACTTATATATGTTATAGTTATGTATAATTACATATGTATATTATATATATATGTGTGTGTGTTATGTATTATGTACTTATCAGTTGATGAAAACGTTGTGATCAGGGACTTACAGAAAACTCACCCACTACTTCTTCTAGGAGGAATAGCTAAGTATTCATCATTTCAGTGTTTTTGACAACTTCGTAGAACACAACTACTGTGAATAACAAGAATCAACTACAAGTTACAATCCTAATACCCCTTCATTCTTAAATGCTTTAGTTTTCATTTCCTAAAATTATGGACATTTTCTTACACATCCAGAGTACAGTGATCAAAATCACATCACTATAATTAATGTCATGCTATTATATAATTTACTGACCTCATTCAGATTTCCCCAGCTGCCCCTAGACCTCCTGCAGCATCAGAGAGCAAGTGATGAGGGTATCTCCCTCCACTAGAACACGAGTTCCATGAGCTTCTTATGTATCATCACAGGTACTGTTAGTGGTGATAGTATAACACAGTTATCTATCTCTATATTTTCTTGAAATTGGCAGCAAGACTATGTCATGGAGGGTGTTGTGTCCCTCTATCTGGAGGCAAGACTACATCACAGGCAGTATTATGTTCTTCCATAATCTGATTGTCACTCTTTCCATGATGTTAGTGTCTATGGAGCCCAATTAATTCATTAGTGGGTGCACAGTGCTATCCTATCCTTCTTCATTTATTGGCTGTAATAATTCTATAAAGAGAAACTTTGCTCACTCCCACCCCTTAGCATTTTGTCACCCAATGAAATCATTTATATTAGAAGGACAGGATAAATGCTTAATTCTTCTCCCTTATTTACCAATTTTCAAATTAAAGATTTTGTTCCTTTAAATATTATGAAGAAGGGGCACCTGGGTGGCTCAGTCGTTAAGCATCTGCCTTCGGCTCAGGTCATGATCTCAGGGTCCTGGGATTGAGCCCCGCATTGGGCTCCCTGCTCGGCGGGAAGCCTGCTTCTCCCTCTCCCTCTCCCACTCCCCTTGCTTGTGTTCCCTTTCTCGCTGTGTCTCTCTCTCTCTGTCAAATAAATAAAATCTTTAAAAAATAATAATAATAAATAAATAAATAAATAAACATTATGAAGAAAATAAGTGGATTTTTACACTACTTGTAAATTGTTATTTATTTAAACATAACTTGTCATATATTTAAACATATTTGATGAGTTTCTATTATAGTTATAATACAACTGAAAGTTTAAATTGTCATGTCTTTGGCCAGTATGAACCTCTTTGAGTTTGCTTCTGATTTTGTTAGGCACAGCTCTAGCAGTTGTTCTTAGATTCTTTGTTGCATATCATGAAAAGATGCTCCAGATTCATCTTGCATATTTCCTGCCCCAAACTTGGAATTGTCTATTTCTCCAGAAGTCCTGGTTTCTTTAATGAGAGATGATATTTCAGGAACAATATTTGTGTGCTTGGCATATTCACTGCTACAGGTTGAACAATGGTGTTGTTTCTGATACTGTAATGGTCATTGGCAAAAGTATTCAACATGATCCTGCCCTCTAGGCATTTACAGTCTACGTGGGAGGAAGGAACAGATAATAATAATAATAATAATAATAATAAACATTGCTTGAGTTCCTACCATGTGTCACATATTCAGCTAAGTTCCTAATACACAGTATTTCACTATATGTGTACCCTACCTTACAGTGTAGTTACTGACAAGAGATGCAAAGCTTAAGAAACTTACCCAAGGTCCACACCAAATAGTACAAATAAAATTCAAATCCAGTTCTAACTGACTCCAAAGTCAGATACTGTGTTGTTTTATGTACTAGATTGAATATTATTAAAGGCCAAGTTATATCTAATAGGTTTTATTTGTGCTCTAGGTTTTAGAAAATAAAGATCGTTATAGACAGGGTTTTCAGCAAAATCTTGTAAAGCCATCAATTGCCGTTTTCTCATTTGACAGCCTTTGGTAAATAGTGTGGACAGGTTTGGAGTAGTGCCTTGGCTGAACATGTAGCTATGACCATGGACATATGACAGAAGCTTGCCTGAAACAGTACATGAAATGTGTTTATTAGTAAGAGTTCTGCAGGTGACAAACTCCAATTTGGGCCAGCTCTCTTGCTGAATATAATTCTGGCTCTCTGTCTCCAAGAGTCTCACATGGAGGTATACACAGAGGTCTTAGGTTTACAGTCATACTAGTGATGGGGGCAGTCAGAGGAGAAGGAAGAGAAGAGCAATTGAGATCAGGGTACCAAATAGAGTGGTTACAAAATGCAGTTCTTCTCAAGATAGCAAAAGTGGAAAAATTGATTGTGTGGCCATGGCCCAGTGATATCTGCTATGCTGGCATTATTTGACAGCAGGCCTAAGCCCTCCACTTGCTGGGTCTCCCCACAATGACCATTAAATCTTTTCCACTGGCGCCAAATGTCTTGCCTTGCTATTCTTCCCTTAAACGGCAGGTGCCTCTTCTACCACTCACAATGGCTGAGCTATACCTATTTTTATTGCCTAAGACTTAAAAATGTTTATCCCAATGTGTTATGGGAAGGTTGTCTATCCACAGTGATCTTGACATCTCTTTTGTTTAATTTCATAAAACAAGGTCTAGCATTTCAACTTTTTTTTTCTTTTTCTTTTTTTTTAACTTGGAACATCATCTCTCAGAGCTTAGACAGAGAAGTTGAAGTGAAGTACCCTTCCACTCTTACCTAAAGGATAATGTTCCTTCTCACTTAGGATGATCCTTGAGAGTTGAGATCAGTAAGTGTCTTCTATTTGATTAAGATTCTTGATTCTAGGAGTGATGTCAGCAGATGGAAGAATTCTAAATCCCAGCCCATGATTTATTGATTTAACAATGATATATAGACCGAAATACCTTTATGAAAAGCCCAGAAGCCAGTTAAAAAGTCACAGTACTCCAGATAGGCACAAAACAGAAAAACAACTGCATTAAAATGTGTAAGAAGAACAATTTCACTTTACCTGCATTAGTTCCTTCCCCAGTAAAGTACAGTACAAAGAGAATTTGTTTGGGCACATTACTTCTCTCTTATGGGGAAAGAAAGAATGATGCATGATTCCAATGACCCTGCTTTTCAGTATGCTGCCAAAGGGGTGAGTTTTTGTCTCATCATACCTCTATTTTTTTGATAAACTCTGATAGAACTCTTATAGTTAGGTAGGGGCAGTTAACAAGAAAGGAAAAGACCTGGATAATCTGCTGCATCCAGCATGGTTTGGTGAGACTGAATGTGCAGAACTCAAGTCTTTTCACAGGAAAGAAGAGAAACGAAAGGTGCATACCTTCAATGTCCCAGCCTATTGTCCCAGACAACAGCCAGACACCAGGAGGAGAAAGAGGTTACAGAATCCTGAAAAAGAAGAAACCAGTAAATCCACTCTAGTTAAGAATCTACATGCACAAGTCCAGAGAAGATATAATCATAGAAAAGGATTAAGATGTTCCCAGAATCCCTAGTCAGTCTGATTGATGAGGTCTTTCCCATTTGAAGCCTGTCTATAGAGATTGGGAGAGGTGGCAGTTTCTTCAAATGCACAAACACTAATTCAGAGCTATAAGGACATGAAGAATCATGGAAATATGACACAATGGAACACAATTAATCTCCAGTAACCAACTCTAAAGAAATGAACATTTATGAATTGCCTGACAAAGAATTCAAAATAATTATCTTAAAGAAGTTAAATGAGTTACAAAGGACACAGATAGATAACAAATCGAAATCAAGAAAATGAAACAAGAGCAAAATGAGAATCTCAAGAGAGAAAGTATAAAAAAAGAACCAAATAGAAATTTTGGAATTGAAGAACATAATAACTGGACAGAAAACTTATTAGAGCATTTCAACAGCAGATATGATGAAGCAGAAGAATTAACAAACTTGAAGACAGTTCATTTGAAATTATCCAGTCAGAGAAGCAGAAAGAAAAGAGAATGAAAAAGAATGAAGAAAGCCTAAGGGACTTATGGAATATCATCATGTAAATTAACATACACATTATGAGAGTCATAGAAAGAGAAGAAGCGGGCGATGGAAAGCCTAATTAAAGTAATTATAGCTGAAAACTTCCAAATCTGGGGAGGGAAATAGTCATTCAGGTTTATGAAAACCAAAGGATTCTAAATAGAACTTATGGAGACAAGTTATAACCCAATTGTCAAAAGTCAAAGACAAAAAGGATTTTGAAAGCAGTAAGAAAAAAGTGACTTGTTATATACAAGGAGACACCATATTACTATCAGCTGATTTCTCAGTAAAAACTTTGCAGGGGTGGAAGGAGTGGGGTTATATGTTAAAATGCTAAAAGAAGGAAAACCTGCCAATTAAGAATACTATACCTAGCAAAACTGACTTTCAAAAGTGAAGGAAAGATACTTTCTCAGACTACCCTCCCCTACAAAAAAAAAAAGCTGAGGGAGATCATTATCCCCAGACCTGTTTTACAGGAAATGCTAAAAAAAAAGTACATCAAATTGAAGTAGAAGGAAGTTAGACAGTGACGTGAAAGCATATGAAAGTATAAAACTCACTTGTAAATATAAGTATATAGACAAATATAGAATTTGTAACACTGTAGTGATGGTGTGTAAATCATCTTTAATTCTACTATAAAAGTTAAAGTACAAAAATATTAAGAAAAACTATAAATATAACAATTCATTAATGGATACATGATATAAAAAGAATTGAATTGTGATATCAATAACAAAGTGTTAAAAAGGTAAAAGTGTAGAGTTTTTGTATGTGATTTAACTTTATGTATTATCAAATGAAAATAGACAGTTATAACTATAAGAATTTTTAGATAAGCCTCATAGTAACAATGAAGAAAGTACCTGTAGAAGACACACAAAAGAAAAAGAGAAAGGAATCAAAGCATATTATTACAAGAAAATTAACAAATCACAAGGGAAGATAGCAAAAGAGTAAAAAAGGGACAAAAAAACTACAAGACCAACAGAAAACAATTAACAAAATGGCAATAGTAAGTCCTATCAATAATTACTTTAAATATAAATGGATTAAACACCCTAGTCAAAAGACATAGAGTGGCTAAATCAATTTAAAAAATAATAGATCCAGGGACGCCTAGGTGGCTCAGTCCATTAAGCGTCTGTCTTCAGCTCAGATCATGATCCCAGGGTCTGGGATCAAGCCCCACGTCAGGCTCTGTGCTCAGCAGGGAGACTGTCTCTTCCTCTCCCTCTGCCTGCTGCTCCTCCTGCTTATGTGCTCACTCTCTCTGTTAAATAAATAATTACAATCTTTGAAAAACAATAGATCCAAATATACGCTGTCTATAAAAGACTCACTTTAGGCTTAAGGACACACATAGACTGAAAGTGAAGGTATGAAAATGGTAATAATTATAAATATTTATGTACCCAACATCAGAGCACCCAAATATATAAAGCAAATATTGACAGATCTCAAGAGGAAAAGACAGCAATTTCATAATAATAGGAGACTTCAATGCCCCACTTTCAAACATGGATAAAACATCCAAACAGAATCAAAAGAAAACAATAGAGTTGAGCAACCCTATAGCCCAAGGGGCCTAATAGATATCACAGAACATTCCACTCAACAGCAGCAAAATACACATTCATCTCAAGTGCACATAGAACATTCTTTAGAATAGATTACATATTAGTCCACAAAACAATTCTCATCAAATTTAAGAAGATTGAAATCATACCAAGTATTATTTTTTAGCTACCATGGAATGCAACTAGAAACTAATTAGAAAAGGAAAACATGGAAATTAAACAACACACTCTTGAACAACCAGCAGGTCAAAGAAATCAGAAAGGAAATTAGAAAATACCACAAGACAAATAAAGCTGAAAACACAACATACCAAAACTCATGGAAAAACACAAAAGCAATACTAACAGGGCAGTTTAAAATGAAAATTGCTACATTAAAAAAGAATTCAAGTAAACGACCTAACTTTACGCCACAAGGAACTAGAAAAAGGAAATGAGCCCAACATTTGTAGAAGGAAGGAATTTATAAAGATTGAGGAAGAAATACATGCAATACAGAATAGAAAAATAAATGAAAGTAAGAGTTTGAAAAGATAGACAAAATTGACAAAACTTTAGCTCAACTAAGAAGAAAAAGACTCAAATTTAGAAACAAAAGAAGAGATATTACAACTGCTGCCACAAAATATAAAGGATCTTAAAAGACTATTTGAACAACTATATGCCAAATTTGGATAACCTAGGAGAAATGGATAAATTCCTAGAAACATATAAACCTACCAAGACTGAAGCATGAAGAAATAGAAATCTGAACAGACCAGTAATGAATAAGGAGATTGAATCAATAAAAAATTCCCCCAAAAGAAAAATCCCAAATCAGATGACTTCACTGATGAGTTCTATCAAACGTTTAAAAAAGAATTAACATGAACCCTTCTTAAACTCTTGCAAAAAATTGAAGAAGAGGAAGACTTCCATATTAATTCTATAAAGCCAGAATAATCTTGCTGCTAAAGCCAAGGAAACTACAAGAAGAGAAAACTACAAAACCATATCCTTAATACACATCAATGCAAAAGTTCTCAGCATATACATCAAACCAAATTCAGCAGCACATTAAAAAGATCCTGCAGGGGTGCTTGGGTGGCTCAGTCACTTAAGCATCCAACTTTTGATTTCAGCACAGGTCGTGATCTCAGGATCAGGGATCAAGCCCTGCCTGGAGCTCTGTGCTGGGCGTGGAGCCTGCTTAGGATTCTCTCTCTTTCCTCCTCTGCTCCTCCCCCCTTCCCCACTCCACATGTGTGTACTCTCTCTCTCAAAAAAAAAAAAAAAAGAAGAAAGAAAAACAACAAAACAAAACAAAACAAAAAGATCCTGCAGCATGACTAAGTGGCATTTACCCCTCATATGTAAGGGTGGTTAAACATACACAAATCAATTAATGCAATATACTACATTAACAGAACGAAGGATTAAAAAAATCACATGATCATTTCAATATATGCAAAAAAAAAAAAAAAAAACACTTGACAAAATTTAACAACCTTCTCTGGTAAAAACCCTCAACAAACTAGACATAGAAGGAATGTACCTCAACATTATAAAAGTCATATATGAAAAGCAAACAGCTTATGTCACATTCAAAAATGAAAGTGTTTCCTCTAAGATCAGGAACAAGAAAAGGATGTCCACTCTATCCACTTACATTTAATATAGAACTATAAGTCCTAGCCAGAGAAATTGTTCAAGACAAAGAAATAAAAAGCATCAAAACTGGAAAAGAAATGTTAAAATAATCTCTGTTTGCCAGTCACATGATCATCTATGTAGAAGACCCTAAAGATTCAACAAAAAAAACTTAGAACTAATAATTCAGTGAAGTTACAGGATACAAAATGAACATATAAAAATCACGTTGGTCTCTATACACTAGCAAACAACTATCTGAAAAGAAAATTAAGAAAACAATCCCATTTACAATAGCTTCAAAAAGAATAAAATTCTTAGGAAAAAAATTAATCAAGGATGTAAAAGACTTTTACACTGAAAACTACACAACATTAATGAAAGAAATTTTAAAAGATACAACTAAATAGAAAAACATTTTGTGTTCATGAAATGGAAGAATTAATATTGTTAAAATGTCCACGCTCTTCAAAGTGATCTACAGATTCAGTGCAATCCTATCTAAATCCCAGTGGTATTTTTTTCTACAGAAATAGCAAAAAATTCCTAAAATTCATATGAAATCACAAGACACTCCAAATAGCCAAAGCAAACTTGAGAAAGAAGAAGAGATGGAGGGCGCCTGGGTTGTTCAGTTGGTTAAGCGACTGCCTTTGGCTCAGGTCATGATCCTGGAGTCCCAGGATCGAGTCCCGCATCAGGCTCCCTGGACCCTCCCCGCTCTCATGCTCTCTCTCTATCTCATTCTCTCTCTCAAATAAATAAATAAAATCTTTAAATAAAAAAAGAACAGAGATGGAGGCATCACATTTCCTGGTTTCAAAATATACTACAAAGATATGGTAATTAAATCACTATGGTACTGGCATAAAAACAGACATATAGACTGGTGGAATAGAATAGAGAGCCTAGAAATAAACCCACACAGTATGGTCAACTGATCTTTGACAAGGGAGCCAAGAATAAACAATGGGAAAATGATGGTCTCTTCAACAAATGATGTTGGGAAACTTATGTCCACCTACAAAAGAAAAAAGAAAAGAAAAGAAAGAAAGGAAAAGTAAGGTAAGGAAAGGAAAGGAACAGAAAAGAAAAAAGAGAGGGAGGGAAGGGAGGGAGGAAGGATGGAAGAAAGAAAGAAAGAAAAAGAAAAAAGAGAGAAGGAGAGAAAGAGAGAAAGAGAGAAAGAGAGAAAGAGAGAAAGAGAGAAAGAGAGAAAGAGAGAAAGAGAGAAAGAGAGAAAGAGAGAAAGAGAGAAAGAGAGAAAGAAAGAAAGAAAGAAAGAAAGAAAGAAAGAAAGAAAGAAAGAAAGAAAGAAAAAGAGAAAAGAAAGAAAAGAAAGAAAGAAAAAAGAAGAAAGAAAGAAAAAAGAAAGGAAGGAAGGAAAGAAAAGAAAGAAAAGAAGAGAAAAGAAAAAAGAAAAAGGAGGAAGGAAATTGGACCATTATCTTAAAAAAATCAACTCAAAATGGATTAAAGATTTAAACATAATACCTGATTCTTTAAAACTCTTAGAAAAAAACTTAGAGGGAAAACTTCAGGACATTGGTCTAGGCAATGATTTCTTAAATATGACACCAAATGCACAAGTAACAAGTGCAAAAATAGACAAGTGGAACTCTGCATCAAATTGGAAAGCTTCAAACTAAAAAGCACAGCAAAGGAAACAATCAACAGAGTGAAAAATGTAACCTATGGAATGGGAGAAAATAACTGCAAACCAAGTGGTTAATATCCAAAATATACAAAGAACTCCTACAACTCAATAAAAAAAAAATAACTTGATTTAAAAATGGGCAAACATATCCCCAAAGAAGACATACAAATGGACAACAGGTATATAAAAAGATGTTCAGCATCACTAACCATGTGGGAAATGCAAATCAAAATCACCATGAAGTATAACTTCATACCTGTTATTAAATTCTTATGAGAACAAAACGAAACGAAAGATAGCAAGCACTGGCGAGTATGTGGAGAAATTGGAACTCTTGCACAGTGTTGGTGTGAATGTAAAATCATGCAGCTGCTTTGGGAAATACGATGGCGTATCCTCAAAAATTAAAAATAGAACTACTCTTTGATCCCATCTCATTTGTGGTTATACATCTAAAAGAATTGAAATCGTGATGTCTAAGGAGTGTCTGTATGCTCATGTTTACTGCAGCATTATTCACAGTAGCCAAGATAAGGAAACAAACTAAATGCCCATCAACAAAAGGGTGGATAAAGAAATGTGATACATACATACAATGGTTATTATTCAGCCTTAAAATAGAAGAGAATCCTGTCATCTGTGACAACGTTTATGGACCTCGAAAGCATGATGTTAAGTGAAATTAGTCACAGAAAGACAGATATTGCATGATTCCACTTATATGAGGTATCTAAGCTATTCAAACTCAGAAGAAACAGAGACTGGAATGGTGGTTGTCAGGGCATGGGGGAAGGGGAAAATGGGGAGTTGCTTTTTAATGGGTCTAAAGTTTCAATTATACAAGTTGAATATGTTCTAGAGCTCTGCTGTACAACACTATTACCTAGAGCTAACAATACTGTATTGTGCCCTTAAAATTTTGTTAAGAGTGTAGATCTCATGTGAAGCGTTCTCACCACAATTCAAAAGAAAAAAAAAAGAAAGAAAGAAAGTTGGAAGGGAGGAAGGAAGAAAGAGAAAGAAAACAAGAAGAAGAAAGAAAGAAAGAAAGAAAGAAAGAAAGAAAGAAAGAAAGAAAGAAAGAAAGAAAGAAAGAAAGAAAGAAAGAAAGAAAGAAAGAAAGAGAGAGAAAGAAAGAGAGAGAAAGAAGGAGAGAGAAAGAAAGAGAGAAAGAAAGAAAGAAAGAAAGAAAGAAAGAAAGAAAGAAAGAAAGAAAGAAAGAAAGAAAGAAAGAAAGAAAGAAAGAAAGAAAGAAAGAAAGAAGGAAGGAAGGAAGGAAGGAAGGAAGGAAGGAAGGAAGGAAGGAAGGAAGGAAGGAAGGAAGGAAGGAAGGAAGGAAAGAAAGAAAAGAAAGAAGGAAAGAAAGGAAGGAAGGAAGGAAGAAAAAGAAAGAAAGCAAGCTCTTAATCCTTGTGTCCCAGGGCCTGAGTGTCAATCTTAAATTCCTTGAGTTTCTTTCTCCCAAGAGGCCTTGAGGGTGGGCATGCAGAGAGAACCCTGGGAGAGTTCTCGGGGTGAAATGCCAATGATGTTTGCCTCCCATTCTAGAACAGCAGCTTTGTTTCCCCAGCTCTACTTTAGGTAACAGGCCAGGATCAAGGGTTCTCCTGGTCATTCTCCGTGCCTTGGAGGTAAGCAATCTAGAAATACTTGCAGCTCTGTGCTGCCCTCTCTGATGTGCCTCTGATCTCCTACCTGTGAAACAGAAATAATAATATCTCTTTATTAAACTCTATGTAAAAATACTAGAGCCTCTCTTCTTGGAGTAAGCATGTCTTCACAAGTTTAACTGTTAATAGATTGGCAGGGCACACAGACCCTGAACTCAACGTAATAAATGGAGTCACTGACCATATCCCTTGTCTCAGCAGAAACTTTATATACATATATATAATCTGGGCAAAGAAAACCAAATCAGTGCCTGGTGTAGGGGATGTGTAAAATGTGCTTGATAGCACCTCAGTAGGAAGAACATTACTCATTACTCATTGTGACAAACTTTCTTCTCCCTGGGAGGTGATAATGCAGCTGTTATTACTTTTTATAATTTAGCCAAGAACTGCTAACACAGAGATTTTTATTCACGGATTTAACAAATTCAAAATAATGGAGCATACTAATAGACAAATTGTACATGCAGTCAATACAATCTTACTCAGAGAACTTGCATTATGTTTTTTGACATTAGGTGATATATGGAGGTAATGAAATTTTTAGTCCTTGGATTTCAATTTCAAAATATTGTTATTTTGCATTTGTGAGATTCTGTACTCACTTAACAGAAGAATTATAAAAGGACTTTATGAATGCTAAGCCCTTGCTGGTACGATTTAAATTCAAATAAAAATACATGGGGTCATTTTTATTTAACAAACTGGCCATAACCAAAATTTCATTTCCCATTTTTCTTCAATAATTACTATCCTAAACTTGCACAAACCCAGAAATGAGAAGAAATATACATTTAAACTTTAAACTCCATTAAAAAAGGCAGTGAGGCTGTGAAAAACCTCTTTTGTGTGTTTGTGTTTGTGTGTGTGTGTGTGTGTGTGTGTGTGTGTGTGTGTGTGTGTGTGTGTGTAGTGGGAAGGGGAAGGGTATTTATAAGTTTGTTGAAAATTTATACTAAAAAAGAAAAGTGGAAAACATACACAAAACCAGAATAGCAATGTGAGCATTTGTCTAGTCAGGAACTTTAAATTTAGCACCATCACTAATAAATACTTAATGAATACACAGACACGTGCACCATTTAAATGTTTTTATTTTCATATATATTAAAACCAAATTGTTAAATAACTTTAAAATGGAAACAATTCTCCCTTAAAAAGCTTTACATCTCTTCAGAAGAAAATACCGTTATCTCCATTTATAAACACCTTTAACTCTTCAAAGCATTTTTCAACATATGCAATTTTATTTTATTTCTACCACCCTCTGGCAAATAGGTGAAACAATATTATCATCCACTTTTGCCCTTCATGAGACTGATGCATATAAAAGAGAGAAGAGAGAGCAAAAGCATTTATTGAAGTACTGGAGTTTTTACTAGCTACATATTGAAATCTCTTTTAATTTTCAAAAACTAGCCTGTAAAGTAGATATTCTTATTCTGGTTTTCAGCTAGGAAATCAGAAGCCCAGGAATCTTCAATGATTTGCTCTGTATCACACAGTCAGTAGATGCTACAACCAAGATTTAAAACCCAGGTCGGTCTAACTGCAAAGTCTACTACACCAGGCTGTCTACATTTTATGTTGAATTACACATTACAAAAAGGGTCAAAATGCCTCACTGAAAAGCCTTAAAAGAATTCAGTTCTTCTGAATCCTAGTGCCATGCAGAGGTAGGAAAAATAAAGATCCAATAAAATAAAACATTTAGGCAAAGACGCTATGTCTCAGGCTTGCACTATAATAACTGTCAAGTAGCAAATAAACTTTGTCGTGATTGTGAAAGGTTATGGAGTTTTGAGGGGTTTCATGTTTGAGTCCTAAAGAATGGGTGAGTGAGACTGATGAAAAGTTATGGGAGAACTATTATAACTTCAGTTCCACTTATTTCTAAAACAGTGTTTCACAAACTTTGGTGCACATCAGAATTGTCTGGGGAGCTTGCTAAAAATATAGATGCTACAAAACAACTTGTAGAAATTCTATCTAAAGTAGCATTTCCCGAATGGTCACCTGAAGAGCCAAAATATGATCTGGGAAAAGAGGGTTCCATGCACAAGTAAGTGAGGGAAATGGTGCTTTGTGTAAATCCCACAAATTGATTTTGTACATTAATGAGCTTCAAATGTGTGCAATCACAGGAGGGTAGAAAGGAGATAGGATAAGCCCAGCAGGGAAGGTTCTCGGAGGCTTTAACGTCTGAGAGCTGTGGAGGAAAGAAAAACCTGTGACCAGCAAGCTAAAACAAGATCAGAAGCCAACAGAAATTGAGTCGTGAATCAGACTGAAAGCCAGAGGCAGCAAAGAAGGCTGTTTGGAGTGATGGAGAGCTGGGAGGAGGTAAGGATAAGGTATAGGAAGCTGAATGGTTCGAGCTCTCAGTCCAGAAAATGGATTTCCCGCGCTTTAATGTGTGGGTATGCTGCATTGGGTGAGTGTGGTAGACAGTCCAGCAGGGTCACCTGTTGCTTCCTGCCCAGCTACTCCACAGACTTCTTCGAGGTTCTGGCTCACTGTTCTCTCTTGAGAAGATGCCCCTGAATACCCTGACCCCCTTTCCCCAGGCATCCCCTCTCTCTTTTGAACTGTCTTTGCTCTTAACTTTTCCAGTGTTCTCCTTCTTACTTGATTGTAATTGTCTGTAAGTGGCTAATAGTATTTTATATATCCTTTTTTTTTTTTTGACAAACATACCGTAAGTTTTTTGTGGGTAGAAATCCTATCTTTTACTCAGTTGTCAAGGGCCATGTAATAAATCGCCTCAAAACTTAGTGACTTAAAGTACCAACTATGTTATTTCACATGGTTCTGTGGGTTGACTGGGTGTTGTTTTTTGTTTTGTTTTGTTTTTTTCTCTTGGAGCTGTAGGACTTCTCACGGGACCAAAATGTCCACACTAATCCGTCTTTGTCAGGTTCATTTTCAGACAAGGACCCTAAGAGAGTTGAGGAAAATTTCTTCCTCCCTTGCACAGTGTTGAGCCTGAGGGAAGGGAGATTGACTTTGACCTGGTTGGGGTCCATGTTTTCATTTTATAGCTGGCCCACCCAGGGTGCTGGGCAGTTTGCTAGGGGGCATCTTTGTTCTCCTCCATGGAGGCCTTCTTACATTATGGCAGCTAGATTCCAGAAGTTCCAAGAAGCCAAAGCAGAAGCTGGAGACCTCTTACGGATCATCCATGGAAGTTATGCAGAATCATTTTTGCCACATTTTATTTATCAAACAGTCAGAGGATCAGCCCAGAATCAAGGGGAAAGGAAATATACTCTACGTCTTAAGAAGTATTGGCAAGGTCACAGGCAGAGGATCATGTGGAATGGGGGAGGCTCAGACGCCAAGTCTATCATTCAGATGAAAGCATCAAAGAGTATAATGGTTAACGATCTGGCCTTTGGAATCTGTCAGACAGGGGTTCAAGTCTCCACTACTGCCTGATAGCTGAACTTATTTAGTGTCTCTGAGCTTGATGTAGGCAATGTTGGCGTTCAGAGCTGATAGCCAAAAAGAATTCTTGAGACATCTTCAGTGCAAAAACAGTGGTTTTATTAAAGCCCGGGGACAGGACCCGTGGGCAGAAAGAGCCGTACTGAGGTTGTGACAGGTGACTGATTACATACTTTCAAGTTGGGACGGGGTTAGGGACAGGGTAAGTCTCTAAGGAATTTTGGAAGCAAGGTGTCCAGGACCTTGAGGGGGGCTAGCTATTGTTAAGTAAAGGTCATTTACTACTGACTAGTAAAAACCCTAGTTATGAGACCCTTCAGATGTATATCAGTGAGCCATGTATCTTGGGGGGTAGAGAAAAAGGTAGTTTCTAAAGGGATTTTTATATGTTAAAGTAGATTCACAGGATCCGGGGGCTTGGGCTAAGATTGCCTTTTGCCCTAGCAAAGTGTCAGCACTGAGGCAGCTGGGGTCCTAGAGGAAGGTCACGCTGCCTGTTTCAAGGACTTGTCGATGAGCTGTAGGCAAAAAGAAAATTTAATTTTTTTCTTTTGCTTTTGTTTCCCACATCAAGTTTAAGTTTTCTCATCTGTAAAATGAAGGTTGTTGTGAGGGTTTACTATGACAAGAACAGTGCTTGGCACATACTCAACATTTAACATATGGTAGCTACTCTCATAGTGGAGTCACAGAAGACTCTCCTACAGGAAAGATAAAAGGTTCTACTGATAAAACAACAAAAACAAACAAACAAACAAAAAAAACGTCAACGATTACAGACGCATTATTCATTCCTTTGGCTAATATGTTTGATGGTGCTTAGAAGTCAAGTTGGCTTGACTATTTACTGAAGGGTATGTTCACTCTTGGGTCTGAGAAGTGTTCCCATTTTGAAAATACAAATAACCCTGGTGGAGGCAACACTTCAACAAGAAACAAATTTTTAGAACTTGGCCAACAGTCAATTCTAATAGAAGGAGAGAGAACATAAAGATGCTAAGCATCCTTCTCAGAAGTCGGGGAACCAATGAAAGGAGAAGCAGAGAGGCTGGGCACTGAAGGCACGTTGATCTCCCTGAACCATACAGTGATGAAGAAATAGGCATTGGGTGACTGATCTACCATCTAATTTAAAATAGTGCAGCAGAAACGCCCTTAGCAAATGTTAAAAATTTTGATTTTTTATTGCCTTCTATTTATTTTCCCCACACGACGTGGAATGAAAACAATTGTTGCCAAAACCTGAGAGAAACTCTGACCTCTAGTTTCCGCCCAAGGACTTCTCATGTAAGGAAAATATATACCTGCTCCATGAACAAAAATTCTTTCTCCTCTAAGCCTAAAATTTCATTCCTACATTCAGCTGAGTAAAAATAATCCTTGTGATGATCATAAAATTAATATAATCTCTCAGGAAATCTGTCATTGTTAAAACTGGAAATGAACCGATGAAGAAAAGGTGAAGAGAGACCCTTCTGGCTAAATTGTCTGAAACACTCTGCAACAATGGAGAATAATAAAATACAATTAAGACTGAAAGTGATCTGAGGCTTTAAGTATCAGAGTACTTAATGGGACATGAAGACCACATAAAGGTCAGCAGCTCAGAAGTGACCTCCTGATTATAGCATACAGGTTAAAAATGATTGCAAACCTCTTTAATTGTAGGTAGCTTATCATTTGTGAAATGTAAATTGTTGCTCGTTTTTGCATTAAAATGAAATAGGATTCATTCTTTACTAGGTTGTGACCAAGATGACTATGAGGTAACAGCCAATCAATCCTGGGAAGGGCGTGGTGAGAGCCAGCTCCCATTTCTGAGAAGTAATTAGACCAGGATCTTTGAAATAGCTCAGGAAAGTTCATAGATCCAACAATTTACCTTAAAAAAAAAAAAAAAAAAGATCTTGAAGAAAAGATTTAAGCTTTGAAAAATAGATAGGTGCCCCCCAAAAGTTCATTACAACAAGACAGATAATACAGCCAGGATTTTATATTGAAAAGGTGAGGCCATGGCAACATTAAAACTTTGGGAACAGTCTAAATAGCTATCAATAGAATGGCTTAATTACAGCATACTCAGGAAGGAAAGATGCTGCCACTTAAAACTAGGTTTTAAAAATAAGGCAGAAAAAGCAATTGTAGAGCATTACTCTTTTCATCAAACACCTTGCAGTAAAACATGTGGAAGATGGAGAGGCATGGAGATGGGTTGGCAGAGAGCATGTCGATCCTACTCTAAGAACATCCAGGTGATGCAACTCAGCTCCAAAGAGGAGTGGTAGAGACAGTGTGGACCAGAGCCCACCTCAGGAGCAGTAATGTGGTGCAGGGGCTCTTCAGGTGCTGGTGGACTGGGACTGAGAGCCAGTCGTGTGGTAAAGAGGCTGGGCTTTGGACAGCAGTGTGGCTAGGAGGCATGCTATAAACAAAGACCTCTAGCTAGGACTTTTGCCAAGCGTCTCCTCCCTAAGGGGACCAGGAAGTACCAAGTCGCCTAAGAAAGCCAACTATGAATGCTGTAATGAGTAGCTATTTCTATCAGAAGTTCTGCTTGGTGATGCCCACTGAGAGGTCTCCCACTGAATAGAAATTTGATCATCCCATTTTTGTTTTTCATTCATTAAAAATGGTTTAATGGTATCTGAAGTAAAGGTCAACAGATTTCATAAGAAGATTCCAGACTTCCTGACAGCATGGTTTATTCTGTAATATTAACACTGTCCTCGGAATACCCAATGAGTGTTGAATATTGATCACGAGAGGCCAAACATCATTATAATCAACATGTTAATCTGATATTTCCCATTGCCTATTAGGAAACCTTGGATTTAAATAATAGGGTGCTGTCTGCAGCTAGTTCTACACATACACTGTAGAAATACAGTGAAATGAAAATTCACGAACACGGCATTTTTGCCACAATGCCTTCAAAACGCTAGTGAACATGTCACCTGGATTTTATGATGAAAAAATGAAGCCACTGCAACGTAAATAAACATCTTTACTTCTGAAGGGCATGGGCTGGAAGGTGGCTTGCAAAATAACATATACCAATTGCACACATTCCATGAAAAAAATCTAGAGCATTCCTCAGCTAAATATTCATAAAACAATGTCTTAACATGTTTATCTTCTTATGCTAGTTTACATCCTACAAATAAAGATGTTATGAGAGTCACAGTGTATCTTAATATCTAGTAGAGTTCAAGCCCTTCTGGAAGTAAGGATGGTGTAAATCTTAAATGGGAAAGGCTACAGTCAAATGTTACCATTGCGATCTCGGGTATAGCTCCAAGGCTGTCCTCAATTTTGCCCCAAACCTCTTTTCATGGGTAAACAATGCTTTCGTTCGATAGCCAACAGCAATTTACTGAGTGCCTATTATGTACTAGGCACTGAGGAGTTGATGGTGAATAGGATGCACATAGTCCCTGGCTTCCTCTGGATTACTTTCTCGTGGGGATGACAGACAAACACAAGTAAGTGAATAAATAAAACAATTACCAAAGGCTATGAGAATGACAAAGAAATGACTAGCTTAGGTCTGGTATTCCGATAGGGTATTAAGTACCGATCTGGGGTACTAGAAGTATTTTCTTCTTAATATCTTTGTCAAGTTTCACACTGAGTATGGAAGGCTCTGATCCCAAAGGCCATAGTCCCATTATGTAGCTGAAGTTTTCACACAGTGATTAGATTCGTTCACCACGTGAGTGGTCTAGTCTGAGACAAGTGAGATGCCTGGAAGATGTATGCTGACCTGCAGAACAAGTTGTGGTATATTGAGAATGACATAGATTCTGGCGATATCCTATGTGACTCTAACTGTTGGGTCTAACTGAAGTTGAAACCAGAATGAGGACTGGATCACAGTTTTGGGGAGCAGACTGGATTCATCTTTTAGTGCTTATTGTTGAGTCTTACTGTTCCATTTGTGCTGCACACTGTCCGATGGGTCTAGTTTACTTCTGAAGGTTCTGTCCTCTATCCACTTAGACCAGACCATTCCCAGCTGAGTTCGGAATATGCCTGCTCTTTCCTATGTTATTCATGGTCTTGGTGCCCTTTCTCTCCCTTCTACCTACCATCTTGTCAAAAAACAGAAGTTGGCCATCTGACATAGTCTTTTTTAAATATATATATATATATATATATATATTTTTTTTTTTTTTTTGAGAGAGAGAGGAGTACAAGTATGGGGAGGGTCAGAGGGAGAGAGAATCTCAGGCTAACTTCATGCTGAGCACAGAGCCCAACCTCACAACCCAGGGATCACAACCTGAGCTGAAACCAAGAGTTGGACACTTAACTGACTGAGCCACCCAGGCGCCCCAGCCATAGTCTTTTTGAAAGAGGGATTCTTGGTCTGAAATCCTAGTGTTAAAGAGTAGGCAGTTAGTTAGGTTTTAACAGGATGCCTGGAGGCCAGCAAAGGGGGAGTCATGGCTACCTATCAAGAAAGCTAGAGACCTGTCCTGGTTGTGCTCCGAAGATAAAGCCACAACAAGCCAGATCAAACCAGACAGGCCCAAGACAAAGAAGGCTGGAAACTCTTACCAAATAAGGGAGACGATGTGTGAAACCCTGCTCCCAAGAAATCCCCACCCCAAGTAACAAATACTCCACTCCCTAGTTGACAACTCTCAATAAGAGATAGAGACCCAAACCCCAGGCAAAGCCCTCCCTTGAGCTCACCAGCTCTCAGATCTAGAGAGTGTACTCTCACTTTAATAAACTTTCCTACCTGCACCACCCAACGGCTGTGTCTGGTCTGTCCTTGAATTCTTTCTTACAATGAGACCAAGAGCTTCTGGTGACATTCCTGGGCCAGGGTGGGTGAAGGCCTCGGGGCCCCAGGGGTCTCCCCAGTCCACCCAGCAATAGAATAGTAGCCCTGAAGAGAGGGGAGAAGGGGTGATAAAACAGGGAGTGGAATGCAGAGATTGATTAGAATCACCTGGATGGGAAAGATCATGTATCTGTTCCATCCTTCATTTCTCAATATTTCAGTTCACATAAGCAGAATATCAACTATTTATGCTAGATAATTCTGAACTGTGTCTCCCCACTTCCTTGCATGGGAGAAATAAATAGGTTCAAATAAAAAGTTCAAACATCACCACCACTCCTTAATGGCTCAAACTGGTACTAGCCCCAGAGGATGTGTCCAAATAGGATGGTCTTAGAACCAGCCAAGATATAACCTGTCTTGAGAATGCTTGACAATGTGTATTGAAGGCCTTTAAAATGTTCACATTTTGTGACTCTGTAATTCCCCATCTCGTAAATGGCTCCTCCTACAACTTTGGTGTCATCCTTAACTCTCCTCTTTCCCTCAACTCATTTCTTATCTATGTGCAAATCCTAAGGTTCTACATTTGCAAGAATCCAACCATCTTTCCCCACTTCCCCCACTAACAGGCCATTATGGTATGTCTATGGATGCCTGCAACAGTCTCCTACAGTTCTCCCTGTGTCTACCTTTGCTCTCCATCTCTCTGCTGGTCACAGAGCAGCCACAGTGAAGACTAAATGAGATCTGGTTATTCCCTTAATATCATCCCATCTCTGGCATACTTAACCTGTGTGATCTAGTCCTTGGCTTCCTCTCTGGATGCTCTGAACCCAGATCCCACCATTCTCTGTCTCATCCCCTCTGCCACACTCACAATGTCCTGTTGCCCAGGGCCTTTGCACATATCATTCCCTCAGCTTGAAATGCTCTCCCTCAGGCATCCACAAGACTAACATCACTTAATTCAGAATCACCTTCACATTTATCAAATGCTAACTTATCAGCAAAGCCTTTTGTGATCACCCCAGCCTCTATCACTCTCTTTCCCTTCACTCTTTTCTGTTTTATTTTTCTCCATAGCCATTATCACCACCTGACATCCATATTTGCTTATTTTCTATCTCTCCCCACTAGAATATAAGTGCACACAGCAGGAACTTCGTTTTGGTTTCTGCTGCATACTCAGGACTAGAGGAGTACCTGGAATATAGTGGGACTTCACTAAATATTTGTTGAATAGGGGTGAGCTGGGTTTGTGAATTTCTTTTGATTTCCATCACTTCATTTGGTGTGCTTCTACAATCCACCTATCAGATTGTAAACTGGGGGCATGTTAATGTACAGAGCTCTTAGCCAAGTTTTTATCTAACAGTAACTATGACGGTGTGGCTTTGTGGTTTTCTGAGAATAGGAGTTGAAATTGATCCCAGAAATTCATAAAAATCACACTCTGCAGCTTTTGGATTTCTCTTTTTCTTGCAAACCCCCCAATACATTTTGTTATTGCCTTCAGTATCAGTATGAAAAGGTTTCTTTCCTACAAAAAGTTTCCCTGATCCTGACTTCCCACTCCCAGATCCCCCAAAACATTATTTTCCTGCTGTGTTCCATAGTACCTCATTTTCCCCCTATTGAAGTGCTTACCATACTTACTTTTATTCATGTTTAACTGGGATTCTTTCTCACGGCTGAGCTGTCAGTGCGATAAGGGCAGAAACCAAATCACTCCTGTTCATCAGTATCTCTTTAGCAACAGACATGCTAGAACTCAGATGATCTTTTTCGAATGGATTAAAAACTGAATGAATGAATGAATGAATGACCAATTGGTTTCCCACTCTAGGAACAGCATGCAATACACAACTCCCCAGTGTCCTTGCATGGTAGGTCATGCTGTGTTACTGACTACTGCAGCCTCCTTTGGGATGTAGAAAGAGAAGCCTGGGACCAAAATCTCTGTTACAAGACATGCAGTAGAAGGGAGGTAGCACATGCCTCATCCCTACTGCAAGTATATCCTGTTGCAGGAAAGTAACTCAGGAAATACCGCAGGCTTCAGGATGAACCACTCCAAGATAATTTTCAATGCAGCCCAAATACACTTTCCCTCAGAATAATATCTCTGAGGTATTTTGAAATCATTGATCAGTTTGTGTAGTGATGAACGTTGTGTAACTTTGGAGCTTTCTCTGTGTTTTCTAGGACAGTTCAAAGCAAAGTTAAGGATAGGACAGGGAAAAACGTGCAGAGAGTCAGATGCAACCACTAAAACCAGTATAATAATCCCCGTATGCATTATCTTAGCTCAGGATGTAATATAGATCACAGAAGAATTAGGTGAAAATTTGCTGAACTATGAATTAACTATACAGATTTACTACCCTAATGGAAGCAAATGTTTGTGAGTGTTTAGGCATATTCTTACATACAGTTCTAATATTAACCCCAATCCTCCTCCCTAAGAGACTAGTAAAACACTTGGCCAAACATGGCTAATGGCAATTTCAATCATTTTGGTTTCTCTTGGAGGTTCTGAGTCTCTTGTTTTTATCTGTGGTGAAATATTCTGATCTGCTTTGAGATATTCTCTTCCTTCCAAGCAAGGTAGGGGATTCGCCTCACTCCTGTGAAAGCAGTGTCTTCATCAATTTTATTTCTACGTTCCTAGCTTGTACTACCTGTTTATAATTGGCTACTGAATGGATTAATTTAATGTCAGAACATTCAATGTGCCTGTTGCCTTTTACCTGTTGAAGTGTTTCAGCTGAAGCAATGGTGAAAATTAGGTAGGTCTTCCTGGCTTTTTGCCTAGAAGAGAACAATTTTCAAATTGAATTCACTTGAAAAAAAGAATCTTATCTGCACAGAAGTTATCAACTGCTACTATACTTCCAATGATATAGGATCAAAAAGTCTCAGTGGTTGCAGTGGGCTGGGCTTTGCTGTTTAACCATTTCATTCCCAACACATGTGGCTTCTATATGTTCATTAATGCTGACTAACCCCAAGCTTCTCAGTCGTGTTAAGGAAAGTTTTAATGTTTTGAGCTAAGTGCAATTTATTTCAAGTCTTTGCTTACTTGAAGTCTTTAATTCACTCAAAATGTATTCAGTGTATACGATGTGCCAGGCACTAAATCCTGGAGATACAGACCAGTAAGAAAGAAATTACAGGCTAATGCGGGAGATGGGGAAGAAAACCAATTAAACACAGGATGGTAAGTGTTGTAACTGAGATCATTATGGGACTTAACCCAGACTGGACAGTTCCCTAAAGAGTATTGCTTTTTTGTTTTGTTTCTACCATCTTAATAATTTTTTGGCAGTTTTTTTTATTGAAGTATAATTAACATACAATAGTATATTAGTTTCAGGTGTATAATATATTATTGATTCAGCAATTCTAAACAGTTTAAAAATACAATTCAGTAGCGTTAAGTATATTCACATGAAAGAACATTGTTTCAAGAAAAGGATAAGAGGCATTATATGATACTTTTTTGGATATCCATGGAAGCACACACTGGGTAACATGGGCATATTTGCTTTGAGTGATGCTGTCTCCCCGACTTAGGTGTTTTGTGCCCCTCCCCACCCCACCCCCCAGCATTTTGTGCTATTAAAAATAACTATTCTAATATAGTCAAAGAGATTTATTTACTATTCTCCAAATGCCTTTAACACTCCCACTTCTATGTCTTTGGTCATACCTTTTCCCTTTTCTGAAATGCCCTCCCCTTCTTTAATACACATCCACAGCTTTGCTCTACCTGCCCCTCAAGGCCCAAGGAAAGCTCCACCTGAAATCTGCTTTCTTCCATGCTCACATAACCTACTTCAAGGAACTTTACTCCTACCTGACAACCATACCAAATTATTTAGAACTTAGCATATGTTATCTTGGAATGTTATTCTGATATTAATATACAAATCTTATCTCACCGAGTTACAAATATCTCAAGGGAAGAGACTATGTTTTCACAATAAGTTACATGTGCTTAGAACCTTAAGCAGGCATTTAAAATTGAATAATGTAGTATGTGCAAGGCATGTATTCAACCTGAGGACATGACATGGTTCCCAACCTGGAGGACCTCACTGTCTAGTGCATTCATTTATAGTATCTCATTTCCTCTTTCAAAAAAAAAAAAATCAGCAGTTGTTAGGGAAGACATTATTATCCTAATTTTATGATTAAGGATATTTTTTTAAAGACTTTATTTATTTATTTGAGAGAGAGAATGAGAGACAGAGAGCACGAGAGGGAAGAGGGTCAGAGGGAGAAGCAGACTCCCTGCTGAGCAGGGAGCCCGATGTGGGACTCGATCCCAGGACTCCAGGATCATGACCTGAGCCGAAGGCAGTCGCTTAACCAACTGAGCCACTCAGGTGCCCTATGATTAAGGATATTGAAACTGAAGAGACTAAGTGGTCTGTTGATGGTGGAACCGAGACCACTACAATTTTTCAAAGAAAGGCAGCATGCAGAGTGGAGGGAGTATGGGCTCCTGGAGAGATAGTCCTTCGGATTCCAACTCTGCTCATTGCCATCTGAGTGGATTTGGAAAAGTTACTTCATATCTCAGAGTTGCAGTGACCTCATCCATGTAATCTGGATGATAATGCCTACTTTATAGAGTTGTTGGGAAGATTAAATGAAATCCTTATGAGTAGTACTCAGTGACTAGTAAGAACTCAGTAAATGACAGCTATTATTACCAACTACTGCAACTACAACTATCTCCACCACCACTAACCTGCCTTACTGCTCTCACAACCTTCTATGCCTGTCATGCATCCCCAGTGCCCAGCACATGGTAGGTATTCATTAACAGTGTGGTTCTTGCTATCTGCACACTTACACACAAGCGGAGCTGATACCCCAGCAGTACATTCAGCACAAGTACCAGTTCTTTACAGCTGGTGTCCATTCTGACTGGGCCACTGTCCATTTTGGCTGGTTGGTGTCTTTACTATTTTAGTTGTGAAATATTTTGCAAAGCACTCCAGTCCGTAAGTAGGGTGCGACATTGTTTGATTCATTTTACCCAGTGTAGGTAACCACTTAAAACCAGTGGCTCTTTCTCCATCAGCCAACACCTACCACAAAGAAGTATCTCACTCAAAGAATTATTAAGCTAACACGGTTTTGAAGACTGTTCACAATAGTTGGCACCTTACCCATTTAGAGTCAACCTTGCATAGAGATTCTCTGTAAATACTACACCAGGCAGCCGGATATTAGGGAAATGCCTTGAAGTCGGGTTTAATCAACCACCAGCCATGGAATTGATTTTTCACTCTGGCTCAAGAATTTCTATTTGGCTATATTTCTGACAGGTCAAATGTTTCCTACATGTCATTTAATTTAATTTAATTTATGATCCTTGCTCAATAATCATGACTCCAGGCTAACAGATGCTTTGAAAAGAATCACAGTGTAGCAAGTGGGCCTTTCAGACATGTCAGCTAGAGCTGCTTTTCAGGTCTCAGGGCATTTTCCACTCTACCCTTGGCCTTATTACTACCAGAAGAGGTGGGCAGAAGAGGAACCTCATTAAACATCTGGAGGCTATGAAGACATAAAGCCACTGAGCCAGATGGGACCATCACTTGTGTTAACATTGCTCTTTTGAGTCAGGCCATGTGTGCCAATGGCGCAAGTGTAAATGCACACAGAGGCTTTTTAAGCAGCTTCTGCCTCAGGTGTCAGTGATCAGGTTCCTGGCAATAGCAGCTTCTCTGACTCTCATTGCAGCATTTTTCTGACAAAGGAAGTATTGTCAAAATCCAAGCTGGGAGCATGTGCTGCTTTGGGGAGCAGTAACAGAGATTAAGGAGCATGAAATGCAAGTATGCACTTGTAATGAAATTGCCCTTACTTACTGCCTGGTTAGTACTCATGATTGCCATGGTATGCCTCTGTGATCAGTCTCAGCATAATGAAAAATTGCAGCAAACCTTAGCTTTTCAGATGGTTTATATCAGGAGTAGATAGAAGTGTTTTCAAGGCTGAGGGGGTAATGAAGAGGAATCCATGATGCAGAGAATAGCAATTGATGCTTATTCATGGATATAGGAGGGGTTCTCTGGGTGAGAGATATATTAGCTGGAGGACTTCCTACACACAGGTCTTAGTGATTTAATGCCTCTGCCTAAATGTCAACATCAGACTGTGTTTCTGACTATCACATCATCCTAAGAGATTGCATCATTGTCTTTGAGAACTAAGATAGCTTTACTGCAGGTGGGAGTCGAGAAAGGTACACCTTTTCTGGAATAGAATTTAACTGCAGAGAGAGAGGGAGAGAGACTCTGTGAAACAGGGGATCCACTTGTAGGTATTTATGTTAAGGAAATTCTCATGTGTGTTGCAAAGATTTAATTATAAAGCTGTTCATTGCAAGACTTTCTATTTTTTAAGAGAAAAAGCATAAACTGCCCAGATGTCTAGCAATAAGAAATTGGTTACATAAATCATGGCACGTCTATAAAATGGAATAGCATATAGCAAAAGAAATACATGTACAGAAAATTTAAGGACAGGAAAAATGTTTACAATATATTAAAAATATATGTACATATACAGTAGACGATAAGAATATATATACAATGTGAACACTGATTTTTGAGGGGTAGTAGGTTTTGGTTACTTGTTTTATTCTTTTTTGCTTAACGGTATAAGAAAATGCATTACTTTTATGATAAGAACTGTTTTTTTTTTTGCTTCTTTACACAACAAAGAGAAACATTATAACTACAAAAATAGGTGTGTGAGTCAGTTGTGAACATACCTAATTATAGACCATTAGATAAATACTTATCATGTTCATATGTGGTATAGTTTTAAATTTTAATTTTATTTGATCATAATTTTATTTGAGGTCACTATTTTTCTTAGGCTGTACACAAATAAAAATTTGTCAGAGCCACACAAGAATGCTGTCCATTTGGGGGGTTCTTTATCATCATTTGTACTCCTACCAGATGGATAACTCAACACGTCCCCAACATACCCCTATTTTCCCATCTTGCATGCTGTTTCATCCCACTGGAATACCTTCTCTCATCCATCCTTGGAAACCCTACCCATTCATCAAGGTCCACCTCAAACCCTACTTTGCGAGGTTTGCTCTAATGCTCCTCTTTCAGGAATATATTCTAGTTCTTCATCTTTGTAAGCTTTTAACATTTCACCTTATGGATTGTGTACCTATCTTATACTCACTAATAGATTGTATGCTTGTGGAGGATAGAGTCTTGACTTATTTTTGTATGCTCTAAAAGTGGGAGGCATTGACAAAATAGTTACTTAAATGTTCACCGAATATATAAATGAATCAACCCTGTTTTCAGAATATAGAGATACACCTAAGTCCGATTATTTGCTTGAAAGTCTGACCAATCTAGCATTGATCGGAATGTGAAACCAAAATGAAAGGTAGATTCCTGTGATTTAAAAAAAATATCCTCATGTTTAATTAGCACTCACTTTTTGAAACAGGTCCTAAGATAATATATAACTCAATGAGTATTTATGTAAAACAGACACTGCAAGAGAGAAACTCTGGAGTATTATAAAAACCACAGCTTATAATCCTTTCCAGGAGACTCTTATCCCTAGGGACTCACAAAGGCAAGGGTGAGGAATATGGTAGCTGGAAATGACAGTCTTCTGACACTCACTGCTGAACCATTTTTCCACTCCCCCAAGGTGATATTGTTAAGGTCTGCTCTGAGAGCTTCAATGACATCTTGGGTTGAAAGCACTTTGCAAGCCATAAAGGGCAAGGCAAATGTTAGTCATAATTATTACAATTCAGAGAAATCTTTTGCAAAGTGCTTGTGGCATGAACCTTCCCATTTGAGGTGAGTGTGCATGCCTGAGTTGGTTCTGCCCTGGTAGTTTTCCTTTGGTTTTCAAGAACTTACTTTAGGGATTTGCCCTCTGTGGAAAATGACTTGTTTTATAAATGTCAATGATTCAAAAACATTTCTAAGGGAGATTCTCACCACATACAAATCAGAGGCTCAGCCAGCATACTCCAGTATTTGAAGCCAACACTCAAGTCCACCTCTACATTAGGACTTTCACTCTGACTTATATTTCAAGAGTACTTCCAAAGGATGAGCTGACACCTTTCACAAAGACCTCATTTGCTTCTCAGAATAAAGAAGACTCTAATTAGAGCCTGCAATTAGCAAACTTTTTAGTAGCTATGTTTGCATTTGTTCATACTATTGTTCATAGAATGGATTCAAATGTGGTTCCATCTGTAGACAGCTCATAAATAGTTGGTTCTAAGTTTAGCTTTAATCCCTTGGGGGGATGAGTTCACAATGTGACTTCCTACTTTGATAGAGAAAAAAGCATAAGCAAATCCTCTAAGACTTAGAGAAAAGCACTTTCTATTTTGTGAGCTTTCTTAAAAATTCTACAAGTGTGATTAAGCTGTCTGCTTCCCAGCATGATGCCACGAAGGAAAAGGCAGAGGTGAAAGAACTTGAAAACCCCTCCAAAGTGTAAATCAGAGGAAAGGGAAGGCAATGAACGAGATTTTTACAACTGTCAGAGTCTGCAGAAACAAAAAAGAAGGTCAGAGTATTTTAAAAACAACAAAATCTAAAGCAAATTCAGTCATTTGGACATGCATTCAGCTTGTCCAGCCTGGGAAATGATGACTATAGAATATTAGAGCCATAAGATACTAATACTCTGCCCTTCTACTCTCTTTCTGCCTGTTCCACACATACTTACAACCAGTATTGCAGACTTCTGCTTTGGAGTGTTACCAGAAAACACAAAATCCCCCATGTTTTAAAAGACGAGGCTGTCCAAACCTTTGACTACCACCCACCATGAGAAGGTCTAATGATCAGTGAGATCAGAGACAGACTAAATCCAGGCCGACAGACGCATCAAGTCTCCTGTTCAAGAGACAGCGTAGAAAGTAGTCATGGCTGCTTCACACTCTGCCTGTTTCAAAACTCACATCGTTGCCTTGCTGCCACTTGGATCTAGAGTACTAACTGAATCGTTGCTAATCCTTTGCAGTGTAGCTCTAGCTCAGCTAAATCTTTTCATTGTGTACCTCAAGTGGTTTTAGGTGAATGGTATTGAAATAACAGTGAATTCCAAGAAGATAGCAGGAGGGGAAGAATGAAGGGGGGGAAATCAGAGGGGGAGATGAACCATGAGAGACGATGGACTCTGAAAAACAAACTGAAGGTTCTAGAGGGGAGGGGGTGGGGGGATGGGTTAGCCTGGTGATGGGTATTAAAGAGGGCACGTTCTGTGTGGAGCACTGGGTGTTATGCACAAACAACGAATCATGGAACACTACATCACAAACTAATGATGTAATGTATGGTGATTAACATAACAATAAAAAAATTTAAAGAAAATACACAAGGAATGACAACACTTTGATCATTATTAAGACAAGGTGATGGGTACATGGAAGTTCATTGTATTATTTCTAGCTGCTTTCAAGTATGTTTGAAATTTTTCCATATTACAAAAATTCAGAATTTAAAAAAAAAGTAGAAAGCACAACCTTGCCTTTTTGTTAGTATTAAGGGAAAAGTGTTTAATCTATTATCATTAATATGACATTGCCTATAGATTTTCATAGATGACATCTATCATTATTGAGGGAGATTTCATCTGTAACAAGTCTGAAAGTGGAATTCTGTCAAATGCTTTCCCTACATCTTGTAGAAGGATCATACAGTCTTTCTCCTTTATTCTGATAATATGGTAAATTACACTGATTGATTTTCAAATGTTAAACCAACTTTGCATTCCTGGAATAAGCCTCACTTATTCATGATATGTTATCTTTTTCATATTTTGCTGAATATTTGCTCTAATATTTTGTTAAGGTTTTGAATATATGTTAATGAAGCCTATTAATCTTTAATAGTTTTGGTTTTTGAAGGAGAGTAATGCCAAATTGAATGAATAATTCATTTCACTGAGTGAATAACGAATTGGGAAGTGTTCCCTCCTCTCATACTTTAAGAAAGTAATTGTAGGATTATGTTATTTCTTAAATAAATGTTGACAGCATTCAAAAAAGAGAAAAAAAAAGAAATAACAGTGAATTCCACATAGGGTAACTACATACCTTGCCTTCCAAACCAGGACATTTTTGAGAGTTAAAGTCTTGCCGGTAATAATTGCTCCAGGAAAACAGGCGTTACACTAAAACTGTCCAAACAATTTCCCTTTTGTTTTCTTTCTCTCACTTTCTTTCTTTTTCCCCATTAAAGGGAAAAAAATTATGAGACTTTGAAACGAACTAAAAACATTACTATCTTTGATGAAAAACTAGGTGTCTACCTACAGATTAGCTGATTTTATGGGGTCCCCACAACTTCCAGTCTTGAAACTATTGTGTATCTCTGTGGGCTATATGTAACTGATAGCAATGGAAATTATTCTTATCCATTGTGATACAAATTAAAAGGTGGAAATAAAATTGATTTCCTCCCCTCTCCTTTTATAAGCCAATTTTACAACTGTTTATAAATTCATTTTAGCATTACTTATTGTTAGTATACCTGTGTTACTCTGAACTGACCTTTGAACTGGTTGTAACTTCTCACTAGGTCCCTCATTAATTAATAAATTAACTAGAATTTTTTACATGAGTTTGACATGTGTTGACATTTATAGGATTTTACCCTTTAAAGATATTCCTTAATATTCAAATTTTATTTCTTCTTGTCCTTTTTCCCTTAGATTATCAGAGGCCAACAAATTCTCCATTTTACTATAATAGTCCCTTTGTGGCTAAAGAGATCACTATCTTCTGAGATCACTCATTCATTCATTTATTCATTTAATATGTCTTGAGCATTCATTAGTTTCCAGGCATTGATGCAATGATATATAGAGAGGAGATTAAAAGCAAGCAAGAGTGGAAGCAGGGAGACCACACAGGAATCTATTGTAACAGTCTCAGTGGTAGATGAGGGAGTATGAGCTATGATTAATGTACACTGACTATAAATAGAGGAACACCTGATAGGATTTACTGATGGAATGGATGAGAGATATAAAGGAAAGAGGGAAGCCAAGGAAGTCCCTAGGCTTTGGCATGATTAATGGAGTAAGTAGTGGTGCCATTTTCTGGAAATTGGAAAGACTGGGGATGGGGGTTGAAATGAAACATTCATTCCACCAATTGCTGAGAGTCTTGACAACTGATGGCTTGTTTTATCAGTTGCAGCCGAGTTCCCCATCAGTGATTGACCTCAGCCGACCAAGGCCACACCCACTTCTTTATCCAATGACCAGTTGATATGGGGATAAGTCTTAACCCCATTAGCCCAGTTTGATATAATTCATAGCAGGCTTCGCAGCTCTGGGGTTCCCTCTGGGATAACCTGAGACCTTTGTTATGATGACAACTTCTCCCTCTGACTAATCTCGATTTCCCACAGGCATTGATCCTAGGGTAATAAAATTCTTGCCTGCAAATCTCCATCTCAGAGACTGCTTCCCAGCAACCAACCTACAACAGGAAGCTAGAGTTCATAAACAGGAGTTCTCCCATGCCTCATCTTCCACATTCCTATAAAAGGTTATCTAAAGTAGAGATTTGATGGTGGACCCCCGCCCAGCTTATCCTCCCCTCCAAGCACTCCTCCCTCCATCCCCCCAAAAAATCAGTGTCTCTCTAATGCTCATTACCACGTTCCTTCAAGATTTCTCATACTCTGGCCACCATTCTTCTTGCTTCATCTTGTTGTAATCTCCCACCACAATCTATGTTTTTCATTACACCTATTCACTGTTTCCCGGAACATGTATGTTTTCACAACTCTGTCCTTCTATCAAAGTGCCTGGTAACTCTTCATTCACATTCTTCTCTCAGTGGTAAAACTATCCATACTACAAAACCTAGTTGAAAACCATACTTCAAAGTCTATCAATCTTTCATGAAATCTTCTCCAATTTCCTCCAAGAAAACATGTCTCCTTTCTCTGTTTCCATAGCACTCTGTGCTATTTTTGTTGTTTATGTATCTGTTTTGCCAGTTATGCCATGAGCTTCCAAGAGGCAGAGAATGTGTGTCCAGCACAGTGTCAAGAGCTTAGGAGGATTAAGACGCTCTCCTCTTGATCTTCACATGAACCCCCTTAAGTCACCCAATCTTTATCCTTCTGTTTCTCACAGACATAAAGTGAATGTCCTTTGTTCTCGATTTGGTCTTTGGCCTTCACTAGCTTCATCTTTCCCTACTCTGAAGGAGGCAGGAGAATGCCAAAGTGGACATCATGCATGTTCTCCTCTTCTTTACCCTGACCTTTAAAGCCTAGATCTAGCTCTGAGAAGCTCCAGTAATTCTATTCCTTTCTCTTGGTCCACCCTGGTGCCTTTTTATTTCTCAGCAAAACCACACCTAGCCCCAAACATTGCTAGCTGAAATGTAATTTTAAAACATAAGTATGTTGAAGAGATGTACTTGAGTCTCTTCTGCCTATTTCTTCCCCACCCCGCCATATCTCCAAGAATATATACCCCTTTTGGGTCTTGTAAATGTTTGATTCCTTAATTCCTAATTTGGTGACACTTGTAAAAAGATGAAGTATTCAATGTCATCTTTCTCTACATCTCGGTTCACTCTTTTTCATTTATAGAGGATCCTCTCTGCCTTGACTCCTTCGTCAGGCCGTGTGATACCATCTTTATCTATATCTTCCAAAGAAACCTGGAGCAAATATAGAAGACTAAATATGTGGTCAACTCTGGGGCTCAAAAAATGTTTATTTATGAGAGGAGCAGTGGAAGGAAGGGAGGAATGAAGGAAGGGAGAAAAGAAAGGGTAGTCTAACTCAAAGATCCATTTCCGCTGCCCCCAAGGCCTCTAGAAGGTGTAAGAACATCCTGTGCATACATAATAGAGTTGCTCAATAAGGGTAACAGCAATATTCTGAGGAAAATGCAAAGGAATGAATATAAGAAGTTTGTATTTTCAGATATTCATTCATACAACTGCAATACCAAGTCATATTTAAAAAGTGTCCCCAGGAAAAAAATTACGTTTTCTCAGAAAGATTTATCTTAAGGTGATCAGGTTACTTTAGACTTTCTTAAAATTCTGAATCCATGAAAGTTTGATTATGATGGTAGAATTATGTGCTTCGTTTGCTAAGACCCAAGTCTATTGAACTTAAGGTTAAATAGAAAATTAGTTCCTCATAATTTTCTTACCCTTTAAAAATATACAATGTTTCCATGCCCTTTTGATGAAAAGTGTCAGTGGCATCAATATTAAGGGGAAAATACCCAATAAAGCTCAGTAAGATTTAAAATCCACTAGTTCAGAACTCACGATAATTTTGACAATGGCTAAGTTGATGTTTTCTTTCCATTCCCTATGATAAAGTATTTTGAACCTGTTATATGCTCAAATAGATATGCAGGGGAAATAGTTCACTCATTAAGGGAAGAAACTTGTAAAGTATTTTGGTCATCTCTCTCCACTGGCAAACAATATCATAATTATTCCTAACTTGCTCAATGAATAAAGTTGGATGGAGACCTTTATATTGTTTTGTGTGGCTAATTTAGATTCTGAGTAGTGTGGTGGAGTGGAAAGGCTCCCATAAATACTATCTATGTGAGATGAGACAACAGGTCTCGCTTTGGCATCTCTGCCCTCCGTGCTATCCTGGGTTGCTGTGATGAGCAGAAGAGCTGCTCTCTGTGAAATTTGCCCCTCCACCCTCACCAGACCCTTCTGGAAAAGAAGGGACTGACTTGATTGATCTTGTTATCTTCAGCATCTGTCACATAGTAAGCACTAAACATGTGAGCCATGGCCAGGTAACTAAATATGCCATAGACCCGCATTTTCTTGTCAAAGAGTCTTCTTTTTTTTCTATTTTCCAGTCCTGCATTCTCCCTCTGCCTCCCCACCCAAGTCTAAATGTATCTTGTGTTCAGCACAGTTCCATGGTCTGAACACAAAGCAGTTGCTTACTATGGGCAAAGGACTTCATTGCTAGCAGGTGTCTGTGAATAACCTTAAGAAATATTTCTTTTCCCAAAAGTATTTTTCTCTCTAATGCAATTTTAAAGAAATGGAAGTTTTTACGGGGAAACTACCCCCCCGCCACCACATCCATATGTGGCAGTTGCTAGATAACCAGATCCACGCCCACAAGACTGTCTACACTGTCTGCTGTTGCCCAGCCCTCAGTGGTCCCCTTAGAAACCACCACTGCTGCAGCGAGTCAGGGCGGCAGGGGGAGCAGAGCTGGACAGTAAGTCATGTCGGGAAAGGGCCCACTCTCTGGTTCATCTCTACCTACTCTCACCTGTGTCTCCACAGAAAGTTCACTCATCTCAACCCTCTGTGCTTTATGCTCACCCTGTTCCCTGATGCCCACTGAGGCCCCAGTGTAATGCCAGACACTGTACAGATCAAGAAAACCTGCTCCTTTGAAGAGATGCTCTGAGAAGGAGTTCTCATCTACCTGTCTTCCTCAATTTTCAAGTTAATAGCCATGACAGACTTCAGGCTGAGGACTATTTTCTGATAGGCCCCCACCCTTCTCTGTTCTTGGAGTATTTTGCCTACAGTGGGCAAATGTGTAGTGGTTCAAAACACATTTAAAAATGTGATCACATGGGGCGCCTGGGTGGCTCAGTCGGTTAGGTGTCCAACTCTTCAGTCAGGCTCAGGTTGTGATCTCAGAGTCTTGGGATCAAGCCCTGCATCAGGCTCCACACTCAGTGGGCAATCTACTGGAGATTTTTCTCTCTCTCTCTCTCTCTGCCCCCCCTCAAATAAATAGGTAAATCTTAAAAAAAAAAAAAAAGTGATCACGTGTAGTCCAATTCTCTTGCTTTGGAGGGTAAGGGGATCCAGGGTCATGTCTTTCCATTTTTCAGCCCAGAATTGAAGATGAGGAAAAATGAGGACTTACAGACAGGTCTGAACATTACGGAGAATCTATAAATATTGACAGGCAAGGGAGAGAGGTTTTGCCAACCTCAACTAATACCTGCTAATAATACTGCAGAGCAATTTGCCACCAGCCTGGGAACTCTGGCCGTCCATCCCCCAGGAGAATGTCAGAGGCCCCTCCCAGCAGCGCTTGAAGAAACAGCACTGAGTTGCAGGTTTCTGGGAAAGGATAAAGTGCATGGAGGGTCAGAGCACCAGAGATTTCCTAACAATTAAACCTGCTTCTATTTTCCTTGGTGCTCCATGTGACTACATTTTTTTTTAATTTTATTTCTTTGTTTTTTTTATTTTATTTTATCATGTTATGTTAATCACCATACATCATTAGTTTTTGATGTAGTGTTCCATGATTCATTGTTTGTGTATAACACCCAGTGCTCCATTCAGTACGTGCCCTCTTTAATACCCATCACCAGGCTAACCCATCCCCCCCACCCCCTCCCCTCTAGAACCCTCAGTTTGTTTCTCAGAGTCCATAGTCTTTCATGGTTCCTCTCCCCCTCTGATTCCCCCCCACCTTATTTTTCCCTTCCTGCTAACTGCTTCTTCTTTTTTTTTTAACATATAATGTATTATTTGTTTCAGAGGTACAGGTCTATGATTCAACAGTCTTACACAATTCACAGCGCTCACCATAGCACACACCCTCCCCAATGTCCATCTCCCAGCCACCCCATCCCTCCCATCCCTCACCACTCCAGCAACCCTCACCTTGTTTCCTGAGATTAAGAATTCCTCATATCAGTGACATCATATGATACATGTCTTTCTCTGATTCATTTATTTCGCTCAGCATAATACCCTCGGGGTAAATACCCAGTAGTGCAATTGCTGGGTTGTATGGTAGCTCTATTTTCAACTTTTTGAGGAACCTCCATACTGTTTTCCAGAGTGGCTGCACCAGCTTGCATTCCCACCAACAGTGTAGGAGGGCTCCCCTTTCTCCACATCACTGCTAACATCTGTCGTTTCCTGACTTCTTAATTTTAGCCATTCTGACTGGTGTGAGGTGGTATCTCATTGAGGTTTTGATTTGGATTTCCCTGATGCCGAGCGATGTTGAGCACTTTTTCATGTGTCTGTTGGCCATTTGGATGTCTTCTTTGGAAAAATGTCTGTTCATGTCTTCTGCCCATTTCTTGATTGGATTATTTGTTCTTTGGGTGTTGAGTTTGATAAGTTCTTTATAGATTTTGGATACTAGCCCTTTATCTGATATGTCATTTGCAAATATCTTCTCCCATTCTCTCGGTTGTCTTTTGGTTTTGTGGACTGTTTCCTTTGCTGTGCAAAAGCTTTTTATCTTGATGAAGTCCCAATAGTTCATTTTTGCCCTTGCTTCCCTTGCCTTTGGTGATATTTCTAGGAAGAAGTTGCTGTGGCTGAGGTCGAAGAGGTTGCTGCCTGTGTTCTCCTTTAGGATTTTGATGGACTCCTGTCTCACATTTAGGTCTTTCAACCATTTTGAGTCTACTTTTGTGTGTGGTGTAAGGAAATGGTCCAGTTTCATCCTTTTGCATGTGACTACATTTTTTAATGTGTTTTGACCCACTACACATTTGCCTATAGGCAAAATACTCAGAGAACAGAGAAGCGTGGGGGCCATGACAGATTTCAGGCTGAGGACTATTTTCTGACAGGTTGTAGATTTGTGTTAGAAACATAGCAACCTCCAGTTATCTTGCATGGCTCTTTGAGACTGTGGTCATACGTTCCCTAGACCACACGAATGCATGCAAAACACATTGACTGAGGGATCATATAATTTTTAGTCTGTTTCACAAGTCTTTCCAAGATGTTTATGCCAGAACTAGAAGAATCCAATGAAACAGGACTTTGGAAATGGCTAGCTGGTTGGAGGGAGGATTAGCAGATCACAAGGGCTTAGGTGAGGTTGTCCATGTTTCCTATTAAATTGCCTAGTAGACTTTTTCTTATGTTGAGAGAGAGTAGAGAAAGATAAATCAGAATGTAATAAACATGTGCTGAGCTACAGCTCTGAGGTTATTTATATACTGCCCAAGGCAAGGTTCAAAATCCCCTGTTTGAGTGTGGCTAGAACAGGACTTATATCTGAATCTCAGGATACATTTTATCTGGTCCTTTTACCTGTGACTCCATATCAAAAGTTCTCTCCTGATGCAGGGGAAAATACTCTCTATATTGCCAGTCTTATTTTTTTCTAGTATGTAAACATTATTCTACCTGGTATATCAGCAAATCGATGACCCAAATATTAATTGAGCTTATCCCAATTGTGTGTGAATCACAGGGCCAAGCTCTGTGAGGAAAGAAAAGAGTTTTGTAAGGCACAGTCTTTTCTTTCAGGCAGATGGTCACAAGCTAATAATAATAGGTACCATTTATTGTAATCTGCTGTGAACCTGACATTTCACATTCATTATCTCATTTAATCATTTAATCTTCCCAGGAGTATGTTTGTGTGTGTGTGTGTGTGTGTGTGTGTGTGTGTGTGTGTGTGTGTGTGATTTATGGTATTTTATTTGATTAAAAAATCACAGGCAACATTTCTGATCTTGCTAAAATATATTCATGCAGCATGAATCCCATATTTAAAAATTAAATTACTAAAATAAGTACAATTACAATTGTGAGTAAAAATGTGGGTAGCTTACAGCATAACAGGGCCAGTCTCTTCTTCATTTGACAGCTGTAAAAACGGAGACTCAGAACACTTAAGTAAAATAAAAGAATCCCCCATTGAAACCTAGGACTTCCTTGCGTCTAAATTTGAGTGTTTTCTTTTATCCTTCATTGCTTCCTTGTTCTTATTTGGGATACAACATAAATTCTTGAGAAGTTCAATCAAAATAGAATATGTAACATTATATCAAATCAATTAAGGACATGCTACAGGTAAGACAGAAAATTAATTCCGAAATGTTTAGGTCAGATGATGCTGTCTCTTTTGAGAGGGAGCCTTGTACGCTTGAACTGAGCCTTGAAGGTGGGGTAAAATTCGGATACTTGGAAAGCAGTGGTGGAGGCCAAATATTTTTCAGGTTTCCCTTTCTGGTTTTTTTTTAAGTAATATAATATTTGATGTCTTTTATGCATAATAAAGTGTCTGTGAGTGGAATGAGATGTCTGGGATTTGCTTATAGTACTCAAGCAAAGACAAACAAATCAATCAATAAGCTTGGGGATAGAGCAAACAATGTTGGCAAAATGTTATTAGAGATTGAAGTTAGGCAGTGGATAACTGGGAGATCATTGCTCTAGCCTCTCTCCCTCTGTGAATGTTTGAAAAGCCCCACGTGAAAACCTTCGCAATGAAAGCATAATGGCTTCACCATTTGTGCAACCGAAGCAGTCCATTTTAAGGATCTGTGATAACAAACCCACCCTGAACTCTTTTAACAGATCAGTCCTTTTCAAATGATAACCACCAGGGGTGCCTGGGTGACTCAGTCAGTTGAGCATCCGACTCTTGATTTCTGCTCAGGTCATGATCTCAGCGTCGTGAGATCGAGCCCCGCATCATGGAACATGCTTAAGGTTCTCTCTCTCTCCCTTTCCCTCTGCCCCTCCCCCTCCAACTCACTCTCTCTCAAATAAATAAATAAATAAATCTTTAAAAAATAAAACAAAACAAAATAAAATAAAATGTAACTATCAGCCATGAGAAAACAGGAATATCCTTATGAAATAATGTAAAGTTTAACTATGGCATGATGATTTGAGTGAAATAAACCTGAGAAGGAAGACAGAATTCAGATACTAAAAGATTGATTGCATTGCTCAAAAGCATAATTCTTGATTTAGAGGCAGAGGCAGATGATATTGACTGAGACATAAGTCTCAATTAGTCCCCTATTTAGCTGCCCTCCTCCTCTACTGCCTTATTTCTTCTGTGCCAAGTGAGTTGCTTATCCTATTTCACCACCTCATTTGAGAACATTATCCTTATTTCAGTTTTAAGAAAATTATTTTTATTTCCATTCATAATGAAGCATTTCACAGTGTTAGGACCACTATTACTTTCCTGCTTACTTTATTCCTCTTTAATTGGAAGTTTCAAATAGTTTACTCTTTTGTTAGTGTCTTGGCTGGACCCATACACCATCAGATACTTCTTTTGCCTCTCCTGGAACTGGACTGCCAAAGGGAATTGTATCAGAACTGGCCTCTGTGGGAAGGTTTTCAGTTAGTTCATTATCCCAACATTTTACAAAGCAGAATCTGTGAAAATTCATAGGCCAAATAGTATCAGCTCACCTGTGTAGAGAGGAAGGTTATTAAATTCATTGATAAACATACACTTGGGTGAAAAGAATGCTCTAGAGTTTTAGGATTTAACAGTAGTTCAGGGGACACCTGGGTGGCTCAGTCAGTTAAGCGTCTGACCTTAGCTCAGGTCATGGTCTCAGGGTCCTGGAATCGAGTCCCGCATTGGGCTCCCTGCTCAGTGGGGAGTCTGGTTTCTGCCACTCACACTTCTCCTCCCCCTCCCCCTGCTCATAGTCTCTCTCTCTCTCTCTGTCTCTCAAGTAAATAAATAAAATCTTAAAAAAAAAATCCAAACAATAATTCATTATTTTGACATGATATCATGTGCCCAAATGCTACAACTCAGTTTAGGAACAGCAACTCATTTTGCCTAATTCATTCTGTGAACTATGAAGTTAATTAGTCGGGTTTATTTAGCTATAAAAAACAGAATCTCTCCCAAGTTACCTCAAGGACAAGGCATCTATATAAGGGATGCATGTGATTTGAAATTGAAACTAAAATGGTATCAGGCTTGGGCCTGGCCTCTCCCTCATGGCATTTCGGTTTCTCTCTATGCGTTTGTTGTTCCACATGCCTCTCTGCCAGAAAGCTTTTTCTGGCCATGTTGTCAGCATCAAGATACAAAATTAGTAATAGCTAATCCTTATTGAGCATATTCTCTGTGTCAGGCACTGTTCTAAGGATTGCACAGGCATTAACTTTTTTGATCCTTGCCAGAACTGCCACTGAGCTTTGACTTGTACATGAATTGGTCTTATGGTAATCCAGACTCAGCCACGTAGCATCTTTTCATCATTCCTTTCACTAGTAACTAGCCTAGCCTTTCCATTTCCCAGTACAGATTACAGGAAGCCAGGATCTGATTATAGAAGCTCATTTTTTGAGCCATTCTCCACAAAGTCAATCCATGGGTAGCTTTCCTCCAGTGCTCTGAACCATTCAGCTGTGAATGGTGGGCAAGGCTGTTTTGTTCAGAACCCTGGAGCAAAGCCGTGACTGACACAGCTTCCTTATGAGAAGTTGTAGAAAGGACAGATCATAATGACATCTTTTAGCACCATGAGAAGAATCAAGATTTCACATGTCTAGGAAGGTTACCTATGATCTGGGAAGATTTCTCTTGCTATTTACATGTCAATGGTGCATGTTGGGGCCCCTTCACATCAGGGCCCAGAGAGATGCATACATGTGATAACTAAATAGCCCTCAGAGAGTTTATGGCAGAGCCACCCATTATGTAGGTACAGCAAGGAGTCACATATTTAGGAATGGGGGACCACAAAAGATTGACTTCTCCCAAAAGGTGTCTCCCATTGGCTGTCACTACATCTTACAACTACCATTAGAAGAGTTCCCAAGGGAATTCTTGCAGGTAGTAAGAAAGGTCCCCACTTGCCTCTGTTTTCACCCCTCTGCCCTTCCCACTCTGCTTTGCAGCAGCACCAAATTCTCTTCACTACCCCCATGCATTGTGCTCCCTTTCCTTCAGGCAGAACCAGCCAGTCTCCCTTCTTGGGCCCCTCCTATGCTTGACTAACAGACCACTCTTCAGGTCTCAGAAGATATTGTATTTGGGAAGCCCTCTTACCTCCACAAACCTGGATCCACTAGACTGGCCAATGTCCCTTATCAAAGCTCTCAGCATACTGCCTGTATTTCAAGTGCCATGCCCACTTCTGACTTAGATCTGTGACATCAGGGGCCTTATCTTCCTGGTTATTACTATATGTGGTATGTGTTACATGCTAATAAATATTTGTTTAAATGAATCAAATGAAAATAAAGTTGTGCTATTTGCAAGGGGCAACTCATTATTATTAATCCTCAGACTCGATTTAGTTCCTCGAGTCTTTAGAAGGGCCTTAAGGTGTGGTTCATAGGTCAAATGCATTTGGCTTGTTTAGAGGAGCAGAATAGTACCTGGAAAAGTTCAAAGCAAGGAAGATAAAGCCTATGGACTGATATCCTGGGTTTATAAAATGTGAAGAAGGAGGGCACCTAAGGGTGAGGCTCGTCACCAAACAGTTCTGCCCATGTCTTAATTGCCAATAGTTCTAGTTCTCACAGGCTCATTCCAGACCTACTGTGACTACAGTAGCAACCCGTTGCTGGTCTGCTGGCCCTGCTGGTGAAAGATGCCACACGCAGGAAACCAGATAGGGGTACACGACCAGGACTGGGGCTCAGTTTACATGAAAACTTGTAAAAAGCAATCCTTGGCTGGCAGACTCCCATTACCATATTCAAGTAGATGATTAATCTGCAGAAGCAAGACATTAACTACGTGGGGGACACCCAGCTCTTAGGGACCTTTTTTCCTGTTCTCGAGCCAGGAAATGTTCATTTACTAACACATGACAGAAGAGAATGTTTTTCTAAGGAAAATATATGGGAATAATATCTCAAAGGGACTCAGTTCTTCATGAGACACAGCACATTTTGAAACACTATGAGAAACATTTGATGAAGCCTAATCATTCCTTTGTCTTAAACTCAATTTTATATCCATATTTTACAAAGCTTTTCTATGAACTACATAAGTGGTAGATTAACTCTTAAAGTTTGACATATGTTGATGATTTAATCTTTTTATTTGTCTTAACAAGAGACTACTTTGATTTGTGCAATCTGACAAGTAGTTCAAATCATATTTGAAGATGTATAATTTGGTAACCAACCAGTGATGACAGATTTGGTGCTATGTCGTTATTTCCCTTTGAAAGGCTTTTATTGATAATGTTCTTGCAGAATGTGATCAGGGGTCAGGAATAAACATGGAAAGGGACCAAGACAGAAGTATAAATGGGGGAAGAAATGAAAAGAAAGAGGGAAACTTTACTGATTTACCTCTCTCCTCCCCAAACAAGATGGTCTACTGCTCCATCCTAGTTTTCAAGGGAAACTTTCTCATCTCTCTCAGAGATGATCCTCTGCCCATAATTCTACAAATTTAAAATTTGAGGATTGGTGACAAGAATTTAGCTAGACTCCAAAAAATATATTCAGCAGTTAAAAATCAGAATGGGGAAAAATGTATTTCAAGAACTGCTTTACTAACTGACCCCCCCAAAAAATATAATTGTGCCTTTTTTATCTCATTTTATTAACGGACTAGAGAAGAAAAACAACTAAAAACCCAGAGGACAGAATTTTCATTGCATATGCATTTTAGAATGTTGCCGAAAAAATTTGGAAAAGAAAAATAAGTGAGAGAAAGATAATCAATAAAGAAAACTCTTTTAGCTCGGGAAAAGTGTTTTTGGAAAATAGACTTGAAATCCAGGTACTAGGGGATAGCTTTGTAGGTATCAGGGGAGGGTATCCTTTGAATCTATATTTTGGCAAGCGTGACTGGAGCCCCTAAGGTCTGGAATTCAGACTTTTGTTCATGCTGTCTCTTGTAAAGGTATTTAGAGAAGGCACCATTAACATTCCCCGAACCATGTTCACCCAGAAACAAGTAATTGAAGGGATTCAGAGCACTCCACCTTCTTCTCTTTAGAACTAGCAGGCAAGCGTCTGAATAGGAGGGAGGAAAGAGTCTGACTTCAGTAATGGATTCTGAGACTAGCTGAACAGCGTGGGTCTGCTGACAGCTACCCCACTCCCTGCTAGACTGCTTCTGAAAAGGACAAGAGGAGGAAAGTAGAAATACAGTTGTCTGTGCCACCGAGAGTCTGCAATTGGATCCAGCTCATGAAGAACTGCCTTAGCTATTATGCACCCTCTACTAAATGGGAGAACAAAAAATCACGTAGAAAGATGGAGGTCAGCCATATCGGATTTCAGGAGCCAAGTGGTACCATGACTCTTGGGTCACCTGGGAGAATAAGACCTGAGGAGGATATTGAGCAGAGACAATAAAAGGAAAAGTGTGTTCATTTCAACTGGAAGCTCTCTTTTATCTAAAGTTGTCACCTTTTACGTGTATTGATGCCATTTTTTTTTTCTATAGAAATTAAGGGGTCAGACAAATTTGAGTTGTTATCTAAGTCCTGCCATTTGCAGGGTGTATGACTTTGGGTAAACTACTTAAACCTCTCAGAGACTCAACTGAAAAGAGAGATACTAACATTATCTGCTTTGCAGCTGTTGTAAAAATTAAATGAGATCATTCCTGTGACATGGATAGCCCTGTATGTGGCTTTACCAGCCAGAATGGTAAAAGTCTACATACAAGTGTATGTCTCTAATAAAAATAAAAACAGACAGTGAATTAAGGGAAAAGCGTAATCATTGATGATGTTTCCAATGGCCAGAAAACAAACAGAGATTAAAACAAAAACCCTAGGACATGTTGGTGAGGTATTGTGAAAGTAATAGAAAGTGTGTCAGTTAGTCAGCAGCCATTTCTAGTCAGTCATATCCCCCACCAGTCCCCAGTGCAGGACGGTGATGTGTCGCCATGTCATTAATACATGGCAGATTCATTTTGCAGTAAGTTCATTGTGATTACTTCACTAATTCTGTTATTAATACTCAGCATTCTGCTGCTTGTGTAGCATGGCCACCTATTCATGATTTTTAAAAATTAAAGGACATATTTGTCCTAGATCCACCCAGTAGGAAGGGATATGATGGCTTCTGGAGCCGGGAGGAGAATGGGCTCCAGTGGAGGGCAAAGTGAAGAAGGAGCTGTGGGAGCTGGTTTGGGAATGAGATGCTGACTTCCCACCAGTATAAGGGATCTATCCTATCATCTCCTCACATAGGCTTCACAGGGTTCAGTCCAGAAGCAAAATCTTCCCTGTGTCCTTTAACAAAGGGAAACAAATAAAGGAATGGGTTGCAAAGGTGATGAAGAGTTGAGAAAGCAAACGGGGACTGTGATGAAAGTAGGAAGAGTAGCTCAAGAAGCCACCGCATCCCCTGAGGCTGGAGTGACGAAAGCAGGGGTGGTGTTCCCAGAGGCCAGGAGCAGGCTACCTGCAGGAGACAGAACCAGGGGAGGGGTGGCAGTTGGGACCCGAAGAGGTGCTCCTGGCAGGAGTTGGAGCCAAGAAGGGGCAACTGCTGCCAGCTGGGGAGATGCCACCCAAGGCGGTGAAATGGGAAGAAATACTCTCATTTCTCCCCTCCTCCCCCCTTCCAGCCTTCCGCCAATGCCTCCCAGGGGTCAAAACTACCTGGAAGCCAATAGCACAGGGGCCTGGGAAGAGTTCTACCCTGTGATACCGCGCACAACAGGGGAAAGAGAGAGAAGAAAACTGTGAGCAAACAGACCGGCACATCCCGTTGTAGTGAAACATTTGGTGAGGGGCGCCTGGGTGGCTCAGTCGGTTAAGCATCTGCCTTCGACTCAGGTCATGATATCAGGGTCCTGCATCGGGAGCTCCCTGCTCAGCGGGGAGTCTGCTTCTCCCTCTGCCTGCCGCTCCCCCTGTTTGTGCTCTCTCTCTCAAATAAATAGGTAAAATCTTAAAAAACAAAAACAAACATTTGATGAGACTGGCCAGCTGACTGTGAGTTAAGCTGAAAACCCTTACATGGGAAGGTCGCTGGAGAATATTGATAATGAGGTCACACTCCAGACCCCTCAGTCGAAGGAAGTTAGAAGTCACTTCTGGGCAAAGAGAAGGAGTTTCAGGGTGAGGGGACTTCATCTCTCTGCTCACTGTTCTCTATTGTTTCCTCTCGGGAAGCAGCCATATGTTAATTGGCAGTTAATCAGAATTGAAATTGATAATAACATATCAATATAATGCAGTCTAATTTGCTTATTCTGTTAACTAACAGTCCTTTGTTTTGGATTATCCATTTAAACCTTTTCTTCATCATCCGGAATAATTGAAAGTCACATCTCATTGTTCTCAGAATAATTAACTTCTTGCATTTTTGACTCAACTAATAATACAGCTTTATAATAAGAAGATGTTAAATTTGTATAGGTCTTTACAGTTTATGGCACACAATCACGTACAATATCCCACTTTGTCTTATGCCTCGACAGTCTGAAGTGAAGGGAAGTGAGCTGGCATTTATTGACTATGATGTGCCAGGCCCTGGGCCAGCAACTTTACAAAGATTAATTCAGTTAATCCTCACAAAACCCAATGAGGCAGATATTATTATCCCCATTTTACAGATGAGGTAACTCACGCGGAGAGAATGCACTGTCCCATTCAAGGTCATACAGCTAAGTTCAGGGACCTATCATGCTGAAAATGTACACACACACACACAATTCTTGTTTTATATATATATATATATGATTGGTGTGTATATTATAAATTTTACATATGCATCTATATGCACATGTAAACTTCTCTCCATAAATTTTGTGATTTTTACAAAAACCTTACTCACAATCTGTTTACTTCATAAACCTTAGTATCAGAACCATTCATTTGATGTCACATGTGCTGCTTGGGAATCAGAGATTAAAGCAAGGCCTCGGTCTGGGACAATGACACTGGCTCTAGTTAGGTAGATTCGTATGGAAGTCCTTTCTGAGCCTCATTTACCTTATATAAAATGGGGAAAACGTACATTGAGTTGAAAAATACACCAATAAGGTATATAAAAAGATGTATATAATAAATATATGTATATAATGTATATAATAAAAGTGCCTGGAAGAGTAAAGTCCAAGAAAAAGTTCTTATTAGGATCATTTAGGCACACATAGAAACATAGAGGTGTATAAATACTCCCAATTTAAGAGAATGCTGATATTATCTGGATAAAAATAATAAAAATGATAATAATACTAGTAATAAAGTCACCATAAAAAGCCAGCATTTTTAAATGTCCCTAAAGGAACACTTTGGACCCCTATCCTCCTGGTCAATCAAAGGGTCTCCAAAAGGAACCTCTTTAACAGAATTAGTTTGGGCATATGTACAGTCATCAGGTATTCTAGAAGACTTTCCAGCTCTACGAAAAGAGCTGTACTTTCTCTACAGAAGCTATTCAACGGTTAACTTGAAACTTAGGTGGGCAACTGCCACAGTGATATTGCTAAACATTTCAGAGAAAGAAACTAGAACAATATGAAATGTGGCCAGAACTGTGAGAACTCCACACACTACCTGAACACAAAAGTAAATGGAGTTTGGAGAACATGAAAATAAAAGCTGGAGGAAAAGGTGGATCGGGGTAATCGGATAGTACACAATGTGTCATTGGGGTTCTGCAGGAGACGGGAACAGGCTGGTTATTTCAAAAGAGAGAAGTTAACAAAAGAACTGTTAACTAAGTAACGGAAAATACAAAAAAGAATACTCTAAGGTATCAAGGAAGTAGCAAGTGCAGGAAGCAAGTCCGGCCCCAGAGGCTAGAGGAACAAAGTTAGAGGGTAAAGTTTATCAACTGAGTTGCCTGGAAAAAGCCCCTGTGGAAGGAATCTTCGAGAAGAAGGCAACGATCAGCGGATGCTGGGGGCGCTGCCCTTGGGGAAGGTCCCTCGGGCTCGGCCCAGACCTCTGAGGAGCAGGGCACTAGCTTACTGTGTCCACTGTCCCTGGGACGGCACAGGCAGCTGGTTTCCTTTGTGACAGGAAAATGGCAACATGAATTCAATTTCTGCCCGGAGTGAACAGCCAAGCTGAGATGAAGAAGGAGGCCAGGGAACGCTGGACTGAAAGTAAAGAGTCAAAGAAAAAAGAGGAGGGTGTCCTTCCTCCTCCTCTAGCCTCGCTGCTCCCTCCGATGCCCCTACTGACTGGGCTCAGAGGCGCCACCTGGCGACAGAGAAACAGCGTCAGCGTTGCCACCTGGAGTATTGAAGAGAGAACATCGGAAACACTGGCGCGTTCTGTCTTGTTAATCACTTACCGATTATAAGGTTGACGATAAAAATGACATTTTGGGAATATACTCCAAAGAACTGAAACCAAATGTTACTTGTACACTTATGTGCGTAGCACCATGATTCACGATAGCCAAAAGGTGGAAACGAGCCAAATGTCTATGGGCAGATGAATGGATAAACAAAATGCACAATATACACAGTGGAATATTATTCAGGCTTAAAGAGGAAGGAAATTACGATGCATGCTACAGCACAGACGAGCCTTGAGAACATTGGGCTTACTGAAATAAGCCAATCACAAAGGACAAGTAGGGCATGATCCATTTATAGGAGGTCCCTAGAGTAGTCACATTTTTAGACAGAAAGTAGAATGGTGTTTGCCAGAAGCTGGGAGGAGGAGGGGGGATAAGGAGTTATTGTTTAAGCGCACAGAGTTTCAGAGAGTTCTGTGGACGGATGGTAGTGGTGGCCACACAACAGTGTGAACGTACTTAAGTCCACTGAACTGCACGCTGAAAAAATGGTTAAGATGGAAAATGTCATATGTTTTTGTTAACATAATTAAAAATTTTTAAAAAGAATAGATAGTAAGGCAATTTATCCATGGATTTTACTGATCTTTAAAGGAGTAGTATTTTCCATAATTACAAAATACATGTGAACTTCTAAAGGGATTCACAATCTGGTGATGGAGAAACTGGATGAATGAATGAATGAATGAATGAATGAATGAATGAATGGAAAATTATATCCCCCAAACTAAAGCATTATTTGTTTCTATGTCCATCAACAGATGAATGGATAAAGAAGATGTGGTGTATATATATATACATATATATATATACACAATGGGATATTATGCAGCCATCAAAATAAAATGAAATCTTGCCATTTGCAACAATGTGGATGGAACTAGAGGGTATTATGCTAAGCGAAATAAGTCAATCAGAGAAAGACAAGTATCATATGATCTCACTGACATGAGGAATTCTTAATCTCAGGAAACAAACTGAGGGTTGCTGGAGTGGTGGGGGGTGGGAGGAATGGGGTGCCTGGATGCCTGGATGGACATTGGAGAGGGTATGTGCTATGGTGAACGCTGTGAATTGTGCAAGACTTTCAAATCACAGACTGTACCTCTGAAACAAAAAATACATTATATGTTAAAAAAAATTGCTTTTTAAAAGTTTGTATATCATTCAAGGTCAATTGTAAACTGCCCTGTTCAGCAGTCCGAAAGCTATTCCCTTCTAAGTCCTATTGTGTGATGACTTAGGACTTTCAGCATATAGGGCTTGCATCATGCTCACGAGATCTGAAGCCTATAAGTAAGGTCTACATTTTATCTGTCTCTCATGGTAGGTCATGCGATATTAGTACTCAAAAATATTCTTGAAGTTGTAGCGTCACCAAACTACAGAAACCCAAAACTGGGGGTGCACATGGAGTGATCAATAATCCAAAACGACCCATCGCTGAGGGTTTCCTGGGATGCAGGACTTTCAGTGGCAACCTGGACCATCATGGGCAAACCAGGACAGTCAGTTACCCTGGGAGTAAAATTTAGTATTCTAAAGAAAAATGGGTGCTTTTTTTTTTTTTTTTTGTAAATTCACAATATAACCCTGGCAAAATACACCTTTCAAAGACACAATAGGCGTGAACACCAGAGTAAAATAACAAGAAGCAGCTGTACATAATTCCTCATCATTCTAATCTGAAATCCTTTCTGATACATTAACAATTATAACTCTTAATTCACAATTTTATTTTCAATGTAACTATGAAATCAACACTTTTTTTTTATTATGGAGGGAAGGAAATAAATCCAGGGTAAAAGTGCTAATTAAAAATTCCTACATCTCACACTAGAACCATCACAGGTATTAAGAGTCCTGAATGTTCCAATTAAAAACATGAAGCATTTGCTCTGCAATATGCAGTTCCATCACCCCAGGCATCAATATGAAATTGAATCTGGATGGCGGGAGCTGGGGTGCTCTGATCTAATGCCATCTGCAGTAGGACCACATCCTAATGTGCTTATCACACGCTGATCTCATCTGAGCCTCTAGCAAAGGGTTGTCAAGAGATGTTAATGACCACTTTATCCTACACTTGGACTTACTCTATTGAAAGCTATTTGTGCCATCTCAGAGGGCCAGCATGACCGCCACTCCACCGTTTTGTGACACATAATAAGTCAGGAGCAAAAACACCAGGGATCCATTCGTCATTCAGCTGTTCATTCAAACACACAATTATTGAGCACCTAACTAAGGGTGACCATCATTCTGTTAAGTGCTGTGAATACAAAGAAGAATAAGACGATTTCCAAGGGGTTTACAGACCAATGGGGAAATAAAGAGTGCTGTCGAAGACCAGGGTAGAGGGCAATTGGTTTTGCTGGGGAAGTCAAGGGAAGCATTGCTGAACAGGTGACATTTGTGATGAGCTCTAGGGACGCCAGCAGTTACAAGCAGGGGAATGGAAAAGAAGGACATTGTGGTCCTGTGAGTGTAGGATACACTGTGTGTAGTATCCTCAGGCTGCTCTAACAAAGTACCTCATACAAAGTGACCTAAAAACCGAAATCTATTGTTTCACAGTTATGGAGACCAGAAGTCCGAGATCAGGGTATTGGCAAGGTTGACTCCTTCTGCAAACTATGAGGGAGAATCTGTTCCATCCCTCTCTTTTTGCTTCTGGTGATTTGCTGAAACTAATGGTGTTTCTTGGTTTATAGATGCATCACCCCAGTCAGTGCCTTCAACTTCACACGGCCCTCTCCTGATGTGCATGCAGGTGTCCCAATTTCCCCTTTATATAAGGACACCAGTCATATTAGGGGTTAGGAGCTTACCCCGCTCCAGTCTGATCTCATCTAAACACAACTAATTACATCTGCAACAACCCTACTTTCAAATAAGGTCACGTTCTGAGGTGCTAGAGATTAGGACTTCAACATAGGAATTTTGGGGAGGACACAGTTCAACCCATAACATCCTGGAAAAAGGGTTCAGAAATTAGGAGATGGAAGGAACATTTTTAAGACAGGAGTATCTATAATTTTGAAAAATGGTAGAAGAGGAGGGTGGAGGCTAGAATTTGAAGAGATTCTAGAGCCATGTTTGGGGTGAAGAAAGATGAAATATATACTCAGATGATCTGGGAAACACTGATAATTGGTAATGAGATAAAAAGATTGTGACCATAAATTAGGGGAAATGCTGCATTAAAAAAAAATTAACAAGTTTCTTTATGACAGAGCTTCTCAGAGATTGTAATATGGTAATGTGCTTTATAAAATGTACAAAGGTGAGAGTATGCAGTCTTTCCCAAACTTATTTCACTGCAGAGACTTCTTTCTTCAGTCATCTTCCAATAAAAAATAATAATTTGGGAGGTGTGGGCATAGTCTCTGCATATATTTCTTAGCTGGCTTCCTTACATCTATGAGTTCCAATTTCCTTCTCTGTAGAACTGGGGTACTCATTGCATTTTATAAGTTCAGTCCCTGTGAGGTAAAGGGAGTGCACGTGGAAGTGACTGCTTACAGGTCAACCACTATGCACATGGGGATACCTGGACACCTTTTGAACAGGAGGTAGGAGGTTTGTGAATTTGTTGGAAATAAGGCAAGAGGATAGACAGACCAATCATTTGGGGGGAAACAAAGGTCCCAGGGAAATAGAAATCCACATACTGATACCCAGCCAGCATTGAAAGTCTGAAGGAAGTATCCCTTACCCCCTGCTGCCCACGTCCTTCCCGCTATTCCTCCCTATTCCTACTCCATTTATTCATTCAACTAATATTCATCAAACCCATTACTATGTCCTAGGCTCATTGCTCAGCATTCTTCAAGGCATGCTTTTCCCAAGGGGCCTTCATAGATTAATTTCAATCTTCCCCTTCTTCTGATCTGCTTGGCACATACTGTTTGGGTCACACAGTTTGGCATTTGAATATATATTGATTTGAACTGTTTTCTCTTTGCTTCCATTTATATGGATGTGCCTCCTAAATGAGACGGTAAATCTTCCCTAAGCAATTACTAATATCCCATGGATTTCCAACCTCAAGATGTACAAAGCTAAGCACATTGAAGATACTTAAGAAGTACTCAATGCACTGAAAAAAATTTTGCATCTCAGAGAAGAGGACCTTTGCAACATCAGGTTAGCATCCCAATGTTACAAGGACACTGGTAACCAAACATGACTGTGACTTACCTGGAAACACATAAATTACATACTTTTTATGATTACCCATAATTATAATTGATAAACGATTTCTAAGTGCTCATGTATGTAAGGGAGCCACTGCATATAAGGCAAAGTTTGATCCAAAGGAGCTAAGCTGTGCCTTTAACTAGCATAGAGCTATCATAGACAATAAAAAATGACAAACAGATAATGTGAAATGAGCAGACAACACCTTCTATTTATTTATAAAAATATTCATTCAGACATTGGAGAAATCGGGAGCTGATTTATTTAGAAAAATGACTCTTTCCTCTTCGTTTTGCTATTAGGCCCATCTGAACTATTCTTAAAATTACTTCAGGAAGTTAAGATGGAAAGTTTATTTTTGCTTGAAACTTCAGTCAAGGCCAGTTATAGATAACAGAATATACTGAGCTGTTAAATTAAAGAGCACCAAAATTCTTTGGGCAATTTGCTATGAAGATAAATTGATGCTTCGAAATCTCCAGTGTTATATTATTTGATGTGTTTTGTTAATTTGTCAGGTTGACACACTGCATTGAGATTGAAAACAATTTCTTTGGGAGGACATTTCTTTTTGTCAACTTAAAAAAAAATGATTCTAGTCTATTCAAATAATACCTTGTCAATGGTTTAAGTCATAAAAATACTGAATGTGAGCATTGTGATCTGATAAGCCACCCTCAGACTTTATGAATGAGGATACAATAATAATTAAATCAAAATATGCAACCAATAAGAGTTTTCTTCAAAAATCTTGCATATCTATCAATGAATCAAAGGAGAAGAAACAAACAAACAATAAATCAAGCTCCTGGAGCATCCTTAGCGGTCTTGTTCAATCATTCCAAGATGCTCTAAACACATTCTCTTTCCAGCACTTATACCACTCCATGCCAAAAGTTGTTCCCTCTTTTATTTCCAGCTTTATTAAGGAAGGCTTAATAAATATAATTGTATATATGTGAAGTATATAATGTGATGATGTGATATACATATACATCGTGAAATGACTACCAGAAAGTTGTTCTCACTAATGATTTCCTTCCAACCAAGTTTGGCAGTGTTTTCAGTCTCTCTAGCACCTAGAACCCCACATATCTAATGCAAACATATTTTCAATTCAGGAAATGTAAAAATCTATAAGAAAAATGATAAAAACAATGCCTCTTGTGGGGATAAGGAGCATGAGCATGGCAGAAAAAACACAGACTCTAAAATCAGAAGGCTCTGATTTAGAGTCAAGGTTGACTATGTACTGTCTGTGTGAACTCACTTAACTTTCTGAGCCTCAGTTTCCCCATGAAAGGATATTAATGTCTCAGAGTTCCTAGATTCATAACAGGTTTTCCATTCTGGTTTAACAAGTGAATGAATGACTAATCTTACAGTTCCTCTTTGTCTCTCGTATTCTGCTTTAGTCTTTCTCTTTTCCTTTTCCTATTTCAACTTACTTCCTTCATACTACTTCCTACTTCCTTTCTTTCTACTCCCAAGAATGCAAGAAGTTTCCTTCCCCGTGGCTTTTCAGTTAAAAATCACTCCTCTCAGTTTCTTCGTTTGCTTCATACAACCCGTCTCCATGTTTCCTTTTCTCACACCAGCCCTCGTGCTTGGAAAAGCCTCCTGCTTCACGCTCCCAAAGCCAACCTCTTCCACTCATTCAAAACCCAACAAAAATCACCCCCTTTGCCGATGCTATGCCCTCAGTAAATAATAACTGATTAAAGCGGTAATGATGAATTCATCCTCAAAGAACATGTATTCTGAGCAATGAAATTTGGAAAGGAAAAGATAGCGAGTCACTGCAACCCACTTAGAAACAGGTGTGAATTCCCTAACCAGCCGTTAACACATTTGCACGACCATAATTACTGCACTGGCAAATAATACATTGCCATAGAAACATTGTTTCCAAATTGCATATTTATAGATTTTGTTGGTGGCATACGTTGACTATAAAGTAGTTTCCACATGTGAGCTTTGACAATGAGGGATGATAGGAACATTGATTGCGCATCTCCACAGCTGCCCCAGCTTGAAGGGTTTTAAAGGTGCAGCAGGAAATCCCCCATCTCTCTATGTCAGGTTGAGCACAACTGGCATTTCCCTCAATGCTCCCATTTAAAAGTAAAGGAACTGGCTAAATAAAGAACAGATGAATAGTAAATGTAATAAATGAATAGTCAAAATACAACCAAATCAGGATGAGTCCGACTTCACTTATAAAATGGGAACGATAAGAATATTTCTCTTGGAAGAGTTTCATTTGCTCAAGTGAGACGTAGCAAATAAAAAAAATAAATAAAAACACTTTACGAATTATAAAGTGCTATGTCAATACCAATTCCAGCTTTTATTCAACATCAGAACAGGTCATCTTCACATAGGACTGTTTTGAGGGCTTTCTTGGTCCCTCTAGAAGCACTTCGGGATATTCGCACTTTCCCATATATTTATGGACAAGGAGAGTTTGGACCCTCAAGGTTGAACTTCAGTTCCAGACCCTGTGAAGAAATAGTTCCCGCTAATAGATAAGATTTTCTCTACCTACTTCATGACTTTCTCTCACTATCTCTAACCTATGAGGAAAAAATGTCATGTGAAAACCTTTGGAAATCACATGTCTAGTTCCTGTTAGGTAAAATCAAAATGGCCAAGTAAAGTGATATAAACTCACGCCCTTGACTAGCATAGCGAAAAAAACATCAAAGTATAAATTGAACGCTTTCATCTTAAAAACAACAGGATAAAAAAAGAAAAAAGAACCCCTTTTAGATAAGCAAGGAAGCAAACCCCTTTTAGCGACAAGACCGAGTGGCTAAATTCTGATTCAAATAATGACAACAATTTGTGTTTGCCTACCCCTTATAATCACAAAGTATTTCCTTATACTTTATCGTAGTTGATCCTTATGTCCACACTATGGAGTAATCAGAAGTGCTGAGTGATAGGGTAAGGTTTTAAAATATGTTCTGGGGTCTTTTTCCTTACCTGTGGACTGGTTTATTTTTCTGCTCTCCTTACCCTGCCAAAGCTCATCATAAGGCTTACTGACCTCAAGGAAGAGAAGTAAATGAACCACGTAGAAGAAAGAAGTTCACAAGATAGGGAAAATGAGGATATGGTGGAGGAGGAAGATCTTCTTGGGCTGTACCAGGGAGAGAAGAGGTTTACGAGCCACAAAGGAGGGGAGAAGTAGTATAACCTGGGTCTCAGGAGAGTAGTTCATCAACCCCCCTGAACCTGGTCCTCCGAGTGAAAGCAATGGAAAAAGAAGGGAAGGGAGGAGTAGCCCAGATAGCACAAAGGGGCAACAAAGTCAAAGGGACCGTTTGCCCATTTACTATTTAGAAACTGCTTAGCAGGGTACCCTCAAGCTTACATGGCAGGCCCAGCAGAATAAAATGGTGGTATAGTATGTTTGGGCAGGAAAACTCCCCCGTGGCCATCTTAGCTCTTGTGGGACAGGCACACATGCGCGGGATTGTGGGGAATTAGCTGAAAAGTTAAGAGACAAATTGGTCTGGAAAGAGCCACTGAGGCAAGGACTGAGAAACCCCTATAGCAGAGACTATGGGCTGCACAGCCTAGGCAGGGGCTAGATAAGGCATTCCACTAAAATTCCAAAGATCTGCATCAAGAGAGCCCAGGCGAGGCTGACTTAGCTGCAGGGTGGAGGGAGGCCCACTATGCCAAGTGGACAGACCTTCAGGTACACCAGCCACAGACACCTCATCGGCAGAGGCAGCAAGGATAAGAGCAATGCCCAGAGTCACCCACTGTATCTCAGCAGGAGGTCAGTAGGTTCCCACAGAAAGGATGGCGTGAGATTGATTACTCCCCACTGATGCTATGGGAACAGTGGAAATAAAGACTAACTAAATGAGAAAAGCAAATGCCAGGTGTTCAGAGCTTGCTGTAGCAAAGGAGTTAGCCACTCTCACCTGGATTTGGGCACAGACTCAACAGCAGGCAAAGAAATCAGAGAGCTTTCTAGTGGCAGAGAGGGAAGTGTTTCAGGTGTCCCCTGATTGGAGGCTGTTGGTGTGGGGAAGGTGTAGGTGGGCTAAGTAGAAGCAGGGCATCCTGTGTGATGGTTACAGTGCATATTTGGCTTTCTTTAGTTGGTCCCAAGTTTGAAGTAGGGACAAAAATTAAGGGAGCTATTCGTTATTAGTCAAGTCCTGGCCATTTGGGGTGGGTAGTTAACAAGAGGGTACCTGCAAGTCTGACTTGCAACCGGCTGACTTCCTGAGTTGTTCATTGTAGACAAGGGGTTGGTTTTCTAGGCACGTTGCTGCAGGTTGCTGTTCAGAGTTCTATTTTTAATATATGATCTGGTCATTATCTGCCTGTATAGTCAGTCTTTCAGAGCATACAACCGTCCCCTCTCATCTGGATGGTACCTTGGAAAGAAAGGGGAGAGAGGAAACTTGAGAGAAGTGCAACAGCTCTTTTGGAGGGTTCAAACTTTGGGTGGTCTGAATGTTTATCCAAAAGAGACTGAGTTAGGGGGCGGAGCAAGATGGCGGAGGAGTAGGAGACCTAGATTTCGTCTGGTCTCAGGAATTCAGCTGAATAGGGATCAAACCATTCTGAACACCTATGAACTCAACAGGAGATCGAACAGGAGAGTAGCAACAACTCTCTGAACAGAGAAGCGACCACTTACTGGAAGGTAGGACGTGCGGAGAAGTGAATCCGAGGTGATATTCGGGAGGATAGACGGCGGGGGAGGGGCCTCCGCCGGCCGCTTCTGGCAAGTGCTAGAGTCGCGGAGCACAAAATCGGAACTTTTAGAAGTTGGCTCAGCGGAGGGACGTCGCTGCAGTGGCTAAGCGTGGGGTGGAATCCTCCCGGGACAGTGTGGTCTCAGGACCCTTGGGGTCACAGAGAGACCGGGGGTGCCTGAGTGCGCCAGAGCTCCCAGGTATCAGAGCGGGGAAGCCGGCTGCAGAGACAGAGCCGAGGCGCGGGCTCTCAGCTCGGGGTTGCCATAAACTGTGATCCGCGGCCCAGTCGGGGCACGGCTCCTCCAGCAGGGACCCAACAAGCAGCAGATCCGGGGAGACTCCCCTTCCTTCCCGGGGAGGAGCGGTGCGGGAACGCAATGCAGGGATCTGCTGGGTTTGGAGACTCCACACGGGGTCGGGTGCCAGAGATAGCAACGCTCGATCACAGGCCGGGTGAGCACGGAGTGCGGCCGGAGACCGGGGACACAGAAGTGACTGCTTTTCTCTGGGGGCACACTGAGGAGTGGGTCCCCGAGTTCTCAGCTCCTCGGGTGGAGATTGGGAGGCCACCATTTCTGCCCTGGTCCTCCAAAGCTGTACCGAGAGCTTGCAGGGAACAAAAGCTCCTGAGAGCAAACCGGAGCAGCTTCCTTAGCCCGGACCGACAAGGGCGGGGCAATTCCGCCTCCGGCAAAGACATTTGGAAACCACAGCAACAGGCCCCTCCCCCAGAAGATCACCACAAACAGCCAGCAAGCCAAGACCAAGTTGATCGATCAAGGAGAATGGGAGAACTTCAGCGCTAGGGGAATACTGCACATAGATTCATGGCTTTTTTTTTTTTTACCATGATTCATTATTTCATCAAAGTTAATTTTTGTTGACTGTTTTTTTTTTATTTTTCTTTTTCCCTTTTTCAACCAACATCTTATCAATCCCTTTTTAAAAAAAAAAAAACATTTTTTATTTTTCATTTTTAGAGTCATATTTTATCCCTTCATAGTAGTTACCCTTATTTTTGGCATATATATATAAGTTGTTCTCTCTTTAAAATTTTGAGGTACAGATTCTTCTAAAAGATCAAAATATACCCTAAATCACTAGTGTATGGCTTTGTTCTAGTCTCCTGCCTGATCACATTCTCTCCCTTTTTCCTTTTTTTTTTTCTAAAATCTTTCTTTTTTCAAACAACTTATCTTATCAAGTCCTTTTATAAAATCTTTTATACTTTTCATCTTTACAGTCATCTTCCATCCCTTCATTGTATCAACCCTTATTTTGTACATATATGTCTTTCTTCCTTTAAAATTTTAGGAGGCACTTTTTTCTAACAGACCAAAATACGCCCAAAATCTAGTGTGTGGCACTGATCTATGCACTAGCCTGATCATATTTGAGCATATTCTGCTTTTTTTGTATTGTTTTGTTTTGTTTTTTATCTTTTTTTTTATCTTTTTTTTCTCTTTCTTTTTTCTTTCTTTCCCTTTCTTTTCCCCTGGTTTCAGGTCTTTTCTGATTTGTATACAGTATATTTGCTGGGGACGTTGTAAACCTGTTAGCATTTTGTTCTCTCATTCATCTATTCTCCTCTGCACAAAATGACAAGACGAAAGAAATCACCTCAGCAAAAAGAACAAGAGGTAGTACCGTCAGCCAGGGACCTACTCAATACGGACATTAGTACGATGTCGGACCTAGAGTTCAGAATCATGACTTTAAAGATACTAGCTGGGCTTGAAAAAAGCGTGGAAGTTATTAGAGAAACCCTTTCTGGAGAAATAAAAGAACTAAAATCTAATCAAATCGAAATCAAAAAGGCTATTGATGAGGTGCAATCAAAAATGGGGGCACTAAATGCTAGGATAAATGAGGCAGAAGAGAGAATCAGCGATATAGAAGACCAAATGATGGAAAATAAAGAGGCTGAGAAAAAGAGAGAGAAACAACTACAGGATCACGAGGACAGAATTCGAGAGATAAGTGATACGATAAGACGAAACAACATTAGAATAATTGGGATCCCAGAAGAAGAAGAAAGAGAGAGAGGGGCAGAAGGTATATTGGAGCAAATTATAGCAGAGAACGTCCCTAATGTGAGGAAGGAAACAGGCATTAAAATCCAGGAGGCACAGAGAACCCCTCTCAAAATCAATAAAAATAGGTCAACACCCCGACATCTAATAGTAAAACTTACGAGTCTCAGAGACAAAGAGAAAATCCTGAAAGCAGCTCGGGAGAAGAGATATGTAACCTACAATGGTAGAAACATTAGATTGGCAACAGACCTATCCACAGAGACCTGGCAGGCCAGAAAGGACTGGCAAGATATCTTCAGAGCACTAAACGAGGAAAATATGCAGCCAAGAATACTATATCCAGCTAGGCTATCATTGAAAATAGAAGGAGAGATAAAAAGCTTCCAGAACAAACAAAAACTAAAGGAATTTGCAAACACGAAACCAGCCCTCCAAGAAATATTGAGAGGGGTCCTCTAAGCAAAGAGAGAACCTAAAAGCAGCAAAGAGCAGAAACGAACACAGACAACAGACAGTTAACAGTCACCTTACAGGCAATACAATGGCACTAAATTCATACCTTTCAATAGTTACCCTGAATGGAAATGGGCTAAATGCCCCAATCAAAAGACACAGGCTATCAGATTGGATTAAAAAACAAGACCCATCAATATGCTGTCTGCAAGAGACTCATTTTAGACCCAAAGACACCCCCAGATTGAAAGTGAGGGGGTGGAAAACCATTTACCACGCTAATGGACACCAAAAGAAAGCTGGGGTGGCAATCCTTATATCAGACAAACTAGATTTTAAAACAAAGACTGTAATAAGAGATGAGGAAGGACACTATATCCTACTTAAAGGGTCTATCCAACAAGAAGATCTAACAATTGTAAATATCTATGCCCCTAACATGGGAGCAGCCAATTATATAAGGCAATTAATAACAAAAGCAAAGAAACACATTGACAACAATACAATAATAGTGGGGGACTTTAACACCCCCCTGACTGAAATGGACAGATCATCTAGGCAAAAGATCAACAAGGAAATAAAGACTTTAAATGACACACTGGACCAAATGGACTTCACAGACGTATTCAGAACATTCCATCCCAAAGCAACGGAATACACATTCTTCTCTAGTGCCCATGGAACATTCTCCAGAATTGATCACATCCTAGGTCACAAATCAGGTCTCAATTGGTACCAAAAGATTGGGATCATTCCCTGCATATTTTCAGACCACAATGCTTTGAAACTAGAACTCAACCACAAGAGGAAAGTCAGAAAGAACTCAAATACATGGAGGCTAAAGAGCATCCTACTACAGAATGAATGGGTCAACCAAGAAATTAAAGAAGAATTAAAAAAATTCAAGGAAACCAATGAAAATGAAAACACAACTGTTCAAAATCTTTGGGATACAGCAAAGGCAGTCCTGAGAGGAAAGTATATAGCAATACAAGCCTTTCTCAAGAAACAAGAAAGGTCTCAAATACACAACCTAACCCTACACCTAAAGGAGCTGGAGAAAGAACAGCAAATAAAGCCTAAACCCAGCAGGAGAAGAGAAATCATAAAGATCAGAGCAGAAATCAATGAACTAGAAACCAAAAGAACAGTAGAACAGATCAACAAAACTAGGAGCTGGTTCATTGAAAGAATTAACAAGATTGATAAACCCCTGGCCAGACTGATCAAAAAGAAAAGAGAAATGACCCAAATCCACAAAATCATGAATGAAAGAGGAGAGATCACAACCAACACCAAAGAAATACAAACAATTATAAGAACATATTATGAGCAACTCTATGCCAGCAAATTAGATAACCTGGAAGAAATGGGTGCATTCCTAGAGATGTATCAACTACCAAAATGAACCAGGAAGAAATAGAAAACCTGAACAGACCTATAACCACTAAGGAAATTGAAACAGTCATCAAAAATCTCCCAAGAAACAAAAGCCCAGGGCCAGATGGCTTCCCAGGGCAATTCTATCAGACATTTCAAGAAGAATTAATACCTATTCTCCTGAAACTGTTCCAAAAAATAGAAATGGAAGGGAAACTTCCAAACTCATTTTATGAGGCCAGCATTACCTTGATCCCAAAACCAGACAAAGACCCCATCAGAAAAGATAATTACAGACCAATATCCTTGATGAACATGGATGCAAAAATTCTCACCAAAATACTAGCCAATAGGATCCAACAGTACATTAAAAGGATTATTCACCATGACCAAGTGGGATTTATTCCTGGGCTGCAAGGCTGGTTCAACATCTGCAAATCAATCAACGTGATACAACACATTAACAAAAGAAAGAACAAGAATCATATGATCCTCTCAATAGATGCAGAAAAAGCATTTGACAAAGTACAACATCCTTTCTTGATCAAAACGCTTCAGAGTATAGGGAGAGAGGGTACATACCTGAATATCATAAAAGCCATCTATGAAAAACCTACAGCGAATATCATTCTCAATGGGGAAAGGCTGAGAGCTTTTCCCCTAAGGTCAGGAACGCGGCAGGGATGTCCACTCTCACCACTGCTATTCAACATAGTATTAGAAGTCCTAGCCACAGCAATCAGAGAACAAAAAGAAATCAAAGGCATCCAAATCAGCAAAGAGGAAGTCAAACTCTCACTCTTTGCAGATGATATGATACTTTATGTGGAAAACCCAAAAGACTCCACCCCAAAACTGCTAGAACTCATACAGGAATTCAGTAAAGTAGCAGGATATAAAATCAATGCACAAAAATCAGTGGCATTCCTATACACCAACAACAAGACAGAAGAGAGACAAATCAAGGAGTCTATCCCATTTACAATTGCACCCAAAACCATTAGATACCTAGGAATAAATCTAACCAAAGAGGCAAAGGATCTGTACTCAGAAAACTATAAAATACTCATGAAAGAAATTGAGGAAGACACAAAGAAATGGAAAAACGTTCCATGCTCATGGATTGGGAGAATCAACATTGTGAAGATGTCAATGCTACCTAGAGCAATCTACATATTCAATGCAATCCCCATCAAAATACCATCCATTTTTTTCAAAGAAATGGAACAAATAATCCTAAAATTTGTATGGAACCAGAAGAGACCCCGAATAGCCAGAGGAATACTGAAAAAGAAAAGCAAAGCTGGCGGCATCACAATTCCGGACTTCCAGCTCTATTACAAAGCTGTCATCATCAAGACAGTATGGTACTGGCACAAAAACAGACACATAGATCAATGGAACAGAATCGAGAGCCCAGAAATGGACCCTCAACTCTATGGTCAACTTACTTTTGACAAAGCAGGAAAGAATGTCCAATGGCAAAAAGACAGTCTCTTCAACAAATGGTGCTGGGAAAATTGGACAGCCACATGCAGAAGAATGAAACTGGACCATTTCCTTACACCACACACAAAAATAGACTCCAAATGGTTGAAAGACCTAAACGTGAGACAGGAGTCCATCCAAATCCTAAAGGAGAACACAGGTAGCAACCTTTTCGACCTTAGCCGCAGCAACTTCTTCCTAGAAACATCGCCAAAGGCACGGGAAGCCAGGGCAAAAATGAACTATTGGGATTTCATCAAGATAAAAAGCTTTTGCACAGGAAAAGAAACAGTCCACAAAACCAAAAGACAACCGACAGAATGGGAGAAAATATTTGCAAATGACATTTCAGATAAAGGGCTAGTATCCAAAATCTATAAAGAACTTATCAAACTCAACACCCAAAGAACAAATAATCCAATCAAGAAATGGGCAGAAGACATGAACAGACATTTCTCCAAAGAAGACATCCAAATGGCCAACAGGCACATGAAAATGTGCTCAACATCGCTCGGCATCAGGGAAATCCAAATCAAAACCTCAATGAGATACCACCTCACACCCATCAGAATGGCTAAAATTAACAAGTCAGGGAACGACAGTTGTTGGCGGGGATGTGGAGAAAGGGGAACCCTCCTACACTGTTGATGGGAATGCAAGCTGGTGCAACCACTCTGGAAAACAGTATGGAGGTTCCTCAAACAGTTGAAATTAGAGCTACTGTTCGATCCAGCAATTGCACTACTGGGTATTTACCACAAAGATACAAATGTAGGGACCCGAAGGGGTACGTGTACCCCAATGTTTATAGCAGCAATGTCCACAATAGCCAAACTGTGCCAAGATGCCCATCGACAGATGAATGGATAAAGAAGAAGTGGTATATATACACAATGGAATATTATGCAGCCATCAAAAGGAATGAGATCTTGCCATTTGCAACGACGTGGATGGAACTGGAGGGTGTTATGCTGAGTGAAATAAGTCAGTCAGAGAAAGACATGTATCACATGACCTCACTGATATGAGGAATTCTTAATCTCAGGAAACAAACTGAGTGTTACTGGAGTGGTTGGGGGTGGGAGGGATGGGGTGGCTGGGTGATAGACATTGGGGAGGGTATGTGCTACGGTGAGCGCTGTGAATTGTGCAAAACTGTTGAATCACAGATCTGTACTTCTGAAACAAATAACACAACATATTTTAAGAAAAAAGAAAAAGAAGAAGATAACAGGAGAGGAAGAAAAGGGGAGTATGTCAGAGGGGGAAACGAACCATGAGAGATGATGGACTCTGAAAAAGAAACTGAGGGTTCTAGAGGGGAGGGGGGTTGGGGGATGGGTTAGCCTGGTGATGGGTATTGAGGAGGGCACGTTCTGCATGGAGCACTGGGTGTTATGAACAAACAATGAATCATGGAACACTGCATCAAAAACTAATGATGTAATATAAGGTGATTAACATAACAATAAAAAATAAAAAAAAAAAGAGACTGAGTTAGCTGGGAAAGAGTTTTGTAGACCGGAAGAGATGAATTTATCATTAATGAGAAAGTTTAGCATGCTTTTGTCTGCTAGCAAGAGGACTGAAGAATCCAGAGCAAGATAAAGTTGGATTTGGAAAACAGAGAACCTACATTTTTTGCCTTCCCCATATGTAACGTGCAAATTTTGACCCCATTGCTGGTATTGTTGTATATAGTTTACAAATGAGAAATCTAACACGAAGAAATATTCAAGATAATAATGAACATCAAAACCATATATTTCAAGGTGTCAGTTTCTTGGAAACCAATAGGTTCTGCCCAGGATACTTGGACACAGATAGTGACAGTTCTGCCAGCTGAGGGCCAGGTCCTGATACAGATAAACACAAACCCAACAGACTACAGGTTAAGAATATGTAGAAAACACTAACCCATTCCTAAGGAAACTAATTTTTTGATTTCCAGGACTGTGACATTTCAGATATTGTAGTCCATTTTTCTCACAAGTCTGCACACATGGCAATTCAAGGGTCCCCATTTTTGACCCGGATAAAGTCATCAAACCTCGAACATCGAGTGTAAGTACGTTGGGATTGGATAGTATAACTGAGCTAGAGAGTCACTCTGAAGAGCCATAATTGGAACTGGGGGCCAGATCATGCAAGCAGGGCGCTTTAGGCAAGAGTTCTCCATGACTGAGACTCACACAGCCTGAGGACAAAGCTTCCCACAACAGCACCTCCATAACCTCCTCCCCACTCTCCTTTGAAATGCTGCAGCCGAGGCCATGAGAGCAGAGGTTATCTAAGTAAAAGAAAATAAATTGCTTCAGGCTCACTGTGATTAGTTAGAAAATAAAATGAGATTTCATGAAGCACCTTTGTATTCCAGAACTCCAAATCATTTCTTATTATGAACATAGGGTAATACAAGTTGAATATCAAGTGATTAATGTTCATTTTGAACAGATCTCTGGAATTCTAATTTTTTAAAACCTCTCTTGAAAAGTACTCCACTCTGACAACCACATTCTCAAATGTGCCAGTGCCACCTAAAAAGGCTGTTTTTTCATAAATTCCATATTGATATTACAATAGAGTAGCAGAATGATTTTAAGATTTTTCCCACTTGATAATTGCCCTATTGCTTTGGAAAATAATGACTCTCAATTATGCCAGTGTGAGATGCATTCATTTCATTACATTATCTAAATTTGTATAGATATTACAAGGCTTTATATGGCTCTTGGTAAAGATAAAAAAAAATAAAAACTCTCTATTTCTCTCAGTTATAGTTTTTAATATTAATTTGCACATATAATGACATTTTCATTCATTTTCTTGTTCACTACAAAATAAATATCAGTGTGTTGCTATTAAGCATGGTCTTTTTTGTATTTATATTTACAATCACTATTTTTCTTCTTATTTTATTATGATTATAATAAATAATATTTACCTACTGAATTGTCTCCTGGGTGCCACTTACCAACCTTATTATCTTCATTTTGCAATATGATCCAGGCTCAGAAAGGGTAGATCAGTTGCCCATGATAACACAGTAGTAACTGGTAGACAAGCCAGGTTTGTCTTAACCAGGGCATCTCACTCCCATTCCAGGGCAGCTCTGGTTAGCTTCATATTCACAGCAAGTCAGTGCTTGCCTTCCTCCCCTTCTTTTCTTCTCTTTCCTGAGTTCAGTAGCTTCTCTCCAAGAGCACAGACAATGAACCCAGGAGTTCTGGGTGCTAGTCCTGTACCTTCTACAGAGACTGGCTATATGATAGAGGGTACACTAGTCACAGTCATTAGCACTAGTTTTGGTGTTAAATAACTCCCTAAATTTCAAGGGCTTAACACAGTAAAAGTGTATTGCTTGCTTCCATCACAGGATAATGCAGGTAGGGCAGCTCTCCTCCAAGCAGTGACTCGGGGAACCAAGCTGTTGCCTTCTAATGGCTGCAAGGGTGTCCTCTCATCATCCACCTTACAGATGAAGGGGAAGGCGGCGTGTGGATGGAAGGCACTTTGGATGTGTAGCCACTGGCTAGAAGTAGTCACTTTTCATCAGACAGTATGTCCAGCCTAACTACAAAGGAAGCTGGGAAAATGTAGATGAGCACATGGATGTCAGTGAATATTAGTAGTTTCTGCCACACTGGGCTAGTTCTTTTTGTTTGTTTTTTTCTAAATCTGTTTAAGTCTATGCTTCCACTTCTATAAAGAAAAGAAGAAGCACTTAGCCTGTGTCAAGCCTATACTCAATGTTTTTAAATGTAATTATATAAATATTAAATTATACTTAATTATATAAATGTGCATATAGACTCTCAGTGGAGATAGAAAGCTACCTTCCTTTAATCTACGAGGAGAAAACTGAAAGGAGAAAATGTGTTTTCCAAAACAAATCTCAATAAAGATACCCAGAAAAGTCATATTAGAACTCATGTAAAATTTTCCTGATTTACATGATGGGAAAAAACTCAGAATCTCAGCAGGAGAATAAGAGAGCCCTGAGAAGGAAAGAGGAAAGGCTGGTACAATGGAGGGGGAAATGTAGGGTGCATGTGCGTAGGTGCGGGGATTTAAGAGATGGAGAAAATAACTTATTTTGTTGTTAACAATATTTTCTCCTCAGAATTAGAAGGCTGAGGGACAATAAATAAGCAAGGAAAACCCATTAATAACTACGGTGTCTCTCTGAAGATACTAATTAGAATTGGTTGTTGTTGTTGTTGTTGTTGTTGAATTTTCTTTTACTTCAGGGACCAGCCATTCATTGACCCAGCTAAAGAGATACTTGTCCCAGCTTCCCAAATATCCCCTCAGATCTGTTTTCTTTCCACTTCGTATTTTATGTGTTCCAGGATTTTGGAATAACTTTATTATTTAACGTTGTTTCGTATCTCAGTTTCTTCTTCTTTCTCTGTACTTCCCAACTCCTAGAACGTAGTCTTCGACTTTCCACCTCTGTAATTGACCTTTCTAATGACAAGCGTGATGTGCACTTCACTTTGATAGAGGTATTGAAATAGTTTTCTGTGGCTGAAGAACATGACATGCATTTCCAACGTGTCCACATGATAAACACAGAGTAGCATAAACTCCAGAAAAAATGAGCTCACATTTCAATAGCCTCCCTGTCCCCTTATTGCTATTAGCTTTTTTTGATTGTTTTCTAATTGTTTTGCTTCTTAAGAATAATACCTTTATTTTTTTTGGTGTAATTACATATCCACTATTTAAAAATTACAGTATGTTAAAAATGTAAAACAGAGGGCGCCTGGGTGGCTCAGATGGTTAAGCGTCTGCCTTCGGCTCAGGTCATGATCCCAGGGTCCTGGGATCGAGTCCCACATCGGGCTCCCAGCTCCTTGGGAGCCTGCTTCTCCCTCTGCTTCTCTCTCTCTCTCTCCCTCCCTCTCTCTCTCCCTCTGTCTCTCATGAATAAATAAATAAAATCTTAAAAAAAATGTAAAACAGAAAGTTAAAACCACTCAGATTTTACCAACATGATATTGAGACACTTTCCTATTTGTATACAAAATAGAAGCATGAATTGATTTTAAAAAGAGACAGATGGAAATACAGCCTTCTAGTCTACCTGCTACTTTTTAGTCAAAAAGTATTTCATCAACTCTAAAGCATACTCTTTTTTCACATTTTAGCATCTCTAAAATTGGGATATATCTTATAATGGAAAGTGTATTATATATATCACTGTGGCCAGGCAGCAGTCCTGATGTGATGTCCATTGCTTGGACCTGTATGAACTTGATTGCCATTTCTGATGGCCTAACTGGATAATACAAACTTTCAGAACTCAGGCAGAAAGGAAGATGCGTCTTAGTTGTTGCCTAGCAACCTCTCCTTGATACCTTCTGGTTAAAAAAAAAGACACACATGTCCCCAAGCAAGTGACATGCACTGATTATCTCTCCATTGTAAGTATTCTCAGTGCCTTCTTTGTTTATCCAATATTTTCTAAATTTCATATACTAAAAGAGCATTATTTTTGTATTTAAGGGATAATAAAAATCCATAAATTTTTTTAAAGAACTCTGGGTCAATGGCATTCTAAATTTTTGCTTCCCAGCTACTCTCTGAATAATGAGCAGTTTTTCTATAATAAAGAAAAGTGGAGGGTGGATCTGAGACAACTTCTCTCTGTATCTCCAGGGGAAAAAGGTGTTCACAGCAGCTTGGGTTGGGGGGGAGGTGACCCTTTATTGAGGCTTAGGATGAAGACCTCTAACTCTGTGGAGGTGGCCCTTTATTGAGGCTTAGGATGAAGACTTCTAACCTCAGGTCTACTGACCTCACTGGGAGGAGTAGAGTATGCTTGCTCTCCGAGAGTCCTGGAAACAAAAAGATATTGTCTCAATGTTCATAGTATTAGGTTGACAGTTTTCCAGATTGGACTGTAAAAAATCCAGTAATATGTTATTTACCAGAGACACATATAAGCAAAAGATACAGAAATTATAAAAGTAAATAATGGAAAAATATATCAGGTAAATATAAACCAGAAAAATAATCTATAAAACAAACATGTCATAATCAAGTATATTCATCATCATGGTTCACCTGAGAAATGCAAAGCTTGTTTAACCCTAGAAAATCAATCAATGAAATTTACTATAATAATGAAATACAAGACAAAAATCACATATTGCCTCAACAGATTTGGAAAAAGTGTTTGATAGATTTTGACACCTATTTACGTTTAAAAAAAATAATTCTCTGAAAGACAAGAATAGAAGGGAACTTCTTCAACTTGATAAAGGATACCAGTAAGCATCATACTAAGCAGAGGCATTTTAAATGCTTTCCTTTTAAAGACCAGGAACAAAGCAAATATGTATTCTATTACAGAAATGGCCTATGTTATGGCCAATGCAAAAGTCAAGAAAAAGAGAGAGGAGGTTCAGTTCTGCATATCATGAAGTAGTTGGGACCCTATGTAAACAACTATAACAGCTGGCCAAAAACTTATAAAACAACTCTTCACAGACATAATCTTTGAGAGAAGGAAAGAACACTAAATTACCATGGAAGTCAGAAGACAATATGATGACATCTTTATTACACTGAAATTTTAAAAACCTGTCAACATACAGTTCTATACTAAGTGAATGTGTCCTTCAAAACTGAAGCCAAAATAAAGATGTTTTTGAACCTATAAACAAACTAACAAAAAAACCTCAAAGACTCTGTTGCCAGAAAGTGTGCACACAAGAAATAATACAGGAATATCTTCAGGGTGAAGAAAAATGTTACCAAAGAGAAGCATGTGCTATAAGAAGGTATGAAGAGAGGAGCGCCTGGGTGGCTCAGTTGGTTAAGCGGCTGCCTTCGGCTTAGGTCATAATCCCAGGGTCCTGGGATCGAGCCCCATATCGGGCTCCCTGCTCGGTGGGGAGCCTGCTTCTCCCTCTCCCTCTGCCTGCCTTTCTGCCTACTTGTTCTCTCTCTCTATCTCTCTGCCAAATAAATAAATAAGATCTTTAAAAAAAAAAAAAAAAGAAGGTATGAAGAGTACCTAAAGGGGTGAATATATGGGCAAAGAGAAATAAATATTGACTCTTCAAAACTACAATAATATCTTGTGTGATTTGTAACATATATAAAAGTAGAACATATAACAAAAATAACACAAGAGAGAGAAGCAGTACTAGAAATTGAACTCTTGTAAACTTCTTTTATTGTCTGAGAAATGGTAAAATACTAAAGAAGACTATAATGAATCAAAGATATGTATTGTAATTTCAAGCACAACCAATAAAATCATAATAACAGATGATATAACCAAAGAGCTAATAGAGGGGAAAATGAAATAATAAAAAAATCTGTTAAATCCTAAAGCAAGCAAAAAAGGAAAAAATAAATGATACAAAACAGATGAGAAAATAGGAAGCAAATATCAATATGGCAGACATAAACACAATTATATCAGTAATTAGATTAAATGAAAATGGCGCAGACAATACAAGAAGAGCCTAAGTATCTTCTAGTGCTAGAAAGTAAGACATTGCACAAAAAGCAAAAGGATGGAGGAGTGGAAAATTTGAAATGGCCAAATCTGCAGCAATTTGAGAAGCAAAAAAAACATAACCTATATTTTCTCTTTGCCATAAAGCAAGCACTGTGGCTAATGAATCATAGTGCTTTGCCTGATAAGGTGACCCAAACTTTCACTTTTAAAGGGCCTGAAGCTGTTAACAATCCTGTGTCCATTGAGTTGTTGTAGTTTCCACTGGCTTTTTTTTTTTTAAAGAGCTTTATTGAGATATAATCCATATACCACATAATTCACTCATTTAAAATGTACAATTCAATGGTTTTTGGTATATTCACAGAGATGTACAACAACCACCACAAACAGTTTTAGAACATATCCATCACCCAAAAAAGAAAACTCACACCTGTCAGCAGTCACCACCCCACTTACCCCAAGCCTCCCTACCTAGGTAACTGCTAATATACCTTCTGTAGATTTGCCTATTCTAGACATTTCATATAAATAGAGTCACATATGTGGAGTTTTCTGTGTCTGTCTTCTTTCACTTAGGATAACATTCTCGTTCCATCCATGTTGTAGCATGAATAGTACCCATTCCCTTTTATGCTCACATGCCTGAATACTATTCAGTTCAGTATGGAATATATCAAAATATGCCACATTTTGTTTATCCATTCATCAGTTAATGCACATGTAGTTTGTTTCCACCTTTTGATTACTATGAATAATGCCACTGTGGACATTCATGGACAAATGTCTGTGTGGATCCATTTGCTTTTATCACAGGACATGGGGGGACTATAAAGCCAGACCAGATGATTTCCTGCTTTTATAGACACACTCCATTTCTATCTCTTTTGCATGATAGCTACCCAATTTCCATTTCATAGTCAGGCTCGATCACCCCAGCTACTATAGTAATTTTTTGGCCTATTTATTCAATGTCAATAAGAGCTCAGAGTGGCCAGGTGGCAGCCTCAACTTCTAGGTCAGATGGAAAAAGAGACTGGCTGATGTCCACCTTATTATTAAAGTCCTTCTCTTCTGAGTTGGTCTTTTGTGAGCATTCACACGTGACCTAAGTATCATCATACTCTGTGCCCATTTGGAGAGGCCAATCCACAGTCTTCTCAAACCTCCTTCTCACTAATGCTTTAATCATTCTAAGTCCCATCGCTTCTCGGCCTCCTGGCTAAGATCAAGTGCATTCTAAGTCCCTACCTACAAAGCCAAACCACAAAGTCACAGATCATGAAATGATGTGAATTTGCACTTCTGTCCTTCAAGAAAAACTTAATCGAATGTGCTACTCATAGTTCTGCCCACTAGGAGAATTTTCCTTCACCATTGTCCTTCAAGGCCATCTGGATATGGCTATCCATCTACTTTCAGGTGGTGCCAACAAATAATACAGAACCATTGGTAACTCAGATCTGAAGTCTTTCTACATTCTAGTTGTCGTAGGAAACATAGGGACATAGGTGTAAGTTGAAGGTAGCTCAGCAAGAGCAGGTACTTTGCAAACTGCTGATGGCTATTAGGATCTTCTTGAGCTCACTTAGAAATACGACTTTCATTTGATAATTGAGGATTGCTGAGCATGCATAATTTCATGAGTTGGTGGGTCAGATAATATCCCTTCAGGATGGGCAGCTTGGGTCACATGATAACTTGGTAGTCCATGGTTAAGCATTAAGGCCAGTGACAAAGTCAGAAGCTATTTTAAAAGAGTAGCTATCTGCAAGTGATGACACAGATTTACTCCCAAATCCTAAAGATCTACACTGTAATTCACCTATTAGGGCCTGTCAGCAGTTCAAACAGCATCTCTATCTGCTACAGGTGCTTTAAGCACGATGGAATCTGCTAGCTCATATGTCCTGAGTGACAGATCAACTTTCACAGCAGACTGGATATTTTATAGAACCTACTACTTATCCTGGGCAATGCTAAAAAAATGGAAACCTTCTGGACACTTGGTAAATGGATCAGAGTAACATACTCAGATGAGATAGATATTATATTGCCTTTATGATCCAAAGAGACCCACTAAGGTTCAGGTCTCTTTTTTACTAGTAGGAGAGTCTGAATGCAGCACTTTGTTCTTCACCTTGGAAAAATATTTCAACATGACCTTCAGGAGAGGTTAGAACAATATTTTAGGTTTTGCTAGGTACATATAGTTTCTGTAACATATTCTTTTTTTTCTTAAATAATCATTTAAAAATGTTAAAAAAAAAAAAAACACTCTTGGCTTACCGGCTGTATAAAAGCAGACCATGGACCAGCTTTGGCCTGCAAGTCATGGTTTGGGAACCTGCCTTAGGCCACCAGGACACTAATAATTTCTCTGAGGTGGCAAACCTCTGGACTTTTGTGAGATTTATTTTACACCTTTAGGCACGCAAGTGTCTTACCAAGGCATCTAGAATTCTTGTCACTTCCTACTCACCAGAGCCTCAACACAGTGAAACACCATGATGTCCTATGAAATGGAGAGATGATGGAGGTCCCTACAGACTCAGTTATGACATAAGGCTTGGAAGTTGAGCATATTTGCAACTGAAGTCATCACATGATAAGGTTTATGGTAAGTCACAATAATTTTCCAAGATCCATCCATCTTCTATACAGGCCAAATAATGAGTTGATGGGCATCAGCACCCCTACATCCTTCAAGTCCTCAACAGTGGCACTAATCTCTGAAGCCCCCCCCCCCAAGAAAGCAATCTTGCTTTTGATTCATTATTTTGGAAGATGAATAATTATAATGGCTGTTGTTTTCCTATCATAATAGCCACTCTACTAAGGTCATGGAATCAGTGTAGAGACTGCCACTTGCTAAGCTTGTCAATTCCACTTGTGCATTCCAAAATTGAGAAATACCATAGGCTATGTTCAGTGGGCTCCTTGTGAGACGAACCTAAGCCAAGATTGCATTGCTCACCTAACATTCAGAATCCCCTACTTGCCTGGTAGACCACATAGCACAGAGATCTCCAAGAATTTGTGTCAGTTCAGAGCCAATGTTGAGTAATCCCTAAAGAGTCTGATTATTTTTCCTCCCCAAATGCAAAACCACCATGGCAAATGGCCACAAGTCCCTTAGGAGACAGCTAAGAGGAAAACGTAGCATAAATTTTGGCTATGTAGTTGGGTTCCTCCTCAAGGAGACTTGGCCTCCCTTCATTTAGAGGACCTTGGATTTGTCAACTGGCTTAGGTCCTGGAATTGATTGAAGAACCACAATTTTCTTTAGTGATTCAAGTCAGAGTTCCATATACCAGATCTAGAGCTTCTGGCTTATATAAATCAAGTAAGACCATATTAAGTTGTCTATTGTGCATTAAGTTGTATCCCCAAAAATGTATATTGAAGTCCTAACATCTGATACCTATGAATGTGACTTTGTTTGGAAATAGGGCTGTTGCAGATGTAATTAAGATTTAAATTAAGTAGAAGTCATACCGGAATAGGGCAGGCCCTTAATCAAATATGACTGACATTAAAAAAAAATGAAGAGACAAAGACACAGGGAGAATGCCATGTGATGACAGAGACAGAGACTGGAGATGTGTCAACAAACCAAAGAATGACAATAATTGCCAGCAATACCAGAGGCTAAGACAAAGGCATAGAACAGATTCTCCTTTCGAGCTTTCAGAGAACATGGCACTGCCTGTACCTTGATTTCAGACTTCTAGCCTTCAGAACTATGAGAGAATAAACTTCTGTTGCTTAAAGCCACCTAGACTGTGATACTTTGTTATAGCAGCCTTCAGAAACTAATACACTTTCCAGCAATTTAGGATGCAGGACATCATAAGTGAGTGGCCAGTGCTGACATTCACTGTGGGTAAGCATATTGTGATGATTGTTTTTATTTGCTATCCATTATGGTAACCAGCTCATCTTATTTTTAATGATTAATTGTTGTCTCTTGGCTCCTACCGACCAGAATTCCATCATTTCCACTGAATTCAGGAATGAAAAGATCTCTTTTGCACTGTGGAAATCATGGACAAAGTTAACAGTGACAATCTGACAGACATCAGAAACCAAGACGGAATTATTAAATAGATTATACAAAGAATTTTGACAAATCATCAAGACAAAGGTAGGTAATCAAATAGAAGTTGGCTACTGTGCAGAGATGTAGAAATTGTGGCTAGAAATGTAGAAATGTTTATCAATAGTCATCAGAGAAATGTAAATTAATATAATGACAGATTCCTTTATACCCATGAGATCAGAAAAAAACTAGAATGTCTACTGAAGGAGGTCATCAAGAAGACATTGCCATTTGACCTTTGAGCTGGACCCGGGAAACTGGTGGCTCCCCAACCCCTCCCTTGTTCTTGGAATGTGTTCTGCTTGCCTTCCCTGTTTTCAGAAGCTGCTCCAAGGATACAACCTTGAGATAAAAATGTGGTGTTAAAGCTATCTGGATGATGTAAGTGACTGAACCCAGTCAAGGCCTCTCTGTATAAATTTTTAAGATTCTGTGGGTGGGTGCTGAGATCTACTCATCTTGTGGCCACCCAAGACAAGCCTCATATTAAGTTCCCTTGCTTATTAAACCTACCACCTGACAATCTGGAGCAGTCTGCCTCTTTCTTCGGTCTCTCCCTGCCCTGTGGGTACAGGGGCCTGTTTGCAAATCAACAGCGTCACGTGGCACCAAGCATTGGTAAGGATATGAGACAAGAAGAATTCTGACGGATTATCATTAGGAGTATAAGTAGGTTCCGCCACTCAGAACCTAGATATATCCTATATCTTAGTATTCCTGTCTCAGAGAAACTATCCCACAAACCCATGGAGGGACATACATGAATATTCTTAATATAGCATTACTTATGAAAGTAGGGAGCTGGAGGCAACCTAGATATCTATCATTAGGGAAATATTTAAATAATTTTTTTAGGAGTAGAATGCAATTGTGGATGCATGCTGTGCAATATGGCACAGAAAGTCTTGTTGAATTTTCTGGCCAAATAGATCATTGCCTGAACTTTTCACTCCATATCTCTACTACTCCCTTGGTCCAGGTGATCTTTATTCCTTCTAAGATGACTGCGACAGCCTGCAAATGATCTCCATATTCTACTTTTGGAAATTCCTATTTTTTAACATGGTAGGAAAAAATGACCTTAAAAATGTGTCAGTATTCCTAGATAAGAACACATCTTCCCTTTGATTCAACTTTTGTGTTACATTCTCAAATAAGATTTTATAGTTTGGTTTTTTTTCTTTGTTTTGTTTTGTTTTTGTTTTTACTTATGTAATCATGTTTCGATTCTATAAAGGTTTATTGCTTACGGATCCTGCATTTAGTCAGTTCTCTAGGCACTGAAGTACAAGAGTGAATAAGACAAACAAAGCTTCTACCCCCACGGAAGGGACATTCCAGTAAGAGTTTTAGATAATAAGAATGCAACAAATAAATGTAAAATATAAGGTTAGGGAGTCATCTGTGCTTTGAAGAAATATAGTATGGGCTTAGAGAATATGAGAAGTAGGCAAGGCAATTGCTATTCCTAAAGATCTATACTTTCCTGTTCATTTTTATTTCTAGCTATTTTATATTTTTTCACTATTATTTATGGAGAAAACAGAGTGCAGAGAGCAAAATATTTCTTCAAAAACTATCAGTATCACTGTCCTAAAGATACACTAATTATGTCAGTAGCTAAAAAAGGGAAAATTCAGAGAACAAAAATAAACTCGAAGATATTAAAGATTCTGATAGCAGAAATACAAACCCCTACAAAAATGTTAAAATATAATCTCTAAGATACTATAGTAAAAAGATGAAGAGATGGAAACAGAACATAGCGGATCAGCACAATCAGGGCAACATAAGGATAAAAGATTCCAGAAGAGAGAACAGTTATCAAATAATAATAATAATAACAGTCATTATTATTATTAATACAATGCTCAAAATGCGGCATGTGATTTTCTAAATTTAATGAGCCAAGTGCTTGACACAATGGTTGGAAAAATATCTTACACTAAGTTACATAAGTATGAAATTTCAGAACATTGGAGGCACATACAAATTTCTAGGAGCATTCAGGGTGGGTTAGGATAGAACCAGTTTACATGGTATAAATGCATTGAAGGATTTTTTACTTTTGGCAGAGAATTTGGGAACAATTGAGTAACAGACTCATAGAAAACTCAAGAAGAGAAATACAACTACAACAAAGAAAATGTTCAAATTATTAGAAGTAAATTGCATCGTAGTACATTACATGAGTTAGCCATAAGCAATATCCAGTTATAAAAATATAAATATTAAATATTTAATTAACAAGTTAAACTAACAAAGCTAACTAGCAAAAGTTACTTGAATATTTAATATGAATATGCTCTAACTGTGGAGAGGCTGGGGTGAAGGAAGGTGCAAAGGTGTGGGTTGGTGGAGAAAGAGTAAGTCCTTGTTGTCAACAGCGGGCTATCAATAGGTATTATTTAAAACTCAAAAAGTGATGCAAACTTGTAAAATAAAAGCAGAGAAGGGCAGGTTGGAACCCAACATCATCTTTTTCTTTTTCCCCTTACTTTCACCTATCCCCTCCCCACTGACAAAGAATCTGGTTTGAAGGTAAATGACAGAAAGTAACTGCAGATATAATCCTGATTTTTGCTCCTCTTCTTTTGTTTGGATTTTGAAAGTGAGGAAACTCTCACTTTAGCTTTCCTTCCACATTTTCAATTCCTCTCTCTATTTATCATGACTTTGATAATGATGTCTTCTCTCTGAAAAGAAAATAGAACCTTTTCTCAATTATTTTTCATATACCTCTACATGCACATTTGTGGCTTCATGAGAAACATAAATTATCTCAATATCATATCATATCTATAAAATCAACATTATAATCTCTCTCTTGCCAGATGGTTAAAAGCAATCTTAACAAGATTCTAGAACAATGCCCAGGAAGTTTACAATCAGTGGTGGTTGTTGCTAGTTATAGTAGCACCAACCAGTCCTTGTTTTACTTGCCCTGTTGCCAAAACTGAGTCATGTCACTGTGTGTATAAAATGTAATTGATGGACACAATATGCCTTGGACAGCATATGCACTCAGTAAATATTTGTTGAATGAATAAACCAATATATATGGGAATGAGTGCTTTGTGCCAGAGGCTTTTTTCTATAAAATTGACTGTTCTATTTACAGTGAAGTGATCTTTCTGGTTAGATTTTTCCCCAGAGAATTCTATTTTTATTTTAATTGAAGAGTGGTTATAAAGCTAATAGACTATTTGCATTTGCAGGAAACTATTCCCACCTCCCATCAACCCCATACCCCAAGGAGCAATCAATGTTTAGAGGTTTCCACCCATACCAGTGGTTTAAAAGAAGTAAAGTCCAAGATTAATGCATATAGCTTGTCAGATACGTACTTAGACTTTTTAAAATGAATCCAACTCTGGCAAGATTAATGTATATAGCTTGTCAGATATGTACTTAGCCATTTTTTAATGAATCCAACTCAGGCAAGTCAGTAATTAATGCCATAAAATTCAGCCCAACAGAAACTCAGTTGAAAAATGAGAACAACATAATAGAGAATTCTAATGAAAGAGTGGCTATCCAAGGTTGCTATTTTTAAAAACTAATTCAAAGCACTTTACCACTTACATGAAAGCAAAGATAGAGGCATGTTGAATTGTACATAAACATAAAACTTTTCCTTATGTCTTTAGAACCATATTCAATATGGACATAGTAGATGCATATGATGCTTAAGAAAGGTGCTAAAATGTATTTTGAGGGCAGGATATCAAAATGAGACAAAGAAAGTGAAGAAAAATAAGTAAATGTGTAAGTCTACAAGCATAGCACTTTTATGTATTTAGAGTATAAAAATATTCTATGTATTTTATTAAAACAATTATCTAAACAGTTATAAGAAAAACATGCTAATAGTGGACTTAGAAGAAAACCTTTATGAATTACAAATGTATTAATTTCTTAAATTTTTTTCTCCATTAGGCAAAAAACAAAAACACAACAATGACGACAACAACAACAACAACAAGCCTAATAAGGGAAGAAATAGACTACCACTAATTTAAAATTTGATAATCCCACAGACATACTCATCACAAAAAAATCATCCTTTATCTAACAGTGTGATGTCAACTACAATAAACATATGTAGGACACAGAAATTTTAACCTACAAAAGAGAATTATTTTAAACCAAATTTAGACTAATTGATAAGCAAGTAAAATGAACATGAATTGCTATGGTTCAAATACTAATACTTTAAGAAATCAATTATTTTACACTTCAGTAACATTCTCCTTTTAGTCACTTATAACTGTGTGTTACAACTGTGTATGTGTGTTGTAGTATTTCTATGTGTATCACTGAACAAGTTTACAACAACAAATGAGGGTATTAAGGGATTTAGAATTAAATCTCGATGCAAAAATTTTCATATGAAAAAGCACAACTGGCTATCATTGGATTGATGCTTATTTTACACAGTATTTCCCAGATTCTGGTACATTAAAACAGCTTTGGTTCCAACTTGGAATTTTCTAGTTCCATATTAAATTTTTGTAAGTAATATTTGTAAGTCTTCCTCCAAAAATAAAAAAAGAATACAACCATGACTCTATCAACATATTTGGCTTTCTGACCTTGCCAGTGAAGATTATATTAGTATTTCTGAGCATATTTTGCAGTATGTTTCAGTCCACGCACTTCAGTAGCTTTTCTTTTTACTACATAATCAAGTTGAATTTGAAAAAGGCAATATTCAGATCTTTCTTTAATATGACCTTATTTTATTCATCCCCTAGAACAAGCCACTGTCAGAAACAGACTCATCTGATTGCCCTCACTCTCATGCATACACATCATATACCCCCTCTTCACCTGCTAGGCCCAGTGGTCAATGCTCAGCCAGGGTGGTGTTCTGCCCTATGGTTTTCCAATAACGATGACCAGCACTGATCTCTTCCTTGTCTTGGAGAACTTACAAGTCCTATGTTGTCCACTGATTGGTGATTTACTGTCTTTATTATTACACACACACACACACACACACACACACACACACACACACATTCTTACATTTATAAAGTTTTCTCAATCAGATTATAAGCTACCAAAATAGATTAATTTGGATTTCAGCTTCTCCTGGGTCTTGTATTTATTAAAAACAACAACCACAACAGCTGTATCAACACTGCTGTTAATTTTCCATCTTGATAAATATAATAATGCTTCTCCCTGATAAAAACTCTTTATTTGCTGATAGATTGTTTCTGGTAGCCAGATTAGAGGTGGGAAAAAATTAGAAACCAGGGAAGGAAATAGAAAGCGCTAGTGAGTGGATGGGAATGTCAGTTTGGCTTGAGGGCCTTGAATTAAATTTATTCATTCCTCAAACATTTATTTAATGCCTCCTAAGAATCAGGCACTGTGGTGTATTCAAAGGTGAAATATCTGTACCTGCCTGTAAGGAGTTCACATACTCACATTCTCTAGGGTGAGACAGCAAGAAATTAATATGTATAACCTCATGGGATAAGCACTATAATATGTGTTTGCATAGAGTGTGATAGGAGCTTAAAAGAAAGGAAGCAAAATGAGTCTGACTGGGAGAAAGTATCTCAAAGCAGGATTCCTGGAGGTGACTTTTGAGCTGGGTCTTAAGGAGAGTAATAGTAAGTTAGTGTCATAGGGGAAGGTCATTTAATACAAAGAGAGGATCATGTGAGCAAGAAGAGAGGCAAGAAAATATGGGGTATAGTCAGGGAATCACAAGTAGTTCAGTACGGCCGAAGAGTGGAGTCCCTACGGGAGAGGTGGAGGAAAAAAGTAGGAGCAGAGTGAGACAGAGGCCAAATCATTGTATACCATGGCCCCTAGACGTGATCCTGTGGAGGATAGGGAGCCATGGGAAGGTTTTTAAACAGGGCAATGGTGTGATCATATTTGCATCTAAGAAAGATCACTTTGACAGCTGTGCCAAGGATAGATGGGAGGGGAGGAGTCCGAAGACAGGGAGATAATTTAATATTATAAAAGAGAAATGATAAAGGGTTGAACAGGCTAGAGGAGCAGTGGAGACAGAGAGGAGGGAGCCAATTTAAGTAACAGGAGAGGACATGAAAGGAATAGCACTCAGGGATATTGTTGTGGAACATTTTTGTTGTGGTGGTAGCACTTGACTACCACAGCAGTGGTTGGAGTGATGGAACAGATGATATTGCATTCTATCAAGAGAGAAACTTAGGAGGAGAATGGAGGGGGAAAGGTATGAGGACATACTAAATTTATAATGTCAAGGTTGGGATGGTCATTTAGCAATTCATTAGGATGTAAGTGTCCTGAGGATGACAGAGAAACTTGGGCTAGATTTATCAGCGTGTGTAGGGCAGCTAAAGCCAAAGATGTGAATGAGATTTCTCAGGAAGAGTTGAAAGAATGGAGAGAAGAGGACTGAGAACAAAGCCTGGATGATCTCATCATGTATTTTGTGGTTGTTCAGCAGAGTGTAAGATCAACTTACTGTGATTACAATTTGGGGCTGAGGTGACGGTTCCAAAGTTGGCCAGAGTTTGTGTAATTTAGATTACACAATTACACCAATTCCTATTGGTGCCAATGGAGGGAAAATAGAGGCTTCCTTATTGGCTTGACCAGATGTATGGCAAAAGGGAAAGAAGGAGGGATAGGGTTTAAAAGCTGTCAGTCAAACATGGAGTTTGACTTCATTACATTTTCAACCTATTGAACTCCATCCTGGCCCTGGGCCACATCAGGACTCAGATATTTACATGACAGAAATAAGCTTCAAACTTATTTATACCATGGTATTTGGGAAGTTCTTTGTTACAGCAATCTAAGCTCTACCCTGCCTGATACAGTGGGTGATGTCATGAAGCTGTAAGAAGTAACATCCTCAAAACACATGTAAGAGGGATGAAGATATGTTAGCCACAGGGAAGTCGACAAAAAACGAGAAGGTTCTACATTGTTGTCATAAAGAAAGAAAGAGGAGAGAGGGAGTGAAGGAGGGAGGGAGGGAGGAAGGAAGGAAGGAAGGATGGAAGGAAGGAAGGAAGGATGGAAGGAAGGGCGGAGGGAAGGAAGGAAGGAAGTATGGAAGGAAGGAAGGATGGAAGGAAGGAAGGATGGAAGGAAGGAAGGAAGGAAGGATGGAAGGAAGGAGGGAAGGATGGAAGGAAGGAGGGAAGGATGGAAGGAAGGAAGGACGGAAGGAAGGATGGAAGGATGGAGGGAAGGAAGGAAGGAAGGATGGAAGGATGGAAAGAAGGAAGGAAGGAAGGAAGGAAGGAAGGATGGAAGGATGGAAGGAAGGATGGAGGGAAGGAAGGATGGAAGGATGGAAAGAAGGAAGGAAGGAGGGAAGGAAGGAAGGAAGGAAGGATGGAAGGATGGAAGGAAGGAAGGAAGGAGGGAAGGAAGGAAGGAAGGATGGAGGGAAGGAAGGAAGGAAGGATGGAAGGATGGAAAGAAGGAAGGAAGGAGGGAAGGAAGGAAGGAAGGAAGGAAGGAAGGAAGGAAGGATGGAAGGATGGAAGGAAGGATGGAGGGAAGGAAGGAAGGAAGGATGGAAGGATGGAAAGAAGGAAGGAAGGAGGGAAGGAAGGAAGGAAGGAAGGATGGAAGGATGGAAGGAAGGAAGGAAGGATGGAAGGAAGGAAGGAAGGAGGGAAGGAAGGAAGGAAGGATGGAGGGAAGGAAGGAAGGAAGGATGGAAGGATGGAAAGAAGGAAGGAAGGAGGGAAGGAAGGAAGGAAGGAAGGAAGGAAGGAAGGATGGAAGGATGGAAGGAAGGATGGAGGGAAGGAAGGAAGGAAGGATGGAAGGATGGAAAGAAGGAAGGAAGGAGGGAAGGAAGGAAGGAAGGAAGGATGGAAGGATGGAAGGAAGGATGGAAGGATGGAAGGAAGGAAGGAAGGAGGGAAGGAAGGAAGGATGGAAGGAAGGATGGAGGGAAGGAAGGAAGGAAGGATGGAAGGATGGAAAGAAGGAAGGAAGGAGGGAAGGAAGGAAGGAAGGAAGGAAGGAAGGAAGGAAGGAAGGAAGGATGGAAGGAAGGATGGAGGGAAGGAAGGAAGGAAGGTTGGAGGGAAGGAAGGAAGGAAGGATGGGAGGATGGAAAGAAGGAAGGAAGGAGGGAAGGAAGGAAGGAAGGAAGGATGGAAGGAAGGAAGGAAGGATGGAAGGAAGGAAGGAAGGAAGGATGGAAGGAAGGAAGGAGGGAAGGGAGGGAGAGAGGGACAGAGGGAGGGAAGGAAGAAAGACAGAAGAAAGAAAGAGGGAGAAGTTTTCCTAAAGAGGTGGAAGTCTGCGAGACAGCCGGGCCCCCTCTTGCTGTCCTAGCCCTGACATGAGCTATGGACCTGACACATAGGGAAAAGAGAGAACCCTCTCTTCAAAAGGATGGCAAGAAAGATGAATCCTTTGAAAGAATGATAGTTTACACTTATACAAAGTAGTTGAAGGGAGAACTTTGTGAGAGGTATGAGCTAAAATGGTGTGTTTACAATAGATGAGAGTTTCCCTGGGGCAGAACAGATTTAGTGTAAGAAGATGAATCAGGGAGGAAGCAAGGCGTGAGCGGGTAAAGAACGGAAGGGAGTGGCATTCTCCGCCCTGGATGAAAATGACAGGAAGGGGAAAGAGGGGACCGAGTGTACTTCTGGTTCGTTACGAGTCATTGACGTAAACTTTGATGTTAACTAACACTTGGACTTGAATCTGTACGTGGCGGGGAAGTGACAGCATTTGAGGAGAGAGGTATGATCAGACGGAGCTTTTAGAAAATCTAGTCTAAGAATAAACAGAAAAGGTGAAAAATTCGAGGTAGGTAAAGTAGTCAGGAGACAGAACTAATGAATTTCACTTGGTTGAGGTGTTATAATTTGTATAAAATGTACAAATTCAATTGGTAGAAAATTGAAATTCTTCCTCCGGGCTTCTGAAGCACTTGTTTCTACCTTAATTATAGCACTTAACTACTTTGTATTATGCTTTTTCTGTTTTCACATTTGCCTTCCTTAGGTCCCGGGAGCCCTTTTGGAACAGTGCCGTCTTTGTCATACCTGTGTCCCTGGGGGGCCTGAGCTTGACAAAGGAAGGCATTCAGCAACATGTTTGTAGGTGAATAAATGAGGTTACTGGACTATTTAAGACATATGGTGACTAGGCCTCCTACCAGAAGAGTGACAGCCGGAGTGGAGGGAAAGGACAGCAGAGGCATTTCAAAGAAACAGTATCAGGACATGGTGAATGAATGAAGACAAGAGAAAGCTGAGCACAAATACCCTGTCCGCGCTGAAAGACAAGTCGGGGATACAGCAGGCACAGATTCATTCGACTGGAGACCACAGGTACAGGCTAACCTACCCCTGCCCAGGAACCTCGCCACCGCCTCTCATTTCAGCTGAGATTTGTTGCGGCCTGAGGGTGGCATGGAGGGTTGGAGAGGTGGGGGGGATCAGGGAGAGCAAGACATGGTTTCCTATTATACGATACAAGAAGAATCATAATGTAAATTCAAAGGTACGCAGTCAACTGAAAGCCCAGAAATAAAAGACAAGGTTCTAGATACAGATTAGTATAGGAAGCTGGACTAAGCTACTGATGCTCTGGTAATACTTTTAGAGATATTTCTTATTCCAAGGTCTCTGAGGTTTGAACTAAAGCCTTTCTAATATGCAAAAAAATATTTTGTCAACATCATCACTTATACACAACGCCTTCAAAGAGCATAGGTATGGAACATCCTATGTGTAAGTGAATGGACATTTTGTGACTAAACTACTTCAAGGAATTAAAACAATACAATCAACTGTCTAGGTCTCAACTAAAGCAGAAACAAAGGCAAGGAATATGGCTATAGACTTAGTGAACTGAATATCAAAGCATTCCAAAAGAACATAGGATCAATGAAATTTATAGAATGATCAATAGCAATATAACAAATATACTGACAATAAAAAAAAACCTGATACTTTGTATCAGAGGGGAAAATCTATTAATACAGTGTTCTAAAAAGACAAAGATAAGACACATCAAGGAGCGCCTGAGTGGCTCAGTCGTTAAGCGTCTGCCTTGGGCTCAGGTCATGGTCCCAGGGCCCTGGGATCGAGCCCCGCATCAGGCTCCCTGCTCGGCCAGGAAGCCTGCTTCTCCCTCTCCCACTTCCCCTGCTTGTGTTCCCGCTCTCTTTGTGTGTCTCTCTGTCAAATAAATAAATAAAATCTTAAAAAAAAAAAAAAGGCCACATCAAGATATTTCCTCGAAGTTATTTTATTCATTCCTAAGAAAAAGGCTATCCATAAAGACAGACGCCACACTTCCTCTGACCAAGTGGCTGGCACATAGGAGGAAGATATACTGAATGTTTCTGAATTAGATCGAGTTGGTAAAAACAATGATGCTAGGCATGACATAGTGATCATGGGTTTATTTCCACTCCTGGAAGTCGGTGCATTTAATTTAGCTTACGGCTGAGATATATCTGTTCTATACAGTGGCCCAAAGGAGAGATGATCAGCTCAGCCAAACACTGACCACAGTAAAGGCAGCTCTCCACAGGGGAGGCTCAATTTTCCCTGTTTTGCCTAGACATGCTGTATTACGCAAAGTCAAATTATAGGTGTTTCCAGGGTGCTCACTCTACCTGTCTATTCAAACACAGCCTGGCCATCGGTTTTACCCACAAACGTCCTTAGTCAAGGACAACTGGGGTCCCAAGGAATGTTGAGAAACTGCTTGAGAAGGTGAATATCACTTTTGTGATGGGGCCATCTCTCATCATCTCAGAGAAAGGACAATGTTACTAACGGTTGCTTTATAGGCTTTTATTTTGACCCAAAGCTTGTTTCCAGATACCAATATATTACCTTTCAATGATCCTAGTGAGATGAATGCCTATCAGTTATCTGAATGTATCTTAATACATTCAACCCAGATCTGCTTACTTTAACTTACGGACAATGGACAGAAATTAGTTGGAAAGAATTAGCATGACAAATGAGCATCTACACTGATAAGAAGGCTACTAGCACAAAATATGTAGGTAATTGGACAGAAATTACTCTTTCCCATTTTATTGCTGTAAACAAGCTTGTTTTACAACTACTAAATCACACAAATATCAACCCATTTTTACCTATCTTCTGAAATTAAAGAAAATCATAAAATAACAGACTTCTATAAAAATGAAATCATAAAATAACAAAGACTTCTATAAAGATAGCTGAAACAATGAAATGTGTTTCAGTGTGTTTTCCCTGCCCCAGTTAATGTAAATGTGTATAAGGAAAATTGTATCATGTGTATTGCATCACTTCTAGTAAGAATACTGGGTCAAAAGTAATTGGGCTTCATTTCTATCACATATTAGAACATATAAGGTGTCTGTGGGCTTCACCAGCCACAGTTTGTCTAGTCTAATCAGGTTTCCTTCTGAAACCAGTTCCCTGGGGAGAGAAGGGCTGCTCAGGGCTGGGCCAGAGCTCCCGAGGGACAGCCAAAATGGAAACCCTCACATCAGCAGTCTAAACACTAATCCAACCTCCCGTGAAGAATAATATTTTGACGTAACTCGTTCAAAGAAATAATCCCAAGGTTCTGCATGTGTTTCCTGGGCTTTTCAATGAAAGGAAGGTTATAGTTAGGACATGGATTTAAATGTGGAGGAGGAGAAACCACTATTAATTTCGCCTGCCAAAAAATCAATACCTGTTTTAACCTTTCTCTCCCTTTCTTTCTCACTCCCTCTCTGGCTTAAGAAATAAACTCCATGTTTATTCTCTCCCAGGATTCATGGGCTTGTTTGAGAACTTAGGAAAGTCAGTCAACAGCTGACTTTAGGAAAATTGTCTGAACCAGGAGGCCTTCAGAATTCAAGCCTTCATCAAGTACTTCTACTTGTCACCTTCAAATCCTATTTTCTTGTCCCAATCACCTACAATTACCAGCGAACTGGTCACTATTGGAATGTAAGTTCTCAGAATTCAAAGTGTTTACAGTTTTCTGATGGGACATCAATTTCTCCAACAGAATGCATTTGAGGATGTTTATAAATAGGAGCTCACTGCACCCCAGGCTGTTATTTCCAGTGGGGGAAGAACAATAACCTGAATATGGGGAAGGGAAGGATGCACTCAAAGAGTACTTCCCATTGAGACCTGTAATCTCAGAATTTGGGTCACAGAGACGGCATCACACACTTCTCGCTTTCGCTTTGGCCCTCTAAGGTTTTAAAAGGCTGTTTCTTGAAGCATTGTCAGCATTAAGACATTTATCTCCTCCAAGATCCTTGCAAATGGTAATAAAATTGTTTTCATTTCATTTAAGAAGACAAGCCAAGTTTTTATTACATTCAGAAAGGCTGCAGTCCAGCTGTTTGGACACCAACGGCACATTAATGTAATGACAAGCAAAGTCAGATGGAGCTGGCTTAGAAGACTAGACCTTTTATCCAGTTACTGGATGCCAGTCTATCTCTGTTCTAGAATCTCATTAAGAATGGTTTTTGCATCTTAATCTGTTTCTGATCCAGGCTAAGGTCATGGAGAGCTCCCTTCATCTCTGCTTCTTCAGGCCAAGCTTCTGCTAAACTAAGAACATCTCCCATCTCTTTGCACATGTCTGGGGAGCTCATATTCTTGGATTCTTGTTTGATCATCAGTTCTCCTAAACCCAGTGCCATCATTTCCCTTCCAGAAGAGGCAGAAAGTACCTTGCATTGTGTACCAATAGTTTGTCTCCTATCCCACTGCATAGAAGTATCTGGTGATTTGTAAGAATAGCACATAATCTAAAGAATGGCATAAATACACATCTATGCATATATATGCATGAACCATCTTCACGAGGATACATAAGAAATGGATGATAAGGGGTTTCTTTTGGGGAAGGGAGCCGTGACATTCAGGATAACTGGGTAGAATGGAGACCTACTTCATACTGTCTTCTCTTGTGTAATGTTGGAGTCCTTTTACAATGTGTTTTCCTATTCAAAGAAAAATGTATTTAACATTCAGAGGAATAAAACAGCATAGAAAAAAATGCATGGGATAAAACAGTGTATGCATTATGCTATATTTGGATAAACAAAAGGATCTGTGTACGTACGTGAAAAATTTCTAGAAGGATACACAAGAAACTTGATATTAGTTAACTCTAAAGAATGGGACTGGTGTTCTGAAATGGGTGAAAGATACTTTTATCCTTAAAATTTGTAATTATAAAGGAAAATTTACATATATGAAAGGCGGGTGGATTAGGGAAAAGAAGACATGAATTCCAATGTAGCAATTCCTAAGAAGGAGCATGTGCTCTTAAACTGAGGTGTTATTTAAATAACCAAAGCTTCCATCCCAACACACACACACACACACACACACACACACACACACACACACACACACACCAAAAAAGCCAGACACAAACATCACTGGCTTGACTACGATTTTATATCTTATCAGTCAGAATGAGCTGTCCAAGGAGCACGCCTAGTTTATCACACATCTGAGCCATTTTTCAAACTTTTGTATCATTAACAATGTGTCAAACACAATCTGCTACACTGTCAAGACTACATGAGAGAAACATAATTGTGGTTTCCAATTCCTATATCCGGAATTTATGCAACGTGTGTCCTTTTAAGACACCCCTGAAGTTTGATTAAAAGAGAAGCGCATTTGCAGGCCCAAAATTAGAGTAACCTGGAGAAAGTAGATTAAGAAAAATAAACATATCCCTACCACTTTGATCTCTCTTCCTGGGAACTAGGGACAGTGACTGGGAAGATACTCCTTTCGACTGCCCCTGTTCCGTTTTCCTCACAAGAGACCCACCCAAGTTTTCATGGGCATGTCAAACCTCACTGAAGAATGAATTAGGGAATTCCAATCTGTGTGTGATTGTGTGCTGGGGATGGGGGTGAGGAGAAATCTTCATGTCACATTTGCTTTGTGTTTTGTTAGAAGTAAGAGCAACAACAAAGGTAGTATGGGTAGCCATGAACAACCTGCGCCAAGGTAATCAGTTTAGTGTTTAAAATGTACATGTATGTTTTATCTTCCTACCGCCAAAGCATATCAAATCACTCTCTCTGGGGGGAAAGCCTCAAATCTATATTTAGAACAAGTTCCCCAGGCAAGACTTAGGTATATAATTGTTAGAGAATCAGGGATCTAAGAAAGAAAGGCAATAATAGCACTCTGGCTGACAATGATGGAATGCTTTCTATTTTCCAGTTACTGTCGCCACCTTCCTGTAAGCCACCTTCATTACTCACCTCAGCATCTCATCCGGTGTCCCTGAGTCTGCTTTTACTGCCCCCCACCCCACACACACACCAACCAGAGTCTTTTAAGAGATAAATCATTTTGTGCAACTCCACTCCTCAAGGTCTTCTAATGGCCTCTCATCTCATTCTGAATAAAGTCCAGATTTGTCCCATGGCCTTCATAGTCCCACATGAACTGGCCTCTCTAACTCCTGTAACTGTCACCCTCTGCCTCCTTCACTCTGCTCCAGCAACTCTGATTTCCATTCTTTCCCTTGGGGACATCAAGGACCCTTTCACCTCCAGTTCTTTGCATTTATTATTCCCTTTGTTTGGGAAACTCTTCCTTGAGTGATACACAGGGCTCACTATTCACTTAATTGAATATTCATTCAAACATTCTCTCTTTAGAGAGGCTATCTATGGCAAGCAGCCTCTAAGATGGTGTCCAAAGATTCCCACCTTCTGCTATTTCTAACCTTGTATAATCCCCTCCCCTTGAATATGCTTTTAGCCAATAGAATATGGCAACATTTAGGGGATGTCACTCCTACAGTTAGAATACAAAGATTACTTCCATCTTGCCAGGAGACTCTCTTTTGCTGCCTTTGATGAAACAGCTGCTATGTTGCAGAGTCCCAGGTGGCAAGTAACTAACGGCAGCTTCCAGCCAATAGTCAGCAACAATCCAAAAGCTGTTGAGAAACTAAATCCTGTCAACAACCAGGTAAGTGAGCTTGGAAGTAGATCTTTCCCCAAGCCTTGGAGTGAGACCCCATCCCTTACAGAAATCTTGACTGCACCCTTGTAAGGGATCCTGAAGCTAAACCATGCTCAGATCCTTGAGCTACAGAAACTTTGAGATAATAATGTATGTTGTTTTAAGCTGTTAACTTTAGGGGTAATTTTTTACTCAGCAATAGATAGCTAATACAATTCCTTGATTACCTTTTATGTAATAGAATCTACCCATTCATCCTCTGTCTCCTTGTCTTGCTTTGTGCTTTATTTCTTCTTAGTTCATATCATCACCTAGCATGTGCTCACTTCCCCCTACTACATATATGAATTTTTGTCTGTCTCTGCCTCCTGGGATATTATGTGCTTTCACCTGTTATTATATGTCCAGGACCTAGAAGAGTACTTGGCGCATTATAAAATCTCAATAAATATTTACTGAATTAGTGAATTACTCATTGAATTCTTCCAACAAATGCATTATATATGGATGTTACTTTCTATTTTTTGATGAGTAAAAAGATACATGAAGATTTTAAGAACTTGTCAAGATATGATAGAGGTAGTAGAGGTAGGATTTGAATACAGTCTGTCCAACTTGACTTTCTCCATTATAACAATGTTTCCCAAACTGGGGGTCCACAAACTTCTAAGGGTTTCAGACTACTCAGGCATTAATTCTTTTTAAGATTTTATTTTTAAGTAATCTCTACACCCAACATGGGGCTCAAACCTACAACCCCAAGATCAAGAGTCGCATACTCCACCCACTGAGCCAGCCAGGCACCCCAGGCATTAAATTTCTTAATTAAAAAATTAATTTGTATTGATAACCTGGAAATTTAAGCATATTCCATGTCATCTGGATGGCCACCATTTTACATATCTTGAGTCATCAGTGTTGAAGTGTGCGTATATGATTAGGTTGGCTCTATTGTTGGTCATCATATCCTTCCTGATTGCCTGTCTGTAGGCTGCAAGCTCTAGCATCAGATGCAAAGGGAATAGCCGTACAGAGACTGCTTGACTAGCTCCCACAATTGCAGAAGTCAAATCCCAGTAACAAATCCCTTAATACATTGGTTCCGTTTTTCTGATTGAATCCTGAATGGTACACTGGCTCAATATGTATCAAAATAAGGCTGTAAAGTGGGCAAATGCAACCGGTAAAATTTGATGGTAACTTGCCTGGAATTTCAGCTGAAGGATAGCTTAGCAAAAGAGCTCATTGCTAAGTAGCTATCAACAGCTTGTGCCAGAATTTGCCTCTCAGCCTCTGCTTTTCTCAACCTCTGCCTCCTTCCCTATTTTACTCCATATCCTGCTCCCTTCTTTCTCAAGGGCCAGAGTGAGCCTGTTTTGGAATGGTTTCTTCCCCAAACAGGAAGCATGGAAAAATCTAAAAACGAGTCAAGGCCAGGAGCTGATGGTTAGGGATGCACTGTTGACAGGACAGAGTGACAACCAGAAAAACAGCCTTCTTCTCGGTTCTGCCACAGCTGCAGCCCTGGCATCTCTGTGAGTCTGAACTTACCGCCTCTACAGCTCTTACAACCCTACGCAAGCACTCATATGGCAACAATCACAGTATTTCCTATGCATGGACTCTTTTCCCAAAAGTCTGATGCTCTCATTTCAGAGATATATATTCACAAAGGAAACATTTTGTTTGTTTCCTTCAACACAGGAGAAAAGCTATACTTGTGAATCAGAGTGGTCACATCAGGAATGCTCTGGACATAACTTTAAAATTGATTCCACCACTTTGAGAAACAACAGACAGAAATGGCCTTTTGAAAGAGCAGATGCACATTTTAAATGTCATCAAGCCAGGATGTTTCTTACTGCCCTAGTTTTTTAATCCACACCTAAGTAATCCAAACCTAACTTTTAGAAGACTTGGTCCTCTCCTTCCAGACAGGAGTAGCTGGGCAACATGTGGATTCTATTTTGCAGATGGCATAGTCCTGCTTGGGTGAGAACAGCCCAGTTAATATATTTTTTTCATTCGAAGTCCAAAATTAGTATTTTGGTTAGTCTCTTTATTATCTATATGAGTTTCACTTGAAAAACGTATTCTAAAGATTAACTCTGTATTTTGTCACTTTGCTAAAGTCCAAGTAGCTTCAATTATTTCTTTAACCATTTTCCTTGTTAACTTTTTTCCAGAAAAATAATTACAACTACATATGGAACACCTACTATGTGCCATGCTCCATGTTAAGAGTTTAACCAGTTATTCTACTTATCCTCACATTGGTTTGATGAAGTAAGTGTTATTGTCTCTGACTGGCACCAGGTCACACAGCTGGTAGAAGCTTCCTCAACCCCAAGTCACCTGACTCCACAGTCTGTAATCATGACCCCTTCTCTGAATCTACGAACTCTGGTTACTTACTGTGTGTTGCAGAACTTCAAGGCCTTCATTAGTATTTGAGCAGAACTAACACTGTGTTTTATAAAATTTGGTTTTGACCCTACCTGCAAATATCCTCTGGTAGTCTGGCCACGCTAGTATGGTCTTCCATATGGCAAGAATTTTATTTTGAAAGTTTTTAAAATTTAAGTTGTGACCCTTTCTTCTTAACTGCAAATTCTGTCACCCTGTGTAAAACTCTCCCAAACACTGTAATTCGGGAAACATGTATCTACCAGCCTGCCTGTGGGTTGTGACTCAGTAGGTTCTCATCTTCCAACTCTCCGAGGAGGTCACATGGAAGCCCTCTTCATGGTGAGTACTCTATTGGCTATATCTTTGGAAAAATCAAACAGACTTCAAATTTCTTATAGGGACAAACCTCAGTCTGTAACTCTCAATATCCTAAAATCCTGATAGCATTCTGCTCACTTCTTTTACTTCTAAAGATAGATTTTGTTAAACTTGGCCCCTTCCTCAAATTTTCAGCTATCTCTCAGTAAAGATTGGCAAATGGAGATCATCTTACAAGTCAAATCCAATAGATAGCCAGCCAAGAGAAAGATCCTGAAGTTTTATGTGGGTTCAGGAACAAAGAGCATAGGAATAAATGGAGGAGCTCTATTCGAAACACAGGGAACCAGCATGGTGGCCCAGGTGCCATGTATCTGCTCACCCTACCCTGCTTACACAGATTCTACCTGTGAAAACCCTGTATCTCAGGTCAAGGCCTAGTAATGTAATCAGAACAAAGGAAGCAATATCAACCAGCATCAACACAAGGATCTAGTTTGTTGATTTGTTGTTGATTATATTTTTAGAGAATTTTAGTCAGGATGACTTCCATTTTATTGTCTTCAATGTTTCTCACAGGAGGGTAACTTTTGAAGCATTTTCTAAAATATAGGAAAATGTGAGTTGCTTTTAGACTTGTTCTGAGATTAATCCAAAACTGGTAACATGATAGCATTATATACCAGCCCAAATCTATTACACTTTGTATCAAACGTGATGGGAATTTTACTAAAACTCATAAAAGCAACTGTGGGATTTGAGGAGATGATATATACATATGGAGACAAATACTGTGTAGATACTAAACAAACTCTTCTTTATCCTTGAAGATTTTACACCTTGACCATGGTTTCTAGACCTTTATAATTCATCATGGTTGTGACTTTATGTGAAAATGACCAGTTACAAAGAAATATTTTCAGTGGTATTGCTTTAATCTCCAACTTAATGCAAAATTATCTTTCTTGAAGACATGAGACTTTCTCCACTTCTCAATCAAGCGAATTCCCAAAATGCTTGGGTTTTTTTTCCCAGAGTGCACTGCTGTTCCCGTATGTCAAGACTTCTAGGGAAGCAGGCAAATTGAACACAAAGTCTATCTTCACCACCTTTGAAATTGCATTTAGAATTAAAGTTAAGGGGTGCCTGGGTGGCTCAGTGGGTCAAGCATCCAACTCTTGGTTTCAGCTCAGTTCAAAATCTCAGGGTCCTGAGGTTGAGTTCCGCATCAGGCTGCATACTCAGTGGGGAGTCTGCTTCCCATCCTTTCTTCCTCTGCTCCTCCCCCTGCTTGTGCACACACACACACACACACACTCTCTCTCTCTCTCTCTCAAATAAATAAATAAATCTTAAATAAATAAATAAATGTGAAGAAACAAAGAAGCAGAAAACCTGCAAATATGAAGAGAGCGGGAACAGAGACTACACAAATGAGATAAAACAAAATCTAGAAACTGAAAGATAGATTATGAGTGGTGACTGACTTCTAATATCTGAGAAAAGTACAATCTAAGTCTGAAGTAGGGGAAACTAACAAGAAGCAAATTGATGTTCACCTTATAGCCCTTTGGAATGCTCTGGATATGGCAGAAATAAGTTCTTAAAAGGGCAGTTGCACGGGGCTGCAACAGGAGGATGAGTTGAAGGACTAGCTACATTTTAAAAGGGAAAATTGACCTTTTCTGTTGCAATTATGTCTTTCCAAGTACAACTGAAGCCTAGAGGTTTACTCTCTGGAGAATTAAACCTAAAAGGATCTGGTATTGCTCATAAGAGATACAGCTGAGGGCAAAGATGGGGGACTGTACTAAAAACAGGGAAGTTATGTGAATGTCAACATACTGAGATCTGAGGCTTTCAGCAACCTTCATTCATCAGCTTCCAGAAAGCTAGAGGCTGGCTTTTTATGTCCCTTAGGCAATAAACTGAGAAAACTGATCTGTCCAGGGGAAAGGACCTACAGAGATACAAAAATTGAAGGTCCTGCAATAAAATAGCTGGGCCACAACCAATCATTCTATATTCAAGCTCAGTTGTTCACAAGGTGTTCCCATAAACATAAACGTCCAAGCAACATTTTTTATATGACTCCTACAAAGAACAAAGCCAATTAAAAAGAAAAAGAAATTCAAGACAACAAATAGAACAGAAAAAAAATTTTAAGCCATGATATTCTCAGAAATTTAAGAGAAGAATTTACATTCTTTTCGGTTTTTTTAAGATTTTATTTATTTATTTGAGAGAGAGAGAGAGAGAGAGCACGCATGCGCATGAGTTAGAGGGAGAGGCCGAGGGACAGGTGAGAGAGAATCCCAAGCAGACTCCCCACTAAGCATGGAGCCCCGTGATGGGCTAGATCCAAGGATCCTCAGATTGTGACCTGAGCCGAAATCAAGAGTTAGCTGCTTAATACACAGCCACCCAGGCACCCTGAGAAGAAATTGCATCCTGGAAAGAATTTTTTTAGAAGAATTATTCAGATAATAGTAAAGAGTTCTTGAAAAACAAAAATATAATGCAAAAATTCAATGGAAGAGTTGAAAGCTGCATTTTAATAAATACCCCAGAAAGAAAAAAACTCACAAAGAGATACAAAATACAGGGGGAAACAATGTTAGTGGATCAGGACTTTCAGTATTAGACTAATAACAACTCTAGAAGGGACAAAGGGTGAAAACAGAGGGAAGAAAAGGATTAAACAAATATTTCAAGAAAATTCCTCAGGATTGAATAACAAATATCCAAATTGAAAACGCTAAGAATAATAAAATAAAAAAGATTTGTCTTCCTGAAAAGTCATGTCTATATGAAATTTCACAATATTAAAGACAAGAATAAAATGCTAAACGCTCCCAGAGGAAAATAAACATTGGTCACATTTAAAGAGTCATGAATAGGGGCGCCTGGGTGACTCAGTCGTTAAGCATCTGCCTTCGGCTCAGGTCATGATCCCAGGGTCCTGGGATCCAGCCCTGCGTCGGGCTCTCTGATCGGCGGGAGGCCTGCTTCTCCCTCTCCCACTCCCCCTGCTTGTGTTCCCTCTCTTGCTGTGTCTCTCTCTGTCAAATAAATAAATTAAATCTTTAAAAAAATAAAAATAAAAAAATAAGGAGTCCTGAATAAAAATGACATTGTACTCCCCAAAAGCAACAATGGAAATTAGAAGACAATGGAGCAAGGCCTTCATAATTCTGGGGAAAAAAATTATTTCCAACATAGAATTATGTGTCTGGGAAAACTATCAATCAAGGTTGTAGGTAATATGAAAATATTTTGAGACCTTTCATATTTCAAAAATTTTACTTTTGGAGCATCTTACCTTACGGAGTTACTAGAGTAAGAACTCCATGAAAATAAGGGAGGAATCTAAAAAAAGAGAAAAGTGGCTTTCAGGATACAGTCAGTCTAACACAGAAGAAAGAAGGGAGTGCCAGTGATAATAGTGTGTAGTAAGCCTAAGAAACAGCCATTACAAACTGATGCAGAACAGAGGACTCCAGCATTATGTTTCTAAGAAAAAAAATAATGCACACACATACATACACACACAATGGGGAACTATTTTACCTGTTGCACTGAACCCACTAAGGGAAGACTTACACTTCTGGCAAAAGTGAAATACTCCTAAGGCATTTGGGGAAAAAAAAAAAAAAAAAGGAAGAAAGAAAGAAAGAAAGGAAAAAAAGGAGGTAACTATCATCCACAGGAAAATCAGAAAGTTCTACAAGAAGGGAAATATAATCATGGATACCATGTGACCAAGGTCTGACTAATAAAATAACTTAATGGAATTTGTGAGATAGCCATATGGGGAGGATAAGAGAATAATGAGTACTTGGGGGAGGGGGAAGGGAGTACATACAACAGCTAAATCTAACCACAGAGGAAAGTGAATGAATAATATCCAGAGCTAAACATCAAGAAATAGAATAATCCAGTAATTTTTTATATGTAACAAATACCAGGAGAATCTAAAAAGTTGAAAGTTGTAGGCTCTGAGAAATGGAAATTAGTCACCATGAGGGGCAAGACCAGGAGCCCATGTTTTTCTTTTTTTTTTTTTTTTAAGATTTTATTTATTTGAGACAGAGAGAGAGCACATGAGAGTGGGGAGGGTCAGAGGGAGAAGCAGACTCTCTGCCGAGCAGAGAGCCCGATGTGGGACTCGATCCCGGGACTCCACGATCATGACCTGAGCCGAAGGCAGTCGCTTAACCAACTGAGCCACCCAGGCGCCCGAGCCCATGTTTTTCATGTTAAATTCTGTAATACTATTTCTCTTTAAATTATGTACATGTATAAATTGGATAGAAAGAAAGCACTGTCTCTTTCAAATTAGTGTATGAGCTATCAGGCAAATAATTATCTTTTGCAATAGCCTAAACTTAGTAGTGAGCATTTTTACATTTCTAGTAAAAAACTCCTTCCAGCTTTATTTTTAAATTTCTGCTGGAGTCCAAGTCCCCCTCGTCAAAATTAACTTGAAAACTAAGATAATTATCAAAGAGGAAAGACTGCTTTTTCCCCCTGAAGAATAATTAAGTGCTTCGATTCTCTTATCCACTTTGCCTTTGCAAAATTCATCATAGAATGATAACTAAAGCTAGCATATGGAAAGACAACTTCTCCTGGGAAAATTTGACAATCACAGAAGTGAATTTGGGGCCCAAATTCTCAGGATAATTGCCTCAATACTCCTCTCTAAGAGAAAGACCTGTCCTTTGACAAAGAACAGTAGCAGTGGAGTAATGAATATAAACCTTCTCTTCATTAAATCCACTCCTGTTTGGTGATTGAGGTCAAGCAACCAAGACAATGAGGGGAAGAAGGACAGCCTCCCCTTAAGTCACTGTGCAAGTTGAATCTTTTTTAAGGATTTGTCTTCTAATTTATTCAATTCGTCTGGGATAAATGCTTGCCACAAAAAGGAAGCAAGCTACCAGGTGGGAAATTAAGGCTGACTAGTGACTGCATAATTATCTCTGTAGAGGACATGATAACCTATACAGATAACCTCTCTCAATCTTTGTGATGACCTCTACTTTTAGGTTAACCCACATGATTTTTCAGTAAGAGTCCATATAACTAAAATCTTTGTAGAAATGAGAACAAATGAATGTTTGAAACTAATTTGCATATCAATGTAGTTTACTCTGTTTTCAAAATGCTGAGTCTTAAAAAATCTATTATTTCTTTCTGGTCTATAATTACCAAATGATTGTATTCATCACTCTTACAGCAATTTTCAAAGAGGTCTCATTACAAAGAAAAGTGTCCAATTTCCCAATTTCTTTTTTTATTATTAGAAAATCTCTCTTTACAAAACACTATCTAATACAAATTTCTGGTAGATAAATGTTACATTGAGCCTTTTCAAAATTATTTTCTTTTTATTTCTTCAGACATCTGAAGCGCCTGCGGGAGCTCAGCAACTTCCCCCAGGAGTTCGTGTGGGAGGCCTCTCACTACCTGGTGCGCCAGGTGTTCAACAGCCTCCAGGAGATGTTCTCGGGCACTCGGGCCATCCAGCACTGGCTGACGGAGAGTGCCCGGCTCATCGCCCACACGGGCTCGGCCGTGGAATGGGTCACACCCCTGGGCATCCCCATCATCCAGCCCTACCACCAGGACTCCAAGGTGTTGATCAGCGGTGGGATCCAGAGCCTCACCTTCAGCCAGAGTGGGGACACCGGCCAGAAGCCTAACACACTGAAGCAGAAGAATGGCTTCCCCCCCACCTTCATCCACTCGCTGGATTCTTCGCATATGATGCTCACAGCCCTGCACTGCTACAGGAAAGGCCTGACCTTTGTCTCTGTACACGACTGCTTCTGGACCCACGCGGCTGAGGTGGAGGTCATGAACCAGGTGTGCCGGGAGCAGTTTGTCCGCCTGCATAGCCAGCCCATCCTGCACAACCTGTCCAGGTTCCTGGTGAAGTGATTCTGTTCCGGCACCAGGTCCCCCAAGCACTCCAAGAACGTGTGGATTGGCAAGCTGCAGGACACACTGAAGTCCGTGCCGAAGACAGGGGCCTTCGACCTGGAGCAGGTGAAGCACTCCACTTACTTCTTCAGCTGACACAGCAGTCCCCAGCCAGGTCTCCAGCCAGGCGCAGGGGGCAGTGTGTACCGGAGTGTAAATAAAGCTTTTTTGCCACCAAAAAAAAAAAAAAAAAATTAATTTTTTTTTTGTCACATTAATGTGACACCCTATAGGCAATAGGAAATATTGAAGACATCAAAAACAATGCCTGATGGGTCCCAGAATGTAATGCTGTCTTTCAGATTCAAAGGCGATACTAATGATGTGTGTATATGCAGTTTAAAAGACCAATACACAGGCAAAAGCATTTCTCCTCACACTCTGTCCACATGAAAGCAGAGCTTTGATTCATAGTTGCAAACATGGTTTGCTGAGCCCACAGGTGTTTGAGAGTAAGCTACTTAGACTCCATTCAGCCTGAAGCCTTTGTTCAGAGGTATCTCCTTCATCCTCACAGATGCTTTATCTGTTAGCCACTGCTATTTCTCAGCAGTCCACAGCTGTGCTACATTGTTTAAAACTGAGCCTCAGGGCTTCCTTAAACTGTTTATTCTGTCTTCCTTGATTGAGGTGGTCGCACTTGCCTCACTGCCCAGGAGCTGCTCAGTCGTGCTGCTGCCACTCACTCCGAATAATCTCCAGATGTGCCATGTCGGGAGACTGGCTGTGTGCCATGACTGGTATTTTCCTAGTGATGAGCAGAAGTTGCACTGGTGAAATTATGCAAGAGACCAGGCTTGCAGGCTTCTTGCAATCTTTTAAGTGTTTTTTTTTTTTTTTTTGATGGTATTACTCCCTTTGCCCTGAGCCAAGCCTAGAGTCTATTGCTGTATTGGCACCACATTGGCATTCTTGATACAGTATTTGTATTTTGTTTTCCTAGCAATCAAGGGAATGTTGGATTTTGTGCTACAAAAGCAGACAATTTTTCCTTTTAGCTTGCTGTGAAAAATCCTTGAATGTTGTGGGTCTTATGTGAGCTACCCTAGTAGAGAATGTTGGTCTTTTAAGGTCCACTGTAGATCCATTTGTAACTTAAGTCATGAAGTCACCCATGATCACATCATGGGTGTGGGGGCCTTATAAGAACCACCCAGAAAGGCAGGACAAAGATATTTTTGTTTGCTCATGTTCATGGGTACTCTCATGAGTTACTCTATTCCAGAATCTCACTCTCCATGGTTTTCTACATTCTATATCCTCTCCATGGGCAATTCCATCATATAACAATATGCTAAGAAATTTCTTTTTTTATTTTTCATGAAAGCTAAAACTTTGGGCACCAGTGACCATGAGATACTTACTTCCCCACAACTCAATAAAGGATGTATTCAACTAGAACCCACATGCACCATAACCTAAAAGTCACAAATTCTTAATAACTTTGAAAAATACATGAGAATGTCTCAAAGTTACAGCATTAAAAAAAAAAAAATTCCACAGCCACATAGACCAGCCTTGTACTTATATTGAGTTACTGTGCCAGAAAAGTATTACAAATCAAAATAATGCAAATAAAAATTATTTTTGTAACAGCATTACTGAGATATAATTCATGAACTATACAATTTATCCATTTAAATATGTACAATTCAATAATTTTTTAAATCAGCAATTTTTAATATAGTCAGAGTTGTGCAGTCATTACCACAATTAATTTTAGAACTTCTCCATCAACCAAAAAGAAACCCCATATGCTCTGTCACCCTCATGCCTTCTATACCCTCCCTATAAGCCCTAAACAACCACTAATCCACTTTCAGTCTTTATAGGTTTCTTTATAGATTTGCCTAATCTGGACATTTCATATAAATGGAATAATATAATATGTGGTCTTTTGTGACTGGCTTCTTTCACTTCACATAATGTTTTCAAGTTTTATCCATGTTGTAGCATGTGTCAATACTGCTTTTCTTTTAATGGTTGAGTAATATTCCATCACATGAATATGCTACTTTCATTTATCCATTCATCAATTCATAGATACTGGGTTGTTTCCACCATTTGGCTTAGAACATTTGTGAACAAGTTTTTGCATAGACGTGTTTTCATTAGTCTTAGGTATATACCTAGGAGTGGAATTTCTGGGTCAAATGGCAATTCTATGTTTAACTTCTTGAAAAAGTGCTAGACTGTTTTCCAAAGTGGCTGTATAATTTTACATTCTCACCAGCAGTGCACGAGGGCCCTAATTTCTTCAGATCTTCATCAACACTTCTTGTTACTTCTCTTTTTGATTATAGACTTCCTCATGGATGTGAAATGGTATTTCATTGTAGTTTTGTTTTTTTAATTTTTTGTTTGTTGTTTCGTTGGTTGGTTTGACAATCCTATACATTATGCAGTGCTCACCATGATAAACATAGTTACCATTGGTCATCATACAAAGTTATTACAATATTATTGACTGTATTCCCTATGCTGTACTTTTCATCTCTGTGTCTTACTAATTTTATAACTGGAAGTTTGCACCTCTTAATTATTGTGGTTTTGGTGTGCATTTTCCTAATGACAAATGATGTTGAGCCTCTTTATGTGGACCTATTGGCCATTTGTTTATCTTCTTTGGGGAAATGTCATTCAGATCCTTTGTGCATTTGTTAACTGGGTTGTCTTTTTTTTTTTTTTTTCAGTTGTAAGAGTTCTTCATATATTCTAGAGACAGCCCCTTATCAAATATGATTTTCAAATATATCCTATTCTCTGTCTTGTCTTTTCACTTTCTTGATATTGTACTTCGAAGTATAAAAGTTTTTAAGTTCAATTTATCTATAATTTTTTTGTTGTTGTTGCTTGTGCTTTTGGTGTCATATATAGGAATCCATTGACAAATCTGAGGCCCTAAAGATGTAGTTCTAAGTTTTCTTCTGAAGGTTCTATAGCTTTAGCTTTTATGTTTAGGAAATTGATTCATTTTGAATTAATTTTTATGTGTGACAGGAAGTAAAAGTCCAACCGATTTCATTCATCTGTATGTGGATATCTTCTTGTCCCAATACCATTTGTTGAAATCAAATAACATTGAAAAAAATAGCATCTAATTTTCTCATAGAAAAAAAAATACTGTAAAAAGGTTAAAACCCTGGTAAGGACCAGGCATTCAAATTCAGTTTGGCATGATCATAATCCTGAGTTTAATCACCAACTTTATATAAAACATACAGACTTGTTAGTATAATTTATTATAAATATTTCATTTAAACGCTGGGCAACATAGCTACCATGTTCAGTCTCATAAAGTATTTAATAGGCTACAATGTCATAATGTATTCTATAGGAGCTCTTTCTCTTTTTGTATTTAGTGCTTTAATTTTATTATAATAAATCAGTTAATTGAAAGAAAGCTTTATGGGTGTCCTGGGATGATGAAACTTTCAAAGATAGGTTTTAAGAGGAAAATATTGGAAAACATTTATTTGAAACCCCTGAATGGCTTTATATGAAAATGAAGTAACAATATGTATTTGCCTGGCCTGTTTTCTTCATTATACATTTCCCAGCAGAAAGTGGGTATCAGAGATCAAGCAACTGTGGTGGCCTCAAAATATAGAGTTCATTTGCTTTGTTTGAGTTGCTACCAAATATCGCGTGTTCTCTCCTTGTGTCATCATGTCATACAAACTTATATTGGCTAGTCCTTATATGTGCTAAAATTTCTATCATTTACTAACTATATTATTATATTCCAAAGTTAAGGGCTTCAAAACTTTGGCCTAAATTATAACCAAACAGGAAGACACTAAATTTCTGGATTTAATACTAAACTTAAAATATTAAGTTTTTCCTTCTTACCCATAATACCTACATGTTGTTTTGAAATTCACACCAGCACTAGAGTTCATTACCTTCCCAATATGAGCAATTTTTTGTTTTGTTTTGTCTTATTGCACTTAAGTCTAAGGCTCAAAACAGCCATTTGTGATCCAATGATTCTTTGTTATTTTATATATAATTTATATCTTGTCCATCCATTGCCTAATTTTTAGATAATACATTACGGTATTGTTAGCCCACTAAATACAACTTTGTAACATTGAGCTTGGTAACTATGTTGCCCAGTGTTTACCTCTTAAAAAATTATACCAAGTTATATAACAAAAGAACAAATCATTAATTTATCAACTTTACTGAGGTTAAAATTTACGAATGCATAGATTTTAACTACAGATTTTTTTTTTTTAACTTTCAGATTCTTTGAGAACAGTGACTTGGTTATTGGTTGCTTGAGTTCCAGGTTATAAGAGTGTTCCTTTCCCTTTTGGGGCGGGGAAGGAGTGGTGAACGTCCTGAGTTGTGCTTGTCTTCATATTTTCGACCAGTGGTTCTCAAACTTCAGTGAGCATTTAAATTTAGGTGTAGAATGTTAAGAGTTTTCACAAATGTAAATATTCACTGACAAATGTAACCACCAGCACAATTAAAGTGTAGATTTTCATCAATTCGATGGTTTCCTCAAGTCCCTTTGCAAACTCCACTCCCACACCTGGCCCTAGAGTACCACTGATGTGCTTTCTGTCCCTATAGGCTAGTTTTGCCTTTTCTAGGATTTAATATCAATGGAATCAGACAATATGTACTTTTTTGTGTCTGACTTCTTTAACTCAGCAAAATGTTTTTGAGATCTGTACTTGTTGAGTGCATGAGTACTTTGTTCCTTTTTATTGCTGAGTAGTATTCCATTGTATGGATATACTAAATTTGTTGATCCCCTCACCTGCTGCTGGGCATCGGAGTCATTTCTAGTTTGGGGCTACAATAAATAAAAGTGTTATAATATTTGTGTATAAGTCCTTGTGTGGATATATTTTCATTCCTCCTAGGAAAATACTCAGGAGTGGGATTGCTGGGCCATATGGTAACTGTATATTTAACTTTATTAAAAACAAAAACAAAAAACTCTGCCAAAATCTTTTCCAAAGTAGTTGTATCATTTTACATTCCCACCAGTAGTATATGAGTTCCAATTGTTTCACATTGTGGGCTCTAGAGACAATGTCTCTGTGCTTCTGCAAAATTGGGGCTAAAAAGATGAGATCCTGAGCTAAAAACCAGCTTTGGGAAGTTAACTTAAAACTATTCAGTAATGAGAGAACTCCGGAGAGAATGGTCTAACTCTGGTTTGTGTGTTTACATTTAAGGGAAAATGAGGCCTAAGATTTTGAAGACCTCTCTAGATAATAAAAGCTTGAGACAAAGGGGCTTATCTGGTCATTGAACAGAATAATTTGCATTTCAAAAAGTTAGAATGAGAACCCAGGATTCTTTCCACCCATCTCTAAGGAGAAAAGGCTTTTCTCTCACTCCTTCTGGGATCAAAGGAAGGGATAGCTGACTTTATCCTGTAAATAGGCAGAGAAAAATCTATGTTTATCTATCCTTTGCCTGTGAAGTGTGGGACCACTTGTATAGGGAATTTTTCCATCTGGCTTTCATTGTATTGCAACAGCAGTAATCAATGAGACAAGGAGGCCTGGTGCAGTTATTATTATTATTATTATATATTTATACATATAATTATTACATAATTATATAATTATTATATGAAGAACTAAACAAACCTGTCTTCTGATCCAGAACACTGTGTGTGTGTGTGCGCAAGAAAAAATTAATGATGATTAATATTCAAAACTCAACCTATATCCTCACCAAACTTGCTATTATCAAGATTTTCAACTTTAGTCATGCCAGTGGATGTGTAGTAGCATCTCATTCTGGTTTTTATTTACATTTCCTTAATGACTAGTGATACTGAGCATCTTTTCCTGTGCTTATTAGGCATTTATGTATCTCCTCTTGTGTCATTTCTGTTAAAATCTTTTGTCTCTTTCTGTTGGGTTGTTTACTTCTTATAACTGAGTTGTGAGAGTTCTTTATATATTCAAGATATGTGTCCTTTGTCATATGTGTGTGCATTGTGAATATTTTCTCCCAGTCTGTGACTTGCCTTTCCATTTGTCTTAATAGCATCATTTGGACAGTATTCTGATAAGGTAAACTGATAAGAATAAGAATGAACATATATACCAATGAAACAAAATTGAGCCCAGAAGTAGACCTACACCTTCTTTGGTCATAGATTTTTAATAATGATGCCAAAGTAATTCCATGGGGGAAAACAGTAGACTTTTCAACAAATGACGGCGGAACAACTGGATATACATATATATCCCCAAGATATATATCTATATATAGATATGAGATATAGATATATATCTTATAGCACACCATGCATAGAAATCAATTCAGAATACCTGCTAATAGAGTTAAAGCCATGAAACTTCTATAAGGAAATAAGAGAAAATCTTCACAAGCTTTGGCTAAGCTAAGATTTTCTTAGATAGGACACAAAAAGCACAAAGCAGTACATTTTAAAAACAAACACATACTAAGTCCATGAAGAAACTAGACTGTTATTTTCTCCAATTATAACATCTTACACATTTGAATGAATATTTCCCATAAGATAAATCATCCCATTTCATCCCATTGCTGGTAGATGACTGGAGGGTCTATTGGACAAGGGAAGAGCATGCGGCTACATGTTGGCTAAATTGAGATTACTTTTCTGCCTTATGCATAGGCTGAGGGTAGGGGGTGTATTCCAAGGAACTAGAGGTTTTGATCCTGATGTTTGGTTTTAGTCTACTTTTTAACTACACTCATTACTTCCTCCTTTCTCTGGGGTAATGGTTTGCTTTAGGGTTGGCCTAGTTTCCATTAGGCTTTAAACATGTCCTAATTAATTTTCTCAGATGTAGTTATACTGAGATTGTTCTCCAGTGTGACTTCCAAGGAATGCTGTAGTTGTGAGAGGAGGTGGCATGGCCTTGCTAAGAGGGAGGTAAATGACAGCATTGAGCACCAGCTCAATTATTATCAAGAAGAGATTATCAAGAACGGGCACCTGTGTGGCTCAGGCAGTTAAGAATCCAACTGTTGATTTTGGCTCAGGTCATGATCTCAGGGTCCTGGGATTGAGCCCCACATCAGGCTCTCTGATCAGCTTGAGATTCTCCCTCTCTCTCTCCCTCTGCCCCTCCCTCCCTCATGCATGTGCACATGCTCTCTAAATTAATTGATTAATTGACTGATTGATTGATTGATTGATAAAAGGAAGAGACTATCAAGAAGATGCCCCATCACACAATTAATTGAAGGTTGATGTTGAGGAAACATTATCATCAATATTCTTTCCCCTTTTCCTTATATGCATTTTATTTATTTTTATTTTATTTTAAAGATTTTATTTATGTATTTGTGAGAGAGAGATGGAGAGAGAGGGAGCAAAGCAAGGGGAGGGGCAGGCAGAGGGAAAAGCAGGCTCCCCACTGAGCAGGGAGTCAGAAGTCGGACTCGATCCCAGGATCCTGGGATCATGACCTGAGCCAAAGGCAGATGCTTAACTGACTGAGCCACCCAGGTGCCCTACCTTACACACATTTTTTAAAAATGCTTTCATTTTCATTATGAAATGTTACAGATATGCAGACAAGTACTAAAAAACAATCTCATAGTACCTTTGTACCTACATGCTACTTTGAACAGATCTATTGAAATTGTGGTTGTTTCCTCCCATTCAGAGGCTTTGGTATTCTGCTCACTCACTGGGCTCATAAGATTTCTTAATTTCCAAAGCTGAATACAATTTGTTCTCCCAGCTTTCTTCTTGGTTGTTTCCAGCACAGAGGTCTGTGATCCCGTTTCTCTCCACACTGAATTTGAATATCTCCTAGTCATTGGCTGTAAACACTCCTATCTCTTTCACATTTGAAACCAATAACTCTTATAAGTAAATAGTAGTACAAGTATTTAAAAAAAAAAACATGAAAGTTGTAAAAAGGAAGATATGTTGAGGGAATCCAGCATGCAATACATTAAAAATGAGAGAAAACCCTGGTGCAGATTGATGCAGCCAGAAGAAGAGATAGCATGATTAATAAAGAACGGACTACCCCTTAGTTTTCTTGTCTCAATACAGATTTATAAAATTTTAAGCTAGATTCTGTAACTCATTTCCAGGAAAAAGGAAAAAGCACAACAGAAATTGCTTTGCAAGCTAACTCTGCTAAGCTCTGCCTGTTACCTTTCATCTCTTTAAATCTGAAGCTCTTTGCATAGACACTTTGGAGTTTTAGAAATCAAAGAACCCAAAGGGAAATCCACCATCTGAAAAAGCACTATGCCTTTTTACATTTGCTTTGTCCCTACACTAGTAGGAAATACATCAGTCTCTCACAGTATACATTTTACTCCTAGTTTTGTGCCTGGGCAATTTTAGAAAGTATATAAACTCTTTCAGACTTAATACTAGTCAAAGATTGTATATTTGTAACTAAAGAATGTAACAGATGCGTGAAATATCCAAGAGAACAAATAATGTAAAAATACAAAAAGTATTGAGTAACAGAGAATGGGAAGATTTTTCTGTCATGTGTATCTACATAGGAAAATTAACAGACTTAAAGAAGAAAAAGGAACTATGATAGGCAGAATTCTAAGGATACTCCGCAATGAATCATATTCTTGTAAAATCCCCTCCCCTTGAATTTGGGAAAATCTGTAACTTGCTTCTAGCCAGTATAAAATTGGAGAGGTTTTGCCATGGTCACTCCATAACTTTTTACCTTTATGTAGGACTCTTTCTCAGTAGACCAGAGCCAGAACTGCTCTTGCTGCCTCTGAAGAAATCAGCTGCCATGTTGTAAGAGGTCTTATAAAAGGGCCAAGTGGCAAGAAATATGGAGGACTCCAGAACCTGAGAGTGGCCCTCTGTTGACAGACAGCAAGAAATTAGGTGCTCAGTTCCACAACCACAAGGAATTGAATTCTGCCAACAACCACATGAGCTCAGAAGAGGACACCAAGTTCAAGAAAGGAATGCAGTTTGGCTGACTTCCTGATTGCAGCCTTGTGAGACTCTGAGCAAAAGACCAGGCTAAGCTGTGCCCAGACTCCTGACCCACAGAAACAGGGAGATAAAAAATATATGCTATTTTAAGCCAATGAGTTTGTGATAATTCTTTTTACAGCAACAGAAAACTAATATAGGCACTAATGTAAAAATGCGTCACCGAATCGTAATTTAACTCGGTAACTTATTCAATCTTTAACCCATTCATTCAACAAAAATTTGCTGAATGCCTACAAATACCATGCTCCATGCTAGCCTTGAGTATATAGTGTCTGCATTGGAGGAGATTACAGGTGGCGGGAGAAATGGGCAGAAAATAGCCAAACACAGTGCACTATGATGAATGTGAACAAGGGTCATATACAGATACCTAAATCACATCGTGAGGAGCTCGCATTGTGGTGAAGACCACAGGCTTTGGATCTTGACTGACCGGAATTTGAATCCCAGTCCATTTGCATACAAACTTTATGACCTTGGGCTAGTTGCTTAAATGAGGGCTTTACTTTTCCCATTTGTAAAATGGTTGTAATAAGACCTATGTTGTGGAGTTATTGTATAGACTACCTTAAATAATTCATTGTAACTGCTTAGCACATAATAAGTGCTCGGTGAATATGAGTTATTATAATTATTATTTTGTCAAAAGGAGATGATGCTTGAGCTAAATTCAAAAAGAGTAGTAGTTAATCTGCTGAGAGTTAGGGAAAGTTTGGAGATTCCAAGAAAAGGGAAAAGAGTTTAAAAATAATAATATGATACATTTGGGGAAGTGTTAGCACTTCAGTATGAAATATATCTATTGAATCTTTACATATGCCAGTCACAAGTTTTAAAGCTGAGGATACAGCTATGGATAATTTCTGCCATTAAAGCATTCATTCATGCTGTGGAGAAATAGACTTACACGCATGCACACACATTACACACACACACACACACACACAGGTGTAATACAAAACAGACTGTGGTAGGCATTACCGCCACTCACCAATATACATTTCTCTGCTTCTGCACACGTGGGAAGACTGGGAAGATTACACCTCTTTGTCTCTTTAAAATTAAGCATAACTATCTGACTTGATTTAGCCAATTAAATAACATGTTGAGTAAAAATATCATGTTACTCCTTTATGGAAGTATTTATTTCTAATACTCAGCTCTCTTCCCCACTCTTCTCTTGCCTCATTGACTGCAAAAGCCTAAATAAGAAGATTGAAGCCATTTGGATCACAGAGTCATTGCCTGGAGAACGGCTGTCCTGGAGTCTTGTCCAGGTCTGTTTCAGACTTTGGGGGATGCAATAGTCTTTTGTCGTGTTAAGCCATAAAGCGTTTGGTTTTTACCTCAGCGTAACCTTGCCTATTTTGAACAGATATATATATTGTTTTTTTTTTGTTTGTTTTTGTTTTTTTTTTTACAGAGAGAGAGAGAGAGTTAGCAAGAGCAGAAACACAAGCAGGGAGAGTGGGAGAGGGAGAAGTAGACTCCCCGCTGAGCAGGGAGCCCGATGCCGGGCTCGATCCCAGGACCCTGGGACCATGACCTGAGCCGAAGGCAGATGCTTAACGACTGAGCCACCCAGGTGCCCCGACAGATACATATATTGTTACCAGAAGTGGGTGATTCCATAACAAAGAAAACTAAAAGATGTGACATTAGTGGAGAGGTTGGATGGTAGTGGTGAGTAAATTGATCCTAGGGGCTACAAAGATGGTAATCCATGTTAAAAGCAGTTAGAAAACTTAGCCAAACTAACTTTTTAGGCAGATCATGAACATAATGAAGTTGTAGTAATATGAGAAGAGATTGAGACACAGAGTCAGTAGTGTGTGTTGGCTGCAATTGACTATGCTTGGCATGGTACTCTGAGAAAGAAATGAGCTGAAAAAAGTAATGACCAATTTGCAAGGGGCTAAGGGCAGATTGCTCCAGAATGGGCCACTTTGGCATGAACATTATTTTGAGTTAAATGCAACCAAAATCTAGCAGCTTCAGGAAAAGCTCTTTACCTTTGCCTCAACTGCCTAAAAAGAATTTAGATAGAGGACCTGCTCCAGGAAGAGAGTGATCCCCATAGATAACTGCATTATGATATAAACTAGGGATGGTAAACAAAGAAGAATTTAGCAAAGTCTGTTTGTTAAAATTCCTCTCTATGTCCCATTATGTGGCCCAGCAAACATTTTTACCAAATATTTACTCTTTTTCATCTTCGTACAAATTGCATTTCTTCCCATTGAGGTCCCAAACTCTTACTCCCTTCTCCTTAGTTCAGAATGATATATGTACCTCATTTTGTCTGTCTTTGGAATTTCATGTGTGTATGTGTATTCCCCATCATACGAAACTAAATTTGTTTTTCATCTGTTAATCTGTCTCTTGTCAATTCAATTCTTAGTACAGATAGAAGGATCTGAAGACATAGGAAATTCCTCCCCAGCACAAGCATAATGTTTAAAAATAAAATGGAGAGGTCTAGAAATTAAGAGAGTGTTGATATTGCTTCTTCACCTCAAACAGAAAAAAAATGAGGACTTTTAGCAAAGATAGCTCATTAAAACTGAACCTTGTACTGGGACCAAATTAAGAATATGTCATCAGATCTATTTTGAAGATCTCTGGATAAACTAAAGTAATTCAGGGAAAACATAAAATTAAGGTGTAGTGTCCAGTAAGGCTTTCCAATTGGTTAAGATGGCTCAGGGAAAAGAAACTAGAGTTTTTTCCCCCTGTGCCTGGCAATCTCAGGTAGCTATAATTCATCCAAGGAGAGGCTAGGCTAGTAGCTCATGAGGGTAAAAAAGTAAAGAAATATAGCTGATTTGAAAACTGAGATCCAAGTCTTGAGGACTGTGTGTGTGACCATTGGTATGTAGAACTGCCTGGAACTGAACAGAAAAGAATCTAGATTTTGAGAGAATCATACAGCAAAAGAATCATATAGGCTGGACTAAAGAAGACTGACTTTTTAGAACTAAAATTTCTCCTTAGGCCCTCAAACATCAAAGGGCAGGGAGTGGGCTGAGAAAATTCTGCAGCCCTAAGGAAGGCATTTCTAGCACTACTCAAGAAGGATAATGGAAAAGAAAGTCTCACAGAAGAAAGAGCCAAGGGCTACAGAAAACAATAGACTGATGAGCCCCTCGTCAGGGAATAGCATATGGGCCCTAATCATATGCAACATTTTCTGTTCTCTAGGTTGAGAGTTGTTGCAACATTTACCCAGGGGGATTTCAGTGTTGCAGTGTACCTGGGATGCCTGTGTATCTTTTTTTTTTTTTTTAAGATTTTATTTATTTATTTGACGGAGAGAGACACAGTGAGAGAAGGAACACAAGCAGCAGGGGTGGGAGAGGGAGACGCAGGCTTCCCGCCAAGCCGGGAGCCCGATGCGGGACTCGATCCCAGGATCCCGGGATCATGACCTGAGCCGAAGGCAGACGCCCAACGACTGAGCCACTGTGTATCTTTATTCTCCCTCCAGCTTAATGCTATTGTGGCTATCCTGACAGTGTTATACTGTCATATATTGGGTATGTGGGAGAGACACAACTTACCTAATTAGTTTATAGGACTGTGCAATAAGAGGAGATACGCCGGGACTAAAGTGACCAAAGGCCTCACTCAGAGACGCTACACTTGGAGTGGGATGCAGTTAGTTGGTTGAACTTTTGGGCTAACATCATTTAGGGAGGGGTAAATACTTTGCATGTCAGAAGGAAATTAAACTCACTGTGTGTCGTGTGATAGAATTAGGTAGTCATCAGGGCTGCCCACAAGATGTTTCCAGCTCTCCTTCAGGCACATGGTAGGGGAGCATGTTTTGCCCTCTTGAAACTGAATGTGGCATTTGACCTGCTTTAGTCAATGAAATTTTGTCAGAAGTGCTATAAGTGATTTCTAGCCAGAAGTTTTAAGAGCCAATGTGCAATTCTGTTCTCTTTCTGTCTGTCTGCTTTGACAACAGTGCTCCAAATAAAGGTCACTTCAGTAGCCTGGGTCCCAGAGTGAGGATGATGTGAAGCAGAGCTCACAGCTTACCTGTGGAAGATGCTTGGTGTGAACAAGTTCTTGCTATATTAAGCCAGTGAGGTTGCAGGATTGTTTGTCAACCCAGCCTAACTCTCCTGTTGAGACTGATCTATTAATAAGGGTAGAAGGATCCTCGTGATTTCATCCCTGCCTACTTCTCAAGCCATAACCCCAATCATTCTCTGATACATTTGTTACTCCATCAGCACCAGTAAACTTTAACTTTTTAAATTTAAATCACTGGGCACCTGGGTGGCTCAGTCGGTTAAGCAACTGCCTTCGGCTCAGGTCATGATCCTGGAGTCCCGGGATCAGGTCCCACATCAGGCTCCCTGCTCAGAGGGGAGTCTGCTTCTCCCTCTGACCCTCTTCCCTCTCGTGCATGCTCTCTCTCTCTCTCTCTCTCATTCTCTCTCTCAAATAAATATATAAAATCTTTAAAAAATTAATTAATTAATTAAAATCACTATACTGTATAGAGCATGGATTGGAGAAAAGAAACCAAAGAATCATAGTCAAACTTATAGATATTGACAACCCCTCACAAATACACAAAAGGGGGTGTAGAGAGTAAGAACATAAAAGGTTGAGGACAAAACAAAGGTATTTAAAAGCTGAGTGGAGGAAGCCATTGAAAGGCTGGGAGAGAGGCAGGAGACAAGCTACCAGAGAAGTTCTGCAGAAATCAAGGGGGAAACATTTCAAAGCCGAAAAATCTGCAGCATCAAGACTGACAGAAAGATGAGAGAGGTTGAAGATTAAGAAGAAGCAACTGGGTTGGACAGTTAACAAGCCTGTGCTGTCTTCAAGAAGAGTTTCAGTGGAAGAAGGGATCAAAAAAAGGACTGAGGAGACTTGGAGACAGAACGGGAAGAGGAAGGGAAGACTCCTGGAGGACGAGCATAAGCCTGCTACTGGCAGTCACTGTCTCATTCTTTCCAGAAAGTAAGTCATCCTCTCATGTTGCCTTTCCCCCAAGGTCCAGAGACCCAATCCAAGAAATCACACTGGGCCCAGCCCAGGTGTGTGATAGATAATCTTGGTGCGAAATCTCTGAAGGACCAGGGTGGACTTAAAGTCTAAGCTATTCCAAGTCTGAGAATGTGCAAGCCTAAATCCCTGGATAAGTCTCTCCAAACAGCTTGGTCTCTGAGGGTAGCTTAGTGTGGTGGAAGGAGCCAACATTCATTAGGCTTCTTAGATCTGGCATTCCATTTAATCCTCATGACAGCTCTACACGTTGTGCATTAAAGTCTCCATTGGGTGAATAAGAAAACCAAAGCTCGGAATGTTTAGATGATAACTCAAGGTCAAACTGTTGTAGGCAGCAAGGTCACAATATCTTCCTGACTCCACAGTCCAGGCCTGTGTCATATTTTCTCAACTTGGGGTGGTCACCACTGGGGTACATGACACCACACCGTGATATAGAGGAACAAATAGGGTTAAACATAACACAATTTTTTAAAGAAATAAATCTATTTATGCAGTGTAATTTACATAAGTGCAGTGTAAGTTACATAAGTTTTTAAGATAAAACCGGAGATACCCCATTATCCCTAGACACTGGCTTATGTGTTCATTTGCCAGGATGAGAAACACTGTATGTTCATACCATCTAGAAAGACCTAGGCTTACAGACAAATTTCTAAAACCAGAATCACAATGAATCAGGGGTGAGAGCAACTAGAGCCCATGTGCAAGGCAAGTCTCTCACTGCAGTACATCCTTCTGCAATGCCAGGCTTCCAAGTGCACACAAGGTAACTGGTCAGTTGGAAAGATTACTCAGAGATATGGGGCCATCCCATTTTTTGGCCTGGAAAAATACCAAAAAAGCAAGCTTTTCTCCATATTTCCTCTCCACCCCCCTACCCCAAAAAAGGATTTTGGCTAGTTGAAATATAAACATTATCAATATAAATTGGTCAGTATCTACTAATATCTGATTTATTCATTTAGCTTTACATACATATTCAAAAGCATACATTTATATTTAGCAATATTGCATTTGTCCAGTCTTGCAATACTTGAAACGACTTTATTCAAATGTCTCACATGCACCTGTCTGTATTGCTCTCACCCTCATTTGACTCACTTCAGATTCTAACAATTTTCAATTTTCCAGAGCCCATCATCTGTTTTGCTATCTAAATTGACTGAAAACAGTTATTTTTTAAAAGATTTTCTTTATTCATTTGAGAGAGAGAGAGAGATACAAAGACAGAGACAGAGAGAGTGAGCACAAGCAGGGGGAGAGGCAGAGGGAGAGGGAGAAGCAGACTCCCTGCTGAGCTGGGAACCAGACTTGGGGATTTGGGGCTCAATCCCAGGACCTGGAGATCTGATGACCTGAGCTGGAGGCAGATGCTTAACCGACTGAGCCACCCAGGTGCCCCGAGACAGTTATTTTTAATTTGTGTAGACACCATCAGTGAAAATCTCATCCCAAGCCACAAGTACCCATCATATATTTTTTCAGGAATATATATTTTTTCATTTGTCTTGTAGGTATTTATTTGAAAATATCCATTGTATTGCTCTCAAAATGACCTTTAAAACTTTAAGTCTTCCTTACAGTCAAAACTTAAAATTACTTGGTCATACAAACAAAGGCTAAGGCTGGGTCAAAATTTTGCCGTTTTTTTTTTTTAATCAATTCTCAAAAAACTTTCAAAATTAGCATTCCTTAAGGTGTTTCCAAGCATATGAGTCTTTCTCAAATATGTCTTTATTATTCAAAACAAAGTAATTGAGGGAGTACCTTGTAATGTGAAACTCCCTCTTCCCTGAGTGATAATTGTTTAAGGGAAAAGAAAAACTCACCATGTACTCAAATGGTAACTATGTCAGTGCAAAAACCTGCCTCTAGAACCCAAGAGTTTAAAAGGGAGTCATTAATTAACTATTAACAATTCCAAAGTAGGTTATACCTTGATAGCATGAAGAAATCAGCCATAGAGTAATAATAAATTTCTCTTCCTCCTGCCTCAGTTTTCCCCTCTCCTTTCTTGCCCATATTTGATTTCAATTCCGTAGCAACTGATAGATAGCACTTGCTGAACCTACTGCAAAGCCCCAAATGAACTGTGATTTGGTAGTTTGGGATCACGTCAACATAGACCTTCTCAAAGGGAATGGCTCACGAATGAGGGAAAATCTATTTTCATGTGTGACTAAAAACCAAGCTGAGATCAACAAACTGAGAGCCCCTTGAGCCTCTCACTTAAAAATCTAATAAAAGTACATTCAGGGGTCTTCATTAAAAGCTGACATTCTTTGAGTGATATTTACTTAATGATATTATCTGACATTCCCTGAGGTGATGTTTTTCTAAAATACCTCTGAGTATTTCTTCCAATGCCTAATAAAAACGTTCTTCTATGCTGATCACTTCCATGTTTATATTTCCAGCCCTGATTTCCATCCACACTCCACTCCAATCGGCTCCTTGAAAACCACGTCAAACCCTACGGCGTCCCACTACCACCTCAAACTCAATGTGCACAATAATGAATTCATTTTATTCTTTGTGTAGAGGGTTTTCTAAAGGACATCCTTGCATCATCTCACGTTGGAAAAGAGAAAATAAGTTACACTTAATACATTTTGACTTAGAGTATATAGGTCTGAGTAAATTAATTGCTTTGTAGTGATCAGAAAGAACTGGTCATAAAATAGTCCCAGTCCTTTCTATAATGAAATTTTGTGTGCCACGGCAAGATTCTAAAAGTTGAGCTAATAATAATTACCTACTTGTTTTTCTGACCACATGCAGCCAGTGAGAATTAAATGTTTCCTTCTGTTGCTTTAATACCCCTGTGTGAGCACTGCTGTGTGTGTTTATACATGCATGTTTGTGGGTATATGTGTACCTTTGTGTGTTTCTGTATGCGTATGTTTGCATGTGTGTGTATCATGCGTTTGTATGTAAATGTCTGTGTGTGTGTGTATGCACTATACAAAGATTCAACCCAACTCACAGTAGAACCCTTACAGTCAGCTTATCTCCATCCTCTTCAGCTCTAGCTCTGCCCTTTCATCAGTCGACCATCAACCCCTTCTGCCCATAGGAGGAATATCCTGAATTAAGCCCATCCCATCTTAGAATCAGAGGGAAGCAGTAGGGCAAACAGACTGTGGGAGCCAAATTTTTCTCTGTTTACCTCATTTAAATGAAAGCAAAGATACAGACCCTTTGCCTTATATATAAACATGAGACTTTCTCCCCACATCTTTAGAACTATATTTAGTATGGATATATTAGAGGCATATAATGCTTTTAAAAAGTGCTAAAAGGGCATTTTAAGGTCAGGATATCAAAATGACACAAAGAAAATGGAGAAAAATAAATTCTTAAGTGTATACGCATAGGGTATTTATACATTCAGGAGAAAAAAAAAAATATTTAACATACTTTTTAAAGCCAATTAGCTAAAAACATCATTATGAGAAAATGAGTTAATAATGGACTTGGAAGAAAGAGGTCACTTTTTGTTTTTATTTTATTTAAATAGCTCTTGTTTCCGGAGCTTGATTTGATCAACGCACAGGGGTTGGTTAGAGAGGATAAGTTGCTTTCCCATTCCTATAACTAACTTTGGGACTATGTGCAACATTCTTGACATAGACTTCCCCTCCGACACACACACATACACACAGCCTTTTCCTCCTGTCACCGATCATTGTTCTTCTTCATCTCCCATAAACAACGAAGTCCCAATTAGTCTCTAAGGTTCTTTTATGATGTCTTCCTCTCCATCCCCACAGCTATCACTTCAGTCCAGACCCAGCTCCTGAGACTCTAATGATCACAACTCCCTCCTTACTGATCTCCCTGACCCCAGATTCTTTACCTAAGTCCATCTTGCCCATGACACCAGATTAATCTTCCTAAATGCTGCATTTCCTTATTCCACACTGGTGCCAACTCATTGGTTATCAGCAAATCAGGCTGCATTTAAATGGGGGCCACTGAATAGAAAGGGAGTGACAAGAGGCTTTCTGAGCCCCTTGGCTACCAGAGAAGGACATTTTCATGGGGTAAAGGGAATCAATGTCTCAGCGGGTCTAGCCTTGTCCATCAGTCGGTAATCTCCAGAAACATACCCATTTTGCAGAGGTCCTCATGGTATATTTCCATTTCTGTGCATGTCTTGCCTTCCTAAAAATATAAACTTCCTAAAGATAGGGACCATGTGTTAAGTTGTGAGGATATCCTTGGCAGCGGCCCGGGGCTACGAGACCCGGCTGCATGCAAGTGCCACCTCTCTCTGTGACCTCTGCCACCTTGGACAAGTCATGTGTTTTTTTTTTGAGCTTTATTCTTTATACATAAATGAGATCAAGAACACCTGCCTCAACCTGGTTTCAATCATTAAATTCGCCAATTCAGCTAACATGCTTCCTGTGGTACCTGGCACACAGTAGGTATTGAATAAACTGTAGTAACTGATTTTTTTTTTGCTGAGTGGCGTGTAGCTGCAGCCGCTGAAAACCCACGAAGAAGTGTGCTGTGAGCAGTCACTGCTCTGAAATTCTGCCTGTGAGACCTAGAAGCAGCACTACAAAGGCCCTAAACCCAATTGCCATGGCCAGCATTAATCCGATATTTGGTTCTGGGATGACAAGGCTGGTAAGCAAAGCAGCTGGTTTTCAGGAAACCCCCAGCCCCTCCACAGAGATCCCCGGCTCGAAGAGTTAGCCAAACAAAAAATGAGCTATTCATGTAAATCCCTGTGCCTCTATTCCAAAGCACTGAAATGAGTTTATCTTGAAGGGCAACTTAATCTCCTCACTCTGTTCTCTCTGACAAGCACCCTGGGTATTGTTCCTCAACTCCCCCTGGAGAAAAGGTGCAAGCTCCGCACCTAATAATAAACCATCACTGTGCCCAGAAAGTAAGGGGAGGTTTCAGTCTCTCCCCATTTTTGAAAGGTCATTAAAAAAAAAAAAAAAAAAAAAGGTTATTGTTTCTCTGTTACCACTAGATGGTACTAGCCAGCTGCTTGTCATCTCTCTTAGATTGTTTTTTGTTTACTGACTGATAACATGCTTTTAGAAGTGAGACTTCGGGAGACCTTGGTCGGTCATCAGAAAGTCACCAAGGTGCCATTTCTTAGATGTGTCAGCACTTCCCCTTGGCCTTCATTTATATAAAGTCCTTCTTTGCCTTATCCTGGATAATGGAAATATTTAGTAATCATACAGATGATTCGTGCCACATTTGCCCCTGTGTTTGGGACCTTAGGAAGCCCTGGGACAGATGTGGGAAGCAAGGACTTTGAAGTGAAGGCAGCCAGAGTGAAAACTGGATTTTCCACTATTCTCAGGAGCCCCATCCCGCTTCCTCTTTATTGAGGATATCTTAGTCCTCTTGTCTCAGACTCCCAGCACATCCCCAATGCCTTAGGTTTTCCATACAGAAAAATTGGAAATTCTTTCTCTTTTCTGGATGGGAAAGACAGCAGTTGGTCTTGCAATAAGTCATGGGAGATACTGGGAGAGACTGGAAAGTAGGACCCTGACATCTGATCTTCTTCTTTCCCAAGCTTTTTTAAGAGAATTAAGGGGCACCCCATCCCTATCCCAACAATTTTTTTTAAGACATTAGATTCCACTAGAGCCCAACCCCATCTGGGATGGATGGATTGTAGGAAGTGGGGAAAGGGGTCTAGGTACTTGATATTGTATTTTATAGTTAGGTTATGAGAATTAACCAGGAACCAATGAGGGGAGAAGTGTGTGTGCTATGCTAATCCAAGATTAGTTAAGAGTAATCATTTGGGGTTGGGTATCCATCACGTAGCCCCAGCACTTGACAGGGAACAATTGCTGAATCTTTCTGAGCCTCAGTTTCCCCAGCTGGAGAAAAATGCATTTTTTTGGTAAGATCATTAGAAAGACAGAGAGAAATAAAGTTTGTAAAGCTCCTGGCATTTAGCAGGACTTCCCCAAACGTTCCTCCTCCTGAAATAGCTATAATGGCCAGTAGTCCCCAACTACCACCCAAGCCTCTCCCTAGGCTAGAGACTGAGTTCCCAGGAACTGGTCCCTTGTCACTGAAATTAGTGTAACATGTAGGAAAACCTCAAATGCCAAACCTTTGCTCTCACTTTTCATAACAGTAGCAGTGGCTTCCACACCTGTTTATATGCCCCATTTGTCTCAAGAAGGGGTGCCTTCAAAACTCTGAGAGGTTACCATCTGTGAGACAGCTGCATATTTCTAACCATTTTCATAAAGAAGTATTTCATTTCCTTAAACAGGATTTTTCTTTTGAAAAGAGAAACAATTTTGCTTCATTGTTTTTTGTCCCAGAAATATTTCCTAAAGGCCAGTGAGACAAATCAAAGGGACAATGTGAAATGATGGTATAATCTTTCCTATCTCAGTTGAATGAAAGTATAGTGAGATTAGCAGGTTGTACTATATGAATAATTGCTACAGGAACACAGGATGACATTAAGCTAACATAGAATATTTGTCTCTAGATATAGAGAACAATAGATTTAAAAAGCAATAATTTGAACTAACTACAACACATTCTAATTACATGGGGAAAGGATGATTGAAGTTTTACTTCTTTCAGTAAAAGTTACTCAACAGCAAGTTATTACCATCCGGCAAGTAAGTAGTTGGAGTGAGCAGAGTCTCGTGTTAAAGCAAGAATTAAGGAATTTTCTAGTTTCCATTAAAAATTGTAGGCAGCTCAAAGCTAGTCCCAGAGGAGCATAAAATGAAAGAAAGCTAAGTTTGGGGAAAACTACATGGGCTGAAAGAACAAAGAATAACATCTATCATACAATAATTTCTGATTTATGCTTTCAAAGGATCTGAAACTTTTAGAATGTTTAACTTAAAAACTTCAAAGTTAGAATGAAAACTTTGGTGTCTTTGGTAATGGACAACTCCAGCATTATACTAGGAATGATTCCAAAAGCCATTTGTGTGAAAGAGAGCTTGGATCAATTAGTGATACCTGGGTGCTGCAGATGAGAATGGCTGGTTCAGGGTCTCTCCAGTGTACTTCTAGTACCTCGTGCACAGAACTTTCAGGATATTTATACATCATTTGATAATCATTTGTTTGTATGATACACCTTCTTCTTTTCAGCCCCAGCACTGACAAAGAATCAATGAATCCATTTGTAAAGACAAAAATAATTACTCCTGGATTCTGAGAGAATGATGGAGTAGGAAGCATCAGAAATCTGTCTTCCCACCCAGACAACAACTGCACTGGCAGAATCTGTCTGATGTAACTATTTTGGAATCCTGGAGTCTATTGAGAGCTTGCAACAAACAGAGGAAATCTTGGTCAGTAAATTAAGGTAAGTTATGGTTAACCTCGGTCAGTTTCAGCACATTAGCAGGTATCTATCCATCACTCCCCAGCCCCATGGCAGGCAGCTGCACATGTGTCCCTGGAGTAGCTTGCACATAGCTTATGAGAGCCAGAGGGGGCAAAAAGGACCTTGTCCTTCAAATATTGGAGGTCTGTGCTCTGATCATCGACTGCTGCTTCTGATCAAAGTGGAGCAGCTAAAGGCAGGCAGCCATTGTTACTGTACCTCCCTCTGTTGAAAGCCCCTTCCTCTCTGGCTGAAGTGACTTTCAAATGATTTAAAGGCAAAACTTGATTGAGTTTCTGGACAAAGAGATTATGGGAATTATTTTGCTCTATTCTTTTGTATAACTTTTCTGTATGTTTGGAATTATTTCAAAAGAAAAAGGAAAAAGAAAATGTATCATTGCAAAAATACATACATACATACAAACATACATACATTAAGTAAGTAAGTAAGCAAATACTCTTGCCTTAGTTGGGTTCCCCAAAAAGCAGAGAGAGAGCTAATGACCTGGGTACAGTATTTATCTGGGAAGTGATGCCAGGATGCAGGATTTGGGGGGAAGAAGTTGAGTGAAACAGGCAAGAAGGAAAAGCCAATATGATGATGTTTGTTCATGCAGGTGTTGCTGGAGACAATCTGGGCTTGACTGCACATTTCTATCCATCTTTATAAAGAAGCACTTCAACTCTCAGCAGAAACCTTATTGTCTAGGAGACAGTGGAATGATATAGTCAAAGTGCTGAAAAAAAAACCCTGCCAACCAAGAATACTTTACCCAGGAATGTTGTCCCTCAGAAACAAAGGAGTGATAAAGACTTTTCCAAACAGAAGCTGAGGGACTTTAGTACCACTAAGCCTGTCTTACAAGAAATACTGAAAGGAGTTCTTTAAGGTGAAATGAAAAGATGTTAATTCATAACATGAAAACATAAAAATATACAGGGCACTGATAAAGGTAAGTATATAGTCAAATTCAGTATACTCTAATTCTGTACTATGGTAATGTATTAACCACTTAATTCTAGTAATATGCTAAAGGACAAGAGTATTAAAAATAACTATAGTTACAGTCCTTTGTTAAAGAATACACAATATGCAAGAAGTAAGTTGTGACATCAAAAATATGAAAAGAGGGGAGTAAAAAAGTAAAGTTTTTGTATGAGACTGAAATTACTATCAGGATAAAATAGACTTGTGTCTTTAAGATGTTTTATGTAAGCCACATGGTAAGCCCAGTGCAAAAATCTACAGTAGATGCATAAAACATAAAAAGAAGGATATCAAAACATATCACTATGAGAAGTCATCAACTCACAAAGGAGGACAACAAGAGAGGAAGGAAGGAAAAAGGGAACTGTAAAAAGCCAGAAAATAATTAATAAGATGGCATTAGTAAATCCTTAACTATTAATAATTAGTTTATATGTAAATGGGTTTATTCTTCAATCAAAAGCCATGAAGTGATTAAATGAATAAAATAATAAGGCTCAACTATACACAGCCTACAAGACTCACTTCAGCTTTAAGGACACACATATGCTCAGTGTGAACGGATGCAAAAAGATAGTCCATGCAAGTGCAAACCAAAAGAGAATAAGGGTAACTACATCTATATTAGACAAAAAAAGACTTTAATACAAAAGTTGTAACATGAGATAAAGAAGATATATGTGTGTGTGTGTGTGTATATACACACACATATATATATTATATACTTACCACATAAAAAATAATAAAAGGATAAAAGGATCAATTCATCAAGAGGGTATAATAATCATAACTATATATACACCCAACATTAGCGGTCCTAAATATACTAAGCAAATACTAACAGATTTGAAGGGAGAAAAGACAACTACTATCATAATAGTAGAGTACTTCAGTACCCCACTTTCAACAATGGATAGATCATACAGACAGAAAATCAATAAGGTAACATTGGACTTGAACTATACTTTAGATATGCTCTTCTCAAGAGCATATGAAATTTTCCTCAGGATAGATTATATGTTAGCTCACAAAACAAGCATCATTCACTTTATTTATTTATTTATTTATTTATTTGACAGAGGGAGAGAGAGCCAGAGAGCACAAGTGGAGGGAATGGCAGAGGGAGAGGGAGAAGCAGTCTGTGCACCCAGCAGGGAGCCCGATACGGGACTGGATCCCAGGACCCTGGGATCATGACCTGAGCTGAAGGCAGATGCTTAACGACTGAGCCATCCAGGGGCCCTTATTCACACTATTTAAATCACAGAGGTAACCCAAATGTTTATCAATGAATGAATGAATGGATAAGCAATGGAATATTATTCAATCTTTAAAAAGAAATTTTGACATATGCTATAACATTGACAAACATTGAAGATATTGTGGTAAGTGATATAAGCCAGTCACAAAAAGACAAGTACTATATGATTTCACTTATATGAAGTACATAGAGTAGCCAAAATGAGAGAGATGGAATGACGGTAACAAAGGGCTTGAAAAGGGGAGAATGGAGAATTGTTATTTAATGGATAAACAGAGTTTCAGTTTTGCAAGATGAAAAGAGTTCTAGAGATGGATGCGTGGTGGTTATTATACAACAATATGAAAGTACTTGATACCACTGACTTATACACTTAAAAATGATTAAGATAGTAAATTTTATATGTTATTGTACTGTGATAAAAATATTAGAAAAAATTAAATGTATGCCTCTTTGGTTCCTTCCACCATCTTATTTCCCATCCTTCCTTCCTTTTTTATTTTTTTCATTCCATTCCTGGTCCCTGGTAACAACTGAACTGATTTCTGCCCTTACAGATTTTCTTTTTTCTAGACTATGATATATAAATAGAATCACACGGTAGGCAGTGGACTTCTGTGCCTGGCTTCTTTCACTTAACATTACACTCTAGGGCCTCAATCTTGTTACTGCATGAATCAACTTTGTTCCCGTTTACTACTGTGTGGTATTGTGTTGTATGGATGTACCACGATTTGTATATTATTTTCCAGTGGATAGACATTTGTTTGGTTTCCAGTTTGGGGTTTTATGAATAAATCTGATGTTAACATTTACATACAGATCTTTGTGTGTGAGCTACTTATAATTTTTAATTTTTTTAAGTTACTTTTTCTAATCTCCCAGCATTCCAAATAGTGGAACGTTAGTGGTCCTTCCAGTCACTGAAAGGTGAGGAGGTGTCAGGAATTGATGAGGGCCAGTTCAAGTGGTTTTAACTGGATATGTCACTCTAAAATCTCTTTATCCCCATTCTGCTTTGGTATTCCATTCAGTTCCAAATGCAGTTTTCTGATCTGACTCACATCTTAATTCCAGGCACTTGTTAGAAATTACATTGGTTGCAAAATGGCAGGAAGAAAAGATCAAATCTCTTTTGGATTTAAATTTAGAATGAAATGGGACTTTTGTTTAAATTCAATAGAAGCAGTTAACAAAGGAATAGAGACTTTAAAGATGTTTCATTAAAATTACCCATAATGCTACTCTGAGTGATTCATGGTTTTGAGCATTTAAATGAGTCATATTCACCCAAAAGCCTAAACTAATTTCTGTTGTAAATGAGGTTCTTAGGGAAATTCTATTAACCATTTAAGCACCATGAAAATTCTCCCCAGCTCAGGTTCTACCTCCTTCATGAAGGAGGCTCCTACCTCAATCAATTTTCCCTTCTCTGATTCTCTGATTTCCTTTTGACAATATTATACTACTCATTTGCTCTCTTATATAAGGTATGCATCTTTATTCAATTCAGTGTGTGTGGAGACGCTTGGGTGGCTCAGCCGATTAAGCATCTGCCTTCAGCTCAGGTCATGATATCAGGTTCCTGGGATCAAGCCCTGCATCGGGCTCCTGACTCAGCGGGGAGCCCGCCTCTCCCTCTGCCTATAGCTCCCCCTGCTTGTGCTCTCTCTCTCTCTTTCTCTCTTTCTCTGACAAATAAATAAATAAGATCTTAAAAAAATAATTCAGTGTGTTTGTGTGTGTGTTTATGTGTATTTTGGGGGAGAAAGGCTCTTTTCTTTCCATCTGGTATCAGCCATCAGCTCCAAGGTAAGCCAAGATGGGTGCTTACAAGTACATCCAGGAGCTATGGAGGGAAAAGCAGCCCTGTGTAATGTGCTTTGTTTTCAGGGTGCACCACTGGTAGTACTCATAGTTCTCTGAGCTCCACAGGGCCTCCCCACCCCACTCAACCCACCCAACTGCCTGAGAAAGTGCACAGACTGGGGTACAAGGCCAACCAAGGTTATGTCATATATCGGATTCATGTGCAACGTGGTGGCTGCAAATGCCCAGTTCCTAAAGGTGCTACCTACAACTAGCCTGTCCATCATGGTGTTATCATCTAAAAGTTTGCCTGAAGCCTTCAGCCTGGTGCAGAGGAAAGAGCTGGACATGACCATGGGGCTCTGAGAGTCTACTGTGTTGGCAAAGATTCCACATACAAATTCTTTGAGGTTATCCTCCTTGATCCATTCTATAAAGCTATGAGAAGAAATCCTGACACGCGGTGGATCACCAAACCAGTCCACAAGTGCAGCGAGAGCAAGAGTCGTGGCCTTGGAAAGGGTCACACAAGTTCTACCATACTATTGGCTGTTCTTGCCTTCCTACATGGAGAAGACACAATACTCTCCAGGTCTACCATTACTGCTAATATAAGTAATGTTTGTAAAGTTCTTACCTGATAAACAATTTAGGACAGTCAAAAAAAAAATTTTCGTCTCCAAAAGGTCAGGGATCACAGTCAGAGAGCATTAGAACAAAAAGAATCGTATAGAGATTATTTTATTCTTCATGATTAAACAATTACAAAGCTGTTTCCATGTGTTGAGTGCCTTCTATGTGCCAGGAATTGTGCCGGCCAATTTATTTATATTTCATCATTTAATTTAATCTAATCCTTACAACAACCTCATATTAAGGTGGCATAAGCAGTGGTAAAAAGATGAAATTTGGAATCAGACAGAATTGGATTCTAATTTCACCTCTGTTGTTTACTATCTGTGTGATATTAAATAAGTGTCTTAACCTCTTAAAGCTTTTGAGTTAAGTGTAAACAGGAGTCACAATACCTCCATCATAACATATTACTAAAAGGACAAATAAATATAATGTACATAAGATGTCTAATACCTAGTAAACTCTCAAAGGTAAGAATTATATTGCTTATTTTATGTAGATAATGAAATTGGGGGTTCAGAGAGGTGAATTAATTTGTTTAAGATCCCATGTAAGTGGCTGAGCCAGGTTAAGACAGCCACTCCATACCTTATCTTATAAAGGCCCATTTCTTTTTTTTTTAATTTTTTAAAGATTTAATTTATTCATTTGACAGAAAGAGAGAGAGAGAGAGAACAAGCAAGGTGGGGAGGGGCAGAGGGAGAAGCAGGCTCCCCACTGAGCAGGGAGCCCAAGGCGGGGCTCGATCTCAGGACTCCGGGATCATGACCTGAGCTGAAGGGAGACACTTAATGACTGAGCCACCCAGGCGCCCCTAAATGCCCATTCTTACACTTCTTTCCTCATCCCTATAGCCCTTGTTACACCTAAGTACTTAAATAAGGTGTACTTGTGGTAGATTAGTTGAAGGCAGAGATACTAACATCAGTAATTAGAAAAGGCTCTCTCTGTGCACCTTACTATCTAAATAAGATTGGTTAAGCTTTCAATTCCATCCCCTGAGGAAGTTCAAATTGCACTGAAATTTCCAAGAAGTCCTAGAAGGTCCACATGCCCATGATCTCCTCTGCTCCTGGGTTTCTGCCTGTGTTAACTTGATCTCATACCTGAGATAGTCTTATGACTAAAGGCAGAATCTTCTGAGAGGTTGTCATACCTCCCTTGTCCCAAGGGGAGCTTCACTCTCAGTAAGGAGATGACCACCCACACTGGGATAGAGAGACCACATAAACAAATACTATCACAAACTGTCACACCTTCCATTTGTTCTCCTAAAAGCCCATTTATCTTTCCTAAAGCGCATTTGTCTTCCCACAGAAGCCCTTTCTTCCTGCTCCCTCTCCACTATGAAGTTGGCATACAAACCTCCATCTCTAGTTGTTTGGGGAACCTCTTCATCTGAATGCTCCCCCACACAAAATAAACTTTTCTCTTGTTATTTTGTCTACTTTCAGTTAATTTGCAATTCCGCCCCCCATTCTTATCACTGGAATTTAGTTGGCAGAGGAAACATTTTCCCTCCCAACAACAGTTTCATGTATCTCATACATGTACACGGAATAGACTTTCTTAAGATCTGAGAAGTAAAAAGGGACAGTTGAGTTTCAGTTATTGTCTTTATTATGAGACCATGCATCCTTCCCTGACACCTAAGTGCAGACTTTTCCAGTCAAAGTCATCAAGGAGTGCAGCAGACAGGGATCTTCCTTTTACTTTATTTTTTTTTTAAAGATTTTATTTATTTATTTGACACAGAGAGAGAGAGCACAAGCAGGGGGAGCGGCAGACAGAGGGAGAGGGAGAAGCAGGCCTCCCGCTGAGCAGGGAGCCCAATGTAGGGCTCAATCCCAGGACCCCAGGATCATGACCCGAGCCGAAGGTAGATGTTTAACCAACTGAGCCACCCAGCCACCCCTAGGGTCTTTCCTTTTAATAAACACCTTCCTTCAAAAGTAACTGTGCCTGTAAGTAATGCTTTCTATTAAATATATTTACAGTTGTCAGTGTACTCATGGGCATATGCTGCATTGTGTTCCACTGGGGTCTTACTGTTCTCTGCTCCTCATGGCATACAAAGTAATCTCATTGAGGGACTAAAAAGGCTGCATGATTTTCATAGGGTTTGATTGCTTTGGGGATGAATCGTATGCTATAGAAATATTTCTGGGGCACCTGGGTGGCTTAGTCATTGGGCGTCTGCCTTCGGCTCAGGTCATGATGCCAGGGTCCTGGGATCAAGCCCCGCATTGGGCTCCCTGCTCGGCAGGAAGCCTGTTTCACCTTCTTCCATGCCCCCTGCTTGTGTTTCTGCTCTCGCTCGCTCTCTCTCTGTCAAACAAATAAATAAAATCTTAAAAAAAAGAAATATTTTCATATTTAAGAATTTGTGAAGAATTTTCTGAATATCTTTCTCTCAAAAATTTTTATCTTTCTCACCAGAATATAAACTCCTTGAGGTAACTGATTGGTCCATTTTATTCATTCCTGTATTCCTAGTATATAAAACTCAGCACCTAGCACATAATAGGTATTTAACAAATATCTGTTGAATGAGTGATTGGATACATACCTAAAATATCAGGAAATATTTTTATTTATATATATTTAATTTACTTGACCCAAATAACTGACTGCATTTCCCATCACCATTCCTACTGCCATGATCTCTCTCTCACAGTCCTTTATCTGGGCTGGTACATCAGCTTCTCATCTCCTTAGGAACAGGCTCCACTCCTTCCATCTATTGTCATCATCAGTGTTTGCTTCCATATACAGCAAACCTATTTATTCTACTCCCCTCTTTAAAGACTTCTACTCACTTCCTATTGTCTGGAAAACACACACACACACACACACACACACACACACACACACACACAAACTTGATTGGTTAACTGTGGCCTCTTACATATCTACACACCCTATACATACCTAAAATATCAGGAAAATATGTTTAATTTACTTGGCCCAAATAACTGATGATTCTTTTTTCTAAAGATTTTATTTATTGATTTGACAGAGAGAGAGAGCACAAGTAGGCAGAGCGGCAGGCAGAGGGAGAGGGAAAAGCAGGCTCCCCAGTGAGCAGGGAGCCTGACATGGGGCTCGATTCCAGGACCGTGGGATCATGACCTGAGCCAAAGGCAGACACTTAACCAACTGAGCCACCCAGGTGCCCCTACCTGATGATTCTCAATTGTTTATCCCACCTGCCACCATTTCTTTCCAGAAGAATAGCATGCCTTTCTTTTGGTATAGCAAAATGAAAGCCAAGTCCCTGAAATTCTGGATATTTGGTAGTAGAGCAATCTTATCTTCTCTATATTACCTAACACAGATTTTCAGCTTCAGTTTGATCACCTGCATTAGGATAAATATTTGGATTTTTCTGGATTTCCACTCATAGACCAAATTCCTACAACTAAAGAACTACCGAGACTATCAAGAATCACTGGAACCATCCAGATTATTTCAGAAAGAAAAAATGCTTATGTCTAAATGACACAAAATAATTATTTTATTCCTGAACTTTTCTATAGTAATGGAAATACAATAATATTCTATTCATGCAATATTTCCTGAGGAAATAACAGAACATTATTTCAGACGTTAGAAAAAAACTCCCTTTACCTATGTTGTGGGAAAACATCATCGGCAGTTGGTTCTTTAGTAAGGTGGTAAAGCATATGTGCAGTAATGCCAAGTCATTTTAACTTCTGCAGATGTCACTGAGGAGAGATGTTCACACTACTCACTGAGAATCTCTTTGGTGTTTTGTGCGAAAATTTCTTATGCCATCAAACATCTTAGCAGGGCACAGTTCATAGACTGTGTCAGACAGACATCTTACCAAAGAAATATAGAATTTTAACTTCTTAAAATTGCAACGAGCTTCATTTTCTAAGACTTCTTCCAGGAATGTAAAATATCTGGTTAGTAAAATTTAAAATCCTGTCAAATCATGTCTCTGGTATCATAAAAATCTTTTCTTTGCTAGATTCAAGCAGTAAAATTTATGACTTTTCAATTAAATAATGTGGTAGAAAATGGTTTCATGGGAGTCTGCAAATGACTGGCAAGTTTTAAGGTTGCAGGCTAGATGATGTCACTTGCTATTGAGGTTTTTTCACAAAGAGGAGAAATTTCCACAGGAGAATTCTAGTAAGAAATGGAGTCTCAGCCTTTTAACTTCTTAAGGAGTGAGTCTAATGATTGGAGGAGATATGTGGATACCAGCATATCAATGAACAATTGATTTGATTCTATACATCCTTGAATACATTTTTCCTCCCATATTTGTGTGTGTATGTGTGTGTGTGTGTGAGAGAGAGAGAGAGAGAGAGTGTGTGTGCATATGCATAGGGATAGTGTACTTAAACTGGATGAAGGTGTACAGTCAAGGAGTATATTTTACTACCTCATCTTTAAATTTGATCTTATCTTCTCTGCATTAGCTACACAGTGATTTTCAGTATCTAGGTAATATAATATCTTGAAAGGATGGTATTGTAAGAGTTAGATTAGCTTTTCCAAAGTGATTTCAGCATTTTAAACCAGCCTTTTTCAACTGAGATTCTGTGTCAGAATCAAATCCTATAAAAAATTTGAATGACTATTTTCTTAACTCCAAGGATGGTACTTAGCTAGTACCATTTTATTTTTTTTAAGATTTATTTATTTATTTGAGAGAGAGAGAGAGCATGAGCAAGGGGAAGTGCAGAGGGAGAGAGAGAATCCTCAAGCCGACCCCCACTGAGTGTAGAGCCCAATGTGGGGCTTGATCCCAGGATCCTAAGATCATAACCTGAGCCAAAATTAAGGGTCGGCCATTTAACCAACTGAACCATCCAGGCACCCCTATCTAGTACCATTTTAGATGCATAGAAAGAAGTCAATTCATTACATACAATGAATAGCTTAGGGTATATATGTGTATATGTGTATTTATACATGCATTTTATATATTTATAAATGTGTAATATACATAATTAGATAAAGTTCTGTAATACATTAAAAGTACAAATTATAATTTTGTTATATATAAATAAAACCCCCCACACACAATTCGGAGAATGGGTATGATAATAGAAAAGTTAGACTCAGGCTGTCTAATACACTGCAATAGAAATGCAATATTTAAAAAAATTATTTCACATCTATTCTGTTTGCGTAATTTTTACTTCTACACAACAGGTTGTAATTTTAGCCCATTTCACAGAGGCAGAAACTTAGTCTCAGAGGGTATGGTACTGGTCTTCAAAAAGAGCTCCTCAATGAACCGTATATCTGGGTATTCTGGACTGAGATTCTTTTCAACTAATAGAATGTGGCAGATATAAAGCCGTGTCTTGTGAGGTTAAGTGGGAAGAAGTCTTACAGCTTCAGCCTTAATCTCTTGGAAATTAAGGAGCCACTTGGAACCCCAGCATTGGTATGAAGATTATTTTAAGCCTAAGACATTTGAGATTCAACAGATGCAGAAAGAAGCCTTCTCTGAGGGTCTGTTATCTAACGAAAACAACTTCTGGGAAATGAGGCTGCCATAAATTCCTTCTTTAGAGTGAATCTCTTGCCAAGAAGGTAGCATAAACCTACCATTGGTCCCCTCTCTAGGAGTTTTATGGCCCTGAAGAAGACCAAAAGACCACTCATACCTGTAAAAACATGATCACAAGCTTTCTTATCTCCTGTTTGTTCTCCTAAAACCCCATTTGTCTTTCCTAAAGAAAAGTTTCTTTTCTTCTCTTTTTTAGCAAATTTTTTAAAGATTTTATTTATTTATTTGAGAGAGGGAGAGAACAAGAGCATGAGCTAAGGGGAAGAATAGAGGGGGAAGGAGAAGCAGACTCTCTGCTGAGTTGGTAGGCCAACATGGGGCTTGATCCCAGGACCCCAGGATCATGACCTGAGCCAAAGGAAGACACTTAACTGACTGAGCCACCAGGTGCCCCAGAACTTATTTATTCCTTATGAGCATTTCCCCCTCCCTTTTCTTTACTAAGTTGTATATATAAGCCTCTAAATTTACTCATTTAACCAGCCAGCTACTTCTTTCTTTGGCTACTGTATATGTAAACTTTTTTGCCCCATTCATCTGTCTTTTTTTTTTTTTCAGTTTAATTTGCAGGCCCCTGGACAACAAACCTAGGAGGATAAAGAAAAAGTATTTTCTTCTCAACAAAACACTACCTCTTAGAGCCTGAGCCTCCAATGCAGAAGTCCAACTGTCCTGAAACTACCCCACTGTGAGGAAGTCCAACCTAACCAGGTGGACAGGCCAGGTATAGAGAGAATAATGCCAGCTCATAGGTACCAGGCTTATGAGTGGAACAGTCTTGGGCCCTCCAAACCAGAGAAGCCAGCAGCCAATACTACAATGATTCCACATGGAGAAGAATCAACCAGTGGAAACATATCTGAATTTCTAACCTATTAAATTGTGAGACATAATAAGACGATTGTTGTTTTAAGTCACTAGGTTTTGGGTAGTTTGGTTATGGTAGTAGATAACTGTGACAAGGAGGTTAAGTGGCATGTTCTAGACTCATAGTTTCTTAGCAGCCAAGCCAGAAGAAAGCCAAGATTCCTAACCTGCTGATCCCAAGCCAGCTTTAACTTTGAGGCACTGAAATACCTCATGGGAAGAGTTCAAAAGCAAGAAGTGCTCACTGTCCCCAGGACCCTTGGGCACCATCTCAGTGATTAATTCTCCTCTGTAACATTCTGTTTTTATTGAACGAAGATAACCATGATGACTATAATCCTATCTACCATTTTATACCTTAGTTTGATTAACTTCAAAAATTTTCCCATGGGAGTAGCTTGATAGAGGAAAAAGAAAAACGTTACTGTGATTTGGGGTTGGGACAGTTTGAAATTGAAGAGAACGCCCAGTTAAACTTGAATTTCAGATAAAAAACAAATACTTTTCTAGTATAAGTATATACTATTCAATATTTGGGACATTCTCATGTTTTCAAAAGTAGCAGGCATTTATCTGAATTTCAAATTTAACTAAGATTCTTATATTTAATCTGGCAGCTCCTGGTTAGGGGAAGTTTATGGGAAAAGGAGGTTGAGGTTGTAGAGAAAAACATTTTTTTACTTCACAGTATTGTCTAGGGCCAGTCCTTTGTAGCCCATTATTTTGTCCAGTAGTCCACTTATCCTAACATACAAGAGGGTGTGGCAGCTTTAATGTTGAAACATTCCCGTGGCTGGAAAAGCACTCAGATTCTCTGCTTTGTGAAAAGTGAGTTGACAGTCTTTATCCCATGTATAAAGCATGACTTATGCCTTTCTGCATGATTTATCAAAGGCCACATGTTTAGACTTGTAGCATAGCTTGAAATTCAAAAGCAAACAAGAAAGTGACAAAGCCCAAGTACTTGACTCATAAAGAGACTTGATTATAACTGTGTGTAAATTAAGATGAGCAATTTGAAAACTTGTTAGAAACTCACAATAGCAAGAAAGGACAGCTGACCTTAAATAAGATGACAGCAGAACTATAAGACAAACATACCAAGAATTCCAAAAGCCATTTAGGTAAGAGTCCCCCACCACCACCCACCACTTCAATTGTTCCTGTTGGCAAAACTATCAAAGTCAATACAAACAGCAGATACATCTTGGCAACCTTAAATCAATGAAAGAGTACATAATTTAGTATAGTTAGTTGAAGAGGGAGAATAGTGTACAGCCATCTTGAAAAAAAAAACCAGCTTAAATTTTCAAAAAATTTCATGGGGAAGGACTGATGGTTAAAACATAAACTCCTCTGATTTATCTGGAAAACTCACATATGTGAATTCCTTAAAGATGTCCCATTAAAAGAGGTTTTGGGTCTAAGACTGTTTTTGAACTACAATGCAAACACACTTCTATGACATGGTCCTTTGGCATATTCTCTTGGCACCTGTTTTCATGTACGGCATTAACATGTCAGAATAAAGAGAAAGAAAGAAAAGAATGGGAAGGGAAGGGAAGAGAAGGAAGGAAAGAAAGAAAGAAGGAAGGAAGGAAGAAAGGAAGAAAGAGAAAGAAAAAGAAAGAAAAGAAAGAAAGAAAGAAGGAAGGAAGGAAGGAAGGAAGGAAGGAAGGAAGAGAAAGAAAGAAAAAGAAAGAAAAAAGAAAGAAAGAAAGAAAGAGAAAGAAAGAAAGAAAGAAAGAAAGAAAGAAAGAAAGAAAGAAAGAAAGAAAGAAAGAAGGAAAGAAAAGAAAAGAAGAGGGAGGAGGAGGGAGAGGAAAGAAGGAAGGAAGGAAGGAAGGAAGGAAGGAAGGAAGGAAGGAAGGAAGGAAGGAAAGGATGAAGGGAAAGGTCCAGAATAATTACAAACATTACCAAGAGCCCTAACTGTGCCATCAAAATACACCACCTTCAAAATGTTAATGTGAGAATGGCCACTTCAGCAAGAGAAATGCTGTGAAAATAGGAAGGAATGTTTGTGGAAAAATTAATTCCAGGAAATAGTCTCTTTAAGAGTGCAGACCAACAGGAAGATGATGTTCTGGATAGTATTTCCTGACTGTTACTCAGGTTGTGATTTTGCAGCATAATAAGCATAGCTTCGGGTGATAATAATGGATAATGAATGAATGTGTGCTCACCAGCAGGCATATCTTTTCCTTGGCTCAGAATTTAAGAATAGGCAAGGGAGAGCAGTGCAAAGCTAGTTTTTCTTTTATGATTTATTGCACTGCAGCCTACTAACAAGAAATGTGCTCCAAAGAAGTTTGGGTCGGGTGTTAGGTATCTTTGCCCTAGCGCCTAACCAAAAGTTAGTCAAATTCAATTAGCTAGTGACGTCCTCAGTAATTTGAGTACTATTGGAGGAAGCTGAATTTTGGTACTGTATGATCTGGGCCAACAGCATCTGGGTCACCTGGGAACTTGTTTGAAGTATAAATTCTCATCCTCCCCTACCCTCCACTCTTGCTGAAGCAGAAACTCCTGGAGTGGGTTCCCATAATCTGTGTTTTATCAAGCCATCCAGGTGATTCTGACACTGCGAAGGTTTAAGAATCACTGATTTATAGAATTAAGGATGAGTAGTAATTTTTGTGGTATTAGAAATCCCATCATCACTCCAAGAATATGAATTATTTTTGTGTTTGTTTGGTTTATACCTAAAACTTTCTTCTATCTTCCTTTTCTTATTTTGGTATATATAACTATAATTGCTACTTTTCATGAGAACTACTGCAGAATCCAAGGAACAAGGGAAGTCAGGATTTCCCAGATAATAGTAGCAAGTATTAAGTGGGGTTATTCTTGTCAAGAAGGGCTCTTCACATTATGATTAGTGGCTGAGAGCCTTCTTAGATCCCTGAGTCATGTCATCTCTCCCCCAATAGCACTCCTATTTCCTTCCTGGGAAGGGCTGCCAGATATAGCCAAGAAAAATATGAGATATCAAACTAAATTTTAACTTCAGACATACAGCTAAATTTTTTTCCTAAGTTTTATTTATTTGAGTAATCTCCACACCCCACATGGGGCTCGAACTCATGACCCTGAGATCAAGAGTCACATGCTCCACTGACTGAGTCAGTCAGGTGCCCCATAAACAACTAAATCTTTAAGTATAAGTATGTTCCAAGCAATGTTTATGATATACTTGTACTTAAAAATTATTAATTGTTTATCTGAAAATTGAATTTAATAGTTTCCTGATTTTTTTTCTGGCAGCCCTAATCCCAGGGACAGTGAAGAGTATAAGTAAAGAGAAGGCTCTGAAGTTTAAATCAATTCAATACATACACATGTATGCCCTCTATGAAGTAATAAAAGCTAAAGAGTATTTCTACCATATCCTTCATTATTAATGAAATGATTTGCAAATAGGTGGCTTTGGAAGTGAAGTCTAAGACTGTTCCCATCTATTCCCTCACCATAGGTTGCCAAGTTATTATACTCCTTGTCCTGAGGGGGAGGCAGGGCTGGGGTCTTCGGGGGGTACCTACTTACTTGTACTTGCAAGTGTAGGAGACCAGAATATGCCACCCCAAATATGCCTCTTTGGCATAAGGATTGTTTTGAGCTGATTATTATGGGAAATAGCAGATAGAGAAGAAGCACTAAAAACAGAGCAGAAGTTACACTTTTGTAAGGGAAATTTACATTTATAAAGGAAATCGCCATTTGTAAGGGTATCTCCCTCTCTGTACCAGGAAAAGAAGCAAGAGTTTAAATCCTGGCTCTTATCAGTGGAGAAGGAGATGGATTAAATCTGCATAACAAACCTTATCATTGTTTAGCTACTTTTCTTTTTTTATTTTTTTTTAAAGATTTTATTTATTTATTTGACAGAGAGAGACAGCGAGAGCAGGAACACAAGCAGGGGGAGTGGGAGAGGGAGAAGCGGGCCTCCCGCCGAGCGGGTAGCGCGATGTGGGACTCGATCCCAGGACCCTGGGATCATGACCTGAGCCGAAGGCAGACGCTTAACGACTGAGCCACCCAGGCGCCCGTTTAGCTACTTTTCTTAGTCACCTCCCCAAACTTGCCTCTGTCACACCCTTTTTCCTTTGTTTTAGCTGAAGATGGTATTTAAGCTCAAGTTCTAGCCACATTTTTGAGTTTACCATCTCTGAGCTTCTTCTGCACATACATGAGGTATACATGCTAATACGTTTCTGTTTATTTATTTCTTATTAGTCTCTTTTGTAACTGGAGCCACAGCCAAGTATCTAAAAGGATAGAAGGAAAGCTTTTTTTCCCTCCTCTACATATGTGTGGAATGTGTACCCACACATGTGTGCATGGCTTGGGGTAGAGAAGAAAGCACTCGAAGACCATTTCTAGCTGTATTATTTGGGATCAGATGCTACAATGCTGTTTTCTCAACCACAGAATAGGGAATTATCTCATAGGACTTTTGGAGCCTCAGATAAAATAATATTTCTGAAAGCACTTGGTAAACCATGAAATAAAATCCATTATGATATAGTAGAAAGTGCATGGGCTCTGGCATCAAATAGACCACAGAATGAATCTCAGTTCAGAGATATATAAGTTGAGTAAGTTATTTAAATCCCTGAATGAGTTTCCTCATCTGTAAAGGAGGGATAACAATGCCTACCTCCAACACTGTTATTAGGACTAACAGAAATAATGTAGAAAAAGTTACAGGAACAAAAGAGACACCATAGGCAGTACATGAGCCTATATATTATGAGTTAAAGTTTTGGAAATTTGCATAGTATGAAACTCAACTTTTTTTTTTCTGTAGGTTATTAAGTACCTATGATCTGATTTTAATAAAATCAGGCTCTGATTTTTTTCTTTTAAAAGTAATTAAAGGCAGCATAGATTTTTTTTTTAATTTGCTGCCTCAATCGCAGGATCTGATGCCCTCATTAATGATTTAAAGAGCTACTTAGCATGTATTAGAGCAAAGTGATGAACTTAAATAATTTACAGTCAGCTTAGATTACTCTCTTACACCCAGAATGGAAGCAACCCATATTCCCTCCCTAGGAGAGCTAAGGCTGAGCGTATTTGATTTGAATATATTAAGAAGAAAAAAACTCAATCTCCATTAATTTGCAATGGAATAATTTATTTGTTAATATCTATTATTAATTTCTATTTGCAATTGGATTAAATATGTAAATATATCTATGCCCTGCCGTGTATCAGGATGACAGAACGGTGTAGGGAAGTGGTTTCCAGTTGAGCCCACTGTTCAAGTTTCTCGTGAATGATGGTAACTATCAAGTAACTTTATAGTAACTATCAAGTTAACTACACAAAGCAATTATGTTGAGTTACAATGAATTATATCATATAGACATATTTCACTATTGATAGGCCCATCTTCCCATATCTCACCATCCTTAGGAAAAGAGATTTTTAAAAACAGTTTAGCAATGTATATGAGAAGTATATTTTTTCCAGAAGAATCTACTATAAAATGCAATCTTGAAGAAAATCACACCTGACTTGTGTCTAATGAATATTTTCTTTTTCAGCTTCAAATTTTTGATCACTTGACCATTTTCATTTTGTTTTGTTTTGTTTTTACAATTTGGCCTTTATTCATCCAGAAAGAAATGACATATACACACTGAGTTCTAAATGTTCAGATGTGAAGAGTTTAAAAAACAGGCAGCCACACCACAAACCCTCACCTAAAACTGCATGGAGAGCCCCAGAGTGTTCATTAGTTCCCTGTGTCACCGTCAAGTACTGCAGACTACAGCCCCAATAGTTCTAGAAATGACTTTTATTTTTCTGAGTCATAGTGCCCTAATCTAAAAAAAGAGAGAAGTAAAGGATGAGGGGCATATTTTAGCTTATTAGAGCTTCCATAAAAAAGTACCACAGACTAGGTGGCTTAAACAATAGAAATTTATTTTCTCACAAGCCTGGAGGCTTGGTATCCAAGTTCAAGGTGTCAGGGGGGTTGGTTTCTTCTGAGGTCTCTTTCTTTACAGATAACTGCCTTCTCTCGTATCTTCACATGTCCTTCTCTCTGTGTGTGTTAATGTCTTAATTTTCTCTTCTTAAAATGATACTGGTCATATTGCATTAGGTTCTACCATGTAACCTCATTTTATCTTAGTTTCCTCTTTAAAGGTCCTCTCTCTAAATATTATTGCAGTTGGAAGTACTGGGGGTTAGTACTTCAACATATGAATTTTGGGGAGACATAACTTGGTACATAACAGGACTTGACTCACCACTTCTCTTTGCTTCCTTGGATTCTGACCAAAAAGTAGTGTCCACCTGACCACCCTCCACCCACCCTGGCCCTACTCCCCAGGGGCTTATGTTGCCAACCTTCTTCCCACCAAAACCAGCCTGGTTAGTATGTCATCTCCTTAGAGCCAAAGAATCAACTAGCCTTGTAGTAGTTACTTATTGTGGCTGTAACAAATTACCATAAATTGAATGAATTAAACCAATACATCCATTATCCAGTTCTGGAGGTCAGAAGTCTGAACTGGATCTCACTAGGCTAAAACCAAGGTGTCAGCAGGGCAGTGTTCCCTCTGGAGTCTCTAAGAATCATTTATTTACTTGCCTTTTCCAGCTTCTAGAGGCCATATGTATTTGTTGGCTCATGACCCCATCCTCCAATCTCAAAGCTAGCAATGTCAAGTTGAGTCCTTTTTATGCTACCATCGCTCTGATTCTTTCTTCTGCCTCCCTCTTCCACTTATGAGGACCCTTGTCATTACATTGGACTGATTAAAAACTATATTTGTTTCCTAGGCCTGCCATAACAAATGACCACAAACTGGGTGGTTTAAAACAGAACATTGTTCTGGAGACTAAGAAGCCCAAAATCAAAGGGTCAGCAGGGCCATGCTCTTTATAAAGGCTCTAGGGGAGGCTCCTTCCTTGCCTCTTCCTAGCTTTTGGTGGCTGATGGCAATCCTTGGCATTCCTTGTTATTCAATATATAAAACTTGTTCCCAGTTCATAACTCTTGAGTGATCTTCCTCAGACCATGTAGCCCCATTTCTTCTCCAGCTACCTTGTGACTCTCTTCATTTACCACCTTCCTTCTTGACAGCAGGAGCTTTACTTTAGGCACTTCTCTGTGTGTGGAATGTCTTATTATTCCCATTCAGACTAGTCTACTCAAGCATGCAAAAGCCAATATATTTCAACGGTTTTCCCCCTTAAACTTGCTCTAAACAAGTGATAGTCCATCTAATTCTGACACACTATTTATATGTTCACTGATCATAGATTTTTATAAAATGGTTATAAATTCTTTGATACTCCTACTCACTATAAATGGTGAATTTATATCCCCGTAGAATCTGAGCCTGTGATTACTTTGACGAATGGAGAAAGGTGGAAGTTATCTATGTGATTTATAAAGCTCAGTCATAATGGGGATTCCAATTCTGCTTGGTCATCTTGGAACACTTGCTCTTATGAGGGTCCCTTTCAAAATATTTCTTCTAGGATTCCAGTTGCCATGCCACGAGAAGCTGATACCACATCAAGAAGTAACATGTAGCTGGTTGACAGTCTCAGCATCCCTGTTAAGCCCATCTTCAGCCATCCTAGCCAAGGGGCTAGAATGTAGGTGAAAAGTCATCTTTGAAGATGATCTTCCAACCCTAGTTATTTTAGTCTCCAGCTATTTGCATCTTCCCAGCTAAAGTTGTGGGGAAAATCTCCTTGTTTAATGCTTAACTGATTTCTAAAAATGGCTTCCTTGGTCACACTTTGAGTTAATCTAATTAGCTTCCACGAAGGTGTATTTCTTTTCTTTTCTTTTTACTTTCCTTTAATTTTCCTTCCTTTCTTCTTTCCTGCCTGCCATCTGCCATCCCTCCCTTCTTCCTTCCCTTCCTTCCTTTTTTTTCATTTTTAATTTACCCTCCTAGAGGTTGAAAGCTGAAAAATAGCTAACCACTTTGCATAGTCCAGCAAGTGGTGTGCTGAGAGTCTCATGAAAGCTGATTGTTAAATTATCAGGGATTTTACAAACCAGCTGACATCACGTTGGTAGCTGGAAATTGGCCAACATTCAAGCATTTACACCATGGAAATAAGCAAATGATAGAAATCAGAGCTATGATCAGCATGTCACTGACCTCCTTCAAAGATGACCTCCACAAAGTAAGTGACATTTTTCTGGAACCAGCACAAGAAGAATAAGTTGTATTCGATTCATACACCTTCCAATCTCATTGTATCATAGACTTTCTGAAATAGTTTTTTCCCCCCAGAGCAAATACTAATAGGAACTATTGAAAGAGGACCAGATATTTTGGCAGCCTGTCTTTGATTGTGCTTATGCTAATAACACACTCAGCTGCTGTGATCAAAGAAAAACCCGGTACATACACAGTATGTTGCCTGAATTTTGTAGTATATACTTCAATTTTATTTTTCAAAATTCCAGGATATAGTCCTGAAATATTGTGTGAAAATACACACTTGAAAATGGTATCAGAGATGTCTGGCTGGCTCAGTCAGTAGAACATGTGGCTCTTGATCTCGGGGTTGTAAATTCAAGCCCCATGTAATCTAGAGATTACTTAAAAAAAAATCTTAGGGCACCTGGGTGGCTCAGTCAGTTAAGTGTCCAACACTTGGTTTCAGCTCAGGTCATAATCTCATGGGTTGTGGGATTGAACCCCACAGGCTGTATGCTCAGCAGGGAGTCTGCTTGAGATTCTCTCTCTCTCTGCCCCTGCCCCCCTCACTGGCACTCTCTCTCTCTCTCTCTAAAATAAATAAATAAATCCTTAAAAAAAAAGAAAAAATAGTATCAGATTTTAGATTTGTTCAGTGAGCTTTCTATACAACAAAATTATATTAGGCACATATAACACAATCACTTTTTCCATTTACCTTTGAAATAAATTCATTAATTCTATCCACTGAGTGTAAAATAATATAAATTTATAGTTTATAATATAGGAGAGAGAGTAAAATGAAGGAAATCTGATTTGTATTTTTTTTAAGGATTTTATTTATTTGAGAGAGAGAGAGGGAGAGAGAGCATGAGCAAGGGGAAAGGGCAGAGGGAGAGGGAGAAGCATGCTCCCCACTGAGTAGGGAACACAGCACAGGGCTCAATCCCAAGGCCCTGGGATCTTGATCTGAACTGAAGGCAGAGACTTAGCTAACTGAACCAAACAGGCACCCCCTGATTTGTATTTTTACTTCTGTCACTAAGCGAGCCTTTCTAAGCATCAGTTTTTATCTTAAAAAAAAAAAAAAGGATTCAACATTATAATCTATAAGGCAACTCCGAACTTTGAAATGCTATGATGATTGGCTACAAACACATTTGCAGAATGAGGTGAAACTTACAAGTAATTTTCAGGTTAATTAAGGTAAAAAATACTTTTAATTATTTAGGATTCCACTTGTGAGTAGAGTGAAAATCTAAGGATTTTGCTGAAAAATATTAGTGAATTTGTCTTTAAAAGACAAGGTAATGGGATAAATTGTGGTATATTCACACAATGGGATACTACTCAGCAATAAAAATAAACTACACCCAAGAATGTAGGTAAATTTCAAAAACATTATGCTGAATGTAAGAAGCCAAACTCACAAAGATACATACTCTGTGTGAGTCCATCTATATGAAGTTTCAGAGCAGGCAAAACTAATCCATATGGGGATAGAAATCGGATAGATTGTTGCTTGGTGGGGTGTTTGTGATTATCTGGGAAGGAGCACAAAGGTCTTAGGAAGCTGGAAATACTCTGTATCTTGACAGACATGTAAGTTACATGAGCATGTACATTTTTCCAGTGGATAAAATCACATTCTTATATCAGCATATTTCACTGTAGGTAAATTATACTTTAATTTTAAACATTAAAAAAGATAGCTTAAAATTTATAATGTATATTTAGATTATAAAAAATTGAGAGTTTGGGTGTCTGGGTAGCTCAGTCGGTTAAGCATCTGCCTTCAGCTCAGGTCATGATCCCAGGGTCCTGGGATCGAGCCCAACGTCGGACTCTCTGCTCGGCAGGGAGCCTGTTTTTTCCCGCCTCTACTGCTTGTGCTCTCTCGCTCTCTATCAAATAAATAAAATCTTTTTTTTAAAAATTGAGAGTTTATATTGTTACTTCTGTTAATCACTGTGCTTCTGGGATTCTCAATGAAAACTGATTTATTGAAATAATTTATGGCCGAGAAATACAAATGCTATTTTTTAAATGAAGTATAATTAACATACAGTGTTATATTAGTTTCAGGTGTACAATACAATGATTCAACAATTCTATATATTTCACAAGTTAAGTGTACTCTTAATGCCCTTTATTTATTTTACCCATCTACCTCCCCTCTAGGGACCACCAGTTTGTTGTTTGTATTTAAGAGCCTGTTTTTTCGTTTGTCTCCTTTTTTATTTTGCTTTGTGTCTTAAATTTTACAGATGAGTGAAATCATATGTCATTTGTCTTTCTCTGTCAGATTACTTCACTTAGTATTACACTCTCTGGGTCTATCCATGTTGTGGCAAATGGCAAGAGTTCATTCTCTTTTTTTTTTTTTAACTAATATTCCAGTGTGTGTGTGTGTCTGTGTGTGTGCATGTGTAACACTTCTTCTTTAGCCGTTCATCTATTGATGGACACTTGAGTTGCTTCCATATCTTGACTATTGTAGATAATGCTGTAATAACCATGTATCTTTTCAAATTGTTTTGATAGTGCTTTCATTTTCTTTGAGTATATACCCAGTAGTAGAATTATTGGATCATATGGTAGTTCTATTTTTAATTTTTTTAAGTATCCTCTATACTGTTTCTACAGTGACCATACTAAATTGTATTTCCACAAACAGTGAATGAGGGATTCCTTATTCTCCACATCCTTGTCAACACTTGTTATTTCCTGTCTTTAATATTTTAGCCATTCTGACAGATATAAGGTGATATCACATTATAGATTTAATTTGCATTTCCCTAATGATTAGTGATGGTGAGCATCTTTTCATGTGTCAGTTGACCATTTGTGTATCTTCTTTAGAAAAATGTCTGCTTGGGATGCCTGCCTCAGTTGATTAAGCAGCTACCTTCAGCTCAGGTCATGATGCCAGGGTCCTGGGATCAAGGCCCATGTCAGGCTCCCTGCTCAGTGGGGAGTCTGCTTTTCCCTTTGCCTCTGCCCCTCCCTCCGACTTGTGCACTCTCTCTTTCTCTCAAATAAATAAATAAAATCTTAAAAAAAAAAATGTCTGTTCAGATCCTCTTCTAAATTTTTAATTAGATTATTTGATTTTTTGGTATTGAGTTGTATAGGTTTCTTTATATTTTTTGGATATTAACCCCTTATTGGTTTTACCATTTGCAAATATTTTCTCCCATTCAGTAGGTTACCTTCTAGTCTTGTTGTTGGTTTCCTTTGCTCTGCAAAAGCTTTTTATTTTGATGTAATCCCAATAGTTTAATTTTGCTTTTGTTTCCCTGCCAAAGGAGACATATCTAGAAAAATACTTCTATAACTGATTATCAAAGAAATTACTGCCTATGTTTTCTTCCAGGAATTTTATAGTATTGGTTCTCACACTTAGGTCTTTAAACCATTTTGAGTTTATTTTTGTTTATGTTATAAGAAAGTGGTCCAGTTTCATTCTTTTGCATGTAGCTCTCCAGTTCTCCCAGCACCATTTGTTGAAGAGACTGTTTCCACTGTATATTTTTGCCTCCTTTGTCATAGATTAATTGACCGTATAAGGTTGGGTTTATTTCTGGGCTCTCTATTCTGTTCCTTTGATCTATGTGTCTATTTTTGGCCCATACCATACTGTTTGTATTACTACAGCTTTGTAGTATATCTTCACATCTGGGATTATGACACCTCAGTTTTGTTCTTTCTCAAGATTGCTCTGGCTATTCAGGGTCCTTTGTGGTTCCACACAAATTTTAGGATTATTTGTTTCAGTTTAGTGAAAAATGTCATTAGTGTTTTGATAGGGATTGTGTTAAATCTGTAGATTGCTTTAGGGAGTATGGACATTTTAACAATATTGGTTCTTCTAGTCCATGGCATGGGATGTCTTTCCATTTGCTGTGTCATCTTCAATTTCTTTCATCAGTGGTTTTTAGTTTTTGGAGTACTGGTCTTTCACCTCCTTGGTAAAGGAGTTAAAAATTCCTAATTATTTTTGGTGAAGTTGTAATGGGATTGTTTTATTAATTTCTCTTTCTGCTATTTCATTATTAATGCATAGAAATGCAACAGATTTCTGTATATTAATTTTGTATCCTGCAACTTTACTGAATTCATAATCAGTTTTAGCAGTGTTTTGTTGGAGTCTACAGTTTTCTACATAGTATCATGCCATCTACAAATAGTGAAACTTTTTTATTTCTTTACCAGTTTCGGTGCATTTTATTTCTTTTCCTTGTCTGATTGCTGTGGCTAAGACTTCCAGCACTGTGTTGAATAAAAGTGGTGAGAGTGAACATCCTTGTCTTGTTCCTGATCTTAAAGGAAAAGCTCTCAGCTTTTCACCATTGAGTATGACGTTAGCTGTGAGTTTTTAATATATGGCCTTCGTTATGATGAGCCATGTTCCTTCTAAACCTACTTTGTCAAGAGTTTTTATCACGAATGAATGTTGTACTTTGTCAAATGCTTTTTCTGCATCTATTAGGTTGATCATATGGTTTTTATCCTTTCTCTTGTCACTATGATGTATTAAGTTGCTTGATTTGTGACTACTGAACCATCCTTGCATCCCTGGAATAAATCCCACTTGATTGTGGTGAATGATTTTTTTAAATGTATTGTTGGATTTAGTTTGCTAATATTTTTGTTGAGGAGTTTTGTATCTATGTTTGCCAGAAATATTGACCTGTAGTTTTCTTTTTTAATAGTCTCGTTATCCAGTTTTGCTATCAGGGTAATTCTGGCCTCATAGAGTGAATTTGGAAGCTTTCTTTCCTCTTCTGTTTTTTGGAATAGTTTGTGAAGAATAGGTATTAACTCTTTAAATGTTTGGTGGAATTCACCTGGATTTTTGTTTGTTGGGAGTATTTGTATTACTGATTCAATTTCATTGCTAATAAATTTCAAATTTTGAAACATTGCTAATTCATTTCTTCTTGATTCCATTTTGGAAGGTTACATGTTTCTAAGAATTTATCAATTTCTTCTAGGTTTTCCAATTTTTTGACATATAATTTTTTGTAATATTCTCTTATAATCCTCTGTATTTCTCTGGTGTCAGTTGTTATTCTCTCCCTTCATTTATAATTTTATTCATTTGAGTCTTCTCTCTTTCCTTCTTGATGAGTCTGGCTAAAGGTTTATCAATTTTATTTATGTTTTCAAAGAACCAGTTCCTGATTTCATTGATCTGTTCTGTTGTTTTGGGGTTTTTGTTTCTTTCTATTTCATTTATTCCTCTTCTACTCTTTATTATTTCCTTCCTCCTACTGGATTTGAGCTTTTTTCCTTCTTCTTCTTTAACTCCTTTAGGTATAAGTTTAGGTTGTTTGCTTGAGACTTTTCTTGTTTCTTGAGGTAGACCTGTATTGCTCTAATATTCCCTGTTAGAACAACTATTGCTGTATCCCAAAGATTTTTGATCATTGTGTTTTCATTTTCATTTGTCTCCATGTACTTTTTGATTTCTTCTTTGGTTTCATGGTTGAACCATTCATTGTTTAGTAGCCTGTTATTTAACCTCCATATGTTTGTGTTTTTCCCAGACTTTTTCTTGTAATTGATTTCTAGTTTCATATTGTTATGGTTGGAAAAGATGCATGATATGATGTCAATCTTTTTTAATTCATTGAGACTTATTTTGTGATATAACATGTGCTCTATTCTGGAGAATGTTCCATGTGCACTTGAAAAGCATGTATATTCTATTGTTTAAGGATGGAATGTTCTGGATATATCTGTTAGGTCCATCTGGTCCAATGTGTCATGCAAAACCACTGATTCCTTATTGATTTACTGTCTGGATTACCTATCCATCGATGTAAGTGGGGTGCTAAAGTCCCCCACTATTATTGTATTATTGTCAATGTCCTCCTTTAGACTGTTAATAGTTGCTTTATGTATTTAGGTGCTCCCATGTTTGGTGTATAAATATTTATAATTTTTATATCCTCTTGTAGGATTGTTCCTTTTATTACTATGTGGTGTCCTTCTTTGTCTCTTATTAACAGTCTTTGTTTTAACATCTACTTTGACTAATATAATAAGTATTGCTATGCCTGCTTTCTTTCCACTGCCATTTGCATGCAAATGTTTTTCTATCCCTTCACTTTTAATTTACATGTGTCCTTAGGTTTGAAATAAGTATAGCCCAGGCACTTTTCAAACTGCTGCTTCTGTGCCATATCTCAGCTGGTTTACTTGTTTTGCTGGCTCTTTTAGGTCAGGGACTCAGTTTCCTATCATCACCCTCTTAAGCCCACTGATTTTTAAAGTAACTGGAGTAAAGTAACTGGAGTTAAGCCCTACTGATTGCAGCAACTCTGAGAAGTTAAGCCCCCCTGGTTTTCAAGACCAAATGTTATGGAAATTCATCTTCCCACCAGGTCCCCCATGCCTGGGGTGCCTGGCCTGCAGTCTGATCCTCTTGCTTGTAGTGTCCCTGGGTCTCTGTGCTTTGTGGTTATTCTTGCCAGGAGTTTGGTTCCTGACTGTGTATCTGCCTCTTCTACCCTTTTCTATGTGGCTTCCTTTCTACAATTAACTGTGGAAAGTCCGTTCTGCTAGTTTTGGGGTCATTTTCTGAGTTCTTTGTACTGATGCGGCTGTTATCTTGGTGTGTCCTTGAGATGAGGTATGCTTAGGATCCTCCTACTCTGCAATCTTCCCAGAAGTCTACAAATACTATTTTTTTTTAATTTTAAAGATTAGATTGTTTTGCTTGTCAATTATATGTAAATATAATTTATGCTCATTGTATAAACTTAAAAACATAAAACAGCTAATGCTCTCACATTCACAGCCTTTAGGATGAAACAAATATCTGTGTTCTATCAACCCAGAAAACTATAGATGTGGATATTAGCAAAGGCATACCACTAACTTCTTGCTCGGGTGGGTGGGGAGGGGCAAGGGATAATGGTGTATATTCAAAGGTAAGGATCCCTTTCACACATCGGCACTTCTCTACTGCCCTGTAAATGGTGTCTACTAGGAAACTGAGTTTATTCCATGTCACTGTGAGCGTCTCTTCAAGGGCATCAATGATCATCTCAGTTTTTGGAATCTGACCCAATGAGCCTTAGCTGAATTTCACATTTGCCCAACAATTCAGGGTTGATAGGCTTTAGTGTCACCAGTCCCACTTCCACACAAGAGAGATGAAAACATTGAGCTATCATTTTAAACATCTGGGGGATGAGGGTGAGAGTAGGGAATAGTTTCATTGTGTGGGGCTGAATTCTCACACATTTCCATTAATCCCCTGCATCAGCTATTCAACTCAATCCTACTCTGCCTCGGCCGAGTTAACGTTGCATTAATTTTGATTCATGTGTCCTAATGTTCATTTATGCAGATCATTTGGATGAGACTGAAAACAATAATTGAAGAGCCTAGACACAAATATTTGATTTTCTAAGATTTTACAATGTTTACAAAATCTGCCATCTAGTAGCAACACCCTGCGGTAAGGCCTATTGTTTTCTAAATATACACTCTGATATGATAAATACCATGTCTCCAATGCTAATGTAAAGTAGGTATAAATGAAAATTGTTACTGCTGTTAGAACACTGATGATGGAAATAAGAACTGCTCGTATAATAAGATGTCAGTCATGGTTAAAGGCTAATATAACAAATCTTTTCATTTAAAATTGCATAACAACAGAACCTATTTGTATTTATCTTCAGAATACCAACACACAGTGAGTGGAAAATAAATATACTGGTTTTTAGAACTTTGAAAATAAATAATTTAATTAATTATTCAGTATAATATCCATAGAAAATAAAAATTTCAGCCATCACTCACTGAAATTCAGTAGTGGAAAAGTTAGAAAAAAATATTCAGAAAAAGATCCAGTATACATTTTCAATGAAATGTGAAACAAGGAAGTTTGGGAATGGCCAAGTTGTCCTAGAGTTCAGAATAAAGCACTATTTGTTTGATTTATTGTCTTTTTTTAGTGCGGATCAGCTTCCACAAAATCCTTCCAAAACATGCTGAATCCAACCAACCCCCAGTGTTTTGTGGAAATGCTAATTACTTAAATAAAGATAGTTAGACTTCTTATTTGTAAAATGCACTAATAATGCCTGCCCCATGGGATTGTTAGAAAATATTAATGAGTATAATTCATTCATGAAATCTTTGTTGATGTCCTCTGTGTGCTTAGTTCTGTTCTTAGTCTGGAGTTATGGTTATGAGCAAGACAGATAAGAAGCCTTCTCTCTTTTAGCGAGGGTAAATTGGTAAAGAAAGCAGTTATTTGTATGTAAAAAAAGAAAAAAAGTGCCCTCCTCAAATAGTGTCTGCATAGCAGTGCTGGTCCAAAGTACTAGGGAGACCCAGACGAACCATGAGAGATGATGGACTCTGAAAAACAAACTGAGGGTTCTAGAGGGGAGGGGGGTAGGGGGATGGGTTAGCCTGGTGATGGGCATTGAGGAGGGCACGTTCTGCATGGAGCACTGGGTGTTATGAACAAACAATGAATCATGGAACACTGCACCAAAAACTAATGATGTAATATATGGTGATTAACATAACAATAAAAAAATTAAAAAAAAAAAAAAAAAACAAAGTACTAGGGAGACCCATAAAGGGTTTTGGGGGTGGCTTAGACAGGGGTAACCACAGTGGAGATAAAAAAAAATGTCAACATATAGGGGATATATTTTAAAATACAGTCAATGGGACTCACTGATGGATTGGATGCTGGGGGTGAAATATGGAAAGTATTCAAACATGACTGCTAGGTTTTTGTCTTGATAATTAATGATACAATAACAATAATTCAATCTTATTTTAATCCAAGGATTTCATATTTTATAGTTTTATGATATTTTATTACTTTAAAAGCATTTTCAGACCCGTAACAGCATTCAAAATAATTTTGTAGTCAAACATGACTGTTATAAGTTAGAAAGCCAGATAAACAGCATGCTTCTAACGTTAATGTGTAGTAGATAACTTTGTACCAAGCTCTAAAACTAGGAAATTTGCAAAAATTACCTAATTTGATTTTTTTATTATGTTATGTTAGTCACCAGTACAGTATATCATTAGTTTTTGATGTAGTGTTCCATGATTCATTGTTTGTGTATAACACCCAGTGCTCCATGCAATATGTGCCCTCCTTAATCACTATAACATCTCTATGAAATGTAAATTAATAACCCCATTATGAGGATGAATAAACTGAGGTTCAGATAAGTTAATTCACTTATTCAGACTTATACAGCCAGTTAGCAGTTCAGAAGCAATTTAGTTCTGCATGTAGAAGCTGCTTTTAGGCAACAAACTTGGGCAATGGAAAACTGACTAAGGTAAAAGGGACCATAGTGACCACCTGGCTGAATGCAAACAAGCTCATTAGATGACCCACCTCAAAATATCCATAAGCCCTAACTGACCAATGGGCTCCTTACAACCTAGCACAGGAACCAAAAAAGGAAAATTTCATACGTCCCCAGCCCCCCTCACCTCCCCTACTTAACTACAGCCCCCCACCACTGTTTCCAGGCAGACAGTCTCTCCTTTGCTGTCCCGCCCACTGTCCCTCACAGTGTAGTCAATAAACTTCTATCTTCTTTGTTCTGCCGTGGGTGAATTATCCCACCAGATCGGGTCACCCCACACCGCATTCTTCCCACACACAAGCCTACAAATCCTTAAGAGCTTCCCCAAATTCCATAATGGCATTGCCTCCTTCTCTGAGCTAATATAACCGATCCTCAGAGATTACTGAAAGAATGGGGCATCCATCAGAGCGTCCATCTGGATAGATGTGTGAAGGGCAGAGGCAAGGTGAGGATGTGGGCTCTGAGTAAAAGTAGGCACAGGACGAAGAGACAGAAAGATGCTGAGAACCTGGGGAGGTACAAGAGCACAAGGGTCATGGTGTTCTGGTAGGAAACAAGAGCAGAGGCAACTGCTGTTTTTCTATGCCAGGTCAGCCCTGTTTCAACAAATTCAGTAAACAAGAGCCTTGGGGGTCAAATATCTGAAACAGAGATTGTACAGATATTCCCAAGGTGCCTTTTGCTTAGAAACTTTGGCTAACCCTTCCATTTAAGAGGACCTGAGATCTGCTGAGATCTGAGATCCACATTAGAGAAAGCCCTTTTGTTGGCTTTGCATGGCTTCTGTTGAAATACTGCTGCTTACTGGTCTGTCTCTCCTAGGTCGTTCACACCCCAGTGATGCCTCCTCCCTCATGGCTTAGATTACATTTCCTATGAGTTTAAGAAAAAGCAGAAGCTTCGGCACTTTTAACCTGTTAGAGACATTAACAAAGAACAGCCTATTTGCTTGTTATTTCTATTAAAAAACAAAGCAAAACAAAACTGCAGTGTAGATAGCCAATGTTACCTTTGTGATTTCCTTCCCTCTGTTCTGAGCTGTAATCGTGCAAGGCCAATATGAGCATCTGAGACATTCAAGGGAGGAAACAATTTAGAGAGTAAGCTATTACAGAGTAGGGAAAGGGATGGGTCCTTCTCTAGGCCCAGTACTAACCAGATTAAAATATGTGCAAGAAAATTATACATAAGCATTTTAATCTAAAGTAACCGCCGAGCTGGTGCACATTTTTATAACTAAAAGGAATGGCGGAAATGAGTTCATTGAGGAAGGTGGGGAGAGTGGCCTCACTCTTGCCTTCCCACCCAGTCGCCTTGACATTCCACAGCATCCTGCAGTGATCATTTTTCTCCTCCATGAAAATAATGATTCTTTAAAGGGCCAGAAGGCGCAGCTGATTCCAAGTGAAGTTGACTCAGACTGGAGATGGAGGGAAAGGAAAAGTAAATGCAATTTCATTTCTGGTTTCTGAAAGCTATTTACAAATGAGGGCAAAAGACACTGTAGAAATCATGAGGAACTCAGTATGCAATGTCGCCGAACAGATGATTACGATGGAATGAGGTCGTTTAGTAACACTGACTGACCATTCAGCGACTCAGGAAGCCAGCCCAGAAAAATGGAGATGCTGCCAGAGGTGCCTCATTTCCTCTCCTCTTGGTAGGTTCATCTAATCGCCATGTCAGGGAGGTATTGCCTGTCTTTAAATGGTGGTAGGGCCCAGCTTTGAGGTTTGCGAATGCAAGTTTGATTTGGAGACTCTGCACTGGGCCTGGAAAGGGTGAGCCTCTGGGTTGCAGAAACCCAGTGTGACTGAGCACAGTATGTACTGAGTGCTTTGTTTCTAGTACCCTCTGTGAGTGAACTGCCTGTTACACCTGAGAGGTAGGGGAGCTGCTGTGTGCCTGACTTATCTGTGATGATGTGAGAGAGCTCTCAGTTCCAAAAGATTTTATCTACCCCGTAAGGGCCACCAGCCCACTTCCCCCTACTCTTACTTATTACTCTATTTTCTCAACTCGAAGATGCAGGGTTTTGTTTGTTTTTGTTTGTTTGTTTGTTTTCCAGCTTAAAATCTCTGAAACTGAAGTGGATCTTAGAATTGATAGGGTAGTGTTTTGTTCCTACTCTCTTTCTCTAAATAGAGGGGAGTGAACAAATATGGTATCATGGCCCATAAAACTGAAACTCAGCCTCCAGCCTGTAAGGCTACCCCTGTAGCCTTGGGATTGAAGGTTGATAGAAACAAGTAGGAAGATGAGGGCTCAGGCCTTAATATCCAAGACAGGTTGAAGCCAGGGATGTGGGGGGCATGCAGAGCCGCCTGTGACCCAATGGTAATTGTCTTAGAATAAGGTCACCAAGCCCACATTTGTCCCCGTGCTTTTGTGTTTGCTTTGTTTTGGCTTTGTTTTCCCCAGTATAGCTGTACTTAGAGGGAAAGGGTCTTTGTCTACCCAAGAGTGGTAACAGGAGCACTTTCCCGGTTACCTTTTAAATATATGTCCGTTGGTGTCTAAAACACACATTTTTTTCCTAGCTCTTCAGAGCACCTGAAGCACTGGGGTTCTGCCATCCCCCAAAAGTAGCCCAACATCCACATGCTCTCATCCCCATCTTTTCCAGAATATTCCCTGTCCTTCACTCCTTCCTTCAGGGCTCTTCCCTCTAAAACTACTTTGGAGGAACAAACTTAGGCAAAGATACTAATGGATAATAATATTCTCCCTTCTTGGGTGTTGCATTTTAAAGGGGTCTGGAGGAAACACAATATCCTAATTCAAAATACTTGACTTTGAATTGAGGAATTTTCAAGACACCAGGAAGGATATATTAGGGCAAGAGAGATTTTAAGTCTCCATCAAATCCCATTATATAGGCATCCACATGCTCTGTCAGAGCCCAAAGATTCTGGGCAACAAGAAATGTCAAATGTAAATGTAAAATTCTACCTCTTTGCTTCTGGCATTTTCATCACAGCTTTGGTGATCCTGACAAGAGAGAATAAAAGAAAGAAACCAGGTTTTCCTTTGCAAATTGCTTACCAATTAGCTTTTAATGAACACTTGATTCTTTCATGATGACATAGACTAAGGGTATTTACTCAATCTAACTTCTCCTCAGCTTAATGGGAGCATTTGACTAGTCCCTGCAACAAATTCACCAAAACAAACATTTATTCTGCTACCATTTGAGAGACGCTCTGCCAGCCATTGGGAGAGATTAAAATATATGAGACATGGTCTCTGCTCTCTAGGCACTTAGTATCTAGCTGCAGGGACAAGTTTATAAGAGCTCAATAACAGATTCAACACAATGATATGTGTAACGGCACAAAGCAGAAATGCATTACCAAATGCAGTGCCGGGGTATTTAAGAGAGAAACAGTGTGAATAAAAAAATCCTTCTTGGAGGAGCTGAATCTAACGGGTGGTATTATGAACACCTGTTATTTCTATTAACCTAGCATCCTTATACCCTTTGGAGAAATTTCCTAGCCCCATTCCCTGTGGTCCTACAGGCTATCAAATAAGAGTCTGCACAGTATGGACACCTGACCCAGGTTACACCAGTTAGGATTATTCACTCTTCTGGCAACAAGACTTGGTCCAAGTGAGTACTTGACTCACCTTGGGCCAATCAGAGTCCTTCCCTGGATTTCTGACTCATGCACACTGGGAAGGGGCAGTCCTTCTCTACTGGGATGTGTACATAAAAGGGAATAAATACAGGATTGCTAGAGGCCATGTTCTGTTTCGTGGAGAGAGCCTTCATACAGAACGAAGCCAAAACTCAGGAGAACGTCAAAATGAAAGAAGAAACAGGCATATTCCTGACATCTTTTGAGCACTTCAGTGTAGCAGGCCTAAAGGTCCATCACTTAGTCTTACAAGCCAATAAATTCCCTTTGTATCTTATTTATCAAATTCACCCCTACCCTTCCTGGAACTCAAGTTTTACATGTTAATCTTCTTAGTCCCAAAGGGTCACTAATGCTCTGTTCATTTTTCCCTATTTTTTTAATCTATTTGTGCTTAATTTTAAATAGTTTCTATTGCTATGTATTCAAATTCATTGATCTTTATTTTTGCAATGTCTAATTGGCTCTTAATCCCATCCTGTGGTTTTTCTCAATTTAGATATTGTGTTTTTCACATCTGAAAGTTCTATTTAGTTCTTTTTTATATCTATCTTCCATTTTTCATCTTAATATGTTCATTTTTTTCCTACACCTTGAGCATATAGAACATATTATAATAGCTATTTTAAGACCTTTGTTAATAACATTATCTCTGCCATTTTTGGGTCTGTTGATTCTTTTTCCTTCTGGATATGAATCATATTTTCCTATTTTTTTGCTTTGTGGTAATTTTTGAGTGAATGCTGGATATTGCAAATTTTCTATTGTTGGATTTTTTCTGGTATGCAGTTAATTTACCTCAGATCAGTTTGGTTCTTTGAACACTTGCTTTTAAGCTTGGTTAGGACAGGTCTAGAACAACCTTTAGTCTAGGTAAGTTTAGCCCATTTACTGAGGCAACATCTCTTTGAACACTCTACATGCTGCCTGTGTATTACGGATCCTACATGAACTCTGAAAGTTATTCTCTCTCTTACCTTCTCTCCCAGCCTCACAGAGCTTCAAGTTCCACATGCACAGGGTGATACTTAGCCAAAGATTCCAGAAGATCTGCTAAAGATTTCCAGAGCTCTCTCTCCTTCCCACTCTGTCATTCCCTCTCTGTCTCTGCATCTTTCTCCTCTCTGATATTCTTCTCAGTTTTTAGCTGCCTGAATTCTGATGTCTGTCTCCTCAACTCAGTATGAACTTTGGGCTTTGTTTGGATCTCCCTCCTTGCACTACATATCAAAAGTGCCTCCTAAATAGAATAATTATAAGGCTCATCTCATTTACTTTCTTTCTGTCAGAATCACATTGCCTGTTGTTCAATACCTGAAAGCAGTTATTTTCTGTTTTTTTGTTTGGTTGTCTAGTTCTTGAGGTAGAAGGACAAACCCCACCATATCAGTTAATCCTTTATGGATGGAAGAAGTCCCAAACTTTAATTTTTTTTATCTACTCCTTATCAAACTTTCCTCTCAGGGAAACAGTCTATAATTTTTACTTAAGAAGAAAAGTAAGACAGTGTCTAATATTAACAAGTTTATACTAATCCTGCCCAATGTAATTATGATACTCTCTACTTTTCTACCTGAACTGATCCTAGAAGCCACAAGTTATGAGACATGATTTCATCTGTCAAATGGAAATAATAAGAAGTATTCCTAAGTTTGTGATGAGGATCAAATGAGATAAATTACATCAAGTCTGGTGTATGATGTTTGTTCTGCAAATGGCAACTCTTAGCACCACTGAATGAGTCACAGGAAATGGAAACACTGATTTTGTGGGGTGGAAGCCAACATTAGTGGCCCCATTTTTCTAAAAATAAGCCCAAACAATAACACAAATGCATTTTCAGTTAAATTTCACTTGGTGCCAACTTTCTGTCCAATAGACCTTGTTAATTTTATTATAAAAGTTTCTCAAGAGTTCAAAAATTCACTGAAAATGCATTTCATTCAATATTTTTATGTTCTGTAAGTCAGATTTTAAAGTAACAATAAAAACTAAATATAAACTGCATAATCATCATTGAATAGTGATGCCAAAAAAGCAACCAGTGCTGGTTTTCTGAGTCTTAGAGCTTTAGTATCTTGGAGTGAGAGCGTGGAAGGAGGGAATGGCCAGACTGGCCTCCAGCTTAAAAGATAAATTACATAACTGCCATTTTTACTAAATCCTGGAAACAGAAGTAGCAAAACTTGGTGTCTGTTTTTCACAAATATTAAAATGCATTATTTGCCTATGGAAGAATTTGTTCTAGATTTTGTTTTCAAGATATCATTGATTTCATTTTAAAATAGCATTCCCATCAGCTCTTTGTACGGGTAGATCACAGTTATTCTTCACTTGGGAAATGAAGGTCTCTTTTAAATATTTAGGCTTTCTTACTCCTTTACAAAACATTTCCTAAGTATCTGCCTATTCCAGGTACTCTAATAGATTCTGTAACATGCTAGATTGCATGTATTCTCATTTTATCTCTTCTAATATGTATAATTATTGCAATTTTATAGGTGAGGAAACTGGAAGCAAGAGCAATACTATGATTTGTGTCAAATCACACAGCTATTTAGTGGCACTTCTAGAAAACAAATAAGACTGAGCTATTACCCTCAAGGAACTATAGTTTTAAAAATATCTCTTAAAGAGTAAGGAATGGCTGAGTCTCAAAAAGACCCTAAAAACACTGATTAGAGTAGGTAATCTCCCAACTGTGAGAGGCCATGCCTGTAAGGACAACCCTGCCAGCTCCTGGTAGACCAATATCAGTGAGTTCAGTCAGCTTCTGGGTTCCCAAGAAGACAACTTCAGGGGCTACCATGTTGTTTCTTTCAGAAGCCTTCTGAAGTTTTGCTTAATATCTGAGGAATTAAAACATTCTTTAAAGAAAGGGTGCAATCGAGGCATTTCATTTCCTATTTTGCTTCCTTCTATTTGCTTAGTAGTTCTCCATAGAGACCTGAACAAAGAATTTACTACAGGGTTTGTATATTCATGCAAATAACGTATTTCCCTTTTTCTTCCAGATGCTGAAACATTTCTGTTTGCTTCTCTAGTTGATTTTGAAGAATTATGATGCAAATGTGCGGTTGGCAGATATTTTGTATTCTTCTCAAGCTCTTCCTTATGCTCTGAGAGAGAGAAGGCTGTGCTCCTTAATTTGGGTTCCCTGTTCTTCCAGCAGGTGTGGATTTGCCGCTGCCAGAGACTGAGCTGATGTGCAGCATGAGTTCCTCCTGGAGACATATATGGTCTGCCTTCAGCTGGAGTGCCGTGAATTTACTGTGTGCTTTAGGGCCAGCTTTTCTAATTCTGCAGATTTAAATTTTATTTTAGGGTTCTCTCTCTCTCTCCCCACCCCCTTTCTGTGTGTGTGTGTGTGTGTGTGTGTGTGTGTCTGTCTGTCTGTCTCTCTCTCTCTCGATTTAGTTAAGGAGTAAACTCTTTTTCTCTTTGGTATAACTTGACATCTCAGTTTCTGGAACATCCAGAGAGACCGAAGTAATAGGTCAAAAGCAGTCAGGTGCTGGTGCCTTCAGGGCCTCCTCAGAAGAGCCAGCAGGGGAGCAGGGAACCCAGAAGCAGCCCTAACCTGGAATTATCCTCTAGAACTGCCTTTGGATCATCTGAGGTGCACTGGAGTGAGAAGACACCATTATGCAGTTCCAGTCTACACAGACTAATAGAAGTGAGAAACACATGCTGGGGGCAAATCTGTGACCCAAACCACTCAAGGTAGAAACACACAATGATTTTGTCTTCCTTCCCTATTGTAGAAGGTTAATAGATACATTTTTACAAACTAAGTAGACCTTTTTCTTCATTTTTTATAAATCATGATTCTGCCTGTGCCCTGAGAAATGATGTCACTGATACCCTCAACACCTTGGACTAACTTATCCCACAAAGAGGCATCATTTCTGTCTTATGTAAGGGAATGAAGGCTGAGTTACATTAAGGAAATAGCTGACTGTTTTTTTTTCCATAAGTAGACGTGAAATAACAGAAAATACATTGATAAATATTGATCTCTGCTCCATGTTCCTGACACACAGCTCCTAAAACCTTTGTAATTTCCTGAATAATAGCAACATATGATACAGAATTTTTAAGTCCTTTGGAATTTCCTGGGTAATAGGAACATGTTTTGTTCTAGTGAGGTGCTCTTGGTGGGCTCCTGGATGGGGATTGGTCACCAGAAAAACCAAGCCATGAATAGAAGTTACGAGCTTTTAGCACCACCTCCCATTCTCTTGAGAGGGGAGAAGGGTTGGAAATAATCAACCATGCCTACATAATGAAGCCTCCATAAAAATCCCAAAAGTATGGTGTTCAGAGAGCTTCTAGATACATCTAAATGCCAGGGGTGGGGGTGCACACCAACTCTAGGCAGACAGAAGTTCTTACCCTTTGGACCCTCCCAGACCTTCCCCAATGTGTCTTTCCATCTGCGTATTCATCTATATACTTTATCATGTCCTTTATTAACACAAGTGTTTCCCTAGGTTCTGTAAACTGTTAGAGCAGATGATAGATTCCAAGGAGAGAGTCGTGAAAACCTCCAATTTGTAACCAAGTTGGACAGGAAGTTTTGGGTAACCTGGAGACATACTACTTGCAATTGGTGTCTCTAGTGGGGCAGTCTTGTGGGACTGGGTCCTTAACTTATGGGGTCTGACACTAACTCCAGGCAGTCAATGTCAGAATTGTTTGATGTGGAAAAGCCACACATCTGGTGTATCAGTGTTTGAGAAGTACAGTAGTGTAGTAGTGGAGAGCAAAGGAAAAGAAAAATCAGAGAGTTTTTTTCTAGACAGTGGAAAAGAGTACCTTCCCTGAATACCACTGAAAGAACATAAATATTCCTCATACCTCTTTGGCTGCTCCTTTTAGGTCTCCTTTGCTGGCGATCCCCATCTCCCTGATCTCTGAAAGCTGGGGCACTCCAGGGCTTGGCCCTTGGCCTCATTTTCTGCTCTGTCCATGCTCACTGCATTTCTGACCTGATCCATTCACAGGGCTCTAAAGTTCACTTAAACAATGATGTCTCCCAGATTTATATCTTTAATACCAACCCTTTCCTGAACTTCAGACTTAAGTGTCCAATTTCTTATTTCATATCTCTACTTGGATGTCTAATTAACACCCAAATCTTAACATGTACAAAGCTGAGCTCCTGACATTTCCACCACATCTTACTCCTCCTGTGGTTTTCCTCATCTCAGTAAAAGCTATATGCGTACTTCCAGTTGCTTAGGTCAAAAGCCTTGGTGTAAATCTTGACTACCATATTTCTCTAACATCACACATGGTATAAGCCTCCGACAAATCCTGACAACTCTACCTTTACCCAGAACCTGAGCACTTCTCACTAGCTCCACTATCACCACCCTGGTCAAGCCACCATCATTTCTCACCTGGATGACCACACAGCTTCATATCTGATCTCTTTTCATCCTTATATATGTTTAGTTTGTCCAAAACACAGCAGTGAGAGCAATCTTATTAAAATCTCAGTTAAATCATGTCACTCCTATGTTGAAAACCCTCCAATGGCTTCCTATCTCATGCAGAGTTAAATCCAAAGCCTTTTCCATGAGTTACAAGGTCTTACCACATCTGCCCCTCTTTTGTCCCGTTGCGCTTCTGACTTAGTATGCTACTATCCTCTCTCTCTCTGTTCCAGTCTACTGGCCTGGCCTCCTCACTAGTCTCACTTCAGGGCCTTTGCACTTGTTCTCTTTGCCTGCAGTGTTCTTCCCCCATCTACAATCATGGCTCCTCTCTCTCTCTTCCTTGTTTCAAGTCTTTACTCTGCGGAAATAAACAAAGACCAACCTAATGACAACAAAAGCTGTTTGTTCAGAGCTTGCTACAGCAAAGGAGTCAGCCACCATCACTTTTTCCAGAGTTTTGGCAGAGACTCAAAGGCAGAAAGAGGACTGGGAAAGCTTTATGGTGGAAAAAGGAGGTTACACGTATGCCCTGATTGGGGAAGCTGTAGATGGGCTACCTATGTGACTGATTAGGAGTGCTTTCTCTAGTTGGTCCTATGTTGGAAGCAAGGGCAAAAATTAGGAACGCTGTCAGTTATTAATCAAGTATTGGACATTTGGGGCTAATTATTAAAGGGATACTTGCTTGGACTCTTGGAGTATTTGTTAGAGATAGTGGTCTGACTTCCTATATGTCTGATTTAGAGAGAGCAGGCTAGCTTCCTGGGCTGGTTACTGTAGACTGGGTGTTGACTTCCTGAGCTGGATGCCACAGGTTGTGGGTCAGAGTTCTATTCTTATATATGGTCTGGACATTGTCTGTTTGCATATTCAGTCCTCAATTCTTAAGGAGAACTTCCCTAACAATCTCTTCTAAAATAGCCAACTCTTTCCATATCTTTCCTTTTTTATTTTTCTCCTTAAACATGTATCTTTTGCTTGTTTATCTTATTTACTGTATGCCTCTCCCACTAGTATGTAAATTCCTTGAGAAAGGGTTGGCTATCTTTTTTCATTAGTATATCCCAGAACCTGGACTACTACCAATTTAGCCCATAATAGAAGTCAGTGACTATTGTTGAATAAAGCAATGAAATATTTATTTAGTACCTATTACTGAAGAATTACATTAGTTATTAACTTCACTGTGAAGAAACCTGGCAGTCATTACCTTAACAAAGTAACTATGATTAACATCACCAGTAATGAGTCATATTGGTGTCATGTACTCTGAGATAAGATGATAAGGCTACATCAAATTTCTATGGTTTTCTCCTCCAAAACCCATAACCCCAATCTAATCATAAGAAAAACAACAGTCCCAAACCGTGGAGCATTCTACAAAATACCTGGCTAGTACTCTTCAAAAGTGAGAGAAATTGTCACAGTTTGGAGGAGAAAACTAATACGTAATGTGGTGCCCTGGTTTGGAAACTGGAAAGAAAAATGACAAAGTTTTCAATGGGAAAACTGATGAAATCAAAATAAAATCTATACTTCAGTTGATAGTATTGTGCCAATGTTAATTTCTTAATGTTAGTAACTGTACCATGCTTATAGAAGATGTTCATATATCAGAAGAAGCTGGATGAATAGTATACAGAAACTATCTGTACTAGTTTAGCAACTTTCTTTAAATCTAAAATTATTTCAATATAAAAAGTATTTAAAGATTAAAATACTTCAAAAAGAAAAAAAAAGGGTGCATTAGGAACTGGCAGGAAGGGAGGAGTGTATAGAATCATTCCAAATGCACTTATTAAATACCTACAATGTGCTGAGTGTTATTGAAAATGCTGGTAATACAATATCAAATACATTTTTATCTCTACACTTCAGGGCCTGGTTTGTGGTCTGGTAGAGAGATGTATACTATATGTTACAGCTACTATGATTGGCATCCAGACAAGAAAAAGCAGAAGCACAAAGAAGAGAGTTCAATTGTAAAGGCACGTTGGAACAAAGGAGAGCCAGTGTGAGAAAAGGCTTGTTAGAGAAGGTTATTCTTGAGCTGAATTATAGGAGAAGAGTGTTTATCCCCTGGGAAGGAACACAATTGGGAAAAGAGGTTTGGAAGGGCCTGGAGGACAGTCCTGAAGCCGAGTTAGGCAAGATGACTTCACACAGGGTATATAAAAGTGAGTGCAGAATATCTCTGACATAGCAATGTCCTCATGAAGCTACACTGATTTCCCAAAACATACATTGCCCATTGTTTGCTGCATAACTTTTAAGTTGATTCTTTACTCTTTATTAATTTGGGGAAATAAACCAATAAACTTGGATCTCACCTTTAAAGAGAGACATATCTCTGAAAGAATTCATTACCTTTTAACTGTAAAGTGTTCCACTAATAATTTAAAACTTAACTCATAATTTAAAAACTTGTTGTATTTAGATGATATTGAATTTTATTAAATAAAATTACTAAGGGCAGCTTAGGAATCTTTACAGTGTCAAGGAAAGAATCGGTATATCCTCTTGAGTGGCATTTTTGAATGTGTGGAGTAAGTACTGATTTCCCTGCTTTGGAGTTCTTGCAGTTGCTGAGGTCTGGTCTGGAAATTATTTATCAATCTCAGTGGGATGAAGACAACATTTTTACCAACTGAGTTGTTTAGTTCCATTCATTGTTTTTGATTGTTATGGAATGCCATCTATAATGTTGGTAAAATATCAAGAAGTCAGTCCACATGTTTGGAAGTATAGCAGAGGATATATAAGAAAGAGTTCATCCATCCATTCATCTATCCATCCACCCATTTAGCAATATTTATTGAGTACTTACCATATATCTAACATTGTGCTATAGATACAACAGTATACAAAATAGACTTGATCCAAGCATATACCTCAAGAGAAGAGGCAATTATACCCAGAGTGATAAGAGGGGTGTGCAAGGGGGTTGAGTTGACCCCAACCTGGTATGAGTCAGGTCAGGCAAGCCATAGCCTCTAACAGGAGACGCTTGTCACAAGGTGAGTAGGTACTTTCTGGACCTCGGTAAGAACAGTGGAAGGAAGGGGAAAGATTTGTACCAAGTAACAGAAAAGCCCTTCCTCCCCTGCTGCCTCATAGATATGAAGTACCCTGTCAGTGTGTGCACAAAAGTCCTTTAATGGCATCAGAACTTCCTGCTTTATTAGACTGGAGCCATTGGGGCACTGAAGAACAATTCTAGTGACAAGAATGAAAGGTTACAGGAAATTCTATTTTTATTCCTTGGTGACTTATTTGCTTTCTTTTCTCCCCCTAATCTTTGAGTCATCTGGTCTCTGAGTATTGCCAAGGACATGGGAAGTTCTTAACCTGTGCCTGTATGTATTCCTCCACCCTACATTATTTTATTTCTTTAATCTCTATCTCAAGTGATGCAATGATGTCTATAAATTATCAAGAAAGAAAAACTAGCCCCTGCTAAACTAGTACGTTCCTGTAGTATTCAGCATGACTATTCCAAATTACCCATCTTTCCATCTCTGGACTTTAGCCCTGATATTTTACTGCAGATTGATCCCAACTAGAAATGGGCTTCAAATAATTTTGTATTGGCCTCCCAGTTCTGCAAGTCTTCCAAGGAATTAGTTGCAGTTCACTACCTATCAACTGCCACCCCCACCCAAAATAATTTCTCCACCCCCATAGGAGCTCCAATGAATAGTGTCTTTCTCTTTGACTAGATGAGTACTGAAATCCAATCTAATGCAGACCTTGATGCAGTTGGAAATAGAAAACAGAATTGGGGACAGGTCACCCAGTGAGTTTAAGTCCCTGATTAGCAGAAATGGCTTATAAATATATCAATGATTTCTTATATTTGTTTAGCAGTGGTATACCTAGCATATTATTTTCTATATATTTTTGGGGTATAACCAACATACAATAAACTGCACATATTTAAAGTGAATAATTTGGTAAGTACACCTCTGAAACCATCACATAGTTAAGATAATATATCCATCAGCCCAAGTTCTTTTATTTGCCTTTGTTTCTCATAAAAGGCACTAAAATATAGATATCTTTGGACAAGAAAGAAGAAAAACTCTCCAGTTTTATTAATAGATGCAATTTTAGCTGTATATTAGTACCAGAGTAAGAAGCAACATCCCACAATTGAGTCAGCAGAGCATCATTCTAAGATCAAATTGCTAAACAGGTTCATAGAGCAGCTAGGTGACATGTGACATCTAACTTAAGTAGTCTGTGAGCTCTTCTGATGCGTATTGTCTTGACAAATGTTACCCATCCCAATGCTTCCCAAGACAGGATTACATACTGTGTAGTCCCATACCATAGTATCCTGACTCCTAGAATAAAATTATACCACTGCATTGCAAAAGCTTATTTATTTGTTTTCCTTTCCCACTATGATACCAAGAAAAATCTTCATTCATCACTATCTGTGATGGAATGCCTAGCACATAGCAGAGCTCAGTGCATTCTTATTGAAGAGAAAAATTAATGAGTCTTACTTTCCTAAAAGAAACTGAGCAGATGGCTTGGTATAACCCTTTTCCATGCAGGATGGAGCTCAATGTACACATCTGACTAGTGACATGATATAGTAATCTAAAAGCAGCATATTTCACCAATCAGAATTTGGATCATATCCTACCAAACTCATTACTGGGAAGTGTTTCCTTAAGGTGACATCCTTACTGAACCATGTCCAGTTTGCTAATGAAAGAAAGAAAAGAAAGAAAGAAAGAAAGAAAGAAAGAAAGAAAGAAAGAAAGAAAGAAAGAAAGAAAGAAAGAAAGAAAGAAAGAAAGTAAGAAAGAAAGAAATATATGTATGAGGGAGAAAAGATAGAAGGTGAGCTTTTTTTTTTCTTTTATAATTAAAGGTAAAGAGATTCATTTGTTTGCCCACATATTCTAAACATTGCCTACATGGTTTTGGAATATTTGATTTTTCCTTTGAAATCATCTTAAAAGAGAAAAGCATTGCTTCTGAGAGTTATGAAATCTCAAAGGCAGTTAGCAATTCATTTATCACTGTAATGCAGGAAGATAAACAGGGGTACTGAACAGAGATACTCCATTATGCTTCAACAGAGTTATATTTTTGCTTTGGCTTTGGCTTTACTTGAGGATTCTGTACTAATGGAAACATTGATCTTATTTCCAACATCACATTCCGGCATTCTCCTAAAATGGAAATCCCTCTTCAGCTTTGCATTTGTTTCTAAGCATGGTGAATTAAATCCTCCCTGTGGTTATGCTTAAATATCACAGCCTATTGCATGCTTTTCCTGATCACCACATAGCCCACATTCCATAACAAACAGCTATATATTGATCTGGGCTCTCCAAATACACAGTGCAAACTATAAGACACCTTATCAGAGTGTGCTGCAATTGTTTATGTGTCTGAATAACTGGACTGGGAGATCTGTGAGGTTTCTTCAACTCACACAGAATTTTCATAAATTTGTCTTGTTCAGATCGGCTCATAAGAATAAAGCAGGAAGTGAATCCAATAGCTTAAAAAATAAAGATAAAAATAATTTCTACATACCCCTTCTTCTTTTCCAAGGAGAATTCAAAAGAATTCAATCAAACTCTCTTTTGGAAATTCCACTTGTCATTACAATTATGTATTAAACACTTTTCCTCATATATTCATTTGCTCATTTAATAAACTTTACTAAAGTCTTACCTTAACCCACTTTTAAAAGATACTATTACAAATATACCTGCTGTCAAGAAACTGAAGCACAACAGAGAAGAAATTGAAGCACAGCAGAAAAACAACTGCAACACAAACTATACAAGTAGAAACTCATGCACAAGATGTTCCAGAAGCCTGGAGAGCAAGCACAGAAAGCTCGCCAATTGGGGGTAGGGTAGGGGTGATGGTCAAGGAAATCTCCCACAAGGAGGCCATGTTTAAGCTGGTTTAAAGACAGAATAGGAATTTTCTATCAGGATGCAAAGGGAAGAGGAATCTGGACAAAGAGCATAGAGGTCTTAGAGAGCAGAGTATACTTTGAAAACAGGCATGATATATGTCAGGAGGTGTTGGAAATGAACTCCAGAGGTGATCTAGGAAGGGTTTTGCACTTCTTCTGGGTAGTTCTGAACTTGACCCTATGCGAAATGGATAACCGATGCAACAGTTAAGCACAGTTGTAGCACAGTCATATTTATATCTTGAAATGTACACTTAAACAAAAATGTAGGACAATGTTTTGTAAAGAACGTTTCTAGGAAACTTGGCATATTAAGAGTTATGACTCAAAATGATTTCCAGTCAGGTAAGTCTGGGAAAATGATGAGTTAAGCATACTTAAACTACTTAAGCACACATCTCATATCTTTAACTTGTTCACCTTTGTTTTGTTTCTCCAAGAAGGGGATATGCAACTTCTCCCAAACTTATTTCACTACGGAAACTCTTTGTTTTTCCCTTCACCAAATATCTCATAAGATTCGGGTTCCCAAGAATACACTTCAGGAAATGCAAGTGTACAGGACTGATTGGGATGTTACAACGAAGTCAATGAGATTATCTATGAGAATATTACAGTATTATCAGAAAATAAACTATACCAGCAGCCAAGGCATAGAGAGAGTGGAACCAAACCATGTTTGGGTATTGGAATGGCCACAGCAGGCAAGGCTTGATCTGGTGACTCATTTTGACACCTGTGATATTAACTCATTAGAGTCACAGGACTTTTCAGAAGGGGCTAGTCTAATGCTACACTTACTGTCCACCCCCGCCTTTTATAACATAAGGAAATTGAGCCCTCAGTAAATTAGTGACTTGATCAAAATTGACAATCATGATATATAAAATCAGCTCTGCATGCTCTTAATGTTTTCACTGGAGGAGAGCCAGAGTGTGAATATTTATAAACACTAGATAATCACCAAACAAGTTATGTTTATCTTTGGATTATATTTCTTTACTTATATTTGAATAGAGATTCATGTGACATTTAGGGAATAGATGATGCTCTGATAAAACTAATGAAGTTGCACTGTCAAGACTTGAATCCAAAGGAGCTGGAAAGCTGTCCAGCATTTTTATTCTGCCTGCATGAATTCTTGCCTGCTTCCCGCACTGTGTTGGGCAGAGAGGGCAGCCCCCTCCAGGCACACCTGTGAGTTCCCACTGGGCATGGTGCTCTTTCTGAATCCGGTCTGTGTGATGCATTGCTTCTTTAGTAAAGGGGGTCAAGAGGGGATTATGTTTTGGTTTTAGTAAAGTTGTGCCAAGGTTATGCAGCTATCCCCTCAAATAATCATTTTTAGGGAAGTTGGATGCTAAACGATTGCCTGTTATTATTATAGTTTCCATTGTAAATCTATATTTAGAGAGCACTCAAAATCCAATACCAAACCACTCTACAGGTTCTGTGATTTCACCTGAAATGACACGCAGTCAACATAAGAGGGAGTATTTTGCTTTGCTCTTCTTTCTGCTTCAGAGAACTGCTGTATTGCACGGGCCCATCTCCTGAGTCACTGGCCAAATGAGACTTTGGTCCTCATCACAGTAAGATCAAAGGATGGGGATAACTTTGAAACGACGCAACTGTGTCTTTATTCGGGCATTTGAAACGTGCTGATATTATACAATCTCGCTGCTCTCTCCACTCTGAGCTCCTTGGTAGCTTTCGATTTTTCCTGACAAATAGATTGTTTTGCAATCTTTTGCAATCTTTGGCACACAGGATGTGCCAAACAAGATTCACCTTCAACTGAATATGCTACTCATTCATGGCTGGCAATTTCTGAAAGGTGTTCATTGGAATACCAACCACTCTTTTGGCTATTAAAAATTACTGAAGGTCAAAGACAAACAACTTGCTCTATTCTCACATTTTTCCATCCTGGTAAAAATGTTTGTGACTTGCCTTCACTCAAGATTAATGAGAAGGCAAGAGGGCTATTATTGAGACACTCCTGATCCACTTCAAGAGCTGCAATCTTCACACTAAGGGACTGCATTTGGTTTTTAACTGAAAAAAAAGGAAAGAAGAAAGGAAGAAGGAAGAAGGGAAAGATAGAAAGATATTGTAAATTCTGAGGATTGGGGTAATTCTACACCAACTAATCAAAGGAAATATAAGAAGTAGGAAGTAAAAATTAAGTTCTTTAAACCCTAAGAAATAGCCCTTATACACTAAGAAAGACATTTCATATTGTTATTCCATGAATCTTGAGTTAATTATTTTCAGTCATCATATTATTAAAATGAGTATCTTTCCTCCTGTTTTTTTTTTCTTTAAAACTATTATCAAAAATTTCCCTCAAGAAGGAAAATTTTTGAATCACTTTGATTTGTTTTACTTCGCTCTCTGGATGATCATGGCTATACCCAAACAGAAAATGAAGAAAATCAGTGAACACTTACAAAATTTAGCTATAATTAAATGGGTACATTAGGATTACCACTCAGCCTCCATATATGAAATTTATTCTGGGGTCATTGACAAAAGCGTACTTCCACGGCTCTGAACATTATTCAAGACCTGGATCAAGTACAGCCTCTGTGAAAATTTCCCCCAATTTTCCACTCTACATAGGCAAAATTGTACATCATCTATTTTGTGTCTACAGTTTACCTAAGAGTACCATATATAAGTAGATGGAGAGATAGATAATAACACTAACTACATTTACTGAAATATTTGGAATGCAATACTTAGAATCACTCTCTACTGTGAGATGTTCCATAATGGAAGGCATGAGTGATCCCTACTTCCATTCCCTGTGCCTAAAACAGCCTACTACAAGGTAAGTACTATATGCAGTAGTGTTACCAAAGCGGTAGGTTCTTTCCCTACTCAATACCCTTCCCCACATAGCCAAATAACAAAACAGTGTATATTGGCAGGCAGGTAATTTATTCAATGACCAGAGAATTGAGAAGGGAGCTCCCGCTCTAAAGGCACCATCTTCCTGATTATGTCTCATGGTCAGGGTTTTATGGGCTTAGAGTAATTAAGGAGCTGGTAAGCAAGCTGACATACGGGTTTTTTTCAGTGAAGTGGGGGGAGCCTTCTCAGAATCAGACTGCCACCTTTCTTCTTCCCTTTAATGGGCACAGTGTGATCAGTCATGGCGCACTGGTTGGTGTGTTTTTTGTTATCACAATTAGACGGCAAAGAACTCCAGGTCATCTGGAGGGTTAGCCTGGGGCCTGAACTGGATCAAACAGGTCAAAAACTGGGTCATGGGGGCTTGCTTGGAGCCTGTGGCTTCTGGCATCTTGCCTTAGTTTCTGGTGACAAGCAGCATCGATAAGCGGGGCTAGAAAACTGGGTTATTGTGGCTTGTCAGCGAGTGCCTGGTGACAGTAGGACATTTTTTTTTTTAAACATCCAGTGAAAGAAATGATTAAATATATTCAGGGTGATAACAACTATGAAGCTCTTCCTTGAATCCATTAGTTTGGAAAAATGGAATCATCTTTTAGCTCCTAAAATACAACACTCACAAGTATTCTGAAGTATTTTGCTTCCACGTTTTAACATAATGGATACAAATCATAAACACATCAAATGGCCACTTATTTTTATTCCAAAGCTTTAAACTTCAAATGTGAAACATCTCCCCTATTCCTCTTTTGCAGTGGCCCTTAACAAGGCATTGTTGTTAGAACAATGAAAAATATTTTTACAATATCAAGGTCTTATATGAATTAAGGTTGTTAAACCAAAGAAGTTCCTGAAAATTTTCTCTCTCTTTACATATAGAGAAAATAAGAATCATTTTCTAAAAGCAAAGACGAAGATGATATGAGGAAAAGATTTGAGAAATTAGGCATATATGGAGAAAAGCTGGATAAAGAGAATAAAAACATGGTAAAGATGCCATATATTGCACGATCCTGTGCAATAGCTGCTAGTATCATGTGATATTGGGCACTTGAAATGTGACTAGTCCAAACTGAACTATGCCGTAAGTATAAAAATACTTACGTTTGAAGACTTAGTACAAAAACATGTAAACAATTTCACTAATAGTGTTTCTATTGGTTATGTTGAAATCATAATATTTTGGATGTACTGGATCAAATAAAATATAGTTTCAAAGTTAACTTTACCATGCGGCACCAGGGTGGCTCAGGTCAAGATCCCAGGGTGAGGGCAGGGGAGGGGGAGGGGGAGCGGTGCCCCCCCCCCCCCCCCCCCCCCGCTCAGCCGGGATCCTGCTTCTTCTCCCTCTCCCACTACTCCTCCCCACTATGCTTTCTCTCAAATAAATAAATAAAATCTTTAAAAAATTATATTAACTTTACTATTTCTTTTCCATTTTTTTCAAAATTTAAAATTAGCTCTGTGGCTCATGTTACAGTCCTATTGCTAGTTCATAACATTGCAATGTAGAACGATTTTCTTTTTCTTTTCCAATCTTATTTTTAGTTTAAACTTGCCTTTCATTAAATGGACTTGAGCTCCTTGGTGCATGCAGGCTAGATATTTTTAAAAGCCCTCCTCTTATGATATCCTCTGGATAAATTATAACAAGCACATTTTAAAATTCATTGATGAGCTTGCAGGACAGTATGTAAAACACCTACCAGGGGAAAAATGAGCTGAAAGCACAGGAGTGAAAAATAACTTCCTAACACAGAATCTGTCTGTTGTGGGGGCAAAAGGTGAGCTTTGGAGATTACTTGGAATAAAACAAAGCCCTGAGACAGCTCAAAGTGGCAAAGCTGAAGGCGAGATGTGCACATTAGGTCAGGAGACATGAAGATAACTACGTTATTATGAAAAACGGACCAGAAAAACTATGCACCTGCCAGAAAAATTATCCTTTAAAGAATCGTTCTTCTCTCCATTATGGTTTCAAGTGGAAAACGGATACACAATAGAGAGGATTAACACTTCCAATATCTGGTTCTTAAAATACATTCCCAGTACAAATTATAAATATCTGATGAGTATTCATCAAAAATTAGTATATATAAATGATATTAGAACATTTTCTGAAGAGGACATAATTACAGATAAAGCAGAGATCACAAGATTCAAAGAGAATACTATGTACAGCTTTGTGTCATCAAATATTAAAGCTATATTAAATGGGCAGAGGCCTAGTATGAAATAATGTACCAGTTCTGACTCAGAAAGAAAGAAAAAAGCCTGAATGAAGAGTTTTATAATACTCGAATAAATGGAATCTCACAGGGAAGACAACAGGCCAACAGATGAGTTCTATTCATTTATCAAGGAATGCATTATTTCAATAGCTTTACATTTGTGTGTGGGGGGGGGAATTATAAAAAGGGAATACCTTTTAAATAATCTTATGAAGCTATAGTAACTTGATCCCCAAACTTGGCAAGGAAGGTATGAGAAGGAAGTTTAAATACAATGTCACTCAGAATATGCATGTGAAAATCCTAAACAAAATGTTAGCAAATCCAACAATATATACAATATATATTTTTTAATCCTTACCAAGTTGGATTCAAGTTGATTTCAATTCGACAAACTTCTAGAAAAAGGCAAAACTGGTAATGATAACAAGTACATCGATATTTGCCAAGAGTTGGAGATGGTGGGAAGGAATGAGCACAAAAGTGTTTTAGAATAAGGGAACTGTTCTAATCCTGATTGTGGTGATAGATTCCATGTTCATTGATTTAAATGGAAGAATTTTATTGTGTGTGTGTGTGTATATATATATATCTCCTTAATAAAAAGAGATACGAAACAAAGACTGAGGGGACTCCCACTGACCAAATGTGGGAAATGGTGGCAAATCATAATCCACTGAATAAAATAAAAACCCATGAGATGGTACTGATAATGAATGAATGAATGAGAGAGAGATAGGAGGAAAAACTCCTTCTTACAGTATAATGTTGACTACTAAGTATGGAATTTTAAACATATCACTATTTTGCAAACATCATAGTTAAAACTGACCGAGGCAGGAATCATCAGTGGATGCTAATATCTAGGGTGGGAATACATTCTCAAATATCTCCCCCCAAATGACTGATTAATCACAAAAGGAAAATTAATAACTGTACAGTGGCACAGGTGGACAATACTTTACTCAAATGAGCAAAATTAACATCACCGATAAGAGGCAAACAGACATTCTTTGTCTCTGGATGTAATGTCTCAGATGGACACAATGTCACCCAGGTCACATTCCAGCAAAAATCATGAACTATCATATGAACCTAAATTGAGGGATATTCTCTAAGATATCTAGCCTAATTCTTCAAAAGTCTCAACATCATTAAAGAGAAACAAAGGCTGAGGAATTCTTCCAGAAAAAAGGAGAATAAAAAGAACCAGTTAAATGTAACTTTTCATTCAGGACTGGATTCTGTAAAGAAAAAAAAATGCTACAAAGTGCTTTTTGGGACCATCACTAAATTGGAGTACTGGCTTTATAATAGATAAAAATATATCAATATTGTATTTTCTGAATTTGGTAACTGTACACTGGTAATATTAACAAGTAGACTTGCTCTTAGGAAACACATGGTGAAATATTAAGGGGTAAAGGGGCATGACACATGCAATTACTCTCAAATGGCTCAAAAGTGATAATAAAAATATAATGACAAGGCAAATGTAACAAAGTATGAAAAATCAGTGAATCCTGGTAAAGATTATAAGGAAGTTCGCTAAACTATTCTTGCAACCTTCTATAAGTTTGAATTTATTTTAGGACAAGTTTATTTTTTTAAACTTCAGAGTTCATTATATACTAATATGAAACAATCTCCACAATTTATCATCGGATATAATAACCAAGGTGCAAAATAGTGTGTATAGCATACTGTTTATATAAAAAAGGTACACACACACATATATATACATACATGTACATATACACACATATTTCCTTGGATTTGCACAGACTGATCTCAAAAGATAAACTAGAAATTAATAACACTCTCTGCCTCTGGAAAGAGGAATTGACTCTACACTCTTCTGATCTTCTTGAATTTTAAACCATTATTCAATTTAAATAATAAAGGCAAAAAAAGATTTAAATAGCTACCACAGCTATATACTGGTGAAAACATAGAACAATGAAAGCTCTCATATACCATTGATGGAAGTGTAAATTAGTGCAACAAGTCCAGAAAATAGTTTGGCTTTATCTTGTAAATGTAAACATATCCAAAGCCTAAGAATCCTGTGGTCAGCAATTCTATTCTTAACTACACACCATTCTGGCAAATGTGCACCAAGAGTCACATTCCAGAATGTCTTTGGCAGCTTTGTTCACAGTAGAAAAACACCAGGCACAATTCAAATCTAGGTGGGCAGGGAATAGATGAATTTGTGATATACTGGACTAGTATACAACAGAGCAAACAAGTGAATTTTAGTTGCCTATAAAAAAATCATGAATCTCAAAAATGTAATGGTAAGTAGTATGAAGTCAAAGAGAAAAATCACATTTTATAAATTTCCAATAATGTAAAATTGAATCATATATTTGTTATAATGCACACATGAAGCTATAATGAAAGTAAAGGAATAAACACATAGCTCCTAATACTGATTCCCTCTGACAAAGGGAGGAAGATACCAGGATAAGGGAAGTGCAACAGGCTTCAACAGAGTCTGGGGTTTGGGAATATTCTATTTCTTAAACTGTGTGGTGGCTACGTGAATATTTGTTTTACTGTTCTTATATACAAACACATATGTTTCACGTATCTTTTTTGAAATAATAAATAATTTTAAAACACGAAACATTAAGAGTGTTATTCAAGGAGAAAGTTAGAAAATATGCAGTGGATTGGGAGAAGATAAATTGGACTGAGGGAAAGAATAATGCAGGTAGAACGCATCTCCACCAAATTAGTCTATGTGGAGGAAGAAAATGCTGATGAGCAGATGGTGGAGTTCCCATCCTATTGGGGTCATCTCTATGTCTCTGTGACAGAGATGAGAGAGAGAAGGTCTTGGCTAATGGGGAAAGGTGACAGCTTGAGATATGAAGCAAGGGTCAAATCGAACTAAAGTGAGAGGTCCTCTGCTTCAGATCAGTCTTCTCACCACTTCAGGCCAGGGAAGATACTAACATTCACTTATTCATTCAACAAACACTGTCGTATGTCTAGGCACGGCGAAGCACATGAGCAGTTGTATGGCTTCTTACTTCCTCTCCTTCCCCTATGGACTCTTCTGTGTCTCTTCTGTGAGCATCTTATTGTGGCCTCACCCTGTCCTCAGGAATCTAATCTACTTTCCTTTTCTTTCCAGTTTTACAAGCCAATCATATCAAGTCCATAACATTTCCTTTCTGGACACCTCCGTTTACATATTCCACGGCTTACTGTTGGGGAAATAAAACAATCCTACCAATGTAAGGCCCCTCTATACCAGTAGAGGAGAGAAAGCCATTTGAAATTGAGTTATGATCAGATTTGCATACCTGTAAAGGTAACAGGAACTTACCTACAAAGTCTGGACAGAATTTCACATAAATTAATTCACAAAAGCAAAAGAGGAAAAGCAATAAAAACTTTTCTTAGCTTCATTAGAGACCAGAGGACACACCTCTCGTGCGTGATTGTCTCATGTATCTCTTCTGAGGGACTTCCACACGGCTCCAAAGTCAGAAGGTTCATGACCTTGCCTGATGAGTACAAGGTCAGACATGTGATGAGGACCCCTGCATTTTCACTGAGACACCCTGAGGAGGAGAGCGTGGGAGGGCTGTCACCTCCCTCCTCTTTGCTAAACAAAGCAAGTTCGATCATCTTACCTTTACATTTGGAAGCTTGATCAATGTATCCTTACACACCACAAATGCATATTTTCTATAGTGAAATAGTCTCTTTTTCTTCAGCTTCATCCTACACCTTCCTGGGTTTCTTATGTCGGTATCACAGGGAATTACACTGCCAAGCCAAGTCTTTGCCCAAACCAGAAATGAAGACATTATCTTTGGCTCTTTTGTCTCCTTTCTAGATGCCCCTCTCATGTGATCATTAGAAACTCCAGGCCATTCTACCCCGTAAATATCTATCAGTGTATCTCTTCTTTCTACCGTCTCAGGCCACCCTCCTCTGCATGTCCACAGCAACCCTGCTTCCAGAATGGGCTCCATGGCGCCAGGGGGATTATGGGAATGGATACAGAAGCTTGAACAATTTGCATTTCTTTTTGTCAAAAGGAGGATCTGATAGAGAATTGAGTCACGAAAAAATTGTTCTTCAGTGCTCTTGTCATATCTTCTTCCCCAGCTTCTGTGCTTCTCCATTCTAGAAATACAGCTTTATTTTCTGTTTCACATTTTACAAAATACTTCTTCTCCTTCCCCACTTTTCTTTTCCATTTAGCTGTCATCCACTCCCAAATATTAACAAGAGAGTAAGACTATCATAAAATAGCCAACAGCAATGTGTAGAGCGTATTTGGCAGGTGCTCTTGGTTGCTTCTTTAGGATGGAAAGGCTTGTCCTCATTCTGTAGTGCCCAGAATGGATCAAGGCAGTGGGTTCTCAGTACACTTCACTGATGGTGAAGAATAGAGGAGGAAGCCCGTTGAATCGAAAAGCTTTTGGGGCTTAAGACGTAATATTGGTCCCTTTGTAGTACGCTCACTGCAAAGCTCTGAAGGACAGCAGACTTTTTTTTTTTTCCTGGAAAACAAATCGCCACAGGCTTATGCATCAAGAAGGCACCGGGGCTTGGTTGGGAGGGGAATTTGGGGCTGGGTTGAGGGAGCAGTGAACAGTTACGGAAGCAAAGGGCTCCAGGGGCTAGGGGGCAACCAGAGAAAACAGGACTTGTCATCTTGGGTAAAAGGCTTGAGCCAGGTTCTTGCTACTTTATTCGCTTCTCGCTATATAAGTAGATAACTATGGCAGGGAATTTGTTTTTGTTGTTGTCCTTAATTGCTTATGGTAGTGGCAGTCCATTTATTTCTGAATTTCAAGACCTGCTGGGAATTTCCTCAGTACTCCAAGTAAAGACAGGAAAGTCGTCTTTTTTTCTTTTTTTTTAATTTTTTATTGTTATGTTAATCACTGTATATTACATCATTTGTTTTGGTATAGTGTTCCATGATTCATTGTTTGTTCATAACACCCAGTGCTCCATGCAGAATGTGCCCTCTTTAATACCCATCACCAGGCTAACCCATCCCCCAACCCTCCTCCCCTCTAGAACCCTCAGTTTGTTTTTCAGAGTCCATCATCTCTCCTGATTCGTCTCCCCCTCTGACTTACTCCCCTTCATTCTTCCTCTCCTGCTATCTTCTTCTTTTTCTTTTTTCTTAAAATATGTTGCGTTATTTGTTTCAGAAGTACAGATCTGTGATTCAACAGTCTTGCACAATTCACAGCGCTCACCGTAGCACATACCCTCCCCAATGTCTATCACCCAGCCACCCCATTCCTCCCACCCCCCACCACTCCAGCAACCCTCAGTTTGTTCCTGAGATTAAGAATTCCTCATATCAGTGAGGTCATATGATACATGTCTTTCTCTGATTGACTTATTTCACTCAGCATAACACCCTCCAGTTCCATCCAAGTCGTAGCAAATGGCAAGATCTCATTCCTTTTGATGGCTGCATAATATTCCATTGTGTATATATACCACCTCTTCTTTATCCATTCATCTGTCGATGGACATCTTGGCTCTTTCCACAGTATGGCTATTGTGGACATTGCTGCTATGAACATTGGGGTGCACGTACCACTTCGGGTCCCTACATTTATATCTTTGGGGTAAATACCCAGTAGTGCAATTGCTGGATCGAATGGTAGCTCTAATTTCAACTGTTTGAGGAACCTCCATACTGTTTTCCAGAGGGGTTGCACCAGCTTGCATTCCCACCAACAGTGTAGGAGGATTCCCCTTGCTCCACATCCCCGCCAACATCTGTCGTTCCCTGACATGTTAATTTTAGCCATTCTGACGGGTGTGAGGTGGTATCTCATTGAGGTTTTGATTTCGATTTCCCTGATGCCGAGCGATGTTGAGCACTTTTTCATGTGCCTGTTGGCCATTTGGATGTCTTCTTTGGAAAAATGTCTGTTCATGTCTTCTGCCCATTTCTTGATTGGGTTAATTGTTCTTTGGGTGTTGAGTTTGATAAGTTCTTTATAGATTTTGGATACTAGCCCTTTATCTGATATATCATTTGCAAAAATTTTCTCCCATTCTGTCGGTTGTCTTTTGGTTTTGTGGACTGTTTCTTTTGTTGTGCAAAAGCTTTTTATCTTGATGAAATCCCAATAGTTCATTTTTGCCCTGGCTTCCCGTGCCTTTGGTGATGTTTCTAGGAAGAAGTTGCTGCGGCTGAGGTCGAAGAGGTTGCTACCTGTGTTCTCCTTTAGGATTTTGATGGACTCCTGTCTCACGTTTAGGTCTTTCAACCATTTGGAGTCTATTTTTGTGTGTGGTGTAAGGAAATTGTCCAGTTTCATTCTTCTGCATGTGGCTGTCCAATTTTCCCAACACTATTTGTTGAAGAGACTGTCTTTTTGCCATTGGACATTCTTTCCTGCTTTGTCGAAGATGAGTTGACCATAGAGTTGAGGGTCCATTTCTGGGCTCTCGATTCTGTTCCATTGATCGATGTGTCTGTTTTTGTGCCAGTACCATACTGTGTTGATGATGACAGCTTTGTAATAGAGCTGGAAGTCCGGAATTGTGATGCCGCCAGCTTTGCTTTTCTTTTTCAGTATTCCTCTGGCTATTCGGGGTCTCTTCTGGTTCCATACAAATTTTAGGATTATTTGTTCCATTTCTTTGAAAAAAGTGGATGGTATTTTGATGGGGATTGCATTGAATGTGTAGATTGCTCTAGGTAGCATTGACATCTTCACAATGTTGGTTCTTCCAATCCATGAGCATGGAACGTTTTTCCATTTCTTTGTGTCTTCCTCAATTTCTTTCCTGAGTATTTTATAGTTTTCTGAGTACAGATCCTTTGCCTCTGCTTAAATTTATTCCTAGGTATCTTATGGTTTTGGGTGCAATTGTGAATGGGATCGAATCCTTGATTTGTCTTTCTTCTGTCTTGTTGTTGGTGTATAGGAATGCCACTGATTTCTGTGCATTGATTTTATATCCTGCTACTTGACTGAATTCCTGTATGAGTTCTAGCAGTTTTGGGGTGGAGTCTTTTGGGTTTTCCACATAAAGTATCATATCATCTGCAAAGAGTGAGAGTTTGACTTCCTCTTTGCCGATTTGGATGCCTTTGATTTCTTTTTGTTGTCTGATTGCTGTGGCTAGGACTTCTAATACTATGTTGAATAGCAGTGGTGAGAGTGGACATCCCTGCCGCGTTCCTGACCTTAGGGGGAAAGCTCACAGCTTTTCCCCATTGAGAATGATATTCGCTGTAGGTTTTTCGTAGATGGCTTTTATGATATTGAGGTATGTACCCTCTATCCCTATACTCTGAAGAGTTTTGATCAAGAAAGGATGCTGTACTTTGTCAAATGCTTTTTTGCATCTATTGAGAGGATCATATGATTCTTGTTCTTTCTTTTGTTAATGTATTGTATCACGTTGATTGATTTGCAGATGTTGAACCAGCCTTGCAGGCCAGGGATAAATCCCACTTGGTCATGGTGAATAATCCTTTTAATGTACTGTTGGATCCTATTGGCTAGTATTTTGGTGAGAATTTTTGCATCCATATTCATCAAGGATATTGGTCTGTAATTTTCCTTTTTGATGGGATCTTTGTCTGGTTTTGGGATGAAGGTAATGGTGGCCTCATAAAATGAGTTTGGAAGTTTTCCTTCCATTTCTATTTTTTGGAACAGTTTCAGGAGAATAGGTATTAATTCTTCTTTAAATGTCTGATAGAATTCCCCTGGGAAGCCATCTGGCCCTGGGCTTTTGTTTCTTGGGAGATTTTTGATGACTGCTTCAATTTCCTTAGTGGTTATAGGTCTGTTCAGGTTTTCTATTTCTTCCTGGTTCATTTTGGTAGTTGATACATCTCTAGGAATGCACCCATTTCTTCCAGGTTATCTAATTTGCTGGCATAGAGTTGCTCATAATATGTTCTTATAATTTTGTTTGTATTTCTTTGGTGTTGGTTGTAATCTCTCCTCTTTCATTCAGGATTTTGTTGATTTGGTTCCTTTCTCTTTTCTTTTTGATCAGTCTGGCCAGGGGTTTATCAATCTTGTTAATTCTTTCAAAGAACCAGCTCCTAGTTTCGTTGATCTGTTCTACTGTTCTTTTGGTTTCTAGTTCATTGATTTCTGTTCTGATCTTTATGATTTCTCTTCTCCTGCTGGGTTTAGGCTTTATTTGCTGTTCTTTCTCCAGCTCCTTTAGGTGTAGGGTTAGGTTGTGTATTTGAGACCTTTCTTGTTTCTTGAGAAATGCTTGTATTGCTATATACTTTCCTCTCAGGACTGCCTTTGCTGTATCCCAAAGATTTTGGACAGTTGTGTTTTCATTTTCATTGGTTTCCATGAATTTTTTAAATTCTTCTTTAATTTCCTGGTTGACCCATTCATTCTTTAGTGGGATGCTCTTTAGCCTCCATGTATTTGAGTTCTTTCTGACTTTCCTCTTGTGATTGAGTTCTAGTTTCAAAGCATTGTGGTCTGAAAATATGCAGGGAGTGATCCCAATCTTTTGGTACCGTTTGAGACCTGATTTGTGACCTAGGATGTGATCAATTCTGGAGAATGTTCCATGGGCACTAAAGAAGAATATGTATTCCGTTGCTTTGGGATGGAATGTTCTGAATATGTCTGTGAAGTCCGTTTGGTCCAGTGTGTCATTTAAAGTCTTTATTTCCTTGTTGATCTTTTGCTTAGATGATCTGTCCATTTCAGTCAGGGGGGTGTTAAAGTCCCCCACTATTATTGTATTGTTGTCAATGTGTTTCTTTGCTTTTGCTATTAATTGCCTTATATGATTGGCTGCTCCCATGTTAGGGGCATAGATATTTACAATTGTTAGATCTTCTTGTTGGACAGACCCTTTAAGTAGGATATATTGTCCTTCCTCATCTCTTATTACAGTCTTTGTTTTAAAATCTAGTTTGTCTGATATAAGGATTGCCACCCCAGCTTTCTTTTGGTGTCCATTAGCATGGTAAATGGTTTTCCACCCCCTCACTTTCAATCTGGGGGTGTCTTTGGGTCTAAAATGTGTCTCTTGTAGACAGCATATTGATGGGTCTTGTTTTTTAATCCAATCTGATAGCCTGTGTCTTTTCATTGGGGCATTTAGCCCATTTACATTCAGGGTAGCTATTGAAAGGTATGAATTTAGTGCCATTGTATTGCCTGTAAGGTGACTGTTACTGTATGTTGTCTGTGTTCCTTTCTGATCTTTGCTGCTTTTAGGCTCTCTCTTTGCTTAGAGGACCCCTTTCAATATTTCTTGGAGGGCTGGTTTCGTGTTTGCAATTCCTTTAGTTTTTGTTTGTTCTGGAAGCTTTTTATCTCTCCTTCTATTTTCAATGACAGCCTAGCTGGATATAGTATTCTTGGCTGCATATTTTTCTCGTTTAATGCTCTGAAGATATCTTGCCAGTCCTTTCTGGCCTGCCAGGTCTCTGTGGATAGGTCTGTTGCCAGTCTAATATTTCTACCATTGTAGGTTACATATCTCTTCTCCCGAGCTGCTTTCAGGATTTTCTCTTCGTCTCTGAGACTTGTAAGTTTTACTATTAGATGTCGGGGTGTTGACCTATTTTTATTGATTTTGAGAGGAGTTCTCTGTGCCTCCTGGATTTTGATGCCTGTTTCCTTCCTCACATTAGGGAAGTTCTCTGCTATAATTTGCTCCAATATACCTTCTGCCCCTCTCTCTCTTTCTTCTTCTTCTGGGATCCCAATTATTCTAATGTTGTTTCATCTTATCGTATCATTTATCTCTCGAATTCTGCCCTCATGACCCTGTAGTTGTTTCTCCCTCTTTTTCTCAACCTCTTTATTTTCCATCATTTGGTCTTCTATATCACTGATTCTCTCTCTCTCTCATTTATCCTAGCAGTTAGTGCCCCCATGTTTGATTGCACCTCATCAATAGCCTTTTTGATTTCGACTTGGTTAGATTTTAGTTCTTTTATTTCTCCAGAAAGGGTTTCTCTAATAACTTCCACGCTTTTTTCAAGCCCAGCTAGTATCTTTAAAGTCATGATTCTGAACTCTAGGTCTGACATCGTACTAATGTCCGTATTGAGTAGGTCCCTGGCTGACGGCACTACCTCTTGTTCTTTTTGCTGAGGTGATTTGTTTCATCTTGTCATTTTGTCCAGAGGAGAATAGATGAATGAGAGAACAAAATGCTAACAGGTTTACAATGTCCCCAGCAAATATACTGTATACAAATCAGAAAAGACCTGAAACCAGGGGAAAAGCAAGGGAAAGAAAGAAAAAAGAAAGAAAAAAAAAAGAAAAAAAAAGATAAAAACAAAAACAGAACAATACAAAAAAAGCAGAATGTGATCAAATATGATCAGGCTAGTGCATAGATCAGTGCCACACACTAGATTTGGGGCATATTTTGGTCTGTTAGAAAAAAGTGCCTCCTAAAATTTTAAAGGAAGAAAGACATATATGTACAAAATAAGGGTTGATACAATGAAGGGATAGAAGATGACTGTAAAGATGAAAATTATAAAAGATTTTATAAAAGGACTTGATAAGATAAGAAGTTGTTTGAAAAAAGAAAGAAGATTTTAAAAAAAAAAGAAAAAAGGGAGAGAATGTGATCAGGCAGGAGACTAGAACAGAGCCATACACTAGTGATTTAGGGTATATTTTTATCTGTTAGAAGAAACTGTATCTCAAAATTTTAAAGAGAGAACAACTTATATATATATATATGCCAAAAATAAGGGTAACTACTATGAAGGGATAAAATATGACTCTAAAAGTGAAAAATAAAAAATGTTTTTTTTTTTAAATAGAGATTGATAAGATGTTGGTTGAAAAAGTGAAAAAGAAAAAAAAACAGTTAACAAAAATTAATTTTGATGAACTAATGAATCATGGTAAAAAAAAGCCATGAATTTTATGTGCAGTATTCCCCTAGCGCTGGAGTTCTCCCGTTCTCCTTGATCGGTAAACTTGGTCTTGGCTTGCTGGCTGTTCGTGCTTATATCCTGGGGGAGGGGCCTGTTGCTGTGGTTTCCAAATATCTTTGCCGGAGGCTGAATTGCCCCGCCCTTGTCGGTCCGGGCTAAGCAAGCTGCTCGGGTTTGATCTCGGGAGCTTTTGTTCCCTGCAAGCTCTCCGTCCAGCCTTGGAGGACCAGGGCAAAAATGGTGGCCTCCCAATCTCCACCCAGAGGAGCTGAGAACTCGGGGCCCCGCTCCTCAGTGCGCCCCCAGAGAAAAGCAGTCACTCCCTTGTCCCCGGTCTCCGGCCGCTCTCCATGCTCACCCGGCCTGTGACCGAGCGTTGCTATCTCTGGCACCCGACCCCGTGTGGAGTCTCCAAACCCAGCAGATCCCTGCGGTGTGCTCCCGCACCACTCCTCCCAGGGGAGAGAGGGGAGTCTCCCCGGATCTGCCGCCTGTTGGGTCCCTGCTGCAGGAGCAGTGGCCCGACTGGGCCGCGGATCAGTTTATGGCAACCCCAAGCTGAGAGCCCGCACCTCAGCTCCGTCTCTGCAGTCAGCTTCCCTGCTCCGATACCTGGGAGCTCTGGTGCACTCAGTCTCCCCCGGTCTTTCTGTGACCCCAAGGGTCCTGAGACCCCACTGTCCCGGGAGGATTCCACCCCACGCTTAGCCACTGCAGCGACGTCCCTCAGCGGAGCCGACTTCTAACAGTTCCAATTTTGTGCTCCGCGGCTCTATCACTTGCCAGAAGCGGCCGACGGAGGCCCCCTCCCCCGCCATCTATCCTCCCGAATATCGCCTCGGATTCACTTCTCCGCACGTCCTACCTTCCAGTAAGTGGTCGCTTCTCTGTTCAGATAGTTGTTGCTACTCTCCTCTTTGATCTCCTGTTGAATTCGTAGGTGTTCAGAATGGTTTGATCCCTATTCAGCTGAATTCCTGAGACCAGACGAAATCTAGGTCTCCTACTCCTCCGCCATCTTGCTCCGCCCCCCTCTTTTTTTCTTTTTAAATTGAATCCTTTAAATCATATGAGACGAAAACATGTCATAGAATTGTAATTATTGTGGTGTCATTTGCATCACCATTCTGAAAGCGGTGTCAGTGTTTCCATTGCGTATCAATCCTTTTACAGGTTTATCGCTGTCATAAAATACCCTAGGGAAGGAAATGTGCCACCTACATGGTTTTTTTTTTTTTTGGTTCACCTGGTTCATGGCATAATTAATATAGCTACTTTTGCTTTTACTCAATCTTCATCATCAAAAAATCGAAATATCAAACACAAAGCCTTTGTCTGGCACCTGGCATTCTATTCCATTTTATGGAAACAGGAAAAATAAGTTCAAGGGTAGGTGCATACCTATTACTTGCCCATAAAAAAGACAAGTGAGACCCCCCCCCCCACCCAAAAAACAAAGTGACAGACATGCAAAATGCTGTGTGAAAACCACCAGCTCTTTCCCTTCATGACTTCATGCACTGGAACGAAAGACAGGCTATTTATCAAGAATAGTAAATATTCTACGGGTACATGTGGTGAGCTGGTTTCATTTTCTCCTCATCAGGCTAAGAGAACCGTTTCATGAATCCTACACTCACCTCATGTCCTAGAAAGACCTCAGAACTTCATATTGCTCTTTGTTATCTAAAAACGTTAAGTGCCTACCTGGATTGTATAGACAGACCTTTAATATGAATGATTTATGATTTTGATGCCTGAGAGTGAAGTACAGCAGGGGTTCTGGAAGAAGATCTAACTCAGCTCTGTAAGTAAGTGCTAAACTACTCAGAAGTCCAGTTTCCTTATTTCTAAAATGTGAATAACGATAAGGCTTTAATTTTTCTCTATTTGATTTAAATGTTAAGGTAACATCTGCATATGATACAGAGAAAAAAATTCAAGTAATACATAAGGATACACAAAAGGGGCAAATGTATCTCTCCTACCTACCCGATTCCTACTCGCACCATTTCCCACCCTCCCTACTCCATCTGCCACAGCCAGGCTCCTATGAGTCCCTGCAGAGTCTTTGCTATGTGTGTATGTACACATGTGTGAGTAGATGGATACATGCATATGCATATATTCTTTCTTTTTGTTCCAGACAATTTTTACAGAATATCACTGCATTTTAATTTGTAATTACACTTTCCTCATTCCAAAGATTCCTTTTCTTCTTTATATTTCATCCTTCTTGCCCACATATGCAAACAAGTTCTAATGTATTTCTTTAATGTCAGAGATCTTTTATGTGGGATAGGGTTCATGTCAGGCAATAAATAACTTTCTGGGACCACATCCCTCAAAAATCAAAACAGTGCTCACATACTGATTCCCTCTGACAAAGGGAGGCTCTGTGCACCTCAATAACACTTGAAAAAGACTGTATAATGACTGTAAATATGAACACATAATATTTTGACTGTGACATTCTGAGGTAGCTCTTTTGATGGTAGCTGTTTTGACTACCAATTTTTAATCTTTGCATGCTGATAATTTTGCTCAATTTTTCACACATGCCAATGTAACATTTTTTCCTCTACAAGACTTTTTTTACTGACTATTTTTTGTTAACCGTCACTGTGTCTTTCCAACAACGACCAATTCTCCAATTCTCTGAAACCAACTGGGTGTCCTACAATTCATTTCAATTCTGACACTAACTAGAGTCAGCACACATCCCATAGATTCAGAGCGCAGTCCCACAAGACTGGCCCCGCTTCAGATATCAGCTGCAAATGGGATCCCCAGGCTGCTCACACTTCTGCCCAACTGAAGACAAATTCGGGGAGTTCACACATTCCCCCACTCCTCACCTCTGGGTTCGATAATTTGCTGAAATGATTCATAAAAACCAGAAAAGCACTATGCTTCTATTATATTTTTATTCGGAAGGATACAATCCAGGAACAGCCAAATGGAAGAGATGCATAGAGAAGGTATGGGGGAAATAAGATGCAGAGTTTCTATACTCTCTCTGGATATCCCACCCTCCTAGCATATCAGTGTGTTCACCAATCCACAAACTCTCTGAAGCTCATTATTCAAGTTGTTCAAGGGTTTGTTTGTTTGTTTTTTAAAGATTTTATTTCAGAGAGAGAGAGAGCAAACGCATGCACACAAGTGGGGGGGGAGCAGAAGAGGGAGAGGGAGAAGCAGGCTCCCCGCCGAGCAGAGAGCCAGACATGGGGCTCGATCCCAGGACTCTGGAATCATGATCTGAGCCGAAGGCAGATGCTTAATGGACTGAGCCACCCAGGTGCCCCTTTTCAAGGGTTTTTATCAAAGTTTCATTACACATTACATAGGCATGACTGATGAACTCATTGTCCATTGGTGTATCTGACCACCTTGCTAAACATAGTATTATGATGTTACTAATTGATTTCTTTGTTTTTCTTGGTAGATCGCACACCCTATCCAACTAGCTTTTTCTCCTTCTTGCCAAATTTATACACATTCATTTCCCTCCTCATTTTATTGTATTAGCTAGAACTTTTTTTTAATTAATTAATTTTGTTGTTGTTGTAGTGTTCCATGATCCACTGTTTGAATGAATACACTTTCATCAGTTAGAATGCCACAGAGGTTTCTTTTCCGGTCCTGAACCACCTAGCATATATGGATACTAGGTTAAAACCTCCTTCGGATAAACAGACTTACACTAATTGATTTCTCAATTATATGCATTTAGAAACACAAACACAGAAGCACAGTTTAACAATTAAACGCAAGGTTGCAAACTCAAATCTGTACACAGACCAGCAAAATATCATACCTAAGTGCTCTATTCAGTACATGTGCCTCTTTAATAGCCATCACAGGCTAACCCACCCCCCCACCCCCCTCCCCTCCCGAACCCTCAGTTTGTTTCTCAGAGTCCATAGTCTCTCATGGTTTGTCTCCCCCTCCGATTTCCCCCCCTTCATTTTTCCCTTCCTACTATCTTCTTTTTTTTTTTTAACATATAATGTATTATTTGTTTCAGAGGTACAGATCTGTGATTCATCAGGCTTACACAATTCACAGAACTTATTAAGTTAGAATGCCACAGAGGTTTCTTTTCTGGTCCTGAACCACCTAGCATATATGAATACTAGATTAAAACCTCCTTTGGATAAACAGACTTACACTAATTGATTTCTTAATTATATACATTTAGAAACACAAATACAGAAGCACAGTTTAACAATTAAATGCAAGGTTGCAAGCTCAAATCTGTACACAGACCAGCAAAATATCATACATAAGTGAAGCAACCTATGTAACATATGTATGTGTATACAGTGAGCAAGTGGGAGGCGCGCTAGCAAAGAAACCCACCAGCCAACTGAAGGAAGCAGCCTCTCCTCAGGTCCAGCCAATTACTGCCTGCAGAAATGGGAGCACAGTGCTACCAGATCTGACAGATATTTAATGACTTTTAAAGATCTGGCTCAAACAAAAAAAGGAAAAGAAAAGAAGAAAAAGAAGGAAAGAAAGAAAAGAAAGAAAGAAAGAAAGAAAGAAAGAAAAAGAAAGAAAGAAGAAAAAGAAAGAGAAAGAAAGAAAGAAAGAAAGAAAGAAAGAAAGAAAGAAAGAAAGAAAGAAAGAAAGAAAGAAAGAAAGAAAGAAAGAAAGAAAGAAAGAAAAAGAAAAGAAAGAAAAGAGAAGAAGATGAAAACCCACTCTCTGGGACTTGTTCGTGACTTGAACTAGACAATGAATCATAGGATTAACATATGTGCACACATCAGAAAAATCTCACTCTTTTCCTTCTCCAGTCAGAAGGAAAGAAAAAAAAAAGTTTTTCCTATGAACTCCCACAAATAGACCAGCAGGGAGCTTTGAAGAGACCCCAAAACTGGCAGACTCCTTTAAAAATTAGAGCATGATTGAAAATGTAAGAAAGCAGAGGTGATTCTGAAAGACAACGAGATCACTGAAAAGGACTTGCTAATCAGATTTTTATGTATAGTGATAAAAATGAAAAATGAAAATCTCAAATTTCCTCTAGATTTCACAACTCGCCAAATAAACCTAGTCTTGACAGTGAATCATTATTTTTGGCCTCAAATGAAAACTATAATTCTCTAGATTAAAAAGCACAAGGTTAGAAAGCAGAAAACATGAGACATTTTTGAAAAATGCAAGCAAATGTACTACATAACTCTTAGTTGACCTAAGTTCCATATCCTCTATAACAACGATAAAAAAAAAATTGATTGCACACACTCTCTTGAGACCTACCTTCTGCTTTTACTGTATGGAATTACTATGACACCCTTGCTTCCCTTGGGCATACCTGCTTGAGGGAAGGCCATCAAAGAGAGCTGCTAACAAAAGCAGTGGTAGGAAAAGGCGGAAAAGAAATCTAAGGCTTTGGACATCCACATACATACATCATACACCCACACATACACAGGGATATCACTGGTGCTCTGACTTCCGCATGTCCTCTCCCACTCCATAGCAGAATCCCAAATGGCTCATCTATTCATTTGAGAGCCCTTTTGCTTTTCCTGCTGCAATCTCGAGTATTGCTTTATTATCCATCATCGTTAATTCGGCATGTGTCTTTGGCAGATTCTATGGCCCACTCAGCTTGTTTTGGACATTGATTGAATAGCACTGTGAGAAATGCTACAGTAAAGGTAGAACCTTTAATATCACATCAGGACTGTCTCTTCTGTCTCTGTGGGTATGTGCCCTACCAACGCTGCTGAGAATCTCACTCAAGGTATCTCTCAATTTTTAACCTAGAAGTAATACTTATCCCAACTCAACAGTTGCAGGTGAATTAGTGAGGGTATTTGAGGCTGCAGTGGCAAATTGGCCCGACATGGAATGCCTCAAAGGAACAGAAATTTCTCATTGATGTGGTAGGTCAAGGTGGCTCAGGGTGATTCAAATCGGTGGGAGCAATCTGCTCCCCTCAGCCGTTCAGGGCACCAGGCTGGTAATGACTTTGTCATCTCTGACACATGTCTTCTAAAGTCTGCAAAAAAATGGGAAAAGTATGGAAGGACATGTGTGGGAGACTTTTATGCCCGGCCTAGATATGACAAACATCACTTCTGATCATATTCCATTCACTATAAGTCAGTCATTTGGCTATACCAAACCGGAAGGGCAACTGGAAAATGAGTTCTAGCTGAGTGCTGGGCAAGAGAGGGAACATATTTTGGTAAATACTTAGCTGTGTCCACCACAGACGGGAAGAAATAGCATCTAGATCAATTACCTCTGGGGAACTTGTAAAAAAATAGACCCTCTTTCTCTATAGTTTTTTTTTTTCCATTTCAAAACTTTATGTAGTACTCATCCCACAGATTAGAGGACCAAGTAGCTGTGTTTGAATATGAGCCACATAGTTTATGTATTAAAGCAATTAGGTATGTAAAAACCGTCTGCTTTCCCCTGCCTCCCATGCCCCAGATACATGCCTGCTACATTCAAAGCATGGGTAATCCCGAAGACACTGGCCTCACAGTCTCTGCCCTTTAGGAGTGTGCAATTGAGTTTCCAGAAGAGAGAAGACTTATAATCATAAACACAATCAAAGCGATATCACACTACACTATTAGATACCCTTTCAGTGTAAGAGCAGGAAGAGCAAAATCCTGCCCCCAGGAATTTCCTGATTCGTTGCCTTATGCACACAGCATGCACGGAGTGTCTTCGGGATAAAGAGGAAATATTGTTGAAGGTTGATTATATTTTAATCAGAAGACCAATTTATTAACTCTATAACCAGAGATTTTTTATTTAAAAAATCTCATGCCTAGAAAGCTTGGCAGTGTGCTGGCTTATTTTGTGTCTTCCAGGTCTCTCTTTTTGCATATTGGGGGTATAAAACACTTATTAAATTGTATTTCATTTTCCCTTCTGTCTTCCTTCATAAAACAATGAAATCAAAGGTGAGAATTACTGTCGTTAGAGAAAGAACTATGATGAGTGCAGGGAAATGTGACTCGCTAACAACTATTTAATCAAAGCTTTTCCAAGATCCCCTGTAGTTTTAAAAGATATTCTTCCAAGTTTTGCTGTATTGACATGCAGTACAAAATTCTGCATTAAAACCACGAATTCTCCAAATTCAATAAAAGGAAATGTAAAAAGATATTTTCTTCAAATGCCTCCAGCTGACCATCAGCCCTAATCACATACCGGCCTCAAAATTGTTTTCTACTGACAATAATAGGATCTATAAAGAGTATTACTGTGGAGTGATTTGAGAGCGCGTGGTGCCTGTGACCCTCACCTCCACTAAGCTGAGCCTGCCTGGACGGGAATAGAGAGACGCGGGCAGAGGCCAAAGATCCGGGGATGGGCCGGCTCTGAACTGCCAAGGCATGTTGCTCAGATATCTCTGAGAGGCAAAGGATAGCTGATTAGCTGCTGGCCTCCTGCCCTCGGAGGGCAACCTCACGCAGCAAAGAGGGGGCACAATTATTGCAATAATTCAGCCAAGTGGGAGTTATAAAAAGAGGTTGGCTCTAGCTGCTGCTCTGAGTCCTTACTGTGCCATCCCCGTGACCATGCGCAGCACCTGTGGGAATTGGGCACCAGGGTCAGCCAGAGCTAGAGGGAAACAGAAGCCCCGGAATGGGGTTGGGGGGCCAAGGAGGCTCCAATCAATCAGGATGGGTCTGGACTCCTGTCTTGCTAAGGAAACTGCTCCGGAGCAGGCTCAGCCCCTTGCACATTTCAGATCCATTGAGTCTGAGTGATGGGTCAGGAAATACAGGAGGCAGCCTGGTGAGGTGGGGAGAACATGGACCCTGGCATGGAAAGATTTAGGTTCATAACATAGATCTGCATCTTACCATCCATGCCCCTGAGAAATACTGACTAAATCACTTCCATGAGCCCTAGTTCCTTCATCTGTGAGGGAAGAATTACAACAACATGTACCATTCAGGACTGCCTCATGGATTGACTGAGATGTCTCTAAAAGGGCTTTGAAAACAGCTAAGTATTACAGATATTGTTGAGTGATATTAAAGAATACAAAAGCAATTCCATACAGACATCCTGATATCAGGGCCCTATTTCTTTAAGAAGAATTGGGCATTCACCAAACAATTTGAGGAAAATGGGCAAGCAGACAGAAAAGGTAAAATTACATGATAATGACATGGATGCTTCTCATTTACTTAAGTACATATGCACATTACATACACAAAGTTTTCAACTGATCCTTACAACTGTGGGACAGAGCTGTTAGTCTCCATCCCCCAACTGTGACACATTTATTGTACCATGCCCTGTTACATGCTTTATGTGTTGTGAGGATCATGATATTCTTACAGGTAAACAGTGAGGTAGATACTAGTATTCTTTTCATTTTAGAGACAGGGAAACTGAGGCACGGAGCAGCTAAGAAACATGCCAGGTTAGACAGGTAGTTAGTGCTTCCAGGTAAGTTAAGAATCCAAGGAAATGGCCTCCACAGTGCTACGCCACCACTGTGTGCAGGAGCTGAGGTTCAAAGACCAAAAGGACCTTCCAAAACGACTCAGTTAGTAAGTAAATAAGCAAGGGAAGATTCCACACTAAGACATGGGTCTTTTGACCTTTGGTCCAGCAATCAAAGACCACATGTTGCAGATAATCATTTAGCTCTATTTCTCCTCAATTACTCATTTTTAAATAAAAAGGAATTGATTAGAGGAGTTAAACATTTACAGTTACACATACTTACTTGGATAATTTAGGCCCTAAATCTGAAAATCATAGAAAGACCTACATTATACTTGAAAACCCCACTGACTAAAAATTTGTAGACACTCCCTCGTCTTCCACATTCCTCCTCATTATTGACTGTTCCCCAATCCTGGAATCTGCGTGTCGCAGGCATTTGTGTATATAACAAATTTTGTCATAAGCCAAAATCCCTGTAGCTTTTCGTCATTTGTTGGCTTCCTTCCTGGCTAGTCTCTTCTCATCTTCTTAGCAAATTCCTAAACAAATGCACAGCTCAGCTCTGGTTTCACTTGGACTTAAGAACACTTTGTTTTCTTCACAGGAGAAGACTTCAGCTAATCCCAGAAAAGGCCTCAGTTCCACCATGGACTAGTTCTCTGAGTACTCAGGGCTGTTACATCATTTCATTTCGTCTGCCAAAGGCCGAGAAAAGAGAACACAAGGGCCACCCATCCCTCAGGCACAGAAGATTAATGTCTGTCAGAAGTCAATCTCTCAGTCGCTCCTCCAGTGAGTCCCCAAGTGGCTATTTCTTCCTGACAGCGGAAAAGTTCCTGCTTCACTACCAGGAAGAAACAGATTTGCAAGTTGGGAGGAAGCATGTCCCAGAAAGAGCAAACAGTCTTAGTAATCCATCAGAAATGATACCCACTCACAGAGGTGCTGAACGAAGCAAGAGAAATGCTCTATGGGAAGGGTTCTTGACAGTTCTGGTCTAAATAAATTGTTCTTAAATAAGGGGGCCAGGATTGATTTGAATTTTGAGATTCAAATGATTTTGAGACCTCGGGTATGTCATTTAACTTTACTGATCCTCAGTTTCATCGAGTAGTTTGGTTCAAAACCGTTAACAAACATCTACTGAGGGTTAGTGTTAATTCACCAAGTACTCATTAAGTACCTATCATAAGCAAGACTCGTGTTTGTTCCTGGGAATACAGCAGTGAATAAATTGGCCACCATCTCTGCTCCAATAGAGATTATGGTCTAGAGCTAGGCAATTTATAAAAAGGTGAGAGGAAATGCCTGATGATAAGATGCCTTTCAGAATTCAGTGGAACAGGGTAAGTAAAGCATGTGTCATACAGTAGGCACTCAATATACAATATAGTCACTGTGTCAAATCTTTAGAAATGTGCATATATAAAAATTGAATCAATTACAATAGCTTCAATAGGGTCTTACTGAAAAGTTTAGCCTGTTCTTAGACAGGAACCCTCTTTATTTAAGGGGATTAGAACCCTTTTCATTGAAAGTGTAATATGAAAACCATATCCGAATTAAGCATATTCATGTTTGTAAATATGGGGCACTTAATTTTTTCATCATTCTCTCCATTTTCCATTTTGCATACATTTAGTACTTTTTGAAATCTGACAAGAGGCTTGGGCTTTCCCAGAGGGAAGAAACTGCAAAGGCTGAAAGCAATAATATCCCAGCAGCTAACGTGGGCTGCAATGACTACACAATGGCTTTTCTGAAATGGCCCTGTAGGACTCATTCAGTAATGGCCTAGTTGGGCTAGACCCTCTCAGCTAAAGGCCAGGCCTCATCGAGCAAAAATGAAAAAGGAAATTGAGGCAATTTTTCAGGTAATTTAGGGGGAAAGCACTTTCATCTCAATTCTCGAGGTACAATGATCGGCAAAAATCTCCGCCCTGGCAGTGGAGACCTGGCCATTGTGGAGCCAGGGCTGAGTCAGTCATTCGGGAAGTGAGGGCTTCGGGCAGAAGGGAGATAATCAGAAGGATAGCACATTCCTGTGGAGCATAAGATCTGGATGGCCCCTCTATCCACTGCACTGATTTGTCTTCCACGTGCAAGTGACCAAACCAACAGCCCAGTTTTGCTCTTAGAACATGTTTAATTATATTAATTCATATGGAATTTTTCTGGTAGTTATTGTCTTCCCTTTAAATGCAACCTAGAGGGACGCCTGGGTTGCTCAGTCAGTTAAGTAAGGGTCTGACTTCGGCTCAGGTCATGATCTCAGGGTCCTGGGATTAGTACCACCCCCCCATGTCAGGGTCCCTTTAAGGGATCCCTGATCAGAGGGGAGTCTGTTTCTTCCTCTCCTCTGCTGCTCCCCAACGCCCCGCTCCTGCTCTCTCTGTCTCTCCCTCTCAAATAAATAAATAAAATCTTAAAAAAATAAAATTAAATGCAGCCTAGAATTTATTTCTGAACCCAAAGGACAATGAGCATGAAAAGTCCGAGAGGTAGGCAAATAGCTGCACAGCAACCATAATAAAAACTCTACAGAAAAACAGCATCCTCCCTGGGCTGCCAACCAAAATTGCATCAGACAATTTTGAAGGCACTGAGAACTTGTTTTCATTAGTCTTCCCTAACTGTGTTTCTCTGGCAGGATGTTTACTTCCTGCTCAGACGGAGAAATTGTACCAATTCATTAAAAAATAGATAAATAATCCCCCCACCCCACCCCCACATACTTGGTAACTGCTTCTTCACCATAATGTCCGGCCTCCAGGAATAATTTTGGCAAGCTGAGCTCTGGCAGCCAAGGGAGAGTATGGTTATAATGTCCACTATCATGGCTCTGCCTTTTCTGGGCTATAACACTCAGTTACTTCAGATAAATCACAATGGATTATACGTTAACCAATGAGGAACACGTTGTACAGGGAAAAGTGTGACTTTAAAGATAAAAAAGGATTCTAAGAGATTGACTCTGTCACTCACTGTGTGATTTTTGGTGAGATACCCAACCCCTCTGAACTTGTTTCCTTATCTAACCATGGATATCAATGGGTATTAATTTATTAACTTAAGTAAAGCCCAACCACAGGGCTTGGATGAAAACAAGTATGTAGTATGTGTACCTTCCCTCGCACCTCATACAAACATCTTTTTCTCTCTTCTCTTTTCTAGGGTTCAATGTGTGGACCAGAGCCCAAAATGTAGATCCAATATCCTGACGCTGAAGCAGAATTTGGTACAAGGCAGCTCTAACTCAGACTTCACCCTAATTGAATTAAACTGAAGTTGATTTATCTTAGCAGGTGGTCTCTTGAGAGAGGTGAAATAAGCCAAAAACTATAGACTGAAGCTCCAGATGCTGTATCAGATATAGTTTCCCTCAGCTGCTACTCACTCCCTCTCCACTTCCAAATAGTCCAACAGTATCGAAGCCGAAGTCTGAAACAGCTGCTTTGCTTTTCGTTTCTCAACTTAATTTTAGAATCCTTGGTCAAATAACTATTAAGCAGTAGGAACAATTTTGTGCAATGGATGACATTTTGCTTATTTGTTTTGATATTATGTTCATCATAAAATCAATTTATGCATATGAAGGAATTAAAACAATACAAGAAATCGAGTGGTAAAAAATGAAAGCTTTCTATACTCCTGTGCCCTTCCCCTTCTCCCCAAACTTCGGACCACACACACAGTGGATTTGGAGGCTGACTTCTGGATGGAGGAGGTGACATATTGAATTGAGTGGATTCTATTCCTCTGGAAGACAACTTCACCATTCACAACACTCGTCGGGAGGTGGTTGTAATGGAAAGTCATCTCTGATCTTTATATTGGCCGTGGCTACCTTGAGGGGCTCTGACAGCCACTCTGTAACTGCCATACAAACCTTGCAAATATGCCCTTTAGTTATGTTGAAGTCAAATTTGGTACTCCATAGAAAATATCAAAGTATTTTTATTACTAAATATTAGTGGACAAGATCTTTCCAGTTCCTAAATTTCTCATGGTTCTTTTGAGAGTTATCACAAAAAAAAATAATAGCAATGACTTTTTGAACCCACACAATATTACTCAATTCACTGAAACAATAAAATCAAACAGGCTCCCAGTCCTTTATAGAGGCTGAACAAATAACTGAGGTATTAAAAGAAATTGCTTCAATTCTGTATCTATTACATACACACAATGCATACAAAGAAATTCCTGCAATGGTCTTCCTATGGATTTTTCTGTCTTCATTGGGCCACCCCAGTTGACTCCATCTTGTTCATGAAATATCTCCCTAAAGCAAAATTGTAAAGATGAAAAAGTTTCTACTCAAAGACCATCATGAGAGACTATGGACTCTGAGAAACAAACTGAGGGTTCTAGAGGGGAGGGGGGTGGGGGGATGGGTTAGCCTGGTGATGGGTATTAAAGAGGGCATGTACTGCACAGAGCACTGGGTGTTATACGCAAACAATGAATCACTACATCAAAAACTAATGATGTAATGTATGGTGATTAACATTAACATAATAAAAAAAAAACCATCATTGGTTTGGGTGTTCATTCATTTTGTAAGTGGTGGGGATCACTCAAAGGAAAGTTCAAAGGCCTGTCATCCAAGGCTCTTTTTAGCCTAAGCCAATGTATATTTCCAGATTCTTCTTCCCCAATCACTCACATGGCATGGACTTGTAGGCACAAAGTGGACTGCTTCTACAACATTCTCCCACCATCTTTGCCTCCACGTCTGGACTGTGATGACTTATTTTATACACTAGGAATGCTCTTTTTTCTGTGCCTGAGGTATTATATTTATCTGTATCAGAAATAAAAGTATTTTCCAGAACAATAATAAAAACAAAACGACTGTAGCCACTCCTGCTGTAAACGATGGTGTGGGAATAATGAGGGGTGGTACAGTAGCATTGACAACATCCATATTCAAAGACAGTCCTACCAAAGCATTTGAGCTGGCCTAGATTAAGAAAAACAAAACAAACAAACAAACAAACAAAAATCACTGCCATTTCAAGGCTCTGTGCTGCTGAAATAGTCCTAGAAGAGAAGCCTCTGGTTTCATAAAGTACTTTATGATCTCTGTGCACCTAAAGTCACTTGGAATTTGGTTTGGGGAGGATGACAGACGTTTCTATGTATAAGGCTTGTAGCCTTTTGTTATCTTCTGAGAGGCAGCCAAAATACAATAGAGAGAGAAGTTTCATAAGATAACCAGGGGCTGAAGAGAGATTCTCCATGAGAAAGACCTGGTCATGGAACACAGCTGAAGGACTTTTAATTACAGGGCTTTCTAATACTTACTGTTACATCATTTACAGTATTACATGTAAATTCACCCACCTCCAATTTCTCACCATTTTAGCAAAGTTTAACTACCCTCTACCCCTGTGCCTGTGGAACCTCAGAGGATGAGAGAAGAATAGAAGGAAAAGTGTGCCCAGCAGAAGAAAATGTTATAGAAAAGAAAGACACATCATCTGCAGTAGGGACTCAGAGCCAGGGTGGCTGGAAGAAAATTAAGAACCCTTGAATCCTGGGAGTTAATGGAAAGGACGTCAAGTTTCCCCTGACATATGTAATGGATATGAAACCAGTTTGAGTTAAATCTTAAAGACACAGTAACCCCAGAAAGCTAAAAGATTTCAGTAATATGCAAGTAGGTAACATATGAGCAAAATATCCATTCATGAAAATCCAAATGAAATGTCCTATTACAAACAAAGTAAGTAAAAATTAAGAGAAGATGGAAGGTTATAGGAGAAGATTATCGAAGGACCTGCGTAGCTGGAACAAGAAAAGGGGCTGGTGGCAAGACATCATCTTCAGCCACCCCTGTCACTGCAGCCTGATGAAGCAATGGCATGCTGCCAATCATTTCCCTCACAACTCCTGCCCTTGGCTTCCTTAGTGTGTCTTCCATAACCCACTCATTAGAAAAAAATCCCCCGCAGTGGCAGTCCTTGTTGTAAAAGAGAGGTTTGGGGAGAAGGAAGGATTATAGGGATGTAAAAAGCCTCATATTGTGGTTTCCCAAATGGATTTCCTCAGTATCTGCTGTTTCAAGTAATGCTTAAAAGGTCTTATCCACATTTGTTAAGAGAGAACTTTTTCAACTGTCGGGCATTATAATAATGATATTCCACCCATGTTTCCCTTTATATAAAGAGGGTATTGAATATGTATTAGACACAGGTGACTCAAAAGTCTTAGCTGTGATTAGTCTGTAAAGGGTACAAGTCAATTTTTCTAATCAAAATGAAATTTTAGCAGATCTTTGGCATTCTTAAAACTCCAGGTTCCCTAGTCCAAACCTTTTGTTTTATACATGAGGAAATAAAATCAAAGCCCAGGGGCAGAGGATTTGATTTTTCATTCTCATTCTATTATAAACATTGGGTTTAACTAAAAGTAACTATCTCGCAAATAGAACCTCTACACTCAGAACCTACTCAGTACTTATACAGTTGTGATCCATGATGATGGTGGTGGTGGGTGGTGGGTGGTGGTAGTTTCATTATTAACCCAATTCTTCACCCCTTCTTATATCACACCTTTTGCAATGTGACTTTTAAGTTTCTCCAGGAAGAGTAGAATATATTTCCCTACCCCTTCACTTTAGGTTTAGCTGAGTGACCAGCTTTGTCCCACAAATTAAAATGAAAGTGACAGTGTGTGAGCCAGATCTAATCCTGGACCTTAAGAGTTCTGCGGGTTTCTGCTTGCTGTCCTGGGTCATATTCATCACAATGAGAAGGACATTTCTTGTGTAAACCCCTGGTCCAAGAAGGATGAGAAACACATGGAGCAAAGCCATCCCAGCCCAGCCCACAGATGCATGGTAAGAAGTGGAGCTGTCCAACAGCCTCAGCCTGAAGCAGAAGCATCCAGCCAAGCCCAACCTGAATCAACCACCTCCTGCCAACCTACAGAGGCATGAGCAGTAATAAATGACTGTTGTTTTAAGCAATTGAATTTTGGGATGCTTTGTGGTGAGAAATAGCAAACCATACAATGATAAGCCATTCGTTACCTCTAAATCCATTTTTTAAAAATTATTTTTAATAGGCTTTAAATGCCAAGTGGGTTATTTTTATGTTGTTTGGCTTTTGGCAGGCAGGAGGGGAAAGAAAGAATATCTGCTCTCTTTTTCTCTTTGTTTCTACTTCTACCCATTAAGGATAATAGCCAGAATCCCCACTCTCTACCTAGAAGGGTACTGAAGGTAAGACGCAGCTTTTCAGATGCCCACATTGCTCACAAAGGAAATTCTGTGAGAAATTGACATCCACTGAACCAATTTTTTTGGTGGTCATACTGATGGTCCCAAAAGCCAGACCTGATTCCACATTTCCTTTTTCACTCTCTGCACTCTGTTAAACATGAGCTGCCTCTTCTCCTGAGGTAACTATTCCACTTTATTTCCTGCCTCCAAATGGATGTTTAAGGCAATCTCGAGGTTCTCATTCATCCAGCTGTTTGGGTCCTGGGTTTTGAGTCTGCACAAACCCAGTAAAATCTCTGGGTATTAGTATTGAGAGTCAGAGCAGGGAGTAAGAAGCTTATTTTAAACTTGACTCTAAGACATGGTATCCATTCCAACTTTCCAGTCCATTCAGCAATTTCCTTTATGTGTTTCCTCCATTGATCGATATCCAGAGGAAAAGAGGGGTTCCTTTCCCTTTCTTCTTTGCAACTCGCTAAATTTAGCTTGTTCTTCAAAAGCTAGTTCTAATCTTGGTCTGTGATTCTCCACAGTGAAAGGAATCTCCACTGCCTCCAAACTGCAATAAACCTAATCTATCTGTACAGCTCATATGGCTTGTGTATAATTAGCTACCTTTTTATGGATTTACATATTATTGCCTCATTTAGCCTATTTGGTCTATATGTTATCCTACTTCTGCTTACCTTCCTCAAGGCTAACATAATGCCTTTCCCAGGTAGGTGTTCAACAATTAACTTACATGTGAATGATCTATTCTTGCGTATTCATGCCTTTTATCCCACCCAAGAGCAGACTACATAGACAAACTTACAAGTGATGCTTGACTTTGAGGATTTAACACGCTGACCAATAATACTGGTTTGTTGTTTTAACAAATATTAGAATTAAAATTGCTCACCTATTGCACAATGTCCTGTGTTTGTTGCTGTCTTTCCTCCTGGCATGGTTCCCTTCTATTTCCCACCTCAACTCCCCCTTTCTTACCTCCCACCACCACCACCACACACACAAGAGATCCTCAGAACTAAAATAGTTCTCTGATTGCACTGCTCTTTCTCCATCTTCCCTAATCTAGCTTGTCTTTAAGGCAATTTTCCTTAATTGTTGACTTATTTAATTTCTTTGAGCCTATGGATCGACTTTCCAGGTTCTATTTACTTGATTTCTTCTACTATACCTTCTTTAAGTAAAAAATAATTAGGCCTCTGATTTTTGTTTGTTTACAAAACAGCCAAAAAGTTGCTGGTTCCTACAATTTTACAAACAGAATTAAGAGAAAAACATCCACTATAGATGGCAGGCTGATGAATGCAGGCTAGGTGAATACGGACTGGGTTGAATTGCACAGGGTTAAAATAAGCAGTGGTTCTTTTGTGAAAGAGAGAAAGAAAGAAAGAAAGAGAGAGAGAGAAAGAGAAAGAAGAAAGAAAGAAAGAAAGAAAGAAAGAAAGAAAGAAAGAAAGAAAGAAAGAAAGAAAGAAAGAAAGAAAGAAAGAAAGGGAGGGAGGGAAGGAAGAGAAAGAGAGGGAGAATATTAGAACACTGTACTTTAGCATTTGCCAAATCAAGAGTCTTAAGAACTTTAAATGCCCTCTCCCTGACTCTGTCAAGAGACTTATATTGATAAAAGCACCAAAAAATAAAAATCTCTGTCAAATGTGGTACTTGATCTTGTAGACTAGCTTGTGCTTGACCTGAAGTGGTCAGTGGAGCATAGCACTGTAAAGGGAGAACAGAGAGAGTGACTGTTTACCCAAAATTTGAAGCAAAGGCTGTGTTTGGAAAATACTGGATGGAAAAAATATATTGCCATGGCAACAAATTACTTTTATACTCACATAAAGCAAAAATAGATCTTTCCCTTTCTCCCTCTCTGAGAAGCACATATTTTAAAGTATATGGAAGATTAAAGGTGATATGCAGAAACAGCTGCAAGAATATATTTTCATTTTTCTTCATTTGGTTTATACTAATGTCAGTATAAATCTGAAAGGCAGAAATAATTTTGAACTGGAAGTATCTCAGTTCCAGAGAGCAGGAGCAGCTTAGGAGAGAAATGTATAATTCAGTCAAAAACTCTATTTTGACTGTAATATAATGATGGCAGAATTGAACTTCTCAAAACAAAATGTTCCTGGCATCAGTCACCAAGGAAAATAACATTTCTTCATGTATTTTTTTCTTTCTCTTTGAAAAGCCCAAAATGTTTTACTCCTCCCTTTGGCTAACAAAGAAGAATTCTTCAGTTTAACTTACATGAGAGGTAAATGATATTTTCAAGAGTCCTTAGATCTTTTTTTAAAGTTCTAAGATATGCTGCTCTATGTGATAACAGCTGTGGAACACTAGTGTAGACACTGTGGAGAAATGAGGAGGAAAAAACCCAGTTTGTCCAGCACAGTTCTTGGGACTTGAATCATAAGAAGTCTCCCCACCACTACCACTCACTTCCCAGGTCAGAGGTACTAGTTTCCCTGGAAAACACTGACCTTCCCAAGAGAGTAGGTAGTGAAAGTTGAGTAATAAAAGGTAGATGTTTTGGCCTGATAAAATTTTTGTCACCTGTTTTATTTCCCTTGAAAGATTATTTTCAACACTTAACAATAATCCTCATTTCCTTAGTGAAATCTAAAGAAGATCCTTTGTAAAGATCTTTCCCAAATTCTGGGAAACTATTTGAAAATGACCCATATGAAATTGCCATTTTATGTAGATCAAAAATGGCCAAATATTAGCAATTTCAAAGGGTTTAACCTAGTAGATATTTTATGTGTTCATAGGACTTCGCTCTAAAGCACTAAAGTATTGATAATTGTCTTCAAGTTCATCACAACTTTTTTTTTTCTTTCATAGATAAGAGGTGAAAGGCTTTCACATTCATTGATGGGTTGTATTTCTATACACCCAACTCAATATGCCCAAACCTGAACTCATCACCACCACCCACAACTTAGCAAGCCTTCTATTCTATTTCAGCAATTGGCTCTCCCACATACTTAAACAGAAATCTGGGAGCAATCCTCAATATCTCTCAGTTTCTGTTCTAAGTTCTTACAGTCACAGTTTCATCAATTGCAACCTTTCTTCCTCAATCTCAGTGATACCGATCACTGCTGTAGCCCAGGATCTTATCACACCTGCATTTGTGCCACAGTCACTCCCCATTTGCATCTCCTCATTCAAATTCAAGTCCCACTGCTGCCAGAGTAGCTTTTCCAGTAACAAATCTAAAATATCCCTCTCCTTTTAAAAACCTGAGTTCCCCATGGTCCAGGGATAAACTCAAAATTCCTAAATTATAGCCACCTTGGACTACCATGTACTTTTAAGTTTGTTTTCATTTGCTTATTCTGGTTACTGTTCCTGGAATAGCCCACTCCACCCCAACCTTGTACATCTTGGAAATCTCTAATCATCATTTACGGCCAAACTTCAGGGACTGGGGAAAACTCCTTGATCCGTTGTCTCTAGTACCCAAGAGCCAGGATAAAGAACATTTCTCTTCTGCCTGAGTCTTTTGTACACACCCAGTTATAATGTTTATCACATCCTAGCATCCTAGGGAGTATGACTGTTCCTGTACGTAACCCCATGCTAGCCCACAGATTGTGAGTTTCTTCAGTATATGTAGTTTTATTCAACTTTATTCTTTGAAAAGTCTAGCCTAAGTCTTCATCACTACTCACTCATTGTTGAAAAAGAGCGTTATCAAATGAGGGATTTCCCAAACACTCTAACCACTTGGAAATAAGGACTTATTTTATGAGTTCAATCATGACTCAGAAGTATAGTTTCTTTCATCTTTTACTTTCAGTGACACTAGTTATATCTATATCAGCTTACTATATGTAGACTAAATTTTACCCCAAACACCTGTTTGTTTTATTTTGTTTTGTTTTTGTTTTATTTTCAACTGTGAGCAAGAATCTCTCTCTCTTTTTTTTTTTTTATTTTATTTATCCATTTGACAGAGAGAGACACAGCAAGAGAGGGAACACAAGCAGGGGGAGTGGAGAGGGAGAAGCAGGCTTCCTGCCGAGCAGAGAGCCCAATGCGGGGCTTGATCCCAGGATCCTGGGATCATGACCTGAGCCGAAGGCAGACGCTTAACGACTGAGCCACCCAGGCACCGTGCAAGAATCTCTTGAAGCCATGTATACCAAGCTACCTCTGAAGATCTCAGATATCTTACATCTCTTTTCATATTACCACCATAATTTTACCATTAATCCAGTTTTCCTGGGGTAGAGTAGAAGATGCTACTGATCTGATGCTCCACTCCACATCCTATTGACCTATTTCTTGTTCACTGGTGCTGGGCTGGACAGTATATCATATGCTGACAACTGTCCAGCTCAAGTACTTAAATCTTTATTTCTCTGCCAATGGCTTTTCCCAGCTCTACAAGAATTTGCCCAGCCAAGGAGTGCTATACATTTAATTCCCCCTGGGGGCAACTTTCAAACAATGAGAGTCACAGGAATGGCTAAATAAATACCCCGATTTCCCAGTCCCTTAAGTGGACAATTCTGAGGAGTGTTCTACCCAGTTCCTCAGAGTTCCCCAATGGAATCCAGCTGCAGTTGCCCATGGTAGTACACGACTAAGTGGTTCAATTTTAGTGGCTTTTCTCCTTTCTCAACTTAGCTTTCCCTTCTCAATTTTTCCATTCCCTTTCCTGTGCTTCCTTTGAACACTTCCCAAATAAATGACCTACATCCAAGACCTTGTCTTAGAGCTGCTTTGGAGGAAACTACAATTAAGATGGGAAACATTTTGGGAACCTAGTGCCCAGGTAGTTCAGAACATCAATAAAACCGGGAAGTACACTAAATTTTAGAGCATATAGGGTCATAAAGATCATGTTGTCTTATTCACTCTCTCTCCTCTCATTTCCTTCTGAGCCTCCTGGCTATCCTGGATTATGTCTGTACAGTGCTTTGTTCTCTTGCCACTTGACTTAAGTGAAACAGTATTGAATTTCTCCAAAGTAACGATACATGCAGGCAAAAGAAAAATGCAAACCAAACATAAGCCATAATAGAAGCCTAAAACTTGGCAGAGTAACTTTATTAGTTTGCTAGGGCTGCTGTAATGGAGTACCACAAACTGGGTGGCTTAAACAACAGAAGTTTATGTCTCAGTTTAAGACAAAGATGTCTGCTAAACGACTTTAATTCAGTAATTTACTAGAAGTCCTAATAAAGGCAAAAAGACAAGGAAAGATATACAACTTATAAAGATTGAAAGGGAAGAAATAAAACTATCATAACAAATCACATCTTTATGCATGTAGAAAATCCCCCCAAAATCTACAGATAAACCATTAGATTTAAAAAGTGAATTTACCAAGGTCACTGTATACACATCAATACATACACATTATTTGTATTCCTACAAGTAATCAGAAATAAATTTGAATCTTAAAATAAGAAAATAGGAAAAATTAATACAAGAATAAATTTAATGAATGCAAAATCTCCACACAGAAAATTACAAAACATTATTGAGATACATTAAATAATACCTAAATGATGTTTTTAGTATTCTCATGGATTGAAAGAGTCAATATTGTAGATATGCCCTCAAAGTAACCTATAGATTTACTGTAATACTAATAATCCCAGTAGTGATTTAGTGTAGAAATTATAAGATTATCCTAAAATTTGTATGTAACCATAAAGAAATGCCAAGATAATCATGAAGAAGATCAATGTTAAGCACCTCCATTACCAGATATCAAGGGTTACTATAAAGCTATGGTTATTAAGAGAGCATAGTAATCATGCAAGCATAAACAAATGGAACAATAAGCAGGAAGAGAGTATTCGGAAATAGAATCCCATGTACAGACATTTGATTTATTCCAAGGATGTCTCTGAAAAGCTGTAGGGGAAAAAACGGTCTTTCCAATAAATGGTGCTGGATCAGTTAGATATCCATATAGAAAAAAAAAAAAGACATACACACATACACACACACATACATGAACACCCTTACTTTATGCCATTTCCAAAAATCAACTCTTGTGAAGTAAAGTCTAATTGCAAAAGATAAAACAATAAAAATTTTGCAATATTATGTAAGAGAATATCTTCATGACCATGGATTATGTGAATATTTCTTAAGCAGACAAAAAGCAGACATCATTAAGGCAAAATTGCCTTTATATAAGTCACTAAAATAAGGATGAATTCTGTTCATCAAAAGATACTATCAAAAACTGAAGAAACACTCAAATCCACATTATATAAGGAACTCCTACTAATCAATAGAAAAATGGGCAAAAGACTTAAATAGGCATTTCACAAAAGATCTCCAATATATTGACTGATAATTAAAAACTTGCTCGGGGCACCTGGGTGGCTCAGTCATTAAGTGTCTGCCTTCTGCTCAGGTCATGGTCCCAGGGTCCTGGGATTGAGCCCCGCATTGGGCTCCCTGCTCAGCGGGAAGCCTGCTTCTCCCTCTCCCACTCCCCCTGCTTGTGCTCTCTCTCTCGCTGTGTCTCTCTCTCTCTCTCTCTGTCAAAATAAATAAATAAAATCTTAAAAAAAAAAAACTTGCTCAACCTCCTCAGTCACCAGAGGAACAAATTGAAACCACAATGAAATACCTGTATGCAACCATCAATATGACTTAAATGAAAAAAAAAAAAAAACAAATGCTGATGAGAAAGCAATTAGAATTCTCATGGACTACTGGTGGGAATATAATCTGGTACCACTATTTTGGAAACTGGTGTGCTAAAACTGAACAGAGACACGGTCTACAACCTGGCAATTCTGACACTAGGTATTTATCCAACAGGACTACATAGATACGTACACAGAATTTTGCACACAGGAAGACGCATTGTAGTGCTATTCACAGTAGTCAATTACTGGAAGCAATTCAAATGTCCATTAACAGTAGAATGGGCAAATAAAGTGTGGCACAGTCATAATAAAATACTACACAGCAATGAAAATGAACAAACTTGCTACAAGATAAAAAATAAATAAATAAATAAATAAAGAGCATTCTGGAATACTGCTACATGAAACAACATAAGTACACTTGACAAATATAATGTTAAGGAAAAGAAACTAGATACAAAAGAGTATAGATTGTATATTCCAGTTATATTTCTCAAATACAGGAAAAACTCATTAATGGTAAAGAAATCAGGATCATGGTTATCTTTGAGAAAAAAGACAGATAGTGACTAGACGTGGGCATGAAGGAGCTGCTGAAATTTAATATTTCTTGATCTAGGATACTGGTAATGTCCCATTTCTTGATCTTCATTTGAAGATGTTGTCATTTCATGAAAATTCATGGAGCTATATACATTTATGATTCATGTGATTCTCTATAAAAGTTATATTTCAATAAAAAAATGTTTATTTTCTAACAATTGACTTACCCATGAGAGTTTTCCTATATAGCCCATCTCAGGTTATACCCGCTACCCGTACTCCATTTCTCCATTCCCTGCTTTATTTTTTCCCTGGAAAATCTCTGTAGAACACAGACTTCAGAGGTATCCCACCTGAGAGCTGAGATCGCTAGGATATTTTACAAGTAAACTTCTGTCAGTTGTTAGTTGAGGACTGCTCCTAGAAGTGTCTGGCCTTCCACATCCTCAGGCAGAGCAGGCTCTAGGGGTCAGCCCTGAGACCAAGAGTTTCGGGGGCTCGCAGAGGGGTGTTGGGATGACTGCACCAAGCGGAGACAGGCTGCTGAGATCTGGGCTGGCCATATTAAGCGTTTTACTTGTTTCATCTTATTTTCTGAACCCTATCCACTGTAACTAGAATATATGCTCCAAAATGGCAGGAATTTAGGTTTCTGGGGTCTGTTTTTGTCTGGCACGTGGAATATACTCAATAATATTTATCGAATAAATGAATGAAGAACAACCAAGATTGTCATTTCAGTCTATTTCATGGCCATTTAAATTATCTTTCAGTATACATAACTAAAAGAATAAAAAGGGCCTTTATTTTCTGAATTCATTGACAGCAGTATCCTATGTGGCAAATACGAGCTTTTCTTTAAGCTACATAATTCACCATCTTTTCCCTTTTGTTGATGTGACTGCCTCTTTGCTAGAGATGGAAAATGAGATGTCTGACACAAGGCATTCTCTAAAGGAACAAGCAAAGTATATCTGTGTGTGTGAACATATACATTTTTTATATATACTAAGCTACAACTTAGTACCATTTACTCCTCTATGTGCTTATAACTTATTTGATTTGTATCTTAACAGTATTTTTTTTTCCACTTGAAAGACTGTGGTGTTCTGCATAACCTTTTATGTTTAACAGTAACAACATTAATAATCATAATAAATGTGACACTTCTAATACTATGCAAAGCATTTTATTTTAAGGCTCCCAGACATATTTTTAAAGTATACTGTGTTCTTTTCATAGTCTTTAAATAATTTGTTTGTCAATAAATTATTAAAAATCATGAATACTGACCTGTATTCAACCCTAATACCTTAAATAATTTAACCAATTCTAAGTGCCACCTTCAACTCTTAAAACTTTGTTTACTCAAGTCATTCCCTCTTATAATCTCCTTCTCTGGAGGACATCTCCTTGTCATTCACAAGCAGACATACTCTGTTGGAAAGACCACAAGTGATCTTTTTAATAAATAAAGATCATTAAAATTGAAGGCTTCTGACTTTTTAAAAAGTCATCTTTTTCTCCCAGATTTTGACCTCTTTCCATCTTTCATTTATCCCGGACAGCTAACGCTTACTGGCCTCTTCTGAACCTGGGCTCCTTATCCTTGTGTAGCTTTCATATACCAGACAAAATCACCCTTTTCTCTTGCCTTTATTCTATAATCTGATTAAAACTCTGGGGATTGGCTAAGAAATTGTATTAATGACAATCCATAATATCAACCTCTCCATTGGTTATAGCATGAATTCATTTATTTTTCCTTTCATTATTATTGGTTTGCTGACTGAATAAAAACTCTTTAGTTGCAAATGGTTCCCTACAGAAGAAAGAAAATCAGGATTTGGTGAAGTAGGAAGTGGAGATGATATGCTGTATGGCATGCGACATGGTTTTTAAAGGAATAAGGTGCCCATTAGTATCATTCAGTCAGCAAAGGTTTTTAAATGCTGACCATATATCAGGCACTGAACTAAGTGTGGGGAATACAAAATTAAAGAAAACATGTTCTGCCCTCAAAGAACTTACAGTCTAATAATAAAGGTTAAAATAAGCACATGAGTGATTGTATTTTACTTTGGTAAAAGATAGGAGAGTGGTATGCAGGAGGTGTTGTGGTCTCAGCAAGGGATAAAGGTAGAAGGAGATGGTTAGGAAAGAATAGATGTGGAAGAAGGAAAGAACAGAGAGAGATCTCAGACACAGAAAGTGTGTTTCATAAAGCCAGAAGGGTGGTGAAGTCTTGGAAGATGCAGCAGCAAGTAGGAAAGAGATAATTTTATGTCCTAAGATAGGAGTATGGCTTTATTCTAAAACATCCTATGAAGGATGTTAAGCATGGAATGATTTATATTTTAGAAAATCCCCTTGGTAGGGGCGCCTGGGTGGCTCAGTCCTTAAGCGTCTGCCTCCGGCTCAGGTCATGATCCCAGGGTCCTGGGATCGAGCCCCACATCGGGCTCCCTGCTCAGCGGAGAGCCTGCTTCTCCCTCTCCCACTCCCCCTGCTTGTGTTCCCTCTCTCACTGTGTCTCTCTCTGTCAAAAAAATAAATAAAATCTTTTAAAAAAAGAAAATCCCCTTGGTATATTATAAAGATGGATTGAAGGAGGACCAGACTGAAAACAGAAAGACTAGTTGAAAGATCCAGGTGAGAATGGTACAAGAGTTATTCCCTGGCTCTAGTGAGCTAATTGAGCTAATTAACTGAGCTAATCAATTCTAAAATACTGCTAGGTTTCTGGTTTGGGAAACTGGGTTGAGGATGGTTCCATTTGCTAAGGTGGGAAATACAATCATAGGTTGGGAACAGGGGGTGGGGAGGACGTGTTCAGTTTTAGACGTGAGGAATTTGGAATACCTGTAAGACAGCCAAGTGCAAGACTTCAGTAGACACATGAATATAAGACTTGGAGTTCACTAGAGAATCCTGCTTAAAAATACAGGTTTCTGGAGTCATCAACATACTACGTAGTAGTTGATGCCATGGATGTTGTTTATGTCACCCAGAAGCGTGTGAAAAGTAGAAGAGTAGAAAATCGGGGGTGAGGGGGGCAGGAGTTCCTATTGTTAAGGCTTGAACCAGAGAAAGAGGAGCCTCAGAGGAGAGACAGCAAAGGAGCAACCACAGATGTGATAGAAACCTAAGGAAGAGTTCTATCATGGAGGCAGAGGGGCAAAGTGTAATTCTCTCATGTTGCATAGGTCTAAAATTATATCTGACTTTCAAACAAAATTTTGACTCAGAAGACCAGGACACTCAACAGCATTCCAGACTGCCGAAAAGAGTAAAGCACGGTGAAGAGAAGCAATGGATTAAAAAGTAGGAAATGGGACAACAGAAACGACATGTTAAATAAGGATACTATGAAACCAACACAGTTGTTTACACTTGATCATTTGGTAAATGGGATAGGCCTCCAGTATTTTTCCTCTTTGAATTTGGAGGGCTTTTAGGGGCTGTTGTGGCCCCTGCCCTTCATCTTTTAGGCAGCTCAGGTAGGATCATGTCTGTTTATAGATGTGCTAACCGAGGCTCCAGAATGATTTGTCTGATATTCACTTAAGTACGAAAAAAGACTCCCACCAAAACATCACAATTGTGCTTTTTCTCATCCTTTTACCTCACCTATCAGAAAAGAAACTATTGTTTACTAGTAATGGGTTTGAAAGTCTATGCTATCTTGCTTATTAAATTTCACCTCTTTTTTGGATGCAAATGTTAATTCAGGACTTCAGAAAATTTTGAACAAAAATAATCATATGTGAGAAGGGTCATAAACGGATTGCCAGGTGTGTGAATTCTAGACTATATTAGAGACTAAGTTTTGCTGCATTATAAAGTAGCTTTCAAGGCTTAAAAAGAATAATCAGAAACCTCTCTTCAAATTAAGTAATAAGTATGATCCAATATATAAAACAGTAATCCTAACATATGAAACAGTGATATTTCATTAGTAAAATTTTATTTTATAATATATTTAATTTACAAAGTATATTTTTGCCTTGTATTTTTAGAGGTCACTTAATTGTTTCAATAAATACAAAACAATTCAAAACTGGGATTATGCCAGCAAGTTGAAGATGAGTCTGCAACTAATGTCTGCCATAGCTTTTGTTTATTCAGCTTAGAGAAAGTCCATATTCACATGGACAAGTGGTGGCAAATGGTAGTTGTTCTTATAAAACCATTCACCTTGCGTGATCACAGTACCCAGTAGCTATATATATGTGGCCAAAGAAGGTTTATCCTGAGGACTGCACAAAAATTAATTAACTTGGAAGCACAAGATAACAAGCTAGTTGGTTCCAATGTTAAAATTTGCTATATAATACATTTTAAAATGCATATTGGTTTTATTCCTGATTAAAATATATTAGAAAATAAAATTTATAGTGAATTTCTGTCACATCCCTTGAAGTTCATAATCTTTTGCGGAAAATACTTTGATATAACAAGATCTAATAAACTTTGGTATACAGCAGTATTTTTCAAAGTAGAAATATTATTATAAGACCCTTTTCATTTTTTAATAAACTTTTTATTGTAGAATGGCTTTTAGATTTACATTCAAATTGAGAAGCTAATACAGAGTTCCCATAAACCCCATACCCAATTTTACCTATTGTTAACGTCTTACATTAGGATGGTACATACACCACAATTAATGAACCAATATTGATACATTATTATTAAAGTCCATACTTATTCAGATTGTATGCCCTATTTCTGTTCCAAGATTCCACCCAGAATACTACATTACATTTAGTCGTCATATTGCCTCAGGCTCCTCTCGATTGTAACAATTTCTCACTTTTCTTGTTTTTGATGACCTTGACAGTTTTGAGGAGTATTGATAGAGTATTTTGTAGAATTTCACTCAATGGGATTTTTCTGATGTTTTCTCATGATTACTCTAGGGTTATGGGGTTTTGGAAGGAAGATCACAGAGGTAAAGCGCCATTCTCATCATATCATACAATCAACATGACTTATCACTGCTGACATTGACCCTGCCCACGTGGCCCAGGTAGTGTTTAACAGGTTTTTCAACTTAAAGTTACTCTTTTTCCTCCCCTTTCCACACTGTCCCCATTGGAAGGAAGTCACTTGGGCAGCCCATACTTAGGAACTGGGGAGTTATGTTCTTCTTTCCTAAGAGCAGAATATACTTCTCCATTTATTTTATTCAATTATTTATTTATCAGTATGGCTCCATGGTATTTATTTTATATGTTGTGTTATAATCCAATACTACTTTATTTTGTGCCTCAAACTTCTTCAGAATTGGATACTGGGAGCTCTTTCAGTTGGTTCCTGTGTTTTTTGACATGCATTTGACATTTTATTTGGGGCACATCCTTATTTTTTTGCACTGTAAGATAGTCCAAAGCTCATCTTGTATATTTCCTACCTTAGTCCTATAATCAGCCACTTCTGAAAAGATGCCCTGGTTCTTTTTATTGGAGAATGGTATTAGAAACCAAAATCTGGTTGCTAAGTAGGTTCATTACTCCAAGGGTATCATTGCCTCTAGGCCCTCACTTTAGACAGAGCAAAAAAATATATTTCTCTATTCTATATGTATACACACATATCTAGAAATATGTCTATATGTAACCATCTGTATCTACATTAAGCTAAACATGCATTCATACTAATGGCTCCAACTCTAATCCATTACCTCACGGGTCATTCCAGCCTCTTCCCTTGCTGACCCGTAACCTCCCATTAAAACAGTAAGAAATGTGTTGTCTTCCATCTGTCATCCATTTAGTTAATTGTTCAAATGTCCTTTACATGTATAGGGGTTTCAGAACTGTTAACCTATATACCTGCAGGCAGCAACTTTATCAACTAGATTACATTGCATATGTGTAGTTCTTTCATCTTTAGTCTTAGAGACTCCACCCATTTCCAGAGTTATTTAGATCAGCTCCTTCTCCTCCATATTCTTCAGTCAGTGAGCCTGTTTCATACACTTGTGATACAGTTAGACAATTTTGCTACATTTTATATCCCATCTTGATATTCCTAGATATCCTAAAAGACTTATTAAAATTTGCATACATTTTCACTTTTTTGCTATAAAGTTCTGTGGGTCCACAGTATCATATGGGATAGTTTCACCACCCTAAAAAAAATCCTTTGTGCTTCACGTATTCAATTCCTCCCCTTCCCTCATGGAACTCTTGGCAACCACTGATCTGTTTACCATCTCAATAGTTTTGCCTTTTCCAGATGGTCATGTAATTGGAATCACACATGTAGCTTTCTCAGACTAGCTTCTTTCACTGAGCAGTATTCATTTAAGATTTGCCCCTCACTTTTCAGAGCTTGGGAGCTCATTTTTTTGTGCTGCAGGATAGTTTCTGTTTTATGGATGTATTATGGTTTGTTTATCCAATCACCTATGAAGGACATCTTGCTTACTTCCAGTTTGCAGTGATTATGAATATAGTCACTATAACCATTCATATGCAGGTTTTTGTTTCCAAATCACTTGAGTACATACCTAGGTGTATGACTGCTGGATTATATGGTAAGCCAATGTTTAGCTTTGTAAGAAACTGCCAAACTGTGTTCCAAAGTGGCTGTACCATTTTGCATTCCTGCCAGCAATGAATGAGACTTCCTGTTGCTTCAAATCGTTGCTAGCAATTAGTATTACCAGAATTTTGGATCTTAGCCATTCTAAAAGGTGGGCAGTGATATCTCATTGTTGTTTTAATTTGCAATACCCCAATAACAAATGAATTTGACCATTTTTTCTTACGCTTATTTGGCATCTGTATATTTTCTTTGGTACAGTGTCCAGATCTTTTGCCCATTTTTTAATTGGCTTGTGCCCTTTTCACTTTAAAATCCATCCTCATAATTCAAGCATTTGGTATAGTTTTCCACCAAATAACACTGCATAACCTGCATAACCATTTCCATTCTTAAAATTTGGGGAATCGTTCCCAAGTTTATTTGAGTTGGTCATTATTCTCTTATTTTGTAAGCTTAGCAAATACTGCCAGCTAAGAATGTTTTATTTGAGGCAAAAATAATGGTTCAGAGACTATCAATTCATCCTGGAGAAGGGGTAGAGATAAGAGAAGGGAATAAAGTTGGTTTTGGCAGCAAGAGAGCAATAGTATGGGCCCTAAACACCCAAAGATATGACTCATGAGGAGTGAGCCACTAATGAGGCAATGTCCACACACAATCTAAATCAGGCTGGAGAAGAGCAAGTGGGAAACACTGTTCTATCTTATCCAACTATTTGCTTTAAGTAAAGGAAATAGGAATAAAAATAGGATAAAAATAAAAAAGGAAAAAATAAAAAAGGAAAACAAGCATATTGTGTACTCACTTATTTTCTAGGCACTTTCATAATGGTTTCTCCTGAGTCAAGAGTTTGGAGCTAGCTTTGCTGCCAGGGTGACTTCTGTAGCCAGGGTGCAAATTAACCAGACCTTCAGCAAAGATCGGTTTCTCTCTGCAGATGCCTTCAGCCTCTGCCCTCTTACTCGTCAGGGCATATGGAACCCACTGCTGTTGGTAATCCCGTATCTCTGGCCTCAGATCACACAGTATGTGGGGCAGAACTAAATACAGATCTCAAATTCTAGGATTATTATGCTGCACAGACACCCAGAGGTGCCTTTCTGAGTCTTCCACTGAGGCATAGCCTGAAAACAAGAGAGTCGGCAAATGACTTTTAAAGCCACTGGGTGGGGGCATCTGGGTGGCTGTCAGTTAAGTGTCTGCCTTGATGCAGGAGTCCCAGAATCAAGCCCCACATCAGGCTGCCTGCTCAGTGGGGAGTCTGCTTCTCCTTCTCCCTCTGCCCCTCCCCCTGCTCCTTCTCTCTTTCTCTCTCTTGCTCACTCTCACTCTCTCAAATAAATAAATAAAATCTTTAAAAAAATCTTTAAAGCCACTGGGTGGTATGCCCTAGATGATGCACAGCTTTCACCTCTCCTTTTAGTATCTCCCAATGAACTATCTACATGCCTTTACAGACTTCACTGCTTCTGGATATGCAAGGCTACCCATCTACCCATCTCCCCAGCTTTAGTTAGAAAAGTGGAGAAGACAGGCAATACCCAGTGACTTTAACAAAAGCAGACCGAACATCATCCCTGTGGACACGCTGTGCTGTTTTTATCTGCTGACCTTAATTCATGTACTGCTCCCTCTCCCGGGAATGCTCTCTCTGGTGGACTACTGAAATGCTGTCAATTCTGGAAGAATCTGACCAAATCTCTCCTCCTTTAAGATGTCTCTCTTGATTCTGAATCCCATAAGAGATCTTCAGTTTTCTAAACTGTCATATCACTTGCAGCTGAACCATTACTATAGTCTGTGATAGACATATGCATACATACACACATTCTAGAAGGTTCCTTGTGCATTACCCTTGCTGTTTTACAAGACAGCAAGGAGCTCATGGCCCTCTCAGGTCAAAAGGAAATAACATATGCTCTTTTCTATATCATCCTTCAAGGATGAGGTGAACTCACAATAGATGCTAAATGAATAATGTCAAGTGAATTGATTCCTAGTATCCGGTATAGAAATGATCATTAACTTTCTTGTGCCATTCTGTATGTAGGTCCCATAAAGCCTCTTTAACAATTTCTATTTCATATTCTTTTAATATACATTTATCAAGTACCTAATACTATAGAGCAGTATCATGGATGCTAGAGATAAAATGATATATAAAATATTGTCTCTGCCTTCAAAGAGTTCACGATTTAGACTCACTGAGCAAAAACCATGGCACTAGGTAGAATTAATGCTGCCAGCTACATTCAATTTTATCATGAATCTGGTAGGTACAGTCTGGTGTCCATTTGGAGAAGCAATGTGAATGGACAATTTTCTGCAAACATCTGGAAGACCCAAGCAGAAATGGAAAGCCTCCCTTCCCATCCACAAAATATGAAAACACTGGGGGAAGTATAACAAAAAAGTACAAAGTTAAACTTAGTAGCAAGAAAGGGAGATCCTCAAGTGCTAAAAATGAAAAAGTTACTCAAATCTAGGAGAGCTAGAATTGAAGTTAAATGTCTCTCTCAACTTTGAGGGCTGGATATACATTTTAGATGGTCGGATTCCAATGCCCTCACAGAGCTGGAAGTAAAGGTTTTCACTCAGAGCTAAATCAGGGGTTACATTTGGACTCTGTGCATAAACATAGGAAGTTATAAGGGACTGTCCTATAAGTAAAGAAATATTTGAAAATTTTTCACATTATTTTGAGGGTAATTTAAAAAATAAATAAACCTCAAAACATAATTCATAGAACAAATTGATAAAGTTAATTATATTAAAACTTAAAATGTTTGTATGGTAGACTATATGACTTCCAACACCTAAAATATTTATTATATGGCTCTTTACAAAAAAAAAATGTTTGGTGACTCTTGCTATAAAACAATTGAAAATAAATGTTTAAACATGAATAGACTATAAAAGCAATGTGAAATAAAAATTACAAGTTGTAGAAGGATGTATAGCATTTATACCTTTATATTTAATTGTAAAACAGGTAGAATAGTACTATAAGTTGGTTATGGATACTTTTTGGATAATACTTTTATAAAAATTCAAAGGTAAAATGTTTTCCTCAAATTCATGAGAGTGGTCCAAATTCTAAAGAATAGAATAAACGGACTGAGAAGATCACAAAGAGAAGTTCTTGGTATACATATATACACATACATGTATATGCGTGTGTGTGTGTGTGTGCGTGTGTATATGTGTGTGTGTGTATCTGTCAATACTCAGTTCATAGTCCCCTGGCCTCTCCATTTAAGTGCACATCAGTCTACTTCCAGCTGTCAGGACCAACATCTCTTTGCCTAAGGGCTTTCCCTAGCTTCCTCTAAGACCACTCAGCCCATGCATGTGACAGCTGAAAGGTCAAGAGTTAACACCTCGTGGTGGGTGGAGCAAGATGGCAGAGGAGTAGGAGACCTGGGTTTCGTCTGGTCTCAGGAATTCAGCTGAATAGGGATCAAACCATTCTGAACACCTACGAACTCAACAGAAGATCGAAGAGAAGAATAGCAACTCTGAACAGAAAAGCGACCACTTTCTGGAAGGTGGGACATGCAGAGAAGTGAATCTGAGGCGATATTTGGGGCAACAGATGGCAGGGGAGGGGGCCTCCGTCGGCCGCTTCTGGCAAGTGATAGAGCCGCGGAGCACAAAATCGGAGCTTTTAAAGGTCGGCTCCGCTGAGGGACGTCGCTCCAGTGGCTAAGCGGGGGGTGGAACCCTCGCGGGACAGTGTGGTCTCAGGACCCTCGGGGGTCACAGAAAAACCAGAGTGCCTGAGTGCAGCAGAGCTCCCAGGTATCGGAGCGGGGAAGCCGGCCGCAGAGACGGAGCCGAGGTGCGGGATCTCAGCTCGGGGTTACCAAAAACTGTGATCGGTGACAGTCAGGCCACTGCTCCTCGAGCAGGGACCAAACAAGCGGCAGAGCCGGAGAGACTCCCCTTCCTCCCCGGAGAGGAGCAGCACGGGAGCACACTGCAGGGATCTGGTGGGTTTGGAGACTCCACACGGGATCAGGTGCCAGAGATAGAAACACTTGGTCACAGGCCGGGTGAGCACGGAGAGCGGCAGGAGACCAGGGAGACGGGAGTGACTGCTTTTCTCTGGGGGCGCACTGAGGAGTGGGGCGCTGAGTTCTCGGCTCCTCCGGGCGGAGATCGGGAGGTCACCATTTTCACCCTGGTCCTCCAAAGCTGTACCGAGAGCTTGCAGGGAACAAAAGCTCCTGAGAGCAAACCCGAGCAGCTTGCTTAGCCTGGACCGACAAGGGCGGGACAATTCCGCCTGCGGCAAAGACATTTGGGAACCACGGCAACAGGCCCCTCCCCCAGAAAATCAACGCGAGCAGCCACGGAGCCAAGACCAAGTTTACCAATCAAGGAGAACGGGAGAACTCCAGCGCTAGGGGAATACTGCACATAGAATTCATGGCTTTTTTTTTTAACCATGATTCATTAGTATTTCAAAGTTAATTTTTTTAACTGTTTTTTTTAAATTTTTCTTTCTCCCTTTTTCAACCAACATTTTATCAATCCCTTTTTAAAAAAACATTTTTTATTTTTCATTTTTAGACTCATATATTGTCCCTTCATAGTAGTTACCCTTATTTTTGGTATATATATATAAGTGGTTCTCTCTTTAAAATTTTGAGATACGGTTTCTTCTAACAGATCAAAATATACCCTAAATCACTAGTGTATGGCTTTGTTCTAGTCTCCTGCCTAATCACATTCTCTCCCCTTTTTTTTCTTTTTTTTTAAATCTTCTTTCTTTTTTCAAACAACTTCTACTCAATTTCTTTTATAAAATCTTTTATAATTTTCATCTTTACAGTCATCTTCCATACCTTCATTGTATCAACCCTTATTTGGTACATATATAAGTCTTTCTTCCTTTAAAATTTTAGGGGACACTTTTTTCTAACAGACCAAAATACGCCCAAAATCTAGTGTGTGGCAATAATCTATGCACTAGCCTGATCATGTTTGATCATATTCTGTATTTTTTTTGGATTGTATTGTTTTTGTTTTTACCTTTTTCTTTTTTTTCTTTCTTTTCTCTTTTTTTTTTTCTTTCCCTTTCTTTTCCCCTTGTTTCAGGTCTTTTCTGATTTGTATAGAGTATATTTGCTGGGGACGTTGATAACCTGTTAGCATTTTGTTCTCTCATTCATCTATTCTCCTCTGAACAAAATGACAAGATGAAAAAAATCACCTCAGCAAAAAGAACAAGAGGTAGTACAGTCTGCCAGGGACTTACTCAATACGGACATTAGTACGATGTCGGACCTAGAGTTCAGAGTCATGACTTTGAAGATACTAGCTGGGCTTGAAAAAAGCGTGGAAGTTATTAGAGAAACCCTTTCTGGAGAAATAAAAGAACTAAAATCTAACCAAGTCGAAATCAAAAAGGCTATTAATGAGGTGCAATCAAAATGGGGACACTAACTGCTAGGATAAATGAGGCAGAAGAGAGAATCAGCGATATAGAAGACCATGCAAAATAAAGAGGCTGAGAAAAAGAGAGATAAACAACTACAGGATCACGAGGGCAGAATTCGAGAGATAAGCGATACGATAAGACGAAACAACATTAGAATAGTTGGGATCCCAGAAGAAGAAGAGAGAGAGGGGCAGAAGGTATATTGGAGCAAATTATAGCAGAGAACATCCCTAATGTGGGGAAGGAAACAGGCATCAAAATCCAGGAGGCACAGAGAACCCCTCTCAAAATCAATAAAAATAGGTCAACACCCTGACATCTAATAGTAAAACTTACGAGTCTCAGAGACAAAGAGAAAATCCTGAAAGCAGCTCGGGAGAAGAGATATGTAACCTACAATGGTAGAAATATTAGATTGGCAACAGACCTATCCACAGAGACCTGGCAGGCCAGAAAGGACGGGCATGATATCTTCAGAGCATTAAATGAGAAAAATATGCAGCCAAGAATACTATATCCAGCTAGGCTGTCATTGAAGATAGAAGGAGAGATAAAAAGCTTCCAGGACAAACATAAACTAAAGGAATTTGCAAACACGAAACCAGCCCTCCAAGAAATATTGAAAGGGGTCCTCTAAGCAAAGACAGAGCCTAAAAGCAGCATAGATCAGAAAGGAAGACGGACAATATACAGTAACAGTCACCTTACAGGCAATAAAATGGCACTAAATTCAAACGTTTCAGTAATTACCCTGAATATAAATGGGCTCAATGTCCCAATCAAAAGACACAGGCTATCAGATTGGATTAAAAAACAAGACCCATCAATATGCTCTCTGCAAGAGACTCATTTTAGACACAAAGACACCCCCAGATTGAAAGACAGGGGGTGGAAAACCATTTACCATCCTAATGGACACCAAAAGAAAGCTGGGGTGGCAATCCTTATATCAGACAAATTAGATTTTAAAACAAAGACTGTAATAAGAGATGAGGAAGGACAATATATCCTACTTAAAGGGTCTGTCCAACAAGAAGATCTAACAATTGTAAATATCTATGCCCCTAACATGGAAGCAGTCAATCATATAAGGCAATTAATAGCAAAAGCAAAGAAACACATTGACAACAATACAATAATAGTGGGGGACTTTAACACCCCCCTGACTGAAATGGACAGATCATCTAAGCAAAAGATCAACAAGGAAATAAAGACTTTAAATGACACACTGGAGCAAATGGACTTCACAGACATATTCAGAACATTCCATCCCAAAACAATGGAATACACATTCTTCTCTAGTGCCCATGGAACATTCTCCAGAACTGATCACACCCTAGGTCACAAATCAGGTCTCAACCGGTACCAAAAGATTGGGATTATTCCCTGCATATTTTCAGACCACAATGCTTTGAAACTAGAACTCAATCACAAGAGGAAAGTTGGAAAGAACTCAAATACATGGAGGCTAACGGGCATCCTACTAAAGAATGAATGGGTCAACCAGGAAATTAAAGAAGAATTTAAAAAATTCATGGAAACCAATGAAAATGAAAACACAACTGTTCAAAATATTTGGGATACAGCAAACGCAGTCCTGAGAGGAAAGTATATAGCAATACAAGCCTTTCTCAAGAAACAAGAAAGGTCTCAAATACACAACCTAACCCTACACCTAAAGGAGCTGGAGAAAGAACAGCAAATAAAGCCTAAACCCAGCAGGAGAAGAGAAATCATAAAGATCAGAACAGAAATCAATGAACTAGAAACCAAAAGAACAGTAGAACAGATCAATGAAACTAGGAGCTGGTTCTTTGAAAGAATTAACAAGATTGATAAACCCCTGGCCAGACTTATCAAAAAGAAAGAGCAATGACCCAAATCAACAAACTCCTGAATGAAAGAGGAGTGATCATAACCAACACCAAAGAAATACAAACAATTATAAAAACATATTATGAGCAACACTATGCCAGCAAATTAGATAACCTGGAAGAAATGAGTGCATTCCTAGAGATGTATCAACTACCAAGATTGAACCAGGAAGAAATGGAAATGCTGAACAGACCTATAACCACTAAGGAAATTGAAGCAGTCATCAAATATCTCCCAACAAACAAGAGCCCAGGGCCAGATGGCTTCCCAGGGGGAATTCTATCAGACATTTAAAGAAGAATTAATACCTATTCTCCTGAAACTGTTCCAAAAAATAGAAATGGAAGGAAAACTTCCAAACTCATTTTATGAGGCCACCATTACCTTGATCCCCAAACCAAAGACCCCATCAAAAAGGAGAATTACAGACCAATATCCTTGATGAACATGGATGCAAAAATTCTCACCAAAATACTAGCCAATAGGATCCAACAGTACATTAAAAGGATTATTCACCACGACCAAGTGGGATTTATCCCTGGGCTGCAAGGCTGGTTCAACATCCGCAAATCAATCAACGTGATACAATACATTAACAAAAGAAAGAACAAGAATCATATGATCCTCTCAATAGATGCAGAAAAAGCATTTAAACAAAGTACAGCATCCTTTCTTGATCAAAACTCTTCAGAGTATAGGGATAGAGGGTACATACCTCAATATCATAAAAGCCATCTATGAAAAACCTACAGCGAATATCATTCTCAATGGGGAAAAGCTGAGAGCCTTTCCCCTAAGGTCAGGAACACAGCAGGGATGTCCACTATCACCACTGCTATTCAACAAAGTATTAGAAGTCCGAGCCACAGCAATCACACAACAAAAAGAAATCAAAGGCATCCAAATCGGCAAAGCGGAAGTCAAACTATCACTGTTTGCAGATGATATGATACTGTATGTGGAAAACCCAAAAGACTCCACCCCAACACTGCTAGAACTCATAAAGGAATTCAGTCAAGTAGGAGGATATAAAATCAATGCACAGAAATCAGTGGCATTCCTATACACCAACAACAAGACAGAAGAGAGACAAATCAAGGAGTCAATCCCATTTACAATTGCACCCAAAACCATAAGATACCTAGGAATAAATTTAACCAAAGAGGCAAAGGATCTGTACTCAGAAAACTATTAAATACTCATGAAAGAAATTGAGGAAGATACAAAGAAATGGAAAAACGTTCCATGATCATGGATTGGAAGAACAAACATTGTGATGATGTCAATGCTACCTAGAGCAATCTACACATTCACTGCAATCCCCATCAAAACACCATCCACTTTTTTCAAAGAAATGAAACAAATAATCCTAAAATTTATATGGAACCAGAAGAGACCCCGAATAGCCAGAGGAATCTTGAAAAAGAAAAGCAAAGCTGGCGGTATCACAATTCTGGACTTCCAGCTCTATTACAAAGCTGTCATCATCAAGACAGTATGGTACTGGCACAAAAACAGACACATAGATCAATGGAACAGAATCGAGAGCCCAGAAATGGACCCTCAACTCTATGGTCAACTCATCTTTGACAAAGCAGGAAAGAATGTCCAATGGAAAAGAGACAGTCTCTTCAACAAATGGTGTTGGGAAAAATTGGACAGCCACATGCAGAAGAATGAAACTGGATCATTTCCTTACACCACACACAAAAATAGACTCCAAATGGTTGAAAGACCTAAACGAGAGACAGGAGTCCATCAAAATCCTAAAGGAGAACAGAGGCAGCAACCTCTTCGACCTCAGCTGCCCCAACTTCTTCCTAGAAACATCGCCAAAGGCAAGGGAAGCAAGGGCAAAAAATGAACTATTGGGATTTCATCAAGATAAAAAGCTTTTGCACAGCAAAAGAAACAGTCCACAAAACCAAAAGACAACCGACAGAATGGGAGAAGATATTTGCAAATGACATATCAGATAAAGGGCTAATATCCAAAATCTATAAAGAACTTATCAAACTCAACACCCAAAGACCAAATAATCCCATCAAGAAATGGGCAGAAGACATGAACAGACATTTTTCCAAAGAAGACGTCCAAATGGCCAATAGACACATGAAAAAGTGTTCAACATCGCTCGGCATCAGGGAAATCCAAATCAAAACCTCAATGAGATACCACCTCACACCAGTCAGAATGGCTAAAATTAACAAGTCAGGAAACGACAGATGTTGGCGGGGATGCGGAGAAAGGGGAATCCTCCTACACTGTTGGTGGGAATGCAAGCTGGTGCAACCACTCTGGAAAACAGTATGGAGGTTCCTCAAACAGTTGAAAATAGAGCTACCATACGATCCAGCAATTGCACTACTGGGTATTTACCACAAAGATACAAATGTAGGGATCCGAAGGGGTACGTGCACCCCAATGTTTATAGCAGCAATGTCCACTGTGGAAACAGCCAAGATGTCCATCAACAGATGAATGGATAAAGAAGAAGTGGTATATATACACAATGGAATATTATGCAGCCATCAAAAGGAATGAGATCTTGCCATTTGCAACAACGTGGTTGGAACTGGAGGGTGTTATGCTGCGTGAAATAAGTCAATCAGAGAAAGACATGTATCATATGACCTCACTGATATGAGGAATTTTTAATCTCAGGAAACAAACTGAGTGTTGCTGGAGTGGTGGGGGGTGGGAGGGATGGGGTGGCTGAGTGATAGAGATTGGGGAAGATATGTGCTATGGTGAGCACTGTGAATTGTGCAAGAATGTTGAATCACAGATCTGTACTTCTGAAACAAATAATGCAATATATGTTAAGAAAAAAAAAAGAAGAAGAAGAAGATAGCAGGAGGGGAAGAATGAAGGGGAGTTATTCGGAGGGGCAGATGAACCATGAGAGATGATGGACTCTGAAAAACAAACTGAGGGTTCTAGAGGGGAGGAGGGTGGGGGGATGTGTTAGCCTGGTGATGGGTATTAAAGAGGGCACATTCTGCGTGGAGCACTGTGTGTTATGCACAAACAATGAATCTTGGAACACTACATCAAAAACTAATGATGTAATGTATGGTGATTAACATAACAATAAAAAAACCAAAGAGCTTGATTTTCTCAGAATGTTAACAGGTATGGTTTGTTTAGAAAAAAAAAGTTTGAGAATTCCTTATTTAAACAAGTTTAGGAATTGCTGGTTTAAAATAAGTTGATTTCTTAACATTAGGACACCACAGAACATTTAATATGCTAATACATATTATACTCTTCAAAAGGAGTTATAAATAGTGGTGTTTCTGAAACTAATTTGCTCCTTAAGCTCTTTTTCATGGATCATCTCAAGGGATTGTTGCTCCGCAGCATATGGTATTAGAAATACTACCAATGTATTTGAAGGGAATGAAATTTAGTTTGCTTCTTTTGAATTAGCCTCATCACTATGCCAATAAAATTGGTAACTTTAGCTCATTCTTAATGTCTTCTTCCTACAAAATTTTTCTGGAAAAAAATTTAATTGTCTATTGGTTTATCAGAAAACTAAGGCCTTATGTCTTTGCAGCTATAGAAATTCATGTTAATTCTGCAGGGTTACAAATAATCCAAAAGAAGGACTGAGAACTCAAAGTGGTCATTTCTGAATGCAATATTTTTCATTGAGTCCATTAAATACCTAAGCTGCTTTGCTTTTAATAAAAGCATAATATACATGTCAGCTGTTTTACTCCCTGATGAACCAACTTGCATAGAAAAAAAAATTTGTGAAAAAATGCAGACCAAAGCTAAAGAAGAAAAAGTGGCAATATTAGTTTTATTACATGGTGGCATAGGTAATCATAATTATTACTTAATACATGACAAAAAAGCATCAGGAGATGAGCTAGATGAAGGAATGCATGTGGGAATAAACGTACCTGGTCCCAATTCATGGACCTTATCATCTTCTGAGAAAGATATAAGTTAAACTGATCATTACAGGTGAGATGCATGTTTTGAAGAAGTAGAGGGTTTTGTGGACATGATTAGCAGACGGACCTAACCATTCAGGGAAGGATTTTCTCAGGAAATGATGTTCAGACTTGGTTCTGAAGCTTGAACTATAGAAAGAGTAGACATCAGCACATCATGAGCAAAGTGGAAAGTATATGCAAAATTTCAATGCTACAACAAAAGAGAAAAGTTAGGTCAATGACAGGCCATTCTTAGGAGTCTCTGAGAGTATTTTACAGCTTCTTTAATCCCCCTTAAGTGCCCATGAAAGTCATTCAGATCTAGTCAACTGTTTATCATAGACCTACTATGTGCAAGATTCCATAGAGAATGCAAAAGTTATCTAATACACTTCAAAGTGATTTATAGCCTAGGAGCAAGCTATGAATGAATGAAGAAAATGAGGCCAAGACAAGTAACTATTTGGTGCCATTAAATAGCACCTAGATTATAAGAAGTCGTGATGAAAACCAGGTCAATCCATTCAGTGTGTCAAATTGAGGCAGTAGGCCAAGAGGAGCACCTGCAAAGCCCTGTCCAGGGTAAAATACAGACTTTAGGATATTTGAAAATGGGTTGAGTAGAAGCTGAGGCAAAGCTGACACTTATTAATTTTTTAATATGTTATGGTAATCACCATACATTACACATCATTAGTTTTTGATGTAGTGTTCCATGATTCACTGTTTGCGTATAACACCCAGGGCTCCATGCAGAACGTGCCCTCTTTAATACCCATCACCAGGCTAACCCATATCCCCACCCCCCTCCTCTCTAGAACCCTCAGTTTGTTTCTCAGAGTCTATAGTCTCTCATGGTTCATCTCCCCCTCCAAATTCTCCCCTTTATTTTTCCCTTCCTGCTATCTTCTTCTCCTTCTTCTTCTTCTTCTTCTTCTTCTTCTTCTTCTTCTTCTTCTTCTTCTTCTTCTTCTTCTGCTCCTCCTCCTCCTCCTCATCCTCCTCCTCCTCCTCCTCCTCCTCCTTCTTCTTCTTCTTTTTTAACATATAATGTATTATTTGTTTCACAGGTACAGGTCTGTGATCCAACAGTCTTACACAAGTCACAGCACCCACCATAGCACATACCCTCCCCAATGTCTGTCACCCCATCCCTCTCACCCCCACCACACCAGCAAAACTCAGTTTGTTTCCTGAGATTAAGAATTCCTCATATCAGTGAGGTCGTAAAATACATGTCTTTCTCTGATTGACTTATTTCGCTCAGCATAATACCCTGCAAGTTCATCCACATCATTGCAAATGGCAAGATTTCATTCCTTTTGATGGCTGCATAATATTCCATTGTATATATATACCACCTCTTCTTTATTCATTCATCCGTCGATGGACATCTTGGCTCTTTCCATAGTTTGGCTATTGTGGACATTGCTGCTATAAACATCGGGGTGCACATACCCCTTGGATGCCTACATTTGTATCTTTGGGGTAAATACCAAGTAGTGAAATTGCTGGGTCATAGGGCAGCTCTATTTTCAAATTTTGAGGAACCTTCATACTGTTTTCCAGAGTGACTGCACCAGCTTGCATTCCAACCAACAGTGTAGGAGGGATTGGCTTTCTCTGCATCCCTGACAATATCTGTCATTTCCTGACTTGTTAATTTTAGCCATTCTGACTGGTGTGAGGTGGTATCTCATTGAGGTTTTGATTTGGATTTCCCTGATGCCGAGCAATGTTGAGCACTTTTTCATGTGTCTGTTGGCCATTTGGACGTCTTCTTTGGAAAAATGTCTGTTCATGTCTTCTGCCCATTTCTTGATGGGATTATTTGGTCTTTGGGTGTTGAGTTTGATAAGTTCTTTATAGATTTTGGATACTAGCCCTTTATCTGATATGTCATTTGCAAATATCTTCTCCCATTCTGTCGGTTGTCTTTTGGTTTTGTGGACTGTTTCTTTTGCTGTGCAAAAGCTTTTTATCTTGATGAAATCCCAATAGTTCATTTTTGCCCTTGCTTCCCTTGCCTTTGGCGATGTTTCTAGGAAGAAGTTGGGGCAGCTGAGGTCGAAGAGGTTGCTGCCTCTGTTCTCCCTTAGGATTTTGATGGACTCCTGTCTCTCGTTTAGGTCTTTCAACCATTTGGAGTCTATTTTTGTGTGTGGTGTAAGGAAATGGTCCAGTTTCATTCTTCTGCATGTGGCTGTCCAATTTTCCCAACACCATTTGTTGAAGAGACTGTATTTTTGCCATTGGACATTCTTTCCTGCTTTGTCAAAGTTTAGTTGACCATATAGTTGAAGGTCCATTTCTGGGCTCTCTATTCTGTTCCATTGATCTATGTGTCTGTTTTTGTGCCAGTACCATACTGTCTTCATGACGACAGCTTTGTAATAGAGCTGGAAGTCCGGAATTATGATGCCACCGGCTTTGCTTTCCTTTTTCAACATTCTTCTGGATATTCAGAGTCTTTTCTGGTTCCATATATATTTTAGGATTATTTGTTCCATTTCTTTCAGAAAAGTGGATGGTGTTTTGATGGGGATTGCATTGAATGTGTAGATTGCTCTAGGTAGCATTGACCTCTTCACAATATTTGTTCTTCCAATCCATGAGCATGGAACGTTTTTCCATTTCTTTGAGCCTTCCTCAATTTCCTTCATGAGTATTTTATAGTTTTCTGAGTACAGATTCTTTGCCTCTGGTTCGATTTATTCCTAGGTATCTTATGGTTTTGGGTGCAATTGTAAATGGGATCGACTCCTTGATTTGTCTCTCTTCTGTCTTGTTGTTGGTGTATAGGAATGCCACTGATTTCTGAGCACTGATTTTATATCCTCCTACTTGACTGAATTCCTGTATGAGTTCTAGCAGTTTTGAGGTGGAGTCTTTTGGGTTTTCCACATAAAGTATCATATCATCTGCAAAGAGTGAGAGTTTGAATTCTTCTTTGCCAATTTGGATGCCTTTGATTTCTTTTTGTTGTCTGATTGCTGTGGCTAGGACTTCTAATACTATGTTGAATAGCAGTGGTGATAGTGGACATCCTGCTGTGTTCCTGACCTTAGGGGGAAAGTTCTCAGCTTTTCCCCATTGAGAATGATATTCACTGTGGGTTTTTCATAGATGGCTTTTATGATATTGAGGTCTGTACACTCTATCCCTATACTCTGAAGAGTTTTGATCAAGAAAGGATGCTGTACTTTGTCAAATGCTTTTTCTGCATCGATTGAGAGGATCATATGGCTCTTGTTCTTTCTTTGATTAATGTATTGTATCATGTTGATTGATTTGCGGATGTTGAACCATCTTGCAGGCCAGGGATAAATCCCACTTGGTCGTGATGAATAATCCTTTTAATGTACTGTTGGATCCTGTTGGCTAGTATTTTGGTGAGAATTTTTGCATCCATGTTCATCAAGGATATTGGTCTGTAATTGTCCTTTTTGATGGGGTCTTTGTCTGGTTTTGGGATGAAGGTAATGGTGGCCTCATAAAACGAGTTTGGAAGTTTTACCTCTATTTCTATTTTTTGGAACAGTTTCAGAAGAACAGGTATTAATTCTTCTTTAAAAGTTTGGTAGAATTCCCCTGAGAAGTCATCTGGCCCTGGGCTCTTGTTTGTTGGGAGATTTTTGATGACTGCTTCAATTTCCTTAGTGGCTAAAGGTCTGTTCAGGTTTTCGATTTCTTCCTGGTTCAGTTTTGGTAGTTTATACCTCTCTAGGAATGCATCCATTTCTTCCAGATTATCTAATTTGCTGGCATAGTGTTGCTCATAATGTGTTCTTATAATTGTTTTTATTTCTTTGGCGTTCGTTGTGATCGCTCCTCCTTCATTCATGATTTTATTTATTTGGGTCATTCCTCTTTTCTTTTTGATTAATCTGGCCAGGGGCTTATCAATCTTGTTAATTCTTTCAAAGAACGAGCTCCTAGTTTCGTTGATCTGTTCTACTGTTCTTTGGTTTCTATTTCATTGATTTTTGCTCTGATCTTTATGATTTCTCTTCTCCTGCTGGGGTTAGGCTTTATTTGCTGTTCTTTCTCCAGCTCCTTTAGGTGTAAGGTTAGGTCGTGTATTTGTGACCTTTCTTTTTTCTTGAAAAAGGCTTGTATTAAAAAAAAAAAAAAAAAAAAAAAAAAAAAAAAAGAAAAAGGCTTGTATTGCTATATACTTTCCTCTTAGGACTGCCTTTGATGTATCCCAAAGATTTTGAACAGTTGTGTTTTCATTTTCATTAGTTTCCATGAATTATTTTTAATTCTTCTTTAATTTCCTGGTTGACCCATTCATTCTTTAGGAGGATGCTCTTTAGCCTCCATGTATTTGAGTTCTTTCCGACTTTCCTCTTGTGTTTGAGTTCTAGTTTCAAAGCATTGCCGTCTGAAAATATGCTGGGAATAATCCCAATCTTTTGGTACCGGTTGAGATCTGATTTGTGATCTAGGATGTGATCTATTCTGGAGAATGTTCCATGGGCACTAGAGAAGTGTGTTCCGTTGCTTTGGGATGGAATGTGAAGTCCATTTGTTCCAGTGTGTCATTTAAAGTCTTTATTTCCGTGTTGATCTTTTGCTTAGATGATCTGTCCATTTCAGTGAAGGGGGTGTTAAAGTCCCCCTGTATTATTGTATTGTTGTCAATGTGTTTCTTTGCTTTTGTTATTAATTGCCTTATATAATTGGCTGCTCCCATGTTAGAGGCAGAGATATTTACAATTGTTAGATCTTCTTGTTGGATAGACCTTTTAAGTAGGATATAGTGTCCTTCTTCATCTCTTATTACAGTCTTTGGTTTAAAATCTAATTTGTCTGATATAAGGATTGCCACCCCAGCTTTCTTTTGGTGTCCATTAGGATGGTAAATGGTTTTCCACCCCCTCACTTTCAATCTGGGGGTGTCTTTGGGTCTAAATGTGTCTCTTACAGACAGCATATTGATGGGGCTTCTTTTTTTATCCAATCTGATAGCCTGTGTCTTTTGATTGGGGTATTTAGCCCATTTACATTCAGGGTAACTACTGAAAGATGGATTTAGTGCCATTGTATTGCTTGTAAGGTGACTCTTACTGTATATTGTCTGTCTTCCTTTCTGATCTATGCTGCTTTTAGGCTCTGTCTTTGCTTAGAGGACCCCTTTCAATATTTCTTGGAGGGCTGGTTTCGTGTTTGCAAATTCCTTTAGTTTATATTTGTCCTGGAAGCTTTTTATCTCTCCTTCTATCTTCAATGACAGCCTAGCTGGATATAGTATTCTTGGCTGCATATTTTTCTCGTTTAGTGTACTGAAGATATCATGCTAGTCCTTTGTGGCCTGTCAGGTCTCTGTGGATAGGTCTGTTGCCAATCTAATATTTCTACCATTGTAGGTTACATATCTCTTCTCCCGAGCTGCTTTCAGGATTTTCTCTTTGTCTCTGAGGCTCATAAGTTTTACTATTAGATGTCGGGGTGTTGACCTATTTTTATTGATTTTGAGGGGGGTTCTCTGTGCCTCCTGGATTTTGATGCCTGTTTCCTCCCCCAAATTAGGGATGTTCTCTGCTATAATTTGCTCCAATATACTTTCTGCCCCTCTCTCTCTTCTTCTTCTGGGATCCCAATTATTCTAATATTGTTCTGTCTTATGGTATCACTTATCTCTCGAATTCTGCCGTTGTGATCCAGTTGTTGCTTATCTCTCTTTTTCTCAGCTTCTTTATTTTCCCTCATTTGGTCTTCTATATCACTAATTCTCTCTTCTGCCTCATTTATCGTAGCAGTTAGAGCCTCCATTTTTGATTGCACCTCATTAATAGCCTTTTTTATTTCAACTTGTTTAGATTTTTGTTCTTTTATTTCTCCAGAAAGGGTTTCTCTAATATCTTCCATGCTTTTCTCAAGCCCAGCTAGTATCTTTAAAATCGTCATTCAGAACTCTAGTTCCATCATCTTACTAATGTCCGTATTGATTAGGTCCCTGGCAGTCAGTACTGCCTCGTTTTTTGTTTTTTTGTTTGTTTTGTTTTGTTTTTTGGTGTTTTCTTGAGGTGATTTTTTTCCATCTTGTCATTTTGTCCAGAGAAGAATAGATGGATGAGAGAACAAAATGCTAACAGGGTAACAATGACCCCAGAAAAATATACACTAAACAAATCAGAAGAGACCTTCCAGAAAGTGGTCGCTTTTCTGTTCAAAGAGTTGTTGCTATTCTTTTCTTCAATCCCCTGTTGAGTTTGTAGGTGTTCAGAATGGTTTGATCCCTATCTAGCTGGATTCCTGGGACCAGATGAAATTTATGTCTCCTACTCCTCTGCCATTTTGCTCCTCCCCCCGGATGCCTTCTTGTGATGATATAAGATGATCAATGTCTGTTGCAAAGCTGACTTTTAACTGCTAAAAGTAGTTTCTATCTGTTAAGAGGTGGTGGCTCCAATACATCTTTAGAGATCACTCTTCCCTTGTTCAGGCTGTTCAATTAATTGAGCAAGGAGGCCTTTAGACTGTAGTGCTACCACACTCTAATGCTGTGGTGGCCTATGTAAGCAAACTGAAACCTAAGCCTGTAAATGTGTCAAGGTTATGAAATCAAAATGCTAAGGACACCAGTTACTAACAGCTAACTAGGCTTTACGCTATAGCCAATCAAATAATTTCTTTTTGCTTCCACACATTCTCTATATAAGTCTTTCCCCTAGCTCTTGTCAGTGGAGAACTCCTAACAATTTCCAGTTTGGCACTGCCCAACTGAAATTGATTTTTCGTCAAATAAACTCTTAAAATTTTTAATATGCCTCAGTTTATTTCTTAACAAGGCAAACCTCCTTCATTGGCCTTTTAATTATGTAGATGCAAGGATAATAATATATAGACACCTTATTTATTTCTCACAATAACCATATGATGGATATACTATTATTATCATGCCCATTTTACAGATTAGAACTGAGGAGAAGTTTATCAACTTTCCCAAGGTCATAGCAGATCCAAGGCTGGAACCCTGGTCTATTAACTCTAGAAACAGCTTGTTTTAGTTTCCTGGGGTTGCTGTGACCATTAACCATGAATGTCTATGCTGGAGACAAACACCCCAGTTAATATTTGGGGAAATGTGTTTTGTCTTAGGAGGAGATGAGGAAAATGGGGAAGATGTTATGGTGTTTATTCCCCCATGAATTTGATCCACTATGATTTCCATAGCCAGAAACTGGTGAGAACTTTTTCAAAATCTACCTTGTGAAATTCCAAACAAAAAGCAGAATGGTTTAGGAGTCCAGGGCTCAAGGTGAGGGGCAAGTTTGGGAATGTGTCATTCCTCCACCTGAAGGGAATCCACACCTGTGTGGCTCATTGAAGAGTCACTGTTGCAAATCATATCTTTTCATTATAATTTATTACTGATTATTGCTAAAAAATGTTTTCAGTTTTGGAATGTTTATATTTTATTGTTTCTAATTCTCCTGAGTTCTCTAGGTATATAATCATCTCCTTCTCTGAAAACAATCATGACATGCCTCCTTTCTAATACACCTTCCACTTGTTAATGTTTCCTGAATTATCACATTATCTAAATTATAAACTGTATCTAAACTAATGAACATATAACATAGTTGAGCCTCAGAAGAGCCATTTGAATACAGAGAGGCCAGTAGCATAGCAAACAGCTCCAGAGATACTGCAGTGATTTCATAATTTAATGATGTTAGGACCAGCATGATGACTGAGAGCCGAGGACAGAAAGAAGGCTTTTTCAGAGCTTGCAGGAAGGCACATGTCAGAAAATGCTTTAGAATTTTTTTTTACTACTTCTATAACTGATTACAGAAACCACATAACACTGTAAAAATATTTACTTCTAGTTTGTAAAGCTCCATCATTTGATCACACCAGACACTGACATACTTCATTATAAACAAAGTAGTAATAACCTTTGTCACATTGGACAAGCAAAACTGCCTTTGTTTGGTGGGTATTCCTGTCTGGTAAGGTTTAAGCTGCTGCGGCTGCTGTGAAATCCCTCCTCAATCTCAGTGTTGTTTGTGATAACACACTCGTTTTCTCATTATTGACTGTCATTCCTCAGAGAGAAATGAATGCAAAAGAACAGGTACAAGTCAGTCAAGCCCAGTAGTCCATGATAGCAGCAGAGGGTGGAGGAAATATCAGCAAACTAATAATGTCCCTAAATAAATGCAGCCTCCTCGATAAAGCTGTTCAAGGTTTTTAATCAGGCAGGAGACTAGTGAAAGCTTTATTCTGTCCTTGGTTACTAAGTACTGCTCCCATTAACACAGGTCTTCATCAAGCATAATTAATTTGGTGTCCTGGCTGTAAAGTATGATTTTCAGAAACCATACCATCTCATTGTTTGGGTAGTGCTAATTGAAGTTTACAAGTAGAACATGAACGTAATGCCTACAGACTGGCTTAGTGAGTTAAGATTTTGCTTAAGTATTGGGGATTTTGAGCCTTCATTTTCTGCCAAGAAGTACTGAGTCACACAGAGTTCCCTATTTGATCTTGGCATATTTTTGACAATATCCCTAGATCCTTTTTTTTTTAAGATTTTATTTATTTATTTGAGAGAGAGAGAATAAGAGAGAGAGAGAGAGCACATGAGAGGGAAGAGGGTCAGAGGGAGAAGCAGACTCCCCGCTGAGCAGGAAGCCCGATGTGGGACTCGATCCCGGGACTCCAGGATCATGACCTGAGCCGAAGGCAGTCGCTTAACCAACTGAGCCACCCAGGCGCCCCATCCCTAGATCTTTTTATCATGCCTCTAATGATAAAGGAAAAGAAAAGCTAAAACAAAGCATTCTTTGTTGCTGAAGAAATGTCATAGCTGTTGCAAGCTTTATGTCAATGTATTTAATATAATAGTTTTTAATTCTATTATAAAAATAACACATATTCACTCTAAGTAACTTTAAAAATTAAAAAGCATGGAAAATAAATTGAAAAACCTATAACACCACTACCCGTGACAACTTATGTTAATATTTTGGTGGTAATATTTTAGATTTTTATATATTTATATATAAACACCACTGATTGAATTCCTACTATGTAGTAGGACTACAGTAGGAATTTGACAGATGCTTTCTCATATAAATCCACAGAATAACTCTGTAAGACAGGTACTGTTATCCTCATTTTATAATGACATCCTGAGGCCCAGTGAATTCCCAGGATCTCAGCTAAAAAGTGGTAAGCCTAAATCATTCTGATTCTAAGTCTAATGCTTCTAACTTCAATGTTCTATTGTTTCTCATACACTCCAATAGCATTACACTGTATATGTTATATGTATACATATATATACACATATATGTTATACTACTTGGCGCTTGGGGTCTTTTATTCTGGCTTTCATGATAACCTTCCCAATCACAAGCATCCCCTCTGCTATTAGTTATTCCTAGAAAACATTATTTTTGTGAATGCATACTATTTCATCACATGAATATCTCAGAACTATTTATTACAACAATATTATACTGAGCATCACTGAACAGAAACCTTAGCCTCTGATTATTTCCTTAGGTTAATTCCTAGAAGATGAGCATTGCGAGAACTATGAATATTTTTCAGGCCTTTAATATTTATTCTGAAAGTGTGAGACAGTAGCTTATATATTATTAAAGATCTACTAAGTCAAAAACCATTCACTTGGGGAGTGGGGCTGAGGGATAAAAGTACACTGATGAGAAGAAAAGGGAGAGAAAAGAACAGAAAAATGGGGGAAAGCTTCTGCTTAAGAAATGAGTTAAACCAAGGATGAGCTGGGATCATAAGATGTTGCCAAATTTTGACAGCCTGTGTTTCTCTTTTCCTTTCTTTAGCAGATCCATCAAGTCTCCCCCTGCATAACTGTCCTCCCAGCTCTAATTAATTCACAAAGAAAACAGGAAAGTTGCTATCTGCCTTTGCAAGCACTTGCTACTCCCACGAGACAGGACTCCTGCTCCCCTTGCATGCCCAGAAGAAGGGCTTACCATGGTGCTCCGAAGCCACCGTTCAAGACTGTTCTGTGGCCCGTTGCTTACAAGAACAGTCTTGTTAAGACAGGTGTGACCAGATGGTCTCATTCTGTCTCTCCTGCTAAAATTCTTCTTCTTCTTCCTCTTTATAGTGAATATGTTATTTTTGAAATAGAATTAAACTATTATATGAAATACATTGACATAAAGCTTGCAACAGCTATGACATGTCTTACAGACTCCAGAAGCACCTGGGTAGCTCAGTTAGTTAAGGGTCTGCTTTCTGCTCGGGTCATGATCCCAGGGTCCTGTGATCCAGCCTTCATCAGACTCCCTGCTCAGCGGGGAGCCTGCTTCTCCCTCTCCCTTTGTCACTCCCCCTGCTTGTGCTCTCTCACTCCCGCTCTCTCTCCAACAAATAAATAAATGAAATTTCATTAAAAAACAAACAAACATAGACTCCATGCCCCACATGGAGCTTGAACTCACAACCTTGAGATTGAGACTTACATGTTCTACTGACTGAGCCAACCAGACCTGTCTCCTGCTAAAATTCTTACAAAGGAAAAGGTTTCATGGGCTAGCCTTTGTTTAATTGTCAGCTAGTAATCCATCTTTTCTTCACTGTCAAATTCTCATTGAACTGACTTATTCTTCCATGGGGACACTGAGGATAAAAGCCTTCCAAGACACTAGATCTTGTTTCCAGTCTCATCTCTATGTTTTAGATCTCTGATAGCTGGCCATGATGTTTCTAACCATGCCTTCCTGGAATGTCCCTCTTCTTGTGTCTACAGTCTGCATCCTCACTGCAGTCCCATGAAATGCCCTGTGAATGTGACCATCTGGAAACAAGTTAGCCGTTTTGATGTCTGGTACCTTCTTTTTTTAACCGAGAAACCTACGCTTCTGCCTGTGTGTTTTTCTCTATGTGCTTTTAAAAGCTAGTAAAATGACACCATTTGACTCAACAAACAAGCATTATTAAACAGCTATTAAATGCCAGGCATTCTGTTAGTTTCCAAACATAAACAGACTACAATCATGGATCCTATCCTCAAGAAATGTCTAGCTTAGTAAGTCAGATAAATATACAAATAACTCAGTAGAATAGATGTTTATAAGTAGCCCAGGGTACCACAGAAAAATATCTAAATTAAAATGAAAGGTGATGGGGGCTTTTCAGAAGAAATGAAAAGAGTATTAAATGAAGGGTGGACGTGAAGTAGGAGGAAATGGGAAAAGAAGCTGTTGATGGAAGAAATGACACCAGGAAAAAGGCAGGGGTCCTTGAAACCACCTGATATGATAGACAAGGTGGCCAGATTTAGCAAATACAAATGCAGGATGCCCAGTTAAATTTGAATTTTAGGTAAAAAGAAAATAATAATGCTTTTGTATAAATATGTCCCATTCAATATTTGGAACATACTTACACTAAAATATTATTTGTTATTTATCTGAAATTCAAATTTAACTGGGTGTCCTGTATTTTATAGGGATTGGCTAGTGATTTGTGGACTGAAACAAGAAGTGAATAATGATACAGCCAGAAGAGAGGGGTGTGGATAAAATCACACATCAGTGCTCATCCAGTCATTTAAACATGGTCCTAAAAGCATTATTGCTCATTGGCAGATTTAAGGCAGGGCAGTAATGATCATATTTACATGTTAAAGGCCGGCTGGTCCTCTCTGTGGGGCTTGAATGCTCCTGGCCAGACTGTCGAGGGGCTCTAAGTGAAGAGGAAGGATGTTTGAATCAGCCGGTGGGATTTTCTAGCTGTCACTCCTGCTCTTTGTACTGGCTTCTCCAGTGTAGTTCTGATGGTTTTTAGAAAGGGCTTCCTAGATCACCTTTGATACTGATCTAGTAGCCAAAATCTGAAACTAAGGACACCTAGATCTTGTAGGTGGGGAATGCACTGGCAGTAGAAAAATATTACTATTTCCTGAGCACATCAGATGGGCCTGACAGTACAAATGTTTAAAATTCCAATGGATTTCTACATACAAGATTAGACAAAAAACTGTAGAGAAGCAGCACTTGGGCTGGACTCTTCACTGATCCTTTGAAGAAACAGAGCCTCTGATCTCATGCAACTTTCTCCGGCCACATGGCTAGTCAGGGCCAGCGCTTACCCTGAACACCAGCTCTTTCAACAATGTCAAGGGGCACCTGGATGGCTCAGTTGGTTAAGCGTCTGACTCTACATTTCAGCTCAGGTCATGATCTCAGGGTCATGAGATCCAGCCCCACATTAGGCTCTTCATCGGGCATGCTGCCTGATTGAGATTCTCTCTCTCTCTCCTGCCCCACCCCGCCCCCCAATTGCACACTCGCTCTCTTAAAAAAAAAAGAACAATGTCACTTGTTTTCCTGGTTAGCCCAGGTTGATGAAACAACAGCAAAATGGGGTGCAAGGTGTGAAGTCAGACACGAGGGAGCCAGGAGTGGGGCAGAGTGGGCTGTTAGGGGATGAGCACTACGTGTTGCCAGCTTTTGAAGAGCTCATGGTAGAGAAGAAGAGAATGGGCATGGCTAACAATAATATAATTGGGCCTAGGATAAATGCTCTCAATGTGAACAAATTGCTATGAGAGCTGACAGGAGGAAGGAGAGACTCATTTGGAGTAAAGAAACTGATAATGACTTTATAAGAAGATTGCAATTCACACTGCGCTCTGCAGGAGCAGGGGTGGATGATGAGAGACTAGAGAGGAGACATGAAGTCTTCACCAAGTTCAAAGTAGTCCTGCGTGTCTGGGCCGCACACAGGCCTTGTGGGAGGGATTGAGAATGAGAGTGTTAACAGGTGGTAGGTGACACTTGGTAAAGAATCTTGAAGTCTCTGATAAGGGGTTTGGCCTGTATTCTGCAGACATGAGAAATTATCAAGTGTGTAAGCAAGACAATAACCTAGTCACATCTGTGTTTTAGAAATATGCAAACAATGAATCATGGAACACCACATCAAGAACTAATGATGTAATGTATGGTGATTAACATAACATAATAAAAAAAATCCTCAACAAAATATTAGCAAACTGAATTTAGCATACATTAAAAGAATTATTCCCCATGATCAAGAGGGATTTATTCCTGGGTTCCAAGAGTGGTTCAGTATTCACAAATCAACTTGATACATCACACCAACAAAGGAAGGGATAAAAAGGGAAAAACGAAGGGGAGGAAATCGGAGGAGGAGACAAACCATGAGAGACGATGGACTCTGAGAAACAAACTGAGGGTTCTAGAGGGGAGGGCGTGGGGGGATGGGTTAGCCCGGTGATGGGTATTAAGGAGGGCACGTACTGCACGGAGCACTGGGTGTTATATGCAAACAGCGAATCATGGAACACTACATCAAAAACTAATGATGTACTGTATGGTGACTAATAGAACATAATAAACTAAAATTTAAAAAAAATTAAAAAAAAATAGAGCTACAGCAGCAGGTGGAGATGGCACGGAGAAGGGAGGAATGTAAGATGGGAAGGCTAATCGGGAGTTTTTCCAGTTTACTCTGTGGATCTCTGGGCTCATAAGCTGCTACGTGGGGGCAGAGAGGCTCCCAAGCATGTTTGGAGACAGTGACACTTATGTTTCTCTCTTATGTCTCCAACCTATTTGAACACAGACCTTTTTTTCTGTAATAGTTCTATGGAACTAACAGAAATGACATTCAAAGTATTTAACAACCAATAATGAATAAACATTAATCAGAATGAATGCTAGAAAGGTCCTGGAAGCCCTCTGCAATATCAGGCATGTCCCAGATCATGAAGAGGAGGTAGAAGGTGCCAGTTGAAGGGCCAGGGCAACTTAGGATGCAGAGGCAGCTCTCAGCATCCAGGTCTACAAGCAAAGTTAAGTTGCTAGTGTCAACATTTAGTGAATAAAAAACACTTATTCAGGTCTGCATCCCCCCATGCTTATTGCAGCATTATTCACAATAGCCAAGTTATGAAAACAACCTATGCATCCATCAACAGATGAATGGATAAAGAAAATATGAAATATATATAGGAATATGATATATATTATATTACATATATTATGGGATATTATTTAGCCATGAGAAAGAAGGAAATCTTACCTTTTGTGACAACATGGATGGACCTTGAGGGCATTATGCTAAGTAAAATATGTCAGAGAAAAACAAAAACTGTATGTTCACAGTTATATGTACATTCTTAAAAAGCTGAACTCAGAGAAATGGGGTAGAATGATGGTTACCAGGGGCTGGGAAGGGAGTGGGTAACATGGGGAGATGTTGGTCAAAGGGTACGAACTCCAAGCTATAAGATAAATAAGTTCTGGGGAACTGATATGCAGTATGGTGACAACAATTAACAATATTATATAACCGAAAGTTGTTAAAGAGTAGATCTTAAATGTTACCACCACATACACACACAAAGGTAATCATGTGAGGAGATGGAAGTGTTAACTATTCATATTGTGGTAATCATTTTGTAATATATACATGTGTCAAATCATCACACTGTATGCTCCAAACTTACATATGTTGCATGTCAATAATATCTCAATAAAGCTGGAAAAAAATAAAAATTTAAAAAATAAAAGCAACAATAATAAACTGATTAGATGGTAGAAAAACAAAAAACAAAACAAATGAAGAGCTTTCCACTATCTACTCAGAGTGAGCATCAAACTTTATCTGAAACCAGACATCTACCTGTAGTCTTCTCTGTAGCAAGCAAAATCATTTCCTATTTTCAAAAATGCCTTGTTTGATGTTTTGTTGTTGTTGCTGTTGCTGTCTCTATGTAATTGCATAGAGTACGTTTCCAAAGCATGTTCAAGGAAACATCAATTTTCAAGACCAACACCCACCCAGGTTGCTCTGTACAACCAGGCTAGTTGTAAAAATATTAAAACGCATCCGTAACTGTTGCAAAAGCCCTACTTTATCATGATAGCAGGAATTAGGTGCAAATATTTCCAGAAATCTCTTTCTCCTTGCTTTTTCTACTTCAAGAAGTCCACTCCTTCCCACCTCAGGGTCTTTGCACATGTATTTCTTTTACTTGCAATGTTCAACCATCACTACCACCACCCTCTTCTAGCAAAAACCTCGTCGTGCTCTCATATTTAATCTAAGACCTATGTTTCTGTCTTAATTTCAGTCTCACCTCCTCAGAGAGACCCACCATGATCAACCTATCCAAGGAACCACCCCTTTCTAGTTGTTGTCTCTACCCCTATTATTTCCCTTCCTAACTGTATAACAACTTGTATAATTTTATTAGCGTACCATTTTTCACTCTCAACTCTACTAGAATATAAGGTCTATGAAGATGGGATAGTGTCTGCCCGGTTCACCATTATATCCCTAATACCTATAACAGTGTGTGGTACAATAGCAAATGTTCGGGAAATCCCTGTAGAAGGAAGAGAGGAAGGCCGGCCACTACTCAGTCAGTCTGGAATACTGGTAATCATGGAGGGTCTCCCGGGTCTTGAGGTGAGCCCTTCCTTCTTTGCAGGAGACCTTCACAATCAACTTCACAGAGTTCCTCCTGATAAATGTAGAGAGCTTGAGCGCCTTGTGCTAAAGTCAGGCAACCATAGTGTGACACGTTTAAACAAGCTAACTCAGATCTTCCAGGCCTCACATTTATGTATTTGACTATTGTTCCTTCACAGCAGCAGAAGAGTGCTTTGTTCTTCCTGATTATCTCATGTGCTGTACACATTGGTGGTATATGCAGATAGTGCAAGCAATACCAAGCAGGGCCAAATGCACGCCAACCATGCTGCTCCACAGCCTAAATGACTTCTTTCCATGTTTTGTCTTCCACTGCCACAACTGTACCTGTTCTATTATAAAATTTGGTGACAGTATAAAATATAAGCCCTAACTAATCTAATTATGCTTTTCTCTTCTCCGGCATGACATAAAGAAGGAAAGAAATGTAGGCTTGATCATCCAATGGGACTCTGGGAGAAAGTTGATGTATATAAATTATTCTCTTTAGCTTTTCACCATAATTTTTTAACAAAATCTTGGGAAGCTGCATAATATTAAAAGGAAAAATGAAATGACCTACACATTTATAGTCATCTTCCAAAACCAGAAAAGAGTTACTGATACATTTGTTTGTATATACAAGTATAACAATAAGGAACTTAATAGGAAGGAAGGAAGGAAGGAAGGAAGGAAGGAAGGAAGAATGGCGGGGAAGGGAGGGAAGGAGAAAGGAGGAGAGAGGAGGTGAGGGGAGGAGAGGAGAGGCAAGGCAAGGTAAAAAGAAAGAAAGAAAGAGGCAGGGATGGAGGAAGGAAGGAAGAAGAAAAGGAAAGGAAGGAAGGAAGGAAGAAGGATGGGCTGAAGGGAGGGAGAGAGGAAGAGAAGACAGATACATAGATAGATACATAGATACATAGATAGCTACATAGATACATAGATAGATAAATAAATACATAGATACATAGATAGATACATACATACATACATACATACATACATACATAGATCCTTAGAAACGCAGGTGGAGAGAGATGATAGACCTACATTGATCTACACATACATATACACACATAGAGAGAGAAGAAAGAGAGAGCAAAAGCTTACATTCTGTTAGTAACTAACATGCATATAGAACTTTATCATTTATTATCATGTTATACATTTTCTGATTGATTGTCAGGACACATCCATGGTTGGTTAAGTAGGAGTTATTCTCCAGTTTTATAAGCAAGGACACAGAGTCAATAGCCATCTAGTGCTGCTTTGGCCAAGGTCACACAGCTGGGAATGGAAGAGCCTCCTAGGATGCCAGCTTATTCCCTGTCCACACTCTTCTTTTATATGTTCTTGATGCAGACGCTTTTCTAAGAAACAAAACCCCTTAACTTTATACAATCATTCATTTAAGGTTTGGGCATCTGAAATACTTTTTGGTGTAATATATTTTATTTCTAAGTTAGAATATTGTCTGTGGAGTGTGTTTCTAATATGCTGGTTCAGCAGAGTTTAGGAAAATTTATTAGTTTTGGCTTCAGCAGTCCTGAGACAGTGCACAATTTGCTGTGTTCATCTGTATTCACAAGCTGCCATCAGACAATGTCTTAAACCAGTTGAGCCCAGAAATCACTACCTGGTACTATTTCTGAGATTGAACTAATACTTGGGCTATTAGCTTACTCTTCCTAGAAATCCAACCACTAATTTTCAATCCAATGTTCTGATTTTTATTGTGTTGATATTCCTGATGTATGTTTTAATTAATCCCAGTTCAAGGAAAGAAAATATCAATTCACTTTCATTTTTTCTCCTCTGAATGTCTTTCCAAAATGAGGCAGGGGTAGAGGGTTTTTTTCCCTCAGTGGCAGAAATTGGAAGAGAAGTTGGCATGTGTCCAGTGAGTTGAAGGGAAAACACACAGATCAATGAAAAGAGGAGAAACAGTAGATTCTTACTAAAATTTGTTATTTTTTCTGTTTGAGAAATGTTATAACTTATTTTTTGAAAAACTCATCAGGAATCAAAATTCTGTAGATCATGCTCCCTCGTAAACTCTTTAAAAACTGGGGATAGTCATAGAAGACATTCGGGAAATGTTATCTACTCTATTGCCCTGGAAGAGTAACAGTGTGTGTGAACCTAATACCTCTGAAACATCACTGGGAGGTGGGAAGGGCAGTTTTTTTAGTGTAGTCCAGTGTCATAAAGTTATTTAACCATAAAACTTGATTTTTGAGGACAATCCATATTAATCAAAGAATATACTTTAAGCTACTACTGCATTCATGTTTGAGTTTGATCAATTTATTGTCCAGTTGATTTTAATATTAAAAAATTTACTGAATTATGAGTATGTTGAGCACAATCAGTGAGGCCAGCATGGTAAAGACTAGATGAGAGAGAGTGTGATTAGGATTAGGTTTATAGTCAAGGCAATAAAAGATTTCTTTCTTTCTCATACTCTGCCCCTGTGAAACTCCATGCTTATGATATGGATAGTCTCTTTCCATCCTGCCACATAGTTGCTTTTTAGTTGCTGATTCTATTCTCATAGCCCATGCTAGTAATATAAACAATTTCCCAACAATATCCTTGTTCAGCAGAGTTAAACATTTTTTAGACATCCCTCATGTTTATCTTTTGCAACTGTTTCTGTAATTTTGTTTGTAGGATTTCACACACCCGTCTTCCTTGAATTGCTCCTCAGAAGCCTTCATTTCAACTTTTTCCTTCTCTTCCATTACCATTCTACTTTTTCTCAGTAGCTCAGTGAAATGACGGTTTCTTCTGTGACCATTTCTAAACACTTGAAAGGAAATTGAACAACATAGGAGATTTCCTGTCCCTGCTACTCCTAAGGATGTGTGGAAAACTACACCAGGAATATCAAAACCAAATTGTTGGGCTGCATTCAGTGGGTTTGTGTCTTAATTGCAATGTTTGCTTACAGAGACATTGATATTAAATTTAAGGCTGAATTTTAAAAATAGATGACATCAAGTGATGGGCTTCATGAAACTGAAAGTAGATTGGGATGAATTAGCTTTCCTCTCAACTTGTGCACACAGTGACCTGTTTAATCTCAAATCGTCCTATGCCCAAGCATTATGATGCCCTCTGGTGCCTGGAACACAAAACTCATAGACATTTTATGAAATGACCATCACTCAGAACCCTTCTATGCTCTTGAAATGACAGAAACTCATTTTTGTGAATTGTGATCCTCTCCCTTAGTTATGTTTATGAAACTTTCCCCAATAATTTCTGTTGACTTCACATAAATATAGATATTCCATACTTTTGCTCTAAATTTGTCTACTAAAAAGTAACTTTTACGTGAGAAAAAAGATAATGAAAATGAAAGGTCATTTTTTTATAAGGTTTCTATCTTTTCCAGCTTTTTTTTGCCAATTAGGTTGGAAATCAGGTGAAGGGAACTTAAGAAAGCTAAACCATTCTCTTAGTACCATGTTTTACATTCCTTTAAATGAATTGTTTTAAGAATATTCCTGAGGCCTCTGTCATCCCAGGTTTTCGGAGAGTTATGCAATGTAAAAGAGAATCAGTGTGACTCCTCAATTGGTAAAATTCTGTTTAACACTTAATGTATTACCTAACACTTTGTCCTTTAAAATTCATCCCAAAATGACATGTTAAACCTCTATTCATTTTAAAGCAAAAAAATGAATAGAGGAGCATGAATAAAGGAAAAAAATAATAAGGATCATAAAAAATTAGGGAACTGGACAGCCAGAAAGTCTGGAAACAGAGCAGTCCTACTGTGAGCATTTGCTTTCTGTGATAAGATCAGTGAGTTCTTGGATCCTTGGATTCCAGCTTACTTCCAGAGCTACATAGTCATGTAAGTTACAACTTCATAGGAACAGTGTTTTAAAATGGCAATCATTCTTGTTTCTCAGGATATAAGCAAAGAAAACAAGATGCTCTTTTCCCAACAGTTATTTTAGGACTGTATTTATGATATGTCTACAATCAAGGATTTTCCAGTCACTATTGAGAAGAAGGGGTGAGCTTTTTTCATTGTCTGGGAATAACAGTTTCCATCACATTATTGCCACTGAGTACTAAAATTCTGGGATTTCTTTTCATTCATCAAGCTTACTTTCAAGAGTAATATCACACTCCTAAAACCAATTTATTCTTTCATTTTTCTCAAAATCTGATCTCGGGATGTAGACAGTTAGGGATCCTGATAATTCAGACCTAAGAAATGTTCACAGACCATCCCTCCAGTTTAAAAAAGAACATTTAGGAAGAAATAAATCTTTTATTGCCTTGACTATAAACCTAATCCTAATCTCACTCTCTCTCAGCTAGTCCTTACCGTGCCTGCCTCACTGATTGTGCTCAACATACTCATAATTCAGTAAATTTTTTTAATATTAAAATCAACTGGACAATAGGAAGTGTGAACCTCAAGCTCAAATTATATCTCCAAATGAATTACAGCTGAGTTTCTTCTAATTTTTTTCTTATTTTTGATTTGAAATACTACTTCAATGACAACATTTGTAAGTTTATTCTATATAGTTGAAGCATAGTTTGATGAAAAAAAGTTTTTATATAAGCAGATTCACGGCTCTAAATATTTGAGCGTCTCCCATATATAAGAGAAATGACAATTTTTCTATGTGACATATGAAAACAGATGTAACACCAAGGGCTGGAATGTACAAAGATATTCTCGTAGAAATTATATTCTGATAGAAAAAAAGAATTGTCTAAGAATAAGAATCAGAAGATGCTTTGGAGAACAGTGAAATCTCATCCTTGGTGAATTTAAAGGAGTGGCTCAGTCAAGGATGCTACACAGGTCATTCTTACATTTTTATTGAAGCCTGGAGAAAAGGACCATAGCCTCCCTTTCAATCATGACCATGATACTCGTTTCTCAAATACCTGGTAGTTGAAAAGGGTGATTTGAAGAAATGGTCAGGGAAAGGGAGTGGAATATCTACTTAACACAAATACTGTGTGTGTACAATATGCTTTATTTCCATTTATTTAATCAGTCCTTGTGAGATAGGCATTACATCATTTACTGATGAAAACCTGAGATTCAGACATAAGACATGGCAAAATAAATTTGAACTCTAATACTCCAAATTTCAAAATTCATGTTTCTTCCACACACAAAACCACTTCTTTATCCTTACTTTGCAATTACTACTACAATCAATTGTCTTCAAGACCAGTTTTAGAAAGAGATTTAAAAGAACCTCTGCTAACTCATTTTTCAATAAAAAATGCATCCTCAAGGCATATGCCATTCCATTATGCTCCTTGGGAGCTGCTCATTTCTGTATTTTAAATGAGGACTGTGCATTATATGTGTTCCGGTCTGTTGATGATTGCTGGGAAAATGCTCTCCAACATAAGCAATGAATACTACTAGGTTGAACCAGGAGCTTCTTTCTCATTTCGGAATCTCTCATGACCTCATACAGTATAGTGCTTTCTACTAGTAGGTGCTCAACAAAGAAGTATTCAGTTGAATCTAATATTATTATTGGGAATGTTTACAACATATGTTAATGGAGCAGTTACATGACTTAAAGCCAATGACTATGAATTGATAAGCTGTGCTACCCGGAAAATTTATTTAACCTCTCTGAATCTAATTCCTCATATGTAAGATATTAATCAATATCTACCTTTCAGAGTTATTGTGAGGATTAAAGATAATTTATGTAAAATACCTAGGTTATTGCTTATCACATAGAAGGCACTTAGTGAATGGTAGCTATCATTATCCTTGATTTGTTAGCTTCTTATTTTGATAAACACCTCTATGGGTTTGAAATTATAAAGTGGCTTTTTATAGTAGTTCTGTTAGATGATTTACTATATATACCCACTTTTATTCCAGAAGGTTGACTACATATAGCTTTCTGAAGGTAGTTGCTCTATTTAGTTGACTAAGACTGGCATTTTTCTAAGGAAAGTAAAAAACTAAAATTCCCTAGATTAAGAAAAAAAAATATATTACTTATAGACTAGCCAGTGATGTGTACAGAGTACTTAAATGGAGCTTAAAATATGACCCATGTCATCAGGAAACAAACATTGTAGTTGGATTGACAAGATCAGAACATATAAAAGAATCAGAGAGTAATTTATTACTAAAAATATGCTACTGATAATAACATGACAGATTTCAGAAAAGGGGACCATCGGAGTGGGCTCTAGGAGCAAATTCCTTGGATTCAAATCCTTCCCCCATCACTGACTAGATGTGGGAAGGTTAATTAACTTTCTTTAGGTTTTGTGGAAGGCACACTCTAAAGTGATCCCCAGTGAGTCACATGTTTGTATAATCCCCTCCCTTTGAGTGCTTGCTCCTAACCAACAGACTCCATGGATTTGCTTATAACCAGTAGAATGTGGCAACAAGTCAAGAAATGTTGCAGATGTAATTAAAGTTTCTATTCAGTTGACTTTATGTAATCAAGAGAACCTTCTGCAAGCCTCAAAGAAGAAGCAAGCCACTCTAAGTTTTATAGCTCTAAGAAAACTAATTCTACAACAAGCAGGTGAGCATGGAAGATGATGCCTGAGCCTTAGACAGGACTTCAAACCCAGCCAGTGCCTTGATTATAGCCTTGTGAAATCCTGAGAATATGACCCAACTAAGCCATGCCCAGACTCCTGTATATGTGAGATATTAAATGTAGATGATGTTTTAAGCTAATAAGTGTGTGGTAATATGTTACACAGCAAGACAGGCTTCAATTTCCTCATTTGTAAAAAAGGAATAAAAATAATTCATACTACAAGGGCTTGTAATGAAAAATTTGTAATTGCACCTGTTAATCAGGTAAGCTTGATAATTCATACAACAATTCCATCAACAGTATCCATTTTAGAGACCGCAGTTCAAGATATTTCAGAAGCCTGCAAAATTTGAGGCAGTGCTTATCTTTGTCCATAAATGAAAAAAAAATGAAAGCTTAATTAAACTTTAAGATGTCATTAATAAACACAAATAGTTTGCATAATATTTTTCCTTTGCTAAAATCACAGACATCACAGAGGTTGACAATCAAAATCATGAAATTCTCTAATGACTATCACTGGAATAAGCTCCAAGCATGTTTTGTATGGCTCATTCCAGTCATCAAGGCAAGGGTGGGGCGTACAAAAAGAGCTCTCCCTTTATATAGTTTAGTAATCAATGTTTCCTATCATTGCAACAGGTCAACTGCTAGAATTGGGCACCAGATTTCCCAAGATTTTCCAAGATTTTCTCCAAAGAATTTGGAACCATTGTCACTCCACTTCAATCTGGTCACTGTGCCAACTAACTATATGTATACAGCTCACGTGAAGAAAAAAATTTTAAATGTTAAGCTACCATTCAAGTAGGGAAGGTGGAGTCCTTGAATCAATAGAATGCACCCTGGAAACAACAATAAGTGCTTCTAAATTCTGCCCCTAAATTTTTACTAAATTCTAAATTCTTCATTATTGTATAAAATTACCCTAAGTGCATGAGATATATTAAAAAATAATAGCAAATTATTATATGAAGAATTACTTTAGCAAAATCCAAAATTTTTAAATGAAACATTTATAACATGTTGAAGATAAAAGAAACTTAAATTTTTGAATTGAATACTTGACAAAATTCCATTAAATATAATGGGAAATGTTTAGATGATTCTTTGGATGTTTTCCATTAAATATTAAAAATTTAAAAGATACCACAGAAGAGGGAGTTTTCCTTCTTGAAAGAGTAATAATGGCCCAAATAATACCCAGAAAATGACATTATATCAAACCAAAATGCATATCTTGTCAGCAAATATTGTCAGAGGACAGTAAATTTGCTGAAGAAACATGTATTAAAACAAGTTGATTATAAGTTGATTAATTACAGGTTAAGAGAAGTTTGTCACTAAATTATATAAATGTACAGGTTTTGAATATATCTCGGTTTATAGTACTTTCTAGATTCTTTCAAAAATAGAATAAATGGAGGATTCTGGGTTTTGTGATCATCTTAAGAAAGATGTACTTGATAATAGTAAATAATTGTTGACCAACAAAAGTTTATGGAAATCCACATAATAAAATCTACTAATGATTTTAAATATGTTATGAAATAAGTTACATATACAGTACCACATATGAAATCTACATCATTCATATATAAATTGTATCAGCAAACAAGTTGAAGGCAGAAAAGCATAAAATGCCAATAGATACCATCAATGTGGCTAACATCATATAAAAATACTTTAGAATATAATTTCTAGATATGCAAATACTAGATTTTGGCAAACTAACACACTTTCCAAGCACAACTAAGAAGACTATATATAAAATTTTAAAAATCCAATGGAAAGCATGAGACCAAGAAGCCAGAACTTGAGGGTCAAAAATTCCAGAAAGGAGGGAAAGGCATAAAAGTAAAACCAAAAACATGTTCTGCTTTTCCCTTTGAAGTATTTGCTGATCATGAGCTGAGTAAGACTAGAAGCTAATACCCAGGAGTGCAATTGCTGGGTCATAGGGTAGCTCTATATTTAATTTTTTGAGGCACCTCCACACTGTTTTCCAAAGTGGCTGCAACAATTCAGCGAAAGGATGAATATCCAACTTTTACATCAACATGGATGGGACTGGAGGAGATGATGCTAAGTGAATTAAGCCAAGCAGAGAAAGTCAATTATCATATGGTTTCACTTATTTGTGGAACGTAAGGAATAGCGTGGAGAACATTAGGAGAAGGAAGGGAAAAATGAAGGGGGGGAATTGGAGGGATAGACGAGCCATGAGAGACTATGGACTCTGAGAAACAAACTGAGGGTTCTAGAGGGGAGGGGGGTGGGGGATGGGTCAGCCTGGTGATGGGTATTAAGGAGGGCATGTACTGGATGGAGCCCTGGGTGTTATACAAAAACTGTGAATTGTGGATCGCTACATCAAAACTAATGATGTATTGTATGGTGACTAACATAACATAGTAAAATAAAAAAAAAAAAAGACTAGAAGCTAAGAGGAGCAGAACAAAGTGTCAGCTAAAAGACTGAGAAACTAGGCAGAGCAATCCTCAATTTCATTGTGTTAGAGAGACAAAAATTGAATTTCAGGGCTCATCAAGGAGATGAAGTCCCAGTGAATAGCCTGGCTCTGCTCAGATGCAACCCCTGAAGGGCAACATCCTAAGAACAGACTGCAAATAGTTAAGTCCTTTAAAATACTGCAGTCCAGACTGGAATGAGTTCTACCCTGACTGGATTAAGGTGGCCTGCCCCTACTCTCACTACCTATCATAATCTAAAATTAATTTTCTCTGCAAAGATATTATCATGATCATACACCATGTCTAGCATTCAATTAAAAATTACCAGGTATACCAAGAAACATTGTCAAAACGAAAAAAAATAGAATATAGAAACAAAGGGGTGATCCAGACATTAGAGTTAGCAGATACAGACTTTGAAATACCAGTGATTCATATGTCCAAAAAATGATATGAGAATTTTAGAAAAAAAGTGGGATATATTTTAAAAATCAAATAGAAATTCTATAACTAAAAAATATAATAACTAAAATCAATAATTCAGTAGATGAGTTCATCATTAGATTGGGCCCAGTTGAAAAGACGATTTTGCTGAACGGAAAGAAAATATGCAGATGAAAGCATGAAAAAATATGGAAAATTCAGAAAACAATATAAGAAATATATAGGAGATCTTAATAAGTTCTGTGATACACACAGTGTCCTAAAATGATAATTTAGAGAATGTGGCAGAAGCAATATTGAATAGATATGACTTACAATATTCAAAACTGATGAAGGACATCAACTTACATATTCAAGAAGTGCTTTAAACACCAAGATTAAAAAAATAAATAAATAAACCCACACTTAGGCATACTGCAGTAAAACTGCCAAAGACAGGAAAATCTTAAAGACAGCCAGAGAAAACCGGCACATTATCTTCACAGGAGAAATAGTAAGTCTGGGCTGATCTTTTAACAGAGAAGGAGGGAGCCAGAAGACAGTAAAAGGATACCTTTATATGCCCAACTAGAATTATATAGTCCACGAAACAGAAATGAAAGTAAAATTGTTTCAGACAAACAAAAACTGAGAAAATTTATCACCAGTAGACATGCCTAAAATAATTACCAAAGGAAATTTCTCAGGCAAAGGGAAAACAGTCTTGTACAAAATACAAGAAGGAATACAAGGTGGCATTAAGTGATAAATATGTAGATAAATATAAATGGAGGGTGACTGCACAAAACAATAATAATAATCTGCTTCAGAGTTTTAAATACACTAAAACACATGATAATAGTATTGGGAAAGGCAGAATGAGAATAAATGGAGTTAAAGTATTCTAAGTTTCCAGCATAATCAGAGAATTGATAAAAGTAATATTTTTTTTAATTTGACTGCAGTAAGTCAAGCATGAGTATTAAATAATAACAGAAGCAGCTACAGCAGACAACATAATTGAAATTAAAATAAAAAATAGAAATATTTTATTACCCCAAAAGAAGACAATATAGTAAAATGATGGTTATGAGAACAAAAAGGTGAACACACTTGGCATATTTCTCATATGTAAAATATTACACATATCAATCGCAGGATATGCTTTGCACATGCAACATTTACCAAATTGGCAATATGCTGGGCTATGAAGCAATTTTCAACAGACTGAAATCATACAGAGAATATTCTCTGACTGAGACAATCCTCAAGTGTTTGGAAGTTAAGTGATATAATTCTAAATTAATCCAATAAATTAATCCAAAAATCAAGAAGAAATAACAGTGAAAAATAAAACCATATTTTTAACTAAACTATAGTAAAGATTAATAAAACTTGTGGAGTACAGTTAAAGCCTTCCTTAGAAAGACATCTATAACCTTTGATTAACACATTCAAAAAGAAGTTGAAAATCAGAAATCTAAGTATCTAATTCAAGAATTTAGATAAAAACTCAACAAATTATTTCCCCTCCTTAAAAAAAAAATAAGGAAGTAGGAAGAAAACAATAAATTTGGAATAGAAATTAGTAGGATAAAACACAACTATTTAATAAAAAAAAATCAACACAACCAAAGGTTTTTCAAAAGATATTTATCTATGTGTTTGAGAGAGAGTGTGTGTGCATGCACAAGTGGGCGGGGGAGCAGGGGAAAGGGAGAGAATCTCAAGCGGACTCCACACTGAGCGTGTAGCTGCTCAATCCCCTGACCCTGTGATCATGACCTGAACCAAGATCAAGAGTCGGTCATTTAATCAACTGAGCCACCCAGGCACCCCTTTTTAAACATTGGTAAAATGAATAAACCTCCAGGAAGATGGATCAGGAAAAAAAAAAAAAACCCAAAAAACCACAAACTGTCAAAATCAGAAATATACAAAGATGACACCATCTCAGATTTGACAAATATTTAAAGGACGAGAGGAAATTATAATTTTATGCTCTGGGGTGTTTTCTCTGACACCACAACCAAGTCTCTGATTCTCCAGACACCAAGTGGGTGTCCAACAATTCATTTCAATTCTGACACTATCTACCCAGACTTGGTACAGACACCACAAGTTAAGGGCTCAGTCTCACAAAACTGCCCCCACTTCAGACACCAGTCACAAGTCCAGGGCTATCCACACTCTGACTAGCTACAAATCAGATGTTCCTATGATCCCTTCCTCAGTTTCAATAATTTACTAGAAAGGCTCTCAGAACTCAGAAAAATAGTGCACTTCGGTTTACTTTATTCATCCTTATTAGAAGGATACAACTCAGGAATGGCCAAATGGAAGAGATACATAGAGCAAGGTATGAGTCCAGAGCAGCACCTTTTGGATAGCAAAAACTGAAAAGTACCCAAATCCCTATTTAAAATAGTTAAATAAATTATAGTATATTTGTACAATGGCATACTATTCAGTGATGAGAACGAAGAAATCACAAATATTAATCATAATGTTGAGAAGACAAGGTAACAAAATACTGTATGCTGCATGATTTCACTTGTATAAGATGCAAAAACAGAACAACAAATTGATCCACAATGTTAAAATTCAGTATATGGTTACCTCTGGGAAAGGTAATGACCACAAGGAGTCCCGGGGGGGGGCTCTATAGGGTGCTAGCGATGTTCTGCTTCTCAACCTCATGCTTGTTTCATGGCTGCTTTTACTTTGTGAAAATTCATAAAGTTGAAACTTATGGTTTTTCTGAATCTAAGTTAAGCTTCAATAAAAAGTTTAAAAATAAAATATGATTTTAAAAGTGGAATGGAACATATTTCCCTGAGGAAGTGAAGAATATGCCAACATATTTAACATGCAAACTTCCAATTACTTTATTTTTCTAAGATACCTTCATGGCCTTGAAGGCATTTTAGTTTGCAACTCTTGTTTTGGGGGCATAATATAAAATACGATCCTCGTTTCTGTGGCTAAGCTTTACATTGAGCTATGGCTTTGAAAATGTGAGATCCTAGCTGCTGAAGTACTCCTTTAGGAAGCTTGTCAACATCCTTGGACTGTGTGGGAAGGGATGGAGGGAGAAGGGAAATAACTTTAAACCAGGTCAGATAATAGAAACCTTGGTGAAGCCCATGGGTTGTTGCTCTTCCTTAATGATCTTCTGGATGAATATGTACAATGGGCATTGTCCTATAACCAAGAACAGAGAAAAATAGTGACCTCCTTGTGGCGCTGGCTCTACTATGCAGGGAGCAGAGACTTAAAGGAGGGCCAGCTACACCACAGTCATCCTCATAAATATTTACAGGCTGGTGCCTTGAGAAATAATGACAAGAGCCGCTGCCCTCAGGAACACATTAGAGGAACACATCCTACCACTCTCAGATAGCCACTTAGACGTTTTTAAGCTGCAAACTTAACCTAAAATACAATTTCAATTAGATTAATTATAGATAACACATAGGGCTAAACATTTTTGTAACTCATTTTCTAAGTTACCTGATTATCCTCTTATATGTATTCCAAATCCATGTTCCTACATCGCCCACTATCGACCTTCACCTTCACATGGCATTTTCTTTGTGTGCCTGTTTCTGTATTCAAATTTCCCCTTCTCATAAGGACACAAGTCATACTGGATTAGGTTCCACCCTAATAAGTTCATCCTAACTAATGACACCTGCAATGGCCTCATTTCCAAATATGTTACATTCAGATGTACCAGGGATTAAGGCTTCAACATATGAATTGGAGTGGGGGCGGGAGAGGGAAACATTTTGACTCATAACAGACTTTATTTTTGAAGAAGTTCGCATTCACAGCAACTTGGGGTTGAGACTTCAACATCCTTTTGAAGGACACAATTCAACCCATACAGCACCCATACTTATAGATGGATAGGACTGTAGTCCAGGAAAATTACCCCATGATGCAATCCACCCCTAGTATCTTCTCAGTCCCTAAGTAAAATGTAGATGTTAATGTCTTTGTCTCCCAGAGCTACTTTGCCCATCCCCACCTAATATAGACCATCATCTGCCATCTGGGTTACTTGTTACCATGTTTATCTCATTGATTGCATCTCCCAGATGTTATTTCAATGACCACTTGAGCTTTCCAAGCCTTTGGGACAATGTGCATAAGGCCGTCTGACTTCTTTGCCCTGCCTGCCTCTCCCTTCTCACATCATTAGGCCAACTCACCTGTGCCCACATGCACACATTTGCATAACACACCACTCATACCAGAACTCCACATACAAGAAACATGAGACAAGTTCTGTGGCCCAGGTGCTACACATGTCTCTCGGTGTATCATCTGGGTGGACCTGCTCATGCCACTCATGCAAGGGCTTCAACTGTGAAATCGTGCTTCAGCTCCAACATATCTTTCCCTGCTAGTTCATTCTGGTATAATTGCGTAGATACAGGCAATGGATTTAAGTCTTATCCAGATTTGATTATTTTATTTTATTTTATTTTATTTTATTTTATTTTATTTTGTTTTGTTTTATTGAGAGAAAGAGGGAGAGGGAGAGAGAATCTAGAGCAGGCTCCACACTCAGCACAGAGCCTGACGCCAGGCTCAATCTCACAATCCTGAGATCATGACCTGAGCCAAAACCAAGAGTCTAACTGACTGAGCCGACCAGATGCCCCTTGTCCAGTATTTTTAAGACATTGTTTCTTTTTGTTTTTGTTTTTGTTTTGAATTAAGAACGACCAGCTCCTTAATTCCAACCGTTTCTAGTAAGTAGCATGTAATATTAATTCCAAGTAAAACTTCTATGTATTATGGAATAAAGAAGCCCTAATTTCCCAAAGAACAAATGTAATGTATTTTGGCACCATTTGAATGTCAAAGAGACTTCCTGCTCATAAGTAGGAAGTTGATGGCACCTTTAAATTTTACAATTACATTCCTAAAATTTAAGTTGTCTTGTCACAATCATTATTCCAGAATCCCATGGAGAAGTCTACTTAAAAGATACTTTCTCCCCTTGACATTGGGGGAAAAAAAAATAAGAAAAAGAAGACATCTCAAGGCAGAAAAAAAATTATGACACTTCAAAGGGAAGACTAGCATATTTTAGGACATTGACATGATCCAATTATCTGGTAAATAAAAGAAGATACTCAAACCAAGAAAGGTAGACAAAAGATCCAAAATGTGGAGGCAGTCTGTGAGGAGAGGTTCCGCAGGGCACACTGCCACGTGAGTAGGCCATCAGGAAGGGTGGGATCCAGCCAGCCAGGCTGACAGGTGCTTCGTGACATGAGAGTTTGTGTCTTGGGTGGCAAGCAAGAATTCTGAGGCCCAAAAGAGGTACTTCTGGAGAAAGGCAACACTGTACATGTAGAAAAAAAAAAAAGTAGTACTAGAAAGATAACCAAGGATAGATGCCCTGGCATAGGAGACAAATGACGAGGGAGCTGCTTACAAGAAACGGGACACAAAAGGCAAAGGTGGGCTAAGGGCAAGGATGCCTACCGCTGAGTCTAATCAGGGTCAGCATGGATCATAAAAAAACACGCTGTCAGGACTAAGCAGCAGGGAATCGAGCTATTGAAAGAGGGGTGCCGTAGAGGCTGGGCTATTGGAAGAACTTGCTGGGTATTGATTCTAATGTCCAAAAAGCAATAGACGGACACAAGCCAAAACATAGGGTCATCTCAGAACTCAGGGAGGAGTCTTCGCTTTGCCTCTTCATCTCTCCTCCTTCTCTCTCTTCTTGCCTCCCTCTTACGTTCTCCCTCTCAATTACTCTTTTTGCCTTTGTCTCTCTGCTCTGTTTGTAAATACTTGACTTCTCTGACCTGTTTCTCTTCCTTTCATTCCCCTTTTGCCCTCCCTTCTCCCCCGCTCCTCCCCTCCCTTTCGTCTGTCTGCCTGTCTCAGCATCCCTACACGGTTCGACGGTTCCTTCACCCCCTCCCTCTCTTACTCTTCCTTCCTTCCCCAATCCTGGAGTCTCCTGTTACCTTCCATAATAACCTTAATTTTATGTAGCTATCAATGAAACATTAAAATCCCAAATTTAGAGAAGATCTTTAGGATATTTTTAATATTTCTTTCTCATAAAAAAGATAAAAGCAAACAAATTATTTTTCTTTTTATGTATCTGACTTGGGAGATTCCTCCCCCCAAAAGGTCAGTGATTCTTAATAAGAAACAAAAAATGTTTCTCCCCTCGCCCCTGTTTTCAAATTTCCTAAGTTATCATTTGAAAAATCTCACCCACAATGAAATTCTTTGTACATTATTAAATTCTATCATCTCATTGATTTACTATCTCTTTGTTACACCAGAGATAGAGATGAGACTCTGACCCATTCTTATAAATGGTAACAATTATATTCATCATGGCTAGGTCTCTTTGAACATCACAAAGGAGATGAGCATCCAGCCCAATGATAGCAGTGGCCATAGAAGCCACGGTAATAAAAGACAATCACTAAACCAATAATAAGTTCTCAGGGTACATCGTTTCCCTGGCACTGACCAGCAGTTCATTTTAACACAATAAGAGCTCACTCCCAAACGATGTAAGGCAGGTAGAATATGATTATTGCACACTCTTTATTTGTTCATCCAGGGCTCCACGTGTTTTCTGACCTCTGGTACTGAAACTGCTATTGAGGCTTATATTCCCTATTATTAGCTTGGCATTAGCAAGCTAGAAAAGGAAAAAGAAAAACAACCACAGATTTGAAGAATTTATTGTCTGCCATAAGCGCTTGCATCAATGAGGCTGAGCAGCTGGCTCAAAGCTCTTATGATATCACCATCTGTAACTCAAAGGGGAAAACGAGTATCTCTGATTTTTCAAAGGGTAAAGAGAGTACAATTGTATTTATTAGGTGTTCAAAAGCTTTGACAAGAGAGGCCTGTCAGACGTTCTCAGCATGTGCCAGTTGGCACGTAGATTGTGGACATACTGTTCATTTATGTTGTCAGTATACAAGTCTCAACCAATGTTTGCAAATCTGCATAGCAAAAGCCAGTCGTTGCTGTCATGATCCCAGGAATACTGCTTAGGGACTGGTGTCCCCACTGTTCAAAACTTACACAGGAATGTGCTTTGCAGGAGAAACAAACAAAAATTTATATATCTTTATTTAATACTAATTTAGACATAGTGGACTGTCCATTATTTTATATGATTACCTCGATAATATAAGAATTTGCTGGCTGTCCTTGCTCTAGGGCAATGCTTTCTCTATACTTCTTCTCCATTTGACAATCTCTATCTTCATTTCTTCCAGAGGGCCCAGTTCTGAAGCTTCTTGGAATCTCTTGTGTCACTAATAAAATAATATTTTATAATAATAAGCCTAACTAACACATTTTGGTACTTGCATTTTATCTTGTAACACAGGAAATATGAAAGAAGACCCTAATAAATGGAGGAGAACAACAATGTTGTTGGAGGGAAAGGGGAAAGATTGTTATAAAAGATATCCATTCTTCCCAAATAAATATATACTGTAAGACAAATGAAAAAATAAAGTCACAAATGGTTTTCTTCACCTTTTTGAAACTTTACAGATGATATTTAGAAGAATTAACAGGCAAGGTTCACTAACATTTTTTTATTGTTGGTAATGAAGGGGTCTGTACCACAAATTAAAATGTGTTCTGTAGCTACAACAATTAAAATCAGTGTGGTATCTATGCAACAATAGATGAACAATGGAACAGATTATTGAGATGCTAAATTCCATGCAGACAGAACCTACGTGTGTTCTGTTCATGACTATTTTATTGATTCTGTATCTTCACAGTGCCTGGAACATAGTAAACATTTGTAGAATAAACAAGCTAGCACAGTAAAGGCAATATATATAGTATTGGAACATAAATACACATGCTCATATAACATATGAGAAAAACAGAATCATAAATCAGTGAAAAACAAATATTTTATTCAAAAAATGTTAAGAAAATTGCCTTTTAAGGAAACAATATACTGTTTTAATCATCACCTCACAGAACACATGAACAGAACTTGACTTGATCTATAATTAAAGTGTAAAAAAAGGAATTAAAAAAAAACTAGAAGCAAACAAATGACTATAAATTTTATCTTTGGATTGGGGATTGGAAGCTCTTGGAGGGGAAGGGGACTTTCAGTGTTTCAAAAAAAAAAATCAGATATCACAAAGAAAAAAATATTTTCGCTATTAGCATTCAGTATCTGTGTATGGCCACATGCACATGCCAACACCGCTTTAGGAGCAGTCATTCACACGAGAATGGCGCCCCCTGGAGGTAAAAAAAAAAACGTGGTGTCTCTGCAGGACCACTACACTCTGCCAGTCATTTTGGCCTCATGGGAGATACCAGTTTAACTGGCAACAACTGAAGAGAGTTTATAGATCTCATTTATGGATCAGCACCATAGAGAGCCTAAGCTCAGCTCTCAGATAGCTTAGATCAGTGGTTCTTAAAGTGTGGTTCCCAGCCAGCAGCATCAGTATCACCTGACCCTCACCAGACCTACTGAATCATAAACTCTGGGGTGGAGCCCAGAGCCTGTGCTGGGGATGCTGATGCAAGCTGAAGTCTGAGTACCACTGGCTGAGATGAAACAAATCACCATCCGCTTACAACTGAATCCACAACCTCTTCTCAGTTCAACTCCATTTTCCTTACCACTATGAGCAGCAAATATCATTTTCACACCTAGTTGTCATATTGTCCTGTCCCAGGCCCATCAGCCCATCAGCTCTTGGAAAATCTGTTTATTAGCATATTCCTACCATGTTGGGGCCTCAGAAATTTTTCAGTCCAATGTGACCAAGATCTAGGATTCATAAGTCAAAGTTGAGGAGAACATCAATAGCACCTAAAGTCTTACATAGCAAGCAAGGATAGGCTCAAGTGGTCAAAATCTAAATTTGCACCAAGCATAAACGAGCACTAGAAACCTTCTAAGAAAAAAAGAAAATGCAATATATCACTTGATAGTATTAGAAATCCATAAAGAAATGATAAGTGATGAAAAATGATGCTATTTTCCATAAGAACGAAAGGAGGCGGGGAGGCAGGGATCATGCTGGGAAGACAGGTCGGAGATCTTTATGTGTATACTCTGCCCCAAAGATGCTCATTTATCGCCATTAATGCCTCATGAAAATACACATGATTAGTAAGAAAATCCCCAAATCTTCAAGAGGAAAGTGTCTATCATAAGCTGACAAGTCACAGCAGAGAAAATTAAAAGAGCTAAATTATGAACACGAAAGTGGTAAGCCTCTGTAGCAATGATAGACAGAAAAATAAAGCTATACAATTCAGTTATTTATTAAATTGTTCAAATATTAGAGGAAAACTCTCGGTGATGACAGAAGTATTAAATTAGCACAAAGATCTAGAAGGCAACTTGGCAAACTACATTAAGAACCTTAAAATGCTGAATCTTTCTGACTCCAGAAGTGCCTTCTCTAGCATTCCATTCTAAAGAAATAAACAGGAATTGGACAAATATGTATATCAAAAAATGTTTATCTTCATGCCATTTATAACACACCAATTGGAAATAATCCAATTGTCAAATTATAATAACATAAGAAAAAGTTCAGAAATTTCCTTGTGAAAAAGTAGGATACAATATGAATTCAAATATATAAATACATGTATATTTGACTACATCAGATATATATACTTGAGTTCAAATATATAAAATATAATAAGCATATGCACATACCAAACATTAACAGTATTCATGGCTGGATGGATATGGTTGGAGTATTCAGTATGGTTGGAGATTATCAGTAAATTTTTTCTCTTTCACTTTGCCAAATTTTCCAAACTTTCTGTAAAGAATAACATTTACCAGAAAAAAATTTTTAAAGGCTATTACATGAAAATTGCTTTTGGAATATTTTGGGGGAAATATTTGGGGCTATGTGATCTTTCTAAAAAAAAAACCACCAATGGCAATAAGTTTTAATGTGCCTTAATGACATAATTATTCCATTTAGTGTTAATTAAATCTTTCTAAAGTAGATCCATTTTTTTCCACTGACTAGCAATATGAAATCAGAGAGATGTTTATTTAGCAACACTTTTCCATTATATATAATTAAAATGTTCTGGCTGGTTTAGAAAAGAGGGCTATGTCAAGCACTCCTACAATAGTTTGCTATCCATCATAGCACCCTTCTATCTCATCATCTCACCAACCCTCCAGGATAATTTATGACTAGCAATGTTTGTCAGACTTCTCTCTTCTCCTGTCTTTCTTGGTGAATATACAATAGCAAAACGAATAAATGCAATATTATATTTTATTAACAATTAGGTAGCCTTCCTAGAAATCCTTTTAGGTTAAGATTTCAGAGTGTGGAAAAACTATAAACTCTATTCATCCATTTCAGAGTAGGAGTGGTAAAATAGATTTTGAAAACTTTCTTTGCAAATACCCTACAAAAAAAATTATTTTAGACATAATCTTAACTCAGGGCCAAAGATGGGCATGTTCTTCAAAGAATCACAACTTTGTGTTCAGAGGAAACTAGTCCGTTTCAGATAGTCTTCAGTTTCCTCCCAGACACTGGGGTCTCATCATTCAAATGCAACATTGATTGTAACAGACACGCGCCTTTCTCCTTGACAAGATGGCATGCGACTGATAGACCCTGTACAGGTTTAAGCACAGGCAAGTGGCTGGTGAGCCTGGCAGTAAGGATGGGGTACAGATGTTAAGAGTGCAGGGAAAGGATAGTCAGTAATCCAGGAGGCCTCTGCTGTATCAGCCTATGGAGCCTGCAAAACAGAGAAGCTGCTGAGCTCCAGATCCCCTCCTCTGGCCAGAGCTGGGATGAGGCACAGGGGAGTTGATCAACATGATAGGACACGGTGAACACATTAAATTTAACAAGGGCATATTTAACACATCTTCAACACCCAACTTACTTATACCAACGGATACTGAGTTCAGAGTATGACCATATCCTTCAAGCAAGCCCTCCCAGAGTCCCTACCTGTTGGTCCATGAGATTCGAGTAATCCTGTCATCACCATTCAACTTGAATGGAAAATTTGGGACTAACACTTGTAGCAGGTATTTATCCTTACAGCCATAGGTTCTAGTGTATAAATACATAAATTCATCTCCCTATTTTTGAGTATTGCTTGCTCCTCAAGTTGCCATTATCTGCTACTGAGCCACGTTCAGTGTCTCTTGGGGAATACTCAGTCTCCTGTCTCCGTCCTTCCCTTAGAGAAGCAACTTGAAATACTAGATAAGTCCATGATCCTGATCCTTCATGTGTTTAGGTGCCGTCTCCGTTATGTCCTGTTCCTCATGCATTTAAGTACCGTCTTCACCGCTATGGGCATTTGGGCATTCTCCGTACTTTAGGTCCACCCTCTGACAAACAGGAAGTGATAGTAATAGCTATTCCCCGCACAGGACTGTTTTGAATATTAAACGAGTTAAACTATGTTACATCATAGCATATCTCATGGCATTTACCATGTTAACTGTATCTGGCACATGGCAAATGCCATGGGAATGTTAGCCGCTGTTCTTACTGCTGAACTAACAGTCTGGGAGCCTCTATTTTACCAACACATTGGTCTACCTCATCCAGAGCCCCTCCTTGGACTTGAGGGGCCGTCCATTGCTGATATAAATCAATCTCTTTTTCGCTTAGCTGACCTTTGTTCTAGTCAGGACCACACACATCGTCCACCCACCAGGCCTCTCTAGCCCAACAGCCCACACTCAGCTCCTTCTGAATCTCTGAAAGTCACAGCAAATGTCAGACACTCTTGGCTCCCATGTCACTCAGGGTTTCAAGAGACATATGGTGGGATGGGGTTCATCTTATAGTCTCTCTGCCTAAAATGTCAAATTGCCATTTTCCATTTCTACTTGACTGAAGAATCACCACGTCACTGTGTAAAGTGAAGTGAAGAAGAGGACTTTTCCAGGTGGCTTTCTCTAGGCCAGGGGTCAGAAAACATGAAGGGCCGAATGGCAAATATTTCAGGTTTTGAGGGTCATACTGTCTGTGTTGCAAGTACCCCACTTTGTTGTAGCAGGAATGTAGCCATAGATGCTAGGGAAGCAAATGAGTATGGCTATCTGACAACAAAGGTTTACCGAAACAGTGAGCAGGCAGGATTTAACTTGCCAGACTCCAGTTTGCCAACCTCCTTTTTAGACCAGAAATGCCTGGAAAATGCAGACTATATCTAGGTCTTCTTAAACTTCTACAGAGAATTTACCGCCTTCCACTCATAGACAGTCAATGATGTTTGAGTGAAAATTAAATGAAAAAAAGAATAAATGAGTGTGTTCCCTACAACTGCCTAATAAATCTATTCCTGTCTTTTAAAATCAATCGTCCGTCTTTTAGAAGATCCAGTTGCATTTTTCAGAGTTTGGACCTGTAAGCAAAATCCTTTCTGAGCTTATACAAGTTATGTGTAGTCTGGGGCTTCTCTTCATCTTGGTTTCAAAGCCCCTTTCAGGGCTGAGCTAAAGGCATAACTAGAGAGTCCTGAGCCCTGATGCCAGCCCCCATAGAGGAAGCTTCTGGACCCTGGGAAATCACCAAGGGTCATAATAAAATGTTCTTTGTATGAAATCTTAAAAACTCTCTCAATAATTCTTAATAATATCAACAAATATTATAAGTGATGCCCTCCCTCATTATCTGAAAAGAATTTGGAAGCAAGTTATCATAGAATATAGTCTTTAGAATGATTGATTACTAAAAAATAACAAAATATTTAGCCACATAAGTAAATACGGTGGTTAGTTTGTACTGTATCAATAGTACATACCCAAGTGAGTTATTGGAAGTTGTAACATACTTAAAGAATTAACCTTTTTTTTTTTTTTGGTGGGGTGTGGGGTAGGTTAGGGGGAGAGTATGGGTTGCCTCTTGTTCTTGTTTAGTATCAAATATCTTTGGGAAGCTCCTTGGGAATTATCTACGATTTGTTTCCCATCATCACCATATGCAACAAGGGTACCAGAAATAATCTCCATTTTCAGATAAAAAACTTTATGTTCTGGATTAGGTGCACTGGCTATTAACTTATCCAACAATCACACAATGGCACTGCAGATAGATTTCAGTTTAGACTCTACTTTCGCCACATAGTTCTTAATCAGCTACAACTTCTTGTCAGAGGTGTTGGGAAGAATTAACATTTTCAATGATAATTATCAGAATACCACAATATGACAACCTGTGGTTGTTTACTGAATATGATGATTATCATGGATTCTTAAATAGAACATTTCTTGGAATTGTTTGGAATTCAGAGACCTAAAACATTCTTTCCAGGGTGATGGAAATGTCCTAAAATTTGACTGTGGTATTGATTGTACAACTCTACTACATACTAAAATTCACTGAATTGTACACTTAAAATAAATGAATTTTATGGTATGTAAAGTATATCCCGAGAAGCTATTTTAAAAAATAATAATACCAGAGGAATAAAAGAATGTTGCTGAAGCTTTTAAAAATCACTTTCATTACTAATTATCATTTGCTGATGAAACCAGGTATCATGTTAAACAGGGAATCTCACTTAATCAAAGAAGCTTCTTTGCTTCATTTCACTTTTTTTTCTTTACATCTCACTTAATCCTCACAGAAGTCCTGCAGATAGGGACTCCTAGCCCTACCTAACAGATAAACAGAAGAATGTGCTGGAGGTTTCCTAGATCTGAAGAGAAGGAGCCAGGAGACAAATCCAGATTTCTCTAACTGGACTCCAAATACTGTGCTGTACTCGACAGTTTCCTTAATTCTGGGCACCCCATTATACCTTATTTAAAATAGTGGATAATTAGTCCGAATCCTTGCCCAAATAGCATCTGAGTAAGCAGCCTTAAAAGAAATTCAGATATATCTGCAGTCTGGAATAACAGATCAGTAAGCTGAAGTTAAAAACAAAACAAAACAAAAAACCAGAGGTCATCTTTGTTCTTCACCCAAGGGCTCCATTCTGGGGTGTGCTGGGAGGGTGGGCATGTTGCTTCAAAGTCATCTTGAAAGGCTACACAATCAGGGCCTAATGGAGCTATAACCTCAGCCTATGAAAAAAAGATCCACGGTGCTGATCCTGTAGTTTGCTAAAATACGTGATTTCTCTGTTTAAAAAACCGCCAATCAGGGAAGGGAGCAAGATGGCAGAGGAGTAGGAGACTTGAATTTTGTCTGGTCTCAGGAATTCAGCTGGATAGGGATCAAACCATTCTGAACACCTACGAACTCAACGGGAAATCGAAGAAAAAAATAGCAACAACTCTCTGAACAGAAAAACGACCACTTTCTGGAAGGTAGGACGTGCAGAGAAGTGAAACCGAGGCGATATTTGGGAGGATAGATGGCGGGGGAGGGGGCCTCCGTCGGCCGCTTCTGGCAAGTGATAGAGCCGCGGAGCACAAAATCGGAACTTTGAGAAGTCGGCTCCGCTGAGGGACGTCGCTCCAGTGGCTAAGCGGGGGGTGGAACCCTCGCGGGACAGTGTGGTCTCAGGACCCTTGGGGTCACAGAAAGACCGGGGGTCTGAGTGCGGCAGAGCTCCCAGGTAGCAGAGCGGGGAAGCCAGCTGCAGAGACGGAGCCGAGGCGCGGGCTCTCAGCTCGGGGTTGCCATAAGCTGTGATCCGCGGCCCAGTCGGGCCACTGCTCCTCCAGCAGGGGCCCAACAAGCGGCAGATCCAGGGAGACTCCCCTCGCTCCCCTGGGAGGAGCGGTGCGGGAGTGCACAGCAGGGATCTGGTGGGTTTGGAAACTCCACACTGAGTTGGGTGCCTTAGATAGAAACGCTCGGTCACAGGCCGGGTGAGCACGGAGTGCGGCCGGAGACCAGGGAGACGGGAGTGACTGCTTTTCTCTGGGGGCGCACTGAGGAGCGGGGCCCCGAGTTCTCGGCTTCTCTGGGGCAGAGAATGGGAGGCTGCCATTTTCACTCTAGTCCTCCAAAGCTGTACGGAAAGCTTGCAGGGAACAAAAGCTCCCGAGAGCAAACCCGAGCAGATTGCTTAGCCTGGCCCAGCTGGGGCAAGGCAATTCCGCCTCCGGCAAAGACATTTGGGAACCATGGCAACAGGCCCCTACCCCAGAAGATCAGCACAAACAGCCAGCCAAGACCAAGTTTACCGATCAATGAGAACGGGAGAACTCCAACACTAGGGGAATACTGCACATAGAATTCCTGACTTTTTTACCATGATTCATTAGTCTTTCAAAGTTAATTTTTTTTAACTTTTTTAAAAATTTTTCTTTTTCCCTTTTTCAACCAACATCTTATCAATCTTTTTTTAAAAAAAAATTATTTTTCAGTTTTAGAGTCATATTCTATCCCTTCATAGTAGTTACCCTTATTTTTGGCATATATATATAAGTTGTTCTCTCTTTAAAATTTTGAGATACAGTTTCTTCTAACAGATCAAAATATACCCTAAATCTCTAGTGTATGGCTTTGTTTTAGTCTCCGGCCTAAAAACATTCTCTCCCCTTTTTCTTTCTTTCTTTCTTTTAATCCTCTTCTTTCTTTTTTCAAACACCTTCTATTCAATTCCTTTTTTAAAAATTTTTATAATTTTCATTTTGCAATCATATTCTATCCCTTCATCGTGCCAACCCTTATTTTGTATATATTTAAGTCTTTCATTCTTTAAAATTTTAGGAGGCACTTTCTTCTAACACACCAAAATACACCCAAAATCTAGTGTGTGGCACTGATCTATGCACCAGCCTGATCATATTTGATCATATTCTGTTTTTTTGTGTTTTGTTTTGTTCTGTTTTGTTTGTTTTTATCTTTTTCTTTTTCTTTTTTGTTTTTTTCTCTTTCTTTTTTCTTTCTTTCCCTTTCTTTTCCCCTGGTTTCAGATCTTTTCTGATTTGTATAGAGTATATTTGCTGGGGACGTTGTTAACCTGTTAGCATTTTGTTCTCTCATTCATCTATTCTCCTCTGGACAAAATGACAAGACGAAAAAAATCACCTCAGCAAAAACAACAAAAGATAGTACCGTCTGCCAGGGACCTACTCAATACGGACATTAGTATGATGTCGGACCTAAGAGTTCAGAATCATGATTTTAAAGATACTAGCTGGGCTTGAAAAAAGCTTGGAAGTTATTAGAGAAACGCTTCCTGGAGAAATAAAAGAACTAAAATCTAACCAAGTCGAAATCAAAAAGGCTATTAATGAGGTGCAATCAAAATGGGGGCACTAACTGCTAGGATAAATGAGGCAGAAGAGAGAATCAGTGATATAGAAGACCAAATAATGGAAAATAAAGAGGCTGAGAAAAAGAGAGACAAACAACTACTGGATCACGAGGGCAGAATTCGAGAGATAAGTGATACGATAAGACGAAACAACATTAGAATAATTGGGATCTCAGAAGAAGAAGAAAGAGAGGGGCAGAAGGTATATTGGAGCAAATTATAGCAGAGAACTTCCCTAATGTGGGGAAGGAAACAGGCATCAAAATCCAGGAGGCACAGAGAACTCCTCTCAAAATCAATAAAAATAGGTCAACACCCCGACATCTAATAGTAAAACTTAGGAGTCTCAGAGACAAAGAGAAAATCCTGAAAGCAGCTCCGGAGAAGAGATATGTAACCTAAAATGGTGGAAATATTAGATTGGCAACAGACCTATCCACAGAGACCTGGCAGGCCAGAAAGGACTGGCATGATATCTTCAGAGCATTAAATGAGAAAAATATGCAGCCAAGAATACTATATCCAGCTAGGCTGTCATTGAAAAATAGAAGGAGAGATAAAAAGCTTCCAGGACAAACATAAACTAAAGGAATTTGCAAACACGAAACCAGCCCTCCAAGAAATATTGAAAGGGGTCCTCTAGGCAAAGAAAGAGCATAAAAGCAGCATAGACCAGAAAGGAACACAGACAATATACAGTAACAGTCACCTTACAGGCAATACAATGGCACTAAATTCATATCTTTCAATAGTTACCCTGAATGTAAATGGGCTAAATGACCCAATCAAAAGACACAGGCTATCAGATTGGATTAAAAAACAAGACCCATCAATATGCTGTCTGCAAGAGACTCATTTTAGACAAAGACACCCCCCCATTGAAAGTGAGGGGGTGGAAAACAATTTACCATGCTAATGGACACCAAAAGAAAGCTGGGGTGGCAATCCTTATATCAGACAAATTAGATTTTAAACCAAAGACTGTAATAATAAGAGATGAGGAAGGACACTATATCCTACTTAAAGGGTCTATCCAACAAGAAGATCTAACAATTGTAAATATCTATGCCCCTAACATGGGAGCAGCCAATTATATAAGGCAATTAATAACAAAAGCAAAGAAACACACATCGACAACAATACAATAGTGGGGGACTTTAACACCCCCCTGAGTGAAATGGACAGATCATCTAACCAAAAGATCAACAAGGAAATAAAGACTTTAAACGACACACTGGACCAAATGGTCTTCACAGACATATTCAGAACATTCCATCCCAAAGCAACGGAATACACATTCTTCTCTAGTGCCCATGGAACATTCTCAAGAATAGATCACATTCTGGGTCACAAATCAGATAAAGGGCTAGTATCCAAAATCTATAAAGAACTTATCAAACTCAACACCCAAAGAACAAATAATCCAATCAAGAAATGGGCAGAAGACATGAACAGACATTTTTCCAAAGAAGACATCCAAATGGCCAACAGACACATGAAAAAAGTGCTCAACATCGCTCGGCATCAGGGAAATCCAAATCAAAACCTCAATGAGATACCACCTCACACCAGTCAGAATGGCTACAATTAACAAGTCAGGAAACGACAGATGTTGGCGGGGATGCGGAAAAAGGGGAACCCTCCTACGCTGTTGGTGGGAATGCAAGCTGGTGCAGCCACTCTGGAAAACAGTATGGAGGTTCCTCAAAAAGTTGAAAATAGAGCTACCATATGATCCAGCAATTGCACTACTGGGTATTTACCACAAAGATACAAATGTAGGGATCCAAAGGGGTATGTGCACCCCCCAATGTTTATAGCAGCAATGTCCACAATAGCCAAACTGTGGAAGGAGCCAAGATGTCCATGGACAGATGAATGGATAAAGAAGAAGTGGTATATATACACAATGGAATATTATGCAGCCATCAAAAGGAATGAGATCTTGCCATTTGCAGTGACGTGGATGGAACTGGAAGGTGTTATGCTGAGTAAAATAAGTCCATCAGAGAAAGACATGTATCATATGACCTCACTGATATGAGGAATTCTTAATCTCTGGAAACAAACTGAGGGTTGCTGGAGTGGTGGGGGTGGGAGGGATGGGGTGGTTGGGTGATAGACATTGGGGAGGGTATGTGCTACGGTGAGTGCTGTGAACTGTGCAAGACTGTTGAATCACAGATCTGTACCTCTGAAACAAATAATGCAATATATGTTAAGAAAAAAGAAGAAGAAGATAGCAGGAGGGGAAGAATGAAGGGGGGTAAATTGGAGGGGGAGACGAACCATGAGAGACAATGGACTCTGAAAAACAAACTGGGGGTTCTAGAAGGGAGGGGGGTGGGGGGATGGGTTAGCCTGGTGATGGGTATTAAAGAGGGCACGTTCTGCATAGAGCACTGGGTGTTATGCACAAACAATGAATCATGGAACACTACATCAAAAACTAATGATGTAATGTATGGTGATTAACATAACAATAAAAAATTTAAAGGAAAAATAAATAAATAAATAAATGAATGAATGAATAAATAAATAAATAAAAACAGCCAATCGGTGACACCATTGTGGGTTTTGCTGAGGCTTGAGACTCTTCTCTATGAACTTGCAGGCACAGGAATGCAACAAAGTCTCTTTTGGCCTCTGACCTCTGGCTATTCATATTTGCTTTTCCTTCTTTTTGGAGCAGTGTTCCTAACCTTTTTAATCAAGCTGTACATCTTCAGTTCGCTGCTTCAAATGTAACACCTTTGGGAAGACTGACTTGACTTACATGCCATTCCCATGTGGTTAGGGAGACACACATACTCTGAGAGCCTGCAGTTCACTGCTCACAGCACTTGGTGTCCACTATTGTAGATGCGTGCTTGATGCCCACAAGATGCATCTGCCACTGAATCCCCAAAAGATAGTACAGCAAGGGGGAATAGTGGATGCTCAGTAAATAATCATTCAGTGAACAAAATAAATAGCCTAAACGTACTTGGTGCTGGAGATTTCAAGTTTTTGTTTCATTTCATTCTTTTTTTTTTCCTTTTTTTAATTTACAGACTACAGTTCCTATCTATAAATTGTTTAATATGTGAGGATAAATATATGTGAATAATGATATATCACGTGGTAAGCAAGCATATGTATATGTTATCGACCGAGGTATATACAAGATACAGTGGGGATATAATCTTGATTTCTCTCTATATTCACTTTTATTAAAATAAATAGTGAAGATTCATAATATGAACCAAATGTGTAGTAGGAAAGATTTAGTGAGATAGAAACCCTTAAGACTATTTATTTCCTTTTAGATATCATATACTACTACCAATGTGGTGACTGCATTTCACAATCACAAGAATGAAGATTTTGTGTAGGTGTAATGAGCGGAAGGAGTCAATAAAGCCCCAAAACAATTTTTTTTTAATTATGCATTTTCTAAAACTCATGCTTGTAAAAAGTAAACTATGAATTTTCTCCCCACCCCAACCCACCCTTGGGTGATCAGATGTTGTATTAGGAGGGGAATAAACTTTCTAATAGTTACTTGGAAGTTATCATTATGGAATTTATCAAATCTTTGTTAAAGCTTCTCTTTTCCAGGTCAGGCTTGTCCCCACTTGTTTGTCTCCCATAATATAGAGATGACATGATGACACTAAAAATTTGCTGAGGTTATGCCAGCCAAACATTCTTTCCTTTTGATCCAAATACATCACTCCAGGATCCTAGAGGTGAGTTTCTGCAGGACTGAGCGAAGGGAGGGTGAACAGGGAGATAGACTGGAACAGAACTGAAATTTCTCCAGCATCTGCTATCTGCCTGGCATGGGACCAGGAGCATGACACATATAGTAATGCTTCCACTTTACAACAACCCAGTGAAGTTTATGCAGAAGGATGCTGAAACCCAGGCAAAGTACCGACAATTAATAGCTGGTGGATCTAATATTTTACCCAAGACTATAAAACTCCAGAGACTTTTTCCTCTGCACACACACACTCCACAGATATCTGTTCCCCATGAAATCTGCCCACAGGAATAAAAAGAAGCAGATAAAATTCCTTAATATAATTTTTCTATTTTTTGGGAAAGTTACAGTAAAATGGTGTTTTAAAAGCATACACTAATAAAATAATATAAAATGTCTATATTAATAAAACATGATTAAATATATAATTTTATATACCAAATAAATATATAAAATATATTGCTTTATATTAATAAAATAATATAAAATACACATAGAAACAAAATAAAATAGATTTTTTCAAAATCATCTAGGTTTTACATCAATACTTACAGCAAAAAAAAAAAACCCCAGCCAATTGGCTTTATTAATTTTTCTAAATGATCAGTTTACATTTGAAGCAAATTGATTCTCATAACCATAGTGCAATATAATTGGTGTAACATATTTATCGAGCATCTTAACTTAGAGCAAGTGCCTGTTGAGCGTACGCATAATAGCTTTCTAGAGGAGGAATTTCAATGTCAGCCAAAGAAATAATCACTTACAAAGGAAAAAAAATAGATTGGGCGATTCGGCCTAAGCACCTTCAGGGTTTCCATGACAACTACAATTAGTACCATTTAGCAAGAAAACAATGGATTTGGAGGCTCAGAATAGTAGTAAATCCGTGTCTTCTAATTTATTTCTATTATTAGAAATACAAAGAGATAATGGAATATGGTACTGTGAGTGATCCGGCACATACTTTTCAGAATTTCTGATGTGACGAGAGGATCACATCATTAGCATAAACAATATTGATTGTGTGGGCTGTGGAGGGACTAAGATAAATGTCCTCTAGAAATCCCATCAGAACACTCACCACCATCCCAAATCAATTACCCTCTATAAGATAAATAAGAACTGACAAGTTCTTTGTTCCAAAATGACCAAAAGACAAAAGGGATTCCCCTGCTCTACCTCCATTTTTGGCTGGGTAGATCACTCCAAATTACAGAGGTTAACTAAATAAGCTGGAGCTGTCAGCATTTCATTAGTCCCATAAAAACTTTCTGATCACCGTTTTTTCTTGACTTTCCTTTTGAGAATGTGAAAATATGGTCACATCAATTCTCAGGCATATAGACTTGGCTGTGATTACTGCCTGCCTTTGGCTGAGTCAGCAGAGTCAGGCTGGGAAGTAATGGGGCATGGCTGCTTCAGCCTTTCCTGTCCAGCACGTGTTTTGTTGCAATGCCCTCCACAGCTGGCAAATTTTGTACATCAGCCTGCTTTATTTACTTGGTATTACTATTTGAGGTTTCTAGCAAGTTACAAGGTAATTTGGTCTAAAAATATTCCCCAATATTCCCTTGCAAAAAAAAGAAAAAATAGAAAAAAAAAGAAATTATTTCTCGTATACACAGAGCAGGGGAGACATAAACATTTATAAACAATTTTGGTAATAACAATAGTTACCTTGTATTGATTATCCGAGAGTATGTTGCAAGGATTCTTTCATTTAATCCTCACAACTCTCTGAGGAATGTATTCTTATTATCTTCATGTACAGCTCAAGAAACCTACCCCCAGAGAAGTAACAGCCCCAAATTACACAGCTAGCTAGTAGCCATGTACCAAATAAATGTGAGAGTTCGAATCCTAGCAGCCTAGCCCAGGGCTGGTTCAGTAATAATGCTAGTCCAATTGCTGCGGTCTGAAACCGCTAGGAATTCTCCATTACAAGTAGATATTGTTCATTGGAAGTATTTACACAAACTAATGTGTCTGCAGCCTGTCTACCTGGCATTTCTTTTTGAAGAGCTACTTGTCCCGAGAGGCAGAACAATGCAATGAAAAGAATGGAGCCACAGGGACGCAGGTTTAAATCCCAGCTCTGCAACTCACCTTCTAGATGACCTTGGGCAAGCTTCTGGGCTTTTCTGGATCCCAGCATCCCCAACTGTAATATGCATCCTGGAGAGCTTTGGGGAATCCTAACAATGGCATATGTTAAATGCTTTACAGGTGACAGGCACTCTGAAAATAGAGTCAATAATTATCTTGAGCCTCTTAAGGACCCATCTCCTTCAGATCTATCTCTGATCCCAATTCTACCAGTTGCCCCAACAAGCAAAGGTTTTTCTAGCACAATCCAAGAGGATTGTCTGTATGTTCTGAAACCTGAGGGTGGAATAGATGAAGGGGTTTCCTTTCATTTCTAAATGAGGAAATTCTTATCCAGATACCTTTACATACAGTGTTATTAGGAAGGTACCTAATCACAGGGGCCTGTCATTTTAAAATGAGGCAATTTTAGAGGCATGAAAAACTCAACTTATGTGAAACAAGATGGTTTCAGAAAAAAATTAAATAGTCTGCTAATTTAAAATTAAATGTCTGAGTTGTGACCACTGGGTTGTGCTGGGTGTGGGATGCACAAGCACAACTAAAGGAGCTAAATGGGACTACTGGCAGCATTTGCTCAACTCTAAGGAAACAGGAGGGCTCTTTTGATCCTAATATATTCAAATAGATCCTGAAGAGGCCCTGGAAACAGCAGAGTGTTCTGCAATATTTAAAGGATGCTGCTGAGATTCACAGTCCTAAAATTAGACCTGCAGGCTGTTTCCTGCACTTCAGGCCAAGTTTCCTTTCCATGCCCAGGATTATCTTTCTAGAAATTAAGGTTCTGGTTCATTTAACCATCTACTCTGTTTACAATATAAATAGGCCCACAAGAAGCCTGGGCTCTCCTTCCTTGTTCACAGACTTACCTAGCAGGACTACACCTGAGTTCTGGCTGACAGGGAAACCAGCTGGGCCCGGGACACTGTCTTGTGACTCAAGGACTGGACGAGGGGAAGGAGGACCCTGTGTGCCTTGCTACTCCACTTGCATGGCAAGCATCTCAAAAATGGGAGATTAGGTTTAGGATCTTCCCCATTTCTGAGTTTTAAAGTTTCAGGACCTTGAAACAGAGTAATGTCTCCAAGCCCACTGTACTCATTTAGAAACTACATCTTTATTTATTTATTTATTTATTTTAAAGATTTTATTTATTTGACAGGGAGAGACACAGTGAGAGAGGGAACACAAGCAGAGGGAGTGGGAGAGGGAGAAGCAGGCTTCCCGCGGAGCAGGGAGCCCGATGCGGGGCTCGATCCCAGGACTCTGGGATCATGACCTGAGCCGAAGGCAGACGCTTAACGACTGAGCCACCCAGGCGCCCTACATCTTTATTTTTAAAAAAGTATCAAAATAACAACTTTGACTTTTGATGTTCAATTATATCAGTAACCTTGGAGGTGAGGGAAGTAATATAAAATGCATGTAGCAAATGGCATTAAAAACATTTACATACGCGCGCACGCACACACACACACACATGCATGCATCTATATACGCAGTTGCCCCCCCGTGAATGGCCTTCATGAAATCATCACTGGCACCATTAGCCAAACCTCCTTAGGGACTTTGAGGCAATACTCTGCATTATCACATGTCATCTAGTCAAAACCCAGCTGGTTGTCAATGAAGAATATTTCCCCCCTAGGCAAAGTCTAACTTTGTGTGATCCAGACCTCTATGAGACATCTGTTTCTGTCAGCAAAGAACTACAGTGATTTCTGTCTAGAGAGAGGCTTGTATAGACCAGTACTGCAACCTAAGCATTTTCCTTACAACTTCTTAACCTGAATAGAGCTCCATCATTTATAGATACAGTTTTTCTCTCTCAATTTTAAAATCAATTATTGTGAATAATTTTAGTCACTGTTTATTTAATCATGCTCCAGTAGTAATGATATAATATTTGTGGAAGTAGCCAATGAAAACTTCCATCTCTTCTACCCGACATTAATTGAAACTACCCTGCATGATTGAAAATTAGAGTCTAGGAAACTGAAAGAAAAAGAAAACAAAACCAAACCCTGGCATGGGCATGAGGAAGACTATGGAAATCTACCCCCCAGGGAAGCCAGCATTGTCCTTTATCATTGCTAGGAGATGTACTGATTAGGGAATATATTTATTTTATTTACAATAATAAATATAACCTGGAAGTATGTTTTCAGATTAAATGGTCCCTGCCCTGAACAAGGAATTATTTAATCATGCTAAAGTAGTAACATATATTATATATATGGATATCTCACATATATATATATGAGATATCCAGACATATATAATATATATGAGATATCCAGACATATATAATAGCCAGAAAAAGGGACAAGTGTGTGCTGACATTTTGAAAACCTCTTCATTTTAGCTCTTGCATTCTCTGTTGGCAGCATTATAATTCCTGTGGTAGCAACTATGACAGCCAAACAAAGGATTAAGACTGTTTGTGGAAAAGCAGAAGCAGTTGAATTCATAAGCAAGGGAAATTCAATATACTTGTAAATGCCTCTCACAATAGAAAACAAGGGGGATAAAACTCTGAGAAACAGAACTATTTATTTCTCTAAGATTATTTGAATTCTAAAAGTAGTGAAGCCTTTTTATTTGCTGCTTGCAAGATGCCATCTTGGATTTTCACCATATACAGAACAATTCTTTGTGATGTTCATTTTAAATGTATTATAAAATATTATTAAAATAAATTGAAAATAAAGTTTTAAAGATGGCAAAACATTACACTCTCCTATCACATTATTTTTATTTTTGTTTGCTCTTTCCCAGTTTTTTATGTTTGATGCTAATTCTTCATATAGATACAAACATAGAACAGGTGAATTCTTCAAACAATGTTATCTAAAAGATCTTTATTTTGTTCAGATTTCTAAGGAGATTTTGCAAATATTGTGAGTAGCTGCATATTATGTAAAATTAATGTGATTGTCATTCTTAATTATTATTTAGTATTGGATGTTTAATTTCTTTCCATTTTCTTATTATTATATATAATACCACAATAAATATCTTCAAACAGTTTTTTCTTCTGTTGAATTACTTTCTTCAGATATATTTCCAAGGAAGTGAGGTTGATGGATCAAATGGCATAATATTTTTGTGCTCAACTTATAGAGACATATTACTTTCTTTTTTTTAATCTTTCTTCTCAAAACTTTCTTTTTTTTTAATTTTATTATGTGAGGAATTCTTAATCTCAGAAGACATATTACTTTCTTAAAAGGTCGTTCCAATTTACCTTGTCATCAGCCACATGTGTGTGTAAAGTGCTCATTTCTAAATTTGTGTGTGTGAGATAACCATTTCTAAATTTTTCTGGTAGTTTGGAGCGCATACGGCCAAAGTGGAGGAAGAAGAGTAGGGAAGAAGGGAGGTATATGAAAGAATAATAATGAGTGTTCAAGAGATGATGGTTGAATGAACGAATAGATAATTGAACTATTCAAATGTTCAACTCCTTACTTGGAAGAAAAGGTAGTCTAGAATAAAGCATTTGTCTAGCACAGTGAGTGGTTACATTTTCTTCCAAAGATTGGCTCAATAATAGAGCAACGCTGGCTTCCTATTAGCTTTAAAGTAGAAATAAGATGCTCTTTTCAATATGATTTTTTATTATAATTGACCATAAACTGCCTTAATACCACTATCATAGGACAATACACTTTACCATCATTTCCAATCTTTAACTAAATCCATTTCTAAGGCAATTACCTGTCTACTATTGATTGGCCATCTGTTTCCCCAGTAATTACATGAGCATATCACTTAGCAACAGGATGCACTTTTCTTCCATATTTCCATAGAACAACATGGTTATGGCTTTAAAGCAAGAAAATACTGAAGTCTTCTGTTATTGCAAATAAATGTATAGTCACATGCTCTGTGCACATCTGTGTGAACGGATGTGGCTGTGTGCTCCTTTTATCCCTCATTGCTGTAGTTAACAAGGGAAAAAAGATATTTGCCTGGATATCTCATAATTACCAACAACAGCCACTACAAAACTATTGGAGACTTATTTATCAGACAGTGCAATTTGCCAAAACTTTACATACATTACTTCACTTAATCCTTAGAACGATCTGATAAGCTAGGTGTTTTTATACCTAACCAAGTGGTTTTATCCTATTTACAGATAAAGAAATTGAGGCTAAGAGAAATTAATTTCCCTAAGGTCACAGAGTAAGTGACAGAACTGGAATTCTAAACCAGAATTAACCACTCAAAAGCCCATGTTCTTAACTACTGTGTCCTTCGAGCTGATCACAAAATTAGTTCATTTACCACTTGGGCATCTTGGTGCTTTCAGACCAATTTCATATAGATTAACAATGAAGGGAGATTAAAGAGTACCTCTGGCTCCCTCTTTAGACTCATCCAGATGTTTCTTTGTTCTCTTGCCAGCACCTGGATCCGTGCTTGCAGTTCAGTTTAGGGCCTGTGGACACTGCTTTGGGTACCGAGAAACCCGCAGATCCTAGCACAGATAGCAAATGTCCTTGTCCAGGGAGTTTTATCCACAGTAAAGTAAGTAACCTTAGCAAAATAACGAGTTATTAAGTTCCTGTACATAAACTGGCATTTTCACTTGCCTGTTTCATGCTACCCTGCATCACTTGGGTGACCAATAAGCATTTCAAACTCAAAAGATCCCAAACTAACTCGCTTCCTTTTCTTTCTGACCTTCTCCATACCCCCGAACTGTCCCTGGTCCAAGGTCCCCTGCTTCTGTGGATGGCACTACCAGAGGTGGGTTTGCTCAACAGAGGCTAGTGAATACAATTCATCTATGATTCCTCTTTCTCATCCACTCACAGTTCCAATTCCATTACCAAGCCAGTTTACCACTCCCGTCCTTCCACTTACCTCCATCCCCCGACTACCAATACATGTTTTTTTATATTATTTTATTTTACTTTTTTGCAGTGTTATATTAGTTTCAGATGTACAATACAGTGATTCAGCAATTCCATACATTAACCAGAGCTCATCACAAGTGCCCTCCTTAATCCTCATTACCTATTTAACTCATCCCCCCCACCTCTCTCCCCTCTGGTAACCATCAGTTTGTTCTCTATAATTAACCAATATGTCTTGCTGTTGTTATTACAAAAGCCCCCAAACTGATACGTACCCACTTTTGGCCGAGGCTATCCAGTCATTTCACTGCAACTGGAGGTATCTTTCTAAAACGCATGTCTGGTCTTTTTACTCCCCTGATAAATAGCATATGGAACGCTACATCAAAAACTAATGATGTACTGTATGGCGACTAACATAACATAATAAAAAAAAAGAAAAAATAACATATGATTCTACATTTTCCTTAGAATGAACTTTGAATTTCTCTCTCAGGTTCACATAGCCCTTCATAGCTGATTTCTGTGTCATTCTCCAGCCTCACCTCTAGAGATGAATGATTCCCCTCCATTCCAGCCACACCAACTCACTTCTTGGTCTTGAATATATCCTCTTACTTCCAGGCCATTGCACTGACTGTTCTTCAAGCCTCCTTTGTCCAACAACCAATTCTTTCTAGGTCCAACTCATTCCTATCCATTCCAACATTCAATGCTGAAATTACTTCCTCCAGAAAGCTTTCCTGAACACTCTGAGCCGGAATAAATGCCCCTCCCAGTAGCCCCATAAGAGCTTAGAATTCCCCACTGTTGCATCTGTTACACAATTTTGCAGTGATTTACTTACTTGTCACATTCTCACCATCACTGTAGTGAAAAGCAGCCTATTTTGGTCATAATCCATTTCTTGGATAATTGACTAATTGGCTAAGTAAATAGTAATGATAAGAAATCAGGGGCTGGAAGCTAGTATACCTAGATGTGAACATTTTTTTCTTGCATGAAATTTTTGGTTTCCTTTCTTCATCTTGACTAGATCATATGGGCAAGAACTTGCAAGTAGTTCTTTGATCAGGCAATGAGGAGAGGTATTAATAGAAAGTGTGGGTAGGGTCTAAGAAGGAAAAACATTAATGACTTCTACCAATACACACCCAAAATACATGTTTTATCAGCCCTCAATTTCCAACTGGTTAAGAAAAAGATTATGAATGATAGATAGGCAAAGCTGCTGATACAAATTCCTAACCAGAAATTCTTGACTCCTGTGTATAATGATGGGTTAGTGATGGGTGGCTGTGCTGTGAAAGAGCTCTCTCACCAGCTGTTTGGATTTAGGCAATTCATTCCAACCAGGAATTTAGGTCTCAGTCTCCTCATCTATAAAATGGGTGATTGTACTATCCTATCTCAAATTGGTCTCCATGAGGTCTGCCATTGCTGGTTTCTTTAAAACTTCTCCTTAAGTACCTTGAACTTTCACAGCCTATTGTTTTCATAACTGCTCTTCTCCTTTACCTGGAATACCCATTTTTAGACTCCTTCTTAGAAGGTAGCTCCTAGTCTGTCCAAGGACTCAAGTATCATGTACTCCAGAAAACCTCCCATGGTTTCTCTAGCTGAGATCAAGTGCCAGTTTCCTCAGCTCCATTTGTCATGGAGCATTGGCAACATTGTCATGCTGCTCTATATTCTTGGTTTACTTCCATGAGTCTCTGAGTCAGCTGCAAGTTTAATGTCAATAGTAAAAATAACGATGAGCATTCATGAGTGCTTACTATCTGCCAAACCCTTTCGATGCACTTTAATCATCACTCTAGGCCTATTAATCCCTACTTTATACATGAGCAAATCGAGGTTTAGAGATGTTAACTTCTAAGTAAGTGACAAAAACTGGGTTTCAAACACCATCTATTCAATTTTAGAGTCCAAATTCTGAACCATTATGCAATATTATCTCTTCTTGAGAGAAAACTCTGTCCTATGTATCTGTGTACTTTCGATACATGCCTAGCACACAGCAGGAATTAAGTAAATGTTAGGGAATTGGGCAAGCAGTTGAATGAATGAACAAGTGAATTAATGAATATGGCAAAGAAGCAATAATAAAGTAGTGAAAAGAATAACAATAATATTGGTTGGATATTGAATAATGGGATAATATCAAATGTGGAGGTAATAAAACTTGAGAAACTTATATACATACTATTGCCATGGTTTCTGGTCTATAATTCTTACCTACTTGCTGAAAAGGTGACTAAAAGTTTACTACATTTTTATAACAGAACTTCCAAGACCTCTCTCCTTCTAACTGAGGTAAAGTGTTTGACATAGTACCCAACATACAGTTTTTGCTAATCAAATGTTAATTTTCCTGAGCAAATGCCTCAAACGATCTTTCCTATAGTATGCTAAGTATCAACCAAAGGGGCACACACCACGTATACATTTTCTAAGGCCTCAGCAAAATTCTTACTTTGGTTACATCTCTAAGATGTTGGCTCAAAAGATAATCCATCACAGAGAGATGACTAGCATAGCCCTTGTCTTCAGGCAGAAGACAGACAAACTTAAGTTAAAGAAGTGTGCTTTGCTTTTTATTTATTCCAATCCCTAAGTTTTTCCACAGCAGGAAAAGAAAGAAACAGAACAGGAAGAGGAGAAAGAGGAAGAAAAGAAGGAAGAGAAAAAAGATAAGGAGAAAGAAGTGAAGAAAAAGCAAGAAGAGAAACAGCAAGAGGAGGAAACAGAGCAAGATAAACAGGAGAAAGAAGAATTGAAGGAAGAGAAGGAGGGAGAAGAGGAAGGTAAGAAGGAAGAGCAGGAGCAGGTGAAAGAGAAGGCAAGTCTCTCCCCAGATGATACCTTCCTTTACTTTAGAAGTCCTATGGACTGTGAGAGAAGCTCTAGTCTAAATGCAGGAGGACAGGGAACTTGGCCTCTTGTTGCCTCAGGGACCCCAAGAGCCTTACTTTTGCGAAGATAAAACAAGGGAATTGAACTAAAAATTTCAAGATTTTTTCCAGGTCTAAAATATTAGTAAGTCTACAGAAAGCCCTGTTTTCAATTCTCTTAAATTCTGACTGAAGAATGTATATTATAGATAATTTCAGTGTTTTTCAGGTAACATGAGAAAAATCCATCGGTAGAATCACATTGTGATGGTTAATTTTAAGTGTCAACTTGACTGGACTACAGGGTGACCAGATATTTGGTGTATATCTGTGAGGACAATAGTATCATCTGAATAAGTAGACTGAATAAGAAAGATTGCCTTCCTTAATGTTGGGGCCCTCACCCAGTTATCTGAAGGCTTGAATAGAACAAAAGTGCTGACCTCCCCTGAGTAAGAGGGCACTCCTCGTGTGTGACTGTTGAGCTGAGATACTAGTGTTTACCTGCCTTTGGACTCAAACTAAAATGTAGGTTTTTCTTGGGTCTCAAGCATGCTGGCTTTTGGACTGCAACTTATCCTATCAGCTCTCTTGCTTCTCAGGCCTTTGGACTCGAACTGGAATTATATCATCGGCTCCCCTGGGTCTCCAGATTAGTTATTATAATCTTGGGACTTCTCAGCCTCCATAAGGACATAAGCCAATTCCTTTTAATAAACCTCTGTCTCTGTCTCTCCCTCTCTCGCTCTCTCTCTATATATCTATTATATATTTTATACATATTAGTTCTTATATATTATTTCATATATATTAGTTCTAATATATTAATAGATCTAATATACATCTAAAATATATATTTTATATATATTAGTTCTTATATATTATTTCATATATATATGTTAATTCTAATATAAGTTTTACTAGTTCTGTTCCTCTGAAGAAACCTAACTGAACACAGATCATTTACAAGAGATGAATAAGCAACGTTTGATAATTTTCCTCCTTTTCTGGAACTCTTAAGACCTTCTCAGCTAATTTTGTGGAGCTGACAATCTCCACAAGAACTAGGATTCAATTTCTAGCAAGCTTTCTAGATCATGGAGCACCCAATGAGCCACCTCAGAAATCACAGATAACCACAGTTCCTCTAGTACTTAAGTTAGGATTTCCTGAAACTCTAGGGCTCTAAGCCACTAAAGCCTGTTCTATGGCTCTTTAACACCATGGAGCAGTTTCCAAAACGCTGAACGTCCAATCTGCCATGTATCTCTCTCTCTTAATAGGCTATTCAGCAGATACTCATCCTTCTTATAAAATAAATGCTGAACTGGTCAATTTAACTTTTTTTTTCAGATAAATGCAGTGCAAATCATTAATCTTAGTGGAAATATTTGGGGGAATTCTTTGAGTAGTTTAATACTTGATTATTTTACCCTTTCTGACTTTCAGCATATCCTTAGAAAGAGAATGAAATTTTATTATCTAGAATTCTTTATTCCAAACACATTAAAGACTTTCTATTATAGGAACTGTCAGGGAGAAAGTAACGTATAACATCTGTAAGCCATAAAAAAGAGAAAGAATTTTTCTTTAAATTGTGATACTCTGATTCCCAAGTACTTTTCAAAGATTTGTGAAAGACCTTGAATTTAACAAAAATATAGCAGAAGAATTATTTCTGATTACATGCTTCTCTTGCTTTTTAATAGGGTTTAAATTTGATCACTGATCTAAAATATTCATTTTGTAAATTATTTCACAAAAAAATAAGAAGATTAAGTAGTTGACACTTTTAACCATGGTCTTTAGAGACAGCCAAATGATATTTAAGCCTGTTCTTCATTGTCTTTTGTTCTAAATAATCTCTATTAGGATGATTATTGCTAATATTTGAATTAACCAAAGAAGCAATTAATTCTATTCATATTAAATTAGAATAAATTAAATCTGTAAGAAATTTTCATTTAAAAATTTTACATAACAATTACATGATGTTTCTTTCACTAAGAAAAGTATTTTCGGTGGATTTAAGTGTAATTTTTAAAATAAGCTACATTCCCAATTAACTTTTCATCTATTTTATTTGTCTTGGGGAGATTTAATTTTTGATATGTAATAACTGAGACAGTGAAATATGTCCCAGGATTTATCACTTCTTAAGAAAAAATGGCAAATGCAACAATCCCAAGATTTCTGGTCCGGGTTTAAGGGTAATGAAGATACTAGAACTAAGTAGAACACAGAATTTCCACTTCTCAATAATCTTCCCTTCATGTTGCTGAACAGTTTAGGGATAGAACATACTACCCAAAGTCTTTACCTCACACATGATTAGGATTAGAATTCAATAAGTAGTCACTGAGAAAGTAGTGCTACATTGGTACTCTGAACAACATAAAAATAGAGATTGTGAGTGAACTAAGAAATAGCCTTTTCAAGGGAGGGAAAATGTGCAAATAAAAAACAGAAGTCAATAGTGAGAAAGACTGCAGAATTATGGCTGACTATATAATTAGAGACTGACATTTCCATAGAAAGTAGTGATCAGGACATATAGGGTCTCCATGAATCTGAGAAGTCCAAGTTCGGTCATACTTAGAGCTTGAGTATCTCCTGTAGGTCTAGTGCCAATGCATGTCTGCTATTGGACCTACTACTAGAAAAACCAATACTTTTACCTTGAAGGTCATTAACACAGAAAATGGAAATTTCCTTATAAATCAGCTTATCCAACTTTCAATCTCTTTTGATTTACTGACCATGAGCCAAATAAATAAGAATCACTTATTATAGAATGGCTTCCAATTCAGATTCATGCATAGAATTTTAAGGTCCTGTGGCAATATACACAGAGCCGAGTCACAACCCAAACCCTATATTTTGAGGATGTGATCAATGTGCCACTTATACAAACAAAATCATTAATCAAACAACAGATTAAGTAACACTATATACATAGCATTATATATGATAACAAACATAAGCCACAGTCCCTTAAGGACATTATGAATTTGATATCAAGAAAAGAAGCAATTAGCGTCATACAACTAATCATAGCAGGAGTTAAAGGGGCAAGATCAGGTTGAGTTTAAGATTCCTTGTAGCTTTTTTCCATTAGCACATAAATGTAGACTGCCTTATCAGGTGAGACATTTATCAAAGTAAGCCTTCCAATCATTATTCATTGTGTGTGTGTGTGTGGGTGTGTGGAAAAGGCCAGATTTTGTGAAGAATGCTAGTGAGTCATGTGAGTTGAATATTAAGTCACTGGAAACCCAATCAACAGTATTTAGTGTATACTTATTATGTGTGAGACACTGAGCTTGCTATTTTAATGGCCATCTTTATGCTCTACATTGACCATAGTGAGGGAACAAGTCATGGGAATTCTGCTTTAGTCATGAAAATCCTGAAGTTATCATCAAACTTAAAGGAAGATATTATTACAAACTCGTGGACGATTTTTTCTTGTCATTAAGTTTTTTTTATTTTATTATGTTATGCTAATCACCATATATTACATCATTAGTTTTTTTTTGTTTTTGTTTTTGTTTTTTTTAAAGATTTATTTATTTTTTCGAGAGAGTGAGAATGAGAGAGAGAGTACATGAGAGCGGGGAGGGTCAGAGGGAGAAGCAGGCCCCTCGCCGAGCAGGGAGCCCAATGCAGGACTCGATCCCGGGACTCCAGGATCATGACCCGAGCCGAAGGCAGTCACTCAACCAACTGAGCCACCCAGGCGCCCTACATCATTAGTTTTTGATGTAGTGTTCCATGATTCATTTTTTGTGTATAAGACCCAGTGCTCCATTCAATACGTGCCCTCTTTAATACCCAACACCAGGCTAACCCATCCCCCCACCCCCTCCCCTCTAGAACACTCAGTTTGTTTCTCAGAGTCCACTGTCATTGAGATATTTATTTTGTACTTAATGAAAGAGGTCTTTCAGACTTGGATTTTTGTCATATGTCACTCTTATACATACAAAAAAAAAAGAGAGAGAACATAAGTGAAAGAAACTGGTTAAGATATTTCTAAGGTAAAGACAATCACATCACAATTGTCACTGGCTCTCAGCAATTGTAAGATTGTCCTGATTTCAAAAATGCTAAAACGTGAAGAAAAAAAAGGATAAACAACAACAAATAACATGCACCCATGTACACACCACCTTGTTTAAGAAACAGAACAAGTCCCAACATCATTAAACCTCCTTATATACACCTCCCTTGTCACACTTTCCTCCTTTCCACACAAGGTAACTGCCACCCTGAATTTTGTATTCAGCATTCCCTTGTTTTTCCTTTACAGTGTTACCTAATATATATCCGAAACATATATATTTTGTCGAGTCATATTTTTCAACACAGCTTGGCTCTGAGAAGTCCTACCAAGCTCTACTTAGTTTAGGCCAGCATTGTCATCCCAGCTTATTTGGCCATGGGATTTGTGTTCAATGTTGCATCTATTAATTTCTGAGGAAATACCGTTCTGAGGAATTCACCTGGGAAACACTGGTATGTCAAATGTGGGAGGAATTGCTGAGAGGAAAGGGTGGATAGGCAGATTGAGGCCAGATTGTAGAAAACCCTGAATGCCACATGAGGGAATTTGGATTTTATCCTGATGGTGTCAGAGCCATCTGGTCTGTTTTAAAGGACATGGCATGATCTGACCTGTGCTTCAGGAGCGTTCCTCTGGCACCAGGAAGATGGATTAATGTGGAGGGAGACTGGAGGTAGGAAAACTAATTAGAAGACAAATAGCTATAGCCCTGTGAAAGGTGACAAGGGTATGAGCCAGGCCAGAGGCAGCAGTTAGAAAAGATGTAAATGGTTAGAGGAGGGACAGCTAGAGTTACCAAAGTTGGTAAAGATCAGGGGTGAGGAGATGATCGCTTAAGACACAATTCACAGGATTTGAGCTTAGGTGACAAAAAAATAAGTGGTACCTTAAAAAAAAAAAAGGAAAGGGAGGAAAACTTCTAAATTTTTTAGAAAAAAATATTGTTTAGACATAGAATAAGATACAATTATTCAATAATTTTAAGTGTCAACCATCATGGCCGACTAAGATGTCCCTTGTTTGTATCTCCCCCAACAACAATTTGGTATCACTCACAAACAAAAGTGCCTCCATGGGAGCTGTGGAATCCAGCACCATATGCCAACGCACCCATGAGGAGTCTCATCCATCCATACATCAGACAACAGGCATAGAGACTCAGTCCTGGCTGTGGACCCTGCAATGGCCCATGAACCAGATCCAGCCCTTCTCAACTGTGGTCCAGAGGCCCTGGACAACACTGTCTTAGACGGAGAGCCTCTGTGGAAGTCCAGATTTCCAGCAGAGACGTTCTATGTGTATGTTTATATGGATATACTTCACATTGTAGAAATACAGCATCTGGTATTTTCATCCAGATGTTTGACATTATGTAGTTACTATAATCCAGCCAGCTGTGTGCTTTAGGTCACTTTTTTTTCTTTTTTGTTCATTGATGAGTATAACATGCAGATAATCAAAAGAGTTGTTGCAATCATGACAGAGTACATCTATCATTTCTCCTTGATCTACCATATTAGATTAGCTTAAAAGGATTTGGTTTTAAGTAGGACACATTAGTCATTATCCACTAAGTACCTTCTTGTCTTCAAGTTATTTGCAAATTGATTATATCAGGGTTTCTGCCAGTATTTTCTTAAGTATCCAAGTGAAGGTTACTTGTCTGTTCTGCTTGTTATATGACTCGTGACTTCATTTAGTCCTCTACTGGTGACAGATTTCCCTGTTAACACTTCAAGATAAAACCTTTAGGGAACCTGACATATCAATAAAAAGAATGCATTAAAACCAAAGTTGGTGGAGTTGTTGCTATTATTAGAGTTAGACTTAGGAAGCAAGATTGTGACAGATTCTCAGTTTACTACTTTTTACAACCATGAAACATGGTGGATTTTGCAGTTTTTTTAAGTGACCATGACCTAGAAGGACCAAAAAGTGGAAAATTATAATAATTTCTAAAATTTTTCACTTTAGATATGGATTAAATTATATATAACAAAGTCAATGTCATTTCATGAGTGGTGTGATTTGATACACAATAATGTTATCTCCTAAGATAAGTGTCTGCACTTAAAAATTAAGTTAATTTTACATAGTGATTTATCTGGAAGAAAACATGGTATAAAAGGAATAGGAATGGACTTAGACATCTCATAGACCTGGTTTGAGTTTCAGCTGGCCCACCTACAAGCTGTGTGACCTTCGACAAGTAACTGAAACTCTTGAAAACTCAGTTTCTTCATCAATAAGTGAGGGTGGTATTACCTATCTCATCAATTTGTAATGAACTTAAAGGATATAACATATTTAAGTTCGCAATATCTGACACACAGTAACTGATAAGCCAACAGTAGGGTTCTAAAGATTCATAGGTTTTCTTTTTTTTTAATTTTATTATGTTATCTTAGTCACCATACAATACATCATTAGTTTTTGATGTAGTGACACATGAAAAGATTCATAGGTTTTCTGAAGAGGGATGAGAACTATGATGGGAAAATCTGCCAAACCATTTTGAACAATGGCTTGTTCATTTCATTAGCACAGGGTCAATGTGATGGCATGTGAATCACCTTTACGTGGTTTCTGGGACATAGTCATGTCCAGTTTGACGAAGTCAGATTAACATTGTATCATTGGTGTTATCAGATTAGGCAGAACTACCCACATAGGAGAGTTATAATACACACATGAGCTCTAAGATTACTTTTAGACATGGATCAAACAGTATTCAGAGGTAGGAAGGGTAGGGGCTGAGATGAAGGAAGGATGATCCTGAAATATAAATTTAAGATTTTCACTAAAATAAAGATCTATCATCAAGAAATGTTTTCATCACCTATATCTTTTTCTAAAATCCATATAAAAAAATCAGTATCTCTAGGTTTCTGCCATATGGGATCTGAATAGTTTTTGCAATAATGAAGATCCTATTATCATTCAATAGGTGAGTAAAGTTTCTTTTGTTCCAGAAACTATTTGTGAACACCTACTGTATACTAGGGGGAAGATAAACGTGCTTGAGAAACAGACCCATAGACATTTAACCTCAATTCAATATATTATAAAAATAACTTTCTACTGCAAAATATAATTACAAGATACTGTGTTCAACTAGAAGTGATTACTCTGTATACAAGGACTTCTCAGAGAGGTATTATGTGAGATAAATTTTGAAGACTGAGTAAGAGTTCACCAAGTTCACCAGGACCATGTTGTACAACTCCAAGAAGCAGCACCATCATGTTATATATAAATGGTGACCCCTGAGTTTGTGTTCCTGGGAAACTCTTTTGTATATCAGTCAGGATGCCTTCAGATGCAAGTAAACAGAACATTACAGGAAGTGGCTTAATTAATAGAAGGTTTTAGGGTCGCCTGGGTGGCTGAGTTGGTTAAAACGGCTGCCTTTGGCTCAGGTCATGATCCTAGGGGTCCTGGGATGAAAACCCACAGCATCGGGCTCCTTGCTCAGCAGGGAGTCTTCTTCTCCCTCTCCCCCTGCCCCTCTCCCCACTCATGTTCTCTCTCTCTCAAATAAACAAATAAAATCTTTAAAAAAATTAATAGAAGGTTTTATTTTCTCAAAACCTAAAAGAAGTGGTCCTGAGGTGGTTCAGATGCATGGCTATTTCAGTGAAGATCTTCCATGATTTCACTTTGTTTTGGTCAGCATGTTGGCTTCTGTCCTTGGGCTTACCACCAGATGGTCATAAGATGGTTTCTAAAGTTCCAGAATACTATCCAAAATACAGGAAGAAAATGGAGCAGGTGAGAACACTTTTTGAATGTATCTTAATTTTATTTTTTAAAGGGAAGAAAATCCTTCACAGATGTCATCCGGATGTTACTCTTATACCTCATAGGCCAGAACTTACAAATAACTAGTATCAGTTACAAAAGAGATTGAGAAGGCAAGTAAGTTAAGTATTTTTTAACCTCTATCATGCAAAGCACTCTCTACTAGGAGGAAAAAAATAAAGAAAAGGAAAGCTCTTGCATAGGCAACCCACAGTGTCTCCAGGCTATTCTAAGGTGAAAAGAGTTTAGGTTTTTAGTCTCCAGAACTAGACACTTTGACAAATATTAAGGTTTTCTTGTCAGGTCTGCTAAAACTATACTTAGGTTCTAATAACTTCTAGTATTATTCTTCCCTTTCTCAAGAGTAGTATGCTTCAGCTAAACATCCTCTTTTTATTCTACCAAAATTACCTATGAGATAGGTATCATTACAGTTAATACCTATCTACAAAGGAGAAAACTGGGGCAAAGAAGGGTAAAGCAACATAGCCAGCAAGTAATTAAATAATGAAACCCAGAAATAGTCCCAGATCTCCTGACTCTGAGACCAATCTTTTTTTTCTGTGATGTCTTAAATGTTCATATTTTCATATTATTTTCATATATATATTTTATGTTTATACTTTCAAGTATGATATAGTATAAAATGATAAAGGATGATATAGTACTTTAATTATATACAGTATGATACAGTTTAGTACTATAACAAAGAGTAATAATCTCTGCCATATTTCAAACTATTATAGCCCAAGATAGACTAATCAGCTTCATGGGAATTATTCATTATAGGCTTAAAGGTAGTTCTGTTCAATAGGGCACTCTCTGTTCCAGGAGCCCATCATCTTCCCAGTACAGCCTGAGAGAAATAAAATGTTGGCTCTCATTCCAAAAGTAGAAGAGTTCGGGAAATGACCTGGGTATGAGGGCAACCAAGCATAAGAAAGGTGATTTGAAAAGCAAGAACTCTACATTCCTTGGACCTCTTTCCCTCCTTTTGTCCTCTAGTTTGCATCTGTCCATAGGTAGTAACAAAATCACCAGCAAATCAAAAGAACACGTTGTGCCAAGAGATAAGATGAGCCTTGAAAAGACCACAGGGAGCTAAAATGTGTTTCACCCCTGGGGAAGACACTGCATGGGCCATTTGAAAACTCTCTGAGATGGACTCTACACTCCAGATCAATAGATTTAATATCCAATAGCACCAGCCATGGTCGCCATGGTGAGCAAGTCTCTGGCTATAATTATAAGGTTCGGCTGGATGTAATGCAGGGAGAAATTCTTTATGAACAAAACAGGCTTGGCACCCTTATAAAGCTCGTACCCAGCATATTTCTCAGTCAGGGACAATTCAAAAGATGGTGCTTTTGAAGATAAAGTAGAAACCAGAGTAACTAGGTCATTTCATTCTGGGGTTTTCAAAAACTATTCAAAATCAGGCTAGGTTCTAAATAGTTCCCAGTGTCTGTAGCTATAATTCTGGACTGTGGCTGAGTATTTACTTGACCTCATTTTCCAACATAAAGAATTACCTATTAGACAAGTAAAAATAGAATTTCCCCAAAGCAAGCACACTTTGGTCAGGGAAGAACCCATTCGAGTGGAACCCTGTAGCAGAGCATCTAAGGAATGGGAGAGGTCAATGACAGAGTTTCCCTAAAATGTTATCATGTATTTTTAAAAAGAATGTGCCAAAAGAAGTGGTAGAATGTCATGTTTCTGAGTCATAGGCTGTTTAGTATGCTTTGATCATGCAGATTATTGTGCAGTTGCTCAAAAAAACTGTTTCAGGATAAGCAATTGAGCTTTTTGACTGAACCATATACACTCTGAAAATTCAAAGATTATATAAAGCCTACAGATTGGTGGCAAGCCCCAGAAATAGAGCAAATGGTTGATGGGGCTTTTTAAATTAAACTTTCTATTTTTGAAATAACTGTAGCTTCTTCTGCAATTGTAAGAAATAAGAGAGAGATAGAGTACTCTTGATCCAGTTTCCTCAAATGGTAATATCTTGCCTACCTATAGTACAATATCACAACCAACATATTAACAGTGATATGATTCTTCAACCTTGTTCAGATTTTCCTAGTTTTATATGCACTCATATGTATGTGTGTGTGTGTGTGTGAGTGTCTGTGTAGTTCCACAGAATTGTACATATGTAGAGGTTCATTTATCCAACACTACAGTCAGTCAAGATACAAAACAACTCAAAAAAAAAAAAGATACAAAACAACTCCATGTTGCCCTTAATGTAAAGTTTTAATAACCTGTGAAGGAGAGGTGAGAACTATATCATTATTTAAATTAAGTGGGAGAGGGGTGCCTGGATGGCTCAGTCGGTTGAACATCTAACTCTTGATTTCCACTCAGGTCATGATCTCAGCATCCTGCGATCGAGTCCGGTGTCAGCCTCCGTACTCAGTGCAGAGTCTGCTTATCCCTCTCCTTCTCCCTCTGCCCCTCCCCCAACTCACATCTGCTCTTTCTTCCTCTCTCAAATAAATAAAAATCTTTAAAAAAATCAATCAGGGGCACCTGGGTGGCTCAGTCATTAAGCGTCTGTCTTCGGCTCGGGTCGTGATCCTAGGGTCCTGGGATTGAGCCCCGCGCCGGGCTCCCTGCTCAGCGGGAGACCTGCTTCTCCCTCTCCCACTGCCCTGCTTGTGTTCCTGCTCTCGCTGTCTCTCTCTGTCAAATAAATAAATTAAAAAAAATAATAATAATAAAAAATAAATAAATAAAAATAAATAAATCAATCAATTAAGTGGGAGAAACAAACAAAAGCAATGCATTTTAACATGTACATTTGTAAGTTCCTTTTAATTTCTATTATGTTCATATTTCCCCCTGAATTATTTAAAAATATAATTAATCTGACCTTGCATAGTTTTGATATTTTTATATAATCATTTAAAGATATATATTTAGCTGTTAATCAGTTATTTCCCCTATAAAATATATGACCCACCAATTATATGCCTGGGTATTCATCATAGAGAAATGAAAATTTATGTTCTCCCAGAAACCTCTACATGCACATTCATAGCAGCTTTATTTTTAAGAGTCAAAAGCTAAAAATAACCCAAATGTCCTTCAGTAGGAAAATGGATAAACAAACTGTGGTACATCCATAAAATGGAATACTACTGAGCAACAAGCAGGAGTGAACACTGATACACACAACTTGAGTGGATCAGCAGTATGCTGAGTGAAAAAAAAAAAAGCCATCCTGTATGATCCCATTTATAAAACAGTCCCAAAATAACAAAATTTTTGTGATGGAAAACAGATCAGTGTTGCCAGAAGTTAGGCTCAGGAAGAGGGTATGACTTAAAGAAATAGCATAATGGAGTTTCTTTACGGTGATGGAACAGGTATGTATTTTATTATGGTGGAGATCACACATATCTACACATGTAATAAAATTTCACACAACTATATATCCACCCCAAAGTGTTTACATGTATGAAATGGGTGAAATCTGAATAAGGTGTGCAGTTTAGTTCATGGTATTCTACCCATGTGAATGATCTGATTTTAATAATGCCCTGTGGTTATCTAAGATCTTGTCATTGGGGGAAGCTGCCAGGGAGGATAAACAGGAACTCTCTGTGCTAATTTTGCAACTTCTTGTCAGTCTAAAATTATTTCAAAAAAAAAATGAAAACAAAAAATTAGCTTCTCAAATTTACAGAGAAGTAAATTAAGATTCAAACAGGCTAAATTAACTGCCCTTATAAAGAAGCCCTCAAGCTAGTAAAAGGCCAAACTAGAATTTAAAAGGCCGGACTTCTGACTCATGTGACTACAGAAACTTAAATTGATTTTATTTTTTTTTTAAAGATTTTATTTGTAAGTAATCTCTACATCCCACAGTGGGGTCTGAACTCAGGACCCTGAGATCAAGAGTCGCGTGCTCCACCAACTGAGCCACGAGGCACCCCAAACTGATTTTAAATAAAATTAATAATTCAGTTCCCCAGTTGATCTAGCCATATTTCAGGGACTCAGTATTTACATGTAGCTAATGGCTACCGTATTAGTGCAGATAGAGAACATTTCTGTCATCTCAGAAAGTTCTAATGCACAGTGTTGCCTAAAGTAATACACAGTGACTCACTGATTTGTCTTCTTTGACTTTTTCCTACCTCTCACACACACAATCAATCATGTTATTTTAAGAGACTCCATGTCTCAAATAGGCCCCTGACATCTGAAATGAGGATAGCAGTGTTGAGTTATTTTCAGAACAACTATGTAGAATCCAACTATAGTAGAACCCTGATGTCTTTTACATAAACATTTCAAATTCTATGATTATGCCATTAACACCATGTTATGTTTAATGTGATTAAGAAGTGCAATAGACAGGAGTACCTTTAAGGAGCACCTCCTAAATTGTCTACATCCTAATCCCCAAAACCTGTGAATATTAAATTCCATGGAAAAAGGGGAAGTAGCAGATAGAATTAAAGTTTGCTGATCAGCTGATCTTGGATGGGTAAATTATTTTGAGTTATCCAGGTGAGCCCAATGGCATCACAAGGTCCTTAAAAATGGAAGAAGGAGGGAGAAGAGTCAGTGTCAGAGAGATGCGGAGGGAGAAAGACTTGACAGGCTATTGGTGGCTCCGAAGATGGAAGGCAACCACATGCCCAAGGAATGCAGGCAACCTCTAAAAGCTAGAAAAGGCAAGAAAACCAGTTCTTCTATAGAGCCTCCAAAGAGGAATGCAGCCCTGCCAATACCTTGAATTTAACCTGCTTAGAGTGATTTTTGGATTGATAACTTCCAGAACTGTAAGATGATACATTTGTGCTGTTTTTTAAGCCACTAAGTTTGTCATAATTTCATACAACAGCAATAGGAACCTAATATAGAAGTTTCCTAAAATTCAATATTAATGGATGTAACTCTTGCTTAGTTATTTAATTCTATTTCCTTTTTTTTTTTTTTTTTTTTGTAGTTGTAGAGAAGCAGATTTTAAAAGAATTAGTGGTACTTTGAGTCTCAGGAGTTCTTGTATGAAGATGCTGAGGCTTCAGATTGGCCCCTTGGCCTAGAACTGCACAGGAGGGAATGGTGGGCCTGTGGAGGAGGAGAGCAGGCCTTGAGCTAAATCCCCATGCACAGCGTTGCAGCGTGGTTGTTTGCCTGCAAATGACACTGAAGTTCTCAGCACTGAGGATAAAATTAGCTAATCTATTTTGCTTCATGAAAAGGACAAGGAAATGATATAATCTTTAAGAACAGTGGAAGAGTATGCACAATTCCACTCAAAATAGCAATAAGACAATTGTTCTATTGTGTCAAATTACTGAGATTATATGTTATCAGATGAGATTTTATTTTTCATTTTGGCATTTTTTAAAAAATTCAACGTGCTTCTAAAGACAAAAAGGTCAACAAAATATTGAATGTTAGTATCAAAATAGGAAAGTGGGTCTAATACGTTTGAAATGGGAGGAAATTTTCTGGGACATGTGCTAAAATACATCCTAGAGTTTTCATAGGATGCACCAAAAAATTTTGATTTAATGAGGGCTAAGAAACTACCTCAAAACTTTCCAAAAACTTTCATACTTTTGTGCCTACCTGAAATTTCCACATTATTTGCTCATTTTGTTTGAGGCTTTAATGGCCAATGTTAAAGTGAAAAAATATATATAGAGAGAGACAATTTGTTAGTCAGTGTTTTCAGGAAACCTAATCTTAATGTGCCTTCCAAGAGCTCCGAACTTCCTCTGTCTGCTCTCAGAGCCCCTGAGATCCACTGCATGTCACCTATTCAGAGCCAAGGAGCTGTCTTCCTACCACACAGCTCAAACTCAACATGTGTCAAACTCAGCCATTCAAATCCTTCTCCACCCCAACCCTGTCCTTCTCCCATCCACTCAAGCTGGAAAGCTCAGTTATCCAGAGACACCCCACCTTTCCTCTCACCACTTCCAGCTCATCACCAAATCCTCACAATGCCTCCTCCTCTCTATATCTCTCTGGTCCACACACTCCCTTCCATATCCAATTCTGGAGCCTCCATTCATCTCATTGGTTCACATCTAAACACTCATCAGTCTCTCCTAACCAATCTGGTCAATGAAAAGGATTTATTACCACAGGATTTATGGAAAGGATTTATAATCAATATTTCATTTAAAAATATTCTGCATCCGTGTTACCTGAAAATCACTGTGGGAAGGCATACCCCTTGTTATCAAGAAGTTTAAAATGAAGTGGGAAACAATAGTAATGTATAACAATCATAAAAATTACTACAGTTATCATTTACTGAGTATCTCCTATATTGTTGACATTATTACAGATGCTTTCTGTGCATTGTCCCTAATAATCATAACAGCCCTACAAGGTAGGAACTATGCTCATTTTACAGATAAGAAAATGGAGGCTCAGAGATGTTACTAGTTTGCCAAGATCTTGCAATCTTAAGGGGAATATAAACTGTAGATTCTTTTTTATTTTTAAGATTTTGTCTATGTATTTGAGAGAGAGAGAGAGCACCGGCAGTGAAGAGAGGCAGAGGGAGAGGCAGAAGCAGGCTCCCCACCGAGCAGGAGCCCAACACAGGGCAATCCCAGGGCCCCGGGATCATGACCTGAGCCGAAGGCAGATGCTTAACCGACTGAGCCACCCAGGTGCCCTAAACCTGAGATTCTTAAGGGCAGAGGCTGTAATTCAACTTTTTATTTTCTATTAATGCCAGAATAAAAGAATTTCAGACAAAATAGCAGCTGACTTTGTAAATAATCATTAACAGTCTAAGTCAGAGGAAAACTGTATCTTTTAAAATGGTTAAACAACTGCCATGCCAAGGCCTCAGGTTTTTCCTATTTATGTTTGTGGACTTTTTTCTCCCTGATATGCCTTTGTCCTATAATTTCTAGTTACTCTGATAAAGAAAATATATGGAGTTAATGAGAATTACTCCACAGGAATGTTGGGAGAACTTAATAAAAGAATGCTTGTGGATTGTCTACCACAATGCCTGACAAATAGTAGACCCTCTATAAGAAGTAGTCAATACAGCTTAATGGCTAAGAGAGTGGGCTCTGTAATCAGCCTTTTGCTACTACTTTACAAGCTGTGTGACCTTGGCTAAATCACTAAACCTCTCTGAAACCTGCCTCCTTACATGTACAATGTGGCTAATAATATAATATTCATTCAGTGGAATCAGATTTGGATAACGCATGTAAATCACTCAGCCTAATTTAGTAAGGACTCAATAAATACTAGCTTTCGGCTGTTATCTCACCCTCTTCCCCAGAAAAGCAGAGTTTAAACAAAAGTGTTACAGTGAAAAAAGAAATCAATGTCTGATTTTAATCCACAGCATTTATATACACACCAATCTGCTTTGCCAGAAGCTCACTGGCTCATCATCTGAACAGAAAGTTATCAAATCATGGGATTTAGGAACTCAGAGAGAATCTTATCTGAAATCCAGCCAAATTTAGAAATGAAATGGAGGTTCATAAAAGGAAAATTGACTTCCCAATGTTGTAAAGCTTGTTTAACGTAGATCCAACAGTAGAATCTAGATCTCTAGGCTTGTAATCTCATGCTCTTTCAACTAAGAAATGCACACCTTTTTAAAAGTCAGTTCAGCACCACCTCATATATTAGAAATAATAAAATGAATTACTAGTCATATTGTTCCAAAGTGTTTGACTGACTATATTAATTTAAGTAAACTCTCTATAGCTAAGTTTAAAATTCAAGTAAAAGCAAATTTATATGTTCCTGAATATGTGTTCATATTCCTTAAAAACAACATTAAAATATGAATACTCCTGTGAGTTAAAATTTTTAATGTTAAGTGAATTTTTTTAAATCACTCATTAAATTCAGAAAGCAATTGACATTGATTAAAGTAAGGATGATCAACAAAACTTGGAAAAATAAAATAAGTATTTTAAAACCCTAAATCACACATGTCTTCTGTCCATAGGAAGATTCCCATTTCCTGATGGGGTAGATCACAAAGGAGCTTCACTACACACAATCTTCAACTATATCACCTTGGAATTAATAGTTTTAAATGTGAAACAAATGCAAGTCACATAATAAATACACTCATTCATTATCCAATGACTATCAATTGAGCACTTCTTTGTTCCAGGAATGGTGGTAGAAGCCAGAGTCATAACGGTAAAATAAGACATGGTCCCTGTCCTCCAGAACTTTGGAAGATAATAGGAGAAGGAGATGAGAGATCAAGAAACTAAATTCAGGGTAATGGACATCAACCCCTAACATTTAGGATAACTGATATCAATAGCTAATATTTATTCAACACATATTAGGTGCCAGGTAATATGCTAAGCACTTCCAACTTTCAGACTGTTTCACAAAACTCTATGAGATGGCTGCTATTATTAGCCTCATTTTCCAAGTCAGGAATCTGAAGCCAAGAACTTACGAGAAAGCAGGGGATGTAGGATTCAAGTCGCCATTTGCTGTGTTAACAATGAGGACCCCTGCCTAAGTGATAAATGGAGAATATACTGTGCCAAAGATGAGGCGCTGAGCCCAGTTGTGGTAGATAAGGGATCGGGATTCCTAGAAAACACACGAACATTGACAGTTGACAGGGATTGTGCCAGTCAGAGAAGGATAAGAAAGACCTTCCAGGTGGACAAACCAGTATAAGAGGAACCACTTTCCCACTGACCTGAAAATTACCCTAAAAACATGACCTTCAAGTCCCTTCATGGTATGGCCTAGACCCATCTCTCAACACTACTCTTAGGCTTCAACTACAATTTAACATTTTTAACTTCTTTTTTTGCCCATAATCAAAACTTTATTGAAAAACTGACACCAAAATATGAGATCACTGTTGTAAATCTTACAAAATTAAGCATAATTACATTATCTTGGTAGATTAACTGGAATTACTGAACTGATAATGCTTTCTGCAATATAACACAAATTCAAGAGGTTGTGTGGATCATTAGTGTTGCTTTCTTCTAAATGAACACCCCTCTGTGAGTCTGGCCTTTCCTCCTGTTGGCTGGCACAACACTGCTGAACAGCCTACACAAAGAACCAGCATCTAAGCATGACTGAAAACCGTGGTAATCTTGTAGCAGTCTGGACATTTTATATCCATAAAATAGGAATTTGGGCTCTGAATTTTTTAACATTTTTAACATTTAACATCTTTAACATTTAACTTTTTCCAGAGAACATTGCTTCACAGAACGAAATTTACCTTCCCCGCTGGGCCTCTGGGCATGCCATTCTTCTGTCGAAATTAGAACTCTGCTCCTAGGTAATGCTTAGCCATTCTGCAGGTCTCAGCATAGACACTCTTTACTCCAGGAAGTCTTCCAAGACCTCTGTCCAGGCCCTTCTCAAATTGCATTTAGGGCCCCTATCATTCATGCCTATGGCCCCCTGCATTTCTGTCACCACAGCACTAAGCAGAATGTTAAATCCACATTCAAACATCTACCTTCTCTCTGATACTGAAAACTCCAGTGAGCAAGGTCTGTTTTACTCATCACTGTAATTCCAGAACCTGGCACAATGCCAAGCACGTAGTAGGCACTCAATAATTATTTGTAGAATGAGTTAAAATATCTAAATTTGTAGAGTAATATCCCCATCTTGTGGCCTTTTGGAAGACTCTGATAAAGTCATGATACCCTGCTGTGTTTTCAATACCAGAAGCATAGGAAGGCCCTGGCAATCCTTGCTCCATGCACTGAAGGAAATGAAAGTAAAAGTGATATACCACCTGTAAGGTCAATGTTTCCTACCTGTAGGTGACACAAGGCAGAAGAAATATTTGGAAGGGAATAAACCTGAGAGTGCTGTTGTATACAGCACTGAAAGCACACTCAAACCAGACAAACCAGTTCCCTTGTCTGCTTCCATTTTTGAAGCGAAAGATTTTATTCAGGTTTGCCTTCTGGAAGGATGTCTTCCAAGCACATATTTCCTCATGGACTGAGTCATTCTCAGTCAGACTCACAACCTTCCTAGAACCATAGCACCTCAGATGGAAGGAAAGAGCCCATATTTCCAAAAGAAAGCACCCAGCTAGCAAGCGGCACTGCTAGACCCGAACCCAAACCAGACGGCTGCTAAACCTCAGTTGGGTTTGATAATAATTAAACAGTGATTTGTTATTGTGCCATTATTATTATTATTATTATTATTGACTCATCATAATTAGAATGTAATTTTTCTATGAATGATCCAGAAGTGGGTGGTGGCACATAAATTAAAGCAATGCCCCAAAGGAGATGCTTTGAAAATGTGTATTCATCCCCAAAATAATAATCTAAAACTTCAGAATCTTGGACAATTTTAAGAGAAATGAGGCTTAAAGGAAGATTCATTCTAATTAAAAAGAATACAAAATTGAAAAAGACTTTGACTTCCCCTAAATAATTATCACTAGCACCTCCTGCAGCACTTCCTGTGCACCATAAACTGGATTTACATGGATTAATCTATTTGCTCTCACAAGCACCCCAATCCTGTAAGTAGATGCTGTCGTTCATCTCATCTAAAAAGAGAAAGAGACCGAGCAAAGGGGGGCTAAGGAACTGCTTAAAGTCCCTCATGAGTAGATGTGGACCTGAGATGCAAGGTGCCTGAATAGAGAGCTCTTGCTTCTGTGGCCCTTTGCAAATGTGAAAGTTAAACCCTTCCTTTCTGTCAGTTTGTCACCAGAAAACCTTCTTTTGAAGATGTGTTATAGTAATGACCTCACTTCCTTTCAGACACTCTGTGGGTATTTTCTTAGTCTTTTCACTTAATAGAGATTTCTGGCATAAAAATAAGCCACAGTAAAGTCAAAACCACACTGGATTTGGTGTTGAAATACACGGGCTTTGGAATACTTGGATTTTCTAGTTTATCAAAGGTCACTTAACCTCCTTCAAAGTTTCCTAATCTTTAAAACGAGAGCAACACCGATTTCATGAAGTTGTTGAGAGAGTTTAATGAAATAATATATTTTAAAAGGCCTGGGACATGGTAGGTGCTCAAATATTTTAATCATTTTTAATGGAATGATTGTGCTTGGATTCCCCAATACCCTCGAAAATTGGCAATGGCCCCTCCTATGCAAGAAGCCTGAGTGTAAGGAGTTGGTTACTTAGACATTGGATTGATAGAAGGAACTTTGTGACTATTTTCAAACATTCTTTAAGGTCCTAGCAAAGTCCAGCAAAATATTTTCCCTCAGTTTGGTCTCCTAAGCATACCAAGTCCAGCACATTTCTGACTATGGGCCTACATTTGTTTAGCTCAACTTTATTTATTTTTAAAGATTTTATTTATTTATTTATTTATTTATTTATTTATTTATTTATTTATTTATTTATTTATTTGACACAGAGAAAAAGAGAGAGAGAGCACAAGCAGGGGGAGTGGCAGGCAGAGGCAGAAGGAGAAGCAGGCTCCCCGCTGAGCAGGGAGCCCAATGCAGGGCTCTATCCCAGGACCCTGGGATCATGACCTGAGCCGAAAGCAGATGCTTAACCGACTGAGCCACCCAGGCACCCTAACTCAACTTTAAAAAGTTAAATGACTCCTTAAGTCATCATCAGATGTAGAAGAAGCAAACAAGCCCAAATGAAAACATTCTTCGTGTACTTTTCATGCAGTATCAATCAACCCATTATGAGACTCATTCATTCAACACTCAGCAAACATTTATTGAGTACCTACTATATTTGTTTTTAATAAAATATAATGCCAGGTGTTCAGAATATTTGAAGATTGGTAAAGTTCATATAAACTGCAAATATTTTTATTCCCTCTCCAATCATTCTCCAAGAAAGGAATTCGGAGAGTGACAAGCTTAATCTGTCTGTGAAAAAGCACAGAAATGACGGAACTCTCCAAAGTGACAACCTTCCCTTGCTAATGAGGTCTCCTCTCCCACAGCCTCCTCACTACATTTCCTTTGGTAACAGACACCTTCCTGTTCTGAATCGCCCCTTATATGTTTAGGATTATGAATAAGTTCCTTTACCACACACTCTGCCCATTGGCACAGCCCAAGGACATGAAGTCAAAAAAACAGATATTAGGCAAATGTTCTCTTATCTCTTGCCATAGAGATAAAAGAAAAAAAAATGATTGAAAGAACAAATGAAGCCACCTGCTCTGAATTTGAACCAAAAAAATTAGGAACCTAAGGACTTTGAATACTGTTCTAAGCACTGAGGGCATTTCCATATTACTTGGTACAGGCAGGTATGCCTTAAGAACCAATGTTTAATTCAACAAAGCCTTAAATTTCCCCTCCTTTACTAATCTATAAAAGAAGGGTGATAGTGGCCTTTCACTCATCTGTGGGTCAGGGAAATGGACAGAGGCAAAAGTGCTGTGTAAATTGAAGAAAGCCACCCCAGTGTTCCATGAGTTTTACTGTATAGTTTTGACCATAGAAATCTCTTATGCCCTCTGTATCGTTTGGTTTCAGAAGACAGGAGAGAGAATAATGAGAGGTAGGATGGAGTACAGGCAGAATAGTGCCCCCCAAAGATGTCCACGTCCTAATCTCTGGAATCTGTGAATATGGCCCCTTATATGATAAAATGGACTTTATAGGTATGACCAAATTAATAAGCATCTGGAGATGGGAGATTATTCTGGGTTATCTGGCTGAGGCCAATGTAATTGCAAGTGTCCTTACAAGAGGGAGTAGGAGGGTCAGAGTCAGTAATGGAAGATGGGATGGTAAAAGCAAGAAGGTGGAGTGACCCAAGGAAGAGACCCTAAGCCAAGGGGTGCTGGTAGCCTCTGGGCTGGAAAAGGCACAGAAACAGATTTTCCCTCAGAGCCTCCAGCAAGACCCAGCCAGTGAAACTGGTTTTGGACTTCTGACCTAGAACAGCAAGATAATACATGTGTGCTATTTTAAGCCACTGTGTTTATGGTAACAATGAAACGGATACGAGTGGGAAGCTATGTTCTCTAGTGAAAAAGAGCAAAGGACTAAGGGTCAGAAAGACTTTGGCTCTGGTTTTAAGTTTGGCACTACTAGCCATGGGACCTTAAATGAGTCACATTATCTCTCAGGACTTTATTCATATACCACAGTGTTTAACTCTGGCTAAAGCTTTAGTCCCTTCTAGCCCTGAGAATCTATGATGGGCACAATGCTAAGAGTACAGAACCACTTAACATCCTCCTCATCCTCCAGATGATATTCCAAAATTTAGTTTATATTCTCCCTGCCATGCCACCTCAAATGACTCTATAGCCAGATCACAAATCCGACATTAGCACTAAAGATACAGTGGCATACAAAATTTATGTCTAAATCCTGGAATGTATTTGCCTAGTACACAAGATATTTTTAAACACATGGTGCTTGCCTTAGGTAGTTTTATTTTGGAGAAAGAGCTTCTTAGTTCTAGCCAAACATATGGTCTGGCAGTTCCACTACACCCACTGAGTGTTTATCTTCTCCGCTCCTGTGCAGTAATTTTAATAAAAACTCTACCAGCCTTCACCCCAGGTGGTGAGCCAGCCCCACCTGTCTCTTCCTGACAGACTGTTGAACATGGATGTCTTCCAGCAACTAAAAGTCATTATTTTGCCTCCCCAACCTTTCCGCTTTTGCTCCAGGTAGCTGTTGCACAGAGTACTATATTTAGAAACATGATGTCAGCTATTTCTTATCTTGCCATCTTTGAGATGTCCTGTGTCTTGGAGTTTCCAACAAAATAGATTCCTCTTTACAGCACTCCCCATTCTAAACACACAAAAGAAAATTAAATAGACTAAAGGATTCCCATTATTTTATCTGTGTTTCATCTTCTTCAGAATAAATAAGCCTGCCCAGGCACTTGGTGCTGGAAGTAAGCTGAGGAGGACAGCCAGGTGATGCTTTGCCTTTCACTGGCCCTGTACAAAGGATTTTTTTTTTGGTCTGAAACTGAGCTGTTAATTGCTTTCAATCAGACAGATCCTATGAGACCATTTTCACCAGAAATCAAAATAGAAACCAAAATACACTGAGTATACATTTAAGAACCAGATTCCAAGTACTTAGCAATTCTGAGAGTTCATGAGAGCACTCACTATATTTTGTCAACTTACCAAAGAATTGCTCCTGCCCTTGTGAAGCTAGCAAACACGAGGATAAGAAAGATGTAGATTTTTATATTTTTTTCTCTCAGACTTTTAGAGGGGCAGCCTTTCTATATTGACTATCTTGAGGAATCTGGAGACTCTGAAAGCTTGAATAATAATATGGGGGCCTTTTAGAATGTGGCGTTAAAAAGGTTATGAAAACTATTTGGGATATTAAGATACAAGAGATATGCTAGGAGATTAATCATCACAGTACAGAAAGGTCTTTGTGATACTCCTCCTAAAAGGCCAGATGATAAGGAAATCCTTTTCTCTCCCTCCCCTTTACTTGTAGGATCTGAAGCACTCACTTCACCTTCTCCTGCCCCTGCAGGCCTGTTCCATCCAGCAGTGGAACTAGATGAAGATGAGAAGGGCAAATAAACCACACTGGAGGCACAAAGGCAGAACTTTGTAGATACAAGGCACAACAGAAATTCAATAATATTCTTTGTAGATAAACATTTATCTCCTTGAGAAGAGTTTAATTTTCTATTAGTGGAAATTATTCCACTTTTTCTATTTTTTACTTTGTTATGTAAAAAAGTAGATCAGTAAAAAGAACAACAACCATACAAAATAAAAAAAATCTGCAGTGTTTTTCATGTAGCCCTTGATTTTTTGTGGCTCGCTGTCCCCAGATAGAAATCAAATGTTATCCATGAATCACTCTTGTAAAGGTCAAGGCTCTTGGTTGCAAGCAATGGAGACCAAATATCACTAACTTAATGAAGCGGTAAGGCATTTATTAAAAGAATATTGTGTTGCTAATTCAATCAACAGGAAGGCTAGAGAGCCCAGGCTGAGAAAATGCGTAGGGCCAGAGTATAGTGAACAGCAGGGAACCAGGAACATTCTGTCAGGATGCCACCACCCGTTACTATCACCACCAATAGCTCAATGTTGCCACTACCAGACACTTCATGTCCTTGCCTCTAGAATTTTGACACTAACCACTGCCATTGCTGAGCTCCATGAAATCACCAAACTAGCACCAGGAGGTATTTTTCACGAGCTCTGTTTGTAATTTTTTTATCACTATCCCAGGAATGCTGGAGTGCTCAGGCGTAGGTTATGGCGGCATACCCTAGCACCAGGGTCCAGGGAGGAGTGTCTGGCCATTTTAACTTCTATAATGGGAGATGAGGCTTCCCTTCTACCAAGGTTCACATTTGGGAGTATTTCTCACAAATACAAGGGTGTTTAGATGCTGGGTAGCCAAGCAATAGCAGATGTCCAGCATAGTCCAGTACTCTTCTTACCTGATTTATACATATAGTCCTCACTCAGAAATACTCCTGCTTCATAATGCTCCTCAAACAGTCAAGACATCTTCAGTCCCTCCCAAACAAAGGAAGGCAACCTCAGCCTTGCTAGTTACTGCCTCTAAATCAAAGTCTAAGATTTCTGAGTAATCTTTTTTCCTCCATTTCTGTTGAATGCCTACTTAATATTCTGCAGCATATGACCTGAAAATGTAAAGTTAATCAACAAAACTTATTTAGAAATGGTATACAAAAAAAGGAAAGAAAAAAGAAAATCAGTGAAAATACACAAATCTACACATGACATGGCAAGGAAGGTCATAAAATGGAGTTGATAGAATTTTTCTATCACACATTTCGTTTGCCCTTCATCCTCAGCCAGCATTGTAACTGGTATGGGGTCTTTAGCCACATGGATGACACAAACCTTTCCCAGTTGGGGGATCTCAGTCCTGTGGATGAGCCTAGAAGGGGCTACTGTAGGGTTTCAGTAACTTGTTTTGTTCAGTAGTGATAAATGGATGTTTCCCAGGGAATTAATTACCTGTACTCAACTCCTTCTCTTTTGAATACATGAAACTGTATTTCTTCTCGATAGTCAGAATCCATCACCCCAGTTACCACCATGATCCTCTTTTTCCTCTGTTTTTCCAGAAGCTTGAGTGGTCTGAAATGGTCAATGTTAGCTTCCAGTTCAGTTGAAAATTAATATGATACCTTTGGGAAGAAGTATTTCTCTTGGGGTACTAAAATTACTAAACCAACAGAATCCAGAGTCACAAGGACAGAAAGCAAGTTTTGTAAGTGGGTCATTAGCCATGGTAGGTAGAGGATCCACCCCACTTCCAGTTCATTATTCTTGGACATGCACATTGTGGCTATGGGAGAAAGACCACCATATTTCAGTTGTCGGTTCAGAGCACATTCTGAATTTTGTAAGACAGTATCCAACTTCACTAGGCATTGGCACTAAAATGAGTATTGCATAGTCCATTGCACCGTTCCATAAAGCTAACTGCTTCTAGTGATAAAGATATAAATTTAGTGAATTCCATGGACATCAACCGTTGCCTTGTTTCCCATACTGTAGCTCAACTTCCACTTGGCCCTTCCTACCATATAGTCCTTACTTCATGAATCAGAAAACTAATGAAGAATATAGGTCAGGACACCTATTCTGACTATATGTAATATGTATACTTATCTTTACATATATTTATATATGCACATATATACATCTAAACTTACAGGAACTAGGTAAATAACCATCTATAGAAACCCACTGAACCTATGGTGAGGTAGACCTGGGTCAAAACTCTATTATCTGTCTTTTTTAAACACCCCTTCTTCTTGGTAGAGCTCAGTGGAATTTGGGGTCACCAGAAATTAGCCTGAGTTAGAACCACTGTGAAATCTGCCCCGGAATAACTGGGTATTTCCCTTTCTCCAGGACCTATTTTCCATGGTAAATGGCTATAGGGCCTTTAAGGAACAACCAGTGCCTAAACTATATAAAGAGTACACATTCATGACTTTCTAGTGTGTCCTTTCTGAGGGGTCCCAGACCCACCTTCATTCAAAGGGCTCCAGGTCTGTGATGTGGCTCAGGGCTGGGAATTGGGTGAGGAGCTACTATTTGATCATAAAAGCTCATTGGGCCTCTTTTTACCACACCTACAGATGTTTTTGTTTTTTATTTAAATACATCAAGAATCACCGTAGAGTTTCTAATTAGGAATCCCATGATCAATTATCCACCTCCAAAATCTATATGGGTCACACTCTTCTAGTCAGCCATTATCCCAGCTGCCTGTCAAAGTAACCACACCCCTTTGCTTCTGTCAATAAACACCATTACTTGGCCTAGGCATCTGGGTCCTTCCCATCCCCACTGAGTCTATAAGTCCATTTTCCCACAGCACTCCCCACTGCTATTGCAGCGTACAGAAAAGAATCCCTGAACTACTTCTCAAAGGTGCTCACCTCATCCTTGTATTACTCAAGACCTTGTGGAAGACAGTTTCTTCTGAGACCTCTTGGAGGGCTTATCAATGGGAGTCACACTTGATTAATGCAATAAGGACTGCTGTCTTTGTAGACACAGGCTACATTGTACTGAGTATTTTCTGACAGATCAAGTTTCTTTACTCCAGAGCTCTATGAAACCCAGTTTTCATACAACCAGCCAAGCCAACATTGAGAACTACTTCCAGCTGCTTGGTCCAGCACATAGGATCCAGAACCTCTGGGGTCTGTGTCTGCACTTACAAATTGAGTCTGTTACATAATTATGTTCTTCTTTTCTTGATACAGGCTTCCTCAGAAGTCATTTCCCTTCAGATTTTGCTGACACGAATTAGCAAAGATATTTAATTCTTTTCTTCCGTCACCTTGTCCTTCTACGTTTGCCTTTGTGATTTCCCAAGCACCCACTCCTCCATCACCCACATTCAAAACACACACTCTGGTTTCAAGTCTAGAGACATCACTAGGGTGAGTGAGTGCACGAGAATAAGTACTTCTTCCAGGTCAACTCCCTCAAGTGAAGGTACTGTGAAATAAGTGGCCTAACCCTCTGAAATCCAACAATGCTTATAGAAATTTTTTGCATATTTTTACAGACTTTTCAGGTGTTCTGAATTGAGAGGACTACCCTGGACAGCAAAAGCACCATATTCCTGGAAAACTCTCCTACAACATTTGATGATGGTAATCATCTGATGATGGTAATCACAAACCATCTGACGATGGTAATCACTCTATTTGGAAACCCTCCTCCTTTAATGCTTCTATATCATTTCATTTTCCTAATTTTGCCTTTCTCCCTCAGTTTCTGACCATTCCTCACTACTCTAGGATTATCTTTTATCTTCTCTATATCCTCTCTTCTCTTCCCACAGTTCCAACTACAATCAATTATTTATTGTTTTTCATCCATAGCTACATGCCTGGGTTTTCTCTCTCTTCTGAACTCTACTCCTACATTTGCAGCTGCATGACAGACACCCCAAAGTTGCCACTGCAACATGATATCCCTAAGACTGAACTCCCTTTCTTCCTACAAAACAAGTTCACTTCACCATCATCTGAGTTAGGGTCTTGGAATCATATTTGAGTTGTTCTCCCTCATTCACACATCCCATCTATGCCAGTTCCTTTCAAATATTTCCATAGTCTCTAGAATCCATACTATTTCTTTGGTTATATCATTTTCTGCTAAAAAAATTTCAAAGGGTTCCCCCTTGAAGAAAACAAAAACTATGTAGTACAAAAAAGGTCAGGCTATCAGGAATCTACTGTCTTTTTCCAGTCCCATCACTCTCTAAGTAGATCTCCAGTTTACCCCTTGACCTTCAACCATACTTCCCAAGGTAATCTCAAGTGTCTACTATTTCTCATACTCATCCTTTGTGAATTCACTTTATTATCTTTGGTCATGCTATTCCCTCCATCTTGCCACTTCTAACCTTCCTCTCCCAGCTGGATTAGATAAAGAACCCAAGGACTGGAAGATAGATAAAACAGAACCAGAGGGAGAGGATGTGACAGTGATGTCTTTGAGAGGGTATCCTGTGCAGAGCCATCTCCTTTCCTGAAGAAGTTACAGGGATGAGGAGGGGTGAAAATTACAAAACCCTCTGGATACACGTTTGGGAGATACAGAGCAAAGGGAATCTGTGCCCTATGCCCAGAAGAACTGTGAAAATTGGCAAAATCCCAGTGTCCCAAACCTCCGAATACATGGGAGAATAGAGTAGACATAGCAGTTGGGTGGGAAATCCAAAACAAGAACCTTATGTGGTCTCATAGAGGGCCTGGGTGCACATTCAGTGTCAAACAAGAGAACGAATGATTTCATTACACCAAACAACATTTCAGAACAACAACTAGCATGGAAGAGTGACTCAGCACTAACAGCTCCTCAGTGGCTGAGAGCATTCCTATGTTTGGAAAGGAAGATACAGGAATTACCTGGGAGAAATAACCCAAGGCCAATAGGAATGAGCACATCTTGGCCAATGTCAGAGGGATCAGGGACAAAGATCCATACAGCATATGGTCCTTTTCAATGCCTGAATATCATAAAGCCACTCTGCCTTCTCTTAGCCCTCTCTTTTTCCATGAACACAGCCTTGGGTTGTAGGGGGAGGGGTGCTAAATGGATGGAGATGTAACATCTGCTACCTAGGAGAGTGAGGACTCTGAAGAGAAATTAAACTCACTTATAAAACGGTAAAAATTCTGAGCCATCTGATATTGTTTGAGATCCATATCTGCATGTGTGTATTATGTATTAATGTATGTGTACATTCATTTTTTTCTTTCATCCATAAATCATCAATGTGTGTCTTAGTCCATTTGGGCTGCAACAATGAAATATCACAGACTTGGTGGATTATACACAACAGAAATTTATTTCCCACAGTTCCAACTGCTAGGAAGTCCAAGACCAAGGTGCCAACACATGTGGTGTCCGGTGGACTTATTTCCTGGTTCATAGATGGCAGTTTTTTCACTGTGTCTTCACATGCAAAAAGAGACCTCTCTAAGGACTCTTCTAGGGAATAAATTCATTCCTGAAGGCTCCATTCTCATGACCCAATCACCACCACACCTCCAAATACTATCACACTGGGAGTTAGGTTTCAACATACGAATTTTGGGGGGACACAAATATTCAGTCCATAACAATGTAGTGATAAATACTGTGACAAAAAATAATCTGTCAGTAAAAGGAGTTTGTGACTATAGAACATCATTCTAAATATTTCTAGATACAAAATCAAAATCAACTAACTGACAAAACAAACCAAAGTTCTCTGTGGGAAACACTATCCTGAAGGACCTCCAGGAAGTCATTTTCTAAACTTTCTTGAAAACTCAAGTAAGACTTTATTATAAATAATAGAATCTGACAGCATTGGGAGGCAATTTATAAATTCCATTCTATGATGAAATCATGCAGCTGGAAACTTGAGGAATGGACTAAATAAAATGACCTTAGAAGTGACTTCAAAACAGCAACCCTCATTATATTTCTGGATCCTAATTTTCCTACTTCCTATATAATTTCAGGACATTTAAATTGCAAGTTGCAAGAAGAGATCAGATCAAAATACTCAGAAATTTAAGACACAACTATAGAAAATGCCTATCAAAATATGTACATTGATATATATATATATATACACACACACAGAGTAGTAAAAATATATAAATATACAATACATAAGTATTTTTTAACCTTCTATAGTTTGTTTTTTAAGTATTTTGCTATGTGTGCACGTGTATATATATGAATCAGTGGAAGACATACTGATTTATATAAAATCACTGACAAAAGTAGTTTATTGATGTAGAAAACCAGCAGAAAATACAGGAACACATCTAATTATAAAAGATGGAAACTATAAATGGAAAAAATTACATAAAGACATTGAAGCTGAGTCAAGTCAAGGGAAGTCTCTAAGCTCTTCTTTGAGGAATAACTGTTAAATAGATTTCATTGAAATGTTACTTCACAACATGTTAATTCTCTGTCCCTAAGGGATTCCATTTTGCACAGAACCTAAATAAACTGCTTAAGAAAATTTTGCTGAGATTGGATTTAATTACCAGACCTAATTCTTCAGTAATGGAAATTCAGCCAAACAACTGGGAGAAAATGCTGACTGAATAGAGACCTGAGTGACCCAGCTAACTGGAAGGGAACAACACTTTTGATTAATTGAAAGGACAAACACTTCATCTTAAAATATCTAAAGGTGAGACATGTAGAACTAAATAAATCTACAACACTGTTTGATAGCACTTTCCCAATAACCCAGTGGAGTACCTTTTCATATAATAATATATGAAACAGCAAGAAGCATATTTTTGCAGGCACCTTTCTATACCCAAAGTAAAATTTAATGTTTTTTAGAGTCTTCGGAATAGGCATTTCTACTACTCATAAAAACAATTTCTTACATTTTCAGGGTTAGTTTTATGGCAAAGGTCACCAATTATAATTGGTTATAGTACTTTTGTATGGCACATTTGGAGTTGGCAATTGACTGCTAAGTGAAAAATCATTTTTGGATCTTCTAAGTCGAGTTGTGCATGTCTTCACAAGATGAACTGCCTCTATAGCGATGAACTGCAAAGATTTTACATGTTATTTCAAACACGAAAATTTCGTAATTCTTCCCCTTTCAAAACCATCCTGCAATTAGGAACAATTAGTATGCTTGTTAAAAAAGAGATGACTTTATCGATATTAATAATTCAATGCTACATTAGAATCAAGTTTATTATCACTGCTCTAACAAATCTTAAAAGCAGCATGTAGCTTTAACCGGTATGTTTTGCTTGTCTGTTAATACATTTTTAAATATTATACAATCTGTTCAAATATGTTTCTTAAGTAATAAGAGAGGCAAAAAAGATTTGGCTACTTTAAGAAGTCACTGTGGTACTTTTATGAAAATGAAATATTGCTAACCAGGAGGAAGTTATTTAAAGGGACATAAAATGGTTGTTGCCAAAGTAACCTCCCTCTGATTGGAGGAAAATCATGACTGCAGACAGAAGATTATGCTGCTGACAGAAACATAACACATCTCATTTTTCTCTCTTCTCTCCTTGTTTTAGCCTAGCGGGAAAGAACAAGGAGTTTATCCTCAGAGCCGCCTGGACACATATGGAATCTAGTGTCACTTTAGGAAGCTTAGGGAAAAGCAGAAACACATCCAGAGACCAGCAACTAGAGGGACAAGGAGTCTGGAAGTCACAAGATGAATGTTTGTAGCAACTGGGAATGTCTAGTTTGGAGTGGGGACCATTAGGAAAATATAATAACTAATTCAAATACCTGAAGTTTTTTTTTAATTCAAATTATTTAAACTAAAAACAAAAACAGTTCACACATTTCTTCCCCCACCCCTCCCAGCCCTGCTCTGGAAACTACCAATCTATCCTTTGACTCTATGAGATTGGTTTGGTTTAAAAAAAAATGGAGGGGGCGGAGCAAGATGGCAAAGGAGTAGGAGACCTGGATTTCGTCTGGTCTCAGGAATTCAGCTGAATAGGGATCAAACCATTCTGAACACCTACGAACTCAACAGGAGATCGAAGAGGAGAGTAGCAACAACTCTCTGAACAAAGAAGCGACCACTTACTGGAAGGTAGGATGTGCGGAGAAGTGAATCCGAGGCGATATTTGGGAGGATGGATGGCGGGGGAGGGGGCCTCCGTCGGCGCTTCTGGCGAGAGATAGAGCCGCGGAAGAACTTTTAAAAGCCGGCTCCGCTGAGGGACTTCGCTCCAGTGGCTAAGCACGGGGGGGGGGGGGGGGGGGGGGGGGGGGGGGGGTGGAACCCTCAGGGTCACAGAAAGACCAGGGGTGCCTGAGTGCGGAAGAGCTACCGGGTATTGGAGCAGGGAAGCCGGCTGCAGAGACAGAGCCGAGGCGCGGGCTCTCAGCTCGGGGTTGCCATAAACTGTGATCCATGGCCCAGTCGGCCACTGCTCCTCCAGCAGGGACCCAACAAGCGGCAGATCCGGGGAGACTCCCCTTCCTCCCCAGGGAGGAGCGGCGCGGGAGTGCACCACAGGGATCTGCTGGGTTTGGAGACTCCACACAGGGTCAGGTGCCAGAGATAGAAACGCTCAGTCACAGGCCGGGTGAGCACAGAGTGCGGCGGGAGACCGGGGAGTCGGAAGTGACTGCTTTTCTCTGGGGGCGCACTGAGGAGTGGGGCCCCGAGTTCTCGGCTCCTCCGGGCGGAGATTGGGAGGCCACCATTTTCACCCTGGTCCTCCAAAGCTGTACCAAGAGTTTGCAGGGAACAAAAGCTCCTGAGAGCAAACCGGAGCAGCTTGCTTAGCCCCGACACACAAGGGCGGGGCAATTCCGCCCCCGGCAAAGACAGTTGGGAACCACGGCAACAGGCGCCTCCCCCAGAAGATCAGCAGGAACAGCCAGCAAGCCAAGAGCAAGTTTACCGATCAAGGAGAATGGGAGAACTCCAGCGCTAGGGGAATACTGCACATAGAATTCATGGCTTTTTTACAATGATTCATTAGTTTTTCAAAGTTAATTTTTTAACTGTTTTTTTTAATTTTTCTTTTTCCATTTTTCAACCAACATCTTATCAATCCCTTTTTTAAAAAAACATTTTTTATTTTTCATTTTTAGAGTCATATTTTATCCCTTCATAGTAGTTACCCTTATTTTTGGCATATATACATAAGTTGTTCTCTCTTTAAAATTCTGAGATACAGTTTCTTCTAACAGATCAAAATATACCATAAATCACTAGTGTATGGCTTTGTTCTAGTCTCCTGCCTGATCACATTCTCTCCCTTTTTTTTTTAATCTTCTTTCTTTTTTCAAACAACTTCTTATCAATTCCTTTTATAAAACCTTTTATAATTTTCATCTTTACAGTCATCTTCCATCCCTTCATTGTATCAACCCTTATTTTGTACATATATGTCTTTCTTCCTTTAAAATTTTAGGAGGCACTTTTTTCTAACAGACCAAAATATGCCCAAATCTAGTGTGTGGCACTGATCTATGCACTAGCCTGATCATATTTGATCATATTCTGGTTTTTTTGTATTGTTCTATTTCTGTTTTTATCTTTTCCTTTTTGTTTTTTTTTTCTTTCTTTTCTCTTTCTTTTTCTTTCTTTCCCTTTTCCCCTGGTTTCAGGTCTTTTCTGATTTGTATACAGTATATTTGCTGAGGACGTTGTTAACCTGTTAGCATTTTGTTCTCTCATTGATCTATTCTCCTCTGGACAAAATGACAAGACAAAAAAAATCACCTCAGCAAAAAGAACAAGAGGTAGTACCGTCAGCCAGGGACCTACTCAATACGGACATTAGTACAATGTCGGACCTAGAGTTCAGAGTCATGACTTTGAAGATACTAGCTGGGCTTGAAAAAAGCCTGGAAGTTATTAGAGAAACCCTTTCTGGAGAAATAAAAGAACTAGAATCTAACCAAGTCGAAATCAAAAAGGCTACTAATGAGGTGCAGTCAAAACGGGGGCACTAACTGCTAGGATAAATGAGGCAGAAGAGAGAATCAGCGATGTAAAAAACCAAATGATGGAAAATAAACAGGCTGAGAAAAAGAGAAACAACTACAGGATCACGAGGGCAGAATTCGAGAGATAAGCGATACGATAAGATGAAACAACATTAGAATATTGGGATCCCAGAAGAAGAAAGAGAGAGAGGGGCAGAAGGTATATTGGAGCAAATTATAGCAGAGAACGTCCCTAATGTGAGGAAGGAAACAGGCATCAAAAAACCAGGGGCACAGAGAACCCCTCTCAAAATCAATAGAAATAGGTCAACACCCCGACATCTAATAGTAAAACCTACGAGTCTCAGAGACAAAGAGAAAATCCTGAAAGCAGCTCGGGAGAAGAGATATGTAACCTATAATGGTAGAAAAATTAGATTGGCAACAGACCTATCCACAGAGACCTGGCAGGCCAGAAAGGACGGGCATGATATCTTCACAGCACTAAACGAGAAAAATATGCAGCCAAGAATACTATATCCAGCTAGGCTCTCATTGAAAATTGAAGGAGAGATAAAAAGCTTCCAGGACAAACAAAAACTAAAGAAATTTGCAAACACAAAACCAGCCCTACAAGAAATATTGAAAGGGGTCCCCTAAGCAAAAAGAGAGCCTAAAAGCAGCATAGATCAAAAAGGAACACAGACAATATACAGTAACAGTCACAGGCAATACAATGGCACTAAATTCATACCTTTCAATAGTTACCCTGAATGTAAATGGGCTAAACGCCCCAATCAAAAGACACAGGCTATCAGATTGGATTAAAAAACAAGACCCATGGATATGCCGTCTGCAAGAAACTCATTTTAGACCCAAAGACAACCCCCCCATTGAAAGTGAGGGGGTGGAAAACCATTTACCATGCTAATGGACACCAAAAGAAAGCTGGGGTGGCAGTCCTTATATCAGACAAATTAGATTTTAAAACAAACTGTAATAAGAGATGAAGGACACTATATCCTACTTAAAGGGTCTATCCAACAAGAAGATCTAACAATTGTAAATATCTATGCCCCTAACATGGGAGCAGCCAATTATATAAGGCAATTAATAACAAAAACAAAGAAACACATTGACAACAATACAATAATAGTGGGGGACTTTAACACCCCCTCACTGAAATGGACAGATCATCTAACCAAAAGATCAACAAGGAAATAAAGACTTTAAATGACACACGGGACCAAATGGACATCACAGACATATTCAGAACATTCCAATCGAAAGCAACAGAATACACATTCTTCTCTAGTGCCCATGGCACATTCTCCAGAACTGATCACATCCTAGGTCACAAATCAGGTCTCAACTGGTACCAAAAGATTGGGATTATTCCCTGCATATTTTCAGACCACAATGCTTTGAAACTAGAACTCAATCACAAGAGGAAAGTCGGAAAGAACTCAAATACATGGAGGCTAACGGGCATCCTACTAAAGAATGAATGGGTCAACCAGGAAATTAAAGAAGAATTGAAAAAATTCATGGAAACCAATGAAAATGAAAACACAACTGTTCAAAATATTTGGGATACAGCAAAGGCAGTCCTGAGAGGAAAGTATATAGCAATACAAGCATTTCTCAAGAAACAAGAAAGGTCTCAAATACACAACCTAACCCTACACCTAAAGGAGCTGGAGAAAGAAGAGCAAATAAAGCCTAAACCCAGCAGGAGAAGAGAAATAATAAAGATCAGAGCAGAAATCAATGAACTAGAAACCAAAAGAACAGTAGAACAGATCAACGAAACTAGGAGCTGGTTCTCTGAAAGAATTAACAAGATTGATGAACCCCTGGTCAGACTGATCAAAAAGAAAAGAGAAATGACCCAAATCAACAAAATCATGAATGAAGAGCAGAGATCACAATCAACACCAAAGAAATACAAACAATTATAAGAACATATTATGAGCAACTCTATGCCAGCAAATTAGATAACCTGGAAGAAATGGGTGCATTCCTAGAGATGTATCAACTACCAAAATTGAACCAGGAAGAAATAGAAAACCTGAACAGACCTATAACCACTAAGGAAATTGAAGCAGTCTTCAAAAATCTCCCAACAAGAGCCCAGGGCCAGATGGCTTCCCAGGGGAATTCTATCAGACATTTAAAGAAGAATTAATACCTATTCTCCTGAAACTGTTCCAAAAAATAGAAATGGAAGGAAAACTTCCAAACTCATTTTATGAGGCCACCATTACCTTGATCCCCAAACCAGACAAAGACCCCATCAAAAAGGAGAATTACAGACCAATATCCTTGATGAACATGGATGCAAAAATTCTCACCAAAATACTAGCCAATAGGATCCAAGAGTACATTAAAAGGATTATTCACCATGACCAAGTGGGATTTATCCCTGGGCTGCAAGGCTGGTTCAACATCCGCAAATCAATCAACGTGATACAATACATTAACAAAAGAAAGAACAAGAATCATATGATCCTCGGGCACCTGGGTGGCTCAGATGGTTAAGTGTCTGCCTTCGGCTCAGGTCATGATCCCAGGGTCCTGGGATCAAGTCCCGCATCGGGCTCCCTGCTCCTTGGGAGCCTGCTTCTCCCTCTGCTTCTCTCTCTCTGTCTCTCATGAATAAATAAATAAAATCTTTAAAAAAAAAATGAATCATATGATCCTCTCAATAGATGCAGAAAAAGCATTTGACAAAGTATACCATTTTCTTGATCAAAACTCTTCAGAGTATAGGGTACATACCTCAATATCATAAAAGCCACCTATGAAAAACCTACAGCGAATATCATTCTCAATGGGGAAAAGCTGACAGCTTTTCCTCTAAGGTCAGGAACACGGCAGGGATGTCCACTATCACCACTGCTATTCAACATAGTATTAGAAGTCCTGGCCACAGCAATCAGACAATAAAAAGAAATCAAAGGCATCCAAATCGGCAAAGAAGAAGTCAACCTCTCACTCTTTGCAGATGATATGATATTGTATGTGGAAAACCCAAAAGACTCCACCCCAAAACTGCTAGAACTCATACAGGAATTCAGTAAAGTAGCAGGATATAAAATGAATGCACAGAAATCAGTGGCATTCCTATACACCAACCCAAAACCATATGATACCTAGGAATAAATTTAACCAAAGAGGCAAAGGATCTGTACTCAGAAAACTATAAAATACTCAGGAAAGAAATTGAAGAAGACACAAAGAAATGGAAAAACGTTCCATGCTCATGGATTGGAAGAACCAACATTGTGAAGATGTCAATGCTACCTAGAGCAATCTACACATTCAATGCAATCCCCATCAAAATACCATCCACTTTTTTCAAAGAAATGGAACAAATAATCCTAAAATTTGTATGGAACCAGAAGAGACCCCGAATAGCCAGAGGAATATTGAAAAAGAAAAGCAAAGCCAGCGGCATCACAATTCCGGACTTCCAGCTCTATTACAAAGCTGTCATCATCAAGACAGTATGGTACTGGCACAAAAACAGACACATAGATCAATGGAAGAGAATTGAGAGCCCAGAAATGGACCCTCAACTCTATGGTCAACTCATCTTCGACAAAGCAGGAAAGAATGTCCAATGGCAAAAAGACAGTCTCTTCAACAAATGGTGTTGGGAAAATTGGATAGCCACATGCAGAAGAATGAAACTGGACCATTTCCTTACACCACACACAAAAATAGACTCCAAATGGTTGAAAGACCTAAACGAGAGACAGGAGTCCATCAAAATCCTAAAGGAGAACACAGGTAGCAACCTCTTCGACCTCAGCCGCAGCAACTTCTTCCTAGAAAGATTGCCAAAGGCAAGGGAAGAGCAAAAATGAACTATTGGGATTTCATCAAGATAAAAAGCTTTTGCACAGCAAAAGAAACAGTCCACAAAACCAAAAGACAACCGACAGAATGGGAGAAATTATTTGCAAATGACATATCAGATAAAGGGCTAGTATCCAAAATCTATAAAGAACTTATCAAACTCAACACCCAAAGAACAATAATCCAATCAAGAAATGGGCAGAAGACATGAACAGACATTTTTCCAAAGAAGACATCCAAATGGCAAACAGACACATGAAAAAAGTGCTCAACATCGCTCGGCATCAGGGAAATCCAAATCAAAACCTCAATGAGATACCACCTCACACCAGTCAGAATGGCTAAAATTAACAAGTCAGGAAATGACAGATGTTGGCGGGAATGTGGAGAAAGGGGAACCCTCCTACACTGTTGGTGGGAATGCAAGCTGGTGCAACCACTTTGGAAAACAGTATGGAGGTTCCTCAAACAGTTGAAAATAGAGCTATCATAGGATCCGCAATTGCACTACTGGCTATTTACCACAAAGATACAAATGTAGGGATCCGAAGGGGTACGTGCACCCCAATGTTTATAGCAGCAATGTCCACAATAGCCAAACTGTGGAAGGAGCCAAGATGTCCATGGACAGATGAATGGATAAAGAAGTGGTATATATACACAATGGAATATTATGCAGCCATCAAAAGGAATGAGATCTTGCCATTTGCAACGACGTGGATGGAACTGGAGGGTGTTATGCTGAGTGAAATAAGTCAATCAGAGAAAGACATGTATCATATGACCTCACTGATATGAGAAATTCTTAATCTCAGGAAACAAACTGAGTGTTGCTGGAGTGGTGGGGGGGTGGGAGGGAGGGGGTGGCTGGGTGACAGACATTGGGGAGTGTATGTGCTATGGTGAGCGCTGTGAATTGTGCAAGACTGTTGAATCACTGATCTGTACTTCTGAAACAAATAATACAACATATGTTAAGAAAAAAGAAAAAGAAGAAGATAGCAGGAGGGGAAGAATGAAGGGGAGTATGTCGGATGGGCAGACGAACCATGAGAGACGATGGACTCTGAAAAACAAACTGAGGGTTCTAGAGGGGAGGAGGGTGGGGGGATGGGTTAGCCTGGTGATGGGTATTAAAGAGGGCACATTCTGCGTGGAGCACTGGGTATTATGCACAATGAATCATGAAACACTACATCAAAAACTAATGATGTAATGTATGGTGATTAACATAACAATAAAAAATTTTAAAAAAAGAATGAAAAATAAATGTTTTTTTAGATTGTACATATAAGAGAAATCATATAGTATTTGTCTTTCTCTGACTTATTTCACTTAGCATAATGCCCTTGAGGTCCATCCATGTTGTCACAAATGGCTAGAGTTCCATTTTTTATGGCAAGATAATAGTCCATTGTATCTAGATACCATAATTTCTTGCTCTGTAATGTAGAATATGTTTTTTAATATGTTTGTGCAGTGAGAGAGTAAGATCTACCCACATCTGAGCAAGCGTCTGAAGGCAGCAACCTGCCCCAACTGTAAGCCATGGACTTCTCTCCTCCTCCTGCATATTATTATTCCCTTAATTTCCTTATGGGGAACTTTGCTATGTTAGGTTTCTCCCCTGGGTCTTTTCCCTTTTTTAAAAATACATGTAACATACTCAGATAGAAGTAAGTTTTATTCATCCATCATTATATAAAGGATGCTATTTGCCTGTCCTGTCTATAGGAAATTTTATTATTTCAGACTGGAAATATATATATATATGAACATAAATTTATTTTTTTAAAGATTTTATTTATGTATTTGACAGAGAGAGACACAGCAAGATAGCAAACACAGGCAGGGGGAGTGGGAGAGGGAGAAGCAGGGTCCCTGATGTGGGGCTCGATCCCAGGACCCTGGGATCATGACCTGAGCCAGAGGCAGACGCTTAACGATTGAGCCACCCAGGTGCCCCTATAAACATAAATTTAATTCATGTTCCTTAGATGGAAAAATTAGAATATGTAGAAAATAGAAATTACCCATAGTCCTGCGACCCAATCACTGCTAAAATTATGCTTTTTCCTGACTTTTCTGAGTACTTTTTATAAAGTTCTGATCTTTGTAGTCACTTTTATAAACCGTTCTCTTCACTCATTAAATATTTTTATATTATTAAAACTACTTCAAAATATTCAATGATTTTATACCTCTCCATTATAATGTTATTTAGCTATTTTATCATTTGGGGGCCATTAGAGTGATTATCAACCATCCCTATTGTAAATGTATTGGATTAATCTGTTAATAACCTATCTGGGTTTTTTTCTTCGAAATTCTCATTTTTCTCCATGACCTCTCTTTTGGGCATTTAGGCTTTGGCTCAGGGAAAGGACAGAAGGGCAAGTGAAAGGAGTTCACACTCAGCTTCTGAGTTTTAAAGTAGACTTCTGAAACTTGCAGCAAAGATGAAGCAAAAAGTTATTTTTGAGCCTCAAAAGCCTGACTTTCAAGTATCAAGTAAAATCATGATGTTATTGGTGGCATTTGTACCATACACAATAAACTTTAAAGCATGTGAGATTGGCCAAAGCAGTTTAGAAGAGATAGAAACGTACAAGAGAAAAGTCTGAGATATGAGAGGAGAACCCTGGAGTTAGACTGTGAGTCTTTGAAAAGAGAACCTGCTCTCTGACCATCATCACCAGGGCCAAATCTCTTGGGAGAGGGTGAGAGGCAATGAATCCCAGATAGGTTTGGGGCTTTGAGTGAAGAGGAGACCAGTGCCCCACTTTCCGACTAGAGACTAGGCAAGAGGCAAACCTTACATAGGGTTCTACCTCAGCAAGATGACAGTGGGTAGAGAGGATGCCTTGGGAATGTCTATAGGGAACTGCCTGAGAAAGCTCCACAGAGTTTCCTTTGGCCCCATTATGGAATAGAAGAATAGCTTAATTTTGCCCTCAAGAGGCATGGGTTGTTAAAAGAGAGCTCACACGTTCATCACATCCCCTGGGTTGAGATATCTCAATGGCTGAAGGGTGTACCAATGGACTATAGCAACTAAAGACCAATGGGAACCCAGATGCCTCAGTAGATGCCACAGTGGAAAAGTCACAGAGCCCAGGGATCTGTTAGAATAGTGCATCTCACCAGATGTTGGCTTGGGCAGAGAGCAGCCCAGGTGCATTCTCTTCTTCATGCCTTGTATTATAACTTCCTCACAACTGAGATACAAAATCAGAAGAGGGAATCCTGAACTTACCGAGAAAACCATAACTTGACTAAGTCTATCCTGAATTGCCTAAGATTAAATATCCAAGTAGGACAAGGGGCTCAACATCAATGTTAATTTCAGTTGGATAAAAATTATGACATTTTTGCATACCCAAATCTGCCACCTCTGCGTAATCAATGCCACACTTAACCATTCATTGCTTTGCAGCAATAAGAACTTGAATGCCTTTTCACCTGGGCTTAGTCATTCACCTTTATACTCATTTATTCCTTCAATGAACTTTTTAAGCACCTATTTTCCAGGCACTATACTAGACATTAAGGTTAGAGCAGGGAACAAAACAGATGTAGCTCCTCTCTGTTTTCACTGACTTCCAGTTAGGAAGACTGACAATACGTGATGAGTCTGACAAGGGAGAGGTCCTAACCTAGCTTTCTAGGCAAAGCATCAGTGACACAGAATCCCAGAAAATTAATAGATACAAGACAGCCAAGAGTATCCTAGTATCCTTTTTTTTTTTTTTTTTAAGATTTTACTTATTTATTTGACAGAGACACAGCGACAGGGGGAGTGGGAGAGGGAGAATCAGGCTCCCCGCGGAGCAGGGAGCCCTATGTGGGGCTCAATCCCAGGACCCTAGGATCATGACCTAAGCTGAAGGCAGATACTTAACAAATGAGCCACCCAGGCGCCCTGAGTAGCCTAGTATCCTATGGAAGAAAATAGCTTACCCAAAATGTCAGAAGTCAGAGAAAAATGATATGGCCATACGGTACCAAGCATGCATTCAGCATTTGAGGATGTATGTTGTGTGTTTTATACATGGAGTTTCAGGACCATGATGCTATAAAGAAAAAGGTTAGACTAACAGCTAGAATTAGAAAAATAAATTCTGTGAAAAATACATTCTCTGTCTTTGATAACTTACCACTTTTATTTCCACTTAAATCAGTAAATAGATACCTCATTTTTCAATGACTGGAACAAAGACAAATAACTGCCTACCTAAATATTAATTTTCTACCTTTTCTCTAATTTTAAAAAAGGATTTTGCTCAGTACAGTCATATGCTCAGCTTTTCTCCAATTTCAGATGTGACCAGGAAAATAAATTCTGGTCATACAGATATAAGTAAAAGTATAGGAAGTACCTACAGGAAATTTTCTTAAGTTTCCTTCTTTCTGCTGCCATCCTAGAATGCAAGCATGATGTCTGGATCTCCAGCTGCCATCTTAAAACATGAGGACAAAATTTGTACTCTAGGGTTTGTAAAGAGTGAGAAGGATCTTGGTTACCAATGGCTTTGTAAAAGTTACCAGACTAGCTTCCCAAATTGATTTTACATGAGAGAAATAAATTTCTCTCATGTTTAAGCCATGTTATTATTTATCAGGGATATCAAATACATAGCAAACCCTAATCCTACCTAATATAGTGTGGTAAGGAGCTGATTTAGGATAACTGAGAAATATTCTAAATCTATGCCAAAGACCCAAAACAATAATCAGAAAACTGGAAAGCTCAAAAGAAATGTAGAAGTCATTTTGTCCAACTACTTCACTTTGTTAACCTGAGCATATCACTCTCTGGGTTGAAGCTGGTCATCCTCTGCATTGGCAAGATAACGTCTAAGTTTCCTGAATGGTATGATCTGGTCCTTTCTACTTGCTACCCTTACCTCCTAACATAGAAATTATGCTAAGAAAGGAAAGGAAAGGGAAAAGGATAGGGAAAAGAAAGAAAAAGGGAAAGAAATTATGCTCGGGAATTATCGACTATTTTTAGTATCCTAATACAATATGCATGTCATAATCCCCTGTTTTTATTATGTACTATTCTCTCCATCAAAAATATGCTTCCCCTGCTTTGCCATTTTGCTCAAACTTTCCTTCTCCGTGAAAGCTGCCTACCTCCAAATTACCAGGCAGGCTGATCACTTCCTCCTTTGCATTATCTTTTTGATGTATATATTTTTCTAATATTATACATAACCATGTAAATGGTTACCATCTAATGAGATATTGTTTATTCTGTATTACCAGGGCCCAGCACATTAACATATAGTAGGTGCTGAATAACTATTTGTTGAATTGACTGGCATTTCAAATTAGAAAACTAAGAACTTTGAAAAACTAATCAATCTAGGTTGTAACAGAACAAAGAGACCCAAGATTTATATCAGGGGCCAAAACAAAGGAGAAAAGATAAGCCAAAACATCACTTTTATATCTAATAGAGGTCAAGTTGGAGGGCTTGACTTATATGTTGACACCCACTAACATTAACTCCAGAATCAGGCAGAATTACTGGACAAGTAAGGTAGCACTGGAACAGGGCAAGGCTCCCATGTGTCCTAACAGAGGGAAATGCATGTTTACTTCTAAAAGGAGGGGGAGTTGAACAGAGCATGCCCTACTAACTGGACTCAGAGGCTAAGAATCTCCTCAAGGTGTTTAACAGGGTAGAGGGAAGCCCAGAGTTATAACAAATTAAGCTTCTTTTATAAGAACAAAGCATCAGGAATGGGGAAGAGGTGAACCCAGCCCATATCTCCCAGCTTTTCATTCTCTTAATTCACTGGACCTAAGCATGAAGGCTTTGGTCAGCAAGAGTTGTGACTGTCTCCCTCAGGAGAACTTTGCCTCCAACCTTCATGAGACCACACTCTACACCAATCTCTGCTCTTGGGGGTTTTCTCCTGGGTCCAGTGGCAAAGCTGAAGCTTTTAAATGTTTAAATATTTAAATGCTGTTCCCAAAAGAATCTGCAATGGATCAGAACAACACAATCAATATATCAACTTTGAAGGGCGCCTGGGTGGCTGTCGGTTAAGCATCTGCCTTCAGCTCAGATCATGATCCCAGGGTCCTGGGATGGAGCCCTGCATCAGGCTTCCTCCTCAGCAAGGGGTCTGCTTCTCCCTCTCCCTCTGCCCCTCCCCCCTGTGTGTGTGCTCCCTCTCTCTCTAATCAAATAAAATCTTTAAAAATATATATACATATACATATATATATATATATATTTCAACATTGAGTCCACTCCACGCCAAAAATGTATTTTGTATTCTATTTTCTGTCCAAAATTATGTCCAGGCATGCTGTCCAATGTAGCACACAGAGGTTCTGCAGAGATTGAATGCTATCTTAAAGATACTTCAATATTAAAATGCCTTTAAAGAGATGCTTCATATTTGAACACAATTTCCCTTCTATTATTAAAGTCCCAAGATTAAATTCCTTTACAAGTTGAAGTTAAAGACATTAAAACCCAAAAGAACTAAAGTCTAAAATCAAATTCTCTTGTCTTGTGTGTTAAAGTGCAAAGTGCAAAGTTCAGCTGCAAAACAAAACTCATCCCTCAATTCCTTATTCTACACAGGCTCAGCTAGAGATTTTCTGCCTGAGTAGAGCGGTGTCCCTGCAGCAACTGCAGCAATTTCTCCCTGGAATGGGTCTGGAGCTTCAGAAGCCTCAGAAGTTATAGTAAATCAAGGCCTGGTTTCTCAGAAGCCTCAATTCCAAAAATCCAAAGAGTTAACAGGCCACACAGAATTATCACAAGCCTTTTCCAGATCTACCTAATATGGAAAGCCATTCTCTTGCCATTAAATCAGTTAGTGCAGGCAAAATTACGTTCCCAGAACCAGGGTTGCCAAGACCCCAAGAGTAATCCAATGATATCTGAGAGGAAAGGAAAATATTCTTGGCCTCATTCTCAGCAGGAAGTCTGTTATTCCAGACCAACTGTCTGGATTCCATGACCTGTTTAAACCAGGAAAATTCTTCCAACAAGAAGTAATTTGAGACTACATGTTTAGCATTTTCATTTACATTTCTTCACATTTACATTTTTGTGAAGAAAATAGATCTCTAATTTCCTGCATCCTCACATAGGGAGTCATGTGAGGCATTTCTATCTCCTTGCAAACAACTGCAATGGGGGCTGCACCTCACAGGCGCTCACTTCAGGCACTTTCTTCCACATGCCAGCATATCCAGTACTTAATCCCTTTCCCATTGAGTCTTGGGCCCCTAATGCTACCCTGAGGGTATGCTCCGTCTGGTGACACAACTGCACCATGTCGTGAGAGCAGGTACTTTGGGATTGCTCAGGCTGTGAGACCTGCCCCCTAGGGAAGAGTTCTTCATTTCCAATTTGTTTTAGCTGAAGAATCATCCTCATAGATTCTTGCACTAAGAGATTTTGATGCTTCTGAAGCTTATGTGCTGAGGAAAAGCAGTTTTAAATGTCCCAGGGTCTGAGTAGCTTTTTGGGTTTTTTTTCCTGCTATGTCTTTTTCTGAAACACTGGGACATACCACTGGTATTTAATTTCCCTCTGCTATTTCTTGACAGCTTTCAGGAATCCTATTTGAGTTCCTTAACAATTTAATTTCAATCTCAAAGTGGCCCCTTTCCTTCTCTAATCTGTTGTAAGAGCTAATGTTGCTTGCTGGAATGGAGTGCCTCTCTTCTGTTTATCTTTACTTTTTGGCCAGATGGTGATTTTCGTAACTACACTGCATTAATAATAAAAAATAATAGAGAAGAAATCAGTAAGTTCTGGGTTTATTGTTTAAATTTTGTCTACTCTCAATGAGATGGATAATCCCCACCACCCTGGAGATAGTCTTCCATCAGACATTTAGCCAAAGTCTGGACTTGTTCTCTGATTATCACATCTAGATTTCTTCATGTCTTTCCTTTAGGATCCTCACTTCATAAATTTATTGGCTAAAGTCATTACGTTCCCTCCCAAAAGTATTTTTTAGATGAGACAGAATCATAGCATATGGAGAAACAGGCATTGCCATTGCACTAATGTATAAAATTGCTGAATCGTTATATTGTACACCTGAAACTAATATAACACTGTATGTTAATTATACTTGAATTAAAAAACACTTTGCCTATTTCACATGTATTTCCTCTCTCAATTCTGCCCAGACTTTTTGTAACCACTTGGGGTAGCTGTCCCAATCTTTAAGAAGTGGTTCTCCAATTGCTCTGACTGAGGGCCTGTGGCTTTCAGAAATCATCTCTCAGTGGCCTGGGCCTTTCTTGTAGGAATCACCCAAGCTTGCTCTCTGTTAGATTTCTTTGGATCCCAGTCACCATTTCTGATCTGTTAATAACAAAAATATCTTTCATCCTAAGGACAGTTAGAATCTGGGTACCTTTCCCCCACTTGTGTCTTTGTCATTCAGGATACCCTTTTCCCCTTTACTCTTTCCTGAATGAATAAATAAAAAATCTCTTCCTCCAGTTTAATCAGACTACTATATTTCTTTATTTTATTTAAGTGTTCCTGGATTTGACAGTAAAACGGAAGTACCCTTTTCAAAGCACTCTGGTTTCTCCTTGTTTTCCTAAGCAAATGGGACTGTTAGAGGCAAACAATTCCAAACATAAAGCATTTTTGTTTCTTTTGAAGACTCTGCATTTGTAATAATGTCACTTAGTTGCTTTTCAAGAATTTTATTTATTTTTTTGTCAGAGAGAGAGCACAAGCGGGGGGTGGGGGGTGGAAGGCAGAGGGAGAGCAGGCTCCCCACTGAGCAGGGAGCCCAAAGCGGGACTCGACCCCAGGATTCTGGGATCATGACCTGAGCCAAAGGCAGATGCTCAACCAACTGAGCCACCTAGGCGTCCCAGCTGATTTTCTTTAAGGGGATGGCATTTTCTTTCTAATAAGGGCTCACATCTCTTACCTGTTCATTAAATCTAACACGAGTTTATGGTGAAGCCACAGTTTGAGTCTCAGATAACCAAGTCAGAGTTAGAACTTTCATCAACACAGAGCTAAACTGAGATTCTATGATGGGACAGTGAGTCATAAAAATAGGCAGAAATGCCACATTAAGTCAAGGTCAATCCCTTCACAGTGCCCTCCTTGATCCTGAAAAAGGACAGAACCTGGAATACCCAATTTGGTTACCTAACTAGTCTTGGTACTAACTGTATAAAGCTAGGGCATCTCTAAGTATGATACGTGCAGATATTCGGCTGCCCTTCAGTTTAAAAGTAGCAAAATATTCTTGTGTCAACCAATGTCTATAATACATGTAAAACTCTTCTCTACAATGGAATCTTTGCCTTAGCTGAAGAAAAGCTAACCTGAACAGTAAGCTAAAGCAGTCTCTACCTGAAGCCCCCAACACAGCTAAAGAGTTGTTTTATTTTCTCGCATAAGTTGCATAAGTCATAAGTTGCAGTCACCTGCCAAGCTTAAAATACCTCCTGACAGCTAGAGCTTCTTTCCCAGCCTACAGAAGTTCAAAGCCACGTGCAAAAGTGTAAAAACATGTTTGGCCTAAAATAAGACTCTATAAGCCAGGCACAAATATCTTTTCCTGAAATTTTCTCCCTCAAGGTATTCTCTTTTATTTCTCAATGCTCCTGGTGAATAAACCAAATCTCTGAGGCCCCCTCCCCAATAAATAGCACCCTAATCCTACGCTCAGTTTAGAACAAGCTGAGAAATACAACCAAATAGAAAAGTAGGAGGCCAAAATTTCAACTGTTACTGATAGAGAACAGCTTTCAGGACATGGTTTGTTTGGAGAGGCAGTGTTGGATTTGGGTAGGTCTCTCCATATGAAGGCAGCCTGACTAGTTAAGATTTACAACTTAGAACACACAGGCTTATTCTCAACAGGGATAAAATTGGAGCTAAGTCAAGTAGGTTCATGTACTCTTCTTAATGCTAACACTCAAAATACTTCATCTCTCTAGGAGCTGGATAAATAAAGGATGAAGAGAGGCCTGGAGTTACATTAAGAGAGCCCACTTCCCAGGAAGGAAACATCAGGAATGGGGAAGAATTATTCCCAGCTAACAATACTTACAAAGTTAAAATCCTTGCTTATTGGTTTTTAGACTGATGGTAACTTTTCTCAAGATTTTTGTGCAATTTTGATAGTGTAATATTCTCAATATTCTCAGTTCCATATTGCACTGCAACTCAATAAATCCTATTCATGGAATATCAATGTTTCACAATATCAACATTCATTTTCCTAAAATTGGATATCAGAAAGTCCATTATAGAATTTAGTCTTCAACTCTACAATTTGTGAATGTATTCATAGTTAGGTCTATTATTTAAATGTCTGGAAATTGATTTCCCATAAAATTGTAAGTCAGATTATTCCCTGCCAAATAATTTCCCAAATTCCAACTTTAATAGGAATAAGTGTACCAGAACATTGATGTATGTAATGGTGTAAGAATAACTTTATACAAAAATCTTCAGTTTAGATGTGTTGTATTATTAACTAAAGAATCCAATCTTTGCAAGGCAGAAGGTAGGAGATATGGAAAAATTAGGAGTAAAATTTCCCTTAGATTACATAAACAAAGTTGATTCTTTTAACAGTTCAAAATAATTTGTACCTAATGTCTATGTAAAACCAACAGACACTTAAATTATGTACTCAGCTTATCAACAAAGCAGTATACTATCTATGGTTCAAATCTTAACAGTATATCTAGTTCATGGTGTTAGTTTCTCATTCCATGAAGGGCTTTGGCTTGTTTTCAGACACACAAAAAAATGAGGCAATGGATAGCTATATAGTTGTATATCCTTGCAACTGGATTTACTTTGTGTGTTGGAGGGGGGGATTTCAAAATGAACATCAACTACTGCAGAAGTAATATTTATCTTATCCCATACCTAGCCATAGTTCCTACCATGGTTTGTTTCATAAGGATGTAATAAATACGCTCCCTATATATTTTATTATACATAGAAATATTCTTCACATCTTTACATCTGCAAAGAAATACGCTTGCTCAATTTTCTCGAATTATATATCCCTCTTTCACTTCTCATTTTGCCACTTTTAGTGAGAGAGGTGATTATAAGAAATAGTTCATTTTCCTCACCTCCACAGGTAAAAACAAACAAACAAAAAACCTGCAAAGGCTGACAACTAAAACTCAACTTTAGGGACATAAAAGGGTGTGGTAAGAACTGTGCCAAAATGGAGAATGCATACTCTAAATAAAGACTATATCCCACCATTCCTCAGCTCCGATGAATTAAATTCTAGGAAGGGATGCCAATCTTCTGATTTTCTAAAAAAATTGAGAAATTCATTCTTTATGGGATATCTCTAGATTTTAAAATATTGATAATAAAATATTTTAAAGCAATGTGTAAGCCAACACTATGTAAACCAAATAAAATACTTTATAAGCCATGAGTTTGTAGCCAAATGTTTATATGAATAGTAATTAATACTCCTAACCCAGTAGCTAAATTAATACTGTTAAAACAAACCTCATCATGTCATCCCTCTCAAACCCTCCACTGTTCAAACCCTCCACTGGCTTCCTTTCTTGAAAGAAAGGAAAGAAAGGGAAGGGAGAGGAGGGGTGGGGAGGGAAGAGGAAAAGAGGGGAGGGGATGAAGGGGAAAAGAAAGGGAAGGAAGAGAAGGGAGGGAAGGAAGGAAGAAAAAAAATAAAATTTCATTATGGTTTATAAGACTCTACATCATTGGTGTGCTGGAGAAGACATACCAGCTCACAAGATCTATTAAATTTTAAGGAATTTTTGAGAGCTAGTTGATCTCGTATTGGTAGCTTGAAATCGGCTGTGGTAGGGGTATTTATACCAGAGAAATTGGCAAACAGCGCAAATCGGGGCTTTTTATTTTATCCCCCAAGGAGCCAGCTGTTAAAACCCTTACCAGCACACCAGTGTCCTATGTGAACTATCCTACTCCATGACAACCCAATGCACCTCTGATACCTCCTAACACCACTTTCCCATTTTATTCAATCTACTCCACTGACACATTCCTTCCTGCCTCAGGTCTTGCATATACTGTTTATTCTGCTTGGATTAATCCCCTTATTAAAGAGGCTTTTCCATGATCATCCTATGTAAAACAACAAACCATTTCCCCATATCCATAGCATATCCGACACACAGTATTTTATCTATCATCTACCATTCATCTTTTTGTAGAATAATGTAAATTTCACAAGGGGACATGGTATCTATTTTGTCCTGCTATATCCCCAGTGTCTTAAAAAAAAAAAAAATGCCATGGCAAATAGGTGTACAATAAATATTTTTCTGAACTAATGGATGGATAGAAGTTGTCATTTAGTGGTCTGAATCTAAATATTTATATTCATATGTCTCTCTTTCTTACATAGAAATTAGTTGCTAGATCACTTATTCTGCTAAATATGAAAAGTTATCATTTTTTTTTAACACATAACTATGTTTTTCATTATATCCATGCTTTCTAGAAATCTGTTGTGCCATTAGAGTGAGCCTAACCATGAATCCACACAGTCTGTCTGTTACCCTCAATTTAGTGGCAGGTACAATTACATATACCAAATGGTACAAGTACGGAAGGATGAAAATAACATGTATCAGAGAAAATAACCAGAACTTGACAACTGGCTGTTTTAAAATAAAAGGAGAGGTCAATTTACTCCACAGTTTTACACCAGATACCTAGGAGAAAAGTGGAGTCCTGACACAAGCAAGAAGCTAAAAGGAGTAGTTGATTTAACAGAAAAGCTGATGAATTGTTTTTATGATAAAGTTAGTGAAGATTATATTAGGAAACACATCAAATGTCTGGACATGGGAATCATTAGCATATGCATCATTTCTAAACCCCAAACCAAGTTGTCTCTGGGAACATAAGACAAAGATACTAACCTGGTCATCGAAGAAAGAAAATTAGATAGAACCACAGGAAATTCCAACACTTGTAGAACATGGAAAACACTGAGAAAAGATGACTCTGAGAAAAGGAATACTGGAAAAGATCTAGTTGGGAGCTGGGAAGATCAAAAGTTCAGTTTGGGACATGTTCAAGTTGAGATGTCTTTGGAGTATTTGTGAGTAAGTATCAGATAGATGTTTAGATGTAGAAGTCTAAAATTCAGAAAAAGTCTGAGCTTATATAAATGAAATCATTGGCTAAGAAGTGGTGTTTGAAGCCCTAAGCTTGGATAAGGTCACTCAAGGAAGTTTTACGAGAAGAGTGAAAGATAAAGCCATATTCTTTTTTTTTAATTATGTTATGTTAATCACCATACATTACATCATTAGTTTTTGACGTAGTATTCCATGATTCATTGTGCATAACACCCAGTGCTCCACGCAGAACGTGCCCTCTTTAATACCCATCACCAGGCTAACCTATCCCCCCACCCCCTCCCCTCTAGAACCCTCAGTTTGTTTCTCAGTCCATAGTCTCTCATGGTTCGTCTCCCCCTCCAATTCCACCCCCCCTTCATTCTTTCCTTCCTGCTATCCTCTTCTTTTTTAAACATATAATGTATTATTTGTTTCAGGGGTACAGGTCTGTGATTCAACAGTCTTGCACAATTCACAGTGTTCACCATAGCACGTACCCTCCCCAGTGTCCATCACCCAGCCACCCCATCCCTCCCACCCCCACCACTCCAACAAACCTCAGTTTGCTTCCTGAGATTAAGAATTCCTCATATCAGTGAGGTCATATGGTACATGTCTTTCTCTGATTGACTTACTTCACTCAGCACAATACCCACCAGTTCCATCCATGTCGTTGCAAATGGCAAGATTTCATTCTTTTTGATGGCTGCATAATATTCCATTGTAGATATATACCACATCTTAAAGCCATATTCTACATTTGATAGTTTAGTAAGAATAGCCTGTAAAGTGAGCAAAGAAATAGATAAAAAAATACAGGAGAACATTTGTCTCAGGGAAGCCATGGAAAAAAGAGGAATTCAACAAAGAGTAACAAATATTACTGACGTCAAATAAAACGAGTTCATTGGATATAGAGCAGAAATTCATTGGATGGAGACATACACATACCTGTTTTTAGACTAGATGGGTTTTCGAACTTATGAGAGGGAAAAACAGGTTGAAGTGGGTTAAGAAGTGAGAAAATTGTGGCAATGAGAACAGAAACCATTTGTTTAGAAGTTTGTAAAGAGTAGTTAAAAAGGCTGAAAGATGGGGCATATAGACACCTTTAAAAAAATTGTTTTTTAATAAGAGAGACTTGAAAATATTTACAAACAGTGGGAAGGAATTTCTGCTTTTGGTTTGGCTGACTGCTCCTATCAGGCCAACCTTCCAGTAGATGACAATGATAAACACTGAACAAAATATAAGAAGCAGTTGCTGGGCAGAGAAGAAAAATAGCAGGAACTGGAAGGGAGTCAACCATTGGGATGTGGGGAGAGCACTGGCAGAGTTTCCTATTTTTTAGGGCTTTTACTAAGAGCAGGCCCTGGTGCATTAAGATGGGTATCTAATACCTCATGGAAATCCTAGTTTTACTAATTGAAGAACTAGAAGACTAGGGTAACCACAACTGCTAGAAAGTTAATAGAGACAATCTCAGAAAAGAGAGAACAAGAGAGTCTGAGCTCCAATTTTGCATATACACTCTGGCTAATGCCTGAATCATTCAGAACCTCTGGTACAATTCACAATTACTCAGTATAACAAGAAGTAGGAAAACAGGACTTATTATAAAGAGAAAAGACGACCCACACAGACCAGCCTCTTAAGGATCCAGACTGAAATTCACAGAAAAGGAACTTGATGCAATGTATATAACCAGGCTCTAGGATGTAAAGGAAATACACTTATACTGAATAAAAAGAGAAAATACCAGTAGTGAAATAGACATTGTTAATAAGAACAAAACAGAAGTTCTACAACTAAAATATACAGTATCTTAAAAAATGTACTGGATGGGCGCCTGGGTGGCTCAGTTGGTTAAGCGACTGCCTTCGGCTCAGGTCATGATCCTGGAGTCCCGGGATCAAGTCCCGCATCGGGCTCCCTGCTCAGCGGGGAGTCTGCTTCTCCCTCTGACCCTCTTCCCTCTCATGCTCTCTATCTCTCGTTCTCTCTCTCTCAAATAAATAAAATCTTTAAAAAAAAAAAAAATGTACTGGATGGTCTTAATGGGAGAATCAGGATGACAAAGGAGCTGGAGAAATTATCCAATCTGAAAAACAAAGAGACAAAAATGTTTTAAAAAATGAAGATACAGGTATCTACGAGACAACAGCAACAAGTCAAATATATGTGTAATTTGATTCCTGGTAGGAGAGGTGTAAGAGATAAGTTGAAAAAACTTTTTCATAAAATAAATGGCTGAAAATAATCCAAAATTTGATGCAAAATATAAATTTACAGATTTAAGATCAAAGAACCCTAAGATGATTACAAAGATAACAACATCAGGCATATCATAGTTAGATGCTGAAATCCAAAGTTAAGAAAATACTTAACTAAGGTCATTATGCTAAGTGATATAAGCCAGTCACGAAAAGACAAATATTGCCCTACTCCACTCACATGAAGTACCTAGTTAAATCCGTAAGGACAGGTAGTAGAATAGTGGTTGTGAGGGCCTAAGAAGGGGCAGTGGGGAGTTTTTTATGGGTACAGAGTTCCTGTTTTCCCAGATGAAAAACGTTCTGGAGATGGATGGTGGTGATGGTTGCAACAATGTGGAATGTACTTAACACCACTAAACTATATTGTTAAAAATGGTTAAGATGGAAAATTTGATGTGTATTTTACCACAATTAAAAATAATAAAAAATTTTCAAAGGAAAAATCTTAAAAGCAGGCAAAGAAAACTGAAATTACACATATGAGGACAAGGACATGTATGACCAAGGACTTATCACAAATAATGAAGGTCAAAAGGAACTTCCTTCAAACTTCCAGTTATAAAATGAGGAAGTGCTGGGAAGCTAATATACAGCATGGTGAATATAGTTAACAATATATACTTGGAAACTGCTAAGAGAATAGATCTTAAATATTCTCACTACAAAAAAAACATGTAGATGATGGATGTGTTAACTAACCTTATTGTGTAATCATTTAGCAATATATATGTGTATCAAGTCATCATATTATACACTTACAGTGTTATATGTCAGTTATATCTCAATAAACCTGGGGAGATAATCGAAGAAAATGTGAGGATGGAAGCAGAGTCAGAGAAAAATTTGAAGACGCTACATTGCTGGCTTTGAAGATGAAGGAAAAAGGAATGAGCCAAACAATTCAAACAACTTCTAAAATCTGAAAAGGCAAGGAACTGATTCTCCCCTAGAAGCTCCAGAAGGAACATAGCCCTGCAGACATCTTGATTTTACCCCACTGAAACCTATTTTGGACTTCTGACCTCTGGAAATGAATGATAAGCTACTAAAATCATCACTGTCATCAAATAGCAGAGCAACAACTTTCAAGTGATAAAAGAAAAATCTGTCAATCTAGAATTTCACATCTAGTGAAAATGTCCTTCAAAAAACTAAGACAAAACAAACACTAAGAGAATCTGCCATTAGACCTACACTATAAAAAATGCTATAGAAAATTATTCTGGCTCAATGAAAAGCAAAACAGACTGAATCCTTGATATTAAGGGGAAAGAAGTTTCAGAAAAGGTAAATAGTAAATGTTAAAATCTATTTTTCCTCTTATTATCTTACTGTTTTTGGGGGGGAGGCAGGGAGAGGCAGGTGGAGAGGGAGAGAGAGAATCTTAAGCAGGTTCCACGCCCAGTGCTGAGCCCGATGCAGAACTCGATCTCACAACCCTGAGATCATGACCTGAGCCAAAATCAAGAGTTAGATGCTTAACTGACTGAGCCACCCAAGCACCCTGCTCTTAATTTTTTTTAAAGTACCTGGAACTGTTTTTGTTTAAGCAAAAATAATATTGTACTATAAGTTTTACAAGGTTGTAGATGTAACATATAATTATAACATAAATCATAGATCACTTTGGAGAGAATTGACATCTTGATATTTGGAGTCCTCAAATCTAAGACAAATTTCTCCATTTATATCATGTTATTTAATTTCTCTTAACAATTTATTTTTAATATACAGGTCTTAAGATGGTTTATTAAATTTATTTCATATTATTTTGGGGGTTTTCTGATGTATTATAAATTGAATCCATTATTTAAACTTTATTTTCCAATAGTTTACTGTTACTAAATAGATTTCCATACATTAACTTTATATCTTATGATCTTACTAAATTCACTCATTTGTCAAAGGAATTGTTAATTTAGAATTTTTCTAGGAAAACAATCATTTTATCCAATACAAAGAATTTTCTTTCATCCTTTTGATTATGCCCGTTACATTATTTTTTTCCCTTAATAAACTAGCTTATTAATGATATACATGCTAACAGGCTTGGGAGAAAATGTACTGATGTAACTTGCTTTGAAATGCAGCAAAAACGTTAAGAGGACTGAAAGATGGAGGGAGGGATACATGATAAAGCAAATAGTTAAATTTCACTGTAAAATATTTTATGAATGCTCACTGTCAATTTTTTTCACTTTTCTGTATTTTGGAAACTTTAATAATAAGATATTAGGAAAATCAAAATCAAAGCAAGGATCTACTTTTGAGAGGACTGAAAATAAAAGAGAAAGAAAGGACAGATGTCAGGTTTTCAGAGACAGGCTAAAATTGATGAAGATTAGGCTTAAAAGGAGATGAGCAGCTTCTCTTTATATCTGAGAATATGAATACATACAGAGTATATAGGATGCATACAGATGAACATACAGTAATATAGAATGCATACACATTTGGTGTTGTTAGCTGGCTGATAAGGAGATAAGTTTGGAAGACACATTGTGGAGACTTAGAGAAATGTAAATTTGTTGGGCAGTACTGAAAGCCTATTTCTTGGTTGGTGGCTTTGAATTTATTAGAGCGGAGCCTGTGCTCAGCTGCCTGGATCATTTTCTCACTTGCAAAACAGGGTAACAACACCTAGCTCTGAGACCGTTAGGAGAGTTAAATGAGAGGATGCCTATGAAGAACCTAGTACAGCGCCTCACACAAAGGTACTTCGTGTTATCCTGGAAAGGCTGTGTGGAGTTCTTTATGTGCCTACTAGTAGTCATTATTTTGTACAGCTGCTCTTCAGGAAGTTGCTAAAGTTTCTTATGCTGCTGTATTAAAGAGACGGTAACTTCAGCAGGCAATCAGCTAATCAATAGCTGCAACAGGCACAGAGGTACCAAGCCACAAAGGTACCATACAGTGTTTATAACCAGCGTTAGGCTGCAATTTAGACATGAGCTAAGGTTTATAGGGACCACTATTTTTGCAAAGCTACTGAGAGGAAAGTAATTTATTCTAAGTCTTGCACACCACAATCAAATTGATAAAGAGCATCTTGTGATAATATTCCAATTTCCATAGGAATTATAAACAGGAAAGAAACCAGGGCAAATAGCTAGTGAAATCTAGTTCATCAATTTGAAAAATATGAAACGATCATGTTTTTCTTGAGAACTAGGTACAAGGAAAATTGCTGCCAAGAGTTGATTTTTTTACTTCATAAGAACGGTGTTTCACAATTTGGAGTGCTATAATTTAGAAATAACACTTAAATTCCTATTACTCAGCTCTGATATATCTGGATATAAAACATAACTTTACAAAAACCACAGCAAGACTTTTTGTTGTGATATATATTGCACAACTTCAAATTTTAGGAACAAAATTTTAATTTATATTATAAAAACATGAAAGGAGAGCGGTATCAGCATCATTGCAGCTTAAGACCTCTCAGCTTTTCTCACCAACCCACAACAAAACTTGGGCAGTCATGGGCAGAAGTGCCTTTGAGAAAGCTGTGGGGTTCAGCCACACAGGTCAAGGGACCCTAGAGGAGTCACACATCTGTGCATAGAGTAATAGACAGATAGCCGTGGTCCCAGTTGTTGACCTTGCAGTGGCCTATAAACTGGCTCCAGGCCCTCTCCAATCAAACAGTCCCCTGGAGAACATTAACTTAAGACAATCACTTAAAGAGGAGAAAACCTTTGTGGAAGTCCAGGTTTCCAAAAAGTTCTAGCACTCCACTGGAGGAAAAAAAAAAAAAAATACGAGTTTCAGTGCATTGTAGTGATAACAGTAAGTTTGACTTTATCCATCTCACCCCCTCTCCACAACATCACAACTTTGGGCCAAAAGGACACCTTCCTTCACCATATTTGTTCCATGGGGAAAGGAAGAGCATGTGAGTGAACACCTGGCTTCATCAGCTCTACTTGATGCTACCAAAGACGCTCCTTTCTCTATTGTACAGAATCATGAGCTACATGACTGGGGGGCAGGAAGACACAAAGAGAGTTGCAAATATAACTATTGGAGGATAATAAGGGACTCAGATCCTACCTGCATCACAGATTCCATCAAAAAATCTGCCTGTGAGCTGCTGGGAACAGCTCACTTGTGGATCTCCCCACCTGCCCCACAGAAACCCCCAGCACTCTGTGTACCTCATATACAAACCTCCCTATCCTGTGGCCACCTGTTTGTGCTCCCAGTGGTGGCAGCTAGAGTGAACTTTGGAAGGGGATAGTGAATATGCACATAGTTGGTCAAATCTGCAGGCCAGGGAGAGACCGTAAGTTTGGGCTTTAGCACCACCTTTGGGAAACAAAAGAGAAACTGTCAGCACTTGGCCTACTGGATTGTAAAATGCAGAAAAGGCTTTAAAGCTTAAGAACTCTGCTATCCGGGGGGTACAAGAAGTGACATTTGGACCCAAAAGAGATCTGGGATAGCTTCAGAATTTACATCATAGCAATCTATACCAAAAGCAGTTAGTGAAGCCCAGAGGAGAAGACTGCTATTTCAGAAGTGAAGAAAGTATAGCAAAACTTCAAAGAACTTGAAAAATCAAGGTAACATGATTCCACCAAAGGATCCACAATCACCTTCTGGTAACAAAACCTAAAGTCAAATAGATCTGTGATTTACCCAATAAAGAATTTAGGCAGCCTAGAAAAAATGGATAAATTCCCAGAAACATACAATCTACCAAGACTGAATCATGATTGAAAGGAAAAATCTGAACAGACCAATTACTAGTAAGGAGATTTAACTGGTAAATAAAACCCTCAACAAATAAAAGTTTAGGATCAGAAGGCTTCAAAGAATTAATACCAATATTTCTCAAACTCTTCCAAAAAATTAAAGATGAGGGAACTCTTCCAAATTCATTTTATGAGGCAAGCATTACTCTGATTTCAAAACCAGAGGAAGATACCACAAGAACAGAAAATTATAGGCCAATATCCCTAATGAGCATAGATGTAAAAATCCTCAATAAATTACTAGCAAAACAAATTTAAAGTGCATTAAAAGGATCATACACCATAATCAAGTAGGTTTTCTTCCAGGGACACAAGGATGGTACAAAATCTGCAAATCAGTCAATGTGATATATCACATTACTAAAATAAAGGATAAAAATCATACAATCATCTCAATAGATTCAGAAAAAAATACGACAAAATTCAACATCCATTTATGATTAAAAACTCTCAACGAAGTGGATAGAGAGGGAAAGTACTTTAACATAAGGGCCATATATGACAAACCCACAAGCTAATGTCATACTCAACAGTAAAAAGCTGAAAACCTTTCCTCTAAGACCAGGAACAAGACAAGGATGCCCACTCTTGCCACTTCACAGTATTGGAAATCCTACCCAGAGCAATTAGGCAAGAAAAAGACAAAGAGCATCCAAACTGGAAAGAATAAAACTGTCATTGTCTGCCAATAACCTGATATATATATATAGAATATCCTAAAGACTCCATCAAAAAAGTGTTAAAATTAATTCAGGAAAGTTTCAGGATATAAAATCAATACACAAAAATCTGTTGCATTTCTATACACTAATAACAAACCAGAAAGAGAAATAAAGAAAATAATCCCTTTATAATTATATCAAAAAGAATAAAATAACCAGGAATAAATTTAACCAAGAGGTTAAAGACCTGTATATTGAAAACTACATTAATGAAAGAAATTGAAGATAGAAATGCAAAAGATAATCCGTGCTTATGAATTTGAAGAATACTGTTAATATGTCCATACTACCCAAAGAAATATACAGATTCAATGCAATTGGTTATCAAAATTCCAGTGGCATTTTTCATAGAAATAAACAGTCCTAAAATTTGTATGGAACCACAAAATAATCCCACACAGCTAAAGAAATCTCGAGAATGAAGAACAAAGCTAGAAGCATTGTGCTTCCTGGTTTCAAACTATATTACAAAATTATAGTAAATAAAACAATATGGTATTGGCATTAAAACAGACACATAGATCAATGGAACAGAATAGAGAGCCCAGAAATAATCCCATGTGTATATGGTCAATTAATTTATGACAAAGGAGCCAACACTATACAATGGAGAAAGGACAGTCTCTTCAATAAATGGTGTTGTGAAAACTGGACAGCCACATGCAAAAATAATGAAATTCAACCACTATCTTATACCACAAACAAAAATTAACTCAAAATGGATTAAAGATTTTAATGTAAGACCAGAAACCATAAATTAACTCCTAGAAAAAAATACAGGTAGTAACCTCCTTGACACAGATCTTGAGTTTGACACCAAAAGCAAAAGCAACAAAAGCAAGTAAGTGGTTCTACATCAAACTAAAAAGCTTCTGCACAGCCATGGAAATCATCAATACAATGAAAAGGCAACCTACTGAATGGGAGAAAATATTTGCAGACCATATTATCTGATAATATCCAATATCCAAAATATATATCCAAATACCTAAAAATAAATAACTCATACAACTCAAGAGCAAAAAAAAAAAACAATCCAAATAAAAAATAAGCAGATCTGAATAGACATTTCTAAAGCAGACATACAGATAGCTAATAGGTACATGAAAAGATGCTCAATATCATTACTCATCAGGAAAATGCCAACCAAACCAAAATGAGCTATTACCTCACACCTGTGAGAATGGCTATTATCAAAAAGACAAGAAATAATAGTTTTGGTGAGGATACGGAGAAAGGAAACCCTTGCGCACTATCGGTGGGAATGTAAATTGGTACAGCCACCATGGAAAACAGTATGGAGATTGCTCAAAAATTAAAAGAACTACCATATGATCCAGCAATCTCACTTGGGATATTGAAGAGATATACACACTCCCATGTTCATTGTGGCATTATTCAGAATAGCCAAGACATGGAAGTAACCTAAGTGTCCCTCAACAGATGAATGGATAAAGATGTGGTGTGATGTGATTCAATGGAATTATTATTCAGACATGAGAAAGAAGGAAATACTGCCATTGTGACAATATGGCTGGGCCTTGGGGGCATTAGGCTAGTGAAAAAGACAAAGACACATATTGTATGACATCACTTGTATGGAATTTTAAAAAGCCAAACTCATATAAATAGATGGTAAAATTATGGTTATCAGGGGCCAAGAAGTGGGTAAATGAGAAGATACTGGTCAAAGAGTATAAACTTTAGGTTTTAAAATGAGTAAGTTCTGGGGATCTAATGTGCAGTATAGTGATTATAATTAATAATACTGTATTATATATTTGAAAGTTGCTGAGATCTTACGTTCTCACCATAAAAATGAAATGGTAATTTCATGATGTGATAGAGGTGTTAGCTAAAGGTCTGGTGATAATCATTTGGCAATTATGTTTATCATATCAACACACTGTACAAATTACAACTGACACAATGTTATATCTCAATATCCTGGGGAAAAAAGTACATAAATCATAGAGTTTTAAAGAACTGTGTAAGATTCACACACAGAAATCAGGGCTTTCAGTTAAAATTCTTAATTCAAGACTTTCACTACCAATTATAAAAGAGTAACCGATCCTAGACTTGCCCTCCCATTGTAAACAACTAGAAAACTAGACAAAATATATATAGCAACTCTATAATGGATACTGGACAGCAGGCAGTGCAAGACTGTGATGCATAAGAAAAAAGAAACCAATGACATAAACTCTTAAAATCACCCCCGAGTTTTGCCTAGAGGCATTTTCCTGCAGGTGAGGGCGGCAAATCCAAGCAGGCAACTGTAATAACAATGAGCTGGAGAAAAGAGCAGAATTCAGAGGATGAGGCGGCCGAATATACACAGCAGAGATCCGGAAAGAGAGTTATACAGAAAAAGCATACAAAAATCTGTATAAGGATTTCCTTGCATCTTTGGCTGATTACTAAGCCACATATGCACTGGGTATGACTCCACAAAGCCAAACCAAAAGAAAAACAAAAACCAAAACAAAACCACTGGAAAAGATCTGTTGGAAACTATAAGCTGAAAAATTACCAGAGCTCACGCAGGGCTGGAAGACATTTGATTTCTGGTGATTCAGGATACAGATAACATAGTGATCGCCAGGGCATTTAGTAGAACACCACAAAAATCACACCTCAGTAGTAAAGCTCAACTAGGGATAAAAACTACTCTAAAAAAGGTGAAAAACAAACAGCAAAATGGATCAAGCTGCTAATCAAATAACTGTTGCTAAAACAAAGTTCAAAACTGTTTAGGGGAGCCTGGGTGGCTTAGTCGGTTGAGTGTCAGGCACTTGGTTTTGGCTCAGGTCATGATCGCAGGGTCATGAGATCAAGTCCCACATACAATGAAAAGGCAACCTACTGAATGGGAGAAAATATTTGCAGACCATAAATGGTCAGGTCATGATCTCAGGTCATGAGATCGAGTCCCACATACAATGAAAAGGCAACCTACTGAATGGGAGAAAATATTTGCAGACCATGTATCTGATAATATCCAATATCCACTATCTGTGTGGGATTCTCTCTCTCTCCGTCTCCCTCCACCCCACCCATGCTCGCTTATGCGCTCTAATAAATAAAATATTAAAAAAAAAAAAACAACTCTTTAGGGATGCCTGGGTGGTTAAGTGTCTTCCTTCAGCTCAGGTCATGATACCAGGGTCCTGGGATGGAGCCCCATGTGGGGTTCTCTACTCAGCAGGGAGTCTGCTTCTCCCTCTGCCCCACCCCCCATTAGCGCTCTCTCTCAAATAAAATCATAAAAAAAAACTCTTTAAAGATAACTGAATTCAGACATTCAGAATGTAACATTCCAATATAATATTCAAAATAGCCAGCATCCAGTAAAAATTCATGCACATACAAAAAGGCAGGATACCTGACCTATGACCAGGAAAAATTATCAGTCAACAGAAACAGATCTAGAAATGACTGATATGATGGAATTATCAAAGACTTCAAAAGGGTTATTAATATATTTAAGAATTTGGGGCGCCTGGGTGGCTCAGTTGGTTAAGCGACTGCCTTCGGCTCAGGTCATGATCCTGGAGTCCCGGGATCGAGTCCCGCATTGGGCTCCCTGCTCAGCGGGGAGTCTGCTTCTCCCTCTGACCCTCTTCCCTCTTGTGCTATCTCTCATTCTCTCTCTCTCAAATAAATAAATAAAATCTTAAATATATATATATATTTAAGAATTTTTTTTAAAAATCATGAACAGAATGAGAAATGTAAAATATAAAAAAGAACCAAATGAAACTTAACTTCCAGAGTGGAGAAATTCATTATTTAAAATGACAATTTCACCGCATGGTCTTAAAAGCAGGTTAAACTGTGCAAAAGACTGAAGGCAACAGAACCTAATCCAACTGAAGGACAGTGAGAAAAGGCCTGGAAAAAAAGAGATTCCACAGGACACTATCAGGAAGTCAGAGATATAAAACCAGTCTCAGGATAGGGAAGAAAAATATTTGATGGAAACAGCTAAATTTTTCTAAACTTGATAAAATACATAAACCCACAACTCAAAGGATCACAACAAATATGAAGCAATATAAACAGGAAAATACTAAGAAAAATAGTGTCAAGACACATCTTAAAGATTTTATTTATGAGAGAGAGAGAGCAAGCAGGGGAAGAGCAGAGGGAGAGACAAGCAGACTGTGCTGAGCGCTGAGCCCCATACAGGGCTCAATCCCACGACCCTGAGATCAGGACCTGAGCCAAAATCAAGAGTCAGATGCTTGACTGACTGGCCCACCCAGGCACCCCTGACACATCTTAATCAACTTCTTAGCAGAAATAATAGAAGGTAGTAGAATGAAATATTTAAAGTGCTGTGGAAAAAAAATAAAAGTAAAATCAACCAAGAACTCTATAAATGAAGATAAAAGATATATTCCAGATAAACAAAACTGAGAATTCATTGCTAGCAGACCTTAACTAGAAGAAATATGTCTACCATGCAAACACTCAGCAAAAGAAAGCTGGAAGGCTATCTTAATAGCCAAGATGTCCATTGACAGATGAATGGATAAAGAAGATGTGGTGTATACATATATGTGTGTATATATATATATATATATACACACACACACACATACATACAATGGAATATTATGCAGCCATCAAAAGGAATGAGATCTTGCCATTTGCAACGATGTGGATGGAACTGGAGGATATTGTGCTGAGCGAAATAAGTCAATCAGAGAAAGACATGTGTCATATGACCTCACTGATATCAGGAATTCTTAATCTCAGGAAACAAACTGACGGTTGCTGGAGTGGAGGGGGGTGGGAGAGATGGGGTGGCTGAGTGACAGACACTGGGGAGGGTATCTGGTAGTGAGTGCTGTGAATTGTTTAAGACTGTTGAATCACAGACCTGTACCTCTGAAACAAATAATACATTATATGTTAAAAAAATATTAGAAAATATTAAAGTAGATTTAGCACAAGAAGTATTATCAGAAATAAAGAGGCACATTTCATAATGACAGACGTGTCAATTCATCAGCAAGACATAATAATCCTTAATATGTTTGCACTTAATAATGAGCTTCAAAATGCATGAGGTAAAACCCAAAAGAACTGAATTAGACAAATCCATAATTATGGCTGGAGATTTCAATACTCCTTTCAGTAAATGATAGAAAATTAACAAGAATAAAGAAGATCTGAAAATGTATTTGGAAAAATCTTATTTGGAAATTAACACATTTCCATGTAATAATTCACTCAAAGAAAAAAAGCACAGGTGAAATTAAAAAATAATTTAAACTAATGGAAATGAAAACACAAGATATCAAAGTTTGTAGAGGAAGCTAGATCAGTATGCAGGGTGAAATTTTTAATTTTAAATAATATTAAAAAATTGGTCTAAAATCAATGATCTAAATTTCCATATTAAGATTCTGGAAAAATAAGAGCAAACTAAATCAAAAGTAGGAGAATGGGATTAATAAAGATAAAAAGGTAACCAATAAAATATAGAACTGTACAGAAAATCAATGAAACCAATTTTATTGAACAACCAGAATTCTCATATTTTGTTGGTAGGAATGTAAAATGGTACAACTTCATTGGGAAGCTTGTTCGGCAACTTTTGTGTTTTTTTGGTTTTATTATGTTCAGTTAGCCACTGTATAGTACATGATTAGTTTTGATGTAGTGTTCGATTCATTAGTTAAGTATAACACCCAGTACCCATCACCCTGTTACCCCCTCCCCCCACCCTCCTCCCCTCTGAAGCCCCAGATTGTTTCTTGGGGTCCACAGTCATCTCCCTCTCTGATTTCTGCCCCTTTGGATTTCCTTCCCTTCTGCTATGGTCTCTGTGCTATTGCTTATGTTCCACATATGAGTGAAACCATACAATAATTGTCTTTCTCTGCTTGACCTACTTCACTTAAGATAATCCCCTCCAGTCCCATCCATGTGGATGTAAATGGTGGGTATTCATCCTTTCTGATGGCTGAGTAATATTCCATTGTGTATATGTACCACATCTTTATCCATTCATCTGTGAAGGGCATCTCGGCTCCTTCCACAGTTTGGCTATTGTGGACATTGCTGCTATGAACATTGGGGTGCATATGGCCCTTCTTTTCACTACGTCTGTATCTTTGGGGTAAATACCTAGTAGTGCAATTGCTGGGCTGTCAGGTAGCTCTATTCTTAACATCTTGAGGAACTTCCATACTGTTTTCCAGAGTGGCTGTACCAGCTTGCATTCCCACCAGTTTGGCAACTTCTTAAAAGTTAAACTTATACACCTATCCTATGTCCAGTCATTCTATTCCTACATATTTACTCAAGACAATGAAAAGAGTAAGTCCAGAAAAAGACTTATACAACACTATTCAGAGCAAATTTGTTTATAATAATCAAAACCTGGACACCCAAAGGTCCATCAATAGTAAACAGGTTTAAAACATATACAAACTGGTCAATAAAAATTAAAATTAGTGAAACATTAGGTTTCAAAAACATAGAGGAAACATTAAGTTTCAAAAACATAAAGGAATCTCAATTATTATTTCTCAATGAAGCCTGACAAAAGGACGATACAGTGTTTGACTCTACATTCTTGAACAGCATGTCATTAACTTATAATGACAGCAAGCACATCAGTGGTCACTTGGGACAGGATAGGGGTGGACTGACCACAAAGGAATGTGTAAGAAACTTTTTAGGGTAATGAAATCTGTATCCTGATTGGGATGGTGGCTACTCTGAATATGTTTGTCAAAAATCATAGGCTTTAAATGGGCATGTTTTATTATATAAAATTATACTTCGTTTCTCTAAATCTCAGCCTCTTTATTTTTATAGAACAATAGCTCCTAAAGATGTAAGGTTATAATAATACATAGAAAGTTCCCACTGCAATGCCTAACATATGTAAGCATTGCATTCTCCATTAGTTCTCCACCTGAACATTTCCTGTTTATAAGGAGCTCTCAAGCTTGCCAAACAATTATGATAGCCACTGTTAGAAAGTTGTTCTTTACCTCCAACTGTCTGTCTTTAATCTATGCCCATTGATCCTAAGTATACATTCTCTAGAGCAGTGGTTCTCAAACTTAAGCGTACATCAGAATTCCCTGAAGAAGTGGTACAACACAAAGACAGCTGAGGCCCATTCCCATAGTTGCTGATTCGGTAGATGTGGAATAAAAATTGAGAGTTTGTGTTTCTTAGTTCCCAAGTGATGCTGGTGCTGACCCAGGGATTCTACTCTGAGAAGCACTGCTCTAAAGATATGCAAATTATAAGACTGCTAACGCTTCCAAGTGCATTATTCTAAACATTAAAAGACAGTCACCATATTTTTACTTTTCTTTTTTCCAAATTAAAACTTTCTTAGCTCTCCCAAATCTCACTTTCCCCCTGGCATATAAACCCCTCAATGACTGGGACTGCCAACTGGGGCTAACTAGTACCACCAAAACAAACACAGAAAGGCAATCATCATCTCTCTTGACCGTAACAGTTTCCCATAAGTCTAAAATTGTATTAGGCTTTTTGTATGTGTGCAGCTGTGTCTGTCAATTAAACACTTCCTGTTTATTACTAACTGCTGGAAGAACATGTCTCCCTGTTACCCTTACAGAGGTAATTTAACTTATTTAAACTTAAAATCTTTTATTTCACCTTGTTGGTTTAGCTTTTTTTGGAGTCATGCTTCTGTTGCCCCAAATTAAAGAAACTGTTCGGAGCCTGTAATACAAATCTGTTAAGCAAACTTTGTTCCATGAACCAAATTTCTAATGAAAAAATGTTCCAAAGGATAGATCAATGACAGAAAAATGTACTTGTTCAAAGAGTAATTTCTATACTAATATACCTTTGCTGTGAACCACATGACACATGTTCTTCAGGAACCTCAAGCATTTAATGAAAACATGCATACTTAGTAGCCAACCTAATACCAAATCTGAATCACTGAAATAAAAGTTGGATTTCTGTAGTTTCAAAAGAAATGGTTCCAACAATTTTCTTCATACTCATGCTATTACATTTCAAAATTAATCCTTATATTTCCTGCAAAAATACAGTTCTTGAGGGAAAATATGATTAAAGGTAATGACCTGCCAAGCGAAGAGTTATGTGCCTATGGCCAAAAATGGTCCCTTGGAGGGTAGAAAATAATCTCTGCTTTTGTATGTGGTAAATTTCCTCCAACAGAAGAGAGAATGAATGGAAAATGAGAGGACCAGCATTGCATACTTGGATAGCAAATTGTGAAAGTACATTAAAATCATGTTTTTGGACTCTAAAGTTTCTAAGTTGTCTCTTTTCAATATACTTCTTTAGTACAAAGGAGCAATTATTTAACTTAAGATTATAATAATAATTCACAGGGGAATTATTACCAAAAAAACCCACAAATAAGACATGATTAAGTAAAGTTAGTTTATTTTACCTGCAGCTCTTCCAATATAAACTGAATGTAAATGCTGATACTGAGAAATATTAGGAAGAATTAAGGATAGACCTCAAGATGTCAAAACATCATGCCTTCCAATCCATCCTCCATGAACTTCTTATAAAGTGCCATAAATTTGGCCACAAATGCTTCCAAGTGATAAATGGCTTTGCTACCGAGCTGTAGACGATGTTCATAGTAAGCGGCCATCTGGGCCACTTCCCCTTTCAGTTGTCCATCACAATTATGTAAAAGTTCTGAGAGAAGGCCCTGAAAAAAGAAACTTGTAATTAAAAAGCAATCACTAAAAAGAAAAAAAGGCTGAATAAGCTTTCTGAAATCTTTAATTCTTTTATATGGAATGGTGGTCCTCATCGAAAAACAAAAAATTGTATACCCTTTCTATAATATAAAAATGTGGTAGTTATCAATCATATTCCAAATGCCAACTTGAGGGTGTGAAGATATAAGTACAAAGATGCTTACTGCAGCATTATTAGTTACAATAATAATCTGTAGACAATCTGAAGTTCCACCAACAGGGTCATACTGAAAATCTATGCTATAGTCCTACAATGAAATTCCATTCATCCACTAGGATAAAATAAATCCATACTGTCACGAAACATCATTCATGCTACACTGTTGAATAAAAAAAACACAGTGCAGAACACAGTGAAGTTTTGTGAAACTACACATACAATGCCATACATACGGGCTTATTTCTATGTGACTAGAATATAGGTCTGTTCAAAGTGCTTACTTACCCTTGTGGAAATGGAAGGGTGGACCTTCACTTTTTTCTTTTAAATTTAGTATAGTATGAATTGTTTCATGTAAGTATTGCCATGTAATTTTAACAAATACAAACAAAAACCCTCCATTTTCTAATATCCAAGTCAATCAACACAGCTGGCTAGGTGGCTAAAAGACCAAACCTAAAGCTGTGCCTCACAAAATCCTACATAGTCCAGACTCGCCAATTTCTTTAATGTCATTCCCCATGTGCACTAAACATCACTGTCTGAAATACAGCTGACTCTTTTTTTTTTTTTTTTTTAAGATTTTATTTATTTATTTGAGAGGGAGAGAATGAGAGATAGAGAGCACCAGAGGGAAGAGGGTCAGAGGGAGAAGCAGACTCCCTGCCGAGCAGGGAGCCCGATGTGGGACTCGATCCCGGGACTCCAGGATCATGACCTGAGCCGAAGGCAGTTGCTTAACCAACTGAGCCACCCAGGCGCCCAATACAGCTGACTCTTAAACAACATGGGTTTGAACTGTGATTTTTTTTTTTGATAAGTACAGTACTATAAATGTATTTTCCTTATGATTTCCTTAATGTTTTTTTCCCTCTAGCTTATTTTATTGTAATACAGTGTATAATATATATACACATAATGTGTTAATCAACTGTTTATCAGTAAGGCCTCTGGTCAACAGCAGACTATTAGTAGTTAAATTTGGGGGCAGTTAAAAGTTCTATGCAGATTTCAACTATGCAGGGGATCAGGGACTTAATTCCCCCACAAGGTTCAAGGGTCACATGTACTTGCTCCCATCTATTTACACAGTTCTCTTCTTTTAATCCTCCAAGTCTCAGTTTAAACATGCCTTCCTCATAGAAGCTGTCACTGACCTTCCACAGCCCAACTTCCATTACTATCATTTCACCTTGTTACTTCCTTTTAGCACTTACAACATTCTGAACCCTTTTGCTTCTTGTCTCCCATTTCACCCCATTAAAATATAAATTGTCTGAAAGCAGGCCCTCCCCAGTCTTCTTCAACACTCCCCCAATGGTGTCTGACACAATGGAGAGGCTCAATAAATATCTGAATTAATGAGCTGGATAGAAAGAAATGACAATGTGTCTCAGTACTGCAAAAGCCCTGTGATCACATACCCAAAGTCCAAATTTTATGGTTATAAATGGTTTAAGATCTGAAATCAGATTACCTTCATTATTATTTCAGGAGGAATACAATGAGTTAGAAGCTCATAAAGTCTTCCACGAACTTCAAGGAGCCTAAATAAAACAAGATAATTAATATTTTATAATGAAAATAAGACATTTTTTCAAGTTCCTACTGTGCTGTTTTACTTTATGAGTTAAACAACAATCCAATACAGACATTTTCTTAAATGGCTTATCATACTTAAGATACACATTTAAGCTTTTCCTAATTTCAGTTCATTTCTCTAAAAATGTTCAGAACTCTTTTAAAGTCAGACATTTATATTCAGACATCTAGAAAATGGTCATGAAAAGATTAAACAATCACTAATTATACAAGTAAGAGAGAATATAAGCATGATATGTAAAATATGCTACTATCTCAACTGCTAAGTAAAAAAGGCAGTGTGGCAAAGAAACAAACTGTCCTGTCACAGAAAGGGCAGTGCAAGAGGTCATAGATTAAGCACAGAATCAGGCTACCTAAGTGAGTATGAACATTCCAACCTCTGAGCTCTTAATTCTAGGCCCTTCTTATAACAGTTTCAGGAGAGAAAAGGGTAAGGAGGGAAATATACATATGACATTTTAAAACAGAAAGAAAGAAGTGACAAGTAAAATTGTAAATACACATAAAACAATTATCTTTATCTCCCTATATATACTTAGTATCCTAAAGGGAAAATACTGTTCTGAATCTTTACTAAAATAATATCACAGATGTTCCATATTTCAGATCAGAGAAGTGATTCATCAAAGACTTCTTAAAAGTGGAAGTTCAGATCCTTTTCCAGGGACCCTAAGAGTAGGAAGCTGTGCCACAATAAAAGTAAATAAAGTGAAAAAAGAAACTAGCATCTTTTGAGCCCCTGCTATGTGCAAGACACTGTAACAACTTAGTCCTCACACTAGCTTTGAGTGGGGGCATTATCTCCATTTTTTAGATGAAAAAACTAAGGATCAGATAGTTTAAGTAACCTCACAAAATTGACTATAGTGGAACCATGATTTAAGAACAGATCTGCCTTACTCCCAAATCCATACCCTTCCAATGTCTGTCAAAGCATTTATTTAACCCCTTCCCCTGTAAGACACTCACTACAGTATGCTATTTAGACTTCACAACACCACTCTTTTACTGAAAACTTAAGTTCAAAGAGGTTAAGTGTCCATTAACACTCATGTAGTTAGGCACAATTTTAATTCAAGTCTGACTCCAAAGCCCTTGATCCTTCTTGGCCATGGTAGTAGATCTCAAAAACAAACAGCAACCCTGATTATTAAAAAGTAAGAAACAGACACAAATGACAGATGGTATGAAATTATTTTAACAATTATGCATATAGTTTATTTCTGAAGAGTTAAATCGGGATCTATTTCCCTCTACAAGTGTGCTATAACTATGCTGTGTTCATCTCATGTATGTTACATGCATCTCAGCTTAGTCTGAGTTCATTTCTAGTGTGACTTAGCTTCTTAAAAATGGACATATTCTACATTTTCTATGTTTGTGTCATTATTTCTTGGGGATTGCAAGTGATAAAGAGTGCAAATTCTTCTGTCAGAGAAACATGGTATTACAGAACTCTGATTCTTAATTAACTGAATATCTGTGAATAAGCAACAATCTCCCAAAACAGCAGTTTTCTTATCTACAAAATAAAGATGATATAATAGTGTTCTTCATAGGACTGTTCTATAACTTAAATGAGATATCACAGTATTAAGAACCAACATACTAATTGTTCGCTAAATATTCGCTGCTATCCAAATTAGAAAATTATGACTCTTCTAAAACACATCAGACAAGAATCAAGACTAAGGGGTCAAAAATAATAAACAGTCATTTGGTAATGTGTGAGCCAACAATCAGAATGACACCAGCCCTCCCAGTATTTCCAGTCAACCTGGAAGCTTTGGGAACTGAACTTTCTTTTTATGTAACACAATGGAATCAATTCCTACAACTGTTAGTCTACACAGGAAATAACAGCACCTCTTCTTAAACAAATTTATTTGAGAGACTTCCAAACTTATGTGGAAAATTGGAAGAAGAGGTAGCAGTAGCTAGAAGAATTAAGCAAAGCAATAATCAACTAAAGTCTTAAAAACACAACTAGCAATCGTCAAATATAACATCTTGTACCAAGCTCTCTTAAAAGTAGGAAAGTTCTACAACTACTACCACCACCAAGTTTTCTTCTTTAAAAATCAAAAAACAAGAAAGTCATCTTCAATGTGGCAATATTTTACAAAAGTAAAAGGCTCCTAAAACAGGCTTTGTTTGAATTTTATCTCCTTAAAGCTGAGATTACTTCACAGCTTAACATTTTACAAAATGGAATGCACACTTTTTCCTAGTTAAGGTTTCTTTTCTGAAGAGATTACTTATAATGTTTGGCACTTCATAAAAACTATTAAATTCTTCAAATAAAATAACTGAATTATAGGAATTCAAAGCAGACCCTGAGGAAATACTAAGTACCCATTTATGTGTGATTATCCACCTCCACTAATCTACATAGGAGCCAAAGAGTTCATGTTATAATCCTTTTGAAGCATCTTTATAAAAATTAGAATTTATCACATATATCCCCCAAGAGGAGAAACATGGTGTATTTTTCTCATGATTGTTTTCATACGAAGCAAGAAGCTTAAACTTCACTGGTTGAACTCAGTCCAGTCTGTCTCCTAAAGCAATCAACTACCTTCTCTTAACTCCAAAGAGGGTTTGCAAGAAGCTTAAACTTCACTGGTTGAACTCAGTCCAGTCTGTCTCCTAAAGCAATCAACTACCTTCTCTTAACTCCAAAGAGGGTTTCTCAGTTCTGACAGGCAGTGAGTAAGAGTAGGAGACTGCACATCAATGAGCCTTAAAAATCTCCAGGCTTCCCAAAGGTAGTGGGCCTTAAGACTGTCACTCTTGATTTGGAGAAGAGGAGATTGCCTTTCTCAATCAAAGCTATCATAAATCAATCAATGGTTGAAGTATTTTCAGTATGGCCCACCACTGAATAACAGACCCACAGAAATAAATGTAAACAACTGTTCAGCAAATGTGACACAAAACACTTCCTAAATACTGGTGCTGTATACACAGAATTATTCTTAACAGAGCTTATCATCATGCATGAGCACAAAGTTTTCTAGTTCTCAAACCATTATCACACAATCTTGCTCTTCACAACCAAGGCCCAAGTATTCCTAGCAGGGTAATAACAACAGTATTTTCATTACATAAATGAAAAAGTTCAAACTCTAAAATGAAGTTACCTGAAGAATCTTAGCTAAAAATCCATATAAGTCTGATTCATAAGCTGGTGTCTTTCTAGGACGTGATGCATCAATTACAAAGTTATATATTATTCTTTTCAATATTAGAAAACTAAGCACATTATGTTACATACTAATATTAAGTCATCTGAGATTCTGAAAGGAAAACTAAAACTTCCAAGATTTGTTTTATGTATAAATTCCATATTTACCTGTCAATAGCTTAATAAAAGCCATGATACTACATACCAGCTATTCTGAAACACTAAATTTATAAAATTAAATCATATCTTTTCTTTTGAAAGTTTAGTGTTCAGATACAAGATTTACTGTAATTCTAAATGGCATATTGGTAGTATAAAACAGCCAATCCAAAACTCAGATCATCTGCACTATTTCCATGATGAAACTTTTATGGTTATCTTTGATACTATTTACCTTTGTGGAGTCTGCTGACTGACAATAGCGTTGGCCGTCTCCCTGAGATACACCTCCCAATCTGTTTCAGGGATTTCTTGATCTGCAGTAAAAGGATATCTACATGATAAAAAGAGTACACAATAAATTAAATGGAAGTGAGCTTGTGTCCCAAAATGTTTCCTGCAGCAACAGCCCCTTTCACTCACTGTTGCACTCTGCAGGCTTCACACATAAGTAGGGCTTTTCGGAGATTCCTGCACGACTTCTCTGCAAGTCGATGAGCCAGTTGTGAAGGAAGATTCAGACCTTCCTTCTTGCACACAGTAGATAACACATGACAAATCTACAAACAAAATGTTAACAACAAAATTGGGCAATCTGTCAAACAGCACATGGATGCAATTCTGCTGATAACATCTTTATAGGCCCTTGTTATTTTATTTATTTTTGTCACTCCCTACCCTAACTCACATGTTCCTTTAAGTAGAAAGCCAGGGGTCTAGTCTAGCTGTAAGGAAGGGGCATCAACTGGCTCTGCAACCAGAGAAAGACCTGGTTTAAATTCCAAGCCTGCCAGCCACCTTTGGGGACCTGTGAGGAAGACACACAGGGCCTCAGGTCTTTTACAAGGAAACCACTCACAGGGCTGCCAAGTACAGCTACACAGGCTGAATTCTGCATGACTCAGGGGTATTATTTGCATGCATGAAGATGCTGAGTGGTGTACCCTGGTAGCCCTGCCTTTTTAACTTTATTAAAATTTAACTTTATTAAATTTTAACTATATCAAACTATTTTTAACTATATAAAAATGTTTATAAGTGAAATCTTTAATAAAGGTACTTTACCACTTTGCAACACAAGGTCACAGTCACCTATTATCCCTACTTTGCACAAAATCACCCAAAATCTATTAATAGCAGGAAAGCTGCTCATTGTGAGAAATTTGCATTTTTATTTATAAGTATTAAGAACGATAAAGGAAAAAAACATTAAGTTGTTTCAGACGAATTTTGGTCCCCTAACTAGGAATTAGGTATTCTCACATTAATCTCCTTGCAAAATCTATATCCTCCAACCTCAAGTCATTTCCAAAGCCAATTAAATCAGCTTGAGGTAGAAGACACTAAATAACTAGTCCTTGACTAGTTTAGTAAAATTCATAATACCTACTTGCTTAAGGTAAAAAATGACTTAAAAAGAACTTCCTAAATACTGATGGCATATACACAGTATTATTCTTAACAGAGCTTACCATCACACTTTCTATATAATGGTATCTGGCATTTACTACTATATATATATATATGTATTGGTTTATGTATCTACTAACAGTTAGCATCCAGGTCATAGATGTTCCTGAATTACTAATACACTTCACTATGTTTTTACAAAATGAACATGACAGGGATGTACACATAGTACTCACAGAATCTGAAATAATTTCTGAAAAGTTTCACTTGACTTACATCTTCAATCCTGGGAGCAGGCACACGAACTGCCAGGCACCTACTACGAATAGGTGGTATCACTTTAGATGTAGAATTGCAACACAAGATCAGTCTGCAAGTGGACATATACTTTTCCATGGTTCTACGCAAGGCATGTTGAGCATCTTTGGTGAGTTTGTCAACCTCTGTCAATAATACCACTAGTCAAGGAGAAACAAAACAAACTTTAACTTGAATATCTATCTCTTTCTCTTCCTCACTCATTAGAGTGAAATCCTAAGTTTGATATACTACTCTTTCCTTTGGCAAGGACATATAGAAGTCAAAGGTAGGTGACAATAATTTATTTTTATTTAAAAAAATCCCCAAACCTGGGGCGCCTGGGTGGCTCAGTTGGTTAAGCGACTGCCTTCGGCTCAGGTCATGATCCTGGAGTCCCTGGATCGAGTCCCGCATCGGGCTCCCTGCTCAGCAGGGAGTCTGCTTCTCCCTCTGACCCTCCCCCATCTCATGTGCTTTCTCTCTCATTCTGTCTCTCAAATAAATAAATAAAATCTTTAAAAAAAATAAAAATAAAAATAAAAAAAATAAAAAAATAAAAAAAATCCCAAACCTAAGAAACATTACGCTAAATGAAGTTAAAGAGGTTACTTTTTTTGTAGAATTCACTGCAGCATTTATTATATTTATATGAACTAAAAATTACCAAGACAGGGAGATACTGTGCTGCATTTCCCCAAAATATTTTATCACAGGAGCACCCTTATCATTTCTTACCAATCTTATCATTCCTAGAAATATAATTTGGAAAATACTGATGAAAGAGACATAGTCAATAAGCAATAAATACACCTGGTCATGTACACAGTAAGATTCCACCTGGCCACAATAAAGGATTGGCTTTAAGGTGTTTTAGGAATAATAAGTAGGTAAGAACTGAATCCAACTATTGTTCTCTTTTTCTTTTTTTTTTTTTAAGGATTTTATTTATTTATTTGAGAGAGAGAGAGAATACACACAAGCAAGGGGAGGGGCAGAGGGAGATGTAGACTCCCCATTAAGCGGGGAGCCCAATGCAGGGCTTGATCCCAGGACCCTGGGATCATGACCTGAGCCGAAGGCAGAGGCTTAAGCAACTGAGCCACCCAGGCGCCCCTGTATTTTTCATCATACTAAGTTATTTCTAGAAGATGGTAGTGGTAGCAGTGTAGATCTGAATCTCCCCCATAAAAACAGAGATTCCAAGACCAAAGACTCATCGATAACATTTATATCAAAACAAAGTGGCAGGTTTTACCTAAAAACCCCAAATATGAGCAAGTGAGAACAAGGAACTATGTGTGGGAGGAAGTAGAGGGGGTGTACTTGGTTTTTACAGCCTTGAGTACAGAACCCCAAATCGCCCACAAGAGCACACTGTGAAATACAATGGGCCAATCTGAAAACAACACCTACGGGGTTCAATTTATGGGTTAGAGCAAAGGAACCTGGATGCAACAAGGTTTGACAGGGCAGTAAACTGAAAACAACAAAATGAAGCTCCCTTCCAAGACAATCCTTCATAATGAGGAGAAATTCTGGAGATAGAAATCCAAATGGAACAGAACAGGGAAAATAGAAATAAAGAGATTGATCCCAAAATCTAACAAAGATAGCACTTAACAAAGTATTACAAACCAACTGATATAAAATAAGTCCTTGGTAGGCAGAAAACAGCAGCATATTTAAAAAATTAACACATCATGACCAAGTGAGCTTTATTCTAGAAATACAAAGCAGTTTCACTAGAAGACCCAATATAATCTACGATACCAATACAGCGAAGAAGAAAAATCATAAAACCTCATTCATGGATGCAGAAGCAGCATTTGAAAAAATTTAACACACATTTATGTTAGAAACACTCAAAATATGAATTGATGCTTACTTTCTTATTATGATCAAATAGATACACCTCAGGCCAAAAATCCAGCAACTAAATAACTAAATGGGGAAACTCTAAGGCCCCCATCCAAAGTCATGACAAGGACATCCACTATCTTTAGTACTATTAACACTGTATTGGAGGTGTTGGCAAACATAATTAGGTTAGAGAAAGTGTTCAAAGCCATACAAATTGGAAAGAAGGGGAAAAATTATCTATTCACAGATGATATAAATATATATATATCTGAAAATTCAAAAGAAACAATGGAAAGGCTACTACAAAAAGAATGTAATAACATAGTAAGATATAGAATTAAGACACAAACGCCAATACTGTCACATATGTATACAAAGGTTAGAAAATATAAGACTCCATTTATAGTGGCAAAAAATAAATAGATAAGGAGCGCCTGGGTGGCTCAGTTAAGCGGCCAACTCTTGATTTCAGCTCAGGTCATGATCTCAGGGTGGTGGGACTGAGCCCTGAGAATAGGCTCCACACTGAGGCTCCATGCTCAGCAGGGAGTCAGCTTGGAGATTCTCTCCCTCTGCCCCTCCCCACACTCACTCTTTCTCTCTCCCTCTCTCTCAAATGAAGGAATTAAAAAAAAAAGATATATGTAAACTTATTCTGAAATACAGTGAACTAAGAAGAAATAGGCTGAAATATGCACAGGCAATTCACAAAACAGTAAAAAAAAAAAAAAACAATGAACAAAAGAAAAACTTATCACACTAACTACAAAAAAACAATTTTTTCCACTCAAATTGACAAAGATTAAAAATAATTAACCGCAAAAAAATAAATAAATAAATAATAAATAATTAACCACAGTGGTGATAAATGTCAGGGAATAAAGGGCACTCCCAAATATTTCTGGTGGTAGGAAAAGACTATCTTTCAAATGAAGAATTTGACAAAATATAGCAAAAGTACTAAAAGCTGGCATATTTATCATCACAAAATCTTCTATGAGAATGTACACATATATATGCATATAAATAATACTGGAAGGAAATGACAAAGTAACTGTCTCTGGAAAGCAAAATTATAGCTGATTTTCTTCTAAATATTTGATAATGAACATATAACTTTAGTCCCAGGAACAGTTATTTTTAAATGTTATTTCTTGTTTTAAATAAAGTGTTTTTTCATTATTCATCTAGTTCTAAAATAACGAACAGGTAGCTCAAATAGTCCTCTTTCCACCAAAATTCAATTCCATTAGGCTATACACTTTCATGAGCACAGAGATCATGCCTCTATTATTCACTTTTCTTTTTTTAAAGATTTTATTTATTTTATTTGACGCAGAGAGAGACAGCGAGAGAGGGAACACAAGCAGGGGGAGTGGGAGAGGAAGAAGCAGGCTTCCGGCCGAGCAGGGAGCCCGATGCAGGACTCGATCCCAGGACCCCAGGATCATGACCTGAGCCGAAGGCAGACACTTAACGACTGAGCCACCCAGGCGCCCCTCTCTTATTCACTTCTATATCCAAAAATAAGGGAGCATATGTTTGCATAGCACAGGATATTAATAAATATTTGCTAAATAGATGGAATTTATGTTTCCCACTACATTTCCTCTTATACTCACTGCATACAATTTCAGTGTCTGCCTTAAAAGAAATCTGTTTATCACGTACCTTTAAAATCTCTTTGAGTGTTTGTTTCAAGTTGCTGTGATTGTGCCACTGTTTTCAACATCTCCTGAATTACTACCCGGTCACTATTTCCAGCATCACTATACAAAACAAAAATAATGGTAAATATAGATGTAACTATTTAGAAAATATTATTCTTAATCTGTTCTTGTAAGAAAAACATTGAAGATCTTAAATTTTAATCAAAATTATTCACACCTAATTACATTCCCAAAACTTTCAAAGTGAAATATTTTAGGGGTCATTAAAATACAACAAACAATATTCTAATATTCAATTACAGTTTGATAAGTATCACTGAAAACAAAAGACATGTTCTTATATTAAGTTTACTGTAACTTAAAAAGAGCAATACTAATCCTTAAGTATCTTAATTATCTGCAGTTACTCAAAATGTGAAAATAACTCTTGAAACAGAAATTTAATCTCCATCCTTCTTCTCCATCCCCCAAATAGTAAAGGTCTGAAAGAGAACAAGCCTAGACAGGTCTGTTCCCAACACTAGCATGGAGCTGATTCAGGGTCTTAGCAAGAGGACGGGACAAGCAAATGGAATTTAAGATAGTCAGAACTCTGTAAGCTGCTGACTTGTAAGCATTACCTGTCATTTATACTCGCATTATTGCTTTGGCACTTAAGTCATGCAACTCACAAACCAACGTAAGTCACCTAGTTAATTTAGGCTGCCAATTTCAAACACCTGAAAAAAATCAGCTCAATCTCTAATTGACTATTCTTGCTACAGGGAACTCACAATGAGAAACAGGGCAAAGCAATCAGCTTTAGTTTATTTTCCTAAACAGCCATCACATCTGTCTCAATTCACTATTAGATCAATACACCTAGAGTGTCTCTTTTATGATCATTTCCTAGTCAAGAATCCAAAACATTTCCCTTGTGGCTATGGAATTAACACTTTCTTCTAATTTTATGATAAGACCCTTTCCCACCAATCTTAGTTCTCTTAATTTTCTTGGACCTACCTGGGGAAAATAATAACACCTGTTAGGGATGTTTTGAGGACTAAATATAATCCATGTAAAGCTTCTCACACGGTGCCTACTACTGAGTACACAGTAGCTTATAACTATATTCTTCCTGATCTATTCAGTCTTAAAATGGATGTTCATCCTCATCTCTGTTCCACTGCCGAAAAAGGCTGCCTTTGCCTGAAGATGTCCTTGATTTTGTACTCCTTAAAGAACATTATCAGGCCCCAGACAACCCTGAAGCTTTACCCAACTTTGTTCCCAATACAATCACTTCTACACTATTAAGCAGTACTGCATGAGTTTTCAATGTGCCTCCCAACAGGATCCTAATCTTAGTCATGATAAATAATACAGACATTGGTTGTTAGACTATTATAACATACTCTAATCAAGAAACTGAAACAAAGGAGTGGCAAAAAAAAGATCTAATAACACTAATTCACATTCTAAAATATTCACTCCAGACATTACAAACTTTTTCGACAAACTTTGCTCATCAGTTCTGAATTAGTCAATATAACAAAAATTTAATGACTATGAAATGTACTCTGTATAAAACACTGAGCTCTGTAGAGCAAGAAAATTTAATTATTAAAATTATTGGACTCAAGGGTCAAAGAGAAAAGGGGAAGTGGAAAGGTTCTAGGCTCCCTATTTCACACTGAGCAGCATTACTTTTATCTGGGTATATATTGTGCTTCCTTCCATACATGATTCTATTTCAAGAATGGGTTCTACTCTTTAAAAAAAAAAAAAAAGGCTTAATTTCTATATAGTAGCCTTACCTGGGATTAACTTCAAGGTGATAATTGCTTGCAATAGTGCTAATTTCAATTTTCTTTTTAGATGGAGTCTATGGACAAAGAAAATAGATGTTTTTAAAGTTTATTTATTGGCCATTTCTCCTCTTTTCTGTATTTGTTTTTTAAAAATAATTCATGCTTTATAAAAACAAAAACTTTAGATACAATTAATATTTTAACTTCATTAACCCCATTCTTTTCTCTATGTGCAAATAAACATGTTTCTATATAACCTGGGTCACATCACACATCCTGTTTTTATTATGATTATCTCTTCCCTCTACCTCCAGAATTCTACAAACCATTCCATTATGAGATCATCACTGTAAATGGTCTGCATATGTCCGTTCACAGACTTTACCGTAACAACTTGTGAACTTGTGTGTATACATATGTAAATATACTTTTACATATTTTATGTATTTTTATATTTCTAGAGAGTGTCAGTGTTTCTTGTAAAAAAGGAGTTATAAAAAGAGAGGCAATTCTATCTATTTCTGTTTTACTTTTCCTAGTTAACAATACATCTAGGCAATTACCCTCCGATACTGATATAGGGTAGTTGCATATCAACCTGTAACTTGGATGTCCCCAAGCCGTTATACGGGTGGGTGTTTTGTTTCCTGCTTTTTGACATCTCAAACAATCCCACAATTAACATCCTTCTACAAATGTCTAACGCACTGACTTCATTTCTATGTAACATATTCCCAATAAAAGATTTGCTGGATTGAAGGGAATATATTTTCTCACGTTTTATGTATATGTGTGTGTATATGTATAACCGGACTGTTTTCAAAAAAAAAAAAAATCTAACAAATCAGTTTTCCACTGGTAACAAATACTCTTCCCCAACATTCCCCTTCTGCAGGTTTTATATAATGTCCACAATTTCTGCCAATTTCATAACAGACTCACGGCTTCTCTTCAACTATCACAAACGTCAAACATCTTTACATATGTTATCGGTTGCTTATATTTCTTTCTTGAGACTCTTTCATTCAGTTTTCTACCAGGTTGTCTTTCCATTGTCAATTTGTAAAATCTTTTCTCTAATATGTTCCTTTCAAATATTTTTTGACAACCTTTTATTTTTCTGATTTTACATAATCTTGTCATACAAACTTGTAAATTTCATATGTATACAAGCACATATTTTTATCTATCACTTCCATGTTTTTATTAAGTTATTAAAAAAAATAGGTATTCCCGACCAAAGGCTGTTCATTTAATCTAAGAAATTAGCATTTCATTTTAATATTTAAGGCTTTAATTCATATGGAATTCATCTTTACAAATCATGAATCAGAGGGATTCAACTTTATTTTCTTCAGGTTAGAGAACTAGTTATGCTGGCACATCTTGCTGACTCATGTTTTTAATACTGATTTGAAATAGCTACCATCATATTTTGGGTCTCTCTAATAAGTTCCACTGATTGAATTCTCTATTCCCAAGCCAAAACAATATTGTTTTGATTATAATAGCCCTACAATAGGATTTAATATCTCATAACCCAAGTCCCACTTCACAAATCTTTTTCGTAATTACTTTAGTCTCAGAAATGTATTCTTCCATATGTACTTTAAGATCATTTCGTACAACTAAAATAACATGTTGGATTTTAATTGTAATTTCATTGAAATTTGTACTGTAACTTGGGTAGAACAGGTATTTTAAAGTATTAAGCCTCTGAGAACTTGCTGCATCTTTCCATTTGATCAACTCTTGTTTTTTGTCTTTTTATAAAATAGTTTTCTTTCCACAAATCTCATACTTTTCTTGTTAAATTTGTTCCTGCATACTTTTTTTTTTTAAGATTTTATTTATTTATTGGACAGAGAGAGCAAGAGCAGGAACACAAGCAGGGGGAGTGGGAGAGGGAGAAGCAGGCTTCCTGCTGAGCAGGGAGCCCGATGTGGGACTCGATCCCAGGACCCTGGGATCATGACTGAGCCACCCAGGCGCCCTGTTCCTGCATACTTTTTAAGAATTCCCATCAGGGTGTAACACCAGCACCTCAAACTCAATGTGTCTAAATACAAGCTCATCAACATTAGCCTAAAATCCATTTGTCTTCAGGGCACCTGGGTGGCTCAGTCCTTAAGCATCTGCCTTCGGCTCAGGTCATGATTAGAAGGTCCTGGGATTTAGGCCTGCATCGGGCTCCCTGATTGGTGGGAAGCCTGCTTCTCTCTCTCCCACTCCCCGTGCCTGTGTTCCCACTCTCGCTGTCTCTCTCTCTCAAGTAAATAAAAATCTTTTAAAAAAGAAAATCTATTTGTAAAGATTCCATTAATAGCACTACTTACCATCCAGTCACTGATACAATTTTTCAGTGCCTAATATGTATAAGATGCTATACCAGGGCCTATGAAGGATATAAAAATGAATAGGACATGTTCCCTATATAACTTCAAAACAAACACAATCTTGTCAAAATTAAAAAAAGGTATGAAAAACTATAATCAAGGCCAAAGTAAGTACTCTAAAAAGTGTAAACTATGGATGGTAGAAGGAAAAATTAATTCTAAAGGGATTGGGGGGCACAACGAGAGGAGGTATTTCAGCTAAATCTTAAACACTGTCTATAAGGAGAGTATGAAAATGCACTGCATGGTAGGAGGCTGGAAAGCTCAGCCAAGGGCAAGATCATGGGAATTCTCTGAACATCCCAGAACTTCATGCCTCCTTTTCTAATCAGTCAGCTGCCCAGTCTCTACCAAGTTGCCTGATTCCATATTCAAAATTTTTCTCAAAATCATTCCCTTCCCAAACCCACTATTGCTCTCAGAACAATGAATTCCAGAGACTTGAGTTCCCGTTCCAGCTGAGGTACTGATTCACTAGATAATCTAAAAGGAATCCCACCTACATTTTACTCAAAATCTCCTGTTACTCATATTTTCTAACATAACTGACTTTGATCTGGCTTTAATAGTTAGATCTATACAACAGTAGCTCTCAATCCTGTGTACCTGGGTTATCTGTGAAATTCTTAAACACACATTGGGCAACAATGGCTGGGACCACAGGAATATATATGATAATGACTGAAAATCCCTACTATAAATATTTGGAGGCCTCAAAGTAAAATGCTTACTGTGATGGTCTGATGTTCAATTCTTAATTTTTCCACTCCAACACCATAAAGTTCACGTAAAATACACATAATTCTTGTCTTTTTTCCAGCACCTGATGGTCCATACACTAAGAGATGAGGAAAATCACCACACTGCACCTGGTAAAAAAAAAAAAAAGAGGCATTTTTCCCTGGTCAAATGACTACTGTAGGTAGAATTAAACTACTTTTTAGGTATCAAATATTTTGTGTCTCCATCTCTGCGGTGGAGATATTTAAAAATATATATGTATGAGTACATATACACAGAGATTTTTAAAATTAACTGAAATGTTGATTATTCCCCTGGCATTATTTTATATAATTATATACCAAGCACAGTACATGCAGGATACAACACCATGTGCTAGAAAGCAAAAACTTCCAAACCAAGTCTGTTAAAATCTCCTAGAGAACTTTTTAAAATAAAAGACTAATTAATTACTGGACTCCATCCATGAGATTATGATTCAACAACTCTAAGATTGATGCCTATCTTAATTTGGGCTTCTATAGTCCTTCTGATAAGAACTGAGTGTATTTGGTTTATTTGGGGTGAGAGGTAAAGGAAAACTTTGTAGGGGAATAGGGAAGTAAAGCAAGGTCAGGGAGGCAGCCAATGAGTGCATTATCTGCTTAAATATCACTGGGCATCTGGGGTTTAATTCTGCTGGGGATACTCTTGAAGCCAGTGTGGAAAAAAACACGACAGCGTTAACCATTCCAAGAGAGGGGGAAGCTGCAGCATGATATGCTATTTCTCATCAGTCCTTTGATGAAGCTTGCTTGGGAAAGTGTTTGGAATTAAGGGAGGGCATTAATTCCCAGGCATCAGGTCTGCTTAGGGGTGTCCATAAAAGAAAGCCTTCAGGAAGCACGGATCCAGGAAGGTGGAAGTCAGTCTGTGTGCACTTACAAGTTAAGAGCAATGGGATGGAGTAGAGCACTGACAGTACTGCAAAAGACTACAAGACTGTGTGCACTTAAAAAGCTTCCCAGGTGACTTTCATGATCCGTCAGGTTTGGGAATGAGTGTTTTTTTTTTTTTTTTTAAAGATTTTATTTATTTATTTGAGAGAGAGAGAATGATACAGAGCATGAGAGGGAAGAGGGTCAGAGGGAGAAGCAGACTCCCGTGCGGAACTCGATCCCAGGACTCCAGGATCATGACCTGAGCCGAAGGCAGTCGCTCAACCGAATGAGCCACCCAGGCGCCGTAATGCTATGAAGGGTATAAAAATGATGAAAACACAAACCATAACTTCAAGGCCATAAAATCTTGTGGAGCAAAAGCTTCTACGTAAGCATTACAGGAAAAATGAAATAAGTACCTTAACAGAAGTCATTATTGCAATAAATCTTAATATTTTGTAAACTGATCTCTGGCACTGAAAAAAAAGTTTCAAGGAAAGGAACAATTTACCCCACACAGTGCATGGAAAATAGCAAGTGCTTCACAAATACTTGTTGCCTCTGCTTTTTAAACTCAATCTAGCCAAAATAAAGGGTATGCTTTAAAGACTTCATAGTTTCATTAAGTTGTAGATTCAACAATAAAATGGGTGGATATTTTTTAAAAGCAAATCTATTACACACAAGACCAGGATATTAAATTTTTGTCCAAAATATTTACTCCAAATTCTGTACAACAAAAAGATGGCCATAGAATATAAAATGTATCCTATAGCTAAGAAAATCAAAGTGAAAGCTATTCTGAGAAAACACAATTTGTCTAAACATGAAGTATATAGCTGTAAATTTATTTTAAGTTAGTATAGATGGAATACCATCAAAAAAGAAAAAAGCTTCTCAATCTCACATTATCAATTTTTCTAATGATTTTCATATGAGAATGGAGGTTTTTATTATTTATTTTTAAAAAATACTTAACAGAGAGTACCTGTAACTCTGAAAGAAGGTGGGTATTGAAACTGAGCTGAGCAAAACACTTTCATTAGCATACAGTACTATTAGATTCTTAAAAGGACTGGATAAATAGCTTCCAGACACTAGATTTTTCTCAAGACCCTTCTTCCCTCTACATTTCCTGACAGTTTGCTTTTCGGAAAACATTGCCATTAGACACTTTTACCAACTACAACACGAAAACACCCATCAGGTTGGAGAAAAGGAAAAAAAAAAAATCTTCCATGAGGACTTAAACTCAAGGACGACCTAATACAACCTAATTTAGAATTAGAAATGACCTCCGAAATTAATACCTTCCTTTTTGAAAATAAGGGCATTGACACAACAAAATTTTAAACAAACCTCTTAAAAAGTGAAGTCAGATGATGTCAGTTCTCTGCTCAAGACCTTCCAATGGCTCCCTATCTCACCCTATAAGGATTTACTGAATCTGCACCTCCCCCGCCGGCCTACTATTATCCAGCTACAGCGGCGTTCTTGCGGTTCCTAGAACAAGCCGGGCACACTCCTCCCTCAAGGAATTTGCACTTGCTGTTCTCTTTACCTGTTCCACTCTTCCCTCGCATTTCTCCAGGAGAATTTCCCACTTAAGGTCTTAGCTCAGAGGACAGTTCTCAGGGAGGCCTTCCATGTTTACAAGCACTACCTCGCCCTCCACACTCTTTCCCCCTTCCGTTTCATTTTTTACCACAGCACTCAACACCTCCTGCAGAGGGTGGACGGTGCACCCACTCCCCAGCGGAGCGAAACTCCCGAGCTGAGGCCTACCCCCGCGCCCCGCCCACCCCCCCGGCTCCGTCCCGCAGACTCACCAGGTTGCGCAGCTGGGCCGCTTGCTCCTTGTGATAGTCCAGCCGTCCCAAGGAGCAGGGCCGGTATTTGTCCACCCAGAGGCTCATGCCTGCTCGAATTCCCGGGGTCAGACGCTTGAAAGTCCCGCGCGCGGGCACTCTCCCCGTCCGGACGCGGAGACGAGTTCTCCCGCGAATTCCAAATCTCGTGACGTCACTACCGGCCCGGTGGCGTACGCGACTTAAGATCTAAAGACTACGGAAGCTGGGTGGGGACAGTATTAGCCGCAGTGTTGGTGCCCCCCCCCCCCCCCCAGTCACTGATGTTCATTGTTTATGTAATCATTTTTGTTGTTCTCACCCTCCATGATAGTCCGGAGATTACTAAACAAAATTGGAAATTTGGCTCTAATACTTCCGGCTTCAAATCCGGGTACCTCAAAGAATTTCGTTCGCTTATTCATTCGTTCACTCGTTCGTTCTGCAGAAACCTTCAAAATATCTACTGGGTTGAGCTCTGTTCTTGGCACTAGAATATATACGACTTGGGGCATTTCTCACTGGGCAGTCTCTCAATAAAGTTTTTTAAAATAAATTGCTAAAAATAAAATCTAATCTTCACTCTTTCCTTACTTCCATTCTTCAAAGGTCTTACTGGGTTGAAAGCAAGAGAATCAAAAGGTCATGAAAAACTACAGAACTGTGGCCTGTAGGAGAGACGATATGAGGTTAGTATGCTATCCTAAGTCCAGAATGTTTGAACACCCTTCTGATTAAAATAAGAATAATATGAAATCCTTGGGAAAATATTCAGCATATCAAGCCTTTATAAAACTTGAATTGTGCCCCTCAAACTGCACCTCTCAAATGCACTTTTCTAGTTGTACATAAAATTAATTCCTTAGTTAAGTTATGGTCTTATTTTATATATTGTTCAGAAGCCTGTCATTGGATCTCAAGTTCTTACAGGACAGGCATTTATTTCAGAATATGTTTTATGACCTATCAGAGTACCCCCTTTCATTCTTTTATTAAACAAGAATTTATTGTGCTTTATGAGTCATATTTACTGAGTTATTCCAATGGGCAAGATATTATTGAGCACAATCAACAGCACCAAGAACTATAAGATATAGTCCCTATTCTCAAGAAACTTTCTGAAACAAGCCTGGGGGACTTCTACCTCAGGACCTTTGCACTTCAGTTTCCTCTTCCTGGACTACTTCTGTCCAAGTGTCAATAGAGCTGGGTCCCTCACTTCTTTCAGTGTGTTTGCTCAAAGTCATCTCTTCAATGAGGCCTCCCTAGCCCTATTTAATACTACAAAACCTTCTACATTCCCTATGCTATTCCCCTGTTGAATTGGAATGAGGGGGAAAATGTTTGAAATTAGAAGGTAAAGAAAATCGGAAGCAAAGGTGTTGAGTTGTGATCTGTGTGGGTAATGGAATCCTGAAAAAAATAATAATGGAAATAATTATTCAGAGAAAGAAAGTGAACCAGATACTAAAATGATCAATGAATTGACAATGACCCTGAGCATGACAGACAACTTCTACTACTATGAAAGGTAGGAGAGAATGGAGTCTGAAGATATGTAGACATGTATTTCAAAGTTGCCAGAGGTTCTAAGGAAGGAGAAATTGGTGTGGAGGGGACAATAATACATAAGAAAGACCCTAGCTCACCTAGGGTTGTTGGATTACACAAATAAAAATATAGGAAGCCTGGTTAAATTTGAATTTCAGATAACTTTTTAGGATTACCACAACTAATATTTAGTATTACTAAATATTACTGTAAACATTGCATGGGCATACTTATACAAAAAATATTCATTGTTTATCTGAAATTACAATCTAATTGGATGTCCTGTATTTTATCTGGCAATCCTCCTCCAGACTCTTGAATATATGGAAAGTGAGAGATGGCTGCAGAGGAGAATAGGACCCTCAGGGGAGAGTCAGAAAATGAAAGAGGTGTTCAGATAAGTGGTTATGCATATTAAGCAGTGGCCAGCAAACAATAGCTCCAATCACTGGATGACTCAGCTTCCTCAGCCCTAAAATGGGGTTGATGAAACCTGCTTTACATAGTTCATTTGAGGATTAAGTGAGGTAATGTAGGCAGCAACCATAAAGAAGGTACTCAATAATTAGTGGTTATGTTTTATTGAGAAAAATATTCATGGTGATACAGGATGAGGGGGCATGAATACAGAGATGGTTAAGAACACACCAAGGTTAAATTTGCACTGAGCTCATTCAAACAAAAATGATAAAGCTATCATCTTGTACCTGTAACTCAGGGCTAGGCAAAACCAACCTAAACTTCTAAAGACCCTCAAGGATTGATCTGCTCCTAACCCTTGGCAGTTTATCCCAATGTACCTCTCTTGGGCAAACCTATAATCAGTTCTTGCCAGAATTAGGAGTAAGGTCTTTCTATAGACTGGATCTAATTTGGCCTCTTTAAAGAGAAGTAACAAAGCAGATATGTCACCCTCTCAAGAGGCCTAGAGACTAGTCAAAGAGTGTATGTAATTTTACTTCCTCTTAAAAAAATACTATCACTTTGGATTCACATTTTTCTCTTTCATATGTCTGAGAAGATTTGGACCTTCCTTTACAGAGAGCATACCCAGCAAATTTTGCTGCATCCTTGCTTCTATTTTAATGTGAGGGAGTGTTCTGGTCCTTTTTTCTTACAATTTATTCTTTGAAATTGTCAGTGATAGTGTCCAGTTATAATTCTGTTTCTCCATTTAGAGAAGGACCAATGGGCAGATCCCTCTCTGCACTTTAGAAATAGCATTAAATAGTAAGCTGGAAAGAATTTTGAACGGAGATTTCTCACAGAACCTCACATAATGTCACATTTTTTGGTGGCAATAATATGAAATTTATCTTTCTAAAATAAGTAAGTATAGATTTTGCTGCACATAACTTGAGAACAATAGTTTAAAACTCCCAGTGAGAGAGAAGAGAGGTAAAATTCATTTTTTAAAATTGTGGCAGAGCCAATGCTCTGTGTTCACCAAATCTCCTGATCTTCCTGGGTACACGGGTAATTTTTCCAAGCTTCCTTGGTAGTTAGTAGAATCACGTGACTCCGTAGGACTTGGTAACACCCCGCATCCAAACAAGAGTCAGAGCACAAGATTCAGATCTGTGCTGGGTGAAAGGGACCTAAGGGTAGAGGCAGCTTATACCATGTGGTGCTTTTATATTCCATCTGACAAGTCTTGTTACTTATGTTTTTATACATACTTATTTCTGTGTATCCACAATCTATATCAAGATACAGAACATTTCCACCACCCTTAAAAGCTCTCTCATGCCCCTTGCCATTCAATACATCCCCCAGAGTAGCCACAATTCTAAATTCTATCATCATATATTATTTTCTCTGTTCTTAATCTTCATGTAAATGAAATCATATAGTACTTTTTCTTTTGTGCCTGGGTTCTTTTGCTCATCATAGATCTGCAAAATTCATCCATTTATTATATGTGGTAATAGGTTAAACAACCTATTACAAAAAGAGGTTAAACAACCTCTTTTATTGCTGTGTAGGATTCTATTGCATCAATATCAGGACAGGCTTCATGGGAATGTCACGTGGGCAGTGTCACATAGCCTCCTGTTTGCTTTAATGCTCTGCTGTTGACATCTTGAAATTCTTAATCATTTCTTAGCAAGGCACCTGCATTTTCATATTGCACTCTAAAATTGCCCTTAAATTATGTAACCAGACCTGATCGATACAGCTCAATTTATTATTTGTTGTATTGTTGATGGACATTTGTTGTATTGTTGATAGAAACATTTGTTTCCATGTTTTGTCTAGTAAGAATAATTTTGTTGAATATTCTTGTATATATATATATTTTTAAAGATTTTATTTATTTATTTATTTGACAGAGAGAGAGCACAAGCCGGGACAGTGGCAGGCAGAGGCAGAGGGAGAAGCAGGGTCCCCAAGGAGCAGGGAGCCTGATGAGGGGCTCGATCCCAGGACCCTGGGACCATGACCTGAGCCGAAGGCAGACGCTTAACCAACTGAGCCACCCAGGCACCCCATATTCTTGTATATATTTTTGAGACAGGTACGAATTTCCATTGGATATATACATCTAGGAAAGACATTCCTAGGTGATAAGGCAAGCATATATTTAGCTTTAGTAAATACTGACAAGAATTTTCCAAAATACTGCACCAATTTACATATCCATCAGCAAAAACTGAAAGTTAGGTGTTTCCCATCTTCCTCAACAAGTTTCTTTTTTTATTGTGGTCAATATTCATAACATAACATGTATCATTTGAGCCCTTTTTAAGTGTATAGTTCATTATCATTAAGCACATTCACATTGTTGTGCAACCATTGCCACCATCCATCTCCAGAACTTTCCATCCTGCCAAACTAGAACTCCACACCTATTAAACAGTAACTCCCCATACTGGTAAGCCGCAGGCCCTGGAAACCACCATTCTTTCTCTTCTCTATGAGTTTGACAATTCTAGGTACCTTATGGAAGTGGAATCATATAATATTTGTCCTTTTGTGTCTGGCTTATTTCACTCACCATATTATCTTTAGGGTTCATCTGTATTATAGCATGTAACAGATTTTTATTCTTTTTAAGACTGAATAATATTCCGTTGTAAGTTTATACCATACTTTGTCCTCCATTTATCCATCAATAGATATTTGGATTGTCTCCATCTTTTGGCCTTTGCGAATAATGCTGCCAGGAACATTTGTATACAAATATCTACTTAGGCTCCTGCTTTCAGTTCTTTGGGGTACATACCCAGAAATGTAAGTGTATTACAGGTAATCCTATCTTTGATTTAGATCCTTCTCTAAATGGAGAAACAGAATTATAACTGGATACTATCACTGACAATTTCAAAGAATAAATTGTAAGAAAAAAGGACCAGAACACTCCCTCACATTAAAATAGAATTATAACTGGACACTATCACTGACAATTTCAAAGAATAAATTGTAAGAAAAAAGGACCAGAACACTCCCTCACATTAAAATAGAAGAAAACAACTGTTTTCTATGGTAGCTGTACAATTTTACATTCCCACCAACAATGCACAAGGGTTACAGTTTCTCCACATCCTCACCAACCAACAAGCTTTTCAATTTTAGCCATTCTGGTGGCTTTGTAGAGAAATCTCATCATGGTTTTAATTATCCTAATAATGAATGATGTTGAGAATCTCATCATGTGTATTGGTGATCAGAATAGTCTCTTGTAAAGCGCCTATTCAAATCTTTTTGCCAATTTTTTGGTCTCGTATTGATTTGTTTTTCAAACATATGCATTGTAAATACCTCTTTCCGATGTGTGGTTTGGCTTTGAACTCTCTTGATGGTTTATCTTGATGAACAGAAATTCTTAATTTTAACGTAGTCCAGTGCATACTGTTTTAAAAAATCTTTGCCTACTCTAAACTCATGAAAAAGTTTTCCTGTGGGTTTTTTTTTAAGCTTTATTGTTTGATTCTCACATGTAGATTTTAAATCCACTGAAACTTATTTTTTTGTATGGTGTATGACCTAAGTGTCAAGATACATTTTTTTCCCATGTGGATATTCAGTTACACGAGAACTATTTTTTTTCAAAGATTTATTTATATATTTTAGAGAGAAAGAAAGAGAGAAGGGAAGGACAGAGGGAGAGGGAGAATTTCAAGCAGACTCTGCACTGAGGATGGAGCCTGACCTGGGGGCTCCATCTCATGACCCTGAGATCATGACCTGAGCCGAAATCAAGATTTGGACGCCTACCTGACTGAGCCACCCAGGTGCCCCACACCAGCACTATTTATTGAAAAGAACTTTCTCCATTCTACTGCAGGATTACCTTGTCATAAACCAGGTGACCATGTATGTATGTATTTGTTTCTGAACTCTGTATTTTGTTCCATTGGTCTATTTGTCTGTCCAGGCAGAGATACCACACTGTTTTGATTACTGTAGTTTTATAATAGGGCTTTGTTTCTGGTCACTGGACTCTTTATGTTCTTATCCAAGGTTGTCCTTGCCAGTTTTGTCCTCTGCATTTTCATATACATTTTAGAATCAGCTTGTCAATTTCACACAATAATCTTGGTTAGAATTCTTTTGAGGGTTGTTAGTTATAAGCATTTAACTCTATATTTGAACATTGTAGATTTCATCTTCTTGATCTTAGAAATCATAAAATATATTTTTCCACCCGAGTACATACCAGACCTGTTACCCATTTTACTCAAGCCTTTATGTATGCAGCAAAAATTGCAAAAGCGAAAAAGCACTTTTTTCTACATGATTTAACTGTGATATATATTTAACACCTCTTCAATTGCCCTTGCTACCTTCTTGAAAGGTAATATGTTAAAACTGAAAATAGTCATTCATAGATGTTAAAAGGGAAAATTTATTTTACATGAAATGGCATCAGAAACCAATTACAAATTTAAAAAACACAAAATGTGATTAAATGTCTGATATAAAAAGAAGAAAGGGCCTTTAGTCCTTTGAGTTTCTCTGGCTCTTGTCACGGAGTTCACTTCATCTTGATGTTTCAAAAATGATCAATCTGTGGCCTCTGAGAGGGGGACCTTGAAAACAGGAGATCCCATTGTGGAGCAGAGCAAGAGGACATTCCAGGGTCCCAGTGTGGGAAAGCTCCAGGCAACAGTGACAGACAAGCTTAGAAAATGAGTGCTTTAGGCTAGAGCAGGAGAACAACTATCTCCAGAAGATGAAATTAACATCTGATGTGCTCACACATACTGAAATGAGGTTTACACATGTGCAAGACAATTTGGGGTAAGTTAGCAATAGGTATATTAAAAACTACGCCAAAGAGAAACCAAGACAATTACTAAGAGCAAGAAACATAAAAATTATATAAAAAGGATATATAGTGTCTAAGAAAGAAAATGTGATAACATTATAGCTTGTCGCTGAACTATAAATAACACATATTCAAATGTAAATAACACATAATCCAAATAACATAAACACCGTACGTCTACCTAACCAGAAATTGTGCTGTAAATGCACTGGGAAGTGTGAGAGAAGGGACTGGTTCAAGAGAGATCAGACCTCAATTTCCATAGTAGGAAATCAATGGCTATCTTTTCAAAATCAAGAAGAAAGCAGAATAAGTATGTTATCAAGAAATATGGAGTTAATACTAATACACACACACACACACACACACACACACACGCATGCATACACACATACTAAGAGAGTTGAAAGTGTTTTCTTTGGGAAGCGGAAATCAATTGGTGAGGCAGAGACAAGGGATAGGGGATGCCACTTTTCAAACCAACCTTTGTGGAAACTTTTGACTTTTCTTACTATGTCCTTTGATAAAAGTAAAAATTGAGTAAACAATACAATGATTAATACAAAGTGAGCCCAAAGAATATACTGGTCTCTACTGCCACTCAAATTGTTTATTTCAATACTAGCTTTAAATGGGATTTCTAGGGGCATCTGAGTGGCTCAGTCAGTTAAGTATCCAACTCTTGGTTTAGGCTCAGGTTATGATATCAGGGTTGTGAGATCGAGCCCTGCCGCAGGCTTCGTGCTCAGTGTGGAATCTGCTTGAGATCCTCTCTCTCCCTCTCCCTTTGCCTCTCCCCCCCCACCCCCCAGCTCGTGCTCTAAATAAATAAATACATAAATAAGTAAAATCTAAAAAAAAAATTTTTTTTAAGCAGGATTTTCTAGGGAGACCCACCTAAACAGGTCAGTTAGGAAAGGTTTCTTTGGAAGAGTAACACTTAGAATGAAGCTACAGTTGGAATCAGCCAGAAAGGGAGGAGTGTATTTCAGGATAAAGGACCAAAACTTGTGTAGGCCCTGAATGGGCAAGTTTCAGGGCTCCTACTGAAAAACTTGTTGGTGGGAGAGGAGGAGAAAGGCAGGAGATATGGCAGGACAGGCCAACAAAGAGACTGTGCTTGGCGGCCCTTGTAGCTTTTAATAAGGATTTTTTTTTTTTTTTTTTTGGTCTGTATCCTGAATTTCCTCTAGTTACCTCCTGGGTCTGTAACGGGATTAAGCTGGTTCTTCCCAAGAGCAATGTTCTGCGATTCTAAAACCCTGATCTGTTTTCCCAGGGATTTTGCCCTGATGGACAGCTCTCTACTGGGGGCCCTGCGTTGTCCCTGGCCTCTTGTTTCACTTTGGGCATGTCACTTTCTCCAGGCCTGAATGGACTGGTCCACAAAATGAAAGGCTGCATGGGGTAACCTCTACGTGCCCTGCAAGCCTGAACACTGTAGCTCCTTGCACTCCTCTGTGCTTTTGCCAGTTCTTCCAAGTATTCACACCGTTGCGTCAAACTTCTCTTTTTGACATGATATTTAGCAATTCCTCAGCTTCCCATTTTTTGAGATGTTTCTACGAAGTGGGATAACAATATTGGCGGTTGTTGGTTTACGCAAATGGGATGCAGAGATGCTGATCTAGGATATCTTGATGTCAGTCTATTGTTGGATCACTTCATTTTGCAAAAATATAGTTTGATTTTTTTCTCTTAGAAATTAATCATCAGTATACACATTTTTATTAACTAGATAATTTTAGCAACATTCTAAGCTTTTCCTGTAATCACAGCAGCTTGTTACTCCATTTGTTTGATGATTTTTCCGGTTTCCATATATCATCTGCAGCAGGAGCCTCTTGTATGGAGCTCCCCTGGCAAGGAGGCAATCCCCTCATCTGCCTGATCCACAGGACTCCCACCCAGCAGCATCACAGGGGGAATGGAACATCATGGGTGGAGTAAAGAAGGGCAGATCTTCTTCCTATTTGGTTTCTTACTTATGCTATCACAATGATCAAAGGTCAATGGTTACTTTCCTTTTGGGTTACTGTCCTAATGGATGCCCTAACACCTCGCAACTCAGATCTCACCAGCTTAGCTCAGTCTTTTTTTTTTTTTTTTTTTAATTTTTTTTTAATTTTTTTATTGTTATGTTAATCACCATATATTACATCATTAGTTTTTGGTGCAGTGTTCCATGATTCATTGTTTGTTCATAACACCCAGTGCTCCATGCAGAACGTGCCCTCCTCAATGCCCATCACCAGGCTAACCCATCCCCCTACCCCCCTCCCCTCTAGAACCCTCAGTTTGTTTTTCAGAGTCCATCGTCTCTCATGGTTCGTCTCCCCCTCTGACATACTCCCCTTTTCTTCCTCTCCTGTTATCTTCTTCTTTTTCTTTTTTCTTAAAATATGTTGCATTATTTGTTTCAGAAGTACAGATCTGTGATTCAACAGTCTTGCACAATTCACAGCGCTCACCGTAGCACATACCCTCCCCAATATTTATCACCCAACCACCCCATCCCTCCCACCCCCAACCACTCCAGTAACACTCAGTTTCTTTCCTGAGATTAAGAATTCCTCATATCAGTGAGGTCATGTGATACATGTCTTTCTCTGATTGACTTATTTCACTCAGCATAACACCCTCCAGTTCCATCCACGTCGTTGCAAATGGCAAGATCTCATTCCTTTTGATGGCTGCATAATATTCCATTGTGTATATATACCACATCTTCTTTATCCATTCATCTGTCGATGGGCATCTTGGCTCTTTCCACAGTTTGGCTATGGTGGACATTGCTGCTATAAACATTGGGGTACACGTACCCCTTCGGGTCCCTACATTTGTATCTTTGTGGTAAATACCCAGTAGTGCAATTGCTGGATCGAACGGTAGCTCTAATTTCAACTGTTTGAGGAACCTCCATACTGTTTTCCAGAGGGGTTGCACCAGCTTGCATTCCCACCAACAGTGTAGGAGGGTTCCCCTTTCTCCACATCCCCGCCAACATCTGTCGTTCCCTGACTTGTTAATTTTAGCCATTCTGACGGGTGTGAGGTGGTATCTCATTGAGGTTTTGATTTGGATTTCCCTGATGCCACAGCTTAGCTCAGTCTTGACAACAGCTCATCACCAACACGAGATACAACATATTTCAAGCTCTACAACAGCTAGAAATGTGGGATGTAGAAAAAGGACTCTGTAAAGTATCACAGTTCTTGGAAGCAAGCCAGTGGCATTTGAGTATTTTGAGGATATGTCATTAATGTATTAATGTTAATAGGGTGAGATTTTGTGTCCTGTCACATTTACCCTTGGGGGAAGACCCCACAGGGCAATGCAGCTCAATCCTAGAAAGGGAAAAAGCCTCATTTTGGATCCTCCAGAACGCTGATGCAGGAAACACAAAGCTAGGCTTTTCAGGCTGGAAAGGGTCCTGTCCTGGACTATAGAACAGCTAGGTTGAGCAGAATTGGTTCACCTTTCAGTTTAAACTTCTGGGGCTGCAGAGCCTGCTGTCATTAACTGCTCCAGTCTAGTCAAGGTGCAGCTTGCTTTCAGTTTCCCATGTCTTCTGCATCCCATGTCTTCTGCAGGGCAGAGCTAGCATGAATAATTCAAAGATGGAAATAACCCAGGGCCTCTTCTTAATCCTTTGGTTCAGCCTCCTCCTTGAAGGGAGCAACATTTCAATCACTAAGGTTTTGTTCCACTTCCTGCCTCTTGTAATACCTCTGTCTGTAGCAATAAAGAGTGACACGTGAGTTCGATAGTTGTCTATGTCCCTCTCTCCTGATGGATGGTAGAGAACAGTGAGCAGCCCACCTCTTGCCAGCCCATCAAAGCTTTCTGCATGCATGTGGTATGTGCTCTCTGTTCTAACTTTCCTACTTTTAATACCTAGTACCTCACTTTTCACCTGCTTTAAGATTTATTTTGCAGGATGCCTGGGTGGCTCAGTTGGTTTGGCGTCTGCCTTTGGCTGGGGTCGTGATCCTGGGGTCCTGGGATAGAGTCCTGTGTTGGGCTCCTTGCTCAGTGGGGAGTCTGCTTCTCCCTCTGCCTTCCCCTCTCCCTGCTTGTGCTCTCTCTCTCTCTGACAAATGAATAAATGGAATCTTTTTTTTTAGATTTTATTTATTTATTTGAGAGAGAGAGATTAAGTGAGAGAAAGAGCACGAGCGGGGGGAGGGTCAGAGGGAGAAGCAGACTCCCTGCTGAGCAAAGAGCCCGATGCGGGACTTGATCCTGGAACTCCGGGATCATGACCTGAGCCAAAGGCAGTTGCTTAACCAACTGAGCCACCCAGGCACCTGAATAAATGGAATCTTAAAAAAAAAAAGAAAAGAAAAGAAAAGAAAAAGATTTATTTTGCTGAAAGTTATGTGTCTAACCACCTTAAATCTTTTCGAACATGGCAGAGTGTGCATAAATAAATACACAAATCATCGATACATTAGCCATTTAGAAACAAAACAGCAAACAACTAGAGCAAACACTTGGAAGGGATTGAGTGTGGCTAATCTAAAATCTTGGTAAGTATGTCTTTCAAAAATTGAGGGAATCACTACTTCTGTTAGGAGGGGCTGTTCTTCTGAAGCAGATTTGTCAAGGCCACAGTAGTCTGAAATTTCCTCAAATCGAATCACATCTTCTCAGAAAACCAGTCATAAGCAGGTCCTGACTAGAACCCCAAGAGTCTATGGCTGGAAAGGCCACACTGAAGGAAATCATTGTTGTGGCACTTTTGTATTGTTTGGGGTTTTGTTTTGTTTTTCTTTTGAAATACACTAATGTTAAGACCAAGGAGAAGGAAAAACTAAGTAGAAAAAGCCAAGAAATTTATAAACGATGGTTTCATCCTACTTTTTTATACTCAACAGTGTGACAGAAGGGCTAATCTCATTTGTCCTGCCGTACCAAAAAACCGTTGTTTCATGATTCTGTTGACAAAAAAAAAATGAACAAACCTTTCAGAATTTCTAAAAAAAAAAAAAAAAAAAAAAAAACGGAATAGAGTTTTATTCAAGCCCAAATTAGGACAGCTGCCTGGGATACACAATCTTCACAAGGAAGCCAGTGCTCGGGAAAGAGAACATACATTTTTTTTACATAAAAAGTTATAAATTATTAGACAAAGAAAATTTCAGAAAGTTGCAGACCTTAAATTCCCATTATATGCAGGGCTGTATGACTTTAATCTTATGGCAACCAGGAAAGTTTCTTACTTTTTCATACCCTCTATGTTCAGAATCCTCCTTTTTGGTTATTTTCTTTAACGAGGCAGATGTACAATGTGTGCTCGGGACAGAAATAGAGCCCCTTGGCTTGAGATTTTTCAGAGTCATTTTGACCTTGGTAAATGTTGAAGTGTAGCTTCCCCGGGAGCCCAGGAGCAGAGTCCACAAACATTGAAAGTTGAAAATTTCCTTTAACAGTTCGCAATCGTTCTTAGATGGTCAGAATTAAGAAAAGAACATGAAATACGCAATACCTATGTAGTCTATATCCACGCCTTAGCTTTCATTTGAAAGACTTAATTTTTTTATTCCTCTTGGGGCTGTCACACTATCATTTTAAGAAGCACTAGTCATAGTGCTTTTAACAAAAACAGAGAGATAGGAAGAGGGCAGCTTAGATGATTCAAAATATGTGAAATGTAAACCTAAATGCAGCTATTTTGACTGTGAGATATTACAAAGAGTTTAGAGAAGTTATAAATCTGTTGAGTTATTTACTCTCTTAAGATTTCTACATTTTATTAAGAATTTAGAGATTCATCACCGGGTTCGCCTGGGTGGCTCAGTGGATTCAACATCTGACTCTTGATTTCAGCTCAGATCATCATCTCAGGGTTGTGAGATCGAGCCCTACATCGGGCTCTGTGCTGGTTGTAGAGCCTGTTTAAGACCCTCTCTTCCCCTCTCTCTCTCTCTCTCTCTCTCTCTCCCTCTGCCCCTCCCCCCAAAAGAATTTAGAGATTCATCACGAAAACTTCAAATTCGTTAATTTAAAGATGGAGGTATACTTTTTTCAATTTGTAATTACTGACTGAACAAGACAGGAAACCCTCAACAACACATAGTGTAGGTAGAAAAAAACACAAATGCATTTATGCTAAATTAACAGCTGTTATTTCTTTGTTTCAGTATTCCTTATCCAGCTCATTAAAAAAAAAAAAAAAAAAGAGACAGGTATGTCAAGGAATATCAGCAAACTGAAAAGTTTGTTTTTGTTTTTTTTAAATATTTCTGTTCAGCTCCTGTGAATGATCCAGTCCATTATGATAAATGCCTTGGTTTAGAAGTGATACTAACATCATCAATTCCTGTTTTTTTCTCTTGAATAAAGATCTAAGCTGTGGAGGTTTTAAAACTTGCTGTTTTCTTCGTATCCCCATCACCCCACCCCTAGTCTTCTACACAGGAGTTACAGATAGAAACGCCAACAGGGACCAAACAGACAACTACATGGTCCAGGCTTTGGGAGAGCCAAACAGAAGAGAACACAGGAAGTCTGTCCTCACCAAAAAGGGGTGGCAGCCCCTCAGCTTCACTTGATCCCCCCAACAGGATCCCAGGCCACTGGGGATAGAATTCCATATGTTTTGAGAAAACTCCTAGTCCAGATTTTTTTTTTTTCCTAATCTCCTGAGAAAAACGATGACACTGTGCAGACCTACCGAGCACATCTGCAGGCCAGACTCAGCCCACACTCTTTGCCTTGCAAACTTTGCTTAGACCTTGGAACATTTGGCTCAAATCTTCTCAGAAAGAACCAAAGCTCAAATCAAGCAGTATTTGATTTATTTGCCCCTTGATGTATTGATTTATTAGCCGTTGTTTGATACTGGAGGGAAACTTTTGGGGTAGGCAAATACTGGAACAGTTGACTGAAAGGTGAAGGGAGGATTCCTTTCTATCACTGATGCAAACACTCCCCCCCACCCCCCGCCCCGTCAGTATTGTGGATTGCCAGCAGCTGATAAACTGTTATCTGGAAGGCTACCACTTTGGTTTCACAAGTTAAAGGAGATTTGCTTGTTTTCACTCACAAAAATGTGTAATAGAAAAAAATACATTTATTTATATTTTCCACGTTTGAAGACTAATCACATTCTCCTACAAATAACAGCTTGTCCACAGATGATGTTCAGAGATGGAAAGCAAAGTAAAGTACATCTGACCATTTAGTAATTTATTTACACAATAATCTGTTATATAGAAATCAATTCTCTGTTTCATTTTTGGAATGAAAAGTCTCAGAAATCCCTTTAGTTTCATGTAAGTGATGGACAATATGTGTTAAAACCAACAGTTATAATGCTATGAAATATAAATGGCTTTATTATGAACAACTGATTATACAAGTGAAAATGCAAAAGATTAATAATGACTTCTAATAGAACCCAATTGATTTTCCTTGTATTCCTCACACTTCCTTTATGTCCCTGATGCTTTCTTGACAAATATTCTGCTAAATTCCTTATCCCTCCTACCTTCAAATTTAGGAATGATTTTGTAGGAGCTACTTACCATGAAGGGAATTTTGAATTACTATGTCCTTTCCTATAGTGCTTTGGAATGTTATTCATTCGAAACCAAGTTTCAAAAAGCAGTTCTGTTTACTCATGGTTTTAAGGGCATATGTATTTTTAGATATTTTCCTAAGAGCCATTAATATTTTGAACTTACTTATAATTTTGTTATTAGCTATTATAACAAAAAATTGTTCATGCATTTTCTGTGCCACATTTCACTGGTCAGACTAGACACATTCTAAATAATGTGTTTTTTTTAATTCTAAATAAATTCTAAATAAAACAGTTACTATTCAAATTAGAACATGGTTTTTACGGCATACAATTAGCTTTGTTCATCCACCTGTGACCACGGCTATAAAAATAAAAAGAAACTTAGTTTAACAGTAATTTATATTTATAAACACCCTCTGCAAAAAAAAAGAAAAAACTGAAACCTTAGCCAGTCCCAAACAATACCAATCTTGCACTAATATCATGGTATCTTTCCACCAGATTACAAAATTACCACTGCTTTAAGTAGGGTAGGAAGTTTACTGTAAAAACAGATGCCCCAGATGTATAATTGCTCAAAAATTCTACAACTTTATTTCTCACTTATGTAAGGTCGAAAGTGAATGATTCTAGAACAGCAGGTGGCTCTTCCAAGAAGCAATACAGGGTCACAAGCTCCTTCCATCTTCTGTCTCTGCTGTCTTCACCAGCTGGCCTCCAAGGTCGCCATGCTTGTCTGAATCAAGCCAATGAAAGGAAAAGGGCACGTAGAATCACATGGGAAAGAATGTCAGGGCCAGAACTGGGAGTAGGCTATAGCACACCCCATTGGCTAGACTTGGTGACAAAGCCATATCTAACTCAAATGGAAGCTGGGAAAATAGCCCAGCTATATGTTCCAGTAGAAGATAGAAGGGGCTTAAAGAACACATAGCCAACCTCTGCCTCACCAAGTATTTGTGACTGTGCATAAACTGCATAATCCAAAATACAAAGAGGAAATAGAAGAGGACTGCACCTGTATCCTTGCTACTCAAAGGGTGGTACCCAAACCAGCAGCAATCCATAACATCTGGGAAGTGGTTAGAAATGCGGACTCACAGGCCCCACTTGAGTGCTTCTGGTCTATATTTTAATGAGAGCCCCAGGGAATTTTCATATACATTAAAGTTTGAGAAATACTAACCTATATCTCAATTAAGATATCTATGTTAGTTCAGAATTATTCTATTTATATAGAATTTATATCTCTTGTGTGCAGAGTTGCATATTTCATGCACTTACCTAAACACACCACATATGTGTACAGATGTGTGTATATTTATGTACATTAATAGGCATATATATATATATATATACGTATGTGTTTGTGCTAACTGTAACTGTATATATTATATTAATTTGTGGGTATAAAAGCACTTTTTAAAATTATTATTTTCTTTCGTTGACTCTATAAACTATCAGTTAAAATTTTTTTCAGACTTTGTTAAGAGAAGAACACTGAAATCAGTGGACCCGCTGACAATTTCAAGTAAGGTTTATATTCTAGACAGTCCTACAAGAGAAGTGGCATGTCTCACAGAATGATGTTCACTTTAGGGTATGCCCCCAACAGGCAGGGGGACTGAGGTAGAATAGTAATTAGGATGGAAATTGTGAAATGCATCTTTAAGGTCGTACCACTAGAGTTGGATCCTAAATGATAAATAGGAATTTTTCCAGGCCATGAGAGAAATGTACTGAGGCCTACAGATTTGATAGCAGAGATTTATTCAAGAAAAGAGGAACGGTATGTTGTCAATGGTTGTATCTGCTAGGATTGCATTTGGTTCCGTGTCAAAGTGACCTGAGTTAGTGGTATAACCCAATAGAGATTGATTTTTCTCACAAAAAAAGAAGACCAGAGACAGGCAACCCAGGGCTGGTGCGGCAACACCACGCTGTCCTCCACATCCCAGGCTCCTTGCATTTCCGCACCACCTTCTGTAGCTGGTAGCTGTCATCCTCATCGGCCTCATGGTGAAAAAAAGGCTGTTCTACCTCCAGGCTTCAGTCCACTTAGCCAGGCAGAAAGAAGAAAAACAACAACAATAACAACAACAACAACTAGCAAATAGATGGGGGCATTTTTCCAGAAACCGAGCCCTTCCCATAGATTTCCAACAGGCACCTACATCTCTCTGGCCAGAATTTTGTTAGATGATGATGACTCCTGGCTGAAACAAAGATGACAAACGGGGTGTGTGAGTGTGTGTGTGAGTGTGTGTGTGTGTGTGTGTGTGTGTGTGTGTGTGTGTGTGTGTGTTTAAACTGGGCATATCGATGCCTTGGAATAAACTGGTTATCTAAGAAGAGGGAAAAGGAGAGATTAGATTTTTAGTAGGCAACTACGAGCATCTGCCAAACCAGGTACAGTATGAGGATTGGGAAGTGGGGAGAAATGAAGGGAAACTGGGCCAAGTGCCAGATGAGGAAAGGTCTTCTGTATCATGCTGAGGAATTTGTATACGTGAGATTTAATTCCTGTGATTTGTTTAAAATATACATGGAACCCTAGAAGCAGCATAGATGAGAGATTAGAACAGATAGATGATGAAGCGAGGAGACCAGTAAGAAACATACCATGAAATCTAGTTGTGGGATGATGTGAGCCGCTTCTAAGACAGTGGAATTGAGGGGGGATATTTAGAAGGTATTTAGATGAGAATGGGGGAAGGGGGGGCGGAGAGATGTAGTTGTCAGATGTTTCTAAAATGATTCTAAATCTCCTGTTTAAATGACTGAGTAGTATCAAAGTTATTTCCGAGTTGTGAAAAGTCAAATGCATTTTAATTAATTAATTAATTGGGGGGCAGAGGGAGAAGGAGAGAATCTTAAGCAGGCTCCACCCAGTGTGAAGCCCGATGTGGGGCTTCATCTCACAGCCCTGAGATCATGACCTGAGCCGAAATCTAGAGTCAGACACTTAACTATTTGAGCCACCCAGACGCCCCTCAAATCCACTTTAAATCGATAGAATTGTTCCTAAATTTTTACCTAGTATATTATAAATTTAATATTATAGTCCAAGCCCTTAGTGAATGTTGTAAACACTTAAGGAATGCAGTTTCACCCTTGCCCCTCCTCTACTTTTACTTGTTTTATTAGTAATTAGAAGAACAAATTTTCCTATGACACATTAAAATAAAAATATCACAGAACAACTGAGTGAAGAACAGTTCTGCTAAGCAACCATTTCAAAAAAAATTCGCTTTTACTTCCAAGGGAACTAGTTAGTAAATGATAATTTTTCCCCGAGAATATTAAGTGTTATAAAATGAAAAAGCATAGTTTTCAATTAGCCCCCAGGTGGCTGAGATTCTTTTACCTGAGTCTTGAACTTATCACTGTTGTTCCCCAAAGTAAACTCTCTGTTGCTGCAGAGCCTATGAAACTTTAATTAAACACCATTCAAAGTTTGCTTCCCAAAGACACAGGTTATAGTGCCCCACAGTGGTCTGCAAAGTAACAAGACATTGTGTTTGGCAAACTGTTAAACACAAAAGCCTATTAAATAAGTCACAGGGATGAAAGGTACAGCATAGGAATATAGTCCCTAATACTGTAATACGCTTTTCATGGTGGGCATTTTGTAATGAATACAATTGTTGAATTACTATGTTGTACACCTGAAACTAATTTAGTATATGTCAAGCATATGTCTATTACAATTTAAAAAAATAAAAGCTATTTCAAACATTATACAACTATGTTTGTTTCCTGTTATTTCTATAACAAGTTATAACAAATTTGGTGGCTTAAAACAACAGAAATGTATTCTCTCATAGTTCTGGAGGCCAGAAGTTTGAAATCTAATTGTCTGCAGGGTTAGTACTTTCTAGAGGCTCAGAAGGAGAATTCATTCTCCTAGCAGCACTCTTTTCCTGGTTTGCCTATAATCCTTTGTTTTCCTTGATTTGTAGACACATCATTCCAGTCTCTGCCTCAGTCTTCACATGTCTTCCCTCTGGTTCTTCTCTGTGTCTGGATGTCTCAAACCTCCTGCATTTTGCTTATTAGAACACTAATTATTGGATTGAGGCTCACCCCAAATCCAGTATCCTCTCGTCTTGAGATCTGTAACTTAATATTGCATACAAAAACCCTATTTCCAAATAAGGTCACATTCACAGGTACTGGGAGCTAAGACATGGACATAATTTGGAAGGACATAATTCTACTCACTATAACAACCGTCCCAGGTAGAACACCAAGCTTTTATGATGTCAAGGAGGGCCGGAGACAATGAGACCCAAACTTGGGTTGATTGATCTAACCCACAAACCTAAGAGGAACTCTACTGAAAATAAATGATCTCGGGGTATTCTGTTCATACTTCTCTTTTAAGCTGATGGAGATGGAGAGTCCTGTTTTTATATTTTACTACATGCTGCATTTTCCCATTATAAAAAGGTGTTTTTTCATTAATTTAAAATGATAAAGGTTTTTGGAATTGTTGGGTCATCATTACTTTTTTTCTTCCCCTTCTAGCAATAAATCAAAGAAGACAGAACACTGCCTACCTTGCTTGCACACCTTTTTCTCTCCATATTGCAATTTTATTCACTAGGTGACTTTACCCTGAACATTTCCATATTTCAGTTAACTTTTATTTACAGTTTGAGATAGGAACCTCTGAACCATGAAAAGGGCAAAAAATCAACTGAAGTTCTTTGATGCCAACATAAAGTAAATGTGTATATCTGCTTCATAGCTAAATAGTATTAACTACACCACTGAGACTAAACTTTACTTTTACTTTAAGAATTTAAAAGATCTTTTAAAGGGAATTAAAGTTTAAAGAAAAGCAGTTTGCGTTTTGGCAATTTTTGTTTATAGAGCTCTCATCAGTAGGTGGCAAATAACATGGAATATAATTTTCTATTTTAAATGATTTTTACTCATCAAGCGTATGAATAGAGATGTTTGAGAGAAATTAAATGTAGATTCTATGTAACTTTTTAAAAAAATCTCTCCCTGAATTGTATAGTTAAATTCACTCCAAAATATTTATTGAGTGCCGCTCTGAGCCGAGCACTATTTTAAGGATTCCATGAACAGGCAGACTAGGTCCTTTTTCTCATTGGGATCGTTCCGGTGGGAGGAGACAGATAAAAAAATAAGCAATAGTATAATTTCAGACATTGAGGAGTGTAATGAAGACAATAATGTCGGGTAATGTGATTGTGTGTCACATTGTGGCGTGGGGCGAGGGAGGTCTGCTTTAGCTAATGCAGTCAGGGAAGCCCTCCCTAAAGAGATGATGCTGGAATTGAGACTAATGGATGAAAAGGTACTTTTAATACTGCTGAAGTGGCTGATACTGTATTAGCAAGGCCAGATCTATCCACGCTCACACTAAGCACAAGCAATCTAAAGGATGAAGAAATGATATCAAATAGCTTCAAGACAAGATCTGAAGCCAGAAAATTTATTTCCAAGCTGATGACTCAACGTAGAGCTGGTGCATATGGCGAGAAACCATCTTAGATGTATGGCCAGAAACTAATCAGAAGCATTCCAGACCCAGATCTTAAAGTTATAGTTAAAGTTAGAGAATATAGTTAAAGTTAAAGAATATGCTTTAAAGTTATAGTCAGATTTTTATTTTGCTTGGAAATCAAGCTTTGCATTCTATTCAATATCAAATCAGTGGTCACCATTATTATTACTATTATTTTTTGGTTCCCATTTTTCTTTTCTTTCTAAAAAATCAACTATATTGAGGTATATATATATACCATAAAATGTTTACAGGTCCATACTGACAAATAGAAACATCCGTATAAGTGTCTCACATGAAGAAATGAAGTACCGCCATTACCCAAGGGTTCATGTGTGATCCTTCCCATTCCATTCTCATCCCCCACCCTCAGTCCCAAGAACACTGGTCTTCTTTCAATGACTATAGATTTGTCTTTTCTAGAGGTTTATATAAATGGAATCAGAGAGTATGTGGTCTCTTGTGTCTGACTTTTTCCCTTTAGCATAATATTGGAGATTCATCTGTATTGCTCCAGGTCTCAGTAGTTTTTACTTTTAATAACTGAGAAATATTCCACTGTATGGCTATAACACAATTTAGCCACACACCTTTTGATGGACGTTTGGGTCATTTCCAAAATTTTTGCTAATATGAATAAAGATGTTACTAACTTGAGGCACAAGCCTTTTGTGGACATGTTTTCATTTTTCTTGAGTAAATATCTGAGTAAAATTGCTCATATAAAGTTAAGGGTATATTCAACTTTATTGGAAACTGCCAAATAGTTTTCCAGTGTGGCTGGAATATTTTACATTCCCACCAGCAATGTATGAGTGTTCCGGGTGCTCCTATCTTTGCCAACATTTGGCATCTTGTTTATTTGTGTGTTTGTTTTTAGTCATTGAGTGTATAAGTGGTATCTCATTGTGGTTTTAATTTTCATTTTTCCTATGACTAATGATACTAAGCATTTTTTCAATTGCTTCTTGACCATTCATATATTTTTGTGAAGGGTCTACTCAATCTTTTGCCCATTTTTAATTGAGTTGATTGATTTTACTGAACTGTAAGAATTCTTCGCATATTGTGGATGTAGTCCTTTGTGAGATAGATGCGTTGTGAGTGTTGTCTCCCAATATGTGGCTTGCCTTTTCATTTTATTAACGGTAATTTTCAAAAAGTAGAAGAGTTTCCTTTTCTTTTTCTTATTACATTGCTGATCTTTTGCTTGTTTTTTTCTTCTTGCCGTATCCCTCAATTATGTATGCTGAGAAACTGAGATCATAATTTGCAATAATATATATCACTAAGTATTAAATGGGTAAAAAATTATTATGATACTGAAAAAAGTTTTATAATTATAACTGCCTATAGTAGTTTCCTATAGCTGTTGTAACAAATGATCACAAATGGAGCAGCTTAAGATAACACCTATTTATTATCCCATGATTCTGTACATTGGAAATCTGGTCCCATATAGCTCAGGTGGTTCTCTGCTCCCAATTTTAAAAGGCCAAAATCAGGGTATGAATAGGGCTGCATTCCTTTCTGGAAGTTCTGGAGATGAATCCATTTTTAGTTTCATTCAGGATGTTGGTAGCATGCAGTTCCTTGTGAGTGTAGGGCTTCTTCAAATCTAAAGAGCGATATAAGAAATGGTATTGTCATTGTTAAGTTGCTCTATTGGTCTGCTCGGGCTGCCATGAGAAACGCCACAAACCAGGTGGGTTAAACAACAGAAATATATTTCCTCACACTTCTGGAGGCCAGAAATCCAAGATCAAGGTGCCATCAGGATTAGTTTCTGGTGAAGCATCTCTTCTGGCTTGCATTTGGCTTCCTATTTACTGTGTCTTCATATGGCCCTTCCTCTGTGCATGTGTGAAGAGCGAGAGAGTGCTCAAATCCTTCCCCCCCTCTCATAAAGAAGCAAGTCCTATCACACTAAGGTCCTCGTCTTCTGATCTTAGTTAACTTTCATTCCCTCCATAAAGGCCCTATCTTCAAACACAGGCACATTGGGGGTTAGGGCTTTAACATATGAGTTTTGGAAGGACACAGTTCTGTCCATAACAGTGGTCTTAAAAACAATTTTGTAATGAAAAAATGACAAATTGAACTCGAAATAAATTGAAATGTGCCCCCCCAAAAGATATGATAAGACCCTAACTCCCACTACCTCAGGATGTGACCTTACTTGGAAAGGGTCTTTGCAGATATTTTAGAGGTGGTTCATGGGCTTTACTTTGATGATTTAACATAACTGGAACTTCAATAATCTACACGAGTAGATAGTTACTACAAAACTCATTCATATCACGTCTCTTTTTTTTTAATGGTGGTAAGAAAAACACATAACATGAGATCTACCCTCTTAACAAATTTTTAAGTGTATAGAACAGTATTGTTAACTATAGGCACAACTTTGTACAGTAGGTGGATCTCTAGAACTTCTTCATCTTGCATGACTAAAACTGTATACCTGTTAAGCAGCAACTTCTAATTTTCCCCTCCACCCAACTTCTGGCAAACACTGTTCTACCTTCTGCTTCAACGATTTTTATGACTTGAGATACCTCCTATCAGTGGAATCATGAATTATCAGCTTCTATGACTGGCTTATTCTACTTAGCATAACATCCTCAAGATTCATCCATGTTGTAGTATGTGACAGGTGTGATGGTTAATTTTATGTGTCACCTTGACTGTATGTATCTGTGAATGTGTTTCTGGATGTGATTAACATTTGAATCAGTAGACAGAATAAGGCAAAGGCCCTCCCTAATACAGTGGGCCCCATACAATAGGTTGAAGACCTAAATAGAACAAAAAGCCTGAATGAATGGGGACTCTTCCTGGCTGGCTGCTGGATCTGGGAGATAAGTCCTTTCCTGACTTCAGACTCCAAATGAAAAATTGGCTCTTCTCAGGTCTGAGGCTCCCAGCTTTCTGGGTGAAATTTACAATCTCAGCTCTCATGGTTCTTAGGCATTTCAGTTTGGACTGGAAATATATCATCAGCTCTCCTGTATCTCCAGCTTGCCGGATGTATATCTTGGGACTTCTTAGCCTACAAAATTGTGTGAGCCAATTCCTTATAATAAGTCTCTTCGGTTCTATTTCTCTGAAGAACCCTGATTAATACAACAAGATTTCATTCTTTTTATGGATGAATAATATTTCACTGTGTATATATACCACATTTTCTTTATATATTCATCCATCAATGGATATTTAAGTTGTTTCCACAACCTGGCTATTGTGAATATTACTGTATTAAACATGAGAGTACTAATATCTGTGCAAGATCCTGACTTCAATTATATTTGATAAATACCCAGAAGTAGGATTGTTGGATCATTTGGTATTTCAATTTTTAATTTTTTGAGAAAACCCTGTTTTCCATGTGGTTTCATAATTCATAATTTTATATTCTCACCACCAATCATAAGGGTTCAAATTTTTCCATATCCTCATCAGTATTTGCTATTTTCTGCGTGTTTCTGTTTTGTTTTTCATAGTGGTCATTCTAACAGGTATGAGGTGGTAACTCAGTGTAATTTGGATTTGCATTTTACTAATAAGTAATGATGTCAGGAATCTTTTCATATATCTGTTGACTATCTGCATGTCTTCTTTGGAGAAATGCCTTTGTCCATTTTTTTTTTATTCAGATAATTTGTTTTTGTTTGTTTGTTTTGCTATTAAGTTGTAGCAGATTCTTACACATTTTGGACATTAACCCCTATGAGATAATATGGTTTGCAAACCTTTTCTCCTATCCCATGCCTTTTCAATCTGTTGTTTCCTTTGCTGTGCAGAAGCTCTTTAGCTTGATGTAGTCCCATTTGTCTATTATTGCTTTTTATGTTGTGTATCCATTAACGTATTTTACAGTTATAGTTTCTTTTATACTTTTGACTTTTAACTCCTAAAGTGATGTATACACTTCTGTTATAGTTTCACGGTATTCAACATTTGTCTATATTATTATTGTCTTTGTCAGAGAGCTTTATAGTTTCATGTTGTTTTTTTTTTTTCTTGGTTCAAGTTTAATAGAAACAAAAGACAAAACGTGATGCCCTGCTACTGTACATAACAGTTGGCCTGCCCCATAACAGCTCAGGCCCTTCTCTCCAGAGAAGAAAGGCTGGCCTCCCCACCCCTGCAGAAAAGGTCTGTCCTGTCCCCATACCACATCTGCAGAGTCTAAAGTCTTATGTTCTAAGCATGACAATAATACAAGAGAGATTTTGTTTTCATGGCCACCCACTGCAGCCCAGCCCTAAAACGACCCGGTGCTCACTTCTGCTTAGAAAAATATTCTTTGCTCTTCTGGACATCAGGCTTGATGGTATCACTGCCAGGCTTCCAGCCAGCTGGGCACACTTCCCCATGCTTGTCAGTAAACTGGAAGGCCTGAACCAGTCACAGAGTCTCATCCACAGAGCGGCCTACAGGAAGGTCATTTACCGTGATCTGCCTAAGGATACCTTTATCATCAATGATAAAGAGGTCCCTGAAGGAGATGCCTTCATCAGCCTTTAAGACTCCATAGTCCTGAGCAATGGTACGCTTGGGGTCTGATACCAAGGGAATGTTCATGGGTCCCAGTCCTCCTTGTTTCTTGGGTGTGTTGATCCATGCCAGGTGACAGAAATGAGAATCCACAGAAGCACCAATCACTTGACAGTTGAGTTTCTTAAATTCTTCTGCCCTGTCACTGAAAGCAATGATCTCTGTGGGGCACACAAAGGTGAAGTCAAGAGGGTAAAAGAAGAACACAATGTATTTTCCCTTGTAGTCAGATAGGCTGAGATCTTTGAACTGGCCATCTGGCATAATAGCCGTGGCTTTGAATTTGGGGGCAGGATGCCCAATTTTGGCATTTCCTGAAGACATCTTGCTATCAGTGGCTCTGAAAGCAAAAAAGCCGAAGACAAGGCAGGAAGAAGATGCTCATGTTGTTGTTTTAATGGTGATAAACTCCTCAGCTTTTGTTTATTTGGGAAAGTCTTTATCTCTCCTTTGCTTTTGAAGGACAGTTTACCAGATACAGTTCTTGGTTGGCAGTTGTTTTTTTTTCTCTCACCTCTTTGACTATATCATTACAGTCCCTCTGGCCCGCAAATTTTGGCTGAGAAATCCACTTAGTCTTTTTTTTTTTTTTTGAAATCCACTTAGTCTTATAGGGGTTCCTTTGTATGTGATGAGTCACTTTTGCTGATTTCAAAATTCTCTGTGGCTTTTGACCATTTGAGTGTCTTAGGACTCCTATTCCACCATCTTTCTGATGTCACTTCCTGGGTCTTTGCAGATTTAATCAAGTTAAGATGAGACCATTATGGTGGGCCCTAATCCAGTATGACCTACAACAAGGTGTTCTTATAGAAAGGGGAAATTTGGATACAGACATACACAAAGGAAATACAATGTGAAGACACACAGGGAGAAGACAGCCATGTGACTACAATGATGCCAAGGAAAGCCAAGGATGGCCAGCCAAGAAGAAGCTAGGAAAGATGGTCCCCTGGTGTTGTCACAGAGAGCATCATTTGCTTGCTGACAGTTTGATTTCAGACTTCTAGACTCCAGAACTATGAGACAATAAATTTCTGTCATTTAAACCACCTAATTTTTGGGTTTGTACTTTGTAATACAACAACCCTGGGAAACAAATACAAGAGCTCCTTTAATAAACTGAGTTGCACTGAGGATTTTCTCCCACTCACCAAGATAATATGCATAGACACAACTACTTCTGAGTGGTTCCTATTCTCTCCACAAGAACAACTAAGAGGCTGGAAAAGGGAATACAAAAATACATCAGGGGTTATGGAGCTAAAATGAATGCTTCTTTTGAGAAATTTGTTGAAGTATCCCAAACTTGAACTTGATAGTGTAATATCAAAAGTAAAATGTCTTGCAGTAGACAGTTGCTTATTATTTCTTACATGCTCAATAACGTCACAAACTCATCTCTTCACCTTGGTGATCTGACTTCTGAGGAGTTTTTAAAGTTCTTTTATCTTCCAATTTTTTTCGCTTAAATAAACATGGATGCAAGAAAAATAAAACAAGAATTAAGCAAATTAAAAAATTATATATAGGAGTGTTGTGACATTTAAGCAAAGTATGTTTTAAAGACCCAAATGTGTAAATACCACTATCACATAAAATAGAAATATAACTGAAATATTGAAATGACCAATCAGCACTGAAATGATTTATATAGCACTGAAAATGTTTCTGCTTCTAAAATAAATATCATATTTATTTCTTGTTTTTCTTTTATTTGTACAGTATTTTAGTGGACACTAGTTTTTGCAACAGAACTGAGCCAACACTGAGCTCGACATTCCACTCTTCATGTAAAGCATAAATAAATAAATAAATAAAATGCCCTTACTTTCTTTCTACTAATTGTAGAAGTTGTAAATAAAACTTCCTTACTTCCTTTCTACTTGCATTTCTAGGACTAGAAGTTCACTTTCCTTTGGTATCTCTTTTTTTTCAGAAAGGAAGAAAGTTTGTCATTTCATAACAGCAGAGAATAAGAAACCAAAAATGTGGTTGCCAGGCCAATTCAAGATGCACTCAAGAGCCAAGTGACACATTCCCATATGCAAACCTCAGGCATAATGTATGCAAATTTCCACATGTCATCAACCTTTGAGGTCAAAACCATAATGGCAAATGGTGAATCCACAAATGCCTAGGGGCTACTGTAATTAAAGGTAAGCCCTGACTGACAGTAAATATGGATGATGGGACGCTGTCCAAATCATACCAAGAGAAGGTTATCAGGGAATTTGCAAGATAGCTTTCTAAATGGGGTAATTGGGTGATGGGCATTAAGGAGGGCACTTGATGTAATGCTCACTGGGTGTTATATGCAACTGATGAATCACTGAACTCCACCCTGAACCTAATAATACACTATATGTTAACTAACTTGAATTTAAATTAAAAATAAATAAATAAGTAATGCTGGGGTCCTACAGGATAAATGCCACCTTGAACAAATACTTGGAAGATACCAACACTAAATATCATGCATTAATACTAATTTCATATTTTAAAAAAATGAAACTAAGAAAAGCAAGAGTATTGAAGAAGAATACATTTATTACTTAGGAGATTTTTTAATTTATAGAGCAACTGGAAAACAATACTTAAAAGTGCATTAGAACATAAAAGCGCTAACTTCTGTCCCCATCAGATCTTTCTAAGAAAAGCGTTTTCAGTGTGTGTTCTTTATTAAGAACATTCATCTTCATGCCAATCAGTGCCACCAGTTGGTTTTAAACTCCATGGTAACAACATTAACTACTAGAAATACCAAGAGTAGCAATAAAAATAATAATTATAATAAATGCCTACTTGGGGGAAATTTTCAGCTCCTTCAGGATTTTGATTTCTCCTTTGTCTCACGGAGGCAAATTATAATAATTGTTTTGTCAGTTGCTACTGGAGATCTTTTAACATCATATCACATCAGTTCAGAGATCCCAAGTCTGTCACTCAGATAATGAACTGTTTGGTACCCTGCAGGAAGCTGAAGCTTCCTGATTCCTTCCTTTGAATCCTATGGAATAAAACAGCATTCCCTTGACACAGCACTTCTCCAGTCCCACAATGCCTCAGGGTTGTTTTCAATCAGATATATTGAAAGGATAATGCCTTTTATAACAATGATGGGCTGGGAAACTCCGTATGTGAATTTAAGAGGTTGGAGGAGTCCACACAGTGATTTCCCATTCAACAGTAACTGACAATTCTTATGTAATGGAGAATAAAATTTTATCAGTAAATGGGATTCATGGGGAATAACGAATTAACTGTTTCAGTAATTTAAAAAAAAAAAAAAACAACCTGTTCTAACTTACCCTTTAAGCCAGTGAGTAGCTGTGTAGGAGCAAGAATAAATAATATAGGTCAAAATGGAAAAACAAGAAATTTCTAGAAAGTCCTTTCTCTTTGGGAATTCTATCAGAACAGGGGCAGCGTTTTCCCTGTTCATTACCACTGCATCTTTAGCATATTACTCAACATGCAGTCAACATGCAATTAACAACTGTTGAAAGACTGGAGGAGAGGCATGGCGGCTATCATAAAAGATCTTTATACAGTTATTTTTCTTTTAAGATTTTATTTATTTGACAGAGAGAAAGCGAGCACAAGCAGGGGGAGCAGCAGAGGGAGAGGGAAAAGCAGGCTTCCCGCTGAGCAGGGAGCCCGATGCGGGGCTCAATCCCAGGATCCTGGGATTGTGACCAGAGCTGAAGGCAGACGCTAAATGACTGAGCCACCCAGGTGCCCCTACACAGTTATTTTGACACAATCTTATCTTGATATTTTTATTCCATCTGTATATTTTTATTATAGTCCAAAATGAAAGATAGGAGAAAAAGGATAAGTATAACTATTTTCTCCATTAATTAACCATGGTGTTTTGGAACAACACCGTGCTAGGGGTCAGATGACTTCTGGTGGGATGACCCTATCCCTGTCATAATGTGACTATGAATTAGTCAAAATCTGAAGTTCAGAGAATAACATCTTGTAAGAGTTTATCACAGATGAAGTAATCTTAATAGCAACATATACACTGCAATTAGCAGAAGTATTAGTATGCTACTTTGTGCTTATACAGTACTCTAGCATTTATAAAATCCCTCCATTTATTATCACTCCATTTGCTCATCACAATGATGCCACAAGAAATAAGGAGCTCAACCATAAAATAAAAAACATGTTAACGTTGAGTCCTCTAAAATAAAACATGGGCATTTTCTAACAGCTTTTTTTTTTTTCAGGGTTAATTGCATACCATACAATTCACCCATTTTTAAGTGCAAACTTCAATGGTTTTTAGTAAATTTACAGTTGTAAAACCACCAAAATCCAATTTTGGAACATACTCATCACCCCAGAAAGATTCCTTGTGCTCATTTGCAGTCACATCTTGTTCCTACCTGCAGTCAACCAAACGGAAAAATAACAAAGAATGTTTTAGTATATATGTATGTCCCACATATTTCATAGGGCACACTTATACCAAAATATTTTTTTACCATTTATCTGAAATCCATATTTAACCAGAGACCCTGTTTACCCTACCAAAACATGGTCTTTTAAAACCTTTTATTTTTCTTTTTTAGTATTGTTGATGGATTTATACATACTTATTCACAATCCCTTCATTGGTAACAAAATAGGCTCTTATAAGATGGCTGACCAAGGACTTATACTTGTACAATTCTTCCTACATAAATCACCATTAGAACAACTAACGAGTTCTAAAAACCGGTATTTCTAAGGAAACTAATCCCCACATCCCCTTCGCATGTGAGGGCAGCTACCAGAGGACTTCAGGCAGAAGGCCAGGCTCGGTGTTGCCCTAGGATGTTGTAAGTGTTTACGATTCTACCTGATATGTCCTGAGGCAGGACACTTCTACCTCTGGCATTCTTTAAGGCACTTGTGCATTTTAAAATTAGCTACAGTACACTGCCTACTTGCCACATCCAGTGAAGGTGTGACCTCCTACACATACTACCTCCAGTAGACAATCTGTTCAGGGAATGGTAAGTCAAGCAACGCGGGAACCACAAAGAAAAGATTGCTCCACTTTATTAATGCTATCATTGTACTGGAGACCTGAACCTTCACGCTGAGACTGTTTAGTCACTAGAGACTTGTTTTTTGTTTTTGTTTTTATTTTTTTAATCAAAAACAGGCTTCCACTGAAGTATGAATGTTAGGTTTCTCACAAGATGAGGCCAAACAAATGTTAGGTTGAAAACAGTCTCAATGATCTCCTTCAGTCCCTATGCTGTGGTTCCTATCTGTTTCCCTCATTGTCTAACCTCAGCTTAGTCATTCAATCAATCAGTCAAGAAATACTTCCCGAGGGTATTGATTTGAAAACTAGACATTTTGGTGGGATATAGAAGTTCAGGATAGTGTTTGGATTTTGTTTTCCTTTTTGGTCCTGGGGCCAAGCTCAGTGCCCAGGCGGGTTGGCACCCAAATTCATGTGCCAAATAAATGAATGCATTCACCAGTGAAAAGATAGAAACAGTTCTTGCCCTTGACAAGTTTACAGCCTATTTTACCAACCTTTCTCAGCAAAGTTTTGAAGGGCAGCAGAGAAAGTCAGGCCACAAGAATCTCTGCAGTTCTAGTTTTCCTTTACTTTATGTTTTTGCTTTAATCTTGAAAGCTTGAATCTTGAAAATCGTTTGATTTCCTACTTTAGCCCTCTGACCTGAAACAGGAGGCAAAAACACGAAATGCTTCTTCTGTGGTTCACTTCAGGGAGCGTTATCAGTCATCCCCAACCCTAGAAGTTCCTGACTAATTTTCCTCAGACTGAGGGAACCACTTGGAAATGGCAATATCCCTTCTTGCCTGGGCTTACAATTTTCTTTGGATTACATGGAAATCTCATTTAGATCAATTTATGGTAGAGCAGTGCCCTGACAATCCAAATCCCTGAATCAAAACAAAACAAAAGCTAAGCAGCCACAAAACGGCACGTGACTAAATTTACTGTTTGAAACTAATGCAAACTACTGAAAGCTCAGTTATATGTTAGCCTAGTGATCTTGTATTATTGGTACTTTACTAGTATTTAATAATTACCAACATCATTTAATATTTAGTTAATATAATCTGTCATAAAAAGGACTATAGCTTATTGGACATGTAAAATGGTGCAGCTTCTATGGAAAACAGGATGGAGTTTCCCCCCAAAGTTAAAACAGAATTATCATATGATCTAGCAGTCCCACTCCTGGGTATTATCCACACTTGATCTTAGCCAAAAGGCCGAGAAGAGATCTTGGGTATTATCCAAAGGAACTTAAAGCAGAATCTCAAAGAGATGCTTGCACACCCACGTTCATTGCAGCACTATTCACAATAACCAAAAGACAGAAGCAACTCAAATGTCCATTGACAGATGAATGTATAAATAAAATTATATATATATATATACAACATAATATTCTTCAGCCTTTAAAAAAAGAAGGAAATCCTGTCTTGTGCTTCAAACCCTTTCATGAATCTCAACATTCTGCTAAGTGAAGTAAGTCAGACACAAAAAGACAAATACTATATGACTCCACTTATATGAGGTATCTAAAGGAGTCAAAAGAAAAGAAACCAAAAGTAGAGTGGTGATTGCCAGGGGCTGGAGAAGAGGAAAATGGGAAGCTGTTGTTCAATGGATATAGAGTTTCAGTTTCCCAAGATAAAAAAGTTCTAGAGATCTGTTGCACAGCAATGTGAATATAGCTAGCACTTAAAAGTGGTTAAGATGATAGTAAATTTTATGTTATGTGTTTTCTAAACACAATTTTTAAAAAAGGACACATTTAGTTATACTGAGACCTAATATTTTCTTAGTTATAAAAAAGAAGATCAAAGGTTAAGCTTTTAAACCCTATAATCTCCATATAAAATGAATCTTGTAGACTGGACAGAGATTATTTCCAAATTTGCATTGGAGATTGATGCTAAGCATGCATCACCGTGTGTGAATCCTAAAAGGGAGAGTTATTTAAAATAGATTAAATGATGTAGAGTAAAACTTCCAAAAGCTGTAATTGAAAGTGTCAGAAACATTAGCTTTGAAACAAGTAACATTTAATCACATAGATTATACAGAAGCATAAATTTTTGTAGGTTGTTTTCTTCAATCAAATTTACATTTTAATCTGCTGAGACTGTTCATCACTTTTGGCTGTCTGGTACCAAGCAACTTGTCAGAACTTATAAATGCAAACCGCCTACTTTGGGAATAGGACTTTTCCTTTAAGCACAAAGATGATGAAAGTTTAATTAGAATACTTCAAGACAGCAGGTGTCTGAGAGTGGTGAGATTAAAATAAAGGGCATTTTGTCTATCTGTATTTCTTTAGCTACTAAATGTTAAAAATTATAATCACTCATGCCTATAAAACAGCTTGAAGGGCCAATAAAATGTAAAACTTCTCAAAAATGGACACTTGCCAAAGGAGAGAATTTGACAAGATATATACTGGGGTTGGGAGAGGGAAGCCATGAGACAGACGGATACTTTCTTCAAGGGTTAGGCTGGGAGAGGACAGTTATTGGTCATTTTGGAGGACTTGCTAAGATAGGAGGGTTCTAAGGAGAAAGAACCCTCATATGACTGCAGATTTTGGCAGTTCTCTTAGGTAAGTATTAAATTCTAACTGTCCATGGAATTTGTTTTCAATATTACCAGGTTCTGGAGCAACTCTCAGTTGGACTATCGATAAAGCACAACTACATGTGGTTGCTGAGGTCATGGTAACAAACTGTAGTTTGTTGTGCACGGGTTTATGTGTATTCTTTTCCATGACACATGTGCCACCAGGTACAAATATCATAAGGTAGAATAGGTGAAAAATGTGGGTGAATCTGTACAAAGGCAGAACCTTCCCAGAACATCCATCTTTGGGCCAACAACGGCAGTGGCATGGATTTAAATGTTATAGTGAGTCACATCACAGAAGATGTGGCATAAATGGCTGCCATTGTTATTTAGTGCATGAGAAAGCCGTTCCTTGGGAATGGCCAATGAGGAGACCATAACGTCACCAACAAGCATGTACTGCAACCTCCTAATAAAGCATCATATCATGCTAGTGCCTGAGTGACCCAACCTGGAGGAATGCATCCCTGTCCTCCATAGAGTGAGGTAGATATCCACTGGAGATATATATCTGGAACTGGAGAACAAGTATCATGAAGACTCAAAGAAAGAATAAATTATTTCCTATTAGAAATTATTTTATACAGAGACCCTGTCTTACCCTTTTTCTTTTTCTTTCTTTTTTCTTTCTTTCTTTTTTCTTTCTTTCTACTACTGGGAATCTATCTCAATGGAATAAAAAATATGATACTTACATTTCATGAACATAAGGATAGTAATTAATAGCTCCTTAGTTCCATGATAATAACAGTAAACTCCAAAATCTATTTACTTTAGCACCAGGGTAGGATAAATGTTACTCATAAGCCTAGTACTGAGTGGTAATTGTAAGGGAGACCAGGAAGGCACAATTAGTAGAATTCTTTGCTTATTATTCCTTGGTTTTTAACATTGTTCCCCTATTCCCTGTGCTCAAACAATTCCTTACAGCCCAAGGGAGAATGAGTTTACCAGATAGCTTCTCTCTGTTACAGTAGGAATCAGCACAGACAGGCTGGGGGAAGGGTGTTGGGCAGTTTAAGATGAGCTCAGTCTTGGCTCCCTTGAGTCTAAGATGTTCATGGGCCACCCAAGTGGAAGTATAAAAGAAGAGCTTGCATATTCACACCCAGAGTTCACAATGGAGATCTAGACAGAAGACAGAGGTTGATGTACGGAAGATAATTGATGTTGGCACACCAGGTGAGTTCACCAAGAGAAACCATGCAGTGTGACATGAGAGGAGGTAAAGAGTGGAGCCCTGTATGCTGGTGTTTGAGTTTCCCAGAGAGCAGCCCTTGACACAGAGTTTGGTGCTCAGGATGTGTATTGAGGAGTGCACTTGAGATCCACACCTGCAGAAAGGGTGTGGAGGAAGTAGGGTTAGGAAGAAGGAGAAGTTGAGCTGCAATGCCGCCCCCAAAAGGGTCCCTCCAGGTGGAATGACCTGTCAGAGTCATCCTATATTTGGCCCAAATTACCAGCCCTTTATTCTCTGCCTTCATCAGTTAATCACTGGATATGTGTCCTGGAAACAATGTGGACCTTACGTGAGAACCTTCTTTGCAACTGAGACCACACCAGGCTGAGCTGAAAGCAGTCCCTGTCTGTACTCTCAGCAGTTACAGTAGCAGGTCCCTGCCTATAGAGGAACCCAAGCAGCACATCCCCATGTCCACCACATTGAGAAATGCAGAAATGTAAGGGGTGAGCAGAGAAAGAAAAGCCTAAAGTTTAGAAGTTCTAAAGAGCAGGTAGAGAAGTAGTAGGGCAATAAATAGCTTGTGTGGTGTTGTGGTGTTGGAAGTGCTGGAGGCCAGAAGAAGAAGGAAGGAGTGGGCAACAGTGTTAAGTGCTATTTTTTAAAAAAACAAGTAAAATAAGGACCATCAAGTGTAGATAGATGTCAAGAGTTTATAGCTACTAATAGAGGAACAGGGTTCGAGGAGCCATTGCTTTACATGAAGATGAAGTACTAATGGTCCAAATATGGCATGGAGTATTAAAAGTTACTGAGATTGGGCGCCTGGGTGGCTCAGTTGGTTAAGCGACTGCCTTCGGCTCAGGTCATGATCCTGGAGTCTTGGGATCGAGTCCCGCATCGGGCTCCCTGCTCAGCAGGGAGTCTGCTTCTCCCTCTGACCCTCTTCCCTCTCGTGCTCTCTATCTCTCATTCTCTTTCTCAAATAAATAAATAAAATCTTTAAAAAAAATAAAAAATAAATAAAAGTTACTGAGATTAAATCTTAGCCCAAAACTATGTGGGGTTGGAAAAATAGGCCAAATCCACTTAAAAAAGCCAGTTCAGATCCAGTGTCTTCAAGGGAATGTCAGGTTTCAGATAAGACAAGAGTTCCAAGTGGTTTCCAATATCAAAGGTTTGGTTTACCACATCGAATATTCCAAAGCACAACAGGAATGCTTAGAAGGGGAAGGAGGTAAGGAAGTGGAAGGAAGGAGAAGGCAGGGGAAGGGCAATGAGCAATATGATTTTGACCCAGGTGAAAGTGTTTACCCAGCAGCCTGGAGTGGAGTAAGATTACAGGAAAGAAGGAATGCTCACAGGGGCTTCCAGTGCTTTGGATGGGAATGTGAGGCATGGGAGGATTTCTAACCTCAAGATTGCCAAAATTATTTGTTTCCGCAGGCCCAGTCTAAAAAGGCCTCTAGGGAAGGAGTGAATCATTTTGCTTGATTGAGGGTGTTGCAAGGGATATCTCAGGTGAATGACAACTGGGTTGACTTGTTTTCAGGATTCCTACAAACATTAATTTCAGCAGAAGCCCTCAGTGGATGGCAGGACTTTTGGAAGGCATCAATGTGTGTATTCCATTATTTTACAAGATTTTTTTTGTTTTGGTTGGGGGAAAGAGGCAGGGGGAGAGACTCTTTCAAGCAGACTCCCCACTGAGCGTGGAGCCCTATGCAGAGCTTGATCCCAAGACCCATGAGATCATGACCTGAGCCGAAACCAAGAGTCTGTCATGCTTCATGGACTGAGCCACCCAGGCGACAACAACGGGCATATCCTTAAAGAACTATCACAATGGCAAAATTCCTTTTTCCCTTTTTCTTCCTCTATTTTGTTCTGTGTATTAAACAATAAATATTTATTGAGAATTTATAGCTCCAGATAGCTGTCCTAGAGCTTGAAGATACAGAGATAAATAAAGCACATCCTCTGTCCTCCAGATGCTCAGAGCACAATAATTCTGGCATAGTTATAACTGTCAAGAAAAATGCTATACGACAGTCATGCAAACAAGCACTCACAACCTGGAATAAAGCAGAGCCAGTCAGATATCAAGCTGTTGATAATTAAGGATTTTAATAAAAGTTGAGAAATATCCCTTGGCACCATTCTCCACACATTTCCTACTTCTGCGGCTCACTGCTGTCAGGTGTAACATTTCAAAGATACTATGTGAGGAAAGGACAGTGAAAGTAGAGTCAGTGATAGATGTTTAGAGAAAATACCTGCATAATTATTATTCTACTCATTGCCACATCCATTCTGGAAAAGCATAACATGCCAACTGTTTTAGCCACCTACCGTCTAGTCAGGCTTCCCACTTACCAGGCTAGAAGGGATTACTTGTCTTTCATGGATCATGATTGATCTTCTTGTTCCATCCTCCACTTCCTTTCTTCTAATCAGCTTGCAAGTGTTGGCAGAACACTCCAGACCAAGGGCTGATCTGGGGGCCAACCCCCAAACTAGCTCAGGGTGCCCCTCTCCCCGTGATCCATGGTCACCTCTCACCAAAACCAGGTTCTCACTAGTGTATAATTGTTCTAGCCTCACATCTTGGCAAGGGGTTTCAGTCCTCATTACCAGGGCAAATATTAAATTGCTATAATTTATTCATGAGACATTTATTGAGTGATTGCTAGGGCCCAGAAATTGTGATGAGTAAGACATGGTCCCTTCACTAAAGAATTGAGGAGGGGAAACCAACAAAATATTCTCTGAGAGCAAAATGGATTGCTTATGGAGCAAACATGAGACATGGACAAAATCATTCCACTTACTTCTTTCATGGAATAACAAAAGCCTGAAAATAATTAACAGCTAAGGATGTAACCTAATCCCTATCATCATTGACAGGATCCCAGTGCTATAAATCAAACCCTATTTGCATGATTATACATACAAATATTTAACATACGTGAACATATATCATTCATTCATTTAGAGATGTTCAATTCTGAAACTTAAGTGTATCATGTATATATTTCACTTATTAATATTTGTTGAGCACCAATTCTGTTACAAGATGAATCAGACACAAGGTCTCTTTTAAAAAGCTTTCATTTAAATAATCAATATTAACTTTTTTATGGACCGTTTTCACCAAATTTGGAAGGCATATTTGGGATGTACTCCCTTAAAATACAGATTATGTGGCATACTGGAAATTCACTCAGGGGGACCTTAGAGAATCCCTCAACTAGATAGGCTGCCTTCCCAGATATTAGCTATTTGGAGCCACCCATCATCTAATGGTACCTTGCTTTTTTGGAGAGAGGCATTACTTCTTCTTTGCATGCAATCTTAGCAAGATGATAAATCAAGGTATCTAGCCCTCTCACAACAGATGCTGAAGGGCCTCCTATGAGTGCTCCCCACCTCTGAGAACAGCCAGAGGCAAGCAAGTGAACTAAGACTGACCAAACAGCTTCTCTCTCCCAAGACTTAGAATCTTGAACGGAGTAATCCCAAAAAAGAATAAATTACTGGAGCTGGCTCATCCTGGTGGTGGATTCTGAGTGAGGTTGGCTGCCTCCCCTGGCAATGAGATCTGTGATAAGTTCTGATCTCTGTTTTATGCCTGGTTCTTCAGTCTTCCATGGGATTCTGAAAGTTTCCCAATGGTCTTTTAATAAATTACCTTAAAAAAAATCATCCAGCCACAATTCTGTTGCTTTCGACCGAAAAACCCTAGCTGATACCACAGGCATGTCCCAAGGACAGCTAGAGGCCCACATGGCTGCTGATGGGAAGAGAAATATGAAATCACTTATACACAGAGATTTCAAATATGAGTCCCATAGTGTAACTCATCAGACATTCCAAACTCCAGACATTGGTTTGTGACAGAGCTGCTTCTCACCTGGACTCCTTGATGTAGAAATAAGGATTTATTTACTTAATGATGGCTAACAATTGTCCTGAAAATGTAGAATTCAGATACAACATAATTAAAATTAAAACGGAAACAAGGCCATTATCATAAGAGGACAAGTAAAGTGTTACGGAATGCCAAGGAAAGAAACTGAAAAAGCCAAGGAGACATCTCAAAGGAGACGACATTGAGCCAGGTGATCAAAGGAATTCACAGTTTGGGAATAAGATGAGCAAGTAAGTCACTGAGGCATGAAATTATGGACTTTGAGTAGTTAAGCTTTGTTAAAGCTTAGGGTCAGTAATGAGAAGCAATGGAAAGTCAAAGTTGGAAAGGGGGTTTGTTGATACAACTAAAGGACACATAAATCAATGGTGTGTGTGTATGTGTATACTACACAAAAGCAAGCACTGAACTTCATGTACCATTCTATGTGTTGAATTGTCCGGTTTTCAGCTGCATCTACTGAGTTTAGGTATCTAGCTTTAATGAGTTGCAGAGAGGTTCTTTTCTCACGACTTGCTATGTGCCTTTGAGAGGTTTTAAGGAAACCTGGCACAGTTAATCTTGTGTTTGTACTGTCCTCTTTGGAAACCATTGAAATTGAGTCTAGATACTATGTCCATGAAGAACGCAGTCTGTGATGGGCACATGGCATGTGCTTGGTAAATAGCAGCTTCTTTCTCCATGACTTTCCTCATTGAATCTTTGGTGAAGCATTTCCATGATCTTCAAAGTATCTTCATGGATCCTACTTTCCTTCAATTATCATTCTTTTCATAGTATAGAAATGTTTGTCATCATTGCCTAAATATCTGTTTTAAAATTTGGAAAGCAAACTAGACACAACATTCTCTAGAAGCAGAATATCAGTGGTTCTTCCCAACTGTGGTAGGTAACAAATATACAACCCAATCATAAATACAGGGTGCAAAAGATATAACTTTATTTTCTAAAATTTGCCTTAAGTTTCAACCCTCATTCCATCAGTCCCTGGCATGTGTTAAATACTCAACATCTCTTTGTTGAATGAATCAATAAATGAATGAATAAATGGTTGTGCGGGGAATTGGGCTGACCACCTGGGTAGCCTGTAGGTCAGAAAGGGGAGTGGTCCAATAAAGAGGCAAAGAGTCAGCCCAGGTCACTGAGCTCTTACTGACATAAGTAATGAATGCGGTGCCCTCAAGTCATGGGCCCTTACTGGGCAATTGTAAATTGATAGCTACATACTGCAACACCCCAAGACTTAGATCTGTAGCCTTTGGCAGCCTTTGATTCGGAGATACCAGTAATTGGGGTAATCAAGGCTTTGCTTAAACTGAAAATACTGAACCAAAGAAAACCAATTAACTTGGGAGTAGTTTTAAATCAATTTTTTTCCCTATAATCACTCTGCCTTGTGTTTCAGTTCCATGCTTTTTAAATATGTGTGAATTGCAAATGGATTTACACACAGTCTCCACTTTGACTCAGCGGGAGACAAATGCTCTTCTTAGGTTCTTCTGGTTAAGCCTGAGAGCAAAGGTCTCAGATCTCAAATGTCAAAAGTAAAATTTGCAACCTGCTTAGGACCTCAAGGTCACACTCTTCAGAAACTCATTTTTCTTTAGGATATAATCAGGACACACAATATTCCCATATTACTTCTGTGGACAGAGATTCCAGGAATTGATAGTAATTGCCCACTGTCACTGAGGGAGTTAGTAAAGTGGGCACTCTACCAACACTTGCTGGTAATGTCAGCTGTTCTCTCTATTTCTGAACTCAAACTTGTTTCCTGTGGCTCCTCTTGTCTCTCTTAAAAAAAAAAAAAAAAAAAAAAAAGGCTTGCCAGGATAAGTGCAAATAGGGAAAGACTATAGGTGAGAATTTCTCAGTTACAGGCAAGAATTTCCTCAAAATTGGAAATATCTAGCCCCTGCCTTGCATTAAATATTCAAGTTCTGGAATTTCAAATTCTGTGAACTTTCTCTTTAAGACAGTTTACAGAGTAGGTAGTCAAGGATTTACAAACATCAGAGGGCTATGAGCAGATTCTGTCAAGGTATTATTCTTTTTAAACCACGTATTTCCTGGTTTGTAGCAGAGTGTTAAAATGATTGATGAACAAATAAGTTCATAGTAGTTGAAGCAAACAGTGCTTACCCAGCTGAACCAACTACAAATCATACATCATTGTGTAGCATTAAATCCTTTGCATGTTGCAAAAAAAAATAAAGAGCCACACACCCACAATTCTTAATGACAACACAGAGGGAAATGGGTGATTTCTGCATCAATCAAATGGTACTATTTTTCTTAGAAACAATTCCCAACCCAAAAGGCCTCTGTAACAGTGAGCTGTGGGCTAAATGTCTTATTCCTCCTTTCTGGGCTACTTCCAGAAACATTTGCAGTAGTACAAACACATCTTACATCCTTAATACACTTACAACTGAAGATGAAAAAAGCACAATGCACTGCTATCAAGATACTAACCTCATTCATCTTGAAATGCTATTGAAGTAGCTCATGGCCTTAGTATAGAAGAGTTTTCAAGTCAACCCTATACACATTCATTAAACACCTATATTTTCAGGGTGTGCAGCAGAGATACAGAGATGAATACAACTGAAATGCAGCCCTTGTGCATTTTATTTTACAGTTAGGGAGATGTGAGAGATAAAGAAGGAAAGAATGACCACACAGTGTGGATATATGCAATGACAAGTGTGCATACGAGAGACAGAAGAGTCCTAGAGGGGGCACTTATCACCGCTTGGGGTGATCAGTGGAGACTGCCCAGAGAAGGTGAGGTCAGAACAGGACTTTGAAGAATCGGTAGTAGGTCTCATAGTCAAGAACGTGGGTGTGCCCTCTGGGGACGGGGAGTAACACATGTAGAGCTACGACTGGCAGCAACTGGGGGCTGTTGAAATATAGAGGAAGGGGTGCTGAGATATGTTAGAATGAGGTGGAAGGTGAAACAGGAGGAAGGATTTATGGCACGGGGACCAAGAGAGCTTTACTTATTCAGATCTTCCAAAAAGTAACCATACGCTTCCCCTCTGTCTTTTGAAAATTCCTGGATTCCTTTGGGCTGTACCTGCTGGAGAGAAAGGGCTACTGGATATTGAAGGCAGAATTATTATTTTTCCAAATAAATATATTTCTTCCTCTCCGAGAAGGCTTTCTACAAAACTCAGGGTCACAATAGCCTAGTGGTTACAGCCTTGACTTTAGAGTCAGGCAGGTCTGAGTGCAATCCTGCCTCTACTATGTATGTCCTGCCACCCTGAACGCGCCCAATCTCATTTTAAAAGTTATTTAAACCTTTAAATTTATGTTTCCTACCCATATTATGGCTGCTATGAGAATTAAATAATATGCACCTACCACAGTGTCTAGAGTGTAACAAGTATCAGAACACAATACCTGCTGCCATTATCATTATTTTTTTTTATTGGCAGTTGCCTAGCATAACATTGTGTTAGTGTCAGGTGGATAAATAAACTGTCTCACTGTAAATCCCTCCAACTAAGCTCAATGGCAAATAGATTGGATAAGGTGGAGCCAAACTCCCCCCCCAACTCCCCCCCACCTTAAAATGTGCTAAGGAGAGAAACCACCAGAGTCCTAAAGACAGGATTCTGTCCCCAACTTACCCCGTCACTTGCCTCCAGTGGGAACTCTCTCAGGCCCCTGAATGATTAAGCAAAAGTGCCCAGAATTATAGACAGATGTTCTCATAAAATCCTGATATGGAAATTGTGGCGGAAAATGTGTCTCCCATGGCAGCTGGCATGCTTGCATTGGGAATAGGGAGCCAGGTTTTTACATGCTGCTCCCTCATTCTGCACTCTGCAGAGGCATTTGGTAAAGTCTTGAACTTTAAATCCACAGAATACAACGAAAATAGCTTTAATAGCAAGATCTGAGAATATTTATTCCCTCCGGAAATATTTTCTTAAACAACCTGAACTATTTATTCAATCTTGAATATTAGAAGAAAATCAGAAGTTGAGTTAAAAGTAGTGGGGTTGATAAGCCTGGTGTCTTGGAGTGCTGCTCCGTTGCCCACTCACCTCTGTGGGATCCAGGAAGCTCTTCCCAAGATGGATTTGAACAGCACTGAAAGCGATTTGGTTTAAAAACCACAGATCGAAACAGAGACAATTGGAATTTGGATGCTCCTTAGGAAGAGACGAAACCCAAGGACAACACCATCAACAGCCTTGCACTCAAGAACACTTACCAAAAGCAGCCAGACAAGACTGGACATCCATCACAGATCTCAATCACACGTCCTACTTCAAGCCTTTGAGAGGAACCAATTCCTTGATATTACAACCAGGACAAAAACTGGCTAAAAAAAACAGGCATTCAGGAACCAAGAATTCAAATGTGGTTTCAGAACCAAAGATCCCTATACCCAGAGCAGAGCAGAGCAGAGTCCATGAATTCCTTGGCAGATGGCCCAAGTGGAAGACCAGGTCTGACAGCTCAGCAGCACCAAATTAATCTGTCCAATCCCCTGGGCGGGTCTCATCATTTCGCTTCCTCCGATTCTTTCAGCAGGAACAAAGCCTTTCTCCCTGCTCCTCTCCCCTCCCATGCGTCCTCTGTCCCTTGTGTGAGCCAAGGACCAAGTGTCACGATGGTGCAGCCCACGCAGGCTATGCAGAGAGGAGAGAATTCTCCCTCTCCTCAGACCCTTAGGAATCACCTGCCAATACCCTCGACTTCAGGAGGGGACCTCTCGTATACTCAGACTCCCTTGTGGCTCCCAAACCAAGAAAAATGCCAGAATCACGAAGAACAGACTGGCACAGGAGTACTGCCGTTGAAGGGCTATTGTCAGCCTCATCCTGAGCACCAAGAACATCAGCTGCAGGGTCTGGAGCAAGTGGACACACCTTACATTCTGCAACGATGGGACGAGCTCTGCCCGGCTCTGGCTGCAACATGGGATCCTCAAGAAGGGACACACTGAGACACACATGGCTGCAGCACACCATCAACTGGAGAACCATCCCATTCCTTCAGCCAACTGCACCAGCAGTGTGTAGAAACCTCAGGCATTATGTCAGCTCCTGTTATCCACAGACGTTCGGGAAAAGGTACCTTTCCTGAGTCCCTAATCCACAGAAAGAGAACCCTCCAGGACCCCAACTGCGCTTCATTGAAAATGATTTTCAGGCTGTGTTCCATATGCTACAAAGCTCACCAGGGCCTGAGTTTCAGAAGGAAGAAGTCATTCTCAGAACCTGGTCCAGGCCTCTCTTTTGATGCAGAATCAGTGCAACTTAAAGGACAGTGAACAATGAAGTCGTCCTATCTGGGACAAGATTAATGCAAGAGGAAGGAGAAAACAATTGGAATCCCAAATGGAGGTTTTAACTTTTTGTGGGCAGTGGTTATCTTCTGTACTCCCTTCACTGAGAAAGCTGCATACAGCCTCTGGAAGCACCGCAGGCATTAGCGAGCACACAGGTCCGCGGAATCCTTCTGAACGAAGACACATACTTTTCTGACAAACATGACCTCCTCTCTGTAATTACCATGTGCACCAATCTGGAACATCCATGAACCATAACCAAACCCAAGCGAAAATAGGTCTACAAGGGACATATCAGCACTCCTCTCCTATCAAGATGGGAAAGCTAACTTGAAATTAATTTATCATGTAGAAAATGAAAGGATAGTATATTTCCCAATGATGTGAGTTCATAAAAGTGAGCTTTTCTCCAAAGCTCTGAAAGCTTTAACTAGAACTAGAAACTATCTCAGTATCTACCAATAAGGGAATGATTAAATGAATTAGGACCAATCCACGATACTGAGTATTCTTTTTTTTTTAAGATTTTATTTATTTATTCATGAGAGACAGAGACAGAGAGAGAGAGGGAGAGAGGGAGAGAGAGAGAGAGAGACAGGCAGAGGGAGAAGCAGGCTCCCAAGGAGCAGGGAGCCTGATGCAGGACTCGATCCCAGGACTCTGGGATCATGACCTGAGCCAAAGGCAGACACTCAACCATCTGAGCCACCCAGGCACCTGAGTATTCTTCACTTGTAGTTTTTTCCTCTATTTTAAACATAAAAAATTTTACAATGAAAATACAGTAGTGACACAACTACTTAATGTATTTCTACATTTTTAGGTTTTTCACTTATATTCACACATATGTGTGTGTGTGTGTATATATATATATACACACACATATATATATATATATATATATATATACAGGAAATTCATTTTATTATAAATTCTCAAACTAAAACCTGAGATAACCATTCTCATTTTCAGTTTTCTTCTTCTGAAATGGTAACTTTTAAAGTAGATTTTGGTGTATGAACATGTATGTGGGTTTACCTTGGTACAGTATAAATGTCTTTGAAAAAAAAAAGTAGTGGGACTATTAGAGCTGATCTCCAAAGAATGAGGAATTTCTTTAGAGTAGAGAAATGGAAATGTGTCAGGCCCCTGTTCCAATAGGAGAATCGAATGTTCCTTTGTGGATGAAACTCTGTTCTGTATGAGATTACTCTGGAGCTTTACAGTGGTAACTTCCATGATTTCTGTTTTGTAAAACATGCCAGGGGCGCCTGGGTGGCTCAGTCAGTTAAGCGTCTACCTTCAGCTCAGGTCATGATCCCAGGGTCCTGGGATCAAGCCCCGTATCTGCCTCCCTGCTCAGCAGGGAGTCTTCTTCTGCCCCTGCTTGTGCTCTCTAAATAAATAAATAAATAAATAAATAAATAAATAAATAAATAAATAAAATCTTAAAGGAAAAGAAAAAAAAAAAGTCCGTCTTATTAACAAGATGATACCTGGATATCTGTCACAGAAATGAAAGTGCCTTATCATTTCGTAAGTATATTCTGCATTGCCAAAATACATATCTTGTGCCTTCTCTGCTAGCTCTCCTTCACCAAGTTCTGGGGCAGGATTTTCACACTGTCTTTTCATGCATTCCGTGGGAGCATAAGGTCAATGGTAAGAGCTGAATGCCAACACTACACTTCACCAAAGTTAGTTTATGAATTAAACTTTCCTGCCTAATCACCAGATCTCTACCACCCTAGCCATAAACAATCAACAAATATTTGGGGTTGTCTAGTTTTATGTCCAAAACTGTGCTAAGTACCATGCAGAAATGCCAATGGATAAATTATGCTCTTTGAGATTAAGAATTATGTAAGGTTATGAGGGGAAGAAGGTCACAGAAATTAGCATGCAAAACCAAGAGCAAACAACAGAGTCAAAGCAATGTAGTGGTGTTGAAAAAGCTGAAAATTTAAAACAGAGTATGCAAGGTTTAAAAGCTTGTTATGTGACTTAGTACTTGTGAAATCACAGTATTAATTTTATTGTGCTAAGTTTTAGTTTTCTCAGTTCTAAAATGGGGGTTAGGCTTATGGGAGTGCTGTAGGATCAAGCACAATAATCTACGTAAAAAAGTGTTTTGTAAGCTTCAAAATCCCGTACAACAGTTAAATATTATTATAAGCACCAAATCCTATGGTATATACTTTACATATACTTTTAAGTTTTTCTAAAACAGTGAGCACTGACTGATTTGTCATATCTAGCTTAACAAGTTAGTATACTACAACAGCAAAATTCTAAGAAATCGAGAAAATGTGTATAATTGCATCCCACCATATTGGATTTCTCATGGCATTTAATCATATTTTTATGTTTTTGATTTGGGGTCTCTTAGAGCCCCCAAATTCTTGAGAATTCAAATTGACAAATTGACTATTTTTTCAAACTATTACTAATTAGTTAGGAACCTTAGTTGCAAGACAATAGCTTTAGAAGACCTAGAAACAGCCATGATTTTAACATGATCTTGCCCATATGGATTTTGTTTCAGGAACTATTTTTGAAAATTTGATTTTTCAAGTATGGAAAAATGAAGGATCATGACCAAGTTTCAAAGGAGGCCCTAGTACCACTCACACAGATTTGCACCTGCATGCATTTACACGCAAACGATTTCATTTGCATGAATGCACAAATTGAGTAATTAGGCAGCTAACTACAAGATCAGAAAATGTAAATGCTTATTAGCCCATCAACAAATTTGTGCTCATAAAAAATTTCCAATCATAGCTTATAGTCCAATTTCTTTACACCTCTTAAATATTGGCAATATTCTTACATGTTCTTTAAATTTCCAAGAATGGGGGATATTCTCCAAATAAACATACTCTCTTTAGTGTTAATCCTTCATAAACTTTTCAGTTTCAAAGAAGGATTGAAAGATGCTCTATTATTAGCAAAAATGATAAATTTCCCACAAAATCCAATGTGGTGTGTATGTGCATATAGAGGTATACGTGCACGTGTATATATGTATATATACACATATGCACACATATATATACTCGTTATTTATAGGTACATTTTTTTAAATGGAATTTTATTCCTGAAATGGATCTTACTACTTGCTCATTTCTTTGTTGTTTGGACTATAAAACTAAGAAGCAGAATAATCAAATACCTCTATTTGCATAGCTGGGGATTTGATTCTATGTCTCCTGATTCATCCTATCATATTAGGGCATTCCCTAAGCATCCTCTTGGGAAAGACAGAATATCCAAATTAGGCAGAAAGTTAAAATCAACGCCTGCAAAAATTCTCTGAAATTTTTCAAATGGGCTTTTTCTTCTTATCTTTTAACAAGATAACTTGAAAAATCTGACATAATTTGACAGTTGGAGCAGAGTCTGAGAGTTAGGGAAACTGGAATTCTTAGGTTTTATGAAAGTCTGGGGCTATAAAACCTCAAATAATGTATTTCTAGCCTTTATGTTGCCAAGTAAGGACACTAAAAAAAAAAAAACTACTATAATTCATTCACAGTATAATTCATAAAATGAAGAAGATTCTAGTACCAAAGAAATTGAAAAGGTCTGATCACACAGAATAAAAGCCTATCTTATAAATCCAATGAATTTATTTTTGTGTAAAACTATGTAAACAAAGTTTATTTAAACACTTTTTTCTCAGTCTGTTGCAGGCAAGTTAAGAAGTTCTTCCATATGTTAAGGCAAAATTGACCTCCTCAGAACTTTCACCCATAGTACCAGCGTGGATACTAGTGTCCCTTCTAGAACACACACACACACAAGTTCAGTGTCAGATCACTGGATACTTAGACAAGCACAGCATGGGGGGTAAGGCAACCAATGCTAGCAGACAAAAAGATCTAAAAGATGTTACTTAGGATTTTAGAAACTATCTGACAAAATTCCATGCCAAAGACCATTGAAATAATTGTGTCACTATCATATTTACAGCAATGACCAATGAGCACGGTGCCACTTAAAGGTAATTTTACATCTACCATTTCATATATTATTACATACTTGCATTATTGTAATAGTTACATATATGTTTGATAACTATTCTATGTTTGAAGTCTTATCAGAACTTTTTTTTTTTCCTAATGAGAAATTACAGGATGTAACGTGCAGAGTTAAGCGAGGATGCCTTGGGATAAAGTGAAGGCCACGAGAGTCCTCAGATATCATAGATTTTAACCTGTGTACCTTTGTTCTTGCTGCTCTTTCTGCCTAAAATGACCTTTATCTTACGCTCTTATGACCTTACCTTAACTTGTGAAAGAGTCATTACAAGGCTTTCCACCCTATCAGGTCCAGTTGCTTTTCCATCCTCTCCTCATTTGTACTTTATACATAAAAACATTATTGCACCTCCTGTTGGGTTTTGTTTGTGTAGGTTTCCTTAGTATACCAGAACAGCCTTATGAAGATCTTACAGTTTTCTATACATTTTATTCCATCTCAGGTTGAATGTCACTTTCTTCAGAAAATCTTCCTGCACGAGAGGGTAAATTATGGTTCATTGTTCAGTGTTAGGTCAACACTAGCACCATGCTTGTTAAAACCTGTCACAGGTTTTAACACAGGTTTCACAGCTCTTGCCTAGCTCACCCACTGGACAACAACATCCACCAGGGCATGGCACACAATGAAGCCTGTGAAATATTAGTGACTAGCAAAGTGACTTACATGTAGTCGTTACCCAAGGAAATTTTTTACATGGGATTGTTAATAGATATTTTATAGATGTCCTGGAATTTATAGATTTCCTAGAGGGTAGCTAAATATGAACAATTCAATTGTCACCCCAAGTATAACAATGTGAATTGCAAAATGCATCATCACCTTCCAAAACAATTTTCTCTACATCTGTAAGGAGGGTGATCCTTCTCCATGCCACTTGAGTCTCCTTCAGGGAAGAACAGAAGTACACTGTTGTGTCTCCTAAGCCTAGCAGGGAGCTCTGCAAGTAATAGGCATTCAAAAAGCAATTGTTGAATAAAGAAAAGTTTTAAAACTTCGGGGAACTATTCAAAGGCTACAATTGTATTGGTAATGTTTACATTTCTGGATGAAGAGCACCTGATGTTTGCAGTTAATTTTAATTCCTTTTTTGTAAGTCTGAAATAGTTCAGAATACAATTATTTTTATCGTATGAAAAAAATACATGACATACAGTTTACCATCTTAACCATTTGTTTATTAAAAGGTGAAAGATTTATTTGATCTTATCCTAAACATTTTTAAGTATACAGTATGGTCGTGTTTCCCGTATAAATCTTACCGTGCAACAGATCTCTAGAACTTTTTCGTCTTGTAAACCTGAGACTCTATACCCAGTAGACAACTGCCCTTCCCCTCCCCCCTTCTCAGCTCCTGGCAAGCACAATTCTACTTCCGTTTCGAAGCATTTGGTTACTCTAGGTAACTCATGTAAGTAGAATCATGCAGTATTCGTCCTTTTGTGACTGGCTTACCTCCCTTAGTGTAATGTCCTCAAGGTTCATCCATGCTGTAGCATATTAAAGCATTTACTTCCTTTTTAAGGCTGAATAATATTCCATTTTATCTACATACCACACTTTGTTTATCCATTCCTTTATTGATGGGCATTCAGCTTGCTTCTGCCTCTTGGTTATCGTGAATAATGCTGCAAGGAACAGGTGTGTGTCAGACTACGGTTTTTAAAAACCTTGGATCATCTTTGACTCACATGTTAACCAAGTTCTCAAAGCTTTTCTCCATCTCTCTTCTATCCCTGCCTCCCTCTCTAGCTGACATTTCTTTCAATCCTGTTCCGGCACTGTCTGCTTCACACGTGGAGGGCCCGAACAGTACCTTCATTTTTCTTCCACTCTTTCATCTCCTCCTACTTAGTTATTTTACACAATGCCCTCCATCCATCAACTTTCCGAAAACTGCCACGTTTATCACATTAATGCCATGTGGAAAAACTTTAGCGAACTTTCACTGTCTGTAGTAAGTGGGGACTGACTTCGAAGGTCCTCTTTCCCTTCCAGCTTTCTCAACTCTTTCCCCAACTCTAGTTTTTGCCAGTTGCCAGGCTTCCACCAGGCAGAGTGAGTACAGACAGGTGGCAGAGGGAAGGCCCCGGAGAAAGGAGCAGGTGAACCATGCCCTCAAGAAGAGGTCATAGGGCTGCAGCCAAAATTTAAGGTTCCCAGAACAAAGCCAGTGGGACACATTTGGGGTAAAATTTAAGACACACAGGAGGAGTCACATGCATGCACAGACACATATACAGACACACACACACACACACACACATACACACACAATTTGCAAAGATGAACAGGAAAATAAGCAATGCACATGTACACAGACACATATACATATATACAACATTCCTACATTACTAAATATTTATCCTGTGCATCAACTTTAATGCTGCATAGTATTCTACAGATGTATTTAAGCAGCCCTCTATTCATTTATATTTATGAGAATATCTTTTGCATAATCTGGCCATTTCCCAAAGGTAGATTCCTGAAAGTAAGCCTGTGTATTAATGGCTGTGAACAACTTTAATATTGCTGATATATATTGTTAAACTTCCCTCTGGAAGTCCATACCAGTGTATAAGAACTCTGCCTTACGACTTTTTCTCAACACAGAGTATTTTAAACCACTGCTGTATAAACCAGCCTGACCTTCATTCACAAACAATATCAGGCAAAAAAAGAATCAGCAGATATTTGAGAGAATATATTTGCAAAAATGAAAAGAACCAAGATGAATAGAACAACTAGCTCCAGTGAAAACATATAATTCAGGGGACAGAAGGGAACTTGAAAATTTCTTTTTTATATCCTCAGAGAAACATGAGCAGATATTGAAACCATAAAACATACTACACTATAGGCTGCTATGAAAAGGAACAATCACAGAAAAATATATTTATTGGTAATTAAAAAATATGATTTCCAAAATGAAAAAAAGAAATCAATGGAAGCGCTGGGAGATGCCCTTGCAGAAACCTCCCAAAATACAGAGGAAAAAAAAATGGTAGAAAATCTGAGTGACTAGTTGTCTGGAATGGCCTATCTTAATACAGAAAATAAAAACATCGTGCTAAGAAACAAGAGTCAGAGAATTAACAAGCAGGTGGGAGAAAGTACAAGGATCATTTTAAATCGGTGAGTCAGATTTTGGCAAATCAAGGAAGAGATGTTTACATGTATTGTTTAGAGTGAGAAAGGTAACCACCAGAAGAATCAAAACTGCTGCTGTCCATTAGAACTTAGGGCGAGCAGAGAAGGGGGGGTAGTGGAGTTAATTCTCCTTTCATATCAGTGAGACAAGAGATGCTGCTGATAATTTTTAATCAAGAATTAAAGATGTCTGCATATTATTTGGCATCATAGAGATAACCACCAGATTTGCTACAAGCTAAAATGAGCAATTTTAATTTAAAATTGTTACATGTTAATATGTACTCCGTGTTCTAGTTCTCTATGTTGTTGGAATTTTTTTCACTAGGTGCATATAATTATTTTATAAAAATAAAAATTACATTTCACCAAGATAAGATGATTCACCACGCTTTTCCAAACATGCATATGTACACTTAGGCTATACGGAAGCAATGCATTGGGTGTAATTTAGGAGGCAACATGTGGGAAGGATGTTGGGGGCTAGCCTTGGAAACCTCTGTGTTCTAATTACTTGCAAGAGACCCTTAGGGGAGCTTGGGAAAGCATTAAGGGTTCTGAGTATGAGGCTATTCCATGGTATACTCCATAGCTATAAACAGGTAGGACTTGCAGTTTGGAAACACATGTTTGGAAAGGGGGAGAATCCATTTGCATTTGGGGGAGTTAGTTGGAGGCGACAACAGGAAGGAAGAGCAGATAACAAGGCAGCAGATTAGACTAGAGCTGGTAAGTAAAGGATCTTTAAGAGGACAAGAAGGTAAAGATTTCAGGCTCAGGCTCACTTGTCAAAAATTATTGAAAAGAACTAGTAGCCAAATTCAAGATAAACTACTTAAAAAAAAAAAAGTTTCTGGTTTTCTCCCAGCACTTTATGTATTTGTCATGGCCTTCTGATGATTAAAAAAAAAAAAAAAAATCATTCTTTTTTCCTGAGGCATTATGGCACATAAAATCACTCCATCCCTACAACATTGAGATACACATATATGCCCTGTGAATTACTTTTCTTCAGGAAGAATAATCTTGGCCTGCAGCAAACAGCTGTTGCCTGCCCCCTCAACACTATTCTACTAGTTCAGTTTACCAGGTTCACACACATAGGAACCCTTTTCATAACGTATTTCTTATGGTTATCCGTATTAGAAGTAATGACCCAAATGTGTATATTTAATCCTTTTCTTTTCCAGCCAAAATGGGAGAAGCAGTGTTTAAAAATATAGGCTCCGGAGTTAATTAGAGCCATCTAGTTTAGATCCTGGCTCCTCGGGATAATAGCTGTGTGACCTTGATCATGTGGTAGCATCTTTTTCCCTTAGTTTCCTCTTCTTGAAAGTGAGGGTGACATTAGCACCTACAGTAAAGGGCGACTGGAGCCAAACTATGTCAGACCTGAGAAATACTTAGCTAGGTTCCTCTTTCCCACTGTTATTATTTAACTATTTTAAACCTCCCTTTTTCATCTGTAAAAAGATATAATTATTTCGCCGATCTTATTATGTTGATGTGAACATAACGCTTGCTGTGTCTCTTGGTACATAATAAGACATTGATAAATAATAGCTATTATTTATTACTCTGACTTTTCGATAAAACAGTAATTAAAACACCAATTAAGGCCTCTTCAGAAGGAACTTCAGAAACACTGCCATCTAGTGACACATCTAAACTCCCAATGTCCTCTCTATTCCAGAAGCTGTAGCTCTACGCCTTTTATTATTTCCAGCTCATTGAGGAAATAGGCTCTGCTCAATCCTTTAAAGGCATGCTTGGAAAGGTCAGTCACTGATGACGTCTGCTGCCTGCCTTGGACATCAGGGAGCTAGGTATGTAAGAAAGGAAAACACGTTGGCCACATTAGCCCTGTGTGTACTCGGATTCTAACAATCCATTTGCTTCTCTCCTAACTGTGTTGACTCAACCATGGACACAGTGTTTCCTTAAGCAAACTCAGCCTGCATAATACTGAAAAATCAATAAAACAGCAAAGCACAAAGAATCAGCTATGGTGTTACTCCACGATGCCATGGTACCGTCAGATCACTTTTGGGGTGGAGGGCGGTTAAAAAGGCTATGAAAGAGCCATGGCAATTAAGTAGCGTGTCACGTGTGACCAGAGGCCAGTGAACTAAGGATTATTTCAGCTAAGCAGGAGTGCAGTAGGGTGCTGCAGAGACCACTGGCTCCCCGTGGCATTTGTGTGTTCATGGACTAGAACAGAAATTGCCCTAAAACAAACTGAGCGTGTTGAACCTCATCTAAAGGGCAAACACAGAAATGCGATAACTAACGGTGACCTTTGTGTCCTATGCTTGAATGTCATCCATTATATGTTCACAGTCTTGCTGCTTTTTGCAAGCAAACACATGTGGGTGAAGCATTGCTCAGGCTCTAAATATTGAGGAAAGTTCTCAACAGTGACTTCAGAATCTCTTGCTTCAATTACCCAAATAATAAAAGTAAAAAATTTCTGAGAGTAGAGAAAGAGAAGGAGGCCAAGCCCCAATTGCCTAGAATTCTATTTCTGCCTTCTGCTTGACCTTGTGGCTCAGGACCGTGGTCTCCAAATGTTGGCACCATCCTCACTTCTTTAGGAAGTCTCAGCTGGCCTCAGTGAGGTCAAATTTTCCAGCGATGTTCTCATTGACTCAAGTGCCCACTTTCTTCACACTTACCACATCAGATTACCTTTATGTGTGTGATTGTTTGATTAACATGTCTTGTTCCCATTTGACTATAAGCTCCACGAGAGTGGGGGCCCTATCAGCTTTTGCCTAACAGTTAGTGCAGACCTGGTACCACGCAGGCACTAAATAAATGATGAAAGGGGGAGATCATTCACTGCTGGCTGAGCCAAAGTAGTCACTGACCAGAAATGGATATATGCCTGTGGTAAAAAACCTTTGGACCTATTCACTGTTCATCCTGCTAGGGACATCACGGTGCTCAGGGAGAAAAACGGACTAGCATGGCAGAAGAGGGACAAATTCATTTTGCCAGAAACAGGAAAGCAATACCTCACTTTTCTCTCTAAAACCAGAACTCAGCTTAAGGCTTATGTTAGGGATCAATGACTTAATTCTTCTCCAAAAGCAACCTTTGAGTTGGGTTTAAATGATTAAAATTCAATTTTATATTGGTGGTATGAAATCAGTTGATATAACAATTCTCCCCTAAAATGTAATGAAATAGTGCTTTGTAGGTCTGATATTAAAAAAAATAATGGTTTATGTAGAGAACCCCGCTTTCAGGTCAGAGCCGAAGCCTACGTGCATTGACAGAGGGAAAATGGGAAAATGAGGCACACAAAAACATAAAAAGCCATGGAGAATCTCAAAAAATAAACCTCAAGTCAACCTAAATACCTGTTTCAAGATTAAATACTACAGAATAGGGATTCACAGCCTTATCTCTTCAACTGACAACAGTAGCATCGGGCCTATGTGATTCGTGTTGATGTTGCCAAAAATTCACCAAATATTTTTAATAAGATAATACATGGGGTTGAGGAATAAAAGAAATGGTCCTTTTTTTCAAGGAGACTACATTCTATTTCCATGAAGAAGATGTTACATTTGTTATTGTAAGAAAGAGGAAACTGACTTCTCTTACCCTCTAAAAATGGTATTTTATTTTGGGAATATTTTTTTTAAAAATATTTATTTATTTATTTATTTGAGAGAGAGCACGAGCACAAGAAGGGGGAGCAGCAGAGGGAGAGGGAGAAGCAGACTCCCCCCTGAGCAGGGAGCCTGATGGACTGGATTCCAGGACCCTGGGATCATGACCTGAGCCGAAGGCAGATGCTTAACCGACTGAGCCACCCAGGTTTCCCTGCGAATATTCTCGGTTGAGAAAAAAAATTTAATCTGTTTTCATAGGTGGGCCAAGAGAGTCTTAGAGAAGAAAAATTCTATCTATCTATCATCTATCTATCTATCTATCTATCTATCTATCTATCTATCTATCTATCTAATCTATCAACTATCTATATATATTTTCTGACATTCAGTGTTACAGATAGAATTAGTGGTGTATCAGTGTTTTTTTAGGGCTACAAAGGATTATGGAATATAAAGAACTCTACTGCCTTTAGCCTAATAAAATCTTACAATGGGATCAGATAGAAGAAAGGGTGCAATTAAGCATCTGACAGCAACAGTTTTATAGGTTTTGTTTGATTTAAGGAGTACAATGATAGTAGTCATCATCTGGTAGTTAGAAATTAGCTTTAAACTCTCTGGAAGCCATATCTAATGAGTAATGTCCAAAATAGTTCCAAATGGGCTCCAAAAAATATGGGTTATGTAATTTTATAAATGGAATCTAGTTTGGTAATCAAAGTAATCAAGGTAATCAAGGTAACCAAGGTAATCAAGGACCTTATACTACACTGAGCCCCATTATATGTTGGTTTCTAAAAAATTTGGTCCATGTAATCACTTATACTCTTGTTCAGCATGTTCTCCTATGAATAAATACAGAAATAAGAGTAAATAAGAAAATCACAATGCATTGACTAGGTTCTAGCATTCTGTGAGTTTCATATTTTATATCTGAGTTCTAAGATTATTGTGCCATCTGACTGATATACATGTTCTTTCCTTCTTATTTTTTGCTAGATTTTTTATCTTTATGATGTGATGACTTTTTAGATAGAGCTAGGATCTAGGACTCTTGTAAAAAGTGTTTGCTAAGCTGCGTGCGTGTCTAACATGCCCTTTGAGATTAATGGTACTAATGACACAACTGACCCGCCCTACAGATTAAATGAAATCACCTCAATGTAATGACATCAGCTCATTCATATCTGCATGTTCTGAGTAATGCAGGTGTTGTCATTTATATTGTAGTATATGTATTACATTATCGCCCATCAATCACTGGTACTGTTTTAGGGAAATAAAAGGAAATGTGCTAAGATGCAGAGCTGATAAAGGAAGTTGGTCTAAATTAGATGTCTTATAAATTTAATGGTAGACAGATTCCTGTTTCAGAAAGTCTGACTCACTAAGTGAAGGGAGAAAAGATACAAACGTAGTGATCCGAAGGAGCACGTGCACCCCAATGTTTATAGCAGCAATGTCCACAATAGCCAAACTATGGAAAGAGCCTAAATGTCCATCAACAGATGAATGGATAAAGAAGATGTGATACACACACACACACACACACACACACACACACACACACACACACACACTGGAATATTATGCAGCCATCAAAAAATGAAATCTTGCCATTTGCAACGACGTGGATGGAACTGGAGGGTATCATGCTAAGCAAAATAAGTCAATCAGAGAAAGGCAAGTATCACATGATCTCACTGATATGAGGAATTTGAGAAACAAGACAGAGGATCATAGGGGAAGGGAGGGAGAAGTGAAACAAGATGAAACCAGAGAGGGAGACAAACCATAAGGACTCTTAATCTCAGGAAACAAACTGAGAGTTGCAGGAGGGGAGGCGGGGTGGGAGAGACAAGGTGGCTGGGTGATGGACACTGGGGAGGGTATGTGCTATGGTGAGTGCTGTGAATTGTGTAAGACTGATGAATCACAGACCTGTACCCCTGAAGCAAATAATACACTATATGTTAATAAAAAAAAAAAGTGAAGGGAGAAGATAGAATCAAAGACATAAAATCATAACTCTTCTCTCACCCTACCTTGGTGATACTAGCGAAATTTGAAATCTTGCCAATTCCCTAAAGGATGAAGCTTTCTCTTGGTTACAATATGCATGGGTGTATTCTTAAAAGACTATGTAATCTAAATCTGTACATGGCTAAATGCATCATCTATATACAAAGGAAGTTGTTCCTCTTCCTTCCCTCCAAAATAGTATCATGCACCTGTATATAGCAATTAGTTCTAAAATATGTCACAAGGGAATCTGTTACTATAATTGCTAAATTATCAAGTTTTGTGAGTTATTTACTTAAAAAAACACTTGCTTCTGTTGTATTGAAACTCAAAGTCTTGGGTATATGCAAGATTGTTCCTATAATACCACCCATCCCTTTCAGTAATTTTTGTTTGACCATGCTTTCTTGAGTAAAACAGAAAGGAGTAAAATTTTAGCCGTCATATTGGGTATGTCTCCAGGACAGGGTTAATTGACCCTGGAGGTAAGTGTGCTTACCCCTCTCATAGCATTTGATCATTCCAAAATTGTAATTGCTTTTTGACTTCTTTGTTTCCCATCGAGCTCCTTGAGGAAAGCAGTAGTACCATAGCAAATAAAATGAACTCAAAAATGATTGTTCAGTTAATAACCTGGGTTTATACAAAAATAAAATAGGGAGTCAATTGACTTTAAAAATTCCTTGACAGTATACATATCAGATGTACTTAAAATTATCTTACAAAAATTTGATTTGAGGAATCTTCCTGTTGCATTGCACTCTTTTTTTTTAAGCCAAGTACATTTGTACTTATTTTTAAGGAATGCTAGAGTCTTTATTAACATTAATTCAATTTAATTCAGTGAGATTTATTGAGTTCCTACTCTGTGCTATGTGCTAAGAAAGCATGATGAATTAGACACAATTTTTAACCTCAAACATTAGATCTGCAAAGAAATTATTATAATATAGTATGAAAAGAGTAATAATGTAGTTATAAAATACACACTTAGCATAGAAGAGGGATGATTAAATCTGCTCAGACAAGTCCAAAAGACTTCCTGACAGAGGTGATATCTTTGCTGATGTTTCAAGGATGAGTAGTAGATGATCAATGAGTGAATAGTTGGGAAGGCGGGGGAAGTAATCATCCTGGGCAGAACAATGCATGCACAAGCAGAGACATGGAACACCATGGATGGAGACATATGTGCAAGGAGGGGATGTGCTGTAGAATGTGGTTGGAGAGTCAGGCGAAGTGCATATTATGTATGATATTCTAAGAAGCTAGCACTCAATTTTATAACTAAGAGTTTTAGCATGAAGTAGATATGCTCATATTTGTATTTTAGGAAGACTACATTTGTGACAGGAGGAAGATCAGAGAAAGAGAAGATATTAAGGCTGGAAGTAAAAGAAAAAAAATGCTGGACAATGTACTTCAGCTTCTCAACAGAATCACTTGAAACTCCAAAGCTCAGACCCATAGAATTAGAATCTCTGGAGGTAGAAGCCCATGTGAGTGTGATTCCAAAGCACAGTCAAGGTTGAGAACCACTGGTCTAGACAAAGACTCTTCCTTCAAGTTATTTGTGGAGAAAATGAGAGCTTAAGTAAAGTATCATAAGTCACAGGAAATGGGAAATAGAATTCAAACCTCCTGATTTCCAGCCCAGGGACCTGACCACTAGACTGAATTACACCTAGAAACATCAGCAGATCATCGACCAACACTCACACAGCTCCATGGCATTCATTCATTTATATCTCTACATGCTCAAAGCTAGCAGAAGGTGACTACAGTAAGAAATAAAGGCATTTTTACTTCTCCTGAGATGATGACACTTAAGATGATGACAAACAAATTAGAAAGACCTAGTACTTCAAAATGTAAAGCCAGAGAGCATATATTATAAGATATAATTAATGGTAGAGGCCCTTACTGAAAGAGTCATAGGACTTCAGAGAAGTGAGAGTTGACTCTGGAAAAGACCACTCAAGGAGGAGACAAGACTCATCAAAATGTAAACTTGAAATTATGAGCATTTTAAAAGGCAATGAATGGCATTTCATGAACGTTCAGGTAACAATCCAATTAATTCTGACAGGTATGCACATAAGTCATTGAGTATTGCTTTTACTAGGCAAGATTTAGTGGATTCAGGAGCAGTTTACAGCCTTTGCACAATTTTTAATTATAAATCAAAATGAGATGTAGTCATTTTACTCATGGAAAGATTAGGTCAATTGGAGAAAAAATACAATTAACACTGAAGCAAAATGAGTAATTAAGCTCATGTGGCTCTGAAGAATAGTCTTTCAAAGTGTTGCTGCAGACAGAGAGTAGATAATCTATTTTTAACTGGCATAGCAATAGCATTCACTGTGTCTACATGTAAATACCATCAAATACAAATTTAGGGAATACTCAAGAGTTATTTTGAAAATAACAAAAGACCAATTTTCCACAATATCACAATCATTAGTCTTCCCATAACCATCATCCCTTCATCCCTCCTTCCTTTGCACATCTATAGAACTGTGGTATTTCATCTCTCCTATGACATTGTCCACATTTAAGCTTGAGTTTTGGATATCCAGGCACATTCTGCTGTACTGTACATGCTCAGAAATACCCACTGTGGTTGGGAAGGGGCATAGTGAATGACTAAGAGCATGGATTCTAGCCTCAGACTACCTGAGTTCAAACATGGCTCTGTCATTTACCAGCAGAATCATCATAAAATAAATGAGTAAAAATGTAAAATAATGAGTAAGTTACTCAGCCCCTGCGTTTTAGTTTCTTCATCCCTAAAATTAGGATAATGATAGTATCTACCTTAAAAGATTGTGGTGAAGATATTTCAGTCAGTTATAGCAGTTATAACAGTCCCTTGAACACAGGACAAACTCAATAAACGTTGGTTACTAGATGGATAGGTTGATGAATGGGCAAGTGACATAGAAATAAAACATCTAATAGAAGAATAATAATATCCACTACAACCAGCAGGACTTGGTCTTTTTCCTGATCTACTTCAAACCTGCAGTAACTTGCTAGACAAGTTCTATAACCTCTCTTTGACCTTTATAAGATAATGATGCCAATACATTCTTCCCCTCTTCAAACTGACATGGAGATTAATTCTGTAATATTTTTCACTGAAACGTTTGAAAATCATGTCTTATAAGTGTAAAATATTATTTTAAAGTACCTTAGTTTTATCCACTGCTTTCCAGAAGGAGTTGGGGAACTACTTTTGAAGGAATCCTCAAAGAACTTAATATCATATTCTTTGTTCAAGTTAGCAGATTTGGAGCATTACATGCGCTAATTCTCTAATAATATCATGAGAGATCTCTTACTTGGGTTTGGCATCTGCTAAAGCACACATAGTGAAGACAGCTGCCCCTCTCTAGGGACTGTGATAAACAGACAGAACTATGACAGTGCCTTTTAAAGAAAAGAACATTGCCCTGCCACATATTGAAAACCTCCAAATATAACAAGCATAGTTTTCCTCACCTACATAAAAGCATCAAACTGATACCTATTTGAATTAAAAGGGATCCCTTCTCTAAGATCAATGTCTTTAAGATAGACCCAAGGGTTGTGGAGGATGCTGAGTGCACAACCCAGAGGAATAAAAGTGTATGTCAACCACTGATTTGTTAGTTTCTGCAAAAGTTGCACATAGGAGATACATCGCCAGGGGCTGAGTCATTGGAAAACTTCCCAGGCTGAACATAAACAGCACAGGCCAACTTGAATTTACAACTTTCAGAAAGAAAGAAGGGAGAAAAAAAATTACCCGGAGAAAACCTACCATTCCATGTAGGTGGTTTGATCAATTGTGATTTGTGGAAAGTTTCAAAGCCCCTGTGTTTTAGTTTATGCATTTAAACCACATGTTCTGCTGCGGAAGCTGCATTAGTTCTGCGTCTTGGCCTCCAGGAGGCAGAACAGGCAAGCGCATTTTATGCCAAGCGACTTTTCCTGCATCAGAAGATTGCTCTCACTCTAGGCCTTGATCTATACCCTAAATCTTTGAAAAGCAGTGATAAATTATTCCAAATGACAGTTTCCATATAATTTCACTGCAAACACTATTAAAGCTGGAAAGAGCCTTTCATCTAGTGACAACTTCCTGGCCTTACACGGGTGAAAATAGAGACTCAGAAAATCTATGAGCCTTGGTCAGGATCACACTGCCAGGCACTGCTGAAGTCAGAACTAGATTCCAAGGCCTCAGACGCAGAGTGTCTTCTTCAGGTAGGTTGGATTATGCTTTATATTACTGCACATGCCAGAGAACCTAATTTATTACCTGAAAACAATTCAGGACAATATGGAAGACTATAACTCAACAAAGCAGTGATGTGTGAAGCATTGTTACTTACAGTAAATATATAGGCAAAATATATAGGCAAAAGTCTAAAAGGGCAGACTGCTCATAGATATGCAGAGAAAAATATGATTAAATGCTTTGACAAAAAATGTTCATTCTCCACTAGGTAACAGAGCACTTAGAGTCAGTAGGGGGATTGGTAAAAAAGCTATTTGCAAAGATTTCAAATTCATTTGTCCTCATCTAAAATATTCACAACCTATTTCAAAATCTCATTTTTTATCACTGACTTCTTTATGATTCAATCAGATATACATGCTCAGTCAACTACAAGTATTTCTTTCATGCCTACTATACACCCTTTAATGCTATTCTCAGTGATAAACAGAAGAATACTCTAAAGATGTCTGAATTTGCAAAGCAAAATTAGCTAAAGAAAAAAAGAAATACTTTATAATACTCACCAAAGAGTAGATTCCTGTGTCCAATACAAGATGCTTATTAACAGAGAACACTGACTTTCTGTTCTCTCAATATCTGTATTTATATAGATATATAGTATATAGACACATATAGCAATAGATACACATCTGTGTGTGTGTGTGTGTGTGTGTGTGTGTGTGTGTGTGTGTGTGCATAGCATCTCCCTTGACCTTGGCTTTGTTCCTGGAGCACAAAGTAGCCAATGTACCAAAAAGTAAACTTTCCTTTGACTTGGGAATGTTAATCCATTAAGGCTATTTAGAAGCTTAGAAAAATTCTTGGATAGGACAATCTCCCAACAAAGAGTGAATGAAAAAGTATAATTTAATGGTATTGCTGTATAACAGGCTACAAAACTAAACCTTGAGTCAGAGCAACTTTTATTTAAGTTTATACCTTTCAGCAGCAAGGTCCGGTTTTTCCAAATCATTTGCCTTCTGATGCTTATAGTTATAAGAAGCTAGGAAACCAGGTTATTGTGCAGGGTGTGGTATTTCAGAATCAAAACAGTGCCCTTTGAGCAATTAGAGAAGGCGCACTGCCTTCAGACTTCAGAGACCTAAATGTTTGTCTGGACTGATGTTAGTGTCTGAAAGTCTACCAGTCGGGAAGTATTCATGCAGGTCCTCTTATAACAAACTAAACAAATAAATAAAAACATGTGTTTCCTTATTGCATAAATAATATGTATTCATTTTGGAGTAATCATAAGGTAATGTAAGATAGTGATGAACAAAAAGCGAAAAAACCTCATATTCTTATTACTCACAAATAAGTACCATTATGCATGAGCATAGTCCTCACTTCCCATATATTATTTATATATATATATAAATTTTTTTCTAAAAAGGAAACTTGGGACATTTTATGTTTTATAATTTGCTTTTCTTATTTCTCTCCACATACAGAAATCTTCTCCCTTTACATCATTTTAAATATCTGTATAGTATTCCTTTGCAAAGACCGAAGTTTTTTACAAATCCCCTAACATTGGACATTTTGTTTAGTTTTCAATTTTCTAATAAGATGAGCAATGCTGCATTGAATTTCTTTGCAGGTAAGTATTAGAACAAATCGATGACATCCTATTCCTGAGGATAAGTTTTAATTAGAATTCCTAGTTTAAGGATATGCTAATTTTTAATGGTGATCTACTCTCCCTGGGTGGGCCCAAGCCAAGCCAGAGGAGGGGTGCCCCTTCATGGGAATGGGACCCCTCTTGGTCACTCCACCACTGGACAGATGTGCGGAGAGTGGGGGATGGGGGAGCTGCGCATCGCGGACCTGACCTGACCCCACCCTCCTGCCCTGCGCCTCCCTGCATGGGCGGGGTCGTGTGACTGTGCCTGGCCCTCGCCTACCTCTTGGCCATGTTGCCAGGGGCGCTCCCTCAGGCGGGGAGGGCCGCAGGGCCCCGGGCTGCCGACTCCTGGCCCTCCGGAGGCCTCCAGGTCTTCCCGCAGGTGGCGAGATCAAGCGGTGGCGGCGTTTCCTGGTCCCAGCAAGCCCTTCCGGTCAGCGCTGCGGGCGGAGTGCCTGAGAAGCCGAGTCCAGACGGTAAGAGAGGCCTAGCGGTCCCTCTGGGGCAGGTGCCTCGTCGTCCCACTGGCGTGGGGCCGGGGTGGGGGGACGCGGGACTGGCTTGGCAGCGCGGGCCCCTGTGCACGTAGGCGTGTGAGCCGCCTCCACCCCGAGCCAGCCATGGGCACCTAGCCATCCGGGACTGTCATTTCACCCCACGTGTGTTCTTTGGTTCTCTTGCCCCCCCACTCCCCTTTTTTTAAATTCTCTTGCTTGAAAAAAAAAAAGAATGCTAATTGTAAAGCTTTTGATATTTTTTCTAAACTGCTTTGTGGACAGGCAATACTAAAGTAAATTCCCTCCAATACTGCCAATGCTGGGTATTCTAATTTTGTTTTATCTTTGGCAACTTGACAGCAAGAATTCAGCACAGGACATTATTGTATTATAGGGCCTCTTATTCAATGAAGCATTTAGGGAGAACTTATTTCTGGGAAAGAGCATCCACTGTGTAACAACACCATGCTACATGTTGGAATACGAAGGCAGTAGTGGGGTGGTCCTTGCCCTTAAGAACCTTCAGTCAAGAGAGGAAGGCTAAAAAGTGTGAAGCCTCCAAAGGCTGAAGAAGTGGGGGTTTAAGGAGAAGCTGTTTTCAAGAGAGTAGGGTTAGTGCAAAATATGTGGTGAGCAAGTTTGCCTAGATCAGCCACAGGACGGAGTTTATTCAAATGAATGCCTGGGGGTCTAAGGCTCATTATGCTCCCTTGGCTCTGCTGAGCAGGCTGGCAGTGGGCTGGTTAACATTTGTAATAAATGGTTCGTGTCTGCATAAAGGAACAATGGGACAGTAATTTTTTCTTTTCTAATGGTCCATTACCACTGTCCTTTATGTGAAATGATAACAGTGGGCTCTCTCCCATCCCTATCTTTGAAATGCTCTCCTCCCATTGGGGCCACTGATGTGTGGTTACGCAAGAGGACCTCATTTTTGATATGTTGGGTCACTGTTTTCCCCGCAGTGTGCGGCTCATCATAATTCTTTATACTTCTGCTTCTGCTTTTTTTTAAACAAGATTAAAATGCCTGTGTAGCACATATTATCAATCCCCAATGTCACTTAAGTGAACTGTGTGTTTATACAGCTGCTGACTCCTGAGATACCCTCTTGGGAAGTAGACAAAAGTTCTGAATGTAACTTTTGGTAAATCAGAAAATAGTACAGTCTGAATTTAAAGAAAAAAAATTAAAGTTTTTAAATTCAACAGACTTGCCAACAGGGACAAATGGCTATGCCCATTAAAGATCTGTGTCTCAGGCATGTTTATTGGGAAGTGATAGCCAATATTTGGAACATAGGAGGTATTTATTTGTTCTTTAAAGAAAACTAGAGTTTTGCAGGATTGCAATACTTTGCCCTAATTATTTGTTTGTTTCTTTTAATTTATGAGTAGCAAAATCTGGAAATAATCCATTTTTTTTGTGGGTCTTTCCAACTGGAAGTTGTATCACCTCCCCTGCCCTGGGGGACTTCCCTGTTCTATGCAGCTGTGCTGATCCCCACCCAGTTCCTGCCTCAGGTCCTCCTGGAGGTGCTTTAGGCTTTCACCCCACTTTCCTCTGCCTCTTGTTAAACAACTCAGTTACCTCAGTTTACACTGTGTCCATTGACTGGCCCAATAATCGCTTGAGGTAGATACAGATGAGGAAGCCGTATCAGCGAGAATCAGAGACTTGTCGGAGGTCCCCATCTTTTCTGAGGGGCCACAGGTCATTCTGCACCTTTCTCTAGGGATCAGTCAAAAACAGGTTATATGATGACTCTCAGCAATAAACTCTTCTGCCTTGATGGTTGGGTGGGAGTAAGGCTGGGTTAGTGCCCTCCACTGAGCTATCCCTGTCTGTCACCATAGCTCTAATTTTCTTTCTCTGTTCTTTCAAAGATCTTCCAGTTACAGATGGTTTCTTTCCATTGTTTATAAATTTTAAGGTATGAAGGGAAGTGTGTTGATGATGAATGATCAAATTCTTGTCATTTGAAACACACATATGCTGGTATAGGTGTGGGGAGCAACCCACACATGTCTCTCCTCTCTCAGACTCTGTCCTATTTCACAATGAACTCCTGAATTATAACCCTAAACACATCCCGTCATGTCTTAATTTACCCATTAAACAAACATTTAGGGAGCTGCCACTTTCTTAGACTGAGTTTACAATGAGTTTACAATTCCCTATCAATGCCTTTCCCCTCCCCCTCTCACCCCATGGAGCTCACAACAAAACAGATTATCAAGCCTTCTTCTTCCTGGTCTAGTGGTGTCCATATTGCCAATACCCAGTACAAGCCCCAGGCATCCCAGGGGCCTTACCTGGGAACATGTAGTCTACACACACAGACTGATGAGATAGTGCAGACCTAGTTTACTGTGGATGTGGGTGTGGGGACTGCTCTACTGGGCTGTGGGACATGTAGAAGGGAAGGAACAGGGATGTGATGAGTGAGTTACTGAGCTGAGTCATTTGAAAAGGCCGGAGGCTATGGAGGGGATAACTTACAGCAGCCTGGGTCTGGATTCACACAGCAGTACCTGTAGCATTTGTGGGGTGAAACTTAGATGAGGCAGGAGAGCAGAGCTTGTTGAGAAGGATTAGCCCTGGGGTTCCTGATTGGCAGCCTACAACAAGATTGACCACCACGATCACCTCTCACATATTTACCTGCAAGAGACCTTTAACCAGCTGGGGCTTGCCTGCACTCTTGATCCCTGCCAGTCTCTGCCACATGGCAGTCAAAATAACCTAAAAACAGACTGGTACCTTCTTCAAAATTCCACTGGCTTCTTGTCACATTTAGACTAAAACTTAGACATTAAGCTGGACTACGAGGTGTGTTAGTTGGCCCTCTGCTTGCATCTCATCTTCTACCACTTCCCTTTCTTCTGCCCAGCCATATGGGATCCTTGCTGCTTCGAGCATTCCTGCCTCACACATTCTCTTTGTCTACTTCTTCTCCCCATTAAATATTCCTTGGTTAGATTTAGGGTTCTATTAAGATCTCACTTCCTCAGAGAGGTACTCTCTGACAGCTGCTATCCAAAATAACACCCACTGTGTCTCTTTAGTTAGCCTCTTCTCCTGCTTCATTATATATTTTATAGTACTTATCACCACCTGACATTCTATTCTATTCCCATTTGCTGTTTGTCATATTCAGTAGAATGTAAGCTCCATGAGGGCTGGGGTCAGTCCTTCTTGATCACAGCTCTGTTTTTAATGCCTAGGACAGTGCTAACATATAACTAGGGATCAATAAATAGATGATGAATGACTAAATTAACTAATTAATTAACTCAGTAATGCTCTCAGCCTATATTAAAGAATTTACTCTATTGAGAGGTTTGGATTCATATATGCAATCAGTTACAGAACCGTTCAATCTGTGTATATGCTGTGCTAATCTTGATGCTGGTTTCACTTTACTTCTTAACTAACAAGACAATTTAGTGATGACCCATTTTGTGGCTGAAAGGAAATATACTAGGTATTTAATGTAAAACTAGTAGTTTGTTGAGGTGAAAGGTAGAGCAGTAATAGGCCATTTAAAATACATAAGGGGAAGGAAAATGCCTTCATTCATCTATTCATTTATCCACTAAGTCAACAACAATTTTTTGGTTCCTTCTCCATACCAAGCTGAACGGTAAGCCTTGAGAGTTCAGTGGTGAAAAACAGCAGACTCAGTACTTGCCCTCAAGGAGCTTAGAGTCTAAGGGGAGAGTGTCTTAGTCCACTGGGACCCCTCTAACAAAACTACCAGAGACCAGGGAGCTTATAAACAACAGAAATTTATGTCTCACAGTTCTGGAGACTGGGAAGTCCAAGATCAAGGTGCTAGCAGGTTTAGTGTCTGGGGAGAGCTTGATTCCTGGTTCATAGATGGTCATCTTCTCACTATGTCCTCATATGATGGATGGGGCAAGGAGCCTTTTGGGGACCTCTTTTATGAGGGCACTAATCTCATTCATGAGGGCTCTACCCTCATGACCTAATCACCCCAAAGGCCCCACCTCCAAAAACCATCACGTCAAGGGTTAGGTTTCAACATATGAATTTGGACATACAGAAACATTTAACCTATGGCAAGAGATTAACTAAACAAATACTAGGAAATCAATTTAAAATTTTTGGCAAGAACTAAAAAGGTGGCTCACAATGTGCCATGAAATTAAATAAAGGCAACTCAACCTGTTGTGGGGAGTAGAAAATTCTTCCTGAAGGAAGTGATATCTAAACTGAAACTGGAAGGGTAAAGAAGGAGTTGCCCAAGTCAGGAAGAGGAGACCAGTATCCCAGACAGGGGAGCAGCATGTGCAAGGGCCCTGGGGTACATTGAGGTTTGGTTTAGTTAATTGGAAAAGCTGAAAGGAGATCCAATATGACTGGAAAATACAGAATGGGCAGGTTCAGGTTAGGAAATGAGCCTGGTGAAGGTGGTAGAAGCTGGTTTGTAGGAGCAACACAAATCCGTCAAGAGAGTTAAGAGATGAATGACACAAAAAAATTTATCTTTTAAAAATATCATGTTGAATAGAGTGTGCACAGTAGATTGGAACATGGCAAAATTGGAAACAGGGAGCTAAATTAGGGACTACTGAAGTAATCAAGACAAGATATGATAACTTGGACTAGAGAAGTGACAGCACAGATAGGTAAAAGTAGGTGGATCCAGGGGCGCCTCAGTGGCTCAGTCGGTTAAGCATCTGCCTTCAGCTCAGGTCATGATCCCAGAGTCCTGGGAACAAACCCCTCATCGGGCTCCTTACTCAGCAGGGAACCTGCTTCTTCCCCTCTGCCTGCCACTCCCCCTGCTTGAGCTCTCTCTCGCGCGCGCTCTCTCAAATAAATAAATAAAAACTTTAAAAACAAAACAAAAACTAAGTGGATACTAAAAATAATTAGAAGGTAAAATAGACTCTTTGGTGACTAGACATGGAAGAGAAGAGAAGGAGGAGGTATCAAGAATGATTCCTATCTGTTATGACTTAATTGTGTCCCCCCTGAAATTTATGTTGAAGTACCTCAGAATGTGATCTTATTTGGAAATAAGGTTGCAGATGTAATTAGTTGATCTCCATTAGATTATACTGAAGTATAGGGTGGGCCTTTAATCCAGTATGACTGGTATCGTTATAAGGGGGAAATATGGACACTGACATGCACATGATGAGAATGCCATGTGAAGATGAAGGCAGAGATTGGAGTGATGCCTCCAGAGGCTACAGAATGCAAACCACCCGAAGCTAACTGAGAAACATGGAACACATTCTCACAGCCCTCAGATGGAAGCAACCCTGACCACACCTTGACCTTGGACTTTTAGCCTCCAGAACCATGAGACAATAAATTTCTATTGTTTATGTCACCCAATTTGTGGCTGTGTTACAACAGCTCTAAAAAACTAATATACCGTAATTGTCCCAAATCACGTCCCCTAATGGGATCCCGGCTAAAGCACAGTGGGCAGGCATGGAGGTGCCTTTTCTCACCTCCTTTACCCCAGAAATAACCGTCCCTACCAAAGACCTTCAGAAAGCAGATTGAGGAATCAAAGGTGTAGACTAGAGAATGATTTATCTATTGATCCAGCCATTTATCTAGAAACATTCATTCTACCAAAATTCTTTGGAAGCTATGCTTTTCAACTGCTAGATAAATCTTGAAGTATTACCCATATGTATTTGAAAGAAAGCACTTGTTTGGGGGTGGTCAGGAAAATTATAGTCAAAATCTTAGATTCAGTTGAACAATGAGAAAATTTGGCTGACCTTCAAAAAAGCATTCCTAATAATAAAAGCTATTATTCTGCAAAGAGTTTCCCAGAGGAAGTGGTAATAATCTCATAGTTTGAGTCATAGGAAATTTTGCTGGACAGAACATTCAATAACACACTTTGGGGAACAATCTTAAATTATAAAAGCGAATAATCAGGATTACTTCATTGTTTCCCCATCTTTATTTTCTGTAAAAGCTCCTTGTGGAGACTTTCACAACATGGGTGGCCAAATTATAATCACTGAATGATACAGTGGAAGATGAATCAAAATGTCATGATTGTTCTTTTCACTCCTATTTCTGACTTTTATTTGCAAGCCTTATCCTCTGGATTCTTCCTCCTTAGCATTTTCAATTAATACCCTCCATTTTTCAATATTTTTTATTAATGTCCTTGTACTTAAATTTCAGGGGTTTAATTAAGATATGGAAACTACAGACAGTCTGGGTTCACACGTCTTTTGGTGTAACTATGAAAATAGTCTTTCAGGTTCAGACAAACTCTTGAGAGAGAATTTGCCCAGTTCCCATGCCTTTAATGGTGTTTTAATATCACCTCTCATTGTTAACAGGAAATTAGCAACAAGATCATCCTCACATATTTTCTTTTGAAATGCTTACATTTTGTGTTTAAAGAACTTAGTCTTAGCTCCCTGGCAACTTGTAAATTGCTTCCTAATCTATTTCTGCATTTCCAGGTGTCTTACTTGAGAGAAGAGGGGGGCAGTCCTGGGGCTACTAATTAGCCCAAAGCAAAATATTAGGAAGCTTTGAAAATGTTGTCCCCTTCCAGCCCAATTGACTTATCACCTAAGACTCATCCATGTCTGACCAAGGAAAACAACCTGCTCCTCAGGAAGTGTGGGGACTGGTCTACATCAGAGGGAACCAGATGCTTATAGAGCCTAAGAATGGCTTTGTTTTTCTCGCATCTGTAACAGAGACACGGGGCTCATAGGACGCATGGGTCTGGTGAGATACCTTCCTAAGGCCACATCCATGGTTTTCAGATTCAGTGGTCATTTCTGCCTAGGATGCCACAACAGCTTGGTTTAGGGGTCTGAGATCGGGTAGCACAGTATGAAGAACAGTTTAGGCAAGAAATAATTTCTCAGGTAGTCTTCATTTCCGAGAAGCCTTTCTGTAATCCACTGGCCTTCCTTGAAATCCCAGCTCCTCTCTTCTATACAATTCTGAGGCTCTTGGGTAAATCTCCAGCAAAGAAAATCCTTTTCATCCTTTCTCTGCCCCTGAATACAACGCTCCATCAGATAGAGGTTGTGAAGGATCACAGTTCTTAGCAAGAAAGTTGACCTAGGAAAGAGAAAGTTTTGAGCACAAAAGTTTTGTTTGTTTGCTTTGTTTTAAGAACTCAGGAGGCAGCAGCAAATCATTTCTGAATGGGATGAATATAAACTATTGTCTTCACTGTATACTGTGTGTGGGTATCCGGTATGTCAAATCCATCCTTCTTTTACCTCTCCCAAACACATCCAGTACAAGGGATCACACACTTCTCTCTAAACTCTCACCAGCTCTGGGGAAGAAGAGAGTCAGCGATCCTGGAAGCATGTGGCCCGTGACATTGAGGTGAAGGTGTTTCTTACTGCTGTTTTGGCAAATTATCACAAACTTAGAGGCTTGAGCCAATGTACATTTATTATCTCACAGTTCTCTGGGTCAGAAATCTGGGCTGGCTGTGCAGGTTTCTCTGCTTAGAGTCTCACAAGGCTGAAATCAAAGTGCCACTCAACTTGGTTTCTATTAGAAGGCTCTGGGGAAAAAAATCTGCTTCCAGACCCAATCAGGCTGTTGGCAGAACTCAGTTCCATGTGATTGTAGACTGAGGTCCCTATGCTCTTGCTTACTGATGGCTGGGAGTCATTCTCAGCTTCTAGAGGCTGCCCTTGTTTCTTGGTTCAAGGCTCTTTTCCTGCAGCTTCAGAATCAGCAGTGGTAGATGGAGTCCTTCTTATGCTTTGAATCTCTCCGACCTCCCTTTCTGTTACATGTCTCTTGTTCTCCTATTCTGTTGCATCTCTTTAACTATTCCACCTTCCTTTTCTGGTTTTAAGGGTTCTTTTGATTACAATGTGTCTACCAGGATAATTTCCCTGTTTGAAGGTCAACTGATTAGTGACCCTCCTTACATCTGCAATGTGCCTTCATAGCAGAACCTAGGTTAGTGTTTGATTGAATAATCAGAGCAGGGGGATCTTGTGGGGACATCTTTAGAATTCTGCTACCACAGGGAGCATGACAGGGACATGACTTCAGGCCATCTGTGTAAAAACAGGATGTTAACCCAGCTCTTCTGCTGTCTTGGAATTTCAACAGAGGCCCTAAAAATGGAGAACAAAAATGTGGATGCCAAATGATCCCACATCCTAATGAGTTGTTGTCCACATGCTAAGCAATTACGACATTTTTTCAGCCCCTCACCCACTCCTGCTGCATGGGAGAGGGATTCACTGGCAGTGAGGGCTGTTTGAGAGAGTTTTGTCAGTATTACGCACTCTGAGCTCACCTGCACCCCTGATGAAGGAAAAAGACATGCTTCCTTCCACTTTCAGCTGAGGAAATGCTGTTTCAAGACAACCACTCAGAGAGCTTGGCGTTCATTCCCTAGAATTTGAGGAATGCTGAGACAGGTATCTGCCTCAGGCCTGGAAAGTTAAAGAGGCTTCCTGTGCCACCAGCTACATAAGGAATAGTCTGCACTTTCAGAGTTTGATGGGGCAAGGAAAGACACCTTGAATTTCCCGAGGGTCAAGAGTTCATCTTGGGAGACAGCCAGTCTTGGGTCCTTCCAAAAGGGACTCTGCCCAAAAGTACTTTTTTAAAGGAATGAGATGGCCCAGCAGAGGAAGCAGGTGACAGAGGAGAAAGGTATCAAGAGCCAGCCACAGGAGAGGACTGGAAGAGGGAGAGCCCCAGTCATGGGGGAGAGGGTCTCCAAAGAACCCAATAAGCAGTCCACAAAGAAAGAATCAGAATTTGGGATTTGCAGGATTTGGACAGTACCCACACCAGATCACAACCATATCGTCCAGGCTAGACAATTCTTTGCCTTATCTACCCCTGGAGAAAGGAGAAAGATGAGAAGTGGCCTGGGCCAACATGAGCTGCAAGAAGGGGGCTATTTTTCACCAGAAGAGAATTTGTAATTTTATGATTATTACACTGGACTGGCCTGGATTGGGAGAACTACAGTAATTTCCTGAAGTTTCATCTAGGGGGTGGGTTAAGAACTATTCAACACAGGAGGCTGAAAGGAGATTAGTGATAAGGAATAAAATTTGGCTTGTATCCTCTTAAATCAAGCTTGTTCAATAAAATGGTTCGTGTTATATGTGTCATTAATTGCTGACATCGCTTATATCTCAGAATCATTTTCACAGAGAGGAGATCATCTCTCAGCTTTCTTTTTACCTATTTAAATAATATCAGTTCCTTCAACTGAGTGTTTTAGTCATCTTTGAACATCTCCTGAAAAATCATCTCTCTATGGCTTCCATCGAGAGCCAAGATAATTCCGTATACCTTGGCTCCGGGTTTTATGGCTCTATACTTTAAGGGGAGCTGAACAAAATGACCTCTACAGATATTTCCAGCTCAGTAGTTATAAAATGAATTGTAGCTTTTTCCAAGGTCTCTTTGCCTTAGTTAACAGATTAGTGGTCCCCTTAGGGTTGAATCTGATAAACTCACTAACAGCTCTCTCCCCTTCACAGAACACTTGGTTCCATGTAGAGACAACTCAGGGAATAATCTCCATACTTCATCTCCCATGGTCATCTTCAGTCATCTCCTCCTGGGACCCATCTTCACTTCATTTTTGCCATGCTCCAACCCTACTTTTCTCAAATCGCCAACAAGTGTAGTCCTCACTTTAGAACCCCCATTCACTACCATCTCACTTCATCTCCAATACTAGAGGCCTCTGTTAGAAAGGATTGTTGGCGCAGGTTTTTAAAAAAGATTTAGTTAGTTATTTTTAGTGTGTGGGGAGGGACAGAGGGAGAGGAAGAGAGAGGAATCTCGAGCAGAATTCCTGCTGAGTGTGGAGCCTGACAGAATTCCTGCTGAGTGTGGAGCCTGAGAGAGAATCTCGAGCAGAATTCCTGCTGAGTGTGGAGCCTGAGTGTGGAGCAAGCTCAGTCTTGCAACACTGAGATCATGACCTAAGCTGAAACCAAGAGTCCAACACTTAACTGACTGAGCCACCCAGGGACCCCAAGGATGTTGGTACAGTTTTGACAGAAACACTTTAACATTGCTGGATATCCCAGAAGAATAAACTCTGGGGAAAAGAACACTGGCATCAAAGCAAAGCTCAATTTATACACCATAGCAAGTTTTGATAGCTATAAACCTGACATGCAAATAGAACATTTTATGGCATATCCCTACATTTAGATTAAAGTGCTTTTTAATAGAATATGTAATTTACAAATATAAAAGTGCATTTAAATTGCCAACAAATGAGTTTTTAAGGCACTTAAGAGTATCAGGAATATAAAATGCAAATGATTAGATGAGTCATGATGCTAAAACTAATCATTTAAATAGCAATAACTATATAAGGAGTAACTATGTAGTATTAAGACAGAATTCTCAGGGCACCTGGGTGGCCCAGTCAGTTAAGCATCAGACTCTTGATTTCTGTTCAGGTCATGATCTCAGGGTTGTGAGATCGAGCCCCGTGTTGGGCTCCATGCTCAGCAGGGTGTCTGCTCAAGATTCTCTCTCCCTCGCCTTCTGCTCCCAAGCTTTCAAGAGCTCTAAATCTCTCAAATAAATAAATCTTTAAAAAAAAAGACAAAATTCCCCAAACTGTGTATGAAGCCTGTTTTATTCCTTTAAAGTTATATCTTATATAGGCATATCATTACCTTTTATGTTTAAAAGGCATCATTATGGATGGTGCAAAACCATGTTGTATGCGACAGAGAAGATTTGAGATCTATAGTCAGCTTTGTCACTTCTCTGTACCTCCAGCATTCAGTACGCACAGGCATTGCCATTTACAGTTCTCCTGACTTTACTCAGTGTGAGCCATGCTTTTTCTGATTTCTTCATTGTCTTACCAGCACCCTGTGCTTATCAGCTTCTGTTTCATCTGACTGAAGAAGATCTTGGAGATTGGAATTTAGGGAGCCCCTCACAGCATTTTTCTCTTGCTCTTGCCTCATGTCAGATCATCAGAGAGCCCCACTATAAGTCATTGTCTCATACATCAAGTTCAAAATAAGTGGACCAGTGAAATTACAGGATCATGGGCCCCTGGTCCAGCCTGGCCATTGGATGTTAATAATAGTTGCTGAGTGATGCTGTGGAACCTGATCAAAACCATTAGAATAATATCAATAACTAATAGAATTATGCCGTGCCAAAAGGCAAGACTGGGACAACAATTTTCATAAATGCCTCAAAAGAATATTATAGGCAGCCATGAAAATATCTGGTAGGGAAATTCAACCTAGTCTAGGGGCCCTAAAAAGCTTCTCTGAGGACAGGACATCCAATCTGAGATCCAGGAGATGAATATGTTATCCAGTATGAAAGAAGAGAACATTCAAAAAGGAATGTATGAGGATCTGACAGATTAGTAGAGCAAAAGAGAGAGAAGGAAAAGGAGTTGATTTAAGCGAGAGTGGTTCAGATATTGCAGGTTGATAATTAGAGAGAGGCAGGAGTGCTTGGGAGAGAGAGTCTAGAAGCCATTATACTAACTGGAGACAGAAATGATGTTGGTTAGGACTAAGATGTTGCAGAAGAGATGAAGAGAGATGGGTATTTAGAAGGTACACTTAACACTGATGATCAGTTGCATATGGTGGGTGAGGATGTTTCTCACACACTTGGATAGACGGCAGTGCCATTCCCTAAGCTAGTGATCATTAGGGGGAAATTGAGTTGTTGGAGATGAAAGGAAGAGATGAGTTTTGGGCTTACTGATGTTAAGGTACCTGTTAAATATCCACATAACAACGTTAAGTAAACCATTAGCTTGGGGCTCAGAAGAAAGGTCTGGACTGGGAATATAAATTTGATGGTTATTAAAGATGTTATATGAAGCCATCAGGGTAGATGAGGTTCCCTAGGGAGAGCGTATAGAAAGAAATCAGATTTAAATGAAGAAAGCAGAAGAGGGCCTCTGACCAAGCCTTAGGGCTTGCCAGTCCTTTATTTTATTTTTAAAGATTATTTGGTTACTTGGGGGAGGGGAGTAGGGAGGGGCAGAGGGAGAGGGAGAGAGAATCTCAAGCAGACTCCTCATTCAGCCGGGAGCCCGACATAGGGCTTAATCTCATGAGCCTGAGATCACGACCTGAGTCAAAACTAAGAGTTGAATGCTCAACCGAATGTGCCACACAGGCCTCCCCACTCCAATACTTTAAAAGCTGGGGAGAAGATAATGGGTTGGAAAAGCTGCAGTTACGAGATGATAACTACTAGTGTGGAAGCCAGGGGTATTGGAGTAGATCAGAAAGGAGCAAATCACCACTAGAATAAAGTGTAAAGTGTAATGAGATGTCAAGTGAAATGAGAACTAAAAAAAAAAAAAAAAAAAAAAAACTTTATGATTTACGAACAGGGAGGTCTCTGCTGATCTTACCAAGAGCTGTTTAGAGAGTGAATAGCATGAATAGGAAAATAATGGCATGAGTTCTCAGTGCTTGAGAGCTGAGAAGTGCAGAGTAGAAACAACTCTTTCAAGCTGGTGTGACCAAATGTCCAGTCTTACCCAAGATTAGGTTGCAGTTTGGCCTATTGTCCTGGACAAACTATTAACGGTGCCCTCCTTCATTCTCAACCATGTTCTGTTTGAGTGACAAATTATGCATCGCCGTATGTGAAGGGTAGGGTCAGGGAAGAATAGCAATCCTTAGCTCTTTGGTGCAAAAGAGTGACAGCACAGAGCCATGAATGAATCCACATTTGAAGGCAGACAGCCCTGAGCATAATTTTCAGTTCTACTACTTCTTGGCTGAGGGAACTTGGGCAAGTCTGTCTAAGGTCTCTGAGGCTAACAGGACTTAGATTTCAGGATAGAGTGCGGGTTTCTTATGAAGTGCTAATATATAGTGCTCAGCAAATATGAGTTCCTTTCTCTTTGTTCCCTATGACTTGTTCTTTAACCCTTGTTGTAATGGTTTGGCTTTCTTTCCCTTCCTCTCTTTTCTCCTTTCTCTCCCCTGCCTCACCCTAAAACAACTCAAAGACTTTGTGAAAGAAAAAGTTCTTACTTTTATATCACTAACAAAGCACTCTGTCTGTGTAACATGTTGCATTCTTCAGAATAGTTGGTGACCCAGTCTTCTGTCCCATTATTCTAACTGGGCAAATATATTGATACCCAACGCACTCATGTCAGTACATTGTAACTGGTACTTACTGAGTGTTGCTTGTCTAGAAGTGTGTGATGTGATCCTTTTTCTCAAGAACCGCCTTTTGCAGAGAGACAGTGTACTGTGCATAATACTTCTCCTGTTGCAATTCCTCTACCTTTGCTGGTGGCTCCCATTTACTGAGTCCCTTAGATGTACTATGATGGACAGCTAGCATCTTACTGCATTAAATCTTTACATTGCGCAAGGCATTACTATAATCATTCAGTTTCACAAATGAGGAAAACTGAAGTCCAAAGACATGAAACAAACTGCTCAGAATTATAGAGCTCATGTGCATCCAAACTGCGGTCTGAATCCTGATCCACCTGACAGCACAGCCCATGATCTCTCCATTTCTCAATGGAATTGAAAACAAATAAAATACCATTTCAATATTTCAGAGTTAAATTAATGTGTTATTTGTATATATTGTTTAAAGTTTTTAATTACAAAGTAAAACAAATCAATTTCTGAAAGGGTAACATTGATTCTAATTACATGTCAGAAATAAGTGGGACATTATAAATAGAAGTCAAAGTGTGCACTCACTGAGCAGACAGTAAGTGCTCGGGGTGCTCAGGAAAGAGAGAGGGCACCCCCCAAACCGAAGGTACTGGTGGAGGGAAGAGGAGGGACCTGAAGGGTCTAGAAGCATAGTTTACAGAAGTGATTGTCTAAGATAGATAATGTGCTTTACAATGTGTGAAGCTGGAAATGCTTCCCAAGGGATTACATGTATAGATTTCCAAGGTCTTCTGTCTCCTCAGCCTTGACTATTTAAAGGAAATTTTCACTTAAATGCCCTTGAAGTCAAATTGGATGGAACCAGCCCTGGTACATTCCAATAGCTCCAAAGCTTCCCTGACATGGACTCTCACTTTATAAGCAGGGGTAGCTGTTCAGGCTTCAAAATTACAGTTTCCTGCAGTTTACCAATAGCACATTATTTGCTTTTAGTTCTTGTCTCTAGCACTGAAATAGTACAGACTTTCGCATGATTTAAAGTGTCCACTTAGAAGCTCGCCGAATAATGCTTGACTTTCATCACTGCTGAAAGGGTACTTAAAGCACCAGCCCTGCGACTGTCTCGTCTTCTGCAGATCAAGGTTGATTAATAACGAGATTGCCTCACCCTGGCATCCTGCCTTTCATCTGAACAAGACTGAAGCGATTCCTGGAAAACGTCCAGTTTTCTCTTGCCGCGGTGCTGGGGTGTGCCGACAGCAGGGGCAGAAAGGAAGGGCAAAGTTAGCGTTTGTGTTTGGGCTGGGGGGCAGGGAGTGAGAAGATTGAAATCCATCCTGTACATGGTCTTAAGGTTCTGCAGGCTCGTGGCACAGGGTTGACATTGGGGGTGGGCATGTGATCATGCTTTCTCTCTGAAGCTAGGCAGGCACCATTTTATGGGCAAGCTTTCTGGAAAATGTTGATATCATTAGTGGGTGGGGTTCTAGGCTCTTCTCCCGCCTTTCTTCTGAAAACAAGCAGGCTATTCTTCTCCATAAGAATTTTCGATCCGTACTCCATGGAATTTTGCCACGGATCTGTGGCCAGTTTTAAAAAAAAGCAGAGCTCTGGCTATGGAGATTTTTGTAAAGGACTCCCCTCAACACACACGCAGACAATTTTCATCGAGAGTAAGGAGAGTGTGTCAGTATTTTCTCCTGACTTCTACTTCACCATGTCTTGTGGCGTTGATGCCTACCTCAGAGCACCCTGGGAGCATAGTGTACACAGTGAAATCCATGGGAAGAAGAGGTTTTGTGTTGTATCTGACAGATGAAGGAGTTACCTGTATTGGAGGGCCTTCACTGAGTGTTGACCTTTAGGTATGGAGAAAAGTAGGTCCAGCCTTCTGGGCCAAAACAGAGGTTGGTTTTTCTTTAGCAACCACTTGCTGATGATCTTGACGTACTTGGAAGATGTCCGAGCATTCCAAAGAATGTTGTGGATATTCGTTCACTCGTCAAACCATAGCGAACGGAAGGCTCTGCTACCATCTCCTTGATTTGCATGAATTTGTTGTTGGAATTCCAGCCTCTGGTTCAACTGGACATCCATGTAATAGTTATTTAAGTCAAGCTCACTACAGAGTGGGTGACGCATTCTTCATCAAATTTAGAGGTCAATAAGCTGATATTGAACTCTTTACCAAAATCCACATTTGAACTATTTTAACTTAAATACAGGTCTGCGAGTTTATAGAACTAAAGATTACAAGTGAAAGGAAATCATGTTCTTTCTATAAAACTTAGAAAGAAAGAGGAACATGTGGTGAGTCTTAAGAATCTGCTATATTCTAGAAATTGTCCGAGTGCTACATCACTAGTCTAGTGGGCCTACAGGAAGGGCATTGAGCCAAAGAGTATTATTCTCAAGCCTTAAGATTAACAGAATTTGTCTTGCTAAACTTTGGACTTGCTTGGGACCCATCACCCCATTCTTGTTTCCGGTTTCTCCCTTTAGGAACAGGAATACCTATCCTTTGCCTCTACTACCACTGTACTGTGGAAGAGCAAAACTTACCTGGCTCCACAGGTTCACAGCTGGAGAGAAATTTTGCCTCCAGTTTCACTGATACCTGATTTAGGTGCTATTTAGGCTTTGGACTTGGAATGGATGCTGGAATGAGTTAAGAATTTGGGGTTGTTGGCAGGGAGTGAATGCTTTTTGTATACCAAAAGGACACACATTTTTGGGGGGGTCAGAGAAGAGAAGGTTATGGACTGAATTGTGCCTCCCGAAAATTTGTATGTTGAAGCCCTAATACAGTGGGACAGACGGCCTTATAAGAAAAGGAAGAGACACCAGAGCACTCTCTCTTTCCACGTGCACACAGATAAAAGGTCTTGTGAGGACACAGTGAGAAGGTGGTCATCTGCAAGCCAGGAAGAAAGGCTTCGCAAGAAACCAACCCTGCTGGCATCTTGATTTTGGGCTCTAGCCTCCAGAACTGTGAGAAAATAAATTTCTGTTGTTTAAGCAACTCTGTCGGTAGTATTTTGTTACGGCAGCCTGAGCAAATTAATATTTGCTCCATCCAATTAATAACCACCAACAGTTTCTGAAATTAGTCCACCAGTCTAGGAAATTATTATTATTCCACTATCAACAGTAATTTCTTGTCTCCTGAGTGGGAAGCCATGTAGCGGGCAGTATAGAATTAAGACAGCCTAGAAATTAAGTCTACGATCTCCTCAGGACCCACATTTGACCAAAAAATTTTTTTCAAGATGTATCTGGATAAGAATAAAAATAGCTATTGGCCATGATAAAGGCAAAATTGATATAGTTCAAGTAACAACTAAATAAAGGAATTCTCTTTAGAATACACTGTAGGATTTTAAAAAGACTTCCTTTCCTGTTAGTGTTTTACTTGAATTAATTTAGAATGTGTTTGAGTGGGGAGCCTGGGTGGTGCAGTCGGTTAAGTGTCCGACTCTTGGTTTCAACTCAGGTTGTGAACTGAGGCAAACAAACATAGAAGACAGAACCCTCCTCTTACAACTGAACAGCGACATGATTGAGCCTTTTGTGGGGCTTTCTGGGTAAGGTTTTTGGCATGGCCTGTCCCTGAAAGGCCCTGAAGTTTCCTCCCTTCTGGTCCGCTAACTTCTCATTCTGTAATCATGTGTAGGTTGTAAGCCCTCAGACTCAATTTTCCAGATGACTTCATGGGCAGAGAATTGCTAATTTGTTATACTGATCTTGACATTTCAAACTGCAATTGAAAACAGTTTTCCTTAATTAACTGTGTTGTTCCTGGTGAAAAAAATCATACAAAACTGGCATATTTGTTTGGGCAATGTTTCTATTTTGGTGATTTGGGTGTCTTATAAATATAGTCCTTCAGCCCCAAGTTGATATCCATATATTAATTTCTCAGCTTTCCCCATAGAGAAAATTAAATATGAATAAAACTCTACAGCACTACTTGGGGAATAAAGATTTTACCCACAATAGCACTATTTTATCCATATTATTCATCATAGAATTATTGCGAAAGAGATGTGAAAAATCCTTTTCTTCGTTTAATAGGCAAATGCATTATTTAAAAGCTACCTCTCCAAATATGGGTAAATCTTCAGAAAAAAAGGTGTCAAATCATCAGTAGCATTAACTGTGCCTTTACCTTCAAGTACTTTGGTTTTATTTGTTTTGTTTTTTAAGATTTTATTTATTTGAGAGAGAGAGAGAGAGACAGAGCGACAGAGATAGCAAGAGAGAGCATGAGCGGGGAGGAGAGGGAGAAGCAGGCTCCCTGCTCAGGAGCCCAGCGAGGGGCTCGATCCCAGGATCCAATACCCAGGACCCTGGGATCATGACCTGAGCTGAAGGCAGATGCTTAACCTAGGGAGCCACCCAGGTGCCCCTACCCTCAAGTACTTTGAAATTCAAGTTGACTGTAAAATATTTACTAAAGCATTGTGCTCGTCTAGGCTTTTATTAATATATATATGTGTATATATATTTTAAAATACAAAAATATATATTTTTATATTTATATATTTAAAAAATATATTTTTAAAATACAAAATAAATATTAATAGAATATATATATGAAATAATTATATATTAGATTATGTACATAGATTTAGTATGTATAATAATATATGTAAATTTTGTAGGAGAAAATTGTAGACTGGTAGTGCCTACGAGGGGGATAAGAGCCAGTATTGCCTTCAGGAGTGCAAACGCAGGCCTGGTTGCTGTATGCTCCGCCACCCCTCTTCACCCAAGCTTTTGTCTGGCTAGAGGTATATTCTCCCAGGAATGCAACACAAGGTGGTGCTGTTGTATTTATGCTAAACCAGCTGCAAGCCCGGCCACTTAGGCCATCTGTAGATTTGATCTGAAAGTGTTAAGTGCCAAAGGCGGGGAGGGATAGGTTTTGCATATGTAAGTGTTTACAGCGTTGTTATCCTTTCAGGTAAGAAAAGCTAAGTAGAAATAAGGAATGGAAAGTAAGTTTCTTCCATTTGTGGAAGCTTCTGGGAAAAGCATTTTAACAGAAGAAAGTGAAAGTGCAAATGGGCTCCTTTTGTGACTAAATTGCAGATGCATAGAATGTTCGGGGCTTAGAGAGATACCGTTAAGATATCATCTAACCCATTCCCCTATTTTCAGACAGGATTTCATTTATTAAATTATCAGCCAGTGAAACTTTTCTCTTGGTTTTAAAATTTCCCAGGGAAGGAAATGGGGCAAATTAACAATCCTTAGTGCTGGCCATTCTCCCCTCCGCTTGTGGTTCAGGGTTGGGCACCTCCTCACGCTCCCCTCACTCTGAATTCACACTCATAGGGGATGGGAGGGATCTCACCCGCAGGCCTGCTTGGTGAGGAGCAAGAAGGGACTAGGAGTTAGGGAACTTAGATTCTCCTCCCTCGTCTGACTCAGGACAAGGCAGCCCTCAGGTTCTGTATCTCCAAAGCGAAGAGGTTGGACTAGCATCAGTGGTTTCCACAAAAGTTGGATCACAGAATCGCCTGGGATGCTTTTTCGAAAATACGCATTTCAGGGTCACACCCATAAAACTGCTGAATCAGAAAATCTAGGACAAGGCCTAGAAATTGTACTTAAGAAACAAATAACAAAACTGAAGGTTTTTCCCCTCCTGGAAAACGTTTTTCCTGTCCAAAATTGGGGAAATGGCCTATAAATTCATAGGGAGGCAGCCCAGCAAAGGACTAATGGGTGGTGAGTAGATACCACTAGATTAAACAGCTCTTCAATCCCATGTTGCTTTAAAATGTCGGGCATCCCAAACACCAAAGCCCTTGAAAAATAAAAGTATATTTTCCCAGGTCCAAAGTAACTTCCTCTTGAATTATAATCCCCAGCCTTTTGAGCAATCTGTTGTATAATGATCTAAAACCAAGTGTTTTCTGAATTTTTCATATCCACGAAATCGGGAGGTCCAGAACTATTGCTACGATAAAAAAAATCTAATAATAGTACATGTGTTCAGCAAGCTTCCTGAATGGTGTTTTATTTTCCTGTAATTGTAACTGAATTGGTTGACAGTTGTGCAAATAATATTTTGACCATTTCAGTTTTTATTCTTATAAAACTGGAAAGTTAAGGAGCTGGTCAAATATTTGGCCAATATATAAAAGGCATATTCTGGCAATTTCAGCGTGTAGAAGACACTCAACAGAAAGTCTTCTAGGAGCATTTGGCTTTCTTACTCTTTCAGACTTTGTCTAATTTAGCAAAGTGAAATTCAGTAACAAAGCAATTCAGATCATTTATACCCCAAAAGTCTCATCTGAAAGAATCAGATAATTGAAGCAATGTTTGTTTACTCTAGCTTATAGTACCAAGGTAATTAATTCTGCTTTCCATTTTCCTTTGCTAATATAATGTGACCTCAATGTTATTTTCTAGGTAAATCAATTAGGAGGTTTGGCTTACGTATGCAACTCTCACAAATGGATAATTATCCCAGCAAACGGAAACCTATATACCTTTTGCAAGCCCCAGTGTTGGTGTCGCTTTCAAGTATTTGGTTCTCGTTATTTGTAGTTTAAAAGCCATTTACAGGTCTAATTAATTTGTTCCACAATAATTCAAAGATCAGTGTTTCCAACTCCATGGATTGAATGTATAAAATGATGCATGAGGCCAAAATTAGCATTTAGTTAAATATTAAAGTAAGTCAATGTCAGAGCTAAGCTCCACTAAATGCCTTTTAGGTAATCTGTCCATCAGACCTTTGAAATCACCCCTCAAAATTTGGGCAAGCTACTACTGTTGATCAGTTACCAATTTCCATATTCCTCTGCTGCTCAGTCATGCTGTTCCAAATTATCTCTAAGTCCATGTCTTGTGATTTTCTGTATAATTACATCTGCATTTCCCTGATTTTCCATTAGCTTGTGTCATCCTTTCAAGACCGCTCATGAATGCATTTGTTCCCTTTATCAGAAGGACACCAGCGCACAGCTCTTCCTCTATTTTGACTCCCAAGCCCCAGTGAATAAAAATAGCCTTGTGTCCTCTGGAGTTCTCTGAACCATTTAGGAAAAAAGAAGGCCTGTCATGGAATCACTATCATTTGTAATGTCCTCTCCAAAAGAAAGCCATAAAGGGGGGGCGGGGGGGGGGAACATAGAGCTATTTTGTGACCCCATGAAATACAAAAGAAAAGAAAATGTGCCCCAAACAATACAGCTTTTCTTTTCTGACTTCTTGGAGCCGCAGTGATTTTGGTTGCTGGACTTGGTCCTGGTTGTGTAAACCGTCTGAGCATGAGGAAATCAGTTGCTGTTTCGGTAGCCAGTGTGAAATGACCCTGCATTTTGAACAAGGCTCTCTGCTTTCACTGCCATTAGTGTTGCTGGTTCTCTCTCGAAGACTGAGGATGCTCTCTCCCTGGATGCCAAAAACCTTGCTCCTCCTTTACCCCGAACCCTTTCTCGGTGTTGTGGAGGGACTGTGGTGGCTGTGATGGAAGACTGCAGTTCTTCAGTTAGCAAATTTGTAGGTTTGTCCTTCCTCAAGTTCCTGAGCTTCTGCGGCTGGAGAAAGCTCTGGTGTAAAGTGGAAACTGTATCTACCTCGCAGGGCTGTTTGCACTGAATGAACAGTTCCGTGAAATGAAACACTGTGACAACAAGTCTGTGGCTGGGCCTTGCTACCCAGATGTGAGGAGTTGTTGAATACTGCTTGTTGAGAGCAGCGGCCTCCATAACTGGGGGCCCCCAACGCTGGGAGCGGGCAGCCATCGAGTGAGGCATGGAAAGAGAATGTTAGAATGTATAACAGTTTAAACAAAATAAATAAATAAAAAGGGTATTAAGTTTTCATGATATTTAATACAGAAATTAAAGCTGGTGCCTTTTCTAGGTGAAATGCTCATGGGACCTGGTCCATGAGATAGCCTGACCAGAGTGCCAGTGCCACCACGGAGGAGTGACAGCGGCATCCTCACGCATCTGTACAAAATTTCACACAGTGCAACGGGCTGCCCTTTGTGTGTGTCCTGTGTGGCAGGCAGAGTAACGGCGCCCCAAAGAGGTCTGTGCTTTCATCTCTGGAGCCTGGGGCTATTACCTGCCATGTTAAGAGGAACTGTGCTGATGTAATTAAGTAAAGGATCTGGAGATGGGGAGCTTATCCGGGTTAACTGGGTAAGACCAAAGGAATCACCAGAGTCCTTACAGTAAGTGGAGGAGGGAGGCAGGAGGGTCACAGGGAGCGAGGTAGCAACTAAGGCAGAGGTCAGAGTGATAGGATTGTCAGAGGGGCAACAGGCCCAGAAGGGCAGGCACACCTTCGGCAAACTTGGACAGTCATGGAAGCAGAGCGGCCCCGACAGCCTCCAGCAAGAATGCAGCCGTGCTAACACCTTCATTTTTCCCCAAGTGACACCCGTTTTAGGTTTCCCACCTCCAGAATGGTAAAAATACTAAGTTTGTGTTGTTTTAAGTCACTAAATCTGTGGTAATTTGTTACAGCAGCAAGAGGAAACTGACATATTGTGTTTAAGGGGATTTGTGAATACCATTATCTAGTTTTAAGGAAACAAATTGCCAGCAAATGGACGAATGTCCTCTAAACGGATGTCTGCAGAAAAAAATGTTGCTGAAAGACAGCCTTTGTAATGCAAGCTCAAGTGAACAACACATTGGCAGGGCTGGACTTCCCCTTACTTTTTAATTCATTCTGAAGTCAAAGCAATGATGATGTAATATACTTAATCTTTCGGCTTTCACTATGATGATTAAGTGAGGACAATGGTTTTTATAGCCTGAATACATAAACCACAAATAATGAAATATTACTTTTAACACATGCATATCTATTAAATCCTTTTTATTTTTTATTTATTTTATTTTATCTTATTTTGTTTATTTTTTTTAAAGATTTTATTCATTTATTTGACAGAGAGAGAGAGACACAGCAAGAGAGGGAACACAAGCAGGGGAAGTGGGGGAGGGAGAAGCAGGCCTCCAGCCAAGCAAGGAGCCCAATGCAGGGCCTGATTCCAGGACCCTGGGATCATGACCCATGCAGAAGGCAGATGCTTAACAACTGAGCCACTCAGGTGCCCCTATTAAATCCTTTTTAAATTAACCTTTTATTTTGAGATAATTGTAGATTAGCATGTAGTTATAAGAAGAAATACAGAGAGACCCCCCCCCCACCACCACCATGTACCCTTAATCCAGTTTCCCCCAGTGGTCATGTCTGGTGTAACTCTAGGTTGCAATATCACAACCAGGATATTGATATTGATACAATCCACTGACCTTATTTAGGTTCCATCAGTTTTACATGCAATCATGTGTGTGTGTGTGTGTGTGTGTGTGTGTGTGTATTTATCACTTGTGTAGATTCATGTAACCACCACTACAGTCAAGTTACAGAATAATTTTATCACCACAAGCATCCATCATGCTGTCCATTTAATCATATCCAGCTCCCTCCCCACCTCCCCCAACCTTTTTCTGTTTTCCATTTCTATAATTAGTCATTTCAAAAATATCATATAAATGGAACAATTCATTACGTAACCTTTGGAGAGTGGATTTTTTTCATTCAGCATACGTGCCCTGGGAGCCATCCAAGTTATTGCATATGTTAGTCTTTTATTGTTGCTGTACCAAATTACCACAAATTTAGCCACCTAAAGCGATACGTATTTATTATCTTACAGTGCTGAAGGTCAGAAGTCCAGGAACAGCAAGGCTCAATTGCTTAGAAGCTCACAAGGCCTAAATCAAGGCCTACATTCCTTTCTGGAGGCTCTAGGGGATGGAGCAGTTCTAAGTTCTTTTGGGGTTGTTGGCCAAATTCAGTTCTTTGCAATTGTAGGACAGAGGTCCCCATTATTGTGCTGGCCGCCGGCCGGGACCTAGTCTGTGCTCTCAGAGGCTGCCTGCATCTTTCTCATGCTGCCTGTGTGGCCCCTCAGCAGCTGCCGGTGAGGCCCTCTGACATTCAGAATCTCTCTGACTGGTCTTTATTTTTACTATTTTTAAGTTGAGGAAAAAATCTGAAAGCCTGCAGTGGTTTCTTTTTCTTTTTCTTTTCTTTTTTTTAGAGAGAGAGAGGGAGTACAAGTAGGGAGGGAGTGGGTGGAGGGGCAGAGAGAGAATCTTAACCAGGCTCCATGCCCAGCACAGAGCTCCACATGGGGCTCGATCTCACAACCCTGAGGTCATGACCTGAGCTGAAATCAAGAGTCAGACCTATAACTGACTGAGCCACCCAGGCGCCCTGGCCTGCACAGATTTCTAATGTGAGATAAGCTAATGTTCCAAAAAATTCATTAAGAATTCTTAGACAACAACTCCCTATATGAAGACTTTTTTCCTCTTGTTAAACATTGGACAGATGTTCAATGGGGGCTATGACTTGAAAACTTAGACAGCCACAGAGGAGAGAGAATTGAGAATGTTCCGTAGTCCACCCAAGCCAAGTAGCATCAGAAGGAGTTTTGTAAGAAGTCATTCATTCAGGGCACCTGGGTGGCTCAGTTGGTTAGGCATATGCCTTTGGCTCAGGTCACGATCCCAGAGTCCTGGGATCAGGTCCTGTACCAGGCTCCCTGCTCAGTGGGGAGTCTGCTTCTCCCTCTCCCTCTGCCCCCCCCCCACTTGTGCGCTCTCTCTCTTTCTCGCTCTCTCAAATAAATACTTTTTTAAAAAGTAGTCATTCATTCATTCAACAAATATTTATTTTCTTACATATTCAATACTTCATACCACATGTTGTGACCCTGTTACATATAATCTTTGTCCCAATGGAGGCAAAGCTCAGTGAAAACTCCAGGTCAGTAAATAAGCAAATGCAAAGACACAGCAGGTACAATGCTAGAAGAAGGACAGAGTGCCATCAGCACACACAGGAGGAGTGTTTGAGTCAGGAATCCTTTGGATGCAAGTGACAGAAACCCACTAAGGGTAGCAGAAATTGATAATTTAATATAGGGGTAGAGGTAATTCCCAGGAGAGCAAATGGGTAGTATATAGAGGCTGTCGGAAGAAAGACAGCTGGCTTCTTGTTCTTCATCTTCCTGAGGCCATGTGCTCTTGAACATTTGTTTCTTTCTGGTCATCTCTTTCATTCTCTGGAGGCTGGCTATTATTATTATTATTATTATTATTATTGTTATTGTTATTATCATGTCTTCATTCACATGGCAGAATATGGATGCCCCACATTGGCAAGCGAACTGAGTTTACCTCTCTCCTTATTTCTAGTGTGAACTAAAATGGGTTATTACGCTAGGTTCCAAACCAAATTCCCAGGAGAGAATCTGACTGGCCTAATTGAGCTCATGTACCCATGTGGGCTGAGAAGACACCTTAAATTAGGTCTATTTCAAGGAATATCAATATCTCTGCTGATTAGGGGGTTCAGGGAGCGTGTCCTAGAGGAAACAGCAAAGTAACTGCGATGGCAGGAATGATGTTATCAGGAGCTGGGAGGGAGCGTGGCCTGTCTGGAGCTCGGGACAGTTGGAACTTCTGTCTAGTGGGTGTGGAGTAGGGGACAGGAGATGAGGAGTTGAGTCTGGAGAGGGAGGAAGAGGCCAGATTAGAAAGGATCTTGAAAGCCATGCAGAGGGGCTGAGTGTTGGCCCGGTGGTCTTCCTTGATGTCAACTTTAGCATGAAGAATGTTGTCCCCTCCCCACCAAAGCACCATTGGCACCATTTGTGACTGTATCGACTCCAGTCATATCCTTCGAAAGACTAAATTAGAACGTTTTGCCTTGGTTCACTGCCACATGGCTTTCTCCCCTGTTGTCTCTCTGTAACTGTCCCTGTCTAGGCTTTCCGTGAGCTTTGCTTGAGATGCAGGTATGTAGGATCATGGTTTTGCACAGAGGTGGAAACATGTCTAATTTATATTCCTTTTCTAGTAATGTCCAACATGTCTTTGACCTCTTTGATGTGTGGGAGAAAAAAACCAAGTCCCTTAATGGATCCCTCTACTTTTATTCCCAGAAAAGACTATAAATAGCACAAAAGACAAACCAAAGCATTAGAATAATTTATTTATTTCCAGTTTTCCTGCCTTTGAGATTTATCCCCAGGCATGACTTGGAGTCATAATACAACAATTTGGAAAATTCCTAAATTAATAAGAGAAAATAAGCACTAAGAAGAAAAAAAAAAAAAAAGAGGAAGAAAAAAAATAAGGGTTAGGATAAGGGACCCTACCAGCAGAGATGCCAGTTTGGTGACTTAAACTTGGTTTGTGTGTGTTTCATGCAGGACATGCCTGTATCTTGGAACATTTGATGACAGTCCCCACTCCCACCTCATCTGTTGAACTGTACAGGTTTTTCCAGAGTGTTTCTTTATGTCCGTCAATCGTGACTCCAAGTTGAAAACCTGGAACTGACTTTCTCCCGCTACTCCCCTTTCCTTCATCTGCTTGAACTTTCCTTTTAGTGTTTCTGGTCGCACTTCCTCATTTCTACCATCCAGTAAACCTTGTTTAGAACGGGCTTACTGAATTTCATTCTTCACAGTTGCTGATCATTTTAGTTCTGGACTACTTAAGCTATGTCACTGGAGTCAGATCAATGAGATTCAGCTTATCTCGAAGATATCACTTGCAAAGGAATAATCAGTTCATGTGACTTTCTGTGGTGGCTCTTTTCCTTTCAGGGGGCTTGGGCCAAGGACAAAGAAGGCCTATATAGGATGTTTGCTACTTGGAGACAAATTAGAGTATCCTAGGTGGAGGGCATCCTCTGGAGGAGAGTATGAATGGTTGTCACCAATTTGTTCCTTGCCACCAGAGGAATACACCCACTGTGGCCCTGATTATCCCCTTTCCTTGTTTCTGAGAGTGGGGCTGAATGCACTTTGGGAGGGCTGATTTGGTGCTTGCTCTGCGATTTCTGTCTGTCTCCCTGCTTGAGACATGGAAAAATAGAGTGAACTAATTCTCGGGCAAAATGCCATTCTTCTTTCTTGGTAGATCCCTAGGGGCTACCATCTTTAATAATTCAATACCAAGGTTCACTTTCAGGTTAGAAGATAATTGATTCTTACGGAAATTTTAACTTACCAACTTTAAGAACCTGAATTCAAGACTAAAGGAGTAGAGATGCTTTTTAACTGCCCGATATGTTGAGGCTCTACTCTGTTGCCGTTTTCCTTAGCAAATTTTCTGGTACTGGCTCAAATCTATCACTGAGCTGACTTTTACCCAAACTGGCACTTCATGAATAATTCACACTTATGAAAGTACAAAGTCCATGAAAAAATTATTATTTTTGCTACTGACTTGAATAGCCAAGATACTTGTCATCTCTCAACATTAATTTTTGATGGCTTGCTCCTTGGATAACAGAAAAGGAAGCCAGAGAGGACTGAAAGAACAAGAAATCCTCCTCCTTTTGCGCCTATACAACTCCACTTCTCTCTGACACATAAAAGATCATCTGAGAGAAATGGAATCATGGCACCAAAGGGTGGCAGGCCCCCCAAAAGTGAGACTAAAACCAAAATACAACGGATACTTGAACATTATACAAGACAAGTACTGAATAGAGTAAATGTTTATGAAACTAAATTAAACTTGATGTTTGAAAATCATCCAAGATTTAAAAATTAAATCCCAGTAATATTTCTCAGGAGCTAGAACCAAAAATGAATTCAGGTGACCAGAATTACCTGTAAGAGTTGTACTTTTCCAAAACAAGCCCACTCATTTTTAGGGATGGGGCAGAGAACAGACTTCACAACCCTCCGTATTTTCCACACACATTTTACATTAAACGATCTTCCTGAACTAAATGACACTACCTGTTAGTTTTCTTCTTTTGTTCTTTTTATAGAGCTTATGACTATAAGATACAACTGATGTCAGAAAGAAAATCTGTTTTGTATTGTTCACAGCAACTTTACCCCAAAGAAACTCAGGGGACTTTCCAGATCTAAAGTATATAACCCAGCACACTTTCTTTATATGTTATGAAGAGACATAGTGCATAAAACTCATAAATACCTCCCTCACTCATGCACCCAGCTATATTTTCATTTTTCTGATTCATGGGATATAATCTCTCTGCTGTTATGGTTTCAGCTGCTTGAAAATAGGAAAGGAATGTAAAAACACAACAGTAAAATAGAGAGTCTTCCAGTCTTCTAGTTTCCTTATTTAATCAAATCAGACTGAAAATAGATCATTTCACTGGATTAGCTCTTTGTTTAAAGATGTAAATAAATTAATAGGTAATTATGTGTATGTAATATAGGGTATTGTCTTTTCCTATCCTACAGTAAATTATAGATCTTGCTATGCTGTGGTTTGCATTCATCACCAAGGAGTTCTTCCTCTGAAGATGAATTTTTCAGCTGCAGTGCTAAGAGCATTTCCTTAGAAATAGAGCAGAGAGGAGTCATAGCATGGAAAAATGATTTGCCAATTTGCAGAATGCACACAAAAGGCAAGATTTTGTGGTTTTTCCAAGCAGATTCTGTGTTGAAGGTAAGGTAGAGAAGCTGATTAACACCCCTCTCTGGGGCATAGTGTTCTTAGATATTGTTATTGCGCCGGAAAAATTAGTCTGCTGTTCACGGTCGGAACGTGCATCACCCACACCATGAGATCCGTCACTGTACTAGCGACATTCGGGGCTGTCCATGCTGTCCCTTTCTTGAGGCTCTGAGACAAAACATGCTAATGCTGCTCAAACACAGCGTTAGTCTCCTGAGATGAGGAAGAAATAAGTATCAGTGTCCTTATTCTCAATCGGGAAAGTAGGACAGGAAAAAGTCATTTATTCGCTAGATCTCTGGCAAAGCAAGAAATGAAAAAAAAAAGAAGAAAGAGAGACCAATTTTCCAGCTAATTGGTGTTGAAACTATGTGACTGATGTTTTGAATACCATGAGTATGTTTCAGTACTTTGTATTTACAGTTCTTGTTTTAGTTTTAGGGAGACAGAAGGATGAAAATATTGAACACCCCAATTTTGTAGCTCCATGTTTTAAAGGCCAGATACCCTTAAACTATTGTAGGCTAGAGATAGAACCCGTAGTGGTATTTTAAATCATATATAAATTTCACTGTTTTCAAGATCTAGGAGAAAAAGTATAGTGCTTTCTTTGAAAGAATGTTCTGTGAAAAGGAAAAACATTTCTTTGGGGGGGTTGTACTTCTGGTTTGCTTTCTTTCATGGGAACAGAAGGCTATGTGACGGTCTAGAAGCAGAACTAAATTGGTAGTGACTCGAACTACGTGGTATCGTTAAACCCGTGTGTCTGACCGTCCTGATCAGCAAACTCCGACTTGGAAAATGAAAAATGTGAAAACAACGTGCATCGTTTGCTAAGCCAATAAATAAGAGGGAACAAGGAATGGACCATAGGACTGAATGTAAAACTCTTAAAGGAAAATGTAGGAGCAAATCTTTATGACCTTGAGTTAAGCAATTATTTCTTAGATATGACACGAAAAGCAAAAGTGACAAAAGAAAAAAGATACATCAGTTGGACTTCATCTAAATTTAAATCTTTTTGCCTCAAAGGAAACCGTGAAGAAAGCGAACAGATAAACCATAGAATGGAAGAAAATACTTGCAAATTATATATACAACAAAGAACTCGTATTTAAACAATATAAAGAACTCTTAAATTCAACAGTAAAACTACAAATAACATAATTTACAAATGGGCAAAGGATTTGAAAAGACATTTCTCCAGAGAAGAGACACGAATGGCCAATAAGCCCGTGAAAAGAGGCTCAACATCATTAGTCATTTACAGAAATGCAAAGCCTGGGTGGCTCAATTGCTTCCAACTCTTGATTTCGGCTCGGGTCATGAACTCAGGATTAGGATAGAGCCCTGCGTCCAGCTCCACTCCCTGCTTGCACATGCACTCTCTCTCTCTCTAAAAAAAAAATGCAAATCAAAACCATAATAAAATACCACTTCACACCCACTAGAACGGCTAAAATAAAAAAGATAGACAATAGCGAGTGTTGGCGAGGATGTGGAGAAATTGAAACCCTCACACATTGGTGGGGAAGTGAAAGGATGCAGCTATTTCGGAAAAACGATGTTGCAGCTCCTTAAAATGTTCAACATTGAATTACCATATGACCCAGCAACTCTATTCCTCAGTAAATATTCAAGAGAATTTAAAACATATATCCACACAGAACCTTGTATTTGAATGTTCATAGCATCATTGTTCATAAGGTCAGAAACTGGAAATGACCCAAATAATCATCAGCTGATGACTGGAAAAACAAAATATAGGACCACCCTACAGTGGAATTGTATCTGGCCATAAAAATAATGTGAAGTACTGACACATACTGCAATATAGATGGACCTTGAAAACATTACGCTAAGTCAAAGGAGCGAACACGAAAGACAACATACCGCGTAATTCCATATATATGAAATTTCAAGAATAGGCAAATTCACAGAGACAGAAAGTATATTAGCCATTGCCAGTGGCTGAGGAGAAGCAAATATGTATGGAATAATGTTCACTGGTGTGATAAAACATTCTAAAATTAGTGATGATGAACATATAACTGTTAATATATGAAAAACCACTCAGGGGTTCACCTTAAAATGGTGAGTTTTTTATGTGAATTATAATAAAGCAGTTATTTTTTTAAACTGTGACCAAGAGTCCAGTTTAAGTGGCTGAGAAGTGGGGCAGACGAATTGCAAAATAGATGTGATCCGGTTCCTTACAGGTTGCAGAATCTTTACATTGATTTTTTTTTCAGAATGCTCTGTTTTCATATTCTGTGTTCCTCAGTTGGACTTAACCTGATGTATGCGAAGTATGAGAAGAAAGAGTCATCCTTCCAAGTACCAGGGAAATTGGGCAGTGCTTTCCAAGCACATGACCTGTAGCGGGTCGCTCCATGGACTTTACAGAAGATCATGTTTCAAATCAAGTTGAATTCCCAAAACCAAGAAAATCAGTCAAGGCAACTAGCTAGTTGGATGGACAACTCAAGGCAAAATACTCAAGCAGGGAGCAAATAAAGTTGGTTTCTGCTGTGATTTTATTTTATTTTATTTTATTTTATTTTATTTTATTTTTGCCATAAAAATCACATTTATACCAAATCAAAGACTGAATTAGTTGCATATAAAATCATGGATATATTTTTTTTAGTCATGGATATTTTTATTAAAAATATAGAATCTCACAGATATTAACTACTGTTACATATACACACTGTTGTATGTGTATACATACACACACACATATATAAAATATATAACATGTAGTTACATGTGATACACATATATAATATATAACACAGTTATAAACACACACATGTATAAAATCTTGGTAATTCTAAGTGAATCATCTGGCGTTGCCTCAGATAAAAAATAATTTTGGTTAAACGGGCTAAAAAAGATTTGTTGAGTTTTTCCTTTGGAAAAGCATAATCATTGTTACTTAACCAGAAAAAAGTTATTAATACAACTGTTGAGAATAAATTATCACAAGGATGTCTTAGTTTGTTCTTGTCCCTGTTATAAAATTCTACAAGTCTATGCCCGCATCTTACCTTTTTAGTTTTGTTCCAAGGGAGGAAAAGGAAAAGGTTGAAGTTTTTAATCCTGAAGTGATGTTGGCAGAATTTCATAAATTTGGGCAACAGATGGTGTATGGTATTTATGAGCCCAGCTGTTGAATGCTTACAGAGTGACTCATGAACTGATAGCTGTTTACTGAAGGGGAAGAAAGGGCATTATCTTGTTTAAAATGTAGCCATGTTGCAGAGAGAATAGAAATCTCACTCCACTTTGAGCCTGTCTCCTTTCTAGTTTTATTAACAATAGGCATTTTTCTTTCATTCAAGTTATTTATCACATTTAATTCTTTTAACATAGCTTCTGTATGCTGTGCCAAATTTTTACTCCAAATGAAAGACAACTGCAATGTGTTTGCATGAATATGTTTTAGCCTATTGCTTTCCATAGGTAAGAAAACATGTCCACATACATGGATAAATTCATTAGATTGGCTTCTGCATCATATTTGGTATGGAGTACATCAGTGTTTTGGCTTCCTTTAATCAGAAAATGAAAGTAGAGGGGAGAATGAAGAAGCATAATGCTACTAATGGATTTTGAATGTCAACTGGTGATGAGGTATGTGGTGATGGGGTGGGGACAGGGTTTTAGCAACTCTTGGTCATTGCAGTTTGTATGCCAAACATTATACAAGTAATGATGATCTAATTCGAATTTTGACTGTAGCTGGTGACTACTGAAGGTTGCCGCATGGCCTGAGAGACAGTAAGATCAGAATTCCTATCTTTATCTGCAGTAAATTAGAACGCCAGTTCCCTATCTTGGTTGCATCTCTCAATTCTGCTTTGCTTCTGGTATGGAAAGAGAGAACAGTATTAAGTTTTGAGTGCTCAGGGATTGAGCCCTGCCCCAAATAGCAACTGAAAAAGAAGTTCTACACAAGGATTCCTGGAGAAAGGGAACGTTTCTCCCTCACCCAACAGGTTTTGATTCTCAGCATGGGTAGAAAGCAAACATCACTGTTTTCTAGTGCTTAAAAAGGAGATAATATAGGATGTGGAGGAGGATTAACTGAGTGGATGTGTGGAAGTCCTCAGCATGGTACAGGGCTAAAAGCAAGTGTTCAATAAAAGGCAGCTGCATCTATTTTGTTTTAGTTGTTAAAATTAATAAAACAGAGACAGAGCAACCACTCACTGTCATGGAAAAAGCAGTAGGAATAAAGAGACAGAGTATATATAATCCTTGGCTCTACCAACTGGCATTTTATTGACTTCAGAATTAAGAGGAGTCATTAGATAGATTTCAGAATTACAGAATTTGAGATCTGAAAGGCACCTTATTCGTGCATTTGTTCAATGAACATCTATTGAGTACCTACTGTGTGTTTCAGCTGGAGCTGGAAAGATGACTTAGACCCTGCCCTGCATTCTGGGAGCTGCCACTCTAAGGAGAATGACTTACAAATGATGATACAGTGAAGAAGAAAAGCAGTGAGAGGGATATGCAAACTGTGTTAGGGAAGCTTTTGGTGATGGAGACTTAACTTATTGTCAATGAAGATGTGAAGTTCTGGTATTTAGAGAAAGCTACCTGAATTTGTAAGCAGAACTTTGTATAAGTGATGATGATCTGATTAGAATTTTTATCTACAGCTGGTTAGAGAGGTGGGTAACTCACCCAGTATCATAATAAGACAGATCAGACCTATGGGGGACAGGCAGAGACCAAAGGCCAATGGAAAGGCTTAGTGAGCTGAGGTCAGGAAAGGCCCTGTTCACTGAAGTCAGGTGCATGCATTGGGAGAATAAACCCACCTGCAATAGATGGCCTCTCTAAGGCAGAGTTGAAGCTCAGGACAAGATCATATCCAAAGAGTAGATATTATTTCAAGAAGCATTAAGAATTCTAATTTAGTACATAAGGCACAGGGACTGTGGACAGTAAAATAACTATTATGTTGTGGTTCTGGAGCACCAGTGTGTTCACAGTCAGACTCTAACCAGTGATTGAGAGAATGATATATGGAATCCATGACCTAGAAAGGTCTGAAAAAGTTAGGATGGATATCACAGCCCTAGATAAGAAAGCTGTGGTTTAGCTAAAGCCTTAGAGGGTCAGTTGGGTAGATGATTATAGGACCTGCAGGTTGTGGAGTGGGGAGCAATTTGAAGCCCTTTGCTAAGTACTGGGTCAAGACTGAGAGGATGTGGAATGAGTAAGAACTGCTCACACTCCTTAGCTGGCTCTGTGTAAGGTGATGTTCCTGGTGCATCTAACCCCAGCTCTGACGGGTAGTATGGATTGATCAACTGACTAATTGGTTGATTTATATCTCCCTTCCATTCTCAGTGAAACTAAAGGTGACAGTCAGGATGATTTATCCCCATAGGACACTCAGATCCTGGTGCTTATCCAGAATTGTTATTTGAGTTTAGAAGGCATCTCCAGCTAGTTGGATGGCCAGTGTAATATCGAGGGACAACTTGTGTAGGTGCCTTATGCATGATGGAGAAATTTGTGATGGGAAATTGGGAGCATTTGTCAAGTGCCTGGGCATGTAAAATCAATTACTTCTCGGAAGTGATGAAGGCGTCCCTCTTGAGAAATCACATGGTTAAGAATGTGTTTTTGGACCGGAGTCTTGGAGGCCTAGGTTAAGACTACCCAGGGACCAATAGGTCTTTCTCTGAGCTTGCAAACCGGCAGGTACCTCAACTGGTTTCTGCTTTCAATGAGCACGCTACCACTTGCCAGCCACAGTGTGTGTCCCAGCTGTGGTGGGACCAATGTGTGCTCCTATGATGGGCAGTCATCCTCCCGTACGTCAAGGACACAGAAGGTCAGAGTTTGGATAAGCTGCTCACAAGCTGTGGCCCTCACAGTATCACTCACGTACAAGCATATTTTTATGCACCAGAACTGCATGCTCACTCTTGGCATTACTCACGTTGAGCGCTGATGATCATCAGTATTAAGTCAAACTACTCTTTTAGTGAGCCCACATGTGGCAGCCACTAAGTCGGGTATTTTAGCTATATTATTTCCAATCTTTGTAACTATCCTATGATCTAGGCAGAATTATTTGCTGTATTTTGTAAATAAATAAACTGAGGCTGACAGAGGTTAAACAAATTACCCCTAGAACATAGAAGTGGAGAGGGGCTAAGGTTCTCTTCAGATCTTCGGTTTGATGCCCCCATGTCTATGTACTGTTGTCACAGGGCCTGACACAGGGAGCAACTTCTGTTGTGTACCAAGTTTCCCTTTAATGCATTTATGGACACCCTTCATTTTCTGGATATGTGACACAAAAAAGGAAATTAATTAATTAATCAAAGATTACACAAAAACCCAGTGTAGATAGAATATAACAACCCTCTGTATATTACATACATAATATATATGTGAGTGCCAGTTATATTTAGATATATATCTACACACTGTCAAAACTATAAAACTTAAATTGTTGAAGTCCTAATCACATTCTTTGGCTCCCTGAAAAGCAAAGCAAACGCAATTTTTCACCAGAATGGTCTCCACTGTGGATTTCCAGGGCTAGGAATACTGTCCTACCCCTTTTCTTAAACGCTGTTGGGCAGACTGTGGCACTGCCGGTGTGGAAACACAGCTATGGTCTCTTGGACAACTTTCTTAGAGACGAATTCCCAATATGGAGCCAACTCATATGTTAAAACCTGGTGTGTCTTTCACTTTTCAAAAATGCATTATCTTGTGCCTAGGAGAATATTTACTACTCTCTTTTTTTGAAAATGTTCTCTTTTTGATGAAAAATGTTCAAAGCCAGGACAAAGCGTTCTTACTTGAGATAATTCAGGAAAACAGCTCAGGGGAATGGGCATTGAGAAGAGGCTTGAAAAACTGCAGAGAAAGAAAAAAAGCACAGAGATGTAGTTTTAGTATCATTTTCTTGGCTTTTGGACATCTCTTTGTTGTGTGGTCAAGGCATCTTTATGGGTTCTTTACGAGAAGTAAGGGAAAAGTCTGAATAATGTCTCCTTGGGAGAAGCCAGGGCTGAGGGCGGGTGATATCTGTTATCCCTCATGGAACCAGGGTGGACAGAATTCTCCATTACATGCTGGCAGCAGCGAGGGAGTTAACGGTTTCTGGGGTCAGAGGTGAAAAGCTTCAATTTAAGGGAGAATTTTTTGCTGTAAGGTTTGCTACAAGGAATTTGTGATGCTTTTGATATGTATATTTCAAAGTATGTCCGACCCAGAAATGGAAGAGCCCCCACTGGGAGAATCTCTCTGCTCATAATCAGCCCAGCAGAGCTAGTAAATTGCATTGAATTCCTCTCCCATCCACTCTCCACCCCCCCTCACACTTACCTCCCATGTGCATCAAATACACTTATTTGGAGCATACAGAAAATAACGTGTTCCGAATAGATGGAGGGTCTGTTCTTCCAGTGGGACTTGGCTGGATAGATTTCTGTGCCCTTTTCATTATTCCGTGAAAGGTACCTCCTGCCCCTCTCTTCTTTCCATCCTGTTCAAAATAAGTGAGACTTGTTTTCCAGGTTTTCAGAAGAGATAAGACTATAGTCATATCAAAGCAGAGACACACACAGCACTTCCAGAGCCATGGAAGATAGGAATCTTTTTTTTTTTTTTTTTTTTCTAGGAGTCAAACAAACTTAAATGTGTATGGGACTGAAATTTTCTTTGTTCTTTTTGTGGCTGGGAGATGTCACAGGTTTCCATGTGGCTGGACCCCTTTTTCATACTGTGAATCCACAACCTCCATGCCTGCCCTTGAAGGGCTCCATGGAAAAGGGAATATGGCAGAAAATATTAGGATGGCAATAATTTTTCACATCAACGATGAGTTTCTTTATCTTATGGAATGATGTGAATTTGCTCACTCTGAAATACAGAGTAAAAGGGATGTTAGAAAGCCGGTGAATTTTTAATCATCTCCTAAATCCCTCTGAACAGGGAACAAGGTTACTTTTCATCCTCAAGAAGAGCAACTACAGTCTTTCCAGGCTGAAAATGTCATGGTCGAAATCATTCTTGGCCAGAAGTCCTTTGCAAAACTTCCAGGACAGAAATCAAATCAAATCAAAAAACCTTTTGAATAAATTGTAAAGTATACTTCAGAATGCAGACTGTGTTTCTGAGCATGGAAACAAACAAGATTCCACAGTTACTGCAATTTGTAGAATCATCATATTAAATGTTATTGTAGCAATTAACTGCTAAATCTAAAACACCTTACTCAGATTTTTGAAACAACCAGTGCAGAAAAGGAGACTATATATCACAAATCTGTCTCTGTCAGGCTTTAACAAGACATTCCTCAAATTGTTCTCAAATATATGTGGTTCAGAATAACACAAGAAACTTGGTTTTCTAGACGTGGCTCTAGAAATGCTAAAAAAAAAAAAGAAGAAGAAGAAGAAAAGAAATACCAATAGGGCGTGTCTTTGATCTAAGGACTCTATAATTAGAGGTTCTTGAACTGTAAGGATTTCCAGTCACTGTTGTCAAACACTGCATCAGGCAGAGTTTAATCAGAGAAAGGCTTTTGGGCATATCTTGGTTTATGAAAGCTGGAATTGGGCCAACAAACTGATCTAAAATGGCTACTTCTTCCTATGGTGTCTGGATCTCCAGCATCCCTGAAGTGGTTACCACACAGTGGGCTTCTCTTTTCTGTGGGATGTGGACAACTGCAGACGCATCCTTTGTCTGAGAAGCGTAGCCTGAGAAGGAGCCACTCACATAGGGAGGACATTTTGTGACAAGAAGTAAGTACTGTTTTTACTTATGTACCTATTTAGGGCCTGGTATCTCCCTGAGATAAGGAACAGAGGAGCTAATTGCTAATATCCTAGCATAGAGACCAGCTGAAGGCATAGCTAGTAGACATATTTTCTTCCTCTGCTGTCTGCTGGACACAGTGGTCTTTCGACAAGGACTTTTTCAGTGCCTAAGAGGTGCCAGGCACTAGGCATTGGGATGCAGGGAAAAACATGAGAGACACAGCTCTGGCCTTTTGGAGCTCATCTGTACTTGGGGGAAGACAGGCATTAAGCAAACAGTCTCCAAAGTATTTTATTTTATTCATGTTAAGTGTTGTGAAGGAGTACAGGACACAGTGGGTGTATCACTTGGGTATTAATCTACATGGGGCAGGAGGATCCCTTAGGAATTTATGTTTATACTGAGATCTGATACATGAGTCAAAGTTAGATAAAGAGGAGACTAAGGTTCAGCCCAGCAAACATAAAATTTATCTGTCACATGGCAAACAAGGAAACTCCTATTCTAAGGGCCCTCTTCCCCCCGCCCCCACCCCACCCCCCGCCATATTGCTTCTTTGGCTTTATTGTCTAGGAGGTTTCTTTTATTCCCTCCATTCTAGCCACCACACTGGTCACCTAGCGTGTGTGTGTGGGTGTGTGGGTGTGTGTAAGACTTTTTTTTTTTTTTTTTTAGAGCAGTTTAAGATTCCCAGTATAATTGAGGGGAAAGTAGAAAGATTTTCCCATATCTCTTTCATATGGGAGTCTTTTAAAATAAGATAGAACCTCATCTTTTCAGGGCTGCTGTACCTCAGTGTCCAATCATCTAGAAACAGAAGTTAGATTAAATAATCAGGATTATATGGGGTTCCAACAGTACAGTGATTCTAGAATTTTAATTCCATGATTATATGGCTTTCTTTTCTGGCCAGTTGGACTGAAAATAGGGCAGAAGCTGGCTTTACAAGGCTGGAAATGTTGTTTTCCTGAGCAGTAGCAGAAGATCCTCTTCAAGTGCCATGTTCTGGTCTTGCGCAGGCAGAATGCCCAGCAGGGCTCACTCCCCTGGAGCACTCGTGGCTGGCAAATGGAACCAAGGCAATTTGCTCCTAGATTAGGCCAGGGTGAGCGAGAGCAGGGAGTGCCTGCGTTTAGAACTGACTTACAAACTGCCGAAGAGGAAATACAGCTCAGCAGAAAACATGACTTGGGGTTAGACACAGAGCATGTATAGAGAAGAAACCACCTAAAACTTTGCTCTGGGCAAGGACACACATGCTCAGTGTGTGAGCCCATAATGTTTGAGGGGTGCCGAGTTTGATCCCCCATGGGCCTGTTGCCTTGGTTGCCTTCCTGCACCCTTGGTCCAGCTGGATGTCTTGCGTATGCTTACTTTTGGTCACCAGAGGATCTTGTGAAATTGGTCAGCACAGCTCAAATTTCATGCTTCCTTGACTTGAATGTATGATACCCTCGCACGTGAGGAGCACTTTCCTTTTTGTGAGAATGAATGATGTTATGCTGAAAGTTACACTATTGTCAGTTACACTTCTTGATATCCAAAAATCAGTATTTTTTTACTCTGTGTTAAATCTCAAGTACAATGAACTGAATAAAAGAAAGACAGGTCTTTGAGGAAGTTAGTCCTACATGAAAATTAAAAACAAAAAAGAGAACTTGAACAGAAAAATCAATGCATTGGTATATCGGAGGCTGACTATACCAGTGCCTAAGACATTTAGATAAAATGGAATTTACCTAGAGAGCAAACTCTGTAGAAGATATAATGCTTAGAGTAAATATAAACATTTTTAACTGACTCAGCTATAATGTTGAAAGTGAAAACTAGTATCAAATATCAAATATCATATCACTGGATTTCAGAAATTGCTGGGTGGGGTTGTAACCATCCCAACGGAAGAATCCATGGTACCCATAGTTTTCTAATTTTCTTAATTCAAAACTGTGGGAAGTAGTCTTCAGATTTCCAAACACATGTTCCTAATCACCACTCCCTGTGATAGAAAAAGAACAAGAGTTTTAAAGTCACCTTAGGATAGATCAAACTGATTAAAGACCTACCATGGGTTTTCAGAGCTCTGCCCATCTGGGAGCTGTTGTTTCCCCATGTGGGATCCTCTGGGGGCTGGGCCAGTACACCTATTCTTGATTCATTAGACAAATGAAAAAGAAATGCTAGCAACCTGCCTCTTGATTCTGTGTCTTTGTGGCCAGCCATGTGAAGACATACTGATGAGCCACATGGCGAACCCACAGCAGCTTCCCTAGTGTGAGCTATGCTCACTTGGTGAACTTGAGTCCATGAAGGCAAATATGGAAAGGGAGGCCTCCAAATTCACTGAGCTACTCTGGAGTTAAAAGGCAGGTGGGTATAATTAGGGCCTGTTTCAACAGCATAGGAACTGTGTATCACAGAAATGGGACACTCGTGAGAGACCCCCTTCAGGTGTATAGTGAGAGCACACACTCATTCACAGAATCTCTCCACCTCCTCTGCCTGGGACAGAGTTTAGCTGGGGCCACTTTAGGGATGTCATGAGAAGGACTGCTTAAAGCTCCCCATTTTACTCTCTCAGGGGGCTGCTCTACTTACCCACGCATAGCTCATTTGTTTGGAGGAGGAATGATGAGGAATCTGTCCTTTGATGTCAGGAGGAAGGAGATAAGAGAAAGGAAGACATAGACAAGGAGAGTGGACCAAGGCAGACAATAGGAATTCGGAGATTGCTACGATTGATGGAGCACCCTCTCTTTGCCAGGCATTGTGTGGGACTGTTGATTTCCATTAGGTGAAATCCTTACAAAGGCCCTATGAGGTCAATGCTAATATCTTGTTTTGTTGATGAGGAAATCAAGGCCCAGAGAGGTGAAAAAACTTGCTCACACAGGGATAAAAACTCATGGTGCTGATCACTGCAACACCCCTCAACCTTACCCCCCAACACCAGGATCTTGAAAACACTTGAGTGCAGCCTCATGCAGGTCATGGAGTGCAAGAGAGCAAAAGCAACAACTCTCAGAGCAAATTTGAGCTCATGTCTTGAAAGGGGATCTAAATATTTCTTTTGCCCTGGCAGCCTGTAAGCAAAAGTCTACTTTCCTGTGATAGCAAATGAGCTGTTCAGGGAGACCGAAAAGCCTGGGAGTTTAAGGATTTTGAGGAGACTGGGAGGAAAGGACGGTCCTAGGGGAAAGGTCTGAGACCACGGTGTTGTCATGTCATTGACCTCGAAGAGCATATTTAAACCGAATGATCAGTGTTCGAGATGGCAATATTTACAGAGAAAACATACAAGCAATGAGGAGGTTTGGCCTACTTTCATTTTAAAATACATTTTCCATTTTAAAATGATACCCTGCCTGCATCTAAACCCTGGCAGTCCCCAACCCAGAAATCTCACCCAAAACTGGTAAATTTTGTCTCCCAAACACAGGGTTGCAAGTCCTACTCTCCTGTCCTCAGCCAAAATTCCCTTCAGAACCTCACCCCCCATTTAGAGCTCATCATCACTGAATTCTCTCCCTTTTATAGATGAAGGAATCAGGTCACAGACACGATCCTTAATAATATACATAAAAAGGGAATACCATTCTTTTACTTCCAACCACACGACCCAGTTTGGGGGACTAATTTTGGAGGTAGTCTGCGTGAGAATAAGCAAAGTGGAGGCTCAGAGTGGTAAACTTGTCAGTGTGGCTCATGGTGTGTTTAGAGAGAGATTTTCTAGGGTCATCGCTCTGAAGGGATAAAGGGGTGAGCAAATTGGCTTTTCTGTGTCTGGCATGTCTTGGGCTTTAACCAGAAAGATTATACTTTTTAGAAACAATTAGATCTCTCCTTGTTCAACTAAACTTGGAAGCTCTCCTGGGAAAAGGGATCTTAGCCTTTAATGAGAAGAGATGTTAATTGGATACGTCAGCAGAGTTTTCATGTTTTTGCTATGGGCTTAGTTATAGTTACACTCGGGTCTATGCTTAGCATCCAAGTCAAACTCCTGGGAGGGGGGGGGCGGGTATTGCACTTCTCCCCGCCCCCAGAAGCCTGGGCCCCCGTAGGAGAAGGATGGACACGTTTCCAAATTCCTTTCCAATTCTGCTCCCTCCTTGGACTCCTGCCATGCACCCTTTTCCCCTCTTGGAGCACTCTTGCTCTGTCTTCTCGGCCCTTCCCTTTGCTAGTAGGATTTCTCAAGGCCCACACTTAGCTCTCATATCACTGTATACCCACTCCTGAGACAATCTACTTCCAAGGCTTATGGTCCACGGTTCCCAAGTGACCAATTCCAGCCCAGCTCACTCTTTCACGGGACAGTGTGGCTAAGAGCAGGGGCCCTGCAATCAAACTGCCTGAGTTCGAAACCCAGTTCGTCAACTTGCTGCCCGTGGAAATAGTACAAGAGACTTAGCCTCTCTGCGGCACTCTGTGTCCTCCTCGGTGACATGGCATCACTAATGGCTTTCCTTGTGGAATTATTCTGAGGACTATATGAGTTAAGTATATGTAAAGCACTGAGAACAGTACTGGGCACATCAGATGTGCTGGGAAATGTGCATGGGATCTACTACTAATACTGTTACAATTCGAAACATCTGTGTAGATGTCCCTCCTGTACCTTGAAACCAATATGAATTTAATGAAACTGTGTGTCGGGTAGTCATATACATTGTGTCATTCAGTCCCTTTGCAACAGCTCTGCAGTGTAGTTCCCTGGTTATCTACTGCTTCATAACGAACTATCCCAAACAGTGGCATCAAACAACAGTGTTGTTATGTGCACGAATTCTGAATTGGGAATTCCAACAGACACAGCATGAGTAGGTGCTTTTCACAATGCCCGAGGCCTCAGCTGGACATTGCTTTAACAGCTGGGAACCAAAATCCACGAAACATTTCTTCACCCACATGTCTGGCATCTGACCTAGGATGACATAAAAGCTGGGTTCAGCTGAGACTTGACTGGAGCACTTATACATAGCTCCTTATGTGATGTGTGCTCCTCAGAGCACAGCAGCTGGGTTCTGAGAGGTAGCATCCCAAAAGGGGGAGCAGCTATTCCAAGAGCACCAGACAGAAGCTGCAAGACTTTTTAAGACAGCCTCAGGGGGCGCCTGGGTGGCTCAGCTGGTTAAGCAACTGCCTTTGGCTCAGGTCATGATCCTGGAGTCCCTGGATCGAGTCCCGCAAGTCTGCTTCTCCCTCTGACCCTCCCCCCCTCATGTGCTCTCTCTCTCATTCTCTCTCTCTCAAATAAATAAATAAAATCTTTAAAAAAAAAAAAAAGCCTCAGGAATCACAAAGCACTGATCCCGCCAAACTCCACTGCCTGAAGCAGTCACAAGGCCACACAGATTCAAGAGTAGGGGACATAGACCCCAGCTTTTGTGAGGAAAGGTGTCATAGAATTTGCGATCCTTTAAAATTTGCCAAAGGCAGATCCCATCACTACTTTAATAAAAAAAATTCGCACTTAGAGAAATAAAGTAACTTGAAATATGACACATTTAGTAGGAGAGTCTAGATTTTAACCCAAGATTTTATGTCAAGTATGGATTTATTTTTACTTATCCTGCTAGGAACTTTATATAACTTGAATGTAAGAACTAATGTCTCTGGGAACATCTCAGCTGTTTTCTCTTTAAATATTGTTTAACTGTTGATTCTATTCTGTTTTTAAGAATTCATTAATTCTCTCTTTGACTAAATGGTTCTTTTTCATATGTATCGCTTATTTTTCACTTCTGCTTGTTTTTGTTTTATAATCTTGTTTTTTTTTTAAGATAAATTTCATTCTTGTATCTCTTTTAGGATTCTCAGCTAAACTGAGGAGCACATCGGCATCCTATCTAGAGAGCTCTTGTCAAAATGCATCCCTCCATTTCCCCCCTATTGCCTTCCCCTTCAAATAATAGATTTAGCCAATTAAAGATGGAACCCTGTCATGTTTACGTTAGAAATGCTTCTGAGGTAATACTGCCTGACTGCCCCTTTACCTCTCCCACCACATTCCTGCTATCTCTGTCCCCTAAGGCTCACTCTTCCCTCCAGGTTGGGGAATCACTACTCTAAAATATGGATCTAAAAGTACTGTGGAGAGGAACCAACCTGGCAATATAGAAGGCTTCTGAACCTCCCTCTTCCCGTGCATGCACTGAATATATAGCTACACAAGCAGCAATACCCTCTGAGAGAAATCCAGAAACTAGCTGAGTGACTCCTACATGATAAAATTACCACACCAAAATGAATAGGAAGGCTGAGACATGCTCCCACCATAAACCTCCCCCCGGCACAGCAGCATTCAGTTGGGAGGGAACTTCCAATTCCCAATTTCTTGAGGAGCACAGTGTTTGGATCACACATCAAGCACCCCAACTTTTAAGGCTCCCTCTGAGGAATGGGGACCCAAAGCAGCTAGCTCTGAAAGCCAACATGGCTTTTGTTCACAAGTATCACAAAACTACAGCAAAGGAGCAGTTTCCCTCCCTCAGTTTTATTAAGATATAATGACATATAACATTGTATTAATTCTAGATGCATGACATGATGATTTGATATATGTATATATTTTAAATGATTACCACAATAGGGGCGCCTGAGTGGCTCAGATGGTTAAGCGTCTGCCTTCGGCTCAGGTCATGATCCCAGGGTCCTGGGATCGAGCCCCGCATCGAGCTCCCTGCTTGGTGGGGAGCCTGCTTCTCCCTCTCCCTCTACTGTTGCCCCTGTTTGTGCTCTCTCGCTCTCTCTATTAAATAAATAAATAAAATCTTTAAAAAAAAATGATTACCACAATAATGTTAGTTAACATCCATCACCTCACATACATTTCAATTTTCTTTTCTTGTTTTAAGATTTACTCTCTTAGCAACTTTCAAATATATGATACAGTAACTTTAGTCACCATGCTGTACATTCCATCCCCAGAACTTATTTATCTTACCACTGGAAGTACATTTTGATCACTTTCACCCATTTTACCTACCTTCACCCATTCCTCCCACCCCCACCCTACCCCCAGCTCTAGTCATCACAAATCTGTTTTCTGTATCTATGAGCTTGTGTATTTTTAGATTCTACATATAAGTGAGATCACGCAGTATTAGTCTTTCTCTATCTGACTTATTTCACTTAGCATAATATTCTTAAGGTCCATCCATGTTATTGCAAATGGCCGGATATATATATATATATATATATATATGTAATTTTATATCAATTTATATCTGATATATAATATAATTATGTATGTTTATATAAATATTTATATGTAAAATTTCTGTATCCATTCATCTTCATCAGTGGACACGTAGGTTGTTCCCATGTCTTGACTGTTGTAAATAATGCTGCAGTGAATATGAAGGTACAGATATTTTTTTCAAGATAGTGATTTTATTTCCTTCAATAAAGTTTTTTTCCTTATTTCCCAGAAATAGAATTCCTGAATTATATGATAGTCTTTTTTTATTTAGAAATATATTTAATTTCTAAACATAGAGTTGTTTTTATTTATCTTTTTTGCTACTGATGTCTTTTTTATTGTTATGTTAATCACCATACATTACATCATTAGATTTTGATGTAGTGTTCCATGATTCATTGTTTGTGCATAACACCCAGTGTTCCACACAGAACATGCCCTCTTTAATACCCATCACCAGGCTAACCCATCGCCCCAACCCCCTCCCCTCTAGAACCCTCAGTTTGTTTTTCAGAGTCCATCGTCTCTCATGGTTCATCTCCCCCTCCGATTTACTCCCCTTCATTCTCCCCCTCCTGCTATCTTCTTCTTCTTTTTTTTTTCTTCACATATATTGCATTATTTGTTTCAGAGGTACAGATCTGTGATTCAACAGTCTTGCACAATTCACAGCACTCACCATAGCACATACACTCCCCAATGTCTATCACCCAGCCACCCCATCCCTCCCACCCCCCACCACTCCAGCAACCCTCAGTTTGTTTCCTGAGATTAAGAATTTCTCATATCAGTGAGGTCATATGATACATGTCTTTCTCTGACTGACTTATTTCACTCAGCATAACACCCTCCAGTTCCATCCACGTCGTTGCAAATGGCAAGATCTCATTCCTTTTGACGGCTGCATAATATTCCATTGTGTATATATACCACTTCTTTATCCATTCATCTGTCCATGGACATCTTGGCTCCTTCCACAGTTTGGCTATTGTGGACATTGCTGCTATAAACATTGGGGTGCACGTACCCCTTCGGATCCCTACATTTGTATCTTTGTGGTAAATACCCAGTAGTGCAATTGCTGGATCGTACAGTAGCTCTATTTTCAACTGTTTGAGGAACCTCCATACTGTTTTCCAGAGTGGTTGCACCAGCTTGCATTCCCACCAACAGTGTAGGAGGGCTCCCCTTTCTCCACATTGCTGCCAACATCTGTTATTTCCTGACTTGTTAATTTTAGCCATTCTGACTGGTGTGAGGTGGTATCTCATTGAGGTTTGGATTTGGATTTCCCTGATGCCGAGCGGTGTTGAGCACTTTTTCATGTGTCTGTTGCCCATTTGGATGTCTTCTTTGGAAAAATGTCTGTTCATGTCTTCTGCCCATTTCTTGATTGGATTATTTGTTCTTTGGGTGTTGAGTTTGATAAGTTCTTTATAGATTTTGGATACTAGCCCTTTATCTGATATGTCATTTGCAAAAATTTTCTCCCATTCTGTCGGTTGTCTTTTGGTTTTGTGGACTGTTTCTTTTGCTGTGCAAAAGCTTTTTATCTTGATGAAATCCCAATAGTTCATTTTTGCCCTTGCTTCCCTTGCCATTGGCGATGTTTCTAGGAAGAAGTTGCTGCGGCTGAGGTCGAAGAGGTTGCTGCCTGTGTTCTCCTTTAGGATTTTCATGGACTCCTGTCTCAAATTTAGGTCTTTCAACCATTTGGAATCTATTTTTGTGTGTGGTGTAAGGAAATGGTCCAGTTTCATTCTTCTGCATGTGGCTATCCAATTTTCCCAACACCATTTGTTGAAGAGACTGTCTTTTTTCCATTGGACGTCCTTTCCTACTTTGTCAAAGGTTAGTTGACCATAGAGTTGAGGTCCATTTCTGGGCTCTCTATTCTGTTCCATTGATCTATGTGTCTGTTTTTGTGCCAGTACCATACTGTCTTGATGATGACAGCTTTGTAATAGAGCTGGAAGTCTGGAATTGTGATGCTGCCATCTTTGCTTTTCTTTTTCAACATTCCTCTGCTATTCGGGGTCTCTTCTGGTTCCAAAGAAATTTTAGGATTATTCGTTCCATTTCTTTGAAATAAGTGGATGGTATTTGATGGGGATTGCATTGAATGTGTAGATTGCTGTAGGTAGCATTGACATCTTCACAATGTTGGTTCTTCCAATCCATGAGCATGGAACGTTTTTCCATTTCTTTGTGTCTTCCTCAATTTCTTTCATGAGTATTTTATAGTTTTCTGAGTACAGATCCTTTGCCTCTTTGGTTAGATTTATTCCTAGGTATCTTATGGTTTTGGGTACAATTGTAAATTGGATCGACTCCTTAATTTCTCTCCCTTCAGTCTTGTTGTTGGTGTATAGGAATGCCACTGATTTCTGAGCATTGATTTGATATCCTGCCACTTTACTGAATTCCTGTATGAGTTCTAGCAGTTTTGGGGGGGAGTCTTTTGGGTTTTCCACATACAGTATCATATCATCGGCAAAGAGTGAGAGTTTGACTTCCTCTTTGCCGATTTGGATGCCTATGATTTCTTTTTGTTGTGTGATTGCTGTGGCTAGGACTTCTAATACTATGTTGAATAGCAGTGGTGATAGTGGACATCCCTGCCGCGTTCCTGATCTTAGGGGAAAGCTCTCAGCTTTTCCCCATTGAGAATGATATTGGCTGTAGGTTTTTCATGGATGGCTTTTATGACAATGAGGTATGTACCCTCTATCCCTATACTCTGAAGAGTTTTGATCAAGAAAGGATGCTGTACTTTGTCAAATGCTTTTTCTGCATCTATTGAGAGGACCATATGGTTTTCGTTCTTTCTTTTGTTAATGTATTGTATCACATTGATTGATTTGCGGATGTTGAACCAACCTTGCAGCCCAGGGATAAATCTCACTTGGTCAAGGTGAATAATCCTTTTAATGTACTGTTGGATCCTATTGGCTAGTATTTTGGTGAGAATTTTTGCATCCCTGTTCATCAAGGATATTGGTCTGTAATTCTCCTTTTTGATGGGGTCTTTGTCTGGTTTGGGGATCAAGGTAATGGTGGCCTCATAAAATGAGTTTGGGAGTTTTCCTTCCATTTCTATTTTTTGGAACAGTTTCAGGAGAATAGGTATTAATTCTTCTTGAATTATTTGGTAGAATTCCCCTGGGAAGCCATCTGGCCTGGGCTTTTGTTTGTTGGGAGATTTTTGATGACTGCTTCAATTTCCTTAGTGGTTATAGGTCTGTTCAGGTTTTCTATTTCTTCCTGGTTCAATTGTGGTAGTTGATACATCTCTAGGAATGCACCCATTTCTTCCAGGTTATCTAATTTGCTGGCATAGAGTTGCTTATAATATGTTCTTATAATTGTTTGTATTTCTTTGGTGTTGGTTGTGATCTCTCCTCTTTCATTCATGATTTTGTTGATTTGGGTCATTTCTCTTTTCTTTTGGATAAGTCTGGCCAGGGGTTTATCAATCTTGTTAATTCTTTCAAAGAACCAGCCCTAGTTTTGTTGATCTGTTCTACTGTTCTTTTGGTTTCTAGTTCATTGATTTCTGCTCTGATCTTTATTATTTCTCTTCTCCTGCTGGGTTTAGGCTTTATTTGCTGTTCTTTCTCCAGCTCCTTTAGGTATAGGGTTAGGTTGTGTATTTGAGACCTTTCTTGTTTCTTGAGAAAGGCTTGTATTGCTATATACTTTCCTCTCAGGACTTCCTTTGCTGCATCCCAAAGATTTTGAACAGTTGTGTTTTCATTTTCATTGGTTTCCATGAATTTTTTTTAATTCTTCAATTTCCTGGTGACCCATTCATTCTTTAGTAGGATGCTCTTTAGCCTCCATGTATTTGAGTTCTTTCCGGCTTTCCTCTTGTGATTGAGTTCTAGTTTCAAAGCACTGTGGTCTGAAAACATGCAGGGAATGATCCCAGTCTTTTGGTACCAGTTGAGACCTGATTTGGGACCTAGGATGTGATCAATTCTGGAGAATGTTCCATGGGCACTAGAGAAGAATGTGTATTCTGTTGCTTTGGGATGGAATGTTCTGAATATGTCTGTGAAGTCCATTTGATCCAGTGTGTCATTTAAAGTCTTTATTTCCTTGTTGATCTTTTGCTTAGATGATCTGTCCATTTCACTCAGGGGGGTGTTAAAGTCCCCCACTATTATTGTATTGTTGTCGATGTGTTTCTTTGCTTTTGTTATTAATTGCCTTATATAATTGGCTGCTCCCATGTTCGGGGCATAGATATTTACAATTGTTAGATCTTCTTGTTGGATAGACCCTTTAAGTAGGATATAGTGTCCTTCCTCATCTCTTATTACAGTCTTTGTTTTAAAATCTAATTTGTCTGATATAAGGATTGCCACCCCAGCTTTCTTTTGGTGTCCATTAGCATGGTAAATGGTTTCCCACCCCCTCACTTTCAATATGGGGGTGTCTTTGGGTCTAAAATGAGTCTCTTGCAGACAGCATATCAATGGGTCTTGTTTTTTAATCCAATCTGATAGCCTGTGTCTCTTGATTGGGGCATTTAGCCCATTTACATTCAGGGTAACTATTGAAAGGTATGAATTTAGTGCCATTCTATTGCCTGTAAGGTGACTGTTACTGTATATTGTCTGTGTTCCTTTCTGATCTATGCTGCTTGTAGGCTCTCTCTTTGCTTAGAGGACACCTTTCAATATTTCTTGGAGGGCTGGTTTCGTGTTTGCAAATTCTTTTAGTTTTTGTTTGTCCTGGAAGCTTTTTAATCCCTCCTTCAATTTTCAATGCAAGCCTAGCTGGATATAATATTCTTGGCTGCATATTTTTCTTGTTTAGTGCTCTGAAGATATCGTGCCAGTCCTTTCTGGCCTGCCAGGTCTCTGTGGATAGGTCTGTTGCCAATCTAATATTTCTACCATTGTAGGTTACATATCTCTTCTCCCGAGCTGCTTTCAGGATTTTCTTTTGTCTCTGAGACTCGTGAGTTTTACTATTAGATGTCAGGGTTTTGACCTATTTTTATTGATTTTGAGAGGGGTTCTCTGTGCCTCCTGGATTTTGATGCCTGTTTCCTTCCTCACATTAGGGAAGTTCTCTGCTATTATTTGCTCCTCCTACCTTCTGCCCCTCTCTCTCTTTCTTCTTCTTCTGGGATCCCAATTATTCTAATGTTGTTTCGTCTTATCGTATCATTTATCTCTCGAATTCTGCCCTCGTGATCCTGTAGTTGTTTCTCCCTCTTTTTCTCAGCCTCTTTATTTTCCATCATTTGGTCTTCTATATCACTGATTCTCTCTTCTGCCTCATTTATCCTAGCAGTTAGTGCCCCCATTTTTGATTGCACCTCATCAATAGCCTTTTTGATTTCGACTTGGCTAGATTTTAGTTCTTTTATTTCTCCAGAAAGGGTTTCTCTAATAACTTCCATGCTTTTTTCAAGCCCAGCTAGTATCTTTAAAGTCATGATTCTGAACTCTAGGTCTGACATCGCACTAATGTCCGTATTGAGTAGGTCCCTGGCTGACGGTACTATCTCTTGTTCTTTTTGCTGAGGTGATATTTTTCGTCTTGTCATTTTGTCCATAGGAGAATAGATGAATGAGAGAACAAAATGCTAACAGGTTAACAATGTCCCCAGCAAATATACTCTATACAAATCAGAAATGTCCTGAAACCAGGGGAAAAGAAAGGGAAAGAAAGAAAAAAGGAAGAAAAAAAACAAAGAAAAAGATAAAAACAAAAACAGAACAATAAAAAAAACAGAGTATGATCAAATATGATCAGACTAGTGCATAGATTAGTGCCACACACTAGATTTTGGGCGTATTTTGGTCTGTTAGAAGAAAGTGCCTCCTAAAATTTTAAAGGAGGAAAGACTTATATATGTACAAAATAAGGGTGGATTCAATGAAGGGATGGAAGATAACTATAAAGATGAAAATTATAAAAGGTTTTATAAGAGGAATTGATAAGATAAGAAGTTGTTTGAAAAGAGAAAGAAGATTAAAAAAAAAAAGGGAGAGAATGTGATCAGGCAAGAGACTAGAACAAAGCCATACACTAGTGATTTAGGGTATATTTTGATCTGTTAGAAGAAACTGTACCTCAAAATTTTAAAGAGAGAACAACTTATACATATATATGCCAAAAATAAGGGTAACTACTATGAAGGGATAAGATATGACTCTAAAAATGAAAAAAAAAATGTTTTTTTAAAAAAAGGGATTGATAAGATGTTGATTGAAAAAGGGAAAAAGAAAAATTAAAAAAAAACAGTTAAAAAATTAACTTTGAAAAACTAATTAATCATGGTTAAAAAAAGCCATGAATTCTATGTGCAGTATTCCCCTAGCGCTGGAGTTCTCCCTTTCTCCTTGATCGGTAAACTTGGTCTTGGCTTGCTAGCTGTTCGTGCTGATCTTCTGGGGGAGAGGCCTGTTGCCCTGGTTCCCAGATGTCTTTGCTGGAGGCAGAATTGCCCCACCCTTGTCTGTCCGGGCTAAGCAAGCTGCTCGGGTTTGTTCTCAGGAGCTTTTGTTCTCTGCAATTTCTGATACAGCTTTGGAGGACTAGGGTGAAAATGGTGTCCTCCCAATCTCCACTCGGAGGCGCTGAGAACTCAGGGCCCCGTTCCTCTGTGCGCCCCCAGAGAAAAGTAGTCACTCCCGTCTCCCTGGTCTCTGGCCGCACTGCATGCTCACCCGGCCTGTGACCGAGTGTTTCTATCTCTGGCACTCGACGACCCCGTGTGGAGTCTCTAAACCCAGCAGATCCCTGCAGTGCGCTCCCACGCTGTTCCTCCCGGGGGAGGGAGGGGAGTCTCCCTGGATCTGCCGCTTGTTGGGTCCCTTCTGGAGGAGCAGTGGCCCGACTGGGCCACGGATCACAGTTTATGGCCACCCCGAGCTGAGAGCCCGCGCCTCGGCTCCGTCTCCGCAGCCGGCTTCCCCACTCCAATACCTGGGAGCTCTGCCGCACTCAGGCTCCCCCAGTCTTTCTGTGACCCCGAGGGTCCTGAGACCACACTGTCCCGCGAGGGTTCCATCCCCCGCTTAGCCACTGGAGCGACGTCCCTCAGCGGAGCCAGCTTCTAAAAGTTCCGATTTTGTGCTCCCCAGCTCTATCACTTGCCAGAAGCGGCCAACGGAGGCCCCCTCCCCCACCGTCTATCCTCCCAAATATCACCTCGGATTCACTTCTCCGCACGTCCTAACCTTCCAGTAAGTGGTCGCTTTTCTTTTCAGAGAGTTGTTGCTATTCTTTTCTTCAATCTCCTGTTGAGTTCGTAGGTGTTCCGAATCGTTTGATCCCTATTCAGCTGAATTCCTGAGACGAGACGAAATCTAGGTCTCCTACTCCTCTGCCATCTTGCTCCGCGGATAGTCTTATTTTTTAATTTCTTGATGAACATCCATACTGTTTCCCAGAGTGGCTGTACGAATTTACATTCCTGTCAACAATGCGTAAGAGTTCCCTTTTCTCCACATCTTTGACAACACTTATCATCTCTTATCTTATTGATAGCAAACATGTTAACAGGTATGAAGTAATAGCTCATTGTGGTTTGATTTGCATTTCTCTGATGATTAATGCATCTTTTCATGTACCTGTTGGCCACCCAAATGTCTTCTTTAGAAACAATGTCTATTCACTTGCCCTGCTCATTTTTTTAACGGGATTGTTTTTGGGGTTTTTTTTTTGTTTTTGAGTTGTATGCGTTCTTTGTATATTTTGGATATTAAACCCTTATCAGAGATATGATGTGCATCAAAGAAACAGATCTTAATGCGTGTGTAAGCACTCACTATGGTTAGCCCCATTGGGTTCAATGCAGAGGGAACAGGCAAAAATGCCCATCCCTCAGTCTTTCCTAGGAAGGGATTTGACGGTATATGTTACAAACTGCTTCCCTAGTGTCTGGCCTCTAATTAGCATGCATTTAGGTGTTCATTGTGGTTCTCCCAAGAGCACCAGAGAGCTGATGGGCATTTCCCCACCTTATCCCTCTGGCTCACTTCAACAGTAAAACCAAGTTTCCAGTATCTCTTTGGAAGAAGAATGTCACAGGTATCTTCCTGGAAGGAGAATGTTTGCACATCTAGTGCCCAAACCTTTATGTCTGTCACCGAAGGGATGGACCCCCAAATCACCTAGCTCTGATATCCAATAGGGCTTGCATTCATGGATCCCACAGGTCTATAGCAAACAAAGAAGCAATTTTTAAACAGGTATAGGAGCAACTCCCACAGCAATATACCTGGCCTCAGCAGAGAGGTAACAGAAAAAAAATCACCCATATGCCAGTTTCTCCCTGGAAGGAGTTTAACTGCATGTTTTTCCAGCAGCTGCCTGAGGGTCCAGCTTCTAACCACCATGTATCAAGGTGATTACTGTGATCCTCGTCTTTGGAACACAAATGACTCTTGGTATACCCTCAACCATTGGGAACCACTAAGAACAAAGACAGTGGAATGTACAATCACAAAGGTTTGAGGGGCAACCAGAAGCTCAGGCTAGGCAGATTGATGAGGCTCTACTCTTACATGAGACCAGCCTGTCAAGACTGGAGAGGTGACTATTTTACTTACCACATAGAAACCAACACACAGAGTCAAGGAAACAATGGATGGTATTTTGATAGGGATTGCACTGAATGTGTAGATCGCTCTAGGTAGCATTGACTTCTTCACAATATTTGTTCTTCCAATCCATGAGCATGGAATGTTTTTCCATTTCTTTGTGTCTTCCTCAATTTCTTTCAAAAAATCTTTCAAAAAAATTTGTTTCAAAAAGAACAGGATAAATCTCCAGAAAGAGATCTTAATGAAATGAAGATAAGTACTTTATCTCATAGTGAGATCAAATAACAGTCATAACAATGCTCAGCAAGGTCAGGAGAGCAATAAATGTATAAAGTAAGAATTTCAGCAAAGAGAAAATGTTAAAAAGTACTAAACAAAGATACCTAGGACTAAATCTAACCAAAGAGGCAAAGGATCTGTACTCAGAAAACTATAAAATACTCATGAAAGAAATTGAGGAAGACATAAAGAAATGGAAAAACGTTCCATGCTCATGGATTGGAAGAACAAATATTGTGAAGACGTCAATACTACCTAGAGCAATCTACACATTCAGTACAATCCCTATCAAAATACCATCCACGTGTTTCAAAGAAATGGAACAAATAATCCTAAAATTTGTATGGAACCAGAAAAGACCTCGAATAGCCAGAGGAATGTTGAAAAAGAAAAGCAAAGACGGCGGCATCACAATTCCAGACTTCAAGCTCTATTACAAAGCTGTAATCATCAAGACAGTATGGCACGGGCACAAAAACAGACACATAGATCAGTGGAACAGAATAGAGAGCCCACAAATGGACCCTCAACTCTATGGTCAACTAATCTTTGACAAAGCAGGAAAGAATGTCCAGTGGAAAAAAGACAGTCTGTTCAACAAATGGTATTGGGAAAATTGGACAACCACATGCAGAAGAATGAAACTGGACCATTTCCTTACACCACACACAAAAAGAGATAGAGTTTTCCAATGAAAAGCTGAAAGAGTTCAATAGCACTGGACCAGGCTTATGAGAAATGTTAAAGGGAACTCCTCAAGCTGAAATGAAAGGACTAATTAGTAACTGAAAACATATGAAAATACACAGCATGCTGGTAAAGGTAAATATATATGTTAGGCTACCAAACAAATCTTAATAAACTTGAGAAGACTAAAATCATACCAAGTAGCTTTTCTTATGACGGGGGTATAAAACTAGAAATAAATTACAGGAAGAAAACTGGAAAATACACAAATACACACTCTGGAACATCCAGTGGCTCAAGGAAGAAACCCAAACAGAAGTTTAAAAAAATCTTGGGAGAAATGAAAATGAAAAAACAACATACCAAAACTTAAGGGATGCAGCAAAAGCAGTTCCAAGAGGGAAGTTTATACTGATAAATGCCTACCTGCATTAGGAAAAAAGGAAGATCTTAAACAACATAACTTTACACCTCAAAGTACTAGAAAAAGAAGAACAAACTAGGCCCAGAGTTAGCAAAAGGAAGGAAATAAAGATCAGAGCAGATATAAATTAAATAGATACCAGAAAAACAGCAGAAAAGATCAATGAAACTAAAAGCTGATTTTTTTAAATTTTATTTATTTATTTTTTTAGAAAGAGAGAGGGAATGTGTGAGTGTATGCACGCAAGTGGTGGGGAGGGACAGAATCATAAGTAGGCTCCATGCCTAGGGAGAGACAGAATCTCAAGCAGGCTCTATGTTTAGCGCAGAGACCGACATGGAGCTCAATCTCCTGACCCTGAGGTCATGACCTGAACTGAAATCAAGAGTTGGACGCTTAACTAACCAAGCCACCCAGGACCCCCTAAAGGCTGATGTTTTGAAAAGATAAAATTGATGAATTTAGCTAGACTAACAGTTGTGACTTTTAAAATTAACATTTGCTAAGTAGAGCCGCTGGATATTGGATGGTAAACCTGGGTCAACAAAAGACCACAAGGGAATTGAAATAGAGAAGTTTGTTGCTCAGAGACTGTGGAAGAAGTACACAGCATGCCTTGAGGGGCCACATGGGGATGTCAAGACAGTTGCAGGCAGAGAAAGTGGCAGGATTTGGGACACATGTCTTTATGAGAGTCCGAGGGTGGGGTGCTTTGGGATTCTAAAGCCAAATAGGCCAATTCATATAAAAAAGAATGGGGTTTTGGCAAGCTTTATGGGGGAGCTTATCACAAGGATAATAACAAGGTAATAAATGCATATTTTAAGGGGCATGTGAAGGGAAAGGCTTGTGAGGTGGAGGAGATCTGTATCACAATGACCATTGGGTGAGTCATATCAGGAACTCACTTTATTTGTGACTCTGTGAACTATTATCTAGGGCAAAACAAATAGCCCCAGCCTCACTTTTTTAGGGGCTAATGTCAGTTTAAGACCCCTGCAGACTTGGCCAAACAAAATGGATGCCCATGCAGCAATACCATGGTGTATCTTATCTAACCATTTAACATTAACTTAGAAAAAGGAAGACTTCAATAAACAAAATCAGAAATGAAAGAGGAAACAGGAAAGCTGATAACTCAGAAGTACTAAAGATTATAAGAAACTACTATGAACAATTACATACTATAGGTAACAAATTACATAACCTATAAGAAATGAATAAATGCCTAGAAACGTACAACCTACCAAGACTAAATGATGAAGAAATAGAAAATCTGAACAATCTAATAATGAATAAGAGATTGAATTAGTAATCAAAAACTTCTCAACAAAGAGAAGCCCAGGACCAGATGTCTTCAATGGTGAATTATGCCCCAAATTTAAAGAATTAATACAAATTCTTCTTAAACTCATCCAAAAATTAGGAGAGGAAGGAGTACTTCCAAACTCATTTTACAAGGCCAGCATTATGTGATACAAAAGCCAGATAAAGACACTATATGAAAAGAAAATTAGAGGCCAATATCCTTGATGAACATAGAAGCAAAAATCCTCAACAAAATATTAGTAAACCAAACTCAACAATACATTAAAAGGATCATACACCATGATCAAATGGGATTTATCTCTGTGATGCAAAGATGGTACAATACATGCAAAATAATAAATATGATACATCACATTAACAAAATGAAGGATAAAAATCATATGATAATCTCAATAGGTGCATAAAAATTATTTGACAAAATTCAACATCTTTTTGATAAAAACTCTCAACTGTAGATGGACATACTTCAACACAATAAAGTCCATACATGACAAGCCTGCAGCTAACATTGTACTCTCTAGTGAAAAACCGAAAGATTTTCTTCTAAGATCAGGGGCAAGACAAAGATGTCACTCTCAGCAATTTTATTCAACATAGTATTAGAAGTCCTAGCCAGAGCAATCAGGCAAGAAAAAAAAGAATAGAAAGGCATCCAAATTGGAAAGTGAGAAGTAAAATTTGCAGATGACTTGATCTTATATGTAGAAAACCCTAAAGACTCCACAAAACAACAACAAAACAAAAAACCCTGTTAGAATTAATACACAAATTCAGTAAAGTTGCAGGATATAAAATCAATATGCAAAAATCAGTTGCATTTCTATACACTAACAATGGACTATCAAAAAGAGAAATTAAGAAAATAATCCCATTTACAATAGCTTCAAAAATAATAAAATACTTGGGAATAAATTTAACCAGGGAGATAAAAGATCTGGATGCTGAAAACTATAAAACATTGGTGAAAGAAATTAAAGAAGACAAAAATAAATGAAAAGATATCCCATGTTTATGTTTTAGATAGATTAATAGCATCAAAATGTCCATACTACCCAAAGCAATTTACAGATTTAATACAATTTCTATCAAAATTCCAATGGCATTTTTCACAGAAATAGAAAAAACAATTCCAAAATTTGTTTAGGACCACAAAATATCTCAAATAGCCAAAGCAATCTTGAGAAAGAACAAAGCTGGAGGCAACACATTTCTTGATCAAACTACATGATAAAGCTATAGTAATTAAAACAGTATAGTATTAGCATAAACACAGCACATAGATCAATGGAACAGAATGGAAAGCCCAGAAATAAACCCATGCGTATATGGTCAATTAATTTTAACAAAGGAACTAACTATATACAATGAGGAAAGGAAAGTGTCTTCAGTAAGTGGTGCTATGAAAACTGTATCCTGTTTTCTGCTACCCAGAAGTAGAGTATTCCTATGACCTTTTCATAAGCTAAATGGCCTAAGTCAAAGAAGCAATTACCATTAATTTATATGAAAAAAAATTCAAGTATTCCCAGACCCCAAAAATAACTTCTCTTAAGCTTTTTGATACCTTAGGACACATCTTGCTAATGGATGCACAAAATAAGTCAAGATAAAACACAGATGCTCATAGATAGACACAGATCAAAGCTATGGCGGCTTGATGCTGACATGCTGAGTGTAATTCTGGGGAAGGAGCTTGGCGGAGCCACTTTGCTGCTCAGGCTATGAGCTGCATCTACAAGGGCTTGCTGCAAAACAAACACTGAGCACTACTTTTGCTTTTCACCTTTTTTTCATAAAAGCAAAAAATCCTCTTTGGATTTTTTTTTTTTTTTTTTTGGTTAGTGAAAACAAGTACTAATGTAGATCTTTTGTAAAAGTGAAATGGCATAATGTGAACTTTTGAAAAACAGGGGACACCTGTATCTCCATGCTAAAGAATAAAACTAGACACCTATCCTACCCCATACACAATAATCAACTCAAGATGGATTAAAGACTTGAAAGTAAGACTAAAACCGTAAAACTCCTAGAGAAAACATAGGAGGTAAGCTCCTTAACATCAGCTTTTGGCAATAAGTTTTTGGATTTGACAGCAAAAGCAAAGGCAACAAAAGCAAAAATAAACAAGTGGGACTACATCAACTGAAAATATTTCTATACAGCAAAGGAAACTATAAACAAAATTAAAAAGTAATCCATGGAGAGGAAGAGAATATGTGCAAACAGTGTATCCAATAATGGGTTAATAGTCAAAGTATACAAAGTTTGGGGCACCTGGGTGGCTCAGTCATTAAGCATCTGCCTTCGGCTCAGGTCATGATCCCAGGGTCCTGGGATCGAGCCCCGCAGCGGGCTCCCTGCTCCGCGGGAAGCCTGCTTCTCCCTCTCCCACTCCCCCTGCTTGTGTTCCCTCTCTCACTGTGTCTCTCTCTGTCAAATAAATAAATAAAATCTTAAAAAACATATATATAAAGAGTTCATGCAACTCAATAGCAAAAGTAATAAATAAATAAAAATGAGCAAAGAACCTGAATAGACTTACTTCAGTGAAGACATACAAATAGCAAACAGGTACAGGAAGAGGTAATCAACATCACTAATCATCAGGGAAATGCAAATCAAAATCACAATATTACCTCACACCTGTTAGACTGTCTATTATCAAAAAAGACAAGGAAAACAAATGATCTGCCCCAAGGTCATTGCAGCTTAGGTAATATTACATGGATAGGGAGATTCGCCCAATTTACAGAAGCATAGAGATGATAAAATAGATGTTTTAAGCTACTATGTCTGGGGGTGGTTAGCCATGCAGTCATGAATAGCAATAACCTACATTGCTTTTCCTTCATTCCTTTATTTCTTTGTATTCATCAATTTCTCAGTCATAGAATCTTTTAGTCAAAACAAATTTAATTCAGTTGAAATCTTGTTTTATTTTCTATTTTTAATTTTATTTTGAAATTTACAGTGGAGGCTCTCTCCAGTTAGTACCAAAGCTATGTGTAAAAGAGTAATTTCCATGCATTCTGCTCCCTGGTCCCTTGAGCCCTGGTGGCAGTATGTGTTGCTGCTGTCATTGGTTACCATGAAACTGCTCAGAGCTAAGTGAATTACCTTCACTCCCTCTGTTGCATTTGTGAAAGCAACACGAGGTTTGAGGGTGGCCAATTTATGGTGACTGTCAGCTGTACACTCATTACTGACCAAAACATTCCCATAGATGGTCATAGGAAACATAAATGTTTAGAAAGCTTGGATTATGGCAGAGGGCAGTAACTACTGTAATAAGGAACATTATTTTGAACAAATGCAAACTAAAAATCCATAAGAGAATGAAAAAAAAAATTAGCCATACATTTGGGAAAACATAATCCTCGTAAAAATACATATCTAAACCGAATTTTCTTCCAAAGACTTGCCTTATCACTTTAATTTCACTGCATTTATAGTGTACATGTTACTTCTCCTAGTCATTAGTTTTCTATTTACTAATGCATTCAACCAATACTTACTAAGTTCCTTACCTGTGCCAAGCATGGATATGCTAGGTTGTAGAAATAAAAAAGTGAGTGAGAGAGTATTAGTTTAATAAGACAAGTAGACAAAAAATCAAAATTCAATTTAAGTACTAAACTAGGAGTAAAATAAAGGATACTTAGGCAGCCTGAGAGGATAAGGGAAATTCCCTGGGATGAAATGACTTAGACTGCAGCCAAGTCTTGAAAGATCAAAGGCTTTGCCTACCCATCTTGGTCTTTGGTCCACAGTCTCCTTGCCAGGGTTCATCAGGCAGGGCAAATATTTATTGAGCATGTTTGCAGGGCTCTGGCCTTGGTCCCTGGTGAGTCAGCACTACTCTCTCTCAATAAGGATGAGTCCTAACCCACAAAGAGGGATTCTACACCCAGTCAGAGTTCATCCAGTGGCTCAGGAAGCGTTGTACCGGTCAGACCTTGAGGACTGAGTATTCCTGACTTTAGTTTTATCTATTGACCAAGAAGAGAATTATTTAGTCAACTTTGTTTTATACACATCTCCAACCCTGCACCCCAACATCTCTCTTTTATTGAGCAAGTCAATAAACCTTTTCTTTCCCTCAACAAAACGTAGCTACTTATCGTAAGCCCTATTGGACCTTTTGCTTTTACTTTCAGTATTTCAGTCTTGAGATAAGACTGGTAGCATTGCATCTGGTTGCTTTTTATATTACTGGAACAATATTTTTTTTATCTCTCCCCTGTGTGGGTTCTGCCTTTTTTCACTCATCAGATTCTTAAAGAATGCTAATGATCTCACGGATTCTACACCAGCCCTATCCAAAAAAAAAATTGACCATGTAAGGTCATCAGCCGTGGTCACCATGATGAAGTAGGGAGGTGAGGATCCCCAATTTCACCACAGAAGTACTAGGCAGCCGCTTCTTTAAGTCCTATCTTGACTGCTAAACATACTGAAAATTTCTCTAGAGGCCAATTTCCCTGGATTATTCATTTTCTGGCAGGATAAGGCTCAAGATCATCTAGTCTGTAAGTCCCAAATTGGCAGCCTGCAGGGCAAATTTAATCAGCAGATAGATTTTGCTTGGTATTCATGATATTCATTAAACATTTTGAATAAGGAGGTTTACAAAACTTAGAGTTCACATAAAAATTTGAACTTCTAGCTTCTTTTTAAAAGTCAGAAGCTTTGACATAATTCATCCCATAACAAATTAGGAATAGTTATTGTGGAATAATAGCTACTTCCAAAATAGAGACCTGTGTTTTCCACCTCACCTTAGCCCACCCAGTGAACTGCACTTTGAGTCTTTGCATTTATTTTTCTATTCCTGAACTACTTAGTCCAACTCTTTCATTTGAAAGAAAACGAAACTAAGATCCAGAGAGACCTCAAGATTTTCCTGGGTTTAGAGCTCGTTGTATAACCCAGATCCAGAACTTGAACATGGGTCTCTTTGCCCCACTGTCTACTTCAAGGTGTTGTCTTTCTCTCTTATTTATGCCCAGAAGCAACTGCTCACCATTGACTGCTCAGGCTAGAGTCCTACCAAGGGCTGCAGAAAGGCCAAATGACATCAAATTCTAAGCCAAGAGTAATCATGGCTCACATTTTATGCTATGGATTTTGAAGAGGTTTGATTATTTTGACGTATTTTTTTTTTTCACCCAATACCTCTTTGCTTTTCTGTGGCACATTGGAGCAGGTGGATGTGAAAGTAAAAGCAAATGTTTTTCGGGTCCTTGTACATCTTTGTCCCATAAGGGGACATGTACTTGCTCTGCACAATGACTTCTAGCTAGCTTGATGTGGAAAAGCCCACTTGAGAGATTATGTCAATGTCACAGATGCAGTAGATTTTCATTTGGGGCCTGGTTAGCACACATTATTGTACACTTATAATTGTGAACTTCCTTCTGATAAAACATCCTGTCAGTTCTTAAGGAGTAGACGCTTTTCTAAGAGGTGAGATGGAGCTTTAACTACAGAGCCCTCCTTCACACCAGCCAGAAGCAGAGTAGAGTTCTGAGAGATAAGCTTTTCCTCTTATCTCAACATATTGGTGAGTTGTTACAAGCCTTACTTGTTCCCCGGGAAGCTAATAGAAAAATAATTCTATTTTTAATGAATGAGAGGCCCATCCCAACAAAAGCATGGAAACTACAGATTGGCTAGAGCCCGTTTTTTATAACCTTTTCCTTCCCCCAAGACTTGGCCAGGACCTCACAATGAGGTGCTTTGTGAGCCTCACGCCAAGGTTGATTTGGCACCTCCGTCACAGAGAGCATGTGCAGACTGTGACAGGCTCCCAGGGAAGCCACTTCCCACATGTACTCTTCTGGTTCCCTCATTGGTGTTCAGGAAGAGGAGGTTTGTGCCTCCCGGTGAGCTGGGTGCTATGACAGATTAGACTTTTATGCGAGAAAATAAATCCTGCACATGTGATGTACTGCTTTAGACTCAAAGACCTCTTGGAACCTGGGACTGTAAGGTAAGCAGCGCTCTGCCACAATTCTTGAACTTTGAAACTGTGAATGTAATTTGAGGACGTTCCTTGAAACTGTTTGTTGTTTAATGTGAAACTTTAACATGCTGCCTTTCCTGCTGCCTTTAAGAATAACAGCTCACTGTCAAACATGTACACACAGCTTTGGTTTAAAAAGACCAAAAAAAAAAGCCACTGCTTATAAAAAGAAAAAATTCTTCCCTAATGAAATCGTCACATCGATTTGTTGTACTTTTCAACTTGTGTGGAAGTGTCCAGGATGGGCTGGGTTTTCTCTCTGGTTTCAGAGTAATCAGTGTCCTTTAAAACGGGATCGAATTATCTTTGCCACTTGAAAATGGGTGTGTGTGCAGGATTAATTCTGTAGAGAGAAAAGCCCTGTGGAATTGTGACCAAATGTCAGTCCAGGTCTGTGGGTCTTTATCCCAAGTGTGGCTGGGTGCTTGCTACGGCACGGGAGGGGGTTAGAGGGGGTTAGGGCAACCCTCCTTGCCACAATTTTGTTAGCACTTCTCTGCAAGACCTGGGAAATCTGCTGTCGTCAGGTGTTGCTGTGTGTAGACCAGTTCCTTGTTATTGCGGCAAATTAAGTTGGCAAGCTGGAAGTTATTACAGTGTGCAGACTAAGAGCCAGTGGTTTGTCAGACAGAAAATGATGCAGAACAAGTTCAACAGTATATAACGCAGTTATGTGTCTAATGTTAATGAAACCCAATCTTTTTGGAGAAATTTACAGGAACTTTTAGTGTTTTTGTTCAAGTTTGATCAGACCCCAAGGCCTTGCTTTTAGGTCTGTAAATAATCTATATCTAAGAGGGCATCACTGTAAAATATTTCTCTGTTGTAGGGAGAAATGATGCTAAACCTTCTTTCTGTGTTCTGGAGACCATTCAGAAGACCTCCACTATATTCACACTGTTTCTTTTCTCTTAAATCTTTGTCCAGATGTTTCTCCTACTCTCCTACTTGCCTTTATCTCTTCCCTGGGGATGAAGATATTGTGGGCATCTTAAACTACCCCTGAGGTCCCTAAGCCCCTTCCTGTGCCCTCCTCAAGGACAGCACCAATGAGCATCCACACAAAGCATTCAGATTCTTGCTCATTATTCTTTCTCATTCTGGATAGTGGTTTACATTGATCTATCAGCCCCCAAGGCACAGTCCCGTGATACATATTGCCTCCTGATGCAACAGGCTGAGGTGAGGCCCAGAGGGGCTAGGGCACCCCACCTAAAGTCTGAAGGAGCAGTTGCGGGGGGGGCTGGCCTAGATGCCATCTCCCCTCCCCCAGGCTTTCTCCCTTCCAGGACTAAGCTGCCTCACCTGGCTCCAGGTATTTCCATGAGCCTACCCTTTGAACCACATTACTGATTAGCTGCACACAGTTTAGGCGAGGTACTCATTCACTCCAAGGATCAGAATGTTGAAGCTAACTTTGGTCTGGAGGGAAGAAAATTTCCCCACCAGGCATGCAATGTGGGGGTCTCTGGAACCAAGAGGGGCTATGTGAGGACTTTTCTCCTCCTCTTGTTGCTCTGTTTCTTACTAGTCTCGGCACACATTTTTTAAAACAGTTCAAGCAAAAAAGGTGAAGATTCCTAAGGAAATAAGGCTGGGGTTGTTTACTTTGTGCAGCCAGGACACCCAGGATGCTAGTCTCAGAAGGATAAGCAGTGGGCTTGGATTAGCATTCCAGTGTGCCATTGCCTCACAGAGTTATTTTTAACTTGACAACATTTCTACACATCTGCAATCCAAATACCCCGTATGTGAGAATAAATATTTAGGCAGTGTGTTAGCTTCATTAACCAGTCACTACATCACAGCCATTCTTCATAATTCTTTTTCTTCTTATAATAAAACTAAAAGAACAAAAAAGGAGGTGGGGGAAGAAAATGGCAGAAACAGAGGTAAAATATATTGCCTATGGCAGTTCAGGAAAAAATAACCTAATGAGAGACCAGAAAAAAATTTTTTTTTCAAGATTTCTCTCTTTCTTTTATCAAAGATGACGTTTCTCCATTGCAAGATTCACTCAGGTTCTTGTGTTTTTCATCTTTGACAGCCCTGGGTCTTTTCCTCATAGTTATGCTCAGACTCTGATAGGAATGCTTACAGGGCAGTTCCTGAAAGGTAGACAAAGGCACCAGAATTATAGGCACTAGGAATAAGAATTCTCTGTCACTCTAACAACCAAACCCTGATGAAATCACCACCATTCTAGAACTCACATATAAAGAATGTCTCATTTGTCTCTAGAGCTAATAGTTTCCTTTATTTTTGTTATTCTTACTTTTCATTTTTTACTGAATAAATGAAAGCCTGAAGGAATAGGAAATTAGCTGCGATGATTTCACATCCCATCTGAAGCAAGTTCCTTCAGTCCTTCTACAGGCTTTCACTGAGATTCCATGGGCATGCAAGTCTATTGAACAAATAGACTTGCTCTATCCAATAGTACACAAAAAGAGATGTCTTTTTTATTTTATTTTATTTTATTTTATTTTATTTTATTTTATTTTATTTTATTTTATTTTATTTTAAACAAACCCTAGGAAGGCTAAGGCAACAACTTAAAAGTTAATGATCCTGACTGGGTCCTTTTACAGAGAAGATGGAAAATAATTTAAATATTTTGTTTTATGTAATATGGTACATTATGCAAAATCATATAAAGTACAACCTATCACCTGTTTGCCTGGAAGCCACATTTAGAAGGCTTAAGAAGGGTTCGCTGGCAACTCACAGGAGCTTTTGTTGACTCCTATACACCTTCCCTCTCAAACAGCCGTTAAGTGTAGACCAGGAGGGAAGAGCAGGGCCAAGCAGCAATTGTGGCCCCTGGAGTCACACTGATTTTTAAAATAATAGTAATAACAGGCAGGTGGGTCAAGGGAAAATAGCATGGGAAAACTATGGGTGGGAGAAATTAAATGTATGTCATATTCTTGAATTCCTACTGTAGAGACATGGGAGGGTGGAGAAATTGAGCAATTTCCTTGAGAACAGGTCAGTATAAAGTACTTGGAACAGAGTGCTTGGATAGCCTCCTTGCTGAGTTTATCAACATTTATTTTCTTTCTTTCCTTCTTTTTTTTAAGATTTTATTTATTTATTTGAGAGAGAGAGAATGAGAGAGAGAGGGCATGAGAGGGGGGAGGGTCAGAGGGAGAAGCAGACTCCCTGCTCAGCAGGGAGCCCGATGTGAGACTAGATCCCGGGACTCCAGGATCATGACCTGAGCCGAAGGCAGTCGCTTAACCAACTGAGCCACCCAGGCGCCCTCAACATTTATTTTCAAGTAAGAGGTTATTCCCCATTGGTGTCTTCAGACAGCTTCAAAAGGAACTTATACATACTGCTAAACTTTCCCAAGCTGGCAAGATTCTAAAATGGGTTATTAAAGGAATGGTTTGCAGAGTATCCAAAGGAGATGCCAGTGGATCCCTAGAATCCAGGATAGATTCACTTAAAAGGAAATCATCGGGATAGTCGCGTTTTGTTTTTTTTTTTCTCTCTAATGTATTACTGGCTTGGTCGATGGTAGTATGTATTTAGCGAAAAGTAATTTGGTCAAAAGCAAATTGTTCAACTCAACAGATTAGTTAAAAATGAACATCTTCCATCATTATGCATTAAAGTATGAGTGATGAAGCATGGGACAGCTTTACAGCACTATAAGTATCTTTAAACACTCTTTTACAGTTTCCAGAATTCATCTTCAAACAATTGCTCTGTTTACACTGTGTTTAAACAATTAAGGAATTGCTTAGGGAACAAGAATCCAACAAAAGGAGCTAAATACTCGAAACGAATAGAGTGATTGAACAATTGACTACAGTTGTGATTTATGTATTATTTTAGACTTTTTAAGCAACACATGCTTATTATGGAAAATTATAATACAAACTAGAACACATTTTTAAAGATAATCCCACTTAATAGTATCAATCGATGATTCCACATTAGTGTATGATGGCCTTCCACATGCATTTCCTATGACTACATGTGATATTTTACCTACCATGTGGTATTTGGAACTTAGCATATTTTAAAAAAACAATCCACCATTTGTTGGGCATTTGCATTCTTCTAATTAATTGCTGAACAGTTATATCGTTTCAGTTAGTCTGCATTATAATAGCAATGCTTGATAGGAACAACTGGCTAGAAATGAATTAGAAATTTTAAAAATCAAACTGTTGAGAAAAACCATAATATTGACAAAATACATAAAGTACAAAATGGGTCACAACTCTATCCAATACTACACAGAAATGACCAACTTTGAAACCACACTGATTGGCATTATTCTTCTTTATCTAGATCATTGTTTTAAGAAAATTGTCTTCTTGACCAAATTGCTTTTTGTCAAATTGCTTTTAGCCAAATTAAATCTGGCCAAATTAGAAGGAAACAGTAGTTCAGGGAAATGCAACAGACAAAATGCTCATGAGCTTCAGGGGGGCATTGTGTAATTTCTTCATGATATAATTGGAGACAAGATTAAGAAATATGAGCTGAGTTAATGCAATTAAGCAGATTAATAACTGGTTGAACATACTTAGAGGGTGCTTCTTAGCAACTGGTGGGGGAGTGTCTGATGACTTATAAAAAAACTCTGTTCTTAGTCCTATCCTAATAAATACTTTTGTCAGTGTCTTGGATAAATGTATGTTAAACAGATTTCTGGATATAAAAGCCAAAAGGAATTAATACATTAGTGTGTTGACATCATCGAAATCCAAACAGATCTTAACAGGTTAGAATAATGATCTAAATTTACCTAGACTATTTAACATTGGTAAGTGTAAGATTATTTACTTTGACATAAATGTAGATGCTCAAGTAAACATTGGAAAAACCTGTACTTGTAAAATAAGGCTTTAGGATTTTGGCGGATGGTAAATTCCATATGGTGTAGACAAAGAAGGTGGTGTGATTTTTGGTGACATTGTTAGAAGCATAGGGGAGGTTGCAAATGTAAAATGCTATACCAAACCCTGTGCTACCTCTAGTACAAGCTTCTCATCATTGTCCCATCCCCGGTGTGACTTCCATTGCTTCTGAATACATGTGCCATCCTTGAACTACCCTCAAACCCTGAAGTCCAAATGATGGGCCAATCCAGATGATGACCTCAAGACTTTCCACTCCAAAAGATCTATTTATTTCAATGTTATTGAGGCACCTGTGGGTGAATATGGAGAGGAGGGTAGTACTTAACCTAGCAGGGCAGGAGAGATCTTTGGGATCTTCTACAAGATTGAGAATAATGATTAGATTTTGTAACAAAGTGTGGTTGGAGAGTTAGGGCTCCGCAGGGACAGAGTCATAAAAGAAAATACTCTTCATATCATGATAGTTAATGAGCATTGAGATTCTGGATGGAGTAGAACAAGCTGAGGAAGTCTAGAAGGACCGTGTGAGGTCCAGGAGATGATGTGTAAACAGACTAGCTAAACCCAGGCATAAGAGGTTTGATGAAGTATGAGTGCATTCTGAAATGATTTAAAGACTCAGGAGAAAATGGAAACCATCCATGAGCTGGTCTCTTCTGCCTGCCCCACTGCTGGGACTATGTTTATCTACTTGGGAGAGGTTTCTGCATTCCTTTTGATTTGTTTCTACAAGAGTTGCTTTCCTGAGCCTGTGCTCTTTTTCACCCATCTGCATCTGCTGATTATTGGCTTGAGCCTGTCTTTAGTTCTTGTCTGCAAGTAATTCTCAGCAGGCTGTGATTTCCATTACTCTTAATCCAGTATCACAGGAAGGAAGGCAATACCTAGTATGGTTTCAAGTATATGCTTAGGGTTAGACCCAGGCCCTGTCACTTGCCAGCTTTGGGAAATGCACTTAAGTTTTCTCAGTCTGTGTCCTCATGGGTAAAAATAAAATCATAATAGTATTAATAAGTTAGGGTTGTCATGAGAAATAAACTCATGCAAGTAAGCCACTTAGCATAGTGACTGGAACATTCAATTAAATTTTAAATTGCTATTGTTGCTGCTTTTAATTATCCTTGATACCAACCTTGTATACCCTTTGAGGATGACCAAATACTGATATAAAGTAGCACGGTGGCTTTTGGGGCTAGAAGCAATTACAAGGACTAGCCAACTCTCACTGTAATAAAAGGTAGGACCCAGATAGCTTCAACAAAATAAGGTATTCAGAAAGAAGATGAAGGACTAGCAATGACCATACCTTCCACTCGCCTCATCACTTACAGTCCCAGGAATGTTTTCTACAGTCTCCATCTGGAACATACCACCATGAGCATAAAACGAACCTCTTTTATATAAGAAGATCCAATCCGATTCATGGGAGGTTCTATTACTAACACGTTATAGACTGAAATTTTTTTTTCTGAAATTTTAAGAGAATAGTACACTAAGCCCTCCTTTACCTTGCAATCCAACTTGAACAATTATTAACCCATAGTCAATCTTGTTTTATCTGTATGCTCCCACGGTGCCCACCTCAGATATTTTTGTGATGTGAATCCAAGACATCATCATTTCATCTATAAATATTTTAGTTTGTGCAGACTTCGTTTTAGCATTGTACTGTTTTCCCCCTCAGGGGACATTTTTGATGGATATTTGAAATAATTAAGTCTAAAGTGTTTCAGTGCAACAATTATTCAGAATCCATTAAAAAGGATAATTTTGTAATGGATTATATGAAAAACTTTTTTACCAATGAAGAGTTATCAAGCTCTTTTCACATTTTTGCATCTCTGAAATCGGGATGAATTTTACAGTTGATGGCAAGTGATAGTTTAATTGAGTGATATTTTTCTTTCTTCATACAAAATCTCATGGTCTATCTCAGAGAATGATGTCTTAGAAATGAAGAAATGCAACGGTTGGGAAGATAAATGGGCACACACACACACACCCCTAAAACTACATGTTTAACTGCCTATTTATCCAGTTTCCTATACATATCTATATAAACAAGAAAATGAAAATAAATTTAGGGCGCCTGGGTGGCTCAGTCGGTTAAGTGGCTGCCTTCGGCCCGGGTCATGATCCCAGGGTCCTGGGATCGAGTCCCGCATCGGGCTCCTTGCTCAGCAGGGAGCCTGCTTCTCCCTCTCTCTCCCTCTGCTTGTGCTCTCTCTGTCAAATAAATAAAATCTTTAAAAAAAAAGAAAAAAGAAAATAAATTTAAATTAAGTTGATTCCATAAGTTCTGAGAGGGCAGGGTAAGTATTTCTGAACATGGTAAGGTACAACCTGGAAAGTCTGGAAAAGAGATAAAAACCACAGAAGAATTTTATCTCAACAGGTGTGGAAGCATACCTAATATGGAGTACAAAGCTTGAAATTCTCAAGATGAAGTTGTTTCTCCTTTAATATTTCCATAGTGAAAATCCTCCTTCCTTTATCATCACTGTTGTCCTCACTCATCACTTTAGCTTTCAGAAGTTTCTTAAGTGGAGGTCACAGAAATGGCATGGTGTGGTGAACATGACAAGAGAGACAGAGGGGGACGTGTGGTGGCCCCAAGGAGCTGAAAAGGCACGTGACTTAGTCAGATGTGAAACAGCCGGTGTATTTATGTGGCTGCTCTGTTTCTGTATTAGCTAGTTTGACAAGCAAATACATCTTCTGAACATTTTTAAAGCTGCATGGTAAACAAGTTTTTTTTTTTTTTTAAGTCTGATGTGATAAGGGATCATAAGATCTAGGATTAGCTGTGTGACTTTGGACAACTTATGGTTAATGAGGGTCCCCAGGGGGAAGGTCATAAGTCAACGTCACTCTCCTGATTCAGTGCAAGCCTTTGAGGTCACGTGTCGGTATATTTTGCCCTTGACCATGGGGACCTGGAGTAAACTAAGGCATAAAATAACCTGACTTGCACTTTGGATTCTCTGAACCTCAGATGAAAAAAATAGACCAAAAAATTTACTCTTTACATCAAACTATAACCTTCATGAGGGCAGGTACTTTTGACTCTTTTGTTCAGTGCTGTATTTCCAATAGTTAGAGCAGTGGCTGACACATAGTAGGTGCTCAATAGATGCTGAATGGATAGATGAATCTTAGTTCCCAAATTCTGGGACAATGGCTATAGGAGAGAGCATTTATTTTTAGCAATTGCAACTGGTCCAAGAATGTTCACTCAACACTGTGTAAACTGAATAGATAATGTTTCCCATATATATGATTTACCACTTTTCAAACATACAAAGGTTCTTTTGTGGTTCATACAAATTTTAAACCATATAACTAATATTATGTGAAATTCTTTGATAATATAAGCAAACATTACCTAGCACTTAGTTTAACAGATACTCTAGGCACTTTAGTCTTCACAACATCCTGTGAATCTCGTACTTTAATTATCTGTGTTCTGCATATGAGGTCACTGAAGTAGAGAAGTGAAGTGATGGAAATCCAAGCAACCTGGATACAGATGCCTTGCTCTTAACCACAATACTCTATTAATATTGCCAAGGATCTTCTTTCTAGCTCAGTACAGTAACTCCTATACTAACATGATATCTAAGATCCTGTCCAGCCCATAAATGGTGTGGTTCTACACAGTAAGTCCTGATCCACATATTAGTAACATTAAAACAGCAGCACCAAGTGCATTCCCAGGAGCACTGGCCATTTCTCCTAAGATTCATGGAGGAGATGTATAAATTTTCCTCCATTTAGAGATTAGGAAGGATTTCCTCCATTTAGAGATTAACAAACTGTGGCATGCCATTGTGAGAAATTCTGCTAAAAATCCTGGCGTCAAAGGAATGTTTAGACCTTACCACATGGCTTAGTCTCATTTTAGCAGAAGCTTCTCTTCCTTCGGGGGCAAGTCAGGTTATTTTATGCCTTGGTTTATTCCGGGTCCTCATGGTCAAGGGCAAAATATACCAACACATTTAGCTCAATGGCTCGCACTGAACCAGGAGAGTGAGTGACATTGACTTATGACCTTCCCCCTGGGGACCCTCATTAAGCATAAGTTATAAGACTCTAGAGAACCCTGGAGAGAGTCAAAGCTTGGAATTCATCTTATTTTTAGTCTAATGGTTCCCTCTTCTCTCATTTCAGAACAGTCCTTTCTCAATGGCTGCCTCTGAAAGCCAGCAAGCTTCTAGTTGGTTAAACATCACTTAGCCTCATTATTGAAAGAAAAATAGGAGAGCCAAAATAAAGTAGCACTTTCTTCTGTAACAGAAAAAAATATTCAAGGTAGTAATTACTCCATTGCCTAAAATGATTCTGTTAGGCATTGTCTTTCCATCAGGATTAACCAGTACAAAGAAACTGGCAAGAGAAGGGAGCTGGTAGAAAAAATATTTTCATTTAGCTGCTGGTTAAAAGATAATTGAATGTGCTTATTACTTACTTAGAGGTACAAAGTAACCATTAATTCTTGACCATACAAAGATTAAGTATCTGTGTATTGGTTTCCTTTTTTTTGTCCTTAACATGATTGCCTCCTGAATGTTTTGTAGTAGTAGATCAGAAGTTCTTGACTTTTTTTTTTTTTTTTTTTTTTGGATCATACACTCCTTGAAAAATGCCACAGGGTTGCTACTTTGAAGATTTTTCATAAATTGCATAAAATGTCCGGGGGTTCAGGTATTCTCTTGTTCTAAACCCCACCCAAAAGGAGTAGTAGGTAAAACACAATCAAACAGTGACTTTAAATAAGAAGCAGGAATTTGCCTCTGAGGAGCCTGGGTTGTGTTGTTGGATGATTCACTGATTGGTGCTTGACCTTGAAATGCTAGCCCAATAACAGGGACCCCTTGGGCCCTTCTTTATTCTCATCACTGGGACATCACAACATAGTTTATCAACAGTCTTTCGCACAGTCTCATGTTATCTTTTTGGTCAAGAGGAGTAAGCTGACTTAAAGCATGGTATCTGAGGTTCAAAGCGGGCAAAGGACTTGCTCCAAACAGCAGCAAGTATAAGGGAGAGCGCTGAAGCCAGGTCTGTCGGATTTCTTCGAGGTGAGAGACAGCATTGTAAATTTCAACAGTTGTAGCAAGCTGGGAATGCCTTAAAGGGAATTTTCACCCAATGCAAAATCAACACAGTTCCATAAGTCTCAGAAGGAAACCTCAACTGACATGTGCTATTTATATGGAACCCTTGGTGTTTTGTTCTTTCTCACCATGACACCAAAAACTCAACAATTGTAAAAACTCATTGAATGGATCTGCTACTAAATCCTTACTGAGTGTAGTGTTATGTGTGACAATGGGCCACAAAGAGGAAATAGATAGAATGCAAAAAGCCTCCATGGGTAGTTTTACTTGATGGAAAGGGCAGTGGAATGGTGGTATGGTGTTGAAAAATTAGTGCATCCTCAGCACTTGTCCTCTCAGGTCCTGAGGGTAAAGGACTTGTGATTTCTTGGGTCAAAGAAATTTCTGTGTTTTATCTCTGAAAGGACTGGGACAGCTACCACTGTCTGTACAACCCAGCTCCCATTCTTCCTGTTGAGGCAACATTGACACTTCCCTTCCTGTTATAAGCTGTCCAGCTGCCATCAGAGGAGCGAGGTGAGACTTATCATGGAGGAAGAACAGTTGCTGCAGCATCAGGCTTAGGCAAGTACAACAGAAGCTGATGATCTCGTTCAAGGGAGTTTGGCATCAGGGGCCTCTCATTTCCCTTTTGGTGAAATCTGCGAGAGCCCATCTGCCTTCCTCCTTCCTGCTCTCCTTCCTCCCTCTTACTTTCCTTCTCTCTCTCTCTGTCCCTCTCTCCCTGTTCAGAAATTACAGGCACGGAAATATTATTTGTAGATAGTTAAGGATCTGTTGGATTGCCTCTCTATACTGGGACTGGCTAGGTCTTCCTAAAGACCAGAATTTCACCACCTTGATAAACAAGTTTCATTTAAAGATTCAGGAGATAAGTACTCAAAAGGTTAAGAGATGGCCCAAGGCCACAGAGTCCACTTGGGGGCTAGAAGTGATTCCTAGTGATGCCTTCCTCAATTTCCCCAAATTGCCTCCCTAGATATTGCTATTGGGAGGAGTGGCTGAGCTGAAGGCTGATATGGGAGGGTGGAAATAAATGAAGACCACCCAAATGAGAACAAATGGAGGTAATTTATTTGGCATTTATGATAGCAGGAGAGTCAGCCACCATTACATGCACTTGACACAGATTCAAAGGCAGGCAGAGGAGTGGGAAAGCTTTACAGGGGGAAAAAGAGAAGTCTCAGGGTGTGACCCCATTGAAGGTTTTTGGCGTGCAGAAGCTGGAGGAGGGCTAGCTAGAAGTGGGGCTTCCTACATGATTGCTTAGAGGAGCATTTTTGGCTGATGAGTCCTGAGTTGGAAGCAGGGATTAAAAATAGGGACGCTGACAGTCATTGGCGAAGTCCTGAATGCTCTGGACCATTGCTGTGGAGGCTGTGGTTGGCTTCCTGGGCTGGTTGATGCAGAGGTGCTGTGTCAGACCTCTGTGGTCACATATGGCCTGGCCATCATCACCTTGTATATTCTGTCTCTCAGGAGGGATTGCTAAGAAATGCAGCCCTCCTCCGGGCTCCCAGAGGAAACATATCAGTGATATCTCTGAGTCTTCCTTCTTCTGTATCCTCTGGGTTCCCTCCATCACAATTCTTGCCCTGAGCAATCTCTCTGACATCCCCACCTTTCCTCCACCAAGGCCTTGTCCAGACACACCATGTCCTTTCTCAGGAACTGCCAAAACTCAGACCTAGCTAGACCTCTCTCTCCACTCGCCTGACCCTTAAGTCCATCCAGCAAACTGGCTACTCAGGCTAATGTCCCCTGACCAGCTGCCTTTTGTGACACAGGCCCAAAGCAAATGAAACAACACCTAACATAGCTCTATCCTAAACAGTCCAGGTCAAATCTGTAAAGCTTTCTGCCTGACTTTCTAAGTCCCTTCATGGTCTGGCCCACATGGCCAACCCCACTTTATTTCCCGCATCGCTTAAGACTATGGCCTCCCTCCCTGTCCGGCACCATGGACAGGAACCCATGCAAAGAAAGAGCCTGGAGAAGGCTCCCAGTGAGTTAGAGGAGTTTGGTCCTCAGTTAAGCCATGTGGTTTGTTTATGTTGCATGGACACAGACCGTACCCTCACACCAGTAGTCACCACAGAGAAATATGTCCTAAGATCAACCCCAATTCATCTTTCAGATTTTTAAAGTATTTTATGATTTAGAAGGCATTCATATTCATCCTTTCAAATGATTATCATAACAAAGCTAGGAGGAAGTCTAGTGCAATATTGCCCCCATTTATAGGTGAGAAAACTCATGTTTTCTTAAGTGATTTACCCCAAACTTACACAGATAGTAGGTGTGAAGAATAAATGAGTAAACAATATTTTCATAGTCTCTATTCCTAGAACCATGCTCTGGGTATCCAGCTGACCACTTGTATATATTTTTTTTCTGACTGCCACAGAACATTTGGGCAATATAGAAAAGGGTAAAAAATGAAAGAAAAAAAATCACCTATAATGGTACTCCCTTAAGGATAACCACTGTTAACATTTTGTATATTTCTTCACAGTTTTTTTCTACTGTTTTTAAATAATTGATCCCAAAGTCTATATAATTTGCATTGCTCTTTGTTATTTAAATATAACTAAGTATATTAAATATAACTAAGGCATTTTCCCATGTTTTTAAAATTCATAATAAAAAATTCATGACAAATATTTGATGCACAATATTTCCTCTTTTGCACATACAAAATGTAATAAACTATCTCCAAGCAATGAAACATTTACTTAGTTTATAGCATTTGTATTTTTTTATTTTTATTTTTTTTAAAGATTTTATTTATTTGACAGAGAGAGAGACAGTGAGAGAGGGAACACAAGCAGGGGGAGAGGGAGAGGGAGAAGCAGGCTTCCCACCTAGCAGGGAGCCCAATGCGGGGTTCGATCCCAGGACCCTGGGGTCATGACCTAAGCTGAAGGCAGATGGTTTTTTTGTTTTTATTTTTAAGATTTTATTTATTTTACAGAGAGAGGGAACACAAGCAGGGTGAGTGGGAGAGGGAGAAGCAGGCTTCCCGCTAAGAGAGCCCAATGTGGGGCTCGATCCCAGAACCCTGGGATCATGACCTGAGCCAAAGGCAGATGCTTCACGACTGAGCCCCCCAGGCTCCCCAGCATTTGTAATTTTTTTAAATGCTGCTTCAATTTTTTGTTCCTACAGTCTGGGATCCTTTACTAAGAATAGTTCTAAGATTTCTATCATTGAAAGCAATATTATTTGATATTAGAGTGTTATTTTCTAGAAAAGGTGCTTTAATTCAAACTACCATCAACAGTGGAAGGTAATAAACACCTCATCTCACTCTCACTGACCCTGAATTTGTTATGTTCTCAAAACCTTGCTAACTTTATGGAGAAAACAGTGTCTCATTTTAACTTGTAGTATTATTGTTTGGTGCTATTGAGACCAATTTTTTTCTCATACATTCATAAGCTTTTTATATTTCCTCTTTGGGAAAACTTTGTCTCCTTATCCATGATAGGATTGTGGCAGTTTTCAAATTAATGAATATGAGCTTATTTTTACCCATTTATGATCTCTTCTGAGGCAGCTTTGAGGGAAGTATAATAGAGCATGGCGTAGGTCCTATTTGCACAGATTTTGGTTTGTTGTTTCCAGGAAAGCAGCTAAAAGATCCAACCACATCTGGTACAGAGGGTGAGAGTTTTCTCAATAAAACTGGATTGGAAGCACCTCAAGAATAGTCATTCTATCCTCTTTTTTTTTTTTATATCCTCAATAGAGACTTGACCCAATCCCAGGACACACTGAGGTACATTAGCAAACACTTGGTTTATCAGCTTAGGTAAATGGGGAGACATGTAAAGGTCAAGCAAAGGCCCGTGATTTGCCAGAGGGCAAATCAGGATTCTCCTGTGCCCTTGACTAGTCTCACACACTAATTGGACTTCCAACCTCTCTGGGCAAGTCTGTTTAAGAATGGGGAGACATGGGGCGCCTGGGTGGCTCAGTTGGTTAAGCGACTGCCTTCGGCTCAGGTCATGATCCTGGAGTCCCGGGATCGAGTCCCGCATCGGGCTTCCTGCTCAGCAGGGAGTCTGCTTCTCCCTCTGACCCTCTTCCCTCTCATGCTTTCTATCTCTCATTCTCTCTCTCTCTCAAATAAATAAATAAAATCTTTAAAAAAAAAAAAAAAGAAGGGGGAGACATGTAAAGGTCAAGCAAAGGCCTGTGATTTGCCAGAGGGCAAATCGGGATTATCCTGTGCCCTTGACTAGTCTCACACACTGATTGGACTTCCAACCTCTCTGGGCAAGTCTGTTTAAGAAGAGTATTGCTTTCAAACAGTATTTTGATAACATCTCTGGTAGTCTTTCAATTACAAAATTTTCAAAATAAAGCAAAATTTAACTTCATTTCGTACATGCAATAGAGTATCTCCATATAATCAAGTTAAGAAGCATGATAACTTCAAACTGATTGGGAATCTCTGGTAAACAGTTTTGGGGCCTGGGCAAGAAATAAATTAATGATGATATATTTGTGAGCCTGTGTGTTTATTAGAATATAATGAGATTTGTTTTTCTTTCTGGGAGGTTATATTATTCTTCTCTCCTCCTCCTCCGCCCTTCCCTACACACACACATATACTCCCTAGTAGAGTCCCTACTACGCCCAAATTTTCAGGACTAACAAAATTCAGTATATGTCAGAGCTTGTCTTACCTTCTTACTTCCTCTTCCCTTGACTGCCTTTACGAACCGTGCTTTTCAGATCAGTCACTTGGGAAGGTAGACTTTATCAGTATTTGTTTCCAAAGGAGAACCAGAAGTTGAGAGGCAAATCCTCTGTATCTCTTTTCTTATAACCCCAACACTGTGATTTGGTATCTGATTTAGGTGACTCCAAATCCCTAGGCTCAGACCCCATTACACTTACTGACATTTGAACTTGCTTTCTGGGTTCAAGAGCAATTGATTCTGTTTTTATTAGAGACGCGATGAGCTCTGGCTCTTTGACTAGTCTTCCTTGCAGAAATCTAAGAAGTAAGGTTACCAGATAAAATACAAGGCACCCAGTCAAATTTTAATTTCAGGTAAACATCAAATAAATTTTTAGTATAAGTATGTCCCAAATATGGCATGGAACATGCTTATAAAAAGTTACTTGTTGTTGATCTGGAATTCAGTTTTAACTAGGTATATTTTTATTTGCTAAATTTGGCTACCTTACCGAGGAAGCAATACCATCTAGGAACTAACAGCACAAATCAAATAGTTATTTAGTGTCCTACCTCCCTGACACAGCAGTGAGAACCACCCGCAAGAGTTACCATCAAAGAAGACAACTGCACATAGCAAGGGCCTAGGCTTGGTCAGGGCCAGCAAGTGAAGGCAGAAAGCAGACAGCCAGGCCAAACCACAGGACTCAGGATCGCTCCCACTGACATGGGATTATTCTAATTAGAGAGATTTTAACAATTAGAGAAATTTTAACTGTCAGAAATATCTTTTCAGACAGTGAAAAACTATAAGAACTAGCACAGATAATAGTGCTATTTCAGAAAACGAAATCTTGCTTAATGTTATTGACATAAAGAAACGTATCAATTTAGCGAAGAAAAAAATGTACAAATATGAATCAGTTACAAGAAAAATCCTGGTTCTACCTGGGCTGGAGCCTTCACTGGGCATACACCGCCACTCACCCTGCCCCGCCTGCATACCTAGCCTCTACTCTCCTCCCTCAAAGGTCCTCAGAGGACCTCTCAACTTTTCAAAAGCTCTGTTCAAACAGAGCATTGGCATCTCTGGAATTTAATGAAGATGGTTATCCAAGAACAGAATGTGAAATCATATCAGGTATGATTTAAGCCTGTGAGTAATCAAGATTTAAATATTTTGTTTGGGCAATAGACATAGTTTCCCAGCTCATAGTATATGCAAAGTTTGAATTTTATCAGCAGTGGTGTAGTTGGAGTGGGGTCAGGGGGTCAGGGGGACACTAAGTCTGGATTAGTTAGCCCAGAATGTCATTTTGCTAGAGAAACAACAGCTGCATCTGATGCCTGAAAGATAAATCTTAAAAATTGATTTTCCCTCAAACTTTGGGCCTACTGATTTCTTGTGGCATGCCCAAGTAAAATAAAACTTTTGATCTGCCCTCCAATTGCATCTCAATGTGGATATTTTTGCCTTTGCATCTCTGGTGTCTTCAGCTGGTGAAAAATCACCGGTGTGAAGAAGAAAAAGTATATTGAGAAAAAGACACTTCAGACTAAGAGGCAGAAACTGTCCCTAAATTAACAAGAGACTTAACTTTTAACAATTTGGGTTTCTTATGTGCCAGAAGGGGAAAGTACGATCTACTCTGTTTTCCACAGCACTTATGAATTGTAGACCTAAGAGTACTCTGCAAAGTTAAAAGCACTATAGAAACATAATAATCCTATTTGTACACTTTTGTTCATAGCAACATGACTCACAATACCAAAAGGTGGAAACAATTCAAATGTCCATCAACTGATGAATGGATACACAAAATGTGGTAGACATGCAACTAAAGCATAATGTGGCCTTAAAAAGGCAGGATCCTGACACATGCTACAACATAGATGAGACTTGAAGACATTATGTTAAGCAGAATAAGCTACTTAAAAAAAGGACAAACAATGTATGATTCCACTTATGATAAGGGGCCTAGAGTAGTCAAATTCATAGAGACATAAAGCAGAGCAGTGGTTTCCCAGGACTGGGGGAGGGGGTAATGAGAAGTTACTGCTGAGAGGGGCAGAGTTTGGGTTTGGGAAGATGAAAAAGTTCTGTGGATGGATGGTGGTGATGGTTCCACAACAATGTGAATGTGTAACTGGTCAAAATGGTAAATTTTATGTTTTGTATATCTTACCACTTAAAAAATAGATACCATATATATATATATATATATATATATATATATTTTTTTTTTTTTTTTTACAGAAAAAAGTACAGTAAGTAGAAGTGATAGATTTGGGGAACCTGGGTGGCTCAGTTGGTTAAGTGTCTGACTTCGGCTGAGGTCATGATCTCAGGGATCTGGAATCAAGCCCCACACCAGGCTCCCTGCTCAGTGGGAAATGTGCTTCTCCCTCTCCCATTTCTTGCGCGCTTTCTCTCTCAAATAAATAAATAAAATCTTAAAAAAAAAAGGAAGTGATTTACTGGCTTAAGTAGTATAGGTAGGTTGGAGGAAACCTTCACATTATATTGGGCTAATGTAAAATGGTGGGCTCAGCTACTTACATCAAAATATTATGGTATGTTTGCATATGTAAAGTGAAGAGGCAAGGTGACCTTTAGACAGGTCTAAAACTTTCAAAGCAAATTAAGGATTCTAAAGGAAGTTTACATGCCTATGTTGTAAGAATAAGTTAAATAATTGCTTAATTTTCCCCAGAATATCCCCCAAGCAAGTCAGGGAAATATTTAGAATATCTGCATATTGTCTACATGTTGAACTTTAAATCTGCATTTTCAGAGCCTCTGCTATATGTTTTTTTTTTTTAAGATTTATTTATTTATTTATTTGAGAGAGAGAATGAGATAGAGAGAGAGAGCATGAGAGGGGGGAGGGTCAGAGGGAGAAGCAGACTCCCTGCCGAGCAGGGAGCCTGATGCAGGACTTGATCCCGGGACTCCAGGATCGTGACCTGAGCCGAAGGCAGTCGCTTAACCAACTGAACCACCCAGGCGCCCATATATGTTTTGATACCTCCCTGTGCTTCCAGTATTTTAACATGTATTTTAGTATTTACCTGTGTCCTTTTCCTGATAATACTGTGAGGTGTGTGTTGATTTCTTCAGCATCAAATACATAGTACCTGGCATAGGGCTGGGCACTTAGTAGGTGCTCAATAAATATTTGTGGAATGAATGAACAGATGTGCAGGAGTGATGGAATCATAAGTTAAGCATGTTTTCGAGCTAAATAGACTTTATAATTTCTATCACCCCAGGGCGTGAACATGTCCTAACATGTTTACACCAAAGACCCTCACTGGAGAGGTACAGGGTTCAGAGTGCTCTAGGGAAAATTCTTAGGACCGTGGGATCAGTACAGGGTTGGTCTAGGCACACTTGCCCTTCTCGGGTAACCCGCAGGGGTCTCTGGTCTGAAAGAACTGGGATTTAAAGTCCTGGCCATTGTCTTCTCATTGGAATCCCCTTGAGAGTATGGGTTTCCACAGGCATCTAAATTATCCTGAGGATAATTAAAAGTTCTTTTAATATACATATATAAAGATCGCAAGCTCTTTATATATCATATGTTTTACATTGATGTTCCTTTTTTTCTTCCATTTCCCCCTTTTTTCTCTCATTCCTTCATTTCCTCCCTTCCTTCTTCCTGTCTTACTCCTTTCCTTCCTTCCTTCCTTCCTTCCTTCCTTCCTTCCTTCCTTCCTTCCTTCTTTCCTTCCTTCCTTCCAAATACTTATTGAGCAGCTGCTATTTCCAGAAACTATTTCTAGTATGAAATATAGAGCAGGGGAAAAACAGACAATATAAAATCAGAATTTACTTTCTGGTAAGGCAAGAGGGGAGACAGGCAATAAATAAATACTTAGAATACTTAGTGATAATTGCTATGGAGAAAAATAAAGCAGGAAAGTGGGAGTAAGATGCTGAGAATGTAAATAGAGTGGTGGGAGAAGAGCAAGGCAAAGCAAGAGTGTGGCTGGCATGGACCAAGAGTGAACAGCATCATTAACTTGCTTGAATTCTTCCACGCTAAGAACCTCTGCTTCACGTGTTTCCTATTTTCAAGTGTGTTACTGCAAGTGTCCCATGGGGTCCACACCAGCATTTCCCTGATGACTTCAAACCTGTGCTACCACTCAGCAATCTGGGAACAAACTCAGGAACCTCCTTCTGGCTGATGCTATGCTTGTGTTCAAATGGAAATTTATAAGCAATTTACATTTACTTATTCATTAAAGTCTACTGACTGCCCATCACTCTATAGAATTCTGAGGAATCAAAGATGAAAAAGCTCACAGTTCATGCTGCTCAAAGGGTTGGTGCACACACACATACTCACATGCACGCACGCATGCACGCATGCATGCACATGCTCAAGGATTACTCCCACCTAGGGAAATTAGGGTTGGAGTGGGCTGGGAGAGGAGAGAATAAGGATGTCTTCATTTGAGAGCAAAACAGTGATTTGCAAAGTCTCCATTTATTACAGATTCGCAGGTCATTAATTGTTGACTGTAATATATTAGCCTCCTTGACTGATGTATTAAAATTGGTATAGAAAAATGCCATCAATTCTTGCCAATAAATACATTTCTTCTCTGAAGGAACCATCCACTGTTGTAGGTCTGATGTCAGTTGCATAATACTTTTATGCCAGAATTTTAGCTCATGCAATTCAAAAGGAAAGTTTATTATTGTTATTTATTTACTATAGAATAACTTTTAAATTCGAGTTAACCTCTCGCTAATGATTGCATCTGAATTTAGAAAGACATTAGGGATTAGGTCTGCTTGCCCCTTTAAAGTCAATTATAAGAAAGAAGTATTTCTATTATTAGTTTGTATTTCCAAAGCAGTCAGAATTATAAAATGCCATGCAGTTATTTTGTGTATGCTTATTCTCAGCATTGCTCCAGGGGGCTAGAGACAGAGCAACCAGTCCCTTTTACAAAGAGAAATGAGTCCTGCTCTAGTGAGGAGTGGCTTGTCAAGGGCCATAGGATGAGTATCGGCGGTAGGTAGGAAAAGAAACCCCAAAGTCTGACTCTGAAGAATATTCTTTGGATCAAAGCCTCCTTCCCTTCAGTCAACTGCAGAAGACTTAGTATGCAAAATCCAGGCAGAAGTATTTCCAGAACTTTCACTTTGACTTACCAAGGTAGAATCATGAATTAACCTAACAGTTTTTGCACCACAGGCAGAATACTTCACAGAAATTTACCTGTTTTTATTTTCAGTAAATTATATTTTAACTTTCTACCTTACTCTATTGCATTTTTTTGAGATATAATTCACATACCATAAAATTCACCCTTTTAAAGTGTACAATTCTGTGATTTTAGAATATTTCCGACATTGTTAAATCATCACTGCTAGTTCCAGAACATTTTCATCACCCCAAAAAGAAACCCCATTCCCATTAGCAAACATCCTCCATTCTCCCCTTCCCTAGCCCCTGGAACCACTCAGCTCTGCTCTGTGTCTGTGGATTTGCCTATTCTGGCATTTCGTAGAAATGGAATCATACAATATGTAGGCTTGTGTGTCTGGCTTAACAAAGCCTAATGTCTTCAAGGTTCATCCATGCGGTAGTACTTATCAGTATTTCATTCCTTTTTAAGCATTGGATACTAGTTCCATGGTATAAAGATATCACATTTTCTTTATCAGTTCATCACATTGTATAAATATATCACATTTTCTTTATCAGTTTATCAGGTAATGAACATTTGGATAATTTCCACTTTTTGACAATGATGAACATTCATGTACACATTTTTGCATGGACGTATGTTTTCATTTCTCTTGTTTGTACACTTAAGAATGAAATTATTGGGTCATAAGATAACTCTGCCAAACTATTTTTCCAAAGTGGCTGTACCATTTTACTAACCCACCAGCAATGTATGTGGTTCCAATTTCTCCACATCCTGGCCAACACTTGTTACTGTTCCTCTTTTTTACTGTAGTCATCTTAGTGAATGGGGAGTGGTATCTTATAGGGAAAAGTTTTGATTTGCATTTCCCTAATGACTAATGAGGTTGAGCATCTTTTCATGTGCATGTTGGGCAGTTGTATATCTTCTTTAGAGAAATGTCTATTCAAACACTTTGCCTATTTTTTTAAAGATTTTATGTATTTTCTTGAGAGAGAGAGAGAGAGAGAGAGAGAGAGGGAGAGCACAAGCAAGGGGAGCGGCAGGCAGAGGGAGAAGCAGGCTCCCCGCTGAGCAAGGAGCTCGATGCGGGACTCAATCCCAGGACCCTGAGTTCATGACCTGAGCCGAAGGCAGATGCTTAATCGACTGAGCCATCCAGGAGCCCCTATTTTTGCCCATTTTAAAATTGGGTTATCTACCCTTTTATTGATGAGTTTTAAAGGTTCTTTGCATATTCTGAATGCTAATCCCTTATCAGATATGTGATTTGCAAATATTTCCTCCAATTTTGTGATTTATCTTTTCATTTTCTTGATAGTGCCCTTTGCAACACAAAAGTTTTTAATTTAGATGAAGTCCAATTTATCTCTTTTTTGTTTTGCTGCCTGTGCTTCTGGTCTTATATCTAAGGATCCATTTCCTAATCTGAGGATACAATTTCCCCCCTTGTTTTTCCCCAAGAGTTTTTTAGTTTTAGTTCCTACATCTAGGTGTTTGACCCATTTTGAGTTAATTTTCGCATATGGTATAAGGTACGTTCCAACTTCATTCTTTTGCTTGTGGTTATCCAGTTGTCCCAGCACCATTTATTGAAAAGACTATTCTTTCTCCACTGAATAGTCTTGGTACCTCAACTGAAAATCAGTTGATCATGGATGTAGGGTTCATTTTTGGACTTAATTCAATTCTTTTGATCTATATGTCAATCATTATGCCAGTAACACATTGTTTTGATTACTGTAGGTTTGTTATGTTTTAAAGTTAGTAAGTTTGAGTCCTGTAAGTTTGCTCTTCTTCCTCAAGACCATCCTGGCTTCTTCCTCAAGACTTGCATTTCCCTGTGAATTTTAAAATCTACAATTTCTGTAGAATAGGTAACTTGGATTTTGTTAGGAGTCTGGATTAATTTGAGGAGTATTGCCATCATATCGATATTAAGTCTTCCAGTCCATGCATAAGAGATGTCATTGACTTCTTCAACTTCAGTGATGTTTTCTGTTTGCAGTATACATGTCAGACACAGCTTTTGTTGAATTTATTCCTAAGTATTTTATTCTTTATGATGGTATAAGTTGGTACTATCATTAAAAAATAGCTACTATTTCTTTGGGGTAAATACCCAGTAGTACAATTGCTGGGTCATAAGGTAGCTCTATTTTTAATTTTCTGAGGCACCTCTACACTGTTTTCCAAAGTGGCAGTACCAACTTGCATTCCCACCAACAGTGTAAGAGGGTTTCCCTTTCTCCACAACCTCTCCAACATTTGTTGTTTCTTGCCTTGTCAATTTTTGCCATTCTAAGTGGTGTAAGGGGGTATCTCAGTGTGGTTTTGATTTGAATTTTCCTGATGGCTAATGACGATGAACTTTTTTTCATGTGTCTGTTAGCCATTTGTATGTCTTCTTTGGAGAAGTGTCTGTTCATGTCTTCTGCCCATTTTTTAACTTGATTATTTGTTTTTTGGGTGTTGAGTTTGAGAATTTCTTTATAGATCCTGGATACCAGCCCTTTATCTGTAGTGTCATTTGCAAATATCTTCTCACATTCTGTGGGTTGCCTCTTTGTTTTGTTGACTGTTTCCTTTGCTGTGCAGAAGCTTTTTGTCTTGATGAAGTCCCAAAAGTTCATTTTTGCTTTTGTTTCCCTAGCCTTTGGAGATGTATCTTGAAAGAGGTTGCTATGGCCGATGTCAAAGAGTTACTGCCTATGTTCTCCTCTAGGATTTTGATGGATTCCTGTCCCACATTGAGGTCTTTCATACATTTTGAGTTTATCTTTGTGTAGGGTGTTAGAGAATGGTCGAGTTTCATTCTTCTGCATGAGGCTGTCCAATTTTCCCAGCACCATTTATTGAAGAGACTGTTTATTTTTTTTCCATTGCATATTTTTTCCTGCTTTGTTGAAGATTATTTGACCACAGAGTTGAGGGTCCATATCTGGGCTCCCTATTCTGTTCCGTTGGTCTATATATCTGTTTTTGTGCCAGTACCATGCTGTCTTGGTGATCACTGCTTTGTAATATAGCTTGAAATCAGGCAACATGATGCCCCCAGCTTTGTTTTTCTTTTTCAACATTTCCTTGGCGATTTGGGGGTCTTTTTTGATTCCATATAAATTTTAGGATTGTGTGTTCCAGCACTTCGAAAAATAGAGCTACCCTATGACCCAGCAATTGCACTCCTGGGTTTTTGTGCCAAAGACACAGATGTAGTGAAAAGAAGGGCCATACGCACCCCAATGTTCATAGCAGCAATGTCCGCAATAGCCAAACTGTGGAAAGAGCCGAGATGCCCTTCAACCGATGAATGGATAAAGAAGATGTGGTCCATATATACAATGGAATATTACTCAGCCATCAGAAAGTATGAATACCCAACTTTTACATCAACATGGATGGGACTGGAGGAGATGATGCTAAGTGAAAGAAGTCAAGCAGAGGAAGTCAATTATCATATGGTTTCACTTACTTGTGGAACATAAGGAATAACATGGAGGACATTAGGAGAAGGAAGGGAAAAATGAGGTGGGGGGGAATCAGGGGGAGAGATGAACCATGAGAGACTATGGACTCTGAGAAACAAACAAAACCTCTAAAAGGGTTTTAGAGGGGAGGGTGGTGGGAGGATGGGTTAGCCCAGTGATGGGTATTAAGGAGGGTATGTACTGCACGGAGCACTGGGTGTTATATAAAAACAATGAATCATGGATCACTACATCAAAAACTAATGATGTATTGTATGGTGACTAATGTAACATAATAAAATAAAATTAAAAAAAAATACCAGTATTACAACTAGATACCAGATATTGGACCAATCCATTGTCTCATTTAACCCACCCTACAACTCTTGGAGATGTTATTACTATTCCCAGTCTACAGATGAAGAAACCAAAGCTCAAAGAAATGAAGTGACTTGCACAAGATCATCCTAATAAGTGGTTTGCTGGGATTAGAAACCAAGTGTAACTGACCCCAAATTGTATGCTACTAATGTAAACTTTTTGTGCCCCATTAAGTTGGCTTTGAAGACAAGAATAGTTTGAGAATCCATGTGTTTTTATATCCATAAACCATGAAACTGTTACAAGTTTTACTTTCAGTACCCATATAAGGAGAAAATTGTTAACAGAATATGGTAAATGACTACAGGATGAGTTTTAACGACAATTATTATTTAGAAATCTAGAGATTTATGGTTTATCATCATCCATAATACAAATGTGATTTTGTCACGTAGGCAATTATTAAATTATTGCTTGAATTAGTCTTCACCCAAATATTAACTTGACACAAAAAAATAAGTTAAATTATTTAAAATTCCTCTTTCTCATTTTTATCTTGTGTGAATCTTAATTATGTGGAGCTGGAGTTGAGGAGGGTTAATATCAAGAGCAGAGCCCCAAATGCCCAAATTTGGGACATTTTGGTCAATTCAGGTCCAGAAATATTTACTGAGGGTTACTGTTTTGATTTTTCATTATTATATAACAAATATTTGGTGGCTTAAAACAATAATCAGTTTATTATATCTCACAATTTTGTGTGTCAGGAATTTAGGCAGCACTCAGCTGAGCAATTATTATGTTCAATAAGTGACACTGAGTCACTTGTTTATATCAGCTGCCGACTGATCTGCTCTGGAGGGTCCAAGATGGCTTCTTCCACAGGCCTGATGCCTTGGTGGGTGACGTAAGTAGAAGGTGGGCTTAGCAGGCCCCCCTTTCCATTCTCTGTCCACATGCTTTTTTCAGCGGAGTAGAGGACTTCTTAATACTGGTTTAGGAATCCAGAAAGAGGGTGAAAGGTAGGCTTGAAATGGACATTGAATGACTTCCAACATACTTTAATGTCCAAAGTAGTCAGAGACTGGCCAACATTCAAGAAAAAGGGAGCTAGAACCCACCTCTAAATGAGACCAATGTCAAAGAATTTGTATGCATCTTAAAACTGTACCAGACATGATGTTAGGTTTTAGGGAAAAAGATTAGAAAGACATTGCTTCTTTACCAAAGGATCGCAAAGTTTAAAAATGACTGTTGTTACGGTGATCATATCATACAATTTATTGTCTAAGCCAGGTAATTTTGAGAGTGAAAGGAGGTGCAAATAATTATTATGCTTGGATTTGAGGCATGACATGGAAATATCCCATGCAAACTGAAATGATAGTCATGCTAATTTTGGATACATTGAAACTTACTATATCAGAAGAGTTATGGAAAGCTTACATTTTACTTTCTAGAAATTTCACCACTCTTCTAGTGCATGAACTTTTATTTTGGAAAGAAAGTGTGTTGGGGAATGGTTTGAAACAATAGCAATTATGAGACCCCTGTGCATACCCAAATCGTCAATGATAAAGATCACATTCTGTTAAGAAAAACAGATCTACATTCTCTCTCTAAAACTCTATGTTTCTTCCTACATACCTGACTTCTTAAAAAAAAAAAAAACAAGAAAGTTGCTCAGTAAAGTAAACTTGTGACAAAAGCCAATATTTATGAAGATGAACAAGTTCAAAATTATCCTTAGTATAATCTACTCCATCTGTCACATTGCCTCTTCTATTTTATTTCTGCCATGCCCATTACTGAATCTTATTTTTACCTAAGTTCTTCTTTAGAATAAAGTTTACTCTAAGAATTCAACCCTCAGGGTTCTCTAGGGTAAAGACTGAAAAATAAATGCCCCAAAGACTTACAACATTAAAAGGATTTTTTTTTTTTTTTAAATCGCTCATTTCACATTCAGGTATAGAGCCAAATAAGAAACACCTACTGGGCAAATGGAAGAAAGATAGTGTCATTCTCCATCCCTAGAACAGGCTGTTGAGGCTGCAAGACACTTTATGCGAGTCTCCAGACTTGGCACTCAAGTGGCAGAAAAGAATTTCTGTGAATAGAGAAAAAGGAACATGAAACTTTCCTGGCAACGTGTTTCGAAAGAATTAAAACCACTGTGCTAAAAATAAAACTTCAGACAAGCTGTATTTCATAATGACTCTTCTTGCTTGTATTAATTAGGGAGGTTTTTAAACTTCTTACTGCTTCCGATTAAGTATTTTAAAGTCAGTCACTCATGGCAGTTGAATGTACTGGCTTCACTTTCTATTTGAATATTGAACATGGATTTCACTTATGACCTCTTTACCCTGACCCCCAAAGGCAATTACATATTTATTTTTCACTTGAAACCTAAATTATCAAGCCATCATCTGTATTTTAAAGTGTTTTGAGATCTTTCAAGGAAAAGTGATGGGTGGATGGATTGATGGATGGGTGGGAGGTGGATGGTTGGATGGGTAGAGATGTTCATTGAACCAGTGTTTCTTTTGAACCTATTTATTAGGTGACATGCTCTGATTTAGGGCTGGGGGTACCAAAATGAACAAATGCTGATGAGATCCTGTTCATGGTATTTATGTTCTGGTGTAGCCAGAGAAATAGTAAACAGGTCAGTTATAAACACAATAATCAGAGACTGTATTAATTGCCTCTAAGGAAATAAAAAAGATGACATGATGGAAAGTAACTGGCTGGGGTGGTGGGGGCTGGAGAGGCCTGATTAAGACCACCAGGAAAAGCCTCTCAAGGAGGTTATATTTGAGCTAAGGCCTGAAAGATGAGAAGCAGAAAGCCACGAATTTAAGAGAAGTGCATTTCAGACTAAGAAAATAACTTTAAAGGCCCTTTTATACAGGAGCATATACACAATAAATGTGTTAGGTAGCCTAGAATCCAAAAACAAACAAAATACAATAACTAAGATTTTGCTAATTGTCTAGAATCTAGGTTATCTGGATTCTAGGTAATTTGATCAAACTAGGTCTGAGTGTCATTCCAATAACAAAGTGAAAATGACTACTATGAGAACACAAACTACTCACTAACCAGCTGTGATTTGAGGCAAGTCCCTTCTGTGGGTCTTCATTTTCTTATCTATAAATTGAAAGAGACCGCACCAGCTGCTTTCTGAACCCTCTACAGCTCTAAGGCCTTCCTCAGAGAGGGAAACCAGGCAAGGAGGAAAGTGAAGGAACTAGGCTTTATTTAGGAATTGGGGACTACTACATGGGAAACCCTTTCCATAATATGTCCCATTCAATCCTCCCAGTATTCTGGACTAAAGAATATCTTTCCTGTATTACAAACAGGAAACAAAAGCACACACAAAATAACTTCTAAGTCTACCTAGCTGGTAAGTGGCAGAGCTGAGATTTAGCCTTAGAGCAGCTGACATGAGATCTCACTGGAGTCTGAAAGGTATGGGTTCAAATCCTGCCTCTGCATCAGCTGATGAGCCTGTGCAAATCACTTAACCACCTGAGACGTGGTTTCTGCATTTGGAAAGAGAGATAATATTGTCTGCCTAATGGGACCATTGTAAAGATTAAAGGAAAACTTGGCTTATAAAGTACTCTGTAAGCTCTTTGCACAGAATGAGCTTTTACTATGTCAGCTGTTTTTATTTTACTTCCCTAAGAGCACAGAGCAGGTGGAACCAGAGCTTGTCTTTTACATCTGAGAAGAGTCCTCTTATCATTCCCCATATGAAATGACAGTGTATTAAAGGAGTAAATATATTCACTGAATACCTCACTAAATATGATATAATAAAGTGAAAATAATTAGAAATGAAAATAATGAAGATGTCCATGTCAGGAAGAGCTCTTGGATAGTATTTTGCCAGACACCATGACTGCATTCTGTGGGGCCAAAATCTTTGCTAGATCGTTCCCATTTACATCATCTTGGGCACAAAATCACATCATGATTCATTAAGCTAGATACGTCAGGTTTGTTGCTCAAGGTCCTTCAAGATAGTTTCTGGCTAATACAACTGTCATTGTCACTATAAAAAATGGAGTTTGGGTAAGTATTTAAATTAATCAATTCCTAGAGGCAAACTAAATGATTCAGGCCAAATAATTTCTTAGGCTAGGGAAGAATAGGGGAGATAGGGGGCTTCTGAATGACCACTTAGGGTCTGAGCTATTAGACTCTCCTCCTGGACTAGGCATAATTGAGATGAGTGCACAATGGGAGCTGTTTATTAAGTGTAAATATTGAATATACTTCTCCATATAATTATTAAATGCAAAATGAGAACCCACTATGTATGAAGAACTTTCATATCCTTAATTTCCTTACCATTGAACTTTTTATTTGCCCATGAAAGATTGCTCTTTCAAAGTTTTGTTTAAAAGTCAACAAATAAATAAATCGTTGTATTAGATGATATTTTTCTACTTTTTGAAAGCACTTGCATGTAACATTTCATTGTTTAGAGTTCTGTGAGAATGTAATGTCTCAACACCTTACCCCACAGCTCTCCCTCCTCACCCTTTGGCTAGAATTTTGGAGCGGTTGCAGTTAATCTAAAATTAATTTTCTTAAAATTGAACTTGAGGATGATTTCAAAGGTGCAGAACGGAAGCCTTGACACCTGTCTCTCACCCCTATTGCAAAAGCAAACTTTTTGTTTGTCTACTAGTACAAAGTAAGCACTAACATTTTTATCCCCAGAGATGCTGTGCCTGAGTTGTCCCATTACAGAAGTACCCTAGAGCCAAGGCAGGTGATGAGAAGCTCATAGCCCAGATGTGTGGGAGTTTGAAGTATTCTTGGGCAGAACTTCCTGGAGTTCTTGGATTCCTTTATATGGAATCCATGAGTACAGAATATACTCTTCTCCACACATCTGCTGGCTGTGAGGCAGAATGTTTTCTTCTACAAGGGGGACCCCTGATAGAGAGATGCAAGAAGAAGAGCAACAGGGTATTTATTTTACCATATTTCATTTTGAGATTTTAGATAAATAGCATGGAGATTATTTTTCTCAGTCAGGGAGGAAAATTAGTTGGGTAAGGACCAGTGGCATTCCAGTGTAGCTATTCGATGAAGAAGAACAGGACCGTGCCCCTGGAACACTCTGTCTTTGTGTATGCCAATCATCACATGAGGTTTTATTCTTGCCATTGGATTTAACAGGATAAACCCATTTTACATTTGCTTTGATAAGCTTTTTGTCTATTTTAAAAGTCCCCACCATCTCTCTGACAATAGCTGGTGTCCGTTGTTGCTCAGTTGTATGCTCTGTATAATATCCTCCAGATTTAAGTCCCAGAATTCTCAATTAGTTGCAGTAGTTGGCAGAAGGGAAAGAAAAGTGAAAAGCCCTATGTAATGTCACTGCTGATCCATGCAAATAAGATCCATCTTAGGTTTTCACCCTGGCTTAAAACTCTGCCCTCTCTCTCCCAGGCATGTCTGTAGGCAAACTTTTTCACATATGGAACAGCCCAAAGAGCGAGTACTGCCACCCCACTGAAATCTCACTCCCCCATAGCTTGAGGGGGCAGAACTCCTGCTCTTCCCATTGCTTAATAATAAAATGTTCTCTTATGACAACAAGCTCCTCACAACATAACCTGGCGAGAGAAGCTTCTTCAATTCTAAGGCTGGCTAGTTACTCTGATGGCCGTCCCACATCCTCCTGCACAGTGGTAAAAGCCTACCTGCTCATGAGGAAAATGGTATAACTTTGTGTCAATTACCTATTTCCTTGTAACAAAACCCCCACAATTTGGCAGTTTAAATATACTCTTTCTTTGTTAGCAGCTCTGTGGGTCAGCAATCTGGGCTGAGCTCAGTGGGGTGGTTCTTTTGCTGCTTGGTCTTGAGCAATACATACAGTCATCTAGCAGCTGGGTAGGATAGGACTACCCAAGATGTTCTCACTGCCTGGACCCAGCTGTCAGCCAGGCCTCTCTCCCCGGGCAGTCTTTCATCCTCAAGGAGACTAACCATTCATGGTCTCAGGGCCACAAGGGGGAGAAAATAGAAGCTGCAAGACCTCTTAAGGCAGAGGCTTGCAGATCATATGACTTCACTTCTACCACATTCTATTGGTCAACACGATTCCCAATGTCAGCCAAGAGTCAAGGGGTAGGGAACTAGACTTTAGTTCTTCATGGAAGAAATGGCGGGGTCACTATGCAAAAGATGGTTGCATCTATCTTTGCAAGCAGTCTACCACAAAGAGCTAGAAACAGAGTATTTGTAATAAAGCCACAGCAAGATTCTCAGCAGCAAGAAAATCTCCATGTGCTTCAATTTACTATTTCTGATCTGAGGGTTTTGTTCGCTAATGATGCAAATGAAAATCTATCACATGCGTATTGTTCTGCTGGAGCCATCTGAACCCTTGAGTGTCATTATTCCAAAAAAGCCCATATTTAAGTTGCTGTGCACAGCATACAGAATATTGTACATTCTCTGAAACAATTTGATGGTCAATCACTCAGTTTTACAGATGCCATCAGGAAGGACCTTAAAATACCTTTGGTCAGAAAATAACTGTTCCTCCTCCTATTTCTTTGGAGGTTTTTTTTTCAGCCTGACCTCAGGAACAGCTCAGGCACCCAGATGGGGAGGTCTCCAGAGTTCTGGTTGCTTTTTCTAGTTCTAAGTATGGCAGAGAATGGCTGACCTCTGATCTGTCCAGAGAAATTCCCTGGGAAGAAGTGGAGTATTCCAGAAGGCACTCTCACTATTTTAGTCACACTTCTTTGGAACAGAGATTCACCCAAGTTGCTCAAGTAAATTGCTAGTGGGATTTTGTTCTGTTTTGTTTTGTTTAGTCAGTTATAAGCTGGGGATGGGAGAACAGCTGGAACTGGAAAGCTCTCAGCTGTCGACTCTAGGAACTGACTTCTCTCCCTCTTCTATGGCCTGATGATCTCTCTCTCATTTTTTCTCTGTCTCTCTTTCTTTAGCTCCCCTTCTTGCTCTCTCATATTATCTGTTTTATCTCTGTCTGTTCTCTACCAGTAGGCTTCTCTGTTTACTCATTTGATTTTTTAGAATTTTAGCTAAAGCCTCAAAACTGAAGCTAATCGGTACAGAATCCCTGATTTTCAGAAAGAATGTAGAATGGCGGCCAGGTGTCTCCTCTCTCCAGCCCTTAGTGTAGTCTTTTGAACCTTACTCCCACCTTCACCTCATCCAGTCTCTCTGAGCCTTCTGAGCAGAAGACCAGAATTTATTCAGGGGAGGGAGAAAGGGTGAGAGAAATCACTAATATAAAAGGGTAGTTTGAATTAGGAAAATATTGGAGAAGCCTAGGAAGGTGTGTAGTGTGAGCTGCTCACACAGGCCTTAAATCAAATGCAAGAAGCTATGAGAGACACTGACATGACCCTCCCCAGCTAGAAGTCCCTGACCTCCAGAATCAAAGGCCCATGACAGCATAGTGACCAGAGTACTGTGCAGCAGGAGGGCTCTTGAGAAATCTTGATGTGAGTCCTCCAGAGTGTGGACCTACATGCCACATAGGGCCTGTTGCTCCTGGCCTGGAGATTGCTAAGGTGAAGGCTGACTCCAAAAGCCAGGGAACAAAGTGAGCAGGGACAACCAGTGGACCAGCAGACCCCAACTGTGGGGTGAGGCAGGGAACTGAGACTTCCCCACCTTCAAGTATGTACCACAACAGCTGTCTGAAAGTTCTCCCTTGCTAGATTCTTACCTGTGGGGAGGGCCTAGAAGTGAGAAGCTGTGAGGTTGAAAGCCAAAGGTCGGGGTTGAAAAGTGTCTCAAGAGGTCAGAAAGTGCCTTGCCTTGGATACGTGATGGGCAGTGGGAAAAACCCACAGATGTGCCCTCTGGGGAAAGAAGCAGAAAGATGCTACTGATAACCAAAATACAGCCGGCACCAACCACATACAAAATGTCCTTTTCCTCTGTCCTTGCCCTGAGACCCCAGGACACCAGGGTTGGAAGAGAGAGAAGGAGATACAAAGAGCAAAAACATAGCCCTGGCTTCCCTTCCCTACCACAGGGCCCCCACCTTGAGTTAGTCCCCAGCTGGGAGTTTAGGGGGTACATGACTGCTTTGAATTAGATGTGAGGTTGAAATTTTAAAATTGGACTGTGCTGCACTTCTTAATATATGAAAATGAATCATAATTACTAAAAAAGGAGATAAAGTCTTCTTAAAATAACTGAAAGTTAAGTAGAAACCTATGGTGTCTGCCTAAGATATTACCAAGAGAAACACAAAAGGGAAATCCCAAGGAGGCCTTGGCCGGAGAAAAAAATAATAAAGCTATTTCCTTTTTTGTACCCCATGCATGAGCTGATTTCAAGTATACTTTTCTCAATTCACAGTCCCAAGAGAGTGTTGATTGGCTTAGCCTGCCTTTATTTGGGGCCATACTGTAAATCCTTAGCCAGCCCACGGAATGGCTGCCTGTGCGGGGGCAGGGGGGTGGGGGTGGGCACCTCCAGTCCAGGCAGCTGTGGCCAGGGCAGGGTCCAAGGGAGGCCAACACAAGTCCTGCAGGGCTTCCCTCTCAAGGAGGCACAGAGGGTAGGAAACTTCCCCGGTGGAGGTTTTAGGCAAAGGAGGCAAATAATCAGCATTCTCTTCTCCTCTAGGGACTGCTTAGAGGCTTCTGAAAGAGGATTAATCTTCCTGAACTGGGCTCAGAATCAAACAAAGATGTTCGTGCTTTCCCTAAACATCCCATGTGAGTGTGTGAGTGTGTGAGAGAGTGTGTGTGTGTGAGTGTGTGAGAGTGTGTGTGAGCGTGTGAGTGTGTGAGTGTGTGAGTACGTGTGTGTGTGTGAGTGTGAGTGTGTGAGTGTGTGTGTGTGTGTGTGTGTGAGCGTGTGTGTGTATGCTCTATTTAAAGTACCCAAGTTAGTTTACTGGCATTCAAGAGAATCTCAAGGTACAAGCAATACACATTGTAGAGATGTATGTGTACATACGTACTAAGAAAGTTGGGCTCTCTTCTAAGCCAGGTTAAAGCAGTGATCATCGCTTGCAGGTTAAGAGCTCAGGGTGATTGCTTAATAAATGTTCACTGTTTGCAGTAACTGTCCCTGTGCGTCAGTTCACCCTGACCGCTTGCCTCAGTTCCAATCTAATCTTCCTTGATCTCAGCTTTATTTGTTCTTAAGCAAGTAGAGAGTTTATGTTTGTTTGTTTGTTCTCAGAGTTCCTGGCCTTTTGGCAGTACCTGGGGGAACCCCCCGCCCCCACTGTCATACAGCCTTTTGGAAACACAGAGCAGGAGACAGAGCAGGGACTCTGGTGTCAGCCAGATTCTACTGACTCTGCACCACCTAATAGCTGTGGGACTCAGGGGGGGTTGCTTCAGGTCTCTGCGCTTCTGTGTATTAACTTGTAAAGAGAGACCTCAGTGGTCACCTCAGAGAGTTGTCTGGAAGCTTTCCACAAAAACTAGAGTTTCTGTGGGGTGCCTAAAGCACAGGAATCTCTCAGTTCTTAGTAACCGGCCCAAGCAGCCCCCTGCCCGCTCCGCCCACAGACTTGCTCTCCCTGGCAGGGTCTCCTCTGATGGCCCCCAGACTTCTGCTTAGATCCCCTCTATTTTTCTTAAAATGTCTCTACTGTGTTCTCAAATTGGCCACTGTACGAGCCTTCTGCCTGCATTGCTGCCAGTCATAGCTCCCGCCTCTCAATAATGTCTAAACCCAGGTGTTTATTTTTCAAGCTTTGACTTTATTTGTAACTCTGAACGCCCAAGCTCGCTCTCCAGACTACGGTCCTTCCTTCCTGCATCACCATAACAAAATCAAACCCTCAGTAGCCCTCACTGATTCCTGAATTGAGTCATCCATTTACCTATCTTCCTGAGTATTCTGTATGGATACCAACTTTTTCAGTGGGATCATGGAGAAGGAAAGAAGGAAAGGTACAAAACTGATAAATTACTCTTTGGTAGGCACCTAGGGTATAGTATGAGCACTTCATTGTTAGGGGATAGTTGTGTCTGTTGTTGTTACGTGATCGTTGTGTCTTGAAATTAACTCTTAAAGTCAATATCTCTTTTTTTCATTCTTTCCTTGCTTTCTTTATACATTAGCATAACAAAAATATTACAGTCCTGCTCATTTCTCTTCTGGTAGCTTTCTAGGACAGGCTACGTTTTTGGTACAGAAAGTTACAAGGTCAAAGGACTCAAATTTTTTTGAAATTCACTTTTCTTATCTCTACGTAGGGGAATAATAATCAGTATCTCACAGCCTTTTTCTGAAAATCAAATGAGAGAAAACGAGCATCCAGCTTCGTTCCAGAAATACAGTAGGCACTCAATAAAGTTTGTGTCTCTCCCTGCTTTCCTTAATTGGCTTGAAGGGGAAAAAAAAGAAAAACAGCTTCCTTTCTCCATTCACAGTCCAGAAGGGTGTGTCCCCCACTCTTCTCTTCTTGATCAGATATTGGGATCGGTCCCAACCAGGACCCTGATGTACTCACTTCCTCCTGTTGCTGTAAGGGCCTTCGTCAAATCATATTGCTGAGCAGGACATTTACAAACCCACATGGGACCTACGGATCTGCTGTCTGAAGGATTTCATGAGTAATTGACAAAATGACATTTATTTGAAGAATAAGAAAGCCATCTGCCAAATCTATCATTAAATGGCAAAGACTCCAGATCTCTTGTGCTTAGTTAGAGAAGGAAGGGCCATCTGTTTTCAGAGAAACAGGGCCTGCAACTGCCAGGCTGGAGGGTGAGTGAAGGAGAAGCCACCACCCTTAGTGCCGTTGCCCCTCCCTGATGCATAATATACTAACACCCTTGTTTGCATGGGCTATTAGGAGGTTATTTATATTCTAATCAGAAGCTGTTAAATTATTGCATTTATATTCTAATTGCAGGGTTTTTTGAAAGCTCATTTGTTTTCCAAAGGGGACTGAGGTTTAAAGAGAAAGAAATGGGCCGTGGCCTGGAGTTTTGGTCACAACAGGACCCAATGTTGAGAAATCAAAATGAGAGATGGTGCCTAAGAAATGAAACCGCTCACCCCTGTGGGTGTGTTAGGGGAAAACTAGGCAGAAGCACAAAGAGGCATAGTTTTCACTGTAATTGAAAACAGCAACTCATGGCAGATTGGACAACAGCTTTCGGAAACCGCAGTACAACCCACCAAGCGTCCTTGAAACCCTTCCTTCCAGGCAAGACCCCCAGAGCAGGTGTCTTACTACAGATACTCAGATAAGAAAAAAATTAAAGACCTGTACAAATTAGTGTTTTAGGAAAAAAGATTTTTGGATCAATGACTGGACTGAGTAAATGCATTTTCAGGGAATGTGTTGATCTTCTCTATGGGGGCTCTGGATGGGACATTGGAAGTGACTAAGAAGTTCAGCATAGAAGTACTATACTTAGAAAATGTGCAGTGTGCCACCTCTAATATCTTGTTGGTGCTCCTCCTGGCTTTGTCCAGGGAATGAATGTTCTCTTAGCTGCCTCATTTTTCCCATCGCTTTTGTGTGTTCCACTGGGAATATAATGAAAAACAATAAAAAAAAAAAAAAACACTGGATAAGGCGTTGAGAAACCCACGTTAGAGACTTGGCTTTGCCACTAATGAGCTAGGTGGTCCTGGACAAATTCCTTGGGGCAGTCTTCTCTGACCGGTTGCTCTGCCCATGGAGATTGGATCATTCCCTTCCTTCTGTTGCCATGATGGTCATACTTGGAGAATGTTGCTACATTACAATGACTTGCTTACGTGACTATTTTCTCTACCATTCATGAGTTCCTTGAAGGCAGGAACCTTATTTTCCCATGAGACAGTGAACTTCATGGGAGCAAAGACCATGGCTGTTCTTGGATACCTTTGAATCCCCCATCTCCAGCACAGCCCTGGCAAATAGCAGAGTTCAAGGCCTTGGACCTGTTCCCCCTCATCCCAGTATGGTCTTTGCCCAAGTGTTCCCAGAACTGATCTCCACTGTAATTTCTCTTCCCTGTGCACCTGCCTTAAATAGCCTCCTCTTGGTTACTCTCCAATGCTTCATCACAACACCCTCTGTACCCCTTGGTAGCAATTGTCATCATGTGTCATTGTCACATCTGTTCATTTGTGTCTGGTTATTTTCTTTTCCCCTCAGACCAGAAACTCTATGAGGTCAAGGAGCATCTCAGCCATGTTCATTATTTACCTCCAGAATTTAGAAAAATGTCCAGTTTACAAATATTTGCAGAATGAATGAATCTGTTAACTGAGAAGCTGACTAAAGGCTCAGGTGGTTCTGCCTCAAACACAATCAGTCTGTAATCTCTGACTTTAGGAAAAGGAGAAGTGGTTGCCCCAGAATACCTGACCTCCACAAATGTCTGAAGACAAATGTCTTTGGAGGGATGGTGATGATTGGTTGCAGGGCTTCCACCTGCTAGAAATACTGTGTGGTGAGCACTTACCGCCCACTGTCTGCATTGCTCATTGACCATATAGCACTGCTCTATTTCAGTCCTACATTTTAGAAACACATAAAAGAAGCTATTATATGAAATGTTATCTGCACATCAGAATTTCATATGATTATTATTGATTTTATTGTTATTTGCTATCTCGTTATCCCTCCTGTTCTACCCCTGCCTGATTTTTGGAGAGAGTCTGGTTATAGGCGACTCTTAGATATAGAGTCAGTGGCAACAATACAATCAAATTGGGTAGAATCTATGATTTGAACTGCTATGGGAATGTCAGCCTAATATAACTTCTGCAGGTCAGAATCATATCTTAAGTATTTCAAATAAATGAGTTGCCACTGTATTTCAGGAAGTGAAGCCTGTGTAGACAGTATTTCTAAATTTATAGTTATAAAACCTTGGAGGGGATCTATCTCACACTAAGTTTCCAAATCCAGCATTCAAATCAGGGTAAAATATAACAAATATGAAGCAACACAGATTTATTCAAGGACCTGAGAACTTGGTAAAAGAACATGACGAGAGGAAGTATAGAAAGAAATCATTAGGGCGCCTGGGTGGCTCAGTTGGTTAAGCGACTGCCTTTGGCTTATGTCATGATCCCAGAGTCCTGGGATCGAGTCCCGCATCGGGCTCCCAGCTCGGCGAGGAGCCTGCTTCTCCCTCTGACCCTCCCCCCTCTCATGTATTCTCTCTCATTCTCACTCTCTCAAATAAATAAATCTTAAAAAAAGAAAGAAAGAAAGAAAGAAAGAAAGAAATCATTAGATGCTCCAAAAAGGTTAGCTAAATAAAATGAATTAGTGAGTGAATGGATGAAAAGTTGAAAATCAACAAATTTGAACCTAAAAAATATAAAATTAAAGACAGTACTAGCACTCTGATTGAAGCAAGTCAAATTCTTATTTGAAGGACTCCAGAAAACTGAGTTCAGTATGTGATGTTTCATGAATACAATTTTTTTTACCTGTTAATATAATCGATCCTGCCAGAATCAAAATTCAAAACTCAGACCCATCTTCTTTAGACTTCATGTGAATCTCATGTAGCTCTGTAATTCACATCAATGTAACTCATGTTTTTAAATTATTTCCTGAAAGCAAATTATGTGGGTTAGTGTAAGTTGTGACTTCTGTGAATTTCTTAACATATAATAAAATGTGTGAGTTGATTAGAAACTGTCTTTTGGTCTTTGGCAAAGTAATTATCAAAGCCTTGAATGTGCTGCAAAATAATAAGCGTTAACTGCTAAGAAGCTTGGTAGAAAATGTCATGCAAATTGAAAGTTTCGTCACATGTCAGTGTTCAATGCACATTTGTGAGAATTCGAAATGAGTTTCCAATGAGCAAAAGAGCAATCAGAATGATACTTATATTTCAGGACTTTCAAGTTACTGAGCGTTTTCCAGACAGCTGTGTGTTAAAATGTACCTTGTGGATATTTATCCAATTGAGGACAAGTTTGCTCTCCTGGACAACGTGGCCAGAAGATAGCAATTTGAGGGTGTGGGCCACAGACATGACTCCTTCACTCTCTAAATTCTAAATAGATTCTGCTTCTTGCGGGGCGCCTGGGTGGCTCAGTTGGTTAAGTGGCTGCCTTCAGCTCAGGTCATGATCCCAGGGTCCTGGGATCGAGCCCCGCATCGGGTTCCCTGCTCAGCAGAGAGCCTGCTTCTCCCTCTCCCTCTGCCTGCCTCTCTGCCTACTTGTGCTCTCTCTCTCTCTCTCTGTCAAATAAACAAATAAAATCTTAAAAAAAAAAAATCTTTAAATAAATTCTGCTTCTTGCAATTCAGCAGTGGACATTTGGAGGCCTCTGCTGTCTGTTCTCTGCTCTAATGGCACAAAGTTAAGAACACAGACTCTGAAGTCCCATTCTCTCCATTTACAGCCACGCTACCGCTTACTAGTTACAAGACCTTGACTAGTTACTTGATTTCTCTGTATCTCAGATTCCCCTCTTACCAAACAATGATAGTGCCTACCACAGAGGGTTGCTGGGGGGCTTAAATGAAACCATGGTGTTTGGCACAGAATATACTCCCAATAAAGATAAATGAGTAGTATTCATTCCTTTGTGGTGCTTTTAGGAGGAGTGTGTTGCTCACAACCTGAATTGAATGCTACTTTCAGAAAGATGCAAAATCTGAGTTTAGAAAAAGATAATGTTACTGAAATTGATACACAACGCTACTCTGGAGCTCCAGGAGATTAAAAACAGAATTCTAAACTGTTGGAGAGCTAAGAAGTCCCTGATCCAACTCCCTGAATGTCTAGGTGGCATAACTGGACCCTGGACTATAATAACACAGCCAGTCAGCTGTCGAGCAGGTCAATGAACCCAGGGTTCCTGATGACCCAGCCAGTATTTTTGACATAGGCATAGTAAAGCAGTAATAATGCCTTGTTGTTTTGACTAATTCTTTTTTAATGGAGTATCTGGGTAGAATAGCAAGTGCACTTATTTCCTACTCTTCTTCAAATAGGAGAATAGACTTTTGAGAAAATTAGCATCTTTCCCTCCAAATTCAGGCTTTGAAACAGGAAGAAGGCTTAGGGTCTCAGGTTCCTAAATAGTCCCGTAATTAGGGTGTCCTGCTCCCGGGTTTCCAAGGAGAGTCCAGTTTATGCCTATTGCCCTGGGGTCCCACTGGATTAGCACTCCATTTAGCTCTCAGAAGTGCCCTAGTTTGGACAATGAATTTTATGATTTCCCTATCTCAGATGCAATCACAACAAAAGTAATGGCAAGTGAAGTTGCTGAAACTCCCAGTGCTCCTTTCCAGGAGCACAGGGAGAAATCCCATTTCCCAGATCCTTTTAAAAGAGAGGGCTGGAGGGCCTGGGTAGCTCCATTGGTTAAGGGTCTGACTCTTGATTTCAGCTCAGGTCACGATCTCAGGGTCGTGAGATCAAGCCCTGAGTTGGGCTCCACACTGAGCATGGAACCTGCTTAAGATTCTCTCTCCCTCTCTCTCTGCCCCTCCCCCACCAAAAAAAAAAAAAAAAAGGAGGGCTAAGAAGAAGACATGTGTCAGGGGCTACAATCAGTCATTCATCATAATCTTGTTTACTACTACAATTGAGGTATTGGGTGTTTACTGTGAGCAATGATCTGTGCTTAGTGTGTTTACGTCTATTTTCTTAGAACTCTGCGAGGTAGGTATTTAATTTTCACTTATCGAGTAAGAAAATTAAACAAAGGATATAGAACAGGATATGGTAGGAGCCAGGATTTAGACTCAGGACAGTCTGGCTCCATGGTCTGCTATCTGCTCTGCTGTACTATTTATTCTTCAGTACATTTTGTACATGGAATGGAGGGTTCACAAAATGGGCACTGTAAAAAGTTTCTCTGAGCTTAGGGAAGCATTTTCTAAAGAAAAAAGGAAGAACTGGGCTTAAATCTCGAGATACTCATCCTCTTTGTTTTATTCTATAATTTATGGTAAAATAAAAAAATAATCTCTCGATCGTCCTTTTATGGTAGTATCTCCAAGAGAGTTGGCTCGTAGCTGCCTTTCCCCACCCTGCGTTGTACATCTTGCTTCTACCAGGCGCTGGCAGGGAGAAATCCCGGGGGATATCCTGAGGCCAACTCAGAGCACACCCATTGTTTCACCACCTTGCTCCACCCTTCATTTGCAGCTACACTGCTTTCCCTGGGGCCCAATGAACATTGTTTTTCTCTCTGTCAGAGGGGCAGTCCAACCATGTGAAAGAGAAATAGGAAAAAGGAAGTGAGTGAATGAGTGTGTGTAAATGTTTAAAGAAAGACAACAGTAATTTAGATCATTTAGTTTTGGTCCCATGTAGAAAGAAGCAGTATGTTAAATTGATTTACCTCTCATGGCTCCTTTCAGGATTTTAGACCCAGAGAAAGAAAGAATTTGGTGACCAAAAATAGCTTTGAGGTATCTATTCCAATCCAACTTCTGAAAAAAAAAAAAAAAAAAAGAAAGAAAGAAAGAAAGAAAAAAAGGAAAACAAAGAAAAGGAAGAAAAAAAAAAGAAAAGAGAAGGCTTTGGAATAGAAAATCTTTTCGGTGTCTGTTTCTTTTGTAAATCAAACTTTGAAAACACCATGGGGTTATGCATTTAGAAACAGTTCAAAAGTTCTAGGAAATGCCCACTGGTAACAATGAGAACTATTCCATGTATTTAACGAACTGCTTCTACCATTGGATCATTAAGGCATACTTTAACTGTGAGGTCACTGATGTTGTGTAAGTGTAGAGTTTGGAGTGAACTGTTCCTTAAAGGAGTTCTGACATGTCTTGGCGAAAGCTTTCAGATGCTATGGATTGATGCCACTCTGAATTCTTAGGTCAGGGATATAATTCAGGTTATAGCATGAATAAGGTACAATTAGGTGCCTAATTTTCTGATATAAACTAAGAAGGAAATGAGATTATTAAAACAGTCATGTTTATCTGGTGGCCATCTTTTAACGAAAATCCTTTCCAATCTATGAAAAACTATCATTAAATTATCAAATGTAGTTTTGTCCTCTGAAAGACAAAAGGGTAGTGTTTAGACTATCTGAAGAATCCGTCTGACTGAACGATGCAAACAAATGTGGTCTTGTTGTCATTTCTGGGTCCTTCTGGAATCCCTGTGTACAGAGTTCAGGCTGGGAGCCCCAGGAGGGTGGTCAGCAGTGAAAATGAGCTCCCCACTGGGCCAGCTCATTTCCTAACACCACCCCACCACCATGGGTCCTGCTCCCAGACTCCATCACCCACTCCACCTGACCTTGCATGTCAGGCTAAACCCTTCCATTCTGCAATTGTTTTTTACATAACGTGGTTAAATAATGAAACTTAGAACCAACCAGAGAGGAAGGTATATAGTAACATCTGACTTCTCTCCTTTATAAAATGATTGTGAAGATGCAATCAAACACAACCGACCTGTTCTGTGCAGTGATTACATTTTAAAACTTGTGCCAGTCATTCATGTAGAGCTCAACACAGAACAGGAAGCTGCAGAAGCAGTCTGTGAAGGACATTAAGCAAAGAATGTGCTTTTTTTTTTTCATATTTTCCACAATTTAAGATCCACTAAACTGGATAATGACTAAGTAATATATATGAAAATATATATATATATATTTAGAGGTCACTATTTGTTTCTTTGTCTTAGGTACATCCTTTGTATTAAGAACCTTAAGTTCATCTTATGGATAAGGCAGATGGGGTATGATCTATGGTACTACTTACAATAATCTGCTATAAAGCCCTAGCATTCATTTAGAACTTCCATTTATGTGCTTTGAAAGAAAAAAAAAAGGTTATCATATGATTAAAGGTAACCATCAGATTCTTTGGTAAATAGCTGTTAGGCTGCATTTGGATGACAAGAGGAAATTAGAAGGTAAGGACTTTCTAAATGCCCAGAAGGCTTAAATGCAGTGAATGACATTGCTGAATAATACAGCTGACATAATCAAGCACTGTTTTATCATCAGTGTCATTCATAATTCAACACATGCCTCTTAATAAGAATTAAATGGATCCTTTGGAGAATTTCAGGATAAGTTCACTGTATGAAATAAAAACATACCAGCTTAGGTCCAGTGACATTTTTGCCCTTTTGAAGCAAGGGGTTGACATTTTCTAGCACTAAATGCTTATGTTTATTCAGGTCTTGGGTTACCATTTCATTGATTGTTACCCAGTTCTGTGAATGATCACTATGATCTTGAAAGACATCATGCCTTGCTCATTGCCTCTTAAATAGAAATGAAAAAAAATTGGAACACAGGACATTGTGACATAATGATTGCTACATAGAAAACAATGAGAATTTATCCTTGCAGAAAAGTGGGTAGCTGATGGATTTATAGCTTTCTGAAATATATTTTTCCAGCAGAGTAAAACTGTAAATAATAAGATTGGAAAATAAAATATATACCAGTGAAGAGAAATAATAAAATTTGGTAATTATATTGCCAATATCTTTTTTCCTCCAAAAAGCAACAAAAGCTTTGGCTCCCATTTTGATTCCAACCCATTTTCTGGGCTTAAGGGTTAAAATACTTCTACACCGGAGCAAAATTTCTTCTTAACTACATCCAAGTGGATATAAGGATATGTAGGTAGAATACAGAGACAGTGAAATGGAAGCTAGCCTACTAATGATTTTCTGAATATGCATTTATATAAAAAAATATCATTCTAACAGAATGCACAGACTAACGCACAAGGTTCCAAATAATATAACTGGTCAACATAGTGCTGAATATTGCTGATTAACTGGCTCACTAATGCCAGAATGTGCAGGAACATATTCCATAGTGAGTAGGGATGGGCCCAGGAATGACTGTATGAGAGCTCAAAAGTTGATGTCTTAGCCTAGCCTCAATAAGTCATATGTTCTTTTGCTTTAAGTAAATTATCTATAATGTGCTGATTATATGTATTAGCTACAGATTGACAGTATCCCAATCAACCTGCATCCATGAGCACCATTTGGTAAATTAAGCTGGTAAATGCAAACAGCAACAATGTCATTATAATGATAAAACTGGTTTCTTGCAGCAACGGTATGATCAGGAATTTTACTGTGACCATTGCCTAACAAACTTTATTTAGATTTTTCGTGATGGATGATTTTCTTTTTACTTCAGATCTAGTGGAAATGTGTTACCATGACAGCATTCTTGCATTCTTTCTTTTCACTATTGTAACCATAATTTTTTACTACAAATTACTTTTATCTGCTCACCAGACATCATGATAAGATTTTAACCTGATCTCTGAATATGGCATTTTGAATACTAGAAGTGTTCATATTTGTATAAACACCTAAAGAAATAAAGTAAAAATTAGCAGCTCCTAGCATCTTAATTGTCACTCTAGGCTAGAAATCCAAAACTTCAGCTGCTTACTTCAAGTGCAACCAATAGTGAGATATGTTTACATTAACATGGAGATATGATTAAAATAAGAAGCAAACACAAATAGTCCAGTTTATTTCCTAGCTTCAGCATTTTTTAGTCCAAAGCTCATAGCTGTATTGACATATCTTGTACAATGAAGCATAGGAGTCAGCATTATGGCATAAAGTGCTAACACTTCCTCAATCATCAACCAGACAAGTCATATCTCTTATATACTATCTACCAACATAAGAACACAAAGAGGATATTCTAAGGGCTCTGAGAAAAGAAAGCTAAAATCAAACTTTTTAATATCTACCTGCTTTTAGGAATAGACCAGGTAATTGTGGTTTTAACTTAGCACAATGCTCAATGCCTGGTTATTTTGAGAACTTGATAAATGGTTTTGTATAGATAGATGTCACCTGGTATTCCCATAAAAGGAGGATAATATACTTTGGATCGTGACTAAAATTCCATGTGGTATTATAAATCCCTAGTGCTCATGCTAGCCAAGGATTATTGTGTAAGAAAGAGAATACCAAGTAAGTGCTATTCCAAGCTCATAAAATCAGTGTGATTTAACACTGCCTTGGACTGGACCAACTACTGATCATTTCCACCAGTATATTATACACACTGGGATGTCAGCGGGGACTTGGCATCTGATTTACAAAGACTGGAACATCTTTTTTAAAATGCAGGTTTATATCTCAAAGGGATTCATAATGAATGCCAATTGAGTTCATTTTTGCCTAAGAGGATCTTAGAATCTTTCTACCTCAGCAGTCTACGATTGTTTTATCTACAATAGTAAGACAAGGGATAGGGGAGGTGTTAGGAGAGAGAGAAATTCCTTACTTGCATCTACCATATTTTAGCCAACAGAGTGGTGAGAGAAGATGAAGAAAGATTAGGACCGTGGGACCCACAGGTTCTCAGGACAGAATATATATGTAAGAAAATTTGTGTCTGAGCAGGTAGCGATATGGGCTGGAGCGTGTCCAGTACTATGAAGAACAGGATAAAATTCCACAGACTTGGGTGTTCACAAAAATTCTTCCGCTCTATTTAATTTTTCCCATACTTTACACCCTTGGATAAGACTCTATTAGCAAGTCAAAGGAAGTAAAGAGCATGATGGACTAGTCCAAAGCAATCCTGCATCTGGGAGGGTGGATATGTTGAGTCTCTGTAGGAAAGGCACATAATCAGCACCTCTGGAGGGAAAAGCAGTACGCAGTGGCCACAGCAGGCCAATTAGAAATACGTATCAGCAAATTAACTTTTCCCTAGGCTTTGGAGTAAATCTTTCCTAGAGGCTAGGAAAGTGGTGGAGTGATAGGAAAAGGGCCTGAAAACCAGCCAAAAGGAGGTCTCGTGGGCTTCATTAAAATAAGTTGAGGGTAAGAAGCTCTTGGGGTGTGAAGAGATGAGAGGAACTGGGACTTAGTGGCTAATGAGTGAGGGACTAAGGGGCGGGGAATTTGCAATCTGATCAGCCAAGGCTTAGCTGGGGCGCTCTGGGAAACTCGCTTCATTTCTCCGATTCCTCTGGCACCTTGCCTTGAAAGCAAGCTACTCCAACTTACCTCATGGGGTGGCTGTGAGAAAGAGAATCAAAGCGAGCTGGAAGACTTTTGCAAACATACAAAAATTATATAAATGTGAAAGAAAAACAGGGAATGCTAGGACATGCTATATAGTTATATTTGATTCAATAACAAAGGCTTTCATTTGTCATCGATGTGCATTTTATTCCTCTTATACTCATAAACCAAAGATCTTGGGCCTGTATTACTTATCTAAAAGACTGCAAACCTTCTGAGATTGTTGCCACGTTAGAAGCGAATTAAAGATTTACAACACAAGATAGTGTTTCTGACAGAATGAGGCCAGGGAGAGAGGCAATGAGACAGTATTAATTTTTTGTCCAGTAATTCCTTGACTCTGGAGAGTTCAGAAAATGATGTTAAAACTCAGCAGTTTTTCTTTTCTGTTTGTTTTATATTCGTACCCATATAAATGTACCCATTTATAGGGTATGTGCTTATATAAAAAAAGAAAGCCATATAATATCATCCCTAATTCTTATATATGTCACTTACCTAATTTAAAATAGATTTAACTTAGAAACTATAGTGTTTCCACAGCACACATGCATATTAGTTTCTAGAGTTTGACAAAGTGAAAGCCAAATAAAAACCACCATGAAGCATTTGAATATTTATTAGTGCCCAAGCCACAAATTTGGCTCTGTCTAGAAATCTCTAACAAACAAGATGGAACATACAAAAACTTCTGACTGGTAACATTATTTTTACTTCTAAATAAGACAACATGTAAGAACAGTGCTTGGTAATTTTGTTATTAGTTTAGTTGTGGAGGTTCAGGGTGGCTGTTGTAGTAAAAAGGGATACATTCTTCTTGACCTTCCTCCATCAGTCCTTCAAAGGGTCTTGATTTCTCTAAGGTGCCCCTTCTGCATAAGAATGGGGTGAGTTTTTGCCAAATTTGACTCTGATTATGTGAGGTTCCTGCTGAGTGAAGCCAAAATTAATTACCTTAATGCCTATAAGAACGGGTTCATTTCAATACAATTCTGAGAAAAAGAGAAAGGACCCATTCTGACTCACACCTGATACTTCAACTTGAACTTTGAAGTTGCTTAAAAGCAACTTTCTGGTCTGGAGGGAAAAATGGCTGGAAGAAAAGTGATCAGGCTACTCATTAATGAATAAACTTACTCGTGCCATGTACAAAGGAGAAAGAATACAGAAGAGGCATCCCTGGTTTAATTTAAGGAATAAATAAAAAGAAAACATTGGGTTGGGCGCCTGGGTGGCTCAGTTGGTTAAGCGACTGCCTTCAGCTCAGGTCATGATCCTGGAGTCCCGGGATCGAGTCCCGCATCGGGCTCCCTGCTCAGCAGGGAGTCTGCTTCTCCCTCTGACCCTCCCCCCTCTCATGTGCTCTCTCTCTCTCTCTCATTCTCTCTCTCAAATAAATAAATAAATAAATCTTTAAAAAAAAAAAAAAGAAAACATTGGAAATGTGTGTGTATATATGTGCATGTGTGCGTCCAGAAACAAGAAAAAATGTATCCATCCCAATTCATTACCCTATTAAACTGAAAAACTACTGTCTTAGAAATAGCCTAAAATTATGCAAAATAAATCTAGGCTGATTTACACTATAGTATGTTCTTTATGGACATTCAAAAGTTAATAATTATACATGGAAAAGTAAATGCCAAATTGGCACTGTCTAGATTTAAGCAGGAAAGTACACTGAAATATTGGAAAGTTTGTGAAATAAGGTGGTTTAATAATTCTAAAAATAAAGGAAGGAAGAATTGTGATGAATGGGCTTATTCTGTTTTCCTTTATCAGAATCAATTTTGTAATTATATTATTTAAATTTGTTGATCTTTTGGTCTTAATCTTTCCTTTTTTTTTTTTTTTTTTTTGGACCTAAGGCAGGGTCAGTGCAGTAATTTACAGATAGACAAACATATAACCATAAATATAGACTTCTCAACATGGACTCAAATACAAGTGAGTTGCTATGTTCCAGATTTGCCATTCTTAAGTTGGGATATATATTGGACTAATCTATATTCTTTCTTCTGGTGATGACAATACTCAGCCTGGTGTCATATAGTACTACTTGCAAAGATGAGAAGGGAGAGTGGGTGACATGTTTTTTACCATGGCTTCGTGGAGTGGGCCAGGAAAATTATATGATCCTCCTAATATTAATACCTCCCTAGACATTCCAAAATTAGAGAGTCACTGGGAGCCAAAGCTCCTCTTTAGAGATGGAAGTGATAACAGCTTTATTTTGTTTTATATTTCACCAAGTGCTTTCTCATCTACTGGAGGTGAAGCCTATTCATTCGTCAGCCATGCTTTATTGCCTTTTCTTTAATCGGTTTTATGTGTAGCTAAACATCAGCTAGAGAGAATAGAACATTTGATTGGGAGTTGAGGGTGCACCTCAGGGTACTGAAGGAAGATAAGACCTGTTTAGTTAAGATGATGAAAATATTAGACAGTTTGACTCTTACCCTTATACAAATCTCCCTTTCATTGCCTTCTCTTCCTCCTCCTCTGTTTCTGGTGTTATCACATCTGATTTCTGCTGTTCCCAGAAATAGTTACAGTTTATCCCTAAATTATGCCAAGAGCCTTCTGTATGAAAATTTTCCTATTTAAATTCTATGAGAAGCAATATATAAGGCCAAATCAGAACAGAACTATTTAAAATGGAATTTAAGATAACTCTGGGTGGAATATGCATTTAAGAATTCTTCTGGTACCATAAAGTAAATGAAGTTGCCTTCTAACCAACAGAATTCACAGAATTTCTTAAATATGTTCTTAGACACTATTATCAATTTTGTATAAATATATTTTTTCCAATTTTTGCTAAGGTGATACTTGCAGTTAAGGACAGAATTGGTTTCTACCCCCGTCCTTATCTCTGGGAAGATGATTTCTTATCACCTCCTCAAGCACGAAGAGGCTAAAATGTCTCACCCAGCTTGCGTCCTCTGCTCACTTCTGTACCCAAGCTTGCTCCTGCTCAGATCTTGGAAAAAGAGTTCTGCTGTGCCCCCTCAGCCAGGAAGCAACAGAATAGTAACTGCTGTGCTCAGGATGACACTGCCTACCTCACCTCCCACTCCTGTCACCATGCTCCAGCCAAACAGGATGGCATCCCCCCGTGCAGGGATTCTGAGAGGCTACACAGTTACTAACCTACCAACCGAGCTCCCAACTAATCTGCCACACTCTTGGTGATAAAAACAAATATTGAAGTAGAAACCTAACCCAGCTGTCCAGTTCTTCCATCCAGGTAATGAGAGTCACTTATTACCTAACAGACATTATTGAGTAACTATCATACTGACCTTAGGAAACTCAAAGGAGATAAAAGGTGCATCTGTAGTGTTCCTTTAATCTTTCACAAATATTGATTGAGTTTAAACACTGTGTCCAATGGTGGACAGGATGTTCGTGATATGGACATGAGTAAGACCAGGACTGACTTCAAGGAGCTCTTGGTCCGGCGAGAAAAGAAAATATATATTCACAATGCTCTGTTTTAGCACAGTGATACAGATGAGCACAAGTGGGGTACCACAACTGAAGAACATGAGAGGCAGTGCCTGATTCCGCCTGTGATGAGGCCAGTGGGTGTGGAAAATCTTGCTGAGGGTAGCCAACACTGGAGCTGAGTCCAAAGAGAAGTAGATTGTTCTCAAAAACATTTACAAACTATCTTCTCAGTACATGCCTCAGTAGTTCCTTGGTTTTTATTGCTGATTAGTACTCCATTGTATGACTATACCACAATTTGTTTATCCATTCTGTAGAAGGACATTTGGGTTATTTCTGGTTTGGGTTGCTTGGATTGTTTCTAGTTTGGGACTATTATGGATAAAGCAGCTATGGATATTCTTGAGTGAGCCTTTGTGTGGGCATACATTTTTATTTCTAGGAATGGATTTACTGGTGGTGCAGTATATTTATTTTTATTTTTATGTCATTAAAAATCTGCCAAACTGCCAAGATGGTTGTGACTTACTTCATCAGCAATATATGAGAGCTCCATTTACTCCACATCCTCTCCAACTGTTGCTGTATGTCTTTTTAAAGTTTTAGGCCTTCTAGTCAGTGTGAAATGCTATTTGGTGTCTTTAATTGCATTTCCCTGATAATGAATGACGTTGGACATCTTTTTGTGAGTTCATTAATAACATCCATTATGAAGTGTCTATTTCAAGGCTTTTGCCCATTTTTTATTTGTCCTCTTATTATAAATGTGTGTGTTTTCATCAAATAAATATTTTCTCCCAGTCTGTGGCTTGCCTTTTTATGTTTTTAACAATATCTTTCCTTTTTTTTCTTTAAAGATTTTATTTATTTGAGAGAGAGAGAGAGATAGTGAGAGGGGGATGGGGCTTGATCCCAGAGCCCTGGAATCATGACCTGAGCCCAAGGTAGATGCTTAACCGACTGAGCCACCCAGGTGCCCCCACAATGTCTTTCCATCAGCAGACTTTTAAAATTTTTAATGAGGTACAGTTTATAATTTTTATGTTTGGGGCTTTTTGCAGGCTTTCTAAGGAAATTCCACCTACTTCAAAGTAGCAAAAATATTCTGTATTTTTTTCTAAAAGATTTATGGTGTTAATTTTATGTTTAGGTCTCAAAATAATGTTTGTGAATCGTGTGGCATATTGGAAATGACATTTTAAAATTCATTTAAAATTTTATTTCAAGCTGCTTTGCTGCTAGAATATAGAAATGAAGTTGGTTTTTGTATAGTGACCTTGAATTCTGGAGCCATGCTAAATTAACATGTTGGTTTTAGTAGCCTTTTTATAGATTGATTAGAATTTTCTACATAAATAATCATGTCATTTGCAAGTAAGACAGTTTTACTTGTAGGTTTTCAATCTTTATGGCCCTATTTATTTTTCTTGCTCTGTTACAATGTTTATGAACCTTACTACGTTGCTGAATAAAGTGATGAGAACATAAATCTTCCTGCTCCCCAAATTACGGAGAAAAGATTCACTATTTTGCCATTATGTATGATGGTAGCTGCAGGATTTTCATAAATACCCTTTACACGATGAGGGAGTATATTTCTGTTCTTAGTTTGCTGATTTTTAATCATGGAAGGGTATGAATGTTGTCAAAAGCTTTTTTTCTTTTTCAAATATTGAGATGGTTAATATGATGTCCCCCCTTTCATTCTTTTGATGTGTTAAATTGCTTTGATTATTATTATGTTATATTATATTAAATTAATATGATGTCCCCCCTTTCATTCTTTTGATGTGTTAAATTGCTCTGATTAATTGCACTGATTGCATTTCTGGGATAAAAACCCACTTGGTCAGTTTATTTTTCCTTTTGTATAGTATTGGATTGATTTGCTCCTGAATTTGGATTTTGTATCTATTTTCATAAGAGAATAGACAAAGTCTTTGTCAGATTTTGGAAATAGGGTTATTCTGCCCTACAAAATGAGTTGAGAAGTGTTCCCTTTTTCTGTTTTCTAACAAAGTTTGTATAGAATTGGGTTTTTTCATTAATATTTTATAGAATTCATTGGTGAAACCATCTGAGCTTGAGTTTTCTTTTTTGAAAGGTTTCTTTGTTAAATTCTAAATTCAGTTTCTTTAAGATATATTGACTTTTCAGATTTACAATGACTTTTTTAGTCTGTTTTGGTAAGATGTGTTTTTCAAAGATTTTGTCAATTCTGTAATCATATTTATTGGCAGAAAGTTATTTATAATGTCATTTTTATTACCCTCTTATTACCCATTATTATGTAGCAATATCCACTGTGTTACTGTTGATGCTAGTAATTTGTGTTTTCTCTCTTTTTGCTGTTACCAATTTCACTATTCTTTTATAAAGACAATGTTTGACTTGTTAATTTTCTTTATTATTTACACATTTTCCAGTTCATTTTATTTGTTCTTTATTATTATCATTACTTCCTTTCTTCTATTTATTTTGGGTATAATTTGCTCTTCTTTTTCTAACTTTAAAAAATTTTTATTTCACTTCATGGTGAAAGAAACAAAAAGGACTTCCACTCTTGTACTACAAATTTAACTTCTAAAATTAATTTAGCTTTGGGGCTCCTGGGTGGCTCAGTCGGTTAAGCTGCTGCCTTTGGCCTAGGTAGGTCATGATTCCCAAGGTCCTGGGATCAAGCCCCGCATCCGACTCCTTGTTCAGTAGGGAGCCTGCTTCTCCCTCTCCTCCCCACTTATGCTCTCTCTCGCTCTCTCTCTCTTCTCAAATAAATAAAATCTTAAATAAATAAATAAATAAAATTAATTTAGCTTCTTTCAGTACTTGTTTTTTTCTTCTTCCAGTGCTTGTAGTGAAAATGCTCAAATGAAATCTGTTTTCTAACTTTTTAAGATGGAAGTTCAGCTTAATGGTTTTACATCTTTTTATTCTCTGATATAAACATTTAATATTATAACTTTCCTTCTACCACTTCTTTAGCAGCATCTCACAAATTTTGGCACATTGTTTTCCATTATCAGTTTGCATCTAATATTTCCAATGTTTTCCCTTTGATTTATTCTTTGATTCATAGGCTATAATGTATTCTTTAATTTTCAACTATTTGGGAGCATTTCTAGATATTTTATTGTTTTATATATATATATATATATAATCTTATGGTTATTGACTTTTGGTTTCATCTTATGTTGTAAGATTTCAATCATTTGAAATGTATTAAAACATAGTCCAGTGCACTTGAAAGAATGTGTATTCTAAAGTGTTGGGTATAGTGTTCTACAGTGTCAACTAGGTCATGTGGATTAATAACATCTTCCCAATTGCTATACTTTCTAATTTGCATATGTGTGTTTATTTGTTCTGTAAATTACAAAGAGGAGGTATTAAAATCTCCAATTATGATTATAGATTTGTATTAGTTCTCTCAGTCATTGGCTCATTCATTATGAAAGTCTGTTAATAAGTGAATGCATGTTTAAGTTCATTTTATCTTCCTGATCAATTTATTCTTTTATGATTATGAAGTTCCTTCTTTATCTCTGCTAATATCCTTAGTCTTAAAGTCTAATTCAGATATTAATATAGCCACCCCAGCTTTATTATGTGTATTATTTGCACAGTATACATTTTCCATCCTTTTACCTTTAAACTATCTGTCTTTAATGTGTGGTTCTTGTTGACAGCATATAGTTGAGCCTTGCTTTTTTATCTGTTCTAACTATTCTGGCTTTTAATTGGAATGTTTAGTACATTTACATTTAATGTGATTATTGATATGGTAGGGTTCATATCTCTTATTATTTTATATTTGTCCCATTTGTTTTCTTCATTTTGTTCTGTTTATTTTTGTTTTGGCTTTGTTTTTGCTCTTCCATTCTTTTATCCTTGCTGTTTTTTTAGGAAGTTTTTTTTTTTTTTTTTAGGATTTCCTTTAATCTCTGTTGGCTTTTTATCTATACCTATAATTTCAGCTAGATATTTTTAAATGTTCTAAATAATGTAGCCTAAATTTTCAAAAACTAAATTAGATTATCTCTGAAATGAAATTAATTAAAAGCAAAATTAATATTACATTATTTTACTTAAAACAGCTTGTTTACATTTATCTACTCTATCCCTTGTGTTATTTGAGTAATATCTATACTTATGATAATCTGACTTGAAATGTCCCTATTTTTGTTTTCAACAATCATTTTTAGAAGAAATTAAGAGGTAATAAAAGATAGTGTTTTGTATTTACCTACATATTTTGTCATTTTCAGTTCTTCTTATTCCCCCCTCTAGATCCAAGTTTCAATCTGGCATCATTTTTCTGTGGGCTGAAGAACTTCTGTTAGTATTTCTTGTAGGCAGATCTGTTGGCAACATGCTCTCAGCTTTTATTTATCTGAATATCTTTACTTCACCATCATTTTTAAAGAATATCTTTATTAGATATAGAATTCTGGATTGACATTTCTTTTTATTTTAGCACTTAAAAGATATCATTTCATTTTCTTCTGGTTTCCCTTATTTCTGATCAGAAGCCAGTCATCAGTTCACATCATTGTTTCCTTGTAGGTAAATGCATATATACATATGTAGTATGGGTGTTTTTAAGATTTGCTCTTTATTTAAAAAAAAAAAAATTTTTAAGATTTTATTTATTTGAGAGAGAGCACAGAGGGAGAATGAGAGTGAGAAGCAGACTCCCTGCTTAGCAGAGAGCCTGATGCAGGGCTCCATCCCAGGATTCTAATATGATCACCTGAGCAGAAGACAGACACTTAACCCACTGAGCCACCCAGGCACCCCAACATCTGCTCTTTATATGTGATTTTCAGCAGTTTACTGTGCTGAATCTTGGTATCATTTTCTTTGTGTTCATTTTCTTTGTATTTCTTTGAGTTTTTTGAGTCTGTAGATTGATATTTTTCACTAAATTTGGAATTTTTTTCCCATTATATCATCCTATCTTTTTTTCTGGTCTATTTTCCCTCTCTTCTCTCCTTTGAGAAATTCTGTTACATGTATGTTAGAAAACTTGATATCTTCTCATAGGTCACTGAGGTTCTGGTCATTTTTTAAAAATATTTTTTTCTTTTTCAGCTGGGATAATTTCTATGGATTTGTCCTCATAAACTCTTTCTTCTGGAGTCTACAATCTATTTTGAAGCCCATCTAGATTTTTCATGACAAATGTTACACTTTTATGTTGTCACCTTTCCATTTTTAACAGCTTTTATTTATCTGCTGATACTCCTCATGTAGACTCAGTAGTTCCACTTTTTTCATTAAATTCTTGAGCATATTTATGTGATCTTGCTTAACATCCTTTCTTAATTCCAATATCTGAGTAATCTCTGTGTCTGTCTTGGCTCTCTGTCTTTTTTTTTTTTTTGGTTTTTATGCCACATTTTCTTTCTCTTTATCATATATAGTAATTAATTTATTGTACATTCAACATTGACATTGTAGATAATACATTGTAGGAAATCTGGTTTACAGTGTCTTTCATTAGAGGGAGTTATATTTTGTCTGGCAAACAAATTACTTAGAATCCTCTCTGTCCTGTGAAATGTGTTTTGGTTCTTTGTCAGGGCTTGTGTGGGCCAGTTTTGTCTTTCGTCCTAGGGTATATGGCTCTTATCTGGGGTATGGTCTTTGCTCATAGGGTGTCGTGCTTTTGGAGTCTGAAACTAAACACCCAGGGTTCTCAGAGGTGTCTGCCATTCTAACTGGGCCAGAATTCTGTCTTCTAGCATTACATAATTTCTATCTCCTGTTTTGCTCTCAGCCCTAAAGCAGTCATTCTCTTTCAGGACTCACAAGATTTTCCTTCTGAATGCATAGTCTAGCCATAAGCCAAGGAGTCACCAAAAACCTGTACACAGACTCCTAGGGCTATTGCTGTCCTCAGATCTCCCCTTTCTAGGATCCTTCCCTGAAAAGTCCCAGATGCTTCAGCAGTCCTGCCCATTCATACGAGTTTCTACAGCTCAGCAAAATCACCGTGGTCTGCTTGGGCTCTGTCTCCCTACACTGCAGTCCAGGACATGCCCCCAGTGGGAAACCAGGACAAACAGGAGGCTCACCTCATGTTTTCTTTTCTAAGGATTAACTGCTATTCAACAGGGAAAACTTTATATGTATATATTTTTCCAGTTTTATAGTATGTCAAGAGAACAAATTTGGTAGCAGTAACTCCATCATAGCTGGAAGAAGTCTTATCATTTATTTAATTTGTATCCTCAATGTGTGACCTGCAATCTGTCAATGTAGGATGGATGGATGCATATATGAGTGGATGTATGAATAGTGAATTAGTGGAGAGATGGGTGGAAAAAACTTGCTGTGCTTTTTCCTTATATTATTTTTTCTCCTTAGCATGTCTTGCAATCTAAAATACTCTATATTTTGTTTTGTTTCTTTCTTGTATCACTCCCACTGGAATGTAAGTGGCACAACGTAAGTGTCAAAATGACATTTGTTTGTTTTGTTTACTGATTTATTCCTAGAACTAGAGTACGACTGGGCATATACAGACTGCTTAATAAATATGTGTTGTTAGAGTTAACTGATAGATTTTTAAGGATGATCTGTCTTACTTTTACAGAAGTATGCTAAATAATGAAGTGAAGTTGAGCAGGTATAAAATTTGTCAATGGCTGGTCAGTCCTTCTGGGGGAGGGTCATTTTAGAATATCCTGTTATTTTGACTAACAATTGGAATGTTCAATCCAGCTACATCAACCCTTTTTCTGTTCCTCATTATATATGCCAACCTTCTTCCTTCCTTTGAAATGTTGCAGTTCCATCTCCCTGGAAACCATCTCCTTGCTCTTCCCATGAACAGTGGTTCCTTATATCATTCAGAAGTCAACTCAAATGCTGCCATTTTAGAGAGGACTTGCCTGATCTCAAATAGAAGAACTCACACCCCCAGTTTCTATTACAACGCCATGCTTGATTTTCTTAAGAGTATCCTTGTCTGAATTACCTCATTTTATTTTTACATATTCATTGTCTTACCTGTTTTCTCAGAAGATAAACTCTCTAAGAGCCAGACACTCATGGGGCTTCTTTAAGGTAATGCCCATAACCTAACATAGTGCTTAGTTCTCTGTAAGCACTCAAAAATTCTTTCTGATGATAAGCAGAATTCTAAGATGGCTCCCATGATCTCCACCCCTTGGTATTACTCCATGATTATGTTATGCAATATGGCAAAGAGATTTTGCAGTTGTAATCAAGGTTACAAATCAGTTACCTTTCAAAGCAGAGACTACTCTCTGGCTTGCAACAGAGGAGGAGGTCAGAGAGAGGTTCCAAATGCAAGAAGGATTTGATGAGCCACTGCTGACTTTGAAGATGGAGAGGAGCATGTACAAAGATCAGAGAGAGGCCTCTCTGGCAGGCAGCAAGGGAATGGGAACCTCAGTCCTATAGCTGCAAGGAACTGAATGCTTCAAAAACCAAATGAACTTAGAAGCAGATATTTTCCAGAGCCTCAAGATAAAAACCCAACCTGGCCGACATCTTGATTTGGCCTTATGAGAACCTAAGCTGACAGCCTAGTTGAGACTGTCTGGATTTTTGACCTACAGAACAGGGAGATAAGGAATGGACACCATATTAAACTGCTAAATTTGTGGTGACTAATTATGCAACAATAGGAAACTAATACAAGCCCTCAATAAATATTTGTGCCTTTTCTTCTGCCCCAGCACAACCTCTCAGTTTCAGGGATGAATTATCTCCTCTACGGAGGTGACATGGCCTACTAGGTTGTGATCCACTGACTTAGCTTCATCGTGTGTCAGAAATGTCCTTTGACAATCCTTCATCTGCAAAAGATCTATTTATCTTTGCTCACCCATCTTTTCTTCCTTGCTCATGTCTGAGGAAGAGATGCTTCTTTCGGAGGTTTAATCATTACGGTGGTGATTTTAAACGCAGTGTGACCCGCTTTGTCAGAACGGTGCTGCTTCTGCTATCATCTGTTTTGTCTCGCATGTGCTACTTCCCCATCAGATGCTTCTTCTTTGTCTGTAAATAAAAATTAGCAAATATGTCATCTCACTATATTTGATTTAGCAGTCAAACTTTTTGAAAGCAGAGTCAGCACTCACTTCTCCATCTTCCTCACCATCAACCAATTTTTAAAAGTATAATTTTATTTACTTTTATTAGAATTAATCTATATGTGCTTTGTATAAAATCCAAAAAACACAAGGGTATAAAAAAGAGTAAGCCTTACTCTCATCATTGTCCCATTGATATCTAGTTCTCCTTCTTAGAGGCAACCGTGTGTGTGTGTGTGTGTGTGTCTTCCCAGGGCCAATGTGTGTGTGTGTACGTGTATGTACGCACAATGTACACACATGTACACACACATATATATGCATATACAGATACATTTGTTTAATGCCTAACCTCTTACATTCTAGCTCCCACTGATCCTATTCTCATGGAAGGTACCAATACTTTTATATTTTGTTTTCCTTATTTCCTGGCTCTTTGTTAACTTCTCACTTCTCTTTTTCCATGGAGCACTTGACATTCTCAAAACAACACCCTCCATCATGCTACCTCAAACTCTTTAAAAAGCCCTCACTGGGGCACCTGGGTGGCTCAGTCCATTAAGCGTCCAACTCTTGGTTTCAGCTCAGGTCATGATCTCATGAGATCGTGAGATTGAACCCGGGGTTGGGCTCCATGCTCAGTGGGGAGTCTGTTTGGGATTCTCTCTCCCCATCTCCCTCTGCCCCTCCCACTTGTGCTCTCTCTTGCTCTCTCTCTCTCCCTCTCTCAAATAAATAAATAAATCTTTAAAAAAATATCCTCATTGTTTTCATAACAGTACAGTCTTTAGATGGTCTCCTAATTTCCCTAATTGTCCAGTTTATAGTTGCCTCCTTTTCTGCCTCCTATCCTCTCAGTGTTAGGGTCCAAGGCTCTGATTTCATGGATTTCGATAGTTTTAACCATTAACCTTATGTGGATGATTGCCAAACTCATCTTTTTAGGTAGCCCAAATGGATTAGCCAAATTCTAGCTCTTTATTTCAGCAGACCGTGAGCATTTTTCCCTCTGACATTCCATAATCCTTTAGGATAAAATTTCTAAAGCTAAGTCCTACTTCAGCTCTTTCTGGGGAGTCAGGAAAGGGGAGACCCTGAAAACAGTGGCTCTAACCCCACTGGTGTTAACTGATCCACTTCAGCTCCACATTTAGATTTATAGATAATCCTTTCCTCTCAGATCTCACATAACCCCCATTACCAGATAATGTCAGCTCTTGGTTTATAATCCCTTCCCACCTGTTCCTTCTTGCTACACTCACCCTAAGTCATGCCTAGATAAAGTCTGCTAACTATTCTCAATGCTTCTAAATGCTCTCTTCCCCTATCCATTCTGTACCATTACGTTGTCTAATTCAATTCTTTCTTCTTACTCAAAACCTTAAATGACTTTCTATTGCTTGTAAAATAAAATAAACATTCTTTAGTTTATCATTCAGAATTGAAAATAATCTGACTCCAACATACTTATGCAGCCCTATTCCTCGCTCAACCCCCCATTTATCTTGCATTGTGGCCTAACTGGAATTTTCCCTGGCCATACCATCCTGTTCCTGAACCTTTCATCATAATATAATAGCTCTCCACACCTCCCCTTCTTTCAATTTCCTGCATCACTGACACTTTTTAAAAACCTGTCACCTATTCAAGGCTAAGTAAAATGCATCTTCATCTACTAAGTATTCTCTGATGTCACCCCTGTGCTATGTAGTTTATAGGCATTGTGTGTACATTTATTACCTATGTGCAAAGAGAAGAGGACCAAAGGTAGTAAACACCTAATATGCACTGGTTGCTGGGCTAGGCACTATCATCTCATTGAATCCTTACAATTCTGTGGTGCTGTTGTATCAACCCAAGATGGCACAACAAGGTTTTGAAGTGAGGGGCCTACCCTAGGTGGTCTAAATTGAAAAATAAAAGCAAAACAAACAAACAAAAAAACAAAATAAAAACCCAGAAATAGAGTAAACAAAGAATAAAAGGACTCTGTGTCTGTAGTTCCATTATGTTAATGGCACCGATAAATTCAGGTCATGTGGCTCTACTTAGTGGACCTATCTGATTTGCACATCTAGGTCCACAGTTCCTTTAGGGCTACTTCCTCTCACTCCTTACCCAATGCTCCTTTTCCTGGTTCACTTTTACTTGTCATTAGGGTCTCAAATGAAACATCATCTCCTCAAAAAAAACCTTTCCTGGCCCTCCCTTTGTCCCCATCCAGGTCTGGTGCTTTGTTATGTACTCTCACTGTACTTTGTACTTTTCCTTGTATAGGTACACTTCAATTATTCATGTAGTTACGTATTTTATTACTTGTTGATATCCAGGAGATTGCTTATTAATTACTAAAGCTTGAACTAATTTAAGGGTGGATACCATTTCTCTTTCCTTGACAAGTGTATCACTGAAAATATTCCCCATCATCGCTGAAAATACTCTCTTTGTGGTGAATTAATGAATGGAAAGATTGATAGGTAAATGAACAATTCTCAAAACTCTCCTAGTCTAGATTTCTGAGATTGGCACCCCAGGAATGATAAATTTATGTGGGGGAAGCAGAAATTTGTAATTGTCTAATATCCTTTTGTTACTAACTCCTAAAACTACCAGCATACTACCTGTCCCTATAGATTTCACCTTAAAGATTTCCTTCCTTCCTTCCTTCCTTCCTTCCTTCCTTCCTTCCTTCCTTCCTTCCTTCCTTCCTTCCTTCCTTCCTTCCTTCTTTCTCTAATTCTAGCAAGAAATGTGTCTTCAAAATGCTTGGCATAGCTGCCTCTGAAGAGTTAGAAAATGTTAAATAATACAACACAACATAAATAATACAAATCATGACAGTACTACATTGTTAACATTAAGCTGATTCATTTAAGGACTGGTAGCATCAAGAGTTGTTTCTAAGAAATTTAACACTTGAAGATCCTATAGATACCCAGTAAGTATTAAATGGTCTGAATAGTACTTACAACCTATGAGAAATTTGTTTTTTGTTTTTTTGTTTTAAAGATTTTATTTATTTATTTGACAGAGAGACAGCAAGAGAGGGAACACAAGCAGGGGGAGTGGGAAGGGGAGAAGCAGGCTTCCCGCCAGGTAGGGAGCCCGATGCGGGCCTTGATCCCGGGACCCTGGGGTCATGACCTGAGCCGAAGGCAGTCGCTTAACCAACTGAGCCACCCAGGCACCCCCTATGAGAAATTTGTTTTCCCACATAGCTATTTTCATCTGAGGTTAAACACAAGCCACAATGAAAGGCCTTTGTTTGGGTGCCGTGTGATTCTCTTGGAACGATACCTAGATGTCAAGATGATATCTCTAACACGGTGGATTTACATAGCACCATGCTTCACAGAAGCTTAATTGTGTTGTTGTTTTAAAGACAAATTTGTGCCAAAGATCTGGCATTCTGCAGAGGATGCCAGATGGTTACCCTGGAAAGTCTCTTCTCAGAAACAGGTGGGTGTTCCATCTCACTATCCTGCCCAAAGGCAAAGCCTTAGCTCTGGACTATTCAAGGAGTTCTCAGAGAGAAGCACTTTTCTGACAAAGGAAAACATTTTTCTTTCAGTGGTGCTGAGTACCCAGTAAGCACCCAAAGATACTATTGATTGCTCTTTTAAGTTAAAAATCAGTATCACCTGCCCAATTTTACTGTGGAACATCAGCTTCCAACTGCCCACTCCCCATTTCTTCTTGAATCTCTGTTACTTAAGAGTCAAAGCAGAACTATTGATTCTTATCCAGCCTCCCAACCCATGCCCTAGGCCAAATCAGCTCCCATCCAAGGCTTTTTCATCCTCTGTAAATGGCACCGCTGTCCACCAAATGGTTTAAGACCAAAATACAGGGGTTCTTGTGGATTACTCTTGGTCTGTAACATCCCACTCAAATCTATTAGTAAGTTCTGTTGATTCAACAAAATATATCTCTAACTCAGTTAAAGCCTGCTCTCTGACTGACTCCACTGTAGCCTATCAGCACCCTCTCTTGCCTAATTGACCTCTTTTCTTCCACTCTTGTTCCTTTCAAGTCCATTTTTTCACATAGCAGCCGGGCGAGCCTTGTTAACAGTGCAAACCAGATCATTTCATTCCCCTGACAGCTTCCAAAAATATTCAGAATGAAATCACATTCATTACCCCCCAGCCATAAGGTCTTATTGATCTCCCCCTTGCCAAAGGAGGGAACCTTATCTGCTATACTTTTTTCCCACTCACTCACCATTCCCCAGACACATGGGCCTTGACTTTGAACCGCCAACACACTGAGTGATGCCAGGTTCATGGGCTTGGCACTTGCTGGTCCCGCTGTTTAAAATTTACACCTCCCAGATCTACGTGGGACTTAGTCCTTCTTGTCTTTCAGGTCACAGTTCAAATAACACCTCCTCAGATTGCCCTGCTTCCTTTGCTTTCAGTCACATTACCCTATTTTATTTTTTTCATACGACCTGATTATATCTAATAGTATTACTTGCTCACATGTATTTGTTGCATGTCTCCCCACTAGCTTATAAGGTCCTTGAGCTCAGAGACTGACTCGGTCACTGCCGAATCCCTAATATGTAAAATGCACATAAGGCCAATTTGTCTCAGTGGGACCAGACATCTTCCTGAGTCCTGATTCTGAAATTTTTAGGTGGTATTTGAATACCACCTGAGATTTTATTTTCAAGTGAAGCCTGAGTGCACCTGGGGAAGACGCAGCTCCAGGTGCCCAAACACCTCTCTTTTGTCAGAGTATCTCTGTTTCAATCTGCTTAATTTTTTAAAAATCTAACTGGCTCCCACAAAGGAGATTCTGACAAATAAGATTCCACTAGTGCAGGGTTACCTGTGTGGCTTAGTCAGTTAAGTGTTTGCCTTCAGCGCAGGTCATGATCCCAGGGTCCTAGGATGGAGCCCCTCACTGGGCTCCCTGCTCAGTGGACAGTCTGCTTCTCCCTCTGCCCTTCACCCCTCCCCCCCAGCTCGTGATCTCTCCCTCACTCTCTGTCTCTCAAATAAATAAAACCTTAAAAAAAAAAAAAAAAGGATTCCACTGGTGCAAGTGAATGTGACTGCTTAATGCATATATTTATGAACATTTAAAAGTCCTCTTCTGAACCTCCAAAAACAGATATAAGGTGCATTTCTTGTCATCTATACTTCTCCCTGCTTTCTGGTCCCACTGTCACTAACCTATTAAGACCCCCACCTCTTACTTTGGCCTGGATAGTATCTGGAAATGTCTCTGTCTCCTTTTCTGTCCTTCTGCCAATTCCTTCTTCACCCTACTGTTAAATTAACATCACTCCTCCCAAGCCCAGATCTGAGCTGTCCCACCCCCATTGGCTGCCTGTGCTTCCTGCACTCACTTACACTCAGCAGCCTGGACTGACGCCACCTCCCTTATCTTACTCTCCCTTCAAAGTCTCTGTGCCTGCGTACCCTTCACACCAGCCACACTTGACTATTTCTCAACACGGCCTGAAGTTTTCCCTTTTCCTGTCTGGCTGTGCTCTGGCCATTCCTCACACCGATTCTTTCCCCTCAGACTTGCCAGTTGCAAGCCCACCTATGCCACCTTAAGCTGCCCTGTACCCCACGCCACCTGCCTCACTTCACCTCACTCTCAAGACATCATCTCCTTTTCCTTTGTGCCCACAACTCTGTTAGCACTACTGTTGGGACACTAATCACACTTTTGTCCTCTCTGAACTGTAGAGACTGCCGACACTGATGGGGAAGCATACGATTTAGAGCAGAGGATTCAGGTGCCGGTCCCACCTGAAATATCTTCCTCTCAAAGCTGTTATGGGTGTTGATACAAGTGAAAATAATTTGGAAGCTAGAAATGTGAAGTATGCTTATTTCTATTTGCTACTTGAGGGCAGGTACCATTTCTATTCATCTTTGTACCTAACCCTCGGCCCCAACACATGCCAGTATCTAGCAGAGTCCTTTCTCTTCAACACACTACTGAGAAAAAGAGGAAGGACCCATTAGGACTCATACTTAATAAACTCAACTTGAACTTTCAAGTTGCTCAGAAGAGCTCTTTCTGATCTGGAGGGAAAAATGACCAGAAGAAACGTTTTAGGCTATTTATTAACTGCTTTATTTGAATAACAGATTATTTGGGGGTAAGTCCAGGTGAACCTCTGAAGTTAGGACTGTTCTGGGTCTTTATGTGCTCTCAAAAGTCTGGCCCCCAGTTTGGGGAATGCCCAGCCCAGGAGTTCTTTGAGGCAGAATTTGAATGAGACAATTGCATTAAGGCATGTAGAGGTTTGTCTGATGGCCGGGGTGTATGGTATATTTCCAGAAGGGGGGCTAGACAGGAGAAAAAGAAAATGGGATCCCTAAAGTAAGTCTCCGTGGAGAAGTCTTGAAGGATGGTCCAGTCTCTGCAGCAAGGCTTGGATGATGCAGGAAGTAGATGTTTTTAGGGGGAAGCTGTGATTGGTTTTCCTCTGACCCAGCTTCTTTCCAGTCTTGTAGTGTTGGATCACCGTGGCTGGCCAATCAGGTTGTGCACTGAACAAGAATACACATAGAAAGATATTATTTGCATAGCAAATTTGCACATACTATTTTTTTTGGTTTGTGTTTTTATTTTTGCAATTTTTTGCCAAAGGAAAACCAAGTGTCTTAAGAAAGGGATGTCTTTTTGTTTGGAACTAGGGGAGGACCTGACAGGGCACCCTAGAAGGGGAGGGCTATTATGAGTGGAAAGAACTATGCCACTAAGAGCCCAATAGTTCTGCATTAACATTCCTTCAAAAAAGCTGGTTTGGGGAAGTAGAAGGAGTTTCCCTACTTGTCTTGGTGGAGAAAAGTGCTAGAGCCCAATGGTCCAGAAGTGATTGACAGAGACCTATAAGCAGCAAGCAGAACAGAGCAGATGCAGGTCAATAGGGGAGTGTGGAGATTCCCAGTCCTGGTTAAAACCACTACTATCAGAACACATACACAATGAGATCATTACTATTTCTCTCTACCCATCTAGACTGCTTTCCCTAAACTCTTTAAAGGCAAGAAATGAGTCTTAGACATATTTATCCCCTGAGAACCTAGCACAGGACCCCATGCATAATATTTACTCAGATGGTTGTTTGATGGATGCCCATGGGTTTTATAAGTTTTATCCAGGAGGCTTCAGATATCCCGTTTTCTCTTCATTCCTTTTGTGTTTTCTTCTCAGACTTGGGGCATCGTCACAAGTAGATAATATGTTCAATAAACAGTATAAACCTTCTCTCAATACAGAAGTTAGAAAATACTATGGCAGGATCCCCCAGGTGGCTTTCTTTCCAGGCCCAGTTTTCCCATCTTTCCTCCATTTCCAAGTCATCAGAAATACTTTCCTAACCCCCTAAAATTCAGGACGCTGATCAAGTCGTGAAGAAGCTTTTCTAAGCCTGCTGGGTATAAAGAACTGCATTTTACTCTGGGAAGGGATTCAAAGTCTTTCCAAATAAATGACCTGCTTGTCTAGCTGTCAAAATGTGGACTTCATTGGCAGTCTTACCATAGCCCTAATTCAAGTTTATGTGCCAGAAACGGAACTTCTGCCTTTCAGATTCAAGAAGGTCTTCAGACCATGGCCGTCTTGCACAATATGGAGCTACTATTAGAGCAACTGAGGCTATTTACAGTGTGTTTAAATAATGTAGTGCAGAGAATAGGAGGTTTGAAAGTCTGGCTGGGAGCTGGAGAATCGACTTCCATAAATTTAAGCCCCGAAAAATACCTTTTTTGTTCAAATGTTGGAAAGAATTTTGTCGACCTTTTTGCTTCGTTGAGATTTCTTTAAGTTTTCTTGGTAACCAGAAACAAATTTCACAATTTGTGTCACACTTGGCTCCTGTTCCGAGAGGGAGGGGAAAGCTGGTTGTTATTTCAGTAATCCCTGAACAGCAGAGTATGGAGAATTCGGCACCGAGGAAGGCTGCCAGCAGGCAACCCTGCCAAACCAAACAGGAATCAGTGTGGACAATAGGAAGATTATGTGGTGGAAAACGGATACCCCGAATTGAGGCAGGAAAGCCATGTCAATTATATTTAGAAGCAGCATCTCTCCTCCAGGTTACAAAACCATCCCTCCAAGCATTTAGAAGATGTTGCTGTTTCACCAAAAACTCACCCACAAAAGGTCAATGGGAGAAGCTGAAACACAATGATTTTTCTCTTATAACTTCCTGTGTGTTGTGATATCTGGCCACGAATCTTTTCGAGACTACTGTGTCCTTTCATTCACACTAGATCAGGCCTTCCAGTGTTCCCGAGAGAGGAGATGGACAGAGCCCCCGCTGCCAGGAGCAAATGCAGCGGGCTCAGCCGTACCCTCCAGAAGGTTCTCTCTGGGCAAGGCCTGTTGAAGGACCTGCTTCTTACCTTCCTTCCTGCTTTTATTTTGACCTGCAAGGGAAGACAAACACAAACAAAATGAAAATCAAACAAAACACCTGGGTTTTTCAAGCCACTGAAGCCCCAGTGGGTACCTCATGGGATAAGCCCTTATGATGACTCCTAGTGGCCCAGGGGGCGGGGGGGCGGCCTCTGGTCTGTCACTGTTGTAAGTTGAAGGCAGAGTGGTTTCCATCCATTGCCAGCCAGTGGCCAGGCTTGGCCAAGTGCTCTGCTAAAAAGTCCTTTCAGCAGTGCGCTCGAGGCTGAAAAGGGACTTCGGGTGAGTCAAGTGCTATGTCCCTGAGTGTGAACGATTCTTTGATCCCCATCTCTTTTTAAAAAAAGCATAATCGAATGAGTAATTTTTCAATAAACAATCCAAAGTACAACAAATAATATGACACTGGTACCAATCAGCAAGGTGTTTAGGTGTTAGTGTTATTGGAAACAGACCTTGCTAGTTCATGTGTTTGTTTTTATTTTATTTTTGTTAAAGATTTTATTTATTTATTTATTTGTCAGAGAGAGAGAGAGCACAAGCAGGGGGAGCAACAGGCAGAGGGAGAAGCAGACTCCCTGCTGAGCAGGGAGCCGATGCGGGGCTCCATCCCAGGACCCCAGGATCATGACCTGAGCCAAAGGCAGATGCTTAACTGACTGAGCCACCAAGGTATCCCTGTGTGTTTGTTTTTAAAGAAATGAAGCTTTATAAAGCTATAATAAAGCCCCACCTTCATCCTTTCCTTTCCCAGAGGGTACTTCCTAAATTCAGTTGCTATGGATCATTCCCAGGTGATTTTTAGGACTTTTACCATGTGTTCTTATTCATAAGTATATATATATGATTTTGCATGTTTTTTAAATTTACATAAATGATGTATTTTACATATATTTTTTCAATGTACTTCTGTACTCAACCCAATGTTTTTGAAATATTATCAGTGTGAATATTGGTAAATGTAGCTGTAAAGTTGTTTAATATTCCTTTAAATAAAAACGTCTTTTAAAAACCTAATCTATTCAAGGGCAGGCATTTTTCCCCACTTCTTTGTAGTACAAAGACTATAATCAACATGCTTGCACGTTCATCTCAGCATGCATGTCTAGTGTTTACTGAGGCAGACTCTCAATAAATTGGAAGTACTACTGCTGAACCATAGTCCAATTTAAACTTTACCAAATATTGGCAAATTACTTCCCAAGAAGGTTGCACTAATTTACAATCCCACGTAATGTGTAACATTTCACCAAAACTTGGTGTCAACAGATTATGTTTTGCTGATCTGATGATTTCAAATGGTACTTCACTGTTTTATTTTTCAATTCCCAGATAACTAGGGAAGTTAAGTGTATTTTCATATGCCATTGTCTGTTTGTGCTTCTTGCTTTTTAAATTGCCTGTTCATATGCTTTGCTTACATTTCTACTGTTATTGTAGGGATTCTTTATAGAGTTTGGGATTTATATATTGTTCCCATGGATTTTCTCAGTCTATGACTTGCTTCATTACTTTGTTTACAGTAAATTTTAATTTTTAATGTGATTAAAATTTACTTCTTAATGTAGTTGAATTTATTAATCTTCTTTCTATGTTTTACTAGTATTTTATGATTTTTTGAAAAAAGAAAACATTTCTTTAGTTTGATATGCTAAGGATTCTTCCATGCTTCATTCTAAGGTTTTCGTTTTTGTTTTTAATTTCAGTCTTCATGCCCATCTGGGATTGTGAATTTTTGTATCATGAAGTAGGGCTTAATTTTGTCTCTTTCCATATGGATAATCAATTATCCATATGATTCATTGAAAAGTATGCCTTTTCCCCACTGTTTTATAATATCACCTGTCATATTTCAAAATTCCTTGTATTTGTGGGTCTCTTTCTAGATACTCTCAGTGATCAATTTTTCTATACTTTTAAAATTGCAATAGTTTTATCAAAAGTCGTATTATGAATAAATTATTTATCTTTTTCCTCCACCCTTTCCTCCTACTACTTTTCTTTCTCCTAGATTTTATTGGCTTTTGTTGGCCTTTTAGTCTTCCATAAGATTTCAGAATCAGCTTGTCCAGATCTTCAAAAAAATCTTGGCGAGAAGATGAGTGCAATTATATTGAATTTATGAATTAATTTGGGGAGAATTGACATCTTTATAATATTGAGTGTTTCCATCCATGGAGATAATGCATCTCTCTATCAATAAAGTCTTCTGTTATGTCTTTCAAAGAATTTTATAAATTTTTTTAGAAATATTGCACACTTTTATTAGATTTATTTCTAGACAACTTATCAACTTACTAATATAAATTATATCTTCCAAAATTATATTATCTGACTATTTGTTGCTTTTTTATACTAATGCAAATAATATTTTTATATTATACACAGTATCTTAATAAAATCCAAAATTCCTTATGGACTCTGAAAAACAAACTGAGGGTTCTAGAGGGGAGGGGGACGGGGGGATGGGTTAGCCTGGTGATGGGTACTAAAGAGGGCACGTTCTGCATGGAGCACTGGGTGTTATATGCAAACAATGAATCATGGAACACTACATCAAAAACTGATGATATAATGTATGGTGATTAACATAACATAATAAAAAAAATCCAAAATTCCTTGTTTGTTCTAATAATTTGTATAAGTTCTAGGCTTTTCTATGTGGACAGTAATGTCAATGATGAAAGTTTTGTTCTACCTTTCTAATCAGTATACCTGTTCCCTCTTCCTCCACTCCCATCTGTACCATCAGAAAAGAGACAATGATAGCTGGAAAACTTTCTCATTCCTGATTTTTTTAAATAGACTTTTTTTTTTTTTTAAAAAAGATCATTTATTTATTTATTTGACAGAGAGAGAGACAGCAAGAGAGGAAACACAAGCAGGGGAGTGGGGGAGGGAGAAGCAGGCTTCCTGCTGAGCAGAGAGCCTGATGTGGGGCTCGATTCCAGGACCCTGGGATCATGACCTGAGCTGAAGGCAGATGCTTAACCACTGAGCCACCCAGGCTCCCCTCATTCCTGATTTTAAAGAGCATCGTTTTGTTTTATTTTTGCTGTTAACATTCATGACAGATTTAAAAGATACCTTTTAAAAATGTTCCTTTTTTTTCTAGTGTGCTAGTAATTTTTCTCTTTTCATGAATTTTTGCTTGTTTGTTTTCTGTACTTGGTTTTCTTCATCTGTTAATGATTTGTTACTTCTCCCTCTAAACTGTCAATATTGTGATGTATTAATAGGATATACAGATTGAATACTTAATCATAATGTATGAAGGGCTTGATTTTCTAATATTTTATCTAGTATTTTTGTATTTATGGTCATAAGAAAGATTGGACTGTAAGATTTTATTTTACTTTTTTAGTAAAATAGAACTGTCCTTTTCTAGTTCAGGTATGAAATTATCCTGGCCTCATTAAATGAGGCCTCATTAAATTGCATATAAGCCATTTTTGAATGGAGGATTTTTTTTTAAGATTTTATTTTTTATTTATTTATTTGAGAGAGAGAGAATGAGAGATAGAGAGCATGAGAGGGAAGAGGGTCAGAGGGAGAAGCAGACTCCCCGCTGAGCAGGGAGCCCGATGTGGGACTCGATCCCAGGACTCCGGGATCATGACCTGAGCCGAAGGCAGTTGCTTAACAATCTGAGCCACCCAGGTGCCCCAGGAATGGAGGATTTTTTAGCGGGATAGATTTTGATCCATTAATCCATTTTTTTTTTCCTTCTGAAGTCTATTTCTTCTTAAGTCAGTTTTGTTAAGTTATAGTTTTCTAAGACAGACTTTCTTAATTCATTGCAGACCAATATTTTTGTAAAATATGAAATTATGTGCTTGGATGTTGCAGTGGTATAAAAAATGCTTTCATTGTTCTAGGTACTTACTCTCAATTTCTGTACTTACTTCATCTCAGACTGGTCACAAATAATTTGCAGACCAGTCAGTTGACCACACTTTAATTGGGACTGTTCAGAAAATCATCCATTTGTCAAATTTCTCAAATCCATTAGCACAGAACATTGTTTGTAATACTCTGATATTATCTTTAAACATTGCTACTGTATGTGTAGTTATGTTGTTTGCTCAATCCTAGCAACAGAAAGTGTGGGATAATGGAAAGATTTAAAGTCAGAGGAACCAGTTTAATCCACAGCCTTGGTGTTTATGAGCTATGTAACTTTGGGTAAGTTAGTCCTCAGAAAATTTTTTTTTTATTTTAAAGATTTTTATTTATTTGTCAGAAAGAGAGAGAGCACAAGCAGGGGGAGCAGCAGAGGGAGAGGGAGAAGCAGGCTCCTCACTGAGCAAGGAGCCCAATGTGGAACTCAGTCCCAGGACCCTGGGATCATGACCTGAGCCAAAGACTTAATGACTGAGCCACCCAGGCGTCCTAGTCCTCAGAGATTTTTATTTGTTTGTTTGTAGATTGGATCAGGGCTTTTCAAACTGCTTTTTTTTTTTTTAATTCCTCCCTACCTCCCAATGAAACATTATCTTCAAATGGAGCCTAACATTAAAGCAGATCAAAGTAGAATTCCCCTTTTTGAAGGAGGGAGGCGTATTTCCCCTTTGTCCTTCTACCCTCTCTGACCTCCAAGAAGCCCTTGAGGCTAGTATTGAAGAGGAAAAATTTCCCTCTATCCTTCAAGGTTCTTCTGACTGGTCTAAGAGAAAAGTGACATAAACAAATTAACAGGAGAAAATCAAATTTGATTTGCACATACTATGGAACCTAGGAAGTGACCAAGGTGGGCAGCTTTTATGCTTTTTAGACAAAGAAGCATAAATCTGTGAGGCACTGATAAAGAAAACTTAGGTTTGGGAGCTTTAATTAGTAAGGAATTCTAAACTGAATTTGGACTAAGGTAGTAAATTAGCAAAAGTAACCAGGTTTGCTTCAATAGGCTTTTTCAGTCCTAAATTCCTGCTCTCTGATGATAAAGATATCTCTGTACCTCCTGATGCAGAGAGGGTACCTTTCACATGGGAGATTTATTTTTTCATTCTGGAAACAAAAGAGGGTCAGAATATTCTTACACCAGCTATTTCTTAAGTAACTTTAACTCAAAATAATCCATGTGCCATTTGGCATATTTTGGGGGCAGCCTATGCTAGGCTCCCACACTAGCACAGTTTGCCCCTACTAGTTTACCTTGCAAAGGTTTGAAGTAAACCTTCCTCGAGTTGGCATCAAGCCAAACAGCCAATAAATAATCAGCCAAAGTGATTGCATTAAGCATGGTTTCCATGAGGACTAAAAGAGCCTTCCAGGTTTCCTAGCAACAGAAATCAAGGTCTGCTGGCCACAGCAGAATAAAAAACGTTCTTTGGAACATGGGAAAAACGGTTAATTGAGTTTAACCTTTATTCTCTATTGTGATGCAACAATAAAAACAATCATAAGGGTGGCGATTTTCTAGTTTTTCTACCTTAAATCTTCCATCACCTCCTGAGCTGCACATGGCAATCATCAACCACAAGATGAGAGTTGTGGAATTCCTGTTTTATTAAAAAATGAAAGGTACTAGTCACATTTTCCTTTGATGCACATTTTACTTGTGAGAAAGAAAAGGGAGGAGAGGAGAGTGATGATAATTTCAGCATTTTTCCCTTTCATACCATAGTACGTAAAGGAAGATATTAAAACACAAGTTTTGTGATACCTTTAGTTTCTTTGTCCTTTTTTTTATGAACATCATCTCCTTACTTTATAGGTTAGAGAAATTTATTTCTAAGCTAAGTGACCCATCTAAGATCACACATCTATTAAACAAGAGAGCCAGGAGAAACCAGGCTTTTTTTTTTCCCTTAAGGCAATTTATAATTTTTATTACAGTAAATTGATTATAAATCTCTTGGTTAAAAGTTGATATCTTGTGTCTTTTCCTCCCCACTTTTTACTTTGAAAAATTAAACCTACAGAAAAGTTGAAAAAATAAAATATAGAAACCATATACCTTTCACCTACACAAGTTTACATTTTACCTTTTTGCTTTTCTTCTACATATTTGGATATATGTATACATATGTATACATGTGTCTACATACACATATGTAAAATATAAATACACATTTTTATGCTGAACTATTTAGTTACTTAAGAATTAGCAACTCATTGATAAAGACTTTTCATTTTATATTTTATATCTATATCTATAGATAGATATTCTTCTAGCCAAAATACCATCAACTACACATAAGAATTAAATAGATTATCATCTAATATAGTCCATAATTAAATGGTTTCAATTGTCTTAATACTCTCTTTCATAGATTTTAAAAATCTTGGATCCAATCAAGATTTGAACTATACATTTGCTTTTTTTTTTTAAGATTTGTTTATTTATTTGAGAGGGAGGGAGAGGGAGAGAACATGAGCAGGAAGGACATAAAGAGAGGGAGAAACTATCAAGCCGACTCCACACTGAGCATGGAGCCTGACATGGGGCTCAATGTCATGACCTAGAATCACAACCTGAGCCAAAATCAAGAGTTGGATGCTCAACCGACTGCGTCACTCAGGCGCCCTTATACGTTTGCTTTTGATACTTCTTTCCTTCTTTCTTTCCTCCTTTCTTTCATGACACTGACTTTTTTGAGTTCAGATCAGTATCTTCTAGAAAATTCCATTCAGAATGCACTCCGAATGTGTATGACTGTTTCTTCATATTTTGATATAGACAACATTTTTAGCAAGAAAACTACATATGTAATACTGTATATTTATTGTACCATATCAGGAAGCAAATTAAGTCAGAAGATTTCCCTATTGGTGAGGCTGTCTGATCATCTAGTTAAGATGATGATTACCAAATGTCAGGGCATATTTTCCATTTGTAATTTGTAAATAATCTGCATTGTGAATATTTGAGATCACATGAACATTCAGTTTGTTCAATCGACCTTTTGGCCAATGGTTTTAGCATCCATTGTTGACCCTGATCTTTTTGGAATCGTTTATTAAAATGGAGAATTGCAGAATGGTGATTTTTTTTTGTTAGTTCTATCCATTCCTTCCACATTTATTAGCTTGCATTCTAATTATAAAGAAAAGTCTTCTCTGAGAGTCTCTTTGTCTCTGTGTATGTCTCTATGTCTCTCTGTCTCTTCCTGTCTCATTGCTAATTCAGTTAATCACTGTGCGCTGCCTTCTCAAACTTTGTTGCTTTTGATCTAAATTGCTACATAAAAAGGCCTTGGGGAAATGTTTGTGGTTGTCAAGGCACAGCGATTTAGGATTCTTTGTCCATGGTGTCTTCCAAAAGCTTAATGAGAGCCAATTAACTTCACCTGAGCTTCTAGGAATGAGTTCTTAATTATTAATAAGGAAATTGGTGAATAATGTTATTAAGTAACTAATGAAATTAGGAAAGTGTCCGTAAACGAAAGAAAGGAGTAGGACTTTTTTGCTAAAATTCTAAAATGTTATTTGATTTTAGCTAAAGAAAAGAATTTGATACATCCTTCTCTGGAAGCTTCTGGGCTCCCCAACAGAAAGGGTCTAGTCCCAGTGTTGTGAGTATTATCAGTGCAGAGGGGGTTCATAGAACATGTGAAAACCTTAAAGGCTGGTATGCAATATTTTCTTAATTGCTGCTTTTCAAATAAATCAATGAAGGCAAAAATAAATGTAGTTGGGTCAGTATGCTTGAAATAAAACCAAGCACAATATGAAAAGAATGAGGCTGTTTCTGAGGGAAAGTTGAAAGAGAAACCACTGGATGATTTTTTAACTGAAGTTCCCACAATTGAAATTCCCTCCTCGTAGATATCACTCCCAGAAACTGTCTCACATCATGGCAAATCGTGACTATTTCCTTAGTTTGTTATAAAGGAAAGAAAGCTCTTGAGATCCAGATGTATTATGATTATGAATTATTCAGGAAACATTTAAGAAAGGGCTCCTGCTTTCTTGGCATAGATTTACAAGTTAGTAATCCAAGGGAGGAAAATACCCAGCTCCTGTCTGGTGGTACCTCCAGAATTTCTGTCTAGAAGTTTAGAGATGACGATTTAGGAGTTAAGAAACTTGTCATTAAGCTATGTTTGCATTTCAGGTGAAGTTTTTTAACTTAGATTGTATGTTACAGGTCAATTTAAAAATTAGCAAAGTGTTTCTGAAAATGTCTTTATTCAGTATTTGTATAAGGCTGAGAAAATATCAGTTATGTTCATATGGGGGTAGAAGTTACTGATGGAAATTGTGAGAAAGCTAAAACTTTTTCTCTCATGTTCTATGACACCACCACTATCTCTACATTTGAAGACCTTGGTTTTAATAGGGATGATAGATGCATAAACAAATACTTATAATAAAATATACTATTAATATAATAGATGAATGAACAAAAAGATATTAATGGGCAAAAATCATTCATTTGAAGTGGAGCCTAACTAAGGACACAACAATGAGTTTTCCTTCAGAGACATTCAAGGACAGTTTGAATCAGAATTTGGTCCTCTATCCTTTATCCTTTTGTTTCTGTCATCAAACCAAATGTTCCAGGGACATTCACACCCATCAAACTGGGTGTTTTCTCTTACTGTGCAATAGTTCTACGGAGGACAAAATTCAAAGGGGGTCATGTGAGGGCGTTATAGGGTACAGAATATCTGAGGGTCAAAGTCAAGAAACTCTGTGAATACTGGCTTAACAGAAAAGGACCTTGATGTCAGCCAGGGTAGAAAAGATTATAAGCCCCTTGATGGCCATTTCAGGAGTGCCCTAGAGGCTGGGGTTCAGTGGAAAGATGGCACGAGTGAAAGGCAGGTTATTGAAGAAAAGGTGTAGAACACATAGCATTATTCAGACACTCATTTATTCTTCTCTCCATAAGATACGGCAATCAAATCAACTAATGATCTCAACATTGATTCAACTTCTGCCTGACTAGATTTTGAGCTTCTTGAGGACAGGAATCAAATCTTATTTATCTATGTTTTAGCAATGCCTACTGCACTACCCACCACATCATAGAATAAAGGTTGTAGGACTAAATGGGAAGACTTCTGATAATTCTCTTGACTAAGAATGTAGAAACACATTAGCTTAAGGGTCAGTAATAATATATAGATTATAGACATTTCATTATGTTATATCTTTAGGTTCATGAGCAAAACCATGATGTAATGAAGTCTGCAGAATAAGGCACTTTTTAAAAAGATTTATTTGTTTGTTTTAGAGAGAAAGAGAGAGAGCGCACAGGTGGGAGGGTGAGGAGGAGAGGGAGAGAGAATCTCAAGCAGACTCTGCACTGAGCCCAACGTGGAGCTTGATCTCATGACCCTGAGATCATGACCTGAGCCAAAACCAAGAGTGGGATGCTTAACCAACTGCGCTACCCAGGCACCCCATAAAATAAAGCACTTTTAAATAAGATATAAATAAAAATATAATTTGATGATTTAACCCTTTTATTGGAGCTTTTTGCCCATAATAGAAATAAAACACCAATAATTAGCCTTTGAAATAAGACTATTAAAACAAATATAACTTCTCAGTTTTCTATGATGAATACTTTCCATATACAAGTAATACCTAATGGTAACGATAGCCATCAGCTTAATACATCATAGCCTAGAAAAAAATTACTAATTCACACATTAAATAGTGACTTGCAGAGAGTTTTTGGAATTTAGTCAGTTGATTAATACCTGGAAGAGCATCTGATTTCAAACTCAAGCTACAAATCTCAAAGAGAAATACAATCCAAACAGTGAATAGTAGTACATGGATAAAGGATTGCCTGTTCTAATGGTGGTTTAAACACAATTTGTAGAAACCCAGTTAGAACCTGTGTTCGTTTGTTTCTTTGTTTTAACAGAGCTGTCTTGCAGGAATTTGTAGGAGAGTATTTTAGGGTATGATTAAATCACTGGGATTTAAAATCTAGCCATTTCCTAATTGCTGAAATCCATACCATGCTGACACAACAAGGCTTTTCCAAATGGCTGGTTTATTATTCCGCAATAAACTGTAACTGGGTATTTAGTTCCCCTGAATAAATCTGCTCTTTAGGGTACACATTAAGTCATCTGTTTAAAGTAGATTTCATCTATATATGCACATCTCATTTATCTTAGATTGAAGATCTTCACTGTTTTTAGAAAGACTTAGGTATAATTGAAATTAAGGATAACTTTTTATATAGTAATAATTTCCTTCATAACTCTGTAGTATTTCAAACCCTGCTTTCATTATAATTTAAATTGTCTGTTTTAGAAAACCATTTAAATCTAGTGATCCATTTTATTTTCAACTCATCGTATCTTTATCTAAAACGTATTATGCCAGGGAGAGGTTATGAAAGTCATTTAGTGAATTTCCATAGTTGACATGTTCTCTAGATAATCCACAAATTCAGGTCTTACGAGATAGAGGTTTTCCACTTTTTATTTGACTCTCATGCACTTTTATTTGCCCAAACTTCAACACACTTAAGCTCTCTTTCATAGATGATGAAACAACATTCTCTTGAAACTCTAATTAGTACACATGCATTCAAATTCATTTTATTGTTATCTCTGTAGTACATATATCTATGAAGAGGTGAGGGTGGCAAGATGTTGTTCAACATCAGATTTAAAAAGTCATTTTAAAACTGTACGGAAGTTCTTCAAAAAATTAAATGGAATTATCATATGATCTAGTAATTCTGCTTCTGGGTATGTGCCCAAAAGAATTGAAAGCAGGGACTTAAAGACATATTTATACATCCGTGTTCATAGCAGCATTATTCACAATAGCCAAAAGGTGGAAGCAGTCAAAGTGTGCATTGACAGATGAGTGGATAAACAAAATGTGGTAAATACACACAATGAAATATTATTCAGCTTTAAAGACTTTAAAGAGGAATGAAATTGTGGTACCTGCTGCTACATGAAAGAATCTTGAAGACAGTATGTTAAGTGAACTGAGTCTGTCACAAGGGGACAAATACTGTATGATTCCATTCTTATGAGCTACTTCGACTCATCAAGTTCACAGACACAGTAGAATGAAGACTGCCAGGGGCTATGGGGAAAGGAGTGTGGGGAGTTAGTGTTTAATGGATATGGTGTTTCAGTTTGGGAAGTTAATAAACTTCTGGAGATGGATGGTAGTGATGGCTATACAACAAAATGAAAGCTCTTAGTGCCACTGAACTCTGCACTTAAAAATGGTTAAAATGTCAAATTTTATGTTATGCATATATTATTACCATGTAACAACTAATTTAAAAAAGTGATCCTAATATTTTACTAATTTCTGGTGAAAAGCAAACTCTAACTTTTACTGCTTTAGCAAATCATATTCCTAGAGGTTATTTTAGCTTTTGTGCAACCAGAAATGAGATAATTAAGGTAGACAGAGCCTTGGAAGAGACAGTACTTCAAATGAGACCTCTCCAGTCATGCTCGATAGGCAGGTCTTCCTAAATCTAAAGCCCATGATTTCTCTGCAAGGCTGAGAACATAATGGGCATTTTTGTGTTGGATGGAAAGACATTACGGGAATTAGAAGCAGGTGTTATGTGAAGAGTCCAGGCAGCTGCCACTGGGGATTCTGTCAACCTTGGGTATGGGAGAATTCCCCTCTCTAGAGATGAGACATCCTGAGCAGGTGATCCCTGACATAGGAATCTTAGCCAGAGACTGGGATATGTGTAGTAGGGGGCAGTTTAAGTAAATTGGTCTCAGGACCAGGGAGAAACAGTTATTGGTGTTTGGGGCTCAAGTTCATAAAATGTAGAAACTTAGGCTGTGACCCCTTAGAATTGAGCATGGCTCCTTAAATCCTTTATTGGGCAAGACTGGCATGGGGCTCAATCAGCAGATGGATATCAGCTGAGTCTAGTTATTATAGAAGAGAGAATTTGGAGGTTGTGGGGTGCAGACTGGATGGTAAAATGCTTAGATTAGGTCCTGAGAGGTCTGAAGTTTAAAGAATCACTCCCAATCTAGTTGAAAGTCATTGGCCATAGTTTCTAGTGACACACATATCAGATCGTTAGCTCTAGTAAATGGACCCTTGCACCCTTGAGCATCTCTAGACCTCTTCCCATTCCTCTATCAGCTGCCCATCACCATCCCTATGTTCCACTGTCCTTCCATCCTCTCCCCAAGAAGTTTGGAACTCCACAACCCCGATCTAGCTTTCCTCCTTCTTTCTGATCCACTCCAGTGTGCACACGGGAATGAAGTTTTTTGAAAGGACTGGTGCTTTAGGGCTGCATTAGCCTACTTAGTAGAAAGTATTCAATAAACATTTGTTTGAATTATGTTGAAAACCTCCTTGCCAAATAAAACTATTTCAATGCATAAGTTTCTTAAGTTCTTAGTGTATTCTGGTGCCAGAAAATTGGCCTGGTGAGGAACCAGGAGCTAGCTATTAACAATTCCTGTGATCTTAGGCAAGTATTTAATTTCATTGTTGTTCTCCTGGTAAAATAAAATATTAAGTCCTCAAAAAAAAACGTTCTAGTTTCCAAAATGTTGGATCTCTGGGCTCACAACCACATCTCTGATGCAGGTCTGGAATCTCCCATTCTCCTACAAACAATTGATCCCTGGCCCAAGGGTATGAGGCCATAGAATTCTCTCTCATTCCCAGTCTCCTAAGCAATATAGGGTCTCTTTCTAATCATGACTCCCAGTCCATCCAGATCTCAGGTCTGAAATAATGTTTTGGTTTTTGGGGTAAATGATGGCAAAAACAAATGGTTAAACATAAGACATAATACAATGACTTAAATACTGATGCAAAGTTATTTTTGAATACCATTTCTTGATTTTTATTTTTTGAATACCAAAGGAGATTTGATCCATATGCATGAATAACTAAAAATTCATCTCTTTATGCCAAATTTTAAGATCTATCTACTGGTCTCAAAGCTAATGAAAAACATCAAACCATTTGGCTTTGTTGCTTTTTAACTAAAATAAAGTGAACTAATGCTGATTAACTTTTGGGGAGAAAAAAATCAACATGGATGACAAATTATATGCGATATTAAGTTTCCTATGATTCAAAACCATGTTGCTGAAGATCAGCAGGCTGCTGGCGGATCTTTAATTACTAATATTAGTAATGTGGACATAAGAGCCTAATGTATAGTATGAATATAAAGTACACAATTAATAGAAAATGCATATGAAAAGAATTTAATCAATGAATGAGCATCACTATTGCATTAGGTTTCTTAAGTAGGTCAGAGCTTAAAGCTGTCCAAATAATAGATTTTATTTTTCCTTTTTTTTCTTCTCCATCTATCTCAGGGCAAGAAATTAATTTTTTCCTGTTCCAATGTCATCACTAGATTAATGACTGTCATATGTGGAGCCTGACTATAGGGAGCTCCTCATACGCACAGCCATGTGTGGCTTCTGAAAAATGAATGGACTCATTGTTCTCACAGAATATGATTACAGTGGAATATCAAATAGATTATTTTTTTTCTTGGAAAGAAAGACTGTTAAATTTGTTCTGATGACAGTGGTGAATGAGATTTAGAAATATAAATGCCTCTCTCTTCTGTCATGCCTCACTTATGTTGTCATAGATACCATTTCAATTTAGAAAACCTTATTGAGGACAATGTGGAAAAAGGCAAGTTCCCTGCCCCCCCCCCCACCAAAGCTTATATTCTAGTAGGAGATATAGGATCCCACCACGATCTACTGATACATGCACATAACACATGCAAATGAACATTTTTATTGAGAATGAGTTTTCAAATTGGCATTTCATCCCTTGTTTTAAATACAAATAAGGTAAAATTTGGACAGAGAGAGTTTTTTAAAGTAAAAAGTCTACAGTGTTATTCCAGACACTCCCTACTGGCTGGACCTTCACATTTGGAAGTCAAGGTGAATGGCTGCCTGTGAATGACAAGCCAGAGTTCTGGAGACATGGAATTCTGCCCTAAGACATCTGCAGTGAAGTTCTGTAGCCTTAGGATTGCTGAAATGAGAACAAATACGAAAGTTCTTGAAGGAGGATGTTACTGACAGGAGCCACACAGGTCTTAAAAAGGAAATGAATACAAAATTCCAAACTTAAACTATAAAAGTCACATATGTTAAATTGTAAAGGACTCTTTTCCATAATATTGCTCTGTTATACAAGTGCCAAGAACCTTTTTTTTTTTTTAATTGCAGTTTGGGAAAAAATAATTTAAGCCCTCAAAGCATCTTCAAGAACTAGATATGTTTAACGCCCTTTCAAAATGCTTTGAGAATTTAAAATTATTTTTTCCAACTACATAATGACACTGATGAATAAATGATTGGTCAGAAAAGTAAAACAAATTACCAAATTTAGTTCAGAAATTAGTAGGGCAAGAGAATGGTCTGAAAACTGCCTTTAATTTAAATTGTCATTTGTGTCTGTATCTTGCATTGGACTGCCTTATGAATCCTGGGGTCACCAGCACCTGGCATATTGTAGGTGCTCAGCAAGTCTCTTGTTGAAAGAGTGACCCTGTTGGTTAAGTGAGCAAATAAGTGAAGAATGAATGAATGCAGGGCGCCTGGGGGTGCAAGAGTCAGACTCTTGGTTTCGGCTCAAGTGGTGATGTCAGGGTCATGAGATGGAGCCCCGCATCAGGCTCCACACTCAGCATGGAGTCTACTTGACATTCTCTCTCCCTCTCCCTCTGCCCTACACCCCCAAGTCATGCATGCATGCATGCATTCATTCTTATTTTAAAAATAAAATGAATTTCTCTCTCTCTCTCTCAAATAAATACATCTTTTTAAAAATAAGAATGAATACATGCATGCATGAATGAAGATTTACCAGGCAGTACATTTAATTCAAAGGGACAGTGATCCTGGAATCTCAAATTGAAGTGAGTAAATGCTTCTTAAATCCTGTTTGACATAACATTGGGAATTTGCCCCTTCCCTCTAGCCAAGAGCCTTCTCAAGTTCCTCATTTCAATAATGATGTTGGTACTGAAAGAGAAGCAGTCACCTGCTTTGTTTTTAAGCAATTCTCTTTCAATCAACTTTTAATTATCCTGAAGGAGGAAAGCAGTGGTGCAGATAATCCCAAATCTCTTGTTGGAATGCATTATATGATGGCTTTTTATAGTAGTTTGCCTTCTTAATTACATTTTGATTAGGTTTCTATTACAGTTACTGGAATTCCCTCAGCAGAGAGGACAGCAGGTCAGGCAGTCTAAGAACATCATGATCAATCAATGGGACTGACCCATATCTTACTCTGGGCCCTCCTTTTTAAAATGCAGTGTACTAAGCACGTTGAGGCATACAAAGTCATAGCAAACTTTCAGCTTCATAATTTATTCAATGGTCATCATCAAGAATCTATTAGAAGGTAAGTACTTCTCCAGTCAATACAAGGAGGAATAAGATAAGATCTTTTACAAGGAAGAATGATATATAAGGTTAGGATTTTAGGAACTCTGCCTAGACAGCATGATGTAGGTATGTGACCTTTAGCCACATAAGGCAATGTGTGCTAAAGGATAAATGGGCCACATCTTCAGAGGTCATCTGAAGTGAGAACACAAGGAAGACGCTAGAGAAGGGTGACTTGAGTTAGTTCCTGGAAGTAAATAACATTTGAATGAGTGGAGAAAATTTAGGAGGACTCACTAAAGCAGCACTGTCCAGTGGAAATACCATGTGAGCGATAGACGCAAATTTAAATTTTCTGATAGTCAGTTTAAAAAGCTAAAAAAGAAATGAGTGAAGTTGATTTTAATAATACATTGTATTTAACCCAACATATTTCAAATATTATTTTAACATGTAATTAGTGTAAAATTTACAAGATAATTTACACTTTCCTTTTTAAACTACATCTTCAAAGTCTGGTGTGTATTTTACACTTGCAGCACATCTCAGTCCAGGCTAGTATAACTCAAGTGCTTAATAGCCATATGTAACTAATGGCTACCATATTGAAGAGCATAGTTCTAGAACCTTGCTTCTTAAGCTGTGGTCTAGGGATCAGCTGCTTTGGCAGCATCTGGAAAAATGTTAGAAAGGCAGAATTTCAGTCTCCATCCCAGACCTACTGAATCATAATCTGCATTTTAACAAGATAGTCAGCTAATTCCCATGCACATTAAAGTTTGAGAAGCACTGGTCTAGATAGGGAAAAGTTTGAGCAACCATCTAGAGTTAGGAGCGCTGAAGAAAGGTTTAAGTTCCAGCCATCATTAGAACATGTGAGAAGTAAAAGTGAAGAGTATCTGGATAGTTGTTTATAAGGAATTTGATAAAACAATTTTCATCTGAGTGTCTGTTTCTCGTCTTCAAAATGAAACTAATCCTGCTCATCTTGTAGGGACTGGTATTTTAAATTAGAGACAGTGATAAGCAATTCACATGATGCCTAGCTTCCAGACGTGGAAGTTTTATATAATTCCATTACTGATGGGTAATAGTCACAGATGCAGACTCCAGTGCTACAAGATTTTAACTACAAGGAAAGTATCTGAAGCTATATGAAAATTGACAAATAGAATTGCGGACCATCACTGCTGTCACATGCCAGGATTCTGTGTGCTTGGCAGGAGGCTCAAATGAGAACTTATGTCAGAGCAGGTTCATTCAAGATAGGATGGGAGAGAGGGAAGTCCCACAGGAGCAACACAGGTGCTAGGATTCACACATTATGTTCATAAGCCTACTGTGACCACTCCTCATCAAAATATGTTGCACAACTCTGGACACCTGGTTTACTAACACATTAGCAGGACTGAAAGGATCAGATAACTGGTCCTTGTGCTCATTTGACATCTGGCCCTTTCACTAAGTTAGCATGTTGGGTCAAGACACCTTATTCCAGCTGTCAAACTGTGTGCACATGTCTGGGAATATTATCCAGCTGTAAGTAATGCAGTGCTGAGAACTGGAAACCCACTAATATTGTTGTTGGAAGATTAGCAACACCCCCTTCTTCTAATGACAGTGTATCAAAAATGTCAACTATCACCAAAAAGAATGGGAGGTAACTCTGGGACAGTAGAAAGACTCTGGTTGGAGGGTCATGGGATCATGGGGTTCTAGTTTGAGCTCTTCCATAATAACTAGCTTTGCTGTCTTAATCAGAAGTTTAATTTCCTGTGGCCTCAACTTCTATACTGATAAAAACAAGCAGCTTTGGATATGTGAATCTCTTCATTTAGTCATTTCCACTTGTATTTTTATTTTATTTTTTCAAATTGTATTTTATCTCTTATTGTGGTAAATTATTTATCACATAAAATTTACCACTTTAACCATTCTTAAGTGTACAGTTCAGTAGCATTGAATACATTCACATTATGGTACAACCTTCATCACCACCCATCTCCAGAAATTTTATCTTTCCAAACTGAAACTCTATATACATTAAACACTAACTCTCTCTTCCCCCTTGGCCTATCTCCTAAAAATCACCATGCCACTTTCTGTCTTTATGAATTTGACTACTCTAGTACCTCATATAAGAAGAATCTGTAGTATTTGTCCTGTTGAGTCTCACTTATTTCATGTAGCACAATGTCTTCAAAATTCATCCACGTTGTAGCATGTATAAGAATTTCATTCCCTTTTGAAGTTGAATAATCTCCCATTATATGTCTATACCACATTTTGTTTATCCATGTGTGGATGCAGTGGCATGTGGTTTGGAGATATGGGTTGCTAACATTCACTGTGGTGGTGCTGAACAGGGGAATGAATGCATACATCGGTCAATTTTCTGGGATTTCTAGAGTTAGTGGTGCTTTGCTCTAAACACCAGGAAAAGGGAGAGGAGGCAGTTAAGGGAATGATTTAGCACTAGGGTGACAGAAGCCAGAGCATAAGGACAGAGAAATGCCTATTTATCAAAAAGTAGGGCAAGTGTATTGGAGCCACCAAAAGAAAGGTGAAGCTGCACGGAGTAGGGCAATGCTGAAACACCTGGGGCTGGAGGGGAGGTAGGAGCTAGTGAGGCACATTTTGGTCCTCAACGGATGTATCAGTCAGAGTTACTTTGGTAGGATGATCATCCCTTTGAGCTTGGCATAACATTTCAACCCTTATGCAGATGAGTTCATCGGAGTTCAAAGGTTCTCACTGTTAATAGGGTTTCTTTCCATGTGCCTCATTTTCACTATGATGAATCTGTGATTATGAATTAGTGAAGTTGAGTGACAATGACAATTTCTGTAACGTAAATCTATTGACTTCCCCAGATTGTGCCAATTCCAAGCAGCAAAAGAAAACACAGAGCAACTGAAACCATTTTCCTGGTGTCATTATGTCATTGTGAAATTAATTTGTTTGAACAGTGTCCCAAACAGACCGCTCACAAGAAAACCTTCAGAGCAGGAAGGAGAGGGTTAGAGGAGGCAGGGTTGAAAAAAGTGCCTCTGCTCATCTTCACTGCCCTGATCTTTCCAGGAAAAGTTGGATGAATTGGTAAAAGCTGAAATTGGTCTAGGGATATAGGAAATAGGATCCTTCTTGTCAAAATCTTGCCTCCATTCTATGTCAATTAGAAATAAATGTAGAGGGCGCCTGGGTGGCTCAGTCGGTTGAGCGACTGCCTTCGGCTCAGGTCATGATCCTGGAGTCCCGGGATCGAGTCCCGCATCAGGCTCCCTGCTCGGCGGGGAGTCTGCTTCTCCCTCTGACCCTCTTCCCTCTCGTGCTCTCTATCTCTCATTCTTTCTCTCTCAAATAAATAAATAAAATCTTAAAAAAAAGAGATAAACGTAGATTAACAAGTTTCTCTTTGAAAATGAAAATATTTCTCATAGCTCAGTCAGAAACTTTTGTGAGAATGAGGTTAGGTTGGGGGCCCATGTCAGGGTGCTCTGGACATTGTAGTGTATCTGCTGTGTTGCACCAAAGGAAAGTCAGAGCCCTCTGCAGTATTTTAAGGACTGTTGGCATGCTCTTAATTCTGCCTTCTTCTGTTGGGCAAAACTTAGAGAAGAGAGGGGCATCTGGGTTTCTAAGTTGGTTGGGTGTCCAGCTCTTGGTTTTGGCTCAGGTCATGATCTCAGGGTCCTAGAATCAAGGCCCAAGTCCAGCTCCATGCTCTGCTCGAAGTCTGCTTATCCCTCTCCCTCTGCTTCTCCCCTGCACCTCTCTCTCTTTCTCTTGCTCTCCCGTTCTCTCTCAAATAAATAAATAAATAAATAAATAAATAAATAAATAAATACAATCTTAAAAGAAAAACTTGGAGGAGCACCTGGGTGGCTTAGTCCGTTAAACATCTGCCGTCCTGGGATCGAGCCCCATGTTGGGCTCCCTGCTTGCTTCTGCTCCTCCCGCCTGCTTGTACTCTCTCTCTCTCTCTCTCTCTCTCTCTCTGTCAAATAAATAAATAAAATCTTTAAAAAAAGAAGAAGAAGAAAAAGAAAAACTTGGAGAGGAGAGGACTTTTATCCATGTTTGAGGATGTCATGATTTCAAATGTTCAGATCTCCAGTCTGCATCTCTCAGAGGCAACATAGGGTAAATAAAAGCATGAGACTAAGAGTAAAAAACATTCCAGATTTGTCTTTCAGCTTTGCCACATAATAACTGTGTAACCTCGGACAGGTTACTTAGCCTTTCTCAGACTCAATTTTCTCATCTGTAATTGTTTGTGTACTGATAGTTGGCTGTGCTGTTAAATGATAAGGTACAAAGAGCACCTAGTACATAGTAGGTGCTCGACAAAGGTTAGTGACCTTCCTTTACTGTTTTATTAAATTTAGGAGTATATATTTATTCATCCATTCAGTCTTTCCTTCTGTAGGTACCATTACTATGAATGTGCCTACTACTGTTGAAATCAAATACAACTCTTTATCAAATCATTTATTTATCAATATGTGTTATCTTTTCCACAAAATGCTTTAGCATTAAAAATAATAATTCCTCCTCAATTGTTCTGTAAAATAAATTACTTTATATTATTAAATATTCATAGTTTGAGATTGTGTATCATACATATAAATAGGATGAAGAGTACATAAGCCAAACCGCCAGTTTGACAAGGCAACAGAAAACAAGTCTCACCGAAGCCTAACAAATTCAAACAGATATTGTTGGTAAACCCTTATTTTTTATGTAGGATGTAATAGGATTATTTTATTATAAAAACTACCAGAAGAGATTATAGAATTGATCTTGTACCCACTGGGCACAAGCACTCTAGAAAAATATATTGATTTGAGAACTTTTCAAAGGTCTTTATTAAGAGGTTCACAGGGGTAACTGGGTGGCTCAGTTGGTTAAGCATGACAGACTCTTGATTTTGGATCACGTCATGATCTCAGGATCCTGGGATCAAGCCCAGCATCAGGCTCCATGCTCAGCGTGGAGTCTGCTTGGGGTTCTCTCTCTCCCTCCCTCTCTGCCCCTCCGCCTGTTCAAGTGCATGCGCTCTCCCTCTCTCTCACATAAATAAATCTTTTGTTTTTAAAAGATTTTATTCATTTGAGAGAGAGAGAGAGCGAGCACAAGCGAGGGGAGGGCCAGAGGGAGGAGAAGCAGACTCCCCGCTGAGTAGGTAGCCTGATGCAGGACTCAATCCCAGGACCCTGAGATCATGACCTGAGCCAAAGGCAGACGCTTAACCGACTGAGCCACCCAGATGCCCCAAAATAAATAAATAAATCTTAAAAAAAAAAAAAAGTTCACAAATCTCCTCCAGGATTATGGTGGGAAAAGCTTTGTGTGATTGTCTACAGGGAAGTTCTTCTATAATTGTCATATTTTAGGACCAGAATTCTAATGATGGATTGATAAATACTGAATACCAAAATAGTCTGACAATCATCCTTCTGTTCTCAAAAGCTAAATTATGGTGAAACTGGGCATGAGGAAAAAGGCTAATTTAAAAATTAATTGTCCAGAGAATTTTCTCATGTTTATGATTTTTTTTTAAGAAATCAAATTCTATGTATTTAAACGTGGTTAATAAGTGCTAAATTAAACAGAAGAGTGTAAATAATATGCTGAAAGCCATCAAAACTATCATTTTTATGAGAATATTAAAGCTGGGCTTCTTAAGAAGTATCCATTTAATTATTATTGTTTTGATACCTTTTTGTGTTCCCCTGGGAGAGTTGGAGAATTATATATGTATGTGTATTTTCTAATCCTGAAATCATGATACTGTAAGTCTATCTTGTTTACAGCTAAAGATAAAAATTTGAACCAAGCTGGTCTTGAATCAAGTTGATTTCCTTCTTTTGATTTTTACTATCTACCTCCTTCACACCCTTTGTAAATGTGAAGTTCTTTTTGTTGTTGTTGTTTATATGTGGTTTTTAAAATAAATTTTAAAATTAATAGACTTTACAATTTAGTGCAGTTTTAGGTTTACAGAAAAACTGAGCATTAATTACAAAGTTCCCATATATTCCATCTCCCTCCTTCCCTGACCCTAACACTATTTCCCTTTTCATCAGCATCTTTTATTAGTGTGGTACATTTGTTACAATTGATGAGTCAATAATAAAACATTAGTATTAATTGAAGTCCACAGCTTACATTAGGGTTCGCTTTTTCTATTGTACATTCTGTGGATTTAACAAATGAGTAATGACATATATCTACCATTACAATATCATACAGAATAGTTTTACTGCCCTAAAAATCCCCTGTGCTTCACCAATTCATCCGTCTATCCCTCACCCTGAATCCCTGGAAAGCACTGATCTTTCAATAGTCTCCATACTTTTTTCTTTTCCAGGGTGTCATATGGGTGGGATCATAAAGTATGCACATTGCTCAGATTGCCTTCTTTCATTTTGGCAATATGTATGTAAGCTGTCTCTGTGTCTTTTTTTTTATTTTTTTAAGAGAGAGAGAGAGAGAGAGGTGGGGGAGAGGCAGAGGAAAAGGGAGAGAGAATTTTAAGCAGGCTCCAGGATGCAGGGCTCAATCTCATGACCCTGAGATCATGATATGAGTTGAAATCAAGAGTCAGAAGCTTAATCAACTGAACCACCCACGTGCCCCTTCTCTCTGTCTTTTCATAGCTTGATAGTTTATTTCTTTTCTTTTTTCTTTTTTTGGATAGCTAATTTCTCTTCATCACTGAGTAATATTTCATTGTCTTGATGTGCCACAGCTTATTTATCCATTCACCTACCAAAGGATATCTTGTTTGCTTCCAAGTTTTAGCAATGAATAAAACTAAAATAAACATTTGCATGCAGGTATTTGTGTGGACTTAAGTTTTCAACTCATTTAGGTAAATACCAAGGAACACAATTGCAGGATTATATGGTAAGAGTATATTTTGTTTGTAAGAAACCACCAAATTGTCTTCCAAAGTGGCTGCACCATTTTTCTTTCTCATCAGCAATGCATGAGAGTTCCTATTACTCCACACCCTCACCAGCACTTGTGTTGTTGGTGTTTTAGATTTTAGCCATTCTAATAGGTATTTGGTAGTAACTCATTGTTGGTTTAATTGCAATTCCCTAATGACAGATAATGCTGAGCATCTTTTCATAGACTTAGGAAAATTTGCCATCTCTGTATCTTCTTTCATAAAGTATCTGCCCAGACTCTTTGCCCATTTTCAATTGGGTTTTTGGTTTTCTTATTGTTGAATTTAAGAGTTCTTTGTATATGTGGGCTACCAGTCCTTTATCAGATATGTGTTTTGCAAAGATTGGGGGGGCTTATCTTTTCATTCTTTTAACAGTGTCTTTCACAGAGCAGAAGTTTTGAATTTATAACTTACCAATATTTTCTTTCATGAATTATGCTTTTGGTGTTATATCTAAAAGGTCATCGTCAAAGCCAAGGTCACCTAGATTTTCTCATATGTTATTTTCTAGGACTTTTATAGTTTTGCATTTTAAATTTAGGTCTATGATCCTTCTTGAGTTAATATTTGTGAAAGGTATAAGGTCCGCGTCTAAATTCAGTTTTTTGTACATGGATGTCCGGTTTTTCCAGCACCATTGTTGAAAAGATGATCCATTCTCAATTGAATTGCTTTTGTTCCTTTGTCAAAGATCAGCTAATTATATTTATGTGGGTCTATTTCTGCACTGTCTGTTCAGGAGCTCATATTATTATGGATAACTCTGATTATTTACCAGCTCTTGCTTCATGACATTATTGGTTATAAATAATTTCCTTTATGTTTTTAGGGTAAAATTTACAAATAGGAAAATGCACAGATCCCTTCCCTTTTTAGTACCTGATGAGCTTCTTGGGTTTTTTTAATGCAACAGTATGAAACAATTGATATTTTAGGCTATAATATTTATAGCTAAGGTAAAACATTTTAGAGACTGAAAGCCTATCTTACTGTGAGCTACTTGTTTTGTAGACTAGAGGCTGTCACCACCACAATCACCACTGTCATGATCAAATACAACCTAGGTGGAATTGGTGTAGTTTAGTTTGAATCCAAGTTCTGTGTTGTACACGCTTGTAGTAACTTTATGCAAATCATTTAATCAAGAATCAGCTTCTGCAGTTAAAGAAATGGAAACAGTTATGCATAGCAGTCAGTATCATGATAGATTCTATGATAAAATATATTTGAAAGGGCTTTTTGTAAAATGTGAAATTTTAAAGACATGCTGGGTATTGTTTTCACTGAATAATAGGATTTTAAGGGATGATTTTAGAAGATGAGTACATCTAGTTGCCATCAGACAGCTGATTTTTTTTTACTTCACTTCTTATTTTCTTTTCTTAAATTTTATTACATTATATTAATCACCATACATTACATCATTAGTTTTTGATGTACTGTTCCATGATTCATTGTTTGCATATAACACCCAGTGCTCCATTTAATATGTGCCCTCTTTAATACCCATCACCAGGCAACACATACCCCCACCCCCCTCCCCTCTAGAACCCTCAGTTTGTTTCTCAGAGTCCATAGTCTCTCATGGTTCTCTCCCCCTCCAATTTCCCCCCCTTCATTTTACCCTTCCTACTATCTTCTTTTCTTTAACATATAATGTATTATTTGTTTCAGAGGTACAGGTCGGTGATTCAACAGTCTTACACAATTCACAGCACTCACCATAGCACATACCCTCCCCAATGTCCATCACCCAGCCACCCCATCCCTCCCACCCCCCACCACTCCAGCAACCCTCAGTGTGTTTCCTGAGATTAAGAATTCCTCATATCAGTGAGGTCATATGATACATGTCTTTCTCTGATTGACTTATTTCGCTTAGCATACCCTCCAGTTCCATCCACTTCGTTGCAAATGGCAAGATTTCATTCCTTTTGATGGCTGCATAATATTCCATTGTGTGTGTGTGTGTGTGTGTGTGTGTGTGTATAATATACATAAATACATACATATATATATATATATATATATATATACTACATCTTCTTTATCCATTCATCTGTCGATGGACATCTTGGCTCTTTCCATAGTTTGGCTATTGTGGACATTACAGCTGATGGTTTTAAACCAGAAATTAAAGCATTAAAATATTAAAATCACTAAGAATGCTTTCATAAGTGCCCTCCAGAGAAGAGGTTTCCACTGAATTCCATGAAACTGTGTTGAAGTTTGTAACTCTGAGCCTATTATTGTATGTCTAATTTAAATCTCTCTCACACTGTATTGTTTTTTACCCTATCTTTGGTGAAAAAAATCTAAATTCCTTTCAAAATTTGTTACTGTGAAGAATAACATTTAAGGAATAGACCATCAGTACTGTGGATAACTGATATGTAGCTTTCATTTTTCTTATGAGAGAATTAGCCAGTTGAGGCAGCTTAATTGATTAGTTATCAACCATCAAAAGAGCAGCACCAACAATAATTCAAAATATTTGAAGTAAAAATAGCCAATTGGTGTAGAAACAATGTGTTCTCTTAACTGATCTAATAGTATTAATCTACTGACGAGTTCATGAATTCATTCAATAAGGAGTTAAGGCGCCGACTGAGCTAGATGCTGTGGAAGAATCAAAATACATTGGGAACAGACCTATGATCTCAAGCCACTGAAGGTATCAGTCCCATATTGACTTCTTAGCTCTATTAGCCCTATCCACATCGTTCTGCCTGAGCTGTGGCTGTCAAGGAGGGAGAGGGGCATTCCAGGTAGAAAGAACGGCATGTGCAAAAGCATAGCAGTTGAGGATGGGGTGCTGTGGCCTTCTTTGTATCTGTTTCCCCATCCCCCCAAATATAGGATTTTGGTCAGTCAGGGGAGGATGTCTGCCCATCTCTTTCAGATTGTGAGTTCAATGGTGGCACCACAGTCATCAAGGAACAAGTATATAAATTCCATTGCTCCAGAGCTCAATGGGTTGGCCAACTATTTGCTCAGCTGTAGTAAAGAAAGGATTGGCAATTGTATGAATCTAACACTAAGAAGAAATTGTAATAACTCAGTGAATAAAAACAGCTCTGGGAAGAACTTTCCAAATGTAAGCTTTCTACATTTTTCTTAACCCATAGACACATTTTATTTTTTTCCAAACAAAAAAAAGAAGACATGTGAGCGTAGAAAATGTGAAAGCACTTTGGCAATCCATGAAGTGCTAAGTTAATTAAAATAATTGATATTGCTTATTGACTCAGGAAAAAACGTAATAATTTTTCATTTTAAATCTAAATCTCTCGGGGTGCCTGGTGGCTAAGTTGGTTGAGCAACTGCCTTGGGCTCAGGTCATGATCCTGGAGTCCCGGGATCAAGTCCTGCATTGGGCTCCCTGCTCAGCAGGGAGTCTGGCTTTCTCCCTCTGACCCTCCCCCCTCTCATTTTCTCTCTCAAATAAAATAAATAAAATCTTTAAAAAAATAAATCTAAATCTCTTCTTTTCTGAATGTTTCCACCACAGAGTTTTATGACCACTGAGTTTTTTTTTATTAGATCCTAAGAATGAGCTGTATTTTAAAGAAATGACCAGATCTAGCTAAGGTTTTTCTTGTAGAATTCCCTGCCTCCTCTGATTGAAAGCAGCAGGGAGAAGGTGGCAGTGGAATTAACTTCAAAAATCTTGGTGCCTACCTGAAAAGAATTTGATGGTTGTGTAGATTAGACGAGGAAGTTTGATAGCTAAGCTCAAATTTATCCAATATGCTGAAATTTTGTTTGACAGTTCATTTTGAAAGATGTTATCAAAACATATATGTTAGTCCCATCTTTCAAAAACTGAGAGCAACTAAATCCTTGATATGATTTATGTGAAATGAATATTAGGGACTTCTGAAACTAAAACAAGACAAGCTGCTAGTGTCAACCCACTACCCATATTTTCCAAACATTTTTGATAGCCTATCCCTATTAGTGAAACATTTAGAAATATATCCCCAACAGATATTAATGTGTTTATTTACATATTATGCCACTTATTGCTAACTAATTATTTTTTACAGTATAAAACAAGTGCAAAAATAGAAATTTTTAAAATAGTGGAATTAAGAAAAAAAATAGTGGAATTAAGGAGGAACTAAGTACTATTTTAAATGAATGGCTGATTTAGGGGCACCTGGGGTGGCTTAGTTGGTTAAGCATCTGCCTCAGTTCAGGTCATGATCCCAGGGTCCTGGGATCGAGCCCCGCATCGGGCTCCCTGCTCGGTGGGAAGCCTCCTTCTCCCTCTCCCACTCCCCTGGCTTTTGTTCCCTCTCTCGCTGTGTCTCTCTCTGGCAAATAAATAAATAAAATCTTTTAAAAAAATTTTAAAAATAAATGATTGGCCGATTTTGATGGTTGTATGCTATCATTAGCTAAGTGAATTTAGGAGTGAAGTTCTTTGTTAATGTTAATGGGTAAAAAGCCATATTCAAGATGATCTTGAAAATTTCTAAAAATAGCTGGATTGGTTCTTGTAGGAACTAATAGGATGAATTTTATCCCTTAATGGAGTTGAGTTAGAGCTCCTAGCATCATAAGGAGCAGGGCCACTTAGACATTTTCTTGTTCACTTGTGCTTATCAGCGTTGTCTGCATTCGCTGGTTTCTCTACAGGATCCTTTTTATTCGCTTCTTCCTATGTGAAGGTTAATTAAGTTAAAGCTAGGTAACGTAATGCACAAAGTCACTTAACTAAGCACATATAAGCTGCAATGTGCTGAAATGGCCTGACGTGGTGGTAGGAGCCAAGGTGAAAGGGAGATTGGGAACAAGTTGTATAGCCTGGTTCATTCTTGTCCCTATTACTATCCAAGCTTCCATTTCAAACAGAAGCGCTAAACAAGGGAAGACATCCATCAGAGGTTATACTGGAAGCTGGTATTTTTATAAACTACAGTGCAAAATTCCTATTCAGTATTTAATATATAAGATAATAAACGTACAATAATCTCATTAAAAGTCATGTAAACATTCAACATGGCAATATATTCAGAGAGTAAACCTGAGATTTAATGGTGATTTTCATTTAAAAATAATTCCTCTAAATAATTATACGTCAGACATACTGTCTTAGGACCTTTGGGAGTTGTTTTTATATATTACAGGCAAATATTAATCTATACAAAATATGTAGGTGTATGTACCATCACTGTGAAAACAGTGGTTTTAGATAAAAAATGTAACAATCTGTGCTAGTTGGGTCTGCATCCCTAAGTAAATAACTCTGTCAAGTTTAGAAATGTGTCTCTACTATAGTTTGTCGCTTTTTCTTTCATTACTTTTCCATATCTTTAAGCAGAGTCGAAATGATCTTTTTTGATTGAAAGTTTGAAAGTACCTAAAATCTGATAAATATCAGAAGTGGTTCTTTGATGTCAAAATCTCCTGGATAAAAATGAGGCCAAAGTCCTCTCCCTGGGATGATCTGTGCTTTCACCTATTATGTTCTGTCACAGAGTAAAAACTTTGCCTTTTCCATTTCATATCAATGGGACAAACTTGTCGGCATTTTGGAAAGATAACATTTACTACTGGAGAAGCACTTGCTTTTCACGGTGCTTTCGCTAATTATAGTTTTCTGCTGTGTACTCAGTGAAGCAGGACACCGCATCACATCCTTCACGCACCAGCCCTCATGCCTCTCATCCAGGGCTCCCCAAGCTTCTCCCATTTGGCAGGCAACCTTCATGATTTTTGTCACATCCCAGTACCAGCTGTACTAGTATTCACTTAATATTTTTAAGGACAGCTTTTTTTTTTTAACTTAATCATAACCTCAGCTAATTACTCTGATCACAGTTGTATGGGTGCTCTTTATTTCTAATGCATTATATACATACATATACAAATATTGTTCTTGCCCACAAGTTTTATCTACAATACACCTTGGGAAACAGGTGGCTGAAAGCAGGGCGCCAGGACGCTGGTGGTAAGATGATAAAGGTAAAGCCAGGCCAAGAGGGTGCCCTGCATCTAGATATTTTCTCAATCCAGTTTGCCCAATTGAACTCATAAAGAAACAATGTATTTCAGTTAAAACATTTGATATTCTTATGAGATACCATTCAGAGATTATCTGCCTTTGCTCCCTGAAACATCTCCCAGAATACCTGTTTACTTTAAATAATATGCCCCAAAAAACTTTAACATCTGTCACCATAATACAACCTAATTGTTATTGGAGGTGTGCAGTGACTTTTAGGAAAATTAAGATTTTTGCATATACAAGTACACCCAGGTTTTCAGCCATTAGGATCCCTAATTTTATGGGGATTTCAACAATGTTTTACATATTTTATAATGGGATCAATACTCGTGTGTTTTTCCCTTTAACAGTTCAGGGCAAAATTGGGCTTAACCTGCGCTTGCTGAAATAAAATTGCTATTCCTAAGGAGCATTAGTTCATATACGTGCTGCTTAGTTTGTTTATTCACCTCAGGATGAGCTAAATATAGGATGCATGATTATAATGTAATATGACATATTTCCATTTGCCACACATAAAAATGAATCTCATTACTTGATGCCTTTGCCTTTTATAAAATAAGGTCACTCCCTTCAAAGGTTTTACAAAGTAGGTGGGGGTGGCAAACTAATAAATATGAACCAATAAATGAAAAATTAAGTGCAACCTATTTAATTGTGTAAATGGTGTACAATTCCATGAAACTAAATTTATTTCACATTGGTTAAAAAGTCAATATTACAATTCTTTTATCTTGTTGGTTTTCTTTCTCACATAAAAATTCTACAAAGGTTATAGTTTATACCTTTTGTAGCTGTTTGATAAATGGTACATAAAGTCATTCTAGGCTCAGATCCCTTCAGATTTTTTTCTGTTATACCTCTGCAGGGCATTCAAACCAGGAAGCAATCAAGTAGGAAACAGATCAAGAGGCAAAAGTTTTTATTTAATTTGATATTATCTTTGAAAAAGAGGCTGAAATTGCTAATCTGAATAGATATTTTGTGCATATGACTTTTGTTGTATTGTAGAATAATAAAAAGAAAAAATCCTTTCTAAAATACATAAGAAAAATGTGAAAAGTAAAGACAGTTATATCTCAAGGTATTATTATTTTTTTGGTAACTCTTTAAACAAGGTATTTTCTTTGCAACTCTTAAACTCTTTAAATACAGGTTATTTATTCAATAGAATACATTGACCAGTAAGCCCTCTTTAGGGCTTATTATGTATATAAAGCATCGATACAATGGTGTATTGACCTCATAGACATTTGTTTAAAAAAGATCTGTAAATAAACAAGTTGACATATATGATGTCAGATACTTAACTAAGGCACACATTTTCCAGGGACTTCTAACCTTTATGTGACTCCAAATGGTAACATTTTTTTTCTTTATGGATATAGACTGTACTTACAGTTTATGAGCTGAGATGTTTTCTTATGTAAATGCATTGCCCAGTCTAGATTATTCTTGTAATTAGGCAGGAGTCCCAATACCCCCACTTTTCACTATCGGGACCTAAAGGAATACAGTATAACTTGGGAAAGAGAGCAGAGGCCACAGAGCCATGATTCTTTGTCATAATAATGTAGAAATGGGATGTATGTCCCAGGTCATTTAACATATTACAGTTTATATTTATAAAATAGTGTAGAAGATATTTGGAAAATTAGTTTGTAACCCAGAGCCATCTGAAAAAGTTGCATTATATGAAAGAAAATCTAGTACCCAAAAAGAAAAGTAGGAACAATTAACAGTTGAAGATGAGGATGTTACTCTGCAGGCAGCAGGGGAGAGAGAGACAGACAGACAGAGAGAGAGAGAGAGACTTAGCACCCTGCTTGCTTATTTGAGGAAATATACAGTTCTTTATCTCTGTTTTGCTGTGCAATTCAATTAATATTTACTAGGCTTTGATGTTTCCCAGTAGGCTGCTAAGGTCAGGCCCTCGGAACATTGGTCTAATAACCATCCCCCCCCTTGTTATTTTCTTTCTCAACCATGCTTGCACTGAGGTTTTCTCCATATTTCCCCTGTTCTTAGAAGCCTACAGGGTCAAATAAGACCTATTCCCGGAAGAGGAATATTTCCGGGTCCACTTAAATCTTCTCCTTCTCACAGCATCCAGTCATATTGCAGAAGGTGAGCAGGTTAGTTCTATGGCTGGCAGGCACCTGCTATCGACCAGACCACATCTCGTTTCTGAACTCTTGCATAACATCCTCATCTCTTGGAAGGGGGGAAAAAGGTAGAAGAGCCCACTGCCCACATTAGAACCCATTCGTGTCTTGTGGAGACCTGGTGGACTTGAACACAGAATCATTGCTGGCAGCGGTGGGTGAGAGTGTGGTCTTGCAGGTACAGCAGAGAAGGATGACCCAAGCCCCTCTGAGTCCTAGCACTGGGTATTTGAGTTATGTAACCAGTATATGATGGAAGGTCTGCAGAAAAATACAGGTACTACAAACAACTACCACACTTAATTTTTAACTATCTACACATTAGATATTTCTCATTGAATCTCAAAAGGAAAATAACCTTAAGGTAAGTTGAATTCGCGGTTCATTTTGTGAGGAGTTTCTCACCTGGGTGATTAGGACAGCTGTAATATGAATTATAATGGCTGAGCCAACCAAAAATGAAGATAATTCTAGTCATTCTCTAATGCATAAAACTCATCAGAATGGAATCTCAACTCTTCAGAAAGAAGCAGATGTCTTCTCCTGATGTATCCGCTAAATGCCCAGAAACTTCAAAATGTGCCCAGAAGGAGGTATCTGACACCAGCCTGAGAATTCCTGCCAATCCATGGGAGCTAGGATCTCTACCAAAGGATTCCTCCTTAGGAGGAGGAGCGCCCGGAGCAAGGAGCAGCACAATGGCTCCAACTCTCAGGATGCCTGGGGGTATGAGCATCATGAGTGATGCAAAAGAGGCGAGTCATGGCAGCACATCATTTACTACCTTAAGAGCAGTAGAAGATAATATTTATATGTCCTCCCTTGAGAGCCATGTCTTTCTACACATCTACCAGTCAGAGCTGCCGAGGAAAATCCAAAACAAATCCCAGCACGTTTCTTTCCAACCATGAGTGTATAACCCTAGCTGACAGTAGTGAACTCAGGATATGTGAGGTGACTGCCACCTCATTGAAGAGTCCCCAGGGAAGAAGGGAGCTGGGGGTTATGTTTTCCCACAGCTGCCCCCTGTGAAACTTGTAAAGGAACCCCAGTCAGGATCTTTCCCCCAAAGTAAGAAAGATTTACATCATGAAGAGAGTTTCAGTGAACGTTTTGGCAGCACGCTAGGTAAGGACAAAAGTGAACAAAAGAGCAATCCATCTAGTGATGAGTAGTTATCTAATGACAGGAATGATTCCTACAAATGTTTGAAGGACGGCTCCTCCACCTTCCCAGTTTAAATACATTGTAATAATTTTGTCAAGAAAAGTGAAGGGAAGAAAGATTATTAGTAAGGTTTTATATGGGGGTAAAATTGGTAACATAAATTATAAAGTTTAAATCACCTATTCATATTTCAAGCATTGATGGTATTACCATCCAACTGACAGAAAAGTCAAATCCCCAAGTAATCTAACACGCTTGAGAACTACTCCAGTAGCTGGGATTTTAGAGATCGTGGCTTCCTTCCTACGCTTTTGTGTTTGTTTTATTTATTTATAGAGAGAGAGAGAGAGAGAAAACACGAGTTGGGGGAGGGGCAGAGGGAAAGGGAGAAGCAGATTCCCTGCTGAGCAGGAGCTCAGTCCCAGTCCTGGGATCTGACTGAGCGGAAGTCAGACACTTAGACGGAGCCACCCAGGCGCCCCTGTCTCATGCTCTTTCACAGATCCCTTTACGGATGCACAGTGCCAGAGGGAAGCCTAGCTTCCAAAGAGACATTGAAACAGAATATTCATGACTCTAAACTTGTGCTTAGAAATAGCCACATGCTGATTTCTTCTCTGAATAGCGGTTTTTATTTAAGTTTCATTTTTTTAATTTTTTATTTCAATTCCAGTATAGTTAACATACAGTGTTGTACTTCAGGTGTACAATATAGTGATTCAACACTTCCATACATCACCTGGTGCTCATCATGACAAGTGCCCTCCTTCATCCCCATCACCTATTTCCCCCTATTTCCCCCTATTTCATCCCCTCAGTTCCCCTCTGGTAACCACCAGTGTGTACTCTATAGTTAGGAGTCTTGTTTCTTGGTTTCTCTCTCTTTTTCTTTTGTGGACAGCAATTTTTTTACACAAACAAGCAGCACTCTCTTTATCTGTTTTATCTGTATCTTAACCTGTTGACCAAAAGGAAAATTAATATTTGTCTGAAAGTTTAGTTAATAATTTACTCTGTTGCCATTTCATCGTGACCAAAATAAATACAGTACAAAAATAATCTGTCTAATTTATACTATATATTATAGTTTGAAAGTCAACTAATGCAAATCAATTACAATTTAAATTCATAATGAATTACTTGTGTAATTATTGTTTCCTTACTGATGCAGGTTTTTTTAACCTTTCTTTCAATTGAGATGTCACCTCTACATGCTGAAGCTAACTTTCTGTTCACTTTTTCCTCATTTAATGCCTTTTTCTTTTAACTTCATGTCTAGTTATTATATAAAATTATTAAATCCTCAAAATTTCCTCAAAACCATTCCTATAATTAAACCAGACACTCCTTTTTTTTTTAAGATTTATTTACTTTTTAGAGAGAGACAGAGAGAGAGAGAGAGTACACGAGCAGGGGGAGGGACAGAGGGAGAGAGAGAAAGAGAAGCAGACTCCTCTCTGAGCAGGGGAGCCCTCTTAGGGGCTCCATGTGGGGCTCCATCTCAGGACCCTAAGATCATCACCTGAGCCAAAACCAAGCTTAACTGACTGAGCCACCCAGGCACTCCTAGACTCTCCTTTAATTACAAATAAGTTATCTGTTTGGAACATTTAGCCCAGGCAATGGGTTTAGGTAAGGCTTTCCAGAGATGTTTTTCCCTATTAATTTGCATAAGCTCTTCGTATCATGACATTTACATATATTCACAACTCATATTTAATATTGCCAAACTGCTCATCAAAGTATTCGACCATTTTACACTTTTAACAGGGAGAGGTAAATAGGAAGTAGCACTGAAGTTTACATTGCCCTTCTTGCTTTTTGACAAAGAATAACACTGATATATATATAAGATTGGTTGGTGGATGCAGGATTTGATTTTTTTAAACTATCGATTTAACAGACTGTGTATGTAAATTAACATTCTCCCCTCCTTCATATGTAGATTTTCTAGACCAAATGCCATATAAACTTGACCTTTATGCTATTTGCAATCAGTTAAATCAGAATGACTAGTCTGCCCAATGAGAAATTCTCATATCTGTCCTCTCCTACACTGTTATATTTGTGAATTCTTTTTTTCTTTAAATTTTTTATTGTTATGTTAATCACCATACATTACATCATTAGTTTTTGATGTAGTGTTCCATGATTCATTGTTTGTGCATAACACCCAGTGCTCCACGCCGAACATGCCCTCTTTAATACCCATTAGCAGGCTAACCCATCCCCCCACCCCCTATTTGTGATTTCTTTTAGGGGAGTAATGGTTATTGGTTGTTAATAAAAATTATAAGGCATACCTATAGGAAAACTCAATTATTTAGCTTAATATATCATTAGAATATTTCTGTCCAAAAATAAAGCTCAAATATATTTCTTATTCAGTTTATTCTGAATTCTGGTGGTATATGCAGTCCTACTATAACTAGGGAACACCTCATCACTAAATGGGTTGTGTATGTGTTGTATCTGTATACCCATAATCAAATAAATCTTTCTGAAATGTAGGTTAAAAAATCTCCCTTGGATAAATATACAGCTACATGTAAATTCTGCAATTTATGTTGAGGCCTTATAAATATAGCAAATAGATAACCTTATACATTTATTGCACTCACTTTAATCTAGTCATTCATATCTGGGACTTTCTGATAAATTCCACAACCTGAGAAACTAATTCTTACTCAATTATTTGGTGCTTGATGGCAGAGAGCAGCTTTGTGCCAACAGATGACACCACAGCACATAAGCTGGATTGGATCACAAATGAAATTAAGTTGATAGATTACTTCTGGTACTATACTATTTCTATTAAATGTTCGATATCTTGAGGACAGAAATATTTAAGAAAAGTTTCAGAGCTCTTCTTTCCAGCATTTTATTAACAAACAGGTGCCACAGGAGTGTGCTAATCACCTTCCAGAACTTGACAGAAGTCATTAGACCTTGGTGAGCTATGTAATGGTTTCCCTGCCATTTCAGGGAATCACCCCAGGTGATTCATAACCTGTTTGCTACCCTCTCCACAAGCCCGAGCTGCCTCTCTTTGTCTTTATCTTTATTTACTGTAAGTACCAAAGCAAACAGCAGGAGTCCCAGAGAAATACTCATCATGATAAGAGTTCATAGTGTAGGTGACTAGGGACAACTGCCCAGGACTAATGCTTATAAGTTAATAATGTTCATTCAGCATAGCAAATTATTGTCTCAGTTGTTTTCTCCCGGACACCTCATCCTTTAAAATATACTAACTATTCATTTAAATAGTGACCCCAAAATATCCCTAAATACTAGTATCTTTCCTAAAGAAGAAATGTAAACCCATAAATACATTTGACATTTTACTAGTAATTAGTGACATATGACCCCCTTTACATATAGACTTCTAAGAGAAGCATCAGTGATTTTAAGAGGGGGGACATCAGTCACAAGAGGCACAAGAGGCACTTTGACCCAGTATTTTAACACCGGGGATGTTCTGACCATGTTTATAATTACAAGTGTCTCAATAAAAAGCATACTGACATTAATGAAAAAAATATTCCAGAGCAAATTTCATTAATCTAATTTTTAACCAATAAATCCAATCTCTACACAAAGCTGTTGAACCATTTTCCTTTTTTGTCATTTTCCTTTTTATTTTTCTGAAATGGTCCATTACTATCACTTCCCTATATAAATTACATGAAGATTTGATTCCCAGAATAGTTTTTGTCCATAGTAAGTTTTCTCAATTATAGATTCACCATTGTAAATTTGTTCTTTTGGCCATTATTTCTATGAAATTCCATTTTCTATGATCTAAATGTTACCAAGGTTTGATTTTTCTGTTGATTTATAGTCTGCAACAGATTCTGCTTTGTGCAGTCTCAGCTGCTGTCAGTTATATTTTGTTTATTATTTGTACTGAGATCCAATTTTCCCTGGGTCACTAATAGCTATTCCACAAAAATGCCATCATTCTTCACCTCGCTCTCCAGTTAAAATTAAGCTATTGTCAGTTTTATTTTGTGTTTGTATTCTTATCAGAATATTTGTTAGGTATTTTATAAAAAGTTGGGTTTTTGTATTTTTTTGTTGGAGCAATGAGCACAGTGGTGGGTGTAGATACCAGGCAGGGTGGAACTGCTTCAGCAATATATAGTTAAACCATGACCGAGAGAAGCTTAAAGAAAGTGTGAGAGAAAAGCCGATGAGTGCAGTAAAGTGGAAGAATTGCACTGTGAGAATACTGGAAGGGCATGCAATGTCTTGCTTAAGATGTAGAGGAATAAGAAACCACTGAACAATTAGAGTAGACAACTGAGAAGAAGCTGAAAACAACTAAAGCCAAAATACAGAATTATTTAGTGTACATGCTAGAACCTATACAATATGGTAGGTGATAACAGACCTGCTCTAAGCTCAATAAAATAAGAAGCAGACCAGGAAAGGATGGAATTTGGACACAACAAAGCCTACCTAGTAATAGGTAGTACCCGAGGGCAGTGGACCTTCCTACCGCCTAATTCAATAAAAGATTTCCATTTGGGAGTCAGGGGGTATCTGACTTGGTAGATTTCTCATTTCTCCCAGGTTACCTTGACTAATAATTTTCAAGAATTGAATGAAAGGGGAAATTCTTTGCTTATTCAATGTCTTCACAAATGCCAGAAACTGTGCCAACAGTTGGACTTGCACAGAAAACCAGACATTGTCTCTGAGTCCAGGCAGTTAGAGAAGATGAGGAGGCATAAATATCGTGGTACATTCCATAACAGGTATAGGGACAAGTGCTTTAAAAGCACAGAAGGAAAAAGTAATTCATTTGGCTTGGGAAAGCCTTCCAAAGCAGGTGGCATTGATTTGGGCTTTGAAGGATGAAGAAATGGGAAAATACTTATTAGGTAGAGAAGAAAAGAAAAGAGAAGAGCTGTTGGTTGATGTCAGTGACAATAATGATGCCCATCTATGACATAGTCTTTTGATCCTTTTAGTGACAAGAGTCCTGGGCCGAGCGAGAAACTTGCATGAGCCTATGTGTTCATGTTCTCTCCATTCCTGGGTTAGGAGGCCCAAGTCATTCTTTTTAAAGTCACCAAGTAGTTACATACTTTGTCAAAATACACCTTTTAAAAATCTTTTTAAGAATTATGACCAAAAGTAACAAAGGTAATTTAATTTTTTTTTTCAGTAAACCACAGTGAAATAATCCTTAGCAATATCTTACCACATTTATTCTTTACAGCTCCTGCAACAGCTTATGCTCAATATAATTTTGCCTTGGTGACAAGGGTTTCCTTGACTTCTTTTTTTTTTTTCTTCTCAACTCCCAACTATCATGCTAGGAAATCCTCTAAAATTTGTATAATTTTACTTATAGTTATAAATTGATATTTTTTTAAAAGAATTTTTATTTGTGTGAGAGAGAGAGAGAGCATGAGCAGGTGGAGTGGCAGAGGGAGAGGGAGAAGCAGACTCTCCGCTGAGCAGGGAGCCTGAGTGGGACTCGATCCCAGGACCCTGGGATCATGACCTGAGACAAAAGCAGACACTTAACCAAGTAAGCCACCCACACGCCTCATAAGTTGATATTTTAATTTTATTATATAGCATACCTATAAAACATAGTATTTTTTTAAATGAACCAATTTAGGTAAGTTTGTTCTTTTACTCATAAAATTAACATTGTTTTGCTATCTACATAGTTTCTTTACTCAACAAACAAATATTAATATTTTAGTTCTCCTGGATGGATGAGATGAGATCCTTGGGCCTTGGAGAGTTTAGTGGTGCATATTTTAAAAGTGTTCCTAATTAATAAGTGTGTGAAATTAAAAGTATATATAAAAATATATTATATATGTATATAAAGTATATATAAAGTACTATATAATTTCAGAATAAAAAGAGACATTTTTTTGTGAAGAATCTAGGAAGACTTCATGGAGGAAGTACCATTTGACCCAGGCCTAAGTGTTGGACAGACATTGGACATGTGGGAATGGAAGAAGATTATTCTAGGTAAAGAGAAAAATATAAGCGAGGCCATATAAGTGAAGAGATGTAGGCGGCCATGTTGAAGAATAAATAGAGGTCAGAGTCACTTGAGGGCAAGGTCATGAAAAGTATTATGGATGATATTTAAAACTTCTCAGTTTTAAAAAAAGCAGGAAGGAAATAGCTAAAATTAATGTGAAGATTTGAGTTTCCAAATTTGAATATTTTATCTTCAAAAATTACCACTTACATGCATTAACCACCAAATTTACACTGGCTCTCGGTATCGTAGGAGAAGGAAACATGGAAATGAAGTCCAGAGCAAGTAACATTCAATTATCCTCAGAGTGCAATAGAAATGTGATCTCAGGGGCGCCTGGGTGGCTCAGTTGGTTAAGTGGCTGCCTTCAGCTCAGGTCATGATCCTGGAGTCCTGGGATCGAGTCCCGCATCAGGCTCCCTGCTCAGCAGGGAGTCTGCTTCTCCCTCTGACCCAACCCCCTCTCATGCTCTCTCTCATTCTCTCTCTCAAATAAATAAATAAAATCTTTAAAAAAAAAAAAAGAAAAAAAAAAGAAATGTGATCTCAGCTATGGAATAGTTCGAAAATTTGAAGTGAGATGTTAAGCTGCTAAAGTTGAAAAAGATGACTATTTCTTGCAGACTGACTGAGAAAACTGAAAGCCAAAATGTGTTATCTTTCGATTTGTGGCTGTGGTTTAAACAGAAAGAAACAACAGAGCATTAGTCACATTATGTGGTACAATAATGGCCCCCAGGTGCGGTAATTATCAAAAAATGGTGACACTTTTGGAATTGTTAGACTAATGCTATAAATCATCTCTGTCTTATACAAAAAAGCATTACAGTATGATATTTTGATGCTTTTGGACTGCAAAGGATAAGAAAGTAGCTCTGAAAAGCAACTAATTTAGAAAAATTTAAACTGAAGAGCGGTCTTAAGTTTCGTGGCTATTCCTCGTATTAAACTGGATACACTGGCAGAAGGTAGTACAGAATTTCAGTCAGGTACACTGGCACAGATCTCTTAAATCCAATTTGTAATACCCATTTAATGTCACTCACAAAGACATTTTAAAAAGACAAGAAATGTAATGGAGGAAAAGAAACACGTCTAAGTAATGTAATTTAAAAATAACAAGAGAGTATTTCTAGCAGTCACAGGGATTACACACAGAGGCCATCAGGGGAGAAAATATCTTCAATTTGGAAATAAACAGTACTTGTAAAATGAACAGAATAAGAGGATTCAAGTAAATAATTTTTATCAGTGTGACAAAAAACATCCAGGTCTTTTGCAAAGATTTTAAACTCTAGAATGACTCCTATAGCCCATTTTTTTCCTTTTTCCTCTTTTTCATTTTTAGAACTAAATTCACAACATTCAGGATGTCAGCTTCATGCAAAGCTAACATCTATATGTTAGAAATCCAGACCCTCCCCCCAAAAAAACCCTTTTAAGTTTATTTGTATTAATTACTTACAAGTTTATGGACTTTATAGCAAGGAACTGGAAAAGGTAATGGAGGTAGCATAGAAATAAAAGATTCTTAAACATATTTTAATGCAGTGGTGGCAATAGTAGCCTCCAAGAGAACTGACACTTTCTAAAATTTATTAATACTTACACTCAAGGCATTAAGAAAAATATGCTATCAGTACAAAGAATGTAAGTCTGTTGAGCTGTTGTCAACAGTTTGCAGATTAAGTATGGAAAGATCTTAACTGAAACACAAGATTGCCTTTAACTGTGTGGGGCTTTATTTGAAGGGCGCTGATTTTGTGTCTCCAAATCCTTTCAGTTTAACCAAAGCATAAAAATACAAGCTAAAACTTACCTGATAATGTTGCTGATTCTGAAATATATATATTTATATTTATATAAATAAATATATATATATTTAAGTTAAAGATGTACAATGAGGTGTTTTAAGATTTTTTTTAAATGATGGATAGCTTGTGTGCTTACAGATAGATTCTTTAGTTACATATTCACAAAGGTGATTGGTTCTCTCTGGGATGTTACTGCCAAGACCTATTCAATTTCATTTGGCAACAATTTTTATGACACGTGAAATGACCTCTTTATTGTGACCAGGGGTCTGCAGGATTGTTATGTTCAGTCCTTTCATATTTTGAGGTGGCATTTTCCATGTTTTTTGCCACCATAGATTTTGTGGAAAGGGGAAAACGAACCAAAAAACCCAGGCCTTTCTTCTTCTGAAGGCTAATCTTCTTTCTTTTAAAATAATTTCCCCTGTGTCCTTAAGATACTATGCTTTGAAAATCTATAGAGGGATTGTTTTGGCCATTAAAAAAAGTTTACACCAGGGCGCCTGGGTGGCTTAGTCGGTTAAACGTCCCACTCTTGATTTCAGCTCAAGTCATGATCTCAGGGTCTGAGATGCAGGCCCATGTTGGGAATCCACGCTGGGCGTGGAGCCTGCTAAAGATTCTCTCCCTCTGCCCCTCTCACCCCCATTCATGCACTGTCTCTCTCTCTCTTTCTCTAAAATAAATAAATAAATAAATAAATAAATAAAAGTCTACACTAAGACCTATGAACTTGAATTTAAGTTTCCAAACCAAATTGAAGTTCTGTTAGAGAAAAAAATTGTTAAAAGTAGTAGTGTAGCTGTGTGGACAGATAAGGAAATATATACTATGCTTAGGATATCAGCTATAATGCCAGTTAACTTTCTTATTTTATATTGAGCTTCCAGAACCTGAAAATAATATCTACATGTCTTAGTCAGCTCAGGCTAATGTAAGAAAATACCATAGACTGGGTGGTTTAAACAACAGACATTGATTTCTCACAGTTCTGGAGGCTGTAAAGTCCAAGACCAAGGCTCCATCAGGTTCAGTGTTTGGTGAGGGCTCTCTTCCTGGTTCATAGATGGCTGTCATCTGGCTATATCTTTATAAGACAGAGAGAAGCAGCTCTGGTGTCTTTTCATCTTCTAATCAGGGCGCTAATCCCAGCATGGGGGCTCTACCCTCATGACCTCATCTAAACCTAATTACCTCCCAAAGGCCTCACCTCTGAATACAGTGGAGGTTTAGAGCTTCAACATATGATTTTTGGGGAGGACACAAACATTCAGTTCATAACACCAAATATATGATATGTTGAGGTATCTTCTCTATTCTCTAACTTTGTTATATTCTAATTGTATTCAAATTCTTTCAAAGCTGAGATATATCTGAATTTCATGTTTTGTGCTTAAATGGAACTTCTTTTAGTTGAAAGAAAAACAGGTGGTACTTTTGGAATAAAACAACATTATAAAGAAGTATTATAAGTAAATGTATTAGGTTAATATAATTCTTTAAGAGTATTAGACTTCAAAACCATTTTCAAACCTCTTTTCTAGTTTGTGAACATAGAGAAAATGAAGAAACTCAATAGTCTTTCAAATCACCTAAAAAGATTGTTTTCTGGGAAACAGAAAATTTAAATGACAAATCTATCATATGTTATAAACATGCTTAGCAGATGCCTAGAAACATAAAGTTAAAAAGTCACCTATTATTATATTTAACATTTTATTGTTTTTCAATCCTTAGGGTATGTGCTAATTTCTACATGAGTGGCTTGGTTAGAAAATGACATTGAATCTGAAGATTACTGAGAGCTAAAAACAAAACTCTAATATTGAGTGAATCCCATGGCTGATAATAGCAGTAACTTTATATTAGTATATAGACTATTACAATAACCATTTTATATTATTCCACAGACTAAATATTAAGAATTACATGAGAGTTTTTATTTTTCTTACCTTCATTTTCAGGCCCTAACAGGTCATATAGTCCAATAGAAACCAGAAAGTGAGAAAAATTATTGTACTGTTATCTTATGACAAAGGTCAAAAATTTTAAACTTTTTCTTAAAAACACTTAGTATTCTTTTTTATTTCTTTCCTTTTTTATTCCCCTCTTCCCTCCTTTCTTTCTCTCTACCATAAAGATAGGCTAGTTTTTTTTTTTTAATTTCAAGAAATATACACAAATAGTTAAAAGCAAACTGTGAAAATGTACCTTAGCAACAGTGCAACATTTTAAAAGAAAGTATATAGATATGCTTTGGTAGGGATTATTACTTTTCAAGTGTTATTTAACAAATATTTATTGTCTCAAGTATTTCCCAGGCACTTTTCTAAGTCTTTTAAAACATACTAAATGACTTAAGCTTAACAACCCTGTGAGGTGAGTACTATAATTATCATTCTTAATTTACAAATAAGGAAGCTAAGGCATAGAGAAGTACCTTTCCCAAGGTCACAGAGGGACCAAGTTTTGTATAGAAAGATTATGAGTGAAAAAGTGTTAGGATTTGGAAACCATATCTTTTTTCCTCTCAAAGTTATACTTCGTTTCTGTACTACAAATGAAATGGTATTTCAACCTTTAGTATAAAATAAGTTTTTAGTGTAGTTGCCTTTTAAAAATCTTGACTTTTTTTTATAAAATGACATGCACATGCTACTGTTGGATTTTTTTTTAATACATTCTGACAATCTCTGCCCTTTGATCTATACACATGTAATGAAACTATTGATATAGCTGGACTTCTGCTATTTTGGTATTTGTTTTTCAATGTCTCAAGTAATTTTTGTCCTCCATTCCTCTTTAACTGTGTTTGTTTATGTTAAATAGATACATCCTAGTATACTATTTTAATTCATTTTTTAAGACCTTTTTTAGTTGTTTCCTTGGTGGCTGCTCTTGGCCTTCAAATAACCAGCAATTTGTTACAATATACTACAATTAATAACAATCTACTTCAGATTAATAACTTAATGTCAGTGAAATATAGAAATTTTGCTCTAACATAGGTATAATTCTTTTCTCTTCATGTTATTATTGCCATACATCACATCATTATATAAGCTCAATTATAGTCTTGTAATTATTGTTTTATGCAATTGTCTTTTAAATCATTTAAGAGGAAAGACAAAAATATTTGTCTTTTTAAGTATTTATATAGTATTATAAGTATTTAGATAGTATTTCTGTAGTCCTTTATATTTACCTATGTAATTAAGTAAATTACAAAATTTCCCCCCCATATTAGAACTAAGTTTTAGAGAAGTTTGAGGTTTACAACCTAAATTTGAGAGGGAGGTACAGAGGTTTACCATAGAGCCCCCGCCCCCACACAGGCATAGTCTCCCTCATTATCAACATCCCCCCACCAGAGTGGTACATTTGTTACCAAGGATGAACCCACATTGGCACACCATAATCACCCAAAGTCCATAGTTTACCTTAGGTTTCACTCTTGATGTTACACATTTCTATGGGTTTGGACCCATGTGTGATGTATGTCCATCATTATAATATTATACAGAATATTTTCACTGCCCTAAAAATCCCTGTGTTCTGCTTATTCATCCCCTCTTGACCCCTGCAACCACTGATCTTTTTGGTCTTCCTATTTTGCCTCTTCCAGAATGTTATATAGTTGGAATCAAACAGTATATACCCTTTTCAGATTGGCTTCTTCCACTTAACAATTTGCATTTAAGTTTCCTCCATGTCTTTCCATGTAATTACCTTTTCCAGTGTTCTTTATTTCTTCATGTGGATTCAAGTTATCATCTGTTGTCATTTCCATTCAGCCTGAAGGATTTTCTTTAGTATTTCTTGTAAGCAGATGTGGTAACAACAAATTCTCTGTCTTTGTTTATCTGAGAATGTCTTCATTCTCCCTTCAGTTTTTGAAGGGTAGTTTTGCCAAATATAGAATTTTTGGTTGACAGTTTTTTTCTTTGAATATGTCATTCTGCTGCCTTCTGGCCTCAATTTCGGATTGAGAGATTAAGATAAGTCAGCTCTTAATCTTATTGTGGTTCCACTGTTATGTGATGAGTCACTTTTCTCTTGCTAAACACAAGATGCTCTCGTTGTCTTTCAACATTTTGACTATAATGTATCTTGGTATAAATTTATTTGGGTTAATACTCTTTGGAGTTTATTGAGCTTCTTGGATTGTATATTAATGTTCATCATCAAATTTGGAAAGTACTTGGTCATCTTTGCTTCACACATTTTGTAACCCACACATTCTTCTCTCTCTCTCCTTCTAGGGCTCTCAATATGTGTGTGTATGTTCCTGTGTCCTACAGGTCTTTGAGACTCTGTTCATTTTTCTTTCTGTTCTTCAGGTTGCATACTACCTGGAGAGAAAAGCCATATAGTAATTTGAAAAAATTTAAAGAATTATTACCTAGAGCTGTGTATTCAAGTCATGAGGAATTGACTCATAAAAAGTAAATAGAACTCTTAAAAAATGCAGGACTAGAGAATTAAGAAGAAGCCATTATCCATAGGGCTGATATTAGAGCACCCAAGAAAGACCCCACCCCCACAACCAAACGCAGGTAAGATCCAGTTCTGGTTGAAGTAGGTTTAACCATGGGTCACTGAATAGCAGAGAAGTCACTCTGGAGCTGCATGGGCAGAACCTGATGGAAATCCCCCTTTAAGATGCTGACAAAATCTCTTCATAAGGAGGTATCTTCCTGGAGGCACTCTCCTACAAAATTGCCCAATGAGCATTTCTGGGGGTCTATGCTGGACAATGGATGCTGACTGCCATTCAGTATAGGAGATGTGTGCTGGAAAAAGCTGTCTGCAATGCAGGAGTGGGAGCAGGAGAAACCACACATTAGGGTACTACCAAGTAAGCCCAATGGAAATAAAGGAAAACCCCTTCTTCCTGCAATGTCTTCCCAGCACCATCTCCTGACAAGGCTTATTGACAGCTGACAAAGAAAAAAAAAACAAAGATTCCAAATTCATTTTCATAGAATAGGAAAGGAAGAGGAATTTGGAACTGAGAGGCAATATATTAATAATGGGCACATTTCATTCCTTTGGCCATTCAGTTCCACATGCAACTTTCTACACACATCTGAATTCCCATATAGCAACAAAATATATTTCCAACTAACAAAATACAGCTATACATGTTGCAAGTAAGGAAGCCCTCCCCCTTTCCCCTAAATGAGGAAGTACATGTCCCTAGTCCCAACAGTTACTGTGTTCAACACAGGCTACGGTAATAACTCCTCAAACTCGGCCACAGTTTCACGGAATATTCTGTTACTCAAAGATTATAGTGTTAGCTTCCAACAGCTTGTATATAAAATAAAAAAGGGAAAAAAGTGTTTACAAGTAAACACTGCATATAGCAAGAAGAGGAAAAAATATACTAATTTCTGTAATTGTCTCAAGGTTGTAGATAATATCTATGGATTCCATCTTTAACTACCCATTCCATTTTCCCCTTACTCTCTACCCAAACCTTGACTGCTCTTTATTCTTTACCTGAATGACCCAAACCTTCATTCCTGAAGGGTGTGCATCCTCATTTGTTCTGCCTTTTCTTGGTTGTTATAGTCTTACATTGACTTTTACTATTGGGCATGAAAGTAATAAGCTATGCCCCTGAGAATCCTCTAGGTTGCAAATATAGTCTTTTTTGTCTTCAACCCAATTTCTAGTTGGTAATATGGATTAATCACTGCATCTTTTTTTTTCTCTATGTTCTATATATGGAACTATCTATTCCTCTTAAAGATGAGAGATTTCACCAGCACCATTTATAACTGAAGGCTTTTGAGGGAAATAAGTAATTTGGTAACATAAAACAAATTTTTTGCTATTGATAGAATATCATTAAACTTTTAAGTAGTTTTTTCTAAAAATCATTCACAATTTTCAACTTTGACAGTGATAAATAGTATGTATATATTTAACATGTTTTCTTCATGTTATAATTTCTCTATCATTTCTAATTTTTACTGGGATTTTCTAAATTCATTATTTTGTGATTTGTTCACTTTTTCTTATTTTCTAATGCATTTGCTATTACTGCTTTTATTTTTACTAGTCTTCCTCTTGCTTTTTCATTTTCTGAATTATTTAATAAAATTAGTTTTGCTCATAAAATAAAAATCTAGTTATGAATTTAAGTTTAGCAGTATTACATAATTCCATTAAAATGAAAACTCAGTGAGGGCTGTATTTCTATTCCTTTGTTCACTAATAACCTCAAGTGTCTAGCACTGTACCTTGGAATTATGGTTATTTCTTAATTCCAACAATCTTAGATTTTTGTTTAAATTTTCATTTCTTTATCAAGTTTGGTGCTTCTTGGACTTTAACAACCATCAAGGCTCACTTGGAGAACTTGTTAAAACACTGATTTTTAAATTTTAAAACATAGGCTCTACTCTCAGAATTTCTAATTCAATAGGTTTGGGGCAGGGATCTAGAATTTGTATTTTTAAGAAGTTCCCAGGTGATGCTGAAATCTCACTGGGGTTCACACTGTAAGGTTCATTGTCCTGGTTTCATTTTTTTTTTTTAAAGATTTTATTTATTTGACACAGAGAGAGAGAGAGAGAAAGAGAGAGAGAGAGAGAGCGAGCACAAGTAGGCAGAGTGGCAGGCAGAGGGAGAGGGAGAAGCAGGCTCTCCGCTGAGCAGGGAGCCAGACGGGCTCGATCCCAGGACTCCAGGATCATGACCTGAGCCGAAGGCAGCCGCTTAACTGACTGAGCCACCCAGGTGCCCCTGGTTTATTTCATTTTATGAGAATGCTAATCACTGGCTTCTGCTTTAGAGAATTTATTGAGGTATCCTGGTGACTAAGTAATAGATCAATTAGGTATGCTGCCCCAGCTATAGATATTCTACTTTCTTAATTATGTGTGTTTTTTTAAAATTTTTATTTATTTGACAGAGACAGAGATAGCAAGAGCAGGAACACAAGCAGCGGGAGTGGGATAGGGACAGCAGGCTTCCCGCGGAGGAGGGAGCCTGATGCGGGGCTTGATCCCAGGACCCTGGAATCATGACCTGAGCCGAAGGCAGACACTTAACGACTGAGCCACCCAGCTATCTTAATTATGTTTTAAAAATTCTGTTATCATTTATTTTTTGTGTAATTGAGAATAGACTAACAGTTAAGAAGATGTATATTAAAACAGCAAACTGTTGAATTCTCTGTTAGTTTATTGTACAGCACAAGAGAGTATAATCTTTTTAAGCATTCCTGGGAATACTTTTTAAAAAATAAAAGACTTGTCACAAACTTCTAGTTGGTTTAATCAAAACGTACCACAAATATCCAGTATCACATCTGCTGGTTACCTATCTCTATTTTCTGAAAGACTTGATTTTGCAAAACCTTACCTACATGCCAATCATTTGCCTGAGCCATTACTTTGTGATTCAGGCATCACATCACATTTTCCTTAGTTCACCCAACAGAGATAACTTTAGTCCTTTTCATGAAATTGGTATGTTGTGTCATCAAGCTTTCTATGCAGTGTTCTACTTTTAGTAAGTGACGGGCCTTGTACCTTTGGATTTTCTTCAACCAATGGTTCCAGTTAAGAATGGCTTCCAAATTCATTCATCAGTTTTGCTGGAGCCTGCTGTCCTCTTTTTCTCAATTCTATTTTCTACTTCCAAAAGTCTGTTCCCCTTGCTTTAACTCATTTTTATTCTCTATGGTGTATCTCTGTACTATCGTATTTTAAAGTTATCCTATGCATTGCTTTCTGCCACAAATTCTACTTAATCTGACATTAATACTGATCCATCTTTTAGTATGATTTAAGTATGCTCACTGCTTCATTTGTAATTTTTCTGAATTTTTTAGATGCATCTCTTGTAACTAATAAACCACTGGATTTTATTTCATTATATACTCCAAGAGACTTTTTAGTGAGATTTAAGCGATTTATAATTTTTTATAATTCTTACACGTTATTTCATTATAGAAACATCAGAAAGCACTAGTACTACAAAAAGAAAAATAAAATTAGTCAATGTATTTTTTAAAAATGGATTGACATACTAAGGACATTTTTTTTCTAATTATTTGTTTTATAGATTTTAACACAGACTTTAACACTGTTATTTAGAAAGAATTATCAGTTGTTCCTTTGATTTCTGATCGCTTTTGTGATTAAAAAAGGTCCTTTCCTAGGGCGCCTGGGAGGCTTAGTTGGTTAAGCTTTCAACTCTTGATTTTGGCTCGGGTCATGATCTTGGGGTCCTGAGACTGAGCCCCGCGTTGGGCTCTGTGCTCATCAGGGAGTCCGCTTGAGATTCTCTCTCTGCCCCTCCCTAGCTCATGCACATGTATACGCTTCTCTCTGTAAAATAAAATTTTTTTTTAAAAATGTCCTTTCCTATCTAGAGATTAGATATCCATCTGCATTTTCTTCTGATTTTTGGTTTTGCTTTCTTTACATATATTACTTTGTTCTACCTAGAATTTATTTGATGTGTATTTTACTCATTTCAAATAAAAAAATATATAATTCTTTTATATACACTATTCTTTGGGCATATTGTAGGGCGTTAAACATTCATATTTATAATTATTTTTGTCAAGTATTAGACTTGTTTTAACTTTATCCCTTCACCTGGCATTACTTATCACCATGAGAAATTATACTCCTATAATTATAAGAGAAAACAGGAATGAAGTATTTAAGACCTTATAGGTAAAGCAGGGTTAGGGAATTGTAGTAATAAATGAACCTAAAATGATGACACACAACTCATTAAAGAAAATCAACTGATATTTTCAGTATTTTTAAACAGTAATAATCTGCACTGTTCAATTTTCAAAATTCTTTGTGTTTTTGCCTTGCTGTAAATATAAGAAGCATTTTCCCTTGAATCTCCACCAAATAATCAGTGTTTTTTATGATTCAGTTACTTTTTTTAGCTTAGGATAATTGAAGGAGAAAATGCCAGTATACTGTGAGATATTCTTCAAACCTTTCTAATGCATTGTTTCATGCTTAAGATAACTTAATACCAGTTTAGAAATGACCATAGCAGAACATTGCTCTACCTCTAAAGTGTTCACATATCTCAATTCCTTTCCTTTGGTTTACTTTGCCTCAGTTCCCTATATTTCTCCCAAGATTACATTACAAAGATATCTACATACACTTGCTCTTCTATATGTTTTATCTCCTTTTTCTCTTCCCAGGATCCCATGCTTTTATTGTAATTTTAAAAATTATCCTCAAGAAAAATTACTCAGGTTTACAAATACAATATCCTAAATTCTCACATTTGTGGAAAAAGTACAAGTATACAAATCCACATTTGTAGAATTCTGTACAATAGGAATTATAGTTGGGGAGACCTTATTGTACTCAACACAAAGTGTTTTAATATTAGAACTCTGTTTAATAGGGCTGTATTTCATCTGGTATGGAACACTTTTAAGACAGTGAAGTTGATACAATGGCTATATATAACTAAAATATCAAAGCTATTGAACAAGAGCTAGATACAGTTAATTCAGTAGTGTAAATGACTAATTCTGATCAATACATGGCTGAAATATTAATAATAAGTTTACCGTAACAACTGAAAATGATCTACTGGAAAATGGCTATTTTTGTGGTAGTATTTAAAAGTCATATAAAAATACCTTGGATTTTTGCTTTTTCCAAAGTACTAATAATTGGCATTGCTCAAACTAGTACAGTAAACTTAGATATTAAAATATTTTATCCATATCAAATGTCAAGGGCTCTAAATGTGCTATTACAATAAATGTATGATCTGCATTAGTACTTAAACTTTAAAAGAGTTTATCCATATATCAAATTATATCAATTATCATTGAAACATGTACAATATGTTGGTCTTGTATTTAATTGATTACAAATAAGAAATGCTATTATTTTAACAATACAATAATAAATGTAGCTCACCATCAGGGAGAATAGCCATTAAAATGAGTACAGCAGAACAATTAATTCAAATTTACTTCCAAAGAATAACTTAAAAGAAATGACAGGCAGCTTGAATGAGATTTAAAACACAACAAGCCAAGTTACAAAGTTTAAGAACTGCAACTCAAACACCGTAAAAAGGCAGTATTAAGGCTACAAAGATTCAATTGCCAGTGACTGACAGTATTATATATTGCCAGTGTACAAAAAAAAAAAAAAAATTGTCCCAATACGGAGTAAAAATGTGAGTATCAGTAGTGTTAGGCTAAAATGCAAAGTATTAACAAGGCTATTCATTGTAGCAAAAATAACATTGATAAAAAGATATCTAAAAAAGTTAAGACAGTGCAAGAGCTGAATCATCTTACTTCAAAATTTCTCCTTGGAGAAATCCTTCTTTCACAGATGTTCATTACACATCCATTTAGGTATTATGTTTTTAGAAAGTGGAGAAAAGATTTAAAAAAAAAAAGAAAATGGAACCTGAAAGTAATCAATAGAAAATATTTTTGAAAGCAAATCTGACACTGGAGTCCAAACGTAATTACTATGTCAAACTCCACCAATCCTTGATTGAAAGTAAACTACATCACCTCACATGATGCTTACTGACAAAATTAGCCACGATAAATGGTGACATTAATAGACATAATAAATGTTATAAATTACTAATTACATTTAGTCAACAAAGTAGGGTTATTTAATAATCCTCCACAAATACAACAGGTAGCATTTCTAATGAATAATTGGGTTTTATATCACACCTCTTTATCATGAATGAATTTGTAACAAGGTTCATTTAAAATAAGGCACAGTACATGTGCCTTTCCTTCCTTGGTTTAAATGGTTAATCAATGACTCAGATACAAAGTACTAGGACTCTTACGGGAATACCATGGTTTTAGGACAGGTGTTCTCAACCTTTTATTTTTTTTTTCTTCCTTTTTCTTATGGAGGTTCATTCATGTTATAGGGGAAAAGAAAAGGACTAGAGTCCAGTGAACAAAACAATAATAACTTAAAAAAATTGAGAGGTAGAAAATAGTCAAATGATAACACCTGGCAATTACAAAAGTAATCAGTTCATAAATATAAAACCTTACATAATTCTAAAAAAGGTAGTGAAAGAACAGCAATAATTAAGAATAGTTAACACATCTCAATATAACACTAATGATACACTGGCAGGAAAGCAACCTTCTTGAGTATTATGGAAATTCCAACCGCCTGCATGCACGCATATAGAGTAAGAGTTTGTAAAGGTGCCAAGAGTTGGTGGCACCACACAACTAAGTGGAGTACTGAATTAGAATTCCCAGTTATTTGTGGTAATGCAATAATCTTAGTCTATGAATACCACATTTAGTAAGCCTTAATAACTCATTCAGCAGGTTACTACTAAGAAGCACAGAGTTGTCAGTAAAAATGAATCTATGAAATTGTGCTCATTCATATGTAAGTATAAAAAAATGAGCCTTGCATTTTTCCATGAAGAGAGCTCTCAAAGCCATGAATTTGCTTTAGAACAAGACTGATTTAGGGAACCCGGTGTCTGACACAGAGCTCAAAATAGACAATGTAGAGGATGGACCTAAAATATACAGAAAAACAAGCACATGTGATTAGTATCTGTAAAAAATACAATCTCATTGATCTGATATAATTTTGTGATAAATTACATTTTAGACTATGGATTGATTCCTCAAAGCTTCAATGAATTCATTCCCTTAATCACTTCAGTGATGTCATTAAAACTGTTTTTGATTCATAAAAACCTTACTAAATTACTGCAAAAGCAACACTTCAATGGTCTTTGTTGATCTTCATTTTTTTTTAAGATTTGACAGAGAGAGAGCAAGTGAGCACAAGCTGGGGAACGGGAGAGGGAGAGGGAGAAGCAGGCTCCCTACTGAGCAGGGAGCCTGATGCTGGGCTCAATCCCAGAACCTTGAGATCATGACCTGAGCCAAAGGCAGATGCTTAACCAACTGAGCCACCCAGGAGCCCTGGTCTTCACTGATCTTTAGATACACAAATTTACAAATCAAAGGTATATCAGTTATTTTTATAGTAAATGCAGTCATACTACAGCAAACATTGTAAATGTTTAACTGATTTTAGAAATAATTTCAGCTAAGAACATAACAAACCTATCTAACAATTTGTATTTCACTTAGGAGCAAGAATAGAACAATGTGTGGTGCACTGTACTGTGTCAGGGTCAAATGCAGTGGCAGAGTTAGGATTTGACAGAATTAAGAGGAAAAGGCCTGCGGAAAAGATTAGGTAAGCCATTTTTACAAAAGAGAGGGCCATTTTTACCAATGAAAGCATTGTGTCCACTTGTGAATGGCATGGTGTGGATGAAGTTAAGTGGGGTTGATACAGGATTCAGAGAAATAAGGGAACTTGGGGAGATGCAAAAGGACTTTGAAAAAGCCTGGCATCTTCCAGAGGATAAAATTAGAATGTTTGTTGAAACAATTTTGTCCTTAATTCTAGTAATTTCTGATTTACTGACTTTTAGCAGCTAATGTGAAGGACACAAATTACTGCAGAATAACTGAAATATTTAGCATACCTGGTATTACAGCACCCTCTATCACATGATCATATATACAGAACATTTATAAGTAGTGGTTGCTTTCATGTGGGAATATTCATTTACGTATAACTTTCCTGGTTCTAGAGCTTAACTTACTACTTTCCAGCAAAGGGGTCAAAGGCCTACATGTTTCTCCAGTTCTAGTATCATCACTATCTGTCCTGTAATAGCAAATAGCATTAATGACAAAGCAATCCTGAACTCTAAATTCTTCAGGTGTGGTTCTAGTACCAACACCTTAAATATCAGGGGAGAATTTATCAGAGCTATAATTATCCCCTCTACTCCTAGTCCTTCCCAGTTAGAAACTCGGGGGTTAAGGCCAATCTGTTTTAATAAGTTTTTCAGGGACTTCTGATGGATGCTCAAGTTTAAGAACCACTGCTCTATTATAGAAGAAATGCGCAGTGGAGCAGTCAAGTAGGCGCTAATGTACGAATTCTAGAGGAAACTTATCTCACTTTCACTATATACTTAGATATTCAGCTAAAATGCCATTCCAATAAAACACCAAGAACAATCTCATGCTAGCTACCTAATACTGTCAGGCCTACAAGCTTCCAGGGAAATCTAGGTTGTCACCTAAGGATTATCAGGGAAGAATTTACCTACATTTTGTTGACTTTGGGGAAACTGTTTCCTCTCTGGTTATCTAAAAGAAATCTGCCATGCAAACAAATCTATATTCAGCCTGAGCATATCTGAGGCTCTGTTTGGGAAATTTCCTTAGCCTGCCTTTTTTTTTTTTTTTTTTAAATATTTCAAGTTTTTATTTAAATTCTAGTTAACAGGGGCACCTGGATGTCTCAGATGGTTAAGCGTCTGCCTTCGGCTCAGGTCATGATCTCAGGGTCCTGGGATGGAGCCCCCGTCGGGCTCCTTGCTCAGCGGGAAGCCTGCTTCGCCCTCTCCCTCTACTGCTTCCCCTGCTTGTACTCTCCCATTCTGTCGAATAAACAAACAGAATCTTAAACAAAAATTCTAGTTAACATATAGTGTAACAGTTTCAGGAGTAGAATTTAGTGATTCTAGCCTGGTTTTAAAACAAATTATCCACTAAATTCTACGCTTCCTGATAGGCTCCAAACGCGTACACTGCACGCTTTTACAACAGTGGCTTAGTAGGTGGAAAGAAACAAAAGCTTTTATACCAGAGGACAATCTAAGCCACAGAGCCGGTGCCATCTTCCCACCAAGTGAGAATTAGAGGACCCCATTCCTGACAGACTAAGAAACTCATGCGGGGATGACTGGGAATAGTTCAGGAACAAGGCATGTGGAAACCAAAACAGAAACATTTTTTCTTAGCTTAAAACCAGAGAAAGAAATACGTTTTCTCTCCATCTTGGGAATACAAAGCTACTCCCACAAGCAACTTCCTCTTCAGAATCCTGCGAAGTACCTCCTGCACTGGAACCGGGCAGGGCGGAGACTCGGGTGCCTCCCTTCCGGGGGGCGAGAGAAAGAAACGCCGGGGCCGCGATTTCTCTGGAAGGTTCCGAGAGAAAGGTGCGCGCGCCCCCTCCGCGGGCGGCGGGAGATGCGGCACCAGATGGCGCTGCCGCACCGAGAGCCGGAGCCTGGGTGACTACGGGGACGGGAAGAGGCGTCACCGGATCCTTTCCTTCGTGTCCCTTGCCGGAAATGCTCGCTGGCGCCAGCCTCTGGTCCCGGATATTAAAACTTCTGGAGAGTTCCCGCGTGAGGGCGGGGCTAGGACCGGAACCGAACGGCGACCGTCGAGCCTCGGGGCGGAAGCCCCGGGCGGTGCCAGCGGGGGCTGCCTTGTGGCGCGCGCCTCTCCGAGGCGGGAGCGCGGGTCTGGGGGAGGTGGGGAACGCGAGGGGCGGGGCCTCGCCATGCGCGTGCGCACTTTCGGGACGTAGTCGCCGCTGGCGTGTGCGCCTTTCTCCATTTTTGCACGTTTGCTGGCCTGGCGAGGCGGAAGTGGTGACGTAGTAGTTTCCCCCCCCACACACTCTCCGCCCAGAGGGCTTGGGTTTCTAGATGTGAGTCAGGTTTCTGGAAATCTTTGTGGAAAAGTTAATGGTATATGAGGTAAAAACTCGAGCTGTATTTTCCTCTCGACTCTAAAGCGATCCAAATGTTTGCTGGGCGCGGTCCCAGTGTTGGTATGGACCCAGCCTTTCCCTCTAAATCTCTGGACCGCCTTGATCCACCCACTCTGTTTTTTTTAAGCATCAATCATGAGGCCGTAGGGATGTCACAAGGAAAGGGACTCAAGCAAATAGACTATTCCTTTGGAACCCAAAACAGTTATTTAAGGAAGCGTGCTTTTGCTTTTTAACAGTGCTTCTCAGGAATTTAAGTTCAGTCGACTTTTTCTGTTTTTGTCAGTGTAAACATTTTATATTTTGTGCTTTTTGTGGTGTTGTCTTTCTCTTGATCATGCTTTGTTAACTAAAGGAAGGCTGCATGCACAAAGCGTTCCAGAGGAAGATTCTGCCGTTTTTCTATTTTTGCAAAGTAGAGAGGCAAACCTTTTATGGATGGACGGACCATAGTAACTAGTGAAAAGTGCACTGGTTTTGTTTTGGTTTTAGATGCAGCACGGAAACAACTAAGACGTTGAAAAAATAAATCTGTATCCATCCCCATTATCCATTAATTTTAGATTGTAATTCTAAAAGTGTCAGCCGCAAGGTGCCTGGTTCTCCCAAGAAATGTGTTCAGTTTTGGTAAACACTTTTGTTTCTTTGTTTCAGAGCTCTTTCTGTTCTGTGGCCTACATAAGAACTGAGAACTTGCGAAAGCCAGAGCGAATAGAGACTTAAGCGGATATACTAAGAGAAACAGGTGGACTGGGGAATGCAAGAACGTTAGATTGTCTCTAATAGCTAAATGAGGACATTTTAGTGTTTCTCTATAAAACCTTTTGGGTGGTCTTGGTAGTAGGTGTAAAGAAAGCTGTTGTGGCTTGAGGAGTGCCGTGACATATGTTTATATGAAAATCCAAGGGAAAAAAGTGGGCAATATTGCAGTATCATTAGGCTGACTAGAAATAGGACAAACAGGAGGCAAGATGTCCAGGAAAACTTTAAAAAGGAATAAAAATATAAAACGTGAAGGAGAAAGAGTCAAAGCTGTGAAAATGTGGAAAGAGGCTGATTTGGAAGACAGTAAGGGAAAAACAGTTTTAGATCTCAACCTGAATATGTAGAATAAGGAATAAGTTCTTTATTAGACATTTCAGCTTCGGATATCCTGCATGTATGTAGTTGAAAGAGTGCTTCATTTTGCCACATTATATCAGTAATTTACACTAACATAGTTCTTCATAGTTTAAAAAAATGCATGTTATTTATTTATTTTCACAAATAGTGGCATTTAAATCACTTGTCTGCAAATACCTCAATTCTTGTCCCTCACTACTGCTTGCCTGGCAAAACCTGGCTCATGGTTGAACTCATGCATTTATGTTTTCTGTGCTTGCACCCAGAGCTTAACAATTGGATGAACTAACAACGATCTCACACCTAGATGGGCTCTCCACATTGTCCAGTCATCCAACTCCTTTTCTCTAGTTACTTTGCTGTCTTCTGGAAACCTAGTATTTCATTATTCTTCTTCCTTTCTCAAATTGCCAACTGCCTCTTCAACCAGTGACTTTGCTTCATATTTTATTAAAAATAAAATTGTGAGCCTAGGCCAAGAATTCTTTTTTCTAGCATCTACTCTACCCGCACCTGTACTTTTTAAACATCTTCCATCTAGTTTAAAAGGATGATGGGTCTTTCCATCAAATGCAAACACTTGATTCTGTTAGTCTTTCATTTTAGCCAGTTGAGTGGGTATATGGTGTTAGTTTTATTTTTGTGAAGTGTGTTTAAAACTTTGCCCATTTTTAAAATGGAGTTTTTCTTATAATTGAGTTGTAGGAGTTGTTTATATATTATGTACATTATTTTCTTTGTAATTTATTATTGTTTTGTGATAAAAGCACTTCACATAAGATCTACCCTCTTAGCATATTTTTAAGTATATAACACATTGTTGTACTATTGGCACTGTGCTGTAATCTCTAGAACTTATTCATCTTGTATAACCAACTTATATATTCGTCTTCGTTATACAAGATTCTAATACTTCTCCATTTCCCCTTCCCCTTGTACACATGTTTTTTGTCAAAGTGTGTGTTGTGAATATTTTTTTACCAGTTTGTGGCCTGTCTTTTCATTTTTTTAATAGCATATTTTGAAAAGCATTTTTTGTAAGTTGTATTTTTCTAGGAATTTGTACATATTATCCAAATATTAAAGTTCATTAGCATAAAGTTGTAAATAAAATCCTATTTATGTTTTTAATACTCACAATTTACTACATTTAAGCCTATTATCCATTGAAGGTTAATTCATCTGTGTGGTATAACAGTAGGAGTTGATATTCATAATTTTCAAAATGAGAATCCAGTTATTCCAGCTGCATTTGTTGAAAGGATTATCCTTTTCCCCATTGAATTACTTGGGCACCTTTGTCTGATTTTCTGAGTATCTATTCAGTTCCATTGATAAATATATGTCTATCCTTACGCCAAATTATCCAACTTCCTTTTTTCTAAAAATTGTTTTGGTCATTCTAATTTCTTTGCATTTTAATATAAATTTTAGAATCAGCATTTCAATTTCTGAAAAAACCTGCTGGGATTTTATTGGGATTCTGTTGAATCTTATGATCAGTCTGGGGAGAATGCCATCTTAACAATATTGAGTTTTCAAATCTATAATCATGGCATATCTCTCCATTTGTATTGGTCTTTAATTTCTCTATGTAATTTTCAGCATACAAGTCTTATACATGTATTGTCAAATTTTTTCATAAGTATTTCATGTTTTTTTTATTTTATTATAAATGTATTGTTTAAATTTCCAGTTTTGAGTCATTGTATTTTTTAGTTCTAGAATTTTCATTTGATTTTTATAGATTCTGCTTCTCTTGTGAAATCCTGAAGTCTATGTCTAATAACTCCAATATTTAGATCATCTATGGATCTTGTTTCTGTTGTCTTTTTCTTATTCCTGTTCCTGATGTGCCCAGGAATTCTTAATGGAATGCTGTCTTTGTTTATGAAAAAAATTAGACTCTGAGCAATGTTTTTTACTTCCATAAAAAATTTTACTTTTGCTTCTGTCAAGAAGGTAGGCCAGGGGTAGAGTATCTTAATCTGTATGGTTTTCAGTCTGTTAGGTCTGGTCTATTTCAGGTCCCTTCTTATTCCTATGATGGCCCTTTTCTGTGTCTCAACCAAAAGCCTGAGGTATTTTCTTTTTTTTTTTTTTTTGATATTTTTTTAAGATTTTCTTTACTTATTTGAGACAAAGAGAATAAATGAGAGAGAGAAAGAGTACAAGCCAGGGGTGGGGAGAGGCAGAGGGAGAAGCAGACCCCCTGCTGAGCAGGGAGCCCAATGCGGGGCTCAATATCAGGACCATGGGGTCATGACCTGAGCCAAAGGCAGACGCTAAACTGACTGAGGCACCCAGGCGCCCCCTGAGGTATTTTCGAAGGCCATTCCTTGTTAGTTGTCCTTGAACTCCAGTTTTTATTTTCTCAGAACCATGGGACTCCCAAAAGCTATTCTTGGCTTCTCTACTTCTTAGCTGCCACATTCTAAGTGACTTTCCAGCTTCAGGAACAGCTTCCAAATTGGCAAATAAGTCAAAGGGAAAAACAGTTGAAAATGGGCAGACTTCTCTGTACCTTCTCTCCAAGATCTATCCTCTCAAGATGACATCAAAAAGATCCTTTTTGTATTTCTAGCCAGCTTTTCTAGTTCCTCGTTAAAAGGATAGGACTGATTTAAAAAAAAAAAAAAGAAGAAGAAAGAAGAGAAAAGAAGTACATCATTGGCAGAAGTGGAAGACCCTCTTAAGAAGTCTCAATGATGCAGGGCGCCTGGGTGGCTCAGTTGGTTAAGCCTTTGGCTCAGGTCATGATGGAGCCCTGCATCTGGCTCCCTGCTCAGCGGGGAGCCTGCTTCTCCCTCTTCCTCTCCCTGCTGCTCCTCCTGCTTGTGCTCTCTCTCTCTCTCTCTTAAATAAATAAAATAAAAAAAGACTCAATGATTTTTCCTGTATCAGGGTTACCATTTCTTGTCCCCAAACACCAGAAACAATCCAGAAGACACACCAATGGCTTTCTGTCTTGCTTCTGGAGGTGTCTCTAGGGCGTCCTGGAAGTGATACCCCCTTGCCACAGATGGGTTCATAGGAAATACCCTTAGTTCTCTTTAGAGTATGCCTACCTATGTCTTCTGACCTCTACTCCTTCTATCGAGGGTCCCAATATAGTTTTGTTTTCATGCACACCAAGCACAACTCGCTGTACCTATAAAACTGAATTTATAGAATTTATAGAATTACAGAAAGAATACATAAGAACATATTCTTACAATACAAGTATATGTTCCAGTCAGGCAGGAAGAAATGCAGCCCTTTATTTCTATAGATATCAGTAAAGAGATATATGCTCCCTAAACAGAAAATGGATTTGATTTCTTACTGTAATCTCAAGCGATAATTATATAAAACATTGCCCACCAGCTCATGGGTGTGCTATAGAAAGGTCAGAATGGGCAGGACTTAGTCCCAGATTCTCCACTTCTTGGTGGAGGATTAAGTTATTTAAGTTTTGTCAGCCTCAGTTCCCTAATTTAAAAAACAATATGTCTACTTTCCAGGGTGATTGTTGGGTTTAAAAAAAGGTACTATTTACGAAGTGTCTGATACATGATAGGTTCTATTATTGTGTATAAAATTATTTATATAGATTTCAGGGATTTGTCCACATGGCAGCACTGTTTCAGAACCCACAATATTTTGAGATTTCTGTTCATCACATACTTTGCTTTATTCGGTAAACATTGATCCTCTGTTAAATACTGAACACTGCACTAGTACACTAGGATGCAAAAACTATGAAACAACTTGCCTCACAGGTCTGTAAACATAGCTTGTCCATTTTATTAAAAGCCATGGTCAGAACTGTTCCAAAACAGTTTCATCACCCATAGTGTTCAAGTATAACACTTTGTGATTTTGTTCTCTTGCTGCTATTTAATGAATCCTGAAATAGTTTTTGTTACCTAAAATAAAATTTGATAGAGTTTAACTTAGAATAAAATTTAATATAAAGCAGCTCTAATATGAAAAATTTCCAAGGGAATTTTATTACTAACCAATAGTACACTATCGTGAGGCAGTTTCGCTTAGAAAACTATATGACACAATGGAACATGAGCTTGGCTTTAGTGTATTAATAATTAGCCTGACTCATCCAAAGACTGGAGGATAGCTAGGCTGTTATCAAACATCATGGGAAGTTCTGTTCAGTGTGCTGGCAGAGGGCTTTCTTCTTTCTTTAAAGGAGAAAACCAATTTATTTTATAGTTGAATGTCCATAAAAAGAACGATCCACTGGCTTTTCCATTTTAATCCTGCTCTTCAGATTGTTCTAGCTCTGACACAGTTGTAAGCCCCTTGAATACAAACACTTGTCCTCAGGTTTTACCATGTCAACTCTCATACGCATTTCTAAGGTCTACTTACTTAATTTCTACTTTATCAAGGGAGCATAACAGTTTTGCAGTAAATATGAACTGAGTAATTTTATAAGATTCTCAGATCCAGTACGAGATTCTCCTGTGATTAAAAAACACCATTCAAAATCAAATATTCTATTTTCTGAGCTTGATTTCCTTTATTATTTGGTGCTTTGTTTTTGTTTTCCTAATCCATAGAATAAACAAATACAGCTTAGAACGGACAAAATAAATTCTTACAGTATCAACTATAAAATTATCCAAATTATGTTTCACTGATTAAATTTTCTAATTTCCTTGCTTTAAAAATACATGTACAAAGAAGTAATGGCAATACAAGTTAGTAATCTTATTCACCATTTCAGTCTTGCCTCACCATTTTTTTTTTCTACATTTGAGTTCCCAGTTCTCTAACTGTATTACTGGGGTTTCACATTTAATTATATCTATTCTATAATTGGGTAAACTTGAATTATTTGAAATTCTTTTGGAACAGTCATATATTGAATTCATTTACATGCACACACAAAAAATTAAATGTCAAGTCTAGAGTGGCTTTCCCATAACCCTGCTTTATTAATGTCTTAAAAATCACCAAATGCTCTTATTCCAGATCATGATGAGGTCAATATGGAGTGTTAAATCTGACCTCTATGTGTTCTATAAGGGATTGCTCAGTCCTATTACAATACAGTAGTTTAAGTATAGATTTTCTGGCAGTCATCTTGCCTTTTATAATGTGCCTAGATGGAACAGTAAAACAAATGTGCCTTTTACTACTCTGAATGGGGTTATTGTAGAGATATAAGAAGACGCCATAAATAAGGGTGCAACATTTCCTTTATCCCCAAAACACAAATAGTCATATTGAGAACTGGAACATACTTACTTCAGCTTTTGTAATAAGAGAAAGAATATAAGTTTTCTATGTTCAAAATAAAGTTGACCTTAGTACATAACAACTGAGATAGTACATAACAACTCTCTGCCCTGCCTCCGTTTGGAGCAGCCCTTTGTCATATCCCTTTAATTCATACAATTGGATTATTTTTAAAATTAAAACAGCAAACTGACATTTTCTCTCAATTATCTGCTTCTTGAAGTTTTGTTTTTAAATTACTAAAAATCAACTATATCCTTAATTGATTGCCTTTGGTTTTCTGTGGTAAAATGTAAAATACAAAATGTATTTTAGTTAAGTGTATTAATTTGAAATTGTTATAGTTCAAAAATAATTCCACATGACTCTTCCTCAACTGCTTTTAAATTATAAGTAATCATTGTCATGATTAAATATTTAATTATCTATGCTACACTGCTTTTGAATCCTTGATATGAATGTTCACATGATGACTTGGTGCTAAAATTTCCAGTTAGTGCCTTTGTTACTTTGGTTTTTATTTTTGGCCACTCATATTCAGATTTACATGATAATGAAAACCCATTTTTGTTTCTTGTATTTTGTCTGGAATTTGGAAAAGTTACTAGATGAGAAAAGAATGATGTCTTCTTTCATCAAGAAAACAATGCATTTTAATTTTCTCTACTGTCCATCTTTGGGGTGAGTGTTCGTTTGGATGGTAGATTAACCACAATTTATAGATTAATGAAAGAAAATTCAGTTTTTATAAAATTATGTTAAAACAGACACAATCCCTAGCCTCATGGTGTTTACAGAAGGCACTTAATGATTAGATTAAGAAGAAGGTAAATATATCTGAAGACATTGAAATGTTCTATAGCCATTTTTAACAGTTTTTCAACAGTGGATTGTATGAATAAAAGAAATATGGTAGAAAAGAAAATGTTCTTTTCTGCCTACATAGCAGTATACATGATCCCAAAATAGAGGCATGAAAAAAATCAAGCATATGGTTTCAAACATCTTTAAAACAAGGATTACATGATTAAATTAAATGATTAAAAAGCAAAAGACCTTTTAAAAATGTTGAATTCAAAAGTCTACCTTAGGAATTATGTTTAAATCCAAAGGAAAACACGCCCTTCTCCTCTGTCTTCTTCAACTATTTTCCTTGTTTTGTTCAGAACACTCTTACATAGCTTAGAGAACCTTACACACAACAGCACATCAGCCAGTGAAGTCATTTGGCTCTCATTGAGCTTGAGTACCATTCCAAAGAAGATATTCTGATACCCCCAAATAACATAAAAGGCCTGATCTTTTATGGTAGGAGACTCCAAGATGTAAAACAGAGTGACATTGTATTGATAATGAGAAACCTGACTAGAAAATTTAGTAAAAAGCTGACTAGGTTAATAAAAGGTACTATTTCAGGACTGCTGATGGCTTTTCTTGCCCGGCCCAAGGCATTCCTGTTGTAATGTATTAACTCCACTTACTTATTGATCAGTAACTAATTATTGAAAAATTCTAAGTACAAAGTTCTTTCTAATATTCTGATGAATATGAAGTAAGTATAAAATATGTCCTTATTTTCTAGGAACTTAGGAGAATAATTGGAGACACTCATCCAATGGGAAATACCTTATGATCAAGTAAGATATATCTCAGACTGTGATAGCAAAGAAGGGCACTGATAATGAGAGCCATCATTTGTTAAGGGCCTAGCATGTGTGTAGAGCTTTCCTCTAGAGCTGGACAGTGTTGAAAGGACTGGGGGAAAAGATCCAGGTTTACATGGCCAGTAGTGTAATAATCTGGAATTGATATTCTTGGGGCTTGACTGCTATTTAAAGCAGGCTCTCTAAATTCCTCTGCCTGGAATATCCAACTACACACTCTAAGATGGGCCTTGTTCCCCAACTGACCACTTAAGACTTCAACCAACACTTAGCCATGGGCATCTGAGGAGTTCCCCTCACTCAGATTCTTTTGGCTTCTCAAAAGAAGTCGTTCTTTCCCTTAAGTATATCTCTTGGCAATGTAGTCCTTCCTAAGAGACTTCTTCGCTGGTTTCTTCATCTGGAAGGTGTGCATCTGGTCCACACAAAGCACTTGCCCTTCCTTGGCTAAGCTGTACATAGAAGTACAGTGAGTTCCTAACATGGCTCTTTCTCTCTGGCTCTGTTGCCTTAAGTGAACATAGGCATTGCTACACTTTACGTTCCTCTTACCTGAGTCAGACACCAGATATGAATCAGACTAATTCATAATTCCATGAGATAAAGGACAAAATTGCTCAGAAGTACAAGTAACAAATTTCTCTCCTATGTTTTCATGAAAAGAATTGTATACACACATCATACTATACACAAAACTCAGTTCCAGCTGTATTAAGAGCTTAAGAGTGAAAGTCAAAGCTTGAAAACTTTTGGAATGTTTTTATGACTTGAAAATAGAATTTCTTAAAAGATATTTTTTTAAAAAAATCCCACAAAGGAAGAAAACTAAATGAAGGGATCAGAAGAAATTCTAAATAACTGTAATTCAGAAAACTTTTCTGAAATAAAAAGGATTTGAAGTTACATGTTGAAAGAGCTCACCATACACTTAAGAATATCAATCCAGAATGATGAACACAAAGATGTTCTAGTACAATTATTGGGTTTAAGAGAAAAAATATTCTTTGACTAGGGGGAAAAAGCATGTAATCTTTCGGAGATTATAATTAGATAATCATCAAACTTTTCAAGAGCAACTCTTTCTGTTCAAAGAAAATAAGATTTTCTCATTTCTTTCCTTTAGATTCTCAAGGAAAGAAGACATGAGCCAAACATTTTGTATCCAGTGAAACTGACTTTCAAATGAAAAAAGCACCAGTAGTCTTCAACTCTTTCTGAAGAATCTGCTAGAGATTGAGCTTCGGGTAACCTAATGACCAGAGAGACATCAACAGAAGAACTGGTGAGCATTGAATATGTAGTTCTTAGTAGGACTAAAACCAAATGAAGGCTAAGAGAATGAGAGTATAGTATATAATGGTTAAAAATGTAGGAAGGGATGGAGAATTGGGGAGAACATATGCAAAAAAAAATTTTTAAGTGTTTTTAGTACTCATGTGGTGGTAGTATTAATATTGTTATTTTGAGACTATTCTGTGTGTAATATGAGTTTTTTTTAAGATTTTATTTATTTTCACAGAGAGAGAGAGCGAGAGCAGGAACAAAAACAGGGGGAAAATTTTGAAAATTTTAAGTTTCTTCTTTGTGTTTTTAATGTTCTCCTGAAGGTTAATTACACAGGCTTCTCTTTTGAGATACAGAACACATCTACTACTTGAAAACTAAATGGCAAAGGTGACTTTGAGTCTATGCATAGTTTGATCTTTGGCTCACTTCATTTATATTTGGGATCAAAAACTGATGTTACGTTATTTATGCCTATTGTTGCAACTGGATATTAAGTCAGTATTTTAAATGTTTTAAAATATGGATGTTTCTTTATAAATGTTGTGCTTTCCTCTAAAAAATTAAATGTAATGGTCTTCAATTTCCGAATCAGTTCATTAGTAAGCTTCTTCTTTTCAAATGAGGAAATTAGAGAATGACATGCTGTACTTTTAAATAATATATAAAAATTAGATATTGTATATTTTAGAAATGTCATAAAATTTTTAAAGAAAAGGATTATATGTCTGTATTCCCATTTTTTATTTATTTTCTTCTGAAAAGAGTAAAATGAGTCAAATAATTTGCTGTTTTTCTGTTCTTAGGCTTGGACAATCAACAACAGCACACCAATTTTTGGTATATTTGCATAACTGTAAATATTTTTGCTACTTTTTTCTTAGCTCTCTTAATATGAGATTTTGGCCCACATTAGGAAGAGAATTTCCTTATTGGTTTCTTGCACTTCTATGTCATGACTCAGTTGTATGTAGGAAAAAATATTCAATCATTATTACATCAGTGAAGTCTAATACTCTAGGGCTAATATTTACACATAGCAACCTTTGAGAATGACTATAGGGATAGCATTTTTAAAAATTCTTTGTCCAGGAGAAAAACAAATGAAGAGGCATTATTTGAATAACGTATGAACTATGAAAAGTAAGTAATGGATAAAAAGATCTAGGGGGAAAAAACATATTTGGAAAATCAGAAATTATTTCCAAAAGAGCTATCAAGTCTGAAGAAAAATTTTTATTCAGGTATTTCATAGTTATAAAAACATTAAATTAAACTTTGAAATAACCTAGTTGTATTGTAGAGACTACAATATAAAATAAAAAATCCAATTTAAGAAAAATATTCCAATTTTTGCTCCAAATAGGAACAAAACCTTACTAAATATTTCTCTAGCCTTGTCATTTTTTCCCAAAGAAAAAACAGTTCTCTTTCTTGTGGCCACTGGGACTTCCCATTTGTAGTGGTTCTAATAAAATACTCAAATGGTTTTCATTACTTAAAATTCCTGTCACTTGATCCTCAGAACACCCAGAGCAGAGCAAATATTATCATTATTTTCTCTGTTTTCACAGGTTCATTATTCTTTTATCCATTCATTTACTTGTCATGTACTAACATAATAATAGCTATCATTAATTCATCACTTACTGTGTACCAGGCATATATAAACTCCCTACAGTTCAGCATTATTATTTCTAGTTTTACAGAGAGGCAACTGAAGTATAGAGAAGTGAAGTAATTTGTTCATAGTCACACAGCTAGTGAATGGCAGAGCCTAGCTTTGAACCCTGCACTCTAGCTCCAGAGCTGGCATTTTTAATCACTCTTCTGCTCTTTTGGTATTGGTAGCTATAAAAGTCAATTAAAACTTGTGGTCTTATGGAAGAGACAGGCAGAGTAAAACATGGAAACAATTAACTTGTTCGTTCAAACAAAGATTTACTGAGTGTTCATTCTGTTTCAGACACTGTGCTAGGTGCGTGGTGGTAAACTAGACATACCTTGTCATTACTCTCATAGAGCTTACAGTTTAACTTTGAAGCTGCCCATTAAACAAACAATAATTATACTGTGAAACAAATGTTTTGATAGAGGAAGTACAGAAATCCACAGAAACCTCTCCCAGGAGTGATGCAAGGTTTCACAGAGGCAGTGGTGATTAAGCTGAGATCTAGCAAATGAATTGACTTGTCTGCCTTAGTGTTGAGTCTGTCTAACCTAAATACTGAGGCTCTTTCTACTAAATAACAGAAATAAAATTTGGAACAAGAAGGCTAGAATATCAGATACAACGTTATTTTAAAAGTACAAGAGTGTACATAGGTCTACTAATAAATTTGAAAGACTTTGTAATAGATAATGTTATATTAAAATATATATTGTCCAAATTCATTCAGCAGTCACATACCAGAATAGACCAAAACCAATGGGATAAATTAAACAAGTTCTCAAAAAAAGTACCAACCTCTAAGGGCCTGTGAGTCCTTTGAAATTTTCAAAGAATGGATAATTCTCATGCAATATAAATTTTCTGAACCTCATTTATAAAGATGTATAGCTTCCATGTTTATTTTATGAAACTAACATCTTGATACAAAAGCTTGACAGAGGACAAAAATGAATATGAATGTAAAAATGCTAAAGAAAACAGCAGCTAACCAAACTGAGTAAGATTAAAAGGAATTGCTTATTACAACCAAGCACAGTTGATGTTATGCATGTAAGGATGGTTTAATAATTGTAAATATTGGGGCCCTTGGGTAGCTCAGTCAGTTAAGTGTCTGCCTTCAGCTTGGGTCATGATCCCAGGGTCCTAGGATCGAGTCCCACATCAGGCTCCCTGCTCAGCGAGGAGCCGGCTTTTCCTTCTCCCTCTGCCTGCCACTCCCCCTGCTTGTGCTCTCTCTCTGTCAAATAAATAAATAAAATCTTTTAAAAAAATTGTAAATATCTTAGTGTAGTTGATTGATATGTCCAGTTATGTAAAGGGAATTTGATGAATTCCAAGATTCATTATGATAAATAATCTTTAAAGACTTGAAAGTTACTTTGATGATATAATACAGGAATGCATGGTTGGCTTAATACAAGATTAATATGATTTATAACTTAAGAGCTTAAAGAAGAAAAATGTGATTGTCTTAATAGATGGAGGAAATGCATTCAGTAAAATTCAGTATCTTTTCATTTAAAAATTTTTGATCAAAAGAAAGGAACTGCCTGATTAACACAAAAACAAAAACTATACAGTCAGCATCACACTTAAATGGAGAAGTGTTGGAAGTATTCTCCTTAAAATCAGGATTAAGATCAGGATATCTTTTACCACTTCTAATCAGCACTGATTAGAGGTCCTAGCCTAGTAATAATGAAAATAAAAGAAAGAAAAGTACAAGGAATAGAAAGGAAACAAAAGTATCATTAGTCCCATATATAAGAGTACAAAGACAACACCCCCAAGTATATGACATTAATTATAAACCTTACATATATTTATGGACACAACATCAATTAAGAAAAATCAACTGAATTTTTATGTACCCATTACAGAACATACAAAATGTAAATTTTACGAAAAGGTATTACTTAAAACAGTGTCAAAAATATCAAGTGCCTTAGCATGCATTCAGAAAGTGCTATAAGTGGCCCTCCTTTGCCATGGGAGCTCTAGAAAGCTCCTGGGTTGTTATGGTCAATTCCTTCCTACAGTTTCAGCCTCATTTTCCTAATCTCTGCAGGTATCCATCATCCCAGGGCTAAGAGAAGCCCAGGCCTGTTAACCAGATGAGCGAGAGCTTATGATGGTATTTAGACAGAAGAGGGCGTGGAGATGGGGCTGGGCAAGGATACAAAGAGAAATCCAGGGGAGTTGAGAAATCACTGAGGAGAATCAAGAGAGCTAAGTGCTCTCATTTGCCATGTGAGACTCATCAAGAACTCATTCTCTTTAGCAATTGTTTTATAAAATGAGAACAGCAAGACTCACCTCACAGAATGGCTGGGAAGAAGAAAGCGAAGTAATATATGTGAAAGTATCACACACGGGATCCTGTATTTAATATTCTGTCAGCGAATGTCATTTTTTTCCTGAAGAAGATACAGTCCCTAACTTTCTGAAGGAGAAGACTGTCCCCACCTGCTGAGTTGTAACAACAGCACACCGGCACTACTTACGGGGCTTTCACGCAGTACTCTGCAGCTTATTGAAATAGGTGCCAGCACCATCCTCATTTTATAAATGAGCCCACAGGGAGTTGTTCCTCTAGGCATCTGTCAAGTTGTCTACACCAGTGGCAGAGATAGACATTAGCAGTAGTCAGAAGAGCGTAGTGCTCATTGGTCAACCCAATGCCGACGCACTGCGTTCGTTGTCAGCCCCACTGGCTGCCAGTTCATTGTAGTCTTATTTGTTGTCTAAAGCTGCTTTTTTTTTTTTTTTTCATATGTTTAAAAGTCAGTGTATACTTGAAGTAAGACATGGCCCCATTACCTTCCTCGTGGCCTTTTCTCGAGGGCAGAAGTGTGTACACACTCTTCTATATCCTCAAACCCTTCTAGGACATATTTTTGAGTAAGTACACTTCTGGTGTAAAGAACAAATCAGGGGATTGTTTTTAAAAGGTAAATATATAGAACATATAACAGTGCCTGTCAAACATGTTATCTACCATTATCATCACCATATCACTATTATTCTCATCATCATAGTCAGTTCTTTTCACCACAGGAGAGTTGCAGCAAGCATCAAGAGTAAGAAAAATGTGATTTCCAAACAGCACATTTAATGATTCCACTCAGACTTGGCAGGTTCCTATGGACTTACATTCCATTGGTCAAATATGCCAGGCACAAAGAAGTGTTCAATAAATGTCAGAAAGTATTGTTTTACAGGTGAACAAATTAAAATTTGAGGAAATTAAGTCCAAGGTTATATAGTTAGTATTAGGCAGTGCTACATTCATATACAATTCAATGAAGTTTGTTTGTTCTAGATCTTTTATTCACCCCGCCCGCAAACAACCTGATGATCAATGAGTAAAATTTTAGTTAAATGAAAAATTCACATTTCTAACCTTCCCTACTTCTGTAGAACTTGATACTTGTTCCAGAAGAAATAGACTAGGATAGAACTTTGCACTAGAGGCTGCTAGGTAACTTGTATAAGGAACTTGGACATAGAGAGATGTGGAAGACTTCCAAGCAGTGGGAAGAATTAATCAAGACAAACTTAATTACTCCAATTCAATGAGGATTTATCCAACATTCTAGAAAAGGATTTTTACTGTATGTATAAAAGTTTAGGATTCTCTTTATGTTAATATGTTTTTAATAATTTTAATTCTGTAGCTAACCCTCAGAAATATAAATTTATAATTTGTTCCCTACTTAACAAAATATGTAAACTGAGATCTTAAAGCCTATAAGAATAATGTGGCTCTGTATGAGCCACATCTTATTATTTCCATTTTAAAGACACCTTTGGTTTTGAATTTTAGAAAGTTTTATGATATGCCAATGTAGTACTATATTTTACCTTGGTAGATTAAAAGTAATTTTAATTTATAAATTTACATTCATTCACAAAAAGTTCTTAGGCTTAACTAGGCTGATCTCACTGAGCCTAATCATAAATGTCTTTGGAAAAATTATTAATATAGGGGAATATTCCATAGTTTATGTTAATTTTCAAAATATGTATTTTTATTGACTAATTGAGATGAATTACTGCCTAAGAATAATTCTTTGTATGTGAAAAATAATCTGCTTAAAATTTCTTTCTACAGAATTCTATAAATCTGAAGACTAAACTTTAAAATAAAATCGTCAGAGGAAAGGAATTGGTAGAAATAAAACTGGAAACATCCAGAATCTTGATGGTGTGCCAAACCAGATGTCAACTGGAGCTCAACCAAAACCTAAAGTAAGTAGCTTTATTACAGAATATTCTGAGTGGAGTGTCATGTCCCATTCACGCAGTAAAGTCAGCACCACGTTTGCACATTCTCTATTACTTTTTTTTAAAACTTAGCATTAAGGTTGACCTGTTTTTCATTTTAACATGATTTGTAATAAATATATATATTAATAATTAATATTTATAAAATTGGGAAAAAATGCAGGCAGTGATTTTGTTAAGGCAAAATGGCTAGTTCATTGTCAAACGTAGAGCCATAGCAGAGGATTATTTGCACTTTAATTAATTCCTTCATTATTAGTGAAAATTCTTGCTGCAATTGAAAATCTCCTTGAACTATTATTATAAAAGTCTTCCCTATTGGGATGGTCCACATCCCACCATGGTTCCAGAAATGAAGTATTACACTGGGGGACACATCTGTGAAACATCAGCTACAAATATTAACTGCACTTTAAGTAATTGCCTTTGTGCTACAAAGCTAAATAATACCCAGCAATTTTTTGTTGCACTTTTGGTATATTTTTAATAAGGAAAAATTGACCAGCCTTTCTTATAGATACTTTATAATTTTTATAACTTTTTCCCAAATCCCTATAATTTTTTCCACTTTTTAAATTGAATCTAAAAGTACATCTTCATAAATTCTGACCAGTGTTGGATATAGAGGGATGTCAATAATAACTTGCAAGATTTTGTACAGTTGCATATGGTTCTTGATTTTACGATGCCTTGGCTGCTTTACAATGTTAAAAAAACAATAATAATTGTGCCAATAAATATGAAGGGCAAACATTATGTGTCTTCCTGACAAAAAACAACAGAAACTTCCTAAATTACCTCAAGGGATAATTTAAGAGATTTCTTATATAGGGATGGTCAGGGTTAAGGGAAGCCAACTCTAAGATGGTTGCCCAGCAAGATTTTTGTCCTTCAAGGAGGAATGCAGCCACAACCAAACTACAGTATGACAGAAAAAAGGTGCAGGGAGTAAAGACCCATCTCTCTCCCTCCCAACTTCTAACCTCCTCTGGGACCTCCCGTTGGTTGACCTCATCAGGAAATCCAGAGGGAGGTATACTCAATTTAGCAATTGTGCCCCACAAGGCAAGATGGTAAAAAGCAGAGAATAGTTTTAGAGGGTCAAATAAAAAGTATTTAGCATACATTAAAATAAAAATAGCATGGCAGCTACCATTATTAAATATGCAGTATGTTCCAGGCATGGTGCTAAGCTCTTCATACACATTACCTATTTAATTCATACAACGACTCTACAACATAGATATTATTACCTCCTTTTTTAAAGATTTATTTTAGAAAGAGAGAGAGAGAGAGGGCATGCGTGCACACACACGCGTGCACACACACACTGGGAGGTGGGGGAGTATGGAAGGGGAGAGGGAGAGAGAAACCCAAGCAGACTCCATGCTGAGCCTGGAGCCTGATGCATGGCTCTATCCCAAGATCAGACCTGAGCCAAAACCAAGATTTGGATGCTCAAACCAACTACACCACCCATGCACTCCTTCATTTTTTTAGGAAGAGAAACCTGACCTTCACAACAACATCATAAAGTTAGTGGGATAGGTATTAATGTTATCCTGATTTTACAGACGAGAAAACCAAGCCCTATTAAAGATAAGTCACTTGCCTGAAATGGCAAAATTAGTACTTGACTGTGAGCCTTCATACTTTTTCTCACTTTGCCATATCAACATACATGGCTTTGGGGAAGTTTTATAATGCTTTTAAGAGAAAAGATGAATATTACTAAGTGAAAGAAGCCAATCTGAAAAGGCTAGATACTGTATGATTCCGAAAACTATATGACCTTCTGGAAAAGACAGAACTATGGAGACAGTAAAAAGATCAGTGGTTGCAGGGCTTAGTGGGGAGGGAAGGATAAATAGGTGGAGCACAGAGGATTGTGAGGTCAGTGAAACTATTATGTATGATACTACAGTGGTAGATACCTGTCATTAGATATTTGTCGGAATCCACAAAATTTACACCACGAGTGAAACTTAAAGTAAGCTAGGGACTTTGGGTGATAATGATGTGTCAGTGTTGCTTCAACTGGAACAAATGTAACACTGGTCAGAGATGTTGGCAGTGGGGGAGGCTGTGCATGTGTGGGGGCAAGGATATATGGAAATCTCTGTACCCTCCAGTCAGTTTTCCTGTGAGCCTAAAACTGCTCTAAAAAGTCAGGTTTATTTTCTAACTAAAAAGGAAAAGAAAAATAGAGTACATCTTAATTATTTTTACTGTGATCCAGATTTTGTTTCTTTTTTGGTGAAGAATGACCTTTATATAAGGCTTTCTCCTCAGAACCTTCCTCAGTCCAAGAAGGAAACATTCATTACAAATCAATTGATTTTCTTTAAGATTAACAATGAAAGTTAAAAAGGGGAAAGCCATTATTTTTAGTGTGATGCTATATTCCATTGCCTTTTGCCTTTTAAGGGAATGTAATTTATTAAAGAGGCATTTGGGACCTCTTTTAGCTGATTTTCTAAGTTTCTTCATCCTTGTTACTTTGTTTTTACAATAAGCTCTTTTTTTTTTTTTAAAGATTTTATTTATTTATTCGAGAGAGAGAATGAGAGATAGAGAGCATGAGGGGGGGAGGGTCAGAGGGAGAAGCAGACTCCCTGCTGAGCAGGGAGCCCGATGTGGGACTTGATCCCGGGACTCCAGGATCATGACCTGAGCCGAAGGCAGTCGCTTAACCAACTGAGCCACCCAGGCGCCCACAATAAGCTCTTAATTATCCTGGGACAGGTAATTTATTTCCAAATTAGCTCATTCAGTATAGGGTAACTTTATAAATTATTAGGTAAGAAGTTAAGGAGTATTTTATTTTTTGGTCCATTAAGAACAAGATTATAATCTGAGTCCTCAGTCAATTCTCACTGACACAGAGTGTGGAGAGGAGGACTATATAGCCTCAGATGTTAATACAGGGATCTTTATATCCTCTGAAAATCTTTTTCTGTTATCTGTTTTCACTAGCAATATGTCTATGAGCATTCCTTCTAAGATGTTTACTTATAAATGGAGCATGCAAGTAGGGGTCAGCTCGGCAGAAGAACTGCCTTTGCTGTTACATCTGAATCTTTAGGAGGATGGACAGTGTATTCTGGAAACTTCCCTTGCTGTTTCCTATTCTAGGGAATACTTTCTAAAACACAGCTTACTTCTGTTTCCTCTGAATCTGTCATGAAGTCAGAGGCTTCATAAGATAGAAAGTCTATCTTATGAAGCCTCTGACTAATCTAATTCTCCAATGCTTAATTTCTTCAAAGAGAGTAGACAAATCCTTCCACACAGGTTTGTGGCAGCCTCATGTACATTTATTCATCTGACTTATTATCATTTTCTTATTTTCTTAGGCTAGACTGCCAAACCCAATTTCAGCCATAGAGTACCGGATGTATAAAGTTCACTGTCCTGTGGAACATGTCTGAGGTACCAGTGCTGAGGTTTGAATGTGGTCCTGGCTGCAAAATACTGAGGGCAAGACCTCTCCCAGTGATGGTAGGTTTCCCCCAGGGCTAGTGCTATTCAAAGGGTAGAGGATGAAGGTGTTTAACCCTTGATTGCTTGTCAGAACTCCTATATACTTTTAGAGGTGGACCAAAGTTGGGAATATGGGCTTCCATCTTCCTAGGACAATTCATGTCTGTCCCTCACAGATATTACTTGCCTAGGGGCAAAGTGAAGTATAAAAGGTGCTGGTGGTAGCTGCAGTGTAAATGAGACTCAAGAACGGTTCAGGACTAAACTGGGCATAGACATTCTTCCAAAGAGCCAAATAGCTCAGTCTGAAGCCTGACATATAAAACATGACAACAATGTAACAATATAGGTCAATTTTTTTCACAAATGGAAATGGAAATGAAATGTAAACAATGTATTAGCAAAAACAAATCCAGTATTGCATATGCAGAATAGTGATTTATTTCAGGACTTTGTGTTGCATTTAAAAATGGAAACAAATCAATGTACTCCAATAACAGAATAAAAATGACATAGGATTATCTCAATAATTATAGACCATATCTGTTGAAATTCAATTTTCCATTCAGGACAAAAAATTATAGCAAATTAATAGAAAAGAACTTCCTGAATTTGCTCCCATGAATCAAAAACAACAACAAAAAACTCCGTCAAATATGCTTAATGTTAACATGTTGAAAGCTACCCCCCACCCATCCCAAGATCTGTAATTAATTTGGGATGTCCACTATCACCTCTGGGTATATTTTGGCACTGAGTAAATGTTTGAGAGAAGGATGTAAGAATGCGAGAAAACAGAAGTTCAGAAAGGAGAGACTGAGGTACAGATGAATCTCAGAGTGAAGGGTCCTGCTCAGATATGGGTGCAGTCAATGGAATGTTCAAGAGCTTGGGCAACGCAGCATCATTGGGACTACACAGTTGCAAGTTAAAATATGGAGAAAGGGTGATAGGAAAGTGATATTTAAAGAAGGTGAAGATGGGAAAGCCATGGTTCGTGACATTATAAAAGGAGACAGTGCCGGACTCATAGTCTAAGAAAACCCCAACACGGCGAGGGGGCACATATAGAGGCTATGCCCTGCACAAGGCCCACCTTTTCTAATTAGCAGAAAGATATCTTCTGACACTAAACTATGAGTCCTTGAGACAGCGAATGCCAACCAAAGAAGATGTTTTTGTCCTAATTTTTATTTAAAAAGTCCCTTGGGCTAGCACAGGGTACGACTTGGCTTAAGGGGATGGTCCAGGCTGGGTTGACAGAAACAATAAAAGTCCAGGGGCCAAGCCATAAATTCAGACAGCCAGGTTGCCAAGGCTAAGGGTATTGAAGAGAAAGCCAAGGCCAAACAGTTACCAGTTGAAAATCTAGGGCTGTTCTGGCTCTGTTCTCAACTTCAGAGAGCAAATTAGGCACATTTCTGAAGCCAGTGACTCATGAACAGATTTTGACTTATGTTTACTTCCCAGACATGTGAGTTGGTGAAAGGGGCAGGACATTGATGTGGGAGTTATATTCTGGACAGGGAAGAAATCAGAGGGGGGTGGACTGGCCAGCTCCATAGGATCTGTTCTCTGTAACCTATATCTGTATCCCATTTTCCTCCTGAACCCAGACCCTTATGCCTGTCTGGCTGTCTTGGTATCTCTAATGCACCCCAAACTTAGTGTTATTAGCCATTTTCTCCTGTGTTAGTGAAAGGCACTTTCAGTCAGCTCATCATTCAGGCCAGAAACCTATACGTCACTCCAGAAACCTACACGTCACCCTAGTTTCGTTCTTCTCTCTTAAACTCAGTCACTGTCACCTAGTGACATTCGAGTCTACATTTCTAATGACGTGTTAATTCACCCCCTTTGGGTCCCTAATACCACTGCTCTGAGTCAGGTATTTCTCACCTGAAGTGCAGCCTATTTGCTGGTCTTTGGTGTTAAACACCCCTTATCCAGTATCCAGGATGCAGAGTGATCTTTTATGAAGTTAAATCTCATTATGTCTCTGTTCTATGGAAAATCCTTCAATCTCTTCACATTTTCTTTGGTAGAAAATCAAATTTCTGGGCATGTTGGACAAAGCTGCTCACAGTTTATCCATGCCAACTTCTGCAGTCTCTCTTCTCTTGTGTCCTCCGCCTCTCGCCTAGTGTTCTGTCCATGTCAAACTGCTTTGGGATCCATCTCACGTTCCTTGTGTTTGCATCAGTTGTTCCTTTAACCTGGAATTCCCTGTCATCTTCACACTAATTCGCTTAACTAGGCTCTCAAGACTCAGTCTACAGGAAGGGCCCTGTTTTTCTAGCATTTATCACATTAATATTATCTGTATATGTTTTTGTCTTCCCTTTCCTTGGACTTGAAGCAATTTGGAGTCCAGATTGTCACTTATCTCAGTAACATAAGTGCTTAGCATAGTAACTGAACATAGTGGGCACTCGTAAAATGTTTCAGACTGTAGTGTGTTCTAGCTGTTCTTGCTTGTAGAGTCTCATTTCTGCTCAGGGGTAGTGGCAGGAATTGCTACTCAGACACATTCAGGCTAATGTTGTGGCAGGGTTTTAATAATGAAAAGGAAGGGGGCACCTGGGTGGCTCAGTCATTAAGCATCTGCCTTTGGCTCGGGTCATGGTCCCAGGGTTCTGGGATTGAGCCCCACATCGGGCTCCCTGCTCGGTGGGAAGCCAGCTTCTCCCTCTCCCATTCCCCTGCTTGTGTCGCCTCTCTCACTGTCTCTCTCTCTGTGTCAAATAAATAAATAAAATCTTAAAAAAATAAAATTATAATAATGGAAAGGAAGATGGATACACATTCACACCATAAAAAGTTAATGGGTTCTAGGATGACAAGAATTGAAGTGTTGTAAGGGGCAAAGACTTTCTGTCTAGGAGAAATTCCTAGAATCTTTCTACCCGGGTCAGAATTCTGGTTACCTCTCTTTTCTTTTCTTTTTTTCTGAGAGCACCAGAATTTGGGCAGCATGTTGCTCTTTCCATTGTTACCTTCTTTGCTTTCAACTATTATTTCTTTTATTCCTTGACTAATGAGAAACGAGTAGAAGTACGACTCTTCCCTCCACAGTTTCTCTAAGGGTTTTTATTGGAAATTACAAGAAAGAGATCATGAGCAAAGGGGCTCCAAGTAATATCCTCCTATCAGTACTTTTTATTTTTCCCAAATGAGTGTTGGAGGGGGAGAAGACACAGATAAGTGGTGGGTCTCATGTAATGTTTATCTACTCTTTGAAGGCCGCCTTGTGTTCAGTGAGTTTCCTGGGAGCTAAGGAAGAGTTAAGAAATAACTGGGGGCTAGGAGTTGGGATGGAACAGGGCTAGAGAGTGGGCACATGATCCTGCATCTTAGCTGGAAGAAACGTAGCTATGGAAATGGGGGAGAGGAGAAGCCTTGAGTGGTGATGCTGGGGGTAGTTTTCCTGCCTCTTGTTACTTCTCCCTTGCTGTTATTTCCAGCATAACTACCACATGGATTCCTGCTTGGGATCCACAGTGGAGAAGTTTAGAGGATTTTTGTGTGGTCAAAGGGATAAGAAGAATTTGTAAAACATCTCATAGCAGCAACTGTCAGGAAAGCAGAGTTGCTTTGGCCACCAGGCTGAGGTAGTAATTCCCAGGGATTATCTGTATGTAAACAGTGGTCCAGTGCATGTAAAATAGAGATGACACATTATTGGGTTTTTTTTAAAAGTAATATCCTAGAGAATAAAACACTGTTCTTTATATTGTGTTCCATGATTAAGTCATGACTAACTATTCTAGAATGTTTAAATCCTTCCTTTTGTCGCCTGCAGATTTAGAGAGTATTTACCAGAGCTAATACATACAGAGCCATGACTGTGTAAAACGACATCTGTTTCAGGCACACAGCCCTGAAAATATGCAGTCACAAGCCACATGTGGCCACTGCATTCTTGAAGCCCTGACTAGATGTATCTGCCCATGAAATCACTGCAGCTACCAACCAAACATGTTTTTTCTCTGAATTATTAAAAAGTATTTTAAACATGGTGTATCTGAAAAAGTCAAAGCTTTCATTTTGGTTTATTTTATAGCTTTTATTGATTACACACATTTCCTCTATGGCTTGAACGGATAATAGCAACTGTTATAATAAATTCTCTACTCCTCGGACCTGTGTAGCATGTATGCATGTGCCAAAGTTATGTACCAGATGTTAACTGAAAATGACTTGATATCTATGGTGAGATGGTATTTAGAGGAATACATTTGCACGTAAAACAGGGTGGACATTTCACGGTGATTTTTAAAGCAAATTGAACAAGTCAGTCAGCCAATGTTTGTAAGGATTGCTATTATTATGTTGAGTTGCCTGAATGTAGGGCTTAGACGTGTTGCTGATACATCATCTCCTACAAGAAATTTGGAGAAATAATGATTTCCTAAATTTTCAAGGTTTCTCCACTGTTGATTTTCTGTGTTATGAACTTGGAACAGGAATTAAGAACATTTTAGCCATCAAGGATCATGTTTTCTGTGGCTTTCTGAGTTAGGCATGTGTGGTAATATTAAGGGACCTGTGGAAAACAGGATTACTGGGATGGCCCAACTCATAGGCAGGATCCTATTAGGTGATATAAATGGATTTGATCCATAAACAACAGAGTAGGGTCCTAAAGACTTTAAATATCCAGTAAAGTCTTTATCAAGAGGTACAAAGTGTGGAAGTGACTGAATTTCTGGTCATAATTGTCACTGTTCTGAAATACATGTTCTTTAGAAATTACACAAGAGTTTCTGGAGAGTGAGTGGTGGGGGTGAGTTATTGAATTGGGCCAATGACGCCTAATTTACATAGTCTATCTTTCCTGTCCTCCTCAAAGACCTATAACCAAAAATGAAATATTCTTTCCCACAGTTAAGACCATAGGACAATAAACTGGTGTCCCACCCCACCTCTTAACTCCATGAAGTAGGAATGAAGTTTCCACAAAGCTTCCTACTTTTATATCGTTTTACTGGAGGAAATCCAAGAGGCAGTTCCACTACCAGAAGAGTGCAATGAATTTGCTACCCCAAAATAAAATAGCTTGAAAGACTTGACATGACTTTTTTGAGCTGCTAAAATGTTAATATCTTGGCAACTTAAGAAGTAGCCACATGTAGACAGCTTTCTAATTCTTTGTTTTGAAATTAGATTTCTGTCCTTAGTGCTGAGGAAGACAAGCAGTGAGTGGGCTGCTAATCACTGTGAGCAGAGAGGCAATTTGATTGAATAAATCCACACGAATGTGTAAATTACTGAAAGCCCTTTAACACTCTCGGGAATATTTGCATTTTTAAAGGATTCTCGCTTAACCCAAATAAATCTATGGGGGGGGGGAGCGGGTTAGGTAATTCTGACAATGTAGCACAGTGAAATAAAAACAAATCAGGCCATGCACCAAGGAAACTGTTTCAAAGGCAGGGGGGCAGAAGGCAGAATACCAGCCCCCTAAATATTTTCTGTTTTCCCACAGGTGCCTTTTCACTGCTTCTCTAAAAGGTTCAGGTGTTTTTTAATGGGTCCCAGGCAGAACTTGAGGCCAGAGGAAGAAAGCATGGCCAGGAGGGGGCAGTAGGTGGAGAGGGCATGGAGACAGGGTAGGTGGTTCTTTATATATTCAGGTCATTGTAAATCAAATTTGAATACATCAGGGATTAACAATGGTTTGTTGTAAATGTGTTTGTGCATGGATTGATTTGTCTGTAGAAATATCAGAAGTGTAATAGCAAACCACAATGGAGAGAATAAGTTTTGCTGTTTATGTCAGGCACTTGGAAAATATTCGGCCCCATTGCTCCCTTGGGCTGGATTGATACTGCCTATGAACTTCCTTCAAGAAAAATACAACCGGTTTCACCATCCATTTTTATTAACTCCACACTCTCAGAGGAACCTTTATGCACTCCCTTGAATAGCAAGACTAAATTTGTTTCACTCCATGTAACACTGTCTTACTGGATGTAATTTTCTGGGAAGTCAGTTCTGCTTTCTGAGACCGGCAGGAATATCTGTGAATATTCTGCCCTTGCTCTGCTTACTTTGTTTTATCTCCAGACATTACTTCAGGAATAAGAAAAACAAATTTTTTTTTCTTTCTAACGGAATAACTTCAGGGCCAGCATACTTGTTATGAGTGGCAGTGTGTCCTTATACCTATTCCTACCTCTATCCTACTAAGATAGAGGTAATCAAAAAGAACTGTTAGCTCAAGGAGATGTTAGTGCCTGTGAAAAAAGAAAACAGATCAGGAGATGGACTTGGATTATGGGTGGGGTGGGGGTGGGGGTGCTCAGATAAAGACCTAGGATGCAAAGTTAAAAGCTCTAGGTCAGTGCTGCCTATAGAAATATAATGTGAGCCACAGAGGTAATTTTAAATTTTCTAGCAGCCATTTAAACAAACAAAAAAAAAAAGTCAAGGAACAGGTAAAAGTAATTAATTTTAATAATTTATTTTACTGAAACCAGTATATCTAAAACGTTACCATTTTAACATGTAATCAATACACAAAAATTATCTGGAAGATATGACTTTCTTTTTGAGGTTCTAAGGTCTCAAAACCTACTGTGTATTTTATGCTTAAAGCATCTCTTCATTCAGATTAGCCACATTGCAGGTGCTCAATAGCCACATGTGGTCAGAGCAGTACTGGGTGATAAGCCAGGAGGAAAGACATAATGATAATCAAAACCATTTATGTTTATTTATAAGTAAATTATTGTAAATGAATAAATTATCTTATAGAACTAAGAGAAAGCAATAAGAAAACAATGAGTTAAGAGATTTGCCTAACTTTGGACATTTATTCCCAAGAAATAGAGAGATTAAGGGAGGATTTTTGGGACTAGGGTACAATTTACTGAGTTAGGCTTCAGGAAGTTATAAGGGGATTAGTCGCTACTTTGAATTAAAGGATGAACTTGGAGTTCATTCACAGATGATCTTGGTTTTCTTAAGGTAAGTAAGAAAAACAACTCTGCCCCTAGAGCAAGAGTAGATGAAAAGGTGAATTCCAAAGACGATGACTCTAAATAAACTCCATGAATGTAGATATCTAACGGGCAAAGAGACATCCTGAATCTAATATGCATAATTACAGCCCTGAGTTTAAGTGAGCCCCCAAATCTCCTTTCTGCAATAAACTAATTTTTATCCATATGAAGTGCTTTGTTAATCAGGAAACTCATACACATACTTGGGTTATTGTTATTGGCTAAAGAAAGGGCTGTTCTGTGGAGATGAGTTACCAGGGAAAATTTTATCATCCCAGACATCATTAAATGTCGGAACCTTGCCCCCACCCTCAGGTGTGTAACAGAGTTAGTGGAGGTGAGGGAGGGCTGTCTTTCTGGTGGGGTCAATCTTAGATTTGTTTTATCAAAACATTTATTACCCATCTTTAGAACCTTCAGACTGTTACTCTCATTATATATTTAGTGTGAGGGCATGTACTGCTCAATAATTAGTTTTTTTTCTCCCTCAATGTGGGCTTTTGGTGGCTTCATAAAAGTGATAAATGGCTCTTCTCAGACACACAAAATAGAGATTGGCAGGCAATTTAAAGTTAAGATTTCCCAGTAGAACCATCACTACCAATAAGATCACACACTGAGTCTCCTATACTCTGAGAAATGTTAAAATAAGGCCAAGATTTTTATGGCCCCCACTTTCTACTGCCCAAAAGGCTTTTCTTCATTTCTCCTGTGCCAGCCATAGGTGCATTCTCCCAGTTATGTCCCCTTGGGGTACACAGACGTATACGGAATCAGTCATGTGAAGGAGCTCTAGGTTTTGCTGAGACGGTTGTGTATTTGAGCAAAGTTACTTGGAAAATGGCTTCGGAAGACACAAAAACTTTTACATCAGGTGACAACTGGAAATCAGTACAGTCAGAACCTTTTATAAATAGCCTGTTCTGCAATATTCCCTGTAATTAAAATAATGACACTTTATGAAAGGATAGGGTTTTCTCACACAAAATTCCATTTGAGCTTCACAATGACCTTGTCAGGGCATTTAAAAGAGTCCACTTTTTTGATACAGGATCTGAAGCCCAGACCATCTGAATGATTTGGCCAAGGTCACACAGCCCATATTTAACAGGACGAGCACTTTAGTGCTTGCCTCTCTACCATATTCCCTTCACTTTTACATCTTTGTAAGTTGTGTTTTCCAGGCCATGCAACCTGGAAGCAAGAACTGTAACCACACATTCATTTTAAGCCTCTGCTTCCATTTATTAGAACTCCAACTCTACAATTTCTGCCAACCAGTGCCAGGGGTCTCAGGGTCTTTTTTCCTCTAGGAATCTCAGGGAGGAGGGGGATGGGTGGAATGTGGGGGAGGAGTTTGGGACTGGATTTGTTGGTTACATGGTGGTGGGCACTGTTTTTATAATTTTGTGATCCAGTCTGGAATCCATGATGTAATTTATCACTGCCTCTATGATGAAGCACCTGAAACCCTCCAGAGGTACTGAGGCTGCCCAAGTGTTTTGCTCAGTTATTTGTCTGGTCTAGCTCCTGGCTATTCTTGGGTACAGCCCAGAGCTTCAGCTGCAAGGTCACCCCTGAGTGGGGAAGTGCCCTTTGCCCCAACCCCGCCCCACCCCCAGCTTCCATTGTTACAAATGCTGTTCAACACTGCCCTCAACAGAGTCTTTATGGAAACTGCTCTTTTCACTGTCACTCTCTTTTTATTGTATTTCTCCCTGAGAGGTCCACAGGGACTGAGCCAGAGAAATGTCCAGGTAGCAAGCTCCATGCTGTTCCCCAGTTGTTGCATTCTCCAGCAATGCCCCATTGAATTTAAACACAGCTGTCCTGCCTTTGGATGAGTTATTTCCCTGAAAATCTTTAGATCTCTCCCGCCAACAGATTCTGCTGGTCTCCCCTGCCCTTCCTTCCCTCTGGCCAGACACGTCCATAGTTTAGGTTATCAAGCTGAGATCTCTACGTTCACAGCTGCTGAAACAATTTTCCCTAAAAACTCCATTTTCCCAGTTAACCTTTTGTGAATGTGTATTGATTCAAAGCCAAATTTTTCTGCCTGCGTGTCAAGGCCTTTTACCAGCTGTTCATTTTATATTATTATTTTTCATGCCTCTCTGTCCATAGGATGTCAGAATTTGTTTGTAATGGGCATTTTCCATATATATCAATGGGTTAATTGAGTAAATGACAAGCTATGGTTGACCAATTAGGGAATGAGTTTTCTTTCTTGGGTATATTTCTAGGTATTTTTATTGGTGCTTAAAATATTTTTCAAACTACATACTATTATCATCAGTCTTTTCCATCTTCGCTTCCTCATGAACCCAGCTGAGTAGAATTGTTGTCAGTGGATTAGTAGGGTCTTCCTTATTAATGAGGGAAACTACATTAAATAGTGCAGCATTGTGCTGGTTATTAAACCAACCCGACCTCAAGTTAAACAAAAACCTGCTCAGGAGTTTATAATCCGAGGGGGTTTATAGTAATTTAGATCTATTCTGTAAAAGGACATCCAGATACTTATATAATCACATAATGTCTTAGCACCAAAAAAAAAAAAAAAAACAAAAAACATCTAAACTGTGTGAGCATTAGTGCAAGCGGTTTTATGTGGTCTCAAATTTAAGAATGAGTCATGAGAATTGCATATCCAGAGAGGATATGGCCAGGTTAAAAAAGAAATCAGCACTCACTTCCTTTTTGGAGAGACTTCAAGAAGGAAATGAGATTTCCAACACTCTTTTGCTACGAGGAGGAAGAAGTTGAGGTTTGTGGAGACCAGTGAATCCCATAACTCTCCTCCAGATTTGAGACCAATTGAGAAATACATACAGGTGTCAGAAAGAGATCAAAATAAAATCTTTACTGCTGATAAAGCTAGATTGTAGACAATGCCTTGGTCCCAAATGGCCTATTTCCCCCTTACTTTTATCCTAAACAGAATTTACTAGTCCTAGGAAGATTAGCAGGATATTTCCAGACCTCTCTGTGGAAGGATTAGCAGACCATTCTCAAAGGAAAGGTACAAGAAGATTGGACTGTGTTTGTCTAGTGACCCTTTCTCCTATTTTACCAATCACATAAATCAGGAATTAGCAAACTTTCCGTAAAGGGCAGATAGTAAATATTTTAGGCTTTGAGGCCATATGGTTTTTGTTTGAACTATTCAACTCTGCTGTTGTTGCATGAGAGCAACACTATGTAAACATATATAAGTAAATTAGAATGGCTGTTGTATTAGTTTTCTATGACTGCTCTAACAAAGTACCACAGAATGGGGGGCTTAAATAACGGAAATGTATTGTTTCACAGTTCTAGAGGCTAGAAGTCTGAGCCCAAGGTGTGGGCAGGGTTGGTTCCTTCCAAGGGCTGTGAGGGAGAACCTACTCCATGTCTCGCTCCTGGTTTCTGGTGGTTTGCTGGCAATCCTAGCATTCGTAGTTTGTAGAAGCATCACCCTGCCTTCATCTTCACCTGACATTCTCCCTGTTGTACGTAACTCTGTCCAAATTTCCCCTTTTTGTAAGTACACCAATAATCTTGGACCATCGGGCCCACTCTACTCCAATATAGCCTGTATTAACCAGTTACATGTGCAATGACCCTTTTGCATATTAAGGTCACATTTTGGGAAGTTAAATATATGAATTTGGGGGAGATACAGTTCAACTCATAATGCAGACATGAAATATTAAATTTCATGTAAATGTCATGTGTCATAAAATATTCTTGTCATTTTTTCCCAACCTTGTGAAACATGTAAATGTGTGTAGGCTGCAGAAAAATAGGCCCTGGGCTGTAGATTACCATAGATTACTGTAGATTATCAGCCTCTGAGGCAAGTCCCTTCCTCCTCCAGAGGGGAGGACTAAGTCAGGGAGGGGAGGAGGGACCACAAGTATTCCTCCCTGCCTAACCTCTCCAGGGACATGAGTGAGAGTATGAGGGTGGTTACATAGCCCAAAGGGCCCTGGCTAGTCGAGGGGCAGAATATATTCCAGGCAGACAAGGGAGACATTAGGAAGGATGGTAGAATAGGAAAAACAAAGGGGAAAAAAACCCAGGAAGATAAAAGAAATTAGAAAACCTAGGGAAGGATTTGTAAGTACAACATACAGTCTTTATTTTATTTTTATTTTTTTAAAGATTTTATTTATTTATCTGACACAGAGAGGGAGACAGCGAGACAGGGAACACAAGCAGAGGGAGTGGGAGAGGGAGAAGCAGGCTTCCGGAGGAGCAGGGAGCCGGATGCGGGGCTCGATCCCAGGACCCTGGGCATCAGCCGAAGGCAGATGCTTAAGGACTGAGCCACCCAGGTGCCCTACAGTCTTTATTTTAGAGCATTTAAAAAACACAGTAAGTCCTATAAGGAATTGATCTACTTGTAAATCCACAAGTAGGAAACCTAGAGAGAAAGGTCATGCAAAAGTCTAGATTGAGGTTACAAGAACTTGACTAAAGCAATAGTTGCAGAATGATAACAAGTATTAAATGAAAACATCTTTCTTTGTTCTAGGGACTCTATCTCTTCTCTAAGACTCCTAGTGATGAAAGCTCTTTGTTATATGTTCTTACACCAGTTACTATACCGCATCTTGGGAGAAAGGCAAGACTTTGATTTTCATGATAAAACTTTACTCACCTAATGGGGGTTTTGTGCACATAGATGTCTTTTTAGTCAGCAATCTGCTTTAGCTACTTAATTTCCTTAATTGATCTTAGTCTTTAGTTTCTAGTGGTTTTCTGTGTAACTTTTATTATGAGCTTTTATGAGTCAACAGATGATTATGGGGAGTGGTCTTAAGGGACACACTACGCTCATCTGCTCTTCACCTACAATACTTTATAAAATCTGCTCATATATCAGGCCACATAACCAAGAATAGATCATGTGTACTTCATTATTTTAATCTTCCAATCAGAATTGCCTTTGCAGATTTATAATTTAACAAGGGCCTCTGAGCTTTAATTAAGGGTTAGTTTTTTTCTATAATAGCCATGAAAAGGATATTTCTGCATCTCTTATGAAGCTTCTGTTAAAGACTCTCGATTATATTATTTAGTGCTAGTGTATGAAGAGCTAGGTATGAATTATTTCTAGACTTTAGTGCTAGAAATAAGATAATCTCTCGCTGATGAACTGTGTCCTTTAATTAAGATAATCATGCCACAGAACTTCTCAATACCATTTTGCTTTGCCTTTTCAGAAGCTCAGAGACAAATTGTACTTGATTCTAGCAGAGAGACTCAACCTAGGATTTTCAGTTCAACTCTTTCCTAAACTTTATGATTTAGATCTTTTTATTTTTAACTTGCTTTAGTGGTTTTATTACATAGTGCGTTTTATGGCAAAAAGACACAAACTTTTTGAATGTAAGTAGGATATAAATAATAAATGATTGGCTCTCATCACTTTGTCCAAGGGGATTTTGTGACCTTAATTACCTTCTCATGCTACCTCAGGTTACAGTAATATTTTTCCTCCCACAGATTCTTTAATGACTTCTCTCCTGACATGCTATATTTGTTAAGGAAACAAATATATACTGGGCTCCAGAAATACATGTGTTTTTTTTTTAAGAGAGTATTATTTTAGATGGACATTCAATGATTTCTCTTTAAAAAATTAAAATTAAATAAAAACCACTTTATTTGGTTGTGTTTATTAGGATTCTTTTGTTTGAAAATGGCAAGAGCTTAACTCTGACTCATTTAACTGCAAAAAGGTATCTATTGATTCAAATAATTGGAAAGCCAGAACTTATCTGTCTAGTTTTAGGTATGGCTAGCTCCAGGAGCTCAAAAGATTCTTTCAGTCATCTCTCTGCTTTACTAAACTAGGTATTTGTTCCATTATTGGGTAGGCTCTCCCCACAATGTAGCAAAAATGACTAGCAACATTTCTCATTTACACTGTACTAGCAGCTGGAATTCCTAAAGAAAAAATACAAAAAGTCTGGTTTTCAACAGCTCCAACAAAAGGCCCAGGGCGAGAGCTTTTATTGGCCTGCCTTTTATCATATGACCATCCCTGGACTTAATCACTGTGGCTGAAGGAATCGGAGTACTTAACTGGCCAGACTCCTGGGATGTGCCCGCTTCTGGAACCAAGGAGATGGGATCGGCCCCACCCAAATCCCTTGGACTCAGAATGGGGAAGAGAGAGTTCCCAAAGAGATTTGGGGCTGAACAAAACACAGGTTAACTACATCTGGCATTATGTTTGCATCCCTTGGCTACCCAGCTTCTATATATAATCTTCTTTCCCCACTTATGAAATTCCGCAAATGGCCCTGGCTAGTATAATGCAAATATACCTATACAAAGAAAATTGCCTCTACCTCCAGTCTAAAGCGGGATAGCTCAAAGGCTCATCAAGTTACTGTTTTCAACTTTAATTCCAGAACCTCTAAGTTACGGTATTTTTCTTGGTTGTGTCTAAACTAGCTCCTCATGTTTAGGCAACCTCTGGCTAGATGTTATATTTAACACTACTAGTTAACAGTGGCAGAGAGAAAACAGTTGCTGCAACCAAACTTCCATTTGGCAAAGGGAGAGAAGGGTAACCACTAAATAGTGATCTCAGCTTCATAGCAGTCATCTCAGGTTGGGACAAAGAGAGCAAGACTCCCTGAGCTAGCAGCGGAGGGAGTTCTTTGTTCAAAAATCTGGCTGGCCTCTCACTGCTTTCTGGGAGAAACTCCCTTTCCATTGTCCTGCATAGCTACATGGCAGGTGGACTTTGGGGAGGCTTTCATCCTAACCGCTATAAACATTTCAGTTCTTCCCTGCTGTTGGTGCAGGTTTGGAGCTTGAAATCTGCTTTGTAAATTGGGCATTGCCAGGTCTATTTGGTGAGCCGTGGCATTTCTCTGGCAATGCCACTGGATCTCTTGCTAGGAGTGTTGGGCTGTTTATTTCCTGAATATTTTCTGGATTGACTGTTCTACAGTTGTGGCCAACCATTCTGGTTCCAGCCCTCATTGCTTCTTCCTCTGAGCAATCTGCCTTTATGCTCTGCCCTTCCCCCAAAGCCATCTGGACATCAAACTGGGAGACAATGAGCTGACATCTTGCAGATCCTAATCTTCCTAGTGGTAAGAGCCCTGGGGAGGGCTTTTCTAGAGGAGTTGTAACTGTTCTCTGTTAGTCAGGGAATGTAGTGTTTGGAAACGATCCTCTGGCTCCCTGGCTCACCAGGATCTCAATCTCTTTTCCCATTGGCTTTTCCGCTTAGCACTAATTTTAGCATGGGGCAGACATTTATACATCTGCCATCCCAAAAGACACATGGTTATCTGATATTGACCATTTTAGAGTGCCAAGCACAGGCAGAAAGGATAACTCTTAGTAAGGACTGAATCCCTTTTTCTCTCTGCTTCCAGAACTGCCAGATTAGGCTGCAGGCCATCCTTTTCTTTGAAGGCGGGAAGAAGTAGCCAACACCCTCCAAGATTCTGACACTTTTTTCCTGATCCCCTAAAACTCTATCCTTGTATTTATGTGCTTTGAGTTCTGAGATACATTAGGCACCTTTTAACTGTGCTTTGCTATCAAATAATAGCTTTGGCCTTTTCCCTAGCCTGGAATGGATGAATCCTCCACCTTACCTCACCCCAGCCAGTATCACATTTTGAAGTCTGTTATTTTAATTCTCCACTTCCAGGTAGCAAATTCTGTATTAGGATTCATTTTGGTACAAGTGATAGAAATCCAGCTTATGAAAGTTGAAATAGAAGGAATTTATTGGTTTTCATAACCAGAAAGACCAGAGATGAAGCTGTCTTCAAATATGTTGGTTATAGAGGTTTAATGTCATCAGGACACATTTTTTTTTTCCTGTTGTCTCTACTACCTGTGTTGGCTACATTCTAATAGTTTCCTCTCTTTTTAGCAAAGATAGCCACCTACCCACAGTTCTAGGCTTACATCATTCTTAGAGCTAGCAACACAGGCAAAATTATAAATGCAGAGATTCCTTTTTTTTTTTTTGGCCTGTTTGCGTCACCTGCCCATTCCTCAGGGGGATGTAGTACTCTGACAGGTGAAGTTGTTGATGTCCTCTTGATCTAGGAACAGGCTCAGCCACCTGGACTGAGAATAGCAGGTGGGTGTTTTTCCTAAAGAGCTGCTAAGTCAGAAGCTTATATCCCCTACATTGATTAAGTCACCTTAAAGAAAGGAACGCAAATACTGAACAGAATTCAGTCTTGATTATATACCATCATATAACTAATTATAGAACACATATTTTTATAGCACAGTGGTTCTTAAATATCTTGGTCTCAGATCCTGTAATTCTTTCTTAAAAATTACTGCAGACTCCAAAGAGCTTTTGTTTAGGTGGGTTACAACTATTGATATTTACTATATTAGAAGTAAAAAAAAAATTCCATATTAGAAATTAGAACAGAAACTTAAAATTATTTTTCATAAAGTCATTTAAAATAATAATAAGCCCATTACATGTTAATATGAATAATTAGAATATTTTAATGAAACATTACTACATTTTCACCAAAAAAGAAATTTGAGAAGAGTTTTAAATTTATTTTAAGCTGACTGCTTTGCTGCTTCTTAAAAATATTTTTGCAAATCTCTTTGATGGCTGACTTCATAGAAGGCAGCTGGAGTTTTATATCTGTTTCTGCTTCAATTTATTGCTATGTTGTCTTGGTGGAAGTATATGGAAAAAAATCTAGCCTCATAAAGTTATGTGGTTGGAAATGGAAGGGTATTTTAATAGCCTATTTAGATAGTTGTGCATATGCTTCTTTTATATTATACCAAAATCCAACAAGTGGTAATTTCTTGACATATAGAATCAGAAACCATATCAGTGAGCTTTTCATATTCTATTACATTTAAAATTGATTTGGCATATTTGGCCTTTCAATGTACCTTTTACCCATGCATGATTTTATAATATCATGCTTTGGTCATTTGGAAAATATTGGTTTATACAGATCTTCCAAATGCTGTCACATTTCATTGTATCGTTTCAAAAAATCACATTCATTTATACCACACAATTCTCAGTCAAGTCTTAAGAATTTGAAAGTCATTAAACTCATAGTGGTGGATAAAAGTTTTCCAAAATTCTATTCTCTCTTAAAAGCTTGAATTTTATCATTGACAACAAATATTGTCACTTTTCCTTTAAGTGGTAATCTCACTTTGTTAATTTTTGAGATGTCTGTCAAATACCCAAGTCTGAATAAGTATAGTCAGTTCTTCAATCAAGGATCATACATGATCCTCCATGGGAAAAGCCTCTGTTTCAGTTTGTAACTCAATCACATGTGCTTTTCCTCAAGCCAGCCATCATACTTTCCTATGCAATGAAAGTGCTTTGTGCTTACTTCCTGTGTTGTCACACAGAATATTTAAAAACTGTATATGCAGGGTTGAGATTTCATAAAATAATTTTTACTGCTTCATCAAGAACATTCTTAAGTGAAAGTTGCACCTTATTTTTCCACTACTAGTGCATGGCATTCAACAGTGCACTGACTACAGGTGCTAAGACACCACAAGCAGTTTTACTTCTGTTGTTTCACACCATTAGTACAAAATATCAAAATAGTGAAAGAGGCAAATAATATCTTAGCATTATAAAGAAATGAATTTTGACTTCACGAATGTCCTAAAAGGTCTCAGAGACTCCAGGGGATCTGCAGGGCACACTTTGAGAGCTGTAACTATTCTTGTGAGAATTGAAAGAAGGACATTTATTGAGATCCATCATAAAAGGACCCATGAGTGGTGTTGGGAAAACTGGACAGCAACATGCAGAAGAATGAAACTGGACCACTCTCTTACACCATACACAAAAACAAATTCAAAATGGATGAAAGACCTAAATGTGAGACAGGAAACCATCAAAATCCTAGAGGAGAACATAGGCAGCAAGTACTTTGACCTCGGCCAGAGCACCTTCTTACTAGACACGGCACTGGAGGCAAGGGAAACAAAAGCAAAAATGAACTATTGGGACTTTATTGAGATAAAAATCTGCATAGCAAAGGAAACAACAAAATTAAAAGGTAGCCTATGGAATGGGAGAAGATATTTTCAAACGACATATCTGATAAAGGGTTAGTATCCAAACCTATAAAGAACTTATCAAACTAAACACCCAAAAAAACCCAAATAATCCAGTTAAGAAATGGGCAGAAGACATGAATAGACGCTTTTCCAAAAAAGACATCCAGATGGCTAACAGACACATGAAAAGATGCTCAACATCACGCATCATCAGGGAAATACAAATCAGAACCACGACGAGATACCACCTCACACCTGTCAGGATGGCTAAAAGTAACAACACAAGAAACAACAGGTGTTGGTGAGGATGCAAGGAAAGGGGAATCCTCTTGCACTGTTGATGGGAATGCAAACTGGTTCAGCCACTCTGGAGAACAGTTTGGAGATTCCTCAAAGAGTTAAAAATAGAACTATCCTACAATCCAGCAATTGCAATACCATGTAGTTACCCAAAGGATACACAAAGATCTGAAGGGATACATGCACCCCAGTGTTTATAACAGCATTATCAAAATTAGCCTAACTGTGGAGAGAGCCCAAATGCCCATCAACTGATGAATGGATAAAGAAGTGATATATATATATATGAATATTATTCAGCCATCAAAAAATGGAATCATGCCATTTGCAACAGTGTGGGTGGAACTAGAGGATATTATACTAAGTGAAATAAGTCAGAGAAAGACAGATACCATATGATCTCATTCATATGTGGAATTTAAGAAAGAAAACAGATGAACATATGGGAAGGGAGAAATAAAAAAAGGAGAGCGAGAACAAGCCATAAGAGACTCTTACTAATAGAGAACAAACTGAGGGTTGATGGAGGGGAGGTCAGTGGGGGATGGGCTAGATGGGTGGTGGGTATTAAAGAGGGCATTTGTGATGAGCACTGGCTGTTGTATGTAAGTGAGGAATCACTGAATTCTACTCCAGAAACCAATTTTGCACTGTATGTTAACTACGTAAAATTAAACAAGAAGGAAAAAAAAGAAAAAGATCCATGAGCATGAGCTGCTGTTTTTGTCTTGTCCTTTGATTTTTATCATTTTTGTCATTGTGACAGTACATGTCAAACTAGATTTGAAATACTCTGTTCTGAATTTCTTTTCAGAGTTGAGGGGAAAAAGTCAGTTTAATAGAAGAAGTATTAAGTCAGGAAATATTGATCCTTGACACACTTGTTTGCCAGACAAATTTAAAAGTGGTCTTACTTTCAATAAAAATGTTTTATTACTTAATAATAACTTCACAGGATAATATTGATGTTTTCATAATATTTTTCTATCTATGCAAAACATAAACAATTTTTCTGATTCATAATATTTAATGTTGTCCTACTATATATGACATTTCATTTTTGTGAAATGACTATCTTTCTTTAAAAACACTTGTGAGTTAATTCTGTATGAATTTTTATTTATGTTTAATTACATACTGAATTGGTTTTTAGGAATAGAGAAATCCAAGTTTGGATTCCAACCATACCATTTACCAACTAATTGATGATTAGATTCTTAATCTTCCTAAGCCTCAGTTTCCTCATTCTTGGAAAGCTGGGAACATTTTGGGTGAATGATATAATGATATCATAGATGCGAAACTTAATGGTCTGCTTGCCACATAGAGAGGGCACTCAATTTTCATTTCCTTGTTTTCATCCATTTACTTTCCCAGTCTATACTTGTAAGAGCAACAAATATTGATTGTAGATTCATGTAGTCAGGAGGGGAGTTTTGATCTTCCCCTAACCTAAAGACCCCAGCTGCCATGAGCCATATGTGGAGAGCAGGCTTTCTTTGGGGTAGACCATGACGCAGGATATAACAGAAAGATTGTCACATCCACATGCAAGGCTTTTCTAGCAATATCTCAAATAGAACAACAACTGCTGCCATCTTCCTGATGTGATTTACTTTTTAGGAGAATTATGGAGAATTTGGAAGGGAATTAGGACAGGTGGAAAAGGAAGTATGATGTCATGGGGTTTTTGTAGTTGTCATTATTTTTCAAGTTCTTTTTTTAACACCATAACATTTTTTCTAGTAGTTAATACTGTTTTCCTTAAACAGCAAGCTTCCTATTATTATAACATTCATATTGAAGCATTATTTGATAATCCTTAAAGCAAATTTGTCATCCTTATCATACAAATTTAACAAGAGAAAATCAGTGTCTCCGTATCACGAAGTTAGAAACTAGAGACTAGATTTATGGTTAGAATGTTCTATCTCACTGCTTAACTTCTTGAGTGATGCTCCCCTCATGGTATACTCCCAACTGTACTTGGTTCTACTTTATTAATACTTGGCAGTCCTTTTACTGATAAATATATAAACAAAATGTTAGAAAAAGTTATCACAGTCTGAGACAGAATGGATTTCATCAAGCATTCAATCGGTTGTGTCTGAAGAAATAACAAGTCAAAGAACACCCAGCGTGGATTCATTTAACTGCAAGCAAAATTTTTCATTGATCATCTCTAAAGTTCTCTGTTCAGGTGCTGTTAAGGCTAGTAATCTTTTTAAAAGATTTTATTTATTTATTTGACAGGGAGAGAGAGAGAGAGAGCACAAGCAGGAGGAGAGGCAGAGGGAGAGGGAGAGGGAGAGGGAGAAGAAGGCTCCCCACTGAGCAGAGAGCCTGACATAGGGCTCGATCCAAGGACCCTGGGGTCTCAATCCAAGGACCCTGGGATCATGACCTGAGCCAGAGGCAGATGCTTAACCAACTGAGCCACGCAGGTGCCCCAAGGCTAATAATTAAAAAGGAACATAGCTAAGTGATATGAGTTAGACACAGATAGTATAGGAAACCATTCATACATGTGACTGTATAGAACTATGGGAAATTATCCATCTCATTTCCCTTCTTGGATGGTTTTCTAATTCTTAGCTTTATTTTGATTCTTTTCAAAATTGCATAAACTTAAATGTTAAATAATTTAAATTAGTGTGGCCTGATCATTTGGTCTGAAAGATGGCTGGCCAAGATTTCAGAAAGCCTGGGGTCTTAACCTTACTTTCACTCTAAAAATTGGTAAATTCATTCAAATCACTTAACTTTTCTCAGCCCTACTTCTGTTACCCATAAGAGTAAGAGTTTTGGACTAGATAATTCCTGAGGTTCATTCATGTGCTAGGATTTGAATTGCAATGTACTCAAAATAGTTTAGTTATCATAGGGAGAATTCAAGACTATTTCAAAGTTCCTCTTTCAATTAATTAGTATTTCCTAAGCATTGTATATGAAAATATGAAGGAGGTACGATGATTTTATATGTATTATTTGGATTCCTTTAATAGAAAACATTTAGACTCATTCAATCTTATTGGTTATCATTTATACCTAAAGCTAATCTTATCTTTTTCTCATTTTAATAGTAGAGATCCTATTACCTTATGTCTTGACTATCATAAAAATGCAAATATTTTAAGATGTTGGATTTATTATACACAATGATATTCTGAAATAAATGGACTCTAGGAATTCCTACAGTAAAGTGATTAGAGCAATTTGAATTTTAATCTATTTAACTCCCACCATATCATTTCCATTATAACCCTTTTATCAACATTGGGATAGCACTTCACTCCTGAGTACAAACTTAGCAGAGGATAATTCCAAATTCCTTAAATTAAAGCATATCAGCTGCTCTGCTGTTTTTGTAAATACTTTATGTTGGCTTAAGGCTAGAGAGTAAATGTGTTATTTTTCTTTGTTTGCAAAGAAGTAGATGCTTTTAAAACTTAAGTTCACATATGTAGAAGTACCATGACGTTCTAGTTGATTTTACTGAAATTGGTCTGTTGATACCACAGCTCTTTTTTATCGGACACTATTTTAATGACTTACATTATACTATTAAAAAATTGGTTGTTATTGACACACATGGTTAAAGGACTCTTTATTTCATATTACAGAGCCTTGTCTATCTGTATTTTTAAACTGCCATGGTACTAAAGTAACATGGTAGAACCACAGTAATAACCATATATCCTCTGAATCATTTATCATTTGAGAATTTCAAGGGTTATACATTCCAAGAAGCCTTCACACATTTAACTCCATCTTCTCCAAGCCCAATCCTCTCCATAGTGAGTGGGACTCATGGGCCAGTATCCAGCATACTTCTCGCTTGTGGATGGGACACCATGATAATTCACTCTAGAGGGGGAAAGATTGATGGTGGTCTTTATAACAGATAATACATAAAATAAATAAATCTGCTAATTTGGCCACCGGATGAACTTGAAAGGTTTTCCTATTGAAGAGACAAGATAAATAAATAGATCAATGTAAAGATAAATGGAAGGAATGACTTAGTGGTTTAGCTGTGATTTAGTACTACAAACTAGTATTCCCACCTGTTTACTAAATATTTTTATGATCTTGGAAAAACCTGCTCACTTTTTTATCAAGACAGAGATTGCCCAAGGTAATAGACAGTAAAACCCACGCTCAGACTGTGGTTGAGGGTGAGGTACTCATTGGCACAAGGATAGCTGCAACCCTGTTGGCTGATAATGGAAATGAAATGCAGGCTGAGTATAGTCTTGTAGGCACTCCTCAAGACAACTGACATTTTTCACAGAACATACTGCACATTTAGTCTTCATAGAAAGGAAGTAAGACTGTATGTTTTTGGTTACGTCTGGGCATCCAGCGCATAACATCAGCAACATACATTTGAGCCTGAAGTAGCACACTAGATGAGTTTTCCTAGGACAGAAATTAATTAATAATTTTGGAAATTTAAAGGTCTCAGAATATGATGGGACTCATCTGAGGCTGTTTTAATTAAGCTAAGAATTTTTTTTTTTTTTATAGTTCTCAAAACTTGTAAGGAAAGCCAAGGTCTATTTTTCTTGACATAGAAGGATAACCACAAAGGAAGTCTGGTGTGAAAATAAGCCCAAACAGATTTCTCTTAGAAAACATCTGTTTCTTATATATCGGGTTTAATTTAGAAAAATGACACGTGTAGGTTAATAGCAACAAAGCAGAGTAGATTATCACAAACCAAAATTTATCTTGAAATGAGACTATAGAGTTTAAAAAATCAAAGATACAGTAGAGTTTGAAATGTGCCATTTGATATTGAGACAAAATGGTTCACATACCTTCTTTATTTAAAAACAGTCATTATGTAGAAACTATATTATCTTCAGCAGCAACACAATGAAATTTAAAAGCACTCTTTTGTATGTACCACTATCCTAGGTATTTTGCACAAAGAGAGTGAGCAAACGTGGGAACTTTGGCTACTTAACACTTAAAACCTTATTGTATGTGCCTGGGCATATAGGTGATTCAGACAAAGTAATTAATATGATACAAGTGTCTGATGTGAATATATACTCAAATAGTAATATTCATATTGTTTCTAAGAAGAAAAGAAATTTTATAATCAAGTAGGATGATGTGTTAGGGAGAGATTTGCATATTAAAAATGAGAACATGAGGAAGTTTCTACCATGAAGATATTTTAGGAACTGGCCAATTATTCTAAATAATTTAATAATAACTATTATTATTATTATAATATTTGTAGCAATTATTAGCACTATTTTGGATGGGGGTGTATTTACTATGCTGTTTTAACTTCTTATGTTAAAACTTGCTTCAAAGACATTTATCCTTGCCTAAAATAAGTGATAAAACATATTAAATGTAGAAAGATAGTTAGCCCGAGATGAAAATTAATTTAAATCATCCATTATAGGAGGAGGGTAAAAGACCGGGAATAATGCAAAACAATTCAAAACCACAAACTCCCCTCCCCCGCACACACACACTTCCTACTGGCTTTACTCAAAGGTAATGTGTACACAGCAAGTATTTCTATCCTGTTTAGAAAATGGGAAAGCTGAGGCACAGATATTAAAATATTTTACTCAACACAATAAGAAAGGAAGTGATCCACATAAAGAAAATGTTGAAGTTTTTCAATCTTTTATCTTTAGGTCATGCTGCCCTTATAAATGTTTATCATTTATTGTTGAGGGCTTCTTAAATAGTACTGTGTATAGGGGAGCTCATATTATTTGTTAGCATTTCAATAACAATTCTGTAATGTAAAACAGAAGTACTTTCTTCCAAAGTTTTAAGTGATATCAAAGAAAACCTGATGTGATAGAATTCTGAATATTTTTTAAATGGCTGGTATGGTTACAAGGGTGGATCCAATTGGGAAATAAGCTGACTTCTGTTTTTATTCTCACATGCTGCATATTCTCTGAACAGTATCTATGGTCTACACAGGCTGAACTAGAAATATCTGGCATAGCTGCATACGAAAGACAAACTCACAGTGAGGTCCAGCTCTAAAGGAAGTGTAGGCAGGAAATAAAGAGTCACTGAGTCATGTCATGGGAATGTATGGCTAGTGAGCTTTGATAACATTTAGCTAAACCACACTGTTGATTTTGGAAGATTTGTCGTGGGAACCCTAAGTAGAGTCCTTACCCTTTTGGGGTACATTTATTTTGAAGTTTCCTAATGTGTTTAAGTGGTTTAGGCTAGTTATTTCTTTTTCTGGTGTGGCAGCAAAGAAAACCTTGAAATGGTAACCTCTAGAGTGTGTCACATAAGCTCTCTGTTTGGCAGTTGTCCTAAGTGGCTAACTAGTCACCCTTATTTTGCTAACTGTAGGGGAAAAAAACCCAAGGCTTCCATTTCAATCAAAAAGCTGTTTTGCTCAAGCCTCCAATTCAATTTTACTGGGATTACAATCCTATCAACCAATCCTGTTGTCTACTGTTCTATCTTCAGCTCTTTTCTCTGTGGTAGTAGACGGTGACCCAATGCAGTGTGTCAAAAAATAAACTGCAAAAGCTAGCACAGAGTCCAGGAGAAGTATAGCAGGAGAGACTTAAACTCTAATGATTCTCTTTATAAGCCCTTTTCATGCCTTCTGACACTTGCCTCCATCAGGGCTGTCACTGCTCAGGTCCCCATGGCCTGGGCTCCTGGAACATCTTTCTATTCTAGTGTCTATGATGCCATTAGACCCTAAACTTCCAAGCATAACTTCATTCATTCAATTCATCAACTATGTATGGGAGACATACTAAATGCCGGGTACTGTTTTAGGGCTAGAAATTCAACAGAAAAAACAAAATCTCTACCCTCCTTGTACTTAGCTAGTGAGGTAAGAAAATAAAGTCAAGTAAAATGTATAGTATGCTGAATGACAGTGAGTGCGCTGTGGGAAATAAAGAAAAAGCAAGAAAGGGGGGATAGAGAGCAGAAGTGGAGAGTTTGCAGTTCTGGATTGGGTGGCTGGTTAATGCTACACTGAAAAGGTGGCATTTGAGTCAAATGTGTTTTTTGTAACACTAAGGATTAGCACTCTAGAAAGAATTGTACCTCTTTCTGCCCCAGATGTAAAGGGACCTTTGAGGTGAGCAGTTAATCCTGGTAGTCTGATAATTCTCATGAATACAGCATCCCCAAAGTAGTTTTGTCTTGTTGGGTTTACCACTCTGTCTGCTGAGGAACCTACAACAACTCATTCAGGGTTTCAGGGGCAGGCCATCCATGTGGTACCACCTGCTAATTCTCTTAGCCTTCTTCTGTTAAGCCCCACCCTTTGACTGTGAATGTGGCCAGCCACTGGCCAGTTTCTGTGAATGTGATAAAAACTAAGTTTGGGGGACTAAGAAGATAAGGGACTGAGTAAATCCTAGATTTGGATTTTCTTGACTTCAACTTTTCTCTCTTTTTTTTAAGATTTTATTTATTTATCTGACAGAGACACAGCGAGAGAGGGAACACAAGCAGGGGGAGTGGGAGAGGGAGAAGCAGGCTTCCCACGGAGCAGGGATCCCAATCCGGGGCTCGATCCCAGGACCCCGGGATCATGACCTTAGCCGAAGGCAGACGCTTAATGACTGAGCCACCCAGGCGACCCTCAACTTTTCTTTTTTAAAATACATTAGCAAATAGCTAATTTTTAAAAAACTAGTAAAGTCTAATTTTTAGAGCAATTTTAGGTTTACAGAGAAATTGAGTGGAATGTACAGAGTTCCTAAGTACTCCCCACACCCAGTTTCCCCTATTATTAACACCTTGCTTTAGTGTGGAACACTCGCTACAATTGATGAAGCAATATTGATACATTATTATTAACTAAGGCCATCATTTGCATTAGGGTTCACCCTTTGTGTTCAGCTCTAGGGTATTTGACAAATGCATAATCAACTTTACTGATCATTTGACACTGTATCTATGTTCATTCTGGGACTTTGTGGGAGGGTGGGAGTAGTGTTAAGTATGGTGGATCAGGCCCCAGACAATAGCTTTGCTTCTTAATGGGTTGTCTGGTGTCTCAGAGTTGGTTCCACAGGGAGGTTTTGCTTCAAGTAATGGACTATGGTTCCTAAAGATCAGGTGATCATGGTAAACTTTTTAGGTATCCCATCCCACCTACACTACACTACACTACACCACCTACTAAATGCTGATAGTCTCTGGGAGATATGACCTGCTTATAAGTACCTATGTCCCTCAGGATCACAAAACTTCATTTAACGGAAGAAGAATACCTGAGAAAATGTATGCAGTAAGAGATGCTGATCCTTTGGTGGGACATATTTGAAGCAGTTTGGTAGAGTCAACAGTGCACAGAATGTATTCAGCATTTGACCTTAAGCAAGTTAACCTCTCTGAGACTCAGCTTTCTCATTATAAAGAGGCATAATGATACTTAACTCAGCATCAATGAGACTCTATAAAGTACCAAGATAGAGTAGACACTCAATGAATGGTAACTATAATATACTATCCAACTCTCATCATTTCCCCACCTGAAGGAGTTCTTGCCTTCATGTTCCTCCAAAAAATCTCCTGGTATAATGATTTTTAAACTTTATTCCTCAGAAATCTAGAGCTCCTCATTGCATTGTGTGAGGTGTAATGGCAAGACAAACAAAATGGGCTGGATTCCAAATTCTCATTTTTTTAACTTCTATATTGGGGTTGCAGTGTATCGATAAAGCTTATAAACCGTTTTTCTGTGAGAAGTTGCTTTTAGACAATGATCCTTTATTGTATCTTATAAAGTCTCCAAGATAGTGGGCCTAGGTTCTTTGCATAGGTTAGACTCTCCTCTTAAATTTCTAAGGTACAAGTTTAGCTTTGAACTACAACTAACAGGTCACTGATTCATATACCATATACTTCATACTTTGGAATTTTTGCTGAATCCTTTCATGGGATTTTAAAAAAGCAAAGCCAGGGAGCCTGGATGGCTCAGTTGGTTAAGCGACTGCCTTCGGCTCAGGTCATGATCCTGGAGTCCCGGGATCGAGGCCCACACTGGGCTCCCTGCTCAGCAGGGAGTCTGCTTCTCCCTCTGACCCTCTTCCCTCTCATGCTCTCTATCTCTCATTCTCTCTCTCAAATAAATAAATAAAATCTTTAAAAAAAATAAAATAAAAAAGCAAAGCCAATGAAAGAAAAACACTTAAAAATTTCTCCAGATTAGAGTATGTCCTCTTTTAATAAGTTTACTAAGATTTCTCCCAACAAATCCTCAGATCTTAGGCATTCAAATGACTAAAGTTCCTGATTTCAAATTAATGTTTCCTAAGCTGTCTCAGCCTTCTCTCATTCATTTATTCAGAAATATGTGTTGAGTGCCTACTGTAATGCCGGACACCAGGAATACAATGGAGGAATGTTTTTCCATTTTACATCTGGCATTTTTCCAAGGTCTGTTCTCTTTTCACCGGTTGGGTTCAGCTTAGAATTTTCATTTTAATCTTCTACTCCAAACAACCTGCCTATCCACTACTGGCACATTCTCCAGAATGTTATAAGCATGTCACATGGCCAGGGGCCATAGTTAATACCTACCAGCATCCTCCAAGTATGACTTAAAATGATTTTCCCAGAGTGCATGAACATGTGGAATTCCATAAAACAAAACAAAACAAAACAAACAAAACAAAAAAAAAAACACAAACTTTTGAAATAAGGCAAACTATTGCCATTAAAGTCAATCATAATTAAAATCAAGTTATAAATTATACATCAGATAAAATTATTTTCATGATTGCTTAAAAATTATTTGAAAGTTTAAAATAGTATGTTTAATGGACAATATCATTATTTTACATTGCTTCCATTCTTTGCTTAACCAAAGTTCCTTCTTAACGTTATCAATCCATTTGATTTTTTTTTCTTTTCAGCAATGTTCTGACCTCAAAAATTATTTTTATCCCCCAAATAGAAGCAATATGATAGGTCACATTTTTAGTTTGATAAATTGCTAAGAATCCTCATATGAATAATGAAAGCTAGCAAAGTGGGCAGAGATGAAGAAAAGAGAAGTGATTAGCCCCATGATCCATGGCTGTTTCTTGAGTTTTTAAAATGCAAAGTCACCATTGTTCTGATTAATAAAATTAGCACATTGAATTCTGGTCCTAGAAGAAGCTGAATAAGTAAATTACATGGTACTTTCAACTAACTTCTAATTTAAATACTTTAAAAAGAAAATGTAAAGGGACGTTTTAATAGGGAAATTGTTTTCAGATGTCTACATTCATCCTGGTTTTTTTCTTAATTGGTCGCAGTTGAAACATATAAAAGTAACATTTAATTCTCTAAATCATTAATTAGACTTTAGAGAAAGAAAATGAACAATTAAATCTGATGGTTTGAACTAGTTTATTAACAGTGGGGAAAGGGATATGAAAATATTTGAAAGATATTTAGAAGTTAGAATCAATTAGACAAAGTGAGAGATAGAAGGAGGTGGAGTAATCAAGAATGGCCCGGAAACTTCTCTCTAACTGGGAGCATGGCAAGGAGACCAAGTCTGATCAGAAAGGATATATTCAGTTTGAGATGTATTAAATTTGATGAAATCAAGGGTTAGCCCAGTGAGATGATTGTTGGGCAATTAAATATGATTCTGAAATTCGGGTGGAGAATATTTTAAGGAAGCATGACCTAAATGCTTTAAGTGTTAACACAAAGTCCCATATGATCGTGGCATAAAGAGTGATTAATTCTGTGAGCCAGTATCAAAGAAGACTACAGAGAGAAAATGGTATTTGAACTTCAAAAATAGGTAGGGTTTCAATAGATGGAAAGAAGGAAAGGATATTCCAGGTTGAGGCAATATCACGAGCAAAGATTCAAAACCCTGAAAGTGTTTGACGTTATTAGGAAATATCTAGCAGTAGAAAAAGCAAAGTATTCATGAAGAAGGATAGTGGAAATTGAAGTCCAAAAGAAAGATTACTGTCAAGTACTGGTAATCTTTTAATCTTATTCTAAAGAATTTTCATTCTGTTCTCTAGGGGTAATTGGGATGCTTTTTGAGGTTTTTGAGGACAAAAGAACCAGATATCGGAAATGAGACATTGCATACACAGAAATAATTGGGTTTGGTGGCTGAATTTATGTGGGATTGCTACATAAGTACAAACCAAATATAATATTGACATTTCTACATTGGAAGGCTAGGGTTAATGGAAGTGCCATTAATTAAAAAAGCACAAAGCAGGAGCATGTCTAGATGGGGGGACCCTCTAAACAGAGGCACAGTATACCTCTAAGGTGGCAATAGGCCACTAAAGTACAGCTCTGGAATGTTCTTTAAAATAATGACTTGGGTCATTATAGGAGGGAGTTTCGAGAAAGAGGAAGACTAAGCATAAAACCTTAGGGCATGTCTGCATTTAAAGGATGGGCAGGGTGCCTCGGTGCCTCGGTTGGTTAAGCGTCTGCCTTCAACTCAGGTCACTATCCCAGAGTCCTGGGATCGAGTCCTGCATCAGGCTACCTGCTCAGTGGGGAGTCTGCTTCTCCCTCTCCCTCTGCTCCTCCCCCTGCTCATGCTCTCTCTCTCAAATAAATAAATAAAATCCTAAATAAAAAAAAATGTGTGGGCAGAGGAAGAGAAACTAGGAGAGAGAAGAGGAGTGACCAGAGAGACAATAGAAGACTCAGGAGAGGACAGTATCATAGAAGCCAAGGAAGAAGGCAAGACTAAAGGGGAGGAGAGGAAAGACACTTGGAAGCAGTCATGTTTGACTAGAACCAAGAAGAGGCCCTTGGATTTGGCAAACAGGAGGACATGGCCGAGAGAGAGGCCACAGAGACAGTATTTTCAGTGGAGTGATGGTGCTGGCAGCCAGATTACAAGAAGAGCAGGGGTGAGCACACTATAGCAAGTATGAGCTTTGAGAAATTTGTTTATGATAACCAGAAGAGAAAGTAAAGTCAAAGAAAGTGGCTATGGTGGGGGAAGGCAAGCAATTAATGGAAAGGAAGGTCTTATATTCTAAAGAGGTAACGGTATTACAACAGACCAAGGTTGTTAACACTTCTGAGCCAGGAAGGCTTATAAAGGTGCCCAGAATAAGAGCATTCTAGTGATATGAGCATACCAGCATCTCATGAAACCCCTCACAAGATGCTCACCCTCCCACCCCAGGGGCTGGGGAATTTCTCTGCTCCCTTTTAGAGCATTTACCCAAAGTCAATGTTCTGAAACTCAAATCTCTTTTTTTTTTCCTTTTTATGGATTATTTAAAATATACCCTTCTTTCCCTTCATTTATAAGGCAGGTAGCCAAATTAACTTTATAGATTTTTTAACACTTGAATTATTTTCCATGTATATATATATATATATGAAATGATAATTGTGGAAATTGGACTAATTAGAGCCCAGGAACTTTGAAAAAGCAAATCTGTTGTATATAATAACAGAAACAAAATCAATAAGAACAACAACTATAGATGACCCTTGAGCAATGTGGAGGTTGGAGCACCAACCCCCTGCAAAGTTAAAAATCCATGTATAACTTTCAACTCCCCCAAAACTTAGCTACTAGTGGCCTACTGTTGACCAGAAGCCTTACCAATGACATAAACAGTTGGTTAACACATATTTTGTATGTTACATGTATTCTACACTGTATTCTTTTTTTTTAAGATTTTATTTATTTATTTGACAGAGAGAGAGAGGGAGAGAGCACAAGCAGGGGGAGCAGCGGAGGCAGAGGGAGAAGCAGACTCCCCGCTGAGCAGAGAGCCCGATGCCAGGATCCTGGGATCATGACCTGAGCTGAAGGCAGCCACTTAGCTGACTGAGCCACCCAGGCGCCCTCTACACTGTATTCTTATGATAAAGTAAGCTAGAGAAAAGAAAACGTTACTAGGAAAATCATAAGAAAAAACATACATTTATAGTACTGTATTGTATTTATATAAAAAAAAATCTGCCTATAAGTGGACCTGCACAGTTCAGACTCCTGTTGTTCAAGGCTCAATGGCTCTACTATACCAACAGCAGCTGCAGCTGTTAAGATTTCCTTTACCTCGTCTTAGGCCAGTGCTGGGAGCTTCCTACGGACTCTTTCACTAAACCCCCCACAGTTCTATGAGGCCGTGGGGCAATTAATGTCTACAATTTGCAGATGACAAAATCATGTTTAGGGAGATTCAGTTGCCTAGGGTTACAGGGCTTGTTAGCACTAAAAGAATACGACAGAGACTGATACTATACTTTGTAAAGGTCCCTGTTTTAATAAATGGTTACTCCCAGCTCATGGTGAGTTAAGAAAAATGCTTTTGTTTGAGTAACTAGTTGCCCCACAGAAAAGTCAGGTTGTCAACGGTACAACACAGCAAGCAGCCTTACTGATGCGGAAGAAATCTTCCCAAGGTTGAAGACAACTGCTTACCCTTCAGTCATAAAAGGTCACAGTGGAGGTACTGTCCCCAATGTTACTTTTCTTTCTGGCAGACACGAGATAGGCAGTATTAAAATGCAAGAGTGTGTGTTTGGGAGAAAGAGTTGGTGGGTGAGAGGAGTGGCCTTGAAATGATGTGTCAGTAAACAGAACTGTGGAAGACATAAGCCCAACAGGGGCGCCTGGGCTGGCTCAGTTGGTTAAGTGTCCGCCTTTGGCTCAAGTCATGATCCCAGGGTCCTGGGATCGAGTCTCACATCGGGCTCCCTGCTCAGTGGAAAGCCTGCTTCTCCCTCTGCCAGCAGCTCCCTCTGCTTGTGCTCTCTCTCTCTCACAAATAAATAAATAAAATCTTTAAAAAAAAGACATAAGCCAAACAAATCACATACCTGGAAACAATCATTGATAAGAAAAGATGGAAAGAGTATTGTTATGTAGGAAAGAAAGGATTCAAAGCTTCCAACTAAGCAGATGCTGGTCTTCTGGGTCCCACCTTAACCCCTTTATAGTTGTTGCCTGGCAACCGTATTTATACTGCAAAGCCCATTCACCTTCTATTAGTGGCCCTAGAGGTCACCTTTGGGGTCTTTGGGTCCAAACCCCAAGAAATGATTCCAACCTTCTTTTTCCCCTAGGGCTGCTCTAGGTCAGGATTGATTTAAAATGTTGGTGAAATCACTGAGGAACTCTTTGATCGTGATTTATAAGTAGGGCAGTCAAGGGTCCATAATAAATGGTTTTCATCAGCAGCACTGTCAACTCTATACTTTCTACATTCTACATTTTAATATTTCCAATTCACCAAAATAAACCTGATAATGAATTCATCCTATTTTCACTACTCTAACCCTTATTTCCTTCTTGCCTCTCTGCATGGACCTCCTTTTTTTGCCCTGCAGTAACTTGAAATTGAAAGGTTTGTGTTATTTCAACTACTGGTTCATAACGATAGTACCTTATGTTTGTATAGACATTCATACAATTAAAAGTGTTGCATATTCATTACCGCATTTGACCTCATCTGAAATGATAAATGGGCATTCTGTGCCCTTGGAAGACAAACTTCTGAGCCCTTTTTCAGGAAATTCTTGAGACTCAGCCATTTCTACAATACTCTCATACAGCATAAGAAATGTTCCAGGCCTGGAAATTGCTTTATAATCTGTATTGTTCTTCTTTCAAAACCTCAATCCCTATTTCTTTTCTAATGAATTTATGTCAACAAAGCATCTTTTTAATGTGTCAGGACCAAATATTGTGGGTATGTTATACATATGGACATAATTTTCTAATTTCCAGGAGCATTTTTTGAAAGTCAGGAATATTTTAAAAGCAAACATGTTTTATTTTTTTAAACTGGTCTCATTTGAAAGCATTTTGTAAGATCATGGCCCATTTCACTTTTGTAATTAAACATGCCTTTGAATTTCAGAAGAACTAAACAGTAGTAAAATTATTAGTCATCTGCTTATTTTTGACATTCATTTAACTTAAGGCAATCTAAATGCATTTCTGCTAATTGCATTTTCACTTTACCAAGTAGGAGTTTGGGGAAAATATTCTTAGGTTTAGTTTGTAAATCTGTTAATAATAATTGATTTTAGATATTAGAGATCAGTTCTTTAGTATGTGAATTATTTTTTATACATAGGAGTACAGTTTTATTTAAAAGGAAATACATAGGGTGAGGTCTGGGAGTGAATACACAGCTTCCATGCCTCTCCCCATGGAATCAGGACGCATCACCTTCCCAGAACATCAGTGCTAGTACGTGAATTTGCCCATTCTCCACTTCCTATATTGTGGCAGTTTACTTAGTTTGCTTGTCTCAAATATCAGCTAGTAGTCTTTAAGGTTATGAATGGTAAAAAGAAAGAAAGCCAGAGTTGGAGGAAAGTGTCTCCTTAAACTGATTTTTTGAGGTGTAGGTGACCTCAGACTTTGAAATTGAACAAAAATTGAGCTGTTGAATTATTATCTTATGAGGCTACATGAGCTTTATTTCTCATTTTTCCTTCCCCAGCTCCCACCCTACACTTGCAAGTGACTGCATCCTAATTAGTTGTGAAATATTGAACTTACCATATTGGATTTTTTTTCAATAATTTTGTGCTTATGTAACTCTAAAACACTGCTAATAACCTTTCTATAGGTTAATGTCTCATTTCATTTTCCCAAGAAAAATCATGTACTTTATATAGAGCCATAATTTATAGTTATTTTTAAACATCCTGAGTTATGGCCAAAGTTGATTATCAATTATTTTCAAGCCCTAATTTTCTCTCTCTTTTTTTTTTTTGACTGCTCACTTATTTATTGGGCCCAAGTACTTAATATATTTGTCATATCTTAATTTTAATTGTCTTCTGAGGTCACCTGGTCTGGACCAGACAGTCTTAGGAGATCTACAGCTGTTCTAGATTTTCATCCATAAAATTCATTCCAAAAATTTTATTGTTATTAAAAGTTCTCTAGGCAGTTCTGGTTGATTCTGTGTCATCAGAGAGCCCTCCAACTCCCAAGGACTTCACAACCTTGACTCATTTCTGAATCCTCTGACCGTCTTGCCAGGGAAGAGCCCTTGGGGCAGTTCCATATGGAAATGCATTTTGAAGGTTTTATCTAATCCTAATCCAGACCCTAATCAGGATGGCGGTCAAGGGTGTTCCCGAATCAATTGTATATACTGTTTGGCCAGTTTTGGAGTTATCGTTTTATTCCCTCCCATATGATTTGTACTTCCTTCCCATCTGCTCAATGAAAAAAACAAGAAGAAGAAGAAAATTAAAAAATACAAACTAGTCTGAGAATTTTTGTCTGAAACCTTTCTTTGTTAGATTATGGCTAGACTTCAAACTTCAAACTGGATCCTACTTGCGTTTTATCTATTTGTCTGGTGCACCAAACACAGGAACAATTAAAAATATGAAGCCTTCCTTAACCAAGTCTCCATAAACTTTCCACACTTACCCATTAAAAGATGCATTTAAATAAAATATTACTTTTACCTTTGATAATTATCAACACAAGTTTATTTTAAAATTTCAACCAGTTGTATATTATTAATAATTATAAAAATGTAGAAGAAATTTTACATTTAGAGTCATATCACTATAAGAAAATTTTAAAAAATTAAAAATCTACATGTGTATACTTATTTTTGTTGCAGAAATATAAATAGGTGATCAGTAAAAACCCTTTTTATTAAAGTCTTTTTACATTGGAATAAAATTAGGGTAGGTAAATGGAATGGATTTCAAAAAGAAAAAGAAACACTATAGTATTTCCAACTGTTGGATGTTTTTTATATTTTATTATGAAAATTTCTAAATACATAAAAGATTAGAAGGAAGAGTAACAACGAACCCAATGTACCCATTACCTGGCTTCCACAGTTATCAGCTCATGCCAATCTTGTTTCATCTGTACTCCCACCCACATCTCGCCTACCTATATATTTTGAAGCAAATTCTAATCATTGTGTCAATCTGTCAGTAAATATTTTAACATTTATCTCTAAACAATAAGGTCTTAAAAAAAAGTAACCACAAATCAGTCTTAGAACTAATATTACCAATAATTTGTAGTATCATAAAATACCCAGTCAGTGCTTATATTTCCAATCCAAATTTTTTGTTTGTTTTTTTAAACTAAAGATCCAAATAAAGTCCATACATTAGAACTGGTTATATGACTCTTAAGTCTCTGAACTTATAGGTTCTATCTTTCCCTTTCTCTCTCTCGATTTTTTTTTCCTTGCCAAATTATTTGTTGAAGAAATTGGGTTGTGTATTCTGTAGAGTTTCATACAAACTGGACTTGGATGATTGCACTTAGCATATTCCTTTTTTCTCTGTATTTCTTGTGAATTGATGGTTGAATCTAGAGGTGTAAATAGGCTGTGGTTCAATACTTTTTGGTAAGACTACCTCATAGGTGACATTGTCTTCTTCTGTTAGGAAGCACCTAATATCTATTTCTCTTTTTTTTGTAATGTTAGCAGCAGGAGCTATCAGATGTCTAGATCCATTATTTCATTAGGGATTGCAAATGCTAGTGTATAGAATTAGTATATTCTAATCATTCTGTTTTTATTAACTTTCTCACATCTACTATTTGGATACCTCTTGGTACAATTCACGTAGGAAAGGCAGAATTAATGCTTGGTTCTTTCTTTTTGTTTACCAGTTTCCAAAATAATGAATTTGTCTATCAGCATCCTCCAGTTGTGAACTATTTGTTAATGTTTTTAGGTCACTGAGAACTCATGGATTTAAACATATTTGATATGCTTTCATCTCCTGCTGTTACCAGGAGATGATCAGTGGGATCTTCTTGAGGTTGGCTTCTGGTTCATTTGACATGACCCTAGTAATTTTTGATAGCTTCCTTGCTTTCAAGTGTGACAAGACTCTTCAGCCTCATCATAAACATTTTCTGCTCTAGACCTGAAATCAGCCATTTCGCCCAAGGAGCTCTCTTTACATTTACTCCAAATGGAAGTTGGAAACCACAGTTTGAATTCTCACTGCTACTAGGCGAAGTCATTGTGTCTAAGCCTTGGCCATGGCTAGATAAAAGAAATACAGACATGTGTGTAAATGTATTTTAAGACAAAATAATCGTGAGTTCATATTCATGATTCTAACTTAAATTCAGTACACCACATTTGTACATCCTACTGTGATTTTATGTCTGTGTTCTTCTTTCCCTCAGTAAGAATCCAGGTTCTCAAAAAACACTGGGAATGATAGAATATCATAAAACTACTCATTTGTTTTGTTCCAAAATATAGACCATGAGAGTGTCAGAATGAGAATACCAGTACCACCACTACTAATATAAGTACTGGAAAGAGTTAATATTCATTTTATAAATCACTACAAGTAATTCCTCTCTGTATAGTTACATTACCAACTGGATAAACATTTAGTTTCATTTAGTTCATTTTATTTCTTCATTTGAATGGATTTCTTTTTAAAATTTTAATATTGTTCTATAATTCTGTAGTTCTAAGCTTGAATATGTAATATAAGAGAGTCTTAGCTTCTATCCCTATTCCTTCTACTCTGTTTCCTTCTTCAATAGCTGATGATTTAACACAAATTATAGACTATACTTCCATTGTTAGCTTTAAATTATATATGTATATATAATATATATGCATACATATATGTGATATACACTCACATTAAACACATATAATGTGCGTATTACCCTTTTTCTTTTTTATTATTTTTTAAAATATTTTTTTAAGTTGGCTCCACACCCAGCATGGAGCCCAACACAGGGCTTAAACTTACAACCCAGAGATCAAGACCTGAGCGAGATCAAGAGTCAGATGCTCAACTGACTGAGCCACCCAGGCACCCCACGTATTGTCCTTTCTTAACCTATAGCATACTACACACTCCTTTTTCCTTCTCTTAACAATATATCTTGGGGTTAACCATAGTGGCACATAGAGACATTTTTTATTTCTTTTGTCAGCACTATGAACTCCATTGCATGGATGTACCATAATTTATTCAACCAATCCCTTTACACATTTTAGTGCTTTCAGTCTTCACCTTTTATAAATAATGCTGTAATGCAATGTGCATCTGTTGTGGGGTTTTTTGTTTGTTTTTTAATGCTAAAACCTAGGAAATACATCTGTCATTTTGCTTTTTTGCCTGAGCGTCTTTGGGATAAGTGTAATAAATATAATTTTGGATCCAAGGATAAATACATTGATAGCTTTGCCAGGTATTGCCAACCTCCTCTTCGTAAGGGTCTTACTGTGTTTGCATTCCCAACCGGCAATGTATGCTGTGCCTCTTTCCTCTTGCCAACAGAGAGAATGCTGTTGAATTTTTGGAGTTGTACTAATTTAATAGGTTAGAAATGGTATCTCAGTATACTTTTAATGTGCATTTATCTTATTATGAGCAAGGCTGATCATCTTTTTCATATGGTTAAAAACATTACAAACCACTTTTCTGTGAATCATGTGTTCATTTCAGTAGCCCATTTTTTTTTTTTAGAATTGTTGGGTTTTTCTCCATGTTTTTTTAAAAAAGGTTTTTATTTATTTATTTGAGAGAGAGAGAGAGATAGCAAGAGAGAGAGCACAAGCTGGGAGGAGAAGGAGAAGCAGGCTCACCACTGAGAAGGGAGCCCCACCCGGGGCTGGATCCCAGGACTCTGGGATCATGACCTGAGCAGAAGGCAGATGCTTAACTGAATGAGCCACCCAGGTGCCCAAGGTCTTTCTCTACCTTTAGAAGCTCTTTATTCGAATATTAACCCTTTGAAAGTGATATACCACAAATATTTTTCTCCAATTTGTCATTTGACCTTATATTTTACTTCATTTTTTAAAAAGTGGGTGATGTTGGAAACAAATGGTTATGGAATTTTAGTTCCATTGGGTACATGGAAAAAAGTGGTGTCACAGTTTTATTATAAAATATAATATTTACAACATACCAGGACTTACATCTTTTGCTGCTATTTAAATGTATATTAAAAATTTTGGATATCAACTATGAAAAGTATAAGTTTTCCAAAATTATTTTAGGAGACCCCTGAGGTGGTACCTAAGGAACAACATTACAAGGTGTTAGGTCCTCATCAGTAATTTCAATAGTTTGGCACCTACAGAACAGCCTGTGCAGGTATCAGGAAAGATAATCCGACTTTGTAGTCTGACTGGTTGAAATCCAAACTCTGCTAGTTGGTACAGGCAAGTTATGAAATCTATTTGAACGTCAATTTCATCATATATAATATGTGGAGACAATAATATACCTTCCACTTGGGGTCATTGTGAAGATTAAGTGATACTGTCGGTATGTTTAAAATATAGTAGACCATAAATATTTTCACACTGCTTAGGTTGTTAATAAAATGCAGGCATGCATTTTAAATAACAAATTTAATAATTTGCCTTACCAGGCCATCAGTTACCTAGGATCGAATTACTTTCCTCTGATTTTTCTGCTTTCTTTTCTTTTTTTTTTAAGGTTTATTTATTTATTTATTTGACAGCGAGAGAGAGAGAGAGAGAGAGAGTGAGAGAGAGAGCACAAGCAGGGGGAGTGGCAAGCAGAGGGAGAGGGAGAAGCAGGCTCCCTGCTGAGCAGGGAGCCGATGTGGGGCTGGATCCAAGGACCCCAGGATCATGAGCCAAGCCAAAGGCAGACATTTAACCGACTGAGCCACCTAGGCACCCCTCCGCTTTCTTTTCATAGCAAACCACCCCCCACTCCAAAAAAAGTTATTACATACTGGTATGATGATATTTGGAATGCCAGTTGTTTATTTAATAATATGCCTCTATATATTGCGTATATCGGGCACTATGCTAGGTGTAGAGATTCAGAGAGAAGACGTGATCCCAACCCTCAAGTTGCTATCCGTGAAATAAGAAATGCTAACAAGTAAACACATGCAGTCAGTACTGTGCTAATCTTGCTATGACAGAAGTATACATGCATTGGTGCTGGAGCCCAGAGCTCTTAATTCAACTTGAGATCGTCAAAGAATGTTTCCCAATCAGATAATGACAAGGTAAAATACAAAGAGCAAATAGAAGTTAGCTAGATGATGAGGGTATTCTAGAAAGAGGAAACAGGATGGGCAAACATTCAAGAATGAAAGAAACTGGAAGCTGCTGTTTCTTCAGTTGTGGCTAGAGCAGCATGTCCACACGAGTGACAAGAGATAGGCCCAGAGATGAAAATGGGAGCCAGACGTGGAGGGAGGAACAGAAATTCGTGCAGAAGTGTCAGCAAGTGTTATCCTCACACTGGTGTTGTCCAGAGATCACTTCAGCTGCGTCATCAGGCGTTCATTGGAAAGAAAACCACATACAAGGCTTTCATGGTCATTCATTCATTCATCCATTTGTTCAGCAATTACTTACTGAGGTCTTACACATTCTAGGCCTATGCTAGCCACAATACAAACCTGAACTAAGGCACTGACCATATGAATCAAGAATGTGTTGATCAGCAGAGGGCAGGGAGGGAATGAGTGTGGGGACAGGTACAGCAGAAGGACAGAAGTCTGGTTTGTGTGGCTAGATTGATTACTTTGAGGAGGAATTTACCTGGTCCATTTTTTTTAACTTTTTAATGAAGTGTCATATGTACTTGACTAAAAATATGCATTGTGTGTGTCCACCTTGACACTTACATACCTTTGTATACCTTGGTATAATTCAGCACACCCATATAATCAGCATCTAGATCAGGAAATAGAATATCACCAGTTCCCCTTTATATTTCTTCTAGTCATTTCCCAACTTCTAATAACATTAGTTTTTTATTAGATTAGTTTTTTGTGTGTTTGTTCTTGAAATACATGCAGTATGCATTCCTTTGTGTCACCTTCTTTCACTCAACATTATTTTTAAGAAACTCATCTAAATTGTGTGAGACATAGCTCATTCATTCTCTTTGCTGCTTGGTATCCCATTGTGTGAATATATGATGACTTATTTATCCCTTTTACTATAGATTGGTATTTGTAATTTCTCTCTTGTGGCTATTACAACTTTGGTGCACATATGGGTGCATTTCTTGGTCCATCTAAGAATGGAGTTGCTGTAGGAGTAGATGTATACATATTTAATTTTGATAGATACTGCCAAATCGTTTCTGCTTATGGTTGTAACACTTTGCACTTGCACCTCACCAAAATATGTTTGCTGTTGTCAGTCATTTTAATTTTATTCGTTCTGTGTAATGGTATCACATTGTGTTTTTAATTTCTGCTTCCTTGCTGACCAGCAATATTAAACATAATTTCCTATGTGTATTGGTTATTTGGATATCCTCCTTTGTGTCTCTTCAAGGATTTTGTCCATTTTTTATTGTGAATATTTTTCACATATGTATTTATAAAATGTGTGTCTATATCTTCTCCCATTCTATGATTTTTCATTCTTGATGTCTTTTGATAACAGAAGTTTTAAATTTTAATATAGTCCAATTTATCAGATTTTTATTCTTTTACAATGAGTGTCTTTTGTGCTCTGTTTAAGAAAACTTTGATGTCTTCAAGATCATGAAAATATTCTACATTTTCCTCGAAAATCTTTATTATTTTACTTTTCACACTTATATTTGCAATCCATTTGAAATAGTTCTCTGTGTGTCTATTCTTTCCAATTTCTAAAACTGTTTTGTACCTCACACTGGAGTCTATTTATTTATTTATATTAGTTGAAGGTAGGGCTCATACCTGAGTGGGGTAGTGTGATTAAAGAGAGAGGAGAAAGTGTTTCTTGTTGCTACAAGGAGAATGTGACAGGTTTAAGGCCCTTTTATATTCCATCACTCCAAGGAATGCTGCTTCAACAGCCCCATCCAAAGTGTTTTTTGTCTTGAAATAAGACAGCAGTTATTGTCTATACCAGAGCTTCCCAAACGTTTTACATTGCAGCACTTAGGGGAAAATAGAAGTTCTCCCCCAGTATTTTGGAGTGTATTAATGAGGTTTTCATAGCTAAAAGTAATGAATTGGGGCTTTGGCTACCCCAAAACCACCAGGTGGTTGCCGGGGCCACAGAGATCCAGATTTTGGTACACCTGTAACCCATTCGTAGCACACTTTTAGAAAGCTTTGCTTTATGCCTTTAATTTCAAGTTTATTTACAAACTGTATGTAACAAACTGTTACATAATGAATTGTTTAGTGCTTCTTAAACTTTAGCATTCACCATAATCGCCTGAAGAGCTTATTAAAATACAGATCCTTGAGCTCCATCCCCAGAGATTTTGATTCGGAAGGTACAGGGGCAGGGGTTTGGCTAAGGATTTCTATCTCCAGCAAGTTCCCAGTGATGTGATGCTGCTGGTCCAGGGACCACAATTTGAGAGGCACCGCCTGCCCCTCGTAACTCTCAGCACAGTGCCTTTGTGCATCATTGGCTTTCAATATTTTGATTGTTGGCCATGTGAACACGGTGACAATGAGAGATGAAAAAATAACTCTCTGTATTTATCCTTAACGATTTGATGTAAATACCCACTCTTCTGTGAAACTGCTTCTTACCCTTCCAGACAGATTTAACCTCCTTTTTCTCCATATATTATTGCTGAAACTTAATACATATATTTATTGGTGTTATATAATTATATAATTATAACTTATAAGTATGTCTAAAAATATGTATTTTAGAGTCAGACAGATATAGCTTCACATGTGAACTCTGGCAATTAATAGCTCTGTAAAACTGAGCAAATTACTTAATAGTTCTAGGTATTAGTTCCTTGTTTTAAAAATGTGGATGACACTACCTATTCTGGATTTTATATTACATAAGGGTCCATTGTAGGCCCTTAATCAGTTACAGTATTCTTTGCATTTGGGACACCAGACCCATCTCCCTGGGGCAGGATGCTATTCTACTTATTTTTGTATCCTCTGTGTCTAACACTGTACCTAGCACATGGTACACACCTGATAAATGATGAATCAACAAGCCAACAAGCCAGCAAGTCCAAGACAACTCTGAATCTTATGTATCTTCATCCTAATTTTTTAAAAAATCCTATAGTTTCATTTAATGTGTGTTTATGGAGAAATCACCCTTGGATAGAGTCCTTGAGGCCAAGCCAGACCCTTTCAAAAAATAGCTCAGTTGCCTGAGTTTTGAGAAGTCTGGTCCCTCCAGATACCTTTGAACCAGTAAACAGCCAAGGATATTCTAAAGTCTAGATAGTTTCACATTCCTCTTGGACTTGATTAGGACTAATTGGGACCCCAAGGCCATGGAGAAACTATAGGATGAATCATAATTTGTCTACACATATTCCTTTCAATTTTAGACCTGCTCTTCACCTAAAGAGCCCCAGGTCCCATCCTCACATACACATGATTCTGCACCATCCTAAGTGGATTGGGAAGCTGAATAGTTGAGGGTACTTCCTCGGTGCATCTTTGCTGCATGGAGGATTGTTGCATGTTTTAGTTTTTGGTATTGAGCAATAAAGCTGCACTAAGTTACATAGCAGCATCAGTATATGTCAGTAGTTCTCAACTGGGTCATTTTGCTCCCTGCCCTCCACCCCCTTAGAGGACGACTGACAGTGTTTGAAGACATTTTGTGTTGTTAGAAGTCACAATTGGGGCAGGGAAGAGAAGATACTACTGGCATCTAGTTGGAAGGTAGATGCCCCACAGATGCTGCTAAACATGCATAGGACAGCTCCATACCCCACCACCACTATACGACGATGAATTTTCTAGCCCTAAATGTCATATAGTGTCAAGATTGAGAAATTCTGACATATGATTTTCTTTTTTATGATTGAATTTTGGAAAAATAATTACACACTGTTGACAAGTTCTAAATAAAAAAGACTTGTTATGAAAAGTAAATTTAAAAAACTGGCTAAAACCACACTCTTAGGGATATTACATATAGAAAAGAAAGGCACCATCTGTTTTATAATTTGATGAAAAAGAAGGTGAGTATACTATGTAATTTCATTTGCCAGGATTTTATTTTATTTTATTTTATTTTATTTTATTTTATTTTATTTTATTTTATTTTATTTTAGAAATGAGTTCATAAATATTGTATCTTCCTCTGAATAATTTGCTTAATATAAAGAATTCATAATGAAAGAATATTCTTTCTGTGTTGTTAACTTCATTTCCTACTTCAGCTATCTAGAAAATAGTAAATTTAAGTTAGAAGTGTCTCTAATTTTGCTTGGCTTATTTATACTGAAAAGATCTGTGTTCATTTTGAAAGGATCCTTGAACATTTCTCAGGAAGGTCACTTTGTTTTGCTTTTAGCAATGAAAATATGTTTGTCTGCATTGCAGATCGGCATAAAATCAGTTGGTCACATGGCTTTTTTTTCCCCAAGGAGCCAAAAAGAGCAGGGAGCCTAATGCGACTGAATGGTGAATGTATCCACTCTGGCAATCAATTACTTCTGAAACACAGCCATGCACATGGTATATTTTAGAATGGGAAGAGCCCTCTGAGGGAATATTAAGTATTCCTTTCCATTCTGAAGTAGAACTTTCTTTCTGAATCCAGCAAATAAAAAAGAATTGGGAGTTTATTTAGATTGATCTGTGTGCTTAGAAGCTAAGGATGAAATATTGTGATTCAGCCATCTCTGTAAGGCATTCACGGGCATCGGGTGCTGCACCTCTGCATGGCTGGTTTCTAGTTTTGCATCATGCAGAAAGATCTCTGTAGCACATCCCTACAGGCAGATCTCTTCCTCTTTCTGTATGGCTAGACGTTGAGGGCACTTTCACAGTCTTTGTCTTTTCCTATGACAAATAACAAAAGCATTTGGTTAAAAATCTTACGCATATTTTAAAATCATCCTAGCAGTGACTCTTTAAAAACAGTACAGCTAGTGTCTTATGAACATAATCTCCCCTCGTCCCCACCTTTCTTGGAATAGATTCATTGGGATTTTTGCGGTCTAGTGACTAGGGTCTTACTTCTGTCCCTATCCTTAGCTCATTATATAAGATTAGACTAATCTTAAACCAAATGTCTGAATTTCCTCTTACATAAAGTGGAATAATAATGCATGTTTTTGCTATTTTACAGATTGTTGTGTGCACCTAATACCTTTATTAAATTTCCCTATCCCTTCTGCTCTAATATTACCTCTTTGGTGTCCATTCATGTATGCAATGTCTTTGGAAGTACCTGGTAAACATTGTTCCTTAAATATTTGTTGAATGAAATATAAGTTATTTCAGTTTCATAATTCCTACTGATAATCATGGTGAGGGGGATTCTATATGAACTAGACTTCTAGTCATTCAATAAGCCAAAATGTTGAGGGGCGCCTGGGTGGCTCAGTCGTTAAGCGTCTGCCTTCGGCTCAGGTCATGATCCCAGGGTCTTGGGATCGAGCCCCACATCGGGCTCCCTGCTCTGTGGGAAGCCTGCTTCGCTTCTCCCTCTCCCACTCCTCCTGCTTGTGTTCCCTCTCTCACTGTGTCTCTCTCTGTCAAATAAATAAATAAAATCTTAAAAAAAAAATAAGCCAAAATGTTGAAACATCTCTCATAAAGGTCCAAAGACAGAGAAACTATGATACCTCAACTTTGATTCTTAAAATTATTGTTCATTTATTATTGGTGAGAGGGGTCATTTAATATTGGTTAAAAAGTGGGCCTTGGAATAGACAATCCTGTGTTTAGTCCTGGTTCTGAAACTTATCTGTGACATTGCACAAATTTCTTGAACTATATAAACTCCAGTTTTATTTTCTGTGAGAGGAATGGTAATAATGTATTCCTTGTAGTATTATTCTGAAGATTAAATGAGGGTAATTTATATAAAGTGCTTAGCACAATGTCAGACAGATAGTATGTATATTAGGGTATGCTAGGCTGTGGTAACAAATAGATGCCCCAAATAAATAATGACTCAACATATTAGTTTGAAGCATATATTTTTGGTTAGTAGGTGGCTCATCTGCAAGATTAGAAAGGGAAGAGTAGAGAAGGCCTTGGCCAGGAAATTATCATATTACTTCTGCTCTTATTCCATTGGTAAGAATTACTCATATGGAGAGGAAAGAACAGATGGTTGCTAAGTATCACAAGGAGAGTTAAGGATTAATTGAATGGAAGAGGCAGTAAGAGATCAAAGCTAAAGATAAAAATGTTTCAAGGAAGGGAAAAATGAAGGGGGGGAATCAGAGGGGGAGACGAACCATGAGAAACTATGGACTCTGAGAAACAAACCGAGGGTTTGGGGGGGGTGGGGGATGGGTTAGCCCGGTGATAGGTATTAAGGAGGGCAAGTACTGAATGGAGCACTGGGTGTTATATGCAAGCAATGAATCATGGAACACTACATCAAAAACTAATGATGTACTGTATGGTGACTAACATAACATAATAATAAAAAAAACTAATGATGTACAAAAAAAAATGTTTCAAATGCCTGTAGAGATATCAGTGTCTTTAGTATAAATTAGGCATGAAGGAAGGTAAGTAGGATGGAAGAAAAAATTTTGAATTGTGATTTAGAATATTGAATTAGATGTCCAGAAGCATATCCACTTGAGAGAGTCTTTCAGGAATTTGGAGATGCAGGATTACAGCTGGAGGGAAGAGTTCAGGGTGGTGATAGCTTCTTTGGGAATCATTCACATAGGACCAAAGGTTATATCCCTGTTACTGAGTACAGTTTCTAGAAAGATATTGCACCATTTTAACTTTCCTTATTTCTGGCATCCTGCCACTAGCTTTGCATAAGAGCAAAAAGTCTCATGACTTACTAGAATTTTCCAAAAAATGACTGGAGTATAAAGACCTTAATGATCATCCCCTTGAACGTCAATTCAGAAACACCCTTAAATCAGTCCCAGAGATTAATGAGATGAAAACATTCAGACATAGTATCAAAAATATTTATCATCTGTAAAGTGGAGATAATAAAAGCATCTACCTTATTAGTTTTTGTGAAGATTAAAATAAATGGTACAGGGGTGCCTGGGTGGCTCAGTCGGTTAAGTGTCTGACTCTTGGTTTTGATCTCAGGTTCGTGGGATCAAGCCCAGTGTCAGGCTCTGCACTCAGTGAGGAGTCTGCTTAGTCTTCTCTCTCCCTCTCCCTCTGCCTCTCCCCACCCCTCTCTCTCTCTCTCAAATAAATCAATAAATATTTAAAAAAAGAACAAAAACAAAATAGATGTACAGGTAAAGTGTCTAAGTGCTCAGATAAGGTAAGTTCTCCTATCCTACTTACCTACCTGCAAATGGTTTTCTTTATTATTACTATACCCTTAGCCTGAACACACAACCCCAAAACATTCAACCTGTATCAGATTTAATAAGTGTCCTTATTTTGCCTTGAGAAGAACTTCCTTGTACTGCACTTATGGGACTCTTAACTTCAACATCAACTCCTGATATGGGTCCTTCTAGTTTTCTACAGAAGAGCAAACTTTCAGGAGATTTCTCTTCCGTTTAGTGTATTCATGGAAAATAAAAAGATCTGCTACTCAACCATACACTAGATTTTTCCTTAGAAAAATTTTTACTTTTGTTCTTGCTATTATGTAGATCAGGGGTCAGGAATAAATGCCAAGTATCTATTTCTCTTTTGGATTGTCTTAAATTTGTATTTAGGACTTTAAAAGACTTTTGAGTTCCCAGAAACCTTTGGTTCCTAAAGTACTTTACATTTATGCTGCATCTTCTTCTTTGAAAGCAATTTAGAAATACCAGCTAATGATATAATACTATGCTACTCATCTAGGTTAGTTGGCTTGTTTGTTTGTTGGATTTTTGTTAATAGTTACTCTTTTCACAGAGATATTTTCATTTAACTTCTATCCAGCCTTTAAATTTTTATACGATGTTAGTATGCAAGTACTGAGCTATAATAAAGTATAGATAAATAGTGAGCACATTCATTTCATGGTGTAATGTTGAGGCTCTAAGTCTGAAAATACTTTATTTGCTTGCTAGGAGTATAGGGGAAAGTTATAATTACACCTTATTCTCATTTTTTTCCTTAATGGCAACTGTATTAACCTAACAACTGACTGGAAGTCGGTGATGGCAGTGCCAGGTCATATACTTCCATATTTCCTTAGGAAAGATAATATGTCACATATAGAGTCATTGGCAGATTTTTTTTTTTTTCTCAGCCAGGCTGGAACACATCTGTGATGTAGCGCATGTTATTTCTTCAGGTAGGCCAGTTGGTCTATTGCAGGCCAGATCTGCTAAGTTCCATCCTGAATGCAATGGGAACCTATTGTGGGGAGGAATGTTATTTGACGTATATATATTTTAAGATTATTTTGGGGGATGAATGATAGGAATACAAAAATGGAAGCAAGAGGACCAGTTAAGAGGCTGCAACAGATCCTGGTAAGTGGTAGAAATAAAGAAAATAGAAGTGAAGGCTATAGAAATACAGGACAGAAGAGGAAAACTGAGGACATTAGGGAAAGTAGAGTTGACAAGACTTGATAATGGACTGGATATGTGGAACGAGAGAAAGAGAGGAATCAAAGATAAATCCCTAATTTTTGGCTTGAGGTTTTGTTTTTACAGAAGTGGGGAAGATCAAGGTTTAAGTGACTACCTATAATCTGACTTCTGTGCTGCACTGAGAGCTTCTCGCAGGCTGGTACCATAGCATCTAATGTGGTATTTAGCGCATAGTAGGCATTCAGCACATTTTTTTTTAAATGAATAAAGAAATATGTGGTATCACTATGCAAAAGTAGAATAAGACAAGTACAGAGCTCCAATATTTCAGTTATGGCTTTAAGGGCATTGAGGCATGGGAATAGATTTTCTTCCAACTGTGAGACTCTGTGTTATTGTTGATCCAAAGTAAATTTTGGAAGGGCACATATATAAAAAGATTTGACTTGTATGAGTGAGCATATTTTGTGCTTCATTTGACATCTTACTGCTTTAACTATAAGTCTTTTTTTAAAAAAGTATTATTGAAATGTTCATGTACAGACAAAACTGTAGAGACCAGTATAATAAACCCCCATGTACCCCTCCCACTGCTTCAATAATTACCAACAATCTAGTTTTGTTTCATCAATATTCTTTTCCAGGTCCTTATCAGCTTATTTTGGAATAAATTCCAGGCATCACACCACTTGATGGGCTTGTATTTCAATAACCATTGACCTTCTAATACTTTATCGTTATGCATACATTTTAACATCCAAAAGGGACAAAACACTATTTCCCACCAGGGTGAATGAGGATCCCAGAATGTAATATGTGCCTGCACACATTTCTGTTCATTTTACTTTGCACCTCTAGGCCTAGGTTAGCTCACCCCAGATCTCTGTGTGACCATAGTGAGCTCTGTACAGCTGGTTCCTACTTTCTCTGACTTTCCTTGGCACTTCTGGAGACTTGACTATCATTTACTTACTCATTTATTCACCAATTGTACTGACCGTTACTAAGAGTGAGGCACTCAGCTAAGCACTTTGAGAGGCATAGAAGTGTACGACAGGACTTCTGCCCTACCATAATTTAAAATATGAAAGGGTAAAGGTAGTATGCAGACTGATAAGGTGGTATGGGATCTCTAAGGGTTAAGTGAATTGTATGGACAATAAATATTCCAAGAATTGGGAAGAAGAAGTTCATCATTTCTGGTCAGAATTACCTTCAGTAATTGTTGGTAATTACTGAAGCAGTGGGATGGGTACATGGGGTTTTATTATACTAGTCTCTGAAGTTTTGTCTGTATATGAACATTTCAATAATACTTTTTTAAAAAAAGACTTATAGTTAAAGCAGTAAGATGTCAAATGAAGCACAAAATATTCTCACTCATACAAGTCAAATCTTTTTATATATGTGCCCCTCCAAAACTTATTTTGGGTCAACAATAACACAGAGCTAAGGCAGCATTCAAACAGATCTTTAAAGAACAGTGAAATTTTTAGGGTGGACTGCATTCCTGAGAGAGTAACCTACATACAAGTTCAGAAAAAAAAGATAGAATACATGGACAGGGAAGTGGGTGATAGAGCAGATCAGGCAGCATGCAGGTTTGTGACAGAGAAGAGTGTGTGGTAGGCTGGAAAGTTAGTAGAAAGAGAAATAACATTCACGATTCTTTCTTCCTTAGAAGAAATGAGCCATAGGTTATTTTTAAAAATAAAGTGATACACTGTCAATTTTTAAAGATGTAAAAATACAGGAAAACACAAAGAAGGAACTACAATATCACCCTAATCCCATGATCCAGAAACAACCTTCATTAATACTGTTGACCTTCATCCCATAAACCTCTTGACGGATAAATAGATAGGAAAAAATAATTTTACAAAACATATTTGAATACTTCTACTTTCAGCTAAGATAGAATAATGGGAGCTGGCTATACCTTCCCACTTTAACAACAACAACAAAAATAAAAACAAAAAACCCAAAACAGATGAAATGTATGACAGTGGTTTTCAGACATTGGACATCTGGCAGTACAGGACAGTCAACCCTAGAAAAGGGGAAATCAACAAGTGGAGCCTGACGGTTGCTCCAGCTTACTTCTGAGGAAACTTTCTAGGCTGCAATGTAGGGAGGGGGAATCCAGACAGAGCCTGATGGTCTCCCTGACTTGAGGAGACAGTGTTGGGCCATAGGAAGACCAGAATATTTAGAATCCAAGGGAGAGCATGGGAGGAAGAACTTCACAGAGAGGGAGAGCCCTGGGTGGGACGGGGGTGGCTGTAGAGGATTTCCCAAATCTTAAATCTGCAGCTGAGTACTGATCAGCACATGGTGGTGAAGAAATTACCCAAGGCCAGGGAAAGAACCACCAGAAAGGATCAGAGGTAACAATCCCAGAGTTTACCCAGGGCTGAGAATAGTTTGTGTTCTCTTCACCCACAGTTAAAAAAAAAAATCTTTTGCAATTCACAGGACATTGGGTAGTGTACTCAAAGGAAATTGCTTAAATAATTGGGAAAAATGAGCCCGAGAATAAAGGCTGCTCTGATTTCACTTAAAAGCAAGCCTTGGAAGGATTAAATTGTCTCCAACCAACCTAACTGCATCCCCAAAGTTAAAGAATATTTATAAGAATATAAAAATATTCAGCACTCAACAGGGAAAAACTCACAAAGACTGACATTCAATTAAAAATTACCGGGAATGCAAAGAAGCAGGCAAATAGGACCCATAACAAGGAGAAGGATTAATTAATAGAAACAGGCCCAGAAATGCCACAGATGGTAGAATTCTTAGACAAGGACATTAAAACATCTCTTATAGGGGCGCCTGTGTGGCTCAGTCGTTAAGCGTCTGCCTTCGGCTCAGGTCATGATCCCGGGGTCCTGTGATTGAGCCCCGCATCGGGCTCCTGCTCAGCAGAGAGCCTCTTCTTCTTCCTTCTCCTCCCCACTCCCCCTGCTTGTGTTCCCTCTCTCACTGTGTCTCTCTCTGTCAAATAAATAAATAAAATCTTAAAAAAAAACAAAAAAAATCTCTTATAATCACATTGCATATGTTCAAGAAGCTAGAAGATTAAGCATGTTAAGTAGAGACATAAAAGATACAAAAAGATATCCAAAGTGAACTTCTAGTAATGAATGAGGTAAAAAAAAAAAAAAAAAATGCACTGCATAAGACTTACAGCAGTTGAGACACTACAGAGGAAAAGATCGGTGAGTGAAAGTGAAGACATAAAAACTATCCAAAATGAAACACACAGAGAAAAAAGAGTTTGAGGGAAAGAAAAAGCACACCTCACAAAAGAAGATATCTGGATGGTAAATAAACATGAAAAGATGCTGTGCATCATACGTCATCAAGAAAATGCAAATGAAAACAGCACTGAGATATCGTTACACACCCACTGGATTGGTCAAAATCCAGAACACTGACACAGCAAATGCTGGTGAGAGTGTGGAGTGATAGAAACTCTCACTCACTGCTGTAAATGCAAAATGGTGCAGCCACTTTGGAAGGTAGTTTGGAAGTTTCTTAAAATATTAATCATACTTTTACCTTATGATCCAGCAATTGTGCTTCTTGGTATTTATCCAAAAGAGTTGAAAACTCATGGAATTCAGAATCTACACATGAATGCTTAAAAAATTTATTTGTAATGTTTATATTATTCATAATTATTATGATTTATTTTGTAATTGTAATTTATATTATTCATAATTATCAAAACTTGGAAACAACCAAGATGTAAAAATAGATTAATAGATAAACTGTGATACATCTAGACAATGGAATATTATTCATTACTGAAAAGAAATGAGCTATTGAGCCATGAAAAAACCGGGAGAAACTTGAATGCATATTTCTAGAAAGAAGTCAATCTGAAAAAGCTACATGCTGCTTGGTTAAAACTATATGATATTCTGGAAAAGGCAAAACTGTGGAGGCAGTGAAAGATCAGTGGTTACCAGAAGCTAGAGGGGAGAGAGAGATGAATAGTCAGAGCACGGAGGATTTTCAGGGCAGTGAAACTCTGTATAACTCTATAATGGTAGATACATGTCATAGATTGGTCTAAACCCATGGGATGTATAACACCAGGAGTGAGCTCTAATGTAAACTATGGACTTTGGGTGATAACAATATGTCAGTGTAGGTTCATCAGTTATAATGATTGTACCACTTCAGTGGGGGATGTTGAAAGCAGGAAAAATTGTCTGTGTGTGTGTGTGTGTGTGTGTGTGTGTGATATAGGAACTCTCTCTGTACCTTATACTCAGTTTTGCTCTAAACCTAAAACTGCATTAAAAAATACAATCTATTTTAAAAAATCAGCTGGCTATGGGGTGACTTCAAGCAGCCACATATACAGGTATTAGAGTTCTCAAAGGAGAAAGAGGAAACAGAAAAAAAAATATTTGAAGAAATAATGGCCCAATTATTCTAAATTTGACAAAAATTTCAAACCAATAGAACCAGGATCTTCAATGAACTCCAAGCATAAGAAATTTGAAAACTACCCTAAGGCACATCATAATGAAATTACTTAAAACAAATGCTAAAGAAATAATCTTAAAAGCTGCCAGAGGAAAAGAAAAAGACACATTCCATACAGAGGAACAAAGATAAGAATGACCTCAGATTTCTATTTGGAAACAATGCAAGCCAGTGGAGCACTGTTTAAGTACTGAAAGAAAAACAGTCAAATTAAGATTCTATACCCAGAAAAAATATCTTCAAAAAATAAACGTAAAATAATGACTGTGTTATACATTAAAAAAATCAAAGTGTTCATCACCAGCAGACCTGCACTACAAGAAATATTAAGAAAAGTCCATCAAGCTAAAAGAAAATCATCCTGAATGGAAATCTGAATCTACACAAAGGAATGAAGAGTACCAGAAATGACAAATAGGTGCGTAGATGCTAATGAAAATGTTTTTGATCTCTTTAAAAACAATTGAGTGTAAAGCAGATACAACAACAATGTATTTGAAGGTTTGTAACAGATACAGAGGTAAAACGTCTGATAATAATAGTCCAAAAAGAAAGGGATAATGGAACTATAGTCTTGTAAGTTTTTGTAGTATATAAAGTGGTATGTTGTTACTTGAAGTAGACTGGTAAGTCAAAGATGAAAACTGTAAACCCTAGAGCAAGAACTAAGAGTGCAATCAAGATGACAACAATAGAAAAACCAAGGAGATAAAATGCCACCACTGAATTTAAGTAGTGCAAAAGTAGGCAGACCAAGAGGCAAAGGCAATTCAATAAAGAAAAGATAGTCTCTTCAGCAAAGGGCATTGAGACAATTAGATGTTCATATGCAAAAAATTAATCTTTGTACCTCTCACCACATACAAAAATTATCTCAGAAGGGATCATAGACAAATGGAAAATCTAAAACTATAAAACTTATAGAATAAAATACAGGAGACATCTTTATGACCTTGGTTTAGGTAAAGACTTCTTAGATATGACACCAAAAGTAATCCATAGAAGAAAACTGATAAATTGGACATTTTCAGCATTAAGAACTTCTGCTCTTCAGAAGACTCATTAAAAGAATGAAGAGGTGAACCATAGACTGGAAGAAAATTTTCACAAATCATTTATCTGATAAAGGACTTGTATCTACAATATATAAATAACTCTAAAAATGCAATAATGGGAATATAATTAACCTTTTAAAAATGGAAAAATAAGGGGCGCCTGGGTGGCTCAGTTGGTTAAGCATCTGCCTTCAGCTCAGGTCATGATCTCAGGGTCCTGGGATGGAACCCCACCTCAGGATCCCTGCTCAGCAGGGAGTCTGCTTCTCCCTCTCCCTCTGCTGCTCCCCCTGCTTGCTGTCTCTCTCAAATAAATAAATAAAATATTTTTTAAAAATAGACAAATAATTTGAAAGACACTTCATTAAAGTAAGTATAGAGATGGCAAATAAGCACATGGAAATGAGACTCTGCATCATTAATTATTACAGAAATGCAGATTAAAACCACAAAAAATTAAAACCATTAGAATGGCTAAAATTAAAGAGATTGACTATGCCATGTGTTGACAAGGATGTGGAGTAACGGAGCTCTTCTGTACTGTTGGTGGGGATGTAAAATGGTACAACACTTTGGAAAACAGGTTGGCAGTTCTTAAAAAGTTAAATATATACCTATCATATGATTCCATCATTCCACTTCCATGAGAAAAAGAGAGTATCAGTAAGATGAATTATAAATGAATATCCACAGCAGCTTTATTTGCAGTGCCAGAAACTGGAAACTACTTAAGTCCATCATGGACAAATGGATAGACAAATTGTGATATCTCTATATGATGGAATGAATCCTCAACTATAAAAACGAACAAACTCTTGATACATAAACAATATGGGTGAATCTCAAACACATTCTACTAAGTGAAAGAAACCAGAAAAAAATAGATACTACGTGATTCCATTTATATAAAATTCTTAAGAATACAGACTAATCTACAGTGAGAGAAGGCCAATCATAGGTTGTCTGGGGACTGGAGGTAGGAGACAAGAAAGAGTGTGAGAGGTGATTACAAAAGGGCACAAGGGAAGTTTTAGAAGGTAGATATGTTAATTATTTGGTTGTGAGGATGGCTTCATGGGTATATGCATATTGTCAAAATTTATCAAAGTATACACTAAATTACATCTGTGCAGTTTATTCTATGTTACTTATGCCTCAACAAAGCTGAAAAATGAAAAAAGTCACAAGATTAAACAAAAATAATAATAATAATAAACATGTTGTGCAGGTTGTTCCTTGCTCAGAGGAACCCTTCCAAGGGAGTGAAGAGGGTCTGAAATTCTGGGGTCATTTATTAGGTGGAAGGTGGGCCTTTTGTAATTCAGCCACCCAGAGGAATTCTCTGTGTATGTGTAATTTTTTCTTCAACAGATGTTGCCTTTTTCTAATTCACAGAAAAGCTCTGTTTGTGTTAGCAACAGCCTTGCCAAATCTATATGTAATCATCATCATAATTTTTATATTTTAATTTTATTTGATGGTAAGAAATGAATCCAGTGAGACTAGCAGAGTTGCTGAACTTAAAAGTTTCTGTACACATGAGAAAGCAGATTATAAAGATTCCTTAAAGTTAACAGAATATATGAAAACCATTAGGTGATTGGGTTTGTTATGCTTTTGTAAACTATGTATTTCAACTTTAAATAATATCTGTTAACACTTGTTATAAAAGATAAGGAAATCAGCACATTTGTATCTTACCTTATATGCCATTCCACACTTTTTGAATTATGTTTTTATATTATTATTTTGACATTGCCAGAATAAAAACCTGAGTGAATTATCGTTATAAAACTAAAACTATATAAGACTGTGTAAATACCTTGATTCTGTATTTAAATGGATTCAGTGTTCACTACCTGTCCTTGTCTCATGGTTTCTCCATCTCTGATAATTTTTCACTTCACTTCCTCTTGGGAGTCTTTGTTAACAATTTGTATTTTTCAAGGAGGTACATTGGATGTCACTTGAACTCTTGCAATCTTATCTGTCATTTTTATACTTATAGAACAAGTTGATCAAGCATTTGGGGTCACATTTTACTTTCCTAAGACCTTTGTAAACAAATGTTCACTGCTTTTTGGCTTGAGTGTTTCCATCCAGATGCCTATATGATTCATGTAACGGGCGATATCAGTCAGTTCACTGGCACGTGACATTGCAGATTTTCTGGAGTAGTGTATCCTATCAAGCAACAAACTTAAGTTGCTCTTTTATATCAGAAAACTTTTCCGCTACTGTTTGATTACTCGTTGTGTCCTTATTGTTGTTCTCTTCTCCAGAACACCAATTCTATGTATGTTAGACTTTTCTTTTTCGTCCATATTTATCCTCATATTCTTTAAATAGTCATTTGCCACCTCGTCAGATTCTTCAAGCCTAAGTATCGGCTGGGTTTTCTGTCTAAACTTATCTTTTAGTTTTGTGGCTTCAGATGTAATTTTCATGTCGGCAACGTTATTCTGTTTCTCTTCTATTTCAATCTTAGGCCTTGCTGGCTGACTTTTAAGTAGTTTTATAATACATTGTTTTAATAGGTATATTTCTTTTTTTAGCTTAAAAACTTTTGAAGAGAGATCATGTGGTCTATAATTTCTTTGAAACGATGGAGAACTATCATTGTGAATTTTTATTGAATTCTTTGTGTAATTCATTTTGAGGTGCATGTTTGCTTGTGTTCTCACTGCCCTACTCCAAAATCCACCCCTCCACATACACTTTTTTTCTCAATTTCTTTGTACATGTCCCTCGATGGTTCTTCTGTGATTGTTACTCATATTTGAATATGACATACTGATTTCAAAGAATAATATGAGCCTAGGACTGAGGTGAAGGATGAACTGATGTCTCTGCTATCTTATAATAAATACTCTGCTACTGAATCTGTTATTTTATTTGCCCTGGTGGAAAAATCTCCTCTCATTTTTTGGATATTCTTGGCGAACTTCTTCAGTGAAGGGCCAGATAGCAAATGTCTTAGGCTTTGCAGGCCATACAGTTTCTCTCACAACTATTCAACTTGGCTGTTATAGCTGGTTATGGACTGAATTCTGTCCCCTTGAAGTTCATATTTTGAAATCCTAACCCCCACTGTGGCTGTATGCAGAGATAGGGCCTTTAGGGAGGAAATTAAGATTAAATGAGGCCATAAAGGTGAGGCCCTAATCTAATAGGACTGGTGTCCTTAAAAGAAGAGGAAGAGACACCAGGGTTGTGCATGCACAGGGAAAAGACTATGTGAGGATAGAGTGAGAAGATGATCTGTGAACCTAGGAGAGAGGCCTTAAGAGAAACCAACTCTGCCAATACCTCGATCTTAAATGTTTAGCCTCCAGAACTGTGAGAAAATAAACTTCTGTTGTTTAAGCTGCCCAATCTGTGATATTTTGTTACGAAAGTTCTGTTAGACTAATAAATAGCCTGATAGTAGCCATAGAAAAGATGTAAACAGATAAACATGGTTGTGTTCCTATAAAACTTTATTCATGGATGATGAAATTTGGATTTCAGATAATTTTCTTGTGTCACAAAATATTATTATTCATCTGATTTTTTTTTTTAACCACTTAAAAATGTAAAAACCATTCTCAGGTCATGGTAGAACAAAAACAGGCAATGGCTGGATTTGACCAGCAGGTACTAGTTGCAGTCCCTGTGCTAAAGGGAAGATTGATGCAGAATGAAGCCCAGTGAGTCACAAGTCTTTGTGTTCAGATCTGAGAATTGGTTATTCCCCTCTGTCCCTCACCCTCACTTACTTCTGGGTGTAGAAGGTAGTATGGCACGTTAGCCTGTGTGTCCTGAGCCCATCTCTCCTGCCTTCCTTCCATGATAGGGCACTGCACACAAGAGCACTCCCTGCCTCTCTCCAACTCTCCTAGTACCCGTTGTTCTAATCAAAGGATCGTTGGCTAGACCTTCCACTATTGTGACACTTATTTTCAGAGAAGTCTGCATCCTGTTCAGAGTCTGAGGTTTTGGGCTGCTCTCAGCACCCTTGTTTTGGCAGCGCTCTCCACTGTAATTGACTTCTGTGTTTCATAGTCTGCGGTTTAGGCTTCTGGCCATTTTCTTGTTTTATTGGGGTGGAGGGTTTGGGTTTTTTTCTTCTGTTTTCCATTATATCTCTGGCCTTTAAGGGACTGGAGTAGAGTAAAAGATCCTTTATACACACATCTTTGAACAGAAGTCAACCAAATGCTTCTGGACAATTGGGAACGTGTCTTTTGTTCTCTGTCTTCCCAGAGCATAGCCCAGGGCTTGGTCCAGGATAAATATCTGCTGAATCACGAATCTTAGTTTTCTCTGTGAAATATTTCCCCACCTCTCCTATCTACACTGGGGCTATTCTCACACATGCCACCATCATCTCTTCCTTGGTGATTGTACCAGTCTCCAAACTGGCCCCTCCCATTTGGCCTTGCTCCCCTTTGGTTCATCCCCCACTTTGCAGCAGGTGATGTTATTATATCACAAATCTGAGCATGCCACTCAAAGAGGTGCTCTTTATTCTTAAGATAAGGTCCAGAACCAGGCATATAGGAGGCATTCAATAAATATTTGTTAAATGAATGACTGTGGGGATCAGGAGCCTCAGGTCATTGAGTTATAGTATCCTCTTTGGCAGTTTATTAAATCTTTCTTTGCATCAGCTTTTCTGTTTATAAATACCTGCTTATGACCTTTAAACAAGAACAGGATAGTAGATGAATGTTTTAGTTTATGTCTGCCAAGAGGCAAATAACAAGTAGGATTAGACATGCAAGGGATTTATTGAAAAAGGGAGAAGGGAAAGGTGGGAAGAGCAGCCATACAATATTGGGGGTCTGACACCTGTGGGAGGGGAAAGGGAAGGAGGATCGCAGTGCACTTCTGAGAAAGGTTTGTTCAGACCAATGGGAAATCCTGTAGCAAAGTCATCTACAGAGAGTGTCCTGTCTCTGGCTGGAAAGAGCCTATATCAATACCCCACCAAGTTTATTCACTGGGTGAGAACAGCCTTTGGGAAGTACAGCCTCAGTACTAAATGGGTGGTAGTTCCAGGGGGGCAACAGCTCCCTGAGCAGAAGATCAGAGTAGTGCATTTTTATAACTACCACAAGTTAGGAACCCCTTTGAGTTAGGAGAAGAGGCATTAATTAAACACAAGAGGAAAAAAAGAGCATCTTTCAGTTGTTCAAGGACTGTTTAGCTTGTGGGTTTCATATCATCAACTCATCAGCCTTGCCTTTTAAGTTTCTTCTTCCTGATATGTTCCTTTTATCCTTTTCACTACTCATCAACACCTTAACGTCAAGGATTCAGGAACAGAGAAACAAGAATTCAGGCCATTTTTTTTATAAAAGGTAGGGCCCAAAATCCCACCTCCCCTACCTTTTTTTTTTTTAAGCCCTTTCCTTTCTTTCCTTTCCTTTCCTTTCCTTTCCTTTCCTTTCCTTTCCTTTCCTTTCCTTTCCTTTCCTTTCCTTTCTTTAATGGTAGCATGTAGCAAAGCATTTATACAAGTGTTTTTGCCTAAAGATGATGTTAATTTATATTTTGGTAGATAATAGTTTTAAAGTCCCAGACCTCCATTAACACAAACAAAAGTAGTGATACTGTATTATTTTGCCTATATTTCATCTCTTATTGGCATTTTATTAAACTATTACATTTTCTGTGGCTTTCAAATTCAGAATGAAAAGGGTGCTCCAGAAAAGGCAAAATCATCAGTGTTTCTTCCAGACCCGGAAGAACACATGTTCTTAAGAGTCATTTTTATATTTTAAAACACTTAGGATTTATTCAGGAAGTTACTTGAGCTGGGGCCAGATAGAAGAGCAGACCATCCAACTTCTGACATTTTCCAGGGCTGTGTGTCCAGAACGTGGTGACCCAATTCTTCTCCATTGGCCTATATTAAGCTGAACATGTCAGGGCCTAAGTCATCAGGTTTATGAGATGTTTTGTTTTTTTAAACCAGAAAACCACTCTTATAAAGAAAATGAAGCATTAAATAAATTATGCCACTATAATTCTGAATAATCTTAAAAGCTGGCAGTACTGGTCTATAAAAATAATCTTGAAAGCCAAGGCAAATAGGCCTATGAAGCAGTCAAACCCCGGGGTTGCCCAAGGAGGCTGGCCATGGGGTAATAGCTAAACCAAACTCTTGATTTTTATTTCTTACTTATGCACACCTAAAAGTAAGTTGGGGTTATGATTACTAAAGGACAGAATTGAGGTGTGATAGAATGACTTCTTTTCCATAACTTCTTTAATGGTGGGCACTATTCTTAAAGTTAGAGATGAAACTGAATACGATAGTTGGAGAGATATTTTTGTGTAGATACACATAAGTGTTCCATGTTACTCGTTTATTTAGAATGCATAGATTAAGCACATAATGTGCCCAATCTTGTCCTAGATACTATGGATGAAAGATGGTACACAATTTTTTTAATTTAATCTTTACATTCCTATGAAATCTGAATTACTATTTCCATTTTACGTGTAAGGAAACTATGTCTCAGACAAGTGGGAAAATTTGCCTAAGTCTATGTAACTAGCAAGAGTTGGATTCAAGTCTCAAATCCAACGTGTCCAACTCATAAACCCATGGGAAATTTCTTTCTTTCTTTCTTCCTTTCTTTCTTTCTTCCTTTCTTTCTTTCTTTCTTTCTTTCTTTCTTTCTTTCTTTCTTTCTTTCTTTCTTTCTTTCTTTCTTTCTTTCAGAGAGAGAGAGAGCATGGGGGGAAAGGGCAAAGTGGGGAGGAGCAAAGGGAGAGGGAGAGAGAGAATCTCAAGCAAGCACCATGCTCAGCACAGAGACAGATGCGGGGCTTGATTCCACGACGCTAAGATCATGACCTGAGCCAAAATCAAGAGTCAGATGCCCAACCAAATGAGCCACCCAGGCGCCCCTAAACCCAGCTCTATGTAATATACCATAATGCCTTAAAAGAAATAGAGAAAGGCAGGTCTTAATTTTCCAGTACTCACAATTTGCTCATCTTCATCAATGTGACACCTCAATGGACTAGGTTGCCCAAGGTAAAACCTGAAAACCATCCAAGATGCCTCTTTCCCTCCCTCTCTCTCCCTGCTCTTGATCCCCTCCTAACTATGATTTATGACTACCATGTCTTCATACATAGTCTAGTTTAGGTCCTTTTATTTCACTTGGTCTTGGCTACTATAACAATCCCCTGATTTGTGCCCATCTCTTCTTTCCCCAGCTCATCTTTTCATGCTGCTTCCAGATTTACCATTATACGGTCAACTCTTTTGGAGTCAATATCACCCATAGAAGTCATTTCCAACTCCTTACTGTAGTATAAAAAACTCTTATTATCTAGCCCATTCCTATCTTTCTAGTCACTTTATACTCTTCCCTATAATGATGTACAGCAACATCAGAGAACTTGCATTTCCTTGAACACTCATGCTCTCCTCTGCCACCTTCCATTGTATATGTTCTTCCTTCTCTCTGGAATTCCTCTCTCCCTCTTGTTTTTCCCAGTGAGATAATTCTTTAAGAGCCATCTTAAGTATTACTCTCTATATGAACCTCCTTTGATTCTCTTCATGAGGTCCATTGCACCTTTCTCTGTGCAACCATTATGCCTTGCATACATCTATATTGGTGTGCTTATTCCATAGGATAGCAGCCTTGTCATTACGGGGCTGTCTTCTGCTATAGACTGGGATCTCATTCGAGTCGAGAATATAGTTTCATCCTAATCCAGCTGGATTTCCAACAACATTACCCAAAGTAGTGGAAGTCTTTTCGCTACTAATGTTAAGGTGTTCTTAAATGTTAACTGCACTTATCTAAGCTAGTTAATTCTGTATTGTAACTAATTCTTCACAGAATAGCTTTCTAATTGGCTTACATGTGTATGTCTTATATCTTCGTCTAGAAGATCAAACTCTGGAGTGTTTTACTCACCCACAAATCATCTTAAGGTGAATCAGCCCTCCTTTAAAGCTAGATAGCCAGGCCAACGCACTCAAAGTATTTCTCACTGGGCCTATGATATTACTTGGCTAGGAAATCTGTGTTTAAATCATGAAACCAAACACTTTTTATGATTATTAAATAATTCCAAACTAAATAAGGAGAAAAAAATGTTTGTTTTTGAGTTAATTAATTGATACTCCCATTTCTCCATTTCTGACAGATTAATTCATTGGCTTTGCATTCAGAGTTTTGTTGTTTTACTTTGAGTGTCTCATAACATAATATTATTACTCACAACATAATATGTTATTACTACTTGGTAAATGCTTGTGTAAATATAGTCATTAGTTTTCAATTCTTCTAACAAAATTCAATGAAAACTCATAGGATACATACTTTACTGTATTGCATTGATGTTCCCAGATAAGTAGTGACATCTTCTAGAGGAAAGGGTAAAGAGCTGGTATGTTGGGGTCAATGTGGGGACAGTCTAAGTCCAATGTCCAAGTTGGAACGGGATACTCAGTACAGGATCTAAAGGGAGGGACAAAGGAAGTCTGAGCAAGCAGGACAAGAAGATCCATATTTTTGGTTCATTGTCCAGAGACAAGAAGAGCATCTGGGGGTCTCCATGCCAGTCTAGTTGTCCCAGTAGCCTCATGCTCAGCTGTTGCTTTCATACAGGCTCCTAGCAAAACCTGCCATGAATCGAAGGATTGGTCAACTTTGCCTAGCGAGACTGGTTATACACAAGATGGAACATTTTAGGTCCTTGGTTTTTTTTTTCAGTTCTGGAAAACTTACTTCAAATATTTATCCAGATGCAAAATTCCTTGGATCATTGTTTAAAGTGAACTTTATTAACTAAACTGAATCCAGGAAAATTCTATAATCAGTTTTGTTATTAAGAAACTTAATTTTTATTTGATGCATTCCTTTCTTCCTTCATTTATTCATTTCTGGGACTTGGTCCAAATCTTATATAAAACATACACAGAAAGAGAGAAAACAAGTGGCCTCTTTATATAAACTAATCAAGAAGGAAATGAAGCCACCCAAATGTGGCCTATGCCATCTGTGGTCTGCGATAAATAGCAAAACTGCAGTCATGTTTTTTCTTTAAATGTTAACTGTAAAATATAAAATCCTTTTTATTAACACCAGATGTCAAGAATGCTTATTAAAATGTCATGGTTTATTAAATAACATCATTTTAGACTCACTGGGCTAGTAAAGACTTTTTTTTTTACATTTAGATTAAACATCTAAAATTATGTATTACTTACTTGATCTATTCAAATACGTGAATACTAATATATATATACACCAAAATTTAAATTTAGAAGTAGAAAGATTTATACATCATGGGTTGAACTGAAATGTTTTTAAATCTGCAAAAGTAGATTTTTCACTTGGCTATTATGTTTAAGACTTATTGAGATTTTTGTATGCACTGAAATAAGCATGCTTTATGTATCTTGGGTCTAGAGGAAATCAAGGAAAATCAAATAAAAATAAAGAGTAGACCTAAAATTGTGTATTCTCTCTATCCTTTTTAGTGGCCCTTTCTTTGGCTTTCATTCATAGGTAATTGTGAGGAAATCTATTAACTTCTGTTTCTCCACATACCCCACCAACTAAGAGTCACTTCAGTCTTTTCTCAACCTGAGTCAGAGAAGAAATAGCTTTGAGAATTGGATAGGAAACAGTATATAGAATTTTTCAAAATAAAAAGTTTTGGAGACTTCTCTACAAGGCCATGCTTGGAATATTTTGAATTCAAATTTAAAGTCAATATTGAGAGTTTAGCATGGTGATAAAGGAACATTATATTTTCATTTTTTTTTTCTTCATGAACTGATACTTTGGTTGAACCTCCCTCTAAGCAAGACTCCTTAAAAATGACTCTGGAATTGCAGATTTTAATGCTTTGCATATTTTCTTTTCTCTTTCATTTTTACATATAGTTTGTACATGACCTATTAGGTAGTTAACAGGAGGATTAGAAAAAGTTTTTTTGAGAGATAAATTCACTTACACCAGTGTCAGTCAGCCTTAAATTATTTAGGCCAAAGTCAGTGTGTAATACTCATATCCCTTATATTTGTCCAAGGGAACCAACTTTCTAGTGGTGATCTGGTGATTAATCATTGCTACTTAGACATTTTTCTGTGATGTTTAAATCAGTGTCACCTCTGAATATAACTTACTGAGTTTGAAACCAACAGGTGTGTTCTGGACAAAGTAAAGAGCAAATAGTAAAATGGCTTACATGTTTACCTAAGAGTTTATTTACTTTGGTATTTTATCTGCTGTTTTGGGTTTTGAAGGTTTACAATGAGGGCATTAGGAACAAATGTGCCCTTTGTGTTTCAGGAGCAGCAGGTGTTGAAATAACTTTCAGATTTCACTTGGACAGTAGTAGTTAATGTATTTATTGACTTGATTGATCATCATGTGCCCCAAGGACTATAGCCTCCCAATAAAAATTATATGGATATTTTTATGGTTTTCTGGTATTGTTCTGTTCATTTAATCTGCATATTTGTCTATGTGGGCAAGGGATACGTGTCTGGGTAAATTTGTTACAAAAATCAGTTGCATTTTAAACCCAGCCGTATCATAAAATAATTCCAAAAATGTTGTTATTCTTTGTGTGAACATGGATTTATAATTACTATGGCTTTAGAGGTATTAGAAACTTAATACCTTCTGGGAGATCTCACTAAATGAAGCAAAAGACTCTTAAACTTAATTCAAAGGAATTTACTATGATTTATCCATGAGATAATTCTAATAGTTCTAGAGTTCCTAATCTGCAGCTTTGATGATTTACCTTCTCCCAGCCATCTATACAACAGAGATTAAGTGTCAAGCACCCAGCTTAATGCTAGAGATGTGTGTTTCTGTATATTGACAAAGCACTCAACAACTATTTGTTGAATAAAAGATTCAGAGAAAAAAACCCATTGGTGGTCTAGAAACATTTAATCTAACTAACCTGGCATCAGTGAATGACATCCCACATTCTGCTCCAAAGTGCACCCTTCTTTCTTATGTTTCTGAAGCTAACTATAAACTAATGGTAACTTTAGGGGAGTATAAATAATTATCTCCAAGTTAATATTATTTCCTTTATTATCTGCCCATAAGTCACATTGTAGTTCTTAGAGATATTCTATCAATGTGATATATTGCTAGGGTCTAAAATGCTTCTACCCTATCATTTGGGTTTCCAAACAGAGAGGTTTGAGTTACAACAGAATATATGCATTTAGAGTTTTTTATGTGTCTTTTTTAATTGTCGAAAAATATGCGTAACATAAAATTTATTGTCAACCATTTTAAGTGTACACTTTAGTGGCATAAGTACATTCACATAGCCATGCAAACCTCACCTCACCAGAACTGTTTTCATTTTGCAAAACTGAAACTCTTGTACCCATTGAACAATAGTTTCCCATTTCCTCCTCCTTTAAGCCCCTGGCATCTAGTGATTTTTAATGAAAATTATTATGCTAAAATATTGCTGTATATCTCTAAGGAAATATATGTTCACCATCACATTTATGAATGTTTAGAACTGATGTATTATAGAAAATACATATAAATAAATATAATTAATAATAAATAAATTTATTTATTTATTTATTCTTTGCCACATCAGTTTTCCTGGGAAATGAATGTCCCTACCTCTGCTTCTAACTTTTCATGTACTATTTAAATGGTTATTGTGTTAGGGGTTCATTTTAAAATATCTCAAAATCTTTAAACTTCAGTAATATTTTCCAAATATATTCAGTTTTCAAGAGCACTAATTTTTGTTGTGTTAATTTCAGGCATTTAATTTCTACATTTTTTTCTCATCATGACACTCAACATTAATATTTTTCATATTTCCATGTCAATTTATGTATTTATCAAATTCAAATTCTATATATCCTTTAATGTGACATTCTATATTTAGAACTAAATAATACTCAACCATACTCTTGTCAAATAGTCTGTTTTATCTGGGAATCCCTATTTCACCTGAGTTGCATTGATTTATTTTGGAATCAGGTAATCTTTCAGTTCTTCTGTGAAGGATTATTTCTTATTTTAACATATGAGTAGCTATGTTAGCACTCAATCTCAAGGAGTGGGTGAGAAAGCCTAATTAATAGGTTTTGTTTTCTTTTTAAGCCCTCAGGCTGAAATTTCTCTGTAGTAATTGCTCATAGGTGAGAATTTTTAAACAGTTGAGCTTGAATTCTACGGGGTTATTTCTTTGTGTGATGATTGAAATATTATTGTGCTATTTAGAAGATAACTTAATATACGTTATTTTACTTTCTAATTTTATTCTACTTGCTATTCTAAGTCAAATAATCATTAAATAAATTTGCTTCCAGACCAAGTCAGAACCATCTAAATATGCTATACTACTACGAAATAAATAGATAAATAAATAAATATATAAATAAATAAAACTATACTACCATCTGCAGTCAGGTTGGGTTCTTTCTAGAGCAGCAAGTAGTCACCTACTTGATTTTCCCTGTGATGTGTGGAGAGAGCTTTTCCTCCTCAGTCTCACAGCATCTGAAGTTTTACCATTAGAGGTTCAGTACTTGGTGTTTGTTGTCAGATGTTACCCTTTAAAAAGGAAAGATCCTTGGGAAAAGTGACTCTTCTTATTGACAGTCACCAACTCTTTTGTGGACTTGTTTTACCCAGGGTAAGTATGAGCAGGAGCATAGAATTGGGTGAGAAAAAGAGAGAGAATAAAAAATGGGGTGGGTAGGAATGGAGGTATCAAGGACAAAGCTTTAACTGCATCAGTATTTTGCCTCCTTCATCCCTGACTCCTGTTGAGTATCATTTACTTGATGCTTTGAAAAAGTTAGTAAAATTTCAGTCTCTGTTTTTCAGAATTTCCTTCAGAAAAATCAACAAATGTTCATCATATGTCTCTTCTATACCACACTTGCTGCTCAGCACATCGCATGAATTATTTTACTTACTCCTTAAAGCAACCCCATTGACTGACAAGGAAGTGAGGTTCAGAGAAATTTGGTAACTTTCTGAAGGTCATGCAGCTAGTCACTGTCTTTCTGATTGCTAAGCATATGATCTTAAGCATATGATTTAAACTGTATTTATTTTTAGTATAATGGGGAATGGTTTCACAAAGAGTGACATGATGAAATTGTATTTTGGAAAGATCACACTGGGTGTGAATAGTTTGGAGGGGAATAAGACTAGAATCTGGCTAGAAGTTAGGAAGCTATTGTAGTTATCTAAGCAAGACCTGAATGTTGCTCAGAGGTGGAAGTAGGAATGAAAAGAAGTGGATGGATTTAGGCAAGATTTGGGAGTAGGCATCAACAATTTAACTAGAAGGACAGGAAAGAGTCAAGGATGATCTTTGCATTTCTGATTTGAGCAACCTAGTAGATGGTTGTTTCAGTCAGTTCAGGATGCTATAACAAAAATACCATAGACTATGTGTCTTAAACCACAAATGTTATTTCTCAAGATCTGAAGGCTGGAGGTTTAAAATTGAGGCACTGGCAGATTTGGGGGCTGGTGAGAGCCTGTTTTCTGGCTTGCAAATGACTATCTCTTGCTGTGTGTCTTCACACTGACAGAGAGAGAGAGCTCTGAGCTCTTCATCCCCTTAAGGGCACCACTCCCATCTTGGGGGATCCACTCCCATGACCTCATCCAAACCTAAATACTTCCCAAAGGCCCTACCTCCAAATACTTTCACATTGGGGATTATGCTTCAACATATGAATTTGGTGGGAGGCGGGGCACACAGTCAGTCCATAGCAACGGTGAAGCCATTCACTAAGATGGGAACACAGAAAAGGGATCAGTGTGAAGCTGGGTGTGTATGTGAGGGGGTGGATAATGTTGAGCTTTGGACACATGGAGTTTGAGGTATCTGTGAAATGTCCCCAAGTACATGTCCAGTAAAAGTTTCCTCTATTGACCTGGAGCTCAAGGAAAGAGACTTGGTCTGAGGGTATAAATCTGGAGGTTATCAGAATATGGATGAAAAGTAGATGAGATCACCCTGGGAAAAGTGCAGAGTGAGAAGAGAAGGCCCTGAACAATGCCTGACAAAAGAAAATAAAACAAAAGTGAATGAAATCAATATATAAGAAGGGCACAAGCAAAAAAGGAGCCCACCAAGAAAATGAGAAGGAACAGGTAGATAAATAGAAAAAACAGCAGGGACAGTGTGGGAAAACAAAAGCCCAGAAAGATAAATTCAGAAAGGAGGCGTTCTCAGCTGCCTTGGCTGGGGGAGTGTTACAGAGAGAGAAAGTGGGGTAGGGAGTGATTTTAGCACTAAGGAGGTTATTGGTTACACGAGGACAGTGGAGTAGAAGGCAAAAACTAGACTTCAGTCTTCTGGTTACTAAATGGACATAGGATAGTGTGAATTTTTATGTAATCCAGAGAAAAACAAACTTAATACATTTCCCTTGTGAATAAATATTTTAATTATGTTTATTATTCTAAACAATTTATTCAGTCTAAAATCATTCAATCCTAATACCCTTGTGGCATTTTATTTTCATTTCTGGAGGTCACTCGTTCCTAATTTTACAATCTGATTTTTTTTTTCAAACTTGATGATGTCGTTTTGGATGAAAGCAGTGTAATTTTGAGATATTAAGATAGTCGTGATTTTTTTTTTTTTTTTACAGGTGCTCTCTGACAAACGAAGCAAAGAGAGAGCAGGTAAGTCTCCTTGAAAGGATGTTTTACTCTATTTGCTTATCAAAGTTGTTTGAAGAGCCTTGCCCGGTCACTATAAATTTAAGCATGCCATGAGTTTTGCTGAATAATCGACAGTCACAGTATGATGTTAAATTAGAATATGTCCTACATCTTGAAGACTGGATCAGTTCACTTAGTTTTTCACCAGGTGTCATGCAGCCCATATTATGGGTTTAATCTCCATTTTTTACAGTTGGTTTTACTCAGAAGGAAATACCTTTCCATAACGAGTCCTTATCTTGAAACATGTACTATAAATTTAATAGGAACTAAATAAAACATTGCATCTATATGGAAACAACTGCTTAGAAGATGAGTCCTCTTGACAATAATGAAAGGTAGCAATTTTTATTTGTATAGCTTCCATATTTGGAAATGTTCTGTGTAAATCAGTATGTTTTGCATCTTATTTAGTCTCTTATTTAAATGACCACATAAAATAACAACTAACCACCCTCGAACCACCACTTCTTACCAACTGTGTAGTAGATGTTGTAGTATTTGAACAGTTTTTTTATTTGAGCAATCCTTGTGGATACATCACTCTGAATCTTCTCATTTTTCCTTACTTCATTTGGTCATTTAAATGCTTATACACAGAAGGAAACCACTTCAAAAACTTTGTGATTCCACTATACTTTTGTTCTTATATTGAAGGTTATATGCTTTTAGAATAGTTCAATGTAAAATTAAAACTTCTTTTCTCTGAGTTTATATCTTTAAAGCCTTTTTCAAAAACTTTTTAAAGTTTTTGAAATAATCTTGTCAAATAATGCCACTAATTATAATCTTCTAATGCTGCCCTCACTTGTATTGGTGACCCTCATTATTTCCATTTTTGAATGCTCTTTTTTCTTTAATTGTTGGAGAACCATTATTCAGAAACCTAAGATCTCAGTTTCAGTTCAAATTGGACCAATATCAGCATTGGATCTTTGGGATATAGTCATCTGCTGTGCTATCTCTTAGGGAGATTTGCAAGGAGACCTTTACACTGGACCACCAAGTAAAGTGACTGGCTGGAACTTTGTAACGAAAATGTCTTTAGAGAGAGCTGGGCCCACCAGCTGTGCCACTAAAACCAGCAAACAGAATTTGCTCCTGCCATTCTGTGAAATGCTTGTAGCATCAAGTATACATAATATATTCACTTTTTATATTTGAGACTTTAACAGTACTGAACCCTCAACCACCCAACACCTGAGTGGGAAATAAACAAAGCCCTTTTTCAAGATCGTGTGAGTGTGCCCCAATAGTAAGTTATGCCATAAGTAGGACCCTCTGTGTTTCATCTCTCTTGCTGAAATTCCAACCTGAATTCAAGGAGTTGATACTACATTCAGGTCAGCAAAGAATGTGCTTCCTTCCAGAAATGACCAAATGAGGGATCTGAAGTTTTAGACAAAGTGTTTTCCGTGGAGATTTGATAACTAGAATATGTTCAATCTATTTTCTTTTTATCATAAGCATATCCAACTTAGGATAATTTCCATCATATAAAAGCTACAGTTAAGGGAGAAAAAAAAAAACTGCAGTTAACTCCTGGCTAGAAATGACAAGTAACTTTCTAACAAATCTCCAATGAGGAAGTTCAGCTTTGGTGGCTCGGATGTGGTGAGAAGTACCAGATTGGATGTGGAGCTTATCTATGAATATTCAGGTATCATATAGTGGGGGTTCAGTTGACCAGAAACTACATTTTTAGCTGCTTATCCATTCCTCCAGCTAGTGTTTCATTTGACAGAAACAAACAAACAAAAAATTGAATAGGCAAGCAGGCCAGCAGAAACTAGAAAAGAGTCAAATCAATTCTCACATAAATATTTATGTAAAGTACTCTGGGAGTAGGAGATATTGGTGAAGGATGTCTGAGAATAATTTTTCTGCACATGTAAATCAGAGGAGAATTTTTGAAGCCTAAGTCAAATTTCCATGCGAATGTAAAACAGTCCATAAATTTGTTTTTTTCAGTTATAGTTGTCCTCTTTTTTTTCCAATCTCCTCTTTCAAATTAAATTATTTTCACAATTTAAATTTTTAATGATCATTCTTTCCTGCCATTTGTAAAATGTGAAATGGGCTCCCCTCGCTTCTAATTTCGCTCCCTATAATGGTTTCTTGATTGGAGTATCTGAGAGCTTCTCTCTGTATGTATGTTTTACCTAAGATGTAATAGAGTAGCCCGATGGAAGACCTATTGGTGGTTGCTTAATATATACAGATGTAAGGTGTAATGTGACATCGGAGAAGGACATGACTGTGAGCCAAATTCTCTGTTTGCCCTTGTAAGGTGACTTCTGATGCTTCTTTCTTGTGTGTTAAATGGCCTGATGCTCATTTTCCTCTGGTCTTAGATGCTGGTGAGGGATAAATGCAGAGCCCAGTGGAATAGTGATCTCAAGCAGAAAAGCTGAGGTACAATGATATGGTCTTAGGCCAGCCATTGTTATTGCTTTTATTAATAGATTAAAGAGAGAGTGTCACAGGATAGCCACACTCTTTTCCTAAGTAGTTTAAACTGTCCACCAGGGCCAAGATATCTCAGCCTAGTGAAGGAAGAAATATTTACTATGGTAACAGTGTAGCAAATTCTCTGAGTTCGTGCCTATCATGCTGTGGTCCTTGTTGGATAAAAAGTCAAAATAGAAATGAATGGTATAAAAAAAAAGAAAGAAATGAATGATACATATTAAGGTATGGATTCCATAATGGAATGAAAATTTACCTTTGAAAAGTGAATATAAATGTTCACAAATATATACATACTTTAAAAATTAACCAAATAGTTATGGTTGACTTAATCTGTCCTTAAATTTAGTTTCTCATTGTATGTATTTTTCATTTCTTTAAATTTGTTAATGAGATACCAAAGCCAAATTCCAGCATTCCTTACTATCAAGAATATTTGAATCTTGCACGGATTTGCTATTCTTAGCATATATTATATATATATATATATATATATATATATATATATATATATTGCTTCAAGGTTGTAATAAATTTCTCTTCCATATAGAAAACAATTTTAAAACCTAAGGAAAATAAGGTCACTTCTGAAGAAATCACTTGCTTTTTTTTTTTTCTCAGTAATTTCACTAGGGCAACAGGGATAACTCCTCTAAGAACAGTTTCAAAAGCAGCTTTGTGACCATAACTCTTCATCCTTCCTGCAATACTGTAATTAATTACTTTCTGCCTTCTCAGCTTCATTGTGTTATGGTGTTTTGTTAGCCCTATTATCAAGATTATGAAGGATTTGTCACAAACACAATTTCATAGGTGTTGGAGATACAGAGTATGTATGGAGCTAAAAGTATGGCCAAACCAATGATTACAAACAAAAACAAAGTGTACATATTGTTCTGTTTCACTGGAATTTAATCGTAATGACAAATGCCTGAGCTCAAGAGATTCCTGGTACCCCTCACCAATCCAAATTGGAAACTGTAACTTCTTTTTAATTCATCAGGTGTACATTGAATATCTATGTCTGTGGCACTATGCAAGATATTAGTAACACAAAGATAAATAAGATAAAATTATCCCTCCTTCAAGAAATTCACCTATCTTAAATCCTCTCAAGATTTCTGCAGTGAAACCAATGCTCTTCAGTAAATGTGTTACTAACAAAATTTATAATAATTCAATAAGTTTTATAATTGTGATTTCCTATGTCTGGATAAAGAGAAACAATTACCATTTTGTAGCAATATGCCCACATGAGGCAAAAGGAAAGCAGCAGAGTGTGCCAAGAGGAACCTTAGTTTTATTTTATTTTAGTGTGAATCTCTATCTTGAGTTGCAAGTGCCTCATAAGCGGTATATAAATCTAGCTATATAATCTTTCCCTCTATATTTGAGTTATACCAGTTTATTCTGAACACTTAGTTATTGCCCTTGCAAGCTGCTAACTTAAATAGAGAGGGGTGAAAAGAGAGTGATTTTTAGCTGCCCCATTCTTACATCTTGCACCTGGCATTCAAGGTCCCCACTACAAGATTTACCAAATATTTACCAAAAAACCCTGAATAGCAGGGAGTCAGGGAAAGTGCCAAGCTAGTAAATATGAAATTTGTTTTACCTGAGGAATTCAGGTGACTTTTGCTTTGCTGTTTCCTCTGTTTCAAATGCTCATCCTTAAGTCTTCTTATGGCTGTGTCCTTATCCACATTACATGCCACCTGCTTTTAAAAGCCATCTCTGCCCACTCTATCTAAAGAGGTTGGCTCCTTCTCCACAGGTTTCTGTCTCTGCAATCTCTTTGTTTCCTTCACATCACTTGTCAAAAATTGTAACTTCTTTCCTCCTTTCATCCCTCCCTCCCTCTCTCCCTCTCTCTCTTTCTTCTTTCCCACTAGACTAGAAACTCCATGTCTTATCTATTATTTTACGCCTTGCACCCAGCAGACTGCTGTTTCATAACAAATGCTATAAAAACATTTGTTGACTAAATGAATCCCTGAATAAATCTTTTATATTAATATAATTATATACCATCCAAAAAAGTATATGCAGCAGGATTGACCATCATGTTTATCCAGTGGCTTTGTGACCCTCTTGGCACATTGCTAAGTACCAGTTTGAAGAGGATAAGTCTGGGACATTAAAGGAAGATAGAGGATCAGTATTTATTGAGTGCCTTTTATGTGCCAGGCAAGCATTATGATTCATTCCTTATGAATATTCATTCATTCAATCCTCAAAAATCCCTACAACATAGGAGATATTGTCCTCCCTTTACACATATAAAAAAGTAAGGATCAAGGAGGTTGAATTGCTCAATGAGTGTCTATGTTGGAATTTTAACCTGGTTCTATTTGATTTTCAAGATCATATACTTTTCACTAAACAAATACTGTCCAAGGAGTATAGTGTAGGGGGACGGAGGGGATGGGTGGGGGGAGGTGGTATTGCTAGTTGCTATGGCTTGTCTGCCCATAACCTTCAACTACTCTGTTTTATGTACACACAAATTTATTGAGCAGGCATTGTATTTCATTACATAATGACACAATGAAGAAAAAGTGTCTTCTTTCAAGGAGCTCACAGTTAGTGGGGAAGAGAATAAATAAACAGAATACATAGAAGGAAAACCCATAGACATTTTCTATTACATTTATATTTCTGCTATTATTTAGAATGTGGCCAGGGACACAAGCAGGATCCTTAAAATCAAGGAAATATTATTTTTGCAAATATGATTAGAGAACCTTTACCTAAATATCCCCTAAAAAGTAGCAATGTTTTTTTGTTTGTTTGTTTGTTTTTTAAGAAAGGAATGAATTCTAGAGACCAAAACCAAAGCAAAGCAAGATGTTTGGTCTTACTGGTGCTGTTGTTTCTTCTAAAGTGCCTTTGGAGGAAACCAGACCTGAGCAAACCCTAAATGATGAAAGATGAATCAGTACCTGGTTTCTTCCTTTTGTGGTCTTCTAGGAAATGAAGCTGGCTCTTTTAGAGGATGAGAGATCTTGCAAAGATGAGATCATGACCTGAAAGCTGAAAAGCAGAAAGCAATTACAATACTTGGTAGTTAATTTGTTGTCAACAGGGAAAGAATATTACCTTGTTATAAGAATTCTTCTTTGATATAATCAATAATCTCTTCAGTCAGAAACACTGACATATCAATTTGTTTTGTTGCTCAATACCATTTATTGCCAAGAGTAGACCTTAGCTGAAAAACAGCCTTTTAGCCTGATGTCCTATTTATTTTGTGGACTGAAAGGAAAAGATTAAAAATTTCTATTCAATAACAACATGATTTAATTTATGTGCTGTCTAAAAAACAGGTCTTTCCACTTTTACCTGCAGCATACTGATTCCTTAAATAATGTAAATTTAATGTTGAAAATAAAATATAATTTCATTTTGAGGTTCTACAATCTACCCACAACTTGTAAATAGATTTGTGATTAGTTGATGTTTATTTTTATTGTTCTTAAAACAGCAATCCCTGTAAAAAGTATGCCAAAGAAAATATTAGAATTAAAAGGCAGCCATAATTTTGTTTTTGAAATTGTCTTTTATAAGTATGTTATCCTCATATAATCTTGAATGTATCATATACCATTATTTTCATTGTAATTTTAATATAAATATAGTCCCATAGAAAAATTTCAATCATATTGACTACAGCATTAGTATAGATGAGTAACTTTGATATATGTTTATTTCTAGCAACTAATTCAGTCTTTGGAAATACTGGAAGGTCTAAATGATTTTTGGTAGGCTCCAGTTTTTTTGTGAAGCTACTCTTTCCTCTAGGGAGCCCTGTAATTATCCTGTTGAAAAGCTGGGCCCTTTTATGAAGCATTGCCCTAACCCAAAGAGCTAAGCATTCACTTAAAAAAAAAAAAAGGAATATTTTGCCCCACACAGTTTTGTACAGAAGCTAGTTATTGAATACTATCCAATTAAGTCCTGCTAATTTTTATTTATACCTTTTGTTAACATCCTCCTCTAAGAAAGGAACAAAGATTCTAAAATTACATTAGAATATGCACACCATCACCAAAAGCTACCAAGTAATTGTGGTTCCTCTTTTTTTGGCTCTCTGTCAGCGTCAGAACCTTCTGTCCCAGAACCTTCCAACACTGGACACATGGTACTACCTCTCCTCCCCTCCTCTTTATTTGCCAGAGCCTTAACCACACCCCCAGCCCCAGCGCCACCCCACCCCATTCACTAAGCACACCCTGTTTTCACACTTGGGAGACATGAAAACAAGATATTCCCTGACTTCTCTACCTGGCAAATTCCTCTTCACATTCAAGAGGCAGATCAGAGGCTAAACCCTCTGTTGAATTTTTCCTTAATCCCCAAGCAGAGTTAACCAGTCACAGACACTTTATGATGCTCTCTGCTATGAATCCTATAAAATTCTGTAACTCCCACTGTAAGCTCCTTGTATCACTAAAGTTTTGTCAAATGAATAAATGAATGAAATAAGTATTCATTTTATATTTGTAACAACCCCATGAAGTAAGGATATAGTTATTACCTTGATTTTACAAAATAGGTATTAAGTGATTACTAGGTATGAAATGATTCATCAAAGTTTATGCATCTCCTAACTGGTAGACTAAGATTGAAACTTTAGTCAAATAATTTTTCTCACACACTAAGTATTGAGTTTCATTTGTTTTTTGTTTTGCTTTTGTTCTTCAACAGTTTTTTTTTTTCCATGACTCAATTTTAAGGTTGGTTATTTGAAAACACATATAGTTCACAACAGTGCTGCCTAATAGAACCATAGTGCAAACTGCAAATGTGAGCCAAATATGTCATTTGAAATCTATTTAAAATCGTTTAAAAAAATAAAAAGAAACAGGTGAAATTAATTTTAATAACATTTTATTTAGCCCATATCTACAAAATATTACATCAGCATATAACAAAAATTAAAACTATTAAGGAGATACTTCACTTTTTTATAGTAAATATTTGTAACCCGGTGAGTATTTCACACTTTACAGTAGATCTCAATTTAGACTAGTCACATTTCTAATGCTCAGTAGCCACATGGGCTGGTGTAGTTCTACTGTATTGGACAGCACAAGTTGTAACATCTTTTTATAGGTCACTCTGCAATTTGATATTGATGTGGTCCTGTGGAGAGCCGTATTGGGTGAATCAATCCCAAATGGTGAGAGAGGGGAGATCATCATGGCATAGCTAGCGAAAATCAGTAAGCCACCAGTGTGAGTTATAGTGTCTTTGCCTCCATCATTTTGATTTGAAATACTTGTAGGAATTATTGATTTCCTTAATGGATTCATTGAAAGCACTCCTGCCTTCCTCTGCAATTCAAAACATTTTTATGTTTTATTTTTCTTAATGCAAAACTAAAGAACACTGTTCTTTTTGGAGACAGAATATGTGGGCATTGGAGACAAAGAGGCTGAAGTGTGAGTGTGGGCCTCTGTCCCTTCCTGGCCTCCTGATCAAGGGCAAGTTACCGAACAGTTTCAGCCTCATTTTCCTCATCTGCGACCATAAATAACAACATACCTATTTGACACAATTATTGTGAGGGTTATATGAGATAATAGATGGAAAGTTCTGAGTACGGTGCCTGCTTGTGACCGATATATGGTGGTTATTACTGGCATTATTATTAATAATAATAATATCTCTATATGAAGTTCTTATAATCACTTCTAACTACAACATATTTATTGAGGACCCAAATGATGAATGATAAAGCATTTTAATGGTGAACAGAGGTCTATAAATTGAGAATAGAGCGAGAAGCCAAGGTTCCTTAAGATATCAAAGCTTATTCTTTATGTGTTATCTTGGATAAATCACACTCTGTTTTCTCAGATATAAAATGTGAAAAGTGTTTTGTTAACAATAATAACAGTACAGTGACCACTTAATATAACAAATACTTCATAAAAAGTTTTATAACAAGTAAACTCTATTTACTATTCTGAAAGGAAATTTATAGATAGCAAATACCTATAATTTCAAAAACCAATATAATGACTTAAGTGTAATAAGTGAAATAAAAATGAAAGTAATTAGTAGTTATATAATTATATATTTAATATATAAGATTCAGGTTGACTGCATGAGAAGATATAATGAAATAGTCCAACACTCATAATGAATAGTTTTGGGTTTAAAAGAAGTAGAAATATGAGAAGCCATTTTATAGAATTGTTATGGGAAAATGAAGGAATGGACATAAGGGTAAAATTAGAATAATTCTTATAAGTGTGTGATAAAAGGCAAGAGAAAATAACCTTAATTAAAGAAAAGATTAGGTACCAAGACAAATTGTTGACTGTTAATATGGGAAAAATGAGAAAGTTTGGAATTCTTGCAAAAAGCTGGACTTTATTAATGCATGGTCTCACAATAATTAATTCCTTGTGTTATAACATGGGGCAAGGTAGGAACTGTCAACCTTAAAAATAAAATAGACAGTAATTTTACCAGCAAAATGAGTTTATTGGGGGATAGCAGAGGAATTGCAATTTGGGACAGGCAAGCTATGGTGAGCCATAGTCAAGTCCAAAGAGACAAAGGGAAGGTCAGCTTTTATTATGTTTTAAGAGGAAATTGAGGAGGATTGTTTTAAACAAAAGTTCTTTGGAGAACAAGAGTTCATGGTTGAGACGGTTTCTTATTGGCTGTAAACAGTGGTAGTGTGTTGTTGCTGGGGCAGGGAGAGATCTTTCTTATTTTCCTTAAAAGCAGGAGATGAAATTCCTATTTGAAAAATGTCCTCCATTCTCATGATAATTTGTATCTTTCTACTTTCTGTTGGTTATGGAGGCTGCAATGAGTGGTATTTGTGAAAACTTTTCTTTTGGGGTTTCTCAACTGCATTTTATTTTTTACTTTTTATTTTTTTAAAGATTTTATTTATTTATTTATTTGAGAGAGAGAGAGAGGAAAGAGAGGCAGAGGAAGAGGGAGAGAAAGAATCTCAAGCAGACACCACACTGAGCATGAAGCCCAATGTTCAGGCTCGATCTCATGACCCTGAGATCATGACCTGAGCCAAAATCAAGAGTCTGATGCTTAACTAGCTGAGCCACACAGGCACCCCATTTTTTATATTTTTAAGATTTTTTTAAATAATCCCCACACCCAATGTGGGGTTCAAACTTACAATCCTGAGATCAAGTCACATGCTCTACTGAGCCAGCCAGGTGCCCTTGACTCCATTTTAGATGAGGTTCCCTTTATTTATTTGCACAGAACAAAGTATCACCAAAAACCTATCTCCTTTCTTGAAATTCCACCATGTGTCAATGCATACAATCAGTCTCATATTTAAAAAGACACTACAGATAACTTCCTTCCAGGAGCAACAGAATATTGAGGAGGGATTAGAAAAATAAACTCTACTACAGGAAATTGGATAAGTTGTGTGTGAGAACAGTGTTGAAAGCCTAAGTAACTAAAAAGTAAATTGTTTAAATATAAATGGTCATAGTTAGCATTTTAAAATAAGGTTAAAGAAGACTCAATATCAGTCTTCCCACAATTTACATGGTAGTTTAATTGCTGGAAAACTCAGTGTGTATTAAAATCATGTCAAAACTATTTCATCTGTGTCTAAAATGGAATTAGGGTTTAGTTTCAGAGAAGCTCAGATAATAGGTGGCAGGAGATTTGGAAATCATGTTAAATGCAGAGCAGTTCTTCACTGTGCAGTCTTGTCCTATGGTTTTTTGGGGGGATGCTCACTAAATTCTAGCAGAAGTTCTCCACCGTTGAAGTAAACAAAAAATGCCCTCACCTCACTTTTTTGCCAAGGGCACCCATACTAGTAGATGTAGGATCTCCATTGAGAAGTGCTGGCTTAGAGAGGAAGAACAGCCTTGCATTTGGGACTTCCCATGCAGGTGCACTAAGCTAGCAACATGACTTGAGGTTGGGTTACCACCTGGAATGGACCGGAGTGCACGTTTGCTACTAGTTCCTTCAGCTGCATGGTGCTGACCTTAGGGTACTGGCTTTGCCAGTCCCTAGACACTTCAAATGCTTGCAGGACACTCTGCTTGTTGATGGCTTTGGATGAATCTCTTTCCAACTAGGAGGCATAGGCAAGGCTTCATGCTGCTGACAGTACTACTCAAAAACCCAAAGACCAGAAAACAAAAAAAACCTCAAAGCCCACTATAGGATAAATGAGTATACAACACATATCAGTTATTCCATCTGAATAATTACATATATGGTGGTTTTCCTTTTCATTGAGCTCTTGTATAAGGTGAGACTAACAGTTTTTATTCATCTCTTGAGGGTTTTAATGAGATTTAAAGGCTTCTATTATCTATTCTTAGCTCTAAAACACATCAAAATCAGTCTGTCATTTGATAACAATCAGCAGATCAAATTAACAAATTCTCAGACTCTGATAGGATTTTAATTTATTTTTAAAGTCATCTTTAAATTGTGGAAGCAAACCAGTTTCTCCTCTGGAAAATTCACTAAAGGCGAGCTTGTCAGACTGTGTCTATTTTGAGCAACATTACAAGGTTTCTGAAAGGTACATCTGAGCTATATAATAACGTGCAAGATAAATTTAGATTTTTACATATAAAAATATATCCACATCCCTACTGCTTATGGCCTTTTTTGATAAGCACTTCTGTGCTCCCTATTACCCACAGGCTAAAATCCAGAAACCTTGTCTGGCCATCAAATTCCTAAGCAGGCTAACTGTCACTTCCCGCCCCACCCCCTCCCGCGCTACCAGACAGACCTCACTTCACTCCCTCCGTCTGATCGCAGACACTTCCCTCCTCAAGGGCTTACTCAGGCCAGATGCAGGAGACCCTGAACCTGCAGTTGAACCCCTACTTGGTCACTTTACCACTTCACTCTCAGCATCACTTCTTTCCTTAAGTACAAAGCAGGAGGAATGAGCTGCAGTGATGTATGTAGAATGTTTAGCACAGAACCTGGCACACATTAGGTGCTCTTGAAAGTGTTAGTTCCTTTTAAGGTCTTTATCTCATAATCTAAAAAAAACACTATTTTTGAAACCAGCCCAAATTCCACATTGGTGAAAATTTCCCTTGCGATCTCAGCTGGAATTAATCATTCATTCACAGATGAAGAAATTGGGTAAAGCGGAGATAAAGCAAATTGCTCTGAGCTTCATAACTGGTGAGTGGGAGAATACAGATTCCAGCCTAGGTTGTCTGACTCTAGAGTCTGTATGTTTTTTATTTTGTTTTTTAGGACAACCTAGATTTTTTAAAACAGCTTTATTGAGATACAATTTATGTGCCACACAATTCACCCACTTACAGTGTATATACAATTCAATGGTTTTTTGTATATTCACAGAGTTGTACAACCACCACCAAAGTCAATTTGAGAACATTTTCATCACCCCGGAAAGAAACCCCACAGCCATTAGCAGTCACTCCCCCATTTCCACCTCAGTCCCACCCTCTAGCCCCTGGCCACCACTAATCTACTTTCTGTCTCTGGATTTGCCTATTCTGGATATTTCATATAAATGGGATCATATGCTCTGTGGTCCTTTGTGACTGGTTACTCTCTCACCATAATGCTTTTAAGGTTCATCCATATTGTGGCATGTATCAGTACTTCATTTCTATTTATTTGTACAAAATATTCCATTGCATGGGTATATTGCATTAAGTTTATCCATTCATCAGTGTATGAACATTGGATTCTTCCCACTTGTTGACTATCATGACTAATGTTATTAAGAATATTCATTTACACATTTTTGTGTGAACATGTTTTTATTTCTCTTAGGTACCTATTTGGAACTGCTGGGTCATATAGTAATTCTGTGTTAAACTTTTTGAGGAACTGCCAAACTGTTTTCCAAAGTGGTGGAATGCACCAGTTTAAGTTCAGCAACAATGAATGAGAATGTCTCCGCTTCCTCACCAACATATTATCTGTCTTTTTTATTATAGTCATCCCAGTAGGTATGAAGTAGTAGTATCTCATTTTGGTTTTGATTTGCATTTCCCCAACTACTAATGATGCTGAACATTTTCCACATGTTTATTGGTCATGTATCTATCTTCCTGGAAGAAATGTTAAATCTTTTTTTTTAGGGCGCCTGGGTGGCTCAGTCGGTTAAGCGGCTGCCTCAGCTCAGGTCATGATCCCAGAGTCCTAGGATCGAGTCCCGCATCAGGCTCCTTGCTCAGCAGAGAGCCTGCTTCTCCCTCTGCCTGCCACTCCCCCTGCTTATGCTCTCTCTCATTCTCTCAGTGTCAAATAAATAAATAAAATCTTTTAAAAAATATTTTTTAAAAGATTTTTAAAGCCTATTTTAAAATTGAATTGTCTTTTTAAAAGTGATGCGGGTGGCTGGGTGGCTCAGTCAGTTAAGTGGCTGCCTTTGGCTCAGGTTATGATCCTAAGGTCCTGGGATCGAGTCCCATATTGGGCTCCCTGCTCAGTGGGGAGCCTGCCTCTCCTTCTGCCTGCCGCTCCCCCTGCTTGGACTGTCTCTCTGTCAAATAACTAACTAACTAAATAAATAAATAAAATCTTAAAAAAAAATAAAAGTGTTGAATGGTAGGAATTTTAAAATATATCTTGTATATAAGTCCTTATCAGATGTATGATTTGCAAATATTTTCTCCCATTCTATTTTTTCACTTTCCTAATGATGTACAAGTATAAACTTTTGAAGTACAAACTTTTTAAAATTTGATAACTTCAAATGTATCTATTTTTTTCCTTTGTTGCTTTTGTTTTTGATGTTGTGTGTAAGTAGCCCTTTCCTAACCCAACCCTAGTTCATGAAAATTTACTCCTATGTTTCCTTCTAAAAGTCTTGTAGTGTTAGCACTTACATTTAGGTCTGTGATCACCTGGAATTAATTTTGTGTGTGGTCTAAGGAGGGAGTCTGACTTTGTTCTTTTGCACGTGGATGTCCAGTTGTTCCAGCATCATTTGTTGAAAAGAGTATCCTTTCCTGCCTTGACTTGACACCCTTATTGAAAGAGAGCTTGTGGGTTTGATTTCAGTGTTGTGCTTCCTCCATCTTTTCCACACCCTACCAATCAGATCCACTCATCCTTTTGAAACTGCATTTTCTTCCTCAATCACATCATGCTCTTCACACTTCCCTGCTTCTCCGCATCCTTCCACTCTGTCTGGAATATTAGCTCCCGATCTTGTCTGCCTGCCAAACTCTTGCTATCCCTAAGAGCAGCTCAAATGGAATATACTTTGTCTAGTTTTTATGGCTCTACCTCCTGCACATTATTTAGTCTTTTTAAATGTTTTACTTTTCATACTAGATCATTATCTTCTATTGACAATTCTCTGCTTTTCTTAAGACTCTCATTCTCTTTCTCCAAGCACCTGGCACAGTGTCCAGAGCACATAGTAGACACTGTAGATATAAATCTGTTGAATTGAATTAATGAAAATGGCCTTGGCCAGGAATTTAGAGCCTATCAGAAGTCCAGGAAGATCCTAAAGAAATCAAGTATCCAATAAATATGAAAGTTAATAAAAATGGAAACTGCAACCCACAGCGAAAATATTATCATTTTCTTTCATGTTTCTGATAAATTTCCTGCAGACTTATCGTTGCTGTATCACTGTTCAGAACAGAGAAGCTGGTAACAATTTTACAAGCTGATAAAATGTTCTGTAAGCTAATGCACTTTTCTAATGTATCTTATAGACTGCATTACTGAGAATATTTTAAAATCAATTTTGTTAATGCCTATCTCTCGCTTAGTTTTTATAGTGTATTTAAAGAAGATTAAGAATGTTTCAGTTGCCAATCCACAGCCACTTTCAATACATATGATTTTGACCCTTATTTTTAAAGATAATTGATTTATAAATGTGTTTATGAAGCCAACATTATACACAAATGTCTGAAACTGAGGGCTATGGAATGCTGCAGCAAATAGAGAATAACAATAAAATGAGAGTGGGCATTTCTCCAAAGGCCAGTTCCAACAAGAAAACAGAACATAGAACATTTTTATTTCTCCTTGTAAATTTTTTCTCTAATTGATTTTTTCAAATTGTAGTGAAACATACAAAGACATATAAAGTAACAGTTAATCATCTCCCCTTCTGTTCCCATTGCCACTGCTAAGCAACCACTTTTGAGAGGTAAGTTTTTGTTCACAATATTCTCTTTTCTTTTAAAAACATTTGCATACCTATAAACATGTCTCAGGTGTCTATTGCTGCATAACAAACTACCCCAAAAGAGGTGGGTGGGCTGATTGGTAGCTGTCTTTGCAGACGTTGGTACCCCAACATTCATACCTAGAAGCTGGGTGCTTTGTTTGATCTATATGAAATAGAAGCAAAATAATACACTACTATAAAACTTGTCTTCTTAATATAGTATAGGCATACTCATAGATCACAAAGATCTAATTCTAGCTATCTTGCTCTAAATTTTTATGCATATTACCCACATATATATGTATACTTTCAGTAAACTTTTTCTGTCTTCTTTTTTTAGTTGCATTTTAGTAATCCCTTTTTCCTTATCTTCCCCCATAGCACCCTCTCTGCTTCACCCACATAAGATAACCCTTGTTGAGTACTGATGTGTTTCTTTTCAGACTTTTTTATTTAATGGTTTGTGTCATTGTCTAACAAAAATGAAGTCATACTATGCTTCTTTTGTGCACCATTTTTTCTTCTCATTCAAAACTTTGTCATTGAAACTCTAATCAAGTCAATTGGCATAGAAAGTAAGAGAGAGATAGAGAAAGAAATTACCTTTCTTTGCTTTGTTCCTTCCCCCCTCTTTCTTTCATACTTACATTCCTTTAAAAAATTTTTTAAATTAAACTTTTTATTTTGAGATAATTATAGATTCACATACAGTTGTAGGAAATAACATAGAGAGCTTCCATGTACCCTTTCTCCAGTTTCCCCCAATGGTAACATCTTGCAAAACAATGGTACACTATCACAACCAGGATATTTGACATTGATAGAGTCAAAATAGAAAATATTTCCGTCACTACAAGGGTCACTAATGTTCATTTTATAACTACACCCATTTCCCTCCCAACACCACCCTCCTTCACCTCTGGCAACCACTAAGTTTTTAATTTTTTCTGTAATTTTGTCATTTCAAGAATGTTATGTAAATGGAATCAAACAGTATGTAATGTCTTGGCTTGACTCTATTACTCATCATAATTCCTGGAGATTTATCCAGGTTGTTTGTGTGTCAATAGTTCATTTCTTTGTGTTGTTGAGTAGCACTTCATGATGTGAAATTACTATATATTATGAATAATGCTGCTATAAATATTCATATACAGGTTTTTATGTGACCATAAGTTTTCGTTTTTCTGAATAAATGCCCAGGAGGACAATTGCTGGGTTGTACAGTAGTTCCATGTTTGGATATTTAAAGAAACTTCCAAAATGCTTTTGAGAGTGGCTGTATTATTTTGTACTCCCACCAGTAATGCATGAGTGATAGGGTTTCTCTGCATATCCTCATTAGCATTTGCTGGCTTCAGTTTTTTGTTTTTGTTTTTGTTTTTTTTAAGCCATTTTGATAAGTGTGTTGTAATATATCTCATTGCGGCTTTAAGTACATATATCCTTAATGGTTAACAATGCTGAATTTTTTCATATACTTATTTATCATCTGTATATACTCTTTGGTGAAATGTGTTTTCATGAAGTTTGCTATTTCCTTTTTTCATTGTGGAGTTTTGAGAATTCCCTATATACTCTAGATACTAGTCTTTTGTCAGATATGTGGTTTGAAAATATTTTCTCTTAGTCTATAGCTTTCTCTTAATCCTCTCCACATGAGTGTCACAGAGAAAAAGTTTTTAATTTTGATGCAGTTTCTTGATTTTGACGTTCTTTTCAAAGAACCAGACTTTATTTTATTGGTTTTCTTTATTTTTTTGTTTGTTTTCAATTTCATTGATTGCTGCTCTTATTTTTATTTCCTTTCTTCTCCTTACTTTGGGTTGATTTTGTCCCATTTTTTTCCAGATTCAGAGATATGATCTTAGATTACTGACTTGAGATATTTCCTCTTTTGTAATATACATTTAATGCTATAAATATACAGCCCCTCAGCATTAGCTGTGTCCCCCAAATTTTGATACGTTGTACTATCATTTTCATTTAGTTAATGCAGTTTTCTTTCCCTTGAGACTTCCTCTTTGACCCATGGATTGTTTATTACAAGTGTATTGTTTAGTTTCCAAGTATTTGAAAATTTCTGTTTACTGTCTGCTATTGATTTCTAGTTTGATTTCATTGTGGTCAGAGAACACATTCTGTATTATTTCAATTGTTAAAAATTTGTTGAGGCTTGTTTTATGGTGCAGGCTATGATCTATCTTGGTATATGTCATTGAGCACTTGAAAAGAATATGTTTTCTGTTGCTATTTGGGTGAAATGTTGATTGTACCATATTAGTTGATGCTGTCATTGAGTGATTCCATACCCTTGCTGGTTTTCTATACAGTTGTTCTATCAATTGTTGAGAAAGAGGTGTTAAAGTCTCCAGCTATAATTACACATTTATTTCTCCTTTCAGTTCTATTAGAGTTTGCTTCACATATTTTGAAGCTCTGTTTGTTGGTACGTACTTGTTTAGGATTACTACACTGATTAGTGAATTTACTCTTTTATATCCATTTAATGTCCCTCTCTTTCTCTGGTAGTTTTCTTTACACTGTATCATATTTTATTTGATATTAATATACTCCTGCTTTTTTGATTAATGTTTGCATGATGTATCTTTTTATTCTTTTATTTTCAAATTGCTCATGTCATATTTGAAGTGAGTTTCTGCCACTTAATTCTGCCAATTTCTGTCTTTTAATTGATACACTTAGACCATTTACATTTAATGTAACCATGAATGTGTTAGATCTTAATTGTGCCATTTTAAATTTCATTTTCTATCTTCTGTGTTTTTCATTTCTATTTTCTTTTTCCTGCCTTATTATGTATTACTTAAACAATTTTAGAATTTTATTTTTATCTATCTATAGTGTTTTTGAGTGTATCTTCTTGGATAGCCTTTTTAATCATTGCTTTAGGTACTATATCACCTATACATAACTTCTCACAGTTTGCTGGTGTTATTTTACCAGTTCAGATAAATCATAAAATACTTATCTCCCACTACATCCCTTTACTCTCCCCCATTTATAATATAATTGTCTTAAATATTCTCTCAGACAGTGGTACAATTTTTGCTTCAACTATCAATATAATAGAGAAGATTCAAAAAGAGAAGGAAAGCCTATTGTAATTACCCTTATTTTTGCTTACCATGTTTTTCCTTCCTTCTTTTATTGTTTTGCTTTTGTTTAGAGAACTTCCTTTAGCTATTGTTTTAGGGTAGGTCTGCCAGCAACAAGTTCTCTTTTCCTTTGTTTGAGAATGTCTTGATTTCTCTTCATTTCTGAGGAATTACTTATACTGGATATAGGATTCTAGGTTGACAGTTCTTTTATTTCCACACTTAAAAAATGTGATGCCATTTTGTTCTGGACTCCATGATTTCTAATGGGAAATAAGATGTCATTTGAATTGCTTTTTCCCTAAGGTAAGAAGTCCTTTCTTTTTCATTCACTGCTTTCAAGATTTTTGTTTTGTCTTAAATTTTTAGACTTTTGTTCTTCTCTTTTAGTTTTCAGTCTTGGTATAGATTTCTTTGATTTTGGGGTTTACTGAGCTTCTTGAATCTATAGATTTATGTCTTCCAAATTTGGGGGGTTTTCAGCAATTTTTTTTTTTTTTTTTTAGTATTTTTTCAATTCTACCCTCTTTCTCCTATCCTTCCAGGACTCTGATGATGGAGCTTTATCTTTTTTTAAGATTTATTTATTTATTTATTTATTTATTTATTTATTTATTTATCTGAGAGAGAGAGAACACTAGCATGGGGGGAGGAACAGAGAGAGAGGGAGAAGCAGACTCCCTGCTGAGCAGGGAGCCCCATGTAGGGCTTGATCCTGGGACCCTGAAATCATGACCTGAGTAGAAGGCAGACGCCCAACTGACTGAGCCACCCAGGTGGCCCTTGGAGCTTTTGTTTAGAGATCCCTGAGGCTTTTTTTTTTTTAAGTAATATTCTCTCTGTTTTTAGATGGATAATTGTTATTTTTCTGTTTTGCCATTCGCTTAGTGTTCACCACAGTTTCTTTTCCTCAGTTCACTCCATCCTACTGTAAAGTCCATCTATTTAGTTTTCTATTTCAGTTGTTGTGTTCATCAGTTCTAAAATTTACATTTGGCTCTACATTATACTCTTTCTTTTTTTTTATTTTTATGTTAATCACCATACATTACATCATTAGTTTTTGATGTAGTGTTCCATGATTCATTGTTTGTGTATAACACCCAGTGCTCCACGCAGTATGTGCCCTCTTTAATACCCATCACCAGGCTAACCCATCCCCCCAACCCCTTCCCCTCTAGAACCCTCAGTTTGTTTTTCAGAGTCCATAGTCTCTCATGGTTCGTCTCCCCCTCCGACTTCCCCCACTTCATTCTTCCCCTCCTGCTATCTTCTTTTTTTTTCTTAAACATATATTGTATTATTTGTTTCAGAGGTACAGATCTGTGATTCAACAGTCTTGCACAATTCACAGCACTCACCATAGCATATACCCTCCCCAGTGTCTATCACGCAGCCACCCCATCCCTCCCACCCCTCACCACTCCAGCAAACCTCACACTATTTCTTTGTGGAGAGTTTCTATCCCTTTGTTGAAGTTCTCCATATTCTATTTGTTTTAAGCTTATTTGTAATTCCTTTTTGAAGCATTTTTATAGTGACTGCTTTAAAATCTTTGTAAAATAATTCTAATATTTCTGTCATCTCAATGTTGGCGTCTGTTGATTGTCTCTCACTCAGTGTGAGACCTTCCTGGATCTTGGTATGACAAGTGAATTTCAGTCAAAATATGGACATTTGGGGTATTAAGTTATGAAATCCTGCATCTTATTTAAACTTTCTGTTTTAGCTGGCTTCTTCTGACACTGCTCTGACTAGGAAAGGTGGGGGGCACCTTGTTATGGCTTAGTGGGCATAGAAATCCAGATTCTTCATTTGGCCTTCATTGACACCTGGGGGTGGGGTTGAGAGGTGGCTCCTTATTATTTCTGGATAGGGATAAAAGTTCTGGCTCTCCACTAGGCCTCTACTAATCCATTCCTGGCTGGGAGGGGTAAGAATGCTTTGGTACTGCTCCCAGCTAGCCTCTACTAACACCATGACATGTGAGTACCCTCCTTACCAATGGGCAGTAGTAAAAGTGCCTACTCTCCTCTGGGTCTCTTCCAACACCACCCTGTGCGGAGGGGAAGAGACACAAGGCACATCATTACTGACTAGTGATGAAAATCTAAACTCCCTACCTACTCTGCCTCTTCTAACACCATCCCTGGCAGGGAGTGTTGGGTGCCTTGTTAAAGTCTGGTGAGGGTAGAAGTCCCTATTTAGCCTTTGCTGATTTAGGGGGCAGAGGGGACACAGTTGTTTTTTTTTTTTTTTTTTTTTTTCTTTTCTGTGCTGTTTGGCTGCAGTAAAGTAATTATTTTCTAAAATTTCCTGTCTAACTAGGCTGTCCCTTTCATGCTCCTTTGGCTAGAGAGAGCCAGCTTTTGTTGGGCCTTTTTTGGTCTGCACCCAATGGTGTTTCCAGGTTACCAGCTTTTCCAGCAAACAGTCTGGGATATGTGAGGCATAAAGAAAACCCCAGGGAATTAACTACATTTAGGACCTGAGGTCCTTAGCTGGTCTTCCTTCTGCCTTTCAGAAGCTACTTGTATTTGTTTTATATATAACATCCAGAGTTATCAGTGGTATTTAGCAGGATAAATTAGGGAATGTGTATCTACTCTCTCTTGCAGGAAGCAGTTTTCTTTCTTTCTTCCTTTCTTTCTTTCTTTCTTTCTTTCATTTTACATTCTGTACAGTATTCCCTGTTGTGAATGTGCCACAGTTCAGCTATTCCCCTACTGGTGAATATTGCCACTAAGAAAATACTGCAATTTTTATATTAGTACCTGTGTCCTAACATATTACTGTATTTATTTCTAAGGTATAGATTCCAAGGAGTGGGGTTGTAGAATGTGTATTTTAAATTATAGTAGCTATTACCACATCACTTTATCAGTTCACCTTTCCACCAGCAATATATTTAAAAACTCTTTCTCCCACATTTTTGTTAACAAGTTATTGTTGACCTTGTTGTATTTTTTCCAGTAATAGAAGCACAAAGTGATATCTTAGTTTATATTATGTTGTCTTTATTCCATATTTTCATATATTTATTGACTATTTATAATCAGTTCTCTGTTATTTGTCCCATCATAGCTATTACCTTTTTTCGCATTGGGTTATTAGTCTTTTTTAACCATCAGTTTGTAAGAACTCTGAAGTTATAGACCCTTTATGTGTCATCTGCCTTATAAATCATTTTTTTCAAATATATAAATTGTCTCTTGACATTGCTTCTGATTTTTTAATATAATCCTTTTAATTTTGCATATGATTTTTTAAAATTTTTATATAGTTAGAAATGTTTACAATTTCTTCTATTAGGCTTATTATTATCATAATCAACAGCTTGATATGTCCACTTTGCAAATGTTTTCTCTGAGTATCTATTCTTTTTTATCCAGTAACTACTTGCTCTGAGTAGGGCCTGGTTTGGTTCAATTAAATCTAAAATCTTCAGTCCATTTGGTTTATTGAAACTAAAATCTTTCACTCTTTCAGGCAAATAAAACCTACAGTAATTAGGATCTTGGGGGAAAATATCTAATTTTATCTTTTTCCCTAATATTTATACTATCTTATTTTTCTGTCTTAATTGCAATTTCTGATAGCAGAAATCCCTGACTCTATCCTGATTTGACTGAAATGGCTTAAATGTGTTTCACTTTTTGAATGAATTTCCTGTTAAGTTTTGATAGTTTTCATCAAATTTTAATGATTTTTATTACCATTATTTTACTTCGAATTTTTATTTAATGGCTGCATAATCTTATTTGATGAAATGACCTTTTCATGTGTATTAAAGTATTTATTTCTTTTTTTTTTTTAGTTCAAATCATTCCTGCATTCCTAGAAGTGATTTCACTGGTCATAATATATTATGATTATTATGTTAATATTATTAACATTCTTTTTGAAATAATTTCCAGCTTACAAGAAATTTGTAAAAATACTCCGGAAAAAAAACCCTGTATGCTCTTTGACTCAATTTACCTATATAACCATTACCCAAACTTAACCAATTTTTAACATTTTATCATTTTTAAGACATTTTGCCCCATTTGCTTTATCATTTACACTCTGGTTAACTCATTTTTTGTTTTTGATAACCTAAGCAAATACATGTATACTTTCTTATTTCTTCTTTTTTTTCCACAAAATTTAGCCTTCTGTTTATTCTTTTTTGCATTTTTCTTCTATCACTTAACAATATATCCTGGGGAATACTCCTTATCAATTAAAGAAGATTCTTTATTTTTTTAAATAGTTGCATTGCACTCCCTAGTATGCATGGACCATGGTTTTACCAACCTGTCTCCTATGTCTGAGCCTTTAGATAGTTTCCAACATTTTGCAAATACAAATAATGCTGAAAAGCATAATCTTACACATTTGTATTTTCATATTGCAAGGATATGTAAAGAATAAATTCTAGAAGTGTGATTGCTTGGCCAAAAAGCTTGTATCTGTTTGCAGTCACACCAGCAATACATCAAAGTACTTGTTTCTCCTAGCCTCACCATTTAATATAATATCAGGCTTTTAATTTTGACAGTTTGGTAGGCTAAAATGGTATCTTAGTATACTTTAAATTTAGATTTCTCTTATTATGAGTGAAGATGAGCATCCTGTCATATGCATGATGGCCATTTTGTGTTTTGTGTGTGAATTGTTGTTCATGTCCTTTGCCCATTTTTCTGTCAATTGTTTATCTTTTTCTACCCTCAAGTTTTGAAAGTTTTATACATATTGGGACTATTAGCCCTTTATACACATTGCCACTATTTTCTCTTGGTTTGTCATTTGTCTTTTATCTTTGCTTCTACAGTTTTACTATACAGAGGTTTGTTTTATTTGTGATATTTTGCTTTCTTTGGGTTGAATTTATCAATCTTTTCTTATATTGCCCCTGGACTTTGAGTCAAAGGTAGGAAGGTCACTTTCCCCACACCTAAGTTATAATGTAATTCACTCATGTTTTCTTCTTGTTCTTATATGCTTTCCTTTGTTTTCTTTTTTTTATTGTAGGGTATTACTATTTTAATATATTGCTGGATATTTGCTAATTTTTTAATTTTAGAATCTTGTACCTATCGTTATTGGGATTAATTCCAATTTTCTATATATTGTGCTATCTTTAATATAAAGTTATCCTGATTATATAAAATAAATTAGGGTTATTTCTAACTTTTTCATGATAAAAAATAATTTAAATACCATTGCAATGATCTTGTTTTATAATTAACCAGAATTTGAGGGATATTCACTCACCTTTCCATTCTGTTTTATAGCAAATGTTCTGTTTAACTTTTGTTAACTGTTTTATAGCAAATGTTCTTGTTTAACTTTTGTTGTGGGTCATTTGACAATTTTCATTTTCTTAATAAATCATTCATTCTTGAACATTTTCAAATTTGTTGTCATAGATTTGTGTGTAGAGAGTTCTGCATGGTCAAAACCAATCAGATGCACCCTCTCTATCTAATCTATTAAGAGAGAATGTTAGAATATTGTTTTTTAATATTAAATATTATGATTCTAATTTGTATTACAGTACTCCAGTATTATTTCTATAAGCTTCCACATAAATGGGTAAAAATGGAGGGAAAATCAAACTGTAGCCTTGTTGGTTTTATTTTACACAGGGTCATATAGTTTGTTTTGCTTAATAAACTAGTGGTTTTTGTTTCATGTAGGAACATTCTTAGTGTAATGTTTGCCTGTGGATTTTATGATATATTAGAAATTCTAATTATAGTAAATAAAATTATTAATTGAACATAGTGTACCAGAGCAATTGTAGGAAATCAAGAAAATAATCTCAAAAAACAAGATCTGTAATGTGCCTTTCTCTATTTCCTTCTTAGAGATCCAAATGTATCACTGATAGCCTCAGAAAAATAATTAGTTTCATTGATCATCATTATCACTTAGATTCAAAGAATACTAATGGTGGAAAACAGATTAGAGATAATTAGTCCAACCCTTTTACCCTATGAGGGAGGAAATGGAAACCCCGACTGGATGCTCAGACTTAACCATCATCATGAGTGATTCGTGGTAGGCCAAGAAGCCAGTTTGCCTGCCTCCTTCAGTGCTCTTGCTTAATTTCCCCTTTATGCTTAACGGGGAAGTACTTGAATGTTGGGTTTAGTGCAGATTTTTCCAGACTTCTACTTTCAGTCAGCATTCCCAAAGGGAACGATCCTTTAGGAAAATGAGTGTGTGCTTAGAAATTCAGAATGAAGCCTTGTGATGAAGTTATTTCTTCAGGATCCATTGGTAAGGCTCACTTGCCCATTGGAAGCCCAGCAGAAGAAACATATCTGTTAGTCCTTGGCCTTCATCATTATCCTCATTGTTACCCTCTCCCATTGGAGATTTTTTCCAAAGATCTTCAGAGTCCTCAGATGACCTCCAGTGAGTCTCTGTACTTACAAAACAGCATGAAAGTTATTATCATTTTGTGGCAAAATTTTGCTGAGAATCAAATGTTGGATGTATGCCTCTGTTCTTCTAATGAAGCCTGAAGATTCTGAAGTGAAGCTGACCATACAGGTGGCGTCTTCAGGCATACAGGGCCCATGGAATGACCTCAACCATTTGCCATTTGCTCTGTAAGTCACCTACAACAATGCAAAATGCAAAATTGAACCGAGGAGTTTCAAAGCATCAATAATGCTCGTTTAAAAAATAAACTGAGTAAAGAATAAAGAGAATTATCAAAATGATGATTCTTCATCAGACACTCATACAGTACTTCTTTATTTTTAAAAAATATCCTTTCCAAAGAAATCTATTTCTTTCTATGCCTGCTAAAGCCAAGAACTCTGTTAGCTTGTTTCTGATTGGGAGACTCTTCCCACCTTCGCTGTGCTTTTGCAAAACATCAACCTAGACGTTGCTGAAGTGCACAGTGGAGCAACCTGCCAGGATGCCCAGGCCTTAGAAGGATCAAACAGAAGTCAACAGCAGAAATACATTTGAGGACGGTGGGTGTCTCTGGAGAGTCTCTGACAACAGCTGAAATCCCAGTTAAAAGCATAGAATCTCAAGTGATCAGTCCACTTCTGGCAAATAAGAAAGGAAAGGGGGAGAAGTATAACAAAGGGGGTAGAAACAGTCTTTGCTTGGTTACAATCTGTCATATTTATGCCTTTTATTCTGGAGAATGGCTCCTATTTCCACTGACAGGAACTAGCTCTGTTAGGGAATTTTCTAAAGGTAATTAAAAAGCTGTGGTTGTTAATTAACATATGTTATTTCTAATAAATGCTAATGTTATACCAATGATATAATAAATCTTGCATCTTGCTTTGTTCCAATATTCAGAAGAATTCATATATTTCAAGTCAGAGATATTACCATGAAATAGATGGAGCCAAAGATATTGTAGAGGTAGGACTAGCAAATTAAAGAGCGTCTCTTTTTAAAAACTTTGTTAAACACTAAACACATTTGAGACAATTTTGATACTCAGAGCAGCTGGATTGGGGGAGGCATGGTTAGGAAGAAATGTCAAATTTCTAGAAGTTGTGAAGAAAATGAACCACATTCTTCCTCAAGCTGGTGACACAATGTCCTGCTGATGTTTTGGGTTGGGGTTGGAAGTTATCACCTCCTGCACTGTCCCATATTGAGCATAGACTATGGAGGCTCTCTGCCAGAGGACTGAAGCGCTTTGTGTGGATCTAGAAAAGGATGAGCGCGCAGGGCAGTTCGTGACTCCATTTTACCACACTGTGAGGATAGTTGAAAAAACAAAGTTGAAATTATTTTGTTGAAAGAGTCTAGTTCTCTTTTAATGTAGGCAGTTGGTTTTAACCAACTCTCACAAAGGGTGCTCTTTTGTAAGGTAAGGCTCTTCTCCAACACAGAGAAGGTAGGAAGCCAAGCATTCTGGGTGGGTGCTGCAGGTGACAAGTCCTTCTTTATTAACAGAAATAAGTGAGTTTGGGAGTAGGAGATAAAGCCTGATGGCTGCAAAATTTGTAACCTTGGCCTTTTGGTTGGAAATGCATTTAGCATCCTAATTCTAATTCTCTTGAGATGTTATTCAGATCAGGCAAGATGTCCCCATTCTACATATTAGCCTCTTTGCTCTCAACACACTTTTTGAAGAAGAGGGTGTATAGCACCTGCTCTTCTCCGTCTGCTCCCTGCTCTTCTCCATCTGCTCCCTGCTCTACTTCCATTTATTTGACCATTAACATCTTCCATTACACCAATAAAATGGAGGTGATAGATTATCTTAGGAGATTTCCAATAAATCACCCAACAACTGCCTCACCTAGTCATACACCACAAGCATATTCCTACAATGGAGAGGCATACATAGCTATTGATTTTTATTAAGCTTGCATTAAGCACTTAGGAGAAGACAACAATAAATTAGTAATCACCTCAGTGTTTTTCAAGTTCAACTGAAGTGGCATTAGAGGAATTTTGAGATGCTGTATCAAATATACACTACATGGTAAAGGACACAGAGCAGGCAAGACAGAAAAAAGAAGACACTAAATGAGAAAAATGGGAAAAATTAAACTGTAAGGAGGATGTGCTGGGGAAAACTGTGGCTCAGGCTTGACATTTGTGTATAACATAAAGGGAAGCTGAAAGTATGGAGTGTCTCCCTTTCTTTGTAAGGTATTTGCACTTCCAGTTAAGACTGGTAAATAGAAATGACTAAATCTTTTTTTTAATACTTTAAATTTTTTATTGTTACGTTAATCACCATACATTACATCATTAGTGTGTGATGTAGTGTTCCATGATTCATTGTCTGTGCATAACACCCAGCGCTCCGTGCAATACATGCCATCCTTAATACCCATCCCCAGGCTAACCCATCCCCCACCCCCTCCCCTCTAGAACCCTCAGTTTGTTTCTCAGAGTCCATCATCTCTCATGGTTCGAGAAATGACTAAATCTTATTCCCAGAAGGATGTTAGTGTGACCCGCCATGTTCTCAAACAAATTTGACAGTATTTAGTTAGGCAGGTACTCTGCTTACTTCCACTGCCCAAGCTCTGATACTCAGAGTGGAGAAAAACATAACTTCATGTGCCAGGGCTTTTGTCCACCAACAGAGAAGAAAAGGCAATAGAAAACTTTGCCTATTCCATTCTCTGCCTCATAGAATCTATAATTCACCAAACAAGACCATTGTGATGCAGAAGGGGAAGGAGAAAACTTGCAACTTCTTTGCTCTCATTTTGTAATTCAAGAGTCATCCTCTTTATTCTTTCATTCATGGTGTAATGGTTAAGATTCTGGCACCACACTGTTTGAGTTTGCACCGTGGTTCCATGCCATACTCGCTGGGTGACCTTGAGTAAGTTACTTGACATCTCTGTGCCCTCATATTATTGCGTGACCAATCCCTAGAAATATTTCAACTTGGAAAACTCTGTACCCATTAAGCAACAGCTCTCCCTTTTCGTTCCTTCCCAGCCCCTGGCAACCACCATTCTACTTTTTGTTGCTATGAATTTGACTACTCTTGGTATCTCATATGAGTGGAATCATACAGTGTTTGTCTTTTTGTTTCTGGCTTATTTCACTTGACATAACGTCCCCAAGTTTCATCCATATTCTAGCACATGTCTTGCAATTTCCTTCATTTTTAAAGCTGAGTGTATACACCACATTGTGATTATCCATTTGCCTGCCAATGGATACTTGGGCTACTTCTACCTATTTCTTTAAAGTAGTTAAAATCTTAGACAAAGATAGGACCACACATGCCCTTGGAATGAAGTTGATTTTGTGCTCTTTTTAAACTTAAAAATTCAGCCTATTTCCTGGAGATAAATGATCTGCTCATGGCTATGTGATCCCCGCCCATTTTGTGTTTCTCCTCATCATATTGGTTGCACAACAATATGAATATACTTAACAGTACTGAACTTACACTTAGAAATAGTTAAGATGGTAAATTTTGTGTTATATATAATTTACCACAATTAAAATTTTTAAATAAAATATAATAATGCAAATTCTGTGAGAAAAGAGTAAGATTAAGGGGTATTTACTTTATTGTAGATTTGATGACTTTCTCCCATGACTTTGCAAGAAGAACTGCCACCTGCCATCTAGGCAGTTGATGCAATGTTCCAGCAACCTCCAGATGCAAGCAGTCCCAAGAAGCTCCTGGCTGCACCTTGGGCCCTAGTGGAGAAATAACAAGGCTCACTTAAGCTCAGAGATAAAGATGCTAAAGACCCTCCGGGGAATATATGTAGTTTGTATGCTTTTTAAAATACCTGCCACTACAAAGATCGTAATTTCCACCTGAAATGACACATTTAAATAGTATTTTTCCATAATTATGATTAAACTGTTTCTACCCACTATTGCTTAGAAAAATGCTCTCACAATAGGGAGAGATGACAAAATAAAATCAAAAGCGAAAGTGCAAAAAGCCCAGGCAGTACTGGGCATGTGTTCCATTTCTGTTGGCGTCCTATCCTCGTGGTGCTTGAAGCCTTTTTTACCCCTGACAGTTAGCCACCAACTGCATCACAGAACTCTCAGGCTTCTCCGTGATGGGTAGAGAGTGACCATGAACATAGCCTCAATAGGAAGGGAGCATGGTAACAGGACTTGCCAGCAAACTGGAAGGAGGCCTGGGTGATGGAGAACATCCCACTGCTCATCTGAGCTAGAATAAGCAGATTCAAAGACCATGCATCTTTGGCCTTTGTAGCCAGAATGTAAGAAGTTATTCCGTATGTGTTGTGGAGAATGGTTGTAATTGGCTCAAATTACATGGGAACCCATATTCTGAGCTGTGGTCTCAAAGAATAAGCTAGTACAACATTGCCTTCGTTCAGCTTGATTGCCATGATTTCCTTCAAGTGATTCATATGTATAGTTGATGTTCATTATTCATGGATTCAATATTTGTGATTTCCCCTACTTGCTGCCCACAAAAGTTAATACTTGAGATGCTTTTGTGGTCACTTGTGGACATGCACAGAGCAAGGATACATATCCCCAAATGAGGTTGAACAAGAGGTTCTACTCTCTTGTTTCAGCTCTTATTCTGTAAACGAGTGTCCTTCCTTTTCGTGGTCTATTTAGTACCATGTTTTCACATATTTGTGTTTTAATTGCTGATTTTACTGTTTAAAATGGCTATTATGTGTAGTGCCAAAGTGCTGTCTAGTGTTCCTAAGTGCAAGAAAGCTGTGATGTGTCTTTCAGAGAAAATATGTGTGTTAGATAAGCTCACTCATTCAGGAGGGTTAGTGCTGTTAGCTCTGAGTTCAAGTTAATGAATCAACAATATAGATTAAATAAGATGTCTTTAAATAGAAAACACATGCAAAAAAGATTACGTATTGATTGGTTGGTGAAAATGTTCTGACTAGAGGCTGACAAGAACCTAACCTCATATTTTGTCTAGAAGCAAGGGCTCAGTATTCACTCAGTGTTACTTTATGGGACATAAAGTAATATGTCCCATAAAGTATGAGAACTTTTGTTTCATACAATAATGAGAACTATTGTTTATCAACCTAGTTGAAAGCATAGCCCACATCTTTGTATTTATCATTCATTCAAAATATTTGTTATGCACACAAAACTATGGGACTGGAAGGCTGTCAAATTACTTAACAACACTTATATTAAATTTCTAAATCCATTGAGTTAGACTCAGGTCAGTCTGCCAGCAAATGCCTTACAAGGAAGACCATATGTAGATAAGTACCAGAATGTGGAAATTACAGAGCTTTCAACAGTTCTCAGAGCAGAGATTGTGTCTTCTCTGGCCTCTGTGGTAGTATTCTGAGCAGTGTGAACACAATGAGTATTTCCTGCATGAGCACCCTTGCATGTGGACAAGGGGGAGCTTTGATGAAGAGGTGGGGCTGTCCTGCATATTCACAGTCTACTCTCTTCGGGGCAGAGCTGGGAGCCCTCCCCACAACATGGATGGTCACACAAAGCATGACCAGAAGTAAACTCACTGAGATGGTGGTTCTCAGCTTACTTTCTGCCCTATCCCACCCAAGTGATATGATAACCCACTTGTCAGTAACTGTGGCTCATATGGGCACTAATGCTTAAGGAGGAGGTAGGATTGTATGCAGTGGTCGTGGGGTCGGGAGGAGTTGTCAGAATTTCTTTGAGGCAAATGTAACTTGAAAAAGTCCCAGAGATGATTTTGACATATTCCCTCCCTTCAGCAGGGTGTGACATTTCCTTCTCACATTTCTGTCTGGTGAGAGAACGTGCTTTGTTATTTCACAAAATGTCCAGTTCTAATTCGGTGCCCATGTTTGGTGTTTTCCTAGCTCTAGATCTTACTTTATTGTTTAGAGTGACTTGTTCTTAGTCATGCCTTTAGGTAGCTTAAGGGACATATCTTAGATTCTCTCTCCAGATCACTACCTAGTCCCAAGTCACTACTCATGCATTGTAAACATCAGAAATACTCATTCCTATATAAGATCATTGTACCATTTCTACTTATGGTCCATGATTTCTTCTGTTAATATCTCGCTCTCTTTTTAAGTTGAATAACAGAACAGTATGTTACTTTGATCTTCCTTGTTTGTGGCAAAACACATCCTTTTTGGACTCTTGCCTTAAAAAAAGAAAAAAGACTTCAGTAGGATATAATATAGTTAAGAAAAGATTTATGTCAGCAAATAATCCAGTTCCTTCTTTGTTCTCTTTGAATCTGCTTCTTATCAAGATGTCCTTTGTAGTACCATAGCTCCTTTATCTGTATTCCGTGGCCATTGAGACATTTTTCCCACTATCTATGAAAAACATATCTCATTATTATTTATATCAGTTACAAAAAAACCAATGATCATCAGCCTCTTTGCATATTACTGATCATCAATAACACTAGCTGTCAAACTCATTAAAGATGAAAGTTTGCTTATGATTCAAGAGGTCTAAAGAGAAACGTGTAATAGAATGTTCCTATTAATAGCACTTAGAGTAATAGAAGAACCCAAGGGGAAAAAAAGATAAAAGTTTTAACCAAGATTTATGGGGAAAATTGAACCAGTGAGCTGGTATGATTTCCTTATCCATATAGTAAATGAAGGTTAATGGTGTTTTGGTTCCCTTTATGAAATATTGTCTACGTTCATGAGTTCTAAAAGTATAGAGTAGAAAATAATAGTCTTTATCCTGTAGTGTGGTACCCAATTGGACCAAAGATTTATTAAGAGATAACAACCTTAGGCAAGATGACTATTCATACAGTGATAGTGCTCTCTAATGGTGTCATGTTGGGGCACATATTTGAAGTCATGTCTAGGTTTATCCTCTTATTAATCACAATATTTATCATGAAATATTTATTTCTGGCCTATTTCATTTCTTATCAAAACCCCCCTGAATTCTATGAGCTAATGCAAGAAGTATGTACTACCTCTTAAGTCTCCCTTAAGTATGTAGTGCCAAAATTATTTTTAATATTAGCATGGATATCCATGATGAAAAAGAATTTTTAGAGTAATTTATTCTCTTGCTTACTTACCAGGCATTCCATCGGCCTCCACCCAAAATATTTTTGAAACAATTAGTTTGGAAAATCCATAACTCTCACATAATCATTCATAAGTCTATACACAAATGAAATTTGCCATTATTATAACCAAGTATCTTTTTTTTCTTGAACTATCACAATACATAATGAGGCAAACCAACAAATCCCTATTTAATCCAATTACATTGCTTTTATAAGTTATCTCATTTAGAAGATAGGTCTTGCTGTTTTGAGAGCTGAAATTTTTGTGCTGTGGTTCCCACTCTAATATCAGAGCAAAAGAACTATACAGCTTGTTTCTAAAGCAAACTATGATTATAAACACATGTGTGCAAAATATTGTAGGAGGAGATGTACAACTTGATTATAAGGGTGCTATCCACCCTCTAGCTACATATAATTTACAATTCCTATAATTCTCTAATATTTATTCAATTTATGAGAACATGGACTTCTCTATACTATCAAGCCTATTATAGATTTTGATCACATGATCAAAAAGATCTGTCATTTGGCTATTCCAGTTTAATACTTTTAATCACAGCTTGAAAAAGACATATAACTACTCACCAATCTTTGATGTTACAAAGCTGGGAAATAATATAGTAAAAGATTATAGAATCATGATTCACAAGTATCTTAATGTGTTGGAATAATGGACCTTAAACCAACAAAACAGAATTTAATAGGTATAAATATAAAAGCATAAAAGCCATCAGTGGACCTCTATTGCTATAAAAGATAATCAAATATTAGACTATGTAGTTGTTCAAGTTCTCCAAGAAATCAACATCAAAATGATATGAAATTTGCAAGGATTGTATTGAGAAGGCCTATGAAGAAAAATGGGGAGGGAGCTGGGAAAGGATCAGAGATTCATTCAACTATGATGGAAATCTGACTCTTAGTAAAGGAGAGAAAGGAAGGCAAGTTAGGTGACAGTGTTTTTAACCTCCATGAAGTCTAACGAAAGTTCATCAAGGCCACTGGGGTGTTCTTGAGCCAAAATTGGCCTTCTGGAAAAAGACCTATGGCTCTCAGGAGCAAGCTGCCTTAGTAGGTTTGCTGCAATCAGTCATTAACTAGGAGCAGCCTATGAGAAGCTTGGCCTCAGTGCAAATGAAGCAGTGCATTTCAGAGTGTGACAGCTGGGGCATATGGTCAGTCAATGTCCCCGTAGTTGGAAATCTACAAAGTACATTCTCAAGGCATTCTCAAGACAAGTGCCTACATAATTTGGGTTTTCAAAATTCCATCCAAGTTTTTCTTAGAAAATATTACAAAAATATTTCTTAAATTAGTAATTCAAAACCAAGCAAGTCTGAGATCCTAAAAGTGCAATCCTGTCTTAGGATTTCTAGTTTCAGATCAGTTACTACTCACAGAAAAGATGCTTTAGAAAATAGAATTAGGGGCGCCTGGGTAGCTCAGTCGGTTAAGTGTCCAACTCTTGATTTTGGCTCAGGTCATGATCTCAGGGTTGTGGGATTGAGCCCAGTGTTGGGCTCCTTGCTCAGCGGGGAGTCTGCTTGGGATTCTCTCTCTCTCTGTCAGCCCCTCTGCCCACCCCCTGCTCGTGCTCACTCTCTCTCTCTCAAATAAATTAAATCTTTCAAAAAAAAAGAGAAAAAATAGAATTAAATTCTGGTCTTTGATGTGTGCGTGTGTTTGTGTGTGTGTGTGTGTGCACATGCATATAATTATGGAATGATGCCTTTTTACACATTTGTTGTATTTTAAGCATCCACAGCCATCATTGTCCTTTTGATGCTTACACTGTCAACTTTTGCCAGTGGGAACTCTTTTAAGGTTGCCTCTGGGTCATTTTGATCTTTTCTTTTTAAATCAACTTTATTAAAGTATTATTTATATATACTGAAATGCACCCACTTTAAGTTTACAGCTTGATGAGCTTTGACAAATATATCTCCCATATAATCACCATCACAATCAAGAATAACCATCCTAAAATTTGCTTTGTGCCACTTTGCAGTTATTGCCCCCCAGTTGCAGCCCCAGACAATCAATGATCTGCTTTCTTCCACTGTAATTCATTATACTTATTCAAGAATTTTATACAAGTAAAACTATACAGAATGTGCCCTTCTCTTAGTTCTCGCTTTTTTACACTCAAATAACATTCTGGAGACTCCACTGTGATTTCCATCTATCGGAAGTCCATTCCTTTTTATTTTTTGACAAATATTTCTTTCTGTGGATAATTGCAACTTGTTTATCCATTCACCCCTCAATGGACTTCTGAGTTTCTAATTTGGGACTATTATGAATAAATCTGCTATGAACATTCGCATAAAAGTCTTTGCAAAGACATATGTTTGCATCTCTCCTGGGTAAATACCAAGGAGTGGAACTTCTGAGTTAAATGGTTAAGCGTCTAAGAAAACTACCAGAGTACTTTCTAGAGTGCTTGTGCTATTTTACATCCTATCCAGCAGTGTGTAAGAGTTTTAATTGCTGCACATCATAACTAATACTTGTGCACAGTAGTATTTCATTATGATTTTAATTTGCGTTTTCCTGGTAGTAATGATACTGAGCATCTTTTAATGTGCTTAGTGACGGTTTGCATACCTTCTTTTGTGAAGTGCTTATTCAAATCATTTGTCCATTTTAAATTGGATTCTTGTCTTTTTAACTAATAAGATGAGTAGTTCTTTATATATTCTGGATATGAATCTTTGGATATATATATCATAAATATTTTTCCACTTGAGGGATTGGTTTTCATTTTCTTAACAATGTGTTTCATTTAATGATGAAATTCAACTAAATTTCATACAGTCTATGTTTCTGTATCCTAAGGATCATTTTCCTACCATCAAAATCCTGATGATTTTATTTTATCTTGCCTTCTAAAAGTTTTATAGCTTTAGCTGTTTTTAAAATCAATTTTGTGAATGTTGTAAAGTAATTTCAAGGTTAATTTTTTTCCATATGGATATCAAATTGTACCAGGATGAATATGATTACTAATTGTTACAATAGGACAGACCTGAAGCTGACTGCAAAACTGGTGAGGAACATCCCCCCTCCTCCTCAAAGGAGAGTCAGCAACAATCAGAGGAGTTATTGTGAGTCTACTTTCTAGTACTCAGCCTGTAACCAGCTCCTAAATCCTTCTCAATATCAGGGGAGAACCATTTTTTTGCCCAGTTGACCATATAATTTGGTCAACAATTTGCTATGTTTATCACTAAAATGGTCCCAAACTATGAAAGGTCTGAGCTTTTACCCTTCTTGCAAGATAATAACTTAGTCTGCCATAGTTTCAAGGATGTCAACAGAAGACGTGATTCCTGGGTCAGAGACAAAGAACTTTCTTACTCATGGGAGGAGCTGATGCGAGAGTGTCAGTATTTGCACTAGCTTCCTGAGCCCCAGTTTCGACAGGGCAGTATCTGCACATGCAGTGCAGTGTGGTAAAGGAGGGGAACCCTGAGTTTGGGGAACTGGAATCTTTTATAACGTGAAATAAAGTGTGTCTGCCCTTTGTTCCTGAGAGAGACAGTATCTCTATCTTCCAAGGCTGTTTGCTATATAATCTGTGGGGGAAAAAAAGTCCAGAATAAATGCAGGCAGTACCTATGGTTGCAAGGTATCTGGAAATGTGAGCAACCAATGGAGAATTGTCACTCATACTTACAGCTCCTGGTTGTTCTTTTATGGCTTCATGGAGTTTCTTCCTATGCATCTCAGTTTAGTATTTTGCAACAGACTCAAGGACCCCTATGCAGATTCCTATAGCTTTTTGTCTGCATAACTCCCTTCTCTCTGATTCTCTGTTCTGTAAAGTCCAGTCATTTCAGCTTCCCTGAAATCTTACCTTCGTCTTCTCGATTTAATACGACTGTTGTGTTTTGCTGGTGTTCTGCCTCTTTGTGCCTCAATTCGGAAAGTGCTTCCAGACAGAAAGCCGAGGAAATTTTAGGGCTCACCTTATCTATTTAACTTCTCTTGGGGATCACAGTCCTATGCCATCTCCCTTATAATGTCTGAAACAATTATTTTGTACATTTTACCCAATTTTGTATCCCTTACAATGGGATTACAAATCCAGTACCAGTACCAGAAAATCTTTAAAATTTTCAACAGTTTTTGAGATAGTCATTAAAAATAATTAGGCTTTAAGTTGCATATACGTAAAACTAAAATTAATCACAGACCTAAAATGGAACAGAATAAAGGAACACTTATACTGATGCATGAAACACTTGTGAGGCAGAGATACAGTCTGAGACTGCCTTTCAGGGAGGTTAACAGGGTCAGTCTGTCCACACTGAGGCCAGACAGGTGAATGAAGAGACAGGAGGGGAAACATTAGAGATGCCTCTGGAGGCTGCTCCCTCCCCCTTCTTTGAGAAGGCAATTCATCCAAACCTTTGGGAAAATGTCAGATTGATTTTTTTTGATGTTGTTATGTACTTCATAGTAAATGTTTTAGTCTTGACCAGAAGTATCTCTTTCTCCATTATTAAGTCAGGGCCTGCGGTCTCATATTGGTTATGAAGAGTGGTAGCTTACTGCTAGTTATGAGCCTGGAGCCATCTCCTGGTCTAGACATATTGGTTCACTAACCATACGGCACAGGTTCAGGCTTAATCTGGGGAAAAGTGGTTTCCGGCATACCCTCACTTATTTACCTCAGGACTGAATTCGTAGAATGGGAAAAAATGAGGGAAGAATCTGTCACTCGTTTTACCAAATCTTTTTTCAAAATGAACAAAACACTGTCAGCACAGTGAGCGTGCCCTGACTCATGTCTCATCTTTCATATTTCATCCATCTTCCCATTTTATTTCCAGTCTGATAATTGTCCATCATTTCAACTCTTTCATTTCATAATCTTATAAAACCAGTTAGTAGCCTTATAAAAATATTAACCAAGAGTGGACCTAAGCTGCTTTCTAAATGTTGTCTTTATTCAGTAGATGACTGAATTCTTCAGGCCATGCTAATAATCTATTTTACCAGCACATACATACAAAGCACTTAATGTGTCCTTTTAGTGTCATTATTGTTTAATGTAAAAGAAAAAAACAGTAGATATTTTTAAAGTCCTCTCATTTGGAACTATGATGTATTATGATTGGTGATTGGGACTCAATAATATGACCAAGAGAAAATCCAGAAGTTGCTTCTTAACCTCTGACCTAAGACACCCTCTTTGCCTCTTCCATAATCACTTTCCTAAAAAACAAAGCTATGCCAATCATATCATCCACAGCTTGAAGACTCGTGGTGGCTCCCTGTGGCCTAACATAATATTGAAACATTTTAGCGTACACAAGACCCATTATAATTTGAGCCTTGTTTTAACCTTCAACAACTTTTTCTGCTATTGTCTCACCTTGGGATTCTACCACTCTGAAATCACCTTACACCATAACCAGGTCACAAGGCCTTTTCAAGATTTCGTGCCTTTGTTTGGGCCATTTCGTCTGCCTAAAAAGCTCTGTCTGAAAACTCTCACTGCTCTGGCCAGAGCTATTTTCTCACTCTTCCTCACCTGTTTCTCACCTTTGTGCAGCTAAATTGCGCCAGTAAACATATCACCAGCAAATCCCATGCTTTACCCACCAGAGAGAATGAAAGAATCGGGTTAAGATAGTTCTCCAACCTGGATGCTTTAATCTTCTCTTCTGTTGATTCCCAATAGGCCCCACCTCTTTCCAAAAGTTGCCACCCTAAACATCCCTGCAAATCCCCTGTTATGCTTACATATGTAACTCAGAATTCCCTTTGGCCCCACCAGACCAAGGCAGGGAGAGAAGATACTTACTGATTGTATGTTCTTGAGCACAGCTGCCCAGCAGAGCTCTCTCCGATGACAGAAATGTATCTCTACTGTCCAATATGATGGCCGCTAACAACACATGGCTATTGAGTATTTGACATGTGACAGAGGAACTGAATTTTTTAAATTGCATTTTAATTAATTTAAATATAATTTTAAAGAGTCGTATGTAGCTAGTGGCTACCGTATTGAACAATGCAATTCTATAATCTTCATAGGCCTGGAGACCAACTCATAGGACTATTATTGTAGGGATTAGGCCTTTAATAGTAAAAGAAAAGAATTTCAAAAAGTGGATAACTGGTCATAAAAATTAAGGTGCTACTAGGGTCGTATGATTGCAAGAATTTTTTTCTTTTTCCATTCTTCAGGACTTAATTATCTACAATTCAGCCTACATTATTTTGTATTTTCATACTGCTTTTTAAATGTTCTACAGCCTTACCTTTGTATGTAAGTTTTGCCACTCTGGAATAATAATGTTGATTTTCTGTTTTGTTCATTATTTCTTTATACCTTTATGAATGTGCTACATATAGACAACATGTATTAGATGCTGTTGAGCTAGTGATTGGACTAGTCAACGAAGTACTAGACAAGAAAGATTGCTTTATGGAATACATGAAAACATAAAATCATCCCTAAATGAATTCAGTTAGCATTCATGATGGTTATAAATACAAAGCACAAATGGGGTGCCAGATAGACCTTGGCCAAATGCTTCAACCTGTCTAACCTTCAGTTTCCTATACTGTAAAATGATGTGGATAATAATAATATGCAACCCAATGACATAATGCACGTAAAAACCTTAGGTTAGTGTCTGGCACAGGGCAAGTGTTTAAATGTTAGTTGATATTGTTACTGCAATAATGATTATTCTATTATTATTTTATTAGTGTTCTCATAGTGTAGAATTTTACAGTTGACAAAGCACTTTCGGAATGTAATCTCATCTGACCCTCTAAACAGCCTTCAAGGCGGGTAGATAGTCCCACTTCATAAAAGAAAAATGATGTTTAGAGACTAATTTAAGCAACTTGCCCAAGCAACAAAAGTCAGAGCTGTCTACAGACTCCAAAGCCCATGCACAGGCCATTATGCTGTGTTGCCTTTGTTACTGGTAATCATCTTGCTGCCTTTTTAGAGATGCTTATTCATTTCTTCATCTCCAAGTGCTTAATCTTCATCTGGGTTTTAGCAAATATTCCCTGCTTCCCAACCCTATGGAGAGGGTTGCCTCTCTTTCCAGCCATATGCTGCTATTGTGTTTTAAAGTTGTTTCTTATGTGTTAGGCAAGCAAATGTTTCATAATATGTGGTAGTGCCTTGTGTAAGCATTGGCAAGTCAATTTTTTGAAAAACTCTTATCCATATCCAAGAGCAAACACTTATGGTTTACTTCTGAAAAGCCAGGCCAGCATCTGAAGCTGGGGTTTAACAAATGTGTCTTTGTTTCAGCTGATCTCAACATCAGTTATAAAAGCTCTTAGGCATCTGCCAAGAGTCTTTGCCATATTGTACCTTACAAGTAAGAGACAAAGGGCTTTGGAATAATTAAACAAAGCACAATTTCTAAATTTTATTTACTCAGGACCCTATCCTGTATTTTTTATGCCAGCAAAATTTGAATGGAAGTTAGCTGAAAGGTGGCTCACGTGAGATTTAGAGGATTAGACTCATAATCCATACTCAAAAAAGTGTTCCTACCAGTGCATATTTGCAGTATTAAGACATGATATCTCTTCTTAATTAGACAGAATACAATGTGGCTAAATAAATGCAAAGCTCGATGACTGCATTCATTCCACCACATCAGACCAAACATGATGATATGGCCAAATGAGCACGGCATCCTTCATATCCAAAGGCAATATGAGTCTCTTCACTCTGTGTAATATTTCCCATCCACACCTCCAGCCTGCTTGACTGGGGTCACCGGGCATGAACACTGAGCAAAGAATGCACAGTCAAATACAACTGGGGTTTCAGGAAAAACAGCAAGGTGAAGAAGTACAGTATATCATAGGATGCTTGGGGCCCTCTATGCATTTTAATTTTCTGCTTAATGAAATGGGAATTAGACTATTGCTTTATAGGGATGTCTATATAATCATGAGCAACTCAATTTCTGTGTCTTTTTTTCTACATGTAAAACAAAATAGTTGAGGAAAGAATTCCCACAACAGAATCAAGTTCATACGGGCTCTTCGACATTACACCAGAAGGGGCCTATCCTGAGAAACTGCCTAATGGAGTGGTACAGCTAAGGCCTCTTACAACAGCAATATTCTAGGATATTATACAATAGAGATTTTTTCAGAAGACAGTTGCTTTACAGTTGGCTGGGTTCTTTCCAGAATATCATACAAGTATTAAGGATTTTTCTTTAGGATCCTGACAAAAAGTCCCCCACACATAGTGGGTAAATGCTGCTCTGTAGTTCCACTGAGGGGTACCTACAGCTTATGACTCAATTCAGGATAGACACATGAGTGATGTGATAAAGTGATAAAGGAACATTGACCCCAAACTGACAACACATGGTCTCTCCTCCCAGCCGATTTCCTGAGCTGCCCTGAGCATTTTTACCAACACACTTCCTGTTCCATCATTTGGGAAGTCCAGCTAAGAGTCATTTACACTAAGTCTTGTCCCATCCATAATAAGCTTCCTATATGTATTAAGATTTTTAAGAAATGTTTCCGAATTATGTGTTAAAGTAATATGGAGTGTACTTGGCCTATAAATCAATCCTGTGTGTACTCTGCTCACTTACCTTGCTAAAACCACGCTGCTCTTGCAACATTGATTTACAGTGTTGTTCTGGCTTGCAAAATAAAACAAAACTTTGAATCTGCTTTAAAAATAAATTGCACGCATTTCAATCAGTGAAGACTTTGGTAAATGCAGTGAATGTTGAAAGGCAAAACTGATGACCTCTGACCTGCTTATTCTGAAGACTTTATAGTTGTGGTTTTTATTTTGCCCATTGTTAAAATTGTTTGGCGTTCCTTACCTGGAGCAGGTAATAACAATGTTAAAATATATCTAACCGTTTTCCATTTCTTAAGATATAGCCATTTGTTTTAAAATAAAATGAGGTACTACATTCTTTGTGAATCAAGGACGTTTTCTTCTTATATTTTCACTATAACCCAGACTGTGGTGTTTTCTAGTCATTGAGAGGAGTAAAAAATCTATGTTTTTCTGTACCATACACAAGCTTAGAAAGTAACCTGCTGAGTGATTAGGAGAATTCAAGTGCTGCCTGACAAAACTAATATGTCATGGAAAAGAAATACAGAAGTAGTGACTAATCTGTGAAACTGCACCCGAAAATACTGTATATACTCATTTAGAGGTGGAAAGGGACACAGCTTTTCAGTGATACCTTTATTGTTGTTTTCTTCCTGGAGCAGTATACAAAATGAAAAGGACTCTTGCATTTTGGTGATGGATGGGATTTCCTAGACCCCAGCATGATGTTCACCAGAGCTAAAGCTGTCTGCTTTAGCTGGATTATTCTCTAAAGGGGCAAGACCAGAAACTCACTCTCTCCTTGGGCCAGGAATAACAACACCCTCCTCATACTTGAGTGTAGCGTTCTTGACATGAGCGAAGTGTGCACCTTGAGTTATATTTCCAAGAATGCTGATTTGCCTTGATCCATCTTTATGCTCTTGTTTCTGCTTTGGGACAAACGATGTATATTTATGAAGTGGTTGGACACACAAGCGCCATCTGTCATTGTAAAGTAGAACAAGGCTCAAGCTGCAAAAATGGTTAGGACTGGTGCCCTTGGAATCCTCGACTCGTTCTAACAAGTGAAGTCAAGAGGACGAGGGCACAGGATAGCAAAACTCAAGCTCACTGTCAAAACGCAGTGCGGATGATGGAGCGAGTCCTGTCACAGTCATCCGGTCGGTCATTCTGGTGGTGATGCTGGGCAGAGCAACCTCAGAACCAAAGCCGGGGGGCTTTTTAAAGGTTCTGATTTTGAAGGTGAACTTAAGCTCAGCAATTCTTCTAGCTTCTATAAAATTATCAAACATGGGAATTAAGTCTTCCTTTTCTTTTGTATTTGTTAACAATAGTTTGTAAAGTGTAGTTTGTAGAGGAAGCACTTAAGACATGCTTTCTATTGATTTTTCTGAGTGTTTTACCTTTTCCAGCCTGTAATATTGTTCCTTCTATTCTAGATTTCATAGGCTCCATTCAGGGCATGAAATGTCTGCTGCTTGAATGTGACCTCCATGCCTTCATTTTATCCTTGTACAAAAGTGATCACTGTATCCTTGTACAAAAGAGTGGATCACTCTTGTTTTTGCTTAATCGGTTGATCTTTTTAAATAAGACTAGAAAATAAATCAGACTTTTAACATTATAACTCTGAAAACTTTTTATAATTGGGGCACCTGGATGGCTCAATCAGTTAAGCATCTGACTCTTGGTTTCGGCTCAGGTCATGATATCAAGGTCGTGAGATTGAGCCCCACATCAGGCTCCTCACTCAACATGGAGTCTGCTTGAAATTCTTTCCTTCTTCCTCTGCCCCTCCCCCTGCTCACATACATGCGCACGCATGTGCTCTCTCTCAAATAAATAAATAAATAAATAAAATCTTAAAAAAAAAATTTTTTATAATTACTTCCAGACTTGTCAAGATATTGAGATCAAAGCTACAGGACAGTCTTGGCTTCTAAGCATATATCCCAAAATATTTTACACATGAACAATATAAATAGTGGTGCCTGGGGGGCCTCAGTCGGTTAAGCATCTGCCTTGTGCTCAGGTCCTGATCTCGGGGTCCTGGGATGGAGCCCTGTGTCAGGCTTCCTGCTCAGTGGGGAGTCCGCTTCTCCCTCTCTCTCTGCTCCTCCCCCCGCTTGTTCTCTCTCTCTATCAAATAAAATCTTTTAAAAAATACAATATAAATGAAGATAAAGAAGATGAACTTAATATAAAAAATGGATTTTAACTGCAATGACATTGTTATTAGACTATATGACCATATACTATACATGTAATGGGCATAAATTTTTAATTTTTATTTATATATCTATAAGTGATGAAATGTGAACATATGGCTTGAATTTCAGAGAATGATTAATTTTCAAGTGAATTAATAGAGTGGTTTTTTGTTGTTGTTGATCTTTATAGTTTATGATAGGTAAAATATTTGCAAACCCATTTTATTACCATACGGCAAGAAAATAAAGAGCTAAAGGTTGTAGGTGATGGATAGGATGTGGTGAGAAGCAACCCAGGCTTGCCCTGGCTCAGCTCACCTCCCTGACTCCTTCACCAGAAAGTTCCTCAGCCTTCATCCACCAGAGTTCCTTCTACCGTAGTGCCCCAAGTCAGGGGAGAAAGGACCCCTTTTCCTCCCAGAATTGTATGACTAGTGGGGTCATTCTTCCTTATATACCAGTTATATGGCATTGCTTTATGTATCAGGCATTATCGTAACAAGATCTCTACCCTCTGAATGCCTGATATATGAGGCAAAAATATGAAGGGTCAGTAAGGTACTGGGGGCTTGGGACACCAAAGTCACCAGCAGCACAAGTGACACAATGTTAAATGTCTGCCATAAGGCTAACAATATGGGGATTGATGTCAGAGGCTCTGGCAGATCTTAGCCTGCCAACCTGTGACATGGGTACAGTTGCCAGGCTGCAGGGCAGGGGACCAAGTAGGTTCTTTCAGGTCCTGTTCTTCACCAAGTCAGAGGATAGGGTATGTCTACAAAGATGAATTGACAATGCAGAGCAGCATGCTACTAATTTCCAAACTCCTCTTATAGTTCAAAGGAAACAGACATCACAATGAGACTCGAGAGAAGATACATCTTAGGTGAGTTCTGAAGAAAGGGTAGAAATTAATAAAGTAACACAAGAGGAAAGCAGGAATCTCACCAGTAGGATTTGAGCTTCTGCATCTTCTTAAGCAGTTTCCCCTATTGGGGGTGCTCAGCCTGTACCCTATCTCTATAGACTTCAGGCAACAACCACATGGGCTGGAGAGCTCCTCCCAACCCACACAGAGTTTCTCCTGCAGGACGCAGCCCTGTAGTTATAGCTGCCCCTTAACTCTGCCAACCCACTCTGTTCTATGCCTCTCCCGGCATGTGAAGGCAAGCCACAAACAATGGCCTCTTCTATGCAACTGCTCTTGATCTTTGTGCATTTACTCTCAACACAGCTATGTATGTTCAATTCTCCTGTAGTTCTCAGAACACAGCCTTGATACTGGTTTCCAGTTCCTACACTTCTGCAACCCAATAGATGTCCTTTGAGGCTTCTTGGCCCTTGGCTTCCAACTCCACTGGCTCTTCTCACCTCCTGATTTTGGCGTTTCTCTTGGTAGGGAATGAGAAACTCTATGTGGCAGGTCCAGCCTTATAGAAATGCACCCCCTCAGTCTCCCACACTCATGCTTTTCCCTTTCCAGCCTCATAGCCCAGGAAACACTCAAATGCTTTAGAGAATAAAGACCACCTGAACACAGAGTGTGGTGAAGAGGGCAGTGTTCCCTCCACTGTGAGCTCCTCAAGACAGGTGACCATGTCTTTTCATTTTGAATCTCCAGCTCCTAGAGCAGAGCCTGGAATAAAACAGGCACTAGCTAGATGGTTCTTAATTATAACCCCATGATAAAGTAGAACCATTTTAGTCTGTTTCAGCTGAGATTCCCTGCTATGGACATCAAAACATTAGGTGCCAAGCCCCTCCACTCCTTGCCCAAATGCCAAACCAGGATACTATGCATGATTTGTGAAGAGAGTGGTCAAAATTCTGTTTTGTTTTCAGCACATCATCCACCTCAAAATTTTAAAAGGGTTGAAATTGAAGAGTAAGGAAGGCAGCTCTGTTATTGGTGGAGTGGTCAATATGCTGTTTTTCTCTCACTGTAAGTCAAATAGGGGGACCCCTAGGGCCCCACTGCATGAGGGGACCGGAAAATTTGACCAATATTCTCTGGACTTTATCAAGGTCCAGAAAATGGTGACTAATTCCTTTCTGGAAGGAAGAAAGGCAAAAGGCTGTGTTTTGAACTACCTGCCACAATAGGAGAACAAAAAGAGGGAAACCTGGGAAAGAACTGCTCTCCCATTGATGGCAGCAGGCACATGTCCCTTGTTCTGGGCCGGATGTGGCTTCTATACCGAAAGTGAGCATGAGAACTGCCTGCAGGGGAAACTGATCACTACAGAGTAGGTAGGCTACCAGATGTCCAGGGCTGAGAAAGAAATCCAGCATGTGACCTCACTGGAAAGGATTGGCACTGGGAATCTGCCACATCCAGAGGGCATATGTATTTCATCTGACCAGCTAGCTCAGCACATAAGACCTTTTTGTTGTTTCAGCCTCAGGCCCCTTCCACTCATTGCAACCCCTGAGGAGGCTAGGGTGTTTGGATGAGGGGGGGAGGGAGGCGGGGGCAAAAGATAGGCTGAAGAGCAAGTCTGGGAAACAGAAAAGCTTTCATCTGGGATCAGAATGGAACCTTTTTGTAATTACAGTGGACTGGATATTTCAGTTGCTAAAATGAGATTGTTCTTCTGGTCACCGAAGGTGACCAGATTACTTTAAATCAGCTGTGTGATCCGAAGAGCCACGGTACTTCTGATTTCATCTGAAGAATGAGGAATATATGGGTTAACAATGGGTTTGAAGGCCAAATGCTGAAAAAGAAAGGGAAGCTGCTTTCTGTTTCATACAGTTGAATTCAGCTGATATAAATATAACAGAAATAAATAATGAACTGACAAAGGAATTAGTAAATGCAAACAAGGAAATAATTGCAAATTCAGTCATATTACTCAATTTGACTCAAGACATTACTTACCATAAATTAGACTTTTAAAATTATCTCCAGTTCTCCCTTCTAGTTTACTGTTATCTCTGCTCTTTACCAGGTCAAAATTCTGGCCTCCATTTTTTGGCCATTTCAGGTGAGTACTCTTCCTCACAGCTGCCAGTTCCTCTGGCTTCTGCTCTCCTAATTTTTAGAGCAATTTTACTTTTGAGCTCACAGCTCAGGACAGCTATACCAAGTAAGCCTTTGCCTTTTTTTTCTTCTCCAGAACTTTCCTAATTTGCTACTCTATGGATGTATCCAAAACATGTATACCTTTCCTGCTTTTTAGATTCCCTTTTTCCAAAGTAAAAATCCAGGATTTGCTGGCATATTGGACACTTGGGTACCAGAGAAACTGGAACTATTATAAAGCCAGACATGATGTGGGAAGAGGGTTATATATGATTTTTTGAGTCTCTCATTTCTGCCATCACTTTGGTTCCATGTGTAGGTCAGTTGCCCTCTGTTACAGTTCACTATTTTAGGTCTTCCCACAGAGCCATGGGCATATTTAACTAACTTCCTCTTTCCTCAGCACAGCAGACTCTTTGAGGGTAGAGTAAGGATTAAGCAGAGGTAAGCTATGGGTGCCCCAGGAGATGAAAGGAATAAAGAATTTGAGGACTACATCCCTGTGAACAGTATGATTTATTATCCGTCAGGATAGCTCCAAAACTTTATATTTTGAGTTGTTATTTTACAATTCAGCTTAGGATATTTTAACATATATCTTTGTGCTAAATCACTATTATACTGTTGTACTAACAGGCTTACTTACTCTGTGCTATAGTACTAAGTGGTAGATTTTTAAAATTCTTTGCAGTTTATTAATATCAAATCATTTGATTCAAAAACATTTGCTTTCTCAGGCCAATGGACTCAGCCTGCTCGTAAGGAGTATTAAAGTACTGATTGGTCAGTGTTTAACAAGCCAGGCTGAGTGATTTTATGTGATTTAGTTTAGGGGTCTGCCTCCCTGATTCTTGGTTTCGCTGACAACACTACAGTGCTTTAACCATTCGTTTAGAAAACTGAAGAGAAGTATTTCCTTTCATCATTACAACGTGGTAAACAGCTCGGATTAAAGCTGGAGGAAGGGTCATCTAGTTGCAGTTATAGCTGTCAGATTCAAAGTGTTTTTATATGAAGGCAACCTCGCTGTTCCTTTCATCTGAAGATGGTCTGCGATTGGACCACATTGTGCAAGACCCCGTTCTTAAGGCCTTCAGCATCTTTGCTTTAGAACCGGGTTAACCAGCCACGTTTCCCTTCCAGGGCTTATTTATCTTACAGGTGACATATTAAATAGAAGCACATAGTCAAAGTTTGAATTCCAGCCTCTGTGTTGTCTTGATCTGTCAGGTCAAATTAATCATCTAATGGTGTGCCCTTGGATGAGCTGCTTGCTGTATACATTTAGCTGTCCAAACTGCATCCCCACCACCACCACTGGAAGTAATCCTCTGATAAGAAAACAAACTCACAAAAGACAAAAGTACCAGGCAAGTGGGAGAGGAAGATGACTTAGAAAGAGGATGTGCAGTTTTGTTTTTCAAATGAAGCACTAATGGCGGGTGTGCTGTGTCCACTGGTGGTTGTCTGAGTCCTCTCCGTGTGTGGCATTCCACAGGAACTCAACCTCAAAGCAAGCATAACGCCACCCGTCTGGCATTTCTGTGGAACAACCTATAGAAATGTGGGAGAAATATTATGTGTCTTTTGAAAGATTCTAAATATAGTCTGAAAGTTTGATTTCCGGGATTTTTTTTCATTATTATAATGGAAGATCCAACTAGTTGTCACCCACCAGCCCAGCCCAGACCAGATCTGTTGGGAACTAAACACACAGAATACTATCTTTGGTTTAATGCTCCAATGCCACAAAAGGATTGATAAATTGGAAGAAGTTTGGAAAGATACACAGGAATAATAAAAGTAATAGGGGAGAGTGATTTATGGAGCATATCAAAGGAACAAACCATGTGTAGTGTATTTAAGTGGTGGTGAATAGAAAACACAAAGCCAAAAGTATTTGAAGTGTATGAATGCTGACGTGAAGAATTCTATCACATAGAGAGAAAATACTCCCTAGAAGCTAGACATCATGGGAGTATCATCATAACTTTAAGTTGTTCACCAAATATAATAGTAATATTAATAGCTAATACTTTTTTAAAGATCTATTTATTTATGTGAGAGAGAAAGAGAGAGAGTGTGAGGTGGGGAGGGGCAGAGGGAGAGGGAGAGGGAGAGAATCTCCAGCAGACTCCCCGCTGAGCATGGAGCCAAGTGTGGGGCTCGATCTCACCACCTTGAGATCATGACTTGGGCCAAAACCAAGAGTAGGACACATAACCAACTGAGCCACCCAGGCACCCCACAAATACTTTTTTATAATTAGGAAAGCAAAGCTATTATATCAATAAACAGTCATCAGTGGAATAGCATTTCTTTATAATTTCAAAAATAGCCTAAATTCTAGAAATCAGGTCTAGGCTGTAGCCAATTCATGAAGAGTCTCACTGTTCCCATTCTCTTTATTGTGAGTGTTTGGTGTTCTTTTATCCATGTTTATTTAGCACTGTGTACTAGATGCTGCAGTACAACACTGAACAGAAACAGAGCCCCTGCCCTCCCGGAGCTCATGGTCTACTGAGAGGACCAACGATAAACAAATAGCCACTTAGATACACTTAAGATTACAGCTGATGTCAGTGCTAAGTAGGAAAAGACAGAGGATATTCCAAGAATTGACAACAGTGACCTTCCCAGTCTGGGAGGGTGGTCGGAGAAGTGGCATCTCAGCAGAGGCCTGAGGAGGAGTTACCTGTGGGGAGAGAGGCTGTTGAAGGAGAAGGATAAGGGGGCAGGAGGCAGCTCTGTGAAAGCCCAGCTACACCAGCGAGCAGAGCGCAAGTTTCATAACTGGATTCATTTAACTGGAGACCTGCCTTGCTCAGAAGAAATAAAAATGAAAATGCAGGGCAAATGACCTGCAGTTACCTGAGAGAACCCAGAACTTCAGGTAATTCCACTAGGAACATTCTATCCACCTGACTTAGTGTCCATAAGGTATGACACGCTGCATTTATGATTCTGCAGTGTGGCCTGTCCTTGGGTCTGTGCATTTGCACTAGGGGCTGGGACCACCTGCATGCTTGTGGAGTTTGATGTGACTACTGCTGTCCTCTGTGGCCATAGACACGTCTGTTCTCTCTCTGTTAGAAACTCAAAGCATAGGCCCCATAGAGGGGCCAGTTGTGGGAAACTCCTGGATGGTGTATCATTGTGTAAAACCCTGTCGAGAAATAAATTTCTTATATTCCAAAAAAGTAATGAATACATTGGAGAGAAATTTAAAAGGAGATCCTTCATTCATATCATGTAATCGAGGAATTACAATTTCTAAAATCCATGAGTGTTTCCTCGTGAATGATTTTCTGAGGAAGTGATGTGTAATCCCTATGTATAGGGACATGCCTGGGTCACACCCTTATTGAGAATGAACATAGGCCAACCGTGAGGTGTTTAATAGGTGTTGTGTGGGAGAGGCACATCAAAAAGGTTCAATGAATTAAGTTTAACAGAGGCTGGGTTAAACAAAGTTAAACATACTTCCTTACTGCCCGACTGATCAAAGTACTTAATATTTTTATATTAATATAAATCGTAAAACTCTTGTAATCAATATAGTATTTGGCATCTCCCAAACTTTTTTTTTTTTGGAGAATCCTTTTTTCCCCTTGAAATACACAATCCTGAGAACCAAATATTTCCTATATAATACTCATATAGGTGATCTAAAATTAGGAAAAAGTCATTACTATTTTTTGGTTCTAGAATCTGTTGCCACTTCATTGCCATTGTAATTATATCTACAGTTCTGAACTGAGCAGATAAGATGATTCACTGTCTGGAGTCAGTCCAATTTTTTCTTCCATTTTCCCCTGCCCCTCCGCCCAGCACTTGCACTTTCTGCTCTAGCCACACTGAACTTCTACCTTGCTGTGAACACACTTCCCTTTTCCCTGCTCTACCTTGTACATTCCCCTCTGCTGGAAAGCCCTTGGTACCCCCTGTTACCTCCCTCTGCTCCCGGCCCCACTTTTGCTTGTCAAGAGTCTGTTCTTCAAAATCAAGTTCAAGTATCTTCTCTGGGACCTTTGTTCTTTCTTCTGTTAAAGCATTTTCACCATTATATTCTTATTTATCTGTTTCTCTGGACCTTTGCCTGCCTTCTGCATTCCCCTGGCTAAATTTCTCCCTCCAGGAATGACAGAGACAGTGTTCCAGTTTGTATAGAGTCTTACCTGACACAGCATCCAGCACACAAAGGAGATATCGATGTTGAGTGCATGAACTTGAATTTGTGCATGCATGCATATGTGTGATAAGGATACTCTCCACATTTCAAATAAAACAAGTCAAACTATAAAAAATCTCTCTGACAAGGAGCACAATTCGTCCGCCTTTGCATGCATTTATTATTGCACTTATAATGTATTAAAATTAGGTATTTCTATGAGTCATATGGTAACATTGTCCTTGAGCACAGGGATCTTAGCATACTCATTTTTCATTCTCAGCACTTAGCATAGATCCTGGCATTTAGTAAATGGCCAATAAATGGTGCTTGAATTAATGGAATTGAATCTTGCTCTACTCCTTGCTGCTACCCCAGCTGATGTAAAGACTGTCACAGCAAAGTGACAAAATGTGTGAACTCTGGGATCAAAATGCTTGGTGTCAATCCTAGCTCTTTACCAGCTGTGTGACCCAAACCATTTTGTCTTTTGCTTTGTCATCTGTGAAAAGAGGATGATCATATGGTCCACTACTTGGGTTGTTGCTTTAATCTTAATCTATATTTATATCTATTTCTTCATCTATTCTATTTATTTTAATTATATAGAGTGTCTGTCCCAAGCCTTCCCAGTGAGGGGAAAAATTAGGCCCTGTACTATACGGGGGAAAACCTCTACCCTTCTAAATTCTGTTAAATGTCAAATCAGAGATGAGGATCGTGTCAATAAAGGAGTTACCTGAGCGAATATGAGGATATAATTTGCATTGTGTAATGATTATAATCTGCTCGACCAAAATGATTATAAAGTGATCTTATTTCCCAACTTTTAAACATTGTTGTATAGCTTTTATGAAAAATTCTGTAAATGTCAGGGAAAAATTACTATACTATAGGACATATTTTGTATTCGTACTATTTTACAAAGTGCTTTAAAATATATATTGTCTTAGATGATTCTCATAGGAACTCTGTAAAGAAAACCAGAGCTAGTTTTGCAGTCCAGCTGGGAGATGGTGCACATAAATGACAATGGGCATAGTATTACTAAGTATCAAATGCACATTTTAAGTAATAAACACAGGTTTTTTCAGAGCATGAAATTATTCCTGAGAACCACCATTGGGGCAAAGATATTATAGAAGAGGTGGAGTTTCAGGTGGGCCTTGGAAGGTAAGATTTAGGCAGGTGTAAAGCAGAAAGGACAGAAGTTGACATCATTTGGTATGTTCAGGGTGATGTGCTCACCATATGGGCAGCAGTGGAGGCTCAGGCTGGTGCTGGAAGCTGAGTCTGGTGGTCTACACTAGATTGTAGAGGCTTTGGAATGCCATACTGCCCTGCACATTCCCCAAGTTAAACTGTCCACTTCCCTGCAAACACCATTGGCTGACGTGCTCCATGAATTACAAGTATGTAGCCAAGGAAGATCTGGAGTCACCCACCCCCAGGAACTTATCAGCCAGACACTGGCTTCCCCCCACCCCCGTTAAAATAAAGCTTTGCTCAACAGCTTCATTCAACAAACAGTAACCAGCACTGTCATTATTCCAGCACTATAAAAATAGTCATTCAGCCACTAAAATTCACCAAACATTCCTACCAGAATTGTATTGGCTATTGAGAATGGTTTTAATAACAGGACTTTGTTCATTTGGTTTTTAGATGTGTTATTACTGATTTACCCTTTCAATCGATTTCTATTTCCTGTGCTGGGGAGAAAAACTGGCCCCAGCCCTATCCCCTGGGTTCAGGACCAGAAGGGAAAAAAAAAGAGAGAATTACAAGATAATCATGGAAAGTAATCGTATACTTTCCTGCTCTGAGTTAGGATTTTCAATTCTGATATGGATTATTCAGGGATATTGTAGAGTCTTCCCAAAAAGTAGGATGCATTACAAATAGGATGCTAGCATAAGGGTCATAGTGAGAATGATTTAAATCCTCTGTTAAGATTTCATGTAACCGCGTGAGGCTAATGTAACATTTTCTGTTGTCATGCAGAACTACTGGAATTAATATGCATACTAAAAGCCTTAGTACTGACAATTCTGGATAGATAACTTTGCTTTTACCTTTCAGAGAAAGCCCATTATTTTTCATCTGGTGTCCTTAAATTCACACATGTACTTCTGGCTTCAATCTTTCCTCCCAAATGTCCCCTAGTATCAGAAAGAAGACATAAAGTAAAATTAAATGTTTTTACCAGAAGATGGTTCTTGTTTGCTCTCTTTAAAGCACACAGGCGCCATTTATAACCCTTTCTCAGAATAATCTTTTGAGAAAGATTATGCACTAGTTATTGATGAAAATTGAGATGCTTCGAGCTTTTGCTTTATTTTGTTCCAAATCTTCAGGAATAACAACTACAGAAAGGTTGTTGTTATTAACAATAAACAAGTGGCAACGAGAAATAAGTCATGGCAGCAAATTATCTTCTAAGAATAAGCTGAACCCCTTTAGAGTCTCAATACTTTCTCTCGTATGCAGAATACCACATAGCATCTTATTGGGCAACACCCTCCCCCCACGGCACTGTGCATTGTTCCCAAAGTTCACGGCCCCTTCCCCACAGCGGCCACCTGTCCCGGACCTGGCTCCTTGACCTTGCAGCAACATTTGGTATTGTTTCCTGGAGGGCCCATGACCTCCCTGGTTGCCAGGCTCCCAGTATAGGGCAGTACCTTGGTACTTCCTTTACTGCTCCATTCCCTCATGGGCTCACTGACTCCTTCCTGTGTTGCCTAAGTGCAGGCACTGCCCCTGGTCTCTACCATCAGGGAGGCATCTCACCCACTCTCAAAGCTTTGTCCTCCATAAAGACCAAATCTATATCTAAACCTGCACCCACGTCCCTTTTGAATTAGAATCCTGCATTCTTGATTCTGTTTTATATTGCCTGCAGTAGTAAGTCTTGATGACACCTTCCTGGCAACTTGCTCCCTTTTCATTTCCTCCTCAACCCCCACTTCTGGAACGTGTAAGTCTCCTCTAGATCATAAACTCTATTAGGACAACCCTTTTGGTTGTTGTCATTTTTCCTTAAACTTAGATATCCTCAGCACTTAGAATAAAGCCTGGCATATAGCTGACATTTGGTAGATGTTGAATGAATGAATGAGTGAATATCACTTCATCTGTACCCACTTTTACAAACCAGCCTAACTCTCCTCTACATCCTAGCAGTCACCTGTACTTAAAGCTTAGGCAACCATATTATTTATCGCCTACACTGGGTGAAAAGAGGCACTGTTAATTTTTAGTGTGAAAGGGGCACTATTATTATGCTGGGATAATAGTCATAAATTTGGAAAGTCTTGGGAAAACCTGGTTGAATGCTTATTCAAATCATCAGCATTTTTTTTTAACTTTTCCTCCTCCTGGGGCGCCTGGGTGGCTCAGTTGGTTAAGCGTCTGCCTTCAGCTCAGGTCATGATCCCAGGGTCCTGGGATTGAGCCCTGCGTTGGGCTCCCTGCTCAGCAGGGAACCTGCTTCTCCCTCTCTCTCTGCCCCTCCCCCTGCTTGTGCTCTTTCTCTCTCTGTCAAATAAATGAATAAAATCTTAAAAAAAAACAAAAACAAAAACTTCTCCTCCTCCTATGTTCCCCTACAGGTCAGCTGCCAAAACATGTATCTTGTCTGCTTTTGAGCTTTCCCCTCACTTGGTCTCCCCTTTGCACCCTCACTCTCTCTCACTTGCCTGTTTCAAGCTTCACCACATCTAGCCTGGTTACTACTAGTAGCCTCTTGACTGGCTTTGTTGATCCCTAACCAGTCTCCGCAGTGTCTGTCTTTGCCCATTCCATTCCCAGTACATGTGGCTGCCAGATTAATCTTCCTAAGGATCGGCTACAATAATATGATATCCCTATTCAGAAGAGTTCCATCAGTTCTCTGTTAACTCTGAAGTAAATGTAGACTTCTGTTTTTCAAAGTTCTCAACCTTGAACTAACTAACCTACATTCATAGAGATACATGTTGGAGACCTGAGCCATGCAAAGCAGCATTGGCATCACCTGGGAGCTTATTAGAGCTAAAGACTGTTGGACCCTACCATTAGACCTGCAGAATCAGAATCTATATTTTAGCAGGATTCTTGAGCGATCTGTATACAAATTAAAGGTTGAGAAGCACTGCTCTAATTTTAACCTAACTGGGAGGAATCACAGTTCTAAAATCACACCCCGCAAATTTCACTTCCATGCTTTGTTCACACTGGTCTCATTTTATAGGATACCTGCTCACACCTTCTCTCCTCATTGCAATTGTATTAATCTTTCGAAGGTAGATATCAGCCACTAGATACTCTACAAAACCTTTTCTGAAACAACTATTTTCTTTGCATTCTGTGAACATACCATAGTGTTTCACTTCTACTCTTACTACTGTCTCACCTTATGTTATAGTTACTCAGGTACTAAGTTTACATACATCTGCATTCCCACTATATGATAAGCCCAATGTAAGCAGGGACTATCGTTTTTTCTTGTGGTCAAAGATACATAGCGTAAAATTTACAATTGTAACCATTTTTAAGCATATCGTTCTGTGGCATTTAAATGCATTCACATTGTTATGCAGCCATCACTCTCCACCTCCAGAACTTTTTTTTACTGTTTTAAACTGAAACTCATACCCATTAAACATCAACTTCTCATTCCTCTCTCCCTGCAAACCAGGGCTACCACCATTCTACTTTCTGTCTCTAAATTTGACTACTCTACGTACCACATATATGTAGAATCCGACAGTATTTGTCCTTTTGTGTCTGGCTTATTTCACTTATCATGACATCTTCAGAGTTTATGTCACAGCATGTATCAGAATTTTCTTCCTTTTTAAGGCTGTATAATATTACATTGTACATTTCTTTATCCACTCATCCGTCAATAGGCATTTGAGTTACTTCCGCTTTTGGACTACTGTGAATAATACTGCTATGAATATGGGTGTACAAATATCTGTTTGAGTCCCTGCTTTCAGTTGGTTGTACACCCAGAAGTGAAATTGCTGGGTCATATGGTTAATTCTACTCTTAATTTTTTGAGGAACCTCCATACTATTTTCCATAACAGCTGTGCCATTTTATATTCCCATCAGCAGTGCACAAGGGTTCCAGTTTCCTACATCTTCACCAACACTTGCTTTTTTCTGTTTTGGGTGAGTTTTGTTTTGTAATAGCCATTTGAATGGGATGGTTATGAGTTGGTATATCATTGTGGTTTTGATTAGCATTTCCCTAATGATTAGCGATGTTGAGCATCTTTCCATGTGCTTATTGGCCATTTAGATGTCTTCTTTGGAGAAATGTCTGTTCAAGTCTTTTGCCCATTTTCAATCAGGTTGTTTGTTTTTTTGTTGTTGTTGAGTTGTAGGTGTGCTTTGTATATTCTGGGTATTAACTCCTTATCAGATATGTAATTTGCACATATTTTCCCCATTCTGTATGTTGCTTTTTCACTCTGTTGTTTGTGTCCTTTGATACAGGAACTGTTTCTATATCCCTACTATAATGCCTTCAAATGGTGTCTGGTCAATATTTTTATTTTCAATTTAATTGAGTGCTTAAATGATGCTTAAATAATGATTTATCACCTTAAATTTATGATAAAATCTAACTAAATAGGGGCGCCTGGGTGGTTCAGTCGTTGGGCGTCTGCCTTCGGCTCGGGTCGTGATCTCAGGATCCTGGGATCAAGCCCCACATCGGGCTCTCCGCTCCGCGGGAAGCCTGCTTCTCCCTCTCCCACTCCCCCTGCTTGTGTTCCCTTTCTTGCTGTGTCTCTCACTGTCAGATAAATAACATCTTTTAAAAAAAAATCTAACTAAATATAACTTAATTTTGCTTTAAAGTTATTTGGGACAAATCCAATGGGATTGAGGAACTTCAGATATAATTGTGAACATTTTCAGGCTTGAACTCTGCTAAGATATGTAAAGGAGGCTTCAAAACACTGTACTGAAAATTTCCCATCACTGTCCCTAGATTTAGAATTTTGGCAATTTCCACAGGGAGGCCTTGAAAGTTAATTGCTCTTATTTGACAAGAAAGAAATGAGAAATTATTTGTGGGACAATCAGATGAAAGTTTAAATTCTTGTGTTTGGCTAGGGGCTGTCCCATGATCAAAGACAGATGGGAAATAGAAAGTAACTCTGAAAGAATGAATTTTCAGGGAAGTAAGGATGTTTATAAAAATTCTGAATGTTCCCTGAAGCATGACTCCTGTTGGTCTTGCTCTACTCAGATGCATCATTAATATGACAGTAGTGAATTAAAAAAGCTAGTGAATGGTAAAATGAAAGAGATAATAGGTTCTTCATTATTTCTGAACTGCATTACCTGGCTAATTTATAAGCCAAGAAAGCTACTAATAATAGCTCTATTAACAATTCTGATTCTTTTACTTTCTCACATTCTGGTCTTTCTGCTCTGTGATTTATTTTTAGTTGAAAAACTTTCTACCACAGATTATCTTTAGGCTATAGAGGCACATTAGTTTTGTACTGCTGAGATCATGTGCCCTCTGTAGACAGCTTAATGGAAATTCTGATTGTTCTGGTTGGTTCACATTTGAAAGGATTACATAAAACTTCTTTGAGTAATTAGCACAGCATCCCAACAAAGAGTTAGTTGATTTTTTACAATAAAAGGTCAAGCAAGAGAAAGTCATTTAGAAGGCAGAAGAGATTGTCTTCCTGGGGTCATTTTTATTCTGAATTATGAAACAACTTCAAAGGCATGAGTCAAGCACTTAGTATTTCTGGTGCAAAATATTACTACTGAGCAACCATAGTTCAATGACAAGATCTCTACTGGATTCACATAAATGAGAGCTAATAATGGCCCATTCATGCACATATGTAGGTGTATTTAAAGGATATGTGTGGGTAGTTAACCAGGGTCATACTTAGCCTTCATTTTAACTCTCTATTTACTCTATTTACTCAACCCCTAACATTGTGATGAACGATCAATTTGGAACAAACTTTTTGTGTCCTTTCAGATATATAAAGTTTACACATTTCCCCACTGCTTAATTTAATGTTTTAAACATTTTCCCCTGACTATTCTTGACTCATTCACTTACCTGTGCTCTGAAGTGACTTACCTGATAGTTTACATTAAAATAGGTTAACAGGAATAGAGAGTTAAAGCCAGGAATATGTGGACTTTTCTGACTTTGATTAGTTGTAAGTCTAAACTGTGGCAGGTATTTCTGAGACAAGATCTATTGTTTTAAGGCTCTTTGAACCTTAGTTGGAGTTTCAACAAATACATTTTGTGACCACCTTTTCCCAATTTCAGTTCTGGAAAAAACAATAACAACAATAGGTATTGTATAAACAACTTAAATTGAAAAGGAGAAGTTCATGTGTTGAGTATCAAACATGTACCTGAAATCATATAGTTTTAGAAAAGAGACTTCAGAGGGTACCTGTTCTGTTTCTTTCACTTTACAATTGAAGCAAATGAGACCCCGTGTGTTTAAGGGACTGACCTAATGTTATATAGCTCACTAAGGGCAGCGCTAGGCTGAGACTCAGGAACTGGGAGGCAGTGTCCTGCCTCAGTGTCCTCACTATTAAGTATCATCTTCCTTCAGTTAATCCTTTGATAAGCACTATATTAATCAATTCTCACCTTTTTAATTAGAGTAAACCATGTGTATTGATGTAATCGACAAGTTGTTCCTTTATTAAACACTGAAATTTTTCTTGTCCTAACCTTCCTACTGAAAGAAGAATGCTAAAGTAGCAAATATTTTTGACAAAGTAAGTGTGAAATCCTTAACGACATCAGTCTGAAATGCAGAATGGTTGATATCTACATACACAGACTGAAGGAGCATATGCTTTCTTAACAGTTTTTCAGAAAGGACATAGCATTAACAGATGTTTAAGCAAAGCAGATGTGGAAAGAAAAAAAAGAGCTGACCTTTTCTATACAGTATGCTTTCAGGTGCTAGTGAGGGTGAAAATAGACAAGACTTAGCCTTACAGAATTCCTCTTTGCTCAGATGGTAGGAGCATTGACAATGAAAAAGGAAAGAACTGAGAGTTAATGAAGTCCTTCCTCCTATTAAGAGTTATGTTAACATGTTTTATACCAGTTTAAAGATGTATTGATCCTAAACTTTGAGACAGATTTTAGATGAAACTAATTATTAGCACTTTAGTTAAAGAAAATGTACCGAATTAAACAGGGCAACATTCAGAAGGGATAATTTTGTTCTGCATATGAATGCTATGCAAAAACCCAGGTAATCTCTTACATTATAATTAAACACTAAAATACATCCTAGGACATTAAAAAAAAAAATAGTACTAGGAGGTTTCCTCTGTATGTTAATTTCCTGTTGCTGAGACTAGTGTGGAAAACTTCCCTACCGCCCAAATCCAGCTGAACATGCGACGGGTATGGCAAGATTAAAATTCAGCCTAAGTGATATTAGCAAACTTTTACTGTATATTAATTTCTTGCTGTCTTTCTGAAGCTACTTGTGCTATGCGATCAGTGTCTCCTATTCCCCAAACTCAGCTAAGAATGAAAGATGGAGCCAAGATTCAGCAAAATTGGCTCATAAATACAAAAACTAATTTCCTCTTCTAGAAGGATCAAAAGTGGTAAGTATAATTATTTATAACCAATTAATATACAAGAGCTCATAGTGACAGTTATAGGTGCCTGTTCTAAATGCTTTATAAATATGGCCTTATTTAATATTTACAACAGTCCAATGAAGTAAAGTACATTATTATCCCCATTTTACAGAGGAGACGCAGAGAAGCTGTAACTTGTTCTAGAAAGTGGCAGAGCTAGTCTAGAAAAGATAAAGGCTGTGAACAATATGCTTATATACTTTATCCTGCAGCTTATATCCATTTGTAGTAATCTGAGCTGTCATGATAGTTTATCTTTTGAGTACAAAATCAGAAATATCTGGAGAAATGAAAAGATTACGAAACTATTGATATTTCTTGAATTACTTGACAAATATTTACTGAGGACCAACTGTTTGCTAAAACCAAGGATTCTCTATTCATTAATGATAAGTAGCTCCCAAAACAAGGGAGATTTTTCTTCCAACTGCCTTCAGAACAGACTTTACCTAAAATATATATCATGTATGTCTATGGGTATGAACATAGGTACACATTCTTTAAACAAAGAGAAAGGGAGCTTTCAGATACTTTTTTGTTTACCAGCCTAGAACTAGTGGCAGTTCATTGGAAGACATATATATTCCCAGGCTATGTTCAGTTTGCCTTGAACTATTAGACCTGTTTCCAACTTTGTTCAGGACAGCTAAAAAGTATTCATTAGAAGAGGTTCTTGGGGTGCCTGGGTGGCTCAGTTGGTTAGGCGTCAGACTTTTGATGTCGGCTCAGGTGGTGATCTCCGGGTTGCAGGATTGAGCCCTGCGTTGGGCTCTGCACTCAGCACTGAGTCGCTTCTCCCTCTCCCTCTGCTCCTCCCCTGGCTCATGCTCTCTCTCTCAAATAAACAAACAAACAAACAAACAAACAAATAAATAAATAAAATCTTTTAAGAAGAAAGAAACAAAGAAAAGTTTCTTGACTTCCATGCAAGTTTTTTTTTCTCTTGGAAGGGGCATTTATATATTTTTTTTGATAGCCACCATAAAGTGCACTGAAATGGAATAAAGTTGACAATTTTTCAAGGCATTTGAAGGGAGAAAATCTCAGTAAGAGAAATAACCATTTCAATGGGAAAAGACCAAATTTAATTTGGCTGTGAAGATTGAGAAGTAGGTAGGCTTTCAGCTGCATCAGCACACAAAACAAACACCTTCAGAGGCCCCTGCTAAATGTCTCAATGCTTTCAGAAGCTGAGAACCACAAGTGGGAGAGAGTACTTCTGAATTGGTGTCTGAGATGCCCAATGAGACTAAATAGAAATAAAGATATAAGCTCACTTGAAAGGTTGTCAGATAAAATACAGGACAATACAATTACAAATATTGCATGGAACACACTTCTTCTAAAAAATGGTTTGTTGTTTATCTGAAATTCAAATTAACTGGGAATCCTGCGTTCTTATTTACTAATTCTGGCAGCCTTACTGACTTCCCAAGCCTTACTCTGGCTCCTCGCTTCTGGTGGTTCTCATTGTCTTGGTCAGAGATTCCAGGAGGGGATATTTGCGGTGATGGGAAAGGATGGAATGGGATGGTGTCTCTATCAGGGACTCTTGGGAAGGCCTCCCAGAAGGCCCCTGAGTTGGGCGCTAGAAACTCCTGCCTATATAAGTCCTTGGAAGACACATTAAATGTTGGGCTGGCTCCTCATAACGCCTCTCTCGGCCCTGGGATTAGTCAGCCTACCTTCATGTCCACAGCCACCCCCTTACTTCTGTTCAGGATCACTCTTAGTCTCAAGTTTTTTCTAGTCCGCACTCTCATGGAAGACTCTTCATGGCACAGGGTCCAGGGTCTTTGTACTTACACTGCTATCTCTGGCATCAAGCACAGAGCCCAGGACATGGTAGAGGGCCAGCAAATGTTTACTAAACTGGAGGTTCTCAAACGTGTTTGTTGTTGTTGATGTTCTCCTGTGAATAATGGTAAGGAGGAAACTCACATAAAATCATTCCCTCCTAAGCCCTCATTATTTCTCTTTGTTTTTAAAAGTTCGTAAGGAAAGACAGAACTGCACACAATACCATTGTATCATGTGCCCAGCATGGTGTCTGGAATATAGGATGTAAACTATTTGTTGAGTGAGTGAGTGAATGAATGCTAATTATGATATTTGAGTACAAAGAGGGCTGGAATAAATTTTATCTGCATTTTGTAGAAATAACTTTTCATTGAAAGAACTTTTCTGTATATTAGGAGCTGGGCCTGGATGGGAGAGGGGGCTGGTTAGATGTTACTCAGCTTGGGACATATCAAGAAGAGTTGGTGGAGGGGTGCCTTGAGGAAGTAGGAAGAGGGATTACTCATAAGGTTTACTGCCCTAAGATAAGAAGTGTTTGAAGTAAGAGGAAAGACGGGGGACATAGGCAGTACCGAACAATAGTGATAGAAGGAGGAAGGGGAAGGAAATCGCAAACCCTGTTATCAGAAAGGGGAGGAGGGTTCCTACAGCTACGAGGTCCTCTGGGCCCTTTTTCCAAGTGGCCGTATATCTGAAAATGGCAGATCTAAATCAATATGCATTAGTTAGGAACTACCCATAGTCAGAGAGATCACAAAATTCTTATTTTTGCGTAAAACATCAAACCCTCTTAAATGTAATTCAATTTGAAATACTTATCACATTCCACTGAAATCTTTGATACGGGCAAGATAAAAATACCGTGAGTCACAACTGAGTTTTCCCCCAAATCGTCTCTAACTGGTTTACATTTTACAATAAGGTGAAAGCATGTCAGATAGGTAGCTCATTGCCATTTTATCTTGGGATATTTTCCCACCAAGATAAAAGCAGACATAGAACAGGCTAAAATAAATTTAACAATACCACACTCAAGACTGGGAAGCAAGTGGATATGAAACCGTAAAGAATGGTTTTTAATACTTGAAGAAGTTTTACTGTTGGTTTTACTAGTTAAAAAAAACTGTTGTGCTTTTTTTTTAAGAGCTAGTCACCTTTGGGAAGTGATAGCTTCAATCTTTTCTTCTCTGTTGCAGTTAAGCAGAACACAGCTCTCCTGGACTGAATTTAATTGAAGCCAGCCTGGATATGGCATTGATTAACTGTTTAAGGCAGAGAACTGTCTTCAGGTTTCAGAACTCTGCTTAAAGTTGTTGCCCACATATATGCCTTATTAGAAATAAATTAAAAGAAGATCCAGGAACAGCTGGAAACATTCTTTTTCATGTCTAACATACATTTTGTAAAATAAAAATGGTAGAAGAGTTAAGTCATTTGGACTATGATATATCACATCGCTGACTTGATGAAAATTCTGTTTCCCTTTTTCTTGATATATTATCTACATAGTGACAGAAGGGTGATGAGTGTTCATGCTGTTAATGCTGTCATTAATCATTTTGCTATATACTTATTTTAATGTATTTTTAAGGCAGACTTGGACTACTGGATACTTATACAGTACTCTTTTATAGGACATGGATAATTCCTGTCATAACCTCTAAAAATCCTTCATAAAAAATAAACTTTTAGCTCGAATCCAAAAGGTTAGCTTTCATAATAGTTCATCTTTGAACCCCCAGCAATAGGCTCCTTTCACTAAATGTTGATATAATATCCGGCCTATCAAGAGAAATCAGTGTTTAATGCTTATGAAAGGCATAGAACTGTGCAAATGTGCTGTTTTATAAGGCATTAATCCAGAGATCCAATAATCTGTACAGTGAACTTTATCTTGACAGGTAAATCAACCCACTGCTAAGTAAAACAGCCAGACAATACTATCCTTGTTGTGAACTGCAGGTGTTTCAGAAGCTGGGTGAACGCAGGAGAAACCTCACAGCCTCAGATAGCAGGAGTGAATGGTGGTGAAGGAAGCAAAGCTTGGTGAGTTGGCTAGGCAGGTGCTTGGGACACTTAAAGGAGAAAATAGAAATCAAAAATCAGAAGCAGGTGCCTGCTTAGGTTTTATGACCTTACTAGAAATAATGAGAGAGCTAACGTTAGGAACACAGATTAAAAGAATTCTTTCTAAGAAATCGTGGTTTGGAAGAATGAATTAATGCTTTGGAAATAGCCCTGCTCTCAGGATTAATTGTGTCCAGATTAATTACAGGGAAATCCTGTTAAATCTAAGAACAAACGTATTTATCAGCCTCAGAAGTATTTATTAAATCCCTATGACAGAGTTCTGTCCTCTATCCTGCCTTTTTTAAGCAAACCATATAGTCTTAGGAAACATCATTTGCAAGAATTTTTAACAGTTGTAGCCATGTGATATATACGTACATATAATTCGCTTACAGAGCCAAGTTTAAGCTATTCTGTACTTATGATACTGTTCATAGGACGAAAAAGACATTTACCTTCTGACAGGAGTCTCCAACCAATAGTATTAAGAAAACACTTGCTTAAAATAAAAGAACCAATGGGTGAATATTGTGTCACACCAATAATATCTCGATGAAAGTGTTATTTAAAAACATGAAAGTGGAAAAATAAAATAAAACCATTAAAATTAGGAAAATAACGGAAAGAATTTGTGAGCAGGGATAATTAATGTCTCAAGTGAAAACGATTATGGTTTGTAGTTATATCAAGAAAAGTATACTGCGTGGACAGTAGACAGAGCAACATGCTTTCCTGGTCAGACACCTGACCTGCGGTGAATTTATAGTTCATACGTGAGGGTTCCAGACAGCTTGATTGATTCTTTAAGGTACTGAAAGCTGAGGAATTGCATTTTGTATTTGGTTTTGCCCATGATTCATCTACAAAGCACATTTGATGAAATACGTGGCATTTCATCTGCTAGAAGATCTTTTGATCACTTTTGGTTTCCACCACCTAAGCGTCCAGTGAGAAGAATCTCTACCCTTGCCACCTTGCTTTCGCTTCGCTGTCAGGGCTCTCTCCTCCAGCCTCGACAGCTCTCATGTGGGATACAGAGCCCTTCTAATGCAGTTTAACCTGTAACAGGGAAATGAAATGCAGGACACCAGCTGTGCATTGCAGATGTGCACCAGAAGTACAGTTTGATATTGCTTCGTGCCCTTTGCCCACATTAAAGGTGCTGAACAATACCTTCCCCAATTCCTGTTGCTCTCTCTCTAGATTTCTCAATTTGAATTCTTTGAGGGTATGGACTTTTTGTTTGGCCCAGCACCCCAGGCCCTCCATTCTCTTCAGTCCCCTTTCCTTCTCTCCAAGGGGACCAGGGTCTTTTCCTACTTGAAGCCCAAATAAGCCTAAATCAGTTGTTTTTGTGATTACCTCCTGCTATCATGAAAGGTGACCAACTGCCTCTTACTCTGGAGTTTTTGCCTCCAAGTTAAATTCTAGGACGTTCTGTTCTTGGCACATGACTTTGGTATGTCGTATTGGAACCCTTCTCCGTTCCTTCTGGTTTTATTTAGCTGCTACCTTCCTGCTCTTATCCACATCCTACCGTTTTTTTTCCTCTTTCTTCTTCTTAACTGTTACCCTATTCTCCTTTTAAACCACTCATACTTTACCCACAAGAAAGTCATATTTTCCCCTAGATGAGACATTATTGATTTTTTGTTTTACAGTACTGGATTCCTAGTCAGAGAGTCCCAAAAGGTTTATGTGTTAAATTAAAAGTATACTCTTACATATTAAAGCTAACCCACTTCATTTCTATTATGTATTTAAGATAGTGGTAACTTTCTTAACTATCTACATTTATATGTATTTTAATACAGAAAACCTTAGATTCCAACCCTGGTTTGGGTGAAGGGAGGGAGTTAATTTATGACAAGATTAACATTCTCAAGTATAAAAATGCAGAATTTGGAGGGAAAAAAAAACCTAAATAATATTTTAAATTAATCCACTTGATTAAATATTTGAAAATAGTTAATAATTTTAACCCATAATTTATTACTATAATTTCTTGTCATTCTTGGTGATTTTTTCAGCTGTGACTTAGGACATATGTTTGTATGCATATCTACTCATTTCTGTCTAATGGCTTGATGCTAAATATTTTAATGTTTAAGGGGGTAACAAACACATGGACACACCCACCTTCCCTAGCCCCCTCTTCAGGCCCAATATCCAGTTTGTATTCATTCAGTAAATATATAGTGAGTATTTACCATGTATTGGGCACCATAGTCCAGCCTGGAGATGGAGAAATTAAAACCTTACTTCCCATCCTCAAGGGGGCCACGATCCAATGGGGGCGTGGAATAGTTACTCTCTGGAGTTCAGCGAGCTCTATCGAGGGGAAGAGCCAGTACGTTCCAGGCAGGAGGAATAAGTACAGAGGTATTAAGGCAAAAGAGGGTGCAGTGCATTCAAGGAACTGCCAGTTTCCCTATTTTCTCTGTGAAGCGTCAGGCAAGTGTTGATGCCAAGACCAAGAGGGAAGAAAGTGCGCATGGCAGATGGGAGGGACCTAGAATAGGTAAGTTCAAAGAGACAGAAAGTACAACAGAGGTCACCAGGGGCTGTGGGCAGCAGGGAGGGGAGAGTTTCTTTATATGAATACAAAGTTTTTGTTGAGGGCGAAGAAAGAGTGTTAAGATGCAAATGGTTGTGACGTTTATACAACACTGTGAATGTGATGAATGTCACCACATCGTATACAATGGATAGTTGAAATAATAAATATTGTGTGTATTTTACCACAATAAAAAAATGATCTTGAGTGTGCATGGCTTTGAGGAGAATTGGGGAGGTTTTGAGACAGCCACAGTGAAGAACAGGAATGAGAGCCAGCCAGAGACATGGCACAGACGTGCTGGCAACTCTTAGTCCGTCAGTGTTGTGTCACCTGTCCGTGTGGTTCTGCGATTTCACCCACAGTGTGTGGTGGCCTGGAGGTAAGAGTGGATATAGGGCTTTTGCCAGACAAGCGTGGGAGAGCTAGAAACTGAAACAGCTCTGTGTGTGTGTGTAATGAGAAGATGGCTGAGAGGCTGGCTCATGGACTTTGAGCCAAGGCTTGGAAGGGTGTGAGGCCAAAGAGAGGGACTGGTTAAGTAAAGAAAAAGCAAAAGCAAAAGATCATGAGACAAGATGAGGAATGCTGGAAAGACCCAAGATCATCATAGAAGCTAAGATGAAGGTTGAGATTTTGGAAGCACAGCACTGTGGGCGGTGACTTAGCCCAGGGTGTGTCCATGGGGGTGGGTGGGTTATAAGGGACACTGGAGACAAAGACCCCAGCAGTTGTGAGTCGAAGGAACTAAACTCTCCAGAAGATGCGGGACAAGATCATGTGGTCACATGAGCTTTCTTAGCAAATGATGTATTGTTTATTCGTTTGTCACATGTATCCATTAAGTGTCCACTTTGTACCAGACACTGCCCTAGTGCTGGGCATGAGAGTCCAGGAAGAAAGACAATTCCCTGCCCTTCTGGAATTTACAGTCTAGTGAAAGGGCAAGCTGGGCAATAGCCAAAATAAACAGACACAAAATGTCACGTGGGCATGTGCTATGGTCAGAGTTAGTGAGGCTTGATCACGTAAGAGGGGCACACTGAGGTGGTCAGGAAGGGCCTTGAAAGAAGCGAGAGTTATGCGGAGACCTACAAGTTAAGAAAATCAAGTTCAGTCATCCATTTTATTTATTTTCTTTGAGAATGCCATGTGCCAACCACAGTTCCAGGCACAAGGAATGCAAAGACACATGAAACAGAGGCCCCAGTCACACGCGGTATCAATAATATCCATGAAATCCCGAAAGACCTCCCAGGACTCCAACGATGGATTTGATTTATAATTTTTCCTAATTAATATAAGGTGTTTTTATTTTCAATGATGACTGCAAAATATTTTACTAAGAAATAAATAATACCAAAAATATATTATTAGTGATGAATGGCCAATGGGGCACAACTGAAGTGATAAAGAAAATACAGCATTATCCCATACCAAAGGAAAAAATGCTCAACTAAGAGAAGATGGGAGAAAAATACATAGTACATGATAAAAGTAATTTCTATTGACCCAGAAACTCTTAAACATAACTCCCCATCATTATAAGGCACTAACAGGAAAACACTTAATATTTGTAAAAATCAGCTACCCTTGGACAATTTCTGTTGAGGAGATACGTCTTGAACTTTACACTTTTTAAAATATCAGAAATTGAAATATACTTTATAGTATTGTTTACACTCCTTATAGCGTTTTTAGTGACAACAAGAGAGTGTCACCAGGTGTTGACAGAATTTAGCCTTTGTCCTCATAGCCCCTCATTGCATCTGAAAAAATCAGGGACTGGGGGACCCAAAGTTATTTTGAGGTCCTCATTTCATGAAAATGGGTTCAAACCCAGAAATTTTATTAGATAACCAGAACTTTTCCAGCGGCTTTAATGAAAGATTTGACTACAAGTCAACTCTAGATTACTTTAAATAATGAAATAGGCTTAATCTCATGACCGACAGAGATGACATTTCTTTAGTGATTATAATGTATTGTCTCACAACCGCTAAAGTTCTACAAACAAGGGAGGAAAAACACTATCAGCTTAGAAGGACAAGGGCTCTGGAGAGGGACAAGGGAGCTGTGGGGGCGTCAAGTGAGAGCTGGAGTTAGCCACGGAGATCAGCCTTGAGTCTTGGTTCTGCAATTTATTAGTTGACAATCTAGTCATATGACTTTTCTGAGCTGGTTTCTTTGCCTGTTGGTTTTTTGTTTTGTTTTGTTTTGGTCTTTTTTTTTTTTTTTCAGTGAATGCCTACTTCTTAGGTTTGTTATATTAAGTAATCTTAGTGCTTAACTAGGGCAAAGGCTTGTGAGTGAAAAAAATTCCTAAAGAAAATACCATATCTACTCAGATTAAGTAACAAGTTGGGAGCTACTGCTGAGATCTTGCCAAAAGATTTGCCTCTAGAATGTGGAATATATGCTGCCTGTCTTTCAAGATGCCCGAGGTTTGCTCCATATGTATCTGTGGAATAAATAGAATGACAGTGGGAGGTCAGCCCAGGGAAGGGGATGAGGGCCCTAGCCCCTCTGACTGCCCACACCACACACTTAGCTGCCCTTAAATCATGTCAGCAGGTGGAACACAGGGCCACCACCAGAAGAAACCTGTGTCTCTCCAGATAAAGACACTTGTTGAATGAATAAATTTTTTAAATGCAAGTAGGCAATGTACTAGCTCCAAACATAGATTGTCCCCAATCTTTCCTATTATCTACAACAACTTCCATTTGGATAGCATTTTGAATCAATAAGCCTCTCTCACAGATAGTTTAACTCTGATCAGGGTAAGTAGAACAAATGTTCTTGTCTGCATTTGACAAGTGAGGAAACTGATATTTGGGGAGGTTAAGTAGCTTCTACCGACCTGCAGCTTATCATTCTCCAAGCTGAGATTGGAATTCCATTCTCATTCCTCCCCAGTTCATCCCCATTCTCTGCCACTCTTTAGTGTCTTCTTGTTATTTGGTATGATGCTATGCAGAATTTAGGTGGGCTGGAATCTCATGAGAATTGCAGAATTGATGTAGGCTAAATAACGTTAATAATGATAGCTAACATTTAATGATGCTCGTTATATGCCAGGAACCATTCTAAGTATTTTCCATGTATTATTGCATTGGGTCCTTGCCAAAAACCCTCTGAAGGAAGCACTATCGTTATTCCCATTTTGTAGATGCCAAGGCTGAGGAAGAGAAAAGAATGGTAACTTGTCCAAATCACACAGCCAGTTAGTGGGAGCCAGGGTATCAACCCAGTTGTCTGCCTCCTTTACCTACCTCACCACTTTATTGCCCAGGCGAGCCAGGGAGCTACCTTTCCCAGCTCTTCAGATGATACGTTTATTGACCTCGAAGAGCTTGGTACCACCCAAACAGTGCTTCACAATGTATGTTTGAGTGTCCCCAAAACATGCTGAGGTCTAAAACTAGCCTCTGTATACAGGTAATCATCACAAAATGGATGAATCTTAACTAGTCAATTTGCCTATATCAATGAAATAAAGCATGGTTAGGTAGGAAGTTACATTTGTTCAACCTTTATGGCTGAATGAACAGGCTGAAGAGTGCCACAGGGTGTCCGCAAGCAGGCATCAAGATGATTCTAATCACTAGACACTTCTTCAATTCCAGTAGCCTGTGAATATGATAAGTGATTTGTGACACTGACCCAGGATCTCTCGTGTGGTAACTGTAGTCCCCAAAAGCATACATGAAAAACACAGAAAGGAATTACAATATGGGTGAAGTCAGTGAAATATTACAACATGACATTAAGGCTGAAGATTCCAGGCATTTATCAGTGCACATGAGGAAAATACTAAACATAGCCGAAGATTTTGATTGGCAATGCAGAGCTCACAGCGAACACTAAGGAGCTTCAGAGCTTGGCAGTGGGGCACTAAGACACACCCACTGGGACAGGTACAGATGGGTGACCATGAGCTAAGGATCCAGCATGAAAGCCAGCTTCTCCAGAAATTTCAGGAACATTTTTTATGAGGAAATAAATAATATGAGATTGCATTTCAGAATCTCCATAACAAGACCCTGAAATATAGCCTGAAGGGAGCACTGAAGGAATGGTTGCCACATCATGTTTCTCTGGGGGAAAGAGCATGCATGGGTAGAGTCACAGTGAGCTCTTTACCCTTCTATTGTGCAGTGAGGGGAAATGGGTCACTGTAAGGAAGGTAGTTTCCTACAATAAAGCTGAAAAACAACATGAAATAATGGATCATAACCTTGGGCTCCTGACAAAGGTTTGCTGGCCTGGTATAGTTAGAAGAAACTGAATTCTTTTTTTAAGCAAAGCCTTCTGACAACAAAATACTCAGCATGTGAACAGAATATGCTTCTCCATTCTTTTTTTTTTTTTTAATTTATTTGTCAGAGAGAGAGAGAGCACGACAGGCAGAGGGAGAAGCAGGCTCCCTACAGAGCAAGGAACCTGATGTGAGACTCTATCCCAGGACCCTGGGATCATGACCTGGGCTGAAGACAGAAGCTTAACTGACTGAGCCACCCAGGCATCCCTATGCTTCTCCATTCTTAGGTATAAGGGGTGATGGCACAGGATAGGTCGAACGTAGAAGGGGGAGTAGGAGAGATAAGAAGTTAATAGACTTGCAGATTCTTTGGCATTTTTATATATAGGAGGGTGGGTGGCAAATCCTGCATATTGCTCGTGGTTGGGGGTGCAGTGGTGATGAGTCTTAATTATATAGCATTAAGAGAAGGTGAAGAAAAAATATCTTTTCCCCCTTTTCTGCCAAAGTTGTTAATCATAGGATTATTTGTAATTTCAGAAATTTGGAATGAAATGTCCAAACTTATGAAGGTTTTAAAATAAGTTATGATGTGTCTATCCAACAGAAATGTACATATTCACTAAAAACTATGTTTAAAAAACCTTAATAGACTGGGAAAATTCTCACAATCTAGTACATAAGTGAAAAAAATTTTCAAAATTTGGTATGAAAGTTATGCCAGTTTTTTTGTTTTGTTTTAAAGATTTTATTTATTTATTTGACAGAGAGAGACACAGCAAGAGAGGGAACACAAGCAGGGGGAGCGGAAGAGGAAGAAGCAGGCTTCCCGCAGAGTAGGGAGCCTGATGGGGGGCTCGATCCCAGGACCCTGGGATCATGACCTGAGCCGAAGGCAGACGCTTAACGACTGAGCCACCCAGGCGCCCCTATTCTAGTTTTTTTAAACATGCAAGGAAAAAACTAAAAAGGGAAAATTTTTCAAATGTTACCAGTTATTACTAAACTCGATATAAGAAAAGAGAGGGGTAATTAGTGACTATGAAGCAGCACAGCCACAGATTTAATTAAAATTTATATTTATACTATGGAGCAGACCCTAGTAATAACCAGTCATCTAAAACTACAATAGAATATTTATTCAGTCAAAAAATGATCCCACTATGGGCTGTTCACTAAAAAAGGCACATGGGATTCAGAAATAAAAGTACTAGTCCCGGCTGGGGGAACTCAGGACTGGGGCAGGGGGTGGGGAGGCCGAGAGAAAACGGGTTACCCACAATGCTCTGTGATTGCTGGGCCCAAGGTGTCCCATAGGAACGCAGGAGAGGAGGAACACCCCAGGCACTGGGATTTGTGGTAGACCTTCAGGAGGAGCTGACATCGACTTGATTCCTTAAAGGATAAGTGGAAAAAAAAAAAAAAAGTAGGGGAAGGTCATTCAGTAGAGGGAATGAATGTATGAAGACAGAACTGAGTGAGGGCAAGAGCTCTCCAAAGTGAATCTCATAAGAAGAAATTCAGGGGAGGAAAGAAGAAAACTTGACTAAACCCGGTACTCTGGAGATGGAGAAGCAGAGAAAAATGGAAACGATGTTAGGAATTCTGGAGGAATTTAGAATGTCTTTTAGGTACCTCTCTTGGACATGTGATGGGTGGTGGCATCACGGGCTAACACAGGAAACAGAGATGGAAGAGCAGGTTCGCAGGGAAAATTTTTAGAGATGTCCATTAGTAAGGTAAATGATACATAGTGCTGGAGTATAATCATTTATTCTACAAGTTTTTATTGAACACTTGTGTCAAGGGCTGTTCTAGGCGCCAAGTATGCTCTAGTGAGTCAGGCAGACAAGGCCTCTGCTCTCATAATGCTCCAGGTTTGCCTGGGAGACAGACCACAAACAAGAAAATGTCCAAAGTGATACATGCTAGAAAGAAAATTATAGCACTCGTGGATGCCACAAGAGGAAGTAATGCAGTTATTTAGATTGAGTGTCAGGAAAGGCCCCTTGGAGGGGCTGAGGAAAGGTTAGGGATAGGACAGCAGTACCGTAGCATTCATTGACTGAAACCTTTCTTTGTGCCAAGTGGATTATTTAATCAAATCCACAATATAATCTTATAGGTAGGTGGTGTTGAGGGGCAGAATCTTGCCAGAGTCAAACACAACTCTGCCTCCAGCCACACTCTTTTCTTTTTTTAAAATTTAAATCCAATTAGCCAAGGGGCGCCTGGGTGGCTCAGTTGGTTAAGCGTCTGCCTTTGGCTCAGGTCATGATCCCAGGGTCCTGGGATTGAGTCTCGCATCAGGCTCCCTGCTCGGCGGGAAGCCTGCTTCTCCCTCTGGCTGCTGCTCCCCCTGCTTGTGCTCTCTCTCTCTCTCTGACAAATACATAAAAATCTTCAAAAAAATGGCTTAAATTTAATTAGCCAACATATAGTACATCATTAGTTTCAGACGTAGGGTTCAGTAATTCACCAGTTGTGTATAGCACCCAGTGCTCATCACTCCTCTTAATGCCCATCACCCAGTTACCCCATCCCCCCCACCTCCTTTTCCACAACCCTCAGTTTGTTTCCTAGAGTCTCTCATGGTTTGTCTCCCTCTCTGATTTCTTCCGCTTCAGTGTTCCCTCCCTTCCCCTATGATCCTCTGCGTCCAGCCACACTCTTAAACACAAGTACTTTTGTGTGTACCAAGTTGGGCCTTGAGAGGTAAAGGATGAAACTATGGGAAGGAATACAATCACCCAAGGACACGAAAGCATGAGAAAAAGGGGGGGAGGGGGGCTAAAAACTGAAATCTGGGGAATGCCAACACTGAGGGGGTGGGAGAGGAGCTCTGAGGACAAACACCTCAGCCATGTGGCCTGACAGCCATGAGACAAGCCAGTGTCATGAGGAAACGGATGGTCAGCAGTGTCCCATTGTCCACATGACCTAGAAAGGACAACAACAACGCAAAACATCCATTGGATTTAGCAACCAGACAATTAGTGGTGACCTTGGCAAGACAGGTTTCAGTGAAGTAGTAAGGGAGGCCAGATGGCAGGGTTGATAAGGGAAGATTTCTTTTTCCAGAGATACAGGATAGAGGCAGTGCACCTTGCTATGGGGGTTTGGGTTTGGTTTAAAGAAGGGTGAGCCTTTTTAGAGGAAGGTTGAGGGTAAGGGATAGAGAGGCAATAACTGATGTAGCAAAGTCCTCATAGGGACAAGGAAGGACAGTAAACAGAGCACAGGTGGAGGAGGAGGTGCCTCTCTTAGATAGCAGGTGTGGGGATTTCTTTTCTCTGATGTAGACCTTATTGTCATCTGCTCAAGATGAAGACCCCAGGGCGGGGGTGGGGGGGTGGGGAGCAGTAGTCTTTAAAGGAGTTTTCCTGAAGGTTCTGCTTTGAGATAGGGCTTGTGGATGCTAAGGGCCTGTATACAAGACTCCCAGTAGCCCTGAGGTTCCTGTGAGTTTGGAAGCCTTGCGTTTGTGGCAGCAGCCTGTGTACAGCTGTGAGATTTCCTGCAGCCAGGCTGGCAGCCAGGCCAGGCCAGGAGCTGGGCTGAGCTGTGTGGTAGAAGCTGCTTGGGCGGCACCTGTTCTGGGAGGATCACTTGAGTCTTTCATCTGGCTTCTCTTGGACCATCTTGAATTCAGGGACTTTTCCACAACCAGAACTAAACAAATTTGCACTGCAAGAATTTTTCTTCAAATTCGTCATTGAAAGAAAACCCCTAATCCATGCCATCTGAATGTAAAATGTGTATTAAAATAGAAAAGTCCTGGGGTACAGGATCTGGAGCTAAATGATCAGTGAAATAGCTAGACTATTCCTTGTATTGTTCTATTCCGGTGCAAACATTGTTACAACTACTGCCTGGTTTGATTCAATTGGGTCCTTTTAAAAAGTTAAAACACACAGCTTCCCTGGGCATGTAATTGTGAAACATTTTGTTGTTATACTGTATAGCAGTCACTTTAAGATAAGACAGATCTTTCTCCTTGCAGAGAATTTCGTTACCAACTACATGCATTCAAAACAGAGGATGTAATCAAAAGGGTATTTGGCGTGGCTCCAGAAAGCTATCTGGATTAGTCTATAACTGGCTGCCATAGTTTCCAGTCCATTTCTGATCCATGACTTATTGCTTCATAACTGACAATTTCAAAGGTTTATCAGGATGGCGCACAAGAGCTCAATCATTACTTTTTAGCTCATTCTGAAGTGTGTTTCATTACTGAACATTTTTCGTTATTTAAGATAACAAAATAAGATAACTAAAGACTGTTTTTACTGTCATTGGTAGAAAATGGTGGAGGGAATATTTACTAAAAGTATAAAATTTTAGCAGGAATACTTCCGGTAGCTGATAGTTTCCACTCCTTAAGTCAGTAGCAATTTATATTATAGATAAAGGATTGGACAGTTTATTTTCAAACTTCACGTGGAGCACCTGAAATTTTTTTTTAAAAGAAAACAGCTGACTAACCTGGTTTTCTGGTAATCTGGTTCAAAGATATTTAAAAAGAAATGAGATTTCAGAAATTTTACTGTTTGAAGAATTCAGAAATTCTCTTTTGAAATATTTTGAAATATTTCAATTCCTCTCACCAAACTTGAAATGTGTAACATTAAGCACATCGTTGAATTACATCAAATGTTGTCAAAATGACTTTCTCTAAGGTCTACCAAGCACTTTAGAAGCAAAACACAGACGAGCAGGACACCCTGAGTCCTGAACTAGCATTGTCCTCATCTTATGAGTGAGGCTTTGGAGCCCAGTAAAATGATTTGGACACCATCTTCTCAGGTATTTCTAGAAGAGCCAGCGCCTTTCCTCCCTCTTCCCTGCAGGAATCAGTTAATTTCTGATTATAAGCCTGCCTCATGTTATTGACTAAAAATACCTTAAAATTCTTCAATTTTCATATTTCACTTCCTCATAAAACCTTTTTTAAAAATGCATGCAGATTTCAATGCTTTTCCACGGTATGCAAATCTGTTTAAGGTGGGTTCCTCGCGGTTTGACCTTAAGATTTTCAAGTCATTTTCCTCCAGTGCAGTGGCTGTAATACTTTGACTCTTAAAATCATTTCATTGTTGATTGTGGCCAGGTAATCATTTCATTGATGAAATCAGGAAGGATTAACATAAAATCCAAGAACGACTAGTATCCAAATCCAGAAGAATGTCAGCCAAACTGATTAGATGATTTCAAGTGACTTGAATTCAGGAAAACTATGATGAGTTCTAATGGCACTAGCTGTGGCATAGTTTAAAATTTATGTTAGGGTGGTTGTGATGGTGGCGATTCTGAAACTGAAAAATGGAAACTATCAAGAAATAGGAATATGGTACAGCCCCTGATCTCCGAATGAAACTGAAAAGGGGGTGGAAACTCCATGAGTGGGGGCCATCGGGGCCAGGCTGTCAGGTTTAGCCGAGGGAGGGAGGGAGGGAGGAAACGCTCGTTGGGGGAAGGAGTGGGGCGCTAGACAGTCCCGGAGAGCAGGGGAGGGAGGGGAAGGGAAGGGAGCGGCGGAGCGCCGAGCCGAGGGGAAGGAGGGAGGGAAAGTGGGAAAGGAGTGGAGGAGTAGACGGAGCGCAGAGGTTAACCTTGCACTGCTCCCGGGCGGGCGGCGCATCCCGGCCCGCGCACGCCCAGCGCCCCCCCCACCACCACCCCAGCGCGGGACGGCGGCGGACCCATGTTGCGCCTGCGGCGGGTCCCGGGACCCCAGCGGGCGTCCCGCGCCGGGCGTCTGGAGTCTCCGGGAGTCTGAGCTGCGGGCCACGCGGGAGTGGCGGTGGCGAGCCCGCTGGTCGTTATGAGGACGGATCTAAAATGACCAGCAAACGGAAACCCTTCCCGACGCAGCTCAGGCGGTCCATCAGTGAGCAGTTGCGGGATTCCACGGCCAGAGCCTGGGATCTGCTGTGGAAAAACGTCCGGGAGAGACGGCTGGCAGGTCGGTGCCCGCGAGACTCCGGGGCCGCGGGGCAGGAAGAGGCGCTGGCGGCGTGGCCCGCCCGGCCCACCGCCCGCCACCGCGTTGGGTTCCCCCGCACAGGCTTTTCCGAGTCCGGGGTTGGGCCGAGCCGGCCGCGCTCACCCGCTCCCGGTCCGAGCGCCCGCGCTGCCCGCGCTGCCCGCGCTGCCCGGTGGGTGTGGGTGCTGCCCGGCGCGCGCGCTGACAGCCCGGCGGTGCGCTACACGCGGGGCCGAGAGCCGCCGCGGGGCTTACCTGGTGAGTCCGCCTTAGGGCGTTCGCTCCGCCCGGCTGGCCCCTGCTCCGCCGCCTTCCACCCAGGCAATGAATGAGTGCCCAGCCCAAGGGGCCCTCCACGAGGGCTACCTTTCTTCCAACGTCGCCTTTTCCACGCGGGGCACCTCCACTGCGTGTCGGGGGTGGAGGCGGGGGGGACAAAGCAAGGGAAATTATCCAAAGTTCTGGGAGACCAGATGTTTGGGGGGTAGAGGGGCAGGACTTGGAGAGACAGGTGGACAGCTGTTCGTGCAAGTAGGTGGCGGCCCACAATCTCTGCCCTGCTGTGAGTCGGGCTCTCCTGACTTTGGGATTCAGAAGAGGGGCCTCCCTTTTGGAATCTATTGCCCACCAACTCGAGGAAGAGAAGAGGTGATTATTTTGAGCTAGGGGGTCCTTAAGAATCCTTGCTTGGGTCAGAACGCCAGCCTCCTCCTTAGCACCTCCCCCAGCCTCCCCACGCTGTGACCTTACTTCTGTGCTTGCTCCATGGAACCATCTCCTTGTAGGGCCACGGATGCAGTGAATGGTCTGAGCCTTCTCAGAGCCCTCATTCAGAGCTGTAGGTCGGGTTAGTCACCGGATCATACCTGCCCCAATAAGGGAAAGCCGCCCTACGCACAGTTGCAGAGCAGTGGAGCGTTTAGGATCACTTTTCCCAAGTGCTGGCTGCTAAGAAGATGTTTCCAGGGTTGGGGGAAGTGTGGTTGGAAGGGTCCCTGGGCTGAGCACCAGCCCAGTCTCTGGACCTTGTTGCCTCCTGTCTCTCCAGCAATATCTCCTGAGTTGGTCAGTGACCACAAGGATGGAAGAGAGTTCTAGGGAAGAAGAAGGTATGAAGCCTGGACAGAGGGAAGGGATGCCAAGAGTGAGATGGGAGATTTAACCTTCTCTGGGCTCCTCCCCTTTTCCTTAAAGTAGAACTGTAAACTAGTCTGCTGGATGTTCTGCCCCTACACTCCTGCAGCCAGCTCTCCCCATCAGCCTGAGGGCATTCTGGAGTAGGTGCCCAGAGTCTGTATGTCCTTGAGCGTTGGGTCCTTATCACTCTAACTGGTCAAATCAGATGTAGGGATCACCGATGATATCAACACTCAATGTTGTCAGCATAAAATGTTCATCCCATGTTTCCTGTCCAACAGAGTGGCCCCGTTGAGTAAGCACCTAAGAAAGAAACAGACTTCTCAGTCTGGACCCAGAAATAAGCTGTGGTAACTAGTAGGTTTGACGGTTGATTTTTAAAGACCTGTAAGTACATTGCAGACCTCAATTAATAACCATTAGTAACTTTCCCTGTTATCGTGCTAAATTGTATAATCTACATGATGGATGGTGTCAGAAAAATTTTTGTGGTCTAGTAAATGTTTGTTGCTTCATAACTTCAGAATGCTCACTGCAAATGTCTCTTTCATAGCTTCTGTTATTTAAGTTTGTTAAGTTTGTTAAGTTTGTTAAATCAATGGATCTTCAGGAAACAAGTCTTTCCAGGAGGGCTGCCAAGGCTGTGCTGGGTTTTTATAGAAGCTGAGGCCAAAGATGACTGCAGTCCTGTCTTTTTCAAAAAGAGATCTGGGAAGGAAGAAAGTGAAATGTAAAGACTGAAAACCATGAAGGCTGTCCAAGAAAGTCATCTATTCACACGAACTTTAGGCACTGCAGTTCAGTTAAGGTGGTGGAGAGAAAAAGTTTTGATTCTGGAAAATAAACCAGTGGTGGCGATTCTAAGATCATGAGTATAGGAATATTAAGGCTAGAAGTGGCTTCAGAATGGTAAGTTCTCCAGAGTAGTACAATTATTTTTTTTTAAAGAGTGGTATGAGGTTTTCAAATGTTTAATCAGAATATTAATATCTGCTTACCCATAATCTGCTTACCACTCTGCTAACACTGAATGCCAGTGGGTTATTCAACTAGCACCAAACAATCCTCTGTGAAGCAGACTTCAGCTTCTGCTTCTCGAAGCAAGCTGGGATGCTTGCCACAAAACCAAGCCAACTCCATGAAGGAGCTTTTAGATGCAAATTGATTTTCTTGGGTTTTCTTGCTAAGGTAGCTAAAATATGGAACTTTGGCCATGAGACACTGAAATACTTAAGTTATTAATATTGGCATCAATTCTAGGTGAAAGTGTTCTTCATTTGCAAAAGTGTTCTTTATATGGTTCTGTTCACAGTATCAGAATAACCAACTATGCGAATGTCCCCCCAGAGAGGATCCACCCTGCCAAGACATGATACTGGCCTTTTTTTTTTTTTCCTATCAGATAAAAGTTGTGTGCTGGGATTTCTTTAATTTCCCTAAAATTTTCTTCTTATTACCTTTAGTCAGTAGGACAGTGTTCGGAGTGCTTTATAACAAACTCATATTTATTGTCTAGAGCATTCTGAAGGTGTTTGAGTCTCCCTTTTACTCCTTTACACCCAAAGGAAGGAAATCCTCATTCTAACTCACTCTTACTTCTCTTCATGAAAGGCTGTCTTGTCAATGAGACAGAAAGACACAAAATAGAACTGTGTAACGATACTGAAGCCTGTAGATTTCTGTGCTGTGGGGCCACATTTAAGAAGGAAGGGATTATATGTAATCAGAAAAAGCACTGCTTAACACATGTCACAACACAGGTAATGAAACCAATAGAAAGACAAGATGTGAATGGTGTTCAAATATGTCGATTTTATTACAAAATTAAAAAAGGGGTAAGCTAAAGAAGGATTGATATTGAGAGCTTTTCTTGGGCCTCCAATTTTGTAGTAGCTGCTAGATTTTCGTCAGATTGTGGCATTTTTGCCAATGCATACTTCTTAATTTTCCAAGACCCTAGACCCCATAGGGGTCAGCAAGAGTCTTTCTCACCTGTTATCTCAATGTTGATTATTCTAATAATGGTGGTGATTATTATTTATTCCCAAGCTGACAAAGTTAGTGTTCAAGGCAGGATTCTAATGCAGGTTGTCAGAAGCCAAAGGCCAGCTGTGCCCATTTTGTCTGATACAACACTTTATGGAGACACATGGACCTCAAATCCTCTCTCCAAGGCTGTCACTTGCAGTTAGTTTAAAAAATAATAACAAAGTTAACTGGAAAAATTGCTCTTTTTTTTTTTTAACTCTTGGAGTGACAAAGATAGCCCTACACCTAAAATTATTGGCCCCCTAGTCATCCTGTTGGGCTGGTTAGTGTATGGGCTTTTGGAGAGTTGAAACAGCCATACCTCTAGCTTGTCCCAGGCCTCGATGTGGTATGCCTTGCCCACTACCATCACTATAAGAAGCCAAGGGCTACAAGAATGAGATGCTGTCATAAAGCCTAAATGTATGTTTCTTCAACATGGGTGAGTGACAGGTTCTTTTGGCTTCCCCAGATCTCCAATCAGCCACCACTGATGACAATTCTTAACTTTTAGAGCATCATTAACTTCTGTAGGTAGCAGCATACCCTTCAGCTTTCAGTGTTTGTAAGCAGCTTGAACTACTTTTCCAAATGTTAAGGTCTGAGAAAATCCAAATGAGTTTTCTAAAGCTTTCTGCTCCTTTATTTTAAAACCCCACTCTATTTTAATGGAAATGTAATCCATATGTTTGATTCCTTTATACTCACATAACAGTGTTTAGGTAGCTTGTGAACTAATTGATGTCCAAGTCTTTTGATCTCTTTTATAGTCTCATTTTAAATCATTTCTCTTAGGCACAGGAAGTTCTATTGCTGCCAAGAATAAACTAACTTAAACACTGAAAAGTTTGAGTTTCAATTAGAAACACTAATTCCACCAAATTTCAGTGAGTTCTAGTCATGTTAAAACAGGTTCACTCATTCTCAGAGTCAACAGTAGCATCCTGTGATGTGATGTAAACATGAGATTGGGACTTTAATGCAGAGTGGGATCAAGAATAGAACATGGGCCATAAAAAAGTTCCTTATTAAAATCTAAATGTGTTCCTTGATATCAAAAAGTACAGGATGATACTAGCTGATCTTTTTCATGTGTTTTATATCAGAGTCCTTCCTTTTTATTATCACTTGCCTGTGAGGAACAGGCCATCCTACCCTGTCAGTCTTTTTTTTTTTTTTTTAACATCTCTTGAAAGGAGAATACATTTAGATGTGATTTATATTAACAGTGACAAAAAAAAAAATCTAAGTAAGTACACAATTAAGATCAGAGAGAAGGAAAGCATATCACTTCTGTCAGGGTTCTTAGCTACACATAGAATCATCTGGAGCCTTTCACAAATATCAGTGCCCTGGCTGCCTCTTAGAGATTCTGATTCCGTTTAGATAAGGCCTGGGGATCAGCATTTTTTCAAGCTCCACAGAGGGTTCCACTGAGTAGCCTGGCCTGGGAGCCACTGACTTACATTAACTACTCGCCCAAGTCTGTGTCTAGCACAGGGTCATACTCTAGGCCCCTAGGGAGAGGTTTGCTTAAGTGGAGTTGGAATGAGCTTGTTTATTTTACAGGGGAACAAAAGGTTTGGGCCTTGTTGCCAGGGCAAGAAATTTGGATTTGGTTCTACATATGATAAGGAAGCAAAGGATTTTAAGCAGAAGAGTGGCAGGGCCCTGTTAAATTGCCACCAGAGTGGTCTATGTGAGATAAACAGTGACAGGGACGAGGGTCATAGTGTTGGAGAGAAAGGGATAGATTTGGTATATGTCTTGAAAGGAGAGAGACTGATGTGCTGGAGGTGAGGGAGGGATCAAGAACTCCTGGGTTCAGGGATGTCTGGGTGGCTCAGTCGGTGAAGCGTCTGACTTCAGCTCAGGTCATGATCTTGGGGTCCTGGGAATGAGTCCCACCTTGAGCCCTGCATGGAGCCAAGCATCAGGCTCCATGCTCAGTGGGGAGTCTGCCCCTCCCCCAACTCGTGCTCGCTCACTCTCTCTCAATAAATAAAATCTTAAAGAAAAAAAAAAGAACTTCTGGGTTTGTAGTGCTGTAGGCTGAGAGGCGGACCACTGGCCAGATTTGCATGTTGCAGCTGCAAAAGGAAGATTTTTTTGGTCTTGGTTTTTTTGGCATAAGACAGATGAGAAGAGGAGTAAGGAGTTCTCCTTGAGCCAGACTAGACCAAAAATGCCATTAGACATCCAAAAGTAAAAGTCAAAGAGTTGGATACACAAGTACAGGTTTGGAAGAAAAGTCAAAGCCAGATAAATCCAGAAGTGACTGGCATATAACTACTATAGAGTAAAGCCTTAGGGCTAGATGGGGTTACATAGGAAAAAAATGTAAATAAGAGGAGCAGCCAAGGACAGAATCGTAGGTTATCCTTTATTTAGAGCACACTATTCGGGGGCACCTGGGTAGCTCAGTGGGTTAAGCATCTGCCTTCTGCTCAGGTCATGATCCCAGGGTCCTGAGATGAGCCTCGAATCCGAATCCAGCTCCTTGCTCAGCAGGGAGCCTGCTTGTTCCTCTCCCTCTGCCGCTCCCCCTGCTTGTGCTCTCTGTCAAATAAATAAATAAAATCTTTAAAAAAATAAAGCACACTATTTGGATGTGAACTCTATATACATATACGTGTGCTAAATTTCTGGGGAATTAGAAAAAGCAATACTGTTTCTAAATTCAGCGTTCTTATAGCAGAAGAATAGTAATGCTATATTGAATAATCTTTTATGATAGGTTTATTTGGTTCCAGAACTGTTGATGAATAAAAATTAATATAAAATATGTCTCACTAATAAAATATACCTTTTTTAAAATTTAGAAATGTCATTGCTAAGTAAAAATTGAAAATTTCAAATAACATTTGAAGGAAAGACTAAAGTTTGCCCTCATACACAAAAAATAAAAATATGATTAATTAAATAAAAGTGGTCTTAGCAGGAATATTTCTGTGGTTATTATAACTTGTGGGCCCCCCCATAATGAGGTAAAACTATATTGGAAAGATGGCTTCTCCAGTGTCATGGTCTCCAGAAATAGTCTAATCAAACAATGCTTAACTTGTAAGAAAAGTTCTGTATATTGAAGTTTCCAGGATCGCATCCATTTACTGACATTTATCAGTTATGGTTTGTCCATAATAAAGTTGACCAAAGGGAAATTTCTCAGAGAAAAATAGATAATGTCTTAAATTTTTCATCTGTAAGGAGAGTAACTTAAACTTGGCCTAGCCTATCCATAGCATACTGGCTAACCTTTAGAAGTAACACAATTTCCTCCCAGAATTAGAGCAAGGAAATGATCATGTTCATTAATTGCTGGCGGTTCCTCGGAATAAGACACACAAGCCCCGCTAGTTGACTGGAATTCCTTCTAGAAGACCATGTGGTACAATATTTGTGACTCAACAACTTGATCATTTAGACATGGAGCACATATCTAATGAAATTAATACATACGCCTTCGTTGTGTTTTTTAAATCTTGTGTTGAACAAAATAACTTATAAAGAAAAATTTGCTAGAAGACCTTATAGTTTACTGGGAGTTTATCCAATAGTATATTTCTATTCTGTTCTTTTGCAAGTGATGTTGCGAAATGAAAACAAAAGTGGTTTGAAAAGTGTTACAACATTCCCGGGCTTTTTTCAGAATACTTGAATGTTTAGTCCTAAAACAGTCGAGCTGAAGGACAAACATTTTTGTCATGTTTGTAGTTAGTCAATAAGTATTTATTGAGCCATGAAATAGCATCCTTGTCAAAGCATGTTGGGACTGTAGTGCAGGATATTAATTTAGTACTGTGGTTTTATCCTGGCAAAGCACATGAATTTTATTATGCTGCTCAAATCACTTAACTCATCTATTTAACCAGAAATAGAGCAAGCTTCCAGAAATTGCAAAGGGACAGTATAGAATGTGCCATAACTACACAATACTGTATTTGCAAATCTGCTGTGTCAAGCCATTTTGTATTCTCAGACAGACGATATCCTTAGTAACGTCTTCATCCAAAATGAAATTTTCAGATTCTTATGGTTCTTTCATTTTGTGTAATAGAGCGTATTTTACTTATATTCCATCATGGCAGACTGTGTTTGGTGAATACTTTTCTTTCTCCTTCCTATATAGGAAATTAAATGAATACAAGAGGTAATTGTTTTAAAATCCCATGAAAATTAATACACTTACTAGCAGTGACATTAAGTTGGAAAGTCTTATCAGATGCTTCTTATTCTCTTACCATCAGGTAAAATGGAAATATTTCCAGGTTCCTTGAAGGATCTCTGAAAGCATTTTCTATTGAAATGTGATAATTTATCTATTGAATGATGCCCTAAAAGTACAAATACTTAACAGTATAAGTTACATTAATGTACCGCCACATGGGGATATAGGCATTGTTGCAATGACACATAAGGAAGGCAAGGCACTCTTTCCCCCCTTTGCCTGACAGTGAGTTGCATTCATCCCAGAACTCTTCAAAGATTTTATTTATTTGTCAGAGAGAGAGAGAGAGAGCACAAGCAGGAGGGAGCAGCCGGCAGGGGGAGAAGCAGACTCCCCACTGAGCAGGGAGCCCGATGCAGGGCTTGATCCCAGGGTCCTGGGATCATGACCTGAGCTGAAGGCAGACGTTTAACTGACTGAGCCACCCAGGCACCCCCATCCCAGAACTCTTCAAAAACAATGATAGATTGCACCGTTTCCTACCCATGAGGAGTTGTCCCCATGGTCTTGGCAATAAATTACATCTTTATTTTAGTCCCAAGAAAAGACTTCATAAGCAAATGACAGAAAAGATGAGCAATTGTTAAAGTAACAACAACAACAACAAAACTTTCACGTATTTCAATATAGACTGTTTTATCCTTTCTGGAAAGGAAGAAGAGAGGCTTTGTGCCAAGTGTTTGATTTTTTGTTCTGAAATCTAAATCAAAGCAATAATGACAAATGAAAAAGAGCAGTCTTAACCCTTTAGCATAGCGGTAGAAAAGGGATTGAAGCTATTTGAGATGTCATATGTATAAAATCACAGCTGTGTGATGGTGATCAGCATCTGTGAAATTAGTATCACTTCAGACATAATGTTGGTATTCGGATTTGCCGCAGCAGTAGGAGCATAGATCGCGTGTCATTTTACTTTGGGTGCATAGTATAGTGGAGGGCATGATTCGTGGTATTTGGGCATGATGGGAGATTATTGGCATGGCATCATGATCTAGTGGTTAAGAGCAGCTACTGGAGTCCAAAACCTACGTGCGTTTGAATCCTGCCTTCACTATTTAAGCAATGGGTCTTTGGGAAAGGTAAGTAATCTTGATGTTCCTCAGGTTCTTCATCTTTAAAAAGGAGGAAAAGCATAGTACTTACCTCATAGAGTTGTGATGAGGATTAAATGGGTTAATATTTTCAGCCCCTTAATAACATTGTATGAGAGTTTATATAGATAGATACACACCCCCTCCACTGACCCCTTGCACAGTCAAAATTCCAGGTATGACTTTTGATTCCTCCCAAAATTTGCCTACTAATAGCCTATTGTTAACCAGACTAGTAACATAAACAGTCAATTAACACATATGTTGTGTGTTATATGTACTATATACCATATTCTTACAATAATTAAGCTAGAGAAAGGAAAATGTTATTAAGAATATCATAAGGAGGGACGCCTGGGTGGCTCAGTTGGTTAATCGGCTGCCTGTGGCTCAGGTCAAGATCCCAGGGTCCTGGGATCAAGTCCCGCATCAGGCTTCTTGCTCAGTGGGGAGCTTGCTTCTCTCTCTCTCCCTCTGCCACTCCCCCTGCTTGTGCTCTCTCTCTCTGACAAATACATAAAATCTTGTTTTAAAAAAGAATATCACAAGAAAAGAAAATACATTTACAGTACTGCACTGTATTTTTGGGGAAAAAAAAATCCACAGGCACAATGGGCCTGCACAGTTCAAACCTGTGTGGTTCAAAGGTCAACTGTACATGTACATGCAAGCAAAGAAAAGAGCAACAGAGACGTATTTCCTGGTAAAGGAGATGCTTTTAGCTTCAGTTCTAACCCACTCACTCCTTCATACCTGGATTCATCAGCCTCTTCCCATATCTAATGAACCCATTCTACATCCCATGTTCAGGGATTTCCAAGTGCTAAGACATTAGCCTCACTCTCTTTGTCCTGACTGATATAAAAAAAAAAAAAATCATATACTACATATGTTGTGAGCGTGGTTGACAGCATCTTGTGTAATCCACTGGTGTTATAGCATGAATCATTCGTTATATTAACGCTTTATCTTTCTGAAAGATCATCAGTTAAGGTCTGTTCATCAAAATCACCATCGACTTTAGAGCTATGCAACCACGAATTCATTCCCATACCCTTGGCCTAAATGGAATTTGATGGAGACCTAATTAAAATGAGAGAAGTTAGACTAGATAATCTCTAAGGACCCATTTAACTTTAAAGATCAATGAGTCTGTAACATGCGTCTAAAGGAAACTTAATGCCCTAAGCCTTTGAGTTCCCTTTCTGTGTTAGATTTCCTAGGATGTTCTGAGAGGGGAGAGGGCTGAAGCCCAGAAGCATACCCCAAGATGCCTGCCAGTGCCATTCTCCATGCGGGTCTGCTTACATAGCCTCCAACAAGAGCAATAGCTTATAATTGGTACTTTCTGTAATTGGGGCTACCCCTGCCAGAACTGGAGATGGAAGAAGGAGGGCGGCCAGCTGGGAGTCCTGGGCCTGCAAACATCTGTAGAACCCCGACAGCCCCTGCACCACGCGCAGGCAGGGCCCCAGCTTAGAAGGCCTCCATCCTTGGTTTAGTGCTCTTCTGTTGCAATTTTGAAATTAACAATCGCTGAATGCAGGACCCCCATTTTCATCTTGCAGTGTGCCTGGCAAATGATGTAGCTGGTCCTACACTCTGGGAAAGCTGGGCTCCTGTAGCATCATGCTTTGATTTGTGGGTTCACCTTCATTGGTGGTTTGGTGGTGTTTGAGTAAGATAAAAGGGATGCATAGATCATAGGATATTAAATTTGGAAGGGACCTTGAAAGCCTTCCTTTGAGCATCTACAATCTATAATCCACGTGCTCTGTGCCCCGTGTTCTTGGGGAAGGTGATCTCCTGAGAGAAAGTATGTTTGTTTTATTTTATTGTTTATTGATTCTGACAGCATCATTATGAAATAAAGCAATAACATTACCCCTGGTGTTTACACAGTTAAAATGATTATATTTTAGTTATTACATACATTGAAGGAAATATTTTAATTAGTTTTTTTTTTTTAAGGTAGTGCAGTGCCTAGGTGTGGAATAGGAAATTTAGACAAACTATGCAACTCTTGGTAATCTAGATATTCAGATCCGAGGCTTGTTTTGAAAACGTCTTAATTAAGCTTTTTCTTAATTAAAAATTTATTTGCAATACCCATAATAGATTAATTCATTAAACCACTGCTATTAAAACCATTAAGGCTACTTCCTGTGTAGGTTCATCTAGGGCTACTTACTCAGAAAAGGAAATTAGGAGAGGTAGTAATAGAACCTATCATTTATCACGAAGAATATTCAGCCCATATCTACTAATATTTTGTTTTGTCATTATGTCCATCTGTCTCTGTGAAAAACACTAAAGCTGACTAGAGTCTAGTCTCACAAAGGTGCACAAGTTAAATCCTTCTTTGCTGACGGAAGCTATACATACAACTCCTGTTTAATGATGTTTTTTAAAAAGGACATTTTTCTTTGTTTGATATTAAGTTTATTATTTAATGCAAAGTATTTCTGGGCGATTGACTAAAAAAGAGTGCATTTTCATTTGCTCTTAAGCTACTTCAAAGAAGAGTGTGTTTGCATAGTTCTGAGTAGTAAATAAGTAGGCAGATACTATCCCTCATCAGTGGTTTCAAAGCCATGTTGTAGGAAAGGAGACCTGCCTGACCGCAGGGTCCTTGTTCTAAGGTGGGCACAGGTGCTATTCCACAAGGAGAGTCAAGTGCCTTGGGAAGCTCATTCTGTATGTTTCACTCTAAACATATGAGAAGTGTGAGAGATATAAACAGCTTTATCAAAGACACTGAATAAGCTTGACTTTCCAGATAAAAAAAAAAATCTATAGGAGTGAATTAAACCTTCCTAGCACAGTCATCAGAATTCAGAAATTCAAACACTATCACTCTGGACAGAGTCTCCTGTATCAATACTCGAATATAATGATTTACGCAAGTGTCTGTATTTGCACCTAAGCTACAGCCTCCTCAAAGGAAAAGGTAGTGTCTTATTCACTGTGGATAGTCCAGTTGCTTTCACATAGTAGCTGGGACAAGGAACGTGCACAATGAATGTCTGTTGAGGGAATGAAATAATGATAATTATAATAGTAACAGCAAACCTGCCCTGGACCCCATTGTGTGTGAGGCTTTATGCTAAAGACTTCATGCATGTTCTCATTCGATGCCCAGGCTGCAGGGTAAGGACTACCAGCCTCCCTATTAGCACACACAGCAGCTTGCAGTTAGCCCTTAGAAAAGGGCTTCTTCTCTGGGCCCATGAATTAGAAAAGGTGCCTCCTCTGAGATAATGCAGCCCCAACATCATGCAGCTAAGTACCCTGGGCTGAATTTCAGCCTGCATGGCCCGCCTTGGCTGCTTGCTCTGTGTAAGGCCCGGCCTACGCGGTTGTACGTGGGGGCCCAGCAGACTAACATTATCCCCAGCTTATGCAAGAGGAAACTAAGGCTTGGAAAGGTTAAGTAATTTGTGCCCTGAAGACTCGAGGAGTCACAGTGTAGCGCTTAGGAAGGGGTCACTGTTCAGGGGTGTCATTGTGACAAGATGGAACCATTTTCAGATTACCACAGGTGTTGCCCCAAGGTTGTATTAGATGGGAGCTGACCATGGCATCCGGAATCCCAGGGTCCCCATGATAATAAAGGTGATGTTAACGATGATCCTGAATATTTGTGTAAGACTTTACAGTTAAGTGCTTTTCCATTAAGGTAATATAACAATGGCTTAAAATCATTCAGTTCTCGCAAAAGTCCTCTGAGAAAGGCAGGGTAGGTGCTGTGATCTCTACTACATAAAGAAGATGAATGAGGATAAGAAAAATGTTGTGACTACCCAAGGTCCTATGGCCAGTGAGGGCCAGAGAGGGTTTTGGATCCAGGCTCCTATACCGGGGCTCGGTCTTCTGGTCACTTTCCCGTTGCCCAGTGTGAGCTCTGCTCTGTAAGATATCAATTGCTGTTAACGAAACCCATGGCTCCCAAACCTGACTGAGCATCAGAACCACTGGAAAATCTTTTAAAATACGGGCTCCTGGACTCCTCACCAGATCCAGTGAATCAAAATCATCCCTGGGGGAGCAGTATAACGTACTTTTGTGTGTGTGTGGTGGTGGGTAGGGGAGAGGGCTGATCCGTAGCGTACATTTTTAACAAGCCTCCTAGGTGATTTTTGTTGTTTGTTTACAGCCTGTCCTCTCACCAGTGAATGGAAATGGCTCTAAATTCTCATGGATATTTCAAGCTCCATTCCTTGTGCTATTCAGTGTCTTCTAGTCTAATACTTTTCTCTCTCTTTTCTGCCTGCCTAGATCTTAGCCATTTTCAAGGGTTGGGTCAAGTCCTTCATGATTTTGTTGCTAGTGCCATTCTCACTATGCCCATTCCCACCTCCAGATGATCCCCTCCTTCCATATCTAAGTGCCCCTCAGGGAGTGAGAGGCTGGGAGCCCCACGAGGGCCTGCTGCATGCCAGGCCCCTGATTCAGTATTTTCCTACATGTCATCATGTGAACCATCACAGCAGATGCTGAGGTCATGATTATCATCCTCAATTTACAGAGGGGGTAAGTGAAGAAACTTGGCTGAGGCCAGCACAGCCAAGAGAATAGTCTCATTTAGCTGCAAGTTTCTGCTTTTCTGTTCACGCTGCTGAGTGTTTCAGTCTTCAGAAACCAGAACAATTTCTTTTGTACTATAATTGAGAAACTTTGTCTTACATTTTTAAAAAAAGTCTTTTACCTCCCACTGTATAATCCACATAGTAAAATAACCTAATTGTTGAAGAAATAAAAGAATGAGTGCCTTTTCTTCTTTCGTGAAATCACTTCCTAGCAAGCTTCAGAAAGTTGAACTGATATTGATTGAGACATGATGTTTACTTATTCAAGCTCTTTAATATTATGAAGAAATTCCAGCCAACATTCTACCCTCTTCTTTCTTTTAACTCAAAAAAATCATGAAATATTAGAGTATATGGAAGCCTTGTAGATTATCTTGTCCAGGCCATTCATTTTACAAGAGTCGATTGAACCTCAGAGAGATTCAGTTAATTCAGTTCCAGGTCGTGTGTCTCATTGGTGATAAATTTGAGATTAGAGTCCAGCTTTATGTCATACCAAGTGACTTTGGGGATTATAGCTGAATTCATACTTGGCCATCCATCCATTTGTAAGCAAGATGCCCATTTTTGAAATTAGAGCACAAATTTCTTGAGGGAAAAAATTGCACCTTGCCCTCAAGAGTGAAGCTTTTCCCATAATAAGGTATGTTTATAAGTGTTTGTCGGGGCAGCCTGCCTCGCTGCCTCATTGACTGAGGCATATTAAAGGAATATAGTCACTCCCTCCTAAGTTCCAGGTTTGCCTCTGGTGGCCCCACACCCTGCAAGATAACCTTTCCGTGTCCTCCAGCCTCCTTCCAAGGGGCAATTGGAAAATTTATAACTAAAGGAAACTAACACTGCTGTTGCCACGTGTTGGGTGAGGAAAATGGAGAAAGCATAGTTGAAATTTAAATAAGGATTTTTCATCTATTTAAGATGAAAATGTTCCCTTTTGGCCATTTTTTTTAAATTACAGAGCTATAGCAAAAAAAAAAAAAAAAAAAGAGTTTCTTTTAATCCCCCAAATCATATGATTGTTTTTTTCACAGTGACTCCAAGTTCTCATTTACTTAACTTATTCAACAAATATTTATTAAGTACCTACCATGCCAAACACTGTCCCAGCTCCTGGGGATTCAAGAGTAAACAAAAGACAAAATCAACACCCTTACTGAGCTTCCATATGAGTTGGGGGAGACAGATCATACTGAACAAATATATAATATGTGTTACAAATAACACAGTATGAAGAAAAACAAATGAGCTGGAAAATGAAAGGGAGTGCTATTTTGGATTCAATGGTCAGAGAAGATCTCTCTGGGGAGGAGGGAATTGGAGCAGAGACATTCAAATATCCAGGGCAAAGAGTGTTCTAAGCAGAAGGAATAGGATGTGAATCAGTCCTGAAGCAGGAGGGCACGGGTGTGTTTGAGGAAAAGCGAGAATGCTGGTGGGGTTTGGGGTACAGTGATTGAGTGGAAGAATAGTAGGAAAAGGGGTTGACAGATAGCCAGGTCCTCTGCAGCCTTATGGCCTGGGAAGGAGTCCCGATAAGATCTTAGGTATAATTTGCTATGTACAGTTATCTGGTTTATGATGTAAAACTTGAAAAGAAAAGGCAATATAGGCCAAGAGTAGAAGTAAAAAGACAATTTAGATGTCTCCTAGAAATATCAAATTAGTTAATATCTCAGTTATAAAAAAAATTTCTTAGTTGCTAGTCACATAGGGACCCATTGCTTAATTAAAAAGGAGAGAATAACTTCTGGCCCTCAATTTTTTTTTTTTTTTACACAAATGGAAGGACTTAGTTAGATTCATTCATTCGTTCATTCAGAAACATTCATTTAATGAATATCATATTCCAGATGCTCTGCTATGCTATGCCCCAAGCATCAAAAGATGAAAAAAACACTGAGTCCTACCCTCAAGGACTTGTAGACAAATGCAGCTGCAGCAGCAGAAATACACAGGATGTAGAGGTAGATCGGAGGATGGAGTGATGAACTTGGCCTGGCTTTACCGAGCAAAGGAGATGACCCTAGAGTTGGGCCTTAAAGGAGAGAAATTCCACTCTAAGGGAGGGAAAAGGCAAGCACATGCAAAGAAACAGAGAGGCATGAAGCTGCATGAATAATTTTTAGATATTGATTGATGAGACCTTGGGTCAAGAAGGAGAGCAGATGAAGAAAACTGGAGAGGTGGGCAGAAGCCAAATGATGAGTCTGTGGATTTCATGAACCATGACCTCCAGGGCTGTCTCAGATCTTCTGTAAATTCTTTTCTAGCTCTAGGACTTTATCATCACATGAATCCAATTTCCTTTTTCCATTAGTGTTTGAGTTAAGCATCACCAGCCCCTGTTTATGTCTATATTTATCTTTTTAAAGTGACCTTGCTCTACAACTTTAAAGAATAACCGTGAGAGCCTCTTTCCTTGCATAGGTGTTTGCGAAGAACCAGACATCTTCTGTGGCTTTTAATGATGACTTTAGTTAAATTAGCAGAATCTACAGGAATTCCCAGTTTCCTACATTGCTTCTAGGGGCTTTTTTCTCCACATCTTGGTACAGTTGCTTGGATTTCCACGTTTAAAGTTAAAGCGAGTGTCCGATATACATGTGGTATATGACAGAGACTTGGTAGTCTATGATTTTCACAGTGAAACTAATATGACTTCTTGATCAGTTTTTCAGAGGGCTTTTGGGAAAAGTTACTTTAGAAGGACCCTCTTGAAAAAGAGATCTGAAGTGGAACTCAAAGTCTGTATTTACTCATTCATAAGCATTTACTGACAACCTGCTTTAGGCAAGATTGCATACCAGGTACTAGGGACCCAAAAATGAATAAGATAAAATTCTTTCTTTCAAGGCACTTACAACTATTAATGACTTCTTATAATTCTTATAAGAAATCTTATAACTCTCTGACTTTACTATAGACACAGAATGGTTTTATGTCAATGATTAAAAAGGTTTTATAAAATTTCATTAAAAAATAGTTGAGTTCTTTGATTATGCATAAGCTCAGCCTCTCCTGGAAAGCTGAATTTATTTATCTAACACACTGACTAGAAGCAAGGAGGAGAAAAAAAAAAAAGCCAGAAGAAAAGTACTAATTCATGATGCACAACTTGAGAATCTCCAGTGAACAGCTGCATTGTAACACTTACCCTTTTTGTTCACATGGCCTTGCTCTCTGGAATCCTCAGATATCCATGGTTGCCCGAGGGCTCGTCAAATGTCACCAGGGCAACAACAAAGTAACACACATGAAGCAGCCCCTCTGTGGCATTCTTTATGAAAAGCATTGAATTAAATTATTGCATAACAAATCATCTGCATATGAAAGGGAGTGAACTGTTGGAGAACCCAGCTGGAAACAATGCTGAATTTGATCCCTACCTCAACTGATAACTTACTGGTACCCTTAGAAATCTCATTGTGACCAGAGGCCCCTTTACGGAGTGTGGGAAATATTAATACTGTACTTATGACCTCAAGGGGATTGTGAGCTAAATTAGGGAGATTGTTGAGATGGTCACAGGAGAAACTCCCTTCACCCTGTTCCTCTCCCCCTTTCTTGGTCAAGCTTGCAAAAAGATGGAGGAATTTCCCACTCTGGATGAAACTGTTGCTCCTCAGGAAGGAGATCCTAGCAAAACAGATAACAGCTACCCTAATTGAGCCTTATCATGTTCCAGACACTGTGCTAAGCACTTCACATGCATAATTTTAATTTCATCCTAATGACCTATACTAGGATCAGTATTATTAAAGTCCTCATTTTATAATGGAGACATTTAGACTGGAAAATGTATGTGATTCTTGGCCTAGCTTTTCAAGCCTAAGGAGTATCCTGAAGCAAAGAATTAGGACCAAGTGATCTGTCTCAGGAGCCCTCAAACCTCTGTACATATTAGTTCAGAGGAAACTATATCACATCACATCCTCCATCACCATTATACCTGACTACTGCTTAATCTAGGTAGAAATCCTTATAGTAGGAAAGACAATTCCTACAGACTACGTATATTAATTCAAGAAAGCCTGTGGAGAGAAAGTGTATAAAAAATAAACATGATGTTTTAGGCTTGATTAAACCAAAATAAGACAGATTTTGGAAAATGTCCCAAAATATTTACATCCAAATGATGCTCCCATTAGTGGGTATTGCCGGCTTATGAACCACATGGGAAGAAAACGAGTCTCACTTCTGTTTGTTTGGATTTCAGTGTTGGGTCCCCGAAGAAAACCACTCACCTGCTTTTCACCAGAATTTTCCATAAAAGACAACTATTTTAAAGAACATGTCCATTTTCACAGTGCAAGAAATGGACACCACTAACATGTATTTGAAAGGACAGATTTCCCCCCTTTTAAATTTTATTTCTTTATAATTATAAAAATAGCGTGTCGATTATAAAACTAACATGTTGATTATAAAACTAACATGCCGATTATAAAAAGCACCTGAAGATAATCACTACATACTTCTAAAGTGTTTGAAAATATTTCAAGCAAGGCAGCCGGCATTTTTAAAAATAAATGTGATCTCCCACAAGAATTCTTTTAATGGGGACAGCAGATACATGCCTCTTACAGGTATTTTTTAAATGGTAACACTGCTTTATAATCACATAGCTAATGTGCTGTTTTAAGATTGAAGCACTATTTGTGGATAAATATATAGGTATTTCTTAGCTGCACCATATATTTCAAGAAAAATTATAATAGTGCTAACCATGTTCCAGGCTCACAAGTTAATGTATTTAATACTTAAAACAGGCCTAGCAAGTCAGCATTATAGTCATTTTTCATGTGATACAACTAAAGCTCATGGAGGCTTAGGAATTAAGCAGAGTCTCATGGTTAGGGCTGTCTTCCTTAAAGACTCACGTGCTCACCCATGAAGCTTCCACAGAAGAGAAGCACAGTTATTTCTGCCTAGAGGGAGAATAAACACACAAATTAAGTTATTAACATGACCACTTGGGTGTTAATGGACTACTGAAACTAAGATGAGACACATTCTTCAAATACTAACTAAGAGAACCTGTGTGAAAGCATCCAGACAAAGTCATTTAATACTTTCTCAACTTTTAGTACAGAAGAAGCATCTGAGGGGCTTTCCAGTATACCTAATCTAGGATCCACCAGTTAGAAAGTCAGGTTAAACAGAGAGGGGTCCAGAAACCTGCATTTTTAAGATGTTTTCCAGAGAATTGTGAGGCTATACATCTAGGAGACCCTCTTCAAAAACCCCCACTTTATTACACAGCAGATGCTTTCAACATGGTTTCCTTTCCTTTCCCTAAATGTCTGAGTACATACAGGAAGAAAACCAAAGACAATAGTTGAAAACAAGAGCCCAAGGTCATAGGGTATTGTGTCTGGTTTACACTGGGTTAGCGGAATACACCAAAATGAAATTTTATTTCAAATTTAGCCTCTTACCTCGATGGCCTCTTTGTAAAACTTGGTGTACAAAAGTGGTGGATGAAGAAAGTTCTCACAGAAGCTCTGGTTTGATCAGTCTCAGGATTCTCACAAGCATAAGGAGCAGCTAAAGTAATGCCAGGTGGGGATGTGGGGAGGGGGGAGGTTTCCTGTTTATTTGTTTTACCTATTTAAGATGATTTTATACATCCTGGGATTTTTACAGTTGTTGTGAAAGGAAGCTCTTATATTTAACTCTATTGAAATGTAGCACTTGTGTTTTTAGAGGAGGGGAAGGTGGGTATAAATCTCCTTTGCGCTTTTCATGAGTTAATGAATTATGTTCTTGCAGCTTCACTTTTCTGCTGTCTCTAACAAAGAGTTAGGCTTCGTAGGACTGATGATGAATTTCAAAGGCTCATAAATTATGTGTCAGGCAGTTCAGGGGGTGGTATATGCAATTTTTTTGGCTTTTTTTTTTTTTTTTACCCTGTCTTTTCCTATCCTTTGGGCATGCAACATTTGGATGGTTTAATCCAGCCCAAAAGGGAATGGGCAAGAGAAGGGATTAAAATTAGAATTCTTTAAAGAACCTCACATTAAAAAGTTTTGTGAAGAAAAGGAGTCAAAATCCTAGGTTGTACTAAGACTTTATATTAATTTTCATTTTCTTTCCTCTCGATAGAATAATCAGGAGGTAGCTTGGGCAGAACTGTCCGTTGATAACAGCAAGCAGAGTGTCTGGGAAAAGTTCTCATCTTATTTATTTATTTTTTTCTGGAGTTCCTGAAACCTGGCATGTCAACCATTTTAGGGTTGGATGAAGGTGAGAGATAAGAATTAAGTTGAACCTTCACTATTCAGCCTCAGTAGAAGGTAGTACTGGTTGCTAAAAGCACAGTTGTGCTCGTGATGTTTTCAGAGAGGATGACAAGTGGCCGATGATAAGCAACCTAATGACAAGCTTTCTAACATGTAGGTTTGGAATCCTTTGCGTTTACTTTTTAAAAAGAGGAAGAAAAAAAAATATATGGGATACCATACATACTTTAGATGTACAAGGAAGAAAAAAATCAGTGGCAGCAAAACAGACCATGGGCCAGTAGGAACGGAATTTATTGCATAGACTGGAGAAGCAGCACCCACTTTCAGAAGGGAGGGCGTTAGGGACAGACTAGATGTGGATATAGGTCAATATGTAAAGGTCAATCTGCATGTATTTATTACCACCTTCAGTGTACTCAAAAGACACATACAACCTTTTTATTTTTTAATTTTTAAAAAATGATTTATTTATTTGAGAGAGAGAGAGCAGGGGGAAGGGAAGATGGGGAGGGAGAATACCGGGCAGACTCCCCACTGAGCGTGGAGCCCAACACAGGGCTCCATCCCAGGACCCTCAGATCATGACCTGAGCTGAAATCAAGAGTTGGACGCTCAACCAACTGAGCCACCCAGGCACCTGACACAACCTTTTTAGATGATAAAAGTAGAGGGTTTAAAAAAAAATTAGGTAATCCAAATATCTTAATCCGTCAAAAACATACAAATTACCAAATCACATGTACTATCTCTTCATTAGCACTGAGTAAAAAAATAGAAAACCATGAGGTCAGTGGGGGATAGGAAGGTGATGAAATATCAAATACCTCTTTCCCCGAATAATTTACATGAATATTTTCAAGATGTTTTTGTGAACAAATTGTGGAGGATTTTTTTAATAAAGAGAAAAAGAGTTTTGATGACTGCCTGGATTTTGGAGCTTCAAACTTTAATTCTCTTTTCAACATCCACCTTTGGTTCTGTGTTTGGTATACCTGGCTCATAAAGATAGACATTTCAAAATCTATGTAGAATTTTTAAATTCTTGATGAAAAAAACCCGGTTTCTAAGTTAGGTATCAGCCCTCACCCTTGGCATAAGGAGCTTTTGTTATGCAGGACTTGAGGAATGCCCCAGCTGGGGAAATGCCAGTTAATAGATTCAGACAGATGGATTTTGATGAGAGTCTGCACTGTTCACACCCCTTTAGCAAATGTTTTCAAATATTCTCAAGTAACACACTTAACTTGAAAACAAATATGGATTTGCTTACTTTAGAGTCAATAGTAATTATTATCATTAGTAGTATATAAAAATATCTGTTCTGTTTGTACATATTAGAGTGTTAAATTCGTATGTCTCATTATATCTCTAGACCTGTAGCTACCTTGTACATACAGAGAAAACACACTTTTAATTTTAAACAGGTTTTGGCAGAAAATTATTTCAGCTGTTGTGAAATATAGCACTTTTTTTGTTTTTAACTTCCCTCCCCCTAAAGTCAGAGGGATCGTCAGCTGTGGAAATAGCCTTATGAAATTCCCAAGAGGAATGCAATTTTTTTTTCTCTCAGTGGAGACTGTGTAACCAGACCAAAGGCAGTGACGTTGGAATAAAAACCCAACCAGCCCAAGGAGCAAGGGAGCATTTCTTATGGGAGTCATTTTATGGAGTCCAGTGCTCTCTTCTTGAGCGTGAGGTGCATGTGTTGCCAAAGCTAATTCTTCCTAGCATTAACTTAATTGAAGGCCAGAGAACCAAGTTTAAAGTATAGGAAAATGGGAAAGCAGGAGGTTGGAGATAGTGCTTTGAAGTGTAAATGTATGCATTACTATATCCAAGGCGCTTTGACGGGGTTTGCGGAGGTAGCTGAAAAAGATCTCATCAAACTTGCAGCCCAGGGCTGTGGATTGACCTTATACAACAAATTGCACACTTAATTATGAAAGTGCTATGTAGGAGAAGAAAGGGTGCTACAGAAGTGTAGCAAGGGACTGACAGCATCTGGAAGGTTGGAGAATGCTTCACTGAAGAACAGAATTTGAGCTAAATTCTAGAGTCTAGTGTCTAGTAGAAGTTCCTTAGAAAGGAGAATTAGAAAAGGCATGTAAGGCAGTGGGAACAGCATATGTGAAGGCTCAGAATCAGGAAAGCTTTGGGTCAGACCAGGGGCAGAAGGCAATTGGTGTGGTTGGAGCAAAGAGAATCAGTGAGAGACGAGGCTGGTGGGTGCCACTAACAAAGCATTGCAGATGCCGGGGGGGGGCGGGGAAGGCTTTTCTCATCATATGCTCTGGTACCCTCCATGGTGGTACCCATTTTCTGACTGGAAGAAAAAGTATTGAGCCTTCAAATTAATTCTCTTATTCTGTGTCAGTTCTTGCCTGTGTTTCTATCTCCATCTCTAAATTTCTAAAAAAAAAAAAAATTTTTGTGTGTGTGTGTTTCATAAGAAAATCATACCACTGTTTGTTCATAATGGTCTGGCAGTTTGAACTAATTTAATGTCTGCAGTGGCCTTGTATATCTTTCAAAAATGGAATATTAATTCAAATTAGTAGAAATGTGAACTATATTACATTATCATAACATATATTGATTTAGCTTTTAAATATAGCAGTCTCTTCTTTTTAACTTCTGGAAGGCCTGATTTAGCAAAAGGAAGATAAATTAAGTCTTCTGTACCAAAAGAGAAGCCTTTTAGATACTATTTCTGAATAGCTGAATAATGTTTCTGCGGCTTTTACATCACATCTGTGTGCAACAGCTGTTAGATCGTTCCTAAAACCTTCGCATTTGTTCAGGTTTTAAGACGTTCAACATTTTTATGTTGTTTCCAAGTTGTATTTGAAGAAAACATGCCTTTCCAAGTTGTAAAATATATTTTCATTTATTAGGAAAGGAAAATATGAGATACATTTTCTAATGCACTTCTGGTGGTTTAACTTCTCCGCGAAACTATGTGGAGAAGAGAATAAACAAGAGAGGCGGGGCTTCTTTCACCTACGGGTCAAGATTTTACCAATCACATTGTTTGGAAGACTCAGGTTACTAAGACTTGGGGCTGTTTATTTGTGTGTTGTGTGCATTGTGAGGAAATATAAGCCATTCTTGTTGATTGTCATCTTCAGATTTGAAAAGTTATATAAATGAAGATACTAGATACAATGGTGAGGAGTAATGTAAAATTAGTAAATGAAATTGATTTCGAAGTGAGATAGAGTGTTTGTAAGGCAGTTGCACACGTGCTAATCTCAACACTGATTAATGAGCGGTGAGTTGATGGTATCTGCTGAACAGAGCATTCTTTCATGCACAGGTCATAGCAGAATTAAAAAAAAAAAGAACAAGGGAAAGAGAGAAAGAACACAGTCTCTTCTTTATGATTAAGCACAAGTTTAACCTGATGTACAAAATACATGTCTCTGATGACACTTGAAAAAAATTTACCAGAGGTAACAAATTAATGCTCTAGAATAACTCAGTTTATAAATACTGAAAACATAGAGGAAAAAAATAAATTCCTATCAACAAGAGTCATGTGTAGAAAGCCTCTGGAAAGAGAGGCTTGGCGGGAGAGGAAGATAAGTAATAAGAACTGATGCTCACTCATCGTGAGGTCTAGATAGTAGGAGAGTCTCGGGTATTGTCTGCTACTGTCTCCCAGCTGTGTGGCTTTAGGCCAGATACTTCACCACTTGAGCTCAGTTTTCTCATCTGTAAAATGGGACTAATAATCGTGTGTGTGTTTGAATACAATATGTAAGAGAATGGGAATGACACAGAGTAAGTGCTTGAAATGGCAGTTTTTATTTTTAATTATCTTTATTCACTAATAGACTAATAGAAATCAGGGTTATTAGGTAGAGAATCCCATATACAAAAGTACCAAGGAAGGCACAAACTTCTACTCTTGCCTAGAAGTATTCAGTTGGTTTTAAACAATAGAAATATTATTTCTAGCAAATAAAATACATTAAGTATTATTTTACACACACAGTGTTTAATGGTCTCTATAAATCGATTGTGTGCCTTTTAAGTGTCCTTAAAAATCTAGAAATTATTCCATGCATTCAGAATTAGAAACATGACTAGTCCATGACTAACCCTTAACAATAGGTTTGTAATGGAGGAACGACTGTGTGTTCGCTCACAGGAACGATGCAGGGTGTCACAGCTTTTACTGAAAATTTGCTATTCCAGCTTTCCATCTAGATTAGTACACATAGAAAGTCGATCTTTTGATCATTTCAAAAACTATGTGTAGAAATGTGATTTCAAGAAACATACATAGAGTATATAGTAGAAGTATGCTTTGGGAATTTCCAGGTTCTGAAAAAATTGTGTTAAGTTGAGCTGGGAGAAGGACCTAAAACTTAGGGTCTTATTCAGAGGGATGTCATTTTCTCACATTGGTTGGCTAATCCCTGCATGTACTACTCCAAGAAACCCTGCCCTGCCCTGATCCCAGCCCAGGCAGGACCCTGGAATCTTGGTGTGTGACCTCTATGGCAGGAGGGGGTGGGGCTGGGAGTGAAGAGCCCCAGAGCAAGAGCTCCTGGCCCAAGTCACTCAGAGCTGACTCTGTTGTCTCATGTATAGTGAGTACCTTTAGTCTTTTGTAAGGAGTGAAATAACATGTGGAAAAAAATCACTAGATATACCCCTTTCTACAATCTGGATATTCAACAACTGCTCTTTAATTCTAGAAGTAGCCAATGGCTGTAATTACCTGATTTATTTTTATTTTTTCATTCTTTATTCATTTATTTGTCAGAGAGAGAGAGAGCACAAGCAGGAAAAGCTGCAGGCAGAGGGAGAAGCAGGCTCCCCGCTGAACAAGGAGCCCTACATGGGACTCGAACCCAGGACCCTGGGATCATGACCTGAGCTAAAGATAGCCACCTAACTGACTGAGCCACCCAGGTGTCCCACACCTGATTTTGTTTTAAAGATCTATTAATATGCTCCATGATTAGTACTTGCTACTTACAAGATCATCTAGTATTCAGCTTTACAGAGGAAGAAACGGAGGCAGAATGAGGTGGAGTGACTTGTCTAAGGTCAGACATTTAGCAAGTGGCTGAGCAGGGCTTTCAGCTTGGATAGTCGGGTCCTTCCAAAGGTGTGCTCTCCTCCATCACGCTACAAAGTCTCATCTGTATTGGAAGTATGGTAAGGAGCATAGACATGTGTATTTTATCTCTGTTGTGGTTATGTACAAATACTAAGTTTTTGTACAGATTTACAAACATCGAGCTGTGGAACTGAAGGCGACTTTAGAGATCATCCACTAGTCCAACTCCTTTTGTTATAAGTCCTTGCCAAAGACCAGGGAAGGTGAATGATTGACCCACCATCAGTGATCCTGGTATCAGAAATGATCAGGGGCCTAGGCCTCCTGGTTCAATACTTTTTCCATTCCACTATGTGCTTGTCCAGCTTCACAGAAGATAATTTAATTATTGTTAAAATCACATTTTTTAAAATTTTTTTATTGAGATAGAAGTCACATAAAATTCACCCTTATGAAGTGTATATTTCCATGGTTTTTAGTATTTTCACCAAGTTGTACAACCATCACCACTATCTAATTCTGAGACATTTCTGTCACCTCGAAATGCTTATTAGAAGTCACACCGTTTTTCTCCCTCCTCCCAGCCCTTGGCAACACTAAGCTGCTTTCTGTCTCTATGAATTTGCCTATTACGGACATTTCATGTAAATAGAACCAAATGATGTATGCCTTTGTGCCTGGCTTCCTTCACTTCACACAGTGTTCCCAAGGGTCACGCATGTTGTAGCATGCATTAGTACTTCGTTCCTTTTTATGACGGAATAATATTCCTTGATACAAATTATACATTTTGTTTATCTGCTCATAAGTTGATGGATATTTGGGTTGTCTCCACTTTTCAGCTATTCTGAATACTGTTTTTATGAGCACTCGTGTACATGGTTTTGTGTGAACGTATATTTTCAATTTTCTTGGGTATGTATCTGTGAGTGGAATTGCTAGGTGATACGGTAACTCTATGTCTTTTTGAGGAACTGTCGAACTGTTTTCCAAAATGGCTGCACATTTTAAATTCTGGGTTCAAATTTCTCTACATCCTAGTCAACACTTTTTATTGTCCAACTTTTTTATTATACCCATCCTATAGGATGTGAAATGGTGTCTTTTTATGGTTTTGGTTTGCATATCCCTGATGAGTAATGATGTTGAGAATTTTTTCATGTGCATTTGTAGTGTAGCTTTGGATAAATATATTTTCAAATCCTCTGCTCATTTTTACATTGAGTCGTCTTTTTATTGTTGAGTTATAAGACTCCTTTATATTTCTGGATACTAGACTCTTATCAGATATATGAATTGCTTATATTTTCTCCCATTCTCTGGGTTATCTTTTTACTTTCTTGTGCCCTTTTAATGAAGTACAGTTTATCTGTTCTTTTTTTATTACTTGTTTCTTTAGGTTTCATTTCTAAGAAACCATTGCCTAATCCAAGGTCACAAAAATCTATACTTATGTTTTCATTTAAGAGTTTTAATAGTTTTGGGGCACTTGGGTGGCACAGTTGGTTAAGTGTCCAACTCTTGGTTTTAGCTAAGGTAGTGATCTCAGCATCGGCTCCATGGAGAGTAAGGAGTCAGCTTGATGATTCTTTCCCTCTGCCCCTCCCCCTCTCAAGTAAATAAATAAATCTTAAAAAAAAAGATTACTAGTTTTAACTCCTACATTTATGTCTCTGATCCATTTTGAGTTAATTTGTGGATATAGCGTCAGGTAAGGATCCAACTTCGTTCTTTTGCATGTGGATATCGAATTGTCCTAGCATCATTTGTTGAAAAGACTATTCTTTCCCCCAGTTGAAATGTCTTGGAATCCTGTTGACACCTTCATTCTTTTTTTTTAAAGATTTTATTTATTTATTTGACAGAAAGAGAGAGTTAGCGAGAGCAGAAACAAGCAGAGGGAGTGGGAAAGGGAGAAGCAGGCTTCCTGCTGAGCAGAGAGCCCGATGTGGGGCTCGATCCCAGGACCCTGGATTCATGACCTGAGACGAAGGCAGATGCTTAACCGACTGAGCCACCCAGGCGCTCCAACACCTTCATTATTATATTAAAATGAATAACTGTTCTCTATGAGAGGATAAGTAAATTGTTGTTTTTTGTATTGCTTTCCAAACTGATTGGGCTGTAACCGTATCTCTGTAATTCTGTTGCTTCATCTATAAAATGAGAGTAATAATACTTTGCTATAGTACCATTTAAAGTGTATAATACCTTGCTGAAGATGGAGGCCTATATCATATGATGTCCCAATTTTGATTTTGATGTTGTTTAAAGTCCTTTGAGTCTGACTGACCTGGGTTCAAATCTTGGCTCTGTTACATACTAGTTGTATGACATGGGCAAGTTAAATTTTTTGTAAATTTTTATTAAAAGTAATCTCTATGCCCCATGTGGGGCTAGAACTCACGACCCCAAGATCAAGAGTTGCGTGCTCTATTGACTGAGCCCGCCAGGCGCCCCTGTAAATTTTATTTTTCATTGAAGTATAGTTGGTATATTAGTTTTAGTTACACAACATAGTGATCTGACAATTATGTACATTATAAAATGCTTACCATGAGAAGTGTAGTTACCATGTGTTAGCACACAAAGTTATTACAGTATTATTGACTATATTCTCTATGCTATACTTTTCATCCACATGACTTACTTATTTTATAACTGGAAGTTTGTATCTCTTAAGTTCCTCCAGCTATTTTGCCTATCCCTTCACTGTCTCCCCTTTGGCAACCACTAGTTTGTTTGTGAGTCTGTTTCTTTTTTGTTGGTTTTGTTTTTTAGATTCCACATATAAGCGAAATCATATGGTATTTGTCTTTCTTGGTCTAACTTATTTTACCTAGCATAGTACCCTCCAGGTCCATTCATGTTATAGCGAATGGCAAGATTTCATTCTTTTTTTATGGCTCAGTAATATTCCATTTTGTATATATACCATTTCTTCTTATTCATTGATCTATTGATGGATACTTAGATTGCTTCCATATCTTGGCTATTGTAAATAATGCTGCAGTAAACATAGGGGTGCATGTATCTTTCCAAATTAGTGTTTTTGTTTTCTTTGGGTAAATACCCAGAAGTGGAATTACTGGATCATACGGTATTTCTATTTTTAATTTTGTGAGAAACCTCCATACTGTCTTTCACAGTGGCTGCACCAATGTGTATTCCCACCAGCAGTCTTCAGTCTTATATATTTTTTAAAATACAAATCATACATCATGACAATTATTTCCACTTTATTATCAAAGCTCAATGCTTTCATGAACCTGGCTTATGAAAGCAGCTACACTTATTAACTATAAGCACCGTATGGCAAGTAGAACACAAGACAATGCAAAAGCCCACAGCATGCACTTTAAGTATAATTTTACAACCCTGTGGGTGCATTGACTGACCATTGCTCCCAAAATGCTGGTGCCTGGATGGCAAGCTGATGATTTTCATGATTCTACAGGGAACATATTATGTACAGTTTTTAACTGATAATTTTTTCTTTACTATAAGGTGATGGCCTTTCTTCCTTTTGATGTTTTAAATGCCAATTTTGTTTTAAGGGTATGAGGGTGGTGGTGTTGAATTCCTTGACCTAGCAAAATTGAAAGGTAGGTAACTAGTTTTACTTCCAAACTTTCTTTTGAAATTGTTCCCAGTCTATAAAATCTCAAAGTCTGGGATCGTCTGTCTTAAAGTACACTATCCCTGAAGTCGGTGAACGTTGTTTCAGTTAATTATGAAGGGATCAAAAAGCGTCTCTCGCCACCATGCTGTTAGTAGATAATGGCTGACCCACTCAGGAGTCCTTACGGGAGTTCTTCTCATGCCAGTGGTAGCCATTTAAAAGTCCCTAAAGGAAGCTTCTGTGTACATACAAAATGTGAAGTCTGGTATATGCAAATAAATTCACACTTGTATTATTTAATTTTAACGCTGAGCGTCTATTGAATGAGGTTGACCACATGCTTAGATCATATTGAATATTCTTTTTTTAAGATTTTATTTATTTATTTGACAGAGAAAGAGAGCACAAGTTGGGGGAGCAGCAGAGGGAGAAGGAGAAGCAGGCTCCCTGCTGAGCAGGAAGCCTGATGCAGGGCTCAATCCTAGGACCCTGAGATCATGACCTGAGCCAAAGGCAGACACTTAACCTACTGAGCCACCCAGGCTCCCCCATATTGAGTATTCTTAAAAGATATTAGTTGAGTGGAAGGATTTGATGAATTTAAGTGGAGAAGTTAAATTTTACCATGAGCCTTCATGCACTAAATCAAATTTCTGTAGTTTTTGCCTCACATTTGTGTTACTAAGACGGGCATCCAAGGGGAACTGTGTTCTAGATAGAGCAAGCTCGTTTTAGTTTACAACAGAGAAGATAGGCATATGTCTTTTCCTTGATAAAATATTTTAGAAAGTGTTTTATGTTGTTTCTTCCCAAGGATGTTATAGATTACACACACCATTCAGATCTTCCATAAACCTTTGTAACTGTCAATGGAAACGATGGGTTTTCCAATTAAAAAAAAAGAAAAGTGTGTCATTTGTTTTAGCTCATTCTCTTTCTAGAACCTAAATATTCTTAGTAATCGCATACATTCTACACAGAATATACTACCAGGTACTGTAATTGTAAAAGACATACTTTCTGGTCTCAAAAACTTGATTACTAGGTGTGAGATACATGGGAATAAAGCACCATTGCAAGCTAATATTGAAGAAGGACACCAGTTTTAGTGCCTGACAGACCTGGGTTTGAATTCAGCTACTTGATAGATGAACAAATTTGCTTGGTGTTCTGTGGAGTATCATGGAGAGCCAACAAATTAGATGAAAATGGAAGTTTGGAGAAATGGAGTGTGGAATGCTCTCCAGAATAGGTGACTTGCAAGATGAATTTCAAGAATAAGTAAAAATTCACCAAAGCCGGGGGCAGGGGGAGGGATATGCTCTGGCAAGGATCAACAGGACATGCAGAGATATTTAAGCAGGAAGCCTTAGCAAGTAGGACACAGAGGATCTAGGATTACTGACCCCAGATCAGGATACCTGAAGGACATACAAATGGAAATATTCAATACGGTTGGTGGCTTCTACTTATTTGGCTTATGTGAACTTTTAATTATTAAAGTAAACAATTTGTTTATATCACAAAATAATGAAATTTCCCATTGGGGTAGCAAATTCTTCATTCTGAATACCCTGTTTTTCTATAAACAGGGTCTCTAGGGCAATGAACTCATGACAAATTTTTTTAAATCTTCCCAACAATAACATTTTAAATTATATCTATTTTTACTAGATGCTTATACAGTTCTTATTCATATTCCCGAATTTAAAAATATCTGACAGCAAAGTTAGCCATTTTACTAGGAAATTAAAAGGAAATATGGGGGGATGCCTGGGTGGCTCAGTCGTTGAGCGTCTGCCTTCAGCTTAGGTCGTGATCCCAAGGTCCTGGGATCGAGCCCCACGTCGGACTCCCTGTTCAGTGGGGAGCCTGCTTCTCCCCCTGCTTTGTGCGCTTGCTAGCGCTGTCTCATAAATAAATAAATAAAATTTAAAAAAAAAAGGAAGTGTGGGTTTGAGTTCAGACTTCAGTTCTACTAACTAGGATATAAACATTTGGTAACTCACTACAACTGGTTAAAGGAGAACTAAGAATGTTATTACTTAAGAAAAGACTTTCATTAGAATTCTAATAAGTCTGGCTCAACCAATGGATCATTCTTCATGGAATTTTTATTGTTTGTTATTAGTAATTTTGTTGTTACTTTGATCTGAATGAAATGTTCCAAAATAAAATGTGTCTGAGTCCTAACAGATATTCACATACTTATGTAGCAGAATTTTTTTTTATTTGCAGAAAAAACTGTAGCCACATGTCTACTCAAATAACGTCACATTGCCATCTAAACTGACTCATTTGTAAGGAACAAGTCTACATTTTTTTTAAGATTTTTTATTTATTTGCGAGAGAGAGAATGAGAGACAGAGAGCATGAGAGGGAGGAGGGTCAGAGGGAGAAGCAGTCCCCCTGCGGAGCAGGGAGCCCGATGCGGGACTCGATCCCGAGACTCCAGGATCATGACCCGAGCCGAAGGCAGTTGCTTAACCAACTGAGCCACCCAGGCGCCCAACACAAGTCTACATAACAAAAAGTATAACATCCATCAGAAAGTATGCACGCCAGAAACATTGAAATGGACAGGTTTCTCATTTTCTTGTTGTTTTAATGTGCCATCTCTTGACCTTTAACTGCACAGATGCTGAAATGTAGAATCATAGAAAATAGGAGGATGGGGTGGGAGAAGGGGGGTACAAAAAAAGAGGGGAGCAGGAAAAGCTGGATGCAATTTGTCAAGATTGGAATTTAGGGGGAAAATGCCCCGACAAGGGAATTCTAACTTGAAAGACTATCTTCCCCAGCTAGGTGGCATCTAGAACCTATGATTGCCATTCAGAAAAAAGGCAAAAGGGAAAAAGGAATATAGCATTTTCTCCTTAGGGCAGAAGGGGTTGTTTCTCTTTAGTAAATACATGGACTTAAACGTGGAACCTCAGACTTTATAGTCAAAGCAAAGGAAACCATAAGATAAACAGTTAAAATGATTTGTTGATATGATGTTATTGTAGCTTTTATGTATATTTTGTCAAACAAAACATGGATATTTCATGCAATGCTTTAAGCACAACGTTCGAAAGGAAAACAATAGCCATTTGTTTTGATAGGAATACATATTCAATGGTGGACAGATCTTGTAGCATTATTTTTTTCTTATAGCAATGACATTGGGTGTTTTTCAGGGATTGAAACAATGATACCATCCTTCCATTGAATCCACATGAAAGAAAAAGCATAGTATAAATAATTTCTCTTACCTATTAAGTTGCTTTCCACTTATGTTGAGACCAGGACTTGGCACCACCTTTGGTTTCATTTCCTACCCATGCCTGCCGAGTCTCTCTGAGCCTGACATATTCTCTGGAAGCTGTGACCCTTTATCATTTTATCTCTGTGTTCCAGAGCCTAAAAGGAGTTCACTAAGTTTTGTCTTTCTGTTGTTTTTTTTTTTTTTTTTGACTAAATGAATAAGGAAATGAATAACCTCAGGTTAGAAGTGATGAAACATAAATAATATTACAACTAAAATTTATAGTTTGTAACGTACTTTCGTTATCTGACTTGATGCTCAAAATCATGGCATGAGGTAGATATCTCCTATCTCTACTTTACAAATAAGGGAACAGAAGCTCAGAGAGGTTAAGTAGGCTGCCTAAGAGCACAGCTAATGAAGTTACTTAGTTGGAATTTAAACGCAGATCTTCCCTAAATTTCGTATGCTTTCTGCTCTATCCTGCTGCTTCTGGAGGCCTTATGCACAAAGAGTAGAAGCTGCAAAGATTTTATCTCATATATTGAATTTTATTCAGGGTGAAATAAGTAAAGCATTCTATTTTTTTTAAAGTTCAGAATATTAATAACATTTTATGAATGCTCACATTCATTCGGTTTATTATTTTTTGTAACTATGAAAGAAGAAGAACCAGCAATACAAGTTTAATATCACAAGAGATTTGGCAGTATTTTATTAACCCACTCTGCTAGGTTGCCCACAGTGATGTAAGTACTGCTATTGATCAGTTTGTGCAGATGTACTGAATTACAGCTTAGAGATGTGTAACTTTCACTTATAGAGACGAAGGCTGGTGGGTACAAAGCATTCTATTGTAATCCTAGGAAAATATTTTTTAAATATATATTTCCCCTTGGCAATCCCATAATGATATCCTTTCAAGTAATCTCATCATTAATGGATTTATACCTCGAAGAACTACCAGCATCCAGGAGGGTGTCGGCAACATGCTGTCTCCAGAACTGAGTGAGTGATAGGTGCCTGCTGCCCCCTAGGCTTGCACTGAAAAGAGCAGGGATGGCTCCACTCAGTGTGTTCCTGTGTCCCTCACTGTCCAAGTCCAGCAAATGAGAGGCCTTTACGCGGCTCTATTATTTCTCCATATCCATCTCCTTCCTTACCCCGGGGGAGCATAATGTCAGTGGACCCCACCCAAAGGTCCTAGAAAAGAGATCCAAGGTAGATCATTTGTAATACTTGTCATTTACTAGAAATGGGATGCTGTCTGGAGGAAAAAACATTAAGGATAGGCTAGTGAGGGCTTAAGAGCATGCACTGTCCCCATTCTCAATCGCCCTCTTAGAGAGAATACCTTCTATTCAAAAGAAACACTTCCCATCCCATTCATTCCCAGTTTAGAATATTGATATCTGCTTATGGCTGCCTTTTCTGGTATTATGTGCACACTCTAAAACAATTGCAAATTAGAAAGAAATTGTGACAAATATCCCGAGTAGGAATAGGAAATCCTAAACCCGGGACGGTTGTTTCAGGTTACGCTAGAAAGCTACCTGTCAGTATTTTTTAGGAGGTTTAGTTGTTCAATGTATTTGATTGAAACAATGGTTGAACATGACTATTCTCTCCTGATCTCTCCTCTCTGCCCACCATTTGCCTCCCTGGCTCAGCCTGTGCTTTGTAAATTTAGACATCACACCAGCTTCTCTCCTCCACTTTCCTCTTATCTGGTCAGGCATCTCCCTGCAGACAGCTGACCCACAGCTCCTGCTCTCACCTATGGCCTCTATAGTGAAGACTCCGACTTCCGGCTCTGTGGCTTCCTCTGGGTCCTGATCCATTCCCTGGGCCCACAGCTCTCTAATTTCACTTCACACTCTTTAAGAGCTCAGAGAAGGAAGAATGAGTGTATCATCACGGTAGGTGTCATGGAGGGAGCAGGGCTTAAACTCACTGTAATAGTGGGTGGACTCTTCTATATCAAAACTGCCCAGATAGAGCTTTTATATTAAGAAAATTTACTGAATTATTGGCATTCAACACTATGCCTAATACACATCCAGTGGGCGTGGAAGTTCAAATCTGAATTTCTCAACTAAGATCAGGTTTAAGTCTGCAGGAAGCTGTGCTTGTTAGAGAATCACAGAATTAAGTTCTTGGCGAAAGAACTCAGTAAGAGGCAACATGACCATCATGAGATCCTTGCTGGTCTTATAGACCCCAGAGCTCTGGAGAGGTTCCCAGCACACTTACTGTGGGCAACCGTGAAGCACTATCTGGGAGGAAATGGGCAGTCCTACAAGGCAAACATGTCTTGCCAAGGCATTTGATTGGAAATTAGAAAAAATAAATAAACAGATCACAGGGTCCGGGTTTAACGCCTTCAAGAAATGCAAATATGCATATTGACAGACACTTTCCTAATATTTAAAACAGCAGGCACATGAACTTTAATACAGTCCCCTGCTCTATTTTCTCTGTGCACTCTGTATTACTTATATATTCAGGAACATTTTGGTAGCAATAATCAAAGGAAGAAATTAAAAAAAAAAACAGCTAATTGGGAAATGGGCTGATTCTAAAGCCACAGTGACGATCGTTGTGGGAGGAGGTGGCCATTATTTAATTGTTCTTCCTCTGGAGACAATCAGTAGGGTGGGTTTTGCCAAGTGTCCTGAAGCAAATACTACTATAAAGCTCCATGTGGAGTAGGACTATTGTCCCTCCAAATATAGTCCCTTTGTGTTGAGGGCCAAGAAATCCAATGACGGAATGAAACAATGGAAATTTGCCCAGAGACTTTTGTAAAGAGAGATCCCTTTGGTAAAACTGACGAATAAAGAAGCACTACAATTGCTCTTTTACCAGGAATTCTTTGAAATATTTGATCGTAAATGAACAATATGGGGTAGTTTGCGACCAAGGAGGTTCATTGTTATGTGTGCTCCCCAGAGGAAGAAGTGATAGGCATACCATAAGTACAGAGAGGTTCACGTAAAAGCTGAATTCTAACGCATGTCTCAGGCTCTAGTGGATACAGGGTCTAGTTCTGAGATGCAGATGGGGAGAATATATGCCAGCCTTTAAATTGGATCCGGAAGTGCTCTCCAAATTGCTCATCCCCTACATGGGGGACAAGACCTGCCTGCACATTTCTGTAAAATCCTGTGCTTTAATATATCATAATACTTACTAAAGGGTATTATCATTGTTGTTACTTGTTCGTGTCCCCCATGGAAGGAGGGTCTACATCTGTCATTTCTTTATGCCTAATACTTAGCATCGTGCATGGCATATAATAGACACTTACTAATAATAATAAATAGTTGTTGAATTCATGAATATCCCCATTGGTAAATCATTTATGATCAACACATGTTTTAATATATTTTACTAACAGGGCCATTCACTGCTGGTTTGCTGTCCACTCTATGAGGTGAATTTTACATTCTTGATTAACAAGTTGTATGTTTACTCTGTATAAGGTGTTCTGCTAATCACTGTGGAGGGCACAGAGGTGAGACTCCACCTAACCCTATGTTTATCCCCAGGCTAATGTGGAACACTCCTCTTTAACTCACTGTGAATCCTCACCTGTCAATTCTCTGAAGGCTTAGTGACGGGGATACAGTAGGTACTCATTAAATGTCTGGTGAAAGAGTAGATAAATGAACCTATCTGGTACTTGCGGTCAATTTGCCATCAAAAGCTTGGGGCTAACAGCTATCAGTGTCCTAATGAAATCTTTTAATCTTTTATGGGCTCTTTTTCTCAGCCAATTATAGTCAACATTCTAAATATTTAATTGCAGTGTAAGATCCTCGAAGGCAGGTACTAACTATATTGATCTTATTCACTATTGTAGTCTCAGTCTCCAACACATAGTAGATGATCAGTAAGTATTTCCTGAATGAAGTTTTTAATATTTCCTTTTTAGTCTTTGTAGAGGAGATGTCAAAAGTAGACAAATGGCTATGATAGAAAACACAGAGTAAAAGTAAAAAAAAAAAAACCAAAATATTTCGGGGGACTCACCTGTGGTCAAGATCATGTCTTATTATAGAGGCACAATATTTTTATAAATAAAAGTTATAAATTTTAATAACATTTTGGGTAGATCTTGAAGAGACAGAATTCAGTTGATGTACAGAAGAGCATTAAGTTTTACTTAAAAAAAAAAAACAACTCATTCTTCAAATTATAAAATTCCCTGATTCAAAGATGTGGAGTTTTAAAAATGTACAAAATACTTATCTTTATGTCTGGAAAGAAAAGCAAGTATTTTTAATCTGAATTTTTTAAACACATGAAATGTTGATAAATTTTCTAAAAAATTTTAAAAGAAAGGGGTCTCAGAATTTAATTCTGTGAAATTAATGTTAAGCACTAAACACATTCTTTTAAGAGTTTAAATATTTTGGTACAAATAATGGGCTTTAGCTCTTTTCTTAAAACTAAAGGCCATCTTAATCAATAAGATCTTTAAGAAAAATAATTTTACTTCCACTTATAAGTAATATTAAAAATATGAGGCAAGTGAGTAGAAACATTCAAAGCAGTGCCTAAAGCATTCATCTAATCATGTAGGAATCCGTGGCTCAGCAGAAAGATCAAAAAAATCAAAATTAAAGGCCCAGACCTGCATTGTGTCTGCAAAGAGAAGATTTCACAACCTGGGAAAGTCCAACACACCCGTCTTCCTGGTTGACAGAAAGAAGGGGTCATTTTAGAATAGCACCTCTCAAAACTTTAGTATGTCACTAATACTTGCAAATCTAGTTAACATGCAGATCCTCACTGGGTAGGTGGGAGAGGTGGGGGGAGAGTCTGCAGTTCCAATAAGCTCCCAGGTGTTGCCCAGGCTGCTGGTTGGTTGTTGAGTAACAAAGCATTGGAAATCTCTTGAGGTTTTCTGGTGCCTGAGGATCCTAGGTAAGGTTTCCAGGTTTCTAGCATGAAAACTCTGTTATCAGAAGCAAGCTGGAATGTGGTTCAACCACAAACACTTCTCGAAGTCCTTCTCATCGAATGTGCATGGCGCTTATCATTACTTTACCCCTTTGATTTAAAGGAATAATCTTCTCTAGATGTCACTGGAGTGCAGTATACTCTTCTCCCTTAATTTCCCCCTGACAAGCCTCAGAACATAGTAGTACTTAAAAACCAGTATGTAATGTAATGTGCTTTATGTGAATTTAGGCTCCTTTAGGAGTTTGGCCAACAGTTATTGTATCATCTGTCAATGAAAAATTCAAACAATAATTTCTTGAGCCCTACTATGTGCCAAAGATTGTATCATGCAAGGTGTATATCATTATCTTTTATTTTGCAAATGAGGGCATTGAGGCTAAGAGTGAAGTCTAGGGCTATCCGTCCAGTAAGAGGAGTCAAGATTTGAACCTAAGTCTTTTTTTTTTAAAGACTTTATTTATTCATTTGATTGATTGTGAGGGAGAGAGATCACAAGCAGGAGGAGAGGCAGAGGGAGTGGGAGAAGCAGACTCCCTGCTGAGCTGGGAGCCCGACATGGGGCTCGATCCTAGGAACAGAGATCATGACCTGAGCCAAAGGCAGACGCTTAACCATCTGAGCCACCCAGGTGCCCTTGAACCTAAGTCTTGCTGGCTCCCAAGCTGTGTTCTTTCTACTGTACCTCACTGCCTCTCTGAGGAAGGCATAAGACAGGATCAATGTGGGGGTCTGAAGATGTACATGACATATTGTGGGCTTCAAGAAGTTTCCAATAAGAGCAGTAAGAGATGACACAAAGCAAATCAGAATGAAGTGCCCAATGACTATAAAAGAAAAAAGTGTCAGAGGAACACAGAAGAAGGAGGAGGCAAAGTATGCCGGAATGGCCTGGAAAGGCTTCCCACAGAAGGGGGCCATTGAGTCAGGTCTTGAAAAAATGAGTAGGAATTAAAGGAGCAGAGAAGAGAGCTTCATAAGCAGTGGGGACAGGAGGGAAATCTCTTTCCTTCTAAACATTATAAATTCCAAGGCTTTTTCAGGCAACCAGAGTGGAACACATTATGACAGGCCTCTCCATGTTTATAAATAATATAGCAGAACTATACTTTAGAGGATTATTCTGGCAACTAGAAATGTGAAAAACTGGAGCTGAAGAGTCAGGAGGCTGGAATATAGGAGGTCAGTTTTTTTTGTTTTGTTTTTTTTTTGTTTTTTTTTGTAAAATGAAGAAGACAGAGTAACCGCCTCGCAGGGTTGTTTCGAGAATTAGATGAGGCACGTATGTAAAGAACTTAGAATGGTGCCCGACACTTGGTGTCAACAGATGTGAGATATCGTTACTTCCACTCTCTCGGTGTGAAGGTGAATGAGCCGGGATCCTGCATGGATTTCCACTTAGCACACATTAGAGTCAGTTCTTCACTTCCAGAGCCTCTTAATGCAGTGTCAGGCATGTGGGAGGACTTTACTGCCAGGTAGTGTGGCTGGGGTCACCGTTAGCCTCCTCCTCCCTACCCCCTCCCCCAGGTAGATGTTCGCTTGTGCTGTATTTTCTCTAACGTTTCCTATCTTCAGGGAAGCACAGTGACTGTCCTTTGGCTTAATGTTGCTTTGTTCTTGTATCAGTCTTTCTCCCTTTAATTCTACATGAGCACTCTCTCTGCTTGTAGGCACCAGTATAAAAGAAGGGCTGTAATTCTGAGAACAATTTAAAAATAAGTGGGTGAGCCCCAGTTTTCTAAGAAAAAGAAACTCAAGGTGGAAATTCCCAGAGAAGAATTTGACTGAGAGTGACCTTTGATATGTATCCGCAGCTTCGGGTTCTCTTAAGTCCCACTCTATAAACCAAGGCTTAACATACTAAAGTAAAAGGCATATTACCCATCTTTGATTAGAACAGAGTTCGCTCCGGAGGAGGAGAGAGAGAAGAGAAGATACAGTGTAGGAAGAGGGGATAAAGTAACAGTCAGGGCACCGGGTGCCCATGCTTGCACCCCACCGAGTGGTCATGTGCCCTTGTGCAAGTCGCTTTGTTCTCTCACATGCGGAGTGAAAATGCCATCCGTCCTAATGGCCTTTCATCCAACATTCCATTCTCCCAAAATGTAGTGTTCACTCTCCTAGGTGCCAGGCACTGGGCTAAGTTCTGTGATACCCTAATGAGCAACACTACACATGGTCCCTGCCTTCATGGGATGTACAAACTAGGGGAATAGACAGATAATCATCTAGTTCTCCCCCATATCACAATACAGCTGTGACAGGCTACAAGGGAAATGTTACAGGGTGCTGCAGGGAACCGTAGAGAGACAGGGAAAGGATCCCTGAGGGAATGGACATTGGAGTAGTGGTTGATAATGCCAGTTTAGGGGTATTTGTTGTTATAGCCCGGGAAGAGGAAATGGCATGTTTACTATCCTCAGAAAGAAGGCCAGTGTCCCTGGAATACAGAGCAAAAGGAGGGATATGATTATTGAAGCTGCAAGAGGAAGCACGGGTAAAACTAAAAGAGCCTTCTATGCCCTTTTGAAGGATTGTTTTAAAGGATTGTCGTGTTCATTACCAAGTACAATGAAGGGCTTATATTTATCATTTTAAAATCTTTAAAAATTATAAAATGCTGAACAAATGAAAGGCAACTTCATTTACCATCATGAGTGTTGTCTTTCTGGAGTCATACTAAGAGAATTGCACCAAATAATCATTCTATAGCTTAACACAAGCATCTATTCTACTCAAGGAATCAAAGGACAAAGTTTCGCTGTTCACTGGGTCATAAAATACTCTCCAAAGGAAAGTCTAGGCATCTACCTTTTAGGTACATAGAATGCTGGTGATTTCATGGACCCATAAACTTTTAGTTTGGAAAGGGTTTTCCTCGCTAACCTATGACATTTCCGAAACGGAAATTGAAAGCCTCTGGGGGCTGAGGACCTCTGAGCTACTGAAGACAGCCTATTCTATCTTTGTGCTTTGAACTTGATTCAAAGTTCTCATTCACATTTTGGATGGGAACCTACAAGATGAGAATGGAGGAGGGAGACACTAACCTTGCAGTGTCACATACATCATCTAATTCAACCCTCACGAGAGCTGTATGAGGCCTAGCCTCAGTTTTATAGATGAGAAAACAGAGGTGAGGAAAAATGGATGAAATTTTATTTGCCCAAGCTCATATAGTTAATAAGTAGCAGGGCCTGACTTTGAATACATGTTGACTTGACTCCAAAGCCACAGTTCTAGGTGTCCTAGAACTATACCTTAGAGTCGTTTAAAAAAATACTTCGATAGTTGCAGCACATCTTTTGAAAATCTGATAAAATCTAATACCCTATGCTCTGGAGAAGTGAATATATGCACAGAAGTTTGTGAACAATTCCAGTATTAAATGGTTCATAAACCATATACACCCATGTTATGATGTTCATTGGTTAGAACAGAAGCTTCACTGGGATGAGGTCATTGTTCGTTTTAGTCATTGCTGCAGTCCCAGCACTAAGAACATTGCCTGGCACAGAGTAGGAGTTCAAAGAAATAGTTGCTGAATTAAAGTGATTCCAAATGCCTGGGCCCACTCACCTAATTACTTAGAGCAGGGTGCTAAAAATCTAATACAGAGGGGTTGCCTCTGTGCAAAATTTAGGAGAACCAGAGTAACTTCCCAACCCTGACCCCAGGGGACCCAAGGGATACTAAAAGGGACCATCCACGTCCAGATCTGAGTCATTATGGGCCAAGTTTGTTTTGTTTTGTTTTGCTGTTTAACTTTAAAATCATTTCCTCCTCCCCCCCCCCCCCCCCCGTCAGAAAAGGATGGTGTCTTTCAAAGTTTCTTTTTAAATTAGAATTTGGAACACACTAGTAAAAACAGCACTTCTGAGTCAATTTTCAGGAAGTATTTGGATAAAAAGTGTATAGACCATGTTTTGTCCAAATGCTTCCTGGCATCACCGATACATTAATTAAATGGATTTTGCTCATTTGGGGGAAGCTAGAACTTTAGGATGCTTATGTGTATTTCTAAGAAAAACTGAAGCTGAAGTAAATATCAACTCTTAGAAAATAGCTGTACAGACATAACATGTTATCTACCCCAGGTTTTAAAACCAAGAATAGCTGAGAAGATCCTTTCATATATCTAGAGAGTGGGTCTGGGCAATTGACAGTCTTAGTACCCCCAGGCAATCTTTCCCGAAAGGCTACATTCAGGAAGTGATACAAAATCCTCTTTCAATTAGTTACTTTTTTTTCTTGGTTTCGATGCTGATTCTGTTGAAACAAAGAATGGGAAGGGAATGATCATCAGATATACTTGGCCTATTTATATAACATATATGAGATCTATGTGTACACATATACGTATGAACCACATGTAGATAAAGAAAAGGACACTTGAAGCGACTTAATACCTTGCATAGTAAGTAGGAGAACTGGGACGTTACTTGGTGTTTTGAACAGGCAAGTAATATGATGGAAGTACTATCCTGAGCAGCTAACGGTTCTGTGGTGTTTGGGTGGTACTGAGGTAGGCAAGGGTAGACACAGAGACAAAGGCGGGCTGGTCAGAGTCACCAAGGCGAGAGGGCTGGTTCCCACGTGGTGGACGCAGAAAGGCAAGAAGGAATGGATGGGAGAGGCATTTTGAAAAAGGAATCCACAGACTTCTCTCTCCCTTTCTCTCTCCCTTCTTCTCTTTCTCTGATTTTGAACACTAATATTGCCTGAATTTGCCTAATACTGTGTTAGGCCCTAAGGAAGTTCAAGCTATATTAGACAATATCTATCATTTGGGGGCAGATTTTTCTCCTCTGTCTTTCATCTGTGAAACACAGATGCAGTTGAAAATAAGCCGAGGCTGAGGTTCTTCTCCGCCCCTCCTGACATGAATCACTGGTTAGGCCTGATCCCCTCATTATATAAGAAATATTAGTCATATGACAGAATATTTAGAAAATGGAAATTTAAAAGACGTCGCCCATAATTCCACCATCCTAAAAGTGGCCATAATTTATATATATATATATATATTTTAAAGATTTTATTTATTTATTTGACAGAAAGAGACATACCGAGAGCAGGAACACAAGCAGGGGGAGTGGGAGAGGGAGAAGCAGGCTTCCCACGGAGCAGGGAGCCCGATGTGGGACTCGATCCCAGGACCCTGGGATCATGACCTGAGCCGAAGGCAGACGCTTAATGACTGAGCCACCCAGGCGCCCCATAATTATATTTTTGATGTGTTTTCTTCTAATCTTTTTTTACTATGCATTAACTTTTTTTTTTTTTTTACAAAATGTAATTGTAGTAGATACCACACCATTCTGCACCTTATATTTTCCAAAGACAACAATACACGGATTGATTAACAGAATGCTATGGGACTGGATTCTCTAAGGTAATCCATATTGAGAAAGAAACCAAGGCCAAGGAGAGTCCTTGAGACCCCTAAAGTCAGAGAATGAGAGAGGGTTTTTTAAGTTTATCAAAGACTGAGAGTAGCTTTTGGTTATGTTCTATCTTTCTATGCAACAAACACATTTTTGGTACTTTGTATTTTCCTGGGATTGGTTAGTGTTGAGTCATCTTGGTGGAGCAGCATAAAGAGAAGGTAGTCACGCCCAGCTATCTACGGTGTACTTGGTCTGTTTAAACAGGTCTGTGTCTTAAGAGACAGTGTGATTATGATGATGCTCTCAGAGGTTGGCCAGATGCCACTGCGTGCTTCAATAAATATCAAGTTCTAAAGAGATAATAACATGAGAAATCTCAGGACGGTCTCTGTATATTTATACATACACATATATTCTAGAATAGAAAGGAACTTCCCCAGAAAGGCTGTATGAAACAGGCATAAGAGCCAAGCAATACCTTTTTCTTCCCTTAATTCAAAGGACCACCAGGATAAAGAATCTTCAAGGGAAGCTACAATGGGATAGGTTTGGAAATCTGCCTTATTTTTAGGGTAAAAGAAAGATACTGTAATATGAGTTAATTAGTGGCCTTGTCTCTATTTATGAGAAACAAGATGCCAATAAAAATCGTATTTTCATTATAACAGAGTCACCTTTGGTGAAATCATTCCTCCCAACTCAAAGGAGGAATCTCCCCTTGTTGCCCAGCCATAAACCCTGAAATTTGTCTTCCTCATCACCTCAAAGTTCCATTGATACTGATATCTAGGGCTCTATCTCTTAGTGCTTCTCTCTTTATGGGATTTTAATGCTGTGTTTTAATGCTGTGGCTCCTTCTTACACCACTTGGCCATTCTTTAAAGTATAGATTGATGGTCTTCTATTAGGAATAAGGAGGGAAAGCATTCTATCATAGTCTTAGTGTACTGTGCTGAATTTATCCACGAAGTTCTGTTGGTTTAAATATATAAGAAATGCAATTGCACCATTAATCCCACATCCTTATTTGTCCACAGTTCGTGGGCCATGGTTATTTACAAACTTTACTTAGTGCCCAACTGCTGCATGACACCAGATGGGAAGCAATTACATAAAAAATGGAATCTGTAGCATAGATAGCATGCAATCTAAATAGTGGTGTACCTTCCACTGGGCAATCTCAAGTATTTATGAAACAGTTAATATGGAGAATCAATAAAGGATTTTCCAAAGGACTCATCATAGGATTTCTTTAATGAGAAGCTTCCTTTTTATATTCAAATTATAATTTGAGTCAACATTAAAAAAATATATTCACCTGTTTAAGAAAGGGAAAGAGTTTATAGAATCTAACCTGATGTAAAAATGAGGATAAATTTCTAAGTGCAGACAAATCCCAAAGATCCCCTCCAGTAATCAAAGCAATCCTTTAAAAAAAAAGAAAGAAAAGAAACACCCAAAATGAACAATTACCTTTATTTTCAAATAGGGCAAAAACATATAGGTTCTAGAAAATTCCAGACAGCAAATTAATTAAAATCTCCAGCAAAATTAGTGTGAAATTATTAAAAGATATTTATGGGCATGAGAAGCAGAGGTGGTTGATAACCTAGATGCAGTATGGGTCCATGAAGAGCAACTGGCCTCATGTTGTTCACCTTTTGATTGAAGACATAGCAATCATGCTTATAAAATTTGAGCTGATTCAGAGCTAAGGAAGAGAGTGCTTTTTTTTTTTTTTTTAAATGCCTTTCAGCCTCTCTCTATGGAACAAGGATTGCTCATCCCTCCAGGCTCCCTCATTTTCACAAGAAACCTTAAATTGCCCTTGATTCATTGGTCAAAGCATATACTTTTGCCACTAACCAACAAAGTGAAATATGTGCATTTAAGTTTTTTTCTGGAGAATAAAACCTTCACTTATCTACTGTCCAGATTGTATCCAATCCAAATGTAGTAACAACAACAGCAACATTTATGATGATTGCCTAAAAAATATGCATCCATTCCTCTAGATGTTATAGACATTAAGATCTTTGGAAAAATTCAGATTATCAAGTATTCAAGTATATATTTAATCTTTTATTAAACCAACTTCTATTGATTTCCTGCTATATGTCAGGCCTTGTGATAGGTGCTAAGTAGGGAATGTGATTGAAATAGACATGGTCCAGACATGACAATCAGGAATTGAAAATATCTCAATAATTCCAATAAGTTGAAAGATATATATTTTTTTAGTTTGAAAGGTCAATCTGTTAAATACAGAACAGAGAACTGTCATTTAACAGCAGATTTTATGAAGACACTTAAATACCACATGACTTAAGCACTTAGGTTGACTGTAAAATAGTATGAGGGAATGGAGATAGCCTGCTACATAACACTTAACATTGGTGTAATGGTGAGTTTCTTTCCCATCTTCCCTGACAGACTCTCCCCTGAGGGAAGGGACTACATCATATTCACCTTCATGTCTTCCATACTTACTACAATGCTGTACAAGCATTCAGCCCATGCTGAATTAATGATTGAGTAAATATAGATTGAAAAAATCAGACCTCCCCTATCTTAGACTGGATCAGCAAAAATACAATGTCCTGAATGCAGGAGGTATGCACAATTTGTACCATATACTACTGTGCTTGGCCAGGGCTAGAGTTCTAAGTTTAGGGGAGGAGCCATATTCTTTAAGAGATACTAACAGCCTGGACCAGATCCAAGAGATAGCAGTTGACTGTCTGAAGTTGTGTGTGGTTTGATGTAAAGGAATGTTTAGCCTACAAAAAAACAAAAACAAAAACAAACAAAAAAAAACCCTCTTATAAGGAACAGTTTGGCTTTCTACAAACATCTGAAGGACAAGCATATGGAAGAAGGAATAGATTTGTCCTATTTAATTCCAAATAGCAGAATTAGAGTCCGTGGATTAAAAAAAAAAAATTATAAGGAAAAAGTTTCTTAAACAGTTTGTAGTCCTTAGTGAGATACAATAATACATTTATGTGGGTAAAGTATTACTTAATTGATCTGTATAGTAGTTGAGTGGTTGGGTTAAAAGATGTTTAATATCCTTTCCAAGTCCAAGATATAAAAACCTTATGCCAATAGGAGTTACAGTGAGTAAGTGGATTCCATATTAGCATGTAACAAGCTAATCTAATTAATGGGCCATATAACGACTATTTACAGGTATTAACATGACTGTTAATACTAAATATTTTTGCATCAGTCATGAAAATACTTCTGAAAGCAATAGGTTTTGACAGGGTGAAAGAAGAGGAAATCACACAGTTCCAGATCTTTGAAACAACTTAGCAAAATGAAAGAATTTTGATTTGGCTGGCATGATGGGTGTAGGCAATGAGCCCAGGACAAGTCAGACCAGATCGTTTGCCATATGAACTGGGGCTGACGGTTGGGTCCCCAGGGGATGGCACGAGGGCCGTGCATGTGCTCTTGGAGACCCACGGAGGCAAAGTTAACCAAAGACAGTGGGAAGGACTGAGACAAAATAAAGCAAATCTATTACTACCCACAAGTCCAGTAACAGGAGCTGGACTCGAACTGGTCTAGAGCTGGCAAGCTGAATCAGAAGAGAATCCACTCTGAAACTCTTCACGGAGGGTCCTGGTCATGGCTACAAATGTTAGTGGCTTGCATGCATTGGTCATTAGGCGTGTGGTGCGTGCATACTGGGAAGGCTTATTGGCACAAAGTTGGGCACATATTCCACAAACCAGTTGGTGGAAATCCTCAAAGTGAGCTTCAGAACCCACAGGAAGGCTTTGCCATTAACCCACAACTTTTGGATTCAAGTAATTTCAAAAGCAGCGTTCCAAATCAGTTCTGCCTTTTCCCTCCTACCACTTAGATCTCAAACATTTTCTTCCTGCTTGGCAGAACTACCTTGGCTCCCTCTGAACAGGCTGACAAGGAGGCTGGAATGTGTGTGAAAGAGTCGAAGGAGCAGTAGACAGATGAAAGCACCAGGAGCCATTCCTGGCTTCTGTAAAATGCACCTAGCTTTCTTCTGCATATATACACAAGATTCCACTGAGCACTACTCTGGGATCATCTAGCAAAAGACTTGATAGCAAATGTTTTGTTTAGAGGTCAGATTTCAGAGTTTTGACTGTATTCGAAGTGTTTTCATTGGGAAGAATTTCCCTGGGAAAGAGGTAAGACAATATGCAGAATTAGCCGTAAGGATGAACAGAAAGCAGAGAACAAACAGCTTACCCTGCAAACGGAGTTGTTAAACAAAAAGACAGTCAAACTGCTTCTGCACTTTAAGATTGGGGTGGGAGTGGGTGGGTCTCCAGTTCTGAGCCTTGGGTTGCTTCTAAGAGGGTCCATGGTTCTCACTGGTTAATTAAAGGCTCTGGGCTGTGTAGCTTGCTCTCCAGACACCTACACCTCATCCACTACAAGAATTTAGCCATCCCATGCTATGCAGTTGACCTTTGAACAACACAGGGGTTAGGGTTAGGAGCACCTACCCGCGTGCAGTCTACATATAACTTGGCTCCCCGAAAACTTAACTACTAATAGCCTATTTGACCAGAAGCTTTACCAGTAATATAAACAGTTGATTAACACATATTTTGTATGTTGTATGTGTTATATACTGTATTCTTACAATAATACTTAATATTTTCATATTTTTTCACTATTTCTAGGCTATGTGGTTTGTCTGCAAATTTTTTCAAATTGTTCCAAGTCTCCAAAAATGTTTCCAATATATTTATTGAAAAATATCTGCATGGAAGTAGATCCCCACAAATAAATCTGTGGTATCTAAGGGTCCACTATATTTTCATTTAGGCATTCCAGTATCACATGCACTAATTAAACAGGATTAAGACAATTTTCAAAATATCCTACGAAAATCCTTTCCCCTATCCAGTTTCCCCAGCACACTCTCAGTGCCACAGTTTGTGTGATAGTGGAAACAGTTCAAATATCATCAGCTAGGAGATAGAAAGTGTCTCCACACTTGGTTGCTTTATGACCTAGGACATCTCTTCACCTCTGGGAGTCTTAATTTCCTTTTCTATAAAATAGGATACCACAGGGGTTTGCTGTGGACATTAATTAAAGATGTGACTGGCACATAGAAGGTGTTCAGCATTGTTAGTCCCTCCCCCCTCTCCCTTCCTTGTTTTTTTTATTATTATTATTAAGATTTATTTATTTATTTGAGAGAAAGAGAGAGAGAGGAAAGGGAGAGGGAGAGAACCCCAAGCAGGCTCCACTCTGAGCACAGAGCCAAATGTGGGACTCGATTCCATGACCCTGAGATCATGACCTGAACTGAAATTGAGTTGGATGCACGCCCCTTCCCCTTCTCTGTTAATTGCTCTCTTTGGGTCCCAATATTCATCTGTTTATCCCATCCCTGAAATAATATGAGTGAGGATAGCTCTTGACCAAAGTAGGAAAGAGGAAAAGAGGTGAAAACTAAAAGCTAGTGCCATCCATTTTCTTCATTTTTAAAGGAATTGGAAAGGAAGGAATCCAGCATCAATCTTGAAAGATACACTTGGGTTTTCAGCACTTTCTCCCTCTCTCTGATTTCTTTGGTGCTCACTCACTCACCGGTGAAAACGAAGAGTTCTCTCAACTAGATGCATGGAGGACCTTATCAGCCCAGGGAAGATAGATTATCAACAGTTTCTCGCTTCGACATTTACAACAAACAGAACAGAACTGCCCACCCAGTGGTTATTATGTGATCACTAGGACCAAATAATGAGAAAACATTCATTAAAAAGGCATGGGTTTCATAGCAATACATTAGCATAAAACAAGGCATTAAGGGTGCTAGTAAGAAAGCAGTTACTTATCTGCTTTAAATATGGTATTTTGGACATTTGAAATGGCAAAAACATGGGGAGCAGTTGCATGGATTTATAGCTACTACTTGAAAACTTAGAGACAGAAATGCTGCTACATAATCCTTCGTAGATCCCCTTATTAAAACATACACTGACTTTTAGAAAAATTAGGCTCTATTCTAAGTTGTCTTTCTTTTAATCAGGGAATAGAAATTTCCCTTTCTTTCTTAACTTACATTTAACTCTTGTTCTTCGTTGCCATTCTCCTATGAAATACTATGCTTCATATTGTTGCATCTCTTTATGTATATATCAAAGGATACATCTTTACCTATATGTCAAAGGATACATAGTCAATGACATTTTCAGAACATAACACCTCAGGACTTTCAATGCAGAAGGGAGGCATTGTGATTTTATTTTTTTTAATACTAAACTGGCCATGATACACTGCAATACTTCTCAGAGAGAATCATTCCATTTATTTTTAAAATGTAGCCAAGTCGCTAATGAACTACCAGGTTGGCATTGGGAATGGCCAATCTTTAAGTGTTATTCACAGCTATAAAACAACGAGATATTATTTCCTGCCTTTTCCTTCCCTTTGCTTGACTTTTGGAACATAGCCCAAGTTCCTCCTAAGTTCCATGGTCTTCTTTCTCTCTCCATCCTCCTTACATTCTCTCCCAGTGGAAAAGTGGGAAGTGCCAGGTGTCTGGCTTGAACACATGTTTGTGTAACAGCAGGGATGTCCCTAATGTTGGACTATCAGAACAAAAGCACGTGCACAAAGTACCTGACACTAGCATCTCCATCAGATGGCAACCAGTGCTGGATCTGAGCTTGGAACGAGCCCTACAGGCATCTAATGTTGAAGTGTAGTGCTAACCCCGTGCTGTTGGTATACCAGAGTCACTAGACCTTAGATCCCTGTCACCTTCCACAAAAGATGCCTTGGAACAGCAAAACTCTGACCAAACCCTAAATAAGAATGGAAAGAGAACAATACAGTCCAGTGAGATCTTTCCTTTTCTACTGTGATGCTATTGAGAACCTAACACTTGGCCCCTCTGGCATAGTTATCAGGACGGGCTCACAACTGCCATGAGAGATAGTGTGTTCTACTCTAGGCTCTGTTCATTTACGGAGTAGGGTAGTTGTGCGAGATGAGCTCCCAGTCAGAATTGGGCCAGCAAAAGTTCCCGCAGGGAAAGGTGTTAGGGTTGGACCACCGCTAGCCACAGTAACGAGAATTGGGGTCCTAGTTTATGTCCCATTAAACTTTTAATTGAGAGTTTTTTCGTCATGAGGACTATAAATCGCAGGCCAAGCTATGTTTCAGTTTAAGTCAACTGAATGTAAGAACAGCTTGGCCATATGTTTCTTTTTCAAAGAACTTTATTCATTTAGCCCCAGGCTCAGAATTCAATAATGTTTTCTATGGACTTTTTCTCTTCACATCAAATAATATTAAAGAGGAAAAATGGGGGGGGATTCTAATTATTCCCATATGAATACTCGGATAGGGCCAAATTGAATTATTCACAGTTTCCTTAAACACACATTCTGGCTCCTGATCTCCGCACGTGGGCAGAGACCCTCCTGCAAAGCCCTCCTCTGCCTCTGCTTGTCAGAATCCCACCCATTTTTTTTTTTTTTAAAGCCCACTGGAATGTCTTCTCCTTCTGGGGCCTGCTGTGATCACCAGAGTCAAAAATAACATTGCTTCCCCAACATTGTCTTCGTGTCTTTTTTGAGACACCTTTTACCTAAGGTTTGTGAAAGCCTTAAGCTTTTGTATAACTTCAGCTTGACGACAGTACCTTTGCATAAACCCTAATCTTTACAGTAATTCCCAGCACTGTCTTAAATGGGGTAGGTACTTCATAACTCTTTTGTTTCTTGGTGATTAAAAATGGGGGAAGTAGGAAAATTACAGGGGAACACATACTTCACAATATGCTTGCTTATGCCCTTTGCCTCTCCCAGTCATCTCTAAGAGCTCTCGGCTTCCCCACTGCAGGTCAGGAATCTGTAGTGTTTTTACTCCGGGTGTTAAAGCCCTTGAAAGTTTATTTTTCCCTGGAAGAGCTTTATTTGATTCATTTCTTTGTAATGCAGGGTGGTACCATACTCAGCTGTTTATGCTTATTTGAAGTAGTTTTTCATTTAAGACGTTTATCACCTCCGTTTTTTTACCTGGCGGCGGCTGCCTTGGAAAAAGCAAATGTGCTCTCTCTAACTTTTACAGCCGAAAAGTCAATCTGTGGCCAGGGCTTATTTTTCTTCTAGAGCCTTTTCTTTTACCCTTCTCTTTTTAACTCTTTTAGGGAGTGCTGCTTCTTGGCGCTTAGTCTGCTCAGGGGCATGGCAAACGCTTGCATTTGCCTTCAGCACCGTGGGGGGACCTCAGCCGCTGGAACTGCCGGGCTTCGGGCTCGGGGCTGACTGTGTCCGTTCCCTTTCTCCTCGCTTCCTCGGATTGGCTGCCCGAGGTCACGTGAAGGCCGGGGGTTGGAATTCTGAGTTGTGGCTTTGGCACTCCTTTTTCTTTTTAAAAATCGCCTGCTCTGTGGAGCTCCGCTGGGCTTGGTGCCTTGCTCTTTAACTGAGACTGGAGACAGACGGAAACAGCCACAGGGCAGACTGAGGTGGCCGAGATGTTCAGTCAGGGCCCCAGGACCCCAGCTTCAGGCTGCTACTATCTAAATTCCATGACACCTGAGGGCCAGGAGATGTACTTGCGATTTGATCAGACTGCGAGACGCTCTCCTTACAGGATGAGCCGGATTCTAGCACGCCATCAGCTAGTGACTAAAATTCAACAAGGTGAGTGGCCGGAGTGGCAGGCTGTTGCGAATTCTGATTTGTGTCTCTATTTCGTGCTAACCCAGGTTTTTTTTTTTGTTTTTTTTTTTACATTGTTGTTTTCACTTTACACTACATTGGATTTCTATGCCACGCTGCATGTAACTTTTAGAAATAACTTCAGGCAGCAGTTTTAAGCAAACAGTGACAGCACTTAGCTGCCACATAACTCAACATGAAGTGCACAGAAAACTTCACGGTAGCTGGGACGGTGTATCATCTATTTCCAAAATTTGTGTGTGCCAACACAATAAACCAGACAGGTTTACTCAGTGTGTATTTTAGGAACTTTTCAGCAGGTTGTTCACACTCTTGTCACATTTAAAACTTGGACATTTGTTTATTTAATTGGGGGGTGGGAGGGGACTGACTTGCACCCTGCCCAGATTCTTTAGAACACTGTCAGTGACAAGGGAAAGTTGGAATTCTGTCCTTAAGGCCATTGGGCTGACAACTAGAATCGCATCCTTTATTTGTATGTTTATGCCAGTAGTTGCCTCTGATTTGTTGATACTGTTTTTCTGGTAAAGGATAAAGGTGTCTGTTAAATTCAAAACAAAGCTTGTGGCCTGTGCTTAGAAGTACCAGCTTCCTGAGGCAGAAAGAAGAGGATATTGATTACAAGCTGCTAGATGTTCCTTTTTACTCTCTGCAAAATAATAATAATAATAATAATAATAATAAGTAAAAGTAAAGTAGATCAACAGTCTGGACATCACTAAAACTGGTCATTCTCCAACAATAGTTAAAACATGCTCCTTGTCTTAGAGTAGGTCTGTAGAAGCTCGAAAATGAACATTCCCAGGAAGCCCCTCACTGGTGCTCATTTAAAAGACACGCACATAATACCCACATGATCACAATAAGTTTACAAAGTTTATGACCAACCCCTCCTGGACTGAAACAAAAAAAATAACTGAATTATTATATTGGCGATACAAAATTTACCAGCAATTTCTAGAGCCATTATACAAATACAATTTCCACTTCAATACATGAATTTAAGATTATATTGAATTTTAGAAGGGAAGTTGGGGTTTGTAATCGTGAAAATCTTATTGTAATGTTTCCAAAAGGAACAATATGTATTCTCGCGAGTAGCAGTTGATGAGATTGTTTCCTTGGAAATTAGGATTTGTTTGTAAAGGTTCAGGAACTGGTTATGTGTGAAGGATACTGGTCCTACATACCAGTCTGATTTCAGGAAGGATATTATGTCATTCCATAAACTCTGTGTGCAGGTCTTGATTGAATAGAAACAAAAGTAATTATTTCCCTGTGGCTTGATTTAAAAATACATTAGGCTTAGAGTAAAAACCAGCTTCATTTTACCTCTAGAGATCTCTGACAATGGTACTTTATCAGATGCCATCATCACTATGGACATAGGGGCTTGACAAATGTTTGATGATGATTCATAATCTACACTCAGTAAATGTTCTTCAGCATGCATATAAAGTGTATCGTGTTGGAAACAGTGCATATAGAAATAGTCTGAAGTTGCTTCGTGGATCTCCTTAAATATATTTACAATAATTTATTTCTTTAAAATTCTTGATGTTCTTTTGGGATGAAAGTTGTATTCCCATTGAGGATTTGAAGTTATGAACACATGCATGATCATTGAACGTATACTCTGAGTTTATGTTTCATTTGCCTAAATGGAAAATGTGAGCATTCTCACCTTTCTGTGTTGAGCAATGGGATGTCTGAAGCCAATGAATGGCTAGGAATTAAGAGTGATAATGAAGATCAGAGGGAGCCATGAAGGAATTCCAACAGTCCAGTGATTGGGAACTCATCATTTGTTGATATCATACAGTTGTATAGTAAACCATTATGAAAGCAGAAGCAAAACGATTTTACTGGGTTTACTGTATTATTAGATCGCTTCACTGTAATGGTAGAGAGTATTGATTGAGGCTTTATAATGTCTCAAGCACTGCTCTGAGAGCCTTATATATATATTTCAATTTATTTTACCCTCAAAAAAAAAAAGATCCCAGGAGTACGAACTATTATTATACCCACTTTAAAGGTAAGAAAACAGAGGCACATACAGGTCAAGTAACTTCTCTCAGGTTACATAGTAGGAGCTGGTATTTGAATATAACGCTGAAGCCCATGTTTTTCGATACACTAAACTGTTTTTGATTTTTGAGTGTTAAAGTATTGGACCTGTGGTTGATTTTAGAGTCTGTGATATACCAGAGACATTTCAGTCTTTTCTACTCAGAATGCCTCAATGAGCCATTTGACAGAATCAGAATTGGTCACTCACAATGAGATTTCCAGGTTTTATTTCGCTGAAGGAAGCAACGTGCTGTGTGTTTTACCTTTCTTGAACAGTTAGTGTCCAAAAGTGCATGATGTCAAGTTATTTTACTAATCATTCAATTAAAGCTTACCAAGTGCATATTAAATTAATAACACCATTATTTTTTGTAGTTCACATATCCGTATCGAAATGACAGCAACATCAGCAAAATTGTTTACCTTACTCTACTGTTGATCTTTCAAGGAAAATTTAGCATAGTATTAATATAATTTGGGGCATTATTACTTATGATCATAATCTCTCCTGGCTGTTGGGAACAGTGCAAACAAGAGTAAGTTGCTCCCCACTGACCTCATTACAGTGAGCTAATCATTGAATGGCATGGACATGATTCAACGGCAGATACATTCAGGGGAAGGGAAAACAAAGAGGAGAAATAAAGGAATCTTTGATGATGCATAGGATCAGAATTAGTTGCTCAAACCCAGGATGAATCTAAACTTGCTCATCTTATGGTATGCTCCAAAATAACATGCATCATTTCTCTAGCCTTCTTTATAGTTCTGGAATTTTGAGTCCCTTTAAAAGAGAACTTTAAGATGGTGTGTTGTTTTGCAAAGTGCAAGTTTATCATAAGTCATACTGCCCATAATCCCTACCCCGAAATCTTGCTGAATCAATGAGGAAATTGTATGGAGAGAGAATGGAAATAATAATGGTCTTTATGTCCCTTACTAGCAGGCACTTGGGAATGGACAAGAGGGAGGATGCTGGGGAGGCGAAAGAAGAGCATGTTAGGCCACAGGAAGGGAGAATTGGGATCTCATGTCACTATTTGATGGCTGTGATGTATTGCCTACATGTGCACTGTGCGGAAAGCCTATCGACTCACACACATGCTAGTCGGAAGATCCAGATCTAAGAAAATACATAAATGTTATTATTTGCTTTGTGAAAGAATTCGTCTTGCTATTAAACTATTTTTTAAAATTATTTTAAATGCTTAAAATGGCATGATATGGATCCCATTGCAGTCAAGTTCACCGAACCAGAAAAAAAGGAGACCAGGATGCAGGCTCTTATCTAGACACTCTCGTTCTTTTACCCTGGCAAATTTCGGAACTTCATTGGGCCTTCGCTTCTTGATGAGAAAATAAAATGGTCAGTCTGTGATTTCTCAGGTTTCTTCGTGGTCCTCAAGTCCAGAGTGGTTAAGTTGTGGTTGAGTCAGTAACTCCTTGAACAAGAGTGTGCAAAGCAGGGAAACTTAAACCTAAAATAACAGAAGCTGAAAAGGAAACAGAGCAGTTTTCTAATGTGGAATAAATCAGTGGCTTATAATTTTTCTACAACTGGTCAAGGAAATGATAAAGCGGAAATCACATTTTAGTTCTATAGCTGTCACTAATTAATTGTGTGATCGGGGGCAAGTCACAACTTCTCCAGGCATTCTTTCCTTCTTCCGTAAAATGAAGGGTTTGGATTAAATAAACGTGAAGTTCCCATCATCTCTAAAATTCTAGGATTCAGGAGAACAGGTGTTCTTTTAAGGAAGAGAGACAATTCTTCTTTACATTTTTCTTATTATGTCATTCATATCTACCTGGACATGTTTCTTTGATACCTGTTTAATGCTCTCGTTATCAATTTAATAGGAACGTTAGGATGTCCAGTCTTGTGGACTATTTAAATGTCCTTATAACCCATAATTGTAAAGCAACTTGTAAAAACCTTTCTTTCTCTGGAGTCCAGGCCTGTGAAATGGAGTTATTGCAGTACCCAGCCTATTGCAGTGACTGTAAGGATCAGAGCATGTCCATCCGTGTGTGTGTGTGTGTGTGTGTGTGTGTGTGTGTGTGTGTGTGTGTCCCCGGCTCTCACAAAAAAAGACCTCTTCTCTTGATGGAAAATACAGAATGTAGAAAATTTTTTGCAACTAGAGGAATGTTGGATTTGCATTTTCATTGACTTTTTATCTGAGGCTCTTTTTAAAGATTGCACCTGAGCTGAACTTAACTAGAGTGGAATAAACTGCCTTCCTTATGTTCCCAGGGAATGGAACTGGGCCATTAGTGATGTTCTGGCTTTCTCATTACTCCATCAGGTCAAGTGGCATCTTGGGAATTTGCCCGACCTAAGCGGCGGCCTTGCTTATCCTGGTGGGTAAGCCCCTCACCAACTGGAGAGTGTCTGCGGAAATTAAACAGTCATTTATTCTTTGGGAATTGCCCTTTCTCTGTGTTTAGTACTTTCTTCCCCAGCTACTTTCATAAACGGAGGGTGGATACACTGGCAGAAAGACAGATAGAACACAAAAACAGGGTGAGAATGCATCAGTCATGTATTGCTCAAGTTCTTTCTTAAAAAAAGTGGCAACTGTCGGAAATTCACATTTCGTGAATCAGAGCCTCTCTCTGTTCCCTACTGGTGACTGATGGGCCTGTCCACAAAGGATACTGTGTAACCGAAAGTTACAGGAAAATCTGTTCAGTGAATTAAGTCAATGAACTGTGAGTAACATTTTTGAAGTTATCACATATGAAAATATTAAAAATGTGAGCAGTTCAGAAATAAGTACTGGAGGGAAATTAGCAAAGAGCGACATGCTTGTACACACGTAAAAGTTGAGAGTTTTACTTTAACCAAATTGAGACATCCAAAACTTCACGTCACAGCTTTTATTAGCTCTAATTTTATAAACACACATCCCAGATGCAGGCAGTTGCCAAATTTAGATTTTGTGATATTACTTTAAGTGAAGAGAGATTCATTTTTTTTTTCCTCCTCTTTGCCCCAGAGTCAGTGCTTTAATTCTATGTAAATTCTGGGCCCTGGTCCACTCTTATAAAGCAAGCTTCCTCATTTTCTTAGCCACCTAATCATGGGCAGTGCTTCTGAGTCTTCTAAGTCTAAGCAACACCAGTTGATGACCCAGGCAAATTAGACAGAGAGAAAATGATAAGTGGGTTCTGGTAAACCTCTATAAAAGGTCAATAAATCAATTGGGATTTAATGGAGGCAGGTCATTCATGAGAATGTGCCTCATCTCTACATTTCATGAGGTATGAGAACCCACTGGCAAGTCTAAGGAAGAAGATACAAGAAGATAGGAGACCATGAATTGTATAGATGGTATTTGAATGAAGGATCATGAGAAGATCATTTTCTGTCTCCTCAGGGGCAGTCTGAATATGATTTTGGTGTGGGTAAAGACAACATATTTTCATTTACATTCTAATGCATTATCTAAAGGATTTGAAGTAGTGGATAAAAGACTATTCAATTCAGTTGAGGTTATAAAAAGATAAATCGGATGAAGAGAAAAATATAGGTTAATTAATATGATAAAGCTAGGGAGAGATATTACATAAAAATATGAAACATAAGACACTGAATAATTACTAAAAGTGATCTATAAATTATAGCCTGAGCTTCCCAGATTTAAGCAAAGAGGTGAACATGATCAGGGGAAGATTTGTCACGTCCATGGTAAAAGCATACCACACAGCTTTTCCTGGGACCTGACGTTTGGGAGAATTTTCCCCCAAGAACTTGATATAGGAGAGCAGTTTCTCATACAAATCTCATAAAGGAAACTCTACAAGATGTAGTAGATGAATTAAACATTCCTACAGTGAATTCAATTGCAAGTTTCCTGTAGCATCCCACTGTACCGGGGTCATAACAACAAATTATAATTCAATAAAAATATTTGGGCATGGGGTGAGTGGCTCAGAACAAGGAGGTTCAGGTATGCACTCTGATTCTCCGGCTTAATCTCTAAATAGTATGGAGACTATCTAGAGATAGTTTCTCAGTTGGCTTCACAGAAGACTAGTCCTGTTAGATATTCAGGGGAAAAATGTTTCTGTGGTTAAGTAAGGAAATGCTATATCCTCTTTCCCTTTTTGGAAATTCACACTTACGAAAGGCCCAGAGAAATCCTGCAGAAAGTAATTTAACTTTGTTTAAACTGGTATATTTCATCATGAAACCATTTTTCACCGGACACCAGGAAGTGACATCTTATAAAACCACTTTCCCTGGGGAACATGTTTTGGAAAAACTGATTTAGGAGGGTTCCGGGCCTGGAAGATCATTCTCTTTGACTATATTCTTGCATGGATTGGGCAATAGGTAGTATGAGGTTATATTTTGGAGAGTAAATTGCAGATACTTTTTGTTTCCAAATAAGGCTAGCTCCATATACTCTAAAAATCAACTGGGTAAAGACAGGATGGACATCTCTTTATAAAAATTAACAACCAAAAGAAGATTCTAACCTGAGTAGGTAGCTCCTGTGCTTTTGCCGGGCAGAAAACTGAAGGTCTAGGTATATGGGCCGAGTAAATAATTCTAACAGGAATGCAACCAGTCTTCAAATAACTCTACAAGATAGGTTCTGGTGGGCCAGAAGAAAGAAATTAGTGCTTTTTGGCTCTGGATTTGTCTAACCCATGATAAGGCTGAAGCCCTTGGGCAAATTCCAAAGGGGTCTGCTATTATCGCAGCTAATTCAGGATATTCCATTACTTCTGGGAAGTGGAGTCCCTGCGCCACAGGAAAGAAACAGGAAACTCTTCAGCAGTGTCAGATTCTCCTTGGCTATCAGTGATGTGGGATGTGGACTCTCTGAGGCTCAGGCATTGATGAGTGTGGCTCAAAGCCATTTCTGACTTCCTGTTCCAAACGTATCTTTGGTTACTGCAAAGTCTCTGTCGGTATGACAGAATAAAGTGAATTAATAGGTAATAGGTCATTTTAATTAGTCAAGTTTGTTTGATTTCGTTGAATAAGGCGCTTACAAGTTTCTCAGGAAGCCTGCAAATATATTCTTAAGGTATTTTTCCTTGTGCTGGCAAAGAGATAGCACATTAGCATTTGCATTATGAATGATACTTTTGGAGAGAATCCACAAAATGTAAAGAAGTTACAACAGAATGCATGGGGAATTGGCCTTGCTGTCTAGCCCGCACCCCCATGTTGTAAAGCCACCCAGGACCATAGCAATCACTATAGAACAGGGCCATCTAGGGTAGGACAGGCACACAGATTACCATGACAATTTGTACACTGTTGTTTGAAAAGACCTGAATTCTCTCTTTCTCTCTTTTAAATTTAGAATCTAAAGGAATTTAAGTGGACCAGTTGCAAAATAACTGAAAATTACAGAACATGCTAATGCTGTTAAAAAAAAGAAGGAAATCAAAAAAGTACATCCAAAATATCTGGCTAGATTCTCAAATGATTTCCCTCACAAGGTGTAGGAATCCTGACAATTTTGAAAGTCTGACAGAGGCAGAGCTGACTAAAATACCAATGATTTGCATTGCCTTGCCTCTCTAACACTCTGATAAAATACAAGGGCCAACAGTGTAGAGGAAAAAAGTAGAGATTGTAATGAAACTGGGCAAGTAATTAATTTACCTGTCAGTATTTTGAGCTAAAGAGGGCTTTTTTTTTTTTTAAGATTTTATTTATTTGACAGAGAGAGAGACAGCGAGAGAGGGAACCCAAGCAGGGGGAGTGGGAGAAGGGGAAGCAGGTTTCCTGCGGAGTGGGGAGCCCGATGCGGGGCTTGATTCCAGGACCCTGGGATCATGACCTGAGCCGAAGGCAGATGCTTAACAACTGAGCCACCCAGGCGCCCCTAAAGAGGGCTTTCTCTTCTGCATTCCAAGTCTCCTCTTCCTACCTAATTTTAAAAATCATACATATGGATGGCAAGAACCTTGGATTAGTACTCAGCCTCTATAAGTGAACAGTAGCAATTCACATACCCTTGTATTCTCCAAATGACATACTGGGAGAAAGTACGGTAGTCATAAAATCATATTTTTCTCTGAGAGTTTTACCACCCCAATATTATTTATAATGTTTAAAGTTACTAAAAGAAGTAAGAGAGACTCACAATTCACATGATAATGGTATTCCAACCATTCCCCCCAAATAAGACTAGAGTTCTTAATAGAGGAATTTAAATCTCTCCCAGATGCTTTGAAGGACACAAGACATGTCCTCCTAAATGAATTTCCCGAAATAGGGAATGAAATCCATTGCAAAGCCTTACTGTTTGGACCTTTGTAAAGGCATGTATTTGCTGTATATAGCAAATTCTGAGCAGATCACCTTCACTACAACCATTGATGTCTTTTGAGTAGGAAGATCTGCTAACACCCCTTCCCGGTACATCCTCTCCCTCACCATTAGTACTCCATTCCACCTGCTGTTACTATCTCAGAGTTGTTGGAAAAATTAAATGCAATAATATAATTAAAAACAGAGTACAGTGCCTGGTACATACTAAGTGCTCATTATAAGAAAAAAAAAATATGTATACTAAACAAACACCCACGTACATATGGCCTTTCAAGGAACTGTATCATCAAATGAAGGATAAATTATACACTTTATACCAAGTTTACTAAGGCAGGCATACATACTGCCACATTTTTGTGTCCGCAAAAAGCCTCAAAGGTAAAACAAACATTGTACCCCCAAAAAGTAAAACAGAGGAGTTTTTTTGTTTGTTTGTTTTGGTTTTTTGGTGTTTTTTTTTTCCTTTTATCTTAAGCTGTATTGAAATCTATCGCCTTTCCCAAATGTGGTTTCCTTTACTTCATTTACTTAGTAACATCAGTTTACTAAGTAATGAATATACTGCATTTACTTTCAGTTGCCCTGTGCTATCCTGAAGTGATGGGTTTAGGCCAAGTTTCAACTCCTATAGATAAACAGCAAAGCCCATTGATCCCCACCTACTGGCAAATTAAAAGAGACCGTTCTGGACAGGAAGTGTTCCTGGCTCCTAGAACCACTCGGTAGGAAATTCTAAAGCTGAGAGCCAGCAACAGAGCTGGAGGCAGGGGGCTGTGCTCTCATCAGGGATAGACCGGAGTGAAAAAGGCCAGGGGAGGTGACGAGTTGGGTCTGAGAGCAATGCCTGAGACAAGCATCACCAACCAGTAGTCAAGTTAGATCTCTGTGCCTGATGGGTGAATCTGTGATGCCTGAATCCCCCTCCCAAACTGTGATTTTCTAAACCGATAAGTCAACTTTGAGATTGTTGTTAATTTTGTAGAAATTTTCCCATATTAAACGGTCTTCATGTGGAAGAGTTAAAAGAGATGCTGTACCATGTAGATAAACTTTCTAAAACCCAGTTAGCAATGTAAAAACTCAGCATCCTTTCTCAAAATAATTCAAACAAATTATTTAAGAAACTTCCATTGCCCCTTTCCTCCAGGATTTCGTTCCTTTTGATTGAGGAATAATCTTCATCATTGTTGAATTCCTCAGCTAGTAAAGACTGCATTTGAACATTGATCATTAACATTTGCTGCAATTTGTTCTTACAGGGTTGAATGGATTAAATAAACATGGATTCTTTTTGCTTTATTTATGTATGGAATATATATAGTCTTAGGAAACTCCATGTAGGAGGCCCCTCCACAAAGATAGAAATATCAGTTAGTACATGCTTTATACATCATAACTTAAATATTAACCTTAAACTTCGTAAAAGATTCGTTTGGTAGGATAAAATTATTTGATGTTTGTGTTTGACATCCTGGAAACCCTGAAAAATTATTCTAATAGTAACTCCTTAGCTAGTATGGTGCAGGATGGTTTGTGGAGCAGTTCCAGAGGGTTCTCTTTTTGAACCCTCGTGTAAAATGGTATTATGATCTTAGATTAGCAAGCTTTGCCACCTAGGAACCTTCAGAGACCTGACGAATGTATATGCAAGTCTCCCTACTTTGAGATGTTTCCAGTCTCGTTTTCCTGAGTCCTTCCTTTGGACACAGGTTTTCGCTTGGGGTTGTTGTATGGAACAGCACATTTACCTGAGTGGCTTGAGAAGCAGAGACTCAACTTGATGGAATAAGGAAACTTGGCAGTGAGCAATGGGTTTGTTAAACATTAACGAGTGGGTAGAAAGAGATGGTTTCAGAGGCCAGGTTTTCCCTTTCCCTCCTCTATTGAGAGTACAATTACTTCCTCACCTCTAGCTTACAATTCAGTTTCTAATGAAGGCTTTCCGTTCCTGGTTCACGTGACCTGTCTCCTGTCAACTTTGTCTCCTCCTCCCACCTATGGTTACTCTAGCAGGGCCGACCCTGGACACTGGCAGCTTGTGTTCTGTGAAGCTGACTTCTTTGTTCCAGAGTGCAGGAATGACGTGGAGGCTCTTTTCAGCTCATTAACTGTCAGTCATGCCTCCTGCGGGCTGCGGGAGGCCATGCAGCTGTGCCTGGGGGTCTGGGAGCCTTGCCCCTGGGCCCAGGGAGAACATTTCCACTGACTCACCCAAGTGAAAAGAAAAGTGAGAGTCTGGATTCGTCACAAGAGAGGCAGGTTGTCAACATAGTTTACCAGCATTTCTATGCGTTTACATAAAAGATTTAGGTCTGGGGATGGTGATTGGACTTTTTATAAATTTTACAACACGTATTTTAAGTTTTGAAACATTTACAACATTTTATTTTATTTCATTATTTTTATTTTTTAGATTTTATTTATTTATTTGAGAGAGAGAGAGAGCACAAGCAGGAGGAAGGGCTGAGGGAGAGGAAGAAGCAGGCTCCCCACTGAGCAGGGACCCTGAGATCATGACCTGAGCCGAAGGCCGAGGCTTAACCCACTGAGCCACCCAGGCGCCCCCATTTACAACATTTAAAAAAATAGCACACTATTACCTATAGCTACTCCTATTGAGGGCTCGCTATGATGTACCAGGGACTGTTTTCAACACTACATATATTGGTGTTTGATTTCATTTTTATGAAGACCCGAGACTTAAGTTTACTCCTCTGGAAAATAAATATGGCAAGGCCTAATGCTTAAGGTTTTACGATGTTTATCTTCCAGATGAGTAAACAGAGGCTTACAGAGTTAAATAACCTTCCCAAAGTCTCCCAGCAAGTAGGTGGCAGAGGTGGGCTTTGAACTCAAGTCTTTATGACTGAGGAGCCCACATTATTCACCACTGTGCAACCCCATCACCCTCATAATTACAGGTAGTCATGGTCTACTTGGAACCAAAGAAGGTTGTTCATTTTGGTTTTTTACATCATTTTAGGCCTGGTTGGTCCTCTCTTCCTCACCCGCCCTTCAAGTTGTTGAGGATTTCACGGTGCCTCGAAGACCAGCAACTCCGAGCGACCGTCCTATATATGAACGACCCTCCCACTGCCGTCTTGAGGGCGGGCTGTTCTGTATCAAGAATGCTCTGTCCAAAGTAAATGTCAAGGCAGCAGCATTCCAGCCTTTGGCAAGGAATCTAGCTTGGTTAGGTAGGAACAAGCATAACAGAGGGAAAGGACAGATTCCTCCACCCCCAGGGAAAAGTCATTTTCCCTACTCCCAAGCCTCCAAAATGCTGCCCTTCTTCCTAGAAAGTGCTGGAGGCGGAATGTTCATCCTCCTACAAATTTCCTCAGGGCTCTTAGGGCCCACTTAGCTCAGTGGCCCCTGTAACCTTCACAGGGGGGCTTTGCAGACAAGAAGCAAGGTTCAAAGCTGTCTTGTTCTCTGGACCCTAAATCTCAAACTCAGCAGTTATATAGTGGAAGGAGAGCGAGTGTTAAACCAGGGTCTCTATTTCCGGAGAGAAGTCCTGTATGGACATTTTTTTTTTCCAGATTTTGCAATTTGACCTCAGTCCCAGCCGAGGCCCGTAGAGCAGAATAGTTGCAGATGTGCTCTGCACTTGTAGCTAGAGAACAGTAGGCAGTCAGAAGAAAATATCGATGTTCTGCCAACTTCTGCTGTTTGTGAGATTTTGCCAGAAGCAAAACAGGATCAAAAATAATAAACAGACCTCCTCCCTTGCTGCATGACTGCTATTTACATAAAGAGATTGATGAACTGACAGTGCTATGTGAATGCTCGGGGAAGGGAATTTTTTAAGGAGAAAAAGTTAATTTTTTGGTGCTTGGTTGCATATGGTTTGAGGTTTTCTCAGATCACTGGGTTTCCAAAGAGACAACCCATGGCACAGATGGTGCTGTTTCTCCAGTGTAAGTGGGCTAACCCATGGAGATAAAACAACCTGACACATGAATTTCATGCAGCTATAAAACCTCTGCAGGGAAAATGAATCTTGAAGACTCAGGAACAGTGTGAGTCTCAAGTGGACTAGTGATGTTTCCAATAGAAAGAGAAACTTGACCTATACAGTAACCTCAGGGAACCAGAAGGCAGGAGGCCTCGGTGCTGGGATGCCTCTGTCCTAATCTGGTCACCGTGAATGATTTTATTTAACTTCCTGGTGCCTCAGTGTAAGACACTGAAGCATCTATCAAATGGGAATCATGTTAGCTCCTACTTTGAGTAATATTCTTGAGGAAAAAAAGAATCGATGTAAAATCAATTCAAATGGAAGGATACTCAATTCTGGGGTAGCTAAGCAATGTTGGGGTGCACCTGATAGGGGTCACTGGACTGGTCCGAACACAGGAGCCACACAAAGCAAGACCTAGCTCTTTATTCTCAGTTGGACACAAAGTATCACTGTGCTTGCTTCCTCTTCCTTGAATAATAATTCATGCCACTCCTCAAGGATATGGGAATAATGAACCACTCTGTGGTTTTGTCTTATTTTTAATTGGTTCTCAAAGGGACAAAGTCTACTAACTCTTAGTTTCATTTTATATTTTCTTTTTATGTATTTGATGGGCTAGGAGTGAATCCATATACTTAATTAGGGTCATTTCAAACTCTAGTTTTCCTTCGTATTTTGCTTTCCTTCTGAGGTGTCAAGAATTTTGCTTTGCATTTTTACTTAGATAATAAATATTGTTTCACCCTTAGTGAGTAATTTCCCATAATCATGATCAGAATAAAAGCTTTTAAAGTGAAAGGATATTGTGCTATAGACTCAGGGACTTTGACAAGTTAGAGTGTCATAAATCCTATGCTTTCAAAGTTATGAATTTCCAGTATAAATTGGGCTTCCTGCTTAAGACTAATATTTCACGTGGCTAGTTAGCCCTTTAGGCAGGATACCTTGCTGTGGCTGGCTAGCTGGAGGCCTGCAGGAGCTTGCTATGGTCACAGCAGATTGTCTGAGTCTGAGGGGGCGGAGAGGAGCCTGATGATGTGATGCCCAAATGATCTGATGAAGAAAAGATGAGCCCAGTGCTTTCCTGCTGCCTTGCCCGGCACAGCCTGGTCTGGAATGGCTTAGGAAAGTAAGGTGAAAAGTGAAAGGAACACACACTTTATAAACATATCCCTTTAAAATGTTTGGGTTTTGTTTGATAACTTTGATATCAGTTTTATGTTTTGTTTTAAATGTTTGAGCTTGCTGATGATGGTGGATTCCAGGAAAAAGGGCAGTTGCTAAGCTAAGACTTGTGTGAAAATCTTTGAAAATTGTTAAGCCCTCTGTATCATTGAGTAGTATTTGGAAAGGCTGTGTGTCTTAAATGGAGTGGAATTTGTAGGGGGGGAACATAAATGAAGAGAAGCAAGGAGCTTGTTTGATGGAGAAGTGTCCAAGCACATGGATGGCTTGCCAAAATCTCTTACTTCAACAAAAACAGAACCCTAAGGCTCTGTTGACTTCTTTCTTTCACATGAGGGTGAGACCGGCTTCTCTCTGCCCCCACACAGATACGTGATGCTCCGAGTTTCCCTGCAGCCTTCAGCTTAGCAGAACACATTTCTTGTTTATGGCTGGCTGTGTTCAATGATCAGTCATTTAAATAAATTACCATGTTCTGTGATTGATGTTAATAATTTGACATGGGAATTATGAAGCCTTCAGATCCTTGATTTATCAGAGAAAGAATCTTTCAGACATATTTTTCTTTAGCTCTGGGAGGCTGTGCTTTTTCTGAAACTTGTAGATGCAATGTGCATTATATTTTGTAGATGCAATGTGCACTGTAGTTTGTAGATGCAATGTGCATTGCACAAAGGCAAGAGTTTCATTGTTTTCTGGACCTGGGTTCAATTCCTGGTTCAAGCATGGATTAGCTGTGTGATCTTGAACAGATTCCAATGGCTTCTGTAAGCCTGTTTCCTCAAATGAAGTGGGAAAAATAATAATAACATCTACTGCCTGCCGTTGTCGTGAAGTGTTGTTGTACGTGCAGAGTGCTTTAGCATGGAGCCAGACACTTACTCAGGGCTCAGTGTGCCTTAATCTAAAAAGGACACTACAGATCAGCAACATGGCCCAATGCTAATGGATTAAAGGCTTGTGGGGAAGATTAAAAACACCCAGGTTTGGAGAATCACATAAAGTGGAAGTTAAGGAAGGGCCATAGAATGTCCTTGGCTTCTTTTCAAAGACTGCCTTTAAAATCTTCTGTTTTTACTAAGTTTTGCTAAACTCAAAACACTGAATCTCTGCTTTATTGCACCCCACTCACTGGCTTACAGAAAATGAAGTACATTCATTCTTTCCATTTTGCATGGAGGAACATAGTCATTCCCTCACTTACGAAATCACTTCTGGAGTGCCTTTTCTGTGCTGGGTGCTGTTTGGTCCTTGGGCTATAACAATACACCAAAACACGATCCATGCCACAATTTAATGGGTGTGCTTTTAAGCAGGTGTCACAGAGGTTTGTAGGTCCGGAGATGGGCATCCGCGCAGGGAGAGTAGAGGCAGGTTGGAAGGAGTCTGGCTCTAGCTGCCACTGTTGGTTTATTGTTGTTCTGGGGTTTTGTTGTTCCCTTGCTTCAGTTCTATTCCTGTAGTAGAAAGCATCCATGCGTGCTGTTACTGGAGGTGATTCTTACCTAACTGTCTGGGGAATCCTGGGTTTCATACTTCCTCAGTTTTTGCCCCGTCCGTTTGCTGCGGGTCTTCCTTAGAATCTGAATAACTGCTCCAGCCATCCAGGAATGTGAACTCTCTCCCTCTGGTGAAAAGTACATTGCTGCTCTCCTGTGTCTTCCAAAGTAAGGGCCCATCCTCTACAGAGAGCTTACCTCTGTGCTAACACTGCTAGACAGGCTATATTTTGGAAACAAACACGTGATTTTTTTTTTTTTTTTTTTTGCGTCTGCTATGCCAATGGAGAACCTAACCTAGTGGATATTTCAACAAATATTTATTCAAAGTCGATTATGTGCAAGATCCTTGCTGATTATATATGTGAAAAATTATATAAAACATGATCACTGCCCTCGGGGAGATTACAATTAAGTGAGATAAGACAGAAATAGTCATTAATGGCAATTCAAGGGAGTACATGGTTCGCTGACTAACAGGCTATCAAAATGTAGGTGCTCAGAAGAGGACGTTGTCATCTGGGCAATCAGGTAAGGACCTAAGATCACTGGGCCCCAGCCATGGAAAGTGGCCGTTTTTCTCCTCTGAGCAAACATCAGAGTGAGTTATTCTAAGTAGGGCAGCAGAATGAGTTGAAAAGTATAATTTAGGTAATTACAAATGTAATTCAAATCTGGTGAACCAGAGGGTTGTCGCAAGTGTAGACAATAAGTCTGAAGAAGAAGCGTGAGGCCAGGCAGCCGTGAGTTTGAAATTTATATTACAGGAAATGGCGAGCTACTGAGGGTCTTTCAGTAGAAAAGAAATAGGATGAAAATAGTAGTTTAGAAAGATGAAGGTGGGTGAGCATGGGTTTGAAGTGGTCAGACGGACCGTAGAGAGAGAAATAGTCATGTGTTCTGCCTGGGCCCTAAGTGTGAGAAGTAGTTATCTCACTGAATCCCCATAATAGTAGGTAGCATTGACATTCCCATTTTAGGTTAAGAAATTGAGGCCCAGGGAAGTTAAAGTAACTTGTGCAGGTTAAACCCAAATAACTATCAGAGCTAGGAACTGAACCCAGGGCCATCTGACTCTATGTTCTTCTATAGCTCAAGGCCTTCCCTTATATTTGTTGTTGCTGTTGTTACAGTGAGTACCCCCCAAAAATATCCTGAGGGATGAGGATTTTAACTGTGGTGATAACGAAATGATAAATATGGGATTTAGTTCCATAACTTTTCAGAATGACCAAATATTTATATGCTTTATAAAATTTTAATGTTTCCAATTATTAATTTATCTCTTCATGCCTTTTCCCCACTCCTTATGATAAGAATCCATTAATCTGAATCCATTAATACTGTACCTTCTACTAGAGGTTGTCATCCTATTTGGAGACATCTACTCAGTGTTTTGGGTTCTTGGTAAAGTTTGGGTCACTTTACAACAGAAGTTTCACTGGATTGTGATTAAATTACCTGATGGAACTGTACCTATTTCCTTCTGCTTAAGGCGTGACCCCTTTAAAAATTTATTGGTAAGGAATAAGTAAAATCAAATACTAATATTAAGTGAATTTAATATGTGTGGTAAGAAGATTTCAATTTCAAACCCATAGACATTACCTATTAGCTTGAATGATCTCATTTTTTTTTAAAAAAAGGCTTTTCTAAGAGGCCTATGTACCCAAATACAATTATAATTTAGTGCCTGATTTTAGAAATGTGAATAAACCAAAACACTAGTCAGTTTGGGCCAATTGGCTGAAATAGTTTGAAACTATAAGATTAATTGGTAGAGAAACCCAATAAACAAATATCCCTATAGGACACCTGTTCTTGTTGTTTATACCAAATTCTTAAGCAGCCAGTCATTATTTCATCAAGAAAAGGAATTTCAAATGTGAATTCTTCCAGAAGTAATTTAAAAGATGTTTAAATATTTTATGAAGTATGAAATTGCACATATTTGCCTGAGGCAGGTGCCCCACTGGTATTGAATAAAAAATACTCATAGTATTTTAAAGGAGCTATTAATATAAAGTTTTGCTTCTCTGCCTGAATTACAGTTCATATTCTGACTCTAGCTGCAGGTTAAATCCCAATTAAATGAGGTGACTAAAGAGCCTCCAGGAGACAGAGTTTATGTGCTTGCTGTAGGGGAAGAAGCCATGTCAGAGAACTGGCTTACTCAGATATTGCGCAAATGATACTGAATTATCCACCATGCTCTTTAACACCCCTGCACACATTCTGCTGTTTTCCCACATGCTCTAGTCTCATGACTTCTGCTTAGAAAATAACTTTCCACCATTTCCCTCAAGTCCAGTTCACTTTCATCTTTCTTCATGATGAAGATGACTGTCTCTATAGATTAGGATGGGGAAAAGGTTAATTTATTCGGTGAGTCAACCGAAGTCTCATTTCTTGGCAGCTCATGGTCATACTTACTCCCATGACCTCTCCAGTAAGCAAAATCTAGAGGTCACTGCCCAACCTCTGGGTCAATGCCAGATTATTTTCTAGGTTGGGCTGCTCTGGACCCAATAATCGGCTCCTGAAGGTTCATGGCTTTTCAAGGAAATGCTCTTCTTTCAAGGCTCATATTTAATATTCTTGTCTTACATTTATATGTAAATCCAAGCCTCCCTTTCCTGCATATCTAGCTGCTCTTCACTTGAATGGCATGAAAGAAATCATAACCTCTAGATAGCACTGGTGAAATGTGTGACCGTAAGCTCCTCACCATGCCCAATGACAGTCCATTCCTTGAATGTTTCGGATGTAACCTCTAACTGAGCTAATCCTACAAGACCCAAGTTCCCCAGTGAAAACATTCTTTGAGCAGCAGTGATCAAAATTCATGGAAGTGTGTTCAGTTACTGTTGCTATGTAACAATGCATCCAAACTTCGTGGCATTAAACAGCCATCGTTATGCTCATGGATCCTGTGGGCCAGGAATTTCAAAAGATGCAGTGGAGATGGCTTGTCTCTGATCCATGAAAACTGGGACTTCAGCTAGAAAGACTTGAGGGCTGGGGATGACTCAGTGACTGGGCTCTGGAATCCTCCAAAGCCCCATTCACTCCCAGGCCTGGCCGTTGATGCCGCCTGTCAGGTGAGACTGGTGCAGAGGCTGCCAGCAGACCATCTACATGTGTCCTCTCCAAGTAGCTGTCCAGCCTTCTTCCTCATATCACGGACACTGCCTTCCGGTGCAAAGTACATGCCTTTTTGTGACTAGCCTCGGAAGTTGTGTAGGGTCACTTTTGTTTATTCTATTGGTCACCATAGTCATAAAGGTTTTCCCAGGTTCAAGGAAAGAGGACATGGATCCACCACTTTGGAGGAGGGTCAAAGAATTCACAGATATATTTTATAACATCAACAAAATATGTTTAACACTTTTGATAATTCTGGGTTTCTGCCATTCTTGCTGGCATGTGGCTGGCCCTTGACTGATTTTATTTGTCTGAATGCTATAGCTGTAACCACCCTGCGATGTGGTTTTGCCCCCAGGTTGTGAAGAGAGCACCTTGGTGACATTCCTAACTGCGCTAATTCTTTGGCTGTGATTTTGTGAATAGTTACAGGCATCATTTTGCACAGACATTGTCTTGCTAAAGCCCCATAACCCTCTGCAGAGGAGAATAGACTCCCACCCCTACTCTTTGCCCAAGATTAGAATAAAATCCAGAATCTCCAGGTTTAGGGCTGGAGAAAAGTCCCCAAAGTGAAGTCAAATGGTTCTCAATTTATAGCAAACCCTGTTTTCCAGAGACAAGAATCACGAGTTGTCTCTTTTACTCACAGCTGTTTTCTTTACTGCTCCCCTGGATCCATTGGGGTAGAATTAAAATTTATGGGTGCTGTTTTATTAAGAAAATAAAGAAGATGGTGTTCCTTTACAGCAGTGGCTCTCAAGCAGGGGCAATTTTATTCTCCAGAGACAATTGGCAATATCTGGAGGTATTTTTGATTGTCACAACTGGGTGGGGATGCTACTAGCTTTCACTACATAGAGGCTGGGGAGGCCTCTACACATTCTGCCACATACAGGATAACCCACCCACCACACCAAAGAATTATCTGACCTAAAATGTCAGTACTGCTTCCATTGGCAAATCCTCCTTGACAAGGAATTTTTGTAATTCCCCTTATGAAAATGGGGAAGCTGGGGCTCAGAGCAGCTGAATGACTTGCTCAAGATCCCACAACTAGTAAGCAGTGGAGCCAGAGTTTAGACAGCCATCTTGAAATCCTCAGACAGAGTTTATGTGCTTGCTGTAGGGGAAGAAGCCATCTCAGAGAATTGGCTAAGTGTGAGAAGTAGTTATCTCACTGAATCCCCATAATAGTAGGTAGCATTGACATTCCCATTTTAGGTTAAGAAATTGAGGCCCAGGGAAGTTAAAGTAACTTGTGCAGGTTAAACCCAAATAACTATCAGAGCTAGGAACTGAACCCAGGGCCATCTGACTCTATGTTCTTCTATAGCTCAAGGCCTTCCCTTATATTTGTTGTTGCTGTTGTTACAGTGAGTACCCCCCAAAAATATCCTGAGGGATGAGGATTTTAACTGTGGTGATAACGAAATGATAAATATGGGATTTAGTTCCATAACTTTTCAGAATGACCAAATATTTATATGCTTTATAAAATTTTAATGTTTCCAATTATTAATTTATCTCTTCATGCCTTTTTCCCACTCCTTATGATAAGAATCCATTAATCTGAATCCATTAATACTGTACCTTCTACTAGAGGTTGTCATCCTATTTGGAGACATCTACTCAGTGTTTTGGGTTCTTGGTAAAGTTTGGGTCACTTTACACAGAAATCCTCAGTGTCTTGTTTCCTTTTGGTACTTCAGCTAGTCCTGTCACCTGCCTAGAGAGGGAGAGAACTTGGAGGCAGAAGTGGTCTTTCTCACGGTCTCCTCTTTTGGGCAGCGTGAGGTCCACCACACCAATCGTCATGAGCATAAGGCATCATGAGGGACACAGTGCTCCCTCATTTTCTTTGCCCTACAGGAGATGAGTGCCGTGCTCACACAGGCATAGATAAGACTCTGGGTTCAGGCGTGGGTGGGATTTGGGCTCTAACCTCTCAGGAGGAGACTTAAAAATAACACCTGAAGAACTGGCAACGGGGTGCTTGTGTATGTGTGTGCGTGTGGCTTAGTGCGCACGCGCGTGCGCGTTTGTGTGTGTGTGTGTGTGTGTGTGTGTGTGTGTGTGTGGTCTGGGAGTGTTGTGGGAGGGCAGTAAGATCTTATCTTACAATGACAAGCAAACAGCTAATTACTTGTAATTTTGAAGATAATTGTTTTCTCATCTGCAAGCATGCCGAGCAGGAAATTCATCTAAACCCCAGAAAGTTCGGATCATCTGCAGATTGTCAGGAAAGAAACACTCATTATCCCCTTAGAGCCCCCATCACATCTAACAGGCAAGCTGAAAACTGCAGCTGCGGCCTAGTGTGGCCACCACCACCACCACCACGCTGGGCCCTGTGCGCACTGCGAACTGGAGAGAAAACAGTACGGGGTGTCTGGCAAAGGCAGGCCCCAGGCAGACAGAGCCCCCCACTCCCTCTCGACACCTGATTAATGCTGCCCGATGCAGAATGTCTGGCTTTGAGTCATCCCTTCTGATAGACCCATTCATCACTTTGCATTCCATGTCAGTGCAAGAACAGGCTTCTTTCTGCCTCCGACAAATGAGCCTTCAGGTAATAGATGGCAGTTTAAATGTCAGGCCAGTGTTATCTTTCGTGAAAGACTTGGCCATCTCTGCTCAGTCTCTTTGCTTCCAGTTTGAGGGAGTCTCTCCTCATTTCTAAAAGGGAGTATAAATACAATCCAGATTATTCACTGAGATGAAGCATCTTCTGCTTCTTCTTCTCACTTGCTCCTGGGCCCAAGTGCACCAGGGAAAGCCTTCTAGGGGTGAGCCACAGAACAAAAGGAAAAGCTTGCCCTGCCTTCTGAGCTCAGGCAGCCCACACATACAGTGTTTTAAGTGTTCTGGAAAGAATGAAGCATTCATAAGCCATTCCATTTTCAAGAAAAAAATTTCCTGTGACATTTTAATCCCCTTTTGTGCTGGAGCATTTTTAGAGTTTTCGCCTGCCAGTCATCTCGACTGTTCTGTATCTTTCCCTTTTAGCTGAATTGTATATTATGAGCCATGACCCACAATAAAAAATAATGCCACTGTTTCTGAATGAAAGTCTCGTTCTTTGGGTTATTCTGGGCTATGGGTCAGCATACAAATGCTGACTTCTGAAAGTCCAAAGGCATTATCTGGTTGAGGCTCATGTTGGGAGAACAGAAATGAGCCATGAGATGAAAATGACCACCTGGGATGTCCAATTTGGTGTATGTTTCTCTGAAATACTTTCTATAAATGGTATGACTGGGTGCCGTAGCATTTTTCCTAATCTGAGATCTGGCTCATTTTTGAGATTTCTTGACTGCTTATGAAATTTTTGTAGCTATTCTGGATCTAAATCAGGCTTTCTTAACCTCAGCACTACTGACATTTTGGGGCCAGATAATTCTTTTTTGTGGGGGCTGTGCATTGTAGGATGTTAAGTGCCATCTGTGGTTTCTACCATCTAGATACCAGAAGTGTCCTCCCTCTAAATTGAAAGTCAAAACTGAAGTGTCTGATGTGTCTTCAGACAATGCCAAGGGTTTATAGGCTGGCAAAATCACACTTGGTTGACAACCAATGATTTAGATAAAAGAACAGATATGAGTGAATTCATTCAAATGTTCATTCCTTTTACAAATATCTTGAGTGCCTCCTGTGTGACAAAATCTTCTTTGGAGACTGTAAACTGAGAGATCATAGTTATTATCCTATTGGGACTTATAAGGCAGACAGCCTTGAATGTAAATAATTACATCAGGGACATACTCTAATAAAAGTAGGAAGGATTTGGCTTGGGAGTTCAGAGGAGGAAGTTTTAACTCTGATTCAAGTAGTAGACTTCCCAGAAATGCTTGATTCTCTCTTTTTTTTCAGGAAGCACCTGCGTTTTCAGGGGGAAAAAATTCCTGTTTACCAAGGCATTATACTATATACAATAGAGAGTTTCCAAACTAAACTTGTGAATTCTTTTAGAAATATATTGGTAAGGTAAATTTAGATTATCAAATGTAGATTTAAAAATGCTCTGATATCTAGGCTTAACTGATGTACAATACACATGAGAGCATCTGAGTGATTCCACGGGGGTATCAGCAGTTTCAGGGGCTGAGTGAGCTCTGGACCTTGGACCGTGTTGAGGCTTGGTCTCGGAAGGTATCTGTCATGCCTTGAAGTCAGTTTTCAACCTTTGTTCAGTAGTAACAGACAAAAGTGGATGTTTACACTGTTCCGGGCCTCACATGTGATAATCACCCCCATAAAATATGGAGGACAATAAAATAAAACTAGAGTAAACCATCCCAACTGTTGAAGCAGCACTGCAACGGTTGTGCACCATGAGATGCGTGCAGCAAGAAGTGTAGCTCCCAGCACTGCAGCTGGAAGTCCTCCCTTTCTCCTTCCCTGCAAACAAGTGTGAGAGATGCTATGATAAAGGATGGTTTTGAATGGGTGCAAACTTATATTTCAAGTCAGGTGTATATTTGAACTGTGTTGGAGGCAGTGTGGTTTAATCATCAAGAACACGGGCTGGAGAGTGAGAAAGACCTGGGATGAAATCCATGCTCCACCTGAGTGTGGACAAATTGTCTAACCCCACTGTTCTTTGTAGAAATTGGTGCAAGAACACCCACCTCAAAAGATTGCTGTAAGAATTACAGTGTTCGAAAATTGCCTAATGTAAGTGTTTGGTGAATGGGGGGGTGGCAATATTGTTACTAACACATTACTTGCCATATACCTCACGCTGATGTGCCATGACCCTATGGTTAAAAACTGTTTTTGTTTTATATTATAAATATCTGATTTTATTTTTTTGTTGAAGTGTAATTAACATACAATGTTATATTAGTTTCAGGTGTGCAATATAATGATTCAACGATTCTGTACATTACTCAGTGCTCATCCCAATAAGTGTATTCTTCATCCCTTTTATCCATTTCACCCTTCTCCCCTCCACTGACCTCCCCTCTGACAACCACCAGTTTACACTCTATATAAGAGTCTGTTTTTTTTTTGGTCTCTTTTTTGTTGTTGTTCTTCTTTTTTTTCTCAAATTGCACATATGAGTGAAATCACATGGTATTTATCTTTCTCTGTCTGACTTATTTCACTTAGCATTATACCCTCTACATCCATCCATGTTGTTGCAAATGGCAAGATCTCCGTGAAAAGATGCTCAGCGTCACTGATCATCAGCGAAATGCAAATCAAAACCACAATGAGATATCACCTCACACCAGTCAGAATGAATCAAAAACACAAGAAATAACAAGTGGTGGTGAGGATGTGGAGAAAAAGGAAACGTCATGCACTGTTGGTGGCAATGTAATTTGGTTCAACCATGGAGAAAACAGTATGGAGTTTCCTCAAAAAATTAAAAATATAATTACTATATGATCTAGTAATTCCACTACTGGGTATTTGCCCAAAGAAAATGAAAACACTTATTTGAAAAGATGGATGTTTATTGCAGCATTATTTACAATAGCCAAGATAGGGAAGCAACCAAGTGTCCATCCATAGATGAATGGATAAATAAATTGTGGTATATAAATACAATGGAAAACTGTTGTCTTGAAGATAGAAAGGAGCAGGTTGGTTCTGGTTCAAGAGGACAGTATAAGAGGATCCCAAACTCACCTCCTCCCATGGACACACCAAAATCTACAGCTATATATGAAATGGTTTCTTCTGAACCCGAAAACTGGCAAGGTGGCTCCTTCACATTGGGCAAATGATAGCGGAAACCATATTGAAATGGGTGAGAAAGGCTGAGACACAATCTCACTGTAAACCCCACCCATCACACAGGGACCCACAATTGGGAGGGAACTCAAAACCCAGAGCTTCTTCCCAAGGAGTGAAGGGTTTGTACCCCACATTAGGCACCCCAGCTTTTAAGACCAGCATCTGAAAGATGAGCCCCCAAAACATCTGGCTTTGAAGACCAACCAGGCTTATACCCACCAGACCTATCAGACTGTGATAAACTGAGGAACATCTCTTAATGAGTCCATGTGCAGACTCACCTGCCTTGAGGCCCAGCACAGAAGCTGTCCTTTTAAAAATGCCCTGACTTTACGGGAAAGAGACTCATTTCCTAATTTCAAAGCATGGGTATGTAGGGGAAAGGGGCCTGGTGGGATACCCTCCAGGGATGGAGGCTGGTGAGCACCATCTTCTTGCTTTCCTTTTGCCTTGCGAAAGCCAGCAGTCATCATCTTTTCTTCTTTCCTTTCTTTCTTTCTTCTTTTTTTTTTTTTCCTTTCCTATGGTGTCATCTTTACGCTTTAGCTGGCAGAAGCCATCATCCACACCATCCCCTCTGCCTTACTAAAGACAGGGGCACCATATATATATATATATTTTTACCCTTTTTTCCTTTTTCTTTGTTTTATTCCCTTCTCTTTTTTTCTCCTTTTTTCTTTTCTTTTTCTTTTCCTCCCCCCCCCTTTTTTTCAGCAGGTGCCATCTTTTCACTCCCCACTCTGCCTCAGTCCAGCCAGTGGGCACCATCTTCATGCTCTCCCTGTGTCACACTCCAGAGCATGAGTATCTCCCAGAAGAAAGCTTCTACATACATCTAGTGCCCCGAATTTTATGTCTGGTGATCTAGTTTTTGCAGTTGCCACTCAGGAGACACCCCTTGATCACCTAGCTCCAGAAGCCAGGGGGGCTTGTATTCCCGGGTCCCATAAGACTGTAACAATTGGAGGGACAGTTGTTGACAGACTACCACTCCCAGGGCTCTGCACATACAGCAGACTGAAACACACCTCCAGTCTTTCTGAGAAGGGGGATTTTTAGCTTATCCAGCAGCTTTGGCCTGAGGGGCAGGCGGCCTTCTGGTTTGGCACTGTGGAGTGGCTCTCAGGAATTGGAGGCTGCTGAACACAATCTTTGTGCTCCCTCTTTGCCTCCCCAAACTTGCCTCTCTCTTACAGAAATGAACTCATACCCTTCTCTGGTGCCCTGGTTTTTGCAGCTGCTGCCAAGGGCCACCTCTACATCACCTGGCTCTCGTGGTCAGCAGGGCTTATGCTCACACCTCCCACAGGACTGTAACCAATGGGGAAAGATTTCTTAATCAGCTACCACCCCAGGGCAGGGCAAGGGGCAACAGACCCAGGAGCTCAGTCTTTCCAGGAAGAGGCCTATTCGCTTACCATCATAGCTGCAGCCCGAGGGGCAGGCTTCTAATTAAACACACATCTAAGGGTTGCTTGTCAACCTTTCCTGAGGACTGAGGGTGAGCAGTATTTTTGCGCTCTCCCTCTACTGTGCTCCAGAGCATCAGCATCTCTTGAAGGTGAGCTCTTCTCCATGTCAGGTATCCCAGTTTTTACGTCGAGTGCCCTGGTTTTTATGGTTGCTGCCCAGGGGATACCCCGTGATCAGCTGGCTCTGCTGGCCAGAGGGCCTTGCATTCCTGGATCCCATTGGATGGTAACAATTGGAGAGGAAGTTCTTGGCTGGCTATCACCCCCAGAGTACTGCACAGGACAGTAGACTGAAACATACCCCAAGCCTTTCTGTGAAAAAGGGCTACTTGCTAGTCCTGGAGCTTTTGTCTTATGGGCAGGCTCCAGGTTTAGTCCCTATCTAAAGGCTATGGAGGTGTTCTCAGTGAACATATGCCCAGGAATTCCATTTTTGTGCTCCCCCTCTGGCTTGCTATAGCTCATCAGTATCTCCCAGAAAGGATTTTATATACTCATCTGGAGCCCCAGTTTTTGTGACTGCTGCCCAGAGGACACCTCCAGTCTCACAGGGATGTATATATTTGCATTATTTAAAAACTGTTGCCTGATGTGTGGCTTTCTATCAGCCTGAGTCTAGGTGCTTATGAAATCTTACCCTTTGGAACACTGATTGATCTTGGCACACCCTTAACTACTGGGAGCTATTAAAAATAAAATAGGCTGTTTGGACAATCACAAAGGTTTGAGAGACAACTAAGAGCTGACAGTGTTGAATGATAAAGTTCATCTCTTACACAAGGCCAGCCCTTTAAGACTGGGAGAAGTAACTGTTTCATCTAATGCATAAAAACCAACACAGAGAGTCAAGCAAAATGAAAAAGTTGGGGAATATGTTCCAAATGAAAGAACAAGGTAAAACTTCAGAAAAATATCTCAATGAGATGAAGTAAGTAATTTGCCTGACAAAGAGTTCAAAGTAATGGTAATAAAGATGCTTACTGAACTCAGGAAAAGAATGGATGAACACAGGGAGAATTTCAGTGACAAGATAGAAAATAGAAGAAAATTCCAAGCACAGGTCACAGAACTGAAGAGTACAGTCACTGAACTGAAATATGCTGTGGAGGGTGTTGAACCACAGATTAGATGAAGTAAAAGAAAGGATCAGTGAACTTGAAGACAAGGCAGAGGAACTCAACCCAATCAGAGCAGCAAAAAGAAAAAAGAAGGGAACAAATGAAGGTAGCTTAAGGGACTTATGGGAAAGACAAGATCAAGCAGACTAACATTTGCCTTATGGGAGTCCCAGGAGAAGAGAGAGTGAAAAGGGCAAAAAATTTATCTGAAGAAAAATGTCTATAACCTGCCTGGAGAAACAGACATCTAGATCCAGGAAGTCCAGAAGTTCCAAATAAGATGAACCCAAAAGGACCCACACCAAGACATATAATTAATATTCTCAAAAGTTAAAGATAAGGAGAAAATCTTAAAAGCAGAAAGAGAAAAACAACTTATTACATACAAGCTAATTTCTATAAGATTATGAGCAGATTATTCAGTGAAAACATTGCAGGCCAGAAGGGAGTAGCACAATATATTCAAAGTGCTGAAAGAAAAAAAAATTTCAACCAAGAATACTCTACCCAGCAAATTTTTACCATTCAGAATTGAAGGAGTGAGGAAGAGTTGTCCAGACAAGCAAAAGGTGAAGGAGTTAATCACCACTAAACTGGCCTTAAAAGAAATGTTAAAGGATTTCTTTAAGCTGAAAAGAAAAGGGAGTAATTAGTAACAAAAAAACATATAAATCTCACTGGTAACGCTGAATATACAGGAGCTTGAATAATGCAGGGACTAGGGGCACCAATCTGCACATTCAAAAATCCACATATAACTTTTGACTGCAAAAACTTAACTAATAATAGCCTAATGTTGACCAGAAGCCTTACCAATAACATAGTCAGTTAACACATATTTTGTATATGTATTATAGACTACATTCTTACAATAAAGCAAGCCAGAGAAAAGAAAATCTCATTAAGAAAATCATAAAAAGAAAAAATACATTTACATTACTGCACTGTATTTATTGAAAAAAATCCATGTATTAGTGGACCCACGAAATTCAAACTCATGTTGTTCAAGGGTCAACCGCATAGTAAATGCAGTGGATTAATCATTTATAGAGCTAATATGAAGGTTAAAAGACAAAAGTAGTAAAAAGAACTGCAACTACAATAATTAGTTAAGGGATGCACAAGATAAAAAGATGTAAAATGTGACATATAAAACTTGGGGGGAGAGTAAAATTGTAGAGCTTTAGAGTGCCTGGGTGGCTCAGTTGGTTAAGCGACTGCCCTCAGCTCAGGTCATGTTCCCAGGATCCTAGGATCATGTCCCACATCAGGCTCCCTGCTCGGCGGGGAGCCTGCTTCTTCCTCTGCCTGACACTCCCCCTGCTTGTGCTCTCTCTGTCAAGTAAATAAATAAAATCTTTAAAAAAAAATGTAGAGCTTTAAAATACATTCAAACTTAAGTTCTTCCCAGCTTAAATAGACTGTTTTAAACATAAGTTGTTGTAAGCCTTACCACGCAAAAACCTATAGTAGATACACAAAAGATAATGAGAAAGCAATCTAAGCATACCACTAAAGAAAGTCATCAAACCAGAAAGGAGGAGAGCAAGAGAAGAGGAAAGAAATAGAGGAACTACAAAACAGCTAGAACAAAATGGCAATAAGTACATACCGATTAATAATTAAATGTAAATAGACTAAATCAAAAGACATACAGCAGCTGAGTGGTTAAAAACAAACACAACACATTTCTATGCTGCCTACAGGAGACTCACTTCAGATGTAAGGGCATACACAGACTGAAAGTAAAGGAATGGAAAAAGATATTCCATGGACGTAGATACCAAAAGAAAGCTAGGGTAGCTATACTTACATCAGACAAAATTGACTTTAAACAAAGACTGTAATAAGAGACAAAGAAGGGCATTACATATTGATTAAGGGGTCAGCCCAACAAGAAGATACACCAATTATAAATGTTTATGCATCCAACATAGGAGCACCTAAATATATAAAGCAAATATTAACAGTCCTAAAGGAAGAAATAGCAATAAAATAATAGTAGGGGACTTTCAAACCCCACTTACATCAATGAATAGATCACCCAGGCAGAAAAACAGTAAGGAAACATTGGCTTTAAATTATATGTTAGACCAGATGGACTTAACAGATGTATGCAGAACATTCCATCCAAAATCAACAGACTACACATCCTTCTCAAGTGTACATGGAACATACTTCAGGATATATAGGCCACAAAACAAATTTAAGGAGATTGAAATCATATCAAACATTTTTTCAGACCACAATGATAGGAAACTAGAAATCAATTACAAAAATTTCTTTACTGGGAAAGCTGTAAATATGTGGAGAGTAAACAAAATGCTACTGAACAACTAATGGGTCAGTGAAGAAATCAGAAGATTTTCTGAGACAAATAAAAATGGAAATGCATCATTCCACAGCTTATGGGATTCTGCAAAAGCAGTCCTAAGAGGGAAATTCACAGTGATGAATGCCTCTCATGAAACAAAAATCTCAAATAGCAACATAAATATATACCTTAAAGAACTAGAAAAAGAAGAACAAATGAAGTAGTTGAGTAGGTGAGTAGAGGGAAAGAAATAATAAAAAGCAAAGCAGAAATAAATGACATAGAGACTAAAAAAGACAACAGAAAAGATCAATCACTAGTTTTTTGAAAAGATAAATAAAATTGCTGACAAAGCTTTAGGTAAACTCACCAAGGAAAAAAAGAGAGAGGGACGCTTGGGTGGTCAGTTGGTTAAGCGTCTGCCTTCGGCTCAGGTCATGATCCCAGGGTCCTGGGATGGAGTCCCACATCAGGCTCCTTGCTCAGCAGGGAGCCTGCTTCTCCCTCTCCACTCCCCCTGCTTGTGTATGCATGTTCTCTCTCTGACAAATAAATAAATAAAATCTTAAAAAAAATAGAAAGAGAAAACTCAAATAATGTCAGAAATGAAAGAGACTTTACAGCTGACCACAGAAATACAAACGATCATAAGAGATTACTGTGAACAATTATGTATTAACAAATTTGACAACCTAAAAGAAGTGGATAAATTCCAAAGAACATACAATCTTCCAATACTAAATTGGGTATGAATGAATGAATCATGAAGAAATAGAAAATCTGAAGAGACTGATTATTAGTAAGGAGACTGAATCAGTTCTTTAAAAAATCTCTAAAAACAAAAGTCCAGGACTAGATGGCTTCACTAGTGAATTGTATTTAACATTCAAAGAAGAACTAATATCAATCTTTCTCAAATTCTTTAAAAAAACAGAAGAGGAAAGAATACTTCCAAACTCTTTTTACAAGGCCAGCATTACTCTGATACCACAACCAGACAAGGATTCCATAAGAAAGTTGCCATATAGGCCAGTATCCCTGATAGAAGAAGCAGAAATGCTCAACAAAATATTAGCAAACCAAGTTCAACAATACATTAAAAGAATCATACACCATGAACAAGTGGGGTTTATCCCAGGGATGCGAGGATGGCTCAACGTTCACAAATCAATCAGCGTGATACACCACATTAACAAAATGAAAGATAAAAATTACATAATCATCTCAATAGATGCAGAAAAAGCATTTGACAAAATTCAACATCCACTTATAATAAAAACTCTCCACAAAGTGTGTATAGAGGGAACATGATAAAGGCCGTATATGACAAACATGATAAAGGCCATATATGACAAACACACAGCTAACATACTTCATGGCAAAAAGCTAAAAACTTTTCCTCAAAGGTCAAGAAGAAGACAATATTATCTTTTATTCAAATAATATTAAAAGTCCTAGTCAGAGCAATTAGGCAAGAAAAAAATAAGTAAAGACATCTAAGTTGGAAAGGAAGAAGTAAAACTGTCACTATTTGCTGATGACATATTATTTATTTAAAAAAAACCCAAAAGATCCATCAAAAAACTGTTAGACATAACAGATGTCCAAGAGTTACCTGAAATTTTCAATATCATTAATCATCAGGGAAATGCAAATCCAAATCACGACATAACACCTCACATATGTTAGAATGGCTGTTATCAAAAAGACAAGAAATGACAAGTGTTGGCGAGGTTGTGTAGTAAAAGAAACCATTGTGCACTGTTGGCAGGAAGGTAAATTGGTGCAGCCACTATGGAAAACGGTATGGAGGTTCCTCAAAAAATTAAAAATATGATTCCCATATGATCCAGCAATCCCACATCTGGATATCTATCTGAAGAAAATGAAAACACTAACTTGAAAAGATATATGCATCCCCTGTGTTCACACAGCAGTATTTGCAATAGCCAAGATAGGCAAGCAACTTAGCTAAGTGTCTATCAATAGGTGAATGGATAAAGGTATATATACAAACAATGGAATATCATCCGGCCATAAAAATTGAAATCTTGCCATGACAACATGGATGGACCTTGAGGGCATTATGCTAAGTGAAATAAGACAGAGAAAGATAAATCCTGTATGATCTCACTTAATATGTAGAATTTGAAAAAATTAAAAATAAAAAAACAGTGTCATAGGTACAGAGAATAGATTGGTGGTTGCCAGGGGTGAGTCAGGGTGGGAGGTGGGCAAAATGGTGAAGGGAGTCAAAAGGCACAAACTTTTGGTTCTAGAATAAATAAGTCATGAGGATATAATATACAGCATGGCAACTATAATTAATCTGTAGTGCATATTTGAAAACTGGTAAATGAGTAAATCTTTTAAAGTTCTCATCACAAGAAAAAATGTTCTGTAATTGTATACAGTGATGGATGGTAACTAGATTTGTTATGATGATAATTTCACAATATATACAAGTGTTGAATTATTATCTTGTACAACTGAAACTAATATAATGTTATATGTCAATGATATATCAATTTAAAAAAAAAAAAGTTACAAAGGGACAAAACTGAGAAGCTATTATAGGTCTCCTGAGCAGCTTTGTTAAAACCAAAGATCAAAAATAGTTGACTTTGTTTCTAATGCCAAGGAGCTGTGGGAGATTCTTCAGCCAAGTAAAGCCAGTATTGATGAGGTCAGAGTAGTATTTATCATTAGTAAAAGAGCTGATGATGATTACGGAAGAGGAGATCGGAAAGACCACCATAGCTTAGGAAAGACCTGCATCGGTAGACATAAACCAACCCTTTAAGTTTGCTTTCTGTTGGAATATTAATAATAATTTTTAACCTCAAACATAAGTTTGATATCACTGGTTTGATATTACTCATTTGATTTCTTGGGCCAGAAAACAGAAAACAGAGAAGACTTTGCCTTTGACCCCTGAGACTTATAAATGTACCCAGACCACTTTCTGTGCTTTCTTTGGCTGGTAACTATGTACATGTGACAGAGGATAGTAATATGACAACGGGGATGCCTTCTACCAAGGTTGAAATGACATCAGTTCGTGGGGACTGACACCAAAGTGAGTGTGAGGTTTAATAGGTAGAGATATTGATGGGAGAGCTATTTTGAAGAGGTCCTTTCCTTTTCTGTGAGTATTTTTGGCCCGGTATTCTCCTTATCAATATGTTTCTCTATTAACTTTTAATTTCTACCAGACTCTCAGGAAGAGGATATTGTCAGCTCTGATGAAAATGAGGACAATATAAATTTTTACCAACTTCTTCCTCAAAAGATAAATTTCTTGTATCCATTCTCCCACTTATTTATTCAGTGTTTATTAAGCAATTGTTTTAAGCTAGGCAAGACAAGATAAGGGCCTCCCAGAAGCTTCTGCTTCTGGAAGTGGTTGGAGTGGGGCGGGGGTGGGGGGGGAGTCTAGAGGTAATCACAGTACAAGACAAAAGTAGAATGTTGGTGTAAGTGCAGGATAGAATGGAAGCCACAAAGTCTGCTAAATGCTTAGGGAAGCCTTCCAAGATAAGACGATATGCTCCCACTGACTTCTGAATGAGACATCCAAGCAAAGATAGAAAAGAAAGATGTTTATAGGAGAAAAATCTCACATGCCATAGCCTAGCAGGGTGAGAAAGCATGATCTGTTCTTGGTGTTCTTGGAGCAGTAAATTAAGGAGAAACCATGTTTTCTTTATGGAAGCAGAGTCCTGGATATTTCACTGAGACTCTCTAAAACTGCACATATTAATTCCCAATCCCTGGAGCTCTTCTCTACATCAGTCTGACTGCAAAAGTGTGCTCATTAGTATTAGGTACTTGTAGAGAAAAACTATATATAAAATTGAATTGAAAATCTTTAATTGAAAACTGCAAGGATGATTCTCAGAAATATTCTGTATTTTGCATTAGAAACAGCTTGAAATGTTGTAAAATCCATTTCTGTTCCTTCCAGCTATAGGGTCTAAACAGTGCATGCTAAAAATGCTGTCCTTTACTACTTTCTCCCATGCTTTTTTTTGTTTTGTTTTGTTTTCCCTTCCTAATCTTTAGAATGGAAGGTTGCATAGTCTGTTGTGGTAATGTGTTCCTGTACTCTTGGGCTTCACAATCATTAAAGTACGTTTAATTGGAATCCAATTGAAACTTGCTCTCTTTGACCTTTGCTCCGTTGAAAACACAGAACTGCTCTCTGGCACATCTCTTTTTTAGGAAGACGGTCAGGAAAGGGTTTACTCCAGTGACATAATATGGGTAGGCTACTGCTTGCTTTAACTATGCCAGATAAAGGATAAAGCCACTTCTCCTCTGCGACCAGAACCCTTGATGCTGGAGCCAGAGGAAGACACTATGAGTAAATTTTGTGGCTGGAAGGAGATTTGCAGATGAGGGGCTATCACTCACCAGCTTAACCCAAGAAGCTGATAAAGGCGAACTGTCCATTTCAAGTGAATCAAAGCCTCATCACATGCATATAAAACAAAATGACTAAATGAAGCCGCTGGACTATTACAGTGAGTTTTAATTATCTTTTAATAGCCAAAAGGCTCTTGCCAACACATGCTGATAATCTGTCAGCTGTTATGTGCCATACAATCTCCATTTATGAGCCTCAGCTGTTACAAATTGGAAAATATATTTACAGTGATGATCTTTTCTTGTTAAATGCAAATTCTCAGATGTTCAAACTGAAGTCTGGCCTCACTACTTTGTTTCTGTTGCCCTCTTGTGTGGAACCGAAAGGGCAGGCAAAAATAAATAACAATAACCCAACCCCCTTCTTGTTAATAATTTATGACTCTCATATGATATAATAATCCCAATCCATAAAGAAGTCATGGTCAAATCATTTCTGGGGCTCATGGATTATATTTCTATAAATTGCCAAAAAAATTTTTTAATTAAAATTTTTAAATTAAAGTCCATTTTTTAAATCAGCCTGTCCCCTTCTCCTCCTGTCCTTGGGTTTACCCATCTCCAGTGTTCTTTGAGCTCCAAGGCTCCCGCTATGGTGTCAGTCACATTTGCTCTCTGTTCTCCTCTATCCTCAGTACTTAGCATGGCCTTTGGCATTCAGCCCACGGTAGAGTGTGAAAGAGGCATCTGGATTTTCCGACCTCTCCCTACTTCTTGCCTTGACTTCATCAGCACTTTATTTTTCCCCACTTCTCTTGACTGTTTTTACCGATGTCTTTGCTTGCCACTCTGATTCCACCACCCAGCTCTATGTTCTTCATTTAGTTTCCATTCACAGCTTTTATTACCAATTTCAAATTTGTATCTGTTGGTCAAGCCTCACACCTTTCTGCCAGCTCCAGATTTCAGATTGCCTTAATGAACATCTCTAATTGTGTGACCATTGTCAGTTCTGATCAACAAGCTTAACAACTGAATGTTAATTTTCCGCCTGGAACCTTGTCCTTTTTTGGCTAGAGTTTTATCTTTCTCTCCCATCTTCTAGATAAGAAAGTTAGAGTCACTGTTCACATTCCTCTCACCCTCTGCTATGTAGTCAGTCACTAAGCATTACCATTTTTTCTTCAAAACATCTTTGGGATCAGCATAAGGATCGAATTAGTCTTTATTTGCACTGCAAACATTGTGGTCCAAGTACAGAAACTTCTCTATTTACTTTCTTTAAAAATTTTAATATATAAACAAATTATGCTTTATTGAAATCCTCATCGGTCCTACTTCCTCCGATACTGGGGTTTAGCAACTATAGGGCCTCATTTTTATCTCTGCCAACATGTTTGTGAATGGGCTTGTCACATGTAAGCGTGACTAGGAAGGGTTTCTGCAGTCATTTTGAAGTGATTCTGGTCTGATAAATGCAAAAGTAGTAACAGTTCAAAGTTCAAAAGCAGCTATAAAGTTCTATTAAGAAAAGACCTGCAATTACCATGGAAACAAAAGTAGAAGTGTTTTTGTTTTTTTTTTTACAGATTGAAAGGGGAGGAAATGTGTTGCATGTGGACTTGGAATGAATAAATTTGATCATTTCTAAACTTTGTAAGTGCTAATGGGCTCAGAAGGAATGTGAGTGAAGCATGTAACAGGTGAAGTGTGTAGAGCCCATGTAATTGGCGATTACCTACCAGTGGAAAGAAACCCATGGACAAAATGGAAACACTGTTGAATGGGTGGTTGGAGGAGCCTCTGAGCCCCCCAGGCCAGCCTGAGCCTTCCCAAGGAGGCCGAGAAAGCAGAGGCAGGTGATGAAATGCATATTATCTGACCGGTATCTTTTCTTAGGTCCCAAGCCTATTCAAATCTGCATATCAGAGTGGTGACATACAGCTCAGGGCTGAGGCACATTCAGAACTTGGCAATCCATGGAATCAAGTTTGAAAATTAGTTTTTGGAAAATTAATCCTTTTTTTGATGTCAAGTATATGCTCAGCTCTGTTAGTATTTCAGTGGGCCTTGTTGGAAAATGATCATATGAAGTTAGTCAAACTTGTATTTCTACATTCCTGTTTTTATTTATATTTAATATAAAAATTGACCTGATTCTTAGACTCTTCTGTACTCTTTCTTTCATGGTTATGAAGGCTCTTACATTACCTATAGACCATCATTATGAATGTCAGTTTGGGGAACGTAAGCAGAAGGACTTCTGATTAGTGCTTTCTCCACAACTCAGGATGGGTAAAGCCAAGAATCTGGTCTCTTCCTTGTAGGTGCAAGTGAACATTTGTTACACACCGTTAGCCAGCCCCTCCTTGCCCTGAAGGAGTGTGGCTGAGGAGAAGGAGAAGCATGGAGACCTTTTTGTATATAATTCTTGGCTTGTTGGTGACAAAGAGGCATCTTTGGGCTCACTTTGACTCAGTCTGATTTTTTCTGTCTCTAAGTCTAAAAGACTTTGCCTTTATGACAAGAAAAAAGTAGCATCTGGTGAAATAAATTGCCAGCAAGACTCACTACACCATGAACACTTTACCTTCCATTTACCTCCTTATTTAGACTTAGGGAGAGTGGGCAGGAGTGTGATTGACAGCTGTGGGGCTCACAAGCCCTGAAGGAAGGAACTTGGCCCCAGTTGTGGGTGGTTCTCCTTAGAGACTGGGGTACTTGACAAATCTTCATCCTTAGCGCACATAATAATAGTGTAAGTCCTGTTCCCCACTCTAAATATGAGGACTTATCTATCCCTTATTGTAAGCCAAGGAGAGAGTTACAATACTTGGATCTTTCTGGATATGAATTGTACATACATCAGCTTATGCGTCTGAATGAGATTTTCAGCTTTGTTGCATTCACAGCACTCTTTGAAACACTCAAATATAGGTGACACCAAAGAAGAGATTGAGAGATGTAAGATGAGCCTAAACAGATCAGCATAAGGACAATACAGCACAGTGATGTCTTAACAGTATCCATAAAGGCACCCAGGGTCACATCCACTTCTCAATTCACGGTCAGAACCTGCTGTCCTGACATCACCTTCTCTTTGAAGTGATTCTGGTCTGATAAATGCAAAAGTAGTAACAGTTCAAAGTTCAAAAGCAGCTATAAAGTTCTATTAAGAAAAGACCTGCAATTACCATGGAAACAAAAGTAGTAGTTTTTTTTGGGTTTTTTTTCTTGTTTTTTTTTTTACAAACTGAAAGGGGAGGAAATGTGTTGCACGTGGACTTGGAATGAATAAGTTTGATCATTTCTAAACTTTGTAAGTGCTAATGGGCTCAGAAGGAATGTGAGTGAAGCATTTAATAGGTGAAGTGTGCAGAGCCCATGTGATTGGCGATTACCTACCAGTGGAAAGAAGCCCACGGACAAAATGGAAACAGTGTCTGACATGTCAGGTCTACGAATAATCCTTTGCTGCTGGCTTGATCTTGTGTTGTGCTTCTGACTTCAGTCTGCTTAGTGACCCACTGTCTTATCAGCCTAGTGTTCCACCTGGTAGGGATCAACCAATCTGCTTTGCCTGGGACGTAGGGGTTTTCTGGGACATTGGACTTTCAGTGCTAAAACTGGGACAGTCCCATGGAGGCTGGGCCACCTGGTCACCCTACATATGACATTCAACATCTTGCTAGTACATGTATTCAGTTGTAGCACTAATCTATTTTACAAATTGATCACCAGTTGGCAACCTCCCTCAAGAAAGTGTGTGTTTCTATTGGGGACTGTGGCAGACCTGTTGAAAGTGCCCCTTTACATTTTGCTCATTGCTCAGCAAGTTCGTTTCTACTGGAGAGAGACCTTTATTTTTATCCCTTTCAGTGTAGTTGAAATCCAAACATGTTTAGATTCTTAATGTTTTGAAAGTTTAATTCTAGGTTTTGGTGATATGCTTATAAATCAGAAATACATGTGACATAAATCAATAGAATTTACCCCCTCTCTTGGGTGGGGTCATAGTTGGGGACACAGGAAAGCACACAAGGCTGAGTGTCAGCAGAACTGACTGAGAAGGCCACTCTGACCTTGTCACTCACAAGAGCATCTCCCTTGCCCACCAGCACTGTGGTTACATCTAGGCTTCATGCTCAAGGTCACAAATAAGCCCTATAGCCCACATTGTGGGTGTAGCACACATTTAGTGTTTAATCTGAGTTCTGTAGGTTCATTGGGATAATTCTGTTTCTCCTTAGCTGACACAGTTGAAAAGTGATCAGGCATGTTTATGCTGTCCATTGGCTTAAAATATTTTAAGAAATGGTTTGTGTGTTGAGATCTCTCTTTAACTGCAGGAAGTTGAAGAGTAGGGTAGGAATAGTGAGTGTAAAACCATAAAACCATGATTGAAAGAGGACTGTAGCACCTGTATTTCTACAAGGGTCTGAGTCTTTTAGGAAGCCCAGGTGGTCCACAGCCATCTCCTTAAGACCGCAGAAGCCACCCTTCTGCAGGACTGTAGTGATGTGGTGGGCAGAAAACATGCACAGTGCCCTGCGGGTATAAAGGTAGGATTTTTTTCTCGGTTCTTGGAAATACTTTCTGACACTGTGATCTAGGTGTCATAGAAAATTTGGCAGTGATCTTTTTATATGTTCCTAAAATAATCTGAAAATGTGAAAGATATGGGCAGGGATCATCTGTTCCAGTGGAGTGGGCACTGACATTTGTCTCTAACCTGGCAACTCTCTGGTGCTCTCATGCAAAAGGAGACACATTTCTACCCTTTATAGCCCTAATCATACAAAGTTCTGTGACTTGCTCAGAATCCAATTTAATTGGGAAAGTACTTTCAGATGAAAATCTTGCTTAGCTATTTGATGTGGGAAAAGTTATATCTAAACAAATGTTCTTCTTCCCTATGAGACCTTCAGTGGTTTGATGATGAACAATTCACCTGTAATTCACAGGAGACACATACACACCTGCTGGGTCCCTCCTATTTACAGTCATGAAATTGGTCCTCCCGGGCAGTTCAACACTGCGTTGGAGACCTAGTGTGTCTCTTGAACATTGGGATTTATAAAGTGAGAAAGTATTCAGAGCTGAAACTGACTGTTTGGTAGATTTAAAAATATGCAGAAGGGAGAGAACTAAATACAGCCCATGGAGTGAAAACCTTCTTAGTCACTCAGTGCGGTTGAAAACAAATGACAGAGGTCTGCTGTGCAGCTATTTCGGTGTTCTAAATGGAATGTCTAGCACTGTTATCGCTGCTTCCGCCCAGCTCTCGCCACCCTCAGGCCACCCAGCCAGCCTCACCCGTGTTCTCCTTGCCCCTCATCAGAAATAGGCTGCACGGGGGTGTGGCAGCCGAGAAGGGGTTGAAGCAGGGAATTCCAAATAAAGGATGGCTTCTGACAGATGAAAGCTCCTCAAAGTCTTGGGTAAATCCTGTATTTAAGCAGAATAAATTGAATTAGAAGGTGATGATGCTGTATCCTTTGTGTGTGTGTGTGTGTGTGTGTGTGTGTGTGTGTGTGTGAGTAAAGCGAGCAGTTTTTTAAGTGAAGATCCGGAAATAGCTCTCAAAAGTGAGAGGGTTTCAGACAGGGTTGCCAGTGAGAGCCTTTAGGGTTGGTCTTTTCCAGAAAGCTAACCAGGGAACTTAAATCCTTTCAACATTTCTATTGATATCACCATTAAGCAAGGACTAGTCATAACAGCTTCCTTGATGTATCCTTTTTAAAAAAAGATTTACTTATTTGAGAGCGAGAGAGAACGCGTGCACACTTGCACTCCCTTGCACATGGGGGTGGGGCAGAGGGAGGGAGAGAGAGAGAGAATCGCAAGCAGACTCCCTGCTAAGCGCAGAGCCTGATATGGGGCTCGATCCCAGGACCCATGAGATCATGACCGGAGCTGAAACCAAGACTGAGTCACCCAGCCACCCGAGATGTATCTTTTTTTTTTTTTTTTTTTAGTACTAGAGGGCCGTTTGTTGTATGGGAAATATTAAATATAGGAGTGACATTAATACCTTATTTAACATGCGATTATTTTTATATCTGTAGCCTTTCAGGGTGAATAACACTTACTGTTTTGATTTTTAGGCTTGATCAGAAATCTGCAGAGTTGAAGTTTTGCTAGTTTGTCTATTTTGAAAAGGAAGGGAATTGACTTTGGAAATGGTGTTCAGGATTAAAAGTTACTTTGTTCAATTTAAGTAGCAGCATTACTTGACAAGCTAAATAGGGTGCCAAATCTGAGGCTTGCAGAAAATAGGCTTTTAAAATTCCCATCTCACATTAAAAATGCATTTCATTATAGCTTACCATCAAGGGAAGAAATAACCCAACATAAAGTATGCCTATACTTTTTACAAACAGCCAATTAACCTTTTGACAAAAAGAGAAACTTTTGAAAGTGTAAACATGTGCGTCCACTTACTAAGGGTCTACCAGCTTATTATGTGCTGCTGACATAATGATGTCTTGTGTACTTCCTCTTTGAAAATACAAAAATAAATGATACTCAAGCCAAAAGCTCTGAAAATTAGTGGCTATACAGGCTTTATAACTGACTGAATGCACAGGGTTTTCTCATGTTGACCACAGAAGGGGTGGATGAATCATCCCAACCTGGCACACTGTTTCAGTAGATCTTCCATTTTAACAAAGTGATTCATCTGGAAAGAGAGTCAATGCCATGAGGACAAGGCCGATTCCTCCAGCAGCTTGAGGGGGCTCCACACCACATAATCTTGCTGTTTGATCACACTAGCAGCCTTGGAAGCCTAGGGAGCCTGTTGGCCTGCAGTGGATCCCAACCCCTGTACACTTGATGTTTGCACATACATCATCTCCTTTAATTTTCTTCTCAATCTTATAAGGTCAATATTATCATATTTTGTAAATAAAATAGCTCGTAGTTCGAGCATTTAAGATTCCAAACTGCATCCAAACTCTGTTTCCTGACCTCATCCTGTTCTTTTTCCTTCCTTTGTAATGTCTTCCTTCCCTTCCCTTCTTTTCCCTTCCCTTTCTTGCCCAATCCTGTCTCCGTTTTCCCCATCCTTTTATTCATTCATTTGTTCAAAACATATGGGCTTCTATACCATGCCAAGCCCTGTGCTAGAGGCCAGGATTCATCAGTGAACAAAACACACAAGGGCCTTGACCTTATGTAGCTGAAAGTGTAGCAAACAAGAACAGAAATGTGTTCAAACGGAGACCAAGGGGCGTTGGGAGGCAGGCAGCAGGGAGGTAGCACGTACGGAAGGGGTGCGTGCTTCGTAGGGAGGATACCTAGTGTTTAAGTTGCCAGAGTAAGGAGTATAAAAGATTTCAACAAGCTGGAGCAGTGGACCCAAAGCCCTTGTTGAAATTAAACAGGAATAAATGTAAAGCCTTTCATTTATCAAGATATAATTACAGAATTGGGAGGACATGATTTAATAGGGTTTCGGGTAGGTTTGAAATCCCAGCAATATGAAGCAATGGTTTAAAAAGCATGTAGTCTTAGGCTCTATCTGGACCAGCATGGATTCCAAAACAAAGATGCTGGTTAATCCGTGTCACATCCATAACTCTTAACAGGGCTTTTCTATTTTGAGGGCAACACTGATTACTGGATAATAATGGGGAACTTTTGGCTTTCTGTGTAAGAACTAGTGGGAGAAAATTAGTATCCCAAAGTAGCTGATTTTCCTTAATAATAGCCAGCAATGTCTACTGCTCGAATGTTGAGAAAATACTTTCCTAGGATTTTTCTTTTTTACTATTTTAGTCTGATTTAGTCTTTTAGTCTAATAACAAATAAGATAATTAGTTTATGAAGGCATTGGGAAGAAACAGAGAAGGGAGACTATGAGGAAGTGGAAAAATAATGGCATCAGAATTAAATGTATGGGTTTGAATACCAACTATGCTTATGTTTATTGTGATATAGACAGTTCACTTACCATCTCTGAGCCTTAATTTCCTCATGGTAAATTGGTGCTACGAATATCCACATCACAAAATTGTTGCAGTGATTAGAAATAATGTTAGTAAATCCCTCCCCCCCCCCACAAATTGTCTGGCACATTGTAGGTGGCTAAGTAAACCCCCGAGAAAAGAAAGCATTAAAGAAAATAGGAGAAGTGAACAAAGGATTCTTGGAAGAAATGCTTTTTGAGATTCATCCTTCAGAAATCGTGGGCATGGATTTAGTTTTAAGAAACCCATCACAAGCAGAAAAAAAATGACAAACTGCAAATATAAGGTCAAGAATTTGTATAGATGGTGTTGTGTTTTCTCTTTGGTCAACCAGGCTGTTATTTGATAATGTGTTTTCTTGAGATTGAAATTCATTGACAGCTGGATGTGGCTGGTGATAATCCCTGGGTGTGTGTTGATTTCCCTGCTCCTAAATCCTCCCAACATTTGGGAAATGGTGTTATTTTGTTATTAACTTGTTTTTCTCATTTTAATTTATAAAACTGGCTATCATTTTAATGCCATGAAGAATGTCAAGTATTTTTCATGAGAATTTGCATGAAATACTCTTCATGAGTATTTAGGAAGCATTAGCTTCTTGTAATGCTTCCTGTAGCATTAATTTCTTCTCCTTTATCAGTAATATCTGACAAGAGGACAGAGAGTTTTATTTTGTATTCTTTTGTCAGAAATTACCGCCCCTGGATGCCTGGGTGGCTCAGTTGGTTAAGGATCTGCCTTCAGCTCAGGTCATGATCTCAGGGTCCTGGGATCTAGCCCCGCATCGGGCTCCCTGCTCAGTGGGGAGTCCACTTCTCCCTCTCCTGCTGCCCCTCCCCCTGCTTTTGCTCTCTCTCTCAAATAAATAAAATCTTAAAAAAAAAAAGAAATCACTGCCCCATTTATTAGTGGAGAGCAACTTAGTTTACATTTATTTTAAAGAGAGCTAGATCATATGTTCACTTTGGCACCCTAAAATCTAAGACTGGAGAACATCAAACTCATTTAATAAACACAACTAATAGTTTAAAATATTGTGTAATTCAAGTTTTTGGGTTAATTAAGAAGAGGGTATGGATGAGAACGAAAAGTGATTGGAAAGGTGGAGAGGAAGGGAAAGAAGAAGAAAGAACAAAATGTGGAGCAAAGAAGGGACAACAGGGGAGGGATGCAAAAAAAGAAGAGAAAAAAAAGCAAGAAAAGAGAGACAGAAGAAATAAGGAAGAGGAATAGAGGAGTTCGTGGGGACAGTGCAGAGTAGAGGTCACTAGACTTCCTGCCAGAGGCCCCGCTTCCCCTCCCCCATCCAAGTCTTGACCCCAGTTGGAGGTAACTCAAGATCTGAAGGCCAGCGTCAGGGGTTTGTTGTATGAAGCCACGGTGCACAAATCTCTAACACATCACCGCATACCCAGAATTGCTTGGTTTTATGTATCACCTAAAAATTCCTTTGTCATTAACCATCTAGGCTATGTTCCCTTCCTGTGTTGCATTCTTCTTCCTTTTTTATCTTCCCCTTCTTCCTGATGATAGTCCTGACTCATTCAAAACCCAAGACCACAGTGGAAATCTAAATTTAAAATGTCATATGTCCTTTTATTAAAAATTAATATTTCTAGTCTGTTGGGTCTTGAAGTGCAATAATATAAGGACCCCTGAGAAGATCATTTAAATTGCCTGAATGAAAAATTTTTTGCATCAGTGGCCCCAACATTGTCAGCACATTTGAATCTCCTAGGGGCTATTAAAACCCAAGGTGGGGGGCGCCTGGGTGGCTCAGTCTTCGCTTGGGTCATGATCCTGGGGTTCTGGGATAGAGACCCGGTGGGGCTCCCTGCTCAGTGGGGAGCCTACTTCTCCCCCTGCCTGCCACTCCCCCTGCTTGTGCGCTCTCTGTCTATCTCTCTCTGACAAATAAATGAATCTTTAAAAAAAAACAAAAACAAAAACCCAAGGTGTCTGGTCCCACCAGTTGAGGGCGGTCTGAGGTGTGGAGTCCTAACATTGTTTTTAAGCACCTTGGTGATGGGATATGTAGCCAATATTGAGAATCATGCCTTTGAGGAGATGGCAACAGTGTGTGTGAATCATGGTTCCAGCACTTACTAGTATGGGATTATACAGTTATGGTTCATATAACTGAGATCGTGTGGTTTTGCTAATTGCTTTTATCTATCTATCTATCTATCTATCTATCTATCTATCTATCTATCTATCTATCTATTTATCTAGAATATATTATATTATATGTGGTAGAACCTTTGGGTCCCTTGAAAATGTTGCAAAAATACTAGCTCCCAATGAACGAGAGGGTACTGGTCATGTGGTACAATTGTCATGTAAACAGTGTTGGAGAAGCTTCCTGTTGAATTTGTACCTGCTTATCCAGCTGTCAGAGCACTCTGCTCATCATGTTGCCCCATTACCATCTAACGTAAGCCCTGACTCCGTCCTTGGAGCTTTCCTCCATTTTAATTCTCTGCTTCCTGGAACCCTGGCTCCAGCCAAACTCAGCCATGGTGCACTTTCTCTTCTGGGCCTTTTTCCAGCTATTCCTTTAAACTGGAATAATCGATAACTCTCCCAAACCATGCCCCCATTATTTCATCATTGCCTATTGAAATTATAGCTGTCCTTTGAGGTTCTTCTTCCATAAAGCAATCTTAATTCTCTTGCCAACAGATGAATTCCTTCTTGTCTTCAAAACCCCACTGCATGTTGTTTTGTCCTCTCTCTCTCCTTTTTTCTCTCTCTTTCATTGTCTCTGCCTATCTGTGTTTGTTTTATGGTCATGAATATTTTTATCTTATCTGTCTAAAAAGCTGAGTGAAGTTTTAGAATATCTTATGTATCTTTGCATCCTTTGTTGTACCTACTTAGTCCTGTGTTCGTCACAGGAAGTGCTCAACAAATATTTATTCAGTAGAATTCAATAAAATCAAAAAAGTTGTTGATTGAGATATAAAACTAAAATTTAAATTTTATAAATAAAATTAAAATAAATCAGCAATTTTAGGAGTTGCTTTTCTGCTCCGAGACATCCAGACTTAGAAACAGCCAGAAGAAGCTCATGATCTAATACATTCCAATCAACATTGACTAGAGATCTGTATGCATGTTTCTGGGTACATTAGGTACATACAAACTGAATGAATAGGTCATGTTTTATCCAACCCTAACTTAATGACTGCCACACATCTCTCTTTGTGAAACAAGACAGTTACTTATTCATCTTAAGTCATTTCCTCTTGGTTCACTCTGACACTCATGTCTTAAATTGTAACGCTGGGATTTATTGTCTTTTGTTTCAGAAGAAAGACAAAACATTTATGCCTGTGAATACAACAATTGCCCTTCTGCCCACACACAAAAAGGAATTATAATTTTTAAGAAATCTCCAAGCTCGAGCTCATTCTTTGTGATGTTGCTTTGGATAACAGGCAGGCCTGCCCTTCCCCCTTTCTGCACCTTCCAAATACCCCCAGTTGTACAGTGAATAAAATATAATTGTTGTCCTTAGGCCATATCTCTCTCCTGCTGCATACGGTAACCACAAGTGTGCATTTAAAAGCAGAATCTAGCCTCGAGTTTACCAGTTAATTTAATCAACTCTTTAAATTACTAAAAAAAAAAAAAGAAGAAGGAATGAAAGAACAGAAATCTACTTTAGAAAAAAGAAGTGTATCTGTGCAGCTTCCTTTTCATGTGGAAGACAAAGAATCTTTCCAATAGGAGGAACAGAATGACAGTTCCACTTATCTTGGCTGCTCGGAAATTAGATCAGTGACATATTTTCTGTTGAAGAAGAAACCTTATCTCAGTGGCCAAATTTCAGAATCAATCATCTGAATTTCTGTCCTGCCTCTTCTCACAAGCAGGGAGCATTATGCAATTTGTACATTTCAATTAGGTTGCGATAAAAAATGAGTAGCTCAAGGGCATTAGTTTATTACTGGTATCCAGCCATGTTTTCCTTTGCTAAATGACATTCTGAAAGCCTCCATTCTGAGCATAATCACCTTAGGGTGCCCACAGAATGTGGCCCCGAATGATTCAATTATGGCTGAAAGTCATTCTCTTCCCAGAACACAAGACTCTAGAAGCACATCTGCAATCTTTTGCAATTGCAGGCTATTTTTTCTTTCATAAACGTTCCTGCAAGGATGTAAATGCAGAAGAGGATTGTGTTCTATGTGATTTCTCACTATTCTCTCTTTTCTGTCTGATCTGCTTTTTTGAGGTGAAGTATCACATCTTAGGATAAATAATCCTTAGTTTACCAACAAGTGAGTTTATAAATGAGTTGATTCAAATGAGGAACATTTCCCCCTAGAATCAACAGTCAAGCATGCTAAATTTCCTACTGACCCACAATAACCTGTTTAACTCACAGTGAAACTCAACTATACAGTATTACTAGTAATCTACGATTTTTAGGAAAAGGGAGCTGATGTTTCAAATAACTTGAAATGTCTGGAACTGCCTCTGACATATGACACTCTCTTCCTCTCTGCTAGTGATAAGGAGATTCCTTCTCTCATCAGAGACAGCTTGATGGGTGTAGAGATGTATCAGTTATCTTTTGCTATGTAACAAACCACTCCAAACTTAATGACTGAAAACAATAATCATTTATTGGTTCACAATTCTGTATGTTGGCAATTTGGGCAGGGCTCAGCTAATAGGTTCTTCTGCTGGTCTTTCTTGGGTTCAGCCATGTGCCAAGAGTCATCTGGAAGCTTGGCAGAGTCTAGTGACCGATGCTGCCATGTGCCTGGTGGTTCCTTTTGTTTGTCAGCTAGGCTTGTTTCCATGTGTTCTCTCATCCTCAGGGGAGCTAGCCTGGGCTTCTTGTCTCACAGTTCCAAAAGGGTCAGTATGGAACCTAAAAGACCTCTTCAACCCTAGGCTCATATGTTGCACAATATCACTTCTGCTTTGTTTGCTGGTCAGAGCAATTCACACCACCAAGCCCAGATTCAAGGGCTCTTTTGATAGAAGGAGTGGTCAGGTCAAATTGCAAAGGAGCATGCTTCACTGGGAGAAATTAATGCAGCCCTCTTCGTAAGTCTATGTAAAGAGTGGACTATAACGTATTGGAGTGGAGAGGCGAGAAGGTGAGGAGTGGCGGAAGGGGTGAGAGGGTGACTAATGACTTTGAAGTTCAGAGAACCTGGATTCAAATCCCACTTTACTGCTTCCTAGTAACATGATCTTGGAGAAATTATTAACCTATTCAAGCTTAAATTCCTCATCTCCTGAGAGTAATGCCTCCTTATCATGATTGTTATGAGAGTTAGAGGCAGCGCTTATAGACCCACTTAGCAAAGTGCCAATTATATAGCAGTTGTCAGTCAGTGATTATACTAATACCTCCTGTATTCTCTCCTCAACCCCAGAAGGGCAAGCAAAAAGGCATGGACTTCAGGTATCTTTATCTGGCTGCTCCTCAGGCATCTCAAAATCAGCTCATCCACAGAGAAATCACTAATTCTCCTCCCTCACCTCCCTCATCCCTATTAGCATCTTTCACTTTATCCCCTTTCCCAGATAAAGGTATTATCATCCAAATAATTGCCGAAGTTAGGAGCCTTGGAGCTATGAACTCCATTTCTCTCTACCCCATATCTACCTTGTGGTTCCTGCCTTCCTTCCCTAAACAGATGTCTCTTAGACCCCTGAGACGTTCTGGACTTCATGCCAGGTTTGGGTTTGACAGGTAAATGAGGTCAATGTGGTTCCCTGCTCCCAAAGAACTTAAAACCCATTGATAATATGAAAATCGACAAGCTCTGTGGAAGAAGATGTGAGAAAAATCAAGGGCACTGGGGAACCTGATTTTGCCCACCCTTCCACAGCACCCTGCCAAGTTTGGGCTGCCACTGCCCCTATGGCCTAGCTACTAGTGGCCCACCAATAAGGGTTTTCCCTTCTTTATGGTTCAGCCTCCACACTGTTGCTAGACATGTTTTAGAAGAAAACAATTCATCTCTAATTCTCTGGTCCATGGAATTAAAATACAAACTCCTCATGGTGGTCTAAAAGACCCTTCATTCCTGTCCTCAATCTAGCCATTCTCCCACACAGGACCCATCACCCTCGTAAGCTATGTTCCTCACAGCACCTTGAATTGGCCATACTCTTATGAATCTGTGACTTCACTTCAGAGAATGTCTCGACTCTGAAATATATCTCTTTGATGCTTACCTCTCCCTCAACGACACACACAAAGTTTCTATTTGATTTTGTACTTCAAAATTTTAGAACATAGGAAGTGCTCAATAAATGTTTGTTGAATGAATGTTTGTGGGTCTGGTCAAAGGTAGGAGATGGTGTGATTCAAATGAAGGATAACTGAGTATGGTCATGTCCATCAATGAGTACCATGAGGAAGAAGAGGAGGTGCTTAGCACTGTAGGGGTGGAGGTTAGGAATCGGATGACAGGGGGCATCATTCCATCTTATCTCTGTTGGCAAAATAGCAGTAGAGAGGAAACAGGAATTCCTATAAGCAGTAGATCAGAAAGAAGTGTTAAATGGTGAAGTATTTTCTGAGGCTCAATCCATGCTTCCAGAAACCAGCAGTTTGGAAGAAATTGGTGTAATTTTTGCTGTGCAGTGACTAGTAATATGCATCTTCTAACTTAGAGGGATTAATAGGTCTTGCAAGATCCAACAACAGAAAAACAGACAGACATACCAATTAAACCTCTGAATACATCAGACCTAATACATAAAAAATAAAAGGTGTTTTTAAAATAGTTTTAGCCATAAAACTATTATTAATTTAACATATATAATTAATTTAATCTTATTTCTTTTCCATATATATATATATGTGTATATATATATATTCAGATAGGAATCACCTAGAAAATGTGTCTGAGGCAGTACCCAAAGTTATTTTATTGCAAGTCAAAGCTTTGTTTTAGTTTAACATCAATACAAAGTTTAGTTTGCAGTTGTGTTCTATTACTCCACAATAACTCTGAAGGTCCAAGTTATTTCTAACCTAGATTTTAAACATTCAATAGATTCCTTTTACTCATTTTGTTGTTTTGTCTTTATCAGCCTCGACTAGTCCTAAGAACTAACTTAAAGTTTATTTACGATGAATGGCAGTCTGTTCATCGTCTGTAGAAATCAGTGGCCCTAAAGTAGTTTATAAAACAATTTTATACCCATAAGCCATGGAATCCTCACAATAATGTCATAAATCTGAAAGAACACAATTTCATCATTTGTAATATATTAATAATAGCACTCTACCAATGCATCCAAATTAGAAAGAAGTAAAAATATCTCTATTCACAGATGACATGTTCTTATATGTAGAAAACCCCAAGACTCCACACACACAAAAACATATTATAACTAATAAATAAATTCAGCCAAGTAACTGGATACAAAGGCAACACACAAAAATCAGTTGCATTTCTATACACTGTAGTATAATAATGAGCAATCCATACAGGAAATTAAGAAAACAGTTCTCCTTATAATAATATCAGGAAAGAATAAATGCCTAAGAATGAACTTAACCAAAGAGGCAAAAAATTTTGCACACTGAAAACTATTAAACATTGCTGAGAGAAATTAAGGAAGATATGAACAAATGGAAAGACATCCCATATTCATGGATTGTAAAACTTAATATTGCTAAAATGTCCACACTACCCAAAGCAATCTGCAGATTCAGTGCAATGTCTATCTTTCAAATATAGAAAAAAATCAGTCTGAAATTCACATGGAATCTCAAAGAACTCTGAATAGTTGAAACAGCCCTGAGAAAGAACAAAACTTGAGACCTCACACTTCCTGATTTCAAAACATAATACAAAGCTACAGTATTTAAAATGTATGGCACTAGCATAGAGACATATAGACCAGAAACAAACTCTCATGTGTATGGTCACAAATGATCTTCAGTGAGGGCACCAAGACTACACAACGGGGAAAGGATACTCTCTTCAACAAATAGTGCTGAAAAAAAACTGGATATCTGCATGCAAAAGAATGAAGTTGGACCCTTACCTTACAAAGTATACAAAAAAATAATTCAGAATGAATTAAAGACCTAAAAGTAAGACATGAAACTGTAAAACTAGAAGAAAACATAGGGGAAAATCTTCATAGCTTTGGATTTGACAATGATTTCTTGGATATGACACCAAAAGAGCAGGCAGCAAAAGCAAAAATAGACAAATGGGATTATATCAAACTGTTAAAACTTCTGCACAGCAAAGGAAACAGTCAACAGAATGAAAAGCTAACCCATGGAATGGGAGAAAATATTTGCAAACATGTATCTGTTATGGGGTTAACATCCAAAATATATAAAGGACTTCTACAACTCAGCAACAAAAACAACCCACCTGATTAAAAAATGGCAAAGGACTTGAATAGACATTTCTCAAAAGAAGATCTACAAATGACTAACAAGCATATGAAAAATGCTCAACATCACAAATCATCAGGAAATGCAAATTAATACTACAATGAGATATCACCTCACACCCATTAGGATTACCATTATAAAAAATAAAAAGGCAAAACAAAACCAGAAAACAGAAAATAACAGGTGTTGGTGAGGATGTAGAGAAATTAAAACCCTTGCACAATGTTGGTGGGAATGCAGAATAGTGTATCTACTATGGAAAACAGTATGGAGGTTCCTCAAAAAATTAAAAATAGAATTACCATATGATCCAGCAATCCCACTTCTTGGTATATATCCAAAAGAATTGAAAAAGGATATCCAAGAGATACTGCACACCCATGTTTATTGCAGCATTATTCACAATAGCCAGTAGGTGGAAGCAACCTACATGTCCATCAACAGTTGAAAGGGTAAAGACAATGTAGTATATACATACAATGGAATATTATTCAGCCTCAAAAAAGAAGGAAATCCTGTCACATGCTATAACATGGAGAACCTTGAGGACATGATACTAAGTGAAATAAGCCAATCACAAAAAAAGAAATACTGCATGATTCAATTTGTGTGAGGTACCCAGAGTAGTTAAACTCACAGAAACAGAAAGTAGAATAGTGATTTCCAGGGGCTGGGGAGGGAGATAATAGGGAGTTGGTAAAGAGTTTCCAGTTTTACAAGATGAAGAGCTCTAGAGATGTGTTGCACAATAATGTTCATATAAGTAACATTCATATACTGTATACTTAAAATGTTTAAGATGATAAATTTTACGTTATTTTGTTTACCACAAGAAAAAAAATTATCCTACCTCATGGGGTTATCATGGATATTAAAGTGCTTAGAACTGCACTTGGATCATAATATGCACTTATATGTTAGCCATTATTATTGCCACAGATTAATCAACTGAAGTCTAAGGATATTGAGGGCCATTCTCAAGGTCCCACAACTACTAAATGGCAGAACTGGACCTTTAATTCAGATTTTCTCACCCCAAAGTTCATGGACTTTCTACAATTTTTTTTTTTCTTCCTAAAACTGAAACTTCCCTCTTCATGGCAAAATTTAGGTCCTGGGATTCTAAGCCAAAAGTTCAAAACCATTAGTCTATTCCTTACTAAACATAAACATAAACATAATAATAATAATATTAATAGATGATTGATTTTAAGGGTATGCTCTTTTCCAATGTAAAAGTTTTTATCACTCACTTTACCTTCTGGGGGCAGTGTATTCATTTTCCCCAAATCATTTAAACCTCATCTGACCCCACCTATATTCTAATCTCTTGGGGAGGCTATCATAGTCCAATATAGTACCTCAGGACTATTCAGTCTTTAATCTTCAGCTAAATCTTTAGTCTTACCATCTGCTTTGCCTTTGTAACTAGCCAGGAGTTGAACCAACAAAGAAAAATTCCGGGGGAGCTGGGATTGTGTTTGTTGTATTCACTGTTGAGTTCCTAGGACTTTATGTGGTGCTATATTTGTATATGAGTGAGTAAGAAAAAGGTAAACGCTCTTTTAAACAGAAGCTTAGAATATCTGAACTGGAAATAATTCAGGGTTGCCCACAACTAGTCAGTGGTCTCAAAACATATTTCTACTTTCTACTGCTATGTTCGTAAATAATATTAATCAGTTACTCTGTATGGTTTACGTAAGATATATTTCTGAAAGACCTTATTTGGTCTATTTCTTCTTGTGAAAATGCTGTCAGTGCTACTGCACGGTTCTCTAAGCCTGGCTTAGTCTGATTTTTATCTCCAGATAGGATGTTTCATTTTATTTTGAGCTACAAAAGATTCTTTTCTAACCCAATTAGTTAGTTTATGTTAAAGGCAAAATTTTTTTCAGAAAACATTCAGTGTCTCCCAAAGTATCAGTGGAGGTTGTGGCAGGCTTTTTCTTACAAGATTTTGACAAGAGTGATCAAGTGGGTCTTGCCAGGTTGGAGAGAAGAAGGGGAGATTGGGAATTTTTGACCAAAGGATCACACTGCTGAGTGGTGTGATCTAGGAACATTTATTTAGCACCAAGATATGGGATTGCCTGGAGAAGCAAGAAGTTGGAGATGGAAAGATCAGAAAAAGGTCCATTGCAATAGTTTAGGCAGGAAGTAAGGCCACTCCAAAATGTGTCAATGGTGGAAATGGAAAGGAGAAATAAGTTATTATAAAATGAGCCTTATTTACCCTCTAGAAGGCAAGGACCAAGTCTTACATGACCGACACTGATGCTGTGCCTTCACCTGGCAGGTATTCAATATATAGATGTGTTATGAATTTATGACCTGAGTGAAAGTGAGGGCCAAAAAAATAAGGATTACAAGATGGCCTCATTAGATATTTTGCTTGTTTTACCTAGTTAGCTGAGAATAGCAGTTCTAATAAGAATATCAAATATGTCAAGGAGACAAATGTAGCTCCTGGAAAAGACACTGAGTTCAGTTGGGGTAGGGGTCAATTTAATAGTCAGGTAGTAGTTGGAAATATGAGACTGGGACTCAGAAAATAGACAAAGGTGGAGTTTCGGGAGAGGTTCAGAGTTTAGAGAGGGATTAGGATATCCCCAGCAAGTGCAGGAAGTTGAATTCCTTGGGGTGGAATGACTCTATAGAAGGCTGGTGTGGGAAGAGAAGAGAAGAGGTCAAGGTGCAGATGTTTGGGGAAAGCATATACATGAGAAGATGGAGAAGGAAGAAGACGAAGCAGAGAAAATGAAAAGTGCTTTAATAAGAGTATATCCATGCAAAGAAAGACTTTCAGTCAGAAGATAGTAGTCCAAAAGTATTAAACTTTGCAAAAGAGACTGAAATGTTCAGGAGAAGCGAATGAAGTTGTGCTGATCTCAAAAGATGCCCATAAATTAATTTCTAAAAATTATCGCATTAAAAAATAAATAAATAAAATAAAATAAAAATAAAAATTATCGCATTGAGGAAGAATGCTGAAGAAATCTCTTTGGTAACTTCGGTGAGCCAGAGAGTTAGTAAGGCACTGGCCTTGAGAAATTGAGGCCCAGGTGGTCCTTGGTGGCCCTGGCTTCCTGTCCCCTCAAAGTCAAGCACTAAAATATCACCAGTACTAGAGGATTCAAGTTAATAAAGATTCTTTTCTCCTGTATTCTAATAGATGCGACTTCCTGACTAGCTTCCTTATTATGCTCAGCATTGGACCAGCATATTGCTAAGGAAATAGGGGGCCTCCCAGAGAAGATCATTGCTGAAAGCTTCTGATTTAGTCCTCAAAAGTTTGGAAATCTCTGCCTGTGTACAAAGGCTTAATGGGATTAAATGGAATGAAATACTGAGATCTTTTACTCAGCAGAAGAGATTTTACTCAAAATCTCTAACACTCAAAAACCATGAGCTTTTACCACACCCAGCGGTCTTCACACCCCTCATCCCTTCCGACTCTTCTTCAGGGAAATACTGTCAGCTCGTGTGAGGTATTCCCTGCTCAGTGTGAATGCAAAGGAGAATGTAGATCAGAATGCTGCCAGGGATTTTGGGTTATGCTCTACTGGCCAGTCTTATATTTTGTCTTCTGAAAGAAATGATGTGATTCATTCTTAACAATCTGAAACACTGCATAATAGAATGATTCAGTGTTCAGAAATCAAAAGGCATTGTGTGCTCTCCATAGGGTAAAGAGAAAGCCCAAATTATTTACAGTTCAGTGTGTTTTCATCATTCTGAAATTATGGAATGACTGGAAGATCTATATATATATATATATATATATGTAAACTGGTTTGGGTTGGGTTTTTTTATTACCCGAGTTGGGCCATTTCTGTACTTTTTCATGTATACTGAGATTGGCCTGATGTTAATTTGGGAACTAAACATCCACATGCCCTAGCACAACTAGTTTTGCTTTTGGGTCATGCACTACCGAAGTGGTTCTCAAAGTTGAATGTGCATTAGAATCACCTGGAGGCCTGGCTAAAACACGAGTTATCATGCCCCACCCCCCGAGTTTCAGAGTCAGTAAGTCTGGGGTGGGGCCTAAAGATTTGCAGGTGTAGCAATTCTCATATCAGAGGTTTCCAAACCAGAACGCCTGGGTGGTTCAGTCGGTTAAGCGTCTGCCCTCGGCTCAGGTCATGATCCCAGGGTCCTGGGACTGAGTCCCACATCAGGCTCCTTGCTCAGCAGGGGAGTCTGCTTCTCCCTCTGCTGCTGCTTCCCCTGCTGGTGTGCACGCTCTCTCTCTCTCTCTCTCTCTCTCTGACAAATAAATAAAATTCTTAAAAAAAAAAAAAAGATTCCCAAACCTTTGGTTCATTGGACTCTCAATGTCTTAGTAATGTTTTCACTGTGCCCTTAGATACAGTGGTCTAAAGAAATACCTAACAGCTCTGTTTATTGAATAGTTAGATCCAAACAACTTAATAAGCATTTTGTCCTAACAACTCAATAGGTATTCAAACAACAATAACCTTTAAGTTGAAAAAAAAAAAAAATTAGTTCATTAACAACCACAACTACTTAATAATGGGATGTGTGCACTAGTTGGTCAGTGCACAGATTTGCAAACCTTGGACTCAGATTGGATATCACCACCCTTATTTTCTGTTCCACATTGGTTTTCAACATGGCCTTTGCTTTTTTATCACAGCAAATGTTAAAAACCCGCCTTCGCAAGGATATGGCATTATAGAAAGGACTGCTGAGCTCATGTCAAAACTGTAGGCCACCTTGAACTAGTAATTTGCTCAGTGTCTGACAGGTGTCCAGTGTTGCCGGGAGTCCCTTGAAATTTTGAGATATTCCAAGGTGCCCCTGTGAGTTTACCACAGTGCCCCATTGCACCTTGGGGCACATTTTGGAAACTGGGTCTCAAGTGTTGTTGATAGCTCTAGTTTGAGGATTCCGCTTTGAGAACCATTGCACTGATGTCTCAGGGAGATCACAAGGAGGTGTTTTCCGAGCTTTTTCTCATTTTCTTTGGCAATACTTAACGTCCTTAAAATGTTGAAAAGCAAGAAATGCAGAAAAATACATACAAATTTACCATTAATGATTCATTTTTGTAGCAGAAGACTCGAGTAGAGCAGAAATCAGAGAATGAATAAAGGTTCCATGAAGAGAATTGTATTTTGAAGTTAGAAGCACTTAATGATTATGTACATTTGTTGTTATGGAGCATTTACAAAGCAGTTGTTTGTTTGTTTGTTTTATGGTGTTTTTCAGTCAGAATTAAACTGGGCAATCCCAGTAAGCTATGTAATGATTATTGTCCTTGCTTTACACACAGAAACTGATAGATGTATCAGATTAGGTGATTTACCTTAGGCCAAAGAGAGCTTAACTTGTTGGAGGCAGAATGCTATAATCCCAGTATTTTAGCGCTCCTTAAAAAACAAGTTATAAGAAACCAGCCTATCATTTCACTAATGATTCCCTCAAGCTTCATTGTTAATTTTCTCAAAAATCTTGTAAGGTGGGTGAATAACAAAGAGTCCCATTTGACTGACAAGAAATCCACGGCCAGTTGTGAAAGTGTGCATGGGAGATGAGTTACAGAAGCATTTGCCAGAATGAGTGAATTAAAGAGGAAGACCTTGTGATAAGTTTGAAGACATTCAGCTGTAGAGAGGGGAAAGCTGGGGGTTACCTTTGAAAATAACTGGGCCAGGTCCCTGTATATCCTGAGGAGCACTTTCTCAGAAGAACAAAATTCAAAGCTCCTCGAGGACAAAGGGGCAGAAAAATCAATTTATGGCAAGAAAAGCAGGTAATAGTCAATAGTACTTCATCTTGAGGGGTAGATATTCAGCTTCTGCTTGATGCAATCACTCCTTCAGCGGGGGCCCAGAACCAAGAGGTCAAAGAGAGTTTATTCAGATACACTCAGCCTAGCAAATTTTTCTGTGTGTACATATAATTTTAAGCCACGCATATGTATAAATGTGATTGGTCCTATCTTTGTTTGGCTCATTCACAATGCCTCAAAGAGCACCTTGTGCATTCAGTGGTACTTGATATACATTGTGAAGTTTCTGGAGTATGATTGCAAGGTTCTGGAGGAAAGGAGAAGAGACAAGTGGTTATAGATTGAGTGATTGCTTTTTTATCTGTCCTGGAGTCAATGAGATTTAATATACTAACCAGTGATCTAGATAATTGAACAGAATACACTTGCTAAGATGACACTGAATCATTAGGTTATTAAACTCTTTAAAGTTTCAGATACAGTCATCTTAAAAATCTAGAGAAATGCCCCTGGCTCTGGAGTCAGAAAGCACAACCGGCGATTTGAATCCCATTTGTGACTTCTGGCCATGTGAGCAAGGCCATTCTTTCCTCTTTCAGTGTCCTATGTCATGAGTCTGTATAGGGTTCAAAAGTGAGATAATAAATGCGAGAGCATGCTCTAAGTTTTTTATTAAGCTCCCTTCAATTCAAGATGCTTGCTCAGGGTCCAAAATACAAGTTCCCAACTCCCTAAATCTGCTCCTCCTTTAAGTCGCACGCGTGCATTTTTGGAGTCCCAGGACGGTAAAGTAGTAGGATACATGTCCGGTCTAAGGAGAGCTGCTCTGACCAGCATCTGTGTGCCAGGCCCTGAGCCTTGTCTCTGTGGTGACTTACACAATGTGCTGGGCAAAAAAATAGACACACCGTGAAAGGCTGGGTCTTGCTGCCCTGCCTGATTATCTTGACCCCCATCCCTAGGACCTTATGCATGCCACTGAGTCAGCTTGGCCAGCCCACTCATCACCACTCCCAGCCTACTGCTGTTGACACTACCCCTCACCATGTCTTACCCTTGAGATAAATGCTGAGTTCTGATTGTCCTTTATAGTTCAGTATCCAACTAAAGGATTTCAGGGGACCCAAGACTTTCGGTTTAAAACTGGATTGATAGATTACTCTACACATGACCAACTTAAATTCTGTCTTCATCAAAACTAATGTCCCAACCTTCCAGTAGGAATCAGGAATTATTTTTTTCTCTTCCTTATATGCCTACAGCATTCTGATTACACCTCTATCTTAAGTGTATTAGGATTAGGTATTAGAATTTTTTCCCAAGTGTTTCTGGTTTTTTTCACCAGATTTTTAGCATCTTACAGTTGTGGTCCTTGATTCCTCCATCGTGCCTAGCTGTTGCTTTGTACATCAGAGATACTTAAAAAAAGTACTTTGCTTGAACTGCAGAAATTAATCATTCAGATACAAAATGAGTAGAGGCTGACCCTGGGCATCATAATGAACTACATAAACAATGCTTAGAAGAGATAAGGCGATTCTCAGATGAATCAACATGAAATGAACAGGAAATAGGCTGAGATTTCAGCAAAAGAGAATTCTGCATATCAAAAAGCAGGCAGTCCTTGACTGGAAGGATGGTGGGGAAAAAATAGTGGGTGTAGCTTACAAGAGGAAATTATAAATTCTCCACTCTCAAAATCATTCAATGCTGACCCACCGTCCATGTGTCTCAGTTTAAGATGAAGATTTTCTTGAAACAAGGGCCAAATGAGGTAGGATAGTATTCAGACGGGCATCTCCCTGAAACCCAGTGAGCCAGGACTAGTATTTGCCATATTTCTACCAGAGGCACCACATAGGTTTTTTACTGTGGTTAACACAGTAAGATGTGCAGGAACTGGCTGATTTCTGTGAAAGTTGTGATTTTTTTTAGGTTTAGAATTCAGGAGTGTGACAATAACGCTGTCAAGTTATCAAGATGATACTATCACATTATAGTTTAATACTTTTTCCACAAAGGATTTATTTGGGCACACTAAGACTCAGTGAATTATCATTTGCCATGGTCTTCACTGAAGAACGATAGCTCTGAAATTCTTCCTCCACCGTGTGGACTGACCATCTGTTCACAATAATTGCAAATTCACTTCCAGGATTCATAAAGTCTCCCTGTGTTCTTGCACATCTTTGAAATGCCTCAGGCAACTGCTCTTCCCTCCGAGGGAGAAGCCACAACAGCTGTGGGATTCACCAGGGCTTGTCTCTGCTCAATTTCTGGCAGCCGGCAACACCCGCCAAGCCACTCTCCAAAAAAGCCAGCAAATTGTAAACCCATTAAGGCTTAACTCCTAGGGGACAACAAAGAGAGCTGCCTTTGAATGTGAGCTCTGTGTGGGATCACAGAGGCCTCTGGCACCTGGGCTTGTCCTCAGGGCCAGGGTGATCTGTAGGGAAAGTTACAAGCTGCTGAGGGACTATTTTCACAGGTTTTCCAAACAAAGAGTTCTTTCTTCAAACCTCATACAACTCCTTTCTGATTGCTAATTAACCAAACCTAGGGAAAAACAGGCCATTTCTGTAAATAGAATAGAAGCTGCGCGCGTGTGTGCGTTCTCGCGTGTTTCTGTTTCTGTTTTGGGGGGGATGCAATGACACGAGGCACTGTTTAGTTTGAGGAGATGGTAAGATGACTGTCCGAGGCATCTCATCTCTTCTAGCAATTTTTCCTGTGCGCAGTTTCGCAGCTGTGTTCGTATATCCAGTATGTTTCATTGTTTTGCTTTAACTCACCCTCTCTCCCCTGCAGCTGAGAGTTCTCACCTTTGGGTCTGCTTCACTCTGTGTCCTTACACCATACCTCATCTGTCTCCCCTGTTTACTTCCATGGAATCACTGTTTAGGAAGTCCTTTCTCGGCCCATCTGTCTTAAATTACTGCTTTGTTTACTTTCCCAGACGTTTTCCCACCCAGGAACCTTCCCTCTGAGTTGCCTGCCTTTTGTAGTTAGTATGCCCTTGAAGATCTGAAAGACCCCCTTTCCCCAGAAGCCCCTACTCCAGGCCCCTGGCAATTTTTATAAGAGCTGCTTCACCCCTTGGTGTACACTTCCACCTAGTCAGAGCCTGCCGGAGCCTGGTGGCCTTTTGGAATTGTTGCTGAAGCCTTCAAAACCCTACTTCCTTCAGCTCTGCTCTTCCCATGACATACGGAGTTTTACAAGCATCACAATTTCAGTATGTTGGCATTTTGTAAGACCATTGCATTGTGCTTATTTTATCCACAGTTTTGGTGCTTGTGGTGAGGTTACCTATCCATTCAATCTTTGCCTTACTGATGTTTGATCACCATTTCTTAAATTTGTGTTAATTCTGGCCTTTCTGGTTATGAGCCTGTGGATGGGGGAGAAAAGCTCTTCACAGGCCTCTAGTGGACACGCCGTGGAACTGCAGAGATCTTGTATTCAAATGTGTGAAACTGTGGTGTGACCTCGGAGAATTAGGCAGTCCCCAAAATATGCTCTTCATTTGATTTTTCATTTAATAGTATAATAGTGCGTTTGAAGGCAAGGGAATGAGGAACAGTCGTGAAATTTTCGTCTCCGTTGTTCAGTTTTACTGCCTTGTGCACGTTCAGTCACACATTCAAGTTGCTAGTACAAGTTGGCTCCCAAAGGGTCTGTTTCTGCCTCTGGCCTTGAGCTCCCAGGGAGCCCTGCGCGGTACTGTGTTTTGCAGAGTTACCATCATTTGACCCTCGCTCCCTGCCACAGCTCCTGGCACTTAGTCAAGACTTGTTGAATTGACAGCTGTTCTTTGTGGTGCTCGTCCTAGTTAAAACTGGGACTTGGGGAAATATGCCACGTTTTGTCTTTAGTATCTCGGTGTGTATCCAGCATCCTACCTCCCTTCCTGCTTCCTCCTGCATGGTCATTTCCAAATGAAAGTGATTTTAAGGCCTGGATTACCTTTTCCAGGGTACTTGAGATGTAAACCTTATCTTGATTCAAAAGGAAATGTTTTGCCCTGGTTAAATCAGAACAGAAATATCAGGCCACTGTGCTGATGAGAGAATTGGTTGGGGCGGGGGGTGGCATAGACAGAACTCTGTATTTGGAATTCTCTTCTCTTCTCCCTAAGAGTTAGGCCAGCTTCACTCTTTCACAGGGAGGCTTCCTTGCCATCTTTTGGATTAAACCTGCAAAGTATTTTCGGGGCATTGATGTGGAAAGTAATTCTGGGACAAATTAGCCCTGTGTTTAAATCTAGAGAGAGTTGTAGCAGCTGGGACCATATTTTGAGTTGTAGATGAGGACAGTGAGATGAGTATGATCCCTCACTACAAGACGGACCTCACACTAGGTTAGAGAGGACTGGTAATAAAACTTTAAAGAGGGTGACTTGACGGGTAGCTGTCTGATGTTACCTCAGTGAGACATCTGAGACTTCACATTGGAGGGTTGAGCAGAGCTCCCAGGTTGTGGTTGAGACGGACTAAAAGCAACTGGTCACCGAGGCATTTTCTTGTGGCCTTTTAAGGGTATTGAAGTGGATGGAGTTTGCTTTGCTGGAAGAGCCTGCTTAGTAGTTTTTGTTTCATTGGGGGTAGGTGGGGCGCTGGGGTTCTTTATCTGGTGACTTCTTATCTCTTTAAAACTTCAGAAATTATAAGAAAAAATGTTTATACATATGCTTAATGTTCTGGAAGACCTGTGGCAAGATTCTTGAAAACCTAGAGAAGGTTAAGAATGACTAAGAGGTGGTTGAAAGGTAGTGTGTTTTATAGTATGGGTTAGATCAATAGACTTTTTGTCTAAACATTACCTGGACTAGGCTGGTATTACCTTTACACATATTGTCCAGTTGTTTGTTTACGGAATTCTCTTAGTTGAATAATAGAATCAAATTTCAAAACTAAATATCCTAACACTTTTAACAGTAACCTGGCAGTAGCCTTTTACTAAAGACTTTCTATACTTTTATGAGACAGAAGTGAAAAACTTGGAACAATTAGTTGGGTCGAAAGAATGGCTTATTTTTAAAAGAATGAAAGAGCACAAGTAAAATTCATCTCTAAGGATGAGTTGTTCAGAGATTGAACAAGCCATGTGGGGCAAGGACGCCTTCACTTGTGGTTTTCGAAATTTGTGATCAAATATTACCATTAGTCATAGAAAGATAAAAGGAAGGATACGATTAAGCTATAGATCTACACATTTGAAAATACAAATTTTCTTGGCAAAATGAGGCTAGAAGGAGGACACATACTAATATGAAGGGATTTTTTTTTCATTAAGGAAAGGATTTAGAGAAGAACACAAGGCAGTATCTTATAAAACAATGAAAAGATCATCATGCTTAAGGAAATGAAAATGCTGCATGTTTAATACCTCTCAGCTCATAACACATTGATACTTCACTTATCCAAAATCCACTGATGTGTCCGCATCAGCTATATGGAAAAGGCCGATAAGCAAAGCAGCATAAATATTATGCACCGAAGCTCTTGGGTTTTATTCATAGAATAATACCAGAGATCCTTCCAATGCTGCTTATTTACTCTCGTTTCACAAATAATTCTTTTTTAAAAGAAGATTTATTTATTTTTACTTTTAGAGAGACAGAGAGAGAGTGAGCATGGGGAGGAGCAGAGAGAGAGAGAGAGAGAGAGAGAATATCAAGCAGACTCCCCACTGAGTGCAGAGCCTGATGGGGGATTCAATCATATGACCCTGAGATCATGACCTAAGTCCAAATCAAGAGTCGGATGCTTAACCAACTGAGCCACCCAGGCACCCTTCATTTCACAAATCTATTCATTTAGAATTCTATTCTAATTCATTTAATTTCCAGGATTTTGAAGGATTAAAAGCTAGAAATGGAAAACAGAAAAACTCTTTATGTATAAAAAAAATTTATTTTATAATAATAAAGAAAAAGCCCATTGAAAAGAAAACTCAAAAAAAAAAAAGCTAGAAATTAGAAGGAAAAGGGGACTACTGATGTACAGACAGTAGATGGAAGTGATGGCTGATTTGTCGATAGCAATGAGAAGGAAGAAAGTGATTATCAAAAGCCCTACACAGCACTCTGGGATAAGGGCTATTCTTACTCCTCATGTGTTTCCAGTACTGACACGTATGTTTAATACATATTTACATGTGTATTTGTTGAATGAATTAACATTTTATTTGATAAAGGTATCACCATATTGTATCTGATATTTATACTGATGATCTTTAAGATTAAGAAAATGTTAAATTATATGTGCATATCCCGTTTAAAAAGAAGGAAAAATATGTAATCATTCAAAAAATGCTGTCATCCCAAAATGTTGGGTTTTTTAGAATTTTTTTAAGTTTAGAAGCTGTACTGTTAAGTCCTTAGGTTCGCACATGCAAAAGCCTCAGTTATCTTAAAATACCTAATTTCTGAAATTTTCAGCTTTTAATTCTCATTTGTTTTTCAGGAAAAGAGTAGGATGACTTAGATGACTGTCTAGGGAATCAAAGTTCCGTTAAGTTACATGTCTACACAGAATGGGGAAGATCTGCTTAAGAGATTCAGGAGAGCATAGTTTTGAGAAAAATATGCAGGAACAAGGATATTTTATATGTGTGCGTGTATTCCTAGCAATGTTATTTTCTGAAGAAACAGAGACTCATTTAAACTGGCCCAACCATAAAAGGAAGGATGAAGTACTCATTAGGACCTATTTACAAGATATCATAATGTAACCCTCCTTCTAGGCACATGGTGGAATTGTACATCCTCTTTGAGGTCACATTGCTGATGAAATGTGGGGTAGAAATGATGTGGATCACTTCCAGGTAGAAGCTTTAAAAGCCCATGTGTGTCTCTTCTGTGTTCCCTTCCTGCAACTGTGATGATTTTTCAGATGAAGTCTCCAGTAGTCTGTGTTTCTAAGGGACCAAGATGAACCAAACCCCATAGCCAATGCTTAGTGGACAGTTGGAATAAACAGTACACTTTTGTTGTCTTGAGCTGCTGAGATTGGGGGTTATTTGTTACTAAAGCATAACTTAGTCTATCCTGACTGATACAGAATTGACTATAAAGATACAGAGCTATTCTCCAAATCTAAGACCAGGAAATAAGATATAGCCAGGGTTCATGGGAACTGAAATGAAGATCTAGAAAAATCAGAGTTCTCTCCATGCCATGGCTGCATGGTCTTTTCTGTCTTTGCTTTTCTCAACAGGTTGTGGGTTATTTTCAGTCAACTGGTCAAACAATGTCTTTTGCTTCCTCGTCCTAGACAGTATCAAGTATAACTGCTATCTTTTCTCCCTACCATGGACTCTGACTGTGCTTTGGGACACCCAGTTTAGTTTCCCTATTGTAGGAACATGATTGATTCAATGAAAGCTGTGTTATGACCTCTTGAGTCAGGTATCCTTCCCTATTTCAACCCACCATGGCCATTACTAAGCAAGCCTATGGTTTATATGATTTAGGAAATTCCTAAGTCTAGAAAAAATAATGGTTAGTATTTAGTGACCATATCGCATGTACCAGCAACAATTCTAAGTGCTTACATGTGTTAACTCATTTACTCCTTTAACAACCATATGACATCTGTAGTATTATCACGCTCCTCTTACAGACGTGTAAACTGAAGCACAGAGAACTGAGTAGCTTGCTCATGGAGTGTTCGAGGCAGGATTTGAATACAGGCACTATGGATCCAGAGCCCACATTTTTAACTACTCTATATGGCATTAAGGTTTTATTTTCCAAGTGTATTTGTCCTATATGGCCAGAAATGTGTTACATATAAGCTTTTAAAAAGTATCCAGGTTGTTTTTAGTTTTGATTTGTGACAGCAGTATAAAAATACTATCCTTGAAGAACCAAGATTAAAACAAGGTATTAACCTTGCAGTGTATTGTGTGCACCATTGTCCTCTGGTAACTCTTTTAACATCTTTCTTCAGATTCCCGGAACTGCCAATAAGTGCTGGGTAATCTAGGACAAGTTGGATGACTCCCACCTAAGTTGTTTTGTTGACTATCAGATTTTAACTAAATTAATCTGTGGCCTGTTTTCAGAAATGAAATTCTGTAGTAATCCCAAAGTAGAAAATAGATTCCTAACCCCTCTTTCCCTTTGAAAATCATTGTATTTATCAATCATTTAATTATCAGTGTTTCACAGACCAGTGATCAACACAAAATTAATTCAGTCTTAAGAAGAGTCAACCTGGGAACAAATAAGAATTATGGCAGTTAGTCTCAGGACCCGGTTTCTTGAGATTACTGATGCATTCTCTCTCTGATGTTATTCATTACCTAAGAGGAATTTCGAACATTTTCCTGGTTGCTAAAAATTTCAAATGGATGAGAATTTTTAGGACTTTGCCATTTATATGTTATGTGGATAGCACATATAGGTAGCTTATTCCTTCTTCCTCCCTAACATAGAGAACTATGAAAAACAACAAAAACAGAAACCCAATAGAAATGGGCATTAAGTGTGCTGTGGGCAAAGGGAGCAGAAGGCACTTCTGGAAATGTTCTATATCTGCTAATATATATCGGTCTCATTATAAGTACTGGTAAGGTTTTTTTTTTTTTAAGTCAAACATAATTTGTGAGTAATGTAATCTGTAGCAGGAATTAATTCAAGAGAAAGCATTGACTACTTTCTACTATCAAACACATGGGAGATGATGCAAGAAAATGAAAAATGAATAAAACTCTGTTCTCACGGAATTCACATTTTAGTGGGAGGACACCCCCACATGTAGATCAATAGCGATGAGTACTCTAGAACTGTGGTCAGATAAGTACCATGAGGACACAGAGGCAAGTCCCCATGCTTTGAAGGGGCTGGCCCTAGGTTTAATATTTGGCTGTGGCCATCTTGAGATTATTAATAATTTTTAAAATGTGATAAAATACACATAAAATTTGCCAGCTTAACCACTTTTAAGTGTGCATGCAGTTCAGTTGTGTTACATATATTCACATTCTTGTGCAACCGTCACTGTCATCCATCTCAAGAATACTTTTCGTCTTGCAAAACTGAAACTCTAGCCCCAGTAGACAACCCCCAGCCTCTGGCAACCACCATTCTACTTTGTCTCTATGAATTTGACTACCCAAGGTAGCTCATATTAAGTGGAGTCATGTAATATTTGTCCTTTTGAGACTGACTTATTTCACTCAGCATAATGTCCTCAAGCAAATGTTTTAGCGTGTGATAGAATGTCACTCCCTTTTAAGGCTGAATAATATTCTGTTGTATGTATTTACCACATTGTGTTTATCCATTCATCCAGCCATGTGCTAGGAGATGCTTCCACCTTTTGGCCACCGTTGAATAATGCTATTATGAATGTGGATGGACAGATATCTCTTTGAGGCTAAAATTATTAATAATTTTTGAGCAGGGAGCCCGCGCTTTCATTTTACACTGAGATCCACTATTTACATAGCCAGTCATGTGTGGGGAAGCTGAATGAGAGTGAGCTGGAGCTCCAAGGAAGAGTTGGATTGGCCAAGCAGAGGAGCAGAACGAGGGCTCTATTCAGAGGGAATAGGGTGGACCTGACCCAGAGGGAGGAAAAGCCAGATGTGCTGAAGGACAGTGGGGACACGCACCAAAGACAAGTTGATGAATCTCTGCTCCAAGATCAGTTTTCAGTCCTAATTAGTCACAAAAGTTGATGATGACATTATTCAGCCTTAAAAAAGAAGGAAACCATCACATGCTACAATATGGATGAACCTTGAAGACAATGTGCTAAGTGAAACAAGCCAGTCACAAAAGGATGAATAATGTATGATTCCACTTATCCAAGGTACCCTGGAGTAGTCAAACTCATAGAGACAGAAAGTTAGAATGGTGGTTGCTAGGGGCTGGGGGAGGAAAGGATGGGGAGTTGTTTAATGAGGACAGAGTTTGTTTTGCAAGATGAAAAGCATACTGGAGATGGGCGGTGGCATTGGTTGCACAACAGTATGGAAGTATTTAGTGCTACTGAATTGTATCCTTAAAACTGGTTAAAATGGTAATTTTTTGTGTATTCTACCACAGTTAATAAAGAAAAAAAGTTGATGATGAGTGTTTTCATGTTAGTAGTCCATATGCTGTTGCACATTCTTCCAGGGCCTAAATGGTTGGGGGAGGGGGAGTTTGCCATGTCAATGGATATGAAGACTACTGTGAATCCATCTAACTGTATCTCTGATATTCATTCAAATTTTTGTCTGTTCTTGCAGCCTCTACAAGAATTTTTATTCATAGAGGGCACTTTCTGTTAATATAAAAATGCTGTTCTTTTATATGTGTTGTTCATTGCAGAAGAGACGAATGATGGAGTAATCTGTTAGAATCAGAACCTAGATAACTTTCAGTCATCTGTTTTCTAAAGATACTATATTTTAAATACATTAATTTTTATAAGGGGTCATTTTCATTCTTATAGCTAATGCTCATTGTCCACAGCCAGCTAATACGCAGTATCTAGAACCAGCTAATACTCATTGTCTAGTATGTAAAATAATAAATAATTACAGATTTTTTTCCCTGAGTTTCAGATGGATATGTTTCATGACCTCGAGGAAGCTCATTTCCCTATTCTTTCTAAGCGTTTGCTGGCCAGTAAGTTTGTTCCCTCATCTAGTTTCCACATGTGTGCATCAGTTTTATGATTCATTTATCATTTGGCTTACATTTGAGGAACTACCGTGTGCTAGGCACTGTTCTAGCCACTAAAGATGTATCAGTGCACAAAAGAGAAAAACGAAGAATCCCTGCCTCATGGAGCTTTTATTCAGAGGAGAGATGGACATTAAACCAAATAAGTGTGCCAAGAGTGTGGCAGAAGGTGAAATGTGACCTAGAGGAAAAAAATTAAAGCTGGGGCAGGAGTCTGATGATAACTTGTTGATATGGTGCTACAGGTGTGTGATTTAAAGTGGTCCCTCTGCCCATCGGTATTTCAGTGTGGAATCTTGCAGCTGTTTCTTTTCTTAGTGGACCCTTTGCCAATTCCCTACCCTGCAGTCACACCCCTGAACTGGGATGTACCACGGGGTCATCATCTCCCTCACTCCATGGAGAGTTATTTTGAGGTTTCTTTTCATTTTTCTCATATCGCAGCCCTCTAGCTTCTTACATAGTACTCTGTTGTATTGTGTAATTTTATAATAGGCATGATAAACACATGTCTGCTATATTTTAAAAATTAGGGAAGGAACATATTCTGTGTATTTCTAATGCCCTTATTTTTAGAGCTATCCAACTTCTAGGTTTGCCTTTCTTTTTAAAGACATCACCCAAAACACATTCTCAGGTTTTTCACCACCATATTGTTTAGCACAACCAAGCATAGCGTGATGGGACCTAGTCCGTATTTATCACAAAGTGTCCTTCTCCGTCTTTTTAATATCAAAATCTCGAAGCCAGGTTTCAGGAATACAGAAACTGCCATCTGCTCTTCACAGACAACTAAATGGAAAATAAGTAGATATGTTACAATAATGCCATCCTGAATTTATATAGTGACTCTGTGGGTGTTAAGCTATTTGCAGCATTTTTTGTATTTTATTTAGCAAAGAGAATAAACAGGTTGCTGTAAGTCAGACCGTGAAAAACAGTATAGTGTAGGAACAGCACAAGCTTTGGAATTGCATGCTTTGGAATAAGACCTAGTTTTGAATAGAGTTGGCAATTTCTGTGTAGCCTTTGACCCACTCACATCTGAGCTTCAGTTTTGAGCTTCAGCTGCCTTATCTGTAAAATGGGGATAAAATGAGGGGCGTGTGTGTGTGTGTGTGTGTATACTATAGCCTGTTTCAAGCTTTGTCATTAAGTAGACAACTTCATAAATGTTCATCTCTTTTGGTCTTCTCTTTTGAAATAAGCACTTTCTTGATTTACCTGCCTTGCTAGGTGGAGTGCTTCCTTGCCTTATTAATCTTTGGCTACAGCATAGTTCCTGGGCTGGAAATTTTTCGGTAAAGCTGCATTTTGTAAAAAAGTAATGTTAAGCTTAACTTTGAAAATATTTTTTAATGAAAATGTTCCTTATTTCTTTTCTTTTTTAGAGAGAAAGAGAGAACGTGCATGAGTCGGGGGTGGGAGGAGGGGCAGAGAGAATTGAGCCCAACAGGGGGCTTGCTATGGGGCTGGATCTCACAACACTGAGATCATGACCTGAGCCAAAATCAAGAGTTGGATGCTTAACTGACTGAGCCACCAAGGTGCTCTGATGTTCCTTATTTTTGGCTCGGTGGTGTTCTTCTCAGCAGGGGCTGCACCGTCCTCCCTCACTCTCTCAGAGGTGTCCCCTTGAATCTTCTTGTTTTGGAAGAGCCATCAGATGATGGCCCTGTTACCTAGCATAGCAATGAGTGGAAAAGTCTTGATGGAGAGGCTTCTCCTTGATGTGGATGGCTCTGTGGTCTGCTGCTCCTCATGAATGTCATTGTGCCCTCACAGCGGCCACACTGGCTTCCTGCCCAGAAAATAAATGGTCCTTTTCTCCCTGTTGCTCAGCCTGATAAGAGGCACATTTGGCAGGAGCAGGCTGGAGAGAGAGAGCTTTGGAGAGACCAGACAATGGTGGTAGGAAGTAGGAGGCTCTAACGTCATGAGGGTGGGGGTGTCTCCGGTTTGCCCTCCCCTCCCCAAGTGCTATGTCTGTACTCAGTTTGCACATGTCACCAAAAATAACGAGCTGGGGGAGATGGGAGCTGTCTTTTCAAATCTCATGTTCCATGAGTTATGATGGATGGCATATGATCAGATCTTACTACCAATCATACTGTTCATCCCAAGAAGCTTTCTGATCCATCTCTGTTTTTGGAATGGTCTGCACTCACATACTTTAGGGAAATGGTACCTTATCTTCCTTTAAAGACACCTAGAAAATGAGATTCCTCAATTTCCCATAGTCTTCCAATCCCATAGGTCTTCAATCATGTCCAACCCATGAAGCAGCTACATCTCCAAGTGATGAAACTAACCTCAACTGTGATGAGCATTATTATGTCCAAACATTATGGCTCCAAACTCTGGCTGTGATATGATCAAAAAAAAAAAAAAAAAAAAAAAAAAAAAAAAAAACCACAGTGTCATCAGGTTCGGTATTTTAAAAAATCATGATAGAATACAAAGTGAATGTTTAGAAGTTACCTGGAAGATACCATCTGGAGAGTTGGCTGAGGATTGAAATAGAAGATGAGCCTTTACTGGTTTGGTTTGGTTTTTTAGAGGTAAAGCTAATACCAGCTTTGTGGCATTAAGATGAGCTAGGAAGAACAGAGGCCATGCTTCTGACATGGGAACTTCAGTATGACTCCAACAAAGAAAGCATAAGTAAGTCGGCTGATGAAGCATGTGGTCTTTTTAAGGAAGAGTCCCTTAAGTGAAAGCAACATTCCACCAATCAGAGACTAGCAGGGCTCAGCTTTAGGTACCCTCCCCCCTTTTTTCCCCCAGAATACTCATTCTATTCCTGAATTCTCTGATGCACTCAGATGCACTTCTGAGATGGCAAAGCATTTTCTTGTTCTCTAAGTATATTCTTTCCCAAGGAGCAATGCTTTGTGTGTCTTACGGGAAAAACTACAGTTAGACTAATGCTTCCAAAGGATTTAAGCAAGGTTTAGTTTCCCTGGAAACCAGGCTCTTCCTGATTGTTGTACACATTTTTCTTATGAGATCAGTAGCACCTGAGTCTCTTGACAGTAAAGGCCACCTCGAAAATCAAAATATGGGTGGTGTTTTAAAGAACATTCTATTGTTTAAACAACTTACACAGTGTACATCATTATGAATTTTTCATCTTAGCTACTGTCACAGGAGAAAGGGGTGTGTGTGTGTGTGTGTGTAAGGTGATAGAAAAGAAAATCTGGGATTTATTAAAAGCTAAAGTTTTTAATAAGGTCTGAAGTCATTGAAGGTCAGAGCTGGCTTAGGCAGTTATCACTCCATGCTGACGTTCCTGTGTTCGGATTATGGGGAGCATTACAGTAGAGTAGCTAATCTTTTGTGGCCAGTGCTGCTTGCCTGTGTTGATAAGTATGATTAACAACTTTAAAAGTCAAATACATTAGCAAATGCCTTATAGCCGCCAGGAATGCTCATGGCCACCCACACTTCACAGCAAAATGAAAAACAAGTTCAGGAGTCTAGGATTCCTGAACCTTTTAGATAAGTATGCCTCCAAATTTGGTTTTGAAGTTGGTTTCAATCAAATCATGTAGAGCTGTTGTTAGAAAGCAGTCAGATATGAACAAAAAAAAAAAATGAGGAATGTACTATTTAGTTTGGGAGGTTGTAAAATTATGATGTTCATTATAGTTTCAGAATCTACTTTAGGCCTGCTTTTTCCCTGAAATTTCCAAGTGAACTTTAAAAGAGATACTGTTTTTTTTTTTTTCAGAAAATGCATTGCATAATCCAATTTTTGATGGTAATCCCGAATAAAAGCCAAAAGTCTAGGCTACACATTGGATGAGGCAATGATAGGTGACATAATCTTCAAAATAGTGGGAGAAACTCAGTTTAGTTAAGTGCTCAGCCTGGCTTGCTGTGTGACCAGGGGCTTTGTTCCTCCCAACTGGGGATTCATTGTGGATGTCCATTAGCATCATAATTAAAGCAAGCCTCTGTGCTAAGTGTCTTACAAAGGAATTCTGGATTTCTCTGCCCAGAATTAAAGATAACGCCATTGAAATTGGAAACCAGTATAAGATTTGATGTTTACAGTTCAAGGGTTAGTAGATAGTCAGGGGTGAAAGGAGAGCTGGAGTAGGGAATTAGGGTAGACAATCCCCAAGAACAGCGGTGCCAGATTCCAAGAGGCAAATCCATTCTTGTCGAACTGTCATGAACACAGTGCATGAAATTGGCATCTCCCCAGCAGGTAGTTGATACTTTCTGCCTGGCTGTTGACTTTCTGTGGTCTGTAGCTGCTGAATGCCAGAACTTCACATACCTTCCCTACCACGAGAGAGCCAGAGTAGGTTTTGTTCCTTGGTAACAGAAACCTCAAGCCAACTAGCTCTCCAGAGCATCAGATTTGTAGGAAAGATGTCAATGTGATGGAGCTTCCTTTTTTTTTTTTTTTAACTTTTCATCATTTATCTCCTTCTGAGCCTATTGTGGACACAGTTATTCTTGCTCCATATAATTTTATTTTCTCTGTCTTTAATACAACTTCCCAATGTGCAGTTGACTTTTGCTGATGGAAATTTTCCCCCTATTTCTCTTTCTCTCTCTCTCTTCTTTTTTATAAGTAATGTAAGCCAGAAGGTTGTAACTTTTGGAATTTTACAAATACTGAAATAGAAATCCTATATATACGGTGGAACATCCACACAGATAACATGGTGCTGACATTTTGAAGCTGTACGTGATGTGGAATTAATTCCTATCATTTGAATTCCATGTACAGCGGTCATTACTCCTCCAGTTCATTTTGAGAGTCCTCATGGTGCAGATAACACTGTCAGATGTTTCTTATGTAATCTTTTTAGGTAAAGAAAGCTCAGAAAATCAGGGTCAGTAATCCAAGCAGCCAAGCCCATTACCTTGACTTGCTTCAGAAGAATATATCAGAGGTGGGGGTAGGTAGCTTCACTCTAAAAACCCAATGGCTTCACAAAACTTTGCATTTTAAACCACATTTACTAAAAGCAAAGTGACATTTTATAATTTTATAATTTTATAGTGAAAAGTAACATTCTTCTCTAGAAAAAGAAAGGAGATTAAATATAGTAAACGTTATGTGATAGATTGTTATACCTGTTTAGGAATGTCAAATGCTGGAAAAGGGATTTGTGGAGAGTTTGTTTTTAGAGCACAGTAAAAACATGGGCTTGTTTGGTTTTCAACATTACCTGGAATGTTTGCTACTGAAGTTGTGTTGGAGGCATACACAGCATTCTGAGAACCTGAAAACCACAAGTTGCAACTTGAAAATGGGCTCCATGACACTAGAGACTGTCGGAAGTCACAAAGGCCTTATTGTGCACATTGCACCTGCCTCAACGTGTCTTGTGGGACCCCTGCAGATGAGTACCTGTCACTGCTCACTTATGCTTTCAGCACATGTGCAGTGTGAGCAACCCAATATGCAAATCTGGAAATTTGACATTTCCATTGCCATAAGGAAGACTAACTCAACAGTAGAAGGCGGTATTTATTTTCTGCTTAAAATGGGGTAGAAAAGAGGCAGACATACTCCAAATACCTGTGTGTATGCTAGAGGGACAGTCAATCACCTGAAACAAGTAAAGGAATTGAATTCTACTCAATTAATTGTTTCATTTATGAGTTCGTGTAGTTACTCATTTATCCATCTATTCTACTGTGCTGCTCAGGATGTAAAACTATTAGAGAAGAACAGGAGGGACAGATCTCTCAGGCTCAGGTGGACAAGTGACGCACCGAGAAAGGCCCTGGATGTTTCTGACTCCATTTTGGAGCCTTGCTATGTGGTCTAGCCTCCCTGGTACCAGACTTTTGACTAAATAGTCTTGGGTTCCATCAGATTCAGCTGGTAGCTTTATTTGTTCATTTGAAGATCCCCAAGACATATGATTAAGTAAACAAAACAAGGCTTTGAATAATACATCTAATATGCTTTTGTTTATATAAAAAGAATTACCTAGTGGGTGTTCAACATGTGTGTATATGTACATATATGTGTAGACATATATAGGTATGTTTTACTCATATAAAATATATGTATATATATGTGTGTATGTATAGGATGTATATATATAAAGATACCTATATAAAGTTTGGAAGATAGACACACAACTGTTAATAGTGATAACCTCTAGGAAGGGAAGCAGAATTAGGAGTTGTAAATAAAAATAGACTTTTGTTTGAATTTTTACAATGAGCAATATTTGGTGTAATTAAAATTATTTTAAAGAAAAATATTTTAAAAGTTTTTATTAGTTATTAAAATGTGTTAGACAGTCTTTGATTTCTTTGTGAAAATGAAAAAATAATTTATTAAAAAATGAATGAACCCATCTTATAGGATGAGAACCGTGTTTTCATATTTATAATTATATTCATAGCATAATACAAATAATGTGTTGTACCTTTCTGGGTTTTTTTCTGATTCCTTTTTTGCCAAGAAATTGGTAAGTTTCTTAGAATCCAATATCTAAAGCAGATGTGACCAAAATAAACATCTTTGTCCTGGGCTTTTTGGTCAAGCAAACTTTGGAACTTCTGTTGATCTTCTTAAATGTCCTACAGGTTCCATGTCTCATGCTGCCTTTATTAGTAAATAAAATGATCACATTGGTCATGTGCAACTGTTAGTTTCTTTTTGCTAGATAATAGTAGCCAAAGAAGAAATTTTGAAGCAAAGGAGGGTCAACCATTCTCCCCAAAACCTCATAAGCAAGTCCTATCAATAACCAAACATAGGACCAGGTTTTGCCGGATATACAGACATTTCTTAAGCAAACAAACACCCCCACATGTACATCAGTTTGCATAACTTGTGTACAGGTTGAAGTCCCAGTGTTTCGCTTTCCTTTTAGATGCTTCAACCACAGCCTTACATAAAGAGTCAAGAGAGGCTTGAGGCAAGCACCTAGATTCCAAAAATATATTCTGTCACCTTTATAGCCAGCATCAGACAAATGGAACTCTCCAGAAATCATGGCTAAGTGAACTACAGTGATTACATTGGTCATGGATACCTCTTAGGTTCTTTTATGTAGATAATGGTAGCCAAATAAATACTTTTGGAGCTTAACAAGGTCATCTACTCTCCCCAGAACCTTACAACCAATCCATATCAGGTCATCTACTCTCTCCAGAACCTTACAACCAACCCATATTGATAACACATCTAGGACTATTTCAGGATTTAGGCTGGGGCTTTCTCACCAGAGATCCAGGTAAAGGCCTTACCAGATTTTACACTGCAATACTTTGAGCCAGTCCATATTTCTTGCATGCCTTAATTCCACCAAGCACACTAGTCAACGGTAACAATTTTCACCGGTTGATACCTCTTTTTGACACTCCGAATGCTAACAGGAGATTGTTGATGGAGAGCTGGTGCCAGCAGGGCTGATATCAGCAGATTTTGAAGTGCAGACTCCTCTTTAGAATACCAGCTAGACTGTCTCAGACTCGGAATCCTTGATTAGATGCTAGCAGCACCTGGCTTATAGCTGAACCTAAGCAGCACATAACATAACTTTGCGCCATATATGCTCAAGTATTTTAGAGTAAATTACAGACGAGTAGTGCAATTACCTATTCTCGCACAGAGTTCTGTTTCTTGAATTGAGATTAATCATATTCAGCCCTATCCATGTAGTCGCAATCACCTATATTTTAAAATCCTAACTATGGAATGGTAAGTAACACGTATTGAATGTTTATGCCAAGCTCCGTTCCCAGCATTTTACACGTATTAACCCACTTAATCTTCCTAACAACCCCAGGAGTACTATTATTTTCCGTTTAACAAAGAGAGAACTCAAGCAACTTGTCTAAACTCACGCAGCTTATATCTAGCAGAGTCCAGATGAGAAGCCAGGTATTTGGAACATAAAAGGCAGTTTTTTCACTGCATGAAAGAAAGAGCGCACTCTTATCCATGAAGCCATACTTCTCTCACCAGCCACGAAAGATTACTCTTAATTTGCTCGTGCACAGATTGCATGCACGAGCCATATTGTCCACACGTTGTTACCTCTGAGCCGCTCTTGCCTTGATGTGCAGTGTTCCTCTGCGGGGTTCCGGGTTCCTTGGTATGTTTTCCTCTCTACGGAGCTGACAAGAAACATCTAATAGTCAGGCCTGGCTCTCTGCGAGAAAGAGAAAGTCCCCAAGGAGCCTCTTGGATCCTTCCTATGGTGCCCTGTCAAACCACATGTGGCTGCTCCCGACCCCAGGGTTTGCTGTGCTATTTTTTCACCCCTTCTCTGAGGCTGGACTCTACCTTTTCTCTTTTTTAAGATGTCTTATCTCTGCAGAGAATGTGCTTCCGTATATAAAACTCCAGGGCTATAAGCCTGGTTTCTGCTGTCCCAGGGTTGATGAGAAGAAAGGGGATTGGGGGACCCGAACTACACAATTTGTGAAATATCACTTAATCTAGCCCTTGTGACTTTGCCCTACTCTGCAACAGGGTCCCTGAGTTTAGAGCCTATCCTCTGACATTTCCATAAACAATATATCTTACACCTTTTCCGGGTGTTGAGGAGAGAATGGAACCAAAGACTCTCAGATCTAGCTGCTCCCTAAACAAACGGAGCCAATCCACTGTATGTAGGCCCTCCCTTTCCTTGAATCTTTTATTAAACCTTTCTCTTTGTTAGCCCTAAGTTAGCTTTGTAAGCACTTAGCTTTGCTCCCCTCTCTGCCAAGCACTACCAAGTCTTCATCTGGTTCCGGTTTCTTGTTTCTTTTTTTTTTTTTAATCATTTTTGTTTTTGTTTTTGTTTTAATCACAACAAGTGTACTCTTTAGTCCACATTTCCTATTTCCCCATCCCCCCACCACCTCCCCTTTTGTAACCATTGTTTTGTTCTCTGTAGTTAAGAGTCTGTTTCTTGGTTTGTCTCTTTTTTCCCCTTTGCTCATTTGCTTTGTTTCTTAAATTACACGTATGAGTGAGATCATATGGTATTTGTCTTTCTCTGACTGACATATTTCACTCAGCTTCATGCTCTACCTCCATCCATGTTGTTGCAAATAGCAAGATTTCATTCTTTTTTATGACTGGATAATATTCCATTGTACGTATATACCACATCTTCTTTACCCATTCTTCAGTCGATGGACACTTGGGCTGCTTCCAAGTTTGGTTATTGTAGATAATGCTGTAATAAACATAGGGGTGCGTGTATCCCTTTGAATTAGTGTTTTTGTGTCTTGGGAGTAAATACCCAGTAGCATGATTCCTGGATTGTAGGGTAGTTCTATTTTTAATTTGTTGAGGAACCTCCATACTGTTTTCCACAATGGCTGCGCCAATTTGCATTCCTACCAACAGGGCAAAAGGATTCCTTTTTCTCCACATTGTCGCCAGCGCTTGTTGTTTCTTGTGTTTCTGACTTTAACCATTCTGACAGGTGTGAGATGATATCTCATTGTGGTTTTGATTTGCATTTCAGTGTATCAGTCCCAATTATTATTGCAGTGCGTGGTTTATGAATTTGCACTGCACTTAAACCTGGGTGTAGATGTGGCTTGTGATAGAGAACTGACTTCTTATGCTCAGAGTTTCATAAAAATGGGAAGCTTCAGATGCCAGACCATTTACTTTGCCATCTGGTATAATCCTGAAGAGTGTTTTTGTCCCAGACATGGATGGTGTTCCTTTTTCAGGTACTGATTTGCCCAGGCACATGGGTATTGGGCTTCTGACCATGAAAATGGTCAGGGCTGAGTTAGGCAGGCTTCTGGCACCTTTGAGTTGGTGGTCATGGGCAAAGCTGCCCAGTACATTTGGGTAGATTGTATACTGAACAACTCTAGGTTGTCCTGGTTCTGGGGAAGCCAGGTGCCAATGTGGGAGTAGAATCTGAACCCTGAGGTCTCCTCCCAATGTTTATTCCACTCCCCAATATTTTCCTTCCTCTGCCATGGTTAAGCACTGGCAATCCAGTGCCTATCACCAGCACTCTACAATGGCTTTCTTGCATATCTGTTTTCAATGGCTGTATAGTGTTTCATTATATGACTATACCATCATTTATTTGTAAGTTTGCTGTTGGTGGGCATCATGGAGTTTTCAACCCTTTGCAATGACAAATAATGCTGAAATAAAAACTTGTATATGTTTGTACATTTGTCTGCAAATATCTCCAGGAAAAATTCCTCCAGGTAGGATTTTCTTTGACTCATCTCCCTTGACAATCATATCTAAGCGGTTGCCACTGGCCCCTTACCTTTTCTTAACCTTCATCCTCCCACGTTCGAGCCTTCATGACCTCTTGCTTAACCAACTGAGCCATCCAGGCGCCCCAATGACCTCTTGCTTAAATTATTGCAGTAGCCTCCTACATGGGTCAGTCTGCATACTGTCTCCTTTATAATGTATCCTAAACATGGTTACTAGATCTCACTGCTCAGATTATGTTACACCTGTGTTCCAAAACCTCCCAGGGTTCATGATTGCTGATTGAACCCAGTATTAACCCCCCACGCACCCCGCCCAGCATTCAAGGCCAAACCACAGAATATGGTTCCAGCCTGTCTTTGGAGTCTCCTCCCCCATGTTTCCCCCACATTCCCTCTGCTTCAGCAGAATCAGATACCTTGCTATTTCCTGAGCTTGCCTGGCCTCTTGTCTCTTTCTGTGCCCTAGGGCTCGTTTTTTTACTCTAAGCGTGTCTTTCTCTTACAAGTGTCCTCCCTCGTCTCTGCCTGTGCAAATCTTTCCCAGACCTTAATGCTACCACCCTAGTCATGTTTTCTGGAGTCTCCCACTCCGCAAACTAGATGTGATGCTTCTGGTTCGAAGCCCAGCTGTGTTCTTTCTATCCCCTGCTGGCCTCAGATCCTGTTTTTTTGATTGTAATCTTTTGTGCTGCTGGAAACCAGTGGTAGCTGGACAGCTGGAAGCCTGCATCCTCTGACGCGTCTAGTAGAGTGCCTTGTATAGATACGGCATTAAAAATATATTTATTAGCTTAGATCTTTGCAATTTGTAAGTTCACTTACCCCAAATTAGCATAGCCCTTCAGCTTTGGGGGAAGAGATCATACACCTGAAACCATGAATATGGAAGTAGATTACCTTTCCAGTGTGTTTAGTCAGAAACAAATTGGCAGTAAGGTGGCATTCAGGGTAGGAACAGGAGCCCATCACATCTGCCTTTCCTTCCCCTGGCATCCACTGCTGCCCCTACATAGCCCACACGGAGTAGGGTCCCACTGGACTTGGAAAGGTGACTTCTTGCCAGCCACAGCAAGCGAGGACTCGCATCCCCATTTAGGAGGAATTTCCCCTGACGATCCACGGACTTTCATTAAGGGGATGTTTGCAAACATCCTGGTTCTTGACTCACACTCATTGTCAGCAGGATGACATTCTCAGGAGAGGAATTGGGAGGCGGGGCAGTTGCTAGGGGAAGCTAGAAAGTGGAATCAGGTCAGGGGTCCCTGAACAAAATCTCCTCTCCTTTCAGTGACCCAGAAAGCCCCCACCTCACGTTTGAGGACACTAGAAGGACACACAGGTAGTCTCCCCCTTGAAGTACTGATTATCCACTTCCAAGCTCAGGCTTCTCATAATAATTATACTCTCTCCCTTGGGGGGAGTAACTCTCACCTAGTTCAAGTTCTCATTCATTCACTTATTCAACAAATGCCAGTTGTGTATGTCCCTGCCCTTAAGGGGCTTACGGACTAATGGCGGATGACAATTCCAGGATTCTTTTGCGAGGATGTGGAAAGAGAACCAAGATTTCAGACTTTTACTCCTCAACCCCACTCTGACCTCTGCTTACCACATAGTCTCTCTCACTGAAGAGTTCAAATATTCAAAGTCAGAGTTGCTGTTGTCCTCAGCCTGCACTTTATACCCTGCACATTATTCCTGGAATCCTTTTATCTCTAGTGCTTTTTATCACGGGCTGGTATTTATTTTGGTACCATCCTTTGCCAGATTAAATATTTATACTTATTTAATATTCTCTCTGTTGTTGAAAAGAACAATCCAAACGTTGAATAATAACAATAAAGTACTTTATTGTCTTAATTTAATCCTTCAGTCACCTGGGAGGTCTCCAGAGCTTACTCTGTGCCTTTCCTGTTCAAGGACACTGTCCAAGGAACAAAACTGAGACTTGAATCCAGACCTGCTGCTTCTGGATCCCAGTATAAGTCTTCAAATCCTTGTTTTGTTAAGACTCACAAAACGTATTTGCTCTAAATGTACAGTTCTCTACCTGATAAGGTTTGATTACTGTTGACTGTGCAGAATATGTCACTCTAAAAATATATTCTCTGTCCTACTGATTTACAAAGAAGACTGGCGTCACACATTCAGCTGCTCTACTCTTCTTGGTAGAGACAACCTTCTCTCAGCTAGAACCTGAAACGCATCTCGTATATTCTCTAGATGCACCAAGTTCATCAGGAGTATAAATACTAGCAAATCCTGTTGCTTAGGATATAATGTCATCTGAATATGAATGATTACGTGTGTTTTAGGATAGAAATTATTTGGTAGTGTACTATTTTGGCATTTTCTCCTTGGAATCGGTTTTCACAATTTTAACGTTAAAATATTATTCCATCGTGTGTATGTGTGTGGGTGTGTTTCAGTCATGGGCATCTTCTTTTGAGTCTCATTAGGCATGGAAAAGCATAAGCCTGCTTTAACCGCGCTTCCTCTGGTCCTGGGAAGTTTTCAGGCTAACTTAAAACGGGATTTGTTATATAACATACATGCTGGGCATTGGCGTGTGGGGAGGGGGGCCTAGGAGAGGATCGCCCCCTTGGTTTGTGACAGACTGGCAGCTTTTTCCTCTAGTATGTGCCATAGCCGCAGAGCCAGATTTAAAAGAGAGGATTTATAGGAAATCCAGCTGTGAGTTTTCGTTTTCTCTCTCAGAGCTGGAGGCGGGGCCAAACCCAACCTCAAACCAGGCACACCATTGATCAGGCTAGAATGATGTGGAACAGTGTCACAGACAACAGCTAAGCACAGAGGAAATATTAGCTGGCAGAGATAACGAAGAGGAAACTCTCAGTGACAGATGCACCATCTGTCAGTTCCGGAGGAGCAGTTTTCAAGAAAACAGAAAATGAAATGAAGAAGAGAGTGGCTTTGTTTCAAAAGTACAGCCCAGCCTAAGGACATTTTTCAACAAAGTAAGTTTGTATTCCATAGGAAAGGAGGTGGTGGTGGGTAAGACAACAGTGACTTCCTATTTGCACCGTGAGTTGTGTTACCGATATATAAAGTTTTCTTTGTGGTGTATTTGATCATTAGAAGGACATTCTTTTAACAAGAACTTTCCTTAAAATTTAAAGCAGTGCCTCTCGTGTTGACAACTCACTTGAAAACCATTTGAAAGCTACAATAAGGTTTGTTTTACTTTTATTTATTGTCTTTATCTCAGTTAGACTATAGATACTGACATAGGACTTTTTTTCCTTCTTTTTTTGAAATAGGAGCAAAATTATTTGTTATCTTTCCCTAAAGGCAGTTTAGTGAGAAAAATGCCCATCTCTCAGATTTAAGGGGCTGGCAGAAAGTGCTGTCTATTGGATGTTTAATTCCATGGGTCAGTTATGTAAATAGCCGTGAATACGACCTAGACTTCTACGTGCCTTCCAGATCATCGTATTGTGTTGACATCGTTTTTAAAGGAAGCTGCTTCTGGATCTTTTAGTTTGTCTTTCTCCCAAAGCCTTCTATCCTTTTCCAGAACACAAGCTGCCATATCAAACAGCCCTGTTACTTATGGTTAGCGTGTTTTTTTTAAAATACACTAGTTTTAAAACAAAGTTGGACTTGTGCTGTCTGTTGTTATGTGTTCCATCCAAGTGGTTTGCGTTTGATGTCCTGTGTCTCATGTTATATTAGGCTGGGATTTGTGTAAGTCCAAAGGGATCTTAAAGAGTGATTTGGAATGATAATCTTATGTGAATGATAGCAAAGTTTTGAGGAGGATCACAGGAGCCCCCCTGTTGGAAAAAGGTGATCCTCTTACGTTTCGCACGGGCAAGAGGGGACTTGGGATGCATTGGCATTAGCAGGCTGCCTCGTCCAAACCAGAAGTAGACGCACTGGCTGTACACTCGCCAAAGCAGAAACCACTCCGTGTTATGGCCCAATATGGATGTCAGAACTCTGTAGCATGTGTGGGAAAATGGCTGCAGGCCAACGTCTGGAATCATTTATCTTCTGGTAGAGTCTAGAAGACAACTGTTGTATGCGTTTTACAGAAATCCCCGCTGATTGATTTCATTTACATAGAGCAAGCACAGTGACTGATGGTGGGGACGACTGCAAGTGGGGGAGAAGTATTGATCTATTTCTGCCTTGCCTGACATCCTCGTCTCATTAGTGTTCTTGGCACCTCTGAATGAGATCGTGCCGCTACTGACAACCATATGGTTTCTACGGGGCCCTTTCCACACGTTCCATAATAAATGCCACGTTTGTGTCTTTTCTTATTGAGGAAGTCATAAACTGAAGGTTGAGCGGTTTGTCTTGCTGTCTTTTTGGAGCTTAACCTGTTTCCTATGGTCTAGATTTGAAGAATGAGAAGCAGGAAAGTATTCAGAGGCAGAGTTCCCGGTGCGGCCTCAGTAGTTGTTGAGAGATGTATGCAGGATACGCTGAGAAATTCTGGAACATGCTCTTCTTGATGTTTAAACCCGTATCTGCATGTGAGGGTGTCAGCTGTGCCAGCCGGTGTATTCTGTGTGAGTTGAACTCACATGTGCTGACATACGCTGACATGTGACAGGGTAGCATCCAGATCTGTGTGTCAAATGTGTGAAAGAATATTTGCCAGTTTCTGACAGTACCCATGTCAGATCTCATGAAGACATTTTTAATTTATTGCAGGGACCAAGATAAGAGTCAAAAGCTTTGGATTTCAGCCACTACCCTTCTGCCACCTCACTTGGTGACCTTGAGGAAGATAACTAACCTTTTAATAAATCTGTTTCGCTGCTTAAAATGTCTCCCAGAGACATTTTAAATGTCAGTCGGATATTTATAATGTGTCTTATGCCGTTAAATTTTAGTATTTATGTCATTTATGAAGTTGCCTTCATTTTCTCAGACAGAACTACACTACACTAAAAAAGCCGAAAAACTCTGGGTCGCTAAAAACAAAATGCAGTAATCTCATATAAATAGTACTTTCGTTTGCAGAAGCCTACACTGAAAAGTACTTGCACCGGTCTTTTTTCTCTAGGTGGAATTATCCTTTGATTTTCTCACCACAGTTCTGGCATTGTGGAAAACCAGTTATCTCAAACAGGTAGAAGTTTTAGAAGTTGGGTTACAATTGGTGCAATACTGCTTTGATATAGTATGATTCAATATATATAATATTTTAAATTTCCAATGTTAAAGAAAATGGATGATAGTGCAAATTCAGGTACCTAATATTTTCTTTTACATTTGATATCTCCATATATGTCATATTGAAATAAATACATGCTAATATATATGCTTATCTTCATATAAGACACATATATGTGTGTATATATATATGTGTGTATATATATATATACACACATATATATATATGCAAGAGAGAGAAAGAGAGAGAATCTTTCCAAATATTTCGATACAAGTAACAGTGTATAAAATATTAAAAGTAAAAGATAGGAGTCCCTAGGGTATTTTCATTTTAAACCATTTTCATTTTAAGTGATCAACATGATAGCAGCTTAGTATAATACAAAGGATATCAGAAGTCAGAAGTCAGACCTGCCAAGATCAGCTGCCAGTACCACCATGCTCCCAACAACACTATCCCCAGGAGCACCATTTACTGAATTGTGGAGCATGGCTGTGTGACCTCGGGCCAGTCACTTAATTCTGCTGATTCATAGTTCCTCTGTGGTGCTATGGGTAAGAATGTATGTATACCTTACCCCATTAAGTTGTTGTTAAGGTCACATGACACAAAAATGTACACGATAATGCTTTGAAAACTTTAAAGTCACTAATTGCTTCCTGAAATATTCCCTTTTTTCCCCCTGTCTTAACAAATCCTGCCCATGATTCAAAGGCTTCTCCTAACACTCTTCTGATCTCCTTAAGGGTGTGTTTTTCTCCCTCTTTTGAATCCCTAGAGCCCTTTTTGGAAGGACTAACCAGTTTGCTCGTTATGTCCCTCCCCCTTCCCCTCAATTTGACCCTGCTATTCCATGTGCTTTCACGTCTCCATGCCCTGCTTATTTCAGTCCCCAGGCCCTACTAAATGTTTTCTCTATACTTTTTATCATTCTCTTCATCCTCCAAAGCTACCTAAAACATTACCAGTCTTCAGAGCCTTACCCAGTATTTTTCCCCTATAGAGTCAAGGGCCTTCTTCATTCATAGTTCCATAGGATAAACTTGTAATAAAGTTCTTATCTTGTTCTACTAGGTTTCTATTTATATTTCTCTCTCCCTTGGTAAGCCTCTCAAAGACAGGCAAGGTGCCATGTTGCTTTGATTCCCTAGTGCTTACCCTAGTTTCTCATAACTGACTGGTTTTCAAGTCATGTTTGTTGAATGAATGAACAAGTCAATCTTTTCAAACCTTTCTGAAAATATTATCTTGTTTGTGGTACACTATAATCACATAACCTTTGGGACAGAATCCAGGTACTCATTTATTTATCTGGAATAATATGACCATTTTAGTGTATGTAATAGCATACAGACCAATTCAGAATGGGAACCCGAGGCTTCAATGACAGAGGCCCTATATGTAATCACCAGTAAGTAAGTGGTTACCCTACATAGTCATATCTGAGTCCTACTAATTATACTGAGGTAACCAAAGATTAAAACTATCAATCAGCGGTCTCTGTTTGGAAAGATCCTTGATGTATCTGTGGCTAGATATGGTGGTTGTTGCTGTTGTTTTTAGATTTTATTTATTTATCTTAGAGGAGACAGTGAGCAGGGGAAGGAGCAGAGGGAGAGGGATAAGCAGACTCCCCGATGAGCACGGAGCCCTACGTGGGTCTTGATCTCACAACCCTGAGATCATGACCTGAGCCGAAATTAAGAGTTGGACGCTTAACCGACTGGGCCACGCAGGTGCCCTGCTAGATGTGTTTTAAAAAGAAAGTCTAAGCATTTTTCTGAAAAGCAGTTTGGCAGTATTTATCAAGACCCCCTGACCCAGTAATTCCCCTTCTAGGAAATCATCCTGAAGAAGTGGTAAACAAAATAAAACAAAACAAAAGAATGTAGACAAAGCTCTCTGAACCAAGATGTTTAACATATTATTCATAAATAATATGAAAAATGGCAAATAAGTGACCAGCATTATTTTTAATATTCCAAATAAAGTTCTTAATAATCCAAAGGTTGCCTGATCAATTATACACTAATAGCACTGACCTAAGGGCTGCCTTTTTTTTAAGATACTTTGCAAAGAACCAGGGACATACCTAGAGCACAGTCAGGTTTAGCAACTTCATGCCAGGCTTCTAATTTTCTGCTCTCCCTTTTTTAAATTTAGAAAATGTTGAACATATGGTAACCTTTGAGGCCAAAGTTTGAAAACTCTTTGAGGGAACAATGATCTTAGCGTCAAGAGGGACCCAAGGGGCCTGTTTTACCCATTTCCATGAAAAAATAGACTATCCCTGAGAGATGGAAATCTAGCTGGCCTAGCTTTTCTCTTGAGTTAAGGTTAAAAACAGTTAAAAAGGGGAAACTTGAGTCTACTTGTGAAATGACTATGAAAACTATGTAAATTGTGGAAGCTTTTTATAATCCCTTATTTAATCTCCTCTTACGTGGAATAACTGGCAGAGGGAAAGCCATTTTATCATAATAGTTTCTGCAAGTTACATCAGGATAAACCACAGGAATACTGGAAATAATCTATCAAACCAAGGTCGTGTGGTTAGTTGAACACTGAACTGAGTTGGAAGCTCCACTGTGTTTACAACCTCATTGATAAATGGGTCAGGGCCCTCACCACTGAGATACACTATCCATCACGTACTTCTTTGTTCAAGAAGGGAAGTTTTCTTTTTTCATTTCTTGGAATAATACTTTAAATGCATCCCCACTAAAAGTGCCACTCCTTGATGCTCTCAGTAAAGAGACTGGAGCGAAGGACTGTCAGTGAGCGGGAGCACTTCCTCAGTACACCTTTCCATCTTGGCTTAAAAGGGTAGAGAAGCAGGTGCCTTCTTTAAAAGCCTTTCTCCATGGTCCTGTTTGGGATGCTGCAGAATAAGTCCCTTGCTTCAGAAAGTTCACTCTTTTTACGGTGAAGGAATGCCAAGTTCAAAAATGAATACAAACCCAGTAATGAATAGACAGCTCAATGTAGCGCCAAATGAGCTACAACCAGGCCAACTTGCAATGTCAGTGCATCAGGCTGTGGGTAGAGGGAGCAAGAGAAAGTGGAGTCCTGAGGGGTTTATCCCACGGAAAACCTAAGTCTTCATAAGTACAAAAGCTCCTTGAAGTGGTCTTGTTCTGATGGGACTGTGGAAGCCTGAAGAGACATGTCTTCACGGGGTGGGCATGGTAGCTTACACCTTGCTGGTGGCTTCCCCAAACAGAAATAGACAACACAAGGGTCAGGGTGGTCAGTTATGTAGCTTGAGCTGAGCCAAGGTGATTATCTGACCTAGAAGTAAATGAGAGAGCAAGCTGCTAGCCGAAGGAGGACTCAAAATCCTCCAGCCCAGGTAGCCCTTACAGGATACCAAGGAAGAGTGTAAGTACTGTCAGCAAACCAGGGGGAAGGAGTTCAAGAGGTGCATGCCATTACCCTTGAATCTCTGCACAGAGCCCTTGCAGGAGACCGATGGATTCTGCAGTCAGCAAAGGGCAAGATATGACTGTCTGAATTTGTTGCTCACGGGTCTAGAATTTAAACTGGCTCTACTGTCTCAGCAAAGATTGTGTTTCTTGGAATTATTGGTTCTCTACTTTCCATAAGAAAACAATGATTTAGAACAATCTCCTGAGAACTACTGTTCTTTCCATATGTGCTTATTATCCTGCATACTGGACCATTTGTACTGGGCCTGGCCAGTGACTACCGTGTATATTACGGGGACAAGCCTGGGGAGGAGAAACCAGCAAGCAGATGAGACACAGTTTCTTAAATTAATGCTAGATTACTCCATGAAAAGCACCCTTATGTAACATAGATGCATCCTGACTGGCGTTCTTCAGGCCTCGCAAGCACTTGAATAAACCACAACATGGTTAAGCAACAATAGCGAGCACTCAGTTTAAATAGAGCAGTTTGTGTTTAGCTGAGGATCAAACTCCTAATTAAGTGACTTCTCTGTGCCAGGCATTTCAGCAGAGGGAAAGAAGATATCTGTATCTTTAGAGCTTATTATCGAAGGCTCCTACTTTATGCTGGTTTAAGCTACGATTTTATTTTTCTTTTCAGTCCCACTGACATTTGCTTAATTGGTATTGGCGTATTACTTCTACAAAGGATCTAAATGCTTATTTTTTGGCAATCCCCTTGTCTCAAAATCCACAGCTATGGTGATATCACATATTTCATTGCAACAAATGTGTCAGTCACTTACCCATGTGCAAGGAACTGCGAAAAGGTGTAAACCTATGATGCCTGTTCAGGGATGGTATGGTCCCATCTTGGGGGCAGGTACAGATAAAACTCAAGGGAGAGTAACTTCTGTACTAGCTAGAGCATGTGGGGCTGTGCTTTGGAACACATGTCTAAAATCTCATTGGGAGAATGGAACAGCTCCATGGATGATAGGACATTTGAGTAGAGCCTAGAAACATCCATAGATTTCAGTAGAGAGCAAAGTAGACAATGGATATTCTGAGACAAAAGAATGTATGTCTAAAAACACAAAGTTTTTAAAGTGTTCAGCGTGTTCAGAATAAATGAGTGGTCCCCCAGTGTGACTAGACCTTAGAATGTATGGAGAGATGGCTGCATTGGGAGATGGAGCCTACATCTCTGAAGGCTTTTCATAAATTACATAATTACATAAACTCATAAATTTATGAAATGGCATTTCATAAATTACACATAGCTATTGATGGTTTAGGAGGAGAGTACTGATTTTAGGATGACTATTTTGGTAGAAGGGTGCATTGGAGAGGAAGCAATTATACCATTTATTTTAAAGATTTTATTTTTAAGTAATCTCTACACCCAACATGGGCCTCGAACACACGACCCTGAGATCAAGAGCCACATGCTCCACCGACTGAGCCAGCCAGGCGCTGCAGCAATGATACCGTTTGTAGATCTGTTGCAATAATCTATCCATCCACCTGTTCATTCACGCGACAAATATTGATTGGGTACCTGCTGAGCGCCAGACCCAATTTTAGGCAGTAGAGAAACATCAGTAAGTAAAACAAAGTTCCCTGCCTTCGGGGAGCTTACATTCTAGTGGGGACGACCAACACTGAGCAACATAAATAAATAAACGATGTTTATTTTAGTGACAATGGATGAAGACAATGAATAAAACAGGCAAAGGTGGTGTGAATGTGAGCCAGAGGGATTAACTTTGCAAAGAAGTATCTAGGCAAGGCCTCTTGGAGAAGTGACTCGAGTGAGGACTTGAAGTGAATGAGGGGTTCCCCGAAGTCTGAGGCAAGAGTGTGTCCAACAGAGGAAGCAGAAAAGGCAGAGGCTCTGTTGCAGGGTGAGCCTGGGGCGCTCCTGAGTTGACTGTCCAGTTGAGGCAGGGTTGTGCAGAAGGAAGAGAGGAGCTATTTCAATGAAAGTATCCCCTCCCTGACTGGTGAGTTTGGTTAATAAGGAGTAAGACAAAAATGACTTGGGGGGTTTTACACTGAATGACTTCAGTCGATATATTTGGTGTTAAAACAGCTTTTGTAGGATGGTCTTGATCTCATCAAAGGAAGAGACGAGATCAGCTAAGAGTTAAGTAGCCTAGGCTTAGGGCTGGGATTTGAAACTAGGGGCAAAGTTTTGGACTAGCTGCCAGGAGGAATAGGTAAAGGATCTTACTGGACTTGAGTCTAAGGATTGATGAATGGTGTTTGTAGCTTCACTATGGCCTTGTCTGTTCAGCAAACATCTATTAGCACTGACTGTGTGAGTAACACTATGCTGAATGCTGACCATGCGGAAGTGGGGCGCGCTCACCAATAGAGAAGAAAGAGAATATTAGTAAATATATAAAATCTGTTCCTTTATCAGATTGGAGAATGAGATAGCATAAATATTTAACTTCTCACAACAAGCCCAGTTATGATACAAATACGTTTTACTGGGCTGATTCTTAAGAGGTCCATTTTTTTTAAAAAGCCTTTCTCTCTCCTTTTCTGTAGAGTTGACTCCATTAGGACCTAACAGCTGTGTTCTTTAATAATGAGCCCTGCCTAAGTCTGTCTGTAGGGCTGACTTTCCAAGCAGTATGCTCCTTGGGTGCCTCTCATGGGATGTGGGTGCGCTCTGAACGTGTGATAGGTCGGCTGAAGATTCGCATCCCCTCGGCCCTTGGGCGGGCTGAACAGGGCCTAGGGCAACCAAAGGCCTCGTCTGATGACCCTGGGCTTCCAGCAGCATGGTAGTTTACCCCCACATGCAGTACTAATACAGTGTTGCGCCATGCCATGGAGAGGTTGGGAAGTGTGCTGTCAGACATGATTCTACAGTATTCTCACTCTGTCCTCATGTTCCCTAGCACAGCGGCCCCACATTGCCTCGAATGTACGGTCCTCTTGGTACCACACGCTTGAGCAGTGCTTGCAGTGGATTTGTTTGCATTTTAGAAGTCATGCGCATGTTCCACGCTCATTCACCGTCTCAAGTCTCTATGACCAAAGTTCATCAACAATTACTTCTATCCCTATTTCAAATAATCTTCTGGACAATTTTAAATGATTCTAGCTGACTTCTTGTCTGGTCTAAGTATGTTTTCATCGTTCTGACCTTGTAGATGTGACTGTTACAGGGCTAGGGGTAGGGAAATCTCAACTTCTTGTTGACTACTCCTGCTAGGAATGAATATCATCTTCTCTTCATGACATCTCTATAGAAATCTTTTTAAGTTGCTTCTCCATTTTGTGAGGGTTAGTTTATTTAAAAGTAAGCAACGTATTCCACATACCCTCTCAATCAGGTATGTGTAGACTTCAGTACATCATGATACGTGGCAGTACAGAAAATGAACGTGTACAGGGGATAGCCATTGCCAGCCCTCTATAGTACATGTATAGTACAACTAACTCTGACCCCCACCCCCAGATACCACCATGCAGGTGGGCACTGTAGGTGAGGGTACCTTGTATCAAATCCTGACACTGAATACTGGCATAACAATTTATTTCTCAAAATATCTGAATTACTGGGGCACCTGGGTGGCTCGTGGTTTCTGCTCAGGTCATGAGCTCAGGGTCGTGGGATCTGGGCTCTGTGCTCAGTGGGGAATCTGCTTGAGGAGTCTCTCCCTCTCCCTCCACCCCTCCTCCTGCTGTGCTCTCTCTCTCTCTCAAATAAATAAATAAATCTTAAAAAAAATACTTAAAATATTTAAACACAGGAATTTCTAATATACTCATCTGCATGCTGTTTTGGAGACCATTGGCCTTGTGTCCTGAAATATCCATCGCTTCCCTCCTTAACCTAATAATAAAAGCTATTGTTATTATATGCTTCCCATTTGCCAACCACAGTACAGATATCATCAGCCCATTTCATCCTCACTGCCACCCTTTGAAGGAGGGTGATTATCTCCATTTTACAGATGACAAAACTGAGGCCGCTCAGAGAGCTTCCTTAACTTATCCAAGGTGGCACTGCTTGTAAGAAATAGATTTGAAACACAAGCTCTTTTCAGTCTTAATTACTACCTTCCTTCTGTTAGGGTCTGGGGTAATTTCCATCCTTGTGTCTAAAGAACTTAGTTCCCCCAAATACTGAATTTTGAGTTCTCGGGACACTCTTTACAATAATACTATTGTGGGTGCTGCAGGTCTGCTTCCCACCTTAAACTGTAGCCCCACGATGCCTGGTTTGTATCCACGCCACAAATCTGGTTGCTATGGCATCCCTCATATTAGGAAAATATTTGTCAGCTCCAGGTGGCTGGAACACCAGACAGGCTTACTGATACTTCGGTGAACGATTTAGCGGGTTATGGGTTGGTATGCTGAGAGCAAAACATGGTCTCTGGGGATTTTGATGAGGGGGGCCAGGGATTTACACAGTGTATTTCTATTGCTACAAGCTTCAACTTTAGTCAGCTGAGTTACAGAGAGTGGCCAAATCTGCAGAGATGAAATAGGAGGTTACTGAAATAGCCGTTCTTGCCGTGGGGGAACGTAGACCACATTAGAATAAATGAATGTGTTGACCCAGTAGAATGAAGTTGCCATACCCAAAGTGGTGGCAGGATTAGGCATCTTAATTGGTCATTGATTTAAATCATCTTCATCAGAATGTATTCTCCTTCAGCATGATTACATCCAGATAATGTTCTCTTCCAGGAAGAAGGGAAGAACAAAGGAAAATAAATAAAACAGTTCACTAGAATCTCATAAAAGTTCTTGCACAAGAAGTAACAAAGCATGGGAAAATATGAGTTCTTTTATAAAAACAAATTTTTCCTTGAAGTCACTACAAGATTGCAGTTCACATAATATATTGGTATGCATATGTGTTTATACAAGAGGGGACTGTATCCCCAGGACAAATGTGAATCAAAGTCTCTATAGTAGCTATGGTCATTTTTTAAGATGACTAACAGCATGCATAATTTCCTTTTTAAAGAGTACTTTATCATTCATTTATCATTAAAAAAATAATAATCCATTTTCACTTTCTCCAAAAGAAGCCCAGATCTGGGAATTGAGAACCATTTTTTTTTTCCATCTTAATTCTTCACAATTTTGAATTTGTCCTATGATCTGCCCCAAACGAACAAAACATTATGGACTTTTGAAAAGTTTTCTATTAACAACCAGACAGATTATATCTAGTTTATGTTAAAGCAATTTCACTCTGTGCTAAATACTTTAAAATATGATGCTTAAATATAAATATACTTCCAAGCCTAAAACAAATGCTGGTTAACCTACTTTATGTATTCTTACCATGAAAGAATCTGCATTCACAAGATCCATAAGTCAGGGTTGTTTGTTAAGATTCAGCCAACACACTTTTTTAAAGCGAAAAGGCTAGTCTCCATAGTAAACTGGATTTCATAGCAGAGTATTCCCAAAATGAAGTATTAACTAGCCGCCCATATTTAAATTCAGATCTATTTACAAAAATTCATTTAACACGCAATTTTAAGGTAATACCTGTTTTTACAAGTGAAGTATATTTATGGTTCGAAAGTCATTAAATTTTTATTTATTTATCTATTCAGTTATTAGGCATGGGCTGTGTTCATGGCCCCATTCCTGTGGCTTTTCTGCTGAGTTGAGTTCATTGAATGTTAAGTCCAGACTGAGGCAAGAACAGCCAGCGTGTTTCTGTGTTCTTGCTTCTACCAAGCAAGAATTCTCTTTTTCCCTAAATAAGTGAAAAGGAGTTCTAACAATCTTTGAGGTCTCTGGGATAATTCTGGACTGCTTACTAATAGAAAAACAACAACAACATGAAAACCTCAGCTGAAAGGAACTTTTTTGCTTCAGTTCGGAGAGGAAAAAAAAGCATAATCCTATTAAATTTAGTAATCAGGTCCCAGTTGAGATTCTGACTGGCTTGATAATCACCATGGAACCACAGAGTACTTAGCTGATAGATAGCTAAATTTAATTAACAGTTCATTTTGCTGGATAAACCTCCCTATTCATTTTCCTGATCTATGCCTGTTGTCTCTCTTCCCCGCCCCCTACCCCCCACGCGCGGGTCCTCTCTTGGTTTCCTGTTTCCTACCAAAAGCTCTGTGCAACGGTGGAGGACACCCTGCAGCAGGAGGACTTTGAGCCGCGTGGGGTCCTGGAAAGGTGGAAGGCTCAGGCTCCGAAGGATCCGGGTGTGAACGCCAACCCTGTCACTGGTTGTGTGTGCGCTTTCTTACTGTTCCTCTCCAAAATGGCGGGAGGCGTGAGATCAGAGGGTGAAGGGCTTAGTGCTGCGCTTCGTCTGGGTTATGTCCCACAACAACACTGTTACTACGCTGTCCTCATTTTACTGCTCCCCACCTCTTCCACAGCTCTTAGAGCCCTCGCTTTGCCAGGAACCTAGAGTTTCCACCTAGAACATTCCACAAGGAATCAAGACCTTTGGGAAAATATTGCTTGATGATAATCCATTTTTTCTCCTCTTTTTTTATCACTAACCAACCCTCATTTTCATCAGAGTTTAAGCACTGCCTCTGTTGACCTCTGTTTCTCTCTCTCATGTTGTCTGGTGCAGTGGTGACATACACATTTAATGGCTGATTAAGGTATGAATGAATAAATGGGGAAATTATCTGAGTAGATATTTTTGTCTTCTTTAGTTGCTTATTTATGTATAATTTACACCCGACCTTCTTGCAAAAAGATGTGGAAACGCTTTGCTTTCTTTTTCTACATATTCCCATATGGTTGTCAGTGAGGACTAGAACTGGAGCAGAAACCCTTGGTTTGACATATAGCATCGCTACTGTGTGACTGTGACACCTTATTTAACCTCCCTGAGCCTTAGTTTCTTCCTCCATAAAATGGGGAAGATAATATCTTTTTAGAGGTTGTTATGAGGATTAAATGAGTCACTGTATATAAAAGCCTAACACATTTAGCATCATGGCTAGCACATGATATTAACAATGACAGTGCAGTTATTTTCTAGCAGAATATTTGAATGGCATATGAGAGAATTAAAACAAGAATCAAATGGACTTTTGGGGCCCTATAAGCCTTCCTTATGCAATTTATATCAGGGAGAACATTTCTGAATGTGCTTCCAAAAAAAACAAACAAAAAAGAAACCCCTACAGTATTCTAGTGATAATATTTATTTCTAGGAAAACAAATTCCAATAACAAGTATACATGATTATGATTAACAAATTAAAGAATAATGGAAGCAAATTAGCCTCTAAGTAGCTTATTCCCTGTTTAGTAAATATTCCTGTTATAGCAAATGTTTATCTCTAGTCAAACTACAAAATGCCTGAGGCTTTCACATGGTCTAGAATTTTTTTTTTTCCCTTTTCCATAATAGTTATTTAGCAAATTGCCAACAAACCTTACCCTGCCGATACGTGCCTGACACTGTGTCAGGTGCTGTGGAAACTGCTGGAAAAAAGGACTTCAGTTCACAGATTCCTATAACTTGATTTCAGAGAAAGCAGTCCAAAGCCATATGCAGCAAGGGCCGATTGCCCGGCTGATTTGCAGGCTGAGTGCAGTATGAGGTCATTTACCCAGACATTTTAATAATTGTCTTATAATAACTGGCTGCCTTAAAAAGTGCACTTTTATTCATCTCCCTCCAGTCAGAATCCTGTCTTCTTGTCTTTGTTAGAATTGGATTATAAAAAAGGGAGCAATCAAAAATGTTGCATTTAAGAATAAAATTGAAAAAAAGGAGCCAGTTGGGGAAGATGCCTGGGACAAAGACACAGCAGCTGAGACTGTGTTTTCTCGGGATGTTTCTCTTGCTATGTCAGAGACCACAATATGAAATCATATAAACCATTTGGATTAGAGCTCGTCAACAATGCTTTCCTAGCAACAAAGTGTAGACTGACCTTAACTTTCCTACAACATTCATATGGGTTTCTTGGATTCAGTGAGCATGGGTGTGGCTCTTGTCTACAATCATGTAGCCAGAACCTAGGTACGGTTTATCTTCTCTGGAGTCCTGTGACATTGTTCCAAAATGGCATTGCTCTCACAGATTTCAGAGTGTCAACATAACATTTTATCTTTCAAATCATGGGATTTTAGAGCATTAAAAGACTCTAAAAGAGGCCTCGTTTTACTGGCGAAAAGCCTGGGATCGGGGAGGTTAAAGTGCTGCTCGGGGTCACACAGCTAGCTGGTCACTTTGATGGTTTCACTGGGCATCTCTTGACTCTCCTTTGGAGCAACAGATTGTTCTATAAAAGCCTCTGCCCTCTGCAGGCTCTCTTTTCTCCCCCCTAATTTCTAATATATTTCTAATATGCACATTTCTTTCCTGTTTTTTTCCTGAAAAAAAAGAATTAAAAGGGAATATGTATAAACCTCTTGGTAACAGCAATAGATGGACTATAACCAAGCAAATAGTTTGTTAAATTAAAAGCATTCAGAAATGACTTTGCTTACTATCTAATAACCCACTGTGGGCCAATCATTAAAGCTTCCCCTAGAAAAATACACTTAAAAAGCTGAAAATCGTGTGAACAGTTTGTTTTTTGGGAGGTTTTGGTTTTTTTGTTTTGTTTTTACGTGGTGACTTCACTTTAGTACCTGTTTGTGTCATAACTTACTAAAATAAATATACCTTTCGAATTGTTTACAAAGTTCCAAAGTCTTTTTGGAAACCTGACTTTCTTAGTGTTGAAACTTAGCAGTTAACAGTCCTTTCTCTGCAGTCTTGATGGTGTGTACAGAGGTGACTGTACAATCCAAGTTCAATTCCCCCTCCTCTCCTTTTTCATGTTAGAAGCCAGGGGGTTTTAGGTATGATCCTAGCCATATTTGTGTGTGAGGAGAAATTGTTATATTATTCCTACTAATTTCATTACTAAGGCAGTGAAGCCATTTTCTTCTGCCAATAGCTGAATACCCTCTGCCATGGTATTAGGGGATCGTTTTCTGCCTGTTTGGAAGGTTTGACATGCTGTTTCCCATTGAAAATTGTATTCAAATGAGCATTGGGACATGTTGGGAGAAGACTCTGAGGGATAAAATAAAAATATTCTAGAAAAAAATGCATAGGAGTAACACTGCTTTTTTGTTTGTTTCTTTTGAATTCTTGGATTTTTTTTTTTTAAAGAGTATATAATTTATAGTGGGCACATGGAGAAATGGGTGCAGTGTTTCAACTGTATGCCCTTTGTTTTTGGTCTATCACGGTGGTGGTGCTAAGAGCCACAGGCTTAAAAGCATTTAGAGTTTTGCTTTCATGCCTATCTCAGTAAATCCTTAAGATATTTTTGAAATAAACCAGGTTCAGGACAAAATAAAGCCCAAACAGGCATTCATTAACCATAATGAACTTTAGCCAAATATTTATTCATCAGTTAATGTGAACTTGCTAGGTGATCACATGGTACCTAGTACAGTGAGAAGGTTGTTTTTCCCCAGAGGGGTTTAGGAAGCTAAGTTTTAAAATAAACATAAATCTAGAGTTAGATTTGGGATCATCATCTGTGCAATAGTAGTTCAAATGATTTAAGGTGGATTCAAGTTGAAAGTGAGGTGAGACTTCCATCAGTGACTTTTCTTGAACTCCTGCTAGAAATCCAGAATACCCAGGCCAGGACAACGACCAGGAGTAAAGGGTGCAGAGAACCGTCTTGTAGATGGGAGATGGATTGAGCCAAGCAAAAAGAATGTATTTAGAAAGGTGAAACTGAGAAATGTGTCCAAGTTTCTGATTTGAGAAACAGCTACAAACTGGGCACTGTCCATCATAAGGGCGCCAACATACAGCAGGAAAGGTGAGCAGCAGGTTCCTTCTTTGTTAGAAGGAAGTTCATATATAGCAACCAGATAACCAAATAGAAGTGTCCTGGAGTACTAGTGCTAGATTAACTCTATGGGCACCAGCCAGAGATTTGTTTAGGTAATCTGACAAGATGACTTATTGTTGGAGTCCATCCTATCTCCATCCCTCCCTTTCTCCCTCCCTCTCTTCCTTCCTTCCTTCCTTCCTTCCTTCTTTCCACCTTCCTTCCTTCCCTCCTTCTTCCTTCCTTCCATTCGCACTTCCTCCTTGCCTCTTTCTTATAACTAGCCTTTTAATACTAGTGTTAGAAGATACAGCCACCTTGGAGATTTCAACCACTTTATATATCAATTCTTGCCAATATACAAAAGAATTTTCTAAAGTTTTGATTTGTAACTCTTATGATTTTATTTCAAGCTATCCCTCATGTTACTTTTTAGACCGTAAAAAGAAAGGAAACAAAACATTTTTAAATGACAAAAAGAAGTATAAATACAAGGTGTGGAATTGTTATTGACTTACCCCAACAGACACTAAGCATATAGTTCCAGGATCTAGCCACAATTAGTTTAAAAAGGAAACAACAAATGCCACTTCATAGCCTTTAGCCTAGAAATCAACTTTAGTCAGAAAATAAGTACAAATGGGGGCGCCTGGGTGGCTCAGTCGTTAAGCGTCTGCCTTCAGCTCAGGTCATGATCCCAGGGTCCTGGGATGGAGCCCTGCATCTGGCTCCCTGCTTCTCCCTCTCCCACTCCCCCTGCTTGTGTTCCCTCTCTTGCTATCTCTGTCAAATAAATAAATAAAATCTTAAAAAAAAAAAAGAAAAGAAATACAAATGTATAAGGGACTTGTGGGTTCTGTTATCAAGGCAAAGTATCCAACCATTTGTCATTTTCACCGAGGAGTCTGATAGGGGCAAGAAGTTTCTTCATGAAGGGAACTCTGAACAAGGAAACCCACCCACCAGTCAGTATCCCCTTGGGGGATCTGCCATTAAAGTCTGGATAACTCCAAACTGTTTTTGAAACATATTTGATTCTCTAAAACTGATGAGCAGTGAAATAAACCTGTTGGGTCAACTGGGATGGGCTTTATTTTCAGGGGCAGGGGTGAGGGGGCTGGAATTGAATCTTTTTCAAAAGAAACTGTTTCACAATGTATCTTAGTGTGGTGTGTATTGAAAGTTGGATGGTTTCCATGAAAACAAAAGTGGACAAAAAACTACAAGAGCTTTAAGTATGTTTAGAGGGAGGTTGAGTGTGTGTGTTCATGTGCACGTGCACGTGTGTGTGCGCGCACATAATAGCAAAGGATCCTCAGAAATTTTTCTCAGAATTAACTCTCTGTGTGCACTTTGATTTCTCATGTGCATATTCTTTGGACTCATTCAACATTCATTATTCCATAAATATTGGCTATGTACCTACTCTTTTCTGGGCCTAAGGTGGCCATTGCGATTCAACATCAAATAAGGCAGAAGTCCCTGTCCTCAAAATATTATCATGACAACCAGCTAAAAGTTTGTTTCCCATTCACACCGGGACAAGATGCTCTACTCCCAGATCTAGACCGACTGATCTCCCCCCACCTCAACATGGAGCTTCTGAGGTCCTGAGGTCACCTGGCCATTGGCACAACCACTCATGGATAGAGAAGGTGAAGGGGTGATAGATCATAGGGTATGTGAGTGATCACATATCTTTGCACAGAACTTCTCCCCATGGCCTCCCTCCAAGGGAGGCTGGCATTCATAGGCCACCCACAGGTTTGTGAAATACATACTTAGTGTCCCTCCACAATGTTATTTTTAAAAAACTTAATTTAAAAAATATCATAGTAAAAATATCCTTTTATTAAAAACTGACCTGGAAAGCTAAGACTCATGTACTAGATCCAATTTATTAATATTAGTGACAAATAAGGATGCCAGCCTCAATGAAATATATGCCCGTCTGACCACTTATTTTTAATTAGGTCCCAGATTTGCCCAGTCACACTTTCCAGGAATATAAGGTTGAGGAAGTTGCTTTTTATTTATTTTACCCGCCTTCCTTTCTGAAGTTGCAAATAAGCAGTGGAGAGGTGAAGAGTGGAATCAGGAGATAAATAAACTCTTAAAAAAATGCCCAAGTCAGGTCAATACTGTGATGCTAGTAATTATCTCCTAAAAAAAAAAATTGAGAGTTAGCAGTCCTCAGCAACTCACTCTCTAATATGGACAGGGTGGGACTCTTGTCTCCCTTCTGCCTGCCTTCCAGGCAACCCCCTTCCTCCCAGTGCCCCTTATCACACCCCCAGGCCAAGGCTCAGAAGGGGAAGTTTAGCCACAAGCTTAAAGGACAGGAAGTGACTCATGGTTCCCCCAGGAGTCAGGTGAGTGGGTAGTGAGGGAAGGCTGGGAGAGAGAATTCCAGATTAGAAAAATAGCCCAGATGGGAGAGTGGCCAGGCCTGGAATTTCAGAAATGACCATGACATCAGCAAGAGTGAGACTCCCCCACTTTCCCAGACAAGCATCTCAAAGCTCTGCTGTGAATTCTTCCCCGTCTGTTTTCACAGCCTGACTGGGAACAAAGAGTTATCAATATGAAGCCTAAGGAGAATGGTTGTAAATCCCTGAAGCAGAATTTCATAGAGGAGGCTTCTGGCAGAGTTTATCCGCAATTTAGTGCAATCTGGGTTTTGCTAATAGAAACCATTATGCCAAAGAGAATTACAAAACCTAGAATTCAATAAACTGAAGACGTATAGTTTTTTTGTTTTTGTTTTTGCTCTTTGGGGATTATTAATTTTAAATACTCTAAATTTGATGATACCATTATTGTGTTAGGAAATAAGTGAGGTGGTAGGCTATCTAAATAATATACTGTTTAGACTATAAATAGAAACCACACTTGACAAAGAAGACAGGAGTAAAATTTGAACAAGGTTATGAACATGGGTCCATCACTACCTGCATGGTGCTATGAGGGTACTCTGCACCAAGAAGGAGGAAGTCCTTTAGAAACATCGTCTTTGCTATTTGTAGTCAACTGTGGAATGTTTCAAAAACACAGTTCATCTTCTTAAAGGGCATGTAAGGAAAGATTTGGAAATTTCAAATAAAAGATTAACCATGGGAATCATAATGTAACTCTTGAGCCGGTTCTTTATGGGTAGAGAGTTGTGTTTGCTACTCAAAGACTCTGTTGATAATGTGAGTAAGTGGGACACGCTCCACCTTACATTTCAGTTATACTGAGGGGTTTGATACTTTAGAAAATGGGCGGTTCTTTCTGTTCCAAATGGAATCCTTTCTCCCCGTGACTTTATTTTGAGGCGGTGATGCAAATCCATGGTGTTCCTTTTTAATGTGAATGAAAACAATGAGCAAAGGAAGTGTGGAGGTTTGGAATCTTCCCTGATGCTTCACAGGTCACTGGGGAGCAGTGAGGTTCTTCTCTACTGTCAGTGGCCGGAAGCATTAGAGAGGACTATTTTTTACTCCTTGCTCTATAAAGTTCTTTGAGCCTCTGTACTGGAAGCTTCCTCCGTTTGCCACGCAAACGTTCACCGAGCCCCTTGGTTGGTGCGGGATATGCGAAGACAATGCTGGCGGAGGGAAACAGGAGAGCAGAGTAAAGTGAAAATCCCAGTGACGGGTAAGTGCTGGGCGGGAAGCACAGGGTGGGTGCAGACACGTGATGGGGCCAGCCTTTCTCACGTGGGTGCCAGGAGCAGATGGTCTTCGCAGGAAGGACTTTGCAGAGAAGGTAAAACTAGAGCTGAGAATTACAGAGATAGAGGGGGGAAGAAGAATTAGCTAGTCAGATTAAGGGGGAGAAAATCATGGCAAACACAGGCCAAGTTCCTACAGGGAGCAGCAGATGGGAGTGGGGTGAGGTGGCTGTTTTAGGGAGCCACGAGGTGTTCAGTACCCCTGGTGTCTCTGGCACTGTTGCCAGTTGAGACACAGACAGACATGCCAGGGACCCACGTGGAACTCAAGAACTGTAGACTGTCCCCAGACATTGGGATTTTATTTTGGGGCCATCTGAGAGCCACGCCAATTTTTAGATGAGGGATGAAGTCTGGGTTCCATCTCTGAGGCTACCTTTGCAGGACGTGGGGTGCGTTCCTGAATAAAATGCACAAGTTGCCATCAGAACATAAGATCTCCTGCTGTATAATGGAAATATAGCTAAGGAGGTCCTTTTGTTTCTAAGCCAGCACTTTATGTTGCCGAGCAGAGACTCTGCCTCCATCCTGTGATCTTAAACCTGGCCGACAGTCAGCTCTGCGTGGCCTGTGCGTCTCCTGTGCCTTTCAGTCAGGCTCCGGGTCCAACTTCACCTTCCTGTAGCTTGAGTGCACTTAGAATTGCCCGAACCTCACATTTTCTAATGTTCAGGGGGGTTGTTAGTAAACAGTAATAATAAACCACCTCTCTAAAAATGAGATTTCTCTTTTTAAATGTACACCCAAGCCTCTGCAGCCTGGCAGAATGTCCAGCAGGGTAAGAAGCCAGAGGGTGGTACATATTCTTAGGGCATCAGTTTTCTTAAAATTTGAGCGAAGGTTTTATTGTTTTAAAACAAGTATGGGCATGTTATGTTCTTCCTCTCTATGGGCGGAAATGTCAAATAAATCCATTGGGGGTATCTGTTTTATTTTTTTCTGCCATTGGAGTGCATCAGTGGAAAAAACGTGAAAACTGTTCATTTTAGTCAATAATAATAGCTCCAGTTTTTAAGTGCCTGCTCCTGGACAAGTCACATAGTTCATTTTGTTCAGCAAATGTAAACACAACGTGAAATCCAAAGCCCTGTGCCAGGGGCCAGGATTGCAGCAGTAAAGGAATTGGCCTTGCTTGTTGGGGAGTTTCTGTTCATAGCCTTAACAGCTGCTCTGAAGGGTATAGATGACGTTGTGCACATTTCGCAGATGGGAAACTGAGACTTTAAGATGGCAACACAGTTTGCTCAGGGACCGCTCCAGTAAGCCTGTCCTCTCCATGCGGCTCTCCACTGCCACACTGCCTTTCTGAAAAGCTTTTGGTCTCGGCTTGCTGTCTCCTTTCCCTTACCTGTTCCTGCCTTCCCTTTATCCATTAAAGTCATTCATTGCTTTCCGCCAGGTCTGTCTACTCTCCTAGCTCTAGAAATGAATGAGGTCTTTCAATCATCAGCAGCAGCCCATATACAGGCTTATTTTTATGTTAATTATTAACAGTAGCCCTAACAGCCACAATCATCACAAACCTATATTGAGCCCCTACTATTTACAAATTCACTCTGCTGAGACTGTAAGTCTATAAATAGATGGAAGTCATGGTTACATTCGACAGGTCAAATAACAATTCAAGATGGCCAGGAATCGTGGAGTAGTGGAGACCATAAGTGTTAGAAATGTTCAGGGAAGACTTCTTGGAGGAGGTGCCCAACAAGCTACACCTTCAAGGAAAGAGAACCTTGAAGAATAGTAAAGGGGAGGGCTTTCTAGCAGACCCAACTAAATCTAATGCCCAAAGGAAGTCACCCCAGTATGTCACACATTTTCCCTCTGCCCCTGAGAACCAAAGTCGTCATCAGAGCTGAGTGTGGTGATGCTTAAAGAGAGGCATTAATCTGCCCTAATTAAAAGTGGACCCACTTCCCCAGGGGTGCCATTAAGGACTAGCTGGATGATTCCTTTGGAGGTGTGATTGGGGTAGCCTCGGGGAGTTGGGTTTCCTCCGGGGCATATCCAGGGAAATTTGGGTGGTCCAGACTGAACGAGATCTCAGATCTGTTCGTGAGGAGACCTAACCCTTTTTGCTCATTAGCAGAACATCTCCGTCCCCTCCCAGAGTCTTCCAGATTGAAAGTGACTCTGGACCAAATCTGACTTCCCAACACGATTCCAAATCCACATCTGGAAGGCCTCTAAGCTGCGTGAGATTTCCTGTCATTGATTTGTTACTGATTGAGACTAGGGCTGGCACTCAGCCCACCCTCTGCCCCAGGAATAAGAACAGCAGACTTCTCAAATGGAGTGGAACAGAAAGCCATGAAAACCCAGCGTGTGCCCCTCGGCCTCCTTCAGTCAAGCCAGGAAAGGAAGAAAAAAGCAGGAAAGCGTTTTCAGGGGGCACAGGTACCTTCGCCAGAGACCTCTGACCAGCGCTAATCTGGAGGTCCTGTGCTGGGAATAAATAGGAGCCTCGGACCATCCTGGTTGGGGATTAATGCAGAGCAAGGTCAGTGAAAGATGGCCACCCCGGGGGTACGTGAAGCAGAAGCGGCACTTCTCGCTTCCCTGCAGTTGGGCATGCCCTGAGCACAGGGTTCCAAGGGTTTGGCCAGACTCTAGAGATGCCCAAAAATGAATCGGGCTACCTCTGCTCTTGAAGAGCTTGTACTCTCATGGGGAGACAGATGTGTAACAGGAACATTTTAGGCTAATCTCGTAAGAATCATAAGAGATTAACGAAGTCCAGAGAAGAGCAGGCTAACCTGGGATTCAGAAGGTGAGGTCCTAGCTGAATCTTGATAGAAGACAAGTCAAAGTAAGGCAGGAGAACAAGAAAGAGGAGGAACGTGAAAGGCGAAGGGAGGAAACAGCCTCAGCACAGCGTGGGAAGTGAACCAGCACCGTGGGACTGGCCAGCCCAGGCACTTCCGCACAACTGAGCCTAACGTGGGCCATCGGCCCCCAGAAGCAGGCAGAGGCCAGGTGAGGCAGGGCACCGTGGCCGGAAGAGTGGGAGGGTGGGCGGCCACTTTATTCTGTGGGTGACAGGGAGGCACAAAGGAGTCTTAAGGGGAATGACCGGGCTTACATCGAAGAGAGATTTTGGAAGGCAAGAACTGAAGGAGTGAGATCCTTTAGGAGGTCTGTTGCAGTAGGTCCTAGGGGTGTGATAAGGCTCTCCACCAAGGCGGAAGGAACGCAAGTGGGAGAATAGGAATTAGAAAAACACATTTAAGAAAGAAATTGAGCCAGTCTTGAGATTTTGTTGTGAAAATATGGGGGATGCAGGAGGGGAAGGAGTCTAGAAGACCTCAGGGTGTCAGATTCTTCGAACTGTGTTCAATTTATTCATTTATTTAACCAGATGCTTCTCAAATAACAGAGTGTCATCTAAGACCGTGTTCTTTAAATGGAGGGGTGTCATGAAGTCAGTTAGTGGGTATCCCCAGCAGTTTTCAATAAAAGAAAACCAGAAAAGAAAATGTCAGATGGCATTGCATGTATATAAAGTATAACTACTGTTTTGTGAAACTTTGTTTCAGTCTCTGTGTGTGTTCACACATGCAAGTGTGTTCATGTTAACAACTATATAAAGTATATTTCTTACTAAAGATAGCTGTAAAACATTTGAAAGTCCTATGATATTCATTTCCTGTGGTTGTGTCTGATTCTTCTCAAGTATGAATATGTACCAATCAGGTTTGATGATCTTAAAAAGGGAGAGTCATTCCTCTGGGAGAAAACAGGAAGATCTTTTCTTGATGTTAATTTTTCAAGACCAAATCTTGCAGTCATCTGTGCCCTTGGGATTCCCAAGGATTCCATACAGAGGGAAGGGAAAGGGGGTCAGAGCCGGCAGAAAGGGCTCTTCCTGTTAGGAATGGGACAACATCAAATGTCCTGTCCTTCAGAAAACACAGGCACCATCAAAAGCTACAGAGACCTTGCTCCCCAAGGGTATCTGGGGACTGGCCTCCCAGGGGCAGAATCACAGCTAGAAGAATAATATTACCTTATTTTATTTTTATTTATTTTTTTATTTGAGAGAGAACGAGAGAGCACTCACGAGTGTGAGCATGCAGGGTGGGGGAGGGGTAGAAGGCGAGGAAGGGGAATCTCAAGGAGACTGTGCTGAGCAGCAGCACTCAGGGCTCAGTCTCACAACCCTGAGATCAGGACCTGAGCCAAAACCAAGACTCGGACGTTTAACCAACCGAGTCGTCCAGGTGCCCCTTACCTTATTTTCATATAGGGATTTACAGTTTGCAAGCTACTTCCACAATATATCTTCCCATGTTTACAATAGCCTGGGGAGTTTGGAGGGGCCTGAATATCCAAATGTATTTTAGGTGTTTATTGGCCTATAAATATTAAAAGCTATAAATATTTTCCTCTTCGTATACCCATTCGCTCTTTCAGCCAACATTCATTTGCAAGGCTCTGGGCTAAGAACTGGACAGGCAAAGATGCAACCTGTTTTCCAATCTGGAGATGTGTACCTGCAATGTCATAATTTCAGAGGATACAAAAATCTACATATTTATTTAAGGATACTTGCAGTTTTACCTATGACATGTTTACAGAATGTATATGCACCTGTATATATATTTGTGTGCCTGTGTGTGTTGGGGGGTGGGGTAGAGAGAGAGAGAGAGGTCATTTATCTCTTTAAGTGCCAAAATCAAAAATTGATTGCCCACAGGGAACAAGGCAGGAAAAACCTGACCCTTTTATAAACCCAGTGCATAAAGTTTTCTCCTTGGGCTAAATGTGAATACCTTAGTGAGAGAATAAGTGAATCAGAGAACTTAATAAAAGCTACATAATCTCAGCAAGTAAAGCACCTATATAACAATATTTGCCTTCAAGGGAGTTCCCATGCCTCTGAGTTCTATCTAAAAACCCCAGGTGAAGAACCCCTACTTCATGCATTAGTCTAGGCAAGACAAACTTCATCTCAATTAAAACACACACACACATATTTTAATGGTATTTTGATTATTTTCCTGATTGCCTCCTCACAAAGTGGATCCCTGTGTAGACACCTGGGATGTTTTTAATAATGGGAATGACCTTGACAGGAAGCCTATCTGGGAGACTCCTGACCTCTTGAGGTCAATGACCTTGGGATCCACTTTAACCCTCAACTTTTCCCAGATATTACTCCCCAGAAAGCCTATATCCCTTGCTAACAATTTACTTATTTGTTCAGTTTATTTCTCATAACATGGAAAAATAATCTTCTGAAGGCATTTCCTTCAGAAGACTTAGTGAAGACTACACATCTGATACAGATTTCTTTCCCAAGGTTCTGATGTGGTTGGTATGTTTAAACACGTCTTTGCCCTTGAAATCCTCCCATATCAAGCAAGTTATTGCTAATATTTTACTTATTAACTGGTAAGCACCTCATAAAGTCTAATCACCAGACTGTCTTCCCCAACCTGGTGTTGATATCCTAAAAGAAACAGCCTGAGGAAGCCCTTAGTTCCATTTTCAAAGTGTCAGATTTCATTTGTGACTCTCATTACCTCTTGTTAAACAGCATCATATTGTGTGAAGCATGGCTTCCTGCGATACAGCATTATTTAACCGAAAGAGTAGAACAAAATCTTTCACAGAATGTAAAAAACTAATTGCCTATTAGATTCCTGTCATAAGGAGGATCTGGATGTAGGGGACAGGGCTGCATTTGGCCCCAAAGCCCTCCTGCAGACACAGATGAAGGAGCGTAAGCTTCTATTCCAGAAAAACCCAAATTCACAGGAATCCCGGCTTCAAAAGCAGTTGGTGGGCAGAAGAGGGATTGCTATGGGCAGAACCAGTTAGCCAACCATCTTCTGCCTCAAATCTCATCTGATCTGCTAAGTTTGTCCCGGTCACTTTATCTGAAATACCCCCTCTTGCTCTGAGCCTTGTAGGACTTTATCCTGCTCCGGGAGGCTTTTGCTTTTTGGGGAGTAGTGATTCCTGGATGTGTCTTTGTCTTCTCTGCTTGGCTTTGGGGCAGGACGCTGCCTACAGTGCCTAACCGCAAGCTTTTCAAATCCTGGGCACCCCGCAGATGTCTACTGAATAAACCGGTAACACAAACATCTTCTACTTCTGAAGGCCAAATGAAAAAGCTGAGTGGAGAGCATCAGAAGCCATTGGAACCACTATTTTCTATTGTAGGAAAGGAACAATAAGCAACTCCACTGTACTAGTAGCAAACACGGCTAACAATTCATTTCACCCTTGCAACAACACTCTGAAGTAGGTACTGTTGTTTATTCCCATTTTATAGATGAGGAAACTGAGGCATGCTGAAGTTAACCTATCGAAGGCCGTGAAGGTAATCAGAGGTAGAGCTAGGACTTGAACTCAGCCCTTGCCTCTAGAACTTTATGCCATAGTACTGTTACTATAACAGTCCCTGTATGCCCTCAAATAAAGGGATGTTTTCTAAACAAATCGACAGGCTCTTTTTAGAAAGTTAATTCATAAAACAGTATACGTACTCAACAGAAGACGAAATGAGTTTTGTTTAATAGATATGCCATTAGAACAAAATGAAATTAGAATATATCTTCATTTTTTTTTTAAAGATTTTATTTGAGAGAGAGAGTGCACACGAGCAGGGGTGGGCAGCGGGGGGAGGGGATGGGCAGAGGGAGAGGGAGAAGCAGGCTCTCCACTGAGCAGGGACCCCGATTCAGGACTCCATCTCAGGACCCTGGGATCATGACCTGAGCCAAAGGAAGACATTTAACCGACTGAGCCACCCAGGCGCCCCTGTGTCTTCATTTTAAACTCCCCTTTAAAGAAATAACATTAACCCTGCACAAAAATAAACCTGTTTTGTTCTAAAGAGAGGCACTCTTAGTGGATTTGCTAGTTTAGAAATTTGGGTCACATTTTGCTCTTGATTATTTAAAGGATTGGGACAGTCATGTGGACTCCAAATATTCATCTAGTCATTAAAACAAGAGGGGGAGTTTTGCTCTATTTGGTCTAGTGTATTTGTCTTGTTTTATTTTGTTTTGTAAGTGTAACCTCGAAACTTCAGCAACACCCTTTTGAAAATACCAGTTTATGACATAAAGTTTTGAAAAGCATCTTTGAAATTATCTAAATACATATGCAGAGGTCAAAGACAAATGGAACAGCCGTTTCATAAAATCTCCACTCTCCAAATACCAAGAAGGAAGAGGTGGGAACATGGTCCAAGATCTAACCTTAACTTTGAACTTCCTGACTTGTGTTAGTTTAAGACATCCCTGTAGCATCATTTAAACATAGTTCTGGTGTATGAATAAACTTCCACTTGGAATTTCCTTTTTGAAGTCTGCTGAGAATATAAATCAAAACCATATGAGATGGGTCTTAATCCAGAATGTAAAATAACATGAGAAATGTCAACCCAGAAGTACTCCCTGAAATACATTCACCAGGATGCACGTTCTGGCAAAATTCTTTCTTTAGAGCAAAAGCCTCCAGAGAACTGAATTTATTATTTTTAACCCATGATTATGACATCTGAATTGATACAAGAAGATGCTTTTTAAAGTTATGGCAGGGGGGATGTTTTTCAGCCATCTAGAATGATTGAAAAGGAAATCAGTTGGCTTGGAAAGAGGTTCAAAAGACGTTGTCAAGTGGAAATGCAGATTATAATTTTATTTAAAGATTATGTAAAATATATAGTATATTTAGCCTAGATACACATACACATCTTCATAATAAAAGAAGGAGAGACTATTTGCCAGCAAAATGTTCATCAATATCTAGATGATAGAACTGTGGTGATTTTTCTTTTTTTTCCTTCCTTTTTTTCTTTCAGGTGTTTCAAATCTTACATTTAGATTTTGCTGCTTTTCTGTTAGGTTTCATTTAAGAGGGGATTTTTGGTCACATTAATTTCTTATTCAAGTCTGTTCATAAGGGAAATAACCCTTTTATACCTTAATTCAGTGACTATTTGGGCAAGCATCTAGGTCAAGACCATATTATTGACTACAATTAATAAAAATTGTTATATGCCCAGAGCTAGTCAGGTAATTAAATTATATTTATATTTTATAAGGTAGAACTACCTGAACCCGTATTTAGAAGTGCTTGTGTGTTTGCATGACACATTCTTCTGCTATTTCCTACTGTGTTCTTAAACTTAAAATCTGAAGTTTAAGGTTTTGTGACAAAAATTATTAAGGCCCAGAGTTCTTTAAAATTACAAGTTATTTGCTATACATAGTAAACTATTCAAGATTTTATTTTATTTTTTTAAAAGATTTTATTTATTTGTTTGACAGAGACAGCGAGAGCAGGAACACAAGCAGGAGGAGTGGGAGAGGGAGAAGCAGGCTTCCCGCCGAGCAGGGAGCCTGATGTGGGACTCGATCCCAGGACTCTGGGATCATGATCTGAGCCGAAGGCAGCTGCTTAACGACTGAGCCACCCAGGCGCCCCTATTCAAGATTTTAAAACTTTTGTTATGTTTTAAACTTTTAAAACTCTTTATAGTTTATATAACTTCTTTTTAAATCTATTTGATTGCATTTGTGGTATATTTATGGGATGCTTTGATTGACTTTAATATCAGTATGCCATGTGGTTGGACAGTCATTAATGTATCACTGTATCTGATGGAAAAGGGGGGCTCCAGTATATAAGTTTTTTCCCACCCCTTCAGTGTAAATCTTAATCCCTTCCCTCCCAAATCAGTAAAGCTATTTTAATGACCTAACCTGTTTTAAATTGCTTTCTGTAGGAGATATGTAATGTTAGTGTCTACTAATGACTTGCAAAATTAAAATCCCAATGCTTAAAGAGCAAACCTCTGAGCTCAGTGCTCCCTTTGGCTTTGAAGAACACGGAGGGGGGAAAAAATGAATCCATAGCTGAAAACCTAATAAAAACATAATTTCTTAAATCTGGCCCTAATTTTCTGAGACAGGTGATGTATGTTTAGAAAATCATTCACAGAATGAATGCCATTGCAGACAAGTAGAAAACGTTCCAGAAAACTGGCAAAGACGCTTTGAAAAATTCTCAGTAAATATTTCATCCCAGTGAATATTTCCTGATAAATATTTAAAAATAAAAAGTACACACACGCATACACTCTCAAGTTTTTTTATATAGTCAGATAATAAAATCACGCTTGAGTTGTACACAGCTTTTCCTGGGACTAAATGAAGCAAAAACACTAGTTTCAATTGATCCACGTGTTACAATTGCTGAGAAATTAAATGCACAAAGCCTTGAACTGGTAGTCATTAGCTTTGGTGATTATATCATTCATGCCATGCCCAGCCTTATAAGGAGTGAAAGACTCGAAAAGAATCTGTCCAGTTCTTGGAGTTATTTTATCAGGACAGTTTCCATGCCCCTTCTGATGCCTGCATGGTAGAATTTTCCCTGATACCAGGAGAGCTGCTGGTGTAATTGGAGTACCCAGAGCTATAAGAGTTGGACTAAGAAACTAAAATAGCAGATAAGCCTTTACACGTATAGACTTTCAGATATGTCTGAAAATAGAGAAGGGGTTTGAGTCCCTAAAGACATGCATATTTTTTAACATTAAAAAAAAATAAAACTTTTAAAGCAATATAGGATAGAAGAGTACCCATCCAAAGCCAAGAAACCTGACTTCCTAGCAGTGGTGGGACTTGTCCAAAGCAGTTGCTCCTCCCCAGGCAGGAGCTCATCAGCGTAACAGTGAATACACAGGGACCCCTCGGAAACTGCCAGTTTGGCTGACCTTGAGGAATTTCGAGCTTCTGCTCCTGAGAACCACCAAGTCGGCTCCCAGGGACTCCTGTTCTTCACCTTTCCTAGAGAAGCCCAAGAAGCCAAGATAGAAAAAAATCATCTCCAGAATCTCATTCCCTTGTCCCAAGAAAGGCTACTCAAGACTTCATTATCTTGGTGGGTCAATATGGAGATACATTGGCCAAGGCCTGTGGATGATGACCTTCTTCCTAATTTTCTGAGTCAACATTCTGTCCCCCTACCTTGCATTTCAGTTGCTTAACTGACTCCACCATGAAGAATCTCTTGGGATTTCGTGGTAGGCAGTGGCTCCGCAACTTCAAAAAGCTGGGGATGTTCATATGCTTGTGTCTGCATGCAGCCTCCCTGAGAAATACCACAAGCGCCTGATGGGAACAATCTGTACAAAATGAAAGGAGAGAATAAAGACCTACTTTGCCTCATGGAAAACTTGAGTCAAAACAATCTGGTCAGAAACTATTTGGCTGGCAGAGCATATACTTTCTGCTTTCTTTTTCTCTGAGATTGATCGGGGTGGGATTGTAAATATTTTTTTCTTTTCTTTTATACTATGAGGAATATGAGCATAAGGAATAGCATTTATATTCCTGATGACTTTCCTTGTTCAGTTGCAACTGAACTTTTGATTTTCTGTTGTGTGTGTATGTGAGAGAGAAAAACTGTGAACGTGTGTGCACTCACACACTCACACATGTGGCTGCATGTGACAGAGGATTGTGAAAGGATTGTTTACCTTTTTTTAAGGTTTTATTTATTTGAGAGAGAGAGAGAAAGAACGAGTGGTGGGGCGGGGCAGAGGGAGAGAGAAGCAGATTCCCTGCCAAGCAGGAAGCCCGATGTGGGGCTCGATCCCAGGACCATGGGATCCTGAGCTGAGCCAAAGGCAGATGCTAACTGACTGAGCCACCCAGGCGCCCCTACATTTTTTTAATTCATAGAGGCCATGCACCATAGGCAGGGAAGCAGAATTCCAAGCAGAAATGATTACTGAGACTGATTATGTTCATTTCTAGGGCACGCTAACAGATACCCAGCAACAGCTTCAAGTTGAAATAAAGGTCCATAGTCTTTCTTTCTAGAATGACTATCTGGTCCTGAGTTAAATTAGTTTATGCTAGATTATGCCACTGTAACAAATTGTCCCCCAAGTTGTAGTGGCATAAAACAACAGAAGCTTATTTCTTGCTCACATTATATGTCTGCAGCTGGTCTGTTGTGGCTTTGTTCCCTGTGTCGTCATTCCAGGACCGAGGCTGAAGGAACAGCCTCTGTCTGAGACATACTAGCCTTGTGGTACAGGGAAAAGAGAAGGAAAACTGGAAGAACTTGGTGATGGCTCCTGAAGAGTTTTGCTCGAAACTAGCATACATTGCTTTCTGTTCACATTTCGTTGGCCAAAGTGGGTCATAGGCAAAGCCAGATTATCAGTGGGATGGGAAGTATATGCTTCCCAGTTGGAGAAGATCTTGAAGTTCCATGACAACTGGAAAGAGGGGGGAATCATGGCAAGCATGTAAGGAAATGTATTTTGTGTGTGTGTGTGTGTGTGTGTGCGCGCGCACGCGCACGCGCGCGCACGCAAGAATGCGTACGTTTTCATTATAAATTTAATAGTTAAATAAGTTGGTGACAAATTAATGATAAATTACATAAAAATGATTGCCCCAACAAAGCTGAAAAGAATGATGAGAAACAACCCTTGAGTGACTAGGAATAGACCTACCACTCAGGTGTTGAATTTGCTTGATCCTCTTTCACTCTGATAGAAATTATTTTTAAATGACTATATTTGTATGAATCCAGCTTGCACAAGATCATTCAAGGCCTGAGAAATAAGACGAGTGTTAAGAATTAGTGATGGATTAGGGGCGCCTGGGTACCTCAGTTGTTAAGCATCTGCTTTTGGCTCAGGTCATGATCCCAGGGTCCTGGAATCCAGCCTCGCGTCTGGCTCCCTACTCAGCAGGAAGCCTGCTTCTCCTTCTCCCACTCCCCCTGCTTGTGTTACCTCTCTTGCTGTCTCTCTCTCTGTCAAATAAATAAAATCTTAAAAAAAAAAATTAGTGATGGAATAATATGTCTCAACATGAATGTGATCCTTGCTTTCAGGAGAATAGTACACATAAACACAGCCATGAATCCCCACCTTAACTGAGTACAACTCACAGATATAGATATAGAAATATCTATATCTATATCTATATCTATATCTATATATATATATATGTCTTCCTTCTATAGTTCTGTATTACCTGACAGCAAGATACTTTGCTACACATTAAGGGAAAAGTTGCCTTTAAAAAAGTTGCCTTACGTTATGGAGAGATAAAATGGGTGTTTATCAGTTGGTTCACTGATTTAAATACTCAGTGATAGATAATCTTAAATTTATTCTAAATAACCTGTATTTTAACTCTACTAGTAACTTAGAATATAATGGAAAGAAAAGGTTATGCATATTAGAAAAAAAGTGTACTTGGTAAACATTTAAGACTTATTCAGGCCTTTTACAAATCGCAATAAACTTACTATAATAATTCGAAGAGTGCAAATAAGAGGTATCCTGTCGCCATGATGCAGAATGTAAATCAGTCTCTTATTACTACAAAACTTGGATGTTTCGTCCCCCACCTGTGATTGGGGTTATAAAGCACTCTTGGGAGAAGGATTGTGGTGTAATGTATAGTTCTATATAATGTTAATTATTGCATCATTTATATCTATCTATAGTTGGGATGGGTACTCTGGCATAGGTTTTAACAAAACTAGCCTAGTGTGTGGCCAACTAAATACACCTTCAATAAATAGGGACTTCACTTGAGAAATTCTATCTGAAGACAAAAGAGTCATTCGTCTAAAGTAGTACACTAATAATGAATCTAACTCAGCCATATAAATTATCCTAAGCCAACAACCATGAGTGTGTTGAAATGTTAATACCGTTGATATACTTTAATAGTGTTAATTGCATCCACTGCAGACATCTTGTGGTGGTTGAGTCACCCATAATCTTTCAGAAACAGGGTGCCCACCATGTTAGCCAGTTTAAGTGAAAAAACAAAGCACCTACTCTTCTAAATCAGATGGAGACCCATGATGTCTTTCCCCCCCACTTCTCTTGAGTATTTTAATGAACACTTAAGAAAGAAGACCTACTCAAATTGGAGCCAGTGTGACCATTGAAATTCCCAGAGATTTGTAAGAACAACATAAATACATATGCCTCTGTATAATGATTTCATAAACTTCTCACAGCAGACCAGGTTCCTTCTGGCCAGCTAACTTTCTGATACTAATAAAATTTAATTTGGCCCTAATTTGAATTTTTGGTCATTTAAAAAGAATAGTATTCCTTTGAGGAGTTAGATATGGAAAAAGTATTTGCTGCACTGAGAATAATGGAAACCAAAAAACGTACTTAAAATGTTTAGCTGGGAGAACACACTGTTCCCAAGCACTCAAGAAACACCAGTTTAAAAATTCAATGAGATTGTAACATGAGAGGAGGCCTGCCAACCTGGGCGGCAAATTTGCTGTGCTCAAAATATCCCCTTACTTGACTGGAGCCCTCCAGAACCTTATCCACCTGACTATCCGAACATCACTACATGATATTTCTTTAAAGAAACAGCTTGTAAATCTCTTAACTCACAAAGACTTCCGGCCTTTTCCACAACCAGTCTGTGTTGGTGAAGTCCTACTGAACTGTTTTCTCTTGGCTACCTTGATTTTATAACCTCCCAGCAATGATTAACAATTGGCAGTAATCAAAAATTAAGTATTTAAAAAATAAGCATCCTTCTCAAAACAAAGTAAATTTCTCATTTTTACCAACAATAGCATTATATGGGGAAATATTCATAATGTATTATTCTGTGAAAAAGGTAGTCAACCAAAGATATCACAATGATTACTATTTTGATAAGTAACATGTATTAAATTATGTGTTGGTAATGGGACAAGAGTTGACTGTTTTCTTTCATTGTGCATTTTGTGTTTTTTTTAATAGTTTTTCAACACTGAGCATGTATAATTAAGAAATAATATAATGCTCTTGAAAACCAGTGTACAAGCTGTAGTTAGTTTCCACAATGACTTTGTTCCCATGCCCATTGGTGTGCGGCTCCTGAGGCACCCAGGGAGACAGCCTCCCTGTATACGTCTGTCTCTCAACAGAGGCCATATCATGTTCTAAGCATGTAGGAAAGGCAACTGAGGCAAAGTGAGTGACTTTCCCTGAAGTAGAGTCACAGATATGTGGCAGAAGAACATGCCTAGCACCAAACCATCTTCTGGATTTATTGAGTGAAAAAGTTTGCTTGGATTTTGTGCAGAAATTGAAAAACTGGGTATCTCCCTCTTCAACTAGTAGATTTCAGCCTCCAAACAACTGTTGACTTAAGATCCCAAAGCTCCTTGGTCTCCCTGAACCACGGGGAATCAGGTGTTCTTGAGGAGTAGGTCATGCCCATTTGGGTGGTGGTGGTAGGGCCACGGAATGTGATGAGGGTGACCAGGAGTGTCAACCCACCTAACCTATATAGAAGAGGCTTTGAACATAAAAAGGTTCTATTATCTGAAGAAGTGGGGAAGGATGTTGGGCAGGCAAAAATAGGCACCCACTACAGAGTTTAAGAGAAATGATTTTTACATGTAATAATTACAGAATTTCTAATGAAATCCTATCATGTCTATGGAACCAAACGGATTGAATTTTCTCGGGTAACGTAATGTGGTAACCACAGTAGAGATCAGTAGGCCAGTCTGTCCAAGGGCATTCTCTCCTGTTCTGCCCCACACAGGTTTTCTACAGACTTGCAGCAACTTGATGCTTTGCCTTGTGGCCCTGGAGCTGCTATAGGGGCAGGTATGGGCTGCAAACAGAGAACAAATAAAACTGTAGAGATGTGATTTGAATGGCCCTTAAAGTTTTCACAGAATATTATGCTAGCCAGCAAGAGCTCAGTAAAAAAGAGATTTTCACACTCTCCTTAAATGATGGATGGATCTTGGTGAAATGATGACCCCGGCAATAATGATTCCTTTTTAATTCTGTGGGCATTTTGGCCATTCCAAGGGTAATATGCTGTGGGGAAAACAGTAGCATTTATTTGATGGGTGTTAGTTGGGGCTGTGGGGACTCACTCAATAGAAACTGTAAGGCTCTTTTTTTTCCCTCCAAATCAATGTGATGATCAAAGTTAAATTTAAGAGCAGTTAGGTATGTGTGATTACTTTGTTTGATTGCTTTGTCAGCAGGTGGTAAACAAGAGTTGATTTTGCCCTGAGATTGAGATATCAAGGTGCTGGGCCTACCGCTAGAGCACGAGGAGTATTTGAGAGATTTTCAGAAATAGAATAGCAAGTTGAGTGTGGGAGAGTGATGTCAAGGAACCATCCCCCACGGCTGGGATGTGGTTTCTTCTCCTTTATTATTTACTAATTGCAGTTTTTGTTGTATTTGACTCTGAGACTTAAAAGCTAAATGCCTACCCATTTTAAAAATCAGCCTATTTGACGTTTGATTTAGCTGGATTCTGGTTAAGATTTGATTATTCATGTTTACGTGTGCATAGAATTTCAGTTCATTATCTTTGTTGCTCTTGTGAAAAAATAAAATGAAGTTATCTAGAAAAGCTTTTATTTTTTTATTTTTTTAAGATTTTATTTATTTATTTGAGAGAGAGAGTGCAGGCATGCACAAAGGGGGGGGCACAAAGAGAGAAAGAGAGAGAGAGAGAGAAAATTTCAAGCAGACTCAGTGCCAAGTGCAGAGTCTGACGCAGCCTCTGCCATTCCCCCTGCTTGAACTCTCTCTCTCTTTCTCAAATAAATAAAACCTTTAAAACAAAAAAAAGACTTGTTGGCTCATAATTAAGTTTGGAGAATACCCAGAAATTAGATATTTCCTCCTTACTAATTGCTGCATTATATTGAAAGAGAAAGCAAATCTGAAGCTTGAAAATTTAGAAGGCAACAGTCTGTCTATGACTCAGTAGAAACTCGCCACATTTTCCACATGTTAAGGTCAGAATGTGCATTTCCTACTTCCCCTGAAATATGTGTGTGATTTTCAAAGTGGAAGCCTTCGTATAAGGACTCTCAGAGGAGTACTAAATAGGACTGTTAGACCATACAGTAATTGTCCTTCATACCCTCACAGAGACGGCCCACACTAGCCAATTCGGTACAGTCTGTTTTGAACTGTACTTGTGGATCTCAGAGACACCCCTTCCTAAGAGACATGCTTTCCAGAGCTTTTCTTTCCAGCTTGGTGCCCCAGGTATTTCTGAATGATGCCTACATGGCAGGCATGAGTATGTATTAGGTCTGTGCTAGTACCAATGTAAAAAACCCTCATGCCAGACAAAAAACTCAAGATTTACAAATTGTCGATCACAGGAATGACCGTGGATCAGGGGTTGCCAGAGGAAGCAGACACTCTGGGGAAGGGACCAGCACAGGCTCTGCTTCCGTGAATTCAATGACAAATCTCAATCCATGTCCAGCTGGGTCAGTGAGATGGGGCTGAAAGTGTTTGCTCTTCCCTTTGGGGCCTGTGCAAGATCTGGCCTTTGGTCTGTTTCCCTAACACATAGCAGATAACTCTGTCACACTGAACATTATTTTGCACGGACACTGATTCCCTGAATTCAATGCACGGACGTTGTGCTTTCAAAGTAGGTATACAGGGTCAGGTCCGCAGCCCATGTCAGAGTGGATCGTTTTTTTTGCAGTTGTCCCAAGAACACCCTGTACTCTCGGCTTTTGCTATGGGGAGAAATGAACGTCCGAGTAAATGGAAATACAGTGATCGGAGCGGGCTCCATCCCAACAGCAGAGGAAGGGGACTGGGTAGAAACCCATTATAATAGGCTGTTTAGTTTTGTTTGGAGAAACTGGACTTTTGACAGATGAACTTTTTTCCCCTTGCATTCGTATTTATCTAAGAGAGTTGTGGATGGGAAATGATCCAGGATTCACAAGGTCAAAAAGTGACCTGGTTCACATACTGTAGACTCCTCCCATCTCACTCCACAGCTTCTCCAGGCAGGTGGTCCCATGTGTTGTTGGTACGTCCACACCGAAATGGTCACCCAAAGGACATATCGACCTTTTGGGTTCAGCCCTCACAGATTCTAGCAGCCCCATCAAACTTGCCTCAGTTCCAGATAACCAGCTCTGCTTTTCCATGCTGTATTCTGCAGCTTGAAACCATTCTAATGTGCTTGATGAATGAACATCTTGTTAGAAGGCATTGGGAATTAAAGCCATTAGAAAAATTAAAGAAATAACAATGCATTGGATTTTTGTAATACCTTTCTTCATGAGAAAATACATTTTCATAGACCATCCAGTTGTATTCTTTCTTTCATTATCCCAAGAGTGAAAGAATAAAAGAATTTTGGATAAGTATTCTTAGCCTTATCTTTGAAAGCTAAAAAGAAATTCGTTAAAAAAAAAAAAAAAAGGATCATAAGGAAGTATTTCCTCCTTCTCTGTATCCCCCTGGTTCCCTGGTATATAAATAAGACATTTTTCCCTGAGTGAAACCCAGCCTTTGTGATCTGTGGTTTTGTTATTATCCAAATACTTGTGGATCGACATTGAAGATAATCTTAATAGACACCTAAGTACCTTTGTGAGACCTGCTCATTTTACCCCCATTTCTGGTAGGCCTACTTTTGCAGACTTACCTGAGAACAATTTTGCTTTGTAATAACTTGTACAATGCTCACCAGTTTCTCCTTGATTAAGGTAGAGTGCTGGTGTGTGCCCATTGGACTCATGCGTTTCCCTTTCTTGTATTTTTCAGAAATTGAGGCGAAGGAAGCATGTGACTGGCTCCGTGCTGCTGGGTTCCCACAATACGCTCAGTTGTATGAGGGTAAGTTGGCCTTCCCTTCACTCTTTATAAAGAGCATTAATTCAGAATGAACCTCACATATCCTATGGTGTATTTTGACTTCCAAGTCTCTTCTCAACCATTTTTCTTTGCTGTCTCTTTTCCTCAGCCTTTGCAATCCCAGCGCTTACACTGATGCCAATTTAGACATGAGTATTGCTTCCCAGGCCTACCTGACTTTCTGCTCGACCCTGCTTCTCACTTCTTTGCTTTTTGCTTCTCCTCTCTTCACCACCAATCCCAACTCTGCCTTTTCCTTCCAGCCTTCTACCGTCGGCAGCTTTCATGATTGCTATTATTGTGGAAGTGTAACTGACATACAGTGTTACATTGGTTTCAGGTGTAGACCACAGTGATTCGACAATTCTGTCCATTGCCAGGGGCTCGCCACACTAAGTGTAGTCCCCAGCACCACCATGTAATGTTATTATCGTATTATTCACTGTATTCCCTATGCTGTTCTGTGCTGTCCCAAGTTATAATCAATTCTGCCTCCTTCTTGGATAGTCCTTATCTATAGTGAATCAGGATCCCAACAGTAAGCAGACAGCACACTCAAGATAATCTGAGGATTTATTTCTAAAAATGTTTATTACAAAGGTGTGGACAGGACATGAGAAACCATGAAGAACAGTTCAGCGGCCCAGAGTTCATAGCAGCAGAGCTACCACTGCTGCAGGCCCAAAGGGATGGGCAGAGGGAGAGGGTGCCAGAACCCAGAACGAGAGAGAATCCTTCGAGCAGAGGACACAGCTGGCGGTGGGGGAGAACCAGGAGGGTAAATGCCCTGACCTCGCACTCCTTCCTCTCTCCATCTTCAGCGAGGGAGTCCCATTGGCCTAACACGAAAGGAAGCCAAAGGACATGAATCGCCTTGAATGCCATCCACACGGGTGATCCTTGGGGCACAAGGCAGGGTGTAGAAAAGTGGAGAATGGATCTGTAGGACTCAAAAAGGATATCTAGCACACGAAGCAGCATCGAGTTCTCTTCCTGATGGCATAAAATGTATGTAAGATAGAAAGAATCAACAAAATTCACCTGTAGTTCCTGGGGAATCTCACTCACTCACCTGGAAGCTCAGTTTTATATTTTAAAAAACAAAACACTTATTCTGCTTCTCTAACTTAAATTCTCTGAGGGTGAAGGAAAGCACATCTCAGAATATGCTTTGAAGTCTAGAATCTCTGATACAAGTTTTTTATAAACCATAGCCTTGTAGGCAAGGAGGGTTTTATAATTTTCGTCTAAGCAACCCTACTCCCATGCCCCACCACCAATTTCCTGAGTATGAGGGAGAGGTCCGAAGAGGTTACATGACTTCCAACATTAAAAGGTGGAGGAATCAGAATTAAAATCAGTCCTGTGAGCCATAACGCAGTGGCTTTTCTCCTATAATGTGAACTCTCTCTGTAAGCTCACGATAATATGCAATTTAAACTGACCTGCCTACAGATGGCTAAGAAGTAAAGTAAATGTCTTCTCTCTAGATAGTTTCAATTGTTTGAATATTTTGCTGATGCTCTAAAGTGACTCAAAATTTTGCTATAAAAGAAAACACTTGAGGCCATTGAGCTTGGGTTATTTTTGGAAATTTCTTCCCAAAGGAAAAAAAAATCTGCTGTTAGTAAAAGGTGCCTGTCAAATTGTGTTTAAGCCATATGCATTGACTAAACATAATAAGAAAGAGCAAATAGTATAGAGCATACAGTGTGCCAGGTTCTGTTGAAAGTACTTTAGCTATGCTATTCATCTAATATTCTCAATACCACAAGGTAAATATTATGATTCACATCATCCCCATTTTACAGATGGGGAAACACAGGCCCAAAAGACGTTAGCTAAGTTGCCCTCAGTTGTACAGCTAGAGATTAGCAGTGCCAAGATTCAAAGCCAAGGCAGCTGGGCTTCGGTTGTCTCTGTTTTTCATTATTACACGTGCTCCCTCTCTAGCAGAACAAGACAGTCCTCATTCTGGCACCATCTGGAATGCACTCACATTGCTTTTATCACCAGAAGAGATTGTTTCTATTTCCAACTCACATTAAGGTTTAGATACCTTTAGACTGATTATGACTGGCAAGGTGGAGGCAATGCAAAATATAAAATGAGAAAGAGAAAGGATGGCAGGATGGTGATAATGAATTGATATTGTCTGTTAGATTCGACTGTGGCCTCTATGAGAATGATCTCTAAATTTTTCCCTCTGTGAATAAGGTACCTAAAATTAACACTGCATCTTGAGGATTGCTCTTGACCTCCAAAGTTGGCATGAAGAGTCTGTGGGAGAAAAGTCATGATGTCGGAATCTATTCTCTTTGGATGGAATCAGTTGTTTGAGTATTTTGCTGATAGTCTAAAGTAACTCAAGATTTTGCTACAAAAGGACACATTCGAGGCCATTGGGCTTTAGGTATTTTGGGAAATTTCCTTTCTGAAGAAAACAAAATCTGCCAAACTAAGTATTTCATGAACTGATCAAGATAAAAGTCAGTGACATTAGGTGGATGGTGAGAGTATAAAAGCTCTTCATATAGGCAAATGTCTGCAATTATAATGAACTACAACAATACAGGCACATAGCATTCGATCCTATCCAAGGGCAAGCACTTGGTTATTCTCATATTTCACACTTCCGTTGTATCCTTAAAAGCATTTATTTGATAAAAATAGAACTGCCTACTATCTTAAACATTACCAACATATCCATCAATGGGGGAGTAACTGCCAGGATCAGTCATGTGTACTGAAATGTGGTGGTCAAAAGATATTGGTGCCCTGGAGGGCGGAGCAAGATGGCGGAGGAGTAGGAGACCTAGATTTCGTCTGGTCTCAGGAATTCAGCTGAATAGGGATCAAACCATTCTGAACACCTACGAACTCAACAGGAGATCGAACAGGAGAGTAGCAACAACTCTCTGAACAGAGAAGCGACCACTTACTGGAAGGTAGGGCGTGCGGAGAAGTGAATCCGAGGCGATATTCGGGAGGATAGACGGCGGGGGAGGGGCCTCCGCCGGCCGCTTCTGGCAAGTGATAGAGCCGCGGAGCACAAAATCGGACCTTTTAGAAGTTGGCTCGGCGGAGGGACGTCGCTGCAGTGGCTAAGCGGGGGGTGGAATCCTCCCGGGACAGTGTGGTCTCAGGACCCTTGGGGTCACAGAGAGACCGGGTGTGCCTGAGTGCGCCAGAGCTCCCAGATATCAGAGAAGGGAAGCCGGCTGCAGAGACGGAGCAGAGTCGTGGGCTCTCAGCTCGGGGTTGCCATAAACTGTGATCTGCGGCCCAGTCGGGGCACGCCTCCCCCAGCAGGGACCCAACAAGCAGCAGATCCGGGGAGACTCCCCTTCCTTCCCGGGGAGGAGCGGTGCGGGAACGCACTGCAGGGATCTGCTGGGTTTGGAGACTCCGCGCGGGGTCGGGTGCCAGAGATAGCAACGCTCGGTCACGGGCCGGGTGAGCACGGAGTGTGGCCGGAGACCGGGGACACGGAAGTGACTGCTTTTCTCTGGGGGCACACTGAGGAGCGGGGCCCCGAGTTCTCAGCTCCTCCGGGCGGAGATTGGGAGGCCACCATTTCTGCCCTGGTCCTCCAAAACTGTACCGAGAGCGTGCAGGGAACAAAAGCTCCTGAGAGCAAACCGGAGCAGCTTCCTTAGCCCGGACCGACAAGGGCGGGGCAATTCCGCCTTCGGCAAAGACATTTGGAAACCACAGCAACAGGCCCCTCCCCCAGAAGATCAGCACAAACAGCCAGCAAGCCAAGACCAAGTTGATCGATCAAGGAGAATGGGAGAACTCCAGCGCTAGGGGAATACTGCACATAGATTCATGGCTTTTTTTTTTTTTTTTTTTACCATGATTCATTATTTCATCAAAGTTAATTTTTGTTGACTGTTTTTTTTTATTTTTCTTTTTCCCTTTTTCAACCAACATCTTATCAATCCCCTTTTTTTTTAAAGAAAAAAACATTTTTTATTTTTCATTTTTAGAGTCATATTTTATCCCTTCATAGTAGTTACCCTTATTTTTGGCATATATATATAAGTTGTTCTCTCTTTAAAACTTTGAGGTACAGTTTCTTCTAACAGATCAAAATATACCCTAAATCACTAGTGTATGGCTTTGTTCTAGTCTCCTGCCTGATCACATTCTCTCCCTTTTTCCTTTTTTTTTCTTTTTTTTCTTAAATCTTCTTTCTTTTTTCAAACAACTTATCTTACCAAGTCCTTTTATAAAATCTTTTATAACTTTCATCTTTACAGTCATCTTCCATCCCTTCATTGTATCAACCCTTATTTTGTACATATATGTCTTTCTTCCTTTAAAATTTTAGGAGGCACTTTTTTCTAACAGACCAAAATACGCCCCAAATCTAGTGTGTGGCACTGATCTATGCACTAGCCTGATCATATTTGATCATATTCTGCTTTTTTTTGTATTGTTTTGTTTTTATTTTTATCTTTTATTTTCTTTTTTTTTTTCTTCTTTTTCTCTTTCTTTTTTCTTTCTTTCCCTTTCTTTTCCCCTGGTTTCAGGTCTTTTCTGATTTGTATACAGTATATTTGCTGGGGACGTTGTAAACCTGTTAGCATTTTGTTCTCTCATTCATCTATTCTCCTCTGGACAAAATGACAAGACGAAAGAAATCACCTCAGCAAAAAGAACAAGAGGTAGTACCGTCAGCCAGGGACCTACTCAATACAGACATTAGTACAATGTCGGACCTAGAGTTCAGAATCATGACTTTAAAGATACTAGCTGGGCTTGAAAAAAGCGTGGAAGTTATTAGAGAAACCCTTTCTGGAGAAATAAAAGAACTAAAATCTAACCAAATCGAAATCAAAAAGGCTATTGATGAGGTCCAATCAAAAATGGGGGCACTAACTGCTAGGATAAATGAGGCAGAAGAGAGAATCAGCGATATAGAAGACCAAATGATGGAAATTAAAGAGGCTGAGAAAAAGAGAGAGAAACAACTACAGGATCACGAGGGCAGAATTCGAGAGATAAGTGATATGATAAGACGAAACAACATTAGAATAATTGGGATCCCAGAAGAAGAAGAGAGAGAGAGAGGGGCAGAAGGTATATTGGAGCAAATTATAGCAGAGAACTTCCCTAATGTGAGGAAGGAAACAGGCATTAAAATCCAGGAGGCACAGAGAACCCCTCTCAAAATCAATAATAATAGGTCAACACCCCGACATCTAATAGTAAAACTTACGAGTCTCAGAGACAAAGAGAAAATCCTGAAAGCAGCTCGGGAGAAGAGATATGTAACCTACAATGGTAGAAACATTAGATTGGCAACAGACCTATCCACAGAGACCTGGCAGGCCAGAAAGGACTGGCAAGATATCTTCAGAGCACTAAATGAGAAAAATATGCAGCCAAGAATACTATATCCCGCTAGGCTATCATTGAAAATAGAAGGAGAGATAAAAAGCTTCCAGAACAAACAAAAACTAAAGGAATTTGCAAACACGAAACCAGCCCTCCAAGAAATATTGAGAGGGGTCCTCTAAGCAAAGAGAGAACCTAAAAGCAGCAAAGAGCAGAAACGAACACAGACAACAGACAGTTAACAGTCACCTTACAGGTAATACAATGGCACTAAATTCATACCTTTCAATAGTTACCCTGAATGTAAATGGGCTAAATGCCCCAATCAAAAGACACAGGCTATCAGATTGGATTAAAAAACAAGACCCATCAATATGCTGTCTGCAAGAGACTCATTTTAGACCCAAAGAGACCCCCAGATTGAAAGTGAGGGGGTGGAAAACCATTTACCATGCTAATGGACACCAAAAGAAAGCTGGGGTGGCAATCCTTATATCAGACAAACTAGATTTTAAAACAAAGACTGTAATAAGAGATGAGGAAGGACACTATATCCTACTTAAAGGGTCTATCCAACAAGAAGATCTAACAATTGTAAATATCTATGCCCCGAACATGGGAGCAGCCAATTATATAAGGCAATTAATAACAAAAGCAAAGAAACACATTGACAGCAATACAATAATAGTGGGGGACTTTAACACCCCCCTGACTGAAATGGACAGGTCATCTAAGCAAAAGATCAACAAGGAAATAAAGACTTTAAATGACACACTGGACCAAATGGACTTCACAGACATATTCAGAACATTCCATCCCAAAGCAAAGGAATACACATTCTTCTCTAGTGCCCATGGAACATTCTCCAGAATTGATCACATCCTAGGTCACAAATCAGGTCTCAATCGGTACCAAAAGATTGGGATCATTCCCTGCATATTTTCAGACCACAATGCTTTGAAACTAGAACTCAACCACAAGAGGAAAGTCGGAAAGAACTCAAATACATGGAGGCTAAAGAGCATCCTACTAAAGAATGAATGGGTCAACCAGGAAATTAAAGAAGAATTAAAAAAATTCATGGAAACCAATGAAAATGAAAACACAACTGTTCAAAATCTTTGGGATACAGCAAAGGCAGTCCTGAGAGGAAAGTATATAGCAATACAAGCCTTTCTCAAGAAACAAGAAAGGTCTCAAATACACAACCTAACCCTACACCTAAAGGAGCTGGAGAAAGAACAGCAAATAAAGCCTAAACCCAGCAGGAGAAGAGAAATCATAAAGATCAGAGCAGAAATCAATGAACTAGAAACCAAAAGAACAGTAGAACAGATCAACGAAACTAGGAGCTGGTTCTTTGAAAGAATTAACAAGATTGATAAACCCCTGGCCAGACTGATCAAAAAGAAAAGAGAAATGACCCAAATCCACAAAATCATGAATGAAAGAGGAGAGATCACAACCAACACCAAAGAAATACAAACAATTATAAGAACATATTATGAGCAACTCTATGCCAGCAAATTAGATAACCTGGAAGAAATGGGTGCATTCCTAGAGAGGTATCAACTACCAAAATTGAACCAGGAAGAAATAGAAAACCTGAACAGACCTATAACCACTAAGGAAATTGAAACAGTCATCAAAAATCTCCCAAGAAACAAAAGCCCAGGGCCAGATGGCTTCCCAGGGGAATTCTATCAGACATTTCAAGAAGAATTAATACCTATTCTCCTGAAACTGTTCCAAAAAATAGAAATGGAAGGGAAACTTCCAAACTCATTTTATGAGGCCAGCATTACCTTGATCCCAAAACCAGACAAAGACCCCATCAAAAAAGAGAATTACAGACCAATATCCTTGATGAACATGGATGCAAAAATTCTCACCAAAATACTAGCCAATAGGATCCAACAGTACATTAAAAGGATTATTCACCACGACCAAGTGGGATTTATCCCTGGGCTGCAAGGCTGGTTCAACATCCGCAAATCAATCAACGTGATACAATACATTAACAAAAGAAAGAACAAGAATCATATGATCCTCTCAATAGATGCAGAAAAAGCATTTGACAAAGTACAGCATCCTTTCTTGATCAAAACTCTTCAGAGTATAGGGATAGAGGGTACATACCTCAATATCATAAAAGCCATCTATGAAAAACCTACAGCGAATATCATCCTCAACGGGGAAAGGCTGAGAGCTTTTCCCCTAAGGTCAGGAACGCGGCAGGGATGTCCACTCTCACCACTGCTATTCAACATAGTATTAGAAGTCCTAGCCACAGCAATCAGACAACAAAAAGAAATCAAAGGCATCCAAATCGGCAAAGAGGAAGTTAAACTCTCACTCTTTGCAGATGATATGATACTGTATCTGGAAAACCCAAAAGACTCCACCCCAAAACTGCTAGAACTCATACAGGAATTCAGTAAAGTAGCAGGATATAAAATCAATGCACAGAAATCAGTGGCATTCCTATACACCAACAACAAGACAGAAGAGAGACAAATCAAGGAGTCGATCCCATTTACAATTGCACCCAAAACCATTAGATACCTAGGAATAAATCTAACCAAAGAGGCAAAGGATCTGTACTCAGAAAACTATAAAATACTCATGAAAGAAATTGAAGAAGACACAAAGAAATGGAAAAACGTTCCATGCTCATGGATTGGGAGAATCAACATTGTGAAGATGTCAATGCTACCTAGAGCAATCTACACATTCAATGCAATCCCCATCAAAATACCATCCACTTTTTTCAAAGAAATGGAACAAATAATCCTAAAATTTGTATGGAACCAGAAGAGACCCAGAATAGCCAGAGGAATACTGAAAAAGAAAAGCAAAGCTGGCGGCATCACAATTCCGGACTTCCAGCTCTATTACAAAGCTGTCATCATCAAGACAGTATGGTACTGGCACAAAAACAGACACATCGATCAATGGAACAGAATCGAGAGCCCAGAAATGGACCCTCAACTCTATGGTCAACTTATTTTTGACAAAGCAGGAAAGAATGTCCAATGGCAAAAAGACAGTCTCTTCAACAAATGGTGTTGGGAAAATTGGACAGCCACATGCAGAAGAATGAAACTGGACCATTTCCTTACACCACACACAAAAATAGACTCCAAATGGTTGAAAGACCTAAACGTGAGACAGGAGTCCATCCAAATCCTAAAGGAGAACACAGGTAGCAACCTTTTCGACCTTAGCCGCAGCAACTTCTTCCTAGAAACATCGCCAAAGGCACGGGAAGCCAGGGCAAAAATGAACTATTGGGATTTCATCAAGATAAAAAGCTTTTGCACAGCAAAAGAAACAGTCCACAAAACCAAAAGACAACCGACAGAATGGGAGAAAATATTTGCAAATGACATATCAGATAAAGGGCTAGTATCCAAAATCTATAAAGAACTTATCAAACTCAACACCCAAAGAACAAATAATCCAATCAAGAAATGGGCAGAAGACATGAACAGACATTTCTCCAAAGAAGACATCCAAATGGCCAACAGGCACATGAAAAAGTGCTCAACATCGCTCGGCATCAGGGAAATCCAAATCAAAACCTCCATGAGATACCACCTCACACCCGTCAGAATGGCTAAAATTAACAAGTCAGGGAATGACAGATGTTGGCGGGGATGTGGAGAAAAGGGAACCCTCCTACACTGTTGGTGGGAATGCAAGCTGGTGCAACCCCTCTGGAAAACAGTATGGAGGTTCCTCAAACAGTTGAAATTAGAGCTACCGTTCGATCCAGCAATTGCACTACTGGGTATTTACCACAAAGATACAAATGTAGGGACCCGAAGGGGTACGTGTACCCCAATGTTTATAGCAGCAATGTCCACCATAGCCAAACTGTGGAAAGAGCCAAGATGCCCATCGACAGATGAATGGATAAAGAAGATGTGGTATATATACACAATGGAATATTATGCAGCCATCAAAAGGAATGAGATCTTGCCATTTGCAACGACGTGGATGGAACTGGAGGGTGTTATGCTGAGTGAAATAAGTCAATCAGAGAAAGACATGTATCACATGACCTCACTGATATGAGGAATTCTTAATCTCAGGAAACAAACTGAGTGTTACTGGAGTGGTGGGGGGGGGGGGGGTGGGGGTGGCTGGGTGATAGACATTGGGGAGGGTATGTGCTACGGTGAGCGCTGTGAATTGTGCAAGACTGTTGAATCACAGATCTGTACTTCTGAAACAAATAACGCAACATATTTTAAGAAAAAAAAAAGAAGAAGATAACAGGAGAGGAAGAAAAGGGGAGTATGTCAGAGGGGGAGACGAACCATGAGAGATGATGGACTCTGAAAAACAAACTGAGGGTTCTAGAGGGGAGGGGGTAGGGGGATGGGTTAGCCTGGTGATGGGTATTGAGGAGGGCACGTTCTGCATGGAGCACTGGGTGTTATGAACAAACAATGAATCATGGAACACTGCACCAAAAAACTAATGATGTAATATATGGTGATTAACATAATAATAAAAAATTTAAAAAAGAAAAAAGAAAAAAAAAAAAAAAGATATTTGTGCCCATTCAGATAAAAACAGGATGCAAAAACTTCTGTTTCTCTCTCCTTTTCAGATTCTCAATTTCCCATCAACATTGTGGCTGTCAAGAATGATCATGATTTTCTTGAAAAGGACCTTGTAGAACCTCTTTACAGGTAGAACGTGTGATTTTGTTCCTTTCAATTGTGCGGTCTCCAATAGGTATCACTGTATTGAGGGGCAAGTTCAACAGCTCCATAAGTATTTATTGAGTGCCTACCATGTGCCAGGCCTGGGTCCAGGTTCTGAATACCACAGTGAGCATGATTGGACCCTGGTTTTATGGAGCTTAAATCCTAGTCGGAGTCTTCAGAAAATAGATTGAGGAAAAAGAGAGAGTCAGTGAGAGAAAAAGAGAAGGAGAGGGAAAAGTTATCTCAGAGAGTGTTCAGTGCTATGAACAAACTAGATTAAAATGAAGCCATAGACTTTGGTGATTGGGGTCAGGGGTGAGTTAGTGGAAGGAGGCAGCAGGGGAGGCCACAGCATGAGTGGCCAGAGAAGGCCCTGAACAACTCCATGAGTATGTCTAACTTGGCTGTTATTTTTTGCAAAGGCAAGCGATTATATCAGCAAACTAGAATATGCAAGCTCAAGTCATTATATTGGCAACCTAGAATATTTAAGCCTTTGCTATGTGATAGATGCTGGATGGAAACAAAGATGTATATGAGTACTTCTCTCCTCTCAAAGAATTTATAATCTGGTTGGAGAAATCTAGTTGAAGAAATAAAGCATGAATACATGAACAAATAACTAACAATTATAATTTGAGTGATAGGAAAAGATGCCAATGTAACCAATATCCAGGAACAATTAAATGCTGCATGAGAGGCTGTATGTGTCTGTAGGAATTTGAAGTTTCCTAACTAAAGCCCTGGAGAGAGGTCAGGGTTGGAGACAAATATTATTTACAGGAGGTGAGTCATTTTTCCATGGCCACACAGCTAGTTATGGGCTGAACTGACCTTAAAATGCAGCACTTCGGGGCACCTGGCTAACTCAGTTGGTGGAGCGTGCAACTCTTGATCTCGGGGGTGTGAGTTCAAACCCCACAATGGGTGTAGAGATTCCTTAAAAATAAAAAAATCTTTAAAAAGATTTAGTACTTAAAATTTACAATCCAGTGTTCTCTCTAGCACATTCTGCATTGACATAGAAGGATGGTAGTTTAACTGGAAAGTAATGATGAGCAAAACTTTTGTCAAGATAGGAGAGATCAGTGTATGTTAGGATAGTATGCAAATAATCTTAGTCTTCCTGAATCTCCAGACATATATATTTTTGTGTTCATTCTGTGGTTCCTATATGAAGAGAAGATAGATTTGCATTAAGAAGTGATATCTGAATATTTAAGGAAAACGGTACTGTGGGTTTGCTCAACTGGGTAGAAGTGCAAAAAACTCTTAAAATCACAAATTATAGGAACAGGCTATTTGGGCTAGAAAACAAATAAGCACAAAATGCCATTTGCAAGCATTTATGAGAGGAACGGATGGTTTGATTGTGACTCTTTAAAGGTAGTGAATTGGAAAAGCAATGTTTTCAGGATGTCTGGGATACACCCCAAGCAGGAGCAGGAGCAGGAGCATTTTCTCCTTTATTTTCTTCTAGAAATTTCAGACTTAACGTTTTATATTTATTCGATGGTCCGTCTAAAGTTAATTTTTTACAAGGTACAAAGTATGGGTCAAGATTCATTCTTGGCACATCAACATCCCATTGGTTTGGCACCATGTTGAAAAGGTTAACTTTCTTCATTGAATTGCCATTGCACCTGTATTGTAAATCAATTGATCGTGTATGTAAAAGTCTATTTCTGGACTGTCTATTCTGTTCCATTTATCTGTATGTCTAATCTTTCATCAACATGACACATGATTACTTAGCTTTATGTATGTCTTGGAATCAAATAGTACATGTCCTCCAACTTTCTTCTTTTTCTCCAGAATTGTTTTGGCTATTCTAGTTCCTCTGCCTTTTCATATAAATTTTAATATCTATTTTAAAAATGCTCTAGAGTATTGATTTGGATTATGTTGAATCCATAGACCAGTTTGGGCAGAATTGACAGCTTAACAGTACTGAATCTTGTGATTCATAAATACAGTGTATGTTTCTTTTTATTGAGGTCTCCTTTGATTTTTTTTCAAAACCTGACTCAGTTTTCAGCATATGGATACTACACATCCTCAAAAGTACTTAAGAATCTCATGTTTTGTGGTACTATTGCCAGATAGTACAGATTTTTTTATCATTTCAATTTCCAGTTGCTCATTAATAGTATGTAAATTTTTTTATATGTTGTCCTTGTATCCTACAGTCTTTCTAAATTCACTCATTAGTTCCTAGTAGCTTCACCATAGAGTTCTAAAATTTTATTTCTAATAAATAAAGGATTACATTGTAAACCAAGAATAAAAATTATAGTACATATTTTCAAGTCAGGATTGCAGAGGCAAACACTGTCTCTGTGCAGTTATGTTCCCTGGTGACATGGCTGACAAGCTTTGAATCTCACACCTGTGGGTGGTAGATCCTTATCTATCCACTGCTGTTTGTGATCTGAGCGCCTTGACTAAGTTCCGGACTTTTCCATCAAAGTCTACTCTTTTTTTGAAGATTTTTTTTTATTTATTTAAGAGAGAGAGGGAGAGGGAGAGAGCATGAGCAGAGGGAAAGGCCGAGGGAAAGGGAGAAGCAGGCTCCCTCCCAAGCAGGGAGCCCGACTTGGGGCTTGATCCCAGGACCCTGGGATCATGACCTGAGCCCAAGGCAGACCCCTAACTGACTGAGCCACCCAGGTGCGTGCCGCCCCAAAGTCTACTATTAAAAAAAAAAAAAAAAAAGCCTCTCAGACATGTTATAGAGATGACCCAGTACAATGAATGTGAAATCATTTAGAGATATAAAGTTCTGAATAATACTATTAGTGTCAGCCAGAAAAATCAGGAAGCCTTCTTTTGCAGAGCTTGTGCCCCCTCTCTGATACAGCCCACAGCAAGATCCATGCAAACCTACCCCTAAAGGTATGGCTGCATAAACATGTAGAAGTGTGACGATGCCATACACCACAGTGTTCTTCACAGGGGCCCAGCTCCTGTAAGAATGGGGAAAGGGGCAGGAGATTGTTATAATTGGAATAATTCTTATGATAGCTGTGTCTCCAAAAACATTATTAAGTAAGAAAAGTGTTTGGCCGGAAGTGTGGGAGCTGAGATTCTTGGGGTGTAGGAGGGGTGGGTGAAACAGAGGCCAAAGGAGTAGTCACAGCAGGGTGGATCAAAGGAAGCAGGCACGGTACGCAGGCAGAGATGGAGGTGGCTTGGCTAAGGGGACCCATATGCAGTTTCTTTCCCTCCATTACAAGTCCCACCAGGGCACTGATGTCCCATGTAGCAAACAGTAGAAAGCAAGCAGAAGAAAGACCTCCAGCCTGAGGGGAATGACCGCACTTATAAAACTTTGAGATCGATGAGTGGTTAATGAGACACTCACCCACTCACATGGTATATAATGATTGATGCCTGGAGAGCAGCAAGGGGTTGGGATTTTATTCCTTTTCTCGTGGGTACATTGCAGATGCAGTGATAGAGTTGGTCTCCTGTTTTATTTTGAAGCTTTGTGGGCTCCGCATTTCTCATGCATATTTGAAGTGCTGAGCTAATGCAGAATCATAAAGGGAACCATAGCCAGAGGGCAGGTAGCTTCTGCCAGGTAGACAAACGAAGAAAAGAGGGCTGAATGTCTTCTGCAAATGTTACCCGCCACAAGAATTTCACTCACCTTTGTTTTGTGGAAGTGTCTCACCTACGTAGACAGTTAGTGTCCTAGGTCCTAATTACATGTAGCGGGTTGCGGAGCAACATTAACTTTTTGATTGGCTGTAAAAATGTAGCGTACTGAGGATGTTGATGACAAGGAAGACCCACACCTGGCCTGGAATACGTAGAGGTGTACCCCCTGTTTTTAGATCTTGAACACTAGACAGGCGTGCTGTTTTTGCTGAAGGTGTGAACTTCCAGACCGGCAACCAGGTTCTTATCATTGCTTCTGCGACTCTGACAGCGCCAGCACATAGTAGGTGCTCTGCAAACATTTGTAATTGCAAGTCAGAGTCGTGCAGTTGCTTATTTTAGCAACCTCAATTATAATTTTGTTTTGATGTTCTTTGATTGAATTCTTAATTGAAAAATATTTTTCCCTCTGAGTAATGAAAAGCTAATTGCAAATCTAAGTACCTAGATGAGCTAATTGAAACTGTTAACTGTATCAGAACATAGGAATAGCCAAGGTATCAAAATAGCTTGCAAAGTTTGTCACCTTTCAGGCAAATTGCAGCAAGTCAAAGCCCCTAAATGAGATTTTTTAAGGATAAGTAATGTGTTCTATTCACATTTTGATTTGCGATATTCACTCAGATTGATAGTATAGGGCCTTGATGTTCAAGGTGATCTGTGAATTTCTAATTTAATATTAGGCCAGTAAACCATCCACATAGCTTATGTTGTTAATAACTACCAGTTAATTGTATTGTGTTTAAAAGTAGGGCATTACCTTGTTCAGTACCGTTTCAGGGAGATATGGAATTGATTAGGATTCTAGAGTGCATCTATCATTGCCCTTTGTATTTAAAAGGATAATTAATGACCATGGTTTTCATCTGGGGCAGGGGAGCTGGTGGAGGAGAGTGCTGACAAAAATGATATTTATGATTTACCTCTGCACACAAACGCACATCTTTGAGTATGTTAAATAACATTAATAATATTAAATAATGGCAGTCTTTATGAATATTGATATATATTTTAGGTATTTTCTCTTTTAGAATATTTATCACAGAAAATGAACAGTATTATATATTATGTTATGTCATATAATGATATATGACAACTGGACTGAAACCTTGGACACATCATTGAGGGAAAGGTATAGGGGGTTATATAATAATCATGGTCACTTCCAACTTTAAAATTCTGAGCTATAAAAAAAATACAGATCCAGTAAGTGGTGATTTTATTTTTTTTAAAAACACAAAGTGCTTGTTATCTACTGAGTACCACTCTAAGCATTCTACAAATATTTAGTTATTTACTTCTCATAACAACCTTATAAAATAGGCTCTAACTAATGTGATTCCCATTTTACAGACAATGAACCTGAGGAACAGAGGTTTAAAATAATTGGCCCACTTACAGCTAGTGAATGGCGTTGCTAGGACATGCTGTATCTGGAGTTTCCATGGAAAGCTTAGGTCTTCTTGTGAAATGCAATTTGGAGTGTTTTCCATTTCTTTTTTTGAGGTTAATTTTTCCAAAGATGTTTCTGTTGCCCTGTGAATTCCTGCCTTTGACTTATAAATCCCAAGAATAGAAATTATGGTTGTATTTCTACCTTATTCTCCATGGAACTCCATATTTAAAAATAATAATAATTAAAATAAGAGTTGAAAGCACATGGTTCTTTTGTGAAGAGATTAGATCTGGTTTACTCTCAGGAGAGTAGCAGCCCCTTCTCTTTGGCTCCTTCAGCTAGGTTCACCAAGGCTATCTCTTCAGGCCTCTCTGCTACAGAGACCAATAAGCCAGAATCCTCACCCGAGGTCTCAGGCTAATGAAGTGGTCTCAGCCTAGAAGGGGAGGAGTCTTTTGTTACCCTCTCAACATCCGGGGACATATTTTTGCTTGTCACAACTGGGCCATGCTACCAACATCTAGTGGATGGAGGTCAGGGATCCCGCCAAGCCTCCTACAATACACAGGGCAGCCCCCACAGCCAAGAATTGTCTGGCCTCAAATACCAGTTGTGCCAGGGTTGAGAAATGAGTAAATTATGATTTACTTGAGCAAATGATATGATCACTAGAAGTACAGATGCAGGGGAAGAGGTTTCAGAGAGGGCTTCTTGGAAAAATGACCCTAAAAGGCCAGTAGGGGTTACCCAGACAAGAACACATGAAATTTTGATATGCTTCTTTTGAACTTTTAGCTTTTTTTTTTTTAAACTAAGTTAATGTGCAGGAAAGACATCTTTATCCTTACCCCCACGTCTACTATGAACCTTACCACAATGTAGCTTATATAGTATAGGGCAGCCCCGGGATACAGACAGGTGCAGACATGGCAGAGTCAGAGATGGGGATTTCACACACACACACACACACACACACACACACACACATGAAAAAATATATATGGTCTTTGTATTTTATAATGGCCTCTTATGTAACCTTTTCCAACCAGCTACTCAAAATGCCTTCTATGTGTATAAACTTTCAGAAAGAATACACAAGAAACTACAAATAAGACAGCAATTTGAGGGGAGAGTTTATATTTTTAATTACATATATATTAGATCTATATTAGATATTTTGTATTGCATTATTAAAAACACTAATGTTTTTAAAAGTGCCTTCCTTTGCCAGATAAATAATAGATGACAATGGCTAACATTTAGTGAGTGCTTACCATTGCCTTAGTAGCATACTAAGCTCTTTACATTGGTCTCATTTCATCTTCACAAGGCCCTAAGAATAAGAGGTGTTATTAGTATTGCTGTAGTTCAGAAGTAAGGGTGATCAGACTCCCCTTGGTTTGAGCAGCTGGGGGTGGTGATGCCCCTTTCTGAGGCAGGGGGCAGCTATGGAGTCTGGCCTGGGTCTGAGCAGGAGAAGATGTGTTGAGCTGAGGTGCCTGGGGGCCTGGGACCCGGAGGAGATGTCCAATGTGAGGCAGGTGTGCAGGTCTGGCCAGGGACCTCAGCTGGAGACAGAGATACAGAGTCATCCACATAGGGTAGGAAGGTCCTGAGAGGGTGTGAGGTCACCCAGGGACAGTAGGGAGAGCAGAAGAGGACCACGACTGGACAGTAAGAGTCCATATCCAGGAGGCAGGTAGGGAAGGAGCCCAGAGACAACCCCAGGGCCCAGAGTGAGCGCTCCAACCTTTCAGTTACCCCGGACTGTTTGTGTTTTGCTTTTCACCTTTGAACCTCTCAGAGAAATCTCTGGTTGTGACCCTTGCTTCAACTTGGACCAGTTCTCACTAGAGAAATTATCTGGATTAGATGCAGTCGTTGTAAACAGTTAAAGGCTAAGGACACCCCATCTGGTTTTTCCAATGCAAGTGTATGTGAATTTAAAATGTGTGTGAAATCCTGCAAACTAAGGAAGTCCAAGAAAACCTGCACTTTTTTTTTTTAAGTTCTTTACTCTTGGGCCACTGTGGCCATTGAAGCTTATTGATTTTCCAGTGGGTCTCACACTCTTCCTTGAAACCTTGCTCAATAGAACCTATAGCTTATTTAAAATTATTTTTCTGGGGAGGTAGTGTGCAACCTGGTGACCAGAGTCAACGATACTGTATTGTATATTTGAAAGTTGCTGAGACTAAATCTTAAAAAGTTCTCATTACAAGATGAACAAAGTAATGATGTGTGGCTGTGGATGTTGACTAGACTTATCCTGGTGATCATTTTGCAATATACACAGACATCAAATCATTAGGTCGCACACCTAAAACGAACACAATGTTACATGTCAGTTATATCTCAATTAAAAAAAAATATTTTACAAATCCCACCATTCCACACACACGTACACATACTTCATTTTCTTCCTGTAGCTAGAAAAAGTCTGTGCTTAACTGTTTTCCTCCCACACGCCAGCTAATATCCAGGCAGAGTTGCTTGTGCGTTTCTGGTCTGGAAGAGAAGTCAGTCTTTCCTCAGTAGCGTGACCTCTTGGTCGGAGAACAGCTAGAGTGAAAAGCTCAGCAGAGCAGAGGCACGGCCTTCACGGACTCAGCGGTGGCTCAGGGACAGCCACTTGTGGGCTTCTGACTACACTCTTTTTTACCCCCAGGCACCATAAGCCCTCCTGCTGGATGGCCTGTGATTTCTGAAAGGCCCTGCCCTTGCCGAGTTACATACCAGAGTTGTTGGACCCGCATAGCTCTCCATCCAGCTCTGCAGTCTGTTTTGTAAACTCCCCGGGCAGCAGGGAGAACTTTCCCAGGCCCTGCGCCCCTGTCTGCTGAGGAGGAGCTCGCGCTCCCCTTGCCTTTGATCCCTGGGTCAGGAGGAGTCTCCCGAGTCTCCGGTGACTTTGTTTCTGAAGGCCTTTGAGCGCCACGCCCAGAACACTCCTTAGCAGACAGGGCCAGATACCGTTAGCCCCTGATACTTGAGTGGAGGGTGAGAAGTTCAGGCTGCAGGCTTTAATCAGAATCGCATGTTGGAGATGAATGTGTACCTTTGCTTGTTACCCTTCTTGTGGCTTTGGCAGGAATATTAGAAATATCACAGGAAACTGGCTGTTAAATCAGCACGGGAGACCTCAGGACCAGTCTAAGTCTGGTAGTTGAACTGTAAAATCGGAATCTAAAATGTGAGGACGGGAAGGGTTTTGTTGCTTGGTCCACAGGCAGAGGGCCTCCTGTGTCTCCCAGACAGGCCTCCGTTACAGTAGAAGTGGAAGAGTCCTCTCAGACACGCCCAGACCACCGTGCTGTCACCCTCAGATCCTCCTGGCGCATGTTCTGCTCACAGATCCCCAGCCCTCCCAGCAAGCACGCCGCTTTGCCTTTTCCTGCTCCTTCGGCGTGGCCCCTGGGTCCTGTCCTTCTGCGAGCTCTCTCTTGGGGTCTCCCTCCTGTGCGCTCAGAGCAGTCTGTGCACCCCTCGATTTGGTGCCGACCACCGCCCCATTCTGGTTCTGGTTAGCTGGGGATTGATGCATTCTACCAGCTTCTAGATGCTCCATAGTAAGGACTGAATTTCACTCAGTGGTGTAGCGTGGGTGCTTTGTGGCCTTGTGCTGAGCAGGAATTCAATAAATGTGTGTTCATTTGAACTGGAACCTGGAAGAGAATAACCTGTCTGTCCACGAATTATTTTATTGCTTCTACGTGTAAAGAAAATATTCTGTGATGATAGATTACTCCTTTTCTCCACAAAATACCCCACATTCTCTCTTTCTCAGCTAGACTTCTTAAAAGAACACTTTATGTCCATGGCCTAACTTTATCAGGGTCCGCTGGCCCCTCAGCTCTCTTCCCTCAGGCTTCTCTCAAACTGCCCTGGCTAACTGCTAAATCTAAAAGGCACGTTTTAGGTTGTGTATTATATCACTTACTTTTCCATAAATACTTGGCACAGCTGACCATCTACTCCCTCCTTTCCATAATGCTCATTCTATGGCTTCTCGGATGCGGCCTTCAGCTAGTTCTGTTGACCCTTACCTTCTCTGCACTTGGCTTCTCCTCGTTGGCCCATGCCTTACACACTGGAGCTTCCAGGGTTTGAATTCTCTCCGGATGGCTGGCTCAATTACTGTATATCTTCTGTGTATATCCTCTCTCTGCCGACCACTCCCAAGTGGGTCTGGATGTCATAAAGGCCCTGAAATTTAACACCAGCTCTCTACCAACTTCCCTAAGTGACTATTGTTCCTGTTGTTCGGTGGCACAATGACAAAGCCCGAAATCTGAGAGTCGTCCTCTCTTCCCACCCTCTGCGGCTTCCACATCGAAGACCAAAGTCTTCATCGGCTCTGACTCCCTTCTTCTCATTGCCATCTCTCACCCACACTATCGTAAACGTGTCCTAATTGTTCTTCAGCTCATTCTCCATCTCCCGCCACCACTTACGTTTGTAACGTGCGATGTAACTACGTTACTCTCCTGTCAAAGATCCTTTAGGAGCTCCCGCTTGCCGAGATTGCTCTTGCCATATTCATTTTGGTCCTTTGTGATCTAGCCCCTGCCTTTCTCTGCAGACATTCCCACTCACATACTTGCAATTCCTAGACTAAAGCATGCTATTTAGTGTCTGTCTGCTTTGCCTGTAATTCTTTTAGCCTAGGCAGCAAATTTCTCTTAGTCCTTCACAGGCTTGCTCAAATATTCTCTCCTCTGGGAGGTTTTGTCCTTATGCACTCAGGAAGTGAGTTGCTTCTCCCCCTATGTGTCATATTTATATCGCACACAGGACTGTGAGGTCTGCAAGGGCAGGGACCACATCCTGGTCACCTCTGCATGCCCAGCACCTCCCCTTGTTCCTGGTTACATAGTACACCATTGGATGAACGAGTCTTGACTTCTTTTTTTTTTTTTTCATACTGACTTTACCATCAGAACCTCAGGTTTCACGCTTAAAATGAGATTTCTATTTCCCCATCCTAATGGATTAGCCCTTCTTAAGGATTCTGAAGACAACAGTAGAAAGTAACAGGTTCTGGCAGCGATATTGTTGTGATATTTCTTCTAAAAGATCAAACCGCTTTGCTTATGTTGACACAGAAATCCAGTTTGCTCAAAGCGCAGAGTGGACAGGCTTCATCATGTGTACTGGATTTTCTCTTTCCATGAAGAAAAAGGACAGGGGAAGGAAACTGCCGTTTTTGATTAGCCTGTGTTGGCAACAGGGCTATGCTCTCATTTTCCAGGCCCCACTACAATTCTTCTTGGGTAGGCAGGAGCAGAGAAATTACTAGCAGGAAGAAGTCCTAGCTCCACTGCTACTAATGTGTGGCTCCCTCTAGCAGGTGGTCCTCTCAGATACTTATTCTCTTCATCCGAAAATCTCTTCATCAGACCAAATTGTCCCTAGAGTATGCCAAGCTCTAAAGTTTCTTTAGCAAACATTTACTGAGAGGACTCACTCTAGCCAGGGCCTGTGCGAGGCATTAAGGATACAAATAAGATGCAGTCCCTAGCCTGTCATATTCAGTGGGGGAGAATAATTCTGTTATTCTGACTGTACAAAGTCTATTACGACCACGTAAAATCCATCACTGATTGGACCTGTATAAACAAAGTATGTTCGGTTAAGAAAGAAAAACCTACTGAAACTACCATGTATGAAATCTCCTGCTAGGCCTAAGGTGGATTAGAAGAATAAATTATAGTTTCTGCCTCAAAAGAGGCTCTAATGCAGTGGAAGACACACTGTTCATGCAGCAAATAAAATAAATTTTATAATCAAAATTATTCATGCACGACTAGTTTTTCAGGAAACCAGTGCTAGACCAACTCAGATTATCTGAAGTGTTTTCTATTATTTAACAATAAGTTAGAGGTAAACAAATACCAATGCTGAATACTTGTCCTGAATGCAGACTGGCTCTATTCATAGCAGAATTTCACAGGGGTTTTGATAAAGTGCTCTGAATACTTCTGTTATTTGACATGTTCTTTTACCTGAAGCAGCCAGTCCTTAAAAAGGCATTTACATCTCTCCGGGATGTGTGCTTCATCCATTTTGTATTCTTGCAGAGTTTAGCCATTGTTTATTTTACCTTGTGCAAGATAAATCACAGGCTGATGCTACACCATGCTGAAACTGTCTACCTAGTTTCAGGCCACCATAAAGAGTATCTTCTCTCTTTGTGTCTTTTTTTTTCTTTTCATCTTAGCAAATCAGCTATTTTTTTCCCAGCGTTATTGAGGCATATTTGACAAATAAAATTGTAAGATATTTAAAGTGTACAACATGTTGATCTGATACACATATACGTTTTGAAAGGAAGAGTTGAATGGTGTGTGTATGATATTTGAAATTGTACCCAGAATTTTTACGATGTCTTCGATGATGATAGTTTTGTAGATAGGATTGAGAACTAATGGACAAGTGGATGGAGAGCAAAAGAAATGGGATCACTTTACATCAGTAATTTCAAAGTTGGATAAATAAAATGATTTTTAAGTGAATAAAACAAGACGATGTCTTTTAAAAATAGACTTTTTAAAGAGCCATTTTAGGTTCACGGAAAAATAGAGCACAAGGTAGAGAGAGTTCCTCTCTACCCCTGTACCTACACATACACAGCCCCCTCCACTAGCAACACCCCACGCAGAGTGGGACATTGCAGCTGATGACCCTACACCGACACCCCGTCATCACCCAAAGTCCGTAATTTGCGTTAGGTTTTACTCTCGGTCTTACACATTCTCTGGGTTTGATAAATGTATCATGATTTGTATTCACCATTATAGTACCATACAAAATAGATGCACAGCCTGAAAATCCTTTATGCCCTGACTATTCAGCCCTCCTTCCCTCCTAATTCCAGACAACCACTGATCTTTTTAATGTCTCCATAGTTTTGCCTTTTCCAGAGTGTCTTATAGTTGGAATCACACAGTATGTAGCCTTCTCAGATTGGCTTCTTTCATTAGTAACCTGTCTTTTCGTTGCTTGATGGCTCAATTCTTTTTAGCGCTGGATAATATTCCATTGTCTGAATGTACTACAGTTAATTTATCCATTCATCTACTAAAGGACATCTGGTTGTTTCCAAGTTTTTGCAGTTATGAATAAAGCTGCTAGAAACATTCCTGTGCGGGTTTTTATGTGTACATAAGTTTTCAACTCATTTGGATAAATATCAAGGAGTGTGATTGCTCAATCCTATGATAAGAGTATGTTTGGCAGTAAGAAACTACCAAACTATCTTCCAAAGTGCTGTACCATTTTGCATTCCCAACAGCAGTGAATTAGCATTCCTGTTGTTCGCATTCTTGTTGGCATTTGGTGTGGTCAGTGTTTGAGAATTTTGTTGTTCTAATAGGTGTACCATGTTTATCTCATGGCTATTTTAATGTGCAGTTCTATAATGACATACGATGGTAAGCATCCTTTTATATGCTTATTTGTCATCTGTGTATCTTTGGTGAAGTGTCTGTTCAGACTGCCTCTTTTTTAAATGGATTGTTTTCTTACTGAGTTTTAAGAGTTCTTTGTATATATTAGATAATAGTCCTTTTTCAGATATGTTTTTTGCAAATATTTTCCCCAAGTCTATAGCTTTTCTTCTCACACATTTGACATTGTCTCTCATAGAGCAGGAGTTTTTAGTTTTAATGAAGTTCAGTTTATCAGTTATTTATTTTATAGATCATACCTTTGGTGTTGCATCTAAAAAGTTACCACCAAACCTATGGTCATTTAGATGTCCTTCTATGTTGTCTTCTAGGAGTTTTATAATTTTGTGTTTACATGTAGGTCTGTGATTCATTTTCAGTTAATTTTTGTGAAGGGTATAGAGTCTATGTCTAGATGGATTTTTTTTTTTTTTTTTTTTTTGGTGTGTAGATGTTCAGTTGTTTCAATACAATTTGTTGAAAGACTATCAGTTCTCTTTTGTATTACTTTTGCTCCTTCGTCACAGATCAGTTGACCACACTTGTTTGGGTCTATTTCTGGGCTCTTTATTTTATTTTATTGATATACTTGTGTATTCTTTTACCAATATCATACTGTCTGGATTACTTCAGCTTTATAGTAAATCTTGAAGTTGGATAGTATCAATCCTCCAACTTTCTTTTTCTGCCTCAATATTACATTGGCTTTTCTGGGTCTTTTGCCTCTCCATCTAAACTTTAGAGTCGGTTTGTTGTCTGGTAATTTTTCACTTAATATCAGACATTTTTAACGTTATAATATAGCAACTCTCAAAATCAAACCCCCCTCTCCCCAAGGTTTGTTGTTATTGCTGTTATTTAGTAACTTTCCCCAACTAATTCTCTAAAATCTGAATCCTTTGCAATATATTACCACTGAAGTCTCTACTTGGTTACAGTAGAGGGTCAGCAAATGATTAGACAGAGATTTCCTTAAGTGCCTTGAACCAGTACGTCTCCCAACTTTGCTAAGTGCTTTTTGTGCATATTTGGCTATGGTTTCAGTGCTCTAGCAGGAAGTTGATAACTTTGCCTTAGCCTTTATTTCCTGCTTGTGCAGATCACCAATGCCAGACAGAGGTGAGAAATTACGACCTTCTCATGCCTTTTCCAGGTATGCACACAGTTCTGCATATGTGCTTGCCCTTCTAGATTCCTAAGAATATGTTAGAACTTTTCTAAGTCCCCTATTGACATCTCATTCCTACAGCAATTCTTTTTATTTCTTTTGGTTCATATCTTGTTTGGCCCAAATGTTATCACCATTTCAGGCAGACGTGATGTTAAATAATTGCCACTGATTGTTTTTGACAAACACCCTAGGGAAAAAAAAAAAACTGTTCTCAGTGATGAGCTCAGAGTCAGGTTAAATGAAGATAAGTCCTATGAATGGGGGCATTCAGGGAATTGCCAGACAGCTCAGATAATGACAGTTCTTTTGATAATGGAGCTTTTGGGGAGCCAAACCCATTCTGCCCTCTCCAGTGGCTTCTAGGCTGTCAGTTTTCACAGCTACTCTGATTGTGATGCTGTTGTTTTTCAAAGCTTCTGAAGAACTGAGAAAAGAAACATGAGAATAGGACAAGTTCAGATGCCTCAGATCTCACTGTTCTTACATAGATTCAGCCACTTTTTTAAATGGAGAGTACTTGGATTGTCTCAAGCCTTTTTTAATTTCCAGAGTTCTTCAAAAGTTGATTTTGACAATTATTGCCAATATTCTTCTTGCTTTTATAGAGGTCCAGAGTGTTAGAGATTTTTATTCCACCATTCCCACTGATGTTACTCACAGTACTTTTTATTCAGCTTTATTGAAGTATAATATACATTCAAAAAAAATTGCCAACTTAAAATATACAGCTTGAGGAGTTTTGTCAAATATATAGTTATGTAACTATCACCACAATCATGATATAGAACATTTCCATTATCTCAAAAAGTTCTATATTGCTGGCATTTGGCAACCACTGAACTGTTTTCTGTCACTACAGGTCTACCTTCTCTTAAATTTTGTGTAAATGCAATTATATGGTATATGCTCTTTGTGTCTGTCTTCTTTCACTTAACATAATGCCTCTGAGACTCATCCATTTTGTTGCATGTATCGGTAATCAGTGCCTTTGTATTGTTGAATATTTCAGTATATGTATGTACCACAATTTCTATTTCCATTTGCCAGTTAAGGGACCTTTGGGTTATTTCCACTTTTTGGTTATTTTCTGAACACATCTGCTATGAACATTCAAGTACAGGTCTTTGTATGGATGTATGATTTATTTTATCTTGGCTATAAATAACTAAGAGTAGAATTGCTAGGTCCAATGCTTAGAATAATTTATAAGAAATTTCCAAATTATTTTTCAAAGAGGCTGTATCCTTTGGAAGTTTCAGTGGTTCTATGTCTTTGCTAAAACTTAGTATTGTCAGTGTTTTTAATTTAGGCATTCCAGTGTATGTAGTGGTGTCTTATTATTTTAATTTGCATTTCTTCCATGATTACTGATGTTAAGCATCTTTTCATGTGCTTATTAGCCATTTGAATATCTTCTTTTAGAACTGTATGTTCAAATATTTTGCACATTTTTAAAATCAGATTGTTTGACTTATTATGGACTTTGTTATGGAGTTCTTTATTCTGGATACAAGTCCTTTATGAGCTGCAGGTTTTGCAAATATTTTCTCCAAGTAGAGGAGCAATTCTTAAGGTGCCAGCAAATATCTGAGTTTAGGGGAGATAAAAGGACCTAAAGCTACATAGTCAAATTTAGTTTGAGTCTCTAGCTTTAAAAAAATGATAAATGAACTTCCTATTTGTGTCAGAAAGTAAAAAGCATATTCAGGAATGTGGCATATAAAGGATGAACCCTTTGATGGCTTTTGTATATGTAGTAGATCAAAAACTTTTGCATAGAATAAAAAGGTTTGTTTGTGCTTCCAAAGTATAATGGAAGAACAAGTTTATTAGCAAAGTAAATTTTATAAATAATGGGTAATCCTTACCTAAACAAACTGGTTACAGAGCTGCCAAATGAGCTACATGGACTTATTTAAGCTCTTACATATCACATGTTTATTTAAGCTCTTATATATCTCATTATATATCCAAGTGAGAATGTATATATAAAATTTACCTCACATACCACTCTTAGCTCTTAGGCAGTGATGTTAACACATGGGGAACTGGCCAAAAAGATAGGCTGTGAGTTATAAGAGCAAAGGCCAAGCCCATGCTAAAGATAGCTTCAGACTAAATGATCAGTTTCTAATCTAGGGTTGCTTATTATATTTGACACTAATGAATGTGTAGTCAGTGGGTAAACTGGAGATGGCTGAAAATGAGGGGAGTCATCAAATATTTTTAAATAAATGAGTGACATGAGAAAAAGTTGAGAAATAGAACTGGTTTCAATGTGAAGCAGTTGAAGTGGTAGTGAAACCAGTTAAGAGGCTATTGCCTGACTTTAGGTAAAAGATGAGAAAGCACCAAAGGAGGGCCAAAGGAGAGGCAAGACTTCAAAAATGTCAAGGAAGTATAATTGACAGGACTTGGTGATCAAATGAATACAGATCTTAAAGAGGAGTGTCAAGATGACTCCATTTTCCAGTTTGGGTGGCCTACTTGCTCTTAATCAAGATAAGACATTCAGTAGCAGAAACAGGTTTTAAAGAGAATATAATGAGCTCAGTTCTGAAAGTTGAGTTTGAAGGGCCAGCAGGACCCCACCAATGGGCGAGACTAGTAAGTATTTAGAAATGTAACTCTGGGGCTCAAGTGAGGTGTTCGGGCTAGAGAAAGAGGATTGGGCATCATCATAGTCTAATTTATTTAAGCTGTGATGAGATAGCTCAGTGTCCTCATGCAGAGTAAAAAGCAAAGACTACAGTCTAAATTCTAAAAAATATTAATAGTTAAGGGGCAAGTACTGCTTGGTAAGAGGAAGGAGACAGTGTTTAGAGAGATGAGAGAATTCATGATCTTGAAGGCCAAAGAGAAGAGTTTCAAGGAATGGAGAGTGGCAACTAGTGTCTACTGCTACAAATAGGCCTTTGCTAAAAAGAAGATATGAAATTTGATGAACAAAAAGTCATTGGTCAAAACTGGAAACAGCCTAAATGTCCATCAGCAAAAGAGTATGCAAAGCCAGTTGTGTAACTTCATACCATGGAAAACTGCTCAGCAATTCTAAGGAATGATTACTGCTATACTCAACAAAATGGATCAATCTCAAAAACACTGTGTTGACTGAGAAAAAGCCAGACACACGAAAATGCATACCCCGTGATTCCATTTTTATGATAATCAAGAATTGGCAAGATCATTCTACGGGGCGACAGAAATCAGAAAGAGGATGTCCCTGGGGGTGATGGGAGGGGATGTGGTGGTGAGGAGAACTGATGGTAAAGGAGTACAAGAGAACTTTCTTACGGGGAAAAAAACGTTCTTTACTTTGTTTGAGGGTAGTTAAAATTGCCAAAACTCATTGAGCTGAAAATTTAAAGCTGATGCATAGCCAGAATACCAAAAAAAAAAAAAAAAAAAAAAAAAGTCATCGGTCAAAGATGGGAATTGAACGTCTGAATTTTCTTGCTTTCTAAATTCCTACTGATTTAGAGAGACATGCCTTTACAAAAGCAAAGGAGAGAGACACCACAACTACAAAATTTTCCCCAAAGCAGAAAAACAGAAATAATGTAGTAGAGAACTTGGCAAGCCCAAGAAATAAAAGCTAAGTGGTCAGTGAAGTAAGTTATAAACTCAGTCTGTTCCACAATAATCCTAAAAAGCTCCAAAATGGTGAATGATGTTTAAGGTAGGTTAAAAAGAAGAGGGTTGTTTGAAATTCTACTTTGAAGTAGCTAGAGCCCTTAATTTACTCCCCCCAGTTTATACCAAGGAGACTTTTCTTGCCCACCATCAGCACAAGATAAGAAGTTTCTTTCCTGGAGAGGCTAAGACAGAAGTCCCTAGGCTGGGGGACACCAGGCATAGTTGAAGGTGGGACATTCAATTAAAAATGGGGGCTTCGTTGACAGTCTACTTATGTTCCAAATATTGAGTCTCTCGGGCCTCTTTCATAACTCAGCTCCAGAATATTAGAAAACATACTCCAAAAGAATCTGCGAATCTGAGTGCTGAGAAATCTGATCAGCACATGATAATAAAATAAAGTAAAATAAAATAAAATAGAATAAAATAAGAAGGGCAGCAAACCCCAGCTAGAACAGGTCAGAAGCCTCTGAGAGAGACATCACCAAGAAATTCGATTAATAGATATTAATAGATTAACGCACTTAGGGAGTTAGATAGCTGAGAAAGCATTTGAGTTTGAATTTAAGAATAAATACATTGAAAATTAAGGAAACAAACAGGATGCGTATTAACTCCTGGGATAATGAAAAGTTGAGAATAGAAGACAAAGCAATCAGAGTATGATATACATGTGAACAGTGTTTACATGGTCAATAATAAATGTAATAAACAGTGAATCTTGATTTATCAAAAAATTATGAGATTATGACATAACTATAAGATAAAGGGTATGAATGTGGGGAAGGTGAGGGATAGGAATAAGTAGTAAAAAATAAAAATATCTTCATCATTCATAGAACAGAGTCAATAAATAATGATTTGAACTGAAAAATCAAGAACTAACAGCATAAACAATGTTGTCAGAGGTAAACACCAAAAAAAGAAACAGGTGAAAGGGTTGCCTCCAAAGAGAGGTAAACGGTAAAGGACAGGAGGGGTAACGTTTGACTCTTTAAACCATGTGCATTCAATATGTATGATGTTTATTTTTTTTTTTAAGATTTTATTTATTTATTTGACAGAGAGAGACACAGCGAGAGCAGGAACACAAGCAGGGGGAGTAGGGGAGGGAGAAGCAGGCTTCCCCCGGAGCAGGGAGCCCGATGCGGGGCTCGATCCCAGGACCCTGGGATCATGACCTGAGCCGAAGGCAGATGCTTAACGACTGAGCCACCCAGGCGCCCCATGAATATGTATGATGTTTAAAAAGTAATCAGATAAAACAAAACAGTAAAGGTATTTGCAAAGAGCATGCCATGAAATTGGATTGTAATGGATTGAAGACTGAATGAATGAAAATTGAGACTGTTCTCAGCAGACTGAGTAGCATAAGGAAGGATATATTGGGGTAGGTAGCATGGTTGCTCGATGAAAAACTTAGGGTTGAAGGAAAAATTAATATTTTGTGTGATAATGGTTATTTAGGTAGCTAATTAATTGGTTAGTCAATTTGTTCAAGACAGGGATACGCTTAAAGAGAAGAACGCAGTTGAGAGAATCTGCTGAGATAAGGGAATGAATGAGGTATCATGGTCCCAGATGAAGCGGTGGATGTTGAAATCAAAAACAAGGTTAAATAAAGGGTTAGCTTTGACAAAGAAGAGTAACATCCTTTTTGTGTGTGTGATGAAAGAAAGGATTTTTACAAGAATTCATGTCCAATAGCTTATACTCAGCTATACTTTCTCATCGGCAGCAGCAGCTCAGTCCTCTGTTGTGGAACTGGGATATTTTTCACAATCTGAGATTGGGAGCCAACCAGAGAAAAAAATGAAAGGAATGCTGGGTAGCAATTTTGGGAGCCCAGCTGAGGCTGAAAATCAGAATGTATTTATTCGTCAGCACGGGCTGCCTTAACAAAATACCATGGACTGGGTGTCTTAAACAACAGACATTTATTTTCTCACAGTTCTGGAGGCTGGAAAGTCCAAGATTAAGGTGCCAGCAGGGCTTGGTTCCTGGTAAGCACTCTCTTTCTGACTAGCAGACAGCCACCTTCTCACTGCGTTCTCACTTGGCAGACAGAGAGAGCGAACCCTCTGGTGTCTCCCCTTATAAGGAACCAATTCTGTTGGATCAGGGCTCTTTCCTATGACCTCATTTAACTTCAATTACTTCTTAGTCCACATACAGTCACATGGGGTTAGGGTTGCAACATACAAGTTTTGGTGGGGACACAATTTAGTCTATAGCACATATAATTCAGCACTGAGTTATTTTTCCATTTATACCCAACAGACCAAGAGCAGGGGAGAAGACAGATGGTTGAGTTGACCCGAATTTAGGGACTAACCTGTTCGAGGTGGCAAATGAATGGAGGGGCTGATGAGAGCAGGGCTAAAATGACTGCTCATGGGTTCCAGCAATGGTGGAAAGGGAAGCCAGGAAAAGACTGGGTTTAGATTAGGGACTGGGCAGGGATTGGTAGGCTCCATGGCAGAGTCCTCTCAAGTCTGAGGGCTGGAGAACCAATGGGAGCGATTCTATAGTGCATCTTGAGGAGGTGCAGTACTTTCTTGGGATATAACTTCTTGTTTCTGCACTTTCAACTTCATTGGCAATAAATGAGAATTATCAAACTGAAAAGAAAATTTAGGTTTCTTAGTGGTAGCAATCATCACCTTTTTCTTTCTTTTTAGACGACTAAATACATTGAACAAGTGTGCCTCAATGAAACTTGATGTGAACTTCCAAAGGAAAAAGGTAGGTGTCTCCACCTTGCTAAGATCATGGCTATATTAACAAAAGAAGCTTGCATTTATAGATTAAAGACAACGTGAACCCAAGTGAAATTCTGAAATGCCTGACCATCAATGTTTGCTCTCCAAATATCTCTTCTTATCATAACCATCATAAATATGTCCATTGGAAACCCAGGCCAAGGTCCGTTCATTTCACCATTTCATTTTGCTGTAGTTTTGACTAAAGGGTTTGCATAAAGATAAAACATGTCTTCTTTATGGTCATCTTTTAGAAGTTTCTTTAGTTGGGGCGCCTGGGTGGCTCAGCTGGTTAAGCGACTGCCTTCGGCTCAGGTCATGGTCCTGGAGTCCCGGGATCGAGTCCCGCATCGGGCTCCCTGCTCAGCAGGGAGTCTGCTTCTCCCTCTGACCCTCCCCCCTCTCATGTGCTCTCTCTCTCTCTCTCTCATTCTCTCTCTCAAGTAAATAAATAAAAATCTTTAAAAAAAAAAAAGTTTCTTTAGTTGTAAATATCCACTCCATATCAGACTCACGGCGATTCGTAGATTAAGAGGATGCAGAGACGAACCCCTGGGTCCATGCCAGATGTCTTCTGCTTCGTCCTTTCCAATGGCATTTCGTTTCCAAGTACGCTTGAAGATGTGCCCATCCTCGGGCAGGATCATTTCATAATGGGTTTGGGAGGGGGGGTGGCAGGGAGTGTAGCAACAAGATGCTGAGCCTGCCTCCTCCTCACCCTTCCTGCCCACGTGCACTTTTCTCTAGTCACAAGGAATTTCATTCCATTTTAAGAGTCACTATGCTCCCTCCCTGTTCCAGGACTCGCATGTGTTATTCTGTCTGTATGAATGAGACTGGAGAGTTCGGTTCTGAAACAAAGCTGACCTTTATTGAGCTCTTACTGTTTTCTAGGAGCTATGTTATGTACTGACCACATGTGATCTCATTTAATCCACTGAGATAGGGATCCTCTGTTTCCTAGAGAAGGGAAGTAAAACTTGAGCATGCTGTCATTTGTTCATGATCTTTCAGCTAGCGGCAGAGCCGGGTTTCAAACTCAGGCATGCCTAACTCCAAAACCCAAGCTCCTCATAGCCACCACCGTGCTGAAAGACCTCTCTCTCTCACTGAATTGATCCTTTTGGGAAATTCAGAATTAAGATCATTAACTACTTTTTTCATTTCACCTCTCCAGTATGTAACAAGTCAAGCCTCAGTATATTTTGAAGAAGCAGAGAAAACATCTTTGAGTCAAAAGAAAGTGCTCTTTATCCTGGTCTACACAGAGAAATCATTAAATCCAATGGATTTTAAGTCACTCCTGAGTAACCTAATCTTTAAAAATAACTTTAACTTGAATTTCTGTACTAAAATAGCACCCAAAGGGGGTGGGGGGAGCAAATGAATTTTGGTTGACCTCACCTTATAAACAATTTGGGGTTTAAGTTAGAAACCAAAAGATTTAAGCTAATGAGGCAAAACAGCGAAAAACAATATCCAGAGAAATATTAAAATATGAGCAATTTGTCTAGGCCGAAGACAAATTAAAAATGTGGGAATAAATGTCCCAGCAGCTGCCTGGCTGAATAGACCCCTTGAGAAGCATACATGCTATTTGAAGCATGAGGGTCAGATGTTGTTTTGGCTGTAACACATGGTTCTTATTAAAACTAACACAGCCACGCCTGTGTGTCTCGAGCGTGGCTGCTCTATATGGCTTCCTATACAGATCTGTAGCTACAGTGTATTACAGAAGACACAAACTAATGACATGATTTGTCTTCAACCAAGTGGAGTGATTGGATTCTCACCCTATCACCAGCTTTTCAGAAACCCGTATGTGAGATGGGCCCAAATGCCATTTGTTGGGCTCCTTATGGGTTACCTTCACAAAAGCTCCTCTGTGAATTGGTCACTTCAGTCTTTCTGACATTCTTAATTTATTCCTGATGTTGGATGTAGTGGCACACACCCAGACAGCCCCTGCTTAGCTAGAGGCCTCACAAGTGCATGCACCCGAATAAAATACTGCTTTTCACATTGTAAATTGAGAAGACATGGCCTGAATTTTCAAATAAATAATTTCAACATGTGGTCTCCACCGCCCTGTGGATCTCAGTAATGACCCGCATCTGGGGCTGTGGTCGAAGCAATTATTCAGGAGACCCTGTGTGGGGGCATGCATTCCTGTCATCTGTCCCTTTCACAAGTCATAGGCTCATCCTTTATTTTACTGCAAAAAAAAAAAAAAAATTACAAAAAAATAAATACAGACTAGGAATAGGCCAAGTGTTTCAAATATAGAAAGTGAAACTTGAGGAAAGCACCCTGTAACACTGCAATCATTCCGGAATTAGTTTGTTTGGAAGAAAAAAAAAATCAGCATTTCCTCTAGGTACGTCCCCATTTTAGGCAATCCAAGAAATAAAAATATAATCCTCATCTCTCATCTGCAGAGGCCCAGACATGCGTAATTCTGCAGAAGGTCATCCCCACATTGCCTAACTGTCCAGAGCCACAATCCTTCTTTCTCCCTTTGGGGCCTCTGCAGGGGCTGCGTGTGCTGGCTTCACCGTTGGGGGTCGGGGGTGGTGGGGGGGGGCAACAAACACTCACACGGAGCATGTCAGACCCTGTTCCTCATCACGGACTCCCATGTCACAGACGCAGAGGTAGTAACTTGCTCAAAGTCACGCAGAAATAGGCACGGTTTGACCTCAGATATTCGGGCACCAGACTACCCCTCTTTGCCTTTCAAAGAATTCAGAAACGTACTGGAATCTGAGTGAGCTCCTGGTGCTTGGCCTGAGACAGTTTCCCCAGCAATATATACGGTTATATGTTTTTATTGTTGTTTTTTAGAAGAGGGGTATTTCTTGCCATCTGTACAGAAGGCCACGATTTATTTAATGTCTTTGTGGAAATGTATCTCTGGATCTCTCTCAGTGAATCTCATTACTCTGCTTGGCATTTCCTTCTTGTATGATTTTTTTTTTTTTTAATTCTGAAGTTTGGTGGGTTCACCCAAGAGAGAAAAACGAGTCCACAAATTGATGAGGATAGTGAAGCCTCCTTCATCCTTAGTTAGGCATGCACTTTTCTTGTGCATCAAATGCTACTTGTAAAGCCCCAAGAAAAATGAAATCACACCTGCCCACCCCCCCCCGCCCCGCCCAAGATAGTACCACAAGATTTTCTCTTTGCAGAAGAGAAACACTGTTCTTCAGAGATTCAAGGTAACCTTCCCTGTCTCTGGGAGAGTCAGGTAGAAAAGAGCATTCTCAATCTTGGCCACACACCTCACTGAAAGACTTACTAAAACCCAGCCAAGAGGCATTCCAGCAGCCCCCACCCTGCCTCTGGCTTCAGGCTCCCCTCCCCCGCCCCGTGCAGCACTGCAAGTGGCACATTCCAGCTTCTGAACAGGTGCACTTAGCCACTCAGCTCCAGTTAACTCTAATGGAAGATAGACTTCTAAATTTCTATGTAACCATGGATTAGCTGCCTCTTGCAGCTGTGGACTTGTGTGGGCTCCTGTTTCCAGTGTAAAGATATGGCCAAATTCCATCAGGAAAAAAAAAAATTTCTTTTGCAGCGTCTGGCTGGCATTTGTCTCTGAGGAATATATAATTTCAACTAAGAATGTTCTCATTTTTTAGAAGAAGCCAAATATCAGCGCTCCATCTAAAATTAAAAACTCCAAAGCACAGGCAGACCTACTTGTTCTCCGAAAAGTGTTTCCTCTCCATTATTAACTACACAGTTCACCCTTGCTTCATGATGACTTTAAAATCCCCCAAATATGGTGAGTGTTTATGTGGTATGACTTCTATTCAAAGTTAAAGTCAGAGGCTGAAGACTCCAATAAGGCTATCTGTTAAATGAGGAAAGAGAAGGGCACGTAGGCACGCAAGACTCTTCCCCTAAGATTTCCCAAGAGAGAAAGAGTGGCTTCAAAAGGTTCTGGTTAAAGTTATAGTTTTAATAAAGCTCTTTGAAATCACAACCAAAGGTGGAAAGCAACCCAGAAACCATGACTAATAGCCACCTTGCAGGCAGCTTCTCCTGGCCTGGACGCCCGTCAGCATTTCAGGGGAGCGGCAGGGCTGCCCAGGGGCCCGCTCTCTGTTCCACTCCACCCACTGCGCCTTTCACACAAGCCCCCGTCGCTCCCACCGAATTGGACACCTCTCTGCATCTCCAAACAGCAGAGTCAAATGAGAGAAAAATTACATCTTATTCCAGCATTCACTTAGCTGGAGAGTATTACAGTCTTGAATTGAAGATAATTGCATGGGAATATCCTAGAACCGTAGGATCTTTGAGTTGGAAGGGATGTTCTGTCATCTCCTCCAGCCTCTCGTCCGCCACAGAATTTACCTCTGAGAGCATCGCTCATAGGTCACTCAGCCTCAGTTTGTAAGCATCCAGACATGATGAGTTCACTGCATTGCAAGGCAATTTATTTTATTTCTAATTACTAGAAGTCTTCCAAATAATAAGCTAAAAGCTGATTTGATGTAAACTTGCCGGTTGGATTCTAGCTGTTTCCTCTGAAGAAGCACTGAAATACAGATTTCGCTTTTCATACGGCAACCCTTCAGCTCTATCCTCTAGATTGGGGGTGGGCAAACCACTGTTCCTGTTTTTGTAAAGAAAGTGATAGTTGTATTAGAACAAAGCCCTGATCGTTCTGGCTATAACAGCAGAGTTGAGTGGTGTGGCAGAAACTGCGTGCCCCAGAAACCTGTAATATTTACTATCTGACCCTTTACAGAAAGTTTTCTGCCCTCTGCTCAATCTAGAACAAAGTTTCTCAGACTGTCTACTGAGTGACTTGGGGTTCTGTTTGTTTTATTTTTAATTTCCAGCGTGCCACTGACCAAGATATTTTTTGTAAAATTCAGTACAAATGAATTATTAGAAATATGAAATGAAAAAATTATAGAAAATCTAAGCCTCATTGTTTTATTATTAGCTTCAACTAACACAAAAGTTGCATTCCAATGAATATAATCAAACCAAATATAATGGGAAATAGAAAAGAGTTAATAAAAACTGTTCACAATTTTATTAAAAGAATATGTTTAATTAATATGAAGAATCATGATTGTACTCATAGCCTTTTTGTTGTTCAGCTGTCATAACCAAACAAAAAGTTTACTTTGACATAGCAGTTGCCCGTATTAAATGCCTATTCACACACTTTGTTCAAATGCTAAGACTATGAGTATTCATGACTATGAATACTCTGGCTAAGACTATGAGTTTCCTGTTTGTTACCTAATTTAGGCTGGATTGCCAACAACACTATACTCACGGGGAAGAATGTATATCTAGAATGTTTCTTTGTTTTAATACTAGTCATCATAAAGAAACCAGTCTCACAGAGTATATTGACTACAAATAAAGAAGAGGTTTTAAGTAATTTTTAAAAGCTTAAGGTATTCCTTTTTACCTTCTATTCAAGATGAAGTAAGTAAAGCTGTATTTTCAAAACTCATCTTCAGTCCTTCATCACCAGCCAATTCCTATGATTATCTTCTGTGAAACATTGGATCCTGTACATGATATACTTTGTGTTATGATAGATGAACTAATCTTGAAATATCACATGTTGCAATATTTGTGTGACACCCAAACTGGTCTCTACCCTGTTCAGTAAGACAGAGCCCCTGTTAATTAACTTGGATAACACAGCCTTGCCAAATGGTGACAGACTGTTTTAATGCTTACTCCTAAGGTCTGTACTTATCTCACTGAAGATTGCTAAGTCTGGGGACTGGCAGCCCCTTGACCACACTTTGAATAGCACTGCTGTAGAATTTCTCATTTCTAAACCAAGCTCTTAGTTCTTTCAATCATCGTTCACAGGAAGTTGTGGTTCCTAGATCCTTGGCCATCCTGATTACTGTTCTCTAGAAATACAGGAAAATCCTTTCGATGTGCCTCTTAAAATGTGTTTCTGATGTATATGACCAGGGCACAACACAGTGGGGCTGCAACCTTCAGAGTCTTGAGATTCATGCTTCTGGTCAGGCATCCTGAAGTTGGTGTCTCAGTCTGGCAACCACATTACATGGTTAACTCACATTAAGCTGAAATCTACTACAACTCTCCCAAAGCTATGAATAGGAACTGCTATTAAACTAAATGTATTCCATCCTGCATGCTCTATAGTTGATGATTGAAGTTAGGGTCTTTATATTTTACTTCACAAAAATTTCATCTTATTAACAGGCCATCCTTCAGTTCTGTTAAGATTGTTATACACCTCAATATCACCAGTCTCTAACAGCAATAATTAGCTTTATCTTGCCCTTTAAGGCTTATGTGGCATTTTCACACTTAATCTCTTTTGGTTGTGTGGACAAATAATGCTAGATGTGAATTATTATCATTCCCATTTATAGCTGAGAAAATTGACTCTCAAGAAAGAGTACCTTGTTCAAGGTCTCTTAGTGAATTACCTTGTGCCATATTCATATTTGGAAAACGTGAGTTCTCCTGGCTCATTCAAGTTATTCTTAAAATGGACATAACTTTGAGGCATCCTTCAGACATTTCTCCTTTAGTTGCATTCAGCCTTTTGATCACACTCTTTGGTGTGAGCTACTCAACCAGTTACCAACAAAACTCGCTGTAGCATCAAACACAATTAGCCATCTTGGCCACAACAATATCATGAGAACCTCTTGTCAGTTCTTTTGATAGAATCCAGACCCTCTGTGTCTGGATTTCCATGGTCTACTAAACCGTTGAGATGGGAGATTAAAGTTTATTTGGTGTGTCTTTTTCTCATAAATACATCTGACTCCTAGCGATTTCCATTTTGCATTTCTAAGTAATCAAACTATTTGTTTTAAGCCTCAAAAAATGTATCAAACGGGGTGCCTGGGTGGCTCAGTCGTTGAGCGTCTGCCGTCGGCTCAGGTAATGATCCCAGGGTCCTGGGATCGAGCCCCGCATCGGGCTCTCTGCTCAGCAGGAAGCCTGCTTCTCCCTCTCCCACTCCCCCTGCTTGTGTTCCCTCTCTTGCTGTGTGTCTCTCTGTCAAATAAATAAAATCTTTAAAAAAAAAATTATCAAACAGATGAAATCTCAACCTCTCCTAATCAGTACACTCCCACAATTATTACTGGAGAGTCTGCTCTATGCATGATAGTCTGCTGGGCCCTGATGTATTAAAAAAAAAAAAAAAAAAAACTTTAGTGCAGTGTGGTTTTTATATGGTGGATCATGACCCCTTGGTGGGTTGTGAAATCAGTTGGGTGGGTAAGAAACAATGTTTTTAAAAAATGAAACAGACTAAACTAGATTATAAAATATCAGAGTACAAACAAGGATAACTATTATAGCATTAGCTTGTTTGTTTTTTTTATTGTAATATATATGTGCCTTAAGCTGTGATGGAAAATTTTTTATTGTATGTCACTATCAATAGCTTGAAAGATCCTGCACTGGCAAAAAAAAAAAACCAAACCAGAATCATGTCATAGCCCTTGGGACATACTATGATAATTATATGCACAAGGTGCAAAAGGAGAATGGGTGTTTTTTTTCTTTTTTCTTTGTGCTTTTTTTTTATTGCTTTGGTTTTAATTTGTTTGTTTTGTTTCAAAAGACCTAAATACTGCAAAATTTCCCTGAACTGTTGGCCTTTTTTTCCAGGAGTTTGCCACTGTTTCACATGACTTGGTTGGGTTGTAAATACCTTCCTATTGTTCAAAGCTAGTATAATAAGCTCTTAGAGTCTAGCAGACAGGGACAGACTTTCCAGTCCCAGTCCACAGTGCCCAGCTTGGCATCTTTTCTTGACCAAAATAAAGGAATCTGTATCCAACTAGTATGTGGTTTGCTAGTATCAGTTACCGAGTTTGGGCTAGCTTGAGAGAGAATTCATTGGAGCCCACACTAAACATCGTAGTTTCAATTTAAAATATCTACACTTTCTTTTAAAAGTATATCCTTTTCTGGCCTTCTCAAAAGGTATTTGCTGAAAGGGGTCTTTCAGAATGATAATGTAATATCAACTCCTTTTCACTACCTTCCTGAAATGTGATATGAAAATCCAGTGAGCTCAAGCTTCAACCTATTATGGTGCCTGATATATAAATAGCCCTCAAATGTCATGTCTTGTATCAATCACAGGGAAAGAGAAATTGAAAATGCTACAGAGAAAGTATAACTTTGATTCATCATCCTAGAATCTTTCCTTTTTTCCACTTGTACCAAGTGCATCTTTTTAAACTCTTTTGCCAAAGCTTTATATAACTTTTTTTTTTAACTCAAAGCTAATTTCCCAGTGTGATCCCAAAGCTATGTAATTCTCCATTAGTACCTTAGTTTACTTTTACTTTCTTCCACCTTCTACCGTACATGAATGTTTGAATTTGTCACTTAGTCCATCCCGTATGAATCTAGATTTTCAAGAAATAAGCAAGAATGGGGACATGCCAATATTTATTGACTGAACATCTGTTTACTTTTCTTTGAGACCAGAATATATTAAAAATTAAGGGGAGTTAAAGTGGGCATTAGATATGTAAAAAGATAGGTAAGCAATCTTCTTAGATAGGCAACAAATAGATAAGCATTTGAGTCAACACTGGAAAACAACAAACACTCCTCAGTGAGGGCCTACTAAATGCATTATTTCATTTAACTCCCGCAGCAAACCTATGAGGCAGGGCCTGTTTTTAGTCCCATTTCATGAGTAATAGAAACCTACTTTGGAGAGAGTAAGCAATTTGCAAACAATCGTCAAAGCTCTTAGCTGGAGCTACCAGAATTTGGAACCAGGTCTTAGAACCAGATGCCAAAGTAAAATAAAATAAACTTGATTCAAATAACAAACAAACAAACAAAAATATGGAGCAGTTACTATGTGCTTGGCGTTGGGGAGGATATAAATACGAATAAGACCCTGAAATACAAGCCCTTCTCTTGATGAGCTTACCTCTAAGGATTGACAGTGGATGTGAGTGGCGTGAGCTTCAATTATCCTTAGAATAAATGCTACAACAAAGATCTAATACAAATGGTATGGAGCTCAGAGTAGAAAGTGTTCATGGCCTTGGAGCCAGAGAGCAGAGTGCAGTGAACTTGAGAGACACAACTGAAATGAGGCAAGAACAGTACATGGCAGGCAGGTTGAAAGGGCTTTGAATGCCATGCTGAAGCCTTCTAGGAAGGCCAAAGGAAGCTGAAGGCTTTGAAGCTGGAAAATGACATGATCATATTTGGATTACACTGTGGAAAGCTGTTTAGATGTGGGAGATGCTGGCGACAAGGATTCTAGCCAGGCTTTTAACTGTAGTAGACCCAGACAGGTGCCAAGGGCCTACACAAAGGGAATGGGAATGAAGATATGAATGAGGGAACAGATCTGGAAGTCATTTCAGGATTGGATCTGGGTAAATATGCATGACAAGGAGGGGGAAGAAGCCGATGAATCCACTCACCTTGGAAGGAGATTATTTTTTGCCCTAGGCCACGGTCTGTCCTGGGCCATAAAGATTTGCAAAGATCAATGAGGCCGTCTCTGGCCACGGGGAACCCAGACTGGCATCTCTCAGGGGATTCATACTCAGGCACCACCCAGATAGGGCAAAGAAATGTGTGAGGTACAGAGTGGGAGACAGGGCAGAGCAGTGGGGGCTGCAGCAGCCCAGAGATGCGTGTCCTGCCAAAAGGCATTTCGATGCAGAGTTGATTAAAAACAAGAAAGCTGGCCAAGCAGAGCAGGCTGGATTGGACTCTCCTCAACTAGTGATGTCTAGAATGGTTCCCAAGTTTCTACTTAGAGGAATTCAGTGGGTAATTTTGCCATTAATTTGTACAGGGGAATACACGGTAAGAATCAGGTTTGGGAGACTAAAGTAAGGAGTGTTAGCTTTGAGACAGATTGATGCTCAGGTTCAGAAGAGAGAAGCTGGAAATAGGGTCCTGGGGCTCAGTGAAGAGGTTTCAGGAAAGAAGTAAGTGCCTTTTATGGCAGGATTAAGTTTCTGAACAAGGGAGCTGCAGGTGTTTTATATTTAGACGTCTAGTCAGATGGTAATTATACCTCTTTGTAATCAATCAAGGAAAACTTCTTAGGAAGGAAGGATTCAGAAACTCTATGAAAACTGAAAGGAAGAAAGCTTGGCAGGTTGAGAAGAGATCCTCTAGCCATGAGGGAGGAGAGGGAGGAGGGCGTACGGGCCAAGGGAAAGATGGTGGAAGGACCGAGGGGCGGCCAGAGGGCACTCGTGGAAGGGAGGAAGGAAGGGAAGGGGGGGTAACTCGCCTCGTGTTCACCCGGTTTCCCATTGCCTCCGAGCTGCCTGGAAATGAGCATTATCTTTAATGTTTTTCAGGGTGACGACTCAGATGAGGAAGATCTCTGCATCAGCAACAAATGGACTTTCCAAAGAACCAGCCGCCGGTGGTCTCGCGTGGACGACCTGCACACACTGTTCCCCGGAGGAGACAGACATGGGTCATCGGGAGACATTAGGATGAGAAACACCACGAGCAGTGAAAGCGTCCTCACCGACCTGAGCGAGCCCGAGGTCTGCTCCATTCACAGTGAAAGCAGCGGAGGGAGTGACGGCCGCAGCCGGCCAGGCAGTGGCCACAGCACCGGCCGGGCGCCCTTTGACTGCCCCGGCCAGCCCTGCCCCGACAGCCCGGTCATGCTGGACGCCACATTCGTCAGCGGCGGCCTCCCGCAGTCCCCCAGAGACGCTCTTAGCTACCCAAAGAATGAGAAACACACCAGGGCCAGAGCCAAGTCATTTTTGAAGCGCATGGAGACTCTCAGAGGGAAGGGGGCACACGGAAGGCCCAAGGGACCGGGGCGGACCGGGGGCTTGGTGATCAGCGGGCCTGTGCTGCAGCAGGAGCCGGAGGCCTTCAAGGCCATGCAGTGCGTCCCCATAACGAACGGAGATCTCCGGAGCTCGCCCCCCACTGCCTGCCCCAAAGGGCTCCTGAGCACCAGCAAATGGAGCGGGGCGAGCAGCCAGTCGGAAAAGAGTAGCAGTGGCGTGAGCATGCCCGGCCTGAAGGAACGAAAATGCCAGGAGGCCAACAAGCGTGGGGGCATGTACTTGGAAGACCTGGACGTGCTGGCCGGGACAGCACTGCGGGATGCCGGTGACCAAAACCACACACACGAGTTCCATTCCCAGGAGAACTTGGTGGTGCACATCCCCAAGGATCACAAACCGGGAACGTTCCCCAAGGCACTCTCTATCGAAAGCCTCTCACCAACAGACAGTAGCAATGGGGTTAACTGGAGGACCGGCAGCATCTCCCTGGGCAGACAGCAGGGCTCGGGGGCCAGGGAGCCCAGGCTCATGGCTTCCTGCCACAGAGCAAGCAGAGTCAGTATCTACGACAACGTCCCGGGCTCCCATTTGTACGCCAGCACAGGAGACCTTTTGGACTTGGAGAAAGATGACCTCTTCCCCCATTTAGATGACATTTTGCACCATGTCAATGGGCTCCAAGAGGTAGTGGATGACTGGTCAAAAAATGTCTTGCCTGAACTGCAAACACATGATGCACTGGTTGGAGAACCCGGCTTATGCCCCTTCCCATCTCCTAATCAGATCACCTTAGACTTTGAAGGCAACTCTGTCTCGGAAGGTCGGACAACACCCAGTGATGTGGAAAGAGATGGAACATCTCTTAATGAGTCGGAGGCCACTGGGGTCCGAGAGAGGAGGGACTCTGGTGTAGGGGCCTCTCTGACTAGGCCAAACAGGTTGGTGGCATGATTTTCTGAAATGATTTTTAATCCATTTCCATGATAATTAGGGTCTATTTATCTAACAAACATTTATAGCGCACTTCCTAAGTGCCTGACACTGTCTGAAGTGATACATGTGGTTAGGAATTATTTGAACGGAAGTGTATCTTTTCTGCAGCTGTTATGGTGATTGAATCCATGTTAACTCACATTCATTTCTCTGAGTCTTTGTCCTTTAATTCAATCTTACGATCACTCAAAAAAATGTTGAGTCTATGTGCAAAGCACTGTGCTAGGCACCGTCAGGGATCACTGGAAATGGACGCTCCGTGCCGGTTCACAGGTGCTTCCCATGACCTTGTTGCCATATCAATTAAAATGTCCCTATCTCAATTTTTTTAACTTTTTTTTTTTAATCCTATGAGAAATTTCTGAGACCCAAGGTGTATACTTCACAAGTTTATTTTGGCTTTAAACTGCCAATTACAAAGTACATAAAGCCATTCTACAAAGACCACTTCAGAAGCACCGGAGAGAAATGGCCCCGAAAGAGATGAACTAGTGGAAACAGTAATACTGTACATGCTGCCGTGCTCTTGTTGAGGCAGAGATGTCCCTTGGGGTTCACTGACGTGTCATCTCTTCAGGAGCTCTCCTTCCTCTGTGCCTGCCACCCTCAGGTTCCACGTCAACAGAAGGAGAATTCGAATGCAGACAGGAAGGCAGTACGAAAATGGTCTACGGGTCCAGAACATTCCAGATCTCACTCTCCATCTCGAGCTCTCTCTCTCTCTGTCTCTCTCTCTTTCTGTCTGTCTGTCTGTCTCTCTCTCTCTCTCTCTCTCTCTCTCTCTCTCCACACACACATACACCGTCTCCGCTGCTTTCAACAGTTTGGGAGCAAACTTAGCAATAAACAAATAAAATGTATTAGGTCCCTTATTAAAACCTTCCCCAGATGTATCAGACTTGAAAGCAATAGTTTCTTAGGTTTACTCTCTGCATTGGTGTCTTCTGTTGCACTTGCTTTGTGATTTCTCTTGGCTCAGAAGCTCTGTTGATTAGCTCCTTAGAAATCAGTGACGTCGTGTGTTTTCCAATAATACGGCCACGTTGTGACTGGCTTCTCTGACGGTCTTTCTGGTAAAGGCGACTCCGATGGAACAGTTTCCAGCTCTCGCACCAGCCTCAGGCGTCCACCGCGCCGCACATCAGCAACCAGACGGCCGGCCAGCTGAACCTGCTCCAGCGCTTCTCACTGCTTCGCCTCACGGCCATCATGGAGAAGTACTCCATGTCCAATAAACACGGCTGGACGTGGTGCGTAGCATGTCCACTTAGGAGGGGATCGTTTGTTCTAGTGCTAAGTATGCGGTTGCAAAAGCCTCAGTAGTGAGGTTCTGACTTCTGAAGAAGCCACTCATGGCCTTCGCTGCCGATGTCCTGAAAATCAGGCGGCAGCCCCTGCCGCCCCCTGCCCCCGGTCTGCCTTCTGTGCTGCCGCCCCTGGGAGCCGATGCAGCCCGCTGAGTTTTATCTGCAACTCTCGGCTGGTTTCCAGGGAAAGCAGTCAGGTTCCAAGAAGGAAAAAAAAAGACAGGGAAAGGGTGATGAATGGTGAACAGAGGCATTAAAAATAAACTGGCCAGAAAATAATTCTGGCAGTTTGCCGAGAAATAGCTGTTGCTTGTACCTTCTGGCTCAACGCGGGGCTCACCACTTAGAGCACTGATTCATTCCAAGAGCATTTAATTCTTCAGGTGCGTTCTGGCTTTGGCTTCAGTGGCAAATAAAAACAGGAATATGCAGTAAACCTTTGTCGTAAGGAATTGACAAAAGCATGTGTTGGAACCTAAATATGGAGCTGTTTTTAGACGAGCTGGTGGATTTGAAAAAATACAAAGTGGGTCATTAATTGTCCTATGTTATAAATTATGTATAGAGAAAAATCTCCCCCAACCCCAACCAAATTTCTTCTTACCGTTTTTAAATTTGTTTTGTTTCGTCTCGTTGGGGACAAGTGTTTATCCCTTGAGAGGTGTGGCCGTCACAATTAAATTGCAAAGTTGTCCCCTTGACTTGAAAACAGAGCCATAAATCCATTCCGCTAAATCGTGCTGTTTAATAGTCAGAGATCTAACATAGGCAAGGGGCACACATAGCACTTCCTGTCATGTGATTAATTAAGAGAGATGTTGAATTTGCCCTGTGCCTGTTGGTTGTTCCAACAAAAGCTTGGCTTTGCTCTTGCTTGCTTTCACAGCCTCTCCCCACAGGCTGCCCCAGGAGGTTTGCATGACCTGGTTTCTGTGAATTCTAGGTCAGTTCCAAAGTTCATGAAGAGGATGAAAGTTCCTGATTACAAAGAGAAGACTGTCTTTGGTGTTCCTCTCATAGTTCACGTCCAGAGAACGGGACAGCCCCTGCCTCAGAGTATTCAGCAAGCACTCAGATACCTGCGTAGCAACTGCCTCGATCAGGTATGGTTGTAAATCCCAAACACGGGCCTGCATTCATGGGGAACGCTGGACAAAGTCACATCTCCTCAGTGTTGGCTAAGACGTGCCTCACTAAAAATAAAAGGCGTTGTGATCTTTATATGTCAGTATTTAATTTGCCCAGGCTACATCTCGGTCAAGCTGCTTGAGGGTGTTCCCTCACTGGCAACTTGAATGACGTTCTGAGTGAAAATTCATGTTAATAGTTTGTGTGTTAATAGTCTGTACCTGTGCTGTCAAATTTGCATTCCCTAGAAACTGGGAGTTATACTTTACACTGCATTTCCTTTTTAAATATTGCCCCATTGCCATCATTGATTTCATAGCATTCTTTCATCCCTGTTTTATTATTTTTTGAGAAAAGAATTAGGTTTTTATATCTTTTTTTAAAAGATTTTATTTATTTATCTGAGAGAGAGAGAGAACAAGCAGGAGGGGCAGAGGCCCGAGAGAGAATTTCACGCAGACTCTGCATTGAGTGGGGAGCCCAATCTGGGGCTCGATCTCATGACCCTGAGTTCGTGATCTGAGCCAAAACCCAGAGTCCGACGCTTAACTGACTATGCCACCCAGGAGGCTATTAATTCTTTTCTTTCTTTCTTTTTTTTTTTTTTTTTGAAGCAGCACCATGACCAGGAAAACTTAAACCAAAGATAAATTTCTTTACATCTTTTCAAAATGTGCAAGTAAACTATGCAAACAATATCCGCTAAATCAACTCTCCCTTCATCTTGTACATTAAAATCTCAAGCCAAACAAAATAGTCAGAGATCATTTTCTGTCTCCACGACTGTTTGGGGACCACCGTAATGGTGGCCAGTGACCAGACCCAGAGTGCCACCCATTCTGTAATTTACTAGGTAGGCCCAGCCTTCACTCCTCCAAATTAACACCCATTCATTTCTTAGACATTCTGCCCCCAAAAAGCCATATTCCCACTTGATAAATTGCAACCTTGAGTAGTGGGGGTATTTTCAGGCAAATATTCTACAATGACTTTTGTGCATCATATTCTCTAATGCCATATGAATAATCCACGCCCACCTAAAATTACTTGCACTTTTTATTGATTCACCCTTGGCCTTGGGCTCAGTGAATAGGAAGGAGCTGAGCTACATGAACTCACAGACCCTGGCTACTGATGCTTGTATCTACCCCAATACTGAGATCGCACTTAGAATCAGGATGGTCTCTTGACGAATCAGACACCACTTTTCGATGGAGAATAGGAGTAACTTCATTTGATGCCATCTTTGATTGAACTGAATGTGTGATCCCTTTTTGCCTTCCCACTCCTAATCTAGAGAATATACAGGTATACATTTTCCCCCATTTCTTCAGATGCCATAGTGGAGGGCAGGAGTGGTTGCTGTTACTGTTGTGGTGGTGGGGACTATTTCGTTTTGAGAAATGGCCTTTGTAGCTTGCCTGTTATTTCTCAGAAAGAAGGGCAACAGACCACTTTTCTAAAACTATAGACTTTAGCAGATGCCTCAACACTGACCTGTGAATAACATCTACACATAGCAAACCAATGAATCCAGTTACTTAAGCATTATTTTTTTGTTGTTTTAGAGCTTTTACCAAAATTGCACATTAATCAAAGGTAGATGATCTATGGATATCTTATTGAGAAAACTTGTTGGAGAGGCGAACTTGGGTGAATATATGGAAATGCCCACTCTGATCTCTTTTACAACCCTAATAGTATTGCAATCACGCCCTTACGCATAGGACTTTGTGGCCTCAGTTGTACTTTTGTTGTTTTGTTAGCACAGACCCAAGATTGTGTTTTGTGGAGGGTAACCTTTTATTCAGACACGTGGTTTTCCAAGCTTCTCAATTTTCCTAAGGGTATATAAGACTCATCCCTCCTCTTGGCTAACTCTCTTAGTCTTTGGCTCTGCCTTTTACCAAGAACAAAAAATATTTTGTTCTAAACATTATAATGTGTGGCCAGCGAATGCTTATCAACAAAAGCTCTATTAAGAGAAAACAGTATTTGTTCAGAAATACCTAAAGGAAATGCAGTCCATCTGTGCCATTAGCTCAGTAGTGATAACGTTTCTCGAGGGCCCAGCATGTTTTAGGCATTGTCCTGACTGTTTTACATTCACTGTCTCATTTAAGACCATATCCACCTTGGGTGGTGGTATTCCCCCAGGTGGCAATGGTAGAGCCAACACTTGCTTGAAAAGCTAACTCCAGAGTCCAGGTTTTTAAAAACTACACTGTACTGCCACCTGTTAGAATTGCTTGTCCCTGTGGACTCGGGCTGATACCTTCCCTAGCATTGAGGGACACGTGGAGAAATGGCCCTAAAAACTCACTGATGAACCTACTGTCAGGATTTTGTCAATAATGTTGACTCTTACGTGAGGTGGGTGTCCTTGCTGTGATCATGGAAGAGTTTTTCTCTAGCCCCAACACCTGAAAGCATGGTGTTTCTTTTAGACAACTAGTCTGTTTCTTATATTAAGAACAACTGGTATGTTTTCCTCTCTATATTAGCTGCTTAGAAAGACTAGAGCCAAATGTGTGTTCTTCCTGTGGTAAATATACGTAAATTTTTGGTATGAATTTTGTACATCATTCCTAGTTTCAGCTACTCATTTTATCTTGATTTCCCTTTTGCTCAAATGTTCTTATCTATGATCTTTAACTGTATCTTATACATTTTATAGATCATTGAATTCTTTCTTGAACACAGTTGGGTGGAAATAAATGAATTGGAATCCCACTATTCTACTCACCACATAGTGTTTAGTGTAGACTGGAAACCACTCAGAACCCCTGCAGATTCTGAATAATGGGTAGCGCCGGTAAGACCACTGTTACTAGGTCCAGTCTCCTGTCCGAAGCAAAAGTCCTACGAATCGAGAGAAGGACAGTGGGCACCAAAGTCTCCTCAGTCCTGGCTCGCTGGCTTATTCTCAGTCTCCACATCAAGCCTCTCACAGGTTTTTTCAACCTGGAAGAATGCCTTACTGAAAAAACATGTGCTGGCAAAGCCTGGTAGGCAAAAGACTTATTTTCGAGGACATAGATATGGATTCTAAATGTAACCAAAACGAATAAGGCAACCCTCTCTTGTATCGGTCAAAAGTAAGAATCTGTAAGATGTCCAGGGGACTTTCACCAGAGTCCGTTTCTCCCTTATGAAGCACTCCATATCTGCGGGGCTTCCCACCTGGGAAGTCACAGAGTGTGGGAAGCACACAGAGAACCCCCTCTGGTCCCTGTGAAAAGGAAGGTGGTAATAAGAAGGGAGCAAGGGAAAACGGGACAAACACAAGGGAGAATTAAAACCAGGCTCGAAAGGAAGACTGTTCTAGAGCTTTAAGAGTGAACAGGAGCAAATAAAAGTGAATGAATCAGTAAAGAAGGAGGGGACAAGAGCAAGAGGGAAGGAACATACATCACACTAGACTGTTCTTTCTTTGCCAGTAGCACCTCCTTGGAACTAAAAAGTTTCAGGTCTGCACAGGATCTTGAGATCTCAGCCCCGGGGTTGTAGAAGACCAGAACATCCCAGAACACCTTTCCTCCAAACTATGCTGACTGGCCTCTGTGTTGCCTCCCTTTGCACGGTGTCCTTGACCCACCGTCTCAGACTCTCCCATGGGGCTTTGCCCTGATCTCAGGGGAGGAGGCTTCCTGCAATGAGCTGGCCCCCTTTTCCTCCTGCTAAGCGTTCACCTCCAACATAAACATTCATCACAGTTGAATGCAGCCCCACAGGGCCCTGAAACATGGCCAACGTTTGGCCTCCTACACTCCCCAGTTGCAGAACAGTTTATATATGATGAAACACAGTGTAGCCATTCTCCCCCTCACAGCTGGCCCTAGCTGAAATAAGGAAGTTTAGCCCTCTGTTATGAACCATTTGTATTCAGACATAGCCGTGTGTGAGAGGAGCCTTGCTCTGTTGGCTCAGCTTTTATTTCTGCCCTAAATCAGCGGCGTACAGAGGCACAGGTGATGCTTGTCCTGACGAAGGTGGAGTCACGCAGGGAGAGGCCAAGCCTGCAGGGCTCAGAATCAGAACCCGCCGCACGCGGTACTTCAGACCCTTTCTCTTTCTGAATAAAACCAACCTTTCTTCATTAGCCGAGCCCATTTCTGAAGAAGAGCAAAGGGAAGTCCCGACAAACATCGTCAAGGACTGAAAGGATTAGCATAAAAGGGATGCCAAGTAGGAGGTTTAATATTATTTAGATGAAATTTGAATTCTAACGCAGCTCTCGTGTGCCCGATCTCTCCGTCTGATAGAACAGTAAGTTTCAGAAGCCCGATTATGCTGGGAAGACGCTTCCTGCTCAGTACAAGTGTCCGCTACCCGCTGGCTCTTCCTCACAGTCCTCTTGCCTCCCTCATATGAGCTAAGTGATGCTCTGGGACCTTTTCAGATCACACTCCGAGCCCTTGCTTTTTCAGAGCTGGGCTTTTGGGTGGAAGACAAAAGAGAGGAAAGGAAAAACAAGATCAAGGGAACACTCACCCCTCACCTTTTGACCTGTAAAATGAGCGATCACGTGCAAGATGCTTATAAAATGAACGCTGCGTTGCTGACCACCAGGCTCCCCTTTTCAGAGAGGGTGTCTGAGCCGGGCTTTAGAGGTACGTGAGCACAGGACCTGCTAGGGAGTTTGCAGTTTGCAAGGCCTCGTGCAAAATGAAAATGTGAGATTCTCTGTTCATACATTATGAAGAATTTCAAAACGGTGACAGCAGAGAATTAAACCAAGCGTGGAGCCCTGTGTGACTACCAGCAGGGGCAGACACAGAGGCATAGGAAAGACATGTCACACCCCTTGGGGCTTCCTCGTAATGAAGCTGAGGGATCTGGGGCAGCCTCCCACCCATGGTGATGACAAGGCTGCCCTCAGAAGCAACAGTTTTAAAATGGTTTCTTCAGGGTGCCTGGGTGGCTCACTTGGTTAAGTGACTGCCTTTGGCTCAGGTCATGGTCCTGGAGTCCCGGGATCGAGTCCTGCAGCGGGCTCCCTGCTCAGCGGGGAGTCTGCTTCTCCCTCTGACCCTCCTCCCTCTCGTGCTCTCTCTCTCTCAAATAAATAAATAAATTCTTTAAAAAAAATAAAAAAATAAAATGGTTTCTTCAGCTCTCTTTCACTTGGAAAAACATTTTTGCCAGAAGTGCCAATTTCATCACTGCTTTGAAAACTCTTTCTAAAGAAGAAATGATGATTGGCAATCACTCAGGCCACCCCCCCGTGATTGTTCAGTGAAGGTAGGTCGACTTCTCCCTGTTCTCGGGATCTCTGCACCATTGAAAGAATCTTCTGCTTACTGTGTCTGGGGAGTTTTCCACTGCAAGGAACAGAAGGTTGTCCCAAGATGGCTTCAACAACAGGAAATTCATGAGCTCATGTGACAAGAAGTCAGGAAGTAGGGTCGTTCCGGCGTGCTTTTTTTCATCAGCTCAGGGCCACTTTTGAAAACTAGGGTTTCTCTCCTTCTTTCCCTTCTACCTTCCTTAGCTACTATGTCTGGAATCTGGTCTGAGTTCAGACCACCTTTTCTTTATTAGGTTCAGGAAAGAAATTTCCTTCTGTGCTTCCAACAAAAATCCACAGATCCCACAGATATTTCCCACGTCCCTGGAAGATAAGGGTGGGACGGGAAGGTTACTGTCAGAATCTGAGGCAGAACAAATAAATACCTGACAGCCCTCTGGACATCCTGTGAGATCTAAGTCAGAACAAGCAGCTCAGAGCCCGCAGCTGGAGAGCTCCCGACATGTCGAAAATAATTAAAATAACAATATTTGCTGAAACTAGAAAGAAACTTGGAAAACAGACAATACAAAGAAAACACTGCTGGGATGTGTTTGCACACGCACACCAGTGTGCACCCAAAATGAAGCCAGCAAGACACAGTGGATGCTCTGCAGTTTATACAGAAACACTTGTCTGCTTTATTCTCTTGACAGATTCCAATCAGTATTTCTCTGCTACTGAGAAAATAACAGGAATTCTCAAAGGGAATAACACCGACTCACAGGAGGATAAATGTTTGTGAGTCACCCTTAGGAATTCACCTTCCGGGCCCTGGGATTCTGAGAACTCCCGTGTAGCACAGCCCTGTGGCACTGTCCTGGGCCTCCTTCCAGAACTAGTGGAGTCAAGAAAATGTAAACACATTGAGGATGGATCTCACTTTAGTAATCATTCATTTGACGTCTTGAATTTTTCCTTTGACAGTACATGCTTTCTTCTCGTGCACTTTGGTGACGTTTGGAATAGTTGCCAGAGGATGACACGTGTTCCTTAGACTCTTGAGGAGACATCTAAGTACAGCAAAGTTATACATTTTCTAGATGTTCCAAACTTTCAGGATAAAAAAGAGAGCAATTAACGTTTTAAGTGACAATATGCCTGAATATCCCCATCTGTGGAATTAGAGTGATAGATAAGCCTTGGAATGCAAAAAAAGTATTACCAAGAATTCTGGTTTTTATTGCCACAAAGAGTACCAGTGGATCATTTCCCCTGCGACCTATTCAGGTGACATATAGAAATCCCTGAGTATTCTCTAATTGCTTGGAGTTCTTCCCTTGCTGTCACTGTACTTAAAAGGAATTAGTACTGCTCTCCATTTATAGCAATAACCAAGAGAGCTCTCCTCAGACACCTGAACTTGGGTCAAGGCCGGCCTGGCACGCGGAGCCGCCTCGGACACGGCCCGGCACCTCTCCCCAAGCGTAGGGAGGAGGCGGCATGGCTCACTGGTGTGCCGCCGCTTACCTGGCTGACCACTCGGAATGGTCCTACCTTGCTCTTTGGAAATGGGCCAACCTGTGAGCCCTTGAGGAATGAGAAAAGGAGAGATTGAGGTTGGTTGAATGAAGGACCAAGGTGGAACAACTCAATGCCCTACAGGCATTTAAGAATAGCAGATATGCAAATTCACTGTAAGCCCGTGGGGGTGGGGGCAGGTGTCAGAGACACTCAGCCCTTTCTTGGGTAGAGGCAAGTCTAGAGTGCAGAGCCTCTAGAGGGGCCTGGAGTGTAAGCTGCCGACCGACCCTTGCAGGAATCTGTTCTCCTAGGGCTCCTCTCCCCCTCACTCATTCCTACTAGGAGCATTATCTCCTGGGTGCCTTATTGCTCCATTTATTTGTCAAGCAGAAGAGGAGTCTAAGCCCTAGGGATGAAAAAGGCATAAGACAATGTCTTGAAAGTCTGAAAAAAATGCCACCCAGGAATCCTCACTAGAGCCACGGCTTATGCACATAGTATCTAATCAGGCAGAGTAATAAGTGCCAAGCATCATATGAGAAACACACATAGGGAGTATTATAAGGATTCCAAAGAAGGACAAGAAATAGGACTTTTAAATCAAAATACATGCTTATAGTATTATTATGTTTCAGGAGCATATTCCCTACACCTCTCCCCCAAAGGTGCACTGGATATGGTTGCTTATCTGGGATCCACCAAACCTCCCATTGACCAAAATTTCTCAAAACCCCTACTAGAGTGTAGACACTAGAGGGCAGGGAATTTTGTCTGGTCTGCTAATGATGCCTAGCAAGTGTAAGTATGCCTGAGATAGAGTGGTATTGAATCACTGCTTGTTGGATAAATGAATGCCATGATAGCATCTAGTCAAGCAGACTGCAGGTTACAAAGCACAGCCATACCTATTTTCTCACTTAGTCTCCACAATAGCCCTGTGAGGTGGGCTGTTAGTCTTATCTTCATTTTATAGGAGAGGGAGTCAGCGTTCAACTACTGCCCAAAGTAACTCACCTACTAATTTACATTTTACTAGTTTGGAGGCAGTTGCTGCTCATCCAGCCCTGACTCCATGCCTTCTTATCACTCCCAAAGTGCCTGCCTTAGGAAGAGGATGGCTGGGGGGAAGGTGGCCTCACTAACATGTCCTTGTGACTTGTTTCAGGTGGGTCTTTTTCGAAAATCGGGCGTGAAATCTCGAATCCATGCGTTACGTCAGATGAACGAGAACTTCCCCGAGAATGTCAGCTATGAGGACCAGTCTGCGTATGACGTGGCGGATATGGTCAAACAGTTCTTCCGGGACCTCCCAGAGCCTCTTTTCACCAACAAGCTCAGCGAGACCTTCCTCCACATCTATCAGTGTAAGTGGAAGGAATGCAGAGCAGTGTTCTCATGTGCACTCATCCACTTAAAAAGCATTCTATAGACTGAGGTCTAGTTACACAAGTAGTACATGAATCCATAAAGAAATGTATAAAAGTTATCATTCTCTGCTTCTTTCCAGAAGTAAACTTTGTTCCCAGTTTGACATGGAAATCTCCAGGCCATTTGTTATGCGTTTGAAAATACCTTTTTGACATCAAAGTTTTCCTTCTCAGTAGGGTTTTACGTAAGGTCTAAAACTAACGTTCAGTGTAATTTTAATAACTTTAAAATGAGAAGGGGACACTATAGAATTTATTTTGTATATAAATGTTTTTTAAAACTTAAATTTAAGTTTTTAAAGATTAAGCATTGCCTTGGGATATATGAAATTCAAAGCCAAATGTGTTAAGATGACCAGAAATGAAAAGCAAATGTATTTTAATACAGTGTATTTTAATTGGCAAAAAGTAGGCAAACCAAATCAAGCTTATGTTTAATGCAACGAATTTATATCTTCACTTGGAATTTTTTAAGTGATATTAAATTGAAAATTCTCAGCAAAGCCTCTATAATTAAAATAATCATTGAATAAAACAATTGCTGATTAAAAAGCGTATCCTTCCAAAGGTAGCTACAAGGGGGGGTGGTAGAAATGAACACGTGACTCTTTTCTAGATGCAATAATGTTATGATTATAAATTATTTCAGTGGTCCAAGTCCTGATTCTTTATAAAAATATAAAAATATTTGGCCTGTGGACTTTGAGTTTTCAGGAAAATATGACTGAAATGGGAATCAACAAATGGAATTGATCCAATTTGAAGAAGATCCTTGCTATAGAGAATTCTGTGCTGTGTTTAAGGAGACTATAATATTGCAAATCCAAAAAGGATTATAATAAATACCACTTGTAAAAACAGGATAAAGTGATGACCCACTAAGTAAACATTATTTTGTCAAAGTGAATAGGCTAAGTTAAATTAATGATACATGTCACGTGAGCCCAAACACAGAGAGTTCAGGACTTTGTTGCCTTAAGAGGTCGAGCTGCATTCTCCAGTTAAGCCTCCTTCATGGTTTGGAACTATCATATATGATTCTTTACATTTAATCAGTTCTCAGGTTAGGGTCGACACTAGTCTAAGGTTAAAGTCAGATTGTTTCTAAGAAATAAATCTCTTTGGCCCTTTCTGAGACTCACCAACAAGAAACCAGATCAAAGCAGTGTTTATTTTAGCTGAGCAAACATTTACTGAGTTCCGCTTACGCGCAGGGCAGTGCAGTGTGCTGCAGATGATATGGATGGGTAAGACTTACTCTCTGCTCTTAAGGATCTTACAACTGAGGGAGATGAGACATGTACATATATAACTGCCATACAGCAAGATTGGAGAAATGCCATAATAAGGTTACAAAGAAAATCCAAGGAGGTTGAGATGAGGACTAGGACTTGGTGGGGAACTGGCAGCTGAAGGTGGAGAAATGGAAGGAACACGTCTTGAGTGACTCACATAGCATGAGCATGGTCCAGGAGGTTCCAGGGTATTCTTCTGGCTTGTGTGAATGGTAACTGTATGACACAGTACCAGTGACACTGAAAAATTAGACCGGGGCCATCCCAAGGAAGGGCATTGAATGTCAAGGCAAAGAGTTTATATTTGATTCATTAAGCACCGAGGAACCCTTGGGTGTTGTTGAGGGGGTTACCAGTTACAGTACTCTCAGCTGTAAAGACAGAACCAGAAATCCAACAAATAGTTTAAACAATAGGAAATTTTATAATCACACATGACAAGAAATCTGGACTTAAGAAATTCCAAAGTCAGTTAATTTCATAGCTCAGTGATGCCAGGGCTGAAGTCAGCCTCTCTCGGTTACACCCTCAAGGTCACAATATGATTGCCACAACTTACAATGATTGTGTCTTCCTAAAATCACACTCAAAGGCAAGAAGAGAGCAGAAGGGCTTCTCCTGGGGCATATGTCTCTTTTTATCAAGGAGATAAATTTATAGAAGCTCCTAGCATTTATCTTGGTCGCATAGGCCAGAAATGGTCTACATGTTCTCCCTTAAATCAATCACTGGAAAGAGGACTGGGATTACCACTTTGGGTTTAGGCCAATATGGTTATGCCCAGAGTATGAGGGAAGGAAAGGGCCCGTCTTCCCTGAGCATATTCCAGATGGCAGCCGAACAGAAAGTGTATTTTTTTATAGAGGGGGAAGGAGGGAATAGGTATTCAGTAGGTAGCCAATTCTGTGTCTGCCACAAGGGTAAATGTGCATCAGGACTGCTCTTGTGATCCGTGAATCTGGGAGTGCTGAACAAGAGATATTGGGTTGTGCAAGAACGGAGGGTTAGTGAGTGAGCTAACACATTAACTGAGGCGCTGGATTACCTGCAGTGACTTCCAGCAGTGAGACTGGAAATTCAGTGTTCCATGGATAGACTCTGGAGTCAAAGAGGACTGTTCTTCCTCCCCTTCTCCAGAGCAGTTCTAGTTTTAGCTGTGTTACTTCTTGGACTTTCTTCAAATGATTAGAGTTTGGATGGGTAATGAAAATAGTTGAAACCCACTGGTCTCCTGGAGGGAGAAGGATGGAGGGATCAGATACTTTAAGACAGTAGTCTTAAAGTTTGGTGACTGGGAGAATACTGAAAAAAAGAGGGGAAGGAGAGCTGGTGTGAGGGCAGGGAGAGGAGAGGTGTTCAGAATCAATTGGATGTTGTGTTTGAGGTGCTGATAGCCATCCGCATGGTCGCTATTATCAACACTTAGATATGCAGATCTAGAATAGTCTCCTGAGAGCTGAGAAAGAGGCAGGAACCATAGGAATGTCAAGTGTGACAAAGGTCCAAGAGGATAAGATCCAAAATGAATGCTGAATTTAGGGATTAATGGTTGACCTTCACAATCATTTTTAGTAGAAAATATTAGAGGATACTTTCTGATGGATAAAGGAATACGTGAGTGAAGGGAAAGTTGAGACAGCATGTAGCCATGACAAGATGACTCTTAAAAATGTTGTTGTGAAGAGAAGGTTAGCCATCTAAAGTTAAACAATGTACACACTAGACATCTTAGCTAAAGCAGCATATTAAAAGCAGTTCAGTGGCTCAACTGAATTTCTACACTTCAGTGACAAGCTTGAAATCGTTAGTGGTATCTCCTATTTCAGCACAAGCAAGAAAAAAGAACAAGGTTCTGCTATAATTTGAACAAAATGGCTCTTTTCTACTCAACCCAAGTCTATCTTGTGCCACACACTGGACGTGGTGGGGGTAGAGATGGGTTCTAGAACATTGAATGTAGTCAGGCTTTTCCAGAAATGTGGATTTGCTGGCTGAACGGGGCCAGGAGTGTGCCCAGCGCTGGGATGTATGATGGTGGGGAGGCGCAGGACCCGGGGAGAGGGTCACACACAGCCCCTCTGGGGCAGCAGGCTCCAGATGTCTTTATCATGTACCCTACAAATAGTAAATATCTGAGCATGTTTACTTATTTCTTTCTCATAATAGAAATATACTGTGATCTACTGTGATCTACTGTGCATGTTATAAAATATACCCAATCAGTATTTTTAAAGCGTGAGAGAAAACATAAACACCATTGGAAGTCCTGATGCTTTCTTCTCACAAGTCAAGGATTGTCACAGGCACATTCCCCCACCCCTTCAGAGGACAGACAGCCTACTGCAGAGACCTGCTCTAGAACATGGTATTTTAAGAAAGACAGTGTAACCAAAGTGAGCTCCTGATGGTATCTTTTGGAGTGAGAAGAATAAGGGCGGTGAGTCAGACCTAAAAGATCAGTAATAAACCCAGCCAGGGGGCATCAAAATGTAGTGCCTAGCACCCATCTGCCATGATTTTCCCTATCAGTTCACAGCATATATTCGGGGCCAGTGCCCTTCTAAGTCGGCATGACCAGCACCCACCACCACCACCCCACAAGGACCACCCTGAAGGGGAATGGCCTGACAGGGCCAGACTCGCTCCATAACCTTAGCGAGCCTGGTTCCTCTTCCCCAAGTACAACCTCAATTTCCATTCTCCCCAAGATTATGAAATGCATGCCATTGGGTCACCACATGAAGCCAATAACGCACCTCCTCTGCACCAAGCCCTGGGTGACTAGCAGGAAAAAGAAAGATGCGTCCGGCTGATGCTTAAGGAGCTGACCCACTAGGAGTCATTCCAGAGGGCCAACCAGCTGGATCCCACTGTGGTTAATTGTGCCAAACTGGCATCAAGGCCTGGCGGCTCCACTAGGAGTGGGGAGAGGCGAGGCTGCCATCCCCTAACACAGTGGTGTCCAAACACGCCCCACAGAGCCCTGGGCGTCCCAAAAGGTGCTTCCCAAGCTGTCTGGTGGGAGGGTGGGCGTGAGGGAAGCCAGGCTGACAGTGCCCCAGCCTATCGCCAACTTCAGGCAGAGCAGAAAACCAGTCTGGACACAGCTGAGCAGGTGGATGGCTCAGAGACCGTGAAAGGCCAGGATGGTGACGTTCCTTGCCAAACAGCATCTCATTGTAAAGGCACAGGGGGGTTCGGAGGTGGACGGCTGGGGTTCCAGTCCCAGCTGTGCCTCTCACCAGCTGTGGGTCCTGAGCAGTGACTGACCTTTGTGCCATGAGTGGCCATCGCCATGGTTGTGGATGATGGTCGTCTCTCTGAGTGTGTCTTCACACAGGGAAGGTGGACCTTACTCACTGTGTCCCAGCTAGCTCTTTCTGCGGCTGTCCCTCTCATGACCTGGCACCCACTTTTCCGTAGATGTCCCCAAGGAGCAGCGGCTGCAGGCAGTGCAGGCTGCCATCCTACTTCTGGCCGATGAGAGCAGGGAGGTCTTGCAGACGCTGCTGTGCTTTCTCAATGACGTGGTCAACTTGGTGGAGGAGAACCAGATGACACCCATGAATCTTGCCGTGTGTCTGGCCCCCTCCCTCTTCCATCTTAATTTACTGAAGAAGGAAAGCTCCCCCAGGTGCGTTTTTCTCATCAACAACCATAATCCTAAACCGGGTATTTCCCATAGTTGATTAAAAAAAAAAAAAATTCTTGTGTTGTATTTCAACTTAAGGATTTGTCAGCATTTAGTTTATAATCAGAAAGTGTTTCGAGGTGACCATAATTCATGGGCTAGATATGAATCCAACTAGTCTTGGAGGATGCCCACTACGATCCAAAAGCCTGAGGAGTTGCGTTGTGGTCTGTGGGTAGTGTGTGGGTGGGAAGGAGGAAGAAGTACAAAAATCCCTGTTTACAATCTTTAATGAAAAAAGGGGGGACTTCACAGCACCTGCAGTGACGTGGTTTCAAACTCGGGGGAAGAAATAGACGAATTTCTCCCCCAGCAGTCATTCCTGCCCTTGTATTTTTACAAGGCTTTTCATTATGAACTGTCAGACTCTTAGCCTGACTCAGAGTATCTAGGCCATGTGGTCACTGTTTTTATTTGGAAATGAGAAAGTCTGGGATCTGGATCAGCATCCGGCCGTGAAGCGACAACGAAAGGGTTGGGCTCTGTGTTGCGCAAAGCTCTCGAGTGAAGGATCTGCTTGTGACTCCGCCCTTCAATTACAGAGTCATACAGAAGAAATACGCCACCGGGAAGCCAGATCAAAAGGACCTCAGTGAGAACCTGGCCGCCGCGCAGGGGCTTGCCCACATGATCACAGAATGCGACAGACTGTTTGAGGTGAGCGAAAGGTTCCAGCAGCCTTCCTCTAGCTCCTGGAGCCAGATAAGATGCTTGGGATGGTGGCTGCATTTTCGGCTCATCGGGGTTTGCTCCTGATTTTACAATGACAATAGTACCCTCTGTAGCTCTGGTCTTTGCCTCCAAGAAATGTGAGGAGCTGGCTGAGTAATTGAGGCTCTGCCGGTTAGACACCTGGAGTTACTATGCTGATGGTTTTCAAGAAAACGGTCACATTACCTTCCGTTCAGGTTCAAGGCCAGCCAGCCAACTCTGCTGCATTTGTTAACTTGGACTTGATGAAGTTCAACATCTGTGTATGCGTGATATTCAGCAATCCCTGTTAACTAAGAGTCCATGACAGCTTCTGAGTTTAGCCACAGATAGGTTCAAGAAGGAACTCAACTAGACTTCTGGCATACTTTTTGTGGTAAAGTTGGCATTTGTAAATAGGGAAAGTGTGCTAAAAAGGTAAAGCTATTTCTAAGTCATATTTGATATTTCCCTTAAGTCTGTGTGCTTTAAGTTTCCTGAGGCCATATTTTGCCAAACCGAATAAAAACACATTAAAGATAAAATAAAAGGAAAACGGAAAGACTGAAAGGGAAGTCATTGCAATGTTTTGAATAATAACTGTAGTCTCAGAAACGTATTTGTTTTTCCTGACTTTAGGAAACTCCCCCACCCCAGCCTTGCCGCTGATCTTGGAAAAACATCCCTTGCCCCATGGCACTAGGCCCATTGCCCATACTGTGGTTTTTGACGAAATTACTTTGCTTTCTCTAACTATGAGTCTCAGCATCTCTTTAGCTCAGTATGTTGCTCTTTCGTGCATCTGTTCGTTCAGGTCCCGCATGAGTTGGTAGCCCAGTCCCACAACTCATACATGGAGGCTGAGATCCACGCTCCAACTCTGGAAGACCTGGGGACCCAGCTGGAGGAGAGCGGGGCAACTTTCCATACGTACCTGGAACATCTTGTCCAGGGCCTCCAAAAAGAAGCCAAGGAGAAGTTCAAAGCCTGGGTCACGTGCTCCAGCACAGACAACACAGATCTTGCTTTCAAAAAGGTAATCTCAAGAGGTTGGAAAAAATTACCCCCAAAGAGTCCGGTGCAGTTAAGAAGCAGGGATTTGTTTCCAGGGGCACCTGGGTGGCTCAGTCAGTTAAGCATCTGACTCTTGATTTCGGTTCAGGTCATGATCTCGGGGTCGTGAGATTGAGCCCCGAGTCGTGCTCTGCACTGGGTATAGAGCCTGCTTAGGATTCTCTCTCTCCCTCTCCCTCTGCCACTCCCCTCCCCACCACCCTCTAAAAATATATAAATAAATAAAATAGATAAATAAAAATGGCCGCTCTGTCCATGGGGCTTGGTACGCACATGAATGGGTCAAAAATCCACTCTGGAGACTTGCCGAGCTGTCCCTGTTGCACATAATCCGAGTGTGTGTGAAGCTAGGCTGCTGGCTGCCAGTCTTATCCCTGTCCCTTATCTGTGTGACGTTGGGCAAGTCGCATGCCTCTCTGTGCCTGGCTTCTCATTTGCATAATGGACATCATCCCACCATGGTCAGAGGACGGCTATTTACAAATCAAATGCGTTAGAATCTTTCCCGGCACGTAGTACATACTGTATGGGTTGGTGGTTACTATTTGTCTTATCGTTATTTTTCTTCTAAGCCTAAAGATGAACATCCTAAAATTTTAACCCTGAGGTGTGCAGAATCACTCTTTCCAGTTACACCATCAGTGATGTTTTGTGAAGGTCCAGTGGAGAATGATAGATGTGGGTTGGGACTAGTTGACCTCTTCAGCCTTCGATGGTGTCTTTCCTAAGGTGGGAGACGGGCACCCGCTGAAGCTGTGGAAGGCCTCTGTGGAGGTAGAAGCGCCCCCCTCCGTGGTTTTGAACCGTGTGCTGAGAGAGCGCCACCTGTGGGATGAGGATTTTGTGCAGTGGAAGGTTGTGGAAACCCTGGACAAGCAAACAGAAATCTATCAGTATGTGTTGAACAGCATGGCCCCCCACCCTTCCCGAGACTTCGTGGTTCTCAGGTAAGCCTGACTCTAGGGTTTAAGGTATTTTTTTTTTTCCCAAAAGCAGATGAAGAGCTGCATATTTAAGCATTTCACAGCGTTCTACCACCGAAGTTCAGCCTCCACTGGGAACACTAGGCTGGCACGCATTTCCCTCCGTGAAACCTGACTTCGCTGTATTTATGCCCGACTTCCTGCTTCCTTCACCCAATTTACGGCTCTGCCGGCCTCCCTTCTGGCCCTTTTTGCTATGGAGCATACGGTTTATTAGGCCGTAAATATTGTTCATTTCCTCAGAACAAAGTCCCAAGAATAGCTGCTGTTTGTCCAGTTGCACTTTCTGCCAAATTATGCAAATCGAATCGGACTTGTCTCCTGATTTTGCCTTCCTCCCTGGGGAAAGCAAGTCTTGGGTTTGTGTAACTCCCACGGCGGAAGCGTGTGTAACTTCAAAACCCATCTGTATAACTTCGGATTTTCACAACTCATTGCCACGTAGGGAAAGCTTGGCACAACGCTGAAGGTCCAACTATGCAGAGAAGGTCAGATGTCCAGTCAGATTTCAGGGCTGGACAAGGCCTGCAAGTGTTTTGTCTACTGTTGAAGCATTGCTTCTGATCGGTTTGTGGGCTGAGTTCTGGCCCCCTGCCCTCTGGGTTTGGAAGGGGGAGCTCAACCCGTGACAGGAGGTGTGCAGCTGTGCCCATGAGCTGGTGAGTCAGCAGTGAATCCGAAAGAACATGGATTGAGGAAACTAAGAAAGCAAATAAAATATAATTAAATCAGTGTATTCTCTTTTATTGCGAACTGATGGCAAACACTGTCTCTTCCCATAATTAGCAGGGTCAAAGGAATCGCTAGTGAAATTTCCAAATGTCTATTTCAAATAGTTTCTTTATGAAAATCGTTTTGATGGCACACTCCAGGTTACTTTTCACGTGGGCCTTCGGAATTGGTCCTTGGGACCCTGACTTTGGAGGGCCATTTTTCCCTAAATACATGGGTTTGTCTTAGCAACCTGGGGATCCTGGTGGAGAATGTGGTCAGTCTTAAGGGTGGCTTATTACCACGGTTATGGGGACATTTGTCATCTCATGGAATTTAAACTGCATACCTTCATTCTTGTAAGCAGCAAATCAAATAGTTCTTCTGGGATGGCAGCCATGTGGATGGAGCCATGCCGTAGCCTGCCTCTTCCCTCCCCCTGGAGGGGGCTGAGGGTCGGAGTCCATGCATGGAACCTCCCTCCTTCGATCCACCCGGCAGTCCCACCAGCCTATTGCTCAGTGCAGAGCATCATTCCAGCCCCGTGGGGAGGCTGTGGGGATGTTGCAGTGAATACAACAGACCTGTGGTCTCTCGGGGTTTACATTTTATCAGGGAGGGAGGGTCAATAAATAGTAATTAAGGGGATAATGTTACCCATCCTATGGGGGGGGCAGGAGGAGGATAAGTAAGATAGGAGGATGGCAAGGGGTTGAATTTTAAATATAGCGGTTAAGGCAGAGTCTCACAGCATTGATAGTTGACCCACAACTAGGAGGAGAAAGTGGGTGGGTCATGAGTCTCTGATACGGAAGAACGCAACACTCGAGAATATTAACTATGCACCAGACATGGTCCCTGCAACAAGGGATGCCTGTGGTTATGATACCAGAAGGTAGAAAGTGACAAGTACGGTGGGGAAATCGCAGAGCCGAGACACTTCCTGTCTTCCGAGTGCCGCCCTATTAGACTAGCAATCCCTTCAGGATTGCCACTTGTACTTGCGTTATCTCCTTCTCTAAATCCCCAGGAGCTTCCGGTGATGGTTACGGCAGCTTTTTCCATTTTGTCCCCATGAATCTGTACAACTCCCCGTCTTTATTGCTAATCATATCATCCGGCATGAGGAGAATGGTCGCACCCGTGGAGAAGCTGCTAGGCATTTGTGTAGGGCTTGCTTCTTCCCAGGTTCTTGTGGGGCACGTATAATAGTTTCTCTTTCTGGTGTGGTAGGATGGGACGGACGAAGTTATAGATGACATGGCCAAGCCGGGGGTAGGGTTTGTGAGGTAAATAACTGGTATTATGATAATGAAACCTATGTCCTGTGATAGAAATGTTCGTTATGCAGATGCCCTCATGGTTCCCGACTTCCATCTACAACATTTTCCCAAGGGGTAGCCCCATCTCGGCTGGAATAGCTCCTGTAACAGGGAGCTTACTACTCCTCATACCACCTGGTTCGTTTTTGGAGAGTGCACTTTGTGAGTCAGGTCTTCCCTCTCCTGAGCTGACACATGCCGTCCCATGTCTGCCGGCTGGGGTCAGATCAGCTGTGCTTTTGTCATTCCACTCGGGAGCCACTCAGGTATTTGAAAACAGTTAGCAGGCCACATGGGTTTAGTTACTTCAGGCTAAGCACCCCCAGCTCACTTTTTCCTTTAGGACTGAGTTGAGCATCGCCTTCTCCTGTAGGCCCCCCTTCCCTTCCACAGGGTTGCAGAGCACTGTGTACACAGCCCCATCACCCCACTTTCCTTGGTCTTTTATGGGTCTCTTTGTACGTCTGTTCCCTCTTCCTCGGCTGTATATCTTTGTGTCCTTAGTGGCTTCTCCTGTGCCCAGCAGATGTTTGCTGAACGAATGGAATGGGCAAGTCCTAATTCTAAAACTCTAAGACCAGCCCTTCAGGAGTGGCCAGGAACCTCTGCAGCCTCGATTTGGGGGTTCCAAAGGCAGACTGGGAAGCTGCAAGACCGTCGCTAGCCTCTGGGTCAGGGGGCTGAGGGCCTTGCTTTGAACAGCACTGTAAAAATTTTACACACCCTTATGGAAGCCATTAGTTTAATCTAAGTAAGTAGGATGGGGATTTGAGCAGGAAAATGTAGGTGTAACCCTCAGCACAGGGTCCAGGTTTTTCTTTCTCTCTTAGTCCTAGTTTTAATGTGCCGGTTGTTTTGCTACAGGACCTGGAAGACTGATTTGCCCAAAGGCATGTGTACCCTGGTGTCCCTCTCTGTGGAGCACGAGGAAGCCCAGCTCATGGGCGGTGTGCGGGCCGTGGTGATGGATTCTCAGTACTTGATAGAACCCTGCGGCTCTGGCAAATCGAGACTGACCCACATCTGCAGGATAGACCTGAAGTAAGTGTGCACTACCCAGGATGGCAGGCTCGCTCTGGGAGCCTCAGTTCAAGTGGCGGAGTCGCCAGGGCCCTGTTTGTCGTCCTGACTTCTTGTTTCACTGTACTTTGTTTTTTCACTGCCACTAGCATGCTTTCATCGATGATTACTGACGCCTCCCCCTCTCTGCTTTCCTTTTCGTCATCTTTCCTAAAACTCTGACATTCTCCTGCAGCCCTCTGCTCGTTTTTCTTTTCAGCACCGTTACCGCTTACCTATGTGTGCTTCTCATACAGAGCAAACACACCATGTGGTGGCTTCTCAGTCACTGCGAGTCCCCTTCTCTTGTGCTGCTGCCGTGCCTGCTCTCCCTGTGTGGTCCCTTCCTGTTGCCCTGCTTGCAGAAGTAGCTACCTGAAATCCAACCCCATCAGGGCAGTCATGATGCAGAACAAGCTCTTCGTCTGGGTACAGAGACACTGAGATTCCTCAGTGAGTTCCAGAATTCAGTCTGAATCTTAGCGCTGAAAAGACAGACTGAATCCTTGGCCAGAAAAGCATTTTCCAGGCACCTGATGACAGAATGAGGTTCTCGGGTCCTTCAGGGGTCAGCCCCCAGTTGTAGGCAAGCGCGCTCATGAGCAGGGCACAGGACAGCCCTGTCTACCGTGATAAAGTGCTGAGATTTGGAAAAAGCTTTTCCCACTTCCTTTCTGATTTTTGTCCCCACAGAGGTCACTCCCCAGAGTGGTACAATAAAGGCTTCGGACATCTGTGTGCAGCGGAAGTTGCCAGGATTAGAAACTCTTTTCAGCCCCTCATTGCTGAGGGTCCAGAAACTAAAATCTGAGTTTTCCCCAGTGTGACATCAAACTCAGGGAAGAGGAAGTGAACGGAAACACTTGTGGGAGAGAGAGTGCTTGTGAGAAAGCAAGAGAGAGAGAGAGAGAGAGAGAGAGACTGAGTGACATGGTTAATGCTTTTAAAGATGGAAACACTGAGGAGTCAGAATGTTGAAGATGCAAGAATTTCTGAGAACTTTCCTAGCCCTCCTGGAGATGGCTACATCCCTACTAATATAATATTTTTAAAAATCAGAACATTTATCTATGTTACTTAAAATTAAATGGATTATTCCTTGTGCATTGCCTAATTTGCTATTTAAAGGCTTCTAAGAAGCGTATTCTTAACTGTAAATAAATGTATGTATAGCATATGTACATATGTGTGTATATCTCTATCTTTATTGTATATATGTACAATACCAATTTTATATATATTTGCGTCTTTTGAAAAGGAACGCGTCTGACTCAGTGAGTCCCTTCCTCACTCACGTGGTTCTTTCCAAGTTGCTCTGGGCCCATCCCCCCACTGTCCTGTAAACGGAGCAGAATCTGCTGCTAACACCGAGGTGTGAAAATGTGTAGTCTGTCAGTCTGCCCTGATGTTTAACCAAAGATCAGCGAACCAAAGGAAAACAACATTCAGAGGTTCTTATGTGTTGTCAGTTTGTGTTATTCAAAAACGGAGCGTGGAGTGTTGGATAAAGCCAGGAAAAGAATACTTACTCCTCTTAAAAGCACAGAAGTGAGGAAGAAGTTGTGACCAAAGGGAAGGCTGCGGGACCAGTTGCCCATGGACCCAGCCAGATGCAGCTTCAGGGACATGTCAGATGCCCACGGGCCACTGGAGTCAGCACAAGCTGACTGAAAGAAACTTTATTTCCCTGCTGGTTAGAGCCAACTAGCGTAGCCTTTGCATATTCACAGCCAAAGGGAGCCTCTGTGTTTTATCAGGTTTTCATAGATACATTTCATCATGTTCTTAAATGTCATTCTATATGACCAGTGCCCTGTTTGGTCACAGTTAATTGGCATTTTCTTACCAATATATTGCACTGAATTGAACTCTGGAAGCCAGGCAAGGGGAGGCGATGTCATTCGAGAGTCCTGGACCATCGCAGTTTCAGGGAATTCTTATTTTGCTCTATACGATGCTCTTCATTCAAGTTTTGCAATTTGAAAGACAGAGTTTTAAACTAACAGTAAGACCAAAACTATGCTCTGCAATTAGTGTTAGAAAACATAAACAGGTTTCTTAATTTCATATTTCTTCATTAGCCAGTCAAGCTTACCTAGGTGTTTGACCCAACCTTATTTATTATTGTATAGACTAAGTTGATTGACTCTCCTTAACCAATTGCTGATGGATTTAAGTTGTGGGGGTTTTTTTATTGTAATTCCACAACTGTAGAGAGGAAGATAAGTTATTATGTTCGGTTTCAGGGAGAGATTTTCTTTGGTAATCCATGAGAGATTGGTATCATAATTTAGCAACTGGTGTGGGAGGAAAAAAAAAATAAGTGTTTTCCCCTTTTCTGTATTGTGTGCATTTATGTTATTAGTAATGTTTCTTCCTCTCAGCAATGTGCAATTCTTTTATTGAGAGAAATAAAAAATGCTATATATGAATTCTGCATGGTGCAAGGGAAATCATACTATTTGAATTATGGCCCAGGAATTTTTCATTTCCTTGCCTACACAAGAAGGTGCCAGCAAACCCATAATTTTCAATTTGGGCAGGGTTCTGTGAACAAAACAAATTCACTTCTGCCATGCATCTTAAATTTAACCATATAGGATGGATTACTTGCCTATGCAAAGACAAGATTAACGAAGTTTAGTCTCGTTTAATTCCTGTCCAGAGATGGAATCCTAGGTGTTTGGAAAATATGATAGACACACAAGGAAGAATCGAATTGTATCACCGAGCTTAGCATACACACGAATCACCTGGAGATCTGGTTCAAATGTAGACTCTGATTCAGGCAGTCTGGAGTAAGAGTCTCCATTTCTAACAAGTCTCGGGGATGCTCGTGCTGCTGGCCCTAAGACCACACACTCTGGGAAGCAAGAGGATACTGAAAACAAATGTGATTGTATTTCTGACTCCTCCTCTCTTCAAATTATCTGACTGGCTTTTCTGTTTTTACGCACGTACTAATCACATCACTGCTGCATAACACAGTGCGTCTACAAAAAAAAAAAAAAGGAAAAAGGAGGGAAACGATGCATCAAGCTTGTTTGTCAAATACCACAGTGTTTTATTCGTTGTTATCTTGCCAATGGAAATAAAATATGATATTGCATTTAAATATTATATTTATACCTCATGTATATTCTTACCTCAATTGTTGGTATCAATCATCAATTGTAAATAAATAATTGCCAAGGCAAATAAATTTATATACATTAAATATTTCCTATTTTCTATAAAATATATGTTGATTTTCATGCTTCATCCTGTAAGTGGAAAACCTGTATTCAGTATCTCTCCCAAATACAAGGATGTTGTTACCAACATTCACTAACAGTCTGGGTGCCTTAATTTGTGTGTAAGGCATTAAAGTGATGGGAAGGGCTTATTTTTTTACATTTCATTGTTCTTAAGTCTGGAAGTTATAAAAACACATGGTACTTTTTATCAAAGATTCAGTAAATTCTAGCTACATTTCATTTTCACTGAGTAGACAACAAATTGAGGTGTGATGAGGAGACTTCTGGCTGCACCACTAGACCAAGAAGAGCAGCCACATCTCACTCTAAACCTCTTGCCTTCATTCTGTTTGTTCTCTGCTTTACTTCTAAAAGATAACAAAAGTAGCTCCAAATTAAGTAAGCAGGCTCTCCCTAGCATTCTCAGCTACAGGCTGCAAAAGCCACTAGCCCAAAAGACCATATGCCCCCATAAAAATGTTCCAAACTTTGCTCTCTGCGTGTCTGTCTCCCTCATGCCTTCCCCCTTTACTTGAAAGTTTTGCCTTTCAGAGGCCAAGGAGGAATTTCAGCTGCCCCCTTTGTCCTTCCATGTGAAAGAAGAGAACATGGTGGTCATTCTAGCAGCCACTGGCTACGAATGTCCCGAGACCCCAGACCATATGAATTCAAATTTGATTGCAAGCATACTTGAAATTCTTAGGTCTGACATTGTTCTACTTCTGTCTTTTGATATTTGGCTACAGAAAAACTGGTTCTATGTCTTCTCAGGAAAATAACATAGAAGGTTAAAATAGACCCCAGCAAAGGGGAGTGTCACTCACAACACAAAAACAAAATTTGTGGGGGCTGACTGCACAAGGGATTAAGAAATAAACACTTGAAGGTACAGCATTGTAACACTGTAAAGCCACGGAGTTTGAACAACTGACAACATGCTGCGTTGGACATGCCTTGGGCAGACTACATCCTTTGTACATTGAATGTTGACTTCCATTCTAGCGATCCCACCCAACAGGCCACCCAGATGCCTCCCAACCCACATCCTCCTTGTGCACAGATGAGGCTCAAAATCCCAAGTAATGCTGTTCCTTTGAAGCAAAACTTCCTGCATCGTTTGTTCATGCAGAACACGTTCACCGAACACTGAGTGAGGGTGGGACACTGGGCAGGCAGAGGTGTGGATACAAAGAAGACAGTGTGGTATAGAAATAGTGAGAAGCAGCAGTCCCTTCTTGTCACAAGGTAGCAGTTCTGAACCACTGCTCCCAGCAGAAAAATAGGGCTAGGTTCCTATGAGCCTCTACTCACAACATTTTTGTCAACCAATCAATATACAACTTTGTTCTATGTCCATTTCTGTTTAGACATGCCTTACTTAATACAAGTTTCTTACAACTAATTATTTATCCACAGTATTTCTTTATAGTAAAACAACAGTCAAAAAGGCTTCATATTGGGGCGCCTGGGTGGCTCAGATGGTTAAGCGTCTGCCTTCGGCTCAGGTCATTGTCCCAGGGTCCTAGGATCAAGCCCCTCTTCGGGCTCCCTGCTCAGCGGGGGGCCTGCTTCTCCCCCTCCCTCTGCTTCTCCCCCCTGCTCATATTCTCTCTCTCTGTATCTCTGTGTCTCGAATGAATAAATTAAAAAAAAAAAGGCAATATTTTCTGGACCCTGAGTAATGTGACTATAAATCTCTTTGGCTTTCACCCTCACTACAATGTTTTATTTTTTAATACCTTTTTTTATGGGCCATCATTTCATGAATCCACAAATTTAGTCACTTTCCATCTTTTCCACAGCTTCGTCATGCATCATTCGAGTTACTTTCCAGAGTAGCCTCACTTACAGATCAGTGCATTTCCCCTTCCTTTTTCTAGATGTACCATACTGTCAATTCATTAACATTGAACTTACAGCCAACAGCACTAAAACTCTTGGCTAAACAAAGCTTATCTAATGCACATATTTCCTCTCTAAGGCATATTCCAGCCTTCTTGCTTTCAAGAACACTAGACAACACTTAGCGCTGTACCTGGGGGCCATTTTAAACAGCAAAATCACTGACAAAAAGCACAAAAATGGAAAAAAAGAATGTGGTACTAAATACACCTTGAAAAGGATACTTCTTTATGGTATGAGGGCTGAAACAGGAAGGCAGAGGTCACATTTGCTTGATCTTGGCTGGGAATGTGCATGAATATCAGTGACCATTTTTATGCCATTCTGCACATACCCAAGAATGACCGGAAAGAACAATGAGTATTGACTTGAGGATTACAAATAAGTTTTAGAAAGTTGGCAAATTTGCAAATACAGAATCTGAAAGTAATGAGGATGAATATGTATATACACACACACACACACACACACACACACACACACAATATCCAGTAGTAAGTTACTGGGTAACAAGACATGGCGGTGACCCCCAGGGACTTGGGAAGAGTGACAGACCAGCACAGGGCAAACCTACAGTGTGAAGGGAAAAGATGTGCTTGGACATCAGGTGGAGGTTGGGTGTGGCTAAAGCAGAGTTTCAAAGGGTACAGAGGATGGGAGTGAGTGGGGGCAGGAGATAAAGCTGGATGGTCACAAGCCAGGAATTTTTAAGCTGCAGCAGGGATTTTGGACATTATCTATTGAGCCAAAAAGCAGAGAAGTGAATTGACATTTGTTTTGATGGCAAAGACTTAAAATGGGTTAAAAGAGAATTGGCATATCCTTATATGCAGGAGCAAGGGTACAAAGACACCCCCATCTTTGCCTTTTCCTCTCCCTTTGGTTTCTACATAGATAGAAACAAATAAAGTGATTGATACCACGGGCCTTCCTGAGCTGATACTACTCCATGATAACTTGCCTTTCCTTTCATTCTGGAACATGTTGCTTTCCCCTATTTCCTCTTACACATGTAGTTATCTGTGTAAATTTGGTATTCATCTGACAACCTCAGAGAAGACACCTTCAAACCAAAATGCCAAGACACAGGGAGCTCCAGATCATTCTAGGTGCTATATGATCTGAAGATGTCAAGAACTGGTATAATGAGCTTACTGTGTGTGGTGAGTCCTTTAACTGATATAGGGAGAAAGAAGAGGAAGAACAGGTTTCAGATGGGACCAGGGAAGGAAGGGAACCATGGCGGAAAGGGTGGTCGGTTGGGCTCTGATCACATAGTGCTTGCAATGGCCTGGAACCATCCAGGTGGAGGTCCCCAGCAGCCAGCTGGACACACAAGGTCTGAAACTCAAGCTAACGCTGTGTTCCTTAGGTCACTTCCGTTTCGTCATTCCTGCCTCCTCTGACCATACACTTAAAGGCCCAGTGACACCACTGTTTCACATCTCTGTGTCTTTGCATTGACCTTCTCTCCATTTTGTTGGTCATGTGATAGCCTATTTATTCCTCAAAGCCCTATTCAGTCATGGAATTTCCTGACCATCCCTCTCAAATCCACCTGTTTCTTTCCACATTTCTCTTACTGCATGAATCACATTGCAGTTCATTATTTAGCAATAAATCTAACTCTCCTGCTAGATTATAAACTCTTGAGGGCATGGACCATGTCTTGCCTCCCTTTGAAACTCCTGATCTTAGACTTTCTGCTACATCACTTCATAAATATTGTCAAAATGAAAAGGGCATATAAAACCTGGATGTTAGAATGACAGAAGCCATAGACATGGAAGTCATAACCTAGGGACATTGTGTAAAGTTTTCCGAAGCTATTGAAATAACTTACACTTTGTGCTTTGACTACTTCGCCTCTTCAAGAGTACAAAGAATAGAGAATTCACTGGTTCCCCAAGACGTTAAATGTGGCTGTTTCTGAAATTAGCAAATGCTAACCACCTGCTTACAGCAAATAAAACAGTTTTGATTAGTTCATTCATTCAATAAACATGTACGGAGCACTCAATCCATGCCAGACTCTGTTCTATGCTTTAAGTAAATGAAACAGTGGATAAAATCAGTGAACAAAAAGACAAAAATCCCTGTCCTTGTGGAGCTTACGGTCTAGTGGGAAAAATAGCCAAGAAACAAGATAAATAATTGGCCAGGTAAGTTCTACAAAGAAAAATAAAAACAGAGGTAGGAGATAGATTAGGTAGTCAGGAAAAACCTTACTGAGTGAGGGCTGGGTGATGAACTGCTCCAACTGATACCATGACCATTTTTCTCTCCAGTTCCTGTAGAGTTTCTAAAATTACAGTGATGGGAATGATCAAATAATTAATCAACTTGCAGAGAACTATTTCCTGTGAAGAAAAAGAAGTACACCACCACCAGACAAACAAATCCCCTGAGAACGACCCTTGCTGATACATGATGGCTGCATCTTCCAAGCCAGTCAGAAAGTGGGGCAAGCTGGGATGAACGGATGTTAGAAATCCACATGTCCCAGACTGTAACATTTTGTTTTTATGCCTACATGATCGAGTCCCCTGCTGTTATGGTTTCCAGATATTAACATATCTCAAAGGTCCCCAGGTACTTCAGGGAGTTCTGGAGACCAGGTCTCTGGTGTGCTCAGGTGCAACCTCCCTTTCTTCAGTTTTGACATCCTCATCACAACCCAAACAGTAGCCACACCTGCTGACAATGACCTCCTCAGCTCACTGTTGGGCTCCACACATTTCCTTTCTGCTCTTGTCACACTGACCTTCAGGGGTCCTCGGGGGGTGGGGGAGAGACCCACTTCTCCCCTGATATCTCTGTAGGGAGCTGCCCCAGTTCCTCCCTAAATATCCTCAGCACACCTGGCTGAGACCAGGGTGTCACCTGTAGTAAGACTCAACCAATATATTGGGGAGAAGTTCAAAATAAAGTATAATTAAAGCTGCGCCTAAAAGTGGCTCATTGGGCGCCTGGGTGGCTCAGTCGTTAAGCATCTGCCTTCAGCTCAGGTCATGATCCCAGGGTCCTGGGATGGAGTCCCATGTCGGGCTCCCTGCTCAGCGGGAAGCCTGCTTCTCCCTCTCCCACTCCCCCTGCTTGTGTTCCCTCTCTCGCTGTCTCTCTCTCTGTCAAGTGAATAAATAAAATCTTAAAAATAAAATAAAATAAAAGTGGCTCATCTTCCAGCCTACCAACCCAAGTCTGACCTTAGAGGCCCCCAACTCTCCAGCCTGCCCTGCTTTACCCCCGCCGGCTGAGCCTCTACTCTGGCACAGGTGAACATATTCTCCTGCAAGGAAAGGCCTGCCTGAGCCCAAGCCCACATTTCTCTAAGACCCTTCCCCCGAGTCTTCATGATGTGATGAGCTAGCACTGATGGGCAAAAGGAATGAGTACCAATTCACCTCACAGAAGATCCAGTTCCATCTATTCATCAAAGGGCGGGACTCAACCCTCTGGATTACAGACAATAATCACACATCAGAACTTCATTGCTTCACCACCCTAAATCTGGGTTATCTCAGAGGAAACACCACCACGTTGACTCCGTTGGGCATGGCAGAAGAGCCGGCCGCAAAATGGGGCTTCGGCCTTCCCTTCCCTGTGCCCGCTGTCACATCCAGGCTCTAGTGCCACCTTGTTGCAGACAGCCTTCACCACCCCCCCTTATGTATCAGTCATCCCACATGCTACAAAGCTGATTGATGGCATCTTTTTTTAAAGATTTTATTTATTTATTTGACAGAGACAGAGCAGGACCACAAGCAGCGGGAGTAGCAGAGGGAGAAGCAGGCTTCCCGCCGAGCAGGGAGCCCGATGCGGGGCTCAATCCCAGGACCCTGGGATCATGACCTGAGCCGAAGGCAGATGCTCAACGACTGAGCCACCCAGGCGCCCCAATTGATGACATTTTAATATGAATGAGTTTCAGACAGAACTACTCCACCATAGATTTGCATAATTAAACCTTTTATCTCTTTATTGGGAATCAGAGGGCACATGGATTTCAGGCATCAGCAGGTTGGTGTGAGCTATTTTTGGAGTTCGGAAGAATCTGAAATTACACTACCATATAAAATAAAGCCTAAACCTGAAAGTCAACCTGGTGTTGTTGTTCCAAAATGACTGGGGTGGGCAAGATCATTGTTCTCCTGCGTGGTCCCTACTTCCCTGGGAGGCTGGGGCGCTGCACCTGCCCTGGGCCTTGGAGGGTGGGGGAGCTTGCCTTGAATTCAGAAGATCTCTTCTTGGTAGCCTCCTCCCACCTGACCCTTCCCAACAGCCTTGTCCCTCTCCTCTTCCACCACTTAAAAGCATCTAAATCTGATCTTTCTTCTCTGAAAATCTCCAATGCCTTTGGTTTCTAAGCCCCTGGGCCATTTCCTGAAGAATTCTCAAAAGATGGTACAAGGTGTCCATGTTGTCTACAGTGTGTAATGCACAGCTTGGTCAGGAAATTTGTGCCCAAGGAGAACCCAAGAGGATTGCCCACATCCCATGTTAGATTGGCAGCCAAGGGGCAAAGCCTTTCCCGGGGCTGGTGGGGCAACAGGAGGTAGGACATGCTCCACACGATAGGAGTTGATGGCATCAAGTAAGGAAGTGCCAAACTGGGGAGCATTGCATAAAAAAGATGGCTGGATTTGGGAGTATTCATTGGTTTTCCTCATGATCCTTCAGTTTCTGTGTTGCTCCTCATCTTAAGGGGAAAATAAAAAAGAAAGAGGCATAGCTGTCAATTCAGAGCCACAGAGAGAGCGTGCTGCCTTCCACGGAGATGCGCAGTTCAAAGTATTTTGGAAAAATCAAACTAGCCAATGATCTGAAACTAAACGTGCTCTCTGAAGAGCAGCTACTGGGGGTGACACCATCCATCACTGGGATCTGCTGGAGCCGCCCTCCGGACGCCAAGCAAAAGGAACACATGCTCCAGAGCAGTGCCTCTCTTCTAGGAACTGCACGAAACAAGAATGTTCAACTCAAAAGCAACTTGCAAGTGGCAAAGGAGAGCAAATTTCTTCTTGGCTTTCCACCAGTTTGTGGTGGGTCCAGTATAAAATCAACATTATATGTACAAAGCAGGAAAACTATCAGCTGGCTCAATGGAAACATCAAACCAGAGATAAAGCATTTCAAATAAATGCAGCAGTGGTCTGGTTGCATGGCTCACTTTCCAGAGCCTATATGTCCATCCTAATCTTCCCCAGAGAGCCCCACATGCATATTTAACAGAGCCCCGTTCCCTATAGTTCTGATGAGTAGATTACCGTTCCGGGCTCCGATTATTAGAGCAGGGGCAGTTTTTCCCTGAGAAGACCAACGAACATTGTGTAAGTTTTGTTCAAGGATTTGGGAGTTCAAGAACAAACAGCTCCTCTTGTTCCCACGTTCCAGTGGCGAGGTGTTATGCAGAGATTGGAGATAGGGTGTTCAAGGGGCCATCGTGAGTGGTACAGATCAGGAAGAAAGCCTCCCAGCGGCAGTTTAGGCCCAGGACAGGGTTAAGGCCACAACACAGTGAAGGGAGTCGAGGCCAGACGAGGGATCCAAGTCCTGAAGAAGACTTGTACCTTACTCGACAGAAAGAAAACCTCACGGAGCGGTAAGCCGGCGAACGTTCTCCAAGGGGAATCATGAAGCCTAATGGTGGGGCACCACCGGGAACTGGAACTTCAGACCTAAAAAAGTACAAACAGCAGGGGAGCTTTCTGATGCCCTGTATGGTATGTGGTCTTTGTCTTCCTAACCCTGATCATCACCGACCACGCATGGAATAAAGTCCCGGGCAAGGAAAAAGTGAGAAGCCCCCAACAACTGTATGCCTTGAGGTCTTGCTGTATGCCAAGGAATCTTCATACACATTCACATATATGCACAGATGTGTGTGGAATTTACGTATCCATCCTCACAACAATTCAATGAAACAGATACAATTATTTCTACTTCTAAAAAGAGCAAGTTGAGGCACAGAAAGGACAGGTGACTTTCCTGACATCACCCAACGAGGACTGGATTTCAAATCCAGGCAATCTGATCTTTGCCCGACCGCTTCCCTTAATGAGAAGGGGGGTTCCTCTGTAATGGGGATGAGGAAGTCAGCAGTCGGGTGTGGAAGTCAGGAAGCTCTGCTGGTGTAGAGAGCAAGATGGAGTCACTCATGTTGACCAGTGGCCTGTTTGTGCCAAGGGCAGTGAGCTAAGACCAGCACCGGCCGATGACACACTCAAACTGATAACCAGCAGAAACAGAGGAGGTCTGCAAAGGCCTAAGACGGACTAAACCCCTTTAATTAATTTTTTGCCACAGACTGTTGACTCCTCAGACCCTGACCCCTCAAAGCCTGACCACTTCTCTGCCCGATGGATCTCAGAACAGAACCGAGATCCTGCACAGCTTGAACATCAGAAGCAGTAGGTACCGAGAGCTGACGCGGACCAGAGAGGGTCTTATCTCAACGGGGTTCAGACTGACTTCGCATTCGGTTCCTTAGCTACCCATTCCTTTTCATATCTTGTCCTGTGGCTTGTAACAAGCCAAGTTAAACACGTAGTGAAATGTCATTGCATTTGGAATCCTGAACCTGCTTTATAATTGTGTTCACCTTGCTTTATGACTGAGTAAAGCTGACGTCGTGGAGAGACACAACTCTGTGTGCACCTTCATAGCGCGCTCATGACAGCGGGCCAGGGCGGGCGTAGGCTGAACAGATCTTCTGAAGGATGGCATTTTGAATATAACTGCCAGTAATCTCCATAATGAAGAAGACAGAAAGCTGGTGAGGCTGCACAGCCAGCCCTCCAGAGAGGCCAGCTTTTAACAAGACAAGGGCACACATTAGGGAGGGGGAACAGCATCCCCCTCCATCTCCAGCCGGGCGGCGTCTGCCCAGCCCTTTGCAGCCTTGGCTGGCAGAGGACAGATTCTGCTGTGATTCATCGAGGTCAGCCACCTTGTTCGGACGTGCGCGGTCCCCGCATTGTCAGGTGGTACACCTTCTCTCTTCCGAATATGCAGCCGGGCCAGGAGGCTCAGCCTGACACACAGATGACATGCCTGGACATGCCAGGCTAAGATTCAGATTCCGAGGCAAGGGAGAGTCCTTGACCTTTACTACGGATCCTGCACATTTGCAGGGCCACTAATAAAGATGGCTTTGGATTCCCTTCTGCCATCGTTCCTGTGCACACAGAGCCTCCAGAGCCTGGTGTAAGAGATGATGAAGATTCCAGGGTTCCTGGGGTCCTGGCAGTAATAATATCTAATTCTTGGGCACAAGGCAAAATACCAAGAAGAGATTTGACATATAGGTATAAACCCTAAGAGTCATGCTGGGGAGTCTGAAACCCAGAATGTACTGAGATTTTCAAACTGTATAGAGGAGAGTAAAAAAGAAACAATAATAATAAAGACTTTTGAAAGGTATATGTAGAGGAACAGAGAGAAGGAAGGGCTCGGTCTCTGCTTGATATGAATGGTATAATGTCAATAGAAGACCAAAGGAAAGCAAACGGATTCCTTCCTTAGAGCATCCTCATCTTTCCAACCATAAACATCTCCCTCCTAAAAAAATGTAGAACAAAATTTGGTGAAGAGAGTGGTTTTAACATGTGTTCACAAATTAATTGATGCTCTTCCCTTCAAGAGGTTAGAGCTTAATTCTCCTCTTCTGGAATGTGGGCCGTATTCAGTGACTTGCTTCTAACAAATGGACACTGGTAGAAATGACAGAAGTGTCAGAGTAGGTTTTTATTTCTCTTGGATAGACACCTAGAAGTGGAATTCCTGAACCATATGGTATATTATTTATCTAACTTTTAAGGGAAATGCCAACCATTTTCCAAAGCGGCAGCACCGTTTTACCCTTCCCACAACAATGCATGAGGCTGCCAGTTTCTCCACAAGTTCATCAACTCTCGTGATTGTCCGTCTTTTGGATGAGAGCCACCTTTATCATTATGAAGTCATTCAGCTTTAAACGTCGTTCACTGTTTTCAACTTTAAGCAAAAAATAGAATTTCCAAGTGATCAGAAGAAATGATAGAATCCAATTAACTCAAGTTCTGGTTCTTGCTTTTTATAATCACTCTGCTGCCGTTGATTTCAAATCTGCAGTTTAAATAACCACAGGGAATGCAATAATCACAGGGATGATGCCCCAAAACAAGGTAGAACAATTCCAAACTCTTACTCTTGCTCTTGAAGAAGGCGGGACGGAGAGCATATTTTGGCACTTTGTCCCAAGACCCCCATCTGAAATCCCCTCGGGGTGTGCCTTCTGCTTACTTGTGCTCTTTTCCTTTTTCAGATTCCACCCTATGTGAGTAACAGAAATGTGTTAAATGAACACGTCTTCAAGGGCCCTCAGAGTCCACAGGAGGAGAACAGGAGAAAAGAAAGTCAAATGTGTTCCTTCTCAAGCTGGAAACGCTGGCTAGCACTGGGGGGATGAGGAGGGTCTCTGGGGGGAACGCCTCAAACTTAGACATGAAAGGGGACAAATCTTTGAGAGGCACAATGGGGCGGGGAGGGGGGGGATCGAGCAGAAAAGGTTAATCGCCTTAAAATGACAAAAATAGCTCCCAGTTCCAAGTGACCAGCAGCTGATTCCATGAAACCAGAAGGAATGTTCTGCCTAGATGTGCAGTTGTCAGTAGTGGAACGGCAAGAAAGGAAATCTCAGAGGTGAACCCTGGGAATGCCCATCGAGGCCCGCCTGGGAACAGAGAATCTGGGCAGTGGGCTTCCAGTCTGGTTCTCCGGAGAAGACAGAGGCCATGAGCATCCCATTCCCCTGTCTCGTCGAATTCCGTTCTGAGTTTCCAGGCATCGCTCTGAGGAGGATTGTGCTCCCACGCCAGGGGTTCCTAGGGAAATAATGTGCAGGTGGGGTTGGAAGCTGCTTTAGTCCTCAGAGCAGAGCAGCACGTCTAGATGCAGGGAGGAGAGACTGGGGAAAACAAGGAGTGGAAAAAGCCTCACAGGGGGCTTCCGGGTCACAGAGAGAAGCACGCCCGCCATCCCTGTTCCTCTGCACCCGGGGCTCCCCCAGCCACCGAGCAAACACCCTCTGAGTCATCGGGCAACGTCTTAGCAGGTCACAAGTAGTTTGAAAGAATTACTATTTCCAGGGGCGCCTGGGGGGTTCAGTCAGTTGAGCATCTGCCTTTGGCTCAGGACATGATCTTGGGGTCCTGGGATGGAGTCTGCTTCTCCCTCTCCCTCTGCCTGCCGCTCCCCCTGCTTGTGCTCTCTCTCTCTCTCTCTCTCTCAAATAAATAAATAAATAAAATCTTAAAAAAAAAGAATTGCTACTTCCAGTCATGTGGGACATTTGCATGGTCAGGCATTCTCAAAAACAAGAGCACAGCAATTCAGGCAGAGGCCTCAAGAGTGGCCATCTGCGGGCTGCAAAGGACTTACTGAGTCCCCTTCGTAGCCACAGCCTCGAAATCCAGCTGTCTGCAAAGACCTGGTGCTCAGGGCCCTGCTAGGCAAATTGAAACTGTGGTAGCCATTCCTCTTATTGGTATTGGGACATCTCTGAAATTTGGATCAAGTACGGGATCATGCAAAATGGCAAAATTCACCAGGGCGTCTTTTGTCATTACCATTTAATGTGGCCATTCTCCCAAAAATGACTCCTGTAACTGTCTGTCTCTACAGGAACAGAACAGTTCTTAGGGGACTGTCAAGCACGGTTTCTGAGAAACTGAAATTTCCCAAAGCCTGTTTTGTTTTTTGGAGGACAAGCTATGAAAGATTTATTCTCAAATATTCCAATTGAAACCTCTACCTGAGCTTGAGTACCAAAGTAATTCAACGAATTGTTTTCTGTTTCTAATACAAAAAAAATAAATAAATTAAAGTTCCACTCGGGTGACTCAGCAGCTACACTAGAGACAGGCAAGGGGGGAGTGTGAGAGGAGTATGATAGGAGAGCACTTGTAGCAGACGAGAGCCCAGCACGCCCTAGGAAGAGAAAAGAACTAATTTTTCTGGCTGGATCTGTCCTATCCACCTAGCTTCGAGAGCACCGAGTTTCTGTTAAGATCTGTATCAAGGGTCATTGAAAAGGGACATTTGCTATAAAGGTTAGTTAAGGTAACAATGGGTTTAAACTAACTATGTGATCCCTCCATCAGGAGAGATGGTAGGTCTTCAAAGGGACCATAAGACAAAAGTCAAGGAAACCAGGCCGATGATGGCCCGGAGAAGGAGTAAACCAACAAGAAGGAGAAAATCCGGGGAAGGAGCGCAGGACTGCATTTGAGGAAGACTGAGGATGTCAGTAACTCCCCCCGCCCTGAAGCTGCTCCCTATTTCCCAAATGAGTAGCTGGCCTTGGAGATTGGTTCTCCCGGTTTTACAGGCATTCCCAGAGTCAAGAATTGTTTTGCAAAGCCTTTTTCAGGCACGGATTCCTGCTTCTCTTCCTAAGGTGCTATAACTCCCCGACTTAAGGGAAATGTAACTATTCGGAAGTTCCCTTGTATAGATTTCTATTTTTTGTTTAATTAAAATATTTAAAATATGGAGCTGGTACACCAATTGGCAGCTACGTGAAATTGTCAAGCGTGGCAAAATGGTTGCACAATGTTCCTCTTTTTATGCGCACAAACACCACCTGACAAATGGAGTGATAAAGAAACGTGAAGTGCCTGTTTATTTAATAGGCTGGAAAGATGAAAAAGAACTCTCCCCAGTGTGCCAAGTGCAACATAATTACTAACAGAATAGTAGCCGCAGGAACAATAAGGTAGAAAAGTCAGGTCTTATGAAAAAGGGACTGAAAGCTTGCCTATTGGTAGCCCAGCAGTCTTTTATTTGTTTTTATTCCACAAAGAAAATATAAATGGGGATCATGCTGCCTTTTTAAATAGTTCAGGTCCCTCCCTCCCTCTCCCTCATTTATTCCTTCCTCCCTCCCTCCCTCCCTCCTTCCTTCCTAAACCACACTAAGTGTTCCGTGTTAACGACCTAGCATTGAAAACAAATACACACATTCACAAACATATACTTACAAATGACGTACTTTGGTCGTTGTTTATTAGTATTACTTACAGAAATGCAGTGTTATGCATTTCTGCAGCTAGATTTTCTCACTCAATAATACTTCATAGAAATCCTAACCGAGTCAACTGATTTTGCTATAATGCATTCTTTTTAATGGCTGCATAATGTTTTAGGACAGTTAAAATTTTTTTTATTTTAACGATTGATTCCACCATTCCTCTATTTATGGGAATTCACCTTGTTTCAGGATACTAACTGTATGAATATAATAAACATGATACATCTATTCTTATGAAATTATATTACTACAGTAATGTATTTTTATTTCTTCAGCATAGTTTCCCAGGAATGAGAGTGGTGGATCAAAGTGTATGTGAATTTTTGTTTTTAGAAGATAGTGCCATACTGCAGTTAAAAAAGGACTGTGACCATTCACATTTCATTTGCAAAGTACAACAGTACCTTTTCCTTTGCATCTTTACCTCTAAAGAGAATAAGGGTGTTATCAGTCTATTGTTTTTGTTAATTACATGGTTATAAAGGGCTGTTGCATTGTTATTTGAATTTGCATTTCTTCAATTACAGGTATTTTAAATATCCATCTTCATCCCCATTATGCCCACTTTGGGGTAAATTATCCATTTCATACCTATTTTTAATTTCTCTTGCCCGTTAGTGAGGACTCTTGGTATTTAAAAGATACTAACTTTGTATCTGTCATCTGTGATGTGAACATATTTTTACCTCTATAATTCCTCAGTGACCTTGTTTAAATCTCCTATTGCTGTTGGTTTCATGTCTTAGGTGAGAACAGTCTCCACAAATCCTAAATTGTATGTAGCGGCTCCTAGATTTTCTCCCGTAATATAGATAATTCATTTATCTTCTCATTGATTTATCTTTATATCTAATTCTTGATGCTGAATTTATCTGAATTTCCAGATAATTCTTCAGTTATCTGGAATTTATGTATATAAATGCTGAGAGAAAATGTACATTTCTATTTTCTTCCAGATGGATAGCCAATAAAGCCTGCACCTTCCTTCTCACACTGAATTGAAATGTCAACTTCACGATAGATTAAAATAGCGTGTATTTTGGAATCTAGATTTTCCTTTCAATGCCTCTACCATATTTATTTATTTCAAAAACCAATGCCCTATTTATTTGACTACAGTGGCTACATACTGTGTTGTAAGATTTGTACTCACTAGTTCTTTTTTAAATACATTTTATTTTGGGCTTTTAGTTTTTTCCAAATAAGTTTTAAGAACATTTTGTATTATTTTGAAGTGTTAAAATTCTAATTGGAATTATAGTATATATCATAATTGATGTATGTATAAATATTATAGATACATGTATATAGTGAATTTAGGGAGAGCTAACATTTTAATTACCTTCAGTCTATAACCTAAGAACTCAGTATATATCTAAGAACTTAGTATGATTTTCCATTTGTTTGAGACTGGTTGTTAGGATTTTATACTTTTCTTCACACAGTATTGCTTTGCATTTTATTGCAATCACAAATTAAATTTTCGCATTTAGGTAATTTCTGCTATTCATTATTATATGTATTTTTCTATCTCTCTATCTTACCAATTCAAGTGCTTCTTTCTTAAGTCTCTTGGGTTTTCCAAGAATGTAATATTATCAACAAAAAGAGAAAGTTTTATCTTTTCTTTTCTAATGTTGATGCCAATTATTTTACTGTCTTTTCTTACTACATTTGCTAGAACCTCTAAGACAATGTTGAATAATAATGAAAAGAGCAAGCAATTTTACCTAGTCCCTGATCATGATTAAAGTGATTTTAGTGTTTTACCAGTTAGGAGAATGTTTACTGATGTTTTGTAGTCTTTATCATACTTAAAAAGTTTCCTCATGTACATATATTCTTAAACTTATTATTAAGAATAGCTGCTGAATGTTTATCAAAATGGCTTTTCAGCATCTATTAGCATGTTCATTTATTTTTCAGCTTTAATATGTTGATGTAATGAATTATATTGCTTGATTTCCTGATACCTATGCAACCTTGCATTCTTGTAATACACTCTACTTGGCCATAGTTTCTTAGTCTGTTAACACATTGCTGGATTATTGTAGCTACTATCACATTTAAAATGTTTTGAATTTAATATGACCTCAATCTTTTTTGCAGTATCTTTATCAGGTTATAGTAACAGGATCACTTTCATAAAGACAATGACAATTTGTTTTCTGCTATAGTCTTAAATTACATCAGAACTGCTTGCCCTTTATACTTAATAGTGTTCAGCTATGAAATCATCAAATCCTGTTAACTTTTTCAGTAATACATTTTTAATCACTTTTATCATCTCTGCTATGGTGCTCAGTCTATTCAAGTTTTCTACTTCTTCATTCAATTTTAACAATTTATATTTTCCTAGGAGATCATCAGTGGTTTTTAGGTTTCTGAATTACCTTCTTGAGATTAAGGTTTTCTGTGTGGTCAAGTACATGATCAACTATTTTTGTACATATTGCTTGGATGTTAAGAAACTGCATGCTCTTTAGGAGTCAGTGAATAAATATATTTGCATTTAAAGGACAGAGAAATTTTGAATGCACCTCGTAGTAGACCCTAGCAACAGGCTTAGGATAAATAGGTCCACTTTCCACCTCTCTCCCTTTGCCCATCTCCAGACTTTTCTGTTCACCACACCTGTCCCCAGTGGCTAGGAAACTCCTATCTACACTTAGGTCTCAGCCTCATGTCACTTCCCCCAGGAAGTCCTCCTTCATACCCTAAACTAAGTTGGAGAAACAGTTTCACAATACACAGAACTTTTTCTCCTTTGCATTTGCCTCATTTGTAATTACAGAAGTGAGTTGTATAAATAATAGAGTAACGTCTTTCTCTCCTACTATCTACTAACCTCCATGAGGATGAAATAACATCTGCTTTATCTAATCCTCAAAGCATAGTTGAACATGGTAGAGCGCCCGGCACATAGTAGGCAGGCACTATTTCTTAGATGAATGAATGAATGAATGAATGAATGATCTGTTCCTCAGAGAAGATATGAATTCAGGAAGTGTCATGGACACTTCCAGCAGGTGGTTGGAAACCCAGGCTGCCGTGTCAAAGGATGATGAAACAGAATGCAAGAAAAACAGCAGAGTTGAAAGACTGAGGGAAAGAGATGTCCTGGCTCCCAAGAGCGCATGAGTCTCTGTGTAAAGTTACAGTCAGACACCCAATTGCAATCCCAGTCCACAGCTTTGTCAGATGCCCAGTGTCCTGGAATTCCTCTTTCTCCTGAGGCTAAAAGCCAAAACAGATTTTCTTTGTTTTTACTGAACGTCTGTTTTCTGTTCAGGATACAACGTTTCATGCAGTCATACTGTCCCTCAGGCTTCTCCTGCTCTGAGGGTTTCTCAGACGGCTCTTGTTTTGTATGACCTCATGGTGCTTTCTGTGCTTTATTTTATTTCTTCCATTTTATGCTTACTTTGTATTCGGTTTGGTTTACTTTGTTGTCTCCTTTTCCTTTTGCTATGTTTTTGCTGGTTTGCATAAGTTTCTTCTCATTGTCTTTTTCATTTTGTTAATACTGTTGTCCTACTGTAACTTCCTATTTCATAAGTGTTTGCTTCCCCTCTCTAGGGGCTCATAGCAAAACATACATTTCTGTCATTTTCTTTATAAAAAAACACAAGCTATAATTTGTCCCTTCACCAAGATAGTCTATTAAATAGGATCAGTCTTCTCCAATGTTTTCACTACTGTTCTCAATTCTACCCTCATGCAGACCAAGATAAAATCTTCCTAATGCTTTGCCTCATTACTTTTCTCTTCCTTCATGCTTAACTGCTAGATTTCCTTTAAATAGTTCAGCACTTTTAGTTCCAGATTATTCTTAGAATTACCCTTACAAAGTTCCTTTCTATTTTAAGACTTATTATCTGGGGTTGCTAGTATACAACCCTGGTCTCTTGCTGTCCATTTGGATCGTGTTATGTGTGCATTGCTGATGGCGGCTTCTCTTCCTCCCCACGCTCTCGTACCTTCGGTGATGGTACGGGTAGTGGGTGGAGGTTTACCTGCTATATCCTCCCCTAGTAGTTTCTTCTAGAGTCCCTGGTGCACAAGTGATACTTTCTCTGGATCACAGGACACCCACCTTTACCTTCATCCTGAGAGGTGACTGACACGCTCAGTGAGGAAGGTGGCAGTTCTCTCTCACTGGGCAGAGACGGCCCGCCATCTTCTAGTTAAGGTGTTGCAGATGAAACATTGAATGGCATTGATTCTTTAAGCAACCAGTTATTTCTGTCTGGAAGTTTGTAATGGTTTCTCTCCATTCTTGGAGTTTAAGAATTTTCCAGACTTCTTTTTTCTCATCCCTTCTGCTTAGAACTCTGTGAATAGTTTCAGTCTGCACATTCAGGTCTTTCTTAATCTTGAGGACATTTTCTTCTTTCATTAGTTTAATTATTGCCTCTTCTCCATCTGTTTATTTTCTCCTTTCTAAATCTTCTTTTACTCACATGTTAGTTCTTCCAGATACATCTGCCAAAAATCTATTTTTTTTCTTCTTGTGATTATCTCATCCTTGTTCTTTTGCTCTGTGTTTTAAATATTACTTCCAGTTGAATTTCCAGGTCACTAAGAGTCTCAACAGTGACCACTACTCTCCTCAATTCATTTGCTAGCATTTTTAGTTTAGTTTAGTTTTGCATAGTCATGCAAAAACCCTTTACAAAGTATAATTGCCTATTCTGACATATTTCTGTATTTTGGTTCAAGGTTTAATCTTTCATTTTGGGGCTTGTCTTGTGTGTTCTGCTTGTTTTTCCTCTCTGAGGCTCCTGGGTCCTCTCTGAACCCTGGAGCGTAGGTCCAACTAATTAGTGTTTTCAAATGATGCCACAGAACGGTGGTTCTCCAAGTGTGGTCCACAGAGCTCTGCAGGTCCTCAAGACTCGTTCAGGGCATCTACGTGATCAAACACTTTTGTAATAATCCTATGTTTATTTTCCTTTTTCCCTGTGTCGACATTTGCTCCGATGACACAAAAGCAATAATCAAACCCGTGTCACTAAAATGCATCAGCTGTCATTGTATCTTTCACCACCATGTACAAGAAAATGAAGAATTAAAGACTTGAGTCATTTCTAAAGGTCTCACTGCAACAAAAGGCAAAGCTGGGCCCACATCCAGCTCTCCGGCTCCGCATCACAGACACCAGACTGCTCTGCAATCTCCCTCTCTCCTTGGAATCAGCTCTGATTGTGAGGAGAGGAAAAGTAAGATGAGAATAAAAATAGACACACAGTACTTTTTACAAGAGTAGTGACTAAGGAAAGAAAACAACCCATTCTCCTCAGGTTGTCTTTATCTGTAATGCTGTCCAACACCTGATGTGCTGATTTGGCAACCAGGGAAAGCCTCACAGCTCATAAGCAAGGCGTGCCCTGGCCAGACGCCAGGGACGGCGGAGGCGGAGGCGATGGCGGGGCGGGGCGGGGCGGGGCGGGGCGGGGGGGGCGTGTTCTGATTCAAAGCTCACTCAACCTCAACCTCAAACTGACCGCTTCCTCTGCGTCAGGGCTGTATTTTTCATCAGGATAAGAGGGAAATTTGGACTCTTGGTTAAAGCACCTTATCCTCCTTGTTTCTGCTATAGTATCATTTCCTTCTTCTGGGAGCAGGGCTGGATACCTAACTTAAAGGACCCGATGCAAACTGAAAATGAAAGCCCCTGTCGAAAGAGTAGGGAAAAGTGCTATTAAAGGTGCTAAAATATAAATATTTTTCCTTTAAAAACTTTTTGTTACTTACAAAAGAGCAAGAGGAGTAATAGCTATACACGAGTAACAACATAAACTTACAAATTCGCAAAATAGTATTATTTTGGTCTCATCCTTTTATTATAATGTGGTAATGATTGTACTTTATTAGTGTGATATCTTGATTGACCCTGTGATTTTTCTGGCTTTTCTGCAAATTTATTAGATCATCAAAATCCATACTTCTAGCAACTTTATTTTTAATAGCTATTGATTTAAAGGAATGTTGGTCGCTCTTGCAAGATTACAAAAAATTTTTTATCATTTTTAATTTTGAGAAGGATCTTTCTGCATATGCATCTGTTACTGGAGCTATCGAGAGGATAGGCTGTGACAACATTGTTGGGATTATTTGGGGATATTATATTGAGATAAATTCCTAATAAGTAATATCGAAATGTAAATTTTGTTACATCTGGAACTAATGATTGTCACAGAATAATTTTTTTCTAAAAGATTTAGCTCTCTGCACAAACGGTTTCATGTAAGTCTGATGTTAACTGTCACATGCAAATGTATACAATGTTACTTCAATTTTCCTCTGACATTTCCTTGAACTTGCAGAGCTGGGCTTGCCACCACAGCACTTGGGCCCAGGTACTGTCCTGGCCACCCCCTCGGAAAGGCCGAACTGCCCTGAGGCAGGCACGGGAGGTCTGGGCCAACTGCTGGGTGCCTGTGGGCTGTGCTGGACCGCAACCCTCCTGTGCTGAGCTGCTGCATGGCGCAGCTCCACTCACCAATGTGCGGACTGCACTGACCCATCAGCATCATTACAAAATGCAGATTCAGAGATAAATGTAGATTAAGAATCTCAAGACGATCACAGAAGAACATTAAACCAAGCACAGGGTCCTTCTCGACCTGGGCCCTGTGTAACTACAGCTCTTCCTGGGAGCCCAGGCACTTAGCGAACTTAATTTCTGGTTTTCCACCCACTAGTGGTTTGGACTGGGGTGTTTAATGCACTTTTTATTGCCAATCGGGTAAGTAATTTGTCTTATAAATCTGCCGTTTACAATCTCTCCTTCTAGAGGCTTTCTGTAGCTCCCCCAGCCAGCAATTGTCTCCCTTCTCCTTGTAAATCAGTTGGTTACCTTTTCGAGGAAACCATTGTGAACCTAACTTCAAATAGTCACTAATGATTTAAATTAGTTGCTGGGTCTTTCTGAGCCTCTAATTTTCCCAGGACTGATTAGCTCGGGCACAGAGAAGCTCTGCATTCATCCAGCCACTTAAAACATGATGGACATAAATTCAGAGCGCAAGTTCTGGAGCAGCCCTGCCTGCTCCGATCCCACTCTTAACCTCCACCTTCCTGCTCTGAACCATTAGCATGTTACTCACCTCTGTAAGCCTCCATTTTCTCATCTGTAAAATGGGGATACTAGCACACCTTTAAAGATGGGGCTTGACAAATGTTTATTATTAATATTCACTTCTCAGTCAATGGGATTCAGTCTCTTAGGTTATAGCAACGATGTCCCTAGGAAAACAAAAATGCTAGCTTTGACTAACAATTATTTAGTGTAAAATGTAGTTGGTCATTACTTACAGTTTTCTCAAGGAGTCTATAAAAGAGCAGGAAAAATGTTCAATTCAGTAAGGCCATTCTGAAAACACAGTTGGGTGAAGGCTGTTGCAGGATCAGCTGGGGCTGTGGGGGTTATGTGTGAGTGTGTGCGAGTGTGTGTGTGTGTGTGTGTGAGTGTGTGCAAGTGTGTGTGTGTGTGTGTGCAAGTGTGTGTGTGAAGACAAGCCTCTGGGTCTACATGTGATCAGCCTTGAACTTCCTTGAAAGTAAGCCTTGAATGTTCATGTTTACAACCAAACGACACAAGTGGCTTTCATTTGATCCCTGGGATTGCTTCCCCTTGTTTCCATGGCCACCATCCGCAGAGCTCCAATGGGATGTGATGGTTAAGTAAGACGGAACAGAGCACCTCCTCCTACTTACATAAGACAAAGAACAGGCATTTTTGTGAGGTTAAGTTTTTTGTTTTTGTTTTTGTTTTTTTTTAACTGGGATGAGGCTTCCAAACCTACCATGTGGTTGGTCATGAATTTGAAGCATAAGCCAACCCCAGGGTTTGGTAAAATGGTATTGCAAATTTAAAAAGAAATTCACATTTAGATTTCTTCAGCTTTACTAGTATGGACTTAAAGGATAGAGTTAATCAACCGTATATACCAATAGCTATGCATCATGTAAAAAATTTATTTCTTCCCTATAGACTTCACAAATAAAAGTGTGACCTATGACAAGGACACTAAATCATCAAAAATGATGATTTTAGAACATTTCATGAAATTCTCCCATGGGACTTGTGTTACAGAATATCTGCAAGGTGTCTGTGCTGCTAAATGAATGGCCTCTGGAAATGGCCACCAAACTTGTGTCCTTCCCACCCCCCATCTCCACTTGCCTGGGCACCTGCTGCCCCCTAGGCAGGACTAGAGATGGCTGCCCATGGTTGTTTCAGTCTATGCTTAATTAGGTTTTCATTGTCTTTACTACCAGCTGCCTTAGTCAAGTTCCAATGAGAACCAAAACAAGGAAAAGACCTACTTTGAGATTTTACAACAGAGAGAATGTTATGCAGAGAGTTGGTTACAGTCATGATGAAAGAGCTGGGAAGCCAACATGGATGGAAAGGAACTCAGGGAGTAACAACAGCAGGAAGCCGCTACCTCACCTGAGCTACACGATAAAGGAAGAAGCGGCCCCGGGCGCCAGGGCTGGGGTCACCTTAGAGAGTTGACAAGCCTGTCCAATGGGTGCTGGAGCCATTAAAGAGACACAGAGCCGTGTCCCAGACTAATTAAGCTAGAATCCCTGCAACTGAAACCAGGCATCAGTGGTTTTTAAAACTCCCTAGGTGATTCCAGTGTGCAACCAGGCTTGAGAACCACTGCTTAAAGCACCCCATCACAACCTGCATCCCTAGTATTGCATCTACTCCAGACAAGGCACACATGGCAAGAGGAGCTACTGACATAGCATGGCTCAAAGTCCAGAATCAGAGACCAAAGTGACCAGTTAGATAAGCAACCAACCGGCTCTAATGTACCTTTGAAGACCTATCAAAGAACTGGATTTGATTTATAGAATTTTGCTTCATAGGTAACTTTTTAGTAGTTGCTCTACAAAATACACTATTTTAAAGAGCCATATTTTGCTTAATGTCTATTGAAAAAAATCGATTAAATATAGTACTGTATGCCAATTACAGTAAAGCATTGACTGGCGCAATTGATGCACGAGGCATTTCAAATATACATAAACTGAGGAGAGTAGAATAATCCTGCATAATAGCTCTATTAACTTGCATATATTGTGTGCTAATTATTCGTTGAATGAACATCAAAGGAAAATTAATGTCCAGTGAGATGTTATCAAAATTTTTATTGTATTTTAATTCTTTTAAAATGGGTAAAATCCATGATGATATATATAATGAATCTGTTAACTAGAAACAAACATCTTAATATCATCTTCTCTTAAATGACTGAGAAGACAGTTCAAGATTTTGTACAGTCCCGGGGTAATCACTATGAGCACCAATTATCATGATAAATATTGTTGACTAGCAGTCTGACTGGCAAAACTCCAGGTAATAAAGGTCAACTGAGCCTCAGTAACTGGAAAAAAGTTAACTCCTTTTAAAGAACCACCTGTAATAAGTTTCTACCCCTACCCCTTTTCATTAAGCACTTACTCATATAAGAAATGTTTATTAAGCAATTAATATTCATTCCAGAGAATAACAAGACAAATAAGATAAGGTAACTGCCCCAGAGCACTTTATAATCTAATGGCAGAGATTAGACAACCACGAAAGTCCCGGTAGGAGGCAGTCAGTGCTGATCCTGATGTTCAGTCAGGTTGAGGATGACGTCTAGAGGACATGCCCAGGAAGACTGATTGATTGATTGATTGATTGATTTTTAAAGATTTTATTTATTTATTTGACAGAGAGAGAGAGCACAAGCAGGGGGAGCAGCAGGCAGAGAGAGAGAGGGAGAAGCAAGCTCCCCGCTGAGCAGGAGCCCGATGCCTGGCTCGATCCCAGGACCCTGAGATCATGAGCTGAGCCAAAGGCAGACACTTAACTGATTGAGCCATCCAGGCGCCCCCAGAGGGAGATTTAGCGCAAATGTCAGCTGATGGTGAGGAGCAAGGACACGCATGGTAAGCACTTGAAGAGAGAAGTGAACCGAGTCAAAATGGCATTTGATGTGCAGAAGGGACACAGCCAGAAAACCATTTAGGGAGTATGGGAAACGTCTAAGGAAGGAGTTCAAAGGAGACACCCTCAGCAAGCATCCAAATGCGGGGTGGATGCTACAAACATCAGAATGAAAACAATCCATAGAATTTCCTGCTGAATGTCTCCCAGGGATAACTGGGGAGAGAAAATCTAGTTTGAAGGGAAAGAAAATGAATATTCATTCCTCTTCAGACATATCTAGTTGAAGGCTCCAGAGACATCCAAGAAGAGACATCCACCGTGACTGCACTGAAAACACCCATGGTTTGCCAAATTGTATTCTTTATGAGATTGTCCCTGTGCAACTGTAGTCAGAAGAGAAAACACTCATCATTTGTTTTCCAAAATATTGTGGAAAAAATATATATAAATTCCTGTGTTAGCACAATATTCTTAAAGGCGTTCAAAAGTAGCTGTGCCAGTCAACTTCCCACGTATCACACCTGTCGAGCCTCCACTTTCTTCCATTAAGGCATGGTGGTGATGACCATGTCATCCAGGCTTTTGGGCTGACGTTGGAAAAGACTAGATCCAACACTTCCCAGGTCCATCATATGACCAGTGATAATCCTTGGTGCCTTTGCATATTTGTACCTTACCGGCCAAGGCAGGAGAGACCATTGAGAGGATAGAGACTGTATTTTGCAATCGCATCACAATTGGTTTGACAATAACCACCCCCACCCCCGGTTTGCTTTATAAACATGGCAGCCTTTCCTTGACCCTTCCCTTTTTTTTTCTCTCTGTATCTCTTTAGAGGTGATGGGAGGGAAATCACCACTCCATCTTAGCAAGTGAAAGTCTAAAGAGACTGAAAAATTAGCAACTCTTCATGGATCTGTCACAGAAGGGAAGATACATGGCAAACTCCTGCCCCACAAATCGGAGAGACAGTCAAATACAGGGAGACTGTGGTGGACCCAAGCAGAGTCTTACAAGTAGAAACCACCTCAGGAACCAGGTCTGGAGTAGGAAAACCTGAACTGTAATTCGGGAATTGCCAGAGACTCAGCATGGCCAACTCCAAGAGTTACAAGCTCTAAGATGATCCAGTCACTGCAGAGGAGGGGCCGGGGGCAAAATTTGTGGGATTTATTGCAGGAGCTCTACCAGGTTCTCACAGTATGTTGGAGATTGTATTTTGCAATTGTGTAATATCACAGAAAAATCTCCTGTGTTTCTGATGGAGGCCCCAGAGGAGAAGGGGCCATCTTAGAATATGCCAGAGCGCTCTGTTTGGTTTAAATAAATTCAACATGGGGCTGGAACTCACAACCCAGAGATCAGGAGACACATGCTCCACCAGCTGAGCCAGCTGGCACCTCAGAGCACTTTGTTCTTAACAAGGCCTGCCCTCAGGAGAAACCAGCTAACCAGGGCTTAGCCTACTGGGGTCTTGTCAGAGTCTTACTGACCTGGGAGAAGGGAAATACCCAACCCTAGCCCACTCTAGTCTTCCATGTGGAAAAATTCTGTCATTGTTGTAAATACTTCTTTCATGGGCTCTCCCCAATCCTGCAAGCCCTCCTGGCATTTTCTGGCTTCCCTTTTCTCCTTCCTGCCTGCCTAGATGAGAGCTGGTGGAATCTTGCAGCTCTGCTATTGTCAGGCTGATGGATGAGTAACTCCCACTTTGTTTGTTTTGGTGGGTTATTAGGTCCATGACAGGCTCAAATAGAATAAGGACATTTTAGAAGGGTACCAGTTTGGAATAAAATCATGTTCATTTTTCATCTGTCATCTTTCACTAATGGAATATTTTCACCTGACCCGTCAATCTTTTTCTAATTATATCTGTTTTGTTGCTCTGTGGCTTACCACTCCTGCCCCTGAGGATTGAAATGTTTTATTTTGAAGCCTTTGGGCTACTTACTGGAGACTCACAATACCCATAGTTTAAGGTGAAAAAAACAGTTATAAAACCTTCACGTCTTAACTGCAACAGCATGGCCTTGAAACACTGTTGAAAACTCGAAACACTTGCAGTCTGATATCCTGGAACTAAATTAGCCAAAGCTTTGATTCACATGATCAAAATTGGCCAAAAAGTCTTAGGCAACATTTATGCTTAAGTCCATAATTAGGGCACCTGGGTGGCTCAGTTGGTTAAGCGACTGCCTTCAGCTCAGGTCATGATCCCAGAGTCCTGCTTCTCCCTCTGACCCTCTCCCCTCTCATGCTGTTTCTCTCTCTCTCTCTCTCTCAAATAAATAAATAAATAAATAAAATCTTTAAAAAAAGGCCATAATTAGACTGTAACTGCTACAATATTGAAAGAAAACCAAATTTTATAAACTAATCGATTAAAATTTTAAACAGAAGAAAAAATAACCATTCAGCCCAATTCTAGCAATTTATTAAGGAGCAATGTTTCAGTTGCAAAGGATTTATAAAAAATAAAAAAGCTCATTAAAAGTTCATTCGTTTTTACCATAAAATAAGCATATGGAAAGATTACAACCAAAATTAGAAACTCTACTCAGGATTTTTGAATCACACAAAAATTTAGTTAATGGGTTTTCAATTATTTACTGATTCAATAACAAAAATACAAATTTCAGTGTTTTGTCTGTGTCATTAGATTGTTTCAAAAGAGCAGATGGTGCAACATACTGCTATAGAAACATCTTCTGCCAAAGGATCTTCAGGATTCTATCAATTCAACATTCACAAAATTCGGATCCAAGAAAATAATCTGGTATTATTAAATAACTGTGGGGATTGATTTTTTTAGTTTGGTTTTACCAAGGGCATTCTATGATGATGTATATTCAAAGTCACAAATGAAATAACTGAAGCACTTCTGGATGAATCGTATTGACTGCTACAGTCCCTGGTTTTATGTTACTGAGCTCTGAATATCTGATTAACAATAAATCATATACATATTGAGAAAAAGTGGAAGTAGTCCAGAAAAAAACATGTCTAGGGGAGGTGCTTTATTTATCTGATACTTAGTATGTTCAGCACAGTAATGTCTGATAGACATTACTCCCATTTCAAAGATAAGGAAGCTGAGACTGAGTGACATTTAGAAGATGGATCCACTGATTCTTGTCCCTCTGCCTTTCTGACTAAACGAGTAGGCAGGGTGAAATTGTTTTTTTCTCTAATCTACTGGGTTAAAACAAAGGCTTGATTATCAGTCACTAAGCCTTTTCTTGTGTGTAACAATTATGTCGCAAAACAGATTTCACCTTATTTTAAGTGCCCTATCACAGACATTATGGTACTTCCACCCTTTACTCAAGGTTTCTTGTGGTTTTTCTTGACCCCTTTCTCCTTGATATCAAACAATGGGTATTTACCACAAAGGTATGAAACAAAGATGTCCCAGGAAATGTACTGGAACAAACAAAACTCTAACAATATTTAATGGTTATAAAAATGAAAAAGCATAATAGATCTGAGAAAAAAGCTACGTGTTCTCAGAAACTGTAAGCATTTCAAGATGACATAAGGGAATTCCTTCTAGAAGATGAGTTCCCTGGTTTTTATTTGCAGATAAAGAACTTAACCCAATATATAACAATTCTTGCAAATAGTAAGAATACTGACTGGTTGAGGGACAGTGTGAATAAGGAAGAAAAAAGTTACAGTCCTCTCACTGTGTGATTGGTCTAGGGGTGATGATTTAGGACAGCAGTGTTATTGCCTTGTTACCCAGAAAGTCAGGTTATCAGAGGTGATCACATGGAAGCTCGCATTCCTTCCTCTGAATACACAGAATTGAGCCATTGTAGCATCTAACCCATGGCAGTTTCTGATTCTTGACAGTTGGTCTTTATTAAATGAATCTCTGGACAAAGGTGATGTCTGGGAGTTAATTCTGTTAATTCATGTATTCCATCTTTCATCCATAATTTATTCAACTAGTCAACATTTATTGAAGAATATTTTGTATAAGACATGGGGCTAAATACTGAAAATCGAAACAAAACACAAAGACATGGCCTCTGCTTTCCTTCTAGAACCAAGGCTCTCTGTCAGGGTTGGTCCATATCATCTAACATTCTCCTTCCCAGATAGAAATTTTGAGCAGCATTGTTCAATATTAAATATTAAATGGAGATGGTATAGGACAATATAACTTCTCCATTCATTCAGAAAAAGGCAATATGAGAGGAAAAAATGGAATAGATTATGTAAAAACAAAAGCAGTTTAATTCCACCACTTGAATTACTACAATATTCAAAACTAGTTACAGAATTCTCCCTTCCACATAGATTTATTTTTTTCATTTAAATTCAAGTTAATTAACATACAGTTTATTATTAATTTTGGGGTAGAATTTGTGATTCATCAGTTGCATATAACACCCAGTGCTCATTACTTCAAGTGCCCTCCTTAATGCCCATCACCCAGTTACCCCATCCCCTAACCTGCCTCCCCTCCAGCAACCCTCAGTTTGTTTTCTAGAGTTAAGAGTCTCTTATGGTTTGCTTCTTTCTCTGTTTTTATCTTATTTGGTTTTTCCTTCCCTTTTCCCATGTTCTTTGTTTTCTTTCTTCAATTCCACATATGTGTGAAATCATCTGGCTGATTTATTTCACTTTAGCATAATACACTCTAGTTCCACCCATGTCATTGCAAATGGCAAGATTTCATTCTTTCTGATGGCTGAGTAGTATTCCATTGTATATATATACACACCACCTTTTCTTTATCCATTCGTCTGTCGATGGACATCTGGGCTCTTTCCATAGTTTGGCAATTGTGGACATTGCTGCTATAAACCCTGGAGTGCGGGTGCCCCTTTGAATCATTACTTTTGTGTCCTTTGGATAAACACCTAGTAGTGCAATTGCTGGGTCATAGTGTAGTTCTATTTTAAACTTCTTGAGGAACCTCCATACTGTTTTCCAGAGTGGCTGCGCCACCTTGCATTCCCACCAAGTATAAGAGGGTTCCCCTTTCTCCTCATCTTCACCAACATCTGTTGTTTCCTGAGTTGTTAATTTTAGCCATTCTGACCAGTGTGATGTAGTATCTCATTGTGGTTTTGATTTGTGTTTCCCTGATGATGAGTGATGTTGATAATTTTTCCATGTGTCTGTTAGCCATCTGTATGTCTTCTTTGGAGAAATGTCTTTTCATGTCTTCTGCCCATTTCTTGACTGCATTTTTTGTTTTTTGGGTGTTGAGTTTGAGAAGTTCTTTATAGATTTTGGATACTAGCCCTTTATCTGATGTCATTTGCAAATATCTTCTCCCATTCCATAGGCTGCTTTTTAATTTTGTTGTTTCCTTTGCTGTGCAAAAGCTTTTTACCCTGATGAAGTCCCAATAGTTCATTTTTGCTTTTGTTTCCCTTGCCTCTGGAGACATGTCTAGCAAGAAGTTGCTACAGCCAAGGTCCAAGAGGTTGCTGCCTATGTTCTTCTCTAGGATATTCACCCATTTTGAATTTATTTTTGTTTTCCTACATAGATGTTTTAAATATTTGTTTTAATCAATAGTTTAGCTTGATTGTAAATTTACTTGTCAATTATTTCCATGGGCTCTAGAGCTTGGAAGATTGTTATAAAAAAGTTTATTCCTCTAACTTATTAAATATTTTGGGTATCTTATTATGCTATTAATTGACTTAGCAGAGCTAGGCTTTCTTTATAGACCTGCACTGTCCAATGGAGCAGCCATTAAGCCACATGTGGCTATTGAGCACTGACAGTCTGGCTAATCCAAATTGAGCACAAGATGTACAGACATGTAAAACACACACCAGACTTCTAAGACTTAGTATTTAAAAAAAAGTATGTAAAAATCTCAATCATTTTTGTATTGATTACACATTGAAGTTATGATATTTTGATTATGTTGGAAAAATAATATATAGCATTAAGCTTTATTTCTTCTGCACTTTTTAATTTTTTTAATGGGACTACAAAAAAAATTTTTTTAAATACGCAGCTTGCACTCTTTCTGTTGGACAGCATTGTTATAAATAGTATAAAGGAAAAGCTTCCAAGGCATTAATAGATTCTAATTACTGTCTGTGGAAGACCAAAAATAAAATGAAAAATGTCCTTAATGAATCTGAAAAACCATCCTTGAAAACCCAGGCAAAAAGAACGAGGCATAAGCACAAGGGATACACCTGGGTCCAAGGCAGGGATTGTGAAAGCAGGGCAAATACAAGTGTGGCAGGAATTTGCCAAGAGGACTCGGACACCACAGGACACTCAAAGGGTTTATAATCAAATTAATCAGTTTACCACCTAATGCCCTGCAGAGTTCCAGGGGAATGGGCCCTATATTTCAAAAAAAATATGTAAAGTGGTGAAATACCCAGGATACGTGAGTGAAATACTCTAAGGACTGACGTGAAAGGAGGGCGGTGCTTTGACAGGAAGTCCCACCTCCTGGCCCCGCTCCTGGCCCCGCCTCCCTCTTCCACCCGGTCCCACCGCCCTCCTAAGATCTGTTCAGACCCAAGGGATGCCCTACCTCCTTTGAGGACGGGAGCCACCTACCTCCTCCTAAGGTCGAGGGGGGCTCAACATTAGCGTGTTGCTCTCACTATAACTGAGTTGGATGGTTTTGAGATGTCATTTCTGTTCTAGGCTTTGGCGTCTGTATTGTCTCTTTCAGCTCTTCCTCTGTTTTGCTTTCTCAGTATCTGAAAGTCTCAGCTCAACCACAGGGATGAGCCTGGGGCATCCTCCATCCCCTCCCATCTTCCAGCCTCGCTGTCAGACCCATTTCTTCACCACTCATATTCTATGTAGCTAAGTCAACTCAAAAAAAATTTTTAAAGAAAAGTATCTAGCAGCCAGTTATATGATCATAAAAAAAGCAAAGTTGCAGGCCGATTTATTACAATACTTCATCAAGGGACAGAATTACTTCTGTCTACATTCAAGGAAATGAAAATTAATATTGTAACAAGAAAATTTTTAAACATTATTTAACAGTAATTAACAATAGGAAACTAGTCCAACCAATAGGAATGGTTAAATAAGTTGTGATAAGCTCATATAGTGGAATCACTCTACAACTATTAGAAATCATGCTTTTGAAGACTAATGACAAAAGAAACACACACAATAAAAATTAATAAAGACATAATTATTTACAATATGATCTGACTCCATGTAAAATAAAACACATAGCCTATGTTAATAGTGGCCACTGTGGTGGTGAGATTACAGGTCATTTTTTTCTCTTTACGTATAGTTTCTATGCTTTTTAATTTTTTACAATGAACATATATTACTCTTAGAATCAGAAAAAAATATATACATAGAAGAACTATTATTCTCTAGTTTCTATTTTTAAAAATAAGTCCAATTTTTAAAAGAATACCCACAAAAGCTTATCTTTCATGGAAAAAAATCATACCACCCCTGAAGATGATACATAATACAGTTCAGCATTTTATTATACACTATAACCCTGTGTCAGCAAGATCAGTTATGCTTGATATGATAGTGGTTTACCTTGCCTGATATGATATTGACTTACCCATAAAACAAACATTAGGATCATCCACAATGCCAGTGCAACAGAAAGACCCTTGTCTGAAAATCAGCAAAACTTGTTTGAGGGGCATTAAAGGATAAGACCTCATTAGCCCTTTCTAGAAATCAGTAGATGTTTCAGTGTGAAAGTTCAAAGCAAAACCAGCTCAAAGCTAGTTCCACAGAAGTTGCAGCAAAAATATAAAATAAACCTCAGGAATCACAGAAACAAATCTTCCAGTGTTATCAGACCAAATGCTTTGGAGCCTATTAAGAATTTTTTTAAAAATTCAATTCAAAGAAATCATGGCACATTCTAAAGAACAGCAGGTGAAGTCACTCTTCACAGGATGAGTTATTATTTCATTCTTATTCGCTCAGGAAAGGTCACATCATTCATTGCAAGGAGCGCTCTAAAATCAAAGGGTTTATAATCAAATTAATCATCATGTTGCTCATAATAAGTACTTTTTTCTCCTTTCCTCCTCCTAGAGCCACACAGTATAACGCATTTCACGATTGGTTTATGCTTCCTGAAGAGCCCAACATCTCATGATTCATGTTTATTTTTCTGCAAACATTCAAAGTCCTATGTGCAGGCACTTGACAAGGCCCCAGTAATGCAAAGCCCTCAGGGACCCCAGGGCCTGGAGAGAGCCCCAAAAGTCACATAAAATAAAGTTCTATCATTTGCTCTGCCAAGTATATCATTAACCAGATATGTAAACTAATATTACCAGCATTTGCTAGAAACACTGCTTTTAAAAGAAACGTGGCAGCCTAGGGCTCTTTGTCATCTCTCTTATATGCTGCCATTTCTTTTTCAAGGGAAACTTGGTTCAACAGAGACCATTAAGCACATCATGGCAGTTGGTTACTTGGGTATGGTTACTTGGGATTTAACTTTTTATTCCAACATTTGCAATTATTCAAGATAAACACTACACTTAGGAATGGGCACTGATAAGGCCATTCAATTTCTGTCAAAGAAATTATGGAATGGTTCCCATACATTTGTTACAGAGTGTGTTGCAGAAATGATGGCCCCTGACAGTCTCTGATCACCCTCCAAAAAAGAACAAATCCAGGCACTATTCACATTATTCAATATCTTACAATCACCTATGCTCATTTCCAAATGTCTGTCATATGCCACAAAAATTTTTTCTAGAAGTTGGATAAATGAAATCTATAGTTTTACAACACTGAGAAGTGCAAATGGTTAACAGCTGATGTGTGCACATAATTATTTCAAAATAAATGAACAGGAAAATGTTCAGGACTATTTATAACTTCTTCTACCTTTCTTAGAGTAGTAGAAAATCAGAGAAAGAGAAATAATAAAAGCAAAAAGTAGGAAAGCGATGAAAGCCAGTAAAGACTTCCGGGTATGAAAAAAGCTGCATTCGGTACACAGGGTGAATTCCTCTGGACACAATCTTCCCAGAGTCTCGGGACCGGGGAAGCCATTATTGTCAATAATTTTCCTGTAATGTTTCATGGACGGTTTGGGCTCAAACTGATTTGCAGCATAATGATAGAGGCCAAACTTCGGAGCTGTGCGATCATTAAATGAATAAGCAAAGTATCCGCAAACATTGATACCATCCAGTATGTAAGCTAGAAAAACAAAAGGACAGAATGGCTATTAAAATTTTTTGTACACAACAATTCACTTTTACACAGCATTAGGGAGTGCATCAGGGAAAATTTCAATACCATTTAATAAAACTAAATTAGGTTTAACCATAAACGGCTTCCTTCATGAGAGGACAAATATTGAGCTACATTTAACATAGTAGGTTTTACATAATTAAACCTCCTATGATGTACTTGGGTTAAATCTTTATGCACATGAAGGAAGCAAGAGTGCTGTGAACCCATCTGAGATGGGGGACAAGAGAGTCCATGCTTTTATAGACCCTGAGCAGGTGCTAGGGAATTTTCCACTCTTTTGCTAGAGTCTCCCACTTTTAGCTAAACTCCATTATCCCTGGGGTAAAATACTAGGTCTCTCTTGGACTTGTTCAGCGTGGCAAGGAATCGAGGAACTTTCCTCCGAGAGTGACAGCGGATGTATATGTTTGAGTGCCTATCAGGTATCATGCCTTAGGGGGCCAGAGGCTTCAAGGGACTGCTTGTTTCCAGGGCTCCTTACCTTTCAGAGCTTCATTGACATAATTCTGCATGTAATATACCCTCAACCTGTCTTGGGCTGCGAGCGGATCATCGTCTATGCCGTTGGATATTATATACATGGGCAGGTCTCCGTACTTCAACTTCAGCCAGTTGAGAACTTTGCGCAAGCCCCATGGCACCACGGCCACCTGTCCCGGAGAGTTGAGCCAGGTGATGTCGGTCATTTCCTGCACTTCCAGGTAATCATTGTATTTCATTGGATCTTCTTTTTCCCAGTCGACAAGGATGGTGGTGTAATGGCTTAAAGCCAGAAAGTCAAAGGAGCCCCGGATTAGCTTTTTTTCTTCCTCCGTGAAATACGGTAGAAGGAAATTGTTTCTTTGGTTGAGCCAGTCCCTCATCACACGTGGATAATCCCCAGAGCCGAAAATGGGCTCCGCCAGCCAGCCAATGTCAAATTCCAAAACTCTCTCAGCCACTTCTTTGTCCTTTGGGGAGAAAGGGCAGGCGGGTTCTATCCAATCGGCCTGCAGGGCTATGGATATTTTGCCTTTCTGAGAGCCCCTGAACTTCTCATCGTACACGCGCCAAGCCAACGCGTGGGCCTTCAGCAGATTGTGCCCGGCGCTGTAGGTCATGTTCCGCGTGTACGGTTCGCCCATCGTGATCCAGAACTTGACGTCTTGGCCGAGATCCTGAAAGCAGAGCCGGGCGTACTCCGCAAAAGCCAGGGCGGTGCGGGGGTTCTCCCAGGCGCCGTGCTTGGCCAGGGGCGGCGGCAGGCCGTGGTGCGGGGTGGCGGGGCGCCAGAGCACCACCACCGGGGTGATGTTGGCGCGCACCAGCTCGCTGACCACGCAGCGGTAGTAGCGCAGGACCGTGTGATTTACCTGGGACTGGTTGCCCAGCGGCAGGATCTGGGCCCAGTCCAGCGAGAAGTGAAAATGTGAAACGTGCATCTCCTGGAGTAAGGCTATCTGGGGCCGGATGGCGGCAAAGTCCACGCAATAGGACTTCCTCTTCTTGGTCACCACCCCGTCCACCTTAATCAGCCTCTTACTGTGGTGGACATCCCACAGGTAAACGTTCGGGTCGGTGAACTGAGACAGGGTGGTGTCCACCTGCCAGGAGAGGAGGAGGCGTTAGTCTCACCTGACCGCCCTGGAAAAGGAATTCCGTGCAATCCCTTCCGCTAAACTAGCAAGCAAGAGGAGCAAAAAGAGAGCCTTTCTAGCAGGAAATTTAAACCATTTTTCGTCAATCGTTAAGCTCATGAAGAAAAAAATTCCGCTTTTTAATGCATATTTGCTTTACCCATAGTCCTAACTCGAACTGTTGCTTTAATGTTTAAAAAAAAAAAAAAAATCTCCTGGGTGATGGGTAAGAAGGGCACCGGTGGTGATGAGCACTGGGTGTTATATGCAACTAATAAATCGTTGAACACTACATCAAAAACTAATGATGTACTATATGCTGGCTAATTGAACATAATAATAATTAAAAAAAGAAAAGAAAAAAGATAAAACAAACAAAAATCTGATTTTTTTATCATTTGAGATGACAAACATTAATGATTCTCACACATCTCTGGTCTGTGTTAAGCAAGCAAAGTACTTTTAAACATTTGTATTTTAATATAAGAAATCACTAATAAGGAGGGCACGTACTGCACGGAACACTGGGCGTTATACGCAAACAATGAATCATGCATCACTACATCAAAAACTAATGATGTACTGTATGGGGACTAACATAAAATAATAAAAAAAAGAAATCACTAATAGTATGAGACTCCGAAATTTAAAAAAAAAACATAGACAAAAAGATAAAGCATAAAACCTGAGTCAGAAAATGCAATGATATTTAAAATTAAATCATGCTTCTTAAAAATCACATTCTAACTTGAAGTTTGCTGTGAGTAGAGAATATGCTAGATGCGTGTAACTGTTGCCTTTTATTGGCATTAATGTCAAAGACAGAACTTAAATTCAGTCTGACGGTAAAAGTGTTAGAGAATGTGGAAATGAGGAACAATATTGTCATTTACACAGACTGGGCTATTTGAACATAGTTATAAAATGTTCCTGAGTTATTTTTCTGTGATGAGCACGACACCAATGGTTTTCAATCATCTGATGTATTAGCCTCCAATATGAAAATTAGTATTTAGGAAAAGCAGTAAAATTGAAACCACAATATGCTCCCTCCATGTGTTAACCATGGAGGAAAAGGCACACTGAAAGTTCATCGTAAGGACCCACTGAGTAAACCAGTTTTCTCATCAGAAACAATCCTGTTAGAACAGGTCCCTGGGTTTGACTCTCGGAATACAAGCAGGGGTCAAACTCTGGTTTGGAGTCTTGAGCGGAGGTTTCTTTGCACTTTGCCGGCCTGAGGGGCTGCTCCTCTGGAGGCGTCAGTGTGTTTATAAAGGAAAGTAATAAAAAAACCAGCATGTCAGAGGGAAATTGCTTTCTCTGGAGACTTGTCCCTTGTAGATCACCCACAGATGCATTTCCCCTAGTACTGTGGGAATGCTGTGAGAAGTATTTTTCCACCATGATGCACCCACAAATCTTGTTTCCTCAGCTTTGCAAGAGAAAATATTTGCATGCTCTTTTGAAGTGAAAGTGTTCATAGCATGAAGGAATTCTTTGGATTATTTTCATAGAGCTCTGAGTTGACTAAATTTGTAACTTTTCTACCACAGTTTTTTCCAAAACAGCAACTTTTATTCAGTCCGTCTGCAAACAAATACGAGAGACTAAGGTACAATTTCTGGGGGGAATATCTATTTCTTGAAAATACAGGACACTTAGAAATGAGTACTTGGCCATAATTCTATCTAATCTCCATTAATTGGTTGACTTTTCTTAATAAAAAAATGAAAAATCAAGTGGAGTCTTTCAGAAGCAATGGGTATAAAGTATGTATTTAGTATATTATGGAAAAAACCTTCTCCTGATAGTGGCCAAGGTTAAAGAAGCTCTGTGTCCCCAGCCTGTAGAAGGTTCTGACCTATGTTTACTATGAGCATTAGTGGTTATGGGAAAACCACCTGTCGTCTGGGAAATTAGGTCCAGTGACAGTGACAGTGACAGTCCATGTGAACAAGCTGGAGATCAGACTTCAGACAGGGGATGTCCTTACTGGGATATTCTTTTTAAAGGTTTTTTAAGATTAGTATTAGGAATTTATTTGTATTAGGAGTTTGAAATGCTAGCCAGGAGGGAAGAAATGAATTTCAATGGTTTAAAAATTACTTTTCAGGGCTTTAACATAATGTATTAAAAGTATAGAGAACAGCTTGTAAATTAAAACATACGCACACCCTCCTCAGAACCACCCTACAACATACTTGTTTTTACTTTGCCAGGGAGGAAGTTAGCTTCGGAAGGGCACTGCCAAAATAATGCAAGGCTCAAGGGGAAAAGCAGAAAGAACAAAACAGCAGTTGCAAACTTTTTCCACTAGAGAGCTTCTGGAGAAGTTCACCCACTATGGGTTTGAGAGGGAATTCGTTTGTGTGTCGCTGGTTGTGTGTAGGAGAGACTGGGGGGCGGCAGGCTCCGCTGGGTGAAGGAGTGGGGACTCCCCCCACCCAACTGATGAGGTAATAGGGCAGTGCAGCCTCAGAGGAAGGATCCAGAGCTGATGCATGGCTAGAATCAGATCAAATTCTAACACAACTGCCCCTAAGGAGAAGAAAAGGCAATCCTCTCCCTGTCTCCCTTCCTCGTCATTGCCAGACTTGTTACGTCTGACCAGAGTTTCTCTTCACTCTCTCTCTCTCTCTCAGAAATAGGTTGCACTCTTAAAACTTCCTCACTACTTACCAGTTCTCAAACACAGTCCAAGGACGGGGACCACAGCAGGAGTGAAGGGGCTCCCCACAATGTCCCACAACTCCCCGAGTTCACACCGTTTACACAGAGATGCTCGCAGAAACTTCTCTTCACGTAAAACTGAACTGGGAATTTACCTGCCCCCCAGGCTCGGGCTGCTGTGAGACATCAGGGCAGAGATGAGTCCTCAGGGACAAGGGGCACAGAGCCCGGCTGGGAGTGGCACCCGGCAGAAGGTCAGGAGGGAGAACAAAGACCAGGGACCAACCCGCCCCAGCAGGGGAGGAAGGAGGGATGGGGAGCCCATCTCCCTCCCTTCGTCCCTTTCCCCCTCACCAGCACCCTATTTGAACCCCACTGTGAATCCCACTCGCAAGAGAGAAATTAGAGAAGGGAGATTCTGGGAACAGAGGCTGAGGGAGAAGAGAGAGGAAGAGGGAGGAAAACCCCAAGCCCAACAGGGCAGAGCTAGACATCTTCCTCCTGTGCTCGGACATCTTTGCTAACGGTGTCCCGAAGTTGCCTTTTAAATGTAAGAAGAGATTTAAGTATGAGACTGCCCTTTAAACCAAGTGAGGTCTGCAAAAGACCTAAGAATAATATAAGCCAGCAGAAAACGTATTAAGGATAGTGTTGATTTATTTCCTTATAAATAAAGGATTTCCATTTGATACTTACAAGAAAACAGCAACCCATTTCAACTAAAAGAAATTTCCTCAGATCTAAGCATTCTTCTAAATACTTTCTTTTGAACTGAAGGGTAACAGAATATGCCACCCCAAAATGTGACTGTAGGAGTTCAAGTCCTGTCACCCCAAAGTATGCTCTGCTGGTATAAAACTGATTATTTTGACCTGCAGGCACTCAAAAAATAGCAAGTGCAGGGAAAGGCTTTCTCTGAACTCCCCTTACCTGCCTAAAGACAGATCCTCCAAAAGGAACTCAGTTGTCACCAGTCCCCTCCTGGGGGGTTTCATTCCCCAGGAAAGATGGAGTCTTGTCACAGGAGACCAGAGTCCAACACAATACCCAGACAGACTTTGTCACAAACTATTGTGGTTCCTATTTACTCTTCTAAGGTCCCATTCATCTTTCTGAAAAATTATTTATTCTTTCCTAAGAGACCTATATCCCACCCCTGCTTCTGGCTTTTTCTATTAAGATGGTATGTATTTAAGCCTGAATTCTAAGTCATCTCAAGGAGTTACTCATTTTTCTCTGAGTATCTCCCATGTATATATAAGCTGCACATGTTAATAAATTTCTATTTGTTTTTCTCTTGTTAATCTGTCTTTAATTATAGGGGATCTCAGTTCAGAAGGGTAGAGGGAAAGTTATTTTTCCTTTACTACGGGACCAATGAATTGGCTAGAAGCACCCAGCATGCTCAATGCCATTGCTTGTCTATGAATACCAACATTTGTCTCTGTGTTGATCTCTATTTTCACAGTTCAGCAGCACCCTACCACCACCCTGCTCACTTAGCACCCTACTCTGTGCACTCCATTATATGATTTGGGTATCCTGCATTTTCTCTCAACAGACCTCTTTGAAAGCGGGGGTCAACCTTACTCATCTCAGTGTGCACTCCCCTCAACCAAGCATACCTGGTGATTAACCTAGGGCTTTGTATGCTAAGCATCCAAGTGCCTACTAAAATATTCCGTCAAACTCTAGAAAACAAATTCCCTTAAGATTGGGAAGTTAAAAATAATATTGAGGATTACCTAAATAGTAAGTGTTCAATAAATATTCGTTGACCATTCTGAAGAACTCCCTTACCATTTCAGTGACTAGTTCTAGAAATGAAATTTTGAGCTGTGAATCATTGGAGCAAGGGTTTTCATTGCCGAGGTACTTCTGCAACAGGGTGCAGCTATGCCTCGGGAGGGCTCTGCCTGATGTTCTTGCCTCAGGCTCAGCAGCTCCGCTGAGATCTCAGAAAATTTGCAGTTCTGTGTTACTTCTTGTTTATGGAAGAACGCAACTGCTTTAAAAGGCATTGAAAACTACTATATTAAAAGGGAGTATTTTATCTTTTTACTATCTTTTCAGATCTTAAATATTCATATATTTTTAATTTGTTACTCCTTTGGGGCTGATTTAAAGTGTAGGATGAAGTTAGGAAGATTTTTGGAGAGAAGGAAGCCATGTTCCAAACTGTGCCCTTAACATGCTCATTCAGGAACCACGTTTGGCCTGAAGAATGGACAATGTGCCATGACAACCTAATAAGGAAGCACTACTTACTAGTGATAGGGCTTGGTGACACTGCTGATTGGTTTTGTCAGCTGACTTACTTGAATGTAGTTGTCAACAATTCCCCAAGCAAAGTCACAAGGAAATGTTCCTTCTAGGGGTTGATTTTCAGGTAAAGGAGGGAAGCCATTTTTCTCTATCAGCTTTTGGTAGAACAAGGCTGAAGATTTTGGCAACAGTTTCTTCTCCTGGCTTAGAAAGTCAACATAGAAAAGTCCACGTCTGATGCTGTAGCCTCTGTGCCACTCAAAGCCATCCATAAGGGACCACGCCGTGTACCCAATGACGTCCACCCCATCCATCCTAATGGCTGCAAAGAGAAGAAAGGACAAGAACAACATGACTGACCCTTAGCTGGGCACTGGCCTCATGACTCAAGAACATTTGAGGGGCTTACTACTTATGGAAATAAGTTATGTATAATGCACATTGTTTGGTAAACCAATGACCTTTCTTACTAATAAAAGGCTATCACACCAGGATAATTCTAGAAATAAATGTCTTCACAAATAGGATGATCTCCAATATGTTTTTACTTGGACTATTTTCATTTCCAATAGGTGGTCATTGGGCCTGAGAAGATGTTTTCCTCCATTTTCTATCTTAGCATTGTGGCCGTGGCAATAAATGGATTAAAATCTTTAAAAGCATGAACTACACAATATTTTCTTCAGAAAGTGTTGGTATTCTTTTTTCTTTAAAAATTGTTTTATTCAGTGCAAATAATAAGAACCAAAAAACATGTACAGAGATCTAGATACCCTGGAATTTGCTTAATCCTTAATATAATCTAAAAATCTAGAGTAGCAACTCTAAGGGATTTTATTTATTTATTTGACAGAGAGACAGCGAGAGAGGGAACACAGGCAGGGGGAGTGGGAGAGGGAGAAGCAGGCTTCCTGCTGAGCAGGGAGCCGGATGTGGGGCTCGATCCCAGAAACCTGGGATCATGACCTGAGCCGAAGGCAGACGCTTAACAACTGAGCCACCTAGGCGCCCCACAAAACGAGTTTTAAAAATTAATTTAAGTTCCTCAAGACCCAGTGAGAAAGGTGTTATATAATGCATTCCTGCTATTGCCAAAATGATTTTCTGCATTACAATAAAAACTATAAATTCATAGTTTATTACAGATCATCTGAAAGATTGTTTTTCCTGTGGATTTTGGCAGGAAATTAGAATTTTATCCCCAATCCTACCTTTTAAGGTTTCCATTATGAATTTTTTGAGGTAATACATATATTTGGCGTCATCTCTCTTGGTGGTCCCTGAGACAAACCAGCCATTTTCCACAATAAATATTTGAGGGTGGTTATATTCAAGGTCAATCCAAGAAAGGAGTTGCCTCAGGCTGGGAGATTCCAATTGGCGGAACTTCATGTGAGGGTCCAATAGTTGAAAACTCAAGGTTGGTCCAAAAGAAAGAGCAAAAAAGTCAGCTGTTCCCTTGATGAACTTTTTCTCAGATTCAGTAAAATCAGGCAGAAGAGATGAAAGATTATTCTTCATGCTCTCAGGATAGTCACCATCAATGAATATGGGTTTGGCAAACCAGCCTAGTACAAACTCAAGAGATTTTTGACATTCTTTGATGCTATGGTCGGTCATTCTTCGAGGATTGATCCAGTGGGAGCTTAAGGCAATGGATACTTGGCCTCCCTGAGCTGGACGGAAAGAAGTATTGTAGAGATGCCAGATTTTGGCATGAGCCTATAAAGAGAAAAGCCATGGTGAATTTATCTCTGTGAGAAGAAATACAATACATTTTTGAATCCCCAACTCTATTGGTATCTGTTTCTCATCAAGCCTAACCTAATGAATAACCCCACAATGTAAAAGTCACCTGGAAACAATAAATTATTTTCAGAGGTGGGTCAGCCCACAGAGAGCTGCTACCATGACTGGAATTGTTTCCATTGTTTTTCAGTAGCCAGTGGAAAATGTGAATTTTTTGTCTTGAATGCTAAGTGATCATTCGTACTTTGAAAAATTAATGAAATAAGAATTTGTTATAATATCTTACTACTTAATTGACTTTGGATTATGTAATTTTTCATTAATAGGCTTCATGAGAAGAACCAATCCTGCATTATGATCACACCAGGAATTTCTAAATAGGATTATATATATTTTTTTATCCTAAGAGACTGGGAGTTTTCCAGTTGACTCAAGTTGTTGGAGTCAATTTAATATTTTGTGTTCATGCCTCACAGCTAAAATTCTAACACATGTTCCCACAATCTTTATTCTTCCCTAAGAAGAATCAGCACAGTAAATTAAGGACCAACTCCAATATCTAACCTTGGCTCACCCTTTGGAACTCTGGGACAGCGCTGGTTTCCCACAAGACCCAGGGTGCAAGGTACAAGCCAAGAGCAAGAATCACCCAAATACAGCTTCAAGGAGATCAGATGTCCATTGTTAGTCAGCGCTCAGCTGGGAGTTTTCTACAGCAATGAAATGGGCTTTGCTTCCTTAAGATTAACTTCACACTCCCATAAAATCTTACTGACTTCTGATAGCTTACTTTCACTTGTTTTCCTTTTACTTACAAAGACTAGTGAGGTTTACAGGGTTTTTCCTCCCTTACTTGAATTAAGTTTCCCTTCACTTTTGAATTCCTTGATTTACTCCCCTTATTTTTCTACAAATACAAGTGCTGTTTATCAGCCTTTTACTCCCCTAATATATCTTCCCTGAAAAACCCCATTCCAATTCTCGGTTTGACTCATGTTCTCCAAAATGATCATGCCAATTTCATCCCACTCCCTGGGCCTGAAGAAGCTCGTTCACTCAGTATGCCAAATAGCCTCTTCATCTTTCCTAAATATTCTTCTTGTGGTTCATTTTGGTGCAGGTGTCCAAGAATGATCTCATCACTGTTCTTATGAGTTCAGCCAAATAGTTCAATGGAATAAAACAGTTTATGTCTAACTTTCATTTTTAGTTTCTTGGTAAATATCTACTGTTTCATTCCACTGAATATATTTTTTCATGACCTGAAGCAGCTGCCCATATGCTAAAAAGGAAAAGGAGAATAAAAAGGGAAGCAGAAGAATAGTGGCATTTGCCCATGTGGTTCAAGAAACTGGGGCTCAGTCATGCTGGGCTGCTGGCTTTGTGACATCTCCCACCTTTATCTTCTTCACCTCTACCACCTGACCTCTCTCTCCCCCATTGTCAGGCAGACCAGGGCACTTCCCTAACTTGGCCCAATAAAGGCCCACAGACATGTCCTAAATCTAACAGACACACTTCTATAGAACAAGTGCTGTGATAGACAGTGTAAGGGGTCAGGCAGGAGAAAAAACAACCCCAGAACTTCCTAATCTGGGTCAGTTTTGCAGGTAGCTGAAGGAGGAGTCATACAACAGAAAGGCCTATGCTAACGGGCCATTCCTCTAACCTTGGATTCTGTGACAGAGTGCAGAGGAGGTTTGGTGAGGCAATGAATGCCCCGGGCCACATGGTAGTATACACATGGTCTTCAAAGTCAGACAAAATTCCTGCTCCATTACTTTTTTGTGTGTGTCTTTAACCACATTACCTAAACTGGGCAGGTGAGACTAATTTCCTTGTGTCTCTCACAGGGATGTTATGAGGATTAAATAGTTTACATGGAACACCTAACACAGTGTTTGCATATGGTAAGGTCTCCATGAATGCTTATTCTTTCTCTACCTGAAGGATGAGCAGGCCTAAAAAAGAAAGCATAACCCATAAAGTATAGAATACCACCTGCTAAGGAATTCAGTTGAAGAACAGCCAAGTGATGTAGTGATACCACCTGGCGCTTGGATTAGAAGAGACTTAGGTTTGGATCCCAACTCCCCCATCCATTACCAGGGTGAGCCTGTTACTTCTGTACAAATAGGAATAGAAGGTGTTCTGCAGGGACACAATGAGGATGAAAGGATAGGAGGCAAGGAAAAGTGTCTAGTAAGTAGCTGATTATTTTAGAGAAGTATAAATTTGCAGCATTGGGAAATTGATGATTAATTTTATGTGTCCACTTGCCTGGCCTAAGCCCCCCCACCCCCACCCCAGGTAGCTGGTAAAACATTTATCAAGGGTCTAGCTAAGCTGCGCCACGGTATTGCTGCCTCAGCATCCATTTTGTTTGGCCAAGTGGCCTGCAGGGACCTGCAGCTGACACCAGCCTCTCCAGCAAGGGCATGCTCCAGTCAGCAGCCTGCAGGGTCACAAGCAAATTTAAGTTCCTGACATGACCTCCGGATCGGCCCTTGTGATCAACAAGCTCCCCTCCCTTCCAGCACCTGGATGCCTTATGGGCCCTTTAGATAGACTACCCACCCCCCACCGGGGCTTACCAAGATCTGTTTTTTTGGTTTGAATTGACCAGCCTGGCCCTAGCCCAGGAACCTGAATAAAGGCCTGTATTTAGGCCCTGCCTCTCTCTTTGTCTGCGCTCTGCCTTGATCTCCCCAAGTGGCCCCTTAAGGCCGTGTACTTCCTCCAGGACCTGTGAGTCCCAGACTTCCCTATTTCAAGTTCTCTTGTGGTCAGTTGTGGCACTGAGGCTCACCATCCTGCACTGTGCTCCGCTTAACAAATGTTAATTTAACAAACCATAACAACAGTATTTCCGGGTGTGTCTAGGAGTGTACTCCTGGAAGAGATTAGCATTTGAATTGGTGGGATGAGTGAAGATCAGCCTCACCACTGTGGGTTGGCATCATCCAATGCATTGAGGGGCTGAAGAGAAAAGGGAAGGACAGGTGAACTCTTTCTCTGGAGAATGCAAACTAATATAGAGAGCGTCTTGGATATCGCTTGTCTTAACTGGTCACCCAACCTCCAAACCCCTACCTGATCTGTCCTTTGACTGCTCTCCACAGGAGCCCAACATGGTGGTCATCCCAGGTGTGGCATCTTCTCCAGAAAGTCCCCCACCCCCACCCAATCTGCCACACCAGGCTGCACGTCCTTCTCGCGGCGCCCTCCGAGTCTTAGGCATACCTCTCTTGCAGGTGATGACGCCTTCCTGCCCAGACTAAGCTGCCTGGGTGCTCCCTCATCCCCTCCCTGGCCCTTGGAGGCCCCAGTGTCTGTCGAACTGAACTGAAGCCTGCTTCATTCACCTTCATTCCATGTTCACATGGTAGATTTGAGTGATCAACTACTATAAGGCAAGGTGTAGGAAGGTCACCACCTTAGGTGTGGCAACAGCTAAGGATGATTAAGAGGGACGTGGTTATGTTTGTTTCTGCGTTGCTTTCTAATTATTCTGGGTATGTTCGTCTTACAAATTTGTCATTTCAAGATTGAGATTTAATAAAGCTATTGACAAGGACTCAGGGAAGTAATTAAGGTTATGCATAAGAATGTTCACCTACATACTATTTCTAATAGCGAAATATTGAAAACAATTGAAATGTCCAATATTCAAATATATTCACACCCATATATGCATGTTTTAACACATTATGGTATGACTAAAGATATACTACTATTCAGACATCATAAATAAGACAGAAGAACGTCCATTAACATGGCAAAACTGTTTCTAAAATACTAACTGAACAGAACAGTTTACAAAGCAGTAAGGAGAGTTTAACAGTATTTTTTATTAAAGAAAAACATGTACATAAAAACCTGGAACGATTTATAAGTTGTTAAAAAAAGGTTTTGTAGCAGGGTTGCAGGTGGTATAATTCTCTTCAACTTGTTTATCTATATTTTTTCATTTTCTACCATATGCATGTATCTTTAGAGGTAAGAAAAAAACCTTAAAATTTAAGAAAGGAAAATAGCTCATAGGAGCCAAATAGCTGGCTCTACTGAACTGTCCATGATGGTTATTTGAAAGCCGTGATCTAAATAACCCCTGCCTAATTGTTCTCTGTTGTGCCCTATGGTCTCTGCCTCAGCTCCCGAGTGCCAGACACATTGAACTCTCTGCGAAGGTCTGAAGTCCTCTAGGTTTTCATGCCTTCAAACGGGCAGCTCTCCCAAGTTTTCCAATCCCCGGTCCCTCCAGCTCACCCCACTTCAAAACCCAGCTCAAGCATCACCCCTCCGGGAAGTCTTCCCTGACATCTTCCATCTCTCTGCCCCTAAGTGTCCATTCCAGGTGTCTCCATGGCTGGCCTCGATCAAAACCTTCACCATATTGTGTTGCATTCATTTAAGTGTCTAGATTATAGGGGTTTCCAAGACATTGAGTGGATCCTTCATCTCTCTCTTCTCAGATTCTAGCAAAATGTCTGGGGCAGAATAAGTACAATGAACAGATATGGAGGAATGAAGGCTGGCAGAAAGAACCAGATCAAAGAGTTTGGGACAGAAGCAAACATTTTTCTGATTCAGAGTGAGAAAACTCTCTCATAAGATACCCTGGTTGTATTTTATTTCTGAGACCTTGAAAGACAGAGAGCTTTCAGGCACACACCATTAAGAAAATAAATTAGAAGGAATTTGGCATGGTAGGCTTCTGAGAATAATACTGCATTTTCTCAAAATGCACTAATGATCCAATTTGGGGCATAAGATACTGGTGTTTGATATCTTCTTCACTTCCTTTCCAACCTCACTGTTGATTTTGAAAGCTACATTCTGAAAAATCTATGTTCTGTGGAATATATATGCAAAAATCCTTGAAATAACTGGAGATCAAACACAATATTTTTTAAATGCACCAAAAGAGAGATGGGGTAGCAATACTAATATAAGACAAAATATACTTTTAAGTAAAAAATTGTTGCAAGAGACAAAAGGAACATTACTTATGGATAAGAAGGTCAATCCATCAAGAATATATAACAATATAAACACATGCACACCAAAAAGAGAACAAAATTAATGAAGCAAAAATTGATAGAATTGAGGGGAGAAATACATAACTTGATAATAATTGTTGCAGACTTTAATACTCCACTTTCAATAATGGACAGAAAATCTAGACAGCAGGTAACTGTGTGAGTGGCTCAGTCGTTAAGTGTCTGCTTTCAGCATAGGTCATGATCCTGGGGTCCCGGAATGGAGTCCCACATCGGGCTCTCTGAGCAGCAGGGAGTCTGCTTCTCCCTCTCCCTCTGCCTGCCGCTCCACCGCTTGTGCTCTCTCTATCAGATAAATAAATAAAATCTTAAAAAAAAAGAAAACCTAGACAGCAGATCAACAAGAAAACAGACTCAGAAAACAGCCTTGGACATCACTATAAATCACTCAGAGCTAACAGACATCTAGAACAACCTGCCCAACAAGAACAGATACACAATTTTCTCAAGTGCCCATGAAACATTCTCCAGAACTGACCATATGTGAGGACCCAAAACAATTCTTAATAAATTTTAAAAGACTGAGATCATACAAAGTATCTTCTCTGACCACTGTGAAGTGAAATGAGAAATCAATAGCATTCACAAACATGTGGAAATTTAAGAACACATTCTTAGAAGTCAATGGGTCAAAGAAGAAATCACAAGGAATATTAGAAAATATTTGAAGATGAATAAAAATCAAACCACAAGATGCCAAGACTCATGGGATGCAGCAAAAGCAGTGCTCAGAGAAATTTTATACCTGTAAGCGACCACATTAAAAAAAGAAAGACATCAAATCAAGAACTTAACTTTCCACCTTAAGGAAACAGAAAAAGAGAGCAAACTAAACCTACAGTTGGTAGAATAAAGGAAATAATAAAGATTAGAGTGTATATAAACAAGATAAAGTATCCAGACAATTATCTGACAAATTATCTAGACTATGAAAAACAGAGAGAAGACTTAAATTACTAAAACCAGAAACAAAAGTGGGGACATTACTACTGATCTTTTCTGTATATCTACTTCCATAATAAAAGGATTATAAGGGAATAAGATAAACAATTGTATGCCAACTAATAAGATAACCTAGATGAAATGAACAAATTCCTAGAAATACACAAATTGCCAAAAGTGACTCAAGAAGAAATAGAAAAAGGAGAGAGATACCACTTTTTTTTATTTTTAGTTCTGCCTTTTGTTGTATGATTTCCTTACTGGTTAAGCTAAGACTCTGGGACAAGGTTGGATGGGAGAGATACCATGTTTATGGATTGGAAGAGTCAACACTGGAAGTTATCCATCCTCCCAAAATTGATCTCTAAATTCCACACCATCCCATACAAAATCCCCAACACATTTTTTGTAGACATTGATGAGTTGTTTCTAAAATGTATATGATTATTCAAAGGACATAGATCAGTTCAAATAAATTGCTAAAGGAAGAACAAAATAGAAGCACTCACACGACTGGATTTCAAGACTTACTCTAAAGCTATAATATTCAGTATGGTGTGGTACTGGCATAAGAACAGACAAATAGATCAAAGAAGAATACAGAATTCAAAATAAACCTAATGAAAACTGATTTCTAACAAATGCATCAATGCACTTATAGGGCAAAGGAAAACCTTTTCAACAATCTCTCTTGCAGACATGAACAGACATTTTTCCAAAGAAGACATTCAAATGGCCAACAGACACATGAAAAACTGCTCAACATCGCTCGGCGTCAGGGAAATCCAAATCAAAACCTCAATGAGATACCACCTCACACTAGCCAGAATGGCTAAAATTAACAAGTCAGGAAAGGACAGATGTTGGCGGGGATGTGGAGAAAGGGGAACCTTCCTACACTGTTGGTGGGAATGCAAGCTGGTGCAGCCACTCCGGAAAACAGTATGGAGGTTCCTCAAAAAGTTGAAAATCGAGCTACCCTATGACCCAGCAATTGCACTACTGGGTTTTTACCCGAAAGATACAAATGTAGTGATCTGAAGGGGTATGTGCACCCTAATGTTTATAGCAGCAATGTCCACAATAGCCAAACTATAGAAAGAGCCAAGATGTTTATCAACAGATGAATGGATAAAGAAGATGTGTACACACACACACACACACACACACACACACACACAATGGGATATTATGCAGCCATCAAAAAAAAACACAAAATCTTGTCATTTACGACAACGCGGATAGAACTAGAGGGTATTATGCTAAGCGAAGTAAGTCAATCAGAGAAAGACATGTATATGATCTCACTGATAGGAGGAATTCTTAATCTCAGGAAACAAACTGAGGGTTGCTGGAGTGGTGGGGGGTGGGAGGGATGGGGTGGCTGGGTGATGGACATTGGGGAGGGTATGTGCTCTGGTGAGTGCTGTGAATTGTATAAGACTGTTGAATCACTGTTATCTGAAACAAATAATACATTATATGGTAAAAAAAAAAAGATAGTAGGAAGGGAAAAACGAAGGGGGGAATCAGAGGGGGAGACGAACCATGAGAGACTATGGACTCTGAGAAACAAACTGAGGGTTCTAGAGGGGAGGGGTTAGCCTGGTGATGGGTATTAAAGAGGGCATGTATTGAATGGAGCACTGCGTGCTATATGCAAACAATGAATCGTGGAACACTACAACAAAAACTAATGATGTAATGTATGGTGATTAATATAACATAATAAAATAAAATTTAAAAAAACAAACTCTCTTGCAAGAATTGGAAAAATATATGAAAAAACAATGAACTCAACCTTACACCTTGCATAAAAATTCATTTGAGACAGATCATAGATCCAAATGTGAAAGCTAAAACTATGAAACATAGAACAAAACAAATCTTGATCTTAGAACATAGAAAGCACTAATAATCATAAAAGAAAAAACTGATGAATTGGACTTCATCAAAGTTACAATCTGCTCATCACAAGTTAACAAAAAAAGGGGTGCCTGACTGGCTCAGTCAGAAGAGCATGTGACTCTTGATCCTGGGGTTATGAGTTTGAGCACCACGTTGGGTGTAGAGGTTACTTACATAAATAAATAAGAAAACTTGCAGTTATTTAGCTTTTAAATAAAGAGATCAATACTGATTTATTCACTCGCTCATTTATTCATTCAACAAATGTCTTAGGTACCTTTCTAAGTTTCTAGAAATCAATAGGATTCAAAATAAGATTCTGATCTCATGAAGCTTACATTCTAGGGAGAAAGAGAGAGCCTCGAAATACAGCTGAGGAAGAGACTAGGAGGTGGCAGGGATCAGAATGGAGGGGTACAATACAAAAGGCTTCTTTGAGCAGGGATGTTTGAGGAGAGATCTATCAATAACAGCATCAATGAAGAATGCTAAATAAGACCTGGAGAGAAAAAGCATTCTGGGTAGAGGATTGGGCAAGTGTAAAGAGAGATCTGTGGGTCTGGCGAGAATGTGGCAGGTTGGAGGAAAGCCATATAGAAAGTAAAGGGGGCATCTCCTAAAAAGAAGATCAGACACAGGTATTTAGCCCCCACTCCCACCTCCAAACCAAAAGGGGCCCTTGCCAATGACTGACAGGTGTGGGAGTTCAAAAGTCCCACAGAAGGCAATTTACAGTCCAGACGTCCCTCAGGGGTCAAGCTGAAATGGCAACATCACTTGCCTTTACCCCTTCCCTAGTTCTGCTCTCATACCCTCACTGCATCAAGTACTTCTTCCCCCAGGGTCTGCTTCTCAGGGAGCCGGACCTGCGTCAGGCTGGCCCAGCCTTGTAGGGCCAAATAAGGAGTTTGGATTCTGTTCTAAATAAGGTGAAATTCACTAGATAGTTAAGAACATGGGCTAAGTCAGACTGTTGTAATTCTGTGCCCTTATCAGCTGTGTGACCTTGGACACATCATCTAACTCTCTGTGCTTCTGTTTCCTCATCTGTAAAATAAGGACAAGAATAGCACCTTACGTTCCTATTCTTACGGGGATGAAATAAGTCAATATATGAAAAGCACTTATAATTGTGACTGGCCGGGTAAGTTTATTCTTCAAGTGTGGTAGTAATGTAATTTATGATTTTTTAAAAGATCACTGGCTGCTATGTGGCAAACCATCTCCAGGAGGGCAAGCTAGAGGCAAGGAAACCAGTTCGGCAGCTATTGCCGTGGTACAGGCAAAAGATTGGTTTGGACCAAAGGAGATAATGAGAAGTGGCCAGATTTAGGCTATCATCGAACTTGGTGATGAATTATACATGACTTGCAAGGCAGGGAAAGAATCAAGGACAATAGAGAAAGCAACAAGCAAGGGCTTGCGGAAGGAAAGTGATCAAGTTCTGTTTGGGTCATGGTTCTGATCCCTCAGTGAAGATGCCTGGTTGTGGCTGGGTGGATGAGCCAAAAGTTTGAGAAGACAAGGATGGATGGTATTAACAAACATTCAAATACATTTCAGAGGTAACACTGAAAGGGTCACTTTTGGGTATCATTCCTTAGATTTTTTTAAAAAGATGAAATGGAATAATTCTTAAAGGATTAATTTAATCCTACAAATAATCTTAATTAAATTGACTGAGACCAATGGTTAAAGAATTGAAATGCAGCCCATAAGCAAAAAAATATTTCAAACAGCTAGTTTGTGGCTACTCTCTACCCAAGAAGAGACCTCGAGGTGTTGTCTAGTTCTAAATTAAAGGTACATTCTTTTAAGAAAGGTCAAAGGACTAAACAAATTTTAAATCATGATTACATGTCCAAGGACTCTCTTCAAAGTCACTGCCATACTTTGCTGTTACCCAAGTATGCCAATGTTCCTGTTTGGAGACCAAACCCTCTTATTTCTATCAGCACGGCTCTGTAGATTATAAACTACAGTTCCTTCAGATAGAATTTCAAGCAGCCTTCACAAAACAACCATCTAAAAGAGGACAAAAATAATTTCCAAAACATAGTCATCTATAATTTTATGCACAAAAATACCGTAACCAATAGTCTCTGTGTGCAGTTTCCCAAACGTTGCCCAGGACCTGCCTCAGTCATCCGGGCCCCAACCTATGCCTGAGGCCTCACACATCCACCTTCCCTGACCCCCAGTCAGACAGATGTGTGGAAAGGGCAGCAGCTGACCTTGCGTGCCTTCACTCTGGACTTCTTAGCAAATTAAATATGTAGACTTTCAACTTTGAGCACCAAGCCTTCCAGCCTCTCACAAGTTAAGAGGAAGATCAAGTACAGTTTCATACCCATATGTGTTTCATATCTCATCACTTCCCAACCCAGCTCCTTTACCACAGACAAGTTAATTTCTTGATACTCCTCACACAGGGCTGTACCTTGGATGACAACCCATCAATCCTGAAATGACATTCTACTTTTCCTTCATTATCTAGAGCCTTCCCTGCCTTCTGTTTTAAATTTGTTTCTTCTGAGAAGAGTCCATAATTAACCTGCTTACTCTTGGTGCTATTTTCCCCAGTCATTCACTGTAAATGTCCACTCTGTCCAAATTCAGCTCCATTCTCATCTCCTCTGTGAAGACTTGTTTGGCTTCCTGGATGCATTTAGACATTCCTTTCCCACCACACCCTGAACACATATAGTTGCAGTAGATACCATGCTTCTTCATAGTTCTTCATAAATTAGCGGCTCTTCACCAAGACCGTATACTCTTCATCAACAGGAGTTGAATCGACATAACCTGAACACCTCACAATATGAGATTATTTATTTATTCTTTTAGTCAAATATTTATTGAGTAGCTACTATGGGTCAGACATAGTTCTTGGATTAGGTGAAACAATCTAAAGGGACAACAATAAGGATCAGTTGAAATAGTCCAGGACTAAGGGATTAAAGGGAACAAATTATTTGTTAGCTACAAAGGATCATCAATCATTTTAAATAAATTATAGTGAGCTAAAGATAATACATGTGCAGTATTACCTAATTTATGGACTCATATGTGCATATATAGAATAAATAGACATAAGACAGGAGTCATTTTCCACTTTGAGTTGAATGACCCAAGGCAGACCAGTGAGAGATCCTCCCTCAGATATTTTCTGCTATAGTAGATGCAAGGTTCTCGCCTGCCTTTGGAGTAAATCTGGACTTGCTTGGGCATGGGAAGACAGCTTCTGTGGTGTGATGTAAAGAAGCCAAGCAGACCCAAGCATGTGAGCATGAAAGAGAGAGAGAGAGAGGGACAGAGATTGCCCCGCCCCATGGTAATAATTACCTGCAAGTCCAATCCCTAAAGTGTCTGGAGCTGTTCTCCAATTCTGTGAATTATCCCAGTGTCCTTTGAATAAAGTCTCTCTTTTTTCCTTAACCTAGTTATAGTTGGGGTTGGTCATTTGCCAATATAGAAGTCCTAAATACACATATAGCCAAATTTGAGATTCTATAAGACCTCACTGAGGTAAAGGTATGCTTTTACAGCTAGGCAAGAAAAACGCCAAGGTACATTTTTTAAATCATGGCGTGATTCTGGAGTTTTGTATAATCATTTTGTCTGGATTTTTCCAAAGTAGGTTACATAAAAGGCCTTATTCATTTGTTTTTAAGCATAAACTTCCTTCAAATGAAGTAAAAAAATTCATAACTCAGTTGGAGTAAATACATCAATAAATCAGAGATTAAGTTTCTTGCCTCATTTATCTGTCCAAAACTAATCAACATCAGTTGATTCATTCTATTCAATACTAAATCATGCAGCTATAAAAATCCTTCCAAGTCACTGATGCTAGGTTGTTAACAAAATATCCAGCTTGTGACCAGAATCCACCTAGTCCATTTATCACCATGTTCTTAGAGACACAGAGGACTTCCAATCCCTGGATTTTATATCTCTGTTTTTCTAACAGCAACAAAAGGAGAATGGTGAAGGAAGAAGTAGGGAGACATCAGGCTAGACGAGAAAAAGAGATGAGAAGATAAAGAATTCAGATAAGGGATGTTTATTACACGGTCAGCAAAAGCATCCTGTGGTTCATCCATCAGTTGGAATCTTTTCAGTAAACATCTATTACTAAAATCACCAACGTAATTCTATAATACCCTCATGAGCTAGCTGCTCTCCGATTTCAACAAAATTGAGAAAAGTCTTTTTCTCATAAGAGTCAGCTTCACTCTTATGTGAAGTTTACAGGCTCAAAAAAAAAAAAAAAAAGAAAAAATATCAGTTCACAGGCTCATTCCCGGCTGTTTGCTTTCGAAATAACTCAATTCCCCTTGCAGTAAAGAACACTTTCCACCTAAAGAAAAAGTGACTTGTAAGCATGTGAGGGTTTCTGCATTGTCAGACAGGGTAAGATTATGGAAACCTAAAATATGTTCTATGGAGGGGAGCCTGGGTGGCTCAGCCGGGTAAGCGGTGGATGCTTGATTTCAGCTCAGGTCACGATCTCAGGGTTGTGAATTTGAGCCCCACATCAGGCACCACGCTGGACGTGGAGCCTGCTTAAGATTCTCTCTCTCCCTTTCTCTCTCCCTCTCTCTAAAATATATATATATATATGCATATATATATATATGTATGTATGTATATTTTTAATGGAGTAGCTGGTAGTAGAAAGTAACTGCCCACACTTTTCCTCTCTCTCCCATTTGCCTTATGTGGTAGCAGTTTCTACATGGCCTTATGTCACATTAACATCTATCAATCCATGTCCATTAACATCTAACAATCCCCTAATCCACAGTAAATAACAAATCAAGCAAAGTCATACTCCCCTCTGCACCCCCAGAAAATCAGAATCAGAGAATGGGGTTAACCCAAGCAGGCCAGCTCAGGAAGACACCCAATCTTTCTGTGTCTAGGGAAAAAAAAACAAACACTTTTTTTACAGTCTCCCTTTGTGATCCTAAATAATCCTCAAAGATTATTCTTTATCCGTACCCCCCACCCCCCAAATAAAAGCGGCTCTCCTTGGGCTTTGGTCGGGTTCATTTACAAATGTTCTCCTAGGGATGTTAATTAACACATAGAAGCCACTTGGCCCTTCAGTGTTGAGCAATTGCTAAATCTGTGGCTTCTTTCTGCGGATGGCCTAAGAAATCAAAGATGGCATTTGCAATAGCCACTATTATGCCAGAGAGATTTTGTTTGCTTGCTGGTTTTGTTTTGTCTTTTAATTGCTCGTATAGGCCTTTCCATTCTGAGGCTAAAAACCAAACCCCCAAAATTCTTCTCCACACGTTTCATTTGCAGTACCCATAAATTTAGTGAGCTCCTCTCTCCACTAGGGCCCCAGGAAGGACTTATTGTGCCAGGAAGTAGGTCTCTCTACTTCCTCAAAGCCGGGGTCTCTGGGAGAAGCAGTTTGGATGGGGTGCTCAGGCTGTGCCTCATTCCAGAAAGTGGCTTCTGAGCAGAGGCTTCAAACAGGGGAGGAAACTGATTCTGCGGATTTGGGGGTCAGGTCAGGTGGGGAGGACATTCCAGGCAGAGAGGAGAGTCAGAAGAGAAGTTCCCAAGTCACAACAGCAAGACCTTCTGCGGGACTGGAAGACAGTGAGTGAGGGGGCAGGGTTCAGCATTGAGGCCAAATGTGTCACGCACCTGCCAGGATGTTTCCAGAATGGGGAACTGAGGCAGTAATACCCGCTTGATCTAACCCCCCCTCTATGACAAAAGGGAAAATTTAAAGGGGATTAAACATGAAAGGAAAAGAAAAGCTTTTTAATCAAATTGTAAATGACATGGTTTTTACTCCCCCTCTCCCTTGTTTCTGATGGATTAGCAATAAATACAAGGAAGCAGCCACACGCAGTTCCTGCTATTACTCCTCCTGAGAGATTGTTTGCTTCCTTCCGTTTTTCAGAAATTAGAATTGCAAGGGAAAATAAAATAAGAGCCCTGAATCGGAACGCACTTTTTCACAAGTATTATTTGTGTTATCATGCGATCATTATTTCACCGAGCAAATATTTACGCCACGGGCAAGTTACGCGGGGCGTATAGTGTGGGATCAAAGCCCGGGTAACAGAACGATTGTGACACAAGATTGAAAATGAAAGGGCCGTGAGAAGGATTTTTTTAAAGAAAATACAATGGGGCTTCAGAGAAAAGCAAGACTCCTTCTTGTGGAGATGTCTTCACGTAGGAGGTACTTTCCAAACCGTAAACTGAGAGCTGTGCAGGTCCTGGGGAGATGGGAAAAGGCATTTGAGACAGATCACTGCGAGCGGAAAGCCTGTGAGGCTGCGGCAAGCTCGCATTTTTCAAAGACCGAACCTCCCCCGTGATCCAATACAGCCCAACCGTGACCTTGCCACGCCTACCCCCGAGGGCTCTCTGTCCCCTCCCCTTGACCTTGGGGGTTGTGACTGTTCTGACAGAAGTGAAGCTGCAGGGACACCACTTCCTTCTAGTAGGTTCTCTTGGGGTGCTTGCTTTTGGGGGGGAAGCTAGCTTCCATGTAAAACATCTGACTTGAGACCACCGTGTTGCTGAGGCTCGCGGGCTGTCTGCACCAACTGCCGCAAATCATGCAAGAGCCCAGCCCCGTGGAAGCTACTGTGACTGCGGGGAGAACTTCCCTAATCCTGACCCGCCCTGTGGCAGCCGCGAAGTCTTGGGGTATGACGTAGCAGTAATAAGTGGAACGGATATATACGGTTTAGTGGTTTTTTTCAATATGGGTAATGGTGAATCTGTAGATGTTAATAAAGGTAGAAGCCATTGGTGACAATTTAGGGCTCCCATTCTCCTCCATTTCGGCGTGCTAATATGCCGACAAGGAGGGAACTTACTCTTGGTTGTAGACATTCACCAGCACACCCCCAGATGAAACTGCCGTGTCGCAGGCAGCATGGAATCACAGGATGCGCCCTGGGAACGTTCAGAAAAGCAGACCCCAGTTCCGTGCCCTGGCAGCCATAGGAAAGTCAGCTAGACTCTCTGAGCCCCTCTAATAATTTACCTGCCCCCCCCAAAATACACAAACGCACTTTAGAACCTATAAGCGTTATTCAGTGGTACAGGTTTAAAAAATTATTTTAATTACATAAATTCATTCATGTAGTTTAAAATCAAATAGTACCAAAGGCCTGCCATGAAATACAGTGTTTTCTCCACCCCCCTCTCAAACTCCCTCTCCTGCTCCCTGCAGATAATCGCATTTAACTTTTAGCTGGGTTTTTCTAGTAATTACCATCATAGTCATGCTTATTCCAAAATTTAATAATGCATCATGATAATGAAGAGATGGCTCTTTCATACTCCCCTATTTTCCTCCCTTATCCTCCCAAATGTCTGTTCTTGTTTAAATCATTAATCGGTATTTACATCAAGGTTCTTATATTAATATTGTTCATTGCAAAGCCAAATAGGACACTAATAACATCCCCTCCCCACCCCACCTTTCTCGGACAGCTTTTTATTTTCCCTTGAATCCCCACCCCACCTTTCTCGGACAGCTTTTTATTTTCCCTTGAATCCCCACCCCACCTTTCTCGGACAGCTTTTTATTTTCCCTTGAATAAATAACCACTTCATTATTAAACTTGCAAAACACTCCATGTGTTTTAATGCTTTCATGATTCTCCATCCTATCCACTGCCATACTACCTGTTCTGTTTACTTCTTCACCTGCTCTGCTAGACCTTTCCACCTTCCTGATTCCATCTGGACTACATGCTGTCTAGAGCTGCTCTCCTCCTAGGATTTTTCTGTTTTTCATGGATTAAAGCCATATTCTTCGGGATCCAATTTCTTCCTATTATTTGCTCTGTAATTTTGCTGATGCATACCTTCCACTGGCGTCTTAGGACAGATTACATTGAAGGTAAGCTTTCTAAATCCCTACATAACTGTGCATTCATTGTTCCAGGAACTCAATAGGATCTTTAAAGCTGAAGGCTCATGTTCAGTTCTGGGACATATTCTTCTATTATTTCTTAAAAAATTTCCTGCCCTCCACTTCCATTATTTTCTTTTTGGAACTCCTCTTAGTCTGATGTTGGACTTTTGTACTTGATCTTTTCAATATTTTACTCTTGTCTTTAAAATTTTCATTTCTTTGTCATTTTGCACTACTTTGGGGTCATTTCTTTGACTTTATTTTTCAAACTTTTTACCAAACAAGAATCACATTGTTGATGTCCAAGAATTTTTTAATATTCTCTGTTCTTTTTTGAGTTTGTGTGTATTTAATTTCTGGCACAATCTGTTTTTCCTGGTTCGCTTTTCTGTTTATTTATTTTATTCTTTCTGTTTCATGTTGAGTGCTTTCTTCAAATATTTTTTGATGTTTGGCTGTCCATATTTAAGAGAAAAGTACTTAAAAACTGGTAAAAAATTATATGTATGGGATCATCTTATAAAGGACAAGCCATACCTTCTGCTGACTGGCTGGGAAGCCAGTCATTTTGCTAGGGGATCCACCCCAAAAGTCAGTGGGTGAGATCGGTACTTTGGGAGCCATTCAGAGACTTTCAAATAGGAAAAAAAAAAAAAAATCTTCCCTTTTCCCACCAGGGAGACAGATGTTACCTGCTGACAGAGTGAAGAGGCTGCTGAGAAGTGACAGGAAGTTTGTAGACAGAATTCCACTTGAGCCCCTGTGTTCATCCCTGTGTCTCAACCCCTGCCCTTTGCTTTATGTAGTGCCCCCAAGTTCCACCTCCTTCTCTTTCAAATTCTCCCAAAAGTAAACCTGCCATCTCCGGCCTGGGAGTGGGGGCAGGTTGTGAACATTCTCTATGATTAAGTAGATTGTCTAATGATTTGACAAAAACCTATTTATGTCATTGAACAAAATCAGTTTAAATGAATACCCACTATGTATTTAATATTGCAGGATGTAATGCTTGCAACTACCCAATCCATACATTAGAGAGCTTTATGCTCAAAAATCCACTTCTCTGGAGCACCTGGGTGGCTCAGTCCGTTAAGCATCTGCCTTCAGCTCAGGTCATGATCCTGGGATCAGGCCCTGCGTAGGCTCCCTGCTCAGCCGGATGCCTGCTTCTCCCTCCCCTCTGCCCTTCCCCCCCCCCCACTTGTGTTCTCATGCTCTCTCGTGCTCTCTCTCTCGTGCTTGCTCTCTCTCAAATAAATAAATGAGATCTTAAAAAAAAAATCTTTTCTCCAGCCTCTGTAATCACTCCATGTGGGGAAATCCCATTGTCTAGAAGCAGCACTGCAATGGGAGGTGAAACCTGGAGAAAGCCTCAGTGCTGGTCGAGAACCTCGGGCAGGAAATGATGGACCAGGCGTGCTGGAAAGCTTTGGAGTCGGGTCTCTTGCAGATGAGCCAGATGCTGTAGGTCAGAGGTTATGGACTCAAAATCCATAGAGAAGATTTGTTTGGTCTTTGTCATACTTAAAAAAATTTTTTTGAGATAGCTTTAAAAATCAGGAATTTCACACAAAATTCTGAATTTCTAGCTGCTTTTGAAATCACAAAGATTCTGGCAGGACCATATCTCATGCCTCCTGACAGGGATTTGGCTGTGGCAAATGCTCATCAAAGGCCCCAAGCTTTCCTACCACTGGCCCACTTCATGCAATTAAAAAAACCTTTTCGTCCCTATTATATATTACACTTTGCAGCTACCCAGCAGATCATGAATTTATCAAGATATCAACCCATGTATCATTCTGAGCTTCCTCAGCAGAACTGTATCTATACAGGGGTGCCTCGGTGGCTCAGTAGGTTAAGCATCTGCCTTTGGCTCAGGTCATGATCCCAGGTCCTGGGATCAAGTCCCGCATCATTGGGGTCCCTGCTCAGCGGGAAGTCTGCTTCTCCCTCTGCCCTTCCCCCCTGCTCATTTTTTCTCTCTCTCAAATAAATAAAATCTTAAAAAAAAGAACTGTATCTATATGAAATAAAATCTAAGATTACAAACTGCATATATTCGTTGTATTGTAGGTACAGGCACTCCATAAAATTGGATTGATTGAATTTACTTATGTAAAAGAAACATATTTCTAAAATCAGTTTATTACTCCAACATAACAAAGTTGATATGAAAATCAACATTCATTCTGAGGTCATAGACTCTGATCATTTCAAGTCTCTGACTTCCTAAATCCCCTACACCTGTTGGGTCTCCTTGATTTTTTCCTGTCACCAGCATTTTTGGGTCTGTTACCTCTTGCCCTCTATTATATCTATCTTCAGACTATGACGTTTTCTTGAACTTGAATTACTAATTATTGCAAGAGGAAAGCACATCAGGAGTCTGCATGCCATTCCAAATTCATCATCTCCAAGAGGGACCGAGCCAAAGAATTTGCAATTACGATCCTGAAACAGTCATCAGTTACTTTGAAGGATCATGGAAAATATAATGCTTGAAAACTGAACTATTTTAATTTTAAAAAGGAAGAAAATGTGGATTTTGGAAATAACTGACCCAGGACCAAAGTTATGTAAGGCTTAATACAATTACATCAGCACTGAGGAAGAGAAGATATGGGGGAAGCAATATGGGTTCATAACATATAGCTGCCCAACTAGCCTCAAATAATTTTTATGGTGTTGTATAGCTTACCTAGGAATACAATAGATGTATCTCTCTGTGTAATAATTTTGACAATTACTATAACTTCTCGTGATATTCTTGGGGTCAAAAAGAAGAAAAGTAGGAATTCGTTCTATCCTCTAACTATCTATCTTATCATAGTACTGTCTGCTTGAATAATTGAGGCTGGAAAGCTATATTTTAAGAGTATTCATTGATTAAACAAAAATTTACTGGTTGCTTACTGTCAAACACTGACAGATGTTTGCAACATTGATTAATAGGAGATGTCCCGCTGAGAGAAGGTGACTAACAACATCCCAAAGAGATGACTCACAGCCCTATTTCTTTTCAACATTTTTATCATCAAAAGGATGAAAATTCACAAAGCATTAATCTGAAAATTTGGAAATGCTGCAAAAAAAGCTCGCTGCAAAAAGAGTCCTACAGACTGAAATGCTATAAATATGTGCTATAACTAACAAAATTAAGTTTTAAAGTGATGATAAAAATTTCTTTTTTCTTTTTATTTTTATGCAACTTCTAACAACAATCACAGTTCTCTGCCCTACTCCCCTTCCCCAATCTCCCCAGTTCCTCTTTGCAGAGGTAAACACCATTGACTCTTCTGATTTTTGAAACTTACACATTTTTACACTTCCATACTTACAACAGTATTCACTGACTTCCTGTTATGGGAAGTGAGGACTTAGCTCTCTTCCCTAGCCAATTCAGCTCTACAGCAGGTTTGGGTTTGAATAACTACTCTTCCATACTGACATTATTCTGCCAACATGACTATTACTCACAGCTGGGCTGTACAACGTGGTAATTAAGACTCTCTTTTCTTTCTTATTTTTGTTTTCCTTCAAGTTAATAATTGCATTGCTTTTTCATTTCCTTGGTTTTCTTTGTGCCTGTGGCTAATTCTTCCCACACTTTCCAATAGCCTGTCAACAGAAATTTCTACAAGTTCATATCAGCCTCCAAAAATTTTCTTGGAAACACACTTCTAGAATCTTCTCCCCTTCTGGAGTGGTTGCTCTTAGTTCTGCTACACAGTCGACTTCCTCTGTAGACAATTCTTCATCACGTTCCTCGGTTAGACCTACAATTTTGTCTTCTTCCTTCTTCCTTCTTGTCTCCGCCATGTTCCTCATAAAGGGTTCATGGAAGATTTATTTTTTGGGAGACTTTGAATATCCTGAAATCTCATTACTTTACCTTCATAAATGACTGGTAGTTTAAATAAATCTCAAAATCTGGTTGGAAATATATATTAAAAAAAATTCTGGTTGGAAATAATTTTCATTCCCTTCCTCTGAATGGCATTCCTCACTGGTGTTTGTGGTAACCATGAAAATGCACTGCTAGGTTCTCCTGCTATGAGAAGCATAACCGACGGGCACCAGTTGTTGCCCTTTTGGACCCACCACTTCACTGGCCCTGAGGTCCTGAGGTCGTGCTTGTCACGGGCTACTTTCCCTTATGAATGAACAAGGCAGGGGTACTAATGCAGACCCATACCTGCAGGATGGTGACCACTTCAATAAACAATGTTGGCTCAAGGGCTCCTCACTGGCCTGGCTGGATCTTTCTTTGACCTGTACAGCCATCTGAGACTCTTCCCAGCGAAACCTATTTCTTGCCCACTCTCTTTCACAGGTGTTGGGCATGTGTCATGGTCTAAAGGCTCTGCCTTCTGTGGCTCCTTCCTCTTTATCCTTCACAGTTGTTTCCTTGAACAAATGTTTTGCACATCTAATCCTGTCTTGACATTTGCATCTCAGAAGACCTAAACAAACACAAGTGAGGTTTCACTTCCTGGAGGGCAAAGAAGATGCCATTCTGAGTGATATTTAGGGGGTAGATAATTTCCCGGCACAAGATGGTATCCCGATTGCCAAATATTTCACCAGTGGAACCTGGGGAAATGTCCTGGCGGAGGGGAATGCCATTGTAGGTGCAATGATCCAGGCGTTCCAATGGCTACAAGGAGAGGGGAATCGATCGGTTCCTGCTGTACTGTACTGAGACGCCACAGAGAGATCATGAGAAGCCAAAGGCCTTTACCAAGCAGTCAAAGACTCAATATGGAGCCAGAGGGTCTCACTGGTAGCTCACAGAGAGGCCCTTATCTCCCACAGTGGAAGTATATGCACAACTTAGCCTCACACCTAGGACCTGGTAGAGATGCAGAGCTCCCGGGATGTTGAAATGCTCAACCAGGGTAGGTCTGTTATACCAGAGTCAGAGCCCTGGCTGTGAAAACCTAAGACTCTGAAACATGGGAAGTAGTTGCTGGGATCTTCAGACTCCTTGGAACGCATGGAGACTACAGAGGTGGCCTGCTCTGCCCTCGTTAGAGACAGTACGTCCCTATGCTGAAGAGGCCTCACCCTTCAAAGGCAGTAGTGCCTTCCTCAGGAGCTGACAGGTCACTAACGAGGGTTAAATCCTGTGGTTAAAACCTGGAGACAGCTGGGCTTGACAGAGGAGGAAAGACATTATATTCAAGATCTAGAATATACTGGCAAGAACACAGAGGTACCACTGGGATTGAATTTTGAGAGTCCTTGACTAAGGGACTGGAATATAAGACTGCACAAGACAGAGTTCATTGACTAGGGGGCACTTTCTCTAAAAATGTGTGCTAATGCTCTGGCAAGGACCCCAGGAGATAGAGCAAACCTGCTGCTAGAATGGCCCTGAGAAGCCTAGAAAAAGTGATGGCCAATGGCAGAAATGCTTGAGCTTCCTTGACGGCTGATAGAGGAAGGAATACAAGAAGCCGAGAGAAGTAGGCCTGCTGGAATAAATATATTATGTAAAGCCAAACAATCCACCAGAGTTCTGTGTCTCATATGAGCACCAGAGGGAGACACACCATTCACCAAGGCCATCAGGAATATGCTAGTGAGGGGGCACCAGCATCACTAAGAAATTTAGTGGCACTTTTCTGCAGGCCAGGGCTGACAGTCGGAGAGGCCATCACAGAGCTGGGCTTGTTACCATCCATGGAGGCCATGAGTCTCGTTAACATCCGTCACCACACATAGTTACAGTTCTTTTTCTTCTGATGAGAACTTTTAAGATCTACGTTCTTAGCAATTCTCAAATATTTAATAGAGTGTTAGGAACTATAGTTGCCATACTGTATATTACATTCCATGACCTATTTGCTAACTGGAAGTTTGTATCTTTTGGCTGAGGGTTTTTTTGGTTTTGGGGGTTGTTCTTTTTTTTACCTTCTTCTCCATGCATATTCTCGGTTTCTCCAAGTTTCCTTCAGAGATAGTTGATTTTTTTGTTGTTGTTTCTTCATTTGTGTGGTTCTCAATCTTCATGTTGGAGGCTTTCCTCAGATGTCGGTTGATCTTTGATTGTCTACTCAAATTTAAGAAGGAGAAACAAAAAACCTGATTGGAAGGTCTGAGTGTGTGGGTGGGGTTTGTAGACTTTGGGTCTCACTGTAGTAGGGATCTGTCTCAACCAATTGTTGTGGAACTGGTAAGATCAGCATCTTAGGGCTTTCCACCTGAGCTCATCTAATTCCCCGGAGAAGACTCTTCCATCCCTACTTGGAGAGTAAGCCTTGCTGCCAGCATCCACAGAGCCCGGTAGAAGAAGAGGGTGAGCAGGGGGCAGGGGGCCCGGGGGTGTCTCAGCTTTCAGCTGCAGATGTTTACTTAATCCTTGTTTTCCACATAGGCTCATGCCCTCAAATGTGCCTGACATCCCTCAGCCCAGACACTTCCCATTCTATACTCTCCAGAAAATTAACCTCTTGTTTTCTCCTGAACGGAGAAGGGGCAGATGCGCAGCAGTGAGGAGAAGGGGGTGATCTAGAAATCTAGTTCTTTCTTAAACAGCTTGCAACCAATTCTTACATGAGCGCTTAACGCCCTTCTCTGGTTCCTGAGCATCTGGTCTTGCTACTCTCGGAGCCGTAGCAATCATAGGACTGGTTCTTGGTCTCTCCCACTGCCAACTGAACAGTCCGCCTTCTCCAGCCTGCTCAGTCAATAACACTTGTCCATCTGCTTTTTCAGCCCTCAAAGCTTTGCTGCTACTCTGCTCTCTCCACTGTATGGGTCTTTCTCCCCCTCCCTTCCCTCCTTCTCTCCTGCCCTCAGTTCTTCCTCAGCCTTCTTTCTTTAAGCTTCTTTACTACAGTTTGATGGGGTTTCAAGAGAGAAAAAAAAAAATTTAATGGGTAAACTCAATTTGCCATCTTTTCCCAGAAACGCTGTTTCTCCATCACAAAAGTAATGCATTTTGCTTATAGAAAAATTAGAAAATCCAGATAACCAGAAAGAAAAAAAATCATCTGCAATCCCGCCGTCCAGAAATAACCCACTGTTAACTTTGTTCCTTTCCCATTTCATGGACAGGGTGCATTCTTTCATTCCTGCAACAAACACCTGTATGCTCCCTCTCTCTGGGCCTTGGGAGGCTCTGGGTATAAAATAGAAAGCAAGCTAAACGTGGTTCCTGGCATCTCAAAGCTGAGGTCTGTTGAGGGAAGACAAACAAATCATTTCAATAAAATGGGTCAAGTATTATTAGAGAAGGATTTTATGGGAGGAGAAAGGAGGAATACCAAATCTAGGTTCGGGCATGTCAGGAAGGGGCTAGAGAGCCCCGCACAGCCCAAGAACTGTAAAGTGCATACAACTTATCACGCTTATTTATCAGCAGAGCTAGGTAAGAAGCACAACGTTAACTGGCATTCTTCTCTTAACAACATACCACGTGCAGCTTCTTCATCACCATACATCAATTTTCTAATAGCTAAATACTACTCCATGGTACACGTGTATGGCTGTTCCTTTAACTGATCACCTTAATATATTTCGGTAATTTCCATTTTTCAAGGATTATCCACCATCTGTGGTAACCCTCTTCTTTGCACAGTGAAGATGAAATTTACTAAGATGAAGAGTTCAAAAATAAACAACAAAAGGAGAGTTCAGGAGAGATCTGGTTCACCAGCAACTCACATGGGGAAACATTAAAGCACCTGGGAAGTTTTAGCTGATGACAAATCCAGTCTGCAGGGAGGTCACAGCCAAAACGTCCCAGACGGCATTAACATAGGTCAGCGTTCAGAACCAGAAATGTACACTGAACATCTGCGGCAGCTAAAATTTGTTCGGTACATCAGATTTTAAGAGAGGCCTTGGCAAATTCTAGGTTTACTTTTCCAGCTTCTTTACCTCCTTTTCTCCTGATGCTTCAGCCATTCCGAGTCCTGACCCTGTGCGGCGAATGGCCACCTCGTCTCATCTGTCCTGACAGCACGCTGCTCTCCCAGATCGCCACGAGCCCCTCCTATGTCGGGTGCCTGCCCTCCAGCCCGAGCAATATGAGCCCACACCTACGTTTGTACCTGAAGTTGTCCCGGAACGCCACCGTGCCCATTCAGCCCCACGTCGCCTATGGCCACGCTCTCACTACACGGACAGAACTGAGTACTTGCGACACACACTGCATGACCCCCAAAGCCTAAAACCTAGCCCTCTGCAAGAAAGCTTGCCAGCCCCTGATCTCATCAGTATCGTTTTGCCTGACTCCCCCCCAAAACTCTTACCCATCCCTCCTTTCTTGGCACCCTCACCGTTCCTGGTACTATTTATATTAAGGCACTTATACATTATTTGACAACTATCTCTCCCCGACTCATCTATAAGTGACTTGAGGGCGGGGGTCTTACCTTATCCTTCTTTTGGTGGCAATGTGAGACCCACCACCCTTAAACTGCCAACCACCAGCCCCCGCCCCACCCCCAACACCAGCCTCTTATATAGCCGGGGCAAGCCTGCAGACTCAGAGAGAAGCCTTTTGTCCTCTGTGGGTGCAGGGAGGCTTTGAAATGTAACCCTGGCCAGGAAGGGGTGGAAAGGGCATGGGGATTGGCTCACAGCAAACACAGCCCCCATGAGGCAAACAGGAGGAAACGGAATCTCTCATGCAGCCTAAAAAGTATGCTTTGAAAATATCCGTGCTACAACTTTTGTTTGACTTCAGATAATTTCACGGAGGATGCACCTGAGCCCTGAGCGAAAGACCCTACCACCATTGCCCCACTTCTGCTGAGCCCCCGAAGAAAGGCCTGACATGGAGTAAAGAGATGCCAACACCAGGGAAGAACTAGGGTCACTGATAGAAGGGGCTCAAGGGAGAAGACCACGTGATAAGGAATCCAGAGAGAAGGGGACATTATGCGCGAAGGAGGCAGAGCATCCCCAAAAGGCCGGTAGGAGCCTGGAGGCCAAGTACATTCCCTACCACCCCCCACCTCCCCTGTGGCTTTGGAACCATCCCCTGGGCCCTTACAAAAAGAACCTGTAGATATAGCCAGGGGTCCCTATTCTCTTCAGGACCCCGAGCCTGTATGATACCTCAGGCCCCTTATCCTCAGTCATCTACGCCCGTCTCCAGCTCCTTGTGCAGGCTGCTGGGGCAGAGACAGGTCCAACTGCTCTGCTCCTCCAAGACCATGACCCAACTCCCACCCAGCCCCCACCAGGGATCAACTTTTCCAGGTCCCACTTCACCTTACCCTCCGGCGTCAGAAGATACAGAGGCCTCTCTAGGGTCGCATTTGCATTCTCAGAATTCAGCAACGTGCCTGCCTGCCACACTGCAGCCTCCCAAGAAATGGGCCTTGGCTAAATGTCCAGCTCCCTCTGGTTCTTCTCAGGGCCGACTTCAGCATGAAAAGAAAATACTTAGGAAGAACAGAGTGGCCTTTTCAGATATTTGAAAGGCTGTCTTGTCCGAAAGCAGTTAGTTTTATTCTTCGAGATTTGGAAAGGCCAAGAGCCAGCCACAGGTGACTCCTGTCCTAAAGCCCAGAAATGAGCGGCAGGCTTCCCGTTCAATATAAAAGATAAAACTGAGTGGGTTACCTGCGAGGATTTGAGCTCCTCTTGCTGCAAACAGTGGAGCAGAAGCTAGAGGACCCCCATAGGGTCACTGCAAGCGGTTTGTCCCCAGAAGAAATCTGATCTGGGATTATCCCCAGGCCCTTGTATTTCCAACATTCTACTTGTCAAATAAAGGTGCACTATAGACATAGGAAATAGTATTTGCTTAACCATTGTATTTAAACTTGACGTATGTCCCTGCTTTCAGTTTATTTTGAGTATTTCATCAAACCACAGAGATAATGGTTCGTGGATGATGTTCTGACATCCATACTTCAAACAAGAAAAAAATCCATTCAGAGACCATAGGTCACTAAATATTTATCTTTAGTTTAGTCAAAATATCAAATTAGCACAGTCATAAACTTTAGTATACTTCTTTTAAACACCATGCTGGGTCCAACTAAAGGTATTGGGTAATGTGTTTTATGTAAAATAGGTTATTTCAAAAATGATTTGAATTGGTCAAATGCTATTGAAATAATCGCAAAGACTTCATTCCATAGGGTACTAACCAGCTGCAAGTGAAGAAGTTAAGTGGGCAACAATTTCTAAAGTGTTTGTCTAATTCCTTTCTTCTAAATAGCTTAAGAGGACCATTTCCCAAGTGCTTTCACTTTTTTTATTATTACGATTGACAATAAATTCATACCTCACCTTTGCAGAATTCTTTACATTTTTCAAAACATGTTGACATTCATGATTTTGTTTTCCTTCTCACAATATATCTGGGAGGTTGGCCGTGTGGCAGAGATCACTGGTTGTCCTGAATGATCTGTTCCCACCTGATTTCAACATAATTAGAATTATTTGCTGAGCTTCCGGTTGCGCGGCGGGACAAGAATTCCCAGGTTCCTTACACCACGTGACCGAGCTCTGCCAATGGGACAGGAGTGGAAGGGACCGTGCAGCCTCCAGGTCAGGCACTTACGAGGCTGCGTCCTTCCCCTTCCCTCTTTCTCTGTCACTGGACAAAAGGCCTATTATTTGCCCTGGAAATGCACAAAGGTCATCTAACTATCTGGGTAGGAATTTTTTCCCAGTTCTTCCTCACTGCTTTAAACTCCTCCCCAGACACAGTATGAGAAAGCCCACCAAGTATTCAGCTTAGAAGAAAAAAGGTGACACCTGGGTGGCTCAATCGGTTAAGCCTCCAACTCTTGACTGAGACTCGGGATTGTGAACTCAAGCCCCGCACTGGGCTCCATGCTAGCTGTGGAGTCTACTTAATAAATAAAGGGGGGAAAGGACATACTGAAATAAACAGAGATTATTTTATATCTGCATTTATTCCTTCATTAGAAATTATATCAATTATATTCCTCTGTGCCAAGGACCGAGAGAAGCATTAAACATTTAAAAATAAATATGATACTATAGTCTGTGACCTCAAGGAGTCACAAATGAGTGAATGATCCATGCTGCCTGTTGTTATCATATAATGGGAATATTTGTGTCGAGACTGAAGGCTAAGTAACAGTTTATCCCAAGATAGAGAGGTGAAGAGATACAGTGATCCTGCAGATTAGCTTTGTACACAGAATACATCAAAGTAGAGTATATAAAAAGTAGATTATCTGTTTAAGTATCTCATCTGTTTATCTTATAAACAGATATCTTACTTCTCTTATAAGTATACTTATCTGTTTAAGAATGGATTACAAGCATAACTAAGCAGTTTCCTGAGAAGATGTGGATCCTGGAGGACAGTAAGTGTATTTTACTCACCCATTCTTTATTTCTTGTCCTCCCAATAAGCATGTATTCTATTCTCCTCCTACACCTAAACTTTCCTTCATGCCTTAAAAAGATGTCATTCATCAAAAGAAAGGCACATTTTGTACAAATTAATTATAATAAAATTCTGGCTTAGAACAATCATATTATTTGAAAAATTAATATAACTCAGAAGAGTTCTATATGCCAAAGATATGACTAACTACATAGTCAGGTACACAGTTGTGCATTCATTCATTTTGTACTTAAGAAGTACACAATGACATTATTTGAATGCTGAGTAGTTTGTATTTTCCTTCTTTTCTATTGACATTGTTAAACATTGCTATGATTTTGAAATTATTAGTTGTTTTCCTACTCTTAAAATTTTTCTTGGACTTGACTGTAACCTTTAAAAAACACTATGTTCAATCAGATATTCAAAGAGGAGTGAGTCAAGCCCTTTGGAAGATATTTCAACTATTTCTGATTGAACACACTCAGAAATTCAGTACTATTCTACAAAATACATTAACTTTCAACCCAGCTGATTCCTCCATCTATGTACCAAATATATTTTAATGAGAAGAAAATTGGTAAAGCACTTCCCAAAAGCATGTGGCATATATAATTTGAGCAGGTATCTGGCAGATAAATTGCCTTCACTATTACTTGGGAAATGAAAAATCAGGTTGTCAAATGGCCGGGAGCCACGTACAGAGTACGTACTGAGCACCTACCAAGGACAAGATGCACTTTAGGATAGATGAACATGGCTTCCTTACTTAAGGAGTTGCCCAGCTAGTGGAACAGAGAAAGAAGGCAAGTGGTTATATGAAGGAGGCATGTGGTAGGAGGCATCAGAAGTGAGGCACAGTGGGATTCCAGAGGAGGAAGAGATGGCATTCAGGTGCAGAGCCAAAGGGAACACGTGAGCTGGTTCTTGAAGGAAAAGTGGGATTTTAATAAATAAGGGACTTCGTCTTGTTCACACATGATGATATTCTTGAGAATGTCCATCGTGGCACACTGCAGGGTGCAAGGGCAGAAGCAAGGACATCAGCGAGGAGGCTATTCCAACTACCCAGGCAGAATCTGATGGGGGCTTGGATCTGAGGGCTGTACATAAAGGAGGAAGTGGCTGGATTCTGGATATATTTGGACGATAGGTAGGGCTGTAGGATTTGTTGATGGACAGAAAGTAAAATGTGAGAGAAAGGGGGGAGTTAAGGTGCGGGGCTCAACCAACTGAAAGAGCAGAGTTGCCATAGTGGAGATGGGAAGAAGAGCAGTTTGCTTCTGGCGGTGTTCGATGTGGCATGCCCATTGGGCATCTAAGTGGAGAAGGTGGTTGTCCATCCAAGCCTGGAGCTCAGAGCACAAGCTCTGGCTGGAGACTCAAAACTTGGAGTCATCAGGATCTAGAGTATTCAAAGAGTTCACTTGGAGTTATTCTAGAGAAGAGGCCCATCCGTGGAGCCCTGGGCCCTCCAATATCTAGAGGCGAGGTGCGGTGGATACGGGAATCGCCAGTGAGCTGAGAGGGGAAGCAAGAGAACCAAGCTGAGGAAGTCTGTCAAGAAAAGAGAATAGTGTCTAGACATATGCCTCAGAGAGATCAGCTAAGCCATGAGCCTTGATTTTAATGCATAGCTTGCTCAATACCAGTCGTGTCTGTACTACCCATTAGTGTCCAAAGTATTCTCTCCTTGTTCCATCTCCTGAAGTGAAAGACGGTGTCTTTTCCCACAGGTTCCCTGTACAAACATATGCTAGACTCCCACATGGGAGGCCCACGTGTATCTTCAACTGGGTCCTGGTCCTCTCAGAAATCCATGGGCAGAACAAAAACTCAGAGGCACTGCTGGGGCTGGAATCCCAGCTATAGGCCCCAGTGCAAGAACCATCTTCCAAGAGCTGTAAAGGCAGAGCAGTCTTCTCTTCAAGTCACAGAGAAAAGGTGTATCCTCTTTCTAGGTTATGCTCAGATGAGCAAAGCAACCTGGGTTCCTAGAGCTCTGTAGGGAAACCCTTCCTTTACTTCTGTTTCTCCCTCTGTCTCAGTCTCTGTCCCTATCTCTTTTACACACACACACACACACACACACACACACACACACACATGTGGACTGTTTTTTCAAGGTTTACCTCAGTACCAGGATCCCAAAAGAACATGGAGGCCTCCATTTTGAGCAGAGCCCCCTCCCCCCCCATTATTCACTCTGCAGTTTGTTTGGCTTGCCTCCTGTCCTCCAGGCCATCAGACAAAGATTATTGAATGGGGGGGCAGGGAGGAGAGGAGCTTCATTCAAATTCCCAGTCTCCCTAAGGGGGTCTCCTTAGCCCACGTGTAAATTAGTAGCACAGAATAGGGCAGGGAAGAGGTGCTGGCCAGCTTTTCCTTCACTGGCATCAGATCCCCAAATGCAAAAAAAAAAAAAAAAAAATTATCCTAGGGGCTTAGTGGCCTTGACAGCAATATCTAAGCCCTGGCTGAAATGTTCTATTACCAGAATCTGCAGCATATGTTTTATCTTTTCAAATAAGGTCAAAACTTCCCTACCTCCCTCTCCCTAACACATCCACCAAGAAAGAACATTGAAAACAGAATGAAAATCTCTCACATGAAAAACTTAAGATACTGTCCTTGATGATGATGAGCTCCCTCTTCATAGCATACAAGAATGACTGAATTCCAAACCAAAGAAATTTGAGAGCAAAATTAATGTTTTACAGCAACTAGCATTTTGTTTGCAGCATCGGCAAAACCAAGTGTCCACCTGTGACTAATTTCTTATGAATACAAAGTCCACTGTGCTTCTGGGAAGGATGGTTAGTGTTTGTCAAGTTTTTTGTGTGACGATACAAAAATATAACTGAAAAGTTCGTCAGAGGGCCAAAAGTGGGAACAAGAATCAAAAGCATGTTGATTATTTCAAATACCCAATTACCAGAAAGCTCCTACAGTCCCAATTCCTGATTTTATAAATGCAATTATCATGCAAGTGACTATAATAAAAACTGATGACTTTTGTATACATACAGAGTTTATTACATGCACTCTAAAAACAGAACGTGTATGATTTAAATCTAAAACAGTGATTTTGCAGGAATGGTCTATTAGGTCCTCCAGCTGGTCCACAAATCTCTTGTTTCTGGTATGACTAAAATTTGCTTATGCTTTCTTCAGAAGAGGGGCCAGTTCTTCCCATAACTTTTCTATCACCAACCATGAACAGGTGATGTTTAGGGTCTTTTAATTCCTTTAAAAAAAATGGACAGAATGAAAAAGTTTCCTACCATTACTCTAAAGTATCTTAATGAAAAAAATATACACCAATCTGAAATCACAATTTTTTGTTCCAACAAATCCAACGTTCTTCTGCGGTCTGTGGTAGCAAACAGGAGCTGACATACAACCTAATTTAGCCATTATGACAACTAGCAGCAGCTCAAGCACTAAGTCACCTCAATAACCCAGTGCTATTCTGCCTCAGTTATCTATGGCTTCAATTCAAAGTGTGTAGAAGGGGTTTTCATCTTGAATTTGTTCAAAATATGTGGCTTAATTTTCAATTTCAAATAGGTCTTCAGTAAGCTCCCAAGTCACCAAAATCCAGCACCAGAAGTTAGACATTTGAACACTTTTATTAAAATATTTGCACATAAAAAAATTCTTGCTCTCATGATACAAAACTCCGTACAAAATGTACCAACAACTGACATCATTATGAAGGAACCCTCAAATCAATGGGACCTAATCTTGAGCACTAAGTGAAGGAGAAATAGGAAGAAGAATTATTTGAAAGACAACTTTATGATGGCATGTCAATAATACAGCTATCAAAATGTATCAAGTCTTTGCACAAGGGTGTCAAAATCAGTTGTGTCAGGCTCTAATCTCATCCCCAAGGAATCCTTGGACTGGAGAAAGGATGATGGAAATACAGTTGTAGGACACAATCTATATTATCCTGTAGTTGATTCTGTTATTTTTAAGGCTAGCTCTGTTTAAGATTGTATAAGGGGTCCTCACACCCCTGATGGTTAGCATGGTTGATGGATGCAGTTCTACCTGCCGCCGAAAGAACTTCCAAAGAGTTGAAGCCCGGCTCACCAGGAGCTGTGATTTTGACACCTTTGCATTTGCTGCAGTGTGTACGTGGGCCACACACACAAGGCAGATCTCATTGGATTAACACTGAACTCACGACATCTCCACAAACTCTAGCAGAGAGTAAGTAATGCTATCTGCAAGGCTCCCTAACAAACCTGTTTCTTTCATTCACCCTCCCCACTCTCCCCGTAGGTACTATTAGGGAAGCGTCCCCTCCTTACCTCTAGGGATTCCTCTGCACCCAGAGAAAGGAGCTACCCTTTCTCTCTCCCCATTCCCAACTGTTTGGCTTCCTGGGGACGCCCCAGCGGCTCAGCTCACCCCCCAGGATGCGAATCCTAGGAGACCTCATGATTGACTTCAAAGGGAGCCTCCTCTAGGCTGGAGGCTCAGGCCCCCCACTCGCCCCTGGCGTCTCAGAGGCCCTCTCCCTGCGTGGCCCTCTGCCTGGCCCCTCGAACTCACCAGGAGGAGGTTGTGCGCCACCAGGTACCCGAGCCGCGGGCTGCCCCGGACGCCCGGGGCCAGGCGCCCGGTGGCGTAGCCGTGCCAGGCCACCACGTAGGGGTTGTCGATGGTGATCCAGTACTTGACCTGGCCGCCGAAGTGGCGGAAGCAGAGCTCGGCGTAATCCCTGAAGTGGTCCGCCAGGGCGCGGTTGGCCCAGCCGCCGTAGGCGTCCTGCAGGCGCTGGGGCAGGTCCCAGTGGTACAGGGTGACCACGGGCTGCACGCCCAGCTCCCGCAGCCGCTCCAGCAGGCGCCGGTAGTAGCGCAGCCCCTCGCGGTTGGGGGCGCCCGCGCTGCCATTGGGGAGCACCCGAGCCCACGAGATGGAGAAGCGGTAGTGGGTGACCCCGAGCTCGCGCAGCCCCTCCGTATCCCGGAAGACGTTGTTGTAGCCGTCGCTGGCCACGTCCCCGGTAGCGGGCGGGGACGGAGACCGGGCGCCCGACGGCAGGCCGGCTACCGGGGAGTCTCCCGGGGGCGCCGGGGGGTGGTGGGTGAAAGTGTCCCAGATGGATGCGCCCTTGCCGTGCTGCCGCCAGCCGCCCTCTGTCTGGTAGGCGGCGCTGCCCACGGCCCACAGGAAGCCGTCGGGGAAGGTGTCGTGGAGGAGGCCCGCAGCCTCGGGGGCAGGAGGCTGCGCGAAGCGGGCCCAGGTCTGCGCCCCGTCGCCGGGCTCGGCGTGCAGGCGGCGGCCGCCCAGGGCCAGCAGCAGCAGCAGCGGCAGCGGCGGCGGCGGCCGCAGGCGGCGCGGCGGAGCGCGGGCGGGCATGCTGCGAGGGAGCCGGGCGCTGGGGCGCCGCGCCGCACCCCTATATTGCCGGCGCCCCGCCGCGCCGCCCGCCCCTGCTGGAGCGCCCACCCCCGCTTCCCCGCCGGGCCCCGCTGGCAATAATTACCTGCGAGGCGGCGCTTCCCCCTCCCGCCGCCCGCCCTGGAGTGGGGGGCAGGGGCGCAAAGGGCGAGCGCGTGCCGGGGAGGAGGCGCGGCAGCGGGCAAGGTGCAACGGGCGCCACTCCGGGACGTCGGAGAAAAGGCACCTGTTCCTCGCTGCTCCCCGGAGCCGCAGAGGAGGTTCGGCAACGCGAGTTCTCTCCGCGCCGGCTTCTCGTTCCCCTCCGCGCGCACCGCTGGGAGAAGCCATCGAGCCGGCGCTCGTCGAGGAGGGAAGGCGACCCACCAACTTTCCCCGAGTTCGCGCGGGTTCTTTGCCTGCCCTCTCGGAGTCCGCCAAGCGGAGAAGCACCTTGTTTCTCCTTGCTGCCACTCGGAGGCCGAGAACAGTTGCAGACTGACATCGCTAGAACCGATTAGGAATTGGCCGAGATCGTATCGGGAGGGCGGCGGGGGGCGGGGGGGGGGGGGGGAGTCAGGTGGGAACTTGGAATGTGGTGAGAGAGCGACTCGTGGCCCACTTTCCTTTAGAGTCTTTAGGTAAGATGCTCTCGCGGAGAGCCGTCCCACTGCCGCACTGACGGATGGTCGGTCCCCCAGGCCCCAGTCTAGAAAGCCTGCAAGGAAGACAAAGCAGATGCTTGGGTTGCCTTGACACTTTGCTTGACTCTCCCTCAGACAGTGACCTTTTAACCATTTCAAGCCAGTACTTGTCCTTAAGTTACATCCTGCAGAATTACTTGCCCACGGCCCAGAGGAAGGGGAAGGTGGCATGTTCATGTCATGACAGTTTTGATTGTTCTTATTAAAACAAAACAAAACAAACAAACAAAAAAACACTTTTTAAAGAAACAAAGTACCAAGGTTTCCACTTTGAATAACTGTCATGCACTTTTTTTTAATCCTTTTTATCCTTTTGCACGTGATTATGAATAATCACGTTGTAGCTTTCAGCTCTGAACTTAGCAAGTAACTTCTCTGTGCAAAGTTGTGCCCGCAGCTGTTCTGGAGGCCGAGGTCCCTGGGTCCCACAGATGCCACCTGAGCTGAGAAGGGAAAGGGGTGGAGGGGTCTAGCCCAAACAACCACTCCCGCCCACTACAACAAGAGATTCCTGAGGTTTTTCCAGGTGCCAGGGAGCTTTTTGACAGAAGTTGTGGAAGCACAATCTCCATTTGAAGGTGTATATAGACGGTCTATGAATACCTGATGTACATCCGGTGGCGAGTGGACAGCCTGGGCCCCACCTTTGTGAAACAATCTCTCCTCCAAGCTTTAGGAATCTCATCTGTACAATGCAGGTGGCCATGGCCACATCTGCCCTGTCACCTGAGAGGCCTGCGAAATGCAAATGTAAAAATGTGCACACAGATGACTCAGTCATGGAAAGCACAAACCTAAGATCGTGCTCATATCTTTTCCTCCCTCTCCAGTCCCATGTGTCTCACTCTGGGCACATCTGCACCTGTGCTCAATGACTAAGATCCTCACTGAGGTACATCCGTTCTTGTCAAATGGTCATCCTTGTGCTGTTTCTTACAAATGTAAAAGCAGTAAAATTTTAAATGTTGCCGACGCAGGCAGTTTTATTAATTTCCTTTAAGTGTAAGCACAACAAATTTATTCCAGTGTCTTATTAAATAGTCCCAACTCCGGCTAGCATATATTATCATGATTAGTAGGATTAAGCCATCAGACTGGAACAAGACCTATCGTTATTCTCTTACATGTGGCATTTACATTTTTCAATAAATGTGAAATAACAAAGAGTGACACTTCAGCAATTGAAAACATTACGCCACACAACTGCACGGGCACACTCGCTTCCAGCTAAATGAAAAAGCCCCTATGTCTGCAGGATCACATTTCCATTCTAGAGCCCAAGACTAGAGCATTTGCTGCATTATAGCTTGTTACGTTTCAATTAGCAATGCTTCATGGGGCTCATGGAAAACAGCTTAGACTTAAGTGTTGGCTTATTGATGTATGGTCTGTTTGCTCAGGGCAGATTGTATCTATTGCAACTTTTATTTAACCAACGGTTAAAAAAACAGAAACAAAAATGAGAGAGGTTTTTGTTTTGTTTTTGTTTTAGAGCAGTGATTAAAAAGAAAGGACCTATTTGATTAAATGCTCACATTTGAAATTCATCTCTCCTAAGGACATCAGAACTTCAGCATTTGCAGAGATATCCTCAGATGATAGTTTATTTAACCCAATGATGAAGACTCATGATAATTAAAGTTTATTTCCGGAACTTGCTGTTTTTTTGAGTTTCTGTTCGTGGTTATTAAATTCTGGATTCCTGAAGTGTGAATAACTGCAGGTGTTGCTCCTCATTTGTTCAGTTTTATTTTGGTTCTCATCTTTCACACTACGTTCAAATTCTAAAATGTGGGTTCCAGTCAATGCTTTGTTCTCCGGTAAATAAGAGATTAATTCCTTGCTGTGCTTTGAATATGAAGGTGGAGTTATTGATGCATCAAAGGAAGGGAAATTTTAAAATTTACTTACAGACTTCTGTCATGGTGATGATTTTCAACAACCTAAATAAAGGTGGTCCTCAAGCTGCCCATCATCCACATTCCTCCTCCAGTCGCTCCTCACCAGAACTTCTGTGGGCTCCAGGGACGACTAGCGCCCTCCCCGGCCAAGGGAGCAAAAGGAAGTCCACCAACCAACATGGGCCCAAACACAACACCAACCTCACAAGCTCTCAGCTCACCAGCCGTGACATTCAGCCTCTATGGGGAGGTACTGATAACATCACCGACAATCTCTCTGAGCAACAACCATGGGCAAAGCAACCATGAGGAGCTTAAGACTTCAAATCACAGGTGACACCCCCTGCCTTCAAAGACAACACTGGACTGGAGAAACAGGGTAAAGAATGTTGATAATAAATACATTGTTGAGCACTCACAAATGACACACATGATAGCTGTTACAGGAATTCGGGGGAAAAAAAAGTTATCCTATTTTGAGTTGGATGGAGAAGTTTCACAAAGAAATGGGACAATATCTGGGGTTTATTTATTAAATATTTTTTTAAAAGATTTTATTTATTAATTTGAGAGAGAATGAGATAGAGAGAGCATGAGAGGGGGGAGGGTCAAAGGGAGAAGCAGACTCCCTGCTGAGCAGGGAGTCCGATGTGGGACTCGATCCCGGGACTCCAGGATCATGACCAGAGCTGAAGGCAGTCGCTTAACCAACTGAGCCACCCAGGCGCCCAATATCTGGGGTTTAAAGAGTAAAATTGGCAAGGAGATCTGGAGGCAAGGATGACAGAGAAGCAAAACCTGGAAGAAGAAAAGTGTTCACAGTATATTTGTATGAAAAACACCTATTTATGCAGGGCAATAGTGGACTGAAAAGGCAGTTACAGGCTGGAGATTTGGACCAGAAATTTGGATACTGGGATTGTGGATAAAATGAGGGTATTCCAAAAGGGACAACTAAAAGCCAAGGGCCAAGTGTTAGTATAGGTCTTGGGGAGAGAGGGTGGAGTAAGGAAGGGGAAAAAAAAAAAAAAGAAAACAAGACCCGTAAGGGAGTGCCTCAAGTCTCAGGATCATGTGTATTTCAAGCCAAGGAGAGGTGATCAAGCTTGTTGAGAAAAGACAACCGATCTAGAATTTAGATCATCTGCTGCTTTTGGAGGCAGATTTTATTTAAGTTGTATGGCGGGGGGCTCAAGCCAGGTTGCGGTGTGAGGCGTCAGTGAAGCAGTCTGTGGGGGCTGAGGAGATAGAGGCCAGCAGTACAGACTCGGCTGAGATGCTGGCCAGTGGAAGGAATGCGAGAAGATGGTCACTTGAGGGGTTTGCATGGTAGAGAGGACATTTTTCAGGGTGAGCAACTCTGCACCTGTTTGTGCACAGTGGAGGAGAGGTCAAGAAGGAGAAGGAGAATTGGGAGTCCAGGAGTTCGTCTTTTTGATGAAGCAGAATACTGTACAGTGGCAGCTGCAAACTAAAGTAGATGGCTGGAGGCTTTGGAGGTCCCAGCATATTAAACAGGGAGACCGTAAAAAGAGCACAAGAACAGGAGCGTGCAGTTGGAATGCTGGAAGGATGGAGAAGGCAGCATGAGCCAGTGCCACAGGGAGGCGGACCAAAAGCTACTAAGGAAGCGACAAAGGGAGTTCCACGAAGACTGAATACACAACCTTTTATTTTTCTTCAAATTTGGAGTTTTTTAATTATACAAAGATGAGAAGTCAAGTTCTGTAACCTAAAAATATTTACTTATTAAAACTACATCAATACTTTCAAAAACTATACAAAATGATGAGACAAACATGTACATTTATAGAACTGCATGTCAGTCATGCCAGATCCCTGGGGAGAGAATTCCCAGCACGACCTCATTTGTCTGTGAGGACACAGAGCAATCCTTGTTCAGGCATACACATTCAATTCCTTGTCCAGCATGGTCAGCGCTCTACTTCTTGATGGTTTCCCTCAGTTATGAATGTGCATGTCCAGTTGTCTGCTTCCTAGAGCAGACATTTACCTTCCTCATCCACCAACCATTGGAGGAGGACTAGGGCCACGTAGATGATTAATTCGACCCATTTTTCTGGGAGGGTTGCCTGGTGGCCCTCAAAACACCACGAGGTGGGCTCCTGGGCAGCTGCAGCTCCGCTGAGCTCTGTGGAGCTGAAGTGGGTGATGGAGGCACCTGCGTGGGTTCTGGCGGCTTCGGCAGCCTGTGGAAAGTGAGCATTCCTGGAGGGCTCCAACTCTTCTGAGCAGAGCAGGGAGCCCGAGGGCTTGGAACCTGCACCCTCTCCCCCTCCCCACCCCATCCTTCTAAGTGACACTGCTGCCTCCCTAGCCCGGAACTAATTATAGCCCAGCTAAACATGTCCTGACACAAGGTCATGTCTAGAAGCAGGCAGCGTGGCACTGGGGCCGGAGGGCATCGAGTTGCCGCAGTCGAGATGTCTCTACTCCCTTTCTCAAAACTACCCTCAATATGAGAATAAGAGACATATCTATATGCAATGAAATCGAGAGAGGTTAGTACACGGGAAGGAAATGAAGATGAAGGACTGGTACATGAATTAGCTGAGAGAGAGAGATGTATGAGAAGCAAGATGATTTACCTGGCATCACTCCAGAAAGGCTCAAAGTCTGAGACACTGTGGAAGAAATACGCAGCTGGGGGCCTGAAAACAGGAATGAGGAAGATCCCAATTTTCTGCTCTTCCACACAGTCTGGCATTCCTCATTCCTTAGCTCTACGGGGAACTTCGTCTGTCTGATGAAATGGATCCAAAGAGGCTACAGCCTGGGGGACAGCACGTATGGAGAAGAGCATGGGTGTGGCATTAGGAGAGTAGATAAGATTCTGCAGAGCAAGAGTGGGACCCCCGGCCTTCCCCAGGCTAGCTCCAGGACTCCATCAGAGCACCTGGCAATAAAGCTCCATCTGCCACAAGCCCTGCCTATGCACATAAGGCTTCCAGACAGCTTTTTAGTGACTCATCCTTGGATATAAAAGAACAGCCAAGAAACACCAGATATAGGAAGGAAAGCTCCTTGGGCAGGCGTATAAAACTGTCATTACTTTTTTTCAAGTCAGAGAAGGTATTGCATCTATGGTACAAGAATAGGATAAGGATAAAAATAGGAAAAATAGCGATCCAAAACAGAACTTGTGGAAAGTAAGAATATCGTACCAAATAAAAATACGATTTTGAATTTGGTAAAAGTACCGGGAAATAAGAAAATACCTTAAAAACTATACAAAAAATAAAGCATTCGAAAATAGGAAATAAAGATTCAGGAAAATTTAGATCAAACATCGAACTTAAAGGAGTTCAAAACAGAACAAACAGGAAATTCAGAATTGAAGATCATGAGGTTCCAGGGAAATGGGTCTAAGCTGCCCAATCATAATAAAAGATCCAAAGTAAGGCACATCTTCGTGGAATTTCAGAATACCAGAGATAAAGATAAATTCCTAAAGCTTCAGCATTTAAACAAAAACAAAACAAAAAAAGAAAAACCAAGAACCAAAGTGGCACTGGACTTCTCAAGAGTAACATGGAAAATCAGAGGACAATGATTTCAATTTTCTAAAGGAAAATTATTTTCATCCTAGAATCCTGTGCCCCACCAAACCAGTAATCAAGTGTGAGAGTAAAGTAGGCATTTTCAGGTATCAAGGATCTTTTAAAAGGTGCTTTCAAATGCATCTTTTTTCTGAAGCTATAAAAATATGTACTCCACTAATACAAGGAAGTAAACCGAAAAAGAAGAAAATATGAGTTCATGAAACAGAGGGTAGAAGGCAGATGAAACATGAAGGGAACTTACAGGATTATAGCAAAAGGAAACCTCAGGATGCAGCCAATTAGAGCATAAACAGTCTAGGCAGAAGCAGAACAGAGGGCTTCAAGAAGGTGTCTCCGGGAAATAAACAAACACGCAAAAGGAACAGATAAAAATCTGATAAACTTCGTTGAGAGAGATTTTACAGGGTTTTAGGAGTGAATGAGAAAACTTAGCCAGAAATTCAAAGTAACGGATTTCAGGTTTCGGGCTGTTGTGTAAACAGCTCAGAAGTCATCACTCCCATCCTCACATCAAGAAAAAAAAAAAACTTGAACAAACTGAAAATCAACAACTCTTCTTAGATGCATCAAAGACATGAGGTCACAGGGCAAACTGTTGCCCCCAGAACTGGAAAGACAGTTGGGGTAATGTAATCACAGCTTACCAGAAGCAGACACCCACAGCTGGGGCCACTAGAGTAAGAAAGCTTTAAGCTGTAATTGATAGATAGCTGGAGATACAGTGTGAACAAGCTTGAGAGTTAAAACCTCTGAGGGGGCCCCCACACTTCTGTGAAGTTTACCTCCATGGGCCCTAGCAGATTCTCACTGTGAAGATGGGAGAAAAAGCCTCTTGTGCTTCTGGCAGAAGGAGGGAAAGTAACCATTCTGATATCACTCATACCTCTCCGTTCTCCTTAACAGGGTCTGCTTTCAAGGGAAACTGCTTTACCAGAGCTAACCAACTGGGATGTTCCCAATGCCTAACCATCCTGGGGGACAGGAAATACCCAACTCCAGCTCCCACTAGCCTTCAACGTGGAGGAAGAAAGATCTCCAAGTCAGGTCCAGTAATAGACTGAGACCCAATCATGGGACTACAGAATGATTCCCCTGCCCCCACACCTTACTACTACATCAAAGGACTCCTGTATAGTAACAGGGGATCATAACCAACAGAACAGTGAGCTTCAGACTCGATTTAAGACGTTTATAGAAAAATCCAAAGATGATAAGAGAAGACAAAAAACAAGGACACTGGAAGAAATTTCAGCTTCTGATACCACAGTAAACACAGACTAACTTCTAGCCAGATAAACGTCAAACCTCACAATAAAACCTCTCAGTTCCTTTGACCATGTATATCATGTCCAGCCTTCAACAAAAAAACTACAGAATTGCATGCTAAAAGGCAAACACAAGCACAGTCTAAAAAGACAAAGCAAGCATCAGGACCAGACTCAAAGAGAGAAAAAAAATGAGGTAATCCCTTCCTCAGGGAAAAAAAAGTTATATGATAAAGGAAATGTTACATACAATATACTACTTGGCTCAGCTGTGAATGAATTTTACTCATGTACACTTTATATGAATATAATAGAGAAGTATGATTATAACTGTATTGGCCAATTTATAAATGTTCAAGAGCAGGTGGCGCAGGGCACCTGGGTGGCTCAGTCAGTTAAGAGTTCGACTCTTGACTTCAGCTTGAGTCATAATGTCAGGGTTGTGAAATTGAGCCCTGCGTCGGGTTCATGTGCTGGGCATGAAGTCTGTTTAAGATTCTCCCTCCCTCTGCCCTTCCCCCACGTGAAAAAAAAATAATTAACTTTAAAAAAATAAAGTGGTACATACACATTATTTTTAAACATGGAGGTGAAATACCAAGAAAAAGCACAGCTGAAAGAGTTGAAAGGGGTGAAATCAGGGGATTGGTGATTTTTCAATGAAACCTTTCAACATTATCTGTCATTTTAACTTGTTTGCAAATTAAAGGAGGTATCATGTCAAAAATTTTGGTCCAAAGTGAGGAAGGGCTGTATCTCCTTGAGAGAAGAAAGGAAGAAATGTGGGTGAAGCCACAGAGAGCTTTGGAGGCAGAGATGAAGGTGTAGACGTATATTTTGAGGTGAGAGGCTGATGGGGGGCAGTCAGGGGAATGACATGAAACTTAAAACTAATGGTTTCTACCTTTGAGTAGAACAGAAGCCTAGTTCAACTGCTGAGAGCCTGCAAGCTGGATAAGTATGAAAAAAGTAAAAGCCACAATAGTGAACTTCCTGAAGAGTCAACAAAAAATGATAGACATCACCGAACAGCAGGATTAAAGCTACACAGCAGGCATTTTTAAAGTAACTATCTATATAACCACATTTATCTCAAATACTTGATGCAGTATTTCAGGTTGTCTAACTGCCTGTGTTTAAACTCACAATTTTATGACCTGTTTCTCACTGAGATGACAACAGAGCTATACTTTTCATACAACACAAAACTGGGTTTGCTGTTTCTTTGCATATGGCCTGTCTCTGTTGTTGATCAGGACCAAGGGCAATGGTTCAGAGCTTGGATGGCCCAATTAGCATCCCTCTGGTACACTCAAAAGATTGCCATTCTGCCCTGGCCATGGGCTTGAAGTTGATGTCCTGAGTCATCAGGGGCATTGGTTAAAGCAGAAAGTGAATTAATTAGTTGGAATTTATTACCAGCATAGAAAAATGCATCACTATCCTAGTGTAACCAATAAAACTTGGATGTAGTGTCTGTCCCCTTGAGCAAGTGACAGCTGAATTGCCTACCCATCCTCCGCCAACAGTACTGATGTTGTACCCACACTATTTTGGCCATCTCTTTCTAAACAGAGAACCTGAAAGTCTTATTTTTTCAGCAAGAACCTCTATGTACCCTGGGCATTTTGATCTTTATAATTTTTCTTTGGTATGAATTTTGTGATCCTAGTTTGGCTCCTCTCCTTCTTGTTGACCATCCTCATCTGCTAGTCCTTGGCCCTTCACCCATCTCTCTCCCAAAACCTTTCTTCTGAGAGCTCATCTATTCCTTGGTTTCACTTGTGAGGGTGAGTCACAAACTAGAATCTCTCTACCATGATCTGATCCCTGCCCTTCCGCTCCACACCTACAGAGCCTGCCCTGCACTTCAACTGGGAAATTTCAAGTTCCCATCTCAAAGTCACCGTGCTTAAATCAGCAAAGTGCACAAGGAACTCACAGGAGAACAAATCAGATAGAGTATAAACATGAAAAATATTCAGTGTCAGAGAAGAAATGTAAAGTGTGCAGAAGTAGTCCAGAAAATCATGAAAGGAAGAATAAGGAAGAATTTTTACTAATATAAACAAAACAATGTATTACTGGAATAGGTATAGTGAAAAAATAGTAAAACATACTGGAATGTACAAAACAGCTTTGGAAGGATGGATAGATGGAGAAATACAATAATTTAACAATGATTTAACTATAAGCTAAAATGGAGGGAGGGATTTTTTTTTAAACCGGTAAAAATGGCCATTTGTTTGAAAAAATAATAATAAAATTAGAGTCCAGATTCACACCATTATAACAAAATATTCCTAATGGATTAAATTTAGCAAAGTGAAAAATGTATAAAAATAGTAGAAAAATGTAAGAGAATATGTTTATAATCTTGTGAAGAAAGCCTTTTCCAGCATGAAGCAAAACCCAGAAAACATAAAGGAAAAGACTGACAATGTTAACTGAGCAATCAAAGACACTACTTAGAATTAGAGACAAATGACAGATCTGGAAGAAAATATTTGCAGAGTTAATAGTGTCATTTATAGAGTCCCTGTAAATAAATAAATAAGGCAATGAACTCAGTGCAAAAATCATCAAAAATTACAACTAGGCAGGATGCCTGGGTGGCTCAGTCAGTTAAGCATTGGACTCTTGGTTTTGGCTCATGTCATGATCTCAGGGTTGTCGGGCTCTGCTCTCAGCAGGGAGTCTGCTTTTCTCTTCCCTCTCCCTCTGCCTATCTCCCCCTCCTCTCTAAAATAAGTAAATAAATAAATCTTTTAAAAAATATGAATAGGCATGTCACAAAGGAAAAAATTAAAATGTCAAATAAACATTAAGCAAATAAGCTTTGCTTATTTGGTAGTTTATCAACTACCAAACGAATGGAAAGCAAAAGAACATTGTTAAAAGAGAGAGATACCATTTTTCACCTAAAAACAGGAAAGAAATCACATTTAGTGTTCGAGTGCAGGAAAATGTGCATTCACATACTACTGATAAACATGTAAATCTTACAACTTTGGAGGAGGGTAATTTGTCATTATCTATGAAAACTACACATGCCCACACCTTATAATTCAGAAATGCCGCTTCAAGGACCCTATCCTACAGTAATAGCAGCAACAAATGCATAAAGATGTAAGTGAACAAACATCCTGTGGCACTGCTTGTGATAGAAGACAATAGGAAAGTCCCCAATGCCCTGCAATAGGGGAAATTTACATAAATTATGTTACAAATTTAGATTTCTTTTTCTAATCTCCTGGTTGAAGATTTGCCAGATGCGTACTTCTGAGGCACGGAATTGGAGGGAATTTTTTTTTCCTTTTATTTTTTCCTTTATAAATACTTCCTGCCCATCCCTTACCTCTGAGGAGGAAAAAAGAAGAAAAAGAGAGGAGGAGGAGGGGGAGGAGGAGGGGGAGGAGGAGGGGGAGGGGGAGGAGGAGGGGGAGGGGGAGGAGGAGGGGGAGGATAAGAAGAAGAAGAAGAAAGAAGAAGAAAGCAAACAAAGGAAAAGGTGGGCTAAATAATCCTGTAAGGATTATCTCAGTCGTGTAGTACCAGCGGGCAGAGTGATGCTGTATGAATGGAGACAATCACTAATCTCCCTCCCTCTTCTTTTCAATTCTATTTATGTCCCAGAGAAAAGACAGGAAATATAAAGAGAAATGCCGAACATAGAGCTCATGTTCCTATGAAGGCAATATTGAAAAAATTTCGAAAAAAGAAAGAACAAAGGGTTGAAGAAGGGATGCGAGCAGCATAGGAAGAAGAAAGGAAGGAAGGAAGGAACGAACGAACGAACGAACGAACGAACTTGGCCGCCACAGGAAAGGGAGTGGTTTCCTGTTCCTGGAACCTCAGCCTCCATTGTGCTTGGAAAAGTATCCTATTGCGGGAGTGACTAATGTCCTTTAAATCCCTTCTCTGCTTCAGCCAGCCAGAGCGGGTTCCCTTGTTTGCAGCTGACAGAGACCCAAGAACTAATCGTGGGGCTTTCTCGGCCTGGTGCCCCAACCTCACCCAAAACAGAACCTTAGACTTGGAAGGAAGCTTGGGGTCATATAACTTCATCTCCCACCAGGTACTGGTGGAGTCTTCTCTGACCCCTTCCCGCCCCCTGCCTGAAAATTTCCTATGACAGGGAAATCAGCACCTGGTGAAGACTTGGCAGCCTTGCTGGACACTGACAACAAAACCAAATAGTACTCATTCCATAGAATCTGCCTCATGGTACCTCCAACCAGAGAGTCAGTTCTGTCCCTAGGAGTCACACGGAGCCTCTAGCTTAGAGCAGCGCCCCTTGTGGTTTGGAGGAAGCACGCGCCAACCTCTCACTCTCATCAGTGCTCCTGCGACACCTGATCCACAGTGAACTTCTCAAGGGCAGAGCTTGGTGCCCTCCTGCCCTGCAAAGTGCCCTGTACACACTGGTGGAACAAATAAATGAATGGCAGTTTACATCTCTCCTTGGGGGCTGGAGCTACTACAGTAGGATTGAGCTTGTGACCACTCGCTCCCATAAAACGTATTCCTCCCAATTATGGTCACCGAAGTGCCAACACTCAGCCCTGCCCTCCACAGCAGAGGAGGGAGAAGCCCGCGCAGGGCCCTTCAGGAAGCGTGACCTGTAGATGGTGTCGGAGGAGATGGGTAAGGGCTGAGAGCCAACATTGCGGTAGAGGCTACCAGATATTTAGAGAATCGAGAGGCCTAAAAAGCAGAAGTAGGGAATGAAGTGAGAGCTGTTATCAGCTCATACTTTGCAGCGAGCTGAGGGAAGCTCTGTGGATGGAGAGCTGACCTGAGGCTATGTCACTGGGGGGGGGGAGGGGCACTTCCACAGCCAAGGTCCCCTGGAAACAATTAGCCACTAGAACCCCAGAGGTGAGGACAGTCTGGCCTGAACTAGAATTATATGTACAGCAACCAGACCCAAACTGGAAATGTATTAAATATGCCAAAGGCTTTATTCACTCATTTAACAAATATTTACTAATCACCTGCTGTGATAGGCAGTTATATGGTGCCCACAAAGATGACCATGTTCTAATTCCTGAGACCTATGAATATGAAAAGGATTCACATGGCAACAGGGGCTTTTTGCAGATGTCCCTAAGGATCCTGAGAGAAAGAGAGATTATCTTGGATTATCTGGGTGCTATTCACTGAATTGTGTCCCCTCAAAATTCATACAGGGAAGCCCTAACCCTTAACGTGATAGTATTTGGGGATGAGGCCTTTGGGTGATAATTAGGTTTAGATGAGGTCATGAGGGTAGGGATCTCAGGATGGGATTAATACCTTCATGAGAGACACGGGAGAGCTTTCTCTCTCTTTCTCTCTCTCTCTCTCTCTCCAACTCCCCATCTCCTTCTCTTTCTACCAGTGAGAACACAGTGAGAAATGAGCCATCTGTAAGCCACAAAGATAGCTCTCACCTGAACCCCATCATGCTGGCACCCTAACAGATTTCCAGCCTCCGGAACCGTGAGAAAATTCAGTGCTGTTGTTTGAGCCACCTCGTCTATGATGTTTGGTTATTGGGCAGCCCATGTTAAACTAATACACCGGGTGGGCCCAGTGTAACCCCAGGGGTCCTTCTAAGGGTACTGGAAGGGCAGGAAAGCAGGAGTCAGGGAAGGTGATGAGGTGTTACCAGCAGAGCTGGTCGCGAGGGAGGACCAGAGGCAGGGAATGGGCACAGCCTTTAGAGGAAGAAAAAGCAAGGAGACACATTTTCCCCTGAAACCTCCAGAGGGCACATAAGCCTGCCAACACTTTGACTTGAAAACTGTAAGTTAATAAATTTGTGTTGTTTTAAGCCGCTAAGTTTTGTGCAAGTTGTTACATCAGCAGTAGGAAATAAATACGTTTCCTACGTGCCAGGTATTGTACGATGCATGGCATCGAGCAGCAAACAAAATAAACAAAATCCCTACCCTAGCGTCATTTACATCCCAGTGAAGACAGAAAATAAACAATAAGCATATTGAGTAAACTGTTCGGTACATAGCACGTTAGGGGGTGACATGGGCTATAGGGAGGTAAATGTGCAGTCAAGAAAGAGAGAACAGGACTGCCCAGTTGGGGAGGGCGGTGCTGAAGTTGTTAACAGGGTGAGGATGAGCTTCGCTGAGGGGCAGCATTTCAGCAGAGACCTGAAGGAGGTGAGAGAGTGAGCTGTGGCTATATCTGGACAAAGAATAAAGGACACAGGGAACAGCCAATGCAAAGGGCCGTAGCTCAGGGTGGGCCTGGCCCATTCAGGACCAGCAAGGAGGCCATCGGGGCAGGAACAGAGAACATTGGCTCTTACTTTGAATACTACGGGAAGCTGCTGGAGGGTTCGAGCACAGGAGCGACATGAACTCTGGTGGTTTCTAAAGTATCACTTTGCATGCCCATTAGGGAAAAAGTTGGGGGGTACGGGGCTGGGCGCGGGATGGTAGTAGTAGAAGTGTAGAGAGGTAGTCAGATTCTGGATCTATTTGGAAAGTAGAGCCAAGAATTTCTTGACAGATTAGATGTGGGGCTGGAAAGGGAGTAAAGGCTAACTCCAAGTTAAATGAGGAGCATAGGGTTCAACCAGGAAGCAAATCATGGAACTGCTTGTTAAAATCCCAACTAAGAAGGTCAACCTAATTCCATAACCATTAACCATGTAAATAAAAGAAGGTACAATTTTTGGCCACTAAAGAAACTTTAATTAAAAGAGAGAATATTCTTGGCCTTAAAAGTGCAAAGTGTTAGCAAGGCTAAGAAAGACTCTTAGATGCTGCGTATATGAGTTTGGGGACAGCTAAGCTGGTGTAACAACAGTACAGGGGCTTAAGTAATATAGAAGTTTAATTCTCACTCACATGACAGTCCAGGGGGAGACGATCTAGGGTTTGTGCTCGTTCTGCCATCCCCAGCCCGTGTTTCCAAGATAGCCCCCGTTATCACTGTTTTTCAGCCATCAACAGGGAATTGACAAGAGAATGTCCAGAGTAAGCATCTTTACGGAAAGGAACCAGAAGTTTCACTCATCCTCTCTTACACATCCCACATTGCAAAATAAAGTTTACATGGCCACACAGAGCTGCAAAGGAAGGTGGGAAATTAATCTATAGCTAGAAAGCTGAGTGCCCAGCTATAATTTGGAGGATATCTGTTACGCTTAGAAAGGGGCAAGAGTGGGTGCCAGGGGAGGGTCTGCAGGCTCTGCCGCACCAGTCCTGGGGGTACCGCAGGTATGGCCTCTCTGAAGAGCAACTGGGAAACACGGATTGAAATCTTAAAATGTTGAATCACAATTTCATTTCTAAAAATTAATCTAAAGAAATCTTCACAACATTTTACAAAGTGTTGAAGATAGGAATTTTAAACTCTATTTTAAAAAATGCAATGTTCGGGTGCCTGGCTGGCTCAGTTGGTTAAGCGACTGCCTTCGGCTCAGGTCATGATCCTGGAGTCCCGGGATCGAGTCCCACATCGGGCTCCCTGCTCAGCAGGGAGTCTGCTTCTCCCTCTGACCCTCTTCCCTCTCGTGCTTTCTATCTCTCATTCTCTCTCTCTCTGAAATAAATAAATAAAATAAAATAAAAATTAAAAAAAAATAAATAAAACAAAAAATACAATGTTCTTGGAAATCGGAGAATTAGTTTGTGGGGCTCGCCTTGTAACTTCAGGTCTGCTTCCCTGTCTGTTTCCCTGCCCTGAACCACATGAACCTTAAATTTAGTTCAGGACTGGATCACATCCACCTTTGATCCCATGGGCTCAGTGCTCAATATGTATTTGGAGAATAAAGGAATGAAAGAAAAAAAGAATCGTGACCATGAACAAATATTTAGCTCTAAGTATAGCTACTGAAAAGAATGGAAGGTAGCAAAAGAATTGGAACACCCTGAATATCCAATAAGACAGGGTTGGTATAATAAATTATCCATACAGTGGACGAATATGTGGTTATTCAAAATGGCATTGTAGTAGACATGCAATGATATAGAAGGTTTCCAACATATTAAGTGTTTAAAAAGCAGGTTTTGCCGGGCACCTGGGTGGCTCAGTCAGTTAAACTTCAGACTCTTGGTTTTAGCTCAGGTCATGATCTCAAGATTGTGAGATCTAGCCCCACTTCGGGCCCCACGCTCAGCAGGGAGTCTGCTTAAGGGTCTCTCTCTCTTCCTCTGCTCCTCCCCCCACCTCTCACTCTCTCAAATAAATAAATAAATCTTTTTTTAAAAAGCAGGTTGTGCAATTTTAGGTAAAATATGATTTAACATATGCTTTAAAATTCTCAGACACATATCCATACCAAAATGTATACCTCCAATTTACCTCTAATTATTTTTCCACAAGATGTCCAAGGTATACCAAACTGTATACCCAAATTCTATACCAAATATTACCTCTAGTTATTTTCTTTTTATTTCCTTATATTTATAATATAAGGACACAATGACTGTGTGTTGCTTTAGGAAGTAAAAAAAATTTTTTTTCAAAAATGAAACAATTATTTTGCTTCCAAATCTAGCCTACCTGCTCATTGCCCTGTTTATTCTGGTAGTGACAATATTCTCTCATCTCCAGGCTTATAGCCTTGGAGACATTTCTCATTCTTCTTTTCCCTCATCTCCAATATGCAATAATCAGATAGATCATGTCGGCTCTTTCCTCAAAATATCTCCTGTATTTGCCCTTTCCTTCCCTCCTTCCTTCTTTCCGTACCTCCCCCCCTCCCATTCAGGCTCTGTAACTACTACCAAAGCCTCCCAGCTGGCTTTCCTGGCTTCAGCCTCTCCCACTCCAATCTCTGCTCTTTATTCTTCCAAAGTCCTGTTTTGAAACTGCTTAGAAAGCCTTTCAGGACCTTCCTGCCATAGAGGTCAGCATCTAATCTCTTTCCCTTGGCCTTGAGGCCCTGGCTCCACCTGGCCCAAACTACTGCTCCAAGTGTGATCAGAGAATCACCTTCTCAGCCAGCCACATCCTGGACTCCACTGGAAAGTTCTCCTGAACAGCCTTATGCCCCTCCCTATGCCCTGCACTGGTCATGGAAACCTTTACTCAAACATGACTCATTTAGTCACTTCCACAAAAGGCAGTTGAGTTTTAAAGAATTAACATATCTCAAATCTTAACTGAAAAATGTGTAAGCAGGCACTTGAGCAGAACAATGAAAAGAAAACCGACAAGGAGCATTATGGGAAAGCAGAGTCGGGCAGGAGCCTCCTTGCTCCTAATGCTTCCTCTGGACAATGGTTTCTCCATCCTCCTGGCAACCATCAGTCTGCAGCATCTGTGGGTCTTCCTTTGCAACCATCTGAACTCCATATGAGCTCCTCCTCATTCACTGGAGACCTCAGCACCTGACTTTTCTCCCTACTACTACTTTTATCACCCTTGAGGTGATTTCATTATGCCCATGGACTCTCTCTCTCCAACACTCTGGCCTCTAAAATCACTGCTCTCTGATGCTCCTGGTCTCCAGCCTGCTTTTTACACAGTCATCCATGTCATACCCTAGACTTTGTCGTTATCAATGACTTCACCACCTCTCATATCTCAGTTTTAGGTGTCCTTCTCTCTAACCACTCCCTGACACCTTTTGGTCTTACTCCCATCAGTACTTGCCTGCCAACAGTTCTATGGCTCTACCAGGACTGGGAGTCCCCTGACCCTACACTTTGCCACTATTCTATCATCCCAACCCTGCCCACCACTCACTTCCTTCCTCCTAGAGCTGAGATCCCTTTGTCCACCATTATAATCACACCCTTGCCTTCTTTCTCAATGGCTCTACCCTTCTCCCTTCAAGGTAGTAGCCTGAAAAAAAAAAATCCTGGTGAAATTCAGTTCTCTACCTACTCCTTTTCTATCTCTGAACAGCTGGACAAGGTTGGGGAAAAGAAAAAACAAAAACAAAAACAAAAACCACCAGGCAAATTATCTCAAAATTTATTCCCACAAACCACACATGGGCCTTGAGGCCAGCCCAGCCACCCTGCCCATTTCCTGTTCCTTTTCTCTCCCACTTCCTAGTTCAGAGCTTCTCCTCTTTCTTCAAACGCTAATACCTCTTCCCCCATACCCCCTCTCAGATGCTGACCTTGCTTCTTTTGTCATTGAGAAGACAGAAGTCATTGGAAAATAAATTTCACAAGCTCGCATGACAAATCTACCATCCTACACGCATCTCTGCTTATAGTCCGCCTTCCGTCTTATCCCAGTGCAGAAATACCCTGCCCCTACCAATGGTCAGCCTCATCTCATCGCTGGATTCTCACCCCACCCTCTTCTGATAACAAGGAACTCCATTCTTGAAGTTCCTCTTCTCTCCCCTCCATCATCATTCTCCCCCTGTTGACTGGGGGATCATTTCTATCCACACAGGGACATAGAAACTTGGGGTGCTGTATCCGAGTGACACCGCATCCCTCTCCATGCCTCCCCAAGACCACTCCCTTAGCAGGAATTCTCCTTGAAAGAATGATCTGCATTCACTGTCCCCAGTTCCTTTCTTTCCATTCTCTTTCTCTATTAAATTTAAAATGTTTTTAAATGTAACATTTGACTCATCAAAAAAATATATAAATTATATGTGCAAGATGTAACACAGACTAATCTAATGAATCTACAAACCTATCATCCAACCCAAGAATTGGAAGATTACCAATGACTTCGATTTATATCCATACTGCTTGATTTTCTCCCTCTGGCAACCCTAATCCAATCTATATCTGGGATCACTGCAGTCACCTTCTCTCTGTTTCCAGTCTTGCTCCCTGATTCTTCAAGCAGCAACCTGACTGATGCTTTTAAAATGTCAATCATTTCCTGCTCAGTATCCCCCCGTGGCTTCCCATTATACCCAGAGAAATTCTGAATCCTTGACGTGACTTACAAAGCCCAGTGCGATCTAGACCCTACCACCCCCATCTCCTGCTATTCTTCCCTCAGTCCCATACAGAACTCCCAACTCTGCCTTAAACAGACCAGGTATGCCCTTGACTCCGGTCGTTTGCATTTGCAGATCCTCCTGCTCAGAATGCTTATCCTTGTGTATCTGCACAAGTTGTTTCCTCACTACACTCAAGTCTTTACTTAACTGCCATCAGAAAAAGTACCCCCCTCCCCGGCTGACAATGCAATCTCAAGTAGCAACAGTCATCACACCACTTCTAGATTTTCTTCATAACATGTCTTACCTGACATCACAGCACATACGCATTTGTTTTTGTGTATACTGTCTATCTCATCTTGCTAGAATATAGGTTCCATGAGAGTGGGGACTTTGAGATGCTCGCGGCTGATGCCCTGTCTCCATCTGGTGCCTGACGTATAGTAGGCACCTAAATATTTGTGGCATGAATGAGGGGGGAAAGCAGAACAAATGTGTCAGCCTAATCAAAGATCCCTGGCCCATATCTCTGAAAGTCTCACCATACTTCTGCAAGTGGACAGTCACTACTTAGGATACATCAGTGCAGTACCTATAATATGAAGATAATTATCATTGAGTGGTATGAAATTATTAGGTAAAACAAAGTCCTGATGGAATTAAGAGGATGGCACATAATAGGCTAGAAGTGCAGCAGTGTGAACTGTTGATAGAACCATGTACTAGATCTCATTTGGCACCCAGGTTTTGTCTCTCTAGGACTTCAGGGTTTTCTTAATGAGAAGACGGAGCAACAATTGGAAAGGAGTTTTAAGGTACTGAGTGAACTACTGAGCATCATTCTGGTTCAGGCCAGTGACCCCAGCAGTGTTCACGCTGGGCCCAGGGGTTGGTGTGTGGCCTATTAGGCTGCTGGGTGTCCCTGAACAGCCCCTAGAACTTTAGAGCAGCTTCAGGATCCACCATGGTGGTCCGTCTCAGGCTCAGGTCAACCCACAGGTCTGAGAAGATCTGGAGACTGGGGAATTCTAAGCTCTTTCTTTCTTGAAAGTTCTGTTCAAAGAGTATAAAATGGTGGTGGGGGGAGTCCAATAGCTTCTTAGATTTATTTTCCAGAACCTCCTAAAAATGAAAGATTCCTTAAGAAACTTAATGTCGTATTCGTTCTCCAAATGGAATTCTGGGGGGAAGTAGGCAGGGCATTGCACTGAGCAGACCCTCCCTGCCCTTTGCCTACAGCAGCTACTAGATCACATTATTCTTGGTCCCATTGTCAGGTATAGGCTTTCCTCACATTGACCAAGGTCAGGGAGTAGAACCTCTTACATCAGCTGACCTCCCGCTTCAGCTGCAGAAGGCTCCCTCAAAAAGCTTGACCAAGGAACCTGATGGTTCTCCTCCTTCCATTACCTGCCGCTGGGAGAGCCAAGCTGGGGACAACTTCCCATACTCATCCAGCAAAGGGTCCCTTAGAGTGCTCCAGCTGGTCCTCAAATATAAGAAAAAGCACAGATAACTCACTGTCTGATTAAGGAAGCAAGATATGCCCTTAACAAGACATTTAGAAAATACAAGCAAATATGGGGACGCCTGTGTGGCTCAGTCGGTTAAGCGTCTGCCTTCGACTCAAGTCATGATCTCAGGGTCCTGGGACTGAGTCTCGCATCGGGCTCCTTGCTCAGGGGGGATCCTGCTTCTCTCTCTGCCTGCCGCTCCCCCTGCTTGCGCTCTCCCTCTGTCTCCGACAAATAAATAAATAAAATCTTAAAAAAAAAATACAAGTAAATATGGATTAACATAATATGGACTGCAAGAGAGGAGAGAGGAATGAAAACTAACAGATGAAAAAAGAATGGGACGGGTTTGTTCAGGACATTTTTCTTGTTGGAAGCCAGTCCGTTGTTATGGCAACCCTAGTGAACTGCGGCAGGTGCAAGTCATGACCTTCCTCCAAAATCAGTTAATTCTTCTGGTATCCCTATCCCATTACTGTGACCTCTATTCTCATGGTCACCCAAGTTCAAAGCATCTTCAAAATAACATAGAACTTTACTGATTATATAAATTGGATTAATCATGAAATCATGAAATTAAACCAAAAGAGAAAAGGTAGTGTTTTTTTTTTCTTTTTTTGAGTTAAGATATTTATTAGTGTTTATACAAACAAGCTGCACTCACTAATTCAAAAACAGGAGGGTCTTTTCCTCAGGAAGAGTAGAGTCTTTAACAGGACTCTATTTGAGTAAGAATGCCATACCAATAGAATATATCCTGAACACAAGAAAGCAAGGAAGGATGTTACATTACACAGAACAGACATTCAGTTGGTTCAATCACGGTGAGTTACCCTTCCAACCGAATACTTATTTTTTATATTTATTACACATACTGTAGTCAGTTCAATGCATGCCAACAATCACATGGTTTTAATATTTAGCAGCACGAAGCACACTTAACTGTTTCCAAAGGGATATGTGAGGTGGTGTTCCTCTCAGGGGCAGAAGTGACCGAGTTACTATCTGTTCTTTAGTGTTCCAACTAACCATTTCATTGCCTCATTGAGGCCAGCGCCTTTAGTTGCTGAAGTTGTGAATATTTGCCATTTTTGGTCCTTCAGTGCAGGTAACCCAGGTGAACTTGCCATCTCTGAGGGAGTCGTGGCCTGCTCCATGCCCTGCTCATTTGCAAACACCATCAGAATGGCTTTTCTCAGCTCTTCTTCCTCCAACATGGCAGTTAACTCTGATTTGGGAATGCCAACTTGGTCTCGGGACATGACTGCCTACTACAGAAATGACTGCATCTGTGTTTGAAGAATAACATCTCCAGTATGGCCTGATACTTGTCTGTCCTCCTCGATCCCAGACTTGGGATTCAAGGTTCTTGTATGTTACCGTCCCAACATGAAATCCAATAGTAGGAATACTAGTAACCACTCGTCCAACCTACAATCTGTACAAAATGATAGTTTTTCCTGCTCCATTCAATACCAAAATTAAAGTCCCTATTTCCTGGGTTTCAACCAAGACTGGAAAAAAATACTTGAGAAAAAGCCACCCATGATGAACCGACCATCCGCCCTTGTTGATGGTCAGAGACAGGCTCTGGCCTTGGCAGCAACTCCTATTTGAGCCTCGGCCCTGCCACTTCTGCTCACCGTGGCCTCCAGCTCCAGCTCCAAAGAAGGTCCCTTGGAAGTCAGGTCCACCAGCAGCTTCCTTATGGGACTCCTGGCAGGGGTGATGGGCCGCAGTGACTATGCATCAGGATCAGCGACCTCAGAAAAGGTAGTGTTTTAAAATAGGTTTAGAAATTAGGCTGTATAATAAGGCTAGAAATACATACCAGCCAGATTCATACACTGACTAGAAAGACTCAGAATCATTCACTAATTTTCCAAAGACAGTGCAATCAATATGTGATGGATCATGTTTTAAACATGAGAGCTCATGCTCTTCCCCCTTTCCCAAAGCACCTGTCATTGTCTGTTTGTTCCGTCTTCATTCATTGATCACATATTATTATAAAACACTGGGGGTACAGAGGTGTACCTGACACAGTCAATTCCATTTTATTTCCACAAACTTTATTGAGTGCTTAAAATGAGTTCTTCTTCTGTATGGAGTAGCCCTGACTTATGGCAATGGCCCAAGCCCAGCCTTATCCCCAAGGGGCTGAGGGGTGTGGTGGGGGGTCATGGATAGAGGAGGAGACGGAGACAGATAAACAAACAACTATCAGGTATGTTGTATGCCCGCTTAATGGTACAAATGAGAAGTTTGGGTGACGTGATTCCAAAGGTTCTTTCCAGGAATGATTACTTTATGACTCACTATTATCTGTACCATGTAGTAGCACCAGCTTTTCTGTGAAATGTTTATGCTACTATTAAATATTATTTAACCTCTGTATGATTCAATTTTTTATAAAGTTCAAATCTTATATCCCAAACTAGATTTGAAGTTTCTTAAGGCAAAGACTGTTCTTACCTTTTTTGCTTCCCTAGCAAAAGTCAGAACTCAGTAACTATAGATTCACTGACTATGAATGTAAATTACTTTCAAATAAACAGATATCCATGCTCTCTCCCCTTTCTATTTTACCTATCCCATATACTAAATATTGGTGATGCAGAGTCTTTATGTCTGGAGAGGTTGCTGGCTGGGATGGTCTCCTTTTTTCTCCCTATACTTGTTTTATAAGCTTAAGCCTTTAAAAAAAAAAAAGGTACTTAATAGCATGAGGAAATTACAGTATTAAGTGAAAAAGAGCAGAATACAAAATAGTATACATAGAATATATCCCAATTTGAATAGAGAAATGGGAAGAAGAAACACATAATTGGAACATCTAAGACGTCAGCAGCCTACAAATACAAATGCTGTCACATAATATTTACATGCCAGAATTTCTGTTCTTGCTCCCTACTGCACATGCAGAACATGGGACTCCCCTTTAAAAGTTCCTCCAGAAGGGACCCCCGCAGGGGCCCGTATTTGACTCTCAGGTGCAGACACTAAATGGGACCAGCATGTTCTCCTGCTCCTGTACCCCAGACACTCTCCGCTCCTGGTGAAGCCACATGAAGGGCTAATAATGCCCACCAGGAAAATATTAAGACTAGTTCCCACTATGTGGCAAGGATAGAAGCATTAAAATTACTTAATTATTTTTCTCTGTTCTTTTTATATTTTCCAAACTTTCTAGATTATTAGTTTTATAATCAGGAAAAAAAAAATGTTCATTAAAAACATCTGCATCAAGTCTGCAAGATAGCTAGAGGGCTGCAAAATAGCTAGAGAGACCCCAGCAGAAATCAGAGAACAGCAAGAAAAAACCATGTGGTGTATGCACTGGTGTTAGAATTGCAGGATCAGTCAGCATAAAACCCTGCCGGACATCCCAGACCTGTTCTGGGAGGTACCAGCATCTGCTGGGATCCCACTGTTGATTTAGTTCATGAAGCGTGGAGAGCATGCAGCAAAACTGACTCCTGGTTGGCATGTTTGCCTGATGAGACTCAAGATTCACAAAGGCAAGGAAGTTCATTTCAGGGGAAAAAAAAAAACTGTAAGCCATTCATGTGCACCAATAGCTTTGGACTTGGCCGAAACCTCATAGGGAAAGCTTCAAGAGTTGTCCCCGGCAGCCTAATGAAGACATCTGCCGAACAGAGACAGCTGGCCAGAAATTTAATAAGACACCAGACCGCATTACAAAGAGAATATAGAGTATTGCTATGAAAAAATTAATAGTGTTGTGTGCATTAATGAGCAAGAACTGACTGAAGCATCAAAGGCATAAGGGGGCAATTTGGTTTTCAGAATGATAATTCGTGAAAAAAACGTTCATCCACATTCCCAGCTGAGGTCAGACAAGGCAGTACTCTGCCTTCCTGTTTCAGCTGTCGTAAATACACAAGTGTCCTTTTTGTGCTCCCGTTAATACTACATTTTTTTTTGCACCTTTGTGCTTTTTGTTGGCGATTTTGTTGTTTAAAACAGCTCCCAAGCATCGTGCTGAAGTGCTGTCTAATGCTCTAAGAGCGAGAAGGGCTGGGGTGTGCCTTAGGGAGATCATGTGGGTGTTGGATAAGCTTCCTGCAGGTATGAGTTACAGTGCTATCGGCTGTGCGTTCAATGTTAATGGGACAATCTATATTAAATAAGGTTATCTTTAAACAGAAACACACAGAGGGGTGTGTGAATCCAGCAAGGGCACATAAAACAAGGATATGTATTGATGTACAGGTGAAAATGTAACCATAGACTCTCAGGAGCCCAATCCTGTATTTCCCCAGACCAATGGCTCACTATTTGCTAATTCAGTGTTCACGTTCCCGGCAACTTTGCAGAACAACACTGCTATGAATAATGAGAACTGACTACGTTATCATTTCAACAAATAATTGATAGAAGATGATTAATGAGCTATATTGCATTAGTTTTTGTACTAAGTCCAAAATTTGATATGTCTTTTGCACTGAGAGCACGTCTCCTTAGACTGGCCATATTTAAAGGGCTTAGTGGCCACATGTGGCAAGTGGCTATGTACTAACCAGAGCAGGTCTAGCCTTGGACTCCACAAAGAAACTGAAACCATCAGACAGAGCTCCCCAACCATTCCCAAGATCCATGTCTGTCCCTCCATGGAGCTCTGAACCCATTCCCCCCTCTCTCCAGAGAAGTTGCCCCTTCATCAGGCCCTTTCCCTCCTGTATCTTTTTCCTCTCTCCATTGGCTATTAGCCGTCAGCATATAAATGTGCTTGTCTTCCCAATTTAAAAAACAAACAATAAAATGAGGGACCATATGTGTCCCTTCAGCTTTTGTATATACTTCTGAGTTAGCATTATTCCTCTGCTGTATTATTTGTTCATTCATCTGCCTTCTTACTGGACTAACCTTAGGGTGGTGATCATTTTCTACCACATTTTATTAAATCAATAAATATTTACTAGATCAAAGATTTTCTGTGCACCCAGCACTATGATAAGGCCCCAAGCATACTGTGATGAAAAAAAAACAGGGATATCCAAACCCTAAGGAAACCTTACAGACTAGTGGCTGAGTCAGACATTATTCAGATAAACCCTCAAATAAATGTATAATTACAAGCTGCAGTAAGTACTAGGAAGGAGTACATTGGGTTTTGAGAACTTGTAACAGGGAGATCTGATCCAATTTGATCAGACTTCTCTGAAGAAGGAACATTGAGCTAAGTCAGAATTAGTCTACTTGAGTCCAAATTCAACTCATGAAAATGAAATCTTTAAGAGGGCACTGAGTCTCCAGCACCCTGAATCAGCACCTGGCATATACTAGGTCCTCAATGAATACTTGTGAGTGAATGGATGAACTATGCAAAGAGGAGAGATAAGGGAGGAAAGAGGGAGACAAAAAGCATTCCAATTCTATGAGAATAGCATGTGCAAAGATCCTGTGGTAGAGGGAACATGGCACACTTAGGTGACTTAAAGGCCAGTGTGGAAAGGCAAAGAGAATGAGGGAGAGGATGGGATGAGATGAGGATAGAGACAGGAAGGGGCAATATCATCAACACATCACTGGCTACCTTGGACATTTTATTCTTCAACTAAAGAGACACAGCTTTTTAAGAGCAAAGGAGGATAGGAAATGACATGACCAGATTTGGCTTCAGTGTAGAGGGAGGAGGAGGGCTGGGCATACAAGTTTGAGGCCAGGAGTCCTGTCAAGAAATGAGATAGTACTGACTGATGGTGACCAAAGATGAAGGAAAGTGAATGGACCTGAGAAATATTTAAATGTTAAAATCAACAGGACTTGGTGAAATCACTGGATAAGAGAAGGGACAGAGAAAATTCTTCATTTTCTCTCTGTTTTGGGGCACATGCAATTCTCTAACAAAAATTAATAAAGAGTCTCATTATCTCATGTACATAAATCACATTTAGGCTGAGATACCATCAGAAAGTGCAAATACAAACACAACGTCTGGAAAAAGTAAAGCCTTAGTAAATGTTTATTAAACGGAATTGAGTTGAGAGATCACAAGTATTTTCCTTTTCCTGTTCCATTTACTTGTTTATTCCCCTTTATCCCATAGCCAACCTGTTCCCCTGCCCTCAGCAGAGACTAGTGTGTTTTACAAATATCTTAAAATGTATATTTGTTGTTTTGTGCAGATAGCTTTCTCTTAAAAAAATTTTTTAACAAATTAATAAATTTTAAAATTTGCATAATATTGACCACTGAATTATTACATGTTGCTTTGTCTCATGTAAATAAAAACATAAGCATAATCTCCCTTCTCCTTTGTAAAAAAAGGATTGCACTCCTACTCTAAAACTATCAGAATCACATATTTTTTCTTTTTTTGTCTTCTTAAATTTATGTTTTATTTTCGAAAATGTGGTTGAATATACAAAACATAAAATTTACTTATTCTAACCACTTTTAAGTGTATGGTTAAATGGTAGTAAGTGTAATCACACTGTCGTGTGATTGTGACCACCACCCACCTCCAGAACCTTTTCATCATCTCAAACTGAAACTCTGTCCCCATTAAACACTATCTCCCTCCAAACCCTGGCAACCACCATTCTATCTTCTGTCGTTATGAACAAAAGTTCTTAATTTGGGTGAAGTCCAATTTATTTACTTTTTTACTTCATTGCCTGTGCTTTTGATGTCATATCCAAGAAATTATTTCTAAAGTTGATGTCATGAAGTTGTTCCCTTATGTTTTTCCCCCCTTGTGTTTTCTTCTAAGAATTTGGTAGTTTTAAGATCTATTTAATTTGTATAAATAGAATTATGTTATATATCTCATTCTCTTTCTTACTTTTTTCATTCAGTGTTATATTTTTAAGATTTATCCATGCTCCTACATGAAAACTGAATCTGTTGCTTCTAACTGTGGTAAACAATGAGTGTTTACACATGCATTTTACCATCTGCTCTCCATGAAGGACATCAGATGCCCTTACAACCTGCCACCAATACCCTTAGATGTGTCCCTTAAGGGCCTGAATGAGAATTTCCAGGGGCGACTCAAGGAGGGGAATGGCTGGGCGCTAGGGCATCCACCTGCTCAGTTGCACTGAGTAGGCTGGATGGCTGCCCCCGTCTGCTCGCCCCCCAGCAGGGCAGAGGGACACCTAACCTCACACTCTTGCCCACAGTGGGCGTTATGCAGCTCCCTGATGAGTTCTTGGTTAACGGGCACAAAGTGATGTTTCATTGTTTTATTTGCCTCTCTCTTATTTATAAGGTTTGAACATCTCTCCATGTGTTTAGTAGCTCAGAGTTTCCTCTTCTATAAACCGCCCCTTCTGTATTTTGCCTATTTTTTCTATTGGAGTATTTTGTAGTTGTCGATATGCACACGTTCCTTGTATATTCTAGATATTAGTCCCTTGTCAGATATAAACATTACAGATATCTCACCCTTTTGTGTCACCCTGATCCAAGGGACCTACAAATGTTTTATTTTCACCTTATTACATTTAGTAATTCCAAATTTTAAAAATGAATTACTTTGCCAACAATGAAAATATATGTTCTGCGTTGCTTGTTCTGTCTCATCAGTTAAATTAATTCCTATAAGTGACGTACTTAGAACAGTCTGGAGGATGTTCAGCATTCAATGCATGTTACTGTCATCATCGCTGTATTCAATTCAAATTTGTGTTTCTCAAATGAAATTATCTCATATGACCTACCTCACATAACTGCTTGAAGATACATTCAAATGATTGAAAATTGAGGTCACCATGAATTATTTATCAGCAAAGATGATTTAGTAAAATTAATAGAAGGCAAGAAAAAATAAGGGAGACACAGACAGTCCATTGTTTTGACTCATGTATGGTCTTCAGGGATGTGAGGGTTAAATATGGCACAGAAATCATAGCTTCTTTACACTTATAAGAACGAACGTATATACCCTGTGACATAATTTCAGCCTCTCTGTTCCATTGCATTTCTCTCCCCGATTCTCCACTTTCGGGTCACCTGTGATCCCTTACTTCCTTATTCCAGGTGTTAAGAGTCATTTTTTATGTTTAAAAAAAAAAAGCTCACAGGTAATGTGACCCTTTCCTCACTTTAAAGCCCCCCCTGGTAAATGTTGTCACAGTTCAGTTCCTAGAAACACAACCTATCCTTGCCTCCTGGCCATGACTCTGACCTGGCTCAGCGCCCTTGCCCCCCACCCTCCCCATCATGATCAGAACACCCACTATCATGGCCATGGGTGGGACGGTGTACAGAGAGAATCACAGACATGTGCGTGTGCGTCTGTGTAACAAGGCAGAGTATCTCTTACCCAGAGCTCCTGCTCAGAGCATCCTATTGCAGACTTGGATGGGTTTGTGCACAGAATAGAGTGTTTTCATAATTTTTTTTCAAAAATGTACTTCAATCGATTAAATATAGTTAGGCAAATGAATTGATTGCGATGCCAAGAAAGTTTTTTTCTACCTAGATTTCCCATTTTTACAATTCCCGAGATACTCTGATGGACTATGAGAGTGATAATCTATAATTATACCTATATAGTCAGCAGACATTTGAGTGTATCCATTCCCTTTGTATTTGGAGAATGAGGTCATATTGAAGTGAGAGATTTTCTTGCCTTTCTCTTATTGAACCTTATAAGTAGTTGAATAGCTTTCATGTAAACAATAATTATTTCCTAATTCTTTTCCATATTTTTCATTAATACCATATTGCCTAGCGAAGTTTTAGCCACAAAGGGAGGAAGATGATTGTGTTTCCATCACAGCAAACGCAGTGGGATGCCGCTCACATCAGCAATGTTCTCCTTAAGGTTGCCACATGTGACCATTCCCTCAGAAGTAGCCTCCTTTGTGCCTTTTAATCCAAAAAAAAGAAATTGCTCAGAACAGCTAAATGGGGTGTTGTTACTTTTTAAATGATGTCCAGTGTTTTCTTTTTCCAGATTAGAGCACTGTTACCTTATGAATCAAAACATGAAAGAGATGGTTCAACGTTAGCAGTGAACTTTGTTTTAATACATTGGGTGTGTTTTCTTAGTGGTTTTGTAAACTTTGGCCATCTGTTGCTGAGCTGTGAGGACCACATATTTCCTTTGCAAGTGAGGAAGGATGCAATACATTCAACCACCATATGTGTAAGACCAACAATCTACAAAATCAGAACAACAGATCGGAGTCAAGCTGGAGTCAAAAAGCTAACATTTGGGCAATTTTCCTAACAGTATTTCTGCAAACATCTTCACAGTAGGTTATTGGTACCATGCTGTTATGGACCGAATGTGTGTGACACCCTAAAATTCATATGTTGAAGCCCTAACTCCCAATATGATGGTATGTGAGGAAGGGGCTTTTGGGTGGCAATTAGATGAGGTCATGAGGGTTGGGCCCCATGGTGGGATTAGTGTCCTTATAAGAAGAGGAAGAGACATCAGAGCTCTCTTTCCCCCTGCCATGTGAGGACCTAGCAAGAAGTTTCCCACTCGCAAGCCAGGAAGCAGGCTCTCGCCAGGAAGAGCCTGCAAAGCACCTTGATATCGGGCTTTCCAGCCCCCAGAGCTGTGGGAAATAAATGTCTGTTGTTTTAGCCACCCTGTCTATGGTATCCTGTTCTAGCAGCCCGAGCTGACTAAGAGGTGTGTGATTAGTGGCAACCATGTGGACTGAAGAGATACATCCAGCGTTTCTTTCATGTAAATTTTTGTTCAAGATTTCTTGGGCTACTTACCCTCTACTGTGCATGTGGAGGAGAAAATTCTGGCCCGCTGATTGGAGTCTCTGGAATCTTACGCTGACCTTAGGAAATACTATTGGGAAGAATAGGAAATGTATCTCGATCATTTCCAACCTCCCCTTTCATGGGAAATCATCTCAACTATTAATTCATAAGACAGTGTTGGCAACCTAAGTGGATCAGCCACCGTCTTGCAACTTAATTAAACAAGAGTGTCCACTTTTTTAAATAAGATGCTTTTACCTGAAGGAATGGATGGACAGTAGGATTCAGGATACTGGGACATCCTTGTAAGCGATCAGCATCACTCTACTTTTCCCTCCCTTGTGCTCGCCGACTGCTTGCTTTGTTTGCAGTTAAATGCTTGGAGCCTCAGGATTGGGCTCAACTTTTGAACTCCTTGAGCTCCTCTGCCATCTCTGCCAATAGGCCCCATGCCTGTTCTATCCAGTCTTATCACCTACAGCTGTTCCAGAAAGTTCTCTTCATGGTTCACAAGTTTTCCCCTCACATCCACGAGTGAGATCATATTGAAGCCTCTATAAAAGGGCAACTTTCCAGAAAGAATACGCTAGTGGGCAGCTCTGGGTGGGGCTTTTTTCAGGAGAGAGTGGACAACCCAGCAGGGCGGGACTAGAGTGAGGCGGGGGAGGCACCCACAGCACTCAGTGCTGACCCTGGACTCCCAGGATGTTTCCATTCCAAGGCACCTCGTCCAGGCGACCTCAACTCTCAGAGGCTCGGGTAATACCATTTCTTCTCCTCGGCCCTATTTTTTCTGCTCCATGCTCTTACAATTAGGTATCCTGATGATCTAGTTGCAGACCTACTGGGTAATTCTGATATAAATCATTTTAAAACACTGCATGTCTGAACTGGGAGATTCTTTTCCCAATATAACAATAAAGCCAAGTTTATTGTTCGAACCGGAAGATTTGGAATTTTACATATATGCATTCTCCCCAAAATCTTTAGAAAAAGTTGATTGATTTTTATCCATTTTTGTGTTCTTCAAAATCACTTCAGATGGTCTTATTCCCACATGGCTATCTATGGCACCAACTAGAAGTAAAATGACAGATTAAAAGATTCCAAGTGGCCACATCCTCTATGACGGTCACAAGAGGTACCTACCACTCCACTCTTCAGGCTGCTGGGAGCTGGCTGGAGCCAGGCTGGGATGCTCAGTGCAGATGGAGAAAAGTGCCTCTGGTGCCCAGAGCTGCCCATAGGAGGAAAAGGCAGGCCACAGCCAATCTGAGCGAAGGCGGTGGACATCCATCCACTCTGCTTGGGGTTAGCAAGGCTTGGAGGTGGCGGTGGAGCAGGTGAAAGTCGGGTCCAATCTCAGTGGGCAGTGCAGTGTGTGCTCCAGGCTCTGTCCACACAGTCAGCGAAGCCAGAAGGTCCATTGGTGGTGAAGGGTGCCTATTCTGTAGTCCTTAGCAAAACCTTTTGGATTTTTTCAAGGTATGCTAGTTATTCTGTTTGCCTCCCCAGATCCATCGTCTCTACCCTGCTGTATGCCCCAGGCGACTGGCCTCTCAAGATTGCGTCTCCCAGCTCCTGGCCCTTGACATCTGCATGGGTTTGACAAGAGGCACTGGCAGGAGATCAGAGGGGTGGATGAGAGAAAGATCAGCATATTTCTCCCACTGTTCCTTGCTCCAGTCATAGTCTGACGGCAGCTTCCTCCTTCTCTTATTACAGCCCCTGCCAGTGACCCCTCCAGGACTCCTGGGCTCTGGAAACAGGGTTTCTCCTCCTTGCGCCTTTAGGATGTTGGGTGGTAACCACTTCCTGCTAACGCTCCATCCCCTGAGGGTCTCCCCATGCCCCGTTAGTTTCCTTAACTCTGGCTACACATCGGTAAATAGGCACTTTTTGATTAAATTCTTTTGAAAGTGGAATTTTATTTCTTGCTAGAACCCTGACGGATATATTCCTCTCTCTTTATGCCTATATACTCTTACATCTATTTTTTATAGTTTTATAGGATAAATTATCTTAATTTCCCACTAAAAGAAAAAAAAGCATAAAACACTGGTATGAATTCACCTTACAAAATGTAGGAATTCAGGGGGACAGGAAATGTAAATATAAAAGAAACTGTATTAGTCAGAATTCTCTAGAGACAGAACCTATAGGAAATAGCTAGATAGACCAGAGAGAAACAGAGAGAGGAAAAAAAGATTTATTATAAGGAATTGGCTCATGCAATTATGGAGGAGGGTAAGTTCAAAATCTGTAGTGTGGGTCAGCAGACTGAAGACACAAGAGATCTGATGGTGCAAATAAAGTTTAAAGGCAGTCTGCTGGAAAATTCCCCCTTGCTCTGGAGATTAGTCTTTTTGTTCTACCCAGGCCTTCAGCTGATTGGATGAGGCCCACCCACAGTGTGGAGGACAAGCTGCTGTGCTCAAGGTTCACTGATGTAAATGTTAATCTCATCCCAAAACACCTTCCAAGTAACACATACAATTAACCATCGGGGGAACCTAGAAAACTGAAAAACTATATAGGGATCCTCAATGATCAGGAAGTAATTAGATTAATTAAAAACTATTTTTAGTGTTATTTCTATGTATAGCATCCTAAATTTAACTAGCAGCTTCCTCTGCTTTTGAACACATATGGGACACTTTTTTTCTTGATCATTTCATTTCATTTCATCCGAGTACAATGAAACATAAACACTTACAAAGAACACATCTAATGTTTTTTATTTGTGCCACTTAAATAGCTCAAGACTGGTGCCTCTTGACATTCCCTGGGCCCTGGTTCCGGAGTCATGTATCATTGCCCTCCCACACACTCAAGACGGCTCACGGATGTAGCTCGTGGCAGGGAAGTCTCCATCCCGTGAGGTTTGGGGCCAGTGAAATGTGCTCTCACGAGCTTGCCACACATCTGGACAAACTTTTTTGTTTGTTTTTTTTTTTAAGAAACTTAGTTTCTCTAAGTTCATTGTTGAGATAAGGCTCAATGTTTTTAATCATTGTAATTAAAGTGGGCAAGAATGTATTTTTAATCTTCTGAATCAAATTTTCTTTTGTTTCATAGGCACAGAACGACAATTTGCAAAAAAAATTATATAAAGAAATGAATCACTCATGCAGAAAAACTATTTTATGAGACTCTGGTGTGTGTTGGGGGAGGGGTTGGGGGATGAGAAGCTTCATTTAAAAGAGATAAAATGGTTCAATTTAAAAGAAGAACCTAAATATGAACAGAAATCTCTTCCCCAATGTTTTTTGCACAGTGTTAGGTCTCATTCAGACAAATGAAATGGTAGCATTATCTTTTTGTAATTAGGACTCAGAATGCAGCTCAATTCCTTGTGTTATTTTTCACACACAAAGCACCGCTCCACAGAGTGGCAAAGCATTTCTTCCATTAATATGGAACTTAATGTTTTATCAAGAAGATAATGTTAATTTTGTGTCCTCCTAGGTCTTTTATACCAAAGCCCACAGGACAGTGGGCAGGAAATTTTGCAGTAATTCCCTGAGGTCCTATAGCCTGAGAGTTTTAATAGTGCGGAGCACAAGAAATGCCATGGTGTTCTCCTTTCTCTCTAGGACGGAATCCATTTGTGAAAACACACCGAGTAACGCCAACAGTAAAGGAATAGAGATATAGACCTTTTCATATCAATATGGCCCCGGGCCTCCTTATACTATTAGTCCACCTCTTTCCCCTTGCCCTGAACATCGATGGAAAAGATACTGCTAAGTTCAACAAAAAAGTCCAATAACACCTTCTCCTCGGAGCTGAGGACCTGCTTGCCTTACATTTTTATATCAAAAAGAGGTCACATCAAGAAAGATGTACTCCAAATGTAAAACAGTACAGCCACTGTAAAAAACAATATGGAGTTTCCTCAAAAAATTAAAAATAGAACTACTATCTGACCCATCAATTCCACTTCTGGGTACACATCCAAAATAATTGAAAGCAGGGTCTTGAAGAGGTATTTGTACACCCATGTTCATAGCAGCATGATTCTCAATAGATAAGAGGTATAATCAACACCAGTGTCCATTGACGGATGAATGGATTACAAAAGTGGTCTATCCATACAGTGGATTATTATCCAGCCTCAAGAAAGGAAGAAAATTCCGACACAGGCTACAACATGGATGGACCCTGAGGACACTATGCTAAGTGAAATAAGCCAGGAACAAAAGGACGAATAGTGCATGATTCTACTCACATGGGCTACCCAGCATGGTCAAGTTCATAGGGACAGAAAGTAGAAGGGTGGTTGCCAGGGAATGGAGGAGGGGGATTGGCGGTTAGTGTTTAATGGGGACAGAGTCTCAGCTGGAGATAATGAAAAAGTTCTGGAAATAGATTGTGGTGATGGTTCCAAAACATTGTGAATGTACTTAGTGCCACAAACTCTACATTTAAAAATAATTAAAATGAAAACTTTCATGTTACATATATTTTAACCACACACACACAAAAGATATGCTCCAAGGTGACCCTTACCTCTTCTTGACCATAAGGGAAACTGCTGGCCGCTTACCTCAAAAAAAAAAAAAAAAACAAACTTTTTTGTCATTATAAACTGGACTCTGTATGGCCCCCCATTGAGGGATTCTACTTCCTATGACCAAACTTGAGTTATTTGTAAAGTAAACTGCAGAGTTTTTATTCCAATCTATAGTATGATTTTAGTCATCCTTAGCTAGTTTTATTGTGGTCCTCAGAAAATTGTAAGTAAAGACCTTCCTGTTTCATAAGGAGAAGAGACTGGGACAAGGTCATGACTATTTCGCTCAAGATTCTGTGCCCAGAGGACGCCTGGGTGGCTCAGTTGGTTGGGATCGAGTCCCGCATAGGTCTCCTTGCCCGTCACTCACTCTCTCTCTCTCTTTCTGACAAATACATAAATAAAATCTTTTTAAAAATTAAAAAAAAAAAGGTTCTGTGCCCAGGTTTGGTAGTCCAGAGTTGTACCCTTACACAAAGATGCCCCAGACACTTTTCCTTCTGTCTGTGAGTATTATGCATTTCAACAATAATTAGCAAAAAAAAGGAAATTGCTGAAGATCAACACACACAAAAAAAGTTAAAACAACAGAATAGCAAACTACTTCATATAGTGTTATTTTGTAAGTAGTTCCATGAAGGATATTGGCAATATTTAGAAATAATATTTTGTGTCCCGGTCCACTGGCACCAAAGACCACAGCCATATGCATCCATGCACTGTTAAAGAGATGCAAGGAAAAGATTTGGCCGTTCCATTTCTCTACGGCCTGTTTATACAACTATGCAAGCACCCAAATCCAAGAAGTAATTGTCCCTCTGCTCCAAATACTATCTTAATGAGCCATAGCAAATTTGAGAACCAACTCTTTCAGTTGTGTCCAAATCAGCTGCCTGTTTACAGACACACTCTGTTAGTTCCCTAAAACAAACTTTTCTGCTATATGAAGTCATTGTCTTTAACACAGGGAGCAACTGTTGGATAGCTATGATTTGGAACCCTCTATTAATAATGTAATATCATGAAAAATGTTTTCCAGTAGGTGGGAAAAAAATCCATCCAAGAACAAAATACTTGTCAGCTCTTACCAATAGTTTATCGATGTAATCCGGTGATTCATTGGCAGATATAATTCTGAGTTTATTTTCCATTTATATCTTTTTAAACATTTTTTGACATATCTGGATTTCTTTTAGGCTTAATTAAATTTCTTTCTCATCCCTAGAATGTAAGGTAAGCCGCTGAACCAACTTCTTTGCCCTTCATGCATATTTTGATCAGATTTAAATTTAAATTTAAATTTAAGTGCCACTGATTACACAGGCTACATAGTGATTCAGGTCAGTCAGTAAACCAAACCTGCTGAGTTCACTTATTGGGTTCCATATATCCAGGGATTACTCAAATGGTTCGGGTCTGGTCATTTAACTTGCTGATGCTAAAACTAGAAAATTATTCTTGGTAAGCTGAAGTCAGGATTTGTTTTATTTTTCTCATGCTTCCCCTATAAATGAAGACTGAACCCACTTTCACAATGAATGTTTCAACCATCACGGTAACAACCAGACTTGGACCCCGCCTTGAATTTCCCTGTAGAAGTGTAGGTGTCATCCTGTCAGATCTGAGTTCCTCCAACAATTATTACCTAAAAATGGAGTATGTTACTGGAACTCATATCAGTGGTTTAAAATCCCATTGGTAGAACTACTCCTTAACACCACACTCTGGTTTGCTGTCTATGTCCTCTTAGAGTTTTTTAGTTCATCATTTGGTCAAGAATCCTATTTAGAGGATTGGGCTATAACAAGGCAATATTTCACTTCACACACTTAATTATTTTACATTAATAGATGTGTGTTGAGCACATTAGGGCACCAGGCATCGTACCAGGCTTAGGGATTTAGGGCGACAAAACTATACATGGTCTTGCCCACATGGAACTGGCAGACCCAGAGGGACGACACGGCCCTCGTGGAGGGCAGAAGTTACATTCAGAGGTTCACTCTTTGGGAGGCAATAAACAAGGTCCCTTTCTTCATTAAAAAATTTCTTAAATGAAGAATATATATAATTCCTTTGGTCTGTGATCCTGTATAACTGAAATAGCTAAATGAGTGCTAAGGAAATGACAACTGAACTCTTCAAGTTGTATTCCCCACCCCACCCCACCCCACCCCCAAGAATCAATAACTCCTCATTTCTTTCACTTCAAATATCCCAGTCACTCAACTTGGGTTCGGTGCTTCTCATCAGAGGAATCAACACTTTTGTTCCGTAACTCAGGATATCAAAACTCCCCTGAAAAAGATTGACGTGTAGGTGTACACAGCAGTGTGTGTGTATGTATCTAGATTCTCGAAGCTCTAACAGGAACACTGTGCCCCCCCCATCCTCAGGTGAGCCCAGTCTGAAGGGGCTTAGCCTGGTCCCCTGCCCTAAGTCCTTGAGGCCAGTGACTTGGCGCCCCATGGGTTCTCCTGGGCAGCAGCCTATCCCCTAATGGCCGCTCTTATATTCCCTTGAATAAAGTTGGCGGAGTAAAATATTGCTGGGATTTCATGGCAGCAGGATGTATAGAATGACTATGAGAGACACGGGGAGGGAGGGAGGGAAGGAGGGAGGAAGAAAGAAGGAAGGAAGGAAGGAAGGAAGGAAGGAAGGAAGGAAGGAAGGAAGGAAGGAAGGAAGGAAGGAAGGAAAGGAAAGAGGGAGGAAGGAAGTCACAAAGTGGTAGAAGCCAAAAAGAGAAACCTAAGAAAGGTAAGGAAACCACAGGTCAAAAAGCATGAGTGCGGGAGAGCTACCGGATTACTGCTGCCTACAGATGGGAAAAGCCGCATCCTTCTCCACGTCTCATCTACTGAAGCCCACCACCACAGGCTCATTCCCAGCCTCCTCCCAGCGACAGTTTCCCGGTGGGCATTAAGCCAGCCAGGCCTCCCACATCTACCAAAGACCTCCTAGGCCCCTAGGCCTACAATCTTTCCCGACAAGAACCTGAATTTTCCTCCTAACAGCCCCAAGCGGTAGGCAGGACTCAAAAGCCCTGGGCTCCTCACTGAGGAAATACTCCACAAGTGTTTGTTGCATCAGTAGTTTCAATAAAATGTCACCCGGGCTGTTGTGGAGCACAGGATGCAGCCGACGCCGGGTGCAGAGATCAGAGCGTCCTTGAGGGCGTCCCCCTCTCTCCTCCCTTTCCCTCTGTCTAGCACAGATGGCAGGGGCAGCCCGTGATTGCTGCGTGAATCAACAAATATATGAATCAATTAAAACAAACAAACACAAAAGCTCCCCATGGACAAATCAGATTCTGTTCCAAAGCTTTATTTAGGAGTTTCTAATTACAAAATTCAAAATTCTTTCTATAAGGCAGGCTTCTACTCTGATGATGCTTCCATTGCTGAACCTGAATAAAATATTGCAAGCTCTTTCTTTTTAAAAGCAAGTTTGAATTTAATCTGTTAAACAGAACCAGCTTCCAGTAGAGTTTTCTCATCTCCTCCCCTGCGGCTATATATCCTGTGTCCACAGAGGATGAAAAGGGAAAAAATTCATTTGAAAGTATATTCTTTGCATGAAAGAAAAATAAAGAAGTCTTAATGGATTTGCCAACTTGTTTTTGGGAGAGTTGATGGAATTGATTTTTTTAATTTTCTATGAACAGTTTTATGTGTCTACATAGTTTCATCCCCCTGCAATTAGAAGTACCAGCAAGTTCTTTACCAATTATACAGCAAAGAAATTATATCAGTATATAATGCCACAGATTGTGACAATTCAAAGTTAAATAGCAGCTTGCCATACTGAAAAGTATAACAGGAAGGAAAGCACTGACAAGTGAGCTCGTCTGGCTTATTATAGACACCAGGGCTTCAAAGTTTCCCTGCTATCCCAACAGCAGGAGCAACCAGCAGTAAGATAATGGGATGCACACGTAGCAAACAAGAACCTTAAAGGTTCCAGTGCTGGTGGGCAAACTGACGTTTCATTTCCTTGTAGCTGACTCGGTTCAGCATGGACTTGGCTTTCTCCCCAAATGTCCTCTGAGGTCATCATACCCTGTTAATTTTCTTCTAATATTACATTAATGAATCAGAGGCCGGCAAGTAGTCAAATTTCCAAAACTCATTAGAAAACTGTTTGCTGCCAATGGTAATGGTGCAGGTCCTGCTCGCTGCTGACATGGTTTCTGGCATTTGAAAGCAGGGAAATGTGCTCATCGGAGTGGAATTTTTTTATTTCTATACACAGCTCATCTGTGGGGTGGGAGTGGGAATCCAGTCTCTTACTAGCCTCTATTCTTCAAAATATGTATTTTGTACTAATATACTTCACAGACTCTTCCCACTTTACAAGTGGGTTGCTCCCTGATGTGTTAGCTGATTTCTGTCAATTTCTAGCACATTCTGGAGAATTTGGTCTCTTCTTTGGCCCTGGATTCACACGGTAGAATGGAATAGTTGAATAAACAATACCTAGAGGACAGGGAGCCGGCCCTTCCAAGCACCTGCAATATGCCAGGTTCACGGCCAAATATTCTCCACACGCAAACCATGAAGCAGGTGTCACTGTGCCTCTGTAATGGGGGAAGGCCTGAGACATTAAGAACCTGAGTTAACATTCCACAAAGTATGGCCCATGAAGTTCAGAGATCAGAATCCCCTGGAAACTTCTACAATGCAGATCCCTAGGCCCCACAAAAAAACAACTTAATCAAAATACCTGGCAAGGAGCCTTGGAGTCTGAACTTTAACTAGCCCAGGTGATTCTCACATACTGAAGTTTTATTGGGTGGGTCACTTGACCAAGGTCATTTTGGGAGGGAGAGAGCAGAGGCAGGATTCCCACTTAAGTGTGTAGAGACTACAATCTGTATCTTTGCTGTGCCTGAGCCCACTTATAGCTCTAAAATTCTTTTTTTTTAAGATTTTATTTATTTATTTGTCAAAAAGAAAGAGAGAGAGAGCACACATAAGCAGGGGGGACAGTAACCAGAGGGACAAGCAGGCTCCCCGCTGAGCAAGGAGCCCGATGAGGGACTCGATCCCAGGACCCTGGGCTCATGACTTGAGCCGAAGACAGGTGCTTGACCGACTGAGCCACACAGGCGTCCCTAGCTCAAACATTCTAACATTTAATTAATATCACCAACTTTTGGGCGCCTGGGTGGCTCAGTCGGTTAAGCAACTGCCTTCGGCTCAGGTCATGATCCTGGAGTCCCGGGATCGAGTCCCACATCAGGCTCCCTGCTCAGCGGGGAGTCTGCTTCTCCCTCTGACCCTCTTCCCTCTGGTGCTCTCTGTCTCTCATTCTCTCTTTCTCAAATAAATAAATGAATTCTTTAAAAAAATAAAAATAATATCACCAATTTTTGATATTATAGTAATAATAATGATAGTTAGCTTTTTGAGTGTTTACTATATGCCAAGACTGAGTTAAATATTTAACACACATTATCTCAGTAATCCTCACAATACTCCGTGAGGGTCGGTGTTGTAATTATTATTATTTCCAGTTTATGCATGTGGAAATTGAGACTTGAGGAAATTATTTTAACCTACATCTATCTGAGACAGAAGCAGTGTTAAGAATTGGGTTGAGAAACTTGATCTAGTCAAAACAAAGTGCAAATGTAACCTTAGCACACATCCCCTTGCCCTCTCTCCCAAATAGCCAGCCACCCCTAACCCCATCCAGTATGGAAGTTCTGGAGCCTTCACTGGCCTGACTAGAAAGCTTACGCCCTTAATCATTATGTTGTACAGCTACAGACCTTGGACAACAATTTCTTTTTAGCATAAAAAAAGGCATAATTCAGTTCAATTTATCTCATTTCAGTTCATTTCCACCAAATGTTTATGGAACGCCTAATATGTAATAGGCATGTGCTGAGCCCTGTAGAAGAAGAGAAGGTAGAGTTTTGTGTCCCTGAAACTCACTACCTAATGAGATAGGGAAATACAATTAAAAAGCACTGTAAACAAGATTGCAAAACACAAGAAAAGAACAAAGAGGGAATGGCTAATTTTATAGCTTACAGGCCAGCATCTATTTTTCTCTCCATCACTCGCCCTTGCTCTGAGCTACGGGAAGAATGGTCCAAAGACCAGCTACAATAAAAGGCAAGTGATGATGCTGAACACAGTGGGAAAAAGATCAGACCCCAAGGAAGGACTGAAAAGGAGGTAGGATAGAAGTTTCTCCATGGGGCTCTTCCCAGCTCTGTAGGGCAAATGCTCTGATCCTTTTTCCAGAGAATTCTGACTCCCATTTGAGAAAAACTGCTCCATGTGATACCATTTCTCTATTTTCCTCGAGAGTCATAGTTTTTACATAACTCAAAGCTTAGATTATTGTCCATGTGCCAAAATATGCCCAAAAGTCTATACATTGTCCATATTTGCAACATATAGACAAATACCATATACTTCAGTTTTAAAAGTATAATGCCTCACTTTGAGCACCAGTAGTTATTATCCAAAGTTTGCTAGATCAAAGAAATAACTTTTAAATATTCCAATATGACCAATTCTGCTACAATAAAGAAAAAAACCTGGTGAAGGAAAAAATGCTTCTCTCACTAGTCCTAACTCACTGTGAACAGGCCATCTGGTAAATGACTATGTTTTACTGCCAGCATTTCTTAAGACCTTTGCTTTCTCTTCCTTCCACTTTTCCTTTCTTTCTGTTGTGCCCTCCCCCTACAGCTTCTGGCAGGGAACACCACCCAAATAAGTGGGCAGAGCATCCACAATCGGCTCCCAGAACATACTGATTTCTATGTGGCCCACTATCTCAAAGTTGTAACTTTAAGTACTTCCTTGTTATTTGTGCTGGTTGAAGACCAAGTACTATTAATTGATATTCACCGAGTGTTATAAAGTAATGAAGAGAATTCTGGAATTCCAACCTCCAGTCTAACATGTAAAGGACTTGCAAGTCATCATTGTATCCTAACAAGTAAAATGCTGAACAAACTGAAAATCAGCAAATCTTCTTAGATCTGTCAGAAAATTGAGGTCACAAGACAGACTACTGTCCCCCAAATTAGAAAGAGACAGGTAGATACAGAGAGTCTGTTTACTGGAGCAGAGACCTACTAGTAGAAATCCCCGTGAAAACCAGTAGCAGGGTAGGAAAACCTGAACTATTGTTGACAAATTGCTGGAGGATCAGAGTGGACAAATCCTAAAGATAAAAACTCCAAAGAGAACTCAGTGTTAGGGGGATGTGCCCACATTTCTATGAGTTTACCTTCAGGAGCTCTACCAGGTTCTCACAGTGAATACTCAAAAAAAATCTCGTCGAGCTTCCCACCGGAGAGGGAAAAGGTAACCATTTGTAAATACACCAAAGCATTCTCTTCTTAACAAAGTCTACCCTCAGGAGAAAGTGTTTTATCAGAGCCAAACTTATTGGGTTTTTATCAGAACCTAACAGACTTGGGAGATAAGAGATACCCAACACTAGCCCCCTCTAGCCATCCTAGATGGAGTGGGAATGGGGGTGAGGGATCAGGTACTGAAAAGCACTTCTGAAGTTCACAGTCCAGAGGCAGAGTCTCACTAAAAGACTGAGATCCAATCATATAACTACAGAATGTTTTCCCTCCCCCACACCTCACCACCACAATACTAAAGGCCGATTTACAGAACTCCCTTTTACCCAGTACATCATGCCTGGCTTTCAACAAAAAAATTACAGGGCATACTAAAAGGCAGGCAACAGTTTGAAGAGAGAGGGCAAGCGTCAGAACCAGACTCAGATATGGCAGAAATACTGGAATTATCAGACCAGGAAATTAAAACAACTATGATTAATATGCTAAAGACTCTAATGGAAAAGGTAGACAGCATGCAAGAACAGATGGGTAATGTAAGCACAGAGAGGGAAATTCTAGGAAAAAATCAAGAAGAAATGCTAGAGATCAAAAACAATGGAAGAGAAATGAAGAATGCCTTTGAAGGGGTCATTAGTAGACTGGACATGGCTAAGGAATGAATCTCTGAGACTAAAGGTATGTTAACGAAAACTCCCAAAATTGAAAAGCGAAAAAGAGGAGAAAGAGAAAAAAGAGTAAAAATAAAGGAACAGAATATTCAAGGACTGTGGGAAAACTACAGAAGATATAACATACATATAATGGGAATACCAGAAGGAAAAGAGAGAAAGAAAGAAGCAGAAGGAATATTTGAGGCAATGATGATTGAAAATTTCTCCAAACTAATGTCAGACAGCAAACCACAGATCCAGGAATCTCAGACAACAACACCAAGCAGAATAAATGCCCCAAAACGACACCTAAGCATATCATATTCAAACTGCAAAAAAATCAAAGATAAAGAAAATGTCTTTAAAGAAGCCAGAGAGAAAACACCTTACTTATAGAGGAGCAAAGGTTAGAATTACATCTAATTTCTCCTAGAAACCATGTAAGAAAAAAAATAGTGGAGTGAAATATTTAAAGGTGTTGAAAGGGAAAAAACTCGCCAACCTAAAATTCTGTATCTAGTGAAATTATCCTTTGGGAGAGGGGTGCCTGGGTGGCTCAGTCGTTCAGCTCAGGTCATGATCCCATGGTCCTGGGATCCAGCCCCGCATTGGACTCCTTGTTCAGTGGGGAGCCTGTTTCTCCCTCTGCCTGCTCCCCCTACTTGTGCTCTCTCTCTCTCTCTCACTGTCAAATAAATAAATAAAATCTTTTAAAAAGAGAGAGAGAGAGAGAAGGAAATGATTGAGAAACAAAATATTGACAAACAAAAAAATGAGAGAACTTGTTACCAGTAGACCTGCCTTACAAGAGATATTCAAAGTTATTCAGAGAGAAAGAAAATGATATAGGTCAGAAACTCAGATCTACATAAAGAAAGGAAGAATTTTAGAGAAGAAGTAAGTGAAAGTAAAAACTTTTTTTATCTTTAACTTATCTAACAAATAACCATTTGTTCAAAATCATAATAGCCACAACATATTTGATGATTATAACTTATATATAAGTGAAATGAATGTCAGCAATGACACATGGGACTGGAGGAAAGAATTCGGAATACTTTCTTATTGTATGGTACTTGCACTACCTCAGAAGCAGTATAGTATTATTTAAAAGTGGACTCAGATTAGCTGCCAATGTATATTGCAAACTCTAGGGAAGCCACTATAAAAGTACATGAAGAGGTATAATTGCTGTGCTAAGAATGAAGAGAATATGAAATCACATAAAATAATTAAAACCACAAAAATCATACAAAGAGTATAAAACAAGATTAGGAACAAGGGACAAGGACAACAAATAGAAAACACTAACAAATACAGTAGATATTAATCCAATAATGTTAGCAATCACTTCAAACATTGGTGATCTAAGTACACAAAACAAAATATTTTAAAATAAACAAACAAACAGACAAAACAGAGATTGTCAGTGTGGATCAAAAAATAAGACCCAACTGTATGTTGTCTACAAGAAATTCACTTTAAATATAAAAACACATATAAATTAAATGATGGAGAAAAACACAACATGCTAACACTAAGCAAAAGAAAGTTGGAGTAGCTATATTAATCTCAGAGCAGACTTCAGAGCAAGGAAAGTGATCAGGATTAAAGAGGGACATTACTTAATGATAAAAGGGTCAACACTCCAAGAAAATGTAATAATCCTTAGTGTGTATGTTCCTAACAACAGAATGTCAAACTACATGAGGTAAATTAATATGCTAAAGACTCTAATGGAAAAGGTAGACAGCATGCAAGGAGAAATAGATGAATCCACAATCACAATTGGAGAATTCAAACCCTATCTCTCAGAAATGCACAGATCCAGGAGGCGGAAAATCAGCAAGGACATGGTTGAACTCAACAACACCATCAACCAATGGGATATAATTGACATCTATAGACTACTTCATGCAACAAGCTCATGGAACATTCACCAAGACACCACACAAGCTCATGGAACATTCACCAAGACACCACACTCTAAGCCATAAGACACACTTTAACGAATTTAAAAAATAGAAATCATACAATGTCTGCTCTCAGACCACAGTAAAATTAAACTAAAAATCAAAAACAGAAAAATAACTGGAAAATCCCAAAATACTTAGAGAAGACAAGCTACAGACTAGGAGAAGATATTTGTAAAAAATATCTCTGATAACAGACTGTTATCCAAAATATTAAAAAAAAACTCTTAAAATTCAATGAGAAAATAAACAACCCCATTAAAAAATAGACAAAACATCTGAACAGACATCTCACCAAAGATGTACATATGGCAAATAAGCATATTAAAGGACACTCAGTATCATATGCCATTAGGGAATTGCAAATTAAAACAGCAATAAGATACCATCACACTAGAACAGCAAAAATCGAAAACACTGACAACCCCAAATGCTGGTGAGGATATAGAGCAACAGGAACTCTCATTCATTGCTGAGAGGAATGCAAAATGCCACTTTGGAAGGCAGTTTGGCAGTTTCCTATAAAACAAACCAGAATCTAACCATATGATAGAGCAGTCCTGGTCCTTGGTATTTACTCAAGTGAGTGAAAACATGCCCACACAAAAAACTGCACACAAAATCACCATATGATCCAACAATTCCACTTCTGGGTATATGCCCCCCCAAATTGTAAGTCCAGTCTTGAAGACATATATGTGTGCCCAGGTTCATAGCAGCATTATTCACAATAGCTAAAATGTGGAAACAACCCAAGTGTCCATTACTGGATGAATGGATTAACAAAATGTGGTATATATACCATATCTTCTTTACCCATCCATCTATCAATGGGCACTTGGGTTGCTTCCTTATCTTGGCTATTGTAAATAAATGGAAGCAACCCAAGTATCCACTGACAGATGAATATCCAAGATGTGACATATATATATATATACTATGGAATATTACTCAGCCATAAAAAGAATGAAATATTGCCATTTGCAACAACAATATGGATGGACCTAGAGAGTATAATGCTAAGTGAAAAAAGTGAGAGAAAGACAAAAGACCGCCTGATTTCACTCATATGTGGAATTTAAGAAACAAAGCAAAGAAAGAAAGAAAGAAAAAAAGAGACAGAAAAACAGACTTAAATATAGAGAACAAAATGGTGGCTGCTGAGGGGAGGGGGGTGACGAGAATGGGTGAAATAGGTAAAGGGAATTAAGAGTACACTTATCTTGATGAGCACTGAGAAATGTATATATAGAATTGTTGAATTACTATACTGTACACCTGAAATGAATTTAACACCATATGGTATTTATACTTGAATTTTAAAAATGTAGTCCATGCATACAATGGAATATTATTTAGCCTTAAAAAGGAAGGAAATTCTGACATCTACTGCAACATGGATGGACCTTAAGGACATGATGCTAAGGAAAATATGCCAGGCATAAAGAAACAAGTACGGTACAATTCTGCTTACAAGAAGTTTTTAGTGTAGTCAAACTCATAGAAAGTAGACTGGTGTCAGGGTCTTGGGGACAAGGAACAGGATTTACTATTTAATGGGTAGAGAGTTTCAGCTTGGCAAGGTGAAAATAGTTTTAAAGATGGATGGTGGGGACTTTGCACAATAATATGAATGTACTTAATACCATGGAACTGTACAATTAAAAATGGCTAAGATGGTAAATTTCAGCCACTGGGTGGCTCAGTCGTTAAGCATCTGCCTTCGGCTCAGATCATGATCCCAGGGTCCTGGGATCAAGCCCCGCATCAGGCTCCCTGCTCAGCGGGAGGCCTGCTTCTCCCTCTCCCACTCCCCCTGCTTGTGTTCCCTCTCTCCCTGTGTCTCTGTCAAATAAATAAATAAAATCTTGAAAAAAAAAAGATGGTAAATTTTATGTTATGTGGATTTTGCCACAATAAAAACAAATAAATAAAACTTGCACACACACATTTATATCAGCTTTATTCACAATTACCAAAACCTGTAAGCAACCAAGATGTCCTTCAGTAGGTGAATGGATACACTGTGGTACATCCAAACAATGGAATATTATTGAGCGTTAAAAAGAAATGAGCCATCAAGCCATGAAAAGACATGGAAGAAACCTCAGTGCATATTAGTAAGTGAAAAAGCCAATCTGAAAAGCCTATATACTCTATGATTCCAAGCATATGACATTCTGGAAAAGCTTTGGACTATGGAGCAGTTAAAAAAAAAAATCAGTGGTTGCTAAGGATAAGGGGCAAAGGAGAAAATGAACAGGTGCGACACGGAGGATTTTTAGAGCAGTATGATTATTCTGTGTGATACTATAACAGTGAGTACATGTCATTATACATTTGTTAAAACCTATACAATATATGACACCAAGAGTGAATCCTATTACAACTAGGAACTTTGGGTGATAATGCTATGTCAATGTTGCTTCATGAGTTGTAACAAATATGCCTCTGGTGGGGGATATTGATACTGGAGGGGGGTGCTGTGCTTGTGAGGAGGGGGTGGTGCATGGGAAATCTCTGTGCTTTGTGCTCAATTTTGCCATGAACCTAACATTGCTCTAAAAAAAATAGTTTATTTTTAAAAAGTAATGAGGAGATAAAGCAAATGTTCTATTTGTAACTGGGAAGTTATGAAGTATTTTATCCTGATTCTCTTGGACCTCATTATAGCAATTCACAACATTTTTCACCCATTCCTTCTTGAAATCTCTCCTCCCTTGACCTTTGTAAGTAAGACACCATCCTGGTTCTCTGCCTCACGCTGTTCGGGCACCTTCTCCGCCTTTGTTCACTGATGCTTCTTTTTTTGTAGTTGGCTGTAGGCATAGCCCTGAAACACTCTCCTGAGCCACTCTTCTCTCCAAACCTCCTCCCTCAGGGAGCACACTGACTTGATTTTCAGTTACAGTGACCCGCATGCGGATGACCCCCCCGCCCCCCCACCCCAGGCACCACTCAGCTCTGAGCGATGGCCGGGAGCCACCACCAGAGCCTACCAGACGTTCCTCCAGGAATAGCTCCTCTCACCTCCACTTGCCACATCACAAGCTCCTTGCTTTATCTTCAAAACTAGCATCTATGCCTGCCTCAAAGAGCATGGTTCTGTCTCCCAGGCTTGGAGTTGCCTCTGGCTAACTCCTTCCCTCCTGACCTCCACATCTAATTAGCCACCAAGTTCTGGGGATCCTTCCATGGGTTCTTACCCTCCAACCCCGCTGTCACCACGAGAAGACAGCTCTCTTGGCCCTCCGTCTGGCATTTTGCCATTGTCTTCCTCCATCCGTGCTTTAATCTGTAGCCAAATCTGTCTACTTTACAGTGTCTTTCTGTGCAGGTTCCTCTCTGGGTCTGGAAGCCTGTGTGTTAGGATCCTTGCACTGAGCTGCATTGCCCACAGACATCTCCCACGGCTGAAGCCCTGAGACCCCATCACTTAGCCCTCTGGTCTGGCATCTGCCATAAACTGCCTTGAAGTTTTAGTTTTCTTACCAGTGTCTGCACGCCCTTACCTAGAGTTCAACTAGAGTTGGCCGAACATGTGTTTTTGTGGGTGATCTGAAAACGTCTGCAAATACAGGTAAGGCAGCAGCCTGCAACAGCCCCGGGAGCCCTGGTAGCTTTCGCTCTCTTCCTGCTGACTGTAAATAACTGTTGAGAGGGTATTGTAACCAGTGCTAATGAGGATGGACCAAACGTAAATCCACAGACCAGTCAGGCTGGAGGAGGCCTGAGTTCCTATTGATTATTGTCTGTTGTCCTCTCCTGTTCCTTCAATTCCCCCAGTGGCCGGCCCTAACCCATGCACTGTCCATGCACTGTCCGTGCAGCCCGACCCTCACAAGTGTTTGCCTTACAGCCTCCATCTCGCTCTTCCATTCAGTGTCTCCTGTACGCTGGGGTCACGCCATCCACTGCCCCGCCCCGCCCCCTGCCAGCCTCCACCTCATGTAATTCTATTCTGTTGGCTTCAGTCTTCCCAACCCCCAGACATGCTAGATAATACATCTGTGCTCTTGACTGTGAACTTTTACGACCTTCAGAATTACATCTATGTGCACCCAGAAAGTTGTCCGCCCATTAGTCTAAAGGAAAGACCTTGTCCTCCAAGCCCTTGTCCTGACGGAGGCGCTGGTCTCCCAGGTGGCCTTCATTTAAAGAATCTGTGCATTTGTATATATTTCCTCACTATCTTTTTCGCTAGTTTGTTTGCTTGTTCAAAATACAATTATCATTTTATTTTATTTTTATTAATTTTATTATTTTTTTAAAGATTTTATTTATTTATTTGTCAGAGAAAGAGAGCACAAGCAGGGGGAGTGGCAGGCAGAGGGAGAAGCAGGCTCCCCACTGAGCAGGGAGCCCAACGCAGGACTCAATCCCAAGACCCCAGGATCATGACCTGAGCTGAAGGTAGATGCTTAACCCACCGAGCCATCCAGGCATCCCTATCATTTTATTTCTTTTTTAATGTATACAGTTAACATGTCAAAAGAGAGACATGTGTTAAAGTGGTATTAGTAACTATCTGTGAAAGGCAGATTTACCAGTGATTTTTTTTCTTCTTTATATTTTTAAACTTCCCCTACTCATGTAAGTGTGGCCCCACCAGATTCATAAAAATAATAAAAATCCAAAGCAGAGGATTGGAAAGCATAAGGTTCCTATGGCTGCTAAGTAGACTCAGTTTTAACAATATCTCCTAAAGTTCTAACGTAGCATGATTCTTAAATGCTTGTTCTTAGAGGACAGATCAACGTGAAGTCTCATCCTCATCTCACAGCACATTTTAATTACCAACCTGTCGCCCTCCCCAGATCATGAGGCCAGGCTTGGTTCAGACATCATGTTCCATCTGTGGGCGTGACCCCTGAAACCTCTCCCCTTCTCTGGGCTTAGGCTGTGAGGTGAGCCTTCCCTACAATTCAGAGGAGTTGCCCATCTCTACTGGGTGAGGAAGTCCCTACTAGAATTTCCAAATACTTTGCTGGGCTTCAGTAAATTTGCTAGATGTCGAATTTCACACATTTCAATCCGAGGCATTTGGAAACCTGGAAGTCACTGGCCCTTCTCTCCAAGAAAGAAGAGAAGTACGCAAATACTCGCCGGGTGCTGACTCGCTCGAGTTCGGGCTGCAGCACCAGACGGGGAGCACGGGGCTTGGCTCTGAGGATGTGATCAGCGATCTCCGCTCAACCCTCCTGTCCAGGGCATAACGCTCCGACTAATTTCCGCAGTTTTCCAGGCCTGAGCACCCACGGTGCAATTATTTGTTAAAGGCCTTTCTGTCACTTGCCTCCCACAATTCTTTGGCATCCACCCGGTCCCCCACGACTCTGTTAGTGGTACTTTTCTCTGAGTCCCTGTAAATTCATCCCTCAATGTGATTCTTTGATATTCAGATACATGAACAGCATCCCGAAGCTCTGCCACAAGGCAATTTCTCTTGAATGCGTAACTGTAGCTCACTGACCCACGGACTTGCCTTCTTGACTTGTAACTTTCAAGGATCATATTCAACCCTGTCTTTTACCCCCTCTTAGAGTTGCCGCAGGTTGCCTAGCTTCCGCCAACCAGCATTTGGTTTTCTGATTGGTTCTGCTTGTGCCTTGATGGGGATGGGGCGTGGGGAGCACGTGGCAGTGAACCAGCCCTGCTGCCACGGTCCCACCTTCTAGCCTGTTTTAGGTTCCCAGTTAGATCCTGGTCTCATCTTCCCAGGGCCCCAAGGCTAAGAGGGCTTCAAAAGCGCCACCTCCCAGGTCTTCATCACCGTATTCCTACTGGCTTAATGTACACACATACCACACACACACACACACACACACACACACACACACACACACACACACACCACACATACCACACACACACACACACACACACACACCACATACCACACACACACACTTCATAATGTTATTCCATGGGAATATGTAAAATTAAGCTGTTAGAAGGAACGACTGCAAAAGGTTTTCTGGATCATTCCCCAGCCTTTGTTGATTCTCTCATTCATTCACTCGTTCCCTCACTCATTTATTCAACCACTTGTTTATTCATTCCTTCACTCATTCATTCATTTAGTCATTGAACAAACAGTATTTGTTCAACATGGTTTTAGGCCCTGAGGATTCAAAAACAGTGAAACCAAAATCTTTAATGTGGTAGACACCCATTGTCTGGTTTTGTGTTTTGTTTGTTTGGATTGGGGAACAGTATGCACTCCCCCTTTTGCTGACAATAGCTCATAGCTCTCCTTTTGGTGAGCCACTTGCCCCTCCTTTACTGTCCACAGTGTTTCAAGGGGGGCTGACGAAAGCCCCAGCCCCAGCCCCAGCCCATGACCCAGTAGCCCATTGCAGTAGCTCTGCCCAATCAGAGACACTGCAATTAATCTAGAGCAGTGCTTCTCAAACATTTTGAGCTCAAGACCACTTAAACTCTCTAAAATTGTGGAGGACCCCAAGAGCTTTGGAGTATGTGAGCTGTATTTATATTTACCACACTTGACATTTAAAACTACCACATTTGACGATTAAAACAGGGAATTTTTAAATGTGTTTTTATTGTACTGACCCAATAGTCACATGCACAGAGTAGCCATGGGGCAGGGATAGAGGCCATGCATGGGCCCAAAAGTATGGCCTCTCTCTTACCAAGGCTGATCTGACTACTGCTACTGCTGAATGAAACCCTACAAAACAAACCAACACTGGGCCCCAAGAAGGAACCTTCCCTCAAGGAGACTGACCAGCAGCCCCTTGGTGAGAAAATGATATGTGACCCCTTCCGCCCTGGAAAGGGCGTGACTCCTCTTGATAGAATTGACAATATTCTGATACGGGTTTGCCTTTCTCACAAGAACTCAACCAGCACTGCTATCTGAAGGCTCTAGAGTGTTTGCTGATCCACACTCTCACAACCCACATAACATTGTAGCCCACGTAACATCCAATGGCCCACTTTGCAGCATGAGATATGTCAGTGGGTACATGAACACGGGACCCACTGGTCTCTTATACCATATCACAGGGAAGCTGCTGGCCCAACAGAAAGAATTATCTGCTAAAGGTACATCTGAGGAGCCAATTAGGACATAATACCCTGCATAGATGGGGTACATCCTGCAGAACAGTATATATGCTGAACCAGGGACCAGTATAGTTCTTTGTCGCAACTACGAAAAATGCACAGGCCCGGGAACCACATGTGGGAGCAGGATTGGCCCCACTTATCACCAGGTGGGAAAGTTTGTCTTCTCATCCCTGAACTCTGTAGGTTAACAGGTTCTGGTTCTCAAAGGGGGATAGACCTACAGGGAGACCCAGCAAGAATCCCACTAACTTTCAGCTACAACTGCCACCAGGGCACTTTGGACACATTAGGCCACGGCAGGCAAGAGGAGGATCTCCATTGCATCCTCAGTGCGGTAGGGACTTTGGAGGACTTTAGAATGTAGAGTGATTGAAGCCATGACCTTGGATGAGCAAATCCAAGGAAACTGTAGGCAAGGTGATTTGTCCTCAAAGTCCACTGGAAAAGGGATGGCATCACCTTCTTCCTGGAAGTGAGGCCTTCCTTTAGAGCCTAAATCCTGCATGATGTCATATAATGATTTCTTCTCTGACTCTAACTTACATAAAGCACTTTGCATTCTTGATGATATTAACTCCTCCTCAATCTTTTAGGGTAAAATAATCTCCAATCCCTTTATTTTTAGCTCAGTAAGATCAAAATTTTATTTTGAAAAACATACCTAGATAGGTAAAAAAATAATTCCAGGAGGCTACTGCAGCCTTCCAGGAACGAGTGAGGTTCAACAGGTCACATGCACTGCCTGGAAGACCTTTCAAACTTGGAAAAGAGCAAGGATTATGTGTCCCCTTAAAAAACAAAACCAAGCATCTTAAGTAGGAAGCTAGCCCCGCCCCATACCTTTGCAAGGACCATGGGCTGTGTATCCATCTGAATGAATTTGAGGCAATGCAAGGGTAGCAGTCAACATATCACCACAGAGTGGACCACATGCTGAACCAGAGGCCTGGATTCAAATCCCAGCATGCCCTAAGTGTGTGACCTGGGTCCGTAAGGTTTCTCTGTGTTAGGTGCTCTTTACAAAACGAAAGGATTCGTCTAAATGACAGTGGTGGTCTCTTGAAGTAAAGAAATTCTATGCTATGGTGTGTTGCCTTATGACTTCATGTTTCCATGCAGGTTCCCCACCCAACAGTAAATTCTCAAGGAACTGATTTCCCTTTCCCTACCCACATAGCACAGCATACATTTGTCTCTAACAGGTCTTTAGTGGTTCTCTAACAGTGGTTCTCAAATGGTACTGGGTTTAACAATAACCTGTAGAGCTCTCTGGTGGCTTAGTTTCACTGATTCTTCAGTCTTTTGTCCAGACATCTGGATTTGGGCTGAGATGAGCCCCCAAAATTTGCATCTGTGACAAGTTTGCCCAGTGATTCTAATGCAGGTGGCCCATCTGCCATATCCGAGATCTGCTCTTGGACACAGTACCTACAAGCAGACAAGTTTGAGTGACCAGTGATTCTGGTGTCTCTCATTTCCTCCATTCTAGGCCACAGCTGATTTTGTGGATTTTCCTTCCATACTACTGCTTTTTAGAGATTTAGAAAGCATCTCCTTATGATGAATATGTGGTGAGGATTATTGTTATTTGACTTGGAAGACAATTCTCATTTGTTCTGATTTGCTGTTCCGACTTTTGATATTATCAAGTACTAGAAAAACAAAATGAATTTTCAATAGCTAAATAATGTCATTTTCTCTCATCTTTTGTTCTCTAAAACACTGACAAATCAGAGAAGCTTATTTTAAAGGACAGCTAGTATCTGCTCATTTTATTTCAAGTGACATTTCAGAAAAAAATTCAATAATACAAAATCATTTTATTTATCTGGCGTTTTCATAATTAAGTTACAAAAATCATTCCCTCCTCCCCACCCCCCCCCCCAAAAATCATTCCCTTTTGCCTTTAGGTGACTGGGGAATTGGTTTTTTTTGGGGGGGGTTTCTTTTTTAAACTCAACCTGGGAGGTACTGCTTCAATATAAAATTTTTTAGTGCCTCATTTGACTACTTTAAAAAGTATAGCATGTACATCACTGTTTAGATTTCCACAGCATTAGAATATTCTGCATGAAAATGCAATGAAGTCATAGCCGGAGACAGAAGGGAGGGTTGAAAACCTGCCTGAGTAGGCTCGCTGGACAAGTCACCTTGATGTGCGCGTGTGCGTGCGCATGCACGTGCGTGGGGACACCAAGCCTGGCCTATCCCAGCAGCTTGGGCGGTGTCTCTTGCTGTCAGTCTCCTCCCTCCCTTCACTCACCGCTCAGGAGCCAGAGAAGCCTTTCCTTACACAAATCTGCTTACATTTCTGTGCTTGGCTGAGTTGTGTACCCCTACCCTAAATCCCTGTATTGAAGGCCTAACCCCCAGGACCTCAGAATGTGACCATATATGGAGATAGTGTCTTTAAAGAGGTCATTCATTTAAAACGGGGGCATTAGGTGGGCTCTGATCCAGTGTGGCTGGTGGCCTCATGAGGAAAGGCCTTCTTTGTCCTGTGAGGACATAAGAAGACAGCCTTCTTCAAGTGAAGGAGAGAGGTCTCAGGGGAGCAACCTTGCTGACACTTTGATTTGCTGTAGCCTCCAGAACTGAGAGAAAATAAATTTCTCTTGTTTCAGCCCCTCAGTCTGTGGTATTCAATTATGGCAGCCTAAGCATACTAACACAGCTTCTCTCTCTCCCTCTCCCTCCCTCCACCCTCCCTCTCTCTCTCTCTCCCTCCCTCCCCCCTCTCATACACACATCCCCACCCCCACTGCCACTCTTCTTACAAACCTCCAAGGGTTCCCATTTCCCTTAGGACTAGGACCCAAACCCTGAAGTCAGCCTTTGAGGCCCACAGGGCCCTACCAGGCCTCCACTCTGGCCCATACCCACCATCTCTCCTCTCCAGCCACACTGGTCTTCCTGTGACATATCCCTCACACCTGAGCACTTCCGAACAAGTTCTTCCTCCACCCAGAACACTCCTTCCCTGACTGCCTTCACCCCTGACTCCCTGACAGTGGTTTCCGTTAGCCCTTCCATAGGAGCTCGAACGTCGCTTCTTTAGGAACACCATCACAGATACGGTCACTACAGCAGACCTGGCTGTAAACTCTCATGGACCCTAGACATTTTCCTCATGGCATGTACAGGCATTTTTAAATTATATACGCATTTACTTGATTCTGTCATTCATGTCCATCTCCCTACTTCATCATGAGCTCTAAGAGGGTGGCAACATGTCTGTTTTGCTCCCAGGGCCTCGCATAGTAGGTGTTCAATGAATGACCACAGCTTCCATGGTTTATACCCTCTGCTGGTCTTGGGGAAATGGCTGGGTCAGAGGGTACAGTGAACAAGGGAACTAATTAACATTTCCGGGTATAGCTCAGTCAATGTCATGAAAGGGGACCTACCACTCACCTCTATTTGCAAGATGATATTCAACTACCAGAACTAGCGCTTACTGACTCTGCTTCCTCTCCTGATACAGACACTGACCACCCCAAAGGGCCCTCAGCTGGGCAATGGGAGGCCTTGCATTCACCATGCAAGGCACAGTGTCTGGCCTTGACTTTGATATAATTTCCTATGACCTCTTCCCTGCTAAAAATCAAGGTTCCCAGAATTCTGCATCCTTTGGCCACTTCCTTGCCTTCTGGCCACATGTTCCCCCAGTCTCACCCCTTTCAACTACCCTCTCAGGAAGCAGCTCTTCTCTTGAACTTGTCATTACTCTCAAACCTGGTAGAACATCACAATCGCATGTACCCTTCCTAATAACAACATTCCTGGGCCCTGGGCCCAAAGACTCTGAAGTTCACCTGGAAAGAAAGCTGAGTCTGTCATCATCCCTTCCTAAGTGTTGAGCCACCTTACCTTGGACGATCTCAGTATCACAGTAAATTTATTTGAGTGGTTAAACTAGCTTACGCATTTTTCAAACAGTAGGCTGGGGATGATATCAAATTTGATCAACACAGGGTAAGGTTCTAACTGCATGATAACTAACGCTGGTGTTGTGTGTCCCAGCTGACAGATGCCTTCCCAGCCCACCTCTCATTTGACTCCCCCTGACCCCTGTGAAGGCAGGAGAGAGGGCATAGCCATCTCCCACATGGGCAAGGAAACCAGGGTGAGTTTCCTGCTCAGGTTACAATTCCAAATGGCAACGGTGTGCTGGGCACTCTTCTTGGAGCTGGGTGACCACAGCAGTGACCAAAGCAGGCCAAGCCCCCACTCACACTGAGTGCTTTCTGTAGGTGGAGACCCTGCTGGCTGCCCCTTTCAGAACAGGCTCACAAGAGGCCCAAATTGATGGAGGTCATGAAATGGATACTATGAACATCTCTTTCTGAAAAACAGTTCTTTAAAAAGATTATCTTTAGGCTAATACACAAAATACACATTTCCACTAAAACCAAATAACCAGAAACATATTAAAAGCATGGTTTTGCTACAGCCTTGTAACTCTAGAGGAAAAGAAATATAAAATAGAAAGATCCAAGGGGATTTTCTTAAAAAAAATTTCTAGACCACCTGTCACCCGCGTGCCTTGTGCAAGCCCCTTCACCTCTGCCTGCCTCAGTCTCCTTCCCTGCACCTACCCTGTTGTGTCATTGGAAAGAACAAATGAGTTCCACTTCCACAGCCCCCAGGACAGTGTCTGGCACACTACAAGCCAATCTCTGAAACCCTTACTTCCGCACAAATTGTTTCGAAGCCATTTCTCTTCACCCGTTCATCCTGAATATTATTTTATCTTCTCACGTACTCTTAGGTTGCCTTTCTGCCTTCCCTGAGATTCGCAATCACTCCCAATTTAATATCCACCATGAATTTAATTAAAATTCTGTTAGCATCTACCTCTTCTAGACCATTAATGAGGCTGTTAGATAAAATGTAATAAAGATCCCTTGAGCAGCCCGGCAGACATTGCTATTAATCATTGTTTACTTCTCCACAGCCTGTGTTCATACTTCATGGACAATTCCCAACCCATTTGAATAAACTCACCTAATATGACTTTGTTTTTCTAAATGGTGTCAAGCATCTTTCCAAAAGCCACGGTGCACGGTGCTGCTGAGGGACCCTGCCCTCTCCCCTCCCTGGGCCAGCACCGCTGGGGGTGGGTCTGAGCATCTGTGGGCAACGCTGTTCCCGCCTGATACTCTCGCCCACCCCTAACCCCCTCCCACGCACACAGATGAAAATCTCTCATATTCTACTCTCAGACATTCTGTCCTTGAAGCTGAACAATCTCCTTTCAAATATCTCCCCAACTACCCTGGAAAGGGTGAGACAGTAAGTACATATTGTTAGTAATGTCTTCAAATTATTTCCTGAATGAGGAAATTAACAAATAAAATACATCTCCTTTTGAATGAATTCCAGTCCTTTCCCTCTGGGCCCACGAGGCCAGGCCACCATGGCCAGGGTAAGAGCAGCATGTCCGTGTTCGCAGGCTGTGTACAAAGAGGAAGTGAGGCAAGAGAAGGGAGGCACCAGGAGGAGAGGGTCACACTGAACACAATCTCACCTCCTTGGCTTTTTCTGCAGAGTTGACCGATCTAACTATGCTTTCCCTGCAGCCCCCCACCCCCAGCCCAAAATATCTGTCCCAACCCCAGCAGACAGATCAGTTCTGAGTTTATAAACACCTGCTCAACCCATCGCTTCCTTTAGGGTCTGTGAAATGTTTTCTGTGTGGTTTTAGAGGCACAATTCACGACTTGAAGGCAAACGATCTGGGTTCCAGCCCTGACTTCAGCACTTACCACCAATTTCCTTGCCTTGAACATAAAAATAACAATTGCTACCTCAGAGAGGTGTGGTGAAGATTCACAGAGATTCCATACCATCATGTCAGGCCTCGCTTCAAACCTCACTGCTGCAGGGGAGAAAAAATCAGATTATATAGTCAAGGAGTTCTTCAGACAACAAAGAGAACGAAATTTGGTGAGTCTGCCAATTTTTGTGCCTTTGAGTTTAAAACCACATTCTGGACCCAAATAAGAGCTAGGAGGACCTGTAAGTTCTTCTACCCCAATTTCTTCCTTCAGTCAAGAAGCCCCAACAGCCTTGCTACCCAAAGTGTGGTTCTTGGACCAGCAGCATCAGTATCACCTGGGAGCTTGTTAGAAATGCAGAGCCTTAGGCCCCACCCTCGATCTACCCACCCCATCCAACAATCTGAATTTTGACAAGACGAATCATACACATATTAAAGTTTAAGTGTCATCGTCTTATATATACCCTTCATAGGTGGGCTGAGAATTAATGAAGCCATAGTTTGCATGTGTGCATGTGGAGGGGATGGTGCCCAGGTCTTAGAGCATTCCAATGTCATAAAACTCCTTTCCAAAAGTAGTGAACTTTTGAGGGGGCTATTTCAAAAATGAAGAAATAGCTTGTACATTTGTAAATTCTCACCTTACTCACTTTGACCTTGAACCAAGTCTCTTGATTCTTCCCACCCCCGCTTCTGTTCTCTGGGTCACTTGATCTCCCCTGTTTGTTTCCTGGTTCCGACTTAAGGAATTGAGCACTGCAATGCCAGGAAGGATTTAAACACACACACACACAGACACACACACACACACACACACACAATTTTCAACCCAGTTTCTGAAGAGGTGAATGTTTGTTCAGCAGCCAGCATCCATAGGTAGAGGTGGGTGTGGGTGATAAACCCACACATACCAGGCTTATGGATCTGTGAGTCTGAAATTCAACTAAAACCAGGGAACAGAATACAATCTAGGTTCATCTCTGCTTCCAGTTGTCATACTGCCTTCTGAAAATTAAAGACTGGCCTGCAGATGCCACTGTTCTTGGGTGGAACTTTTTTCACTAGAAGCAGATTCAGGAGACACGAAACTCTCCTCTTCAATCCTTTGAGCCTTTTCCAGGCTTCTCCCCTTCAAGATGCCCAACCATAGAATTCCATGTCCCTGAATCCCTCTAAATTACATGTTGTCTTGGATTTAAAAAAAAAAAAAAAACAATATTTCAGAATCATCACAAGTTTCCCAACTAAATTAAAGTTTTCCTAATGGGCAGAGATCATGTCTTGCACAACTTTGGGGAGGCACCAAAGCGATACGTAGAGTCACTGAGCAACTGTATGTCTTGGAAACACGGACTCCCTGAGCCTCTGTTTCCTCGACTGTGAAACGGAAATAATCGTAAGGTTATCATGAGAATGAAAAACTAAAAAAAGGATTAACACATAGAAAGTGCACAAGAAAGACTATTGATTGCTTGGCCATGGAAATCAGATGAGACCTGAACCACCACATCCTTTTCTCTCCTTTTACTGGGGGAGCAAGAAGGTAGCAGAAAGGCTGCTCACACAACAAAGCATGGCTCCCAGTGTCCCCAGCATCCATCCGTGACTTTCTCTTTGTACATCTAACAATTTCTATGTGGGGATGAGAAACCTTGAAAATGACCACAGAGAGCTGGCTTAATGTATCCCAAGTGGAAAAATTCTCATTTTCCCTGTCCTCTGAAATGCATGGAAATCTCCTGCAAAGTGTGGGTTCTCTCCTGTGTGAGAAGAGCATCTGAACGCCGGGGTCTGGGGGATGCTGAGAGAGGATACCTGATGCAGACAGTGAAGCAAAGGAGATCAAAGATAATTAGATGCTTCTGAAATACCTACATGTCTTCTGAAAACCGGGAGGAAAACACGGGCGGCCTGCAGCTGACAGATTGCATCTTGTTGCCTAGCACTGGCCTGCAGTGACTGGGGCTGCTAGGCAACCCATCCTCCTGGGCTCGGTGATCCGGCAAACACCAGGCAGATGCTGCCCCTCCGCTGCCACGTTGCCCCTCCCAATTTTCTCGTCTACAAGATTCACACCTGATTAATGTTTCCTCTGGACCTGTTTCTGCTGGGACAGGGCGACGGCGACGTGCAGGATTGCCCGCGCTCAAGCGAGCCTGGCCACCCACTTCAAGAACGCCTCCGGGCAGAAAACAAACGACCCGCTACAAATGAAACTGTGTGTGGAGATGGAAGCCTGAACTCCGGCGTGTAGGGGGACAATCGGAACCGTTCCTTGTAGAAATTATCAAATTACCATCTGCATCCAACGCAGATTGGTTTGGTAGTGATTGAAATGCCCTGAGCCAAATTGCAAAGTCACCCAAGTTTATTCTCATCACTCTGAAATATTTGGGGCACGAGGAGGTGCTTTTTTCCTAGCAGGGAGCTTCTTCCAACTGCTCACAGGGTTTACACTTTCTGGCAAATCTGCTCAGGTCCTGTGACAGAGCCGAGTATAAACATCAATGATTGATAAACTGCTTACTCCCTCCTCTCCCCAGGAGTATTTATGCTATTAGGATGCAGGGTAGCATTTCAGGAAGGAGGTAGAGAAAGCAATCTTTTGCCCTCCTTCCTTCCCTCCCTTCCTTTCTGTTTAATGAAAAATTGTAACACAAACATAGTGACTTGCTTAGCTGGGCTCCATACTAGCTCCTGCTCTCTGGAGACCTGTGATGATAAGATATGAACACTTTCAAACTAATACAGTTAATCGTGCACTATTAAAGAATTACTCCCTCTAGTTTTCCCTGGTCTCAGAGTTATGAGAGCTTTCTAGATTAATGACATGGTGGTTTTCTTTCCGAGCAGGGGCATTGCTATTTTTTTTCCTTTCCATTTATTCGGTGTTTATAACTTTTCAAAGCATTTCCACATTTTTTTTTTTTTATCATGCTGTTCTATAAACCCCTCTGCTCTGGTGCATGTAAGTTAATTACAGTGCTTTTCATTTAGAAGAGAAAGGGGTTGAAGAAAACTGCAGAGCATAGTGGAAATGAATTTCAGTCCACAAACTCAGGTGCAGAGGAAATAGCACTCTAGGTCAACTTAAGTCTGAATTAAGGTCTCTCCCAATGGATTGGAAGGTATTCAATAACAGAATTCCTGCTGTAGAGTCCAGGGGGCTTAAGAACCACCCAGAAAATGGAGTGAAGTCCCTTTACCTCTAGTCTATGGTACTTGCTTTGGTACTCTCAGACCCAAGTTCATGTGGTCCCTTGAAGTTCTTGCCTTCCATCCCACAGGTGAGGCCTAGAATCTTTGCCAAGTTCTGGAGCCCGGGGGTAAGGAGCCTGCACCAGCCCTTGCCTCTGAGGGACAGCCACTCCTCCACCCTCTGATTGCCCTCCCTTCCGATCCTAGAGGCAGTCACCTCTCCCCTGCTACCCCCAGGACTGCTATTCTTCCTGATTGCCCCCGCTGGGCCCCGGCCCTGCCAATCTTGAGCTGTGTCATTGATGGCTTAGGTTTCCCCAAAATGCAAAAGCAACTATTCCCATAGAACTAGGACAAGGGAATTTCTTTCCACCCTGCCGGAGTTATGCTTTTTTTACATCACTAACACAACTCGTATTGAGGCCACTTTACACTTACATGTGGCCCAAAGCACTGGTCAGTTCTGTGCATTTTTACATATTCTCTCAGCAGCATCAAGGCTGACGGCTCCATCCATTAACACTGCCTTGTCTGGGCTCCCAGGACACATCCCCGTGGCCCCCTCCCACCTCGTGGCTCACCCTTGTTCATCTCTGTCTCTCTTAGCCTCCTACACCAAACCTCTAAAGTCAGAGTGACCCCAGGCCTGTGGCCTTCTGGGCCTATACCCTCCCCCACATTTTCTCATCCAGTTCCACAGCCTGGAAGAGCATCTATACTATTGACTCTCAAATGTGTGTTTCCAGCCCAGAACTCTTCTATCAGATGCAGACTTATACATCCAACTGCCTATTAGCTTCTTGACTCGGATGTCCTGTAGGCATCTCAAAATTAACATGACCAAACCTGCCATCTCACCCTCTTGAGCCTTCTGTTGATTCGATCAGTCCAAAACCCTAAGAGTTATCCTTGAATCCTCACTTTTCCTCATAGTCAATATCTAATCTATTAATAAGTTCTTAGGTTGTACCTATAAAATGGATCCCGAATCCAATCACCTCTCGCCATCTCCACTGACACAACCCTAACCCAAGCCCCGTTATCTCTCACCTAGATTTCCGCAACAGTGCCCCGTCTCCTGTGCCCTGAGTCTGTCCTTCACACGATAGGCATATGATCTTTATAAACAAGATCATGTCATTCCTCTGCTGAAAACTGTCTAGAGGTCTCCCATGATGGTTATCATAAAACTCAGACTCTCTGACCGTGACCTAGACCAGTGCCAGGTGTGGCTGACTTCCACCTCAGGCCAACAGTCCCCAAACCTGGCTGCTCATCAGAATCACCAGAGGTGCTGCTTGAAATACACTGCCCCTGTGAATTACATGTCAACAAGAGTGTTTTTAAAGAGCGCATCCCCACTCTGGACCCACTGAAACAGGATCAAGGGTGGAGTCTCTAGTTCTAACAAGTCCCACGCAGTCACACGTACTGTGTGTGAGAATCCATTGCATTGGGCGCAATGGAAGGACCTTTGGAAGATGAAGGGAGCTTTGGAAGGGGGGAGGTTGTGCCAAGCTCTGGGAAGGGAGGAGGGGGCTCTCATTTCAGAGTAATAGAACAGGGTAAAGACAATGCAGACACCATTGTTCAACCCAAAGCTATGGATTAAAAACGAGAACAAATTTATTTCATTTCTGCTAAACAGAGAGCGTTTTCTCCTTCAAAGGTTTGACTCCTTTGCCTGGCTCAAGGCCCGGGGTTCAAAAGCCGGGTCTTCACTCAAAAAGCATTGCCAGGTTAGAGGTCACCAATTCTGGACAATTCTCCTGGAAAGCAGGACATGTCAGCATTCCACACAGCAGGTGACTCTCCTGGCCAATAGATCTCAGTGAGAAATGGCCACCCCATGTGAAGCTCTCGTTCTGGGAGATGCCTGGACCAATTACTCAGTAACCCTGTGTGTCCCGCACATGGGCCCTGCACAGTCTGGGCGGTAGGGGCTTTCGCTCTAGCTAACACAGGATGTGGAGCAGTGGTCTCAGCCTCTTTCCACAGCAGACTTTCAAAGCCAGAAACATAGTACGGAACTCGGTCCCTCCCTCAGACTGTGATTCTTGGGAACCACAGGCTTAGCAACTTCCTGTATCTCTGTGAAGATGCGGAGAAGTAGGTGGTATTTTCGTTTTCAGCATATCACAGACCCCGGACTCTGAGCTCTTGCAAATGCCTCAATCCATTCAGTAAGACAGAAACATCTTATCCCTACTAATCTAGACTAGAAACTCACTGACCATTTGATGTTATTTTGCTGTATTTTGCTTGATTGTGGTAAAATGAATGTAATGTCAATTTACCATTTTAACCATTTTTAGGTGTTCGATGGCACTACACACATTCACACTTTTGTGCAACCTTCACTAATATCCATCCCTGGAACTTTTCCACCATCCAAACTGAAACACTGTACCTATTAAACAATAACCCCCCATCCCCCTCCAACCCCCAGGCCCTGGTAACAACTATTCTCCTCTCTATCTCTCTGAATTTGACTACTCTAAGTGCTTCCTGGAGTGGAATCATACAATGTTTATCCTTCTGTGTCTGGCTTATTTCACTTAGCATAATGTTTTCAAGGTTTATTTGTGCTGTAGCTCACATCAGATTTTCCTTCCTTTCTAAGGCTGAAAAAGAGTCCATTGCACGTATATGCCACATTTTGTTTATACATTCCTCTGTTGATGGACATTTGGGTTGTTTCCACCTTTTTCTGTGTGAATAATGCTGCTATGAACATTTGTGTACAAATATATTCAAATCCCTGCTTTCAATTCTTTTGAGTATAAACCCGGAAGTGAAATTGCTGGATCATATGATAATTCTACTTTATTTTCAGCAATATCCATACTGTTTTCCTTAGCAACAGCACCATTTTTAAGTCTCATCAGCAGTGCTCGAGGGTTCCAGTTTCTCCACATTCTCATCAGCACTTGCTTTTTTCTGTTTTGTTCTTTTTTTTATGGTAGCCATCTTAATGGTGTGAAGTAGTATCTTACTGTGGTTTTGATTTGCATTTCCCTAGTGATTAGTGATGTTGAGCATCTTCTCATGCAATTGCTGGCTATTTGTATGTCACCTTTGGACATCTGTCTATTCAAGTCCTTTGTCCATTTTTGTATTGCATTGTCCGTACTTTTGTTGTTGAGTTCTAGGAGTTTCTTATATATCCTAGATCTTAATCCCTTATCAGATATATGGTTTTCAAATGTTTTCTCCCATTTTATGGACCATTTTTTCACTTTCTTTATACTGTCTTTTGACACACAGTTTTTAATTTTGATAAAATCTGTTTTATCTATTTTATTTTGGCGGTCTTTGGTATCATAGCCAATAAATTATCACCAAATCTAATGTCATGAAACTTTTGCCCTATGTTTTCTTCAAAGAGTTTTATAGTTTTAGCTCTTATATTTAGGTCTTCAATCCATTTTGAGTTAAATTTTGTATATGGCATAAGGTAAGGGTCCAACTTCCTTCTGCATATGGACATGAATTTTCCCAACCCCATTTGTTGACAAGACTGTCCTTTCCCTCACTGAGTGGTGTTGGCACCCCCCCTTAAAAATCAATTGATCATATAGGTCACTGACCATTTTTAGCCCTGAAAATAATAGCACATCAAGCCTACAATGTGTGTAGCACCTGTTGCATGCCCAGAAGTTTGCTAAGTAAAGATGAATAAAACCCAGTTGCAACGAGTGCAGGAGTACACGTTAAGAGGCAGAAAAGAGAGAAGAAACCCAAATAACTACACTGAGGCAGTACGTGATATGTGCTCAACTAGAGGCACAAACAAAACCCTGAGGGGTCCAGAGGAAAGTACAGAGAATTCTGGCAATGGAGATTGGGCACATTTTCACAGTGTGCTCAATGTGAGAGCTCCACTTTGCGTATGGATAGGATTTTCTCATGCAGGAGCTGGGTGAGGAAAACAATTTCAGATGAAGGGTACATCGTGAGAAAATGCCCAGAGGTGGAAAATTGCAGAGGTTTGGCTTTGGCTGGAACATGGGTTGAATATGGAGAGAGACTGCCTGGGAGGAATGTTAAGTTACTGATGTCTCTCCCATCAGCACCTCAGACACCAGCCCAGATTGGCAGAGCCCTAGAGGACAGGGTTGGTAAGTAGGACTTGAGATATGGAAGGAGGAAAGAGACGGGGAGCTGCTTTTCTATACCCCATTCCAAAAGTGGTTTTACAGGGCTGGTGTTCTTCCCAATAGTTTCGAGAGTGACGTCTCAGACTCAGAACCAAAGTCCTGTCACTAAATGTGCTCCATCATCAGCACTCTCAGAAGCAGGTAAAGCAAGATCCAGTTCAAAACTCCAGGCTGTGAACTGGTTAAGACTCCTTAAACCACAAATGTTGACTCTGGTCCATTTCCCACTGGGACGAGCATAGACAGCTGGACCCAGGGGTCAAATCACCCCTGGCTGGGATCTCGTGTGGTCTGGCTGGGAGTCAGCCAGCAAGAGCCCAATCCACTCATGTGGCTCAGAGAAGCCTCAGCACCAAGTACAGGAATGCGGGTTTGAATGAAGAGAGCACAAAGTGCTGTTTCCTCCGAGTCAAAAACAGCTCATGGGCTAGACCACTGAGCATGGGGCTTGAGGACTGGAGAGAGACACAATGGGAGTGGGGATAACAGAACCCAGGCGGGATGGCAAGGCTTCCTGAACCAGCTTTGCCTCCTGCAGGAGTGCAGTGTGCGTGCACAGTGCTCCCAAGGAACACTGGCCCTTTGGCCAGGCTGGTGTTTTCAAACATTTAGGACCATGACCTATCATGACCCTGTACACATATATGCATATATAATTGAATTATAAAATATATAATTTTGTAAAACAATACCTCCCAGAACAGAGACAATAAAACACACAGAAGATGGGCTGCTCCAGTTGCTTAATTCAACAATTTATCAGCATGAGCTCTAGGCCTAGAGCTTTTCTCCATCTTTCCATTCTGCCATCCCCAGCATGTTGGCTACTTCCTTGGTGTTTATAGGATGCCTGCAGCAGCTCCAGGCAGCACACTTCACACAGCTGATTTCGGAGACATGAAAGGACCCGTTCTCTCAGGTTTCTTTCTAAAAGTAAAGAAACTTAACCTACAAGTCCCTTAGCTTACCACTCGAAAGGTGGTCCTCAGACTGGCAGCATGTGGGACCCAAAAGCCCCACCCCAGGCTTCCAGAATCAGAGTCTGCAAAACCCCAGGCGATGCATATGCACAAGCAAGCTGGAGAAAAACATCAACAGCTGACTTCGTTGGCTGGCACTGCATCCCACACTCAAGCTGAAACCAATTACTGGCAGGCAGACTAGAATTGCCATTAATGGCATAAGGTAACCAAAATTCGCCCCCAGGGGCAGAGGAGGAGGTCCAATCTTCCTTGAAAGTGGATACCTGAACAACATCAAGTTTCTTTCAGTAAGAAGAGGTGGAGAAAGATTTTTGGTAGGCAACTAATGAGGGGTGTCCCAGGAAGCAGACAGATAAGCAGGTAAATTATAAAATGGTGTGGTAAGTACTATAATTGAGATAGTAAAGGTGCTCTTGGGGCCCAGGGAAAGAACTGAATAACTGCCTTGGAATGTTGATGAAAGCTTTACAGAAGAGGTGATACTGCAGGAGGGTTTTGAAGGATGAATAGGAGCTTTCCTACAGATACTAGAGTGAAGGATAATCCAAGCCAAAAGAATAGCATGTGCAAATACAAAATGTGTTTGGAATGTATTTCTGTTTTGCAGCTCTGTGAATTCCATGAGGTCACGGTATCATCATTAACAGCTCAATGTAGCTGGAGCCCGTGATGTTTGGGAGATGGGTGATATGCCAGGAGATGTGGCCAGAGAGGAGGAGACAGTTGGGAGTCAAGCTGTAACATTCTTCAGAGGAACCAGGCTTTCTTTAGTCCCACAGGATCCACTCGCCCTCTCTTACTTAGTATTTCCCAGGTATGTTAATTCACAGTTCAAGCCACTTAAGCCCTCTGTCCTTGGGGTTTTAATCAAGAGAGACAACAAAAAGGGAGGAGGAGACATAAAAAGACTTCCATCCATTGACCAGGTCTGAGGTTGGCTCCTGGATGCTGCTGAACCAGGATAGAAAGTGGAAAACACTGTCCGTCGAAGATAATACTTTCGAGTCTCAGCTTTTTCTCTTCGGTCCCAAGAGGGAACAGGTAGTTGGAGAATTCATAAGATAAGGAGCCTGGATATGAAATTATTTCCCTCTTCAAAAATGATGGCGAATTGGGTGGGAAGGTAAGAGGAATGGGGCCTTTCGTATCCCTTCAATAATGTCCTGAGTGTTTAAACTAAGTCTTCTGTTATTCCAGAAATTAGCTATTCCTCAAAATGATCCACTCTCTCAAGGCTGGGTCAATTAGAAAGATACCTGTTTAAGAAACGTTTAAAATGATTTAGAACTGACTTTCACTGAAACTGGTTAATCTAACAAACCAGAGATTGTCAAATTCTGCTGCCAAGGAATATGGGTGCCCTCCCATGTCCCTAAATCAATGGCCAGCTCTTCCTGATTCTCAGGGATTCATGGCAAGAATACTAAGCTTTATCCAAAAATTATTTTTTAAGGAGCGCCTGGGTGGCCAGTCGTTAAGCGTCTGCCTTCAGCTCAGATCATGATCCACAGAGTCCTGGGATCGAGCCCCGCCATCGGGCTCCCTGCTCAGCAGGGAGCCTGCTTCTCCCTCTCCCACTCCCCCCTGCTTGTGTTTCCTCTCTCGCTGTGTCTCTCTCTGTCGATTAAATAAATAAAATCTTTTTAAAAAACTTACTTTTTAAAACACTTCCATGGGTTATTTTTTAATCTACAATAATTCCACAACAAAATATATATTTGGTATTTTTTTTTAATTTGACACTTCAAATGTTCACAGTATACTGCAAATAGCCTCCTAATTTCCAGATGCTGCCTCACCAGAACACATCTGGGAATCATGTACGACCATTAGCCAACAAAAGCATCCTCCCTGAGAGAATTATCTAAACACGATCTACTTGCAATATGTGGATACGTCACAATGTGTAGGAATGTATATAAAGCCGTAAACATAATTCTTTCTCACACAAGCAGAATTTTTACTGTTTAGTGGGCTGTATTCCAGGTTCTTAAATCTCTCTTCCAACAAATGTAGCAACTAGATGCCAAGTCAGTGTGAGAAGCATATTATAGGTGGGGGTGGGGAACTGATATAGAATAAGCTGTCTCTCCTTATACCAGCAGCGTATAATCTTCAAAACATATGAAGTAGATCTTATTTTTCTCATTTTTCTTATAAGGAAAAGTTTCAGGGAGGGTGTCATGCTCAAGATGATATGACCCAGTGAGTGGTGAGCCAAGATTTGAACCGAAGTCTTTGACTTCATGCTGCCTATGAATATATACTCTCCTATTATTATGAAGTCTATTCAAGAAAGTTATTAGTGCAACTCTGGCCCATTGAGCTAAAAGAGCCATTTGAAAGACACTCTGCTAGATGATGGGATGCAAAGACAAGACACAGCCCTCCCAGGCTGGGAGGAGCCTGCTGTCTTGAGGCAGGACAGCAGAAAGCCATAAGGCAGAGTCTGACAAATGCTCTTCAGAAGCACACGACGTTCACCCTGCCAGCAATGTCCTCCCGCGTTCACACCCTGGTGAGCTTCCAGGGCTGCCCACTGTGAAAAGCTGCCCAGAAATCCGTCTCTGACACTCTCTCCTGTTTCTACAGCACCTTGTACAATCCCCTCCTCATACGCTATTAACGATATGCATTACATGTCTGTCTTCTCCTAGACATTGTCTTAAGAAATAAGGGTTATCTGGCTGTGTTAATCTGTCACATTCTGGGAGACCAGAGTTAGTCAGCGAATCTGGATCACGTGATCCTACCCAAATACAAGGTTCATTGAAGACAGACATTCCTTCCACAGGAATAAAGAGGGTTCCTAGATCAAGGGCACAGTCAAAGCTTAACCGTCCTAACTAGAATCTCTAAACAAGATCTCAGGGTCTATTTATAGAAACAGTAAAGTGAGCACCTCAGTGAGATTATCTCTTTTTTATCTCTAAATACCCTGTATACTGCACACATTCCTTGGCACATAGCACATGCTCTATACTATTTATTGAGTAGATAACGTATGAATGAACAAAAGAATGAATGAATGAATAAAAAAATAATCTCCCATTTTATTTTATTATTATCTTTTAATCTCTCGTTTTAAATATGTACTTAGGAAATGGACTGTATGGGATACTAGAGGCTTTTCTCATTTGAAAACATTATGCTACATTTGGTTTTTGAAGGCATTATTCAAGCTGAAATTAAGATTAAAAATGAGAACACATGAACTCACATTGGAACTTGGAAACTGGATCCGATATTATGCTACAAGGACAATTACTTCCTTGTTCCAGTGGCTTGTTTCTGGATTTTATTATGCTCCCTACATTTCTGGCACTCACAGGATTTCCTAAGGATTCCCAGCAAGGAATCCAGAATCCATGAGGTCCTTCGGTCCAAATCAGGACTCACTTCTCAGCACCCTCCAGGAGGTACACACTGTTCTTACTACCTTGCATTACACTTGTTTATCTTCTGTAGTGTTTAAAAGACCACGGAACTTGTCTTAGCAAACTGAAAAGCTCCTTAGAAGCAAAACCTGTCTTCTGCTTATTTTGAGTTCGCTATGCAAATGTGTGCTAACACCAACCAGAGCAAATAGTAGATACTCAATAAATCTTTGTGGAATGGCTAGTAGTGTCTCACATATTTGTGGCGAATTCTTACTTATCAAAGAACATTAATGCACTTGATGTCATTTGAGCTTTAGATTAATGAGGTACACAAGCTTGATACTCCATTTTATAGATGAAGAAGCAGAAACACAGAGAAATGATTTTTCCAGAAAAACAAAAACAGGAGAACCAATAAATTTGAATTTCAGATAAATAAAATAATTTTTAGTATAAATATGGGACCATGCTCCATTGCCAAAAAGCATGGGACTTAATAATACTAAAAAAGTATTCATTACATTTACTAGAAATTCAAATTAGACTGAGTGTCTTGTGTTTTCTCTGGCAACCCTAGCCCAATATGGTTTGTTAGTGGCAAGGCAAGGGGCAATTATCTCATCAGGGATGAAACCATTGAAATGCCTACATTAGTCTATAATTAAACCAAACACAAAATGATGGAAATCAGGAGATGCCTGAGTTGAAATGGTAACGATATGAGCAATGAAATTTTGTCAAAATTTCCAAGCTCTTTAGGAATAAAGCAATTTAGCCCAAAGTAACTATGATATTTCATGAGATCTTTTAAATGCAGTGAGAGTTTTTGCTTGTGCCTATGACAAAATGTAGGCAACTGGCCAACTTGTGGGATCAACCCCAAAAGAATTCTATTTGTTGCAAGACTTAAGAGCGCCAGGCAGAGAGATGACAAGTTTCTAGCGTGTGCCTACTCTGGCGATGCAGAGATGAACCAGAGGGTTCAGTGTCTGCCTTCTCTTCCCAGAACAGAGAGCCTAACCCTGTAGAAAATTCCCCTTAAGGGACCAAGAGGCCAGAAACATCCTACTTCGCCAGGTAATCAAACCTCTGAAGCAGAGGAGAGCAGCTACTTGAGAGAACAGCAGTACTTATCCTACAGGATAAGTAAAGATAACGAAGTCTTCCTAGGGTCGCATTCCAGAGAGAGACAGGGCTGCAAGGAATATGAAAGAGAAGTTGCCCTACAGCTTCTATAAAACATGAGGGAGCACAAGTAGTCTCACATTCCACCAACACTTAGAGTGGAATGCAGACTGGAAGGGGACATGACCCCCTCATTGCACACACATCTACCTCAGCCCTTGACATGGAAGAGAAAGAAGACGTGGCTAATTTCCAGGAAGACTCATTCAGGAATGCGTATAAGAAACCCCCAGAAAGACTCAGACACACCTTGGGAAGACTTTGCAAGGGTGGGAGGTCCTCTGTCAGCAGGTGAGGGTAAGAGACAATGGAATGTTGATGCGACCCCAGAGTGCCACTGGCTGATGAGTCTTCGGAGTCTGGGGCTACACGAGGGAGCTAATTACGCTCAGTTGTCAACTGCTGGATTCTGGAATGTCACCAGTTTCAACTATGACGGTACCATGTCGCAGCATACCTGGGCTTCTTTATTAATGTCATCTGCCTGAACTCACCTCCAAACAGTTTAAAGTTCAGTTAAATAGTTTAATGTTTTAAAACATTTTTCATCATTCTAATACATGCAATTTTTACTTGCTTTTTAAGTATGTTGGCAGGCACATTAAAGTACAGGATGAAATATTAAAATTTCCCAAGGTAAGACAACCTTCCAGTTCATGAGAACTACAATGCAACAAGCCCTTTAAAGAGAAATATAATGAGAAGGCCTTGGGGACTCAATGTAACCGATCTTATCCTAAGGTCCCTCTAATGAGACACTTAGGACTTCACGTTTTCTTCCGCCACTGACACATGTGCTGGTAATTAAAATGCCTTTTTGAATAGAAGAACAGGTGCAATAGTTAGGACTTTTCTCAGGAACAAAACATTAAAAAAAAAAAAAACAGGCGAAGCAGAATTGACTTGGTAGTGTTTTCTGGGTGAAAAATTTTTTATAACAAGGCAAGATTTTATTAATTCACCCTAAATTTACATAATATGCAAAAACAAAAAGTTGTTTTTCTCATCTGTAAAGTGATGCTAGTACCTAGATTTGCTGGTCATGGCAACATGACATCCAGTCATTCTTCTTTGTTTATTTAATTCATTTCATTCTGTAAATGTCTCTAAGCATTTTCACTGTTAGATTTTCCCTAGCTTGGCTTACACTCAGGTGTAAAACAGTCAAAGTCCCAGAAAAATATACTTTTCCATACTAACACAATTTGTTGTTAGTTTTATCCATTATTAAAATGTGCCTCAACTGAGTTTCCAAATTTTACTCACTCACCCACTCGCCAATTTTCTTGTCTTTTGGAAGTCATAGCTCATGCACATTTGTACTTCAGATTTGTCGTACCTTCTGGAACAACATTCCTCTCTCCCATTCTCCAACAGCCACAACCTCTCAGAAACTCCTCTGCCTTTCATAATCCACACGTGTGATGTCACGCCTCTGCCCCTCCTCATCATTCTTATTACCTCCTCAGAATTTCCTATGGCAAATGCCTCAGTAAGTTCACTTTAACAGGGGTCAACCATTCTCTTCTGCAACCGACATACATCAAAAAAAAAAAAAAAATCAATAGCGTTTCACCAAATAAAAACTAAACGGAGGGGGTGCCCGGGTGGCTCAGTTCGTTAAGCATATGCCTTTGGCTTGGGTCATGATCCCAGGGTCCTGGGATCAGATCGAGCCCCATGTCAGGCTCCCTGCTCAGTGGGGAGTCTGCTTCTCCCTCTCCCTCTGCTGTTCCCCCTACTTGTGCTCTTCTGCTCTCGGTCAAATAAATAAAATCTTAAAAAAAAAAAAAAAGGAGTATTAAAATGCAGGTGTGGATCCATATACTGACGCAAGTTCCCTTTTTTTTTAAGATTTTATTTATTTATTTGTCAGAGAGAGAGAGTACAAGCAGGGGGAGTGGCAGGCAGAGGGAGAAGCAGGCTCCCCGCTGAGCAAGGAGCCTGATATGGGGCTCAATCCCAGGACCCCAGGATCATGACCTGAGCCGAAGGCAGACACTTAACCATCTAAGCCACCCAGGCTTCCCCAATGCGAGGTTCCTGTAGTAACTTGAAGTAAGTTGTGATAAGTAAAAGATGCATGTTGTAATCCCTGGAGCAAGCACCAAAAATTAATGAAAGAAATAGACCTAAAAAGCCAAGAGTGGAATTAAAATGGCACTAAAAAAATTTCATTGACAGAAAAGAAGACAGAAGAGGAAGAACAGAGGAACAACAACAAAAAAAGCAAGTTAAAAAATGAGTAACAATGGAAGACCTAAATCCAATTATATAATTAATTACATTGAATGTAATGGACTAAACACTGATCAAAAGATAGAGCTTGTCAGACGACATAAAAAACAACACCTAGCAATATGCTATCATATAAGCATTTAAAATATAAAGACAAAATAGGTTGAAAGCAAAATGATGGAAAAGACCTACCATGCAGTGAGCATAAGAAAGATGGAGAGACTCTATTAACATGAGACAAGATAGACTTTAAGACATGGGAACTTCCAGAGACAGGAAAAAGTTAAGATAGAACAGTCATCAATGTATGACACTTAATAATTAAGAGCTCCGTAATACATAAAGCAAAAGCTGTCTAAACCGAAAACGATAACAATTAGAACCAAGACTTTCATATTCCTCTCTCAATAAATTGATAGAACAGGTAGACACAAAGTCAGTAACAATACAGAAAGCTTGAACAAAATCACCAAGCACCTTGATCAAATTGAGATTTACTGATGCTCCACCCAACAATAGCAGAACTTTCAAGGGCACATGGAACATTCACTAGGAGAGACCATAGATGCCAGGCCAAAAAATTACTCTCAATAAATGTAAAAGGATTGACATCATACAGCATGTGTTTTCTGACCCATGACGGAGTACAAGTAGAGCTCAATAACAGAAATATATCTGGATCATACCCAAATATGTGTAAATTGAGCAATATATTTCTGAATAACACATCGATCAGAGAGATAAAAGACAAAAAAATTAGAAGATACTCTGATCTAACTGAAAATGAAAACAAAAGATATCAAAGCTTGGGGCATTTAGCTAAGGGAATGCCTACAGGAAAATTTAGTTTCAAATGCTTACGACAGAAATGAAGGAAGGCCTAAAATCAATTATCTAAGATCCCCCTTTAAGAAGATAGAAAAAGAACAAGTTAAGCCCACAATAAGTAGAAGAAAGGAAGTAATGTCAGAAAAAAAATTTAAATTAAATAATAGAGAAAATTAATGAAACTAAAAGCAGGTTTTGCAAAGATCAATAAAATTGATCCATACCTAAGTACATTGATCAAGACTGTAGTGTCTCTCCCAATCGGATGGGGGGGGCCCCAAATGTGGAGCAACAACTGGCTGGAAGCCCAGGTATCAGGAGGTGAAAGAGTTAACCTGAGGCAGATAGAAGGAGATAGAAGTTTCTCGAAGACACCACAAGGGAGCTGCAGGCAGGACAGCAGAGGCTGGCTGCCAGGAGGCAGTGGGAGGGAGCTGTGTTTTAAAGGGGAAGGTGAGGAGGTATGGGGATGTACGGAATTTTCCCTTTTTCAGTAACTGTGCCCGGTTGGAAGTAGCCCATTGGTTAGTTAGGGCCTAGGGATCCTTACCTGACGGGCCTACCTATTCAGCCAGGTGGTGGCTTTGGGCCCTTGTGCCTTGATCAAACTTCCAATACGAAAGCCTGTCGCCTAAAAGTGGCTTCTACAAAGAACAAAAGAGAAGATGTGAATCACCAATATCAGGAATGAAAGGGCGGACACTACCATAAGTCCTACAGAAATTAATAGGATGATAAAGAAAGATAATGCATAACTTTATGCCAATAAATTCAACCATATAAATGAAGTGGGCAAAATCTGTGACAGACGCAATAACCAAAACCAACTCAGGATGAAACAGAAAACTTAAATAGCTCTATGTTAATTTTAAAAACTTGACATTGTAATTTAAATCCTTTGCCTCAAAAATATATATGCCCAGATAGCTTCACAGGTGAATTCTACCAAGCACTTAAAGAAAATGTAACACCAGTCCTATACAAAATTTTCAAGATAATACAGAAGAAGGGAACACTTCCTCTCTTTGTTTCCTGAGGCTACTTACAAATTACCACAAACTCCCTATATCAAAACAACAGAAATTTATGCCCTCAGAGTTCTGGAGGCCAGGAGGCCAGAATCAGCATTATTGGGCCCAAATCAAGTTGTCAGCGGGCTTGCTTTTCCACCAAAGGGTCTAGGGCAGAAGCATCTTCACGACTCTTGCAGCTTTCCCGTGGCTACCAGCATTCCTCTGCATGTGGTCCCATTACTCCAGTCCATGCCTCCATGGTTACACTGACTTCTCTTCCACGGACTCGCCCTTTGCTGACTATGGGAAATTTGTCCGCCTCTCACTTGTAAGGACGTTATGATTGTATTTGCAGATGTTTAAAAAAAAAGAAAAATACAGGTCTGGGGTGGAGTCACTTGCTTCCAGGACAGCAAATGAAGTCTTAATAGCAGTTTCAACCTCTCAGGGGATGGAATTTTAAACCCATCAGTCTGGAATTTCCTGGTCAGCACTGGGGAGGTAATCTGCCTGAAAAGACCCCCTTAGGGAAAGGCAACTTTACCTGAAATAATCCTTTCTTTTCTTTTGCTAATAACTTTCTAGTGTTTGACCCCCTGCCTTCCCTTCTATACAGTTCCTCCAGCACCTGTCTGTTTACTAGAAGGGATGCCGCTCCGATTCATGAATCTTTAAATAAAGCCAATTAGATCTTCAAATTTATTCAGTTGAATTTTTGCTCTTTCACACAATCTTGATAATCCAAGACTGTTTCCCCATTTCAAGAAACTTAATCATTTGGCGAAATTCTTTTTCCTTTTTTTTAAAGATTTTTATTTATTTATTGACAGAGAGAGACACAGCGAGAGAGGGAACACAAGCAGGGGGATTGGGAGAGGGAGAAGCCGGCTTCCCGCGGAGCGGGGGGCGCGATGCGCGGCTCGATCCCAGGACCCCGGGACCATGACCTGAGCCGAAGGCAGACGCTTAACGACTGAGCCACCCAGGCGCCCCAGTTCTTTTTCTATAGAAGGTGACATTCAGAGATTCTGGGGATTGGGACGTGGACATATTTTGGGAGCCACTGTTTAGTTTATTTCCCACCATACCACATTTTCCACATTTTTTAGAAGCCCAGTGTTACTGATACCAAAAACATTTGAAGATATCAAAAGAAAACAATATCACCTCACCATGAATACGATACAGAAGTCCTTAAAATATATTAGCGAATCTAATTCTGCAATAGATACGAAGAATAATACTTTAAACTGAAGTACTTTTTATTTCAAGAATGTGAGGTTGGTTTAGCATTTGGAAATCAACTAAAATAATTCACTATATTAACACAGTAAAGTGCAAAACTCCTATGATCATCTCAATAGACACAGAAAGTGTATTTGACAAAATTAAACACCGATTCATGACAAAACCTCTGAGCACACTAGAAATTGAAGGAAATTTTCATAATCTGATAAGGAGAATTTATGAAACTGCTACAACTGACAGACATCATTCTTACAGATGAAAGACTGAAAGCTTTCCACTTAAGATGAGTCACAAAGCAAGGATGTCTGCCCCCCCACCCTCTTGCCCCCCACCGCCCCACCCCCACATCAAACTGCAGTAGGTGGCTGATATCAGCCTCCTGTGACCCTCTCCAGTGACCTCAAGGAGAAACCAAAAACAAGAAGAACCAGAAAAACAGTTGAGTGGAGGCACCCAGGCAATATTTTTAAACAATCAGATATGATAGAAACAAAGTATTAAGATGACCTAAGGGTATTCCACGTGTCTACATGGAAATCAGTACACCTTAATTTTTACAAATGAACAAATTATACCTTGTGATGGACACCTACACCTTGGAGCACAGCTTGCCAACACGTACATAGAGCCCTTCCCCTTTTTGCATATAATCACCTGTAAACTGACAAGCTTTGGAGCAGTTCTTTCAAGAGCAACCTGATACACTGTCTCCTTAGTAAGACCGCAAATAAAGCATTTTCTCGCCTTGTTTCCAGGTAGGCCTTCTGCTTCCTGGACACTTCTACTTCTATTATGTAATTTACTAGAGGTCCTGGTCAGTGCAACAGGCATGAGAGGTAAGTAAAGACAGGCCGTTTGGAAAGGAAAAAATCAAACCATCCATATTTTCAGATAACCAAGTCATGAATATGTAAAACCCCAGAGAATCCACAGAAATGCTCCTAGAACTAGTAAGCAAATTTAGTAAGGCCTCAGGAAGCAAGATCAACATACAAAAATCAATTCCATGGCTATACACCAGCAGCAAACAGAAAATGAAATTGAGAAAAAAAAAGTTCTGTTTATAACACTAAAAATAAAATACGAATAAGTTTGATTAAACATATATACAGTATCTTTATATTAAAAACTAGAAAACATTACTGAGAGAAATTAAAGAAGACCTAAATAAATGGGTAAATACACCATGTTAACGCTTTGGAAGGTTCAGTCTTGTTAAGATGCCATTTCTCCACAAGTTAACCTACAAATTCATTGCAATCCCAATCAAAATCCCAGCAGATTTCTTTGTAGAAACTCCCAAGCCGATTGGCAAACATATTGGGAGATGCAAAGGACCTAGAATAACCAAAATATTTTGAAAAAGAAAAATTAGGAGACTTACACTGTCTGATCTCAAACTTACTGTAAGGCTACATTAACCAAGACAGTGTGGTACTGGCATAGGATAGCTATGTGGATCAATGGAAGCGAATAGAGAGTCCAGAAATAGACTCACACTTGTATGGGCAGTTGATTTTTTTTTTACACAGATGTCAAGGTAACTGAATAGGGAAGGGATCATCTTTTTAACATATGGTGCTGCAGCAATTTGATATCCATATGGAGAAAAAGACCCTTTACCCTTACTTCACATCATACAAAAACTTAATTTGAACTGGATCATAAACTAAATGTGAAAACTAAAGTAAGAGAAAATCTTTGTCAGCTTGAGATAAGCAAAGGGTACTCAGATAGAACATACACATACAAATACAAACCATAAAAGAAAATTCTGATACAGTGGACTTGGTCAAAAACTTAGGCTTCTTCTTTTTTTTTTTTTTTTTAAGATTTCATTTATTTTTTAACAGAGACAGCGAGAGAGGGAACACAAGCAGGGAGAGTAGGAGAAGCAGGCTGCCCGTGGAGCAGGGAGCCCGATGCGGGACTCAATCCCAGGACCCTGGGATCATGACCTGAGCTGAAGGCAGACGCTTAACGACTGAGCCACCCGGGCGCTACGGCCATCCTACCCTGAACGCGCCTGATCTCATCTGATCGCGGAAAAACTTAGGCTTCTTAAAAGATACCATTACGAAAATGAATATGCAAGTCACAAAATGGGAGAGAACTTTTGTAAAACATATATGTGAACAAGGACCTGAATCCAGAATATCTCAAGAACTCTACAGCATGATAGTAAGAAGACAAAACACTTAGTTTTAATGTGGACAAAAGATTGGACAGTTCACAAAAGAAAATATGCTAATGACAAATGAGTACATGAAAAGATGCTCGGCACATGAGTTATCAAAGAAATAAAAAATTAAAACTACAATAAGATGTCTCCATGCACATACTAAAACAACTAACATGAAAAGAAATGACAATACCAAGTACTGGTGAGGAGTAAAAGCATAACTATAAATCTCATGAATTGTTAGTGGGAATATAAAATGGCACAGCCACTTTGGAAGGCAGTTGGTACTTTCTTATCAAATTAAATATACCATATGACCTATCAATTCCTGTCCTAAATATTTACCCAAGAAAAATTAAAGCATATGTACCCACATTGGCTATGAATGTTTATAGCAGCATTATATAGCCCCAAATTGGAAATATCCCAAATGTCCATCAACTGGTACATGGAATTCTATTCAGTAAAAGAAAAAAACTAATATACACACAAAATGGATAAATCTCAAAAATATTGTGCAAAGAGAAATAAGCAAGACACAAAAGATTATAGTATATGATTCCATTTTTATGTAATTCTAGAAAAGGCAAAAATGTTAGTGATAGGCAGTAAACCAGTGATAGCCTGAGGCCAGGGATGGAGTCGTCAGGGATTGACTCCAAAGAAGCACAAAGTTTTGGGAATGGTAATAGAAATGTTCTAGATCTTGATTGTGGTGGTGATTACATAGATATATGGTTGCCAGAACTCCCCAAACCATACACTTAAAATGAATGAATTTAACTGTATATAAATTAAACCTCAATAAACCTACTTTATATATAATACACACATATACACATTTTATATGTGTGTGTGTGTATGTGTGTGTACACAAAGATGAACCCAGCTTACTAATAATAGTGGTTATCATTTATTGAATGTATGTTCTGTGATGGTTACTTTACATGCATTATCGGTAACCTTACAACCTTTCAAGGTAGTTATTAAACCTACTGTCTCTGTTTGTTCAGGTTGCTATATCAAAACACCATAGATTGGAGGGCTTAAACAACAAACATTCATTTCTCATGGTTTTGGAGGCTGAGAGGTGCAAGATCAAGGTGCCACCGATTCCGGGTCAGGCGAGGGCCTGCTTTGTGGTTCATATACGGCCATTTTCTCGAGCTCTAGTCTCTTCTTCTCCTTACAGAGACATTAATCCCATCATGAGGGCTTCACTCTCATGACCTAACTACCTCCCAAAGGCCCTGTCTCTGAGTCCGTTCTGACTTCTATAACAGAGTACCACGGACTAGGTGCCTTATTTCTCACAGTTCTGGAAGCTGGGAAGTCCAAGATCAAGGAACCAGCAAATTTGGTCCCTGGTGAGGATCGGCTTCCTGGCTCACAGATAGCAATCTTCTCACTACGTCCTCAGATCAGGGACGCAGAAGGGGAGCTCTCTGCAGTCTCTTTTCTAAGGGCACTAATCCCATTCATCATGACCCAGTCATCTTCTAAATGCCCATCTCCAAATATTAATTGGGGAGTAGTGTTTCAACATACAAATTTGGGGGGATTTACAAACATCCAATCCATAGTACCTACTTTCCAGATGAAAAAATAAATAAACTGAGCAGTAGACAAGTTCAGTGACTTTTGCATGGTCACATAGCTAGTAAATGGCTGAGCCAGTGTTCACACGCACATTGGTCTGTCTGACTCTAAAGCCCCTGTTCCACCAGTCAGACCACTATCTGGCCTGATTTAGGGAAGCCAGAGGTGGCACCAGGGAAGTCACTCGGTAGCTGTAGGCCGGTAGCCCAAGGACATACCCTGAATGCAGTCAGAACGTGAAGAGTCTTTATCTGCCAGCCCAGCTCATTGAAACCCACGGTCATAGTGACTGAGACCCCGGACAGTATTGCTTTTGCTTTGGGCAGTACATAGGGAATGTATGTGCTTAATCCTCCATTAATTTACTGTCCACATTCTGCAGCCTATGCGTCCTCTGTCGTAGAGAAGTTGACAAGAGAATTATAATGCCGGCATCATGAAACGTCCCTGAATTCTTGAAGGGAGATAGCAGACTAAGGCTTTGACACAGGAGCCAGGACTAGAGCTTCAGCACTGAACACAGAAAGAACATCTTTCCTGAAAGCCAGGGCACTGTGGCTCTCGCTGTGATTCTCGACCTAGTACAGTCTTTTTTTTTTTGCATGGCAAGAGGGATTCACATTCTGAAATTGAAGTTAGGGAATGCAAAACGCCCATAATCATAATGACCACTTTCAAAGTGTTTGCTGTGTGGTTCACACTTCATGTCCATTATCTCATCTGTTCTTCACGATCAATGAAGTTTTACAGATGAACAGAGGTTCAGAGAGCATATGTTTCCTCAGCTATCCAGGCTCTTCCATATGGCCAAGTGCTTTATGGGAAATAGGCCCCAGGCCCAGCCCTACAGAGTGTCATCATGATTAGTGTAAGCCAATGCTGGTAGCTCTTTCCTCTCCCAGTATGTGGCTTGGGCAGGGGCACTTTGGTCCATGGGACATGACAAGAAGTCAACTGAAGGGCTTCTGGAAAAGGGTTTTCTTGTTGACACAATCAGAACTTTATTTTATATACACATATTTTTAATTTAAATTTTACTTTTTTAAGATTTTTTATTTATTTATTTGAGGGAGAGTGAGTGAGAGCAGAGTGTGCAAGAGAGACACAAGTAGGGGGAAGGGGCAGAGGGAGAGGGAGAAGCAGGCTCCTGCTGAGCAGGGAGCATGACATGGGGCTTGATCCCAGGACTCTGGAATCATGACCTGAGCTGAAGGCAGACACTTAACCAACTGAGCCACCCAGGCACCCCTAATTTAAATTTTAGTTAGGGAACATACAGTGCAATGTTGGTTTCTAGACTAGAATTCAGTGACTCATCACTTACATGCAACACCCAGTGCTCATCACAAATGGCCTCCTTAATACCCATCACCCATCTAGACCCCCACCCACCTCCCTCTATCAACCCTCAGGTTGTTCTCTATCTTTAAGAGTCTCTTATTGTTTGTTTTCCTCTCTCCTTTTTTTCTTTTACCCTTTCCCATATGTTCATCTGTTTTCTTTCTTAAATTCCACATATGAGGGAGATCATATGGTATTTGTCTTTCTCTGACTGACTTATTTCACTTAGCATAATACACTCTCGCTTCATCTACATCGCTGCAAATGGCAAGATTTCTTTTTTTTTTTTTTTTGAGAGAGAGAGAGAGTGCATGCTCCTGTGACCAGAGAGGGGGAGGGGTAAAGGGAGAAGGAGAGAGAGAATTTTAAGTAGGCCCAGTGTGGAGCCCAACGGGAGCTTGATCTCACAACCTTGAGATCATGACCTGAGCTTAAGGCAGACGCTTAACCGACTGAGGCACCCACGGGGCCCCTACCTGTTGTTTCTTGCATTGTTAATTTTAGCCATTCTGACAGGTGTGAGGTGGTATCTCATCCTGGTTTTGATTTGTATTTCCCTGATGTTGCATGATGTTGAGCATCTTTTCATGTGTCTCTGTTAGCCATCTGGATGTCTTCTCTCGAAAAGTGACAAAATCAGAACTTGAGAAGAAATACTTTTTCTTCCACCAGACATCGTCGTGTCTCCATTCCATGTTTGGATCCATGACACCCGTCTCGGCAACCTGAAGATAGCAGAGCAGTGCAGAAGGATGAAAAGAAAATAGTGGGATCCCGACAATGCCGTTGAGTATCTGAATAACCAGCCCTGAAACTAGCCATACTATTTAAGAGCAGTAAATCTACGTTTTTCTGTTACTTGCAGCCAAAAACGCTGTATCTGTTTTTGTCCTTTATCTCCGTATTTTGAGAAGTGCCTAATAAAATTATGCTTTGGACAGTCTGGCCCGGCTTTGTTCATTTGTGGAACCCACCTGGGCTGCATAAGGATCCTGGACTGATGGTTTGTGGTATAACTGACACAGTTTTTACTTTTCTGGTCTAACATTCTGGAGGTTTGCCAAACTGCTTAGGGAAAGGAATCAAATGCTGTGAACATAAGCTAGTCCTTTTGCTAGTAATTTCCTTCCTTCTCTCCACTTCAAGTTTTGGGGTGCTCCCACCACGTGCCTATCCCCACACCCCCCAGTCCACCTCCTATTGTTTTCAGCAATTATCAGCTAATCCCTGTTTGGGTATTAACTGATCAGTAATACCAGGTGTTACATTTCCCAGAGAGTTTTTAAATTTTATCTTAAAAGTAATTTTCAGGGGCGCCTGGGTGGCTCAGTCGTTAAGCGTCTGCCTTCGGCCCAGGTCATGATCCCACGGTCCTGGGATAGAGCCCCACATCGGGCTCCCTGCTCCACGGGAGGCCTGCTTCCCACCCCCCCACTCCCCCTGCTTGTGTTCCTGCTCTCGCTGTCTCTCTCTCTGTCAAATAAATAAATAAAATCTTAAAAAAAAAAAAAAAAGTAATATTCAGGGGTGCCTGGCTCGCTCTGTTGGAAAAGCATGCTACTCTTCTCAGGGTTGTGAGTTCAAGCCCCACACTGGGTGTAGAGACTATTTAAAAATAAAATCTTTAAAAAAACGTATTATCCAAGATCTCAGCTGGTGCAATTTGCCTCACCTTGATTTTGGTCCCATGGCGCCACCCCAAAGGCACCAGTATCTCCAGTTCAGCTAAATGCCGCTGATAGAAGTCTTCAATGCTGCTTTGCCTACTGTTTGAGAGACCCATCTGGTTGCACACAGAGCCCCTGGGTGTGGCCCCGCCCCTGGTCACTCTCTACCATCACTCTGTTTAATTTCCTTTATACTGCCAGTCACTGTGGCAGAGACTTCTCCCATCCTGCATTAGCAACAGTAATCTGATCTGATTTGACAAGATTACCAGCTAAAAGACTACATTGCTGGGGCATCCTAGCCAATAAGTCCATGTCACCGAGTTCTGCCCTATCATAGCTTGGGTTCCCAAGAAAGCAGAGCCCGAGATGAAAGTGTACGCGCCACTAATTTTTTTAGGAAGTGTACCCCCAGGAAAGTAGGGGTAAGGGAAAAGGGACATAAGATAGGGAATGAGAGAGAGCCAATATGAAAATGTTACCAAGCGGGACATTGCTAAGCATCAAACACAATTAATGGCTCAATTTCGTGGGGCCTATTCCCATCCCCCAGGTCAGGTGGAACCCTGCTCCTCGGTGGCAATGGGGAAGGCTTGCAAGGAGAACTACAGTGCGTTAGGCAGGTGGCAAGGTCAGGCTGTGGCGAGTCTATGCAGAGTTGATCCAGTAGCTGAGGGCCATGGAGACAGGCGAGACCAGGAGTTTCTAGAATATGGTCAGTTCTGGGTGTAACTTCAGGAAAGGTTTCTTGAAAGATACCCAGACCCTCTTTCTCCTGCCTCCTCCCTGGAATGGAGACATGATGGCTGCTGAAGCTCCTTCCATCTTGCACCATGAGGCAAGTGTGAGCGTGAAAGCCACATACCAAAGATGGAAGAGCACAAAGTCACAAGGATCCTGGGGCCTTGAAGATGCACAGAGCTGCGGCACATGTGTCGACATTCACTGGCCTCCTACGACAGAGGAAAATAACCCTTAAGTCGCTGCGGTCAGGTCTCTGTGACTGCCAGCCAATTGCAATTCCTAAATGATACAATCACTGTCTGAAAGCATCGTGCTATTTGTTTTCCTGTGGACAAATAAAATGACGCAAGTCCTCTAAGAAAGGCAAATAGGAAATCAGAAACACGAGCTTCTATTTAAGAAGAGAGCTTTAATTAAAGGGAAACTATGAAGCAAATCACTTGGGCTTAAAAGGGCTTTTGTTTATTCTGGATGCTGTGCTCTAAAATGCCTTGCTCTGTGCCGATAAGGAAGCTGAATTTATGGCCTAGTGAACTAAACAATTAAAAAAAACTATTTGCTAACTAATCAGATTGAGGCAAAGTTCTCAAGGAATATAAATTGGACTCTTCCTTGTTTTCCTTCACAGATTTCTTCTGTGCCAACCAAAGCAAAGAGATAAGGGCCCTCTTATAAAATTATTCTACTATAAAGCCTCTCTTTACCCAATTAAAATGTATACTTTCTGTGTTTATGAAGGGTAAGGTCTGTGAAACGTGTTGAATAGCAGGAAGTCATGAAGCATGGCTAATGTAGGTTTGGGAATAATGTATGAATTCAACTTAATGTTAATTGTTTCCAGTGTAACTAGCTTAAAATGAACTCACCAATTTTCTTTTCCTTTTCTTGCCTTAAATCAAGTCCCTTGTATTCCACTCACTACACAAATTCTTGTTGAACTTTTGAGGTCTGGAGGTGACTATTACTATGCGCTGAATGCCTGCTGCAGTTATTTTAACCAAGCTTGAATCAAATAGAATTGCACTCGACAGATTTGAAACCTAGGTCAATGTGATATTCGATCCTTCCGTGCTGGTGCTGCAAGAGCTTCCCCCTGCAGGAGCCCTCAAACCTTGCCACTCCCCATGCCCTCAGCAGCCGTCTCTTGCCAGCTACCATGTGTGTTTGTTTCCCTCCAGTGTGCCACGGTTCTTCTCAGTGCTCAGGACAGTCTCCAAAGATCAACTGACATTTCCATGAAGAGTGACACCTACTCGCTGTCCCTGATATGGGATGTGCATGTGCGTGTGCGTGTGCGTGTGTGTGTGTGTTTCTAAGTCATTAAACAATAAGTTCAGGGCCTCCTGGGTGGCTCAGTCAGTCAAGAGGCTGCCTTCCGCTCAGGTCATGATCCTAGGGTCTTGGGATCGAGCCCCACGCCGGGCTCCCTGCTTCTCCCTCTCCCCGCTCCCCTCATGCTCTCACTCTCTCGCTCACTCTTGCTCTCTCTATCTCAAATAAATAAATAAATAAACAAACAAATAAAGTCTTTTTAATTAAAAATTTAGAAAAAAATAAATTTAAAGAGGATGAGAATACATCTGTCTCACCTCACTAAAAATTGTTACCTGACCTGCCAAAAGACAGCCCTTCCTACTCACTCAGTACTTAGGAACAGGTTCTATAGAGATATATTCAGTATATATTCAGTGTATTCAATCACCAGGGGCTTCTACAGAGCACCGTAGCCCAGTCCATAGACGGTTCTTATTCAGGGGAGAGGTTTTCCTTCTCTCCTGGGAAGGGCCAGTCTTGCCCTCAGGTTGGGCCAATTCCCAACCAGTCCCTGTCCATTGACTCTAAGACAGAGTCCAAAACTACCACAACTTACACAATGCCTAACATATTTGTTCACAAGGTCCTTCAAAGTATAATGTTTTTATGCATATAATTGCCATGTCCACACATCTTACTTGCCATGTAAAATATTAACATGAGAAGCTCAGACTTGAAGTTTATCAGTAAGGAAACCATTATAATTTTGGATGGAACATCCAAGAAGCGAAGAGGCCCATAATTTTGTCAGAGCAAAGAATTGCCCTTTAAAATATGGGGACAGATTTCATTTGGTGACCAGCTTTCTGGGATCATGCTCATAGAATGTAAAAGGTTAATAAATTAGCAGTGTCGTGACCAATTGTAGAGGTCCCTAAACATTCTGAAGATATGAAATGTTTCTATGGTGCTTCATTGAGCTTCACTCTGTTGTTGTATCTTTTTTTTTTTAAGATTTTATTTGTTTGAGAGACAGAGAGAGACATAAACAGAGAGAGAATGAGCAGGAGGAGCGGCAGACAGGGGGAGAGGGAGAAGCAGGGAGCCCGACCTGGCTCGATCCCAGGACTCCGGGGTCATGACCTGAGCCAAAGGCAGACGCTTAACCAACTGAGCCACCCAGGCACCCCAGTTGTTGTTGTATCTTTAATTATTCAATATTTGTCAGGGGAAGGGTGGTCTAACTCATTGTGTCCTGGGATCTGTCAAAAAGATGGAATCTACTCACGTATAGGCATCTAGCCCTGGATTGGATATAGGGGATTGGGGAGTCTCTTGGAATCAATTAAGATATGACTGTCCCCAGCCCCCAACCCACTTCATGTCAGGAGACACATCCCAAAGTGTACCCACAGTACCAGGCTGTAGTGCCAAATTCAGGCCCTCCAGATTCAATAACTGAAAGTGTTTTTTCTTCAAGTTTTAAAATGAAATATAAATTGAATAAAAATCTCAGGTGGCCTATTCCAGTTTTAAGTTCTTGTATGCTGCTTTAACCTGGAAAGAATTGCTTGTGTCCTATCTGATAGTCTTTGAAAGCAGACACTAAAGGGATGATTACCATGTCGGCCAGGGAAAAATGTGGATAGAGAAGGGGTTTCTCCAAATATGTTACTGAGATTGTGAGAATGCACGCACACACACGTTACATATATGTATATATACCAACACACCCATATACACATGCTATAAACAGTTGTAACACTCCTATGTATGCGTATTTTATATACATGGCTATCTGTGAATATCTGAGATTGTTAGAAACGTCTGAATACAGCTTTTTGGTCTTATTTTTAGCATTGGAAAGAGGCACTTGACCCAACCTGAGGGTCAGTTTGGCCCTTCCCAGGAGAGAAGGAAAACCTCTCCCCTGAATAAGAGCTGGTCCCAAACTTGCACCTGCTGACCAACCAGTCTTGCCGCGATAGGACCGTCCCTCCCCTTCTCCCAGCAAAGCCCGCCCGATGAGCTGTTTAACCACCTTTCCCAGCTACCGGCACAGACTCCACCCCTGGGGGCCCTCAGGACACTTGTAAGTGCAAAGGGGACCTTACAACACCTAACAGGGTGTTGGGAAGGAGTCCACTGTCCACATCCTGAAAGTCGACAGGGATAAGAGTGTGCCACTCCCACCCTGCCATTTTCCCCCTCCCGACTGGAAGACCAAAGACTTAACTAAAACCCATCATACTAGGTAGCATGCGCTACATTCTTTTTTTTTTATTATTATGTTATGTTAATCACCATACATTACATCATTAGTTTTTGAGGTAGTGTTCCATGATTCATTGTTTGCGTGTAACACCCAGTGCTCCGTGCGGTACGTGCCCTCCCTAATACCCATCACCAGGCTAACCCATCCCCCCACCCCCCTCCCCTCTAGAACCCTCAGTTTGTTTCTCAGAGTCCATCGTCTCTCATGGTTCGTCTCCCCCTCTGACTAACCCCCCTTCATTTCTCCCCACTATTTTCTCTTTTTTTTTTAACATTTGTTTCAGAGGTGCAGGTCTGTGATTCAACAGTCTTGCACAATTCACAGCGCTCACCGTAGCACATACCCTCCCCAATGTCTATCACGCAGCCACCCCATCCCTCCGACCCCCCACCACTCCAGCAACCCTCAGTTTGTTTCCTGAGATTAAGAATTCCTCCTATCATTCTTAATGAAAGCACAGGAGACGAGCCAGCATATCAAGGTCCTCACTTTTAGGCCTGAAGCCAATCATGTTCTAAAAAGGAAACCTTACTCCCCAGACTGCTTGTCACTTTTTAGTCCTCATGTTAGCATTAGACCTGACTGCTGGGAAGCTACGTGTTTCTATGGCAAGCTAATTGGCATTTGGCATTGCCTCACTCTTCTGGCCATGGGTAATTGCTTCTGATCTGGAAGGTACCCCTTTGTTGGGGAGGCCAGGGGTCCGGTTGCACGTACTGCTTACCCTGGCTTAACTGGAGGAGAGTGTCAAGGACCTCCTAAGTCCTCAGGTATTGCTGAGATGCTGAGAAATGACGCAGGAGTCACCCTCTTTCCCCCCAGCAGGGGACAGAGAGGGGTAAACATCCACAGTGACCTTTGATTCACTGGGCACCCCTCCGAAGGAAACAGAGCAGCAACATTTATAAATTCTCTTCCTTTCGCAGGAACTGCCTTCGGGTACTCATAATTTATGCATCGTTCTCTTTGCAGACACTTACTTAAATACACCAGAAGCGGGAATTAGAGCAGGGGAGGCTGCTCCGCCCCCCACCCCCAACGGCTGAAATCCCAGCTTCCCGTCTTATTTGTTCTTCTTCATACGAAATTACTTATGATGAAGAGTGAATATCAAAACTCTCCCCTTGGGGTGGGTTTTAGCACTTTTTAAATTTGACAAATAAAGTAGTTAGCAATCCAGCGGAGAGCTTAGCAGTTTCCACTCACTCACAGGCTTTACCTATTCATAACAACATTTAGCATTTACACAGTTCATGGGACTCTGAAACCGTTTATAAGCTCTCGGTTGTTGTTAGCCCTCAAGGGTCACCTTACTTTATAAACCATCAAGTGCCACTGTGGACAGGAAGTGAGTAACCCAAAGGGCTAGTGAGTCAGAAACAGAATTGGGAATGGGGATTTCAAACTCTTGGGCCAGCCCCAGCAAAGATTTGGAAGAAGGCGGGTCAGAGTGGTTACTGGGTGGGTGGTTATGTGCCTGTGGCTCTTCAGGATTCCTATCATCAGAGAACTGAGTCCCCAGCAAAACTGTGGTTTTGCCTTCCACATTTCCCCCTGGGAATCAATAAATGCATCCATTTATTCAGCCAACACGAGCTGGGCACTCCCTACTCTGCCCCCACTACTGTGTTAGGGTTAAGGATGTAAGTCTAATGGAAGAGACAGGAGACACGGGAGGACAAAGCCACAGTGACTCTCAGGTAAGCTCTGTACCTTGCAGTCTGCTCACAGCTCCAAGAACACAGACAGGAGAAGACCCAGTTCTTCCCCGGGGGTGGGAGGGAATGGCCAGCGAAGATTCTCCCAAGAAGGAACAGCTGAGTTAATCATGAAAGGTCAGTTAGTTGGGTAGAAAAATGAGGGAAAAGCATGAGTTTGCACACTGAGCAAAGGCAGTGTGAGCACTTGGGGCAGGCGTGTTGTGCACGGAGGGCCACTCCACAACAGGGGCCAGGAGGGGCGCCGGGGACACAAGACAGCCTCCTGGCATGTGGGTGACAAAAGAGTGAGAGTGAATGAAGACAATGAAAGGGGGAGGAAAGTCATAATGCAGAGGGCTGGGGAAAAATCTAGAAGTGAGAAAAAGACATCAAATATAGACTCCTCTCTCAAGAAATTTGACTGGGAGAGGGGTCGAGATTTTTGCTGACTCTCTCACACACACAGCTGGACCTCAATCCAGATTCCTCAACAAAGTAAAAAGGAAGAACATTGGCATCCTTGATCAATTCTTATTATTGAAATAGAATTTAATTTTTAAAAGTGCAATTCATGGGGAAAACATCAATTTCCCTTTTGCAAGAAAATCTGTTTCAGGGGATGACCTTGACTCTTACCTATTCAATAAAAGCAAATTTTACTCTGCTACGAAGTCTCTAGAAGGTAAGCCAAGTATGTCCCACAGCTCACTGTTGTCAGTGGACTCTGGACAAATGGTGCATCTGGAAGAGAGAGGAACTGGGCCTGCATGCCATATTGTCATCAGAATGTACTTCACAGACTCTAGGTGTCTTGAAGAGAAAAAAATGTTGAATGATGATGCCAAGAGCTAAGTTTTGGCATAACCTACAGGAGTTCTCTACAGACCACTGGACTAACTCAGCCACTGAAACATACCAGAAGTTTCTCCCTGTGGGAGAGGCAGAGTAACTAGCTCAAAACCAGTATGATGTCTTGACAATTGCCACCCAACACCCCAGTGGCATGGGCCCTCTCATATACTCAGAGCAGAGGTAAATGAACAGAAAGCATTCCATTCTTGCCAGAAGCTTTCCTTCTGTGTTCTCTGGCTCGTGTCTATTCCAGAGCTTCCAGGCCCCACCCTCAATTTTTTTCATCTATTTATTTAAATTATATATAATCATCCCATTTATTTCTTTTCCTTTCTCATTACTTGAAATATATTGGCAAACTGCAAAGAGCAAAAATAATCCTACCCCTTAAAAAACAGTTATACGAAATAAGAAGGGAAAAATCTCCCAACACAACTCCACCGAGACAACTTATGAAATGATTTATTGTTTATCTATCCTAATTTTTTCTTAGTAGATATATATCTTTTCTAACAACCAAAAAAAAAAAGGATAGTATAAATTGGACTCCAACTTACTTTCTCACTTAATACATTTGGACAATTTTTTAGAAAATGCTATAAACCTCCCTCTTCTTCTGGATGACTGCATAGTATCCCATAGATGTATTAATGTGTTCAACCATTAAGTTAATCATGCCTATTTATTCCAGTTTGTTTCAACGTTTGCTGTTACCTACAATGCAGCAAAGAACGTCCTTGCAAATGAGTCTATCACACCAGTAATAATAAAGTGAAGTGGGAAGAATATCAGCAACAAGATTCCATCTTGATTGCTTTGACCCTCATCAGCGTTACAGGTGTAGACAGATATCTGCCTTCTTAAAACATTTTCTTCTCTTGGCTTCTGTGATTGCACACTCCTCCCTATTTTCCTCCTATCCCAACAACTACTTCTCAGTTTCTTCATCGATCATTCACAAATATTTGTCATGTGTCTCCCACTGGGACGGTGGTGGTGAATAAACATAGAGTCCCTGCTCTCACAGAGTTTCCCATCATAGAGAAGAGATGGTCGATGAACATGTCATACAATATCGAACAATATAGAAAGTGATAAGGGCTATGAAGAGAACTAAAGCAGATCTTGGGAAAGAAAACTGGGGGTGCGCTTTGGATAAGGTGGTCAGGAAAGTTCCCTACAAGGAGGTGGCATTTGAGTAGCAATCTGAACAAAGCAATGGATGGAGTTCTGGGACTATCTAGGAAAGAGCATTTGCAAGTAGGAGGAATAGCAAGTGTAGTGGCCCAGAAGGGAGCATGCCCCTCCATTCAGAACAAGAAGGCTGATGTGGCAGGATTTAGTGAAGAGGGTGGGGTGACCAGAGTGGTCTGTCAGAAGGGTCTCTAGATTGTAGGAGTGAGCCATGTTGCTGGCTCATTCTAAGGCAGTGGAGCCTGGGCAGTGGTAAGGATTGGGGGAAATCCACAAGTCCCGCTGACGGTTGGGAGGTGGGCTGTGAGAGAAAGGGAAGAGTCACTTGGGTCCTTTGCCAATCCTCACCCCTCCACTCACTCTCAGGATGTGGAAGGGGCCATGGACCTCTCCACTTCCCTGTCTATACATTTCCTAGTGGTGACTTCATCTTACCTTGAGCTTTACATACCACCTATATGCTGATGATGCCAAGTCGATATACACATGTCTTCTTGATAGTTCCTTTGGGATACCCAATAATTTACTTCAGATATAGCATGCTCATACAGAACTCTTGATAACACCAGCCCTCACCCCCCAAAAGTTCCTCCCCCCAGCCTTCCTCATCTTAGTTAAAGAGATTCCATCTGAATGGTAAGAGCACAGGACTCTGGAGCCTGCCTACCTAGGTGGGTCCTGGCTTGGCCACCTGCTGGTTATCTGATATTAGACAAGGTGCTTTATGTCTCTGTGATTTAACTATAGAATGGAGGGACAATCACGGAAACTACATCACGGGGTTATTATGGATTCAATGGTTTATTACCTACCAAGTCCTTAGCCCAGTGTCTGGCACAGGGTAAAGCCCAGTGTAATTATTTTCTATTATATTTATGCCACTACTTCCGGTTGCCCACCCTCTGAAATCATCCTGACACATCACTCACTCGAAAAAGAACAGGAGCTGGTCTAGGGTCTAGGAGACAGTCGTATCTCAAGAGAATGGCACCAGTTATGTAATTATTATTTAGTTAGGTGAGACAGGGCAATGGAAAAAGCACGTTATTCAGAATCAGATAAGAATTGATTCCAAATCTTACTTCTACCACTTACAAGCTGGGGCTACTTGGAAAGTTACTTAACATTTCTAAGTCTCCATATCCTCATATTTAAAATAGGAATAATATTATGTGTCCCTCAGGGTACTTATAAACTTTAAATAGAATAATGCATATAAAGTGTCAGCTCAGTGCCAGATAATAGCTATGATTATTAAGGGATTTGGCTTTCTCAGCCCCGGAGTCGTCATGGGGCATCAAAGGAAAGAAGCAATTGACAATAAATTCCTCCGTAAGGGATCCATAGGTCATTTGGGAAAACAAAAACACAAAAGGCTTTGTGAAGTCCCATGCTGCCAGGAGACTACAGCCCCGGATCGTGGATCATGGCATGGATGGGAGTGTCCTCTGATTACAGGCACCAGTCTTGCAAGGGTCACCTTTGCAATCAGCCCAGACCCCAGGGGTAAAGAACATGTTGTGAGCCCATTTCCAACTCTGCCTTCAGTACTCAAGAGCAGAACAAAACCATTAATGTTTAATATTTAAACAAAAACCTTCCATTATTAATCACTGTATGCCCCAGTGATGATTATTAAAACATAATGGATAAGGTCTTATTTTTAAAGCTTGCTTTTTAATGACTAAGATAGAAATCAGAACTAAAAAAAAACATGGAGCCCCCCCTTGTTTTCTAGAGGTTGTTCTTCCCTAGGGAAATGGCCTAGCTCCTCTGAAAAGCTAGAGCTGCCTTTCTCCCTCAGTAGATTTCCAGTGGCATACCCTGGGTAAGAGAGTACTCTCGGGGAGGTCTGGGACACTGACTTCCCAGGCTCTGGGTCACAAGGCCATGGCCAGGATAAGAGACCACTGATGCGACGCACCCCCCCCCCCGCCCCCCGTGCCAATTCCTGACCCCTCAGCCACAAGACATCTGGTGCAGCCTGTGAGACCCCAGGTACAAGGTACTGGGCACTTAGAAATAAGCTCTTTTTTTTTTTTAAGATTTTTATTTATTTATTTATTTGTCAGAGAAAGAGAGAGAGAGAGCACAAGCAGAGGGAATGCCAGGCAGAAGGAGAAGCAGACTTCCCGCTGAGCAAGGAGCCCAATGCGGGACTCGATCTCAGGACTCCAGGATCATGACCTGAGCCGAAGGCAGACATTTAACCGACTGAGCCACCCAGGCATCCCTAAGCTCATATTTTCATTGCTGGCCACTTGTGGGGAGTTTCACGACATGGATTGATTCTCCCTTATTTACTAGGACAACTGGGCCCACACCTGCATCCTGGAGCCAAGGAGGAGGGGCCAGAAGGGGGGAGAGAAGGAAGGGGGCCAGACCCAGTCTCCACTCTGCTGCTCCCTGTAGGTATCAGTGCACAGGTGGGAGCTGGACCTTCCAGACAATTGTGCATTAGGAGCTAAGTGGATTAGCCTACTTGGTGGAACAAGCTAGATAGTTATAAGGGGGGTTGGTTATCCCTTTAATAATGGCAATCAAAAAAGAATAAAATTCCTGGGAATAAATTTAACAAGAGATGTTCAGGGCCTATGTGAAGAAAACAATAAAATTCTATTGAAAGGCAGAGGATATTTGAATAAATGGAAAAATAAATTCTACTTTTGAACATGTCCTCTATATTATGAAGAAGTAACTTTCCTGAAATCAAATGGCAAATTCAATGCAAATCCCAAACAAAAAAATTTCAGGGTTTTTTCCTTTAATACAGAAAAAAAAAATGGTATCAAAATTCTTCTGAAAGAATAAGCATGAATAAATAGCCAAGCAAAATAATGAGCAAATATTTGTCCCACAAGATATTAAAACATATGATACAAGTATAAAAATTAAACTGTTATGAAATAATTAACACAAAGCTCAGTAATACAAAATGCAGAAACAGACTTATATATGAACGAGAATTTGATACAGGGTAAAAGCGAGTCGGGAAAACTGCCTTAGTCATTTGGACAAATAGCATCTCTACCACCAAAACAAGTTCCAAATGGAGCAAATATCTAAATGTAAAAATATACATTAAAATTTATAATCTTAGTATGGAACTTTCTAGATGGTCACCTAACACTATATATCAGCATCGTAGAGTTTGATCCAGCATTTCCGTTTGTGAGAATTTTTGCCAAGGACTTAATGGGTCAAATTCACAGAGAAATTATATATCAGGATGTTCACTACGCACTGTTTATGATAGTGAAAATTTGGAAACAACTTAAATATTGGTTAAATAAATTATGGCACATGCATACAATGACACCCTACATAGCCAGTTAAAATAATGACACATCACCACAATGTTACTGTGTTTGCTGAGCATTCCAGGGATTTAATGCTTGCTTACAGCCCCAGCAGAGGTGTGTGTGTCTATAGCTCCAGCCTCAGCAACACCAGAAGGTGTTATCTACATGCTTACTCTTTAGAGCTGTTGGGCTTTCTTTTCTGCTAAATAGGCACATGCCATTGACCTCCACTATGCATGGTTTGCCCTGCAACATCCTCTAAATGTCCCGTTGAAACAACTGATAGTCCAGGCCATCTGCAGAGCAGAGACACTTCAGGAGGTCCCTGCGTCCCCCAGAATGGCAGGCACAGTTTTGGTGTTTCTGCAAATAATTGACCATTGACAGGTTATTACATCCATTGCAGACGTTGGTGGCATTTCTATCTTCACCTCCCCAGTGAGCTGTGGAAATTGACTGAGTTCAGGCTGGGGACCCTAAAGCTGCTACATATATGCTGAAATCGTTAAGCTTCAGAAACTGTAACATTCTGTTTGTGGCCTTGGGGCCGGAAGACCAGCTGTTGCACCTGGTAATGACTTCACTTTCATCCAACTACGGTAACTCAAGATTGAGCAAATTTTTGGTTTTGATCTTGTTCATATTGAGATTCAGCTGAGGCTAATTACCCCCACAACTCCCTCGAGAGAAGTGGGAAATAAGAAGCATCTTCAACACCCTCACAATGTGCTAACAACAAATCTCTACCGATGCAGAACTACCACAGGGCAACTCAAGATGGAAGTGCACTGTTGCCTTTGGTTGGTAGGTCAGAAGGACAGCTGTTTGTGTACTTTGAAGGGATTCTCAGGGGAAGAGACTTAGGGGGGCTCATTAACATACATCTCAAAAAGATGACTCAGCTTGGGACATAATTAAGAGTGATCATCTAGGAGCAATTTTTTGTTGTTTTGTTTATTTTCTTGTTTCCCAGAGTTGTTGTGGCTCAAAAAATAAAGATGGCACTTATATAATAAAAGTGGTGTAAGTTATTATTCCAGACCTTTGAAGCATAGTTTCCAAACTGGTAAACATTTTAAGCCTACCAGGGAAGTGTCTATAGAAGCCTGAAGTTAATGGCAGTTTATAAGGAAGTGGTTATGGGTTACAATGGAAGGAGAGAACATAAGCTGCCTATGTTTTATTCAGGCCATACTAGTCCTGCAAAGACAAAACTCAAGGGTAAATTAGCAGTGAGTAAAGACACAAATATGATCTCTGTGGCACCTTAACCCTATGCTCTATTTTACATTTTTCCCCATGGGCACACAGATAAAACAGAGTCATGGTATGCTAGAAAGGCAAACTAAAGCCATCTCTTTAATTAGATCCAACCCCCTCTTCAGTATACCAGAAATTCCAACAGAAAGCCAATAGTAACTGCTGAGACAGGAACTCCTAGGAAAGAGTATTGGCTTTAGATTCAGGATCTAAATCAAGAGAAAGTTAAAGACTGAGAGAAAGGTACAAAATCATGCTATGAGAATCATTTCTAAAACTCAACTTGAAAAAAAATCAGTTATAATTTTTTAGATTCAATTCCTTTAATAAAGAATACCATGTTTTTTTTATTATGTAGAGGAAATTTGAGATTATGACTCTAAGAGACTTGAACAGAAGGACCCACATGGCTCTCAGTAAAATTCATGTGCCCATCACTTGGTGACAGACTGCCTGAATTACAGGGCTACAGAAAGGAAAACCCTCTTTAAAAGCTTCACCTATAAAATTAAACTTACCTTACAGCAGAAAGCATCTCCTATGTGTGCTCAAATGTGCATATATAATCTGGAATGTGTATATAATTTCCTGATAAAATCTTCTGTTTCTCCTCATCTCTTTGGCAATGAAATATTTTCTGCTTTTCCATTTTATATCATATTCTCTAAATGCCAAACTTTAATAAAATTGTAGGCATCCTTCATTTTTCGTTCACTCATGCAACCCCTTGAGTCTATATGCCCAGAAAGAAATAACTGGGGGCAACCTATTATTTTCTGACGCATAGAATTCTATCATTGAAGACAGGAACAAAAATTCTGAGGGAATCTTCATCTTCAGTTCTTAAATTAACCTCCTCCTACCTCCCAGCCCAGCCCTCATCCCCATTTTTCTGACCTCCCTTCTGCTGTGATAGCTTGTTAGAATAATGGTTCCCAGTGAATCACATCTGCTTAGGGTCTATGTCCCTTTGGTCCTCGCATTAAAAGGTGGACTCATTTCTCCAGCCTTCGAATCTCAATGTCCTTGGGACCTGCTTGGACCAGTAGAGTGTGGCAGAAGTAGCACTGTACAACTTCTAGAGCCTAGGCTTGAAGACCCTGAGCCCACCCTGTTGTGCAATAGCCCATTCTGGTGGTGTATTGGAGGATAAGAGGTCATGGGAAAGAGACCAGACATGCCCTAGCCAACAACCAGCATTTACTGCTGACAGTGAGTGAGGCCATCTTAGACCCTCCAGCCCCAAACTCTTGCAACTTTTATTGCAAGACAGGCAACAGAATGGTGCAGATTTTCCACCCTCACAATCACAGGAGATAATAAATCATTGCTGTTTTAATAAAGCCACTGAGTTTTGGGGCCATTTGTTATGCAGCAATTGATAGCTGATAGTTTCAAGAAACCACGTCTTATGGGAACATTTCTACAAAAGGAAGAGAAATATTTCCTCTCCTTCCTTTGATATACTCCCACTACTGGCTTACATTGTCCTCATCTCCACATTCTGGAAACACGCCATTAAACATTCACTCTTGAGTGGGGCCTTTGCTCCAGCTTGCCTCTTGAATAATCAAAGGACTCTTCTTATGTTCATTCTTCTTCCCATTAACAAATATTTGAGGGAGGGAAGCAGAAAGATGGCTTAACCTGAGCTCTCAGAAGGCCAAGGGAGTATATTCAAACACCATTTTGTATACGCCCAAGGTGAAGTCCTAGGTGGTAGGCACTGAGTAAACATTTACTTAAAGACGACAATAAGGGAGGAGCAGGGAAGGCCACCACTAAAGACACTGAGTCCCATCTGATTTAGGACTTCACACTGCAGACCAAAACTCCCTAAAATACCGGGACAGCCAGAGGCAGAAATATGACTGGGCTGTAATACTTTAAAGCTGCAACAAGGAGTACATTAGAAAGATTCTGCTATATTTTCGATAAGTTCCCTTCACAAATATGTGGTATATTAGTAATCTGCCATGAAGGGAAAAACAAATTGTAACAGCATCTTGATGTAGGAGGAAAGTACACGTGTGGGGAAAGTGCCGGATGTTTCTTTCAGGGAGGAATGATGTGCAGGGCTCCAGTAATTCCCAGAGTTTGGAAAGGTGTGCTGCAGAAGCATGGTCGGGGACTAAAAATCTCCTGACTTTCTTTAATAAGATCACAAAACAAAATTTAACTCAAGTTCTGGAAGGATTCTTCTGAGAAAATCCAGATTATCACAGCCCAAGAGTCAAAGATGCACAATTCCTACCTAAACCGACCAAATGCTGCAGCAGTACCTGGTAAATCATTAAAAAGTAGAAAAGCAGGTCGTTTTTGTTAAAATTATGGCCTTTGTTCCTTATCAGCCTGCTAAACTTGGAATGTTAACCAGAACAGAGAAGCCACACAAACATGGGAAGCAATCTTCAGATCTGGATCAGACTACTGTTGAACTTGGCTTCGTCCCGGTGGAAACCAACTCCTAGTTAGAAATGACCTGAGCCGGGAAGTGAGTGTGGGTCTCATTTCTTAGCAGGGCCCTGTCTCCAGAGTAAGATTTGCTGTTATTATGGGACCACTGCTATTATTGGCTTGTTGTTTGGTTTGGTTTGGTTGTTTTTCTTTTAGTTGTTTTTAATGTTCCACATTTCTTACGTGCTGCTGCCAGATGTTAAACATTAGTTGGCTCCCCTACAGCCTATATTCTGAAAACAAATAAAATGAAGACTACCAGAGCTATAAAATAAATAAAATCCACAAAGCCAATTGTGTTGACTTGCCAGGCGAGGAACACACATGAGTGAAGAGATTTGCTGAGTAGTTAGTTGAGGGGGGAAAGTCAGATTGTTTAATCTAGAAAGAGGAGTCCCCAGTGATGGGAAGGCTGAAAACCAGCACTCTGGAAATTAATCTACAGGTCTGTACGTGGCTGGTTCAAACAGATCCAAGTGTTCATTGTTCAGGAAAGAGTCTTTAGTTGGGTCCAGTAGAGGGTTGGTTTGGGGTCCACTTCAGCTGGGTAGAATCAGTTGTGATAAAACACATTTTATCTTGATATCTCCTAAGGTATGTGTTGCTAGAAGGGGAAATGTTTCCTTTTAATATTCCCACCTGCTCCTCCTCTATGAAGCTCCATATGTGAGCTGTTCACACACCAGGTAATTTGTCTCCCCTTATAGTCCTTAGCTCCGTGCTTTAAAATTTCACAGTCATCTTCAATAAAGGTTTGTAAAATGTGTATATAAATGAATGACATTCCCGTGCTCAAGTGGTCTTCACTGCTCTGCCCTAGATTTGCCCTTCTACCCAAATTCCACTTTCATCTAGAATTTTGTTTCCAGAGCTAAAAATTATGCTACAGAATACTATAAGGAAAATAGAGTGAGACTAGAACTGTAAAATTCCCTGGGAAAAGCAAATAGTAGCTGGTAAAAATACTTCTGCGTGATTGTATCAGAGAATCATGACCCACCCGCCCCCAGAGTTCTTATTAGATTTTAGGGACATCACTTCACAAATGTCAAAACCTTTCAGGACGTAGTAATAAATGCAGAGAGGAGGAGGTGAGCAAGGAAAATATTAGAAAGTGGAAGAAAACAGAAAAAAAAAAAAGGAAAGCTTATGTACATCACTGTGGCGAAGAGCAAAGAGGAATTAAAGAAAAATAATTTTGGGGGAAAAATATTAGAGCTGAAGAAATCTGACTGAGCCGGGGGCATGTGTAAGCAGAAGGCCATGGAGAAACAGTGGCAGCTGGAGAAGCCTGCAAAGCTAAGCAAGTCTGTTTCTGCAGAGTCTGGGCAGGAAAATGCTGTTGGCTAAAGCAGAAAATAAAGTGATTTTTTTCCCCAGCTGATGCTTCTCTGGGATCCTGCCAAGGCTCTATTCTGCAGAACGAGAAACTGAATAAATAGACTAATTTATTCAGAAGATGTGTCCCTTAGTTCTCTCTCCAGAATGGTGTCAAAACTGCCCAGGATACCAGAAATTTCTGTGAATTTGGATGACAAGGCATTAGCCAGCATGTTTCTCTTCATCCCACAACACCTGCTCCTGAAAAGGAAGCATTCGCTCCTTGCATGCAAATCATTTTTTAAAAACAAGGCATCTAATGAGCATTTGATGAAAGTTCCCTAGAGCAGGTAAGACTTGTATTAGACACAAACTCAGAAATGAAAAAGAAACTCATTATTTACAAGCCCAGAGCTAAGCATTTGCTATCGAACTACTATCCTCAGTCTTTTCTTGGGGCATAACTAATAATTCTCCAAAATCCTCTGTGAATATTTGCCCAGCTGTGGCACCCAGAGACTTGCCTGTATGTTCAGAGTGTGTGTTTGAGCTGTGACAACCTTAGAGATCATCTAGTTAAATGCCTTCTCTTGGGAGAAGAAAATGCAGCCGGGAGAGGTGAGTGAATTACTCAAGGTTACACAGCTAATTAGGAAAAGGTCTTCAATTTTCAATGTTCTTGTCACAGCACTGTGACACACACCTCCCTCATTTGTCACCCACACCCTTCTCCTCCACCTTAACTGCATCCCTCACCACTCAGTGACGCACTGGGCTCCCAAAATAGAAAACCTGGCCAACAGTGCTTTGAACCATAAAAATAATCGTTGCTTTTCTTGGTGAGAGGCTGGAGGTAGGTGGTCCCAGGGTCTATTCTGAAGCCTAACAATGCAGTGAAAAACCCAGGCTTTCCTCATCCTGTTTGAGCATCTGCAGTATATGGACTTCTCATCCTCGGATGGGTGACCTCATGGTGACAAGATGGCTTCCACGGTTCCAGCATCACACAGTTAGACCAGGCCCCAAAGAGGAAAGAAAGGGATGGACAGAACAGGGCTTTGTTTTCTTTCTTTCTTTTTTTAAGATTATTTATTTATTTATTTGACAGAGAGAGACACGGCAAGAGAAGGAACACAAGCAGGGGGAGTGGGAGAAAGAGAAAGCGTGCTTCCCACTGAGCAGAGAGCCCGATGTGGGGCTCGATCCCAGAACCCTGGGATCATGACCTGAGCTGAAGGCAGACGCTTAATGACTGAGCCACCCAGACATCCCAGGGCTTTGTCTTCATCAAGAGGAAAATCGTTCCCAGAAATAAGATTTCCCTTTATGTCTCTTTGGCCAGAAGTGGGTCACATGGTCACCACCAGCTGCAAAGAAGTCTGGGAAGGAAAGTATCTAGCAAACAGTAACAGAAGTGACATGATTGGGTTAGGCCAGTAATGGCACATTGTCATCATTAACAAAATCAGGATTCTATGACACGGCAGAAGGCAATTGTGGCTGCTAGGTAGGTACGCCAGTTAACTATTAATGTGTAACAAACCTCCTCTAAAACTCAGTGGCTTAAAACAGCAATCTTTCGGTATTTCTCAGGTGTTTGGAGTTCTGCTGACCCAGCTGGGCTCAACTGAGTGGTTCTGATGATCTCAGCTGAATTTGCTCACATAACTGTGGATCACTGGGATGTCTGGACTGATCTGGGCTGGGCTCCACATGCCTCCCCCTCCGTAGGACCAGCGGACCCCTCAGGAATGTTCTTCTCATGGCAAGGACTGAGGCACAAGAACACAAGCAGAGTCACAGAGCCTCCTAAGCTCTAGGCTTGGGACAGGAACACTGTCACTTTCTGTCCCATTCTATTATCCAAAGCTAGTCATACGGCCAACCCCAAAGTCAGAGATGATGAAATACACTAGTAGGAGGAGCTGCAAAGTCACCTGGCACAGTGTGGGGAGGTCCAAGAGAAAGCGAAGACCTGGGGCCAATTATGCAACCTAACTTGCCAAGCAACCCACACTGTGTGCCAAATCCCTGTTCATTCGCTCTCCTCCCTCAAACTCATTCACTTCCCTTACACTTCCTCCTGTACCCCGTTCTGCAGTAGACTCCATGTGTGTGTCCCCCCCGCCAAATTCCTATGTTGAAACCCAATCCCCAGTGTGATAGTATTTGGAGGTGGGGCCTTTGGGAGGTCATGAGGTGGAGCCGCTCAGGAATGGGACTAGTGCCTTTACAAAAAGACTCCACACTGTTCTCTCACCCCTTCCACCATGTGAGGACACAGCCAGGAGACAGACACAGGAAGTGGGCTCTCGCCAGACACTGTGTCTGCCAACTCCGTGAACTTGGACTTCCCAGCTTCCGGAATGGTGAGAAATAAATGTTGTGTATAGGCCCCCCAGTCTGTGATAATCTGTTAGAGCAGTCCAAATGGACTAACACGCCCTCCCACCCCCTCTGTTGTCATGTTTTCCCTTTTCTGTGTTCATAATGGGGTGAGCGTGAAAATCCTTGGTGGAAAGCAAAGGAAAGCACTTTGGTGGGTGTGGGGTACCATCAGCAGTAAGCGGGGTGTCATATCAGACACGCATCAGAGGCCCCAGAAGCCAGGAGCTTTATTTACTATTGCCCCGCGGTAGGGCTCCGCCACCTTAGACGTGCAGGGAAGCCTGAGGAGGAAAACGGTCGCTTCAATGCTCAGTTCCTTCTAGGTCTGGAAGTGCCCCAGTTTTTCGGGTGTCCACACAATAGAGCCTGTCAGAGGTCTCAGGAATTTCATGTGACTGTACCTGACTGCAAAAAGCCCCAGGAGGCTTTTCAAAACCTAGTCCTTGTTTATCTTAAGACACTTAGGCTGCTCTCCCAAGGCTGAGAGGCTTTCCCAAAGCTTTGGATTAAATTCACACTTCATTCCTTTCTCATTGTGCATTTCAGCTGAGGAGAATGCTCTTGAGAAAGGTATCTTTTGCTTGGTTTGTAGGTTTTACTCTCCTAAAAACAAATCGGTACAGAATGCAACCTGCTCTCCATTTGCTAGTTACTTGCAAATTTTAAAAAGGTTATTCTCTAATGTATGTCTGTGTTTTCACAGAGGTGGTGAAAATTCACTGAGGCAGACCCTGAGAGAGGGCCTCATGAATTTCTAGTGGGCCCTACCAATCTGCTGGATTGACCATCCTGGTTCATTTCACTCCTTTGCTCTTCATTATGTTCAGGTTTTCCTGCCATAACCTCATGTTCATAGCTACCCAAGGGAATAAGGTCCTCTGGGCTCTGATCACAAACCCAGAACTCAGGCCTGCCTCTACCCAGCAACTCAGCAACGAGTGGACGCGTACCCTGGGGACCCATCTGGGGTCCCACTTCCTGGGTGGTCCCACTTTTCTGTCCCACTTCCTCTGGGTGGCAAGGAGTGGTCTGTGATGCCAATTGCCTGGGACTGCATCTGAGTGGTGGCTGACCGGCTATTTGACAGCTATTTGACTGAAAGGGGAAGAGACCACGGGTCTGTCCTAAAGAAGCTCTCCATCGAGACCAGCCCTGGATTCTAAGCCCAGCTCCTCTGTAACACTCTGGGAGACCTTGAGTTTGTCACTTACACTCTCTGAGCCTCTGTGTCTTCATCATCATGTGAATTTGCCACCAAGTTAAAAATCCTCAGCACTCATTTTTCATGTGGTCAGCCAGGCGAGCAGTGTCTTGGGATGTCAACCGTGCAAACGCCTTTACTTTATGAACTTTGACACAGCTCTGAAGAGCAATGCTGTGCTTGAGTGCTTCCAGTATCAGGAGCGCTCAACTCCTACTTGTACTTACTATAATTCCTTTTAATCTTTTGTGGAGAAAGCGAGACAAAGCCTACAAGTAGTCAAGAGATTCTGAGATAATCTTGTTGGCAAACCTGTCAGTAAAACCAGTCACTAGTTTCTTCTAAGGGCTGGCACTATTCTGGAACATCTCATGGAGGCTCAAAGAGGGAAGCATTGAGAAAGACTGACAGGGTCCTCCTGGCGAGGTCTGTGTTCTTTAGATGGGCTTGTGCTACGAACAGCAAAACACTAGATGCTAATTTCCACTAGAAATGTTCTGTGTTCTCTGAAGACTAATATGGTGCTATGAGCTGAATTGAGTCCCCCCAAGATTTTTACAATGAAGCCCCCCCCTGCCCCAGTGGATGGTATTTGGAGGTGGAGACTTTGAAAAGTTATAGGTTTAAATGAGGTCATGAGGGTGGAACCCTCGTGAGCTGATTAGTGCCCTTATAAGAAGAGACCCCAGAGTGCTTGCTTTGCTTTTCCTCCTTCTCCCCACAACCCCCCAACCACCCCACCACCCCCATCCCCTGGCCAGGTGAGGACAGAGTGAGAAGGTCTATAAGGCAGGAGAAGAGCCTTTACTGGGGAACTGAATTGGCCAGCACCTTGATCTTGGACTTTCCAGCCTCCAGAAGGGTGACAAAATAAATTCCTGCCATTTAAGTCAACCAGCCTATAGTATTTTAGTTATGGCCACCCAAGCTGACAAACACAAACAGGATTATGTGATAGCAGGGTATAAGGGGGCAGGATAAGCTTCACTGAGGTAGGGATTTTGAGCTGGTCCCTGGAAGAGGAGACAGAGCTAGTCATGCAGAGATCTGAAAGAAGACATTCCAGGAAGAGAAATGGAAAGTGCAAAGGTCCTGGGACTTCAGGAATGATCCAGATGTTTTCGCAAAACAAAAAGCAGGCAGAGTGGCTGGAGCAGAGAGCAAGTGAAGAGTATTACAAGAAGTAAACAGGAGCTAGATCATGTAAGCCTATAGGCAGAACATTTCTGGAAAGATACACAAGAAACTATTAATAGTAGTTAATTCTGGAGGGTAGGACTGGGGTGGATCAGGACACACACACGACTCTTTATTTTTTTACCATTTACTCTCCTAACCATTTGAATTTTTATTTTGAGTATATATTAAATATTAAATAAAGAAATATTTATCATATATGCCCAAATATAGGGTGACCACACTATCAGAGGATCCTGCTTTCCAACAAAAAATATCTTTAAAAAGTGTTTAGGCCAACTCAAACACAGAACCCTTAAGGATGCAGTCAAAATATTTAATGCATTACTTATACACATACTTTTAAAGAAACTGCTTTTTCCTATCTCTTATTTATAGAACAACTTTACCAAATTTTTTCATGTCTTGATCATCAGGGTTAGCATCTACCAGATTACTTTTGAGTCATGCAAGGGAATTTTCCAAGTGGATAATATTTACTGATTGTGTGTGTCGCTTGCTATATGACACTTTACAGTATTTCACAGGAAATGTATCCTAAGCTTTAGCCATTCACATTGTTAGGAGACTTATGGGTTTGGTCTTGTCTTTTGTCTCATGGGTGCATATATTAGGCAAAATAACACACACACCCACCCCCAAAAAATGTCCACATCTTATTACCAGAATGTGTAAATATGTTGGGTTACATGGCAAAGGGGAAATTAAGGGTGCTCATCAGCTGACCTTAAAAATAAGTCTGCTCTCAGAGAATTTACAGTCTCAGGAGGAAGGTAGGATTGCCTCTCTATGGCCATACAGGACGTTAATATATTAAAATACCTTCATAGAGTTGGGAAATTGCACTGTCCCAAGACCTCCTCAAATCCCCCCCTTTCTGCCTCAGCTGCTCAGCCTCTCCTTCAGGACACCCTACATGTGCACGCATACACACACGCGTGTGCACACACACACTTCCCTATGATCTAAAGTCTCTAAAGGATTCACCTTATGGCACAGAAGGGCACCTCAGGAATCTTGCTCAATCATTCATTCTGATTGAGCTGTGTTGATGTCTTTGTTAAATATTTTTGAAATCGCCCTTGGAGACACAAAAATACTTTGGGACCCTGAGTGTAGAGTTCAAAGGGGGAATTTGAAGAATCGGTGACTCATCTGCAAGCTGGGGCAAAGCCAGCTTCCCCAACGAATCTTCTGGTAACTTTAAAGCACTGCCTGAGCAAGATAAGGTCCCCTCTTAGAGTGGAACAGCTCCTCGGCTGTGCAAGGCTTCTGGGCACACACACACACACACACACACACACACACACACCCTTTCTTCTGGAAGGCCATGGCTTAGGCCCGACAGACCCTCACTTCTAAGGATTATGCAACATGGTAAATACTCCAGTGTATTGTACTCTCTGTTCCTTCCCATCGCGTGGAATTGAATCCCCCCACCCCACTCATTGTCCAAATTTACACCATGGTACAAAGTATTCATCTCTGTATTTCCAGCACTAGCACAGTGCGCAGCACCAAGTAAGGTGGGTAAGATGACTCTGGACTTGGGGGAAGGGGAAGGGATGGCAGAACAGAGGTAAAAGAAGGAAGAACTAAAAAATTAATCCTCTAGGACACCAGCATTACAGAGGCGGAAAGAAGAGGATCAGCGAAGGGGACCAAGAAGAAACAGGGAGAGGAACAGGAGAATTAGGAGAGGAGGCTGACCGACGGACCAAGAGAGAAGAGCCAAAGCCTTTGGAGAAGCAAGCTGCAAGGAGGAGACCATGTCTCATGTCAAACATGGCAGCGACGTCCTTCAGGTGGAGGGCTGAAAATAGGACAGGGAGCCGGCATTTAGGATATCACAGCTGACCTCAGGAAGAGCAGTTTAGCGATTCCTTGGGGAGGAGGGTAAGGATCCAGACTACAATGAGATGAAGAGAAAATGTGGGGCCAGGAAGGGTAGACATTGCAAGCAGCACTGGTCCTTCTAAAAGTCTGGTGATAGAGGAAGGAAATCAGTCAACAGAAGGGAAGGAAAGTTAAGGGACCCACTCTCTTCAGAGTAGGAGGGACATGGATGTGTGCTGTGCTGCTTATACACACCGCCCTGGACCATGGCTTCGATAAGATGCTCAGGACTGAGGTAAAATCTACCCATGGGAGCCACACAAACCTGGCCCATGCTTTGGGGTTCAAAATCAGAGGTTCCATGCTCTGGGTCCCCAGCTCAAATGAGCATGTTTCTGAGCACCTGGCCACCTGCTCCAGGACCCTTGTGTAAAAAAGCAGAAGAAGGTGATATCACAGAGGGGCTCCTGCAACCAAACAGCTGGGTGTCTTGTCAGGTGTTCCCCCTCAATCAGGACAGCCGTGCTATTTCCCTGTTTCCACTCTGCTGGTGTTTCTGCCCTGATAGAACGAGAGCAATACTGCCTAACTTCTGCATCATGCTGCATTTATGGCGGGGATCAATGCAATTTTTCAATTCGCTAGAGCAAAATACTCCTTTTTAAAAATCTCCCCGTCTGGATCCGTTGGCTCTTTGGAACTTTAAAAAGTTCCTGGTGAGTGTGTGTTCCATCTGGAGGCACGAAAGACAGTGATGCACTTGTGAAGGAGACCTGCGGCAAGCGAGGCGTAGATCACGTGCTTCGTCCTAATGTTCCTTGGCTGCTGAACCTCCTGCCTTTGAGGAAATACTTCAGTCAGTTTTCTCCAAACAGCCTAGAATTAGTCATTTCTTACCATTTAAGATGATACACTATTAAAGCAATCTCCTAAGTGATTACAGAAGTTATTCAGATGGAACCACTGTGAGAACACATTATAGGCGTGTTACTTAGCAACTGAAGGATATATGCGCTCTTAAAAATTAAGATGGAAAAAGTAAGGATACATATTTCATTCAAAACTAGTTTTACAAGATCCATAAAACCAACCAGAAAATAACTATAATGAATAAGGTAATGGCAACAAGAGCAACTTTAGTTGCTCTAAGCTCATGTCTCACTGGTAGGAGACTAGGAATGTCATAAATGCAGGTGGGTATATATGTTTGTGTTTGTGTGGCTATAATTGATTAAAAAAACTACCCCATACATTGTACTCAATTCATTTTTCTCTGATCCTCTCAACAACCTAGCAAAGGAAGCAGTTTTACAACTATATTTTATTTATTTATTTAGGTTGTCTTTATTTATTCATGAGAGACAGAGAGATAGAGAGAGGGAGGCAGAGGGAGAAGCAGGCTTCCTGCTGAGCCAGGAGCCGGGCGTGGGACTCGATCCCAGGACCCGGGGATCATGACCTGAGCCAAAGGCAGACGCTTAACCAACTGAGCCACCCAAGTGCCCTACAACTATATTTTTTAAATGTTTGTTTGTTTTGAAATAATTGTAGATTCACAAGAGGTTACAGAGAAATACACAGGGAAGTTCCAAACACCTTCCCCCTTGCCCACTGTTAACATCTTCTACAACTTCAGTACAATAACAAAGTCAAGAAACTGGTATTAGTGCAATCCATAAGCCTCATTCAGATTTCCCAGTTACGCATCCACTGACCGTACAGAAACCTAAAATTCTACTGTGGGCCACCAATTAAATAGGGTCTTACGGAGGTCAGGGTTAGAAGGGGTTGCGTCCACCCAACAGTAGGGCCAGTAGAACTGTGGACCCGCTTGGTAGCTCTATCCCTAGTTCCTGATGTACAGTGGAAATAGATACACAGAGCAACTAGCAAAAGCTCTCCACTAGCTTCCTAATCTGTGAAGTGAAGGCTGTTTAGGTAGGAAGAGCCAAGTGGAAATCCCAGGAACTATCCTCTCCTCCCTAAAACTCATTCTCAGTCAAGAGAGCAAAGCAGAAGCAAGACATTTCCAGAGGATGACAAAGACCAATGGTGCTACCATCAAAGATACGAGAGACAAAGGCGTGGTGATTCCTATCACATCCCTAAGGACTCATACTTTCGGCTACAGCAAAGGTCAAATGGGTCATGAAGAATTACTATGCATTATGGCAAACTTAATCAGATGTGGTAATGACAAGCACAGCTGTAGTTCTATTTCATACCTTGCTGGCAGGGCCAATACTTACATTTACCCTACTCCTTACCCCCAGGACTCATCTATCTATCATCTGTCTATCTATCTAATATGCATGTGTATATATATAGTTTAGAGGGGTTATAATCTTCTCAATAGCTCTAAAAACATCATGCTGGTCCTTTACACTGATGACAATTAACTAATTGGTCTTGTGAGCAGGTCGTATCAAGCCCCCTTGAAGTCTAAATAAGACATCCACATGTCAGACGTTGGAGATAGTCCCCATGAAAGATTATGTAGGCCTGCAATATCAAAGCTTCCAGGGGTACAATGGAGTCGAGTGGACTGTGTGGGGATTTCCCTCTAAAGTAAGAACCAAGTCACTTCCCCTTGAACCATATACCACAAAGAAAGAAACATGACATCTGGTGGCCCTCTTTTGGTTTTGGAAGCAATATATACCATATACAGGTATGTGCTGCTATAGTTCATTTACCAAGGAACCCATAGGCTGCCAGTTTTGGGTCAAGCCGAAAACAAAACAGAGTTCTTCAACATGTTTGGGCTGCTGTGCAAGGTGCTCTGCCACTAAACTTTCATTATCAACAGACCCAACGGTATGAAAGTGTCAATGGAGCTCGTCAGCGTGATTGGCAAAGCCCAATGCCTTCCTCTGCTGACAACTATTCTCCATTCTTAAAAGCTGGCTCATAGCCCCTGGTAGAGACTTCACCCCTCACCAAGTTGACTGGGCAACCCAACTGTCCATCATATTGAGTATCCATCATGAATGAAATCCACCAAACTACCAAACTGGACATGCACAGCAACATTCCATTATAAATTGGAAGTGGCATGTATGAGAGCAAGACCAAACAGGTCTGGAAAGTTCAGCCTCCAGTTCCCAAGGCTCCTGTTCCTACCACTTTACCACCTCCCCCTTAACCCACACCCATGGCCTCTGAGTGAGTTTATTACGTCCAGTAATCAGAAAAGCACAGACCTTGTCTACAGATGAATCAGCAAGATATGTTGGCACCAGCCAGAAGTGGATGCCTACACCACTACATCACACTCAGGGATGGTTCTGAAAGGCAGTGATGAAGGAAATTACCCCGGTGGGCAGAATTTCAAATGGTACATCTGGTCATCCACTTCCCGCAGAAGGAGAAATGGCCTGGGAAACAAATCTATAATGATTCATAAGCAATGGCTAATGGTTTGGCTGCTTGCTCAGAGACCTGGAAAATTGGTGACAAGTCTGGGGTAGAGATGTGTGGGTGGATCTTTCAGAGCAATTATAGAGCATGAAGATGTTTATGTCCCATGCACACGTCTGCCAGAGACATCCGTGGCAGGGGACGTTCTCATTAATCAGGTGGAAAAGATAGCCCCTTCTCTGCGTGTCAGTCAGCCGCCCCAGAGCTTGCTCCATAGAGGCTTCCTAACACAGCGTTCCTTTCAACAAGTCTTACCTGGCTACCACAACCCCTGAGTCCCTAACCTGCCCCAAACAGAGGCCAACACTGAGCCTCCAATATGGACTCATCACCTGGAGTAACCAGTCCATGCCATGCAGAGATAACGTGTCCTTACATGAAGAGACACGGATTAAGGGCATGGATGTGCCTCCCCTTCTGCTAGCACCCAGTTTTAGACATGCAGAGCACTTCATCCACTCTCTAATGTTCTTTATCTCGAAATGTATAAATATTGTAGCCCAAATATTTTTAAGAGGATTGCCTTTTATGCAACTGATGAACCACTAAATTCTACCCCTGAAACTAGTAATACACTATACGTTAACAACCTGAATTTAAAAAAAAATAAAAAAATAAAAATAAAAGAATTGCCTTTGCCTCTATTTTTTAACAAATATTTCTATAAGACAAAACTCATTTAATGCATGGCCTCTGTTATTATTTCCAAGCCTTCACCAAATGGTGCTGCAACATCAGAACCTTCTGAACTCATTCGATTCCAATACAGAACTTAAGTTTTTAATTAAAGTAAAAGTTCCATCAAGGAATTCTTCCCACAGTTTAATGTATTCTAAGGTGCAATTATAAAAATTCAAAATTAAATTTTAAATGTAGTTTGTTCTACTATTGTTTAATTTGTTCTGCTTTTCCCTTGATTTTTATAGAAATAATTTTTAATGCCTTGCTCTTCACAAGCTCTTTTCTCAATCATGAAAATTCACCAAAAGCTTCAAATCTGAAGTCTTTGAGGTTTCATCCTTTCAATATTCTAATTTAAAAAATCCCAACTGATTTTGAACAAAATACAATCAAAATTTATCAGAATCTTTTATAGAAAGTTCAATGCCATATATTGGTTTACAAAGTCATTCTTGAAAGGCATGTGCATACCTAGACTATAGATCATAGTTGGCAGCAAAGAGAGGAAACATGTTCTACCATTTAAAATAATTGTTTTGAATGAAACAAATATTCATTATGTTTTGATAAATACAAAAATTACTTCATCACAAAAATTTTATCACTCAATTATAAGAACTGTGATAAATGTGTAAATATTTGTAAATTTTGACAATTACAGCCTCTGTTTTGATTAGTAAACTATTGCAGCGTGGTTGGATGAAACCATAAATTATGTGTGCATCACAATGAATCACAAGTGTATTTATACTCTTTAACTTTCTTAATTTAGTAAAAACAGTTTTTACAATACTTGGCCCCATCAAAACTTATATTTGTCATTATCACCATAAAAATAATTTTATCTCTGTTAACTTTATATCTGAATTTATAATAGCATTCACAATAATGTTCCCTTCAACAGAATTAACTTCTAGAAACTTCATTTTTATTCCACAAAGCAGATGAAACAACACAAACATCATGGGAATTAAGTGACTTCTGTTTGAAGGCTCTCATGACATTAATATGAATCAGTCTTTGCTATTTATGAAGTTCTTCTGGTAATGGCATGAAGACCTTAATAGCTAGTATTTCACTTTTCATAGATAAACAAAAAAAAAATGGGGATTGAAAATGAGCAAAATTAACCTAAAATAATTGTGTTTTGATCTAAATGAAAAGTCATCATTGATTGATGGGTAGAAGCACCTTCTGCCACTGCAGATACATTAAGTCATCATCATGAGGCATGGTCTTCTTAAAATAACTACTAATCTGTGAAGCTTCTTCATGAGGTTTGTATCTTCTGGTTCTCATGTGGTCAGTAATGTCACTATGCACCCTGTGGTGGGTGGTAAATACTGATAAACATTTTGGAGCAAGTTACACATTCACCATTGACTTACTTAAGAAGCAGAATTTTATTACTTAACTTTCCACTAAACATAGACTACTATCTTTTTTAGATTTTTGCTAGCAAGAATGTTTATCAGAAACAAGTAACTGTAGCCATGTAACCGTAGAGTAAATGATAATGCAAGAGCATTCAGCCTACTTCCTGTGCACCCCCATGGCAGGACAGCTCAACCTCTTCTTCCCACGTACAATTTTGTATACCTATCCCATAATTTCCTACATTTCCCAACGCCCACACTGACAGTCTGGTGGCTTCATGCGTCTTGCAGTGACAAGTGTCTAGTACACCAAGTGCCCGATGAGGGCAGCAACATTGAATAAATGTCCCGCCTCCAACTGAAACTGGACAGAGTTAGCTGTCCCTGGTCAATTGTATCTGAGCAAACTTTGTTTTATCAACAAACACCCCATGTGCTGTCCTTGAAAGAGAGCGGCTAGTTAGATTACATCAGGAAATGGTTATTGCTCATCACCTTTCAGATTAACCACTTGTTAAAGGGAAAATTTTGTTTACCCCATGCATGTACCACGAACTTCTAGATGAAAGTATAGCAGGAGCTGAACTGCAAAGTAGAGGTCTACCAAATCCATCTTGGCTTATTTTAATGCAAGTCTTGATAACAACAGTTTGTTTAAAAATGAAAAATCAAGAACAAATGATAAACTGGTCAGAACGCCAGCAGAACGGTCATAATCTGGAATTAATCCAGGAAAACTGCTATCATCACCCTATCAATGGGGAACTTCATATCGAAAGGACTGGCTGTCACCATCTGAGTCTGTCTACCTAAGTTAGGAACACTAAAGTGAGGGAGGTGAACAGGCCCCTGTGTGATGCCGTATGATGTACACCCTCCCACCTATGAAGTATTGTTCCTAAAAACATAAAATTAACCTGAATCTAATCAAGGTAACTGGAAGTTCCAGGGAATGTGATGAATAAGCTAAATGACACCGCAAGAAAGAAAACAGCCAGATCTAGAATCTGGGCCTTCCACAGGACAACTAACCTAGTTTCTTTAACAAGCAACTGACTAAAAAAGGGGGCAGGGGTGGCAGGGGGAGCTGCTCTTGAGTAAAAGAGACCTAAGAGACATAATAGCCAAATGTGATGTCAGGACCTTGTTTTGATCCCTGTTTGAAAAACCAACAATAAAAAACCATTTTGAGACAATCGAGATATTAGAAGGTACCAAGGGATAATTGTTACCTTCTCTGTGATAGTGTTACTATGTTATGAAAGAAAAGGTTCAGTCTTTAGAAATTCCCAGTGAATTGCACAGGGATAACATAATATGCTTTCTGAAATTTGCTGTAGAAGACTTCAGCAGAGAAAAATGGAAGGCAAACGAAGCCAGTGTAGCTTCAGAATGTCTAGAATCTGGGTGTTGGATAAATGGAGACTTATACTGTTCTTTCCTCTTTAATGCATATTTTACATTTTGTATTTAAAATTTCAATATGAAATGTTGAATAAGGCAGGGCCAAGAACGGGGCCATGAGGGGAGGGATACGTTTTAAGCCCTTGCTCTACTTTTCAATCTTTTAATCCATGCTGCCTGAGTATGGTTAATCAAAGAGCTAGGATTCTACCTAACTGATCGTGTTGCTTCCATTTTATTGCCTACAGAACGCCGTGGAGACCACATGTCCCTCATTTTCTTCTTACTACAGTTATAATTAAAATATATTTTTTGTGGGCGCCTGGGTGGCTCAGTCGGTTAAGCGCCTGCCTTCAGCTCAGGTCGTGATCCCGGGGTCCTGGGATAGAGCCCTGCATCGGGCTCCCTGCTCTGCGGGGAGCTTGCTTCTCCCTCTCCTCCCCACTTGTGCTCTCTCTATCTCTGTCTCTCTCTCTCAAATAAATAAATAAAATCTAATATATATATATATATATATATATATATATATATATATTGCTATCCATTTCCATGGAGATCATTCTGGACTTTTGCTTTTTGATATTCAGATTAGTTTATATCATCCACCTCATCCCTTATAAAACGTGGCCAAGATCACTGGAGAGAAACTAATCTCCCTGTATGACTCCACAGTTTCTTTACCTGCTTACCAAACTCTTTTTCATGGAATGGCAGGGTCTAATTGCTTAAGTTTGTTGGAGAAGTCTCTACATCTTTAATTCTTTCCTTTATCATCTCTGGGCCATGGGATCCCATTACACATTCTGTTGTGTTTTTTTTTCCGGGTGCATAAAAGACGGTTTCCTGACAGCGAACTACCATAACCGACAAAACCAGTATGGTCACCTCTCTCAATATTCTGATAACATCACCTGCCTCCTACCAGATCTCTTTCTTCGGAAGCCACTATCCCACTTGCCTGTCTTAGCCCACCCCATCTTGGTCACATAGATAAGACCATAGTTGTCTAGTTGTTTCCTAATCTTTAAGGTCTTGTTATTTTTCATACTCTATGCATTTATATGAAATCAGCTAAGGCCAGAAATGTTTCCTAATCACTTGGCTCTTTTTTTCTATATCTGGAAGCACAGGCATCTCCTCTGTCTTCAGGCTTCTTTCTTCTAAAGCACCCAGCAGCCTCCTGGTACAGAGCAATACTACACGAATATTTTCATAGCAAATGAACAAATGAAAGTATCATATATGCCTTCCATTCTGAAACATTCCGGATTTAGAAATATTTTCCATACATTTCTCCCCAGTAAATGTTAATGTATAATTATTAGAATCCAGTTGGCAAATCTCCCTCCAAATAAAGTCTTCCGAATCTGTTGAGATGCACTTTATCCTTTAGCAGGATCCTTCCCTCCCCCTATCCCACACCCAGTATTAAAAGCCAAAATTCTGAAAACTACTAGCTGTGTGATCTTGGTCAAGTTACAGAGGAACTGTAAAATAAAGCTTACCTCAAAGAAAACCAGATGAGTCAACATATACAAAGCATTTAAAACTGTGCCTGATGAACCCTAAGTCTCCAAGAGATGTTGGCACATATTACAGGCATACCTTGTTTTATTGTGCTCTGTATTCGTGTCTCTGTCCCATTTTGGTAATTCTTGTAATATTTCAAACTCTTTCACTATTACTACATTTGTTATGGTGACTTGTGATCAGTGATCTTCGATGTTATTACTGTTATTGCTTTGGGGCACTGTAACCTAAGGCCACCTAAGATGGCAAATGTAATCGATAAATGTTGTGTGTGTTCTGACTACTCCACCAACAAGCCATTCCCCCATCTCTCTCCCTCTCCTTGGGCCTCCTTATACCCTGAAACACAACAATATTGAAATGAGGCCAATTAATAACCCTACAATGGCCTCTAAGCATTCAGGTGAAAGAAAGTGTTGATTGATAGGGTAAACTTCAGTGTTGTTTTATTTTTTTTTTAAGATTTTTATTTATTTATTTGAGAGAGAGAGGGAGAGAAAGAGAACACAAGCTGGAGGGAGGAGCAGAGGGAGAAGCAGACTCCCCGCTGAGCAGGGAGCCCGATGTGGGGCTTGATCCAGGGACTCCAGGATCATGACCTGAGCTGAAGGAAGACGCTCAACTGACTGAGCCACCCAGGCACCCCTCAGTGTTGTCTTATTTTAAGAAACTGCCACAGCCACCACAGGCTTCACCACTCTGATCAGTCAGCAGATCAACATCGAGGCAAGACCCTTCCCTGGCAGAAAGATTATGATTCACTGAATACTCAGATGATGGTTAGCATTTATCTTAGCAATAAAATATTTTTAAAAGTATTTTATTTATTTTTTTGAGAGATTGAGAGAGAGAGAGAGAGAGCGTGAGCAGAGAGAGAAGCAGAGGTAGAGGGACAAGCAGGCTCCACGCTCAGTGAGATCTTGGGCCCTTGAGATCAGGGCCCTGAGATCATGACCTGAGCTGAAATCAAGAGTTGGACACTCAACTGACTGAGCCACATAGGTGCCCCAGAAATAAAGTATTTTTTTAATTACTGTATGTATATTGGTTTTTTTTTAGACACAATACTATGGCACACTTAACAGATGACAGCACAGTGCAAACATAATTTTTGCATGAACTGGGAAACTAAAAAATTCATTTGACTCCCCTTATTGTGATATTTACTTCAATGCAGTAGTCTGGAATAGGACCTGTGTGTCTCGGAGGCATGCCTGTATTGTTACCCCAAGTCACTAATCTGTTACTGTTTTGACACCCGGTTGTTTTTGTCTTTTGTTGACATTGATTCTTTTTTTAATAGCAAAGAGGTGTTGAGGTAATGGGGGACAAAAGACCCAAATCCAGAATATGAATACAACCTTAGTGAATTCCAGGACAGGTGCCAAGAGACCAGCAGGCAGCCCCGGCGCTTCATCCCTATTAAAAGACCTGCTAATCTACAAAATGATTGCTGTGAGCGGCCTCTGGAAGAAGCCATCGGTTGGTCCTCTATGTTTAAAGGTTATTTGACTACCAGATACCTTGCCTACTCACTAGTTAGGAATTGTATAAAGAGATAATGATTTGGAAGACTAGAAGAAAGCATTTTTTAACTTGTCTAAAGTAAAAAAAAGTAAATCGCCCCTTTTTCTGAATATTATCTTCCAAGATAAGAAGGCTTGTCTGAAGATGCTGTTATGCCAAAAACCCAGTGCCAAGAATGAAAAGTTTTGTTACACATGTAAGAAAAATGTGTATAAAGGTTAGCCTTCCAGAAATGTGGCTAAAACTAATCAGAATCATGGACTCTTAGAACTGAGACAGACCTTGGAGGTCCTCTCACTCATTCCCTTCCCTGTACAGATGAGGCAACAGCCCCAAAGAGGTCAGTAGTTACCCAGTGTTACCAGATCTGGACCCAGGCCGTCCCTTTTCCCAGGTCGGTCAGCCAGTGATGATACAATTAGATCAGAGGCATGTATGCAAATCAGGCAGCTTCAGGCAGCTTCTCAGTAGGACTGGCAGATACCTTCTTAAACCCTAATGGACAATAAACATCTCTCAGAGCTTTTGGAGGAATAGAATATAAAGATATGAATTAAATTTTAGAACATAATGAACATTACCCAGTATGAATGCCACATAACAAAGTCACTCTGAGAGTTTCTCATGGGGCAAACTTCAGTGTTGTCTTTTTTTTTTTTTAAGATATCGCAAATCATGTAATTTCCAGTCGGTCCCTATCTTGATTTCTCCAGAATAAATTACTGTCATCATTTCTAGCGTTCGTTATGGCTTTCAAAATCCTAGACGGAGGTTTTATTCACTGTGGGTGTCCTCTACCCATGTCTGACAGCCAAGAAGGGGCTCGGGAATAGGGGCAAAGTAGATTGAACAGATTTCTTAAAAACATAGTCATTATATATAATGTTTATTCCAAAGGGGACTTAAATTTTTGATGGATGAGTGAGTGGTTGTGTGGGTGCATGTGTGGGTGGCTGGGCGGGGGTGGGGGTTGTGGGGTGTGGCGGTGTGTGTTCAAAATTTGCCACACAGCACTGTAGGGTCTTGCCTAAAAGCACAGTCTCTGAAGCCAGCTCCATAACTTGCTAGCTGTGTGATCCTCGGCAAGGTACTTAATGCCTATTATGTGCCTCAGTTTCCTCGTCTGTTTCATAGGCATAAGAGACCTTAGCTCAAATAGTTGCTCTGGAGATTAAATGAGTTAATGGACATACAGCCTGTAGAACATTCTCCGGCATACAGCAAACATGTAATTAAACGTTAACTGTTGCTATCCAGAGGTCACTCAACTGGCAACCACAGTTATCTGGAAAAACACCCAAGTAAGCCTTCTCCAAAACCTGGGCCCTACATCCTGGCCGCTTAAGTCACAAACAAGTCTCAGCTGATTTTACACTAAACCCTAACAAATATATCAGCGCCCCTGGACGGTAAATGGCAAGTCACAGGTAACTGTCTTCCTCCTGACGCCAGCGGCCAGCCCTTAAAGCGGCTCCCCAGTCTCTCATGCCAACAATTGTTACGGAGCACCTACAGCACAACAGTTTGAGAAGTGTGTGCAAGGGAAGCACCAGGCTGAGTGTGATCCTACCAACCAGGCCCTTCCCGCAGGGCGGAAATCCGGGGAAACGCAACAGACCGGAAACTCCGGCTGCGCATGTACAGATAGGAGGGACGATCCCCCCACCCCCCACCCCACCCCCCCCACCCCACCCCCCCACCTCCCACCCCACCCTCCCCACCTCCCACCCCACCCTCCCCACCACCACCACTACCACGTTTCATTACCACTGCGCTGCCAAAAATAAAAACAATGGTTTTAAAGGAAGGCTTCAATACACAAATCCCTGTGTGAAACCCAAGTCATGACATTAACCCACAGACCGTAAAACGCAGTGTCACAGACAAGGCTCCCTGGATTCACCACCAGGTTCCTTTATGGCTGCCTCCTTAAGCGGCCACGCTGGGCCTCCCTGAGCCCTGGGATTTCTTCCTACCCTTGGAACTGCCAGGCCCTGGCTCAGTGACTCACCAAGTCACTCTGCCCTGCCCTGGCTCTTCCAGGGGACCGCCGACGCTTGCCGTGAATTCACATTTTCTAAACTGTCGACTCGTTCCTTTAATAACTCTTAATGTCAATTTATCCGGCACAGTCTGTGCAGCAATTTATGACTGAGTAGGAGGCAGAGCAAAGTTGAGCAAAGCAGGATGAGTCAGCTTTCCCAAGGCTCCCTTCTATTAGAGAGGTCTGGATTGGGAGAGGGACTCTGGCAAGGCTTTCAACCTCACATGGAAAGTAGAGACTTTCACCTGGTTGTCCTCACGTGGTCTGGCCACTGTCTAGTGAGCAACACATCTGGCAGAAGGAGAATTTGTGAGGGTCACTTTCCCGTGGGGTGGTTGGTGAGAGCTGCCCAGAGCCAGCCTCCAGGGGGGCCCCTCTGAGGAGTGGCTCTACCATCCTCAAAATCTCACCCTCCTTCCTAAGGGGCATCAGGCAACCGTCTCGCACTTGCAGCGAGAAAGACCATTTGTCCTTAGCCCACACCCAGAGGCTAACGTGAAACTGAGCTTAAAAACGGACTAGGAGGTGGCATGAGTGTGATGAAAAGGGCTCCGTGGCTCTGCTCAGTCAGTATTCACGCTCCTGCATGTGGAAGAACTTTCCATGGTCGCCACTAAAGGGGAGACATTCCATTCTCGGGCCGCTTGCCCATACCACTGATGCCTTGAAAGTTGGTCCTAAGGTCTCTGAAAACATGACAGGAATGAAGAAAGTCCGTGTGGGGTGGGGCAGGTGCTGTAGAAAAAGTGCTGTCATTTCAAAGGAATTTGGGATACAAGGAGAGGAAGACTTGGAGATACCTTCAGAAGAAACTTTGTTCCCGGAAAGCCACTCAAGGGGCCATTTGAGTATGTAAATATGTGGCTGAGACCCTAATTAGAGAAGAAAGAGGCTTTTGAGATACCGCTGTGGTTCTTGGGACTGAAATGCCTGTGTGATCATGAAAAATATCCATAGGTCAAGTACACTTTCTACTCCACGTATTTAGTTGCCTTTGGAGAGATTTTATTTCATTTTACCTTTAAAAATGAACGGAGGCATCGCTGTGCAGGAAAACTGCTGTTCGTTCTTAAGAGGACGTGTACATTTTTGTTGGATCAGGGCTACTGGGGAATTTGGGCAAAAGGGTCAGAAACTGGAGGAGATCCTCTCAAGAGAGAGGAAGATGAGAGCCCAGGTACCAACAAAGCAGCCCCAGAGACCTGGAAGAGGCTCCATACTCAGTATTTTCGGTTGCCTATTCCTGTCTCCTGGGAGTGGCAGCTCAGAGAGCCTCTGAGACAGCCCCTTGGGGAGAACATGGATGTTCTCACCAGGGACATCATCATGATGGCTGGCCAAGAGTCGTGGAAGATTCCTGGGCTGTATTCATTGACCAGGGAAACCAGAGCATTGGGAGACAAGCCCCTTGGCAAAGACAATGGCACTCTCGTCAGGAACACATTGGCCATTTCCAGGGCTGTGGACATTGACCTCAGGAGCCCCAGAGGGAGAAAGGACCCTGAGAGATGATTTCTGAGAAAGTTCCGGAATGCCAGCTTGAAGCACTCAGAGATAATTGGCACATTCTTTAAAGGACGTTAAGTTCCTGCTGGCAAGATGAAGGCCTAAGATTAACATATGTGCTCCCAGGCTGGTGAGACTTACACCAACCCTCTTGTCTGTGATAAGACACAACTTATTTAGCAAACCATTCTATTCCCAGTTCTACTGCTAATACCACATGGCTTTGGTTAAGCTGCCTTAGTTCCTTGAGGTCTGTTCTCTTAGTTATCCCCAGATGATGTTTGCCCACTTTCCCTGGAGCCTAAAGGTGATGCGGACTGGATTGCCTTTTAGGGAAGAAGGAACTGCAGATGTGCTGCCCCTAGAAACATAGTCCAAACGGAGACATAGGGGCCCAAATGAGAAGTATAAGTGAGAGGTCATGTGAAAGGAAGATGAAGGTAGGAACAGTAAATGAAGCCATCTTAGCTTGGATTCACCCAGAGACAGATCCTGCCACAGGATTTGAGCCGAAGTCATTTATATGGAAGTCACAAGCAGCCGTTGCAGAGAAGTAGGGGAATGAGACAGAGAAAGCAGCTAATAAAGTGTGCATATTAAACCACCTGAAACAGCAGGCAGCCAGCCAGTCCCGCACAAAAAGGCTAAGAAACTGTGCAACATACATGACCCCGATTTGTCCAACCCACCAGATGAGGGAGCTGGAGGATTTGTACACCGACTTCTGAGTAGAGTAAAAAAACCATTAAGCCAATGACTATTATACAGTGACATTTTTCTCAGAGGTAGACTGCATAAGTCTAGGAACCAAGCAGTTGAAGTAGGAGTGGCCCTTTTTACCATTACTTTCAGTAACCCACTTGGGGGAATTTGTGCTTCCAGCCCCCGTAACTCTAGGCTCAGCTGGATTCAGTGTCCTGGTCCGAGGGGAGAGACGTTCTGCCAAGGGATGCAATAAGGGTTCCACTGAATCTAAGGTTATGGCTGCTACTTGTTCACTTTGGGTTCCTCATGTGAGCAGACCAGTAGGTAAAGAAAGATCTGTCATTGCTTAGGGCAGCTCCCAGCGGGACTGTTAATTCTCCAGATCTCTTCTGGTTTGCTGGGCAAGCAGGCAGCCTGCATTTGCAAAAAAAAAAAAAAAAAAGAAGGAAGGAAGGAAGAAAAAAGAAAGCTCTCTGGTGCATAACAGAGACACTGGGAGTTAAAAGTCATTCCAGAACACACAGAGATGGTCAGGTCCCAGGTATGTGAGCAAGGCTCTGACAGTCTGCTTTGTCATTGGCCTTGCACCACAGAGATCCACCTATACTGTGTTTTAAGTTCACTCTGTCTGGTCAGTGTTACTTCAAGGTGGTGACTGGTCACAACTTCCTAAAGAAACAACGTACAACAGGAAGCGATAGCCCCTTCTGCTACGGTCGGTTGCAAGGTCGTCAACTGATATTTATCATCTCCATGTCTAGAATCCATTCTAGATTCTCCTCACCTTCAGGCAACTGGTCCACGTTGCTTGCCCAGCCAGTGTGCCCAGTTAGGTTGTTTCCCTAACAGGAAACCCAGACCTTCCTCTCTAGTATGTCCAAGTCCCTGGTCATGCTCTTGTCAGGCTACGGCTGTTTCAATTTTCCATTTATAGTTATGTTTTGGTAATGGAAGCACCAAGAAACATCCCAGGAAATTCCAGACATACATTTCCTGCCCATGTTATGGCACAGGAACCATCCTCAAGATAACCAGGGTCACCTACCCCTGTCAGTATGGCAACTTCTTTCTTTACCTACTGGTCTGCTCACATGAGGAACCCAAGGTGAACAAGTAGCAGCCATAACCTTAGATTCAGTGGAACCCTTATTGCATCCCTTGGCAGAACGTCTCTCCCCTCGGACCAGGACACTGAATCCAGCTGAGCCTAGAGTTATGGGGGCTGGAAGCACAAGTTCCCCCAAGTGGGTTACTGAAAGTAATGGTAAAAAGGGCCATTCCTACTTCAACTGCTTGGTTCCTAGACTCATGCAGTCTACCTCTGACAAAAATGTCACTGTATAATAGTCATTGGCTTAATGGTTTTACTCTATCTTGAAGGACAGTGTATCAACCTCTCTGGTGTCATCTGTAAGCTAGCAACTGATCTGCACCTTTAAGAGACCATCCCAGTGTTCTGTTAGGCCAGCCACTTCTGAATGATGTGCAGCACAAAAGAACCAGTGGATCTCAAGGTCTTATGCCCATTTTTACTTTCCTTCCCTGTAAAGTCGGCCTCTTGGTCCAAAGTGATGTAACAAAGATCCCACAACAATAAACCAGAAAAACTGAGAACCTTCAGAGAGTGGTGCTGGCAGAAGCACTAAAGACAGGAAAGGAGGGGCACCCGGGTGGCTCAGTCGTTAAGCGTCTGCCTTCAGCTCAGGTCATGATCCCAGGATCCTGGGATCGGGCCCCACATCGGGCTCCCTGCTCAGCGGGAAGCCTGCTTCTCCCTCTCCCACTCTCCCTGCTTGTGTTCCCTCTCTCGCTGTGTCTCTCTCCATCAAATAAATAAATAAATTAATTAAAAAAAAAAAAAAAAGGAAAGGAAAACACATACCTGGAATACATAATCATTCCAGTAGGGATGACTCAGTATTCTTTCCAGGATGGAAGAGTTCTAATGCAATCAACCCGCAGTTGGCTGGTTGATCTCCTTGTAGGTGATATCAGTCTCAGCTGCTGACAGCTCTGACATTCAGCAGTGACAGTAGGTGGATCAACCTTATGGTGATGTCCATGTCCTTGGGCCTATGCACAGCCTCAGTCTCCAACTCCATGACTACTATAGTCATAGCTCCATAATGCGAGAACAGAGGTGACCAAGGAGGGGGGCTGGCTTATTTCCACTGGATAATCATCCTATGCACTTGGTTGTTCTGGGCTTCCAGTGTGGAAGATGCCTCTTCCACCTTCCAATGAATTGGTCATTGAGGTGAACACAAAGATCCTCATGGCCCCCTGGATGTACCCACAATTCTTCTCTTGATCTCCTTGTCTCCCTGAGATTCCAATCTCTCCCATCCTAAGCCCCTGACCAAATAGCTAAATCATTCACCACTACTCATTAATCTGAGTATGTCCTTGCCTCAAACTACTTCAGCCCCCACACAGAGTTGAATGTCAGGTATGCTGTTCTAAGCTCTGCTCATAGGGAAGATCCCCCCATTCCCTTACCACTGTCTTTCAGAGGCATCTCTGAGGGGAAATGTAATGCAGCAACATATCAAATGTACAACTTATAGAGCTAACCCATTTATTTTTATTTATTTTTTTTGCAAAGAACCAGTTTTATTTTATTTATTTTATTTTATTTTATTATGTTATGTTAGTCATCATACATTACAATATTTGTTTTTGATGTAGTGTTCTATGATTCGTTGTTTGCGTATAACACCCAGTGCTCCATTCAATACGTGCCCTCCTTAATATCCATCACCGGGCTAACCCATCGCTCCACCCCCCTCCCCGCTAAAACCCTCAGTTTGTTTCTCAGAGTCCATAGTCTCTCATGGTTCATCTCCCCCTCCGATTTCCCCCCTTCATTTTTCCCTTCCTGCTATCTTCTTTTTTTTTTTTAACATATAATATATTGTTTTAGAGGTACAGGTCTGTGATTCATCAGTCTTACACAATTCACAGTGCTCACCATAGCACATACCCTCCCCAGTGTCTATCACCCAGCCACCCCATCCCTCCCACCCCCCACCACTCCAACAACCCTCAGTTTGTTTCCTGAGATTAAGAATTCCTCATATTGGTGAGATCATATGATACTTGTCTTTCTCTGATTGACTTATTTTGTTTAGCATAATACCCTCTAGTTCCATCCACGTCATTACAAATGGCAAGATTTCGGAGCTAACCCATTTATGAACAAGACCCAAGATTTTGCTCTGTTGATCAGCTGGTCACAGGAAAGCATCAAGGAGGCCATAGGAAAGGCAAGAGAGACTTTAAGTGCACAAGAATATGGACCATCCATTCTTATATAACTTATTTGTGTTTTCCAGATGTACTCAGGTCCCAAATGTAACATTGCCAGGTATGATGGATGGCTGCTGCACCTGCCTAGTTTGGTGAGTGTGAAAATACCCAGGACATCATGGGAATCTCTGGTCATTTGCTTTCCCATGTCAAATGCTCAGTCTCTACCAAGGCTCAGTAGCATATCAAGGGCTGCTTCTCCAATGAGGAATAGTTCTCTGCTGCAGATGGCATGGCCTCGCTTTAGGACCCAAGGATTCTGTTCTTCAATTCTCCTATCAGAGCTCGCCAGAAACACTGTAGAACATTCTGGTCTACCATAGCAACACTATGAAGCATCTTATATATCTCCAGATGACTGGAATTCACAAATTTTATCAGCATTCCAGGATCTTGGATTTTTTGAGGTTTATTTCCCATCTTCTGATGCACATGTGTCCTAATAGAGCATCTAAAGTATTTGCCATCTGCTTTTCCAGATCTAAATCAACATGATATTGACAAAATACTGGACAGACCTGATGTTCTGAAGAATGTTTAGGTAAGCAAGGCACCTTTGGATTATATTGTAACAAAAAATATGAGAGAACACAGGTCTGAGGCATGACCAGGAATTCCAAGTAAGTGCAAACTGCTTCAGCATCTCCTTTTTTTTTTTTAAGAATTATTTATTTATTTTAGAGCGAGAGAAAGCGAGAGCATGCACGAGTGGGAGTAGGGGCAGAGGGAGAGAAAGAGAGAATCCTCATGTAAACTCCCCGCTGAGCGCAGAGCCTGACGCAGGGCTTGATCCCAGGACCCTAAGATCATGACCTGAGCTGAAACCAAGAGTCAGCGTCTTTAACCAACTGAGCCCCTCAGGCACCCCTGTCCTTCTTGGTGTGAACTGAAATACATGCATTTTCCCTATCAGTAGCTGCATACAGAGTGCCAGAGGCTGCACTGGTTTTTTTCAAGTAAAGATGCAACATATACACAATAGCTATAATTGGAGCTATCCCTTGATTAAATTTACTGCAGTCCATTGTCAGAGAGAGATGGATTAAATAAAGAGATGGTCTGGCCAAGCAGCCCTACACTTCTCTGAGGATGGCACTAGTTTCTGCCAGGTGGCCAGGATGAGATTTTGCTTTTGAATGATTATCTGGGCTGGAGATGGGTGAATTGGGAAGGCGTGGCAATCCCAGAGGACTGCACTTGGCCTTTCCTATGGGTCAGAGAATCACAGGTAAGGGAGTCAATCGGAAGGTTTTGTTTGCTCATATAACCATTTAAGGAACCAGAGAATGACCACGGTTGGGGCAGTGGACTCTAGACCAAATGGGACATGGACTTGGACCAGGACTCCATTTACCACCAGATCTCCAAATGCCTCAAATCTAACATCTAATATAATGACATATTACATGAATCTCCTGGTGTTGTGAGTCATATCGCCCAGAAAACAGAATCTGAGATAGATATGTGTGTATAGGAAGCGTATCAGGGAGTGATTTTGGAGACAGCACCTGTGAGGGAACGAGGACACAGACTTGGGCAGAGGAACGGTTGAACGGTAATGCAGTTGCAAGGGACCCCATCTGATGCTGTGGAGGGCTCTGAAGCTGGGATAGCTTTTCATAGATGTATCACATTAAGGCCAGGTTGCCTAGCTTTTGACCCAGCGCTTTGACCAGTCATTAAATGTGAGCTTCTGCCAAGGAGGGGCTCAGCTGTTAGCCATCAGCGGCCAACACACCCAGCAGTTAAGTAGATGACCCCTTCTTCAGTTCTGAAAGAGATTCTAGGGCACACACTATGGCATCCACTATAGTCCAACCCTTGCACTGCTTGGATCCATTTGATTTGTATAGTAGTTTACCCCTCCAGGAATAGCTCCTTCAGGAGTCTGAATGTAATAGGACAAACTGTAGCCCCAGCTCCTGCAGCTGATCTCAGGCCCTAACCTATACTCATCATTTCTTTCCTCTACCAACCATGCTACATTTCCCTTACTGTAGACTAGAACCTTCGTTGTTCGAGTGACTTACCTCATGGAATTAACCAGAACCTGTCTGAGTCCCTGATCACCAAGGCTTCTCAGGCAATGGAAGCTGCCTTTATTCATTTACTATTAAAATTGGGCAAGGTCTGTGAAGTCTGTGCCCAGCTTGGACCTGCCATAGAGCCCTCTCTGCTCTGGACCCCACTCAAAGCTTGTAGCTTTCCCTGTCCTTCAGCAAATGGGCCTGAGCATTATGTCTAAGAATAGAATATGCTGTCTCCATAAACCCAAAAGGCCAACCCAGTATACGTAGTGCATTCTTACTAGGGGAAGGAATGAGAAGAAATCATCTTTTTCTTTATTTTGGAAAGAGAGCCCAACTTGCCTCAGACCATGGGGCCCCTAAAGCAACATTGAGAAGGTAGTCCTCTGACTGGGTTTATCTTTCACCAACTGGCATGCATGTCTCACCAAGGCCTCCAACGTACTTGCCACTTCTTGCTCATCAGTTCAGTTAACATAATGTCATCAGTATAGTAGACCAATATAATGTTTTACAGAATTTCCAGATGGTCTGGGGCCCTTCAGACTTTAATATGACAGAGGGCTTGAGTTAACATAAAAGCTAGAGAAAGACTGTAAATGCATACTGTTGTTTGCCCCACATGAATGCAGACTGCTTCTAGCACTCTTTCCTAATAAGAATAGAAGACAACATACTTGCCAGATGAATGGCCTTATACCATGAGCCAGAGATTAATCCACTCCAGTAATGATACCAGCAAGGCAGCTGCAATTAGACCTTCTCCTTAGCTGAACTGGTAGGAATCCACTCCTAGGATCCATCTGGTTTTATAGGAGGAAAACTGGTGAACTTGATGGGCATGTGAGGGCCTCCATATAACCCTGCTCTATATCCCTGCTCTAACAGGGTGGCCATGATGATACTTCTGTTGCTAGATTACTGTATTACAATTACTGGGAGCCTGTGTCTACCAGTCCTTGAAATGTCTGGTTATTCCCCCTTCCCCAATGTACAATTTACCCAAGTAAATGCCAGAGGTTCCTTTGGGGAAAGACTGGGAAACTCATTACCATATACATTTCCTCCCCAGGATCTGTCTTTAATTCAGTCAGTGGGTTCTGGTCCTGAAAACTGGTTCCGATGAGAAAATGGAACAAGGAATTATGACTTTTTTTTAAAAGACTTTATTTACTTATTTGAGATAGAGACAGAGCATGAGAAGGGGGCAGAGGGAGAGGGAGGAGCAGGCTCCCCGCTGAGCAAGGACTCTGATGCAGGACTCAGTCCCAGGACCCCGGGATCATGACCTGAGCCGAAGGCAGACACTTAACCGACTGGGCTACTCAGGCGCCCTGGGAATTACGATTTTTTATTGAGGCAGGTGCCTTCGGTCTCCTGATAAGCTATCCTTGATTCCTCTTACTTGCTTCAACTGAACCATACTCTTGCTGGTAACCCATCTCTCTTGTTGCCAGACACCACGTTCCATTACTCATTTCCATGGTTCTCTATATACCACACCCCCAAGGCAGCTATTCTACTCTGTTGCTCTTAGAGAACATTGCACCACCTGGAGTCTATTATTCAGGATTTTATCATCCCCATTGCTATCAAGGATCCCAGTTTTTTAACAGACTGACCCATCAGCTTGGCTGGCGGCCCTCACCAATTTGTTCCTTACCTGTTCAGGAAGCATAGTGTCCTCTGAGGCTTCCTGTGGACTCCAGTAGGCTGGTGGGCTTTCTGCCCTTGCATGGTGTTCCAGCTTCTTCATGCCCGCTATTCTAAGCCTTTTGGTCTTAGAGAGGAGAAGTTTACTGTCTGCAGTGGCAATTCTGGCATTTCTACTTCACTGTGTGTGGGCCATCACTTTCTTCAAGCTTCTGAGAGCAGCACGATAGTATATTAAGTCTTGTATCCTACCATATCAATAAATTCTCAGAAAATCAGAATGTTACCAACCAACAAATTTTCCATTTCCAAATGCCACCCTTGATCCATTGCCATCAGGATCTAGTCCCAGATAAACTCCCTTCTCTCCCGCCAGTGAATGTTGACTGATACCTGCAGCTCCTTCCATCAGTACCTTTCCTCCCTAAACAGAACTAATAGTTGTGCAGCCAGGTTAGGATGCAACTTGAACTGATTATTTGACCCGGGGGTTGGGGGGTGGAGGTAGGAACAGATCCTGAGGGGGATACGTGTTGTATTGTAAGGCAGAGGCCTTTTCATTATTTTTAAGTAAAACTGGGGGTGGGATGATAGTCTTTAATAGTCTATAGAGTGGGCTACTTCTGTCGACCCAGTAGGTTCGAAGACATCTAGGGATTGAAGAATCTCAAGTGCATCAACTCAGATGTCTTCATTCCAAATTTGAGGGTCCCACCTGTCTCTGACCTGGACCTTGACCCCGATGTGCCAGAGCTGCCAGATTCCAAGTTCAACTTTATATGAAATTCAAAAACCCCTATAATTAATGCGTGGATCTGAACCACAGCTTTTTCTACCCTCCAGCTGCAGGAGATAAGAGTGTCTTTATATGCTGTAAGAAAGCCCACATCACCTTAAATTAGTGGTTAGTTACCTTCAGCCTTTGATTGCCTCTCTTTAATTGATAGCACCCAATGAGAGTTATCCAAGTCCATTGTCCTTAGAGTCTCTACTTCGCCGGGACCACTCCGCTGCATGAGACATTGCTCCCACCGGTGCATTCCCTTCTATCAGCATTTCAGTATCCCATCCTAGCTCACCACAAGTGAAAGTTTCAACAATTGTCTTGCTACAGCCTTCCAGGAGCTCTCCAAACCCTTTATCTTCCAGTGATGGGCTCCTCACTGCCAGCCACCTGGTGGGTAATCCAGCTCTAAAGTCCCATTTCTAGTTCTAGTTGTCTTGGTTTGAGTTGGTTGGTAAACAGACTCTAAGATGAACGTTTTTGTGCAGGAAGTTTAGTGGAGAATGTTTTAGGAACAACTGAAAGGGCAAGTCAGGTAAGGAAAGTTAGATTAAACACTATGATGCAGCTGGAATGAAAGCCGCAGCTCTGGCCCTTCAGAGCTGTCTTTAAATGAGTCAGGGAGGCTAGGCCTTTGTACCCCACCTCAAGCAGTCAGTGGATGTGGGATGCCCAGAGAGAGGTCTAACTTTGAGTGAGCTACCTCCTTTACACTGAAGGCAAGTCCCAGAGAACCATCAGCAACTCACACTCCCAGAAGCTGGTGGAATGGGTGTCTCGACCCTGAAGGGGGCATGTGGGTGGCACACACAACACCCTCTACAGTCCAGGATAAGTGATAAGAGTAAGCAAGTGTGCAAGCCCAAAAGCCAACTGGATTAGAACTGACGATAAACAATGTTAATGGAGGAAGTCTTGAAAAGTGTTATTTAACCGATGTTTTTTAAGCAGTTCAAATTCAATATGAGGGCATGTTACTTGTGCCAAATCAGAAAGGTCTGCAATGTTCAAAATTGTCTTCCTTGCATTACAAAACAAAGAGGAAATAGACCTTCCAAAAATTATTAGAGATCTGGGTTTCAAAATCTCACTCAAGAGACTCGTGTCTCAATAAATGTCACAAACCAGTAATTACACAAGTTACATAGTGTGTTAGAAGAAAGAAAAAACAAAAAGAATAGAACACGATAAGGGCATTTCAGGAGTTAGAGGAAAGGAGTGCAGGGAGGGTAGTTTGCAGATTAAATAGGATGGTCATGAGAGACCTCATTGTGAAAATGATTTTGGAAAAAGGACTAATGATTAAGTCAGGGAGAGAGCAATGAAAGTATCTGAGGGAAGAGCATTCCAGAGAGCAGCCATTGCAAAGGCCCTGTGGCAGGAGCATGTCTTGGTGACTGAAAAGCAATAATAATGCCAGTATGGCTGGAGGGGAGAGGGTAACAAGCAGAGGTAGGAGAGACACTCAGAGGGGTCACTGGAGGGTGGGGGAAGGATGGCGCCTGGTAGTCTCTGGCAATGGACCTGAGGCAAGAGACTTGAGTAAGGGCATCTACTGCCATTCAAACAGATTCTATTAATAAATACATTTGGGGAAGAATTCATCACTCCACTTACACCGATTTTTACATGCTCAGTGCTTTGACAGCTTTTTAATACATTTCCCATTTGGATAAACATAATCTCATGCCTTACTTTACTATATTATTTTAAAGCAAAAACAAATATCATGACGAAAAGCAAATCAAAGCAATGAGACAAAACACACCTTTGTTTCCAAACTACACATGCCCCCTGGATCTTCTGATATGGCATCTCTCCCACCTCATCCCATGTCTTTCCCCAGAGCAATATTTTTTTTTCCAATGAGTCCCCTTATGGACCATCTGATGAGTCTTAAAGGGACCCAAACATGAAAATCCTATCCCCCACACTTGTAGGTTATCCCTCACACTGTCACTCAACCACGGATTAGGGCTCCTCAGTAGTAATCTACAAAATGAGTAATGTATAGAAACCAAAATATGGAATTCATAAACCAAAATTAACACGTGACTGGAATTTCCTGAGGCCACTCATTCAATGTTCTCCTAACAAGTCTGGCAGCCACACAGTGTTTGGCAACAAAAGTATATAGGTGAAGATTTGTAATTTCCACAATTTTCTGAAATCACTCTCTGCTGTTGGTGCATGGTAAGTGTTGTCTTCAGTTGGTTAGAGTTTCCAGTTGCTACTATTCTTGATTTATAACTATAAATTATAGTTAGTCTCCCTTCATCATTATCAATTTAATTTGTTGAATTGTTTGGTATATTTGTCTAAAGAGAAAAGGTTTATAATTTTCCAAAAATTAGACTTGAAAGCATGTATACATTGTAATTTAAATTAGGGGCTACATCAAACCAAAAAGCTTTTGCACAACAAGGGAACTATCAACAAAACAAAAAGGCCACCTATTGAATGGGAGCAGATTTTGCAGATGATATATCTGATAGGGGTTAAATATCCAAAATATATAAAGAACTCCTACAACTTAACACTAAAAAATAAACAATCCAATTAAAAAGTGGGCAGAGGACCTGAACAGACATTTTTCTAAAGAAGACACCCAGATAGCCAACAGACACATGAAAAGATACTCTACATCACTCATCATCAAGGAAATGCAAATCAAAACCACAATGAGATACCACCTCACTCCTATTAGAACGGCTACCATCAAAAGGACAAGAGTTGGTAAGTATTGAGGAAGATGTAGAGAAAGGGGAATCCTTGTGCACTGTGATGGGAATGTAATCAGGTGCAGCCACTATGGAACACAATATGAAGGTTCCTCAAAAAGTTAAAGATAGAACTACCATATGATCCAACAATCCCACTTTTGGGGATACATCCAAAGGAAATGAAAACAGGATCTTAAAGAAATATCTGCACCCTCATGTTCATTGCGGCAATATTCACAACAGCCAAGGTATGGAAACAACCATTAACCCTCAGTAGATGAGTGGATAAAGAAAATTCTCTCTATGTATACACTATTTATATAATGCCCTCTGGTTCATCCAAGCTGTCACGAATGGCAAGGTTTCCTTCTTTCTCATGGCTGACTAATATTCCAAAATATAGAGAGAGCAATATTATTCAGCCCTGACAAAGAAGGAAACCCTGCCATTTGTGACAACTTGGATGAACCAGAGGACATTATGCCAAATGAAGCAAGTCAGACAGAGAAAGACAAATACTATATGATATCACCTATGTGTACGGAATCAAAGAAAGACAAACCCAGAGAAACAGAGTAGAATGGTGGTTGCCAGGGGCTGGAGGATGGAGGAAATTGGGAGATATTAGTCAAAGGGTACAGACTTTCAGTTACAAGATTAACAAGTTCTAGGGATCTAAAGGACAACATGGGGATTATAGCTAATAATACTGTATTATATACTTGAACTTGCTAAGAGAGTAGATTTTAAATGTTCTCACCACAACAAAGAAAAGGTAGTTATGTGAAGTGATGGAGGTGTTAGCTAATGCTCGGGTGGTAATTAATCATTTTGTAATAATATATAGGCATATCAAATCAACGCATTGTACACCTTAAACTTACATAATGTTCCATGCCAATTATATTGCAATAAAGCTGGAAAATAAAATAGAGCGGAAGCAACAAAAGCTTTTCTGCTCCCTGCCCTGTGGGGCCAGATGTGCCCACCTAGAGGCCCTCGGGTTCCAGGGAGAGGAGCCTGGCACACACCCAGGGCCAGCTGACTCTGCTCCCAAGCTGCTCCTTTAAAAAGCCATGGGGCAGAGGAGGACGGTAAAGACTCAGATTTCCAGGGCTAGAAGCCCTGTGGGGGGGCTTCTGGCATGAGTGAGATGAGAAACCAGCCTCCCACTTGCTCTACTCCTGTGAAAATGGCATCCCGCCATCAGAAAAAACAGAAGGGTGAAAGTCACCCGTGTGTGTGTCCTTTCTATCAAAAGAAGCAAAGAAAAACTCACGGGCCCAATACCCTCTGTAAATAATTCCTTACAGAAATCCTAGCTTCCGCTCACACCAGCTCCCACAGAGCCCTTGGCCCCCAGAATGTCCAGCAGGCCCCTCTCCCAGGTTTCACCTGCAACTATTCCAGCCTCCTGATCTGGGGTGGGTTTCACTGAAGAAATCAAATGACCCCCAGTTTCATCCGTCTCAGGCGGAGTCACTTGGATTCTTTTTTTTGAGGTTATTTATAGGTTGATTAATAAATAATAAAAATCCCACCATTTGTAATTCTCAGCAATGGCTTGTACCCAAATTTCCATCACAAACTGTTTTCCTGGAGCTTTGGACAAAGAGCCATGTGAAGACTAGATTACTTATTTATGTGAGCACTAGAAACTGTTCCTTACCCCAGCTCCTGAAGGAGTCGCGATTGCTGGTGGAGGGAAAGGTATATTAAAATGACACGGGGTTGGGGGTACTGAGGAGGCACACTTGACTTTGACCACCCCTAGTGAGCCTGAGCCAGGCGTCTTCACAGACAGATGCAGGAGGAGAACGATGCCTCCACAGAAGGAGACAAGGGCAGCAAAATGAAAGAGAATCTCATTTAGAATTTCCAAGGCCACTGACATCAACAAATAACGTTCAGCTGCCTCCCACTCTTTTCAAAAACTAATGTAGTTTTCCTTAAGCTTTGATGAAAAAGCTGTCTTCCTAGCAGCCCTGCATGACTGATGGCCGAGCCTCATTCTTTATACCTCCAGTGGACTAAAACTGGCTTTCCCCAGACTGAAGGGCCTGGCAGTTTGGACAGGCTGCCTTACGTGGTTTCCCCTCCTCCTGGAGGAGCTGTGGCTGGTGGGCCCACCTGGGGCTCTCCACAAGCTAGCATGGGGTTTGCATCTAGAAAGTGCCCACAGTAGTTGCTGAAGTGAACTCTAATAAGTTTCCCCATCTTCCTCTAAAATCACCAAAGATCATTCCATTCAAAGGCAAGCCTCAGGATTCTAGGACTCTAAGGCAGTCCGAAGCTTTGCTCCTCGGCGTGGTCCTTGGACCTGCTCCTTCTGTTGGGAGCTTGTCAAATGTGCAGACTGCCAGGCCCCATCCCAGAACTTAAGAATCAGAATCTGCATTCTAACAAGAGGCCCAGGTGACGGGCACATGCTCATAGTAGCAGAAGCACCACTTTAGCAAACTTGCTCTTGACCTCTAGTCAATAGCCATTGCATTCCTTTACTTACCTGAAAGATACTTATGTAGCACTGTATTTGTTTCCTAGAGCTGCCATAACAAAATACCACAGCCACGGTGGCTCAAACAACAAAAAGCTCTTTCCTCACAGTTCTGGAGGCCAGAAGTCCAAGATCAAGGTGTCAGCAGGTTTGGTTTGTCATCGGCTTCCAGATGGCCATCTTCTTGCTGTGTTCCCATGTGGTCTTTCCTCTATGTGTGTAGGCCCTGATGTCTCTCTGTGTGTCCTAATTCCCTCTTCTCATAAGGATATCAGTCATATTAGATTCGGGCCCATACTAATGGCCCCATTTTCACCTAATCACCTCTTTAAAGTCCCTATCTCCAAATACAGTCACATTCTGAGGTACTGGAGATTAAGGCTTCAACATTTGAATTTGGAGGGAGGATACAGCCCAGCCCATAAGAAGCATTACCATGTCTAGCCATGGGGCTAAGCCTGGGTTACAAACGCGAAGGGGATGGACTTGGTCCTCAGGCAGCTTATAACTCTTCACTGGTCACATCTCCCCTCGTGTTTTGGCTACCCAGACCATGGGGTCTGCCCAGACCATGGCACCACAAGTCTGACAGGCTGTGCTGCCTGCATTGGCCACTCACCCAGCCCACCAGGAGGAGCATCTAGTTCCCTTAACCCTTGGCTGGGGAGAGCAGGTACACCCTGTGTAAATGTCAGGCAAGATGTCAGGGAAGACTCCCTCCCACAAAAACAAAAATGATCTATAGATGCTAAAATTTCTGGATAAAAGTATGATGACAAACAGTATATTTATATAGTCTAAATGTATCTCCCCATAAGATGTTTATTAATCACAAGGGGAAAAAAGTAACCTGATCGTGGGGAAACTTGGCAGACACCACCTTAAACAAGTGACCAAGTTAACATCACCAGTAAAAGGACACGTCAACAGGGGCGCCTGGGTGGCTCAGTCAGTTAAGCGTCTGCCTTTGGCTCAGGTCATGATCTCAGGGTCTTGGGATCAAGCTCTAATTGGGCTCTCTGCTCAGCAGAGAGTCTGCTTCTCCCTCTCCCTCCACCCCTCCTCCCAGCTTGTGCACACACACACAGTCTCTCTCTCTCTCAAATAAATAAAATATCCTTTTTTAAAAAGGACATGTCAACGTGTACCTCCTAATATGGTGATTAACAAGGTCACAATATCATTTCTGTAGTATTCTTGTCAAGAATTCATAACTCAATCTAATCATGAGAAAAGATATGAAAATTTCAAATTCAAGGGCATTCTAAAAAATAATTGGCCAGTACTCTTCAAAAGAGTCAACATCATGAAAGACAAAGGAAGGCTGAGAAATTGTCAAAAATAGAATACAAGAGACTTCCAGGGAAGATGGAAAAGTAGGAGAACCCTAAACACCCCTCATCCCACGAATACAACTAGATAACACCCACATCAGTGTAAATAACCCAGAAAATGATCTGAAGACTAACTCTCCACAGCTTAATGTAGACAGGAGGCCACATCGAGGAGGTTAAGAGGGGTGGATTCATGGTTGGGAGCTAAATAGACCCACAGGACTGCCCATGGCAAGAAGAGACATTGGCAGGTATGGAGAGTGGGGAGGAGCAGGCAACTTAGGTTTGGGAAACCCAACACAAGGGAAACGAATAACATTTGGTTTTGAAAACCAGAGCCTAACCTCATGAGTTCTTACAAATCAGCAGGACATAACACTTGGAACTTTAAAAACCAGCAGGCTCAGCTCTGGGAGAGTTAGTGGGCAAGAGTAAACTGAGTCCCCAACCTTAAAGAGATAGCACAACAAACAGCTCCACTGAGATACAGCATAGAAGCAGCAGCTTGAAAGACATCTGGGGTATTAGAAAGGGAGATTTGTTTACTAATCTCAGAACATGTGCTGGAGGTGCAGGGATTGTTGGGAGACTTCTCCAAAAACAAAGAAGCGGGTGGGTGCCATTTCCCACATCATCCCCAAGCCTAGACACACAGACACCTGTGGAAACCAACATCAACACCCTCCATAACTTGCTTATACTGCAGCCCCACCATCACACACTTCTGTGGATCATCCCCCTCCAACCTAGCTGGCCTTGGCAGTTTTCCCAGGCAGCTACAGGACCTGTGCAAACCTTGCTGGCACCTGCATCCTCCAGAGCCCATCCAAAGTGATGCCACAAACCTGACAGTGTGTAAGAAGCCCCAAGAGAGGCCAGCACCACTTCAAAGTGACTCCCCGGGAAGAAGGGAAGATAACAACACATACCAGTAGGACTGCAGCCCCAGCAGTGGGTTGGGGCAGACATCTAATCTGACTGTAGGCCCTGCCCAACACAAAACCTTCTCAGGGGATAATACAGGGGAAGCACCCTGTAGTTTGATGCTATGGCATCTCTGGCAAATGCCTGGTCTGACTCACCACAAGCCCAAGGTGGTCCCAGACTGGTCCACTAACAACATAGGGATAACCCTGCCATAAGAGGCAAAGAGAACCATTGTAGATGACTGGACTGGAGGCAAAAGCAGCTCAGCCACAACAGCAGAGCACACACAACACACATAGGAGACACCCGTGAAGAACCAGGTTCTGGTGAACAGGGGATATTGCATTGCAGGCACTACAGGACCTCTTCTTCATAAGGCCACTGCTTTCAAGAGCAGGAGATGTAGCTGACTTTCCTAATACATAGAAACAGACACAGAGAATTAGACAAAATGAGGAGACAGAGGATCATGTCCCAAATGAAAGAACAGGACAAAACTACAGTAAGAGAGCTGAACAAAACAGAGATAAGAACTTAAAGTAATGATAGAGAATTTAAAGTAATGATCATAAAGGTATTCACTGGACTTTAGAAGAGTGGGGGACCTCAGTGAGACCCTCAACAAAGAGATAAAAAACATGAAAAAAGAACCAAAAACCAATCAGAGATGAAGAAATTAACTGAAATTAAAAATACACTAGATGGAATAACTGAAATTAAAAATACACTAGATGGAATAAATAGTAGACTAGAGGAAGCAGAAGAACAGATCAATGATCTGGAGGACAGAGTAGGGAAAGCAATCAAGCTGAGCAGGAGAGACAAAAGAAAAAGAACATAGACTTAGGGAACTCAGTGACACCATCAAGCAGAATAACACTCACATTATAGGGATCCCAGAAAGAGGAAAGACAGAAAAGGGGACAGAAAATTTCTCTGAAGAAATAATAGCTGAAAACTTCCCAAATCTGGGGAAGGGAACAGAAATCCAAACCCAGGAGGCACAGAGAGCCCCAAAAACATAAACCCAAGGAGGTCCACACCAAGACACATAGTAATTAAAATGGCAAAAAGTAGTGATAAAGAGAGAATTTTAAAAAGTAGCAAGAGAAAAGAAAATAGTTACATACAAGGGAAACCCCCATAAGGCTATCAGCTGGTTTTTCAGCAAAAACTTTGCAGGCCAGCAGGGAGTGGCATGATATATTCCAAGGGCTGAAAGAAAAAAAACCTGCAACCAATAATACTCTATTCAGCAGGGCTATCATTCAGAATGGAAGGAGAGATAGAGTTTCCCAGACAAACAAAAATTAAAGGAATTCATGACCACTAAATCAGCCCTACAAGAAATGCTTAAGGGGACTCTGAGTGGACAGGAAAGACCATAAGTAGGAGTAAGAAAAGTAGGAAGCACAAAAGCAGTAAAACTGAAACTCAGTGGTGAAGGGATTCACCAAATAAAAGGATGTAAAGTATGACACCATATACCTAAAACAGGGAGAAAGAAGTAAAGAATGGGTTGGGAATGTGGGTGAATGGGATTAAGAATACACTTATCATGATGAGTGCCCAGTAACGTATAGTGTTGAAACATTATAGTGTACCCCTGAAACCAATATAACACTGTATGTTGACTATATTGGAATTAAAATTTTTTAAAAATAGGAAAAGACATCTAAATGCAATCTCAGATTGAATATGAAGCAAAAAATATTAATGGGAAAATGGGAGAATTTCTTATAAGCTCTACAGATTAGTTAATAGTATTGTATCAATGTTAATTTCCTAGTTTCCATAATTGTATTACAGATATGTAAAATTGTTATTATTAAGGGAACCTGAGTGAAGGGCATGTGGAAACTTGGTGGTATTATTTAGCTTCTCTGTAAATCTAAAATCATTTTAAAATTAAAAAAGAGCATTTGGTAGAACTTTGGTTTGGTTTATTAGGGTAGAATGCTAAACTGTTCTAACAGACAGCCCAAACAATACAGTGGCTTAAAGAATAAAGCAGTCTTCCCTCACATGGCAGTCCTGAGGTATGGGGCCAGACTGAGAGAAGGGCTGTCCTTCATACACAGTCACTCAGGTCTGTCGGTTCCCATACTCTGGGGCTTTGTTCTCTCCAGAATGGGTGAAGCTGAGTTCTCATAGGCTCTTTAATGTTGAGTGCACAGAGTTCTATACATGTATGTTATATCAATCTTGCTAATTATGTTGTTAAAATATTGCATCACATTTTTTTATGATTTTATTTATTTATTTATTTTAGAGAGAGTGAGCCTGAGTCAGGGGGAGGGGCAGAAGGAGAGGGAGAGGGAAAGAATCTCAAGCAGACTCTGTGCTGAGCTCAGAGCCCCATGGGGGGCTCAATCTCACAACCCAAGATCATGACCTGAGCCAAAACCAAGAGTCAGAGGCTTAACCGACCGAGCAACCAAGTTGCCCCAAAATACTGCATCACATTTAAATCTGGGGTCTATCTGATAAGTTACCAAGAAAAGTTTATTATGATATATTTCACCATGGTTGTGGATTTCTCCTTGTAATTCTGTCCATTTTTGCCTTCTATATTTTGAGGCCATATTACTAAATGCTTGTGTAAATGGTATCTTCTGACACCATCTTTTTGCACCCACTTCAGAATTTGTATATCTTCCCACTGAATTGTTCCTTTAGCATTATACTGTGACATATTTGTTACTAACCATGAGATTTTTGCCTTTAACTTGGTTTCATCTTTTTTATGGCCATATATTATTTTCTCTTTGTAGTTTGTATTTGCTTCACATTCAGTTCCCATCTCTTCATTTTTGCTCTGTGTAGTTGTGTTTTAGATGTGTGTCACAGAATTAGGTTATAGCTGGACTTTACCCCCTCACTCCCCTAATAATCTATGCTTTTTAATTCTTGTACAATAATTCAGATCATATATATTTGATTTATTTCTATCACCTTATTTTATATTTTCTACATATCCTGCTTTTTCATGGCTTATTTCTTCTTCTTTCCTGCCTTCTATTTGATTATTTTTTCTCTATATTGTTTTTCTTTCTCTCTATAGTTTGAAGTTTAAACATTCTATTTATGTTCTTTCATTATTAACTCTTAAATTTTTAATACATATACCTGACCTAACAAAGTTCAAAATAACAAACTTCTCTTTCTTTCTCCCCAAAATACAAATACCTTAACACTTTAACTCTAATTACTCTATTCTCATCTTCCATGCTGATATTATTGTGTGTGTGTTTTTTTAAGCACCTGAATTGGTCACTATTATCCATCAATATTTGTTTAGATTTACCCACATGATACCAGGTTCTGTGCTCACCCTTACTTCATGATTTTACTGCTTTCTTCCAGGTTGCATTGCCTTCTTCTTGAATTACATCCTTCAGCATTTCATCCTCTAAAAGTAGTAAATCTTCCAACTTTTGAACTTAAAAATGTCTTTATTTCATCCTCACTCTTAGATGAGAATTTAATTAGAAAGAGAATTCTAGGTTGATACTCTCAGAATTTGAAAATATCCTCCCATTATCTTCTGGCTTATATTATTGTCATGAATTCTGATTTTTATTCCTTTTTAGATATTCTGTCTTATTTCTCTGGTTTCTTTAAATATCTTTTCTTGTCTTGAAATCCTGAATCTTCAAAAAGATTTGTTCCAAAGTGGCAGTATTTGTATTCTCCTTCAGGAATGATTGTGCTTCTTAAAACTAAGCATTCGATATCTTTTGTCAGTTCAAGGAACTTCAAAGTTGTTAGCTCTTCCAATATTGCTTATCCTTTTACTCAATTTCTCCAGTGACAACTCTTGATAGACATAACTCGTATGTTCTCATTCTATCCTCCATGTTTCATAACATCACTTACATATCTTTCTCTTTATCTCTCACTATGCTGCATTCTTGGAAATCTCTTCAGGAGTATCTTCCACTTGACTATTTCTCTATTCAATGGTGTCTATTCTGCTGTTTAAATCACTCACTAAATTTTTTCCAATGATTTTTTTTCTAAAAGTTCTATGTGAGTTTTCAAATCTGCCAAATGTGTTCTAATATTGTCTTGTTTTTATTACTTTAAATCCTTCTTTTTGTATTTAATCACTTAAATATTTTTATTTCATATTATCCTTAATATATTGTCATTCAATTATCTAAAGTTCTTAAGGGTCTAACCTGATCTTTGTTGTCTCTGCTATGCAAATTTTATGTCCTGTGTGGGAGTACATCTCCCTTTCAGAACATCTTTGCATTCATTCTTGCAAAGAGTCCTAACTGTATTCCTTAATCTGGGGACAATTTTTATGAAAAATGTTTGGTTTGGACCCCATCAAAAAGAAGAAATTCTTTTATATAACAATATCCCTGATGAACATGGATGCAAAAATTCTCACCAAAATACTAGACAATAGGCTCCAACAGTACAGTAAAAGGATTATTCACCATAACCAAGTGGGATTTATTCCTGGGCTGCAAGGTTAGTTCAACATCTGCAAATCAATCAATGTGATACAATACATTAATAAAAGAAAGAACAAGAATTATATTATCCTCTCAATAGATGCAGAAAAAACATTTGACAAAGTACAGCATCCTTCCTTGATTAAAACTCTTCAGAGTGTAGGGATAGAGGGTAGATACCTCAATATCATAAAAGCCATCTATGAAAAACCTACAGCGAATATCATTCTCAAAGGGGAAAAACTGAGAGCTTCCCCCCTAAGGTCAGGAACGTGGCAGGGATGTCCACTATCACCACTGCTATTCAACATGGTACTAGAAGTCCTAGCCACAGCAATCAGACAACAAAAAGAAATAAAAAGCATCCAAATCAGCAAAGAAGAAGTCAAACTCTCACTCTTTGCAGATGATATGATACTTTATGTGCAAAACCCAAAAGACTCCACCCCAAAACTGCTAGAACTCATACAGGAATTCAGTAAAGTGGCAGGATATAAAATCAATGCACAGAAATCAGTGACATTTCTATACACCAACAACAGGACAGAAGAATGAGAAATTAAGGAGTCAATCCCATTTACAATTGCACCCCAAACCATAAGATACCTAGGAATAAATCTAACCAAAGAGGCAAAGAATCTGTACTCAGAAAACTATAGAATACTCATGAAAGAAATTGAGGAAGCCACAGAGAAATGGAAAAACGTTCCATGCTCATGGATTGGAAGAACAAATATTATGAAAATGTCAATGTTACCTAGAGCAATCTATACATTTAATGCAATCCTTATCAAAATACCATCAACCTTTTTCAAAGAAATGGAACAAATAATCCTAAAATTTGTATGGAATCAGAAGAGACCACGAATAGCCAGAGGAATCTTGAAAAAGAAAAGCAAAGCTGGTGGCATCACAATTCGGACTTCAAGCTCTATCACAAAGCTGTCATCATCAAGACAGTATGGTACTGGCACAAAAACAGACACATAGATCAGTGGAACAGAATAGAGAGCCCAGAAATGGACCCTCAACTCTATGGTCAACTCATCTTTGACAAAGCAGGAAAGAATGTCCAATGGAAAAAAGACAGTCTCTTCAACAAATGGTGTTGGGAAAATTGGACAGCCACATGCAGAAGAATGAAACTGGACCATGTCCTTACACCACACACAAAAATAGACTCAAAATGGTTGAAAGACCTAAATGTGAGACAAGAATCCATCAAAATCCTAGAGGAGAACACAGGTAGCAACCTCTTTGACCTCAGCCGCAGCAACTTCTTCTTAGAAACATCGTCAAAAGCAAGGGAAGCAAGGGTAAAAATGAACTATTGGGACTTCAGGAGAAAAAGCTTTTGCACAGCAAAGGAAACAGTCAACAAAACCAAGACAACCAACAGAATGGGAGAAGATATTTGCAAATGACTTATCAGATAAAGGGCTAGTACAAAATCTATAAAGAACTTATCAAACTCAACACCCAAAGAACGAATAATACAATCAAGAAATGGGCAGAAGACATGAACAGACATTTTTCTAAAGAAGACATCCAAATGGCCAACAGACACATGAAAAAGTGCTCAACATCACTCGGCATCAGGGAAATCCAAATCAAAACCTCAATGAGATACCACCTCACATCAGTCAGAATGGCTAAAATTAACAAGTCAGGAAACGACAGATGTTGGCGAGGATGGGAGAAAGGGAAACCCTCCTACACTGTTGGTGGGAATGCAACCTGGGGCAGCCACTCTGGAAAACAGTATGGAGGTTCCTCAAAAAGTTGAAAATAGAGCTACCCTATGACCCAGCAATTGCACTACTGGGTATTTACCCCAAAGATACAAATGCAGTGATCCGAAGGGGTACGTGCACCCCAATGTTTATAGCAGCAATGTCCACAATAGCCAAACTATGGAAAGAGCCAGGATGTCCATCAACAGCTGAATGGATAAAGAAGAGGTGGTATACACACACACACACACACACACACACACACACACACACAATGGAATATTATGCAGCCATCAAAAAAACCCAGAAATCTTCCCATTTGCAACCACGTGGATGGAACTACAGGGTATTATGCTAAGTGAAGCAAGTCAATCAGAGAAAGATTATCATACGATCTCACTGATATGAGGAATTCTTAATCTCAGGAAACAAACTGAGGGTTGCTGGAGTGGTGGGGAGTGGGAGGGATGGGGTGGCTGGGTGATAGACATTGGGGAGGGTATGTGCTATGGTGAGCTCTAATGAAGGGGGGGAAATTGGAGCAGGAGATGAACCATGAGAGACTATGAACTCTGAGAAACAAACTGAGGGTTTTAGAGGGGACAGGGGTGGGGGGATGGGTATTAAAGAGGGCACGTATTGCATGGAGCACTGGGTGTTATATGCAAACAATGAATCATTAATTAATTAAAAAATTAAGTAAGTAAGTAATTAATTTAAAACAATGTTTGGTTTGGCTGCTGCTGGACCATATGGGTAGTATAAATTTACTACCAAAAACGCAGATAAAATCTAACCCTGCAATTATGAATTTGGAAGAAGAGGGAAGGGGGGTCTCTTTTTTTCAATCAAAGACAGACAAGCTTTCTGTTATCTTTCTATGCCAGTGCACAAATTTTCCCAGTCCCCTTTCACTGGGGGAGGATAGCCATTCGAGCATGTGGATTGAGGAGGGGTTTGGTTCGGTTGCAGTTCTGTCTTTTTCATCAGCTTAGGGTCAAATGTCTTGTTGTCATGTGCACATTAAAATCCAAGCTCTAGGACTATGGAGACTGGCCACCAGGTCTGTGCTCTCCCCTAGCCCAAGGAATAAACAAGAGCTTATCATTCTGGTTTCAGTTCCTTCTGTGTCTGGAACCTGGGGATTTCCTCTCTTTCTCAAAGCTACTCAGTCATTCGGAAGAATCTTTGCTATAATTTGTCCAGAATTTCTGGGTATTTGCTGAAGGACTTGAGATGATCCTGTTTTGCATATTTCTAGAACCAGAATGATTATTAAAACAAGCTTGTTCCCTCCCTGCCTCCACTTTTTCTGGTTCCTTAGTTCCCAGCTTTAACGGTTTGGCTTTTGCTCCCCTTTCTCTGGAGTGTTCTGTTCTAATAACACCAAAATGTGCACACCAAACTAATCTCTCTACCTGAAATGCCCCTGTACCCCGCCTTGACCTGTTTACTTAACTCTTAGCTATCCATTAACCCACAAGGCCTATTTCGTCTTCTCTAAGAAGCCTTGCCTTTGAACCTCTATAATCCCATAGATCCTGGTGCTTATTTCTATCTCACTTACTACATTATAATAAACATATGTTTTAGCATCTCCCTCTTCAGTTAAGACTCTTGAGCTCTAGGGCTGTGATTTACTCATTGTATCCCCCGCACCTAGCATAGCATCTGACACATAGCAGGTGTTTGATATATTACTTAACTGAGTAAATGAACACAGACAAGTTCCATAATTATTGCCTTTAAAAGGTTTAGCTGTCCGCCCCCCCAAATCCAGAAAACTTCCAGTTTCCTGGAAAACATTTATGCAAGACTATCATTTGAGGAAGAAAAGGGGTGTATGTAGAACTCAGAACAATATATGCCTGGGATAGACGGTACACTGTGCTCCCTCCCCTCAGCGGGGTCAACCTAAGAAAGATGTGAAATCCAATTAAACCAAATGTTCAGATCCTTCCAATGCCTTGCCATAAAATGTAGTTCAAAGGCTCAACCTGTCATTCAAGGTCATCGAAGATCTGACACCTAGTCTGCCTTCCCGGTGTTATTTTCTGCTCTCATTTCCCTAAAATGATTATTAATTTCTTATTATTGTATTATCACCCCTTGACCCAAACACCCTCGTCATGCTAAGTTCAAGGGCTCAAAAAGAGATGAGCTGGTTTGTTTTTGTTTTTGTTTTTTACTACTGGCTTACTTTATGCCTTTTAGGTAGATAACAAAGGAAACAGAATAGATGTAACTGTGTTCCTCTCGGCTGTAATAAAAAGTCCTCTGCTCCTTGCCTACATTACCGTGAACTTTATATAAGAGTTGGCTCCCAGTCTGTGAACAGCCCTCCCACAGCTCAGCTCCAAGGGAGGGAAAAGAGGCTGATATTTTAGGTCTAGCATGACTCGAAATGGCAGTCATCTCTGCCTCTCCCCACCACCCCCAAAGACAAGGGCACCGGGAAGCTCCCTGATTTGTGGTCCCCTGGAGGAACTCTGCTCCTGAGATGTCACTTTTCCCAGTGAAATCTGCTATCTTGAGGAAAAGGATTTCGATGAACTGATTACTTCAGAATAAGTGTGTAATTATTTCTGTGGTCAACTGAGACAACATCACATGGGAAATAAGAACAGATGTTGCCCAAAAAAGAATTCAGCTTGGCAGATGCAGAAACATGGTGGGGAGAGCACAACCTCGGACTGGCGGGCTGAGGAATTACAAACAGCTGCTGGTCTGTGGAAGGCTCCGACTAAGAAAATGTCTCCGCAGGAAGGGAAGGAACTCTGTGCTCCCCAGGCCCCACCTCCTCCGGCTAAGGATGAAGAAACTGAGGCCAGAGAGAAAGGAGGGTCAGAAACTTCATCTGTTTCTTCCACCCTAAGATTTCCTTTTCTGGAAAATGCAGAAAGCCCCCACCCCCCGAAATTGTTTTCTTTGGCTTTTCCTATACAAAGAGTAGAAATCATAATGAAGCACTGTCAAATATTTTTGGTCTGTGGAGAAGCCAGGGAACTCCGCTGAGTGACTGACATTCCAGAGCGGCTTCTGTCCTCACAGTGTGGCCAGGTGGCACTGAGCACTGAGCACTTAGCTCTGAGAAAGCCCTCCTGGGCTCCCTTAGCCTCCCCGTGAAAGGAAAGCCATCATTCACTGGATCCCACCCTGCCCCAGCTCTAACGGAACATGTCTCAGGGCTGGGAACGTTTACGAATTTCCTCCACATTCAGGAAATATTCTGAATATCTTTTCTACTCTCTATTTATAGTTTATGGCAGTCTGCAAATGCCAGTAGTATCCTGAGTTTATTTTGGGCCCCTGGTGTGTTCCAAGAGAGTTCTGTTCCTCTCGGCCTCCTCTGACTTCACTGTCTCGGAGGAGAGAGCAGGCTTGAGTGACCACCTTCTGCAAGAACTTGCTTCCCTCCCTCCCTCCCCCCACCGCCATGCCTCTTCCTCTGCTGCTCCTTCTCTTCCTCCGTGAAGCCTTCCGGCTGGCCCCAGATACCGTTACTCTCTCCTTCCTCTCGTCTCCCAGAGCACTTTCAGAAACTTCCATTATAAGATAGCATTTCGTGTGTTCCAAGAGTTGGTGTCCTCACTCTGCTCCCCAGCCAGACTCTGAGATCCAGGTGGGAAGGACTGAGTTGGTGGCACCTTCAAACCTCACGGAGCCCAACACCTCACCTGGCACATTCAAGCTGCTCAATAGTAAGGTCTGACCATGAAGATGGAGGTGAATGCCTGAGTCACCGTCCTTCTCTCTCCCTTTCTCCTGAATCCCAGGCTGCCTCCCCATCCCCACACCTTCCTCGTTAGACTCTGAAAACAGGAGCTTAATGAGCATGGCGCTCCTATGAGGTAATCTAAGCCCTCATTCCTGCTCATTCTCTGTCCAACCTTGGCGGTGACCCTGACCCACAGGAGGTTTTAGAAATTATTGCACAGTTAACAATACTATATTATGTGCTTGACATTTACTAAGAGAGTAGATCTTAATTGCTCTCACCAAAAAAAAAGGTAACTACGTGAAGTGATGGATGTGTTAGTTTGATTGTGGTAAACACTTCACAAGTATGCGAATATCAAAACATCACACTGCACACCTTAAATATATACAATTTCTATTTGTCAATTATGTCTCCATAAAGCTGAAAAAAGGAATTATTTGTCCAGATGATGAGAAAAATAATTATCCTCAGGCTCTCTCCTGTTCTGAATGTTTCTACACTTAAAGATACAGCTCTAGACCCTTCAGAAAGCTCTTTGGAAATTCAAATCTAGGGTCTCTGGAAGGTTCATTGGAAAGCGAACTCTGGGGTGAATGGGCTCTCACTGCAGAGGACAGCAACCGCTTTGCATAAGGGCTCACTCAAGGAAAACTGGAATACTTAAGAGCTGTATTTTTCTCTATTGGTGGGAAGTGCATATTTATAGGACTTAGATTTAACTGCTTTATTGATTAGAAGAATATCCAGGAAGGAATTGCTACTGTTTTTCTGCTACACCTACCTACAAATGTTAGTATCTGGGCTGATTTGAAGGATGACACTATAGGCTTAGCTTTTCCACTCTCCTATCAGTTCTTTCTGAACCCTGAGAGCAGGCAGCTCAGCCCTGGCGTCAGGGTGCTCAGCCCTGCTGCAGACACTTTCCCAGTCCCAGCCAGCCTCCAGGGGTATCTGAAAACCCAAATGCCCTGGGCTCTCTAGTCCACTGCTACTCACTCTTTAGATACTAGTAGTTAGAGGCTCCAGGATTCTTTTTTTTATTTTTTTTAAAGATGTATTTATTTATTTGAGAGAGAGAGAGAGCATGAGTGGGGGGAGGGGCAGAGGGAGAGGGAGAAGCAGACTGCCTGCTGAACACGGGGCTCTATCCCAGGACACTGAGATCATGACCTGAACAGAAGGCAGACGCTTAACCAACTGAGCCACCCAGGGGCCCCCTGAGACTCCAGAATTCTGCTCACAGCAAAATCCTGCAGTTATGTGGCAGTTTTCAAAGAGCACAATGAATTAGAAACCCGTTGTTGAAGAGATGTTCACAGATAGGAAGAGAAGCTGGTACAGCCATTTCAGTTGTGTTCTAATTCTTGCCAGGGAATGCCTCCTTCATCAGTATCCTCTCATCCTCTGCTGTTGTTGGGCACTGCTGAGAGAGAAAGAGAGAGAGAGAGAGAGAGAGAGGGAGAGAGATGGTGGGGGCAGTGGGTGGGAGGTGGAGAGGGGGAGGAAACATGATAAACCCTTGCTCTAGTTTTGGTTTGCAAAGAAAGAGGCCACTTTTGTGGCGCTTAACTTTACCATTAGTTTTGGTGATAATCAAGTTGTAAACATCCCAAAAGACCGAGTCAGTGTTCATCTCCTCCTCGCATGTACACACACACACACACACACACACGCACGCACACACGCACACACACACGACTACTCTCTTCACTGGAAGAGAGTAATGACAAGGGATCTTTCAAAGGTCTCTGCTCTTATTTATATTTCCAGAAACTTTTTTTTTAAAGAGGTATAAGAGGCACTGTTGAGAAGCAAATCATTTGTCAAGCGAGCCCTTGAAGTTAGGCAATGATTACACTGTGCACACATTGCACAAGGACACATCCTGTGTTGCTGCCCTGGCACCAGTGAGCCCTGGCATTGAAAAAGGCTTTGTGGGGAAGACAAGAGGCAGAGGGGAAAGAAGGAAGAAGGTTGTTCCCTTACTGGGAGGAATAGTCTTTAATTAAAGCCTCATCTGGCTATTGAGTTGGGACTGTGGGACCCTGAGTGCTTTTTGCTTAGTGCCTGGTGTTCCTCTCTGAGTACTACTGGGCAGTGTTAAGTACCAGGCTGATCCTTGACCGCTGCCCTCACCTAATGGTCACACTCTTATTTGTGCAATAAAATGTGCACTAAATACAACCACAAAAAATTTTTAAAAAATAAATACAACATATAGTCTGACATTCTTCTGTTTCCCCACCATTTCCATTATCAGGATTGTCTAGAAGGCTTAGACTTTTTTTAAAGATTTTATTTTTATTTATTTGAGAGACAGAGAGAGAGCACAAGCAGGGGGAGCAGCAGAGGGAGAAGCACGCTCCCCACTGAGCAGGGAAGCCCGATGCGGGGCTTGATCCCGGGACCCCGGGATCATGGCTTGAGCCGAAGGCAGACGTTTAACCATCTGAGCCACCCAGGTGCCCCTGGAAGGCTTCAACTTCTGCTCCTACCTTTGGCTCTGCCCCCAGAGACCCCAGTCAGCTCTAGCCTGCCCGTAACCAGCCAGAAGCATAGAAGAGAGCAGGGCTGAGCTGGCCCCGTCCTGGGATCAGATGTTAACAGGTGTCCCCTGCTTCCCAGAGACCAGCCTGTCAGGTCCAGGAAGTAAGTTTAAAGCCCCTGCCCCTCTTCCCTTCCTTGTAATTCTTAGCCCTCCTAGTCCTCTGTCTGTGGTAAGTCCTCATAAATATTTCAGCAAGCTGCTGATAGAGGAGCAGAACTCTTGCTCTGTACACAGTCGGCTCCAAAAATTCTTGAAAGAGAAGATAAATCAAGTCATTCCCATAGCCCTTCATCAGCCGCAAACATGACTAATTAGCTCATGAGTCAGACGCAGGCAAAGGTGACAGCACTTCAATTTGGGTCGGAAATGTTCTCACAAACAAGGGCAGATGGACACGGTCTGCCGGCTTTGATGCCACAGCATCTATGCCCCCGAGTTGTGACTTCCTGTCATTGGTCAAAGTCACAGGTGATTGGAGTTCTATGTCCAGGAAACGGCTGCAACGGTGAATCAACAGTTCCGCAAAGGAATTACAGAAAGAGTCAGGTTGCCAGTAAAACCCTTTCCTGAGATTTCAAGTGACAAAGGAAAATGGGAGGAACCTGCAGGCATGTTTGTCAACAAGCAGAGTTACGTGAACAGGACTAACCCTGCTGCACCGGGAGGTCTGATGGAAGTTTGGCAGGAAGGGAGGTGTCATGTCAATGAAGATGAGGGTGAAGATGATAAAAGGGGAGAGGAGAGATACAGATAGAGATGCTAGATGCAGACAGACACACATGGCAGGGCCTGGAGGATTAGTCATATTGAAAATAAGAGCAGGCTAAAATAAAATCAAATAAATAAAATAAAAACAGGATATAGAGAAACCTATGAAACAGAGAAAAGGAAAATCAAGGGGATAATTTCATCAAATCCAAGATCATCACTTTCCTCCAAAGCTAAGAGGAAAGTCATCTCCTCCAGGAAGCCCTCGTCTGCTGATTTGTCTCTACCTGATCCTCCACTAGCCACTGGCTCGTAAGAGACCGAGCATCTATGATGCACAACGGCTACCAGGTCAAGCCAGATCTAACATTCTCCAAGAAGCTTACGAGTTAGGGAGTGAAGACAAATTCACAAATAACTTTTTTGGAAGATCATAAGTGACAGAGGCATGCGAGTGGTCCACACAAGGGACACAAATCCCAGAAATGCAGAGTGGGAGAGGCTGCTCCCCTGGGAAATCAGACTTCTGTATGCATCAGGCTAGTCTGCATCTGCCCAGCCTTGTCATGTGCTCCTTCATGTCTTGGGTCCCGGCACATTCTGTGTGCCTTTGGTTTGTCCCCTTAGCTGGGTGCTGTAGCCGAGTAAAAGCAGCTCCCACGTTTGCTAGACCTCTCCTACACTCCTTTGGGGCCCAGGGGTGTCTGGCACTGGTCGGTTCTCTGGAACTGCTTGCTGAAAACAAAATTTTCTCTCCTATGTAATCAAACTAGCAGAAACATAAGACATAGCAGATCACCTGAGAATAACTGCAGTATTTGAAATATGTTTTCAGGATTTTCCCATTGTTTAGTTCTTAGCAAAGGCCTTTATGAAAGGAATGATTTCTTCCCCCAGCAGGCCAAATGATGCTTTCGGTGAATCATTTCTTTATTTCGGTTTTAGATTGCATCTCACAAAATCACCTCAGGGGCAAATCTCTCCAAATGAAACCATTAATAAGAACTGATAACACCACAGCAGCTTTTCAAGACTACCTCTGGAGGTCAAGCACATCACAAGCCGGAGCTCCAAGTCCACTTGTAAATCTGCAACGGAAGTTCTTGGGGACTCACACTAACCCCCCCACCCCACCCCCCACCCCACCCCCTCTCTGGCTGGCCCCCTGAGTGCTACTTTGAAGAGACCAGTCCTGGAAACAAACATAAGAAGTCGTGAACCTGGACAGAAGGGAAATAGGCAGCTTGGGACAAGTTTCTTCAGAGAAAAGGGCTCCTGCTGACCCATGGCTGAGTTGAGGCAAGTGTCCCTCCAGACCCCACAAGGGAGGCAGGAGGGAGGGAGCAGTTTGCTCTCAGCCCCAGGCCGACTGCAGCATGACTGTCCCCAGCAAAGGCAGCCCAAGCTCACCCCTCTTGTCACCTGCCCCTGCGTGGGGGCCTGGATGGAGGCTCCGAAGAATGGGCGTGTTGCCAGCAGCCTATTTATCAGCTCATTACTGATGTCTCTGGGCTCTCAGCATATCAGTTTGATTCCAAACAGAGCCCAAAACTCACCACTGATAGTTCTTTAATCTTTCTGATATTTCTAGAGGGGAGAGCATAAATTCACCCAGACAGTCTGGGGACTGACTTCAGGGACCAAGGCTCAGTTTTCTCTTTTCTCCTAACACACAGGGCCTGGTCCACTCAAACCTGCCCCTGGAGGGGAGCGGCCCCACCGGCTTGGCTAGGGCCTCGGATCTCCAAGTGTGGTCTCCAGACCAGCAGCATCAGCATGACCGGAAGCTTACTAAATATGCAGTCTCTCAGGTCCCACCCCAGACCTGTAGAATCAGATCCTGCCTTCTAGCAAGACCCCCAGATGATGCGCATGCACCCTGAGAAGCACTGCTCTAAACTAGTAAGTTCATTCCTCAGACTTTATGCCGGGGACGTGATGAGTCTCACAGGGCTGGCAGGTGCCCGTGTTCAGGTACCGCGGCTGTGCTCATAAAGACAAAACCTGGGAACAAACCCAACGTAGCAAAGCGATATTTACTGAGTACCTACTATGTGACACTGAAGACAGGAGGACCAAAACAGAGAAAGTCCCAAAAATATGGTTGGTGTCATCAGATGGAACATTACCTAGCTGTTGTTAAAAAAAAAAAACAAAACCCTTTGGAAACAAATAGTCTGCTGGGAGAGTCTTATTCCTGCCTTCCAGCTTGGCTCACTGACTGTGATCCCCTCCAGGCAAACAGTTCATGAAGTCTGCTAGACTGGGGTGGGGGGAGGGCAGGGAAGAGGGGACATTTCTCTTTGCTAAACAAAATAAGCAAACACGGAAGGGTCTCAGCCACTAGGGCCCCCTGGAACAGTGTGTGAAAGGAATCCAAATCCACTTGCAAGACTTGTGCTGCACAAACGTGACTGTTTGCTTTCACTTTTTCTCCCAGTGTGCCCATCCCCCGACCCCCACCCCGGGGGCATCCTCCACTCCCTCCCTGGGGCGGCACGTGGCCCCATCAGTCTGATCTCCAGGGTGCTCACTGGGCAGATTTATGTCACCATAACCATTCTTTTTTCTTAAAAGGAAGACAGCTCAGATAAGCACGTGCGGTTTAAGCAAACATAACTTTATTCGGCTACAGCCATGAGAAGGGTAATAAACTCTGAAGAGTAGATCTTCCAGAGAATATAGCAATATTATCTCGCTAGCCCAGGGCTGGGTTTTACGGCTCCTCCTAATAGTTGCCCATAAATCATCGCTTTACTTAGTATTATCCAAACACAGCAAAGTCACTCAAGCAACACTTCTTATAACGGTAAAGCGGCTGGCTTTAGGAAAAGCACCCAGCGATACTGACCCCAAGCCGTTGGACCTGTGGTGCTTGGGCCCCCTTCTCCTCTCAGGGAACATGGCTGCTGGAAATCCAAGTCCAGCTGAATTTCTTCTTGTTGGGTCTTAGCTAATCCTCTTTCTTGATCACTCAACCCTCTCTGGCCTGCTCCAGCACTCCCAACCTCTTGATTCTCTCCCCAGTCTCTCCCATCCTTATTCATGTCTCACTTATTGATTAATTCAACAACCAAGCCCCATACTGTGTGGGATGTGATGTCCTCAGATGAGCCAAGGGACTCATTTCTCATCTGGGGAGAAAGCCAGACTGCCTAGGTGTCCATGATGTCACCAATGTTGGTAAGTCACATTTATTTTGTAATATTTAAATAAAAATGGCCTTGGTCCCCTTCTACTACTCTTCTTTGGCTCTAAATTTCAACACCTGCTGAATTCTCTCCCATCACTCCACCTGGTCCTGTCGCGCATATGAACTGGGCTTTGTCTGCATCCTCTGCCCCACCCTAGTTGCCACCTTGCCTGTGTCACTCCCCAGAGGCCCTCTGCCTGGCTTCCCCTCTGTGTCTGGCAGAAACACTTGATTCTCCCACTTTATCATGAGGAGTTCTTTCCCTGCCTATGTCTCTCTCCAGATCTTTCCTTATGAATATGAAAGCTCACTCCATTGACTGCTAACCAAGAGCCATCCGGGAAAGGACTCCAGATTTGGGCAGCACAAATTACAGTTTTTTAATAGGATCAGATTCTCAGGCAGCTCCCTTCCCAGTTAGCTTCTCTAAGGTATTATATTTCATACTGTAGATGTATAACTATATTAAGAAAGAAGAAAAATCTCAAATCCATAACCTAAACTTCCACCTTAAAAACTGGAAAAAGGACAAACTAAACTGAAAGCAAGCAAAAGGAAAGAAATAATAAAGATCAGAGCAGAAATTAATGAACTAGAGGATAGAAAAATAATAAACAAAATCAATGGAATCAAAACCTGGTTCTTTGGAAAGATCAACAAATATTTAGCCAGGCAACCAAGAAAATATTGCTAGAGTCAGAAGTATAAGAAGGGATTCCAGTGCTAACCTTACAAAAATAAAAAAGAATGTAAAAGAATATTATGAACAGTTGTGTGCCCATAAGTTAGATAACTTAGATGGGATGGACAAATTCCTAGAAAGACACAAACTACTGAAATTGACTCAAAAAAAATAGAAATTCTGAATAGACCTTAAAATAAGTGAAGAGGTTGAATTAGTAATCAATGAACTACCCACAACAGGCTTAGATGGCATCACCATTGAACTCTTACCAAGCATTTAAAGATTTTATACCGATTCTTTACAACTCTTCCAGAAAATAGAAGGGGAGAGAACACTTCCAAACTCACATGCGTAGCCAGTATTACCCATATACCAAAACCAAAGAAAACTATATAGACTATTATCTCTTATGAATATGGACACAAAATCCTCAATGAAATATCAACAAACCAAATTTAGCAACATGTAAATTTAGTTATACACTCTTAACCAAGTGGGATTTGTCCCAGGAATGAAGATTGATTTACTATCTAAGAATCAATTAATATACTAGACCAAATTAATAGAATAAAAAGCAAATGCTAGATGATCATCTCAATAAATGCATTTGACAAAATCCAACATGCTTTCATGATAAAAATAGTCAACAAATTAGGAATAGGAAGAATTAGGAACTGTCTCAACCCAATTTAAAAGCATCTACAAAAACCCTACAGATACCATTGTGCTTAATGGTAAAAGACCGGATAATTTCCACCTAAGATCAAGAATAAGACAAAGACATTCATTTTTGTCTCTCACCCTTTCTATTCAACATTATATGGGTGATTCTGGCCAGAGCAATTAGGCAAGCAAGACAGAAAAGAAGATCCAGGTAGGTAAGGAAAAACAAAAGCACTTGATGAGTGGTTACATAGGGCTGGGGGTGGGGATAGAAAGGTGATAGCTAAGAGGTCAGGTTTCTTTTTTAAGCAAAGTTTGTACATATCTGTGAATAGACTAGAAGTCATTGTATTGTGCCCATCAAATGGGTGGATTGTATGGGATGTGAATTATATCTCAGTAAAGCTATTCCAAAAAAATAGTGACCAGAGAAATGAGAGAACTAGAAGAGAGGATAAAAGTATAAAATTCAGAGAGGGTAATCAACATTAACTCGCCAGAGTCAAAGTCAGTAATAAAAGAGTTCCTTCGACTTGGTGATCATCAGGACAACTGTGACCTGCTCTCAGAGAAAACTTGTCCTCCTATTTTGCCAAAACCGGCTGCTCATCCTTTCCTCTCAATCACTTTCTTTCTGCTTTTTCATTGAAGTCACTCCAGAACTCTCTCCTCTACATCTTGTATCTTTAATCATATCATTCATACTTTTCATTCTTTCACTCAACAAATATTATAACACCTACCATGTGCCAGGCACCCCTCTGGGCTCCAGGAAACTTCTGATAGTGGTTGTTGACAAGGACTATGTTATGTGGCCATTGCTAGCTGCAAGGGAGGCTGGGAATTATTTTCATTTTCCAGCTTCAATGATAGATGAAAGACAAAGGAGAAAAGGACAAATTAGTCTTGAATTAATCAACCTATTTTTCTTCCACACATTTACAAATAAAACTTTAAAACAAATTTGAATACAGGTCTGACAGCAAGAATTATTTTCATGGCTATTGGAGAGCCCAGATACCCTCCAGTGGTTCTCCACCATTTGATTAATTACTCAGGCCAAAAATTTAGAGCCACATTTTTAACTTCTGTCTTTTTACTCATGCCCTGCATAATCTTGCCCTGTGAAGCAAGATCTTCAAAATATATCTCTTCATCTTCACTGCCACCCCCCTACTCCATGCATCCACCATCTCTCATCTGGCCTGTTACAACAGCCTCTATTCCAAGCTCCCTGCTTTCACTCCTGCCTCTCACTGTCTACTCTTCACAGCATAGCCAGACTGATCCTCTCAAAATGGATATGATCATGCTAATCCCTTCTGGAACAGGCTCGAACAGCTTCTCACTGCACTCAAAATTAAATTTAGTGAAGAATGGATGACCTTTCCAATAAATGGTGCTGGGTCAAATGGCTACCCATATGTGTAAAATTGAAGCTCGATCCCTACCTCACATCATACAAGGAAATGAAGTCCAGGTGGACTGTAGACCTAAATGTGAAAGATAAAATAATAAAGTTGCAAAACAAAAGCATAACAGAAGATCTTTATTTGCTTTGAATAGGAAAAGATTTCTTAAACAAAACACAAAAAACACAAATGATAAAAGAGCTACATTAAAATTAAGAACTTTTCCCCCCTAAAAGACACCATTAAGAGGATAAAAAGGCAAACCACAGAGTGAGAGAAGGTATTTGCTCTATAAATATCCAACCAAGGATTTGTGTCCAGAATATATAAAGAATGACAAAATTTTAAAAAAGACAGTCAAGGGCGCCTGGGTGGCTCAGTTGGTTAAGCGACTGCCTTCGGCTCAGGTCATGATCCTGGAGTCCCGGGATCGAGTCCCACATCGGGCTCCCTGCTCAGCGGGGAGTCTGCTTCTCCCTCTGACCCTCTTCCCTCTTGTGCTCTCTATCTCTCATTCTCTCTCTCTCTCAAATAAATAAATAAAATCTTAAAAAATAAAAATAAATAAAAAATAAACATAAAAATGTTAAAAAAGACAGTCAATTAACAGAAAAAAATGGGCAAAAGATTTGAATAGTTACCTCTCAAAATAAGATATCCTAATGGCCCACAAATATATGAAAATGAAAATGTGCTTAAGGTCAGGAGTTATCAGGAAAATGCAAATTAAAATTACAATGGCACACCACTATATACACAACAGCATGGCTAAAACAAACAAGCAAAAAGACAAGCTATCCCATGCATTGGCAAGAATATGAAGCAACTGGAACCCTCATCAAATGCTGGTGGGAGTAAAACATGATGCAGACACTTTGGAAAATTGACACTATCAACTGAAGTTAAACATACATTTATCCCGTGAGCTGGCAATTTCATCTCTAGACTTATTCCAATAGAAATACATACATAAACACCAAAAGACACATGAATGCTAATAACAGCTGTATTTGAAATAGCCAAAACCTGGAAACCACCCAAATGGATAAAGAAACGGCAGAACTTTCATACAGTAGAATATGATACAGCAACGAGAATAAGCAAACAATTACCACACCCAACATGGAAGAATCCCACAATATCCCACAATATTGAAGGAATGAAACCAGACATAAAAGAGTATATACTGCGTGACTTCACTTATATGAAGTTCAAAATCAGTGATTCTGGAAACCAGAAGGTGGAGGGAGGGGTGGCTGGGAAACAGCACGAGGACGGGGTGCTGCTCAAATTCTGTTTCTTAACCTTGAGTGCCGGTTACACAGGTATATTCAGTCTGTACACTTGGGATTTGTGTATGTTTCTGTGTGTTTGTTATGCTTCAGTTAATAGTTTTCCTTTTTTACAATCCCATATGCTAAAAAAAAAAAAAGTCAAACTGCAAAAATCAAAATAAAACAGCATAAAATTTAAGTCCAAAAGTGTCCTCCAAGCCTTGCATGGTCTCACCAGGTTCTTTGGCCTTCCTTCACCTCCTGCAGCTCCCCCCTTGCTCACCAAGCCCAGCCCCTGCCTTCTGGCGTTGCTCAGACACACAAGACAAGCTCCCACCTCAGGGCCTCTGCACCTGCTCTTCTCTGTCCAGCATCTTCTTCCCAAAAGCTAACACACGCTCACTCCCTGATTTATTCAGAATTCTTACCAAATGCCATCTCTTCGGAGAGGTCTTTCTGACCACTCATCCTAAATAGACACACGTCCTCTCTGTGGTTACCTGCTTTCTCTTTCTTCCTCAGTCTGCTCTTATATTATTTTCCTGCCCCTGCCATAATGTGACCTCCATGATGGCAGGAAACTTTTCTTTTTTCTTCACTGTCGTATCACCAGTGTCTAGAATAGGGTTTTGTTGAATAAATGAATGAACGAAACCCAAGGGTGAGGATAGTTTCTCACTTTGCATCTTTGCATCTCCTGTGCCTAGCATAACTCTTAGTCCACAGCAGATGCTCAATAAATGTTTAATTGCTTTGGAGTTGAAGTAAGAAACTACATTGCCAATCAACCCTTTGGTGGAAGACCACAAGGCCTTTTGCCAACAGTGTCTGTATGCTACCGTTTCCATGCTGTGCTCTGAAAAACAATCTTAAGATTTGCAGTTATGCCATGGATCCCATTCTCACTTAAAAGACACAAAACGAACGATGAAAAGACAGATCAATGCAATGATTCAACACTACTGAAACTGATAATAGCTTAGACGGTTTCTTCAACTAATGGTATGTCAGTGCAGACTTCTTTGGGGACCTAACTGAACTTACCATTTACTCTCTGAAACTCTTCTATCTTATCTTACTACTTTTACTACAGTCCTTTCCTTCCACTCCTTCAGACTCAAACCTTTGTTGCTTCTCGCTGCTTTAACCTGGAGAATGGAAAACGCCTGGCTCGTTTGAGCACGCATTAGGGAAACTCCAGGGCCAGGCACCCATCTTCCGTAAGCCGTTGATGTTCATCCTCTGCCCGGCACACAGTAGAAGCTTTGTAGGTGCGAGCTGGGGATGCTGGGCGCCCTCAGGGCCATGCCCTTCTTCCCACTTTGAGTGACCACAGTGTCCCAGTCCTCCTTAAGCTGGGACAGGAAAAATTGTTTACCGCATCCCTCATTTCAGAACTCTCTGAAAGAGCTCCTCCTAGCCAAGCAGAGTTAAATCTATGTTTCCACCGTGGCTTTTAAGACAAACACCTCTCCCCTCCTGCCATAATTTGGGCTCATTACCTACCAAGGATCGTAAAAGTGAAAGGCCTAGAGAAGGGAGAGGCGAGATGAAAAATTCAGAAATATTTCTATTTTTCTATTTGTCTTGGAGTTTTTAAATTTGAAAAAATATGAAATTTTTAGAATAAACAATAAAACATTTAGAGTAAAGCATTCTTTTTTATAGAGTAAAGGATTTTTACTCATATTTTCATGTCCTTTCTTTGATCCTTACATAGAAAACTTTCTCATGAAGTTGATAGCAGATACTGCATCTGAATTAGAGTTCCACCAAACATCCCTTACCAAGTTGCCCCTGGGAAAGCAAATGTTTGAGGATTTAAATGTATCTTTTGCTTCCATATACCAAGCAAAATAAGAATAAGAATTTATTAAGAAAGAAAAATAATCTGGCTAGCAGTTTTCAGAAAGGCTCTAAAGACCATGGGGAAGCATGAATAGCTCTCTATGGAGATTTTAGGGAAGAGAGGGATAATTTCTGGATGGGAATCATCGGGGAAGTCTCCGCATCACACCCGAGTCTGTGAGCTGGACAGATTTCCACAGGCAGAGCCGGACCAAGCATCAAAGGCCAAAGACACACCAGGAGCAAAGATGGCCTGGCCAGGAAGCACAGCATGCATTTGGGGCCCCAAGTTGTTGCCAGCACGTCCTTCCGGACGCAGTTGGTGTGAAATGCTGGCAGATGACAAGGCCGGGAAGGGAGACCATTTCGCCAAGCCCGCAGACTTGCCCTGACTGAGAGCTCATCGGCCCTAAGGCAGCGTGGATTGCAAGACGCACGGCCGCTCTCTGTCCCCGTGCAGCCAACGACAACTGCTGGTTGTGAGATGCATCCTGATTTCAAAGATGCTAAAATACACCCTCTCCTCCCAAAACATGTCTTTAGAATTGATAAGAGAGAGCAGTAAGTGAGGAGATGGAAGCAGAGCAGTTGGATGAAGGAAGCACAAAGCATAATGTCAATGACACAAGTGGGATGGCCTTAGGACAGGACTTTACTCTGATGTTACATCTGGGCTTGAGCGAGGCTCTGAATGCCTCAGGCAGAATGGCTGACTGTGTGCTTGACCCCTCCTCGGGGGCCCCCTGTCCCAGGCTGGCAGGCGACTCACAAACACCCCTGCAGAGGAGGGAGAGAGGGCTCTGAGGAAGCATCGCCTACCATTTTCTCTTTTCTCTTTTCTTGTGGGGTGTTCAGCTCCCTTGTTCCACTGGCCACAGCTTATGGAAATTGAGGTGGGCAAAGGGATGTTTTTTAATGATGTGCTTCCTAAGGGAACCAGGGGAGCGTTTTACTCATTTGCATCCTTATGATAAAAAAGAACCTTAGAGTTCCAGCTTTGAAGCCCAGAGATATTTGATAATCATCAGTAGACAGAAAGGGGGAGCTGTGGACCTTAATTTCAGATGAGAAAATGTCCCTCCCGAGCCACCCCGTCACTTCAACACAGGCACGCACTCACACACTCACACATATGTACTCACATGTACACACACGCTCGCACGGGGAGAGGCTGAGACACTTGCAGGAGAAAAAAATAGATATTATTTTTGATCCCGAGATATTGGCCGTCACAAGACATAATCTAGAAATGGTTGGCTTTCAATTTACTTTATGCAAGTTTCTGCTAGCTACACATTTGTCTACAGTGCATCAGAAGCAGCAAACGAAGGACTTACATGCATATTTTATTAGTAGATAATTATGTTCCTTATAATTGGTTTCTAAATCAGACCATTTCACGCAATTATGGTGTTTTCTTTGCCTGTTCCGTCAATCGAAAAGATAGTAAGAAAGTTCTTTATTATCGAAAGGCTATATTCTTAACCTCTATCATGGAGTGAAGGAAATAAACTCAAATGAAAATACAGCTATTTTGCATATGTAGACTATCCCCTGTTAAAATGCATCATAGATTCAAAAGGAAGAAGAAAAAGACTACAAAGACTGATGTTTCTAAATATATCGGGAGAGGCAAAATACCAAAAGGGGAATTTGATGGTGGGGGTAGATTTTTAAAAATCAACAATGAAGTCATGCTGTTTAAATGCCAAAATCATTTTTCATCCAAATGAAAAAAAGAAAACTGGGTCATAATGAACGCCACAAAATAACTGCTAACAAAAGAGCTACAGGAGCCCTATACTCAGATAAATCTAAGTTTATTCCTTCATTGAATCAACAAACATTTCCTGAGTGCTGTGTGGGTAGGAAGGACACACACAGGACTGAGGAAAAGAGGCTCAGTGCTGCGGAAGCTCAGCGCTGACCCCTGGGATCTGTTCTGGGCTGTTCTGGGCTGACATGTTCTCTCTCCCTCTTTCCCTCCCCCTGTTACCCTCTCTCTCTCTCTCACCTTCTCTCTCTCTCTTTCCCTCTCTCCCCTCCTCTCTCTCTCTCTCTCTCTCTCTCTCTCTCTCTCTCTCTCACACACACACACACACACACACACAGACACTTGGTGAGGCTAAATGTTGGTGGGGAGCAGTGAATGCTGCAGGGCGGGTTCTCAGCAAGACTGGGTAAGGCAATAGTTAAAAACACAGACTCTGCAAAGCCCACCTCTACTAACTAACTTGGGGCAATTAACTCTCTAACTCTCTGTGCCTCAGTTTTCCCATCTGTAAAATGGTGACAATACAAGCACACTTACCTCATAAGGATGTTGTAAGGATTCCATAAATTAATACATGTAAAGCACTTAAAACAGTGCAGGAATGAATGACTGAATGAATGAATGAACAAATAAGGCAGGAGGACACTTTTGGAGGTGATGGATATGTTTATGGCATTGATTGTAGTAATTGTTTGATGGGTGTATACTTTTTTAAAAAAGATTTTATTTATTTGACAGAGAGAGAGCACAAGCAGGGGGGAGGAGCAGGAGAGGGAGAAGCAGGCTTCTCACTGAGCAGGGAACCCGAAGCAGGGCTCGATCCCAGGACCCTGGGATCATGACCTGAGCCGAAGGCAGACCCCTAACCGACTGAGCCACCCAAACTCCCCGCATGAGTGTATACCTATCTCCAAACTAGTCAAGTTGTATATGTTAATTACGTACAGCTTTTTGTGCATCAATCATATCTCAATAAAGTGGTTTAAAAATAAACAAGAGTGCTGGGCATGGTGTGGGCATTATTATAAGTGTTGGCTATTATTATCATCCCCAACCTCTTTACAGCTTTCCTCCAGGGTAAAAATGCTGTCATGGGGCTTCCTGGCGACCCCTTGGCTATTTTTAACCCTCTCCAGGCCTCTGGGCCCACCTGCAATGATGTGGAAAGCCCCCAGCATTGATCCACAGCAGGTGTGCAGTGCACCTGATTGCCTTCCTGTCACTCCCTCCTTCAAATGCTGCCTCATCCCCACAGCACAGAGGGGCTCTGCCGCTGGAACCTCCTAATCCCTGGGTCCTCATTTGGAGGAGGGGAACCATGTTCATGGATGAAATTTCCTTAATTTATAATTTCCCCCGACATACGTTTCCTATTTTGCTACTATCTCTCTACCTCTAGTCCATACACTAGAGACTAGCATGAGATAGTGTCTGCTTTCACCCAAAATTTGGTATTTAGATTTTATAAATTAAATAAATGAAAGGTTTGAGAATCACTGCTTCCAGGTGTGGTAGTGGGTACTAGTGGTGTGATTCCCACAAGCGTGAGTGAGGCAGAGGGAGGGAAAGGAGAGGAGGGGTTAGGATTGACTCTGGGACTCTGAAACGGGGTACCTTTGAGGGTTGCTGGAGGAAGTAAGTGAAATTTTAGCAAGCAATCGGGCAAATATTTGGGGTGAGGTGATCTCCCAGAGCAGGGTCCTTTCACCAGAGCACATCCCTGCTTTGATCTGACCAACCTGATGGAGAGGCAGAGTCCAAGCCATCTGTGGCCAGGGATGGAGAGACAAAGCGGACAGGTGGGACAAGGGAGCGACAGAGATGCTGGGCAGGGACGGATGGGGCTTAGAGGGTCTCATACCAACTTCCAAATGCCTTTTCCATCCAGGAGAGCAACCAGGGCTCAGCAAATGCCACAAATGCTGAGCATCCGTAACCCACATAGAGGCTGAGGGTGTGGGGCAGGGAGATTGCTGCTTGAGAATGGGAGAGGGCAGCCTGCCTCTGTCCAGGACACCCTCGGCAGCTCCAGGGAGAGTTAGTCTTGGGTTCTCAGTGGCCTGCATCCACCATGCATGAGGACCCACAGAGAAGACAGCAGGAGTCCCTACTGAAAGAATGAACAAGTAAAGAATGAAGGTGGCAACGTCATGCCATTTTTTCTCCCAGAATCCAATTTTCAGCTTGTTCAAAGAGAAAGTTTGAAGCAAGAAAGAAAATAAAGAAGCTCATAGGAAACGCACACAAGCCATGCACTGAAGGCGCACTCAGAGGGTTCCCGTGGTCAGGACACCAAAAGGACTTTGACAAGATTTGGCATTGACTTGGGGCATTCACTTCATTCTCCACCTTGGCAGAGGCACTCCTGGCCACCCCATGCCACCAACTGCCCATTACCCCTTCAAATCCCACACAGCTGGCTGCCATCTATAACCCGACAGGCGCCACACCGCGGGTGCCCTCACTTGAGCCAGCATGGCCCTCTTTACCAACCCTTTCCTGCCTCCCACCTCATCTTGACCCATCATAAGCCCACCTTCATTCATTTCTTGGCTCCCGTTCTAAACAAGAATGATAGACTCTTATTTTTTAAAAATCCACACCAGGCTTTGTACGCCCAGATGGGTCCTATCCATCACAGCCCTTTCAAGATTATACCTTTGTTCCAATGATGCTGCATTGGCTTAACGCAATGCCAACTCCCCTCTGTGGATTTACCTTCAATCATCTATCATCCACAAAAGAACACTTGTCTCGTCGTGTTGTCCTAGAGACACACTCACCCCGGTTTAATGCAAAAAGCACTGGGCTTGGAATCAAATGGCTTTTTGTCTTCGATCCACTCCCTCCTGACTTTGTAAATTCAGATTTAAACTCACAAGACTTCTGTGTCTTCATTTCTAAGTGGGAATAGTCATACATGCTCCAGCTTGAAGGGGTTTGTGAGGATCAAATAAAGGACTACAGAAGAAAGCACATTTAATGCCACAGAGCAGAAGAGTAGGTTTTGAGAATATTTTTCTCTCCTAATCTCCCAATTTACTCTCTGGGTATCTTCCCAACTGTCCTCTCATCTCTGCTCTCCAGAGAAAACATCTGTTCACTCATTCAAGAAAGATTTGTTGCCTCCCCACAATGTGCTCGGAACATAAGACAAAGAGCATTAACTCTCTGTCCGCAAGGAGCCCACGGTCGAGAGAATGAAGCAGACACAACCATGAATGGATGGATGAGAAACAGAGTAAACGGATACAAGCCGTAAGCAAGGTGCCGCCATGGGCTAGGAAGTGACTGGTAGTGCAAATGTGTAGGCAGGGCAGCGAGTCAGTGAAGACTCTTCAAAGAATATGGATGACAGCTGAACCGAACTTATTTACTCTTTTCAATAAATATTTATTGAGGCCCAACTGTGTGTCAGGACCGTGTGAGGCAGTGGACATATAGTAGCAAAGAAGACAGGAGAAATCCTTGGCCTCTTGAGCATACAGTAAACAGGGAAAGAAAAAGCTCAAAGAATTCCTGACTGTGACAAGAGGCTAAGATGGAAATTACAGAAAGATGTGACAGACAGTGACTGTGACTGGGGGGGGTGCAGGGCCACCTTAAACAGGGTGGCCAAGAATCACCTTGGTCAAGGTTACTTCTGAGCTGATATTTGAAGGATGGGAAAGAGCCAGGCACAGGAGAGCTGGAGCCCCAGGGGGAGAGAGCTCCAAGAAACGAGAATGGCCCTGGGGCAGAACAAGCTTGGTCGTTCTAGAACACAGACGAGTCTGACTAGAGCTAGGGCACTAGGGCAGAGAGGTAGAAAATGAGACCTGAGCAGAAGGGAAGGGCCACTTCGTGCAGAGCTGTGGGGCTACGGCAGGAGTTTGGGTTTTATTCCAAGTGCAGTGGGAAGCCACTAAGGAATAAGGGTGCGGATGGAAGTGACATAATCAGATTTGCATTTTTTTTAAATATTCGTTTCTGTGGAAATAATTATTAGAGCAGCAAAACCTGTTAAAAGGCTATGGTCGGGCTTGCTTTGGCAGCACATAAACTAAAACGGGAACAATACAGAGATCAGCATGGCCCCGGTGCAGAAGTGATAGGCAAATTCATAAATCATTTCATACTTTTAAAGAAAAGGCCCAGGTCAAAGCAGGGAGGAAACTGATCCAGGAAATTCTCCGAAAGCAAGTCACCAAATTTTGTAAACTCTGCAAAAATGACAGAAGTGGGCACTCTTTGAGTTAGAGAAACATTTCTGAACTCTATCTCATTCTAAGGTTTCTGGAAAACTGAGTCCACATAAAAGCTGACAACCAGAAAATTCTCAAGGTCAAAACCTATACAAACTTATCATAAGGAAAAAAGAAATAAAGAGCAGAATAACACCCCTCCAAGTAGAGCACAGTAGAAAGACATGCCCACAAAGCAGATCAAAACTATAATTTCCTACTTCAAAATGACAGGAGATGTTTTTAAAAAGTATATAACACATGAAAGAAAACATAAATCAAAATTAGAAAAACTCAGAAATGAGGTTGCAGAACTCAGGAAAGTATCATTTTTTAAAAAATATTATTTCAGAATTAAAGACCAAATCAGAAGAAACACAAGGATGAACAGAGACAAGAAATAACGCCTTAAGAGACATAAGAGATAAAAAGAGGAAAATTGGAAAAAAAAATCAACAAAAAAATGAAAAAAGAGATAAAAAGGATTTGAGAGCAAGTAACAAATACTGAAGATTTTTTGTTTTTTTTTTTAAGATTTTATTTATTTATTTGACAGAGAAAGAGAGAGGGCACAAGCAGGGGGAGTGGCTGAGGCAGAAGGAGAAGCAGGCTCCCCACGGAGCAAGGAGCCTCATGCAGGACTCGATCCCAGGACCCTGGGATCATGACCGGAGCTGAAGGCAGACACTTAACGACTGAGCCACCCAGGCATCCCACACATACTGAAGATTTAAAATGAAGATAATCCAAGTCTCTGAGGAAAAAAGCAAAATCAGGAGAACAGAATGAATAGTGAAAACTATAATTCAGGAAAACTTTCCTAAAATAAAAAGAGTTGAAACCACCTATGGAAAGAGCACAACACAGTACCTGAGAATATCAATGTAGAATGACCAAAAGGTAGTCTAGTACAATTACTGGAGGGAAAGTTGGAAAGAATGAGAGAGAGAGAGAAAGACAGAAAAAGAGGAAGGCAGGAGAGAGGGAGGGAGGGGAAGGGATGGAGGGAGGGAGGAAGGAAGGAAGGAAGGAAAATGGCATCTAGAAAAAAGAACACATAACTCATAAGAAAAGAAAGTTAGATTATCATCAAACTTTTCAAAGAGAATACTTATGCCAAAAGAAAATGGAATGGCATATTTAAGATCCTTAAGGAAAGAAAGTGTAAGTCATTGGTTTTGTAACAAGCAAAACTGACTTTCAAGTATAAAAGACACAGACACACTGTTATCAATATGCAAGAAGTCAGGGAATATTATTTCCATGAGCCCTTCCTGGGAAATCCACTAGAGAATGAGCTTCAGATAACCAAAATAACCAGAGAGACAGAAGATGGATGGTGAGCAATAAATATAGTAACCTGTGGAGTTAAGACCCAACGAGGGTTCAGAACAAGAGGGTATCTACAGTACGTGATGGCTATATGCACTGACAGTACAGACTTAGCAAAACTGTTTGGGTTTTTTTTTTTCATGGGGGAAAGAATAGAGAAAGCATATGCAAAAGTTTTTTTCAGCAGTCACATTGGTTTTAGTATTTTTTTAAAGATTTATTTATTTATTTATTTGAGAGAGAGAGAGAGTGCAGGGGGGAGGAGCAAAGGAAGAGGGAGAGAGAGAGAAACTTAAGCAGACTCCCCACTGAACACAGAGCCCACCTTGGGGCTCAATCTCATGACCCTGAGATCACAACCTGAGCTGAAACCAAGAGTTTGGACCCTTAACCGACTGTACCACCCAGGCACCCCTGGTTTTAGCAGTTTTACTCTGAGACTGTGGTATGTTAAGTAATTATGGTTTATACTAAGTTTTTCATTCCTTGTGTCCTTGAGAACCAGCAAAGTAAAAGCTTTATAGTTTCACATTTTAATTGGAGTTTATTTAAATTCACATTTAATTCAATATGAAATCATGAGGTGTTTTGTTATATATGGTTTTTTTTTTTCCTTTAGCCTTGTTAAGAGGACTAGACACAAAATGCCCATCATCCCTCTTGTGGTCCTGAAATTACCCTTTCTCTCTACAAGAAGCCAGGGCTTCTTGAGGAAATGACTGATTCCGGGTCTGGTAGCCAGAAAGCCATCAAAGACCATTAGGGTCATGTCAAACAAGCTGTTTACACAGGTACATGAAGGAGAGAGAAGGGAAACTGGCCAGATGGCGACCTGGATCTGGGAGGAGAGCATCTGTAAGATTCAATTCAAAATACCTTCCATCATCAGGCGTTTGGCGGTGGTGAGGGGAATGGCAGCACCGAACCCTCTGTGTGGCGGCTCCTCGTCCTTGGCAGTTTCCCTGTGGAGATGAATCTGCTCCCTGAGGAGCAGATGGCCCTGTGAAGAGCCACGGTGTACGGCCCTGAACCCACACCACACGGCTGCAGACCGAGTGCCCCAAGTCAGTCACGAGGACCTCTCAGCCTGGACTCCATGGAGCAGGCAGACATACACAGTATGAAAATCCCAGGTTTCTTCCTTTCTTCCCTTTCCTTCCCTCCATGCATTTATTTCCTCAAACATGTTAATGACAGAGTACCCTCAAAGCCCCCAGCTTTGGTGCCTAGGCCGTGAGGAACAGGGCAAGACTGAAGGCATCTTCCCTGCCCACACAAGTATGTGAGGGAGAAGGAGACAAGACCCAAATCCCAGATTCAAGCAGAGCGTTACCACCCTACAGGCGTGGTACAAACTGCACCGGCCTAAGATTATCTGAAAACCTTCTTGGCAAAGCTGAGTCTTCACCCAGTCTCAAACGATGAGGCAGACCTGGATTAGCAGGACACTGGTGAGGAGACCCCTGGAGGCTGGAGGCTTTGGCTGGTGGACAGGACTGGGGGAGTGAGAGCAGGCTGGGCCTTAAGACAAGGCTGGAGAGGACGCAGGGGAAGAGATGGAAGAGGGGAAGAAGGAGCCCAGGCACAGTAGGGCGTCAGTGGGCCAGGTGCTATGAAAACCATGTAACCTTCCCAGCAATCTTCTAGAATAATCTGTGTGATCTCTAATACACGGATAAGAAAACTAAAGTACATGGACTTTTAAGTACGGCTGGTCCTCGTTCCTTATGGATTCCACATTGGGGAATTCACCTACTTGCAAACATTTATTTGTGCCCCCAAAATCAAAGCCTGTAGCACTTTGCATGGTCGCTTTTGGACATGTGCAGAGCAACGAAAAATTTGAGTTGCCCGGCACGCTCTTTCCAGCTGAGGTCCAACAAGACAATGCTCTGCCTTATTGTTTCAGCTTCCATAATGGCTGAGTGTCCTTTCTGCTGTCTATTTAGTGCCACGTTTTTTGCATTTTTGTGCTTTTTGTTGGCAATTTCACTGTTTAAAAAGGCCCTCAAATGTAGTGCCGAGGTGCTGTCTAGTGCTCCTACGTACCAGAAGCCTAGAATACACTTTACAGAGAAAACACGTGTTAGATAAGCTCTGACTTACAGTGCTGTTTGCTGGGATTTCGATCTTAATGAATCAACAATACGTATTAAATAAAGCGCCTTTAAACAAAAACACACATAAAACAAGGGTATGTATTGATTGGCTGACAAAAATGCTCACCTAACCGTGCATTTTCAGTATTCACTGATTCAGGGTTCGCAGGGATTTTATAAAACAGAACTACTGTGTGAATAATGCTCAAGAGCACAGAGCTGAGATTAGAACCTGCCCTTTCCATCTGCTTCGGAAGATGGAGCTCCAGGGTGTGCCTGGGTGGCTCAGTCAGTTAAGTGTCTGCCTTCGGCTCAGGTAGTGACCCCGGGGTCCTGGGATTGAATCCTGCATCAGGCTCCCCGCTCAGTGGGGAGCCTACTTCTCCTTCTCCCTCTGCCCCTCCCCCCTGCTCATGCGTGTTCTCTCCCAAATAAAGAAAATCTTTAAACAAACCAAAAAATGGAGCTCCTTACAGATCATCCCAAAGTAAATATATGACCGTCCACGTAGACATATGCCAGAGAACCATTTTCTACTGAGTGTCATTTTCAAACTACTGGCCAGAACAAATATTATTCCTATTTAAAATCAAAAGAGTAAAAAACGGCTACATAGGCAGGAGCTAGTTCTTTTTCCCTCTGCTGTTTCTCATCATCAGCACAACTTGCTCAGAATCCGCAGGTCTCAGAAGTGCTCTCTCTCAGGTTCAGAGATGGTTTGCTCTGCTTCACAGAGCAACACTGACATGCAGCACCAGATTGTCTCTTTGCAAACTTACTGACATTGCAGCCGGGTAGAGGTGGCAGGGACATGGTTGTGCACATGGCGTTGGGCCATCTGGCGTGGCCCTAATCCTCTGGATGTAGGAGCCTGGGCTTCACACGGGACCAGGACACCAAGATAGGCAAGCCTCACAAGTTCACAGGGTAGGGGGGTCGTCAGTCCACAGGAAATGGCTCTGCTACCACTTGGGGCAGAACACAGGGGTGGAATTCCACAGAAAGGCAATCTTTAAAACATGCTTCCAAAATGGACCAGCCCAAACTATTCTGAGTATTTCATTTCTTTTCCTTTTTTTTTCTTTTTTCTTCAGCAGACAATACAGCTTTGCAATGGAATCCTCACTGGTGCAAAAACCTGTGTGTTATTGAGTCTGATATATATGGGAAAATCTCCAGTATGTTGAGAATATTAATTCATGTACACCCTAAGACGCAATTTCATGCTTTTATAAGTTTAATGTTTTTACAATTAGGTTCAAGTTTTGCTGTAATTCTTTTCTCAGAAGGGGCATTATAATGTGCTATCTAGGAGGCCGTTTTCTCCCTTTAGCCATTAGAAGCTCATTTAACTACATTAAGGTCCTGCTGGGAATGTATCTAGGAGTATAAAAGAAAATCAAGACCAGCAGCAGCAAATTTTGTCCGCTCTAGATGCAGAAGGTACCATTAAATACATTGCCACCTCCCTCAGTGAGCACACATTCACACAAACACACATTGCAAACAACTTTTACTTTTATTTAATAAATAGATTGAATAACTCAATATTTTCCAAAATGGAAAGGTGAATTATAATGAAGGTAGATATATGTTCCTGAAAAGTTTGTGAGTACCAATTTCATCACGATTAATATTTTATTTAAATCTACATTAGAAAAAAATATTTAATATAATATCTCACCCTCAATTTAACGAGTTATATCTACTCATACACTGGAATGAAGCACTCCTAACATGGCATTTTGTCACAAATGAACTGTCAAATTCAAAAGAGAAAAAAAATCCTCTGTAAGATCTTGTCTCATAAGATATAAATTACAAGCTAATATACCAAAACAATTTTTTTAAGATTTTTTATCTATTTATTTGTGTGTGAGAGGGAGAGAGAGAGAGAGTGAGAGTGTATAAGCAGGGGGAGTGGCAGGCAGAGGGAGAAGCAGCTCCCCACTGAGTAAGGAGCCAGACGCAGGACTCGATCCCAGGACCTTGGGATTGTGACCCGAGCCAAAGGCAGACACTCAACCAACCGAGCCACCCAGGTGTCTCTATCAAAACAATTTTAAAATAGCATTCTTTTGGATTATAGCAACTTGTATTGATTGACCTTGTCTACAAAACAGTGATAACAAAGATTAAATAATATGGAAAGGAACTTTACTAAGTTCCTTATTTTTTGTGACCAAATTTCCTATTTTATAATTTTTTAATTTAATCAAATTGATTTAGTTTAGCCACCTCTGGAAGGAATTACTACTTATGATCGTGTCCATTTCTTATCAGAATATAACTGGATATTGCCTATGCCAAAAATTCCTATTCAACTAGATGTAATAAGCCCATCATTTGGAAACAAGGAGTACATTTTACACATGGAAATAACATCTACAAAGTCCTCCTAGGAAAACCTGTTTGCTCTATGACTTATGACATTCCAGCTTCACAGATAGTAAAGAATTAATCTTAAAGAAAATAATGCTGATAGCAATGGTAAAAATCCTCTCACTCATAAAAGTAATTTATAACTCAAGAGGGTTTACAAAGCCTCCAGATAGAACTTAATTCTAAAGCTTTAATATCATGTGGTTCTAACTTTGTTATATACAAAAAGGTTTTTATGTATTATTCAACATCTCTTTTTTAAAAAAAAAGATTTTTTTATTTATTTGACAGAGAGATAGCAAGAGAGGGAACACAAGCAGGGGGAGTGGCAGAGAGAGAAGCAGGCTTCCTGCTGAGCAGAGAGCCGGATGCGGGGCTCGATCCCAGGACCCTGGGATCACAACCTGAGCCGAAGGGAGACACTTAATGACTGAGCCACCCAGGCGTTGTGTCTCTATAGATAAACTGGTCAAATAAAACAACATATCAAGTAAGAGTCATGATAGTTTTATTCTTCTTACCAAGTACTTGGTGAAGGTATGGACATTGATACACTCTGGCCAATGACGTACTAGCAAAAATATGGCAGGTGGGGGGGAGGCAGTATGGAAAAGTATGGAAAACAAAAAGAGACACACAGAAAATCCCTCTTTTTCTGCGGCTGACATTATCGCAGCTGGTTGTGATGACTGGAATTGCTGCAACCATTTTGCAAACATAAGGACAAGCCAGGATGCTGAGCAATATAAACCTGAGTCCATCCTTTACCCTGACTTGGGTTCTTGAGCCAGACTTCTTGCTTCACATGATACATCTCCTTTTTTATTTAAGTCATTTAAGTCGGGTATTTTTTTTTCTTACAGTCCAAACCAGATTTATGTTAACTCTCCTATTACCATCAAGATTTTGGTGCTCAGAGTAGTCAAACCAGATAAACAGTACCAACAATATAAAGTATCCAGAACTTTATATTTGCTTGTGGAGATTTTACAATAGGGAATATGTATATAAACAGAAGAAGTGTTGCAGGACACAGATATGGCATTTAAAGAGTGGGGGCCAAGAGGTTGCTGCTGGATCCAGATAGAAAAGATCCCAACATCCCCAGGTAGCAGAGGTGAGGTGAACGAATAAATGATTCCAAGAGTTATGGTTGGAGGAAAAGTTCTGATGAGAAGTCGTGATACAGAAATATATAGTGCTTTAACCTGTGCCAAGGTTATGAGTGACATGAAAATGCACCTCTGTAACCCACCATCATAAAATCTAAAGCCTGAGGTTCCTGCATAGTATAAAAATAGTTGTACCCCTTAAGATGGCTGACTGCACATTGGGTGCCCAATGGCAAGAATGAGAATTCTAGAAGTGTAGACCAATGCTTGGAGACATTCACATACATCATTTTTCATCCATTAGATTCAAGGGCAGTGAGCGATGTAGGACAAGAATGGGCATCTCGTTAAGGGGGCTGCCCTAGGGCTTACGTCTCAACACACAATCTTGTTTTATAAGACGTGGTCACTTCATGTACCATCAGGAACAGCAATTCTTCTGTGTGTGTCTATAACAAACCCTTCTTCATTTTTATTTCAGAGAAATAATGTTTCCTATGGAAAGATACATTAAAGACTATTAGGTCTAATCAACCACTTCTCACGTAAGGAAACCGAGGCTGAGAAAGGCCTTGTAAATTTTTAAGGCTCTCAAGCTGACACTAGAACCTAGATCTTTTCGCTCACCCAAAATATGCTCTTGTTCCCAATAAACGTAATTGTACTTATCCTACCAACTATTCATCTTGTCAATATTATTTTGGAATTTGAATTTTATATTCCAACATGGCTACAATTCTGCTTCCAACCCACTGGGAACTCACTTGGTTTCTTCAGGATTCTTTTTTTTTCTTTTTTGGTTCAGTAGTGGAGCAAAGACTAAAAACCCTGACGAATAACCACAAGAAAAAGCTATCTCTAACAAAAGGTAGAAGTATAATGAAATGTATATTCTCCTTGTTATCCTCTCATATTGCCAGCATCATCGATGAAGTTTCAAAACGTTTCAATATTAGAAATATCCACAGCAATTATGCTTATTAACATCAGAGTTGTTCTTACCACACATGTATTATTTATGATGAGAGCATTAGTTCACTAGATCCACAGAGATTAGATAGCAATCAATGTTCATATAATGTAGACACGAACCTAATCATATTCTAAGTAGCCCAAAAGAGCTCATGTAATTAACGAAGCCATTGCTTTCTGCTAAAGTCTGAGGATGTCTACAGACTTCCTGTGATAAAAATCCAACCTTACAAAAGCAAGGTTTATACACCCTGCTGTAATTGTTTGAATGGTGACACTGAGACTTCAATGTTTTAATGAATTGATCTGGCACTCTCATTTCAAGTTGATCTATGAAAAATTAACCGAAAAGCTATGTTGCGTATTGGAGATTCACTACTGTGAATCCTTATAGTATAGGACAACCCACCTGCAACAATCTCAGAAATGTTTTAAAAGCTTCATATTTAGTCTATCACTTGACAGAAGCGACTGTTGTTAGGACTTGACAACTGTTAGCTATACAGAGATTTGCATTGTTGAATGAGATTGGATTGGCACAATTTGAATGGAATGATACACTTAAGCTTTTGCCATAAGAATCACTTAATATGTGCTTGTATCTCTTGGGTTGTGGCATCATATTATATTCTCTTTATGGGTAAATATATTTAGGAGGAAATAAAATGCCGTTTCTCAATTTCCAAATAAGCTTACTCAGTTTTTAATTAAATTTCTCAGAGCAGTTTGTCAACCTTGGCATTTACATATAAAACACTGATAATTATGTAAAGATTCTTAAGAGATTTGTTTAGAGGGTTTGGAGTTAAGAAGCACAATGCCAGAGAAAGGGCACAATTAAAACACTAACGTCCTCTTATTCATATCACTGCTCTGGAAACAAAAGAGCATAAGGCACAGAAGTGAATCATGTGGATTCCGCAGACCAAGGGGGAGTGAGGGAGCCACAGGGTACAGAGGTCACGTTCAAACCAAGGCCATGCACATTTGCACTTTTCCTGGGAAACTGTACCCTTTATTTCTGGAAAAATGTTTAGGAACCCCTATAAGAGAAAATAATAAAAAATAGGGATCTATGTTTAGAGCTATAGCACAATATTCCTATCAGCACTGGGGGAGAGAGGAAGCAGAGACAGAAAGAGAGGGAGGGAGACAGAGAGAGATGACTAATGCTGATAGTATGTGCCAATAAACCAACAAACAAAAATAGCATTTTATAAATCCCATTCTCTTAAAGAGAAATATCCTCTGGGTTTTGGATACAGATGAGGTCACCAAGGCATTTCCAAGGGTCTCTTACTTGTTCTTGTGGACACATCGATCTACTCTCAGACAGTGTTCCCTGGGCTTCGAGCCTCCACCGGCACCTGACATGTCCAAGGAGTACTACTTTGTGGAGGAGGCATGAGGGCCACCTCCAAGGATACGGGACTCAAACCCAGGGCTCTGAGATCATGACCTGAGCCAAAAGCAGACGTTTAACCGACTGAGCCACCCAGGTGCCCCTGGGTTGTCGTTTTCTTACTAATAAACAGGAGTTCTTTCTACATTCCAGACATTAATCTTTTGCCAGTTATATGCATGCAGTTACCATATCCTAGACCATGGCTTGACTCCTCACTTCCTTCACGATGTCCTTTAATTAACAGAAGTTCTTAACATTAACGTAGTCAAACAAACTTTCCCTTTATGGTTAGGGCGTACAATCTCTTGATTAAGAAACTCTTATCTATCCCAGGGTCATAAAGATATCGTCCTGCATTGTTTTCTAAAAGTTTTTAAGCTCTTAGCGTCAGGGATTTATATTATCATAGCTTCATAAGTCTTGCTATCTAAAGCAAATTTTCCCATCTTAATCTTCTTCAAGAGTATCTGTTCTTTTGCTTAAGTCTTAGAATTGATTTGTCAAGTTCCCTGAAAAAACAAATGAGATTAGGATTATAATTGTTTTGAATTTGGTGACAACTGACATTTCTATTATGTTGATTCTTTCTACCCATTAATATGGCGTATTTCTTACATAGCTTATAAATGTCTCTATGAATTTGTCTATTCTGGACATTTCATATAAGTGGAATCATGTGGCTTCTTTGTGACCATCTTTTTTTGTTTAGCATAATTGTTTTCAAGGTTCATCCATGTTTTAACACGTATCAGTACTTTTTTATTTGTCAGTTAATATTCCTTTGTATGGATACAACACATTTTATTTATCCATTCATCAGTTGATGGACATTTGGCTTGTTTCTACTTTTTGGATATTACAAATAATGCTGCTATGATCATTCATGTGCAAGTTTTTGCGTGGACATATGTTTTTATTTCCCTTGAGTATACACCTAAAAGTTGGAATTGCTGGATCATATGGTAACTCTGTGTTTAACCACTTAAGAAACTACCAGGCTGTTCTCAAAGGGGCTGTACCATTTTACATTCCCACCAGCAATGTCTGAGGGATCCAATTTTTCCACATGCTCATCAACACTTACTACTGTCTTTATGATTGCAGCCATCCTACTGGGTGTGAACTGGTATCTCCTCGTGGTTTTGATTAGGGAACCAGGCAGACCTGAATTTAGATCCAGCCTCATTTTCTCCTAGCTCTTACAAGATTAATGGGTTGTTAAATGCATGTGCCCTGGAGTTTTGTCTAAGGTTCCATGGCAGAATATAACATTTTATGGTACCTGTGCTAAGCGACAGCAAAAGGCACCCTCTCAGGATACATGGAGATCATGAAGCCGGCATTCCTGTGCCCACTCCTGGCTGGTCAGGAAGGGGACACTGCCTTCCACTCTGCTCTGCAAGCCAAGTGGAGAGAAGGAAGAGGGGAAGTCAGGGGGACCATGATGTAACTTGTCAGTGTCCTGAAGTTGGAGGCGCCCAGACACTGGGCTCTGAAGGTGAGGAGCCTGTGCTTGGTCACCACCCAAATGGCCCTTGAGGGCAAGGAGTGAAGACTGGAACCTAGGGTGTCAGGTTACCTTCTTCTCTGGCTGGGGCCCCCACATCCCGGGACGCCAACACGGGGGTTTGTCAGAACCAGGCTATAAAGTTGTCATATTTGTTACACAGAACCTCTGAGCCTGTAAAATGCAGACAATAACGAGAGTGATCCCATAGGGTTTCTAGGAGGATTCTAAGACAGCATGATAAAGTACGAAGCAACCAGAAAGCTCTCAGCATTTCTATTCAGCTTTTTTCCCACAAAATCGGGATCATACTGTATAAAGTTTGTATTCTGCAATTTTTTCCCATTTGTTTCTAGATTAAACCATATGAAATTACTAATATCAACCTTTTTTTTTTTCACAGGACCAGCAATTTTAAGTGTTTCAACATAATATATCAGGGACTTTTTTTTTTTTTCTTGGAGAGAGAGTGTGCAAGTGCAGCGGTGGGGGGGCGCAGAGGGAGAGGCAGAGAGAGAATCTCAAGCAGGCTCCACATCCAGTGCAGAGCCCAACTTGGGGCTCGATCTCACAACCCTGAGATCATGACCCTGAGATCAACCTGAGCTGAAACCAAGAGTTAGACCCTTAACCAACCAAGCCACCTAGGCACCCCTGGATTAGGGACTCTTTTCGTGTTATCAAATATTCTTTGAAAACATGATTTTTAATGATTGCATGTTATTCTATCGTATGAATAAACTCTGATTTACTCAGTTCTGCTCCTTGTTTTATTTAGGCTGTTTTAAATTTTTCATTATTTTCTATTGGTTTCTAACTAGAATATAAGCCATTTAAGATCTATTAATTAAATTTAAAATAAACTAATGTGATAATAGTTTATGCATCATCAACTTTCCCACAAACTTTGACAAACGTTTTCTTTGTAACCCACGCAACCTCTGATGTGTCTGACATCTCTGAGCCCCTCTCCCCTCTCTGGCTAGCCTGCCACTACATGGACCATTGGATTGGCCCTTCTGTCTGCTTCTTTCCCGCTTCATTATATCTTTACTAAGAACCATGGTGGAGGGAAAAGTTGAGTACTCTGGGTATAGGCATAGAATAATCTTCCCAAAGCACTTACTAGTGGCACGTCGATCTGTCATTAGTGAGGTGCTTTCAAGATGCAACTTTATATTATTGTTTTGTCTCCTATTCTACCTTATGACTCAGACAATGGGGAGAGTACTGCCCTTGCCTCTGGATAAAACTGAGGGCAAGCCCATGGCCTTTGTGACCATTGCTAAACACACAAAATGTTATGGTTACTTTAAGTCATACATCTCACATTCCAACCTGGAATGCTTGGTCCAATATATCAATTAACATTTTAATCACCTCCCACCCCCTCCCCCCTAAGCTAAGGCTAGTCACAGGTGAGGGCCCAGTTTTAAGGAGGGCATGTGCTCAGTTTCTTCTTTCCTTCCTACTGCCTCCAACTACCTGCAGACTGTTTCTGGTGGCTCCATGGTGAATGCTGAAGGGGTAAGGAGCACACAGAGACCAGGGAAAGGAGGCTCTTACTCATGACATGTGGCAGGCAAAGTCTCCGGACTTGACAGATGCTTCTAGCAGATTCTTTCCTTCATGGGAACTTGAGTTGGTTTGTCAGTCTCCCTTGCTGAGCTTCCCTGCTTCGGGGTGCCACTCCTTCATCCACCCATGCTGGACTCCCCTCCTCAACATCGGCTCTTGGAAACCCCCACAACTCTTACTACTGAGCATTCCTGACTCCAGCAGTCCACTTTCTTGGACCAGAGCTCTTTTAGATGACTCCAAGTCATTCCCTTACCCAGGTTCCGCATCTGGTGCCCAGGCTCCTGTGCTGTGGAGCAGCCCAGCCCACAGAGAGGAGGCATCACTTCTCAGGCATGCTGGGTACAGCCTCCCTCCTGCTGCCGTGGGCTTCCAGGCCAACACCAGTTCTGGCGGCCCAGCAAGCCCAGGACTATTTGTGTGTTTGGAGGTGGGGCTGTGGTGGGGAAGTGTCGGGTGGTCACATGGTCATGACACAGCTTTTTGCCCAAGAAATCCCCTTTCCCTCTCACATTCAGCTATTTTGTATCTTCCCTTGTATATAAGGCCCCTTATATCTTTCCTAACCTATGCTCAAGCTGCACACTCCCACTCACAGGAATACCATGTTTGGGTGGTCTTTCATTCAGTCTTTTACTGGTTGTGGCTTCACATCCCTGAGCTCTAAACAGCTCTGCCCCTTATTCACTGGTCTCTAAACACATCAATCTGCAAAGGAAGCTCCATATTTGAAATAATCCTCTGCCAAAAAACAAACCGTTTTTCTTTTAAATTATTTGGTTTCTGTGTTTGAATGCTCTCGCTTTAGGTTTTTTGGCAGCAAGAACAACTGTAGACTGGAGGAGGGGAAAGGGGAAACACAAAGCTTTACAAGCAAAGAGGGATTAATGGCCTCTGTTGTACTTGTCTTTTAGATTAGATTACTGTAATTGCATGCACGGATTTCTCCTTCGTAAAGCCTGCGGACAAATCAATCAAAGTGTCAATGACACGTGAGCTGAGGGTAGCAGTGAGGTACAAAACGGAAAGTCAAGGGGAAGAAAGCTGACGCTGGCGTGGGATGGAGCCTGGGGTCAGGGGTCAGAAAGGTCAACATTTCTAAAGGCTATAGAGGAGCTCACAGGAAAAATGGAGCTAGGGATCAGGGACCAGGCAAGGAAGGAGGAGCCAGAAAAAAAAAGAGGCAAATACACCTGTCGCTAACTCACCCACTATGGCAGATGGAATTTTCCAGAACACCACACCAATATATATCCCTTTCCCCTGCTTGTCTTAAAATTGACGTGGGGGTCTGTGTTGTGGGCAAATAACAACCAAGTGTGAATGTAGAATAAATATATTTTCAGAAATGCAAGTGCTCACAAAGTTTACTTTCCATAACCCTTTCTTAAGAATTTACGGGCAGATGAGTTCTGGCAAAATAAGGAAATAATCTAAGAAGAAGACATGAGAGCTAGGAAACAGATTTCACCCAAGAGAAGGAAAAGTCAGAGAATGAGTACCACAGAGAAAGACACAAAGCTTGGAGGGAGAGTGCAGGGAAGTGGAGGTGGATGGCATTCATGAGATAAACTATCCTGAGTTTGGGACATTGTGTGGCAAGCCTTTCCACAATAGTTGATTTTTCCAACCATATCTATAAATTACCTGATAAAAATTAAAATTATCTTAGTATAAAATAATATTGGTATCATCAATGGTCCAGATGCAGCCACTGAGTCAATTGAGAGAGTTTGTGTTTGGTACCTGCTCTACAGGTTAGGGTTGGACCAATTAGATTGACAATGCGATGATCTAACTTGGCTATTAAGATAGAAATAACCCTGCTGAGCAGGAGATAGGCTTTAAAATGAAAATTAAATCTATATTTTAAGCTTCATTTAGCATATATATTGATGTCATTATGGCAAAGAAAATATTTATGGTCTGGTTATGGTACAAAGAGCTTTGAACCAGGAGGCTGCCTGGGTTTTAATCCAAGCTCTACCAACTCACTGTGTAACCTTGAAAAGTGCATAACTTCTCTGTTCTCTAGTTTTAACACTTATAAAATGGTAATTCTTTTATGCATACTATACATGTGTATTGACTGCCAGCAAGGAGACATTGTTTTAGACGCTGGGGATGCAACAGAGAACAAACCTCACTGAGTGAGCCACATTCAAATGGAAGAGGACAACCAACAAAATATGAAAGTGTACTATATAATGTAGGATACCAGAAAGTGACAACTCTTGTGGAGAACAATAAAGCATAAGAGGGCCATAAGGAATGCTCGGGTGGGAGATGCAATTTTATATAAGGAATTCAGGGAAGGCCTCATTGAGTCAGAAACATTTGAACACTTGAAGGAGATGAGGACAAGACATGCCAATATCTGAGATACAAATATTCCAGACAGAGGAAATACTATATACAAACAGTACAAGATGGACCCTTGTCTGGCATGACAAGGACTGTGATCAAGCCCCTGCCCAGGCTGAAGCACAGTGTGTGAGGGATCTTAAGCAAAAAGAGAAATAGGATCTCACTTCCATTTAAAGAAAAGATAACTCTGGCTACTGTGTGGAGAATGGGCTCTAGGGCACAAGAGAAGTAGAGAGACCAGGGAAGGAGTTTCCACAGGAATCCAGATGTTACGTGTTCAATTGTGTTCCCCACCCCAATATGCTGAAGTCATAATCCCCAGTACCTCAGAATGTGACTCTGAAGATAGGGTCTTTACAGGTACCTCAGTTATGGTGAGGTTTTTAGGGTGGGCCTTGATCCAATATGACGGGCACCTTAATAAATGGAACTTAGTGGGCGTGGAAACACACAGGGAAAAGATGGCTGTGGGCAAGCCAGAGAGCAAGGCCTGGGACACACCCTTCCTTCACAGCTCTCAGGAGGAAGCAAACCTGCTGGGACTAGACTTCTAGCCTTCAGAAGTGTGACAGTAAATTTCTGGGGTTAATCGGCTTTGTCACAGCAGCCCTGGAACACTAATACACCAGGTACGAAGTAATTGTGGCTGGGACCCTGCATCAGCAGCAGAAGCATATATTTTAAGTCAACAGGACTTCCTGGAAGATTGGGAGGGGTGCGAGAGAATCAGAGAGTCAAAGGTGACTTTAGGGCTTGGGCCTTGGAAGGATAAAATTGGTACCAACAGAGGGAGAGCTGAGGCTGGAGCAGGTGGAAAGATCAGGAATTCAGTTTGGGAGATGCTATCAGGGATCAGTTAGGGATGACGAGGACACAATTATTGTGAGAATCAAATGAGTGCAATACATATTTATTGTGTCTTTAGTCTGTGTAAAGCACTGAGGCATTTTTAAGTAGTAGATATTTTAAAATTTAAAGAGTTTCTGCTTTATAGAAGCCTTACAAAAATTACATGGATGAGATGTTCAGTCTTCAAAAGGTGAAAACATCAAGTATCAGAGAAGTAGCACAGGCTATGCATGGTTTGTCTGTAAAGAAATCAGCGTAACTGAAATTGTTAATTTCCTCTATAGGTAATTTCATAGCTGTACTCTGCAAAATGGTAATGACAGGTCATCATAGTTAATACTCTGAAGTATTCATGTGGATTTGTATGCACTAGTATGTCTGGTTTTAGTCAGTCTTATTACTGTAAGGATACATGATAGGTTTTGTGGGCTCAGAATCAGAAAGATCTAAGTTCGAATGCTGTTTCTGACACTAGCTGTTTGAACATAGTGAGTTAGTCCAAGTCGGTTCCTTTATCTGTAAGATGGGGGTAACAATGCCTCATAGAATTTTCCTGAGGGATAAATTAGGTGGCACATACATACAAGTGCCTCCTCTAGTGACCAGTTCACAGCAAGCACTCAGGAAAGCTGTTGTTGGTTTCAGACCATGCTACAGGTGTTCAGGTTGAAGTGAACAATCACTATAGGGTCAGGAAAATAGAGTGGGGCAGTTAGCCCCGAGGCTGGGCCCTAAAGCAGGAGAGAGATTTACACAGCCAGCATAGACCAGTGCTTCTCAAATTTGCATGTGGCTTCCAATCACCCGGGATGTCAGGTTGAGTCAGGATGTCTGGAGAGGGGCCTGGGTGATGCCCCACCCGTGCTGCAGTGAGGCCACACTCTGAATAGAAGGGGCACAAATCACAAGCAAATAGAATGCGGTGATCTAGGCACAAGAGTGCTGACATAGGGGGTGTTGGGGGGATAGGTGTTCCTATCCAGTTTGGCTGGAGGAGTTCACATTAGAAAATGGCAGGGGGATGTTTGGAAAGGCAGGAGGCGGCCACATCCTGGCAGGCTGTGAAGGGCTCACTGAGTTGACACTTTATTGTGCAGGATGTGGTCAATAACATGGTGAAGACAGCACGCAGATACTCACCCTGCTATTTACCTGTACAACACATCAGAGCAGGGAGGGGCTGAGAACAAGGAGACCCAAGGAAGATTGCTCCAATCAGGGTCCTTTCATCTGAGAGAAGCTGAAATCCCTTCAAACCAATATGAGCAAGAGGAAATGGAGAGAGGGTTCTGATAGGGCCATAGAGCAGAAACCGATTCAGTTCTGGAGACCAGCCTCTCTCTCATCCACATCTCTCTGAGGGTTTCACTTCCTCTTGCATGTGGCCTAGAGTGGCCCAGGGGTTTTGTATTTACTATCCACAGCTCACTGGAAACTGTGTCTTTTAATTCAGATTCCTAGAGGAAAACTCAAATGGACATGGCTTATATTCTGAGACAGATCACACAATGCATAGGTCACTTGCGAATCAGCTACCCCTTCACGGTCACGTAGAGTCAGAGGAAAAACAGTCTCATGCGGTTCAGCAGGGGCTGTGGGCCAGGGCAGTGTCCTTAAAAAGGCTGTGGGCAGAAACCCCAAAATATGTACATCTAATGGAGAAAAGATGTTCAAGTTTAATCTATTCTTTAAAAAAAAAAAAGAGCCCTCTCCTCTTGGCTTATCATCCAAACGTCCCCAAACCAGTCTCCCCTGTCACCATTTCCCAACTTCCCATCTCCTCAACCCAGTCTGGCTTCAGCCTCCCTCCCCTCCACCCCCGTGGTGTCCTGACAGTGCCCTATGAAAAGGCACTTGTGACATTCCAAGTTACCAAACCCAAAAACAGTAACCCAGTGTCTCTGTGGCTCTGATTCTGCCTTGTGTTAATGCAGATAACCCTGTTTCTTCACAGTATACCCAAACAAATCCAATCTTACCAATGAACTGTAAATTTTAATGAGCCAGTAATAAGGTGAGATCACACAGTAAACATAATTTCATTTGATAAATTTCTCCTTCACACATTTTCTGTTTCTCAGTTTGTTCCTCTCTATACTCACCAAGGATAGCTCTGAGTCCCTCTTTTAAAGCCTGGGGCCAACTGACTCCCAGTCTGGAGGCTCAGTGGCCTCCAAATTTGTGTGGGTATCTCACAAGAGGGATTTCTCATCCCACACCTTAACCACGAGAGAAAATGCCACATCTTGGTTCCTTCCAGCACCTTCCACCAGATGTTTGTCACTCTTATCTGTCCAGTCACCACAGGCTCCTGAAGGAGAGGGGCTCTAGTTCGTGAACAAGGTGAATGTAGGCCCCCAAGTGTCAGCTTAGGCTCCAGAACTGGGATCTGGGGGCAGGCTCCTTCCCCTAAAGTTCAGCTATGAATCAGCAAAGCTCATAATTCCTTGGAGAATTCAGAGTCCAATCCCATATTTAGAAAAGGATATTTATTCTCTCATTATTGTTTAGCTTTGTTCCTTAGAAATAATAGACATTCCTCAGTTAATGGCAACTCCATCTCTCCAGCATTTGGGCCAGGTTCATTTCGAATATATCGGCAAATTCTGTTGGCTCTACCTTCATTATATAACCACTTTTCACTGCATCCATAAACTACCATTCCAGTCCATCATGGCCTTTCCAGTCATATATTACCCAGATTAATGCAATAGTCTCCTTAACTAGCCTTCCTGTCTGTCTGTCCTCATCATCTTAGCTAGAGGATCCTTTTAAAATGGAAGTCAGAGTATAACTCTGAACAGAAGCCTCTGTTCAAAAATGGCTTCCCATCACACTCAAGCGTAAAAGACATGATCCTTACGTCAACCTAAAGGCCCTGTTATCTGTGCTCCCTGCATTTCTGACTTCACCTAGCACACGGCTCTCCCTTCTTTACTCCATACTAGCCCCACTGGCCACCTAAAAAATGGTACCAATAGCTAATAATTTTCGAGCACTTACCATGTGTCAGGTTCTTCCTTACATTCCTTTGATCCATTGAAATGGAGAACTTGAGAGATTATACAACGTGCTCAAGGTTGCACATCTAACGTGCAGTACAAGTGGGAACAAACCTGATCAGGTTCTGGCTGTGGAGTTTGCATTCTCAACCATATGGTCTATGTAAATTGTCTTTGATTTGTGGTCTTTGATTTTATTACTTTCTAGATATTCACCTGTGTTTCCATTGACCTGAGGGTATTAAAAAAAAAAAACCAAAAACCAATTAGATTTTTCTTTGGTTTTAATCTTTAATTTTGGCATTTGAGATTCTTTGCGGCATGACAGCCAATTTCTGTAAATGATCCAGGGTTGCTTGAAAAGGTATATTCTACTTCAAGGACCGATGATTTAACAAGTATCTATTAGACCTACCTTACTTTGATCCCTGATATACTTTTATCTGTAACTATTTGCAGGCTAGTTTTCATGTCCTCAATCTCATCACTTTTTGGGCTCTTTTTCTGAGTTCTTGCATTTCACTGAGAGTATGGAGAATGTCTGACATCTTTCCTGGGATATTCTTTTGACAGATATTCTTCACTGCCTTTTGCTTATTCTGTTCCCTTGGAGGGGGTGGCTATTAGGGCAGGAAGGGTACAGTTGGGTTGTGTTGACTATCCAGTTCTGCTGGTTCCTTTCTGCCCATTAGTCATCTTCTGATGATGGCAATTCTACCCAGGCCTTCTATTTACAATATCCAGGACATGGTAAGGGAAATTGGTTATCTGAAGCAGCTGACAGCTTTAATTTGGGCAGGTGGGGGAGGGAGTGCATCCACACTCAGTTTTTGCTGTCCCTCCTGCAGGGCAAGAGGTCAGTATGGCTCACAGTACAGCCTTTGTCATAGATTTTCTGGAGATCCAGCTGGTGTTTCTCTCGGCTGCAAGGGGGTTGTGCAGCTGTGTTTCCCCTTGGCCATTTCTCACTTTCAGATCAATTCTCTATCCATCTGGAGGCTGAAATGCAGAAAGGGTAGTGATTGCATGAAATTTCTCATTTCCAGCACTTGTCATGGGTCTAACCATGCCCCATAATCATTTTGCCACTCCTACCAGAGGGTCTTTAGGTGGACCTTTCAGAGAGGTGACTATTTTAGAGAATTCTTTCTTGAAGCCTTCTTTCATGATGCGCTTGGAATTCACCTTTAGTCCAAAAATATTTGACAGATAATCTGTGGTAGATCTATGGCTGTTTCTTTACCTAAGAAATTTTCTATTTATTTCAATCCTTTAGTTTTCAACAGGTGCAGTGGCATAGAAAGAATAGAGTCTCCTGGTTTTAAAAGGTAGGATAAATAAGATTCCATGAAGGTCATAGCCTAGGGATTCAGAAAAGCAGTGGCATTTCTACAGTGTAATCAAGTTGGACCACTTAAAAGGGTAAGCTAAAGCTTAATAGGTCATAAGCAGAAGGTAAAGCAAGAAAAGACAGGGCTTGGTCTCAGATTCAGGTTTGGATAGGATTACAGACCAAGACATAATAAATAGGAATCAAAATAGATCAGTGGTGTGGAGAAATTGGAACCCTTGTGTACTGCTGGTGGGAATGTAAAATGGCATAGCCACTATGGAAAACAATATGAAGGTTCCTCAAAAATTTTAAAATAGCAGCACTACCCGATACAGCAATTCCAGTTCTGGGTATATACCCACAAGAATTTAAAGCAGAGTCCCAAAGAGATATTTGCAACACCCATGTTCACAGCAGCGTTATTCACAATAGTTAAAATGCAAAAGCAACCCAAGTGTCCACTGACAGATGGACAAGCAAAATGTGGGACATATGTACATACACACAGTGTAATATCATTCAGCCTTAAGAAAGAAAAAAGGAAATCTGACACATGCTACAACATGGATAAATCTTGAGGACATTATGCTAAGTAAAATAAGTCAGGCACAAAAAGACAGATACTGTAGGATTCCACTTATATGAGGTACGTAGGATAGTCAAATCATACAGAAAAAGGAGAATGGCAGTTCCCAGGGCTGGGGGCGGGGAGAATGGGGAATTATTGTTTCATAAGTATAGCTTCACTTTTGCAAGAAGAGTTATGGAGATAGATGGAGGTGATGGTTGTGCACTATGAATGTATTTAATACCACTGGACTGTGCACTTAAAAATGGTTAAGATGGCAAATTTTGTGATGTGTCTTTTAGCGCGCACACACACACACACACACACACAAAAAAAAAAAAAAAAAAAAAAAAAAAACCTGGAAAAAGCCACAACAGGATCAGTGGGCGAGATGAACTATAATTTGGGCAATAAGCAGAGGTCAGGGATTTAAGAAACCAGCACAGGTGATACTGTAAGAAGATGGTAACATAGTTTGGATATCCCCTACCTCTGCCCTAAAGCAGTAAACATGGAATATATATACCGGAATACACACACACACACACACACGTTAACTCTCAGTTCCCCATGTAGCTTGCTTTTTCAGTTAAACATATTTTAAGAACCAACTATTACTCCCTTGTCCAAAAGTGGGTAATTATCCCGATAACTGAATTCTTGATAACGAAGGGGTTTATCATTTACAGATTTTCTTTTTTTACACACTGCATTTTATTTGACTTATACTTTGAGATTTTTTTTTTTAAAGCCATTTACTCCCACTTTACAGGTGCGGGAACTACAGCACAGTCATGTACAACGACTTGCCTAAGATTGCACATCTATTACATCTGCAGAGCCAGCAGCATGAGGCTCTATTAGCTATTTGTATACACTTTCCTTTACACCTGGAGTTAACACACGGAATGAACGGATCTACATTTACACAGAGTTTCAACAAATGTCTTTTCCATATATGTAGGAATATCATTCAAATGCATGTGGAGAAGAAGAATTTATTGAGTGGGGCAGATCTAAGGTGGCCATATAAATTTAGGTATAGTCAAAAGTACCCTTGAAAATCCCTCACAGGGGGCACCTGGGTGGCTCAGTCGTTAAGCATCTGCCTTCGGCTCAGGTCATGATCCCAGGGTCCTGGGATCCAGCCCCGCATCGGGCTCCCTGCTTGGCAGGAAGGCTGCTTCTCCCTCTCCCACTCCCCCTGCCTGTGTTCCCTCTGTCGCTGTGTCTCTCTCTGTCAAATAAATAAATAAAATCTCAAAAAAAAAAAAAAATCCTTCACATCTCCCATGGTTGTATATACATAACCCAAAGTAGTGCACACTAAAATTTGAGAATCAATGTCTCAAACCCATGAAAAACACAAAGGGATGTATATTTAGATGTCAGGGTATTCAAACAATTTTGCCTTTAAGGTAACTATGAAAACACTGGTGAATGGAGAATCTTGCTTTTTGCAAGATTTAACTTCATTGTTTAAATATTTGCCTTTTATATACCTATTCAATCTTACTATATCACGTGCTGTTGTAGGGATTAAAGGAGAGAGTGGAATATCTTTCAAAGGGAATAGGTTCTAAAATCAGTATATTTATGATATGGCTCTACTTAACTGTTGTGGCCATATATGTATACATTTTCTTGATCAGGGAATATGATGAGTATCATTTCTACTGTGCAGAAGTCAGTAAAATTTTTCTGTCTTCAGAAAGAGGGCAAAATGTTAACAATTCTCACATTAACTTACAGTGCCAATTCAGGAGTGGGTGAAGGGAGAAAAACCACCGTAAAAATGACACTCAGAAGGGTAGGAAGAAAATCCCACTCTAACACTGCCGGAAACCAAGTGATATGTAGAAATTATGAAAAAGAGAACTGAAAAGAAAGGGTTGGATTTGGTCATTGATGATCTCCAGTAACAATTTCATAAAATGAGTTGCTCTGAATTGGGCTGGATAGTAGAAGCTCTGAAAAACTGAAGTGATGCCAACTATAGGATAAGTAATGGTGGCACAGAAATGCTAAAGGTAACTAGGTTTTTTGTTTTTTAAGCAGCTCAAGAAGGCTCAAAGATAATGGATTAAGCACAAGCTTAAGAAACTTTAGTCCCCCCAAACAAACAGAAAGAAAAATGAGTAGGAACACAACCTAAGTGCTGAAATCAAGGAATTCCACTATCCGGATCCAGACAGAAAATTGAGTATTAGCAATTACTTTATGCAATCATTTCATGAAAGCAGATAATACAAACACACACACACACACACACACACACACACACACACACACACACACACACACACACACACACACACCCCCCACACTGCAGATAAATCCACAATAAGAAAAAGAAATGTAGATATTTTGGCAAATTCGAGAAAGAAAAGACAAATCTTTAGGAAGAACCAGAGCCCAAGACACACGCTGGAGATAAGTACTGCAAGGAAAAAGTTGAGATGTGAAAGACAACTTGAAAAGCTCTAGAAATCTAAAAAGAATTCCAGAAACAGAACAGAGGAAAATAAAGAAATTATAAAGACAGCTATATGTTGTTTCAAAATCAGATGTAAAACAAAATGATGCAGGAAAGTTGGATAAAAGGGGTATCAAATACTAACAAAAAGTGTAGCAAGATTAAAATCAAACAGAATTCAAGCAAAGCATTAAAGAGGGAAAACATATTTTATACTGTTGAAATGGTACAATCCATCAAGAATATATATCAGTCACAGACCCTCAATCACAACTTTGACATATATAAAGTAAAAACTGATACAAAGAAAAATGACATATTCACAATATTTATGGGGGAAATCAACAGAACTATCTCTTAATCAACAGGTTTGCCAGACAATAAAAACAAGATATAAAAATTTAAATAATCCAATAAAAAAGCTCAATCTAAAACACACATTCATATACAGAATTTGGTACCTAAAATACTGTGGACAAACCTCCTTTTCAGACACATATGGAAACACACACACAAAAAATCTCTCAATACTAAGAAGCAAATCACACAAATGACATTCTTGGCCCATATTTAAATTGAAAATTAATCACAAAAAGATAATAAAATAAAAACACCCCCCCAACCTATGTGTTCAGAATTTTTTTAGAAGTCCTCTGGGAGAAAATAAAAAATCACCTAGCTTAAGCATCAAAACTAAAATTATAAGCTGTTTAGAAAGGAATAATAAGGGCAACACTACAAAAAACAAAAACAAAACAAAAATCCCTTGGAATGTAATCAAGCAGTACTCAGAAATGTCTACATTAGAAAACAAAAGAGACTAAAGGTACATGAGCAAAGTATACAACCCAAGAGATGAAAAGAAGAATAAATTCAAGTACAGTTGAAAGAAGAAATGAAGATCGTTGTAGAAATTACAAAGATAACAAGCAACAACAAAAAAACAATCAATAAAACCAAAAGCTGGTTCTTAGAAAACATCAATGTAATCCAGTAACAGGGAAAAACAAGACATGCCAAAGATTTTTGAGTCAAGAAAAAATAAATACATGGAGCTGCTGCAGAGGAGATTTATAAAATAAAATAACCCATTAAAAACTTTTACCAACAAATTTTGAAATCCAGACAATCACAATTTCCAAGGAAAATATGGGCTACCACAACTTCACTTCAGGAAAAAGTAAAAAACTTGTATTAAATAACCATAAAAGAGGCTAAAAAGATAATAAGAGCTCCAGCTCCTAAAAAAAGTTTTGGCCCAGGCCCCAGAGGACTCAGGGTAAAGGAGTAAATGTAGATTAAACTAGTTTTCCTATCCAACAGCAACGATCAGAAAAAGCAATTTTAAGGAAAGATACAATTTGCATGACTGTTACGTACAACTTTACTGATAGATGTAAGACAGATACCAAACACCTGACTGTATTCATGGATTGGAAGATTCAGTATCAACAAGATGGTCATTCTCTCCAAAATAAATTTTTTTTTAATTCAATGCAATTTGAATAAAAATCCTAAGGACTTTTCCCAGAATTTACCAATCTGATTTTAAAATTCATGTGGACATGTGAGAAGACAAAAGTCAACACAATTTTTAAGAGTACTAATAAGGGAGATGCCTTCCTACAAAACTATAATATGAAAATATACTGGTTGTTAGAGGTACATGCATAAACTAATGGAACACAAAAGAGAGCCTAGAAACATTATAGAGTTTTTAATACATTGTCACTATATAAAGGCACTTAGTATATGACACATATGGCATTGAAATAAAAGAAAGAACCAACTCTTCAGTAATAGTGCTGAGGTGAATGGCTATGCATTTGTAAAAAATAAGACCCCTAACTCAGAGCATACACAAAGTTAATTTCAAATGGACACAAGTCTAAAAATGAAAAGCAAACAAAAGCTCTTAGGCATCCCTGGTGGGAATATAAAGTAATACAACTAATTTGGAATGCAATTTGGCAGTATCTAAAAGTAGCATAACCATATTCATTAAATTCAACATTTCCATTCAGAATGGTTCTTTTGTGCTTGTTTACTTTGGCACTGGTCTGTAAGAGTGAAAGTGCAAAATATCTGATTATCCATCAACAAGATAAATGATTAACTGTGTTTTATAATGGATTAACTGTGGTATACTCAAACAATAGAATGCTTTACAAAAGGAATTAAGAGGAATTAAGTACAGGATTTAATCAAATCTTAGATGACATCAATTTTAAGGTACACCATTATTTTGTCATTAAGAAAGAAAAGCTGCCAATTTTAAGACATTACTGATTGAAGAAGCATACCAATTTCAGGGATGGAGAGATCAACAGGTATTGACATGGCTATTATCTCAAAGACGCAGTACTGGGTGAAAAACTGCAGGTTTCAAAATTATAGATCCAATGGGCTTTTTTCCATAATATTTAAAAACACATAAAATACTCCTATGTATTTTTTTAAAAATATACATGTGTAAAATGAGGATGAAAATAGGGGAAAGACACACATTAATATCAGGGTAGCTATCTCTTAGTAAAAAAGGGCAAAAGAGGTTATAAGCCTTAGCCACACCTTTTAATCTTATTTCTTATTAAAAACAAAAGAAGGATGTAGCTTTTGCATAGCACATATACTAAAAGTGAGCGTATCCTCCCCATGAAGGGACAAACGTAAATTCAAACACTCCACAGCATCTGTGGCATAATTATGGAATGTTTATTCTTAAGACACAATAAAGAAACACTGCAACATCGATTGGTAAACATTCCTGAGATTTTGCTGCTCACTTACAGGGAGAGGAGAAAACATGTGTATGTATTGGGGGTGGGGGAGGGTTAGAACTGAAAAAAATATAGTAAAGTGTTAACATCTTTTAAACTTGGGAGAATGAGATCATGATGGTCTACTGTATTATTTCCTGGATGTCTGAAATATTTTTAACTTGGAATTTTTAAAAATAAAATTTAAAAAGGCACCATGTACAATTTAAATGTAAGCTTTATCAAGATTTCAGGAAGTTGAAACAAATAATACATTTTATGTTAAAAAAAAAAGAAGATAGTAGGAAGGAGAAAATGAAGGGGGGGAAATCGGATGGGGAGACGAACCATGAGAGACTATGGACTCTGAGAAACAAACTGAGGGTTCTAGAGGGGAGGGGGCCGGGGGATGGGTTAGCCTGGTGATGGGTATTAAAAAGGGCACGTACTGCATGGAGCACTGGGTGTTATATGCAAACAATGAATCATGGAACACTACATCAAAACCTAATGATGTAACGTATGGTGATTAACATAATTAAAAAAAAGTAAAAAAAAAGATTTCAGGAAGTAAATAGCTCCTACAATATACAAATCGTTTCATCAAAAAATACAGTGAGCTTTTCAACTAATTCTAGAAGGCTAACAAAACCCCTTTATCCAGTACTCAGATAAGGATAACATAACAAAGGAAATTATAAACCAACGCTGCTGCTCAACAGGAATATAAGGATATTAAGTAAAATGTTAGCACACCTGCAGCACGACCAAGCCAAGCTGGGTTAATCCTACCAAAGCAAGGATGATTGTATACATAATTCATTACATTAATAATTATATTTTTAAAAAACATAAACTGTTATGCAAACATGGAATTCAACACATACTCCAAATTTTATTTTTTTTAATAGCCCTGATTAAACAGAAATAGAAACTTTCTTAAACTGGAAAAAGGCAGGATGCTTTCTATTTAACAGTACTCTAGTGGTGCGAACCAACACAATTAGACCAGAAAAACATGATATATAAGTATCAGAACGATATGAAATAATACTGACAAAACTATTTGGAGAGAGTTTATCTATCTAATAAATCCAAGAGAATTAACTGAAAAACTGTTAAACCAATACAAATTCAGCAGCTGAAAACAACATAGCGGGCATAACCAATTAGAAAATAAAAGAATGATAACAGTAACAATGTTTGAATGATACTAAACTGCGTAATAAAACATTTTTGAAAGATGCAAAGCCTAGTCTTAATGAAGAAAATAAAATTGTACTGAAGGGAAGGCTGTTTAAAAAACCTATCTCAGTGAGCACACTTAGTATTATTGTAAAGATGTTGGTATTTTAAGTAAGAGAAAACAAGAATAGCCAGGAATAAGAAGACATGTTAAAATTAAAACTTAGGAAAATTTTTCAGACCAAATATAAAAACATGTTACATAGGTATAGTAATTATATTAGATGTTGGTTATAGGCATGGACAGAGAGATCCAGGTAGATAAAGAGACTTAGGTTCATGATACCTGTGGCATCTCAAACCAGGAGAAACTATACAACAAACTGTGTTAAGAAAAGTTAACTATACACTTAAGAGAAAATTAAGTTACATCACAATCATACACAATATATAAAAATAGTCCCCAGATGGATGAAATTATATTAAAAAAAACCCTAAGTATTAGAAGAAAACACGAAAATATTTTCAGAATCTTGTAGTTAGCACAAAACCCATAATGAAAAATGCAGATTTGAGCTCACAAAGGGGAAAAACTTCTGTATTATAGGACAGAAAATACCATTTTAAAAAGCTTAAAGGTAAGTGACTCACAAGAAGGTAACCTCCACATATTTAATAAGAGAATAATGCGAGAATAAGTAAAGAAAGATGGTAAGCCTACTTCTAGCACACACAGCAGTCTCCCCATATCCACAGCAGGGTACCGTCTAAGACCCCCAGAGGATGCCTGATGTGGATAGGACTGAACCCTAGATATACACTATGTTTTTTCCATATACATACATACCTATGGTATAGTTTAACTTATAAATTAGGCATTATAAGAGATTAACAATTACTGATAAAAAACAATTATAATAATGTATTGTAATAAAAATTATGTGAATGTGGTTTCTCTCAAAATATCTTATTGTACTGGGCTCACTCTTCTTGTTAGGATGATGTGAGATGATAAAATGCTTATGTGATGAGATGAAGTGAGGTGAATGATACCGGCACTGTGACAGCGCGAGGCTACTCCTGAGTATCTGACAATACTTCAGAAGGAGGATCACCTGCTTCTGGACCACAGTTGACCGTGGGTAGCTGAAATTACAGAAAGTAAAACCCCAGATAAGAAGGGACTGTAGGTTAGCTCAAAACAGCAGTACCTTTTTGTAAGGAAATGTAACACAGTGTGGCTGGAGTCCATAAGCCATCCCTACCTCCTCCCTTTTTACCTAGAGACAACAATGATTAAAAAAATAATAATACTAAATAGAAAAATGGGCAAAGAATATGAACAAGTAATTCATCAGACAGAAATAATCCAAATGAAAACCTATGCAACAATGCAATTTCACTTGTAATTGGAGAAATGAAAATGAAAACAAAGTAATTCTGTAACCACTGGACCGACAAAAATTTAAAAAGCATTAATTGGTACACTTTTTAGAAAGCAACTGGGCAGAATTTATTATTTAAAGAACATCACAATTCTCTACATAGGAATCTATTTCTTATAGGAAACCTGGCACCTTAGCACAAAGACATAGAGATGATCATCTACTGCACTGTTTCTAACAGTAAAAAATGTAAATAACCCAAATGCCCAACAGAATAGTTAAGTAAATCATGGCAGTTGTTAAAAGGGTGAGATAAACCCCTATGTTCTGATAGCCTTATAAGAACATTAAGGAGAAAGTTATAGAAAGGTATATGATCCCGCTTACATAAAAATAAAAGATACTATGTATATAGGAGTGAGAAAGTACGACAGACTGAAATCCTGATCTAGTGAACATACTGTGCTCTGAATGTGTGTTGTTTCTACCTTCCTATAGGAAAGTATTTAGAAGTCCCTGTGTTAATTTTTAAATAGAAACAAAAATGTTTAACTGTTAATGTGAATGTTGTCTATCTGAATAATGGAACTATAGAACTCAGTTCTAACAATTTCCCATTATGAACGGTTTGAATCTTGTAGACAAGGTAATTGTTTCTTCAGAGCAAACTAGTAAGCTAATCTTCTTATATTACAGTTAACTAACTGGACCTCTGTTTATAGTCCCTTAACTGTATTACACACTCTTTTAAAGCTGTCATGTTAAATGTCTTAAGTTTCATATTTTTATTCTCTGGCTCTAAAAAGTCATCAGTAGCTCCCTTAGCTGGTTTTAGAATTCAAAGCCCTACCCAATATTCTCTCAAACTACTTGTGCAAAGTATCTTCCCACTTCCCAACCACAACAGAACTTTTTCTCCACCTCAGCCAAATAGGTCTCTCGGTTCCCAAATGAACAGATCTGGTGCACCCAACCCCCAATCATTCACACATCTATAAGGTGTTAACTGTATTACCTTCTCTCTGGTCATTTTTCACCCAAGATTTTTATACAAAACTATAGGCACCCAAGGGCCATAATGTAGATTACATAGTGAACAGAGTTAAAACACATTAGCTCAATAATGTAAATTATGGGGGTGCCTGGGTGGCTCAGTTGGTTAAGCCTCTTGATTTTGGCTCAGATCATGATCTCAGGGTCCTGAGATTGAGCCCCACGTTGGGCTCCGCGCTGGGCATGGAGCCTGCTTAAGATTCTCTCTGCCCCTCCCTCCACCCCTGCTCATGCTCTCTCTCTTAAAATAAGAATGTAAATTATGTACAATAAATGAAATTTACATTTTTATCCATCACTTTCTGAGATCGAAGCCTGAAGCATTTTCTATGCTTACAATAAATAGCCATTTTGGTTTAAGTAAGTTATTTGAATTCTACTCCAAACCAAGTCTAAGAATTAAAACCATCAATTCTGAATAGTTCTGTGACCTTTGAACAAGTCTAGGTTTCTTTATTTGTAAAGAATGTTGATAATGAACATGTTTCTCCTAATGGGAGATAATGTAAGCAAACAGGTAGCAGAGTATCCAGGAAAACATGTCCAATATGACATTCATCCTTGTGACTAGGAAATCCCAACAGAACTGAAGAATTATGTTATCACTACTTTAAAATGTATTAATATTTATTCAATGTTGATATGATGATTAATATTTGAGGTAGTATAGAAAGAGCATGGCTTTGGAGTTTAACAGATGTAATAGAATCTTAAGTCACCACTTCAGAGATGAGAAACCTTGGGTAAACCACAATCTCTGATCCTCAGTTCCCTCATGTTAAAGAGCATACACACCGTCAACTAACGTACAGAGCTACAGTGAGGACTATGTGAGATGATAATTTATGAAAAGATTTAAATAAGGTACCTAGCACAAAAAATTATCAGGTTCCTTGATCTTACATTTTAATGCCCGTAATTTATCTAAATTTTACTAAAGTTAATTCAACAAACATCTTTTGAGCACTTACCATGTGCACTACACACTATACTGAGCACTAGAGATAAACTAGTCAACAAAAACATGTATCATCTCTGTCTTCATACAGGTGAGCATTCTGGAGGCAGCAGGACAGGCATAAATGAAATAATCCACATGCCAACTGTGCTAAGTGCTATGGAGAGGTAAGCTAAGGGGGCACATAGTAGTGGGCTTTGCCCTGATCACAGAAATTGAGAAAAGCTGCCTTAGGGAAAATTCTCACTTGTAGTGTGAGTATGAAACATAGATATAGCAGGAGGTGGAAGAGTGCTCTGGGCAGAGACAATAGACTATGCTTCATCTTTTGAATGTCTATACAGCTTTATATATACCCTAATAGCTTGTACCTCTGGCAACTAAGTGCAAGGGACTGAAACAATAGTGTAGCTGGCAAAGGATAAAGACTGCCTAGTGACCAAAGATGCAGAGCTTTGTGGAGCACATTATCTTAAAGGCAATAGCAAATTGTTAAAGGGTTGTAGGATTTATACTGTTTATTATTATTGTTGCTGTCATTACTGGGTAGATGGGATCACTGTATTTCACAACGGTTTGGCTACATTGTGAAAATGAATTTGAGGTCAGGCAAGAGTAAGTATAAGTATACCAGTTTGGAGACAAAGAAATGATTAAGAACTTAAAAGAGATTACATTGGTGGGAATGGGTGGCTCAGTCAGTTGAGTGTCCGAGTCTTGGTTTTGGCACAGGTCATGATCTCAGAGTTGTGAGATCAAGTGCCACATTGGGCTCTACACTGAGCGTGGAGCCTGCTTAAGATTCTCTTTCTCGCCCTCTGTCCCTCCCACATGCCCTTTCTTAAATAAAATAATAATAATAATAATAATAATAATAAAAGTAGAAAAATTCTAGGGATAATCAGGAGATAAATTCAACAGGACTAGATAACAGTGTAAGTGAAAGAAGTCAGGGGCAATTTTTAGATTTGACTTGTATTACTAGTTGAATGCTAGTTCTATTTTCAGATATACAAAGATGACCAGATATGAGAAGGAAAGGTTACGTATCCAGTATTGTGGACACGTTGAGTTGCAAGAACAGCTGACCCTTGAACGACACAGGTTTCAACTGTGTAGGTCCACTTTATACATGGATGTTTTTTTCCTATACATTCAGTACTATAAATGTATTTTCTCTTCTTTATGATTTAACAACATTCTTTTTTCGACTTTATTGTAAGAATACAGTATATAATAATACATATAACATACAAAATATGTGTTAATCGACCATTATCAGTGACACTTTCAGTCAACAATAGGCTATCAGTAGTTAAATTTGGGGGGACTAAAAAGTCATACGCAAGTTTTCAACTTCGGGGGGGCAAGGAGGGGTTTCAGTGCCCCTAACCTCGCCTTGTTCATGGGTCAATGGTATTTTTTTATTTTTTTTAAAAGATTTTACTTATTTAAGAGAGAGCGCAAGAGAGCACAAGCAGGGGAGAGGGAGGAGCAGGCTCCCCGAGGAGCAGGAAGCCTGATGTGGGGTTTGATCCCAGGATCCTGGGATCATGACCTGAGCCACCCAGGTGCCTCTCAACTTTATTTCTTCAAATTAACAACAACAGCAACAAAAACCCCAGTTCTTGCCACTCCTCTACTCAAAGTCCTACAATGGATTTCCATCAAATTCTAAACACAACTCCTGACAGGCATACAATTATGATCTGGCTCTTCGCAATCTCCTGACTTTCCCTCCTACCCCTTTATCCCATGGTCACTTTCACTTCAAAAACATTGGCCTTCTTGAAATTACTGATACACTTGAAGTTCATTCTTCCCTAAGGACTTTTGCACTTACTCTTCCTTCGGCCTTTAATACTTTTTCCCCAGGTGTTCATAGTGCTTGATCCCTCATATAAGAGAAGTCCATGCTCAGATGTCACCCTTTCAAAGAATCTTCTTTGACTATTCTATATAAAATAGCCTTCCTGCTGAGAGGTTGGCCTGGAAAGGTAGAATGAAATCTTCTATAGTCTTGGTACGCTAAAGGAAAAGGCCTGTCGCACATAATACGAGTCTTACCCTCAAGACTTTTGGAACAAGTGGACTGAGTCAACCTAAAACTGTACCCCAAGACCAACTCCATGGATTGAGGTAATCAATCCCTACAATGAGTAACAGAAAAGAAGGTAAATCTTCTGGGGGGGTGGGAATCACATCAACTTCAACCCTTCAGTTCTTTTATACACACTGCCCTGCATAAAAGAAAAAAATTACAAGCCCTAGATACAGGGAGAAAGAAATATGATCAGGAAAAATGTGACTAATAATCAAGAAAGAAAAATCAGGTAATAGATTATGACCCACAGATGATTCAGATGTTGGAGTTAGTTACAGAATTCAAATCTCTGCCAGCACTGTTAAGAAGAAAAAAAAAAGAAATGAGTGAAGAGACTTTCAATAGAGAAATGAAATCTATAAAATACAATTAACTGGACATTCTAAAACTAAAAAATTCACTATTCAAAATTAACTAATTGGATGGGCTAAATGGAAGACTGCACAAGGCAGAACACAAGATTGGCAAATCTGAAGATGCATCAATTGGAAATATCCAAACTGAAGCACAGAGAGAAAACAAGAGTAGAAAGAAAGGGAAGAAAATAAAGAGCACATGGGACACAAGCAGTACAACATATTTATAACTGGAGTGTCAGAAAGAAAGAAGCAATAATAGAGTAGAAGTAATATGTGAAGGGATAATGACCAAGAATTTTTTAAAACTGATAGAATATATCAACTTGCAGATTCCAGAGCTCAGTTAACCCCAAGCAAGATAAATAAAACGAAAACCATAAGCAGGCTCACCACAGCAAACTGCTGAAAACAAAGATAAAGAGGAAATCCTAAAAGCCAGGAAAAAGACACAAGACCTACAAGGAGCAAAGGTTTTCAGCTGTTTTGCAAACAGAAAACGTGAAAACTAGAAGAAAATAGAATGAAAAGTTTCAAACTGCCAAATAAATAAAAATGCCAATCTAGAATTCTGTATCCAAAGAAAATACTCTTTAAAAATGAAGGTGTGATAAAGACCTTTCAAACAAATGCTGAGTTAACTGCCACAAGACCTGCACTATAAGCAATACTAAAAGAAGTTCCTCGGGCTGACAGAAAAGGAATTAAGATGACAGCACAAAACTATCAAAAAAAAAAAAAATAGCAAAGAGAAGAGAAAATGTATATGTAACTAAGAAAGAACACTATTTAAGGTAATGATATTGTGGGATTTATAACCACAAAATATATGAAAACTATAGCACAAAGAGTGGGGAGGCAACAAATGGAGTTGAACCAATTTAAAGTTCTTGAACTGTTCAGAAGGTAGTAAAAGCATTAATATAACACAGACTATAATAAGCCAAACACAGATACTATAATCTGTAGGGTAACCACAGAAAAATAATACAACCAAGCACAACTAAAAAGCGAACAGAAGAGATAGAATAATAGTAAGTACAGATGACCCTTGAACAACAGGAGTTTGAGCTGGATTCTTTTTTGATACAGTACAGTGGTGTAAAAGTACTTACTCTTTTCTATGATTTTCTTAATAAAACTTTCTTTTCTCTAGCTTACTTTAAGAATACAGTATCTAATACATACAACATACAAAATATGGGTTAATCAACTATGTTATTGGTAAGGCTCTCAGTCAACAGTACGCTATCAGTAGTTAAGTTTTTGGGGACTCAAAAGTTCTATGTGGATTTTCAACTGTGTGGGGGTTGGCACCCTTAATCCCCACATTGTTCAAAGGTCAACAGTACCTGACTGAGTCAAAAGAAGGTAGGAAAAGGAGGAAATAAAGGAATAAAGAAAAGACTGGCAAAAAAGATAGCAAGATTTAAAACCTACTACATCAGTAATTATACCAAAAGTAAACAGTCTAAACACTCTAAAGAACAAAGATTCTAAGACTAGATAAAAGAGCAAGATGAAAGTATAAAATGTTAACATAACATACACTTTAAATATAAGGATATATATAAATAGGTTGAAAATAAAAGGACAGAAAAAGGTTTGTCATGCAAACAAAACAAAACCAGTATGCCTATATTAATATCAGACAAAGTAGGCATGAAGTATTTGTACAGATATCAAGTGATGTTTTATAATTATAAAAGTGTAACTTTTATAATAACAGGATAATAACCTGATAGTTTATGTGCTAAGTAACATAGCTCCAAAATATACAAAATAGTTTCTCCTCCAATCATTTCTACTGTCTATCTTGCTTTTCCTTTTCTTTTCACCACACTTCTCACAATCTGACATTTATATTATATATTTAATTATTGTTTCCTTATTCCCCCACCCCCTTGTGGAGAACGTAAGCTCTGCAAGGGCAGGGACTTACCTATCTCGATCACACTTTATTCTCTGTAACTAGCCTAACACATAGTAAGCACTCAATAAGTATTTGCTGAACAAATGAATAAAAGTGCCACTAGCAACTTATATTCTCAGTGCTTACTTTTAAAGTTTATAGGATACATTTATTTTCTTCAGTTTATGCAATCCTTTAACTTAAATAGTACTTAGCAATCTCTGTTAGCCAAAATTTTACATAAGTTTAAACAAAAAGCTTGAAAAAATGTTACTGGGAAATACATTTCCTTTTCATGCAACAAAGGCTCCAAAATCAAAAATCATCAAAACGTGCCTTTCTTCATTTAGTAAACATATTTAAATATATATATATTAATTCACATAAATAAAATAATACAATTACATATTAGCTTTCATGTTTATTCAACTTCACAGAAAATCCAAAAATGTGTCTGAAATTGGTTATCTATCTAAATACCAATTGTTCATTATGGTGACATAATACTATGTGGTAGGGGAGATATACCTAAGTTAAACAAATTCTTAAATTCCTGACAATCTTCAAGTGGGCAAAAGGAAATCTGAAAAATCAAACTTACAAGTTGTACGAAGATACAGAAAGTAATGTAACCTTTAATACCTGGAACAAGTTTTACAGCCACATTTGTAATTTACATATACAGTGGAGATCACTGAAAAAAAGCTTCCTGTTGCACTGCAGCAAGAAATCTTATTATAATGTAGATTAAATGAACTTGCTACAGAGTGCAGCAAGATAACCTCACTGAAGACTCATAAGATTTTCATAATGGAACTTGTTACAGTGAGTTAAATATTTCCTTAATTTTATACAGTACATATTTTTCAAAACGAACATTATCACTGAAGACTTTGCTAACCACTGTTAGCAATTACTGTTGTATACATACTTAATTTTACTTTAGTTATATAGTATGTGGCTCTCCAAATGTTAGCATATGAAATGTTAAGTTTAAACATAATAAAATAATCCCCTACGATGAAGACTCAGGACATCAAAACTTTGATCATTATTGCACCTATTTTTCTACAGAAAAATGGAAAATTTACATCATAATCCTCCCAAAAAGTGAACAGACAAGTTGTTAAATCACAGACTTATTGGCATTAAACAAAATCTACAATGAACATTTTTTTGTGAACTGATGTACAGAATTAATGTGCAATGAAATTTGGTTAACTATGATCATGCAAATAAAAATCCTCCACAATCATGTTTTCATTATGTTTTATAAAATGGTCTTAAAGATATACTTCCATAAACATTTCCGGTGCAATTTAGTCAACGACAAAAATACAAAGCTATCCCTTATTCTTTATTTTATAGATTTAAAAACATGCCTTTGTACTGCTGAGATACAAATAGCGTGTTTGGGAGAACTGAGCTCATGGAACAGTTAAAAACCAATGCATCTTGGTCTAACATTAGCTGCCTTGTATACAGCAGCCTCCCATAATCACTGGTGTCAGTACTGTTGGAAATGAACAATAGTTAAATATTGAGAGATTAAGACACAATTCAAAACACTTTTTTTAAAAATAAAAGGCCGTTTCATAAACATGAAGAAATCTTTAAAAGAAAAATAATCACATCAATTGTGATATACATTGGAAAATAGTAAAATGTCATTTTCCAAAATAGTTTCTTTATTATATCCCCCATCTATTATAACCAATCTTGGAAATATACCTTAAACATAATGGTGTATTATATGAAAATGCTCCATTATTCAATGTAATAAATTTAATAAGTTAGGATATGATTTTCTTTTCCGATGTTAACTGTGGAAAAAACAAAAGAACAGCACCTGAAATACTACAATGAATTTAGGCAAGCATTAAGTAACTTTTATGTTTTGGTTCAAAATACAGTTTCCAAAACTGTATAAAGGATACTGACTTAAGTAATTTGTTTTATATTTTGCAGATTACGATGATAAAAAAAAAAAAGAACTGCTCTAAATCCAAATAAACTTCCACTTCTCCCAATCTAGATGAAGTGGAATTTCATTCAAAATTTATAAGATTGTGATACCTACAGTAAGTAGCTCAGATAGTTGGATATATCACTCCCACCCTGTCCCCCCTGCCCAAGAACAAGTTTTTGGCTCCAAAATAAAGTACAATAATAAACTCTTGATGAAAAACTATGTTATGGGGCAATCTATCATATACTATGGCTAAATATGAATTTACAGAAAAGAGCACATCCCATTTTCAGCACTTTTTCATAAACATGCAACTCACTATAAAATACAAAACACTTGCTTTCAAGAACAGCTTTATAAAGACACACTGCATCAATAAAATTTTTTCTTTCTGATTAACTTTACACTGTTATGGAGAACTGGAACTCTTCTATGTGTATATATCAGATTTTATATTATAGTGTAATAATTTGCATCTTCTGAACATAATGTTCAAGAGGAAATATCTATACACAATAACATTCTAGACTATTAAAAACTAATTCAAATTACAGAATTTTATTGATACAGTAGATTAATAAAAACTGAAAAGGGATGATGATAAAATGGGATAAAGAATTCAGTACATTATTTTATAACACACTCTTTAAAATTAAAATATTTTAAATCTCTCTTTTCTTAAAATTTTCATTGCCATGAAAGGCCAGAAAATTCTGAGACCAATACTGAGGTGTAAAATAATCAAACTTCAGGATTATTTCACAATTTGCATGGTGTCCTCCCACTGGAGGCACCATTCAGGTGTAATGGCAGACAGTATAGCACCTCTGAAGATTAAGGGTGCCTAGGAGTAAACACTAGGTAAGATACACAAGGGAAAGAGACGATTTAACTCTCCAACAAACAATGACATCAAGAAAATGACACCATTTGTTGAAAAAAATTTTTCACAGTAAAATTGCAGAGAATACAAATACTAACACTGACAGACTACTGCTTAAGATCTATCCTAACAAACTCTTTCCAAATCAATAGATCCAATAAACAGTTGGGTACTGTCAGTTTAAAGCCGCAGATAAAAGCTATACAAGCACTTTAGAAGTCAGAAACATTAAAGAAAGAAAGAAGAAAAAAGAAAGAAAGAAAGAAAGAAAAAAGAAAGAAAGAGAGAGAGAAAGAAACAAAGAAACAAAGAAAAACAAAGAAAAACAAAGAAAGAGAAAGTAAAAAGAGAAAAAATATATTTACAAGTTTCTTCTTTAGTTTATGTCTACATAGCCATCGGACATCACACTTCCACAAGACTCCATAGTCAATGTTATCACCACGCGTATGGCTAAAGCGCTGTGACCACAAAACACATGAGGTCATCAAAGGAAGTTCCAACTGTCCACTCTCTGGCAGTCCCGCTTTGTGCATCTCAAAGGCTTTACTTAGCCTCAAGCTTGACAAAAAAATGCTTCTTCTCAAAGCTTTCACATAGAAAGTTATTAATTACATTTGTTCATCGCCTTTCTCTTTTAGAACTTCGCCGCCGTACCTTAAAAGAAAAATTACCAGATGCTTAATAAAAATACTAGACATAGCAGATAGCTTTTCCCACAACAGAGAAAGAAAAAACTATTTCACTTTTCTATTTAATAATTTTAAAGAGAAATGAACAGAAATGTCAACAGCAAGAAAAACAATTGCAAATATTTTTCCACTTATGTTTTTGTGGTAAAAGAAAACATTTGATCATTATGAACTTAGGCTTACAGTTGTCTTTCTGGGAAAACAGTTATTGAATGTGGATCATAACAATCATTAAATACACAGAAATAATCTGAAATTCAGACATATTATAATTTACTGGCAAGTACTAATGAAAGCATAATAACACTTTAGTTCAAAAAAGACCAGTATAAAGAGGAATATAAACAGAACAGGATTTTAAATTAATTAATTTATGGTGCAGTTTTTGTTTTGTTTTGTTTTGATGAAGACACTAATCACAATGAACTCTTCAGCCTTATTTTTATATTCAAAACAATAAACAAATACTTTAAGAAACAAGCCCAACAACAAGTTTGAGACCACACAGTTCAGATATTTTTCTGTGGTCATAACCCCTTTACAACCCGGGCCCAGACATAAGTGCTGATTATGTTAAATAGCACAGGGGGGGGGGGGGTCAACTCTGGGTCTACATCTCATAACACAGGTTTCTCAAACAAAGATGGCTGGCTGTAGTGATTCAAAGACTGAGCATCAGTGTATCATCAAGAGAACAGACCTTACTTAAATGTGTTAACTATACTTCCTCCAACAAGAAATACTCAAGATGTGTTAACTGACAAAGCCATTCTTAAAAAAAATTATCTCAGGAAGAATCACATTCCTACTTTTGTAAAAGAAAGGTCTATTACCAATTTTATAAATTTCAAAGACGTGATTTTATCCTATATGGTTAACTTCTAGTTTCTACTGTGAAACTCAAAGAAAAAAGTCAAGAAACATAAACCACAGTCTATTTAACATATAACAGTGCTCTAAAATCAAGGTACAACTTAAATGCCTGAAGTGTCAATATCAGACAGCTACTTGTTCTTCTCTACATTCAGCTTTCAACTTGATATTTACATTTTCACGAGGCTACAGCTATTATTCTCAGAGTCTCAGTATTCCATAACGGATGCTCTCTAATTATTCAAGCTGGTAGATGAAACAACTCTACAAACTAATGAAGAAAAGCACTTAGACTTATACGTAAGAGCAAGTATATGTATCTTACCAAATATTTACCAACTCTATTCTATATTCTATACTATCACACATGGTACTTTAATAAACACATACATTTACTGTAGAAACTTCCTCTTCCTCTGTTTCTTCCTGTGGAATATCATCATTGACAGGAGAGCTACCCTGAAACACATCTACTTCTTCACTTGAATCATTTTCTTTAGTAGCTGCTTGTTTGGAGCGTCCTACACGGCTAGAGTAAAACAGATGTAAAATAAAATGAACATTCTGATCTTGAAGTAGTAAAATGCCTTAAATATTTCATAAATTCTCATTTATTATCATTTTTATCCTTCATTACCTTACAAAACAAGAAATATTTTTCTTATTCTAAACCCTACACCAGTGTTTAATCCTAGAATCTCACCTACAAACACTGACCAAGTAACAAAAACATGTGTGACTGAGACCAATACCATAAAAGATTTTAAAACATAAACCAAAGTCTGCTCTTCCTTTTATCTTTCCCAACTCAGTAAATGGCATCTGTATCTCCTGAGCTTCTCAAAACAGAAAATTTGGAGTCCTTCTTACTACTGTACCACTCTTCATTACTACTGTACCACTCTTCATCTAGTCCCATAATTCTTACAAAGAAATCTCAAATCCTATTCACTTCTCTCCACCTCTATTGCTTCTACACATTCCCAAGCCATTCTTATCTCTTTACTTCCTCTCTAAAAATGTAAAAACAGCTGATGTCACTCATTCCCCCTCAACAATTCCCTGCTATACTGAGAGAAATTCCATAAATCTCCTTAATATAGTATATAAGGCCCTGCAGACAGTCCTGGGGTACCTGTCCATTCTCCTCCCTTTCTACTCCCCAATTCCTCACAACTACACTGGCAAATTCTTGCCTTCCTTCAACTCTCTGAATTGGCCAAGATTTTTCCTACTTTGGAACCTTCAAATCCAATATTCCCCCCAACTGTGTTCTTCTTCCTGTTCTCCATCAGCCTAATTCCTACTATTCTCAAGAAATCAACTGTGACTTTCCAAAGAGAAAACTTCCCAATTCCCTAGCCCTTCCATTACTTTCTCTTACAGTACCCTAAATTTCATCAGGGCACATATCACAATTTAGAATTCCATATTTCAGTGTGATTATGCAATGACTACATGCCCATTTAGATGGTAAATCCCATAAGGACAAGAATCAGGTCTACTCTGTGCCACCATATCCCCCAGCACCTCATACTCTCTGAAACACAGGAGGCAATGAAATATATGTAATAGATACCACCATTTAATCAAATGTTTCCCTCTCGATATTTTTCTACCTGCATATATATTCTTTCATTAAAAACTTTTTTTTATTTGAGTACAGTTGACACACGTTACCTTAGTTTCAGGTGTAGTGATTCAACTTATTTATACATTATGCTATGCTCACAAGTGTAGCTACCATCTATCACCATGCAGTGCTACTACAGTATCACTGACCATATTCCCTACACCGTGCTCTTTTATTCCCATGACTCATTCATTCCCAAACTAGAAGCCCATATCCCCTACTCCCCTTCACTCATTTTGCTCATACTCCCACCCCCACTACCCTCTGGCAACCATCACCTTATTCTCTGTATGGTAACTTTTTTTAAAAATTAAGAATACAGTTTATCACTTCTCTTAGGTAATCCAAAGTATTGTTTAATCCACACTCAAACCAAGTAATTTTTTTTACTTGATTCAGTTTTTCTCAATTCCACTGAGGTCAGAACAAGAAAAACAGGCAGATCATAACATATGTTATTCTACTAGTTCTAAAAAAAGAGGTTCCCCGTGAAGGGAAGATACACTGTTAAGACAGAATATAGAGTCTTTTTTTTGCACTGATTTTTAAAAGAAATACTTGTTTGGTTTAGAACATTCGTATGAGGAAATGACATGATAATCATTTAAGTCCTTAATTTTTTGATGCCCAAATATAAACAAATTACAGTTATGAGCCTGAAAGATATTTTTGTTATTTCCTCATTATAAAATTAATTCTGGAAATTTAATATTCCTTAAGAATTTGTTTAAAAAACAGTTATTTTCCGTAATTGAATCCAAACACATTTACAAAGCTATCACAAAAATATACTTACCTTTACTTTTTTACCCAAGGAAAAAGTTAAATGGAAGAGGGCATGAAGTAGCTAGACACTCAGGCAACTTTTCCTCTTCCTGTGGAATACACAGGAACGGGAAAGACTTCTAAGGTAAGTATTTGGCCAAGGCGCGCTGCTGGCAAGTCTGAAAAGCCAACGCACTGATGTAATTATGTAATGGGATTACTCTCAGGAAAAGTGCAGAATTTCTGACTAATGGAAGGAAGACATGCTATTTTAGTTCCACTTAAATAACTGAGAAAAAAGGGCAAAATATACAAATTACAGTACTGATGTTCCTGCTACTTTAATAATCTTAGGTACAGATTTGTTATTGTAACTTCTTATAAACATATGTTTGTGTGAACTTCTAAAACTATTTATATGTAGATATGGATGTGTTAATTTGATTAGAAAAGAAACAAATTCAAAACATCAAAAACTCAGATCTACATGTGATAATTTCTGTGGATATAATTTAAAGAAAAATAATGCCTGTTACTTTCCTACACAATTCAAAGAATAAAAGCAAAAATGTAAAAACTTTTTTTTTTTTTTTTTTAAGTTGCTGAGGAAAGACATCAAGAAAAACTGTAGTGTGCAATGACAAGGCAACCTGGTCAGTAAGATGTGATTATTTAAAAATACCTTCTCATCTCTTTAGGTACTATAAAGTCTGTATTGGAAATAATAAACTATATGTTACTCATTTAAAAATATTTGCCTAAAACCTGTTAAGAAATGTACAAATATTATCAGAGAGTTAATTGGGATATCAATCACCTAGGTAAGTTTATAAAAATTTTATCTTACCTAGTGTAATGGGAGTAAATATATGAGATTTTAAATATAGCCCTATGTATATTTAAAAATTTTTGAACTTTTGCAAAATAATTTGAAACTGGTTTGAAATTTAATATTATTTACAACTTACACATTTTTTTTTGGTTGTGATGGTGATGGCGTTTTTGATGGTCTTCCTCGTCCTTTCTGTGGTGTGGATTGTGTGGATTCAACTGCACTAGTTTCAGGAGATTCTGCTCTGCTTTGGAGAAGACCCAAATGTGCATAGCATCAAATTATGATTTATGACATAGTTACGAAACATATGCAGTTTAGAGTTGCACGTACTTACCTCTGTTGTGTTCTCCTTGATGTTCGGTGTTGTTTGCTCTTTGACTTCTGTTCTGTATTTCCACTTTGTCTTTCTTCTTCTTCCTCTTCTTCTGGTGCTGAAGGTCCAGATTTTTTTTTGGTTCCTTTTTTAGACGTTTTCATTGTTGGCTCTTCCTTTGCTGTACCTCCACCAAGAGGTTTCGGCGGTCGGCCTCTTTTACCTTTCTTTGGTGGACTGTTCTGTTCATCTTCATTTTCTAATATATCTTCTTTGAGCCTCTTTTCTTCAGGCCACTGCTGTTCATCTGATTCTGAAGCCGTATGGCCTCTCTTCCGTCCACGCTGACTACCTTTAGGTTTCTGCTCCTGTACCAACTTGGTGAGGTCATCCATACCTAATTTTTCTTCTGAATCTGTAACAGGTGTTTTTTTCCGGCTTCTAGGTTTGTCCAATTCAGACTAGGAATAAAAACCACAATTTCAAACATAAAATTGTAAGTGTGCATATTTTGAAAAATAAAACAAAAAATATGCTATCCACTTTGTCATAAAAATGTGCTTAAATAAAGTGTAGAGTTCTTAAGCCCATCAGAACCATAACTACTTGTATTTTAACTAAAAAAATTATCCAGAGTAAGAGGATAAATTTTTATTTTTACTTAAGCTAGAGAGCCTCAAATGGAAACCTTTCAAGATCAGTATTTTATTAAATTATACATTTTAATGAAGAGCTACTATTTATTTCATTTAAAAAATTTCTAAATTCCTTGCATGAACAATGGATAACTATACTAAAGTATAATGGATCTGCTTTGATAGTCAATTTAAGTAATTCTAATTTTACTACACAGTGTTTACAACATAAAATATCAACTATGCTATATATCATGTTTAGACACCATAAAAAACTTTTATTTTATAAACAGAGGTTGCAAGATACAAAAAGTTAAACATTCATCACTTATTAAAAATTTTGAAAACACTTTTGAACCTGATACTGCTTCTTTTCATGAACTAATTAAAAACAAAAAAAAACAATTTAAATTATTTAATTGGTAACTCAAATTTAAAAGCCTAGTCTACATTCAGAGAATTTAGGCACTGAGCAGAAGATGCAAACTGAGGAAATTCTCCAAAGAAATCAAGAACGGTATGAACCCTTATAGCTTCTCCATACACATACATGTATAAAACCCATAAATAAATGTAAATTTTATTTCCAAAAAGTTTACGCCAATTTACATTCTTAAAAATCAGTGGTAGAAAACAACAAAAATTATCTGATTAGTTTAATAGTCATTTTGTTTCCTGTCTACAAACTCCCTAATTATGCTGCTGGTATTATGTTCTTTGCCCATTTGCATACTGGAATCTTAGTATTTTAATCTACATTCTTGTGTATATATAAATTTTAGTTCTATTTGTTATGGACTGAATTGTGCCCACACAAAATTCACATGTTGAAGCTATAACCCCTAATGTTATGGTATTTGAAGAAAAGGTCTTTGGGGAGATACTTCAGTTGAGATGAGGACATGAGGGTAGGTGGGGCCCTCATTATAGAATTAGTTCCTTATGGGAAGAGACACCAGAGAAATCTCTCTGTCTCTCTCCACCATGTGGGTCCACAGTGAGAAGGTGGCCATCTGCAAACCAGGAAGAGAGCTCTCACCAAGAAGCAAATTGGCCAGCACTTTGAACTTGGAATTCCCAACCTTCCAAATGGTGAGAAAATTAATTTCTGTTGTTTAAGTCACCCAGTCTATGGTATTTTTTATGGCAGCCTGAGCAGACTAAGACATTATTGTATCTTAATAGGATTTGAGATGAAGGTTTAAACTCTTTTTCCTATCTACCCCCCAGAGTATTCCAATCATTTAAAAAGAAACCACTGACTTATAATGCTTCTTTTATTTTGTATTATGTTTTAAAAATTAATAAGGTTTCTGAGCTATTGTAACAGCAGCATAATATTTTACTAATTATAAATAAATACATTTGTGTCTGGCTGGGCTGATCTTATTACTCCTTTTTATATTTATTCTTCTACATGGACTTAAAATCACCCTGGAATTTTATAATTACATGTAGATTCATTTAGAAAGAATGGTTATCTTTTCTTATTCATTTTTCCCATTACAGAACATGGTATGCCTTCTTTCTCTTCAAATCTTGTATGTCTCTCAATTTGGACATCTCCACATAGTTTCCCCCAACTTCTTTTTTAAGGAAGTTTTAGATCGATGGATGTGTCTGTCTGTCTGTCTGTCTACCTACCTATTTTTGTTGTTGTAGTGGTTATTGTGGTGAAGGAAATCACCTTTCACCCAAGTGTATACTTGATATAAAGAAAAATTAACAGAATAAAGTTAAGTTATGCACATACATACATCTATTTATATGGCTACCATGCTAAATTCTTAGTTTTTCAATTGCTTATTTTTCTAAGAGTTCAAACGAATGTCTCTTTTTCACTGTCATATCTTTGACTATTTCATGTCTTCCTGAATTTGTCAAACATTCTAGAACAATCTTAAATAATATTGATGACAACAGGTTGCTTGTTTTGCTGATTTTCAATAAAAATGCTTCAAGCATTTTGCCTTTATGAAGAATAACTTAAGAGTAACTGAATTAATAACTACTGATTTAAACAGTAAAACATTTAGCGTGTTAAGGAAGTATCCCGCTGGTATTAGTTTATTAAGAGTTCATATATATCAAGAGTGGATTTTAAATTGTATTTATGTCTTCTTGACATGACCTGAGATTATCTTGTTATATTCTTATTTGGCATACTGATTTGCCATATTATATTAAAAGATTTCTTAGCATCAAATTATCCTTACATCCCAGGAAAAATAGACCTGTGACTGGTTTTAATTTGTTAATGTTTATTTAGAGTTTTGTACATAAATTAATAATTAATTGTTGTTACTCAGAGATGCATAGATAAGGGAAATATTGAACTAAAACTAAATTTAAAATTACCACCTCTAATTTAAAATGTTACAATTCATTTTGATGTCCAAAAATGTGTAAGGTAGTTGAATTCCTTTATGCCCTGGAAAAGGTTGGTGGTTAATAGGATATTCTATGTCTGTTTTCTTGAGAATACTATAAAATAATCTAGTTTGCTAAAGCACTACCTTCTCTAGTTTCTTTTTCATTTTGCACTGCATTGTCTTAAGAACAGAGGGAGTATAAAACTGAGGTTTGAAGCAGGAAACGGAAAATATATTATCTGTAAAGTTAAGTATTTGAATATAAATGTATATGGAGAATAATTCCTGTGTGGTGAAATTTTAACATCAAAGTAGTAGCATATGCAAAGACAGTACTCTCTCACTATAATCTACTGGTCTTTAAATTGAACTTCTGTCTCATAATGCTAACCTCTTTGAGGATATTTCAGTTGATATTTATTAATAAGGTTCTTGTAGTATTTCTGAAAATGGATGCAATGTTACACAAAAGGAAGCCAAAGGCCTCCATTATAATTATACAAATCAATCTCAAAAGCTCAGAATTTCAAAACTTTTCTATGAAATATAGAGACTTTGTTCTTCATTGCTCTAAAAGGTAGAACTAGATATAGAATTTATAGGATAACAAAACATTAAGCGTTCATCACAACCACATCTCCCAGTTCTGGGGGGGTGTGGGGATAAGGGGGCAAGACAGCACGTGGGTATGGGTGGCCTAGCTGGCGTTTCCAAGAAACAGGAGAAATTATAAGCTCTCCACCTAAGGCATTTTCAAGCATATGCTAACCAACTCTCATAAATGCTAATGAAGGAATTTCTGCATTAAATGAGAAGTAGGACTAGAAGACATAAATACCTTTTCCAATCAAGGTTCTCTTCTATAAATCCAGATAACAGGATTCCTTTCTGGCTAAGCGATCAATTTTTAACTCTGCTTGGGCAAAATTTTTAAACAGCCAATAAAAATCAGAATTTACAGTATAAATAGTAAGGATTTAGTAAGAATTTTAGAATGATAATTTTTTAAGTGGAAGAAAAACAACCTGGTAAAACAAATTACTGAAGAAATTGAAAACAACTGAAAATAATTTATTAAACTTTTTGGGATATGTAATGTTGGACCAGTGGAAGACAAGAAGGGCAGTAATACTTCAGCGAAAGCAAAAGTATTTTATTAATAACCTTCCATCTCTACTAAGAGAGTAGTTTCAAATGCATTAACTTTTACTTTAATTATTGATCAAAAATATTGATCTTTATAATAATAAAACAGCAGCAACACCAATTAACTTAGGTTAATTCATTTATTCTGATAAACCTTACCAGCTAAGGAGTCACATTTTAGAGATAAAGAAACTGATTCAGACAGCCTCACTGATTATTCAAGAAATGTTTAAAGCTAACCTAGAAAGCCAAAATGTGTCCAATTATTAAGGCTATCAGGTGGTGCTGGAATACATAACTGTATTTTATATCTGCACTAAAACTTAAATCTGTCTTTAAATAACATTTATAAATTGTTTCTATCATACAAGTTATCATTGTTATTAAAATCTAAAAACTAAAGGCGGCCTTTATGAAGACTGTAGCATTTCTTTACTAGAAGCTTATTTAGTAATGAAAGGCTCAAGAAATCATCTAAAATGGAGGAACCTTTAAGGACCCTTATTCTACCTCCCCCCTCCAATGCTAAGTTTAAGCTTACTGTGTTTTAAAAACAAGAACAACAACAACAACAAAAAAAACCCAAGCAGTTCTGAGTATGGGACTGGCATGTTTGATTTCAAAGGTCTACAGAATAAAGATCATTTATTAGAATGACAAGAAACACAAGAGAGTCAATATGTTTAAATTACATGGTAGAGGATAATTATAAACCCAAATTGGTGATTAAAACCATTAAAAGAAAATCAAATGTCGAATTTGAGAATGATATTAACTGGTTTCGGTGTAAAAATTATTTATACAGTAAAATTATTTTTATCATTATTATTATAATTATTATAAAATCAAACCAAATATCTCACCCTTACAAGATCAGAGTCGTCTCTCTTGTCACTTTTTTTTCCTGGCAAAGGTGAAGACATTGTGTAATCTTCATTTTCACTGTGATCCATTTCAGAGCTATCAAGCCTTTTAATATAGACATTTATAATCATTATTACAATGAAATAACTTAAAAGCTTTTTCTGTTCCCTAGTGTAGCCTTATAGCTTTATGAGGAAGTTTCATTCTTTTCAAAAAAGTATCCATTTTATTCTATCATATTTAGCAACAAACCAACAAGCAATGAATCACATTTAATTTAACATAATAGGGAAACTTTAAAAATCACAAATTTAGTTTTTTTCCTAAGTCTTTTTAAAAACTAAATTCTATTTTGGAGTGGGTACATAAAGTAAATTAAAACTTTTCTTGTTAGCAAGTTGAATTGGCCTATATTACTACAATCTGCACTGTTCCCTCTCTCTCCCATATCCCCATTCCACTTTTTCTTCTCTGTACTCTTAACACCCTCTAACACAATAAAGTTATTATGTTGATTCTCTACTAATCTTCCCCTGCTAGAATGTAAGCATGGATCTTTGGTCAACTGTACTTAGCAATTTATACTAAGCACTTATACCAGTGCCACGCATAAAGTAGGCATTCAATAAATACTTACTAAATGAATTAATAGCACATGCTCTCATTTATTGGTATAAAGGCTGTCTTCTGTCCTAGGTGATCACATCCTTAATCTGGCTTTAAAAACCATTTAAACATTGTTAAATCCTAAATCTCAATCCCTGACCCAGAAGCTACCCTGAGCTCTAGACTCACATATCCAATTGCCCACTCACTTGAATCTCTAATTGCCATCTCAACTTTAACACAGCCAAAACAGTCATTTGGACACTCCTCTTTTCCACATCTCCCCAGAAAATACACACACACACACACACACACACACACACACACACACACACAGCCTATTCCTCCTCAAAGGCTTTTACATCTCAGTAAATGGCACCACACACACACACACACACACACACACACACACACACACACACACAGCCTATTCCTCCTCAAAGGCTTTTACATCTCAGTAAATGGCACCACACACACACACACACACACACACACACACACACAGCCTATTCCTCCTCAAAGGCTTTTACATCTCAGTAAATGGCACCACACACACACACACACACACACACACACACACACACACACACACACAGCCTATTCCTCCTCAAAGGCTTTTACATCTCAGTAAATGGCACCACCACCTATATAAATACTCAGGCAAAACACCTAGGATACATCCTTTTTTTTTGAAAGGTTTTATTTACTTATTTGACAAAGAGAGAGAGAGAGAGCACAAGTAGGCAGAGCAGCAGGCAGAGAGGCAGAAGGAGAATCAGGCTCTCTGCCAAGCAGGGAGCCCGATGCGGGGCTCAAACCTAGGACCCTGGGATCATGACCTGAGTGGAAGGCAGACGCCTAACTGACCGAGCCACCCAGGTACCCGTACCATCCTTAAATATTCCCTTTCTGTAACTATTCACATCTAACCCATCAGCAAGACTATTTGGATCTACCATCAAAATAAATCCTAAATTTGACTATTTACCATCTTCTTCCCAGTTTATCCCTTCCCTGAAGTACTATTAGCTGACTCCTAACTGGTTTTTCTACCTCAACTCTAGTTCCTCTATTCTCCACAATCAAGGCAATCTAATAAAAGTACAAATCAGATCACTAGGCTCCACAGCAATATCTTAGCGTAGGGGGAAGAGTCAAAGACAACACTGAGGCTCTTAGCCTAAATGACTAGGTGAATTAGATCTCTGATTATAACCACAAATTCGACAAGAAAAACCAGTAATTTAGGAAATGAGTTGCTGGAAATGTTTTGGTAATGTTAAGTAGGAGGCCATCCACTAGAAAATGTCCGAATGATATAAATGAAGGGACACTCAGGTATCAGCCACTAATATGTATTAATACAGGAATCTAAAACAAGAGCTATAAATGTAATTTTTGTTCAATTTCTACTATATTATGTATCACTTGACAATTTATTCATTACAAGGAAATTGATAAGAAATTTCAGAATGTCTCCTTTCTTTATTGACTGGTTCTAAACAATACAAAAGACAGCACAGTCTTTGCTAAAAACTAAACAAAATCAATACACAGTGGCAGTTAAGCCCCGTACAAGGTTCTGCTGCTAACAAACGGTGTACAAAGCACTATGCCAAAACTAGTGAAAATGTGAATTATTTTCCCTTTTCTTCTTTCTTAAAAAGAAAAATCTGTAGAGCGTGATTTGAAAGTACAATTTTAAAACAATTTTTTAAACAAAAAAGTTTATACATGTACACAGGAAAAAGAAATTCAAACCAAAGCGTATATAAAATGATCTCCCTCCTACACTAGATTACCATGAGACGTTGTGTAGTCTTCCAGAAACTTTCTATGCATATAAAAGCCAATGTGAATACAAATCCTTTCTAAAAACTTGAAAATACTATAATACTGTTCTATTCTTTGCCTTTTTACTCAATAATGTATTGTCGAAATAATTCATATTAGCTCATACCTCATCATTTTTAATGATTATGTATTCCATTGTACAGATGTACCATAATATAACAGTTTTACAACTGCAAGACATTTAGCTTACGTCTACCAACACAGGCTATACCAACAAGCTAAAATATGAAAGGCTAAGATGGAGTGCCTATCTAAAATAAGAGAGCAAATAAGTAAGAACTTGTAAATGGCTACCAGTGTTAAATGGGAATGTTCAGGTATGCACTGATTTCCATTCACTGACATTAAATGTTTTGGGTTACATTATTTTAAATCTCATTGCCTTGTTGGAATCCTTAAATGTAAAATATATTAGGTTCTTACCTCCCTTTTATTCTTCCAGGAGAGCTTGGATTTGAGCTGCTGCTTGCATTGCTTACAGTTTCCATTCGTGATGACTTTGTCTGAGATTGCTTGCCAGCTGATGAAAGTGGCTTATTAACAGCTCCTAGAACATTGGTTGTTTTAGGCTGAAATGAAAAATGCATATCTCTTTCTATTTGATTAAAGCCAAAAGAAATTTACATGTAAAGAGCCATAAAAAATATCTGTCGAAGTGTTTACATACAAATCACACACACAAATATGCCTATCCTTAAACAAAATAAGGATTATGAATTGAATATCACTTGTACAAGTGAAAAACTATACAGATGGCATAACAGTTACGTTTTTTAGCTATCTGGAGGCAAAGGCTTACATAGAAAGTGAGAACAAATAAAATGTGCAGTCAACAAAAACAGATAATCAGACTCTTGCTCTGGAAGGACATAAGAAGATGTTTTTAACTTTAAGACTTTTTTCTTGATATTACAGGATAAGATATTGAAGTTCAAGGTCTCCAGGGCTTTATTATAAGCTACAAAATAAGTTCATGTATCTCAGCTTGCATCTATACAGTAAATATAATTATTTCTAACTAGCAAATGGAAGATGCCTAATAATTATATTTTTTATCTTAAGATATATCAATTTTAAAGAAATACAAAATAACATAGTTATGCCAATAATCATACTAAAATAAACTACCACATAAAAATTAGAATGACTCTCAAAACGTACTTTTCCAGGAGTGAAAAACGATTTCATTTCTGGAGGCAGATAATTTTTGGTGTTACTGAAATTCTACAAGCAAGGGAAAAAGTTGCAGTCAGTGAATACTGAAACACTATACATGAGGTGGTTCGAAGCCAACAAAGCATACAACAGCTTTTGTTTCACAGTACATAATCAAATACATATTTAAATAATCAAACACAAAATTTCAGTCACTGATTTTAAATATTGTAATAAGGGGCACCTGGGTGGCTCAGCTAGTTAAGCATCTGACTCTTGATTTCAGTTCAGGTCATGATCTCAGGGTTTTGAGATTGAGCCCGTGTCATGCGAGTCTGCTTAAAGATTCTCTTTCTCCCTCTCCCTCTGTCCCTCCCCTCCCCTAAAAATAAATAAATAAATACTGTAATAAGTTTAAACTAATTTCATACCAACTCCAATATTAACAAAACATATTTGTACTCTAACATGTTAGAGCTCTGTAAGCGCATCAGAAAACCATGCTTCTATAACAATACTCTCCAGAGAAGAGACCACATATACTCCTGTTATCTTAATCACAACAAGGTAAAAGCAGACAGTCCCTTTTAGCTACTGGGTGAGCCTACATACAAGGCTGTTGTAAATCACTATACATTGGTTAAACTTTAATTAGTATTTTACTTAAAAACAAACATAAATACAAAAACAGTAGTGGTAGTTTCCATACTCTCAGTCAATAGGCTTAGGTGCATTATGAATCTCTAAGAACGATTCTGGAAAACACCTATTGTATCTTAAGTTTTGTAAAAGTGGTTTAGGAACATTTTTGTAATGCTCCCTGGGTCTTGAACTTGTTCCTGTATCAGTTCTCTGCTTGTTTCTTCATACCAGTTATGAATCTCAATCAAGGCTTATATAACTTCAGACTGTGTCTCTATCAGCATTCTCCTTCCCATTTTGGATCAATGGCCAATAACGACAGCTCTACATGCTTTGATCACATTTTTGCCTGAACTCACACACTGGCATAAAACTCTGAATGCAAACTCTAGATTATCTTAATTAATCTCTGAACCTTATTTGTGTCCTCTAGTTTGGCCCATATTCTAGCCTTGAACCACATTAGTTAAGACTCATAGTGACTTTTCCATGACATTAGTAGAACGCTCTTGATCCTGAAATCTTCCCATAACCTAGGGCTGAGAATACATTTTATTTCGATCTATACAAACAAAATCTACAATAACTACCTTGTCAGGTTGGGTGAAAAAACGAGCTGGTAGTACTGGGTCTTTAGGAGATTCCAAACTGTATGTGGTGCTCTTTGACATGATGATATTCATGGCAACATCACACACAGTGTACAGTTTCTGCAATGGTATTAAAAAAAAATTAGATACTTAAGGTGGCATCCTCGACTCTGTGAATTAGGAATTAATTCTAGAACATGCAGTTAGTACAGGCATACCTCAGAGATAGTGCGGATTCAGCTCTAAAGCACCACGATAAAGCAAATGTTGTAATTAAGTGAGTCAAATGAATTTTTTGGCTTCCCAGTGCATATAAAAGTTATGTTTACACTATACTATAGTCCACTGAGTGTGCAATAGCATTATGTCTAAAAAACAATGTACAATGTAATTATAGTATAAGTAATTAAAAAATATTTTATTGCAGGGGTGCCTGGGTGGCTCAGTCAGCTTAGTATCCGACTCTTGATCTCAGCTCAGGTCTTGATCTCAGGATCATGAGTTCAAGCACCACACCAAGCTCCATAGTGGGCATGGAGCCCAGATTAGATAGATAGATAGATAGATAGACAGACAGACAGATAGAAAGATAGGTAAATAAATAATTTTAGACAAGTTTATTGCTGAAAATGCTAACCATCATCTGAGCTTTCAGTGACTTGCTATGTTTTTGCTGGTAGGGAGTCTTGCCTCAATGTTGATGGCTGCTGATGATCAGAGTGGTGATTGCTGAACTGTGGTCATTTCTTAAAACGAGACAATAATGAAGTTTGCTGCATTGACTGACTCTTCCCTTCATGAACAATTTCTCTGTAGTGTAATGCTGTTTGACAGCATTTTACCCACAGAACATTCAAAATTAGAGTCAATCCTCTCAAATCTTACTCCTGTTTTATCAACTAAGTTTGTGTAATACACTAAATCCTTTGTTGTCATTTCAACAATCTTCACAGCATCTTCACCAGGAGTAGTTTCCATCTCAAGAAACCACTTTCTTTGCTAATCCATCATAGGCAACTCCTAATTCATTAAAGTTTTATCATGAAATTGCAGCAATTTAGTCACATCTTTAGACTCCACTGCTAAGTTCTCTTGCTATTTCTACCACATCTGTAGTTACTGCAACCATCGAAGTCTTGAACCCCTCAGTCATTCACAAAGGCTGGAATACACTTCTTTCAAACTCCACTCCATGTCGATAATCTGACTCCTTCCCATGAATCACAAATGTTCTTAATGGATGTAGAATGGAGAATCCTTTCCAGATTTTCAATCGACTTTACCCAAACCTATCAGAAGAACCACAATCTATGGCAGCTATACCCTTATAAAATGTACTTCTTAAATAGTAAGACTTAAAAGTTGAAATTATTCCTTGATCCATGGGTTGCAGAATGGATGCTGTGTTAGCAGGCATGAAAACAGCATTAATCTCACTGTATATCTCTGTCAGAGCTTTTGGATGAACCGGTGCATTATCAACGAGAAGTAAGATTTTGAAAGGAATCTTTCTTTCTTAGCAGATCTCAACTATGGGCTTAAAATATTCAGTAAACCATGTTGTAAACAGATGTGCTGCTATCCAGGCTTTGTTGTTCTCTTTATAGAGCGCACAGAGTAAATTTAGCATAATTCAGAAGGGCCCTAGGATTTTCAGAATGGTACAAGAGCACTGGCTTCAGGTCCAGGTCACCACCTGCATTAGCCCCTAACAAGAGAGTCAGCCTGTCCTTTGAAGCCATGCACGGACTTCTCTCTAGCTATGAAAGTCCTCAATGGCATCTTCTTCCAAAAGAAGGCTGTTTTATCTACATTGAAAAACCACTGTTTAGAGTAATCACCTTCATTAATTACCTTAGCTAGGTCTTCTGGGTAACTTGCTGCAGCTTCTTTATCAGCACCTGCTGCTTCACCTTGTACTTTATGTTATGGAGATGGCTTCTTTCCTTCAACCTCATGAACCAACCTCTGTTAGCTTCTGCTTTCTTCTGCAGCTTCCTCACCTCTCAGCCCTCACAGAATTACAGAGTAGGGCCTTGCTCTGGATTAGGCTTTGGCTTAAGGGAATGTTATCATTGGTTTGATCTCCTATTCAGGCCAAACTTTCTCTGTAATAAGGCTGTTTTGCTTTCTTGTCATTTGTGGTTTTCACTGGAGTAGCACTTTTAATTTCCTTCAAAAACTTTTCCTTTGCATGCACAAGTTGGCTAACTATTTGGCAAAACAGACCTAGTTTTTAGCTTATCTCAGTTTCTACATGCCTTCCTCACCAAACTTCATCATTTCTAGCTTTTGACTTCATCATTTCTAGCTTTTGATTTAAAGTAAGAGACGTGTGACTTTTCCTTTCACATGAACACTTAGAGGCCACTGTAGGGTTATTAATTGACTAATTTCAGTATTGCTGTGTCTCAGGGAACAGGGAAGCCTGAGAACAGGGAGAAAGATGGGGCGACGGCTGCTGGATAGAGCAGTCAGAACACACACAACATCTGTCAATTAAGTTTGCCATCTTAGGCGGGTACAGTTTGTTGCACCCCAAAACAATTACAATAGGTGACATCAAAGATCACTGATCTCAGTTTACCATAGCATAAACAGTAACAATGAAAAAGTTTGAAATACTGCAGGAATTACCAAAATGTGACACAGAGACATGAAATAAGCAAATGCTGTTGGAAAATGGTGCCACGAGACTTGCTCAGTGCAGGGTTGCCACAAACCTTCAACTTGTAAAAACAATGCAATTATCGGCAAAGCACATTAAGGTTATGACGACATGCAGTTTTCAGTACAACACTGTACGTTAAACTACTATTTTCATTATTTCCTTGTAACAGCATTACTACTAACTTCCGTATTAGTAATTCTACATCGGTAATTCAAACTACTAATAGAAATACTAATTATTAAATACTAATAAAAAGACTTGATAATGTCTATACATACTACAGAAGTAGCATATCTACACTAGAATGCTTATATCAACATGGAATCATAATTATTCAAAAAGAATTACATACTTCATTCATTTTTGCATCATCTGGTCCTTGGGCATCTTTTGTTTGTTTAATATTTTCTACCATCTTTCTGATAAATGCATGACTGTTATTTTCATTTTTAGCCATTAATATCTCTAGAACGAACCAAAGACATCTAAAAAAAGGAGGGGGGAGAAAAAGAAATGAAGTGGAAAAAACTGGTTGCTTAATATAGATAAAAATAATTCTAAATATAAATACAATAAATTCCACAAAAGGAAAAAATTAAAAAGAGAAAACCAGCTATCAATCAATAGAGAAAAAAAGGTACATCACACATACATATCATAACTTACCAACAATGTAGGTGTGAATTCCTAAGACCCCTTCCCAAAAATTCACTAATGTTCCCAAGGAGGTAGGTAAAAAACGAACTTAAATGGTGGAGAGAATGAAGTGATCCTAACTCCTAGCAATGACTGGGAGGGAAGAGCCTGCCTAAAGTAATAACTGGGCCATGGATAAAATGAAGCCTCAAATACTCAAGACTGACTGCAATCCTGATTGGAAGTTTTCAAGAAAATAGAACTACCCCACTCAGTAGTTAAGAATCTCCATTAATGGGCGCCTGGGTGGTTCAGCTGGTTAAACGACTGCCTTCGGCTCAGGTCATGATCCTGGAGTCCTGGGATTGAGTCCCGCATCGGGCTCCCTGATCAGCAGTGAGTCAGCTTCTCCCTCGGACCCTCCCCCCTCTCATGCTCTATCTCATTCTCTCTCTCAAATAAATAAATAAAATCTTTTTAAAAAAAAATCTCCATGAATAAGTTAGAGAAGAAAAAGTGATGGCTGACAACTACACATACTGTCTTTGCTTAAAGAGGGAAATATTAAAAGGAAGTTTCACTAGCTAAAGTTATTTACATAAAACTCTATTCTAGAACAAACCAAAAGTGCTTTATCACTTTACAGACAGAATGGGACAGGGTTTTAGCACAGAGGAGAAAAGTAAGGAAGAAGAGAGAAGTGTGAAGCAAGGTATCATTCTAGAAGGGGAAAAATAACCTTAAGGACCTCAGTATAGGATAAGTTCTCCTGGAGTAGCTCTCTGACAGAATGGGGAGATTACTCATGGCTGTACTGGGGCAATTTAAAAATAAACCAAATGTTTAGTAAGTTCTGAAGAATATTAAATGTATTTCAAAAACCAAAGTTCTCTGAGAAAGTGGAGTGGTTAAAAGTTTTCATTAGTTACAATCACTCTAACGCAGAACTCATTTTGGGAGAATTGCTTGTTTTTAAAAAAACAGAAACTGCGGCTTTTCCCTTGCCATGAGAAAGTTGTAAGTAATTTGATTTTATTCTCTTAAGGCACCTCAAATATTTAACTATAAAATATTTCTATGAACTAAGAAACCAGCAGTTATTTTAACAGGAAGCTAAAGGCATAATAAATTCATTTATTCAAAACCACAATGGTAATCCTTTATTATAGCAGAAAGAGAACTAGGGTTGCAAACTTAAAGAACTATGCTGGTGTTAAAAAGACTTCTCTAAACACCATTATATTTTCCTATTCCACACACAGGCATAGATGGTTTTCTGGCTTCTCAACAATAATCTTTGAAAGAATTACAAGTGTCATAAATTTGAAATAGAGAATCACCAATGAAGTCGTAAGTGTGATAGTTCCCTGGTTACCAACTTGGCCCATTATTAAATTAGACCATTCTCTCTTCCTACAGAAGAAGACAGTTACTGCAAAGAAAAAGTGCTTTGTGAATAAAGCCCACATGAAAATCCAGAGTTGCAGAAGAAAGTAGGAAAAGACAGGAACTGGAACAGAAGCTTTTAATGGACTGCATCCTAGAAAAGAAATGCCAGAATGGTAGAGAAACAGAACAGTAGTACAGTAATTGTGCTAAATTCAGTTTTGGGAAATCACATAGGAAATGAAATATGAAGAGATGGTATGAAAAAAGAAAAACAAGAGAACAAATAAGGGAAAGAACCTTAAACTCCTAAGAAATTAAATAAATCTAATAAACTAATTATAATGGAGATTCCATTATCAGCAGCAAAGAGAAAAAACTTCAGAAAACATGAAAATGGAATGAAAAGTCTTACTCTTTAACATCTTTAAGTTGTTCAATATCCTGTACTTTGACATAATCTGGGTCATGTGCCAAAAGGTGAATTGTATATGGAACAACATATTCTGGTAGAAGAGACAATAATTTTTCTGAAAAAGAAAGAAACAAGACAAAACAAAAATATCCAGGTTGTTAGAAAACCAAATCTTACTCTTTCTGTCTGACTCTGATACCCTATTTCCTGCATTCCAATAGTTTACCCACATAGCTAGAAGAAAAATATACTGAAATGTCTAGTGTTGAGGAACATCAAAAACAAGTTTATTTACTCATCCACCACGTCCAATATTGAAATGCCTACTAAATGCACCATTTGTTGAGGCTATAAAGACACATATTTTCATTTTCAAATGCACATGGTAAAAAGTGACCAGAACAAACTATCCAAGACTAAGAAATTAAGAAACATAAGATCCATTTTTCTTATTATGAGCAACTGTATGTTTAAGACTCCCTTAAGCCGCTAAGCAAAAATATGATACATCTTTCAATGTTAATACTGCACAAATACAGGATGAATGATACTATTTGATAATAACATAGATGGGATAAAGTGAGGAGATTAAAAACAGGCACACAAGCACCTGATACTAACATCAGCTCCAGGTGAGAATGATGAAAAACGGAAGACCTGTACTTTTTTAATCTAAAAGATAGTACTTAAGACAATCTTTATACATATTATCTGTATTTTACTGTTTTATTTAAAGTATATCCAGTGTCAGTGCTTATTTTCCTTAGCCATTTAGTCAGTTATATAAAGAGATATGGGTTGCTATTTACATACCTATGCATTTATATTTTAAAAATGACCTTTTTTAAAGGAAAGCAGTTACTGAAAAATAGTAACAACCTTATATTTAACGACTGCCGATTAGACAATAAATAACATCATTTTGTGTTCTATAAAACTGAAACTGGATAGAAAAGTATACTTTTCATTTTCATATATGCTTACCACTAACAGCTGCATGCTGCTTCAGATACTCGCGTCTCACATTTATATTTTTTACCAGACACTGCCTAGCATGAGCTCTTCTCTCTTTTACAGGATCTTTTGCACAAAGTGCACAGATTGCCATATACTCAAGTGGAAGCCGTAATCGGGAAAGGCCTTTGTGAAGTTTCTGAGCAAACACTTGTCTTACTTGATAGCATTCATCCTGTAAAGACATAATTATTCCACAGATTACTCATATGGCAGCAAAAGTAAGTAAAACCCCAAATACAAAATTTGAAGGGTAAAGGAGAGTAAGTGTATTCACAGCCATTGCTTCTGCCCGTAAGACTGAGATGTTGTGATATGTTAATTTCAAGGCTGGAGTGTTCACCTGGACCCTAATTAATAACTACCAGTTACATGTGTTAGAAAATAATGAATGTACTTTTTTTTTTTTTAGGTTTTATTCATTTGAGACACAGAGATACAGAGAGAGAGAGAGAGAGCATGAACAGGGAGAGAGGCAGAGGGAGAGGAAGAAGCAGGCTCCCTGCTAAGCCAGGAGCCTGATGTGGGGCTTGATCCCAGGACCCCAGGGTCATGACCTGAGCCGAAGGCAGACACTTAACCATCTGAGCCACCCAGGCACCCCAATGAATGTACTTTTTTAAAAAAAGATTTTATTTACTTATTTGAGAGAAAAAGAAAGAGATGGAGAGCCCAAGCATGAGCAGGGGGAGGGGCAGAGGGAGAGGGAGAAGCAGATGCCCCATGAGCAGGGAGCCACATGTAGGGCTGGATCCCAGAACCCTGGGATCATGACCTGAGCCAAAGGCAGATGCTTAACTGACTGAGCCACCCAGGTGCCCTGAATGTACTTTTAAAACAGATAAAACTAGTACATATAAATCCATCCTAAGTTAAGGTATTAAAAATAGTTTAAACGGTATCTCATATTAGGCTACTTCAGTTACTGAGCAAGATAAAACTCTGCCCAATTTATATATTTTAGATTTTTCATACATTTTGCATTTTCAGATTAAAATGCACAACTCTAATCAATTTCAGAAACACCAAATTACTTTCAGTTCTATAAATGAACCGACTGTTCATTACCGCTGTGCCTGCTTCCCTATTACTCCCTCTCCTAAACCACCCACCTCCATTCTCCTAACCAACTCCTCCTCATCTCTAACAATGGCTCCTCTAGCTTCAGAAATCACTGTGGAGTCTTTATCAGGCAACCAGCTCTGTGCCCTCTTAGCATTCTATGTATATTTCCAGCATAGCATTTACTATACAGTATTAAAATATTGGTTTATAGGTCTTACCTATCACCGCTCATTCCTTAAAGACAAGAACTATATCTTTATTTACCTTTGTGCCTCTAAACTTAGCACAATATCTGATATACAGATTATCTGTGGAAAAAACGATAGGACAAAGTTCGATATTTAAGTCATATATGAGACATACAAAGATCTTCTATAGACATACAAAGACCTTCATAATTACACCTTACCCTCCACCAATTAACACAAAGTGTGGTATGTTTCATATTATTGCAATGTGATATATACTATTTCTACTATCTATAATGTTCATTTTGTTTTTCTTCAAAACCTAAGTCATAACATCTTGCACTTATTTTTAAATCTTTATTTTGTATATCTTCTTTCATTTAATTTAAACTTCAGTTTATTCTCTCCCAAATAAAATTTTTAAAAATTTATATATATATTTATATATAAGAATGTATATGTAAATTTATATTTATATATAAAATATTTATACATAAAATTATATTTATATATAACATACATAAATATACATATATATATATAAAGAAAATAATGGGCACCTGGATGGTTCAGTCAGTTAAGCATCTGCCTTTAGTTCAGGTCATGATCTTGGGGTCCTGGGATCAAGCCCCTTGTCTGTCAGACTTTCTGCTCAGCAGGGAGTCTGCTTCTACCCTCTCTTTCTCCCCTATGCTGGTGCTCTCTCTCTCTTCTCAAATAAAATCTTTTTTAAAAATTATATAAAAAATATAAATTTCAGTTTGTTATACCAAATACCTTTTAGAAAGCATTCTAGCTTTCGTAGAAATATTATCTATTATCTACCCTCACACTCAACAAAATAAAGTTAATGTTAACTCATCCCTTCCTCAGTATTAAAATTCCCATGTGGGAAAGGAATCTTCATTATCTGATTATTTACCATGAAAATGCCCAATTACAAACTGTATAAGTGAACATATCACAAATATATTCACAAATGAGCATACCATCCATTAAAAAATTAATCTCCCCAACACATCCCTCCCCCCACCACATTCAGATACATTCCCAAACAAGACCATGTTTGTCACTTTCTCACAAATCACTCAGGATCTAACAATGCAAATTAATATGGCAAAGGTAGTAAGATTCCAAAAAGTCATTAAAGTGAAGTTAGAGAAGAACTGTTAAATCATTTGCAAGCAACCGACACAGTAATAAAAGATGAGAAAATTGACAAGAATGATGACAAACAGATACATCAGATAGAATCATCTGAATAAAGATTTAAAAGATGAGTTCCTAGGAACTGAGGAAGTCTTCAAATGTTTATTTTGCTTTTTGCAAAGATGATTACCCTTTTCACTATGTTATAAAAGTTAAATGTGAAGTACAGAACAGAGTAATACAATTTTTATCAGAAAAAATATACTCTCAGAAAAGTGAACACTTCATACTTTCATGGTTATGGTTATAACCAATATTTGGTTCAATATAAGGAAAAAAGAAGATAGTGTCTAATACTACAAAACATTTTCCTCCAAGATAGAGTTCCAATTAAAAGCTTTTATTCACTACTGTGAAATTAATTTTAGTCTGCATCTTACGTAAACTCACTTTTAGTGGCCTCTGTATTTACAGAACCTAGAACAACGTACAGTACATAGTTCATGAATTGCATTCAAATTCTCAAATACTCAGCTAATTATTAAATAATAGCAAGATTTGTATTATTGAATTTCTATTTCTCCAGGTTTACTTTCTATTCAGATATATAACAAAGGCCTCTGAGATACAATACTCCTCTAAAGAGCTCAACTCAAGTAAGAGAAATAAACCACAGGTACATAAAGAAAGAAAGCACAAGGCATGTATGTATCAGAGGACTGTAGATAAAATCTGTGGGGAATAAAAATGAGACCAGCTGTTAGAATTTGAGCAAGTTTTGTGGAGAAGTTGGTGTTTAAGCTTTGATTTGCAAAAAGGGTCGGATTTGGATGTGTAGAAATGGGAGGGCGAGAAGAAAGTCAGAGGCAGCAAACTACAGGCACATAAAAGAAAAGAAATATTCAGCTTCCCTGACATGAGGCTAGATAAGGGTAGTGGGTTAAAAATGTATATTTGGGTCGACAAATTAGAAGGGCTCGAATGGCCAACCTGTAAAATATATGCAATTTTTTCTTTTTTACAAGTATAAGGTCCTAAATATTTTAAGATTTTATTTATTTGACAGAGAGAAAGAAACAGCAAGAGAGGGAACACAAGGAAGGGGAGTGTGAGAGGGAAAAGCAGGCTTCCCACTGAGCAGGGTCCCCAGGACCCTGGAATCATGACCTGAGCCAAAGGCAGACACTTAACGGCTGAGTCACCCAGGCGCCCCAAGGTCCTAAATATTTTTGAGTGGGGGAATAATATGATTGGAACTGTGATAGGGAAATTTAACTCACAGTGGAGAAGAAAAGTCTCACAATAGTCTAGGTCAGAGCTAATGATGATCATGGTGGTAAAGAATAGTTAAGAAGATACGAATGGAAAGATATAATACGTATACGACAGATTATCTGCACTTTTGCAACAAGGTGCAAGGACAACCAAATAGTCAAAAATAAATCGTGCTTTTCAATCTAAGAATGCCATTTGGATTTATTTAACACTTACTGAGGCTCTACATCTCAATAAAGAATAGATTTGGGAAAGATTATGAATTTAGTCTTCATATTCACAAAACACAAAAGTTTGAAATTTCTGTTTAACCTTAGAAGTGGGACCAGACTCTGACTTGAAAAAAGCTAATGTTGCTAGTACGGGAGTCATCTACATAGACAATGAGACGGCCAAAAAAGAAATGTGTAAGTGGAAAATTTAGTCATGGGGACATCCACATAGAAAACATATATTTATAGGGGTGCCAGGGTGGCTCAGTTGACTGAGTATCTGCCTTTGGCTCAGGCTCAGGTCATGCTCTTGGGGTCCTGGGATCGAGCCCCGTATCAGGATGTTCCCTGCTCAGTGGGGAGCCTGCTTCTCCCTCCGCCTTTCCCCCCGCCCAATCATGCTCTTGGGTCTCCCTCCCTCTCAAGTAAAATCTTTTAAGAAAGAAAGAAAACATACATTTAAAGGGGGGAAAAAAAACAACAAAAAATGTAGTCAGAGAACTATGACAAAAATCAGGATAGAAACTGAGGAGAATTTCAAGAATAAAGATGCAACGAGCTCTGTCAAATAATGCAGAAAGGGCATGTATAATGAAGACCAAGATATTGGATTTGAGGCCTTTAGCAAAGCATTTTTGGAAAAAGAAGGAAGGCAAAAGCCAAAAGTATGAGTAATGAGGAGTGAGAGATAAAAGAGTAAGACAAAGATATGGATTACTCTTTGAGGTTTGGAGGTTTAAAAAAAAGAGCTAGGCATGTGGTTTACAAGAACACCAGAATTAGGGAAAGGTTTTGTTCAGAAGAGGGTAACTCCATGTCTGTAAGTTGTGAGAATATACTAATAAATAACTTTTAATAATTAAAATATGTTCCACAGTCAACAGAATTCAAAAACCATCTTAAAACTTAGGCAATTTGAACTTCCACCTTGGGAATTTGGTGACTGAGATAGTAATATATAACATATAGTGTTCGAGAAAATCTCTAGAAGTTCCTAAGTGTGGATGCTTTTCACAGAGGACATTTTACAATTTGTACATACTTCTTATACACAGTAAGTTTAAAACAAAGCCCATTTCTTTCACATATTTCCATACTTCTGTAAAAATTTCCACTTCAATACTGGTAGCATCAACACCCTTAGAAATATCAGACCAAGAACATGATAAATCAACAAATTAAAAATTGTTGAATCACAAATTAAAAAATTACAAAGGTTTTCTTCTAAGAAATTTAATATATACTTTTTAAACAACTGTCACTTTCTTGCAAAATAAAATTATCTCTAAAATTAAATGAGGAAAACTAAACCAGGAAATTATGGACTCCCCAAAATCCCATTTTCAAATGGGTCAGTGTTCATATCTGAATTACAACACTAAAACTGAAACAAATTATAAACAAGATTTGGAATAGCTATTTTAAAGACTAAAGCACCAAAAACTTACAAAATGATTACAATTAAAAAACAAATGATTGTTTATGTCTAGGGGATACACATAAGCACTAATTTTTAAATAAACAGAAGGAAGGGTGGAGAGAAAATTTGTAATTATCCCTGAAATAAATGCCTAATTCTTATACATAAGACTACTTGAAAAGAACAGGAAAATTCAGTGTAAAATGACCAAATAATGAATTAAAAACTCATACTGATATATCAAATTTACTATTACGGAAGTCCTTTTTAATTTTCTCAATGACGCTAAAAACTTCCAAAGTGATACAATTCAAATATTATGTTACTCTAATATGAAATATGTAAGACCGGAGTATGAAACCATACTAATGAATCCATTAGTATCACTGTTAATAAGCTGAAAATTTAACTGGCTTGAATAAAAAACGCTTCTGACCTAAAATTAATCTATATGGTATCTTTATAAAACTGTACATTTCTGCATATTTTTTTCTTCCATTTAAGAACTAAATACATTCGGGGGGAGAAGCAAGATGGTGGAGGAGTAGGGAGACCTAAATTTCGTCTGGTCCCAGGAATTCAGTCAGATAGGGATCAAACCATTCTGAACACCTACGAATTCAACAGGAGATGGAAGAAAAGAATAGCAGCAACTCTCTGAGCAGAAAAGCGACAACTTTCTGGAAGGTAGGACATGCAGAGAAGTGAATCCGAGACGATATTCAGAGGATAGACGGCGGGGGAGGGGGCCTCCATAGGCCACTACCGGCAAGTAACAGAGCAACAGAGCACAAAATCAGAACTTTTAGAAGTCGGATCCGCTGAAGGACGTCGCTCCAGTGGCTAAGCGGGGGGTGGAACCCTCGCTGGGACAGTGTGGTCTCAGGACCCTCCGGGTCAAACAAAGACCGGGGTGCCTGAGTGCAGCAGAGCTCCCAGGTATGGGGAGCAGGGAAGCCAATTGGAGAGAGGGAGCCGAGGAGTGGTTTCTCAGCTCAGGGTTGACATAAACCGTGATCCGCACACTGCTCTTTCAGCAGGGACCCAACAAGCAGCAGATTCGGGGAGACTCCCCTTCCTCCCCAGGAAGGAGCGGGGCGGGAGCACACCGCAGGGAACTACTGGGTTTGGAGACTCCACACAGGGTCCGATACCAGAGACAGAAACTGTCAGTCACAGGCCGGGTGAGCACGGAGTGCAGCCAGAGACCGGGGAGACAGGAGTGATTGACTGCTTTTCTCTGGGGGCGCAATGAGGAGTGGGGCCCTGAGTTCTCGGCTCCTCCGGGACGGAGATTGGGAGGCCGCTACTTTCACTCTCGTCCTCCAAAGCTTGCAGGGAACAAAAGCTACAGAGAGCAAACCGGAGCAGATTATTTAGCCCCCACCCGGCAAGGGCGGGGCAATTCCGCCTCCGGCAAAGACATTTCAGAACCACGGCAACAGGCCCTTCCCCCAGATCAGCAAGAACAGCCAGCCAAGACCAAGTTTACCCATCAATGAGAACGGCAGAACTCCAGCACTAGGGGAATACTGCACATAGAATTCATGGCTTTTTTCACATTCTTTAGACTTTCAATTTTTTAACTTTCATTTTCTTTTACTTTTTTCAAATTTTTTTTCCCTTTTTCCACCAACACCTTATCAATCCCATTTATAAAAAATCTTTTTTATTTTTCACTTTTATAGTCATATTCTATCCCTTCATAGTAGTTAACCTTATATTTGGTATATATATGTTTTCTCTCTTTAAAATATTGGGATACAGTTTTTTTCTAACAGACCAAAATATACCCTAAATCTCTAGTGTATGGCTTTGTTCTAGTCTCCTGCCTGATCACATTCTCTCCTTTTTTTAAATCCTCTTCTTTTTTCAACCAACTTCTTATCAATTCCTTTTATAAAATCTTTTATAATTTTCATCGTTACAATCATATTCCACCCCTCCATCATATTAACCCTTATTTTTGTACATATATAAGTTTTTCTTTCTTTAAAGTTTTGGGAGGCACTTTCTTCTAACAGACCAAAATATGCCCAAAATCTAGTGTGTGGCACTGATCTATGTACCAGCCTGATTATATTTGATCATATTCTGTTTTTTTGTTTGTTTTCATCTTTTTCTTTTTTTTTTTTCTTTCTTTCCATTTCTTTTCCCCCGGTTTCAAGTCTCTTCTGATTTGTTTAGTGTAAATTTTCCGGGGACGTTGTTACCCTGTTAGCATTTTGTTCTCTCATTCATCTATTCTCCTCTGGACGAAATGACAAGACAGAAAAAAATCACCTCAAAAAAAAAGAACAAGAGGCAGTACTGACTGCCAAGGACCTAATCAATACGGACATTAATAAGATGTTGGAACTAGAGTTCAGAATGACGATTTTAAAAGATACTAGCTGGGCTTGAAAAAAGCATGGAAGATACTAGAGAAGCCCTTTCTGGAGAGATAAATGAGATGCAATAAAAAATGGAGGCTCTAACTGCTAGGATAAATGAGGCAGAAGAAAGAATTAGTGATATAGAAGACCAAATGATGGAAAATAAAGAAGCTGAGGAAAAGATAAACTACTAGTGGATCATGAAGGCAGAATTCGAGAGATAAGTGATACTGTAAGACCAAACAATATTAGAATAATTGGGATCCCAGAAGAAGAAAGAGAGAGGGGGGCAGAAGGTATACTGGAGCAAATTATGGCAGAGAACCTCCCTAATTTGGGGAAGGAAACAGGTATCGAAATCCAGGAGGCACAGAAAACCCCCCTCAAAATCAATAAAGATAGGTCAACACCCCGACATCTAAGAGTAAAACTTACAGAGTCTCAGAGACAAAGAGAAAATCCTGAAAGCAGCTCGGGAGAAAAGATCTGTAACCTACAATGGTAGAAACGTTAGACTGACAACAGACCTATCCACAGAGACCCAGCAGACCAGAAAGGACTGGCATGATATATTCAGAGCACTAAATGAGAAAAATATGTAGCCAAGAATACTATATCCAGCTAGGCTGTCATTGAAAATAGAAGGAGAGATAAAAAGCTTCCAGGACAAACAAAAACTAAAGGAATTTGCAAACACAAAACCAGCCCTACAAGAAATATTGAAAGGGGCCCTCTAAGCAAAGAGAGAGCCTAAAAGTAACAGAGACCAGAAAGGAACACAGACAATATACAGTTAACAGTCACCTTAAAGACAATACAATGGCACTAAATTCCTATCTTTCAACAGTTACCCTGAATGTAAATGGGCTAAATGCCCCAATCAAAAGATACAAGCTAATCAGATTGGATAAAAAAACAAGACCTATAGATATGCTGTCTGCAAGAGACTCATTTTAGACCCAAAGACACCCCCACATTGAAAGTGAGGGGGTGGAAAACCATTTACCACGCTAATGGACACCAAAAGAAAGCCAGGCTGGCAATCCTTATATCAGACAAATTAGATTTTAAACCAAAGACAATAATAAGAGATGAGGAAGGACACTACATCATACTTAAAGGGTGTATCCAACAAGAAGATCTAACAATTGTAAATATCTATGCCCCTGACATGGGAGCAGCCAATTATGTAAGCCAATTAATAACAAAAGCAAAGAAAAACATCGACAACAATACAATAATAGTGGGGGAACTTTAACACCCCCCTCACTGAAATGGACAGATCATCTAAGCAAAAGATCAACAAGGAAATAAAGACTTTAAATGACACATTGGACCAAATAGACTTCACAGATATATTCAGAACATTCCATCCCAAAGCAACGGAATACACATTCTTCTCTAGTGCCCATGGAACATTCTCCAGAATAGATCACATCCTAGGTCACAAATCAGGTCTCAACTCGTACCAAAAGACTGGGGTCATTCCCTGCATACTTTTGGATCACAATGCTTTGAAACTAGAACTCAATCACAAGAAAGTCGAAAAGAACTCAAATACATGAAGGTTAAAGAGCACCCTACTAAAGAATGAATGGGTCAACCAGGAAATTAAAGAAGAATTTAAGAAATTCATGGAAACAAATGAAGATGAACACACAACTGTTCAAAATCTTTGGGATGCAGCAAAGGCGGTCCTAAGAGGAAAGTATACAGCAATACAAGCCTTTCTCAAGAAACAAGAAAGGTCTCAAATACACAACCTAACCCCACACCTAAAGGAGCTGGAGAAAGAACAGCAAATAAAGCCTAAACCCAGCAGGAGAAGAGAAATAATAAAGATCAGAGGAGAAATCAATGAAACAGACCCAAAGAACAGTAGAACAGATCAATGAAACTAGGAGCTGGTTCTTTGAAAGAATTAACAAGATTGATAACCCTCTGGCAAGACTTCTCAAAAAGAAAAATGACCCAAATAAATAAAATCATGAATGAAAGAGGAGAGCTCACAACCAACACCAAAAAAATACAAACAATTATAAGAATATATTATGAGCAACTATATGCCAGCAAATTAGATAATCTGGAAGAAATGGATGTATTCCTAGAGATGTATAAACGACCAAAACTGAACCAGGAAGAAATAGAAAACCTGAACAGACCTATAACCACCTAGGAAATTGAAGCAGTCATCAAAAATCTCCCAACAAACAAAAGCCCAGGGCCAGATGGCTTCCCAAGGAAATTCTACCGAACATTTAAAGAAGAATTAATACCTATTCTTCTGAAACTTTTCCAAAAAATAGAAATGGAAGGAAAACTTCCAAACTTGTTTTATGAGGCCACCATTACCTTGATCCCCAAACCAGACAAAGACCCCATCAAAAAGGAGAATGACAGACCAATATCCTTGATGAACATGGATGCAAAAATTCTCACCAAAATACTAGCCAATAGGATACAACAGTACATTAAGAGGATTATTCACCACGACTAAGTGGGATTTATCCCTGGGCTGCAAGGTTGGTTCAATATCCGCAAATCAATCAATGTGATACATTAATAAAAGAAAAAACAAGAACCATATGATCCTCTCAATAGATGTAGAAAAAGCATTTGACAAAGTACAGCATCCTTTCTTGATCAAAACTCTTCAGAGTACAGGCATAGAGGGTACATACCTCAATATCATAAAAGCCATCTATGAAAAACCCACAGTGAATATTATTCTCAATGAGGAAAAACTGAGAGCTTTCCCCCTAAGGTCAGGGACGCAGCAGGGATGTCCACTATCACCACTGCTGTTCAACATAATACTAGAAGTCCTAGCCACAGCAAGCAGACAACAAAAAGAAATAAAAGGCATCCAAATTGGCAAAGAAGAAGTTAAACTCTCACTCTTTGCAGATGATATGATACTTTATGTGGAAAACACAAAAGACTCCACCCCAAAACTGCTAGAACTCATATAGGAATTCAGTAAAGTGGCAGGATATAAAATCAATGCACAGAAATCTGTGGCATTTCTATACACCAACAACAAGACAAAAGAAGAAATAAAGGAGTCAATCCCATTTACAAGTGCGCCCAAAACCATACGATACCTAGGAATAAATCTAACCGAAGAGGCAAAGAATCTGTACTCAGAAAACAATAAAATACTCATGAAAGAAATTGAGGAAGACACAAAGAAGGGAAAAACATTCTATGCCCATGGATTGGAAGAACAAATATTGTGAAGATGTCAATGCTACCTAGAGCAATCTACACATTTAATGCAATCCCTATCAAAATACCATCCACTTTTTTCAAAGAAATGGAGCAAATAATCCTAAAATTTGTATGGAACCAGAAAAGACCCTGAATAGCCAGAGGAATGTTGAAAAAGAAAAGCAAAGCCAGTGGCATCACAATTCCGGACTTCCAGCTCTATTACAAAGCTGTCATCAAGACAGTATGGTACTGGCACAAAAAAACAGACACATAGATCAATGGAACAGAATAGAGAGCCCAGAAATGGACCCTCAACTCTATGGTCAACTAATCTTTGACAAAGGAAAGAATGTCCAGTGGAAAAAAGACAGTCTCTTCAACAAATGGTGTTGGGAAAATTGGACAGCCACATGCAGAAGAATGAAACTGGACCATTTCCTTACACCACACACAAAAAGAGACTCCAAATGGATGAAAGACCTAAATGTGAGACAGGAGTCCATAAAAATCCTAAAGGAAAACATAGGCAGCAACCTCTTCCACCTCAGCCGCAGCAACTTCTTCCTAGAAATATCGCCAAAGGCAAGGGAAGTAAGGGCAAAAATGAACTACTGGGACTTCATCAAGAGAAAAAGCTTTTGCACAGCAAAAGAAACAGTCCACAAAACCAAAAGACAACCGACAGAATGGGAGAAGATATTTGCAAATGACATATCAGATAGAGGGCTAGTATCCAAAATCTATAAAGAACTTTTTAAACTCAACACCCAAAGAACAAATGATCCAATCAAGAAATGGGAGGAAGACATGAACAGAAATTTTTCCAAAGAAGACATCCCAATGGCCAACAGACACATGAAAAAGTGCTCAACATCATTCGGTGTCAGGGAAATCCAAATCAAAACCTCAATACCACCTCACACCAATCAGAATGGCTAAAATTAACAAGTCAGGAAAAGACAGATGTTGGCGGAGATGTGGAGAGAGGGGAACCCTCCTACACTGTTGGTGGGAATGCAAGCTGGTGCAGCCACTCTGGAAAACAGTATGGAGGTTCCTCAAAAAATTGAAATAGAGCTACCATACGATCCAGGAATTGCACTACTGGATATTTACCCCAAAGATACAAATGTAGGGATCCGAAGGGGTACATGCACCCCAATGTTTATAGCAGCAATGTCCACAATAGTCAAACTGTGGAAAGAGCCAAGATGTCCATTGGGCTCTTTATATACAACTCAAAGAAGATGTGGTATGTATGTGTATGTGTGCGTATATATATATACACACACACGCACGCACGCGCGCACACACACACACACACACACACACACACACACACACAATGGAATATTATGCAGCCATCAAAAGGAATGAAATCTTGCCATTTGCAATGACGTGGATAGAACTGGAGAGTGTTATGCTGAGTGAAATAAGTCAATCAGAGAAAGACATGTATCATGTGACCTCACTGATATGAGGAATTCTTAATCTCAGGAAACAAACTGAGGGTTGCTGGAGTGGTGGGGGGTGGGAAGGATGGGGTGGTTGGGTGATAGACACTGGGGAGGGTATGTGCTATGGTGAGCTCTGTGAATTGTGTAAGATTGTTGAATCACAGATCTGTACCTCTGAAACAAATAATACATTATATGTTAAAAAAGAAAAAAGAAGAAGATAGCAGGAAGGGAAGAATGAAGGCAGGGAAATCAGAGGGGGAGACGAACCATGAGAGACTATGGACTCTGAGAAACAAACTGAGGGTTCTAGAAGGGGGGGGTGATGGGTTAGCCTGGTGATGGGTATTAAAGAGGGCACATTCTGCATGGAGCACTGGGTGTTATACACAAACAATGAATCATGGAACACTACATCAAAAACTAATGATGTAATGTATGGTGATTAACATAACATTAAAAAAAAAAAAGAACTAAATACATTCAAATCCTCATTATTTACAAACATTCCAAATCTGTGAATTCACCTACTCACTAAAATTTATTTGTAACCCCAAAATCAAAGCTTGAAGCATCTTCAGGGTCACTGGTGAGTACATGAGCAGAGCAACAAACAATCTGAATTGTCTGACCCATGTCCCAGCTGAAGCTGAACAAAGCAATGCTTTGCCTGTTATGTCAGCTCTCATATTTAGAAACAAATGTCCTTTTGAGAGTCTATTTAGTTCCACATTTTTTGTGTTTTTGTACATTTGTTGGTGATTTTGTTGTTTAAAATAGTTCCCAGTCATAGTGCTATTTAGTGTTCCTAAAAGCAAGAAGGTTGTGATGTGCCTTAGGAAGAAAATATGTTAGTGAAGCTTCATTGAGACATGAGTTACAGCTCTGTTGGTCATGAATTCAATGTTAATGACATGACTATATATTAAATAATTTATCTTTAAATTATGTACTGACAGGCTGACAAAAATGTGACCAGAGGCTTGGCGAAACCACCCGTATATTTTCCTTATAAGCAATGGTTCAGTATTTGCTAATTCAGTGACTGGGGTGACTCTGTAGAACAGAACTACTACAAGTAACAAGAAGCAAATGTACTATGTTAGCAACCCAAAAATCAAAGAACAGTTTTAGAACTCTGAAACATTTCTCATGAATACATTTTCCAAAAGGAGACAATTCAAGACATATCTCTACCATCATGGTGGACTTTTTTCTTCCTAAAAGTCAAAGACCATATAAAGTCATACTCTATTTGGCCATCTTCCTTACATTGATAGCTAATGCGCAGAGCTGATACTGTTCTAATGTGATGATTTCATGATAACAAGGTTCTTGTGCCAGCTTCACAATAGCACTCCCAGCAGCAAGTCTCAGACGTGACATATCTGGTTTACTAAAAAATAAGCAAGCAAAAAAGAAAGTTAGAGTTCTAAATGTTTACACAAAAACATTCCTATTTGCTATACCTAATTTTGTAAAAATTTCTGTGGCCAAAAGAAGGATGGAACACAACTTAGTGATAATGAACACCCTATTATGTTTATTTAACCTTGGAAAATGATGTCTAATACTACAAAACTCTTCTCTACACTAAAGTCATTTAATTCCCTCATCCTACACAAAACAGCTTTTAGCCAAGCTTAGAACAATCTATTTGTATGTTTAGTTACTGGGTCTAAAGTCTTCCACCATGGATTTTTTATGGATATGTGTTTACCTACAGATTAGGTACAAAAATGTCCTAACTTGTTAATCAAGTCAACTAAAACTAATGTGCTAAGTACAAAAGAAGAATGAAATCAGGTGTAGTGGAAAACATCACAATTTTTAGTTAGAATTCAACTTTTCAAATATTACCAAGAAGCTCCTTTTAATTTAAGAAAACTTCTGCTTAATGGGACACACCTCAAAGATTAGTAAACTCTTAACTAATAAAACACATCTAAACAATCCTTCCTTATATAGTGATATATTAGATAAATTACAGGGATTTCAGACTGAAAAGGAGGGAAAGTTGTAACTTCTTAACTAGTGCCCCCTATGTTCGTCCACAGTAAAAGATTCAATATTCATAAAACAAGTATGTGTCTACCATATATATAGCAAGCACTGAGAGTGACATAAAAGACACACTCTTGGTCTTCTAAAATCTAATGATTGAATTGATTTAAGAACCTCCCCTAACTTTCTTTTTTTTTTTTTTTTTTAAAGACTTTATTTACTTATTTGACAGAGAGAGACACAGCGAGAGAGGGAACACAAGCAGGGGGAGTGGCAGAGGGAGAAGCAGGCTTCCCTCAGAGCAGGGAGCCCAATGCAGGGCTCGATCCCAGGATGCTGGGATCATGACCTGAGCTGAAGGCAGACGGTTAACGACTGAGCCACCCAGGCACCCCAACCCCCACTTAACTTTCTAAGGATCATGTAAAAATACTGACTGAATGCATGCCAACATTTATAAGGTTCTGGAGTTACATGTCCCAGAGGTGCTATTCAGTGCATCAACAGCAATATTCCAAGTGGCTATTATATCAACCACCTCTAAAGGAAAGTCTGTTTTTCTTAGTGGAGCTTATTTTGTATAAAGATAAATAATTAAATTAAATATTTTACAACTAAGTTTTTGAAGACTGAATTTCTATATAAAGACTTGTTTTAAAAGTGAACTAATGTAATTCACATATATTTGCAGAATTCAAATACACATTTGATTTCATTAAAGAATAACATGAATAAAAGCAGGTGAGATGAGATCTAAATAAGCCCATAAATAATGACTAATTTAATTATAATAGCTAGACAAGATAAGTATAATCATTATCTCTATTTTATAAATGAAGAAACTGAGACATAAGGTTAAAGTAATTTGCTGGTAAATGGTGGTGTCAGGATTTGATTCCAGGCTCCAGGGTCCACTTTTTCATTCATCATACTAAACCACATCTTTCAAACAAAACAAAGTGCGTGCATTTATATAATTTACATCTAGTACATTTTTAAGTTTGCATATATTTATACTTCTGGAAATAGATTCAGTACGTCGTCTTCTATCTAGTGTGTTCTTTTTCCTTTAGACATTAACAAGAATGGAAAACATTAGTTACTGATAAGTTACTAACCATTTTCACATATTAGATATTCAAAAAAGTAAACAACTGTTGTTTAAAAATATTTACAATATATAGCAATACCCTGCCTCTGACATATGACTGCCATTTTGAAATGACCACTATACAAAAGCATATTACAATAAAAATATATGCACACATACACAGGAATACTACTTTTTTTGTATTTTATTTTTAATTTTTTACTTTTTTTATTATGTTCAATTATAGCCAACATATAGCACATCATTAGTTTCTGATGTAGTGTTCAACTAGCTACTTTCTTAAAAAGAAACTGCACCATTATTATACCAATTATACCAGATACTGAGATTATACCAGATACTGAGATAGTGTGCAAGAATTTTGAAATAATAATTACATACCTAATTTTTCCCTGTTCTGTCAAGTCTCCATCACTATGCAATATTGTAGTTAACAATCTTAAGGTAGATGTTCCTGATTTACTGTGATTATTTTTCATTCCCAGGAGCCATCGAACCATCATTTTAATAGCCTGAATCTATTTAAAAGACAAATTGACAAATACAACATTACTACATTTTAAAGAAATTCCGTTATCAACCTTAAAAAAAAATGAAATGGTTTTAATGAATGCTTTTTAAGAAAAGTAAAGGAAAAAAGAATCATTCTTTTCTGCATATATCAAGATAACTGGATGTCTTAAAGATGTTTTACCCTCCCACCCAGGCAATTGACAAATGAATGATTTAACTAAAGACTGGTTCTTTTTGTTTTTTTAACGTTTCCCCATCATAAACTCTATTCTTTAAATTCACAGTAAAATCATGTTAACTTCCCTAGTCAGAAAACTTAATTTCCCAACTGCAAATTATATTCCCATTTTTTGTGCTACATAATTACGAAGTACTAAAGTACTTCAAACCCTGTTATTGCCTCTCATATTTCCAACAACTCTTTTTCACATATTATCTTAGCTTTTTACAGATCTATGGCTAAGGAGCTAAGTGTGTCTTGAACAATGGCATGTGGCAGACACTCTTCAGATCCCTTTTCTGGGCCATTTGTTAAGCATGAGCTTAACTTCAGGAAGCCTGCCTTCTAGTCCAGTGCTTGACTACACAAAACTGCTGCTTAATACCAATGCTGAGAAAACAGGTTTATACTGGAACTCAGAAGCATCAAGCATCATTCCATCAGCTACTCTATAGGTCTACAGAAACAGTATTAGAATCTGAAGCTGGAATAGCATGACAAAGTAGTTCCTAATATGAAATATAAACCAGTATACACATACATACACAATATGAATGGATTTACATGAAACTACAACTAGAAAAACAGTATTTAATATATTTGTTCCTGGCCTACACACCTTGGACAGTGGATTGAAATGAGGTCTATGGCAGAGACTACAGATCATTTTAGTAAATCAATACTCTCTACACTAGCAATAAGCAGTCTTTTATGTACTACTTGTAATTCAAGGAATAACAGGTTGAACTTTTTAAAAATAAAAATAAAAAATTTTATCAAATCCCATGGAAAAGATGAATAGTCTTAAAACCTAGATGGCCATCTTTGCTGAACAGGAGATGCACACAAGAAAATCAGAAACGTCTTTTGCCATTAAAAGGTTGATAGCTAAGAAGCAGCAACATGGAGGCAGTTTCAAACACTTTTTTTTCCCCAAGTCAGATTATGTGCAACTGCCCATAGGGCCCCAGGTTTCTCATTATTGCCCTATACTCTCAGAGTACATGGAATGATGTCATACAATAAATATAAAACTTGGATGATTTTAATAGCCATATCTTTACAACAGGAATAGAAATTTTAACACCTTTAATGATAATACAATCTAATGAGTATATTAAAATAAATAGATCTATGCATATTACTCACTTTGACCATTGTCTCAGGAGAAACTTCTTCATCTGGAACCCAAAGCTTAGTTGTCTTTTTTCCTGGGAGCTAAACAAAAATGAAGAACTTTAAAACATAAATAAGAATGTTCATCTTTAATTAATTTTTAGTGAATGAATGAAATCTTTACCTTCTGCAGGGACAGTCATTACAGATGACTAAAATATCTCATCTATTTCTCAAAAAGGTTCAAAGATTTATCTTCACTAACACCCACATAAAGCACTTACACATCCATCAGCAGCTGGTTCTTTTCAGGTGTGAGGTAGGACTGACTTTAACCTTTTATATATACTTCCTAACTTAGCCTTTGAATATAATGATTCAATTATTTAAGGCGGCTGGCAAGGAGTAGGATAAAAATCAACACAGTCAAAAAGCGTAGTTCTTAAACAAGGAAAAGGGTATATACAAAATATCTTGAGCAGAAGAAAAATGAGAAAGGTTTGCAGTTGACTGTAGGTAAGAAAGAAGATGCATTAGTATCTTCCTACCGAAATCCCACCAAAATGGCAACACACACACACACACACACACACACACACGAAGGCTGGAAAACAAAAAGGTCCAAAAAGAAGACCAGAATCTTTAGAAAATTTTTTAAAACACAAAATATACAGCAAACACATTAACAGGGCTAGGTTTATATCTCCATAAAAAGCACAGAAAGGAAACATCCTCCAAAAAAGTTAGATTTTTTTTTTTCAGCACAATCACAGAATAATCCTGAGATGATAGAATGCAGGTATTTCAAGATGTACATTTACAGTGGCAGCCAGGAAATTAAAGTAAGGTGACAAAAGAGCTGAACCCAATCTTGGAACACTGGAGATCCAGTGTACCGCCAGCTGACAGGAGTGATTTCCAGAGGCAGCCTAGGAAACAAATCAAATAGCAGATCGGGTAACCCTCTGGCAACAGGATAGAAAGCCCCAACATCCGGAAGGCAAACTCATGAAACACATATAACTTAGGATGCACTTCCTTTCAGAACTGCCTTCGAAGTAAAAAGTGGAAATAATGAAAAAGCAATCACATTAGTAACATTCTGATGAAATTTCTGAACTAAGTATATTAAAAAGATCCTGAAAGATTCCATGGGGGAAAAGAAGCGGGAATCAGATCAACTTCAGATTCTCAGCTGCAAGACTAGATGCCAAAAAACAATGTTCTGGATTTTCTGCAGCCAAGTACCCTGAAACACAGGATTCTAGTACTCAAGAATAAGGAAAAAAAATATTTTTAGCAAGCTAGGACAGAGAGAAAGTTTCCAAATTAATAAGCCATTTTGAAAGAATTATTCAAAGATATACTCCACTAAAATATTTAATTCATAAGAAAAAATTCCATCAGCATATATTACAAAATAGAAAAAGTTATTATAAATAAAACCAACAGACTATCAGATGGTTCAAAAAATAATATAAAACCAAAATAGATGCAACAAAACCAATGACAGAAAATCTAAAAATAATAGGATGAAAAAATACACTAGTCAAGATAAAAAACATGAAATGGAATATGGATTTAATTAAAAGGATATTGAAGTATTTTTTTAAATCTTACACCACAATAAGATATAAAATTCATGAGCATTTGGACAACCAGCAGAAGAGTATCAAAATTAATCAAAACAAAAATGATTAAAAAAAGAGTAGATAGAAAACTTCAGTACCACAGTGACTTGAATATACACCACTTCCAAAAAAACTGATAGACGAAGTTGAGATGAAAAAATGGTAAGTAGAGGAAGCACATATAGAAATATAAGGAAATTAATATAGAGACAAAATATTCAAGGATTAGAAAATAATCAAAACTGGCATTCTTTTTTTAAAAAGATCTATTTTATTTTAGAGAGAGAGAAAGAGAACACGTGTGTGCATGTGTTGGGGGCAGGGGCAGAGAGAGATGGAGAGAGAGTCTCAAGCAGACTCCCCGATGCGGGGCTCGATACCACAGCATAGCAACTCAGGTAACTCAGCTACTGCTTTGAGTGCAGAGCCCGATGTGGGGCACGACACCCCGACCCAGAGATCATGACCTGAGCTGAAACCAAGAGTTGGAAACTCAACCGACTGCATCACCCAGGCGTCCCCAAAATGGCATTCTTCAGAAATAATTAAAAATAAGGAGAAAAAAGTTTAGCAAGAAAGATGGATAGAAGATCAAAACTATAAAATAATTATCTAAATCAACCACAAACATAAAAATGTAATTTAAAAAATCGAAGTACCTAGCAAAGTTGTACAAGAAAAATTTTTAAATTTTCTTTACAAAGAAAATTACAAAACTTTAATGAAAGACATCTTGTAGATGAGCAAACAAAGCAATGGTAAAGAACAGAGGCTATACACCCTATGACTGGTAACAATGCAGAGGACTGAAAGAAAGAGAGGTTACTCAATAACTTTTGATGGAAAATTTGGTTGTCCTATGGGAAGTAAAAAGAAATGAAATCCTAAGTTACAGCATACAAACAAACAAATCAATTCCAGATGGATTAAATTTTTTAAGTGTGAAAAGAAAATCTTAAAACTTTTAGAACATATGGGAGACTATTTTTATGACACTAGAGTAGGGAAGGATTTCTTACGGATGTAAAAAGCACTAACTACAAAAGAAAGGAACGATAAATTTAGCTACGTTAAAATTAATAACTTTTGTTCATAGGACACCATAAAAGGAGTAAAAAGACACACCATAAATGAGATTTTATGCATCTTTTATGAAGATATTGCAACATATACCTGAAAAAGTATTAATGTGTGTAAAGATTACCTATGAAGAAAAGACAAAAAGCTCGGGAAAAAAGGCAAAAGACCTCAAAAGGAATTTCATGAAGAGGCAACATGAATGGTGACTAGACATAAAAACTTAATCAGTAACCACAGAAATGCAAATTAAGACTATAATGAGACACTATTTTCCAACTTTTAGACGGGCAAAAATTAGAAGATCTGACACTTATGGGTACAATATACTGCTAATAAAAAAATAAGTTTTAACAATGATTTTGACGAGTAATTCAGGAATAAAACGAAAAGTTAAATGTGTCTAGACACTGTTATTCATCAATTTCCTTGTATAAATATAATCTAGAGAAATTCTTGCTCATTTGCATCATAAGGCCTAAGAACCTTCCCAGGAGCACTGTTCTAAAGAGGAAAGAAACGGAAATATTCCAAATGTCCACTAAGAGAATAAATATAAGAAATTTCACACGTGATATATAATACAGAGTAATGAATCGCACACAGCTAGATGCAATAACAAGGGAGGGTTATTCTAAGAAACAAATGTGTAATGATAAAGGCAAGTCAGCCAAGAATACATATGGTGTAACTCATAAACCTCAAGAATTAAGCAAAACCAAAACAAGTATGTTACTCAGAGACATATATGTGCTAAAGTGGTGTTCTGTTCTAGTTAGGGAATAATAAATCCCAATTCAACACAGTAGTTACCTGGGCAGAGAAGAAACAAAAAGAAAAGTTTGGAGAGTAATAAACCAGGAGCTAACAGTTCATAAATGTTCATTGTATTATTATAAAACAAGTTACACAAATGTTAAATATATATTCCTTTGTACATATCAAATATAACATTAAAATAAGACAAATTAATGGGTTAAAAGAGATGAAAGTTCTGTTCTGGCAAGAGCCGATTAGGTTTTTTGAACCTATCTTCCATTGGGACAAATGGAAAGGCTGGATAAAAGATCTTTTTAAAAATCAATGTGAAGGTGATAAAAGAGCTACCAAAGCAGTGAGAATTTGCAGGGCAAAGTTTCAAAAGAGGAGACAAATCAAGATTTGAGTCTGGCACTAGGACTGCTTTTCTCATACAAACAATAACTGATTCTGAAAGTGAAAGACTTACAAGGTTGAGAAATGTCTTCATCACTGTCACAGAGCAGGAAGGAAAAAAAATGGAATTCTGGGCCCAATAAAGAACAGAGTCCCTGTTAAACACCCTAGAGTTCTGTATGGCTCCCTAACAAATATACCCTACACATAAGGTGACCAGAAAAAGAATCAGCCTGTCAAAACCTGAAGCCCAGCTTCCAATCAGTGCATTCTTGCCTGGACCAAACTGATCTGACAATAGTTCCACTACCTGTCAGAAGGAAAAGTCGTCTCTAGAAGAATTACAAAGTCATTCAGGTCCTCAAATTATCTGTAACATTCTTCATATGCAAAGTCTACCATGCAATCAAAAATAACATGTGTGGGTGCCTGGGTGGCTTAGTCGGTTAAGAGTCTGCCTTTGGCTCGGGCTGTGATCCCAGGGTCCTGGGATCAAGTCCCGCATCGGGCTCCTTGCCCAGCGGGGAGCCTGCTTCTCCCTCTGCCTGCTGTTCCCCCTGCTTGTGCTCTCTTTAAAAAACAAAAACAAAAACAAAACAAAAAAAAGTGTATAAGAAAAGATTTTACCAAAACATAAGAGAAAAAAACAGACAAGACAAAGAGAGCCACAGGAGGTCTAGAAATTAAGGCTGATACAAACTTTAACTTAATTAAAGAAGTTCAAGAATTAAATGACAAGACAGAGAATTCTGGCAGGGAACTAAAAGCTATATTAAAAACTACAAAGAAATTATAAAATTGAAAGATAAAATAAGTATAATTAAGAATTCAACACATGGGCTTAACATAGGATTAGACAAATATGAAGAGTGAATTAGTAAATTCAAATGCAGGTCAGAAGAAAACAAAAAATGATGCATGAACATGGAGAAAAGTACATAAAGGTGTCAAACAGCTGGATCACAGCAAAAGAAATTGTATGTTTTGAGTGTATAATTAGAACTGCAGTAAGAGAGGAAAGAGAACATGAAACAAAAACTATTCAGAACATCAAAACTATACATTCAAGAAGAACTACAAGCCCCAAGTAGGATAAATACAAAGAAAAGCACACCCAGACACATCATTGTGAAACTGGAGCCAATGCAAAATAGAAAAGATTATTCAAAGCAAAAGGAAAACCTTCAAAGGAACAAGACTCTCAGCCGATTTCAAGAGAAAAGATAAGAAAATGAAAAATAATGGTATAATATTTTCAAATTACTGAGGGGAGGAAATATACCAGGCTAGAATTCTAAACCTGGAGAAAATATCCTTTAAAAAATGAAGGCAAAGTAAAGACATTGTCAGACAAATAAAAACCGAGAGACTGCATGAGCAGTAATCCACACTAAAAGAAATACTTCTTTTAATTCTTCAAGTATAAAGAAAATGATCACATACACAAAAAGGAATGAAAAAAGAAGAGAGGGGCGCCTGGGTGGCTCAGACGGTTGGGCATCTGCCTTCGGCTCAGGTCATGATCCCAGGGTCCTGGGATCGAGCCCCGCATCGGGCTCCCTGCTCCGCGGGAGGCCTGATTCTCCCTCTCCCACTCCCCCTGCTTGTGTTCCCTCTCTCGCTGTCTCTCTCTTTCTGTCAAATAAATAAATAAAAAATCTTAAAAAAAAAAAAAGAGAAAAGGGAAAAGATATTGGTAAATCTAAATAAACACTAACTGTAGAAAATATAATAGTAATGGTCCTGTGTGAAAAAGAGCACAAAAAGTATAAGGAAATAAAGGGAATTAAAGTATGCTAAGGCTCCTAAAATACTGAACCTGCTGTCCTGAAAGTTTAAGACAGACTAATTGATACTGGCGTTCAGAAGTCAAGGGAGAATGCTATATCCTCTAGGACACCTACTAAAAGAATAGGAAAATGTAAAAACCAAGTCAGTAAAGGGGAAAACGGAATAAAAATATTTAATCAAAAACAAGGAAAGAAAGAAGAGTAAAATGGAAAGAGAACTGATAGAACAAACTGAAAATAAAAACCAGATGGCAGGGGCACCTGGGTGGCCCAGTAATTGTCTCCTTCCGCTCAGGTCATGATCCCAGGGTCCCGGGATCGAGCCCCGCATCGGGCTCCCTGCTCCGCAGGAGGCCTGCTTCTCCCTCTCCCACTCCCCCTGCTTCTGTTCCCTCTCTTTGCTGTCTCTCTCTCTGTCAAAAAAATAAATTCTTTAAAAAAAAAACCACAAAAAACAGATGGCAAATTAACCCAAATCACTATTTACATTACATGTAAACAGACTAAAAAATAAAAGACAAAGTTGAAAGAAGCATGCCAGAACTAGGTTCAGTGCAGTGTCATATATATGCCATTTAGATGAAGTTTTCAAGTCCTCTATTGGGTAACTATTAGTCCATCCTTCCCTCTGAGACTGAGAAGAAGATAAAAATGTCCATTATCACCACTTCTATTGTTTTGAAGGTCCTGGCCAAGGTATGAGCAAGAAAAAGAAAGAAAAGGCATTAAGAATGGAAAAGAAAAAAAGAAGCTGTCTTTATGAACAAATGACATGACTGTGAAAAGAGAAAACCCCCCAAATGAAAGAACTAGTAGAATTAAAAATTGCCTTTAACAAGATCCTAGGCTAAAAGTCAATATAAAAATGAAGTAATTTCATATCCATATGCCAACAAAATGCAGTTAGAAAATAAATATTAAAAATTTTATTATCTATAAGAGTATCAAACAACATAAAATGCCTAGGAACATACTTAAGAAAGCTAAGACAACTACACAGAAACTTAGAAACATTATCCAGGGATATTAAAGACTAAGACATATACCATCTTCATGAAACAGAAAGCTCAGGATTAGAATACCATGTTCACAGAGTGAAAGGCGGTATTATGACGATGATGTCTGAAATTTATAATTCAACACCAGCCCTATCAAAATTCCAGCCAGGTATGTATATATGTTGGGTTGGGAGTGGTACAGGGAGAAGTGTCAAGCTGATTCTAAAATTTAGACAGAAACAAAACAAAACAAAACAATTTAGACAGAAATGCAAAAGGCTAGCAATAGTCAAAACAACCTTGAAAAAGATAATGATGACGATGATGAAGCAGTGGTAATAGCAGCAGTTGTCACTGAAGGCATCTGCAAGGCTTAAGCTACTAGATAGCAAAACCTGTCAAAGCACTCTTGAGAAAGAACAACAAAGCTGGACATATCATGTTCCCGGATTTTCAAACTATACTACAAAACTACAGTAATCAAAACAGTATGGTTACTGGCATGAAAACAGACACAGAGATCAACAGAATAGAATAGGGAGCCCAGATATAAACCCATGTACATATGGTCAATTAATTTATGACACAGGAGGCAAGAATATGCAGTGGGGAAAGGACAGTCTCTTCAATAAAGAGTGTTGGAAAAACTGGACAGCTACATGCAAAAAAATGAAACTGGACCACTACCTTACACCACATACAAAACAAATTCAAAAGGGAAAAAGATTTAGATATAAGACCTGAAATCATAAAACTTCTAGAAAACACAGGTAGTAAGCTCTTTTACATCAGTCTTAGCAATATGTTTTCGGAACAGTCTCCCCAAGCAAGGGCAACAAACACTAAAATAAACAAATGGACAATATCAAACTAAAAATCTTTTCCACAGCAAAGGAATCATCAACAAAAAGAAAAGGCAACCTACTGAACAGGAGAAGATATTTGCAAATCCTGTATCGGATAAGGGGTTAATATCCAATATATATAAAGAACCTATACGACTTGACAGCAAAAAACACAACCCAATTAAATAATGGGCAGAGAGGGTGCCTGGGTGCCTCAGTCGGTTAAGCGTCTGCTTTCAGTTCAGGTCATGATCCTGGAGTCCCAGGATAGAGTCCCACACTGGGATCCCTGCTCTGCGGGGAGTCTGCTTTTCCCTCTGAAACTTCCCCCTCTTGTGCTTTCTCTCTCTCTCTCAAATAAATAAAATCTTTTTAAAAAATGTTTAAAAAAAAATAATGGGCAGAAGCCTTGAATAGACAATTTTTCTGAAGAAGACATAAAGATGGCCCACAGGCACATGAGAAGATGCTCAACATCACTAATCATCAATGAAATGCAAATCAAAACCACAATGAGATATAACCTCACATCTATCAGACTGGCTAGTATCAAAGATACAGGGAATGGACTGGTAGGGCCCAGAGGCAGGGGTAGGTGGGCAAAATGACTGAATGGGGTCAAAGGTACAAAATTCCAGTTATAAAATAAATAAGTCATGGAATGTAATGTACAGCATGGTGACTACAGTTACTGTGTATTTGATAAGTTGCTAAGAGAGTAAATCTTTAGATTTTTCACAGGAAAAAAAATTTGTAACTGTGTGGGGATGGATACTAACTAGGCTTATTGTGGTGATCGTTTCACAATATATAAAATATTGAATCATTATGTTATACACATCAAAATAATATAATGTTATGGGACGCCTGGGTGGATCAGTCAGTCAGGCGTCTGCCTTCAGCTCAGGTCATGATCCCAGAATCCTGGGATCGGGTCCCGCATGGGGCTCCTTGCCCTGCGGGTAGCCTGCTCCCCCCTCTGCCTGCCGCTCCCCCTGCTTGTGCACATGCTCTCTCTCTCTCTCTGTGACAGGTAAAGGAATAAAAGCTTTAAAAAAAAAACTTAAAAAAAATAATGTTATATATCAATTATAGCTCAATAAAAAAGATTAAAGGACAACTTAAAAGACAACCTACAGAATGGAAGAAAATAAATGCAGACCATGTGTCTGACAAGAGCCTTGTATCTAGAATATATAAAGAACTATTAACGCTCAACAAAAACACAACCCTAAAAAATGAGCAAAGGACTTGTATAGTCTTTGCTCCAAAAAAGATACACAAATGGCTAATAAGTACATCAAAAGATGCTCAACATCATTAGAGAAATGCAAATCAAAACCAAAATGAGATACCACTTCACACTGACCAGGATGGCTATAATCAAATTAACAGAAAATAGTAAGTTGGCAAGGATGAGGAGAAATTGGAACTTTCATACATGGCTGGTAGGAAGGTAAAATGATGTAGCCTCTGTGGAACACAATTTGTCAGTTCCTCAAAAAGTTAAACACAGAAATACCATATAATCCAGCAAAGGTATATACCTAGGAATATATCTAAAGAACTAAACACAGGTATTCAAACAAATACTCAAACACAAAATTCATAGCAGCACTTTTCACAGTATTCAAAAGGGGGAAACAACCTAAATGCCCATCAATGAATGAATGGATAAACAAATTGTGATATATATATACACAATAGAATATTATTCAGCCATAAAATGGAATGAAGTACTGATACATATTACAATGTGGATGAACCTCAAAAACATTATGGTAAGTGACAGAAGAATGACACAAAAAGTCACATATTGTATGATTCCATTTATAAAAACCATTCAGAATAGTTAAATCCATTAAGACAAACAGGAGATTGATGGTTGCCCAGGGCTGGGGGAAATGAGGTATGACTGCTTAATGAAAATGATCTGGAACTAGATAGAGGTGGTAGTCACAAAAACTGTGAATGTACTAAAATGTGACTAAAATTAACCATTTTATGTTATATGAATTTTACCTCAATTTAAAAAAAAAATGCAGCAGGGAAGACAGTCTTTTCAATAAATGGTGTGGGGTCAGATGGAAATAAAACAATGAATCTTGACATTTATCACATAGCACATATAAAAATCAATTCTAAATAGATTATATAGCTAAATGTGAAAGTTAAATAAATAAAGCTTCTGGAGCAACACTGTCTAACAGAACTTTGAGATGCTGGAAATGTTCTGTGCTGTCCAACACTAGCAATATGTGGCTAGTGAGCACTTGAAATGTGTGAATACATTTACAATTATATTTAAACTTAAATTGCTACATGTGGTTAGAGGCTTGTACATTACCATACTTCTAGAAAATAATTTAGGGACTATTTTCACAACCTTGGGATAGACAAAAAAGACAGGTAAGTACTAACTAAAAAGAAAATAATGGGCTTTGTTAAAATTAAGAACTTTTTTTTAGTTTTTTTTAAAGATTTTATTTATTTATCTATTTGATAGCACACACGCAAGGAGGGGGAGGGGCAGAGGAAGAGTGAGAAGCAGGCTCCCTGATGAGCAGGGAACTGGATGCAGAACTCAATCCCAGGACCCGGAGATCATGACCTGAGCTAAAGGCAGACCGCTTAACCGACTAAGCCACCCAGACGCCCAAATTAAGAACTTCTGTTCATCAAAAAACTTCATTAAGAGAGTGAGAGAGCAAGTTACAAAGTGGGAAAAGGTATCTGCTAAACATACTGCCAAGAGGATACATAAGGAAATCTTAAGAGAGAGTAAAAGAGAGACTGACAATTTAATAGAAAAATGTGGAAGAGGCTTGAGCAGACACTTAATAAAAGAGGACAGCCAAAATATCCAATACATATATGAAAAAGTGCCTAAGGGCGTACTATTCATTACACATTCACATAATGGCTAAAATGTTGAAGATTGGCATATCTAGTACAGTCAAGGAAATGGTACAACTAGAACTCTCATTCAGCACATACAAGAATGTTAACTGGTATAATCACTTTGAAAAACAATTTGGCAAAAAAAAAAAAAAAAAGAAAAGAAAAGAAAGAAAAACAATTTGGCAAAATGTACTAAAACAACTTATACAGGGGTCCCTGGGTGGCTCAGTCGGTTGAGTTGTCCGACTCTTGGTATTGGCTCAGGTCATGATCTCAGGGTTGTGAGATCAAGCCCTGTATTGGGCTTCTCAATCAGCAGGGAGTCTGCTTGAAATTCCCTCCATCTTCCTCCCCTCCTCCCCCCTTCCCTGACTCGTGCATGGACGCACGCTCTCTCTCTAAAATAAAGAAACAAATCTTTAAAAAAAAAATAAAACAACTTATACATACTCTAAGATACACAATTACACTACAACAGAAATTGCATACATTAGTGCACAAAATATGTAAAAGAGTATTTGTAACAACTGTATGCATTTAACACTGGAAATAACCTAATGTCTAGCAAGAGAACAGATTCATGGTATATATGAACAATGGAATACTATATAGCAACAAAAATGAACAAACCACTAATATACAACAGGATGGATTTATCTCACAAATGTAATACTGAGTGAAGGAAGCCAGACATAAAAAATTTACTCTATATGATTCCATTTATAAAAGTTCAAAAATAGGTAAAACTAATCTTTGGTGTTAGAAGTCAGGATAATAGTTATCTTCAGGGAGAATGGAGGGGGATAATAGTAAGAAAAAGACACAGGAGCTTTTTGGGGGCTGGTAATATTCTATTTCTTTACCTGGATTGTCAGCTGGTCAAAAATGTTAACTTTATGATAACTCAAGGAACCATACCCTTAAAAAGTGTACACTTTTCTGATACATTTTATCTCAACAAAATTTTTTCATTAAAGAAAACAAAACACAGTAAGGATTCAGAAAACTTTAAACACATGATTAACACACATGACCTAAAGAACATATGAAATACTGTACTTAAGGGGAAGAAAACTGAGAGACACAGCTAAAGAACACAGCCAGAGACAATGGTAATTAACACAGGAGCCACCTGTCTTCAAATTACAGGGCTCTAGTCAACTAAAGTTAAACGTCACAAATCATTAGAGATCTAATACATACAATTATCTTGACTATTATCCCCACAAAGTATTTTTCCATAACAAATTTGTTTAAAAGTATTAACAGTATTAAAGCATATTAATATAAGAATGACAGATATGAAACATGTAGTAATATAGCTATACATTGCAAGAACTGTAACTGTATTTTAAGAGGAAAAACTTTATCTTATACTTTTTTTAATTCTCCAAAGAACCCAGTACAGTGCTGAGCACACAACAGACACAAAACTGATGGTTACATATGTGTCTGCACATGCACATTTGCATGTGTGTGTACACATAAATATGCACACACATACATAAAACTCCATGTGACTGTAAGGCATCAGTTCTCCCACACCCAAACAAGCACTGCTCCAAAGACAAATGGAAGACAGACAAAAATCACTATTTCTTTCCTAATGTTTTCTCCCAGGGCTCTTTTAATTCTCTACCATATGAAGGGAAAGAAACAACTATTGTCATGACAACCATACTGTGAACTAGCCTGTCAGTCTTCACATTTTTTAAAATAGATGTCATTATAAAAAATTAACCTACTGTAAAGATGAAAAAGAACCAAATGATATTTTGTATTTATCAAGGAATGCATTGCAGGTTACATGCCTATGCTCAATTAAAGAGATGTTTCAATGTTGTTCTAATGGAGGTGACAGCTTGTTAAAAAAGACAGGAAAACCTAAAAGAAGGCAGCCAAATGGAAGTGTTATTTGCATCATTTCACTTCTCTCTTTGTTGAATAAAATTTTAGAAGATAATGCTGTGAAGAACACAGGTCGAAAAAATATCAATTACCCGATCATTCATGAGAAGATCTTTCACAATGAAAGTAGCTACCAAGGACTTCAAAGGAGCAGCGAATTGATCAGGTGCAAGGAGAGCAATATGCCCAATAGTAACCAATGGTGTTATGAGATGTTCCAGGTTGCTTGGATCTAGGCTCTTATGCAGAGGCTAAAAATGAGAAAAGGAAAATACATTCAACTCTATAAATATGCAAATAAACTAGTCACATATTTCATGTTCAAATAAAAAAAATTACAGTAGTTTCAAGACATATACGTGGTTTTAAGTAGTAGCTTAAACTCACATTTAAATTTCTATAGGTTATGTCTAAAAGGCATCACATTCAAATATTGTCAGGTTTTGCCCAAGTTGTATCTTAGAAGTAGGTTAATAAAAAAAAATGTCAGCATGGAGAATCATATTATGTATATTTTATGACCACACTACATGAATATGGGAGACTGCTAGGGCTCAGCAATATCCACTTTTGTTCTACTTCCTGGGCAAAAGGATGGCTATCTAAGCAGCGTCCTCTCCAGCTAGATGAGAATATCTGAATAAGCTCTGGTTAACAGACTGGGTATAAAAGTGAGGTATGCCATGCCCACACTAAGGCAAGGATGAGAAGTGTATCTTCTCCATATTCTCTCTCTTTACTCACTGGCAGGCTTAATACCAAGCATCCAGTGGGACTTAAAGAGAAGCCACTTGTCAAAAAAAGTCTATGGGACTAAACCACTGATTAGAATGCAATCTAAACACCCACCTGGACTTTTTATCAGGAGCCAGAAATAAGCTTTTATTATACAGAGTCACATGCATTTGTGTGGATTTTTATAGCATCAAATATTAAATACCACAACTAATGAAATTATTTTTATTATTCTGATAGAAAACCCAATCATTAATACACATTCTGCCATGACAAAAGAATGAGATTCTTCGTATACCCATATAGAATAATATCTAAAATGTAATGTTAAATTTTTAAAATAGAGAAATCAGAAGAGTGACTATAGTATATTATCACTGGCATAAGCAGAAAGGGAAGGGGACAAAATGTATGTATGTGATTGTGTGTGTGTGCACGCACATATGTATGTGTATTATGTTACTTGTATGTGAATGAATACTCTCCAGAAAAGTATCTTAGAAACTGGTAACATTGGTTACCTCTGGGAATGAGAACTGGGTGGCTAGGGATACAGGGCTAAGGTGGAGGAGAAAACTTACTATTTTACTATTTGGATTTGTTTTGTGTCTTTTGATTTGGAAGCAAGTAAATATATTATTAAAAATTTTAGTAACACTTTTAATAGAGTCGATGCTGTCCTCCCATACTGAACACCAAAAATTCTAGGCTCGAAAAACAATACTAAACTGTTCTTTCCCAACATATTAGAGTAATGTGAGGCTTCATTTAGTCAAAAGTATATTTAAATGAATTTGCATCTTGCTATTCTTGATGACTTCCCTCAATACTTCCATTGTACACCTAAATGCCAGCTTGTTTACATTATAAATAAAAATATGACCATGCAGTCTTTTTCAATAATGAGTGTGACAATTTTAAACAATAAGATAATAAAGTCATTTCTGGAAAAGCGAAATTAATAGTCAGACCCTGGATTAACAGTCATCTCATGAAGGCCAGACAAGACAGCTCTATGAAACCTTTTCTCAGAAAGCTAGCAAACTTACACATTATAGCAGAAGGGTTACAGATTAGGTTATGGTAAAGATAAAATATCAGCTATATAATATCAAAATGAAAATAAAAGTACCCTACAAATTCAAGTTATTATCAGCATTATCCTGCTCTTTATCACCACTGAAAGGAGATTAATCAAGAAAAAACAAAAGCTTTCTAAATCAACATGAATTCATTAAAGTCATTCTGATATACAAAAACAGACCACAGAAAATACCTCCCCCCCGCAAAATGCACAAAATTTAAAATAAATTATTTGCTATATACAGCAAGAGGATATATGATAAAGACAACTACTTTTCTTCCTTGTTCAGGTCTTTAGCATAATACATGAAAAGATGAAAAAGTTAGCATAAATGTTTCTAAAACAGTAGCTTCAGCATAATTTCCGAACTGTTTTGATTTCACTCAAGGCTCCTGAACTAAAATTACAAGTTTGGATTTTATGTAAAAATGCTAAGTATCTAATAAGAATACTAAAGATAGCCCCAGATTACAGTATATTAAAATAAAATGCAATGCTTAGAAAGGGTAATAGTAACTTAAAGGGTAGAAAAAATAATATGAAATAGATATTTAAAAAAGACAATTTAATCTGACATAAAATTAGGTCAGTGATTATATAAGTATAAATTTGTTTGTTTTATATATCAATTATTTGTGCTATACCATACAAAATTCCACATACTTCAGCAGTATCTCATAAACAGAACTCTAATTTTCAAACCTGTAAACTGACAGAATCATCTACTACCTATTATCAATAAGTACAATTTTATATGTAATTACTTATTACCAAAAAATAGTTTCCTAATCCTAAATGTATGTCAAAAAATATTATACAATTGTTTGATTTCTGAACTTGTTAGTACTAAACATCTGAATAATCATTTTCATATTTTAACCACTCATCAAAATTGATTATACTGATTCAAATTCTGAAAACATACTATAAAATGATACATTCTCCAAATGTGAACATTCTATAAAATCATTAATATGTTTTTTAACTATAACATACGAAACAAACAATTTTTTTTCTTTTTACCTCAAATATCTGTGCAAACTGGGTCTCTTTACTAGAAAATATCGCATGGATACAATGAATGGCATATTTGGCTTGGCGGGGGGGTCCTTTTTTAGATTTGTGATGTAAAACAGGAAGCAAAGCTCTAAAAAAAAAAGAAAGAAAAACAATAAACCAGAAAAATCAGCAAGACTCCACTAGATACTTGACCATTTGTATTTTTTTAGGTAATGTTTTGTTAAGAACAAAAAAAATCTACCTGAACTCATTTTCAATAATGGTCTCTAATTTGCTTCATAAACAGCTACATTAAAAATATAATCCAAATACAAGGGTTTTTTTCCCTCCTTTTTACTTAACAATTCTAAACAGAAACATGGATGGTAACCCATTTCTTCTTAACGTCAGTCCCATCAGTCTTCTCTTTTTTATTCTCACTGCTATCACGCCGGCTAAGCTGCTGCCACCTTATTCATAAGACCCCTACAATGGGACCTAAACTGTTTTCCAAGTCTCTCCCGCTGATTCGTCTTTCACTTCATACCAGCACAACCGACAAAAGGGGGCTCGGATTATAAAGCCTATAAAAATTAAGTGTTTCCTAGGTCGGAGGCACTATTAAAGGTCCCAAGTGCTTGCCTTCATACTACTACTACTTGCCTTCATGCTACTTCGTGCTAGCATATTAGGGACAAGACAAATGATAATACATAAATGAGCAAAATACGTGTTATGTCAAATAGCGGTAGCTGTTGTGGAGGAAACCACGGAAGAGAAAGGACAGGCTAGGGAGTGGGGAGTGGTGCGTGAGCATTACAGCTTGAAAGAAGGCACGACAGAAGAGCTCCAGATACAGTAACCCTTGAGCAGAGTTCTGAGGCAAGTAAGAAGTGAGCCATGTCGCTACCGGGAAGAACATTCAGGGACAGTATTATTACACTACACAAAAACTTAAGAATGAATACTGAATACAGCAGGATCTCCTGGCTCAACTGTTTATTCGAACATCTCACAGTGTAAGCAACTTCAGAATCCACCTTCTTGCCCAATTCCAACCCAGTGTTCCAGTACTAAGAATTCAGATATGCAGTAATTAATCACAATAATAACTGAGTATCACAAGAGACACCAGCAGCAAAATATAATAAAATGACAAGTGACAAACTGAGGGGAAATTCTGCATTTTGTTTCACAAAGAAAGGGTTAATATCCCTAACGTAAAGACTTTCTACAAATACAGAATGACCAGCAATATCATGGACAAATGGGTTGGTCATAAAAAAAAAAAGAGAAAGCTTTTCAAAAGTAGATGTACAAATTACCCTGTGATGTGTGAAAAGATGTTTACTTTCATTCATTTACAAAAAAAATGTATGAATTGAAACTATACTGAGAAGACTTCTGCTTTACATGATGACAGTATATCTGAGATGGGACATCCTCTCCGACCTTAAGCAAGCAGAAAACAGACAAACATGTTAAAGGTTTAAACACTGGGCAACAGGCAGCACATGACTATAACCCCTAAAAGATGGGAAACACACTAGAAGAGTCCTACATCTATCCCCACTTACTGCATGCAAAGCTCCAGACTGCCATGTAAGGAGAAGTAACCCAATTAGAGCCTGGGGGTCGCACGGAGTTGAGGGAGACCAAGATGGGAGTTGAGGCAGCTTTAATTTCTAGGGCAAAGTTCCACAGAGGAGGGAGCTACAAAGACAGCAAGAGAGCTTGCATTCTGGAGATCCACAGAGCGGTGTCTCAAGTCATTGGCTGAATAATGATCAGTTTTGCCATGCATGAGAAAAAAAACTACCCGAGACCAGGAAAAGAACAATGGAAAGCAGTAAGTCAAAAAATTCCCTACACACACAAGTCTGCTAGTGATTCATGTTTCCACCAGCCACAGTAGAAAGAACCTGGTAATACATAACCAGGAAAAAAATCCATCAACAGAAATAGGTCCAGAAGTGACATAGGTGACAAAATTAACAAAGACACTAAAACAGCAGTTATAACTATGCTCCATATGCCCAAGAAGAAAATATGAACATCATGAGAACAGAAATGAAATACTTTAAAAAAAACTAAATGGAACTACTAAATATGAAAAATACAAAGCCTGCAATGAAAAATATACTAATAGGATCAAAAGTAGATTTTTTGTTACAGAAGAAAACATCGGTGAACTTTAAGACATAGCAATAGACACTATGTAAAACAAAACAAAACAAAACAAGACAGGGGAAAAAAGTAAGAACAGAGCATCAGTGACCTTTAAGACAATATTAAGGAGTCAAAAATACATAAAACCAGAGTCCCAGAAAACAAAGTTGTGAGGAGAGGAGAACAGAAAAAAATATTTGAAGAAATAGTAGCCACAATTTTTCTAAATCTGATGGAAACAGACCCACAGTCCCCAAAATCTCAATAAGCCTCAAGCAGAAGAAACACAAAGTAAACCATTCCAAGACATGCCATTATCAATTTGGTAAAAACAACAATAAAGAAAAAAAATCTTAAAAACTGTCAAAAAAAAAAAAATACACATCACATACAGAGAAACAATACATACAGAGGAATACTTTTCATCAAAAACTATACAGTCCAGAAAATAATGGAGTGACATCTTTTAGGTACTAAATGAAAATAACTGTCAGTCTAGAATTCTATTCTGAGAAAAAAATACCTTTCAAGAATGAAGGCAAAATAAAGATTTTTTTCAGACGAAGAAAAGCTGAGATTATTACTTACAAGGAGAACTATACAATAAGAAATAATAAAGTTATTCAAGAAGAAAATGATACCAGATGAAAATACAGGTATCTAAAAAATGAAGACTGACAGAAATGGTAAATGTATGTATACAAATAAATCTGAGCATATTTTAAAAAGATAACAAGTTAACTGGTCACATTTGGAGGATGCTAGTAAACTCACTATTTTGAACACTGTTCTATAACACACACAAAAAAACAACAGATGCAACACTGGGGAACCAAAGAATAGATAGGAAGTTCCTCTTTATAAAAGTATTCAGCTAATAAGTGAAGAATGACAGAATATCACCAGTAATTACTAAGTATCATCAGTTTCTAACTATCATAAGAAGAGAAATAACCAGATATCATGTGCCTTCTGATAGAACATACCACCATCTATAAAGTGGTCCTGTAACAACAAAAAAGTTGAACTGGAATCCAACCAGGTCTCTGCATTCAACTCTCACTTTACAGAAAATATAAGGAACCCATTGAAATATGCCAAAGGCATACAATTAGCAAAAATCAGTCTACGTGAAACTCTGCAAAAGAAACCTGGTTTCTTTATCAAATACAAAGAGAAAAAGGGAATTGGAGGGGGAGCCTACAGGAAACAAGGCACTAAGAGATTTGTCAACAAATAACAATGTGGATCCTGAAAAAAACACTACTAAAAAATTACATTTTTGAGAAAATTGGGTATTATTAACGTTAAACAATTAATGTCAACTATGTGATAAAGACATTATGCTTATTTTTTTAAGAGTTCTTATCTTTTAGAGCTACTTAGATGTACAGATGAAATGGTATATATAGTCTGGCTTTGCTTTCAAAAGAAGGGGAATGGGGAGTAAGGAGAATTATAAATTAAACAAAAGCAGCTGTTTAAGTTATTCATACATAAGCTAGTTATTGGATACATGGGAGTTCATTATAATATTCTAGCTACTTCCTTGTATGTTTGAAAATTTCAGTAATAAAATGTATAAAAAATAAGAGTCTCACCAAATGATCCTTTTAGTCTATGGTTTATGGCTTCTTTGTGAAATGAAAAAGTATCTTCTAGTGACTTCAGTAACTAAACTCCCTAGATAAGATTATGTCTTCTCATAGATCAGACTTGCCAATACAAACATCCATAATCCCTTTTCTTAGTAATCAAGAGAAAATTACAGGTCACACACAAGTAAAAAGCAATTCTGATTAAAATTTTTAAAGACAGAATGAGAAATTTTAAGCTCATCCAATGTTTTGCATATTCCTTTAAACAGAAAACAGAAACCAAAACAACAGACAAAGAAAAAACACGTTCAAGAATTCTGAAGTACTAGGCAGAGTCTGAGATGTTAGTGAAATGTAAATGAAACAACTATCTCCTGACTGCTTTTTCTATTAATAAGTTCCTATTAAAAGAAATACTTTATTCCCTTGTTATACTGATTTTCCAATTCAAGGTCTTTTTCCCCGATGATAATCATACACATGTAGAAAACGCAAACAAAACTAAAAAACATTTAAAAACCATTGAAGAAAAAACTCAAAATCCCACTACCCTGAAATAATTACTGTTAACATTTTGGTGAATATATGTCTAAAATTTCTCTACACATGCATACATATATTAAGTAAATGAGGATACAAAATATATAGTATTTGGAAACACTTTTTCACCAACAATGCTGGAGAGAACCTTCTATGTCAAGTATGGCTAAACAATAATTGTAATGGTCATATGGCTCTTTAGTGGATAGCTATACCACAACTATTCTAACCAATCTCCTACTGATGAGCATTTAGATGTTTTGGATTTTTTTTTCCATCTTATCAACAAAACTATGAACATCCTTATGCTAATCATTTATCTTGTTTCTGAGCTTTAAGCTTTAAGCCTGCCATAATCTGCTCTGAGCAGATCCTGGAGATATAAATCTGAAATTACACTTTCTAGACTCCCTCAAGAGCTGACTTCTTGTTAGGTTCTTGCAATAAGAGACCCCAGAGCTTCTTTAGGCATTTCTGGTCAGCTGGCTGACAGAGCTCTTTCATCCAACGGACAGTCCTTAACACCACTTCTCAGTGGTTCCTCCAGCCCTAAGGGTGGATGCTGCTTCCAGGAATTCATAATCTCTGGGTTACCAAAGCAACCTGTTGCTCTTTCATCCTTCAAACATATGTATTAATTTATTTATGTTTAAAATACCTGATATGGTTTCTGTTTCTCTGACTGGACCCTGACCCACATAATCATTAGGTAGATATCTTTTCTAATTATCTCTGGGATAAGTTCCTGAAAATGAAACTGCAGTGCTGAAAACTACACACATTTTAAGTTTGTATGTACTACCACATTACCAACTCAGAAAAACTGAATCAATTTATAATCCAATCAAGAGAGCATCATTGGAATGCTAGCTAACACTGGTTATAGCACATACATGTTTTTATTTGTATGTGCCTCAATTAGTCTTAATTGGCATAAATGTCTTTTCTTGATTTGAGGGGCTGGAAGAATTTCCAGTTTATGAATTTCCTTTTCATTTCCTTTGCTAGTATTCTACTGTGAAACCTGCTATATTTCTGTTAAGAGTCTTTATACATTAGAGATATTAACTTTTTCTAAGTTATGAATATTGAAAATAGTTTCCCAGCATACCATTTGCATTTGTCTAAATGGTATTCTCCCTCAGAGTCTGTTCATTCCAACAGAACCTTATGTACTCCAATGCCTTATATACAGAAGCTCTATAAATATATTTCAACAAATGGATATTTAATTGTACAATCCATCAATATTTCATGATGTGGCATTCCTTCAGCCACCACAAAAAAAAAGGAATTACAGAAATGTGCTGGTTATTAATATTTATTAATTCATTTTATAAAATCTTTGATAATCTTAGACTTATCTCAAATATATGAAAAATCAAGATAAGCAGTCTATATTGATTTTTCCTTTCAAAAGAGCTTGCCAGTTACTTAGTGGGTAATGTAACTTTTCCTGACTTATTTTTTCAATGAATATTATATTCCTCCACTCACTAATATAAGGTTGCAAATTTCTTGTATATTTTACTCCTAGGTCTTGTGGGTTTTTACTCCTACAGTATTTTCAAAACAGTTGTTAGTGGTATATATGGAAAGCTCTGAATTTTTACATACTTACTTTGGCTATCTTGGTTTTGGTAGTTTTTCAGTCGATTCTCTTGGATTTTCCATGAAATATGGTAACTTTGCTTCCTCCTTTCCAACACTTGTACCTCTTATTTTCTTATTTAATTATATTGGCTAATGCTTCTAAAGCAATGTTAAATCATGGCAGAGATAGTGTATTTTCCTCATTTTGTTCCTAATTTTACTGGGAATGCTTCTAGTGTTCACTATACGATGATTCTTACTGGTTTGATACAAATTTATTATGTTATAAAGACAATCCTATTTTATTGGGTTTAATTACAAATAAGACTCATTTTTTTTGTCAGAAGCCCTTTTAACATCTATCAGAATGACCTACCATGTGCCCTTTTCCCTTTTACTCAATTTTATAGTAAATTGTAACATATATATTAGGCTTACTAACACCAACCTTCTGTGTATTCCTGAAATTAACCACATTTGACCATAATATATATTTTTAAATTTTTTTTTTTTTTTAAGATTTTATTTGAGAGAGAGAGCACAGTGGGGGCGGGGGGGGAGAGACAGAAGGAGAAGCAGACTCCCGCTGAGCCCAGAGCCCAGAACCCAAAGCCAGGAGCCCGGAGCCCTACACGGGGCTAGACACAGGGCTCAATCCCAGGACCCTGAGATCATGACCCGAGCCAAAGTCAGATGCTTAACTGACTGAGCTAACCAGGAGCCCCAGCCATTAGTATGGTTTGTTTTAATGTAGTAAACTCTCTTTTTACTAAAAATTTACTCACAATTTTTGCAGTAATATTAGTAAGATCTGTCTTAAGTTTTTTTTTTTAAATGTTTTATTTATTTATTCATGAGAGTCAGAGAGAGAGAGGCAGAGGCAGAGGGAGAAGCAGGCTCCCCGCCTAGCAGGGAGCCCGATGCAGGACTCCATCCCAGGACCCTGGGATCATGACCTGAGCCGAAGGCAGACACTTAACCATCTGAGCCACCCAGGCGCCCTTAAGTTTTCTTTTGAGGGAATATTTGTTATCCAGTTTTAGCACTCCTGCTAGTTACCTTGGCTTTATGTAAAAAGTAATCTGAATGCTTTTTTTTTCCCCCTATGCTTTAAACAATTAAAAAGAATTAGAATCCTTGGTTTCTTGTAGATGTGAAATACTTCCTATAACACACACTTTTACTGGCACTTTTTATTAGCGGATACTTTTCTCAAAATTTTTTTTTTTATAATTACAGCCTAATTAGGTTTTCTCCCATTCTTCTTGAGCCAATTTTATTTATTTACATCATCCTTAAAAGTAAAATCCAAGTTTTCAAAGATTTAAAAAGTAGATACAGACACATCTAAAATTTAAATACTGAAAGTAAAACGATAAGAAAAGACAAATCAGATATGCAAACAAAAAGAAAACGAAAGTTGGATTTAGGGGCTTAAGCAAAACTGAATGCAAAGGAAAAAAGTATATACCTTGGTAGACAAAGTTCACAATATAAAGCGGGCAATTAATACATTTCCTGAGTCTTTATGTCCTAAAGAATATCCTTCACTTGTCCTTAAGCACAACTTGGCTACTCAGGAAACTGTTCAGTTATATTCTTTTTTGTCCCTGAAACTCTCTAGCTGTTGAATCATTAACTTCAGAAATCTTATGTGGTTGAAAGAAGTGAACCTCTTTATTTTTCCATTGTACACAATACACTTCCTTTTCTTTGCTATTGATGTTTGTGAAATCACTTCTGTAATCCCTGAAAATTCAGTAAATTCCACCAGAATGTGGTGGAGTCCTCTTGATCTCTGGATTGACATTTTCATTCATTCTAAACATTTATCTTTTTTTTTAACTATTTTCCATTTTCCATTATTCTGTTGTTTCCTTCACAGAAACCAATTAGGGCTTTTCATTATCTGCAAATGATTTTAACTGCCTTCATTTCTATGCCCACTGTTTCCACGTTCTATACAGTTTCCTCATGCTCTATCTCTAGCTTACTAATTATATTTTCTATATTGTTTACTCTGCTCCTTGCTGCTTATAATAAATTACACTTTATAATACAAGTATGTTCCTGTCTTCTTTATCCTTAGTCCTGCCACTTCCCTTTTTTTATATATATTTCTTGTTCTCTTATTTTTCCAGATATCATTTGCTGCTTAACTTTCTTGGCAGTTTAGAATGGTTTAAAATTTTTTTCCTAGAAAAATTCAATTCTTCCAAATAGTGATTATCAGTTTTCTCTGGAATATTAAAATATCTGCTTAGGTTTCACGTTAATTTATTTGTACTCTGTTAATGCATCTTTGAATAAGAGAAATTCTCTGGCTCTGCCATTTAAGGCAGATAGCATCTCCCTGATGTGACTGAATTATCAGGTGCCTCCCTTAAAAAATTAACATCTAATGACTGAACATCGGGTGCCTCTCTTAAAAAATTAACATCAAAGCTCCCAACTCATTAATCAGTTGGCCAAGTAAGTAGCATGGAGGAAGGACCTGGGACTAAACGTAGCAAGTCCTTTATCTCTGTGTAATTTCTCTCTGAGTCTACTGAAACCCTGCCAATGATGAGAACTAGCTCCACCTGAACTATGGCTATATCCTATGCTATAAGAGGACTCTTAGTTTTGGCAAATCTGCCTACTCAGGGGGTAAGCCAGACTCCTAAGAGACAGGAGAAGTCAGAACGGAAACGATAGTACATCATCATTTTTGTTTAGTGGAGAAGCACACAATTTTTTCTGTGCCTGTAAAGCTGGTAATAAGGCATTTGCGTCACAATTCTAAGCCTCACCTCTAAGCTTTGCTCCTCCTGCTAAGGAAAACAGGTCAGCCCAAAGAAAAATGGTGTGACCACAAGTCTCTCCTTTAGTTCTACGACAGCAGAAATTAGGCTTTCCTTATTTCTCTCAAAGCCTGCCCATACCTCAATCTCCTCCTCTAAATTAGCCAACAACAGAACACTTACTTTCCATTCCCTTCTTCTCCTGATTCAGGAATATGTGTTAACAACTGTCAATGTTCTCACATTCAATTCCTTCTAGATGACTTATTTAGCAACAATTCTGTCCAGTTTGTGGTAGCTTCTACTCAGATACATTTTTCTTTTGGTTCTTTGGAATTATTTTGGTGAATTCAAAGGAAGATAATTTAATAAACACTCAACTCTATCATTTCTCCTCAATATCGACTCACTCAATTTAATCATTTAAAACATAAAATCTGCATACATTTTTATCTCCTGGAAGACATATACTAAGAGCTACTTCATCAAGAACAGTGCATGCACACACAGCAGGTATTCAGTATCAGTTAATTTTCCTCATGAGAAACATCTGAAATATACTCAGCATATAAATCAAATAGTTTTAAATACTTCAGTTCCATACTAAAGCAGATATTTTAAAATGCCCTTTGCATGTTCTAAAATGTCCACCTTTCAACCTTGCTCTTGTAGTTCTACAAATATATCAAACAAAGTTTCTTTAAGATATAAAGGGTGCTAGGAAAGACAGTCTAGAATAAAAATAAAAACTTCCAGTGAATAAATCAAACTAAAACTTGCCCAAAACCCTAATTAAGAAAGGAATTGTGCCATTATGGACATGGCACCATAGGCATTCAGACAAATAGGCCTAAATTCAAATCTTCACTCTGCTACTTGCTAGCTATATGACCCAAAACCATTTACCTCGAGTGAATATCAGATTTCTCATTTGGAAGATTAGGATAATTTCTACATTTTACTAAACTGTTAAAAGGTTTAAATGAGATAGTACAGTAAGTAGGCATTCAGTAATATAGAGTTATGTATTTTTTGTGCGTATCTCCAAACTCATCTCTGATCTGGAGAATCACAGCACCATTCAAAGGAAAATTCATGCTCTGAATTCCCTTAAAAATTAAGAAGTCAGTTCTTTCTTTTTCCTTTTAAAGATTTTATTTATTTGAGAGAGAGTACGAGCATGAGCAGGGGGGAAGGGCAGAGAGAGAGGGAGAAGCAGGCTCCCTGCCAGACTCGGAACTCGATTCCAGGACCTAGGGATCATGACTAGACGCTTACCAATTGAGCCACCCGGGGGCCCCAAAAAGTCAGTTCTAAACAATAAAGTTTCTTACTCTTGCCAAAGAGAATATGATTACAAAATTCTGGTATGTTTCAATGATCACTTAAATAATGCCTTTGTCCTAGTAAGAGTTTCCAGAACTAAGTTCATATGAACAAAAAGGAATAACAAAAAGCGTACCTGAGATTTTAAGAGCTACCTTTGTCCAGTCTCTTTCTGAGGTTTTTCCTCCATATGAAGAAGCATGCTACCCCAGCCACAACTAACTGCACTACTGGCTAAGCCAGAAGTAATGAGGTAGATGTAAAACTAATTACCAAGACTATGGCAAGATCAGAACCAACTATTAGATAAACCCTCCAGGAACAGGGTGGAGAGATGCACATAGAGAAGTAAGCAGGGATCCACAGAAAATGAAGACTTATTGTTTTGAGGTATTATAGAATCTTGAACAATCAACCAGCATTAGAGATAACAAGGATAACAGCACAATTTCCAATTCTTGGAAATACTAAAACACACACAAAAATACACTGCTGTTAGGAAGTTTACTCCATGCTTCCCTGAGTCAAATAAAGCACTGCTTCTGAAAATTTTCAATTCAATACTTTTAATAATCACATAGTGAAGAGTCCTATGCACAGTCCTGCTGAAATTCCTTTGAAATTTCCCATTAGACTCTAAATTTATGTGAATTGTTTATTCTATGCCATGATATATCAAGAGAACGTTTTACTATAAAACTGTTTTCATTAAAATATTTAAGCAAAATCAATGCTTCAAAAAGAAATGCCATGTTTGCTCCACATTTTCATGAATCTTCTAAAATACCAATCAGGGCTATCTCCCCCAGGAAATGACAATCTAAACTGAACGGTATAAACTTAAGATAACCTAGACATGATTTCCTCAAAACTTAAAAGATTCCAACAATTACGTAAATCAAGAAACAGTAAATTATTTTTCCATTTTCTAGTATATTTATCAGAATAAACTTACGATCTGATATGTGGGAAATCCTCTTCAATTTTGCTTCCTGTGTTTTTAAAAATTTGGAGTGCAGCTTCTGCTACTTTTTCATCATCCATTTTCAGACAAGCCAGGAGAGATTCAAATGTTTCAGCAGAATGAAACGAGATGGGATGTGTAAATGAGAGTACCTTAAAAAAAATGAGTCATAAAAATGATCTGTAAACCCTTTCCATCTTTATAGTATAAATCCAAAATATTACATACTGGAAATACGCAAATCAAAGTAAATATAAAAATAATTATGCTAACAAGTACATGAGAGCACTATAAATAAAGTTTAAAACTTAAATATGTAACAGATATGTTCTAGTGTAGGAAAACTGCATGATCTAACAAAGTCATTTCTTTCAAAATTAAATTACTCAATATAATTCTACTCAAAATTTAGATTTTAGTTAATGTTTGGGTTTTTTGGAGGAGGATGAGGAGAAAAGGAACAAGAAGAGAGAATTTAACAAAATAGCTCTAGTCTTCTAAATAAAGGTCATTAAAAGAGACTAATAACATTTTTAGAAAAAAATTATCTAGGAAAGGGTAAAACAGCAGATCGTAAAAGCTATTGTAACATTTACAACTGTTACATTTAACAAATCAACACTGTACTAACATCAGAAGAAACAAAACAGAAAAAGTAAACTTTTTAGTCCAAGCATACATTAAGAATTTAGATTAAAGTAGATTATAAAGAAGGAATAGAAAATGAAAATGGATGGGATTTTTAATAAAGAGTCCTGATAAAAATACACAGCTATTTGGAGAAAATCCAATTAGATCCTCCCCCACAATATATACTTTCAAAATAAATTCCAGATGGGTTATATTTCAGATTGAAAAACAAAAACAATAAAAATCTTCTGAACAAGACACGATTGTTAAGCTTGCAATGTAAAAACAAGCAAGCAGTAGAAAAATAACATTAAACATAATGCCGTATTTGTAAGATTCAGAAACAAGCAAAATAAGTAATGTTACTTAGAGATACACAGATGATAAAACTAAAAGGACAATAAGAGAATGAATAATAAACCCCAAACAACAGAACAATTCAAAACAATTATACCTGGAGGATGTGAATCACAGAAAAGAAACTACTCAAGGAACTTCAACAGTATTGTTAATACTCTATTTGAGTTAGCATCCTATTTACTTCACTGTATTCACTTTATTACTATACTTTATAACATATATAATAGAATACATTTTATTTTTTATATATCAAATATGTCCTATAAAAAAGCAAAGAGAATAAAAAATCTCAATCAGTTAAAAAGAACAAAAAATTGAGATGTCAGTAGAAAATGAACACAAGATTAAAAAAGAGAGAGAGAGAAAATGAACACAGGATAAAAATAATGAATTCACCATAGGGAAAACACTAATGATTGTACCTCAGTGCAATAATTACACAAATTAAAACATTATTTCTACTTATCAGATTAGCAAATCTTTAAGATTTACAATATTCCATGTTTCTGAAGATAGGAGAGACACATTCACTGTTGACAGAATTATAAATGGGTATAATTTTTCTGTAAAGGAATTTTATTAAATTATACACATCCAAAAATTTTGAAAATGATCATTCTCTTTATATTCCAGCACTAAAAAAAAAGACATCAGCAAGAGATCTTAGATATATTTATCTTTGTAGTGATTATAAGAATAAAATTAGAAAAATCTAAATATCCAGGGAAATAGTTGGGAACTCTATGGCACTGCAAAAGTGGACTAAATACCATTTCAAAAAATAATGTTTTTTGTATTTTTACTATGAACCAGACACTGTGCTCGAAAACTTATGTTCATGACTTAATTTACTCCTCTGTGAGATAAGTGCTATTATTATCTCCATTACAGATGAAGAACTGGAGGCAATGAACCTGCCCAAAAGCATCCATCTAATAAATGACAGCCAAAAACAATTTTTGACACTCTTAAAAAAACACTTCTTAAAAAACACTGATAAAAATGCTTTATAATAAGGGAAAATAGTCAAGATACAAAATTGTATATATGCAGTCTGATCTCAACTAGGTAAGTGTGCATTTTTTTAAAACTTAAAAGGAAAACAGAAGGAACATTTATGTGTGATAGGCTTATGAATGTTTTCTTCTTTATAATTTTGTATTTTGTCAATAACTAGTTGATATTTTTATAATACGTAAAAGCCAGTAGTATATTTTAGCTAACAAAATAAAAGATAAAATGGAGTTTTAGGAAGAATCTGGCTCCATGTTTGGTAGGGCTAGCACTTTCTTTACTCACTAATGAAAACTTCAAATTATAATCTGCTATTTTAATGTAACAATACTAGGTAGGCTATATTATACAATTTAAACCTGAAAATATTTAGCTTACATGTTAGAGGAAATGTGCAATTTCTAAATTACCTAAAATGACTGAGAAAATTTTATTTCAGTTTCTATAAAAACTTAAGCAAATCTCAAGAATAAAAAATATATACTCTATGTATGTTAAACAGTTATCTAATTAGGCACTTAATTTCACCATAAGCATATTTACCTTAAGCAGTTCAAGACCTGCCCTGATGGCTTGATCAGTTGGAACACCCTCATCTTCATCATCTGCTGTTCCATCTATTGATTTATTCACTTGCTTAATAAGAGCACTAAAGTATGACAAAAAAAGTTGTCATATTTTCAACTGTTCTTTATTACTAATGTCTATGAAAAATAATCGTGAATATTTTCTATGCAGACCACATCCAAACACATAAAAATTTGACAAAGCTGTTTCCCAAACATTACTGCAAAACAAAAAATTATAATAGGTATTTTAAGATACTTCTTTTCAAAAACAGTATTTTTCCTATCCATTCAAAGGAAGTCCAAATGTTATTTGATTTGCTGTTTATTAATGCTACCTATATTTTTATTCTTGCATTTTCCATAGAAGAATTATGCCCAAACACATGAATAAGTGTTTTCTAATTATCTGAAATTCATTATTGAGTAAATAGAACAACGTATACTGAAATAAGGATAAATGCCAACATTAAGCACTTTCAAAATATTTACCAGATATTACTATGTGTCAGGCACTGTTCTAAGAGCCAGAAACACACAGGCCTGTTCCTGAAAGGTGTAAAAATACCTAGATAACAGACATATAATAAAACTTCACTAGAAATTAGAAGAGATTAAAAAAAAAAAACTCTGAAATTTTCTTCTGAAAACAAGCATAGGTTATTTTAAAATAAACATTTATAATGCAATACTAATTGTCTAAAATAATCATTCATACTTTTAGGTATTTGTTCTTTTTATAAAAAATAAATAACATACACTACAGTTAGAGCAGTAAAAACTATTAAAAAAATACTAGGAGTTCAGTGAGGTGATACCAACAAAACACAAAAAAAATCAATGTGCTTTTCTGTATCAGCCAAAACCACCTAAAAAATACACAGAGGGGAAAAATCTATTCACAATAAGTTAAAACATATAAAATAAGTTTTACATGCACAGAATCTATGTGTAAACTCTAGAATTATATGAACGGGAACACAGAGATTTGAATAAGTCAAGACAAGTAATGACATTTTTTCACTAAATATCCAAATGTTATCAGGGGAACACAACTTGGTATGGGACAAGATTCAATAGATGCATTCTATGGCTCAACTGGAAAAATCAATTAACGTCTGGGAACAGCCAATTAATTTTGGGGGGAGGGGGAAGGAAGAAAGAACTTTCTCAACAAGATAAAAATGTTTCATTAACACCTCAAAAGACAAATGAACCAAAGTGAAAATTCAGTAAAGAGTCCAAATCATACAATAATTTATAATAAGGAAACACTACAAATTAGGAAGGAAAGAATTTTTCAATCAATGGAGTTGATATAACTAGCTATGATATGTTTTTTTTTTTTAAGGATGAATATCTACTTCCACCTTACACTAAAATGAATTCCAGACCAACTAAAGATTCACGTAAAAAAAAACATAACTACCTAGGTATGAAAAGAAAGGCAGAAAAATCATAAAGGAAACAACTGATAGATTTAATTATATAGTATTTATTATAAATTACACAAATTTAAAAGGCAATCGAACTAGATTAATAGCCTATTTTATAAAGCATTCTTTTTTTGAGGTATTCAATCTTTTTTTTTTATTATGTTAGTCACCATACAGTAGTACATCATTAGTTTTTGATGTAGTGTTCCATGATTGTTTGCATACAACACCCAGGGCTCCACGCAACCCATGCCCTCCTTAATACCCATCACCAGGCTGACCCATCCCCCCACCCCCCTCCCCTCTAAAACCCTCAGTTTGTTTCTCAGAGTCCATAGTCTCTCATGGTTCGTCTCCCCCACCAATTTCTCCCCCTTCATTTTTCCCTTCCTTCTCCTGATGTCCTCCATGGTATTCCTTATGTTCCACAAATAAGTAAAACCATATGATAATTGACTTTCTCTGCTTGACTTATTTCACTTAGCGTAATCTCCTCCAGTCCCATTCATGTTGATGTAAAAGTTGGGTATTCATCCTTTCTGACGGCTGAGTAATATTCCATTGTATCTATGGACCACGTCTTCTTTACCCATTCATCTACTGAAGGGCATCTCCGCTCTTTCCACACTTTGGCTATTGCAGACATTGCTGCTATAAACATTGGGGTGCAGGTGCCCCTTCTTTTCACTACATCTGTATCTTTAGGGTAAATACTCAGTAGTGTTAATTACTGGGTCACAGGGTAGCTCTATTTTTAATTTTTTTAGGAACCTCCACACTGTTTTCCAAAGTGGCTGTACCAACTTACATTCCCACCAACAGTGTAAGAGGGTTCTGTTTTCTCCACAACCTCTCCAACATTTGCTGTTTCTTTCCTTGTCAATTTTTGCCATTCTAACTGGTGTAAGGTGGTATCTCAATGTGCTTTTGATTTGAATTTCCCTGATGGCTAATGATGATGAACATTTTTTCATGTGTCTTTTAGCCATTTGTATGTCTTCTTTGGAGCAGTGTCTGTTCATGTCTTCTGCCCATTTCTTGACTGGATTATTTGTTTTTTGGGTGTTGAGTTTGAGAAGCTCTTTATAGATCTTGGATATCAGCCCTTTGTCTGTAGTGTCATTTGCAAACATCTTCTCCCATTCTGTGGGTTGCCTCTTTGTTTTGTTGACTGTTGCCTTTGCGTGCAGAAGCTTTTTATCTTGATGAAGTCCCAAAAGTTCATTTTCTCTTTTGTTTCCTTGCCTTTGGAGACGTGTCTTGAAAGACGTTGCTGTGGCCAATGTCGAAGAGGTTACTGCCTATGTTCTCCTCTAGGATTTTGATGGATTCTTGTCTCACATTGAGGTCTTTCATCCATTTTGAGTTTATCTTTGTGTATGGTGTAAGAGAATGGTCGAGTTTCATTCTTCTGTATATAGCTGTCCAATTTTTCCAGCACCATTTATTGAAGAGGCTGTCTTTTTAACATTGCTTATTTTTTCCTGCTTTGTCGAAGATTATTTGACCATAGAGTTGAGGGTCCATATCTGGGCTCTCTATTCTGTTCCACTGGTCTATGTGTCTGTTTTTGTGCCAGTACCATGCTGTCTTGGTGATCACTGCTTTGTAATATAGCTTGAAATAGGGAACGTGATGCCCCCAGCTTTGTTTTTCTTTTTCAACATTTCCTTGGCGATTCAGGGTCTTCTCTGATTCAATACAAATTTTAGGATTGTTTGTTACAGCACTTTGAGAAATGCCGTTAGTACTTTGATCGGGATGGTGTTGAAAGTATAGATTGCTCTGGGCAGCACAGACATTTTAAAACAATGTTTATTCTTCCGATCCATGAGCATGGAATGCATTTTTTTTTTTAAGATGTATTTATTTATTTGTCGGGGGGGGGGCAAGCACACACAAGCAGGGAGGGGGAACAGCAAGCAGAGTGAGAAGCAGGCTCCCCACTGAGCAAGAAGCACAATGTGGGACTTGATTCCAGGACTCTGGGATGGTGACCTTTGCCGAAGGCAGATGCTTAACCGACTGAGCCACCCAGGCATCTATTTCATAAAGCATTCTTACAATCAATAAGAAAAAGACAATTCCTCCAAGCCCCTCATAGAAAAGTTTTTTAAAAAGCAATTAACCAAGAAATATATGGGGAAGAAAAATGTTCAATTTTATTAGTGACACATTGTTTTTTTAAAAAAGAGTATCACCATTTACCTATGAAATGGCAAGGACTGAAAAGGTTAATAACCACTAACAGGAGAGTTAGGTGAATTGGACACTCAGTGACTATCGGTGCAAGGGACTAAGTGTGGAATATTTCTGGAGACCTATTAGATAGTGTGGTGGTTAACCAAGAGGGCTCTGGAGCCAGACTTCCTGGGTTTCAATGCCATTCACCACTTCCTAGCAGTGGGGAAGTTATTCAACATCTGTGTAACTCACTGTTCCTTATCTGTAAATTGGGACTAATTCTTGTCTCACATGGTTAAGAGGTAAATAAGTAAACATGTAAAATATTTGGACTCATCCCAGACACTTTAGAAGGGCTAAACTACTTGTTACTCTTATTTATATTTTGACTTACCTTCTATATCACTACAAACTACTGATAATAAAGCCAAAGACCTCAGTTTGACTGTTCATAGTACACATTATTTGTAAAAACTTTCTCCATCTTAACTTTCAAAACACTACAATAACCTGGTGTTCTTACACTCCTGTAATTTTTCTACTGTCGAAAAACAAAATTCCAAGGTTCTGTCCATGATCTTCTAATCCTTTTACTTCTTTCTACACAATCTCATGTGCAGGGAACAAATCCATTCTCATAGTTTCACATTAAGCTCAATTTGCCTTGATTTTTTAACTGTTTCTCATGTCCAAATAAGAAGCACATCAGTTCCCTTAATTCCTTTCAAAGTATTACTACGTGCTTCATCATTCGGACTTGAGCTCTTATACTTCTGACTCCTCATCAACTTTATTCCCCATTTCCAGTAAGATGAGCCATCTATTAAAACCTTCCTCAAACATAATCTTCCCTTTCCATCCCACTACCAGCATCCACAGACAATCTGTAACACCTTAACAGTCTATCCATTCTACTTCCCTCCTCCCATCCATCATTAAGCATCCATTGTCCTCAACAGACTTAAAACAGTAAAAGCTCTAAAGTTAAACCTTAAATGCTTTCCACATCTGATTCCAACTATTTTTTTAGCATTATCTTATAACACTTTTATACCTTTTCATGGCAATCATTTTCTAATTGTCCTCTCCTGTCCAGTTAGCTGGTTTATATTAATTGAGTGCCTAGAATATTCATTCTCCCAACTCTATAAAAACAAATCTTACCCATTCTTCCTCTTAGGTCAAATACTACTTTAGAGAAATCCTCTTTCAGTCCTCTGGACACTATCTGCATTAATTTTATGAAACTATAATATAATCTCCTGATTAAAACTCCTTATTGCACTACCAGAGGGTTAATGAAAAGCAAAAAAATATGCTTTGCCAATACCTAACTAGCACTGTCTTGAATAAAGCATGGGATTATTTAAGGATTGAGTTTCAGACTGATTCAGTGTCTTCCTTGTACTAATACAGAGGGTTCTGATTTTTTGTTTTATATTGTTTTTCAAACCTTAGAGTCCTTTCTTCAAATGAAAACTGATGCAGTAGGAGTCCAAAGTGACTGCTGAGTATCGAAAACAGGGTCTCCCTACTCTGCAGGGGATCACAGGCCAAAAGCTACACCCTCTACCCTCCCAAACAAAACAAATCCCCAGAAAGGGTCCACTGGGTACGGGATATTATTATTTAGATTCTAATGTATCTCTAAAAGATACTACTAATAACCAGTAAACCAGAATGTTATATATATATACATTCTGTAAGCACTTTATTTTTTCAACCAGTCGAAACATTTTAGGAAAATGTTTAAAAAAAAAAAAAAAAAAGAACATTTCACATAAGGGAATACAGCCATAAAAAGAAAGTATTTTCCAGTCAGGTGATATCAAAGCTGAAATGAGGGTTGTTTTAAAAATAACACTTTCAGTTCTCAAATACCTGTGAAAATGCATCCTATGCTGCTTTACAACATATTCACCTAATTTTCTTTTCCTGAGAGTATAATTTAAATTGTTTGTATTACCTACCCTATGCAAACTAACTAAAAAAGAGGAATTCCTGATATACTGGTAACAGATAGAAACTAGGCTTAAATTGACATTTTCTCATCCAAATGAAGTAATACTTAAAATTAAAATAAATAACAAGAAAAATTAAATATACGATATATGAGTGTGTACATATACATACACACATACACATATATATGAACAGATATACGTACAGATATAAATAGATAAGTATATAGCCATTTCACATATACAAAAATCTGTATAGGTTAAGTGCCTTGCGTATAGCAGGTACTCATAAGCAACTGACTGAAGCATGAATGAATAGTAATGAAAACTTAATATTTTTATATAAAAATACCTGATAGATTCAGTATCTATGTGCACAGGTGCTATCCTCTCCAAGAGAAACTTGATCATCTCCAGGAAAGGATTTGTAGGCTGTTTGGGGTTGCCCAACTTCTTAGTTATTTCACGCTGTAAGGCAGATTTTTTTTAACTATTACAAAAATATGTTTAAAAAATTACATCACATTAAAATATTAAGAATCTAAAATAATTAAAACCATGTAATACTGGTGTTGGAATAAACAAATCAACAATTGAAGGAGTCCAGAAAAACAAACTAAATTAAAAATTTTGCATAAGGTAACATTTCAACTAACAAGAAAAAAAGATGGATTATTCAATGTACTGTGTTGAAATAACTGAACAGACATTCTGAATAAAAACAGATCCCTATCTCATACCTTATGCCACAAACATTCCAAAAAGATAAAAACAAATACAAAAGAATAAAACCAGGTTCAGTGGAGACACAAACTTCAGAGAGTAAAATTATCAGGGAAGCTTTTTAAAACAACAGATTCCTGGACCTCATTGTGAAGATTAGTCAATCTGGGGTGGAGCCAAGAATCATCTTTTTTTTTTTAAGCCTCTTGGAAGATGCATGGGCAACAGATTGAGAAATATTGACATTAGTAAATACTTTCATTGACTTGCAATAGAATGGAGTTGTGTAAGCAGGACATAAAATGCAAAAACCCTGAAGAGTCTGCTGATAGACTCAGCTACATAAAACTATGGTATGTAAAGGACATCATAAACAAAATCAAAGGGCAAACTACAATGAGAGAAAATTATTTGCAGCTTAATTAACATACATGACTAACAAATCAATAAGATAAAACAAATGTCATTCCAGAAAAATAGGCAAAGACTAAAAACACACAATTTACAAAAAATATATAAATGGCTAATATGCCCAAGAAGAAAAAATGGTCAGATGATTAGCAAACAAGAATACAAATCCTACCAAAATAATTATGTTTTTCTGAGTTCTGGTTCTTTCCAATAATGATAGAAGCCAATACTGAATCTATACTAAAGAAATAATCAAGACTGTGAAAAATTATTTGGCTATAAAGATACTAAAGTGTTCTTTAAAAACTGGGAAAAAACCTAAATGTGTAACACAGTGGACTGTTCAATAATTATGGTACATATATTCAATGGTATGCTACACTGCTATTCAAGACTAATAAAAATAAGTAAAATGTACAATGCTGTAATATATGATCTTATTTTGGAAGATATACACCATAATATTAACAGTAATTGTCTCTATAAAGGGGTTATAGTTTACTGTCATTTTTGTGATATTTTACATAATGAATATAAATTTCACATAATGAATACAAAATTCACATAAATGAATACAAATTATTTTATTAAAGGTGTCAAAAATTTACATAATGAATATTATGTAAAATAACGCATATTTTAAAATGTGCTGTTTTATATAATGAATATACATTCTACATAATGAACATACATTATTTCCTTAAAGAAGTCAAAAAAGGTTTGGGGGCTTCTTCAAACATTAGCTCTTTTTGTTTTTGTTTTGTTTTGTTTTTTTTATGAGAGAGAGAGAATCTTAAGCAGGCTCCACACCCAGTATGGAGCCCAACGTGGGGCTCAATCTCAACCCTGAGATCATGACCTGAGCCAAAATCAAGAGTCTGACACTTAACCAACTGAAACACCCAGGTGCCCCAAACATTAGCTCTTTTTATTTTTTATTTTTTTTAAAGATTTTATTTATTTATTTGTAAGAAAGAGAGAGAGAGAGAGAGAGAGAGCATGAGGGAAGAGGGGCAGAGGGAGAAGCAGGCTCCCTGCGGGACTCAATCCCAGGACCCCAGGATCATGACCTGAGCCAAAGGCAGACGCTTAACCGAATGAGCCACCCAGGAGTCCCAACTCTTTTTAAATGTCTCTCCTTACCACACAGCCTTCAGCCTGCTTGCAGGAGCATGTTGGACTAACAAGTACTTCTAACTGTTTTCTTATTTTCTCATCATCTTCCAACACCTGTGTGAACTTCTTCATGAAATCCTGAGCCTTACCAGGATCTGGCAAATTTCCTTAAATAAATTAAAATTCAGTAAAAATACGATTTTAGAAATTTCTCAAAATAATAAAAGATCAACATTTTTCATTTTTATTACTTTGATTAATAATCCTAATTTACAAATTCGGTTTAGTTTAATTAGAAGTTGTGGAACAACTTCAATAGTCAATTTTCACAAAATTCTGCTCTCTAGAAATATGAAACAAGATCACTGTGAAGGAACATCTTTGCAGGAAAAGATTGAACTGGCTATTTCTAAATAACCCCTTATAATATTTAAGGGCACTAAATGTCAACCTGAATGATACCAATTTATTACTGTCTCCTTGAGCTTGTTGTGTACATTGTTCTCTTGTAACTTCCAACAAGAGATCAGTAAGTTTTACCTTTAAGAAACTATTTTCCTGTATTGTATTAATTTGTTAAACCATCCAGAGATAATTCATATACACATGCTATCAGTCAATAAAACATGCTGAGCAAAATGTTTCAGGTGTTACTGTCGGCTGTGTCATTATTGCATGAGAAAGGATAAATCCTTGTAGAATCAAAGATGATTTCTATACCACTCTCCTAATATACTGATGTATCAAAACACTTATAGTGTTTATAGCTAGTAAAATGCTGATCCCAGTGTCTTCTGGGGGGGAGGGGTGGCTACTCACAACTGTTATAGAGGACCAGACTAGGATACTTCCAATAACAGAAATTATAATATAGAACTATGGATTATAATAAAAATTGTAGAAACTCAACTAAATCTTAAAATATAAATGCAGTAAGTGCAGTCTTCAAGTTCATATACAACTTTGAAAGTCCACTTTAAGTCTCAGCTAGATCACTGAGGATAATAAGAACAAAGTGTCCCTATTATAAATACTTGACTGTATGATCTCTTCATGTTTCTATAATACAAAAAAATCTACTGTACTGTCTTCAAATAATTTTGGAAGATGTCACTTTACAGCCCCTCCATAATGTACAGGCATCACACTAAAGGTTACAATAAGGTTTACTATTCAAGAAACAAATAGACTTGGGGGGGGGAGTGGGAGGAAGAGAGAGAGAGGGAGAAGGGAGGGAGGAAACAAATAAAAAAACCCTTTAATTCGGCATTCTACAAACGTACTTGACCATGAAACCCTTTTTTCTAACAATACTATTAGCACCTACAGGATACTAGCATTCCTCAGAACAGAATTTGGGAAAACAGATAAGGGTAAAAAATAGAAAATTATAGATGACCTCCTTTAAGAGAGAGTATCCACAGCCAAACAAAAAGGAGACAGTTATTAAAAACAGCAGAAAATCACTTGCTAAAGAAATTGAAAACTAATTTATGTTTAACTGCCCAAGACTAAAAGATATTTTGGTCTTAAAGCCTTACTCATGCTAAAACTCCTGTCAGTCTAAAACTCAGTTAATTCGGTTACTGTTCTCTTCAGTATTTGAGCATTACTTCCATACACATCTTGGAATATTTGTTAACATCTCAGAAATCCACCTAAGATAGATCTCTTCACTATTCCCAAGTGGAAGCTCAGTAGAAATGTTCCTCCAGGTGTTCCCGATATTCCCTTTGTCCATGTGCTACACTATACAAAGTGATCTCTAAAGCAGGAGGAAAAGCAAATGCCCTACAAAAACAGCTACTTTACCCATTCCCTGCACTGAACAAAAGAGATGTGCTACACAATCCTTTTGTATTTACTGTTAAATGCAATTAAATAACGTTTTGTTTGAAATCACTGGAAAGCAAAAAAGCAAATTAGTATTTTTTTTCAAAGAAGCTCTTTTGTACTTATTATGTATACTTTGCTCTAAAATTTGGCTTAGAACGAAATTAGCTTCAAATAGAGTCACATTAGAGCAACCAACACCAAAGCACAGATTCAGTTTTCACAGTAAGCTTATGTAACAGTTTGAATGAATTCCCAAAAATAAATTTATGTAATAAATCCTTTCTCCAGTTCCTGCTCATACCAGCACAAAAAGAAAAATTCTGTGTAGCAAAGTAAATGAAAATTTAAAAAAAGAAGAAAAGCTAAAGCTGTCTTGAAAAAAAAAATCAGAAACATTTTATACTCTTTTCCTATATTATCATAGCCAAAAATGAAAACTCCATGAAATACTTTAAATTATCAAAAAGAAATATTTCAATTAAACCTTAAATTCTACATGTAATATTTGAAATAACTTACTTGTAATAACCATCACTTTTGAAAATATGGCCTTGACACTGGCGTCTGTCTGTAAATCACACACAAAAAAAGCAAAATTAACATTTCCTAACAATAATCTTCATTATACCCTTCAGAAAATTAGATAAGAAGAACCAGGCCCATGCCCTGACCACCACAGCTGTGAGCTCCCTCTTGAGCTACGTTTAAACTCCGAAGTGAATGAAAGGTGAATGCTCTGCTGTCGTCATCTCTTCCCCCTCAGCCTGTTTTGTCATCCTCTAAACAAAAGGAGACTACTACACCAACCTTTTGAAACAGGGAGATATTTTGTTTTTTCTAGCAATGAAACAAGGCAACTAAGTGTAAAAAAGGAACAAAATAACCTGGTTTTCAAATTTTAAGCTTATCTCAAACAAAAAGTTCACAAGTATATAATTCTGAATGACTTGAGGTGTTCCTAAAATTTTTAAGCCTGAGGATTATGAGGCATAGTCATGAAGCTTACGGGGAAGATACTGGATATAGACAATTTTAAAAAGCTGCCAATGACATGTACAAAAGATTTTTTCCAAGAGTGCTACTTACTTGCTTTATCAACTTAGCATTATTTCAGTGAATGAATGTGTTCACCACACTGTACCCCATGTAAAGTCACACGTACAAATGATGGTTTCTAAGAGTGCTAGTTATTCATTGCATCAAGTTAGTGTTATTTCTTTAAAAAGAGATGCCTTTGAGCAACTCTATAATACACTGAACTAGAAAAACATTGGTGTGAAGGCAACAAATCAAATAAATACACAAATAAACCATCCCTATTCACAAGGAGCTTCCTAAGAGGAAGCGAGAGACAAAACATAAAATACAAGAGTTAATTCCCAAATATTTGGAATTTAAAGTATTTGAATATATCTGTCTAGAATCATGTAAGATTTCTGTTGTTTAATTTGGGGAGAAATAGGTACTGCTGGGCTGTCAAGAAGTTGATCCACATGAAAAAGAAACAGCATCAACAAAAGTACAATTCTAGAAATAATGTCACTTTGAGTGACACTGAGCAAATGAATTTAATTAAATAAAGTAGAAGGGCTACAGTGCTGAACTAAATAAGAATATTTATCAGACTGAATAATGAAGAAGGCAAAGAAACATTCACTGATTAATAAGCATGTAAGAGTCTTCCTAGTAAAATAGGAAGAAATACAAACACCCAAAGGATAAACACAGCTTTGCATTTTTTCTACCTTTAACTCTATAATGTCTACTATATTTCTTGGTATAAAATGAATACTAAGTAATAAGAGACTATTAATTCTCCTCTCATTAGGATTCCACTTTGGGCTACCATCTTCTTCCATTTGGTTTCTGCTTCAACCTCACATCACATTAATGAGAATTCCCTCTTTAACCTGGACAACTCAGTAATTATTTTAAGACAATTTAAAGGAAAATTCCACAAAGTAGAAGACATTAAAACATTTTAATTGAATTGAGATGTATTTTGTTATTTCACATGAGAATGAAGTCATGAGACCCTCCCGAGTTGCTATCAACAGGCAAGGGGAAGAAGTTCCCACTAAATAAATTTTAAAGGGACAGTGAGAGTCAAAAACAAAGTTATTTTTTATTAGTCTCACACATCATGCTGTTCAACATATGATCTGCACACTTAACATACTACTCTACTGCTATTATATGACTTCAATAATGCCTAAAATCAGGAATAGTTTTATATACATGCATATAAAAACATCTGGTATTTTTAATTAACACCTTTGCAACTTTGACCAAAAGGAAGTAAATTAATACAGCTCTAGGTAGCAAACAAGAGCACTTTATCCAGAGCTTAACTGAAATACACTAACTTACTGCATTAGAACACTGACTGAAAATACATGTTTATTGGCTGAAGCACACTAACTTAATCGGAAGTTTTCCAATTTTGTTCCTCGGCAAAGTACTGAAACAGCAGAATCACTACAATTAGTTTTAAGTTATCTATTATAAGAAAAAACTTATTCTAGCAGGTTCAATAATTACAGGTTTCAATAAACCATAAACAAAGAGGTTACTATTCGCCTCCCCTTACATGAAACAACTCCTCTCTATTGACCTCTGTTCTATGAGCATGCAGTATATGGTTTTTTTTGGGGGGGGTTTCACTAAGGACTGAGAAGAAATTAAAAATAACAGTATATTGTTATTTTTGTATGTTATATATTTCCTTGGATGCAATTTAAAATGGCCACACATACTGCTTTTTTGATGAATTATAACTTTTATAGGTCTATATACAACACTCTCAAACAACATTCTAGGGAAAAAGAACACCCAGAATCATTCTAAAAGTCTAAAAACTAAAATATAATTCATCATCTGGATGAATACCACCATTAACTTATAATTATGAAAACCAAGTAGTACATTAACATTACTGTAATATTAATTATAAGTAAAAATATAAAGATATGAAATTAAAATTACATGACATTAAAATTTTCTAAAACCACAAGACTATACAATGGGAGCATTTTAGTGTGGCAAGAGAGAATGCAATTTTACTCTATTTTCTGTGCTTTCAAGGATATGGAGCCATTTTCTGGTTTTTTTAAAGCCACAAAAAAACTTTAATTCTGAATGCAAAGAAATACATTCTCTTTCCTGTTGGGTATCACCTTTTATAGATATAGTAAGTGTAAACTTTAAATTTTTCTATGCAATAAGTTTCTTAAAGATTTCATTGTTCTAAATTAGAGATGATAGTTTCTGGAGTAGAACAGTTCCACACAGTAACAGTTGTTCAACACCACTGTAGCAATGGTAAGGAGTAACTGAAATACATGCGTTTTACAAAACTTATCATCAAAGGAAAATTTTCATTAAATTTGACTTACTTTGGGTTGCTTAATTAAGTCAAGCAAATCCTTCACTTGATGCCGGAGCAGATTTTGACATTTCCACATTTCATTCAGTGCTCTGCAAAACACAAACACATAAATTTAAATAACAAAACAATAAAAATCCTTCCAGAATATTCCAAATACATTGTTTTTAAGTTCAAATTAAAAAAAGAGATGACAGAGATGAGATAAAATTCACAGAACTAAGCAACTGATGATGTATGGAACAAAAGGGAAGAGGTACGAACACGTGAAGGGATATCTGTATCAAAAAGAACATAAGTGGTTGTTTTTTGTTTTGTATAAAAATAGGGAAGAGCTATCATTAACTGCAACATGTGTATAAACTAGGATAAAGGAATTACCTACAGAGATTATAAACTTGAGAAACAAAGGAATATTTGATGGAGTAAGGTCCTGCAGTGGGCAGGATGAAAAGGAATCAAAGCCACAAACAGAAGAGTTCTAGTGCTGAGAGAATGGGATATACTTTTTCCTAAAACAGAAATATTTATATTGTAACTTTGTATATTACATGTTTATGTATATTACAAAATGTAGATTATGTACTTATAGGTAAATATACATAGTCATTATAATAAGATTAAAATGTATAAACCAAACCGATGTAAAAAAAAAATAAGCTCTCACTTGTTTTATTTAATCCTCAAATTCTGTTGAGAGGTAGAATCTATGTGTTTAGATTTTTTTAAAGATCTATTTATTTATTTATTTATTTGAGAGAGAGAAAGAGAGAGCACACATGTGAGTGGGGGAAGGAGAGAGAAGCTCAAGGAGACTCCCCACCCAGTGCAGAGCCCAAGAGGGGGCTTGATCTCAAAACCCTAAGATCATGACCTGAGCCAAAATCAAGAGTCGGAATCCCAACCAAATGAGTCATCTAGGCACCCCATGTGTGTAGATTTTTAAGGACTCACTGAGCTGTTACAGTTAACTAAATAATGTATTATATAAATTATATAAAACATTATTACCTATAATATATAACTATAATATATATTCTATATACTCCATATAAAATATATATTTATACTACATAAATTTGACATGTACATGTATTTATATCCTGTATATATTTATTAGGTTATATAAATATGTATTTACATATTACTATATGTAAGTGAATATTATTTTTATATGGCAAAATTTCTGATGTCCTCTTAATATTTTTTTCAGACAGAAATTGAAATCTAAAATTATACACTCAAGAAAATATGCAGAAATCATGAGAAATTAATGTTATTGAAATATTGTTACAGAATTCAGAACCACACATATTTTAATATTTGAAAAGGAAATTTTCCAAAACCAAATACTTTTCATTATTTTGTTTTCAATTACCTACACTTCATTAGCCTCCACTATCACACATATTAAGCACTACCATAAAACAGTAATATAGTACAAAAGCATATAAAACCACCTCTTTTTTTCATTGGCAAGACAATTGTTAAAAATTTTCATTTTCCTCAACACTCTGTTTTAAAAATACCTTTGGATACTTTTATGGAAATAGTTTAAATTTGGACACTTAAATGCCTTTACAGTGGTCATCTCAAAATCGTACTTGGCAAAGCAACAGCATTTTATCTTAGAAGTTAAATTTATTTTTTTTAAAGATTTTATTTATTTATTCATTTGAGAGAACGAGAGAGAGAGCATGAGAGGGGGGGAGGGTCAGAGGGAGTAGCAGACTCCCTGCCGAGCAGTGAGCCCGATGCGGGACTCGATCCATGGACTCCAGGATCATGACCTGAGCCGAAGGCAGCCGCTCAACCAACTGAGCCACCAAAATAACTATACTGTTTTCAAGTTATTAAATTTCCATTAAAAATTTAATTGAAACACTTTAAGAATGTACACAGTAAAAATGACCAGTATACAGAGGACTGTAAAAATCTAGTAACTAAGAGTTATGTAATTAAAATAATTTTCAAAGAAACAGTAGTCATCTGTGAAATTACTTCTGAACTCCAAAGTCAATGAATTGTCTCTTGCTTCTTAACACTTCATCATTACTTACAACTTCTGACAGGCCTGGATTTTGAAACTTGCCTTCACTTAAAATACTTAAAATAAAGCAGGAATTATTACACCTCTAATAGCTATTTGTTAATTTAAAGATGAAATCTCAAGCAACTCCAAAGCTCCATTATAAACTATGATGGCTATAGTGTAAATCAAAAAGTAACCATCACTAAGATTTTGTATTGTAATGTATTTTTAGGGAAACCATCCTCTCAAGTACTTTAATAAAATTATCTTAAGCAGCAAAGACAATTTATCCTTGTGCTTGCCTTCCTAAATAATCCTTAAAAAAGAAAAAAAAAGTAGAAATAATTTTACAACAGGAAGACAAATATAATTTAATATGAGCCTGAATTCCAGCTTTGTCACTAAATAAACATGAAAAATTTGATTAGAGAATGGATATTCTTAGTTATTACCTGTCTAGTCTTCTCACTAGGGCTTTGCACTAACTCAAAGAAAAAGACAGCTACCATCGGGTGGCTGTCAGAAACCTGTACAAATGTTGAAGAGAACCTCTCCTCCAATATTCTGCTCCCAGTTGGCAAAACTGCCCACCAGACACAGCAGTACAAAAACGGTCTAGATGAAAGCCTGCCTAACGAAAGACATCACATTCAGGACACCTGAAACTACCACTAACTCTTGTCATTAACAGTTGTTCTAGGAAGCCTGGGGGAGGTGGCAACACACATCATGATCGGAGAGTACTCAAGCCTGCCTCTGCTCTCTTTTTCACTAATCAAGATATTTAGTGGGACACCTGGGTGGCTCAATCGGCTAAGTGTCCAACTCTTGGTTTGGGCTTGGGTCATGATCTCAGGGTTGCGGGATCAAGCCCCATGAGTGAGGCTCCCCACTCCGTGGGGAGTGTGTTTGAAGATTCTATCCCCCTGCCTCTCCCCCTTGCGCAGGCACGTGTGCATGTGCACACTTTCCCTCTCTCAAATAAATGAATCTGAAAAAAGAAAAAAAAAAGATAGTTAACTTATGGGCTTACCCAAAATTGATACACATCAAAAATTTTAAATATAGGAAGTATTTTGTCTTCCCCAAAAGAACATGGTCACAGAATAAAATATATGGTTCTTTCATAAGAAAGATCTTATCAAACAAGTTCTCACCATGAACCTGCCTGCCAAGCAGCTATTTTTAAGTGCCTTTCAAACTAATTAGAGATTATAAATTCAAATGAATTCTGAGCTAGAATAATAATGTAAATGAATAAAGTAGGACAGATGTTACAATACAGAGTGGTGAGGACTGTGATAGGATTAAAAACATTATTGAAAATATCAAGATTATTACTATTCGGGAAAATGAATAAATAAAAGATGAGACAAAATTTAAAGACCCAAAAGATTTACAAAAAATAAGATGTCTAATAATGTCTAGAAAGACAAAGAAAATGAATGACCAACAAGCTATATATATTATGGATGAATCTTAGGAACATAAGAAAATGGGGGGAAAAGGTCACAGAAGACTATATCCACAATTCACTTTCATAATGTTCAAAAATAAGCAAAAATAAATATTATGAGGGATACATATACATAGATATGATGAAACTATGTTTTACTTTATTTTGATAAAACTATTGTTTAAAGATTTATTTATTTATTTGAGAGAGAGAAACAGAGAGCAGGGGGAGGGGTAGAGGGAGAGGGAAAGAAGCAGACTCCGCATGAGAGTGGAGCCCAACATGGGGCTTGATCCCAGGACCCTGAGATCATGACCTAAGCTGAAATCAAGAGTCCGTCACTTATCTGACTGAGCCACCCAGATGCCCCATGATAAAATTATTTTTTAAAAAGGAAATGAAAAATACGTAATTAAGGTTAGTGGTTTCCTCTGGGTGAAAGACAGGAGGATGAAAGGGAGAAGAGTTCACAAGTTGGCTGTAGATTCACAAATATATTTACTTTATTACTATGCTTCAAAACTCGTATGTGATTTCTTTGTGTGCATTAAATACTTCATAACAATAAATGTAAAGACTTTTGGAGAAATAAATCACAAATGTAAAGTTAAAAGTATTAAAGTAAAATGTTAAGTATTAGATTTACAGTTGGTTAGTTAATTCCAAAATGTTGGTTAAAATTAAAAAATCATTTAAAAAATATTATAAATACCTTAAGTGTTTTAACTTAAAACAGAGAAAAATCTATTCACTTACCAACCATTTTTGCAGAATCTATTGGTCCATAGATTGGAATTTACTTTCAACTTTTCCATGGCATTATTTTTCAGTGTATCTCTTGTGATTAGCATTTTTACTTTTTAATTCAATCAAACATACTTGTTATTTAAATGATGAGTGATATCTGATATATGTAGTTTTTTTTTAAGATTTATTTATTTGAGAGAGAGAAAGTGCACAAGCCAGCAGGAGTGCAAGGCGGGGGGGGGGGGGGGCAGTTGCAGGGCTGGATCTCATGACCCAGAGATCATGACCTGAGCCGAAATCAACAGTCGGATGCTTAACTGACTGAGCTACCCAGGCGCCCCGATCGACACACACACACACACACACACACACACACACACACACACACACACACACACACACACACACACACACACACACACACACACACACACACACACACACACACACACACACACACACACACACACACACACACACACACACACACACACACAGTTTTTTAACTGCTATTTAGTGTTTTCGATTTACAATTATGTTTCTTACAGTTTTCATTAATTCTTTTTTGGTCCTATGGTTTTGGAAGCCAACATTCTAATTCTGTTCTTTCAGAGCAACTCAAATTTTTAATTCGTACACTTAATTTACAGCCTAATTAACAATATCTGTCCTCACTCTTCTATGATAAAAGAACCACAGAACATTTTAGCTACCATCTTACATGCCGTTATCTGATAGGATCCACCTAGTATTCAAAACTTTTCACAAAGGCACAGCACCAATCAATCAGAACAGGTGGCAGTAGAACAAGGGCCTGAAGGTCCTTCTGCTGTGCCCAGGCACAGGCGAAAGTGGGGTGGGGAGAAGATCCCAGGGACTCTCAAGACATCTTACATACTGTTCCAAGAAGTGTGTGCTGGCTAAATATCAGCCAGATGCTAACCTACTTTTTAATGTACACCTCCTTCCCTTGTAAAAAAAACTTTGTTGTTATTATTATTGTTTTTATAGGCATTGATTATTTAGACCTGCAAAAGTGTTTGAAAATTTTGTCACTTTTTACATCCTATTCCTTCCTTCTGAATTTCCTTTTTTACCAAGAGAAATTACTATTCTTTAGTAATTTTCTCAAGTAGGATATATGAGTGGTGAACTCTCATTTTTTGCTTAAGAGTGTCTTTCATTCTTACTCATGAATGGCAGGTGAGCTGAGTCAGAAGCCTAGACTATGATTTGACACAGGTTGTCTCAAATAGGGATGGAGTGGGGAGTGTGCTATGTATCTTATTCTCATTCATTCCAAGAAGCCATCAATTGCACCATGAAGATAAGGATGCACTCTAATTCTAGAGGTGTTAGCATATGACAATTGTATGCTTTAAAATCAATTAAATATGGTAGTAACATATTTTACTGTATGCAGTATAAAAAGAATGAACTTTGGAACCAGGTAGAGTTCAAATCCTGACTCTGTCTCTTACTACTTGTGTGATTTTGTGCAAGTTAACTGACCTCTGGAATTCAGTTCCTCATGTGAAAAATAGGAAAAAATATCACATGAGGGGTTGGCAAGCTTTTCTATAAAAGGCCAGATAATAAATATTTTAAGCTTTATGGACAGTCTCTGTTGAAACTACTCAATTCTTCTGTTAAAGCACAAAAGCAGCCATTGATAATATAAACTCCTCTGCCTGAAATACAGCAGATAATAAGAAATTTACATTCTCCCCTCTACGACTTTTTTTCAATGTTTCTATGAAAGGTGTAATTGGCACATATAATAATTTCCATGCAAGAAGTCAAAAGTCCCATTAAGCAGAGGTAGGAATGAAAATTATATGCAGCTCCTTAGACTTCCAATTTCTGAACATTTAATCCCCCACTTTTTTTTTTTAAGATTTTATTTATTTATTTGACAGAGAGACACAGTGAGAGAGGGAACACAAGCAGGGGGGAATGGGAGAGGGGAGAAGCAGGCTTCCCTCTGAGCAGGGAGCCCAATGAGGGGCTCAATTCCAGAACCCTGGGCTCATGACCTGAGCCAAAGGCAGACACTTAACAACTAAGCCACCCAGGTGCCCCTTAATCCCCCACTTGAACTACATTTGCTGGAATGCAAAGGACCTACATTTTCTAAAACCTAGAGCAAATCAATCTCTAGGTTTCAATTTCCTAACCATCAGTATGATTCCATTAGTAATGTCTCTTCCATGTCCAAAATGCCAATTCTGTATAAAGGCACTCAAAAGTATTTTCTGAATGAAAAATGGCCATTAAAATATATTTGTGCTTACCCGTATGCCAAACTATAACACTATGTTGAGGCTATGCAGCACAAAAATATGTACCCTACTGCCCTACAGCAAAATTCAAATGAGCATGAGGTCAAAATAAGGTGGTAGGATATTCTCAGTATGAACCTTAACGCCTTAAGGAAAAACAAACAAACAAAAAGGTACATCAATACTTCTTGAAACAACAATATGAATGTCTGGGGAAAAAAATCAAATCCTGAAAGATGCCATGTCAATCAGCTCTATTTTTTAATTGCTTACAAAAATCCTTGTTAATCTCATGTTGATAGCAGTACCTTTGAAAAAATAGCCAAGTATTTTATTGTGTCTGACCATTTAAACAATGTTTGTATTACATAAATTGTTAACATTTAAAAATACAGTTGTGGTTTTATTCCCCATAAAATCCAATACACTGAAAAAGATGAAAAGAACAAAATTTGACGTTTGAAACATACTTCACAGCATTTAAATCCAGTGTGGCATACAAGTAATATAAGCACTTCATCCGTTCTGTAGTTTCCAAATTGTGGGGAACCATGTACTGGGCAAAGATGCGTTCAACAAGCAATCTATAAAAACACAGAGAAGGTACTGTAATGATTTTTTTTACGTATTAAATTTGTATATAAAATTCCAAAACACACAAAGAATACATATAAAAAGTTTCTGCTTTCTAAATGGAGAGGAGATTTCAACTCAATGATTTCCTTCTAAAAGAAGAAGGGCTGAAAAAAGATTTAGCTGGATGTACGGGCAACAGCCCTATACCCAGCTAAGATAACTACCTCTGCATGACCTGGAGTGTATATGAGGGATTCAATTTCCTTATCTGAATAATAAAGTGTTAAAAAACCAGGTCCTTCCAAATGACAAATTCTACGCATCTCTAAGTTAAAATTATAAAGACATTTTTAAGATTCTTCCAAGTTTCTGGAGTAAGCAACATGAAAAGACCTGGTTAAAAGTTAAAATAAAAAGGTACTAGCAAATAATAATGCAAATCTCCATGCAATGATGCTGCACACTCAAAAAGTCTAAAAATGTCAATTTTATAAAAATAATAACCATGAAGTTCCTCAATGTTAACGTAAGATATCTAGTTCCTAGTTCCTAATAACTTTTAAAACTGTAAGGTGGCCTACTGGTTCTTAATTTTCTCATTCTCATCTATTATGGGTGAGACCATTTGGATCTAAAAATTTAAAATAAATCCAATCAAGTGAAATCCTGCAAGCAGGATTCACAGATCTATTTACTACTACTAAATGGTTAGGATCCATACAAGATCTAATCTTATACTGCAATAGAAAAATACAAAGATTATATTCAGATAATGTGTTTCAAATAAAATTATAAACTGTCTTTTTATTCTTCGGTAGAAACTGTTTATTTAAAATGTCTATAATCCAAAAGGCTTATTTTCATTTATTTGAAAACATTTTATTTGAAAAATAACCTATGAAATAAAATTTAAATTATTACACATTTCTACTCTTAAGTACAGCTCTGTTTAAAAATAGTATACAAAAATGAACATAAAAGCTGTATTCCTCCCTAAAGTTATATGTACATTACTGCTTCATTTATGGCTTTGGTGGAAGAAAACTAGTCACTCACTACCTTTAACTTGCAGTAAAAACTGAGAGACTTTAAAGTTATAAAGAAAACACTTTACCTAAAACAACAGATCAAAACAGCTTAATACACCAAAAGCACCATATATTTTAGATATGGTGTCCTTAACTTACCGATCATCAATACTATTTTGATAATATATATGTAGCAATTTGTCTTTGATCCATGAAATCTGTTTTGCAGCATCTTTTCCAGCTGCTGATTGTAAAGCATACTTCTTATAAATTTGGGCAAGTCCCATCATGGCTTCTTTGCGCACTCTCCACTTAAAGTAAAAACAAAAACGCTTTCTTAAAATTTAAAAATGCTCACATTATATTTCAGGAAAGTCTGTTTTCTTGTTTTTAAGTTGCTTTACACAATATATCTTCATCAATCCTCAGTTACTGGATATCAATTTATAATGACTATGAAAAAAAACACAACTATCATTTTAATACATCTACTATATAAGGTACAGAGATATCAACATGTATAAAGAATTCTAATGCATCTTAGACCCATTGTTACCCCTAAAAAACAAAAGTTAATCACCATCACATAAAGTCACTTAGAATTGGTAAGGGAAAGTATGCTACAAAATTTTAAAAGGCAAATAATGAGCTAATTGTGACCTATCCCTTAAACATTTTTTCCATTTATGGTGTATATTAAATATACTTCAATTAAAGGTACATGACATTGGTTTCATCAAATGTTGAGTAAACACACTCAGTTCATTTTGTATATCTAAGAATCAAGTTTAAGTGTAAGAGGAATGTATTCAACTATTTTTTTTAAATACATATTTGCTATAATATATCTAATACTGCTTCATTAACTTGGGATGAGTTTATTCTTTAATTTTACACAAACAGCACTATAATCAGTAAGATGTTAGTAATGTTTAGAACTTCATGAAGCTACACAGATGTCTTTTTTTTTCTTTGCAGTCTGTCATTCATTGTATATTCTTCTCTTAGTTTTTCTTTAAATTACTTACAGCAGATTAAGAACAGTCCTTATCTCAACCATCCACTGATACATATTAAAATAAAAGACTTCAAAAAGCTTTACTCATAAGAATTCAATTTGTTTGTAGGAATTTTCTAATTCTCTATATTATCTCTAATTCCCCAAACTGCTGCTTTAAGGAGAATTTAAAGATAGAGCATATTCTAATACTGCCAAGAACATAAACATATTCCATTATTTTTTGGTACCCAATTAATATTTGTATGAATGAACCAAGCAGCCCTATGATGAATACAACATGATTATCAAAAATTATGTGAATTTATGTGACCCCAACAATACACAGATACTTAGCTCAAATTCCAAGTCTAACAAAGAAAAAGATTAGTTGAACACTTAGAAGGTTGTTATCCTACCACGAGGCAAATCTCCTTTTCCTTCTTTATGCCTTTTGGACCTTTCATTAAAACCCTATGAGATATTCAATAAAGACAAGTCTAAATTTATTAGTTAAAATACGTTATTCCTAATACCTATACATTTGAAGAGAAAACTATGCAATTCCTGCCCATCTATTCTCTATCCACAACCAGCATTACCAAAGAGAGCATTAAATGATGAAGACAGCACAATCAACCTTATAAGCAACTATTAAAATGTCATAAAGTATTTACTAGTCAAAACTATTCACAACTACCAACAGGCCTCCCACTTTCTTTGCTAATTAACCCCCAAATACATCAATGATTTTCATCCTTCACCAAAATCACTCAAGCCTAAATCCAGTAAAACCCACACCAGAAAGGAAAGGCACTGGGGATGAGGAGGGAATGAACATTCACTCACATACTTTACTGAGTCTCTAATATACTCCAGGCAATATGAATACAAGAATAAGAAGACATGGTACCTCCTTAAGAAGTCAATGATTACTGAGTGCAGCAAGTGGGTGTTCACTCAAGAGGAAAGGTTTAGGGTCACAGAAGATAGGGCTGGAAGCATGCTGTTCTGCTAGGTTTAGCTGTGCTAAGTTGAAAACATGTTATTTTCTACTCCACAGAAATTATAACACAACCAGCTAAAAGACTATCAACTGATACCCATAGGAAAAGAAACAGAAGAGAGCCAACAACATAAGAAGTTGTGTCAGAGGCCATTACAAATCACTTATTAAAACTAGTGTCCAGGCTAAACATCTGACTACCATTTAGAGCCAACTCATTTTTAAGATGAGAATCTGAATTTAAAAATCTAACAAAATTTAATATAAAAAATAAAACCTCATAAATATTAAAATGCCCCCTAAAAAGGGCTAATTACACTTAAATCTCAATATTTCCAATGAAATACTATTAAAGTATTCAAAGTAAAAGCCTACTACTACTAATTATTATTCCTACTTACCCGTTTGTCTAAAGTTCTCTCTCTCACAAAATTAAGTAAGTGATCGTTGACCAGAAGAATATCCTTTTTAGCAGCCGTAACTATAGACACAATAACATCATGTCTAATAGCTTCTTCAGGGTCATGTGACCTCACTTTAAGATACTCTGAAAGACAAAATTTTATTTGATTAAAATGGAACTTTAACAATTAAAATGTTTTAAAAGATTGCATAAGTCCTTTGTAAGTAAATCACAACAAAATAAAACCTAAGTAGAAGGTTCAATGTTTCAAGAAAATTAAAAGCAGAGGAGGAAGGGGAGCAGAAATGAAGGTCAGTCCATTAGTTAAAATACAGTAGTTTACTTACATGCAACTGAGTACTAAAACCCCTACCCATTTGGGGGACAGGGTAGTTGTATTAAGGAGTTCTGAACCTCATTAACTAAACCATACAAATGAACTAAGAAGTATATGACTTTAAATATTTCATTTCTGTTTTTTGTTTAAATAGTTAAAATATCCAAGTCAAGTGGTTCTACTGGGAAAAGGCTAGAATATTTAAGCTTCTATCCCTTAACTAGGGAAACCCTGAGTAAGGTTTAGGAAAGAATAAAATTAAAATACCAGCCACCAAGAAATAAGATTATAGGGAAGACCATAAGGAAAGTTCAGGTAACTGGACTAAAAGAAAGGCAAAGGGAACAGAAGAAATTAAACATTTAACAGTTAAGAGTGGCTGGAGGAAGACCTTAAATTTAGTCAAAAACATGACAGCTCTGACCTGACACTAAGAAAGCTGAAAGAAAAAATTAACACTCTTCAGTAATGATATATTAGAGGCTTAAGGAAGAGATACCACAATTGAACATGAACATAACAAAATATTATTCCGCTTTTTATTTTAAGACTACCAGTAAGCTAAAATTTCATTGTTTGGATTTGGAGCAATATGTCTAGCCATGCCTATATACAGCAAATAGTGCTTATGATTGTAAATGGATTTACTTCCCTGTAAATTGACAGTTTAACAAATAATTACAATGCAAACACCCATAAAGCTACCGCCCAGGTCTTAAGCATTTTCACCAGAAGCATTCCATAACAGGAACTATTTCCAAAAATGAGAAAGACCATATGTTGCCAAAAAAAACCTTCTGAAATGTCATTTTACCTAACTCAGTAAAGAAAATTACTTTAAGTACTGATTTCAAATGGAGCCTGTTAAATACATCACAAGTTCATTTCCCCACCAAGATAAAGACAGTTTTATCTTTCACTTTACTTGTTTCAAGTGCAATAGATATTATACTCAGGTGCCACCAAGACAAAACCAATGAAAACACCATCAATTTTAAGATGCATCCCAATTTCCCTAAAACAAATCATTCATATTAAACAGATATATACAAGAGCTATTAACTTATAGATCCTAACTGTGCAGAGGAAGAGAAAAAAAGAGAAAGAAGAAATTCTTGATAGTTAGCATGACAAAGCAGCTATTAATACTCTTCACAATATGGCCAGGTCCCTCAAAATGTGGCTGAAGGCACAAGGATGAATCTCACAAACACACTGTCAAGAAAGGTAAGATAAACGTGTGTCTAACATATATTAATCTCAGCTCACTCCTGAAACCCTAAGAAAATGTCTTTTAAAAGGGACAAGTACAAGAGAAAAGATCATAGCAAAAGTGATTTTTCAACAAAACTGAGACAGATATATGACTTGTAAACAAAAGAAAAAGATGAAATCCAAAAAGGGAAGAAAATAATAAATAAGTTCATTTCCAGGGTAGAAGAACCATGAAAACATTTAGAAATTCAAGGCACCAAGCAACGAGAAAGGCAGAGATGAAGAATGCAGCCGGAAATATGAGGAATGGTTGAAAATGTGCATATAAAGTAGTTAGACCCCTAGGTTTTTCAGAGCTATCTTTTAGCCAACTACAAAAAACGTGCAGTTTATAGCAATACAGGCTTACCTCAAGAAGCAAGGAAAAACTCAAATAAACAACCTAACCTTACAGCTAAGAGTTAGAAAAACAAACAAAGCCCAAACCCAGGAAAAGGAAGGAATAATAACGATTAGATTAGAAACAAATGATATAGAAACTTAAAAAACAATAGAACAGAACAATGAAACCAAGAGTTGGTTCTTTGAAATGATCAACAAAATTAATAAATCTCTAGCCATCCAAAAAAAAAAGAGGACCCAAATAAATAAAATCATTAATGAAAGACGAGAAATAACAACCAACACCACGGAAATACAATTATAACAGAATATTATGGAAACCCATATGCCAACAAACTGGACAACTTAGAAGAAATGGTTATATGGAAACATGTAACCTACTAAAACTGAAGCATGGAGAAATAGAAAATTTGAACAGACCGATTACCTGCAATGAAATTGAATCTGTAATCAAAAAAAAAAAACTCCCAAAAAAAAAAGCCCAGGACCAGACAGCTTCATAGGCAAATTCTACCAAAGATTTAAAGAAGAGTTAATACCTATTCTTCTCAAACTATCCCAAAAAAAATAGAAGAGGAAGGAAAACTTCCAAATTCATTCTATGAGGCCAGTATCATCCTGATACCGAAACCAGATAAAGAAACCACACAAAAAAAGAATACTACAGGTCAGTATAAATGCATAGATGCATAAATCCTCAACAAAATATTAGCAAACCGAATCCAACAATATATTTAAAAAATCATACATCACGATGAAGTAGGATTTATTCCTGGGATGCGAGGATGTAAGGGCAGTTCAATATTCACAAAACAATTAACGTGATACATCACATCAGTAAAAGAAAGGATAAAAATCAAATGATCAAGGGCACATGGGTAGCTCAGTTAAGCGTCTGCCTTCGGGCTCAGGTCATAATCTCAGGGTCCTGGGATCAACCCTGCGTTTGGGCTCCCTGCTCAGCAGGGAGTCTGCTTCTCCCTCTCCCTCTGACGCTCCTCTCTGTTCATACTCTCTCTCTCTCACAAATAAATAAAATCTTTTTTAAAAATCATATGATCAGAAGCAGGAAAAGCATTTGACAAAGTACAAGATCCATTCATGATGAAAATCCTCTGCAAAGTAGGTCTAGAGGGAACATACCTCAACATGATAAAGGCCTTATATGAAAAACCCACAGCCAACATCATACTCAGTGGTGAAAATCAGAGCTTTTCCCCTAAGGTCAGGAACAAGACAAGGATGTACTTTTCCACTGCTTTTATTCAAAACAGTACTGAGACGTCCTAGCCACAGCAATCAGACAACATAAATAAAAGGCATCCAAATGGATAAGGAAGAAGTAAAACTTTCACTATCTGCGGATGACATCCTATACATACAAAACCCTAAAGATTCCACCAAAAAACCACCAGTACTGATAAATGAACTCAGTAAAGTCAAAGGATACAAAATCACTGTACAGAAATCTGTTGCATTCTTATACGCTAATAATGAAGCAGCAGAAAGTAAAATTAAGAAAACAATCCCATTTAAAATTGCACCAAAAACAATAAAATATCTAGGAATAAACGTAACCAAAGAAGTAAAAACCTGTACTCTAGAAACTATAAAAACACTGATGAAATCAATTCAAGATGACACAAAGAAACAGATATTACATGCTCATGGGATGGAAGAACAAATACTGTTAAAATGTCTATACCATCTAAAGCCATCTACAGATTTAGTACAATTCCTATCAAAATACCAGCATTTTTCACAAAACTAGAACAAACAACCCTAAAATTTGCATGGAATTACAAAAGACCTCAACTAGCCAAAGGAATCTTGAAAAAGAAAAACAAAACCGGAGGTATCACAATTCCAGACTTCAAGTTATATTACAAAATGGTAGAATTAAAACAGTATGGTACTGGCATAAAAATAAACACATAGATCAATGGAACAGAATAGAAAACCCAGAAATAAACCCACACTTACATGATCAATTAATCTTCGACAAAGGAGAAATGAATATCCAATGGAAAAAAGACAGTCTCTCCAACAAATAGAGTTGGGAAAACTGGACAGCTACATTGCAAAAGAATGAAACTAGACCACTTTCTTTCACCATACACAAAAAATAAACTCAAAATGGATTAAAGACCTAAATGTGAGACCTGAAATAAAAATCCTTGAAGAGAGCACAGGCAGTAATTTCTCTGACATTGACCATAACAACATTTTTCTAGATATGTCTCCTGAGGTAACGGAAACAAAAGCAAAAATAAACTATTGGGACTACATCAAAATTAAAAGCTTCTGCACAGCAAAGAAAACAACCAACAAAACTAAAAGACAATCTACAGAAGAGGAGAAGATAGTGGTAAATGACATATCTGATAAAGGGTTAGTACCCAAAATACATAAAGAACTGATACAACTCAACACAAAAAAAACCCCAAATAATCCAATATTTAAATAATGGACAGGAGACATGAACAGACATTTTTCCAAAGACAAATAGATGGCCAAAAGACACATGAAAAGATGCTTAAATCACTCATCATTAGGGAAACTCAAGTCAAAACTACAATGAGGCATCATCTCACACCTGTCAGAATGGCTAAAATCAGTAACACAAGAAACAACAGGTGTTGGTGAGGATGTGGAGAAAGGGAAACCCTCTTGCACTGTTAGTGGGAATGCAAACTGGTGCAGCCACTCCGGAAAACAGTATGGAATTTCCTCAAAAAGTTAAAAATAGAATTACTCTTCAAGCCAGTAATTGCACTACTGGGTACTCACCCAAAGAATACAAAAACACTAATTCAAAGGGATACATGCACCCCTATTTATTGCAACATTATTTACATACAATAGCCAAGCTGAGGGAAAAGCCCAAGTGTCCATCCATAGATGGATGAAGAAGTGGTGATATATATATATCACACACACACTCACTCCACTGTATTCCAGAATACATACAGTGGAATATTATTCAGCCATAAAAAGGAATGAAATCTTGCCATTTGCAACAACATGGATAAAGCTAGAAAATATAATGCTAAGTGAAATCAGTCAGAGAAAGACAAATACCATATGATCTCACTCATATTTATTGAGAAATCCCCATATTTCTTATATTGGGATTTAAGAAAACAGATGAGCAAAGGAAAAAAATAAGAGAGAGAGAGAGAGAAAGACAAACCAAGAAACAGACTCAACTGTAGAGAACAAACTGATGGTTACCTGAGGGAAGATGGGTGGAGGGATAGGTGAAATAAGTGATGGGAATTAAAGAAAAAAAAATTAAAATGTGCCCAGAGGCTGAAAAGTAGTTGTATGTCATATAACATAACAACATAAATGTTTCATAAAAAAATAAAACTACATACTATCTTTTGGTAAACATCCAAACATTCCAAACAATGGTTTAAGGACTTAAAAGGTTACTGGTGAAATTATTCACATCTAAAATGTATTTTAGATAGCTATAAAAAAAATCAAAACATCTATTATTTAGCTAACAACAAACTTTGCATTAAAGTTCTGACTTGGGAAAATTACTTAAGTTTTCTTTGTACTTTAAAAAAGATCCAGACTATATATTGACTACTACAAATCAAGAAAAACAAGCCAATTGTTAAAAGATGGATTTAAAATTTAAACAGACACTTCATAAAAGAAAATATCAATACACACATAAAAGATACTCAATTTCATTAGTCATCAGGAGAATGCAAATTAAAACCACAACAAAACAGCAAGACCTATGAGAATGATGATAATCAAAAAGACTTAGGATTCAAAATGACAAGAACACTGAAGAACTGGAACTTTCAAACATTTCTAGTGCAAGTGGAAAACAGTACAGCTAATATGGAGAACTTAGTCATTTCTTATAAAATTAAACATGTATTTCCCCTATGACTAGCAATTTCACTCTTAAGTAGTTACAAAGAGAAATAAAAGCATAAATCCATAGAAACACTTGTAACAATACTCAGAGTAATCTTAATAGCCCCAAATCAAAAATAACCCAGAAACTCACCAAGCAAAAAAGTGGATAAACAAATTATCATGAATACCATTCAATAATAAAAAAGAATAAAGTAATAATACAGGAGTCCCAAAGACACCAGCAACTAGACTTTTAAACTCCTGATAGGATACTCTTCAGTAGAGAATCTGAAGAGAAGTATTTAAACTAAAGGTTTGCTAACAAACAACCCACCCTGATCACCCTAAATCGAAGTTCAGAGTCAGCAATCCCATCCAAATATTCAGGGCTTTCTAAACAGCTCTTTTTTAGTCCTCCACTCTTAATTATAAGCATAGAGCTACCGAATGACAAGCATTTGAGGAAAGCCTGTAACAGGGAAAATACAGACAAAAGCATGTGGGAAAAATAAGTTAACTAAAACAACATTTTGTAGGAAAAAAAAAATTCTCCAAAATACTACCATTAATTTTTTCAGAGAACAGTGCATCAATAACACAAGAATAGAATGTTACAGTAAAAGGAACATCCAGGGAAAAGAGGAGGAGGAAGAGAAAGGAGAAACAGACACACACACACACACACACAAAACAGAATGAAAGGAAAGAGAGGAGGGAGACGAAAGAGGGAGGAAAACAGATCTTCTGAAGATCAATGCTATAAAGTAGAAGCTCAAAGACCAAGCAGTCCAAATTCAGATATGAGTGGGCAGGTAGTGGGTTCCAGGCAGTATATCACCCCCAAAAATGATGAAAGTGAGAAATACCTGCTGTTTAAACCTAACTGGTAGAAATTCAATGAAACCTGAAAGCATTACTATGACAAACTATTGTTAAAAATATTATGAAAGAATACACTTTATCATTTTATCAAAAGAAACTCAAAAGTAGGAAGATTTAAGAAGGAACTGTAAACAAAGACCATTAAAAAATCATTTAAAAATGTACTACAAGTTGGTAAAGTTTTAAAAAGAGTAAATAACTAATAACAAACAATAATGTAAATGATGGGAAGAGAACATGCAGAGTTAAAGCTTTCAAGGTTCTTTGATTGCTCAGAAAGAAGCTAGAGAATTCTGATTAACTTTCGACTTCATTAATCAATTATGCAGTAAAAGCACAAAAGCGAATGTTAACTTCCAAGCCCACAGGGGAAAAAAGGAAAAATGAAAACAAAGAAAATTAATCAATTAAGCAGAAAAGAGGAAAACAGAAAGAAAAAAAAAGAAAAGAAAAGCAAGAAGCATGGAAATAAAAAACATAAGACAGTACGAAAGTTTAACTCCATCAAATTCAAATGATACCATTTCAATAAAATTTTCAAAGCATATAACAATACTATATATCACTTATGGACAAATATACATGTGACATAGATAGAAAAACAAACAGGATGCAGACCAAATTTAGTAGAGTGGCTACCCTCTGTGGAAACAGGAAGAATAGTTTATGAGAGGCATTTCAACTACATCTGCAATTTATTTTCTTTTTTTTAAATCTCTTAAGCAAATACAGCAAAATGCTAACATTTCTGAAGAAGACATAGTGGCTACTATAGTCATCTGTATTTTCTGAACAATTTCCTAATTTAAAAAAATTAACGGCACTTGGGTGGCTCAGTTGGTTAAACCTCTGCCTTCAGCTCAGGTCATGATCCTGGGGTCCTGGGATTAAGCCCTACCCATGGGGCTCCCTGCTCAGTGGGGAGCCTGCTTCTCCCTCCCCTTCTATCCCTCCCCCTTACTCGTGCTCTCTTGCTTGCTCTTTCTCAAATAAATAAAATCTTTTTAAGATTTTATTTATTTATTTGTCAGAGAAAGAGAGAGCGCAAGCACAAGCAGTGGCAGGCAGAGGGAGAAGCAGGCTCCCCGCTGAGCAAGGAGCCCGATGTGGGACTCCATTCCAGGACCCTGGCTGGGATCATGACCTGAGCCAAAGGCAGACATTTAACTGACTGAGCCACCCAGACATCCCTAAAGAGATAAAATCTTTAATTAAAAAAAGAAGAAAATAAAAAAAATTAATAGAGGAGCAATATTCAAATACATGATATCCTTATTAGTACAAAAATGCAAATTTCTGAAATGCCTTGTAATTACAGATTTCAGGAAAGTTACCTCCATTTAGCATAGTTTACAAATTAATGACGCTTACCTAAGTTCTCAAAACATTAAAAGAGAAAAGAACATCAAAGTCAGGTTCAAATCCAAATACCTGAAATATCTTTAGAATTGTTCTTAAACTAAAAAACTCATTGTTTCTGGTAAACTGACTTTTTTTTTTTTTGGAATTTTTTTTAAATTTTTTATTGTTATGTTAATCACCATACATCATTAGTTTTTGATGTAGTGTTCCATGATTCATTGTTTGTGCATAACACCCAGTGCTCCACGCAGAATGTGCCCTCTTTAATACCCATCACCAGGCTAACCCATCCCCCCAACCCCTTCCCCTCCCCTCTAGAACCCTCAGTTTGTTTTTCAGAGTCCATTGACTCTCATGGTTCGTCTCCCCCTCCGATTTCCCCCCGTTCATTCTTCCCCTCCTGCTATCTTCTTCTTTTTTTTTTCTTAACATATATTGCATTATTTGTTTCAGAGGTACAGATCTGTGATTCAACAGTCTGGCACAATTCACAGCGCTCAACTGGTAAACTGACTTTTAATAGGTGTTTCTAGACTAACAGGTATAAGGAGTAAAAATTCTAGCTTCAGAGTGTACTTTCCAGGATGATGAATTGAAAGAAGATGACTCTACCAATCATAGTAACCAAAAAACGGGATTTTTTTCCCCATATACATAAAACTGAATTTTTTCATCAAAAAACATCTAGGCATATTTGCTATTATGGGTATATAATACCTGTTAAGTCCTTTGCTAAATCAGGATGGTTCATGAGACAATGACTAGCAAACTTCACACATTCCAGGCGGATTGGTACATGGATGTCATTAAACCTGATAAAATATAAAGGCATAGAATGATCTTTAAAATAAGAGAAACAATTATGTGTTTAATCTATACTCAATTTATATTTATTTCTCTAATTAAAAGAAAAAAACAAGTTATGTAGAATAATTCAAAGCAAAGCTAGACTATTTCAACAAAGTTTTGATAAGCTTTATATTTATGAATGCTTTGGAATGTCTATAATTAAACTAAGACGTCTGTGAGAACTATGTACTTTTAAGGAGCATGTATAAACAATACACATTTGGCTGAAGCACAAAAATTAGAATAAGATTTTTCCTATAAATATTATTCTTTTAAATATGTATGTTTTTATAAGCTTATGTGTGTGCATAGGTCAAAGACACATTACATAAAACCCAAACTGTGTCTGAAAAGAAATACTTTCTTCAAAGTATTCTTTCTTAAATGTAGGGCATTCACAAAAGTGTGGCAGATCTTGCACTAAACCCCGTATTATTTTACATGACTCGAAAACTGAGCCCAAATTAACTCCTATCCAGGTAACCATCACATTTCTACTAATACCAAAGCCAATTTTTACATGAAGAAGTAAATATCTTAGTATATATCTCTAAAATATTAAAACTCTTTGAAAGATATGTTATTTAAGTAACTTTTAATTTTGTATTTCTCCTCCATCTTTTTTCTCCTTATAATTTATTTGATGAAGCAATTGTTCTGTGTTTGTATATGTAGTGTTTTTCCACAGTTTAGATTTTGCTAATCTGTATTATCCTGGTTTCAGTTAATAGGCTCCCCTTCTCTCCTAAATCTTACAAATTGTTAGATCTAGATACTTCATCATATCCAGATTCACTGTTTTAGCAAGACTATTTCATAGATGGAATCCTGTTCCTCCATCATAAAGCCCATGATGCCTAGCTGTCTCTAAACCACTGATGTTGAAAGCCTATATACATTAGTTTATCCTGGACCACAAAAGAGCAATTTTTAAAAAATCTTGTTAAGTAACAACAAAAACATCAAAGTAATGTGCGAATTTTCCATTCAACATTTTCATATATCTTATTCTGTGATATCAAAAGGTTTCCAAATCTTCTATCACCTAATACCATAACAAATTTAGTATTATAAAGGAGAAAAAAAAAATCTTCAAAATGAGCGCCAAATTATTCATAAAACCTTATTATAAGAAAAAAATGCTCTATGAAGTATACTCAAAAAAAAGTTATGACATTTAGCCTATGGTCTCATATAAAGTTTCCAGAGTGTTTTGAATCTAAGTACTCCATCCCTAGGTACTTTACCATTTTTCAACTAAACATGTACCATTTAACCATTATAAATAAATATAGTAAGACCTCTTTAAAAAATACTCTAGCTCCTTAAAAGTGATAATAATCTGTGAGTTTCAGTTTTAGGTCATTGATTTTAAAAGGAAAGGAAAAATTACAATGTAATGGAAATGTGACAAATTTTAACCTATAAAATAAAGTCTGGGTAATCCAAGTCCTGATTTAAAGATATAGTTAATGTCTATAAGTAAAAACTGTATTTTTGTTTTACCACATTAAGTGGACTTTAAATTGAGTAGTACAATTTAATCATATAACCTATTCTGCTCTACTGCCCAAGAACTTTCCATTGTATTTAAAGGAAAAAAGTCTAGAAATCAAACTCAAAATGACAACGGTCTAAAATTTATTCATTTAAAGCACGTTGTCAAATATTATTGAGCTACATAAGAGATAAGAAATCAGATTAAGAATTCAGCACTTAGCAAGCATTTATAAAATTTTATACTTCATTTAATAAATTAGAAAAATAAGGCCAAAAGAGAATAAATTTATTATAATCATTGACAGTTCTAGTATTAAGATGGAAAGAAAACTGGTTATAACACGCAAATATTTCAATACAAAAAGAAGAGTAAGTTTTTAAATCCTATGTATTTGTCACTTAATTGCATTATTTGTTATGAGAAAAATTTAAACGGAGGAAAAATATTCTCCTTTATCTTCTGGGTCAAAGTAGGTTTCAGCCAGGACACTTTAAGTGGTTTTAATGTATTCAAGGTCAGGGATACCTTTAGAAACATAATGAAATGAACCCTTCTCATAGAAAAAAAGAAATATATAAACACACTCAAAATTTTGCAACAAATTTCAGGTTTGTGGACATTAAAAGCATATATGGAACCCAGGTTATCACTTCCTTTAAAAGAGAAATGTACAAAGGAGGTTCACACATAACATTTATTTATTCAGTCTGTGGATACCCTTGTCCTTACAATATCTCACAATGATTTATTTTCAGTTGGAATGAATCACTGCTATGTAATAACACATTTTAATTTCATGATTATAATACTTTTTGAGATAGCTTTTTAAGCATATCATCTTTCAAAAATTACTAAGAGCAAAATAAGATGAAAAGAGAAAGGGAAATTGTAAATATGGCCAATCAGTACTAACACTCAAAAATTTCAAAATATAAAACCTTCGGGCGCCTGGGTGGCTCAGTTGGTTGGGCGACTGCCTTCAGCTCAGGTCATGATCCTGGAGTCCCGGGATCGAGTCCCACATCGGGCTCCCTGCTCAGTGGGGAGTCTGCTTCTCCCTCTGACCCTCCCCTCTCTCATGTGCTCTCTCTCTCTCTCTCTCTCTCTCTCTCATTCTCTCCCTCAAATAAATAAATAAAATTAAAAAAAAAAATCCCTTTCAAAATATAAAACCTTCATTTTTATAATTTCAGGAAAATATTAAACATGGATGGCATTTTTAAATAATATAAATAGACAGAAACATATATTACTTTTAAAAAGGACACCAAAATCATATACCTGCCCAGGTAACACTGCCAAAGTGGTTTGTTTTGAGACGCTAATTCTGAATCCTTCGCACCAAACATTTTTGCCAGTAGTTTAACAACTTGTAGGCGTTCCTCATTATCATTGCTCTAAAACAAAACACAAAGAGCTTTAAAACCATCAGGTAGATATTGTCATTATAATTTTCCCATGATTTTCCTCATCACCCAATTCCACAGAAAAACTTTCATGAACTCCAGATGGAAAAGTATACATAAAAATGCTCAATATACTTTGCAAAAAATAAATAATTAATCATCTTGTTAAAGCATACTTCCTACGTGAAAATACATCCCAAAGTTTGATTAAATGTTAGAGGCCCCTCTTAAATTTGAGGCTTATTTCCATTCACAGTCAAATTCAAAAACTAACTGCATATCAAAGCTATGCAAACCTCTGAAAAACTGTGGTTTTTAAAAACAGACACGAAGAGGCCAGGCCTACAGTAAACAGAAAATTCTGTATCATTCTACTGGTTAAGCTCTTTGTAGAAATAAATATGTGAAGTCTCCCAAAAGGAGAATCAGTTCACCTACACATACCAGATTCAAAATGGAGTTCAACAATACGATGAAGCCTTGCACGTGCAAACACTAATTTCTGCTTTATTTACTCTATTATGGGTAGCATGGAGACAAGAACTCAATTTTTTTATTTTTTATTGTTATGTTAATCACCATACATTACATCATTAGTTTTTCATGTAGTGTTCCATGATTCATTGTTTGTGTATAACACCCAGTGCTCCGTGCAGAACATGCCCCCCTTAATACCCATCACCAGGCTAACCCATCCTCCCACCCCCCCTCCCCTCTAGAACCCTCAGTTTTTTTTTCAGAGTCCATCATCTCTCATGGTTTGTCTCCCCCTCTGATTTCCCCCCCTTCAATCTTGCCCTCCTGCTATCTTTTTTTTTTTAACATATAATGTATTATTTGTTTCAGAGGTACAGATCTGTGATTCAACAGTCTTGCACAGTTCACAGCGCTCACCAGAGCACGTACCCTACCCAATGTCTATCACCCAGCCACCCCATCCCTCCCACCCCCCACCACTCCAGCAACCCTCAGCAAAAGAAACAGTCAACAAAACCAAAAGACAACCAACAGAATGGGAGAAGATATTATCAGATAAAGGGCTAGTATCCAAAATCTATAAAGAACTTCTTAAACTCAACACCCAAAAAACAAATGATCCAATCAAGAAATGGGCAGAAGACATGAACAGACATTTTTCCAAAGAAGACATCCAAATGGCCAACAGACACATGAAAAAGTGCTCAACATCACTCAGCATCAGGGAAATCCAAATCAAAAACTCAATGAGATACCACCTCACACCAGTCAGAACGGCTGAAATTAACAAGTCAGGAAAAGAACTCAATTTTATTATTGATTTTGGTACCTCCAACAAATGACACAATGGTTAAATGATTGAGCCAGCCACAATATTACACCTGAACATAAAATGTGACCATATCAAAAAACACCGATACTCAAGGTGCTACGAAGACACTGTACACCTTTTTTTTTAACCAATGCCTCAGCCTAGCATTAAGAGCTCCCATAATATGACCTAACTCATCTCTTATTTCTCTCATTATTCCTCTAAATAAGTACTTTCAACCCCAGGCGCACATCAGAATAACCTCTAAATGTGGTGTGTGTACACACACACACACACAGGAATATTACCCAGTCATCAAGAAGAATGAAATATTGACAAATGCAATGATGTGAATGGAGCCAGAGTGTATTTTGCTAAGTGAAATAAGTCAGTCAGAGGAAGACAAATACCATATGGTTTCACTCACATCTGGAATTTAGGAAATAAAACAGATGAACATACGGGAAGGAGAAAAAAAAAAGAGAGAGAGGGAAGCAAACCATAAGAGACTCTTAATGACAGAACAAACTGAGGGTTAATGGAGGAAGATGGGTGGGGGATGGGCTAGATGGGGGATGGGTATTAAGGAGGGCACTTATTATGAGCACTGGGCATTGTATCTAAATAATGAATCACTAAATTCTCCTGAAACCAATATTACACTATATGTTACCTAGAATTTAAATAAAAATTTGGAGGAAAAGAATAAAAATAATAGTAAAACAGGTTTGTTTCCTATGATTAAGAGTCTCTTGTGGTGTGTCTCCCTCTCTGGTTTCATCTGGTTTTATTTTTTTCCTCTCTTCTCCTATGATCCTCTGTTTTGTTTCTTAAATTCCACAAATCAGTTAGTTCATATGACACTTTTTTTCCTCTGACTTATTTCACTTAGCATAATACCCTCTTAGTTCTATCCACGTCACTGTAAATGGCAAGATTTCTTTTTTTTTGATGGCTGAGTAGTATTCCACTGTGTGTATATACCACATCATCTTTATCCATTCATCTTCTGATGGACATCTGGGCTCTTTCCATAGTTTGGCTACTGTAGACACTGCTGCTACAAACATTGGGGTGCAGGTGCCCCTTTGGATCACTACATTTGTATCCTTGGGGTAAGTACCCAGTAGGGCAATTGCTGGGTTGTAGGGTAGCCCTATTTTCAACTTTTTGAGGAACCTCCATATTGTTTTCCAGAATGGCTGCACCAGCTTACATTCCCATCAACAGGGTAGGAGGGCTCCCCTTTCTCCGCATCCTCGCCAACATCTGTTGTTTCTGGACTTGTTAATTTTAGCCATTCTGACTGGTGTGAGGTGGTATCTCACTGAGGTTTTGATTTGTATTTCCCCGATGCCAAGTGATGTTGAGCACTTTTTCATGTGTCTGTTGGCCATTTGGATGTGTTCTTTGGAGAAATGTCTTTTGCCCATTTCTTGATTGGATTATTTGTTCTTTGGGTGCTGAGTTTGGTAAGTTCTTTACAGATTTTGGGTACTAGCCCTTTATCTGATATGTCATTTGCAAGTATCTTCTCCCAAAAGAGGAAAAAATAAAACAAGATGAAACCAGAGAGGGAGACAAACTATAAAAGACTTTTAATCATAGGAAACAAACTGAGGGTTGCTGGAGGGGAGGGAGCTGGAGGGATGGGGTAACAGGGTGATGGACATTAAGGAGAGCATGTAATGTAATGAGCACTGGGTATTATACAAGACTGATGAATCACTGACCTCTACCTCTGAAACCAATAATACATTATATGTTAATTAACTGAATTTAAATTAAAAAAAAACTCTGTCCATAACTATTCATAATAGCACTATTCATAATACATAGCAGCAAAGGGTGGAAACAACATAAATGTCCATCAACTGATAAAATATGGTATATCCATACAATGAAATATGATTTAGCAATAAAAAAGAATGAATAACTGACACAAACTGCAACATGGAAGAACCATGAAAACTTTATGCTAAGTTAAAGATTGCAGTCACAAAAGACTACATACACTATGATACCATTTATAGAAATGCCTAGAATAGGTAATCTATAGGGATAGAAAGTAAATTAGTGATTGTCTTGAGCTGGGGTCCTGGCGGAATGGAAGGTCACCACTAAAGGGTATAAGATTTCTTCTGGGGGATGATAAAAATGTTCTAAAATTAATTGTCATGACAGTTGCATGACTCTGTGAATATGTTAAAAAATAATGAATTGTATACTTTAATTGGGTGATTTTTATGGTATGTGAATATCTGAATAAAGCTATTACAAAAAGAAAAATAAATAATAAAACAATCTAAAAAAATGACCTCTAAACTCTAAAAAAAAAAAAAAAAACAAACACAAAAACTGAACGCCTGTACTCTACTGCCAAAAATTCTGACCAAAACAACTCCTCTGGTGTAATGCCCGGACATCTGTTTGTTTTACTAAGGCTCCACAGGTGAAGATTCTAATGTGCAGTCAGGGATGATTTCAACTTACTTTATGCCACTATCCAACTATAAAATTCTTTGTGTTCCACAAATTCACCCAGCAACTTCCTACCTCTATATGTTTCTATATCTGTTTCCTTTGTTTCAATTGTATGTTCTTTATCTTTTAGCATACTTACAATATCTGGCTTATTAAATCTGAATTTTTTTCCTCTTCTATGCTAGATGTTACACTTGCTTAAAACAGGGATGATAATTCCTTACTTTTATATTTCTTACAGTATTCACTATTTTTATTAAAGAAAATCAGACCGGAGCGCCTGGGTGGCTCAGTCAGTTAAGCGTCTGCCTTTGGCTCAGGTCATGATCTCAGGGTCCTGGAATGGAGCCCCGCGCATCAGGCTCCTTGCTCAGGGGGGAGCCTGCTTCTCCCTCTCCCTCTGCCTGCTGCTCTGCCTACTTGTGCTCTCTAACTCTCTGTCAAATAAATTCTTTAAAAAACAAACAAAAAAAAGAAAATCAGACCAATAAAAAAATTGAAAAGTATGAATGCCTTCTGCCTCATCAAAATTGCTAACTACATGGGAAAATATGGGTCAGGCAGGCCAGTGAATCAAGTGGTTCACTTGAGAAATACACCAAAAATACACCCCAGAATAAAATGAGAATAATCACTTGCTAGTTTTGTGCGGTATTCACACTACAAATACGGATTGTTTATTTTCTTGTTTTGAAAGAGACAGATAAAACTTTTACAAACAAGAAATATAACATGGAAATCATTTAAGAATTTCTCTGGGTGTTACATCAGGTTTCATCTAAGATGATTAATTATAACCAGCTTTTTTTAATCTTCCTGTAATAATTTGAAAGAGCAAAGACTATTCCCCAAATCTACAAATGAAACTCAATTTTATGGCATAATTTAATGGCAGGGCAATAGGAACATGCCACCAAAAGATTCCAGAGAACTATGTGAAAAGTAACGGAGCTTTCAACATAGGTGTAAGATAATATGCACATAGGGAAAATACTTCACAACATGTGGGTAACAGACCCTAAACCATTTTTATGGCCTAATCAAGGTCTTGGGAACCACTATAAACTGTGCCTTGAAAAGAAGCTAGACCTCAAAAGTTAGTCACAATCTAGAATTTATCTGGAAATTATCTGAAGGAAAATACCATCATTAAAAAGTGGCTACTAAATGCTAGGCACCATGCCAGGCATTGCAGATAAACAAAGAGGTAAGGTACACACATGTAAATAAGTAACCGTAATACACCACTTCATCTGTAGCATTCAGCTAAAACTACCATAAGAATTAAAGAGCAACGAATAATGCTCTTTGCTAATCCAGTTGACAGAACCATAATATTTTTAAAATATTTACCTTTAGTTTAAATTCAAGCTGGGGTAAAACTGAGAGCAGCAAATGACTATCAATATTATAGAGCTCCAAAATTAAGTCAAAGACATGCTCTGACAAATCGCTGATAGATGTTTTCCCAAGCATCAGAACCTGATTAAAAAACTTTTGAGAAAGAAAATTTATCATTAATAGAAATGCCATAGATAAAATGAATTTTCTAAAATCTTAATTATCATTAAATTAATCATTATTCTACACAAAGTCAAACTAGGGTTATTAAAACATTTTTAACAGTAAGTGGAAAACAACTACAGGCTAGTTTACCTTGCGCATGAAATTCACCTCATATACAATAAAGATAATTTGTACTAACTTATCAATTAGCTTATCAATCAACACTATGTCAAATGCACTTTTTTTCCCATTATGGTACTTTATTTTATCCTGTAACATGGTTATATTTGTGTACATGTCTTAATTTCCCTACTATATAAATTTCTTAAAGTCAAGGGATCACATCTTGTTCACCTTAGCACATATGGGAGACAACAGCATTAAAGACAAAATCTTGCACCTTTCATAGAGGGGGCTGATTCCATTTTTAATATATGTAATTTTACATTTATAATGTAAAACAACCTCTTTCTAATCCTTTCCTTTTTGTCTTCTTTTATATTCTGATAAACAGTGTGTACATATGTACAAAGTTTACAGCACTAATTAAAATCCAATTAAAAGCATACACACACGCACACACACAGAAAATCCAAATTTGAACAATTTTGTTTCTATAAGGAACCAGCTATAACTAGTTTCCACATTCAGACTGTTTACCATATTACTACTAAAACTGGTAAAGATACATGGCATAATGGTCCAGTTCCTTTCTATTTAAAGTCTTCCAAATTCATAAAAAGTTAACCCAAAGCATATGTCACATATTCTCAACAGTATCTTCTGCCTCCTTGAAGAAGTAGTTTAAGAATTTTTTACACCGCATAAGCCCTGATCTCTCCTCAGTAACACTTAATACAACCTGGCTTACTATATGGAAAGTACAAAGTCAAATATTTCACATTTCTATGTCTTTTCTGCTTGCTTTAAGTCTTAGATTATTCTTAAATGAAGTTTCTTATGTCTATGAACCTGTACAAACTACCTAGCCATGAAGGGGCGAAAAGAACAAATTCTATTTTACTATTCTTTCTTCACCTCTTTGTTGTCCTTGTTTATCAATGTCATAGGAAAAGAATTTAATGACATCAAAGGCTAAATTCTCATTCAGACTCAAAATAAAATGACTTTGTTTCCATTCATAAATTTTCTGTTTAAAAATAGTAAATCTAACCTTTCCTTAACAAGACCACAATAATCCTTTCCAATCTCATCACCTTGTCACATGATGTAATTGTCCTCTTTATCAGTCTAGAGAAACCACATTTGAAAATTTTAAAAAAAATGCTGTAGTCTATTAAGTGTACCATACTATCATGTCTTTAAAAAAAAACATATACATACAGTAATTAAAAAATACTTTATTGTTGGGGCACCTACGTGGCTCAGTTCAGTGTCCCAACTCCTGATTTTGTCTCAGGTCATGAGATCGAGCCCCACATTGTGGAGCCTGCTTAAGATGCGCTCTCTGCTCCTCCCCACCTGCTTGCTCACACACATGCACACTCTCTTTCTCTCAAAAAAAAAAAGTTCCGATGAAAAATAAAATTACCAAGAAGTTATTCATTCAGAAAATTTTTTGATCTGTCACTAAATACTTTTTGTTTCTGATAGTCTGACCTTTTCAAAAAATACATATACTTTTTAGTTTCTTGTCAAGTGAGAACAAATTTTATTTTTAAGAAATAATCTATAATAATAACCTAAAATAATAATCTAAAATAATAACCACAGTGATTTAAGTCCTAAATATGTAAGAATCACTTAAAGAACAAACTTGCATGTGTCTATATCATATCCCTGATAGTGAAAAAAAATAAGTAAAAAAGAGATAGAAATGTGGTTATTATTACCTCAGTATCCTACCTGTACTTTTGCTTGCTAATTCTCTACTAGAAAGACAAATGAATAATGGCTACTATATGTACAAATTCAAAAAAGCTGAGAATATTTTTTTAAGCTGAGAATATTTTAATATTGTAATTCATTTTATACTATAAGACAATTAAGTTCACTAGATCGAAATTTGAGGTAGAAAAAAAAGATGTATAAGGGAACAAAAGGGGGGGAAAAGCAATTCTTAATGACTTCTTAGCTAACCATCAAATAAAGCAAGGAACAAGAAAACAAGTGATCAAACAATGGACAAAGTACTGGGAATATACAATTGGAAGTGTGCTCGGACCATTCTAATCTTGTGCCTCTTGCCCCTCAACTTCTGATAAAGATACCACAAGAAAGTATGGAGAGGCAGTTCTACTTCTGCAGGCAAGAACTAAGAACAGGCAATTAACATAAGGTATTAGTAACAAGGAAATGTAAACACCTGAGATTGCTCAAAGTATTTCTCTGGTCCTTTTTCTTTTAGCTCTAATTATAAGTATTTTCAAACATAAACATAAGTTGAGAGAATAGTATAATGAACCTAATCACCTAGCTCCAACAAATACCATCATTCCATCTTGGACCTTTTTTTCTTTTATTATCCAATCAAATATTTCCTTCCCCAATTCTAGAAAACATACTGACATGGTATAGTGCCATTTCTTTTTTTGTTTTGTTTTGGTTTTTTTTGTTTTTCCCCCCCAGAAAAAAAGGCATCAAAAAAATTTAAGTATTCCCCTAAAAAACATCTGGCTTGGCAATACCAATTTAAATAAGTGACCACCAGGAGGAGCTCACCTAGTGTATCTAATGGGCCATGGAGATAGTCAGATGCACTTGAAGCAAAGGAAAAGGGAAGGCTAATTAATCACACACAGAATGCTTATGTCTGGGGTCTACACACTTCAAAAGCCATTAGGTCAATAATGAAAAAAACTCAACCCACTCAATCCAACCAATTTATTCTGGCCAATACCCAAGATTCACAAAACTTGCAGAAATCATTATTTAGAATTCCCTGACAATTTGGAGCCATTAAAATAGATTACACAATTCGTCCAGCTTCTGAAAGTTCACCCTCCAAAACAATTTTCTTACAAATCAAATACATTTTTCCAAATCATCATGTGTTTAGAATTATTTAAGGTCATAAGCCAGAAACAAAAACTGGGATTTACCAAGATACTGTTCTATAAAATTTGTTACTTTTTCAAAGCACATCTTTTCATGATGTATTTTATATACTGACTTTATTTTTTATATACTACAGGAAACATGCTCCGTCAATAAACTTCAGGAAAATTAAATACATAAGTGATTATACATGACTCTGTTTCTCACTTTTTTTCAGGAGACAGATTAACATCCCTTACATATTTGAAGGTGGGTGAAAGCGTGAAGTAGCGAGAACTGCTACATAATTCCAGAGGCCAACATTAACATTAACATTAATCTAATGTTCTAGATTTGTTCCAGGAGGCACCATTCATGTGAATACATTCCATATGAATGGTGCCCTCAAGAGTTGTGCAACTCAACAGAACTATGGGTGGAGAGAAAATAAAACTTAAAATAAGCTTTTATCAGTGTACCTATCAGCTAAAATACATTTCTTCTGAAAATAGCTAAAAGATGGTCAATTGTAAATAAGCAGATTTCGGATGATACTGAGGGGCTCACATCATCGCAATTCTCCCCTTTTTCAGAAAAGGTTGATGTACATGAAATCTACCCCAGGGACAACAAGATAGACAATTGTCACCAAATTGCTACCATTCATATTTGCCTTCAACTTTATAGAGTCTTGATATTAATTCATATCTACTTCTTGTATAAATCAATATAATCTCCAAAAAGCTGTAACTTCCCTGAATAATGAGAAGTTCCATATGTTTTATCTAATTACATTTAGCTTATTTGTAACATTAGAAACAAGCAGTGTATCTTGCAAACCAAAATAAGACCTATTTTAGTTCTTAGGCAATTTGAAAAGAAGCAAATGAATGAACAAACAAGATGAGAGCTAACCTTCCATATAATAATAAATAAATTTTAAATAAGGAAGAGAAAGAAAATACATTATTTAATGATTAAACAATACAAAATTTAAAAGTATGTACTACCTACCAAAATTTTGCTTCTAGCTATCTTTAAAATGTTGGCTAATCCTTCTGACAACCAATTACGAAAGACTTACATTGGTAATATATGGTTCAATAGCTTGAGCTGTCCTCTTCAGTAAAGCCTTTGCCAGATCATATGCTTGTTTGTTTAAATTCTGAAAAACATAAACAATATCTATATTACATATCTCTAACTATGAAAAACAAAATATTACCTGTATTCCAAAAGCTACTCCTGAGTAAATGAATGAGAAAACTAAACTCAATTAGAACAAAAGAGAAGGCAAAGCCACTTTTCTTCTTTTAAGACTAACTGGTCTACCTACATCATAAGATCCCTTCCAAGGAAGGATAATTACATTTTCTTCCCATCTCATTCACAGCACAAGGTAAACCATAGAAAAGACCAATAAATGTTTATCAGATAGAAGAGGAGAGTCATTCTAAACCTAGTCCCGAAATCAAATCAGTTCAGCTGAGTACAAATACAGGCTGTTTTACCCCAGGTCCAGAAGAACCAAAACATCCTAAGAGAATGAACTGGGTTCTAATGTGAACAAGAATGGAGGGCCCACAGCTGGGGAAAAACAAGAGTTTGGGGCAGCTATGGGACAGATTTACTCAAGCACATCTCAGAGCATAGATAAGGTTGATGATACAATAAGAAACATAGCAAACAGTAAAATATGAAAAGAAAAAAGGTACAAGAAAAAAATATCTTAAGAAAACATGTTTCTAAGAGATTCTGATGATGACAAAAACAATCAAGACCAAAGATCTAAAAGAGAATTGCTATTCCAATTTAAAAACATTACAGAAAACAGGTATACTGTAGATATCCTGAAACCCACATTTAGCATATTTTTAGATTTACCTGCACTGATGCTTCTATTGAATTATTTCATTTGTAATTGCTGTTTAGTATTTTATCATATAATATACTACAGCTTATTTTCTCATTCTCCTATTCACAGACATTAAATTGTATGTCTTGTACATGACTCTTTGGGCATAGAAGAAATAATTTTCTGTAAATTCCACCTCTGTCATTTTTCATATGGGCTTTCTTCCTCCTTATTTACTTATTGTATAAATTCTACACACTAAAACTTTGTCAATTTTATGTATAACATATCTTAGTCTGTATTTGTCTTTTCACAATGTTTATGGTATTTTAGAGATAGAGAAGTTTCTAGACTTAATGTAATCAAATATATCAATATTTTCCTACTTGGCTTGTGCTTGCTGTATCTTTCTTAAGAAATTCTCCTCCACAATGAGATTAAGATGCTGCTTTATATTTCCAAATAAAAATTTAAAGATTTGTTTTTCAGATTTAGAACTTTATTCTACCTGTAATTTATTTTTATATATGGTGTAAAAATAAATTATTTCCCATATGGATATTTGATTACCCTAAAACAAGTCATTAAATAGTCTGTTATTCCCTGCAGTGACCTATAATACCCACACTCTCAAGTTTCTATAACTATGGAGCCACTTGTAAATTCTCCATTACTTCCATATGTCCCTTTGTCTATTACTGCCTGATTATAGTCAAAGTAAAGACACTGTAAATAGTGTCTTAACACCAGGTGGTAGACTAAGTCCCCACTTTCTATTCCTCTCCAAAAATGGTTAGCTATTATTGGCCATTTGCTCTTCAATGTGAATTTTAAAATCAGTTTGTCAAATCACCCACGCATGTTCAGACTTTCTCTTTTGATTGGATTATCTATTCCTATGCAGAAATTTGGCATCATTATGATACCACTGAGTTTCCCATCCCATAAATATAACAAATCACGCAGCATATTTAAGTCTTTATACTTTTTTGTAAACTATAATGATTTAACATAAAGTTGCACATTTTTGTGAAATTGCTAAGCAGTTCAAGTCTTTGTTAAAGCTACAAATTTATTAACTTATACCAACAGCTTTTCATATACTGAACTTATATCTAGCAACCTTGCAAAATTTGCTTATTTGTTCTAGAAACTTATCTGTATACGGTTTTGTGTTATCTGCAGTCATATTATCTGCAAATAATTTCAGTTTTCTTCTTTCTGATCCTTTTATCTTTTATCTCATTTTATTCCACTAACTTAAGACCTTTAAATTCATGCTAATTAGAATGGCAATGTTGCCTTTTCCCTGAGAAGTGTTACTGAACTTAAAAAAAAAAAAAAGCTTCAGCATTTCACCATGAAGTACAGTATCATATATATCCTTATCATTTAATGGAAGTTCCTTTCTATTTCAAATCTGCTAAGAGGTTTTATCATAAATTATACTGAATTTTATCACATGGTCTTTTTCTACATCTATTGATATTTTTTCTTTGATCTGTTAAGTTACATAAATATCTTCGTCTATGGCAAACATTTTCTAATGTTAACCCATCCTTATATTCCTAAAATAAAGCCAGTTTGCTCATTATCAATATTAGTTTATACCATTCCAAATGTTATTATTTCATGTTGAATTTATGTGATTATAACTTTAGATTAAATTAGCCTATGATTCTTCTTACTTGCTTAGTTTTGTCTAGTTTCCCTATGAAGATTATATTCCACTCATAAGGTGAACTGTGGAGCATTTCTTCCTTTTCTATACTTTGGAAAAGTTTGCTTGATATTAAGATTGTAATGCTACATTAGTAGGTATCTCCTGACTCAGTTTAAGTTCTTTTGTGGTAGGTTTGTGTTCTGCTGCTGTTGCTTCTATTTAGGTTGCCATTGTTGTTTGGAAGGAAGGGATTTTGTTCATTTTATGAATATGGTTTTTAAAACCAATTAGATTTCTTTTGCTGGTTAAAGGTTATTCAAGATTTTTCTCTCAAGACAAATTTGGCAAGTTATATTTTCTAGGAATTTCTTTTACCTAATTCCAAGTATGTTACCATAAAATATTCTTCATAGGATTATCTTTTTATTTTTTTAATGGCTACTGTTCCCATCTCATTCTAAAACTGTGTATTGATACTGAGATCTCCTTTTTCCTGATTCAACTTGCCAAGGATTTGCTTATTTAATACATTTTTCAAATGGCCAGCTTTGAGGTTTTGTGAAATGTCATTATATTTTCTTTTTTTTTTTTAATTTTATTTGAGAGAGAGAGTAAGAGAGACACAGAGAGAGAGAGCATGAGCCAGGGGAGGGACAAAGAACCAGACTCCCTGCTGAGCAGGGAGCCCAATGCGGGACTCAATCCCAGGACTCGAAGATCATGGCCTGAGCTGAAGGCACATGCTTAACCAACTGAGCCACCCAAGCACCCATCACTGCATTTTCTATTTCATTGATTTCTGTATTTCCTTCTTTTCTTCCTTACATACTCTGTATATTCTGATATTTTTATAACTTCTTGGACACTTAGCTAATAAAATTAGATTTAAAAAACATTTTAAGTTGTATCCCACAGTTTTAATAAATATCATTTTAATTCTCATTTCTAAATATTTTATAATTGCCATTATGATTTATTCTTTTGATAAATTATGGTTGCTATAAACCTGTTTTTGTTTCAAATCCTCAATATGCTTTTTATACTGATCTACTTAATTTATAATCACTGGGAGAAGTGATATAAAATGGCCCACCAAGTTGTGAGTGTTTTTTTCTCTTTATAATTTTTTCAATTTATACTTAATATATTTCCAGCCTATGTACATGCAAGTTTGAATACCTTCCTGAAACTAAACCATTTATCCTTCTACAAATTCCTTCTTTACCCAGTAAAGATGATTATATCTAATATCAGTACAAGCTGCTTCAGTTTTCTTTCAGTTAGTACATTCCTGGCAAGTCTTTTTTCCAACCTTTTAAAAGCTCTCAACCTTTTTGTGACAGTATTTTCTTCTTATTTCTTATTGGACAGCTGGATTATTTTCAATCAAATCTGACAATCTGTTTTAAGTAGTAAATTTAGACCATTTATATTTATTGTAATTCCTTTTACTATAATCCTGAAAATTTTAATATGAATACTTCAAGTTAGAAGTTAATCAATAGCTCTATACTCCTGATCACCACCAAGATTAGATGACTCATTAACTCCATTAAGCCAGTCAATCTTATACATTATTTGTATCCAGTAGTTCAGGACCATTTTGTTAATCTCTTTAATTAATCATTATAATTATTACTGCTACTATTTTTTTTATAGATCAGTTCTTATCTAAAGCATTTCTTTGTTCACCATTATTTCTTCTTCCTTGTTTCAATTAATTCAATTTCCATCATTCTACAGTACTCCCATAGTAGTTCTTTCATGAAGAATCTTGACAAATGAATAATGTCTTAATTTCACTCAAATTGGATATGCAACTACACACATATATACACACAAATGCACAATTATTTTTTCTTAGCATTTTGGAAATATAGTTCCATTATCTTCTGGCATCTATCCTTGCCACTGAGAAGTGAGCAATCAGTTTAATCATTATTCCTTGGTGAGAGCTATGCCTTTTCCCTCTGGGTGCTTTACAGATTATCTCTGGTTTGGTGTTCTACAACTTCTCCAGGATGTTCCTGGACTGGGATTTATTTTTATTTATTCCTCTCACGACACTTTTGCTACTTAAACCATAAATTCATGCTTTTCAACAGTTCTGGAATATATTAAGCAAATTCCTATTTAAACATTTCTCCACTTTCTATTTTGTGTTCTGAAATCACTACTAAATATACTGGTCCTTTTCATTCTATATTTCATGTCTCAGTATCTTTTATGTTTACTTTATCTCTCTTTATCTGTGTAATTTCCTCTGATCTGTGTCCCAGTTCTCTAAATATCTTTTATAATCCTATAGGGATCTTAATTTCAATGACCATTTCTCATTTTTACCTTTTTCCTAAACTTCTCCTTTCATATATCTAGCTATCATGTTTTTAACTCTTATTTTTATGTCTTTGATCCTTTTAAGCATATGTGATCTTAAATTCTTTTAAGGGTATTTATTATTTTTATCTAATGTATTATATGAATTTTTAAATCTATCTGCAGTATCTGATTTTCAGCATTGATGGACTATTTTCTTTAAGAGTCTGGAAATATTAAATTATGAGGTCATTTCCATTGAAGCACTATTTGTGTGAATGTCATATACCTATAAAACTTAGATTATACCTTGCCAAAAAGGTCTTCAGTTTGCACAGATCTTTATACTAGTGACTGGTCCCTCTCTTTAACCTCTCTCTTTTCTCTCTTTCACAGAACCATTATTTCCAACTGTTTACTGGAGAGTTAATCATTTTCAAGGAACATGACACACAAACACACATCTTGATTAACATCACCCAGGGAAGAAACACTGTCATCAACATATCCTTTATCTACAAATTAGTAAAGACTTCCCTTTTAATTTCACCCCTCCTCTCCACCTACACTACTGCTATCTTTCACTTAAGGCTCTAATTGGTTTCAGCATCTCCTGACATATAAAGTTATGTGATAGCATCTAAGTAGCTATCACTCCTGAAACATATCACATACAAAACTGAGTTATTACAGATATTTTATCATATAAACTACATCTATTTAATTAGTAACTACAAGTGTACCATGTTTCATTAAACATTAAACATGACTAATGTTAATATTAATCAATTAAAACAGATCCTCCAAAACTAAGGCTGAAGCAGGAAAAATTATATTCAGAACATAAGCACAAACTCTTGACCTTAATATTAACGGGCTTTAGACATATTTCAGTATATATTGCTACTTACCTTATGGGCAGGTACCAGATTTACCAAAACTGTATCCAAAAGCTCCTGAGATACTGTATCGCCTTCACAAATAATAGAACTCATGAGGTCTACCATGTGCATGTGAACTTTCTGATTGTGACCATTGCTGAAATTCAAAATAGATATTTTATTTAAAGTGTACAGGATTTACTCATAACATGGTGTTGACAAACACTACTTTATAAAACATGGTATTAAAATATTAATTAAATCAAATTCCATATATTCATTTAAAGTTTCCCTCTCTCCCAAATCTTACAGTGGTATCAAAAATATATTTTTAAACTACATTTCCTGGACTACTTTTCCCTAATTTTAACCGGTCTCACAATCAAAAGTAATTAAATCAAATGTCATCTTTAGTTTTACCTTAAGTTCAGAAAATCAAATTGCTTTGAAGTTAATTCTAATAGATATTAAAGAATACACCAAAAAACTCAACTATTTACATGAATCAGAGAGTAATATTTAATTAAAAGATAAAAATATAAGCCAAAAAATATTTTTATATTGGCTATAGATTGCCTTATGCCACTCTTGTATATACCTTACAATATAAAATTAAGTTCTATTCATTTTTAAAACATCTCTAAAAAATGTTAATGAGTTCTTAAGTTACAACTCTTAGCGTTACAAATATTCATCATAACAAATATAGTTTATACATATTCACCTGTAAGTTCTAAATTCTTTATATTAAAAAAAAGTTACATGCCTAATAAAATAAACTTACTTTATAACTGAAAATAATGTTCTGTATAATTGGGTAAAAATTTCATTGCTATCTTCCAACTCAAAGCATATGTTGTATGATTTGACCCAAGCAATGTTCTAAAAATAAGAAGAAAAAAAAAGAAAGGTTAAATACTTTAATTAGTAAAAACATACAAGCACAAAAACCAATTTAAAATGTCATTGTAAGATATACTGCTTACCTCAAGTAAGTAAAAATACCTATTGAATTGTGGGCTCTTTGTATCTTCTAGTCCCTTCAACTGCCTTGTTATAAACATAAATATATCCTTCAAAAAAGAGAGACAAAGTATTATTTAGATTATGAATCTTAAATGAAAATATTCACTAACTTCCTAAAGCTAATTCAGCACTCATGTGTATCAACCATGATAAATTTAAAAACCAGGGGGAAGACTGTATTTGGCTGGAACTTCTTAAAAGAACCTTATCATATAAAACCTTGTCATATGAAAACACTAAATATCTTATTACCCTTCACAGGAAAATAAGTAAATAGTTTACTATGATCTTAGAGAAGAACACTTCATCTTAAAGCAAGTTAAAAAACTAGACCCGGAAACTAGTAAACCAAAATTTATCCTATTATCATTATAACAAAGGTTATATCTATAATGTTACTAGTATTAGTATTACATACTAGTAACAAAGGTTATACTAATAATGTAACTGAGAGCTAATTAGGTTTGCTGAACAGCACTATATAGGTAATTATACAGCAAAAACACAGTGTAGGAAACTTAGAATTCCAAAATAAATCACCAAGTGAAAAGACAAAAGATCACAGAAACTTAGAAATTTTAAAAAGACATGTAGAAGTTAACTTTCAAGCTTCCTACCTAATCATTAAAGTTACTTGTTCTTTCCCACCATTTCTCAATCTATTTCCATCTGTTGGCTTTTGATTTTTTTACTACATCTTCCTTTTTTACCTGGATAGAGATAGGTTCAATGTCCCTTAAGGCAATTTTTATGGAGAGGATGTTCTTAAAATTTTGGAAAAGGGTAATTATAAAAGCTAATTCTGCAAAGGAATCATGCTAATCAATAAATATAAATAATATTAAATAAATAAAAAGAAAAGAGAAAAAATGTTTTCCGTATAAGTAAAATGATAAATATTTTTAAAAGGGAAAAATATGCAGTTAATGACTAGCTTTTCAAAAAAATACTATGGAAATTATACCTTCAAAAATGGTCACTTTGACAGTAGTACTGTACAAAATACATCTTTTGTGAATAAATCCTCCTAGTGTGACTAAAAGAAAACCAAGTGCCACAATGACTACCTGGAGATAGACAACAGTCACTCATTTATAACCTTTCCAACAATCACTGACCTACACATGAAGCCAAGTGTATAAAAAGAGTTTTCTGATAACGATAAATTTACAGTGGAAATATGAGCAAAGTGTCACAATTTTCTATTCCTGCCACTGCAGACAAAGAAAAATACAAATTTTCTGCTAATCAACAGTGAAAAAGAAAAGACGCATTTAAAGAAGACCAAAAATTTTGACCAGAAAAAGTAAGATACTGTAAATTTTTCAGCTATGGAATAATCCCAAAAGACTCTAATTTAATCACAGCTCAATATTCTTCTTATAAACCGTCCTGTTATAAATAGGACAGACGTGTAGGTATTCTTTTAGGAGGACTTTTTATTACCCTAAAGCCCTGAAATAAGTCAATGATTATGCAAAATGAGAAACACAGGAGAGGTAGAAGAAACCTGTAGCAGCATTCTTAAATTAGAAATGACAACAAGACATTAGTAAGGAAGAGCCCCACAGGCCATTTCCAAATTAGAGGTTTATAATTAGAAAGCAAAATATATACCTGGGTACACAACTCCACAGATCAGCTCATGTTATCTACTTAAACCTCTGACCATTCTCAAATTCTGCATTTCAATTCTACCTTCAAGTGACAAATACTCTCACTATCCTGAGATTCTTTACCAATTAAAATATTAAACAATCATGCCCAAACCAGTTTGGGCATTCCACGCTAGAATTTTGGCAGACTTGATCAAATGAGCAGGTTCCTCACTCCCAATTATCAGGAATCATTCATATCAGGACTCTTTTTCACCACTGTAAATCCAGTTCCTAACACATAATTAACATCAATACTTGTTAAATGAAATAAACCTGAATTGCCATCATTTTCTCCACACTGGTATTAATAATCTTCCTATAGACTCATTCTCTAACCCACAATTTCCACAATTACCTCTTTTTTTTAAAAAGATTTTATTTGAGAGAAAGTGAGAGAGAGCACAAGCAGGGGAGAGGGGCAGAGAGAGAAGAGAAGGAGAAGCTGACTTCCCACTGAACAAGGAGCTGGACACTGGGCTGGATCCCAGGACCCAGGGATCATGACCTGAGCTGAAGACAGACACTTAGCTGAGTTGAGCCACCCAGGACCCCCCCCCAACAATTATCTTTTATTACTACTGATTTTTCTAGTTATCTAATCTGTTTTATTCAATATCTTTTTGTACAGCTCTAGTAATTTCACACTTTCCAGCAGCTGAATTAATCGTGCTATTCCCCTTTTTCCATCTTGTAAAGATTTTCCATTCATATGGCTTTACTTACAACTACTTTAACCAAGTACTAGGTGTCTTTTCTACCTTTCCATTAAAATTTCGTTCACTGTATTTTCTTCCAAACAATTCACATCTCACACACACACACTAGGATTCATATAGTATAAATTCAAGCTTATACTACATACTATGTTTTAAATAATGAATATGGTCTTCAGTATAGATGTTCAAAAGGGAAAAGGAAGTATCCCCCCCACCAAGTGTTTTTGAAACAGAACTAATGATAATAAATATAAAAAGTATAGAATACACTGCACTAATCTACTTCTTATCCTAAAGATCAAAAACTGTTTTACAAAAGTAAGTACTAAATGAGGAGTGGGGGAGTTGTTTAAAAAAAAAAAAAAGAAGAAGAAGAAGAAGAAGTTGTTTAACAAAGATTGCTGCAGTCAATGTCAAAGAATCCCAAGAAATTATCTAAATACTTTAAGTCCCATTTTAGTTAGAAAGATAAATGAAAGTATTTCTTGGAAGTTCTTTAAATCAGTACTTGCCTTTAGTTTATCAGGGGATGTGTAAGGAGCTTCAGGAGCATAAATCCTGAAAATATCAGCAAGGCAGCAGGCTACCAGTAAGCGAACATCTTTGTCAGGATGCTTGAGGAAAAAATCTGAAGCAAGATGTAAAGCTAGGTTTAAATAAAGCTCCTTTTCTTCTTCAGAGTCCTGGTCCATATCCATGAAAGTTTTCACAACCATCTATTCAAAAACAAAATAATGAAATAATGAAATCCTTCATGTAAAAATAGTCATTTGAAATAACAACCGTATTAATTGCAAAGATTAACCTTCAAATAAAAAATACACAGTACTTTCATTTTTCCCTTGAAAGTATCTGAGAGAACAAGATCCTTCTAAAACTACAAGAAAAATAATTTTTCTTTTAAAAGACTAAAATACTTTTCATGTACCCATCATACCTGCTAACCAGATAAAAAGTTTAAAACTAGCCTTGCATGGAGTTTCTGGTCTCACTTTTACAAATGGACTACAAGGATTATGTCCTTCTTAAAAAGAGCAACCCCTTTTTATAATATACCTACTCCTTTTATTATACTTCTAAAGAAAAAACCTAGGAAAAGAAGAAAACAATTTATTCTTCCATGTGACCCATAAACCACTCCAGATACATGGATTTATACATTCAGCTAAAAAAGAATAAACAGATTTAAGAAAGGATGATGAAGATGTATTCCTAAACGTTAAAAAGCTACCACAAAGTGACTACCATAGCATCCAACAAAATATTTCTTGTGCCACAGTAAAAGAGAACATGACATGGACAGTTTATTAGTAGGACTCAATGGCACGTATGGAGTAAGCAGAAAGAACCTATAGGAAATGGTTCCTTTTGCAAAAACATTTACATAAAAGTAGTAGGACAGAAATAAAAATGGTGAGGAATGGTACTAGTTGAATTTTATAAAAAGCTTTTTCTAATTTCAGTATTAGTTGTCACAATGAACCCTCAGTCATACTATTCTTACCTCAGATGAGACTTTAAATTGCCTAACTTGACAGGAACACACATTTAAATAAAACTCTAATGGAAAGGTGACCATCTGGCATCCACTAGGTGGTGCTGCAAATACTAATCAACAAGTAGGGCTAGCCACCAACTATCAGTATCTATGACTTGGTCCTTGAAAAATACAAGGATTTCTACTCTGCTACAGAGTTAGATTTCTGAGTAATAAGTTCTCCAATGCCTTGCTGGGGAACAGTGTTCCTCACAGGGCAGACCCTCAGTTCTACTATACCAGATGCCAGAACCAACTGTAGACTAATCCTTTCAGTCTGGCACTATAGTTAGTTTATGGGTACAAGGTCCAGGACTACTCTCCTAACTTTTAAATTTTATTATCTTAAGATATATGTTTGATGGCTTAGGCATATCATGAAAAGAGGCAAAGAAGAAAAAAAAAGACCTACATGCAGGAAACCATTTCTTTTTCTAGACTCTATTCACAAAAGAGAGGTTCAGTATATTTTGAATAGAATATTATAGGAAACTCTAGAAATTATATAATAAATAATGACACCTTATATGTTAACAAACTTTTAATTTATAAAACTTACTCCTGTAATTGTACATATCAAAAATTACTGTCAGCCCACATTAAATCCTTTTTATATTTCTCTAAGAAGGTTGCTAAAAATAGTAAGTGTAAATTAGGAAAATAAATGAAAAAAGTATATTAACTAGATTACTGCTGGGCATAAATGTCTAAAAAATAATGAAAACATATCACAAACACTAAATGTGAACACTGTGGAAATCATTCCACCAAAACTAACAATAAAGTGTACGCAAGGGCTAGATAATGAGAATTCCTCAAAACTGTCTACAACTCAAATGGTGTTATTAAACCCAACTGCTCATGTATAAGTCATCTATTAAAGAAGATGTCTGAGGAAATAACATCTCTAAAAGACAGGAAATGCTAATCAACTTATAAGTATAGCTTCTGCATTTAACAGTTTCGTAGCAAACAGAGATGTTTACCTATCATTGCTAAAATATAAACTAATCTGAAGAAATAAAGTATTCACTTCTCTAAAAATTCAACAAGGTCAAGAGAATTTGATACAGAGAAAATGAAAAGTGTCACATACAAAGGATTTGTAGCTTCACTATTTTTAACAAAATATACACAAGTTCCTAACTAGCACATATCAGTAATTTTAATCTGCTCAAAGATGTCTTTTCCTTTGAATAAAAAAAAATCTGATATCTGACATTCTAATACTATATGCACAAAACTAAGACTTTATATGGAATTTATGAGTATTAGAGTCCTTTTCTTCTAATAAAAATAAACCATGCAGCAACAGCTATAAAACAGTACTTTGCCTTAAGGTTCCAGGGTCTTCAATGACTAATTAATGCAGGTTTTCCAGTCTTGAAATAGAGACAAATAATAATGTATCAAGCAACATAAACGTCTAGGTACATGCAATTTTAGAAGGGGGAAAATGTTCAAAAATAAAGAACATCTCAACTAACTGATAAATCAGCTCAGCATTCTGCTTGGCCACTCTGCTCCTTTAACCATTTTACAATCACAGGGGCCATCACTGCCCTGAAGAAAAGGTAAAATATTGTTCAAACACATATAAAGAGACTCTAGCCATACAGCAACCACCTCATCTATGGAAGGTCACCATTAATCTTGATTCATTGCTGCATATCAGAAGCAGAGAGAAAAGCTGAAAGTAAAGCTCTTTAACCTACTCCAAAATAACTTGCAAGTAAAATACAGACTGAGTGCTCAGTACAAAGACTTAAAACTTCCTTTCTTAGATTAAAATGATTGTTTTTGTAAAATAAATGAGATAAAGGACAAAGGAGAACTTTATACAGACAACAATGAATATAAGAGTACTACAGATTTATTCTTTATACCCAAGTATAGGAGGCCCTAGAAAATCTAAGCTTCACCTTTCCAGTTGTTCTCCCATTAACAGTAGCTAAGGAAACCCTACAGTTTTGTACCTACTTCCCCTCTCCTTGATCCTTTCCCTGCCATTTTTAGCTTTCATTTGCTTTTTTAAGGTGCCCTAACAAAATATAGCCCTATGTGATTTCCACAGGTAACCCCCCACCCTAAACAGATGTCCCAAAACATAACACAATTCTACTCACCTTTAACCGTCTCACCATCTCCTCTTTAGATATTTTGTCTGAGATTTCCTTGACACCAGGAGGATAAGTAATTTTTCCATCATTGGTTCTTGTCTTTGAGTGAGCCATGATGGAAATATTTTTACCCCTAAAATAAGAAAACTGTTAGAAGCAAACAAAAAAACAGGCATAAACAAAATTAATAATAAACATGAAAAGTAACTGTCCCAACTAAATAATTTATAACTACTTCCTAATTTATAGTAATTCACTTATCTAATTAATGAAAAACATTTTATTAAGCATTTCCCCAATTTTTTTCAATTGTATTTTCACTTCATTTCTACTAATGGTAAGTTGGGTTATTTGCACTTAACCCTCCAACTACAAAAACTATAAATAATAGAAAAAAATCCAAAATAAGCTTATTTTTTAAAGCACCACAAATTACTTGTCCCAAATAAAAGAGAATACAGGAATCCAGAGAGGTAAATGGAGCACTGAGCATTATATCCATTTAAACCCTGAGGGCATTTGCCAACCCTGACAAATCTAGAATTCAGTTTTGGTGGTCTTATGAGGCAAGGGGGACAGAGCTAACTCTTAACCTGGCAAGGTAGAACATCAAAAAAGAGACTCTCCTGACATGAGTGCACAATACTACTGTGTCTCCAGAAAGATAACACCCACAAAGATAAGCCAGAAATCAACATGCGCCCATGCCCCCATCAACAGCCACAGGGAACAGCAGAGAAAGTTGCCTTGGTACTAAGCAGAGCAACATAATAACAGATTCAGCTAATTAGTTTCTGCCATGGGCCTGCACATTTGCTATGGTTCACATTACCTAAATTATCCAGAGAACCTCAACACATAAATGCAGTGACCCCTGTCTGGTAGTACCACAAAGCACCAAATGTAAGTAAAATTCTATACCTCAAAGAATCCCCACCATGAGGTTTCTAGGACAATGAGCATTATCAAGTCAAAAATAATCAAGCACCTAAGGCCACATGACACTGTATGCAAAAATCTGCAGAAATACCAGGCACCAAGACAAGATACACAAAGACTTCACATATTACAATTCTCAAACAGATTACAAAACTACTATTTTATTGTTTTAAAGAAATAAAAGTCTAAAATAACTCAAGAAATAATTATAGAGAGCAAACTAGAACAAAAAGTCAAACTTCTAAAACAAAAATGCAAAAACTGAAATTAAAAACTCAATGGACAAGTTTATTAGATTAGAAAAAGCTATTAGAATTAGTGAAGTGGAAGAAAAATCAAAAGAATATAAAGAAGAAAGGACAGAGAAGTTTAACTTATGATTCATGGGAGTACCAAAAGACAAATGAAGGCACAGGCCCCTATCTGAGTAGAACAGCATAAAATTCAAGAAGCCAAACAGAATTAAACTCAGTAAGAAGAATTGTAGAAAACAAAGCATTAAAGCAATCATATTACTTTGAAAGGAACAGTATTTATAAACTAGTAAGTCAGCACAATATAAGCCAGAAGACAGCAAAATGTCATCCTCAATGTGGGAAAAGAATATAATTGCAAAGCTAAAGTTTACAACCAAGGAATATAATTTTCAAGAACAGGATGAAAATACAGATAAATTAGCCAAACAAAAGTTGGAAGCTATAAGTAAATATATATAGCACTTCCAACATTGCTTAGCACATACTATGCACTTTACACTATACATATATGCTATACATGATCACGTTAAAAAACGCTGATTTTAAAATTTCACTATAAAGAGCTTACAAAAAAACATAAAGAAAATATATGGATATGAAATGCTGAAAGTAAAAGGTTGAGAAAATAATACCATGCAGACACTAAACAATCCAATTACAAAATGGGCAAAAGACATGAACAGACATTTGAAGAGGAAATTCAAATGGCAGATAAGCATATGAAAAAACGTTCAACACCAATAATTAGGAAAATGCAATGCAAATTAAAACCACAATGAGATCTCATATACTATTAGAATAGCTAAAATAGAAAATAGCAATAACATCAAATATAGGCAAGGATGTGAAGAAACTGAATCTAGACACTGCTGGTGGAAACATAGACTAGTACAACCATAGTTGAAAATAATCTGGCAGTTCCTCATAAAACTGAACATGTACTTACCATACAAATCAGCAATTGCACTCTTGGGAATTCTTCCCAAGAAATGAAAGCCTGTGTTCATGCAAATTTGTACAAGAATATTTGTAAGAGCTTTATTCATATACCCCACAACCAGAAGCAATCCAAAGCCCTTCAATGAATGAATGGTTAAACAAACTCTGATAGATCCGCACAATGAAATACTACTCAGCAATAAAAAGAACTGACTTACTGATACATGCAATAACTTACTGTCATTATGCTTATTGAAAGAGCCAATCTCAAAAGGTTACATGCTATATGGTTTCATTAATTTAACATTCTCAAAATGACAAAACTATAAACATGGAGAACAGATTAGTGGTTGCTAGGGTACACAGATGAAACTAAGAGGTAGCATTATGGAATTCCTTTATAATTCTGTATCTTGACTGTGATAGTAATGACATGAATCTATAAACAAGATCAAAATATACAGAACTACACAGAGACAAAGAGAGAGAGAAAAAAAATATTGTGCAAAAACTTGAGAAAACGGAATAAAATCAGTAATCTAATTAACATTATACAAATGTCAATTTCCTTACTTGATATTGTACTTCAGTTACAAAATATGTCACCACTGGCAGAAGATGAGTGAAGGGTTACCGAATTCTATGTACTATTTTTGCAACTTTACACCTATAATTCTTTCAAAATAAAAAGGTTTAAAAGCAAACCAATCAACTGTATTCCTATGAATAGCAAATAGGAAGTTTAAAAATACAATTTACATAGAAGAGCATAAACTACAAGTTAATCTAACAAAAGATGTACTTTTACAGAGAAAATCATAAAGCTTTACTGATAGAAATCAAAGAAAACCTAAATAAATAAAGAGATATCATAGACTGGATTGGAAGTTTCAAATACTATAAAGATAGCAAATCTTTCCAGTGATTATGTAGTCAGTACAATCCCAATCAAGCCTAGGTTTTGATTTTGAAACATGGCAAATTTTTAAAAAATTTATATGTAAATGCAAGAGGCCAAAGTAGCAAGATACTTGAAGAAAAACACTGTAGATGGATTCGTTCTCAAATATTAAAACCCATTATAAAGCTAAAGTAATTTAGATGATGTAGTACTGGTGCAGAAAAAAAAAAAGGATTAATGGGAAATATTAGCCTAGAAACAGACCCTTCATATTATATACATGAAATTTAATATATGAAAACAGCAGCGAGGCATATCAGTAAGAAAAGATCAGAGAAAACAAAAAAGTTCCAAATATTGCCTAATATTTTGATAATATTCAGTCTTCCAATCCATGAACACTGGATATCTTTCCATTTATTTGTCTTATTTCTTTCACCAACATATTGCAGTTTTCAGTATACAAGTCTTTTACTTCCTTGGTAAAGTTTATTGTGAAGTAACTTTCTTCTTTTTGATACTATTGTGAAGAAATTCTTTTGTTAATCTCCTTTTCAGATAGTTCACTGGTAGTACATAAAAAGTTGATTTTGTATCCTGCAACTTAACAATTTATTCTACAAAATTTTTTGAAGGGTCTTTAAGGGTTTTCTACATATAAGATCATGTCATCTGTGAACAGGGAATTTTACTTCTTCCTTTCCAATTTGGATTCCTTTTATTTCTTGCCTTTACTTTATTGCCTAAATGCTCTGGGTAGGACTTCAGTACCATGTTGAATAGAAGTGGCAAGAGTGGGCATCCTTGTCTTGTTCTTGATCTTAGAAGGAAACTTCCTATTTTCACCACTGAGAAATGCAAATCAAGAACAAGATATCACTTGACTCCTGTAAGGAAGGCCATTATCAAAAAAACAAAAGCTAACAAGTGTTGACAAAGATGTGAAGAACAAAGAATTCTTGTACACTCTTGGTGCGATTCTAAAATGATGCAGCCACTATGGAAAGCAGTATGAAGGTTCCTCAAAAAAATTAAATATAGAACTACCATATGATCCAACAATCCTGACCCTGGGTATATACCCAAAAAAATTGGAAATCACTAACTCTCAGAGGTATCTGCACACCCTTTTTCACTGCAGTTATTACTCAAAATAGCCAAAATATGGAAAGAACCCAAATGCTCATCAACATGAGCAACATAAATAGATAAAGAAAAAAAGGTTTACATGTACAACAGAACATTATTCAGGCTTTAAAAGGAAGAAAATCCTACTATTTGCACCAATATGGATGGACCTGGAAGATGTTATGCTGAGTGATTTAAGTCAGTCACAGAAGGGCAAATACTGCATGATTCCATTTATAGGAGGTATCTAAAATAGTCAAACTTGGGGCACCTGGGTGGCTCAGTCGTTAAGCGTCTGCCTTTGGCTTGGGTCATGATCCCAGGGTCACAGGATTGAACTCCACATCGGGCTCCCTGTTCAGTGGGAAGCCTGCTTCTCCCTCTCCCACTCCCCCTGCTTGTGTTCCCTCTCTGGCTGTCTCTGTCAAATAAATAAACAAAATCTTAAAAAAAAAAAAAAAAGTCAAACTTACAGATACAGAAAATAAAAATAGTGGTTGCCAGGAGATGAGAGGAAAAAATGGGGATTTGTTATTCCATGTGTGTAGTTAACAGTTAGACAATATGATTAAATTGTAGAATGTTCCATACAACATAGCACCTACACTTAATACAGTGTTGTACACTTACGAATTTGTTAAGAGGGTAGATTTCATGTTAAGTGTGTTCTTACAAAAAAAAGCAAAGAGACACAAGGAAACATTTAGAAGTAATAACTGTGTTTATCTCAAGTGACAGCTGTGTGGTAATGGTATCACAGGTGTTGTATATAATAAGCATGCATTTTTTTTCTCTGTATCAGTTACAGTTCAATAAATCAATTTTTTAAAGATTTTATTTATTTATTTGACACAGAGAGAAAGAGAGCATGAGCCGGGGGGAGGGGGCAAAGAGAGAGGGAGAAGCAGGGATATGGGGCTCGATCCCTGAGCCAAAGGCGGAAGCTTAACAGACTGAGCCACCCAGGCACCCCAATAAATCCATTTTAAAGAAAGAAAAGATTGGGGCGCCTCGGTGGCTCAGTGGGTTAAGCATCCACCTTCGGCTCAGGTCGTGATCTTGGGGTCCTGGGATGGGCCCTCCTGCATTGGGCTCCCTGCTCAGAGGGGAGTCTGCTTCTCCCTCTTCCTCTCCTTCTGTGATCTCTCTTGCTGTCTCTCAAATAAATAAATAAAATCTTATAAAAAAAATTAGAGGATTTTCAAGTACCCTCTGGGAAATAAAATGCTTTGCCCCATCTGCTGGGAAAAAAGAAGAGGAGTGGGAGGAGGGGGGGAGAGGAGGAGGAAAAAATGATGATGATGATGATGGCAGCGGCCAGTGGGCAGTTAGATTTCCAAAGAGATGTCTGAGCTAGGGACAGATTTGGGAATCCTCAACGACAGTTAAAACCAGAGGCACAGATGAGAGCATTCAGGAAGTCTTGTAAAGTGAGAAAAGATAAGAGAAGACACGTCTTTAAGAAACAGACAAAAAAGAGCTTGCAAAGCAATCTGAAAATGATCAAAGAGGTAGGGAGAAGATGCAGAGAAGCCGTATCGGAAAGTAGGGGGGTACACCAAGTTTCAATTCAAGACAGAGAGTGGCCAACACTACTGGACTGTGCAGAGAGCTCAAGATGAAAAACCTAAAAAGAATCCATTGTAAGATTTTTTTTTTTTTAAGATTTATTTATTTGACAGCAAGAGAGGGAACACAAATAGGGGGAGTGGGAGAGGGAAAAGCAGGCTTCCCACCTAGCAGGGCGCCCGATGCAGGGCTGGATCCCAGGACGCTGGGATCATGACCTGAGCCGAAGGCAGACGCTTAATGACTGAGCCACCCAGGCACCCGAATCCACTGAAGGATTAACTGTAATTAGGGTGATGACTGCACATCTCAGTAAATTTGCCTAAAAATCACTGAATTGTACACCTGAAATAGGTAAAATTTATTAATTTTATGCTATGTAAATTATAGCTCAATAAAGTTTTTAAGTTTTTTTAAATTTTTTCAAGTTCTGAGACATTCTAATAGCCCCCCCCCTCAAATAACATCATACCTATACCTCACACCTTACACAAAATGAATTCCAGGTAGATTCGTGACCTAAATATAAAAGCAAAATATAAAAACTTTTAGAATATAATGCAGGAGAACAATTACATGACCTCAGGTTAGGAAAAGCAAGAACCAAAGTCATAGCTGTGTTCCTTCAACCAAAGAAGATACTTAACAAAGGCCCAGAACAAATCATTTCAGGGGAAGTTAAATAAATGTGACAGGATTCCCAGTTTTCCACAGCACGTGGAACGTAACAAAGTCTCTGCCTTTCTTGACAGAAGTAAAAGCTGATACTGACCATTCCTAACAAGAGATACACAACTGTAACCACAAACTGCAACTAAATTAATGTAGACATGGTGCCTTTGCAGAATAAACTCATCCACACAGTCAAAAAATTTGTCATAGTCAAAAATTTGTCAAGTGCTTGTTACTTACATAACTCTTTAGCAGTGACTATAGGGCAAAATGAGTAAGACGGATCTCAAAAATCTATTCGACAAAGTCCCCCTAAATAATTAAATCACAATAAATTCTAAAATTATCCTAACAGAAATAACAAGCTTAGAAAATAAAAAACTGAAAGAAAGCCCACTTCTGTAAGTGAATGGGAGTGAACTTGGTAATAATATATAGAACAAAAAAAAGGACCGAGAAAACAGTTCAGAATGTGTTACTAATCTAGAGAAGAAAGTTCAGAATTTGTTACTTAGGATCTAGAAGTGTGACTGAAGGAAAAAGTGGAAGGAAATAAAAGGAGCTAAGGAAGAAAAGATAAGAGCCAACCAACAAAGGGGCAGGTCTACTCAGTACGCACTTCAGTTTTATAAACAGGAGAAGCAGATTTGAAATATCTCCATGAATATATATAAGCTGTTTCTTCAGCATAAGACATATTTACTGGCCCTTGTCTACCAAGCAAACTCTATGTACCTCAAATTCTCACTCAAGTCTATAAGTCTATGTTTAAACTTTCCCTGACTTCTCCAAGCAGAGCAAGGCTCCTCCCCCTACAGCTAAAAACTTTGAACACATCATAATTAGCACTTACCACATCATATTTAGTGAACATATTTTATGTCTGTTTCTCTTACTAGGGCTGTAAGCTCTGTAAGCCAAGGATAGCATATCAATTTTATGCTAGCATCTATTACAGAGCCTAGCACAAAGCAGGTACTCTGGAAATCCTTGCTGAATAAATGACCAGAACTCTTCTAAGAAATGGTGGCTACAACAGGCAATACAAACCAGAGAGAGGCAAAATCAAATCAAATACAGTAAAACCAATTAGGAAACTGCTACAAAATTCCAGGTCAGAAGGGGGAGCTGACTGCAGGCAATCATGGGAAAATAAGAAAACGGATTCAAAGACTTATGAATGATTTTAAGAAAGAAGTAGAAAAAAAAATAAGAGAAGTAGAAGATGATTACAAGATTCAAACCTTTGTTCCTTGAAAGTCAATCACTTAAATATTTACTGGGAATTTACTTAGTGCAATATACTATGCTAGACACTAGAAATGCAATAATAAGCAAAATACATAAAATCTCTGCCCTCATAATAATGGAGATAGAGAAAAACGATCGAGAGATTAAGTCTTGGGAAAAAAATTTGGTCTAGAAGGCAACTCAAAATGTAGATCTGAAGTTTTAGAGAAAAACCAAGGCCAGAAAATATTTTAGGACCATGTACAGCTCATGTTTTATGAATTTACAAGATCAGTTAAGAAAATGTGTAGGATTAGCTAAGACACCAAGACTGAACCTTGAGTAAACATCTATACTGATACGGGGAGGGGACAGGAAGAAAAAGAGAAGAGAGTCAGAAAAGGTAAAAAAGCAAAAAATAATTTTTTTAAGCCTCAAAAAAAATGTTTGAAGATGAAGGGGTGGTGGCATACAGTGCTCAATATTTCAGAAATACATACTACTGAAACATACAAAACGACCTCAGCAAATACTCCCTTGGACCTGGCAAGGTGATCTTTAAGAAAGAAGTTTTCAGAGAATAATAGGAATAAACAGCAAACTGGTGTAAGAAAGAGAAAAAGGTGCAAAGAAGAGGGAAAGGTGTAAAGAAAGAGAAAAAAGGTGTAAAGAAGATGGAAAGGGAGCAATGCTGAGGAAGAAGGGAAGGATATAGGAAATACGTAGGATCTTCAATTGTTATCAGAAATAAAAATAAGAGATAGTGATATATAGCTGCTCCTCTTAGGTTTAAGACTGTCAAAGAAATTATCTGACAATTTATTTCATCTCCGTGGAATTACAATTACTCATATTTAAGGTAGGGTAGATACACTGAAAATGAAAAAATAACAACTGTACTTAAAAAACATATAAAACTGACCAGTGTCAGAATACATTTTATGTACTATATACACTATAAAACAAAGGACAAATTCCTTTCTCCATTTAACATGTACACAAATTTCACCAATTTATAGCAAAACCATGATAATCCAGAATTTCCCTGTTTTCAGGGTAATGTGAAATGCATACCTTCAGAAAACAGTTAATTTCATTGTATGCAATGTGTTGTTATATTTACATTTTTATGTCCAGTATGAACGATAAATAACACAAGAAAATATTCTAATACTAAACAGCTTGTACAATCTTTGAATAAGTTCAAACAAAATGATTATTAATTAAAGGAAATATATCAGTCTCTTTAAAAATCATACTGACAGTTCTAGGAACAAAAATCAATGGTATCATCATTCTTCATTCTGATATTATCAGATGTAAATAAGTGTTAAGATGAAATAAGACTGAAGCAAAAATATTTAAAGATCCTTTCAGTGAATGGGAAAGAAGAGCAAGGTTAAGAGTAATAGGAATCACTTTTTAATTGATGTGAGAAGAGATAAAGACAGGCATCTGCCATTTTCATGATGAATTTGCTTAAAAACCCAATCTGTGACAAGTTCAGGGTCACAAATCAAATCAAACCACTACTAGAATCCCTACTTTCCCATGTTTATTAAAAACCCTTTTTCTTCCTGGGACTTTACTCAGGTAAAGGTGGAATTAGAAGGAAAAAAGGTTTGTGAAGAGTCTGGAAACTGCAAAGGGCAGTCTTCCCACAACCGGTACCTCTTATAACCAGCAGATGGTGCCCTCCATAAAGACAACCCTTCCAGTACACAGTCATTACAAAGAAGTTGTTAGGCTTATTCTTAGGCCAGGGACAATTAAAAAGCTATTGTGTTTTCTAAGAGAATAAAAGATAAATAAATTATGTTAATTTTCCCTAAGTATATAACCTTAAGGCCACATTTACCTATTTTCCAACTATTCGAACAAAAAGCTTTTTTCCATATACAATGTTACCACTAAGGCACCATGTAACTTGAAATAATCTTTTTTAAATTCAAATTAAGTGTATTTAGTAGTTATCCCTATGAGTTCTGATTAAGCAAAGTAATTTTAAATGGTTCAGAAAGTCCTTTCAGAAAACAAACTCATTTTGTTCATATTTTTGGCAATGTTTATTTATAAAATGTTTAATGTATTTCTTGCCTACATTCTTTTTAAGGATCATCAATCTTACAGAAGGGAGTAAGGTTAAACTTAACTGGTTCAAACAGAGAAAGAGCCCCAGGACCTAAAACATCTCAACTAATACCAGTTTCTAACTAACAGTACAAAAAGTATTGTTAAATCTTTTTAAAATAGTATTTTTTATATTAATAATGATGGTATCTCTCATTTATTGAATGATTGGTATTTCTCTAGTCAGTCATCAGCTCAATGTCCTATTCAGTGGGGGAATAAAATTATGTATTCTTCTATGCACATCAAACCTCACGCTGTACACATTCTTGCACAACCCCCTATTCTTAAACTTGCCTTCATTTCACTGAGAAAATAGAAGCTCTAACAAACAGGAACTTCCCTCAGTCTCCCATCACTAATCTACTGGCCCACCTACTGTATTTATACCCATTCTCTCATTCCTTCCTGTTATTAGAAAGTATGTTAGCCTTCTATCAAAAACTAATCCTCTCATAGGTACACAAAATCCCACAAAGACTGACCTCACTAGCTGTCTCCTCTCTCCTCTGCATAAGTACCCTGTGTCTACTAGATCCCTTCTCTTAGCACCCAATAGACTCTGTTCTTGAGTGGAAGGAATACTAGAGCACACCTGCTTAGACTAAAAATACCCCTCCAGCTACTACTATCTTCTCTCTCAAATTACCTTCACAGTCAAGCTTCTCAAAAAGTGTATTTCCTACCTTCACGTCTTCAGTTCCCATCTAGTCTTTATACTAACAATCTTGTTTCCAACACCCACCATCACCAGCAGTAATGCTTTTGCCATAATCATTGTAGCGGACTTCAAAAACAGCAGCAGATTTTTCCCTTCTCTGCATCTACACCCTTGTTGCTCCTCCAATCAAGAAAAGTGTTTTTCCAGCCCTTGAATCTGAAATGATCTTATGACTTGATCCAATGGGACATTTGGCAAGCTTAGTGTTTCTGCCTTTGAGGTTACTGACTTGCTGCTCTTGGAACTCTACTGAAGTGCACAAGCCCAGAAGTTATTCCACTAGAAAATGAGAGGTCCCAGTTATTCTAGCCATGATCATCATGAACAAGCCAGCCCCAGCCAAACTAGCAGGTGATCACAGATGTATACCTGCGGATGCATGAGGAAGCCCAAGTGAGAGATCACTAAAGCTGACCCAGATGAGTAGAACTGTCCAGCTGCTGCCCAGCTAAGCCAAACTCTGCCAACCTGCAGAATCAGGAGCCAAATAAATGGTGGTTGTTTTAAGCTGTTAAGTTTCGGGGTGATTCACTATGCAATAAAAGCTAACTAAAAGTCATCACTGACTTCCATGTTGTCGAATCAAATGAACACTTTTCTAATCCTTAATCGCTCAGCAGTATGAAACACAGTTGATCGAACCCTCCTTCTTGAAACATTCTTTTCCTTTGGTTTTTACTCCATTTTATCTCTTCCTGATTTTCCACCTACCTTACTGGTCACTCTTCTCTTTGTTGTTTCCTTTTCTATCCAGGCTCTAAATATTAGTAATTCATCAGAACTCAATTCCTCCTACCCTTTATTCACTTTTTTTAAGTAGGCTCCATGCCTAGCATGGAGCCCAAAGCGGGACTTGAACTCACACCCTGCAGACCTGAGCTGAAATCAAGAGTCGAATGCTTAACCTACTGAGTCATCCAGGCACCCCTATTCACTTTTTAACCTATATTTTTTCTCCAGAATTTTGCCCTAGGCTTTTTAAAACCTACTCCAAAGACTTTAAAATAATACATACCCTACACCAACAGATCTCTTATGAACCCTAGTCCACATATACAACTAGTTAACATTTCCACTTGGTTTATTCACAAAGGCATATTGAACTTAAAATTCCCAAAACTAAACAACAAACTATCTCCCAACTTCTTCCCCCTCCAAAATAACCTTCCTTCTTCTATCTTCTCTCTGTATATGGTGACTTAGAGTACCCAACTCGTTCCTCCCAGAAAATTGGGGGAGTGACCCTTTCAACATTTAAAAGCAACCAAGTCCCGTAAATGCTACCCGCTAAATACAAATTTTTATTTGTCCATCATTTCACCACAACTAATCTAAGCCACCTCCAATTCATTCTTCAAACAGCAGCTAGGACGATCTATGGTAACACTAATGATCTAATGTACTAAGGTACATTAATCTCTTCATATCACTGCCTTAACTCAAAATACTTAAATAGGTTCCCAATGCCCTTAGAATAAGTTCTAAATATACTAATCTGACCACTTTAATCACTATACTCCTGTCACACCTCTATTTCTTAAAAGCACCAAACCAAGATCCTTCTGTCTCAGTGTGTACTATTCTTTCCGCTTCAAAAACTCTTTCCTCCTGTCATCCCTTCTCTGGTTTTTCAAGTCTCACATGTCAATCCTCGGGTATGCTTTCCTGAGTCTGCCCAAACTAAATTAAATCTCTATTACATGCTCTCAACATCACCCCTGTACTTTACCTTCAAAGGATTTATAATAATTATAGGTGTTTATCCTCTAATGTCTATGTCCCTTCTGAACTTGTACAGGAACAAGAATCCAATTTTGTTCACTACTGTATACCTAAATGCATAATGCAGTGATGGGCAAAAAAGCAAGAGCTCAACAAATATTCTTAATTATGAGATGAACTACATGATTATGCCCATTTTATAAATGAGGAAACTGAGGATCAAAGAGATTAACTATGCTGAAGTTATCCAGCAACTATACTGGAACTAATCCATACCTGATTCCCAAACCTTAACCTAATGGTTCCCAATTTTTGGAACTCAACTGAATCTCCTAACACTCAGGCCCAAACACCTGCACTTAAAAAAGTGTTCCATGAAGATTTTTATATGCAAAGTTAAGTAACAATGCATCTTAACAGCCGAAAAGTTAACCCAAATATCTATTAATTGATGAATGGATAAACAAAATGTGGTACATCCATACAATGGAAAACTAATTAGGAATAAAAAGGAATAAAACACTGATATATAACACTGATGAACCTCAAAAACATTCTCTGAATAAGAAAAGCCAGACACAAAAAACTACATATTGCACAGATTACATTTACATGAAACATCCATAAAAAAGCAAACAGATGAGTTGTCATCTGGGATTGGGGTTGAGAAAGTTATCACCATAAATGGACACCAGTAATCTTTGGAGAACAATGGTTATATACTCTAAACTTACTAAAAATCATGGACTTACACACATAAAATGAGTGTTATAAAGAAAACACAAAAGAGAACAATTCATTCTGTCAGATGGTAGAGAAGGTTGTCAGCAGCGTATCACAGAGTTGGAATTTAAGTTGTGGAAGACAATAGAATGGCTAGGTGTGGATTCTAGGATTCAAGGTAACTGTGAAGCAGAGGAAACACTGAACAATGAAAAAAAAGCACGAAAATATGCTAGGTCTGAAAAAACAAACAGTACAGGTATCTGTTGTTATATGTGCCTTTCTAGAAAAATCTCACATTTTGCAAAATCACTTTTCAAAATAATGGTTAAAACAGAACATTAGCAAAACAACAGCAATCCAAATAACATACAGGCATAGTCTCCACTGGCATTTGTTCCCAGCATCATAATCAAACTTTTCAGCCTTAAATATAACAGTTCAGGTTTTCTCAAGATGTAGGCCCTTGAAGGTAGTACTGTATTAGTAAGAGAAAAAGATTCAGCAAAATTAAAAACAGCCTTCAATTTTTTGTTAAACGGAGGGAAACAGTCTCACAGATATCTCATCTGCACTTGAAGCTGTACTAAATAGATGAACACAGATTTAAGGATTCTTGACACTATTAAATCTTCTGCTTGTAAAAAAGGCAATTTTGCATCAGGATTTTCAGGCTTTTTTTTTTTTGCATCTATAGATCTAGATGATCACTTTAAAATATGTTATAGAACATATTTTAAAAGTTCTTTAAAAATATGTTATAGAACATATTTTTCTTCATGACACAATAAATCTAAACAATCTTTTTAGTCAAACATCTACATCCACTATAACTTCAAACATAATATATGGTCCCACATTTTAAAGTTTTTTAAACTTCTACTGAGATATAATTGACACATAACATTAATATTAGTTTTAGAGGTACAATATAATGATTCAGTATATGTATATGGTGTGAAATGATCACTAAAATAAGTCTAGTTAACAAGTTACAAATTTTCTTTTTTTGTGAAGAGAACTTTAAAATTTTTAAGTTTACAATACTGTAACTACAAAACCTTTAAGATAAAGTTGTTAATTAAATGTTGGTCATTATAAATACTATATTACTTTTAATTAGGTAGAATTAATAAGTGCACTTCATTTTACATACAGTATGCTCTGGTCCTTAGGTATCAATACAGATGGTACATTTATGTCCATTTTATTGCAGTCTTAAAGAGATACAATGTAGTATTATGCAAGATGTACTGGATTTTTAAAGTGTAGGTCTCAAAAAAATAAAAGTACAGGTCTCTCTGAGTTGGCACTATTTAAGTTACTTACACCATACGCCTTATAACTGAACATAGCAGCCCTCTGTAAACAATTTTCTTCTCAGTTCCCTGGGTGAGGGACGTTAAGGTTAGGGGAAGTAACAGGGATCCCAATGAGATAAATGACCATACCTGGTATGGTCTGAGAAAGGGTCAGGATATTTTCCATTCATGGGCAGAGCTTTCTTACTGTCTTAACCTTTTTTCTCCCACTAAAGCATACTTCTCTCCTGTTCTCTATTATGTTAACTGTTCTTACCACAACAAAATTTTTTAAAAATTTAAGTTATGTGCCTTGTAGATGGAAATATAATTACTAAACTGGGAGGAGAATGACTGGAAGATAAATCTGTATATGAAGTCCACCAAAAAGTTTAATTTGATAAAGTTCTCACAATTTCCCTATAATAGGAAACATACCAAAACAAACATAGTACATAAATATTTGAAGATATTCCTTAATATATAAATTTTGAAAGTGTGCACAAGTACTTTAATCTCATTAATATTACTTGTTTCAGTTATTCACAATTGCATTATGTCCAATAATTTCTTTACCTATTAGATGTATTTTGCAGCTGCATCACCCTGACTAGGAAACTGCTGCTCCTGCCATGAGAGAATTAGAAAGAGTTTTTATGTTTATAACAGATAATTGCCAATATCTACCTTATATTCTTCCTGGCCAAAATCAACCCAATTTTGTTCTTTGGTACTGCTGCCCAAACATAAATGCCTGTTTTTGTTTTCTTAAACAGATTTACTGAGGTATAATTCACATACCAGACAGTTCACTCTTAAAGTACACAATTCAACAGCTTTTGGTATACATTATTAATTTTTTATTGTGGTAAGATATATATAAAATGAAATTTGCCATTTTTGCCATTTTTAATGTACAATTCAGTGGCACTGTTTATATTCACAAAGTTATACAACCATCACCACTATCTATTTCTGAAACTTTTCATCACCCCAAACAGAAACTGTATAACCATTAAGAAAGAAGCCCCCATACCCTCCTCTCCCCAGCCCCTGGTAATCGCTAATCTACTTTGTCTTCATTAACTTGCCTAAGTATCTCATATAAATGTAATCATACAGTATTTGTCCTTTTTATGTCTGGCTTATTTCACTCAGAATACTTTCAAGATTCATCCATGTTGTATCAAGTATCAAAACGTCATTCTTTTTTATGATGGATAACATTCCATTGTACATATATACCATACATTGTTTATTCATTCATCTGTTGACAGATTGTTTCCACCTGTAGCTATTATAAATACTGCTATAAACATAGGGGTACAAATAACTCTTCAAGAACCCACCTTCAATTCTTTTTGGTATATACTTAGGATTTTACGGATTCCTTGTGGAGAAATGTCTATTCAAGTCCTTTGACATTTTTAAGTTAGGTTATTTGTCCTTTTGCTGTTGAGTGGCAGGATCCTTTATATATTCTGGATAGTAAATCCTTATCTGATATACGATTTACAAATAATTTCTTCTATTCTGTAGACTGTCTTTTCCCTTTCTTAACATTGTCTTTTAATGCACAAGTTTTTAATTTTTATGAAGCCACACTTATCCATTTTTTTTTTATTGCTCTTGCTGATGATATCATGGTTAAGAATTTATTGCCAAATCCAAGGTCATGAAATTTTACCACTATGTTTTCTTCTAAGAGTTTATGGTTTTAACTCTTTAGGTTCTTGATCCACTTTGAACTAATTTTTATATATTGTTTGAAATATAGGTTCAACCTTCATTCTTTTGCATGTAGAAATACAGTTCTTCCAGCATCATTTGTTGAAAACTATACTTTTCCTGTTTATTTTCAATAAAGATGTCCTGGTTTCTCCTCTAGAAATTTTGATTCAGTAGATTTGGGGAGGGACTTCAGATTTCCCATTTTTAAGGATGTCTCAGATATTTACTATGGTCAAACAAGTTTGAAGAACAGTAAATACAACTTCAAGTACTTGATTCATATTCTAGATCAAAGACCTATTTCTTTTTAATCCTTGCTTAGCAGATACACTCAGCTTATGCTACATCCAGGTGAGGAGTTAGGTAAGAAACCCTTAATTTTCACAAAAGGTTGTTAACCTTACCATCTGCACATCTGATCTCTAAAACATAGGGCTTTACCAAAATAAACAACACAAGCTTACCACAATACAGACTCATGCCATTCATTCTTTTAACAATAAATATGTGATCATCTATTATATACCCCAGCACTGTTTGAGCCACAGGGGATACAGCAGTAAAGATTCTTGCTCTCGTGGAACTTAAAGTTGGCGGGAAACAGACAACAAATAAGTATGTGTGTGTGTTAGGTAATGTGAAATGTTAAGGAAATTAAGGGTAAGTGGAGAAGGAAGCAGTTTTAGATTGCAAAGACATTTTGATGAAGTGACATTTGAGCAGAAACCTGAATAAGAGTAAGAAAATAAATTATACAAATACCAACAGCAGAATATTCAAACAGGGGCGCCTGGGTGGCTCAGTAAGTTAAGCGTCTGCTCAGCTCGTGATCCTGGGGTGCTGGGATCGAGTCCCATATTGGGGTCTCTGTTTTGTGGGGAGTCTGCTTCTCCCTCTACCTCTCTCTCATGAATAAAATCTTAAAAAAAAAAGAATATTCAAGACAGAGTGAGGCCCAAAGATTACAAGCTTGAACAACATACTACTCAACTGTCAGCAATGAAGCCCAGTTAGATTTCAAGGATTATAAAGGATTCTTGATGGAAATCCAATTCATTTCTTCCTCTAGATCAGGGCTTCTCAACCTAAGCACCACTGGTTGATGTTTTTGCTCAGAATTCTTTATTGTGGGTCAGCATATGAGTGTTCCTGTACATTCCAAGATAGCAGCATGCCTGGCCTTGGCCCACCAGATACCAGTACCACAGAGACACATGCGTGTGCACGCACACACACACACACACACCTCACCATCCCCCTTAGTTTTAGACAAAACCAAAAATGTCTCCAGATATTGCCAAATTCCCCCGCAGGGCAAAATGCGCTCTAGATTGAGAACAAGACTCCCAATCAGTCCTTAAATTGAAGTTCCATGTAGGAAACCCATAAAAATGGTCTTTAAGAGGTCTATGAACCGTGTAGTCATCTGAAAGAGTAAAGTCTGCATGTGTGCGAAAATGTGCTTTTTTCTAGAGAGAAGGTGCAGAACTTATAATATCTAGAAGGCTAATGACTCAAAAAAAATAAAATTAAGGGATGCTTTAGTATTTTAATTGGGTTACTAACTAGGAAGATTGTATAACTGCGTAAATATCTAAAAACATACACTCTTCCAAGACTGAATCAGGAAAAAATACAAAATCTGAACAAAAACAAAACCTGAAATATATATATACATATTTGTTAACATCTGAAAGCTCCAGGTTTGAGCCACATTTGTCCTAGCGGTCACGTATTTAATATCAATGGGCTGTGCTATGGTTCCTTTTTTTCTTTCATCACAAAAGCCTATAAAACCTGTCACTGAATTTACTAAAAGATGTTCTTGAAAAATCATCACCAACTGTCATTTTATTATCATCCCTATTTAACAAATGAACAAACCAAGGTCAAGAAAAGTTGATTGATTTATCCAGGATCAGAAAGCTCTTGAATAACAGAATTGGAAGTTATTTACATGGTTATATGACAGGAAAGAGCCACAGGAACATACCTAACTTCTTGGTTTTATTTATTTCAAAAGCAAAATAGGGAATGCTATTAATTATGGTACATAACCAATAAATCACTAGGAAACTAACCTCAAAGAGCATAAGATGAAGAAATCAGATATATCAACTGTAAGACTAACATTGTCTATGACTGAAAAACCTAAAATTTGTTTAGGGTAAGTGAAACTTTTTCTGACACCTGAATCCTCACTGAACCCTCAGTAGGTCAGTTAAGTGATAGGAAGGATAACCCTGCAACATACCTAGAATAAGCACAGAAGTGAGTTTTATTTACTGTTTTTAATCCCTCAATGCAAGTCAAAGCACAATTCAAAGTATTTTTTTTAAGATTTTATTTATTTGAAAGAGAGAGAGAGCACAAGCAGGGGGAGCAGCAGGCAGAGGGGAGAGGGAGAAGCAGGCTCCCCGCAGAGCAGGGAGCCCGATGCAGGACTCGATCCCAGAACCCTGGGATCATGACCTGAGCCGAAGGCAGACGCTTAACGACTGAGCCACCCAGGCGCCCCAATTCAAAGTACTTAAAATATGATTCAATAAAGACAATTCTACAGGAATGGGGAGCCAACACAAGCATCGAAAAAGTTAGTAATCTCAATGTCTAATTTAATCTAGGAAAAAAAACCCTAATTACACAGAGCAATGATTCTTCAAACTTCAAAACTATTTTAATCATGAAACTCATTCTTCTAACCAAAATCTTATAACAATGTCTAATATAGTGAACAGATTAAAAGAGCTGCTCTTGCTGAACCGGGTGATCAGTACCCCAATGACCCCAACTCTTCTTGTGAAGGAAATCCCAAAGGAACAACTTGAAAACCAGCTATCTGTCAGTGTTTTTGGAAATGTGAATTATTACAGCCTTTCTAAGAAGAAATATATTCATAATATCTATTAAATTTTAAAGACACATTCCCTTCAACCCAGTAAACCCTCTTCTCACTCGATCTCACAAGAACAAAAATGTCAGTATAAATTGTACATGAATATTCATCTTCGCACTATTGATAGTGGAAAAATAAAACAAAAAACATGGAAAAAACCTGACATCTACAAGGAAACAGCTAAATGAAGTGTGGTAAATCTTCCTATGGAATATTGTGCAGCTGTTAAAATGAACAAGTTTCATCAGCTAATCTATACTAATGCTGAGGAGAAAAGTATTATTCTCAAGTGTGTGTGTGCGCGTGATGCGCGCACACACACAAATATGGGTATAATGACATTTTCATAAAATAAGTACCACCACATTTACCAAAAATAAAAGCCCTTCTAGAAAGATGGAAAAATACGTACAGAAATTAATGGGAAATACAGAATTCAAAATTATTTCCAATGTTACGCATGTAAAAATGGAATATAAACACGATTTGAGCCTGGGATGGAAAACATTCCTCCTATACATATGTTATCTCAAAGTACTTGTAATAAAGCATTTTTAAAAGCAATCCTTAAAGAACAAAAAGCCAATAATCTACAATTACTATGGACTGCTATTCTTTGAGCTTTGCTTTTCTTCGTTAACATTTTTTTCTTAAAATTGAATTTTTAAATGAAGACTAGGCAAAAGGTATTCAAGGTTGTATATCATGGCAGGAGCCAAGAGTACAAATATTCTGAACTGTCAAAGACACCTCTGACTTTAACAAGAATAAAATCACAATATCTCTCTCTAACCAGTCCTCTTTCTTCCTTCCTCTCATCACCTTCCACTAGAAGATCCTAAAAGATACAGAATTCAATTACATGACCCAGTGAGTTCCATTTGATGACCGAACCCTCATCTCCATCCTCAACCCATCTTAGATCTCTTCCAGGTCTGAAACATTACAATTTTATTATCTTATTATATCATATGCTTACACAGTTATCTGCAATTCTTACTATTCAGCTCTCCAACACTGGTTGAGTTGTTATTCACAAATCCACTAATGCAATTACTCAATTACTCACTTGAAAATTAATTTTTGATCTATTTCATTTATTTTCCCAGGAAAACAAAGTAACAGAAAGAACATCAATACAGAAAATGGTTTTGCTATCTTTCACTTTGAAAGAAAATATTTCTTTTCAATCCCCTAGCAAACCTAAGTATTCTTTTCCAAAAAGGGCATAAAAACTCACAGAAAATGAAGTACTTAAAAAAAAAAAAAGCCATGAGAAGTAAACTTTAGAATACAGACTGTCTTTTAAGATGCAACTGAATAGGCTTCATACAAATACCTATAGCTTATCCTATAGAAATGGCTTCATTTTCTCTTTTATAAAATGTAGACAGTAACAATTTGCTTAACTGCTCTAAAAACTGTAAACCCCTACACCTGCAATTACCAAATGATGCTCCAAGACATCTGAAAACACCCAGGACACCAAAGCAAACTCACAGGCATTATGGGATTTTTTTAATTATCAAAGAAAACATAACAATTCTCAAAATCTGTCAGACACCAAATGAACTACTAGCTCAAGGTAATTTCATTTCAACATGAGATCATTCTACATTCCTTCTGAAGGTACCACATCTTTGAGAAACTGGGTTTGGAGGCAGCTGATGTGATAAAAAGTACTGCATGGAAATCAATGAGAAATAGGAAATGAGGTTGCAGAATCCAATTTGATTCTAAGACTTGAGGGCTTGTCTATGACCTATAGGCAAACACATCCCACTAATAAGTAATTATTGTTATTTAAGAATAAAAAATATTTTTTCTTTCAGTGTATATGTAATTCCAAGGCCATAAATACTTAAGTTATTTGTACCTAACTGAAATAGGACTATTAAGTATTATTTTTTGGCTCTATGAAAAATGGAATGAAACACTAAGGGCACTGTAAGTCAAGCACTTTTGGGAACCTCTCACCGTGTATTTACAAGGGATTCTCACAGATATTTGTAAGTTGCACTAGGGTACATCATCTCTACCCTATCTTCGTTGGTAATGGGCTAAAGAAAATAAAAAACTGCAAAGACTGAAAACATAAAAAATGAAAATGATAGGGCGTTCACATCACATTTCATTCTAGAAAACCAGGAAACAAAACTAAAAGTTGAATACAATAATTAAACAAAAAAGTACCCAAATGTTGCCTGTCTTACGTTTATTTAAAGACAAGGACTACTTTAGTCTCAAAGTCTTGGTTATCTAACAATCTTTTCAAACACTTTTTAGCAGTTGAGCCCTTTTTTCAAAATCCCCCACCAAATTCTAAATTACAAAATATCTAAAAAGCAGAAGTCTCTGTGGCTGAGAAGGAGCCTAGGACCACACTCTGGCATACATCCTCCACACAGGTAACAGCAGTCACTGGAACCCAGAGGTTTCAACAAACAGCTAGGGCTGCTGAAGGTAAAGGGGCAAAAGCGCCCCAGCCTTTCAATTAAAACAGCTCAGCACCACAGAAGATCTCCTTTGAAAAACTGACTCTTGGGAGGCACAGGTTACAATCAACAGCCTAAGGCCAGGACAATGACTTTCAAACCTTTTTTTTTTTAACTGCAATACAACCCAATACATAAATATGCTAACAACAACAAAAAAAAGTCTCATTAAATAACCTTTTTGTGTGTAATTCATAAGATCTTCTATTCCAATTGAAACCCAGTTTACAAAAAACCTCTGGCCTAAGAAATTGCCTCAATGACTTCTCAAGCTATCAAAAGAAATTTTTTTCAGTGTTTGCGAACAGGAGGAGCAAGGAGAGAACAAAAAGTTATTTGGTAATAAAGGAACAAACAAAAAAAAGAGAGAAAAGAGAAACCTTACGATTTCCACCTCATTATGCATACCAAAAACCAAACAAAAACAACAGAAAAAGGGTGGGGAAAAGGGAGGGAAACAATATGAAAAGAGTGAACATGCATACGTTAGAGCTCAACGTAAAAAATAAAATCATCAAAATCTTTTCTCTAGTTAAGAAAAAACTTTTCTACCTGAAAACAAAAGAATAAACTTTTGAATCTTTTTCAACACAACTGATTTTGCCAGCTGTCAACCACATTATAACATTCATCTCTCCTCTTCCCCAAATCCATCAAAATGACCAAAGAAAGAGAAGCAGCGTTAGAGATCAGAAGGTCACTGACAATGCTGATAGTTGACAGAAGGAAAACCAAAACTCCAGAAGCCACCCCAACAAAGAAGAAATGGGGTGGAATGGACTGAAGACAATAAAATGGAAGCTTCCCTAGCTTTGGCCCACCATAATTAACAAACAAGCAAACAGAATCTTCCAGTAACATACTCTTACCTCTATAGCAACTTATTTCCTAATTCCTGTTAATAATCTCAGCTCAGATAACACAGCAAACAGGATTTTGAAATGCTACCAGAAATCAAAACAGAACTAAGATGGGCAAAGAGCTTTCATATGAGTTTTCTTGACTTGGCATAGACTGCAAGATAAATCATTTGGAATTTTGTGACCCAAATGCTCTCTCAGCCATTTGTCTTGTTCCAGGGAGACATAAGACTTGCCAGTATGCTCCCAACCCACATACCCTAAAAATAATTCTACTTTTTTAAAGCCTGTCTCAGTTCATTTACCATACCAGAGATAACCTACACAGGAGAAGATCAGAGCCACCCATTCCTTTGCAGAACTCATCTAGAGAAAATAATCCTAACTGGTACAATTGCTGAAGCAGCCCACACCCACTATCAATAATGACTAATTCAGAATCCCACTTATAACTGCATAAGGATAAATCAACATGCACACAAGACTCAGAGGGTCCAAAAGAGGTGCACAAACTGAAAATCAGAGCAAACAGGCCAAGTGAAATAAAAATAAATACAGAAAGGTACAAAAGAAATTTTAAAGAATTTTTAAATTAACACTCTGAATGAAACTTGGAGAAACTTATATACATAATAAAAGTAGACTATCTGAAAAGCAGCAACGGTAAAACAAGAAAATTCTGGAGACCTGAAAGCACAATAGTCCCAACCTTCCGTTAAGGGTGAGGGGAGAGATAACTAAGTATCAACAAAAGTGGGCGCTTGGGTGGCTCAGTAGGTTAAGTGTCTGCCTTCGGCTCAGGCCATGATCCCAGGATTCTAGGATTGAGTCCCACACTGGGCTCCCTGCTCAGCAGGGAGTCTCCTCCCCCCCCCAGCCCCTCCCCTCCACTCATGAGTGCACTCTCGCTCCCTCTCTCTTGCAAAAAATAAAATCTTTACTAAAAATTTTAAATATCAACAGAGACAGTGAAGAGCCTAATGAATACAACTTAAAAAAAATTGAGACATCCGTATTCAGTAACACAGACTATGTATTATAAAGAGCCCAAAAGATCCAGCAGAAACCTGTTACCACGTTGAACTCAAAAAAAGGAAAATCTATAAGGAGATTTCTACACTTCACCTTCACTTCCACACAAATGTCCTTATCAGCTCTGTGCCAGCTACAAGGAGGCAAGCTGAACCTGAGAGTCATGCTTTAAACATATAAACCCCAGGAGGTTCCCAATATATAACAAGTCCTATTTCTTAGATGGAAAAGCAAAGCTTCTGTGGAATTAAAAAACTTCTCAATATAAGCTCCCAATTTTCCACGTATTAAGCTCAACAAAATAGAAGTCCTGCTCACAAATCATACACACCTAAGGAAACACCAAGTGTGAACATGAATCACTGAATTCAAATATTAAAATTTAACTGCCAAATGAAATGTAAAAGGGGTTTTTTAAAATTAAAACACAAGATACGCTAGCAAAAAGAAGCTTCTGAAAATCACCAGGAAAAACTGAAAAAGAACAAAGATACTAATGGCTGATTTCAAAATTGCAATGAATGGGTTAAATGGATTAAAAATGGGCAGAAAGGCGGTGCCTGGGTGGCTGAGATGGTTAAGCATCTGCCTTCAGCTCAGGTCATGATCCCAAGGTCCTGGGATTGAGTCCTGTATCAGGGAGCCTGCTTCTCCCTCTGCCTCTCTCTCTCTCTCTCTTATGAATAAATAAATAAAATAAAATAAATGGGTAGAAAAAGAGTCATAAAAATCAGTAATTTGAAGAAACTACCTAAAATACAGGACTAAGAAACAAACATGAAAAATTCAAAGAATTAAGAGATATCAGATGATAGCAAACTTCAAAACCCTAATAAAAATTTTCTAAAAAGAAATTATAAACATGGAAAGCAAAATACAAATAAACACTGTACATAATAACAAGTCTCATATGGGGGATAAAAAAGAGAACTAAAATCCTGGGCAACATCATCATGGAAATTGGGAGGAGAGTGCTGATCAGAGTAAAAAGAACTTTGTGTCAATTTTGAAAAGGGCCAAGTTTTTAAATCTTAAAATTAACTGTGCAATGGAGAATTTAAAGGGTATCAACTATTTTTTAAAGGGAAGAAACAGACTATAACTACCACACCTAATAGAAAAAAAAATGTAGGAAGATCTCAACATCATCGCATAGTGAGTTCCTTTTTTCTCTCTCCTTAAACTTGTAACTAATCACACATCCATAATCCAATAAAAAGCACCTCTGCACAGCACAACAGGACACCCAAACAATCCACCTATCTGTGTACCCAAGAGTGGGTGGATAGGAGGCTGCAGAGGCGAGCAGCAGCAGAGAAAGCAGCAGATCCAGCAGGGAGGCAGCATGGCCTTTCTGGCAAAGAAAGTGGAGGATGAAGGCAATCACTGGGAGTCTGCTCAGCCATGCATGCTGCAGCTGGAAAAACCTACTGCTTTCTCTGAGAAAAAAACCACAGTGACTTAGAGAAGGAAAGGGTAAAGGGAAGAAGACAAGGAGAACTGAAGAAAAGCATTTCCTACTCTCTGCCACAAGATTATGGCAAGAGGACCCACCAAGGAGCCCCCCAACCACCAGAGGAACCCCCCTACTGGGCTGTGGGCAAACCCAAAGCCCCAAGTGCTAAGTACACACCTCCCCTAAATCTGCTGCCACACTTTTTTTCTCAGGCAGTTTTACTGTTGGGTTTTTCTTCCCCCCTATTTTCTGGAAAACAAAAAGGCTTCTAATTACCAACCTGTTGAACTTTAGAATGAAAAGAAATAAAGCTTTACATAAATAGGAAAGATGTTTACTACCTAAATGCAAGCAGCAAAGGCACTTTTCATCAAACACTATAAAAAATTGTGGTAATACAATATCACAAAAAGAAAATGACGATTTTTCACAGATCTGTACTTCTGAAACAAATAATGCAATATATGTTAAGGAAAAAAAAAAGAAGATAGCAGGAGGGGAAGAATGAAGGGGAGTAAGTCGGAGGGGGAGACGAACCATTAGAGACAATGGACTCTGAAAAACAAACTGAGGGTTCTAGAGAGGGGGGGTGTGGGGGATGGGTTAGCCTGGTGATGGGTATTAAAGAGGGCACATTCTGCATGGAGCACTGGGTGTTATGCACAAACAATGAATCATGGAACACTACATCAAAAACCAATGATGTTATGTATGGTGATTAACATAACAATAAAAAATTATTTAAAAAATGACGATTTTTCAGCAACAAAATCCAAAGACACAAAATATTGTCATCTAACTGATAACTCAAAATAGCCATCATGAAGAAATTCAATGAGCTAAAAGAAAACTCAGAAAGGCAAGACAATGATCTCAGGAATAAAGTTTATGAACACAAAGAGTACCTTACCAAAGAGAAATTCTAAAAAAAAAACTAACAGAATTTGGAATGTAACTCAATAAATGAGCTAAGGAATGCATTAGAAATCGTTGAAAATAAAGCACATCAAATAGAAGAGAGAATAAGCAAGCTTGAGGATAAGAATACAGAAATAATTCAGGAAGAAGAGATTCTTAAAAAGTGAAGAAACCCTGGGGCGGCTGGGTGGCTCAGTCATTAGGGGTCTGCCTTCGGCTCAGGTCATGATCTCAGGGCCCTGGGACTGAGCCCCACATAGGGTTCCCTGCTCAGCGGCGGAAAGCCTACTTCTCCCTCTCCCACTCCTCCTGCTTGTGGTTCCCTCTCTTGCTGTGTCTTTCTCTGTCAAATAAATAAATAAAACCTTCAAAAAAAAAAAGTGAAGAAACCCTATGAGAACTACCAAACACCATTAAGATAGCCAACATAAGATTAATGGGTATGCCAGAAGGAGAAAAAGGGGAGAAGGAAGCAAATAGTATATTTAAAAAAATAAGTGCTGAAAACTTACCTCAAGACAAAAGACCTTCTCCATAAAACAGCGTATTAAAACTATCAAAAGTCAATGAAAAAAATTTTAAAGGCACCCCAACCCTCCCCAAAAAAAGTTACCTACGAAAGAACCCCTATTAGACTACCAGCAGATTTCTCAGCAGACATGCTACAGGTCAGGAGAGAGTGGAATGACATATTCAAAATACTGAAACAGAAACTGCCAACCAAGAACACTCTATTTAGCAGTTATCCTTCAAAAATGAAGGAGATAATAAGGCTTTCCCCAACAAACAAAAGCTAAAGTTCATCACCACTGGACCTGCCTTATGAAAAATGCTGAAAGGAGCGATTAACATGATAAATATAATTAGAAAATTATAACTTTTTTAGGAGAGTGTATTAAATTCTAAGTTACAGCATGAAAGGTAAAGGAAAAGAGCATTAAAAATAACTATAGCTTCTGTAACTTTTTAAAAAAAATCAGCATAAAAAGAGATAACGTGAGATTGAAATATTAAAGGAGAAGGATGGAACATCTTTATAGGTAAATGAAGACAAAATGCTAGTAACAGAAAAAAGACTATTTTATCCATGAGATGTTTTATGTAAACCTCATGGCAACCATTAAGTAAAATCTAGAACAGACACAAACCATAAAAAAGAGACACTGAACAAACTATCATGGAAAACCACCAACATACAAAGGTAGACAGAAACAGCAGAAAAAAGAAACAGCAGACAGAATAACCAGAACACAAAAGATAAAATGGCAGTTGTAAATCCTTACGTATCAGTAATCAGCCTAAATATAAATGGACTGAACTTACAAATCAAAAGGCCCAGAGAGGCTGGATGGATTAAAAAAACAAGACCCAATTACAGCCTGCCTAAAAGAGATTCATCTCAGCTCTAACAACACACATACGCTCAAAGAGAAAGGATAGAAAATAATATTCCATACAGAAACCAAAATAAGACAGGAATAACCATATTTACATCAGACAAAATAAGATTTCAAGCTAAAAAGGGTAACGAAAGACAAAGAAGGTCTTTATATAATGACAAAAAGGTCAGTATATCAAGAACATACAATAATCATAAATATATTCCCACCAAAATATACTAAGCAAATTACTAACAGATCTTAAAAGAGAAATACACAACAATACAGTAAGAGTAGGGTACTTCAATACCTCACTATCAACAATGGATAGATCTTCTAGACAGAAAAAAAACAAGGAAACATTGAAATTGAACCACACTTTAAGAACAAATGGACTTGGGCGCCTGGGTGGCTCAGTTGGTTAAGCGACTGCCTTCGGCTCAGGTCATGATCCTGGAGTCCCAGGATCGAGTCCCGCATCGAGCTCCCTGCTTGGCGGGGAGTCTGCTTCTCCCTCTGACCCTCTTCCCTCTCATGCTCTCTATCTCTCATTCTCTCTCTCAAATAAATAGAACCTTTAAAAAAAAAAAAAAAAAAAGAACAAATGGACTTAACAGGAATATATTCCATTCAATAGCAACAGAAGACATATTCTTCTCAAGTGCATATGGAGCATTCTCCAGGACAGAACATATGACGGACCACAAAACAAAGCTGAACAAAATTTTTAAAAAGATTTGTATTTATTTGAGAGTGCATGTGCATGTATGGGGGAGGAGAGGGCAAGGGGAGCAGAGGGAGAGGGACAAGCAGACTCCACATAGTGCAGAGTCCAACATGGGGCTCAATCTCAAGATCTTGAGATCATGACCTGAGCAGAAATCAAGAGTCAGACGCTTAGCTGACTAAGCAACCCAGGCACCCCTGAGCAAATTTAAGACAGAAATCATACCAACTATCTTTTTAACCACAAAGATATGAAACTAGAAATCAATATGAGGAAAGTAGGAAGTTCTACAAATATGTGGAAACTGAACAACATACTTCTAGCCAATACTGGATCAAAGACATCAAAGGGGAAATTATCTAGAAACAAATGAAAATGGAAAAACTGCTTATCAATATTGCAAGATAAATTACAGCTGATACAACAACAAAACTATGAAAAACTACTATGAACGATTACATGCCAAAAAATTACATAACCTGGAAGAAATGGCTACATTTCTAGAAATAAACAACCTACCAACACTGACTCAGGAAGAAACAGAAAAATCTGAACAGACCGAGAAATTGAATAAGTAATCAAAAAGCTCCCTACATGGGAAAAGCCAGGACCAGAAGGCTTCACTGGAGAATTCTACCAAACATTTAAAGATGAATTAACACCAAGCTCTTCCAAAATATCAGGGATGAGGGAATGCTTCCAAACTCATTCTATGAAGCCAGCATTACCCTGATACCAAAACCAGATAAGGTTACTACAAGAAAACTATAGAGCAGGATACAGATGCAAAAATTCTCCACAAATTATCAGCAAACTCAATTCAAGAACACATCAAACAGATAATAAAACATGACCAAGTGTAATTTATCCCTGGGATGCAAGGATGGCCCAACATACACATACCAATAAATGTATCATAAATCAATGAAATGAAACACAAAAATCACATGATCACCTGAAAAGACACAGAAAAAGCATCTGACAAAATACAATATCCTTCCATAATAAAAACCCTTAACAGACTGGATATAGAAGGAACATACCTCAACATAATAATGGTCATATGAAACAAACCCACAGCTGACATTATACTCAATGGAGAAAAATTCAAAGTGTTTTCCTCTAAGATCAAGAGCAAGAATACCCACTCCCACCATTCCTACTCAATATAACACTGGAAATCCTAGCTAGAGTAACTAAGCAAGACAAAGAAATAAAAGGCAATCAAATCTGAAAGGAAAATTAGAAGTCACTATTTGCCGATGATATGATCTTATACTGCTGACCCTTAACACAAGTTTGAACTGCCCATGTCACTTATATGTGGCTTTTTATCAATAAACACAGTACAGTACTATAAATGTATTTTCTCTTCCTTGCGGCTTTCTTAATATTTTTTCTGTAGCTAATCTTATTGTAAGAATACAGTATATTACACATATAAACATACAAACTACATGTTAACTGGCTGTTTATGTTACTGGTTAAGGCTTCCACTCAACAGTACGCTATTTGTATTAAAGTTTGGGGGGGGAAGTCAAAAGTTATAACAGATTTTTGACTGCACAGGGGGTCAGCGTCCCTAAACTCTGTATTGTTCAAGGATCAATTTCCCATGGAAAAATTTCAAAGAATCCACCAAAAGACTCTTAGAATTAAGCAATAGGGGCACCCTGGTGGCTCAGTCAGTTAAGTGTACAACTCTTGGTTTCAGCTCAGGTCATGATCTCGGGGTCCTGTGGGATCAAGCTCCACATCTGGCTCCCGCACTCAGCAGGGAGTCTGCTTCCACCCTCCCTCTGCCCCTGCCCAGCCCTGTGCACTCTCTCTCCAAAATATATTAGCAAATCTTAAAGAAGTAATAATAATAATAAGCTACGATTTCAGTAAAATAGCACCATACAAAATCAAAACACAGAAATCAGTTGCACTCCTTTACATACCAATGATGAAATACATACAAAAGAAAAAACTATCAGCTTTACAATAGCAACAACAACAAAAAATACTTAGGATTAATTTTAACCAAGAAAATCAAAGACTTGCACAATGAAAATTACAAGACTCCACTGAAAGAAACTAAAGAAGACACAAACAATAGGAAGACATCCCACGTTCATAGATTAGAAGAATTAATACTGTTAAACTTGCCATACTCCCCAAAGCCATCTACAGATTGAACACAATCCCCATTAAAATACCGAAGTCAAACTTCATAGAAATAGCAGAAACAATCTAAAATTTGTATGAAACTACTAAAGACCCCAAACAGCTAAAGCAATTCTGAGAAAAAAGAAAAAAGCCAAAAGTACCATGCTTCTGGGTTTCAAACTATACTTCAAAGTAATAAAAAACAGTATGGTGCAGACACAAAAACAGACACATCAACCAATAAAACAGAATAAAGAGCCCAGAATTAGATCCTGGCATATACGGTCAACTAATATTCAACAAGGGAACCAAGAATATCCAATGGAGGAAAAGATAGTCTCTTCAACAAATGGTGCTGGGAAAAATAGAGAAACACATGCAGAACGATAAAACTAGACCTTTATTTCACATCACTCACAAAAATTAATCCAAAGTGAATCAAAGACTTAAACATAAGTACATATGATTAAGACATATATATGGAATTTTAAAAAGTTAAAGCTTATACAAAACAGAGTAAAACATTGATTTCTAGGGCCTAGGGGAAATAAGATGGGTAGTATTTAAAGATACAAATTTGCAATGAGTACTAAAATAAATGCACAGCATAATAAATTTGGACAATAATCTTATACTATAATTATGTACTGTGATAAATACGGCTACCTTGTCAATCGTATCACAACACATAAATTTACCAAACACACCGTACACCTTAAGCTTGTAAAACATTATACGTCAAATTTACTCAATTAAAAAAAAACTTTTAAAAAATTGTCTGCAGTAATATTAAAATAACTTTTAAAAAAAAGACAAAGGGAAAAAATAGGGCAAATAAAAACTGTAAGAAAAAGAAAGCTGAATACCTACGTTCTTATCAGACTAAACATTTTAAAACACAAAGAATGGTAAGACATAAAAAAGTCATCACAAAATGAGTAAAAGATTCAAATCACCAGGAAAGTAACTTTAAACTTACATAAACTATTAAATAAAATAAAAATACACCAAAAATTGATAAAACCACAGAAATAAAATGACTTTCCACCAATACAATACAGGAGTTTTAACATACTTTTCCACTATTGATAAATTACACACTACAAAAATTAGTAGATACAGAAGACTGAATTAAGATAATTAAGAAGCTTGATTTGTGAATCATTTAACCTTGCACCCTTACATAATCTTATCAAAGACACATACATTTATAAAAACTGAGGACAATCTGATATATGATGCATGTCTCAAAAAATTCCAAAGAATCTAAATCTCACACACCACACCTGACTAAAATGTAATTAAATTAGAAAACAAAAAGATACATATTTCCGTATGTAAGAAAAAGCACACAAATAATACTTATAACTCAGTGATACTGAAAAAAAACCACAAAACTTGATGGAATTAGAGATACTAGTACAGAAAGAAAAACTGAAAGCCTTATATGTTTATATTGAAAAAGAAAGCCTTAAAATAAATAAGCTAAGCATGAAATTTAGAAAGCCAGGAAAAGAAAAAATGTACCCAAAGAATAAAGAAGATAATAAAGTTAAGAGCAGAAATTAACTAATTAGAAGAATACACCTAAACAGCCAAAATACGGTAAATCTGACAAGACTGATCAAGAATAGGGGTTCCTGGGTGGCTCAGTCAGTTGAGCATCTGCCTTCTGCTCAGGTCATGATCCCAGGGTCCTGGGATCGAGCCCCGTGTCCGGGCTCCTTGCTCAAAAGGGGAGCCTGCTTCGCCCTCTCCCTCTGCCTGCTGCTCCCCCTGCTCCCCCTCCCTCGCTGTTTGTCAAATAAATAAAATCTTCAGAAAAAAACTGATCAAGAATAGAAAAATCATTATTAACATTAGGAATAACAAAAGAGATGTAACTATGACATTATAGGAAGTATTGCTAAGATGATAAAGAATACTTAAGCCAAGGATTGGCAAACTTTTTCTTAAAGGACTAGATAGTAAATGTTTTTGTTCATGCCTTCCATCATAATTACTCAACTCTGCATTTATAGCACTAAAGCAACCACAGACAGTATGAATGGGCATGGCTCTATTACAATAAAACTTTACTTACAAAAAGGAGCAGGCAGCCTGCAGGCAACAGTTTGCAAACTCCCACTTTATGGCAATAAATCTGACAACTCAGATGATATAATTTCCAAAACAAATATGAGTAACAAAAACAAGTTAAAAAATCTGAAAAGATCAGCAACCATTAATGAAACTGATTAAATTAAAATCTTCTGCAAAGAAACATCAGGCTTGATGAGGTGTTTCAAATTTTCTAAGACTGATTTCATCTTATAAAAACTCTCCCAGAGAACAGAAATAAAAAACAATACTTTCCCTCTCTTTCTATGAAACTAATGTAATTTTGACTTGAAAGCCACAAAATATTACAAACTCATAAGCAAACATACATACATGGATTAGCCAACTAACTCCAGCAATGTATTTAAAAAGATGGCTATATCACAGCACTGCCCAAGGAAACCTTCCAAAGTAATGGAAATGTATATTTTGTGCTGTCCAATACGATAGCCACTAGCTACATTTAACACTTGAAATGTGGGTGGTATATCCAGGAAACTGGATTTTATTTAACTTTCATTAATTCAAAGTGCCACATGTAGCTAGTGATCACTACACTGGACAGTGCAGCTGTCCATGACCAAGTCTGGGTTATTTTATATTTTTTTTATTATGTTATGTTAATCACCATACATTACATCATTAGTTTTTGATGTAGTCTTCCATGATTCATTGCTTGCGTATAACACCCAGTGCTCCATGCAGAACGTGCCCTCTTCAATACCCATCACCAGGCTAATCCATACAGCTACCATACAATCCTGCAATTGCACTACTGGGTATTTACCCCAAAGATACAAATGTGGAGATCCGAAGGGGTATATTCACCCCAACGTTTGTAGCAGCAATGTCCACAACAGCCAAACTGTGGAAAGAGCCAAGATGTCCATCGACAATGAATGCATAAAGAAGATGTCGGGTGTGTGGGTGTGTGGGTGTGTGGGTGTGTGTGTGTGTGCACGCACACACACACACACCCACACACAGTGGAATATTATGCAGCCATCAAAAGGAATGAAATCTTGCCATTTCCAACAACGTGGATGGAACTGGAGAGTGTTATGCTGAGTGAAATAAGTCAATCAGAGAAAGACATGTACCATATGACCTCACTGATATGAGGAATTCTTAATCTCAAGAAACAAACTGAGGGTTGTTGGAGTGGTGGGGGGTGGGAGGGATGGGGTGGCTGGGTGACAGACACTGGGGAGGGTATGTGCTATGGTGAGTGCTGTGAATTGTTCAAGAATGTTGAATCACAGATCTGTACCTCTGAAACAAATAATACAATATATGTTAAAAAAAGAAAAAGAAGAAAAAGATAGCAGGAGGGGAAGAATAAAGAGGGGGAAATCAGAGGGGGAGACGAACCATGAGAGACGAGAAGATGGACTCAAAAACACACTGAGGGTTCTAGAGGGGAGGGGGTGGGATATCTTACAATGCCAAGATTGGTTTATAACCAAAAAAATCTATCAATATCATTCACCACATCAACAAATTGAAGGAAGAAAACTATCTCAATAGATGCAGAAATCAGTACACAGTTGCTAAAATGAACACAAAGAAAATGTGCTTGCCTGATAAAGGTTATCTACCAAAAACCAACAACATTCTTAATGGTGAAAAATATCAAGCATTCCCTCTAAAGCCAAAAAACAAACAGAATCCCATTATCACTACCACTTCCTGCTATTTACCAGAAGATTCTAGCCAGTACACTAAAAAAATCAATGGTGTAAGAATTAGAAAAAAAATAGCCTCATTATTTTCAGATGATACAGTTGACTATACTGAAATTCAAAAACAGCAAAATATTTGGAAACTAAAAGCTTAGCAAGGTAGACAGATTAGTATACAAAAAAAACATGATTTCCACATACCAACCAAAGCAAGTAAAAATGTAATTTAAAACCAAAAAAGCAGAAGGGCGCCTGGGTGGCTCAGTCATTAAGCGTCTGCCTTCGGCTCAGGTCATGATCCCAGGGTCCTGGGATGGAGCCCCGCATCGGGCTCTCCGCTCGGCGGGAAGCCTGCTCTCCCTCTCCCACTCCCCCTGCTTGTGTTCCCTCTCTCGCTGTGTATCTGTCAAATAAATAAAATCTTTAAAAAAAAAAAACCAAAAAGCAGATTATAAGGAACATTTTTAGAATTTATATTTTAGAATCATATACCTAAAACCTATTTAAAGAAAATTATAACATCTTACTAATCCTATAAAAGCTAAATAACTACAAAGATATACTATTCTCATATCATAAAGATGATCAACATCACAGATATGTCAATTTTCACCCAAAGTATTCTACAGATACAGAAATTAAATGGAGCTACCCAAAACCTTAGCACCGGATTTTAAAATTACCTGGACATGCAAAATGCTGAAACATCCCTTAAAAATAAAGTGCACAGGGCGCCTGGGTGGCTCAGTTGGTTAAGCGACTGTCTTCGGCTCAGGTCATGATCCTGGAGTCCCAGGATCGAGTCCCACATCGGGCTTCCTGCTCAGCGGGGAGTCTGCTTCTCCCTCTGACCCTCCCCCCTCTCATGCTCTCTCTTTCTCTCTCTCAAATAAATAAATAAATAAAATCTTTTAAAAAAATAAATAAAAATAAATATAAAGTGCACGGATTTGCCCTACTAGGTAGCAAAACTTATATGAAACTGTACTCATTAAGTCAGTGTGGTATTATTACAGTGAGGAGAAACAACCGGATCATGAAACAGACCTGAGTCTACAAACAGACCTACATATATACAGAAACTTGATTACGACAATTAGTTTTGCAGACCACTGCAGAAAAGATGAGCTCTTTAATAAATGAAGCTCAGAAAACTGATTGTCCATACAGGGAAAAATAAATTTTAATCACTACCCTACTGGTGGGAAAAAAAGAAAAGCATCCCCAGTAAGCTGAGATTAAAGACAAAAGTTTAAAAAGAATACTTTATTACCCAAGTCTGGAAAGATTTCTTAAACCAAACTAAATATAAATACATAAGACATTTAAAAAATTGATAAACGTTATTACATTAAGATCGTCTGTTTTTCACAAAACACTAAAAAAGTGAAAAAACAAATCTCAATGTGGGCAAGGATATTTGCAACTCAACCAACTTTTTTTTCCAAAGAACACTTAATAATAGCAAAAAAAAACAAAAACAAAAAGAAGAGGAAAAACTGGCACTATCAGGTGCATCCCAAAAGAAAAAATATCCAATAGACATTTCACAAGTTGTCTCCTCTCTCCTTAATAATGAGAATACAAATTAAGACCACAGTGAGGAAAGATTTTATACCCACTGAACTAGCAAAAAAATGAAACAGGTGATAAAGGCATAATTAAAGCCAGATGCTAACAAGGGAAATGAAGTTGCTATGAATGACTTAAACTCTTATTAAACCTTGGGATCCACTAGGGACCAGCCCCCTCCCAAGCACACGTAACAAATATGAATTCCATCTGCAAGAAAGAAGCAATAGGGCGTCTGGGTGGCTCAGCTGGTTAAGTGACTGCCTTCGGCTCAGGTCATGATCCTGGAGTCCAGGGATGGAGTCCCCCATCGGGCTCCATGCTCAGCAGGGAGTCTGCTTCTCTCTCTGACTCTCCCCCCTCTCATGCTCTATCTCATTCTCTCTCTCAAATAAATAAATAAAATCTTTAAAAAAAAAGAAAAGAAAAAAGCCAATAGCAGTATATGCCACCCTGGCCTGTTCCTTTCCAATATTCAGACTCTTATTTATCTCATATTTCTAAATGCCAAGATATCCAAAACAATGTGGATATGTTGCTGCCTCCAACCACAACCATCACATCTTCTTTGATGATGCAGCCACAATAAATTTGGGGTAGTAGTAACATGTAACTTCATTAAATAGTCCCTAACTGGCCAAGATAATCAGGATAATTCCATCCCTCTGGAGAGTAAATAAATGGTTTAGGATAAAACCGACTTAAGTAAATGGGGATACAACACTCTTAGCCAGAGAACCATCGCTCAAGAATTTGTTTTAGATGAGACAAATAAAATGCACATGATTTTATTGTCACACTAAAGTGTGATCTCTCTTCTTGCAAATGAGTTCTTTCTGCAAAGACTGTCAACATCCGAAAATCTATTAATGAATGAATTATATTAATAGATAGAAGAAAAAGCACAGAATCATCTACATTAAACTGTTCACTATTCCTGATTTATTTAAATTCCTCAGAACAAATAAGGAAGAGAAGGAAAATTCTTAACTATGATAAACTACTTTTCAGAGTAAAGAGCAAATAATTAAACTTAATTACAAAATACTAGAGCATTTCCATTTAGACAAATACAAGGTAAGGGTGGTCACAATAGACATTTGGATTCTTGAAGTGTCAAGGAACAAAATTCCCCAGTCCAGCTACCTTCAACAACAAAAAGGGATTTATTGTCTTGGGAAACAAATAACCCCAAAGTAGAGAAGGCTTCCGGCATGGTTCCATTTCTGCTCTTGGCTCTGTTTTTGTCCCATTCTCTTGACTCTTCCTTTCTCCAAATGCCAAGATACCATGCAACTGCATCCTGGGCTACATTTTTTTTTGTATTTATACATGCAAAGGTGGGTACAATAGCAAAATATCAAAAATTACCTACATTTTCTGCAATTGAAAAGTTAAGTAATTTTTGGTATAAACATGCAAAACTAAAATTGATGAGGCAATTTATGTACTGACCCAGATCAAGGGCCAAAATTACACTGAAAAGTCAAAATGGTATATACAATACCCACTTGTGTATTTTAAATATAAACATTTTTTGAAGAGAAAAAGTAATTGCCACTGCTAGCTTAGCATCTTGAGAAATTTCTAGAACCCAAAATGTAGTATATTTCACAGAATTAAGGAATTCTTCGGCTGTAGGCAGGTATGTTATAAAAATACTTTAATATTTTTGAAAACAGAAGTCTATCCCTGGATTGGCAAATTATTGTACTTACCACATAGTAAATGAAAGAATAAAACTAGTATTTGCTGAGTACCTATTTTCCAGGAATTATGTTATTTTTAAGAACTACTACATGCAACATACTACATTACTCATCTTTCCAGCAATCCTGAGATATATGATGTTCATGATTAGATATTAAAAGAAGCAACATGTCCACATCCCACGAGGTCATAACACTTGTAATTGATAATACTGGAACTGAATTCTAGATTTAATTCCAAAGCCCATACTCTCTTCATTAAACCATGATGACTAGGTCAATAAATGTTCAAAGACAGACTTTCTTATCATACTCCTTATAAAAATGTCACAAAGAGCTAAAAATTACAGAAAAGGTCCAAAGCAATAAATTGCAGTTTCAGTAGCAGCTGTCTACTCATGATTCAATACATAAGCTTCATGTAATAAATTATCACAGTAGCCTACTTCACCTTTATATATCAGTTATCTATTTATCCTACCAAAATTCTAATCACCAAGAATCTCAGTTCAGCTTTGGACAAATAATTATGTAATTAACTGGTAAGTGAATGAAAATAACATGAAGCAATTCAATAATAAAGTGCCAGGAATACCTCTGCTTATTCTACTACATGCAACATACTACATTCACACATAATACAGATGAGTCTCAAAATCATTTTGAGTAAAATAGACATAAACGACTATACACAGTATGAGTCAATTTAGATGAAGTTCAAAAATGGGAAAAACTAATGTATGATGTTACAAGTCTGGGTAAGAGCCCCCTGGAGGGGTACTAAAAGGTGGCACAAAGGAGGAGTTCTGGGGTGTTGCTAATGTGTGTTTCTTAATCCAGATGCTAGTTACAAGGGAACATTTAGTTTGTGAAAACTCATGAATCTATCCATTTATACCATGTGTTTACTTTATACATACATGAATAAAAATCAGTAAAAGGGACAAACTCATTCAGCCAAATCAATCTCTACTAATATTAAATAGTAACAGACTTAGAGAAACACTAAACCTCTAACAAGAGTCTTAAAGAAAAGAAGGTAAGTCATGTTGGCAGGTGGAGTGAAAAGAAGCTGACAATTGGAGTCAATAGTCAAAAACTTTTGGCTTGACGCACTAAATGTGACCATAAAAACTCACTTAACCATTTTAAATGTTTCTAATTCTGGAAAAGTAAATAAACATGGTAGTATCTACTTGGCCTACTTCACAGATTATAAAAAAACAATCATTAGATAAATATTTAAGAGCAACTATTAAATCCATTCTGAATTCCAGCTAACAATGTTCCTGAAATTTACAAGCTCACCCTAAAATTCACATGGAAATTCAAGGAATCCAGAATAGACAAAAACTAACCTTAAAAAGGAATAACAAAGCTGGAAAACTGACACTTCTCAATTTCATAAATACAAAACTACAGTAACTAAGTGTAGTATTACCACAAATATATACAGAATAATGGAACAGAACTGTGAGTCCAGAAATAAACCCTCGTATTTACAATCGATTTGACAAGGATGTCAAGGCAATTAAATGGGGGAAAAGAATGGGCTTTTCAACAAATGGTACTAGGGAACAAGTTATCAATACGCAAAAGAATGAATTTGCACATATCTCAAATAATATATAAAAATTAACTCAAAATGGATCAAAGACTTAAATATAAGAGCTAAAACTATAAAACTCTTAAGAAGAAAACACATGTTTAAATCTTTGCAATCTTGGATTAGGCAATGGTTTCTTAGACATATCAAAAGCTCACAGGGTAACCACAAAAATAAACTGGACATGATTAAAATTAAAAACTTTTGTGCCTCCACACAATACCCTCCACTTCTGGGCATTTATCCAAGGAAACGAACACACTAATTCAGAAGACATATGCATCCCGATGGTCAGTGCAGCATTATTTACAATAACCAAGAAATGGAAGCAACCTATCAATGGATTAATGGATAAAGAAAGTGTGTGTGTACACACACACACACACACACACACACACACACACACACACAGTGGAGTATCATTCAGCCATAAAAAAGAAGGAAATCTCACCATTTGCAACAACATGGATCTTGAGGGCATTATGCTAAGTGAAGTAAGTCAGAGAAAGACAAATATTGTATGATCTCACTGACATGTAGCCTCGTTAGTCAAAAACAAACAAACTGAATTTATACATACAGGACACAGACTGGTGGTTGCCAGAGGCAGAAGGTGGGGAGTGGGCAAAATGGGTAAAGGCAGTCAAAAGTATAAGCTTCCACTGACAAGATAACAAAGTCTTGGGGATGTAAGCTACAGCATGGTGATTACGGTTAATAATAATGCAATGTATATCTGAATAATTGCTAAAAGAGTAAATCTTAAAAGTTCTCACCATAAGAAAAAAAATTATAACTATATGTGGTGATGGATGTTAGATTTATTGTGGTGATCATTTTGCAGTAGATACAAGTTATCAAATCATGTTATATAACATTACATTAGTTTCAGGTGTATGTCAATTATATCTCAATTAGGAAAATGTTTTAACTTTACTATCACTTTGGTTCCATTAGTTCCATATATAATTTACTTTTTCCTTTCTCACACTCTTCTCCTCCTTTATGCCTGTTACTTTTCTTTTAGTCCAGGTCCCCTTCCCTTTATGTTTGTGGCTTTTGGTTTTGTACAAGTCTTCATTTTTTTCTTAAATTAGTAGCCTCCTAACCAGTTTCCCAACTCCATTCTTCCACTCCATCCTCCAGGAACTATCAAGATAATTTATGTAACAGACGTTTGGATCATTTTATTTCCTTGGTTAAAATTTCTTTTTTAAACTTCTCATTGCTTTCAAGAAAAAATAAATTTGAGCATTCAGGGTTCTTTATGAATCTGTCTGTGCTTCCCTTTCCAGCAGAATCTTTAGTTAGTTTGCAATGGAATTTCTGAGTCCTGGATATATGAAATTATTGAGGACTGTCATATATTCTCTTGTACTTTGTGTGTGCTTATAATTTCATCCAAAATCCTCTGCCTAGGTTTGGAAAAAGTAAATTTAATGATTAACTGAACAGAAGAAAGAAAAATCAGTTAATGAATGAAAATCAGGTGGGAAGTTAAACTTCAGATGTTGGTGTGGGGGTAACCAAAAGAGAATGGAAGAGATGGAAATAAATGACATTATGCAGGACAAGCTTAGAAAGAAGACTAAAAAATAAATAAAGATAAAATATTATGAGAGAGTTTTTCTCCAACCTGAAATATCTCTGTGTAATGAATTCACATGGGTAAAATCAGTAAAATCCATAATTGTATTAGCAAACTAACCACTGAAATTAATACTGCTTCATTAAAAAAATAGATGGCAGGGTGCCTGGATGGCTGAGTTGGTTAAGCGTCTCCTTTGGCTCAGGTCATGATCTCAGGGTCCTGGGACTGAGTCCCACATCGGGCTCCTTGCTCGGCAGGGAGCCTGCTTTTTCCCTCTGGCTGCTGCTCCCCCTGCCCATGCGCTCACTCGCACGCGCTCTCCCTCTCTCTCTCTGACCAATAAATCTTTAACAAAATAAAAATAAAAATTAGATGGCTCTAAACAGTTAAGGATGGTAATTTTAGCCTCATCTACACTTTTCAAAAACGTTTTAAAAGCTAAGCAGTTTGTCCAAAGCTGAAGAGCCAGGAAGGGGTGGGGCAAAGACTCCAATACAGTCAGTTCCAGAATCCATATTTTTAAACACGTACTTGCTCTCAAAGGCAAGTATCTCAAGATTAAAAACAACAAAACAAATCCCTTAGTATATCAAGACACTACCATAAGCAATTTATATAAGTTAACTAATCCTCAAAATCATCTCAGAAAATATCATTACTCTCCTAACCCTTTTTACAGGTTAGGAAACAGATTTAGAGAGATAAGAGACCTGTGCAAGATCACACTGTATGGCAGAATGATTATAAAATGGCCCCAATTCTCTAGTATCCATAACCCCTGAAAATGACACTATGGTTCCTCCCATAAGGCAAAGTTGATTTCCCCTCATCTTCAATCTTGCCTGGCCTCCTGATTTGCCTTAGCCAATAAACATGGTAGAGTGACATGCCAGTTCGATGTGTAGACCTCAAGAGATCTCACATGTTTCCACTACCTCTCTTAGAATACTGCCATGTGAACAAGCCCAGACCTGTCTGATGAATGATGAGAGACATGTGCCTCAGTCACCCCTGTAAGAGCCAGTAACCCACCAGAAATGTGAGAAAGCACCCTAAAGCAGCACCCCCACCACCAACCACCAACCTGCCAGGTGACCAAAGATATATGAGTGATCCCAGATGAAACGAGCCAGATCTAGCCCAGATGATCAGAACGGTCCATCTGATCCACAGATTCATGAGTAATAATATACACTTGTTTTAAGCCACCAATTTTTTTTTCTTCTGACAGGGGGCAGGATTGTTACAGAGCAATAATCTAATAGAAATTCATGGTAAACAGAAGAGCTGGAATTTAAAGCCAGGCAGTCTGTACCCAAGCTCACCCTCCTACTTACTACATTATATTACCTACAGCTTCTGAATAAACATGACATACAATACTACTATAGCATTTTCCTTTGTGAAAAAGAGATGTCATTTATGCTTACTATTCCATATTACTGAAAGTTTATAAAAGCTCAAAATACTAAATATAATTCTTGTTTTTCTCCTTTAGGTTTAAAAAATGCAAAAAGTATACTGGACCTAGAATTAGAACTAAATTGCTGGGGTGCCTGTGTGGCTCAGCCGTTAAGGGTTTGCCTTCGGCTCAGATCACGATCCCAGGGTCCTGGGATTGAGCCCCACGTCAGGCTCCCTGCTCCACAGGAAGCCTGTTCTCCCTCTCCCACTCCCCCTGCTTGTGTTTCCTCTCTCGCTGTGTCTCTCTCTGTTAAATAAATAAAATCTTTTAAAAATAAAAAATAAAAAAAGAACTAAATTGCTAATAACCACCTTCTCATTAGCTGAAGTATTAAATAATAAAAAAAGAAAAACCACATGTACTTTTCTTGATATAGTTAATTTCTTTCAATGTAAATAAATATTTGTGTACAAGGTATCCTGATAAACTCCCGGTGTTTTCTGAAATGTACCTATATTAATTTTTATTAACTCATTCTTGCTCTTTACTGATGTACTTTGCTTCCCAATTCACTGATATACAACACACCACAACAACTACCCACCTATATGCATCTATGCCCATATAGTTCCCTTGGTGGATCTTAGTTTCCACCAAGGGATACAGCAATGGTTCCATTAAACTGAAGTTGAGACCACCACCCAGCCACTTTGGGCCTTTCATGCCAATGAATCAACAAAGGAGAAGGTTACAGAACTAACTGGGGTGGACTGATCTTACTATCATGAGGAAGCTAGGTTGCTACCACACAGAGGGGCTAAGAAAAAATATGTCTGAAATGCAGGAGTTCCTCTGGGACACCACTTAGTATTTCCATGTAATGTGATAAAAGTCACTGGAAACAATCTAGGCAGGACTGCTAATGACCCAGACCCTTAAGGAATAAAGGTTTGAGTCACCCCACCAGGCAAGCAACCACAACCAGGTGAGGTACTTGCCGAGAACAGAAGGAATGTGGAATGACAGCAGGAAAAGCCAATTATAGATAGCAACTACAACCACGTGACTAGTTACAGAAATGAACATTCTATTATTTCTTCCTTATTTTGATATAAGAAATTGATATATGTGTGTGGGTGGGTGTACGTGTGTGTGTATATATATATTGACCAATTTTATTTTTTTTGGTCTCCCTTTCCACAATCATCTAACAGTAGCTAATCTCCGATCAGTATTTAAGTTACAGGATATTAAGTAGAAAATGTGACTTAAGTAGAAAAAAAAAAATGAACCCAACTATGGATAAACAGATTTTCTTCCTCTTTTAAGAATATTTGTATGTTATCAGTTGGACAAAGAATAGTTGCATTATGTTCATCAAAAGTACAGTTTTACAACTGTCTTTGTAAGTTGAATATGATTAAAAGAGGTGTATATAGGTGCCATGATGTCAAAGAATGGATTGTGATGACTTTTTATTGTCATCTTAGCTAGGCTGCAACTACATTTCTCCAACTTTCACTCCCTGCATGGTTGCAGGTTAAGGTTTGCCTCAGAAGACATTCCCATGAAATTTAGGAAATAAAAGTGAAGCAACAGCCATATTTAGAACTTCAACGTAAGGGCAGGTAGTACTGCAGTTCTCACATTGTCATGGATCTTTGGGCCCACCTGTGTTGGCATGAGGTAGCAACTGCGGCCACAGCTCCCCTAGCTCCTGTTGGATCTCCTTCTTTGTTTTTCCAAGAAATACTGCAGCAGGTTGGGTGCAGCTCCATGGTCAGGTGTGCCACACCTACTATAGGTTATCTACATCATCAGAGTTGCAGGTTTGGTAACAGTAAGAAGGCAATAAAGGTAGAAGTTCAGGCTTATTGGTTCTAAGTTCAAATGTTCTTTCCATGTTCCAGTTTAACCTTACTTAATGATTATCTTTCCTTTCCACATGTCGGCCCGGCTGACTTCAAGCCTAGCACCACACTCAGGAGTATATAACCAGTTCCCACAACTGGTAAAAATCAATCACTGCAATAATTTTACTTCTCTAACCAAACTCTAACTGATAGAGATGGAAATGTTATTTGGGATTAGAATACTGTACAAAGGCCTGAATGTGTCTACCTTTCTCTTCTCCACCTCATAACACCCAACTAAAAAGAAAAAGTCAAATATAGACTGGGGCTATCACATACCTCACTTTCCCTCCATCAGCAAAAATACTTTAGGATTTACCTGAAGAATAGTTAAGTTTCAAGTGCATTTACTTTCTAAAGGGACAAGTCCAAATTTTAAAATCTACCTTCTTATAAAGTTATAGTCACATTAAAACAACAAAATAGACTGTCCAAATTCAAGAAAACTAAAAATCAACACAGCTTAATGTATTAGTGTTTTTAGACTACGTTAATGTTAACCTTAGATGTGTGTTGAAAACATAAAGCAATAAATCTCTTAGAAGATACGCCATCTCTAAACCAACTCACCCATTTCCCTCTGAAGCACATTTTTTTAAATCTGTTTGAAGGCAGAACCATAAACTCAAGTTTTTGTAGAATGATCCTGAAGGGTCCTCTGAACCTGAGCTGGTCCCCAGCTAGCCACTTAAAGAAAAATACATGTCTAACAGCCCTACCATGAACATAAATTTTAAGAGAAAAACAGTTGAAACATTTGCATTTTAGTACTTTTCCTACAGAGCAAAAATAATAAGAAAAGGTCAAAGACAGTTGAAAAATGACATTTTCCCCCAATATTATCTGGTCCCAAGTGTCCCACTGCTGTCTATCAAAGGTTCCCCCCAAAAAAGGGGAGATGGAACAGCAGCAAAAACATAGCTGTCCCTTTTACCAGCCTTCATAAACATTCTTTAGCTCCTGGCTCTTCACTACATAATTACCTACTTAGGCCAAGTGAATGTAGTAAGTGAAACAATAGCGAACTTCCACCTTACTCTAAAAATGTGTAACTCTAAAACAAGGTGTATGTTAACAGCAACTGTGCTTAAACGCCTAGTTTGAAATGAATGAAAATTAGTCTGTGAAGAGTTCTAACAATGGTGGGGTAGCTTTTGTCTACTCATTAAACTAACCCTTCCACAGACGTCAATTATAAATTCTGGATAGAATACTTTTAAAATGATTTGAAGGCAGAAAAAAGCAAGCAAGAGCAGGCAGAAATTGGGAGATTTAACCACTGAAAGAGGAGAAGTACACCAGGTTCAAATTTATACGGTCTTTCCCGAGGCCACTGCTAGTCTGCAATAACACAAGTCCACTAGACGTCAAGCAGAAAGGTGCAGTTTTACTGAAGTTCATGGTCAAAGAGTGGCTAAAAACTCAGAGAGGAAATTCAGTAAAGGAATGAGCCACAACAACGGAAGCCTCAAAAACTAATATAAACTCCATCAAATTATTCAAGGACCCTTGAACTGTATATGTTCAAGGAAGATTCCAAGGAGCCCAGCGGAAAACAAGTGGAAAGTTGAAAGAATTCAGCAGCAATATCAGCTGCTTCCCACTGCAGAGACATGAGCCTGGAGTATGAATCGAGCCAAGTTACAAGACATTACAAATCACCTCAGGCTTTCCACAGACCCATCTTAAAGTGTAAGACAAAGCCACCACAAGTTCAACATGATCAGCCAGAAATTTAATCACACTCACCAGAGAAAGATAAAGAGAATTTAGAGATGATGTATCATCCACAATGTCCACTCTACAATTACAACTTTCTAGACATGAAAATAAGCAGGAAAATTTGACATATTGTCAAGAGTAGAGAAAAGCAGTTAAAAAAGAAAAAGATGGTGAAATAATTCAGCTAAGTGAACTAACAAACAAGGATGTTAAAGCAGCTACTATAAACATATTGAAAGACTTAATGGAGAACATGATCACATGGGGGAATCTCCATAGATACGTGGAAATGCTTTTAAAAAAAAGTAAAATACTAAAACTGAAGGGTATGTTATTTTAAAAAGGGCATAAAAAGACCCCCATATTCAGTGCAGCATTGTCCACAATAACCAAAACATGAAAATACCAAACGATGAACTGATAAAGATGTGGTATACATATACACGTCACATACATAATCTGTATCACACGCACATATATGTGATAAAACATAGTCAAGAAAAAGTATATCTTGTCACTTGCAACAACATGGATGAAACTTGAAGACATTGCACTAAGTGAAATGTATCAGAGAAAGACAGATACTGTATAGTCTCACTTATAGGTGAAATCTGAAAAAGCAGACCTCCCATAGAGAGTAAATTGATGGTTGCCAGGCGCTGAGGTGTGGGGAAGTTGGGGAGACTTTGTTAAAGAGTAAACACTTCCAATTATAGGATGAGTAAGTTCTACTGCCAGCTACCAGAAAGTGATATAGCAGCTGAGCACAAAATCAGAACTTTTAGAAGTCTGCTTTTAGTGAGGGACGAGGCTCAGGTGGCTAAGCAGGGGCAGAACCCTAGCTGCAACAGTGTGGTCTCAGGATCCTCCGAATCAGAGAAAGACCAGGTGTGCCTGAGAGTGGTAGAGTTCCCAGGAACTGGAGCAGTGAAACTGGCTGCAAAGAGTGAGCCCAGGAGTGGGCTCTCAGCTCAGGGTTGCCATAAACCACAAACTGTGGCACAGTCAGGCCAATGCCCTCCGAGCAAAAGTCCAACAAGCAGCAGAACCAGCGAGTCCTCCCTTGCTCCCCCAGGAGGAGCGGGGCAGGTGCACGCTGCAGAGTCTGCAGGGTGTGGAGATTCAAAATGGGGTCGTGTGCCTAAGATAACGCTCAGTCACAGGCCAGGTGAGCACGGAGTGTGGCCAGAGACCAGGAAAACAGAAGTGACTGCTTTTCTCCAAGGGCTCAGTGAGGAGTGGGGCCACAAGCTTTGGGCTCTGAGGCCAGAGATTGGGAGGCCACCACTTTCATTCTCATCCACTAAAGCTGTGCAGAAAGTCTTCAGGGAACAAAAGCCACATAGAGCAAACCGGAGCAGATTATTTAGCCTGGCCCCCTGGCAAGAGCTGTACAATTCCGCCCAGGAAAAGACACTTGAGAATCAACACAACAGGCGAGGCCCCTCCCCCAGAAGATCAGAAAGAACATCCAGGCAAGACCAAGTTTACCCATCAATGAGAACTGCAAAACTCCAGCGCTAGGGGAATACAGCACATAGAATTCATGGCTTTTTCCCATGATTCTTCAGTCTTTCAACTTTAATTTTGTTTTTAACTTTTTTCTTTCCTCTTTCAACCAATTTCTTATTTTATCAACTTTTTTAAATCTTATTTCTCATTTTTACAGTTATTTTATCCCTTCATTGTATTTCACCTTATTTTTGTATATATTTGTTCTTCTTTCTTTATAATTTTGGGATGCTGTTTCTTCCTAAAGACCAAAATACAACCAAAATTTAGTCTATGGCTCTGTTCTAGTCACCTGTATGATATTCCTTTTTTTGTTGTTTTTTTCTTCCTTTTTTTATTTTGCTGAAGTCTTAATTTTCATCTTTACAGTTATATTCTATCCTTTCCACATATTTAATTTTATTTTTGTGTATAAGTTTTTCTTTCTCTACAATTCTGAGATGTAGTTTCTTCTAACAAACTGACCAAAATACACTCAGAAGATAGTGTATTGCTCTGCTCTGTTCATGTGGGGTTTATACCCCTTCTCTTTCTCGTTGTTTTTTTCTCTTTTGTTTTTTTCTTGTCTTTCATTTCCATTTTTACAGTCACATTCTATCCTTTCATTGTATTTAACTTTATTTTTATACATACAAAAGTTTTTCTTTCATTACAATTTTGGGATCTAGTTTTCTAAAAAACGGGCCAAAACACACACAGAATCCAGGGTATTGCTCTATTCTGCTCACTTCACAGATTATTTTATTTCCTTTTTTGGTGGGAGTGTCTCTTCTAGTTGTTTAGTGTATATTTCTCTGGGGTTGTTGTTGCCATTTTAGTATTTTTTCTCTCGTTGATCTATTCTTCTCTGGACAAAATGACAAGATGAAAAAACTCAGCTCAAAAAAGAGAACAACAGGTAGTACTGACTGCCAGGGACCTGATCAGTATGGACATAAGATGTTGGAACTAGAGTTCAGAATAACAACGATAAAGATACTAGCTGGACTCAAGAAAAAGCATAGAATACACTACAGAATTCCTTTCTGGAGAAATAAAAAAACTAAAATCTATCCAAGTTGAAATCCAAAGGCAATTAATGAGATGGAATAAAAAATGGATGCTCTAATGACTAGGATAAATGAGGCAGAAGAGAGAATTAGTGATATAGAAGACCAATCATGGAGAATAAAGAAGCTGAGAAAAAGAGTCAAAAAACTACTGGATCACGAGGGGAGAATTCGAGAGGTATGTGATACCAAAATATTAGAATAATTGGGATCCCAGAAGAGGAGGAAAGAGAAAGAGCAGAAGGTATACTGGAGCAAATTATAGCAGAGAACTTCTCTAATCTGGGGAAGGGAACAGGCATCAAAATCCATGAGGCACAGAGAACATCCCTCAAAATCAACAAAAACAGATCAATAACCCAACACTTACTAGTGAAACTTACAAATCACAGAGACAGAAACAATCCTGAAAGCAGCTCATGACATGAGATATGTAACCTACAAGGGTAGAAACATTAGACTGGCAGCAGACCTATCCACAAAGACGTGGCAGGCCAGAAAGAACTGGCATGATATATTCAGGGTGCTAAACGAGAAAAATATGCAGCCAAGAATACTTTATCCAGATAGAATATCATTTAAAATAGAAGGAGTGGTAAAAAGCTTCCAGGACAAACAGAAACTAAAAGAATTTGTGATCATCAAACCAGACCTATAAAAAATATTAAAAAGGATCCTCTAAGCAAAGAGAGAGCCTAAAACTAACATAGACCAGAAAGGAACAGAGACATTACACAGTAACAGTCATTTTACAAGTAATATGATGGCACTAAATTCACGTCTTTCAATAGTTACTCTGAATGTAATGGGCTAAATGCCCCAATCAAAAGACACAGGGTATCAGACTGGGTAAAAAAGCAAGACCCATCGATATGCTGTCTGCAAGAGACTCATTTTAGACCCAAAGACACATCCAAATTTAAACTGAGGGGGTGGAAAACCATCTATCATGCTAATGGACATCAAAAGAAAGCTGGGGTGGCAATCCTTGTATCAGACAAATTAGATTTTAAACCAAAGACTGTAGTAAGAGATGAGGAATGACACTATATAATTAAAGGGTCTATCCAACAAGAAGATCTAACAATTAGAAATATTTATGACCCTAACATGTGAGCAGCCAATTACATGAGCAAATTAATAACAAAACTAAAAAAACACATTGATAATAATACAATAATAGGAGGGGATTTTAACACCCCCTCCTCACTGCAATAGACAGATCATCTAAGCAGAAGATCAACAAGGAAATAAAGGCTTTAAATGACACACTGGACCAAATGAACTTCACAGATATATTCAGAACATTCCATCCTAAAGCAACAGAATACACAATCTTCTCAAGTGCACACAGAACATTCTCCAGAATAGATCACATACTGGATCACAAAGCAGGTCTCAAGTGGTACCAAAACACTGGGATCATTCCCTGCATATTTTTTGGACCACAATGCTTTGAAACTGGAATCAATCACAAGATGGAATTCGGAAATAACTCAAATACATGGAGGCTAAGAGCATCCTACTAAAGAACGAATAGGTCAACCAGGAAATTAAAGAAGAATTTTAAAAAAAAATTCATGGAAACAAATGAAAATGAACACACAACTGTTCAAAATCTTTGTGATGCAGCAAAGGTGATCCTGAGAGAGAAGTATACAGTAATACAAGCCTTTCTCAAGAAACAAGAAAGGTCTCAAATACACAACCTAACCTTATACCCAAAGGAGCTGGAGAAAGAACAGTCAATAAAGCCTAAACCCAGAACAAGAGAAATAATAAGATTACAGCAGAAATCAATGAAATACAAACCAAAAGAACAGTAAAACAGATTAACTACACTAGGAGCTGGTTCTTTCAAAGAATTATGAAGACTGATAAACCCACGGCCAGAATTATCAAAAAGAAAAGAGAAAGCACCCAAATTAGTAAAACCTTGAAAGAAGAGAGATCACAACCACCACCAAAGAAATACATACAATTATAAAAACATATTATGAGCAACTACATGCCAAAAACTTAGACAATCTGGAAAAAATGGATGCATTCCTAAAGACATATAAACTACCAAAATTCAAACAGGAACACATAGAAAACCTGAACAGACCCAAAACCACCAAGGAAATTGAAGCAGTAATCAAAAATCTCCCAAAAGGGTGCCTGGGTGGCTCGGTTGGTTAAGTGTCTGCCTCCAGCTCAGGTCATGATCCCGAGTCCCAGGATCGAGTCCCACACGGGGTTCCCTGCGCAGCGGGGAGTCTGCTTCTCCCTCTGCCCTTGAACCCTGCTCATGCTCTCTCTCTCACTCACTCTCTCTAATAAATCTTAAAAAAAAAAATTTCTCCCAACAAACAAGAGACCAGGGTGGGATGGCTTCCCAGAATTCCACCAAACATTAAAAAAAAAAAAAATTAACACCTATTCTTCTGAAGCTATTTCAAAAAATAGAAATGGAAGGAAAACTTCCAAACTCTTTCTACAAGGCCAACATTACCTTGATCCCAAAACCAAAGACCCCACCAAAAAGGAGAATTACAGACCAATATCCTTGATGAACACGGATGCAAAAATTCTCACCAAAATACTAGCCAACAGGATCCAACAGTACATTAAAAGAGTTATTCACCACAACCAAGTGGGATTTATTCCTGGGCTGCCACAGTGGTTCAATATCCACAAATCAATGTAATACACTACATTAATGAAAGGGAGGACAAGCAGCAAATAATTCTCTCAATAGATGCAGAAAAAGCATTTGAGAAAGTACAACATCCTTTCTTGATTAAAACTCTTCACAGTTTATGTATAGAAAGAAGATATCTCAATATCACAAATGCCATATAAGAAAAGCCCACAGCGAATATCATTCTCAATGGCGAAAAACTGAGAGCTAGTTTTTCCCCTAAGGTCAGGAAGGTCCTAGCCTCAGCAATCACACAACAAAAAGAAAAGGCAACCGAATCGGCAAAGAAGTGAAACTCTCACTCTTTCCAGATGACATGATACTCCGCGTGGAAAACCCAAAAGACTCCACCCCAAAACTGCTAGAACTCATACAGGAATTCAGTAAAGTGGCAGGATATAAAATCAATGCACAGAAATCAGCTGCATTTCTATACACTAACAATGAGACAGAAGAAAGAAATTAAGGAGTCAATCCCATCTACAATTGCACCTAAAACCATAAGACACCTAGAAATAAACCTAACTAAAGAGGCAAAGGATCTGTACTCAGAAAACTATAAAACACTCATGAAAAAAATTGAGGAAGACACAAAGTGGTGGAAAAACATTCCATGCTCGTAGAAAGAATAAACATTGTTAAAACGTCTATGCTACCTAGAGCAATCTACACATTTAATGCAAACAAAATACCATCAACTTTTTTCAAAAAAATAAAACAAATAATCCTAAAATTTGTATGGAACCAGAAAAGACCCCGAATAGCCAAAGGGATGTTGAAAAAGAAAACCAAAGGTGGTGGCATCACAATTCTGGACTTCAAGCTCTATTACAAAGCTGTAATCATTAAGACAGTATTGTACTAGCACAAAAACACACACATAAAACACACACACACACACACACACACACACACCAATAGAACAGAATAGAGAAGCCAGAAACAGACCCTCAACTCTTTGGTCAACTAATCTTCAATAAAGTAGAAAAGAACATCCAATGGAAAAAAGAGTTTCTTCAACAAATGGTGCTGGGAAAATTGGACATCCACATGCAGAAAAATGAAACTGGAACATTCCCTTATACCATACACAAAAATAGACTCAAAATGGATGAAAGACCTATACGAGAGACAGGAATCCAAAATCCTAGAGGAGAACACAGGAAGCAACCTCTTCGACCTCAGCCGCAACAGCTTCTTCCTAGACATGTCTCCAAAGGCAAGGGAAACAAAGGCAAAAATGAACTATTGGGACTTCAAGATAAAAAGCTTTTGCAGAGCAAAGGAAATAGGCGGCAAAACCAAAAAACAACTGACAGAAGGGGAGAAGATATTTGCAAATGACATATTAGATAAAGGGCTAGTACCCAAAATCTATAAAGAACTTATCACACTCAACACCCAAAGAACAAATAATCCAATCAAGAAAAGGGCAGAAGACATGAATAGACATTTCTCCAAAGAACACATCCAAATGGCCAACAGACACATGAAAAAATACTCAACATAAGTCGGCATCAGGGAAATACAAATCAAAACCCCAATGAGCTGTCACCTCACACCAGTCAGAATGGCTAAAATTAACAAGTCAGCAAACGACAGATGGTGAGGATGCGGAGAAAGGGAAACCCTCCTACACTGTTGGTGGGAATGCAAGCTGGTGCAGCCACTCTGGAAAACAGTATGGAGATTCCTCAAAAAGTTGAAAATAGAGCTACACTATGACCCAGCAATTGCTCTACTGGGTACTCACCCCAAAGATACAAATATAGTGATCCAAAGGGGTACATGCACCCCAATGTTTATAGCAGCAATGTCTACAATAGCCAAACTATGGAAAGAGCCCAGGTGTCCATCAAAAGATGAATGGATAAAGATGACACGGTATATACACAGAATGGAATATTACTCAGCCATCAAAAAAATGAAATATTGCCATTTGCAATGACGTGGATGGAATGAGAGTATGATGCTAAGCAAAATAAGTCAACCAGAGAAAGACAAGTTATCATATGATCTCACTGATATGTGGAATTTAAGAAACAAAACAGAGGATCATAGGAGAAGAGAGGAAAAAATAAAACAAGATGAAACCAGAGAGGGAGACAAACCATAAGAGATTCTTAATCATACGAAACAAACTGAGGGTTGCTGGAGGGGAAGGGGGTGGAGAATGGGGTAACTGGGTGATGGACATTAAGGAGGGCATGTGATGTAATGAGCACTGGGTATCATATAAGATTGATGAATCACAGACCTGTACCTCTGAAACCAATAATACGTTATATATTAATTTTAAAAAATGGTAAGTAAAAAATAAAAATAAAATGAGCCAACTTTACAATAGAATAAAAAAATACATAAATATTTAAAAAAATAAGTTGAGAAAAACAGACAATTCTATTCTTCCATGCAGAAGAATTTCCAGAAATTTATGTAAATATTCCCCCCTCAAGGCACTGGAATGTAAGTCTCTACCCCCTTAAATGTGGTTTGCATATAGTAACCTCCTTCCAAAAAGTATAGTATGGAAAGGGGAGGGGAACAGAAAGTAACTTTTCAGTGGAAATACATGAAAAACACTTACTGTAAAATGGCATCTTGGATAAGGTCCTGGGACAGAAAGGGACATTAGGTAAACACTAAAGATATCTGAATATATGGTGGGTTTTAATTAATAATAATGTTTCAATATTAGTTAATCGTGCCAAATGAACCACACTAATGTTAAGATATTAATAAGGGAAATTGAGTGTGGTGTATATTCTCTACTAGTCACAGTTTTTCTGGGATTTAAATGTATTCTAAAATAAAAATTCATTGAAAAAATATTTTAAAAAATGAGATTTAAAAAAAACGAAAGAATGAGAACTTGCCACTTGCAACAACATGGATGACAAGTAAAATAAGTCAGAAAGACAAATGCCAAATGGTTTCACTTACATGTGGAGTCTAAAAAAAGTAAACAACTAAACAAAAAGAAACTGACTCATAAATACAGAGAACTGATGGTTGCCAGAGGGGTGGGGGGGTGAGGGGATACCGCAAAAAGTGTGAAGGAGACTGGAAGATACAGGCTTCCAGTTATGGAATAAATAAGTCACAGAGATAAAAAGTACAGCACAGGGAATATAGTTTTTGGTACTGTAACAGTGTTATATGGTGACACATAACTATACTTGCAGTGAGCAGAGCATAACATAAACTTGCTAGATAACTATGTTGTACACTTGAAACTAATGTAACACTGTGTGTCAATTACAATAAAAAATAAAGGGGAACTTTTAAAAAATGAAAAGGAAGTTCATTAAATATATGCCGTCTATAAGAGATACACTTTGAAAAAACACAAGTCAGGTTAAAAGTATAAAAATTATACATCATGAATGTAAATAGTAAACATAAGAGAAGTGACATGGTTACGTTAATATCAGAAAAAAATTAACTTCAGTAAAGGAAAATAATCAAAGGCAAAAAGATCAACTCATCCAGAAGGCATACCAATACTAAATGAGAATGCACCTAAAATCAGAGACCTTGAGGCAAAAACTGCATTAGAGAAACATATGAAGCAAAATCTGATTAAGTTACGGGAAAATGAACAAATCTACAGTTATAGCTGGAAGTTACAATACCCATCTCTCAACAACTGAAATGGACAAAAAAAAATCTCCTGTAGACATACAGATCAGGGTTCAGCAAACTACAAGGTAGATCCATGGCCCTCTTCCTGCCTTTATAAAGTTTTATTAGAACACTGCCATGCCCATTCATTTACATATTGCCATGACTGCTTCTGCACTACAATGAGAATAGCTACAACAAAGGCTATAATCCACAAAACCTAAGGTATTTTCTATATAGCCCTACAGAAAAAGTTTTCTGATCCTGATACAGATGATTTGAAAAACACTATTAACCAGCTTGACCCAGTTGTATCACAGACCATATACCGCACCAAAAAATAAGTCTCAAATTTCAAGACAGAAATCTTAGAGTATGTTTTCCGACCACAACAAAACTATATTAACAATCAACTATAATAAGCTAGCTATGAAAACTCAAAACACCTGGAAATTAAGCAACACACTTCTAAATAATCCATGAGTCAAAGAAATCACAAAAAAACAGAAATTTTTAATAATGAAAATAAAATATATAAACATCTGATTTGTAGTTAAGCAATGCTTAGAGAAAAATCATAGCTTTAAGTGCTTATATTTAAAAAGTCTTAAATTTAAATATCTAAATTCCCACACTAAGAAACTAGAAACTAGAAAAAAAGTTAAACCAACAGAAAAAAAGAGTAAAGGAATTATCAAGATAAAACCAGAAGCCAATTAATATAAATTGCTGAAACCAAAAACTGTGGTGAGAAAAAAGAAATAAAATTGCTACAACCTAGTAAGAATGACCCAGAAAAGTAGTAAAATACAAACTATCAACATGAGGAATAAAAGAGCAATCACTACAGATCCTATGGGTATTAAAAGGATCAAAAGGACCCAATGGAAAATTATCAATTTTATGCCAAGAGATTTGATGACCTAAAACAACTGCTTGAAAAACACAAGATAAAATAGAAAATCTGTATAACCATATATTTGCTGAGAAACAAAATATGTTATCAAAATCCTTCCCCCACACAAACACCAAAAAACCCTCCATGCTTAGATGGTTAACATTAAAGATATACAAATCTTATATAAACTACTTCTGAACACAGAAGAGGAAATCCTTCCTTAACAGTTTTAAAAGGCTAGCACAACCATGCTTCCAGAAAGCATTATAAACCATACTTCTCAAGGAACTGGTACAAAAATGCTGATACCCTAGCTACTACTATAGCACATTAATGACAGTAAACAGTCTTTCGACTCTGACCCAGGAGCCTCATGTCCTTTTCTATCAGCATCCATGAAACTGAAGTAAGCTAACTTGTTAGCTTACAAGTAGGGTACAATCTCAGATCCTTCACAATCTTGACAATGGGTCTCTCTACATTATGGTATCTGGTTTCTTCTACAGTGAGTGATGAGAGAGAAAGAAAAAGACCAGTAACAAGCCACCGTGTCTGTTTTAACCTAAAATTAAAAGTGATATACCATCACTTTTACCATATTCTATTGGTCACACAGACCAATCCTAATAAAATGTGCAAGGTAGCTATGAAAAGGACACGGAGACAAATGGGAACCATGTTACAGGCTACCACATTGAATACTGCTACAGGTCATTTTTCCCTATATGTCTCTACAGAGCAACACAATCCTAATCAAAATCCCAAAAGCCTTTTTTAATAGAAATTGACAAACTGATTTTAAAATTTATATGGAAACAAAAGAATCAGATTGGTCAAACAATGTTGGAGGATTTACACTATTTGATTCCAAAACTTACGGTAACAGAGACAGTATGACACTGGCATAGAAGAAACAAATAGATAAATGAAACAGAATTGAGTCCAGAAATAAATCTATACAAGTAAGTTCAAAGGATTCTGAACAAAGACACAAAGGCTATTCACTGCAGGAAATGAAAGAGTTTTTTTTTTTTTCAAACAATGATGTTGGAATTGGATAAATGTACTTTTAAAAATGAACCTTGACCCCCTACTTCACATTATACATAATAATCAATTCAAGATGGATCAGAGCCCTACACGTAAAAGTTAAGACTATGAAACTTCTAAAAGAAAGCACAGAAAATTATTTTCATGACTTTTGGATAGGCAAAGGCTTCTTACAACTCAAAAAGCACAATCTATTAAAGAAAAAAATTGATTAATTTCATCAAAATACACTATTAAGGAAAAGACAAACCTGCAAACTGAGAGAAAATATTCAATACACTCATCTGATAAACTTGTATCCAAACTGTATTAAGAATTCTTATACATCAATAATAAAAAGGTATCCAATTTTTTAATGTGCAGAAAACTTGGAAGAGGCATTTACAAAAGAAAATACACTATCAGTAACTATATGAAAAATTGCTCAACATCATTACCCATCAAGGAAATCCAAAATAAAACCACACTAAGAAATCATTTCATACCAATTAAAATGGCTAAAATTAAAAAATCTGATTATCCAAATGCTGACAAAATGTACAGCAACTAGAATTTTCATATATGTGGGAGTATAAAATGGAAAATCACTTTGAAAAACTATGTGGGAGTTTCTTATATAGTTAAACACACATCTGCCTATAACCTCACAATTCCATTCCTAGATATTTACTCAAGAGAAATGAAAATAACTGTTCGCAAGAAGATCCATTATAGGCCTTATTCTTAACAGTAAAAAAACTGGAAACAACACAAATGTCCATCAACATTAGAAAAGATAAACTTTGGTATATTCATCCAGTGAAATTCAACTCAGCAATAAAAAGAAAAAGTGATACATTCAACTTCATGAATAAATCTGGATATATATGTTAAGTCAAAGAAGCTAAATGCAAAAAAGCACACACTGTATAAAGACAGAACAAAACTAATCTATGCTGTTAGAAATCAGAGTGCTTGGGGGAGAGGGAAATGAATTGAAAAGGCAACCAAGGAACCTTCTTGGGTTGACAAAATTGCTCAGTATCATCTTTTGGGTATTGATTACATGGATATAATCGTCACACCTCATCAGAGTGAGCACAAAATATTTGTACATTTTACTGTATTTAGTTTACATCTTGATATAAATAAATCAAATACAAATAAATTTTAAAAAAGAATTTGTGAGTTCATTGTATTATTTTTCCATTTTTCCCCTCAGTCTTGGGTTGTCCAGATGTATGTTTAGTGTATATATATATACATTTATGTGTATTCAGTAAATATTTATCATCTCCTATGTGCTAAACACTATGCTAGGTTCCAAAATAACAAAGTTCATGCCCTCAAAGGTTAACCAAGAAACACACACTTAAATAAAACACATTAAAATGAGGGTTTCCATTATAGAGATACACAGAGGATCTTGTGAAAAGCAGAAAAAAGCACCACATATTGCCCAAAAGAAGAGTCAGGTATCAGAAAAGCCTTTCTATTAGGTGGGGGATGAAAAGCAGGAGTCTGGACATGTGGACAAGCAGGAATGGACCATTAAAGCAGAGAATTACTGCATACAAAGACACAGCGACAAAGGGTCTAATACAATGGGAAGCTCTGAGCAGTTCAGTGTTTTGGGAGTTTAGAGAGTCCAAGAGAAAGTGACAGGAAATGCCGGCAAGGTAGGGAGGTAGGTACGAAACCAATGGTAAGATATTTAGATTACAGAGACCACGAAGAGCCACTGAATAGTTTTAAGCAAGGAAATGGCACATTCAAATTTGTGATTATAAATGTCACTCCACTAAGAGTATAAGAGATAGCCTAGAAGAGAATGAAGGTGGAAGCAGAGAGACAGAAGGCAATGCAGGCAAACAAGCAAGTCATGGTTACTTTTAGTAAACCAACCAATGGCGCATGGACTGAAGAGAAATTTAAGAAATGGACAGAAAAATGGGCAAAGATTAATGCCAGACAGTTCACAGAAAAAAAAATAAGATGGCTCTTAACCATATGAAAAGACACTCAGCTTTACATGTAAGAGAAACATTAATTAAAACTACAATGAGATACCATTTTTCACCTATCATATTGGCAAGAATCCAAAGTTTGATTATATACTGTGTTGGCAAGAGTATAAGGGAACAAGTATTCTCACATACACATTGTTACTACCTCTATGAAACACAACTTAACAGTATCTATCAAAATTATACCTGTTAGATTCTTTGACCCAGCAATTTCACTTCTAAGAATTTATCCTACAGACACACCTGCATATGTACAAAAATGATATATGTACAATGTTGCTCAATGCAGAAGTTTTGTAACAGTAAAACCTGGAAACAATCTAGCTTATAAAGCCCATCAGTGGGCTTCATAAGAAAAAACTTTATTCTGCCTTCTTTTAAATTACTGTACAATGATAACTCGTATTTTAAACTACCAGTTAAACTGTGGTTCATAAGAAAAATGAACACTCTGCAGTTGTCAAGTGGGATAGAAGTAGAGAGAGAGAGTGAGTGAGCACTAGCACTTTATACACTAGTAAGTTAAGATCTCCAGTGTATATTGTTAAGTGAAAAAAGTAAAAGGCAAAACAGTTTCCAACACTGATGTAAAACATCTGGGGGGGGGCGGGACAGAGGGGAGGGAGTACTGAGAGAAGGGATAAACCTATTTGCATATGGCTGTACTTTTTAAATCCCCAAAAGGATATATAAGAAATCAATAACATTAGTAAACTTGGGATAGGAATTTGGGAACTCAGCAGATGGAAAAGAATCTGGGAACTCTTTGGCAGATGGGAAGAGGTATGGATGAGAAACTTCTGATTGTGTATCTTTTTTCCTCTTTTTGCTGTTTCACTTTTGAAGTATGAATGTGCATACAGTATTTATTAAAAAAAAAAACTCTGAAAATGCTGTATCAGAAAAAACGGGATTTGGTAACTCATTTGATAGGAGAAGTAAAGAAGAAGGAGATATCAAGAAGACTCCCACGTTTCTGAATTGATAACAAATCTAGTCAACTCTTACAACTTATTAAAAAAAAAGATATCTGTGTTATTAACCAACACAGGATGTTAAAGGGTAGAGGAAGGCAGCTCAGTTTTTAACATGTTGTACTGGAGGTATTGTGTCCCATATGATACTACACTAGAAAGGGACGACAGGAAATTTAGGAGAGAGGTCAGGGATACCAGTTGTTAGAAGCCTTGGAGAAGAAAACATTTATATCAGCCTAACTTATCTAGGCATTATTTATTCTATAAACCCAATTAAACCAAAAAATAAACTAAAAATGCAATTAATTCAAAGACACACCATAAGGCCACACACACATATCGTTTTCTCACAGACATCAAGCTCTCATTAAAATCTGATTTAATAATCTAGATAATTTCCCAAATTCACAACAGATTAGAAACATCAAAAAAAGACCAGGGGTGTAGCTACCAGAGGCAATCATTTGGCAGCAGCATGAGGCAGCAAAAAATGATGATGATGATGATGATGATGATGATAACACCAATACCTCAAAAAGTACAGCATTCTTCAGGTGTTCTTAATAGAGTCAAAATCTATTTTACCATCTAAGACTTGGCCAAAATAGTCCCTCTTTCAAGAAGTTTTTCATGGTTCCCTTGCTCTCAGCCTAACATGATTACTCAATCTCCTTTTATCTAATTCCTTTTAAAGAATTTATTTGAGAGAGAGAGAGTGTGTGAGAGAGAGAGAGATATCACAAGCAGGTGGGGAAGGGTAGAGGGAGAAGCAGACTGTTTTTAAATGTGAAATATCCAAATTTAAATGTGAGAAATTCCAAATTTTCAGATATTTTGTTTATACCTTTCTGAAAAAACTTTATTCTTCCTTGTCGTAAATTATTTTATAATTATAACTGGCATTTTATACTACCAGTCTTTCTTCCTACTTGAATATACATCTCATAATTGACAAAATATCTTTCCTCTTATTTCTGAGCACAAATTTCTTGAATATAGCATGTAAATATCCATTTAACAAACAATGATCCATCTTTGCCCTCTCTAAAGTGATGTGCATGGACTTTTGCAACAAATGCAGTATTCCTGCATCAACTTTTAAGTTTTTTGTTGAGTTTTTTTACCAACTTGGTACCAGAGTAAGCATTTGGTCTGGCTTATCCCAAAAAAAACAATGAGATAAGCGGTGATAGGAAGTGACAGCTATCTCCTTTATGGGAGATAAAAAAAATGTTCTAAAATCAGATTATGGTGATGGTTGCATAAACCTGTGAATGTACTAGAACACTGTACACTTTGACAGAGAGAGAGCGAGCATGTGCGCACGCGCCCGTGCAAGCACAAGCAGGGAAGAGGGAGAAGGCTCCCCAATGAGCAGGGCCCCAGTGTGGGGCTCGATCCCAGGACCCTGGGATCACATGACCTGAGCTGAAGGCAGATGCTTAACCGACTACCCAGGCACCCCAACTGTACACTTCAATGAGTGAATTGTATTACATGTGAATTATAGCTGAATTAAGCTGTTTTTAAATGTGAGATTTCTGCTATTATCCCCATTTTACAAATTAAGAAACCGAGGCTTAGAAAAATTAGGTAATTTGCCCATGGTGACAGAGCTAACTAGTGATGGAAACAGAGTAAAAACCTAAGCAGTCTTCACTCTAAGTCTATATACTCAATCAAGCTCTTTTGCCTTCCTTAGAAAGGGCTTCACTCATCAAGCATTACCTCAAATGCCTACATATGCTCCTACCGCTGCTCAAGTCAGAAACGTCTTGACCCGGGGCGCCTGGGTGGCTCAGTTGTTAAGCGTCTGCCTTCCGCTCAGGTCATGATCCCAGGCTGCTGGGATCGAGCCCCGCGGAGCAGGAAGCCTGCTTCTCCCTCTCCCACTCCCCCTGCTTGTGTTCCCTCTCTTGCGGTCTCTCTGTGTCAAATTAAAAAAAAAAAAAGTTTAAAAAAAAATGCCTTTACCCAATTAGGTTACATCATAAAGGTAAGGGAGAAGGTCAAAAGCTAAAAAGAAAGCTACCAAAGAGACCAAGAAAATAAAAAGGTATTCAAGACTTATATTTCAAAGCTTGCCATTTTGAGCATAAGACTACATGAAATACACATGAAATAGCTTGACTGCTACTATCAAAGTTGGTAGGCAGGCCTAATTTGGCTGAGCTGGGGTGAATTACAGTCTTCCTGGACTAGTTCTACCTAGACCAGGGTTTCTCAACCTTGGCACTATTGACATATTGGGCCAAAAATTATTGTGGAGGGCTGCCTCCACACAATATAGGATGTTTAGCAACATTCCTGACCTCCACCTGCTAGATGCCAGTAGCACCACTGTCCCCACTCCCCCCCCACTTATGACATCCAAAATGTCCCTAGACATTGCCAAATAATGTCCTGGTGTGAGGTTGGGGGGGGTGTCTCAAACCCCTACATTTGAGAACCACTGGCCACGACTCGAGGTAATGATGAAAAAGGGTGAGCTATCTGATGTTAACTAGTGTATACGATAACTGGAGACAGACAAGAGCTTTTATTTTTTTTTACAGCTTTACTGAGGTATCTTTGACATACAAAAATTATATGTATTTAAAGTATATAACCTAATATTTTGATACTATACATATGCACTGTGAAAAGATCGCCAGTCAAGTTAATTAACATCACCTCTACATAGTTAACACTTGTGGGGGGGGGGGGCGAGGGAGGGGATCCAGGTGATGGGCAAGAGCCCTTTAAACCAATCACCTCCCAAGGCTACAAGGAAAAATTTCAGTTCATTAAAAAAAAAAAAAAAATGAAGCTGTAGTTGAGGGTAGTATGTAAGGATTAAACAGGAACAAAACCCATATAGTCATGTCAACATCCCCAGATTTCAATACAGTTCAGCTTCTGACACTCTAGCAGAATATCAACTATAGAGAGGTACTGCTAAAGATCAGAAAATAGATGTAAAGGATGTTAGAAATAACATCCTCTCTCTTTGATTGGTTTGAAGCAAAATCAGTTTTCCTTATAATTAAAACTAAGTGTCCCTCATCTCTGGAGGAACTACTGAAATAACAAGGTCAAGGCTGCCATCCCAGCCAGGGAAGAGGAGCAAACCAAATGACAGGATAAATAAAAATGAAATGACAGTTGAGAGTGGGAAGGGGGAGTAGTGAGACAAGAGAAGCAGACAGTAGAAGACAGAGCTGACCCTATACAAAATTTATTTGCCCTCACTCTCAAATCTCCCTTCCTGCCTTTATATATCTTTTTAACACCAAGTTAAGGGCTATCAATACCCACAATGTTGCCCTTGGTAGTTCAAAGTCTAGGACTGTAGTCTCTCCATTCAAAGCAATGCATCCCTCAAGGTGTCACAGTCTCTAAAATATTCTCTTTAAAAGCTGCACCCTTCTCAGTTCATTTCAGATGGAGGAAGCGGGAGGAGGAGTCAAGTAAATTAAGCCACTTAATCTAAAGTATATGCTACAAGTAACCTCTGCCCAATAATTGTACAAAAAAAGAGTTTACCCTTACTCATAATCAAAGAAATGCAAACCCAAAACAAGATAAAAATTTCACCTATCAAATTGGCAAAAAGCATAACGTTTAATAAAGTCCAATGTTAGTGAACATGTAACATGCATATTCATATACCACTGGTTAGTGTAAATTGTTACAACCTAAATATCACTCAAAAGGAGTCAGAACAAAAAAATTATTATACATCCATATAATAAAATATTCTAATCATTTTAATTATGTTAATCTGTATGTGCCGATATGAAAACAGCTCTGTAACATTAATTAGGCAAAAAGTAAACTGCAGTTTAAAAAAGGTAAACAATATAATACTATTTGTATAAATTTTTTGAAAAGTAAACTTTCTGGAAACTGTTAACAGTGGATTACCTTTGGGAGGAACAGGAAAAATAACTCTTATTTTTACTTTTCTGTACCATCAGAAGGTTTTTTATCATATACATGTGCAACTTTTTTTTTAAAGATTATATATTTACTTGAGAGAGAGAGAAGGAAAAAAAAAATGAGTGGGGGAGGGGAAAAAGGAGAGGGAGAAGCAGGCTCCCTGCCCAGCAAGGAGCCCAATGCGGGGCTCAATCCCAGGACCCCAGGATCATGACCTGAGCAGAACCACTTAACCAACTAAACCACCCAGGCACCCCTACATGTACAACTTTTAACTTAAAACATACAAACTCCTCTAATCCCTACAACCTTAACCACTACTCTCACCATCAACTGTCCACACACTCCCCCTCCCTCATCTCAATATCTAAAGGCTGACTAAAATTGCCTGATGCCAATTTCGGCTAGTAGAGGATTTATCTTGGATCTGTATCTGGGATTTTTCTTTAAAATCGCTTCACTCTAAAATCACCTGAGATGAAAAATGAGAAAAAGAATCCCTACACTGCCCAGGGAACCTTAAACTCTCGTTTCCTATCAGGCCCCTAACAACCTCTCCTAGAAAGACAATGCTTATGGTTATAATATCCTCTCCTCCTATCACAGTTTTATATCTAGTTTTGGCTAATTTCACTCTCCCACATAAAGAAGAACAATCTCAATTATTACTTAAGAGGACGCAGACCCTTGCAGAATCACTTAACAGCAGGGATCTTACTGTCTGGTTTTCTCAACTCTCACCACCTTGGTGCAGGTGGCCAACCACTACTCTAAACTTCTATAGGGCAAAATCTCAGTCCTTTTTATTGCATCATCTCTGGTACTAGATGTATATGCAAGCTTAATATTTGCTCATTTTACCTAAATCAGGTTAGAGCATTCTGTGTCGAAGGGAGAGGCAGGTTAGAGGAGTACTTCCAGGTCATGGCCCTTTAAAGATGCTTCCTGCTTTAATCAGTCTTCCTCCAATCCCCTTAGCCACTTTTAAGTTTTACAACTAAGCCAAGTACTTCTAATTACTGCTTCTTATTAATTTCTAATCATTAGAACACAGTAATTCTTATGGATTTTTTAGATATCTTAGATTAATGGCTTTAAGATTTAAACAACTAAATTTTGCTCATTTGAGTTTAATCTTCATAATTTTCTCACTGTGCATGATCACCCCTGCCAACTAAAACAATTACAGTCTCAAAGCAGCAAACTTACCCTATTTTTGAACTAATTAGTGAGAAAAAGCTAAAAATCTTTTCCACGTATTGGGGAAAATGGTTATAATCAGGTTGATAACATTATAATGTGAGGAACAGCTGACTTCTACACACAAAGGAGTCAGAACTGCAAACCATTTGGCAGCTTCTTAAATACGCTTAAAAAGTAAATACATTCTCAGAGAAATTACTGGGCTTATTTTTAAACTAAGTATTTTTGGAATTTTTAACATTTCCAAACAGGAATACTCAAACTAAACACAATTTTCTCCAAATATGTATTTGAATTGGAAGTGACAAATGACTTATACAGCAAACTGAGTTTAAAAGTGGGAAAAAAAAATACACACTCATACACACACATACATCTTATAACAAAGTAAAGTTTAATACTAACCTCAAAATTACTCTGGCTTACAAGTTTCGGGAAAAATAAATAAATGCCATGTCGAGTAACACTGCACAATGAAAGATCAAGCAGCTCCAGAAGAGAAAGACATGCAAGAGGTTATCTTCTAAGACAACTTAAGGGGACTGAATTCTGGATAAAAATTATTAAAACCAGACTCTGAAACAGATGGTTAACCTCGAAACTTTATTTCTTGACTGAATGAATGAAAAGAAGAGGAGCGAAAGTAATAAAGGATAATATGCTATCTGGTAGTAATTTTAAATATTACTTAAGTCCTGAATTAAACAATACAGACAATATAGAAGATTCTAAGCTTCCACAAGAAACTGAGTTACCCCAATTCCACCATATGAAGAGGACTGTGACTTTGAATAAATCAATTAAATTACAACCTGAACCTAATTTCTCATGCACATGGTGAGTTGATGACCATCTTTAAGTTTCCTTATAGCTAACACTGACAAAGGAAACATCAATTTATTCTTTTCTAACTTATTTACAGTACTTGTCATCCAAGCCAAATCACAGTTGAGTTCTGTTAATTGTAGACACACATGATCAAAACAAAAGTAGCAATGAGGAAGCCAAAGGACAATCCTAATTCATGAGCGAAAAGCAGGGGAGAAAAAAAAAACACTTCCCAAAATAGTCCCCTCCTCACTAAGTTTTGGGTATATTCTATCATTTCATTCTTCATCAGGGTCCGGTCTAAACAGGGTATCACTTTAATTTAGGCTTAACAAATTATTGATAAAGCCAAGTCCTCAAAATGTTATTCTTTGATCCGTTAAAACTGCAGAACAATTTTTAAATAAATTTAAAAATAAAGCAACTTTTATCCAACAGCCAACTCAGACTACCTGTCAAATAAGCTTAGTAACATTACATGACATCTCGTGACAAGAATCACTATCCTCACATTATCTCCTGTAATTCCTGGAAAAAGTGAGGGGAAAGACAGACATAACTCGACAGGATTAAAAGCAACAGTAAGAAAACAAAAGCTGCTGCGAAAAAAAAGCTAATACAAGGAGAATCAATTTCAAAAAAAAAAGAGAAAATAAGAAAGGGCACAAAAGTTCTTAAAAAAAAAAAAAAGACCAATTCAAACTTTACTTGTCAATTAAAATATTCACACCTTGAAGTAACACCCACCCGGAAAAATAATTTTTTTAAGCCGTTAAAAAAAAAAAAAGGCACTACTTCAGCTCTTCGGTAATCAAAGAATGTCTAAAGTGCACCTTTTCTATATGTATTTGTAAATTTATTTCCAGAGAGTAATGTTCTGATTGAAGACGTGTTTTTTACAGTTAAGTTTTTGAGAATAAATCTATGTTAACATAAGACGTCCTACGTTGAAACTTTTCACCTACATACTTACCACTATAAATTTCAATTAGGTTTTCTGCTATCACCAAGTGATACAAGATTAATTGTTCCACAAACTGACCTGCATACACCATGGGAACGCTCATCTTACTGTCCCTAAAAATGCTAACATCTCTGACAAATGTACTACATAATTAGTGTCCTTTTAGCCTTTATTTTGCTTAATACCACACTTTTGTATTTTTAACTGTTTTACTTAAGTACTACTACATAAGCTAATACAGAAAATGCTCTATCTTGGAACTTTACATGTGTTAGCTGAGAACAACGACTGTATACCCATTCAAGTTTTAAATAACTGTAATTTATTTACAGCTCACCTTATAATCACACTTGAACTTTTAAAGTTCATTAGGAAGACAGTAGAAGACTCCCAACTCACTGGAGTCCGCTGACCAGCCTTCGAAATTAAAGGCTGTATCCAAAGTCTCCGGAACTCTTTAATAAAGGTAGGGTCGTTCAGGATAGCACTGCCCATCCAACATTTCATAATAAATGTATAAAAAGAGAGTTCATAGCATATTCTTCAAAGCAAAATAAAGGGTTCCCTTTTATTGGGTTAGTGAGGATTCTTAAAACATGTGTTGAGAGAGTAGGGAACTGCTCTTTCAAACCCTTCCCTGAGTTTACACGCTCTCCGGGAAGGTAAGCAGTAACATGGCAAGTCTGAAAGGCGAGGCGCTGCATTTCAGGGTTCAGATTCATTCCCTCAAATAACTGTACCTCTGCTTGGCGTAGCTTGAACGTATGTACCAAAAATCAACAGCAGCAGCAACATACAAGGTTTTCCTTCTGACCAAAAACTTTTCAAGTGTCACTAAGATAACTGGTGCAAAAATGTCAACTATTTACAACTGCACACCATTTTCATTGTCATTCCAATTCCGAGGCTTCCTAAAGGAAAGCCAGAGCCCAGTCGTCGCCCGGGAGGAGTCCCTTCAGCCAGTGCTGAGCTCTTCCTCCACTAGGTCCTCAGGTTACCCCAGCACCAGCTCCGAGCCCGCGGTTAGCGCGCTTTATCTCCGGCGACTGGCAAGTAACAGTGTAAAAATGTCACTCTAGCAGCCCGTTTCCTCGCCCGGAGCAAAGGCTGGGCGGCGCGGGCGAGGTGCGCGGGGACCTGGCGGAGGAGCGAGGGCGCCCGAGGCCCGCACGCCGCCCGGGGTGCAGCCCCGACCCGCGCTCCCCACCCCTCGCCCGGAAGGGGGAAAACCCGCCAGCGGGAGGATTCAACAGGAGCACCGCGCCGCCCGCCTGCCGCCCGGGAAACAGCCGCCGGCCGGCCGGGACGCGGGGGGAGGGGCGGCGGCGGGGCGCGGGCGGCCGGGCTGCGGGGCGCGGACCCCCGCCCGCGCGCAAGGTCACCGCCCGCCGCCGCCGCGGGCGCCCCGGCTGGGGCCAGGGCGGCAAGTTTAATTTCCCGAGGCTGCGACTGAGCCCGCGGCGTGGAGGGAGCGCGCCGGCCGCGGGGCCCTCCCCACCCCCACCGCGCAGCCCGGCCCACGCCCCCGGCCCGCGCCCCACTACTTTCCGCCCGGGCCGCCGCCAGGCAGCCGGCGGCTGCAGCCCCCAATGCCGGGAGGCGAGTCTCGGCTGGCAGGCGGGCGGCGCTTCAGCCCCGCCACAGACACAGCCGCGGTGGCGGGCGCTGAAAAATGGAGCACGGCGACCAGAGAAGAGACATTTTCTTTCCGTTAACTGAATTGTTTCCTACCTCCGGGTGCCCGACTCGCTACTCCTCTCACTCCGCTGCTCTCCGGGATCCGCCGCCGCCGCTGCATCCAATCGCCTCCTCCCCCCCCTCCCCTTCCGCAGCCAGCCCGGCCGTTCCTCCTCCTCTCCGCTTCAAAATGGCGCCAAGCGCTCTTCGGCGGCTGCTCCAATCGAACCGCCGCGGACAGCACCCGGGGGCAGGCAGTGCGCGGCGTGGGTGCGCAGCGCCCCCTGCCGACCAGACAGCCGCGGGCGCGCGCCCGCCGGCCCGCTGGGCTCGCCCCGCCCTGTCCCCGCCCCGTCTCCGCGCGCGCGCCCAATTCCGCCCCGCCCCATCGCGCGCGCACGCAGCCACACCGGCACGCCGCCGCTGTGGCCGTGGTGGCAGCGAGACTCGCAGCTGTCAATGCTTTCTCTGCCTCTGCGGCTTCCTCGACTTTTGCCGAAATCACATAAATTGTTACCTATCTCTAACTTTGGAGATAGAAGTTGGGTATTTTTTAAGACACTGAAACTGAATACTGATGTCGTGCCATGTAAATGAAATTGGTATTAACTACTTTGCATTTTATTTGGTAACTCTTACCTAGTCATCTCAAAATACCATAAAAATAGTTTTTTCTACGCTGTGTGTACTAGGTCTCTACTTTATCCACAGCTTTCCCATTCTGAGGAATTGTTTCAGCGCCAGGTGGGGAGGGGGACACAGTCATTCAACCTGTAACAAAGCATTTCACTCGTTTGTTATCACGGTTGTCCTTATTGGAGGGAGAAATAATCTGGATACCGCGAAGACGCCTTCCAGGAGTTAGGTTTCTAACCCCTTTACCCCCCAGGAGGTGCCGCTTCTCCCTCCTGCAGCTTTGGGGGAGTGTGTTAATATATGTGCTGCCAAAGGGAGCATGGGGGGAGTGTATTAAGAGTTGATCTGGCAATTACTATTAGGACAGAGAGAGGGAAAAATCTTTAAGGCCTCAAAGAAGCTTAGTTTCTAACAAAAGAAACTATGTCTTATACAACAGCAAGTGGATTTACAGAAATTAGTAATATAAACCTTCATTTAAAGCAACACTAAGAAAACTGGAATCTGAAATTGGTTTTCAAACAAAAATAAACTCTGTGTTTTAGGCTTTAAAAAATAACCAAGTGTGGGGACAAAGTGTATGTAGTAAATCTCTGTACCTTCCTCTAAATTTTGCTGTGAACTTAAAACAGATCTAATAAATATAAAGTCCAAAAAATAACCAAATTGTAATATATCAGGAGAAATATAATTGGATGTGGCATAATTTAAGATCGTTAAGAATATAAACCATTCAAAAATTAGCTGTGACTGCTGCCTACTTGGAGAAAGAGGAATTATGTGGGAATGATGTAAAAAAAATGCTGATTTTATACAGACTTGGTTAGGAGAATTATCTTTGATTATAAAGAACCACAAATCCAGTCACCAGCTGTACTAGTTTTCTACTGCTGCTGTAACAAATTATCACAAAGTCGGTGACTTAAAACAACCTGCAACCTTAATTCCCCTTTGCCATATAAACTAACATATTCGCAGGTTCTGAGGAATAGGACAGGGGTATCTTTGGGGGCTATTATTCTGCCTACCACATTACTCGTATTTGGGTTATCTGGACATTTGTTTTCTTTTGGAAAGGTATAAAGCTGAGGTTAAGGGGATTAGGAAGTTGGAAGACATCATTAATGCACATAGTTAATATGAACAACCCTAAAAACACCGACATTGCCCCAGTACATTTTGAATACTCCTCTACTACACTCCGCTACACTACTAGACTAGCTTCACTACACTAGAGCATGGTTTCTGAAATCTTTGTTATTCTACACCTGAAGCCAGAAATCATATAGTCTTGACTATCCGCCCTACCCATCTAGGGGACATTTGAATCTTGCAGGCTGTGGTAGGAAGTATGTCAGCAGATGTATGCTGAAAAATTGTCTCTTGAGGGTCTAGAATTTCAGTTAATGCTATTGGAAAGAAAATAATTTCCAGGTTAAAAAGAAAATAGAATGTTGTATGAATGTACTCCTCTAGAAATATAGTACTTAGCGTTGGCAATTATATTTATTGAAATATATGAATAGCAAAAATAATGCAAGTCAGAATCACTTTCAAAATGCAGGGGAAGTATGCTGAGCTGTAAGAAACTGTGTGAGTATGTCAAAAGAAAAAAAAACAAGAGAATTTCTGAAAGGCCGTGTCTGATCAGAATATTTTACTTTCACATTTATCATTTCATTCTAAAAGTAGTAAGATTTGTATCAGATATCAGCATGCTAGACAACTAGTTAGTAAATGAGGAGACTGGGCCCTACATAGATATAGGCTGTTATTTGTTCTGTGTAATTTGAAGTACATCCCAAAGGCCAGTCAAGCTGCAAACATGACCCCTGCCAGCCTCCAACAGTGCTGAAATTCCCACTAGACTAATTCTTTGGGTTAAGACTTTGGATCTCCAGAAAACATGTTGAAACGTGGTTATGTTACTTGAAAAGTGTAACCTGCTAGCCCATTAGTATCTATTAGCAGAGACTAAGCCAAGTAGAAATTAACTTTGTGATGTTTAGGCATTAGGCAATCAGGTGACGGACTGAAGCCATCTTCTCCAAAACTCTGAAGTCAGACCCTTATTCATGAAGCAGCCATCATGGAAAAATAGCATAAAGGCTCTTCTCCTCCACCCTCATCCAAAACTCAGTTCCTGGTGCCTAGAATTCCTCCCTCCATGATTAATTCCCTGTATTAAGCACTGTGCCCATTCTGTGACCCTCTTTATTTTTGTTTCTTTAGAGTAAATTCTACCCCCAACGTGGGGCTCAAAAATCACAACCCTGAGATCGAGAGTCACATGTTCTACCAAATAAGTCATCCAGACACCCCTTAAATATTGTTCTCTTTTTGCCCATTCCTTTTATTTATTTTTACTTATTTATTTAATTTTTTAAAAGTAAGCTATATGCCCAATGTGGGGCTTGAACTCAAGACCCTGAGATCATGAGTGGCATGCTCTACTGACTGAGCCTGCCAGGTGCCCCTTCTGTGACCCTCTTTAAAATGCAAATATTGCTAGAAGAATGCCACATTCGTCTGGTCTCAGGGCAGTGGTTCTCAACTGGAGTGGAGTGGAACAATCCCAAAATCACCTGGGAAATTTCTGCAAACTGCATGTGCCTCTGAGCCCAACCTTCTATTGTCTTACAATAACAGATTATTTTCCTTCCTATGGAGAGAGACAGATAAAAGAGACAGAGCTGAGAAAGGTGCTGGGGTTTCCAAACAGGGAGAAGAGCTAGAAGGGGAAGGATGCCACAAAGGAAGATTAGGGGAAGGTGACCTTTGCCTACTTCGTAATACCAGAGCTAGCAAACATAAGCAAGACAGTTTCCTTTTCACTTTCTTCTTAAAGAAAGGAAAACGTTTGCCTTTGAACATGGTCTTAGAGGTCAATGGTCTTACAAGTTGTAAGTACATTTTGTTCCTTAAAGAATTCTAGACCATCTTTTTACCTACCTAATAACGAATGGTATTCCTGATCTGCTATGCAGACACTATACTAAAATTTTTTTTCTGAAAAACTCTCCGGGATCTTTGAAGAAATGTGTGTGGGTGTTATCAAATATCGTTTGGGTAAATATACACACTTGGTGTCCTGGGAGTTGAATAGCATAGGTCACCATTGTGATTGAGGTCTGAGCTGCTGAATGCTGAGTATTCCTGAATGTTTAGGGCAGAACAGCCAAAGCAAAGACCATTCACTCTTAGCCATAGTCAGCATTCAGCAGTGTATGCAATACATGGGCCTGCACTTGATTAATGGGAGAAAATTGCATTTATTTACACGTAAATCCATGCTGTCCAACTGAAATATGATGTGAACCATGTATGCAATTTAAAATCTTCCAATTTTAAAAAGTAAAAAGAAACCAGTGATACTACTTTTAATAGTATTTTATGTAACGTAGTATATCCAACATATTGTCATTTCCACATGCAATCAATATAAAATATTTTATGAGATATTTTACATTCTTTTGTTCACACTGTATATTTAAAGCACATCTTAATTCCTGCTAGTGATATTTCAAGTGCTCTGTAAGCACATGAGACAAGTGATTTCCCATTGTTGACAGCACAGCCAATAGACCCTGGAATCGAAAATGCCACTTTTTAACAACTTGTAATAAATAGCAAACATTTTTTCACTATATATTCTTTGCAACTGTTGAAGCTTGTTATGAATTATGCTAATACCATATATATTTCAATATATATGGTATACAGACATATATATACTTACATAGTATTACACATATATAGTATATATGTATATGGTTATTTTATGTTCATGTTTTTAATGTAGAATAATGACTTACTCTAAATTTCATATTTATATCAAATATATCATTGGTTTAGCTCTGTAAGAAAGCAAATGAGAATTAATTTAAGAAATATTATGATTAGCCATTAGAACTAACCATAATCACAGCAAGCAGTTAAACTTGATAACAGAAGCATACCTATAGTAATACATGAGCTTCTTTAAACATATTTTTGTTTAGAATAAATTTCTTTACACATTGTTAGACATAATGAGTAATAGAATGATCTGACCAGATGACTGAGTGGAATAAAAATGAGGACTTTCTCCCAAATCTCTTATTTATATTTTGATTTTAATTAATTGTCTTTCATCCAAGGCAGCTCCTACTCATGTCAATTAAGTAAGTCTGAAGCTATATAAGGGCCCACCCCTACTTCAACCTGATTCCTTTACTTAGCCACTTTTATTTATTACTCTTTACTTCTTTCCTACTTTCCACACCCATGCTACTTTGTCCCATGACTTTTTTGCCTATAGGTTTACCCTTCCTCTTAATTTTCTTTTTCTGTCCATAATCTACTGCCTATGCTATTTACAACTGTAGAAAATTTTCACCTCACCTTTTTTTTAATAAGGGTAAAAATAAAACATTCCCTGTTCCTGTCCAAGATCTCAATCATCTCTCCAAATAAGGTGTGGATACTATATTAATTATACATATGTATGTATATTTAACAAGTATGTTCTTTATAAGCTCATGTCACTTCTACCCATTGTAGAGGGGAGACTTCTTTTTTTATAGGCTCAAACTAGGTGTAATGTCTTGTATAAAAGGCACCTAATAAACCTTTAATTACTTGATGGTACCTTTTTAAAATTTATTACCAGTGTGTTTACAGATATAATTGCTTTAGAGCTGGTTAGGGAAGGGCATCAGAAAGATTGGCATGAAAACATTTTGAGAATTTTAGGGTTCACGAAGCATAGAAATGATCACCTCTTTCAACTCATTTTACATAAAGAAGCTGAGACCCAAATAGCTAAATGACTTGTCCAGGAATACATAAATAGGGAGAAATTTTTAGTGAATCTTGACATCTTCCAATTAATTTAGAAAGTAATTTCACTGGGATTCACTCTATCTCAAAAACATGTTTGAAATATGTTTTTAAAATGTAAGTCACAAGCAAATGCTATGAATTTATGGAAATAAAGATTGACCTGTGAGAAGATAAGAAAAATGGAATCTCAAGTGTGGTGCATGTTTGCCTCAATATGTTATTTTGAATGCATTATATATGTGTATATATTATGTATTATATAATATATAACATTAATATTATATATATAATAAACCTTTTTATTGTGGTAAAAAATACCATAAAATTTATGTCTTAACCATTTTTAAGTGCACTGTTCAATAATGTTAAGTATTATTTACATTGTTGTGAAACAGATCTTCAGAACTTTTTCATTTTTCAAAGCTAAGACTCTATACCCATCAAATAACAACACCCCTTTTCTCCTTTGCCCCAGTCCTTCATAACCACCATTCTATTTTCTGTTTCTGTGGATTTGACTACTTTAGATACCTCATATAAGTGGAATTGTATAGTATCCATCTTTTCATGACTAGATTATTTTACTTAGCATAATGATAAATCTTACTTTTTAACAGCTCCAAAGTTAGATAACAGAGATTTTTATACAAAACATCATATCTCTCACTACCATCTAAAGAGATTTGTGTTTAGGAAAGCATTTATCATCAATTCAATTTCAGGAAATAATAGAGCAATTTCACTTGAAAAATAATGAGAATGACACAGGAGAGTTTAGACTGCAGCTCTGAATATTTGGGCAAAAGCGGATGAATTTGTACAATATGATATATTTCATATACTTATATATTCAATATCTAATCAGTATTTTTATTTTGCACAATCATCAAAATCAGCATTCCATTGTAAGATAGCCAAAACACCAAACCAATTTTTCAATGTCATGTTTCTGTTCTAGGCAAACAGGTCTGTGTTTGTGTCTAGGGTAAGAGCCCACCCTATAGCTACCCAAGTTTCTACCACTTTTCATTGCAGGCAAATTAACTTGACTCCTGATACTCACTCTTCAAAGATATGTGAGAAGCATCCTATTGTATTTCTTCTTCAGGCTGTAGTAAATATAAATACAGTAATATTTGAAAATTAACTTTATTCAGCGACCAGCAGATGGAGCTGTTGAAAAATATTCACGTTACTTTAAAAAGTTTGGGGTTTTTTTGTTTTTGTTTTGTTTTGTTTCTTTAGTTTGCTGAAATAAAACCAATTTAGGTATATTCTCTTTTTTTTGACATGTAAATTGTGTTTATTGTAGAGAAATCTGGAGATGCAGTTAAGATTAAAAGGGAACGGGGCACCTGGGTGGCTCATTAGGTTGAGCATCCCACTCTTGGTTTTGGCTCAGGTCATCATCTCATGGGTCCTGGGATCTAGACCCACATAGGGCTCTGGTCTCAGCTGAGGGTCTGCTGAAGATTCTCTCCCTCCGACCCTCCTCTTGTGTGTACATATGCACACGCTTTCTCTCTCTCAGATAAATACATAATTTTTATTAAAAAAGGAAAAAATACCTATCATAATCATGCCACTATAGAAAGTTACTTTTAATGCTTTGTTGTATGTCAGTCCAGAATATATTTTATCCATACATTTACATTTTATAAAAATTTGTAATTTTTATATATTTTGTAATGTTAATATAGTATATATTAAATACATATTTATAATGTTTTATAATTTGCCTTATCTTCTTAAAAATATAAGCTGTATTTGCTTGTATGGAAACCTCCAGGGATAATATTTAAAATATTTGCAACTGTACAGAACAGGCAAGAACAAATCAGAATGGATATTGGCTGTAGCTTGAGCAGGATGCTGAATGTTCCCTGGTGTGCCAGGCATTCACCCTTTATTTTTTAAAAATATTTTATTTATTTATTTGTCAGAGCGAGAGAGAGCACAAGCTGGGGAAGCAGCAGGCAGAGGAAGGAGCCGGCTCCCCGCTGAGCAAGGAGCCCAATGTGGGACTCAATCCCAGGACCCTGGGATCATGACCTGAGCTGAAGGCAGACGCTTAACCTACTGATCCACCCAGGCGTCCTCGCATTCACCCTTTTGTTGATGGATGGTGGGCAAGGTCTGGGGGGTGAAAGAAAGGGGCTGGAATGCCCAAGGAGGAAGGAGAGTACTCAAGAGTTCAGGGAACCAATTATGTAACAGACTTATGGAAGTCCTTCATTATTTTAACAACTAATACAGTCACACCAATGCATAGCAGCTGAACTATCAACTCTAAACCACCTGAAAGTATATATAAGGATACAGAAACTCAGTGGACTCCTAGGAGGGGATCTGGGTAGCTTGGGGACAATGGTAGAAGAGAAATTTTTCACCTTTGGTACCATGATTATCTATTTAACATCGAAAATAATTTTTGAAAAAAATATCATGAATAACTTTCAGGTGAATAAACATATACTTTTATCATTATTCTCAGTGACTATACACTACCAATCTATCATGTCTATATATCATAATTTATTTAACATACCCTCATTGTTTAACAGTTCAGTAATGAATTGTAAAATAAAATGTTTAAATCCATAAGTTCATGATATGTTTTTTAAATAAAAGCACTTAATCATTGTAGGAGATTGCTAACAAACCAACTCATTATTTTGAAATCTGGCAAATAAAGGGAAAGAATCCATCATTTATCCTACCTGTCTATACAAACTGTGCCAGTGGATAATCATATAGTTTTCCTTGAACAGAAGTCTAGCTAATAAAGAAGGAATGATAGAATTAGAATATCATCATTTTTTAAAAGTTGGATGAAAATAACAGATGCAGACACTGAGCATACAAATCTGCTAACATCACACAGAAGGACAACCAAACAGTGGATGTTCTCCGATGGAAGAACATAGCAGCACCTATGGCAGTAATATTGCCATAATGATCTAGACTAAATCTGATCAGGCCTCTAGATGGAAGTACCAATTTACAAGAAATAAAGAAAAACATATCCTGGTTTCTAAATTAAATTCCAAAGATTGACACCAAAAGCAAAAGAAACAAAAGCAAAAATAAGTGGGACTACATCAAACTAAAAAACTTCTGCACAGCAAAGGAAATGATCAACAAAATAAAAAGGCAACCTACTAAATGGGAAAAATATTTGCAAATCATATCTCTGATAAGGAGTTAATATCTAAAAGAACCTATACAACCCAATAGCAAACAAATAACAAACTGATTTTAAAAATGGGCAGAGGAGGGTAGCTGTGTTGCTCAGTTGGTTTAGCGACAGCCTGAAGTAAATTATAAAGAAGCCTAATTAAAAATGAGTTAACTCCTCAAGGTGAAACCTACCTAAAGTATATAAGTATACATACAACACATCTGCACAGAAAGGCATCGTAAGCCTGTGTAAAGAGAGTAGACTTTGCTGTCCAATAAAACTAAGTTAGATCCCAACCCCACACTGTGAATTTTGGGCAAGTTACTTAACCTTTCACATACTCAATTTAATGATTTGGAAAATCTAAATAATAATATCAACCACCTTTCAGAGATGTTGTGATAATTCAAAATATCGTATATGAAGCCGCAAATACAATTCTTGGGATATTGTATTCACTTAGTAAGTGGAACTTATTATTAAATTCTATAGGTGAGTAATTCTGTGTTCTATAAGAAACCTCTTAGGGGCACCTGGGAGGCTCAGTCATTGGGCATCTGCCTTCAGTTCAGGTTGTGATCCCGGGGTCCTAGGATCGAGGCAACTGGGCTCCAGACTTAGTAGCTAGCTATATGATCTTGGGAGGTATACTTAACCTTTTTGAACCTCAAATTTCCTCGCTTGTAAAATGTTTTGCAACCCTCCACTACAGACCTCTATCGTATCTCTCTACACTGAGTACATTCTAAAATGGAAATCTGACCAAGTGACTTTCTGGATGTAATGGCATCTCACTGCCCTCAGGATGAAGTCCCACTTAGAATCACTACAAGATCCTTAACCACCTATCTCCTGCTAAATGACACAGCCTCATATTTCTCCCTAAGCCCTGATGAGGCTTCGAGTCCTTTGAAAGGCCAGGACACTTGACAGCCACTATCAACTAATTCCAATAGTTTCCTTGAGATGAAATCTCATTAGCCCGGATTGAGATGTTGCCTTCTCTGACCCGTCAAGTCTGAGTTAGGTGCCCCTTGTACAGGTTTCTATAATTTATGATCAGATTTACTTTTTAGAAAATAACTTGTCACCTTGTGGAGAATGGGCTATAGAAAAGAAGAATGGCAGCAGATGGTTTGTTTAGGAAGCTATTTCAGTAATTCAGAGGAGAAATAATGAAGGTGTCAGGCCATGGTAGCAAAGAAGAGGGAACAGAATTAAGAGCTATTTAAAAGGTGACAGATGAGGTGTACAGAGTAAGCAAAAAGTCAAGACATTCAAGTTTGGGGCTTGGGGAATTAGTTGGACAGTGGTATCATGAAATTGGAATAAAAAAACTTGCAAGAAGAATGGGCCTTGTAGTGCGGAATAGGTAATGATGAATTCAAACATGGCACTTTTTATTTGCCTGGAAGATCTCCAAGTGGTGGTATTGAATTGATACATTTGGCTGGATTCAGGAGCAAGGTTAGAGATGAAAATAAGGGGAGTTTTCAGTAAGGAAGAACTAGTTGAAGCATTAGGACTTGCATGCACTCTTTTAAAGAGAATATGGAGACTAATAGTGAAGTAAAAGGCTGAGGTCAAAATCGTCAAGATCATTGATATTGGATAAGCAAGAAGGAAGAAGAGCCCGCAAAAGCAGAACAGAGAGGTAGGAGGAGAAAGCATCAAAAAGAAAATCACGGTCCACAATGTCAAATGCCACAGGGAGAGAAGGACAAAAAGGAATCCGTGGATCTGGAGGTTAGGATCCAAAGGAGATACTAGTGCAGTCACTTTTCACGGCACAATGGGAGATGGAAGTCAGGTTGCAGCAGGGCTGAACTATGTATGAGAAGTGAGAATGCTTTCTTTTTCTTTTTTTTTTCAGAGCTTATTTTATTTTTATTTTTTATTTTTTTATTTTATTATGTTATGTTAATCACCATACATTACCTCATTAGTTTTTGATGTGGTGTTCCACGATTCATTGTTTGCATGTAACACCCAGTGCTCCATGCAGAACGTGCCCTCTTCAATACCCATCACCAGGCTGACCCATCCCCCCACCCCCTTCCCCTCTAGAACCCTCAGTTTGTTTCTCAGAGTCCATCGTCTCTCATGGTTCATCTCCCCCTCTGATTACCCCCCCCTTCATTTCTCCCTTCCTACTATCTTCTCTTTTTTTTAACATATAATGTATTATTTGTTTCAGAGGTACAGGTCTGATTCAACAGTCTTACACAGTTCACAGCGCCCACCATAGCACATACCCACTCCCCAACTACCCCTTTCTCCCAGAAAAATACAGAAATGCCTTTTGTTTTATCGATTTGCCTATTAACAATTGTAAGGAGAACACAATTACCAAAGGAACGATTCCAAAGACTTCACAGTAACACAGTGTCACAGTGATGTCCCTTGTTGTGTGCAGTTACAGTATCCCTTCTACAATGGCCACAGGATCATCTCAGCCTTGTCAGAATTCCACTCACAGACCCAGGCTGTTAGTTGGGCAGGATTCATTTTTCTCCAAAGGTCCTTCTGCCCAACACAGTTATCAGAAGAGAGAATTTCCACAGAGCAATGGGGTATGATATCAAAGTGAAATGTTTCCCAGCAAAGGACTGGAAAAAAGTGAGCTATAAGAACATGTGGAGGGAACAATCCCATTTTGTGAAAGGGAGCAGAAAGAAGAGAAGAAGCAAGGAGGAAACCTGATATATGTGTGTATATATTTGTATAAACATGGAGAATGATGTGGAAGGAGACATGCCATGGTGGTAATACTGGTTACCTCAGAGGAGTTGGGTGGAGGGAGGGCTGGTGGGGACATGATTATCTTTTCCTTTATATACATGTATTTTTGACTTGTTATAACAAGTATATATTATGTATGTTTTTTACAAGTTCAATGACATTTTATAATATCCTTTTATAGATCGAACTTAAAATTTTTATAATAATTTTAACAGGAACACATTCAAATTCTCCTAAGGTTAAATTTATTTTCTTCAAGACATTATTTCTACTTTAAATTTAAAGTCAACATGGTTATGGTTAAGAGTGTGGACCCAGAAGGCATATATTGCAGAGTTTCAAATAGTAAGAGTTCTGCCTCTTACCAGCTCTATGACCTTAAGCAAGTTCTAGTTACAAAACCCTTCTGAACCTCAGTTTCTTGGTTTGTAAAATAGGGATCACAATAGTGTCTACTTCATAGAACTATTCAGGAGATTCAATGGTTCAAATATGTAATGCATTTAGAAGAGTGTCTGGCACTATTTGTTACTTACTTTAAAGCTCTCTGGGTTGAGAACCCATCATTTATGGATGTAGATTATAGAAGCTGAGGCTTTTGAAATAAAGTATTTTTTATTGCCACAGTACTAGTAATATATTTGGACAAATGCAAATAAAACGGCCATGCACTATGAATTTGAGGTAATATGCTATCTATAACACTAAAATATCCTATTTATTAAGATGTTTAAATTATAATGAAAGAAGTTTCTCAGGTTGAACTACATGAATAATAAACATGGAGTAAAGGAGGCAACAAGAACACTTTTACATGACAATCCAATCTATTACAAGAAAACAACAATGGGCACTTAAGGATTGAAAAATGGCCCACCACTGTGGGCTGGGCTGTGGTAGGACCTTGGTGAATGCAGAGATGTGGATGTACTGAGAAGACAATAGTAGATAGGCTTGGTGCTACCTTATAGAACACTTCACCAGACTCTTCACAACCAGAAGGGTGGAAACAAGCCTTGAGCACAACCAGGCAAGAGACACTGCCTGTAGACTATCTTCCCTCCATAAGTAAGTAAGTCTTCTCCCTTTTAGATAATGTCCTAAGGAACATGGCTTTTCTCTTTTTCACCCCTTGCCTCTTCACCATGAACCTCCTCTCCATCTACCCCATGCTTGACTTTCTAGGGCATTCATCACTCCCAACAACAGTGTCAAATTCCATCGTCCCCCTCCCTACTGCTCCGTTCTGGGGCACTTCACTACATTTGTCCCTCTATGCCTTATACAGTGCAGTAGCTCTTTGGATCCTAAATCTCTGAACAGAGGCACACAGAAGCTTAATCTTTTCTTTCAAATGTTGATTTATTTAATAGTGAAATAAATACACATTCACATCATTTAAAAATCAAAGTTACAAAAGGGTATTCTGCGAAATATCCCTTCTCATCCCCCAGCCCCTCTCCAAAAGCAACCAGTGTGTTTTCACGTGTTCCTTCCAGAGACATTTTATACACACATATGTGTGTGCCTATATTTTCACCTTTTTATACATAGTATCATACAGTACATGCTTTTAAGCATTTTGCTTTCCTCAAATAACAACTTAACTCAAAGATCATCCTATATAAATACAGAAAGAACTTTCTCATCTTTTATTCTGCTACATAGCATTCCATTGTAAGAATGTACCATAATTGTTTAATTAGTCCTCTATTGATGGACATTAAGCTGATTCCAATCTTTTCTTCTTAATGTTGAGATCCAGTTCTGAACTTCTTGTTTTTCTTATTCTATATTTTTCCCCTGAAGCATCTCATTCAGTTATGGCTTTACTGATTATTAGGCACTAGGCAGCTGCCAACCAAGTTATCTCCTGCTCTGATTTTGGGGAGTTTTGTTGTTGTTGTTGTTTTTCTAGTGAAATTAAGTCACACATTCCCAACTGCCTACTAGGAATCTCCTTTAGAAGAATCCACTCCCTCAAACTAAGCATACCTAAAATAGAGAATAATCTCCCCCTCCCACCCATCCTGCTGTGTTAATTTTATCTGAGATGCATGGCATTTATTCACAATTCCACTCACTTATCCCCACACATCCATGCTGCTGTTGCCATGTTTGTGCTGTTCTATTATTCAGTGCACAACCAACTACCATCACAGAAACAGAAAAACCAAAGTTGTATGGTTGCATAGTTGGATGGAGATATCCAAGAGACCATCAGATTGAATGTGTGCATACCTGATCTTGAAATGACATTTGAGCTATGCCCCCATCTTGTCATCAAAAACCTTCAGAAAGCATTAAGTTTCCTTTCAATCTGTTTGTCTTTCATCTCCTTCAGTTTTTTTTAGAGATATTTTAGCTAATCTGAGGGGAATCAAAGTTAACTGGTAACAAGGGTGGGGTTTCTGAAATGGAAACAACTTGCTCATGTAAGGTAGGACCATCTCATGAGACCAGGCGGAAACCTCGTTGTCTTTAGGTCTAAGGCATGACACCTGTGATGTGTAGTGGCACAGTCCTCTATCTCTTCACTCTAGCCCTATGAAATGAAAAGAATGCTTGTTCAGGAGGAGATGGTGGTCACTCCAATGGCATGTTACAAGAAAGTAAATGAGTGCAAGAATCCTACAATGGAATGAAGCAGAGGAACCAGTAGCATCTTACCAAGGGGAAACATCAAAGCAGCATAGAAACACTTCCCAAAGCAAACAGGGAAGGTAAATATAGATGTAGGGGTCACATGAGAGCAGCAAGATGTGGGATAGGAGAGAGTACTGGGAGGCCAACGCTTTTTAAGTTGTAAATTATAGACATGCCTATATTTATGTGGGTATCTAATTTTCTATCTCTTATCTTTTCATCATTTGGTGATGATTTTAGTTTCTGAAGAGAATCCTGTGTTGGAATATCTATGGCTTAGTTGAATACAAAAGCCAGAGTCTAGCTGGTTTAAAATGTTTCCAGTTTAAAATAGAAGCCAGAAAGAATGCCACAAATAAGCCAGACATTTTGAGGAATTTTTTGGAAGATATAATGGTGATAAGATTGACTAAATAGAGTTAATAAAAAAGCTATACAATTAAATGCACATATTTGAAGTGTACCATTTTGGTGTTTTGACATATTCACCCACGAAAGCCACAACACCATCAAATTAAAGAACATATCCACTACTCCCGAAAGTTTCTGTGCCCTTTTGAGTTCTCTCCCTCCTACTCTTCAACTCCTAACCCATCTCACCCTCCTCTAACCCCTAAGTTAATTTGCTTTTTGTCACTATATATTAGTTTACATTTTCTAGAACTTTGGATGAAGGGAATCATACTGTACCTGTCTGTACTCTTTTTTGCTTGGCTTCTTTCACTCAACAATATTATTTTGAGTCATCCGTGTTTTGTATGTATCAATAGGCCTTTTTTTGCTGAGTAGTCTTCCATTGTATGGCATGACAATTTACTTATCCATTGACCTAGTGATGGGTATTTTCCAATATTCACTGTTTCCAATTATGGACCATTAGAGATAGAGTTGTTATAAACATATTTTTCATGTGTGTACAAATATTCATTTGGTTATGTTTTCATTTCTCCTGGGTAAATGCCTAAGATTGGAATGGCTGGATCATATGGTGGTGGATATTTAACTCTGAAGGAACTACCAAATAGTTTTCCAAGTGGTGGTACCATTTTACACCACCATCAATGTATGAGAATTCCAGAGGCTACACATCCTTGTCAATATTGCTATGGTTGTTCTTAAATTTTGGACATTTTTAATAGATGTGTAGTTATATATATTCATATATATAATTGACTTAATTTTCTAATTTTCACTTTTGTTTTGACTGATGATGTTGAGCATCTTTTCATGTGCTTATTTGCCATCCATTTATCTTCTTTGGTTGAGTGTCTATTCAAATTTTTGCCCATTTAAAAATATTGGGTTTTAGTGTTTTGGGTTTAGAGAATTATTTATATTCTGGATACACATCCCTTAGCAGATATGTGATTTGCAAATATTTTGTGCCAGTCTATGACTTGTCTTTTTATTGTTAGTAGTGCCTTTCCAAGAACACAAGTTCTTAATTTTCACGGCAATTATAATTTGCCAACCACTTCTATTGTTTTCTTTTATGGATCATGCTTTTGATGTTGGATCTAAGAAATCTGCCTAAACCAAGGCAAAAAATAATTTCTCCTAAGTTTTCTTTGAGATGTTTTGTATTTTGGAGATTTTTTTAAAGGCCTATAATAGATTTTGTGCTATTTTTGTATATGATACAAATCATGGATCTTAGTTCTTTCTCTTTTTAAAAAAATATGGATATCCAATTTTTTCAGCACCATCAATGATATATTTGTTCAGTATTTATAGAACTGAACTTTTGTTTTTGAAATATAGTTTCACGGGGTATAGAATTCTAAATTGACCACTTTTTCTTTCATTAATTTAAAGATGTTGCTCCACGGAGTGCCTTGCTGGCTCAGTCAGTAGAGCATGAGACTCTTGATCTCAGGGTCATGAGTTCAAGCCACACACTGGGGAGAGCGTACTTAAAAAAAAAAAATGTTGCTTCACTACATTGTGCTTTTATTTCTTATTTTTATGCTAATTTTCTTTCTTTCTGACCAGATTAGAAGACACTAGAGTGAAATACCACATGACCTCATGATTTGAACAGAGCAGAGCTTTTATAAATGTTTGCTGATTTGACTTGCACACTGTTTCACATACCCAGGTCTAGCTCCTTTCAATCCTCTGGTCACCTGGCCTTTTTTAAGTCTTAGTGTTTCTTGTAACTTCCCCAGTCATTTTTTCCTCTTCCTGTCAACTTCCTTGGTAAGTGATAAAATAATGTCCTATGTTTCATTCATTCAACAAATATTTATTGAACACTTGTTAGGTTCCAGGAAATATGCCAGTTGCTAGAGATGAAGCAGCAAACAAGACCGACAAAGCCATTTTCCTCATGGGGACTACTGCTAAGGCAGACACTTAATGGACTGAACCACCCAGGTGCCCCCAGATGGATACTTATAATATAATATAATATAACATAATATAATATAATATGTATACACACATATTTAATGGAGAAAAATTAAAGACATTTCCACTAAAGTCAGGAATAAGGCAAAGATGATTACTATCTCCATTACTATATTGTGCTGGAAGTATTAGCCAATGTAATGTAGCCTGGGTTCTTTATCATACCTCTGATATCTTCCCCTAAATTCCCTTCTGTTTAATCTAGTCAGAGTTGGTATCTATGGCTAGCACCAAATAATATAACTTCTTTATCCTTTCAGTATTTCCACATTTTCTATGATAACAACGCATCACTTTAATAGAGGGAAAAATTTTAAATAGGAAAAACACTACTAAACCATCCCCCAATCACTCTCCTCTCAGCAGTTTTAAACAATGGTTGAGTTAAAAAAAAATTCAGCTTCTGCATTTGTAGGTTCTAAAAATAATAAATATCATCTTTATGTAATGAAATGTCACTATTTTTTAAAATAAATTTTACTGCATGGTAACTACAAATATTTATAATGGAAAAATCAATAAATCACACCACTGATGGAAATTGGTGAAGCCCTGGAAGTCATATATGAGGTTTTATTGAAGCTCCATAGTTTTTTTAAAAAGCAAATATATTGACTAGCTGCTCTGAAAAATTGCCTACAAGGTATACTTTCCAATGACCTTGGCACTAAACAGCCAAGAAAGATGTTATTTCTGCAACTCCTGATTAGAAATGGTTTCATGTCCAGATCCATAAAAATTTGTGGGAATTAATTATATTGCATGAAATAAAACTATAAAATATTTTATTGCATAAATTAAGTTTTTTACCCAACCTCCTGAAATTTCCTGTTGTAGATATAGAAATTGTCAAATGCAGATTTTCTTTATGAATAGGATAAAAATTTATGTAGTTTTGTTGCAAGATAGTTTATTTTATTTTATTTTATTATGTTATGTTAGTCACCATACATTACATCATTAGTTTTTGATGTAGTGTTCCATGATTCATCCTTTGCGAATAACACCCAGTGCTCCATTCAATACGTGCCCTCCTTAATACCCATCAACGGGCTAACACATCCCACCACCCCCTCCCCTCTAAAACCCTCAGTTTGTTTCTCAGAGTCCATAGTCTCTCATGGCTCGTCTCCCCCTCCGATTTCCCCCCTTCATTTTTCCCTTCCTACTATCTTCTTTTTTTTTTTTTTAAACACATAATGTATTATTTGTTTCAGAGGTACAGGTCTGTGATTCATCAGTCTTACACAACTCACAGCGCTCACCAGCAAGATAGTTTTAAGAAGAGCTTCCTTAGCGTTCATTTGAAAAGAATTGCTTATTTCAACTTCCATTTCTTTGTATCATTTTATTTGTGTGAAGTCTGGTACGTCATATCCTTTGTAAAGTTTGGTTTTTCTGTGAGGACAGACTGAAAGATGAGTGAGGGTAATAATGCCCATCACCAGAGAACATACTTGTTAGAAGATTGAATGGTGGGCATTGCAAGGGCAGGACCAACTTGAGAAGCTAGCCTTGGCCTAATTACACCTGTGTTGTTACCTACCACCTTCCTTGCTGTCACCACTGCTAAGGAAAAATGCTCTCTCTTGCTTCTCTGTTTAGGATTTACTCATACTGTCACTTTCAGGGACAAGTGCACTGAGCATAATAAGTAAATAAATGTATTGTTTTATTTACAAAATGCCTCCCAGTGTCATTTTGGAAGCAGGGCAATATAAATGAGACAGGCAGGACAAATGAACTGGGACTTGGTTTGTGACCTGTTGTAAGTTGTCTATAGTTTATTTTTAAACAATTCAGCATAAACAATGTGGCTATATGCAAAAGTTCAAAGGTGGTTCACACCAAGGGTAGTCCTTACTCATAAAAATATTAATGGGAAAGGTGAAGGCCCACAAGAACCAAAAAATGTGAAGACAACAAAATATGGCTTATTAAAGGATGTTCAGAGAAAGAAAATCAAAGGACACTGGGAAAGTAGAACTCTCAACTATTTTGTCTATTTTGTTTCTAATTTCTCCATCAGTGACTAGTCTTTGATACCTAAGCCCGATTATGATAAGACCAAAAAAATTACAAACCAAAATCACTTACAAATACCAATGCAAAAATCCTAAATATAGTGAATAACGTCCAGTAATACACTAAGTAAATAATGTATTATGACCAAGTGGGACTTATATAAAGTATGAAAGTATGGTTTAATATTAGGAAATATTAATACAATTCACCATATTAATATGTCCAGTTGCTGAAAAGCACTAACAAAATTCAACACTTATTCCTAATTTAAAACTCCTGAGAAAATAGAAGTGGATGGATACTTTCTTTCTTCTTTTTTTTCTTTAAACATTTTACTTATTTATTTGAGAGAGAGCGACAGAGGGAGAAAGAGAAGCAGACTTCCCACTGAGTGGGGAGCCCGATGTGGGACTCCAGCCCAGGACCCTGAGACCATGACCTGAGCCGAAGGCAGACACTTAATGGACTGAACCACCCAGGTGCCCCCAGGTCAAAGGGAGCCAACCTGAAGCTGGCCAAATCTGATGATTTGAGGATCAAAATAAGGATGGGGAAGAACAGAACAATATCCCATGTGGAAGAATTCCAAATAAATTATACAAACAAGGGAGGGGGAGATTAACAACCAGAAATGTGCACTGTGCACAGTGACTTCCTTCCAAGGGGTACAGTATGGAAAGGGGGAAAAACTACAATGGAGAACTCTGACAAACTGCTTTAGCCAGGTGATCAAGTTTAACATAAACAAATTATGTTGGTAGTGTGTACCCCTGCTATGATGTGATGAAAGTGACACTTTACCTCTGTGGTCTTCCCCTCAAAAACCTATAACCCCAGTCTAATCATGGGAAAACACCGATAAATTCCAGTAGAAGGGCATCCTACAAGATACCTCACCAGTTTTTCCCCAAATTGTCAAGGTCATCAAAAGCAAGCATAATCTGAGAAACTGTCACAGCCAAGAAGAGCCTAAAGAGAAATGCCAACTACATGTAATATGGTATCCTGGAAGGGATATTGGAACAGAAAGGGATTAGGTAAAAGTTAAAGAAATAATTATGGACTGTAATTCATGTGAATGTATCAATATTTGGTTCACTAATTATAACAATGTATCGTAATAATAAGAGGTTAACAATAGGGGAAACGTGGGTGGGTGTGGTACATGGGAACTGTGTACTACATCTACTCAATTTTTCTGTACATCTAAAACTGTCCTCAAAATAGTCTAATATAACTAACTAACTAAATAAATAATAAAGACAGTAATGGATTTTTTTATGGACTTCTTGAACAAAAAGGAAAACATAAATTCATGCTGATAGTAAATAAGGAGAGCTCTTCTTTATAGTAGCATCATCACTAATAAATGTGGAGTCCTTGAAGGAATTAGGTGGGGGGGGGGGGAAAGCTAGTTTGTAACCATCATTGTAAAGATAGGTTGCAGCAAGATCATCCAATGGAGGTTGAACCACAAGGTAGAGTTTGATTAGGAGCAAGGTATTTGCTTGGTCTCAAAGTAGCTTTTCACAGATTATTAGTTGCAAGGGATAAAATAAACAGTGGAGAACCTGGAAAACACCTTGATAATCAGGTGATAAAGATTAATATCATCTTATAATGGACATACATCCTGAACCTTCAAATATAATAACCTGAGAAAGACACAACTTCACTTACGTGGTTGTTTCCACCGAGGATGCATAACTTGGATCTAACCACGAGGAAACATCAAAGGTTGATGTGGGAATTTGTATTTGAGAAGAGTCTTTCTTTGTAAGGGGATGAATTGCTTTGGTCATAAGCCTAAGCCCTCTTGGTCATAAAGCTATTAAATAATCAAATGCAAATATTCCAGACTGTGATTTTAACTGTTATATTTATAAATTAGAAACTACCACAACAGGAAGATTTATTCCAATACGCAGACATTAGCAGTTTACTTGTAGTGGCAGGAAAGGATGCAGGGGAGGGAGCGACCATGGAGAGTGTGGGGAGGTGGTGGGAAGAGAGATGGGACTCTGAGCTGAGATTGCCAAGTTGTTCTTTTTTTTTTTTTTTTTACCAGCTGCTGTTCTAAGTGCTTGTCAGAAATTGACTCTTTAAGTGGGAACGCTCAGTAATTGGTCTTTCTCAAAACAAAACACAACACAATTACGATACGAAATAACTTTCTCATAAGTACTTAAGGCTCTGCTGCAGTGATTGTTCACATGGATAGAAGAACGTGAGCCTGAGATTACCGAGTGGTTTTTCGTAGAAACGCCAGCAACCCTACTTGGTGATACCAAATGTGGAGACCCCTTTGAAAAGCCTGATTCTTTGTATCCTAGAAAGTCTTAAAAGCATGCACTGCGAGCGGCCTATGTATCTGTTTGGGTGCCAGGCACTCACGTTCTCTCTTCCTTTACGGATGAATTCCAGAGCGGGTCGCTGCCTTTTTTAGCCAAAGTTGACAGTTCTAAATAACTTCCCAGCTCCAAATCTAGGAACTAGTTAGGGTTTACGTTGGTTATCGCTTCTGCGTATATCACGCAATGGATTCTGGGAGACCCAGTCTCTGAGGACTGAGGTTAACAGGCCCAGTGTAAACGCTGGACTTCAGTTCCCACAATGCCGAGCGCAAATCTGTAATTTCTGCCGGGGTAATCGCGAGGTGGCCGCCATCTTGCGTACGGCGGTGCAGTTTCCCAGACGCTGAGGGCTTGGGTTTTAGTTCCTCTGTGCTTTGGGGTGTGTTTGCGCTTTGCTTTCACCTTTTCAGATGTTCGTATCTTTCTAGACCACGATTTTATTGCGAGGTAAAAGTCAATGTAGTGTAAGGTGAGTAAATACCCCATTTTAAGTAAGGGTGGGGTAATGGTGGTGACGTTTCTCGGGTTTTTAGGCTTCTCGTCTGCTCTTGGCCGGACCCTTTTGATTAGCCGTAAACGTGGAAGCCCGGAGTGAACCTTTGAGTCTAGGATATCTCTTGAGTTCCTAGACAGAACCTGAACATGTCTCCGTTGGGAGAAAAGAATCTGGGTGACGCACTTTTGCCCGGGCCACCTTCTTTGGAGGTCAGAAGGCCAGGGGACTCAGGTTGTGTATAGGCCACGCTCTGTTAGTGCAACCGTCTTTCTGTTCCTTGAGACTTTTATGGTATTTCGAATGAGGAAATGAGAAGCTGGGAGGTGGTCGGAGGCGGGGGTGGGGGTGGGAGGGGCGTTTCCGATAGGACCGCGTTCTTTACAGTCGTTTTTTGTTTTTTGTTTTTGTTTTTTTTCAGTTTCTGTGGGCCTACTTGTATCGTTGTCTAGTTCGTCTTTTTTGCCTTTTTCTTGTTCTGCCCTGTTGGAGGAATACCAGAGAGCGAGCAGAATGAAGTATTGAGTAAAACAGCGTTTGGGATTGCACTTTTGAGGGCCCCTAAGAAATTTCAAGGGAAGCAGAATTTATCTTCCAGATTGACCAAGCATGTGGAAAAGATGAACGCGTTGATTTGGGGAGTTGCCAGATTTATGTATAAATTATATATATCACTGGGTGACGCACTTTTGCCCGGGCCACCTTCTTTGGAGGTCAGAAGGCCAGGGGACTCAGGTTATATATGATATGTTTGATATATTTGAGTCATTCTTAGTGCAACTGAAGTTGTTTTTTTTTTCTTTTAAAATGCTGTACACCCATTTGGAAACCACTCATATTCTTCACAGGAAAAGGGTCTGTAAAGTTCGGCGTTTGAGTATCTAACATTTGATTGCTAAGGAGATGCTGAGGTTTGAGAGCTGAATCCATTTACTCCGAAGGATATAGTGGTTTTAAACAGTAAGAGTTTATGAAGACATTTATCACAGCCAGTTTGGATAGGTGTCAGTTTGGCTAGCAGATTTACTCTTCATCTTAGTACACAGCTGTGTATATCATCAAAACATATTACTGATTCAATTTTCCAAACTTACTTAAATTCTTCCAAGTTTTTAAGTTCAGAGATGCATTTAGGGATGCCTGGGTGCCTCAGTCCTTTAAGCATCTGCCTTGGGCTCAGGTCTGATCAGGTCCTGAGTTTGAGCCCCGCATGGGCTCCTTGCTCAGAAGGGAGCCTGCTTCTCCCTCTAGCTGCTGCTCCGCCTCCTTGTGCTCTCTCTCTCTGACAAATAAAATCTATTAAAAAATGCATCATTTGGATTAAAAGTGAGATATATCTTTTTAAAAAAAAAAAAGATCCTTACTTACCTTCAGTGAGGCCCCTCCCTAAATTGTGATAACAATACTTAAATAGTAAGTGGTTCTAAAATTACAATTTTGTAATTTTTGTATTCTAGGAAAATTTACTATTTAAATGTCTTTTCTGTTTTCTTGTTTCTGAAAAACTTTTGTTTAGATTTTTAAAATATTAGTTATTAATTACATGATTTATTTGCTCCTCAGATGCCTTATGGTGAAATTGAAGCGAAATCTTTGGATCATGGTGAAGAACTAACAGGTGAACCATGCTATAAAAAACTGAAGTCAACTGAAGAGGCGTATGTTTTTTCCCATCATGGTAGTGCTAATTTCCACAGAATCCAAGAGAAAACTGGGAATGATTGGGTCCCTGTGACCATTGTTGATGTCAGAGGTCATAGTTATCCTCAGGAGGACAAAACCAAAACTACAGACTTGGTGAAACCTGTGCATGATGAGATTCCTGGCAATAATAGATCAGATGTTATTGAATCCATTGATCCACAGATTTTACAGGATGCAAGTCCTGCATTGGTATCCAAAGATGATGAGATATATAGCACAAGTAAAGCATTTATAGGACCCATTTACAAACCTCCTGAGAAGAAGAAATGTAATGAAAGGGGAAATCACTCAGATGCAATCAGTGGTACAGATGGCAAAGGAGGACGAGAACAGAAACAGAAATTCAACTCCAAAAAATCAGAGCTTGACAACGAATTATTCCAGTTTTATAAGGAAATTGAAGAGCTTGAAAATGAAAAAGATGATTTGGAAGGCAGTTGTAAAGAACCCAAACCCTCTGAGGAAAAACTTACTACGTATTATCAGGACCATTATAATGAGCTGTTAAAATCTGAAGAAGGAAAGGAAAGAGATATTAGTAATGTTCTTCAGTCACATTGTGGTTTTCAGCAGCAGGTGGAGAATGAACCAGGCAAATATCCTTGTAATGGACAAGTAATACCTGCATTCTGTGAAGATTCGTTAATTTCCTTTGGGCCTGAATGGCAGTCAGTGCATTCTTTTATAGTACCCCAAGGTCCTCCTCCTCCCATTTTTAACTATCATTTAAATATGCAAAGATTTAATGCTCCACTAAATCCACCATCAAATATTTTCCATGCTCCAGATGGGTCTCAGCATCAAAATGGCTGTTATGTAAATAGTTGTCACATTAACTGGCATTGTTTTTCTTTTGATCAGAACAATGACTATATTGACTGTAGTGAGTATACCAGTAGAGATCATTCCCCTACAAATGGTTACAGTGTGCAAGATGCATATGTGAGTAATGGTTTCTGTGAAACCAGGGAAGGATGCTGGAAAGATCCTTCTATGGACAAGCATAATGGAACAGACAGGCTTATGAACCAGCAGTTTCAAGAGGAAAAGTTAAATAAATTGCAGAAGTTACTTATTCTTTTAAGAGGTTTGCCTGGTTCTGGGAAAACAACGTTGTCTCGGTGAGTAAAGGATACCAAGTGAATGCTTGGTAATTCATTACTTAAAAATCATAGATGATAGTAGTTATCAATGACAAATGCTTTCATGTTTCTAGTAGAAAATCTAATTTGTTAACACTTGAGAATGACATCTGACACTGTAAATATTTAAAAAGATGTTTTCTGATGGAGGAAAGGAGAATTGACATAAAGATTCTGCTAAGGGTTTTAAAAATAGATACACCGTGTATAATTATGACAGTGATGCAAGTAAATGCTATTTGAGAACTGTACTGGCCTTCCTTTTTTAAGTCAGCTATCCAAGCAGAGCTGGACTTAGGGTTGGAAGATTTGGGCTTTTGACCCAGTTATTTCAAACTTTATGGCCTTGGACAAGTTTTGCTATCTGTTAATAGACAGGGTAATACTTATTTTTCTGGAATAATTGTGAGAAGCAAATGAGATAAACCAAGGAAAAGGAGCTGTGAGTTTGTTTTCAGCACTGTGCAGGTTCATATCTTTGGCAGAGGGAACTCTTTTTTTATTTAAGTTTCAGGATTCTCAAGTGAGCAGTACCTGAGTTAAATGGAGTTAGAACTGGTTATGTTTTATTGTATGACAGAATGTTTCAAATTCCTGTTTTTGTTTGCATTTTTAAAAAAGAATATTGATGCACTTAAATTCATTTGTGCAGTTGTGAAAAATAGTACAAAGAAAAGCATTACAGATTCTTTGTAGCTTTTGTAGGATGATTCAGGATTTATGACTGATCAAGAGAAAAAGAAAACTGTTTGATGTCTTCCAGCAAGGATAAAATCCAAAGAACCATTGTGTAAATGTTTTATATTTACTTGCAAAACAGTCTAAACAGAAGTTTCTTCAGAAGCAGTAAATTAAAGAAAGATTAAATTTACCATACATTTCAAGCTAGCCTGTAAGCTGTGATCTTTGTAAATGAATTTAAATTTTGCATTTTGATTCTTATTTATTTATTTATTTATTTATTTATTTATTTATTTATTTATTTACTGGGACGCCTGGGTGGCTCAGTCAGTTAAGCATCTGCCTTCAGCTCAGGTCATGATCCCAGGGTCCTGGAATCGAGTCCCGCTTCGGGCTCCTTGCTCAGCGGGGAGCCTGCTTTTCCCTCTACCTGCCGCCCCCCTGCTTGTGTGTGCTCTCTCGCTCTCTCTGACAAATAAGTAAATAAAATCTTAAAAAAAAAAAAGATTTTTTTTTATTTAGTTAGAGAAGGAGATCGAGAGAGCACCAGGAGAAGGAGAGAGAGAAGCAGACCCCACTGAGCAGGGAGCCAGACAAAGGAGTGGGGGCGCTGGATCATGACCTGAGTTGAAGGCAGACGTTTAACCAACCAAGCCGCCCAGGAGCCCCTATTCTTATTTTAATGAAGATTTTGTAGAGAAGGTGAAATTTCAACTCTTTAGAAAGGATAGAAATTAAGAATGAAGTGTCACAAACACGGGCAGTCTCCTAGATTTAGAATGTAATATCAGAGGAAAGAAATAGTTGAAATTTGGAAATTATGTGAAGGAATCTCCTAGCTAGGGTCACCTGACTATGCGTGGGTATAGAATAAATGTAAGAAAGAAAGATTAGATTTGGAACAACATTGGGGTATGTTGAAACTGAAGATGAATAAAGTAGTGGTATTGCAATAGAATTTCAAGGAGATGTAATTGTAGTGGGAGATGATAGAGGTGATATATATGGTAACGTATATTTGACGAATCAGATGTATGTTGTAAGAAAAGAATAGTAGTAACTGCCATTTGTGTCATGATTTCAGTTTACAGAGTACTTTCGTATATTAAAATCTTGTAAAATGGGTTGTGTTATTTTCATTTCACAGAAGGAGCAGAGGCTTAAGAGAATTAAGTTTGGGTTAAAGGGCTTGGGAGAAGTAAGAACTGGTAGGAGGTCAAACTAGAGATACAAATGATAGCATGTTTCTTCCCTGCTCCTTCACTTTAGTATCTATTGCAAGCATGGCCCTATAACTGTCTCCTGACTTTCAGGAGCTTGTTTAAAGAAGTAGGTAGGAGTAGCTGTTTAGGTCACCACATTTTGAATGAAGTAAGATTGGTTGGTTGGGACTGGATAGAAAGCTAGATATTCTGTGGTGGGGGAATGGCTTTACGTAGGAGTTAACTTTCAAAATGAGCTTTGAAGAAAGAAAGGAGTGAAGATTTGGTAGATCAAAGTTGGGTTGATTTGGGGCACTAAATTAAAAGGTAGCATTGTTTAGTTTTGCTGTGTGGTAGTAAGCATAGGAGGGTAAAGTTCAGATTCTTTGGGGGTAGTTTTCAAGTCCTCTTCTTCCTTAATTTAGTCCTTACCCACCTGTTTGTCTTTTTGTCCTTCTGCATTTGGACTAGCACCTACCCTCCACTGCAGGACACATGATACTTGTTCATTCATTGTTCTCAGGACTCTACTTATTCAAAGGTTCTCTCAAATGCCTCTGCTTTTTGAGGTTTTGGTTTATCATCTCAGTCTTCCGTAATCCTTCTGAACTCATATAGTACTTACCGTTACCAAGTTTTTACTTAATTGTTTACCCACAAATTTGCTAACAGATTTTAATGAAGTACGTTTTAGGTTAAATTCTAACACAAGCACAGACTTTAAATATTTATGAATAAGCTAGTGCAAAACAGTTCATACACCTTTGTAGGTATGTGAAAGTGCTAGCTCTTTGTCCTTTTAGGCAAACTGACAGCGCTTTGATGAAAGGTTTATTTCAGGCAGAATTCAACAATTTCTAGCTGTGGAATTTTGTTACCATTGTAATTGACATCAGCTAAACAGAATCCTCTGAGTCTGTGGTTGACACAGGACCCTTCAGGGATCAAGCCTTGGGTGTCATTCCTAGGGGTCTGGGCTATAGATTTTGCTAGATTCATATACCCTGTTCATATGAGGAGAAAGGGTGAACCTAAAATATTTTAGCTAATATGCATTTCTTTTGCTGTACTGATTTCACCAATGAGTGAATATATTTTCAGAAACAGGCCACTAATTTCATTATTATATTAGCAAAATGTTGGGAGTTGATCACAGAGATAAACACTGAAGCACTTTCAGAGAGGAGAGATGTTACACTGCTGATTTTGAAGATGGTGGAAGGGACCATGAGCCCAGATAGGCAGGTGGCTTTTAGAAGCTGAAAAATTTGACAAGGAAACAGGTTCTCCTTTGGAGCTTCCAGGAGGAATGCCAGCCTACCCAGACCTTGATTTTAGCACGGTGGAACTGATTTCAGACTTCTGACCTTCAGAACTATAATACAATAAGTGCATGTTGTTTTAAGCCACCAAATACGTGGTAATTTGTTATAGCAGCCATAAGAAACTACAGTTTAAAGAGAGAGGGGAAGAGATTTTTTTTTTTCTCCCTGCTTTTGGAGATCTCGGTTTAAACTCCAGAGGAAAGATTGACCTTTCCTTATGTTGATCTCTATTCTTAATTTAAGGAGTGTTTAGAGAATGAGGTGCCCCAGTAAAGTGGTTTTGGGGTAGGGGTATGCAGGGGCCACTCAGTAAATAAGGAGGTAAAGGGTTTATGAAGTGTCAGTTCTCAGATTTTTTTTGAGAAAATCACTTCTCTTTGTAAATGCACACGGATGTATTAAAATAATGTACAGTTCTTAGAAGTTGTAAAAATGAAGTATGAAAAAAATAAAAACTATGAAAATTAACTCAGTAATAGGCCATTTGGGGAAGTAGGGTTCTCAAAACAGGGTTAAGGAACAGGATTCACTTGTTCCTTACTTCAGTGAAGAATTAGAAGCACAGACTGGGTTAGTTATCTGGCTGTGTAACAAATTACCTTATTAAAAACTGAGTTAAAGCAACAAACATTTACCATCTCGCAGTTTCTGAAGGACAGGCGCCTGCGTGAATTATCTAGGTGCCTCTGGGTCAAGGTCTTTAACAATGCTTTGATTAAGGTGTTGGCTAGGGCTGTGTTCTGGTCTGAAGGTTTATTTTGGGGTGGATCTTCTTGGAAGATCTCCCTTGAGGTTGTCAACAAGACTTAAGTTACTTGTGAGCTGTTAGGTTGAGGGCCTCCATTAGTTGCTGGCTATATACAGGCTGGAGACCTCTCTTGGTTCTTTGCTCCCTGGGCTGCTTTCCACACACAGCGTGATGAGACAAAGTGAGCCAGCTCTGAGCCCAAGAAAGAAGCCACTTTTTTTTCCCTGTAATCTAGTATCAGAAGTGACATTCTGTCAATGCCATATTCCATTAGTTAGAAGGTAGTCACTGACTCCCACCCACACTCAAGGGGAAGGGATTATATAAGGGTGTGAATACCGGGATCATTGTAAGCCATTAGTTTTGGCTCTCCCATGCAGCTATGTAACTCTGGTGGCCTGATTTCTGAAGTCATTTTCTTTTTCTGGATTTGTAAATATGAAATTAGCAACGTTGTTATGAATATTAAATGGGTCATGACATTCTGAAAAAATACAAATCAAGTAGCGAGTGGGCCTATATCTGATTTTTTTTTTAGTAGATACTTCATTTTTCAGAGTTCTAAGTTTTGATGTTTGGAGAATTCATTTTAATACCTTACTTGTGAGAGTTTTAATAGAATCTGACTACAAGAATTTTGAAAATACTAATATTCCTAAGTAATTTATCTTTTATTCAGATGGTTTGTATGGCATCAGATATATCCAAATTGATCATAAGTATTTTTTTAATATAAGTCCCCAAAATAAAGCTTCATAATTTGAGATAACTCATGGAATTTTATTTTGTTTTATTTTTAAAGATTTTATTTATTTATTTGACAGAGAGAGACACAGCGAGAGAGGGAACACAAGCAGGGGGAGTGGGAGAGGGAGAAGCAGGCTTCCTGCCGAGCAGGGAAGCCTGATGCGGGGCTCGATCCCAGGACTCTGGTATCATGATCTGAGCTGAAGGCAGATGCTTAACGACTGAGCCACCCAGGCGCCCCACGACTAGAGCCACCCAGGTGCCCCAGATAATTCATGGAATTTTAAAAAGCTGCATGAACAGCCTGGAAAGAAAAAAGTCTCTCTCCAAGCTAAAGTTATTTGCTATAATTATGATTTATATATTTAAGATGTTCTTCAAAGAGGTTTATTCATGTTTGATGTTTACTTGGTTTAATGATGTAAATTGATGTGCTGTCTCCTACCCTTTCTCTCCACGCCTCCCCCATCCCCACCTTTTTTGAGGTTAAAACATTCCTTGGATACAAAAGCTACTCTACTCTTACAGTATGGTATTACTAACGTCTGAAAAATCAGGCAAATAAAGTAATAGAATGGAAAAAATGAAACAAGGTATCTAAGAAAGATGGTATCAGTTTTCTGGTACTGTTAAATATAATTAGGTTATCATAAGGTTGATTATGATCAGAATCATTTTAGGTGATTGAGCTTTGGTTTGGAATGCTAATAGTGTAGCATTTTTTTTTTTTCAATACGAGGCTTGAACTCACACCCCTGAGATCAAGACCTGAGCTGAGATCAAGAGTTGAATGCTTAACCGACTGAACCATCCAGGTGCCTCATATTGTAGCAGTTTTATATTCTAGGTTATCTGTATAAACAAATAAGGTGTCAAATATGTTAGGTGGTGTATTTTGGAAAAAGTACGGTGGTTTAAGAAAGAAATCCAACTCTAGACTCACAACCATTTAATTTCATTTGCTTTGCTTGAAATAATTTGAACTGTAATTCTGTAAGTGGAAATGCATGTTTAAATCTTTTTTTATTTTTGTCTATGCAATTTTATTTTTATTATAAAATATACAGGCATAACTTTTTTAATTGTACTTCATAGATACTGCACTTTTTACAAATTGAAGGTTCGTGGTAACCCTGTGTCGAGCAAGTTTTTGGCTCCTTTCTTCCAATAGCATTTGCTCACTTAGTGTCCTTATGTCACTTGGTTATTCTCACAATATTTCAAAGTTTTTTATTATCATATCTGTTATGGTGATCCATGATCAGTGATGTTAGTATTGTAGTTGTTTTGGGGTGCCATGAGCTGTGCCCATATAAGATGGCAAACTTAATTGATATGTGTTAATGTGTATTCTGACTGCTCCATCAACCTGCTGTTCTCCCATCTCTGCCTATTTTCAGGCCTTACCTATTCCCTGAGACACAACAATATTGAAATTAGGCCAGTAAATAACCCTACAGTGGCCTCAGTGTTCAAGTGAAAGGAAGAGTTGCACATCTCTCACTTTAAATCACAGGCTGGAAGTGATTAAGGTTAGTGAGGAAGGCATGCCAAAAGTCCAGATAGGCTTCTTGAGCCAAACAGGCAGCCAAATTGTGAGTGTGAGAAGGGTTCTTGAAGGAAATTAAAAGTGCTACTCCAGTGAACACACAGATGATAAGAAAGCAAAACAGCCTTTTAGTATGGAGAAAGTTGGAATAGTCTGGATAGTAGATCAAACCAGCCACAACATTCTCTTAAGCCAAAGCCTAACCCAGAGCCCTAACTCTGCAGTTCTCTGAAGGCTGAAAGAGATGAGGAAGCTACCAGGGAATAGTTTGAAGCTGGCAGAGGTTGGTTCATGAGGTTTAAGGAAAGAAGCTGTCTCCGTAACATAAAAGTACAAGGAAAAACAGCAAGTGCTGGTATAGAAGCTGCAGCAAGATCTAGTGGAGATAATTAATGAAGATCTAGCTAAGATAATCAACAGAAGTGGCTACACTAAATGACAGATTTTCAATGTAGACAAATGGCCTTCTGGAATAAGTTACTATTTAGGATTTTAATAGGTAGAGAGGGGAAGTCAATGCCTTAGCTTCAATAGAGGCTGACTCCTCAGGGGCTAATGCAGCTGGTGACTAAGTTGAAGCTAGTGCTCATTTACCATTCTGAAAATCTAGAGCCCTTAAGAATTATGCTAAATGTACTCTGCCTGTGCTTTTCAAATGGAACAGCAAGGCCTAAATGACAGCGTATTTGTTTACAACATGGTTCACTGAATATTGGAAGCCCACTGTTGAGACCTATGGCTCAGAAAAAAGATTCCTTTCAAAATACTGCTGCTCACTGACAATGCACCTGGTCCCCCAAAAGCCCTGGTGCAGATGTAGAACAAGATTAATGTTGTTTTCATGCCTGCTACCACAACATTCATTCTTCAGCCCATGAATCAAGGAGTAATTTTGAATTTCAAGCCTTATTATTAAGAAATACATTTTGTAAGGCTGTAGCTGCCATACATACTGATTCTTGGATGTATCTGGGCAAAGTAAATTGAAAACCTTCTGGAAAGGATTCACCATTCTAGATGCCCTTAAGAATATTCATGATTCATAGGGTGAGGGCAAAATATTAACATGAAGAGGAGTTTAGAAGTTGATGCCAGCCTCATGGATGACTTTGAAGGGTTCAAGACTTCAGTGGAGGAGACAACTGCAGATGTGGTGGAAACAGCAAGAGAACTAGAATTAGAGGTGGAGCCTGAAGATGGGACTACATTGCTGCAATCTCATGATCAAACTTGAACAGATGAGTTGCTTACTATGGATAGCAAAGTGGTTTCTTGAGATGAAGTCCACTAGTGAAGATGCTGTAAAGATTGTTGAAATGACAACAAAAGATTTAGAATATTCCATAAACTTAGTTGCTAAAGCAGTGGCAGGGTTTGAGAGGATTAAGTCTGATTTTCAAAGAAGTTCTCTTGTGAGTAAAATGCAATCAAACAGCATCACATGTTACAGAGAAATTGTTTAGGAAAGAGTCAATGGATGGGGTAAACTTCATTGTCCTATTTTAGGGAATTGCCACAGCCACCCCAGCCTTCACAACCACCAGTCTGATCAGTCAGCCTACATCAACGTTGAGGCAAGACCCTCTGCCAGCAAAAAGATTCCAACTCTTTGAAAGCTCAGATGATGGTTAGCATTTCTTAGCAATAAAATATTTTTGAATTAAGGTGTATATGTTGTTTTTTTTTAGTAATAACTTTTATGCACTGGGAAACCAGAAAATTAATTTTGACTTCCTTTATTGTGGTACTTGATTGTGGTGGTCTGAAACCAAACCTGCAGTATCTCTGAGGTATACCTGTATACAATTTTATAATAAGCTGAGGAAAGGAGAGAGATGTTTAATAGAGTCCTTCTTATTCCTTTGAATAAGGGGGTATGTATTCTTGAATCACTCCATGACAATACTCTTCTATTCTCAATCTCTTCTACCACTTTCCAGTCCCTTCCCCCCTCAAAAAGTTACAGAGTGATACCCAGTTGCCTAATGGCTGGTGGGGGGGAAACAACAAAATATTTCTGTTATTGTTAGATCCAGATTATTCTCTTAACTGTGTTTTACCTTTTCTCAGCACACTCCTAGTGTTATTCATGAGTCACTGGTTTTGGGAATTCTCTGAACACTAATCAATCCGTACTTAGAAATTTAAGGTGGTATCATATTGTGAGAATGAAATTTGATTATTGATTTATTGTGAAGAGTGTATTCTTTAGTGCTTAACAGTTGACTTCATTTAGTAATGTAATCTCTTAGCAGTTTTAAAGTTTGATTATACTTTGGAGGATCACAGGTTATTTCACAACCTTAAGTCTCAAGCTATTTCTGACTTCCACTTTTAGGTCATATATGTTTGCGCTTTGTGGAAATGAGTTCAGTAAAGCTATCTTAGGTCAAATAGAGTTTTCCCCAGATGAATTGCTTGTTTAGGCTTATTTGCCTTTTAGGTTACTTATTGCACTAAATTTAGGCAACTTTAACACATAAAAATTCTCTAAAGTTATAGACATTGGGGAGGGTATGTGCTATGGCGAGCGCTGTGAATTGTGCAAGACTGTTGAATCACAGATCTGTACCTCTGAAACAAATAATGCAATATATGTTAAGAAAAAAAAAGAAGAAGATAGCAGGAGGGGAAGAATGGAGGGGGAGACTAACCATGAGAGACGATGGACTCTGAAAAACAAACTGAGGGTTCTAGAGGGGAGGGGGGTGGGGGGATGGGTTAGCCTGGTGATGGGTATTAAAGAGGGCACGTTCTGCGTGGAGCACGGGGTGTTATGCACAAACAGTCATGGAGCACTACATCACAAACTAATGATGTAATGTATGGTGATTAACATAACAATAAAAATTTAAAGAAAAAAATTCACTAAAGTTAAAACACAGATAATGACATAATTTTGGGATTGGTTGAAGAGTGTTTTTAAAAGTGGCAATACAAATGCCGCTTAGTACAAATGCCACCTAAAAAGTTTTTGTTACTGGTTGTAATTGTGTAGATTTAAGTGTGAAGTGATACTTGAAATCTGAAAACTTCTTAAGGTTCAGCTCCTGTGCTATTCTGTTTGCAATATACTTACAGGTAAGTACCAGAGATTCATTTAATAAACTTTCCTGTGTGACTTATCTTTGATGGTTATAGATTTTATAAATGGCACCTTATGATTTCTTTCATTAACAGAATTCTGCTTGGTCAGAGTCGTGATGGCATTGTATTCAGCACTGATGACTATTTTCACCATCAAGATGGGTACAGGTATAATGTTAATCAACTTGGTGATGCCCATGACTGGAACCAGAACAGAGGTTTGTTTTGGGCCAAGTCTCTGGGATGGAATATTTGACTAGGAGTCAGAAGACTTGAGTTTTTATTCTCAACTTGACTTTTACCGGCTGAATGACTTTGGCAAGCCATTTAAATAGCTTTGAGACCAATTTGTTCATCTATTAGAAGGGATAGTTATACTTGCCTTACTTGATCAAGGTTGTTGTTAGAGAATTTAGATAGGTGTATTTTGCAAATTGTAAATAGTGTACCCATATAAGCTGGTAAAATAGAGGTGTGGGATATTTTGATATCCTTTATTTTATACCTCATGAATAAATTCAGACAACTCTTCATACTATTGTATATTCTCAAAAGGTATTTCCCTAAGAGTAATGCTAATGTTTTCTAAGGCTAGAAATAAAATGCCTGTGAATATTAAAGTTTTTCCCATTGATACTACTCTACAAAAAATCTACTTAATTCATTTTTTAGAACTATATCTCTCAATTTTTTCTCATTCTGGAATTGACTGCACATTTGAATCACCTGGGAACCTTTTAAAAAAACTTACACCTGGGGGCGCCCGGGTGGCTCAGTCGTTAAGCGTCTGCCTTCCGCTCAGGTCCTGATCCCAGGGTACTGGGATCGAGCCCCGCATCGAGCTCCCTGCTCGGCAGGAAGCCTGCTTCTCCCTCTCGCACTCCCCCTGCTTGTGTTCCTGCTCTCACTGTCTCTCTCTCTGTCAAATAAATAAAATCTTTAAAAAATTTAAAAAAAATAAATAAAAATAAAAAAACTTATGCCTGAATCTTAGCCCCAGAGATTCTGGTTTAGTTGGTCTGGAGTGGATCTAAACACCAATATTTTTTGGGAAAGTTACCCAGATATTCTAATGTTGCAATAAGGATTGAAAACTTTTGATCTAGAACTAAGTAAGTTCTTTTTTAAAAGATGAAGAGTATTAATGATTAAACAAATTGTTTTTATTGCGAAAAAATTTAAATCTAACTTAAGTTACAATGAACCCCATACCTCCGATCACTCAGAATTATTATCAGTTATCAAGATTTTGCCTTATTGGCTTTTATCTTTTTTGTTTTAACACCCTCTCTTTTTATTTGCTAAGGTTTTTAAAGCAAATTTTAGACATCAGATAGCATGCATTTCAAATTAACCTTTTTCTTACTTAATGGCATCTTATTTAATTGCAGTGCCATTGTCACACCTAAAAACACAAAAAACCAAACAGTTCCTTGACATCATATAATACCCAGCCTGTAATGAAATTTCCCATTGTCTTACGTATTTCTTTACAGTTGTTCTTTTTGAATCAGGATACAAGCCAGATCCTGGCAGTACATTTAGTTTTATGTTTCTTTTAAGTATATTAATCTCTTTCCTCTTTTTATCCCCTCTTTTTGCCTTTATAACATTAATTTGTTGCAGAAGTTGGTTGGTTGTCCTATAGAATGTCCCATATTTTGTGGTTGTCTGTTCGCTTCCTTGTGGTAACTTATTTAACCTGTTTTTCTTTCTCCTGTATTTCCTTAAATAGAAGTTAGTTTTAGACAGGAGGATTTATTAGGTTCAACTTATTTTTTTGGTAAGCATATTTCTGGTTGTCCCAGTTTTAGTGATGTTAAGATTGATTAATAGCTACAAAGGGACAGCCTACTCCTTCCATTATCAAGTTCCGTATCAACTTTATGTGTAATGGTTTTATCCAACAGTGGATTGTTTCCTGAATGAGACTTTTCATTAAAGGTAGCAAAATGGTGATTTTCTAGGTCTAACATTCCTTCCATGCTAGAATTCTTCTGTAATGAAGAACTTTCACCTAGAAATAGCAATTAGGGTTGTCCTAAATTTAGTACAGTATACACAGGAAAAACAGGATGAATGCTTTTCTTTTTAATTGTCAATTTTCACAGTAAGGAATTACAGTGAGGATATTTTTGAGTAAAACGTTTAATGTGAAATAAGTTTGATTATAAGATTGTTTCCTAGTATTGGTTCTTCACAGAACATTATGCCACAGAACATTACTGTGTAAATCAAGTAATGATGAATTGCAATTCCAAAAAATGTTTGGAGTTATTGGACTAAGTTAAGGAAAATAGTAGTAGGTGTTGAGTGGAATGAATAAGGGCAGTGAACAGAGAAAGTATACCTTTGGTGGACTGAAATTTGTATCGGACATTTTTTTCTCTTTGCAATACCAGTCTAGAATATTACAATAAATGTTTATGCTATGTGAGTTATACTTGCTGAATAAAAAAATGGTGTTTAAACTGCTGGTTTTATTATCAGTATAGCATAAATTTTTCCAAGGTAATGATAACTAGCGATTATTGAACGTTCTGAAAATTATAAGCATGACTTACTTAAGACTAAATTTCTCTTTAATAGATGTTTATTGAACACTTTTAAATGCCAGTTACCATTCTGGGAGTCTCGTATGCTTCATGTGTATTATTAGAAGAATCTTAAATTCATGTTAGACCACCTATAAATTAAAAACCTCTTTGAGGTGTCGGTCTGTTTCTTAGAGTATGGTGGTTCTTTTGTTTAAGAAATGACTCTTGTTATTAGGGTATTCAAACATTATTTACTTAGGAACTCTTTCCTCCTGGAGTACACTGGAATGTGGTATCGTATGATGATTTTTCATGGAAAGAGGATAATCTCCCCATTCCTGCAAATCAGAGATTTAATTTGATTCTTAAGCTTCTCCTTGGAGGTGCCAGCCTAACCATTAGACATTAAGAGGATTAGTTTAGTAAGTTTTTTTTTTTAATGAAAGATTTGATCACAGTTTATGATTAGGGATAGAGCAACGTAAGATGATAGCATCTTGATATCCTATTTATGACCCAAATTCTAAATTTCTTTTGGTATTTAGAGACATTCTCTCCCAAATATGTATTCCACCATAGTCATTACTACTTAACTAACCTTGAGAATACTCTCTGCCCTTAGACATCTGTTTAAGTGTTTTCATTATGTAGAACTTAGTGTTTTGAATTCTAAGTCCCAGCAAAATTTCCATATCATTGCCTTTTGCCTCAGCCTTTTAAATTTTATTGTAGGTTCTTAATTATGTTTCTTGTCTATTTACACTTGGGGTACACACACTCCTGTTGTTGACAGTGGCTCACTGTGGCAGTGATTCTTATCTCGTGGGGGAAGAGATGGCAAAGGGATAGGAAGATGTAGTGTAGAAAATTTCCATGTGATCCCAGCTCCTAATTTGAGAATTCTCGTCCTAAAAAATACTTACAAAGTCAGTTGAACTGTAGTACTTAGCTACTTGGTATATAAGTTTCGTATTTCAGAAGCATTATTTGTAATTGTAGAACTTTGGAAAATACAGATAAGCATAGATTGCTGATATTCCTGTTACCCTCAGATGACCACTTTTGATATTTAGTAACTCTTCCTGGATCTCTATATTTTGACCAAAATAAGGTCATACTTACATATTGTGTTATAATTTGCCATTTTCAGTTAACAGTCTTCATCTTTCCATGTCAGTAAAGGCTCATCTCTTTTCATACTCAGACTGTATTCTAAGTAACTTGTTCATATATTTCCTATAAATCAAAGTTAGCTATAGACTGAAGGCTTTCTTAGTTGTGAGTTCAACAAAATGTTTTTCCCCAAATGTCATTGTCAAAACCAGTATCTGGTCCAGAGAATACACATTGCCTGTGCTTATGTCTCTTAATTCCCTTTTAACCTAGTGGAGTCTTTTTGTTGTTGTTCACTGCACTAACTCAGGAAATTGCATAGTTTTAGTTTTAGAGATATAGAAATTTTCTTAATAATGTTTAAGTTTTATTTTGTATATTTTAATCTAATAGTTTTCTGGTTTTTGTTTTTTAAATTTATTTTTTTATTTCAGCAAAACAAGCTATCAATCAGGGGAGATCTCCAGTTATAATAGACAACACTAATACACAAGCTTGGGAAATGAAACCATATGTGGAAATGGTAAATATGTGATATGAGAGAGTTTTAATATTTTATTCTTACCCATTTTTTCATACTCTGAAATTTTGGTTACTTTGATCATTACATAAACATTTGTCCCTGTTTTCTAAAGAGGTGTGTTCGTTAACTTAGTTTTTAAAAAACTGGGGTTGGTACTTATTAAGAAATATGCTCATCTTGTTAGTTTTGCCTGGACTTGAAGACAGTAATTCGAAATTGTCCGGTTATGTGGTCTTAACATTTTTGTGGACATATTATTTAAAAGTGAAATGTTTCTTGGTCAAACAAATTTAGAAGTATTGTCTAAATGAAACTTCTATTTATCTGCCTTCTTTTTTACTTTAAGAAGTATTCTCTGGGTTTTTGTTTTCTTCCTTTCCTTTGTGTAGGCCATAGGAAAAGGATACAGAGTAGAGTTTCATGAACCTGAAACTTGGTGGAAATTTGATCCTGAAGAATTAGAAAAGTAAGGCGCTCAAATTTTTTTTGAATCCTTATCTTTGAAAAATTTTTTTGAGTCTTTATCTTCTTTTCTTTCTCTTCTCCTTTACACAGTTTCTTTACTGTTTACTAGCTTTTGCTTGTCATATGTTTGCTATTTGTGCATAGGGACTACTACTCACTTTCTGTCAAGAGGAACATTGACTTAAAGTTTCTTGGGGTACCTTGCCTTGGTCAGTTTTATTAAATTTTCCTTGTTAAGTGTGTGTGTTATTTTTTCATATGTAAATTCCTACATTGTTTCATAGTTCATTGAATGCTAGTGGAAATCCAGAACACTTTGGAAAAGTTAGAACTTTTCCTTCTGGTTTTCTGCAGACCACTTACCTGCATTGCCCTTCAGACTTTTCTTCCCATCACCTTTTTACTTGGGGCTTTCATCTTCCTTCTCTTTTCCATCTTTGCTACTACAGGTTCGTAATCTGTAGATTCATAATCCAAAATCCTTGTAACCAGTGTGTTTTAGAATTCAGGGTTTGTTTTTGTTTGTTTATTTTTTTAATAGAAAGGTAATATGGTACATATACAGAATCATAATACCCCTAGCAGAGTTTGGGGCAGCATGTCATAATCACACATCTTATTTTTTCTGTGGCAAATCACTACTAGTCCTCTAATTAGATAAGAAAGATTCTACATAATCTAGTGTTCGTTCTGAGTAAGCTATTAGATTAAAATATACTTTGTGCTGCCAAATACAGTACAGGTTTGGTTAGATTTTGCTGCCATATGAATCAACGAAAAACTGAGTTTTCAGACCATTTTAGATTTCAAAATTTGTAGTGAGAGATTATGGACTTTTATTACCTTCAGCCCTGGCTTTCGATTTGTGTTTACCTTTGTCCCTTTCCCCTCATGTCACTGGTTTTCCTGACTCTTTTTCTTTGTTTTTATTCTCCCTCTCTGCTTTTCCTAACAGCTTTGAAATGTAATTCACATACCTTACATTTTATGCATTAAAAGTTTACAATTTATGGTTTTCAGTGCAATTGACTCTTGAACAAGGCAGGGGTTAGGGGTGCTGACCCCTGGGACAGTCGGAAATCCACAGATAATGGATTTTTGAGTCCATTTTTGATGATGACTTTTGATTCCCTCAAAATCTTTACTAATAGCCTTACTGATAACATAAACAGTTGATTAACACCTATTTTGTATGTTACCTGTATTATATACCGTATTCTTACAATCAAGTAAGTTAGAGAAAAGAAATTGTTATTAGGAAAATCATAAGGAAGAGAAAGTACATTTACAGTACTATGCTATATTTACTTTTTATTTTTTTATTTAAATTAAATCAGTTAACATACAGTGTTTTATTAGTTTCAGAGGTAGAGTTTAGTGATTCATCAGTTGCATATAATACCCAGTGCTCATTACACCAAGTGCCCTCCTAGGTCCACTTACATGTGGCTTTTTTACTGGACTATATTTATTGAAAAAGCCACATGTAAGTGGACCTGCCACAGTTTGAACCTATGTTGTTCAAGGGTCAACTGTATATGCACAGAGTTGTGCAGCCATGACTTCCTTTTTTTAAAAACCAGTTTTTTTCCCCCCACCTCAGCTTGCCCTCTTTCAGCTTAAATGTTATTCTGTGTATGATGTTCAACTAATTTTTTTTTCCCCTTGCCTTTTATTCATTTGGTTACCCGTTTTTCCCTTTCTGATTTGCACACTATGTGTTCATATGTGAGTAAAATGGATAGGTTTATTAATAACTAGTATTATTCATCTGCTTCTGTGTGTATAATACACCCCAGGTAGACGAGCTGTTTGGGTTATGCAGAATAAATGAATTGGTGAAATACAGTTAGGCTTCATTAACATTGAGGGACTGTTGAAATTTATTAGAATTCTTAATATAATTGACTTTACAAAATAAAATCAGTTTGACTGATATGTAGAATAGTTTGACAGATTTTTTTTTTTTTTTGGTAAATTGATGGAATTACCAATTTTGACATCTTGTGGATTTAGTCATATCTTGCCAGTTTCAACTTCAGATCCCTCCTCTTTTTTCTTTTTTTGTCTTATAGTCCTTTTTTCTTTTTTCTTCTCATCTTGAACATAAACATCAATAGTTTTAAAAAGTAAACATTTCCTTTGTGTCTCTTTTCTGGGAAAAATTAATTAGCATTAGTAAATCTAGAACTATAACATTAAATGTAAAATATGTTCCTATGTGTTTTGCCATGTCCAAGTCAAGTTATAGAAAACTACAAGGGTAAAATAAATTGTAAAATGTTTTTTGAGGGTCAAGAATAATTTTTAAACCACTTTTTGTTGTCATAATTAAACTCACAGAAAATTACATAAAATATAAATACACAGCTTAACAAATTTCTTGTAAAGGCAAATATTCATTTAACCATTACCCATGTTATAAGAACGTTATCAACACCTCAGAAGTTATTTGAATTCCTTTTCCCAGTAAGAATTCCCTGGTAATTACTTCCTTCTCTTGAATGTGTCTTTTTTTCTTTCTTTTTTTTTAATGTGTGTTTTTTTCTAAAACATATTTTGCCTAACACCATAGTTTAATTTTTTTCAAACTTTATGTAAATAAAGTACAGTATGTGTTCATTGTGTCTAGTTTCTGTCACTCAACATTGTGAAATATGTCCAAGTTGTTACATCTCTAATAATAATTTGGTATTGATAATAAATTTTAAAAATGCAAAAGGAAGTGTCCTAAAATAACTTTGAAAAGTGATATTTTATATTGATTTTTATAGTCCTAAAAGTCCACTCATTTCCTCTATAATTCCCAAAACACTGTCTCATAATCTTTGATTTTGTTATTAAAAGAGGGGGGAAGATTAACTCCATGGTTCAATGAATTGGTAATTTTATGTGAGGAAGATTTTATCAGTTAACATTTTGCTGTGATTTATGGTATCTTTAAACCTTTTTAAAATATTGTTAAAAATTTTGAGAGCCAGTATAAATTTTTTTTTGTCTAAAATGTGGGTGAATGAGATGTATCTTTTAGTATTTATTTGTAAAATATAATTTAGAATCTGTACTCTGTTACTCTAAAACAGTTTAATCTCTAAGCTTATACATTCTAAAGAAATAAAATCCTTTTCTTTTTTGGTAGGAGGAATAAACATGGTGTATCTCGAAAGAAGATTGCTCAGATGTTGGATCGTTACGAATACGAAATGTCCATCTCTATTGTAATGAATTCAGTGGAACCGTCACACAAAAGCACACAAAGACCTCCTCCTTCACAGGGGAGACAGAGGTGGGGAGGCTCTCTAGGCTCACATAATCAAGTCTCTGTTACAAATAATCATTAAACTGGCTATTTTCAGCTAACACATTTGTTGGCTTGCCCTTGAAAAAAATTAGTGAGCCTATCTTGAAGTTTAAATAGTTTAAAATGAAAAAAAAAAAAAGACTATGTTGCCTCACAAAGGATGTTCCCAGCAAGTTGTTTAAATCCTAAAGTGTAAATAAAAATTATATAAAATTGTTTTTTAAATGTTTTTATAATTTTTTGTTGTTAATCCTTTGAATTATGAAAACACCTTAGTAGAGTGGGTAGGACTAGAATAGTTTTTCTACAACTGAATTTTAAACTAATTGTATCTGTTTTGTAGATAATATTGAGTAGTTTTATAGCTCATACCTAAATCTAACTTTTCATAAAATACTAGTATTTTTTCTTAACTACCTTAAATATATAAGAAATACTTGATATAGGCACCTCTGTTGATTTTTCTATTCATTATACAGGTAAAATTATGTTTCTGCAAATTCATCTATATGACAAAAATATTTCTAAGCTATAATTAGCATATCACTTAAATTCTCCATCAAATGCTATACAGCAGTAGGTGTATCAACCACCTGGGTTGTTTTCTCCATAATATACATTTTCATGATATATAATATATCCATATTCATCACCCTTCTCAAACCATCCCCCTATCCTTCCACAATCTCTGGTTCTGGAATGGATAAATAGGGAAATCACTGTATACTTAGAAAAAGCTTTTCAGGTTATTCTGGTAATATATCACTTTTCTCTATTTAACACTGTATAATTCTAATATAAAAAATATTTTGGACAGGTCCTTAGCATTAATTGTAAGATTTGCCTTGTAGGATATTTTATTTCTCCTGGTTTCAGTTTTTTTGTAGACCAACTATATGTCTCATTGGATAGTTTTCTTTATTAGATTGTGTTTTGTCACTTAAAATTTAAAAACTGAGATGGAATTCATTTCTGAGATTTTGTAATTCATCCTCATCTTTGATTTGCTCTTTTTAAGGAAGAAACCCTAGCTAGTTATATCCTATTTAAAAAAATGTTATGATCCTTCAGATGTTTTACATGGTAATATTTCATGGCCTATTTACTTCCTCCTAACCCAGCCCATCCTAAATCTAGTAATTTTTCATCATACATTGTTTAAACCTTTTGCTGTTCTTTTCAACCTTACTTTAAATGTTCTCCCACATCTATATATTACTTTTTAAGTAATACTAAGCGCAAGTCTCAAAACTAAATACAGTACTCTCAGCAAGGTCTGTATTACATTGCTTTTAGTGAGATAAGAATATGATTTCTATTTATTTGTACTATTCACTGCTGTTTACGTTTGAATTGGTATTACTTTGCTTTATTTTGTTTAACGTGTGTTTGTATGTATTCATCTTAACTAAATATGATACAGCAAATATGCTAACTCATGTTTTGTGTGTAAATGTATACATATTTATACATACACACATTTTCTTCACTATTTTCATGTATTCTTTTGTTTCAGAGTAATACTTCTTGGTATTTAGGCTTGTGTTTTTCCAGTATTTTATTATGTACATTAGCACATTTTGAAAATAGTATAGAGGATTTAATTTGGGGACAGATGAAACAACTGTCAGATGTATACTGTGTGTTCCTTTCCCTCTGTCTTTATAAAACTGTTAGGAGTAATAGTGCTATGAATCTATAGTTTTTTGATTAATAGATGCTTAATTAGCCAAATTTATTTTAAGGAAGTAGAGAATTGCCTTTGAAAGATACAAATTATAAAGAAATATGTTCATGTTAGTAAGTCTGAAATAAATTTCCAGATTTTATTATGGATCAACTTCATCTTTCAATACTGCTGAGTACTTAAATAATCATGCAGAGATCATTAATCATTGCTGATTTTTTTTTAGTATAAATCCATACTGAGGCAGGGAAATTAACATTCTGAAAAGGTTTGAAGGTTTTTTTAAAGACAGAAGATTAATAGTTCCTCTAAGCATATTAAATTAATATGGTTCCCCCATTAGCATTCTGGTTAATTTTGTTTTTATTTTTTGAACAATAACAATGAAGTATGAATATGCAATGAAAGATACCAAAATCACTGTTACAAGTCATTGCTTTGGTTTTAAGTCTATAAAAATCTTTAAAAATCAAAAAACTTACTGATTAAAGATATTTCATCAAGATTTTTCTTGTATTCAGATATTCTTGTTTTTTTATGCCCCCAGTTATATTCTTAATGGAATAGCCCCCAGTTCCTGTGCCCCATCCTAAGATGGTCTCTCCATCCCAAACAATAAACGTGGGGCGTTAGTCATCATATTTAACTAAGATAAAATACATTTAGTTAAGTAGAATGCAGCTTAACCTAAGTTGTTTTTTCATAGGCTTGGTATAAAAACCACTTCCTTTTTGATAAACAAATTTATAGTTTTCTATATGTCATAATCCTGCTAGCAAAAATACTTAATGTGGTAATTAAGTTGAACTTATGGTACTGCTTTTTAAATAGATAATCTTTATTTTCAGTATTCATCTTTTCAAAAAATGTTAACTTTTTAGTATTTTATGTCTGTTTTAAAGTAAGATTGTTATAAAAGATTGGGTTGTATTTTGTTGGAGCAGTAGGGTGGATTTAAGTATTTGAAGTTTGGTTATTTCTTGTCTAATATAGACTGTGGAATTTTCTAGTCTTATGCATAGGTAAGTTTTGAAAGAGTTCATGATTTTAAAGGATATGAAATCTTTATTTTGACCACATTCGAGTTTTTGTTATTGCAGAAATATCTGATTTTCTGAGCCTGGTTTTATAAGTATTTATAAAGAAAATTGGTGGTGTTCTCTTTGGAAAATGTTGAAGAAATGTGGTTGTTTATATATTAGTGCCTTGATTGTATAGGTTTGCTAGTCTTTATTGAAATTTTGTGTAGTATTCTAACATGAATGCAGTAACTGAGAATTTGTTATTAGGGCCTAAGGGGGGGGTGTGTGTGTGTGTGTGTGTGTGTGTGTGTGTGTGTGTGTGTGTGTGTGTGTGTGTGTGTGTGTGTGTGTGTGTGTGTGTGTGTGTGTGTGTGTGTGTGTGTGTGTGTGTGTGTGTGTGTGTGTGTGTGTGTGTGTGTGTGTGTGTGATTGTTATTAACATTTCATTAAATAGAATTAACACCTTAGTCTAGAATCATAACAAAGCATGGTTTAGTTTTGTTACAATGACCATTCAGAATAAATATTTGGTGGTAGCAGAAAAAGAAGATTGAGTTAATGGTTTCAGAGTTAAGTTTTATAGGTTACAATTTATAAATAAAGTTTTTTTCTATTAAAATTGTTAGATGTAATTCTTGTGAATTTACAGAGGAAGGAGGGATTGTATTAAAAAAGTAATGAATAGCTCCCTTTTGATGGTTTTCTTTCTCTTTACTAATTAAGATTGGCATACCAATTTTTATTTTAAGATTAAGGTATTATTAAAATAATCGGTCTCCTTATATGTATATCAGATTTCTTCTTAAAATGTCCTTAGGATGGTAAAAGGTACTGTTTAGTTTGTTCAATGACATAAGTTCTGAAAGAGGAGTAGTGATTTTCTCTTGCATCTTTCTGATTCCTTTTTACATATTTAAAACAACATTTAAATTAATTCAGTTGATTCAAATTGCTAAGTATCTTAAGTCTAAAAAATTCTCACTTTTTGCATGGTTTGTAAATTGCAAACCTTGAAAATTTATAATTATAATGTTTACAGCTAGGTTCAGAAAACTTGTAATAGATTGGTTATCATTTACATTCAATATCTTTATTTACATTTACACTAGAAGGCATAAGTTTTATAATAGAATATACATTTGTGAGCTTAATTTTTAATATATCTTCTCTGGAAATTCTTAACACATTGTCGCTGTCAAATTGTGCACAGGAACAAGGGGAAAGAATAGCACAAATAACTTTTTGAAGAGAGAGCCTCAAGCTAAGGCTGTGTCTGTGGGAAAATTTTGACTTTGGGTGCATTTAATAGAAGTTTATTTTAGTAATTTAGTTTAGAAATAATCTCTTCTTTCTCCTTTTTCCTAACAAATTTTGTTCTCTGAATGATAGCCCTGTTGCGTTCCAGGTGTGATAATTGTGGTAATCACATATTATAATACACTTCCCAATATAGGATCCATTAACTTCAATAAGCTGTCTTAAATTTAAGTATGAATAAAATAGATTCTTTTATTTAGCATGGACGCAGTTACAATTTGTCTCCTCATCTTAGAACAAGACACAATCACATTAACAAGCATTATCCCTACTTTGGTGAGTAACTGAAGACTTCATCTGGGAGTGTCTTCCAGTTGTAAAAAATGTATTTTTAATTGAATTTTTTGTAAATTAGTGGGAAGACTGAGAGATTTTTAAGATGACCTAGGGCTTTTTTGCCTTTAAACTTATTAGTAACTAAGGCAAAAAAAGAATAATCTGTTCATTCATGGTTAAAATTGTGTTCAAATTCAGTAGAGTCCATTGAAACACACTTTATTTGGATTATTTTCTTGTCTTGCAGTTTTAACTGCATTCCTGGTTAGGACATATAAAATCAAGGTTTTACCCTTGGGGTTAGTTCACCTACAACTGTTAATTACAGTTGTACAACTCCGTAGTGTCTCTTCAATTATAATCCTGAACTCTTAAGTTTTTTTAGTATAAAGAAATGAAATTTGATTTTGGGAAGGGATTGTGTGTTCTTTCTCTGCCTTTATTATTTTTTCTTAATAGTATTATAAATCATGTTTCTTGTTTCTTTCATAATCTTTTCCTGTACACATTTTTTTTCTTCTGTCCATTTTCTGCTCAGCCATCCTTGTGTAACTGCATAACGTTTTTAATGACGATGGTGGGATGGTAAGTGGCTGACAAAAATGGAGGTAACTATTTCCCTCCTGTTTCAGTGAACTCATTGTTCCTTAGGAACCTTATATAATTAACCATGTTATATTTATAGACAAGCAGCTTTGCAGTTGGTTTCCTGACCCTGCCGTTTAGTTAGAACTTAGATATGAAAATGCTTGGAAAGATTTATAAAAGTCTAACAATGTGTTACTCATTAGTTAAGAATCCCATAAACATGGCATAGTACTTGGATGTATGAATTCAAGAAAAATTTATTTTATAATACTTAAGTGTCATGATGATAGACTTGTTGGTAAGTAGTAGTTGGGAATTCAGTATTGTAGAATTCACTGTTACATCATGATTCTCCAGTCCATCCTTATTAAAGAACGGAGTGATTTTGAAGGAAAGCTGATAACTTGTTTTGAGTTCAGTCTCTACAAGTGCTTCATACTGTGCAATGCTGCTACAATGAGCAATAAGAATTTAATAGCAACAGCCTTAATATAATAATGTTCATTTAAGTAGCTGCCATTTATTTAATGCCTGTCAGTGCCAAGCTCTCTTGTAATTGTGATTGTCAACGGCTCCAAGTTTTCATAACAGTCCTACAAGGGTTTTATAAAGAAGAAACAAAAACTTAACAGAGGTTAAGCAAAGTTCTCCAACATAATTTCTCTGGGGAGAGATGTAACTGGGATCCAACTCTAGGTCAGACATAGTCCTTACTATAGCCCATTTTATCTTTTAGACATAGTCATCTTTTTAAAAATTACTACCAATATAATCTTTTTTTTTTTTTTTAAGGTAGGAAAGAAATGCCAGTGAAGAGTTGAGGGCAACTTTAATGGTACCTTTGTTTTGTTTTGTTTTTCTTTTTTTTTAAATTTAAATTTAATTAACATATAATATATTATTGGTTTCTGGGGTAGAGGTCAGTGATTCATCAGTCTTAATTGTACCTTTGAATTTGTAGGGTTGAAGGTATGTTAATTTATCAACGAAATTGAATGAAGAAACCTGTAAGTCGCCATTTATTTAGAGTCCTATTTTTAAAAAGTCAAGACTGAAAGTAGAGTATTTAGTATTTAATGTTTTCGACAAAATATATATTTAGTATTTAATGTTTCGACAAAATATATATTGATACAATTGGTAATCATATTTCAGCAACATCTTTTCAATTGAATTTTTACATATGCTATTATGCTTTAATGTTCAAAAATTTAATTTTTTATTTTAATTAGCTTTTGAAATGTGTAGTATTCAATAAATGGATTGTTAAATTACATAAGCTGTTTGTTTTGCTGATTTTGAGGCAATATTTCCCAGAATAGATCAGCACTGTTATGTAAGTGGTCTTTATTTTTCTTTCAATGTTCACATATTCCTTAAGTGTGCTATAGTAGTAGATGTTATGGAAATTTGATACATCAGTTTTCTGAATTTCTGAAGGATTAAGCATTTCTTTTATAATAGCATCTTTTTCTTCTGTGTTGTTTAATTTTCCAAAATTAAAGAACAATAAAATAGTCAGTTACTTAAGTTTACTATATAAAATATTGAGTAAGATTCTACAAGGAAAACCTTTAAGTACAGAATGAAGAATTATTGAGTATTTGCCTTATTTTGTTTTAGTTAACCTAAAAAATAGAAGGACTGGATCTTGTTTGGTTTTTCTTAATCCCTAGAGTAGATTGTGATTCTTTTTTTTTTTTTTTAAACTGTTTCTAAATGTGAAATCAGAATAGAAAAGAAATAGCATTAGTTTCATCAGTAGTTTAAAGTAGTTTTCAGTTCAGGGCCTAGAAAGCAGCACATTATCAAATTGAGGTTGTTGGAATATAGTACAATGTAACACTGGCAAAGATGTGGTTAAAACATTTTAATTCAAATATAAGTAAATTCAAGTATGTACAGGAAATGTGTTAGGAGGCTTGGCCTGGGCTAGACATTTTGAATTAATTTAAAATTAATGAGAAAAAAAACCTATTTTTAAAAATATTCTGGGAAAAGGGGTGCCTGGGTGGCTCAGTCGTTGGGCATCTGCCTTCGGCTCAGGTCATGATCTCAGGGTCCTGGGATCAAGCCCCGCATTGGGCTCCCTGCTCCGCGGGAGGCCTGCTTCTCCCTCTCCCACTCCCCCTGCTTGTGTTCCTTCTTTCGCTGTGTCTCTCTCTGTCAAATAAATAAAATCTTTAAAATATATATATATTCTGGGGAATGATAGGGAAGAAATTGTTAAGGCTAGAAGGATAGTGGTCAAAAGTGGTATTTCTCCCTCCCTATTTCTTCCCTTTGCTTTTCAAAAACCAGTAGAGCCCAAGTTATTCAAAAAGATTATCTTGTATCCTAAGTGCCATAAAACAGGGTCTTCCTTGTCACCCTTGGTCACAACTAGGCCTTTGGATCTTTGTCCTTTAAAAAGAGTCAATAAAATGTTGAACGGTAGACATAGTCTTCTCCCTAAAACAGTCAACAACCCTTTGATATTAAGGACACAATTGATCTAAGTAGAGCAACTTTATTGGGTAATTTGTAATTTAGGAGACATGGAGATGGAGTGTGAGGTACTTGGGTTTGATAATTGCTAGAGGTGAGAATGTGCAGACCAGCAGAGGGGAATGCTCATCCATTTAACTTGTCGTATCTAACACATCAGAGCCTTTTATTTCAGATTTTGAACCAGTAGTCTTTAGATTCATGATTTAGGATCAAGAAATTCAATCCTAGAATACAGACAACGAAAGCAACCTTCAGGCTTTTGATTATCCATTTCTTTTAGGGTCATTTAAAAATTATTCTCTTGCTTTTTGCTTTAAAGTTTTGCAGAATTCTCAAAAAATCTGAGAAAAATACTTTGGGTATTTATCCTAAAGTCATTTTTCAGAGCCCTTCTTCCAAAGAACTGTGATCAGTTCAGAGAGAGAGATCAAGTGCTTTATCTCTTTTCATTTTGAACACATCTGTCTTTATTCAGCATAAAGAATACCTGGTACTGATAGACATCTTCATATAATTATTTTTGGTTTGAAAAATAATATATATTGAGTTACTATTTGCTTTCTTTAGGCTAAGTAACCTCAATTTAACTTTTCTTCAGTTCTACTTTTCAGCATATTCATGACATAATTTTAGTGGAAAGAACACATTGTTTTAAGAGTCAGGCAATCTGAGTTCCACTTCCGTTTGTATCCATTCTCTCTTCTATTTCAGTAGAGAGGGTAGCCCTCCTCCAATCTAAACACCTTCACCTGTGTTCTGGATTGCATCTCTTACTGCTTTCTCGGACTCTTTTTATGTCGTCAGTTATTCCTTCTCTCTGTAACTTCAGTCTTGCTTTCTTAGTCTTTCTTTCCTTAGTCTGTCCACATTCAGACACGATCAAGCCTCCTTCTCTCTTTCTTTCTTTCTTTTTTTTTTTTTAAGATTTTATTTATTTATTTGAGGAACAGGCATGATGGGGGGAGTGTGGAGAGGGAGAGGGAGAAGCAGACTCCCAGTTGATCAGGGAGCCCCATGCAGGTGCTCTATCCCAGGACCCTGGGATCATGACGGGAGCTGAAGGCAGATGCTTAACGACTGAGCCACCCAGGCACTCCCATTAAAGCCCCCTTTTCTTGACACTACTCCTTTATAGCCAAACTAAAGAATTGTGACTTTTGTCATTTTCCCCTCAACTGTGATACTATCTACCCACTCCATTTTAGCTTCTGACTCTATCATTCTAAATAGATCTTAAGGTCTCCAAATGTTCCTCTGTATTGATGAGCTTTTTTCAGTCCTCATATGACTACCCAGTAAGCATTTGACTCTTGATCACTTTTTTCCTTAAAATACTTTTCCTTGATAAGGTTTTTGTTCATATCTCTGTGAGTACTTCTTGGTCTCATTTGCTGCTTTCTCTTCCTCTTGGTCTTTGCTTTCTAAAATTACTTAAGTTTTAGTTCTAGACCATCTTCTGTTCTTAATTTTAGCTTTCCCCATGAGATTACATCATTTCTCACTTGGTTGTGGTAGTCTCCCTACTTTTCTTTGTCACACTATAATTTTATTCACAGAGCAAGTAATCTATAATTAAAAAAAATTTTTTTTAATGTAAATTACATCACTCCCCACTTAAACTCTACTTCTTCCCTGACCCTGACTTGCACAACTCTTCCCCCTTCCCTTACTACATTCCATCTATACTGGTCTTTTTGTTTGTTCTTCAAACGTGCTAAGCTTGATTTTGCTTTAAGCACTAGCTCTTTTCCTAGAATGTTGTCCTTCTCTGCCTAGTGCTGTTTGAACATTCAGGTCTCACCTCAAATTCACCTTTGCAAAGAGGGCTTCCCTGATTATTTCAATCTTAAGTAAAATAGACCTATCCCTGTCACTCAATACGTTGAATCATTTTGTTTTCATCATAGTACTTATTAGTAGTTGAAGTTGTTTATTTGATACTGATTTGTCGGGGGTCTGCCTGAACAAGAACATACGTCCCATGAGAACTTGTTTTTTTGTTTGAGCTGTATCCACAGAATCTAAACCAGTGCCTGTAATATGGTAGGAGCTCATTAAATATTGGCTGAAGGATTTGGTACCCCACTGCTTTTAATAGTATTGGTCCCCAAATGTATTTTCTACTTAGACTTGGTGTTTGAGCTTCAACCTTTTTACTTACCTGCCTACCTAATATTTTTACTTTTAAGCCTGGAAAATTGAACAGCGACTTTCTCTCCCATCTCTGGATTTCTAGGATTTCCTTACATAGTGAATGGATCTACCATCCATTTCTGCAAGCCAGAAATTTGGGAGTCTTCTTTGATACCTCCTTTCCCCCTTCATACTCAATCCACCAACCAGGGCCTGTGGATTTTGCCACTCACATATCTCTTGAATCCATCCATTTTTGATTGCCATCTCTCTAGTTTGAATTATCTCTGAGACTTGAGTCCCCACATCAGTTCTTGTTTTGTTTTAATCCTTTGCACAGTCTAACCAGAGTGAAGTATAATGGACATGTGGAAAAGTACTTAAATTTTAAGTGTATAGCTCAGATTTTCAGAAAGTGATCATATCCATGTAGCCAGAACTCTGCTCAAGAAATAGAACATTACCAGCACTCTCCTTCCAGAGTGATCTTTATAAAATGAAAATATAATCACGTGTAAAACTTTTCAGGTGCTTCCCATTACTGTTAGGCTAAAGACCAGAAACCATACAATGATAATTAAGACCCTGGTTGATGTGACCCCTACCTTCCTTTCCAACCTTATGTTTTATTACTGTTCTTACTTTCTGTATTCCAGCCCCACTGACTACCTCTCAGTTCCTTGACTCTGCTGTTCAGTTTCCTTTCCTGGAAAGTTCTGTGTGTACACACCCCTTCCATACTCATCCTTCAGATTTGAGCTCTTCAAAGAAGCCTTTTTGGACATAGTAGGCTTGGCGAGGTCCAAAATACATGGTATAAGTTCTCATGTACTTTTTATTTGTTAATTTGTATGATTATGTGATTGTTTCCCCTCATTTTTAAGTCACATTTTGAGTCAGACATTGTATGTTAAGCTCACCATTTCATTCATGGTCATCAGCTAGCACAGTGGCTAGGAAAGAGTAATATTCAGTATTTTATACAAAAAGTGAATATGAGTATTCTCAGCCTGTCATGGGCTGAGTTGTGTTGCCTCAAAGTTCATGTGTTGAAGTCCAGTACCTAGAATATGACTATTTTGGGATACAGGACCTTTAAAGGTAATTAAGATAAAATGAGATCATGTGGTTGGGCCCAAATCAAATATGACTGGTGTCCTTATAAGAAGTGATAAGGATAGACACATAAATGGGAGACATTGTGAAGACCCAGGAGAAAGACTGCTATCTAAAAGCCAAGGAGAGAGACCTTTGAAGAAATCAATCCTGCTGAAACCTTGATCCTGGACCTCTAACCCCCAGAATTGTGAGGAAATTAATTTCTGTAGTTTAAGCCACCCAATCTGTGGTACTTGTAGATTTGGCAAACTAACATAGATTTTGGTACTGGGAAGTGGGATGCTGCTCTAATAAATATCTAGAAGTACTGAAGTGACTTTGGGACTGGGTATGGTAGAGGTTTGAAGAATTTTGAGGTGCATGTTAGAAAAAGCCAGGCTTGCCTCAGGAGATTGTGAGTAGATAAGTGGACATTGAAGGTAATTCTGGTAAGGGCTGTGAAAGGAAAGATGGTTTCTGTTGTCTTGGAGAGATATACATATGATCACAGACAAGAGTCTTGGTAGAAATGAGAAAGATGCTTTGGTGGAGCCTGAGATGTAAATGTTACTGGAGAATGAACAAAAGGCGATCTTGTTAGAATGTGGCAAAGAACTGGCTAAATTGTATTCCTCTGTTTTGTAGAAAATAGAACTTGTGTAATGAACTTGAATATTTAGCTGAGAGTTCTAAGCAAAGTGTGAAGATCCACAGCTTCATTTCTCCTTGCTTATAGTAAAACGCAAGAGGAGAGAGAAATTGAGGAAGGAATTGCTAAGCAAAAAGGAACCAAACTTGAAGATGTGGAAAATTCTCAGCCTATGCTTGTGAAAAGTTAGAAAGTATGTGTTCTGGAGATAATGTCAAGGAACAGGATGGCCCTGAAGAAGGTTCAGAAGCTGGCAGGGCTGCTCCCCGCCACCATGGGATCAGAGCCCCCAGTCTGAGGGGGTGGGGCTATACCACACCTGTGGGCCTGGAAGGCAGGGCCTCCACCCAGAGGACAGCGTGGAGCCAAAGAGGGATTATTCTTTAGCCTTAAAATCTAATGCAGTTTGCCTTGTTAGTTTTTGAATTGTGTGTGACACATTACCCCTTTCTTATATCTGATTTTTCCCTTTTGGAATGAGAATGTCTATCCTCTGCCTGTCCCACCATTGTATTTTGAAAGCAGATAACTTACCTAGATTCACAGTTCACAGTTGAAGAGGAATTTTGCCTCAGGATGAATCCTAACTCAAGTCCACCCAATACCTGATTTAAATGATATTTAGATGAGGTATGGGACTTAAGAGTTGATGCTGGAATGAGTTAAGACTTTAGGAACTGTTGGAATGCAGTGAATGTGTTTTGCTTATGAGAAGGACATGAATTATAGGGACCAGAAAGTAGAGTGTTACAGTGTTACAGACTGAATTATGTTCCCTCAAAATTTATGTGCTGAAGTCCTAGCCCCTAGTACCTCAGAATGTAACTGTTTTGGAAGATAGAGCTTTTAAAGAGATAGTTCAGATAAAATAAGGTCATATGGATGGGCTCTTAATTTAATATCTGGTATCCTTATAAAAAGATGATATTAGGACACAGACACACAAAAGGAAGACCATATGAAGATGTTGGAAGAAGACAGCCATCTATCAGCCAAGGAGAGAGGCCTTAGAAGAAACCAACCCTGCTGACATTTCAATCTTAGACTTGAAACCTCCCGAATTCTGAGAAAATAAATTTGTTGATTAAGCCACCCACCCAGTCATGGTACTTTGTCACAGCCTTACCAAACTAATACACAGCTATTACACTAGCTATTTGAGAGACATTTGTGAGATATTTCCTTCTCTCTTCTGCAGCTCCTTCATGTGTAAAATAAGGATATTTGACTGGATCAGTGGTTCTTAATTTTTAATTCAGAGCTTTCTAAAAATGGCATGTGTTTCATTCAGAAGATTGCCTGACACTGGAGGTGTTCACAGTATAATTGAGTTCTGTGTTTCAGACTGTCCTTCAAGGCACCTTAGGGATTGTTGTGAAGGACAGAAACCTCCACTTAGAGTAAAACACAGAATTCGAAATTACATAATTAGAAGATAACATTAGCAGTTCTGACTACAGCTTGAGCAAGCCACTTTCTGAAACTTGTCCTCATAATTAAGTAAGGATAATACTTTCTCATTCTATAACATAGGGTTATTGGATGGATTAAATGAGATGAGTGTGTTAAGAGTTTGAGTTAGCTCTTGCGTTAGCCCTGAAATTCTGTGATTTTGTTTTGCTTTTTAATGATTTTACCTCTTTTGATATATACTAGGAATAGGCAGAGAAGGAAACAAACCAACTGATTTTTAACTAGTTAGAAATGCTGGGATATATCGAGAAGGATAAAGTTTGATTTTTTTGGTTATTAAATTTGTAAAAAATCTTCATTTTCCTTCCTCATCAACGTAGGCCCTTGAGTTAAGCTGTAGAACAGCTCAAAACAATTTATAATGATGCATGTGCCCTTCTAGCATGCATATCAGCACTATTAGTTCATCTGTGTTGTATGGACTGTTGGTATGATCCAGTCAATTTGATATTCCCATTTTTACTGACAAATTTGGTATGATTAGTTTCACAGAGCAGTGTATAGGCAACACCACACAAACACATTTCTCTAAGAGAAGAAAGAAGGATTTTTTTTTTTTTAGATTTTATTTATTTATTTGACAGAGACACAGCGGGAGAGGGAACACAAGCAGGGGGAGTGGGAGAGGGAGAAGCAGGCTTCCCGCCGAGCAGGGAGCCCCATGTGGGGCTCGATCCCAGGACCCGGGTATCATGACCTGAGCCAAAGGCAGACGCTTAACAGCTGAACCACCTAGGTGCCCCTGTTTTGTTTTAATGCCAGGCATAATGAAAGTAGTGAGACTTTACCCTCCTCTCTTAGTCTTCATGGAGACAATTTTCCTCTTGTTTCTCATACATGCCCTTTAATGTTCGTGTCTTGGTGTGATATCAGCTTACCTGTAGTTGTATGAAACAGTTAATTTCAGCCTGGGCTTCTATGAAATGAGTTACTCAAAATAGGAACATCAGTTTGTGTGTTGGTTTTCAATTTTTGTAATACAGTTACAGAAGTGATGAGTTGTCATGAGATTGGTTAGGCAAAGGGGAAGAAGGTATGTGTTGAAAGGTAAGAGGCAGTTTGTAATATTTTAAGTTATAATTAGTAGTATCTCATTTTTATTTATTTATTTTTAAAGATTTATTTGAGAGAGCGTGTGTGTGCAAGTGGGGGTGGGGGATAGGGAAAGACTCTCAAGGAGACTCCTTGCTGAGCACAGAGCCTGACACAGGGTTTGTCTCGTAACCCCAAGATCATGACCTGAGCTGAAATCAAGAGTCGGATGCTTAACTGACTGAGCCACCCAGGTGCCCCTCATTTTGTTTTTTTTAAATGATAGCACTCTAAATTTTTTATGACATACCATTCTTCTTGACTCAGATTATTATGTACTCTTACAGTGAAGTAGAAGAAGTTACTATATTCAGAAACAATTTGCTTATAGAAAAATGAGGTTATCTGTAGGCAGAATAAGTAGCATTCAATGGAGAAGGGAAATCAGAAGAAAAAGCAGTTTTTAATTAGTTAAATAGGGGCGCCTGGGTGGCTCAGTCGGTTAAGCGTCTGCCTTTGGCTCAGGTTATGATTCCAGGGTCCTGGGATAGAGCCCCCTTTTGGGCTCTCTGTTCAGCGGGGAGCCTGCTCCTCCCTCTCCCTCTGCCTGCCACTCTCCCTGCTTGCGTGCTCTCTCTCTTTCTCTGTCAAATAAGATCTTTTTTAAAAAAAATAATAATTAATCTTGAGACTTCCCAAGTAAGATGTCAATAAATTGCTGTGGTATGGAAATGATGTGGCATGTTCAAGACGTGTGTGTTTGGTTATATGAATTCTCCCTTTATAGGAGCTAGGTTAGATTTGCCGAGGGTGCAGAGCCAATAGTAGGTCTCCAGAACTGAAGCTTAGGGGAGCATCTTGCCCACAGCAGGATAAAGAGCCATAATGGGTCTTCTAACTGTAAGTCTGAGAAAACACTAAGATTATGCTGAGGAAACATAAGTTCAGTCAACAAATATGAAACAAAGGTGTGGTAAACTGGAAGACAAAAAGAGTCAGGAACCAGAAACTGAAAAAGAACTTAGTAAGTAAGGTTGGCTGCATGCAAGGATGTCATGAATGGTGTTGAAATGCTGGAGGCATGCTTTATTTATGTTAGCTATATCGTTTCTTGGTGGGAAATGGACTAATTTCAAGTTACAGAATTGGACTAGGAAAACAAGTCTTCCTTGAATTGTCTTGCCTAGTGCATATCAGAATGCTTTATGTTTTTCCTAATAAGTACATCAGGCATATCATGATTCTTGGGACAATCTATGCCAGTATGTAGAAGGAGTACTCAGTGCAGTAGGGAAATAGGTGGAAGCGGTAGCTACTGGGAGTGGAATCTGATTGGAGAAATGTGTTTGGGAAATACGAGCCAGTAGTGAGAAGAGGCAGTAAAATGTTTTCTGCTTTTCCACTCTTCCATTAATGACGTGGTAGTCAGTGAATGAAATGCAGAAGACTAAGCGTAGGGAAGTCTACCTGGAAGAGTTTGATGCCTAAGCCTAGTCTAAATGTGGGATTTTAGCAAGGGAAAAAGTATGGGAAAAGGGACTATAGGCAATACCAACTGAGTGATGAAGGGCGTAGAGGCAGGAAACAGTAATGCATTTATTTATGCATATATTCAGCAGTATCTCATGAGTGCCTACTGTGTGCCAGGCATTGTTCTAGGTGATAGAGATACAGCAGTGAACAAAATAGACAAATCCTCTGCCCTCCTAGAGTCAGTGTAGGGAAGCAGACCCTACACCAATAAATAAGCATCTAATAGGTCAGGTGATAAGTGCTATGGGAAACATTGGAAGCAGCATAAATGGGACAGGCAAGGTGGGGCTTAGGAAAATGGGTGACACTTTACCTGGAGTCATCAGTAAAGGCCTCACTGAAGAGGTCATATTTGAGCAGAGACTTGAAGAGAGTGAATTAGCAAAGACAGCAGTGAGGGAAGAGCATTCCAGACAGTGGATCCTGCAAGTGAGGGCCCAAATGAGGTGGGACTGTGCTTGGTGTGGTTAAGAACTAGCAGGAGATCCATTTGCCTGGAGCCAGGTGATCATCATAGAGCAAAATAGTAGAAGAGAGTCCAAGAGGAAGAAGCAACCAAATAATGTGGGCCTTGTGAATTATTGAAGGAACATAGGCCTTTACTCCTCTTGAGATGGGAAACTATTCAAGAGTTCTGAGTTATATTCAGAACTTATGTTTCAAGTTACACAAGTCAGTTCTGGCTGCTGTCTTGAGAATCAGTTTTAAGTAAGAGTGGAAGCAGGGCTCTTGTCATAATCCAAGTAAGAGATGACTGTGACTTCAACCAGGGGCGTAAAGGTGTTGGTAAGAGTTGTTGAAGCTAGGTTGGCAGGATTTGCTGAATAGATCAAATAATAGACATGAGAGAGAAAAAGTTTACTGGGAAATAATGTAGGAGGAGCACATTTGGAAAGGAAAACAGATGTTCACTTCTGGACATGTTAAGTTTGAGATGTCACCTAAGGAATGCATCTAAATGGAGATGGAGAATATGTAGTGTGTTCAGGTGAGAGCTCTGGGTTAGCAATACAAATTTGGGGATGGGTTGGAAAACAGGTTTTTCATTGTTGGAGCGTGAAATTGGGCTTATAATGTAGTGGGAGATAATTTCAGGCATCAGTTCTCAGTCTTTTCCTCATTATGACACATACCAGAAAACAAAATTTGTAGGATTTGCTGGCGTAAATGGACCAGGTTACTCTTTCCAAAGCTACTGGTCCTAGGGCTTGGAAATTCCATCTGGCACAGCCACGTTCATGGTCTTACCTTTCACCGTTTGAAGCGTTGCCAAGCACACTATTGGGAAGTTTTGCTCCAGAGAGGTAGTCTGATCAAAGGGTTAGATCAAGGAGAACCTGACAGTGTTAATGAACTAAGACTTTGTCATCCAGATAATGGGTGTCACTAAAGAGATTTCAGCAGAAATATGACATAGTTCCATTTGTTTTAGATAAGCACCTTTCAAACTGTGGTGAAAGCTTAGTTTTTAAAAATTTATAATCTATCACAGGCTGATACTTCTGTAAAGTGAATTACTAGAAAAAAATTTAAATATAAATATTTTGTTAAATTCAACAGATATAAAAATCCAGATTACTATAGAAGTTTTTAAAAACTTACTCTCAATTTCTGTAGTTGTGGACTAGTAGCAAACTGCTTATGGACTGTCATCTGTGTGGATAATACTTTTGAATAGCACTGTTTGGAATGGATTATACTTGACAGAGTAGTAATAGAAAGAAGAAATATCTGTGGACATCTTACCAGTAGTTGGAAAGCCACCAGACATTTTGTCATGTTTGTTGAATGTGTGGAGTAGCCTGAGGCACCCTCTCAAAGCAGTGGTTTGACAGGCATACAACTTGTGGGGCTTTATGCCACTCATAAGTCCAAGCGGACATTCTGATAGTGTGTGGTCTCTTCCATTTCCTCAGCATTCTGGGTTGGGGAGCCACTCCAGGTAGCCCTGAACTTGGTCCAGCATAGCTTATGTTTAACCATATCTCGGTTAGTAAAATTTGATTATTTGTTTTAGTTTCAGTGGTGACCAGAGGGTTACAAAGGATTTGGGTGGACCACGGTAGAATGACCTTTATTGTTTCCTGGTTTTCCAGCTTATGTGACAAAATCACCTGGGTTATTTTAGCTGTCTGATATATAGGTTATAAAAACCTAAAAACTTTGGAACAAGGTGGTCTCTCTGAATTGACTAAAATTAAAGATGAGTGGAATGATGAGCCTTTCTGTAAGTAGATCCAGTGTTCCTTGTTTTTCTGTTTTTGTTCTTGTTCCCCTACTAAAAGCACCAGCATTTAACAGAGGAAGATGGGATCCTCCTGAACCCATGTAATGTTTCACTCTCTGTTTTCTGAAGGACCTGAGCTGCACCCTGGAAGTGAATATAACCATCTGACAGAGATGTGGGATCACCAAGTATGTTATTTAATCAGACTTCTTTTTTTTAGTTATTTAAAAAAGGCCTTGTTTGTCTGTGATGAGCACAAGTCCACTTCCATTTGTATGGACTCCTCACCACAGCCTTACCTAACCCTACCCACCCTGACTTGGGCTGACCGGTCAAGTCTTGGGCAGGAATAGTGAGAGGTGCTAGGTCAGAACCCATATTCTTAAGGTAGCTGATAGATTTGAGAGTTCTTATTGATGGAAATACACTCTGAGTGAGGGGGTCATTGCAAGATGGCTCTTGAGTATGCAGTCGGAATTTGGAATCTGATGGCATTTCAGCTAACTGACCCACCCCTTGGCACAGTCAACGAGTATCTTTGTCTTCCTCACCAGGGGTGAGTCTCAGGTATGTCAAAAGGGTGGTCAAAACCCAGAGGTAGCTTGATTGCATATGTGTTTTTACAGAGGTAATGTTCAAATTATTTAATGGTGTGGTCAGCCTGTTGGCCAGCTTGCACATCTGCTCCCTTTCTGGCTGTCTCAGTCAAAATCCTGGGGAAGCTGCAGTTCCTGTAAGTAATCACATGAAGGCAACTCTGGGGGGATCACTACTCTGGTGAGTAGTAGGAGCCTTTTGCCGAAAGGGCCTGCTGGGGTGCCAGTGGTATTGCCACTGGTATCTCATCTCCCACTATCTTCCAGGCCAGCTCTAGCAGAGGGACATGAAAGAACAGGATCTGGCTAGCTGATTGCTAGTGCCAGGTCTATTCCTAGTCAAGACCCACTTGAGTTTCCCCAGGAATGGGTGGGAAAGGCAGGTGAAACACAGGCTTGTCCTAGCGGGTCTGTCCCTGAACAGAGCCAATAGCAATGTCCAGGAGGCAAGATTTTTGGGGATTGATTGCATGGGCACCAACTGGTCATGATTGAGGCTGGTTACTGTGCTAGAGAGGAAACCTATATGGGCCCTTTGTGGTGCCATTCATTAACTTGTTAGTGGGTCAGTCGGGGTCCTAGAGAAGGGGCTGGGCTGCAAATTGGAAGGGGCCCGGGATAATTATATACTAAATGGTACAGAAGAATTTAAGTATTTTAACAAATCGTGTTGGCCACATTATTGTAGCCCTTTAAGGTCTGAGAGTCATGGACTCTTGGGTATCCATGGCAGTTTTTATATGCATAAGAAAATTGTATAGTCTCCAGTTTTCTTCTAATTCTTTTCTGGGATAGGTCGTGTCCTAGAGAGACTATGAGATGAGAGTGCCTGAAGTTAGGTGAATACCTCCTTATCTCTGCTATTGGCGGGAATTGATTGGAAGTTAGAATTGGCCTCCTTCCCTCTCTCCTGGATCTACGGAACAGAGTGTGTGTGCCTCTCACTTGCACATGTTGAGTTAACAGTGTCTCTGTGTTTGCTAGTTTTAGGACAAGTCTGAAAACTTGTGTAGGGAGGTGAGAGCAAATGGACTTGGTTGAGGTTCTTGTCAGACAGGTGGGTGAGAGAGCTTACATCTTGGAGACCTCAGGTAAGCAGGGATATTTTGCTCAGGGAAGCTGGGAGTGATGCAGAAGGAGTGTTCAAGGCAAATGTTTGGAAAACTTGGAAAGCTAATTTCATAAATTGATTTCAAGGACCAAGAGCTTGGTAAGTCCTAGAAGGGAATATGAGAAAGGCCACTGAAAGAGGAACGTCCCAAACCATTGAAGCAAATAGTACAAAACGTCTCTGGTGTCCTTTTCAACTATGATGCTACTTAGAATGTTTGGGGTCTGTATAAAGGTACAAGCTCCAAGCGGATACTCGTGAATGTAGAGATGATAGTGACAGATCTTTCTGCATGTGGTTTAAATTTATTAGAAAATTAATAGAAATTATGTAGAAAGTGAGACAAATAATGCACCCAGAATTCTAAGGCATGTCTGTGGGAAACAGGTAAGAAATTATCATTGGTAATTATTCCAGTAAAGGAGTTGAAGGGGAAAGAGAATGCTGTGGAGACTTCAAGCAGTAAGGAATTGAACAGGGTAGTTTTGAGTACATTAGAGAGCAGGTTGGCTGATTGGGGGTGAAAAGGGTTAAAACATACTGCTTTCTAAATATAACAAAAGAGCAACAAAGATAGTAGAGTGAATAGAATACTACAGTCAAGAGATCAAAATAAAAAAAAAAAAAGATCAGAATCATTGTTCTCATTATGTTATAATTTTGTGACCTTTTACAAATTACTGTCCCAGTTCATGAATCAAATATTGCATATAAAGATAATAACCTTTTGGGGCACCTGGGTGGCACTGTCGGTTGAGCATCCAACTCTTGGTTTTGGCTCAGGTTGTGATCTTGGTTGTCACGTTGAGCCCGGTGTCAGGCTCCATGCTCAGCGCAGTCTGCTTGAGATTCCCTCTCCCTCTGCCCCTCCTGCTCATGCTTTCTCTCCCTAAAATAAATAAATCTTAAAAAAAAAAAGATAATACCTTTTTGTTTTCTTATAAATACTGCTAATATTAATGAGGTGCTATTTATGGTATACTCTAGATTCTGCAAAAAATACTAAACATTGCTGTTTTCTGTTTGGCAGAGCATTTTAACATGTTAAAAAAACGGGATATTAGGGCTAAAAGGGATTTTTAGGTAAAAGTAATCTAGCTAAAAACTCACATTTTGTAGATGAAGAAATTGAGGTCCAAAGAAGTGAAATAACTTGCCACTTAATTTCACTGGAGGTACTGGGACTAGCATCCAGGATTCCTGGCTTTCGGTCATTTCTTTCTTTCTTTTTTTTTCCTAAAGATTTATTTATTAATTTATTTGACAGAGAGAGACAGTGAGAGCGGGAACACAGGCAGGGGGAGTGGGAGAGGGAGAAGCAGGCTTCCCGCTGAGCAGAGAGCCCGATGTGGGGCTAGATCCCAGGACCCTGGGACCATGACCTGAGCCGAAGGCAGACGCTTAATGACTGAACCACCAGGCGCCCCTCAGTCATTTCTTGCCTGTACCAAAAATTTCAATAAGTATTTATGCTGAGTAATATTAGCTTGTAGTGTTTTAATATTCATCGTTAAGTCTGAGTCCCTGGCATTTGCCAAGTTGGCTATCCAGAAAAGATCATGAAGATTTTTAAGGCACTTAAATGAAAGTTGATTTCCTTCTTAATTTATATATTAAAAGCAGCATAAAGCATGATTCAACTATTCTGTTGAATGATTGTGGGGATAATGGCTGATGAGAAAAGCCTAAGGAAGATCAAGGTCGTGTACCAATTTAAACATGAAGGTACTATACATAGGTAGGGCTTTTGTTACTTTTAGACGATTTAAAGTTCTACATGTCACAAAGTCACAATTCTATGTGTACAACAGGATGTGTGAAATGGAGAAGTAAAAACTGAATCCAAGAAGTCAAGCTGTCTGCTGCCTGGAAGAGAGCCAGAAAATGTGTTGCAAACTAACTCTTAAATAGCCAGAGATCTATAGAAGAATGGCATTGTCTGACCTCTATTGCCATAGACTTAGATGACCTAAGATTGAACTTTTTAGACAGTTTTTCCTTTGGAACATAAAGGGAAAAATAAGGTCACTGGTAAGATCTAGGAATGTAGCTGGCCCATTACAAAGATTATATAGTTTGGGTCATAAGTCCACTGATACTGTATGTGGTAGGATCCACTTACATAATATGTCATGAGCCAAAAAGAGAACAACGGTAAGCAGGAAAGTAAAAAAATCTACCAGTGTATTCTGAAGCATGATTTAAAGTCATGCTACTTAACTGTGAAAAAGCACTGGTTAGCATCCTATGCAGCTTTAAGTGGGAGCTGCTCCATGTGAGCATATCTTGTGGCAAGAAGAGAGAACTCCAAGTGTGACTGGCATGTACACAGTGAGGACAGTCATCTCAAGGACATAGTGTGGAAATGATCTGTTGTGCTTGAACTGTCTTGGGAAACACAAACCGGGATAAATTATACATATAGATAATTCAAGCGTGACCTAAAAAAATTCACACAGAAGGAGGTGAAGCAAAGGTAACAGTCCTTTTTATTCGTAATCCCCTTCACATTCTACTTCCTAAACAGAGTTAACAGTTTGGTGTGCATCCTTCAGGCCCTTTTTGTGTCTGTTAAATACACACACACACACACACACACACACACACACACACACACACACACTCACACACACACACACACACACACACACTCACACTCTGCTGGCTCTCTTTCAACCAGCCCCACATAGTTAAGCTTTTTGAGTTCCTCTACCTACATTTTATAGTGTTTTTGTATCATCAAATGTATGATTAATGTATACATGCAGGCTATATGTATATACATTAATTGAGGACCTATTGTCTTCCAGATCCTGTTCTAGATATTCTTTCACTCCAAACAAATCACAAATACAAGAACAGTTCACTTAGTCAGTAGTTATTGCCTTATGAATTTTGTTTGGAACATGACTAAAATCTCAAAAGAAAAGAGTTATGATTTGTTAAAGTAGATAGCACATGCTCTGTATACCCACATCCTTAATTTAAAGACTCTCTCTTCTGAGGCAATTTACGTTTTTTGTACAAAATTCCAATAAGGCTATTTTAATGGTTTTGCTACCACAAATCTTTTAGCAGTAGCAGGTGGTGGTAGTCTGGGCAGTCCCAGAGAGAAGAATAAGAAATTAGATTTGATAGCCTAAAAACATTTAATGATACAAAAACACTATAAAATGTAGATAGAAGAACTCAAAAAGCTTAACTAGTGGGGCTGTTTGAAAGAAAGCCAGAAAGTAGTTCCAATACATTTGAAGTCATTTAAGGTATAAATAACTATGGCTCAGTACAGTAATGGTAACTTATTTGCAGTGACAACACATGGAAGGCATTAATTGACATAAACATTTGTTATAAAAACATCTAGGGGCATGAACCATTTTCCAGTGAATAGAATTATTGAGATCTGTCAATTGACCAAGTTGTATATGATTTTTTGTGTGTGTTACAAAATAAGGGCTTCAAATGCACACATTCTGTTGATTTCTATCAGTTCTTTCTGTTTGCATAAATGATGGGCTTAAAAATAACCCCCCAATTTTAAGTGTATAAAACTTTAAAATTGTGCTTATGAGGACATCCAGTTTTGGAAATTGTTTATTCTTAGAGGGGATGATACTTCTTATTTTCGTGTTTGGAAAGATTTAGATGCATAGTTAACTATATTTTAAAATACCAGCTGTGACTTTTAAATGTGTCAAACATGTTAGGAACTTGAAAAGTTGTAGCAAATCAGGGCTATCTTAAGACTGCGCGCTACTGATGGGATTTACCAAGCAGGACTTAAGTTTGCAATTTGAAAGGGTATTAATATCCTTTTCAAGCATAGTAAATTAATGAATTCTCACTTTAATCATATTAATTTCTGATAAGAAAACATGTTGAGACTAAAAATACTTGTAAGATACATGTAGGAAAACAATTTTTAAAGTTTTATCTTGGTGTTTGGGATGTTTAAAATAAGCATCATTTGGGGCACCTGTGTGGCTCCGTCGGTTAAGGGTTTGTCTGTCTGCTTTTGGCTCAGGTCATGATCCCAGGGTCCTGGAATAGAGCCCCAAGTCTGGCTCCCTACTTAGCAGGGAGCCTGTTTCTCCCTATCCCTCTGCTGCTCCCACTGCTTGTGCTCTCTCGCGCTCTCTGTCAAAAAATAAATAAAATATTAAAAAAATAAAAACAAGTTAAAAAAAGCAAAATAAGCATCATTAGAAAGTGCTAAATCATAAGGCAGTAGGGATGATGTGCATATGAGATCATGTATGGCTATCACCTATCTCATTTCAGGCTTAGGATAAGAAGTCAACTTAAACAAGCTTCATAATATATTTTTCTTTCCTGTAGTTTTCAGAAAGTCATTTAGCTAGTATTTCTTGCTTTTTCAAATTGTCAGAGTTAGGCCTTTTGGGAGAATATGTAAAAAAGATATTTTTTTTACGAAGTAATATTTATTTTTCCATATATGCAAATTCCATAATAAATGACCATTTCAATTAGGAAGAATCTCTGTAAGTAAGTAACACTTTTTGCAGTTTTTTTTTTTAAGATTTTATTTATTTATTTGACAGGGACACAGCGAGAGGGGGATCACAACCGGGGGGAGTGGGAGAGGGAGAAGCAGGCTCCCCGCCAAGCAGGGAGCCCAGTGTGGGGCTCGATCCCAGGACCCTGGGACCATGACCTGAGCCGAAGGCAGACGCTTAATGACTGAGCCACCCAGGTGCCCCACTTTTTGCAGTTTTTAATTGATAAATTATTGTGAACTTCTGGGGTTTTTTTGTTTGTTTTGTTTCCCTTTTGATTATTGGTTTAACTATTTTGTAGCCTAAAGTTTCTTTGGTATGACTAGTACATCAAAAGATATTGTTAATAATTTCAGATTACTAGAACTTTTTACCAAAAACATCTACAGAAATTCTCTCTGTCTCTTTCTCTCTTTCTCTTGTATTTGGTCTCTGTATAACACAAGCAGTGTTAGGTAATAATAGTGATGTTGGAATCTATGAATTCTTGGAATTCATCATGACCATATAATTTGTCATGTTGAATTGGGAAGCAGTATTGCATAGTGTTTAAGAATGCAAACTTTAAATGCCAGAGACCTCTACCACCTATCAGATGTTTGGGAAAATTACTTAAATTTTAATGTCTTCTATTTGTAAAGCGGGTTTGTTAATAGTATCTACCTCATAGGGTTGTTGTGAAGATTAAATAAGATAATACATGTAAAGTATATATAAGTACAATGAAGAAGAATATTGATATGATTAATAACTAAGAAGGGTCATGTGAGTCCCAAAGAATATAAAAAAGGAAAAGCAGCCTCCTGCTCCCCTTTCCTGCAAAATCCCTTACTTATGAATTTTCTCTGCTTGGGTTTGTTTTGTATTTTCAGGTGCTGAGCCACTGTCCTAGGGATATAAGCCTCTCTTCAACTGTGAATGCATTGGCATGTCTCAGTTGAGGCTACTGGAGAAAGTGTTTCCCTGCTCATTTATAAACAGGGTGAAAGGGGTGCCTGGGTGGCTCAGTCGGTTAAGTGTCTGCCTTCGGCTCAGGTCATGACCCCAAAGTCCTAGGATGAAGTCCCACATTGGGTTCCTTGCTCGGCAGGGGGCCTGCTTCTCCCTCTGCCTGCCACTCCCCCTGCTTGTGTGCGTGCTCTCTCTCTCTCTGACAAATAAATAAAGTCTTAAAAAATAAAAAAATAAACAGGGTGAAAAATGAGGATTTACTCTAATTGGAAAATTAAACATTGCATTTTCCACATATTTATATAAGTCACCAAATAAGCTCAAACAAAAGCAACAGCTCCCACTGTTAACCTAGTAGTAAAATTTCATTCACTTAATAGCACCTTCAGTGTCACAGGCACTATTCTAGGTACTGGGGGTCAGCTGGGAGCAAAACAGATAAAACTTCATAAGAACTCAAAGAAGACTAATCACATGGTATGTTAGGAGGTGGTAAGTGCTAAGTAGAAAAATAAAGCAGGTGAAAGATGATAGGGTCTGGCCCAGGGTAAGAGGGCGTGTGTTGGGGGTAGGGGAGGGAGGGAGTTGTTGCAGTTTTAAACTTGGGGGACAGAATAGGCTTTACCTGAGAAAGTGACATTTAACTACCTTGGTTCTCCTAATCTTGGTTTAAAGAGTTATTAAGGGGATTTTTGAACAACATAAAGTCCAAGCCAAGTTTTTTCGTATTTATTTTATGACCATATAACAAAATAAATTATAATTAGCTGTACATTTTTCTTAGTGAATAGTGGGTATCTGTGAAGCAATACTGTCAGTGTAAATTATTTATTAGCAGTAAAAATGAACTGCAAGCATCATTTAAAAAGAATTAGAACTGTCCAAATCTTGGCAATTAAACTAGATTTGTAAAAGAAGATGGGAAATGTAATTGATAAAACTGGAGTTAATATGTTAGAATATTGAACTCATTTACCTTGTTAATCATGAATTTTATGCATGCAGCAGCATGATCTTGTCAAGGGAAAGTAAAAAGGCTTTTCTGTATTTGAAGCAATCCCACTGCAGTAATGAGAATTTATTTGAAAACGTATTAGAAGATTTGGAAATTAACTAGTTCCCTTGGGGAATTTAACTTTCAGGAAAATGGTGACTTTTATCCAATATATTTAAAAATATATGCTGCTTTGTCTCTTCATACATTTTTAAACAATTTGACTCTGTATGGATGTAATGAAATCAGTATATTTAAGAATAAGCTAGATGTTATCTTTGAGAATCTGCAGTTCATCATCATTACTGGGAATAATAGCATTTAAAGCAAAGTGAAATCTTCAGAGTTCCCATGATAGAAACAGGAAAAAACTGGCTCAAAACACAGTACTACAGTTCTAATTGGAATTACTCCTGTTCATGAATGATGAGGATATAGAGAAATCATCAAGTAATAAAGAGCTTTTTTAGAAGATGAGTGTTAACAATAATTTTAGGGTATTATTAGTTAGAACTGAATTTGCACACAGGCTATTTTTGTATGTGGGACAAGTTTATGTTCAATCAATGCACAAGTATATTTATTATTCTAGGGTGAAGCTTAAATGTTGAGAAAACTTTAAACATATTTATATTTTTTCTTCGCTTTGCCTAATTTATTTACTGAAGAACATCTCAGGGATGCATTTATATATTTTTTCTATTACAAAAGCAGGACATGTTCAATGTAGGAAGTTCTGGAAACACAGAAAATCTCAAAGAAATAAACCCCATAATTCACCACCACTTACATTTTGCATATTCCCGTGCTTTTAAATATATGTACATATTTTGAAATATGTAAATATACAAATACATATATATCTTTTATAATTGTGGGATATATAATTTTGACAGCTATATAGTGTAATGATTGAGAACATAGACCTTGGAATTAGACTTGAGTTTAAGTCTAACTCCACATGTTTATTAATTATGTGACCTGGGCAAGTTTCTGAGTCTCCGTTTCTTTATGTGTTAAATGAGGAAGATGATGATTATAGTACTTTCCTCACAGGTCGTTCATAGGTAAGATTAAGTGAAATTATATATATATATGTATATATATATAACAAATATCTGCCCCATAGCAGGTACATAGGAAATATGAGCCATTATTGCTGTTTTATAGTAATTTTTTTTACTTCAGTATGTTGTAAGCAGTCTTACAAGCTCAATCTTTATTTTTCTGAATATTTCCTACTATATTAACTGAAATTTATTACCTGAATATTTTATTTTTTACTTTTAAAATTTTAATTGAAATAATGACAGTAATTTTATAATTTATTTATAATTTAATTATAATAATTACTGGTTGCATGTACAAAAGGTTTATGTTCACATTTTATCACTGCAGACAAGGTATATAACTCAGCAAAGAGTACATAATTAAAGCATTTTCTGAATTCCAGTTTCTCCACATCCTCACTCATTCTTGTTACTGTTCATCTTTTTTATTATAGCCATTCTAGCGGGTGTAAAATGGCATTTCATTGTGCCTTTGATTTGCCTCCTTTTGATGGCAATGAGGTGAGCATCTTTTCATGTGCCTATTGGCCATTTGTATATCTTCTTTGGAGAAAGGTCTGTTCTGATCCTTTGTCCATTTTTAAATTGGGTTTGTCTTTTTATTATTGAGTTGTAAGAGTTCTTTATATACTCTGGGTACAAATTTCTTATCAGATACATAATTTACAAATATTTTCTCCCATTCTGTGGATTGTCTTTTCACCATCTTGAGATCCTTTGAAAAACAGGCTTTAAGTTTTGATGAAATCCAATTTATTTTTTTATTTGGTTGCATGTGTTTTTGTTGTTATCTCAAAAACCACTCTCTAATTCAAGATGATGGAGATTACACCTATCTTTTCTAATAGGAGTTTTGTGGTTTTAGCTCTTATATTTAGGTCTTTATTTTGAGTTAAATTTTGTATGTGGTTTGAGGTAGGGTCCAACTTGATTCTTTGCATTTGGATATCCAGTTGTCCAACATTTATTTAAAAGACTGGTCTTTCTCCATTGAATTACTTGACAAAAATCAATTGGCCATAAATATAAGAGTTTATATTTGAACTCTCAATTCTCTTCCATTGCTCTCTAGGTTTATCCTATGCCAGTACCACACAGCCTTGATTACTACAGCTTTATGGCAGGTTTTGAAATTAGGAAGTATGAGTCCTCCAGTTTTGTTCTTTTTTGAGATTATTATCGCCATCTGGGGACCTTGAATTTTTATATGAATTTTAGAATCAGTTTGCCAATTTCTGCAAAAAAGGCAGGTGGGATTTCTGATAGGGATTGCATTGAATCTGTAGATCAATTTGGGAAGCATTGCCATCTTAACAATACTGTATCTTCTGGTTCATGAACATGAGATGTCTTTCCATATGCTTAGATCTTCTTTTAATTTTTTTCAAAAATGTTTTGTAGTTGCTTTTGTTAAATTTATTCCTAAATATTTTATTCTTTTTGATGATATTGTAGAAGGAATTTTGGTAATTTTCAGATTGTACATTGCTAATGTATAGAAATACTATTGATTTTTGTATATTGATATACCCTGAAACTTTGCTGAGCTAGTTTATTAGTTTTTAATAGTTTTTTAGTACATTTCTTAAGATTTTTTTTTTTTGTTTTGTAAAGATTTTATTTGAGCGAGGGAGCACTAGTGGGGGCAGGAGGAGAGGGAGAAGCAGACTACCCTCTGAGTAGAGAGCCCGACATGGGGCTTAATCCCAGGACCCTGGGATCATGACCTGAGCTGAAGGCAGATGCTTAACTGACTGAGCCACCCATGCCCAAGATTTTCTCTATATAAGATCATGTCATCTGTGACTAGTGACTAGAGATAGTTTTACTTCTTTCTTTCCAGTATGGAAGATTTTTAATTTCTTTTTCTTTCTTATTTGCCTTGACTAGAACCTCTAGTACAATACTAAATAAGAGTGGTGAGAACAGACATCCTTGTCTTTTTCTTTCTTTTCTTTCTTTTTCTTTTTCTTTCTTTCTGTCTGTCTGTATGTCTGTCTGTCTTTCTGTCTTTCTTGTAGGCTCCATACCTAACATGGGGCTTGAACTCAGAACCCTGAGATCAAGAGTCACATGCTCTACCAACTGAGCCAGCCAGGCACCCATCCTTGTGTCTCTCTCTCTCTCTCTCTCTTTTTTTTTTAGATTTTATTTATTTGACAGAGAGAGACACAGCGAGAGAGGGAACACAAGCAGGGGGAGTGGGAGAGGGAGAGGCAGGACTCTCGCTGAGCAGAGAGCCCAACATGGGGCTCGATCCCAGGACCCTGGGATCATGACCTGAGCCGAAGGCAGACGCCCAACGACCAAGCCACCCAGGTGCCCCATCCTTATCTCTTTTTGATTTTAGGGGGAAAATGTTCAGTTTTTCACCATTAACTATGATGTTAGCTGTGGTTTTTTTCATAGAAGTCTAATATCAAGTTCAGGATGGTTTCATCTGTTTCTGTTTTAAAGCATTTCTGTCTCAAAAGAATGTTGGATTTTGTAAAGCTTTTATCTGCATCTATTGAAATGATCATGGGGTTTTTGTACTTTATTTTATTGATACGGTGTATTATTCTAATTGATTTTTGGATGTTAAACCAACCTTGCATTCATGGGATACATCCCACTTGATCATGCTATATAAGTCTTTTTATGTGTTGCTGGATTCAGTTTGCTAGTTTTTGTTTGTTTGTTGCTTATTTTAGGTTTTTGCAAATATATCCATAAGAGGTATTGGTCTGTAGTTTCCTTGGGATGTCTTTGGTTTTGGGTATAAAAATGGTACTGTCTTCATAAAATAAATATGGGTACATTTCTTCTTATTTTTTTGGAAGAGTTTATGAAAAGTTGCTGTATTATTCTTCTTTAAATACTTGATTGAATTCATCTGTGAAGCCATCTGGGCCTGAGCTTTTCTTTGTGGGAAGTTCTGAACATCTTTTAAAATGTAGTTTGCTTTCCTTTCCAACTGTTTTTAATTTACTTCAGGAACTCTTTTTCTTTCCTTCTTGTGTGGGTAAAAAAGTATGACCCTAATCTTATTTGAGAAGAATAATAATTATATTATGCCACTCTCAAAACCAGACAAACAAAAGAAAAACAAAAAAAAGGAACAAAGGAAGGTGGGAACAAAGGAAGTAAAACAAACCACACATTTTCAATGAAATGTTTTTGTGGTTGGCCTATGAATATAATAATGTCATTTTATAACACTGTATGTGTTTTGCTTTAAAGTAAAAAACAGCCATTTAGAAAACATTTTGTAAGTTGAAAATTCCCTGCATTTTAAGTATTCTCATAATTGTTATATTCTTTTTTAAGTTTTAATTTTATAGCTAAAGTCTGTTTGACATTATGACAATAATTTATTATGAGGTTATCTATGTAAAAATGATCCAACATAGTTTAATAGTATTTATATACTTTAAAATAATAATACATTTTTTAGCTACTTTTTAGTAATTACTATCTTGGATCATAATCATCAAAAGTAACATTAATAAAAAATTACTAAGAATGGAAAACCTTTGGCCAGATTTTTAAAAAATTTTTTATTGTTATGTTAATCCCCATACATTACATCATTAGCTTTTGTTGTAGTGTTCCATGATTCATTGTTTGTGCATAACACCCAGTGCTCCATGCAGAATGTGCCCTCTTCAATACCCATTCACCAGGCTAACACATCCCCTCACCCCGCCTCCCCTCTAGAACCCTCAGTTTGTTTTTCAGAGTCCATCGTCTCTCATGGTTCGTCTCCCCCTCCGACTTACTCCCCTTCATTCTTTCCCCTCCTGCTATCTTCTTCTTTTTTTTTTTTCTTAACATATATTGCATTATTTGTTTCAGAGGTACAGATCTGTGATTCAACAGTCTTGCACAATTCACAGTGCTCACCATAGCACATACCCTCCCCAATGTCTATCACCCAGCCACCCCATCCCTCCCACCCCCGACCACTCCAGCAACCCTCAGTTTGTTTCCTGAGATTAAGAATTCCTCATATCGATGAGGTCATATAATACCTGTCTTTCTCTGATTGACTTATTTCACTCAGCATAACACCCTCGAGCTCCATCCACGTCGTTGCAAATGGCGAGATCTCATTCCTTTTGATGGCTGCATAATATACCATTGTGTGAATATACCACATCTTCTTTATCCATTCATCTATCGATGGACATCTTGACTCTTTCCACAGTTTGGCTATTGTGGACATTGCTGCTATAAACATTGGGGTGCACGTACCCCTTCAGATCCCTACATTTGTATCTTTGGGGTAAATACCCAGTAGTGCAATTGCTGGATCATATGGTAGCTCTGTTTTCAACTGTTTGAGGAACCTCCATACTGTTTTCCAGAGTTGGCCAGATGTTTTTAAATGATATGCATGAAGTTAAATGCAACTTATAGCACTTCAGACTGATTTAACTTAGACCGGGACTTATACAACTTCTGATAGTGAGCCTGACAGTATCAATCCTGTCTTGTAAATGTGTTATGTAAATGCTAAGGGATGTTAGTAAGAAAAGCTATGGCATAAAATTACTAGATTGTTATTTTATAAATTAAGTTTTAAAAAGTAATGTAAACAAAAATTTAAAAAAAATAAACAGTAACCCATGCAATACCATTACCCACTCCTGCTCTACCCCCATATAGGTAAGTATAAAAAAGGGTACTTGGCATGTTCCTTTAACCATAATTGTCAGTCTTTAACCATATGTCAGTCTCGATCCCAGATGTATCTGAACTTTAGTGATGGGCAGCCTACAAAAATATATTTTATTATTGTGCACTAATTAGTCTTACTAATAAGTACTTATAAGCAAGAAACATAGTTTTAATAAAATTTTAATAGGAATATAGATTGGGTTAAAACAAGCTGAAGAGAAACAGTCTAATCATCAAATGCCAATTTTGCTCTTTCTTTGACTTTGTTCTTTCAAAAACAAGATGGCACTTCTCTCCATCGGTAGCATATGAACTTGACTTATTTATCTTGTACCTTGATGGATTTGCTTTGTTCATTCCATGCTCTCACAGGACTCATCTTCAGATACACACATTTGTGAAAATGCTGGTTGTTAAAGTCTCTGTATATGTGTCTATAGTCATGTGTAAGAAGGGGGTTTACCAACTTGAAACTTGATTTTTCTCGTAAACATTAGTGCTGGGCTGTAAGTGATCTAGTAAACCTAAAATAATGGCTAGTGTTTCCAACATCAATGCTTAGGTTTATCTCCTTAGTGAAATAATTAGGAAAAAAATCCGTGAAAGTTGAAAAAGTAATCAAATGTAAAAATACACTGATATAAGCATAGAAGTCTGAATACATGTTTGTTTGCCAAACAAACTAGCAGTATATAGAACCAAATAACAAAATTCAATGCAAAGGGTAATATTGTTACATGCAGTTAGTGTAAGAGAAATTTAAATTTTGTATCCAAAACAAAATGAAAAATCGAACTGCTCTTAAGAGGACAGATAAAATAACACGAAGGGGCGCCTGGGTGGCTCAGTTGTTAAGCGTCTGCCTTCGGCTCAAGTCATGATCCCAGGGTCCTGGGTTCAAGCCCCACATCAGGCTCCCTGCTCTGTGGGAAGCCTGCTTCTCCCTCCAACCCGCCCCCCCCGCCGCCGCTTGTGTTCCCTCTCTTGCTGTCTCTCTCTCTCTGTCAAAATAAATAAATAAAATCTTTAAAAATAAAATAACATGAAAATTTATGTAAACTATGTTTAGTTTTATAATCTCTGCTTTTGTTCTCTAGGATTCAGGGTAGAAGCAGTCTTTTTTTCATCTACCTACTGAGAGGAAAGCTATATGAAATATGATGAGACTAAAGAGTCTAATTATAGGCAATCTATTTGTAATCACACTAGATGTATAAAGCCCACTATAACAATTCATTGTATATATTCAGATATACCAAAGATCAATGCATTTTTTTTGTCATCTAATTTTAATGGCAATCTGATAGAACAACTAAACCCACTATGAATAAGAGTTCACTTATTCACTAAATTACTGCTCATCACCCATTATGAATCAGTCATTGGCTATATTCTAGGATATTGTAGAGCTTTGGTTAAGTTTTCTATAACTTTCATTGACATTTTCATGCAATATTTAAGAAATAAAAAAGATAAAAGTAAGCCAACAGTGTCTATTCACAGCCAGCCATAAATATTGTTGATGGTTTCTATATACATACTTTTTACCCCATATCTTCATACAAGCAACAGAGCCAATAAAGATTTAAATTATACGTATTTGCATTGACATATACACAAACACATTTAAGTTTTGAATTTTGAAGTTAAACTGTGAAGTTCATTACACAAAACAAAGACAGTATGGGCTATATTTGCTTTTAGCTCCAGAGGCTGCAGTAAGACATCTGCCTTGAGATATAAGTTCTAGAGACTGGTCTAGACTGAATGATTTTTTTTTTTTTTTTTTTTTTTTTAAGATTTACTGGGACGCCTGGGTGGCTCAGTGGGTTAAGCATCTGCCTTTGGCTCAGGTCATGATCCCAAGGTCCTGGGATTGAGTCTGCATCAGGCTCCTTGCTCAGCGGGGAGCCTGCTTCTCCCCCTGCTTGTGTATGCTCTCGCTCTCTGACAAATAAGTAAAATCTTTTTTGAAAAATAAAGATTTATTTATTTTAAAGGGGAGGGAGGGGCAGAGGGAGAGAGAAAAGACACCCTGCTCAGCACAGAGCCCAATGTAGGGCTTGATCTCAGGACCCTTAAAATCATGACCTGAGCTGAAATCGAGTCGGAAGCTTAACCAGCTGAGCCGCCCAGGCACTCCCTGAGTGATGTATTTACAGAAGAAATTGAATAATGGTCAAGGAGGAAAGCAAAGGAAAAAACAGGAAAATTGGTCCTGAGTATGAGTTGAGGTGTGAATTAAAGCCATGATGTGATGAACCAGAAACAGGGCGTCAGCATTTTTTGGCTAACAGACCACTTTCAGAATTCAGTGAAAGTCCCCCTTCCTATAAAAATTTCTCACGTATACTTATTTACACTTTACTCCAGTTTCAGGGAATTTACAGATCCTCTGAAGTCTTGGATACCTGTAAATGAGTATTGGCATATAAGTTTGGTGTAGAGAGAATGCAAAATGGATTAGAGAAAGTGATTTGGGTCAGAGTATGAATGAGTCTGAGGCTTCTTCATAAAATGATAAAAGGGTGATGGCCTCAAGCGGTAGGCTTCACGTATTCCACAGAAGACTTTTATTTTCAGTCATACCTTAATGAAGCTGGTGGGGCGGGGGAGTGGGGAGTTTAGTCACTACTACAGTTAGGTGGTAGAAATCTGGGTAATGGGTTTTTTGGTCACACTCTTCAATCAGATCAACTTTCTCCACTTTTACCTGTTTATTTGGATTCTATTTAAAGTATTAATAGATGGGTTCTACTCCTTGTAAAGATATTCATGTATCTCTTTAAGACACTGCTTTCAATTATTTGGGGGTATATACCCGGAAGTGGAATTGTTGACCATATTGTAATTTGATTTTTCATTTTTTGAGGAACAGCCATACTATTTTTCATGGAGGTTGCACCATTTTACATTCCCACCAACAGTAATGCATAGGGGTTCTAATTTCTCCACATCCTCGCCAACACTTGTTTTTTTTATTAGTAATCATCCTAATAACTGTGAGGTAGTATTTCATTGTAGTTTTGATTTGCATTTCCCTAATGATTAGTGATATAATATTTTCATGTATTTATTGGCCATCTGTATATCTTCTGTGGAGAAATATCTTTGCAAGTCCTTTTTCATTTTTGAATCAAGTTGTTTTGTTGTTGAGTTTAGAAGTTTTCTATATGTTCTATATATTAATCTCTTATCAGATATATGATTTGCAAAACTTTCTACTGTTCTGTGGGCTTTTTAATTCTGTTCATATAGTCTTTTGATGTGCAAAATGTTTTGATTTTCATGAAGTTCAGTTTTTCTGTTTTTACTTTTGTTGTCTGTGTCTCTGGTGTCATATCCAAGAAATCATTGCCAAATCCAATGTTGTGAAGTCTTTCCCCAATTTTATTCTAAGACTTTTATAGTTTTAGATTTTACATTTAAGTCTTTGATCCATTTTGAGTTAATTTTTGGATATAGTGTTCATTAAGGGTCCAAGTTCATTCTTTTGCATGTAGATGTCCAGTTTTCTCAGTACTATTTGTTGAAAAGACTGTCCTTTCTCCATCAATCATCTTAGCACTCTTGTCAAAATCATTTGACCATATACATGAGGATTTATTTCTGGGCTCTCTGTTCTGTTCTTTTGGTCTATATGTCTGTCCTCATGCCTGTACCACACTGTTTTGATTATGGTAGCTTTATTATTTTTTTCAAAATTGTTTTAGCTATTTAGGATCCCTTAGAGATTCCATATGAATTTTAGGATAGATTTTTCTATTTCTTTATAAAAAAGTCATTGGGATTTAGAGAGGGAATCTTTTGAACACTGTGGGTAGTGTCACATCTGAACAAGATTAAGAATTTCAATTCATAAATGGGATGTTTCCATTTATTTATATTTTCTTTAATTTTTTTCAGTAATGCCTTTTGGTTTTCATTGTACAAGTCTTTCACTTCTTTGGTTATTTCCTAAATATATTATTCTCTTTGACGCTGTTATAAATGGAATTGTTTTTGTAATTTCCTCTTCAGATTTTTCATTGTTAGTGTATAGAAATGCAACTGATTTTTGTGTATTGAGTTTATATCCTGCTACTTTGCTGAATTTATTTATTAACTCTAACAATTTTTTTGTATAATCTTTAGAATTTCTACATATAAGATTATATGATCAGCCAACAGGTAATTTTACTTCCTTCTTTCCAGTTTGGATGCCTTTTATTTCTTGCTTAATTGCTCAGGCTAGAACATTGCTAATACAGTGTTGAATAGAGGTGGTAATCCTTGTCTTGTTTCTAATGTTAGAGGGAAAGCTTTCAGTCGTTCAACATTGAGTATGATGTTCTTGTGGGTTTTCATATATGGCTTTTATTATGTTGAAGTAGTTTCCTTCTATTCCTGTTTAGTGTTTCTGTCTTTTTTTTTTAATCATGAAAGAACACCAGATTTTGTCAAATGCTTTTTCTGCATCAATTGAGATGATCAATTTAATTTTTTTTTCCTTCATGGTATATGACGCTGATCAATTTTCATATGATGAACCATCCTTGCATTCCAGGAATCACTCCCACGTGGTCATAGTTTATAATCCTTTTATTTACTTATTTATTTAAAAAAAGATTTTATTTTTAAGTAATCTCTACACCCAACGTGGGGCTCAAACTTACAACCCCAAGATCAAGTGGTACATGCTCTACTGACTGAGCCTGCAAGGCACCTCTATAATCTTTTTAATATGCTGCTGAGTTTGGTCAAAGATTTTTGCTTTCATGTTCATATGACATTGGTCTGCAGTTTTCTTTCTTTGTGTCTTTGTCTGACTTTTGTGTCAGGATAATACTGATAATACAGATTAATTACAGAGTGTTTTCTCCTCTTCAGTTTTTTTTGGAACACTTTGAGAAGGAATTGGTGTTTTAAAATTTTTTGATAAAATTCATCAATGAAGCCATCAAGTCCAGGACTTTTCTTTGTCCAGAGATTTTTGATTACTGAGTCAATCTCCTTACTAGTTGTAGTTCTATTCAGATTTTCTATTTCTTAGTGATTCAGTCTTGGTAGGTTTTGTGTCTCTAGGAATGTTTCCATTTCATCTAGGTTATCCAATCTGTTGGCATATAATTTTTCATAGTACTTGCTTATTATTCTTTTTATTTCTGTAGAATTGGTTGTAATGTCCCCATTTTCATTTCTGATTTGTAATTTGAGTCCTCTTTTTTTTTTTTAGGCCCTCTAGCTACAACTTGCCAATTTTGTTAATCTTTTTGAAGAACTTGTGATTTCATTAATTTTTTTCTATTGTTTCTTTATTCTCTATTTCATTTGTCTGTATTCTAATCCTTTATTGTTTCCCTCCTCCTGCTAGCTTTGGACTTAGTTCGTTTTTCTATTTCTAAGTTCCTTAAAGTTTTAAAGTTAAGGTGCCTGATTTGGAATCTTTGGGGTCTTTTTAAATGTCTTTATAACTTTAAATTTTTCCCTTCTCACTGCTTTCACTGTATGCCATGCATTTTAGTATGTTGTGATTTTGTTTTCATTCATCCAAAGTATTTTCTAATTTCCCTTGTGATTTTTCTTTGATTTACTAGTTATTTAAGAATATGTTGTTTGATTTCCACAAATTTGTGAGTTTTCCATTTTTACTCCTTTTATTGATTTTATCCCATTTTGGTAAAAGATACTTTGTATATCTATCTGTTAAAATCTATTGTGACTTAATTTATGGCCTAATTTATAATCTGTTCTGGAAAATGTCCCATGTGTACTTGAGAAGAATATTTGTGCTGTTGTTGGATACAGTGTTCTGTATATGTCTCTTAGATCCAATTGGTTTACTATGTTAAATCCTCTATTTCCTTACTTATCTTCTGTCTCATTGTTCTATCCATTTATGAAAGATATCCAAAATTATTGTACACCTGTTTGTTTTTCCCTTCAGTGTTGTCATTTTTACTTCATATACTTTGATGGTCTGATATTATGTGCATGTTTATAATTGTTATACATTCTTTTATCTTGAAACCTTTTATTATAATATATAATGTTCTTTTTTCCTCATGATCTTTTTTGATTTAAAGTCTATTTTGTCTGATATTAGTATAGGCACCCTTTCTCTCTTTTGGTTACTATCATGTGGAATATTTTTTCATCTTTTCATTTTCACTCTATTTGTATCTTTGGAGCTAAAGTGAGTTTCTTGTAGACAGTATGTAGTTGGATCATGTTTTTTCCATTCTATCAATCTCTACCTTTTGATTGGAGAATTTAACCCATTACATTTAAAATAACTACTGATAAGAAGGAACTTCTGTCATTTTGCTATTTGTTTTCTGTATGCTTTATAGCTTTTTGTCCATCTTTTTCTGCATTACTGTCTCTTTTGTATGAGTTTTTGCAGTGAAATGTTTAAGTTCCTTTCTCATTTCCTTTTCTGTATAGTCTATAGATATTTCTTTGTGGTTATTGTATGGATTTTAACCTCAAAAGTTATAACACTTTAATTTGAATTTATGCCAGCTTAACTACAATAACATACAAGAACTCTGCTCCTTTGTATTTCTATCCCCAAACCTTTTTTGGTTGTTGATGTATTAAAATTACATCTTTATACATTGTGTGCCCCAAGACATAAAGTAACAATTCCTTTAAACGCATTAGTCTCATGTAGAAAACAAAATGTGCAGTTACAAACCATAGTTACTAGCTTTCTCTTTAATTTTTTATTGTTATGTTAATCACCATACATTACATCATTAGTTTTTAATATAGTGTTCCATGATTCATTGTTTGTGCATAATACCCAGTGCTCCACGTAGAATGTGCCCTCTTTAATACCCATCACCAGGCTAACACATCCTCCCACCCCCTCCCCTCTAGAACCCTCAGTTTGTTTTTCAGAGTCCATCATCTCTCATGGTTCGTCTCCCCCTCCGATTTCCCCCCCTTCATTCTTCCCCTCTGCTATCTTCTTCTTTTTTTTTTTTCTTAGCATATATTGCATTATTTGTTTCAGAGGGTACAGTCTTGCACAATTCACAGTGCTCACCATAGCACATACCCCTCCCCAATGTCTATCACCCAGCCACCCCCTCCCTCCACCCCCCCGCCACTCCAGCAACCCTCAGTTTGTTTACTGAGATTAAGAATTCCTCATACCAGTGAGGTCATATGATACTTGTCTTTTTCTGATTGACTTATTTCACTCAGCATAACACCCTCCAGTTCCATCCACGTCATTGCAAATGGCAAGATGTCATTCCTTTTGATGACTGCATAATATTCCATTGTATATATATACCACATCTTCTTTTTTTAAAGATTTTATTTATTTATTTGAGAGAGAGAATGAGAGAGAGAGAACACGAGAGGGGGGGAGGGTCAGAGGAGAAGCAGACTCCCCGCTGAGCAGGGAGCCTGATGCGGGACTCGATCCCAGGACTCCAGAATCATGACCTGAGCCGAAGGCAGTCGCTTAACCAACTGAGCCTCCCAGGCGCCCCCCACATCTTCATTATCCATTCATCTATCGATGGGCATCTGGCTCTTTCCACAGTTTGGCTATTGTGGACATTGTTGCTATAAATATTGGGGTGCACGTACCCCTTCAGATCCCTACATTTGTATCTTTGGGGTAAATGCCCCAGTAGTGCAATTGCTGGATCATATGGTAGCTCTATTTTCAACTTTTTGAGGAACCTTCATACTGTTTTCCAGAGTGGTTGAATCAGCTTGCATTCCCACCAACAGTGTAGGAGGGTTCCCCTTTCTCCACATCCCCGCCAACATCTGTCTTTTCCTGACTTGTTAATTTTAGCCATTCTGACTGGTGTGAGGTGGTATCTCATTGAGGTTTTGATTTAGATTTCCCTGATGCCGAGCGATATTGAGCACTTTTTCATGTGTCTGTTGGCCACTTGGATGTCTTCTTTGGAAAAATGTCTGTTCATGTCTTCTGCCCATTTCTTGATTGGATATTTGTTCTTTGGTGTTGAGTTTGATAAGTTCTTTATAGATTTTGGATACTAGCCCTTTATCTGATATGTCATTTGCAAATAATCTTCTCCTATTCTGTCGGTTGTCTTTTGGTTTTGTGGACTGTTTCTTTTGCTGTGCAAAAGCTTTTTTATCTTGATGAAATCCCAATAGTTCATTTTTGCCCTTGCTTCCCTTGCCTTTGGCGATGTTTCTAGGAAGAAGTTGCTGTGGCTGAGGTCGAAGAGGTTTCTGCCTGTGTTCTCCTTTAGGATTTTGATGGACTTCTGTCTCACATCTAGGTCTTCCAACCATTTGGAGTCTATTTTTGTGTGTGGTGTAAGGACATGGTACAGTTTCATTCTTCTGCATGTGGCTATCCAATTTTCCCAACACCATTTGTTGAAGAGACTGTCTTTTTTGCCATTGGACCATTCTTTCCTGCTTTGTCGAAAATTAGTTGACCATAGAGTTGAGGGTCCATTTCTGGGCTCTCGATTCTGTTCCATTGATCTATGTGTCTGTTTGTGTGCCAGTACCATACTGTCTTGATGATGACAGCTTTGTGATAGAGCTCGAAGTCCAGAATTGTGATGCCGCCAGCTTTGCTATTCTTTTTCAACATTCCTCTGGCTATTCGGGGTCTCTTTTGGTTCCGTACAAATTTTAGGATTATTTGTTCCATTTCTTTGAAAAAAGTGGATGGTATTTTGATGGGGATTGCATTGAATGTGTAGATTGCTCTGGGTAGCATTGACATCTTCACAATGTTTGTTCTTCCAATCCATGAGCATGGGACGTTTTTCCATTTCTTTGTGTCTTCCTCAATTTCTTTCATGAGTATTTTACAGTTTTCTGAGTACAGATCCTTTGCCTCCTTGGTTAGATTTATTCCTAGGTATCTTATGGTTTTGGGTGCAATACAAATGGGATCAACTCCTTAATTTGTCTCTCATCTGTCTTGTTGTTGGTGTATAGGAATGCCACTGATTTCTGTGCATTGATTTTATATCCTGCCACTTTACTGAATTCCTGTATGAGTTCTAGCAGTTTTGGGATGGAAGTCTTTTGGGTTTTCCACATACACTATCATATCATCTGTGAAGAGTGAGAGTTTGACTTCCTCCTTGCCGATTTGGATGCCTTTGATTTCTTTTTGTTGTCTGCTTGCTGTGGCTAGGACTTCTAATACTATCTTGAATAGCAGTGGTGATAGTGGACATCCCTGCTGCATCCCTGACCTTAGGGGAAAGCTCTCAGTTTTTCCCCATTGAGAATGATATTCGCTGTAGGTTTTTCATAGATGGCTTTTATGATATTGAGGTAGGTACCCTCTATCCCTATACTCTGAAGAGTTTTGATCAAGAAAGGAAGCTATACTTTGTTAAATGCTTTCTCTGCGTCTATTGAGAGGATCATATGATTCTTGTTCTTTCTTTTGTTAATGTATTGTATCACGTTGATTGATTTGCTGTTGTTGAACCAACCTTGTAGCCCAGGGATAAATCCCACTTGGTCATGGTGAATAATCCTTTTAATGTACTGTTGGATCCTATTGGCTAGTATTTTGGTGAGAATTTTTGCATCCATGTTCATCAAGGATATTGGTCTGTCATTCTCCTTTTTGATGGGGTCTTTGTCTGGTTTGGGAATCAAGGTAATGGTGGTCTCATAAATGAGTTTGGAAGTTTTCCTTCCATTTCTATTTTTTGGAACAGTTTCAGGAGAATAGGTATTAATTCTTCTCTAAATATTTGGTAGAATTCCCCTGGAAGCCATCTGGCCTGGGCTTTTGTGTGTTGGGAGATTTTTGATGACTGCTCTCAATTTCCTTAGTGCTTATAGGTCTGTTCAGGTTTTCTATTTCTTCCTGGTTCAATTTTGGTAGTTGATACATCTCTAGGAATGCATCCATTTCTTCCAGGTTATCTAATTTGCTGGCATAGAGTTGCTCATAATATGTTCTTATAATTGTTTGTATTTCTTTGGTGTTGGTTGTGATCTCTCCTCTTTCATTCATGATTTTGTTGATTTGGGTCATTTCTCTTTTCTTTTGGATAAGTCTGGCCAGGGGTTTATCAATCTTGTTAATTCTTTCAAAGAACCAGCTCCATTTCGTTGATCTGTTCTACTGTTCTTTTGGTTTCTATTTCATTGATTTCTGCTCTGATCTTTATTATTTCTCTTCTCCTGCTGGGTTTAGGCTTTATTTGCTGTTTTTTCTCTAGCTCCTTTAGGTGTAGGGTTAGGTTGTGTATTTGAGACCTTTTTGTTTCTTGAGAAAGGCTTGTATTGCTCTATACTTTCCTCTCAGGACTGCCTTAGCTGCATCCCAAATATTTTGAAAAGTTGTGTTTTCATTTTCTTTTGTTTCCATGAATTTTTTTAATTCTTCTTTAATTCCTGGTTGACCCATTCATTCTTTAGTAGGATGCTCCTTTAGCCTCCATGTATTTGTGTTCTTTCCGACTTTCCAGTTGTGATTGAGTTCTAGTTTCAAAGCATTGTGGTCTGAAAATATGCAGGGAATAATCCCAATCTTTTGGTACTGGTTGAGACCTGATTTGTGACCTAGGATGTGATCTGTTCTGGAGAATGTTCCATGGGCACTAGAGAAGAATGTGTATTCCATTGCTTTGGGATGGAATGTTCTGAATATGTCTGTGAAGTCCATTTGGTCCATTGTATCATTTAAAGTCTTTATTTCCTTGTGATCTTTTGCTTAGATGATCTGTCCATATCAGTCAGGGGGGTGTTAAAGTCCCCCACTATTATTGTTTTGTTGTCGATGTGTTTCTTTGCTTTTGTTATTAATTGGCTTATATAATTGGCTGCTCCCATGTTAGGGGCATAGATATTTACAATTGTTAGATCTTCTTGTTGGATAGACCCTTTAAGTAGGATATAGTGTCCTTCCTCATCTCTTATTACAGTCTTTGTTTTAAAATCTAATTTGTCTGATATGAGGATTGCCACCCCAGCTTTCTTTTGGTGTCCATTAGCATGGTAAATGGTTTTCCACCCCCTCACTTTCAATTTGGGGTGTCTTTGGATCTAAAATGAGTCTCTTGCAGACAGCATATCGATGGGTCTTGTTTTTTAATCCAATCTGATAGCCTGTGTCTTTTGATTGGGGCATTTAGCCCATTTACATTCAGGGTAACTATTGAAAGATATGAATTTAGTGCCATTGTATTGCCTGTAAAGTGGACTGTTAGTGTATATTGTCTGTACTCCTTTCTGGTCTATGCTGATTTTAGGCTCTCTCTTTGCTTAGAGGATCCCCTTTCAATATTTCTTGGAGGGCTGGTTTCGTGTTGCAAATTCCTTTAGTTTTTGTTTGTCCTGGAAGCTTTTTATCTCTCCTTCTATTTTCAATGACAGCGTAGCTGGATATAGTATTCTTGGCTGCGTATTTTTCTCGTTTAGTGCTCTGAGATATCATGCCAGTCCTTTCTGGCCTGCCAGGTCTCTGTGGATAGGTCTATTGCCAATCTAATGTTTCTACCATTATAGGTTACATATGTCTTCTCCCGAGCTGCTTTCAGGATTTTCTCTTTGTCTCTGAGACTCGTAAGTTTTACTATTAAATGTCGGGGTGTTGACCTATTTTTATTGATTTTGAGAGGGGTTCTCTGTGCCTCCTGGATTTTGATGCCTGTTTCCTTCCCACATTAGGAAAGTTCTCTGCTATTAATTTGCTCCAATATACTTCCTGCCCCTCTCTTTCTTCTTCTTCTGGGATCCCCAATTATTCTAATGTTGTTTCGTCTTATCGTATCGCCTTATCTCTCGAATTCTGCCCTCGTGATCCAGTAGTTGTTGATCTCTCTTTTTCTCAGCTTCTTTATTTTCCATCATTTGGTCTTCTACATTGCTGATTCCTCTTCTGCCTCATTTATCCTAGCAGTTAGTCCCCCATTTTTGGTTGCACCTCATTAATAGCCTCTTTGATTTTGACTTGGTTAGATTTTAGTTCTTTTATTTCTCCAGGAAGCGTTTCTCTAATAAACTTCCATGATTTTTTTCAAGCCCAGCTAGTATCTTAAAAATCATGATTCTGAAACTCTAGGTCTGACATCGCACTAATGTCTGTACTGAGTAGGTCCCTGGCAGACGGTACTACCTCTTTTTTTTGTTGTTGTTGTTGTTGATTTTTTTCCATCTTGTCATTTGTCCAGAGGAGAATAGATGAATGAGAGAACAAAATGCTAACAGGTTGACAACGTCCCCAGAAAATATACTCTAATCAAATCAGAAAAGACCTGAAACTAGGGGAAAAGAAAGGGAAAGAAAGGAAAAAGAGAAAAAAAGGGAAAAAAAAGAAAAAGATAAAAACAAACAAAAACAGAACAAAACAAATAAAACAGAATATGATCAAATATGATCAGGGTGGTGCATAGATCAGTGCCACACACTAGATTTTGGGTGTATTTTAGTCTGTTATAAGAAAGTGCCTTCTAAAATTTTAAAGAAGGAAAGACTTATATACGTATAAAATAAGGGTTGATATGATGAAGGGATGGAATATGACTGTAAAGGTGAAAATTACAAAAAATTTTAAAAAAGGCATTGATAAGAAGATGTTTGAAAAAAGAAAGAAGAGGATTTAAAAAAAGGAAGGAAAGAAAGAAAGAAAAAATAAAAGCGGGAGAAATGTCATCAGGCAGGAGACTAGAACAAAGCCATACACTAGAGATTTAGGGTATATTTTGATATGTTAGAAGAAACTGTATCTCAAAATTTTAAGGGAAGAACAACTTATATATACATCTGCCAAAAATAAGGGTAACTACTATGAAGGGATAGAATATGACTCTAAAAATGAAAATAAAAATGTTTTTTTAAAAAAAGGGGTTGATAAGATGTTGGTTGAAAAAGGGAAAAAGAAAAATTCAAAAAAAAAACAGTTAAAAAAAATTAACTTTGAAAGACTAATGAATCATGGTAAAAAAGCCAGGAATTCTATGTGCAGTATTCCCCTAGCCCTGGAGTTCTCCCATCTCATTGATCGGTAAACTTGGTTTTGGAGGGCTGTTCATGCTGATCTTCTGGGAGAGGGGCCTGTTGCCGTGGTTTCCAAATGTCTTTGCCGGAGGCGGAATTGCCCCCGCCCTTGTCGGTCCCGGCTAAGCAATCTGCTCGGGTTTGCTCTCGGGAGCTTTTGTTCCCTGCAAGCATTCCGTACAGCTTTGGAGGACGACAGTGAAAATGGTGGCCTCCCAATCTCCACCCCGGAGGAGCCGAGAACTCGGGGCCTCGCTCCTCAGTGCGCCCCAGAGAAAAGCAGTCACTCCCGTCTCCCCGGTCTCCGGCCGCACTCCATGCTCACACGGCCTGTGACCAAGTGTTTCTATCTCTGGCACCCGACTCAGTGTGGAGTCTCCAAACCCAGCAGATCCCTGCGGTGCGCTCCCACGCCGCTCCTCCCGGGGGAGGAAGGGGAGTCTCCCCGGCTCTACCGCTTGTTGGGTCCCTGCTGGAGGAGCAGTGGCCCGACTGTCACCGATCACAGTTTGTGGCAACCTCGAGCTGAGAGCCCGCACCTCAGCTCTGTCTCTGCAGCCGGCTTCCCCTGCTCTGATACCTGGGAGCTCTGCCGCACTCAGGCACCCCCGGTCTATCTGTGACCCCAAGGGTCCTGAGACCACACTGTCCCACGAGGGTTCCACCCCCCGCTTAGCCACTGGAGCGACGTCCCTCAGCGGAGCCGACTTCTAAAAGTTCCGATTTTGTGCTCCGCGGCTCTAGCACTTGCCAGAAGCGGCCGACGGAGACCCCCTCCCCCGCCGTCTCTCCTCCCGAATATCGCCTCGGATTCACTTCTCCGCATCTCCTACCTTCCAGAAAGTGGTCGCTTTTCTGTTCAGAGAGTTGTTGCTATTCTTTTCTTTGATCTCCTGTTGAGTTTGTAGGTGTTCAGAATGGTTTGATCCCTATCCAGCTGAATTCCTGAGACAGACAAAATCCAGGTCTCCTACTCCTCCGCCATCTTGCTCCACCCCCCCTAGTTACTAGCTTTTAAACAAATAATTGTTTTTTATGTATTAGTCTCTTAAATCATATACGAAACAAAAAGTTGAGTTACACACCATTGTTATTACAACAATACTAGCTTTTATAATTGCCCATGTATTTACCTTTGTTCAGATCTTTATTTCTTCATCTGGCCTCAAGTTATTGTCTAGTGTCCTCTCATTTCACTTTGCAGAACTCCCTTGAGCATTTCTTACAAGGCAAGTATAGTGAAAACAGACTCCTTAGCTTTTGTTAGCTGGGAATGCCTTAATTTCTCCCTCACTTTGAAGGATAATTTACCCTACATAGGATTCTAGGTCGACAGTTTTTTTCCTATTAGCGCTTTGAACGTATCAGCCCTCTGCTTCTTGGTCTGTTAAGTTTCTTAGGAGAAATCTGCTTATATTGTATTGAGGATCCCTGCATGTGACAAGTTGTTTCTCTGTTGTTCTCTTCAAGATTATCTTTTTGTCTTTGGCTTTTGAAAGTTTGACTATGTGGCTTTTTGTGGTTCTCTTTGAGTTCATCTTACGTGGAGTTTATCAGGCTTCTTGGATGTTTATATTCATGTCTTTCATGAAAGTTGGGAAGTTTTCTGCCATTATTTCTTCAAATATACTCTCTGCTTTCCCCCCCTCTTTTTGTGGGACTTCCACAATGTGAATATTTATCTAGTTGATGGTATCCAACAAGTACCTTAGGCTCTGCCACTTTTTCTCTAATCTTTTTTCTTTCTATTCCTCAGACTTGATCATTTCCATTTGTCCTATCCTCAAGTTTGCTTATTGTATGTCTTCTGCCTACTCAGATCTGCCTTTGAATCCCTCTAGTGGAATTTTCTTTACAGTTTCTCTACTTTTTGGCTTCAGAATTTTTCTTTTCTTTTTTCCCAGGTTTTTGATCTCTTTATTGATATTTCTATTTTGTTCATACAAAGTTTTCTTGACATTCTCCACATCTTTAGTTCTTTGATCATCTTGAAAGGGGTTGTTTTAAAGACTGTCTAGTTGATCTGCCATCAATTATTTTTTCAGGGACAATTTCTGTTGATTTTTTTTTCTTTGAAATTGGCCATACCTTTCTGCTTCTTTGTATGTCTTATGATTTTTTGGTTGAAAACTGGGCATTTGAATATAATAATGTGGAACTCTGAAAAATCAGATTTTCCCCCTTCACCAGAGTTTGCTGAGTTTTTTGATGGTTTTTTGTTTGTTTGTTTGTGTTTTGTTTTTTAATGTTGTTTTAGGTTGTCTCTGAACCATGGACCAGCGTATGATGTAAATTAAGGTCCTCTCAAGTCTTTTCTTTGTTTTTTTTTTTAATATTTTTTATTCATGAGAGAGCAAGAGCACAAGCAGGGGGGAGGATCAGAGGGAAATGGAGAAGCAGACTCTGCACCAAGCAGGGAACCCAATGTGGGGCTCCATCACAGGGCCCCAGGATCATGACCTGAGCCAAAGGCAGACTCTTAACTAACTGAGCCACCCAGGTGCCCTCTCTCAAGTCTTTTCTGAACCTGTGCCTTTCCCTGGGTAGTGCAGTCATTTCTTATTTTCCCCATATATGAAGTTGCTTTTGAATGTCCTAGTCTTTAATGTCTGGCTCCCAAAAAGAGAAAAAAAGAAAAATGAAAGGGGGTGGGGGCAAGTGTTTCAGCCCTTTAAATCTCCTGGAAGGCACTTCAAATAGAGAAATGGCTTGGCAACAATGTTGTGGTAGAGTTGTGCAACAACATGGCTACCCTCTTCTTTGTCTGCACTTCTGTGCATAGAAGCAGCAATCAGTGATCAGAGCACAGATCCTATCTTTGGAGAAAAGATCTATTTGCTCACCCTAGTGTCAGCAAACTGTGCAAGCTGCTTCAGAAACATGCACAGCTGCCTGCCAGGGGACTTTTTGTCCACCTTTACCCATTTTATCCATCTTCTCCTTATCCCTCTGCTAACCACCAATATGTTCTCTGTATCTATGAGCTCTTTTTAGATTCCACATAGGAGTGAGATTATACAGTATTTGTCTTTCTCTGACTTATTTCACTTAGTATAATGCCCTCAAGGTCCATCCATGTTGTCACTGAAATGGCAAGATTTTCTTCTTTTTATGGCTGAGTAATATTCCATTGTGTGTGTGTGTGTGTGTGTGTGTGTGTGTGTGTGTATACACACACACACTGTGATTTCTTTATCCATTCATTCACTGATGAACACTTAGAGTGCTTCCATGTCTTGGTTATTGTAAATAATGCCGCAATCCTTTTATCTTTTAAAATCTCTCCTGGAACTGCTTTTGTACTTCCTTTTTCTTTTCTTTTCTTTTCTTTTCTTTTCTTTCTTTCTTTCTTTCTTTCTTTCTTTTCTTTCTTTCTTTCTTTTCTTTCTTTCTTTCTTCTTTCTTCTTTCTTTCTTTTTTCTTTCTTTCTTTCTTTCCTTTCTTTCTTTCTTCCTTTCTTTCTTCCTTCCTTTCTTCTTCCTTCCTTTTCTTCCTTCTTTCTTCCTTTCTTCCTTTCTTCCTTTCTTCCTTTCTTCCTTTCTTTTCTTCTTTCTTTCTTTTCTTTCTTTTTTCTTTCTTTCTTCTTTCTTCTTTCTTTCTTTCTTTCTTTCTTTCTTTCTTTCTTTCTTTCTTTCTTTCTTTCTTCTTTCTTTCTTTCTTTCTTCTTTCTTCTTCTTCCTTTCTTCCTTTCTTCCTTTCTTCCTTTCTTCCTTTCTTCCTTTCTTCCTTTCTTCCTTTCCTTCCCTTCCTTCCTTCCTTCCTTCCTTCCTTCCCTCCCTCCCTCCCTCCCTCCCTCCCTCCCTCCCTTCCCTTCCTTCTTCTTTCTTTTTTTGGAGAGAGAAAGAGAAAGCAGTGTTGTGGGGGAGGAGAGAGAGAATTCCAAACAGGCTCCATACCCAGCATGGAGCCTGATGCAGGGCTCAATCTCATGATCCTGAGATCATGGCTGAGATGAAATCAGGAGTGGGTTGCTTAACCAGCTGAGACACCCAGGTGCCTCTTGTGCCTCCTTTGCATTCCTAAGACTAAATTGCTTCTTTTATTAATCTTAACAGGGGTTTGCAAACTTTACTAATCTTTTCAAATAATCAACTTCTAAATTTGTTGGTCCTGACAATGGTGTTTTATTTTATGTTTCTTTGTTATCTTTTTGATTATTTATGATTCCTTCCCTTTTGGGAGTTTTTTCTGCTCTTTTTCTAACTTCTTCAGTAGTGTGGTTAACTCTAATTTTGTACTTTTGCTTTTTATTTGAAGTGAAAATTTATTGGAAATATCCCTTCAAATGCCACTTTTATATGTAATTATTTTTTACTGTTACTCATTTCTACATATTTCCATTACAAATTTTTCCATCCATGAATTTTTCAACATTTTAAAATTTTTCCAAAAAAATTTTATTACTAATTTCAAAATTAATTGCATTATGGTCAAAGAATATGACCTGTACATTAGTAATGTTTTGAAATCTGTGGAGGCTATCATGATGGCCTGGTTAATTTCTGTAAATATTCCATATGGTTTGAAAAGAATGTGTTTAATTTTTGAATGTAGTGTTCCATATGATCATTATATTGAGCATTATTAATTGTGTTATTTATAACTTTTATACCCTTTTTTTTGTCTGCTTGTTCTATCAACTACTGAGAGACGTGTTTTAATCTCTGATAAAGATGGTGGGTTTGTCAGTTTGTCTATATTTGGACACTTGAAAAATTTTTCTCTACTTCTAATAATGTGTAATTATATTAAATAAATCACATTTTGAGAACTTTCCAGCTCTTCTATCTCAACTGTTCTTTTTTGTATAAATCATACTAGCCATTGTCACATTCTAATCTTGATTAGTATCCTGAGAGTCTCTGTGAAATATATAAGATCATTTTGTTGTTGATATGAGGTAAAAATAAGAGCAGCCATTTACAAAATATTCACCAGGTACCAGAGATTGTGCTAGGTGCTTTATTTATAGTAAGAGTCTTTTTATCTAAGGTAATTGGTACAAGCAGGTTGTTAGTTCATTGAAAAAGTTGATTAAGTGAGGAATCATTAAGAAATGATACATACTTTAAACATTTTATTTGAACTTAAAATGCATGCTTACATACACATCCATTTACTAGCATTTATGTATGATTCTGTTTAGTGTATGATTCTGGTTATTTTATTTTTTTATGTATGAGCTATACCTGTAATGCATTGTCATGAATTTCTAGTTTCTATTGATGTAAATTGGAGGGAGCACCCAAAGAAATCTTCGAAGCAGTATGAGTGTAGAATTACAGGTTTTTATGATTTTGAATTAAACATCATAGTCATCTTTCCCACACCTCATTTGATAACAACTGTTGATTGCCTCATCTTTATTGATTTATTATTTATTTTATTATAGAAACTTTCTTGTATTCCTATTCCACTGGTTGATGTAATGTTTACATAGTGTTTAATCAAACCACATAGTTATAGTAACAATGATGATTAGTATAAACAGACTTGGGAACAAACTCATCTGTCTCTTTGTAAATATACAGCCCTAAACAATGGGAGCAGAAGGGTGTGGTTGTACTGGAAAGCAGCCATTTAGCTGGGAACATTTTTTTGTACCATTGGCATCAGTCATTATATTGTACAGAGGCAATGGAGAGAATTATTAAATCTGCCATGTCAGAGGTCATTTAGGAGCATCTATATTAGTAAACTTTACAACTCTGCAAGGAGGTAATGTTATCCCCATTTTAGAAGGGAGATCTGATTTGCCCAGGATCCCACTACTAGCTTTTACTGAACCAGGACTAGGATCTAGGCCTGGATTAGTTCAACTACAGTCATTCTAAAAAAAGCTGTGAGAGCTCTCTTTTATAATCTGTGTGTGTGTTTTAATTGAATTCTACTTAATTTATTGCTCATGCTTCATGAATTAGTATATATAGGCCTCTGCAATTGAAAATACTGATTTTAGGGGTGCCTGGGTGGTTCAGTCGGTTAAGTTCTGCTTTAGGCTCAGGTCACTATAGTGGAGTCCTGGGATCAAGTCCCAAGTCAGGCTCCCTGCTCAGTGGGGAGTCTTCTTCCTCTCCCTTTACTCTTCCCCTGCTCCTGCTCTCTCCCCTTCTCCTCTCTTGCTGACTCTCTCTCAAATAAATGAGTAAAATCTTAAAAAAGAAAATACTGGTTTTAGCTCCTTACTTTAGGCACTTACCATATCTTTTTTTTTTTTTTTTTTCCCTCCCTAGTAGTTAGTGTTGGCTTTATCTGGATGTTTCCTCTCCTCTGTCTTCAAGTCACAGCTCACTTGATCAGGTTAGCTTGTCTCTGAGCAAACACTCTTTTTCTCATTCTTAAGAGGTACACTCATTCCTATCTAGGAGCTTGGATTCTCAGCCACCATCTAGAAAACAAAATACTATAATTAATCAGAGATGTGTTACTATTTGTTCATTTCCTACTCAGTTCTTTCTTTTCTAAAGCTATAGCCTATGCCTCCAACGCTCCTGATTTCTTCTCCATGACTAACTTTTATGTAGTGATGTTTCTTTTCTTTTAATGGTGCCATTCATCCTTAAATGAGTCAGCACAAATTAGATCAAGCTTAATGAGCCTTGGCACAGGTTTGATGAGTCTCCCGCACTTTATAAAATACATCTACTGATTAGCCACCTCCCAATGCACACACATCGTAACGGAAGTTATCACCACCAGCATCCCCTCTCTTCTCTCCCAAGTGCTTCACAAGTCAGTTACTCCTTTGTGTTTCCTTTCCAGGAGGCCTGGTCCACATACTGGACCAGGTATGGTATGTATAGAGCTTCATGGTACAGAACTAGTCCAAGTCGTGGGCATACTTCCCTGTGCACTCAGTCTTTTGATTTTCATACTTCTTGGCATTGTGTTGTATTTTCAATTGAAATTCCAATCCTTAGGTTCTCCTTTGACTGACTCTTTTAGCAAACTACCTTAATAAATTGCCTGATCTCCCAGACTTTGATAGTTTATTTTTTAAGACACCTCATTCTTTCATGATCCATGTTAACTTCTCTGCAGGCATCATGAATTTTCATCATCAGCAGGTTTCTACTACCCTTTCTCTAAGTAGCTATCAGACTGTAATCGATTCAAAAAACAAAAGAACCTTGAGGAATATTGGCAAAGCCCTCATCTTCTCCACTTTCTAACCTCAGCTATAAGGACAGATTAGCTTATTGGTTCAAACTCTGAATTGAACTTTGAGACAACTGATTTGGCAACTCTGTCTCCAAACCCATACCTTTCATAGGCTTCTTTCTCTGTCTCAGTAAATGGTCACTTCATCCCTTCAATTGTTCAGGCCCAAATCCTTTTATTCATATTGATCTTTTTCTTATACTCTATATCCAATTTATTTTCAAGTCTTTCTTGTTTTCCTTTAAAATATCCAGAATGTGATCATTTCTCACTACTTCCACCCTGTGACAAATGAATAAACTCCAGGAGAAGCCCCTTATGCCCATTTGCCTATCTAAAGTTTTAGGCCATCTACCCATTGCTCATATGGAGCCTTGACATAAAGCCTGATTAGGGAGATGAGTTCTGCTCCACACCACCTTCTCTCACTTCCTGTTGTTGTTTATTATTTGCTTTGATTCAGAAAGAGAGAGAACAAGAGAAAACTCTCAAGTCACTACTAAGTGATAGTAGGAGTCAAGGCCCAACTGCTGTTTCCATGGGAAGGACTCAGTCCTTACCAGCTGAATATCTCTGTGTTTATGTATATGTGACAATTTGAAGATGAATGGAAGGAGAGAAGAAAGTAAGAGAAGGGAAGTGTTTTTATAAAATTCTCTTTTGAAATTAAGAGGCAGTTTTGCATGATGGCTAAAGAGTGTGAACTCTTAGAGACAGTCAGCTTTGGTCTGAATCCTGCCAGTAGCCATGTGACATTGGGCAAATTCTTTTTTCTTTTTCCAGTTCTATTGAGAAACAACTGGCATCTATCATTGTATAAATTTAAGATGTATAGCATAATGGTTTGATTTATGTATATTGTTAAATGGTTATTACAATAGGTTTCGTTAACATTTGTCATGTCATGTAGATGCAATTTTTAAAAAGAAAGAAAATCCTCTTTGTGATGAGAACTCTTGGGATCTATTGTCTTCACAACTTCTCTGTATACCACACAGCAGTGTTAACAATAGTCATCATGTGATACATTACATCCCTAGGACTTATTTACCTGATAACTGGAAGTTTGTGCCTTTTGACCCCCTTCCTCTAATTCCTCCCCCACCAAGACCCCACATCTGGTAACCATAACTCTGATTTCCTTTTTTACGAGTTTGGTTTTTTGTTTTGTTTTGTTTTAACTTTCCACATGTAAGTGAGGTCATACAGTATTTGTCTTTCTCTGTCTCACTTATTTCACTTGGCATAATGCCTTCAAGGTCCATCCATGTTGTTGGAAATGATAGGATTTCCTTGTTTTTAATGGCCAAATAATATTCCATTGTATACATATACCACAGCTTCTTTATCTCTTCATCTCTCAATGGACTCTGGTTATTTCTGTCTTGGTTATTATAAATAATGCTGCTATGAATATGGGAGTGCAGATATCTTTTTTTGAGTTAGTTTTTTTGTATCCTTTGGATGTATTCTCAGCAGTGGAATTACTGGATCATATGGTAGTTCTATCTGTAACTTTTTGAGGAACCTCCATAATGTTTTCCACAGTGGCTGTAACTAGGCAAATTCTTTAATTTCTCTTTTCTCAGTTGCCTATTGGAGATGGGGATAAGGCTAGCATTTGCCTTCCTGCATATCATTGTTGTGAAGATTAGGTGAGTTAGTACATACATAGCAAGTGTGCAATGAATAGTTTGGTTTTTTTTAAGTCAGTTTTCAAAGTCACATTGTGGACATTAGAATTCCTGATAGCATAGGGAGTTAGAAGCATTTTTGTGATGAACCATAAATATCTAGTAACCCCATTTCCATCGATTAGGGTTCTCTTTCCATGTGCTGTGGAGAGCTGTTTAAAGCTATACATTAAGTGCTTTCGTCTCCACAGAATCACCAGTCCTGGCATGAGTCTAAAGTCCTCAGTATATTATCATTTACTCCAGTACATAAGGCAACAACAAGCTCTACCCATTCTTTTCCTCCTTTTTTTTTCAAGGAAATGTATAAATATTTTAATTTATATATCATATTACAATGAATCAATATGGAGTCAAAAGTCCACAATTACACATTCATAAAAATTCCATACATCATCCTCAGAATAATCAGTTTCTATACAAAGATTTATAGATGTCCAATGTATGTAATTTTTCCTCAGTGTGCTACAGAGTTTGGAGGTTCTGCTCAAATATTCCCCAAATCAAGCTCAGAATCTTTCTCTTCATCAATTTCTCCAATGACCGCAACATAGTCACCTCTTACGATGTATAACCCCAGCACCACATGTTCTACTCCCTGTGAAGAGCTGAACGCTTGTTCATGGCTTTCATCCAAAATCAAATTAATGGTCTGGTCAAACCCTTTCAGTGTTCCCACAATCATCCTTCCCTTAAAAGGTATAACTGCAACAGTTCAGTTGATGTAGTTTTCTAAGGCAGACGTCATGATGCTCGGCCCCGCTGCTCTGGGCAACACCCATTCTTTTCGTCCTTTTCCCTGCAATGGGATGGTTCATGTTTGGGCAAAGAGAGTGGAGTTTGTTTGTAGTGTAACGTCCTAGTTTGTAGTATGAGTTTCATTAACTTACTGCACCTTAGCCTTCTGCTAAAGCTTTCAGTAGAATCAGCTAGAACTGACCATGAGGAGTTACTGCCAAAGTTTGCATTCTTTACTTGACATCCTTTTCATAGAAGTCTCATCACAACTGCTTCTCAGTAATTTAGCATTTCCTAATGTTCTTTCTACGCTAACATCCAGGAATGTATAAACAAGGACAGCAGCAATTAGGTGACAAAGAACAAGGTGTTCAGGGCTCCTGTCTATTGAAAATTGCCTGACAGCATGGTATGGAATAAACCAGGCGAGGGGCCAGGGGTAGAGTGAACAAGTTTGTTTGTCCAACACCCAGCCAATCAACTGAATTCTTTCCTCATTGTTTCTTTTGGCTTCCATGTTGGTTGGTTTGTTTTTCTGTTCTCTATCCTGGGTTTTTTTTCCCTCAGCTGTGTCTATTGTCCTTCCCCCCACTGCATTTTACTATGTCTCTAACGTTCCCTTATAGAAGATAAGTAGACCTTTACATTCTAAATTAGAAAATGTTCTAAATCCTCTTTTTTCTGTTAGGATCAAAAGATTATCTTCAATTAAGGACTGTGAACTTTTAGTGTGCTCAGTGCGAACACTATTGTTCTTTTAGGTAGGATAATTTTTTACTGTGGAATTGTCCCTGGCATTGCAGGGCGGTAAACATCCCTGGCCTCAGTACCAAGTGCCAGTAACACATCTCCAGTCATTGTGACCACCAAAAATGCCTTCACACATTTACAAACACCTCACAAAGTAGTGGTAGAACCTCTCCTTTAGAACCACTGCCAGGTATGCAATTAGAAGCATGTCTGCAAACACTGGACTTTGCTGCTTGTCATCAAATATTCTTTGTAATTTGATGGAGCAATTTAATTGCCAAAGTTTTCATGTCTAGTGAAAATCTAGCTATTAAAGCTACTACAGTTGTCCCATTCTGTGACTATACTAGCTACATTTTTCAAAATTCAAGACTTAGGAAAACCAAGATGTTTATTGGTAGGTTATATATATGATATTTTGCATATATAAATAATGTTTTCTCAAGAAAAATATTAGGTTTTCATAAAGTTACTGGTTTATGAAACAAGTATGTGAAAATGACTTGTAAATTTCTTAAAGTGTACTCATTTTTAATTGAGAGAATTAAAGTTTTTCTTTTAAAAAGTAATTTTAAAAAATACTGCAAAGTACATAATGCTTTAGAATCTCTTGTACTAATGATTTGTGACTTTGCACAGTAAGAGTATAATGTTTTAGTTTGCTAGTGTTATACAAATAAGTTATAAATGTTCTTAATTCTTTTATATTTCAGAGAAAGAGATTTGAAGAAAACTGGTCACAGGCTCAGCAAAACCAAACAGAAGAGAAGCAGAAAAAGAAATAAAAAGCAGAACAGTCATAGTAAAATCATAGAGGAAAACTCATTTGAAACCTTAGGTTATCACATGCTAGGAGATCAGGACCCATCTCAAAGTGAAGAGGAAGACTTGGAAGACACCAAAAGAGAATCGGCATACACTTACACTGGTGGACTGGGAAATGAACAAGGAGATTTAGTGAACAGCCACAAAGATGAAGTATGGAAAAGCATAAATCCTGAAGATAGTTTTCCAAATGTTGTATCTGTAGTTGAGCTGGACAATACACCAAAAAATTACCTCCCTAAGGAAAACAATGATTTGTTTCAAAATATGTCATTGATGTCAAATGAAAACTCTGTTACTTGCCCGACAATGACTCAGAATCTTTCCTGTGTAGCAAGTGATGGCTGCTCAGGCATGAGGGTAGGAAAGCATCCTGGACATAGGCATCCCACAGTATCAGACATCCAGGGCAGATCCACTGATGTCCCCTGCTCATTTATGCAGAAGAGAGACAAGGTAGATAAAAGACTCCAGAATGAAACCATTCTGTGCCATCAGTACGGGTCCAGAACCTCAGATAAAGGTTTAAGAAAGGAACAAGGAGTAAGTGCAACTAAAAGCAATTATTGGGCATTTTTTTCAAACAATCTATCTGATGAAGAATTGCAGCTGGGCTCTGAGAGACAACCCTGTTTGGGGAGCTGGCCTGAGGGACCTCATAAATTTATATGTGAACAAAGACCAAAGAAAGATAGATGGCAAAGGCTGGCCTCTCCAGACAGCAGAGGACAATTGATTACATTGATCTCCACTTCTGAAGAAACTTCAGTACCAAGAAGCAGTCCAGAAACATTGGTAGAAGAGAAGCTATTGGTAGAAAATAAAGATTTGTCACCCTCCCCTGAGAATACAGATTCAATCATAGCAACAGAAACGAGTATCGTTAGAAGCTGCTTGCCTAAACTGGATATCCCAAAGCGTGACTTGTACTCCACAAAGAATAAGGCGAGGAGAGAGAAAAGGATTTTCAATTTGGCACCAAACTTTAACTTACTGGCACAGAACTCTATCAGTGTAAAAGAAAGAGGGGAATGTGGCTTGTTAACAGAAAGCCATGGACTGAAAATTATTTTGGAAGAAGAAAAAGATAGAATTTCAGAAATAAATAATAAAGAGGAGAATACACAGAAACTTACAACCTTTAATCATCATCCATCATGGTTTTACTTTGATATTATCGAAGATCCTCCTCTAACTGTTGGTAGACCATCTTATTCTCATTACTTGACATTTAATAGACACTCTGTGTATTTTTACAAAAATCCTATTCCTTCTCTTGTGCTACAGTATACATCTAGCTTTCGGATGGTATCTTTTACAAGCAAGAAATCATTTTTGACGTTCAAATCTCAAACAAGAGTAGATAACCAACTAAGTGACATAGGGTTTAGTTCTTCAGCAATTTTAAGTAGCCAAGCTGATCCTTTGTACTCTTTTAGGGTCACTTCTGATCTTCACCTTTTAAATGAAAGTTTTGATGAGAAGCTGAGGACATGGGAAGAACCTAAGCTGTTACAGTTCTTGCAAACTGAGGATAACCAAGATTTAACAAGCACTGGCTTTGACGCCCTTAAGCTGCAATTATCACAAGGGTTTGCCTTTCAACTAGTGAAGCTTTTTGGATCCCCTGGAGTTCCGATGGGTAAACTGTGTTTATTCGCTCCAAATAAAAAGTCAGTTTAACATATATGAGTAATTTTTTGAAGTGTTTCTACCTTGTGTTAGTGATTTCATGCAGTTAATTGATCTCATGATGCTTTTCGGCAGTGGAAGTAGAGGACCCTTGGCAAATGGTGCTTGGTCTTCAGAATCACCTGCCTGCCTCCACCTCGAGGACCGGCAGTCTTAAATGTCTTCAAACACTTAGAATCCTTGGACTCTCAATATAAATAGACACTGAGAACAAAGGATGAGGCAGTCAAACAGTAATTATGTAACAAATAGAGATGGGTTGCCTTTTTTAAAAAAAATCTATACATTTCCCTTATTTGGCACATGACCCTTTTCTTTCTGATTCACAGTATGACTCGTAGATATGAGAATAGTAAAGAGGGGGAAGAGTGAAGATTAAATGATAAAAAAATTTTGGAATTGAAAAACCCACCTGAGATTAAAACACATTTTGTGACATCCTAAGTAACATTCTTGGTAGATTTCTTCTAAATAATAAACATATTTAAGATGCTACACGTCTTAAACAGGAAACGGAGCACATACCCCATTTTTCCTTACCTGTAAATCAGCTGCAGTGTCAATGATTTCCTAGAGATGAATGTGTCCCCTTCCTTGGGGAAAGAAACTGGAAGTCAGGAAGTCACAGCTCCTGTCCCCACAGTTCTCTTGTATCTTCCCGATATTCTTTCTTTTCTACACCTACCGGGTCCCTGGGCCCTGCTGTCGTCTCACAGCTTATTTTCCAGAGGTTTTTACTTAGCCCCTAAATTTCTGCTGGTCTGGACAGAATTGGTCCTCAGAACCCAGACCCAAGATTGGCTAAGTCTCAGGGCGAGGGATCACAATTAAAAATCTGCCCTTGAGATTCTAGCATTATGTCTATCATTTTTGTAAACTTTGCCTATAATCACATCTTAAACTGTTTGCTACAATATGCTATCCTGCTAGATGCACTGAAGAAATACACCAATTAAAAAAAATTAAACTGCATTTGCTATAGGGAATTTTAAATGATAAGTGAAGTCATTTTAAGTCAGGGGTCTTAGTCCTAGGTCCATATTTTAAAATTATTTGCAAAAATTTTTGTGTCATTCTGGACCATTTTTCTGAGACAGTTCATAGATTTTATCAGCTTCTGGGGCAGGGGAGAGGGGGTGGCAGCGCATGACTCAAAAAGATTAACAATCACTGCCTTAGATCAGCATCAGAAAGCATGAAGGCACTGGTGTGAAAAGATTCTAAACCTCCTCCTCCCTTGAATGCACAATACCATCATAATCAACAATAATGATCAAGCATCCATTAATTAAGCTTTGGAAAGCTTTCTAGAGGAAATAGACCTCATTCATCAAATAGCTTACCTTCTAAATGGGGAGACAAGACTAACACAAAACAAAATTACTGCACATAGAAAATATAAATGACAAGCTTATGAATATTTTATGAGCGAGGTTGGCAGTGCTTAAGGGATTGTTGAAGAGAATATGGGGTTATGGTTTTTGGGGGATGGCTTCAATGTGGAAGTGAATTATAAGCAGTGCTTATACAAATGTGGCTTACAAGAAAAATATAGGGAAAGAATTTCACATTTGGATACGGTGGGTGCTTAAAAAAGGAGAGGAAAAAACTGTAAGTGGAAACTGTCCCCTGATTTGTTTGGCCAGATTGGACAAGTAAAGTCTGGTGTATCTGTGGCCCGTGGCCTTGTAAATGAGGCAAGGAACTCAAATGAATCCTGGTATTAGGAGGAATTTTATAGTAAAGCCACATACAAGCCTGAAGAAACCAAACTACCTATGTTGCCGGGGATATGTGAGTATAGGAAAAATATTTTGTGTGGTTTGGAAGGTTGATATGTATATATCAGTGTTTGGACTTACTTGTGACCATCTTAATTGTCTGTGAGGATTTTTCCCCCGGACTCTCTTATGGGGAAGGAACAGTTGGCAAGAAGACTAAACTTGCTACAATTGCAATGTTTATACATGTCACCGGAAAGAAAAGATGACTACCTAAATTCTATGTCCTGTGACAGTACCACTTAAAGCTATTACATATACAATATGTATGTTATTATATAATATGTGTGTATTATTGATATATATATTTGTACTTAATGAGAATATGAGCTATGATACATAGCATTTTACATGTATACATAAGCATTTTTATTGAGTCAGGATAGTGTTTACTAACAAAGCCCTGAGACAAAGTAACTCCTTCTTTAGCCACCCATGAGATATCTTCCAAACCAGGCTTTTACCATTATGTCAGTCTAAATAACATGTTTGCGTAACTTCACATTTAGGGTAAAAGTCTACATGACATTAGAGATGAAATTTGTTCCCTTTTATTTTCACAGAATCTTTGTTGCCTGATGACTGTGTGGTTTCCCTTGACTGGAAGACACTGAAGATGATCTACTTGCAATGGAAGACATCAGTAGAGGTATATTTTTATGGCTTTCAAAGAAGACCTCTGATTTCCTTAAAACACACACACACACACACACACACACACACACACACACACACACACAACAACACAACAACAACAACAAACAATTGGGGAAAACCTGATCACCACATGTAATATGAAGGGCTACATCCCTTATATGAAATTAGAGAAGGACTGTGTGTGGATGGGTGGATAATACATGCTCTTTCAATTTGTACCTAAGAGAAAGTTGCGTTTAATTCCCCAACTCTGCTGCAGTGTAGGCTGGGATAAGGGCCTACTGTGGATGACTGACATGCCCAGTTTAGGAGAGCCCTTTCTTCATTACATCTTTTCTCCTCTCCAGCCCTCAGTCTTATCCTGTTATGATAGAGTAACAGCTGCACATTAGATTCGTATTAGTTGACTTGGAAGCCCCTCATTACTGGTATTTTCTGTTGGTCCATAGTGAGAGACATGACTATTCTGACAGGCTGTTAATTTTCCAGGTAGGTGGAGGAAGACTAATGGGGAAGGTTAGAAAGGTAATAGAAATTCTGGAAAAGACAGTGCACTACATAATGTAGTGGGGAGAGAGTTGACATTAGTTAATAGTGATTTGAATGTGCCCAGAGGCAATGTTAGGCGTACATTATGAGAAATATGGTAAAAGCAAGGTTTAGTGAAACAAAATTATATAGTTCAGGATAGAAGGTATTTCTTAACTGTTCAAATAAGCCCAGCTGTGGGAAGAGTAGATTTGTTTTGTGTGCCCAGTGAGTAAAACCAAATACATTTTTCTAAACTTCTTATTTCTTTTCATTCCCCATGGAGAACTTATTGCTGCCCAAACACACACACACACACACACATACACACACACACACACACACACTCATCCACAACCCCAATATTTTAAATGTTTAAATGGACATTTGTGGTTATTAGGTTTCCTTTGCCACTTTGAGAATGTTCCTACATGATTTAAATAATGCAAACTTAACCCCAATGCCAAATATTAATCATTATTATATGTTTTTTAATTATAATTTCTAGAAAAGACAGAAGAAGATTGGTTAAAAATGAGAATTTCCAGAACTGTAAGTACAGCTTATTCCAGAGACCTCTGTATGATCAGAAGGAAGTGGATGTTGACATTATTTGGTTGTAATAGCTCTATGTACCACAATTGAAGAGTAAATATAAAAAACATAGTCTGTTACCATAGCAACCCTGTGTGCCATTGCACATGTGATTTTCCATTTCCTTTAATGTAGATCTTTTTGTGAAATACAACAAAGCTTAGGTTGTTGTTACCAAATTTATTTCCAACTTTATTGGTTAGAACATATTTTAGAGCATTCTGTCAACACAGAGTTTATGAGGAATTACCACCCCCGCCCCTCTGCCCCAGATTGTTGTGTGATGAGAGCTGGGAATTAGGGATATAGGTTATATTTAAATATTAAAAAATTCTCTAGGAAAGGAGGTAAAACATGTAGACAGACTCACATTATATTTTAAACTTGACATCAAGCTAACTTTAAAATAAACACATTGCACTTTTTTTTCAAATGCCTAAATTATGAAATAAACACAGCTGCTATGATTTTAGTGTATATGTGTCTGCATTTGATAAGAATTGAATGCACTCTGCATTTACCATATGTTTTCTTTCTTCTTTTTAATCTTATTTCTGAGAGTTTTCTGTGTTTCCATTCCTCAGTTAGAAATACACATGTACCCAGTAAAAATGTTTTTGTGTCTTTTAAACCTGGTTCTGCTGCAAGAAGGAGAAGGACTAAAGGTTTGGGAGAAGAATCAGAGATTTGGAGGGACCGCTAGAAAATGTGGGATAAATGTAGTCTGAGGAGCGATAAGAGGCCATGAGGAATTCCAGAGAAAGCAGGTGAAGAAATTCATTTATTCAGTCAACAAATATTTATTGAGTTGCCTCAGTTCAGACACTGTTTTATACCCAGAAGCTCTAGCAGTGAAAATGGTCCTGCCCTCATGGAGTTTATGTTAGGACTGAGTTAGGACGGGAGTGTTTTCCCTCCCCACTCCATGAGACACGTGGCCCCACCGGGACACCAGTACGGGCTGCGTGCAGCCAGCTTGGACATATTTGGCTGTGGCCAATTTGGGAGTCTTTTCCATCTGCTAAATTTGGATGTTTTGTGTCAAGGACACTTTCTGGATGATACTTTTGATTTTTATATTCATCTTCCACATTCGTGCTAGACTGCCTTCTGGTCTTCTCCTACAGAGCAGTCACCCCTAATTATTAATCTTTTCTTGTGGGCAGATTTACGAGCGTTGTAGCTATGGACAGGTTTTTTTATATATATAATGAGAACATGCCTCCGTGTTTTGTGTCTGGCATAATGTACGGATTAGTGGACCTCAAGGGGTAGATAGAAATGTATAGAGGGAAATAGCAGGAGAATGTGGTTGGCTCTAGGAGCCGCAAGTCCCAGCCTGTTTCAAAATCCTCTTCCTGCTGGTCACCAGGGGGTTTTCTTGTCGCTCAGGGAAGGAGGTGGGGCCCAGTGCTGGAAGGAGGATGGGTTCCAGCTTTAAGCTATTGCTGACTGGCTGGCTGACCTTAAACAAGACACCCTCTTGGAGCCTCAATTTTTTCACCTGTAAAAAAACAGATTTATAATAGCAATCTGTCATGGGAATATTAAATGAGGATTAGCGAAACAACTTGTGCAAAGTACTTAACATAGTGCCTGAAAAATAGTAGGCTCTTAGAAGGGTTAATTCCCTTTCTCTAAATATCTCCTTGGGTTAAAGCATTGTCTTTGAAATGTCCCAGGCAGAACAGAAATTATCTAGGAGAGCAACACATTGACTCCATAAACTTGGTAACACAGTTGCATGAATTAGTATATTTATTATTAACTTTCTCATGTAAATAGCTGGATCCTCAGGGAATGGGACAGAGAACAGGTTTGGATTTGGAGACAGGAGGTCAGGCACTGTGAGGGAAACTGACCCTCTCAGATGAGGCAGGACCAGGCAGGGGATGGGAACTGTGGGAACAGAGTAAAGGCCTAGATGCCAGGGGAGTGGCATAAATAGGGAAATAGCCTGAGAAACTGACAGCAGACTCCAGGTAGGTCACTGTTTGTCTGGAATTGTTTGGCCTGTATTTTGTTTGTAGTTGAATTCTTCGGTCTTCCTGGTGCTGTTGAAGATCCTGACCATCAAGAAAGACTGCTCTTTCAAGAAAGGATTATTTCCAGCGATATACTCATGGGATACCAAAATTGGTTTGGATAATCTGTCCAACCGTTCTTGATTAGTTATCTGAATAATAAAAAAACTCGACAAAAGAGGTAACAACTTGAACATTTTATTACCTAATTTTGAAGATGTTTGCCCTACTTTAATTTGTTTTATGGAAGAAAATAAGGCACGGAAGACTTTAGTAGTTTATTTTAAAAATTGCATCAGGATGGAAGGGTAAGGCCTTATATCCAAGTATGGTCTGTGATTCCATTCCTAAAATTCTAAAATCCAAAAAGCTCTGAAAATCAAAAGCTGTTTTTGTTTTGTTTTGTTTCTTAAATGTTTGGCATTAAAATTAAGTTGGGAGCAAATAACTTGACTCAAACAGGTTAATTTTACTCCTTATTTATCCTACCTAGTGCGACCATGCATACATTTCATTGCAGAAATATTAATGGATTTAATTACCATGGGCTGCCCAGCCCCCACTCAGAATGTAAAGTTATGTACATATGCACATACACACACCCTGTATACAGACAAACACACACACACTTTCTGAATTCTGAAACAGATCTGACCTCAAGGATATTGGTTAGGATTGTGGGACTTGCACCATACTACAGGTAACTATCTTTTTAAAATTCCGTTTTAGTTTAGTTGTATTTAACAAACTTCAAATGTGAAAATTCATATTTGAAAAATTGAAGCCAGGGGTGGTTACTCACTGTCCAACATGTAGGCATTTTCTTACTCCCTCTGTTTTCAGAAAGGGAGCCTGTATTGTCTTGTCTTACCTCCACTCCACCCTATCCTGTTTGATCTCCAGGGAATAAACCTCTGGGCTTCTCTAGGAGGTGGGCAGGTGCCTGACTCTGGATGCTTCTTTTTGTTTGTTCGCTTGTTTTGTTTCTTAAACAGAATTCCAACTGACCTTCCTATTTAGAGCCTCACCTCCAGCCCCAAATAGTCTAGTTCTTGAAATTTTAGGTGTTATGCAGGGTAAATTGTGTTGACTCACAGCTGTCTACAATTCAGGGTTGTTTTCTTTGCTTGTTTGTTTTTGCCAAATTAACACTTGGTCTTTGCTCTCCAGTTTTCAAAACTTTGTTGCTGTAATCTTCTCTTTGTTCTTATAATTTATGCTTAAATATAATAACAAAATAACTGCCCTCCCAAAACATTTCAGTGGGGTTTCAAAGAGGGCGTGGCAATTAAGTATTTGTGTTCCATCTGCCATCTTTATTGGGAATTGAGGGCTTTATTTAAAATAGCTCTATTTTCCCCCTTATGCTCATTTCGTACAGCTTTAGTTCATCTTTCTACCAGACGGTGGGTCTGTTCCAGATGGAGACCAGGGTCTTCAGTGTTTGCTTGAACTCCTTGAGAGTCTTGCTCTCTCTGTAGGCTCCTAGAGCCATTGTGAAACTGAACTTGCTTTTGGCCGAGGATGGGATGATTTCAGGGAAGAACGACTAGTATTAGTGTCGAGGCATAGACAGCTGCAGAGGGGACTCTGGGAGCTGGCAAATCCTTGCTTTCTTAGAGGTCTTCACCAGCGATACTTATGGATTTCTAAGGAATACGGTAGAATCCACACTGCCATGCCTTATCCAAGGGTGATATTATAAATATTTAACAATAACTATGGCATGAGTAGTGACCAGTTCCGAAACACCTTTATGCTGTACTGACAGCTGACCCTCTATCTAGGCTTGTGCCTGGGTTCCAGAATGTCCCCAGCTCTCTCCCTGTCTTTATTATCTTTCCCTAATTTCCAGAATGGAGCTTTAGAAAAATGGGCTGGGGCTACTTTCTCTTGCTCCTAGGCTTTAAAGCTTATAGTCCTTAAGTGCCCTGGTGCATAGTGGCAAATAGTTGCTGTGGAAAAGCAGATATGGTCCTCACCTTGGGGAAGGGGTGTGGCACTAAAAAGAATAAGGGATGGATTGTGGGAGGCAGAGGCAAAATCAGGTTTGTCCAGAGAACATTCCACATGGCAGACCTCTCGCAGGCCACCAGACTCCTGTGCATTTCTCCTGTCAGTTCAGCCAAGTAGACGTGCATATGCTGTATCACTTCTCTTCCCTTGTCCTCCTTTCCCTAACTTCTTCTGGCTTCCTGCAGCCTCCATCTGGCTTCTAGGGGAAGGATGAGGGAAGAACCAGGAGGGGGCAGTGTTAGTAGAGAGGAGGACAAGGTCCTATCTGGTCCGATTGTGCAGAAAGTGGCAGCAGGTGCAAGTGGAGCTTCTGGATAATCAGGAGTCTACTACACAAACAGCTAGACTTCGTTCTGGTCCTTTCCATTTATATCACTTATATATAACAAGAGAAATATGTATGTGAATAAGACCAATTTATGTTTTTAAGGAAAAAAATGTCAAAAAGTTTTTGATAGGGGAAGAAAAATAGGATTAGAGAGCAGTGGGAAAGCTGCTGCCTACATATTTTAACTGGTTCTGCTGCGTTCAAGGGTCTTTGGTTAGACTGCTTCAGAAGCTCCATCTTGGTCTCAGACTTTCTGCCATCTTGGCATCTCTGGGGTAGAAACTTGGGGCTGATTTATAATTAAGCATTCCAAATCCTGGGTTATTTGGAGCTGTACATTTGAGGGTTAAATTCCTGATTTTCACTAGTTCTTCTTATGTACCTCCTTATTTTTCCGTGTCTTTTAAACAGTAGTAATTAGAGAAACATTTGAATGTTTCTTCATTTGCCAAAAATGACTTACAATTTTCTTTACGTCTGTCATGGTAATGGTTTCTAGTGCAGCAAAGTAAGATTGTGCTGGTCGTCACATAAGCTAGAAATGGAATGGAATCCTAGAGCTGACAAGTTGGTTGGATGAAATGAAGGCACTAAGGAGTGTTATCACAGGGATCCTCTGACTTGGGTGTAGCCCAGATCTCTGGAGGCTGCCACCTAGGGAGAACCAGTAAAGATATGAATGTAGCTCATAGCAAGCTGGATCTCAGATCCATCGATATGTTTACTGTTTGCTCCTTAGCTGACATTATCATGATCTTGGTTTATTCTTAATATTTAGTAAATCACACTTATCTATTGAGAAAGTAGTTCAGGTCCACATACAATTATTGAGGACCTCCTGAATGTCAGGCTGTCTTATTAGATCTTGAGGGTGACAAGGGTGACACTGTTCCCACTTACAGCCTAGTGGGGGGAAACAGATACACAGATAACTTTAAACAGTGTAGTTCAGAGGAATAAATCAGAAAAAACAGCCAGAGCTTGCTGACTAGTTAAATGTGGGGGTTGAAAGAAAGGAATAGTGTCTAGGGTCACTTCCCAGTACTGCTGCCCATTTTCTCCTCCTTTAAGCTCTTTTCTCCTGGGCCTCCATACATCTCTATTTTAGAGTTCTGTCTGCTTTGCTGATCATTCTCTCATACTCTCCTTTGGCAGATCCACCTCAAAGGCACACTACTTAAATGCTGGTGTCTCCAGGGACCCCTCTTCAGCTAGACAGCTCTATTTCTCTATCTTCTTCTCATAGGGCAAGGATTTCCAAAGCTCTGTCTCTAGCTCAGACCTCTCTTCTGAGCAACACACTCGTATTTCTCAGCCTCTACTAGGTTGTTCCATCTGCCACAGACACTCCGGATGCTAAAACCTCAAGACCCCAAAGCTGTGTGTCTCTCTGTGCCCTATCCCACATTGCCTGGGACCCCCTCTGTAGAAGGAGATGGAAGTGGATGGAGGTCTCATGCAGCACTAATAGAAATACACTAGCCACATATGTAATTTAGACTTTTCTAGTAGCTGTCTTAAGAAGGCAAAAAGAAACAGCGATAAAACTTTTAATTCTGTATTAACCCAGCATACCAACATATTATCATTTCAACACATAATCAATATAAAAATTACTGAGATATTTTACATTTTTTTTCCATACTGAACCTTCAAAATTCAGTGTGTGTTTTAATCTCACTTTGCACTAGCCACATTTCAAGTGCTCAATAACGCTGTGTGGCTTGTGGCTCCTGTATTGTACAGTGCAAGTCTAGAATTAAAAAGGTAGTATTTGAGGCTGGGCAAAAACACTCTTGGAAGAAGTATGATAGAACACATAGAAATAGAGGATACCTACATTTAAGCATCACTATTTTTATGAGTCATGTGTGTTCTCCGTTCCTTATGGTTTTCCCCTAATATTTAGAGAAGCTTTTGAAATTCTAGTTTTCTCAGCAGTGCCAAGATCCTTCCTCTGATTCTGAGAAGAGATTTTCAAGGGAGAGCAGCTCATCTCCCCGCCCCCACCTCTCCAGGGGAATCCCAAGGGGAAGGTGCGATTCTCAGCACAGAGCCCCTCCCTACTTGGGCCCTTCCTTCCAAAGTTTATTATGAAATCTCTGGATTTTGTTTCAGAAAGAAATTGCTTTTCTTCACAATTCCTTTTCAAAATTTTCATACCTTAGCTGCCAGAAACAAAATGAATTTACTTTACAGTAATTATTACAGCCAAAGCCACCACATCTCCTGGATTTTTCCAGCATGGTATTTTCAATATTGTCTCTTTCGGTCGGTGCATCTTGAATTTTGGTTCAAAAAATAGGATCACTCTATCACACTCTTGAGTGTGAAATATTGGAGAGTGCTATGGTGATCAAGCAACTGGCACTCACCAGTTCCTGAAACTTAGAACTTAATTCTGGATACTTCTCTATAAATGATTTCAGGAGACTGCTCCTTTCCCTGGGGAGCTGAAATCTTTCCAGAGAGGCCGTGTCTTCTCAGGTGGCAGCCCAAGCCAGTACCTGGGCAGTACAGGTCTTCTCATGAGACCTAGTTTATGCTACCGTTGATAGATCACTCTGAGTTTTAAGGGGAGCTTTTTCTGATGAGATTTAAAGTTACGTAGAGGCGACAAAGCTTTCTAAGAATATTTTTGGCAGGCTAAAGAAGGATTAAAAAAAAAAATGATACAGGCCCTGGGACAGCGGTATTAGCCGCTGGGGCACCAGCCAGATATTGGTGCTCCCGAACTGGGGGAGACAATGGACTTTACTGTTACTATTCAAAATGCTGTTCACGTTCTTTAATCGTCGACTAAAATTATTTCACTTTCAAGGTCCAGGCCAGTCGGGGGTGGGGTGGAGGAGGGCTGTTGCAGAGGGCCTGACTTCCATGGCGGGCGGCCCGGCGAAGTATCTCAGTGTCCCACCGGGCAGGCCCTCTCCCCTCAGGGCGAAGGGCACCGAGAGGCAAGGGAGGGCGCTGGCGAGCGGGGCGGGGGTCGGGGAGGGGTGGGGAGCGTCACCCAGGTCCTCCAGTCTGCCAGTCTCCCAGCGTCCCCAGCTTTCCAGGTAGGGACGCCCCCTCCCACGCAGCGCGGTTCGCTCGGGTGGGAAGGAGGGGCTGGGCTCTGAGCGCCCGCCCCTCCATCTATCACATGGCCGGAGAGCCACAAAAACAACAGCTTTGGCCAAGACCGTGACTTCAGGAAAGGGAACCCAGGGCTCTCGCAGCCAGCCCCCACCCCATGGAGGAGAGTTTTCTTGACTCCTTTGGGAGGCTGAGCCTCCAGCAGCAGCGGCCGCAGCAGAAACCTCGGCCGCCGGCCCCGCCGCCCCCGCGTGGGACACCTCCGCGCCGCCACAGCTTTAGGAAACACCTCTACCTCCTGCGAGGCCTCCCGGGCTCGGGGAAAACTACGCTGGCCAGGTAATGACAACGGCCTGGGCGCCGGCGCGCGGACCCCGGCCGAGCGAGCCCCTGGCCCGAGCCGCTCCGCCCCGCGCCCCCACTCCCCCGCCCCCCCACGCCGTCGCGCCCGCCGGGGTCCTGGTCCCGGCCCGAGCCTGGCTGCGGGGGGAGCCCGCGCCGTCCCCGGTGCCCGCCCGGCCGCGGGCCGGGAGAGGAGGGCGGCCCGTCCTGTTTGTTTCCATGCTGCGCTTTCCCGGGAGGACGGATTTCGGCACTGCGCCTTGCGCAAGCCCCAGATGGCACCGGCCCCTGCCCGGCCGCCGTGCCAGCCGGGCCGAGGGAACCTTGGCCGCCCCCGGCCTCCCCAGCCCGGGGTCGGGAGGCCCGCAGGGATTCTTCTTCAGGAACCCCGGTGGCGACTGCAGAGAAAACCGCGGGGCCGCCCGCTAGCGCGCAGGCACCCGCTACAGTGCGTCAACAGGCGTTTTAAACCAGAGCGGAGAAACGAGAGGGCCAGGGGGCGGGGGGCCCGAGGCAGCAGTGGCCGTGGCCGGGGTCGGGTGGGGGGCCGTGGGGCCCGCGTTGAAAATCTAGCGGATTGAGGCAGCCCTGCGTTTGCTTTGGCAGCTGCGAAGGCGCACAGGTGCACGGGGGGGGGAGGGGGCCGGCGCGGACACCACAGGCGGTCATTGACAGAGCCTCGCTGTGGGCGCCCAAATTCGTTTACTCGCGAATTGCGTAAGCTGCCCTCCCGGTACAGGTCAGCGCGAGTTACGCGGGCTTGTTGCCTGCCGCCTCCTTGCCGGGCCCACCGCTACAGCCTCAATTCCCACCACTCCCCGCCTTGCACTTGATGCTACGGCAACGTTGAACTGTTTCTCTCCTTGCTTTTGCTGACGCTGGCCCGCCTGCCTGGCTTGCCTTCCGCCTACCTTTGCCCGGCTGATTCCACTAGCCCTTTAAGACTCGGATCTGTTACCTTACCCAGCAGCTACCCCTCCCCACCAGTTGACGCTCATCCTCGGCTCCTTGGCTTCCTGTTTACACCTCTGTGACTGTGCTTGGTTTTACACATGGTTTTGTTTATCCTTCAAGTTTCTTGAAGCTAGGGGCGATAGAAGTAGTCTCTTGCCCTCAAAGAGCTTTCCATCTCATTAGAGAAGTAAGGCTAGCCATAGAGCCATGGAGCTGCTACAGAAGAATCACGGTTAGCAGACGTTCAGGAGCTGATTTGGGGGGGGTACATAAAGATGGGGGGAGCAAGGTCTGAGTCCACTGGGGTCAGCGAACTGTGACAGTCCTGGTGATGTGCTGCCAGTTTTAATTCGGATTCCTGGATGGTTTGTGGAGTAAAAGCCTTTAGCGAAACAGGATTGCTACATTTTCACAGATTAAAGGGGTGGTGACTTCCAAAGGGTCCTAGGTACCCTTTCCTAAGACGCAAGGATTTCAGTAGGCCTTCTCTCTGGTTAGGGTGGTGGAGGGTGGAGAGTGGGGGGGAGCCTGCTTAGAACCCAGCAGAACTTGGGTATTTTTTGATAACAGTCATGGTGGGTACATCTCTTACAAACTAAGTATCTTTTGAATTCAAATCCCGTTTAGTTTCACTTTGATTTTGCTAATCTGTGGCCTCTGGCACACTGAGTGTCAAAGAAGGAAGTAAAATCTTTGGCCAGATTTTTTTTTTAACCACTCAGAAGGGAAGTGATAAGTGGAAGGGACGCGCATAGGACTGAACTTCAAAAGCCATGGAATTTGGACCTTAGATTCCGAATCTGTAAAGTTGAGTGGGTTGGCCGGGGTGGTCTTTAAGGTCCCTTCTGGCTCTAACATTCTACACTTTTAGGATTTTAATTCCTGGTTGACATTTGGCTAACCAGAAGACACCGGATGAGAGACCAGCTTATTAAAGAACATCTCTCTAGGGACGACTGCGTGAGCACTGGCCCTGGGAATCCGAAGATTGTGCCTTTAGATCCTCTTCATCATGAAAGCTGGTGACTTTCGGCAATCACCCAGCTTCTCTGGGACTTATTTTCCTTATACGTGAATACTAAGAAGCGATTAGATTAGGTGATTTATTGAAGATCCTTCTGGCTCTCAATTTCTAGTTGTCAGTCTTAAGAATGGCTTGTTAATAATGGCTAGGTAAAGAGCTCTGACTTGGAGTCAATTTACAGCTTCAAATCCAAGCTCTGCCACTCACTGTCAGAGCTTGTGACCTTTACTCAGCTCCTCTGCACCTTGGTTTCCTTTTCTGTTACACGGGGATATCTGCTCTGTCCACTTCCGAAGACTCACAGACAGAGGTTACAATGTGTGTGAGAGAACTTGCTAAACTTTAAAAGTGCTGTATACATTTTATGAGGTGTTAGTTGCGGCTTCAGATGTTGATCTGCTGAGATAAATCAGGGTGTTACCGGGGAGAAGCCTGGCTCTGAAATGCCGCAGGTAGCTGGAAGTTGACTTGGTCAGTTCTCCGGTTAGGAGTTCTGGGGCAGAGGAGACTTGGCCCTGCTTTGGGGGGGGGGGGGGGGGCTTGTGCATTTGTGTAGCAGTCTGGGAAGTAAGAAGGGAAACAAACAGGCCACAGCTCAGCAAGGAGGGAAGCCTTCAGTGAGGATGAAATGGTGTGGTGGATGTCACCAGGATGTCACCGGCCGTGGCCCTCAAGGACCTGCCTTCCCCTCCTCTCTGGGGGTGGGGGGGTTGGGTTGGGAAGAGAAGAAAAATGGCAAATTGTTAAAAAGTACGCATGTGGAGAAAGTAGTAAAACTGTAAGGCTATCTGATGTATTGTTGGATTCTGGGAAATTCGTATTTTCTTCATTCTCTGTATTTTCCAAATTTTCTATAATGAATATGTATTTTTTAAATCAGAAAAATAAAAAGCTTTTAAAAATTGGAGGAGATCATTTTTACAAATGTGGGTTCCGCTTTTTTTTTCCTGCTTTTCTCATTTGATTAAAGAAATAATAAAAGTTATTGAATTAGGCTATGTCTTTCTTCCAAATCAATGTTAGATTATTGTGCTTTTCATTTTTATGTTTTTATAGTTTGAAGGGGTTGGGATGTTGAAACCATCTATTTAAATTCTTTGGGCGTATTTAAAAAACAGAGTTTTATCTGGTTAAAAAATTTTTTTAGTACGACAGAGTACTGAAAACTTAGCATGCCCCTAAATCTGTTTTATCACCTCTATTTCATGACAAAAAAATTTCAAAAATAGTTTCTTACCATTGACCTGTAAGTCCTACTTCCAGGAATTCATCCTAAGGCAATAATTGGACAAGTGCATGAAGATAGAGAAATATTCATCACAGTTATATGATAGAAAAAATGTGACCCAACTTAAACATACAAAAATAGGGGATTAGCTTACAAGTCATGCAGTTATTAATGGGAACATAGATGTATTTGACATGCAAATATATTCATTCCTCCCCCCCATTTAGTTAAAAAGCCTATAAGCAAAGCTATCTATCTATACAAAAATTCCATTTTCTATTCAAAGAAAGGGGGTCTACATATAATCATAAACAAATGTGTGAAAAGATATGTTAGTAGTTGTTGACTTTAGATAATGGGATTATAGACCTCCCCCCGACTTATTTTCTTATTTTTCTATAACAAATATATATTGTTAACTTTTTAAAGTTGAAAATAGGGGCACCTGGGTGGCTCAGTGGGTTAAGTGTCTGCCTTTGGCTCAGGTCATGATCCCAGGGTCCTGGGATGGAGCCCCACATTGTGCTCTGTGCTCAGTGGGGAGTCTGCTTCTCCCTTTGCCTCTCTCCCTGCTTGTGCTCTCTCTCTCAAATAAATAAATAAATAAATAAATAAAGTCTTTAAAAAAATAAAGTTGAAAATAGTTTTGTGAAACAACTTGGCTAAATAGAATCAGGTTGTGTGGGACAAAACATTTATTAAATAACAAAATAAATGTGTCATTTTCTATATAAAAAGTCTTTTTCCTAGGTTTATTCTCAGTTGGACATGTATTAGGAAACTTTTTTTTAATACACAAGATTGATTTTAATTGTTATTTTGTTATTAAATACAGTATTAATTTATTAATTAGCATACGAACTCACATGGGCCACTTGATTCTTTGACACCTCAGGTTCTTTTTCATTAAAATGGAGCTAACATTTCATTAATAAGTTTGTTGTGGGGATTTAAGAGACTGGTAAACAATGATCCCATAATTATATGTGTGAAAGCACTGTGGAATGCATGGGCTACACAAATACCAACTATTGTTAATTATTATTCACTAATCAACAATAATAGTATTTGCTGGGTACTTAAAAAACTATTAGTACTTGCTTAGTAAATAAAATTAAGAGAAGGAGCCTACAAAAGACTAGCAAATGGAAAACAAGAATGCACACACTGCTGTGGGTAAGTAAGTTGTAACGGGGAAGAGCATTTTATATGGCTGTTGGTGTTCAAGGCCAGGGAAGTCGCTGAGGATGATTAGGAGGATAGGAAAACTATGGATGAGAGAGAGTTTCTTCCATATGGAAATGGTTCTTGAGCTGGCCTTGAAGACGGGGAGGATGTGGCTGAACAAAGGAAAGGGTTAGCAACATGAATAAGGAGATGGAGATAGGAGACAGACCGCTGGGTGGTGTGAAGAGAATGGCTTGACTGAAGTGGATGGGAGGAATTAGTGAATGTGTTGGTTAGGTAAGCTCAGAGCCAGATCATGGGGAACGCCAGAACCTGCACCAAGAAGTACTGAGTTGTAGAAGAAGTAGGATTCCAGTCCCAACACCCTTTCACTCTCAGCAGATGATCCAGAAATATCTGTTTCCACAACTGAACTGACAAACTCACCTGGATCTGCATCTGTCCTTTCCTTTTACATCAGTGAAGGCTTCTGTGGACGGTCTGTTTACCTCTGTGCTTTGCATCGTGTGTGCGTGTGTGTGTGTGTGTGTGTGTGTGTGTGTGTGAGAAAATGTCCCCCTTTTGGGCCATTTTAACCATTTTTTAAGTGTACAATTCAGTGGCGTTAATTACATGATGTGCAACCATCACTAGTATCTATTTCAAGAAACTCTACCCATGAAGCAATAACTCCCTGTCCCCCCTTCTCCTCAGCCCCTGGTAACCTCTGATCTACTTTCCATCATTATGTTGTTTGGCTACCCTTAGATAACTCATGTAAGTGGAATCATACAATATTTGTCTTTTTGTGTCTGGCTTATTTCATTAGGCTTAATGTTTTCAAGGTTCATCTATGTTGTAGCCTATATCAGAACCTCATTACTTTTTGTGGCTGAATATTATTCCACAGCATGGATATACCATGAAATTGTCCATTTGAAATGAAATGAAATGGCAATAGAAGAGGGTAGTTTTTCCTTTTGTTTTTAAGGCCATATATGAAAAATGTTGGCAACCTTACGTCAGTTCCCTGGAATTTCTTTGAATCTTTACATATCAATCAGAGCAGAGTCTGAGACCCATGCTCTAGTACGTGTTGCATCCTTTGCAATGTTCCAGTTCCTTTTGGCACCATCACAAATGGCTTGTAACATGGATTCAGCTAAGCTCAAAGGATGCTTGCTGACAGCTGTCTTTTTTTGTTTGTTTGTTTTGTTCATGTCTCCACATAACATGAACTTTTCCATCAAGAGAAATACCTTTCCATTATTTTTGGGCACTAGAGCTTTCCACGGAAGTTAGAGGACGCTTTCCTGATGTGATGAAATGATCACACAGAGGCGAGGATGAAGGTATACTTTACAAGCAAACGCAGTGACATATGGGAGGCAGTTGAGAAGGGTGAGAAGAAGTAGTGAGTAGTGAGACCCTGTAGCATCCTGTGCTCCACAGCGCCCCATGGCTTGGACCATGGGGTTTTTATTTATGAGGCCAGTGCTCTTGAAAATAAAAGCAAGGTCAAAATAGAAAGTTTACAGTATTCCAAGTCTGTGTCTATAAAAATAAAGTATCACTTAGGTGACATATCAGATCTTTATTCACTTAGGTCTATTTTCAATGATTTTTCCTAAGGTGGGTTTTAAATCTCCTCTCTCCGTTGCTGAGAGTCCTTACAATACCTTTTTCCGCAGGTTGGGATGAATAAGGACTGTAAATGCTAGAAATGTTTCACAGAGAGTAAGAAGATACAGTGCAGTGTGTGTTTGTAATTACTTGCTGGAAAGGCTGCCCAGCTGTACAGGGGATTTACCACAACGATGGTCCTGGAGCCACTGGGATCGTGGGAGAGCACCCTGCTGATTCGGAGCAATATCATATTGCAGGTGTGGCTTATGATTAGAGAAGCAGTAGAAATAGGGGAAGAAATGATAGAGGAAGAATGTTTTCATAAGAAAATCTCAGGACATGCACAAGAAGTTCCCGCAGAGTTAATCTAGTCCAAGCCCAAGACACTAAGCTCTGAGAAGTGAGACATCTTGATCAAGGTCATAGGGATGACTTCTTACTTCTAGTCCAGAGCCTTTACTTCTATACCAGAGGAAGAGTTAGTGGGAGTGATTTCGTAAAAGAGTAATGAGGTTGGTTTTGATCTGTTGTTTAATAAAAACAAAAACACATGGCCTGTTAAAAGGGCTAAGTTTACCTGGATTTCAACTGTTAGGGTAAGAAGGCCATATTTTATTATTTGTTAGTATTGATGATATGTTTCTTCTGCTATTAAAAAATACCAGGGGATTTATTTTCTTTATTAATCTGGTACCACTGGGGATAATGGGAGGGGATGATTTCAGTTTTTTAGTAAGTATTCATATTTATCCTGATTACATTGTGTTGCACAGAGATGTTGTCAACACTCAACTCTGGAGGATCTCAAGCCCCTTCCTCGTCTGCTCACATGATAGGACATTTGTAATTCAATCTAGTGCCTTCATTCCCTCGTGGCATTTCAGTGAACCCTTTTCTATAATGGTACCATTCTAGGCCCATTTCAGACTCTAGAGGAACCCAATAAGAAATTGTTCGTTTTCACTCCAAATTATCTAAAGAGATCTAGGCTCTATGGATCGAGGAAATAGTACGATAAAGAGAAACTGATCGAATGTCTAATTGTTCCTTCATAAGTATCTCTGTTGCATCATGTGTGTGGCTATCTGTTTTTATCAAGGTAAGAGCCTGGGAAAAGGGAAGGGAGAAAGGAAAGAAAGCCCACATTTATTAAGTGCTAACTGTATGCCTGGCACTTTATATACGCTAGCTTATTGGATCTTTACAATAACCCTACGATACAGTTGATTTCATTTTATAAGTGAGGACATTAGGATCAGAGAATCACACAATTGATTCTAAGAGTCCAGATTTCATTATACACAAAGTGGTCTTACCTTACTAGGGATGTTCATGAACAAACACACCTACATCTGCTTTTCCCAGTTACTAGGGAATCCCGTTGAGGTATGACTGTATAGCTCGGATGTTTCAATGTTCTTTTCCCACACTTTAAGGACGTGATGAAGAAGTGGGTCTGAGAGGGGCTTTCTCCGCTCTTTAAAGTAGCGCCTCTCCAACATTCTTTGCCCTGTACTTTGACTTCCTTTCCTCCCATGTAGCACCATCTGACATATGCTTATTTATGATCTATTCCTTTTATTAGGAGGTAAGCTTCTTGAGATGAGATGTGTCGTAAGCTCCATGAGATCAGGAAATACTTTCTCTTCAGTTTCTGAGAGAAGGTCTGGCACCTCGTAGGCCTAAATCACTAAATATTTGATGGATTTGTTAATTCCAGAAACTTCCTGAGAGTTGTCCGCTCAGTTGTCAGCATGGGTCTTGAGTAAAGCACAAAAGTGAAAAAGAGATTATTCACATAAAGTGAGCTGTAAAAGAATGAATGCGCTGTGGAAAACAGACAAGAGAAAAAAAGGGGTACAGCCACCCCCTCCAAAGTCCTCTTCCATCCGTGCACAAGAGAACCTGTGTTTTACACGTGAAGATATCGGATGTGCTGTCTCCACCACCCAGTAGTGAACACTAAAAAGAGGTTTAAAATTTAAAATCAAAGATGCAGCTGCTTTCACATAGAAGCAGCAGTCAAAAAAAGAGCCTAAAGGGACAGTTTTCCTGTTCAACCACTGTTCTGTTGTCTGTAACCGATTTATGACATTTTGGGAAAACACAGCTAAAAACAAGCTAGTACTGAGGTAGGTGTGCTTCTGATGCCTTCTTTTCTGAGCGTGGCTGAATTGACCAACAATTGAAACTTGGGGGAAACCAGTACCATTGCTAGATTCTACAGAAGGGAGCTCTTCACATGCAAGAGAAAGGAAGTTCTTCTAGATGAAGTGGAGTGGGACCACACTGGACTTGAGGGCTATCTGAGAGTCTGGTTTGGGATCTCATTAATATGCCCTACTTCAGGGCACAGAGGGTGAGGGCAGGAGTGAGCAGTAGCACAGACTGGGAACTCTTCACTGGAGTCTCCCTAGCCACTGTGGCTTGGAAGTGTCCACGGGGCTGGTAGTGGTTGAGCTGCATCTCTCCAAGGGCAAGGCTCAGCCCTTGTGTTTGGCAGCACCTCGAAGGTCAAACCACACCAGGACTCAGGGGAGACTGTTCCAAGTCATTTACAGCTGTGGCCCCCACCCCATTCTCTTCAGGCTGTTGAGTCGTAGAACTTGTTCCTGACCCCGGAGTTTAAAGTCCTTGAGGAGAATAACATCAGAGTAGAGTGCTGGAATCCAAGAAGACTCCTCTCTTCCAGTCCCTTTTGGGGGGGGTAAACCCAAGGTTTGGGTAAAATTCTCAATGTACCAAGATGAGTAACTAGAAATTCTCCTCACACAGTGTGGGGCTGTATAAAAAGTGTTTGCATAATTAAGGCAACAGAGCCTAATATTCAAGAACCATTCATATACTCAGCAGGTACTTATTAAATATCTCTCATATGCTTGACATTCTTCATGAATGTCAAGAGAGCAGTGAACAAAACAGACAAAAATCCCTGCCTTCATGGAACGTACATTCTATCAGGGGAAAAATTTTTCTTAAGGGAAGAAGCAAAATTTAAATAACATCTGCTCTTCTCTGTACTTTCAAAAAACAAACAAAAAAGAATTCCATGGCTATTCCACTTGATGTATATGCCCTCAGGGACTGTTCCACATATGCAAAGGCAGATGGGCACAGTGATGTTCGCTGAAACTTGTTCATGGTAGGGGAAATTGCAAACAAACTAAATGTCACTAGAGAAAAGGATACATAAATGTGGTTTGTTTATTTTATAGTGTGCAGCTCTGGGACCGGAAGTCTAGGATTTAATCCAGCTGTACCACTCACGGGTCTTTGTTTTTTTCCAGCTTTAATGAGAGGTCATTGACATATGACATTTGTTTTGTTTTTTAAAGATTACACATATAAGTGAAATCAGACTGTGTTTGTCTTTGTCTGACTTACCTCACTTAGCACAATGCCCTCCAGGTCCACCCACGTTGTCACAAATGGCAAGATTTTACTCTTTTTATGGCTAAGTCATATTCCATATATGCACCACATCTTTGTTATCCATTTATCTATCAATGGACACTTAAGTTGCTTTCGTTTCTGGGCTACTGTAAATAATGCTGCAGTGAACACAGGGGTGCATATAGGTCTTCAAATTGGTGTTTTGTTTTCTTCAGGTAACTACTCAGATGTGGAATGACTGGATTAGATGATAGTTCTATTTTTAATTTTTTTAGGAACTTCCATACATTTTTTCATAGTGGCTGCACCAATTTACTTTCCCACCAGCAGTGTATGAGGGTCCCTTTTATCCACATCCTTACCAGCTCTTGTTATTTCTCATCTTTTCGATAATGGCCAATCTGGCTGGTGTGAGGTGATACCTCATTGTGGTTTTGATTTGCATTTCCCTGATGATTAGTGATGTTGAGCATCTTTTCATGTGACTCTTGGCCATCTGCATGTCTTCTTTGGAGAGATGTCTTTTCATGTCTTCTGCCTATTTTTAGATCAGATATTTTTTGGTATTAAACTGTGTAAGTTCTTTACATATTTTGGATATTAATCCTTTGCTGGATATATGGCTTGCAAATAACTTCTCCCATTCAGTAGGTTGCCTTCTTATTTTGTTGATGGTTTCCTTCACTGTGCAAAAGCTTTTTAGTTTGATGTAATTCCATTTGTTTGTTCTAGCTTTTGTTGTCCTTGCCTAAGGATACTGGTCCAAAAAAAATATTACTAGGAGTGATGTCAGAGAGCTTACTACCGATATTTTCTTTTAGGAGTTTTATGGTTTCAGGTGTTACATTCAGGTCTTTAATCCATTTTGAGTTTATTTTGTGTGTGGTGTAAGAAAGTGGCCCAGTTTCATTCTTTTGCATATGGCTCTCCAGTTTTCCCAGCACCATTTATTGAAGAGACTGTCTTTTCCCCATTGTTTATCTAGCCTCCTTTGTCTAGATAGACCATATACATGTGGGTTTATTTCTGGGCTCTTTATTCTGTTTCATTGATCTATGTGTCTATTTTGTGCCGGTACCATACTGTCTTGATAACTATAGCTTTCTAGTATAATTTGAAATCAAGGAGCATAATACGTCCAGCATTGTTCTTCTTTCTCAAGATTGCTTTTGCTATTTGGGGTCTTTTGTTGTTCCATATAAATTTTGGTATTATTTGTTCTAGTTCTGTGAAAAATACTATTGGTATTTTGATGAGGAATGCATTGAATCTGAAGATTGCTTTGGGTAGTATAGACATTTTGACAATATTAATTCTTCCAGTCCATGATCATGTTATATCTGTCAATTTATTTTTGTTATCTTCAATTTCTTTCATCAATAAAATCTTCTTACAGTTTTCAGAGTGCAGGTCTTTAACCTACTATGTTAAATTTATCCCTAGGTATTTTATTTTATTTTATTTTATTTTATTATTTTATTTTTATTATTTTTTGATGTAGTTTAAGATTGTTTTCTTCATTTCTCTCTCTGATAGCTCATTATTAGTATATAGAAATGCAACCAATTTCTGTATGTTACTTTTGTATTCTGGAACTTTACTGAATACATTTAATAGTTCTAATAGTTTTTTTGATGATCTTTAGGGTTTTCTGTATATAGTATCATGTCATCTGCAAATAGTGACAGTTTTAATTCTTCCTGACCAATTTGAATCAAGCCTTTTATTTCTTTTTCTTGTCTGATTACTGTAGCTAGGGGTTCCAGTACTATGTTGAATAAAAGTAGCAAGAGTGGGCATCCTTATCTTGTTCTTCATCCTAGAGGAAAAGCTTTTAGCTTTTCACCATTGAACATGATGTTAGCTGTGGATTTGTCATACGTGGCTTTTATTATGGTGAGATACATTCCTTCTATAACCACTTTGTTGGGAGTTTTTAATCATAAATGGATGTTGAAGGTATGACCTAGGACAAGCACTGGAGTGAGACAAGGGTCACCCACAGTTTGGCCCTCCTGCTGCAGGCTCCCCCCCAACCACCCCTCTCACGCCTGCCTTGGGCCTGGACAATCCCACAGCATGATCTCCCTCCAGGACCCACATACCAGGCTTCCACTTCCAGCTGGGTTCTCGGCCTCATGGCTAGGACCCCAAGGAGGGCCGCTCAGACAAATGCCTAAAGGACCATGCTTGGGCCACAAAGGCTAGCTATTATGGTGTCTAGTGGCCAGGAGGATAAAAATGGATGTTGATTTTGTCAAGTGCTTTTTCAGCAACTATTTAGATGTTCATACGATTTTTATCCTTTGTTTTGTTAATGTGTATCACATTGATTTTTTAAAAGATTTTATTTATTTATTTGACAGAGACACAGCGAGAGAGGGAACACAAGCAAGGGGAGCAGGAGAGGGAGAAGCAGACCCCCCACTGAGCAGGGAGCCCAAAGCAGGGCTCGATCCTGGGACCCTGGGACCATGACCTGAGCCGAAGGCAGACGCTTAACGACTGAGCCACGCAGGCGCCCTCACATTGATTTGCAGATGGTGTACCATCCTTGCATCCCTGGAATAAATTCCACTTGATCATGGTGTATGATCCTTTTAATGTAGTGTTGAATTTGATTTGCTAATATTTTTTTGAGGATCTTTGCATCTATGTTCATCAAGGATATTGGCCAAAATTTTCTTTCTTTTGTGGTGTCTTTCTCTGATTTTAGTATCAGGGTAATGCTGGCCTCATAAAATGAGTTTGGAATTGTTACTTCCTCTTCAGTTTTTTTTTTTTTTAAGATTTTACTTATTTATTAGACAGAGAGAGAGAGCATGAGCAGGGGGAGCAGCAGAGGGAGAGGGAGAAAAGCAGGCTCCCTGTGGAGCAAGGAGCCGGATGTGGGGCTCGATCCCAGGACCCTGGGATCACGACCTGAGCCGAAGGCAGACACTTAACCGACTGAGCCACCCAGGTGCCCCTCCTTTTCGGTTTTTTGGAATAATTTGAGAAGGATAGGGACTAACTCTTCTTTAAATGTTTGGTAAAATTTACCTGTGAAGCTCTCTGGTCCTGGACTTTTGTTTTTTGGGAGTTTTAAAATTACTGATTCAGTTTCATTACTTGTAATTGATCTATTTAGATTTTCTATTTTTTCATGATTCAGTCTTGGAAGATTGTGTGTTTCTAGGAATTTGTCCATTTCTTTTGTTTTCCAGTTTGTTGGCATATAATTATTTGTGGTAGTCTCTTATAATTCTTCGTATTTCTGTGATATCAGTTGCAACTTCTCTTTAGTTTCTTATTTTATTTATTTGGGTCCTTTCTCTTTTTTTTCTTGCTGAGTCTTTTTTTCTTCATGAAGTTTATTGATTTTGTCTATCTTTTCAAAAAAATCAGCTATTAGTTTCATTGATCTTTTCTTTTGTCCTTTTTTTAGTCTCTATTTCATTGATTTCTGCTTGGATCTTTATTATTTCCTTCCTTCTGCTAACTTTGGGCCTTGTTTTTTCTCCTTTTTTAGTTCTTTTAGGTATAAAGTTAGATTTTTGGGGGGATTTTTTTATTTCTTGAAGTAGGTCTGTATCACTATGAACATCCCTCTTAGAACAGCTCTTGCTATAGCCCAGAGATTTGGAAAGTTGTGTTTCCATTTTAATTTGTCTGAGCTATTTTTTTATTTTCTTATTGGTGTGTTCATTGACACATTGAGTGTCATTTAGTAGCAGGTTGTTTAGTCTCCAAATGTTTGTGTTTTTTTCAGTTTTCTTTTTTTAATTGATTAGTGTCTCGTTTCATACCACTGTTATCAGAAAAGATGCTTGATATGACTTAAGTCTTCTTGAATTTATTGAGACTTGTTTTGTGGCCTAACATATAATCTATGTGTGACAGTGTTCCATGTGCACTTGAAGAGAATGTATATTCTGCAGTTTTTGGATGAAATGTTCTGTATATTAAGCCCATTAGGTCTACTATGTTGTTTAAGGCCAATGTTTCCTTATTGATTTTCTGCCTGGATGATCTCTTCATTGATGAAAGAGGGGCATTAAAGTCCCCAGTATTATTGTATTACTGTCAATTTCTCCCTTTTTGCCTGCAAATATTTGCTTTATCTGTTTAGGTGCTCCTATGTTGGATGCATAAATATTTACGAATGTTCTATCCTCTTCTTGGATTGACCCCTTTATCATTATGTAATGTTTTTTGTCTTTTGTTATCTTTTTTTTTTTAAAGATTTTATTTATTTTTTAAGAGAGAGAACGAGCACGAGTGGGGGTGGGGAGGAGCAGAGAAAGAGCGACAAGCAGACTATGTGCTGAGCGTAGAGCCCAACATGGGGCTCGATCCTGTGACCCTGAGATCATAACCTGAGCTGAAATCCGGAGTTGGATGCTCAACCGACTGAGCCACCCACGTGCCCCCAGTCTTTGTTTTAAAGTTGGTTTTGTCTGATATGAGTATTGCTTTTCCAACTTTGTTTTCTTTTCCACTGGCATGGAATATCTTTTTCTATTTCTTCACTTTCAGTCTGTGTGTCATTAGAGCTGAAGTGAGTCTTAATTTCTTCATCTGTACCACAGGGGTTACTAACAGTATTTATCTCACAGGTCTATTTGAGCATTATATGAGAAATGTAAATCCATTAGAATAGTGTTGGAACAGAGTAAGCACTTAATAAATGTTAGCTATATTTGCTGATAATGGAGCACTACATATAGCGGTTAAAAGGAATGGACTAAGTCTATATATAAACATGAATAGATATAAAAATATACTTTATTTCATTCAACAAATATTTATTGTGTACCTACTATATTCCAGGCAGTCTTCTAGGTACTTGAGAATAATTAGTGAACACAACAAAGATCCTACCCTCATGGACCTTGTATGCCAGAGGTAGGGAAGCAGTTGTAAAGTATAAAGAAATTATATGTTATGTTAGAAGGGATAAGTGCCCTGGAAAAGGGAAAAGAGAAGTATAGTAAAGGTGTTGGGAATGCCAGAGTTAAGGGCAGGAGGTTAGTTGAATTTTAAGCCAACAAAACAAATATGAGAAAATGTTAACAATTATAGCTCCAGGTGGTAGGTATACAGATATTTATTATATTATTTTTCCTTTTCTATATATTTAAAGTGTTTTTCTTGAAAATTCCTCTCCATGCCATGAGATAAAAAAAAAAAATAATAATGAGTCTGAAATACGAAGGGAGTCAGCTAAGAAGCAGAAAAGAATTTAAAAGGAGCTAAATGAGAACTATTTTAAAAAAAGAATCCAAAGAAACTGTTGGACTTTTAGTCCATTAGAAATAGAGATGAATAGAATCACAATTCAGAAAATCAAAGAGTAATATAGAAGACACATGATAATAAATACAATCAAATAAAACCATAGTAAATATAACCAAAGCTACGATTACAGATAGAATAGCACATATTTCTGAGTTGAAGACCTAAACAAAAGTGATAAAAAGATAAAGTCAGTACTTAGACATATACTAGTAAGACTGTTGCAAAGCTATTATTAACTACTCCAACCTCCTTAGTTCCTTTTTGTTGGGTGTGGCAATGTGCCAACAATAAAACTACTTTTTCCGGGGGCGCCTGGGTGGCTCAGTCATTAAGTGTCTACCTTTGGCTCAGGTCATGATCCCAGGCTCCTGGGATCGAGCCCTGCATCGGGCTCCCTGCTCCACGGGGAGCCTGCTTCTCCCTCTCCCACTGCCCCTGCTTGGGTTCCCTCTCTCGCTGTGTCTCTCTCTGTCAAATAAATAAATAAAATCTTAAAAAAAAAGCAAACAACAACTACATTTTCAAGGCTCTCTTGCTGCTTTCCGCCATGTAGAATATGGATGTGAAAGCTGGAGCTGCAGGAGGAGGCACAGAATAGAGGAGGGAAGGAATGGAAGCCTCATGCTAAGAAAGGTGGAAGATACCTGGATTCACTGTTGACCTGGGTCCATGTGAAATCTCTGTATTTTTTGTATGTAATATATAAATTTTTAAAAGACACTGTTACCTGAGTTTTCTGCTAAATGCAATTAAACCCATTTCTAACTGAAACATTGTTGAACTATAAACATTTGTGGGAAAGGATTGTAATCCACTAGTTCTCATCCAGCCAAACTGCTCATGTGTGAAGACAATATAGGGTCTTTCTCAGACACATGAGAGCTCGCAAAGTATGTAACACCCACGTATCCCGACTCCGTGTAGATCTGAGGTAAAATTCAGGCAGCACAGCATTCACGCTGTGTAAACCTGGACCAATTATTTAACCTCTTGAAGGTTTAGTTTCTTTATCTAAAAACTAGAGAAAATATTATTTACTCATAAGATTGTTGTAAAGGTTAAGGAGAGATAATATATGCCAAGCCCCTTGTGTATGCTTAGCACTCTTGAAAAGAAAATCGATTGCAACAACCAAATTTAGCCCACCAGGAGAAGAATCAAAGACATCTTGAAAAGAATATCTTGGGGTGCCTGGCTGGCTCAGTCCATAGAGCATGTGACTCTTGATGTCAGGGTCGTGAGTTCAAGCCTCATGTTGGGCATAGAGCCTACTTAAAAAAAAAATCCTTCTATATGGTATCGGTCAAAAATGTCTCCTCAACAAAATAAGAAAATAAAAGTATAAATTGTATAAAGGAAAGATTCATAACTACTGGATATAATTTAAAAAGTAAGAAAATACTGGAAAAGAAGATAGTGAAGAATTTATACATTAAGCTTAGTGGAACAAAACAAAGAGTCCAGTAACAGACCTAATTAGTTTATCATTTAGTATATTAAAAAAAAAAGTATTTTAAAGCAATGGGGAATTGACAAAGTATTCAGTTAATGGGTTTGGGATAACCAGGTTCCCATGTGGAAAAAAAACCCAGTTAGATCCTTAACCAATACAGCATACCAAAATAAAATTTTAGATGAATTGGGGAGTACAATGTAATAGAACAAAGAGGAATATTTTCATAAACCTGGGGTGGGAAAGACTGTTATCAGAGGCAGAAAATAGAAAGTAAAAGATGGATACATATGACTAGAAAATTTCTAAAAATTTAGACTTCTATGTTAGAGTTTATCGTAAACAAAATTTTTAAAAAATTTACATATTCAGTAAGGAGATAACGTTTATTAACAAAGGATATGAAAATGCAGTTCATAAAAGAATATTTCTAAATGATCAGCACATGTAAAAATAATCTTGCTGATAATCAAAGAAGTTGGTACAAAGTAAATGGTTAACTCTAGGGCACTGGAAAAGTAAGTTATGATACATCCAAGTGAATATTTATGTCATAATCATTAAAAATAATGTCATAGCAAGATATTTCATGAGTTGGGAAATAATTGCTTTGGAAGTAAGTTTGGTGAAAACTTGGTATGCTCTATATTATGTTTCTGTTTTTAATGTAACAAAACATCGGATAAAAAAGAAATTCTATCTACCTATCTACTCACCTACCTATCCTTCTGTCTCCTGGAAAGAAGATCAGAATGTTCATAATTATGTTTAGTTGGGGGAATATGGGAACCTCCCCTTTTTTGCAGTTTTCTGTTTAAAAATATTCTGCAGTGAATATATATTTCTTTGCTAATTAGGAAGGAAAAACAATATTTTTAAGGTTTGTGTAGACAAGGACAGGAGCCAGCTTGAAGGGATACCTACCGGTGAAATTTGGGACAACTTGAGCATCATAAAGAATAAGGATGTTAAAGATTATTAAAAGGGAATGGGAGGGGCGCCTGGGTGGCTCAGTCGTTAAGCGTCTGCCTTCGGCTCAGGTCATGATCCCAGGGTCCTGGGATCGAGCCCCACATCGGGCTCCCTGCTCCACGGGAAGCCTGCTTCTCCCTCTCCCACTCCCCCTGCTTGTGTTCTCGCTGTCTCTCTGTCAAATAAATAAATAAAATCTTTAAAAAAAAAGGGGGGGAAGGGGAAAGAAAGCTCCTCTTTACAAGACAATGCCACAAAGTAATAGAAGAAATTACATAATGAGAAAAATCAACATTCTGCAGTTCCTAATGTAATACTTGATTCAGGCAATGGTCAGCAATGAAAGTAAAGATCATTGAGGGAAAGGATGGTGGGCAACAGGATCATTACATGGAGTCTCACAGTGTCATTGCCCACCCCCCCATCCCTGCCTTCTTGCCCTGATGTTATCTAATATATATATATTTTTTTATTGTTATCTAATATTACAAGTGAAGCAATGTTCCTCTACAGAGGAGAGATCTGGCTGCCACCACCTTTTAGCCAAGTGACCAGAGGGAACATGATAGTACAGACTGTCATTATGTGCAAACAGAAGTATACAAACATTACCTCTGTACCTTCCTTCCAAAAATGTGTCACCTAGATCTAATCCTGAGGAAACCATCAGAAAAACTCAGAATGTGGGGTTTTCTAAAGCCAGCTGACCTGGACTCTTCAAAAAGGGAAACCAAAGAAGGCATGAGGACAGTTGTAGATTAAAAGACACCAAAGAGACATAAAACCAGATGCAGTATCAGAACTATGAAAGACACTATTAGGACCATCAGGGAAATCTAAAATTTTTAAATTTAAAAAATTCTATTAACATTAGCTATTATAAATTAGTGTTCATTTTCTAGATGTGCTCGTGTTATTGTAGTTATGTAGGAGAATGTCCTTGTCCATAGGAGATGCTTGACTAGGAATTTAGGAGCCAAGTGTCACAATGTCTGCAAGTTAGTTTTTGAATGGTTCGTTAACAGTTCATATGTGAGAAAGAAAATAAATGAGGCCAAATGTTGACAACTGGTGGCTGGAGATGAAGGGTAAGCAATGTTGATTGAATTATTGTTTCGACTCATTTCTAAGGGTTTGAACATCTAAATATGAAAGGTAATGGGGGGAAGTTCAGGTGGAAATAAAAAGGAGAGAGAAGAGTGAAATACATGAGACATAAGGGACATGGCATCCAGGTACAATGTGTGGATCTTGTTGGCTCTCACTTCCAACAAATCAACCCTAGGGACACATTTATGAGAGAATCCGGGAAATCTGAACACTGGTGGGATGTTTGGTGAAATGAAGTATGAAGCAGGTGAAACGAGATCGGCTATAATTGGTTTTTTTTTTTTTTTTTGAGAGAGTGAGCACGTGTGCTGGAGGGAGGGGCAGAGGCAGAGAGAGAGAGAGAGAGAGAGAGAATCTTAAGCAGGTTCCACCCCCAACATGGAGCCCTCTGCGGATCTTGATCTTGATCTCACAATGCTGAGATCATGACCTGAGCCAAAATCAAGAGTCAGATGCTTTACCAACTGAGCCACCCAGGCACCCTTGCTGTGATAATTATTGAACCTGGGTCATGGGTCCATAGGGAGTGATTGTATTATCCTGTCTACTTTTGCATGTAGGGAAACTTCCATAGAAAAGTTGGGGGTGCAACTCAAAATTGCATAGTAACATTGGACTTTGTCAGGGAGTGAGTGACCAATAGATATCTAAATATGTTCCCATGGGTATACATAAGAATTACACAGAAGAGTGGTAAGTTGTGAAATCAAGATTAGTACCCGAATTTCTCTCATAGCAGTGATTTTAAGTGAGTTGCATGGGAGGGGGGAGCTGTGGTAGTGAAGGTTACATGGAAGTAATTGTCTTTCTATTTTTTTCCTTTTCTCTTATTTTTATCCTCTCAATTTCCCCAGTGCATGAGGCTCTTGACCACCATAAAGAAAGCTAGAGCTGATGCATTGTCTTCATTACTTCTGAAGCTGATGGAATGGTATTTATTGCTTCCACCTAAGTTTGAGAAATTCAAGATTTGTCTATTTCATCAGTTCTTATGTAGCTAGGAGAGCTTTTATTGTCCTGCAGATTCCAGATGCTACTGTACCTGCCAGTGCTAATTTAACATTCAGCTGAAGATAAACACAAGGTTTCGAAAGGAATGATCATTCAGGAAGATCATACAAACCTCCTACTCCCCCCAGCCTCCCCAGGATCCGTGAGAGCTGTAAAGGTGAAAAACACTCATATTTTTGCATGCCTGTTGGTTAGGAGGACCAGTTAGGCTACAGTCAGATATCTCTTAGGGAATGATGAGCAGGTGGTCTAGCCCCATGGTGGCCCTGAACAATTTAACTTTGACTCTAAGGCAGAATTTTACAATTAAGGAGGGCAGTAGTTTCTTCGTTGTGCGTGTGTTTTCTTTTCTTTCTTTTTTATTTTTTAAGATTTTATTCATTTGAGAGAGAGACAGAGAGAGCACACAAGCAGGGGGAGAGGCAGAGGGAGAAGCAGGCTCCCTGCTGAGCCAGCCAGGAGCCTGATGTGGGGCTTGATCCCAGGACCTGGAGATCATGACCTGAGCCAAAGGCAAACACCCAATCATCTGAGCCACCCAGGCACCCCTGTGTTTTGTTTTCTAAAAGGAAAAAGGATTGAAATAAAATGTGAATTGGATACTCATGTCTTAAAGCTTTTTTAAAGGAAACATTAGAGAGTGAGAATATTAACTTCCACTAGATAATATAAGCCATAAAGAGGAAAACAAGAGTAGACAAGCCTATGTACAGGAGAAGAAAAATTCAACTCTGAAAATGGTAAAAGACCACAATGAAACCTATGAATGGCAGACTTAATAGGAAAACAAACAAGACTTAAAAGGGATATCAAATCTGGGACAAAAAAAAAAAAAAAACCCAAAAAAACTCTTGGAACCAATATCCATAACTTTGCTTAACTTAGTATATACAGAGATAAGGAAGATAAGTTATACACTACTATTTAGCCTCTGAATGCAGTTTTTATTATTTAGACTAGGTAACACTGATGAAAATACTTTAGAAACTCTAAAATATTCACAAATATAAAATACACATGCACTTAGTGCTTCCTTTAGATTTTTTTCTAAGGTGTCATCATAGTAACTTTGCCTTGGAGGTTAAAGTTTGGACTTACGATTTGGGCTTTTCAGTTTGAGCATCTTTAAAGTCAAATAAAAGACATGTACATGGAAAGGAGGCAGATTTGTTTCATCAAATCTCCTTTATACTTTTGTGTCACGCTGTATCCGTGGAGGAGTTTAAGTGGCTACATTTCCTTGCCACCTCTCCTGTGGTTTAGTTCCCTCCACTTTCACTGGGGGCCAGCACAGCGACTCGCTTTGACCAGCAGAACGTGGTGGAAGCCTAGCAGCTTGCACTCGTGCCCTCTGAACTACCGCGGCTGGTGAAGAGGCCTGGGTTAACCCCCCTGAGGCTGAGAAACCACAGGGGCTGAGGGGCGGGCCGGCAGTCAGCGGACTCCTGAATAGAGGAGGCCCGCGGAGACCACCTAGCGCCTCCCCCGTCAGAGGACTGTGGCTGCACGAACGGTCCCAGGCCCGTCCCAGGCAGGACGGGCAGGACTGCCCCCATGCGCCCAACCCAAACTGCCGATCCATGAACTCAGTTCATTACCTTTCCCGGCAACAGGCTTCCTGGGATGGGAGCACCATCATGAATCACTTTGATCATCTGTTCCCACTTTAAACACCCCACATCCCTTTGGTGATCTCTTCTCATGTCACACGGTTTCCATGCTTTTCAGACCTTACACTGACCTGGTCACTCTTCTCTGGACATAGTCCAGCTTGCCAAATCTCTCTTTACATTGTGTAGCACTCAGAACGGAAAACTGCTGCAAATACGATTTGCCCCTTTTACCTGCTCTGGTTCTTTCCTAGAGCTCCTTTCTCATAACAAGACCCCGAAACAGGAGCTTTACCTCTCGTGCTTTTAACCCCCTCCCCCAGCGGCAGAATTTTCTCACGTCTCAGGATCCAAGTCCACTGGTGTTGCCTTTATAATGCTTCCCTGTCTGAACTGTTCCCGACCCCAAAGTCTCTTCTCCTTCATCCGTACAGCTCTTTACACTGAGTGTTAGGTCCGCTGTGTCTGGCTCCTTGGCTAGGCTCTGAATTCCTTGAAAACAGCTATTTTGTTTTCTTTTTGTACCTTAACACTTCACCCAGTACTTGGCATATATTAAATGCTTAGTAAATGTTTAATGAGTTGGATAATTATCTAATATTCTCTGGGTATTAAAATACATTATCTTCTCGTCTACATTTTTCCACAAGGCCATTAAGAGAGACCATCAGATTCCTGTCTAAATCAAGATGTAAGATTATGTCCATTGAATTTTTCCCTGTTTACCAACTCAGTCCATCAGCTATGGTGCTGCTTTCTTTTTAAATGCTGTCAAGCCTGCTGAAGAATTTTGACAGAAATGTTTGTTTCCTGTTTCTGGAATGTGTTCACTCATTCTTGAACATTGAGGCGTTTGCTTTATTTTGGTTTTTCATCTCTTTCATTCACAGCCATACGAATTCACTTGCAGTAATTTCAAGATTACATACACACTCCGGCGTATTTTACTACTGTGGCACATCAACAGTTGGGGTTGGTAAATTTGATCTCATGCGTTATAACTATTAATACAATAATAGTACTTTACATCGTTAAAGTGCCTCACCATTTGCAAAATGTTTCCCCAGATCTGATCTCATCCGCGCCTCAGGCGAATGATAGGTAGGTGGGTAGGTAGTGATGCTTATCTGTGGTTTTCGGTCAGGGAAATAGCTTAGAGAGAGAGGTCACCTGACTGAGTAGAGAGTCAAGAATTGAACCCAAGCCTTTCAGAGCAATTTAGAAGCTTGTTTAGGATCTGGGCTCTGGTGCCTTATGCGCATTCTACTCAGTCCTGATTAAAGAGAGCTTTTCTCACGGAGAAGGACAAACACACACCACCAGTTGAACAGCTCTGCTTTCTCCGTGCGTTTCCTGTTCTTGTCATTCTCCAACCTTTTTTCCTCCAAGCTTTTACCTTTTTATTCTCCCCTACCCGGCTTTGTGTTCTGAGCATACCCGTTTGGTCATACATTCTGCTTGCCTGCAGAATTTGTTTTGGTGCTGCAGGGACGAAGGAAAGAAACGGACACTCGTGCCGGGCGCTGCACCCGTGACTCCCCATGTTATTGGATCAGTGTGGTGACCTAGCAGGACAGGTGAAATCATCCTTCGTTTCTACAGATGACGAGAGGAGGCTCAGAGATTTACGCAGTTACTACCTACCATCACATCCATCTCCCCCCAAGTTGTCTCAATAAAGATTTCAAGTGGAAATATCTGCCCTCGGAAGTGATTTTGTGCAGAATTTAATATGCTTTTTTGTTGGTTTTGTTTTGTTTTAAAGGGGGCACACCATGATGGTTTTCCTTTTTTCTGTGATATTTTCGTATTTTGAGAGTGTGGGAGTTTAGGAAGTCCTGGGGAAGGCCGGCTATACCTCTTGCCTTCCAGTGTGGTTGTTCCCGTTTGGTGTGGGTCACTGTTAAGATGTAAACTGTTACCTGGATAAGGGTTGCGCACCCATGCAGCCCTGTTATACACCTCTCATACCTCAGCAAGAATTAGTGTCTCAGATGGGTCATTACAGAGACCAGAGCTCCAAGGAGCTGGGACCCGGGACAGGTGAGAGATGGGGGGAAAGGGCCAGGCTGCCACCTGGGGGCTGGCATTGGGGGCGGGTCTGGGGGGAGTGCACTGGTGCATCCCTGCGCAACAGGCAATGAGGACTGGTGCCCACGAGGAGGCTGTCGTCACACCTTCTCCTTAACCTCCCGATCTAGAGTCAGTCTTGGTGCTGCGGAAGTCAATGCGGTGACCACACTTCTGAGTTTTAGGAGTTGGGCCGCACACACAGCCTCCACCTTCTAGAGATGATAAGCATCTCTCTCTTTAAATTGAATTTCAACAACACGCAACCTGGTGGCCTCATAATTACAAACTGCTAAATGTTAGAGATGGAAGGAAATAATCTCTATAATGACTGTGCTTAGTCATAAAGCAATCTCTTATTTCCCCACTTTCTAGACAATTGCAACACGACTTTCCCAGGGCCCTGATTTTCAGCACGGATGATTTTTTCTTCAGGGAAGATGGTGCCTATGAGTTCAATCCTGACTTCCTGGAGGAAGCGCATGAGTGGAACCAGAAAAGAGGTGACAAATTCCTTTCCAAATTCCCCGGGAAATCCTATCGTGCACATAGGTAGTAGCTGCTGCAGAATGAATACGTTTTCTAGAAGGAGCGTAATCAAAAGTTCTGCCATTTCCCCCCCCTAAACAGAATGTCAGAACATAACCTCCCTAGATTCCAGGAAAAAGAAAATGATTGGTAATGGGTTCTGAAATATGTGGCACTAAAGTTGTGTAATGAGAACAGCTGTGATAAAAAAAATAACAAAATATGGAGTACACTCACCCTTCTGATTGTTGCATGTTGTTCACTGTTCTGTAACATTGTGTTGCAGCCAGAAAAGCAATGAGGAATGGCATATCCCCCATTATTATTGATAATACCAACCTCCACGCCTGGGAAATGAAGCCCTATGCAGTCATGGTAGGAAGAAGCATCATTCCGAATTTTCAGTTACGGACATTTTGTGAGAAAGTTGCAACATTTGTTCTTTCCTCTTCTTCTGATCTGCCATGATCTCATCTTTATTAATCGTAGCTCTCTCAGGGCGCAGGTAAAGAGGTTTAATTTTAGTGTTTCTCGGTTGTTCAATGGCTGAAATTTGCTGAGATGCTAATTATCACCTCAGGGTACGTTTTTAAATTGTCCTTGGTCTGAATTCTTGATAGTTTTTCTGTCTTGATTGTTTCCCAAGGGGAGACATACATGCCCAGGAGCACCCTCTGAGACTTACACAGAAATACTGGTTGGATGACGCTACTAGCCGAGTGGTTGATAATAATAAGCCCCTTCTGTCTTTGGCAAGCCAGGGATTTCAGCGCTGGGCGGTATTGGTGCGGGAGAGTCTGGGGCAACTTTTTTTTGGTTTAAAAACAGATTGAGAATTAGCACTCTAACCCTATTTGGATACTAGAATATAAATATACAAAGATAACAACTCGGCTCTCTGTTGTCAGAATAGGAAAGAACAGTAAGATGAATAAAACATTGTGCATAGTTTTAATTTTGAAATATGTCTGAAAAAAAATCAGATCTCTTATGGTAGTAAGTTTTCACTTCCTATTGGGTATATAGACAGGAGAAAAGATCCTGAAACACACAGGGCAGGAAGAAGATAGCTGAGTAGTCTGATTTTGTCACACACAATCCCCACTTGGCTAACTGTAAAGGGAATATCTCCAAAACGGGGCTTGTGACTTCTTTTTAATTTGGGGGCAAACTAGCTTCTATACAGGTACGCTTTTCTCGAACTGTATGTCCATCAGGTTTACTTGGGCCCAGCCTGTGGGACTTTGGGTTCGCGAGTAGGAAGGAATGAACATCAGCTTTGTGGTTACTTCAGTTCATGGACCAAGAATCCACTTGGGAGAGAAATGAACAGGGACATGAGTAGTCTAATCAAGGCAACAACTCAAAACCAAGAGTTAGCGGGAGAGTGGCTTAAGGGAAGACATTTTACTTTTTTATTTTTTATTATCTGGAATGTACAATCTTTTTCAGCCATCCACAGCTATTAGTAAGACCCAGAAATTAGATATTTTCCACTTATGATATTTGAATCCTTCTCTAATTAGAGGGGTCCATCTCAAGAATGAAGAGGAAATCTTTTTACTTTGCTCTTTTCGTTCTGTATTTTAGAACATAATAAACAATAGTGATAATAAAGTTCAGATTTTGAGATAAAAAAAGTAGTAGCCAATTTATGAATGCAAAGAATATTTGGATGTTTATATGGAAACTGTAATCATTTTCTAAACTCGAGGAAAATGGGGCACAGTGCACTGGGCCAAACTGTGTTGCATAGAGGGGAAAGCTCCCTTTGGCGGGAAGAGTTTGTAAAAAGTATGGGAAAATCACTTTTATTTCATAAGCTCTGTTCCTGTGGCACCCTGACTTTCTAACCAAGGTGTGAGGGATGGGACAGGGCATTTGACAGAAGAAACTATGCTAATCATATAAGGGACTTTGAGAAGCCACTGAATGTATTTCTCATACCTGTGAATAGGATATTTAAAACTAGTCCAGCTATCTATTTTTTAAAAATGTCCCCAAACAAAGAACTGTTATAATTTTCCTACATAGTAGATAAAATGGACCAAAATTTATCATTGGGAGCCATAATATAATCTGAGAGTGGCTAAGCATGGAAATGAACCAACTGTACTTATTAAGATAAACTCAGGCCTTGGATTACTGGTAAAACAGAGGACTTGTAGAAAGGATTTGTAGTAAATGTGAAATGGCAGCATAAACATTCCCAAACATACATACCATGTCTTCAATGTTTTATGTACTTTTGAAAAATCAGGCACTTGAAAATAACTATGAAGTTATATTCCGAGAACCTGACACTCGCTGGAAATTCAACGTTCAAGAGTTAGCAAGGTACTTCTTTGTTTTTCTAGTTCCTCATTATGTATCCTGCTATTTTCAGGTATTTCAGACCGAACAAAAGAATCTTTTCAGGCTGGAAATGGACATGGTAGTTTTCAGGCCAGAAATGGTAATTCTTGGAAATTGATAACTTTGGAATTATTAATGTGAAGACTTTAGTTTTGGGTCAGTTTTCTAATATAATGCTAAATGCTAAACCTTGGCTTGGACTTGGTCCTTTTAAAGGACACATATAACTTTCTGCTGAAATGCTTCTTCATTAATGAGCGTTTGAAAGCACTTTTCTCTGCATGGGATTGCACATGTCAGTGGTGTTTCTGCATTTAGGCTAAATCTTTAAAGGTCTTTAGATGTTGAACAGTCTGTGGTTCATTTATGGTCTAGATGCTGCTTCTAATTTATAAAGCAATACATGTCCAAGTAATACTAACTTGTTGACTGAGTGCATGAGTTCTGATATTCACTATGTGTTACTAGATGATGCCAGTGATTTAAAGTAACCAGTGAGATCAGAATTTACTTTTTAGGAATAAGGCTAGTTCATTCTATGGTTACAAGCAGATAGCGTTTCCAAAGTGGGTCTGTGGCCCAGCCTCCTCAGGATTGCCTGAGGGGGTTGTTGAAATTCTAGTTCATGGGCCCCATTCCATTGTGGGGAATCTCTGGTAATTGCATTTTGAACTATATCCCCAGTGGTTTCTCATGCCCACTTGAATTTAAGATTATTTTAATTAGCATCTAGAAGTACCTAGGACTGACTGACATGAATTGATTATAGAGATATGCATGATTAACAGGCAAATATACAATAAAAAGATCTCACGGTGTTCTTTTACGTCTTGAAGCACAGAATTGAGACTTCCAGAAACAAAGCATCGGTGAAGGTCTTGCTCTTTGCTAGGTTCAGGGCGGCATGCAAAACAGGAGTGGAGCCTGAAAGAGAACTCCTTAAGGGGACCTCACGCTTCTGTGAGAGTCAAGTCCTGAGACAAGGGAGTGCATCTCTAAGTAAAATGCAAGTAATTCCTTTTGATAGGCTGCCTTAAGTAAATGTTTGCATTTGTTCCCACGTAGAAGAAACATTCATGGAGTCCCAAGAGAAAAAATACACCGAATGAAGGAGCGGTATGAACATGATGTTACCTTTCACAGCGTGCTTCACGCCGAAAAGCCCAGCAGAATGAACAGAAACCAGGACAGGAATAACGCGTCCCCTTCCAACGGCGCACGTTACTGGAATCCCTACGCAGAGTTTCCCAACCGGAGGGCTCCTGGGGGCTTCACACACGAGGGCTCCTGTAACAGAAGAGGCGGTTGTCACCATGGATATTAGAAGCCTGTCTGACAGGCATTCGAAATTTTCCTAAATCAGTTTTTACTGCCAATTTTGGTATTTATTCTTTGTTCGGTTTTCGTCAAAGCTCTAATTCCAGTGTAAATAGTCCGACCTGAAAGTTTTTGAGCAGAAGCCATTATACTTCATCTTCGCCGAGCATTTGTTTAAGTGATCCTGTATGCATGGTCCGACGCTGGGAATTCGGCCGCTTTGATTGTAAACAGAGTTCCTTTCTCTAGGGAAGCCAGAGATTGGAAACTGAAACCTGAGAACGTACCCAAGCACAGAATCAGTCACCTAAGTCCGAGATGTAGAAGCTTCAGTACCACTTTCTCTGAAGAAATCTATTTTTCCAGGAAATTCATCTCCATCAGGAAAGTTGGAAAGGGGGGGGAGAAGTGGGAGGCAGGAAAAACGGTGCCGTTGCTACTCTGAGAATCTGTGTATCCTCCAAATGTGCGAGGTGTGGCTGTCAGGATGATACTGATTTTCCTTTAGAACGCACATGCCAGAGAGCATACACCTAAGGGAATGTTGTCCTTCAAAGTAGACACTTGGGGAATTACTCCTCTATTCTAGTGATGTGTTATTGTTAAAGAGGTCTGTCGGATCCTTCTTTTAAAAAATTTTTTGGAGACAGAGAGCAAGAGCGGGAGAGCGAGAGTGGGGGAGAGGGAGAGGGGGAGGGAGAGAGGATCCTAAGCAGGCTCCTCGCTCAGCAGGGAGCCCACTGCGGGGCTTGATCTCACGACCCTGAGATAAGACCCGAGCTGAAATCAAGAGTCAGGTGCCCAACCAACTGAACCACCCACGTGCCCCTATCGAATCCTTAACAGCCCTACAAGCTACTGAGGAAAATCAGTGTCATTACTTAAAGTCACATCTTGGTTTTAAATTACCACTTTATTGAATAAGTTTAACCTAACTTTTGGCTGTTGTGCTAATAGTGTAAATTAAAGAAGCCTGACTTTATAAAGCACCAATTTTTAAGAGTTAAAGCAGTTTTTAAAATTATGCCTGTTAATAGACATGTGTGTGATCACTTGGCTGCCCAAATGTTTGGGAGTGCAAGGAATTAAACATCCCAAGATAGAAATCATACAGGGCAATGTCTAAGCCATGCCCGTTGGAAGATGACCAGTCTTGGTGTTTTATGTGGCATTAAGACAAAGTTCTGCCACAACTCTGGAATGTCCCTCTTATGCCGATACTGAATCTATGATTCCAAATTAAATCTCAGCAGGTTAGAATCACATTTGGTGTGAGACCATGATTAAGTAAGACCATGTAGGATGTATGCTTTATTTCTTGTTGGCCAACAGCTTCTTTCTAATGTTCTGTGAAATATTAAGTGTCCTATATAATGGTGCTTTTATGGCTATTAAAAATTATATATGGTATTGCTTTCTATGGATTTGTCACTGAATCTAAACATTTTTTGGACCAATGATATAAAAAAGTTATTCCCCTAAATCCCATAGAATTCTACCATATTAAGAACCAGTTTTTCTTTTTTTTAAAAATTTTTTATTGTTATGTTAATCACCATATATTATTACATCATTTGTTTTGGTGTAGTGTTCCATGATTCATTGTTTGTTCATAACACCCAGTGCTCCATGCAGAATGTGCCCTCTTTAATACCCATCACCAGGCTAACCCATCCCCCTACCCTCCTCCCCTCTAGAACCCTCAGTTTGTTTTTCAGAGTCCATCATCTCTCCTGGTTCGTCTCCCCCTCTGACTTACTCCCCTTCATTCTTCCTCTCCTGCTTTCTTCTTTTTCTTTTTTCTTAAAATATGTTGCATTATTTGTTTCAGAAGTACAGATCTGTGATTCAACAGTCTTGCACAATTCACAGCACTCACCATAGCACATACCCTCCCCAATGTCTATCACCCAGCCACCCCATCCCTCCCACCCCCGACCACTCCAGCAACCCTCAGTTTGTTCCTGAGATTAAGAATTCCTCATATCAGTGAGGTCATATGATACATGTCTTTCTCTGATTGACTTATTTGACTCAGCATAACACCCTCCAGTTCCATCCACGTCGTTGCAAATGGCAAGATCTCATTCCTTTTGATGGCTGCATAATATGCCATTGTGTATATATACCACATCTTCTTTATCCATTCATCTGTCGATGGACATCTTGGCTCTTTCCACAGTTTGGCTATTGTGGACATTGCTGCTATAAACATTGGGGTGCACGTACCCCTTCGGGTCCCTACATTTGTATCTTTGGGGTAAATACCCAGTAGTGCAATTGCTGGATCGAATGGTAGCTCTAATTTCAACTGTTTGAGGAACCTCCATACTGTTTTCCAGAGTGGTTGCACCAGCTTGCATTCCCACCAACAGTGTAGGAGGGTTCCCCTTTCTCCACATCCCCGCCAACAGCTGTCATTCCCTGACTTGTTAATTTTAGCCATTCTGACTGGTGTGAGGTGGTATCTCATTGAGGTTTTGATTTGGATTTCCCTGATGCCGAGCGATGTTTGAGCACTTTTTCATGTGCCTGTTGGCCATTTGGATGTCTTCTTTGGAAAAATGTCTGTTCATGTTTTCTGCCCATTTCTTGATTGGATTATTTGTTCTTTGGGTGTTGAGTGTGATAAGTTCTTTATAGATTTTGGATACTAGCCCTTTATCTGATATGTCATTTGCAAATATTTTCTCCCATTCTGTTGGTTGTCTTTTGGTTTTGTGGACTGCTTCTTTTGCTGTGCAAAAGCTTTTTATCTTGATGAAATCCCAATAGTTCATTTTTGCCCTGGCTTCCCTTGCCTTTGGTGTTTCTAGGAAGAAGTTGCTGTGGCTGAGGTCGAAGAGGTTTCTGCCTGTGTTCTCCTTTAGGATTTGGATGGACTCGTGTCTCACGTTTAGGTCTTTCAACCATTTGGAGTCTATTTTTGTGTGTGGTGTAAGGAAATGGTCCAGTTTCATTCTTCTGCATGTGGCTGTCCAATTTTCCCAACACCATTTGTTGAAGAGACTGTCTTTTTTCCATTGGACATTCTTTCCTGCTTTGTCAAAGATAAGTTGACCATAGAATTGAGGGTCCATTTCTGGGCTCTCGATTCTGTTCCATTGATCTATGTGTCTGTTTTTGTGCCAGTACAAGAACCAGTTTTTCTATATCTTAAACTTATTTACCAGTCTCCTCTAATAAATAGGAGACATAAAGACAAAAGCAACTTTATATTTTACATGCTGAAATTATTTGATCTCTGCACATTAGAAAGACTATTACTTTAACATTTCAATACCTGACACGACTGAAATCTTACCGCTATGTAACCAGTATGAAGTGGCCCCAGGTTTAGATCCAGAGCTTTTAAAGAGCTCAGAAGAGTAGTGTCCCTGTTTCTTTTTTTTTTTTCCTTATATGACACCTGAAATACTTGGTTTGGAAACATAAAAAGAATTATTAAATGCTGCCAGCTTTATCCCGGTAGAAGTGATCTATTTTTTCTCTTAATTCGTATGTGATTTTTTGAACACTCAACTTTAGCTTGTAGTGTTTTGTATTACTAACCTTTGCATCATTCATATAGCTGGCATAGGGCTTTATGTACAAGATAATAGGCTCTCATTAAGTGATTGTTGAATAACACAAGTTGCTTTTACCTTTTATCCCTTATACAGTGCACCTTCTTGACTTTGAAATCATTGTCACTTCTTAGAGGATAATATCCATTTATACTTAAGCTTCATGGTTTGCTTATATAGCTTTGCTATATTATTTACAACGTATAAAAAAGGAGTGTGCGCATGAGATCTCTCTGTGATCTAAATGGTAATGAAGAACAGAGGAGGTACTAGCAATTCAGGTTTTCTAGGAATGAAAAAAAAAAGGTAAAATTCTTATAATTCTTTTTGTTCACTTGAGATTCAAGTTTTATTCCCTGTTCTAGAGTGGATCACTTGGAAAATGATTGGGGTGTGAAGGACCAAATTGTTTGAACAAAACTTAAATCACATATTATTAAGACTGGCAGAACACCTGAGTTAAAAAACTGCAGAATGGACTATTTATGTTAATAATTTTTAGAGGAGAGAAAAATCATGGATCACAGTTATGAAAGAAAAAAACTGCTTCTTAAAAGATTTATTCTAGGGTTTGAAATGTGTTTATAGATTTGAAAACATGGTATTTTATATAAATTTAAGACATATTAAAAGACCTGTTTGAAGAGCTTCTCCATGCTATTAGCTCCTATTAGAACTGCATTCTCTTTTCTCTATTAAGCATAGAAAGGTAACAGATGAGAATGTCCTCTTATATTGAACTATTCCTGTCTGCCTTGGTGGTTAGAGAAAACCAGGTTTGAAGGAAGGACTTGCTGAGTCCTGTGATAGGGCTAAAAATAAAGCAGGTAGAATCACAGCCAATTTGAAAGAAAGATTTTCTCTTAAGTTGCAGATGATAATTTTGTTAAAAAAACACGAACACTATGAAATCTTTAAAGCATTTGAATTTTTAATTAAAATAATTCAGCGATCACACTGGAATCATGAAAAGGAATTACATTGAAGATTCTGTTTTTCTTGCAGTTATGCTGTCTTAAGGTTGAAGAATTGGTCTAAAGAAAACACCACTGTTGTTTCTTACTCCCACTGACTGTTTATCAGGATAGAACTGTAAGAGAACCAACATTCATTAAGGAAAAGTCGTTCATAGTGGGTTACCTCTGAAAAAACCAAACCAAACCAAATCACCTAAAATAGGAACTAAACTAAAAGGAATTACAGGAGTCAAAATAACTGTACTTAGAAACCTAGTTTCATTTAATTAAGGACACAATTTAAAGAGAAAGGTATGTTTACTTTGTAAAATATACCTGATCAAATCCAGTGATCAAATCCAGTCATAAAGATTTAAAGATTTTTTTTCTTGATTAGTTAGTAAATAAATATACAGTCAATTTTCAGACATGTAACTGAGATTAAAGTATATCGTTACAGAGACAGGCCAGGCGCATTCCTGAGATAGACAAGCACACAGGGAGATTTGGGACTGTGTCCTTTTTTTCTCATGCAAATCCTGATGTACTTGATGCAAATCCTGATAGGCTGAAGCTGCATTTTCTACAAATTGGAAAGGCTGAGTCAGTAACTGATTTATTGTCATTTTTGTTTCTGTCGCCTTTGCAGTCTCATAGATGCCCTTTTCACTGTACTTGCGTCCTGCACATTGGTCTCCCACTCTTCGGTGCGGGCCTGGGGGCTCCCGCATCCCGTGACCCCAGATGCAGCAGAATGCCTTTTCTGCCTCAGATAATCTTTTGAGCTCTCGGGAGCAGTCCTAGGGGAGTCACTGAGAGACATAAGTTGATTTTCTCCTGCCAGACCCGACAAAAGGGCTTGAGTGTTTATCAATGCGAGTTCTTCGTCTGCTATTGAATCACTTTCCAAAAGGGAAAGGTCATTAAATTTAAGTGGAGTCATCTGAGGAGAATTCAACTCTTTCTTCTTTATAGGTGTTTTGTATTTGGTGCCGCAAGCCCGTGGTGGCTGAAAGGCCTTCTGTGCAGCTGGAGAAACAAATGTACAAATGGGACTGACAGGCGGAGGTAAAGGCAGTCTACTCAAAAAATCCAAAGCTTTTCTCTTCTTGCAGCTTTTTGGGTCATCCATCTCTTTCTCCCCTTTACAATAAGACTTTGAAATCATCTGGGCTGATCCAGGTGTGGAAACAGACTTCTCTTTTGGCTTACGAAGTGATAAAGGACTCTGGTAATTCATCTCACTACTGGGAGAAGACATCTGATAAAAAGACAAAAAGCAGCCTAGATAATTATGCACTAATATATAAAACATCATCAAATTAGCTTTTCATTAGAATTATTTTTTTTAAAGATTCATTTATTTTAGAGAGAGAGAGAAGGGCGGAGGGGCAGAGGGAAAGGGAGAGAGAGAGAGAATCTCAAGCAGACAGACTCCCCAGAGTGTGGAACCCGATGCAGGGCTCGATCCCAACCCTGAGATCATGACCTGAGCTGAAACCAGAGTCGGACACTTAACTGACTGAGCCACGCCTGCACCCCTCACTAGAAATATTTAAGCACACAAATACCACACACATTGTCACTCCCCTCATGACTCATAGGTCAGATGATTCCAAGAGACCTTGATATGATTGTGCTCATTCCAGAAGGAAATAGTTTTGCATAAAAAGATATAAAAATGACAGGAAAAGAAAGAAGAATGAAGACTAATTGTACTAAAAGACAAAAAAGGAGGTAGGGGAACATAACTTATGCACTAATCTTTTCTTTTTCATTAACAGTTTAAACAAAGATAAGCATTTTTAAACCATTTTAAGAGCACAGACTGACTGGGTTCTAGTAGGTATACTTTTCTAGTTTTGTGACTTTAAGCAATTGTTCAACCTCTCTAGGCCATAGTTCCCTCATTTGTAAAGTGGAGATAATTTCCATCCCATGGATCGTTGTGAAGATTGAGTTAATATAGATATACCCAGCAACTGTTAGCTACTTAAGAATTAGTCATCAGCCAGTATGACAGACCTTATGGCTTGATGTGCATGTATTGTGATTTAAAGAGTTAAATCAAACTGAGCTTAGAAACAACCCTAATTGTATAGACTAGTCCTCCGAGCAAAAGGACACAAGCCAAGTATTTTCCATTACATGTACTTGCAAAGTTAAAAATGAAAGCACCTGTTTGTAAAATGCCCCCAAAGAACGTTACATTCTGGCTTTGATAAACAAGATAGAATTTCTAGATAACCTAGACTTACAGGAGACAGATAACAATTAACCACACTTTCTAGGTAAGTTTAATTACATTTTACCATGTTTACTAGGTATACACCAAAATATATTATTGCCTTCATTTATAATATTAACAAAATTCCTTAAATTTACATTAACTTACCAGAAATTTATTTCCCATGCCAAGGACTGTTTGAGCAGTGTGTGGCTCTGAAGCATAGTCTTTAGTCGGGGTGGACAACTTGGGAGCGTTTGCATTAAGTATATGCATAAGTTTGTTTTCTGCATCATTGCAAAACATACCAATATTCTAAGAAAATAAATGGGAAAAGCTGTTTTGTAAAATGAAAATGGACATAGTCATGTTTTCAGAAAATGTTACTTTTAAAACCAGAAATGAAAGGTTCAGACCAGAAGAAAAATAATGACACACCCCAAATTTGATAGCAATTGTCAAACAATCTGCCAGTGTAAAAATGCAAAGCCAACACAGTTGTTGGAGGGAGAGAGGGAGTCTGTATGTCAGGGAAGGAAAGAGATGGGAGAGATCTTTCCAATCATCCAGTTTAATAAGCAAGGTTTCACATGATCCTGGATTCATTGCTGGAAGATGGTCTCAAGGTCCAGCTCTATTTCCTACCTGATAGCTGTAAATCATCCAACATCTATAGAGTATGCCTTAGGTTAGTAGTAAAATGAGAGAATCACCTCATGTCTGTTCCAAGAATTAACTGAAACAATGAGTAGGTTAAACCACATAAAACTGTTGTTTCAGAAATTTCAATTGGTCAAATACCAGCAATTTTATAGGATTTAACCTAATTCATGAGAGTATTTTGTAAAACTTAAAAATGCTATGTAAATGACAGTCAGTTGTCTCTGAAGTACCCTTGAACAGTCTCAGAGAAAACCTGGATGTACTCTGTATGGGAGCCAAATAATGAATGCACCCCCCACTCACCCTCCAGTTTAGAAACCATATAAATCAGGGTGTTATTCTTCACTATGTGTACTGAGTCTTTAGACAAAATATTACACAAACCTCCTTCACATAGCTGGCTACTCTAATGCTTTTAAAACGTAATTTTATTTACACATATTTTGAATAACACACATTTCAAATATTAAAGAGGCTTATCTTGAAGATTCTTTACTAGTTAGCAATTTATAAAATTCAAAATTTTATTGGAAGGCAGCACTGCAAAGTAGTTAATAGTTTGGGCTACGCATTCAGATGGCTTAAGTATGAATCCTGCTTCTAACAACTTGGCTGTGTGCCTTAACCTCTCTGTTTTTCATCAATAAAATGGAAAAAAGCTCCATACCTCATAGAGTTGGTGATAGAATTAAATGCGACAGGGCTGGAACAAGGCCTGACACACAGTAAGCACTCTAAACTTTAGCTAATATTATTACTTGCTGTTTATATAGATTTAAGGATAAAATGCATACATTATCCAGGGAAAATAAATTTCAGTGTTCTATTTGGGAGTATTTCAAATCAAAGACAGATATAAACTATAAAATACTAGACATGGAGTTTAAAATGTAAATTTGGAATCGGCATGTTATTAACTAACTACACTACCAACTGCTCTGAACCATGGGCAGCTCCTATAATTCTTGTTGCTCACATGATTTGTAGCTCTGAACGTCCTCCTCACAGTTTCCCCTCACTCAGTCCCCTCCAAATCATCATCTCTCAGCTGTTGTCCTCCCATCTCCTCAGGCTTATGAGCACTTTATACAGGATGAAACCGCATTACATTGTATCTCAACTATCCAGTTTTCATAGAAGCCACCATTTTCCCTTAATATTTGACCATCAAAATAGGAAAATACCAAAATGCGTGGTAATGTACAAAGTAATTTTACCTCGACAGTATTTTTCATTTTGTGGAATAGCTCTTGAAAATGGCCCTCCTTTGGACTGGCAGAAAACCTGGAAAAATCTCCAGCAAATAAAGTAGGAATTCCTGATTTGGCTTCTGGTCGCCACTGGAGGTTGCTTGCAGCAATTAATGTGTGAGGTTTAATAATGTCCTCATTAAGATCGGCCCAAAACTTTATTGCCAATAAATTATGGCATTCATCTGACAAATAGACCAAAGGAGCAAGACCTAAAGAAACAAAACAAAACACCCCACTTCATTATATATGTTAGGTAAATTTAAAAAATGCAAGGAACTTCTAATATTCCCATTTGTTTTGGTATGCTAATGGTAAAAACAGATCAAACTAACTAAATTTAGAGAAAGCTCAGGATTTCCAAAATAGCCTGTTGCTTATCATGCTAAAATGTTAATGCCAATATGACAACATATTCTATTACTGAGGCCATGGGGAAGCAGTTTCTCTGTTGGTGGGAATACAAATTTGTGCAATCCTCTGGTGAAAAAAATTGGTAGAACCTAGCAAAGTGATGCACGTTTACCTTTCCACTCAGCAACCCCACTCTAGTACTCTATTCTGAAGATGTACTTCCAAGTATAGTGAGATACATATGAACAAGGTTCAAGAAAATACTGTGTACGAGCTTATTCACTGAAGCACCGTTTGTAGGTAATTATAAACGATTTAAAGCAGCCTGTATTACGCAAGAGTAGTATGGCACATTCAGACGACACTTACTATGCAGCTGTATGAAAGAATGAGGAAATGCTCTGAAAACACAATGGTCCAAAATCTTGGGGATGAAGCAAAAGCTGTTCTAAAGAGGGAGGTTTATAGCAATACAGGCCTACTTCAAGAAACAAGAAAAACCCCTAATAACCCTTACACCTAAAGCAAATATAAAAAGAACAAACAAAACCCAAAGGAAAGAAATTATAAAGATTAAAGCAGAAATAAATGAGACTAAAAAAAAAAATTCAATGAAACCAGAAGCTACATCTTTGAAAAGATAAACAAAATTGATAAACCAGACTAAAGCCAGACTCACCAAAAAAAAAAAAAAGAGAGCGAGAGAAAGGACTCAAACAAAATCACAAATGAAGGAGAATAACTGACAGCACAGAAATACAAAGGATTAGAAGAGAACATTATGAAGAATTATATGCCAACAAATTAGACAACCTAGAAGAAATGCATAAATTCTTAGAAACATGTAACATTTTTTTTTTTTTTAAAGATTTTATTTATTTGAAAGAGGGAGAGAGTAGAGCGCACAAGCAGTGGGGACAGGGAGAAGCAGGCTCCCTGCTAAGCAGGGAGCCCAACATGGGGCTCAATCCCAGGACCCTGAGATCATGGCCTGAGTCGAAGGCAGATGCTCAATGGACTGAGCCACCCAGGCATCCCTGAAACATGTTAACCTTCTAAAACTGAATCAGGAAGAAACAGGAAATTTGAACAGACTGATTACCAGGAATGAGACTGAATCAGTAATCAAAAAATTCCCCAATAAACAAAAGTTGATGACCAAACGGTTTCACAGGTGAGTTCTACCAACATTTAAATAAGAATGACTACCTCTTCTCAAACTATTCCAAAAAAAGAGAAGAGGAAGGAGAACATCCAAATTCATTCTATGAGGACAGCATTACCCTGATGAACACAGATGTAAAAATACTCAGCAAAATATTAGGAAACCAAATCCAACAATACATTAAAAAACAAACAAACAAACAAACATTCACCACAATCAAGTGGGATTTATTTCTGGGATGCAAGGGTGTTTCAGTATTCACAGATCAATCATCATGATACATTACATCAATAACGGGAAGGATAAAAACCATATGATTGTCTCAATAGATGCAGAAAAAGGATCTGACAAAGTACAGCATGTATTCATGATAAAAATCCTCAACAAAGGAGGGTTAGAGGGAACATAACTCAACATAATAAAAGCCACATATGAAAAACACATAGCTAACATCATATTCACTAGTGAGAAACAGAGCTTTTCCCCTAAGGTCAGGAACAAGACAAGGGTGCCCACTTTCACCACTTCTTATTCAACACAGTACTGGAAGTCCTAGGTGCAGCAATCAGACCAAAAAAAAAAAAAAAAAAGAGAGAGAGAGAAAAGACATCTAAGTTGGTCAGGAAGAAGTAAAACTTTAACTATTTGCAGATGACATGATACTATATAGAAAACCATAAAGACTCCACCAAAGAACTATGAGAACTGATAAATGAATTCAGTCAAGTTGCAGGATTCAAAATTAATACACAGAAATCTGTTGTGTTTCTACGTACTAATAATGAAATAGCAGAAAAAGAAATTAAGAAAATCCCATTTACAATTGCACCAAAAAGAACAGAATACATAGGAATTAAAAAAAAAAGAGAAAGCTCTCTATTCACTGTTAAGTGAAAAGAGAAAAGCACACCAAAAAAAGACTAAAATTCGTTACCCTTCATATAAGAAAGAAGTTGCTATAAGAAGATATATACATGTATCTTTCCACATGTAGAGAACAAACACAGGAAGGATAAACCAGAAACTACAGAGACAGGATGTGGGTAGAGAGAAGGGAAGGAACAGCACTGGGGTAGAAGGGATGAGAGGGACTGACACTTCTTGGAGTATGCCTTTGTGCAGCTGACTCTTGAATGCAGTATTTCACACACCCTTCACATAGCCCACAAACAAATAAACCCAACCAGATAGGAAATTCAAAATGGAACACAAACATATTTCCTGGCCTTTCTATCTAAAAGGGCCTAGAAGCAATGGTACCTCTGAAGTAATGAGTACATAGTCTAGCAAGCAGATGTTGGCTGTAAACAACATTTTCTCAAAAAAAAAAAAAAAAAAAAAAAAGTCCAGGGTTCCTTGGAGAAGTAGTTGATTCAACTTGACTGGGGCAAGGAACATACAACATGAACCTGGAACATCTCGTTGATGCCAAACAGTAAAGAGGTGCTCAAAAAATTACAGGAGTCAACCTGAAAAAATTCCTAAATGGCCTAAACTGAAACAATCGGAGCAACAAAATAATGCAGGTATTGAATTTTAACCCACAGAATGAAATACATATTCATTAGTCCATACTGATATAAACCAATAAGGAAGTAAATTTGGGGAAAAGAGGCAGCTCTTACAGTGGAATTCCAATGAATTCCAATAAATGGAAAAGAGAAAAGGAAATCAGGCAAATACTACAGGAAATCTGTTGCAAACAAAATCAGCTGATGGATGCTGAAATTAATTGGTGAAAGTCTGAGGTGAAATAGGACTTGCACAGTCTCAAAGAATCTGCTCCAAGGTTAAGGTGGCAGACACCACCTTCACCAAATGACCAAGGTTGCCACTCTCAGTAATAAGCAACATCAACTTCATTAACCCCTTGATACCAGAGAAGGACAGGCACAACACTATTTCTGTGGTAATTTTGCCAAACATGCATAAGCTTATTCCAATCATGAGAAAACATCAAACCCCAAATGGAGAGAAATGCTACTAAATAATTGATCAGTCTATTCAAAAGAGTCAAGATCATGAAAAACAAGAGAAGACTGAGGAATTATCAAAGACTGGAGGAGAATAAGGAGAAATGATGATGGAATGAAAGTGGGATCCTGGAATAAAAAAAGGAAAATAGCACGACAAGCTTCTAATTCAATTACATTCTATAGTGTAGGTAATAATAGTGTGCCAATGTGAACTTCCTGATTCTGATCATGGTACCATGGTCATGTAGGATGCTTACATTAGGGGAAGCTGGGTGAGAGATATTTGGAAAGTCTGTATTATTTTTGCAACTTTTCTGAAGGTCTGAAATTATTCAAAATAAAAAGCAAAAAAATTTCAATGCCAAAAATGGGAAGGGACCACTGGATAAGCCAGGACAAGACTAAGGCACTAACCATTCAATCCTACTATTTAGAATTCCTTCTCTGTTACTGTTAAAAATTATGTTTCCCTTTATAAATGACAGGAATGGATCCCATTCTCAGATAATGGGGATCTGATCTGATTTGTTTATTCTATTGCAAATGATGGTAATTCCTTTTATTTCTTTCAATTTTATAAGTCGATTTATTTAATGGATTTTAATCTTAAATATTAAAAATTGCTTTTAGAGAAATTATATTTCCCAAACATGTTCAATTTTCTAATTTTGGAATTTGCCTCTCATTATATTCAAAACTTGATTATAGCCCTTCTATCAAATGCCCTTCTTTAAACTATGTTTTTCAGGCGCCTGGGTGGCACAGTCGGTTAAGCATCCGACTCTTGATTTCAGCCCAGGTCATGATCTCAATGTCGTGAGACTGAGCCCCACATTGGGCTCCACACTGAGCATGGACCCTGCTTAAGATTCTCTCTCTCCTTCTCTCTGCCTCTCCCCCTCCCACTTGTTCTCTAAAACAATGAAAACATAAACTCTGTTTTCCCCCAATTATAAAAGTAATACACGTTTACTGAAAAACATTTAGAAAATGCAGAATATAAAAATAAGCTTCCAGGATAGTTTCCTCACTTCATTTTTTCCTAGAGGTTTCATAGCTAAATCAAATCATATATGTTGGAAAAAAAAAACAAACAGAAACTTTACTTATTTCTCTGATTACCACGCATCTTGTAAAAATGGTAACAGTTGGAAGAATTTTTTAAAATAACACTTTTAGAATGTTGGCACTAAAAAAAAACCCTGAAAATAAAAGTATAAGAAGAAAATTATCTTGTTGGTTTGTAGTCTGGGGTTGCTCTGAACTTATGCTGTACCTTTTAAATTCTTTTTAGAAAATTTCACTGAAAGGATAAAGCACGTAGCAGTTGCCAAACCTACGTTCAGGAATTCTCCAGCCAGCGATGTGATGTGGGTGCAGAGCCCTCCATCTTCAGGTCCAGCCTGCGCTTTCAGGGAGCGCTGGTTATGGCCCGCTCCCACCTCGGCTCCCTCTCCCAGGCTTGCCCTCTGCTGTAGGGCCCGCTCTCTGGAGGAAGCATGCATCCAATGACTGGCCCCTAGCCTCAAGCCGGCATGACCCTGAGGGCCATGCTCGCTGCAGAGTCCCTACGGGACACACGGGTGCTGTTCCTGGGGGCGCTTTCCAGGAAATCTGAGGGTTTCCCAGGGAAACTGACCTAAGAAGTGGTCTCATTTAAGTAATTCACTTTATACCAGTTTTTGTAATACAGTAACAAAACAGACTGAATGCTACAAGTCCCTACTTTAAGTCCAATTCTCAAATGGTTGGGTTGGGTTTGGGTTTTGTCAGAGGGAAGTATAAGAAAGAACACATAAGCATTAGAGCCTGAAAGTATGGGTTCCAATCCTTTACATAACTGTGACCTTGGGCAGGTCACTTAACCTCTCTGAGCTCCAGTCTCCCCATCTGTAAAGTGGAATGATAACAGCAAATGAACAGTGTTACTATGAGGACTTTATGAAATTCTCAACAATTACCTGCTCCCCCACCCTGCCCTGCCCCACTTTGTTAGACGTGGGGACAGAAAGAAACTAAAACAGAGTCCCTGTCCTTGAAGAGATCACAGTATCATGGGTGGGGAAGAGGGTCAGGAATGTGGGCACAGGCCCGGGCCATGTGATGCATGTGATGGGTGCCGACCCTGCGAAACACATGACACGCTGCGGCAGTTGAGCAGGGGAGCTCTGACCCCAGCACAGGCATCTGGCTGGGGGGTGGGGGGGGGGCATGTAAGCTGACTAAGGCATGACAACCTTTCTTCAATTCTTCACGAAGGGAGGACAAAGGGCATTGTAAGCAAAGTGAACACATATTTAAAGGTAGGAAGTGCTAAATGTTCTATATAGTGGGTCAGGAACACAAAGTCACAACAGTTGAGCTGAGGTGTGTGGGGTGGTGGCTTAAGGCAGGCAGCAGATGAGTTTTTCAGGTATATGAAGGAGTGTGGGTTTCGTTTTCTAAGGGATAGGAGCCACTGAAGATTTTAAACCAGGAGACATCATGATCAGATTTGGGTGTTATGTAACTAGTACTTCAGGCTTAAGGTGGCACTTTGAAGCTTTTTATAACAGAATTTTCTTCCTCTAACAGTTAACATCAAACTAAATAAAAACAGAAAGAAATGTTCACCAAAAACAGAAATGAGGGATACCCTGATATAAAATTTAAAAATTAATGATCAAGGAAAGAAACAAGATTGTGGATAAGGCCAGGCACAGAAAGGCTCAGCTTCTAATTCCTTTCCCCAAACTGGTAAAATGACATGAAGCTTGAGAATGTTATTACCCATAAACCTAAAGGAAAGCAAACGGCCTGCGTCTCCTTGCCTTCTTCCTCTTCTGATCAGAAATAATGAAAATGGCCGCAGGGGAAGCAGGTGACCAGGAATGACTGACAGAAGTGAATGTTCCAGGGTTTAATGGGTTGAACTGTGCCCCACCCAAGATGCTAAAGTCCTAACCCTCCGTACCTGTGAATGTGGCCTTATTTGGAAACAAGGTCTTTGCAGATGTAAGCAAGTTAAGATGAAGTCATTATGGTGGATCCAACCCAATGTCCTTATAAAAAGGGGAAATTTGGACACAGACACGTACATGGGGAGAATGCCATGTGAAGACGAAGGCAGAGATCGGGGTGATGCACCTATAAGCCAAGAACACCAAAGAATGCCAGCAAACCATCGGAAGCCAGGAGCAAGGCACTGGAGAGATTCTCCCTCACAGCCTCAGAAGGAACCAACTCCGCTAACACCCTGATTTTGGGCTTCTGCTCTCCAGAACTGTGAGACAATACATTTTGGTTGTTTAAGCAACCCATTTGTGGCACTTTGTAACAAAGTGTAGCATAGCAAATTAATACCCAGGGTGACTCACTCAACTGGGGAAAACAATGTAGAACAGAGATAGTATCTTCCAGGGATACACAACATACAGTGGAAAGAAACTCAAGTACTCAGCCATCACACGGTAACCAAGAGGGGAAGACAATGATTTGGGATATGGCAGAAAGTCAAGACCCGCCTTTTCCTCTGCACACACCTCACCTCCTCACCACTATGTGTCCTGCCCGGGGCCATCACAAGTGGTTTCAGGTCAGTCTCCACAAGCAGCCAGCTCCCAGGTCCTGCTGTATTCCCTGGGCTGTCTCCAGAAAGCTCTGCACAATGACTTCTTTCACACCATCTCCTACCTCTCCCTGTCTCCTGGAGCACCTTCCCTGGACAAATCTCCACTCCGCTCAACCGCTCCCGTAACTGCTGTCCTTACCGGCTTGCTGGCTCTCCTCGGATGCCACGGCTGCCCCTGCAGACCTCTTGTGCTCCTGGCAGTCAGGCTGGGGTAGGTGACTCCCCTGCTCCTTGCAGGCTGCTGCTACCCGCCCCTAGAAAGCATTCATTCACCCTCCTCACTGGGCCTTTCTCATCAGTATACACCATCTCATCAGGCTGCTATTGGTTTTTTCATCGGAAAAAACATTCTCTTGATCCCAATTCTCCTCCTTGTGAGTGCTCCATTTCCCTTCTTTGCTTAAAGCATGATCTTCTTGAAATGGCTGCATTCTATAACCTAATATGCATGCCTCTCCGTGCGCCCAGTGCACTCCCTGGTGCTGAAGCCAACAGTCCCTTCCTGGCCCTCACCTCGCTGTCTCGGCTATCAAATACCATCTGAGACTGAATCACTCTCACCCCTCCAGGATTCTTCTTCCCTCTGCGCTTTCCGTGCAGCTCACTCTCCTAAGTACTTCTGCCATCTCTCAGTGGCTCGTCCTGTTTTTTCCACCGAGTCCTTTACATCTCTCTGCCTGCCTCTAAACACCAGCGTGCCCGAGCCGCTTCTCCAGCTACCCCCACATCCAGTGACCTCGGCTGCTCTCACAGCTTTAAACATCACCTGTATGATGATATCCCAATTTATCTTTATATCTTAGCCCAGACCATTCCCCTGATCAAACTCCTGTATATCCAACTGTCAAGCAGAAATCTCTGTTTATACTAAGTGCTAAAACTTAACTGACCAAACTGAGCTCCTGACCCTCAGCACATACCCTGTTTTTCTTGCACTCTTCCCCTCTCAGTCAATGGCAACTCTTTTCCCAGGTGCTCAAGCCAAACACCTTGGCATTGACTCCTTGACTCTTCTTACCCTACCTACACTGTCCGCCTCCTTCAAAATACAATCAGAAACTTGCTTACATGTGGAATTTAAACAACAATAACAACAAAAATAAACAAAAAAAACCCCCAAACTCATAGAAAAAGGGATTAGACCGCCTGGTTGGGAAACAAATCTGCCCTCTGTGTTGGAGGCAGACACGATCTCCATCCTTCCAAGATTTTCTGCTATGCAAGCATTCTTGAAGTAAGAGTCTGAGGCAATGGCTGCTATAAAATGTGCATAAACATCACAGAGAATAGCCTGCCAACACCAGGAACTAATGGGACGAGGGGAAAATAGCTAGCAAGGTGGTGGATTTTAATCCAGCCATACCGATCATCACATTAAAGCTGATCAGATTAAACAAACCAGTTAAAAGACAGGCCCTCAAACTGCATAAGAAAACAAGATCCAACCGTGTTGTCAGAAAGCCAATTTAAAGATGTTGGTAGGTTAAAAACAAGAGTGGGGAAAAGATGTACCATACAAACAAGAACTAACCACAAACAAGTAGGAAGAGCCACACTAAAGTGGCTCCTTCCCTAAAAAGAAAGTAGGTTTTAGAACAAGGGACATTAGTCCAGATAATGAGGGATACTGCCGAGAAGCTGGAGGTGGAGGCTTGAATGTTCAATAAACTGCAGAGGCACATGATAATTATTTGTCTAGTAATCAAATGCTCCAAAACATTTCCAGCAATTTCTTTAAAATTAAATAGCACAGAATGGCATGGAAGTTCTTACCCTGTAATAATGTAGAATTGCTTTTCATTAAGAATTAAGGTTAAAACAGGCCTACTTTCAAATCACTAGTCACCAAATTTGCTGATTTGTAACTCCAATTAATCTTAAGGGATGACAAATTTTAAAAAATATTATTTTTCAAAGGCATCCATAAGAAGTTACAATTAAAAGTACACTGTGTATTACCTATTTTTTTCACAACAGAAACTACAAATCCTATTAGGTCCACCTCAGAACAAGGTGGTTGGAAGTCTGGATCCAATAGTTTGTTGAAGTAAAGGGGCTCCCTTGGCTGATAAACTTGGAATAGGATTTCATCTGAAGCCTATGAGGGAAAAAAAAAATCAGTCTATGTAGATTCTATAAACTAATATGCATTCATCAAAATTAAAAAACTCTATGAAAAGTTTGTACCGGTAGTTGCTGATACTGGGTTTTCTTTGTTGCTGTTAGCTGTATATTAGCTTTTTCAGATTTACTTTTAGATTGTGATGTTGCAAGATGATGGATTCTGTATCTCTTTCCTTCTGTTAACAGGGAATATAAATCTGATGATGGACGCCAGATACTCAGTGTAACTAGATAAAGAGGAGAAAGATATAATGGAAGAACTGATAAGCATTAAAGTTCTTGTAAAACAAATACTGTAACAACAAAGATCTAAGGATTATAGCATTGTTTTGAGGGCAGTGGTAGCCCATTTTTACTCCTCTGATACAAGTTCACTTTATACTTTATCTAGCATTTGAACTCATTTTATTAATATAGTACTTTAACTTATAAAATTTACATACTGACCTGAATCTTTTTCTTTTTTCCCATAGCTTATGATACGCAATTTCCACACGGTTGTAACATTCCTTGATAAAATTTGTTCTCCTTGCTCAGCAGATTCCATAGCCTTCCTGAATTCCAACTGGATCTGTGCTTGCTTCTTATCACTCAACATCTGTCTGTGATTATTCAAGGCTCTTAACTGCTCTTCACTGAAGTAACCCTATGATCATTTAATATATTAAGGCAAATGATACTAGAATAAAAAGCAAACAAAAAAACCCCTCATCCATTGTAAATGCATCCCTTTAAATGGGGATAAAATACAACAGAATTCGAGTTCACTTTAACAACATGACAATATAAAAATTGAGACTAATATACTCAGCTCATCACATAACAAATATTTTCAGGTGCCTTAAACTGTTCATTTATCTTTGTGACAAATTTCCCGAGGGCCAAGACAACCCCCTACTTATAAATGTACTCTAATAATCATAACCACCATCAACGTTATAAATAGCTGACATTTGAGTGCTCCCTGTATCTGAGGATTGGATCTGTGTGTGGTAAATGTATTAATTCATTTAGTCCTTACAATAACCCAGTGGGGTGGACACTAGTATTGTTTGCATGTTGTAGAAGATGAAACTGAGGTACAGAGAGAATAAATAACTTGCAGGGGCGTATAGGTGGAGGTAGTTCAAGAGCTCTCATTCTTAACCCGAGGTAGTATAATTTTATTAACTCTCTGGAACAGCAGATACTGTTAAAAACAGACGCATGCTACAAGCACTTATCTCTGCCTCCACACTTCTCTCCTGGTCATTTTAGCAAATTGCTGTCTGTATCTCTTGGGACTCTCGCCCAGTACAACAAAAGTGAATGAATAAACAAAAAATAAAATCAAATAAAAGATGAAATAGAATCCTGACTCACGATGCACTAGACTGCAGCTGCCTCACACATCTTAATATCCTAATCCATACTGGGAAGGGAAACTACGGGATCTGTGTACCCTGAACAGGTCTTTCTAAATACGCAGATAATGTTTAGTTTAAATACAAAGTCCCCCAACACTCAACATGGTCACTGAAAACAAACCCTTTGGTCAGAGTCTTTTAGAAATGGATGGCTATTTTTCCCTCCAAGAATTGCAATGAAAACTGTATCTAAGTGAAATCTCTAGAATCATGTACTCTCAGGACCTAGTGAGAAGCCCCTCACAGGCTTTCCTTTGACAGAGGTGGTGGGGAGGCCCAAGAGAGAAATCATCTGTCCAGCTACAGAGTGGCAGGCCCAGGTCTACAACTTAGTCTTCCAACTCTCATTCTGCCTCCTTATTTTCTCCTTTAAATAAATCCCATAAAAGGAAACAAGACTAAATAATATTTTGTTAAATTTTGTGATGAAATTAAAACTATTTTCATGATGACTCATAGAAAACATAGCTTCAATAAGAGGCAAATCATTTTTCAGGAAAGCATAATAAAGCCTTAACTGACAGACTTTCAGCAAGTATACTCACAGGCTTTAAATCCGGACTCACTCCTCACAGGCAGAATCTGAGTTGTCACATTTGGGAATATGAGCAATTCTATTCAGAAAAGCAGTGCTTACTCTCCTAAGGGAGTTTTGTCTATTTTGTAGTCCCACTAGTTAAGAAAGTTAAGGCTATATACTAGATTTACTGTCATCAAATGAGATTAATCAATAAACAAACAATAATTTTCCTCAAATTCCCTCTCCTTCCTATGTAGCAAATTAATCATAGAATTTGCATTAACTGGATATACAGGTGTCTAAAAATTCAGGAGATAGCTTAATATATAAAATGATGTTCCAATATTAGTAACTAACATGGATGTGGAACTTTATAATAGTACACTTTTATATACATTATCTAATTTGATCCTGAAACAACTGATTTTATGCCCACTTTACAGCTATTTTATGCCCAATTGGGTAATAAATGGCATAGCCATAATTCTAACACAGTTTAGTGCTTCTGACACTTTTCCACCAAAATACCCTTAAGGTAGAAGATTAGGAAATAAACTCTAGGTAGGATCTGAGAAAGAAGTGAGCATATGGAAACTGAGACAATGCTTTGAAGATACTTGTTTTACCTTAAATGTAAACAAGTTTTGCCTGTATTTTAAACCACATTTAACTAATATATAAAATTATTTAATCTTTCTATCCTCCATTTGGTATAGAATTGCAAAGGTACTGCATTGGTCTGGCACATCACTGAGGACCCCAGAAATGCAAACATCCTCTTTGAGAAACACACCCTTTCAACACAGCACTTGCCTTAATGGCCAGAAGATGGACTAGAGCTTCCCACCATTAAGGAGGAAGATTAAGACCCACTGGATGCCCTCTTACTCTCTCACCTCCAGAAAACTCGGGTCTGGTGCATTCGTCACTGCTTCATAAAGCTCTGCACCATCTTGCAGAGCACAAACTTGCTGTCTTGTTAATGCACATGATGGTATACATCGTTTTGTTATATTTTCTAGGAAAAAAGCATCATTAATTAGCCAAGCCACAAATTTAAGAACACTGAAAGCTAGAGGAAAAAGCAAAAAGTACCCAAAGAAGGGAGGCTAAAAGGCAAAACACAATTTATCTACTAAAAGTTTTCTAGGAGAATTTCAAACTAGTGTACTCACTCATGGTTTAAAAAATTGTCACACAGAGAGCTTACTTAGAGAAACTTATAAATTAAGTAAATGATTTCATGATTTACTTAATCATGAAAACAGCATGAGCTGGTGAATCGAATATTGAGAGTCCAATTTTTCTGCAGATTTATAGAGAACAGGAAGTTGAAAATCATGAAGAAATGCAGAACATAAAATTTTCAGCAAAAAACAAACATAAATTTCATGTCCTTTATGCTAAAAATACTGTGATTTTTTTTATTATTAAAATTGCTGCCACAGGGAAAACAAGATCTAGCTCCAGGTGTAATAACATATAAATCAACAACTACAACAACGAAAATGCAAAAGTTATATATAAAGTAGGTAAGGATATTGAAGAAAGAAAATGATATACGGCTGGGGAAAGTAATTTTTGAGTGCTTATCCTTCCTTTTTATTGAATATATTTGACATATAACACTATGTAAATTTAAGGTGTCCAGTGTGTTACTCTGATACATTTATATACTTAATATGATTGCCATTGTATTGCTATTTATCACATCACATTAGTACAATATTGTCTATATTCATTATACTGTGCATTGGATCACTACAGCTCATTAGCTTGTTGTTGTTTTACCCTTAAACACCATCAGTTTTATCCTCCCACCCCTCATCCACTGATAACCACCATTTTACTCTTTTTATGAGTTTGATTTAGTTACATTCCGTATGTAAGTGACATTATACTGTACTTGTCTAGGGGAAAATAATTTGGCAGTTTTTTCCTTTGCTGCTGATCTTTCTCTAATACCAAAAGAGGATACTATAAACACTTTAGTACTGAAGCTTAAGAGGAAGTTTACTTAAGACTTCTGAAAAGTGCTATGGTTATGTAATGTTTTATTGCCTAAGACAATCACAAGTATCTAAAAGCTCAGTGTGTTGAATAAAGAGGTGATAATTTGGGGTCACTTCAATGCTTATCTGTATATCTATGTAATTCAGATACAGAATTAGGAGAGAGAAGTCTATTATTCAAAACAAAGACATTCACTCAATTACAGAGGTTAAATCAGAAGCCTCTAAACATCTTATAAAAAAACACTTATTCTCATATTAAAAAGAACTTGTAATATACAACTCATTTTACCGTCATGCTTTTCAAATTCCCCTTGAATTTTATTGAATAAGACTTCTAGTTTCTTTTGTTGGGCTTCTGCATATTTTGTTGCCTCCTTTTCTTCCTCTCGTTCATTCCGAAATACGCATACTCCAGACAGGGTCCTCTCCATCCACTGTAATGATGTGTCAAACACAGATACATGGTAGGGAGGGATCATTCAAATTAATTGTCCCAAAAGGAAGAAATACACAGTAAGCTTTAAGAATATATCATACCTGTATTGGGTATGCTCTTTGAACAACTACATCAACACAACCAACATTTCCTCCATCACTGAAAAGTGATGACAAGGGGAGAGGGAAAGGCCTAGGATCAGGAGAGAATCCAAGTTTGGCATACCAGCGAGCAGGACGAGTACTGTTAGCAGAAATCTGGACAAATTAATGAACAAATCGATTTATAAGTTTATATATTCAATTCTATTTCAGATGTCATAACATTTTCATTCATTTCTTTCATTCATTCAAACATACTCATTTTCAAAATCCTCATGAACATAGGAGTGTAGAGAAACTGTGCAAAAGTGAAAACACTTTCAAAATACAGTCTCTCAAAAAATCGTTTATGCTGTTGTAGAGTCTTAATGTAAATATTACTATTAGAAAATTAATTAAGAGTCTTCAATTTAAACATGATGGATTAAAGACCTAAAGGACAAAGAGAACTGGGGAAAGAAGGGCAGTGGATGAGACATTAGCAAAATTTTGGAAACTAAAAGTTTATCGGACAACTGGTAAATAACGAAGCATCCTGAGAATGATTACAGTTAATAAAAATAACAAACATTTTTAAAGCACTTCTTATAGGGCCTGGATAGTGTTAAGTGCTTTACATCTACTGACATTTAATCTTTACAACAATCCCAAGACTTATTGCCATTTTACAAATGACAAAACTCAAGTATAACCTGCCCAACGTTACTCAGCTGGCAAACTTGTATGGAGCCACTAGGAAACAAAATAATTTAAGGAAATCCCTCAGAATTTGGAGGCAACAGGTCCCTCTGAAGGAGGGAGCATGAGATGCGGCTGAAAACAGAAGGAAAGATAATTAAGTCCTCAGATTTCATCTCCTATCCCAAGGAGTCCTTCCCTTACACCAAGAAGAACCTAGGACAAATTACTTTCTGGAGAGGCTGAATCACACATATCCTAGACTCTGGAACACAAGGCAGAGGCCACTGGGTGGGGGGGGGGCAGGGTGAGATGCTATACTCAAAACAAAAATGCAATGAAAATCCTTATGCTAAACATGAGTCTCCCTATTAGTTTTCTTACTCTGTTCAGCTCTCAGACAGTCACTGATATTTGAGGGTCTCCTAACAAAAGCAAGTCCCTGTCTTATCACTCCACAAATTGACAAAAGCCCACCTCACACAGAGCTTCTGATCAACTCATTAGTGCCCCACTCTGGAAGAGGAAAGAACAGCTAACAATCATCAGTTGAAGGAAGTCTCCAACTGAGAGACCCAAACAAACAAAACATTATGTGAAAAAAAAAATGCAGAAAACAGAAGAAACTAAAGTAAAACAAAATATTTATCAATAGCTTCAGAAAGACAAGATGTTGCATCTATGAAACAAGAACAGGATGTAATAAAAAAGAAACATTTAGGGAGTAATAAGGGCCTCGGAGACCGGAAAATTATGCCAATAGGTACAAGCTCATTTTAGGGAGTAGATAATTAGAACTAGAAAGTAGGGGGAGCAAAGACAACAAAAGAGAAAATAGGAGAAAAGATGAGAAAATCAGAAGACCAATCAAAGAAGCCTACCGCCCAAATATCAGGAGTTCAAGAAAATTGAAAAGGAAAAAATGGAGGGGGAAGAAATTATCAAAGAACTACTTCAAGAAAATTTCCTACAACTCAATGAGGGACATATGTTTATAGACTGTTAGCCACTGTGTACCCAGGGCCATGATTTTAAAAGACAGGCCAACCCCAAAGTACCTTGCTGGGAAATTTCAGGATACTGCAAACAAACAATCTTCAAAACTTTTTAGAAACAGATCATATAATGAAGGACTGGGAATAAGAATAGCACTGAATTTAGCAGAAGCTATACCAGAAGTAAAAAGATAATAGAGAAAATGTCTTCAAAATTCTGAAGAGATTATTTCCATCTCTAATTCTGTATTCAGCCACCTTACAATAAGCTCAAAGAAAAAGCTACAAGCTCCCTTTCTTAAAAAGCCTCTGGGGGTTGCTTGTGTGCCTTTAGAGCTAGGGAATAAATCCATATAGATATGAAATCCAGAAAACAGGGCTTCCAACACAGAAAGAAGTGAAATTAATTTGTAGAAATGTAACTGTGCAGCATACATAGAAGGTAACCATGTCAGAATGGGGCAGGAGTATGGAGAGGTCCAAGAGATCTCCAAGAAAAAGAAACAGAATTGATAAAGGTATTTTAACATATTGAGATGATTTTTATGTATCTCTTGTGTGGGAATGAGTTGGTGATAAGGATACAGAAAATTAAAAAAACAAAACAAAAAAAGCAAGACAGTTGTTAACTCCAGGGCAAGCAGTAAGTGGTAAAGAAAATGTAATTAGTGTACTATATGCTGTGCTGCGAAAAATATTTTTCAATCATTATAATGTAAACAGTGAATACAGACTTCACTCCTCAACTTTCATAGCAGGAAGCTAACAGTTAATGTCTAAACTGAAGGAGAAAAGATGACATAGTAGTATATAAGCAAAAGAAACTGCCAAAGAGATTCAAAGTGGTTGCCTTTGGGGAGCATGGACAGAGGTCAGGCAGGATGGCTTCAGTAACTGCTTTTTTGCGGGGTGGTCATAAGCCTATGTTACATGAGGTTTGAAATTATGCACATGCACTGATTTGATAAAAGCAAAACAAAAAATTGAAAGCTACTGCAACTTTAATATTCTAAGCAACATAAAACAAAAGGCTGTTTCCGCTTGACTAAAAGCAACACAATGTGGAGTTAATGACAAAGTATCTCTTTACTTAAAAATGTTTATTAAATGCCTTCCTGAAGTAGAGTGATCCAGAATATGAAAGAAGTAAATTATTTCACCTCATAAGTGAATCTAACTGCACAATATTAGTAATTTCTCAGTATCAATTATTGTAATTGATCAATTTGTAATTGATCAATATTGTAGACTATTGTACAATATTGTATTTGTAACTTATCAATATTGTAGACTATTCAATATGACAAAGTCCTATTATATAGGTTTAAGTCTACATAGAGATGAAAAGTACATTTTATTATTATAGATTTAAGAATCACTGAAACCTAATTTTCTAATCATACTGGAAATAAAGGTCTAATCGAGTAATCAGGGTGGAAACAGAGCAATACTATGAGAACAAGATGGCACCAAGGGCTAGAGGTACCCAAAGCCCAAAATCAAATCTAGTGCAAATTTGCTCCTGCATTATTTTAGCTCAATATCACTCTCTCGGTTTCCCAAAAATAGCACAAAAAAATTTAACAGTCTGAGAAATTTGCCACTTACACTCAGACTATTAGTATGTTTTCAAGAAATGGAGCATCTTTAATAGGCCAAAGTTTAAAAATTTAAAATACGAAACCTCCCTAGAATTTAACTGAATCAGGAACCGATTTTTACCAAGAGTGTGCATTAATTTAATTTACCTTTAACATAAGAGATTCTGGGGCTTCGAGTGGTGTGCAGGCATCAGGAAAGCCCACCAGTTCTGCCCCGTGAATAATGATCTTCTGACCCACAGTCAGTCTACCGTTCTTTACGAGAGCTGCTAGGGGAGGATCAAACTGGGCCTTAACAGCATACCATCCATCCGTGAGCTCGACAATGCCCACTTTTCTGGTACCCACACTACTAGTTTTACTGCTGGAAGTTTCAGATATATCTGTGCTTGATGAAATTATTTCAGAAATACAGAGAACAAGTGTTTTTGCAGCCGTGTCATCCCTTTCCATTATCTTTTTTATAGCTGATCTTCTGCTTCTATCAATTTCCACATCATATCTAAAAATAAAAAGAAAAATGCACATTTTAGGAATTGTGAGTCTAGAATTTCATTGTAAAAAGGTCACTGAATAATTGAGAATAAAAATTAAATACTTTTGCTGAAGAATTGCTAAGACAGAAGAGAATTTAAAATTTGGTAGCTACCAATATAGTAAGTTTTATAATATTAAAATATGAATTAAATATTAAAACTCCCCAAATGCAAACATGGTTTATTAGCAATCCCTGAACAATGGATCAAATTAGTAATTCATATTCTTCTCACATGCCAAGAGGTTAAAGGGGGTGGGGGAAGAGGGAAGCAAGAGGTGTAGGAATGTGTGATTTCTCTTAAGGGGGCTGGAGGATTGACAAGAGAATTACTGTGTACAACTCAGCGGCAGTGTGGGATGGCGACTGTCACTGACAACCGACTCGTGTACCTCTACGATGGGGAAGTCACAGCCTGCGCATAAGTCTGAACCTCATCACATATGTGATTACATAATATAATGCATTGAACTTGCCTGTATTTTAGTTGAAGAAGCACCCTTTCTGGGCTTAGGCACCTATTAGCAAATTCCTTAGGAAAGGCAAATTCCATAGCTGCCAGTTTCCATATAATCCATCTGTAGTGATTATACACCCAAACTCTAGAAATAAGATTTGGATCCACACCTGGGGTGTCGCACAGAGCCCTGACCAAATAAAGGTAGAACAATATAAAAATACACATAAGATGATACTGAATTCAATAACCATGACCACTCTTTGCACAAACACTACATCACACAAGATCATTTAGTACATTTTTATGAGTCAGAATATAAGTAATATAATTTAGAAAATGATTTGACAGGTATCAAAATATACTAATAAAAGTAACATAGTAGTCAAAACAATTATTTCAACTGGAAAATGAGATCCTTAATTTAAATAATTGTATTTTGGGGGCGCCTGGGTGGCTCAGTCGGTTAAAGCGGCTGCCTTCGGCTCAGGTCATGATCCCAGGGTCCTGGGATCGAGCCCCACGTCAGGCTCCCTGCTCCATGGAGAGCCTGCTTCTCCCTTTCCCTCGGCCTGCTGCTCTGCCTATCTGTGCTCTATGTCTCTGTCAAATAAATAAATAATATCTTAAAAAAACAAAAAGTAAAATAATATTTTAGATTATTTTTCTTAAAAGAGATTGTTTTTAGAAATCACCTAAGAACATCCTTCTCTAGGCTAGTGCTTTTTAAAGATCCTCCTCTCTCTGCTCAAATCTCTAACTCTCCTTCCTTCCGCATTCTCGCTTTGAGTACTAGGGAAACAAATAATCAAGAGAACTTCGAGATGCTTCCACCCTCACAACCACCAGCCCACCAGCATCTGGACCTTTACACTCTGCCTCTCCTGCCACACTAGCTCCCACCCTTTCTTGCCTAGTTAAGGACTTTGATCTAGGATATGCCTCTTCTCTCTCCCCAACATCAACTTCTTTCTTTTCTACTGAACAATTTCCATCAGTATAAAAATAGTTTTTCTTTCTTCCTTAAACACAATACAATACCCTTTACTCCTACTTCCTTCTCCACATATTGCCCCTTTCTCACCCCATCAATTTACTGACTTATTTTCATTAAGCCTAATAATGACCTCTGCATTGCTAAATCCATGTTCAATTCTCAGTCATCTTCCTTTACTCACCAGCAGTGACTGACACTTGGTCATTCTTTATTCCCTGAAGCTCTGTCCTCACTAAGCTTGCAACATACCACACACTCTTTGGTATTAATTTCTTTCAGGTTGCTTTTTCTCAGTCTCTCTTTCATAGCTTTAATTTTCATCTATATGCTGACAACTATGAGATTGATTTCTTTGCCCATACTTCATCTATAAACTCCAGACTTGAATATCCAACTGCCTACTCAACATCTCCACTTGGGGGTCTACTAGTATCTCAAGCTTCAAATGTCCCATGTGGGGGAGCTGGGTGGCTCAGTTGGTTAAGCATCCGACTCTTGATCTCGGCTCAGGTCTTGATCTGAGGGTTGTGAGTTCAAGCCCTGCCTACTTAAAAAAATGTCCCAACTGGACACTCCATTTCTCTTCCATCTTTGAGCTTCTCAATTCTCCATACATGGTAACTGCACCCTTCCAGCCGCTAATGCCAAAGTCTTTGGAACTATTTTTACTCTCCTTTTCTCTCACTCCTCATCCAATCCTTGAGCAAATCCTGATGGTGCCACCTTCAAAATATACCCAGAATCCACCTGCTTTTCACCAACTCTACTGCTACCTTCTTCGTCCGAGCAGCCACATCTCACCTGAATCACCTCAATAGTTTCCTAAGAGGTCTCTCTGCTTCCATCATCGTCCCTCCCGACAGTCTAATCTCAAGAGCAGCCAGAGTTATTCTTTAAAAACAAGGCAGATCATGTCATTCCTCTGCTTTAAACATTCTTATTCAGGCCAAAAATGGTTACTCAGAGTTAAAGCCAAGCTTCTTACGAAAGTTTGTAAGACCCCGTCTCTCTAACTTCATCTGCTACTACTCCTCTCCTGTCCATTCTGCTCCAGCTATACTCACTTTCCTCCCGTTCCCTAAATAAGCCTGCTTCTTGCTTACAGCCAATGCTTTTCCCCGCAGGGTCCTATGCTCACTCCCTTGCCCTCCTTCAGAACATTGACCAAATGTCAGGGCCTCAGTGAAGGCTCCTGACTACTTAGCTTATTTTAAAATTGCACATTTCCTCACCCGGGTCTGCCTTTGCCCTTTCCAGCTTTATCTTCATAGTATTCATCACCTTCTAATATACTATACAACTTACTTATTTCTTTTTAAAAATTTCCTTCCCTACCCCAAACCCCTCTACTATAATGTATGACTTATTAGGGCAGAGATTTTTGTTTTCTTTTGTTATCCCAAGTACCCAGAAGAGTTATCTGGCACATAGTAGGTCCTCAATAAATATTTGTTGAATGATCAAAAAACAACTTAAGCTTCAAGAGTCAATGTTATGAAACATGCTCACCTGATTACAGGATAATTACTTTTTTTTTTTTAAGATTTTATTTATTTATTTGACTAAGAGATACACAGTGAGAGAGGGAACACAAGCAGGGGGAGTGGGAGAGGGAGAAGCAGGCTCCCTGCTGAGCAGGGAGCCCAATGCGGGGCTCGATCACAGGACCCTGGGATCATGACCTGAGCCGAAGGCAGACGCTTAATGACTGAGCCACCCAGGTGCCCCAGGATAATTACTCTTAACTTATACACTATGCAAGTATAATATATACTTAATACAAGAAAACAATATAACTGTTTAGTATACTTTTCCACCTAGAATTGATAGCAGATAATTATGGGAGACAAGTGCAAGATGTAAATAACATTCATGTCTTCAAGTATTCCAAAAACATAACAAAAGTTTCAGGAAAAATGTTTTACCAATTTCCCCAAATTATAAATTTTGGAAAGATATATAGGAATTTTAAAAAATGAGAGCATTAGAAAAATGTTTCTCATCTCTTGCCCTTGGCATGGTAATTTTATCTAATAGCAAAAATTTTAAATCATCTTTGTAAAAACATTAGAACCATAAGAGGTTATATAGTTGTTAAACTGTTGATGTTTTAGGCCAGTAAAATTTACTAGCTATTTGGTATTACTGACACTTGAGTGTTTCTGCTTAGCTTCTAGTATTTATATTTTATATTTCTTGAAACATACAATGAAAGGGAATACGACGTAAGTGTGCGTGTGTGTGTGTGTGTCTATCTACGGTAAGGTCCACTCAAACTTAGCTCTTCTTATCAGTCTTTATTTTACAAACACATATAAAAAATGTCTCAACTGAAGAAAAAACCAATTCATTAAATCCTAGGACAAACCATAATTCATTTTTCAAAAGATTACAACAGAATGTCAGTTGAACCACAATGTAGTTAAAATAATTCACTATATAAAAATTTGATTTCTAGCCAACTTACTAAGTTTTAAAGAGGTAAGTGAAAAAAAGAGAGAGATGGTGGAATACAGAAAAGTTAACACAATCTCTTTTTGCATGGAGTACCTATAAAATTCTTCTTTTCCAGCCTTTCCATCATTGGAAGGTATGAGCCATCCACCGTCAGCCAACTGTATTCCCTCTCCAGACCATAGTCCTTCCTTACCAAAATAATCCTGAGTGTGAAACTGAAAAGACTCTGCATTTTTGCTGTTAATTTTTACGCAATGTTTGGAAACGCCATACATATAGAGCTGCACAAAATAAATGACAAAAAAATTTAATAATGAATGAAAAACAAAATCAAACAAAAGAGCATGTTTCATAGAATAAAAACAATTATAAGAAATCAAAACTGAATTTACAAAATTTTTCATTTAAATATTAAAATATTCACCATCAAAATATTTAACTAATAGAAGCTAAACATTTTAATATAATATAAATGACTCCTACATTCAAGAGTCTGCTGCACCCTTTTCATTCCCCTTGTGCATAAGCCTCCTGCTTTAGCTGCCATAGGAAGTCATTTTGGGGATAAAAAAGTAATTTAATATTTTACGAAATCTCTTAAGTTAAAAAATTCAGAAGGGAAAGAACCGTGAAAAGCGTTAAGTATTTTAGGGGATCTGACCTCAGGAGGTCAGATCTGTACACAGGCCTGGCCCACTTCCATCCCAGCATGCCTCATCCCAAAGTACGAGATTTGTTTGGATGTGACTCTGGAGTCACACTCCTTGCTTTGGAACTAGGTCCAGTAGAGGAAAACTTACTAGTGAAGTGACTTTGGGGCAGTTACTTAACCCTATCTGTGCTTCAGTTCTGTCATCTGCAAACAGTGAACAAAATGACGGTGCCTTTCCTTTAGATGCTTGTGAAGATTGAGTGAGATGTAACCACCACAGGCACAGTGCTTGGAAGGGTGACGAGTGCAGAAAAACTACTCAATAAATGTCACCTATTAATATTATCAATACTATGTTCACCTCTCCATTGCCTAAAATTCTAACTAGACAGCACTGGCTTAACAAGAATCCTTTTTAAAAAAATGTCAATAGCTCTTAATGGATTCAGGGCTATGAGTTAATCACCCTTTCAATTCAAGTAGACTACTTTCTTCTAACACCTGACAGCACTATAGTAATAAAATGAGTACATTTCGAAGGGGGAAGAGAACTAGCAATTCTGGAGCACAGATCACTTTGGTGGGATAAGGCAGCAGAGAAGGAGGCTGCCACTGTTGGCTGATCAGGAAACAAAATTATTTCATTCATCCACTCCCACATTCATTTGTTCTTTCTTTGAACAAAATAATTTGGAGATACTAGTTAATAAAATGAAATTATACGTGACTATAGAAGTTAGTAGCCTTGTGGACAAAAGCGTACCTGTTTATGAGAACACGCAGAGGGGACTCGGCCTTCCACTGCTCCTCTCAGAGAGATTCTAGGCACAGTGGAGGTTTTTGCAAGATACAGGCTACCTGGCTGTGGAAAAATGTGCTGCCTTTGTTTCTTTTTAATCCGCATATCCTGTATATCTCTGGCATTCTGAAGATTTGTAATTAAATCTATTAAAGAATTAGCAAAAAATAAATGTGCATGTAACATTTAAAAAGCACAACCTTTGTTTTATAAAGTCATATATATCAATTTGCTCTAATTTTCAGGGATAATTTGCTCTAAATCTTAAGGGACAGGCAAAGTTTCAACTTGTAAATAATAGATCTATTATTTTTATTTCAAATTTGGAAAAAAATTAGTAGCCTGTTAAATATATATTCCACTAACAGCAGTCTTAGATTGTTAGTCTAAATCCCCCCCTTTTTAAAATAAGAATAAGTAGTCACCTTTGAAAGAAAACATTAGAATACTTTAAATCTAACTCTTTGGGCTTAGGAAAAAATCTAAAAGCATTAAAAAAGGTTCTGAAATTATTAATTGTCACAGAAAGGGACAAATCCTCAAGGCATTATTTAAATATGAGAATCATCTAACTGGAAGGCAAAAATATGTCAACACAAATTTTCACACAATACCTAAAGGTTCTTTTTCACACTTTGTGACTATTATAGTTGCTGCTTGATTGGAGTTATTTTTCTTAAGCTGATGAATTCCACTGTCATTATTACTTGTTTCACTATCACCAGGGCCATGTTCATCTATGTTTTTTGGGTTTTGTTTGTTTTCTTCCAAATTAGTATTCTTGCTAATACACTGTTCATCTCTGTGAAAATGTGATTTAGTTTTAAAAGGTGGGACAAAGACTTTCACTGGTTTGCCTGGAGTATTCGAGTGTCTCCTTTTTTCACTTCTTGTGGCAGGAACTGTACAGAATGGCTGCCCTGAAACTGATAAATTGCTTGAAGATTTTTCCAAAGCCAGGTGTTCATAAAAATGAGATTTAGACAAAAATTCTTGACCAGGTGTGGTGAAATTTGGATTTTGCATTTCTTGCCGTTCCTTAGTTGTGCTACAATGAGGAGAAAATATTTAAGTTTGATTATTTACCAATAAATGGACATATATGTAAATGTTTTAGAATGTGCTTTATTCCTGCCCCCCCTCCCCCCCCCCCCGCCATAAACCTCAACTGCCATAATGGCAATCCTACTCTGGCAACTGTTTTGCATTTCATTATGCTTGCCATCCAAGACAACACCACACTTTTCAAGTCTGTAACTATTTCTCCCACACTGACCTCCAGCCTTTACCATTTATTTCACATAACAGTCAAACATGGATCCTCTTTGTCTCCTCTAGTTCGATCACAGTACTCCTTACTTACCTCCTTTACCAGAGAAGGATCTATCCATCCTCTTATGACTAACACCCTCACCTGTACTCCTGACGACACCTACTAAGTCAGTCTCCTCAGGAACCCCACTATTTGAATTATTATTCCACCTCTCTCCTTTCTCTACCACCTGTTTATACGTTTTTTGTGTGTGTGTGTGTTCCTTTCATTTAGCCAGAAAGCCATGCCCACCCTTGAAACACTTTTTTCTTAGCCTTACCTCCCCTTTGAGCTAATACTCGTTGTGACCTACCCTTTATGGCTAATCTTCCTAAACATGTAACCTAAACTAGCTATTTTCACTTCCTCAATTTCCATTCACGGAACTCTCATTTCTCCCACTGTTCTACAGAAATTGTTTTCAACAAAGTTGCTGATCACCTCCCAAGTGCCTACACACAAATTCAACTTCCTGTGTAAACTCATTCTACCTGGTCTCTGACAATGAACTTCTTAAAATTGTTTGTTTCTTTCTCTCTCTCTCTTTTTCTTTCTCTTGCTGGTTTTTCCTCTTTCTGACTCAAAAAAATTCCCATCTCTAAACTTGGAATTCTTCCCTAGACATTTTCCCTGGATGATGTGAGCCATTTCAAATGCTTAAATTATCATCTAACAAAAATATTAATCTGTATCTTCATGCCCGACTTTGCCTCAGGTGTTATTCCTATACTTTGAACCTCATATAGCACCATATACCTCTACCTTGATGTTCCACACTCATCTCAAACTCAACATGTCCAAAATTAATTACCTTCCCTAGCATACATGTTCTTTCTCATATTTGATATTTTGTTGAAAATCCCATACTTCCTTTTATTCAAACAGGAATCCCTGGAACTTAAAGTTACCCTAGAACTAATTTATTCAGTCATCTAACCATCAAATATATTATTTTTATTTATTTTTTAAGTAGACTCCACATCCAGTATGGAGCCCACGGTGGGGCTTGAACTCACGACCCTGAGATTAAGATCTGAGCTGAGATCAAGAGTTAGACACTTAATGGAGAGAGCCACCGAGGAGGCCCTCACCATTAAATATATTTAATGAGTTCCTACTGTGTGTCCTAGACACTGTTTTGGCTGGAAGATAAAATGGGAACAAAACAAAATCACAGGGTTTATATTCTAATGGGAACAAAACAAAATCACAGGGTTTATATTCTAGTGGAGGGAAGCAGACAAACAAATATTGGTAATCAGTGCTCTAGGGAACATTAAAAGCATGGTTAGCGGGGGCAGGGAGTGTCCAGCAGAATTAAATAAATAATATTTTATAGAGGTTGGTGAGGAAAACATTACTGATAAGGTGACATTTGCACAGAGCCCTGAAGGAAGTGAGAGATAATGCCATGTAGGTATTGGGAGAAGGGTGCTGCAGGCAGAGCGAACATCATGTGGTAGGCTAGGCACAAGTACAACTGGAACAGAGTGAGCAGGGGAAGTCAGCAGGTGAGACTGGAAAGAGAGCAAAAAGGCCAGATCATGGAGAACCTGTACACCCTGGGGTAAGGACTCCCCAACTGTACCCTGAGATGGGAAGTCATGGACTAGTTTTTGAGTACAGAAATGACCCTCTCTATCCTAGGGTATGAGTGTATTTTGAAAGCAGAGTTGTTAAACTTTTATAGGAAAACAGATTAGGGGAAGCTGTTAAGTTTGAGATGTCTATTAGTCACCCAAATAAAAATGTCAAGTAGGTAACTAGATGAATGCGTATGTTGTTCAGGGAAGAAATTCAGGCTTATGACGTTAATTTTGGAGCCATCAGTAAATAGATGGTATATAAAGTCATGAGAGTGGATGAGATAGCTACTAAGGAGGAAGGTCAGGAAGGGAAGCATCTGGAGCTGAGTCATGAGGGAACCAGCAAAAGAGAATAGCCAGTGGGAAGGAGGAAAAGAGAGAGGTCCCAGAAGTTAGAGTAAAGAAACTGTTAAAAAGGCAGGAGTGATTAACTACGTGAAGGCTGGGTTAATAGGAGGGTGGAGAGCTGACAAAACTCAGCAATATGGGGTTAACCGGCAATCTTGACAAGGGGTAGTGCGCAGCGATCAGAGAATGAGGTGGGTTCAGGAGTGAAGGGCAAGAGATGAAGTAGAGAACATGAGTGGAGATCATTCTAATGAGCTGTGCTTCAAGTGGGTAAGGAAATGGATTGGTGGGACAAGAGGGATCAAGAAAGGGGTTTCTTGTTAAGACGGAGACTTCTAGCGACTACCTGACTAATGGGACTGACCCAACAGAGAGGAAGGCAGTATCAGTGCAGGAGAGAGGGTGGCAACTGCCGGGCTGATTTCCCTGAATGGATGGTTGAGAGATCTAGTGCCTAAGAATGCATAAACCTTCTGCCCCAAAACTTGTTTTCATTGATCTTGTACGCCCTTGTTTTGAAATATTAAAATTCCTGTGAAAGTGAGGAGATTACTTTGTAGGTTATGACCAAGATGTCTACTGAATGTAAGTGGAGATACCCTGCCACTCCCAGTATACCCATCATTTGGCCAAATCTTGACTCTTATCTCCCACTCACATTCTCCTCTCTGCTCTAGCACCTGTGTTAAATTGAAATCTTCACTTCCCTACTAATCTCAAGACAGTTTCACTTTGGTCTATTTCTTTTTTTTTTTTTTTTTTAAAGATTTTATTTATTTATTTGAGACAGAGAGAATGAAAGAGAGAGAGAGAGAGAGAGAAAGAGAGAGAGAGAGAGAGAGCACATGAGGGGGGGGGTCAGAGGGAGAAGCAGACTCCCTGCCAAGCAGGGAGCCCGATGCGGGACTCGATCCCGGGACTCCAGGATCATGACCTGAGCCGAAGGCAGTCACTTAACCAACTGAGCCACCCAGGCGCCCACTTTGGTCTATTTCTAAAACACAAATCCGATTATGCTGCTCCTCTTAGAAATTTCCACACAAACAGTCACTATCCAAGTTTCAACTTGTCAGAAATGACACAGGAAGCTTCCTATTTATAGGTCCTAACCTCCCCCATTTTTTTCCGTTTCCTCCTAGTCCCCACAGCACCCCAGCCTCCTGAATTCCGTGAGGAAAGCCACGTAACTTCCTACTCTTTCCAGAGTGTGGAGTGCCCTCCTCACCTAAACATCCCTTACATTCTGTCTGAAGAACTGCTGTTAAGCTTCTGCCGCATAATTAACTGCCAGTTTTTCTATGCTGTCGCATCACTTTGTTATACCTACTTTAGTACTCACATCACAGTAATTCTTTTCATGCCTGGCTCCAAGACCAGCCAGAAATCTGAGGTAGAGTTACTTATCTTTATATCTATCTGCACAATATAAATAAGATCCTTAGGAATTTATGCATGCTTACTTAAATGCACAAGACTATTTTCTCATCATATGTGTAAATTAAGGTAATATGTAGATAAATAAACTTTTACTTTGATTTTTAACATTACAACCTGTTTTTGAAGATGAAAACAAATAAAAAAATCACCTGGGTTTCTATATTCAAAACATGTATATTAGTAGCCTGCTGGCAGAGTGCAGGTCAATGAATGTTTTCAACAATGCCACACATAGTTATTTTTGAGAAGGTAACATTAAACACAATTTAAACCATAGTCCTGGGCTAAAAAATTTACCAGATAGAAAAGTTTTCACAGCTGCTTTCTACAATTTTAGATGCTTCTATAATATTCACATCCATTATCCCTAAGTGACATCTCTGTAACTGCTTCTTCTTGAACAGCCACTTGGAAAAATGATGATTTAGCTCTTTGTCACCACTTCTACTTTACTAAACTTCCTTCCTTCCTTTCTTGCCTCCCCATCTTCCCAAGTTATGTATTTGATTGTCAATATTTAATTATGTACCCTCCCTGGTCTTCTGTCAGAGTGGACAAGAGGTAGTTGTCTAGCTTCATGGAGTGGAGGAGGCGATGTATTTTCAACTTGTACCCTTGTTCTGGCTCCTTCCTTTGTCATCACCAATTCTGAAGATTCATGAATTCCTCAGCTTTTGAGGCTTCTCCAGTGTAACATGGTTGGTTCTTTCCTCTCCCCATTACGATTCTGAATCTGTTTTTTCCCCATATGCTTTGAAAAACAGCCACTGTGGTCTCCTGTCCTGTTCTCCCTGTCTTGAGTGTAAGGTCACTCATTGTGGTTTTGGTAAAACTCTGGAAGGCAATGGAAGCTATATGAGTATGTTCAATCTACCATCTTTACCAAGAAGCTTCTTACTGCATTAAGACTTCAGGTTCTGCTTCAATTTTATCTTGCAAGCTGACTTCCCCAGGGCTCTATTTTTCTGTTCCAAAATGGTCTAGCTGCCTGTCTGGGCTTAGTGACACAGCTCTCATTCTGGGATCTCCCCTCAGCACCATCTGCCTGGGGGATTCCCTCTGCCTCTCTACATTCAATTCCTGTTTCTTCAATCTCGCCTCTTCCTCCTTCTTTGTTATGTACTGGTTTTGTGAGCTTCCTAAGAAAAATAATTGGAGATACATCTTTTGGTACTCTGCATCTGAAAAATGTCCACCTCACACTTCTTTGATATTTTGGTCAGCGATAGGATTCTAGGCTGGAAATCATTTTCTCTCAGAATTTTAAAGGCACTGCTCTGTAGTATACATTATAGAATCCATAATCTTCTAGCCTCCAATGTTAATGGCGAGAGAATTTATACCATTATGACTCTTGCAACTTTGTTTGAAACCTGATTTTTTGGCCTGCTGGAAAATTTAAGGTTTCCCTTTGCCCTTAGTGTTCTAAAATTTCACAAGGATGAGCCTTAATGTGAGGCATTTTTATTCACGTGCTCATTCAGAGGGCCCTTTTAATCAAACTCTTATCCTTCAGTACGGATAAAGTATCTTGAATTATTTCTTTGAAAATTTCTCTTCACTTCTCCTTTGTTCCTTCTTTCTCAAACTCCAAATTTTCAGATGTTAGGTCCATAGGACTGAATTTCCTAATTATCTTTTCTTCTTTCATCTCTTTATTCTATATTTTTGGAGGTTTCCTAACTTTTATCTTCTATTACTTCTGAGTTAATTTATCATCATAGTTTTAATTTATAAGAACTCTTTTTATAACAACTTCTTATTTTAAGGATGCAATAGTTCTCTATCCTGAGAATATTAGTTAAGTTTTTTTGAAACTTCATTCACTTCCTTGCATGATCTATTTCCTCTAAGTTCCTTTCTTTTTTGTTTGTTTTTGTACTATGGATATTATCTTTCACAGAGGCTTTCTTCCAATAACTAGTGATCCTTGATTCTCTCTTATTTAAGAGTGAAGTGTGTGCTGTGGGGTTCATCAATTGTTGACATCACCGACTGGTGCCATGGCTATGCAGTTTCATTTGAGTACCTGCAACTGTATTTGTAGTCTTTTCTTTTTTTTTTTTTTAAAGATTATTTATTTATTTATTTGACAGAGACAAAGCGAGAGAGGGAACACAAGAAGGGGGAGTGGGAGAGGGAGAAGCAGGCTCCTTGCTGAGCAGGGAGCCTGATGTGGGGCTCGACCCCAGGACCATGACCCGAGCCGAAGGCAGACGCTTAACGACTGAGCCACCCAGGTGCCCCTGTAGTCTTTTCTATTGAGCTGTCATGTTCCCCAGAAAAAAAACCTTCCAGTCTTCTGCCTAGAGGCCTGGCTGCCAGTATTTGGGAGCCAAGTGTGGGAAAGAGGCTGGGGAGTCTCATTACTCGATAAACAGATTTTTTACTTAATCTCTGTTTTCAGTACCTCCCCTCAACTGTGCCTGCTGTGTCTCCACCCTCCCAATTCAGATTCCCTCCAATTCATCTTTTCCAGACAATAACCTTCTGGTCTTCTGGCACAAAAGGGATAACTAGCTGCCTGCAGTGGGGGAGGGGATATAGATGTTTCTTAAACAGATTTTCAACTGATCTATTTTCTACCTCACCTTCAGAAGAACATGCTGCTGCCAATTTGAGTCTTTCTTGGGTTCTTTAGGGGAAGTTGGGTGGCTTCTCTGCTTGCTCTAATGTGAGGTTTTAGCTTTCTATGGACTAAGTCTTTCATGCTTTTTGGCTTCCAAAATTTGTTGTTTTTTTTCCTCCGATCATTGTCCTTGTGTATTTTTAAGTTAAAAAAATTCTCTTAGTAATTTGGGTAGGGTTTTGAGAGGAAGGAGAGGTAAGAGAATATTTTCATATATGCCATCTTTTTTGATATATTTGAAATTGATTTTCAGTAATTTCCTTATTTCTCTTAATCTCTCTTATCCATAAAGTTGGAATAAAACCTTTGTCTAATTTCCAAAGATGTTAAGAAACTAAAAATGAGGTAATAATATGAACAGCACTATAAAGTACTACCAAAGTACACTTACTTAACTTGCAGGCTTTCAAAAAGGGAAGTGTTAACTTCTTTATTGCATATTAGTGCCATTATTATTTTTAGAAATATTTACTTTCAAAAACCGTACCTTTCCTAAACTGTATTAGAATTAAAAAAAAAAAAACAAACTTAAGTATATCTTACCGAAAGGGTCCACAGGTAATTGGCTTTAAAGAAATATGATGCATAAACAAGCTTCTGTCTTTTAGGGTGCCTAGAAAAATATTTCACATTATGTATTAATGAAAATGTATTTTACATTATGTATTAATGAAAATCTAATGGGAGATTTTATTTTGTATGCCTGTTTATCACACATTACTATAAATATTTACATAAAATTTTTGATATTATAGACTTGAAATATTTGACTCACAAATTGATGACTATATACCAAATAATTCAGTATTAACATATAAGGGAAATCATTATAAATTTAATCAGCTGATGTTAATCATAACTCAAAATGTTAGCTAACGCCATGCAAATATCGAATTTAAAATTTAGTCTTATGAAGGTTTTACAAGCCAAACTTTATGACAAGCCAAACTTTAGATATTATTCTCGTTATGCAATTTGTACTTTTTTTTTTTAAGATTTATTTATTTTAGAGAGCAAGACAGAAAGAGCGTGAGCATGAGTGGGGGGAGGAGCAGAGGAAGAGGGAGGGAGAGAACATCAAGCAGACTCCCCACTGAGCACAGAGCCTGACGCAAGGCTCAACCTCATGACCCATGAGATCATTACCTGAGCAGAAACCACGAATGGGACACTTAACCAACTGAGCCACCCAGGTGCCCAGCAACTTGTAGTTCTTAAACCTTCAACTAGTTCATTAGTAGGGGATTGGTTGAATAAACTAGAATACATTGATACAGCCACATGATCAAGTGCTATGCAACCATAAAAAAGGAGGAGAAACACTGATATGAGGAATTCTTAATCTCAGGAAACAAACTGAGGGTTGCTGGAGTGGTGGGAGATGGAAGGGATGGGGTGACTGGGTGATAGACACTGGGGAGGGTATGTGCTATGGTGAGCGCTGTGAATTGTGTTAAGACTGATGAATCACAGACCTGTACCTCTGAAACAAATAATACATTATATGTTAAAAAAAAAAAAAGGAAGATCGTAGGAAGGGAAAAATGAAGGGGGGGGAATCAGAGGGGGAGACGAACCATGAGAGACTATGGACTCTGAGAAACAAACTGAGGGTTTTAGCGGGGAGGGGGGTGGGGGGATGGGTTAGCCTGGTGATGGGTATTAAAGAGGGCACGTATTGCATGGAGCACTGGGTGTTGTATGAAAACAATGAATCATGGAACACTACATCAAAAACTAATGATGTGTGACTAACATAACATAATAAAATTAAAAAAATAAAAAAAGGAGAAAGATCTCTACATAGTCATTAAAGATTTATTGTGGGATTTATCCCATGTGTTTCAGAACTAAGCCTCTATAGTCCAGTATGTTTATCCCTCACTATCTGAATTCTCCCTTTCCAAACCCAGGAACCAAATATATAGCGAGCAATAGTTACATGTTTTATTTATTTTTAAGCATTCCATGGTAATGAGATAGGAAGCCATGGAGAGTTTTAAGCACTGGAAGGGGCATGATCTGACCTTTTTGTTACCAGGATGATTCTGGCTGCTATGCTGAGAGCCTGGAGGAGGAGCAGAGGCAGAAACAGAGAGATGAGTTAGAAGCTATGATTGTGGCTTGGATGAAGGTGGCAGGGGCAGAGGTGAGAAGAAATGATCAGATTCTTGTTATATTTCAAAGGTAGAACCTATAGGACTTGTTGATGGGCTGTGTGTGGAGTATGAGGAAACGAAAGAGTAAACGAGGACATTAAGGTTTTGATGTATCAATTGGCAGAATGGCGCGAGAAAGGAAAGAACAAGGAAGAATGGGTTCGGGACAGGGATGGAATCAGGAGTTCAGCACTGGTTGTGGTGACTTGGAAATGCTTATTAGTAATATAAGTACAAAAGTTCAAGGGCAAATGAATGATTAAGTTTGGAGTTCCAGGACAGGTTAAGTCGGCAGATACAATTTTGGTAGTCACTGAAGTTTAGGCAGAGAAGAGCTCTGAGAACAGAGTCGTGGGGCACTCCTAGGTTTAGAGAAAGGAATGAATAAGGAAGAGCCAGCAAAGACAACGGAGAAGTGGCTACGCAGGAGGAGAACCAAGAGCATGTGAGTGACCAACTGTCTAATGTGGTTGAAAGATGGAGCCAAATGACACAGAAATGGCTGCTGGATTTGCCAACATGGCGATCACCATGTGACTTAGGAAAGAGTGATTTTGGTGGAATGGTGAAGGTCAGTCAAAAGCTTGACTGGATTCCAGAATCTAAGCTTTAAATTATTACACTAAGATCTTACTAAATTTTTATAGCTTTTCTATTTAAAAAGTGATTATTCTATAATCACTTCATGCTTCCCAATTCTGGAGAACCTCCACATCATACTAGGTGTTATGAAGGAAGAGCTCACATAACAAAGCAAGACGTATCTTTAGCAAACCACGCTGTAAAAGTCTTGTCCAATTGTCTATATTCTCAAAAAAGCTTAGAAAAAGAACTTAAAAATACTGTGTGTAGTACCTACAGAGAGGGAAAAGATATGAACACAAAGCAAACTTTACCATCTGGAGTGCTTTTCGAAGCTTTTAAGGATTTTTCTTGATTTTTCATTATCCTGTCGAATTCATTTAACAAGTTTCTTTTAATTGGGGGTTCTCCTAAAAAGAAATTTCCATACATGTTTTTAAAGCAAATAGTATCAATTTTATTTTTCCAAAGCCTATACAGTCCATTTTTTTAAAACTGAAGAACTGACTCTTACAATTTCTTAGGCAAAAGGCACATAATAATAATTTAAATAGCAACCATTGTATTTTGAAAGAGACAATGCATTTTTCAATATCAAATTTTTTTTAACCATTTAAGACACCACTATCTAACAGGGTCTAGGGATAAAAACATGTTACCAGTTACCAAAGATACACTACTTTTTAATAAATTGGCACTGACTGTAACTGTAGGTTTACTGGAAATATGGACAAACAAAATTTCTTAAGTAAAACTCTTTCTGCATTAAACTGGAGAAGGAATTTATTATGTAGGTCCTTGAATTAGAGAAGAAAAGACTTTTTAAAATTACCAAAATTACATTAAAATATTAGTAAAAGTATTACTTATTTAAAATTTCTCCAAAGGCTGAGAGTAAAATTAAACCGTAATTCGAGTTATATATGTTCATGTCAACTGAGATAATATGTGATAATAGGTACCTTGCTTTTTGATGCTTTATTAAAGGGAGTGAATTTGTAGAATTTAATAAGTAAAAGTGTCCATGGAAGGCTTTATCAAGTGTTAGATTATGAAGTGATTTAGCTCTTTAACAAGGTTCTGTACTATTCAAGTAACCAGAAGCTGATTAAGCTATATATTTATATATGATAGAGATGAGGGAAATTAAATGGTGATGCTGTTGAGAACATTTATTAGAAGTCAGAGTTGTTGTTTTATTTTTTTCTAAGCAGGCCAACCCATTTGGGAATACACATGAACAAAATGGGTTCCTATAAATAGAGCCACTCTTTTCCATAAAGCAATTGTGAATCTCTTAAAGCATCTGCATTTCAGGATTTTCACTAGAGCGCAGCCATAGTTTAAGGTAAGTATCATAAACTTACTACTATTCCCATAACATAAACTTGGTACAGAATGTGACCCGGATAACACTTCAGCAAACCTGTACCCAGCAGGGTTCCTGAAGGCACCAAGTGGAAGAGTGAACTGACTGCCTTCAATGTAATCTGTAGTCTGAATGTAAACCCTGTAATCTGAAGAGACTGAACAAGACCTGTGATAACTTAATTCTATGAGTTTACAGTTTTTTAAAAGGAGCTAGTTATTTAAGATCATCCACTTAAAAGCAGGAGAGTTAGTTATGGCATTTAATTGTATTTGATCAACAGATTCAATTATTTAAGATTACTCCTTGTCAGAGATACTAACAGAAAAAAAAAATCACACTTCCAATAAACTAACTGAACTAAGTTGTTACATACACATTTAAAAGAGAAGTTAGACTATAGTCCAAATAGCATTAAGACCAGAATGCTATCTGCTAAAAATAACTGATTTTAGAATACTTCCTAGATGAAAAAACAGGAGGCAAAACACCACCTTTAGCTGAAACCTATTTTTAAAGTTCATAAGAGCCAGAGTCGGAACCTCTGTGTGCTCTCTCTATATACATATTCATATTTATTTGTAAAACAGTTACTAAGTTGTATTATGCAGGCTGTTATAAGGATAGAAGTTTCAGATTTTCTAGGGAAACAAACCTTTTAACAGTAATTTCTCAGTTATAACTCCACTAATAGTCTCTAAAAATACATTACAAGAACCTCAAAACATGTTTCTTACTACAGACTCAGAGAAATCAAGAGTGAAATCACCTTCACCTAAACTATACATAAAAGTCTATAAAAATAAAACTTATAAAACCTGAATTGCTTTAAGCTAACATTCCATGATTTTTAAAGACTTAATTTTAAGTGACTGGCAACCTAAAAGTAAAAAAATAGACTTACCAACTGAGACAAGTGCATCTCCTCTTCTTTTTCCAATTCTTGAATTTAACAAAACCACTTCCTCAGTGTTTTGGCGTATAAAAAGAGAGTGTTTGGTGTGACTTAGCAGTTCAGAATCTGTCAGCTCACCATCTTCCATAAAAGCTTTGGCAATCTCTACTGTTTCTGTTTCCAAATAGTTTTCTGGATCCTTGGAATAAGTAGAACAAATTTCTGTATTTGTTTTCACAGGAAGATTAGGAACAGTTTCAGTTTTCCCAATTTCTGTTTTTTTTTTAGGTAAAGATTGTTCTTTTCCCAAAAGATGAATGTTCTCAACAAGAGATACTTTGCTTCCCAGTAGCAATTGCTGTTTGTCTTGCTTCAGCTGAGAGGGACATGGAGAAACTTTAATGGAGCAATGATTTTCTGAAGAACCACTCTCAACATTACAGTTACTTGATAATTTAAATTCTTTATTGTAGGCCTTTTCCAATTTGGAGTTTCCACAATGTTCTGGGGTTCTCTTATCAATACAAGAGGGAGGACGTATTTTTGATACATCTTGTCTAGATGTAGATGAATGCTGAAGACCACATTCAGTTCTGATCAGATCGAATTCTTCTAACATTCCCTTAACTTTGCATAAGGCACTTTCAGAAACTGGAACTTGTTTCCCACTTGCTGTGCTAAATCCTGAGATAGCAGATGATAGTAAATTTTGGGAGGTATGTAGCATAGCATTTTCATTTGTGAACTTGTCTGAATGTTCATTATTTTTAAATGATACTTTGGGAAAGAGTTGCTTGGCACTATCTTCTATCTTAGAAAACACCTGCCTTGCCTTTTGTAATGAAGCATCTGATACTTGTACAGATTTTCCACTTGCTGTGCTAAAAATCCCACAAGCATTCGTACAAGGGACTGACTTGGGAAGCTTCCCTGTACTAAGTTTACATATATCAGAAGTTTTGGAATTATTCTGACAAGGTGGTATTTCAGAAACTTTCTCCAATCCAGATATACTTTGGTTAAGTTGTAAAGTTTTTTCACTTTGAATGTCAGCAAAAACCTTACGTGAAGACGAACTATGTTCTGCATCATCCAGAGAGTTCGGAAAACTAATATCCTCTGAATCATCCAGTGCGTTAGGATAACTTGTCACAATTTTCACATGGTAAGTGTCTGATTTACTCTTGGTGTTTTGCTTAATTACCATAAAGCAGTTGTCTGTAAATCCCTCTGTCACTTTTGACTGGTGTGCAACAAAACTACTTGCTGTACTGTATGCAGGTACAGCATTATTTGAATTAGGATTCAGTTTTTGAATTGAATTAAAATTTGAGTCAGATATGGCCACTTTACTGGGTGTATTTTCATTTTTGCATGAGGAGTTAGTCACAAGTTTCTGAACACAAATATCTTCATTTACAATTTGTGGGTCTGTGTCTGCTTCTCTTACAGTGGACATCATTTCAGAAAAACTGTTTTCTCTTTCCTTAACATTGTTTATTACTGGCTCAATACCAGAAGTATCAACTTTATTTTCTGAAAGATATTCTGATTTATTATATACCTCACTGGAATGACAAAAATCTGAAAGGTATGAATACCTGTTTGACATGGTACTATTACTTAAATAAGCTGGGCCTTGTTTTTCAGAAAGATGATTTTTGTCATTTTCAGTTCTGGTACTACTTGAACTATTTCCACATGAAAGATTTTCTACATAATCATCAGGATATTCTTTTAAACAGATCACCTTGGCAGCATTTATTTTTTCTGGTTGATCATCCAATTCTCCTTCTCTAAGCCATTTTTTTGCTTCAAATAGTGAAGCTTCACTCACAGAAATTTTCCTACCATGTCCTGTGTAAAATGCTAAAGGTGAATTTTCAATGGCTGAGTAAGTGGATTGATTTATATAAATTGTAGGTTTTTTTGCTGTTTCTTTTTCTATATTTTCATGTACTTTAATTTTCAGAGAGGCACGATCTGATATTTTAAGATTTTCAGTTTGTTTGTATAAATTATCACTTAAGAGCCTGGGTCCCACTGCAACCTCATTAGAAACAAGTTTTTTTTCCTCTAGAGAATTCTGCATTTCTTCATACTTTGGGGCAGTTGTTAATTCAATTGTCTCACATGCTAATTCAAGCCCATCTTTATATTCCTCCCTGTCCTTGGACATCTTTGCCTCTTGAAGGCTAAAATTAGTGATTCCACTATTATCCTGCTCTTTTTCATCAAAAAGATTTTTCACTTTGTCCAAAGATTCCTTTGCAATTTCTATTTTTTTCCCACTAGCTGTATGGAAACCCAACATGGTAGGTTCTTTGATCTTTTTGATTTCACTTTCTGGTCTTTGCTGGAGGGTCAGTAATTTATTTTCTGTACCAGTTAGGTCACTTGCTTTCATCGTTTTGTCTTTTCTTTCAGTATTTTCTGTTTTCTCATGACTGGAGATGTCTATTTTGTTGCTATCTATGCCAGAAAGTAATTCAGAATTCAAGGAATCTGAAGAGTTATTCAATTCTTCTGTCCATTTTTGATCAAGGAGATTTATAACTTTCTTTAATGACTCTTTGGAGACCCTCATATTTTTCCCACTTGCAGTCTGAAAGGATAAATCAAAAATGTCAAAATCTTTTATGTTTTGCCTCATTGTATTAGCTGTGAACTGCTGCTTATCGGACATATTAACATGAAATGTTTCTTCAGCTCGTGCAACTTCCAAACAGGTTAAATCTGACAAACCTTCTTTAATTTGAGTGTTTCCCTCCTTCATAAACTGGGTAGATAATTTTAGATCTATGTTGTGATCAATACATGGCAAACTGTTTTCTTCATGAATATCAATTGTATCATTTTTACTTGAATCACTACCAACAGATTCTAAGTTATGAGTACTTCCACTGGCACTAGTACACTGGTTATCTTCATTTTCTGTATTTCTCTTGTAACCTTCAGTATTTTCTTCAACAAAAATGCCAGTAGTCATTTCAATATTATTTTCTAGTATTAGTTGGCTTTTATTATTTTTCTCATTTAAATTTTTATCATTGTTACAATCTTCTATCTGAATCATTGAAACAGCAAAATCATTACATTTACTTGAGGAGAAACTTACTGTATCTACTTCTACAGAAGTTTCCTTACTGATATTCTCAAGGTCACTGAACAGCTTCTTAGCTTTTTGCAATGCTTCACTACTAACATTCAGTTTTGTGCCTCGAGCAGAATAAAAGCCTCTAAACTCCACTTCATTTTTATCTGTTAAATAGCCAGAAGCACTTCTGTTACCGTTGGTTCTTGACAAGCAAGCAAACTTCTGCTTACCTCCAAGTATACCTTCAAATTTCTTACTGCTATCTACCTGAATGATAGATGGGGCATTAATTGTGAGATGAAGATCGGTATCTCTGCATTCCTCAGAAGTGCTATTCAAGACAATCAGCTGGTTTTCAGGCATTTCAAATGGATTTTTCTGTATTATGTGGCTTGGTTTTCTAAACTGTGTAAATTCAAACTGACTTCCTGATTCTTCCAAAATAGTAGAAAGTTCTGTAATTTCTGCCTTTTGGCTAGGTGTTAAATTATGATTTGAATTAAAATCTCGCTTTAAAGTTGGAGGAGCTGTGTGACCACTTTCACTATCAGAAACACATGTGCTACTCTGCACAAACCCAGATACACTATTACTTGACTGTGGATCAAGTGCAAGAGGTTTGCTTAATTTCTTTTGACTTTCTAATGATGAGGTATTTACAATTTCAATACACGCTAAGTTAGTAGGATACCGTTCTTCAATATCTTTGAAGAGCATTTTACTTTTCTTAATGTTGTGTTCCGAGAGTTTTATCTCTTTATTAGAAGCTGTTCTGAAGCCATTTCCAAAATTGTGATTTGAAATTGGATCTGACAGTCTTGCCCAATTATTCATGTAATCATTATTTCCATTTGATTTCCTAACTATATCCAAAGTGATGTCTGATTTTGAATCTTGATCTGGAGTCATTTTTAGTTGCTGCTTTATGTTATTTCTGTTCTTTTCTGTAAGATCATCTATGTTTGATGAATCAAAATCTTTCATAATCGACACTTTGGTTGCTTGTTTGTCATCCATGTCTGTATACACCACCATGGTAGAGTTCTTGAGAACAGGGTCTCTTACACAACAGAGGTCTGCATCATGAAGTTCCTTAATATTTCCTAAAACAGAAATATTACTTTCATTAGTTATCTCTAAGACAAAATTATTATCATCTGGGAAAAGTTCTTCAGAGTTTGGATTGACAGCTATTTTTGAAATTAAAGTAGCTTCTTTTTGGTCTTTTTGGATTGTGGTGAGATTTGCATTTTGGTTGAATTGTACCTTCATTGAAGGTGATGCTACTGTTACATATTTTTCAGTTGACAACAGCTTAGCGTTTTTAGAATTTGCATTTAAAACATGTATTTCTTGATTCTTTTCCATGGAAATATTTTTGGTTAATTCAAAACCAGCTTCATGATTCTTACATTTTAGTTTCTCTGATATTTTATATGATTCTTTTCCTCTAGAAATCATGACCGGGTTTGATGGAGGATCCCTGGAGCTAGGAGTTAACAGACTGGTATTATCATGGTCAGATGAAAAGCTTTCTGGAGATTGAAAGTGAATACCACTACCTTCCACTTCTGAATGTGGCACAGGAGGGTGACTTACTGCAGGCAAGACCTTTTCTTTTATATCTGAAACTCTTTGACTTTTTGCATCATCTTCACAGGGTTTTTCCTGCAAGGATGACAGACAATCAGTTTCTGTGGTTATAAATGACTGCAGTTTTTCCTTATTAATTTTTGCTTCTTTATAATCAAGATCCTGAGGTACTCTTTTATTATTAGGAGAACTGGTTCCATTATTGGAAATTTTTCTCAGAATTGTCCCAAAAGAGCTGGCTAAAGACACAGTTGGTTCTTCAGAATCATTCTGTAAACAGTTTTTTCTGACAGAAGAAGAATGTGATAAACCTAAGCATGAAGACACAAAGTGACAAAATTAAATTAAAGTGCCATCAATCACATTCACTAAGTATTTTCCACTAAGTAAAAAAAGTAGTATCTAAAACAAGAATTACATGAAAAGTAAGATGTGAATGTCAGGCTTAAAACAAAGAATTCTAAATATTCTCTATTTCAAGTTATTACATTTTCCAACTAAAGATAAATAGGACTTAGTATTTCTTTCTAACATGTATCAATTCAATCAAAATTAGTATGTAGTTCAAGAAAGCAGCTAGCTACCATAAGTAAAATGCAAAGTAGTTTTACTGGAAAAGAAAATGGAAAAAATTCATTGCTAATATGGGTGTAATAGCAGATAAAAAAGCAAGGCAAAGGAAAGGAATTAGAAAAGTAATCACTTCCTTTAGATAATTTTGTCTTTGATATTGAAGAAAATCAACTTTTATTTTTTAAAGATTTTATTTATTTGAGAGACAGTGAGGGTGAGAGCAAGAGCGAGAGAGCGAGAGAGAGCATGCGTGCACCTGCATGCGTGCATGAGTCGGGGGGAGGGTCAGTGGGAGAGGTAGAAGCAACTCCCTGCTGAGTGGGGAACCTGACGCAGGGCTTGATCCCAAGACCCCAAGATCATGACCTGAGCTGAAGTCAGATGCTTAACCAACTGAGCCACCCAGGTACCCCCTCCAAAAATCAATTTTTAAGAACAGGTTCTACAGAGTGAAAGGCCTGAAGGATGACCTGATCTCAATCATAAAGGCAAATGAGATAAACTGCTTGGAGTTAATTTTTCAACACCTCTGAATTCCCTATTAGCAAATCAAAATTATTAATCTCATTTTATTTAATCAGTGACCACCACTACATATTAGCTCTTTCATTGATTCTAATTCTGACATACACAGTACCAAACATTTTTCTCTGGAAATTAACCCAAATCTCAAACAGTTCCTCTATACTCCAGTTCTACCAAACCTATTATTCACAGAGATATTCCACCCACTAAAATCTTCTCAAAGGAATATAAAATCATCTTTTTGACATACAATTTAGTTACTAATAAAGGAACTGTTGCTCAAATAAAAACTGAGTTTCACTGTGTACACTCTGACACCCAGAGATACAGTAACAACTCTAAATAATCTCTAAATATTTAAGAAAACTATGTAACAACAAAAATTACTTTTATAACTGGTTTACATTAAACTTAGCTAGCTATTAGCTTTTCTTTTCTATTTTTTTACAAGACAGAGAATATACAGTAAATATCACAATATATTTATAGAACTGTCAAATTTGCATAAATAAAAATTAAAGCAGTAGTAGTCAAATTCTTGATTCTTATGAATCACATGCTCTGTCTCAAGAGTAATGATCGTACATATACTATGCAAACTGATCCAACAAGTCTGAATAAAATGATTTTGAACACTGGTAATCAAAGGCCCAAACAATGCCTGTAGACATTGCCTCACATTGAATATATGATATAGAGATTTGAAAAAACCAAAAAACCACATAAGGAAAACCAAAAAAGAAACTAAAGAAGGAAAGCAGGCAGTATATTTTTTAGAAAGATTAAAGAAAGAGACACATATTCAAATAAGAGAACTTGGCACCACTATAAAACTATATGCACCATTCTCTCTCACTCACACCCACACAGAGGTACCTGAATCAGCATTTGTAAATGTCAGTGGTCCTTCAAAAGTGTTTGCTTCAAATTGGGCCGAATGCTTGGTTAGTCCCGATTCCTGGTCTTTCCGCGTTTTCAGTCCTTGATAAGATGTTTCATCATTTATAACATAAATAAACTTCTTTGTTTTCTTTTTCAAAGTGGATATTAAACCTGAATTCTTCAAAGCTACAGAAGTATGTTTGAGAGTGGCTGGCCAGCTTCCATTAACAATTGAACCTAAAGAATCCTCTTTCTGTGGGCAAATAGTATGTTTTTCCAATCCACTTTCAGGGGCTTCAGGTTCTTCTTTAGAGTTTGGATCAGTCATATTATTTGAGAACACTACATTGGACGTCTCTTCAGATGATTCTCTTATTCTGAATATAGACTTTCTGATACCCTGACATGGAGAAGCTATTAGAGTAGTTTCAGATATTGCTTGCTTTACTGAAGGAATGGAATCTTCGTGAGATCCAAGACACTGACTTTCATCTACCTTATTTACCACTCTTTCCTCTTTTAATGTCATCTCTGAATACTTTGGTACACTTGAAATCTGTGGCAAAGAATTTTCCAAAGTTATAAAGTTGGTGCTTTCTTTCTCTGTGATTATGAAGTCTTTTTCTGAATTATTTTGGTCACAAGAAGAAATACGCAGTAGAGGTGTATTCTCCATCTGGGTTCCACTTAGACCTGAGAGAGTTAGGTGGGGCCATTCAGAGACTGAAGACGGTACAACTTCCTTGGAGATTTTCTCACTTCCATTCCCAAAGGGCTTCTGATTTGTTACATTCCAATCTAATGGATCACTGTCATTTGGTTCCATTTCAGATAAAAATGAATGTTTATTTTCTTTCATTTGGTTTTTAGCTTCCTCACATTTTGTTTCACTGAAAATATTTTTCCTAGTCTTGCTAGTTTTTATTTTTGGTAGATTTCTTGTTTTATATTTAGGAACACATAATGAAAAACTATCTTCTTCAGAAACATCTGCAACTGTTTCATGTACTTCATCTTTTAGGACATTTGGTGTTGACTTTCCAAAATGGTCTTTGCAGCTATTTACTTCACCAAATGAATTCCCTAACATTTTCCCCAAACCTGTTAAAATTTAAAACAGATGCATATTAATAACATTTCAAAATATAGTCATATAATTTATACTATTCTTGCAACCTCTCTCAGAAATAGTATATACTAAATAACACATAAGGTAGTAATTAGAGGGTTATCCTGAGCACCAGCTTTTTTGGGGGGAGGGGAGAGGGAGGGAGTGCCACTCTTCTACTGTTCTTCTGGTAAAGACTGATTCCAATGTCCCCAAAGCCTTTTACTCATACTCCAGTCCCTTTCTTTATAAGCTCTGCACAATTAAAACTCAATCTTACTATATATATGCAATTTAACATTCTAAGATTTATCAAACCAGATGTTCCAAATTAATTTTGTGACCTGGGGCACCTGGATGGTGCAGTCGGTTAAGCATCCAGCTCTTGGTTTCGGCTCAAGTCATGATCTGAGGGTCCTGAGATGGAGCTTCACATCAGTCGTCTGCTTGGGATTCTCTCTCCCTCTTCCTTGCCCCTCCCTACACCCCCCCATGCTCTCTCTCTCTCAAATAAACAAATCTAAAAAAAAATTTGTGGCCCTACAATAACTGAGAGTAAAATATGATTTTATAAACACATACACACATATACACAGTTATTCAATCCTACACATTTACACAAACACACACACATACTAAGAAAAATGCAATATTCCTTTTTTTTTTTTTAAAGATTTTATTTATTTGAGATAGAGAGGGAGAGTGAGTGAGATAGAGAGAGCACAAGCAGGGGAAGGGGCAGAGGGAGAGGGAGAAGCAGGCTCTCCACTAAGCAGGGAGCCCAACGTGGGACTCTATCCCAGGACCCTGGGGTCATGATCTGAGCCAAAGGCAGACGCTTAACTGACTGAGCCACCTAGGTGCCCCAAAAATGTAAAATTCTAATGATCTGTTTAGGTAAATTTTGGTACCCATGAAACCCTAATTACTTTCCAATTAGAAAATAAGACCTTCACATTTCGTTATTAGTTTTATTCTTAATCTCTGTAAGGTCTGAGTTGTAGGTTTTGTTTTTGTGTCACAATAGCATCTTTTTTTTTTTAAGATTTATTTATTTATTTGAGAGAAAGAGTACACACGAGCTGGGGGAGGGGCAGGGGGAGAGAAACAGAAGCAGATTCCCTGCTGAGCCCAACACAGGACTGGATCCCAGGACCCCGAGATCATGACCTGAGCCGAAACCAAGAGGCAGATGCTTAACTGACTGAGCCACCCAGGTGCCCCTACAACAGCATCTTGAATGGTATTACCTGACCATGATTAAACATTTTCATTTAAATCAAGTTAGCTTCTGAGTACCTTGGGTGACTCAGCTGAGCATCTGACTTTGCCTCAAGTCATGATCTCAGGGTCCTGGGATCAAGCCCTGCTTTGGGTTTCCTGCTCGGCAGGGAGTCTGCTTGCTCCTCTCCCTCTGCCCCTCCCTCTCCCCCTGCTTGTGCTCTCTCCCTCCCTCCCTCTCTCTCAAATATTTAAAAAAAAATAAATCAAGTTAGCTTCTACGCACAGTGTGTTCAGTAATTAAGAAGGAAAAGCAATGTATTTTCTCTTTAAGAAAGGAAGAGCAATACTTCAATGATGTCAGTTAAAAATAGCAGTTCAATTAAACAGAAGGACTTACCTTGACTTTTAGCTTCTCTTTGATTCTTGTTTTCTTTGTCTGGCCCAGAAGGGATAAACCTATCATTTTTCTTCAGATTTCCATCATGGTTAGAAAAACAGCTTTTAAAAATCTGCAAAAGTTATATTTTAAAGTCACTAGTATAAAAACTCTCACTATGCATTTATATTCAACTTAGAGACAGAATTACTTCATATGAAGTCAAGAAAATCACATATAGGATCAGGCTTAGAGACTTTCTCAAAGGCTTAGATAAGTCAAATTAAGGAATGAAAAAATGCAAGATAAATAATTTTTCAAGGCATTCTAAAATTGTAAGTAACTGCAACAGCATAATCAAGTTGTCATATTTACTTACGGCAGTAGTGTCATTAGGAAATACAGCTGCAGATGCTTCCTCATCTCTGACTATAAAAAAAAAATTCAATTTATACGGTCTTATATACCACACACTAAACTGAATGTGAAAACTTAAGTATTTTTTGGGCAGACAAGACACATATACTACTTCAGTAAATGGCGCATTTGAAACAAAATGAATTGACTCAAGTATGGTAATTAGAAAGGTCAATCAACATAAGCTACATTCAATTCCTTAGCACCACTCATAAGGTGCTTCTAAGAAACTGGTTTGATGACCCTGACTTCAGGTGATACCATCCATAAAGACAGGAAATCAGATGGAGCTATGGGGTCATGACTTAAAAGATAAAGCTTGTAGACTTTAGCATTTATTTAGATAATAATACTGTCTAAAAGTATATTTTGTTACATACTTCTTACTTTTTAACATGCTTTTACCTGTTATTTCATCTAAGCAACAACAACAAAAAACAAAGTTAAATTCCCAGCCAAAGAGAAATCAAAATTGAATTTATTTTTGCTAGAATAATTTTAAAAATCCTGGTTTGCCTATAAATGGACTCCTACAGAATACCACTCCTAGAACACCACTTAATGTACTTGTGATTTGTCCCAATCTACACCAAGTAGAATTATTCTGAACTACTAACACACTTCTCAAAGATAGTATTATCTAATCTAATTACTACTTATCTTTTCATATATTCTTTTTGTCAGAAGACTTAAAGATGATACTATATTAACGTCATCTACCATCTTACATAATACTCATTTGCTATTATTACCTATTAGCACAGTAGAACTAAGGGTTGGTGGTGTGGCTAAAGAACTTGACCAAGACATATCAGGATCCACCTCAGCTCCTAGACTTTCAGAAATATGTTTTGGTGTCTGACCCTGGAAATAAAGAAAATATTTATTTCACAGAAATGCACTGATGAGTAAGAGTACTTTTTTCATTTATCATTTACTGAATGCCTACATGAGATTGTTAGGTACATATTTGTAAATCTCAGGGCAAAAGTAAGACACTGTTGTCAAATTCTCAATTACTACACAATAAAAATAAACCAGGCAGAATATTTACCTTCATAAGCTTCGGTGTATGAAATAGGCTCCCACATACCACTGGGGGTAAAATGAGGGGAAAATTACTAAGTTTTATATTTATTAAAATTTAAGATTATTCTAGAAATAAAAAGCCTTGTTTTTAATCATACCCGACTTCTCTCTTTGTGGTGTTATATGTGCACATCGTAGAACAGGACTAAAACAAACAAACAAAAAAAAACCAAACACAAATCCTTCAGATTATTCAAAGATAACAGAAATGGCAAGAAGAAACAAAATATTAATCTTATTGAAAAAAAGGATTCTCAGTCACATTAGACTTACACTACTTTGTAATATTTTGTTACTTTTTAAAAAGCAAACATCTCATGAAGAATTAACTACTAAATTATATTTAAAATGTCCACTAAAAGTAATGTATAAAGTACTCAAAAATTTCAGCTCCTAGGAACTGTACGTTTTGAATTTAAAAATTATGTAAAATGAATCTATAAAAGCATCATATTCTCTCAAACGATTCAAAGTACACAAATAATTTATTTTAAGCTATTTCAAGGGCGTTGCTTTTCATCATTTTGTAACTTAAAAACTTCATAGACTATAAACAAAAACCAATGAATTCAAAATTGTAAGAAAAACAAAGTAAAATGTTTCTAATGTAAAAATTATTGTATTAAAGGACTCAACCTAAAAGGAGATTATTTAAAAATAGAAGATCCTCTTTCAGGCTCTTAGTTAAAGTATTAGCATGAAAATTAGATGCATTTCTATAAAACAAATAGCATATGTAGGAAAAGGTTTCATTTAAATATTTTAATATAACACATCATACCTTTCACTAAGACAAGAATTTAAAGGTGGGCTGGTAACATCATTTGTTTGATCCACTTTAGACTTCATTGTGCAACAACTTTTATGTTTACTATTGGTAATATTCTTTCCTGAAACAGTACAATAATTAAGTGAGGATATATATGCTCTGGATTGTGAATTTTCATTCTCTGAAAGCATTTATTTTTATTTTTAATTTTTTTAAAGATTTTATTATTGGGCGCCTGGGTGGCTCAGTTGGTTGAGCGACTGCCTTCGGCTCAGGTCATGATCCTGGAGTCCTGGGATCGGGTCCCACATCGGGCTTCCTGCTCAGCGGGGTGTCTGCTTCTCCCTCTGACCCTCTTCCCTCTCATGCTCTCTGTCTCTCATTCTCTCTCTCTCAAATAAATAAATAAAATCTTAAAAAAAAATAAATATTTTATTATTTGAGAGAAAGAGAGAGAGCACAAGCAGAGGGAGAGGGAGAAGCAGCCTCCCTGCTGAGCGCAGAGCTGAACACTGGACTTGATCCCTCCCAGGACCCTGGAGATCATGACCTGAGCCAAAGTCAGATGCTTAACTGAGCCACCCAGGAGCCCCATCTCTAGAAGTATTTAAAAACAAAAAGTCTCATCTATACTGGGAAGGACAATATATATAGAGTTTAGCCTGAACTGGTTTCTCAGTTTGCTGATTCCTCCCAAAAGGGGATGTCTCAAAGGATGTCTGCCCCCATTCAACAAGTATATAATGTACATAAGACACTGGGAAATACAATTCAAGACAGCTTTAACTTCAAAGAGTTCATAATATAGCAAGAGAAATCTTTTGAAATTCCACAGAAGTGGAATACAGAACAGAATGTTGTATGTCCTATGATTAAGTCACATGCACTATGGTATCATGGAAGCTAAGAGTAAAGAAAAAGACATTTACTAAAAACGTACCAAGGTACCAAATCTGATCTTCTGCTGAAAACCTTTCAAGATCTTGTTCTCAAGATCAGGGTCAAATTCCAACCCCCGCCCCCCCAAACAAACAAACAAAAAAACCTCCCAAGTAACAAGGACTTTCATGGTCTGACTTCTCAATTTCTACGACATTCTTTCACATTCTACTTTTCAGCCATACCCAACCACTTGCATATCCTGTAAGAATGCACTCTTTCACTCTAGGCCTTTGCACAAACTATTTCTCTATTTCTCTTGACCTGGAATATCCTCTTTCAGGCGTCCATTTTGAAACCCCCCGCCCCGGAAAAATTTAGTGGTCCCTAACATGAGATTAAGTGATTGCTGCTACCATATGCTCCCACAGAGTTTATCATACACCATTCCTGCTTCCCCTACTAGAATGTGAGCTCCTTGAGGTAGGGATCTTCTCTTATTTATCATTGTATCCTAAGCAACTACAATCAATGTCTGATGTTACAGTCACGCCACAATCCCTGGCTGAATGAATTAGCAATGATTAGAAAATACTTGTTGTTGAACACCTCTACTTTCTAAGCAATAATGCTCAGACAGGGTTTCTAAAGCTGTATGTGGCTCTATCAAATCCCATTTATAGTTTTTCAATATTCCTATTTTCTGTATCACAAATATGGCATTCAAGGCACTTATGATTACTCATAAAAATTGCTTTAAAACAACAGGTTCTTTAACTGATCCTATAACCTCCAACTTAGAAAAGTTTTGGGAAAGGGCGCCTGGGTGGCTCAGTTGGTTAAGAAAAGTTTTGGGAAAAATAAGTCATATCAGTGTTAATAAAATAAGGCAAAGAACAAACTGAGAACTATTTGTAGTAGTATACACAAAACACTGCATTATATTTTCATTTCTCAAGTAACAGGAAATAGACATAATCACTAATAAGCCAAATACACATGAGTTAAAAACCCCATTTTGACAAAATATCCAATCTCTTCTTATGACACTTTTAAAGATACTAAAAAGTATCTAAATGTATTTTTTAAAATTTCACCTTTTCCCTGTTCACTTTAACAAAGATCTTAATCAGAAAGAAAAACCCTGCAGTTAAATAAACCAAACAATGAGCTACAACTACACACACTTATAACAGAATGGCTAAAGTCCAAAACAAAGACAACACCAAATGCTGACGAGGTCTTGGAACAAGAAAAACTCTCATTCACTGTTGATGGAAAAGCAAAATGATGCGGCCACTTTGGAATTCAGTTTGCAGTTTCTTACAAAAGTAAACATATTCCTACCAGAAGATCCAGCAATCATATTCCTTGGTATTTTCCCAAATGAGCTGAAAACTTAGGTCCACACAAAAACCTGCACATGATACAGCAGCTTTATTTATAACTGCCAAAACTTGGAAGCAACCAAGATGTTCTTCAGTAGGTGAACGGATAAACAAACTGGTATATCCATATACAGCATCATTCAGTGATAAAAAGAAATGAGCTATGGGGCGCCTGGATGGCTCAGTCGGTTAAGCGTCTGACTCTGGCTCAGGTCACGATCTCCAGGGTGTGGAAGTGATCAAGCCCTGCTTCCAGCTTTGTGCTCAGCAGGGAGTCTGCTTCTCCCTCTCCCTCTGCCCCTCCCCCAACTCGTGCTCTCTCTCAAATAAAATCTTTAAAACCATACAAACAAAAAAAAATGAGGTATCAAACCTCGAAATGATGTAGAGGAAACTTACACTGCTAAGTAAAAGAAGCTAGCCTGAAAAGGCTACATACTCTATGATTCCAACTATATGACATTTTGGAAAAGACAAGACTATAGACAACAAAAAGATCAGTGGTGGCCAGGGTTGGGGTTGGGGGGTGCTGTGAATAGGTGGGACACAAGGGATTTTTAGGGCAGTGAAACTATTCTGTAGGATACTGTAATGGTGTATACATGATGTTTTATAATTGTCAAAATCCATAGACCAATACAGAGAATGAACCCTAATGTAAACAAACGACTTCAATTAATAATACAGTATCAGTATTGGCTTACTAATGAAAAACTCAAATGTAAAAAATAAAAAGTAAAGAAATGAACCAGGCAAAAATAAGTTCGTACCCAAATAAACATTTCCCAAGTAACCTGAGAATCTCATAAATAGGCTGAATAATGGAGAGAGAAACTCAGAGGATTTTATGCAAAAGTAAGGACTGCTGAGAAGCAGAAATAGCACATTTCCTTATGAAACTTTAGGGATAATTCTTTTTTAAAAAACAATAGATGTTAGAACTAAACGAGTAGGTTAAAAAACAGCTTAAGTCTTACATTTTAATACTAAACAAAAACAAAAGGTATCAGGAAACTACAGTCAGAATTATTTATGCACTACAACCTTAAAAAATTAATTCCTTTGCAGCAAGTCCAGAGTAGCCTTATTAATTCATTCCATTCCTTCCCTAACTATAGATAGACCAATTCCAACAGGTTAAATTAAAGAATAAACCAGTGATTCTAGGTAGGTCTTTCAAGATTCAGTAGATTCAGCATAAACTGGTTTACGAAGCTTTTCCTGAGCACATTAAAGTAGATGGCTGCTCCCTTTACCATGCCCACAACATAGCACTTTGCATATCTTCCTATTATAGCATATACTACACTAGTGTATTTATTTATACATTTTGTCCTATACCAGACTGAGTTCCTAAAAGTCAAAAGCCATCTATTCATGTTTGTATCCTTAATGCCCAGCAAGCTGCCAGGCACAAAGCATGGAATATTGAATGAGTGATTCCCTTTTCTGTGTTCTGCATTTCATCTGCTAAATATTCCTTAAGGCTCTATCCTAGGCCTCATCATAACCAGTTTTCTCACTTACGTGTGATGACTTTATCACTTTCCAAATAGATAGGTGGTTCCTATAGCTTACTCTCCTGCCTGTATTCATTAGTTTCAGTTTTGTATTCCCCAAAGCCTTCGGGACATCACCTTAACACCCTATTACTGTCCCAAACTGCAGTCCAAAACTCAACCTATTTTTTTTCATCCTTTCAAGCATTTTCCCTTTTTAAAAATAAAGATTTTATTTTTTCATGAGAGAGAGAGAGAGAGAGAGAGAGGCAGAAGCAGGGTCCCCACTGAGCAGGGAACCCGATGTGGGACTTGATCCCAGGACCCTGGGATCATGACCTGAGCCAAAGGCAGATGCTTAACCAACTGAGCCACCCAGGCGCCCTGACACTTTTTCCCTCTAAACAGGTAAAACCTGTTTTACCTCCAGTGCTTACAACGTCTATGAATGTCATCATTATATTCTTAGTTATGCCCTAAACCTGTGATTTGATCCTTTCTTTGAAATCTCTAGGTCTAGGCTACTGTGGGGTCTTACAGTTTCTATCTCTCATATCCACTTTCACTACCATTACTCTAATTCAGGCACTTGGCCCCCTACCACCTGGACCATTATATGTCTAATTGATCTCCCTGCCTTCAGTCTTCGTTTCCATGAGAATCACCTGATTAGTTTAAAATGTATACTTATAAGTTTTATTTCTAGAGATTCCTAATTTAGTAGATTCAGAGTAGGGCCTGAAATCTTTTCTTTCATTTAGCACTTCAGCAGATTCTCATGATCCAGGCATCACATTTTGAAAACACATCTCCAAAGATGGTTGCCAGTTATTAGGCCTTTTTTTTTTAAGATTTATTTATTTATTTGAGAGAGAGAGAGAGAGAGAGAGAGCACGCGCGCAAGTGCCTGCGAGCTGGGGGAGGGGCACAGGGAGAGAGAGGATCCTCAAGCAGACTCCCTGCTGAGCACGGAGGCCGACTCTGGGATTGATCCCAGGACCCTGAGATTATGACCTGAGCAGAAATCAAGAGTTGGATGCTTAACTGACGGAGCCACCCAGGTGCCGCAATTATTAGGCTTTCTAAAATAAAACAAATAGTCATTTATTCTATAAATTTTTACTGACAGTCACTTTGTATGCCACTTGGTATCCAACAACATACAAGAAAACCTTTGCCCATTACCTATATCTTCTTTGTGTATGCATTTTCTAGTACCATGAATTTCCTTTTTCATAGCATTTATTCCACTATAACTGCTTATAGAAGTCTCCTCCATTAGAAGCTAAATGACTGTGACAGGGAAAACTGCCCAGAAGCAGATAGGTCAGTCAAGACCTGAAAGAGGAGCATGAAGTAGCTAGATAAAAGGTAGGAAGAAGTATATAAAGAGCCAAAGAGCAAGGTGGTTTCAAAAAGAAATTCAGTATGAATGAATGGCAAATTGAGGCTGGGTGAGAGGGGGATTATGGCAGCATGAGGCCTGAGAGACCAGATTATAAAGAACCTTGTAAGTCACGTTAAGGAGTTAAGATATTATCATGAAGGCAAAAGGAGGTAAATCAAAGGTTTGAGGCAGGAAGTGGCATGATCAAATTTACATGGGATTTTTCTGCTCAACAACCTATCAAATAAATTCAGTTTTTTAAGTCTGGCGTTCAGTACCCGGCTCTATGTGCTCTTCTTAGCCTTAAGTTTATTGGTCCCTTTTAGACATGCAACACTCCAAACAATCTGAATTACTTAACATTCTCTTAACAATCTATATCTTCTTCCTCATGTTTTTCCCTTGGCCTTGTACATCATTACTCCATGCCATCTTCAAATTTTTGAGTCTCACCTATCCTTCAAGGTTTAATTCAAATGAATCACTCTCTAATTCCTCCCAAACCTATTTATGCTCTTTCTTCTCAACTCTCATTGTACTTTTTGTACTTTGCTTTTCACACGTACCACATTCAATCTTAGACTGTTCTCTGTCGACTGTTAATTCCCCTTACTTTAGAGTCATACTCCAAAGAAAGGGAGAATATGTCACTTTAAGTAATAAACCGTTGAATGACTATGGACTCTTATTACATGATTGATTGGAATATCTGGCATATATGCCAGGGAAACAGCTACCAAGTCATAAGACATTTAAAGAAAATTGATAAAAATAACCTTCTCTGTCCTGTGATAACCTGCAGAAATAGTTTATTTAATTAACATCAAAACAAGTCCTACTTTTTTTTGGTATAGGAAAGACACAATTTAACAAATCTCACTAGGCAGGATACATTAATCAAAGGAGGGAGGAAAAGGTACCCACATACCTAAGTACCCACATTATTTTATTTAATCCAAACTTAGGAACTATAGGAAAGACACAATTTAACAAATCTCACTAGGCAGGATACATTAATCAAAGGAGGGAGGAAAAGGTACCCACATACCTAAGTACCCACATTATTTTATTTAATCCAAACTTACCAGACATTATGTTCACCATCTCCATTTTCCAGGTGGGAAAGTGAGCAGAAGAGGTTGATTTGACCAACATGACACAATTAACAATAGAGCTGGGAGTTTTAACATAGGTTTGTCTGAATTTCTGGTTCATGTTTTTCCCCAGTTTACTGTACCACATTACTTACCTGAGTCTAACCTGTACTTATCTAATTCTTTTAAAGGAGATTGTTGGTACATTGGCACAATTAGATCTTGCTCTCTGAATATTACTGGAGTTGAAGCCAACTGATGATAAGTTTTCCTTTGTGGTGTTTTAAATAGGTTTGGTTCATAACTGATTTTATATCCAGATTCTTCTGTGGGTTCAGGATTATAGGGTGGAGCTTCTAAAGAAAGTTCTTCAAACCAATTAAGACTTACTGGTCCTAAATCTGTAAGAAAAAGAAAAATTCCATCTTGGTTTTAATCAGTGACAGGTAAGTTCATGGGCCTATAAAAATCATAATAAAGAAAAGGATGCTTGAGATTTTGACTGTAGATTACTTTTGTTAAAGCATATTAATTAAACAAGATCATTAACCTATTCTCCTTTCAATCTGTAGCAAGGTATAACAAGAGTTTACAAAAATTACAAGGTGATTGCTCCTAGCTACATTAGCTAGCTTTTCTAAAGTTTTCTTTCTCTTACATTTATGATTCGGAGACAGAAGTCATTCATAGTAAGAAGGCATTCCACAGATAACAATTTAATTACAAAGACAATATAAATGGATGTGATAAATCTATAGGTACAGGAACGTATAGACTCAAATAAAATGGAATAAAAAGAGTCCTTGTTAAAGAGAAATGACAAAACTTCTATTATGATCTATCTGCTCTTAAAGTACTGATTTTCAGTGTGTGGTCTGTGGACTATGGCAGGGGCTGAGTGGGAGGTGGAGAGGTCTCCAAGGCAACTTCAGGAGGTCCATAAGGTAAAAACTATTTTCATAATAATACTAGGGCATTGTTTCTCCTTTTCACAATGTTGACATTTGCATCCCTGGTGGGTAAAACTGATGACATCTTTGCATGAGTCAAGGCAGTGGCAATAAACTGTGCTAGTAATTGTATTCACATCATGCACTTGTCAAAAACAAAGCCAGTCCAACTTAAAATATTAATGAAGCAGTAAAAATTAGTTTTATAAAGCCCAACTCTTGAGCACATCTTTTTAATATTCTCTATGACAAAATGGAAAGTATGCATAAAGCATTTTTGTACATTTAAGTACAATAGTTGTCTAAAAAAGCACTCACTACAAGTTAGCTGAATTAGCACTTTTTTCACAGAAAGCCATTTTTAGTAGAAAGAACAACTAACAAGTCATTTTGAGTTGGGTGATTTGGTAAACATTTTCTTGAAAATGAAGTTAGCCTGTCACTGCAGAAAAAAGTTTGCTGCCAATGATAAAATGGGAGCTTTTATTTTTAAAAAAAATTTTTAAAGTAGGCTCCATGCCCTCCGTGCAGAGTTCAATGTGGGGCTTGAACTCATGACTCTGAAATCAAGGCCTGAGCTGAGATCAAGAGTCGGACGCTTAACCGACTGAGCCACCTAGGCGCCCCCAAATAGGAGCTTTTAAATGGGAATTAGAATTTTGTTAAACTTTATTAGCCTTTGTAAACTTGATATCTTCCTAATCTCAAAAGACTTTTCTGATGAGATCAGCTAATTAATGAACGTAATTTTTTGGTTTAATACATAAAATTTAATTTTTATAGTTTAATATTAATGTGTCAATATATGGAATAATTAATTTAAATTAATTAAATGATTATATAGTTTAATACATAAAATATAATTTTTAGTTTAATATTAATGTGTCAATATATGGAATCTGTGTAATTCAGAACAATGACATTTTCCAAATGATCAGTGTCTGATGTTACAACACAGATAAAAGATTTATTCAAAGTGCAAGAAAGACTAATAGAATTAAATGTAACAAAGGGAGTGAAAAGTTCATGATATGGTTTCCCATTCCATACTGCAACTCTTAAAACCACTTGTCAAGTTTTGGTATATTATCAAAGTTACCCACAATTAACTGAAGACTATTAAAATACTCCTTTTTTCAAATACATTGTTGTGTGAGGCTGGCTTTTACTTGTATACTTTTACCAAAACACTGTACTGCAACAGATTAAATGCAGAAATTGGTATGAGAATCCAGCTATCTTCTACTAAGCCAGATATTAAAGAGAACTGCAAAATTGTAAAAACAGTGCCAGTCTTCTTTTTGGGGGGGCAGGGAACAGTTATTTTTCATAAAAATGTTTATTTGTGTTACTATGCAACGGATTATTTTTAAGTGAATTAATAAACATCTTTAAAATTCTTAGTTTTCATTTCTATATGGTAGCCTACATAAAAACTCTTTAAGGTTCTCAATCATTTTCAAGAGTGTAAGGAGTACTGAGACTAAAGTTTGACAACTTCTGATACAAAGTAACATACCAATGCTTCAGATTTGCTAATAGTTCTGTGCTTTAAAAACAATTCTTCCTACTGCTAATCAAAAGGCCAGTCTCCTCTTTATCCCCAGTGTTCTATACTTATTATTTCGTTAACTGTATATGATCATTTTCTTAACTGGATTTGTGACCCCATACGGAACAGTTTATAGTGAAAACAAAAACGTTACGTACTGGATTCTTCTCAGCAAACATGCACAGCTACGTATTTTTCTGAAAACATTTTCTCAACGTAAATGACCGATGTATATAAAATTTGTCAATACCTGCTTCACTGCACCGTGTCTTAAAAATTTCAAAAAAAGTCGGCCTCTCTTTGTCTCCAATAGGCATTTTTATCTACAATATTACTCCAATGCTTGGTAAATAACTCTGCAAAAGACAACACCAAAATACACTTCACAGGGATGCAGTCCTTGTTAACCGACTCTGAGGTAAAATCAGAAACAGGTAAACTTGCTTAAAGTTACATTATTTACCTCGGTCCTATCTTTCGGGACAATAATCGAACTCACTGCGATGATGGGAGCATTCTATACTTGTGCTGCCCGATACAATAGCCACTAGCCACATCAAGCATTTGAAACATGGCAAGTATGATTCAAGAACAGAATTATAAATACTATCAATTTTAATTAACTAGTTACGTGTGGCGAGGGGGCGCACAGTCAACGAGGAGTCCTATTAGAGATAAAAATATTTTAACAATGTCAAATCAGTAAATCTTCGTAATACGGCAATTGCCTGGGGGTTAAGTAAGGCAGATACAGTGTGTCAGGAGCTGTGAAACACTTTCTAAAACTACAATATTCCGTTAAAGTAACTTCATCGTATTTCCAATTAAGGACATTTCAGAGTGGGACATCTGGGGCAGCTAAAGGGCAAATCCTGGGCGGCTGGCGGGGCGCAAAGTTGGGGAGTGGAGTTCCAGGGAAGGGGCGGGGCTCGAGTTTGCTTAGCCGAGGGGCCGAACCTTTCCGCCCTTTCTCCCAGAGGATGTGAGGCGGGCAGAGACCCGAGGGGGGGGAGCGGGGGGAAGGCAGCAGGCCGCGGCTCCCACCCAGGGAATGGGGGACGTTCCCCCTCCGCCTCACACCGCGGGACAGGCTCGTCCGTCTCCACCCAGCCAACACTAACCGTCTCCGGAGGTGCAGCTCTTTTTAGCCAGAGAAGGCTGACAAAAACCGCGCCGGCCCTTCGATCAGAAAGCTGACCCGCAGACTCCTTTCCGCGGCGATCCACGGCTGGGACTACTTCCAATGCTCCGAGCCCCAGCAGATCCGCCTCCGCCGACCTTATTTCAGACTCTCGCGCCAAAAGCCCGCTCTCCGGATACGTCACGCGGTGTCGTCGTGACGTGACACGCAGCGTGCGTGCCACCCGGAAGTCAGCTTCTGGGCGGGCGGCTGGCGCAATTGTGTGGCGAAAGCCAAGTCCTTGTTCACTGTTGGACAGTCCGGCCTGGAACCGCGTGAAGAGGGAGCTGGGGTGCTTGTTCTCTTCTCCCTGAGCCTTCAGAGTAGGAGGCGGTGCTGCTGGGGGTGACCGCGCACTGTGTATCCTCCCCGACTCCTCCCCCTTCTCTCTGCTCCACCTCACGTTTGGATGGTCGCCGAGCGACAGGGCCTGGGGTCTTTGAAAGAACTTTGTTCTGCCCGCAGAGTGAACGGTCCCCCAAAGTGGCCCGTGGTTGTGGCTGACTGCCTTCCCTGCTGCGTGCTCTCTACAGAGTAGAAAGGGATAAGATTTGAAGCCAGAGGACTTTAGTTCTAGTCCGCATGTTGCTCTTAGGTAGCAGGTTTTCAAGCCCTTTAAGCCTGTTTGCCCCCTTGAAAAATTGTGAAACCACTTTAACTGTCTCCTGCGATGTTAGGTACTACCCTCTGCAGGATTCCGTAGCGTCCTTTACATTCTTCGGGTGCTCATCACCTCGTTTTGTGCTTGTCTTCTCTCCAAGTCGCCCTGGGAGAAGGGAATTTGTTCTCATTCACAGGGTCTGACATGAGCAGCGCGAAGCCTAATTCAGGTTTGTTGTATAACCTAGAAAGCTTTCAACTGGTGTAGAGTAAGAGCTGCTCATAGACCTTGGTGCTTCCAGAAAGCTCTTGAGCGGTAAACAGTGAAAGAGCCCTGGATTAGAAAAAGAGTGGTTTGTACGTGGTTACATAGGCGTCATTTTAGTTTGATCATACTCTAGCTTTGGCAGGAAGCCTTACCAATACAGATAGTAAAGCTTATGATAGTTACCACTTACTGAACACTTATGAGTTATTCTGTTTTGTGTTTTGTAGGTAATACCACATTAAATCTTATAATCCTATAAATTAGTATTGTCAGATGGGGAAACCAAATCACCAGGTTAAGTAACTTGCCTGGTAACAAGGCCCAGGTTTCAATTCAAGTCCCTTTGATTTCAGATACTCAACCCGTGATTAAATTTCTATTTATCCTTTAAATCAAAATAATTTGCCTTTTTTTCACCTTTTTGGGAGAGGGATCTTCACTAGGGGTGAATTAATGAGAACTGTTGGCATACATTACAACCCTCTGAAATACATTTTCTCACACTATATACAACCCTCCCCCCATAACGTTATGCTCCTTGCTTCTGCGGTTCTAGGGTCTTTACATTCATTATCTCTGCCATAGTATACTTACTACCTTATACTCTTCTGGTTTGCTGTTCAAATAACTTACTATTTGCATTTGATTTACTATATGCTTTAAAACAGTATCTCTAAAATAGTTACTATAGGATACATGAGTCACTTGCTAATGAAAGCATGTGTGCGAATAAGAAGTCAGAAATGAAAAACAGCTCTGAAAAAGATTCAGGGACAGTGAATTGAAGAGATGGGGAAGAGCAATTAGGAATCAGGTGGAAATTAGGCCTCTGTAGATAGGTACATCTCCTGTCCTTTAATTAGGGTAATAGGCAGCAGCTCCCATCAGGATCTGAAATAAAGGGAGAAGCTTGGAATGAACCTGCACTAACTTGATTAGGGGGCAAATGAAGGGGTGGATGAAGGTGGAAGGCAAAACAAGGAGACAAACCCCCTGGGATATTGTGCTGTGCCTGGGTACCGGGCGAGCCGATGGAGCGCTTTGTCCGTGTTCCCTATGGCTTGTACCAGGGCTATGGGAATGCAGTGCCTTTGGGCCATCCCGGACTCTCTGAACACAAACAGCCCGACTGGAGGCGAAACACTGGTCCCCCCACTTTCCTGGCCAGGCCTGGGTTGCTGGTGCCTGCAAATGCCTCTGACTACTGCATGGACCCTTACAAGAGGGCACAGCTTAAGGCTGTTCTCTCCCAGATGAACCCCAGCCTGAGCCTGCGGCTTTACAAGGCCAACACCAAGGAGCTGGGCGTGCAGGTGAGCCCACGGGTGGACAAGTACGTGCAGTGCTCACTGGGGCCTCGCACCTTGTGCAGCTGCTCTCCTTGGGGCAGCACAGGCCACAAGGCACCTCTATCAGCCTGGGGAGTCTATTCGCCAGTGATAGGCCGCAGGGGCTTGATTCAGCTGCAGAGGGAGGAGAAAGACCAGGAGAGGAAGGCACTTTTGGGTCCTGCTGAGGCCAGCCAGCAGCAGCAGCCACCACCAACACCTAGGTCGGAGGAGGATAAACAGGAGGAACGTCACCAGCATGATGAGCTGGAGGAGGAAGATGCCTCAAGTCCCCGGGAAAGGAAGAGCAAGCAGGCCCAGGGAGGTGGCGGAGCAGATCTGCTCAGGAAACCCAATTTCCAGGTGAACTTTCTCCTCCCTGTCCTCAGTCCTCAGCTAGCCTCATCCTTTCTTTCCTCTTTTCCATTTCTGGGGCAACAGAGCAAAAATCTTTTGCTTTCTCCCTTTACTTGATGAAGGAGAGGTAGTTCTGAAAACGTGTTTTACATGGCCTATAGATTTTGTAACTTTGGTAAAATAGGGTGCCAACTTTAAGCATGTGAAAACCGAAAGTCTGGCAGCTACTGCTATTGGGAATGAGGAGATAAAATGGGGTTTCAAGCCTGTCAAATATATGATCAGATTTTCATTCAGGGGAGATTGTGCTGGTGGCATTGTTGCAAGAACATTAGAAAAGTATGAGAGACGGGAACAATGGGAATCCCAGAGTAATCCTTGAAAGATGAGATGCTAAATTAGTGTAGTAGGCTTGAGAAGAGCCATGAATGAGGTTAAGGAAGCTTTTTGTTTTTTTATATGAAGCCATGAGGAAAGAGGATCTGGCTTTCCCCCTCTCCCCCCCCGCCAAGACTGTAAAAGGCTTTTCCCCCTTATCTGCAGTTTTTGGAACCAAAATATGGCTATTTTCACTGTAAAGATTGTAAGACCAGATGGGAGAGTGCTTATGTGTGGTGCATTTCTGGAACTAATAAGGTAAGTAAAGGTGAGCGAAATGTGGGAGGAGGGTGGGTTAGACACAGATGTTAAATAGAGGGAGAGTGTTTCCTGATGGAGCATGACCATAATGCTGTCTCATTCATTTGGCATCCTTCATGCCAGGCACTTAATAGGTACTAAATGTTTGAACTGAACCGATTTGGACTGTCCATATGAACTCCTGAGGCTCTTAAACCTGGTGTTACATTTGGTTTGGTAGTTCTGTTGAACAAAATTTCAGGTTATTTAGGTGAACTCTTGTCATTGTGTATGGTGGAAATGTCTGTACTCATTTCTTAGTTAGTATATTTTTGAACCTGTTTGGGCCTTAGCTCCTGGAAATTTCCATGGTCTGTCCACAAGGTGGGGCAATAAGAGAAATAATTTATTGTGAAGGTTAACCTCGGAGAAACTTCTTTAGGCTAAGCAGCCCCCCCCCCCTTAATTTTAATTAGTTGTCAACCTATTAAGATTGGGAAAGATTTCACGATCTGCATTTCCAGATTTCCCTGATAGACTCTGGTCACAATAGACTCTCACTTCAGTGTGAAGACTCTAGGCTGGGGCTCAGCAGCTTCTAGCTCCTTTCACTGGGCATGCACACTTCATTTTGCAACAGTCTACATCTGGTCTATTTCATTAACTTCAGCAAGCAGTTGAGTTTGAGACCCCTGTGCTTTCTACATTTTAGATACTGCTTTTCTGGCTAACGGTCTATAGAAGGAGAGGGCAAGGAGGCGTGCTAAGACCTGAGTGAAAACTTGACTTTTCATACTAACCATTTACTAGACCATAGAGGCAAATGATTTTTAAACTATACTAAAATTACTTAACTCTTTTGCCAGAAGAAAAACAATGGGTTTAATTAAAACACTCCAAGATGCAAGGATACAAAGAACAAGACCTAGAACTCATTCTTAAGAAATTTATTCTCCTAGGAATGACACAGAAAAAATGCAATTTGGTGGTAGATACAGTGGCCCCAGGGGCATGGAAGTCGTGCAGAAATAACACAGGAGGGGAATGATTACCGTGTCGGAGGAAAGGCATCATGATGTCCATGCAGGATTTTAGAGGGTAAAGAGGAGTTCATCAAGGAAAGCAGGGAGAAAATGTGTACAAGAAAACGCACAGTTGAGAAACAATATGTATGGGTGTGTAATTATGAATAATTTGAAGTTCAGGTGGGGAAATAATGAGAAAATGAAAAAGTGAGGGCTCATAGACTAGGACAGAAGGAGAAGGTCAAGGCTTCAGCCCACACAATGAGCAAAATTATAATAGCTACTTCCCATCAAAGATTTTTACTTTGTGTATATTGTTGGGTAGTTGTCAGAATTATAGAAAATAAATGGTAGTATCTTGATTTTACAGGTAAGGAAACAGGTTCAAAGAGTGAGAAAAAGTGACTGATAACACCAGAAGAACTTAAGACCTCAGGGTAGAGGTTGGGCAAAAGCAAGGCAGAATGTGGGGGAATGAATTACTTAAATTAAGAACTGGGAGTCTAAGGTACATATAATCTTGTATAAAAAAAAGACTTATTTCTCTTTAGGTTTATTTCAAACAACTATGTTGCAAATGCCAAAAGAGTTTTAACCCTTATCGAGTAGAAGCAATCCAATGTCAGGTAAGCATGTAGAGCCCTTTCATTATGTCTATAATGTTGCCCCTCTTAAATAGAAGCTTCTGTGGCAAAATGTTGGGATTGGATAGAATTAGATATTTGCATAGGAGTGTTGAGTTTTCTATACCTTGAATCTTTGTAATATTTTAAATCAAAGATAAATTCTAGATTTTGGGGTGGTGTAGGAACGGGAGAAAGATTGACTCCTTTAAGTTGCTTTATATGGTGTGTTTATGTATGGGCTGTATGTGCTGTTTCTCAAACATTCTGTGTGTAGTTTGGATATAGCAACTTTTTTTTAAAATTATTTTCATTCCAGTTAACATAGTGTTATATTAGTTTCAGGTGTACAATATAGTGTTTCAGTAATTCCATATGGATGTAGTAACTTAATAGGTAACTTGTATTAAGCCTTTACTACATACCAAACTTTGGGCTACCTGCTTTACGTGCCTTATCTCCTGTAATCTAAACCTTGAGGTAGGTGTTATTCCCATGTTACAGACCAGAAGGCTAAAGTTCAATAAGAAAATAACTTGCTCAAGTTTAGATCAATAGTAAATATTAGAACTATGATCAGATTTTATGGGGCCTCCAGTGTCTAGGAAGTCACAGAATTAGATGAGAGCTTATCTAAAACAGCTTACGGGAGACCTCTTTTTAAAATTTTCAGGGAAGTGTGACATAGTTCGTTTTTGTAATTGAGTTTTTTTAAATCTAAATCCTTCATTTAGTTAAAAATATTTTTCGTACTACTTCAAAATAAATATTCAAAAAACTAGTCTAATAATTTATAAATGATTTACCTTTAGATTTTCTAGTCTGACATTCAGTCTGTTTATGTTTAATATAAGTTGGGTTTAAATATATTTTATTTTCTTATACTCCTTTTTCTTGTGTTCAATTGAATTGTTTTTAATTAAAAAAATGATTCCCCATCTCTATTATCTTGGTAGTTATTGTTTATTCTTCTTCTGGTAGTTACCTTAGATGTTACAACATGATTCTTTGACCTATCAAGGTCTACATAAACTGTGAACATTACCTCTCATTGACAATGCAATGAACTTAGAACACTCTAACTCCTTATCACCTCATCTTAATTTATATACTGCTGTTGTATATTTTAATTTTAAACTTCGCAAGACCTTATTTTATATAGTCATTCATTTAGCTTAAGCTACATATATTTCCTTTCTGCTGTTTTTAGGTCTTTTTTGTATCTGGGGCCATTTTCCTTTTACCTGAAGAATACACTTTAATATTTTTAAAAAGATTTTATTTTATTTTAGAGAGAAAGAGAGAGAGAGAGTAGTGGGAAGGGCAGAGGGAGAGAATCTTCAAGTAGAATCCCTGCCAAGCACAGAGCCCAACATGGGGCTTGATCTCAAGACCCTGAGATCTGGGCCAAAACCAAGAGTCAGACACTTAATGAACTGAACTACCCAGGTGCCCCATGTTTTAATACTTAATGTAGTGTAGGTCTGAAGGTGGAACATCCTCTTGGATTTTAAAGGATAATTTTGCTGGGTATAGAATTTTTAGGTTGGCAGTAGTTTTCTTTCTGCCCACTAAGGGTCTGACCTTCATTGTTTTTGTGAAGTTGGCTATTAGTATTTTTGCAGCTCTTTTGAAGTAATATCTCTTGCTCTTTGTCTCCTTAAATCTGCTTGCTTTTAAGATATTTCTCTCTGCTTTGGTTTTCAGTAGTTTTACAATTATATGCCTAGTTGTGATTTCTTTGTATTTACTCTATTTGGGATTCATAGTGTTTCTTGAATCTGTAGCTTGAAGATTTTTATCTCTTTTGGAAAGTTATCAGCCATTATCTTTTAAAATATTACTTCTGCCTCCATTCTCTCTTTCTTCCAGTTACTCATGTTAGACCTTCACCATCTCCCTTATGCTTTTTATGCTCTTTTCTATATTTCTTATGCTTTTGTCTTTCCTTGCTTCAGTTTGGATATCATCGACAAAACTATCCTTCATTTCTCTAATTCTTTCCTTAGCTATTTCCAACCTGCTATTAAATCCATCTGTTGAATTGATTTCAGTTATTCTGTTTGGCAGTGCTACAATTTTTATGTGTTGAAAAAATGACTTCCAGTTCTCTGCTGAAAATATCAGTCTTATTTCTTTGAATGTATTAAGCATAATTATCTTAATATCTGTATTAAGTGACTCCATTAACTTAATGCCCTATGGTTCTGTTGCTATCCTCTTAAGTTTCTGTGGTTCTGTCTCCTCATACACCTCCTATGGTTATTTTTGATTGAGTGCTGTCTATTGAATATGAAGAATTATAGTGATAATTTGAGGCCTAGGATAGTATCTTCCTCCACAAGAGATTTGTTTGCTTCTGGTGGGAAGATTAGAGACACCAACAATTTAGATTGCTATTTTCTAATCAGGGTTGAGCTGTTTTGAAGCTGGGCTTCAGCGTCTGTGAAAGCTGGGTCAATTCTTGGTTCATCTTTATTCTTAGGCTGCAGCCTTTCAGGGTCCCAACACAAAACCAGGTCTCTTCTGTTGGGCATGTTTAAAATTATCCCTCAGCTTCATCAGCTTGTCAAACTTACTTTCAGCTTCCCACTGTCTTTCACCTCTTCCAGAATTGGCAGACCTTTAGAGAGGAAATAGTCCCAAATATCAGCCTCACCTCCATTTCTGGGTTTCTTTCTCTAATGCTTTGATAATTCTCCAGTGCCTTCAAATAGTTCTTTTAAAAAGTTATTTTTCTTTAGCTCTGCTTTTCAAGTTATCCTAAGTAGGCGGCTTGGTCAAAATTACTAGTCCACCATTGCCAAAAACAGAAACCTACCTTTAGAGTACATACTGATTTTTATTTATTTATTTTATTGAGGCTTTTCTTCCACAGTGAGAGTATTGTGAGGATTAAATGAATTTATATAAAGTGCTTAGAACAGTGCATACAATAAATACCATGTATTAGCTATTAGAATTTCCTTACAAGGATGCATGCTTGTCACTCACTGGAAAAGTGGAAGATATCAATGCACAACATTTCATAAATCATATTTAAGACTTTCATTTGCAAAATGAAAATGCCTGTTTCCACAATATAAAATGTAAAACTCTTTTTAGCTGTGGTCATATGCAGAAAATAGAGCAGTGATGATCAGTTTTAAAGATTAGCAGGTTTGGGAGGGTGGACAAGGGCAATATGCTGGTCTCCATAGGATGTGATTTTTATTTATCAGAAGACAGAATGGGATAATGGTTAAGAATACTCTAAATTATAGTAAAGATTAGGCATGTCTGGAGAGAAAAGAGAATTAACTTCCTCTAGAATCCCTCCCCCCTGGTTGTGACAACCAAAAGCATTTCCAGACATTGCCAGATGTTTGCTGGTTGGTAAAATACAGCTGGTTGAGAATCACTGCTCTCAGGTTTTCGAAAATTCCAGCCTAGATAATCAAATCACTTAATACTCACTCACTGCCTCTCAACCCCACCTGGCTACAAATGTAAAAACCCATTAGTGAAGACACTCTATAAGCTCTTTTAAAATCTTTCTCTTACATTAGATCTTCTTGTTTGGCTTAGCAGTATTCTCTGAAATATCATCTTTGCTCTTTCATCTTGAAAAATGCATGGCATTTAACAGGATAGGAGTGGTTTTGTACAACTTGGTCCCGGACTTCTCATAGGATTCAAAGGAGGATGAAGATATGAGGGGTATGGGTGGTGGGGAGAAGTATTTTGATTTGAGGATTATATTTGAAACACTGATTTAATTATTTAGTGTCCAAACTATTCCTTGTTTTCTAAAGACCTGTTCAAAGTCTCGTTGTTCCTGTCCTCAAAAGAAAAGACACATTGATCTAAGGAGGCCTCATCGACAGGAACTGTGTGGTCGCTGCAAAGACAAGAGATTCTCCTGTGGCAATACTTACAGCTTTAAATACATCATGTGACAGGCAGTATAAATTGTACAGGACACCCAAGTCTCCTTGTAACTCACTGTACTGTTCCTTTTTTGCAACTTAGCTCTGAGCTGATATTGGAAAATGGATTAGGCTTTTGTACTTTTTGTAGGTTGTATAGCAATTGTACAATGTGAGTGGAATAAAATAAATGCATGTAAAATAGACCGTGAAGGTACATTAATTGTGATCACGGGGTAAAAAACCTCCATATTGCAGTGGGAAATAGTAGATACTGTCCCTTATATAAAGGGAACAATGAAGAGGAACAATAGTCATTTGACAGACTTTTTATCAGCTGCGTGTTCTAAGCACTGGGAACACAGATGATGGGGGGCAAGGTCCTTGCCTTCAATAATTATAGCAAATGCTTAAACAGCACTTATGTGCTAGGGATTGTAACTCATCATAGCAGCCATATTAAGTAGAAACTACTATACTGTTTCTTAACAGATGAGGAGGGAGCCACAGAGAGATCATAGTATAGAGCCAGGATTTGAACCCACATGGACTTGAACTTGCTCCATGGCTTGAACATTACATTTACACTTTCTTTTTCTCAGATTCAGATGTGGTAAGTCCTATGAAGGAAACGGTGCTATCATAGAGTGAGCTTTTAGACTGTGTGGTTGGGATGAGGGAGCAGGAGAATTGAGACCTGCAGGATGGAGGGAGCAGGAGAAAAGAAGATGGTTTTCATCCAAGGGAACAGCAAGAGCAAAGGCTCTGAGTGTGTGGGCCACATAGTTGGTATGTCCCAGGAATAGGGACCCCTCAAGCTAATGTGGGACAGAGGCTGGAGAGGATAGGGCTCAGGTCACAGAAAGTTCTTTTGGCCATGGTCAGGCATGCAGCAGCCCATAAAGGAGTTTCAACAAGACCGTGACATCAGGTTCTTTAAAAAAAACTCCCTCTGTTGGGGGAAGACCAGAATGTACAAGCAAAATGATGGCTCAGACAAGGGTGATGGCCATGGAGATGGAGAGAAGTACATCAATTCAAGATAATGTTGGAATTATACAGTATTGGAAGTGGATGATGCAGAAATAAATGACTTTTAGATTTCTACTTTGAGCTATGGGGCAGATGGAATTGAGAGGTATAACATTTAGGAGCATATTCTGGAGGCAGATTACCTAACTTCAAATCCTGGGTGTGGTAGATGTAAGTTTGTGAGCAAATTACAAGCATATCTTAAAGCTATTTCAGGTTCAGTTCCAGACCACCGCAATAAAATGAGTATCTCAATAAAGTCAGTCAAATGATTTTTTTAGTTTTCAGTACATATAAAAGTTATGTTTACCTATATTGTGATCTATACTATGGCCTATTAAGTGTGCAATAGCATTACTAAAAAATGTACATAATTCAAAAATAATTTACGGCTAAAAAATGCTAAACATGATCTGAGGTTTCAGTAAGTTGTAATTTTTGCTGGTGGAAGGTCTTGGCTTGATGTTGATGGCTGCTGACTGATCAGGGTGGTGCTTGCCTACTGACTGATTAGGGTGGTTGGGATGGCTGTGGCAATTTCTTATTTCTTATTTTAAGACAACTATGAAGTTTGGCTCATCCATTGACTCTTCATTTCATGAATGATTTCTCTGTAGCGTGTGATGCTGTTTGATAGCATTTTACCCACAGTAGAACTTCTTTCAAAATTGGGGTCAATACCCTCAAACTATACAGCTATTTTATCAATGAAGTTGATGTAATATCCTAAATTCTTTGTTGTCATTTCAACCATCTTCATAGCATCTTCACCAGGAGTAGATTCCATTGCAAGAAACCACTTTCATTGTTCATCCATAAGAAGCAACTCCTCATCTCTTCAAGTTTGATCATGAGATTGTAGCAATTCAGTCACATCTTCAGGCTCCACTTTGAACTCTAGTTCTCTCATTATGTCCACCACATCTGCAGTTACTTCCTCCATTGAAGTCTCAAACTCCCTCAAAGTCATCCAGGAGGGTTGGAACCAACTTCTTCCAAACTGTTGGCATTGTCCCATGAGTCATGAATGTTCTTTTTGTTGTTATTTTTAAAGATTTAACTTATTTGAGAGAGAGAGAGAAAGTGGGGGGAGGAGTAGAGGAAGCAGGACAAGCAAATTCTGTGCTGAGCATGGAGCCGGGATGTAGGGCTTGATCCCATGACCCTGAGATCATGACCTGAGCCGAAATCAAGAGTTAGATGCTTAACCCACTGAGCCACCCAGGTGCCTTGTGAATCACAGATGTTCTTAATGGCATCTAGAATGGTGAATCTTTTTCAGAAGTTTTTCAAGTCACTTTGCCCAGATCCATCAGAGGAATCACAGTCTATGACAGCTATAGCAGTTTGAAGTGTATTTCTTAAATAAGACTTGAATGTCAAAATTATTCCTTGATCTCTGGGCTGTAGAATAGATTATATGTCAACAGGCATGAAAAGAACATTAATCTCACTGTAAGTCTCCATCAGAGTTCTTGGGTGACCAGGTACATTGTCAGTGAGCAGTAATATTTTGAAAGGAATCTTTTTCTGAGCAGTAGGTCTCAATAGTGGGCTTGAAATATTGTTAGACATGTTGTAAACAGATGTGCTGTCATCCAGGCTTTGTTTTTCCGTTTATAGAGCATAGACAGTAGGTTTAACATAATTCTTAAGGGCCCTAGAATTTTCAGAATGATAAGTGAATATTGTTTTCAGTTTAGTCACCAGTTGCATTAGTTCCTAACAAGATAAGCTTTGAATCCAGGCATTGACTTCTCTCTTGCTGTGAAAGTCCTCGATGGATCTTCTTCCAATAGAAGACTGTTTTGTCTACATTGAAAATTGGTTGTTGAGTGTAGCCACATTCATGGATTATCTTAAGCAGATCTTCTGAATAACTTGCTGCAGCTTCTACACCAGTGCTTACAGCTTCACCTTGCACTTTTATGTTATGGAACTGGCTTCTTCCCTCAAACCTCATGAACCCACCTCTGCTGGTTTTAAACTTGTATAGCTTCCTCACCTCTCTCTGCTTTCTTAGAATTACAGAGAGTTAGGGCTTAAGGGAATGTTGTGGCTGATTTGATCTTCCTCTATCCACACCACTCAAACTTTCTCCGTATCAGCAGAAAGGCTATTTTACTTTCTTATCATTGTGTGTTCACTGGAGCAGCACTTTTTAAAAAATTTTTTATTGTTATGTTAATCACCATACATTACATCATTAGTTTTTGATGTAGTGTTCCATGATTCATTGTTTGTGTATAACACCCAGTACTCTACGCAGAACATGCCCTCTTTAATACCCATCACCAGGCTAACCCATCCCCCCACCCCCTCCCCTCTAGAACCCTCAATTTGTTTTTCAGAGTCCATCGTCTCTCATGGTTCATCTCCCCCTCCGATTTCCCCCCCTTCATTCTTCCCCTCCAGCTATCTTCTTCTTCTTCTTCTTCTTTTTTTTTTTTTTTTTAACATGTATTGTATTATTTGTTTCAGAGGTAAAGATCTGTGATTCAGCAGTCTTGCAATTGTGCAAGACTGGAGCAGCACTTTTAATTTCCTTCAAGAACCCTTCCCTTGCACTCACAACTTGGCTACCTGTTTGGCAAGTGAGATTAGCTTTTGGCCTATCTCAGCTTTTGACATGCCTTCCTTACTAAGCCTAATCATTTCTAGCTTTTGACTTAAAGTGAGAGATGTGCAACTCTTCCTTTCACTTGAACATCGAGGGACCATTGTAGAGTTACTCATTGGCCTAATTTTAATATTGTTGTGTCTCAGGCAAAAGGGAGGCCTGAGGAGAGGGAGAGAGATGGGGGAATGGCTGGTTGGTGGTACAGTCAGAACACACATAACATTTACTGATTAAGTTTTTCATCTTATATGTGCTCAATTTGAGGCACCCCAAAACAATTACAATAGTAACATGAAAGATCATAGATCATCATAACAAATATGATAATGAAAAAGGTAGAAATACTGTGAGAACCACCAAAATGTGACACAGACACAAAGTGAGTAAATGCTATTGGGAAAAATGGTGACGATAGACTTGCTTGACGTAGAGTTGCCACAAACCTTCAAAGTCCAGTAAAATGAAGTACAGTAAAACAAGATATGCCTCTACTTAACTCTTCATGTCTCAGTTACTCTTATGTAAAATGGGGATAATCCTAGTACCTGTCTCTTGGTGGTGGCCTGAGGACTAAAGGAGCTGATATGTGTTATGCACTGAAGATCATACCTGTAGCATTGTGAGGGCTCAGTAAACAGCTGTCCTTACTTTGATGGAGCTATGTAGTGAGATGGGGAGAGGGTTTCTGTTTCAGTATATTAGATTTGAAATATTTGAGACATCCAAATGGACACATCATGTACGCTCTTGAGTACATGAGTTTGGAATTTAGGAGAGCTGTCAGAGCTGTGTGTGAGAGAGAGAGATTTGGAGATAAAAAATACATAGTTTTTAAAGCCTTGGGTCTGGATGGGACCACCTAGGAGGAAAGCACAGTACAGGGCTCTGGGGGCACACCAACATTTAGAGCAATGATTCTAAAACTTTCATGTCCCAGGAGTTATCTGGTGATCATGTTAATTGCACATTCTGATCCTGTAGGTTTGGGGTCTGAGTCTGCAAATCTAACAAAGTCCCAGATACTATTAATGCTGCCGGTCTTCTGGATCACACTTTAACTAGCAGGAGATTGGAGATTAGGTAAAATAAGAGATGAAGAGGGATAGGAAGAGGAGGGTGTCACAAAAGCAAAGCTAAAACTATTTCCAGTTCAACTGAGTCAATTCCTGTGGTGAGTGAGAAAGATGAAGATAGACATGTCTGTTGGAATGGCGACATGAGGGTTATTGATGATCTCGAAAGAAGTTTTTGATGGAATGGTGGGGATGGAAGCTAGAGTAAAGAAAGTCAAGACAGTGAATAGAGATAATACTTTCTAGAAGTTTTGCTGTTAAAAAGCAGAGAAATTAGTGGTAGCCAGAAGGGCATTTGGGGGAAAAGTGAGATATTGAGTACATTTGTATATTAATGGAAATAATTCAGTAGAGAGAAATAAAATAATTCGGTAGAGAGAAATTGATGGTACAGTCAGTGGAGGACATGCCCACGGGGGCAACGCCCTTGAAAAGGGAGAACAGATGAAATCCAGAGCACAAGTGGAAACAATAATATTTTCTTTATTGTAAAAGGATGGAACACCTAGGGCATGGGGCTAAAAATAAGTTTATAGATTTGGGGGTGAAGATGAAACCCTCTGTGTTATGTACTCAGTGCATTATGAAACAAAGTCATTAGCTGAGGTAGATAGGAAGGGAAAGGGGTGGGAAGCTGAGGAGGAAAAGCAAGGACTGAAGTAAAGTACTGGGAATTTGGTATTATCAGGGAAGCATAATTGTATTTTCTGATAGCATTGGGACCTTATTTTGAGACTTGGTGCTGTTTGAACTATGCTTGGCTGCAGTTGTGTTCTAGTAATGTCACATGTAGGGGGTTCTGGTGCAGGCATGGGAAGGGTAGATCTTAGTTTTAACTAGTTGAGTAAGACATGTGTAAGATATTTGATAATGTCAGCAAGGGAGTGATTATAGTCCCTGGAATTTAAGCTCGTTCAGCAGAAAAAGGAGTGAAGGCATGGGATGGATAGTGGGAAAAGTAGTGAGATCTACAGGTTGTTATTTACGACGGGAGAAGAATTATGAGATCGAGTGGGAGTGAGAATGAAAGGGAACTGGAAGGATCCCCAAGTGGGATGCTGAAAGGTGAGGTGCTGCAGCTGGTACACTTACTGCTACCAATAGGGTTTTGATATAGCCACGAGATCGGGTAGTCAAAGTGGAGTAGAGGGGTGAAGATCCCTGGAGGAAAGAATGCGAAAACTGAGAGGAGAAGATTTTGTGTGGGTCATGCATGAGGATGTTGCAGTTCCTGACAACAATATGAGTGGTTGGGGTGAAGAAGGTGGCAATGAGCAATAAGCTATAGTCTATTCAATGAAGAAGGGGGTGTGAGCAGGAGGGTTTTAGATCAGCGGTTCTCAACCACAGCTGCCATTTAAAGTCCTAGGAAGAACTTTTTAAATTCTAAGGCAGGTTCCTCCCCTCAGCATTTAATTTAAGGGATCTGGGGTGGGGCCTGTGCCTCTGAATCTTTTAGAAGTTTTCTTAATGGTTCTCATGTACAGCTAAGGTTCACAACCACCCCTGTGGGTGATGGTGATGGGCTTGAGGGAGGACAGCTAGAACAGCTGGGTGGCATGAATTTCCACCTCTGGACTTTTTGAAGTGGAAATGAGAAAAGAGTTGGAAACAGAGGGAAGCAAGGAGGAGTTTTCTCAATCTCATGGCTTAGGAACTTCTAGAAGTTGGTGGCAGGTGGCTAAAGTTCTTGGGACCCGAATTCATGCATAGGGTTAGAGCAAGAGATTGCTGTTAAAATCAGGGTCTGGGCTGGAGGCGATGGTGACAGAGAAGGAAGTATCTGCTAGGAAACTGATCTGTATGTGGACTGCAGTGAATTCTAGTTGCTCATTTCTGGTGACCTCAAATACACAGTCACAAAACAATGATAGATTTGGGGTTGAATCACTACACAAACAGCCTACATCAAAAGGTGATTGGTGGTGTGCTGTTGAAGAGCACTTTGCTGGAGAATAAATCTCTTTGAATTAAATGTTTTTCAAAGTGGGATAGTTATACAATGGCTGGTTTGGTAGACCCTGCTCTGAATTTGACTGAGGGACTCTTCATTTTTGTCACGTACCCCTGGTGATTCTTAGGTTTGAGAATCACTAAGGTAGTGTTTCAATCTTAGCAACAAATTTCAACCCTTAAATAGCCCTGGAATTTGAGTACACTTTGGTCCAATTACATCAATCTCCAGAGCAGTGAAGCCTGGGTATTGGTGTTTGAAGTTTCCCACATGATGTAATTTGCAACTAAGGTTTCAAATTCATTGTTCTTACACTCGGATTCTTACAGGAGAGACAGGCGAGAATTCTAATTTTTCCTCAGGGGTTTTAAATACCATCTATACGTCTTTGGTCCAGACTTCTCAACAACAGACTCACATATCCACCCATTCGCTCACCATCTGGTCTTAGATGTGTAATTAGGTATCTCATAGTTAAGATGTCTGAAAATTAAATCTTGATTTACACCTCTCAAACGTACTTCTTTATCTCGGTAAATGGCAGTTCCATTCTCCCATTGGTTTGGGCCAAAGTTTGGAGTCTTGCATGTGTCGCGTGTTATCATCAAATCCTGTTAGTTCTACCTCTGGAATATTTCCAAAATATACCAACTTGTAATCACCTCCGTTGAGATTACCCCAGCCCAAGCCTTCATTACCTATTGACCGCACTATTATAACAGCCTTCTAGCTGTTTTTTTTTTTTTTTTTTTTTTAAGATTTATTTATTTGAGGGTTGGAGGGGGAGAGGGAGAGAGAATATCAAGCTGACTCCTCTGCTGAGTGTGGAGCCTGATGCAGGGCTCAAAATCACAACCCTGAGATCACCACCTGAGTTGAAACCTAGAGTCAGATACTTAACAGACTGTGCCACCCAGGAGGCTCTAACTTGTCTGTCTGCTCCTGCCCTTCTGTGTCTGTTCTGCACACAGCAGCCAGAGCAATCCTTTTTTTAAAATTTTGCTTTTATCATGGTGAAATATATATAACATGAAACTTACCATTTCTAAATGCACAATTCAGCAGCATTAAGTACATTCACAATGTTGTAAAACCATCATCACTGTCTATTTCCAGAACTTTTTCATCATTCAAACAGAATGATCCTTTTATGACAAAAGCATGTCACTGCTCTGCCCCCAAACATCCAGTGACTTTCCGCTTCACTCAGTAAAGGACCAAGTCCTTCCTGACTCACCTAACCCTTTCTGCTGTCCTCTCTGAACACTCTCTTCTTTATTCATTTCACTCAGTCACTGGCTTCCTTGCTAGCCCTTCAACAATAGGATCATGCTCCTGCTTCAGGATCTTTGCATTTGTTTTTCCCTTTGCTGGAATGCTCTTTTTCCCAGAAACTCATATCATGTCCTCACGTCATTGAGACCTCTGCTCAGATCTCATCTTATTAGAAAGGCTTCTCTAACCCCTTCTGAAGTAGCACCACACCCCAATTACTCTCTGTCCCTGTTTTGTTCATGGCATTCAGCACCACCTGACATAGACAAGTATATCTTCTCCCATTAAAATGTAAGCTCCTTGAATGGAGAGATGTCATCTGTTTTGACAACTGTAGTATCCCCTGAAACAGTGCCTAGCTCATAGTGGGCACACAATAAAAATTTGGTGAATGTAGGAAAAATCTCAGCTCATGATAGGTATTCAAATGTTAATAATCCGGGGCACCTGGGTGGCTCAGTCAGTTAAGGGTCTGCCTTCGGCTCAGGTCATGATCTCGGGGTCCTGGGATGGAGCCCCGCATCAGGGTACCTGCTCAGTGGGGAGTCTCTTTCTCCCTCTCTCTCAGCCGGCTGCGACCCCTCCCCCGCTTGTGCTCTCTCTCTGTCAAATAAATAAATAAAATCTTTAAAAAAAAAACCCAAAATGTTAATAATTCTAAGTAAGTGTATCAGAAACTTAAAACACCCAGCTTTATGGAGATATAATTAACATAGTATAAAATTCACCTGTGGACACTAATGTTTATGTTCAGGCAGGTATTTGGAAGCAGGTATAAGCTACTGATACAAACAGCAGGAGGTACCCTTATTTCTATGATTCTGCAATTCACTGGAAAGACCAGTGTTAGGATTTGGAACCAGAAGCACCTTGAGACCTGCTTCTGTGCATGTTTGTGTATGTGCATGCTCGTGTCCGTGTGTATGTGTGTGTGTTGCTAATCGTTATAATCATCTTTATTCACAGCTTCACTAACGCATTTGCTTAGTGTTCTCATTTATCAGTGGGAATAAGACCTGCATGTATCCCTAAAATGTATGGTGCGCTTTCTAAAACACTCTATTTGGAGAGCGTAATTTTAATCAGCTGAAGTCCAAATTATGGTGCCCTATCTGAATTACTTTTTTTATGACTGTGGATAAAATGTGTATAATGTTTCAGTGCCAGAAAGCACCGAGATATGAGGAAGCATTTCTCTTATCATTAAAGCATCTGTTAGATATTTACCCTCTCTTTTGGGTGGCTGTCTCTACCCCTCATCACCTTTCCATTCCTCTGTGTCCCTGGGGAGGTGAAAAGTAATGCTTCAGGCCCAACACAAACCCAAGGAGATTTGACTGTGTAGGTCTATAATTATTACTGGGTTCAGTTGGGGTGGGGCTGTGGCTTTAAGGGGCCTTTCTCTTACACAGTTTTCTTCACCTACACTCAGAGAAGAGGAGATGAAGAAAGAGGAAAAGTAGATAATTTCCACATTAGCAAATCTCTATTGTTTTATAAAATTAAGGAAAAAAAAACACCTCCACTATATTTTATGACTATAGATTACAATGTACTATTGAAATCCCCCCTTTATTTAAATTTTAATTCCAGTGTAAACATACAGTGTTATGTTCATTTAAGGTGCACAATATAGTGATTCAACAATTCCATATGTTACTCAGTGATCATCGAATTAACTGTACTCTTAATCCCCTTCACTTCATCCGTTCCTCCACCCACCTCCCCTCTCGTTTGTTCTTTATAGGTAAGAGCCTGTTTTTTTGTCTCTTTTTTTCCCTTTGTTCATTTGTTTTGTTTCTTAAATTCCACATATGTGTGAAATTATATTGTATTTATCTTGCTCTGACTTATTTCACTTAGCATTGTACTCTCGATCCATCCACATCATTGCAAATGGCAAGATTTCATTCCTTTTTATGGCTGAATAATATTCCATTGTTTATATATACACCACTTCTTTATTCATTCATAAGTCTGTGGACACTTGGGCTGCTTCCATACTTTGGCTGTTGTAGATAATGCTGCTATAAACATTGGGGTGCATGTATCCCTTTGAATTAGTGTTTTTGTATTGTTTGGGTAGATACCCGGTAGTGCAATTGCTGGATCCTAGGGTGTTCTATTTTTAACTTTTTGCAGAATCTCCATACTGTTTTCCAGAGTGGCTGCACCAGTTTGCATTCCCACCAATAGTGCAAGAGCATTTCTTTTTCTCCACGTTCTTACCAACACTTGCTGTTTCTTGTGTTCTAGATTTTAGCTATTCTGGCAGGTGTGCAGTGATATCTCATTGTAGTTTTGATCTGATTTGCCTGATGATTAGTGATGTTGAGCATCTTTTCGTGTGTCTGTTTGCTGTGTGTCTTCTTTGGAAAAATGTCCGTTCCTGTCCTCTGCTCATTTTTTAATTGGAGTATTTCTTTTTTGTGTGTTGAGTTGTGTCAGTTCTTTATACATTTTGGGTACTAACCTTTATTGGATATGTCATTTGTAAATATCTTTTCCCATTCAGTCAGCTGCCTGTTAGTTTTGTTGATTGTTTCCTTCACTGTGCAGAAGCTTTTTGATGTAGTCCCCATAGTTTATTTTTGTTTTTGTTTCCCTTGCCTCAGGAGACATCTAGAAAGAAGTTGCTATGGCCGGTGTAAAAGAAGTTATTGCTTGTGTTCTCCTTTAGGATTTTGATGGTTTCCTGTTTCACATTCAGTTCTTTAATCCATTTTGAGTTTATTTTTTTTGTTTGGTGTAAGAAAGTGGTCCAGTTTTATTCTTTTGCATGTTGCTGTCCAGTTTTCCCAACACAAATTTTTGAAGAAACTTTTTCCCATTGGATACTCTTTCCTCCTTTGTTGCGGATTAATTGACCATATAATTGTGTGCTCATTTTTGGGTTTTCTATTCTGTTTCATTGATCTATGTTTCTATTTTTTTATGCCAGTACCATACTGTTTTGATCACTACAGCTTTTTAATATAAAGTCTGGAATTGTGATGCCTCTAGCTTTGCTTTTGTTTTTCAGGGTTGCTTTGGCTATTCAGTCTTTGTTTTAAACTCTATTTTGTCTGATATAAGTACAGCTACCTAGGCTTTTTCCCCCCTGCTTCTTTTTGAATCTTTTTCCATCTCTTCACATTCAGCTCATACTTGTCTTTAGGTCTTAAGTGAGTTTCTTGTAGGCAGCATATACATCGATCTTGGTTTTTCATCCATTCCATCATTTCATGTCTTACAGTTGTAATAGTTAGATCATTTAAACATTTAAAGTAATTATTGGTAGGTATGTACTTATTGCCATTTGATTAATTGTTTTCTGGTTGTTTTATAGTTCCTCTCTTTTGCTCTTTCTTTGTGACTCATCACTTTTAGTGTTATGTTTGGTTTTATTTTTTTGTGTATCAATTATAGGTTTTGGTTTGTGGTTACTATGAGGCTCACTTTAACACTCTAAGTATTTAGCAGTCTGAATTAGGTTGATGGTCAGTTAAGTTATAACACATCTAAAAGAACTTCATTTTTACTCCTTCACCCTCCATGTTTTATGTATAGATTGTTGTTTGTTATATATATATTTTTTACATTTTGTGGGTCTTCTTAACTAATTTTGTAGTTATAATTGATTTTACTACTTTTACCTTTAATTCTACCTTTATAAATGATTCCTCTACTACCTTTATTGTATATTTGCTTTTACTCATGAAATTTGTCCTTTCATAATTTTATTTCTAATTGTGGCCTTTTCTTTTCCACTTAAAGAATTTGCTTTAACATTTCTTGGATGGCCAGTTTAGTGGTGATGAACTCCTTTAAATTTGTTTATCTGAGGAACTCTTTATTTCTTCTTTACTTCTGAATGATAATTTTGCTGGGTAGTGTATTCTTGGTTGCAGGCTTTTCACTTTCAGTCCTTTGATATATCATGCCACTTTCTTCTGGCCTGCAAGTTTCTGCTGAAAAATCAGCTCACAGCCTTATGGGGCTCCCCTCCTGTGTAACTAGTTGCTTTTGTTGCTTTTAAGGTTCTCCCTCTCTGTTTAATTGTTGACATTTTAATTAGTATGTGTCATGTTTTGGATTTCCTTAGGTTCATCTGGTTTCAAACTCTATGTTTCCTGACCCTGGATGTCTGTTTCCTTCCCCAGGTTTGGGAAATTTTCAGCTGCTATTCTTAATATGTTTTCCACCCACCCCTCCTTCCCTTCTTCTGGGACCCCTTATAATGTGAATGTTTGTTCATTTGAGGTTGTCCAGGAGATTCATTCACCTATCCTCGTTTTTAAAAATAATTTTTTCTTTTTGTTATTTAGCTCAGGTGCTCTCTGTTACCCTTTCACGTCCCTGATTTTTCTGCATTCTTGAATCCGTTGATTCCCTCTAGTGTAATTTTCATTTCAGTTATTGTATTTTTCAACTCTAATCGATTCTTGTTTATATTTTCTATCTTTGTTGAAGTTCTGAGTTACTTCACTCTTCTCCCTAGTTTTGTGAGCATCTTTGTAACCGTTACTTTGAACTCTTTATCAGATAATCATTATCTCCTCATTTAGTTCTTTTTTTTTTTTTTGGAAGTTTTGTCTTGTTCTTTGATTTGAGCATATTCCTTTGTTTCATTTTGCTTGATTTTCAGTGTTTGTTTCTATGAATTAGGCATATATGTTGTATATGGTTGTCTCCTGTGTAGACTTAGATTGCATGGTGATTTTGGCTGGCTGGAGTTGTGACTGGTGTTGCCTGCAGTTCCTGGGACACTCTGTGTTGGAGCTGCCCTGTGGGGATGGCCTGAACTGAAGTTGGGGCAGGCTAGGCAGTCCTGGGGCTCTTTGTACAGATAGTGCTCTGGCAGGACAGCTGAAGATGAAGTGGGTGCATGCTGGGCTGGGGGGAGGTCCCAGGGCTCTTTGCACTGAGGGAGTATTGACCAAAGGTGTCCTGATGTATGAGTGGTAATGAACTTCTTTTAACTTTTGTTTGTCTTTATCTCTCCTTCAGTTCTGAATGATAAACTCACCAGGTAGAGTATTATTGGTTGTAGGTTTTCTCCTTTCAGAACTTTGAATATATTATGCCACTCATTTCTGGCTTGTAAAGTTTCTGTTGAAAAATCACCATATAGCCATATGGGGTTTCCCTTGTATGTAACTAGTTTGTTTGTTTCTGCTTTTATGATTCTCATTTTGTTTAATTTTTGACAATTTAGTTATTTGTGTCTTGGTGTGGATCTCCTTGGGTTCATCTTGTTTGGGCTCTCCGTGCTTCCTACACCTGGATTTTCCAGGTTAGGGAAGTTTTCAACTATTATTTCTTCAAATAAATTTTCTGCCCCTTTCTGTCTGTCTTTTCCTACTAGGACCCTCTAGTACAAGAGTTCATAAGTTTGATGTTGTACAACAAGTCCATAATCTATCCTCATTTTTTAAAAGTGCTTTTCAATGAACATATTCAAACACTGACAGTACTTGACAGTAAACACTCATATATCCACCTCATAGAATCTACCTTTAACATTTTACTATACTTGATTTTTCACAATCTAGTCATGTATCCAATCCTCTGTCCATCCTTCATTCCATTTTAGTTTTTTGAAACATTTCAAAGTAAATTGCAGACAATAACACTTCATCCTAAATACTTCAGCATGCATATCATTAGGCCAATATTCTGTTTGCAGTTATTTTTCTATTGGTATACAGTTTAAATACAGTATACTGGACATACTTTTCATGTACCTTCACTGTATTTTTGTAAATGTGTACATACATAACCCATGTAATCCAAGTAACTATTGAGATATAGAACATTAACATTACCATGAATATTTCTTTTCTATTAGTAAAAGTATAGTTGACATATCATGTTATATTAATTTCAGGTGTATACCATAATGATTCAATATTTCTATACATTACTCTGTGCTGACCATGATAAGTGTAGTCACCATTTGTCACCATGCAATGTTATTATGATATTATTGACTATATGTCTTATGTTGTACTTTTCACCTCCAGGGCTTATTTATTTTATAATACAAGTATGTACCTCTTAATCCCCTTCACCCATTTTACCAATCTCTGCACCCACCTCTCCTCTAGCAACCATCAGTTTATCCTTTGTACTTAAGTCTATTTGTTGGATATTAGCTATTCTGACTGGTTGTGAGGTGATGTCTCATTGTGGTTTTGATTTGCATTTCCCTGATGATTAGTGATGTTTAGTATCTTTTTATTGGACTGTTGACCATCTGTATGTTTTCTTTGAAAAACTATGCATGTTCTCTGCCAATTTTCAAATTGGATTATATGTTGGGTTTTTTGTTTTTGTTTTTGTTTTTTGGTATGAGTTGTATGACTTCTTTATGTGTTTTGGATATTAACCCTTCATTGGATGTATCATTTACAAATATCTTCTCCCATTCAGTTAGGTTGTTTTTTGTTGTTGTTGATGGTTTCCTTCACTGTGCAAGAGCTTTTTATTTTGGTTTAGTCTCACTAGTTTATTTTTGCTTTTGTTTCCCTTGTTTGAGGATGTCTATCTAGAAAAATGTTGCTAAGGCTGATGTCAAAGTGTTTACTGCCCATGTTTTCTTCTAGGAGTTTTATGGCTTCAGGTCTCACATTTAGATCTTTAATTAATTTTGAGTAACTTTTGTCTAAGAAAGTGGTTCAGTTTCATTCTTTTACATGTAGCTGTCTAGTTTGCCCAGCACCATTTGTTGAAGAGGGTATTTTTTTCTCATTTTATATTCTTGCCTCCTTTGTTATAGATCAACTGATTGTATAAGTATGGGTTTATTTCTGGGTTCTATATTCTGTTTTATTGATCTGTGTGTCTTTTTTTTTTTTTTTTTTTTTTGCCAGTAACATAACTGTTTTAATACTGTAACTTTGTAGTATATTTTGAAATCTGGGATTTTGATACCTACAGCTTTGTTCTTCTTTATCATGATTGCTTTGGCTATTTGTGGCCTTTTGTGGTTCCAGATCAATTTTAGTTCTGTGAAAAATGCTATTGGTATTTTGATAGGGATTACATTGAATTTGTAGAATGTTTTGGGTAATATGCATATTTTAACAATATTAATACTTCCAGTTCATGAGCATGGTTTATTTTTCTATTTCTTTAGGGCATCTTCAATTTTTTTCATCAGTGTCTTATAGTTTGTAGAGCATAGGTCTTTTTCCTCCTTGGTTAAATGTATTCTTTTGGGTATAATTGTAAATGAGATTGTTTTTAAGAAAAAGAAATTTCTTAATTTCTTTTTAGGCTATTTCATTATTAGTATATAGATATGTAACAGATAGTTGCATATTAACTTTGATTCCTGAAACTTTACAGAATTCATTCATTCTAATAGTTTTTGGTTGAGTCTTTAGGGTTTTCTATATGTAGTGTCATGGAGTCTGCAAATAGTGATAGTTTTATTTATTCTTTACCAATTTGGATGCCTTCTAGTTCTTTTTCTTATCTGGTGTATCTGGAACTTCCAGTAGTCTGTTGAATAAAAGTGGTGAGAATGAATATCCTTGTCTTGTTCTTGATCTTAAAGGAAGTGTTTTCAGGCTATGATGTTAGTGGTGGGTTTTTCATTTATGGTCTTTATTATGTTGAGGTATGTTCCCTCTAAAACCAAATTTTTTTTTTTTAATCACGAATGGATGTTGTATTTTGTCAAATGCCTTTGCTATATCTACTGAGATGACCATACGGTTTTTTTTTTTCATTCCTCTCATTAATGTGTTGTATCACATTGGTTGACTTACAAATATCAAACCATCCTTGCAAACCTGGAATAAATCCTACTTGATCATATTGAATGATCCTTTTAAAGTATTATTGAATTCAGTTTGCCTAGTTAGCTAGCTAACTAGCTAGATGATTTTTGCATCTATGTTCAACAGGGATAATGGCCTGTAATATTCTTTTTGTAGTGTTTTTGTCTGGATTTGGTATCAGGGTAATGCTATCCTCATGGAATGTCTTTGGAAGTTTTCCTTTGTTTTTTATTTTTTTGTAATAGTTTGAGAAGAATAGGTATTCACTTTTTTTCTTTATTTTTCCTGAGTTGGCATATTTTTTTGATTGACTTTTAATTTTAAATTCAATTAATTAATATATAGTGTATTATTGGTTTCAAAGGTAGAGTTCAGTGATTCATCAGTCTTAGGTAATACCCAATGCTCATTACATCACATGAGGTACCTGGGTGATGGACATTAAGGAGGGCATGGTATTCACTTTTCCTTAAATGTTTGGTAGAATTCACCTGTGAAGCCTTCTGGTCCTGGACTTTTGTTTATTGGGAGTTTTTTGACTACCAGTTCAATTCTGTTACTAGTACTTGGTCTGTTCAGATTTGCTATTTCTTCCTGATTCAGTTTTGGAAAGTTGTATGTTTCTAGGAATTTATCCATTTTTATATAGGTTGATCAATTTGTTGGCATATAATTTTTCATAGTATTCTAATTTTTGTATTTTTGTGGTTTTGGTTGTTATTGCTCTTCATTTCTGATTTTATTTATATCAGTCCTCTCTATTTTCTTGATGCATCTGGCTAAGGTTTATCAATTTTATTTTTACAAAGACCCAGGTCTTGGTTTCATTGATATTTTCAATTTTTTTCTAGTCTTTATTTCTACTGTTATCCATCCATCCTTCCTTTCTCCCTCCCTTCCCCTTCCTCTCTTCCTTCCTTCCTTCCTTCCTCTCTCTCATTTTCTCTTTCTTTCTTTTAACCAACTTGGTACTATATTTGTTCTTCTTTTTTTGTTTCCTTTAGGTGTAAAGTTAGATTTATTTGAGACTTTTCTTGTTTCTTGAGGTAGGCCTGTATCGCTATAAACTTCCCTCTTAAAACTGCTTTTGCTGTGTTCCAAAGATTTTAGACTATTGTATTTTTATTTGTCTCCATGTGTTTTTTGACTTCCTGTTTGATTTATTCATTGATCCATTGTTTTTTTTAATTAGCATGTTGTTTGTCCTCCAAGTTTTTTTTCAGTTTTTTTCCCCCTTGTAATTCATTTCTAGTCTCATACGTTGTGGTCAGAAAAGATGCTTGATAAAAATTTGAAATTTCTTAAATTTATTGAGACTTTTTCTGTGGCTTTAATGTGATCTATCCTTGAAAATATTCCATATACACTTGGAAAGAATGCGTTCTCCTGTTTGGAAGGAATGTTCAGTATATATCTGTGAGGTTCATCTGGTTTAATGTGTCATTCAAAGCCACTATTTCCTTGTTGATTTTTTGTCTGGATGATTTGTCCAGTGATGTAAGTATGTTATTAAAGTCTCCCACTGTTATTGTATTACTGTCAGTTTCTGCCTTTACATATTTTACTATTTGGTTTACATATTTAGGTGTTCCTGTGGTGGGTACATAGATACTTAAAATTGTATAGCATCTTGTTGGATTGATCCCTTTATCATTATGTAATGCACTTCTCTGTCTAATGCTACAGTCTTTGTTTTTAAACTCTATTATGTCTGATATAAGTATTACTACTTTGGCTTTTAGTTCTTACTTCCATTTACATGGGATATCTTTTTCCATCCCTTTACTTCTACTCTGTGTGTGTCTTCATGTCTGAAGAGAATCTCTTATAGAGAGCATATAGATAGGTCTTGTTTTCTTTCTATCCATTCAGTCATCCTATGTCTTTTGATTGAAGCATTTAGTCCATTTACATTTAAAGTAGCTATGGAGAGAGGGAGGGGGGAAGATGGCAGAGGAGTAGGGGACCCTCTTCCAACTGTCCCCTGAATTGAGCTGGATATCTATCAGAACACTCTGAACACCCACGAAATCAGCCTGAGATGTAAGAAGATATATCTGGATCTCTACAAACAGAATATCGCAGGCGGTCATTTTCGAAGTATGAAGTGGGGAGCCATGATTCCACGGGCAGATATTAGAAGATAAACGGAAGGGAGAGGGAGCCGTGGGGATCCTACACCTCCAGTGGGTGATAGCCTCCCATGCTGGGGACAGGGCACAGGGTTGCACACTGGTAGAGGTGGGGAAAGGACTTCAGGGCAGCCGCCCAGACTGAAACCTGGGGCGGCGGGGCCGTGCATGCAAACTGGGGGTGGCTGGCAGTTTTAAAAGCACAAAGGGCAGAGACGTGCTCCCATGCACTGACCTGGAGGTGAGGACTGGGAACCCTGCTGAGGGGCGCACAACCCAGACGCTGCAGTTTATAGCAGCACAGACAGAAACAGAGATAGTGTGGCCTGGAGAGCTCACTTTCTGCCTCAGAGCGATCTCTGTGCTCTGAGGCAGAGGGTTGGAAACGATCTCTTCTCCTCTGACTCTCAGAAGAGATGCGGAAAGCCGCCAGGGAAAGCCACTGGAGAACAACAGCCCCCCAAAACCGGTTTTCACTGACCCCATCCCCTCACAGGGGGCAGAGCAACCCTGCCCAAATAGGGTTGCCTGAGTACCAGTGTGGCAGGCCCCTCCCGCAGAAGACAGGCTGGGAGAACAAGAGGCCCACAACCCTAAGGTCCCTATAAAATAGGTGCATCTTGCTTGGGTTGTGGTCAGGAATTTGAACTCTGTACATTCCCTCAACCACCCCTCAACAGAATGACTAGGAGGAGGAACCCCCAAAACAGGAAAGACTCAGAGACTGTGACTTCTGCCGCAGATTGACAAATGGATACAGATATAACCAAGATGTCGGAAATGGACTTCAGGGTAGCAATTATGAAGACAATAGCTAGAATGGAGAAATCGATTAATGGCAACATAGAGTCTCTAAGGGCAGAAATGAAAGCTGAACTGGCAACACTTAAAAATGCTATCAATGAGATCCAATCTAATCTAGATAATCTAACAGCTAGGGTAAGTGAGGTAGAAGAATGAATTAATGATATAGGAGACCAATTGATAGAAAAGAAGAAAAAAGGGGAGGCCAAGGAAAAGCAACTCAAAATCCATGAAAACAGAATCAGAGAAATAAGTGACACCATGAAACATTCCAATGTCAGAATTATTGGGATCCCTGAGGGGGTGGAGAGAGAGAGGATTAGAAGATATATTTGAGCAAATCATAGCTGAGAACTAACCTAATCTGGGAAATGAAACAAACATTCGTGTCCTAGAGGCAGAGAGGACCCCTCCCAAGATCAAGGAAAATAGGCCAATGCCTTGGCATTTAATAGTAAAACTTGCAAATCTTAGAACCAAGGAAACCATCTTAAGGGCAATTAGGGGGAAGAGATTCCTTACATACAGAGGGAGGAACATCAGAATAACGTGAGACCTATCCACAGAGACCTGGAAAGCCAGAAAGGGCTGGCAAGACATATTCAGGGTACTAAATGAGAAGAACATGGAGCCAAGAATACTTTATCCGGCAAGGCTGTCATTTAGAATGGATGGAGAGATGCAGAGCTTCCAAGACCAGCAGAAACTGAAAGAATATGTGACCACTAAGCTGGTCCTGCAAGAAATATTAAGGAGGGTTCTATTAAAGGAGAAAGACATCAAGAGTGATATAGAACAGAAATGTACAGAGACAATCTATAGAAACAAGGACTTTTCAGGCAGCACGATGACAAAGTCATATCTTTCAATAATCACTCTCAACGTGAATGGCCTAAATGTTCCCATAAGACATCACAGGGTCGCAGATTGAATAAAAAGACAGCACCCATCCATATGCTGTCTACAAGAGACTCATTTTGAACCTAAAGATACATCCAGACTGAAAGTGAAGGGATGGAGATCCATCTTCCATGCCAACGGACATCAAAAGAAAGCTGGGGTAGCAATTCTTATATCAGACAAATTAGATTTTAAGCTAAAGACTGTAGTTAGAGACACAGAAGGACACTATATCATTCTTGAAGGGTCTATCCACAAGAAGATCTAACAATTGTAAATACCTATTCCCCCAAGATGGGAGCAACCATCTACATAAGCCAACTGTTAACCAAAATAGTCATATTGATAATAATACGTTAATTGTAGGAGACCTCAAGACTCCACTCTCAGCAAGAGACAGGTCATTTAAGCAGAAAATCAACAAAGAAACAAGAGTTTTGAATGACACACTGGACCAGATGGACCTTATAGATATATACAGAACATTCCATCCTAAAACAACAGAATGCTCATTCTTCTTGAGTGCACCTGGAACTTGCTCCAGAACAGACCACATACTGGGTCACAAATCAGGTCTCAACTGATACCAAGAGATTATTCCCTGCATATTTTCAGACCATAATGCTTTAAAACTGGAACTCAATCACAAGAAAAAAAATTGGCAGAAATTCAAACACTTGGAAGCTAAAGACCACTCTGCTCAAGAATGTTTGGGTCAACCAGGAAATCAAAGAACTTAAACAATTCATGGAAACCAATGAGAATGAAAACACATTGGTCCAAAACATATGGGATACTGCAAAGAGGGAAATACGTAGCCATCCAAGCCTCACTCAAAAAAAAAAAAAAAAAAATAGAAAAATCCCAAATTCACCAACTAACTTTACACCTTAAAGAACTAGAGAAACAAACAGTGCCTAAGTCACGCGTTAGAAGAGAAATAATTAAGATTAGAGCAGAGATCAATGAATTAGAAACCAGAAACATAGTAGATCAGATCAACAAAACTAGAAGCTGGTTCTTTGAAAGAATTAATAAGATCAATAAAACACTGGCCAGACTTATCCAAAAGAAAAGAGAAAGAACCCAAATTAATAAAATTATGAATGAAAGGGGAGAGATCACGACTAACACCAAGGAAATAGAAACAATTATTAGAAATTATTATCACCAACTATTTGCCAATAAATTAAGCAACCTGGAAGAAATGGATGCCTTCCTGGAAACCTATACACTACCAAGACTGAAACAGGAAGAAATTGACAACAGGAATAGGCCAATAACCAGTAACGAGATTGAAGCAATGATCAAAAACCTCTCAAAAAACAGGAGTCCAGGGCCTGATGGATTCCCTGGGGAATTCTACCAAACATTCAAAGAAGAAATAATACCTGTTCTCCTAAAACTGTTTCAAAAAATAGAAACAGAAGGAAAGCTTCCAAACTCATTCTATGAGGCCAGCATTACCTTAATCTCCAAAACCAGGCAAAGAACCCATCAAAAAGGAGAATTTCAGACCAATATCCCTGATGAGCATGGATTCCAAAATCCTCAACAAAATCATAGCTAATAGGATCCAACAATACATTAAAAGGATCATTCACCACGACCAAGTGGGATTTATCCCCAGGATGCAAGGTGGTTCAGCATTCACAAATCAATCAGTGTGATAGAACACATTAATAAGAGAAGAGAGAAGAACCATATGGTCCTCTCAATTGACGCAGAAAAAACATTGGACAAAATACAGCATCCTTTCCTGATTAAACTCTTCAGAGTATAGGGGTAGAGGGAACATTCCTCAAGTTCATAAAATCCATGTATGAAAAACCCACAATGGGGAAAAGATGAGAGCCTTTCAAAATTTCCCTCAAGATCAGGAACACGTCAAGGATGCCCACTCTCAGCATTACTGTTTTACATAATACTACAAATCCTATCAACAGCAATCAGACAACAAAAAGAAATAAAAGGTATTCAAATTGGCGAAGAAGATGTCAAACGCTCTCTCTTTGCAGATGACATGATAACTTTATGTGGAAAATCCAAAAGACTCCACCCCCAAATTACTAGAACTCATACAGCAATTCAGTAATGTGGCAGGATACAAAATCAATGCACAGAAATCAGTTGCTTTCTTATACACTAACCATGCAATTGTAGAAAGAGAAATTAGAGAAATGATTCCATTTACAATAGCACCAAAAACCATAAGATGCCTCGGAATAAACCTAACCAAAGAGGTAAAGGATCTATACTCTAGGAACTAAAGAACACTCAAGAAAGAAATTGAAGAGGATACAAAAAGATGGAAAAACATTCCATGCTCATGGATCAGAAGAATAAACATTGTTAAAATGACTATGCTGCCTAGAGCAATCTATACCTTCAATGCCATCCCGATCAAAATTCCAATGACATTTTTCACAGTGCTGGAACAAACAATCCTAAAATTTGTATGGAATCAGAAAAGACCCCGAATCGCCAAGGAAATGTTGAAAAAGAAAAAAAAGCTGGGGGCATCACGTTCCCTATTTCAAGCCATATTACAAAGCGGTGATCACCAAGACAGCATGGTACTGGCACAAAAACAGACATATAGAGCAATGGAACAGAATAGAGAGCCCAGATATGGACCCTCAACTCTATGCTCAAATAATCTTCGACAAAGCAGGAAAAAATATGCAATGGAAAAAAGACAGTCTCTTCAATAAATGGTGATGGGAAAATTGGACAGCTATACAGAAGAATGAAACTCGACCATTCTCTAACACCATACACAAAGATAAACTCAAAATGGATGAAAGACCTCAATGTGAGACAGGAATCCGTCAAAGTCATAGAGGATAACATAGGCAGTAACGTCGTCGACATCGGCCACAGCAACTTCTTTCAAGACATCTCTAAAGGCAAGTGAAAGAAAAGCAAAAATGAACTTTTGGGACTTCATCAAGATAAAAAGCTTCTGCACAGCAAAGGAAACAGTCAACAAAACAAAGAGGCAACCCACAGAATGGGAGAAGATATTTGCAAATGACACTTCAGACAAAGGGCTGATTTTCAAGATCTATAAAGAACTTCTCAAACTCAACACCCAAAAAACCCCACAAATAATCAAGTCAAAAGATGGGCAGAAGACATGAACAGACACTTCTCTGAAGAAGACATACAAATGGCTAACAGACACATGAAAAAATGTTCATCATTAGCCATCAGGGAAATTCAAATCAAAAGCACATTGAGATACCACCTTACACCATTAAGAATGGCAAAAATTGACAAGTCAAGAAACAACAAATGTTGGAGAGGTTATGGAGAAAGGGAAACCCCTCTTACACTCTTGGTGGGATGCAAGTTGGTACAGCCACTTTGGAAAACAGTGTGGAGGTGCCTCAAAAGATTAAAAATAGAACTACCCTATGACCCAGCAATTGCACTCCTGGGTATTTACCTCAAAGACACAGATGTAGTGAAAAGAAGGGCCATATGCATCCCAATGTTCAGAGCAGCAATGTCCGCAATAGCCAAACTGTGGAAAGAGCCGAGATGCCCTTCAACAGATGAATGGATAAAGAAGATGTGGTCCCAACCAACATCTTATCAATCCCTTTTTCAAAAAAAACATTTTTTTATTTTTCATTTTTAGAGCCATATTTTATCCCTTCATAGTAGGTACCCTTATTTTTGGCATATATATATATATATATATATATATATATATATATATATAAGTTGTTCTCTCTTTAAAATTTTGAGATACAGTTTCTTCTAAGAGATCAAAATATACCCTAAATTGCTAGTGTATGGCTTTATTCTAGTCTCCTGCCTGATCACATTCTCTCCCCTTTTTTTTTAATCTTCTTTCTTTTTTCAAACAACTTCTTATCTTATCAATTCCTTTTATAAAATATTTTATAATTTTCATCTTTACAGTCATCTTCCATCCCTTCATTGTATCAACCCTTATTTTGTACATATATAAGTCTTTCTTCCTTTAAAATTTTAGGAGGCACTTTTTTCTAACAGACCAAAATACACCCAAAATCTAGTGTGTGGCATTGATCTATGCACTGCCTGATCATATTTGATCATATTCTGTTTTTTTTTGTTTTGTTCTGTTTTGTTTGTTTTTATCTTTTTCTTTTTTCTTTTTTCTCTTTCTTTTTTCTTTCTTTCTCTTTCTTTTCTCCTGGTTTCAGGTCTTTTCTGATTTGTATAGAGTATATTTGCTGGGGATGTTGTTAACCTGTTAGCATTTTGTTCTCTCATTCATCTATTCTCCTCTGGACAAAATGACAAGACGAAAAAAATCACCTCAGCAAAAAGAACAAGAGGTAGTACCGTCTGCCAAGGACCTACTCAATATGGATATTAGTACGATGTGGGACCTAGAGTTCAGAATCATGACTTTAAAGATACTAGCTGGGCTTGAAAAAAGCATGGAAGTTATTAGAGAAACCCTTTCTGGAGAAATAAAAGAACTAAAATCTAACCAAGTCGAAATCAAAAAGGCTACTAATGAGGTGTAATCAAAAGTGGGGGCACTAACTGTTAGGATAAATGAGGCAGAAGAGAGAATCAGCGATATAGAAGACCAAATGATGGAAAATAAAGAGGCTGAGAAAAAAAGAGATCAACAACTACAGGATCACGAGGGCAGAATTCGAGGGATAAGCGATACGATAAGACGAAACAACATTAGAATAATTGGGATCCCAAAAGAAGAAGAAAGAGAGAGAGGGGCAGAAGGTATATTGGAGCAAATTATAGCAGAGAACTTCCCTAATGTGGGGAAGGAAACAGGCATCAAAATTCAGGAGGCACAGAGAACCCCTCTCAAAATCAATAAAAATAGGTCAACACCCCGACATCTAATAGTAAAACTTACAAGTCTCAGAGACAAAGAGAAAATCCTGAAAGCAGCTCGGGAGAAGAGATATGTAACCTACAATGGTAGAAATATTAGATTGGCAACAGACCTATCCACAGAGACCTGGCAGGCCAGAAAGGACTGGCATGATATCTTCAGAGCACTAAATGAGAAAAATATGCAGCCAACAATACTATATCTAGCTAGGCTGTCATTGAAAATGGAAGGAGAGATAAAAACCTTCCAGGACAAACAAAAACTAAAGGAATTTGCAAACACGAAACCAGCCCTCCAAGAAATATTGAAAGGGATCCTCTAAGCAAAGAGAGAGCCTAAAAGCAGCATAGATCAGGAAGGAACACAGACAATATACTGTAACAGACACCTTACAGGCAATACAATGACACTAAATTCATATCTTTCAATAGTTACCCTGAATGTAAATGGGCTAAATGTCCCAATCAAAAGACACAGGCTATCAGATTGGATTAAAAAACAAGACCCATCAATATGCTGTCTGCAAGAGACTCATTTTAGACCCAAAGACACCCCCAGATTGAAAGTGAAGGGGTGGAAAACCATTTACCATGCTAATGGACACCAAAAGAAAGCTGGGGTGGCAATCCTTCTATCAGACAAATTAGATTTTAAAACAAAGATTGTAATAAGAGATGAGGAAGGACACTACATCCTACTTAAAGGGTCTATCCAACAAGAAGATCTAACAATTGTAAATATCTATGTCCCTAACATGGGAGCAGCCAATTATATAAGCCAATTAATAACAAAAGCAAAGAAACACATCAACAACAAAGCAATAATAGTGGGGGACTTTAACACCCCCCTCACTGAAATGGACAGATCATCTAAGCAAAAGATCAACACGGAAATAAAGACTTTAAATGAAACACTGGACCAAATGGACTTCACAAACATATTCAGAACATTCCATCCCAAAGCAACGGAATACACATTCTTCTCTAGTGCCCATGGAACATTCTCCAGAACAGATCACATCCTAGGTCACAAATCAGGTCTCAACTGGTACCAAAAGATTGGGATTATTCCCTGCATATTTTCAGACCACAATGCTTTGAAACTAGAACTCAATCACAACTGGAAAGTCGGAAAGAACTCAAATACATGGAGGCTAAAGAGCATCCTACTAAAGAATGAATGGGTCAACCAGGAAATTAAAGAAGAATTAAAAAAATTCATGGAAACCAATGAAAATGAAAACACAACTGTTCAAAATCTTTGGGATGCAGCAAAGGCAGTCCTGAGAGGAAAGTATATAGCAATACAAGCCTTTCTCAAGAAACAAGAAAGGTCTCAAATACACAACCTAACCCTACACCTAAAGGAGCTAGAGAAAAAACAGCAAATAAAGCCTAAACCCAGCAGGAGAAGAGAAATAATAAAGATCAGAGCAGAAATCAATAAAATAGAAACCAAAAGAACAGTAGAACAGATCAATGAAACTAGGAGCTGGTTCTTTGAAAGAATTAACAAGATTGATAAACCCCTGGCCAGACTTATCCAAAAGAAAAGAGAAATGACCCAAATCAACAAAATCATGAATGAAAGAGGAGAGATCACAACCAACACCAAAGAAATACAAACAATTATAAGAACATATTATGAGCAACTCTATGACAGCAAATTAGATAACCTGGAAGAAATGGATGCATTCCTAGAGATGTATCAACTACCAAAATTGACCCAGGAAGAAATAGAAAACCTGAACAGACCTGTAACCACTAAGGAAATTGAAGCAGTCATCAAAAATCTCCCAACACACAAAAGCCCAGGGCCAGATGGCTTCCCAGGGGAATTCTACCAAACATTTAGAGAAGAATTAATACCTAGTCTCCTGAAAGTGTTCCAAAAAATAGAAATGGAAGGAAAACTTCCAAACTCATTTTATGAGGCCAGCATTACCTTGATCCCAAAACCAGACAAAGACCCCATCAAATAGGAGAATGACAGACCAATATCCTTGATGAACATGGATGCAAAAATTCTCACCAAAATAGTAGCCAATAGGATCCAACAGTACATTAAAAGGATTATTCACCACGACCAAGTGGGATTTATCCCTGGGCTGCAAGGTTGGTTCAACATCCGCAAATCAATTAACGTGATACAATACATTAACAAAAGAAAGAACAAGAATTATATGATCCTCTCAATAGATGCAGAAAAAGCATTTGACAAAGTACAGCATCCTTTCTTGATCAAAACTCTTCAGAGTATAGGGATAGAGGGTACCTACCTCAATATCATAAAAGCCATCTATGAAAAGCCTACAGGGAATATCATTCTCAGTGGGGAAAAGCTGAGAGCCTTTCCCCTAAGGTCAGGGACGCGTCAGGGATGTCCACTATCACCACTGCTATTCAACATAGTATTAGAAGTCCTAGCCACAGCAATCAGACAACAAAAAGAAATCAAAAGCATCCAAATCAGCAAAGAGGAAGTCAAACTCTCACTCTTTGCAGATGATATGATACTGTATGTGGAAAACCCAGAAGACTCCACCCCAAAACTGCTAGAACTCATACAGGAATTCAGTAAAGTAGCAGGATATAAAATCAATGCACAGAAATCAGTGGCATTCCTATACACCAACAAAAAGACAGAAGAGAGACAAATCAAGGAGTCGATCCCATTTACAATTGCACCCAAATCCATAAGATACCTAGGAATAAATTTAACCAAAGAGGCAAAGGATCTGTACTCAGAAAACTGTAAAATACTCATGAAAGAAATTGAAGAAGACACAAAGAAATGGAAAAACGTCCCATGCTCATGGATTGGAAGAACAAACATTGTGAAGATGTCAATGCTACCTAGAGCAATCTACACATTCAGTGCAATCCCCATCAAAATACCATCCACTTTTTTCAAAGAAGTGAAACAAATAATCCTAAAATTTGTATGGAACCAGAAGTGACCCCGATTAGACAGAGGAATGTTGAAAAAGAAAAGCAAAGCTGGCGGCATCACAATTCCGGACTTCCAGCTCTATTACAAAGCTGTGATCATCAAGACAGTATGGTACTGGCACAAAAACAGACACATAGATCAATGGAACAGAATAGAGAGCCCAGAAATGGACCCTCAACTCTATGGTCAACTCATCTTTGACAAAGCAGGAAAGAATGTCCAATGGCAAAAAGACAGTCTCTTCAACAAATGGTGTTGGGAAAATTGGACAGCCACATGCAGAAGAATGAAACTGGACCATTTCCTTACATCACACACAAAAATAGACTCCAAATGGTTGAAAGACCTAAACGTGAGACAGGAGTCCATCAAAATCCTAAAGGGGAACACAGGCAAGCAACCCCTTTGACCTCAGCCGCAGCAACTTCTTCCTAGCAACATCGCTAAAGGCAAGGGAAGCAAGGGAAAGATGAACTATTGGGATTTCCTCAAGATAAAAAGCTTTTGCACAGCAAAAGAAACAGTCCACAAAACCAAAAGACAACCGACAGAATGGGAGAAAATATTTGCAAATGACATATCAGATAAAGGGCTAGTATCCAAAATCTATAAAGAACTTATCATACTCAACACCCAAAGAACAAGTAATCCAATCAAGAAATGGGCAGAAGACATGAACAGACATTTTTCCAAAGAAGACGTCCAAATGGCCAACAGACACATGAAAAAGTGCTCAACATTGCTCGGCATCAGGGAAATCCAAATCAAAACCTCAGTGAGATACCACCTCACACCAGTCAGAATGGCTAAAATTAAGAAGTCAGGAAATGACAGATGTTGGCGGGGATGCGGAGAAAGGGGAACCCTCCTACATTTTTGGTGGGAATGCAAGCCGGTGCAACCACTCTGGAAAACAGTATGGAGGTTCCTCAAACAGTTGAAAATAGAGCTACCATACGATCCAGCAATTGCACTACTGGGTATTTACCCCAAAGGTACAAATGTAGGGATCCGAAGGGGTACGTGCACCCCAATGTTTATAGCAGCAATGTCCACAATAGCCAAACTGTGGAAAGAGCCAAGATGTCCATTGACAGATGAATGGATAAAGAAGAAGTGGTATATATACACAATGGAATATTATGCAGCCATCAAAAGGAATGAGATCTTGCCATTTGCAATGACGTGGATGGAACTGGAGGGTGTTATGCTGCGTGAAATAAGTCAATCAGAGAAAGACATGTATCATATGACCTCACTGATATGAGGAATTCTTAATCTCAGGAAACAAACTGAGGTTTGCTGGAGTTGTGGGGGGTGGGAGGGATGGGGTGGCTGGGTGATAGACTTTGGGGAGGGTATCTGCTATGGTGAGTGCTGTGAATTTTGCAAGATTGTTGAATCACAGATCTGTACTTCTGAAAGAAATAATGCAATATATGTTAAGAAAAAAAAAGAAGAAGATAGCAGGAGGGGAAGAATGAAGGGGAGTAAGTCAGAGGGGGAGACCAACCATGAGAGACGATGGACTCTGTAAAACAAACTGAGGGTTCTGGAGGGGAGGGGAGTGGGGGGATGTGTTAGCCTGGTGATGGGTATTAAAGAGGGCACATTCTGCGTGAAGCACTGGGTGTTATGCACAAACAATGAATCATGGAACACTATATCAAAAACTAATGATGTAATGTATGGTGATTAACATAACAATAAAAATAAACAAAAAGAAGATGTGGTCCATATATACAATGGAATATTACTCAGCTATCAGAAAGGATGAATACCCAACTTTTGCATCAACATGGATGGGGCTGGAGGAGATTATGCTAAGTGAAATAAGTCAAGCAGAGAAAGTCAATTATCATATGGTTTCTCTTATTTGTGGAACCTAAGGAATAGCATGGAGGACATTAGGAGAAGGAAGGGAAAAATGAAAGGTCAGAAATTGGAGGGGGAGATAAACATGAGAGACTATGGACTCCGAATAACAAACTGAGGGTTTTAGAGGGGAGGTGAGTTGGGGGATGGGTTAGCCTGGTGACGGGTATTAAGGAGGGCACGTACGGCATGGAGCCCTGGGTATTATACGAAAACAATGAATCATGGAACACTACATCAAATCTAATGATGTATTGTATGGTGACTAACATAACATAATAAAATAAAATAATAAAATATAATAAAATAATAAAATAAAATAAAGTAGCTGTGGATAAGTATGTACTTATTGTCATTTTGTTAATTGTTTTCTGATGTTTTTCTTATAGTTCTTCTCTTTTCCTTTTTTGTTCACTTTCTTTGTATTTTGATGACTGTGTTACGCTTGAACCCTTTATTTTTTGTATAGGTATTATAGGTTTTTGATTTGGGGGTACCATTGGGTTCATATATAAAACTGTATGTGTATAACAGTCTATATTAAGTTCATTGTTGCTATGTTTGAATACATTCTGAAAGCACTAAAATTTTAGTCTCCACTCCACATTTTTTGTGTGTGATGTCATATTTTAACATCTTTTTATTTTATATAGCCCTTGACTAATTTTTATAGATATAATTGATTTTACTACTTTTGTGCTTTAATCTCCATTTTATAGGTTATTAATAAGTAATTAGTAAGTAATTAATCTATCTTTAATAATTACTTTTACCTGGGAAATTTTTTCTTTCATAATTTTCTTATCCTGGTAATGGCCTTTTCTTTCTACTTAAAGAATTCCCTTCAATATTACTTGCAAGGGTTGTTGAGTGGTGGTGAACTCCTTTAACGTCTCTTAATCTGGGAAACTCCATCTCTCCTCAATTCTGAATGAGAAACTTGCCTGGTAGGGTATTCATTGTCATAGATTTTTTCCTTTCAGTACTTTGAATATATCATGCCACTACCTTCCTGCCTGCACAGTATCTGGTTCAAAATAAGCTATGAATCTTACTGGGTTTCCCTTGTACTCAACCTTAACCGTTTTTGTTTGTTTGTTTGTTTTTCCTTTTCCTACTTTTAAGATTCTCTCTTTATCATTACTTTTTGCCATTTTAAGTATGTGTATTGGTTTGGACCTTCTTGGGTTTATCTTGTTAGGGTCTCTCTGCTTCCTGGACCTGGATATCTGTTTTCTTCTCCTAGATTAGGGAAGTTTTCAGCTATTTCTTCAAGTAGCTTTTCTGCTTCTTTCTCTCTCTCTTCTCAGATCCCTATAATGTGAATGTTATTACCCTTGATGATAATGCAGATTTCTCTTAACCTATTCTCATTTTTTATAATTGATCTTCCTTTTTGCTGTTCAGGTTGGTTGTTTCCCATTGCTCTGCCTTCCAGATTGCTGATTCATTCTTCTGCATCCTCTCATCTGCTGTTGATTCCCTTTTCTGTAGTTTTCATTTTAGTTATTGTATACTTCTCTTTTGACTGGTGATATTTATTATTATTTATTTATTTATTTATTTATTTTTATTATTAACATATAATGTGTTGTTTCAGGGGTACAGGTCTGTGATTCATCAGTCTAACCCAATACATAGCACTCACTACAACACATACCCTCCCCAGTGTCCATCACCCAGCCACCCCATCCCCCCAACCCCCTCCAGTCCAGCAACCCTCAGTTTGTTTCTTGAGATTAAGAGTCTCTCATTGTTTTTCTCCCTCTCTGGGTTCGTCTTGTTTCATTTTCTCCTCTCTTCCCCTATGATCCTCTGCCTTGTTTCTCAAGTTCCTCATATCAGTGAGATCATATGATAATTGTCTTTTTCTGATTGACTTATTTTGCTTAGCATAATACCCTCTAGTTCTATCCATGTCGTTGCAAATGACAAGATTTCATTTTTTGATGGCTGCATAATATTCCATTACACCACATCTTCTTTATTCATCTGTCAGTGGACATCTGGGTTCTTTCCATAGTTTGGCTATTGTGGACATTGCTGCTATAAACATTGAAGTGCAGGTGCCCCTTTGGATTACTATATTTGTATCTTTGGTGTAAATACCCAGTAGTGCAATTGCTGGGTTATAGGGTAGCTCTGTTTTCAAATTTTTAGGAATGGTTCTTTTTAACATTTTCGATGTCTTTGTTGAAATTCTCACTAATTCATCTGCTCATCTCTCAAATGAGGAGTATCTTTATGATCTTTACTTTGAACTCTTGCAGGCATGTTGCTTATCTCCATTTCATTTAGCTCTTTTTCTGTGATGTTTGTGTTGTTCTTTCATTGGGGAGATATTCCTCTGTCTCTTCACTTTTTCTAACTCTCTTAGGTAGGTATGCTACCATTTCTCGTCTAGAATGTAGTGGCCTTGTATAGGAGAGATCCTATGGTGCCTTATAGTGTAATACCCCTTAGTAACCAGAACTAGGCGTTCCAGGGCTGTGCATCCACTGTGTGGGCTGCATGTGCCTTTTGTGGCTAAGGTGAGATTGCTGTGGGCAAACTGGTGGTAGGGGCTGTTCTTCACCTCAGCTAACTCCAGTGACCCACTTTGCTTTCTGTGGGCCGCTGGGCAGGGTTTGCTTCCTATGCTCTTTTAGAGGCCCAGCTTTAGCCACCTGGTGGGTAGGGCCAGCACTCAGACTAGCTGTCTGCAAGTAGCCTGTCACAGCTGCGGGCACAGTGAAGGGCAGGGCTTGATGTCTGCACAGCCAGCTAAGAGGCCCAGCTGTAGGAACTGCAGGCATACTGGTGTGTGTGGTTATTTCCCCACCTTTCCTGACTCCAGGGAAGGAGTCACTTTGAAGTGGTGTTCTGGTCTGGGCATGGCTGCCTGCTGGGAGTGGAGGGACACGTCCCGCTTTGTAGGGGCACCTTCCAAGCCCAGTGGGTTGGGTGGCTCAGGTTTGTAGTGGTGTGTTGGTGCAGGGCATGTGGTGTCAGCAAGTGAGATAAAGATGATTAGAACTGGCTCGCACAAGTGTTCAGCTCTCTAGGCTGGGGTAGGGCAAGGAAAATGGTGCCCATCAGCACTTTTGTTCCCAGAGAAATTTTCTGCAGATCCCTGCTTTTCAGGCACCCTTTCTAAAATTAGTCAGTAAGTCTCCTTCATGTATACCCGAGGTGTTTTTCAAACTGCTCCTTTTTTGCTGTGTCTCAGGGCAAATTATTTAGTGTGATGACTTTTTCAGGGCAGAGACTCAGTCTCCTATCACCCTCAGGCTCTTTTGGAGTTAAGCTCCACTGACTTTTAAAGCTCCTGGTGTTAAGTCCTGCTGATTTTCAAATCCAGACATTAGGGGACTCATGTTTCCAGTGTGGATCCCAGGGCTGGGGGTGCCCAGTGTGGGGTCTCGTCCCCTTGCTTCTCAGTGATTATGATGTCCCTCCCATTTGTGGTTAGTTAAATGTGGCAGTTTGGTTCTTAACCAAGTGTCTGCCCCTCCTGTCCTTTTTGATGTGGTCTTCTCTCTATGACTTAGCTGCGGAAGATCTGTTCTGTCACTCTTCAGGTCTTTATGTGAGTTAGTTGCATAGATGTAGTTGTTGCCTTGGTGTGTCTGTGGGATGAACTGAGCTCAGGATCCTCCTACTCTGCTATCTTCCCAACTTCCTTATCTTAAAAAAAAATTTTTTTTCCCAGCGTGGTTGCATTCCAGTATTCTGTCTCCCAGATCACTGCTCTCTGTTCTTCTGTATCTTTTAATCTGCTGTTGATTCTCTCTAGTGTGTTTTTCTTCTCAGCCATTTTGTTCTTCAGCTCCTGTTTATATTTTCTATCTCTTTGTTGAATTTCTCACTGAGTTTATCCACTCTTCTCTAAGTCTGATGAACATCTTTATGATCATTACTTTGAATTCTCAATCAGGTAGCTTATCTCTATTTTGTTTAGTTCTTTTTTTGAAGTTTTATGTTGTTCCTTCATCTGGAGTATATTCTCGTTTTGTTTCTATGAATTAGGCAAACAGCTACTGCTCTCAATATTAAAGGAGTAGCCTTGTGTAGGAACATTCCCTGTGTCGATGGCATGTATCTGGCAGCTTTGGCCAGCTGGCTGGAGCTTCATCAGGTGCAGGCCAGTGTTTTGGGGCACTTTGCCCTGGAGATTCTCTGGTAGGATGGCTAGAGCTTGGGTGGGTATGGGCTGAGGCTTTGCATGCAGGGGCATCCTGGTGGGATGGGTGGAGCAGAAGTCAGCATGTCGTGAGGTGTTCCATGCCCAGGCTACCTTAGTGAGATGGCTGGAGCTGTAGTGGGCAAAGGTCAGGGGTGTTAGGGTGTGTGCCACCCGAAGGCAGCTGTGGTGGGATGGTTGAAACTGGAGTGTGTTCTGGCAGGTGGCCATCTTGAGATGATGGCTGGAACTGGTGTGGGCTGGGGTCTGGGGCTTGTGGAGGTGGCCAACTGTCTAAAGCATTTGGGCCCTGCTTCTGCCCTTCCTATCAGGTGGAGGGGAACATAAACAGTGGTGCTTGCTAACACCCATTACCCCAGAGAGAGTTGCAGTAGTTTTCCCATTGTTGGGCAGAAGCTCTAGGGGTCATAAATGAGTTTCTTTCACTTATAGTCTAGTTACCCTTGAAATTGATGCTTTTTTGTTTTGTTTTGTTGTATCTCAGGTTGGGGGAATCTAAGCATGGTCCCTTTAATGCTATCCCTTCCAACTGCATTTTGTGTATCAGGTATGGGATTTCCATCAGTACCATGTATCTGTCTCTCCTGCTGTTCTTTGTGTGGTCCCTCTGTTTGTCTGGTCAACTCTTGATCTCCTCTTCAATTCTGAATAATAACCTTGTTGGGTAGAGTATCATTTTTTTTAAGCTTGTTTTTCCTCTTAGCACTTTGATTATCTCATGCCTGCCACTTCTGGCCTGCAAAGTTTCTGCTGAGAAATAAGCTGATAGTCTTATGGTGGTTCCCTTATATGTAACTAACTTGTTTTTGCTTTAAAAATTTTTTTATGTTTAATTTTTGACCTTTTTTATAATAATGTGCCTTGGTGTGGAGCTCTTTGGACTTACCTTGTTTGGGACACTCTATGCTTCTTGGGCCTGCATGTCAGTTTCTTTTTTTAGGGTATTTTTCAGCTGTTATATCTTCAAATAAGTTTTCTTCTCCTTTTTCTCTTCTCCTCATATGGCCTTTATAGTATGAATATTAATTAGTATGCTTGATGTTATTCTAGAGGTATGTTAAACTATCCCTAGTTCCAAAAAAAAAAAACCTTTCTTTTGCTGTTCAGTTTGGGTGATTTCCAGTACCATGTCTTCCAGATTGCTAATCCATTCTTCTCTATCATCTAATCTGCTGTTTATTCCCTTAGTGTATTTTTCATTTGTTATTGTAAGTCTTCAGATCTGATTAGTACCTTTGTATATTTTCTCTTTGTTGAAGTTCTCACTGTGTTTATCCATTCTTCTCCTAAATTCAGTAAGCATCTTTATTGACCATTACTTTGAACTCTATCAGGTAGATTGCTTATCCCTGTTTCATTCAATTCTTTTTATGAATGTCTTTTTTTTTTTTCCTTCTTTCTTTTTCTTTCATTTGGAACACATTGTTCTGTCTCTTCATTTTGCCTAACTCTGCTTCTGTATATTAGGTAGTTCAGCTATGTCTGCTAGTCTTGAAGGGGTGGCCTTCAAGGGCCCAGGAGATCCTCTGGGGCCCAGAAGTACAATCACCTGTCCATTAGACTCATGTGCTCCAGGGCTGTTCAGTCTGTGTGCTGTATGCATTCCCCTATTGCAGTGGTACCAGACTGCTGTGGGTGTATTGTTGTGCAGGAGTGGCCCCCATTCAAGCTGGCTGTGCATCTGGCAGCAACTGATATAGGTGTGCTAATGGGATTAGGCTGGTGCCTAGCCTGGCTGGCTGAGAGGACCTACTGAGATGCAGGTTTGTACAGGGCTCTCAGTGGGGCATGTTCCCTGCCATTAGGAGTCTAGAGGGAGGATTCCAAAATGGCACTTGCCAGTTCTGGGATCAGCATGGCAGAATGAGTGAACAAAAGTGGCTGCTGCCAGTGTCTCTGTCTCCGTGGAGAGCCCCAGCTGTCTCCTGACTCTCTGGCAGGTACTCCAAAATTCATAAGTGGGTCTCTTTCACCTGTGGTGTGTGCACTTTTCAATCTTGTATTTTTACACTGGTTTCTGGGTTGAGTGAGTCTGTACATGAGCCTTTTTATGAATGGGTTTTCCTTTCCCTGCGTTCTATAATTTTCTTGGACATACTCCCTTTTGGTTTTCATAGTCATGTGTTTTGGGGACTCCTCCATCCTGTGCAGGATGTAAGGGTTAGGGTTCCTGATACAGATCTTAAATTTCAGGGAAAAGTTAATAACTTTGAGAACTCTCCTGACCATGGGACACTGTACCAGGAATGTGTGTTCTTTAGCGAGACCATGTCTCTGCCTCTTCTATCTGTCTCAGTGCTTTTTCTTTTTTTGCAAAGGCTCTGTTCATCCAGTTTCTAGGTCCCGTTCTATGGGAATCACTCTGAATGTAATTGTAGATTTTTGTGTCCATTGGAGGGGGAGAGTTCAGGATCTTCCTATGCTGCCATTTTGAACCTTTCCCCCTCTCAAGAAAGTTATTACAATTAGTTAATAGTTGTACCTTTGGTAACATAAAAAAATCCTGGCTCATACTCCCCTGTTACAGGCTATTTCTAGAAAATTTCTACTTAAGATTTAGTTTTTGTGTGTTAGAGAAGTAAGTTATATTTGTTAGTCTAGGTAAATATGAGTAGGAAGACAGTAACAGATTGCCGTGTGTGTCGTGTCCCTGTTTTTCGTGTGGGGTGGAGATAGATGAGCAATGGTGACAGAATTAAAACTCCTAATTTTCCTTATAGAGTCTGTTTCACAATTTTAAGGATGACAATCTAATGATAGGTGTTGACAAGTAGAGTGCTCACTCTTCTGATTTCTCTCTTTGGTTGATTAGAGAGAGGTGGTTAAAGATCAGTCTTAATTTAGTGTCCACTTCCAAAGAGGTAACAGATAGTTCCTGCTTCACAGAGTCCCTGGTTAGCCCCAGTGAGTGCTAATTATGGAATGTATATGAGTGGTGCCCCTTGGGGTTATCATGTGGCAACCCACATGCAAAACTGTAAATGTGTGCCAAAAGCAAAGATCTCTAAACCAGAAATAAAATCCATGGTCGATATGTATTTTGTCTTTTTTTTAGTCTAAAGGAAGTTCTGAATAGAATATCAACCAAGATTACATCACAAAAACTTTAAATGTATTTACAGAGTGAATAAGTTACATAGATCAACTTTGAATATGTTTCTGATGTGCAACTGTCTTACATGCACACAGCTAACACTTGACAGCATTAATTTGAAGGAGAAAACTTAAGAATGACCCTTTACATATATGTTACAAATAAAATATGACATTTCTTAAGTAACAAAGTGACAACTCAGAGTTTATCTTTAGGATTCTACTTGTGGCTATCCAGGTATTAAAATATGCATGCATGACAGGTGAAAAGGCTTGGAATTTATAATGTGAATTTCTTTAACTTTTTCTACAAAATGGCAAAGTTGGTTAAAATTAACACTCATCCTTTTGTAGTATAAATATGCTCATATAAGCAACCTTCTAGTAAAAAGCAGCCAAGACCCTTACAAAAAGGTCTATCTGGACCATATTTGGTGCTAGGGTCCTAATCACAGACTCCTGCAGAGAGATTCAGGGCTTTCAGAAACAGTAGCCTAGCAACATAAGAAAGGTACTTCATAGCAGCTCCTTTTAGATACAGTAATTGTATTCAAATTACAGTGTATATTAAATTGTCCATTTACAATTCCCTTTTCACATAAACAGGCTGTCAGCTTTTGACCGTCTTACAGTTTTCAGTGGCCAGCTTCATTCTGCCTGCCCCTTCCTCACCCCATCAAAAAAAAGAAAAAAGAAAAAAAGAAAAGGAAAAATAAAAGAATGTACAAGTTTTAGAATATAAAATATTTTTTTAGTGAAGAAAACATTGCACTTTTGCCAATCTAAAATTGTTTCTAGAAAGGAAGGTATTGTTCAGTGTAGTCAGCTTTGGTATGCAATGGAAGTCACTTTCTTCAGTAGTGAGTTGCATCTGCTCAGTAAAATAACACTTTTGTGCCACACAGCATAACAGATGGAGTCTGTCCCAGAAAGTTCTATGCTACCTTGGTTCTGATAGTATTGCTACACGTTGGAAGTTCTGTCATCCTGTTTAGAAAAAGTCCTACAGGTAACAAGAGGGAGAACAGTCTGACCAAGCCTTCTGAAGGCTGAAAAGACACTGAATGACGTCACCCCAGCATGACAGCACCCCCAGCTTGGAACCCATGGGGGATGGGAGGCTCCTGTCAGAGACTAGTACCAGAAACACTGGAGTCTGGAAGAAAAGTAGTGAGGACCCGGTAACTCTGGGCCCTGCGAATCATGTCCCGGATCTCCATGTTCAGCTCCATCAGCTTGGTGCAGATTTCGGTCAGGCTCTGGTTAGACCCCACCAATGCGTAAGTACCCGTTTGTCCCAGAGTTTGATGACGGAAATAAATATTCAGTAGTGTCTGGACCTCATCATCAGAACTGCTTCCAAAGATGTCATTGGGCCACAGACTTCTGCAGTCAAAAAACAGCATAGATTAGAGGCACTATTGGTTACAAAGTTGAGAGGTTATGAGCCTCTGTAGTATAAGAATATTACTTTTAAAAAACCAAGCTTTGAGGTATAGCTCACATACTACTATACAATTCAACCACCTGAACCATACAATGCAGTGGCTTTTAGTGTATTTGGAGTTTTACAAACATCACCATAACTGATGGTGGAATGTTATTGGTTCTGATGAAAATATCTAAAGCTTCTAAATATCAGAACAGAATTTGATAATCATAAAACATGTATTTGCTATGCATTCTGGTTCCAATGAATGTGACTATACTATGAAAATATAAGGGGAAAAGGATACATTCAAATAATAGTTTTCAAAGTATACCCGGACATAATTTGAACTGTTTCAACATTACAGGTATGACAAAAGACCAGAAGTAACACCTATATTTTAAACATGTAAGTCCTGAAATCTGATATAGCTGGCATGGTAATGGAAAAGATCTGAGAAGGATGTGTATAAAATATCTAGATGTCCCTTTTGTAGTGATTAACTATTAGGCATGCATTTCTTTACACCGTTTCTAAAAGAAATAGTAGAGTTACCTGCATTCCCTGATTTGCCGTAAAGCCTTGCCAAGTTCATTGTTCTTCAGGCACTCCAGCATGGACTGGATGGCCGCTTCAGTGGATGTGAAGGTTGGCTCAGACCATGCACCCTCTATATAGAGAGGGTCAGCTGCAATGGCCGCAGTGGCCTCCTTCAGGTTTTTCTTTAAGTCACTCAGTTCCCTGGACATATTTAGCAGCTGTTAAAAAAATTATTTTTACCATATTTAGTTGCAGGCTAGATTTTTGCATCCCCAAGAGAGAAAATTTTCATTTCTCTGGCCTGGTTAAGCATAAGCTTGATATCTTGGTAAACTAAAACAACAAATAAAACTACTACCTGACATGTGTAGGGGATCATATACATTGCATAAATTTCTGTATCAACTACTGGGATACTCTCCTTAGATGAAAGGTTAACATTTGCTTTAAACTGTTTTCTATTTAAGTAGAAGGGCATATCCAGAGTTAAAATGCATAAGACAACAGACTTGGGTAGAGCTGGGTTCAAATGCCAAATTCTGCACTGTATTGTGGGACTATAGTTAAGTAAATAGACTTTTATGTGCTTCAGTTTTCTCTTCTGTGAGAGTGAAGACATTACCTACCTCACAGGTAACTTTAAAGATGAGATGATGTATATAAAATGCTTAGTACACTTTGGTACATAAATGCTTAATAAGCATAATCATGAACATGGATCTTGTTTAAAAAGTAACTTTTTCTCATTTGTATGCCATGGGAAAAGATGAAAGATATAATTTAAGGAAAAGGAAAAATCTCAAGGTAATATTATTATTCATTTTACAGAGGTAAGAGGTATTTTATCTCAAAATTACTGGTACCAAAAGATAAATCATAAAGAGAGAACCTATGTCACTTTTTAGTGCCCCCCAGATATACAATGGAAGTCAACTGTTTTGCAATTTGATCTCAGGAGCATTTTTAAAAAGTTGATGTGCATTTAAAGATTTGTTTTCCTTTGTAAGGTAAGTTGGTGCTGTCTTTTACTTTGGAAAGTTGATTTACCCAACATCTTCATCTTTCCTCATTCCCAGCTAGCTCACTGGACCATGTCTAGAACCAAACCCCTCCAGAATTATTTGTCTTCACACAGATTACTATTAAATACAACTACCTACTCCAATACTAGGTTTAAAATTTACTGAGGTAATCCTTTTAAGTAAGGTATTAGAGGAGGAGCTTGGGAAGATGGCAGAGTAGGAGGATCCTGAGCTCACCTCCTCCCATGGACACAGTGAGGCTACAACTACATATAATGCAACTCCCTCTGAAAACAACCTTAGGACTAGCAGAACAGTTCTTCCACAGCTAAAGATATAAAGAAAAGCCACATTGATAAGGGTAGGAGGGGCAGAGAACCAAACCCCGGGTGTGACAATCCATAAGGAGAAGGGAATATCACAGAGGGTGTGCAGAGGTCTTTCCCGAGGAGAGGATCAAGCCCCACATCAGGCACCCCCAGTCTTGGGGATCAGCATGGGGAAGATGAGCGCCTATAACATCTGGCTTTGAAAATCAGTGAGGCTCCAGAAGGGTGGGAGGACTATAGTAAACTGAGACTCTGCTTTTAAAGGGCCAGCATATTATATCAGTCACTCCAAGACACATTACAGATTCAGTAGTATGAAGAGCATCTGGGTTATATATGAAGATTTATGGACTAATTTTGGGCATGTGTCAGATAGGCAGGGATCTGTAGGAGCTTTCTCTGGCAATAGAAGTGCTGGCAGGCAACATTTTTCCTCCTCTCCTTAAGTCTGGCTGGCCCGATGCTGGTGGAAGCCAGTTCTGACAATCTTCATCTACTTTGCTAGCACTGCTTGCCTTGCTTGGGCAGGTATTCCTCCTGCTATGGGGAGCAGGCAGCCTGCAGCAGCTGCAGCCAGGTGACTCAGCCAGCCTAGCTGGGGTCAGTCCTGCTCACCGACATGCCTGAAGCAGTCATGGTCCAGTCACAGAAGGCACACCCCTGGAGTGCCTGGTTCTGGTGACCATGGGAATGCACTGCAGGGCTCCACAGGGACATCTTTTACATAAGGCCACTACTTTCAAGACATAATACACTGAAACAGAGGTAAAGGGAAGAGGGGAATATGTTCCAAATGAGAAAAGATAAAACCTCAGAAAAAGTACTAAACAAAACAGATAAGAGTTCAAAGTAATGGTCCTAAAGATATTCACTAGGCTTGAGAGAATGAACTTGTGAGGATTTCAACAAAGAGAAAATATAAATAAGAACCAGAGTTGGAGAATACAAAAGAGGGAACTAAAAGTAATTAGAGATGCAGAAGAATGGGTCAGTGATCTGGAAGACCGAGTAATGACAGCACCCAAGCTGAACAGCAGAAAGAAAACTGAATTTTAAAAAATGAGGATAAGGGACCTTTAGACAACATCAGTTTTACTAACATCTATAGGGGTCAGAAGTAGGAGAGAAAGAGAAAGGGGCAGATAACTTACTTAAAGACAGAATAGCAGACAACTTCCCTAACCTGGAGAATGAGATGTCCAGGAAATACAGAGACCCTCTAACAAGATGAACCCAAGGGAGGTCACATAAGAAATACTTAAAATGTCAAAAATTAAAGAGAGAATCTTAAAAGCAGCAATAGGAAAGCAATTAGTTACACAGGAGGGAAGCCTCATAAGGCTATAAGCTGAGTTCTTAGAAGAAACATTGAATATATCATGCCACTCCCTTTTGGCCTGCAAGGTGCTGATGAAAGGAAAAATGTCTACAACCAAGAATACCCTACTTAGGAAGCTTATCATTCAGAATTGAAGGAGAGAGAGTTTCCCAGAAAAACAAAAGTTAGGGTTTATCACCACTAAACCAGTCTTACAAGAAATGTTAAAGAGACTTCTTTAAGCAAGGAAGAGTCCATAACTAGAAGAAATTATGAAAGGAAAAAATTTCACTGGTAAACATATACTAAAGATAGTAGTAGATCAATCACCTAGAAAGCTAGAAAGATGACTAAAAGAACAGTAAAATCAATTATATCTACCAAAATTAGGGGATACACAAAATAAAGAGATCTAAAATATGATGTCATATACATAAAATGGGATAGAATTAAAAATGTACTGCTTTTAGAATGTGTTTGAACTTAAGTGACCAACTTAAAACATACTGCTATATACATATACATAGGATGTTATATATGAATCTCATAGTAACCACAAGCCAAAAACATACTAGATACACAAAAAATAGAAAGCCAAGCATAACACTGAAAAGTCATCAAAAAACAAAAGGGGAAAGAGAAGAACTACAAAAATAACCAGAAAACAACAAACTGCTATAAGTACATACCTATTATTAATTACTTCGAATGTAAATGGACTAAATGCTCCAATCAAAACACCTAGGATAAATGAATGGATAAAAAGAAAAACAAGACCCATCTATATGCTGCCTACAGGAGACTCGCTTCAGATCTAAAGACACATACAGACTGAAGGTGAAGGAACGGAAAAGATATTCCATGCAAATGGAAATGGGGAAAAAAAAAAAAAGCTGGGATGGAAATACTTATACCAGACAAAATAGATTTTGAAACGAAGACTAACAAGAGACAAAGAACATGCTATTAAACCAATGGATCAAGAGAAAATAAAAAAAATACTTTGAAACGAATATGGAAACGTGTGGTTCAAAATCTATGGGGGGGAGCCTGGGTGGCTCAGTCGTTAAGCGTCTGCCTTCAGCTCAGGTCATGATCCCAGGGTCTTGGGATCGAGCCCCGCATTGGGCTCCCTGCTCTGCGGGAAGCCTGCTTCGCTTCTCCCTCTCCCACTCCTCCTGCTTGTGTTCCCTCTCTCACTGTGTCTCTCTCTGTCAAATAAATAAATAAAATCTTAAAAAAAAAAACAACAAAAAAAACAAAAACAAAATCTATGGGACTTAGCAATAGCATTTCTAAGAGAAAGTTTATGATACAGGCCTACCTCAAGAAACAAGAAAAAACTCAATCTAACCTTACATCTAAAGGAACTAGAAAAAGAAGAACAAAGCACAGTTAGTAGAAAGAAGGAAATAATAATATTAGAGTAGAAATAAATGGAATATAAAAAAATAGAAAACCTCAATGAAGTTAAGAGTGACTTATTAGAAAAGATAAAAACAGCATAATATCCTCTAGCTCCATCCATGTTGTCGCAAATGGTAAGATTTCATTCTTTTTTATGGCTGAGTAATATTCCTTTATATATATATATATACATATATATATATATGTATATATATATACACACACACACACCACATCTTTTTTATCCATTCATCAGCTGATGGACACTTGGGCTCTCATAATTTGGCTATTGTTGATAATGCTGCTATAAACATCAGGGTGCATGTGACCCTTTGAATTAGTATTTTTATATCCTTTGGGTAAATACCTAGTAGTATAATGGCTGGGTCATAGGATAGTTTTAGCTTTAACTTTTTAAGGAACCTTCATACTGTTTTCCAGAGTGGCTGTACCAGTTTGCATTCCCACCAACAATATAAGAGTGTTCCCCTTTCTCTGCATCTTCGCCAACACCTGTTGTTTCTTGTGTTGTTAATTTTAGCCATTCTGACTAGTGTGAGATGGTATCTCATCATGGTATGTTTTTTTTTAAGGTTTATTTAGAGAGAGGGAGAGAGTGAGCATGAGTGGGGTGGGGAGGGGCAGAGGGAGAGAATCTCAAGCAAATTCCCCACTGAGCATGGAGCCTGACACCGGGCTTGATCTCATGACCCTAAGATCATGACCTGAGCTGAAACCAAGAGTCAGATGCTCAACTGACTGAGCCACCCAGGCGCCACTCTCATCATGGTTTTGATTGGTATTTCCCTGATGATGAGTGATATTGAGCATCTTTTCATGTGTATTATGTTAAGCAAAATAAGTCAGAGAAAGACAAATACTGTATGATTTCACTCATGTGGGATTTAAGAAACAAAACATATGAACATAGGGGAAGGGAGAAAGAAAGAAGAGGGAGGGAAACTATAAGAGACTCTTAAGTATAGAGAACAAACTGAGGGTGGATGGAGGGGAGATGGGTGGGGGGATGGGCTAAATGGGTGATGGGTATTAAGGAGGGCACTTGTAATGAGAGCACTGGGTGTTTTAGGTAAGTGATGAATCACTAAATTCTCCTCCTGAAACCAATATCACACTATATGTTAACTAGAATTTTTAAAAACTTGAAACAAAAAAAATATAAAATACACAATAAAAAAAGAAAAACTGATTAACCTGTAGCCAGACTCATCGTGAAAAAAAAGAGAGGACCTGAATGAATAAAATCAGAAGTGAAAGAGCTGTTACAACTGACAGCACAGAAATACAAAGGACTATAATAGACTATTATGAAAAATTATACACCAACAAATTGGACAACATAGAAGAAATGGATGAATTCCTAGAAAACAGTCTTCAAGACTGAATCAGGAATAGAAAATCTGAATAGACCTATTACTAGTAATGAAATTGAATAAGTAATCCAAAAACTCCCAACAAAAAATCCAGGACCAGATAGCTTCATGGGTGACTTCTACCGAACATGTAAAAAATATTTAATACCTATCCTTCTCAAAGTATTCCAAAAATTGAAGCAGAAGGAATGCTTCCAAATTCATTGTACAAGGCCAGTATTATCCAGATAATCAAACAAGCACAGTACAGACAAAAGATTAAAGGCCAATATTCCTGATTCATATAAATGTAAAAATTGTCAACAAAACATTAGCAGAGTTCAACAAAATATTAAAAGGATCATTTACCATGACCAAGGGGATTTATTTCAGGGATGCAGGGATGGTTCAATATCTACAAATCAATGTGATAAGCCATATTAACAAGATGAAAGATAAAAATTATGATTAATCTCAATAGATTAAAAAACATTTGACAAAATTCAGCATCCATTCATTAAAAAACTCAACAAAGTGGGTATAGACAGAACATACATTAACATAATAGAGGTCACGTATGACATACCTGTAGCTAATATCATACTCAACAGGGAAAAGCTGAAAGCTTTTCCTCTAAGATCAGGAACCCAAGCCAAGGATGGCTACTCTTGCCACTTTTATTCAACATAGAACTGGAAGTCCTAGTCACAGCAATCAGACAAGAAGAAAAGGCATCCGTATTGGTAAAGAAGACACTAAACTGTCACTATTTGCAGATGACATGATACTATACACAGAAAACTCTAAAGACTCCACCAAAAAACTATTAGAACTGATAAATGAATTCAGTAAAGTTGCAGGATACAAAATTAATATACAGAAAGCCACACATTTTGTACACTAATAACGATAGAAGGAGAAATTAAGAAAACAATCCTATTTACAATTCCATCAAAAAGAATGGAATACCTAGGAATAAATGTAAGGAGGTAAAAGATCTACACTCTGGTAACTATAAGACATTGATGAAAGAAACTGAAGAGGACACAAACAAATGGAAAGATACCACACTCATGAATTGGAAGAAAATATTTTAAAAATGTCAATACTACCCAAAGCAATCTATAGCTTTGGTGCAATTCCTGTCAAAATACCACAGGCATTTTTCATAGAACTGGAACAAATAATCCCAACATTTGTGTGGAAAAACAGAAGAGCCCCAAGAGCCAAAGCAATTGTGAGAGAGAACAATAAAGCTGGAGGTGTCCCAATCCAAGAGTTCAAACTATACTACAATAGTAATAGTAATAGTAATAGTAATAGTAATAGTAATAGTAATAGTAATAGTGATAGTGATAGTGATAGTAATAGTAATCAAAAACAGTATGGTACTGGAACAAAAAGATACATAGATGCATGGAACAGAACAGAGGACCTAAAAATAAACCCATATGTACACAATTAACTGACAAGGCACAAATATATGATGGAGAAGAAAAAAAATCTTTTCACTAAAAAGTGTTCGCAAAATTAGACCACTTTCTTATGTCATGTACAAAAATAAAATGAATTAAAGATTTACACGTAAGACCTGAAACCATAAAACTCCTAAAAGAAAACATAGGCAGTAAATGCTTGGGCATTGGTCTTATCAATATTTTTTTGGATAGGTCTCTTCAGGCAAGGGCAAAACAAGCTGAAATAAACAACTGGGACTACATGAAACTAAAGTTTTTGCACAGCAAAGGAAGCCATAAAAAAATGAAAAAGCAACCTATTAAATGAGAGAAGATATTTGTAAATGGTGTATCTGATAAAGGGTTAATCTCCAAAATATGTAAAGACTCATACAATCTGATGAAAAAAATGGGCAGAGGACCTGAATAGACATTTTTCCAAAGAAGATCTACAGATGGCCAACAGTCCAGGGAAAAGATGCTCAACATCACCAGTCATCAGGGAAAATGCAAATTGAAACCACAATGAGCTATATATCACATCACACTAGTCAGAATGGCTAATATCAAAAAGATAAGACCAAGTGTTGGGAAGCATGTGGAGAAAGGAAGCCCTTGTGCACTGTTTGCAGGGATGATAAATTGGTTCACCACTGTGAAAAACAGTATGGAAGTTCCTCAAAAAACTAAAAATAGAACTACCCTATGATCCAGTAATTCCACTACTCAGTATTTTACCCAAAGGAAACAAAAGCACTAATTTGAAGAGATAAATGCACCCCTTTGTTTATTGCAGGATTATTTACAATAGCCAAGATATGGAAGCAGCCCAAGTGTCCACTGATAGATGGATGGATAAAGATGTGGCGCGCGCGCACACACACACACACACACACACACACACACACACTGGATAACTGCACAGCCATAAAAAGAATGAGATCTTGCCTTTGTGACAACATGGATGGACCTAGAAGGTATTATGCTAAGTTGAGTGAGTCAGATGGAAAAAGACAAATACTGTATGATTTCACTTATATGTGGAATCTAAAAAAGAAAACAAATAAACAGGTTCAAATATAGAGAACCAACTTGTGGTTGCCAGAGGGGAGGGGAGTTGGGGGATGGGTGAAAGATGTGAAGGGGATTAAGAGGTACAAAGTTCCAGTTATAAAGTCACAGGGATGAAATTACAGCATATAGAGTAAATAATATTGTAATAACTTCGGGGACATATGGAAGCTACATTTGTTGGGGTAGCATTCCCTAATGTATATAAATGTCAAATCACTACGTTGTATGCCTAAAACTAATATAATACTGTATGTCAAGTATACTTTAATTAAAAAGAATATTAGAGTATTTTATATATATAATTTTTAAGTTTGAAAGTCAATATCTTAATTATTTCAAAGCTAGGGATGTTTTATATACTATGTGTAAGTGTGTGTAGCCATTTAAGACTTCCCTAGATTTAAAATAATTAAGGAGAAATTCACTTTAAATTTGTTAGATTGAAATAATTATGCATAATATATATACATGATATGAATACATAATTTATTACTCTAAAGTGAAACCTGAATTGCTTTTAAATATGGGAAATGACACGAGTTACATTTTCATGTGCATTATTTTTTGAGCAGAGATGGACTCTAAGGTTCCTGTTAATATTTGCTAGAATAGCAAACTTCATCTTGACAACATGTCCTATAACTTGCATTAACTGTGTTCTCTTTAATCTAATAATTTGTAATTCTGTGGAGGAAGCCTGGTTTGTGAAGAGCTCTTCATACCCCTCCCTTGAAATTGGCATTTAAAAGTATACTTAAAAACTAGTCAGTCATTTTCCTGTTATCAAACTAAGTGATAAATATGGTAACAAGGCTGTCATGTGTGTCTCCTCCTCTACCCTCCTCTGACGTGAGGTTTCTCGGGCTCCGTCCTCACCCCACTGCTCTTGGTAGGATGGGCTGTTCACGGATGACCAGCACATCTGCACCTTTAGTCCACATCTCTCCTTCGACCTCAGATCCTCCCACTGAACTGCTTGCAAGACGTCATTAACCCTGGGCATGGTCTAGTAGGCAGATAGAGTCCCTGACCAACACGCGTGGATGTAGAGCGGCCTCAGTCCTCCTTTATCCCTGTGTCAGCTATGGCACCATGGGTCACCTGGTTCATTGGAAATGGAACCGGAGCATTGCCCTCGACCCCTAATCGGTTTCATTGGCCTTTTGTGCTAAGTCTTTCTTTCATTTTCTGCCCTCTCTCCATACCTAGCCCTTCCGTCCTGGTTGAAACCCTCATCCTTGTCTGAGCTATTTCAACAACCTAGTGACTATTCTCCTGTCTCCAGCCTATGTGTCATCAAATCCACCCTTCACATCCCTGCCATAAAAATCTAACTAAAACATTCCCAGGCACAGTATCTTCTGTCATCTAACCCTTACCTATCTCTTGTGCCAGATTCTTCCTTTTTGGTTTGCATTTCATATTCTAGCAATACTAAATTGCTTGTACTTGGGGCTCCTAGGTGGCTCATTTGGTTAAGTGTCCGACTCTTGGTTTCAGTTCAGGTCATGATCTCAGGGTCCTGGGATGAAACCCCGTGCTCAGGAGGGAGTCGGCTTCTCTCCCCCTCCCTCTACCCCTGCTCATGCTCTCTCTCTCTCTCTCTAAAATAAAATCTTTAAAAAAAAAATAAGTTCCTTTTGCTTCCCTTTTTAAGAAGATTTTTATTTATTTATTTGAGAGTGGGAGAAGCAGACTCTCCACTGAGCAGGGAGCCGGACACAGGGCTCAATGCCAGGACCCTGGGATCATGGCCTGAGCTGAAGACAGACACTTGACCAACTGAACCACCCAGGCGCCCCTGTAGTTCCCTTCTCTTTTTTACCACTTTATGCTCATGCTGCAGCTGCTTAATGGAACATTTCTCCTTAGCCCTCACTTCATCTAACTCCAACTCCTTCTTTAAGAATCAGCTCAGGTTGGGGCGCCTGGGTGGCTCAGTTGGTTAAGCGTCTGCCTTCGGCTCAGGTCATGATCCCAGGGTCCTGGGATCGAGCCCCACGTCAGGCTCCCTGCTCAGTGGGAAGCCTGCTTCTCCCTCCCTCTCTGCCTACTTGTGCTCTCTCTGTCAAATAAATTAAAAAAAAAAAAAAAAGAATCAGCTCAGGTGTGATTTCCCCCAGAAAGCTTTCCTATTTCAACCTCCTCACCTCCAGCTGAATTAGATGCTTGACATTTGCGCTTCCATAATATCCAGTGTACATCACCATTATTTCACTTACTGTGTTGCAGTAGTATTTCTTCACTTCTAGGAAAATTTTGGCTCTCTTGGAAGTAATATGTTTGTTACTTTTAAAAATATTAAAGCATCCTAATGCTAAGCAGGACAGGGCAACTGAAAAGAATCAAACGTCATGTAGATATTTACTTCTTATCTGAATGTTAGGGCAAGTATGAAAAAGTAAATATAAAGAAGAAAAACCATAACACAGGAACTTTTTCAAAGAAGGATGTCCAGAACCAAGGTCAGGATCAGTGTGGGCCAAGTGAGGCCTCTCGGCATAGCATCAGGGAGGCACTCACTCTCAGGGTTGTCCTTAAATTTTGTGCCTCGGCTAGTCACTTGCTTTGCCCTAGTCCTGGCACTGCCAAACTAGAGTGGAAGGAAAGACAACACATATTTAAATCTTGTGTTTGAGCAAATCAGTTATGTGGGAATAAAATCACTTGGACAGTTATAAAAGGGCTGGGGGGAGAGACCAAAAGGAAAGGAATGATTTTCATGGTAGGACTTGGCGTTGGGAGGTGTGCGGCTCACCTCTGGCATGGAGCTGACTTCGTGCACCTGGCCGATGAGCTTACAGTAGGACTGAAAAAGCAGCAGCAGCTGGAAGTGAAGCTTATATAACCTCTGGCACAGTTCCAATTGCTAAAGAGAGAGTGTGCATGGGAAGAAACAGTTATTAAGGATCATTCTTGTATAACAAGGGAAATCTTGGTGGAGAAAAACATTTTTTTTTTAAATCAAGGAAACAGAACTAGCTGTTATTATTCCAGATGAAACAGAACAACAAAATCCAGCCAATAAATATCAGTGAGAAATTCACAATACAAGATAGAATAGCTCCTGGAAGATGACTAATTAGGAGGGGTCGCTATAAAGGGACTCAGTGAATCACCGGATTTTCATTATGTTTGCCAATTAAATCCCTACAAATTATAGCTGTGGTCATCTTAATTGCAGTTGTCTTAAGTTTTATAAGCTAAAATTGTTTTAAAAAGCAAAAGCAATTATGAAAAGTATATTTGAAAGGCAAAACATTAAGTCATTCTGGGTGTCAAATTCAGCAACTGGGGGGGTTACTCCATGTGACAATTTTGGCTGCCATTTAGAGTGCAGACACTCATCTCAAAGTCTGTGTAAACACAACAGTCAGTCATATGATCCTCTAAGGTGTTGTATCAGTTTTAGTGACAATGCTTCTACTCAGTGCTCAGTAAATATTTGTTGAATTTCAAAGTTAAAAGGGGGCTACAAGTGCTAACAGAAAAGAGAAATTAAGGAAACATTCAAAACTTTCTGTGGAAAGAACATTTAAAAGGGGTCATACAAAATGGCCCTTGAGCCCTATAGCTACCTCTGGAATTTAAAATGTTTCCATTATATGACTTAGGTATACTATGAGGGAAAAATAAATCTTGAGTAATTCCAACACCAACGATCGTACTACTCTTTGAGCCATATCTGCTTGTAATGGGCTCTATACTTTGCCCGTTTTACTCTAAGAATGAGTTAGCTCCTAGGTGGTGGATGGCAAGTCTGTGGAAGAAAAGAGGAGCCTTCACGAGATAGAATTTCATGGCTCAGCAGTCACGAGGGAAAGTGGGTTAAATATGTGGCGTCAATGAAACATGTCACTGTTCAGTGTTCAAATGTGGTTAAGTAAGGATAAATAGGGCCTTTCTTTTGCTAATGGACTATAAAGAACTCAGCTCAGAATGGAGAACTTCTGAGGTCCCTTAAAATTGTTCCCCCAAATCAGTTTAGGGAGAGAAATGACAAGAATGTAAATTTAGGCTTTAGGAAGAATATCCAATTAATAGTGCTAATAGAATTTTGATCCTAATTGTTAAAAGTTACGAAAGTCCGGGCTAAGGCTACGCTCAATGAAGTTTTCTTTCTCTTGTCCTTTCCCTGGCTCCTGGGGGGAAAATAACAATTCTAGATTTAGACTGATTTGATCTCTCAATGCTGATACCAAACACAAGTTTAAAGAAGTAGCTACACTCATTAGTTAACCCAAACTGGATCTTTGGTTTAGTAAAGCATTTTGTTTTTTGATCATTTAAACCTTTCTTTATGGAAATCTTTTAAAATCTGATGTAAAAGATAACTGCCAGAGACTTGCAGATAAATAAAAAAATATTTTTTAAAAACATAATGTTACCTTCACAAATTTAGGGGGAAACCTAGCTATGAAAACTCCGACCTTTGTTACGTGTTGGATAGTGCTGGTTATTACTCAAGATATCCCACTGATAGTATGAGAGTTCATAGCAACTTAAGTTTCTACTTTGGGACGAAAGCAGCCCAGAATGCTACTAATTCACTGCATGTCTCAGTCTACCAAATAAAATAAAATGAAACGCAAAGGGGAAAACATGCTAAGAGATAGAATAGTAACTGTAAAAATAAGATTTGTTATGGGTCCATGCCTAAAATGGACAAAGAGTATGAAAGAAAGTTAACTTACTGCAAGAGATTCCATTTGCTACACAGCAAGCATGGCACAGGAAACAAAGGAAAGGAAAGAAAGTACAGGGTCAGTGTAATGCATGCAACGGAAAGCATGGCCCTCTTCCAAGAGCAGAACCGTCAGCAGTATTAGCATTTGCTTGCCCAAACTCGATCAATGGTTGCACGTCTTGTACCCATTCAACATGCACAGCGGTCCAGTTAAAAAGAAGCTTGAATGGGAAACATATCACTGAAAAATAATTGGTAATCATTTAGACTCTCTGATTAGTTGGTTTAGGTTTGGTCAGTCTTGGAGACCAGAAGTCAAAACTTTTATTGCTTGAAGGTTTTAGTGTTTAACTGTGAATAATATGTGAATGGAGTAAAACTGGGAGGAGACCAACTGAGTAATCTGAAAGAACTGTAGCCCAAACAAATTATACTTTTGCTACCTGTTAGTTAAGGCAGAGTCTTTAATCTGTTTCACTTCCTATCTGCTAAACTATGACAATCCAATTAACATAGAATATAATTAACAATCTAAGTGGCTTTTTAGAGTCAGATTGCCTTCCTCGTTAGAATATTCTATAGGACTGTGAGATATAGTCATTTCAAATGAGTAAACCTAGTCTGATACTCCCAAACAAGTGTGAGATACAAGTAATTTTCTTGTATTTCATTTGTAATAATTTTGTTCTCAATTTCTAAAAGTAATCTAGAACTGGTGGGTAGTTTAGAATAATATAAATTTGTAACTGAGCCATGTTCAATTATGGCTTCCATTTTTTGGTGTCATCATATCATGACCATAGACTTGGCTTTAAGGAAAGTGTGGGTATGTTGGAAAGATGATCAGAGTCTGACAGAATATTAAAAAAAATCAATTTGGCCATTCCTAATTATGGATCACTATACCTGGTTCTGGATTTTCAAAATATTTAAAGACATATCTAACTTAGTTTCTAATCCTTAATAGGAAAATCGCTTATTTTAAAGCTCTTTCTAAAATCTCTGGGTTATTATCAGTTTAATGTATTATATTTAATATATGGTATATTACACACACAAAATAAAACTATCAAATTATTTATTAGTATCTTCAGACATAAAGCCCCACCACTACCAACCCCCCTCAACACCTTCTCCTAACCTCCGAGAGTCTCTTCTTGCCTCACCTGTTACTAATATCCTACGAGTTGGGCACACTGATGACTACTGTATTATGTTTATTGAGTAGTTTTTTGGACCTTGGCCATGAATATCTTTCAAAGCGTTGAAAGATGAATACATTGCAGCCTGTGATGCAGATTACACAGCGTGAGGTATTTACTATTTTGAAGAAAACTTTATGCCTAGACGTTTTTATGACCAAACCTTAAGTACTGAAAAAACTGCTATCTTTCTACTGTTTTCCAAAACAAGGTTGTAATCCAAGAAGGTCATCAAATCAGTTAAAGCAGAATGTCCTCTGTTCAATAAAGGAAAATGAGACTTTTTGACTCCAGCTTAGTGCTGAGGAATTTCATTGTCCATGAATTCCTCCCACTCAGCTCTCAAGGCACAAAACTGTATTTCTTGGGGGATGGCCAACTTGACACACACCAGTTCTCAATATCCTTCTTAAACGCTCCTTTTTAGGTAGGTTGGTGCAAGCCGCCTTGCTATTCAATATCTTAGAATCCTTTTCTAGGCCACAGGCCGGGGCCTCGTTTGCATTTAGAGCTCCCCAAAAGATAGTGAAAAATACCTTTCTAGGGGGCGATTTTATGGCAAATGTTAAAACCTTTTATCCCTCTTGTGCTAATGTTTTCCTGTATCCAGATTTTAAGAATAATCCCTTCCTAAGTCTTTATGAACATATTTATGTTTTGGTGACTTAAGATTCTTTTGAAAATGTTATGGGAATGGCACCATTTTATTTGGTCAGAAGGATTTTCTTCACGCCCTGTTCCTGCACTCCTAATATAATTTGATTTATAAATTGGATTTAGAGGTATGTTTTCTCAAAACGAGAAGATCAAGAAACCAAGACGTTAAAAACTGATCATAGACAGGGTAGCTTAAAAGCCGAATAATCTAATTTTTGTTTGTTAACGGTAGCATAGCCATTCTTGTTTCTCTATATTCTTCTCTAAATGAGTTCTATGCTTAGGACATAGCCAGTCAGGCAAAAATTTGAGAAATGTTTATCATGACAGAAGATGAGCCACAGCGTACTGTAATAGCTATTGTTTTCATCATAGTTAATCTCTGAAAGCCACTGGTTTAAATTAAATGGGATAAAATTTAGACAACCTAGCCTAAGAATACATAGATGTATCTAATCTCCTAAGTAGGTATAATCAACATGTGCTCGGCTGTTGCTAATATCACTTGGGGCTGGCTCACTGATGACTATTGTATTGTGTGTGCTGAGTAGTTTTTTGGACCTTGGCCATGGGTATCTTTCAAAGCTTTGAAAGACAAATACCTTTAAGCCTATGATACAGATTACACAGCCTGAGGTATTTACTATTTTTAAGAAAACTTTAACGTCAGCAGACACTCCTTTTAGTCAACGCGGGGAAGAGGATTCCTTACGGAAGAGTAACTGACTCTCTGAAGGGTGCTGTTTAATGGGTTACAGTTTAACTGCAGAAACTGCAACTTTTCTTGTTCAGTTTGTTTAAGAACAGAGGTTGCAGGCTTCTCGTGCATAGTGTCCAAAAAAGACCCTAGTAGTTGGAATGATGATTGGAATATAAGATGAAATGTAGTTGGGCTAAATGTAAATGACTGCACTTGAGTGTGAAGAGTCAAATGTTCAAGTAGTGCTCAGAAATACCTGTTGAATTGGGACTGTGCCAACTAAAATCACTTACAATGAGTGAAATGGAAACATCTCCAGCTTTGGCAGGGCCAGCCCTACAGGACCCGGGAGGTGAGCCATATTCATTAGTTGAAAGGCTAAGGCTCGTGCTGCCATCCAGAGCACTTGGAGCGGGGGTTCTTCTTCCCGACCCACGTTTCTGTCCACTTAAAACTATCTAGTGGTAGCCACTCCAGATGAATTCCGCAGGAAACGGAGAGGTCGGTGGAAACCCAAATTCTTAATGAGAAGGGCTGTTGTAGGGTCATGAAGAGTTTTGTCCCTTCTGCTCAGGCTGAGAAAACATGGGTAAAGCAGGGTCTGCAGATCAGTGAAACTGCTCTCATGAGACACATGCAGATCATACTCCTTGTCTTAAATTCTATTTAGTGTATGCCGTGTGTTATTCTAGGAGAATGGCTATTATAACCACCTGGAAGCCTAAATCGACTAATCATGCCTGTCTTTTAAAATAAGCCTTCTCTCAAAAATACTTCCCAAGTATTAGAGACGTTTTTCTTTTCTTTAAAGAAAAGAAATTCTAGAGAATTCTAGAATTTAAAGGAATTCTAGAGAATTCTCCTCTAACAAACACCCGAGTGAGCCGGTTCAACAGACAGGCGCTTGCATCTTGTATACAGAGAGATGTTTCTCACACACGCAAGAGTAACACTCTCTCAAGCGGGTGCTAATGGGTGGCCCATTTTTCTTGAAACACACAGCCCTGTCTGTCTGGCTTTCCACTTCTCCACTTGGGGGCCTTAAGTACAGTGACACATTCTTCTATTATGAGAAAAACAGCAGTCCAAGCATCATGATGATTGGCACCTGGCTCTTGCCTTCAGGATTAGGAACTCAACACTGCGGCGGGAAATGGTGGACAGCACACCAGAGGGGCAGCTGATGTTCAGCCCAAGCTCGCAACCGCCATATAAGAAGGCAGGCCCAGTGTTGCTGGCTCTTCTTTTTCAGAGATGGCATTCTGTTGTGAATGTATGCGTATGTGTGGACAATTTTAATTTTTAAATGCCAGGCCAATTAAGAAAACATCATACAAGCTTAATAAAACATGTCTGTGAATTGGGTTACAAGTGTACAGGCTACCAGTGTAACCTTTTTATATTATTTTGATGTCTGCAGCTTCATGTTAAGAATACAAGAGAAACTGGAAAATAAACATTTGACACCCAGCAAGGAGTTATATTCTCTTCTACAAACCTATCCATAGTGACTTCTCACTTATGCCACTTGTTTGGAATGACCAGAAATCAGCTTGTGGCAATGACCATTCGGGGCTGGGTAGGACTTGGGGGTGGGAAGACTCCATATGCCTGCGTGTACACCATCACCATCTCTGGCAGACTGACCTAAGAGCTCAAGAATTTACTTTGCTAAGTTCAGTGAGCCAAGTTACTAATCCCTTCCTAAAGTACACACTTCTCTGAAACAGAAACACTACTGTAATAATCACTGGCAGGTTTACTCCCCAGTCTGCATTCAGACACAGATTCTATGAATCATAAGGTCACTTCCCATCCCCATTCCACTTGCCTCCATGCTCAGAATAATTGGCAACTTCAAACTGTTCCAGAAGACAGGGAACCTAACTAAACAAACGAGTTGGAGAGAATCACTTGAGGGTAAGCTGTCCTCTGAGGTCAAACATTTGCTGGGTTTGCTTTGGGACAGAAGCCAAACCGTAGCTCTAATTAGCAAAATAATATCTCTGCCAACTCTGGACGTAAGATTGTTGTTTCAGTGGAGTGATACCATCGTCCATCCTCAAGGCCCACCTTTAGTAGCGTGTAAAGATTCCCCCCCCCCCCCATTTGCCCTCATGGCCCATTTTTGGCCTTGTTGGGAGTGTTCTCTGCGATGGGAACACAGTCTTCCTCATTTCTACACTCCCCCCTGTGCCGAGCCAGACCTCACATTCAGCAGTGGTTCAGGTAAGGTGGGTGGGATTAGAGAATGTGCGGTTTGAGCTGCATGCCTGGTGGACAAACTACTTCCAGGGTCTACTAAGAAAACAGAGAATTTAACAGTATCCCGACGATTTAAACAAATCACCCAAGCCTTGCCTGAGTCAGTGGGAGAGCACCCTCTCCAGTAGATAGTATACAATTTGCCTTCCAGACCAGCTTCGACCTCAGAACTGGCACATACAAAGGACCAGAAGCTTCTTCTTCAGGATATTTGTTCATTGTCTGGGTTCTCTGGTCATCAGTGTGTCCATGAGCCACGCGGGGAAATTCTAACGCACTGAGCTAATACCAGTAATGGGAAGAGAGCTGGGTTGGTTTTGCAAAAATGCTGGAAACATCAGACTCAGAATTTGGCCTTAATGTTGACCTTTTCCTAGCAAGCCCACTTTCCTCCCTGCTGGGTGTTTTATGCAGGTTCCTAAAACCATACAGACTTTTAGACAGATGCTGGAAATTGTCCTCTATCCTTTTTTATGTGTATGTTTTTACCTTTAAACTAAGAGAAAGTATGAACTCTGGGGAGGGGAAGAATCTGGCTTGCAGAGGTAGCCTCTCAGCCTCAACTTTCTTATCTGCAAAATTGGAAAAACCATTCCAAGGACTGTTGTAAAAGATCAAATGTGTTTTTATATGTACAGTGCTTGAAAACGGTTTCTTCTTTCCATGTTTGTGTTCTCCAGCCTTTATTATAATGCTAACAGAATTGACACATATAAATACTTGAATGAAGAAATGAAGTCTAAAAACAAGAAAAGGGATGAGAAGAAACACGATTACAACACAGATGCACAGAAAGGGGGAGAAAAGGAGGAAATGAAAAAGAAAAAAAACGGTAAGAGGTAAGAAGATTAAGCAAAAACGACAGAAATCTTTCTTCGAGGGACGTGGAGAAGAAATGGGGAAAAAAGGGGGCAACTGAACAAAAGAAAGCCACAAAAATAAACTGTAAGCACAACAGAGACACATAGTTGAAAATTGGAATGTTTGGGGAAGAGGATATTTAACTGGAAGTCCTGAGTTCTTAGATTTAAGCAGGAAGCTGTAAACAAATGAACAAATAAATAATAGATTTTGTTTTAACCCTCATTCCCCCAAATCTGCAAGGTATTAATGCATTCTCCTGATGGAGATTTGATTATAGAGAATATAACCAAATTAGATGATTGAGGGTAAACATTTAGATAACTATTTTTATAGTCCTAGACAAACTGTTTCATGAATTAGACTAGGTTTTTGCTAATTGTAAGTCATAACTTGGTAACTTTTCTCTGGACTGAATTTATTTTAATAGCAGAGTATAGTGGAGGGAGGATTGGGCCTGGAATCAAAAGGTGCAGGTGCTACTGGGTGCCCAAAAAATCTGTAACATATCCCGTGTGTGTGTGTGTGTGTGTGTGTGTGTGTGTGTGTGTGTGATGTAGTTAACGCGGTACTTTTGGGGTATGCTCATGGCACAGGTTATTCAGTGAAAATCAGAGTCACCAGTCATTTGAGGTAGCACATCACAGATACATAGGCAGGGACTGATGGAAAGGCTAGAGTCTGTTGTATTTTGAACTGCACATTCAGCTATGCTTACTAGAGACATCTCATGTGATGTCATAAAACCCATATTTTTAAAATGTAATATAGATACACCATTTGTTATGTACATTTGCCTGTTTCCAGATGTTGTGGCCAGGCCATGTTTTAGCCCGTTGCCTATCAACCATGAAGCCTTGGACCAGTCACTTGGTTTCCTTGGTATCCTTATCTAAAATGGGGCTGTTGCTGTCTGCCCCGCCTCCCATGCCCTGGAAGATCAATGACGACAGGGATATGAAAGTTTTCTGTAAGACACAACGTGAAATAGAATGTCCTCAAGGAGGGCAGTGATGTGGAAATGCAACCCACATGTTAGAACCCTATCTAGATATTTCTCAGTCTTGTAGTTTGCTTGTTCAATCTCATACCTCTTCACTAACACTTACCAAGGGGCTCACCTGGGGACTCACCCACAGCAAGGATAGTTACTCTCAGGACAGCAGACTTGTTCAAAACAATTACCAGATTGAGAACCACTGGTATTCTGTTGAAAATTTTTACCCCTCAATGTTTTTTTTGTTTGTTTGTTTTTACACCTTAGTAAAGCACTGTGTGTCTAACACAGGAAGATGGTTTCTCATCCTCTGAAGGGTGCACAGTCCAAAATGCTTTTTTCAGTAGTGGTGAGGTAATGCCAAGGTAGCACCTCTGCCTAACTGGGCAGCAGCCTCCTCACGTGACTTCCCTAATCCACTCTGGCGCACTTCAGTCTGTTTCCAGAGTAGAATGCAGGAGCCTGACTCTAATCCTACCCACCCATTAAAACATTTCAGTTGCCTACCACTGCTGTGAAGATAAACACCCAAGCCCTGCACGGTCTGGTTTCTGCCAGCTTCTGCTGACTCTTCTCAAGCTTTTCTCCAAGTTGCTTTCTACACTTGCAGCCACGCAGGCTCTCTTCAGTTCTTGCAAAGGGCCACGTCCCCTCCTGTCTCAGGGCCTTTGCACAGGCTCTCTACTCACTCCCCTTCACTTGGCTACCTCTGGCTCACATTTGAGATCTCCATGGAGACGGTACTTCCATGGAGAAGGCATCTCAGAACTGCCCTCCCCATTTGGTCAGGTTCCTTTGCTACCTTCTTGCATAGCTTATGGTTCTTTCCTTAATAGCACTTGGTGCTGTTTGCATTATATGATTTTTTGACTAATGTCCATCCTCCCTGACAAGATCGGAAGCTCCACAAGGGTGCAGGCTTGTCTGTTGTTCATTTTCATATCCACCATGTGGACCACATAGGAGGCACTTAGTACATAACTGCAGAATGAATGATTTTAATCCATTCATAGTCTTCTGCCCCACCGCCTTGACAATACAGCACACATTTACAAGCCAGCTGGTCTGACATGTATATTTAAAGCAATTCTAAATGAGAAAAAAATCATATCTGTTTTAGAGTGATTGCTGAAAGGTCAACAAAGATTTCCTTCACTGAAGAAACTAAGTGATTCGGTGAAGAATGAATGAAATTTGGTTTTATATTCTAAAGGAAGAGCAGATTTATTTATTAGGGAATGATTAGTATAGTTAAATGATGTCCAGCAAAAAGATCATTTTTATACCTCTGCTTTTCCAAAAAGAAGACTCCCCTCCCCACGAATTCCATCAACACACAGTCATGCGTGGCCTGAACATCCTCCCGTCTCACTCTTGCTCTTCTTGTGACTATAATGGGGTGACCCATTGCGCGGCTTCCTTTCTCATGCTCTATGCTTCTCGGGTGGGTCAAAATCAACACACGCTGTCAGGGCACGGAAAGATAAATTCTAACAGGTTTTCATTACCTTTTCTTCCGAGTCTCCTGGCTGACAGGTAATTACTCCATCTCTTGATCCTCCTGCAAATGTTGCCTTGCAATTTGCAAGCCACTGTTGTCAGAAAGAGATGCAGACATAGGTAAAATCAGTGATGTCCTGAGGACATTTTTATCATCAGTCCTGTCAGGGAAAATTGATGAAGCTTCTAATGACAGTAATAAAAAATTCTGCGGTAATGCCTTTTGGAAATTATTTTTTTCTGGTTGAAGATAATCTATTTGAGATTAAAATATCTTCATATGGGTTCGGTGATGCTCATTTATTTTTTATTTTTATTTTTTAAAAGATTTTATTTATTTATTTGAGAGAGAGAGAGACTGAGAGAGCACATGAGCAGGGCAGAGGGAGAGGGAGAAGCAGACTCCCGGCTGGTGCCTGACACGGGGCTCCATCCCAGGACCCTGGGATTATGACCTGCGCTGAAGGCAGACGCTTAACTGACTGAGCCACCCAGTACCCCTTATGATGCTCATTTAAATATATAATTTCAGCATTGTGATAATAACATTCCTGGAGGATGGTTTCACCAGACCATTCCTATTTTATGTATAAACTTGAAAAAATCATATACAGTTAGACACCTTTCATATGATTGAGACTGGGAGATAAAACCAACAATTCCTCACAGGCTGGGGGATTCTGGACCATGAAACTAGACTCATGGCCCACCTACCTCTCTGTGATATTGGGTGGCTTCTGTGGGGGCAGGTCTACTTCAATGTAAGAAAGGCTATTAAAATAACAGTTCAGCTATTTAGAGATTCTGACATCCTTAAGTATCTGGGATAGTAACTAATACAGATAGTAACTAATACAGATGGAAAAAGGAACCCCGGGGCACAAAACAACAAGCACTGAAGAACTGAAATTCACATCTGACATCAAAAGATTGGTTTGTTCACTGAGAAGAATGGAAGGATTATTTTTATTAACTGATGACGGAGAAGGGGGAAAGCCATGACCAGTAAAGCCACAGAAGTAGAAGACAATGGGAATTGTTATAGTAGAATGTCAGAACTCTCGCCCTTGGGTAGATCATGAAAAGATCAATAACAACAATAACAACAAACAAAAAACAAGTAACTGTATAATGAATGTCTTCTGTGTATGAGGCACTGTGCTGGGCAGTTTACATAGGTTATTTCTGTTTTAAAGGCAATACTGTGTTGTGTTTAAGCACATGGACTTTTGAATCCCATAGACCTGGGTTTCAATACAACTTTCCACCTCCTAGCTAATGAGGACAATAATAGCAACTCCAGGGTAGTTGTGAGCATTCCATTATTTAATTTAAGATATATAACTCTGATCAGGTTGTTTGGACACGTAGAAAGGACGCAGGAAAGGCTATATGCTATGACTATTATAATTGTTATATACTTACAACAATTCTGCAAATTAGTTATTATCACTGTCTTACAGATGACGAATCTGAGATAAGGAGGTAAGTAACTTATCCAAAGTCACTAACCCTTAAGTAGCTGAACTGTGATTTGGACCCATGTCCATCTGATTTCAAAATTCATGTCTTTTCTATAGTGTTTGGCATATTATAAAAAGTGTCCCATAGATATTACACTCAATTGCTTGTCAGATCAGGGGCCCTGCATGCCTGGTTTCTGGATCACTTCTGTCTCTAACATTTTACAGTCTAGATCTGTGAAGGAAAAAAAAGAGTAAGGAGCAGGAGTCGAGGCCAGGAGAAGCAATGAGGTCAGGGATAGGCAGCTACTGAGAGCAGTTAAGAGGAGAGAGCTGAGATCCACCCCATCTATGTTCAGGTGAGGCAAACACTGGAAGGAAATAAATAACAATTTTATTAAATCTCTGAGAAAAGTTAATGACATTGACAAGGAGACATATTCAAGCAGATACTCATGTTTTCCAATTTCTGGGTAGGGAAACTATGGGGATAAAAATGAAAGCTGAAGACTTCTCATTTGTAGACATCATTTTTGTATCATCCATACTGTTGACAGTTCTAGCACTATTCAATTGGAACTGTAGTCCCTAACAGAGGAATAGATGAGGTCTGTCTTCTTCCAAAGATCCTATCTTAAATTAATCACAACACCTCCCCAGGGCTCATAGTGGTGGGGTTCATTTGATTTTAACTGAATGTATATGTACAGAAACACAAAAACTTACCGAGAGAGTGGCTTCTTTTCTGTTGTTGTAAGTATCCAAATATTCTTGCAGTTCTAAAACACTGAACTTGAGTTTGTCCAGAAGTCCACAAGAAAGGAGCTAAAGACAGGAAAATAATTTGTATTAAAACAATCAGAAAGATAACCGCACACAGGTGTGGCTACAGAGAGAGAAAAGAGAAATACATTTAGAAATAATGCAAAGTGAGGACCAGTGGCTCCATTTTTAGTAAGCTGTGCAACGTGTAATTTTGTTCCACGATCAGCCGCAATGGCAATTGACTACAAGCTCGCTAATCCAAATCTCCCATGAAAATATTGTTTTCTCCATATCAGTATAGACTTTCAAATCTTAACAAGTGTCTGTAGGAGCTCACGTTAAATATCTCCATTTTATGCATGAACTCTAGTACCTTCATCTAGTAATATTCCAAGTAGTGTGAAGACAGACCTCCAAATAGACTTTCACACTGATTTTATAGTTAATCTGAACTTTAAATCCTTTAATATAGAATGATTTCTCTTACTGTATTCCCTGCTGCAAGGTAGCTAACTACCAAGTTCCTGGAAAGACTCATTCTTCAGAGACTTTTGAAATCAAAGCACATCCGCGTTGGTTCTAAATTCAGTAATTACTCAGCAGATGAGATGGTTGTGTGATATGCATGGGGGCATGAGCCCCCAAAGAGCGCACCCGTCATGCAGGCTTAGAGTTATATTCCTAAAGTCATGATTTGGCAGTCAGCCAGAGGATGCTTTAACCAACTCTCAAACTCATCACTTGCTGTTTGGGCTGGATGAATCCCTCCAGGGGGCGATCAGTCTCCACGCGAGATTTGGGAGTGAGCAAAGTGAGGACATACTGCCTCTGGAGCCCCATCTGGCTGGCCAACCTGGCATCGTGGGGACAGGCTAGGTCAGCTCTGGGGGGTCACTCACCTATTCATGGCTGTCAAAGCCAGAGTTATTGGAGAGAGGTGCCAAGGACACGGAGGGGGCACCAACGTGGATTCTTCTCCTGATTCTCTGAAATGACTTGGCCTTGGCTGGTAATGTACAGTCATTACTATGCAGACTCAGGCCTTTGGGGGTCATGTCACAACACGGGGCTTCTCGCAAACACTGACAGTATCTTTCAGACAAACCACAACACAAGCATGCTTCCTGGAATTTCCACACCTTAGTAAGCTGGGCTAGCCATTTGCTGCCAGAGACTGGGGTACTCACAGTCTCAGCATCCACGAAGAGTGTAGGGCATTCAGAGCAGGAGGTGAGCATCTGAGAAGAGCTGACAAACTTGGACCCGATTCCCCGGAGATTGTCTCCAAGGTAACTGGCCGCATCACAGGTTAGGAAGCAGAATCTTTTCTGAATATTCTGCAAGGTAAAATAATTACCATTTGTAAAGGGCAAGTTTTAACTTATGCACTAGAAAAACCTATTTTTTAATCTTTATAAAAATATCAAATGAGTGCAGGTCCTTAGGTAGAGGTGGGGGGGGAGATAGGGAGTAGAGTGCATGTTGGTCTTAGGTAAATAATCACCCAGTGTGGACCAAATTTCTTCCTAAAGTGTCATATCCCAGAGCGTGGATGCTCTTAAAATCTTTTAAATAAATGGTGCTTTTCTTTTTGCTGGTGGTTAGTGCTGGTCAGCAACTTGAGTCCTCCTCACTTGTTTGTCAGATCAGTGAGAAATTACTCAGATTACGTAAATGTGCTCGAGTTAGAAAAGGTCATGAGATGTAATGCTTTTCTGTTCCCCAAGATCACAGCTTCCTGAGAAAGAGCATCAAAATAGTGCCATTTGAGCCTCTGAAAAGTGGAAGTAAATGCTATGTGGGTCTGGAATAATATCTCCCTCTGAAAGCGCGTCTGCTCTGGTGTCTCTAAGTCTGTCCCATAGTGGTGCTTATGTAGACTCATTAATCCTCACAACCGGGGAAAGAAGTCAAGGTTCAGACCTGACTTGTCTAATGTCATGCAGCTTGTAAGTCACAGAGGAATGATGAGCCTGACTCCAGAGTTCATACTCCTTCCACAAATCGACAAAGCTTCCTAAGAGCTAGTTTCTCCTATACTGCCTGAGGACAAAACCGGAATTAGGAAGAATCTGAGTCACGGTGCCTGTGTCAGTGCCAAAATGGGAACATGTTCTAGCCCTTAAGCTTCCAACACACAGTATCTTTAACAAAAGGAACACAATATTTAACCAAAAAATAATTCCAGTCCTAGGCATTGGCTTTCCTCAAAGAGATGTCATACCTTTTGAGTTGTGGAATCGAATCCAGAAGAAATCCTCTCTGCCCTATTGGGAGGAAAGTAGATGTCCCCCAACAACAGCAGGCTGATTCTTTATGCTTTATATTAGAGAAATGCCAATCATGTTGCATATTAATGATTTTTTACTTCATATACATGAGAATTTTGGCATAATGCAGAGCATACATATGTCTTTATGGGGCTAAGTTAGTTTTATGTACAGTTAGAAAAAAATTAAAAAAAAAACGACTGAATGTTAGAGCAGAAAGAACGCGAAATGCCATGTCTAGCATCATACACCTAGTTGAGTGGCAGAGCCGGGAGTAGCATTCAGGTCCCCAAAGAGTTTGGGGTTCTTTCCATTTGACCTAAGGATAAGGTGAGGTCTGGGAAGCTATCTGTCAGGGAACTTGAGAGCCTCTTATATAAAGGCAGGTGATATTGAGGGGATATACACTCATTTTGTCCTCACCTGACTTCCGTATAAACACATCACATCATTTGGAGGCACTGTGTGATACCATGACAACATCCTAACCCAGGAGCAGCAGGAAGGACATATGATGGCTGAGACACTTGGAAAGATGGTCACGCTGGACCATTGGAAATCAATTCCTCATTTTTAAAACCAAATTATTTTGGCAATTACCTCCTCTCTACCCCTCCCAAATCCAACTAAATACAGGGAAATGTGGCCTTCAAACTCACAGGAAAATGTAGGAGAACAGTAAACAGACATGGGGGGGACATGACAACAGCTTAATAGACTGCATGCCTGGAATGTATTTCATTTCCAGCATATTGTATTAATACCTATTTTGTGACTCATATGGCTCTCAATCACATAGCATTTGATAACAGTTGAGAAAGTTCTTAAGGCTCAATGTAATATGTTTTCTTAAGATTCTATTTATTTGAAAGAGAGCGAGTGAGAGAGCACAAGTGGGGGAGGAGTAGAGGGAGAGAGAGAAGCAGACTCCCCGCTGAGCAGGGAGACCGATGACAGCGCTATCCCACAACCCTGAGATCATGACCTGAGCTAAAGTCAGACACTTAACTGACTGAGCCACCCAGGTGCCCCAAGGCTAAATGTAATATTAAAAACTGAAATAAGAGGTACACATTTGTATGATTATTATTGCAGATAAGCTACATAGGGATTAATCTAATACATGAATGGAAAAATAAAGTTCAAACCCAAAAGTGCCCTCTACCCGAGGGCCCAGCCTCACCTCCCAGCTCATGGGACAACCTGCTGGTCTACTGTCATCAAGTCACATGTCCGTTTAAGAATTCCACTAAAAAAGATTCCCATTTATTCATCCTATGTTCACTGAGCACCTACTGTGTGTTAGCAACCATGCTAGCCATAAGACACCATTACTTGCCCTCTTGGGGGGAAACAGATAATAACTAATTCTCATAGAATGTGACAAGCATGACACATGGAACCACAATGTGCTTGGGATCCCAGGTGACAGAATGGGAGAAAGAAGGGAAGTCTTCATTTGCTGCAGTGAGCTCCAGTGAGGGGTTTGTGTGTCGCTGGGAGTACAGCTGAGGGCCCAGGGGACACGGGCATGCCGGGCAGAGGGAAAAGTATTGCTCAGGATGTGAAAATTGAGCACAGTCTAGTGACCATAATAAGAAAAAAATTACTACAACAGCCAAACTTAAATTATTAACCATTGGCCATTATTTTAAAAGAGAATTCAGAATGATATTAAAAATAAATTCCTTTGTTCCTAAGTCCTTAACAAGTAAATTTGCCTCAAATGGTAACTTCCTCACGGTTTGTTTTAACATTTCAGTCTGGCTCAGTGTTAAGAGTGTTTCTGGAGTTCTTATCTCTCAGCAAACAATTGTTTTTCTCTCTTAAGCTTAACAGCCCCTCCAGCCTCCAGTTAATCTCAGATACAACTTTAGTTTGTCCAGTCGACTTTCTCAAAGATGTCCCTGAAAGGAGACTGAAAACTTGGCAGAGAGCAGCACAATAACACTGAAACTGTAGCTGTTAGTACTACTGGTATATAATTCTCCAAAAAAATGGGTGAGAGAGCTATAGCAGGGGGCGTGGCAGGCAGAGGCAGAGGGAGAAGGAGACTCCCTGCCGAGCAGGGAGCCTGATGCAGGGCTAGATCCCGGGACCCCGGGATCATGACCTGCACCGAGGGCAGACACCCAACTGACTGAGCCACCCAGGTGCCCCCAGACTTTACTTTTTATAGTAACTAAATTGCGGCTTCCTGGGTTGGAAATTTTTTAAGGCAGATGATCCCACTTTTAGTAGAATTCCTGATTATCCTGCCTTTCCCTTCTGCCATGGCTCTTCTTAAGGTAATCGATGAGTGGGCCCATCCCTCAGGCCAACCAGGTTATGGTCCCCCTTTCATGATATACTCAACAGAACTCAACCTATAAAACAGTGTAGAGGGGTTCCACTCTTGTCTGTCCATTCACTCGCCCATCACTCACATCTACTGGAGGCTGGAACTCATTGTCCCTTTCCATGTTTCCCCTGTATTATTAGTGGCACTTCTGTTTTGTGGGTTATCAAATACAGGTTTAGAAAAAAATGCTGAAAGAAAGGCATCTTCATTATAGGAAATTAGGAACTTGAAAGAAAGTAAAAAGAAGGGGGAAAAAAGACACCCATAATCTCATCACCCTGAATAAACTACAGTGAACTGCTAGTATATGATCTTCACTATTTTCTGAATATTAAAAAAAAAAGTACTGTACACACTGGTTTTTTAAAACTAGTTTTCTCTTAAACTCTATGGTAACTATGTTTCCATGTCAGTCGATCTTCACCTATAACCTCATCTTCCTGGCTGAGCATTATTCCCAGCCCTGCTACTTTCTTAGGATCGCCTTCAAATAAAGCACACAGAGCCAGTTAACTCCAGTGCTGACAGAAGACCTTCGGGGTTTCTTCATAAAAAGCCGTGTTTCTCTTCTTTTGCTGCCTCCCACCCTCCACCAATCACTTGATGAAATTTGGAGTAAAAGTTCAGAACAGGATACATAAAGGAACTGACAGGGATCTGCACACCAACAGACAGGCAGGCATCAAAATAAACCTTCAAGCACCCCCCAGAAATCGAGTTCCCTCCATCTCTTTGGTTCAGCCATTGTTGTAAGTGTGTTTGGGGATAACAAGTGAAATCTGAAGGTGTCCTCGCAGAGACTGCTACATTGAGCCGTGGGCAAGATGCCACGGGTGCCTGGCTGAGGGACTGAGAGCCAGCCTGCCCTCTGCTGGCCACACTCGGTACTGCACCGGTCTGGAGGAAGGGGCCTCTTTGTAATTTGCGCACACCCTGTCCGGACTAAGCAAAGTATGACCATTCATGTGTTCAGAAGCATCTACATACGACACGTTTAAGGAACTCATGCGGGGGAAAAGAGAGAAAAGACAACGAAAGGCTAAACACGAATAATGAAGAAAAAGGAGAGACAGAGGAAGTGTCTTAAGAGAAACGACGGGATGCAGGATAGGCTTGGCAGAAGGTACCACTCGATGGTTCTGGTGTCACGGTTGCCTGGGACGGATGACATCCACAAAAGCCAGAACGACAAAAGCGAACAGCACAGGGTGACTGGGTGGCTCAGTTGGTTAAGCGACTGCCTTCGGCTCAGGTCGTGATCCCGGAGTCCCCGGATCGAGTCCCACGTCGGGCTCCCTGCTGAGCAGGGAGTCTGCTTCCCCCTCTGACCCTACCCCCTCTTGGGCTCTCTCTCTCACTCTCTCTCAAATAAATAAGTAAAATCTTAAAAAAGAAAAAAAAGCGAACAGCACGTGGACTGCATCCTCGCGGCGGGGGGTGGGGGGGGGGCAAGGCCTTTGCAATACCAGTTTGGGAAGGTTGTGCAGATTACGGTTAAACAGAAGAAAGGCTGGGGTCAGAGGCAACTGAGGGGTACCTGGAGCAGAAAAGAGTACAAACCCCGAACGAAACCACCACGCCTCCCACCACCGGAAGCTAGCTGGCCCCGCTGCGAGACGCAGTCCTCCGGGCGCTGGGCCCCGTACCTTAAACAAGGAGGAGAACACATGAAATGTATACACTGCACAGGAGCCGTCCGAGTCGCACATGAGCTGGTTGATGTGGCTGCGCCAGGCTTCCTCTGCGTCGTCACAGGCCGCCGGCTGGAATGCAGCAAGGATGGCCGAGAAGAAGGGCGAGGGCGGGGGAGAGACGCCCCTGTCACCTTCTCCAAAGCTGGGAAAGAGGAAGACAACCCTGTCAACAAGTGCCGTCTTCGTCCTCCCCCCGGGGTCGCCTCCCTCTGGCCCTGCCGGCTGTCCCGGCGAGGTTGCGTCGGGGACTCAGCTCTCCCTCCCCGATCTTCGGAATTCTCCTCTGAATCTAGGAAAGAGAATTTTCACCTCCAGAATTTCTGGGATTCCTCCCCTTCTGACTTCCTTTATAGTGAGTCGGGACGCGCCCCCAGAGCCTCCAGCACCGAGTACTCTTGCTTTCCCAGCCGCCGTTCCCCAGAGAAACATTACTTTTGGCACTTTCGCGCCTTTTCAGCTTTCATTGGGAACCATTAGAACACAGATTTGGAATCTGATTTTCAGATTCCACATGTACTTTGTGGGAGACAGTATTAATGGCTGCACATGCATGAATGCCCAGGAGCAGGGGGTGGAGGGAGAAAAGGCAATGTAAGGACAGAGAGGCGGGGTGAGAGGCGCAGAGCCCCACGGAGGAAGGGAAGAAAACGACCACAGGCGAAAGGTCAGGTTCTTCTGTAGGAATTGTCACCTTCAGCTTTTCCTTCCAAGGACAGACACTGCTCACCATAACAGAAGGTCTTTGGCCATTATCAAAAGCTCCATAGTTCTTGTCCACATTCAGGAGATTTTAGGATTCTTTCTTCTCTAGAAGTAAATCTCTAGCCTTATCACTTGTGATTTTTTTCTAACACTGCGTTAGTGCGTGTGTGTGTGTTTTTGTGTGTGTGTGTTTTTGTGTGTGTGTGTGTGTGTTTTTTTTTTAAGCAGGCTCCATGCCCAGTGTGGAGCCCAACGTGGGGCTTGAACTCACAACCCTGAGATCAAGGCCTGAGCTGAGATCAAGAGTCAGCCGCTCAACTGACTGAGCCACCCTGGTGCCCCTGCATTAGTGTTTTTTATCTAATCCTCTCTATTTCTGTCTACTCGCGTTCTCTGACTAGATCTCACTAGTCTCAGAAATATCAGCCACCAGGCTGAAAGCCACCCACTTAAAAAAAGAGTAGGTATTTAACTTATAAAGAGCCTCTTGTTCTTGTCTTTTAACTCGAAGTGGAAAGAACTCCTCATTTCCAAGGTTTGCCAGTCTTGCTTATCTTCAAAGCTTGCAAGGCTTGGACCATGTCCCCAGGCCCCTCTTTGGCTTTTGAGTTACTCTATGGCTTTACGTTGCTCGGTGTTACTCTGTGTTACTCTATGGCTTTTAGGAGTCACTACGTGACCTGCACCCAGGCTGGAGGACTCTGACCAGCTGAGAGCCTTCGGAGTCAGAAGTCGATTCGGACTCCTCATTAGGAAGTCCCGGCAGTGCCCGTGTGACCTTTCACCTGAGATACAGTGAATGTGATACAATGTGCCAGGTACGCTGTCACCACTCATTTCCACCAAGGGCTGCTTTACCTAGCGAGAGTAAACTGGTCCAGTCCTCTATTGCCTTTTTCTTCTGCCTCAGTCATATCCAGGCTGAAGCTACCACTGCATTCGAAGGTTGCGGGGAGTTCATTGACAGAACTGGACAGGTCGTCCTCATGCACGGCTGTGTCCTCCTCCTCCTGGACGGCTTCAGCCTGGAAGAAGAAAGAGAGGAAAGAATCCCCCCACTTTGTAAGAATATATTTGGGAAAATCTATTCAACTAAAGGGAAAATAAAAGAGACCAATCCCGAGAGTAATAGAAATCAGGGGCATTGATTTTCTGGCTACAAAACAGTCCCTTTCTGTAACTGGACTCGGGAATTCTCGGAAGCACTGTTCATTCTTTACCTTCTTTTCAGTCTTGCCTATAGTGGTTTCCAAAGAGGCTCTTAGCAGATTGCCATATTTGATCCATGATTACGGGAGTATAAATGCTAAACTTAGAAAAGACCACAGAGACCCCTTGGTCTAGCCCTCACATTTTATAGGAAACTCATGTGTGGGAAAGGGACTTGCCTGGCACCAAGTAGATAAATCAGGGCCTTTGGATTTAGAGCTCTTTCCACTGTACAAAACTTGCCTTCTAAAGCGAGCCTATCCAGAGGGAATGCTCTGACACAGGACTCCTTTACCTATGGAAACTGGAATTTAAAATCATCAGTGGCTGGTATACTAAATGCTCAAGATAAACCTGCAGGGTGCATGAGTGGTCCATGGTTGTTCACTGAGCCAGCCATGTTGATAGGCCTTTCCATACTGGAAATCCTCTAAGACCCATTTACATACATGCTTTGCTCTTGGAAGCCCGCCGCCCCGGAAGATAATGGATAGGAGAGGCTGCTCTCACATTGTTGTAGAGGGAGCAGCAAAATGCAAGGGCTCTCGGTCAAGGCAGAGCTGGGATCAGTGAGGTGCAGGAGAGAGACACAGCAAGAGCAATGGAAAAAGAGGCTGGGTTTGAACGGGGGCCAGGGGGACTCAGCTGGAGAACTGACTGTTCTTTATGAGAGGAAGGAAGGCAACTGGGTTACAGACCAGAAGAGGAGAGGAAGACATCACACGCACATGTTTCAGTGAGTCATTTTCTTAAAACAAAACCAAAGCCATGCAAAAAGGAAATCTATATGAATTTGAGCATTATCACGGGTTGCCGGCTGGCCACCCAGTTGGTATTTTGAATCTAAGATTAATAGAGAAATTAAGAGGAGTGTTTAAAGATATGTTAGGGAAACAAGATAGCTCATGTCTTTGAAGGAATTGCTCATAAATACTGAGTTTCAGAGGCTTATCCATATCTGCTTTTTCCGGCTTTTTAAAACTACAGTGGTGCCAACAAGACTGGCTGCTGGTGACTGGTCTGGGTCATTAGTGTACATAAACCTAATCTATTAGGGGAGGGCTGGGTTCTCACAAAAATGTCCTTTATTTTCCCTTTCTAACATCATGGCTGTATCGCACATTGCAGAAACCCAGCTCAGGTGGAAAACAGAGAGAGCCTTTCAGAAATCAGACTTAGCTTTTCCTTGATTGAATTAGATGATTCCTGCCTGAGTTCCTAAGTATATTACCACTCAGGTAGTGCTTTCTATGAGAAATCTATGTAACTTGGCAATCAAAACAGAAAAATTGAGAGAATGTCTATGGTAAGACTGAGAAATAGCAAATGCTAATAACTTCACATTTATTTTGTGATGTCCTTCCCATGATATTTAATTTCTTAATCTTAGGATTCTGGCATTTTGATCTCAGACAAGTTTCCTTTCTTTCTGCACCTTTTTTGGCCATAAAAGGGACTCTGCTGACTCTGAGAATCCAGACTATAGTCCTTTCGCACTGAGGCTCTCTTAGAAATAATTCTTTAAGCTTCAACATTTTTAAGTGATTGCGATTTGGTTGGCTGTCCTTGGTTTAAAGTACCTGGACCTCAGATCTGTTTTAAGTGCGCTGTAAAAAGAGTACACAACAGCCAGTATTATATTTTTTTCCATTAGAAGTATCAGAAAGAACATACTTTTATACAATTTAAAAATTACTTTATAACCTTCTCTTTCAAACTTATACTACCATAGCAAACTCAGGATAAAGGACACCTACTACCAACAGCTATTTTGGTATTTGTAACATAGAAAATAAAATTCTATATTAAGGGCCACATATGTGGGCACTTATGTGAACACAGTGTGGAAGTGGATAGTTTTAGGATTAGAATTAAAAATTAACAAAAAACGAAATATACATTGCTAGCTTTTTAAAGCCCTGACTTTTTAAATAAGAAAATTGTATCCGTTACTTACTTTTCTCCTCTGTCTGGCTAGGACAGTTTTGTTTAAATTTGGCATAATATTGTGATTAACACTGAAAATTCCAGTAGTATGCCAAAAGGCCAGAATGGAGTCAATGTACAAATTGTATAACTGGTTCCTACATAGGAAAAAATTTCCCCAAGTACATGCAGACACCCACACCTCACTTAGCATATTGTTTTATAAAAGTCATGACAAAGAACAGCAGTTCCCAAGTCACAGCAATCTCAGACATACACCGATTTGTTTTGCCGTTAATCAGCAGTGTTCCTGCTATATGGAAAATGCAAAATGTCTCATTTGAATGAGACCTCAAAGCAAATCTCTTTGAACCACCAAGAAGATGGCTGCTCATTTGTGAGGGTAAAACAACTTCAAAACATAGGCTCAGGTGCACAAATTCAGTTATTTCAAAAAAGTCAGAAAGGAAAAAGATACAGTCCCTCCACTTAGAGCCCCCTAAGATTTCTCAGAAAATTGGAAGTACTTTTTCTTTAAGAAAACTACAATCATAATTGCCAAAATCTCTTCACCTTGGAGCCCTCAGAAATCTGCAGATTATTCATATCGGACAAAGACGCATCAAAGCTAGCCATTCTGGTGTTAAAGGAATGAGGATCAGCAGGGGTCATGTCACAGGCTGTGGTGAGCGATTCCATGGGATTAGTCTCCTCAGAAGGGGAGCGAGTCATGATCTGTAGAGAAAGCAAAGCAAATAAAACCCAGTGTGGAGTTTCTTTAAAAGCTCAAATGATCCTTTACATAAGAGTACAAACCATTGCCCGAGCTTGTTTTTGGGTGACAGATATTATTTAACGTGCATATTTCACTATTGGAACTTAAACCCAGCAGCTGGTGTAGGGCATTAGGGCACAGAACTCTAAAACACGAACACTCATACTTGCAGATAACCACATCCAAATGTCCGTTATATTTCCTAAAACTTCAGATGTCTCAGGCATTTTTTAAAAGATTCCAGCCTCATAAAAGTTATTTGAGGAACAATCCAGGCCTTAATGGATCTGATGGTGTTCAAGGCTTCTAACAAATACCCGAGTGTTTGTGTCTGGTTGCAACCTATAGACAAGAGGCTTGTTACCATCAGTTAGACACTACCTGATTTTTTCAGATGTTAGTTTAGCAGCTGTGCGAAGTTTCTTTAGCGGCAACTGGAAACCACGCTCCTGCTTCGATTACAAAAATAAACCTCCCGTTTCCCATGGTGGGAAGGTGGTCCCACTTACTAGGTCGGAGTGCTCCAGGATCTGGCTGGTTGTGAGGTCCTCCTCTTCGGAGGATTCATCGGAGTCCTCGTGGTTCATTTTATTTAGGCTGGGAGACCTTCCCGAAAGTTGGCGCTCCTCCAGAAGCTGCATATCACACTTGTCCAAACTGTCCAGAGAACGCCTGCGCACTCCCCAGTTGAAATTGTCCATACTCTCACCCTGAAATCACACCATCAGCGGGTTTTTATGCCAGAATCTTCCTGCACTCACACCTTCACACATTTAATTAGTCATAGCTTAGAAATAAATGCTTTCATTATGAATTTCCAAGCTCTCATCTACTTTGGTACCAGACATTTTGTTTACGTGATGTGAAAGGTAGTAAAGCATAATATTTTCACCTAAGTGCATACTGAATCATAGGTAGAAGTGATTACACATTTCTCTTGGGCCTGGTGGGTAACACCATGTTTTCTTAAAAGGTGACTTTGGTCAACTCTGTAATGATCTAGGTTTCCAAAAATCTGTAAGAAAGAGACCATTTCTATTAAAACAACCTCCAAAGAGGTGAGGCCCCTCCCCGGCCCATTTAGTACTCTTTTCTTCGGAAGGAGAAAAAGTAGGAGCTATGCTGTAGCACATTCCACATCCTTCCGGTATTAAGTAGAAGAGTATTAGGTAAACATTCCAGCCTGTTCCTGCTACAGCGGTTTTTGCAGATCAAATGCAGAGTTAAAAGAATATCTGAGAGCAGCTGGGCGAAGTCTGATGGATCATGCACTATGCACAGGCCAGAGCAGCACAGCTTAACTTTTGCTTTAGGCTCATCTTTAAATAATTGTCCTAACATAGAAAACAGTTGCTTTCCTGGACCTGAAATGGTTGACTTGGTACCAAGCACTAATGCTGACTTGTACCTTTTCATTTCTGAGACCTGCGCTGAGTGACAATGCAGGTGTTAAAGCTTCTCATTGTATCCCAGACTTTCTCTACCGACCATCTGATGTTAAGTAAGTGTATTTGTCCGACAAGAAAATCTTTCTTAGAAAGTAATTTGGGTTTTATTTCTATCCTCTCTGTTAAAACAGGAATAAAGGAAGAGAAATAGCCCCTTGATGAGCAAGTTTTAACCTATATAGATAGGTAATCTGAACAAAATCTAGCCCAGAATCCTTTCATTTAGAAGTCATTTGAAACACTGTCTGATGGTTCGCTGAAATAAAATAACTTTCTGGTGAGAGCTCAGTGAGTAGCATAATCATATAATATGAGAGATGTAAAATCACTGTTAAAATTATGAGCTTTAAATTTACTAATCTTCCTTTGGTTTAAGGATCTATTTCTTCTGGATCCTAATGAAGCAAAACTTGCCATTCTCATAGATCTCTCATATAACAGATGCTTTAACTTTTCTGAAGTCTTTTTTGGCTATTCATGGCAAAAGGCAATAGGTAAGAATCCTAAACACATTCTGGATCTGATACGAAAATTATCATCATGATTTATCCCCATGTATGATGTTCACGATTGTTCTTAGAACTGTTTGATTATAAAGAGTAGTATCTGCACTTTTATCTGTATCTGCTATGATAAATTGTCACCAAATATTTTTTTTCCTAGTGGAAAAGGTTAACTGTTTTGCTGGGATTTTAAATTAGCTATTTCAGTGAAAAACTGAAAGAAAAATGTGGAAAAGGCAAGAGTTCTGGAAAGAAAAAGAAAATGCAATGTGTGAAGAAGTTAAAAAGATGAAAAGAATAAGAATACAGAGAAAAAGAAGAACATGCAAACTACTGGGAGAAATATACAAATATGAATATAAAACCTAATTCCTAAAGTTGATTCTCTTGTACCAAATCAGTGAATGGGTTGGATGAACTATCTTAGGCAACAGTTCTGGAAGTCTCGCATGCTGAACCTGAGAAGAACCATGAGAGAAATACAGACGTCTAGGGTGAGGGAATGCTACACTGGCCATGGATCGCTGTTCCTAGTGATATGACTGCACCACTGGTGAAGCCCTGAATGAACCAGGCATGAGAACTAGGGGTAAGGGAAGGCTGTTCTTGCAGGAAGAATATCTGGATGTCTTTCTAGAGCATGCAGTAGCTCCACCAGAGGCGAAGGTGTTGAAACTGTTTCCCTGGTAGTGGCTGAAGAAGCGAGATGCAGTAGTGCATCTCTAGTATGGGTATCTATAGTCTAGCTCAAGTTCAAGTGTGTGGTTATTAAAAGTCAACCTACGTGGTCAAAAGTCAAAACAGTGTTTTACTGATTATGTCAGATTTTCTACGTGTGAGAAATTTAGGAGATGGCTAATTATTCAAGACAATCTGCATCTGTCAGTTATCAAACTTAAATAACTACTCAGGATTTATACTGAGATGAGAAAGCATTTGTGACTGAACATTCTAGAAATGTCAGAAATAATATTTTTTGAAATAATTTTTTTTCCATACTAGAACTCTATCAAGTAAGGATTATTGTTGAAAGAATGTAGGTGCAGTGTGGTCAAAATATATTTCCTCAAATATACACCTTCTCAGAGTTGTCTGACACGACACAGACATAGTAAGGTGCTCATAGGTCAGTTTGCCCCCTGATGGTCCTGGCTTATGCCTGTTGTCTACGTGCAGTTATTATTAGCACGCCCTTTGACTTGAGAAATGGTTCTCATTTGGATGAAACTTTATATAGTTGCCATACAGAGATAGCTCCTAATGCTGGAAAGGATCTGATTGGAAGTGTTGGTGGTATATTGTTAGATGTGGCTTGTTGGCTTCACTTTTAATAAGAGGATTTAACAACAGAACCAATCCAGCTGGACGGCTGCCTTCTCAGAAATAGTAAGATTTCCATAGATCATATTTAAAACCTCACTTTCGCTCAAGAGATAGACTTATGCGACTTCTAGACCAGGCATACCAAGATTTTAAAACTATCTTGTATTTATAGTTTAGAAAATATTTCCATACTGGAGCAACAAAGAAAAATCCACCTTGCACCACACACACACCTCAGTGTAAATATGCACGCAAATAGGCATATATATGCTAGAAGGGAGGAAAAAAGCAATTATGTTGTTATAAGTCTGCAATGATGCAAAACATCTACTTAGCATATCTGAATTAAAGATAGCATCATCTTACCTGAAGTTCCTGGGTAGCAGATTGAATGGACAGAAAAACAAATAAGAGGTCTATTTAAAACAATTATATTAAAGACACTCAAGTGCATTCATCTTAGTTTTAACACAACAGCAATACACAGGGCCAACAATACAGCCTTCAGTAGATGCGACTTTAAAAAAAATGGTGAAGATATACAAACCCCCAAAGAGAGAAATCAGTATCAAACACCAGGAAGTTCAAACCCTTTTGGGGGTGGATGGTGTAGCTGGGGTAACGAATCATAAAAACAATTTCTGAAATAGCTTGCCACTTCAGGGACCGGCAGCTTCTGCTCCTTAACACTTTTTTTGAGGGGGGGGGGGGGAGGGAGGATGCTTAAATTTTTATTTGTGAGAAAATTGTTCAACTTCGTGAGAAAACGAATGAGGGTCATCCGCTGGGGGAAAAAGAAAAGGTGGCATCACCTGATCCATCTCACAAGACTAAAGTGTTTGTGGTCGTGGTGTGTTCACTGCTGATGTGCAATTAATAGCAAGGACATGGCACCTTTTAACGATCCTTAAAAGTTCTAAGGCAAACTGTTACAGATAGGAGGCAATAAATTCGGAATTCGGAGACTACTTAATGAAAAGGAAGAGACATTAAAAAAAAAAACCCAAAAAACATCTTGTCTTTCTTTTTTGATAATTGTGTTTTGCTCTAGACGCCAGATGAGCTTGGCTTTCTCAGATGAGAATATGCTGAAATTATTCACCAATGACAGTACAAAGGACTGCCTGCTGCATGCCTGACACTCGGCAGAGGTTATCTTACTCCCGGCATCAACTTGATAAGCAGATATTATCAAACCCATTTAACAGATGAGGAAGTCAAGAGAAGCTTAAAATTCGCGTTTTAGGGCATAAAGCTCCGTCAGTGGCAGAGCTGAAATTCCAAGTTGGACCTGCCTGACTAAAGCTCGGGCATTTTTACTCTAGCACTCGGTAAACTTGCTAGAATCCCGTATTATAATCTTATTGAGAAGTAGCAGAACATTCTCAGAGAGTTTATTTTATTTGGGTGGAACAGATACTCTCACACTCTGAAGTTTCTTACAAAATCTTAATCGAATAAGATAAAATGATCACTATGCTTTTGAAGTTCTTGTCTGCTAGGATAATAGAACACTAGAAGGGAGAGGAGTATTTATTATTTATTGTCCCTGAAAAACATCAGTATAATATTTATTTTCAAGTGAGAGGCACCTCCGATTTTCCTTCCTTTGTTCTGATAGAAATTAAATTTGTTAGTTTTTCTGAAATTGTGTCTGATTCCTCTACTTTACATCACTCCTGCAAGGTCATGTCCCATAACACATTTTTTTTTTTCCTTTTGGCTGAGACTGGAAAATAATACTTCTCTTTCTTCATCAAGTTTTCCCTCATTTTAACTTCCAGAGTAAAGAGGGTGCCTAAGCTTGAATTCTAGCCTAAGAACAAGGATTAGGTCAGTGACCCAGATCAGGGAGCTAATCTTCTGACATTCCCTATAGCTCTGGCCTCAGAGACATTTTGAAAGTATTCTAAACGGTTGTATTTTGGTTTAGACTTTCTAAAACAATCCTCACTCCACTTAGTGATTGATTTCTCTATTACTCATTAAGGTTAACAGTCAGAAAACTCTGCAATCCTTGTTACAGGTTCTAGAATAATTCAAGGTGAAAAGCTGACACTTATTTTAAAGATGCTTTAAGGACTGGGTCTGCTCAACTTGGTTTCTAGAGAAAGAACAGGTAAAGAAAACATTCTGCATTCTGAGGACATAATTCTCCCCAGACATCCAGGCTAGGCCATGGCTCCTTGGCCTTACCTCGACATAAGACGATTGGCAATCATACATATCCTTTTAGGGAAGGTGAGCTGCTTAAGGAAGCACCATTTCTCACAAGTTTATAGGTAAGTCAGGAGGTGCCTACCCATCATGGTATCTGATAAACTTTGAAGAGGGGCCTCCATTTTAAATGTAAGACTGGCAGAAAGCCCTTTCTCTCTCTGGGAAAATCAGTGCATTTAGCTAAACGTGAACTCCAGTGTACTAAGGAACACTGTGAGCCGGTGTGGTACCAGGCATGTTTACATATGCCAGCCTCTCATCAGTCAATTTGGTTTTCCTCCATGAGGCAGAGACTACCCCCAGCTGGAAATGAGAGGGTCAGAATGATGCCCCTCCTTCCAATCCCGGTTTTCAAAACCATGATTCATAACAGAAAGCATCCTATTACCATAATTATCATTCAAATCCATGAATCTGCATTTGCCGGTTGAGACATGAATTCAACAGCTCCAGGTGTTGGGAACACTAGCTACCAACCTAGAGCAGAGCCCAGAGCTCTTACGCGCCTTCTATCTTGTTTCAAGTTGTAATGATTTCATCAAACGGCACAAGGATGCTGGAGCCCTCAGGCTCCTGTCTCCTGTTGGAGCAGGCAAGCTTTGAAGTCATCAAGTAATTTCACTTTTAAAATAATTAGATGCTTAGCATGTTTTCCCCAGGCACCAGTGAACAGGCTCAGAACTTGAATGTTTTTGTGATTTTTTTTTTTTTTTTTAAAGTTCACCTTTGCACTGCACACACACAGTCTTTGTGTGGTCATTAAACGTCAGATCTTTGCCATTTAGAAATAACTTGGCAGCTCATGCTGTGGACTCAGACAGGAAGGGTGTGGTAACTTTTGCCAAAGTTAAGCTGCTGTAAGTTTGAATAAGTTGATTCAAAATAAGGTTTACAGCTTTCCAATTAAAGACTCTGTTATAAAACCTCATTATTTAGCGGGTAAAAAGAAACTGTTTTCATTAGTCAAGGAAAGGCTGAGTGGGTTATTTTTTACAGAGAATATACTGTACCTCTCCATCCTCCAGCTCCACATCTAGGAAATCGAAGTCCCTAAAGACTCTAAACTGCTGCTCGCTGTTTGTGTCATCCATGTTCTCCTGCTCTCGGGCGCCGTCCTCAGAAGACACCAAGCTCGTCTGGTGCTCAAGCAGATCCAAATCCCCACACGATGAAAAAATCACCTACGAATCACAAGAGTCCTCTCCTGAGAGACCGTTCTCCCGTCGGTTGTTTGTGCTACGAAAACTGTAATTGGCTCTTCATGGCCCTCTATTTCCAGTACACACCTAATTCCTTAAGTGGGTATTTTTAGAATGTTCTTTTATTATTTATGTTGGACAGGTGCCTTCAGATTAAACTCATTGCAAAGACACAAGTTCATGCAGGAGGAAAATGCTCAAGTCACATTGCTGCTTCCTAACGGATGAAGACTGGATCCCACCTGGGTGTGTGTGTGTGTGTGTGTGTGTGTGTGTGTGTGTGTGTGTGTGTGTGTGTGTGTGTGTGACAACTGAGCATGTGTTCACAAACTAGCTCAAGTCACATTGCTGCTTCCTAACGGATGAAGACTGGATCCCACCTGGGTGTGTGTGTGTGTGTGTGTGTGTGTGTGTGTGTGTGTGTGTGTGTGTGTGACAACTGAGCATGTGTTCACAAACTAGGGCAGCCAAGAAATTTTCCATTGTTTCTAAACTGAGGTTAGAAATTGTATATAATATTTTAAGGACTACTGATACCTGTAGAATAATCTGTGAGAGCAAAGTATTTAACCCTTTCAGAGATAAGCCAGAAACTGATAAAGAAACAGAAGCCAAAAACTACTACAGTCCTTGCTCATTTGAATTACAGACGAGTATCTGAGTAGCCATGCTTGTAATTTATACCTAAATTCCTTTCCTGTTGATATAAACAGAACAAAACATTTTTTCCCCTATTAAGATCTTTCATATGTTAATATTTTAAAACTGTCTTTTGTGTTTAGGTTCTTTCCACCAGGACATTTACTAGAACTTTACAGAAATAAGACTGCAAATGAGGGACGCCTGGGTGGCTCAGTTGGTTAAGCGTCTGCCTTTGGCTCAGGTCATGATCCCAGGGTCTTGGGATCGATTCCCACATTGGGTTCCTTGCTCAGCAAGGAGCCTGCTTCTCCCTCTGCTTGCCACTTCCCCTGCTTGTGCGTGCTCTCTCTCTGACAAATAAATCTTAAAAAAAAAAAAAACAAAACTGCAAATGAACCTAAATGTTTTGCTATCCAGCCTTTCCTGAACATAGATTGATATTAAATAAAGTGATCAATATGATTTTTAAAAAGATTTTATTTACTTATTTCTAGTGTGTGAGCAGGGGGAGGGGCAGAGGGAGAGGCAGGGAGAGAAACCTCAAGCAGACTCTGCAGTGAGTGTGTAGCCTGAAGCGGGGCTTGATCTCACGACCCTGAGATTATGACTTGAGCTGAAATCAAGAGTCGGACTCTTAATTGACTGAGCCACCGAGGCGCCCTGCAGAGGCAAAGTGCTCTTTCTCTCTCCCTCCGCCTGCCCCTGCCACTTTCCCCTCGTCCTCTCTGCCCTCGGTAATGTTACCAGAGCAGCAACAAATCCACTGATCAGTAACACTAAAAAGGTGACTTCAGTGGAAGCCGAGCTTAGCTGCTGGCTGGCTGGCTGGCTGGGGCGCATTTCCCAGATAAGAAAACACCAAACTGCGCTTGCGTGAGAATATATGAGCCTCCGACATTTCATCTGCTCATTAACTACCCTAGTAGATACATTTTGAGGTTTAAAAGACAGCTCCCCGGAGCAACTGTTTGCTAATTCTTACTTTATTTGGGAAATTATTTAGTTTGCTATTTACTTTTTTGTTGATAACAAAGATGCGGAGATATGGATGAAATAAAAATGCCCAGTGAAACCAGACCCTGAGATTTTTATTGCTTTGGCTACAGTAGACTCATAGACAACTTGAATTTTCAAAATTATATAAAAACTTCAGAAGCTAAATCCTAATACTGCGATTATTCATTTATTCCAAAACCCAATGGCATGTTGTTGTTGTTCTCTTTTAACTGTAACATCAGTGGACGTTTATAAGAGAAAAAAATCCCATAATGATGTATCATTATTTCCATCCCTATTGTGCATAAAATAATGACATCACAGGAAGAGGCGTGCATACAAGGAGTAAAATTGCACCCCAAAGGAATGTTTATTAAATATCGTGGTGCAGGAGAGATTCATAAATAAGGACGTCTGAGCATATTTATAAAAAAAAAAAAATCCAAGAAATTTTAAACAATGAAAACAACTGAGTATTTATTTGCAGACAAACTGGAGGAAACAGCCGTTCATTGTTTCTGAACTAAGTGAGATTAAAAATCATAGTGTTGAGAGAAATGATCTACAGGTTTGATCTAGATGGTGGATATCATACCTGTAATTCATAGCAGACTTCTCTAAAGCTAAAAAAGATCAAAGGTAAAAAAGATATGGTGTCAACATACACGTGATACATGACAGAACTTACTGATGGATTTTTGCTTAATCCTACTTCTTGGCCACACAGAGAAAGGACGTGCACCAACTTCTCTTTTGTCCTCTTCTGGAAAAGAGACACAGAAACACATTTTAATCACGGGGTCCTGTGATCAAATCTGTTCCAATACTGTAAGCCACTAGCCACATTTGACTATGGCCCCCAAAATGTGGCCAGTAAGAATTGAGACATAAAATACACAAAAGGAATGGAAAGTATCTCAATAATTGCAAAATAGTGGCTGCATATTGAAATAATAATACTTGAGATGTTTTAGGTTAAATAAAACATGTTATTAAAAATGACTTTACCTGTTTCTTTTTACTTTTTTTTTTAAAAAAGGCGACTATTAGTTTAAAATGAGACACACATTATGTTTCTACTGGTCAGTGCTGTCTAAGTTTTCCCAACGGAGGGCGGGTGAAAATCAGCCCCTGGGTTCTTCAGCAGACACTCCTGACTCCCCTTGATAATCTTTTCTTGTCTTTCAGCATTAGCAAGGCTTTCCTTACACCTAAATTAAATCTATTATGTTCCAGCACAAATCTATTTTCCTCAAATGGGAGAATAACTTTACTTCCCACAGAATTAAAAAATTCAATTATCTGCAAGCCATATTAAATCTTTTTCAATTTATTCTTCCTAAAGTTAAACAGATTCAATTCCTTTCGCTTTTCTTCACAAGCCTTATTTTTAGGCACTTACGCATGGAAATCCTTCTATAAACTGTCACATTTTCCAATGACATAGATAAACTAGATCTCAGGATGACTGGTGAGTTGAGAATGAAAAGGAAGAGTAGCTGGGACCTAAAAAATGTTAATGTACTTCAGACATGCTCTTAAAGCAATCTTCCTAACTCTGTAAAATGATTTTTCCCTTTTAATCTGATTTAAGTTAATGTGGAGACTGTTTGGAGGCCAATATCACTCATAGCTTTTCTTTCTTAATGGAATTTGGCTTCACTGCATTCTTCTTTCCAAAATTATAGAAGGGACGCTCAATACCGTGTCTTTTCAAGGTCAAAGACAGGAAGACCTTGATGTGGGCGGATGGCAAGAGATTTGCTAAAATATTTTCCTAAGTTTTAGTGGGCATTTTACAGTTGTGGGAAGGAATCAATGTAGAGGAACCTGGAACTGGGATGTATAGTTTTCTTCTCTTTTCCAGATCCCCAAGAAAGTATAGTAGGCTCTCTTGCTCAACAGCTCAATGAAACGTCATTGAGAAGCAGCTATGTGCCAGCAAATGCGATGCTTTGCGCTCCACTCGCCTAACCTTGGTGAGCCCTGCGGTCCCCTGCTCAGTGCCCACCATTTGGCCTTCTTCCAACAATACAGTCCCTCTTTTTCTCTTGGGGACAGCTCCTCTCCCACTAAGTGGGGCTTTGCCTCCCTCACACATGTTACAAGAGTCCTTTCTCTAGAATCGCTATGGATGTTGGGGAGGGAATGCCTCTGTCCTGGAATCATCAGAGCCAAAGACCATGCAAATCTGGAGCTGCTGGAAGCTGTTGGTATTTCCTAAGACAAGAGTCTGCTTGAGAATGAAGTCGCCAGAGAGGGAAGGAGGGCCAACACTGGGAAGGGAAGGAGAGGACAGTGAGAAGGGGAGAGAGAGAGGTTAAGGATCCAGTTCCTTGGTTTTGTGTACTAGAATCCAGCTGGGTGGGAAACCAAGCTATGGGAGTTAATAAATTCCTTTTCTTCTTGAGGTAATTTTCCACTGGGCTTCTGTCAAGTTAGTTACCAAAGAGCCCTGAATAATGCAGAGGTTTCATTCGACAGCAAGTTTGATGACACTCACACTGTAAGGCAGTCGCCCAGGGAGCGAATGGACCTACAGAGAGATCCAGCAGCCTGCTCTGCTCCGTATGGCTCAGACTGTCCGTGGAGACCATGACTGGAGTGCACGCTCAGGGGACAGTGGTCAGAAGGGCCACCGGAAAACAAAGTATTTGCACATCTTAGACTAAGTACAGGCCTCCTTAATGTCCATTCATGGAGCAGCGGGTAGATCTGACCACTTCCTACCTTCTCTTTCCTTCCTGGTCCCTTAGCATCGTTGGCTAATCTCTTCCCTCCTCCCTCCCCTCTCCATCCGTGTAAGAATTTAGACAATTTTACCGGTCTACAAAGCACTGTGGCTTGAGGAAGCAACCAGAAAAGCAGATTCTGCATTCTTGTGCAGCCCTTTCATGTAGAACTTAGTTCTTGGGAGAACTTAGTTCTCCCAATTAAGGATGCATTATTTGGAGAAAAGAGAGCTCATGTGGGTGAGACGCCGAGGGGATGGGGCTTCTTTATCTATTTGAAGGATTGCCATGTAAAAGAGAGGTCACATTTCATTCGCTAAGTCTTAAGAGACCCAGGACCAATGGGTAGAAGCAGCAAACATCAGACTTCAACTCAATGTAATGAGCTGTTCAAAGATAAAATAGGTTCCCTTGGAATGCCAGCCACTGAAGTGCTGACGCCTAGATGGGCAACGTCAGCATGGCGAGGGAGGAGCCCCTTATCATATGGGCAGTTGGGCTCGAAAGGTCCCTCTGAACTCCCTTCCAATCCTGGGAGCCTAGGAGTCTATACCTGAGAGTACTGGGGCCTTTTCCAGCTTACAGGAACAAGGACATTGGAGTTGGAGCCTGATGACGTAGATGACGTGCTCCTGGTGACGGCCACGGCCCTGGGCTTCCCATCCCGTCCAGAAGAGTTCTGCAGCTCATCGTATCGCCTCCCAATGATTGGCGTCTTGACAAAAACAAGGAAAACAAAAGTCCACGTTCTCCCATCCGCTTAATAGTTCTGTGGAATACGGGATCACTCTCCCCAGCAGCAACCAAGCCCTGCTCATTTGATTAAACCTTAGAGAAGTTCAGAGTTACAAGTAGGCTCATTTTCCTGATGTTCAAAAACATATTCTAAATGGTTTTACATCTTCAACGTTTTCCCACCCTCTTTAGCTGCTGAAAACAAATACAACTCCTTGTTCTTAAACATACTCAGGAAAGCATCGATAAAGATGAGAAGCAAAACATTCAGGAAAGCAAACAGTTTTCAGATGTTTAAGCTGAAAAGAATTTCTTATTGTTGTAACAAGAGACCAAAGTTCCTTCCCTTCTTCCCAACCTTTAAGTATTCTCAATTAATTAAAAAATTCTTTAAATTGATTACATCTTTTCGATTATTTAAGTGAATGAATTCGGGGCCAGGTACTTGGGCAACACTTTAGAAATTTCACTTCTTGAGAGTTCATTTCTCATGCTGGTGTCTTGTGGCTGGGTAGACAGCACCATCCACACTTTAGCCCCGACGAGGCTGCAGAAACCCGTTTGTGGGCCTACCCTCAGAGGTGGCAGATACCGGCTGGAAAATCTCCATCTGGATCTCCAGCTCTTTATTCTGGAGCAGCTGGGTCCCTAGGGGTGTGTGGCTGACTGGCTGCTTGTTTTCTGTACCCCTTTTGAACAGAATAAACTTCACTCAAGGAATAAATGTAGCTCTCCCCCTTAGCCATGTAAAAAAAAACGTTAAAAATTAAAAAAATAATTGATCGGATACCTTGAAATCATACACATACTAAATACAGTTGCAGGTATCACAAGGGCAGCAAGAGTACCTCAACCTGGGTACTGAAAGCACAGAAGGTCAATGAGACCATTGTCTGAAAAAACCCAAGCTGGCTTCAACCCACTTCATAGAGCCAGTAAGTTTCACATAATCAGATCCGGTTTATTCCTTCGGTGAATTTATTCATTCAGCAGTGTTGAAGAATATTTGTTAAGTACCTCTCTTGCACCAGACACTGTACCAGATCCTGGTAACAAAGTAGACAGAGCGTAGTTTCTGCTTTGGTGGGCTTATGGGGCCTGGGTAAGCAAGACAGGAAAACAAAGTATTTGCACATCTTAGACTAAGTACAGGCCTCCCAAATGTCCATTCACGGAGCTGCAGGTAGACCTGACTACTTCCTACCCTCTCTTTTCTTCCTGACTACTTAGCTTGGTTTTACTGGTCCCTTCCCTCCTCCCTCCCCTCTCCCTTAAGGCAATTTTACTGGGTCTAGAAAGCAGTGTGGCTTGGGGAAGCAACTGTAAAGGCAGATTCTGTATTCCTGTAAATCTCAGTCATTTGCTGGTCTGGCTGGGAGTTCAGACAGCAAAGCTGTGGATGTGAAGATAGGATAGGACACCTGTCATACAAAGGTCATGGTTTAAAATGCTTAAGATCATTCCATTTTAAAGGTATCTTTTTTAAAAATATCATTTTTTAAAAAAATAACTGAGGCTAGCTTCTATTTTTAGAAGCTGCCAATTGGGAGCCCCAAAGAATATGACACTTGATGTGTTCTTAAAAAACAGAACCAAATTTAGGCCTTAGGAAACTTAATTTGAAATAAATGTAAAATAAATCTCTCTTTCCTCTCTTTCTGACCTTTGCCCACGTTTCTCCCTGCTGACGTGGACAGAAGCAGAGAGCATACCTCTGAAATATCAAAGTGAAAGTCTAGGGTTTTTCCAGGTAATTCCTTAGAAGCACTGGTCCACACTCGATGTATTTCTATCTTTGAGAGGTCACTGTGCTGGTAGGAAGGCAAAACTAGGCTGGCAGATCGAGAAACTACCAGCTTCAGGATATTCAGAGCTTCTCTCCAGTGAACACTCTGAAGGGAATAAAACATTCGATGGTTAAAGACAATTTCATTAAAAAAAAACCAAACAAACGAATCTACTGCTAGCTACTGAAACTTCTTATGACCAGTCAGAATTCACGGACGGAAAACAGTGCAGCAAATTCCATCCTATGCAAAAGGCAAATGACATAAAAAACCAATTTATATGTAAGGGGAGATACATTTGGGAAACAAGCAAATACAAAAACTGCAAATTTTGTCCATATTCAAATAAACAGAAGTTTAACATTACAAGGTACCATTTTTGCCAACATGGTACCTCCTCCACACGAGCAAAAAAGTCCCCCAGTGCATTTAGGCTACCGACCACTCACTCTTCCGCAAAACTCTCCCCACCTCCAGCTTCTGGTCTTCCTTGGTTGTTTTCCTACCCCCCCCAGCTCCCACCACCACCTTTGCTTCCTGGGCGCCTCTGGTCTTCCCACTTCCTATCTTCCTCATGACCTAACCCAGGGCTCTGGGCGCCGTTCTTAATTCCTGTCTTTCCCTGCCTCCGGATAAACAGCTTCCCTCTCCATTCCTGCTGGCAGTGCATCGGCTGAATCCTCCCCAGCCTCTGCGTGGACTATTTCAATGGCCTCTTAACTGGCCTCCCTGCTTGCGGCCTCTACTGAAGTCCAGCATACCCTCCCTAACTATGGTGATCTTTCTAGAACTCTTCAGACCGAGAATCTTCCCTGCCTAAATTTCTTCAAGGGCTCCCTCTGGTGGGCAGGGTAGAGTCCACACTCTGAACTCAGCCCACAGGAGTACTCTCCCCCAGGCGGCCCCTGGAGTTCCTCACACCAGGCAAGCTCTCTTTGCCACTGTGTCTTCACTGAGGTTATTCCTGTGTCCCGGAATGCCCTTCCCCTCCTTATCGGCTTATCCCAGGCCTACTCTTCCTGTAAGACTCATTTGTTTTGCCATCTTTGTCTCCCTGACAAACCCCAGGCAGACTGATGGGCTTCTCCCACAAAAATATTGAGCATAGATAAACTAACTTGGTAAAAGTTATTATTATTATTTACCCAGCCTTGGGAATAAGAGCACATGAAAGAAAACACATTTCCTTCACTGTTAAGTTCTGCACAGGGGAGGTCATGATTTGGATGTGAAATTAGCCGCCATTCAAGAGAAGATATCGAGTAACAGAGATAGCCCACAGGCCTGAGTTAGAATAGGCGGCCTAGTCAAACGATTTTTTTTTTTCTTTTTTACCAGGGGCACATGATTTGTAGAAAAACGTGAACCGAACCCCTGGTCCCCACGACTTCTGTGAAGTAAGAAGGGGCTACTGAATACCTACTAAGTGCACGGCGCTTTTTGGAGAAATGCCACTTGAAAAATGGAAAATAAAAAAGGCTTGGAAATCATTTTTAGCATTAAATAATGTCTGCAAGCAATGTGATGTTGAACTGACGATGGGGGAAAAATGTCTAAAATAATTTACACTGTATGGCTTTGTGGATGAGTTTAGCCAGACAGAACCTCACATCTGCCCTTGAACTCTGCAACTCACCGAGCACACACCTGTTTATTTGTTGTAGTATTTTCAAGCACACTGAGGCAAGTTGCTCAACTTCACCTCCCTCAACTCTACAGTGACAATTTTAACCCCTGAATTAACCCTTTGCATGTGGAAACACCTGGCCTAGAACCTGGCACACCTGAGTTCCTTCTTCTCCTTCTGTGAAATAGGATACTACAAATACAACCCTGCTGGGCCCTCCCAGCCAGGTGTGTGCCTTTAATACCCAGCCTATAAGCCCCAAGAGGCAGAAACATGTCCTCTGAGGGCTCGGGAGCTCACCAGGGCTGGTCCTGTCTTTCCTCTCACTATACCACTCGGGGTGTGGTCAACCACAACTGACTGTTCTCAGTGGGTTAGAGATACCAATGCACGAATGTGCAGCCTGTGCAGCCAAGGTCAAGCTACAGATCCTCAGTCTTTCTGGAATGACTCTGGAAACAACCTCGTTCGTAAGTGACGTTATCCAAATACTCACTTGCACGTATTTTTCAATGGTCTTCAGAACTTCCACATTAAACTGTTTTACAGGGACGACGGACAGGTCCATGTAGCTGAGCAGACTGTAGATCACCTGGAGGAGGGGCTGCTGCATACTGGGGAGACCCTTCTCCAGCAGCTGTGGGAGGTAAGGCACAGTGTGACACAGTGTGACACCAGCCTGCTCATACAGGAGCACCAATGCCTCCCCACACCTTTATGAGCACACGTTTCCTTAGGAAGGAAAGGAGAATCCTAACCACTAAAGAAATGAAGATATCATTAAAGGCAGTGTAAGTAGTTCTGAATATATAGATATCATATCCACGGTGGAATACAAGAAACCTCAAAAGGGTTTGAGGTTTGAAAGCATCAAATACCACTAATTACTGAAGATTACAAAGTAACACAAAAGACACAAGTTATTAGTTATCAAACTGGCTAGGTTTCCCAAGTGATAATAGTATGGTTGAGGATAAAAGATGGGTATTCCTACACATCAGTGGAAATGTAACTTGGATAATGTGGCAATTGGCTTCAAGAGTACTAAAAACAGTTTATAGCTTTTGAAATAGTAATTATCCTTCTAGGAACTTTTCCAAACCTATAGACACTAGGATTTATATATGAGATGGCACCAAGGCGTTATTTATAATGGTAATAAACTCACAAAAAACTAAACAAGAAAGCTCTGTAAGCAACATAAATGTTGAACACTAGGGAAATGGATACAAAATTATGGCAAATTGTATGATGAAATATATAATCAAGAGAATGACATTTTAAAGATTTTTATTTATTTGAGAGAGAGAGAGAGAGAGAGAACGAGTGGGGGGAAGGGTAGAGGGAGAGGGAGAAGCACACTCCCTGCTGAGCAGGGAGCCCAGTGCAGGACTCGATCCCAGGACCCTGGGATCATGACCTAAGCCAAAGGCAGACGCTTAACTGACTGAGCCACCCAGGCACCCGAGAATGACATTTTTAAAGAGAGTAAAGGCTATCAAATAATATTAAGTCAAAGAGGAAGGATATGCAATTTCTGTATAGTAGATGATGCCAAAATCGATGTGAATGGGTGGGTGTTACAGAGAAATAACAATGGAAAGAAATCTAACAAAATGTTAACAGTGTTTCTCTCTAGATAACATAATGATTTTGGATGATTTTTTTTTTTATCTCCCCCTCCTGTTCTTTTCCCCACTTTTCTGTACCTACTAAACTTTCTTTTAGGGACATATACTATGATATCAACACAATTTTAAAAAAAGAAAGCAAAATAATGAGAAGATTTATGTGACAGACATCATGATAAAAAGTTACTGTTCAAAACAAAGAACCGTAGAAATGATTCAAATAGATGCTGAAATTCCACATCAAAAGTGGTCAGAAGAAATAACTGAGCAGTTAACACATGAGGAAATGAACAATTTGGCAAATCTAGTGCATGGAAAAGTGAACATTATTCCTAGAAAGGAAATACACAAAGAGAATAATTTTAAAGTACCAATAAAAACATAAAACCAAAAAAAGGAATAAAAGGGATAATAAAATATAGCGAGGATATAGGAAAACACGTTTATACACTGTTGGCAGTATTGTAAATAGGGGAAATCTCTGTGAAGACCAATTTCCCAAATGTGTAGAACTAAATAATGTATTCATGTATCCATGCCCTTTACCTGAATAGTTACTTTGAGAAATGCCACCAGAAGAAATCACCTGGATGTTATCCGATAAGAAGTCTACATAAAAGGACCATTTGTAATAGAAAAAGATTATGAATATAAGCAACAGGAGAGATGTTTAAGCAAATTGGGTTACATGAAGCTGTTAGAATCCCACAGTTGTTGAATGTGACACTATGTGAGCATAAAGTTAATGCTACGTGAACAGAGCAGGCTCACCGGAAATACTGACCGTAGCTACCCAAAATTACATGTATGTGCCTGGCCAACACCTGAAAGAACACACGAGTACTTGAACTAGGAATTAATATATACTATAGCAAGTGAAGTTTATAATAAAATTTTCAGTGACATTTTGTGACAAAGCCTCAATAGAACAAATTAGGTAATCCATTCTTATTTATTTTTATTGTGGTAAAATGTACATAACATAAATTTACCACTCTGACCACTGTTAAGTGTACAATTCAGTAGCGCGAAGTGTATTCATACTGTTGTGTAACCATGGCCACTATTTATTTCCAGAATTTGTTCATCATCCCAAATGAAAACTCTGTTAAATGTAAAATGCTAAGCCTCCATTACCCCGTCCCCAACCCCTGGTGACCACTATTCTACTTTCTATCACTACAGATTTGCCGATTCTATGCACCTCATAGAAGTGGGTTCCTGTTATATTTGTCCTTTTGCGTCTGGCTTCGTCCACTTAGCGTGATGTTTTCAAGGTTCATCCATGTTATGCCATGTGTCGATGCTTTATTCCTCTTTAAGTCTGAATAATATGTATGTATGTATATGCCACATCCCATTTGTATTTTTGAAACCTTATGTCTAGTGATCCAAGCAAGTCTTACCTCCTTGCTAACTTACACTTCACTTTGTTTTAAAAAAGGCATCGTCTGCCTTCATAAGCAGGGCATTTACGTTGGTTATCCCAGTATTTCCTGTGAGCTGAGGCATGTGTGTGCTTTCTTAGTAATTCTTGCAGGGACGGATGTGACCAAGGTGATTATCCAAAGCAGCAGGGTGGCATATAAGAGAGGCTCCTTAAAGTGCCAGGATGGGATGGGGTGTGGAAAGAACCTTTGGCTGTTGACAGTCTGAATGCAGCTCACATACTGCTGACCCAGATTGCAAATCAAAATCCTGCAGATCAACTATCAGTGTTGATGGATAGGGAAAGGACCCTCTTCCAGGTACAAGAGTTCAGTCTTGTGGAGCCTTTCAGAGGATGATTGACTCTAGCCTATCTGCACCCTGTACTGGTGACATAACAAAGAGAAGTTAGAATGTACCATCCTTGTCACTTCTGAAAAGGCCCTAGCAAGAGGTATGCATGCACATCCCTCAAGCAAAAGCAACGATGAATATGCTAAACCAAGGTGGCTGTTACGGCCATTTCACTTAGATTTCACGACCTTGTGTGTTAAGCTAGTGAGTGACCAGAGGTGCTACCAGAATACATTTCATCACTTGTCTGATATGCTGTGTATTTCCAGGATGAAGGACATGGGGCTTGGAACCAATGTGCTAGAAACACAGTTGTATGAGGACGAAAATCCCATTCAAGTTTAAAAAACAAACTTAAAGGTGAAGATAAAAGGCTTATTTCAAAATGGGTGCTTTGCTAATTCGTTTAGAGCAAACAACCATTAAACATATCAAGTCACACAGTAACTCCTTAAATAAGATTTGAACACCTGGAGTAATTAGGATACAATTTCCCCATTTCTGGAAGGTACTGACAGGTATTAGGGTAGTAAAAAGAAGGAATTTAAGTTTTTGAGGCGGGTATACCCCAGTTCAAAGGCTGGCTCTGCCACCTTAAACATATGGCAGATTATTTAACCTGGTTGGGCCTCAGATTCTTTGAGGATAGCATCCTCACCACTGCATTGTTGTGAGGACGTAAAATGCTTCCATACAGCATCTATGATAACATATAATAGGCACTCACTCAATAAACGAAGAGATTATTATCCATTCCATATAAATTTTTTACCCATGAAAACTATAGTGGGTATCCTTGATTGAAGAGCTTACCTCTGCCAGGTAGGTCACCATATTCAAGGTAATGTCAGTATATGCTTCATGAAGGTATCGGCAGACCACGTTGACCCATGTGGCACAGTCCCTCGTGTAGCTGTGTGTTTTATAAAGAGTCATGACATGTGCAAGATTGGAAAGTTTGGGATTCTTTTCTTCCAAACACACCTTTTAAAAGAAGAGAATCAATGAGGGATAAAATAGCCTGATGAGCAGGAAGATGTGTCAGAAATTTTGCTGTAAGATTGCAATGTTTGCAATTTTGCTTTGGAACCTGGAAAACACACTGATACTTTTTGTGTGTGTGCAAGATGCAGAAGTACTTATCTTAGTCATTAGCTAATATAATTTTCACAGATTCTTTCCACCTGTCTTCTCAATAATGAAACCACAGGACAATGTGCATTGGCTACTCAGCGATGTAAATTACTAGCCATATCAGTTATAATTTTCAGGTTTTGTGAAACTCATTTCCCTTTCAGGGCAATTTCTGCTTAGCATCGGACCTTCTGGAAGGCCTGTATGGATCCACATGAGTGTGGTGCCAGAAATCATACCTGAGCAATCCTTTCGGCTATATCCTTGCAGAACTGATTGGGATTTTCAAAATGCTGGATCAGCTGGGGCAGGAGACACAACACGTTCAGTGGAAACCCTGGATCAGAGAAGATGCAGTGGAGATAGCTGAATATGGTGCATTTTAACTGTTAACCGTGGGAAGGAATATTGCAGATTTTTTTCCCAAGGTGATGCAAAAGCAGTTTTTTGAACCAGCTTTACTGTGATCTAACACAAAATCCAGGAAAAAAAGGGTACAACCACAATGACACCAGTTATAGAGGAGGAACTTGAAGTAGATGGGTAATTCTGAGATATGGTGACTGTCTTGCTATGGGCTGTGAATCAGGATGACTGGCAGAGATTTTAAAAAGCAGATTAAAGTGAACTGAAGCGCTAGTTTGAAACTTTTATCAAAAACCGTGTTTTATGAAAAGCTTGTATGAGAGGATGTAGGCCAACCAATTTAAGTCTTACTCATGTAATGTAATCAAAAAGACTCTTTAAAATGGTTAAGTAATGGCTTAGTACCACTGTGTTAAGCTCTACCTTCATGAAAAGAAGTCTGGGCCACATGCCATGGTATTAAAAATATGGCTGGTGATTTGGCTTGATTCAAAATGATAGGGAACCAAGCGAATTTTCAAGAGGGGGAAAAAAAAGCTAAGAAAACAAAAAAGATTTATGATTTAAGAAAAAAGAGAAAAAAGGTTTATCTGTACAAGAACAATGGAATAAACTGACAGTACCTGTGATTTGATCTGGAAAACACAAAGAAATCATTAATATATTACTTCTGCCCCTTTTATGCTGTTGCCTTAAACATGCCTCCCACAATTTAAATAGTTTTAAGTAAGAAATGACAAACTATTCCCAAAGAACAATTTCTAAACAGAATTCTTGAAGGTACGAAGCCCATTACCATATTATGCTCAACACTAACACAACCACCACCAGAACTGCAAGAGAATGAGTGATGTTGGCCTTACCGATGGCTTGGGACGAATCCACCATGGATACTTTGGATACTGGTGTGAGTAAACTGAAAAGCTGCAGGGTCAGGTCAGTGGTGGTGAGGGAGGTGAATCCTTTTAGCAGCAGCTGCTGCAACCCTGAGAAGTCTGACCACTTGAGCTGTGCCTGGAGTTTCTCAAGTTTTTCTCGGTTCTCAGCTTTATCAAGTGGCATGTGAGCCAGTAGCCTGTTCAACAGCCTCAAGGCCATTAGGTATTCAAACTCAAAATCAGATTCCATCAAGGCCACTGTGACCCAAAAGATGGTGGCCAACAAGTTGGTTGGATGGTTTATGTGTGATGGGTCTGAGAGGCTGTCCTTCAAGGAAGATGAGCTTCTTGTTTTTGAGGACAGGCCTTGTTGGGTACAAGCCTGAATTCTGTCCAGTGTGGCACTCCGGGGTGGGTCTGAGGATCGGTCGACAACACCAAATTTCTTGGGCACAGAAAAGCTTCTTTGATGCCGGCTCCGTTCTGCGGTTGCCGTGTTGCCACTGGCCGCCCCAGGGTTCACATTTAGTTGTCCTGTGCTCTTTCTGCTTGCTGTTAGTTTAGTGCTAGAGCTTAAATCTGGTGATGAAGAGCTGGGTATAAAAGTAAAAAAGTTCAAAAGAAAGCCAACATGCTTCAATGAAGAGCCAGTCCTTTTAAGATCCACTGTCAAACGGTAAGGTAGGGAAATCGTTCTTTGAAAATACTGTCTATTCTTTTTTTTCCATACCCTTAAGCTTACAGGAATAAATTTCCTATTCCTAAACTTAAAGCTATGAAAAACAAAACAATGAGAAGCCTCACGAACAAAATAACAAAACCTAATACTGACTTATACTTATGGAAAGGCTAAAGAAGAGCAGTTGGTGGTAAAGTTTCCTGATCTTTCATTTATATTTTTCTTTGACTTTGGGCAGGAGTAATTTAGAAATAGAGTATACCTGATAGGCACACAGTTTAATATTCTATTAACTGATCAGAACAGAAATGGAAAGGATATTATCTAGAAAGAAAAAAGTTAGTAACTGCATCAAAGGAAATTTTTTATGCTTATAAAATATCTATGAGAAATGATCTCTAAGCCTATTTCAGGCTGAAAAGATAAAACTCTTTATCAGCATTCTTGTTAAATTCTTACTGAAATAAACCTGCAGGTTTATATAGAAAATGTGTATGATGTTAGGAATCATACTAAAATCACCTATCCATAAAAAAAATGCTCAACTTAAAAGTGAAACAAGGCTCAGCGTGATTTATGATAACATTACTGACTCAATTTCAAGCAAAATGAGCTCAATTACACAAAGAGAATACAGAATTGTGAATGATTTGAAATGGGTAATTAAACATTGGCAGGGGCAAAAGGAACAAAAATAAAAAAGAAAGATCCTAAGATAGGGATTTATTCAAGTAAAATCAACATTAATTCTAGCTGTTTTTATAGTGATGGTTCAGATGAGTTTTGTATATATTCGTTCAAAAAATAACATTTAGTTTTGGTTTCTGCTTATAATGTAATAAATAGGATGATTATTAAATAAAATTTGAAAAAGTACTCAAAGGCATAACACAGAAAATGAAAAACCATTAATATTTGTATTATTTTGAAGTAACATTTCTCCTCTATCTTCCTGATGTTTAAAAATACTTATATAATGTGTATATATTGGGTGCCCCATAACTTTCTCTCTTTTTTTAAACTAAAGAAGAAGTTATATATCAAAAACTAGATGTGTTCTTTGGACTTTGCCCAAAGTGCAGGCATCTCTCAAATATTCAGTCCAGCCTATTTGATTTCAGGAGTCATGAAGCTGCTTCTCACCGAGATAATACCGTTAAGAGATCGCTGTTCTTCAAGCAGTCAGACAGGTTATCCACAGCAGCTTCCAACGTAAGGAGTGCCTCCATTACGTAACCCTGCCAGACATGCAAAGATAACATTTTGTACTGCTTAAAACTCCTGCTCACTTCCTGAAGATAAATTTAATTAACGCAAACTTTATTCAGTCTAATGTTAATATCATTGAGGGCTAGACAGCCATTGTTACTGTAACTGACCAAGTCTAAAAACAAATTTTAAGGGCCCCTTAGGAAATGCAGATGGCTTAGCCGTTAGCAGGTAGTCACAAAGATCTATTTCCCGAGATCTGAGGTCCTGAACAGCTCAATGTCATTTGAAATCCAACAGGGAGAGGGCAAGGCTAAAGATGGCAGTCATGGCCCCTTGCTGAGGGGGATGGTGGGCATTTGAAAGACAGAGTGGCAATGTCTCAGCCAGAGATGAAGAGCTGAGGTATGAGAAGGGCTGTGCCTCAGCAGTATTTTGAAGAGCACATCCAATGGCCGGAAAGAGGAAAAGAGGCTAGAGTTCACAGGTGTGCAGGTCTCCTAGGTTGTAGTAACTTTTCTGATGGAAAAGAAGGGAAAGAAGGGCTTGGCTCAAGCTGCAGAGCTTGTAATGCCCTTGGCTTTCAACCAGCTCCCCAGTCCTTGGGCTCTACCCAAGGGTCTTTCTTCTTGTGGTATCTACTCCCTCCATTACTTCTTCAGCTCTCTCAGTGTACTGAAGGCTAGCTATACAGAGAGGGGTGGTGCTTTGCATAGACACAATGGAGATCCCTTCTCTGTGTAGGGAGACAGCACAACTGCATCCTAGCTCGGTGACAAAAAGACAAAAACAATACAAATAATTCCCCGATTCCCTGTCAAATAAAACCAACAACAAAAACCACCAAGGAGTCCCCAAGGGGTTTTCAGTGGTTGGCTCAATAAAACAATAGCTACTGGATTTCCAGAACAATGCTCCTTGAAGTGTTTTTTGTAAATATAAAAGTTAATCTCTAAAATTTTTTTTAAAAAATTATATATGCCCAAATGGTTGGAATAATTGCGAGAGAAAGAAGGCTCAAAGAAAGCTGTTAAGGCTTCATCTTTGACATGAGAGAAGGAGAACACATTCAGCGGTCTTTCCTTCCATACCTGAATCTCATCTCCATGTTCTCCGATCACCTCCACCAGTCTGGAGAGAAGGTCAGACAAGGCGTGTGCTGACAGAGGTTGCTTGAGCGCCCGGAATATCTGGAAGGACCGACCGGCATAGTGCCTCGAGGAGCTTGCAAGGGCCGTCTGCAACGCAACTTCACTCAAATGTTGCTCCAGGTGGAAACCTAGGCACCAAGGGGTCAGAGGTAGGTCAACTGATACTCCTCAAACCATGAGGCACCAGTGATCTATAGGCGTCAGTCAGGTTACCTGCACAGAGCTGCCTCCTGTTGGTACTTGTTTAGGAATTAACCATTTTAAAATAAAAAAAAACACAAAAACCCAAATTTGGATAGATCTTAAAGAGGCATAGTGCAGTAGAAAGAGTCAGAAGCTTTGAAGCAAGAAGGTTCTAGTTTTGAACGAGGGGTTTTGAGACTCTGGGAAAGAAATGTATTCTCTATGAGCCTGTTTTCTTATTTTTAACTGGAGAATAATAGTATCCATCTCCTAGAGTTGTTGTTGAAATTCAACAATTCAAAAAATGCTTTTAGTACAGCGTCTGACACATAACACCGACTCACAAATGTATTCTTGTTTATTGCCCTATTATTTTTCTACACTGTTCTTCTGAACTACTTTTTGCATGGAATACTTTCACTCCTGTTTTCATAAAAGAATGTGTTGGGAACAAGTTTTCAGAGTACTTGTGAATGTAAAAGAAAGATGTTAGTGGATCTAGTCAATTCTAAACACAACCAAAGCCTATAGCAAAGTCATCGCTCTTCAGAATAGTCTATAAATATGCAGATATTGAAAAGTAGATGTTGCCAAGAAGGCAGCCATCATTTAAACTCTCGCCTGAATATTGGTTCTTCCAATAGCATGAAGGTTGTCTCAGTCATCAGAAAACCACTTGATCAGATGAAAAGAAAATGTAAGGTAAAGCACATGGTTGAATTCTGGGCCACTATCTGTACTTTCTGCTGTGTCTCTCTGCAGGAGAAAACCTGACTACAAAGTCAGAGGACCCGATGAAAACAGTGATTTTGGCTGTCTCTGTGATCTAGAGGGCTCTGTGGTACATTTGATTGTTACATAAAAGTGAATCAGGGAGGATAATTTAACGTCATTGTTCTTAGCTGCTGCTGGGCTGTTTGACCCTAGGGGCCTGTAGATTATATAAGAAAATGTTCCTGCAGAGCAGACAAAGGGTCCTGGAAAATGGAGTTAGGCATGCGTACTCAGGGTAGTAAACACAGGATTAAACCCATACAGGCAGTTCACAATTTAAGAATGGATCATGTTTCAAAACAGAATTTGTCACCTTTATTTTGTTTTATTTTCCTACTTAATTTCATTACGTGTGGGGTTAGATCCTCCGTTGATGAACTAAAACGTTATTTACATCACCATGGACCTGAAGGCTAGAAGGACACTAGGAGGATTGCAGAATCCCAGCGCAACTATGACAATGTCCTTAAAGAAATGCTATTTAATGTGTCACACAGCAACCCTACATTTCCCAGCCTTTCCTGCAGCTAGGTGTGATCTCATGGCCTGAGTCCTGGCCAGTGGAATGTGAGAAGAAACCCTGGATGCCACGTTTGAGCTTGGCGTGGTGTAAATCCCTCCTGAGTAATCCTCCACCTACGCTCTTCCTCCACCTGCTGGCTGGGCAAGGAGGGTTGAGGAGAGGCCTCTGAGTAATGGGGGTGACAGAGCCACAGGACGGAGGTCTTTGAAGCGCCATGTGGAAGGCCACTGGACAAACATCTACCCTGGCCTGTTATAGGATCTAGAAGTAACCTTCTACCGTGTTGGCCTCCGAACTTTGGGGGCTGTGTGTTACAGCAGCTATGCTACCCTGATTAACACAAGTGTTCCTGGAACACGTTTTATCCTGCTACAGTGGGGACGGGCACAAAGCAGGGCTGTACAGGGAAACCGTAGTGAGTAAGAGTATCTGGGGTACGATGTGGAAAGACCTCTAAGCACCCTCTGAGGAAATAGTAAAGGGATTTGTGTGTTTTCTCATTTTTATTATCTTCATACAATCTAAGATTTTAGACAAATTAATGGTTCACACACAAACAATAAATTTATTCCTTTGGGTTATGTTCAATTACTAAATGACTTTTAAGTGGGGGAAATACCGAGGTAAGAGGCCTTAATATTTCAAAAATATTCCAAAGGAGACATTCAAAACAAGAAACGTGAATCCTATTACTGAAATGAGTTTCTCATGTCAGTTTATCAGTATTTTTTTTAAAGCACCCTGTGATAACTAGAAGAGATGTGATTAGTCTGGAATGTTTCGAACTGTGAGGTGTGCTAATCATCAGAGGAGCTGGGAAAGCCGGGGAGCCATCTTTCCTGTGGCCAGCCTGGTGTGGGGGAAGAAGGTAGGGACACTTGTTGCATCATGCTGGGGAACCAAATTTAAATTTCACATGCAAACCGGCCCCGGCCAAGTTGAATCTGAATGGTATACAGCTAAGGGCTTAAACATCACAATCCGGCTATAGTCTAAATAAGAATCATACTGTGTTCAGAATATTGAATGATCATTAGCACAGGAATTACTAGCAAATACTCTCAAAGTTAACATTTTATCACAAAATTCTTTTTCTAACCAGTTTTCAAGTCTGACAATTTTTCACAGCTGAGTCTGAATATAGTCAATAAGATTTACTACTCATGCCCTTCGTTTTGTAATATTTAAAAATTTGAGTATACTTGACACACAATGTCACACGAGTTTCAGGCATACAACATAGTGATTCAACTTCTCTATATGTTACGCTGTGCTCACCAGAAGCGTAACTACCATCTGTCACCACACAACACTGTTACAATATCATCCACTAGATTGCCTGTGCTGTGCCCTTTTTCCGTGACTTATTCATGCTGTGACTGGGAGCCTGTACCTCCTACTCCTCTCTACCTGTTTTGCCCATGTCCCTACTCCCTTCGTTCCAGCAACAATCAGTTTGTTCTCTTTATTTGTAGGTCTGATTCTGCTTTTATTTGTTTATTCATCTGTTTTTTAGATTCCACATGTGAGTAAAATTATATATTTTCTTTTTCTCAGTCTGACTTACTTTACTTAGCATAATACCCTCTGGGTACAGCCCTGTTGTCACAAATGGCAAGAATCTCATCCTTTTTTGGCTGCATATATTATGATATATTCTATTATATATTCCATTATATGTGTTTATTATGTATATGTATAATATGTCTATTATATGTAGTGGAATATATATGGAACGGATACATATCTCCATCTATACATACACACACACATCTTCCTTATCCATTCATCTGTGGGTGGACACTTGGGTTACTTCCCTATCCTGGCTATTGCAAATAATGCTGCAATAAACATAGGAGAGCATGTATCTTTTCAATTAGTGTTTTCATTTTCTTTGAATAAATGCCCAGTATAAAATTATTGAATCACTTGATATTTCTATTTTTAATGTTTTGAGGAAATTCCGTATTGTTTTCTATAGCGACCGTACCAATTTACATCCCCACCAACAGAGCCTGAGGGTTCCTTTTTCTCCACATCCTTGCCAACACTTGTTATTTCTTATCTTTCTGATTCTAGTCATTCTGATCGGTGTAAGGTGATATCTCATTGTCATTTTGATTTGCACCTGATGATTAGTGATGTTGAGCATCTTTTCATATGTGTGTTGTGTCATGGCCTTCTTTAAACAAAATTAATATTATAGGGCATAGTTTAATTCTAGTGAGGTAAACGAAGCAAGGAGAACAGTGACCTTTGGGAATTACTTGATAGAGCATAATGCAAAAATACATGATATTAACAATCACTCAGTTAGGCACATCTGAAATAAGCCTCAAAGCTCCCCAGTGAATATTCTTCTGCTATCAATGCTCAATGCAGAACTATATATACTATACACACACACACACACACACACACTATATGCAGAACTATATATATATATGAAGTGTGTGGTCATAATGGGAAGAATATGCTCCCATTACATGGAATGTTAGAAGTGGCATTTGGGGAAACAGGATAAATTACCTGATTTGGAGTCTTTAAATACAGATACAACATGACGTAGAAAATTAGTGAGCTGTTCAGCACTCTTTGAATTTTGATTTTTGGGTGTGATGTCTTCATGGCACCAAAGTGGACCAAATGCCCTTAAATAAAACATACAAAATGTTAAAAATATAACCATTTAAATATAATCATTTTGCATTTTTAAAACCATGTATGCAGTTGTAACTCCAAGGGCACAATATGATTTTTAAATTTTACTGATTAATGTGGGGTTAATTTCAGTCTTGTAAAACTTAAGAGCATACTCAAAACAGATCTAGTTAATTTACGGAGGTATATTTTTTCTTATGTTTTACTCACAAAATGAAAACCTCACAAAATTTACTCACGAAATTAAAACCTCTCAATTCACCAGAATAGTGTTTACACATAATAGGCGCTACATGTTTGTCAAATAAAGTGATATAAAATGTTAATTAAAATATAGGTTTAGACATAGACTCTATTTGTACATTTTAGATTTGCAGAGAGAATTGCTTTTATCAGGATCATATCATTAGGCTATCAAATACTGTAGAAACAAATTGAAGATACAGCCTCTGATGTCTACTTGGTTTTCAGCAGGAAGAACAGGATGGAGCCAGATGTGAGAATTTCAGAGAACACTCTTCCCAACACGTGGTACTGACAGTGTTGAGTGGTGAGCACTTTTATTCTCCACAAACCATTCAGGTCTCTGAGATACCCTGGTTGTAGGCACCATCAGCCCCCTTCTGAAGCTTCCTGTTCATTAAAACCTATATTGAGCTGAGAGCTGCAAAGAATACTCTGAAATTAACTGAGGAAAGAAAATGCTTTTCTCATTTTTTGCATTAATTGATACATTGATGGAAGAAAAATCGTGGGTATCAGATAACGTCTATACAGACTAGACTTCCGGGATTTAATGCACTGAGAAAGGAGAGCAGTTCCTCCCCCCATGCAGCATGGTTTTCTTAATACAAATACTGGACCCTGGGATGCTGGAAATTCTGAAGCCTTACAAGCTAAATTGTTCAGTAGGAGAACCAGAAGACAAAAAGACAAGAAACAGGATTGCTTGTAGCTTTTCTTGATTTTGATCATCAGTTTGCTTCCTTTCCTATCATGCTTCCTATTGTTTCTGACTTCCATTTATCAATGACTCTGGATTAGAGGAGCAGACAATGGTCCCCTCTGCAGCTGCTCCTGGGTCGACCATGGCTAATATATTTGGTTTCCAGAGCAATGTGCTTTGCCAAGTCTCAGAACTCCCAGATCCTGGCAGCTCTAATAGATGATTAAAGTCATCCTCACGGCGGGGCGCTACTGTGTCCTGTCTCCATCTGCTGCATTGTCTTTGTCCGTGAAACCTCCCGCCCATCAACTGTGCCATCAGTAGGATCTTAGACAACTTCTGCCAGGATCTACCTGGTGCACAGACTCCAGCAGATGCAATTTTGAAGAGAAAAGAAGGCTTTGCTAAAGCCGTGGGCTCGCTTTTCCATCTGTCTGGTTTTAAACAGATGACATTTCCCCCCCCAAAGAATAACCTAAAGACAGGCCCCTGTCTCCTGACCCCTCACTACCTGGTCGTCAGAAACTCAATGAGCTTGTTTGCCTTCTCATCCGCTTCAGCAGTTGTGTCTGTGTCCTCCACTTCCTGGGTCATCTGCGGGAGGTTCCCGCTGCTGCCCCCCAGACTGATGCTGGAGGACGTGGAACTGGAGCTCAGCCCCGAGTCTGGCACTGGGGATGATTGGTCCTCTCTCAGGAAGTCAAAGCCACCTGGTGGGACAAGAAGGTCAAGGCAGAATGTGCTAGGCAGGGTGCTTCATGTGGTTAGGAGGTGAGCAAACAGAAGTGCGTAGTTATTTAAATGTTTTGGAGAAAACATTTGATTGTGGCTGTGGTTATGATGAAATGAGACTGATGTTCTTTCCTTGCTTCTGGAATAGTTGCACTGCCGTGTAAACCAGGGTGTCTTTGGTAATAGGGGTGTGACCTGCTGTTTTCTACTCTCGTGTATGAATCGATTCTTTCTGCAAAAGAAGTGGGGTGTGTATGTGTGCGGTGCGTGTGTGTGCATATGTGCACACGCATGCACATGTGCACAGACCCACAAACAGTTCCACTATACATGTGGACCCAACTGTGCTGTTCATAAATTATTCCTGGGTATTAGACTACTTAAATCGGTGAAATGATACCATTTTTGAGGATACCAGCACCTAGTAATTGATAAGTTATACACAAGGTTTTGAGTAAGTGAACTTACAACTGTAAATATGATGTGCATATTAATATGTCTTAATAAAATACATTGCATGGCAGTCCAAGAAATATGGTAGAAATAAATACTATATATTTTTTTCCCACCTCATATTTGGTTATCATTCTACATCTCTGGATGTGTTATTGGTTTGACAATGTATATACACAACCATCCCTTTTCTCCTACTTAATAATCATAAAAAGCCCATAGTATCCGACAGATACCCTGAAATAGGAGGAGCCGTAGGCCTGACTATCATCCCTGCCATTTATTGTGCAGTCTTAGGGAGTTTATATAACTTCTCTGTACCTTAGTTTCCTGTTATGAAAGAGTAAGACAATAATTTCTATCACACAATCACATAAGATTTTAGCCTGGATTTAAAAGCAACCATAGTTGAAACTAGGTGTTCAGTAAGTATTAGTAAATGTTTATGAAGAGGAGACATTTTCTAAACCCTTCGTACACCTATTCCACGTATGCTATAGAGTCAATCATTTTAGCTGTCTGTTGTTTGTCTTGACTCTGGTATATGGTGTTTTGTTCTGTAAATCTCCACTTTATGCCACACCGGTGGTATAGTGAATACAAAACTGATGCACTCAGGGATACACAACCTGATGGACATTACAATGTTCTCAGTCTAAGACCATATGCTTAATGGAATACATCCTTATCGTGGGGAATTAGGACAGCCAGAAGTCTTCAGATTCTTTTAATTAAACATCTACAGTAAAGAGAGTTTTATGTCTCTGAGTGGCTATTGATGGGTTATTTTCAATAAAGTATAGCTTGGTTTAAAATAAAGGGCTGAAACTGAGATCAGTAGTCCTGATGTCTCAGACTTAGTGACTTCATGTTTGTTTTCCAAAGAAATATCTTAACGTCTGTCAAAGGACAAGACAGCACTGAGTACAAGTGATGAGTAAAAGGCACATCCTCTTCAAGATTATGAATAAATCTTGGTGACATATGAAGTGCCATACCATATCCAGTGCCAATGTAATGTACAAAATAGTCAGGAATGTTAGTTCATTCTCATTTTAAGATATTTTAAATGTTCTGATTCTAAATGAAAACCACTGGCCAACCCTTCTGGGAAAGTTTTCATGAATAGCTCAAAACAGCAGAGTAATTTGACTCAAACATGACTCAGCTAATGCTTTCTGTTCTCATTTCTAAGAAGAAAATTTTGGTTTCAAAACAGCAATGGTTCTCAGTAGACTTCCACTCATGGTGCCTTCCAGAAAAATCAGACACTTTAAAAAAGTGAAAATTCCTTCAGGGGAACTGGAAGGTACACAAGTGATACATCGGGCACCCTGGCAATGACCTGCTCTCAAGGTGATGGAGAAGGTCACTGTTTTGTGCATTCTGATCCTTCCGTGTTTGAGACTGATGCTTTTGGCCAAAGGGCATCTTAATTTTCAATGTTATCAGTAGGAGCATATTTAATGAGAGCAGCAAGCATAATAATAAGGAAAAAGACATTTGAAAATATTCAATAATGAAGAAGGATTTTGAGAACCACGTTAACCATCAGGTGGAATGGTGTATATTAATGGTGCTGCTACTTGCTCACTTGGAAAGTTGGGGGGTGATCACATTAGGGAAGTTAATTTGGGCTCCAGTGACACTGTGTAAGTTATCTTCGCATTTGTGATTCTGTCTCAGGCTCTCTGCCACTCCTTTCATTACCTGTGTAGAGATACTCTGGTTGATAAGCTGGCTGAACTGTGAGAGTCTTAGCTTCGCCCATCTCTCGAGTCTGCAGGAGCACAGAAGCAATGGCATGAAAATTACTGTTGCAAGAGAGGGCAATCAAGAGGTGAAGAAGCAATTTTTTGCTGTGTTCAAAGACTTCAGGCCGGTAATGGTCCAAACCTGGAACAAAACAGTGGAATCTCTTAGTATAAACAAGTTTTAAGCTCGTTTAGATTCCAGGGATAGTAAAGATTCCAAGTCACTCGGGAGGAACATGTTAAAAGAATGTTCGGTTTTCTTTGTTATTGTTTGTGTTACCAACATAAAGAAGTTGGGCTTAGGAAAAAGAAAATGCCTTATTCCTCAAATCAAGTGTTCTCATAAAATGCTGATAGATGGACTTTTCTTGACCTCTCAGCAGCATTTGACATGGTTAGCATTCCTCCTTTGTGGGATGTTCTCTACCCTGGATCTCCCTGTTAACTGAAGGATTCTAACTTTGTTCGTCTCTAACTAAACTTCTGAATCTCCCTGGCTTGTTCCTCTCCCCCTTTTTGCTCTATAATCTGGCTCTTTTAAAATCTCAGTGCTTGGCCGACTGTGCTCTACGTTCTTTTTCTCTTTGAGCTGACAGTGTCTCATGGCTTTAAATTTATCACATCTAGCCAAAGACCCTCAAAGAGGCCCCACTTGTTTTGGGTATCTTTTTAGGTATAGCATTAACAAGGTACCACTCTATATTGCAGTAACAGGGCAATTTTAAACAATGACCAATCAACTGAAATTGTAGAGCAGATGTCACACAGAAGCAATGAAAAATGGAAGAGACTAAATCTTTCAGAAATGAGGAAAGCAGGATGTCAATGTAAAAGGAAGGCTCTCTGGATTACAGCTATAGGTCTTTGATCCTATTGGCTAGAATTCCTCTTAGATCCAGTCTTACCTAAGAAGACAGCATGAAGTAATAATGGTAGATGAAGAGCCCAATCTTCTCTCACACTGTGATCCACCACCATCTCAGTCATAAAAATAACAGCAATATTGCACCTAATCAATGACATGATGAAATTAATGTAACTTCTGAAGAGGATGGAAATACATTGATAGATCATTAAGTCACAGTTAAATACAACTCATAAGCCCTGCTGAAGAATTATGTAAGACCCTTATTCCAGGGAAATGGAGTTTAATTTCTGACATAGCACAGAACTCCATAAAGAGAAGAAATGTTGGCTGAGTTGATCACATAACGGGGAGACTTACTAGTCACTCGGTAATAAGAGCTGAAGAAGGAACAATTACTCACAACCTAAAAATCATCACAGAATGCATATCCATATCCAGATTGCATCAAGGAAAAATTCCAACTTATAAGGCAGCTTTGCACACTGGTTAATATTCAACCAAACTCTACAAATACACTGACAGCTACAAGTTAAGTCGTGCATGGTCTGATTTCAAAGGTCATTTCATTTGTTGGGACCTGGAATGATCTCCCTCCCTTCATAGGAGGAAAAGTCCAGCCAAAGTTAAGCAGTCGTTTTCCTCTACGCACACATGCTACTTACCTATGGAGAGGCCCCCGGGGAGTGATGGTCTCTGGGAGGTAGTCAACCAGGGGGGCCCAGCATCCTCCAGTACAAGGCATGGGGAGGGGCTGTGGTTGTTTGGTCTCTGTAATAGTCAACAGCCAGCCCGTGTAGGGAGAAATCGGGTCATCTATCGGGTGAGAAAGACAAGCGTGTGTTATTTTTAGGGAGAGATGATTTTTGTTTTCCCTACTTGGTGTTTGTAGAAAGAATCTTACAAATTTAGGCTAGTAAAAATAACTTTCTAACCATCTCATTTGGTGAGTATGAATTATAGGATCAATGGGTTAGAATCACTTGATTAGATTTTTTAGTCCCTTTATTTTTTGATAATCTAATACACAATTATGCATTACAGAGCAATGGGAAATACAGACATGCAAAGAGAAAACATTAAATCATGCAAATTCTCATCACTGTGAGAACTTGGTTTTTCTCCAATCTTTCCCATTTCAGTAAAATGCAACTCCATATTTCCATTTTGCTCAGGGCAGGAGCCTTAGAGCTATCCCTGATTTATCTTTCACATCTCACATCCAACTCATAATCATGATAATAATGATGAGGATAACAATAAGAATAAAAATAATAACATTAGGAGCTAACACAGGGAGTACTTCCTTTATGCCAGGCACTGTTCTATGCATTGCACATATTCTTTTAGAAGATTCATTTATTTATTGGGGGGGGGCAGGAGGAGAGGCCCGATGTGGGGCTAGATCTCACAACCCCAAGATCACGATCTGAGCCGAAATCAAGTCAGATGTTCAACCAACTGAGCCACCCAGGCGCCGCTGGCATTGCACATGTTAATAGCCCAATAATAGGTACCTCTTACCCCTACTTTACGGAGGGGAAACAGAGGTTAGGCAACCTGGCATCATATTCAGTGAGCTCTACCTTCAAAACATATCCAGAATAAGACCACTTTTCCCCATCTCCATCACTGCTAGTGTAAGTCACCACACTCTCTCACATGGAGACTGCAATGGCCTCCCTACTTCCATCCTTGCCCCTCTACTGTCTGTCTTCCACAGAGCAGCCAGAGTAATCCTTTTAAAACAGAAGTTCATCCATGTCTCTCTCTCTCTCTGCTTGACACTCTCCAGTGGCTCGCCTTTCCACTCAAAATGAAGTCCAAACTCCACACCATGGCTTTTAAGGCTTTACAAGGTCTTCCTGCTATTACTCTCTTGGCTTATCTTCTACTACCATCCTCCTTGCTCATTCTGGCTTTCTTGCTGTTCTGTGATCACACGAGACACTGTCCAGCTTCAGGGCCTTCACCTCTAGCATTCCCTTTGGCTGCAGTGCTCTTTACCAGAGGGCCCATGGCTCCTTTACTTCACACGGGTCTCTGCCCAAGTATCAATTTACTGTAGAGGATTTCCAGGATCACTCTATTTAAAATCTACCCCCACCCCCAATCACTTTCTGTCCTCTCACTCTGCTTTAGTTTTCCTTCCTGGCACAGATCACCCATTCATCAGCACGGAGTACCTCTTTTGACTCTCATATAAGCTCCACAACAGCAGAGACTTTATTTTGTTCATTGTTGTTTCCCTAGTACCCCGAACATATAGTAGGGAATCAACAAATAGTTTTTGAACTAATGAACTTCCTCAACAATATGCTTAAAGTAAACAGCAATGAGTTTCAAAACAACTTAACCTTACACTTAAAGGAGCTGGAAAAAGAACAAACCCCAATCCAGCAGAAGGAAGGAAATAATAAAATTAGAGCAGAAATAAATGATACAGAAACTAAAAAAACAATAGAACACATCAGTGAAACCAGGAGCTGGTTCTTTGAAAAGATCAACAAAGTTGATAAACCTCTAGCCAGACTCAGCATGGAGCTCCTTCTTAGAATGCTCTCAATAGAGGTCAGTGGCATTCAAAGACAAGCAGGCCCACTGGAGGGCCACATGATATGAGCCAGGCACATGGCTTCGACAAGCTGGCTCAATCCTGGGATAGGTTTTAGTGTATTAAGAAGAAGGATATATTAGATCATCTTTAGGCAATTTCTACCATATGTAGATTTTCTTGGCTGCACTCTTGAAAGGCAGTGAGAGGTAACAGATTCAAGGATCCTGGTCCCGTGTAGAACGCTGTCCTTAGCGGTTAGCAGAGCCAGTGGAGGGGGTATCTATCCATTGTGAAGACTGAGGCTTACAGCAAGGGTGGGCACGAGGACACAGCCCCCTTCTGGGATGTCAGGGAAGGGAGTTTTCCAGGGGCAAGGTCAGGATTTGCCTCAGAAAGCGACTGTTAGGTCTTACTAACACACCCAAAATCGAGCAACTGGAACCCTCTAAATTCTATGCCATGAAGCTTGGCCACAACAGTTTTAGCCCAGAAAAAAACGTAAAGCATATGTGACAGTTCCTCATCTCAGACCTCCCAGTAAATTACCTACAGAATGTTCCACTTTCAGCAAATTAACGTTTTGAGTAACTATCTAGGATAAGCTAATTGCAAAATGTACTTCTAAGTAATCAGCTACTCTATAATAAAACTTAAAAGGAGAGCAGAAATGGGAAGAATATCAAAGAATTAAGAAAAAGAGAAACTTGTGAGATTTCTGTTAGGGAAAGTATATATTTTTCTTTGTTTCAATGATGTTCTCAGATACACATCTGATCAGCAAAAATGTGCTGGATTTTTAGTGATTGGATTAGGAATAAGTGGGCCTAAAACTGGTTTTCTACAGTTAGGTCTACATCACTAGGACTCAGCTTCGATCCAGCTCAAATAGTTGTATCCATATTATAGGGTTAAATACACTAGCATATGGCCTTCGAGAATAATCCAGATATTTTAAGTAGTCCTAAAAAAGCTTACATCATATTGGTAGGAAGATTTTTATAGATCTGGGTCTAAATCTGTTTTTTGTCCATTTTCCTCAAGGATTTTTTTTTTTTTATAATAGAAAAATACTCTCAAGAGGCTGCACACAGTCCTTCCATCTGGGTAAACCCAGATTATGAAGCCCTGGGGCACTAGGTCTCTCCTGATTCCTTCTTACTCTTTCTATCTCTAATGATCCTCCCAGGAATTCAGGGAGAAAAATAATCACCCTTCACATACACCAGAAGTGTGGCCATACGGTTTTGGAATTGAGCCTACCAATTTTGCTTTTCTTATGGCACAGGCCATTTCCATCCTTGTGTAGCTAGAACCAAAAATATATCAGGGAGGACTCAGTTACCAAAGTCCTAAGGGGATCTGTGCCCTATTAGACGTGCTGCCTCCTCCAGAAACCCAGAGTTAACTTCTATTACTTAAACACATAGAAAACGATCTTAGTATATATTTTCTGGGTTTTTCTGTGATGAGAATATGGTTTGAGTAACTTGATTTCATTTTCTCTTACAATGAATAATTTAAAATAATAAGCTCTCAGTCCCCAAATGACATGCTATGAACTGGAACTTCTCTGGTCAATAACCACAACCATGTAAAAGATATTATTGATACACGACTCAACTGGATTCAAATTCTGTACCAAAATTTTCCTATTAAAATGCTGTTTATTTTATGCTGGCACAACAAGTTTATAAAACAACATTTCTAGGTGAAATAGATGCCATGATGATAACATTAGACTTCTTTTTATGCCTTTCGCAACTATTCACTATAGTTTTTTTTCTCTTCACAAATACTTCCATTATTTTTTTTGTTCCTAAAGCCAGTGATGTGTTTATGTAATGACACAATTATCTCATTTTCTTATAATTAGCCTCTGAAATTCACTATTTATGTATTTTCTTTTTTTTTAAAGAATTTATTTATTTGACACACAGAGAGAGATAGTGTGAGAGAGAGAGCACAATCAGGGGCAGAGGGAGAAGCAGGCTCCCCGCTGAGCAAGAAGCCGGACATGGGGCTCAATCCCAGGACCCTGGGATCATGACCTGAACTGAAGGCAGCCGCTTAACCAACTGAGCCACCCAGGGGCCCCTATGTATTTTCAAGAGGATTGAAATTACTTTATTATAGCGTTTTCTACCAAATTCTATGTTCTAGACCCAGAGCAAAGAGATACAATTTAAAGGGATTAACTGGCAAAGACAGCAATATTCCTGATGTAAAATCCACAGTCACAGAGTGGGTTTTTTTTTTTTTTCGTTTTGTTTTGTTAAAGAGAGAGAATGAGCAGGGAGAGCGGCAGAGGGAGAGGGAAAAACAGACTCCCTGCTCAGCAGGGAGTCCGATGCGGGGCTCCATCCCAGGACTACGGGATCATGACCTAAGCCACAGGCAGATGCTTAAACGACTGAGCCACCCAGGTGCCCCTAGAATGTTATGTTTTGTTATGCTTGTCACATTTTGGCGGGGGGGGGGAGGGTAGGATTTGACTACTTCACCTTTTCATGATGCCATTTTTTTTTCTGTCCTCCAATTCTGAGTTACTGTTGCATAGCAACCAGACTTTTCTTGAACCAACAACTCTCCATTTCTCAGCTACTACTCTCCTCATCTGTAAAATCTAGTCCCATCTAAAACTGATGGTCAGTGCCCCTGAGATTTCAAATATTCAGTGTTTGGATGGTATGGTCCCCTGATGGGGCACAGAAAGAAGAGAAAATACAAAGAGCTTTATTTTACCTCAGATTGATAGTACTATTAACAAGTTATATAGGGATATAGGTGAAACTTAACCTATGTTAGAATATGGCAATTATATATGGATTTTAGACATCCTTTCCATTGGTATTTTCAGGCTAGAGAATTGCCTGTGCATTAAGAAGCAGAATCAGGGCAGCTGAAATATGGTGTCATTACAACTACATAGCTCTTACCCACTCTGCACATTTTCCATAAAAACAAAACAAATCAGAACAACAGCTACAAAGGCCCTATGCATTGACAAATGAACCTAACTCATGAAATACCATCATATTTACAGTTTCCACCAAATGAGACAAACAAATCCCACCAGATAGTTTACTGATTTCCTCAGCATACCGAAATGTCACAGGGAGTGTTCTTTGGTTCCAGAATTTCTGCAACTTGTGACCAAGTGATACCCTTTACCTGCTCAGTATCCACAGAAGCTGTTCAGGGCTTAAACAAAATAATGAATGCATTGACCTTTTTGGTGTTCCCACCTTCCCAGGGTATGAAGAAATTCCTGTGACAGTTATATCTCCCCGTTTAGTGAGGTTTTCACTTGGGCTACTGAGACTATGCCATTGAGAAATTCAAGGTGAAAACAGATCCTACCCTGGGCGAGCTGACTCACAGAACTTAAAAGGTCAAATCCACTCTTAAGAGAGGTCAAAAAACTGAACTGCAACATTTGTTCTCTAATGGGACAAATTCTGACTAGGCCTGCCCCAACTGCATTACCAAGGAAAAATGCCAAGAATATAAAAATATGGATTTGGGCAGTAGTTTGAAGTTTTCTAATTTTGATTTGTTCATTGCACGGCTTCTTTTTACTGTTAAGAGGCTGACTCTATGCTCACCTGCATAGTTGGATTACGTAGTTACTTAATATTTATGGACCTCTTTTTAGTAATTAGAACAGGAATAATCAAAATGTTCACTTTCCACTCCCCAACCATCTGCATTCCATCTGAACAACCTGCTGGTACTTACTTTTATCTTCATCATATGATCCTCCAGAGCTATTGCTGTATCTCGACTCTAGGCGGGTGTGGGCTCTGATGACGTTACTAAACCTTCAAATACAAGAACAACCGTTGGAAATACTGACACGTGTGTGTATGTGCTGTTACTCATAAACACATACTATTATTTAGTGGTTGAGTTTTTGGCAGTGAGTTCCAATGATGCTTTTCCTAAAGGAATACTGTAAAAACTGTACTTCAAGCATTTTGTTTTCCTTGAGAGGGCCAGTGGTCACCCTTGCTCCGAAGCACAAGTTCAAGCCTTCATAAGCAAAATATTTTAAGGCTAATATTTGGATTGAGCCAGAAAATAACATTTGTTTAGAAAGAAAATAGATATGACACTGAATAATTTGAATCCCTTATTCACATGGTAGCCTGGCATAAGGTAGGTGGTCAATAAATAATTATTGATTAAGTCAAAGTAGATAGAACTGGGAATATGCAAAAATGGTTTCATAACAAATCTTGGATTTTATCAGCTTTACAGTTTCCCTTAAAATGATCTGAAGGTTTTCAGGAAAAGGTCCTAGGTGTGGAAATGGGCTGAGTAAGGTTATACGACTTGTGCAGTGTCAACCACAGAAAGGTGGCAGGAGGAGCATGCTTTGAGAACCATGCTTCCTCTGAGCAGGTGAACAGGTGATTTTAGGACTGAGCTCTCACTCACTAGCTCTGTGACCTTGGCCAAGTCCTGTATCTCCTTGGGGACCCTATGTCCACACCTGCCAAAAAGGAATAAGAATAATACTTCACCATTTATTTCACTGGGGTTGTTGTGGGAATCAAAAAGAAATAATGCAAGAACATTTCCCAAACTGTGAGACATCCAACTCTAAGGGATTAGTTATTATATTTCTACCTTGAATTTCTAGAATGCCTTGCCTTCTCTCTTCAGGGCACCAAGGGCTTTCAAATCAATAGTATTTTTGTCATCCAAAGGCCTACATGTAGGGCAAGGGGGTGGCTAAGGGGAAGTGATGATAAAACTTTATATTTACTTTATATAAAATGGTACAGGTTTTATCTACTTAATATATATGCAGTCAAAGCCAAGAATTAAGGCTATGTAGAAATATCTGGAAAATTCAAACCAGAGCAGGTGTGTTCCCCTTCATTACTGACAGGTGTTCTGCCTTAACTGACAACAGATCAACACTCTGTTTCCCTCTAGAACACTGGGGAATGCAGGGCTACTGCTGTCCTCCAGTGTATGGAGAAAAAGAGATGCTTTAGGAAAAAGTACTGAATGTGCCATTAAGACCCCTACCTTGTCCCAGGTGTATAATCTTGGAACATCAGTGATTTAGATTTGCTGAACACAGAAATGTAACAGACTCTAATGACTTTGGTTTTATTCACCTCTTTGATGTTGGCTGTAGCTTTTTCTTTCTCCTAACACAGCCATCTTTTCCCTAATAACTCTGTATCTTTTTTTTTTTAAGATTTTATTTATTTATTTGACAGAGAGAAACACAGGGAGGGAATACAAGCAGGGGGAGTGGGAGAGGGAGAAGCAGGCTTCTCGCTGAGCAGGGAGCCCGATGCGGGGCTCGATCCCAGGATTCTGGGATCATGACCTGAGCCGAAGGCAGACGCTTAACGACTGAGTCACCCAGGCACCCATAACACTGTATTTCAAGCATTATTGTCATATCTTTTGGGCTACTGCTCTGTGCATCCATAAAACAGAACAGCTAGGACATCTGCTCAGTCTGTCTACATCAGACTGAACTTACGAAATTAGGAAAGTGACAAACCTATTACCTTTTGAAGATGTTCTTTAATCATACTTGTGCTGACAAATGCAAAGTTAAAAACAGCATAGGTAGAGCCCAGACCTCATTCAGCAAGGAACATAATCAGGGGGATGAAAGAATTCCACATCTGGAGACTTCCATGGGACAGAGAGCTCATGAACCATAAACAGTATATGCTGGCTTTCTAATCACGTTCTGGAGGGGCCAGGCAGGAAAGAATTACAGAAAGGATGACAATCCTTCTCTTTTCCTTTGAGATTCATCTAAAGGAGAGTTAGGCAGAGGTTATGAAGCCAAGACGAACATGAGGAGCAAGCCCCTTCCAGACTGTTCTCTTTACTCCGGAGAAGATCAAAACCATAGTGTAGTGAAGTACAAGCTTGGCAACAACAACAAAAAAGTAAAAACTGGCTCCTAAAATCTGTTATTTTCCTTTGCTTTCCTGGCTTGAAGAAAACAATTTTGGGTCTGGGTTTTAGAGGAATTTCAAGGATTAAGTAGACCAAATAGCTTTTTAATATCAAAGGTACATGTCTTAAGAAATATATCATGAATATCACTCTGATAAGAGAAAAACTAGAAGGACAAAATGTTTCTCTAAATTTTAACTTGCTGATTTAGCTCAAAGTAATACATAGGCAACTTTTTGTAGATTATTAATTTCTATCTCTGTATCAAGCGAGATTACCAGAAATTCATACATTTGAAGCTTATTGCTTTGGCTCCCTATGGAAAAAAAAAATCCTTTCATGGAACCTATAAATTTATCAAATAAGCATTTCTTAAGGGTTGATGTATTAAAAATAGTTATGTAGTTTGGTTCTGCATATTTTACAAACTGCTACAAACAGCTATTTTAATAAAAAAATGTGTTCACTTTGTTGTTTAATAAAAAAACCCTACACGATAAATCCTTCTTTGAATTTAGGGTAGTTTTGGGGTGCCTGGGTGGCTCTGTCAGTTAAGTGTCTACCTTCGGCTCAGGTCATGATCTCAGGGTCCTGGGATCGAGCCCCACACCATCGGGCTCCCTACTCAGTGGGGAGTCTGCTTCTCCCTCTCCCTCTGCCCCTCCCCTCCATGCTCATGCTCTCTCAAATATATAAATAACATCTTTTAAAAAAAATAATAGAAATTTAGGGTAGTTTCTGTTAGTAGCTTCCATGAATAGTTTTTATTTTTACACACTGAAAGTTATAAAATTCACTGTATTCTTCTTTTTTTACTCTGGCTCTTGAAGAACTCAAGTTTAGGTTAATACTAACTTTTAGTAGTTTTCCTTAGTGAGGACTTGAGGACTTTCAACAAAACTATCTTACCCTCCTCTTAGCTTGGCTCTTATTCCCTTATCCTTGTTTTAATGATACCATAACCTATCTGAACTTTTTGTTAATAGATATTATAGTATTAAATATTACCAAAATACATCAAAGGGCCATTAATCTAGCTGGAAAAAACATGGCATCAGGCCTGCTTCTTTGCACAACTCCATGGCGCCCCCTGGAGCCCAATAATGTATTTTGGTGACTAGTACCCCCAGGAGTTGGGTAACACAGTAGCCTGGTCAGTATTTCTGACCAACTGTATCTGCAGACCCTTTGTCTACAAGGACTTTAAAGAACTAGAAAGAACAGACTGTTCAGAAGGACTGTAAAGTAACTATCTTCTGTACTGGGGTTAGCAAGAGGGAGGGAGAAAGGGGCCAGATGGTGTTTGGACAGCTTATCTCTGGGGCTGTGAGATTTCTCCCATTTTTATTCACATACTGAATAAACATTAAAGAATTCCTACTGTGTTATAGCATAGTAGGCTTTAGGAGCATTAAGGACAGCAATATGTATGCGAGATATGTGGTTCCTGTTTTCCAAGAATGAACATCTAGTGGTTGAGACAAGTGTGTGTACAGGTACCTATAAATCAACGTGACAGAGTCTACAAGGAAGGAAGAGTAATAAGTAGATTCAAGAGAAATAGGCATCTTAGGCTGAGGGCACAGTCTACTTTCACAGAAAAGAGAGAATGTATTAGAGAAATCGTGCAGATGGAGTACAGGATCAAGGGAATAATGGTATCCTTTGGGATAGAATAGTAGTATATATATGGTTATATACATATGAATATATATAAATATGGCCAATAAAGCTATAGATAAATAGATATAGCCATTATGAAAGAACCAGATATATATGCATATGTATAGAAAGCATGGGTACATAACATCAAGCTTTCCAACGGCCAACAGAGATACAGTGAGAGAGGAGGGCAGCAAGAGTTAAACAAGCAAGCCCCTATTAGAGGTGTTCTCTGGCCTTGATATTAGAGAGGGTATTAGAGATTAGCCTCTTAATTTCAAGGGCCACCACTAAAAACTTGCGCAGGACACTCAGGACTCTGGTCCCAAAGGGGCCTTTGTAGTGAGATGTTAATATACAGACATTCATCACCTTTCTACCCTAAATAAGATTGGAAAATTCAGTCTAGACAATAAATGATAAAGAATGTTATACTCCAACTAGAAAGCAGAAATATCTTTAGAGAAATAATGTCATTATTTACCATAAGGAAGTTTCCAAAGAAGGTACTAACAAATACAGATTAAAACCATGCTAATTAATCATCTTGTATTGTCACTGATGTATGGAGTATGAAAACCTTCACTCATTTCCAAGAATGAAAGAAACGCCTCTATTAGAGATCTGTATAGGGCGAGGTCTATAATCATGATCCACTGGGTTTGGGCTTTTAACCTGAAGGAAGGCTCATGTGGATGAGCATCTGCCTAAAGGCAGTGTAGCAACCCAGGAATGAAGATACTGGGGAACCTGATAAGGGCCCGAACTGGAAATGAGCCTTCAGAACTCCAGAGGCAGTCCGTCTTATGTCAGATACCAATCCACCTGCAGCCCCCGCCATATTCTCCTGCACAGGATGAAATCCTGAGGACGGTCACGAAGCATCTGGAAGCATTATGGGTTGAGTGAATTATTTCAATTAGTTGATCTATTGAATTTTCTCCATTATGAATCTGTGTGAGTATCTCATCCTTGTTACTAATTTCTTAAGTGAAACGGCTCCTCGGGAGTTTTCACTAGAAAATTGTCAGCCTAAGGAGTTTTCGACACCATGAGAATCATTCTAGTTTTTATTTTTTAAAGATTTTATATATATATATATTTATTTATTTAGGGCGCAAGTCGGGGGAGAGGCAGAGGGAGAGGAAGAGAGAGAATCCTTAAGCAGACTCCCTGCTGAGCACGGGGCCGAACACAGGGCTCGATCTCGGGACCCTGAGGTCACGACCTGAGCCGAAATCAAGGGTTGGATGCTTAACCAACTGAACCACCCAGGCACCCCATCTAATTTTTATTTTTTTAACCTATTTTTATTTTTTTATTTAAACAATTTTTTTAAAATTTATTTGAGACAGAGAGAATGAGAGAGAGAGAGAGAGAGAGAGAGAGAGAGCACATGAGAGGGGGGAGGGTCAGAGGGAGAAGCAGACTCCCTGCTGAGCAGGGAGCCCGATGCAGGACTCGATCCAGGGACTCCTGGATCGTGACCTGAGCTGAAGGCAGTCGCTTAACCAACTGAGCCACCCAGGCGCCCCTAATTTTTATTTTTTAATTTGAGTCCTATTTATTTCTTTTTGTTTGTTTCTCTGCTCTTCACAATTAACTACAGGAAATGGTGATGCCAATTTTATTTATTTATGAGTAGCTTTTGGACAATGTAAAGGGGCAAGAGAAATACCATTAAAGAGCTAATGTGAAGGGACTAGAGGCTTCTTTTAGCAGGAAAAGGCAGCGTTGTTGGTTAACCAAATTTGACCATGTAAAGACAGAACAAAAATGATGACGTTTCATAGGACTCACCTCAAGACAACTGCTCAATCTCTAAGTAATCATTCCACAGTCAGATCTGAAAATTTCACATGGAAATTCCCTCTAATTCCAGATGGTCTGTGACCACTAGCAGAACCACCAGTGGTTTTTAGTAAGCCCTGCGGTAAGTGGGATTCAGCCACCAGAATGACATCCCTCTTAATCTTTCTTTTCTCTGGCTTTTCTCAGGGAGAAATCATTATCTTTAGGGATATACAGAGCAGAATCAGAGTCAGTCTGTGTTTCTAAAAGCAAAGAAAAATTTGTGTGTGTGTGTGTGTGTAATTTATGAAACACCACAAAGTCTTACTGATGCCTTTGTATAGACTATTGCTGAACGTTATACTGGACATTAAGCCAAATTTGTGCACCGACCTCTCATCAGATTCTTTCAATATCTTGCTTTCCTCGGCGTCTGGGAAACTGTCTTGGCCAGCAACCACCGTGTTGCTGCTGGAGGTGGTTCCTGCAGGTAGGATTAGAAAAAAATGTAGGGGGAAGGGTTAAGCCCAGGTCTCAAGTAATTACAGTGAAGGATTTCTTATAAAATCTCATGTTTGGAAGATTCCTTACATCTTCTATACAATCTCAGACATTCTAAACAAACTTCCAAGCCCACACCACTGAAATGGGAGAATCCCAGACATCTGTTATGGTCAAACCAAATCCCTCAACTCTCTTATAAAGTGCAGCTACAACATTCTTGAAACACTTTCTTCCTGACCACTTAGGTAATGAGCTTATTTATAGTGGCTGACCCTGCTGCTAGATGCTTTAGAATTTCTGGGTCCAGGAGTTACTAAACTAATGTTAGTGAAGCAAGTCCAAGTACCTAGAGCTTCTGATCCCTGGGCAGTATACTGCTCCTCTTTGGGAACATGCTCTGGCAGTAGGTGCAGGGCAAATAGAGGGCAAAAGAGACCAGTGGAGGAGAGAGATTTGAAGGCAGTTATGGTATTAGGAAAATCAAAGGGAAGCCGGCTTCAAGGAACTTGAGGAGGATGTTATATATTTCATAAAATGCTGCTGAGAAGCCAATTTATTGAAAGTGATAATACTGTTGAGGGGCATTTTAGTTAACTCTGGGAGACTATTAACCAAGAAAATTCCATAGATATAGAAGGAGGGTCCAGAAATGAGATTCCGAAGTGACTGCCGTGTCCTGCCAGGGATCAACCTAAAGTACAAAGCTCCATGGCTTACCAATACTGGGTCACTGACTGATGGTCACCCTTACAAAATGATTTCATTAAACCGATAAGGCCCTTCAAGAGTCTCAGCTATTCTGAAACCATCTTTTTTTTTTTTTTTAAGATTTTATTTATTTGAGAGAGAGAGTGAGAAAGAGCGAGAGAGTGAGCATGCACGCACAGGCAAGAGCAGGGGGGAGGGGCAGGAGGAGAGGGAGAAGCAGACTTCCTGCTGAGGAGGCAGCCTGACTCGGGACTCCATCCCGATACTCCGGGATCATGACCTAAGCTGAAGGCAGATGCTTACCCGACGGAGCCACCCAGGCACCCCTGAAGCCATCTATTAAATGAAAGTTCACACAGGAATAAGGAAAAGTAACACACACATACACTCCTATCCCTTCAGTGCTCTCCATACAGAAAAATCCAGAGATCCAAGACAAGATGTCCACCCAGCTGCCCTCCCCCTACCGGAGGCTGCTGCAGAGGCCTTGCTACTGGCTGCGAAGCGGTAGAAGGGTGGGTTGTCACAGTGCTGGACGATGGGATTCACTGGCTCCGTCTGCTGCAGCTCGAAGAGAAGCTCCTCCATGGTCTGAATCGTGTTATTACGACACAAGTAGATTGCCACCTTTTTAATCTGAGAAGAAACAGAACATAAGGGATGTCTTCCAGAGCCTCGCCCACAAGAATGCTAGACTGTAACCTGTTCCCTTCCAGGAATGCGGCCTCCCCAGAGCTACCATCCCGATAGCTCAGCTTCATGGTCTCCTAGCATGAACCAAAGCGTTTGGATTAAAACTGGCCTCTCTGCACATGTGTGTCTGACAGAAATACATGTTAAAGGCCTTACCTACCCTAATGTCCACATTTACACAAGTTACCTTTGGGGCATATGCATTCTCTCTCAGCTGAAAACTTGCCCGCTAAGGCCTTATCTAGAAACAAGTTTATTTATACAAGCCATGGGAAAAAACTGCAAGTTATTTTTGTTTAAATAAGGAATCCAGTCCCCTGCTCTTCTCTACTCCCCTAGAAACAAGTGAATTTTAGCTGTTTGTAGGGTTTTAAATTTTAAAAAATAAGTCTGGATTAAAGCTCTGCCTTATTGTGGCCCTCACCGTCCAACCTGAGGCATGGGAGCTGCAGTAGGGCTCAAGTGGTTCAAAACAGTGGGCAGGCAGGAAATATCTCACAAGAACCAACAGCACAAAAATGCCAACTGAGTTACCGTTTTATTTTATTTGTTTATTTAAAAAAAATTTTTAAATTTAAATTCAATTAACCAATACATAGTACCTCATTAGTTTTTGATATAATATTCAATGATTCATCAGTTGCATATATGAGTTAGGGTTTTAAAAATGTTGTCTAGGGCACCTGGGTGGCTCAGTCGTTAAGCGTCTGCCTTCGGCTCAGGTCATGATCCCATCCAGGTTCCTGGGATCGAGTCCTGCATCGGGCTCCCTGTTCAGCTGGAAGCCTGCTTCTCCCTCTCTCACTCCCCCTGCTTGTGTTCCCTCTCTCGCTGTGTCTCTCTCAAAAAATAAATAAAATCTTAAAAAAATAATAATAAAAATAAAAAAATAAAAAAATAAAAATGTTGTCATTTTATCGATCAGATCACCTTTAAATACAAACACTAAATATCATGTATCTCAGGAAGATTTCTCTCTGCTTATTTCTCTCCTAACACTTACATTTGAAGAGAAACACCTGGATACTCTCCATTTTTATTCTGTTTTAAGAGCATCAAGATGTAAACATGAAGCATTTTTATTAGTCATAATGTGTTACTGAGTTTCTCTTAAATAGTGGGTCTACTGTTTACAGAAGGCAGCTTTTAGTAGCTGTTAGGAAAATATCCACTTTAATTCATAAGTTTCTGTGTCCAAAGGCTTAGAAAGAGGATGACAGGTGTCCCCAGGACACTGTAGCCTGCTTCTCAGGGGGCAGAAAGACACTTTATGTAACATGTAGACGAGCTCCTGGGAGATTAGCGTGACTGACAAAATGTGACATCTCCATTTTACTCAGCGCCAAGAACACATTCTGACTCGCAGTTGCAAATACAACCAACAGGAGCAGTGACTCCCGAGAGTCTGAGGGACACTTACATAGGGCAAGAGAAGCGTGTCGCTGCTAACCCCACACAGGCTGATCAGGAACTGCAAGGTGATCCTCAGGTTGTTGCTCCATTTCTCGTTGTTGGCTAAAGCATTCCAAGCATTTTCCATTTCTGGTCCAGGAACTTCATCACCGTACTATAACACACAAGAGAAAAACCAGCCCGGGAGACGTGTGGGAAAAATGGCAGGATGCAAAATGCTTGATTAAAAGTTGTTATAAGGGTCATGGCCATCTCAAAATCCTAAGAAGGGGGAGACATGGCCATTCCTCAGACAGATGCCATTTTTTCAGCAACTTACAATGCACCAAGCAGTAATGTACGTACTTATTGTCATAATTTTTAATATGTTAGGGTTCTTATTTTTATTATTACTTTAAAAAACAGTGGTAAAACACACATAACATAAAGTTTGCCATTTTCAAGCATACGGTTCAGTGGCCTGAAGTACATTCACATCGCTGTGCAACCATCGCCACGCTCCATGCCCTATTCGTGCGATTCTTCATGGTAAGAGCCGCTTGCCCTGAGTGGGCAGCACAGGGTTTGATCAACCCAGGGGTTCCCTGGATGACAGAGCCGTGCTCTGAGGCACGGATCCTCGGAGTTTACCTTGGCCGTCATGTACATGAGGTTATTCAGGACCAGTGACGTGGCTTCCGGGGAGCCCCAGCCACTGCCTCTCAGCCCGTGTGAAGCGGTCACTTCCCCTTCCTGGTCCTTGACGTCATCGTCTGGGCTGCTGGGGCTTGACCCCGGGAGGAGGAGCCTGCTGTCCACCAGCTCGATGTTGTGCAGCCAGGGCAGCAGGTAGGTGAGCATGATCTGACGCCCATTTGGGTGCGTCGTGGGGAACCGCTGGCTGACCTCTAAAGGGAATGGCAGTGACACAGAGCCGTACGTTACCTCATCGAAATAAACGAAGCTACTAACACCAACGGACAGATGGAACAGTGACTTCAGTGTACAAGGCATTTTCACATACAGCAGCTCCTCAAGGCCTCCAAATCTTACAAGTGAGCATTGTCCTCAAGCTTCTTGCGTCTGGCGCTCTGTGGACCATTGTCAGAGACCACAGCGGGAAAAGCATGGGCTTGGTCAAAGTGGAGTGAGGCGCGAGGCTTCATGAGCTCAAATCCTCTGCTCTGGAAGAGGCGCATCAGAGCGGACAAAAACAAGGGTCTCGGAATCAGGACATGTGATTAGATCCCAGCTCCTGCACCTACCAGCTGCAGGAAATTCTGTTAGTTATTTAACCTCTCTGTTCCTCATCTGTAGAATGGGACCACCTTGGGCCATTGTGAGGATTAAGAGATAGGATCATGGAACACTACATCAAAAACTAATGATGTAATGTATGGGGATTAACATAACATAATTAAAAAAAAAAAAGAAATAGGATCATAAGGTATCTTATATGCTCAGCACAGTGCTGGGTGCCGAGGAGGCTCTTACTAAACAGTGGTTGGGACTGTTGTAACAAGGACTATTATCTTTCCACTCTTCTGATAGTTTACCAAGTGTCTTCCATGAACTCTTCGTTGTAAACCTGAGAAGTGAACCTTCAGTATGTGGACTCACGTTCCTGGTATCGACTTGAAAACTGCCAACTATGCGGCTGGTGCATGCTCAGTGCTGTACTTCGTTTTATGAAATAAATGAATCAAAAGGGTAAAACTGGACATTCAGCCCCTTATTTTCTGTGACAGCATTTATGCCTTGTTTCACTGTCAGCAGCATTTAATCTTGTGATCTGAATAAGCTGTCTATAGAAATAAAAGCACAGCATTACCTATATGCTGCAAGCTGCTTGTAATCTTTTATTTCTAACATCTAGAGAAGAAACGGTTTTATCCTAAGGGAAATTCGAAAGCACAGTCTGATGCACTTGTTATTACCCAGCATGGCATGTAATCTCGTTTGGGGAGCTCTTGGCTGCTAAACAATAGAACAACAAAGATGCCAGGAATTACACCAAGATAATCCACTAGATCCCTGAAACTGTAGCTTTAACTGATTTGGCCCTTTTCCTAAAATTACAATTATCATTTTTTTTTATTTTGAAGAATATGAATATATTTAATGCTGGGCCGCAATAATCAGGGTTAAGCTGTGATGGTCCCCATAGCTCAAAATTTCAAAACTGACTTAATTTCTAAACTTTACGGATGTGATGACTGATATCATGAACTTTTATGACACATATTCAGATCTTTCAGATCCCAGAACATTTATTTATTCAACATACGGGGCCTTTTCTAGGGGCAAGTCACTGTGCTAGGCACTATGGAGCCCGCAAGGACTCAAGGTTCAGTTCGTGTCCCTGAGGAGGAGGCTCGGAGGCAAGCGATGTTGACAGGTAACTCTGGGGCGAGGTAGCAAGTGATAAAGAGGAACAAACAGAGTGTTGTAGGGGTTCAGTGGAGGAAAAGGCCTTCTGGTTACAAGGATTCAGGGCACGCTAGGGCAAAAGAACTATTTTAACTCGGCTAGAAAAGGATCGGGAATTTGGAGGGGAATAAATCCTTCCAATAGGAGGGACACCCTCCATTAAAAATACATTTTTTAACAGTGGCATAAAAACTTCTAGTCTTTTAGAGGCAATGATTACCTTCTAACACATCACACGATTTGCTTATTTATGATGTTTATTACATCTTGTCTGTCAGACTCAAGGTCCAACTGGTGTGTGTGTGTGGGGAGAGGCACCTAAATCAGGGCCAGGATTGTAGAGGTCTTTCTGGAGGGAAACGGGGAAAAAAATGCCACAGGCATGCAAACAACCTCCACTCACTCCTCCAGCAACAAATTAAAAAAAATGTGAGATGGCTGTTCCGTACAGTTTCTGGCTCCTCTGGGAGTGACCTGTGCAACTTGCCTGGCTACTTCCAAGGAATTAACCCATCTGACATTACAGGCGATAAAAATCTCACCACAGGGTTTTTAGTAGTAAAAGCAGTGAAAACAAGAGCTAGAAAATCGCTATAGCCTCCTCCTTTTTCCATGTTATTTTAAACAAGTTATTCCTCATAAATCAAAATAGCCCAAAGGTCAATTCTTGAAGAAAATCTTCGATTGCCCCTGCTTGCCACTCACTGTATGAGCTTCTTTTGTCTTGAACACTCTGTACTATCTACCTCCTCTTCCCTGAGTTGTCCAGCCTGCTACCAGCTTTCCCCCCTCAGCCAAACAACAAGCTCAAATCCCGCTCACCCTCAGACTCTGCGACCCACTGTAGCTCCAATCCTCTCCTTTTCCTTCTTTCTCAGCCAAGCCACTGAGATGTGGCTTCTACTGCACTTTCTCTGCAGAAACTATTGACAGTTACCAATAATTGTGAATTGCGAACTGCGAGGTCCAGAGGGTGATGCTTAGATCGTATCTCCTGGGAGCTCTCTGATCCAGTCAAGGCTGTGGACTGTGCTCACTCATTCCTCCAAAATCCTTTCTTCTCTAGGTTTCCATGATGCCCACCTTCTAGGTGTTCTCCTTCCTCTCTGAATGGGCCTCCATCCCTGTCTGTTCCCTCACTCTTCCTGGGCCCAGTCCTCAAAATCTGGGTGCCCGGGTGTGTTCTTCCTCTCTGTGTCACTCCCCTCGTGATCTCTTCTGCTTCCTTGGTTCTACTCCCCTTCTATTCTTCCATAAGTCACTAGCGCTGGTCTGCCCTTGACACTAGTCTGTCTCTACATAGGGATGTCTGACAGACACCTACATTCAATATCCCAAGCTGAGCTTATGATCTCTGCTTTGTCCTTAGCCTTTCCATTCCTCTGTGGATTGGCTCTTGAGGTGGGGCTATCACCCCCTACCTCCCAGATATCATGCCAGGGACTCCCTTCTGTGTACCCTGCCTGGAAGCTCTTGACTCTGGTCTCCCCTTTCTACTCTCACGGGGCTGTCTTAGTTCAGGCCTTCATAATTTCCTCCGTGGACCACTGTCATTGTTTCTCAACAGATCCTCTCCCTTCAGACTGAATGTTCTTTTATCCATCCTTCACACACAGTCAGTCTTTCTAGAATGCATTCTGCTCTTCTCCCTGCCTCTTGTTTGAAACTGATCAGTGGCTTTCAGAACCCAAGCAGCTTGTTGGATGCCTGCCTTCCTGTTCCCACGGCCCTGAGGGGTTTCAGGAGCACCTAGAGATCACTGTCCTATAAACTCCTTAGGGTACAATACAACAATACAAAGCCTTCCAAGACTTGACTTCTGCTTCTCTGTCTGTCCATGACCATCTCTAGCTTTCCCTCATCCCTGCATGTTGTAGTAGCCCAACTGACCACTACATAATCTCTCGAACGCAGCATGTTATTTTATACCTCTAAGTCAACCCACGTGCTGTTTCCTTGGTCTGTAATACCTACTTGCCAACTGTAATGTCAACTACTTGTCTGCTTTGCAAATTTCTACTCCTCTTTCCAACTGCAGCTCAGACACCAACTTCTCCAGGAGGTCTTGCCTGATATTCTTGGCCCAATAATTGATTATCCCCTTATTTCTATCTCATACACAGAATGTGCTTTTTTTAATTACACTTGCTGCTCTGTATCATAACCATATGCCTGCACATCTTTCTTTATTACTAGATTATGGCCCATTGATGGGAGAGAGACTGTTTTATTCACATCTGTGTTCCTAGGACCTAAGCACAGTGCTTGGCATAGAGGTGGCACTCAAATCTTGGTTGACGTGAACAGAAATACATTTTAGTTTTCCAAGAAGAGAACTAGTTTATCAAGAAGGCTTTTTCTGGAGTCCCCCCACTGTTTCAGGCATGAGGCAAGGATGTGACTAATTCTGTTGCAGATAGATGGAGAGATTTTCACAGTAGAAACAGATTTTCAATTAGGTCTCTCTTTTTTTTTTAAGATGTATTTATTTATTTATTTTGGGGGGGAGGGGCAGAAGGAGAGGGAGAGAGAACCTCAAGCAGACTCTGTGCCGCGCGCAGAGCACAGTGTGAGACTTGATCTCACAGCATTAAGATCATGACCTGAGCCAAAACCCAGAGTTCGATGCTTAACTGACTGAGCCACCTAGGTGCCCCAGATTTTCAGTTAGGTCTTAAGGAAGACTGGAGTTAGGGAGAAGGAGAGAAGGGCCATTTCTGGCAAAGGGAAGAGCATGCACAGAAGCAAGGATTGACAAAAGGGCCCGGCATGTGAAAGGTCAAGTGAGACGGGAGTAGAAGGCTCTTGGATGAAAAGGTTTGGAAATCAAGTGGAAGAGGAGGTTTTTTTTTTTTAATCAGTGAAAGAGTTCCTATTATTTAATGTCTCTAAGCCTTAGTATCTCATCTGTAAAATAGCAAGGGTGATTACAGTGGTGATGGTGGTAATTCCACACCAGCCCTAGGCTAACTGCTTGGGTTTATCAGTTTGTTCTAATCCTTGCACCGTCTGAGGTAGTTAACTACTGCAGATAAGGGTAAATGGAATTTAGAGGTTCTATGACTTGCCCGAGGTCAAATAGCCAGGGAATGGCAGGGCCAGGGACGGACCCAGGCTGTCAAGCCCAGAGTCTCATTTCTAACCACTACTCATGGGGTTGCAGAAATCAAATGATAAATCAAGTGTGCATAAAGTGCCTAGTGTAGGCCACTCAATGGATGGAAACTGTTATTATCAGCAGTTAGTTTTAGGGCAGCTGGGCAGAGAAGTCTGAGCGGAGAAGTGCTGTGCATATTTGGTTTTGAGTAGTGGGTGGATTGCAGGGTTCAGGACTGCAGGCAGGGGATGTTGGGACAGGGGTGGGGTGGGGGACTGAGGGGGATCTGCATGAAGGCCCTGGTAACAGAGATGGAAAAAGAGGACCAAATGAGAGACCAAAATCAGCCTCTTGACAAGGCAGGAAGTTAATCGACAAATGTAATTCTTTAAAGGTGGGTTTTCACAAAAATTACTCACAAAGACTACTTGTAAAGATGTGCTAAAAATCTAAACTCTCAACAACTATGTATGTAGCAGCATACAAGGTACAAAACACCATCACCATCACCACCAAAAACAACTTGCAGCAATTATATGTATTAGAAGTTATACCACACATACTTAATTTATTTGGGAAATTTTACACACATAAGGTATAGAGAAGGATTATGACTAATCTAAGCATCTCTGCATTTGTCCTATGTTTATTTTAGATAAACACACTTTTTATATTTAAATATATTCCAGAATTGCCTTCTATATGTAAGGGAAGTTAGTCCAAAGCAATTGTGATCTACAAATTTAGCATCAATAATTTTGACTCTAAAATGACACCAGCCTTGAAGAAGGAAAATTACGGCCTCCCCATTCTCTTTCCACCATCTTGAAGCCTGTGGAAGCCTGCTGGTAACAGCACTCCTAAAATAGCAAATGTATCTGGAAGGCTGTGGTCCAAGATCATTTTCCATTTTTGCTGGCTATAACAGGGGTCTCTTGAACCAGAAGGAACACACACAGCTCTTCTCCTGATTGAAGATGTTTATGCTTGAGGTGAAACCGAATTCTATCTAGGCAAGAGATAACTCTTACGCGTACAAAGCAAAGAACAACACAGTGACTCCTAGTGGCAAACCAAATAAAACCAGAGTAATCTGGGGAAAGGTAACCCTGGCTCATGGGAACAGCCGCATGGTTTGTGCCAAATTCTAAAGCAACCTTCCTGCTGAGGCCGTTGGACACAGAGTCCATGTGACGTTGTACCCCTCAAGGATTTAAACTTGCTGAAAAGTAAATAAGCAAAAATGTAGATTTGTTCTCTTGTAAAAAATAAAATAAAAGGGAGATAACTCTGTGCAGAAATGATCACATGTGTCCTTGCATGGTACCTGAGAAGAGTGGGAGGGTGAGCTCGGGGTACATCCTGGCCAGCTCACATGACAGGAGCGCTAGTGACACACTGTAGAGGGGTGGTAACGGGCCGTGTGTTCCGTAGAGAATACTGCCGGGTCTCTGTTCAGCTACTTTCTTCGAGTACACGAAGAGCTTGGCTTCAAGGATCTACAGAGAGGTAGGAAAGGGAGAAATGGTATGAAAAAACATCGGCTGGCTGACTCAGGAGGATTTATGTTTCATCAAGTTTCATAGTAACAAAAGTAATGAATGCATATTTTAATATAGTATTAAAGGTAAAGCATCAGTTAGTTCCTGTGTTTAGAGAAGGCTATGTAACGGTCTTCTCACTCCTCTATACCCCCACCAGTGATATATAGGAATAAGCAGGCATCCGGGCATCAACCACCCTCTCTCCGAAGTTTCTACATAAGTAAATGATACGTGCCTGCATGAGCTGCATGGAGATTTCATAAATCTCTCTGTTGGTGTCAGAGGCCTTGAATAGAACAAGGTTCAACAATGTCACTATGTCAAAGGGATAATTCCTAAAACAAAACACACACACAAAAACAAAAAACAAACAGCATAGTTTTTAAGAGTCTGGTTAGTCATCTTGATAAATCATTACCTCTCAAAATTCTAGATGGTGACTGACCTCAGTCACACTTACTAATGATATTTTCATGCCCATTTGGCCATTTCCCCTCCTCCGCATTCTTTTGCTGTTTATTAGAAGAAGAGAAATAGCTCTGTTTTTGTTTAAAATTGAATATTGTTGCACCAGGATAAATGAACACACAAAAATCTATCTAATGTAAATAGATTTTAATGAAAACCAAATAAAAATGGAAAGAAGAGAAGATGATATGTTTACATTCCTCAGTAGCTCACTGATTTAATATTTTCATTCAATCCATCTAAACGTTGTAAGCACCAAACATATACCAGGAACAACTGCACAGTACTGATGATACTAAGTTAGTAAGGCTGGCCCCTTCCTCTAAGGGAGACTTACTGTATAGTTAGGGAGATAATCTATACGGTCGAGTTATGGTGAGAGTAGCCACAGCATGCTACAGAATCCCGATGAGGGACACCTACGCCACACTGGGGGTGAGAGAAGGCTTTTCCAAGGGGGAAACCAGTAAACTGAGATTGGCAGAGCCAGGAGACATTAGCCAGGCCATGGCAAGGGTAACATGGGGGAGTGTTCTAGGCAGAGACAACTGCATTTTGAAAGATGACAAGAATGAAACAGCAAGATCCCTTCTGTAAAGGAAAGAATCTCTGTGTAGCAGACTGAGTGAAAGAATTAGTAGAGGAACAGAAGATGCGACTAGGGTGATAGGTGGGTTCAGCTTATGGACTTCATCCTAAAAATTAAGGTGATCCCACAGGATTTGCAGTGGGGCAGTGAGGCAACGACATCACCTTTGAAGAAGCGCTCTGAGTGCTCTGCAGAGAAGGGGCTTGTAGGGGGCTCAATACTGGGAGCTGTTACAATATACCAAAGGGGAACTGATGAGGGTCTGAATTAGGGCAGGAATGGTAGAGACAGAAAGGAGGGGATAAGAGATGAAAAACGCTAAGGAGATAAAATTGGCATGATTTGGTAATTGATTGCATGCATGGGATGGGGAGTAGGAACCCAGCCAACTAACAGTATAACCAAATGGAATGTGTGTAATAGGGATATTACAGTATAATCAAATGGAATATGGAACTTAAGTTCATTTTCCTTTCTTGCTATCTAATACTCCTTAAAGACGATTTTTTTTAAATGTTTGTTTTTTTCTCATGGTGGAAAAGAGGTCATAAAGAGAAAACTCTTGGTGAGATAAACAACTAGGGAATGGTTTGCTCCATAGGTAGTGAGTGACTGATATTTATCCTGAGGCAAACTTCAGAAAGCAGAAGATGGCTTGGAGGTGGAAAAAAAAAAAAACATTAATTATTTTCTTGTGGGTTCCTTTTTTGATTCTGTAATATAATTACAGTTGTCTAAGAAGTTCGGTTTTTGAAAAATCACCCTTCTAGAAAGGCATAATACTATTATGAATACATGCCCATCTTACAGTAAGTTTAATCAGAGATTAGAGTGAGCATTGGTTAAATACACGAAAAAGGATGGTTTTCACTTTTATTTTTGACATTAATCAAATGTAATCTTTTATCTTTCTAGTAATACATGAATACACCTTTTTTAAAAAAAGATTCAAGCAATGCATGGGGCCAGAGGATCTATTCTGAAGACGGTTCACTCACATGGTGGGAGAGCTGGTGTCGGCTGTAGGTAAGTGTACAGAATAAGATGTGGAAACGTCCACTTCCTTTTGCTCTCCCAACTGTTGGAGGCAACCACCCTTTTCTAAGTATGTGTATAAATAAGTACCCTTCCCTATTACACACATTGTCAACATAAATGTGATTATAGTACCCATGGGTATTGTTTAGAGATGAGCTTTTTCAGTGAATGAGGCTTACCCCAGTCTTCTTAATGGCTGCACGGTATTCCATAGTATGGTCATACCACAAATAGACCAATTTTATAGCAGATGCTGTGGTGTGCCACCTGGATCCCCCTTTCAGGACTGAGGCACTGAATCCTCCAACTAGCGTTGGAGGCTGAGGTCTCTGGCTGAATCTGGGAATTGCCTTCGGCCAAAGAAATTTTCCCAGGTCAAGGACATTCCCATACCCAGCAGTAGCCCCTGTGGGACTAGTTGAGGTCTCTTTTCCTCTGCCCAGTCCTACTTCCTTCACTTGGCCATAGATGTTGACCCCAAGGGCATTCCCTAATTAACATCCTGTACTCAGATCTCCACCCCGGAGTCTGTTTCCTGAGAAATCCAGCCTTTGACCTGTATTAACAGTCATTTAAAGGTTATTTTCTTTTTTTTTCATAGTTATAATGTTTTTCACTGTTATAACACCAAATGTTATTTCTTTAGAACAGATTTCTAGGAGAGGTGATGCAGGGTCAAAGGGTGCAAATCAAATTTTGGTAGATATTGCCACATTGCCCTCCAAAATGGCTTTACTAATTTGCACTCCAAAAGGATTACTTTCCCAGAACTCTTATTTTTTAATTTAATTTTATTATTTTTTAAAGATTTTATTTATTTGTCAGGGCGGGGGGCAGGCAGAAGGAAAAGCTGGCTCTCCGCTGAGCAAGGTGCCCAATGTGGGACTTGATCCTAGCACGCTGGGATCATGATCTGAGCTGAAAGCAGATGCTTAACTGATTGAGCCAGGCATCCCTAGAACTTTTATACTGAAATGAACAAAAAAGCACGCGGTTGATTTGTCAGATGAGAAGTGAGGGAAACCTCCTACATGCTGTGGTGAGGATAATGAAGAACGATGGGTAACATTTATGTTATGACCTGCCTATTTTGTGCTGGTTACTCTGCCAAGGCCTTTACGTAGATTTGTTATTTTATCTTCCCCACAAGCTTAGAGGCTTAGAGACATTAAGTACTTGACCAAGTTCATGTACAAGCAGTAGAGCCTACACTGTATCCTGGGTAAGTCTGACTCCAAAGAATGGACTTATCCACAGTGCTATCAGCCTCCTGGACAGCCCAAAATAGTACATTTCATAGCCAGTCTAACTTGGAGTTCTAACAAACTGCAGTATCCAGGATGGACTGGGAAAGTAGAAAGGACACTCCAGGAGGCCCACCGCGGCAGAGATACCTTACCTACGCTGCTGTCTCTAACACGGAGATTTACCACATATCCATTTTTATATAAAAGAATACTAACTGGAACTTAAATAAAAACTTGAAGAAAAAGAAAAGGACACTGACAAATATTGCTGGATCATTGGGGATTTTTTTAAAGGCAGGAAAAGGGAAGACAAAGCCTCCCTCCTATGCAGGGCCATGCACTGGACTATGTAATTAGTGCACTCAATTAGCTGCTTAGGACTGAACTATGGACTTTATGGAGAACAACACTGAAAGAAATAACAAAACAGATAAAGAAAATGAAAGAATCCCAGAGAAGTGAAAAATTAGATCTCAAAGGAGTACAAATAAAACATCTGTACTTAGATGGTTAAAATAGGCTTAGAAACAAAATCTTACACCTTTCAGTATTAAATTATTCAATGCAGGCCACGGGAAGGGTAAAAGATAAAGACAGCTGTGATCATTTGGAATAAAAATCAAATCGTAAAATAAATACAAAAGGCAGATGTAATTCAGAAAGCAAACAAAAAATAAAACTTTTTTAGTCTAGAAGAGAGGAGGTTTTGAAGAATTTGGGAAATACCCACTAGCTCTGGCTTATATAAAATGGAATGACAAAGTTCGGGGTAACTCTGAGGTATTCTGGAGAGAAACAGATTTCATTAGTTGATAGAGGGGATTACACCATAGCTTTCTGCTTCCAACAGCTATTGAATAGTAAGAGTGTTTACACAGTGCCTACTATGTGCTAGGCCTTAGGTCAAGAAATTGGATTCATATTTTACAGATATCTCTCATGTTCAGATCTATAGATCTATTTTTAAGGACTTGATTAGAAATGCCGTATTTACTCATTCCCCTATTAACAGACTTGAGGTTGTTTTTCACTGTTTTAAAATACAGTAGTAAATATCCTGCATGCATTTCTGTACATGGTTGCGATTTCTTTTCTTTTTTTTTTTTTTTAAAGATTTTATTTATTTATTTGACAGAGAGAGACACAGCGAGAGAGGGAACACAAGCAGGGGGAGTGGGAGAGGGAGAAGCAGGCTTCCCGCCGAGCAGGGAGCCCGATGCGGGCCTCGATCCCATGAACTCTGGGTTCATGACCTGCGCTGAAGGCAGATGCTTAACGACTGAGCCACCCAGGCGCCCCTCTGTACATGGTTGCAATTTCTGAGGCTAGCATGTACCATATTAAAAGGAAAGATTGGTTTAATTTAATCATTAGGTTAATTGGTTTAACCTAATCATACTAGTGTTCCCATTTTACAAATGAGGAAGTGTGTATAGTAACGTGCTCAGGAACACACAGCTTGATTAGGGGCAGAGCTAAATTCAAGCTCAAGACAGCACGTTTCCTGAGCCCAGATTCCTAACCTCTGTGCTCTCTTGAAATCTTCAGCTGACTGGCAAAACCAAATGAGGTTATGCATCACCAGCTAGGGAGTGTGATTAGGATTCATGAATCATAAGCTTCCCTTGTCTTCCTTGGTAATATATAGATGCTATTTCCGTAAGACATGTGGGACATCTACTTGTAATAATTCAAGTTTGCTCGGGCTGATTTAAATTGGGAAAGATTATAAGAAATTAGCTTAAGGCAAAACATACAAACAGCAATGGCAACAAAAACCACCTCCCAAGATAAACCCAACAAAATATAAATTAAAACTTTGACCTTATATGTAATTCTAAAACAGTTATTAAATACATTGTAGTAGTACGTTGGAGGGTAAGAGTAAAAACAATAGAACTCTCAAGTATTTAATTAAATGTGAAGAGAATTTTGTTGAGTTAAGCCACCAACTGGAAATGGCCTACACTTTTAATATAAAGCATACTATTTACCTTGATTTAGAATGTTGGATATCCATTTAATCTCTTTCTCAATTTCTTTATCTGTTCTGTACTGATATAATTTGGAGTTGAGGGGAAGTTAATAAGAAGACACAAAGAAATCAAATAGGTATTTGAATTAATGCTGCCTGATAGGTGAGCTATTTCCTTTTGTGTTTAATTATAGTAATGAGCTGCACTTAATAGCTTTTAATCAAATATAAGATATATTTTATAAAAAATTCTTCAAAATTAATATTACCAGTTCTACCATCACTTTCTACTTTTATCCTCACTTCTCCTGGTCCTGTTTGAGATCCACACTGACTTCCAAATCTCTCAATATCACTGGATACATCAGAGTTATAGTAACACTTTCAGTTTTGATTGGATTCCACCAAGTTCACAACACACACACACACACACACACACAGAGTCCTCTATAGAAATAAAAGAAACAAAGAACATAGAGAACTATTTTTTTTCATTATCACAGCTGATGAATACAGGGATTGATATATTAAACTATGCAAAACTGGCTAATTCCCTCTTCTAAAACCAAAAGTAGAAAGTTTTATTCAGGAGCATTTTTTAAATGTTCAATTTTTTATGTATTTTATAGTTAATTGTAAATGGTTCCTTAGTGAATGAGATTGGTTATAAACTGTCATATTCCTATAAAAAAATCCAGCATATGTTCATTTCTATTTGAAAAGGAGGAGATAATTCTTTACAAGAAAGATTCTTCACTTTAGAATATGACTTGTAGGAATTACTGTACAGATAATTTGTTTGAGAATGTTAAAATATGACCCAGTTTAGGTATGAGTTTTCAGGAACATATTATTTCATAACAGAAGGTAGTTAGGGGTTTTTAGGAGCAAACTTGTGGAAAACAGCAAAAGCCAAAACACCAGAATTGCTTTCAAAAAAGTACTGAAAATATAAGTACAAAGATTGTTTGAACAAATCCCGAGGCTTATCCAGACTATGCAGACTGAGAATTTATGAGGAGACAGAGCAAATTTAAGCCCCAGCTGAAATTTTAAATTCTGAACATGCCCCGTGGTGACAAATGACAGAAGGGTTGGCTACTCTCTTGGCGGACAGATTGCGGCCATGTCAATGCCTGGTCCTCGAAACTTCCTGCTGGATAGATGAGGGTCGTGAATGTAAGTTGATCTGCAATATTTGTCTAAGAAAGCAGAATAGTCTGGAATAATATCTTAAAAAAATCTAAATATGGGGAGTTTTATGATTTAATATTTTTGTGACTGGAGATATTAACGAAATTCAGATTATACTGCTAAATTCATAGACATTTATTAGTGCTCTCTAAGGGAAAATACCTAGATTCACCCAGAGGAATGCAGCACAATATTTTATGAGATGGCCATGCAATGAAATAAATTTGACTAGGACAGTTCACATCGAGTTCACTGGGAGAAAGGCAGCACAGAGAGGAAACTTCTTTGTTTTAATTCTTGTCAAAGGGATCTAGGGTCCAAGTCATATTCTAAATACATTTTCAAAATCAAAAAGAGTCATGTGAACAGATTTATTTTTAAAATATCAAAATATCTGAAAATAAAAACACACTCTGGAGAAAGGTTTTTGCAAAAAAAATTTGCTATTTTGGTAATATCCTATAGGTATAACTATCATTTCATAATGTTAACATCATGAAATAAAATGATGGCAAACTGGACAGTTTAGATTATATTCATCTGCTGTAACTTTTACTGAGATTGAAATGTATAATAAACATTCTACTATTAAGATTATAGAAAATGTAAGCTTTAGATGTGAAATGTTATCTACTGTCTTTAAAAATGAAAGCTGAAAATTTTAAAGAAAAACCTCTCTCTTGAAATAGCATGTTCATTTTAGGTTTATTGAAAGTAGAGGTCTTCTAATATTCTGTTCTTATTAATTTAGAACAGAATAGGTTGTAATAGGTCAGAATTTAAAGCTCATTCACTTTATTCCCTTCATCTGGTAGCTTAAGGTAGCTATTTAAAATTCAACATTTAATTAAAAAGGAAAAATCAATAGTCTATATGAGTCTCTTCAAAAATAAACTTGGGCTGCCTTCTATCAGTTTCCAATACATAAGCTCTTTCTTGGGAATAGCTTATGCACTTTGCGGTCTTCATTAACCCTTTCATTTTGGCTATGAAATTATTTCAGTGAAATAGTGAAATTATTTCACTCAATAAATTACAGTGCTGCATGACTTCACTGAGGGGCTAATTTACATAACTAGAGAGTGTGGTTTTATAAGTGTAATCTATGGAACCCAGGGTGTCACATTTTCTTTTCTTCCTTTCTGAAGTTTTGGGCAAGAGAGATGTAACTTTAAAAAAAATTTTTTTTTTTTTTTTTAAATAGGACCCATACCCAGTGGTGGAGCCCAATGCAGGGCTTGAACTCACAACCCTGAGATCAAGACGTGAGCTGAGATCAAGAGTTAGACGCTTAACCAACTGAGCTACCCAGGCAGCCCCTTTTATCTTTTTTTTTTTTTAAAGATTTTATTTGAGTCTAAGAGAGAGAGAGGGAGAAATAGAGAGAGAGCACGAGCAGCAGGGGAAGGGCAGCGGGAGAAGCAGACTTCCTACTGAACAGGAAGTCCAATGCAGGGCTCAATCCCAGGACCCTGGGATCATGACCTGAGCCGAAGGCAGATGTTTAACCGACTGAGCCGCCCAGGCGCCCATTACTTTTTTTTTTTTTTTTAATAGAGCGATGTAACATTCTTAGGTTGCTTCCTGGGTTTAGTTTGGTCTCAGGATGGCTAAAGGGCTTACAGTTCACACCTGTCACAAACATTTCTAGAAACTCCTTTAATTCCTTTAATGTACCTTCTTTATGATTTTCAAATCCTGCTCGTATTTGTTCCTGTGAACTTCCGGGCAATTAATAAGAAGGATGCTATAAGGACAAATCATTCTTCAGGAAAATGAGAAAAATCATTGTAGCTGCAGACTTATAGGGAGTGGTCTATCTGCTGGGGAAATATTGGCCATTGTGTATTTCTTTAGAATTCACTCTGCTCAGATAATTGCAAAACAGTCAGCCCTCACACATTCATATCATGAAGAGCAACTTTCATTGTACTTGCCACTTAAAAACCTTTCACTTACAAGAATTCATACCTGCTTCCACACACAGTTGCTATGGCTTTGAAGCAGCCAGATGCGAGCTGGTAGGAACCTGTGTAGCATCGGTCAATTGCCCAATTAAAAAGATTAATTTGGTCGGGATTAAGTTCCAATAGCAAGATGACGACTTCACAGCCAAGTTGATGAACCTGAATACATGGAGAAAAGCAATTATTCATGTTTAATGAAAAGTTATTCCAGGGAAAGACACAAAATCATGCTTAGCCAACATAAACTGGGAAAATTGAAAGTGGAGACAGAGTATTCATCTCTATTTTTTTTAAGATTTTATTTTTAAGTCATCTCCACACCCCACATGGGGCTCGAACTCACAAAACCCAAGATCAAGAGTTGTGCCCCCTACTGACTGAGTCATCCAGGTGTCCCTTCATCTTAATGTTTATTCCACATATTCTTCTTTAAGAGGATGCAAAGTTGCAACTGAAAATTGAAATGTATGTATAAACTAAATCAGACTCTGTAAATGTGTCATGTATAGGGTTCACTTATTCTTGAGTTTTAATTCTGAAAAGGTAATAAAGACTTTGTTGGCAATGTTTCCTTATTGCATTTAAAATATTTTTGAACAGTACATGTATCTTGTTAAAAATTAAGTATACAAAGGATGGCCTTTATGCGTGTAAGTCTTTTGAGGAAAAAAAATCAGAATATATTTATGGGGCTTGATTACTAAACTTAGCTGGCAATGTTTTAAAAAGAAATGTAGTTCCTATAAGCTCTTCTTAATCACAGACTCTCATGTGAATTGATCATCATACCAGATAGAATTAATGGATCCTTTATTGACCGTTCCTGAAGCTACTGTCGAATACTGGATGGTCACATTTGTCCAGGAGAAGCCTGGTGCCTGGAGGCCATATTCCCTTCAGAGAGTAACATTTTCCTGTCTCCTTCTGTTTCCTTCTCTTGCCAGTTGCGACCAGGTGGAGAAGGAAAGATTCTGGCTTTTTTTTTTTTTTTTTAAACAATAGGGTGTGGACTAAGATGGGAGCAATATTCTAGTTGGATGGCCAAACATCATCAGCCTAGTTCCCCACAGGCTTAAGTAATTAGCAGCAGATAAAAGCTAATGATACCACTACAAAGGACTTAAAAATAACATTTCATTAAGAAGTTAGTTTGACTTGAAAGAAAATCAGCAAGTTTTTATTGAGCTTTAGAAACCCTATTTTAGAGTGTAAGATACATAGCATATAATTCACAAGTAAATGAGTTACTGTAACTGAACACACCAGTGTGAACACCAGACGTACACACCACATTACCAGCACCATTGAAGCCAGTCTTATGCACTGTCCTATCACTAGTCTGTCTCTCCTTTTCCAAAGGAACCACTATCCTGACTTCTACCACCATTGGTTAGTTTGGGCTGTTTTGAACCCTCTGCAATGGAATTATATAGATTATAATTTTGTGTCTGTTTTCTTCATACAACTCATGTTTGAGAGTCATCCACATTCATTCATTGTCACTGTTGTATTCTGATATATGATTATTTCACAATGTGTTCATTCTATACTGATCAACGTCGGGTGTTTACAGCTTTTGACTTCATAATACTGCTTTGAACAATTTTGTACGTGTCTTATGTTGTACATATTGGATATATATTTTATGAAATATATATCTGAGTACAATTGCTGGGTCGTAGGGTGTCCTATGTTCAACCTTAGTAGACAATGCCAGTTTTCCAAGGTGGTTATTCCGATTTCTACTCTCTGTAGACTTCTATGAGAGTTCCTGTTGCTCTATTTCTTCATTGACATTGTCCATCTTTTTAATCTTCACCATTCTGGTGGATTTGAGGTAGTATCTCCTGTGGTGAGTCTGCATCTCTCTGATTACTCATGAGCTTGAGAACAGTTTTTTATGTTTATTGGCTATTGAAATAACCTCTTTTGTAAATTGCTCGTTTAAGTCACTTGCTCATTTTTCTATGAATGTCTCTCTTATTTATCTGAAGGGATCCTTGATATACTCTAGATAAGAAGTGCTGGTTTTATCTTGCGAACATCTTTCACTCTGTAGCTAGCCTGTTCACACTCTTAATGGTGTCTTTTGGAGGAAGTTATTAACTGGTCTTTTTTTACAATTAGTAATTTTTGCATCCCGTTTAAGAAACCTTACTTAGACCCCAGGGATTAAGATTTCCTCCTGTATTCTTGTATTATTTTCTAGAAACTTCAGGTTTTTTTAGCTTTCACATTTATATCTATAATTTAATTTCTTCTTTTTCACTCCTGATATCTTATTTTTTCTTTCCCAATGCATTGACTAGGATCTTCAGTATAATGTTGATAGAAGCGGTGAAAGCAAGCATCTTTGGTCATTCCAATCTCAGAGAATACTTTCAATATTCACCATTAAGTATGATGTTTATAATAGGGTTTTTTTTTTAAACACCCTTTATCAAACTAAGAGTTCTTTTTTATTCTTAGTTTTATTAGGGGTTTCTCTCATAAATAAATGTAGAATTTCATTAAATACTTTTTCTGCATCTATTGAGATGCTCATATATTTTCTTCTCGAGGCTCTATTAATATAATTAACATACTAAGAACTGATGGCTATTTGAACATTAAATAAATCTTGAAGTTCTTGCATAGTGCCAACTTGATCATGATGAATCATTTTTATATATCATCAAATTAAATTTCCTTATACTTTATTTACATTTTTGTATCTATGCTCCTGAATAAAATTGTCTTTTAATTTTTTTCCCATTAAATCCTTGGCAGGTGTTAGTAATAATGTTATGCTGGTCTCATAAAATATGTTGGGATGTATTTCTTCTTGAGCTGTTTTCTCTTTATGGATTTTGTATAAAATTGATGCAATTTGTTCCTCAAATGCTAAACTCATCAGTAAAGCCATCTGGTCCTAAAGTTTTCCTTGTAGGAAGACTTTTAATTACAGATAAAATTTCTTTATACTTCTATGACTATTCAGCTTTTCTTTCCTTTTTGGGTTGTGTTTTTTTTAGGAATTTGTCCATTTGACCTAAATTTTCAGGTTTATTGGTACAAATATGTTCATATGTTCTCTTTTCTTTTTAATATCTACCATTTGTAGGGATGTCCCCTTTATATTTCTGATGTCGATGACACGTGTCTTTTCTCTTTCTTGATCAGACTTGCCATGAATTAATTATATTAGTCTTAACAAATTCAACTTTTGACTTAAATTATCATCTCTATTAATTTTTTTCTTTTTCATTAACTTCTCCTTTCATCTCTATTATTTCCTTCATTATACTTTTTTTTCAGTTTGATATGCTATTCTTTTTATAACTTCTTGAGATGGATGCTTAGGTCACTGATGATCAGCCTTTTTTCTTTCTAATATATATAATCAAGGCTACACATTTCATTCTAAGCAAGGCTTTACTTACAGCCCACAAGTTTAGTATGTAGTATTTTGTTATTCTTCAGGTAAAAAATAATTTTCAGTTTCTATTGTTATTTGTTCTTTGACTCACTAGTTATCTGGAAGAGCGTTTCTTAATTATCTTCTTCTTATTGATTACTAGCCTATTGTCACTGTGAGTAGAGAAAATAGTCTGTGTCATTTCAATCATCTGATCTTCATGGAGACTTGCTTTTGGACCCAGCTGATGGTCAACTTTGGTAAATATGTTGTGTTTTTTTATCCTGATGCATCACAGTGTAATGTGTGCAACACAGAGACCTATACTTCTGTGGCTGATGTTGAAGGTCATTCTGTCTAGGGTGATCGGCCTTGACTGGGTTACTACAGTGCATGAGCATTGTTCACAGAATGACCTTCAACATCAGCCACAGAAGTATAGGTCTCTGTGTTGCGTGTGCGTGTGTGCGCACACACACACACATAACACACACAAAACAAACAAACAAACAAATACAATGTATTTTTCGCTAATACTTACTCGTAAATCTTGACAAGCCAGAATGTTGTCAAGCCACTTGTACAGGTAGCCATCCGGGGAAAGGCCCACGTTGTCGAACACAGGGCCACAGCACAACACCGCTGACATTGCCTGATAACGAAACAATCCAACATGGAATGAAATCGGCAATGATCTAATAACACACAAGCGACTCCCTAAAACGTAACTACCACATTTGTAAATGATGAGGGTCTTCTAAAGCAGTTATTTTCACAAGATAGTAAAGTATTCCTTACTAGGTTAAATAAAAAGGACCAGAGGCCCAATTTTGGATTTTTAAATAAGAATTAAAAGCCATAAATTTAACTTCGTGGACATAAAATTTTATGATAACAAATCTTTACAATGAAAGAGTAAGATACTCACAATGAAATGACCATTTCACAGTATTTAAAACTGACCTTCAGTGATTTTAAGTGAATAAGTTCTGCTTTATAAGGTAAATACAGCTTTTCAAGTTTTGCTTTGGTGACAAATATTTGACTAATGTACTAAATTGACAAACCATGGAAAATATGGAAGTAAATAATTATGATTCTTAATCAAAGAAAAAAATTAGGAATATAAACTTTAGTTACTTGGAGGAGGAGAGCAAGCAAGGGAATGCAAGAGAAGGGGCGATCTTGATTCACTTTGTAATTAGTAGGTCGCCATGACTATGAGGGCCATGGTTTAAATCAGCTTCATTGAGGCAAGAGTCAACTGGAGAGTCAGCAAACTTCCAGTATATTTGACAGAGCCAATACACAGTTTTCTAAAGGTCATTAGGCTGTAAGGAATCATGCTTGTGATTTTGAACAGCCTTATTTTTGAACAGCCTTATTAGTGTGGGAATTTATTTGGGGGAGTCTTCTACAATAGGAGACTAAAAAGGGAATGTGGCTCTTGGTGGATTCTGCATTTGAGGTAACATAGAGATCTTGCAGTTTGTAAAGCTAACCGCCAAGGCAGCTACTTACAGGGTAAATAAGCAAAACCAGGTGGTTCTCATGGTTTTCATCTCATAGATGAAAGTGAGAGCTGGGAAAAGTTTTGTATTTTGAAACTGAGAGCCCAGCTGGAATATGTACATATTTATACACAACTATCTGTCAATGTTGACGTGCATATGTTTTGGAATTTTAAAAAATCAGCTTATGCATTTCTGGGTGTGTGTGTTTGTTGCATGTGCACATATATTTTATCATATAATATTAGTTACTTTAAACTTATTTAAGGCATGGCTGTCAGTTTAAGGAAAGGTTGTTAATTTAAGGAGAGACAGTCTGACAAAAGTTATTCCTCGAGACAAAGTTGCCCTACCTTTAATGCACAATACTGGTATCTTGTAATCTGATGATTTCTATCACTGTAGCGATCCAGAGGGGTGAACATAATGCTGAAGGGTCCTGCCCACTGGCTAAATAAGATGAAAAGATGATGCCTCAGGCTTTGCTGGGGAAACAGAAATCTTCGGTGGTGAACTAGAGAGAAAACACAGAGTTAAGAGTCTCCTAGACTGAAACGTATAGTGAATACAGTTTAGGTCACTATTATACATGATTCTTAGATTTTGAGAAAAGGAGTAATTTTATTTCCTAACTCGAGTTTTCTTTAGGTAATGAAATGAGCATTTAAGAAGGCAAGCCTAATTTTCTCTCTTAAGTGTAGAGTCCTCTCCTCATGCTGCAGTCAGTGACTCCTTGTCCAGAGTGGGAAGCAGAAAGAAAAAGTGGACTGGCAGACACTGCTTTTTAACCAACATCGAGGAAGGCTGCAACACCTCCTGCTCAGCTGCTTCTCACAGAGCAAACGTCCTTTCGACTGCTGCCGCCCGTCTTTGAAAGTACTGGGAAATATAATGTATAGACCTCCATTTGAAACAAACACACTCTAACTGAAGAAGTCCACTCAAATCTTAACTTAGGGTCCTCCAGAGGAGGAGGACTGGTAAGAAGAAGGTTTTGCAACATCAAAATAATGGAAAAAGGAGAACCAGTTGAACTGTGACCTTTTGTAATTATGTCAACATTTTTAAATATAGTAATTTTTATACCACATTGGCCAGCTATTTTTATTCTCTACACTTTTATTAGATGAAAAGGTTTCATACCCATTTGCTCTATGGAAAAAAAAAAACCTCTCAATAATATAATTTGCTAAGCTGTATAGAATTCTATAGAACGGGTTGCTTGGAGAGTCAAGAGGAGGAATACTGTGGAGCTGTATCACACGTTCGCAGACGAGCACAATGAGAAGGAAGAAATGAAGCTTCTGTGAATGTTCTCCCTGAATTACTTCCTTCCTCTGGAAATTGCACAGATTCATTTTCAGATGGGAACCCAAACAAAGAAGAGAAATAATGGGATAAGCACAAAGCCAAATTTAACTCCTTTTGCCTTTCCAACTCTGTGCTGAATTACCACAATCTGTTCCCATGTGTATTCCCAAGTAGTTCAAAATAAATGCAAAATAAATGAAGGACCCCATCCTAGACCTGCACACAGGCCCGTAGGATGAAAGAGGAAAGCACAGCAGTGAGGAACACAAAGGGTTTTTCAAGCACGAAGGGACTTCACAGTGATGCATCGCTGTACCTGGTACACACTGAATCAAGTTGGCGACCATCGCACTAAAATGTGCCCGGATATCTTTAAGAATTTCTACTTCTTTGTCATTTTCAGCTTCTAGGAGCATGCGGGTCAGATCCACATATTCTAAGAACAAAGCTCCAAGGGCTAAAGTATCCCGTTCTAAGGCTCCATTTGTGCTGGAATTAAAAAAAAAAAAAAAATTAAGCTTTCAGATGATTAGTCTTTATGTCAGAGTAGTAAATGCTTAAGGGAAAATAAGATTCACTGTCAGAACTCGCACACTAAATTTGTTCTTGACCCACAGGCAGTGTAAATAAATATGAAAAAACAACAACAAGCTTTTTTGGACTTTTCTGAGTAAAAGTTAAAGGTAACACATTTAAAAAAAAAAAAGAAAGAAAGACAGGAAGAAAGAGAGACAAAAAGTGGTGAGGTGAGATGAACTCATTCGAATTCTCACCCTACCTGTCACTTATGACACCTGCATCAGCCAGAAGCTCAAAAATTCGAAGTAGTTGTAGCCTTAACAAGTCCCGCCGTTCTCGGCGTTTTTTATTCTGTGTAGAAAGAGGTAATATATTTATGCACGTGGGCAAAACAAAAATAACTTTGCTGTGGGAAACTGTATTAAAGAAAAGCATCATCTAGCTATTTTCAATTTCCTAAACATAAAAGACGAGGGTATTTCTCTTTCTTCCAAATCCTTAGAGAAAATGCTTGCTATTACGGGCTCTAAAAGAAACATATCCTAAGTGGGTCAATAAATATTTACAAGGTGGCAATGTTGAGAACTAACCAGCCTCATTTCCTAGATGCTTCCAGCAACTACTGAAAGACGGAGTCACTGAAACACAGAAAGGGACAGTGGACACAAAGAATCCCACCAGTTCTGGTCATGCAAGTTGCACTAGTAAAATTCTGCTACTTCTTCTATCTTTATCTGCTAGATGGGAAGTATTCTTTATTTTTTATCCTGATACATTATAAGTTTGTCCTTTCCAGAGTTCACGCCAGGGAAGATAATGTTGAGGAAAACGCTTCCTACGCCAGATGAAACAAATAATATTCTTGACCATCCAACTCCTTGTAAAGAATAAGTAAACCAGCTAAAACCCAAAATTCAATCAACTCAAACCTCCTGCAAAAGAACATAATAGTTTTACATACATAGGACTATCTAGGTTGTTTTGCCTTCATGAGTTTAGAAGAAAATCTTTTAAAATAGGAACTGTATTATACTAAATACTCAAATACTGAGCAATAATAAAAATAACAAAAGTTAAAATATTAAGATTCACTGTTAAAAGCATTCTGGGTGTTTGCATTTTTTTTTTTTTAGGGGAAACCATTAAGTATCTAAATTTATACTATTGTCCAAATAAACTGAGGCATGAAGTATTTAAATTAAAAATCTTACCTCTGGTCTTCGTTCCAGAGCTTCTTTCATTAACGGATGAAGTTCTTCTACCAATTCTCTATGGAGGAAAAAGGTCAACATTTGAAATTCATTATTATTGACACCAAGTTTGTCACCAAATATATCCATTCAAGCCTAAGTCATGTGCTTTTCTCACTTTGCTTCTGACCTCAAAATGCCCCCTGGTCTTTCTGTTTCTCAGTCACATGGTGAACTGGAACTAGGTATTGGCCTAAGCTTTGTATTACTGGTTTTCATCCCAGTGTTACGTATATAATTTTGGCTCAATACATATTTGTTGACTTGATTTTGATTTCCTGTTCTGGAGTCCTCTATGGAGTCCTCTCTAAATGGCTAAAACAAACAATATGTTGTAAGTGACTCTTAAAATCAAAACACTTTATTACAGGCAGTGGGGATAAAGGTAAACAAAATCGAGTCCCTCACAGAAGACATTTTCAGTCTAACTAGAGCAAAAGAGACGGGGGCAGTTGTCATGGCACTACTTTTGGGATCTGTGCTCAGGGAACTGACAGTTGATTTTAAAATCAAGTGTTTTTGGAGGTTCAAAGATAAACCCCTTATTTGAGCTATAGGATAAATGCAAATTATGGCAAGTATTATAATAACGAGGTTTTCATCAAAACCTTTTCTCTAGTGAAGTAAAAAATAAGTTTGATCATCTATCTATCTATCTATCTATCTATCTATCTATCTATCTATCATCTATCGTCTTTCACCTGTTCCCATTTTTTCCAGTTCTCAGCTTTATATCCACGAATCTAATTATTTGTCTTCTTTGGGAAATAATTTATGAACTGCTATGTCAAGACAACAAAATTATGAGCTCTAGCCTGCTGCCAAGTATTTTGTCTATAGCCTACTCTATGCCTGAGCACCTTGCAATATTCTGGCTGGATGTTTTGTGCTATTAGACGTCATCCTCCAGGGAAATCCAAAGTTAGGAAGGTAAACTTTATGGCATTCTGTGCCGAGAGACAGAAAACCTGCATTCCATTTCAGATTTCTCTAACACAGATGCCAGCATTTCTTCATCAAAGAAATGGAAATAGTATTGATGATCTCCTCCAATAGCAACCATTTGCTGACTATTTACTACATACATTTTTTATTTTTTATTTTTTCATACATTTTTACATTTAATCCTCTCACTCTGTAAGATTGATTCTATAATTATAATAATTTTTCTTTTTTATTAGATACATTTTATTTTTATTTATTGTAACAATTTTACAGGTGAGGGAACTGAGGCCCAGAGACATTATGTTTTCCAGACCCACATGGCTAATAAATTATATAATCTTACCCACCCTGAGGAATATTGAGGGGGTAAGATGTACAAGAGCACATGTCCCTGGCAAAGAATGTTAGGTTCTTAGGCTCTTTGGGAAAGAATGTTAGGTAATTCCAGGAATTGTTTTTCTTATTTTCCTGTAGTATTTCTACATGATTCTTTGTCTTAACTACTTAAGTAGTAAGGAGTAAAACACTGGTTAACTGTCACTCAAGTATCAGAACTGACAATTACTTTTTTTAAGAATAAAATCTGACTGTATATGTGAATAATGTAACAGATTTTTTTTCAATGGCCTCTAAAATGTCTCATTAATTTTTCTTTCTCAAATAGGTTTCTCGCAGATGCTTGGAGCCTTCCCTTTCTATGTAAAAAAAGTCAGGATTTTAATTGTGCTTATAGGCGCTCATTGATTTGCTGAAGTCACCAGAGGCAGCCCGAGCTAAGACTTTATGATGGCTCTTTCAAAAGGCTTTGACACTGCCTCAGATGGAATGGTTATTTGATTAAAGGTGTGAAATGAGTAAGGAATCCAGAAAGTGAGACCTGATGGTTCTATTAAGGCAGCTAAAGCACCTTCTAAAGAGATGGGCTAGTATAACAGAATACTCCTGAAAGAGTTCTGTCAACGCTTAAACTGTGAGAGCCTGTTGCATTTATAAATGGCCAATGAGCAGACCTCATTGTTCTGACAGCAAAGCCTCTGAACAGTCTGGCTCACTGGCGACGGACACTGAATCATCTTCACTTATGGTTCTCTAGAAGAAGCTTGCGCACATGAGATAAAATCTGAGACGTCAAATCAAAGCTGCAAGGACCACAGGGGACAAGCGAAGGCAATCACGAGGATGCTTGCTCTATGCACGTCAAGCCACGCGGACACAAAGGAAATGGCGCAAAGCCTATAAACTCCCCAGGCACATGCCAACACGCAAACACAAACTCAAACTCAAGTTAAAAACAGGAACTAAAATTAATGACAGCAGCAGCAGGAATGAATTTAGAAGACCTCATTGAGATGACCGTACCTGAAAACAAGGGAATTTGTTCTTCCGAATCCTAAAACTAAGGATTCTGTGATCTCAATGCCCTCTAGTCTCATCAAAGGCACCAATTGCTTTAACAGAACTCCCACCGATGGGGTGCCTATGGCCTGAAACAAGTTGATTAAAAGTGAAAAAGAGGTAACATGGTAACTGATGCTTCCTTTAATCAAATGATGATTCCATTATAACAGTTTCAAAGTACTACACCACATCCCAAAGCACTGCCATCATTTCAGAAAGAAAGAAAGAAAGAAAAAAAAAAAAAAACCACAGACAGACATCAATTTCAAAACAGCACAATGAATGCATTTTTCACCTGGGACACAAATTCTAAAGAATATTTTTATCATAACAGTCTTCTTTTAAAAAAAAACAATTAAGTCAACAAAACCATTCTTAACAAGATCATTTAATCAAGGCATGGTTTAAGGGCAAATACTCGGCGAAGAGCAAGAGAAACGTGGTCTGTAGGGCAGGAACCAGACCTCAGGGTGCTAATAAATATAAGTCACTCTATGGTCTGAAGCAAGTTTCTTAACTTCTCTTTCTCTTCAGTTCTCCACTTGTCAGGGAGGAATAATAAGTTATGCACATCAACGCTCAATGGAATTTAGAAACGTGTAGGATGAAAATCTGATCCCACAGACTCCAGATGGCAGGCACAGTGCAATGTGCACTGTGAACTCTAGACAAACAAGCTAAAAAGAAACCTTACAGAGTAATTCTTCTGAAGCATGTCATGTCACCTTGTTATCGTAGCTCACGGTGCCATCGGGGGTGGTGGCCAGGATTTCTGGCGTGGACGCTCTTAAGTGTCCCGGGCTCATGATACTGGGTTTTGCAACTCCAAAACAAAGAATAAGGTAATTTCTCCACAAGGTAACATAATTGTCTCCGCTGCCGGCAGTGCTGGTTTTCTTGGCATTAATTGGGCTACTAGAAATATGGATGTGAAAACAGGAGTGAAAGTAAGTTCTGGACTTTAAATATCACTTCTTAAATAAAGATCCTAGGAAGGGCTCAAATAGAGTTGAACAACTGTCTGTCAAGGCTTGTCTATGCTGTTCAGAACAATCTGGACAGGGAATGTCTCTACTGGTCTCTACTGGACGGGAAGCTGAATAGAACTTGAAGACTGTTTTCACCAGTAAGGGTCGGACAGTCTACACCCAGACAGTCAGTCATAGGGATGATTAAGGAAAAGAAAAAACTAACTCTGGACAAGAAAAAAAAAAAAAAAAGAACTTTTGGCCAGTTTTTACTCCATGTTTAGGAGTCTGTATTAGGAAACACAGAAACTAGAGAGGATTATAATATGCCAATCTGTTAGATAAAAGGAGAACGTAAGAGGGCAAATGATCAACAACACCAAGGAAGACATACAATTCCCTTACTTTGGGTCTACCAGGGGCATGACGGACTGGAGCCGAGTGAAGGCGTATGGCCAGGCATAGCTGAGGGCTGTGGGGCAGTGTTTTGGCAGGTTCTCCTGCCGCAGGAAGCTGAAGAGGCAGAGAACCCAGGGGTCTTTGACTGACTGAGCGAATATCCAGACATGGGAAGGGCTCTTCACGTCATAATGGCTGTTGACCAGGACTGCGTTCCACTCCACCAACCACTGCAGATCCACACTGTGGGTCAGCGGTAATGTTGCCTGCAGGTTCAAGAAGTAGGCAATGAATCAATGCTCAACGGTAAATTACATGTCCTCATCGGGGCTCAGCCTAAAAGCCCCTTTGTCCACACTGCTTTTCCTGACCACCTCTGCAATGGGCCAGGCTTTGAATCTGAAACACCCTTCCCACACCTACCACTTAGGGTGTCAGTTTATAGCCACTGCTGTGTCCTATGCTGGGCTGCAAGCAGCTGAAGGGCAGAGTTTAGGGACACAGGTCCTATTTCGTACAGTTTTAACGTCACACAGCACTGTGCATTAGGACACCGAAGCTGCTCATTAAATATTTGTTGAAAAATATATGGCCTTAGTTAAATTAAACTCAACCCTGGATTTGCCGTTTAAAATTCTTTAAAAGCTATTATTACCTTCTGAGATTCATCAATGTGTTTTTATCCCTGTAACCAGTATCCCGGGCTTTTAAAAGCCATACTCTTGTTTACCTTTACTTGGACTAAACTACCTTCCCTTTGACATAGGAAGATGGCAAAATGCAATCCCTTTTATGAAGGGCATTTCACAGATGATCTTTGAGGTAAGGGACCTACTTATTCTTGTCCTGTGTTATCAAGCCAAAACAATACTACATTCTAAAACACTTTTGATCTATACCTCATATAAGTTTGTATGTGTCATTCTCTTTTAAGTCCAGAATATCAAAGTTTAGGGAAGACCAAGTTTCAAATAATTCAGCAGTGAGAGACAATTACCTTTATGACTGTCAGGCAGTTAAAATGATCCTTATTATCTATTGGGTTTACAGGTTCCCCTGGGTACGGGTGCGTCACTAGTGATCTCAGTGGTTAATGGTCTCTAGGGGGGCACAGCCTGAGCTTCAGAACCTGAGAGGAGATTCCAACACAGGCTCCACCCAAAGCTTGTGAGCTGGGAAGAGTACCGACCATCCCAGAGTCTCTGTCTGGGAGATATTAATTTATGACTTGGGAATCATAATGTTAATCTCACCTAATCTTCAGGTGAACTAAGTGAGATAAGGAATGTAGAAACACCGGGCACAAGGCAGGCACATTCCACTTCTCCCTTTTCTGTGTATTGTCCTAAGTGCTGTACTGCGGATCTAGTAACCCCTGGCTCAAGATTTTGATCCTGATAAACAGAACAAAATCACATGAATATAATCTGCAGGCAAATAAGATATGGATATAAGACAATTAAACTCGACTCCTCCATTCCATGTTAACCCAAACTGAATTTCTAAAAGAAGTAGGGTTATGCAATATCACTGTGAAAGTCTGCCCTGCCCAGCTTAATAGTTTGAGGAATGATCATTAGCACTACAACCATAAGCCAGAACAGGGCCACTAAAGGTAGGGATCTGTGCTCAGTCTCAGAGAGAGACCACGAAAAGGCTTTGTATTCATTTATAGCTATTTGTCAGATATATCTGTATTCATTTATAGTTATTTGACAAGAAGATACAAGGGGCATCAGCAATGTGGATGCTGTGAACGGTCCCCGATCTGCACTGCCTCTTTTTAGCTAGTGACCTGGAATTAATCCAGGTCCCCTTCCTGTACTAGACTGATTTTTAAAAAAATCAGATAATTAATATCAGTATCAATTACCCTTCAATTTGTTCAGGAAATTAAAAGTTGCCAATATGCTCTTTAAAAAGGGAGAACGTATTCGACTGACAGATAAAAGCATCCTAGATTCGGAGTCCAACTAAGGTTAAGTCCGGGCCCTAACATTTCTCTGTGTGACTATGGCCCCGCCCCTTAATATTTTTAGTTTCAGTTCCTAGGAGGGTCAAAAAAGATAATAAATATGAAAGCACACTGTAAACTGTCTAAAGCATCATGTATAAGTTACATAATGGTGTTGAGCATGATATGAGCATGATAAATAAAGAGTTAAAGAATCTTGAGCAATTCTTCTTGAACTTGCTGTTTGTAAAATATCTATACTCCTAAGTCTCAAATTTTGTTTGAACTTTATCTGAACGTTTCCTAAGCTAGTATCTGAAAACCTTGTCTTGTTTTCACAAGTACTGTTGTGTCAGTTTATTATCTGACATGAAACCCCAGAATTCTTCCACATCATTTTTCTTTGTCTCTCTTTTTCAGACAGGTCCAGAGCTTACACTTGAGAACAATTAGGAATCAGGATCAAATGTGTACTTACCGAATCTGAAACTGCTACATGAATGAAACTTTCGAGAATGGACGAACTTAGTTGATCCATGACATCAATCATAGGCCTGTCATCGTCCTGTACAAAGGGTGGGCAATTACTCTCCATGGGAAAAAGAATCCTTCCCACCCACCCCACTGCGTTTGTTCGGTACACGAAGCAGAACAGCTTGCAAGATGGTGATAAGGGTTTTGTCACAGAAAAGTGAGTGCCAAGATGGTGAAAGGTAGTAGATAAAATTCCCTGTGATTCTGAGTTTAATCTTTCAAGTTTCAGTGGAAGATGGTTAGAGCTCCAACTTCACATTGTACTGAAAAGACACAGACTTGAATTTCAGTAAGTTGCACATGTACACAGGCTCTAAACACCGGTGCCTTCCATCATCCAGCAGAGTGTTCATGTTGTCATGAAATTTTAGGGATGGAAACCCCACAAGAATATGCCTTGCCAGACCACTAAAAGGCTACTTGCTTGTCACTCATCTGCTAAAATAACTGATAAATTGTTGACTGCGACTGAATTTTAGTTCCAAAGAAAGTGCACTTGAGACTGACCACACACTCTGTGGTATCTTTGTTGTGTACAGCTATTTGGTAAAAGAAGCAAACTGCAGAGTATGGGAGACAGCATCTTATGGAAAATTCTTCTACACAAATAGTACACATATTACATATGTGTGTGTGTGTGTGTGTGTGTGTGTGTGGGTGTTTGTGTGTGTGTGTATCCATATATGGATATGTGTATGTTTGCCACCCTTTATTATAGAGAAGCTCAGAATTATAAAATTATTTACTTTAGAAGCCTTACAGGAAAGTCTTGGAATACCATTATTCATGTATGAATGAGAACGGTTACAAAACAATTGTGGCTGGGAAAAAAACACACAAGCTCATAGATACAGAGAACAGATTGGTGGTTGTGCGGTGGGTGAAATGTGTGAAGGGAGTCAAAAGGTAAAAACTTCCAGCTACAAAATAAGTAAGTCATGGGGATATAATGTACAACATGGTGACTATAGGTGATAATACTGTGTTACATATGTGAAAGGTGCTAAGAGAGATCTTAAAAGTTCTCATCACAAGAAAACAATTCTGTAACTCTGTATGGTGATGGATGTTAACTGGACTTATGGTGGGGATCATTTCACAGTGTAAACAAATATAGGTTCATTATGTTGTACACCTGAAACTAATATAATCTTGTAGTTCAATGACACCTCAATAAAAAAAATATACGAAAACAAAGTTGTGGCTGGTAGAAGAGAGCAACATATGAGAAATGTCCTTAACACAGTCTTGGAATAGAAATTGAGAGCATGGATTTTATACTTGAAACAAATATAACAATTACGGTCAACTATACTTTAAAAAGAACCTGGGCCTCTGACTTTCAATTCTGGCTGTGTCATGTCCTCCCTGTTGACTTTTGGTTAAGGTATTTAATCTCCCTAAACCTCAGCCTCAGTATCTGTACAGTGGGTAAAATACTACTAATTTTTAGGTTATTGTGAAGGTTAAGTGAGAAACTACATGTAGCACACAGCACGATGCCGGACACATCCATGGTAATGATTATCATTCCTATCAGAGTTAGAGATTTAATGCAGGTTTACCAAAATACAGCATGTCTTGGACATCCATTTACCAGATACCACAGATGTCCTAAAATATATCACCAAGCCATCTGAAGAAAAGTGAACAGAAAGGATTGTGATGAATTTGAAAATATTGGGTAAAGACAATGACCATTTAGTGGATCAGAAAACCACATTCAGGGATTTAAAACAGGAAAATGGAAAGTAGCATCTTTCTGAAGTATGTGACATAACAAGCTGGTCCTTCTTTCATCAACTTATGCAACTTATGGTTCGGTCACTTGTGCTGGCAGGTGATGAGCCTTAACATCTGAACAAGGGCATATAGCCCTTGACCAAGTGCAGACATTAGCTGGCCCATCATGCTTAATAATTGGCTTACTTCTCCTGTCTCAAGAGGACATATTTTCTTGTAATTTTAAGATTACTGAAATCAAACATATTTTAGTTAGCCAGACTGTTTGATACCCTGATCATTTAAAATGGAACTCATTATTTTTTCAAGTTCATTCTCTAATAGAAACGTAATAATGTCTTCTTAATTTGACGTATGCTGAACATTATGAAGGAAAATGATCTATGACTTAATCTTAAAATTCTTCACTGCTTAACCAAGGACAACCTCTTAGTGAATCAGGAATGGTCTTTTCTACTGCTCTCAGAATATATGATATATCTCTTGGAGATCAGGAGTGTTCTTTCATAATCAAAAACCCATGATGAATATTTTTTGACATCATGTGTGACATGGAGGCACATAAACTCGTAATGCATTATTCACAGGTTTTAATCTAAACTTCAAAAGAAAGAAATGAGTTAGAAAATTCAAAAGGAGAATCCATACCTCAGGCTGACCCAGGGCAACAAATAAAGCTCGAATTTCCTTGAGTATTAAAACAGACAGTTTGCGTGTGGCCACCTGGAAACTGCAGAGTAAAACCAAAGCAAAGCCTTCCACAGCGTGAAGCACGCTGCAGTGGGGGCCCCGCTCCGACTGAATTCTGTGGCTGGAGCCATTTGCAATCAGCTGTCGGGCAATAAGAACACATTCTATATTCAGAAAAATAACAATTGAAGAAGAAGAAACTACTCATATGTGCATCTTTTGGTACATGTGACCTCGTAATATTAAATTGCAACGACTCATAACCAGACATGACTGTAAATTCATTACTATTTCTAACAGATCATAGATCCCTTTTTTTCCTTTAGATCCATTGTTACTTTGGAACACCATCGACCATCTGTTATCTCTGATAAGAGAAAACTTTCAAAGGTTGTTAATATTGATAAGAACAAACCAGTTTCCATCCATATACCATTTGAGATGACACTATAAATTGAGTCAAAGTGGCCTCATTTGTTTCGACTCAGATTCCCTATAGACTTGTGGAGAGCATTCAGTTGAATTTTCAAACATTTACTTTCTAATCACATGTACTTACTAGTTTCTTGTGTTCGATTCTAATCTAGGTGTGTGAACATTTATGAGGTGGGTTCTGAAAGTTCCCAAGCCACAACCAAGTAGCTCTAAAGCAAAAGCAAGCCAGACAATAGGGCAGATTCCACATCTATTTCAGTTTTCCTTTGACAAGCTCACATAACCCTTGTTTTTCTACCTATCATCCTTTGGCACGTGTACAACACGGGGAAACAGGAATGATCTAGGATCGGGGATCTGGGCTGTTCCCCCAGTGCTGTTGTACTCCCCCGAGCCTCCATGTTCCTCAGAATCTCAGCTGTGCTCTTGCCTCACCAGGCCCTGTCTCCATCTGCTCATTGCCAATGTCAAGTTCACCACCGCCCTTGTTCTCCTCTGACAACTTCTCCATAACCTGCTCTTCAAAATGTTGTCATTCATTTTTTGCATTTAGGACTGAGGTGGAAGGAATAAAGAAACCATAAGACTGCATTTTTCTTCTCTGTGGCTATTGGACAATGCAACCAATGTGTTGTAGGCTAGGATTAAAAAACAACTGGTGGGCAGCTAACTTTTATATATACATATCCATATCCAGCTCGAAAGGCATATCCATACCCGGCTCTACATCCATGCTTACAGTCATTTGCTCTTAGAGATTTATAATCATAATTCACTGAAAAAAGCAATTTCCACTCCCTGAATGGCCTGGTGAATGATAACAAATCTAACCTGATGGTATATCAACCCTGAGTTTCTTGGTCACAATTTACCCAAGTTGGAAAAATTAAGGGCCACCACCAGGGAGAAACTTCCTAGGTAGCTGGAAGTAAGAACTCCAAAGGTTCTCCAAGCTGCAACTCATTTACACATATACTATATTAGGGAGTATAAATTGGTGGGAAGAGTGTGAAAATCACCTCTGAATTTCTGATCTTGTTGGCTTGTTCATAGACTTTTCCTTGAGTTTGTATGACCAGTTTCCACTGGGTGAGCAGCTGGAGCAGTAACTTCAGGGATGAATCAAGGAGTGTGTGATGCATGTCATTGACTTCCCGAAGTAGGAAGTTGGTAAAGCCAAATAGTACATCTTCTCTCCAGTCTGAGAAGTCAACAAGTAAACCCTGAAGAGAATTTTGTGCGATATGTCGCAGCTCATCGTCCATATGAATAGAGAGCCTGTGAAATGAGTAAAAGACAATAAAAGCCTTTAGCTTATTAATGTTTCTTTTAGATTTGTGATGGAACAAATACAGCTTTCTGCTTTTATTCATGTCTCAAAAATGGGTCACCCTCTCGTCTATTCTTCATTCAGCTCCCCTCATGTTGACACCTTATAGAACCAGGGTACGTTTCTCAGAGCTAAGGAATTAACCTGGGTGCAATGCTATTAACTGAACTACAGATTTTATTCAGATTTCACCAGTTTTTCACTAATGTCCTTTTTTCATTTCAGGATGGAATCTAAAATATTACCTGGCATTCAGCGATATCTGAATACTTTTTAATACAATGTTGACTACAGAATAAATTAGTATCAAACCCTATCACTTTTAAGGATAAGAAAACTGAGTACCAGAGAAACTAAGGGGCTCACCCAGAAGTTCAGTGCAAATGAGCAATTAAGGGTTAGATTAATGGTCCGCAATTGGTTTTGCCCCACCAAGGGATATTTGGTAATGTCTAGAGACATTATTGATTGTCACAACTCCGAGAGTGCTACCATCATCTCTTTAGTAAGCAGAACCTACTGATGTGGCTAAACATCCTCAAATGCACAGGACAACTCCCTACAACAAAGAATTATCTAGACCAAAATGTCAATAGGGTCAAGGTTGAGAAAACCCAAGTCAACTGAAGAATACCAGGGTATTGGTGGTATAACCTGTAATACCATAATAATATTAAATCATGACATTGGTATGAACCATCAGTTAACATCATGTGTTATAGATTCTTTTATTCATTTATTTAAGAAACAAATATTTTTGAGACCTCCTGAGATTTGGACATACAACCCTTCAGATATGGAGTTCAGTAGGGCTGTGTCTATTGGGTGCGGGGCTTGAAGGAGCGAGGAGTGAAATGGTGCTAGAAAGGAAGCAGGGGCAGCTCGGTGAAGGGTCTGCAGGCCACCCAGGGAGGCAATACACTAGGGAAGGGGTTAAGGGTGTGTGCTCTGGAATCGGAATGTCCAGCTTGGTGTCTTGCCTCTGTCACTTACTAGCGATGTAACCTTGTGCTAGTTAGTCAATCTCTCTAAGCCTCAGAGCCTCATTTGGGAAACAGGGACAATAATTATACTTGCATTTCATAAACTTGTTGTGAGGTTCATGAAGATGACCCACATGCAGCGTGTACCACCACACTGAGAGTGTAGCAAACACTCAGTAACTGGTAGCTATTATTATTAGAAAAAAAATGAGCTGTATCTTGAAAAATATAGGGGAAATAACATGATTAGATTCACATCTGAAACAAAAAATAGTTAGGCAGGAATATGGAGGATGCCTTGGAGAAGCAACTAGAGTTGGGGCAGAGACCAGCTAGGAGGTCACTGCAGTGACTTAGGCAACAAGTTGTGTGTGGGGGGGGTTTGACCCAAGGCAGAGAAGTACTGAGAAAGGGAGACAGATCAAAGACACTGGGGAGATAGAATTTCCAGCACTCAGTGGCCCGGAGGCGTTCAATGTCAGAGAAGAAAATGTATGAGTCACTGGGGGCCCCCCAAACAGGGCAGATAGTATCCTCAATGAAGGGAAGAAAACACCTGGACCCAGACTGTGTAGGAACTTCCTCAAAGTCTAGGATCCCAGCCCAGGACTTCTAACCTTTAATCTAAACAAGTCTGGTACAGTCTTATGTTTTTGAATAAACATGATTTCAAAACTTGAAAAGCAAACACCTTCCTTATTCTCTGAAGCATAAAGCACACTAACTGGTCCAAATTTGACACTGTAAACCAGGTATAAAGCTCATTAATGAGCAGATATATATCAAGTCAGGGAAAACATATTTCCTGTTCCAAAAGCAAGCGATGTTCTAGGAAGTTGCTGAGAAGGAAGATCTAAGCTGATTCTTCAGGTTAGACTTAGCCTGCAAAGTCTAAAGTTTTTGTGGGGATCACAGTTGCTGAAGGAAAATGTAGAGGCTTTTACACTGGGCTTCCAATTAAGGACTGTCTATGGCAGGAATTTACAAACTTTGTGTTTTAATCAGCAGCTATATTTTTTCCCCCAAAATTTTAAGTATAACACAAAATTTGAGTTGAAGCTGGGGTAAAGGGCCTAAAGCCCACCCATTTGGGAGGAAACATTATTCTATAAACAACAGCCTTGAGTCATTTTGCAGCCCATGGTTTAAAAATACCAGTTTATAAAAAACAAACAAACAAAAAAATGCTAGTTTATAAAAAACACTTGAAGTCATCTTCCCATCTTAAGTTCATTATTTCTATTTATTATATTTATACCTATCTGTGGTCCTGAATGTTTTAGAGAATAAGCTTCTATAGAGGACTTCCAGTGGAAAACACTTCCATAAAGGTGAGCTTCAGATTCACATGGGATCAGCTTAGTACTTTTGAATAATTTTGTTGTGTACAGGTACACGAGTCAGAAGGAAGTGATGTCAAATTCACAAACCAAATTCAGAAGGAAAAGATCCATTAGGAGAAACAGCCCCTTCTTAACTGTGGCAGGATAAACAAATGGTTACTATGAAGAGGTGAGGAACCTGCTGTCCTGTAATATCACCAAGAGCAGCAGAGGGAGAAATGGTTTTAAAGTGAAGCCCAGGAGACAATGGTTTCCCAAAGGAGGGATATGCTGACAGGTGGATGGTTAGCCTTTGGAATAGTTCACCAGAAGTGGTTGGAATGTCTTCTCAGCGGGTATTAAAGAATGAACTTCCATCTATGCACAGTGCTCTGAACTGCATCTCAATTAAAATAAAATAGATTAAAGAAATAAGATTAAGTGGTTTATTGAAGCAATATATGCAATTAAGACTATAGTTCTCAGTCACCTTCCACTGTACAGACATATACTGAAAGTGAATGGTAAATGCTAAATGACAAATATTTTTCAGGTACCACAGAGGATTGTGGAATTGTGTGTGCATTACCTCATAAATTGCCACAAATTATAAGGAAACACTGCATAAATAGTGTTTATCTGTCACTTTGAATCAAACCAATGACATTTGTCACTGCCATTTGGCTGCAGGAAAATTCTGTACATTTGGGCAACCGACTTTACTCTTCTTATGGTCAAATCTCCTTCTCTGAAAATAGGAATAAATGTATGCCCAGCTTTCTTAACATAATGTGCACGAAAACTCATTGTACATCATGGCATAATCTGTTATTCAAATGTAACGATGCCTAAAAATAATAACTAACATTTGCTGAGAGCTTACTGTGTTCTAGGCACTATGTGAAATTATTTATATGCATTATTTGATTCTCACAACCTCATGGCAAATTGTTGAAAGGGGAGGGCAGAAGCTGAACAGCAACCCCTTCGTGAATATGTAGTATTGTGGGAAGTGACAGAGGATGGGAGCCTGTAGACTGTTGAGGGAAAGGTCCTTCCTGTGGTCAAGGGACAGAGCAGGAAACGTCTGGGAGGAGAGTCAGAGAAAAACGATGCCTATGGCCAAGGACACAAGTAAGCTCCCCTCCTATGTGGAGAATCTTGGGAGCACCCAGACAACTGGGAAGGGCAGGCCCTGTGAGAGCAGGAAGGAAATCCTCCCCAGGGATCTTATCGTGATGTCAGGAGGGCCTGTGGAGCTTCTGTGGAGTCTAAGTAGCAAGATTCCTCACACTCGGCCATTAAAAGTGGGCTGAGCAATACACATAAAATCAAAAATGTAGCAACTTGGAGAAAGGGGTTTACCGGTTCATTCCATACAACATTGTCATGCTAAACATACTAACAAAAGTCTGAGATTAGAGTGTCTGTGATTTTTAGCCATTACCTGAAATGCTGGGAAGGGCCTTGGGGACAGTCATGTGGGACACATCCTTGAAACTCCTTATTCAGGGAACTGAGCTGGGGGATGGGGATAGAGAGCTGGCATGAATGTTGGTCTTATTTTGCCAGTTATAAAGAAAACCAAGGGGCACCTGGGTGGCTCAGTCGGTTAAGCGTCTGCCTTCTGCTCAGGTCATGGTCCCAGGGTCCTGGGATCAAGCCCCACATCAGGCTCCCTGCTCAGCGGGGAGTCTGCTGCTTCCTCTCCCTCTGTCCCTTCCCTCCCCCTGCTTGTGCTCTCTCTCTCTCTCTCAAATAAAATCTTTTAAAAGAAATAAAGAAAATCAAGTTTTTCTCCAGTAGAAATGTACCATGGATGTAACCGTGAAGCATCTGAACTAAAAGGTCTCATACCTCTCTGACTAGACTGTATATCGTCTCAAGAGTCAACTCAGTCCAAATGTGAGTGGACTACGGAGGAATAAAGTACCTACAGACTGGAAACCCACATTTATTGCTGTTGAATTTCTTCATTTTGTCCTCTGACCCTCTCAAGGAGATCTGAAGGGGCTCACTTTTCTCATAGGTTAGCAGGACCCAGTGTGGAGGTCGAGCACTCCATTATCTTCCCCTTGGGGAGAACAGCCTCCAGCTTCTTTTAAAGTCTATGGAAAAGGCCTCTTCACAGGCTTCCCATATAAGTACAGTCATTTTCTTGATTTCTAAGCCTTGAACTCTCAAGAATGTTTATTTGCTCTTTCCCCTCATAAAAACAGTACCCATTGCTTTGAGCTTTGTAAGAATGTACATAATAATAAACACGATGCACCATAAATAGCACTGACATTCCAACCATGTCTAACAGAATTCCCTTCTGGCATGCCTGGCACCATGGTCTGCAGATCCAGGCATCACTGGATTCGGGGATCAGAGTGATCCGGGGGTAAGAGTCTCTCACACAGAGTCACAGCAAAATAGTGTCAGAGGCTGTACCTGAACACTGCGTGACATTTAAAAAATTTAGTATTTCAAAGGCCTCGTGCACATAATCATCCCCAATTAGAACTTCACCGACATCAGTGAACTTCCCTTCTGCTTCAGTTTAACTGATAACTGCTTTTTCCCTGCTGACACATTTTCCCCTGGATTAACCAAGGTACACGTCTATGACACATGGCCTTCTCCAAAATCTTATGAAATAGGCAATATTGTTCCAATTTTTAAAAAAGATTTTATTTATTTATTTGAGAGACAGAGAGAAAGAGTGAGAGAGAGAGCAGGAGTGAGGGGAGGGGCAGAGGGAGAAGGAGACTCCCTGCTGAGCAGGAGCCGGGATCATGACTTGAGCCGAAGGCAGACGCTTAACCCACTGAGCCAACCCAGGCGCCCCAGTATTATTCCAATTTTATCAAGGAAAAATGTCTGAGGGCTTAAATAATTTGTCTAGGTCACATGGCTAGTAAAATGGCAAAAGCAGGGATACAAAATTCAGGATTTCCAAATGATTCCATTTCATTCCCATTTTTCGGTATTTCCTCCAAATCTCTCAGATGGTGCTCTCCCATTCTCTGGAAGCTCACAGACCATGAGGAACAGTCTTCTGTCCCCTAATTTCGCACTGCCACATCCAGCCCCTTCACTCGGCAACCCCTCTTCTGTGCACACTGGATTCCTACTCACGCAGCTCGTCCGCTGCTATCCCTAGCACAGGGACGGGCTGCTCTTACATTTCTGGGTAACCTTGGCACCTGACACCTGCCTCTCAGCAATTTCCTTACTCTCTGGCTTTGCCAGCATCTTGGGAGACTCAATATTGTAGTATCTTAGCCTCTTCTTCCTCAGTACCCCCACTCCCAAATCACCATGTTTCTTATTCTCTGGAAATGTACCCTTTGCTCCTTTTTAGACCTTCTCACCCAGAGCTGGAAGCCCCTTTGTGATCCAGGCTTATATTTCCCTCTCTTCCACTGCTTCCCCACCTCCAATGAATGTGTTCTTCGCTCACATTCTGGTTGTTAGCCCACAGCAAAAGCCTAGGCTGCAAATCTTTTTTTAACTTCATAATCTTCTTAAAATATGTCATAAACTATGGAATGGAAGAAAGAAGGACATGTGGAATGAAAGTTGTTGATGACAGGAAAGAAGGGGTTATAGGTAGCAGTGACCAAAGCCAGCTAGAAGGGTGGACCGCTTTGGTCAGAGAGCACCAGGGCTTGAAACAGTCAACCTCACAAGTCAGCACCGTCCTGTGCTAGTGGTGACTGGCAGGAGGAAAGGGGCAGCTGTGTCTACGCTTGGAGGGCAGTGGCTACAAATGATATTAGCTGACAGCAGGAAGTGATCAACAGGAGTCCAAACCGGCCGTCCAGAGCAGAGGGCATGATGACCACGATCACCAGGAGCATGGTGCTCGTGGAGATACTCAGAAGCCGTGGGGCGGCCACGGGTGGTCTGCAGTCACGTGGGACCAGGGCTTGAGTTATTTCATTTGGATATTGATGGGAAGGGCGCTCTCCGAGGGCTAGCAAATGCGGGCAAACGAGGTCATGCGTAATGCGCCTTTCAGTCAGTCAACATTAATATGTTATCCTTCTCTGGGCTTTCGTCTATTCCACCATTATCAGATTAACCAGCCTAAAATATTTTTTATCACATTATTCTCTCACTTAAAACTCCATCGGTCCAAATGCCTCAGCTAATAGTAAAGATTAACTGAAAATCTATCTCTCCAGTCTTGTTTCTAGGTCTTTTCATCATTGGCTTTCTAAATTCCCTTTTTCTTTCTTTCTTCCTTCCTTCCTTCCTTTCTTCCATCCTCCCTCCCTCCCTCCCTTTCTTCTCTCTCTCTCTCTTTCTTTCCCTTTCTTTCTTTCTTTTTTCTTTTTCTTTCCTTCCTTCTTTCTTTCTTTCTTTTTTTTTCTTTCTTCCTTCCTTCCTTCCTTCTTTCTCTTTCTTTCTTTCTTTCTTTCTTTCTTTTCTTTCTTTCTTTCTTTCTCTTTCTTTCTTTCTTTCTTTCTTTCTTTCTTTCTTTCTTTATATCTTTTTCTTTCCCTCTCTCTCTCCTTCCTTCTTTTTCTTTCTTTTTTAAAATTAAGGATGATTTTGTTCTTCCTCATTCCATTCCCTTCATGGGCCCCATGTTTCTAAGGATTTCATATTCTAAATTGCTTTTAAGTAGTGTCACTTCTGATTTTTAAATTAAAGACACACATAACTATCAACTAGAACTTCATATCAACACGAGAAAAATGACACTTATTTCACTGTAACGACATAATTTCACTTAAAACAAATTAACTTGAGGTTCTAGTTGGACTGCACATTCTCATAGACAATGTTGGGAGGGTGATACATATACGGCTTTTGGCAGCTTTCTGAAGCACTAAAATTAGTTAAGGATCCCTGTTACCTACCTTCTTGGCCCCCTGGGGGTCTGTGGGCATCAGACTGGGAATCAGACCCTGAATGCCCTCTTCTCCAGGCAGATTCATCTCCTCATTTCCTGGCCCCACCCCTGGGCCCTTGTTCATGTCACGCTTTTCCTTTCTGAGTCCTATCTCAAGCTCCACCTTCTTCCAGGACTGATCTGCTGACTTCCTCAGTCCCTAGTAATCCCTCTACCCACTGAACTCACGTATCACACTTTTTGTGCCATTAGTTTGCACAGTTTCAGGCCTTGGATTGTTAGTTACCTTATGAGCTTATGTATTCGCTTCTACATTGGATTTTAAGCCCCTTGAACATGGGGAAAAAGACAAAAAACATTTTTTTATTTCTCCTTACCAATACATAGTACCTAGAATAATGCCTCATTTAGTACATATCTGTCAATTTTTAATAATCATTCTTTTTTTTTTTTTTTTTTAGGACTCATGACAAAGGATTACAATCAGTTTAATCAAATACACCCATGGCAGTTCTCACTTACCTAGCCAGCAAGTCAATAAGTTCAAGTTTTGACATTCCATCAGGAAGCAGTCGGGGGATAGCAGCAACACAGGTCCTGAAAAGATCTATTTTTGGCTTTCTCTCACCCCTAGAATTTGAAAACAAACACAGGTCAAAGGCTATAAAAAGTTTTTAAAAAATCAATCAAGTATGTGAAAAAAGACTAGAATCCATGCCTTCTGAATCACTGCGTGGTGTTTACTGCGTATTATCCTCAAATATTTATGACCTTCATAGCTTGGCCAGTTCTAAGAGAATGTACAAAGATTTGATTCTTAGAGGTATATATCCAGAAAGAGAAATGCCAATGTCAACACTATTCTACCATACAGTTTGCCATTCAGTTGGGTTCCATGGGCTTTGGTCCCTGTGGACTGCAGGGGGTGGCTGGGTAATAGACATTGGGGAGGGTATGTGCTACGGTGAGCGCTGTGAATTGTGCAAGACTGTTGAATCACAGATCTGTACTTCTGAAACAAATAACGCAACATATTTTAAGAAAAAAGAAAAAGAAGAAGATAGCAGGAGAGGAAGAATGAAGGGGAGTAAGTCAGAGGGGGAGATGAACCAGGAGAGATGATGGACTCTGAAAAACAAACTGAGGGTTCTAGAGGGGAGGAGGGTGGGGGGATGGGTTAGCCTGGTGATGGGTATTAAAGAGGGCACATTCTGCGTGGAGCACTGGGTGTTATGAACAAACAATGAATCATGGAACAGTACACCAAAACAAATGATGTAATATATGGTGATTAAAAATTAATGCTTGAAAAAAAAATACTGAACGCACTAACATGCCTAAATGCATCAGCATGTAACAAATATGGTGCAGTCATTCCTACATTCAGCATTTAAGAGTAGGATTTTTGTGTATACAAGGAACGGTGCCTCTAACAAGCACGACATCTGGAAGCTTCTCTCCCTAGTGAGTTATGCTTCTCCTCTGGAGGTCCCCACTGTCATTTAAAAAATTAAGTGCTTCCAAAAATAAGTCTTTCATAATGTCAAGTAAAATCCTGAAATGTATATAGTTGTGCACTCAGTTCAGAGTTTTAAAATTACTCTGATGAGTCTGACCTCTATGGAGATTCCTTCCCTCGTTTTATTGTCTTCAGAATATGAATGCTTAAAGATAATTAATGTCTTCTACATTCTGTTGTAAAATCTGAAGGAACACTACATTTTATGACAAATTATTTCTATTTTTAGTTGATTAAATAGGTAACTGATTCTTAACCACATACTTTATCAAGAACCTTTACGAAAAAACTACGCCACCCATCAAATCCTTCAAAGAACTAAGTGACAAAATATAACAACATATTAACATAACAACATAATAATATATTTAAATTCTGATAATTCAGTCTTCTGAGAATAAATATAAAACTGTCATGAAATTAATGGTATTGTAGGACACAAAGACAATGATGAAAATGCAAAGTAGAATAAAGTCATTCTTTCTTGGAATAGTAACTGTGGTCAGAATAGAAATGCAGCAAGCAGAATCCACCCTCTCTATAACCAGACAGCAGTTTTGCTTTTTAGCCTGGCTTTGTTTAACTTGGTTAGGAATGAATATAATATAAAACTGTTTATGTGAAAAATAAAACATACATGTTGACTTCTCAAATACTCTATTTTTGCAGAAAGTTATAGGATGATTTTCTGTCCTTTTCCATAGCATAGAATGCATGAGCACTAGAGAAGGAGCCATTGCACAGTGGTTTTTAATCAGCTGAAGGAATGAGAAGTCTTCAGGTGACATCCTCAAATAGCTGTATTGAGTTAGAGCCTAGGGATGGCTCTTAATTGTTCATTTGCAACATGGTGAGTCGTTTAAATAGTTCTCCTAGCTTGCTCACCAGATGTTTTAAACAGCTGGGAATATTTTCATATCTGTTGGAAAACAGATGACCCCGCTGACCCGAATTTGTAAGGCAAATTCCGCCAGGCTTCCAAGCTGATAAAATGAGCCTAGATTAGAAACTCTAATGGGTGCACGATTTCCTACTACTGTAGTCCTTGCTCTCTGGGCTTTTAAGGATTTATTTATTTATTTTAGAGAGAGCGCATGAGGGGGTGGGGGAGGGGCAGAGGGAGAGAGAAAATCTCAAGCAGACTCCCCACTGAGTGCAGAATCTGAGGCAGGGCTTAATCTCACAGCCCTGAAATCATGACCTGAGTGGAAATCAAGAGTCGGACACTTAACTGGCTCCCCTCTCTGGGCTTTTATAGGAAGTGGACCCCCCAAAACATGATTTTTATGAACAGATACTGTTATTATTTGCTAGCATGTACCACAAAGGGGATGAAGAATGGAAATGGTGCAACCATAGAATGCTAATATTCAAGTTTATACCCTACCCAGGATATGGGAAAGTGAAGGATTGACTATCAACTCCAATGATGGTTTCCATTTGCATGGTGTGGACCTCAACTGTCTTCTGCCAAATGCTTACCTTTCTTCAATGTTTCTTTTTGTCTTTGGGAAATGTAGCAATGAGTTATTTCCCACTCAGGGACCTGCCTTAAAATGTAGCAAGGAAAATATTCCTAGCCCTATTTGGGGGGGTCTTAAGATGAATAGGGAAAAGTAAAGAATCATCTTAGAAAAAGTTTAAGGTATTGGTGAAAATACAAACAAAATGTTTACCGTTACATTTAAACCTGTACATTTTTATGGTTTTGAATATATTGTTTTGGTCCTGACCCTATCGTATGATCTCTTGATTGTAAATATAGTTTTCTTTTAAAAGCTTTTTTTTTTTTTTTACTAATTTTAGGGGAAACAACTACAATGCAGAAGTTTTAAAAGCATTTCTTATATCTTCTATATTATCAATTGAAAATTGCTTTGATATATTGAAAAAGCACGTACTAATGAGGTTAAAGGTTGACTAACAATCTGGCAATTTGTCAGGTAAGAACTGGAGCTGGAGACATCTAATGTTATTCATCTTTGTCAACTTCAATTTTTGTGATTATTTAAATGTGATCATTTAGGGGCGCCTGCCTTCGGCTCAGGTCATGATCCCACCAGTGTCCTGGGATCGAGCCCCGCATTAGGCTCCCTGCTCCATGGGAAGCCTGCTTCTCCCTCTCCCACTCCCTCTGCTTGTTTTCCTTCTCTCGTTGTGTCTCTCTCTGTCAAATAAATAAAGAATATCTTAAAAAAAAATGTGATCATTTAAATCAAATGAATGGCAAGCTGCAGGATAATATGCATTGTATCATCCCATTTTTGTACAGCACATGCATATATACATATATTTGTGTTGACAAAGGAAAAGTTCTGGAAGGAATCACACTGAGTCAAGGAATGGTCGCAGATATCAAGTGGAGCTCTGAGAAGGGGATTTTCCTTTCAACTTCATATACTGCTAAATGTGCATTTTAAAATAATTCTGTATACTTTACTTTGTCTTATCATGTATTGTTTTGTTTTATCATACTTCATTTTTCACATGCTGCCATTGTAATTAAAATACAAACCCACAATATGAATTTCCCTGTATAGGTAACAACCCTCCAACTAATTGTGGTGTTTGGAACTGGAGATGCTAGAGGACCAAAGGAAACTTTCCCAATTGTATTTTTGGGGAATTATGCCCCAGGTGTCAAATATAATTTAATTCATAGTCCAACAACAAAGTCTGAAGTCTCTTAGAATGTAAAGTTATAACCTAATCCTAGTTCCTGCCATCACGGATCAAAAGCAGCAAATTCAAGTTGTATGAGTTTCTTTGGCAGAGTTCTAATTATAAAGCCACAGCTTAGATTTTGACTAAGAACACTTGATTTCTACATTCAAAACTACAAATGTTTTTGTTTTTTTTTAAGATCCAGTATTGCTATGACATGGTTGCATAGAGATTATTAGGCACATTTAACTCTCGCAGTTCAGGAACGGTCGGTCACTAAGAAACAAGTGAATTTGAAATTTATAAAGACAGAATGTTTGTGAACTGGTGATGTCACTATGCCACATAGGTTGTGATAGAGCTTGGGAGCAAAATACACTTCCGGAAAATGTGGCACAGTGAAAGAATCTTGGGCTCCATTTTCTAACTTACCGGCCTAATGATACTTGAGATGTAACTGAAATAGATCAATCTCAGGTTTGACTTTAACTTTCGAGTTAGTCAAATACTGTCAAAAGACATTTTTACCATCCTTACCACTTCTTAGAACTCTGATGCTAGGAAGAGGAGAACAAATACAGAATAACTGGGAAGAATACATGAGAAAAATCTCTGCTGGTACATTGTGGCTAATTAACAACAGTCCTCACTGTACTCACGTGATCATGTCCTCGGGTTCTTTGTTTAGCATCTGAACGTTTGTTAGCATCATACACCTTCCTACTTCTTTATCAAGGTGCCTTAAAATATTGTCCACAGCTTTTCGTACTTGAGAGTAATATAATGACATGCCTGGAAAACGTGCATTACAGTTACATCTTTGACTAAATCCATCAAGGAATGAAATCCTAGTTTGTTCATCCTCTATGACATGTTTTTACTGTAGACCATCTATGGGTCATTCATCAAGCAGATCCTAATTCAATCCTTTTTCCACTGAACTCTTAGCATAGTGCCCTGGACTTGGTGGATGTTCACCAAATAATCACTTGAATTTAATAAATAGGAATTCTAATTGTTCAGAGGGAAATATTTTCTTGAAGAGTTAAAATAAAAAGGAAATGGAAAGTTTCACTTTTGAATTTTTATGTTTTTGGTTAGTACAAGAAAATTCACCATCGTTACTGATTTTGTAAATAAAAATTAATTCTCATTTGGGGTTAGGATTGTAATAACTTTATTATTCTCTGAAATGTATGTGTGGATTTTTTTAGTAAAATAAAAATGACTTTTAAATTTTAAAATGAAGGAAAATGTATTTTAGCTATCGTATTTTTACGGCTCTCATTAAATACAGTGTCAATGTTCTACTATGGAAGACAAATATGCATAGCCTATGTATTTCATATATATATATGCATTTTATATATTTATGTATATAATACAAATGAAAAACAAATTGTTTTGTATTTAAAATTTGTATTTCAATGAAATAATTATTAATGATTATTTCTCATTCATTAAATCTTTCTGAACTCATTTGAGCATTGCCTAATTAAAGATAAATATTTTAAAGTGAAAAGTCTCCTCAAATTTCCCTCAGGTGTTTGACATAAAAATTATTTTAACAAAGGTTGTGGGAGGTTTCTAAATTCAGGTATTCAACAAAGAAGAAATCATCTCTTTGGATTAAAATAGCTAAACTAAAAGGAAAATAATCTCATGTAGGCTAAACCCACAATATAACCTGGCGCATGTGGGATTTGGAATGTTTAAAACACAGATTAAACTAATTTTACTGAAAAAAAAAAGGAAGGAAAGGAACTATAAAAATGAACAAACTAACTAACAAATGAGTATTTATACGGTTGCCTTATAAACAGGATTATCTACCAAAGGATACAGATGGCTTAGAAATTTACTGTAAAATGTAGATAATCAATATTAGGAGTCTGAAAAGACCACAGATAAAAGTCTAACATTTAAATGGCAAAATGTTTACCAGGAAGTTCCAGAAAGTTTAAAGGGCAGTAAAACAAAGCACAGCATGAATCAATCAAAACAATTAATGTTGGAATGTCTCGCCAGTTACTTCTATAAAATTTTTTTAAGTGTATCTCACTGAGGGTAAGGTTCCACTGGTTATTGTAAGGGCTTAACAAGGCCCAGCTCTAGCACATCTTTAAGACCCACCTATCATTTTGGCTTCTTCTTCAGTTAGCGTTTTACTCAAATATGTTTTCTTCACTCTCAGTGTGTTTCCTGAAGGGAGAACAGCTCCTGTCACTGGCATGGGAGGCTCACCATCTTTCTGCTGCAAGCTATCGGCTATTACTAAGAATGCCCGTAAACCAATGTTCATTCTCTGTAAGAGATAATGTGTTCATGATAAAAAGAAAAGCCCAATTATTGTAGTCGAGTTAAACCATCAGTCTTTGAGAGAAGTTAGCATGGTGTGCTATCCAGATTAGTATGAGAAAGTAATTTAAAAGGCACAAGACTTTAGGCCAAACCTACGAGTGTAAAATTACGTTCCTGTCACTGTTGGCGCACCACAAGAAAACCGCTGGAAAGATTTTCACCCTACTTGGAGGGTATGTTTGAGATGGTCATACCCAAGGAATCCTGGTGCACCTCAGAGGGAAAGGCAGCCGTCCTCTGGGGCAGCTGCAACTAAAGTAAACTGAGGTAAACAAGGGACTCCTATGTCTCCTGGAGGGAGAGAGATGCCACATGTGTTAATTCACAAAGACTGAATGAAAACAACAGGAATTCCAACTGTGAATCACAAAACACAAATGGTCCGCTCTGAATTGCGGGATGAGGACTCTTGATTCAAAAAGACTGGCAAGTTTGAAAATGAATTTTAAAAATTCCACGCCACTGAACCATGTTACTGATAAAAACACATGAGCTTATGAGAAGAAATGCCATTCTGGTCCAGATCTTTATCTTCCTCAGGCTCAGGGAAGGCATAATATTGGCTCTGAAAGATGACTCAGTGAGAGAGTTGCTACCAGTAGCAATGTCTTAAAAGGTCAGAAGGTACTAAAACATCTGCTCTTCCTTAACAGCCATGTGTAACGCATTTATACTCATATTTTCATGAAGTAATACATGAATATATATCATATGAAGTAATAGGTTTCCAGAGTAGGCTACTACCTGCAGCAGAAAATAAACTTACTACTACCAACAATGATAATCTAGTTATAATTTACCAAGTCCCTAAAATGTATCTGGAATTGCTCATTAACTCTCATTTTTAAAACAGCCATGCAAGGAATGTGTAATTACTCCCATTTGTCAGGTGAAGAAACTGGGGCCATATAAGTAGTAGGTAGAAAGCTATACGTCCAAGTCAGGTTTGCCCAAAATGCCTATTCTCTGGTACATGGTTGCATTCTATAACAAAAAGTAATATAGATTTCTATTCATTTTGGAACTATTTATTCAAGCCTCAAGGAATAATGATATTTCAACCAGGATTTGGTGAACATTTCTCTGGCTCATTTGTACCCATGCAATGTGTACTTTATGATTTTATAGCCAGTTTCCAGAATGAAAGAGCATTAACTTTAAAAAATTTAACTGTGTAGGAAAGTCCATTCATTTCCTCATTTATTTTAGTAGTTCACGAAATATGTTCTAGGCTTGTGTATTTTTCTCAAGACACAGCAATGTTTTGGATAAGGAAGTAAAATGTTCAGTTCAGGAAATGCAGTATCAGTAGAATAACCGTGGACTGACGTAAATAGTCAAGCCTCAATTATTTGCAAGTGGTATATCCAGTTTATGAACCACACTGGCCAGTTCTCTTAGTTTTCCTTCCCTCTGGATAACACTAAAGGCAGAAGTAAGATGGGATAGTTTGGGACACATATTTTTGATTTAATTTCATAAACAATTTCTTTTTGTATTTTGGGTAGTTCTGCGTCATACCTCTCCCTTCTATTATCTGTGTGGTCTTAAGAAATCATGTAACTTTTCCAAGTCCAAGTCTCAGCTTCCTTTCTGTAAAAGGAGAGCAATAATACCTATTGATCATACAGGGCTATGGTGAGGATTAGTGCCTGAAGAGTTCCTGCTGTTAATTATATATCTGTAGGTTAGAATCTCCACATTTATTTTTTAACGTCAAGTTTATTGAGACATAATTCACATACAGTAACACACACTCTTTTTAGTTTAGTTTATGATTCTTTGAATTTTGAGAAACCTATATAGTCAGGTAACTGCCATCAAAGTCAAGATATAAAATTATTTCCATCATCTCAAAAAGTTCCCTCGTGCCTCTTTACAGTCACTCCACCCCCCAACCCAGCATCTGACAATCAGTGTCTAATTCCTGCCTGATAGTTTTGGCCTTTTCCAGAATGGAATCAAATGGAACATAGCCTTTTGTGTCTTGCTTCTTTCATTTAGCATCAAGCTTTTGAGATGCTGTTGCAAAATCAGTAGTTTGTCCCTTTTCATTGCTGAATAGTATTCCACTATATTGATGATGCACGACTTGTTAGGCACTCACCAGTTGCTGAATGTTAATTGCTTTCCTATTTTTAGTGGTTATCACTAAAGCTGCTATAAATATTCATACAAACCTTTCCAGACTTTCAGAGTTTTAATTTCTCCTAGATAAATACCTTGGGGTAGAAACGTTGGATCATTGGGTAAGTGTACATTTAACCTTAAAAGAAATTGCTAAATTGTTTTCTAAAATGATTGTGTCTTTTTGCATTCTCACTAAAGTAGTATGAAGTTCCAAATGCTCCAAGTCCTTCTCAGCACCTCTCATTGTGGTTTTAACTTGCATTTCCCTAATGATTAACAATGTTGAACATCTTTTCATAAGTTTATCGGTCATTTGTATTTCTTCTTTGGGGAAGAGGCTCTTCATTTTGCCCATTTGAAAAACTGGGTTGTTTATTTTCCCACTGTTGAGTTGTGAGAGTTCTTCATATTCTAGGTACAAGTGCTTTATCAATATGTGTTTTGGAAGTATTTTCGCCCAGTCAGTGGCTCTATACTTTAATAACAGCATTTATTAAAGTGCAGGCATTTTTAATTTTGATGATGTTTATCAATTTTTTTCTTGTAATTTATGATTTTTGTGTCCCAAGAAATTTTCACCCAACCAAAGGTCACAAAGATTTTATCTCATGTTTTCTTCTAGAAGATTTACAATGTTGTATTTTACATTTAGGTTTATGATTCATTTTGACTTAATTTTTGCTTACTGTGCAAATTATGGGCTGAAGTTCATTATTTTGCAAGTGGATGTCCATTGGTCCAGCACCATTCATTGAAAAGACTTTATCCATGGAAACAACTTGAAAATGTTGCTGAAAATAAATTCACCTTCTATGCGTGGATCTTTTTCTGGATTCTTTATTTTGTTCCATTGGTCTTTATATTTACTCTTCTGCCAGTATGATACTACTGTAGCTTTACAGTAAGTTTTGAAACCAGGACATGCCAGTCCTCCAATTTTCTTCTTCTTTTTCAGAATTATGTTGGTTATTCTAGTTCCTTATAGTTTCCATATAAATTTTCGAATCAGTTTATTGAGTTCTACAGAAAATGCTATAGGGATTTTAATTGGGATTATTATTGGGATTACAGTTTAATATATAGATTAATTTGGGGACAACTGACCATTTTTATATCTTTCAATCCACAAACATTTTTCTCCACTTGTTTTGGTTGTCTATGATCTTCCTCAATGTTTTTTTAGTTTTCAGTATATAAATCTTACACATAATTTGTTAGCTCTATTGATATTTTGTTTTCATTGCTATTGTAAGTTGTTCAATTTCTATTTTTCATTACCCTAATATAAAAATATATTGATTTTATATATTTATCTTTTTATTTTTTTAAAGTAGGCTCCACACCCAACATAGGGCTTGAATTCATGACCCTGAGATCGAGAGTTGCATGTTCTACTGACTGAGCCAGCTAGGTGTCCCTATATATTTATCTTGTATCCTGCAAACTTTCTAAAATGATTATTAGTTAAGTAGGTTTTCTGTAGATTCTTTGGTATTTTCTACATAGGCAATCATGTTGTCAGTGAATAAAGAGAGTTTTATTTCTTCATTTCCAATCCATCTACCTTTTATTTCTTCTTTTTGCCTCTGGGAATGGCTAGGACCTCCAGGTCTGTGTTATTTTAGGTCAAGGCAAGAATGAGAGAAATGGATGGCTTAGAAACTTCTCACAGATGAGTAAATTCTTATGATGATGAGGATGCATATAGGAAGCCATCTTGGTCTGAATTAAAATGAGACACGTAACTGGAAATTATTTAATTGTTGAATGGTGGTGCACTATAGACTTTGTAGTAAGAGAATCCTTTACATCTCCAGGCCTTGTTCACAAGCTATTTCCAAAATATTATTTAAGACACAAATTGAATATATTCCTTGAGAAACTGTGTCCTACAACATATTTTATCAAGTGTGTGACATCTGCCTTATAGACTATTCTCATCCTTGAGTGTGCTATTGAGTGGGGTCATAAATATGTCTTTAGGCTTCTAATTACCAACTACAGATAAACTCTCCCGTAACCCTATAAGCTCAAGAGAAATGAAAGAAGATACTCAAATATCTTTTTGTAGTTTTTAACATTAAAAACCCCAAATTTCCAACTGCTCTGCCCAAAGAGGTTAACTTTAATTAATCACTGATTGAGGAGTTTGAAGGAAGAAAAAAGGGTAAGTTTTATACATGGTGATACTGATGGTAGCTTTTAATACGTTCTTTTCAGACTAATGATCTGGAAATTCTGAGCACTGTTAAAGATAGTAAAGCCATGACTCCTGAGAAGAGAAAAATATTTTGAGAAACCTTCCAGCAGGACCAGGCTCTTTAGCATAGGGTCCTGGGCCTCATTCTGGCCCAAATGCCCTGGATTTGCATAGACTTTGTCCCTCTTCCCTTGGTCCACTGACCCTGGCTGCAGCGATTTCACAAGACTGTGATATCACTAGACATGAGACAAAAACTCCCAGACTCCCATTTTGGGGCTCCTCCATGTACCCCTAGATATATGGCAACCTTAGCACCAAGAAGAGAATACACGCTGTGGTGGGAAGAAGCATAAGGAAACCAGGAGACCTGGTTCCTCTTATTGCTAACCAGCTGCTGATTTTGAGCCTCTGTCCTTACTGACAGAATGAAGGAGCCAGACAATATCACAGTGTTGATAGGAATATCCTTAAAAACAAAACAAAACAAAACAAACTATGGTGAGTTTTTTTTTTTTTTTTTTTGGCTTAAGAGTTTGTAATGTCACAATATCACAAGTATTCCATGAGGTGATCTAGAAAAGTATTTTGTTCATTTTACTGGCAAAAAAAAGCCGAAGTTCAGAGAGATAAATGTCATATAGCCAGTAAAAGTGGTAGAGCTTGTGTCAAGAGCAAATCTAATACTGTTGTCTTCTGGTTCAGTGTTCTTTCTACAATATCAGAGGGAAAGGACTGCAAAGAGGCAGCCTGCCAGGCACAGTTCTGTTGGCCCACAGTGTTTTTAAAGTTTAAACTTGAATGTGCTTCTCATTTGCATAGGTCCCTCCAATTGTGTGTCATACCCATCATTTCCATGATCTGCCTGGCCCTTGAGTTGTGATGCTGTCACAGAAACATATATTTATACATGATTCAGTTTCACTAGATTTTAGTATTTTTTATTATTACATGTATTCATTCTTCTCTGTTTCATCACTTCCCAATACTCAACTTGTTAATCTGCATCAAAATAGTTATATAATTGACTATTTAAATAAGTACTGACTAAATAAAACAACCTGACTTGTAGTGGCAGATTATCTTTTTTGGGCAAGGTTTACTCTATTGGACAAGAAGTGACTATGGTAGCACATCAACCTGCCATCATTCTAAGTCTATTCATCCAAAATCTGACTTCTGAAATTCCATCATCTATACCATTTAGTCACATAACATGGACAGAAACAAACAGAAGACTTTTTAGAGAAATGTCCTTTGCCCTATCCCCCAAAGTTACAAAGCAAAGGTATGGCTCTGTCAATATGTGCTCTGTTAGAAGTATATAAAAGGATCATTCATACCTCTGGACTGAGACTGAAAGCTTTTGCTGGTTTTCCCACACAAAGAAAATCAAAAATAATTTCTTTCATTGCAAAATCTAAACGTTCCTGTCGTGAAAAAGAGAAAACAAAACAAAGATGTTAAAATACAAATTCAACGTGAAATGTCTATTTTCATTCTAGGTACCAAACAGTTGGCTGCTAAAAGAAGCAAGATACTGCTCAATTTTACGTATCAAGAGAGTCCCTGAAGGAAGACCATGCCCACTGGAACCTTGGGTGAAGCTGCCTCTGTTTTCATGTGGTGCACAAAAATGTTTTCATTATACAATATGTGGAATTAGCCCCTAAAGCATGGAATGGCTAATGACAAAACAAAAAACAAAAAACAAATCCCCCAAAATGAAAACCCCAAACACCTGGAGTGTCAGGGCTTATACACAGTCTCAACACTTCCTGCTTGCGTTACAAATGCTGATAACTTCTTGAAACTCAGTTTAAAATGTGTTTTTAAAAATACCACTGCAAGGGGCGCCTGGGTGGCTCAGTCGTTAAGTGTCTACCTCCAGCTCAGGTCATGATCCCAGAATCCTGGGATCCAGCCCGGCATTGGGCTCCCTGCTCAGCGGGAAGCCTGCTTCTCCCCTCCCCTCCCACTCCCCGCTTGTGTTCCCTCTCTCACTGTGTCTCTCTCTGTCAAATAAACAAATAAAATCTTAGGAAAAAACCCACTGCAAAATGACTATTTTCTCCTATTCTCTAACATTTCAAATCTTTTGGCTCATATTATAATGGACAATTCTGCAAGTGAAATGAATAACCAATAAATAAGATACATAATGGTACTTAAGTAAAAAAGCATAAGCCAGATTTTAATAATTTGAGACAGTGGCTACTATGATAGGATATGTTCATTTTATACAACATATTCCAGAATAATCAAAGTACATGCTCAGCCACGTGATAACTACATGCAGAAAAATCACATTAATTCATCTGCCTGCAAAGCAAGTAATGTCTTTTCTCTAAGTGCACATATTACAGAGGCATCTCATTATACCAAACACACAGAGAGATATCAAATATTAGTCTGTGAAGTAACGACTGAACCCTCCATCTTTATATCAGTATCAATTGTACCTATCCGCATTTTCATGCTTATAATTTCCCCTTACCCACACAGCATTCTGAAGTACACTGGGCAAGCATTTCGCCCACATTTTACAGATAAAGATATAGAAGAAAGATGCTCTCTGATTTGTTAAGGGTATAGAGCTGGCTTGTAGCAGAGATTGAACTGGAATAATTATCTTTTTCCCTTGTTCTGTAAATTGCAAGGAAGTCGAAGTTGGGGTGTTTTAAAAGTAATAATCTTGGGTCTATATAGTAAATTAAATACCAAAAACTATGTTTATTATTATTGGACCCAGTTTTTAAGGAAATTAATACCTGCAAAGTTATTAGAAAAGTTCTTGGCAAAGAGTAAGTGCTTAATAAATGCTAATATTTCTATTTCATTCTTCTTTCTCACAGGGTGAAAGAGCATTTTTATTTACTCTTCAAATTTCACAAAAATCATCTTTTGATTTCCTCCAAATGTCAGATTCTTTGCTTCCTCCTGACTTGCAGAATCCAGAGCAGAGATTCAGGACAAAACAGGGACTAGGAGTCAAGAGACCCTTTTACTAATAGGCTCTGTGACCTTAGATGAGTCACTCAAACTCTGTCTCTCAGTTCCTTCATTTGTCGAATGCTGAAAACATTTAATATACTCATGTCACTCTTTGTTTTGAAGCAAAAAAAAAAAAAAAAGCTATGTGTGAAAACACTTACAAAACCATTCTGAAAAGTCTTTACACATAAGATACTACTTTAGACTCTTCATCTGGTAGTACTTCCTAGGAAAGAGACTGGCTACTTGAAGGCCATTAGATTACTCCCACTGCCAGAAGCTTCTCCATTACCTGGGCAATGAACTGGATGATTTTCACAAAGATGTTCAGAGGCATATCCCTTGGCACCACACCACGGGACCCTTTGGGGAAAAGTGTTGTGATGATGGTTATAAGACGGCTGAAAGATAGGGAGAAAAAAGAGAAGACAAGCAAGATTGGCTGAGCTCCAGTTCTGTAAGGGAAAATGGCAGATGTTTCATCTTATCTAAGTATCAGAGAGAATTTGGAAAAAGAAAACAAACCATTTCATCCCTTTTCCATTAGCATAATTACTCTATGAAAAGTTTTTCTGGAAAACTAAAGGCAGCTGGAAAATATAGCCATTTGCTTTGCTAACATGGTGAAATGCAGCCTTGGACATGGAACCACCTGGTTCCAGTAGAGGCTGAAATTTCTGTAATGGCTATTGAGCCAATGACTAAGGAAAGCTTGAAAAATGTCCTTACCACTTAGATCTTTTAGAAACTGTCAACTGAATAGTTTGTAGTTTGGTTAGTACAGGTAGCAATAAAACAAAACACCCTCTCCATTGGCTGAGAAATGGTTACCATTAACTCAGTGATATAGTTACCATTAACCCAAACCAGCTCCTTACCTCTGAGTAGCTGTGTTGCTTTCACATTTAATTCGAATCATGTAAACCCAAAGTAATCTGTACAGAGATTCCAGTGCAACTCGAGCCATCTTGGGGTCTTTATTCTACAACAGAAACCAGGATGTAAGACAGTATTTGATTTGAGATTTAATTAAGCTTAAGTGGAAAAAAAAAGATTAACTAGTAATGTATGGAGAATATTCTTTTCTGAATTCCTAGAAATGCAGGGCCCCTACAAGGCACCTGTATCATCTGGGACTTATGGGGTATTTGACTTCAGGTGTCCATTGGGTAAATAATCTATGAGGAGGGATCTAAATAGCCATGAGGACAGGACAGGGTAGTTCAGGGGGAAATCGTATCATTCTCTCTTTTGCCAAGGTGAATGCTTGTAATTGCCTTCTTCCTCTAGCCCTAGGGAACCTGTATACTCTAGCACTGAGAGAGAGAGAATCAATGTCCTCTTTCTATTGTTGATTATGCCCTTTTTGCTTTGATTCCCCAAGCTCCCTAGCTCCTCATCTAATTACTCACCAACATTTATTGAGATGAATGTGTACTAAGCAGTGTGTTAGAGCGTGGGTTATAGAGATAAAAGATAATCCTTTTCCTTAAGTTGTTCACAACCTCTGGGGGATGGGAGATGGATAATAAGTAATCAACTCTACGGCACTAGAAAAAACTGGTAGGGAGAGGAGCGAGAGAATGGAAAGAAGGGCAAGCTATGGAAAGCTCAAGGAGGGTAAGGAAAAATTTCCAGGGACAGATGAAAACTCAGTTGAACTTTAATCCCTTCATTTACTCACGTGTTCATTCAACCAAACATCTGAGTGGCTACAGTGGGCCAGGTACTGTGCTTGGCACAGTGTAGAACTTTGAACAGTGTAGAAAGATGATGGGAAGGGAGAACACATGGAAGCTAAGAGAGCTGGAGAAGATACGTCATGTCTCAGAACCTGGGAACAGTTCACATGCCAGTGCATGGGGCCGGGTGAAAGACTAGCGGCTTGTGAGGCCAGTGAGGAAGGCAGTGGTCACATGTGGGACCCCAGATGCCTGGATCCATAAGGGGACCAGGGTCCTTTTCTTTTCTCTCTTTTTTTTTTTAAAGATTTCATTCATTCACCTGATAGAGACACAGCGAGAGAGGGAACAGAAGCAGGGGGAGTGGGAGAGGGAGAAGCAGGCCTCCCGCTGAGCAGGGAACCCCATGTGGGGCTCGATCCCAGCGACCCTGGAATCACGACCTGAGCTAAAGGCAGACACCCAGCAACCGAGCCACCCAGGTGCCCCAAGACGAGGGTTCTTATGATGGTGACAGGATGCCACTAAGATCAAGGGGACCACCAAAGAAGTCCCTGCCTACAGTGAAGGGAAAGAAAGGAGCAGAGGCAGGGAGACCAGCTATGGCAGAGCTACTGGCTTCCAGGCAATAACAAGCCAGAGAGGAAGGAACTGATTCTTTCCCTACTGTCCATCTGACTCTAATTATATTCCTCTTGATTTAAAAATCATGGGTCGGGTGGTTTCCCTGATGCCTGTGGGACCCATGTAACATTTCTTGGCATGGCATGACCGACCAATCAATATGTAGTTCTAACCTACCTTTTCTGCCTCCCTTCCCTCTATTCTCCCACAAGCCCCCTAAACTCTAGCTAGGCCGTGTGCATTCCATTTCCATGTCAGGAGTGGGTTCCCTCACCCACTGCATCTTTTTTTTTTTTTAAGATTTTATTTATTTATTTGATGGGGTGGGGGACACAAGCAGGGGGAGCGGCAGGCAGAGGAAAAGAGGGAAGCAGACTCCCCACTGAGCAGGGAGCCCAATGCAGGGCTTGATCCCAGGACCCTGGGATCATGACCTGAGCTGAAGGCAGACGCTTAACTGACTGAGCCACCCGGGCGCCCCTGATCCTTCTTTTCTATCAGGTGAACCCTACCCCTTCACAGTCTACTTGAATGTCCCTCTTTTGTGCAGGCTCCTTGGTTCCTCCTCAGGTCCTCGACCCCATCCCACCAAAGCTAATTCTTCTGTCCTGAGTGTCTTCTGACCTTCATACAACCTCTAGCATACAGCCTTGTTTAGATGTCTGAAAGAAAGGGGCACTGTTTACCTTGACATCTATTAGCATTCCCACCATTCTTCAGGGGGTCGATAAATGTTTGCTAAACAGTCTTTGAGCGTCACTCTTAACTTTCTTATAGGTTTTTTGTTTTTATGTGACTTTTCTTCCCTTATTCATTTATTTATCTTGCCATAATTGTTTTAGCTGCTTAATTCTTAGTGTAGATAATTTGGATACTGATTTTTATAGAATTCATAAGTGTTTAGATATTACGCCAGATAAAGCTTATTTTTAGACTATTTATGTAAATTCTATGGAAAAGATGATTGAGGATTTTTTTTAGATTCAGGAGAAATAGAATAAATTTTTGGTGTGATCATTATAAAATTCTAGATTTCCATATGCTTTCAGGTCTGACTTTAGAATTTGTTTTATTAGTCTATGTATTCATGGGCTAATATCACATTATTTTAAGTTTTGAGGCTTGTGTTTTATTACTATATTGTACACCTGAAACTAGTATTATACTGTATGTTAAGTAACTGGAATTTAAATAAGAACTTAAAAAAATTAAACCAATGTGTTTCATTATCTGGTATGGACTATCTTCCATCATCCACTAGTTTTTTTCTTCTTTTCAAAGGGTTTTCCCAGATATTTTCCATGCTTATTCTTCCAAATAAACTTTATAACTACTTTTCTAGCTGTAGGAAAAAAAAGACCCCAACTTTATAAAGCATACATTGATATATAAAGGGTTATGATTTGCCTGTTTGATTTACATGCTTGGTTACATAGAGGAACTTTAAACTACTAAACTGGTAAAGTTGCATTTAAAATGTTCCATCATTAAAAAATTTGGGGAATTCTAATTATCCTTCCCCCAAGCACTCCAAATTAGCAAATCTATGATGTGTTTACATGGTGGTTAAAAGCAGACTCTAGACACACACTGCCTGGGTTTGAATCCATCCTTGCTCTTCAATTTATTAGTGGTGTGGCCCACCTCAGGGAAGCTCCTTAATCTCTCTGGGCCTGATTTTCACTGTCTGCAGATGATAATCCTATCTACCTCATAGGAATGTTGAGAATCAAATGAGTTAATGCATAGAGGATATTTAGCACTGTTCTTGTCCATAGTAACTATTATTATGCACAAAGCACCAGGATCTAGCAGTAAACATGCTCTGATTTGGGGGCGCTTCCATTCCAGTAGAGATGTTTCTTCATTTGTTAATTTATCTTTATTAGTATATGTATTTTATATTTGCATAGTATATCATTCAAAATTCTCTCATGTGCCTTATCTCATATTATGAACCAGGATGGGGTAGGGCAAACATCACCTAAGTTTCATTAAGGAACTTAAAAGAGATCTCTAGTTTAAACAATTCATATTGCTATCTTCTGTTTAACTTCAGTTGATTTTATATTCTTTTTTCTGTCTCCCTATCCACAATTACCCTTTTGGTGCATCCCATTGTGACTGATGTTCTTTTACTCTTAAGAATATGCTTGAGATTATCTATTTTTGTTTCCACAGAGACTGAAGAGCAATGTGGCTGACTTAAGTTTTCACTTTGTTTTACCTGTGGATCCTGTTCTAGTGCTTGATTTTTAGCATTTCAAGGTGATATCGCTGATCACTACCATTGCCTCCTCAAGTGATTTTCTTGCCTTTCTTCCATTCTTGGCACTGTCAAATGGTATTCTTAAACTGCAAACATGACTGTTTACACCCCCACATTTAAAGTCCTTAAGTGGCTTCTAATCACGTCCTGGACAATGTCCAAATTCCATGATGTGGTACATGAGGCGCCTTTGGCACTCTGGCTCTCCCATTACTACCTCTTGCCTCCACCTTGGGCTTTGGTGCACCCCATACCATTATATCCCTTACCTATTTCTGGTCTATTTGGAAAATTTCTTCTCCCTGGCAAGATTCAGTTAGGTGTCATCTCCTCTATTAAATCCCTACCATTACAACCACTATTTCTCCACCCCAGAAAGATTGCCAAGTGCCTTTGCTCTCTGCTTCCAGAATGCTGTTCTACCCCTTTACTTGTATATTTCTTAGCAGACTATGAACTCCAGAATTCTGGTTTGTTCATTTTTGTGTCCTCAATGACTGCCAAACAGCAGGTTATCAGTAAATATCAGTTTAAAAAAAGCAGACTGTGAGTAGTAGCTGAACAACTTGATGCACTAGCAAGATGTCTTTATATAGGACCTATACAAGGAGGCAGTTCAAGAAAATGACATAGAATGATCCTGAACTCACCTCCTCTTAAGGACACAACTAATCTATAGTTACATATGGAATAATTCCCTCTGGAAAGACCCTGAGCACTGGCTGAACAGCTACTTTATAACAAGGAATAAAAGGGCCACATGAAGACAGTCTTGACAACCCCACCCCCCAAGAGTGGTGACCCACCATGGGGAGGGCATCTCACAAATATGGAACTCCTCCCTGAGGAGCATGGAGTTTGTGCTCCACATTAGCCACTCCATCCCTTAGGACCTGCACCAGAGAAATGAGTCCCCAAAATGTATGACTTTGAAAACCAACAGGGCTTACATCCAGGAGAGCCATAAGGCTGTAGGGAAAGAGAGATTCTGCTCTTAAAAGCCTCATATGCAGATTCACTCTCCCTGGGGCCCAGTACAAAAGCAGCAGTTTGAGAAGAGCCTAGACCATATGTGAAGAAGATAAAGTTGTTAATATTAAGGCATCTGCTAGAGGAGCAAAAGCCTGTTAGGATCCTGTGCAGGGATGGAGGCACTGGTGGGTGATATTTTTACATTCGCTCTCAAACTTGCTGGTGCTGGCATTGGGAAGTACTATTTTTGCACTCTCACTCTAACCGACCAGTGCCAACCCCCACCTCCCATGCCACTGTCTTGGACTTGCACCCTTTGTGTTACTCCCATAACCCTGTCCCTGCCCCCCTTGACGTACCAAAGCCAGTAGGCATGCAGAGCCCACACAGGGGATGCCCTTGAGTGCCAGGCTCTGGTGGCCAGGGGCATTGCGTTTCTAGGCTCTATGAGTCTTAAACAACCAGAGAAACAGTTCCAGAGACAACCAAGAACTAGGACAATGTTAAACAATAAGGTTCATTGCCTATATAGGGCCACCCCTTTAAAACTGGGAGAGATAGCTGTTTTGCCTAACACATAAAAACAAACAGAGAGAGTCAAGCAAAATGAGGAAACAGAGGGATGTGTTCCAAACAAAAGGACAAGATAAAACCTTAGGGAAAAAAAAACTTTAATGAAATGGAGATAAATAATTTACCTGATAAGGAGTGAAAGTAATGGTCATAAAGAAGCTCACTGCACTCAGGAAAAGAATGGAAGCACAGAAAGATTTCAACAAAGAGACAATATATAAGAAAGTACCAAACAGAAGTCACAAGCTGAAAAATACAATAACTTAACTGAAAAATACACTAGAAAGGTTCAACAGCAGATTAGATGAAGCAGAAGAAAGAATTAGTCATCTGGGAGACAGGGCAATAGAACTCACCCAAACAGAAAAGCAAAAAGAAAATAATCATAATCATAATCATAATCATAATAAAACATTGCTTAAGAGATGTATGAGACAACATCAAGCAGAATAAAATTCTGATTATAGGGCTTCCAGAAAGAAGAGAGAGACAAAGGGGCAGAAAACTTATTTAAAGAAATAATGGCTAAAAACTTCCCTAACCTGAGGAATGAAACAGACATCCAAATCCAGGAAAACCAGAAGGTTCCAAACAAGATGAACCCAAAAAGACTCACACCAAGGCACATTGTAATTAAAATGTCAATGTTACGCTGAGTGAAATAAGTCAATCAGAGAAAGACATGTATCATATGAACTTACTGATATGAGGAATTCTTAATCTCAGGAAACAATCTGAGGGTTGCTGGAGTGATGGGGGGTGGGAGGGATGGGGTGGCTGGGTGATAGACATTGGGGAGGGTATGTGCTATGGCGAGTGCTGTGAATTGTGCAACACTGTTGAATCACAGATCTGTACTTCTGAAACAAATAATGCAATATATGTTAAGAAAAAAAAAAAGAAGATAGCAGGAGGGGAAGAATGAAGGGGGGGAAATCGGAGGGGAGACCAACCATGAGAGACGATAGACTCTGAAAAACAAACTGAGGGTTCTAGAGGGGAGGGGGTGGGGGGGTGGGTTAGCCTGGTGATGGGTATTAAAGAGGGCACGTTCTGCGTGGAGCACTGGGTGTTATGCACAAACAATGAATCATGGAACACTACATCCAAAACTAACGATGTAATGTATGGTGATTAAAATGACAATAAAAAAATTTAAAAAAATGCCAACGTTAAGGACAAAGAGAGAATCTTAAAAGCTGTGAGAGAAAAATAACGCGTTATGAACAAGGGACATCAGGTCAATGAACAATGAGCATAAGGTCACCATTAGATTTCTCAACAGAAACTTTGCAGGCCAAGAGAGAGTGGCATGATATATTTAAAGTGCTGAAAGAAAAAAAAGAAAAACTTCCAACCAAGAACACTCTACCCAGCAAGATTATAATTTAGAATTAAAAAAGGGATAAAGATTTCTCTGGACAAGCAAAAGCTAAAGGAGTTCATCATCACTAAACTGGCCCTAAAAGAAATGTTAAAACAAAGGGCACTAATTAGTAATAAGAAAACATGTGAAAGTGAAAATTTCACCAGTAAAGGTAAATATATAGTAAAGGAAGTAGACTACTTATAAAGTTAGTATGAATGTTAAAAGACATAGTAAAAATAACTACATATTAATTAGTTAAGGGATACAAAAACCAAAGAGATGTAAAAGGTGACATCAAAAACATAAAATGCAGAGTTTTAGAATGTGTTCAAACTTAACTTGCTATCAACTTAAAATAGACTGTTAAGTATATAGGCTGAGCCACATGGTAACCACAAAGCCTGTAATAGATACATAAAAGATAATAAGAAACGAATGTAAGCATACCACCACAGAAAGTCATCAAATCGCAAGAAAGCAAGAGAAGAACAGGGGAACAGAGAGAAACTACAAAACAGAAAAAAATTAACAAAATGAAAATAAGTACATACCTATAACAACTACTTTAAATGAAATGGGCTAAGCGCTCCAATCAAAAGACACAGAGCTGCTGAATGGATAAAAAGACAAGACTCATCTGTATGTTGTGTATAAGAGATTTACTTTAGATATAGGGACACATGCAGACTGAAAGTGAAGGGATGGAAAGATATTCCATGCCAATGGAAACCAAAAGAGAACTGGGGAAGCTATCCTTACATCAGACAAAACAAACTTGAAGACAAAGACTGTAATAAAAGACAAAGAAGGGCACCACATAATGACAAAGTGGTCAACCCAACAAGAAAATGAAACATTTGTAAATATTTATGCACCCAACATAAGAGCATCTAAAATATAAAACAAATATTAACAAACCCAAAGGGAGAAATTGACAACAACACAGTAACAGTAGGGGACTTTAATGCCCCACTTACATCAATGGATAGATCATCCAGACAGAAAATCAGTAAGGAAATATTGGCTTTAAATCACATATTAGACTTTAAATGGCACATTAGACTAGATGGACTTAATAGATATATACAGAATATTCTCTCTGAAAGCAGTAGAGTACACAATTCTACTCAAATGCACATGGAACATTTGCCAGGAGAGATCATATATTAGGCCACAAAAGAAGTCTCAATAAGTTTAAGAAGATTTAAGTCATATCAAGTATCTTTCCCAACCATAGTAGTATGAAACTAGAAACCAATTACAAAAGGAAAATTGGAAAAATCACAACTATGGGGGAGATTAAACAACATGCTACTGAATAACCAATGGGTCAATAAAGAAATCAAAGGAGAAATTTAAAAAATACTTTGAGATAAACGAAAATTGAAATACAATAAACCCAAATCTATGGGATACAGCAAAAGCAGTTTTAAGATTATAACGATATAGGCCTATCTCAAGTAACAAGAGAAATATAAAATAAACAATCTAACTTTAAACCTAAAGGAACTAGAAAAAGAACAGTTAAAACCCGAAGTTAGCAGAAGGAAGGAAATAATAAAGATCAGAGTGGAAATAATGAAATAGAGACTAAAAAGACAATAGAGAAGATCAATGAAACTAACAGCTGGTTCTTTGAAAAGATAAACAAAATTGACAAGCTTTAGGCTAGACTAAGGAAAAAGAAAGAGGGCTCAAATAAATATAATCAGAAAATAAAGAAGACAAATTACAACTGATACAAAAGAAATACAGAGGATCATAAAGGACTATTATGAACAATTATATGCCAACCAATTAGAAAACCTAGAAGAAATAAATTAATTCCAAGAAACATACCATCTTTCAAAACTGAATCATAAATAGAAAAATCTGAATAAAGCAATTACTAGTAAGACAGTTGAATCAGTAATCAAAAAACTCCCAACAAACAGAAGCCCAGGATCAGATGGCTTCACCAGTGAATTCTACCAAACCTTCAAAGAAGATTTAATACCAATCCTTCTGAAAGTCTTCCAAAAAACTGAAGAGAAAGGAATACTCTCAAACTCATTTTATGAGGCCGGCATTACCCTGATACCAAAACCAGATAAGGACATACACAAAAAAGAGAAAATTACAGGCCAATGTACCTGATGAACATAGATGCAAAAATCCTGAACAAAATATTAGCAAACTGAATTCAACAACACATTAAAAGGATTATGCACCACGATCAAGTGGAATATATTCCAGGGATGGAAAGATGGTTCAACATTTGCAAATCAATCAACATGATAGGCCACATTAACAAAATGAGGGATAAAATCATATTACTTCTCAATAGATGCAGAAAACCATTTGACAAATTCAATACCCATTGATGATAAAAACAAATTGAGTACAGAGAGAATGTACCTCAAAATGATAAGAGGCCATATATCGCAAGCCCACAGAACATCATACTCAATGGTAAAAAACTGAAAGCTTTTTCCTTAAGATCAGAAACAAGACAAGGATGCCCACCCTCACCATTTTTATTTAGCATAGTATTGGAAGTCTTACCCAGAACAATTAGGCAGGAAAAATAAATAAAAGTCATCAAAATTGGAAGAAAAATGTAAAACTATCATTATTTGTAGACAACACAATTTAATACATAGAAAACCCTAAAGACTCTACCAAAAAAGTTAGAATAACAAATGCAGTAAAGTTGGATGGTACAAAATCACTATACAAAAATCTGTTGCATGTTTGTACAGTAACCACAAACTATCAAAACGAGAAATTAAGAAAAAAATCTCATTCACAACTTCATCAAAAGAATAAAATACCTAGGAATAAATTTAACCAAGGAGGTGAAAGACATGGACACTACACTGTACTATTTTCTTGGAAACTGGAATGTGTATATCACAAGGTACTTACTAAATCAGGCATTGTTATCCATGATGTACATGTATTAACCCATTTTAATTCTCACAACCCATGAAGTAGTAACTGTCATTGTTCTCATTGTGCAGAAGAAGAAATCAAGGCACAGGAGGGCTAGTAAGTTGTAGTGCCAGAATTTGAACCTAGACAACCTGGTTCCAGTGTCTTGGAAGCATTAGTTTTTCTACTAGAGTTTAATATTATATGGAGCCCACTCCAATATACTACTGGCGTCTACTAGATTGTACTCTACTTGAAAACAGGATTTCCTCCTCACTGTCTTCGTATTCCAAAAGCAGCTAACACAATAGGGGTTTGATATATATTTTCAGGATGTAAACACTTTAGCATAGGTCTCAAACCACTGATTTGTGTCAAAAATCTCTACTTCAGGATCGAAGGACTCTTCTCCCATTGTAATCTGTTTCTCCGTTAATTAACAATATATTAATATATTGTGGCTCTGAGGTTACAGTGATGAAAGTGTTCAAGAAACTAGTAGGCTTCAGGGACGCCTGGGTGGCTCAGTCGGTTAAGCGTCTGCCTTCGGCTCGGGTCATGATCCCAGGGTCCTGGGATCGAGTCCCGCATTGGGCTTCCTGCTCAGCGAGGAGCCTGCTTCTCCCTCTTCCTGCCACTTCCCCTGCTTGTGCTTTCTCTCTCCCTCTCTAATAAAAAAAAAGAAGGAAAGAAACTAGTAGGCTTCAGAGTGGATCTTCCCTTCTCCTCTCAGTGTGGGTCACCAACACCTTCATGTGACATCAGCTAGCTGAGGACCTGCCCACCTTCCTTAAATTTTGCTTTTGATTTAGTTAAAGCAATTCAGTGTTAACAGTAACAAGTAGGGAGAACTGAATTCACTGGCAATTTGGCCGGTGATCGGGTCATTGGAACCAAAGTTTCTCAAGGTTCACCAGCTGATCATTTGCACTAAGTCACCTGAACCTCTTATTTTTTTTTATTTTAATTTTATTATGCTATGTTAGTCACCATACAGTACATCATTAGTTTTTGATGTGGTGATCCACGATCCATTGTTTTCATATAACACCCAGTGCTCCATGCAGTACATGCCCTCCTTAATACCCATCACTGGGCTAACCCATCCCCCCACCACCCTCCCCTCTAAAACCCTGTTTGTCTCTCAGAGTCCATAGTCTCTCATGGTTCATCTCTCCCTCTGATTTCCACCCCCTTCATTTTTCCCTTCCTTCTCCTAATGTCCTCCATGCTATTCCTGATGTTCCACAAATAAGTGAAACCATATGATAATTGACTTTCTCTGCTTGGCTTATTTCACTTACATCATCTCCTCCAGTCCCATCCATGTTGATGCAAAAGTTGGGTCTTCATCCTTTCTGATGGCTGAGTAATATTCCACTGTATATATGGACCACATCTTCTTTATCCATTCATCTGTTGAAGGGCATCTCGGCTCTTTCCAGTTTGGCTATTGCAGACATTGCTGCTATGAACATTGGGGTGCATATGGCCCTTCTTTTCACTACATCTGTGTCTTTGGGGTAAATACCCAGGAGTGCAATTGCTGGGTCATAGGGTAGCTCTATTTTTAATCTTTTGAGGCACCTCCACACTGTTTTCCAAAGTGGCTGTATCAACGTGCATTCCCACCAAGAGTGTAAGAGGGTTCCCCTTTCTCCACAACCTCTCCAACATTTGTTGTTTCTTTCCCTGTCCATTTTTGCCATTCTAACTGGTGTAAGGTGGTATCTCAATGTGGTTTTGATTTGAATTTCCCTGATGGCTAATGATGATGAACATTTTTTCATGTGTCTGTTAGCCATCTGTATGTCTTCTTCAGAGAAGCGTCTTTTCATATCTTCTGCCCACTTTTTGACTTGATTATTTGTTTTTTGGGTGTTGAGTTTGAGAATTTCTTTATAGATCTTGGATACCAGCCCTTTGTCTGTAGTGTCATTTGCAAATATCTTCTTCCATTCTGTGGGTTGCCTCTTTGTTTTGTTGACTGTTTCCTTTGCTGTGCAGAAGCTTTTTATCTTGATGAAGTCCCAAAAGTTCATTTTTGCTTTTGTTTCACTAGCTTTTGGAGATGTATCTTGAAAGAAGTTGCTGCGGGCGATGTCAAAGAGGTTACTGCCTATGTTCTCCTCTAGGATTCTGATGGATTCCTGTCTCACATTGAGGTCTTTCATCCACTTTGAGTTTATCTTTGTGAATGGTGTTAGAGAATGACCAAGTTTCATTCTTCTGCATGTGGCTGTCCAATTTTCCCAGCACCATTTATTGAAGAGACTGTCTTTTTTCCATTGCATGTTTTTTCCTGCTTTGTCAAAGATTATTTGACCATAGAGTTGAGGGTCCATCTCTGGGCTCTCTATTCTGTTCCATTGGTCTATATGTCTGTTTTTGTGCCAGTACCATGCTGTCTTGGTGATCACAGCTTTGTAATATAGCTTGAAATTGGGCAACGTGATGCCCCCATCTTTGTTTTTCTTTTTCAACATTTCCTTGGTGATTCGGGGTCTTTTCTGATTCCATACAAATTTTAGAATTGTTTGTTCCAGCACTTTGAAAAATGTCATTGGAATTTTGATCGGGATGGCATTGAAGGTATAGATTGCTCTGGGTAGCATAGACATTTTAATAATGTTTATTCTTCTGATCCACGAGCATGGAATATTTTTCCATCTTTTTGTGTCTTCTTCAATTTCTTTCATGAGTGTTCTGTAGTTCCTAGAGTATAGATCCTTTACCTCTTTGGTTAGGTTTATTCTGAGGTATCTTATGGTTTTTGGTGCTATTGTTAATGGAATTGTTTCTCTAATTTCTCTTTCTACAGTGCGTTATTAGTGTATAAGAAAGCAACTGATTTCTGTACATTGATTTTGTATCCTGCCACATTACTGAATTGCTGTATGAGTTCTAGTAATTTGGGGGTGGAGTCTTGGATTTCCCACATAAAGTATCATGTCGTCTGAGAAAAGAGAGAGTTTGACTTCCTCTTTGCCAAATTGAATACCTTTTATTTCTTTTTGTTGTCTGTTGCTAGGACTTCTAGTACTATGTTGAATAATAATGCCGAGTGGGCATCCTTGCCGTGTTCCTGATCTTAAGGGAAAGGCTCTCAGCTTTCCCCACTGAGGATGATATTCACTGTGGGTTTTTCATAGATGGGTTTTATGAACTTGAGGAATGTTCCCTCTATCCCTATACTCCGAAGAGTTTTAATCAGGAAAGGATGTTGTATTTTGTCAAATGCTTTTTCTGCATCAATTGAGAGGACCATATGGTTCTTCTCCCTCCTCTTATTAATGTGTTCTATCACATTGATTGATTTGCGAATTGTTGAACCACCCTTGCATCCCGGGGATAAATCCCACTTGGTCGTGGTGCATGATCCTTTTGATGTATCGTTGGACGCTTTTAGCTAGGATTTTGTTGAGGATTTTGGAATCCATATTCATCAGGGATATCGGTCTGAAATTCTCCTTTTTGATTGGGGTCTTTGCCTGGTTTGGGGATTAAGGTAATGCTGGCCTCATAGAATGAGTTTGGAAGTTTTCCTTGTTTCTATTTTTTGAAACAGCTTCAGTAGAATAGGTATTATTTCTTCTTTGAATGTTTGGTAGAATTCCCCCAGGGAATCCATCAGGCCCTGGACTCTTGTTTTTTTGGGAGGTTTTTGATCACTGCTTCAATCTCGTTACTGGTTATTGGACTATTCAGGTTGTCAATTTCTTCCTGTTTCAGTCTTGGCAGCTTATAGGTTTTCAGGAAGGCCTCCATTTCATCCAGATTGCTCAGTTTATTGGCATATAGTTGTTGATAATAATTTCTAATAATTGTTTCTATTTCCTTGGTGTTAGACATGGTCTCTCCCCTTTCATTCATAATTTTATTAATTTGGGTCCTTTCTCTTTTCTTTTGGATAGTCTGGCCAGTGGTTTATCGATCTTAATAATTCTTTCAAAGAACCAACTTCTAGTTTCATTGATCTGATCTACCATGTTTCTGGTTTCTAATTCATTGATCTCTGCTTTAATTTTAATTATTTCTCTTCTAATGTGTGGCTTAGGCATCGTTTGTTGCTTTTTCTCTAGTTCTTTAAGGTGTAGAGTTAGTTGGTGAATTCGGGATTTTTCTATTTTTTTGAGTGAGGCTTGGATGGCTATGTATTTCCCCCTTAGGACCGCCTTTGCGGTATCCCATAGGTTTTGGACCGATGTGTTTTCGTTCTCATTGATTTCCATATATTGTTTAAGTTCTTCTTTGATTTCCTGGTTGACCCAAACATTCTTGAGCAGAGTGGTCTTTAGCTTCCAAGTGTTTGAATTTCTGCCAAATTTTTTCTTGTGATTGAGTTCCAGTTTTAAAGCATTGTGGTCTGAGAATGTGCAGGGAATAATCTCAATCTTTTGGTATCGGTTGAGACCTGATTTGTGACCCAGTATGTGGTCTATTCTGGAGAAAGTTCCATGTGCACTCGAGAAGAATGAGTATTCTGTTGTTTTGGGGTGGAATGTTCTGTAAATATCTATGAGGTCCATCTGATCCAGTCTATCATTCAAAGCTCTTGTTTCTTTGTTGATTTTCTGCTTAGATGATCTGTCCATTGCTGAAAGTGGAGTATTGAGGTCTCCTACAATTAATGTATTGTTATCAATATGACTATTTTGGTTAACAGTTGGCTTATGTAGATGGCTGCTCCCATGTTGGGGGCATAGATATTTACAATTGTTAGATCTTCTTGTTGGATAGACCCTTCAAGAATGATATAGTGTCCTGAGTCTCTAATTACAGACTTTAGTTTAAAATCTAATTTGTCTGATATAAGAATTGCTACCCCAGCTTTCTTTTGAGGTCTGCTGGCATGGAAGATGGATCTCCATCCCTTCACTTTCAGTCTGATGTACCTTTAGGTTCAAAATGAGTCTCTTGTAGGCAACATATGGATGGGTCCTGTCTTTTTATCCATCTGCAACCCTGTGCCGTTTTATGGGAGCATTTAGGCCATTCATGTTGAGAGTGATTATTGAAAGATATGAATTAATATTCATCATGTTGCCTGTGAAGACGTTGTTTTTATAGACTGTCCCTGTAACTTTCTGTTGTAGATGACTCTTGGGGGTCCTTCTCCTTTTATAGAACCCCCCCTTAATATTTCTTGCAGGGCCAGCTTGGTGGTCACATATTCTTTCAGTTTCTGCTGGTTGTGGAAGCTCTGCATCTCTCCATGCATTCTAAATGACAGCCTTGCTGATAAAGTATTCTTGGCTGCATGTTCTTCTCATTTTGTACCCTGAATATGTCTTGCCGGGGCCTTTCTGGCTTTCCCAGGTCTCTGTGGATAGGTCTGACGTTATTCTGATGTTCCTCCCTCTGTACGTAAGGAATCTCTTCCCGCTAACTGCCCTTAAGATGGTTTTCTTGGTTCTAAGATTTGCAAGTTTTACTATTACATGCCAGAGTGTTGGCCTGTTTTCCTTGATCTTGGGAGGGCTCCTTTCTGCCTCTAGGACGTGAATGTTTGTTTCATTACCCAAATTAGGGAAGTTCTCAGCTATGATTTGTTCAAATATATCTTCTAGTCCTCTCTCTCTCTCCACTCCCTCTGGGATTCCAATTATTCTGACATTGGAATGCCTCATGGTGTCACTTATTTCTCTGATTCTATTTTCATGGATTCTGAGTTGTTTTTCCCTGGCCTCCTCTTTTCCCTTTCTATCTATTATATTGTCTTCCAGGTCGCTTATTTGTTCTTCTGCCCACTTACCCTAGCTGTCAGATTATCTAGATTGGGATTGGCTCTCACTGATAGCATTTTTAAGTTCTGCCAATCAGCTTTCATTTCTGCCCTTAGGGACTCTATGTTGCCATTAATTGATTTCTCCATTCTAGCCATTGTCTTCACAATTGCTAGCCTGAATTCCATCTCTGACATCTTGGTTATATCTGCATGCATTTGTAAATCTGCAGCATAAGTCATAATCTCTGAGTCTTTTCTCTTTTGGGGGCTCTTCCTCCTAGTCATTCTGTTGAGTGTTTGAGGAAATGTATAGAGTCCAAATTATTGACCAGAACTGAAGCAAGATGCACCTGTTTTCTTGGGACCTTAGGGTTGCTGGCTCTTGTTTTCCCAGCCTGTCTTCTGGGGGAGGGGCCTGCCGCGCTATTACTCAGGCAAGCCTGTTGGGGTGGAGTTGCTCTGCCCCATGTGGTGGGGGATGGGCTCAGCGGGAATCAGTTTTTGGGGCTTTTGTTCTCTGGCAGCTTTCCACAGCTTTTCCACGAGTCAGAGCAGAAGAGACCGTTTCCAACCCTCTGCCTCAGAGCAGAGAGACCGCAGTGTGTTCTTCAGTGAGCTCTCTAGGCCACACCATCTCCGTTTCTGTCTGTGCTGCTATAAACTGCAGCGGCCTGGGTTGTGCGCCCCTCCGCGTCCCCAGTCCCGCCTCCAGGTCGGGGCACATCTCTGCCCTTTGTGCTTCTAAAACCGCCAGCTGCCCCCAGATCCCGCCGCTCCGGGTTTCCGCCCCGGGGGCTGCCCTAAAGTCCTTTCCCCGCCGCTACCAGTCTTTGCGTCTGTGCCCTGTCCCCAGCGCGTGAGGCTGTCGCTCACCGGCGGTGTAGGATTCCCATGGCCAGGCACCCTCCTGCTGCCATTTATCCTCCAATATCTGCCTGTGGAATCAGGGCTCCCCGCTTCATAACTCGAAACCAACCACCTGCGATTTCTGTTTGTAGAGATCCAGATCTTCTTACATCTCAGGCTGGTTTCGTGGGTGCTCAGAGTGGTCTGGTCCAGCTCAATTCCGGGGGCCAGTTGAAATAGGGTCCCCTACTCCTCCGCCATCTTTCCTTCCCCCCTGAACCTCTTATGAACATGCAGATTCCTTGACTGCACTCAGACATTTGAAATTAGAATCTCTGGAGGTAGGTTTTGAGAAGTTGCATTTGTAACAGGCTTCTTTGGAGATTCTGGTGCATGTTAAGGTCAAGCTCTATTGACAGAGATTGATAAACAATTTTAGTCATCTTTTGATCTTGTTATACTCAACTACCTTCTAGTTCTCTCTTCCACTTCAACTAGAGCCATTGAAGTAAATCTATTTCTTTCTGTCATATTCCCTTGCACATCACAGTCAACCCCTTTCTTCTTTTAGGTATTTCCTTCTGACACTGGAATTTCTCTGATCATAATTCACTTTTCGATGACCATATTACCCAGAGAACCTATGTGCTAAGAATATAGGTTTAGGATAACTCTAACACACCTGGACTAACAATTTATGCAGATTATTTTCTCTTCAGTGTCTGAATAAATAAGGCATTCATGGAAAGTCATACCCTTGTCAGCTGATTACTAATTTTAAGCCTAGTTTATGTGCACTATTAGAATTTATAAATCCCACTTTGAAATGTGTCTTGAACAGATCTGAAAGATAGATGAAAAGAGATTTTCTCAGGGTCCCTGGGTGGCTCAGTCATTAAGTGTCTGCCTTCGGCTTGGGTCATGATCCCAAGGTCCTGGAATAGAGTCCCACTTCGGGCTCCCTGCTCAGCAGGGAGTGTGCTTCTCCCTCTCCCTCTGCGACGCCCCCTGATTGTGTTCTCTCTCAGATAAATGAATAATTAAAATCTTTAAAAAAAAAAAGAAAAGAGATTTTCTCGTTTATAGAAATGAGGTTAATATTAAAGCAGAATAACTGCTTCTAGAAATTTAAAATAGCCAATACTACACCATTTAAATTTGAAACTTACAAAGAGAACAGTAGTTGTATTAAAATGAATGGTCCCATACATTTTAATGCATTCTACTGATGGCTGTGGAATCCTTAATGTATTACTCAATGTCTACTCAATGATATAAAGATATCATTAATTATCTTACTATTATATGAAAAGTTTAAAAAAGCACTCCTTAAACTTCACTGTGATTATTACACATAAATATACATTAAGTGCTGAGGACAAGTTTCAACAAATATATGGCAACCACAGTTTTTGAGATTCTTAATGGAAATCAAAAGAGCTTCCTTGCACCCTCCCCTCCCCTGCTCCTCCTGAATGTGTCATTCTCTGTTACAGTATCCTACTTTATTTTATTTACAGCAGTTATCAATATCTGAATTTTTCTTCCTATGTTTACTTGTTTACTGTTTGTCTCCCCCACTAAATTACAAGGTCTAAGAGGTCAGAGAGTGTTACTGTCTTATTCATCATTTACTCCCAGCACCTAGGACAGTGCCTGGTACTCTTCATGTAAAAAACTGTTGACCAACTGATTGACTGGACAAATGAATGAATTCAAGTCTTAGTATAAGCAGTGACCGAGATGAAAGGAGAACCATTTTTAATTCTGTATTGTCTAGCCTTCAGATAAAGTATTGCTCTTGGAGCAAAATATTTAGAAAAACATAAATGATATCCATGAAAGTATAGAGCGAGCTCAATGGAGCTTATGACACTGTCATGGTGTTCCATGACAAAGTCTGTAACCCACCCCCCCATACCACTGGCTTGGCTCTAATAGATTTCCAATTACTGAGAGATATTGTTGTTATTAACTATATAGCAGACACATTTTTTATCTTTTAAGGTTTCTTTTATGGTTTTATTTTGTTTTTATAATCTGGACCTCTGGGATATTATATTCACTATCATAAAATTAAAAAAATTAAAAAATTGTTCCAATTATATCCATTTTGAAGGATGGGAAACTAGCACAGTTATTATGAATACTTAATAAATACTACATGTTAAAAGAACTATTAATAAATGGAGAGTCACAACAAAAACATAAGTACTATTAAATCAAGTTTCATAACACATTTCCTTTTTTTCAGAATTAGGTGTGTTATGCCTGACGTGAAGGGAATGTATCAATTTTTAATTGCCCAATATGTTCAGATTCTGACATTAAATATATAGAAGAAAAAAGTATTGGTTACTACTAAGCAAGAGTTCTTGAAAGATGTCAGTGTTGTGGTAAGAAGGTGCCATAAATTCCCCATCACTTCACAAGCGTATATTGCTAACATAAGGTTGACCTACTTAACTAAGTGTAAATAAAGACTTCAAGTTTGTGTTACCAAAGCAGCCTGCTTCCAACAGACTGACTCTGAAGATAAACCAGGGCACTGACATTAAATGAGCATTGATCTGAGAGCTTGTTTACTTTGAAAGCAGCAGAGTTTTCATGCTCAGTCACTTCTATTCTGCTCTATGTCACACTGCCACCTTGATGACCCCCCTCTGCAGAACACATCAAAGATGGCTTTGATGTGTTCAACAGGTAGGGTTCAAACATTAGGTTCACTATACTTAAGCATGTAGAGGGAAGTGGGACACAAAGAAGGCCAGGGTGCTGGAAGCAAAAAGGGAACAGGTAAACAGGGAGAAAAGCTGGTCTGCTGGTCATTATGAAATGATATGGTTGGCTCTACCCTCATAAAATACTGACACCATTCAAGACAAAGTATACTTCCGAAGCCATGTTAGTTTTTCTTCATGGAGTATTTGTTAAGTTGGTTTGGAAGGTTTTCTGTATATTTATGACATTTTAAAATGGTCTCATTTTTTTGAAAGATTTATTCATTTATTATTTTAGAGAGAGAGAGAGAGAGAGAGAACATGGAGGGAAGGGGCAGAGGGAGAGGGAAAGAGAGAATCCCAAGCAGACTCCCTGCTGAGTACAGAGCCCGTGGTGGGGCCTTTTCCCATGACCCAAGTGGAAATCAAGAGTTGGAAGCTTAACCAACTGAGCCACCCAGGCACCCCAAAAATGGTCTTATTTAATCCCTACTGGGTTTAGTTCTAAATATAGGTGATACCATTTTATTCCAATTGTAACTCATCAAGGATCTTTTTATATCTTTTAGCCTTGGGGTGGTGAATTCCAACAATTTATTACCCATAAAGAAAAATATCATTGCCTTATTTGGCCTAATAACTACCTCTTTCATGCTTCATGGGGTCTTGAACCTTTACACAGGGCACAAGTATCTCTCTACTCTCAGCTTTTATATCCCTCACTGTCTCTATCATGCATTTTGAAACTTTGTTATATATCTGCCAATGAAATGCTAAACTCCTCAAGGACAGAGACTCTATTCTATATCTAGTTTTAATATAGTTGACTTCCCCTATGTTTCCCACTTCCAGCACCTTCCCTAGCACCTCACACAGTGGGCACTTCATACCTACTGGGTGAACTGAATGGAATTCTGGAATTTCGTTCAGTCTCTATGTTATTGCCTCTATATAATACTCTTTCTGATCTCATCACAGCCATTCTCTTAGAAATCCTAGTGCTTGGGGGAACGTGGGTGGCTCAGTCCATTAAGCGTCTGCCTTTGGCTCAGGGCACGATCCCAGGGTCCTGGGATCGAGCCCCGCATTGGGCTCCCTGCTCGGCGGGAAGCCTGCTTCTCCCTCTCCCACTGCCCCTGCTTGTGTTCCCTCTCTCACTGTGTCTCTCTCTGTCAAATAAATAAATAAAATCTTAAAAAAAAAAGAAATCCTAATGCTTGAAATGTTTGCATAGGGATACCCCATCAGCTTGTAGTCCCACTTCTCTCTACAGCCATTTATAATCCTGTTATTAAGTCTTTTTGGTGGGTTTTGACTAAAGCACCCATATTTTAACTTTAAGGCACTTACAGTCTAAAGTAAGATTACGCCACTATATTTCAAAAGCACCTACTTTAAACAAAAAATTTTGGTTTTTTTGGCCACAACAATAAACTCTCATGCAAAGTATTATCTTAACTCTAAAATTCATCACAAAAACACTTAGCATAATATATACAGAAAAATGCACTGTGAACATTCTTAATTACTTCTTTGTTTTGAGCAAGATGACCATTTTCTACCTGTGTAAAATGTAAATAAACAAAAAATATTTTTAACTGGAACTAATAACTGAATAACTTAAAAGTGGACCAAACAACAACAAAATGACATTGGGCTCTGTGTTAGAAATGTATTACAGATGCATAAATCCCTAAGTAAAATATCAGAGAGTGCATATTATATAATAGTTGAAAAACCCTGAAAAGCTTTTTGTTTTCAGAATACTTAAAAGCTTAATTCTATATCCACTGCTATTATATTTCACGCCAATTTGAAGAAAATAAATGATTCTAATCTTGGATTTCACAATCCATGCTTAAAACAGCTCTAATGCAGATTATGGTGTAATTATGGTAAATGCCAAAATAATATAATTAATCTTAACCACCTCACTAAATTAAAGTGTCTTATAACAAAAAAGACAAGGCAACATGTATAAGCACATACAGGATTGTATAATTAAGTAGATTTCAAAAATTCTAAAGCAGCAAATATCAAACTCATAGAAGAACTTTAAGACACAACTGGAAACAACTAGAAAATATACACTGTTTGCACTTACGTTAGGGTTGATTTTCATTTAGTTGTCTTTTATTAATAGGTCACTAAAACTTAAAATATGCTTAACCACTTAAAAGTTATAAAGCCAAATTTAAAGCTAATCATTATAGTAGTTTTAACTGTAGGTTCCTCAGTTTTAGGAACAATGACTTCATTCCTCTCATTGAGCACCTGTGCTGCCTACCCACCACAATACTTGTTCAGTGAGTGCCTAGGGCTGATGGACTGCCATGTGGCTTGAATGGAATACCTTCAAATAATCACAAATCACAATGACAGGTAATAAGTATTCTCTGTGACTGGGGCCCAATCCCCCCACAGAAAGGAACTTTTCCCCTCAAATATTTTCCTAGATTGGCGGGGGCAGAGGAAGGATGCAGGAAGTACAGGTGAGCTTCTGAAATCAATTCACATGGTTCTGCCAGCGAAGTGCAGCCTCCCCTTTTTTAAAATCAGTTAGATAAAATGCAATAATTAATGCATATACAAAGGTATTTAATTCTACCCCGAAAATGATCCTTACTAGAAAAGATTTATTTCCCCAATTTGGGAGTGATTTCTCTTCTCCTTGGTCATCTTCTAAAACTGACTATATTTGGGGTGCCTGACTATATTTGGTCAGTTAGGTGTCTGACTCTTGGTTTTGGCTCAGGTCATGACATCAGGGTAGTGAGATCAAGCCCCCTTTTGGGCGTCTACTTGAGATTCTCTATCCCCCCTCCCTCTGCCCCTCCCCCGGCATGCATTATAAATAAATAAATAAATAAATAAATAAATAAATAAATAAATAAATAAATAAAGTCTTATATTTAATAAGGAGAACTCTCATTAATATTTTTTTTTCATTATCCCAATAGTATAGGATAATTCCACTGCAAACTTTAGGAATCACTCGCAGAAGCACATGTAACCGTCTCAGATGCATATCTAGGGTATAAAAGATTGTTTTGAACTGAGAAATACTAACTTTAAGGTTGGATAAGCAGTTGTTGAGGAAAATGTGCCACCTGTTCAGGAACAGCTGCTTCTGACTGACACAGAGAAGGCAGGTCACCAGGGGGTACAAGGCCTGAGGAGAAAGAAGGTGAGGTCATGAGATGATTTCTACTTCAACAAACCAGGTAACACACATTCTCTGGAATCGCTACCTAGCCATCTCCCTCTGTGGGCCAGAATAAACAGGACGCTCTATAACACAAGGCTCAACGGGAGCCATGCAGAGGTAAGCATTTCGCAAATGCCTTCTGACGATGTTGGGGGTGGAATTATCTAGAATTATGAAGTGTATAATAAGTTTCATGTATAGTAAGTGGAAATCTGATTCACTGATTTAGTCTTCACTTACGAATTTTAAAAACAAACTCATTATCTTAGATCACTCTCAATCCTCAGGGAGAAAGCAGGAAGGCACACTAATTTTAAAAATATTATTGGGGTTTTTGCTCATAAACATCTACTAGCTTGTCCTTGTCTAAGAGGTAGGTGTATATATTTTCTTTTGCATGCAATCTTCCTGTAATTAAGGAAGATTCCTAAAAGAAATGTTATTGCATTGGTAAACTCCACCAAGACAAATTTAACCACAGGAGGAATTTGCTTACTAGTGAATAAACAGAGGTGCTACTGTGCTTTTCCTGCCTAACTGGGCTGGTTTCCCACAGCAACTGGAGAAGATAGAAAAGCTAGCAACTGGAGAAGATAGAAAAGTAATGAGCAGCCACCCAAAAAATTTATATGCAGAACCCATCACCATTCTGCTGAACCAGACATACACCTTGAGGGCACCCAAAGAGTTAAGGCTAGTGAAGATTTAAACAAAAATATAACAGGCTCATCCATTAAGTTGAATTAACAAAAAACAATTGCCACAATGAGATTCAGTGCTTCACAGACCATTAACTTCATTTTTTTATTCGCTTGGTTTTAAACTGACTTTGAACTAAGCTACCACTGAGTATAACTCTAATTCCAGCCAGTAATCTAAAAAAAAAAAAAAAAAAAATACTAGTGATTAGTCACAATGACCATTGACGTAGGAAAAAATACTCAAAACAAAAATCAAGGTAAGCCAGTCTTGACGTAGACAATGAGGACATCTGTCACCACTGCCAGCAAAGCAGCTCTGGGCATTAGCTCCAATAATGGTGGCAATGCTCATACTTTGAAGACTGGCATAAATCATGCCAGTAAACCAGCTCCCTAAGTAACCTGCTTCCTCCATACTGTCACAATTATAGCTCATATGCCACGTGTTGATTCATAAACCAGAGTCTTTTTTTTTTTTTTTTTTTTTACTACTGAGGGCAAAAGGTTGTGGTAATTCAAAAGATTTTTCTGTGCCGCTGCCCATCAGCACAAACGCTTTCCCAACTACTGTTTCCTCAGCCTTCAGAGAAGCTTTCCTATGTCTCTCTCCCAACTCCCTTTGCTGCCTGCTTCCATTTTGATTTTGAATATCAGGATAGGAACGAACCAGCGAAGACCTCTGGAGATTGAAAAAGATAAACTGTTATTATAAACTTTGACTTTTAGATTGGAAAAAATACTCAAAACAAAAATCAAGGTAAGCCAGTCTTGAAAATAAACAACAGAATCTTAGGACAAGAAGGGTCATCTGAGGTGACACCATCTAATCCCCTTATATTATTGTGATCCAGTTACGGTCAACGTTAAGTGTAAGCTCCAAATTTTGAAATGCTCCCTCTTTTGGGGGCAGCTGTAGGTAATGCTCCCTTCTGGGGGACCCTGATGACTCTCAAATAGATTTCAGCCTAAGGATTTTAGCCTCTGCAGTTTTGCGTTTTGGATTTTCTCAGAGTTACCAACCAACGAATGCTTCTTTCGAGAAGAAAGTTCCAGCGTGGTGTCATATAGGCTTTCAACAAAGTTTCTAAGGCAGGGAACATTTACTTCATTTTTAACAGCCTAAAATAGAGATGCATGTTAATATCATATTAATGAAATTGGTGATTCTCTAATCCAATTTGAAGAAGTTCTTAAAAATAAAAACGTAACTCACGGCAGCAACTGGGACAAGAATTTCAACAAAAAGCCCAGCCAAGGCATGCTTGATATCTTTGTCTTTGACCTCGAGGAAATAATGTGCGCATTCCTAGGAAGTAGAAAAAAGCATAAAGGAGGGAGAACAGATTGAAATGTGTACATAAATGTACTTAAACAAATTTAAGGAAACAGCTCTTAATTCAATCATATACACTAACATAGCATATTCCTTAATCCATTAAAGAAAATCACTGGATTCTAGCATTAATACTTAAGTTCAAAATGCCCTTAATGATATTTTGCAAGACTGGTTTTCTCACCCTCCCACTTCTCTCAAATCACTATGCTGAAAGGACAAAGCATCTACAACCAGGAAGCAGGTACTCATCCACTCACTTATTGGTTGAGTCATTCAGACATTCATTGCTGACAAATTTCTCTTGACCACCTACTATGCGTGGGGCCCTGGGTCCTTGATTAACCCACAAACACGGGTCCCCAGAGAAGGTAAACATGCAAAGAGAGGCAGAAGATATTAAACTTATTTTGGGCCCTGTGACAGCCCCAGGCACAGAGCTGTTTAATTCTTAGCTCTGACATTTTCGGTGTGTTTATTATTCAGAAAGTTTCATAAGCAAGTCTGGAATGTTGCCCTCCCCCACCCCAGGCAAGAAACTTTTAGAATAGTTCCTCAAGCAAGGATGTCTTTGCCTGTGGACTACTATCTATGAAAGGGTATCTTTGGTGGCCCAGAGAATCATTTATTGGGGAAGCTGGCCTGTTGAGAATTCCACCAGCCCCTTTCTCCTTCCTGGCCTTTTTGGTAGTAACTCTTCATTAGGTATTGTTTTCATGGAAGGGTCCAAGGCTACAGGGATTTGTGATGATATGTTAATATCTATATTAGCTATTATACTTATTTTCAGTCAACATTGGGACCACTGCCAACAAAAGTTAACACAATCCCTAGTCTATTGATTCTATACTAAGACATCAGTCCAAGAAAGGCATTGCCAACATGGAGTCATTGAAATGATTTCCCCAATGCAGAATGGCTCTTCATGACTCCTGGAATTGGGGCCCTTTTCCTACATTATTTTGTATATGTGTGTAAATACTCTTTTGAGTCATCATTCAAATACATAGATACATGAATTATTCATATGAGAGAGGGATAAAAAGTGTTAACAGTTACTAAGTGCTTACCACATGCCAACAGTCCTCTGAGCCACCTTCTAAGGTTAGCACCATTATGGCAGCTTTGCACAAAGGTAAGTGAGGTGGGGAGGGGTTAAGGGTGACTTGCCCAAGGTCACAGTGTTGGTAAGTACTGAAGTTTGAATTTAAACCCAAGAAGTTTGATACCTGGCCTATATTCTTTTTTTTTTTTTAACAGTTTCACAGAGATATAGGTCACATGATATGCAATTCACCCACTTAAAGTGTACAATTCTATGGCTTTTAGTATATTCATAATTGTACATTTTTTAAAGATTATTTACTTATTTCACCGATTTGAGAGATTGAGAGAGAGAAAGAGAGAGGAGAGAGAAAGAGGGCAAGCAAGGGGAGCGGCAGGCAGAGGGAGAGGGAGAAGCAGACTCTCTGCTGAGCAGGGAGCCTGATGCAGGGCTCGATCCCAGGACGCTGGGATCATGACCTGAGCTGAAGGAGGATGCTTAACTGACTGAGACACCCAGGCGCCCCCACAATTGTATTTATCACCACAATTAAGTTTAGAACCTTTTCATTATCCTCCAGAGAAACTCTGTGCTCTTTAGCAGTCATTTCCAACCTCTCTATCCACACTCCCTTCCTCTAAACCAATCTACTTTCTGTCTCCATGAATTTGCCTATTCTGGACATTTCATATAAATAGAATCATATAATATGCGGCCTTTTGTGTCTGACTTCTTTTACTTAGCATAATATTTTCAAGGTACATCCATGTTGTAGCATGGATCAGTTCTTCATTCCTTTTTATGGCCAAATAATATTCCCTTATATGGATATACCACATTTTGTTTATCTATTCATCAGTTGATGAACACTTCGGCTGTATTCACTTTTTTGTTATTATGAATAATGCTGCTATGAACATTTGCATTCAAGTTTTTGTGTGAATGTATATTTTCATTTCTCTTGGATATATCCCTAGAAATGTGGAATTGCTGGATTACACAGCAATTCTAGATATAACCACTGAGGAACTGCCAAACTGTTTTCCAAAGTTGTTATGCCATTTTATATTCCCACCAGCAGTGTACAAGGGTTCCAATTTCTCTACATCCTTACCCACACTTGCTATTATCTGTCTTTTTGATCATAGCCATTTTAGTGGGTATTAAGTAGTAGAGCGTATATGTCTAATCCATCTAAGCTCTTCATTGACAAAGACCCTCACTAAACCTAGTTCACAGCATTATTAAAGAAAGTTTTATAAATTCTAATAGAGCCACATGTTCTGCAAAATCCATATTAGCAACAATTCTTTTGTTAGTACATAATGAGAAACACTGCGTAATTGACACCTAAACCATATGTATGGTTTGGTTGATTTTTAAAAAACTGATCCTCTTTTATAGTAGGAATAAAAAGTTTTCTGCATTATTTAAAGTTCTGATGCCTATGAATGTTAACATAGCCACCTCAATGCTATCAATTATAAAAAGCAAAAAAATCAGCAATCAACATATAGGTGAGTCAAAAAGAGCAAAAAAGCCAACCAATAAGACATTCCACTATACACCCTACTTCAAAGGTGATATGAAAGTTTAAAAGTGAAATTATCTGGCTACAACTCTATTATTTGGTTACAAAGCACGTTATGCATTACTGAGGAAAAAGTAGGAGTTTCTCCACATTGTCAAGTGAATGGGCTTTCACATTCCAAGCCAGTCATTCTGATAAAGGGAGCCGTTCGGGTTGATAGCCCTTTGGTTCTCCTGCCCAAGATAATACCTACCTGCATAAACTGAAGAGAAGCCTCGAAGTCCTCCACTGGATACATCTTAATTCGAAAGAACTTCATCCCCATTATCAAGCTGATAATGCTCTGAACAACATACGGGCTCTGCTCTTTGTGCCGTAATTCCTTGAGTTCTGCCATAAATTTCTTCTTTACAGCAGGGAATCTAAGAAGAGAACATGAGTGGTTTATCAAATAATGGGTATGAAAGTGACTATAATGGAGGCCTCCAGCATCTAGGAGTGACAGGGCACAGTGACAGGAGTCCTTTGAATCAGTTGAGTACATGGCTGTCATTTTGTAAGGATTTCCTACTGGGGATTTGGTAAAGAGTACAATCTTCTCCTTTCTTCTCTTATTCTATAAGATGCTCAGCATTTCCCTCAGTCAGGGAGAAGATTCAGGGTTATTTAGACCCTCTTAAAATGGCCTCGCTGTTAAACTGAGCATGACAAAAAGCTCCATTTCCTCAGGCTGGGCAATTTCCAACATAACTGCAGACCCCAAGGGCCTAAAGTATCTCTAATTGTAAGCATCTGAGCAATAGCACAGGCCTGCTATCTCTGACAGTGACAGCAAATCATGCCAAGAAATCGTCCTAATTCATTTCCAGAGTTTTCTATCGTTGTTTCTTTTATACTTTTAGGTTAATAATCATTGAAAAAAATACTTTTAGGTTGTAAGAAAATCTAATGATGAAAAAATTCAAATCAAATCTAAAAGATGAATAAGATTTTTCTACACGCACAGGATGTTACAACTAAAAAGACACAGTCTGCAAGGAACTTAAGGCGTCTGTATCGCCTAAGAGTAAAATATTAATAACTAATAGTATTAATTACAACAACATTATCATATAGGATTATAAAAAAGAATAGATCCTAAGAGGCTAGAAAATAGTAGCAGATCTGCAAAGTACCCAAGGTAGAGGAACATATACATAAAAGTGATCCCAACTATTTCTGAAATGGCTGGTTAAAAGAAAAAGGCAAGCATTCTAAAATTCACTGTGTTTTGCTTCCTGAGATGATAAGCCTGAGGTTCTAGAAATGTGAAAAGGTCATTTAGGAGCAAGGCATGATTAAAGAGGGCTCTTATGATCATAAAAGTTAAAGGCCAACTAACAGAATCCTGGAAGGTTGAAACGACTCTTGACAGCTCAAGGTAGAAACCTGAGGACAAATAGAGTAGGTGGTAAGCATGAAGCTATTGTTTCACCAAAAGGCAGTACAAGAGGGCCATGACTGGTAAGTTGGTGTCGGAGACGTGGCGACACCTGGTCCTTTTCTCGTTCTTGGCTCCAGTGCAGGAGGGTACGTGGTGCTCATTTGGGAACAATTGGTTAAAACTGTATTTTTCTAAACCAATTTATAGATTTTTCTTCTTACCTGCTACATGTATTTTACAATAAAAGAGGTTTTTTAAGAAGGCAGTGGAAGAGAAAATATAAAATCCAAATTCCAATGTCATCTTAAACTACTTCTTACAGAGTAGAAAATACCCTGATGCGGAGGACGGAGACGATGACAGCTGCAAGCAGACATCCAGAACCTACGATATGCCAAGCAAAATTCAGTGAACCCTGCATTTCATCGTCACGATCACGTAATCCTCACAACTTGAGCAGAGCACTATTATCATACCCTTTCTACAGAAAAGGAACTCGAGGCTGAGACTTCTTAATGTGATAAAATTGCACAGCTGTAGGCGGCAGAGCCAGAATTTCAAGCCAAATGTCTGGCTCTAGAGTCCCTACGCTTAATCTCTGTGCTATGTTTTGTCTGGACACGTGGTTCTCAAAGTGTGGCCCCCAGATCAGCAGCAGCAGCCCTGCTTGGGAACTTGTCCGAAACACTCATTATTGGCCCACATCACACCTACCGAATAAGAAACGGTGGGGCTGAGTTCCAGGACTCTTGTTTAACAAGCCCCAGAGGTGATTCTGCTGTGCTCAAGTTTATGAAGCACCGGTCTGGACTAGGAATAACGATAAGGTATATTTGTAAGGTGGTTTATATTTTCTGCACATTATACTCTTACATTTTTACCTTTGCAACAATCCACTGAGTCAGGCAGTGAACGCATTTCCATTTTACAAATGAAGAAACAGATGTGGAAGATCAACATGACAAAGAAGACTCAAACCCAGGTCTTCTGACACAAATTCCAGGAATTTCCACTGTACTCCAGCTGCCTTACATTGCCATGAACTACGAAATACAGTCACTGCCTTAAGAACAGTGTACAGTTTGGGAAGATAAAGCAATGTAGAACTGACCATGAACCATGCAAAGAATAATAATGATAATAATAATAAATAAGATTATAATCATTAAAAATTATTTATAAAATTAATTATTATGATTAGTTATTGTTTATATTAGTGAATATTATTTATAAGATTATGCTATAATATATATTATATAATAATATATTATATAGTAATAATATAATAATGTGATATAATAATAATATAATAATAATTATTTGTGAGGTGCGCTGGCCAGTGCCTGACCCTTTGCTGGGATCTCGCTGATCCTTCCGGGAGATGGAATGGTCAGGCCAGATCACTTTCTCATATTTCACATTGCCTTTTACGAGAATAATACACTTAAAGAGGCTCCAGGGCACAGGAGAATGAAAGGGCTCTCTTTTTCCAGCTGGATAATTAGTGGAGATTTCTGGGGATTTGAATTGGGGCAAAGGCTGAGTCTTTAGGCAGCGATGATAAAGGGTGGGAGGCAGAGATGGTGTGCAAAGCAATGGAAAGGACACTTTTAATCAAGATTATAAAAATTTATTAATTCTCAACTGGATTTTTAAAAATTATATTTTTATTTACGTTATTCCCAAACACTAAAAAAACTTACCAAGGATTTTAATTTTGAAATGTGAAAGCTTAAAAGGAAAAAGTAATCTTATAGGTTAGAGTTATATTGTCTTAAAGACTGTATGATACTTAGGAAAGTTTGTTTTCTATCTCTAATCCATGACTAAAACAAGGAACAGTAGGAGAGCGCAGGTTACTTGTATAACTTACTAGTTCAACATTCTCATGAGTGGGTGGCTGACAGTCTAATTATTTTTCATGGAAGAATAAATATGGCTATCTTTTACAGGTCCCAGATGACATAAACATACTACTTTAGCATTAAAAAAATCCCAAAATCTATTTGCACTTAAAATCCATTTTTCCATAAAATAATTTTAGGGAAAAATTAATTCATTTTCAATGACTGTGCCTTTAGTGTTTTGTGCTGTCTTTAGTAAATACAGTAACTAAATGATTACTCAGTCTTTGGTATACTAGAACATCCATATGAAAATAAACTGCTTTGAAATGTTGAATACATATTATAAAAGTGAGAGTTTAAGAATATATACCTTATGATTATACCACATAAAGAGAAAGTAATTTTGAAATCTATGTATCTTAGAGGCCATTATCACTATTTAAATAAATATACCAGATTTTAACCAAAAAAAAACTTACCTTAAAAAAAAATCAAACTTTAACTTAACTGACTTTCAAAACGTCAACACTTGGGAGGGATATCACTAAATAGCAAAATCTTTTTCCCTTAATGATAGGAATTAAGTGCATTATCATTAGTAAGATAAAAAATAGTGATTTGGGGGCGCCTGGGTGGCTCAGTTGGTTAAGCGGCTGCCTTCGGCTCAGGTCATGATCCTGGAGTCCCGGGATCGAGCCCCGCATCGGGCTCCCTGCTCAGCAGGGAGTCTGCTTCTCCCTCTGACCCTCTTCCCTCTCATGCTCTCTATCTCTCATTCTCTCTCTCTCTCTCAAATAAATAAATAAAATCTTTAAAAAAATAGTGATTTTGCTAAAACTTAAAGACTAATACTAAGCATTAATAACTAAAGTCATAATGAAGAAAATATTTCATATGCATTACCACTGGGAGCTGGATGTAAAGTCTAGAATTAGAAATGTTATATGACTCAAGTTTAGCACCCTGTACTAGATAAGCATACATCCTTCTTTCCCCCCTGAGAACAAAGGAAACAGTACTTTTCTAAGGCAATGACAAAGTAATGTTTCTGGCATACTCACGAAAAGGAAGCAATGTGATAATTTGGATTATGACACCAGTTTAAGATTGTACTATCTATTAATAAAGGTTATCTATACATTGAGTGGTTGAGAATATATCATTGTGATTACTATACACTACTGTAGTTACTATAAGAAGCCACTGACCAAGGGGTTCTCTTATGACTGGAAAGTATTGGAGCATTGTCCAAATTGAGACATTTCATATACCCGACTATTGCCGAATTGGGACAAATACTGACATCATGGAAATTAAAACAAGCCATGGTTGGCAAGAAAACACTGGCTTGGTGGATCATATAAATCTGACCTAATATGGAAATTCCTATAATCTTAGAATGTGGCTTAGTTATGACATTGTTTTTCAGTTCATTCACAACCAACTCAAAATCACTATTGCTAAGGAAGCTCATTCTACAGTAACCAATATTGTAATGCACAGTTCACAAAAACTAAGAAAAACACAAAAAGCCATTTTTGGCAAATTAAATTTTCCAAATGACAGTATAAGAGAATTGGGCTGGGATAATTACAGAAGGAATTACACAGGAATATGTTGAGATTTTCAGGGTTTGACACAAATGAGCCAAATACATATCAATAACTCATTTTTCTGATCTTTTCTAGGAATGGGGTTGATACATGTGAATCAACTTGCTAGGTAATTAAACCTTCTCCCTTCAAAATGCCAATACTTTTTATCATTCAACTGCAATAAAAAGAGATGTATTGGGCTTTTTTTTCTTGATGACTCATGAACCACAATTATGACAATGGGCTGCAAAGTCAATATATAATCTCATGCAAAATGGCCCAGATAACACTATTGTTTAGTTCTTATGTATGCTTTGGCTACTTTTTCTTTCCTCTCTGTTGCTGCTAGTCTTTGAGCTTGATATTTCTCACTGGCATCAGTGTATCTACCTCTCTCCCATCTAACACTGATATTTTATGTGTTAAAAAAAAATGTATAGTTGAGATGAATAGATAAACCAGGTTTAATAAGTCACACTGAAGAATTCTGGGGGTCTGTTTCCTGAGTTCTTGTCTCTGTTTTCACTAGGTAAGGTTGCTGAGTAAGTACTTTTTTACAAAATTTTGTTTTTTGATAAACTGGGCATTTCCATGCTATTAAGTTAGGAAATTCCATCTCTTGGAGATAAAAATCTCCTTCTGAGGATTGCATTTCACAAGCATCAGGGCATCACTGTTGCTTTAAGCTCACCTCTTGGCCTGGATTCATATTTTGTCTCTGGCTCATTTTGCTTAACCTCGGCATTCAGGATTTTGCCTGATTTGCCTCAGGGTTGAATAAGATGAAGATGGGTGAATAAGGTGTGACATCACTTTTGGAAGAAGTATATTATTGCTAATAGTCTAACACCACTTTGTTCTAGCCTGCTAAGTAGTGTTATGGGGCCAGATAAATTTAGCAATGAGAATTTTCCCCTGACTTGTTTCCATGACAGAGTCTGGGACATTTTTAGCTCAGCTGAATTAAGTAAGGTCTATAGTAGAGGGACATTCTAGAATGGAATTTTCCCATTCACAGATGATATATATCATAACTACCCACTCATGGAATATAGAAAACAAAACTTCTAAAACTGGTAAACTTCTTTGGAATATTTGGGCAGAGAGAAAAGTAATTTGGTTAGTCCATTTCTTTCTTTGATGCAGTAGTCTGAAACTCACGGACTCCTGGTAGGACCTGGACCAACTGCCAGGTAAAAAAGATTATGGAGAAAACAACTAAAAACAGACTTGGTACTTGCCTTGAGGGAGCTTTTAGTTAGTTTCAGAGACATGGCACCCATCACAGAAAGGAGCCTAGCTCTCTACTAGCTCACACACAGCCCCTTCCTGCAGTAGAAAAGGCACTCAAGTTCTTATGGTAAAGGACTGAGTTCACTTACTTAGCTTGTGCCAACACGCCAATGACTTCCGCATACAGGTCTGCCACAATGTGCATATTGCCAGTGTTAGGACCAAGGTACCTAAATAGGATATGAATAGACAAGTGAGGGATCCCCCATTATCTAAAAAGAGCACACTTGTTTGAGATTTAAGTACCCCACTTCTTCAAAATTCTTAGGAGAAAAATTACCCTTCTTTGTACTTAAAGTGCTTGAAAGCCAAGTTAATAATGTCATGTATTAGGCTGTCTATTACAGGATGAAGTGGAATCTGAAAAGAAAAAAAAAGATGGCTTTTAACTTGGAAGGGAATATTAAGGATCAAATCAGTAACAGTATTTCTGGTAACTATATATGGCCTTTAGCAATCAATAAACATAATTCACATAACCCAGTATTTGAAATTCATGAACAATTTAAAACTTAGATTTTAAAAAACATTAAGTCCGATCTAAAAGGAACATTAATTACTGACCTACCTGTTTCAAAACTTCTATTAATACTAAAGAAAAAATAAAATCAATGGCGAGGTCCCGTCTTTCCATTAAATAATCTCGCTGTTGTTCATCACTGTAAAATTTAAAATATTCACATTCAGTGGCATTGAAGATATTCTCGGAGTGATACAATTCACCAGACATAGAGGGCTCATTCCCAATGGACTGCAAACCAATTCTGCTATTATGAGATTACAGTGGTAAATATATGCTAACACTTATTCTCAGTGAGTGAGGTGTAGGGAATTCACATAGGAACAGAATACCTGACTTCAAATTTCAACTTTTCAACCATGTCAACTTGAGTAGCTACTTGTGAATCTACAAGCTCGTTCAATGGACTTCTCTTTCTTTCTTTCTTTTATTTTTTTTTTCAGAGCAGATTTTTTATTGTTATGTTAATCACCATACATTACATCATTAGTTCTTGATGTAGTGTTCCATGAGTCATTGTTTGTGCATAACACCCAGTGCTCCACGCAGAACGTGCCCTCTTAAATACCCATCACCAGGCTAACCCATCCCCCCACCCCCCTCCCCTCTAGAACCCTCAGTTTGTTTTTCAGAGTCCATCGTCTCTCATGGTTCGTCTCCCCCTCTTACTCCCCTTCATTCTTTCCCTCCTGCTATCTTCTTTTCTTTTTTCTTAACATATGTTGCATTATTTGTTTCAGAGGTACAGATCTGTGATTCATCAGTCTTGTACAATTCACAGCGCTCACCATAGCACATACCCTCCCCAATGTCTATCACCCAGCCACCCCATCCCTCCCACCCCCTACCACTACAGCAACCCTCAGTTTGTTTCCTGAGATTAAGAATTCCTCATATCAGTGAGGTCATATGATACATATCTTTCTCTGACTGACTTATTTCACTCAGCATAACACCCTCCAATTCCATCCACGTCGTTGCAAATGGCAAGACCTCATTCCTTTTGATGGCTGCATAATATTCCATTGTGTACATATACCACTTCTTCTTTATCCATTCATCTGTCGATGGACATCTTGGCTCTTTCCACAGTTTGGCTATTGTGGACATTGCTGCTATGAATATTGGGGTGCACGTACCCCTTCGTATCCCTACATTTGTATCTTTGGGGTAAATACCCAGTAGTGCAATTGCTGTATCGTATGGTAGCTCTATTTTCAACTGTTTGAGGAACCTCCATACTGTTTTCCAGAGTAGCTGCACCAGCTTGCATTCCCACCAACAGTGTAGGAGGGTTCCCCTTTCTCCGCAACCCCGCCAACATCTGTCGTTTCCTGACTTGTTAATTTTAGCCATTCTGACTAGTGTGAGGTGGTATCTCATGAAGGTTTTGATTTGGATTTCCCTGATGCCGAGCGATGTTGAGCACTTTTTCATGTGTCTGTTGGCCATTTGGATGTCTTCTTTGGAAAAATGTCTGTTCATGTCTTCTGCCCATTTCTTGATTTATTTATTTATTTGAGAGAGAGAGAGAGAGAGAGAGAGAGAGAGAGAGAGAGCGCACAAGCAGGGGGAGGGGCAGAGGGAGAAGCAGACTCCCCACTAAGCAGGGAGCCTGAGGCAGGGCTCGATCCCAGGACCGTGGGATCATGAACTGACCTGAAGGCAGATGCTTAACAGACTGAGTCACCCAGGAGCCCATCCATGGACTTTTCTAAGGTGACTTTCTCTAATTCTATCATCTGTACAATGGATACAGAACCAGGGCAGGGTTGCCATACTGAAGGTGGATATTGAGAAGCTCCTGTGAAAGAAGCTACACAATGTAGGAAACAATAAGGACAGAACATGATCATCAGCTACAGCAGGACTACAGAGGGTGGAGAGAGGTTAGGAATCACTTTTCTTTTTTTGTTTCCATGCCTCTTTCCTCTTGACCTTCTGTCACTTGAGATTTATGAACGAAGAAGTGAAGGGGCAGTAGGACAGAGAATGCTTATAAAGCAGGTGGAAGAAGAGGTAGGAAGAGGCAAAGTGCAGTCATTTGAACTCACTCAAAAGTTAAGGAGCAGAATTAGCACTGTCAGAAGGACAGAAATGTCAGTCCACCCCCACCCCCATCCCCACTCCCAGCCCTCAGGTGCTGCCTATCTAACATACTAACTAAGGGCTAATTTGGAATTGAACCAAGAAAGACAAATGATGTGATTGCCGAGACCCCAGCACAGAACTATGGCTAAGAGCATTGGCTTTGGTATGGAACAGTCCTGGGTTAAAATGATGCCTCTTCTATTTACCAGTAATTGTTCCATCTACAAAATGGGAATAATAATAGTAATTACAGAAAGGTCTGCTTGAGTATTAAATTAGACAAAGTGTGTAATATATTTATCATGGTCTCCTGACATGGAACTGCTCAATACTTGCATATTAAGGAAAAGCCATGAGAAAGGATGACCAGATTTGCGCTTGTCAGGCAGGTCTGTTTAAAATAAATCAAAAATATTATAAATAGGGAATGTTCTTCCCTTCAGTCAATGGGAATGAGAAGAAAGGAAGGTGGTATTTAAAATCTAAAAAAGAACTTCTGGAGAAGCTCTGTAACCTGGAGCAAGTCAAATGAAGGCTGGTGAATGACAGAATGGGTTAACAAGGGAGGCTGCAACTGTAACTCTCAAGGAGAAATGTATGGACAGGGTAGGAGCTCATTCACTCAGGATCACTGTGAATGGTCCTCCCAAGAGGAAGAGCACTGGCCCAAACCACCTATCTGAAGTCCTTCAGGACCCACTAGACCTGGAAAGAGCTTCTGCCAGCTGGAGGAGAATTGCATTAAAAAAGAGAACATTCAAAAGTCTGACCTGGAGATTATATCACGGAATAAATATATAAGAAGTTTGAAGACCGAAAGGAAGGAGAGCTTTCAAAGATGGCCAGCAGAAGTAGACAGAAAATTGTTGTGTTGGATGGCCAACAAGGATCTTTAAAAGGGGCCAGAGGACCTTGAGAAAGTAACAGTTCTTGGCAGGGAAAAAAAAATTTTAAACCCCTGATTCTATTTAATAAGTCAATTTATGCTTTCAAATAAAAGTAAGACCTATACTTCTCCAATAATGAATTCAACTTTATTGCTGGTTTGAGGTCTAACTGCCAGGAGCCGGCAGCATTTGACAAATTTATTTGGCATTCAAAATGTTGATGTTAGACTAATCTTAGAAATTGTAACCCTAGTACACATCTGTCACATTTGACTGTTTTCGGTTGCTTAATCTTCTCTCCAAAGTTCCTCTTTTCTTTTTTTCTAGTAACAGAAACTCGCATTATTACCTACATCATGCTCTAGACACCCTCATTCTTTTGGCTTTCTCCCAAACACACATTCTTATTTTGAACTCCCTAATGTTAATTAAATGCTGCTGAGTTGAATTTCACTGTCCTGATGCCATGTTTGATCTTGACAATTACTCTGATCTCCTAAAAACAGTCAGTAACCTGATTTTTAAAATATTATTTTCCAATCCATAAAGAAATAAATTCATGAAAAATCCAGTTTTAGTAACTACATTCTGACAAAACAGAGAAACGAAACTAAGACTCAATTAATTCAACTCACTAAAACAGCCCCATTCCTCACTCCCAAGGAAAAGTTTAATATCTGTTTATAAACTAATGATGTAACATATGGTGATTAACATAACAATAAAAAATTTTACAATAAGAAAAAAGATAATAAATTGCTTCTTGTTAAAAAATATCTGTTTATAAACTAACATGTAATATGGGAAGAATAATAAAATGATACCACTAATTAATTATTTAAAAAAGATTTTATTATTTATTTGAGGGAGAGAGAATGCACAAGTGGGGGGAGCAGCAGAGGGAGAAGGACAAGTAGACTCCCCACTGAGCACGAAGCCAGACATGGGCTCCATCCCAGGACCCTGGGATCATGACCTGAGCCAAAGTCAGACACTTAACCGACTGAGCCACCTAGGCACCCCTAACACCATTAATTTAGTAATCACACGGTCTGAACCATTTTCAGACACAGAATTAAGATTTTACCTTTAAAATTTGATACATCAAAAAATATTTGTAAGAAGAGACTGCTAATTAGCGTGGGGTTTCTTATTGGGGAGCTGAACTATTCTGGAATTAGTAGTGATGACTGCACAACCTTGTGAATATACTAAAAACAGAACTACACAGTTTAAAAGAATGAATTTTGCCATGTGTACATTATATTGCAATAAAAAGTTCCCTCTCTTCAACCAAAAAAAATGATTCAGTATGAAAAAGTTACTAATTTCTCTCCCAAACAAGATGATAAATAAATGACTGAATCTTGCATAAACTCGAGCATATTATAAAATGAAATTACAAGTTTGGATGAAATGTAATTCATTTCATGACATTGAGAAGTGGATATTTAAAAAACAGTATTAGAAGTGTCAAGAAAAATGAGAGCGATAAATCACAAGAAGTAGTTAATATCTGATTTTCTTAATGATTCATTTCCGTTTATTCTCTTTAAAAATGCATAATCAATTCACATAGAGAAGTCTGTTTTAAAGTAATTTTTTAAAAGGTAAATATAGCACACTTTCTTATATTTACTTATATTTCAAACATATGAATTACATATATTTACATAAATGTTTGGGGGATGCACATTCATTTGACAGTACAAGAATCTTAAATTTTATGGTTGCTACAAGGGTTTCTATAGCAGCAAGTTCCAATTTTCAAATCCATAAGAGAAGGGGAGCACAGAATAAACAAACAAAATTCTCCGCTGCAAGGGAAGTTCGAGATGGTGTAATCTGACTTCCCTGTTTTGCTTGCGAAGAGACTACAGTATAGAGAGGTGGTGAGTTGCCCAAAGTCACAGGGCTAATTTGTGGCAGCTCCAGGCCTAGTGCTGATGTGCCGCCCTGCCTCCTCCCCATGTGGGCACCCTGGGCACTCAAGGTTACCAGCAAGGACGAGGCAGCATCATGCAGGGCCTGCACCAGCCCTTCTGCTTTTAGGGTATACACTGGAAGAGACAGGGCTCCGGAAAGAAGCAGACACAAGGGTAACTTAGGGCCCTTTACACCTGCCCCGCCAATGTCAAAATAATGCTGAGTATGTCTTTCCAACCTGTGACAAGTGGCCGTGACTAGTACTCCCACTGCTAGACAGCCCCTCTCCCCCTGCCCCCCCCAGCACCTGCTAGGTATCCATGTACAGACGGGCAGATTTAGATGATGCATAAATTCCATTTTGACTTACGTTTCTGGAAGGAAGGAAGGAAGGAAGGAAGGAAGGAAGGAAGGAAGGAAGGAAGGAAGGAAGGGAGAACCTCATAATTCCTACACAAAAGAAATGTACCTTTTTGATTTATTGCTTGTTCTTGGCCTGTATTCATGTGATTCATCCTCAATGCCATTTTGCCTTTTATACCAGTCAAATAATGTACGCAGAATGGAAGGCAGGCAGTATTCAGAAAGGGAGCTCATTGAGTTGATGACCTACAGAGAAAAACAGGTGATAAAAAGGCTTTGGTGGCCCTGCCAGTTACTGAGAAACTTTTCATTTAACAAATAACTCCAAGCTATATTCACCACAAAACCTTCTTATTTATCACATCTTTCCTTCAATAATCTTTATTAGTACATTCCCAAGGGCCCAAATCTCTTAATGTTGACAGATGTTCCTTATATTACAATTTTATGGTTCAAGAAAGTTAATTACTTTGACTTCCTTTCATTCTAGAAATCAGATGTTAATTGCATACAGGTTATTCATGGACTGCAGAGAAATTATTTTCCAATACTGTCCAAGAAGTATAGTGCCTTGTACTCCTTAAGTCTCAAAAATGCTTGTTGTATAAATAAATATTTTAATTAACACAATTACATTAGTCGCTTATGTGAAATAAAAAAATCTAGCTCCCAAACAAATAACCCAAGTGGTAATACAATGTATGGGTTTCTGCCAATAATCACTCATCCACTCATCTGAGTTATGCCCCAAATTAGACTGAAGACATGAGCCAGTAGCAATAATTTCCTATGTATCACCTTAAAGGCAAACTACTGCTCTCTTTTTCAAACAACAAACATATCTTTGATAGACGAGGTATTTTAATTTCCTTAGCTGGAAAGATTTGTGATCTTTTATTAATTATCACGAGAAAATGAACCTCAATTGATATCTCATACCATGTGCAAAAATTAATTTAAAAATTCATACTATAAAAACTTAAAACTATGAAACTTCTGAAGAAAACACAGGAAAAAATCTTTGTGACTCTGGGCTAACCGAGGATTTCTTAGGTAACACACCAGGAGCAAACTCCATGACAATTTGATCCTGAACGTCATCAAAATTAAAAGCTTCTGTTCTGGGGATAATTCAATCAATCAAGGATGGTTCGCTATTCACAAATCAGTCAACGTGATACACCACATTAACCAAATGAAGGATACAAAGTCATACGATCATCTCAATAGATCATACTCAATGGTGAAAAACTGAGAGCTTTTCCTTTAAAATCAGGAATACAAGGATGTCCACTGTTACCACTTTTATTCTACATAGTACTGCATGTCCTAGCCACAGCAATCAGACAAGAAAAAGAAATAAAAGGCATCCAAATTGGTAAGAAAGAAGTAAAACTGTCACTATTTGCAGATGACACAATACTGTACACATATATGTAAAAGTTATATATACATATAATATATATATGTATATAAAACTCTAAAGACTGCCAAAAAACTATTAGAAGCAATAAATTCAGTAAAGTCACAGGATACAAAATTAATACACAGAAATCTGTTGCATTTCTATACACTAATAACAAAGTAGCAAAAAGAGAAATTATGAAAACAATTCCATTTACAATTGTACCATACAGAATAAAATGCCTAGAAATAAATTTAACCAAGGAGGTAAAAGACCTGAACTCTGATAACTATTAAGACATTGACAGAAGAAACTGAAGAAGACACAAAGGAAAGATATCTCATCTTCATGGATTGGAAGAATTAATATTGTTACAACATCCATACTACCCAAACCAATCTACAGATTTAAGGCAATTCTTATGAAAATACCAACAGCATTTTTCACAGAACTAGAATAAATAATACTCAAATTTATATGGAACCTTAAAAGACCCTGAATGGTCAGAGCAATCTTGAAAAAGAAGATCAAAACTGGAGGTATCACAATCCCAGATGTGAAGCTATACTACAAAGCTCTATGTAGTACTGGCATAAAAACAGACACATAAGATCAACGAAACAGAATAGGGAGCTCGAAAATAAACCCACACATATATGGTCAATTAATCAATGACAAAGGAGGCAAGAATACAAAATGGGAAAAGACAGTCTCCTCAATAAATGGTGTCGGTGTTGGGAAAACTGGAAAGCTACACGCAAAAGAATGAAACTGGCCCAGTTTCTTTTACTTTCTCACACAAAAATAAACTCAAATTAGATTAAAGACACCTAAATGTGAGACAGAAAACCATAAACCTCCTAGAAGAAAACGTAGGCAGTAACTTCTCTAACATCAGCCCTGGCAACATTTTTCTAGATATATCTCCTCAGGCAAGGGAAACAAAAGCAAAACTAAACCAAAATAAATAGCTTTTTGCATAGTGAAGAACACCATCAACAAAACGAGAAGGCAACCTACTGAATAGGAGAAGATATTTGCAAGTGACATATCTGATAAGGAGTTAATATCCAAAATATATTTAAAAAACTTAATACAACTCCACACCAAAAACTCCCCCCAAAAATCCAATTAAAAATGGACAGAAGACTTAAGTTAACTTTTTTTCCCCAAAGAAGACAAAGATATGGCAAACGGACATATGAAAAGATGCTCAATATCACTAATTATCAAGGAAATGCAAATCAAAACCACTATAATATAATATAATACCTTATATGTGTCAGAATGGCTGAATCAAAAAGACAAGAAATAACAAGTGTTGGTGAGGATGTGTCCAAAGGGGACCCACATGCACTGTTGGTAGGAATGTAAATTGATGCAGCCACCAAGATACGGAAGCAACCCAAGTGTCCACCCATAGATGAATGGATACAGAAGATGTGGTACATATATACAATGGAATATTACTCAGCCACAAAAGAGAATGAAATATTGTCATTTGCAACAACATGGATGGACCTAGAGAGTATTGTGTTAAGTAAAATAAGACTGAAAAAGACAAATATTCTATGATTTCACTTATATGTGGCATCTGAAAAACAAAACAAACAAAAAGGAGAACCAGACCCATAAATACAGAGAACAAATTAAAGGTTGCCAGAGGGGCGGGGTTAGGGGGATGCACAAAATAGGTGAAGGGGATGGGAGCCACAGACTTCCAGCTATGCAATGAATAAGTTGCAGGGATAAAAGGCACAGCCTAGGGAATCTAGTCAATGATACTGTATATTGTACAGTGACAGATGGGAGCTACACTTGTGGTGAGCACAACAGAATGTATAAACTTGTGGAATCACTATGCTATTCACCAGAAACTAATGTAACATTGTGTGTCAACAATAGTTCAGTAAAAAAATTAAGAGCTTCTGCTTTTGGAAAGATATGGTCAAGAAAGTGATGAAAAGACAGGCTGTAGACCCAGAGAAAATACTGGCAAACACCCCTCTGATAAAGGCCTTATAAACAGAACATGTAAACCTACAACGAGATACATTTTAACCACCTCATTTGGAAACACAAATTCACAAAATTTCTTACTAGCAAATTATAACCCCCAGTGCCGATGAGACAGTGATTAAATAGGCATGTTCAAACACTACTGATAGATGAAAAAGATTGGCATAACCTATCTGGAAGGAAATTTGGAAATGCAGATCAAGAACCTAATAAAAGGCATTCTCAATAAGCCCATTCTTAGGAATTTAACTCAAATACATAATTAGAGGTAAGAATGTTCAGGACAACATTACATATTATACAAAAAATGGGAACACACTAAATGTCCAGCTATGTGTAAATGCCTTAATACAATGTGGAACAATGTGATGTAGATTATCTCTGAAACCATTAAAAGTCACATTTCAAAAATATTTAATGACATGAAAATGTTTATGTTAAGTGGAAGAAGAATTTAAAAATCATTTAACTGGTAAGATTCCAACTCGGTACAGACCCTACGGTAAGTATGCATATACAGAAAACACAACTTGGAGGTGATATACTGACATACTGAGAGTGCACACGGAAATCAGGAGTCCTCAGGACAGAGAGATCACTAGAGGGTGAGAGGTAAAGAGACATGAAGGTAGGATTTTACCTGGGCCTTTTATAGAAAGGGTAGAAATGTGAGATTAAGAGTCAAGAAAAAAGCTAAGCAAAGACTCAAAGGCAGGAAGCCTATGGTGATGAAGGTGCAAAATAACTGTTCATAATAATTACAGTGATTAATTTAAAGAAGGTTTTGAGTGAACTGAGAGAAGAAATATTTGGCTGGTGTAGGAACTTTGGTATACCAGAGTAAAGAAAAATACTGTTGAAAATTTTAAGCTGAAACTAAATCATAGCAAGTATTTAATGCTAGTCTGAAGAATTTGTTTTCTTTTCTAGAAAATGGGAAGCCCGTAAAGATTTCTGAATAGGAAAATAAGCCCACAGACATGTTGAGGAAGTTTAATTCAGCAGTGATGTGTAGGCTGGACCAAAAGGGTCTGCCAACAGGGGTGGTTAGGAGCGCGCGCGCGCGCGCACACACACACACACACACACACACACACACACACACACACACACACACACACACACACACACACACACACACACACACACACACACACACACACACACACACACACACACACACACACACACACACACACACACACGCTTGAACTGAATGAGGTTATTGCAACAGTTCCAGGCACACAGTGATCACGGCTTGAGCTGGGAGGTGGCAGAAGAAATGGAAAACCTTAGTTAACTTAAAATGTTTCTGTAGTTAAGCAGGAGAGCCTTAACTTCTTTTTTTAAAGGAACTAGAGCAAGCGGAGCTCAAGTGCTTCGTGTCAATGGGACTTTCCACTGTCAGTTTTTAAAAGCAGCTCTAAGATTGAATGGAACAATTATGTGTTCTTCCTCAGATTCTCTTTCTTGAGAGCCTTATTTCTTGCTCTCTCTTACGATTATGGTTATAAGTACATACACGAAATTGTACATATCTTTAGCTATGGTTTAATATCAGTTTTCAGAAATAAATAGGCTATTGCAGTCTGCCTGCCCTGTGAACATAATCACCAGTTTTTAATTGAAAAATATCTAATTATTTTTTAAAAAACAGCCCTCCCCACACAAACTGTAATATTCATAGCCACAACATATTTCCCTTTGTTCCTGTGGCTATAACAGCAGGAAATTTGGGGAGGAAAGCAAATTATGGCAAGTCATGGGGGTAATTTACAAGTTCTCTCTAAAGTTACCCCAGCACAAGAAAGGGTACTTCCAATCACCACCATCTCATCTAATATTTTGAATTGGGAAATGAAGGGGGTTCCTCCCAGAGGGGGAAAAAAAAATCAGATTTCAGAGTTCCTCAACACAGGTTAATTCTGCCTTAATTATCGCATATGTAATAAAATCCCCAACCATCTATTATTGTATTTCAGTAATTTAAAAATACTTGTGTAAGTCTGGACGAGACTAAAGGAGACATGATGACTAAATATAAGGTGGTATCCTAGACAGTATCCTGGAACAGAAAAGAGCTATTCAGGAAAAAGAAATAAAATGCAAATACAGAATTCAGTTACTAATAATGTACCGATGTTGGTTTCTTAGTTGTGACAAATATACATGGTAAGGAAAGGTGTTAATAAAGGAAACCGGGTGTGGGGAACCTGATAAGTGTCTGTGCTATCTTTACACCTTTTCTGTAACTATTCACAAATAAAAAGTTTAATTAAAAAACACTTGTGTGGGAAATTTACATGCTTCTGTTATTTACTACAGACCCATAAATGTGATATAAACCTATGTTTGCCCCCTATTTATCTCTGGGTAGAGCACACAATGTTTAGCTACTTACACTTACTTAGGTGTAACCCACGTGCTCCATAGAGAACGTCAATAGTATTCTTTAAACCTCAGCCATAATAATTTTTTTCTACCCGTCAAAGTCATCTCAAAGCCATTCTTGGTATTATATCTACTGGACATACTTTCCACGGCAAATACACTGAGACCATCTTAGAAGAGATGAAAGGTCAGGATGGGGTGGATGTGTGTGTTTTTTCCATCTCTCGGTTATAGCCCTTTTGAGTCCAGGCTTTCAGGAAGGAAGGGTGGAATTTGCAAAGACCTGGCCCTCAAAGCTCAGGAAGGGAGGAAGGTCTAGCTGGCTTCTTGGTTACTCAACTCCTTCATTTACGGGAAGCAGAGCCAATGGTGAGATGAATTCTAGCTCTGTGCTGCTGTTGAAAGGGGGCAGGCCCCTTTACAAAGATGTTCTTGTTGCATTTAAATGATCATATTCTTCCATCATAGATGAGCTAGGTACTGTGCAGCTTGAGGAGATGGAAGTGCACAGAATCACATAACCATTTCATACCGGTGTTTTCTTTTTGGGGGGGTAGAAGGGGATACTAAATGTACTTTGCAAATGTTTCTTGACGTTTATTTTGGCATTTTATGTATAAATAGGCTAAAAGAGACTGTCCATTATGCTGTAGGTAAGATATTAATTCTTCATAAGCATTTTATTATACTTGCTGAATGCAAAGAAGGAAACTTTACATAAATATTTGAATAATTACTCAGTGGAGTCACTCCATATCTTACAGCAATAAGGCTGACTTCTCCTGAGTGGTGCATTTCGTGAATAAATTTTAAACCAACTTCACTGATAGTTTAATTTTTTTTTTTAAGATTTTATTTATTTATTTGAGAGAGAGAGAGAGAGAAACAGTATGAGAGGGGAGAAGGTCAGAGGGAGAAGCAGGCTCCCCGCTGAGCCGGGAGCCTGATGTGGGACTCGATCCCAGGACTCCGGGATCATGACCTGAGCCGAAGGCAGTTGCTTAACCAACTGAGCCACCCAGGCGCCCACTGATAGTTTAATTTCTCAAACTAGTTCAGATGGCCAAGTACCTGGGCTTCAGGGTACAGTCTTAGTAATACCACAAAATGCTGATTTATTACAATAATTCAAGTGCAATGTTTTTTACTTGATCATATATCGTACTAGTGCTAGATAATCTAGCATTCAATCAGTGGTGACAGATACCAAAGGATTAAGAAGAATTTCTTACAAAAACTTAAAATTATATAAATCTATATATTAAATCTATTTTTCCTGCAAATTAGGAAAAGATCTATATTATTTGATTTTAATATCTTAGTTCATTTTATAGAATGCATTGTTCCACTGGAGAATAATTGAACACTGAGTAACACTAATATGAATCCAATGCCAGTTAATTTGGTTTTACTCTTGATTGCTTATATTTTTCATTTATACATTTTAAATAGATTTTGACTGAACTGTAGCATTAGCATCAGTGTTGAAGCCCTAAAATTTCATCTGCTTCCTTTCCAGAAAAATTATTGCTACCCAAGATGGTAAAAAGTTATTTTCGTTCTATTAGAGAGGTATGGATTTATTTTACCATGTGTTTCCTGTTTATAGATGGCATTTTTAACATATTAAGAAACTGAGGTGCTACAAAAGTATGTAAATATTTAACATCTAGAGGAAAACCCCACTTACTCAGAATGCCTGAGCAAAGTATCTGGAATTTATAGAGATGACACTAGTAAAGAATATGTCACACTGAATTGCAAATAAGCTGCAACTTAAATAATGTTCTCAGCACCCCCTATGTGAGGACTGATCATTCACAAGCCACGTTTTCATAATTTCACTAGTGCACTGGGAAGATCAGATGGTCCTGAGTTCAAGTTACAGCTCTGTCCTTTATAGGCCGCGTGAGCTTGGGCATGTCCACTTCTCTGAGGCTCTGTGTTTCCAGCTGTAAAACGGGACTGAAGAATATTTACCTCACTGGGTTTTTTCTGAAGAGTAAATGAGATATTATAAAGTGTGGGGCACATAACAGACCTTTAAAAATGTCTATTTCTATTTTCCTCTTCCATTTCTAAATACTGAAACTGAAGCCCAGACATAAAAAATTTTGACTTTGAGAGGATCATAGGCTAAGTTAATGACAGAACAAATGATAGAAATTATTGTTGGAATTTTACTTATCAGAGCTGATATTGTAAAAAAAAGAAAAAGAAAGAAAGCAAGGAAGAAAGGCAGGCAGGCAGGAAGGAAGGAAGAAAGAGAGAAAGAAAGAGAGAAAGAAAGAGAGAAAGAGAGAGAGAAAGAGAGAAAGAGAGAAAGAAAGAGAGAAAGAAAGAAAGAGAAAAAGAAAGAAAGAAAGAAAGAAAGAAAGAAAGAAAGAAAGAAAGAAAGAAAGAAAGAAAGAAGAAAAGACAGAAAAGAAAAGGAAAGGAAAGAAAGGAAAAGAAAAAGAGAAAGACCCACCTAGCTCTTATCCAAGCACAAAGATACCAGGGCCTCCATTATAACCCTGGTAGCTTGGTTTGAGTTCCCACACCTTTCTGGCTCCAGCTGAAGCAAACACGAGGCCTTGCAAAGGCTTCCTTGTTGAGGGGTCTGAGCAATGCCTGTCCTACATTAGCGCCATAAGAGAAAGGTGGGGAGCACGGGCTCCCTGGGTTTGCTGCAGGCAACAGCTCACTCTGGGGAAGGACACTATCCCAGAACCAGAATCAATAGGTTGAATAAAACCAATAATTGTGAGCCCAACTTATATACACATCAGTCTCTCAGGAATCGCAACCACCTGAAAACACCGAGCCCAAATGTAAATGAAAAATGGACACAACCACTGGCAGAAAGGCACAGTGCTAAGCTCTTGTATTTCATTCAGCACAAGAGGGTTCTGTAAAACACACAAGGGTCTCATTGGATTCTGCTCTCCCCTCCCTCAGCTGAGGACCCACCCTTCTTCTGGTCAAACTCTCAATCAGCCCAGCATTGGTGATGTTTCCTCTCCCTGCCTCACTTCTTCTTCTCTGACACCCGATTTCTGCTCTTGCCACACTACCGGTAACCTTTGCAGAAAACATCAGAAACGGCAAACCCACTGGCCAACCAACACGCCTTTCTGTTCATTCCCCCTCAAGTCTCCTGAGCAAATGACACTCTTTCTTAGGTTCTCCTTGAAATGCTTTCCTCCTCAGGATTCGCTGATGCTGCCCATCTTACTTAACCTAGACTCTCTCTCATCTCCCATATGGTTACTTACGCAGTGCTGAAGCACAGTAAGACAATTCGCCTGTGAAAGTAAGGATTTGGAGTCTAGTTCTGGTTGTTCTGGCACCAGCTCCTTTGGGGAGTAATCATACTTTACTACACCAAGAGGAAATAACTTGCCCTTACTGTATGTGACTGTTTCCAGAGACAAAGTCGGAGCAATACTTCAAATAGAAAACAGCATGCAGCATACAAATGTTGGTGTCATGTGACTTTACTGCATGTTCGGGTCATTATTACACAGAAGCAAAAGTCTAAAACCAAGGGCAGACAAACTTGACAAGAAAGCACATGTAAAAAAAGCAAGAGAGCACAGGTAGCTGGCAGGTATATGAAATGATAAGGATTCGGTGATTCCTTTATTCAACAGCCACAATTTTCATCTCTGTGAGTAAATGTATCGAGTGAGTATCAGTACCTCCTTCACCAGGTGAGGGTTACACACTTCCCTAGGTGAGGCTTACTGTGGAATACTGGTTTTCCCTATTTAAAATGGGTTAATGCGGTATTTCAGCTGCATCTGGTCCCCGTTTACCCATGTCCATGCTCACCACAGGTTAGCTACTGTTGCACCCGAGAATCCAAAATAAAATGCCTTGGACTTTATATTTAAAAAGGATATCTGTAAACTCTGATAACAGGAAAGTCACTTGAAGTTAAAACGGGGAGCTCACCCTGGCCTCCATTCATAGGACCCCCCCCCCCCGCCACAGACCACAGATAGGAAACTCATCACCAGTACCATGATTGTGTTCTGTCTGGTACACTGCTTTTCCATTGAAGTATTACAGCCAGTCATAATCAGCCAGCATAACCTAGCATAAATGCTTAAACTATTTAATATAAATCTATCGACTATGAAACTGTATTCTACATGCCAACCAATAGCACTGAAGCCAAAGGCTTTCTCAAAGCTGGTTTCCAGTGAGCAACTAACTGCTGATCTCTCATTCCTCTGTGAGGGTCTCTGCCCGGCTGCCATCATGGCCCATCCCTGCCCCGCAAAGCTGCATCTTCTTCTGAGGCTTCTTCCAATTTTTTTGGCCACCATTTTTTTCTGGACATCCTTCTGTGGATCTCACTTCCTGATCCTAAACTCTGCTTCCCTAGGATATTCTCCACCCATTTGCTCTGGTCTCTAATCCTTTGGTGTCTGTTGAGCGACCCCATAAATGAATGAGCCCCGGTTATTTCTCCTGAGATATCTTACCCTCTCTGAAAATTCAGTACGTGTAAAATGATTTATAACCTCTCATCAAGCCCAGCGTTTCTCTGTTGGAAGCGCTTCTCATCCATCAGAAAGAGTCCAGACTTTGCGGTGTCCTTGGGCCCCCGTGTGCCTGTCCCACTTCAGACCCAGTCACTCCTCCATACTCTGCTCCTCACAGCGCAACTTCTCTGTCCACACAGACCCTTCTGCCTGTCATGATCCAACCCATTTCCCCTGGATAACAGATGTCTTTAAAATGCCACTGGGCCCTGACTGCTTCTGTGACATAGAAGCAGTCCACCTTCCGGGCGTCATTAACTGCTCCCTTGCCCGAGTTCCCAAAGCACTTGAAATGGACCTCGGGTATAGCATTCATGCTGTGCTGTTACTTGTTGGGATCTCTGCCTTGTTCCTGGGATTGAGAATTCCCCGAGGGCAGGAACTCTATCTTACTGTTTTTATAACCCCAGAACCTTGCACAGGTATAGTATACTTGGCCACTCCGTGTTTGCTGAATTGAATAGAAATGGTTCCAAACCATGGTTGAAAACCATAGTTACTTTTTGTTTCTCCTTCTCTCAACCAATATTGATTCTTCTTATACAATTTTACATACGATTATTCTTTCTAGTTCCATTGTCTCCGTTTTAGTTTGGACCCTTTCAGTCTCAAATCTTTATCAACACCCAAACTCCCCAAATGCCTCCACACTACAAGGATCTCTTCATTCATGAACCCTGCTACCTCGGGGTTGACACCAAGTTCCTACTTTGATCAAATTGATCCTGGTATATCTGAGATAAAGGTCCCCCCACTGCCATTAACGTCTCCCACAGTCTGATCCTTTCCTACCTGGTCTCTTCCCTAACACTCCCAGCCAATAGGAAAATTTTGTGTCTCAGTAGAAAACTATGCATCGCTCAGAGCTCACCTCTCTAGGGGTTATCTAATTGCAGTCTGAGGGAGCTATGCACCTTTTAATGCCTTTGAGCTATTTTAAAATTGTGCATATGATAGACTACTGATAGCAATGCCAAGGATTCTTGTCTACAGACAGAAAAAAACACTGTGCCCAGTGAAGGTTCAACTGACTTCACTCTCCCACTGTTGGAAAAAGCCAGTTTTGCCTCTGATTGTGCATTCATTTCAAAGTTCCTGACTTATAAATGGGTCCATTTCGGGGTTCTCTTCTGAACTGGTTGTAACTTCCTCATTAAACATGAGTTTTAATCTCTCACCTGTGTTCATTTTATATTTCTATGAGAGTCACAATGTCGACTCTTTTTGAATATTATCTTTTAACAATACACATCTTCTGTCTCAACTAACAGATCCATTCATCAGTCCCCAAAGATAACTTAAAATGTCATTTTTTCTGTTCAGGGCCTTTGCACATTTCCTATCCTCTTTACCATCAACACCCAGTAAAATCCTATTGCTTCAATTGTTTTAGACACCTGATAAACTATGTCCTCTTCTAGAAAGATTTCTCTAGCCATCTGGCCCTGAAGTGTATGTCTTCTGTTCCCTGAAATCTCACAGTGTTTACTGTTGCACCATCCATGTGGCATTTCTGACACACACGGGCCCCCGTCAGAGCTGTTTGTGCACTGCCTTAAACTCTTCCAGATCTGAAGCTCCTGGAGTGCAGGGACCACATCCTTACAGCTCTGTCCCATACACAGCTTTGTGTGTATGTACAGGTAAACACACACACACACACACATTTTTTCACACACACACACACACAGACACACACACTTTTGATAAATATTTGCTAAAATAAAGAACTTTACCACTAGGACAATTTTTCACTCATTCTACTCGAAGCCCTGACAGGTAATTTAGGTATTTAAAATAAATTGGTGGCAGTACACATTTCCAAAATGCTGTTGGAAATCTCTTCCACCTTTATTAATTCTCATTACTGGTATGACTCTCTCACTAGCAGGGACTGAAACCATCACTAGCTCCCTAGTAGAGGGCAAAGCTTGCTGTCCTGGGGCTCACATGATACTTGGTCCTTCCACGGTGAGCTTACTTAGTAGCCTAGGTTATAATTTGATCATATTTCTTCTTTGTCTCACCCATAATTGGGGGGCCCCCCAGTGCAGGCACCATGTTTCCTTCATCTTTATTTCCACCAGCTAGCATAATGCTTGTTACATGGTTGCCACACAGTAGGTGCTGTATAAGAATGGGTCAAGTTCATGAATTTGTGAAATTTGTAAAAAGTGAAATTCTGGGAATGAGGGTATAAATTCCAAGCTCTCCAATGTGTAAAGCAGTTACTAGTATGATTTTTCTTCCACTAATACTGAACTTAAAAAAAGCAATCCTGTTTAGACATCTTGTTATTTATGAAGCAAAAGGACTTTTTCCCCAGGCTTAACCTATACAGGGCTAGATTATAACCAGATTAAATTAAGAGATATGAAGCCAATAGTTAATTATATATAAAGCATATAAAAGAAAACCTAAGAAAACATAAAGCTTTAACCCCTAAATATGCATATCTTAAAATTCAAACTGTAAAACTGACAAATTCTAGGAATATTCCACAGTGAAAACAAGAGGTATACAGAACTGTAAACAGTATAAACAGTATTCTTTATTGGGCATTTGGTAAAAACTCTACTATATGATATCTAGGAAAGATAGGTAATACCTAATATCTAGTCTATTCTTCTTCCTTAGTTATCAAATACCTGATTTTTTTTTTTTTAAGTAGGCTCCATGCCCAGTGGGGAGTCCAACGCGGGGCTTGAACTCACAACCCTGAGATCAAGACGTGAGCTGAGATCAAGAGTTGGACGCTTAACCGACTGAACCACCCAGGTGCCCCAATAAAATCCCTGATTTTTAGATGGACAAATGATTGCTCAAAATAAAATTTCCCAATCTTTCCTACAGCTATATGTGGCTATGTGATTAAGATCTTGCCAACTGAGTATGAGCAGAAGTGGTGTGTGCAATGTTGAGACGTTCTGCTTTTTATTTTTTTGCCCATAATTCTTTTTCTATTTCTCCTCCCTGCTGCTTGGAATACAGACTTAATGGCTGAGTTCTAGAAGCCAAACTGGACTATGAGATGAGCCATACACAAGACAATAAAAATAATATAAAGATACTAGACCGATTTTCTTTGTATTTCTTGAATGTGAGAGAGAAAAAAATATCTTATTCAAGTTGCTGTTATTTTATGTGTCATTTGCAGCCAAACCTAATATTAACTGATACAGGATCTGAGATCCCTTACCTGTTGAAAACTCCTCTCTAAATTTTCGCCACCTTAGTTTTTAGATATAGAAGCATGTTATAGAGTAAAAAGCACTGGCTTTGTAGTCTGAACAAATGGATGCCAGTCTTGGCTCCTTCAGGCTTTAGTCATATAGTGTTGGGCAAGCTGTCTGAGACTCATTCCCATGAAATGTACTATAGAGATGATGATGATGATGATGATGGCTTCTTCTTGGGGTTGTTGGAAGCAGTGAGTGATGTCAGCTGAGATCATGCATGAGAAAGGGCTTCATAAATTATAAAGTATTATGTTTTTCTTTTTTTTTTGCTTCTATTTCTAGCAAGAGAAAAATGAATCATGGGCTTGTTAAGTGGAGGAGTAAACAGGACCACCCGGGATCAGGCACTGAAAGTGCAGAAGCTCAGTTCTCTCTAGTCTATCATTCATGCCAGTGACATTTAAAAGGAAGAAACTGATAAAAAAATATTCTCTAAACAGGGACCAGCTGCATACTACTCAAAGGATGTATTTAGCATAGTGCCTATCCTCTGGTAAGTACTACATGCATACCACTTCTACTGTTACTACTGCTCCCACGATCATCTACACCACACAAGGTGGCATCACCAGCATGTTCTTTTCGCAGAGATGGACCTCTGTGGAAATCCAAATTAAAATCCTACTGCTTGCTATTAGAACAAGGGGAATTATATAATTTGAATGTTTAATATCAAAAGACTAAGAAAGCTTGATACATCCATGGCATTGCCAGTGGAACCTTGATTGTTATAATTTGCTGGCAAAACAGTAAACGGGCAGAGGTGAACCAATTTCCATCAAGTTTCCTCATGGCCCGGGAGTCTTGCTATCTCTTTAAAGTGAAACAGACTTTGTAGGTTGCCTTCTCTCCTAGTTCATGTGTAAATTTATGATTTAATGATGAGCGGATAATCTTATGTGCCTTATTTGAAAGTTCTCAGTGGCCATTTTACTACCGATTCACTTGCAAAGTGTCCTTAATACAGGGAGACCTGTTACGGAGCAGTGCTGCTCAAGCTTTACTGTGTGCGTGGGTCACCTGCGGATCCCCTTAAGCTGCAGAATCTGATTCAGTAAGATCTGGGGCAGGGCGGAGATTCTGCATTTCAACATTCTGGGCAACAAGGTTAAAAGTATTATAGCTAATTAAAGTGGCAAAGTCGGGATTTAAACCTGGTCTGTCTAATTCCAAAGGCTGTCCCTCTCCCACAATGCTGAAATGCAAAAACAGAGGGCTGAATAAGAAGTGGGAAATTGTGTTTAAGCCAAATCATTTGGGATCACTATTTTATGCAATGTTAAAATTTACAATTATTATTTTCCCAGAGAATAAAGGAAGATATACATTAAGCTGGAGAAAAATAAATTTTGTTTTTGAGGGAAGGACAGTGATATCCTAGGAAGTATCTAGGAGAGAATACAGACAACATAAAATCGAGTGGACAATTATGGATGATGGACAATAAATATTTACACTCTTTTTTTTAAAGATTTTATTTATTTATTTGAGAGAGAGAACACAAGAGAGAGCACAAGCAAGGGGGGAGTGGCAGAGGGAGAGAGAAGCAGGCTCCCCACTGAGCAGGGAGCCCGATGCGGGACTCGATCCCAGGACCCTGGGATCATGACCTGAGCCGAAGGCAGACGCTCAACCGACTGAGCCACCCAGGCGCCCCCAGTCCTTACAGTTTTGGACCGAAGAAGTCTGGACTTTAACAGCCGGAGAACTTTCCTTCTGATTCCATATAAAAGTCAGTTTCAAAGCCCTGCTGAAAGTGCATCTCTGTGTGTTCTCCATAAGACAAGAAAACCCCCACCATATTAGATCAGACGGTGGTGCATCCAGCAGTACTTTGTCTCTACCACTGGTTCCAAGCGAGGTTTTTGAAGGAGAACATGCTGTCTTCTCTGTCGTTAACTGCGTAAGTTCAGGAAACACCACAAACACATCTCTCACTTCCCCTGATGCCCTGTTACCCATCATTCTTAAACATACGTAGAGCCTATAGTTACTGAGCCAGGATCTATCAGATCCTGATTTCCTATGTTTATTACCTGCTGTTGAGAGCAGGATGCCCTTTTACTAGTCCCAATCTACTTTCAAAAGACTTTCTTTGTATTTATCCTGCCTTAAATTGTTTTTTTTTTCATGTATCATATTCTCTGTTAGACTCTAAGTTACTATACTGTCTTGTAATTATTGTTTAAGTGATTTTTCTCTCACAATATTGTGAATTTTTGAAGGACTAAAACTGGTCAATTTTGTATTTTGTAGCAGTGTGTCAAGCAAAGAATGGGCATTCACAAAAGAGCTGGATGAAAACATAATAAGCTCTACTAAATTTTGGAATAGAAGTTCCTTTATCTTTTCTTAGTTTCTTTAATTCTGATATACAAAGATTTAGGAAACGATCAATTGAGGGCCTATTTGTATTATTACAACATATTCCCATTCTTCCCAGTTCAAAGCAATAGACCTCTACTGAATGTCTGCTTTAAGCCATAATTGTAAAAACTGAAAGACACAGTTCCTAAGATCATATCCCTGTATCCTCTTTGAGGAAGTTAATCAATACGCTAATAATGAGCATCCAACCCTTATCTTTTGTGCATTTTGAAATAAATAAAAACTAGAATATAATATGTATATAACTTATTACTACATACTTGGTCAAACTGGGGATCTTCTCCACGTTGTAGAGATTTTGTCAATGGCTTTTCCTAGGAAAAAAAAAGAATAATTATTAGATGCTCGAAAACAGCATAAAAAAGTGCATTATTTTTATAATTTTTCTAATTTACTTCTCCCTTGATGGGACAGAGGTACCAGTTTTTATTTACTTTATTTTTTTAAAAGATTTTGTTTATTTATTTGAGAGACAGACACAGCAAGAGAGGGAACACAAGCAGAGGCAGTGGGAGAGGGAGAAGCAGGCCTCCCGCGGAGCAGGGAGCCTGATGTGGGGCTCGATCCCAGGACCCTGGGATCATGACCTGAGCCGAAGGCAGATGCTCAACAACTGAGCCACCCAGGCGCCCGAGGTATCAGTTTTTAATTTTTTATTATTTATTTATTTATTTTATTTTATTATGTTATGTTGATTCCCATACATTGTATCATTAGTTTTTTTAAACATTTTATTTAAATTTTTATTGTTATGTTAATCACCGTACATTACATCATTAGTTTTTGATGCAGTGTTCCATGAGTCATTGTTTGTGCATAACACCCAGTGCTCCACGCAGAACGTGCCCTCTTTAATACCCATCACCAGGCTAACCCATCCCCCCACCCCCCTCCCCTCTAGAACCCTCAGTTTGTTTTTCAGAGTCCATTGTCTCTCATGGTTCGTCTCCCCTTCCGATTTACTCCCCTTCATTCTTCCCCTCCTACCATCTTCTTCTTCTTTTTTTTTCTTAACATATATTGCATTATTTGTTTCAGAGGTACAGATCTGTGATTCAACAGTCTTGCACAAATCACAGCGCTCACCATAGCACATACCCTCCCCAATGTCTATCACCCAGCCACCCCATCCCTCCCACCCCCCACCACTCCAGCAACCCTCAGTTTGTTTCCTGAGATTAAGAATTCCTCATATCAGTGAGATCATATGATACATGTATTTTTCTGACTGACTTATTTTACTCAGCATAATACCCTCCAGTTCCATCCATGTTGTTGCAAATGGCAAGATTTCATTCCTTTTGATGGCTGCATAATATTCCATTGTGTGTGTGTGTGTGTGTGTGTGTGTGTGTGTGTGTGTGTGTGTATACACACACCATATCTTCTTTATCCATTCACCTGTCGATGGATATCTTGGCTCTTTCCATAGTTTGACTATTGTGGACATTGCTGCTATAAACATCGGGGTGCACATACCCCTTTGGATTCCTACATTTGTATCTTTGGAGTAAATACCCAGTAGTGCAATTGCTGGATCGTATGGTAGCTCTATTTTCAACTTTTTGAGGAACCTCCATACTGTTTTCCAGAGTGGCTGCACCAGCTTGCATTCCCACCAACAGTGTAGGAGGGTTCCCCTTTCTCCGCATCCCCGCCAGCATCTGTCGTTTCCTGACTTGTTAATTTTAGCCATTCTGACTGGTGTGAGGTGGTATCTCATGGAGGTTTTGATTTGGATTTCCCTGATGCCGAGCGATGCTGAGCACTTTTTCATGTGTCTGTTGGCCATTTGGATGTCTTCTTTGGAAAAATGTCTGTTCATGTCTTCTGCCCATTTCTAGATTGGATCATTGGTTCTTTGGGTGTTGAGTTTGGTAAGTTCTTTATAGATTTTGGATACTAGCCCTTTACCTGATATGTCATTTGCAAATATCTTCTCCCATTCTGCCAGCTGCCTTTTGGTTTTGTTGACTGTTTCTTTTGCTGTGCAAAAGCTTTTATCTTGATGAAGTCCCAATAGTTCATTTTTGTCCTTGCTTCCCTTGCCTTTGGTGATGTTTCTAGGAAGTTGCTGCAGCTGAGGTCGAAGAGGTTGTTGCCTGTGTTCTCCTTTAGGATTTTGATGGACTCTTGTTCTCACATTTAGATCTTTCAACCATTTTGAGTCTATTTTTGTGTCTGGTGTAAGGAAACGGTCCAGTTTCATTCTTTTGCATGTGGCTGTCCAATTTTCCCAACACCATTTGTTGAAGAGACTGTCTTTTTTCCACTGGACATTCTTTCCTGCTTTGTCAAAGATGAGTTGACCATAGAGTTGAGGGTCCATTTCTGGGCTCTCTAGTCTGATCCATTGAGTCTATTTTTGTGTGTGGTGTAAGGAAATGGTCCCGTTTCATTCTTCTGCATGTGGCTGTCCAATTTTCCCAACACCATTTGTTGAAGAGACTTTTTTCCACTAGACATTCTTTCCTGCTTTGCTAAAGATGAGTTGACCATAGAGTTGAGGGTCCATTTCGGGGCTCTCAATTCTGTTCCATTGATCTATGTGTCTGTTTTTGTGCCGGTACCATACTGTCTTGATGATGACAGCTTTGTAATAGAGCTGGAAGTCCAGAATTGTGATGCTGCCAGCTTTGCTTTTCTTTTTCAACATTCCTCTGGCTATTCGGGGTCTTTTCTGGTTCCAAATTTTAGGATTATTTGTTCCATTTCTTTGAAAAAAGTTGACAGCATTTTTATTGGGATTGCATTAAATGTGTAGATTGCTCTAGGTAGCACTGACATCTTCACAATATTTGTTCTTCCAATCCATGAGCATGGAACATTTTTCCATTTCTTTGTGTCTTCCTCAATTTCTTTCATGAGTATTTTATAGGTTTCTGAGTACATATTCTTTGCCTCTTTGGTTAGATTTATTCCTAGGTATCTTATGGTTTTGGGTGCAATTGTAAATGGGATCGACTCCTTAATTTCTCTTTCTTCTGTCTTGTTGGTGTATAGAAATACCACTGATTTCTGAGCATTGATTTTATATCCTGCCACTTTACTGAATTCCTGTATGAGTTCTAGCAGTTTTGGGGTGGAGTCTCTTGGGTTTTCCACATAAAGTATAATATTATCTGCAGAGAGTGAGAGTTTGACTTCTTCTCTGCTGACTCGGATGCCTTTTATTTCTTTTTGTTGTCTGATTGCTGAGGTTAGGACTTCTAGTACTATGTTGAATAGCAGTGGTGATAGTGGACATCCCTGCCGCGTTCCTGACCTTAGGGGAAAAGCTCTCAGTTTTTCCCCATTGAGAATGATATTCGCTGTGGGTTTTTCATAGATGGCTTTTATGATATTGAGGTATCCGAGGTACCAGTTTTTAAATAAGAAACTCTCCCTTAGCTATTCTGACCTTTATAGTGTTTGACTGCTACCACGATTCTTAACTATTCATCTTAACATATACCTCTGTGACCAAAACCTTAAAAATCTGATGCTATAAGTGGCCCAGAGTTCTCAATGGAAACTACATAATAAAAACTACGGAATTGATGTGAAAAATTTTACTGTCTATCCTGGGACTTGACATACAATAAAAAGTTGAAAAAAAAACTATGGCATTCATATGAAAATTTTATTATCTATCTTGGGACTTGACATATAATAAAAAGTTGAAAGTGATACACTATTCCAAGTCCCTAGATTTAGAAACAAAATAAGGTCTATTACCCTACCGGTAAAATAGTTACTATGTGTAACTTGGAATTTGGGGCATGTTATTTGACTATGCCACATCCAAATCTCTGTGGAAATAATCTGGGTAGTGAAAAAGGTCTACAGAAACCATTTTTCTAATCATTACACCTTTGTTTACATCAGGAAGACTTAACTGACTTTCCAGCAGGGCATTTTAAGGACAACCGTTTATCCTTACCTGTCCCTTGTTTTCCTTTTCTTTTCTGTTTTCGGTATGGGAGTTAATAGTGATCCATAATTTGATTCAGGATGAGAAACCATGTAAAAGTTATATATGAAAAACAACAGTAACTTTTACTTTAGCCAATGTAGATGTCCCAAAAGACTCCATTTACATGTTGTCAATCACATAGACCCTCTTCCCTACCTCACTTCTCCAATCTTCTCCTCCACCTGAAAAGATAATATACACCTAAGGCAGATAGGAAACCCACCTCTACCCACCCCATAGAGTCTTTTTTCCTGAAGAAGTGCATGCACATGGTGGGCTCAGTCTGGGTATCTGATGTCTTACCATGAGCCATATAAATCAATTGCTCTGTCTCATTTGCAAAATATACAGCTTCAAAATGTGTATTCATCTAAAATAAAGAGAAAACTGTGTTCTTAAGGGCTAACAGACACTTCCTCTTCAAAGTATGCTACCTAGAACACAATGGTGGGAGAGTGGATACAAAAATGTAGGCAAGAACACAGAAGAACAATTAAAGAAGCACCAGATTGAGTTGATGGCACAAAAAGACAATTTAGCAATTAAATTGTGAAGCACTTCCTATATATGCAAAGGTTATAACGTCATCCAAAGTTCTTCATAAAACCAGTTAAATTAAAAATATGAAAATTAAAGACATGAAAACAGGTGGTGCCAGGTCCCACAAACACCCTTGGAACAGATGCAGCATAAGCATTTCTACTCAACATTTTATTTATTCACCACTCAACAGTAACTGGGGGCTCACAACATGCCCAATGCTACCTGTGGCGGCGGGGGGGGGGGAGTGATGAAGAACATGTGGTTCCTGCCATTAAGGAGAAAAGTCTGAAATGGAAAAGTAAGCAATGACCTCTTATGACTGTTGTCCATACTCGCTCATTATTCAAATCTCAGCCCAACTGTCACTTCCTCGGGGAAGTCTTCTGTGAGTCTTCTCTGAACACCACGACTAGCCCCCATCCCCTACCCCTCACACGCTTGCAAAGCTCTGTATACGTTTCCTTTCACAGCACTTACCATAGCGTAAAGTCACATCACAGTGTGGAATCATGTTATGCGATTACACATGCATGAGGGATGAGCTAAGTGCCGTCCCCTCTAGATTACATCCTCCAGAAATGCAGGATGCTCTGGTTCTCTGACACTTAAAAAGTTACAGAGCACAGCCTTGCTTGGTGATGGCTAAACATCTGCCAAATTAATAAAAGCTTTAGGCCAACGATGTCCAGTTTCTTCAAATATGAGATCCCTCGATTTGCACGTGGGTTTTGTTGTAAGTTAGAAACAATTTTTTAGTAGACTCTTTTATCATGGCAGAATATGCGTGATGTAAAATTTGCCATTGTAACCACTTTTAAGGGTACAATTCAGGGTAGTAAAGACATTCACAATGTTGTGCGACCATCAGCACTATGTATTTTATAAAGACCCCTTTTAATGTCAAAAATTTTCCAGGAACTCCCAACTGCAAAACATGCACTCACAGCTCCAGGCATACAAGAGAGTAATTCTATTTTAGTATCTGTTGTTTAAAAGTATAAATGACAGGGGCGCCTGGGTGGCTCAGTCGTTAAGCACCTGCCTTTGGCTCAGGTCATGATCCCAGGGTCCTGGGATCGAGTCCCGCATCGGGCTCCCTGCTCAGCGGGAAGCCTGCTTCTCCCTCTCTCACTCCCCCTGCTTGTGTTCCCTCTCTCACTGTGTCTCTGTCAAATAAATAAAATCTTTAAAAAAATAATAAAAATAAAAGTATAAATGACAGAGAACTAATACTATGCCTTCAATGATACTTTTAAAAAAGTTTTGTACTATAATAACAACAGTACTTATTTTATATACATTAGAAGAAATGGAATACATCTATATGGGAGACTAATTTACTCAGCCAAAAGATGCTTAGCACACCTGTGGATCTGTAGACTTTCACAGTAACTCAGGAGTTCATATCTTGGGAACCTTCTCTTGCTACTACCTGAAAGACAGGATCCTGCTACAGTGGGGGAAGGTGACTGTGAACCCTCCCACACCCTGAAACTTCCCATGCTTAAAAGTTACTTTTTCCCCCTATTAATTAGATGGGAATGCTCATGAGAATGATATTTTAAACTTACACATATTTGCATACATACGAAGGAAACACTGATATGGTAAGTTGTTGCTATACACAACTCATGTGGGTCCGTTAGCCAAGAATTTGGGTTCAGTACCTCAGCAAAATAAGGAAAACAATGTAAAGGTACGTTAACTATTTTTTCACAAATATGCTGTCTTCATCATATTCTTTGAAGACTTAGTTTAAATGTTCCTCCCAAGATTAAGCCCTTTCTCAGTTCTCCTTCCTAGAGCCACCTGTTAGTTGTCACATGGGACTCTGCATCTATTCTTGTTAGCATTTTCACTGTGTTGCAACTTGTCTCTCTCCCCACACGCTGAGGACATAGTTGGGACTTATTGCCAGGGTTTGTTAAATGACTGAATATATGTCTACGCATTTGGAAAGATAGCTCTGGGCACAGAGAATCAAGCTCACATTTCACCATTCCCAAGTAATTTCTTTGCATTGACACAGATTTTATCAGTGTCAGGAGGCTTAAAAGTAGACCTGGGGAAAAGAATATCATGCTGGCTAAATAAAAAGTAAAGAGAAAAAGAAGAAAGTTAGGGAAGGAGGTAGGGAGAGGAGAGAGAAGGGAGAAGAGGGAGGCAAACGTGCTCCAGCTCAGAAGAGAGCCATATGAATACAGAGCGAACACCAGGAAGACTCAAGGTAAACTGCAGAGGCATGCTTCTGCTTGAGGTTCTCCTGCAGGAGACCAGCTGCATAGAATCCAGAGTCTAAGAATCCAAGGTCTGCATATTCAAGACACCCTGGTTCTCAAAGAGCATTAAGTAAGTAGTAAAGTGAAATCGACACAGAATAAACAACCAGTAAAGAACAAATAGAAATAGACTATGGCAAAGGAGGCTAAAAATAATGGTCTCGTTCATCCAATTAGAACAGTGTGCTTTTACATTTTTTAAACATTTGTTTTTTATTTTAATAGCAATTTTACTTATTTACTGAAAATTTGTTAACTGAATTGAATGATATGTGTTTTTTTTTTAATCATTGCGAAAAAACTTAACTTTGGGGTGATGGATCCTTGAAAATTCTTAGTGGTCCAAAGCTAAGAGCCTTAGCCTTGCCCAGAAGCTCCAGCTCACTGGGGGACACTGAACAAAGAGCTGAGCAAACCAAAAACATCGGGAGACTTGGCATTGAACATCAGTGGCTGCTAAAAGCACAGAAAAGAGCTAACTAGGCATTAGGTCCCTTCTCATGAGAACAAGCACTATGAAATAGTCTTGACCAAAACAAATAAAAAAACCCACCAGACCTGAGTCTGACCAAGCCTCGGAGGCAATGTCCAGTTTTTAGGAAATACAGCAGTTAGGGGAATATGTTACACTATGCCAAAGGGATGCAATCAATAAAATCCAGACTGAAAGAAACTCTGAAGGAAAGAAAAGTGTTTTTTTCAATAAATAAGCTGCAAGGGGGAGAAATGGCGGCGGGGGGTGGGGAGGGAATTCTGTTGATTTTTTTAAAAAGATGATGGCAATGTGAGGATCTTAGCTTGGGAAAAAAGAAACCTGTTAAAAAAGTATGATACTCGTGAGACTATTGGCAATTTGAACACTTTTTGTCTATTTGATGATGTTAAGGGATGACTGCTACTTTTTTAGATGTGGTAATAATACTGCAGTTTTGTTTAAAAGAGAGTATCTTTCAGAGATACATGCTGAAAAATTCAGAGATGAAATAATATAGTTTCTAGTATTTGTTTCAAATAATATTCAGGGGAAATGTAGGGAGTGTGTAACAAATTGGCTGTGCGTTGATAACTGTTGAAGTTGGGTTCATTTTATTGTCTTTCTACTTCAGTAATGTTTGAAATTAACCATAAGAAAAACAAACACAAAACAGGAGAACATGATGCATCACTTCTGTCATTGCTTAAATTTTTTTTTCTTTACAGTATCTCGCTTTTCAAGATAGTATAAGCTACTTCTTAAAACTTATTTTAATAGCACTTATCCAACAAGTTATCTTTTCCTAACGGGGTTGCAGAAGGACCCTCTCCCCATTGCTTTCCATTTACAGATAGGATTTGGTAGCAGATATCTTGCCTGCTGTGTGAGAAGCAACACACAGCTCTGTGTGCACTGTGGGCTTTTCTTTGAATTTGCTCCCCCTGAATCAAAGAGCACTGCTGTCCTCACCCATCCAAGAGGGATTTTTTCCTGTTGTGAAGAATCTTGTAAGGGTTTCGAGTATTTCCATAAGAAAAGAGAAAGGTCCCTATTTGTGCTTCTCACACCTTGGGAAGTTCCTCCCTCCCTGTCCCTCCCCTCCCCTAAGAAAACACAAACTCTGAAAGCTCTTCCGCGCCTTGTATCTCCCTGAAAAGGGCAGAGGAAGGCCATTGACTTCTCCCTCAATTTCCAAACAATTTCAGTGTCTGCTATAGCTACATTCTCCCTTTTAGTCTTTTCACACTCAGCCTCTCTATAATCGAGAGGAGAAAAGACGGCCATATGAGACAGAACAGGGGCAGTTAGACAAGTCTAGAAAAGGCTCATGTATCAAAAGGTGTCCTATTTGTGGGATACAAGGGGCTTATTTAAGAAATCATTTTCTATATCTGAATGTTTAGGGACCTAAAAAAAAAAAATCCCAAATATGTCCCATACAGTAGGACTTCACTAATCTAAAAAGATCCAAACTATCGCCCTCAGAGATATTTCAATAAACATGTAAACCAGCAATATCACTAGAGTTAATATGAGATTATTTAATGTGTTAAATACATCACCAACCTTGCTTAGGATGCTCTTTTCATCTCTTTTAATGATTTTAGCAGTTGGACGTAGTGGTTCAGTGCATGGGCTTTGGAGTCAGAGACTCGAGTTTGGATTCTAGTTCCCCTTATTTATAAACATACGAATTTTACTTAACCTCTGTAACTTTCAGTTAACTTTTAGGTAAAATAAAGATGAATAATACCAACCTAATCTCAGAGAACAGAAAGAAGAATAGCTTGGAGTACTCAATAACCAATAGTCATTAACATTATTGAAATTCCTTTTAAGACCATTATTATTGGAATTAGATCAGATTAAAATATGTAACCTCTTTCATAATGTTTAGGAGCTGAAACTAAGTTCCACTCCTTTTTTTCAGGGTAGTGTACACTCCCACTAACATGATTTAAGCTTTAATTTTAGCTTCCTGGAAGTTTCCAAGTATAACTAGAAAGCCGTATTACAGAGAGTAGGAAAAAATAAAACATTATAAGGAGTAATTGCTTTTCTCTCTTAAAAAATAAAAGTCTAAGGTTATTATAGTGATTTTAATTCTTAATATGTAATTTGGAGGAAACCTTTTAATTTAATGGTGGGATGGTTTAAAAAAAAAACAAAACCAAAAACAAACCACCACCAACCTTCTCAAGTCTTGACATGACAGTGTTTTTGATTATAAGAACAAGTCGTGGCATAGTTGACTCAGGATTTTGATGCTATCAGCAGTGAAATTTTATAATCCACATGTCTGGTCTGAGTAGCTAACAATTTTCAGAACTGAACCACCACAATTCGGGTCTCCACAACACGAGGAGGGGAGAGTGGGTAGCGAGCTGTCCCATCAAGTGCTGATAGCTCCTCCGAGCAGGGAGCTATGGACTCGACTGTTGAAATGCCACTAAAGCATTTCATCCAGAGCCCACAGCGGCAGGCACCCTACCTAGTCTGAACTAAAGAAAAACAAGGTTCAAAATATCTTTATGTTTGATACATATTTTTCTCTTCAGATATTATTGGTGCAGCTTTTAGTCAACTTTGGAGACAGATCTAAGGAGTGAGCCTGAGAACTCACAGTTCTGAGTACCAGACTATTTCTCCTCAAAAGACTCCCCCTACATGAGGGGCAATCTGGGACCCAGGGGGTCTGAACTGCCCTGAAGATATACTCTGGTCATTTTGATTTCCTGTCAGTATCATTGAACTTATAGCAGGAGACTGAGCGGTCCTGAGGTCTGTCTTGGTTTGTCCACAGGTAAAAAGGGACATCACCCCATGGCATCCTCACTGGGTTTGTGATAAGACTAATCAGCAGGACTTGGAACGCTTGGAGGTATGTGGAAGAAGGGTGCTTGTGGAAACTGACACAGCCATGTTTCCCCTTATTCTGTTCAGTATTTAAGATTAACTTTTTAAAGATTTTATTTTTTTATTTGACACAGAGAGAGAGAGAGAGAGTGAGATAGCAAGATAGTGAGAAAGAGAGAGAGAGAGAGAGAGAGAGAGAGCGCACTTGAGCATGAGCAGGGAGGAGGGGCAGATTCAAATCTGGAAGAATATTTTGGCACTTAAAAAAAACAAACCTAGAAACTCTCAAGAGAATCTGTCCTATTTGCAGCTGGCTTTGTAAATTTCAGTGAAGCCTATTTCTTTGCCATGTCCAACAGTCCCAAGTTCAAATCCATTATTTGAACAGTAGAGGGGAAACTTCAATTAAATTCAGCTACAAAGTTAATCTTCATTTTAATTGAACAAAAGAGCAGTTCCCACAGGCATTTTTTTTTCCTTTTTTGAAACAATGGCAGCTACCAAGAAATGTAAGATATCACCTTTACTCATCTGTTTCTGGGTTACATTCTATTTTGTTGGTATTTCGATTTTTTTCTGGTCCCAATACACTGCACTAATGGTGCATGCTACGTCCATTAAGAGGACATTCAGTGCATGTGGATGGACCTTTCCCTGCCTCGTCTGGGACCCTGCTCCATCAGCCAGCTCCTCAGTCCCCCCCAGTGTCACCCTCCCCCTTCGGCAGGCTCTCTCTATTATCAACATGCTTAGACCTTTTCATTGTAGTGCCTGCCTTGACCACATACCCACTGTTTTCTTTCTATGCCCTTCTCATCTTTAGTTCTTCAAGGAGTGGTCTATATGTCCTGTATCCCCTTCCTTCCCCATTCTTTCTTCAATCCCCTGCAATCTCTTCTGTCACCACTAAAAACACTCACCCTAGAGGCACCAGTGATTTTCTAAATGACAAATCTGGTGGCCATTTTTCAGTAGTTTTCTTTCAGATCTTTCAGCTGCAATGAGACTCCCTTTTGTTCACTTGAATCACCCTATTCCTCCACGTTTTCTTCTCCTACTTGTTTAGGCATCCCTTCTCTGTGTCCTTCATAGGCTAGCTAGTCTTTCTTCGAAAATGTTTATATTCTCCAGGGCTGTCCTTGGAGACTTGAAATCAGTCATGTTCTGATTTTCTTCTGTCACCACTAACATATCACACACACACACACACACACACACACACACACCCTTCTCAGACCCAACCAAATCACCTCTCACCAAAAAAATCCTATTTGCCCTTCGAGGTTCATTTATCTCACCACACTTTTCCCGATGACTCCTATGAGAAGTGACAGCTCCGTTTCACTCTTCAGTAGCTCTTCTGGTATTCTCTAGCTCTTGTGTACCTAACCAATGTCATCCTAGTTATTCATGGACATATCATTTCCCAAGTAGATCAGAGCTTGGACTTTAGAGTCAATCAAACTAGGTTATGAATTGGGGTATTAACCCTAACTATACCACCTTTGGTATGTCTTATTAAATCTCTCAGGTTCAGCCTCTCTGACTAAAAATGAAGGAGGCCATGGGTCTAGGGGTTAAGAGGAAGAGTCCCAGAGTTAGATGGTCCATGGTGAATGTCAGCTCCACCACTTGCTGACTGTGTTCTTTGGACTAGTTACTTAAATTCCTTGTATGTGAAGTGGGGTAGTAAGAGTAACTACACCTTATGATGTTGATGTGAAGATTAGGTGGGTTAATATTATTCAAGCATTAAGAACAGTGCTTGGCTGTATGTAAACACAAACTGTTATTATTTTTACCCCCACCTTCTAGGGTTAATGTGAAGATTAGTGTGCCTGAAATATGACAGATGAGCAAAAAATGGTAGTCATTCTTCATCTTTCTTTTTGTATAATACACAGCATCAATCATTTGTACTTGGAAGTTGGAAAATACTATCTATTTATATATCTATCTGTAAGCTGTTATCAAAAGTACCTTATAAAACATACATTCTTATAATTGCTAGCATGATCTGTGGCTATCAAGACTTGTGCTGGTTAAAATTGTACTCAAAAACTATTTGTTGACCCAAATGCCCATCAAAATGTGACCACATAAACACACTGCAGCCTATACATTAAACGGAATTCTACTCAGCAATGAAGATGAACAAATTACTGATAAACAATAAAATAATGGATGCATCTCAAATACATTATGCTGAGTGAAGCAAACTAGACCCAAAAGAGTACATTTTGTATGGCTTCCATTTATATGAAGTTCTAGAAAATGGAAATCTATACACAGATCAATAGTTGCCTGAGGTCAGGGGTGGTCGTATATGGTCCACCTTCACAGGGCACAAGAGAACTCATTGGAATGACAGAAATGTTCTACATCTGGATTGTGGTTGTGTGGACACATGTGCATGAATTTGCCAAAATTCATCAACTGTAGATTTAAAATCTCTGCAGTTTAATGTATGTAAACTCTACTGTAATGCTGATTTAAAATAAAACTCTTCATTGGATGAATGAGAAGAAGAATCCTCAATCTGTCTGAATGGCACTGTATTTTCCTGAAGACCAAATGGAGGAGGGGAGGCCACTGTGATGGTAATGATTTCACTTTAGGAATGGGAGCCACTGCCTGGTTTCCATACTCTCTTCCTACAGCTAGTCTATCGTGAGCATGAGTGTGGCATTGTTTGCCTTTGAGGAGCTCATAATATGTTATTCTGTCCACTGGGAATCCCAGGAAATCTTGGGCAGGGGGGTGTGGATGAAGCCACAGAGCTGATATTTATGAGGTGAGACACACTGATCCCAGGGTCACTGGGCAAATTTGGATTTACTTAGAACACCTTGACTGACCAATGTGGTACGTATACAGCACTGTTCAGATGGGAAGGAGTGCATGCTACACACTTTCTCAGGGTGTTACTGACAGGTCAGAAGCTCACATTGGTGAGTAGAGACCATTGCACTCAGTGCTGCAGACAAGTCTCCTCTCAGGTGGAATCTGGTCACCCAGTGCCATCATCTGAACCCCAGCAGCTAGAGCAAACCCCAAGTGAACCAGGAATGCTGCCATTCTGGAATTAGAATTTGACACACAGAGATAAGCATTTTCATTTCTGTTGAAGTTCTACTGTCCGTAAGTATCTTGAAGTTTTATTTTCTACATGAGCTATTTCTACATGATGCTTCAGGCAGGATCTTCTTCATGATTATCATTATATAAAATTCATTGCATACCCCAATTTGTGCAGCCAAACAAAACTTCTTAGTCAAAATTTAAATGATCCAATTACTTGAGCTAAGGAAAAAAAGGTTTGGTTTTTCTGGTAAAATAAAAGGCAAACTCTGGGGATAAAGAATAGAAAAATAGGTAGGTCAAAATCTACTTACCTATCTATCTTTTAAAGTGCTATTAAAAGACAATGTTCTGGAACTAGATAGAGGCGAAAGCTATACAACCTGTGAATACTGATTGAATTGCTCTCTTTGAAAGGGTGAATTTTATGGTATGTGAATATATCTCACTAAAAAGCAATACATCCATTTCAGGTCAATCAAAAATAGTTAAAGATGATGGTACTTGACTTCCTTTTTGTGGTCTTTGATTCCTGGGCTCAGCGACTGAATCATCTTGGAAAAGCCTACTAGAATATTCCAGCCCCACTTAATGTGATTACAACTTATGAATTGAGTAGAAATCCCCAAAGGCATCAGGAAGTACCATCAAATGGAATACTGTATTTTACAAAATCGTTTAAGCCAGAGAGTACAAGATCTATAAGTCAGCAACAATCAAAAATATCTAATAAAATGTGTCTTATTATTCTTAATATGACCTGTGGAAATCCAGACTTCTGCTGGTTAAAATTACTAAATTGCTACAGTAAAGCCCGCTGCTGCCTAAAACCGTATTAATCACACTTTCAGGAATGTCAAAATGCAAAATGCTATGTGGAAACATAGAGATATTATATCATAGTGAATGTCCAGATGGGCCTCTAGTGCTCATTACTATGTCATATTATTGAACTTATTTTTATTGGCCTTTCCTGTTACTTTAAAACATGATGCTATATTTTCAAATATTCTTTTGTGCTAAAATGAAATCTCCATAAATAGTAAAAAGAAGCATATAATCTGAAAGAACCAGACTGAAAATAACTTGAGGAACGACCTTCCCCTGGTTTTGTATTCTCAAGAAGAAGAAACTTTAGTAATTTTCTCATAAAGTCACTGGACATAAAAATTAAGGTCCTACCCATGGATGAACTGAATTGAATACTGTGAAGTTCAAGGAAAAAGCCCTTAGGGTTTTTTTTATTACTTCATAATACTTTGCATATGGTTTATTTGCTGTAAGTTTCAGTTGAAATTTTACTATCACGGTGCATTAAATTTCATTTTACTGCCAAGAAATCCTACTTAACAACCACAAAAGAAATCGTTTGGTCTCTATGATCCCAAGAATACTCATAATAAGGAAAACACAATTTAATTTGAACAGTGTATAGAAAAATGGGAGTTTGTGAGCTCATCTGAAAGATCACTTCATTCAGCAGCTAAATGAAACCTTTCAACTATTATCCCTGGGCTTTAACTCCTAATACTATTTTGTTTCTGTGTAGGGTGAGTTTCCAGATTTCTGGCGGATGCCTTTATGGATTAAGTAAGCGGTGCCAGGCTGAGGTGCTTTGCTAAGAAATCATTATTTTTAAAGTTATTTATTTATAATTTGGACAATGAGCTAGTACTTTGTCAAGTCTAATGTAAGTATTTCTCACCTGACCAGAATGGTTTCTTAGTCTCCTTTCAGGACAACATTAGTTTGATTCTATCACTACACTCAATAGGGAACTCAATCTAGAAATTATTTTCATTCTTTTTCAATTTCCCTTATTAGATTTATTGAAGCAAGAGAGGCCTCTGTTTAAAGAGGAGTGTGGCTAAAAGCACTAGCTGCTTGTCCTTCTGGGAAGCCGACTCAAATCCACAGGGAGGATTTGATGCAGAGAGGCATTAAAGCTGGTATTCTGCTATTTACACATCCTTAGTCATCAGACATGTAACATTTGGTTAGGATAGGAAGATAGGCATATACAACAGTACAGAAAACCCACCATCTTGCAAATTTGGGCACGGTGAAATATCATGAAATATAACATGGTTGAGGTTAGTGACTAGCTATCAGGCTACAGGCATGACTAATATACCGATCCAATAAATAAAGATCCAAAGTTAATTAGAGGCAGTAATTCTATCTTTCAGTCAGTACAGCATGATTTCCTAATTCACAAATTCCTTAAATATTGAAAAGGTTCCTGATGAAAAGATCTGATATTTTCTGATATTGAGCAGTCTGCAGATAACTCCGATTATCTAAAGAGGTGAAATACAGGATTATGGCCAACTGTTCAATCTCTGTATGTGCTAGAGGTGAAAACACAAGCTCTTTTGTAACTACAAATAGATTGTATCCTAACCTTGGTCTGTTAACTCATCGGATCCAGTCCAAAACATAAGAGGAAGCTAGGGTGAGTGTGCATTTCACTTGCCAAAGGCCTTGGTTACTTAGAGCCACAGTCGAATTCATTAAAACTGCTAGAACAAACAACTCATCATACCTAGTTTGTTGGTGGCAGGCTACCAGTGTGTTACTGTTACAGTGCAACATCCTGCCTACCTTCAGAGTTAACGGGAGCACTGTCCTGACGCCAACACCGTGACCTCAGCACCCAGGAGGAGCTGAAAGCCTGAGATGCCGGGCCGAGGAACAAAGATTTGTCAACAGACGTTGCTGCAGGAACCTAGAACACCATTAGCGTGCAGTAATGCTGTCATCAGCTAATTGCCTGGCCTTTCAACGTTGGTGCCAGCTGCCCATGACTGGTATTCACACAGGTTTGGTCTTAAGGCATGACATATTTCATTCCAGATTCATGGTGTGTGGTGCAAGATAGCCCGGCATCCTTTATTCTTCAAAGACTTGCACAACAAGAAAATATTTTGTGCTTCTTCTAGTTTACTTTTAGACTTACATTACAACAGAAATTGCCTTGTTTGTTTTAGGTTAGCAAACCTGCTAGAGCATGTTATGTTATGAAGTCTCCATTCCAGAACAACACAGTTAGCATCACTATGAGTAAGTGTCTATCACCCTACATCTGTGCTCCAAGCTCAACCCAGTGATAACATCTGGAGGATCTTGCCTGTGTCTTGCCCATTAACTATTTTGTGAGCAGGGGCTATCGAGGCTCAAGCAATCCCAATGATAAACTCTCCCATTTTCATATCACTGTTCATCAGAAAAGGGTTTTTAAATATCAGAACATGAGAGGAAGGCAAGCACCGCCCTCTCGCTCAGTCACAGGCTCTGCTAGAGGACAAGATGAAAGTTAGATGTGTTTTCTTCTTTTGAAGTTGTAGGCAGATCTTTTCCTTTTCCAGGTTTCAATCAAAGTAGAGAAAAAATTACTTGCTTTCTAAGTCTTAGGAAAATTAGAATTTCTTGTTTTTCTTGTTGACATTTTATGCCAATAGACTATAGATCTAGATGAAACCCCTGGCCCAATACCTGATTTAATTTCTCCTGCAGTTCCTTGTAAGGATACTGGAAGCTTAAACCAGGGTGGATTCGCCAAGATGTGACTTAATACATCCAGAGATGTGGAGAATTGATGCTTGTATTTATTATATACATTAGAACTAAATCTGTGCCTGGTTGTCAACATTTCATTGAAAAGAAGACAATGATGGGTCATACTTAAATGCTTTGTTAGAAGCACAGGCTAGTAAAATCAAGTTTCTTGTTTGTGGGCTAAATTAGGGGAAGGAGGGCAGACAGAAGAGGCTGCCTCACGAGTGTGGCTGAAAATTCTTGGAAGTTATAACTTCCACTTATAATATAAATAAGTCCTGGGGATATAATGTACAGCATGGCAACTCTAGTGACAACCCTGTATTGTATATTTGAAAGTTGATAAGAACGTACATCTTAGAAGTTCTCATCATAAGAAAAAAATAGTAACTGTGTGGTAATGGATGCTACTACATTTATTGTGGTAAACATTTTTTTAAAAGATTTTATTTATTTATTTGAGACAGAATGAGAGAGAGAGAGAGAGAGCACATGAGAGTGGGGAGGGTCAGAGGGAGAAGCAGACTCCCCGCTGAGCAGGGAGCCCGATGCGGGACTCCATCCCGGGACTCCAGGATCATGACCTGAGCCGAAGGCAGTCGCTTAACCAACTGAGCCACCCAGGCGCCCTGTGGTAATCATTTTGCAATAAGTACATATTTCAAATCATGTTATATACCGATAACTAATACTAATCCGCCTAAAATGAATTCATCTAAAACTCACATGTTACATTATATCATGTGTCTTTATATTTATATTATATTATATCATGTATATCATGTCAATTATATCTCAATAAAATGGGGGGAAAAGAAAATCAGTTTGAACTGATGACTCACTTCAAGAAAATTAAATATTTCTCCCTCTGAGGTTGTCAATAAATGTAAACACATGAATGAGAAAAAGAAAATTCTTGAAATTTTCTGAACTTGCTTTATTTAGTTGAATAATACAGCCTTTCATATTTTGGGCCACTGGCTTCCCAGTGTGGCCCGGCATGAAGATGTTCCTACTTGTTTCTGAGACCCCTACCCTCAAGAACCCAGGACATTTCTTCTTAGAAAGCTTTTGAAAACCATTCTGTGTGGACTCACTCTCTAGGTTTTCCCAGTTTATACACGGGTAAGCCTCAGATATTTTGCTGGAGATACAGTGAGATTGTGGGAGTGCTGTCCTCTCTTGTATACTTTTATTTGCTTGCTTCTGTCACCTCCCAGAGCACAAGTCCCTACAGGATCCAGACCAGGTCTGCTTAAACCAGCTTTGGCTGTGTCTTTCTCAGAGCCATGGCAGAGTTCAGAACAACCATTTGACAGCAACAGTGAATGGCCAACGGCAGACATCCAACTGTCCTGCTCAAGCCTCCATTCCTTTTGAACAAACGCAAAGCGAGGAAGCACCAGGCTGACTTCAAAGAAATATACCAGATTTGGTTAGTTGATACCTATTCTTGAGTGATGACGACAACAATGATGATGACTGAGCACTTAGTAGGTGCTAAGGATTACAGCAGGAGCTCCACACATTACCTCTAACCCTCTCAACTGCTCTGTGTGCTAGGTTCTGCTACTCCAATTTTGCAAATGAGAAAAAAGGGAGATTGACTGGCTGGCTCAAGGCCACACGACACTAAAGAGGTTGAATCAGGATTCAAATTCAGATCAGACTGAATAAAAAGTTGTTTTGTCTTTACCTTTATCCGTTCTTGTCCATTAAATCTACAAAGTCAAGATTATGGGTGCTCTTGATTTTGATAAGCTGAAGAGTCTTGTTTTTGGAAGAGTTTATTGAGAAGGTAATTGCCTGTGACTACAGTGACAGATGCCATATAAATGGAGAGACTCAGAGATAATGAGAACATACATTCTGAGACTGTCCAACTGCTTAGAGTCAACCTGACTCTCCTCTTCACATATTGCTAAGGTGAAGAAGGGAGCAGATGACCATATCAATGAATAATGAGGTATCCTTAGATGCCCCGAGGCAGAAGGCTGAGAATCAGTATCTCTTGTACTCAGCAGATACGAGGCATCATCTGCTGGGGAGTACAAAGGACAAAACAAAATCCATTATCAGTTTAGAGGTTGGCAAGATGACCCTCAGAAGCACAGTTTCCTACAAAGACATTCCTTTTAAGCTACTATATTGTTTCATCTATTCATCCATCTATCCATTCACTCATTTATCATATAGTCATTCATTCATTTATTGAAAAACCCTTTACTGTCTATTGTATATAAAGCAGAGTCCTAGACATGGGGACATGCGGTGTGCGTGCGTGTGTGTGTGTGTGTGTGTGTGTGTGTGTGTGTGTGCTAAAGATGAATCAGACAGTTATTGCCTCTAAGGAACTTACTGTCTAGTATAGTGTTTCTTCAACTTTAAAAAATCTATCTCCCACCCACCTGCCATGAAAATATGTATTTTACACTATGGTCTGATATACATACATGTGACTCAAAGTTTTGTAAAGCGTTATTTACCCTTAAAACCTATAATGTACTCTGATATTTTCTTTTCTTTCTTTTTAAAAGTTTTTTATTAAGATTTATTTATTTTTATTTGACAGAGAGAGCACAAGTAGGGGGAGCAGCAGAGGGAGAGGGAGAAGCAGGCTCCCCACTGAGCAGGGAGCCTGATGCTGGGCTCCATCCAGGACCCTGGGATCATGACCTGAGCTGAAAGCAGATGCTTAACCGACTGAGCCACCCAGGCAGCCCTACTCTGATATTTTCTATTCTAGCCTATTCTAATACTCTAGTTCAATAAACATGGTACAGTTTGCTTGAGGGAATGAGACAGTGCTTCAGATAGAGATTTAGAGGTGTGTATATTCACATCTACATAGCTGTATGGAGTCAGCAGGGAAGAAATCAAGTAAACTTTTTCAGATGATGAGGTACTTGAGCGGGACCTTGGAACATAGGCTAAAAGACAGGCAGGAAGAGGCAGGAAGGAGGCAGCATGCGGAAATGCACCGTGGCAGGCAAGCATGGACTTGAAACATGGTTTGGTAAAGGTGCAGGGTCAGGAAGTAAGACAGACTGTAGCCAACTCAAGGAGTGCAGGGTGTGAAATAAAGGTTTTGAACAAGGAAATGAAAGGGACAGGGTTGTATTTAGGGAAGATTCATCAGACAGGATCAGAAGAGGAATGGGTGACAATACCCTCACTCTTCCTTTCATGTACTTCGAAGCCACTCCGCCTTGCCATGGAACTTCTGCTTGCAATGAGCCTCACAGTGCAGAGGCCCACCCTGGCCTTATCTGCACGAGAAGCAAACCAAAAATTCTGCAGAAGACTGGCAGGAAAAGGGACTAAGGAAGCTAAAATCTCACATGCTATAAACACTTGGAAATATTGAAAGAAATGTATTTTTTTTTTAATGCAGAAATAAGTTCACCAGAAAGGAAAAGGGAAATGAAAAGAAAGAAGACATGAGGTGACGAAGTGGCTGCACAGGGAGAGGACTATTGGTCTCATTACCCTGGAGGCCTTCTTTGTTGCCCACTTGGGGACAGGAAACAAAGCTGTGGGCCTTGAGAGGTGGGACACTGGAAATAAGACACTTACAGAAAGTCTGGTGCCAAAAACGAAACAATGCATAGAGAAAAATCTATCCACTGGCACAGGAAGATAAAAAGATATTCCAATGGTCCCTGCCTGGGTTTGGGTAAAAATAGCAACAACATCTTCCCTGAAAATTTGAAATCAGAGTCCCAAGTCTTACATGAATTTGGGGTTTACCTGTATCACCTTTTAGGTGCATAAACTCCCAAGCCAACATAATATTTGGCCCCAGATAGTGATAACTCTGGAGGTAATCTAAAAGAGGACACAAAAAATGTAGTTTAAGGTGATCAAAGACATAAAATAGAAATCATAAACTTAAGAAAGGAACAAAATACACCTAACTAGATTTTATTTTTATTTTTTAATTTATTTTTTAAAGATTTTATTTATTTATTTGAGAGAGAGAGTGAGAGCACAAGCAGAGGGAGAGGGAGAAGCAGACTCCCCACTGAGCAGAGAGCCCGATATGGGGGTAAATCCTGGGATGGTGGGATCATGACCTGAGCAGAAGGCAGATGCTTAACCAACTGAGCCACCCAGGCGCCCCCTAACTAGATTTTAAAAGAGAACCAGAGCACTTCCAAAAATGAAAAACAGTCACCAAAATTATAATTCTTTTTTTTAAAGATTTTATTTATTTGAGAGAGGGAGGGAATGAGAGAGAGAGCACATGAAGGGGGGAGGGTTAGAGGGAGAAGGCAGACTCCCTGCTGAGCAGGGAGCCCGATGAGGGACTCGATCCAGGGACTCCAGGATCATGACCTGAGCCGAAGACTGTCGCTTAACCAACTGAGCCACCCAGGTGCCCCAAAATTATAATTCTTAATAGGCAAGTTAAACAACTGATTAGACACAGCCCAAGAGAGTGTTAATTGAGGATGGACCCGAGAAAATTACTCAGAGTGCAGTAGCAAGAGACAAGAGGCAGAAATAATAAAAGAAGGGTAAAAAAGATGAAATAGAGCATAAGGTCCAAAATACATCTAATAGGAATACCAGAAAAAGAGGGAAAGTGGAGGAATGGCAATATTCAAGTAATTAATGGCTAAGAATTTTCCAGAATTGATAGAAGATATAAACCCTCAATTCAAGAAGCATGGGAGTCTCAAAAAAGAAAATAAAAATTACTCCACATCCAGAGTGTAGTGAAACTGAAGAACACTACAGACAAAGAGAAAAACCAGAAAAGCAAATAGGGAACAAAATCAATCATCCAGAAATAACAAATCAGCCAAAGACTTTGCCATAGCAATGTTAGTGGGAACATAGTGAAATATATCGCCAGAAGTCTAGGCAGGGGTATAAATGTCAAACTAGAATTCTATTCCCAGCTGAACTACCACGGACTGCTGAGGGAGAAATAAAGACCTCTTAGATAAACAAGACCAAGTGATTTACCACCCACTGATTCTTATTTAAAGAACTACAAAAAACATATTTTGGGAAGAAGAAAATTTAAACAGAGGGAAAGAGTAGGAGGCAAAAGGAATAAGCATCCATTGTATTATTTTCTATACTTTTCTGATTTGAAATAAAAATATTAAAAAAAGCCACAGATGACCCAATTTAGCTTGTTTAAAACACTTTGCTTGGGAAAGGTAAAATAATGGTAAGACTGGATAAGAGCAAATGCTATCAACTAAGCCCATGAAGCAATAAAAGTAGAATACAATTATTGATTAATCCATAAATATCAATAAATATGACCTGAGCATCTTCTGAGCAAAAAGAACAATACTGTTAACCCAGTAAAAGATGTTTACAAAGAAAAAAAATCTAAAATTTAATTTTGGTAGAACATCTTTATTTCCTGTCCTTTTTTTTTATCATTAAAGTTAGCTATTTGGATTTTAGAAATTCACAAATACAACTTTAATATTTTGTGTAACTGTCTAATTGATGTGGAATTTTGAAGAATTTAGTCTTTTTTTTTTTTAAGATTTTATTTATTTATTTGCCAGAGAGAGACACAGCAAGAGAGGGAACAAAAGCCGGGGGAGTGGGAGGGGGAGAAGCAGGCTTCCCGCGGAGCAGGGAGCCCGATGCGGGGCTCGACCCCAGGACCCTGGGATCATGACCTGAGCTGAAGGCAGACACTCAACGACTGAGCCACCCAGGTGCCCCAAGAATTTGGTCTTTTAAAAGTAAACTGAAAAGTACAGATTCCGGAGGATTGCCACAGCTAATAAATCTATACTTCCAGCTTTTTGAAAATTATCCTTACTACTCCCATACACATTTTAATACACCAAAGATAATAAAATACAATTTTGTGATTTAATACAAACCTACATAAACTCAGGCTTTTAAAGGATTCAGTGTCTTTCACATAGACCTAACTCAGCAATAAAAATAGTAAGGGACATTTATTGGAATTCACTTTAACCATATTATACATACATCAAAAATAACACCTCTTATTATGGCTACAGAACAAAATGCCAAATGCACATTAACATCTTTTGAATCCAGTAGCAAGCCACAGAATCTACTCACACTTATTGTCTCATAAGTAAGCAAATATAAGGACAAAAATTACTAAGCATTTTCCAGCAGACCAAAAATGCAGATGGCACAGAAGCTTGTATCTCTGCCAAAAGATACAAGGGGAATAAATAGTCCCTTTTTATAAAAAGCAACAATACTAAAAATTGATTGATACATTTCTTGAGCTAAAAACATAATGTTCATGTACTTGGCCCTCAGCATCTAGTGGACTCTCATCCTCGGCGCACCATGAAGATTTGCTGATGAACAGGACTTACACTGTTTCTTTTCCATTTTTCTTGTTTGGGGACATTTAAGTTTTCTCACTGAAAGGAACAAAAATGCCTACCTCTAATTAAAAGAATGCTGTGGCACATATTAGTTGTTCAGACATACTGTTTACTCCAAGAAGAAAATGCTACGCATACAAATTCCGAGCTAGTAATGATGAGAAAGTTAAACCCAAACTATTTTACTTCGTAAATTCTCAAATAATGACATATAAACTATTATTTTGGAAAGACGGATGGCTCAGAAGGTGTCAGGGCCTAGCCTTTTCAGCATCTCTTTCAACTTTTGTAGAACCTCCCTATTCCTTAGGGCAAATCACCACGGCAATTTCAGAGAACCCTGATCTGCCACTGTTAAGAAGTGAAAGAACTCTTCTTTGGGGCTTCCCACTCTCTGCTCCTTAAACTCCCCCATGACCTTTGGAGCAAGGTGGCTTCTCACCCTCCCCCAGGGGAGACAGGCTGTACAGCCTCTGCATCTCTCGAGGTGTTTGGAGGGTTCCAAGAATCAGCACAATTTGGAGCAATGAGAACTTGAGTACTGGATTTTTGGCCGATTCAAGTTATAGGACAGCCCTGCATTGGTTTGTTTTAAAACATTAAAGAAGGTATCTGCAGATGAGGATGACCATGTAAAGACTGGCAACAGAATGTAGAGAGTTCAGAGGTGGGCTCTGAAGGCATCCAGCCTGAGTTCAAGTCAACACCGTGCGACCTTGGGCAATTACTTTGCCCTCTGTGTGCCAACATTTCCCATCTGTAAATGGGGATATAAATACTACCTACCTAAGGTCACTGTGAAGATTAAAGGACATAATAAATTAAGCCCAGTGACTGGCACATAGTACTTACTCCAGGAATATTAGCTATTATTATTAGCAGTAAGAGTAGCAGAAAAATTAAAAAAAAATAAGTGAATAGGGAAAAGGTATTGTCATAAGGTTTAATTTAAAGGATTAAAACTATAAAACCAAGAAGCGTTCTATAAAATAGGAAGCTAGAATCCATAAAGATAACCTCCATTGGTTTAATAAAAGCGTTGTTTATTTATTTATTTATTTGTCAGAGAGAGAGAGAGAGAGAGAGCATAAGCAGCGGGAGTGGGAGAGGGAGAAGCAGGCTTCCCGCGGAGCAGGGAGCCCGATGCGGGGCTTGATCCCAGGACCCTGGGGTCATGATGTGAACAGAAGGCAGATGCTTAACTGACTGAGCCACCCAGGCATTCCTCTAAATAAGAACTTTAAAATGCAAAATTTGTAACTTTCAGGCAACCACATATTTAACATTCTTGAACCCAAACCTTAAATTGTGATTCTTACAAAGGTCATTTTTCCTTTTTTTTTTTTTTTTTAAGAGAGAAAGAGTGGGTACAGCTAGGAGCAGAGGGAGAGGAAGAGAATCGCAAGCAGACTCCGTGCTGAGCGCAGGGCCCAACGTGGGGCTCGATCTCACGACCCTGAGATCATGACCTGCGCCAAAACCAAGAGTCCGACGCTTAACCAACTGAGCCACCCGGGCGCCCCACAAAGGTTATTTTTAAGAGATGATGTTGAGCATCATCCATTACGTATTTTTTTAAAGACTTGCTTTGTGGGTTCAATAGTATTATATTCAATTATTTTAAGCCCTGGTGCGGTAAAGCCAACCTCACATCATCTTGTCATGCCCCAGGATCCTCTCAAGAGGTAGAAAGCCGAGCTTCAGAGAAAAAGCTGTGTCATTCTGAGTTCCTTTCTTTTCTCTTATTGTGTATGTCCCGCGAAGGTCAGAAAACAAGTAATCTGAATCTACCAATTGGACTTTTCTTCCTTCCTGACTGTTTTGAGATTCAGGACTCTGTCTGTAGAGCCCTTGTTAGAGCAATTCACATAAGGCTGAAACACATGCCTTATTTTGTAGCAGAATCATCTGCAAAGAAAGATACTGACGTCCAAGGACATTATCTGTCTAATAAGAGACCTAAAGGTAAGTGAGCCGAGAATTTCCTGTCCTCCGATTTTCAGAAAACAAAGAGGTGTTTCTGAATGACTCACCAAATAACTTCCTCAGACAATAGATCACTGAGACCATATGTTCTCAAACTGGGAGTCCAGGCAGCCACTTGAAGAATGATATTTTTTCTCATTTACTTTAAAAACAGACAAAGGATTTTCACTAAAGTATATATACATAGCAGAAACCCTGGACACAAGTTTTCTAGGATTCATACTTATTGCTAAATTATGCTTATTAGTCTTAAATGTAGTAGTGAAGCATGCTACTTAAATGTATTTGCCAAGGATTGTTTTGAAGCCCTTGACTCTCATTTTTTTTTCTTAAATCAGGAAACTTAATTACAACCTTTTAAAAAATTACCTATGGTATCAAAAACACTTTGGGAAATCCATCTTTTCTTGGAGCTGTAAAATCTACAATATTTAGTGTAAAGATGAATTTGAAAGGGTGTCGTGGCACGTACTCACCAGAGGTTCTGCCATGATGATACGAATCTTACGCTCAGCCTGAGTGGTGAAGTTGACAAATAAACTCTTGAGAATATATTCTCCGGGTTTGCTGTCTGGGTCCACATTGATGGGTAACATGGTTGGCGGCCCTTTCTCTCTTTGTGTGCCAGAAACAGGTGGAACTGGAGGCTTGATATAACCGTTGCCAACTGGAGAAGCTGAAAAATAGGATAGATGTTCTTATTGGCTGAAAATAACATCATAAATATCTGGACTGGCTGTTTTAAAACATAAACATAAGGATACGAATTGTATCAAGAATGCTGCACTTCATGTTCTAACTTGGCCTTATTCTTTAGGAATACTGTCAGAATTTAATTATTTTGATTACATTAAGTTTGCATTATGCCATGTTTGATAATCTCAAAGTGCTTCTGGTTACCACATTGCTTTAGGTAAATTACCTTAGTAGCATGCAATACAGCTGAGAAATCCTAGAGCATTTAAGTAAGATGTTTTTTGCTTCTTTTTTATGTCCCAGGGAAATGGACTAAGGAAATGTATGTGGGGGAAAAAAAGTGATTTCTTGTTCTGGTTTTCCTAATGGCCAGGAGCTCTCTGTGCTTTATTCTAATAATGGAAAAGACTCTGGGAGTGGTGGCTTCCAGACTTTTCCATGAGCCCAGAAGTTTCAGAAACCCAACTGGCTCTTGCCCCTGAAAGAGATGTTCCTCTTGAAAGGTAAAAGGCTCAGGCAGTGCCCCATCTATGCCATTCAAGGTGTAGGTTTTTTTTTTTTTTAAGATTTTATTTATGTATTTGACAGAGAGAGACAGCATCAAGGTGTAGGTTTAACTCTTCACTCGTGCCACCCTTCAGTTCAAGTTAGGATGCTTCTTCTCACCCGTCATGAAATGTGCAGCTTCCCTATTTGGATTAGATCTTGAATCGAGGCAGTTGTCAGAGTCCCCAGTAAGTGGTCTCCGTTCAGAGTGCAAGAGAATCAATTATTTTGAGAGAGAAAACAAATTTTATCCGTAAATGAAATTTCACATCTTTCCACTTTGTACTATACTTTGGCATGTCAAACCCTAACACGCACCACCTCCTTTACCTAGGTACTTGTGAGATGGTCAGGTAGGACACGTTTCTTTCTTCAGTGAAAGAAATGGTAAGAGTTAAACGTGGTTAGGACAGAGGCATCAGAAGTGCTAAGGACAGGAGGAGGATAAAGTAGACTTTTTTTTAAAGGAAGAACATCTAGTTCTGGATGACTGGATACACAGATTAAGGAAGAGAGTGAAGAAAAAAGTGAGTTTCTAGTTTGGATGCTGGTTTGGATATCAAGAGGATGGTGGTGTATCTTTGATAATAAAAGAGAAAAAAGTCCTAGATCCAGGAAAGCCGAATACTTTTCTCAAAATGACAAATAAATTCAAGGCTTCTCCTCCCTTCTTTCTATCCCAAGCAAAATTCTGAGGAAGCCAAGCAAAAATTGTATTTATTTTATTGAATGACAAACCTGTCCTCATGTAGGGTATAGGTTTCTCCCTCCTCTTTCCTCCTCTTGCCCAAGCCCCTTCCTCTCTATTCCATTTAACCTGCCATACAGGTGAGGGGCACCTTACATCTGGAGGGTCTTCCCATAACTCAACTACCACTAAACTTTACGGTCTCTCACGTTATAACAATAAAATATGTCTTAGGTATAGTGTTCCATTTCTTCTGCATTCTTATGAGCTCCATCCTAGTCCAGGCCCTTGGGAGATTTAAGGCTTGATGATTATAGCAACCCCTTTGCTGACTTTCTTTCATTCATTTTACTTTCTTCCCCATGGCTTTAATATACCATTTTTCTGCTCAAGATTTTCAGTGGCTCTTAATCATCATCCAGCCTCGAACACACGGCCTGCTTTTGACAGCCTTCTGTAGATTGCCTGAAGCCAGTGCCTGAGTCGTACTGACGGCCTTGTCGGCACACTGTTCTCCCTTGTGCCTCCTTCCCACTCTTTTCTGCTCATCTAACTCTCTTGTCCTTTCAGAACCATGTCTACATCCATGTCCACAAAACCTACCTGCACCAGGCCACCCTTCACTGATAAGTACGTATTATAAGATTTAAACATTTAATTCATGCTCTTTGGCACTGGTCATCCTACATTACCTAAGACAGACTCGGAAGACAGTGGACAAGTGAAGTGATTATCAGTTGGTTCCACAGTTTATCCCAGGTGTGGCCCTGTGACCGAACCATATATTCTGCTAAATGTATCCCCTGAAAATTTCCCAACAAGACTGTCACCTCCTGGTCTAATACAGAGTTCTTCACACAGATAATACTCAATAGATCTCCTTAAATAACTACCTAAAGTGACAGCTTACTTTATTTCTGTACATCTTGAAGTGATTCATAGGGAGGGAGCTCTTGGGGAAGAATCCGGAGTTAGAATCTTTAAAGGAAGAGGGTGCGGTATTTGCAAGCTAGAGTCATTAGTTAAATGGCTCTCCAAGCAGCTCCCTAAAAGGCACGACTTATTCTAATTGGACACATTCAAAATCAGGTGATGCCAATGAAGTGCTGGTCATTCCTCTGCTTTACCTGCTTCTGGCTCAGTGCAGGTGTCTTTTTGGAAGTGGGAAGCCTCCCAAGGCCAACTTACAGAGGGACATAAGGTCTCCATGAGATAGCTTCCTAATGTTATCAAGGGCATTGTGCCATAGGCCTGGAAACTGGAATATAAACCAAGAAAGTCTAGGTGAAAGGCAATCTTTCATTCTCTTTAGTTTTCCTCAGGATTTAATCCATTTCAAAAGACAGCACGATCAGGTTGATGTAATATAAAATTGCAAGATTGGATCCATAATTATAAGACTCTGGGGCCCAAAAGTCATTAACCACAGTGAGAGGATTTGTCATAAGGGCGACCTCTGGCAGGCCGCCTGCAACGTTGCATTTTGAACCAGAGAGCCGAAATCCAGATACCCAGAATGTCTCTCAGACGAATATTCCATTTAAATGGCCAAAGTACCAAGTCACTGCTGTCAGAAAAAAACCTTAGTCCCCTGTACTTCAAAGCCAGACATCCTTGTGAGTACAAAAGTCTGCATAGCATTAGCGAGCTGGAACTAGCCTAGCCCAGCAGAGCCCCGTGCCAACACTGAAGGAGATTCAAGGGGAGGGGGCCCATCACTCCTGCTTCAACCCCATCCGCTGGGCAGACGGAGACACAGTAACATTTAATGGGGTAAGCGTCCTTAAACAAGATCCGCTGTTTTAATAACTCTTCATCCTACCCTAATTAATTCATAACAAACCATAGCCTTTTGTCAGAATGATTTTCAAAAGTAAACATATGACATAGCACTTTTCAGTAACTCAGTTATCTCGTGACAATATAGTTGAGCACCAGGAAGCCCATGTTCTCTGGTAGTCAAAATTGAGTCCCAAAGTCCATACTAGTCCAAACACTAGAATGTCACTATAAGAAAGACATTGTTAGACTCTCCCTCTGCCCTTGTTTGCTTTTAATCTACACACGATTAAGATCACTACATCAAAAACTAATGATGTACTGTATGGTGACTAACATAAGATAATAAAATAAAATTAAAAAAAATCAATGGTCTAGTTTTTAAGTTCACGAGGTCTGGAAACAGAAAATTACAAGGGAAAGAGACATCTCTGAGTACAACTCCAAGAGCAAAAGAAAGAAAAAAAAATGGCACTATGCTAAAAAGCCTCCCAAACTTAAAAATGAACTTGCATAAAGTCGATAATGACTATTTTCCATTGCATAAAGGGCCACAGAATCAGACACTCCGACAGGTGTGGGGACAGTAATGTGTCCATCTGGCATGCTGTCACAACTAAGATTCATGACGAAGACCCTAACTCCCAGGGAAAGGCTATGGGACGTTTGATAGATAGTCTTGAGCTGGAGAAGGCAGGGAAAAAGAGTGATGTAGATTTCCAAAAGATAAGCCTACAAAAATGGTTTGGGTGTAAAAAGAATTTAGAATTAAGCTTAAGAATTTCGCTCTGAAGAATTACATTTCTTTCCTCATAGGGTCTGACTTGTAACTGGAACTTAGTTTTGATGGAAACCGACACACCGCCAATTTCAGGAACAGCCGCGCTTCAGCCCCTTTCCTCATCTGCCAATGCAGACGGCTCCTGTTTGAATCGATTCTTCCCCTCCGACAGTGTTTCCACTGCTTTCTGTCCAGCCGGGCAAGCAAGTCCGCCCACCGTTTGAGGTCCAGGTGAGGATTCCCTCCCAACCTGGCACCGTCTGGGCCACCCAGTCACGCCCATGGCGGCGCCTCTGGGAATAGGGATCCCTGCTCATGAAAGGGTTCTGACAGGTCACCGTTACCTCATCTTTCCCACCTAAAAATACATGTTGAAGGAACAATTTCATTTGCTAGATTGAAAACTGCTCTCATTTACATTTCCTGCAGGGGATACATTTTTGAGCTTCATCTTCATCTGCTTTTATCCTCTCTCCTTTTCTTCAGCTCATCTTCCCATCTGCACACATCAGCTCAATGTCCCTAGGAAGTCACCCAAACCGGGGTTCCTGTGGGTGCGGAGCTGAGGTGGGGGCCCTGAAGAAGAGCATCGCGTTCAGCTATTGACCAGGGCCCTACTTATCGAATCTTTTGGAAATCTGCTTTCTTTATAGATTTTCTCATTTACATTTTAATCTTGCATTTAACATGTTCAATTTTTTCTCCATTGCATTCTTGTATCTTAAATGGGTTTTGTTGATATTATTATTTTATTCCAAATTCTGTTTCTATTTGGTTCTGCTGGATGGCTCCAGGGGCTGCTTTCTCTCTTTCTCTGGGTCTCTATTTCTTATAGCGAACAGGCTCCATTCCTTCATCTGTACGAAGTCTCTTTTCAGCTTTTGTGGCCCATTCATTACCTCTTTAATAGATCTATTTCTGACTGCAAGCGATGATCTTTCGAACATGACTATTTTTTTCCCAGTGTCATTGCCTAATAGCTTGCCTTTTAGGCTGGCTGCTTTTATCTGGCTAAGGTCTTCAGTACACTTTCCCTGAATTACCAACATTTCCAGGAATTACTAACTTCCTAACTGCAACACCAATACAAACACCCCACAACTCATAGTTCAGCTACATTTTTATTATGTCACCGAAAGGAAAGTTAATGTCATAATGAGTTTCCTCATATGAACATCCCAGAGGCTAAAAGCGGCACTGTTTGTTACAGGAAAACAACTGGTTTTCTCAGTCAGATTTTCAGCGAAGTTAACACCATCAATCTTTACAGGCTCATTCATTCTTCAATCATTCATTCATTCATTTCCACCAATATTTATTTAATGAGTTCTTAGGTTTCACTCACTCTTCTAGGCACTGGGAAGGTAGCAGTGAATAGAACAGATGGTTCCTGCCCTCACGGAGTTTACGGTTTGCCGAGGCAGGGCCATGCATCAGCAATTTTGTGTACACACACACTCATGCACACATGCACGCATACACACACACACAGATCACAATATGTTCAAAAAGAAAAAAAGGAAAATTAAACAGAGTGAGGGGACAGAGGAATGTTCAAATGTTTTAGTTTGGAACTACTGTGGAGAGGAATGAAAGCTGTGTGTCTTCTTGGTGTCTAAGAAAATCCGAACAAATATTTGGCGTGGGCAGGATCTGCTTTTCCAACCCATCCCTTTGGCCCGCCCATTTCTGTGTCAGTTCTGGTTGGGAATGAGAAAGTTAACCAGGCTGCATTGGTTGACCAGGACACACAGCTCCTCTGCCCCCCCTCCACAAAGTATGTGACTCAGGAAAGAGGACCATCTTCGTCTGCTTTGCTCCAGCGTGTAATGATGCACAAGCACAGAGCCAGTTGTTCAAAACGCTCAATGCTGTTTCTGATGTTCCCATAACTAGAAACAGCCTCAGAGCATTTGAAATTGGAAAAAAAAAAGGTTTCCTGTTCTTTTGAAGTGCTCCTGAGATTATATGGTGGTAACTGTTCAAAGTAGCTACTGCTCTTAGAAATGGAGGTTCATTTAAACAACTTTATTTCCCAGAGATCAGTGTAACCTATTTTTCAACACAGGAGTAAATTTATTAGAGTTCTTTGTTCAAGTTGGATATACATTATTCTTTCTGCCAGTTCTCAGGGATTCATTCCTTTTGTAGGTTCTGAGGGCAAATCCCGTTAGTACCCAAATGCTGGGATCCTTCTTTAGGACCTGATGTCCACCCCAAATCCCTCTTTTCCCATAAGACTTCTTTTGTTTACTGGCACTACAGGAACATTTCATAAAACATAACAAACCAAGAATGACGCAGCTACTGTGAGAACATGTCACACTGTGTATAGAACTATAATAAATTGTCCACTAATGCATTTATGAGGGTGCTTAAGAAATGGCATTTTAAAAGGTACTGCAAATACTCAAAATGACCAGAAACTTTAAAAGTCATGCAAAATAAATTAGGATAAAAAGAAAAAAGTCTTCCAAATGTGATAGGAAGAATTATTTTCCTCTGAAGAGTATTATTAAGAAATGGAAAATGTTGGGATAAGAAGAAACAATTAGTTTGAGCAATAGAAAAATATTTCTTAACAAAGAGATGGATGATTCCTAATTTTATATATTTCAAAATCAGTCAAGAGAATACAAGGTAAAAATATTCAAAAATGCTTTTTGCCTTGGGAGAAAATATAATAAGTGACATGGTAAGTTCTTCTTAACGAATTTCTATATAATTCTGGTAATGTGAAACGTTCCTCCCAGTTTTGTTGATAAAATGTTCTTCCTTTCTCTTTCACTACTTAGTTCTCTTAGTCCTATAGTTCTATAGTTCTCAAATTGTGTTTGTTCAAGTTTCAGGGTCCATACGATCTCTCTAGGATAATTAATGTCTTTAATCCTCAGAAATAATCCTAGAAGGCCAAACAATCTCACTTTTACAGATAAAACCATGTAGGTTGAGAGAGATGAAGTGTCTTGCCTAAGGTCACAGAGTGGTTGACCCAGGATCTGATCCCATGTTTCTCTGACAGCATATATTCTGAGTGTCTTGTATGACCCTGAATTTAAAAACAAACCAGTTGTCTATGATGAAGACTGAATAAAGTAAGTTCCCTTACTTTGGCCCTGGTATGAGCCAGTTCTGGGACTTTAGGGGATGAAGAAATCAAATATAAATGTTGTGACTTGGAGAATGAAGCTTCCTATAGATTAGTATATAGTTGGCGATTTTCTAGAAAGGCTAACATAACTGCCAGCCATGGAGGTCCCTCCTGCAAAGTTGTCTGCCCTCTTAAACTTTAACGTATCTTTCAACCAGTAGAAGGGCTTTGGGAAGGGCTAGGAGTACAAAAAAGGAGTTAAAGGGCGCCTGGGTGGATCAGTCGTTAAGCCTCTGCCTTCGGCCCAGGTCATGATCCTCAAGCCCCACATCGGGCTCCCTGCTCCACTAGAAGCCTGCTTCTCTCTCTCCTACTCCCCCTGCTTGTGTTCCCTCTCTCACTGTGTCTCTCTCTGTCAAATAAATAAATAAAATCTTTAAAAAAAAAAAGGAGTTAAGAAATAAAGGCCTATGGGGCGCCTGGGTGGCTCAGTTGGTTAAGCATCTGCCTTCAGCTCAGGTCATGATCTCAGGGTCCTGGGATCGAGCCCTGCGAGCGGGAAGCCTGCTTTTCCCTCTCCCTCTGTTGATGCCCCTGCTTGTGCTCCCCTCCTCTATCAAATGAATAAATAAATCTTAAAAAAAAAGAATTGAAGACCCATAAAATATGTGAAATCTGATTATTGACACACCTTAGAAAGGTCTAGAGACTACCCTTTCCTAGATATACTGATGATATCAACTTTAACTGGTTTTTATTCGAACAAGGAGTAACTGAACTTCTGTTCAGTCTGGAACCTCTCCAAACCATTTTTGTCTTTGGTCTCCCAAAGACTGGATACCTGGGAGAGAGTGAAGGAGTTCAATAAAGAGAACAGAAGTATTGCGTTGCTGCCCTGTTTTCTTTGCTCCCTTCCTTTGCCTTTCAGTATTTTATCTTAGAGAAATGACAGTAACACCTCAGTGATTTCCTTTATAAGTGTCTGTCATCTGCTAAGATGCAATTACATGGACCTTTCCCGATTTTCAAAGTAGGTACTGTCACCAGAGCCTGAAAGAATGTCTGCCAAGATCTGTGAGCAAAGGAAGATGAGGTTACATTGACATTTCAAGGTCCTTTCTCACCAAAAGAAGATCGAATAACCTGCTAGAGGCAGGATAATCCTGATTTTCAGCTTCCTTCTCCCCAACAGAACTGACCGAACTGCTCTAATTCGTGTGTCCTTCACTGGCCATCTTCTCTTTCTTCTCTCATTTTCTTTTCCTTTCCATTTCTTCCTCTTTTGGCTTATTTTATGCAGCAAAATCTCATTAATTTGCAACCCATTGAGTCAAACTTTGTGATCACTTGGACAAGGCTTTGCACTTTTTTGTTTTAATATTAACTTTGAAAAAGATATGCTGACTTACAATGTGAATCAGTGGTGATTAGAATCTCTGCACATTAGATTCTCCTCGAAGGCCGGGCCCCACCTGATTCAGTGGGTCTGGGGTGGGGCTCAATAAACTGCATTTTTAACCAGTCCCGGGTTATGCCAAAGTTGCTGGCCAGGGACTATAGTCTGATGCCTCTGATATAAATAAATGGGAAAACAAAACAATTAATCCAGTTAATAACATTGTTTTTAATTCCATTTGCCTATAAATATGCCTCATTAACTTTAACTAAGTTAATGCTCTTCAGGCAAAACATAGGAAGAACACTGAAAGGGGAGTCAAAGGTCCGAGTGTGGCTCCATATGACCTTGGGGATGAACTTGCACCAACTGAGCTTCAGTTTCCTTATCTGTTCTTTTTTTTTTTTTTTAAGATTTATTTATTTATTTATCTGACAGAGAGAGAGAGACAGCGAGAGAGGGAACACAAGCAGGGGGAGTGGGAGAGGGAGAAACGGGCTCCCTACAGAGCAGGGAGCCTGATATGGGGCTCAATCCCAGGACGCTGGGATCATGACCCGAGCCGAAGACAGACACCTAACAACTGAGCCACCCAGGCACCCCTATCTGTTATTCTTAAAGAGGCCAGGCCAGGTTGTCCTTTCTGCACCAGTATTCCATGACTATATAAAAATATACACGGAAGGGGTGCCTGGGTGGCTCAGTTGGTTAAGCATCTGCCTTCAGCTCAGGTCACGAGCTGAAGGCAGAGTATGTATATATATACAGTGATATATACAATGAAATATTACACAGCCACACAAAGGATGAGATCATGCTATTTGCAACAACATGGATGCACCTAGAGGGTATTCTGCTGAGTGAATTAAGTCAGACTGAGAAAGATCAACTCGATATGGTTTCACTCACATGTGGAATCCAAAAAAAAATCCCAAACAAATGAACAAACAAACAGAAAGCAGGATCAGACCTATAAATACAGAGAACAAACTAATAGTAGCTGGAGGGGTACAAGGATGGGCAAAAGGGGTGACGAGAAGTGAGAGGGACAGGCTTCCAACTGTGGAATGAGTAAGTCACAGGAATGAAAGACACAGCACAGGGAATATAGTTAATAGTACTAACAGCTTGTATGGTGATAGATGGGAGCTACACTTGTGGGGAGCATAGCATATGTTTGTTAAATCACTATGTTGTATACCTGAAACTGATGTAACATTGTGTGTCAATTATACTCAAATACAAAAATTTAAAAAAATTAACATTTGCCTTCCCTTGAATGAATATGAATTAGGTGAGATTGTACCATCTATCCTCTCTATGGAGGAAAGCTTTTCAAATGATCCTAACCCTTCCACTTCTTCTCTGGTTCCACTCACCTTCCTGAGACTGGCAACTCCCTATACTACAGGTGGACACGTGAGGAAGCCTGCTTTTATTCCTAACTGTAAACCCAACACTTGTGCTGTAATTAAAAAAGAATTATGTACCAAGAGTCTGCCTTTCACAAAACCCTATACTAGGCCTAGTGAAGGACAGAAGCATCATCTCTTTTCTGGGCCACTGATTAGCCAGACGTTATGGAATAGATGGCATTTGACCCAGGACTTAAAGGACGGGTAGGATTCTGATGGGCAGAGAGGAGAAGGGGGCAACCTAGTCAGAGGGAAGAGCATGACAGGTGCATGGAGGCATCTGCTAAGAGTCTCTCCTCATCCCTCCCTCCCTTTACCCCCCTACCACACAGGCCTATCTTAGCACACATGTTCAAACTTTCTCTTCACTAAGGAACTGTAAAGTCCTCAAGAACAGGACTACGTCTTGCCTTTATTCCATGCACTTAGCATAGTGTCTGGCATCATTAATTAAACAACTGTGCTTATTTAATATTTGTTGAACTGAACCCATCTGATTGGGAATGAAATAACTGAGCAAGTATATATATGAAAAGCTTAAACTCTTGAGTCCTATAAAAATGTAGGTTTCTAGTTCTTATGATTAGAATTAAGGTCTTGAATGGCAAGCCAGTGAGTTTAGACTTTATTTAGAGGACAACTGGGAGGAGCTAGCAGGCTTCTGGGGAAAACGTTGAACTGGGGTTGTGTAGGGTGGGCTAAAGAAGGGCTGTCTGAAGGACAATACAAGTTAAAGACCACTGCACCTATTATGAGAAGAAGAATGAAGATGGGAATCTGGACGGGGTCTACTGAAACAGGAAGGAAGACAGTAAGTTAATCTTATACAGATGAACCTAAAGTCCAGTCATATCACCCTTTCCCAATAAAGAAAACATGCAAAATAGATTTCCTGGTGAGATGTTACAATAATTAAAGTGTTTAAGAAGCATGTTTAGAGTATCAACTCTAGGAGCTCTCTCAAATTCCCTACCAGTGGCAGGATATTGGTCAGAGTTACTATACCCAACCACTGAAAGTGATGTTGGCTACGTACTCCTGAATGACAGAGTGGCTTTCAGGCTCCTACCACTGGAACAGAAATGACTTTGGCAGTGTAGCAAAGAGGGAGTTGTAACTTGCCCTATGTCCATGTTCATCAAGTTTTCAAAACATTCAGCTGATGTCCATTTAAAAGAAAACACTGGGGATACAGGAAAAAGTTAAATGTCACCCTAAGGAAGCAAAGAAGTAACTGAAAGTTAGGTACATTTTATTAGACAACTGCACTAATTTCTACAAGTCAATGGAGGAGATAAAAGTGGGTAGATGATTAAGACTTAGGGGACAGAACAACCAAACATAATGTGTGGACCTTGTGTGAATCTTGGCAGAAGCAGCCCAACTGTTAAAAGACATTTCTGAAAAATGACAATCAAAGCACGCTGAAAATGGACTGGAGATTAGGTTATGTCACAGAATTATGGTCAATTTCTTTAGATATGAAATTAACACTGTGGGTAGGTAAGAACACATCCATATTTTCTAGAATGCATACTGATTGTATGGAGTTCAATGAAATGATACCTCTATTTGATTCGAAATGCTTTAACAAAGAGAAAGAAGGTATAAATGAAGCAAACCTGGCAAAGTCTTGATAACTGTTGAATCTGAGTGATGGCGATATGTTGTATCTTGTACTATTATTCTTTCCCCTTTTGTGTTTGAAAAATTTCACAATAAAACATTTTTTAAAAGATGAGGCTCATTTGTAAAAAGTTCCCTACATCTTATAATGGCAATAATGAAGCAATACTATTATTCCTTCATTATTCCATTGAGGAACTAAACTCAATTAAAAATACATTAAAAATCAAACACCATCTTTAATCCAGGTTTCATCATATAGGTTTGAATATTCACTCAGATCTCAGGTCCAACTACATCCTTCCACATGAACTTATATGTGGGACGAGTGGTGTGGGTCTCTTTACACTGAGGGACACATCGCAAGGATGTGGGGTGTCATTTACACAGCCATCCTTTATCATACATATATCACAATACAGTTTGACTCCTTTCAGAAATATTTGGGTCTCAAAAGTTTATGAGTATGATCAGCTAATCAGTTAGCTGAATAACAGATTTTCTTCGACACTTGATATGTATGTTACTCTGCAAAGTTCTGGGGCGAATTCAAAGATAAATTTAAAAAGACAATCTGAGAGACTTTTAAAATGTAGTATTTTCAGCTACAAGATGCCACAAGGCAGTGTCAGGTTGGAAGAGCACATACATTTGGGAGAGCATATGTTAGCTTCATTTATTTATGTATTTCATTTGTTCATCTATTCAATCAGCTAATATTTAGCAAGGGCCCACTCTACTCCAAGCACTACGTTAGCTGCTAGGGGAGCTGGCAGTATGCAGGGGAGGCAGGCATTATAAGATAAATACAGCCAGAAATATAATTACAAAATAGGAATTGCTGTGAAGGAACAGGGGAGACATATTTGTGACTGTGGGGTCAGGGCAGGACTCTCTGGGATGGTGACACTGAAGTTGAGGCCTGGAAATAACCGATGATAGGTACACCCAGAGAAGGCATAAGACAGAAGAGAATGGGGGTGGGGAGCGCTGGGCTTGTAGGAATTCATATAAGTAGGGAAGAAAGGACACTTGATGGTGGCTCACTCATTTCTGGCCAGCCACTCCCTGGTACTTCCCTATACCTAGCTTTACCCTCCTGCAGGGCACTGACGTCCAATTGATATATGATAACACGTTACATATTTGTTTTCTACTGCACTTAAGTGCCGCAAGGGCAAGGGATTTGTTTTATTCCTTTTGTATCCTCACCTTCTAGCTTAATACTCAATAAGTATTTGCTGCATTAAGGAGTAAGGAAGCATTAAGATCTATAAGGTCATGAATTGTCTCCATCTTAGAAGCCCAACATTCAACCCAAGACTCATACTTAAGTAAATTGAGAGAGCTATTTCTGCAACCAAGCAAGATGCTGACAAATAAAGCACCAATCTGCCCAGGAGCAGAATATAGTATCATGGATGACAGCATGTCATTTCAGCAGAGAACTTGACTATCGGTGTGTTGAGCATGCCTGGCTTATGAAATCTTTAAAGCAGTTGTCAAAGTGCGGCCTGTGACCCATTACTCGATCATCAAACCTATTTACTGGGTGCTAACCAGGATGAGTTCAAGGAGATAGAATAGAAAACCACAGAAAATAGCAGGGTGATGACATCCTGCACAGTGAGGGTAAGTAAGCACTATTTCACAAAACTTTCATTTTCAGTCTCTGTCCCCACCTACAGATGTGTATGGGGGGTGTGTTCTGGGTCATAATGCAAAATGTGTTTTTCTGTGTGTCATGATCAAAAAGGCTCTAGAGGCTGTCGCTTGCAGACCATTATCTGGACATTAGACATTACCCCAAATGACAAGCCCGGCTTTCTGAGCCATTTTATTAGAACCATACTGAAGCTGGGCATCAAGGGAAAGAGAAGAACAGTCTCTGTCAGACGTTTTTGCCACTGTACTAGTGGGAGCATTACACAGGGGTCCAACCTAAGGCAACAACGAGGAAAGAGCAGGCTGGATGTACAGGGACGGCCACCAGGAGCAGGGCCAGAAGCTGCCATATTTTGACAAATGAAGGTCATAAAGTTTTAGCTATTCTTCTGCAAGATCCCCTTTCAGATTACATGATGAAGGCAGTGACCTGAAAGGGAGTCTAATCCTACATATGTCTTTGTTAATACAGATTATATTATAAAATGCATACACACAGTTACAGTATGCATTGCAATATGCATTCTATTAGATAATATATACACATACATATGTATACAATAATATACATATACATATATATGATAGAGACATTATGCATATGCCTTATATAATATACATGATAACAAAAGATACATTTCCAAAATCTATAATAAAGGAAGAACTTCCAGTGCAGGGTATACAGTAGAAGCTCATGCAACATTTGTTAAATACATTAACTGAATAAGTGAAATCCTTTGTAGTCTAGTTCGTTTTTTATTTTGTCAACATCAAAACATTCATTAAATTCCTGGTTCATATGCACTTATTTACTTCGATGACAGCTCCTTTAATAAAAGAAAGATTTTAGGTTTCGTTAGATTCTTAAATAGTTATGGAGATGTACAATGACCATGTAAAATTCACTCGATACATGCCTACCAGAAGTTTATCATCTAAGGCAGTGAGGCTGTGATAAATCTATGAATTCAGGGAACACATATTTGTCGTTACTGACCCCTTATAAAAGTTAAGTTCATATAATGGGAGCAAGAAAGGCAGTGAGTAAAAAGGAGTTAAGATGGCTGCCAAATCATGGGAGTGGTCCATTCAGTGGAAACACAGTAAGGGTTAGTAACGTATCCAAGAGATATCAAACAACAAAAATACTAAGTAGTTCACATAAGTCCTAGTATGATGTAGCATTTTTTCTAAATACATGAAACTGTTTTATCATTTAACTTGTACACTTGTTATACATCAAAAAAAAAAAATCTCTTAGAGGAAAAAATAATGTTCCCTAACACACACTCAACTTTTATAAACCACAAAGTAAGGAGTAAATTAATGACTAATAGAGATTTCATTCCTAGAAACAGAATGGTATCATATGTAAATATCTAATAGTTTCATTAGAGATAGTGCAGAAGAATAATTAACAAGTAATTAAATCTCCCAAATCATTAATAAACAAAATGTTTCTCTTCTTTTAGAGCAATATGTTGTGCCTTTGCCATTTACAAGTTAACTTTTCCTACCTTCATTAAATAGAAAGTTAAATGGTCGATATCCAAGATGCATGTAATTAACCCTGTGTCATGGAAGTTTCCTCTCATTAATTTTTCTGAACTCTTATACAATATTGCTTACAAGGTTATATGCTAGAACTAATGTAACCAGGCCATTACTCTGATAAAAGAAAAGCAGAGGCATGCAGTTTGGACCCATTTAGTGTTGGTTAACCCATGGTATCCTGTTTTTTAATTCGTAAACAATAAAAGAAAACATTTTATTTGTAAATGTTGGAGAAGGCTAAGCCAAAAGCAAAGGAAAAACTGCCTCAGGCTTAGTTCAATGCTTTAAACAAAATAATTGAGTATTTACATTAATATTTAGAAGAAATCAAGCATAAATCCTACTCTGCTGTAATACAAAATGCAATGGTATTACCTATTTTCCAAATACATCCTAAGCTATTTTTACAGATTGCAATTTTGCAGCACAGACAGTCGTACTGAATCTTTTAGTGAAACTTCAGTGCACAGAAAAATTCCATTACATCACAGCATGTTGTTCCATAGACTTACATACAAAAGTTACCTCTGCAATACTGCAATCCCAAACAGAAACTTAAAAAGCAATATTCCTGCCTCTGAACAGTGACATTATAAGTAAATCCCCACATGCAGATGCAATTGGCAACCCCCCACCCCCATCCATTGAAACCTTTAGGGAAATCTTCCCTACATTCAGCATTTAACAACCAACGATCCATGCCATACATGTCACCAGCCCTTCATACCTACCAAGCCCTTTTATGAAGCTGATCACACAGGATCGTCTCCAACAAGCTGCTGTAATCTCCATGAGCCTGAAAAGGAACCCAAACGAACAGTCTGGAACTGCTACACAGACTATGTTCCAAAGCAAAAAAACGTAATGACGGACTCCATGATCCCGTTGCTCAATGGCACCATAAGTGTCTCAGCCACAAGGTAGAGCTCTCTTATTTTTGGCCAAGGTGTATTTTTAGTCAGGTGCTAAAGACCTACAGTAGAAGACAAACTAAAACAGGCCTTCCGTCCAGGCAGACTCTTCATACCAATGGGACAATTTTTAGCTGCACAGTAAGACAGTGACCTACAACTCACAGAGTGCCCGTATGTCTATATTTATCCACGAGAACATACTATACTGACAGATTAGTAAAGCTGCTCAAAGCACTCCAGGAACATGAGCCCGACCCACACGGCTCACCATAAACAGTCCATGCATACCGAATGCACGTGCTACCCACAGATCTAGCTCACCCGCGCTGTTGTGTTCTGTGATTGAAGAAATTTAAGAGCAGAGATAACACGGGGCAGGTGATAAACCATTGCTTTGGGAACTAGGAGCTCTTGGCCACAAGTACAAACAGCTTTAAACAGCTTAAATTCTTACAGACTAAACCAGTAGCAGAGAATCCCCATGTGAAGCCAAGAGTCAGTGAGAAACCATACACCCTTAAGGAAAAATGAAACACTGAACATCTGTTGATACAACCAGTAAAGAAAAGCGATTGGGTTTAATTCCATAGTTGTATTATTTTAAAAGCACAGCCTAAATCAACTGGTTAAAAAACTTAATTTATAAGACCAGGAATGAGCCACTATTTATTGGTGAACATTAAGTATCTCACCCCCAAAAGAAAGCAGGTTTAGACCAGTGAAGAGACTGAGAAAGAAAACTGCAAAGTTACTTAAAAACAAAAGTATAACTAAATGATCTTTCGGTGGGCATGATTTCTGACAGACGACTTCTATGAGGGTCAATGAAAATCTATGTCTTCACTAACACAGCTGTGAAGAGCATGAAAGCCAAGTAATTTTCTATTCTTGATTTACTCAGGGTCACTGAAGGCTTTCTTGAGCCATATAGGTTGGAATTACAGAACGGCACAGTACGGGGAATGAACTGAAGCCTTTCACAGGAAGGAGAAACATGTCCAAATTACCCACATGAACACTTCAGGCAAGCGAAGGCGCCAGCAAAGATGCCCCATGGCACCACTGAGTCTCACACATTTAGGGTTTATAACCTTTTTTAAAGAGTTGGCTGATGTGCACATGTGGTATTTGGTTTATGTTTTACTCAAAGGGGTCCAGACAATTCTAATACAAGAGTGTGCCTATGGACGTATCTGTGTTTTCAGTAACAAGGATTCTTTTTCAACTCTTTTCTTTCCACATCTAAACTGGAATCAAGACTTAACTGAAAATTTGCACTTTGTCAGCTTCCAATCTCTGGTGCTATTATTAGAGCAGCCTTCCAAATGATGTGACTGTCATTCAATTAAAAGAACATGACTTCAGGCAGTCTCATAGAAATATCAAAAAAAGTATTTGTCACTTTATTTTTCACTCTTTTTACAGATACCCCTTACCAAACAACGTGTAAGGGAGTGCAAGGTGAAAAAAGGGCAGAAAGGAGAGTATTAGCAGGCACCGAACTGGCTTCAGGTACTCCACTAGGCACTCTTCACAGACTACTTCCAGCAACCTCATAAGGTCGGCTTTACATCTCCAGCTTAGAGGCAGCAGAAAGGAATCAAGATTGCCCAAGGTCATTCAGATGCAGGTTTGTCAAACTCCCAGGGTCACTGCACTCAATTTGTAGTCTAGTACTTCCCTTAATATGAATTGGAACTTCTTTTTTTTGTTTGTTTTGTTTTTATTTTTTTCTCTCTTTTTTTAAAATTTAAATTTTGTTAGTGAACATACAGTGCAATATTGGTTTCTGGAGGAGAATTCTATGATTCATCACTTACATACAACACCCAGTGCTCATCACAAGTACCCTCTGTAATAGTCATCCCCCATCTCGCCCATCCCCCGCCCACCTCCCTCCATCAACCCTCAGTTTGTGCTCTATCATTAAGAGTCTCCTATGGCTTGTTTTCCTCTCTCCTTTTTCTCTTTTCCCCCTTCCCATATGTTCATCTGTTTTTGTTCTTAAATTCTACGTATGAGTGAGATCATATGGTATTTGTCTTTCTCTGACTGACTTATTTCATTAGCATAATATACTCTAGCTCCATTCACATCATTGAAAATAGCAAGAAAGCCAAACTATGGAGAGAGCCCAAATGTCCATCAACTGATGAATGGATAAAGAAGATGTGGTGTGTGTATATATATATATATATATATATATATATATATATATATATACACACACAAAATGAATTGGAACTTCTAAGCCAATGGTAATCTTAGCATATTTGTCTTTGTATACATTTAAAGAGCAGCCCTCAAATAATCTTTTTTTTTACCTAGAAATTTCACTTATTCAAAACCCAGCTGAATTCCGGAGATTACAGTCTTATTTGATGCCCTCCATTGTCTATTTGTCCTTCTGTGATAGCCAGGCACTTACTGGTTTGGGGAGCATCCTTAGGGCATCTTTGGGTCCCTAGGCCTAGTAAAAGTTGAAGTAATGAATAATCAAAGGCGTCCTTATAGTCTAAACAGATGGCATAAAGTCCTTCTATTAAAGCTCAGAGTCTTTGATACTTTGATAGAGTTCCCATCTAACCTCATCCATCTCCACTGAGAAGTTACTTCTCCGACGGTAGACATTATTCTAACACCCTAATTTCCTCCTCAAGTTATGTTAGATTAAAAGCAACTGTGAATGGGTGAAGGCTTCTAAAGTCCGGCATACTGACAGCTGAATTAAGTGAGAGCTGATGGCTTATAGTAAGTGAAAAATCGGGAACAACAAAAAGCAGACATAAAACTTTTGAAGGATAGGAACTTAAAGATAATTTAGTATAAAAAGAGTTGACCCTTAGGGCACCTGGGCGGCTCAGTCCTTAAGCGTCTGCCTTTGGCTCAGGTCATGATCCCAGGGTCCTGGGATTGAGCCCCATATGTCGGGCTCCCTGCTCACTGGGAAGCCTGCTTCTCCCTCTCCCTCTCCCACTCCCCCTGCTTGTGTTCCCTCTCTCACGGTCTGTCAAATAAATAAATAAAAATATTTTAAAAAATAAAAAAAATAAAGAGTTGACTCTTAACATTTCTTTTTTTTTTTTTAAAGATTTTATTTATTTATTTGAGAGAGAGAGCACACGAGAGGGGGGAGGGTCAGAGAGAGAAGCGGACTCCCTGCCGAGAAGGGAGCCCGATGTGGGACTCGATCCCAGGACTCCAGGATCATGACCTGAGCCGAAGGCAGTTGCTTAACCAACTGAGCCACCCAGGCGCCCTGACTCTTAACATTTCAAGAGCTCCAAAGGTAGCCATATATTATAGAATCTTTATTAATTAATACATCTGTTAATGATCTGAATTCATTTAGACATGGTTAAACTATGTTAGCATCCTATAGTCATAGACATAATATAGAAAATACTAAGGCAATTAACAGAAAGAATTCCGTTCACAATTATTAAGTTAAAATGTTTTGACACTTCAAGAGTTAAGCTTCATGACTGGGAGAAGTTTCCTCAGACATCATTTGTTCCCTGATGATGCTAAATAAATGTCATGCATTTTAGACTATATTAATATAATCTAAATAAATAAAATCAGCTGGATTACTGGCATGTTTAATTGATAGTTCCATAGTAACCCTCAAATCTAAATTAAATTATTAATTTAACAGTTAATCTAATATTCATAAAAATTTCCTCTCTGCTTCTGGGTGGCCTGGTGGCATGACCGCAAATATTTTTAAAGGCAAATGAAAGTCCAAACCCGATACTTCTACCTTCACAAGCTTAGAAGTTGCAAGGAAGTTTCTGGGTGTGTTTAGTTTACCTCACTGCTTCAGGAAAGATTGTTCTTAGGCTACTGGCCGACTGATAGCTACTTTATTAGCACTAAGGTTAGATCACATAACCACTCTCATTAAATGTAGCCTCGTGGTCTATTCACCTTCCTTAATGTCAATCCACACTACCATATTATGGGAAGCAAGAAATATCCTTTAGACACCAACCAAGAAATTTTTTCCACCTTGAAGAAAAAGCCAGTTTTTAAAATGATCATATTAAACACTATTTCATTCAAAATCCTCAAGTGATAAAAAACTTAAGCTGATGATGATTCTTGTTTCTTTTTTCAGCCTTGGTCTTATAAATCTAGTATTTCTCATGAAGCTTTTAGAACTAGTTTGTGATATATTTAATGAAACATTTCAGTAATCAAGTGGTTCCATTTTATATGCATAATAACATGCACATTACTCTTTCTGGAAATTTAGGAAATACAAGTATTGAAGTATTATCACAGAAATATGGCAGTTAATAGATGCCACTGCCAAAAGGATGTCTTTTCACTCTTTTTCCATGACATAACATAGTATAGAATATATTCATTCACCTGTATTAATAAATCTTTCAGAGACAAAGAGCCTCTGAGGCTGTCTTAGGGTAGGAATCAAGTACAGCACCAGAACTGAGCACACCGTAAGCAAACATCACCTGCAGATCAGAGAGCTCCTAAAAGACAATGTGTCATTGTGCCTGGAAGTTGTGGCTATCAAGGAGACATCTAGTAGTGGGGAGTATTTGCCAAGCATGTAACTGCCTCAAGATATATGCTGCAAACACATGCAGCCCAAAAATGTTTACCAGGAAGACCTCTAGGAAAATACTGGTTTGTCTTGGCACAGAGTGCCTCTGGAAGCAAGCCACCATGAAAGAAGTGTTCTCCCAATAGGTGTGTGATGCTCATTAGGTACAGATCGTCTGAACCTACATGGAGGCTCTCTTTAAGCCTCCATGTATAAAAAAAAAAAAAAAAAAAAAGCCTCCATGTATCACTTGTGGTGTAAATTACCAGGTGGACTTAAACCCAGCCTTGGGGAGGAGAAGTGGAAAGGATTCTATGTGAATGAGAAGTGAAAGAATTTACATGTTACGTGTTCTTACGTATTCTAAATGCTTTTGCTCCAAAAAGTTTCTCTCGTGATTTCCTTCCATCAGCTTACAAACATTCCCTTGTTCTACAATTATAACTGGATCTCTCCCCTGCCTACAGTCTTTATACGATTCTGGAGGATTATGGTGTTGATCTTGTTTCTTGACTTTAACTCATTTATTTTGGGAGGAAGGAGCCTGAAAAAGCCCAGAAATGACCCAAAGCTGGAGAGCTCTATAAAAAGTACAGATTCCAGGGCCTCAAAAAGACCAATAGAATCTCAACCTCTGGTGAGGGTAGAATCTTTTTTTTAAAGGCCTCATAAGTGATTCTGATGTGCAGCCAGGTTTGGAAGCTACTGATGGCCTCTGGGAATATGTAATAATGAATGATAATTGAGCATCCTGTAACTGTCTCCCTAGACAGGGGAATGCAGAGGAAAGTTTGAAATAGTTACCGTCTGAACAGAGCTATCAAGCTGGTAACCTCAAACTTGCGACTTCCAACATAACGAAGCATCAGGAAGTAAACCTAAAAATCTTAGGGTTTGCTTATTCTGTCCTTAATTTGTTTCTTACCTTAAAACAGCCTCATAGGTTCCTCTTCTCTGCTCCAAATAGATGACAATCCCAAACCTAAGTACTTTATACACAGACTAACACAAATTCTTCCTCCAAGTCTAACTTTTATTTACACACAACTCAAGCAGATGGGATGTAGAAAATCAAAAGGCGAGATGTAGCAAATGATCACTTGATGGATGCAAAATTTCTTAAAAGCACTCACACAATTAAGGACTATGCCAACAAAAGCTGGGCAATGCCATTCATTTTAGAGTAAACCTTCGGGAATCAATTAGTAGTCCTTAAAGACATTTCTGAATGGTTGCCCAGAATAAAATAAAAGAGGGGGGGCATATGTACTAGAGGACATGGTGTCAACAAAGGGTGAAAACTTCTAAAAGATTATATTTTCATCCAAAACATCTAAATACCTAATAAAATAAACCTGACCATGGGAGTACAGTTCCGATTGACTCATTCACCGGAGTTCAGGTAAGTACATTCAGAATGAGAGTAAATAACTATTTGTATCAAAGAGAACATCCTTTAAATCAAGATTTCTGAATTTGAAGTTTTGACTGAACATTTTAACACTTTCCATTATGTATATAATCTCTACTGACATGGTTAATGCCAAGAGCTCAGGAAATTAGCCCATTGTCTTTTTTGCCACTCATTAAGAAAGCACATAGAATCCAACAATGTCTAAGAACAGGCTACCCTGAAGTTTAGGGACCCATGCAGCTAAATATCCCATGTCCATTTCCATTTAGTGCTTATGAATCATCTATACTGGTTTTACTTAGAAGCAAGAGAAATTTCCAAAAGAGAAATTTATACACAGAAATGAATGGAGTAAGAACACCACTATTTTGGGGGCTATAATTGTTTTAAATTTTGCCTTTACAAGTGCACTGGAGTGGGGAGAAGGCACATAGCTTTTTATTACTAAGGAATTTTCTTTCCTCGCCACCTTCATCTCCATAACTTTGCTCTGCCCAAGGAGGATTCTGAGACAACTCAGACGTTCTCCTTGTATTCTGGGTTATTGATACTTTGGAGAATCAAAAAATATGGCTCAATAGAAGGGTCCTCCTTCAGGTAAGACGTTGTGTCCAAAGCAGGGCATCGGGAACCCACCTGCACCTAAATGAAGCAAAATATAGATTCCATGGTAGCATGGACCTGTAAGTCCACGTTTAAGGGCTCTCTCTGCCACACAACTAGCTAGACACAGGTCCTTTGGCAAGTCACGCAGCCCGAAATGCAGACTATTCATTTGCATATATGATAAAGTCAGACTTATACTATGACAAGACAGCAATCCTGCAGCATTTTAGAACTAACTAAACTTTCCTTAGGCTAATCTAGAGAGTTTCAGAAGATCTCTTAAGTCTAGCAGGCAGAATGACAAGCTGGATGTCAGAAGTTACTACTAAGCACAGTCAGTATAAGGCAACTCCCAAAATGAAATCCAGGTTTAGAGTGTCTTTATTTTATATTATGAAATGGTGAAATGCCTAAAAGTCCAAGATCTTATTGAAAAACCATTCAAGATAATTTCTAGCCACATAGAGCTATTAAGCACTGAAATTGTGACCAGAGCACCTGAGTTACTCAATTTTAATTTTAATTTGTTTAAATTAAAATTTAAAACCTGATGTTTCATTCAGTTATCAGAAAAAATTTAGTTATGTTTGGAAGAACTGCATATACGAAACTATATTTAATTATCAATTTTATGAAATCTAAGTAGAAATAAGGTATTTTGACCCATTTGGTGTCCCAAATTTAGATGTACTGGTGGTGTAAGAGAAACACTGGATTTTGAAGAAATGGTCCCCCCCAAAATGTAAAATACTTATTAATAATTTCATGGTGATTACATGTTGAAATAATACTTTAGATATACTGAACTAGGTAAAATACTTTATCAAAGTTAATTTCAGATGTTTTAAAGCCGTTTAATGCGACTACTAAAAATTTTAAAATTGCATATGTGCCCTGCGTTATATTTCTCTTATACATGCTGTTCTGAAGACCACTTACTGCTTATTCTAAGATGGATATATGGGAAAAAATTTTTGTGAATAAACATGGAAAGCCATTAAGAAAAGCCACAGTGTTGCATAGTCATGAATTAGTCCAATTCCACATACAGTCCAATATATTCACAAATAAATGATAAAAATATTGATTTATTGATTTAATAAGCAAACATTTATTAATCACTTCAGAAAGTATCAGGTTGGATGAGACTGAGAGTTGATTACCTTTATCCCCACTTGACAGCCGAGAAAATTAAATTAACCTGTCCAAGATCGCACACCAGTAAATGCTAAGGAAAAGGACTCAAATACAGCTTTTCTGGCTCAGAAGTTCGTACCCTTCCTACTGTACCAGATTGCTTCCTAGAAGTTGAGAAGCAAAAACACCATAAAAGATCTCTCTGATATTAAATGCTTCCACATGGTGACCAAATCCATATAAAACCAAAATATAAAACTGACTAGGAACCAGATTTTTAAACATCTTAATACTCCCTTGATATATTATCGTCTACATGACAATTGATCACACACCGATTTGTAACAATAGCTCCTGTATTACCACCATCATTCTCACTAACTACCTCATGGATTTCCACCTTGCCCGCCTCTTGGGGTAAGTACCTCACACTTGTTTGCAATGCACCCAGGCTTCCACTGAAGTGTTTCGCACACGGTGGGTTCTCAATGAATATTCGTTGATTTGTTTAAGTTTTAAATTTTTTTAAAGACTTTATTTATTTGTCAGAGAGATAGTGAGTGAGAGAGAGAGGGCAGGCAAGGGGAGTGGCAGGCAGAGGGAGAAACAGGGTCCCCAGGGAGCAAGGAACCTGATGCAGGACTTGATCCCAGGACCCTGGGATCATGACCTGAGCTGAAGGCAGACGCTTAACCAACTGAGTCAACCAGGCATCCCTAAATTTTTAATTTTTTAAACCACATCTCTTTGGGAAGGAAACCTGGTGAAATCGTCTAAGATTGTGACTTCCTAATACAGACTCCCATTAGCCAAAATTGCACACCACTATTTTGATTCATGGAATCATTTCATCATGGGCACGTAATTTAGTGGGCTTGGAGTTAATATCCACCTGAAAACTCAGGAGGAATTCAAGTGCTGGGGAGAATGGGCTAAATATTTAACTAGAAAGCTAAATGGACAAAAGTGGGTATGAATTTTTATTGGGCTTCTTTTTCATTCTGACAGGCAGTTCTGGAATTCCCTTCCATCTGCTCTGGCCAGCCGTCAAGCCGCTCTTTTGCTTTGCTTCTTCCGTGGTGAACTACACACTTCTTTATTTGACATTCATTTTCCTCCCCATCCTGCTGACCCATCTTCTCTTTCAAAGACCTTTTAAAAACTCCACTTGTGCCACAAAAACCTCCCTTTAACCAAATAAGAGGGAGATGGTTATTTTCCTTACCCAGTTACATGCTGGGATGCAATAACTTTGAGCTCCCCAATTGGAAAGGGGTGAAAATATTTAAATATGTAACTATATGAATGGAGTTTTATTTTTGCATAACCTTTGGGCTTGAATTATGATCTCCGATCTCCACTATATTGCTATAGGTTCCTCTACTTGAATAATCCTCATTCTTAAGTAGCCTCTGTAGAGTTTGTTGACATGCTGACTTGTCTTCCTGCAATACTGTGTGGTGGATATATAATTATAAATTAATTTTAAGTTCATTATTTTGCAATATTCATTCAGAGAATTGAGAGTACACAAGACAGTAGGGGTTTTTATAATCAAGTTAGGTGCACGTCTGCCTTACTTTCTTAAGTGATGACATACCCCATGCCATTACTTATTGTTACCAGAGCACTCTGGCATTCTGAAATAGTTACTGTCATGCCCTGGCAGCCCATGAAAGTTAACAGCTTCCAGAAGTTTCGTCATGTAAGGGCAGGGCAAGAGGCACTGGGAGAATCTGATTCAACTAGCCTTAATGGGATGGAGTTTGAATTGGCATAAAAACATAGAAAAATACGTCATGATCAAGTTGCCTATGAGTGGGAGGAATTTCCTCCTAGAAGGACTGATGCAGGTACACCTGGCCCCAGAAAGAACACGACTCTCCCTGGACAGTGAGGGAAAAGTGAAACAACTGATAATTATCTGTCCTGATAGCAGCAAACCATGTCTGGCTAGCAGTACAATAAAAAGCAGCTAACAGAGATTATCTTGAACCTCATCTCTTAAGAAGTGCCCACGTTGGGCCCCTTCATGGGGCATCGGTTTCCCGTGAAAATCACAGTACATCTTCCTAGGAGACTTCTATACTTCCAAACCACTTGAGACAGCTTAGATGAACTGACACCCTAACACCACCCCAAAGCATTCCAGCGGGCTGGGTACCATTCGTTAAATGCTGATTTGCACATTCAAGAGATTCAAGGTCATTTGGTCATCTCAATTGTATATTTTATTAAAAAACAAAACAAAACAAAACCTGCCAACCTGTAACCTGGGAATAACCATGAAACAAATTCCACAGAGGGTATGCACAGGCGCTGCAAAACACCTCCGTGTTACCTCGGAGCAGTCAACCAAATGAGTACTGTCAAGAGACAACTCTCCCATCCCCTTTTATCCTCAACACAAATATTCTATTTAAAGAGCACGGTTTCTATTCAATGTATAATTTCAAAACACTGTTCCTCAGGTAATTGCTTCTGTCTCTCTTTAAGCAGCTTGCATGAGCTACATAATCATACGTGTTCTGTACTTGCTTAATAGAGCACAGACTGGACCTAGGGTAGAAACCAGATCCTGGCGATTCTACCTCCAACAATTTAAAACTGCTCCCTCCTCTCCAGCACCTTTGCCATCACCTTGAGTCCTTGTCACCTCTTTCCTGGGCTTTCCCTGAAGGGACTCTCCCCACCTTCATTTTTAGCTAAGACCAATAGTGAGCTGCAGTCTGACCCTGTTGTCCCTCACCTAAAAATCAGTGGAGGCTGCCCCATGCTTTCAGGGTGAAGCCCGGAGCCTTCAGCAGGTCCTTCAACGTTCCTCATGATCTGACCCAACTTGTGCAGCATCTGTCACTCTCTGTCAGGGACCCTGGGATCCAGCTGTCGCTGCCTGAACTGGCCACATCCAAACCTCCTTACATTTGCTCACATTCTTCCCTCTGCCCCTTGTGCTCTTTCTGTAGCATTCTTCAAGTTCAAATGTCACAGCCTCTTGGAACTATTCCTAGCCTCTTCCCTCCTACTTAAAATGATGAGTCACTTCCTCCTCTTGATGATTCTGTAGGTCAATCTCCCTAAGTCCAGGCACAATGGCTGGCACAGGTAGAACATGTATTTAATCAGCATTTTTGTTCTCTCTGCAGCTTCCTTAGATCTCCTCTTTCATCAAAGCAGGCGGTCCTTTACTGTAAAGCTCACAGAAGGCAAGAGCGGGGTTCTATCTACCATGGTGCCCTACACGAGGAGGCCTTAATAATTTACAAGAAGGAAAGGAGGGCCTGCCGATTCACTCTCAGGGACTTCCTGGAACTTTTCGAGCATGTCCAATTTGGGCTGATGCTTTGAGTACATCTACCTCACGAGAAAATCATGAGAAATATCTTTGGGTTCAGACTTTTTTCAGTAAGGCAATCAGTCTCTCCAAATAAATTCTCACGTGGGCAAAGACCTTGATCAGTAAAAATTACATTAACTAGGTAGATTTCACCAAAAATGGTCTCTTTCTAATTTGGCGAAAGTGGCTGGAAGGTTTAAAAGTAAAGTTAACTTAAATCCACATAACTGAAATGACATTTAGACAAATATTAGTGTTTGTTATTATTTTTACAGAGAGCAATCTTTGGCAGGGTTAACGGATTTAAAACAAAAACAAAAAGAGGGGGATGCACAAAATGGGTGAAGGGGAGTGGGAGATACAGGTACCCAGTTGTGGAATGAATCAGTCCCAGGGATGGAAGGCACAGCCCAGGGCATGCAGTCAGTGCTCTAATAGTGGTGTATGGAGATATACTTACAGTGAGCACAGCACAACACACAGAGTTCTTGAATCACTATGTTGTACACCTGAAACTCCTGTGACATTGTGTGTCAACTGTACTTCAACAAAAATCTTTGAGAAATAAGGCAGAAGCAAAAATAATCTACCACAGAAATATTCTCTTAAGTTGGCTGATCAGGACATCAATAAAAAATTATTTCACTCTAACTTCATTTTGAGTTTCACAGACACATCTGCCCATACTTCTGTGAACACAAAGGTGCAATTGAACTTGTCGAATTTACTCAAGGAAAACAGGTGAGGGTCACAGAAAGAAGGGACTTTATAGCCAAGAGTAGATGTTTAGTTGCTGTTTGAAATAAAAGACTGACGTACAAAACATTTGGTATTGCTTGCTGGGGCTGATCTACCGATGGGATACACAAATGCCAGCTAAGTTTGGCTCTAAGCCTCCCATGTCCATTCAGGTCATTTTATCCAGTCTGTCAAACATTTATCAGTTTATTAACAGCCAATGTGTCCTCAAATGTGCTGGGGAATCCGACAATGACAAGATGATTGATTTTTGCCCGGTTGCAGGGGGTGGGGGGGTCCCTAGACAGGCAAAGCACAGTTACACAACAATGTCACTGTTGCGACAATGGAAGTGTGTAGAAAGCGTAGGGGAAGTGGGGCAGTGAGAGAAAATTTCACTCAAACGGGACACCTGAACTCATCATACTTAGGAGGGGAGTTTGGCTGAGGTCCAAAAAACATACGCTTAATATTTAATTCATGTGACACAGAAAATGCTGCAACTATAACATATATTAATACCTTAATATGTTATCAGTCACTCTACACAATTCTGAATTTGAAAGAAAGGTATTTCACCTCGGATATCTTCAGATGGTGTAGTTTCTGAAGTTCCAAAAATATCCGTCTTTACCAAAATGTCCACTATATGAAGTGGTAAAGATCAGGTTGCCAAGACAAGAAGATGTCACAGAGAACCCCAGGTCATTCTGTCCTGGCAATGAGCAAATGAGATAAAAGCATTCACTCATAGAAGAATTTAGATAAGCATGAAATAGGTAAATTAATAATAGCGATGGTTCCCATTTATTGAGCCACTGCAAGTGAGGCTGTATACTAAACACTTCATAAACATAAACTCTTAATTGTTATGGCTCTATGGGTAGATATATATACTCATTACTTATTTATAACGACATGCATGATAGATAATACCTTTTTAGGGAATCCGTTTAAGTGACTTGCTCAAGGTCACATAGCAAGTAAGTGGCCGGGGCAAATCATATGTTCATGAACAACCCAAATCATGTGAGAAAAGGAAACAAAACAAGCTTAAGTAAATTCTTTTCATATTGTATACTATAATCAAAGTTAGTGAATCCAGTGGTCAAAAAGGCAGAAGAATACAGAAGAGACAAAAAGTAAGTCATGGTTCCTCCATGTAGAGGATTCACATTTCAGAGCCACAGCTTTGTGTTGCTTCCCAATGTGGATATTTAACCTCTACTTAGGCCAGAACACAATGAAGAACTAGGTTTGCATAATGGGCCTTTCTTCTTTGTGCCACGTGACCAGCGTTGCATCAGTTCCCTCTGCTGCATGGCTTCAGTGAAGGGTGTGATTCACTTCTGTTTTCAGCAAGGAGGGAAAAAAAAAGCAAATAACCCAAGTGGGATGACACTTCTGGCTGACTCTTTCCAGACCTGGTTCACTTTCTAACCATTTCTTGGTTAAAATGGAGGAGACACACTTGCTCTCAAGTGCTTAGCTCGCATTACTCTGCCAGCCCCAGCACCATTGGGCAAGGGTAGGTCTTTAACATGAATTTAATACTGTCCATAAAGAACATTCTAACGTTCTCTCCTTTGTGTAGGTCAACAGCAGAAACTTCATGAACACACGGAGCTGAATAAATCAGTGAGGAGTCGTCTTTCAATAGAAAACAGCCCAGTAAGATGCAGACTGAAATGGGGAGGGATGTCCTAGGGACAGTATCAACAATTTATCTCTATCCTGTTCCCAGAGCCCAAAGAGCATTTTCATTCTCCTGGCCCAAGAAGTGACAGTCTCTTAGTCACCCCCTAAAACAGGAGCCTTGTCTGGCCGAACAATATCTTTAATGAGCTCATTGCGCCAATTTGATGGCTGTTATTTTGTGTATAAGGGACACTTGAGGATTGATGAGTGGACCTTCCATCACTGGAGTGTGTACACTTCATGACTAGTTAGATCCTCTGCCTGAGCTCCCTTTACCAGATAATTATACTTAACTTTTGGTCTTTTCCTTCACTCTAGGCAACCTTCCCTTAATTTCTGCATCACGCCTATCAAGTCCAGGCTCTCTATAGCTCACCAGCATAAAAGCATACAGAATAATATAGTTTAGCATGGCAACAATACTCTCACCCCACTCCTGGCCCATGACTATGAATACAGACAGTGCGTCAGGGGTCAAGTCGATTTTTGCATTCCGTAGAACTCGTAAGCTTACTGAAACAAATGATTTGGATAGAGATGGTCTACAAAATGAATTCAGATGAGCACTTTCAGTTCATAATGACAATTTAGTTATTCGCTGTGTTTGCAACTATCTACTGGTGTGGATATGATCTTCGCATATGGAAATCTCACTCTCAGTGTCAACACACCATTACAAAAACAAAGGTGAGATCAGTGCTCAAAGCTGTGGTGAGGACCAGACCTGGCCTGGAAAGGTGGGTGGCAGCAGAGAAGCAGGCAAGGAGGAGTTGTGGATGCTCCAGTTAGGATGCTCCACGTGATGAACACCTGGAACCAGGTCTTGGCAGAGGTGATGGGTACAGAGATCCAGATGTGGGAGATGTCATTTGGGATAGAGAAAGCATGACAAGTTTTAACAATGTTTTCAATGAACAAGAAAGAAGAGCTGAAAAGGACTCCAGTTCCTTGCCTGGGACTAACTGATCATGAAATTCAGCATTTAAGATGAGGAAGCTGAAGAGAATAATGGACCTGGAGGAGAGAGAGAAAGTCGCAGCTTCATCGGGCTGGTGAGAAAAGATTCGGCTTTGGAGATAATTATCAGCAATATAGGAAAACAGTAGGGAAGATCTTGCCTTAGGGGTCAATGAGTAATATTTATGCACAAACAAGAGTCACTCTTACTCATACATGCAACTCATCTTTCAGGGGGTTGATTACTGGTCATATTTTATTATAATTATCAATTTATGTTGGTCTCTTTCTATTTTTTTTAATTTTAAAGATTTTATTTATTTATCTGACAGATAGAGAGACAGCGAGAAAGGGAACACACACAGGGGGAACAGGAGAGGGAGAAGCAGGCTTCCCGCTGAGCAGGGACCCCGATGCGGGGCTCGATCCCAGGACGCTGGGATCATGACCTGAGCTGAAGGCAGACGCCTAACGACTGAGCCACCCAGGCGTCCCTCTGTTTTTTTTTCTTAATGAGAATTTTTATTTAGGAAAGGATGTCCTTTGGATAGACTTCTTCCTTGATCTCATTGGCCAGGACTGTATGTGACCTCTACCTTTAAGGAAGACTGAGAAAAGTCCTTTCATTTTCCAAGCTCTCTCACATGAAGACAAGAGAGAAGCTCTTTTTTTTTCCTCTTTAATACCGATCACCAGGCTAACCCATCCCCCCACCCGCCTCCCCTCTAGAACCCTCAGTTTGTTTCTCAGAGTCTATAGTCTCTCATGGTTCGTCTCCCCCTCCAATTCTCCGCCTTCATTTTTCCCTTCCTACTATCTTCTTTATTTTAATATATAATGTATTATTTGTTTCAGAGATACAGGTCTGTGATTCAACAGTCTTACACAATTCACAGCCCTCACCATAGCATATACCCTCCCCAATGTCTATCACCCAGCCCCTACCACTCCAGCAACCCTCAGTTTGTTTCCTGATTAAGAATTCCTCGTATCAGTGAGGTCACATGATACATGTTTTTCTCTGATTGACTTATTTCGCTCAGCGTAATACCCTCCAGTTCCATCCACCTCGTTGCAAATGGCAAGATTTCATTCCTTCTGATGGCTGCATAATATTCCATTGTATAGATATACCACTTCTTCTTTATCTATTCATCTGTTGATGGACATCTTGGCTCTTTCCACAGTTTGGCTATCGTGGACATTGCTGTTATAAACATTGGGGTGCACGTACCCCTTCAAATCCCTACATTTGTATCTTTGGGGTAAATACCCAGTAGTGCAACTGCTAGGTCGTATGGTAGCTCTATTTTCAACTTTTTGAGGAACCTCCATACTGTTTTCCAGAGTGGCTGTACCAGTATGTTGGTCTCTTTCACTAGACAATATTCTCCTTAAGAGTAGGAACTTGGCTCATGTTCAGCTAAAAGTCATCTTAGGGTATTAGAATCCAATTTTTTTTTTTTCTGCTGTCTACACAAACTGTGTCCAAAGGCTGAAAGCAGTAGGTAAATCAAGAGTGGCAAAAGATGCATTCCTCCTTATTTTCAGGAAGAATAATACATTCCAGAAATTCCCCCGGCAACTTGAATCACAGTTGCAAGCTTGCACTGAAGGCTGAGAGTAAGTGAGCTCCTGCCTCTTACAGAGATGCTGGGGGAAATGAAAACAGGAGGGAGCTGGGAATGGCTCCTGCTGGACAGCCAATAAGAACTGAGGTTCTGGAGCCAGAAGTAAATTTGAATCCAGGTGCCAGCACTTACTGATGCACTTTCCCTGGGAAGTCATTCATTCAGTCATTCATTTGTTCATTCGTTCATTCGTCACCTATAGGGTGGTATTTTCCAAAGTAGGATCTGAAGTTTCAATGAGATGAAACTCAGTAGTCCTTCATAAATATTCTTAATAGACCATTCCAAGACTTAGCTGAAGGGTGCTGTGGATAGGTAGTAAAGTGAGTCAATAAAACCCTTTCAGATTAATAGCTGAATCTAAACAATGTGACTGAAATCTAAACCTCCCTGGAAAATATTGATATTTCTACATAAATGGAAATACCCCAAAACAGGAAAATATTTTGGTCATTTTTTTGGTAATGACAAAGTTAAGGATATTTCATCTACTGCTGTTGGATGGCATTCAGATGAATTAATACTGTATTTGCTCATTTTAATCTAATGACAGATTTCAATAAACCTAATATATTTCTGTTTTCTTTCTCTTTCAACAGAGAACGGGCTACAAGTTCTTGAAGGGCTCAAGTTTCTGATCTAGCAATATTCTCTCTTATAATTTACTTAAAAAAAAAACAGACTCAATTTCTTATTGAATGGGCATAAGAAAAACATCAGGGAATGCTCCTTTTTTTTCTTGAAACTAGAGGCGGAGAGATACAGAATTTTTATTTGAGAACTTTCCCACTGCTTTTTGACAAATACCACTGTGGTAACTTAGTGGGAAATACATGTCAATATCCTTCTGCTCCTACCTGAGTTTAATCAATTTCACCTACCATTAATCAATGTCTTGATCTTGCAAAGAATGATGAGAGATAGCAGAGTTTAGGGTTTACCCTAGACTCTAGGTCTGATCCCTGGCTCTGTCACTTACAAATGGTATGCGTAAAACAGGGTCATGGTAAAGATTAGAGGAAATGATGCACGTAAAGCATTTACTATAACACGTGACACTTCTTAAGGGCTTATAAATATCAGCTATTATTACTGTGCTTAATGCAATGCTACGTAACAAAAGGTGGGAAGTTATTAATAGTCATCTACCATTGTATGGATTATATTTTATGTCAGTTTCTATTGTTTCCCACCCTTTTGCCTTGGTGAGAATCTCTATTTGTTCAAGTAGCAGGTAGTGGACCTACAGAATGTGGACCCACTCCAGCCCCAGGGCCTGCATCATGGTTTGTCTAAACCAACATGGTAATTACATTCAACTTTGCCAGGACTGGCATATCATCCACTTCCAATTAGGAATGCAAGAAGTTTGCTGGAGTCTTTGGCAAAATTTTCTCCTCCTTGCCAGAAGAAAGACCTAACCTGAACTCCCTCCCTTCCTGACTCTTAAGTAAAGCAAAGATGTTTGGAACTGAGATGGCCATCTGTGATCATGCAGTGACAAGTCTAAAGATTGGATGGTCTGAGTCCTTGAGCTTCTAAATCCACCTGGAACTTCCCATCTCCAGACTGTGAGTTAGGTAAGCGAATTAAAAGTCTTTATTCTTTCAGCCATTGTGAAGTTATTCTAGTACTTCTGGCAAAAGCCTCCTAAAATGACACACATTTCAAATTACTAGATGGCAAGAAAAAGTTCTATTTATTAACCGTTCTACCTATGAACAGCAGGCCTGATACTGTACTGTGATTACTGACAAGAGGGATTCAGGATTTAGAATGAAAATCACTGATCAGAATCCTACTCAATCATTTCTATTTCTTTTCTTTATTTAAGTGGAACAGTTGGCTAATTTCAAGAGACAATAATTTGAATTTCAACTCCTTTGCCCTTCTAGGAAAATGGCAATAAGCATTGACGTGCATAACAAAATGATTAATAAGAGAAAGAAAAGAAGTTAAGTTAATGTTAAAATAGATTTTTGGATATCTAAAATGTAGAATTTGAGAGACAGAATTTTTTGGAGAGAATGAGAATGAGTTCTTAATCATAATTTCGACCTTTCTTAAAACTCCAGCATTTAACATTGTTAAAATTTTTTTTTCAGTTGACAATGGGCCAGGTTTTCAAACACATTCAAAATTGATATCTCAATTGGCAGAAGCTAGGATTAGCTTTCCCATAATGATAGGGACTGGGGGTTTGTTAGTACACGGAACACAAAAATCAGCAGGGATTTATTCTTACTTTCCTATTTTCTTGCAATTGTATTCGGTCAAAGAAAATAGAGAAGAGGTTGTCCTGTACTCTCAGGCTGGAAGAGAAGATGAGAACAGGACTCAGGGCCACCATCAAACCCTGAGGGAAGTAAAACAAAACACCCAGTGTGGCCCAACACAGGGCCTGGCTTCTCTCTAAACTCTCTACAGAAGCTAAAATACTCATTAGAAAAGTGTAAGTTTAATTTTGGGAAGCTAAAATAGTACAAGTGATAGTAGAGCTAAGACCATGCTGTCAGTCAATAGCAAGGCCTCATTTTTAGGGCAGATTCATTAAAAATGTAGTTTTCAAAAGCTGCAAATTGAGAAGCTGTGTTCCATTTTTTGAAGAAAAACCGCAATTTGTCTTCCATGTGGTATTCGAACTTGTAAATTTTAAAACTAACTGCTTATAATTTGCGAAAGCCATAGGTGATCTATTCCCTTAGGGTAACTTTTTTAGTCGTAAAATTCTTTATAGCTTTCACTAGAGCTTTCTACTAATCACAGGCATAAAGTACAGGTGGATGGTGTAACAAACCAGTGTTTCAGACAGATTTTTAAATACTATCTTGCATCCTTATAACCTTGACTTCAACACGGCTTAACCAAAACATAATATCTATTAAAACCTAGGAGAGAATCCTTTGTATGATCATAGCTATAAAGCTTCCCGGATGTAACAATTTCTACAAGCACCATATCTCACTGCCGAAAGACATGCTTGTCTCCCGATCAAGAATGCCAGCACTTCAATTGGAGACAACCCTGTTCAAATTCACACAGTCACTTTACTGCCAAAAAAAACAAAACAAAACAAAAACAACAACAATAGAAAGAACCTGATAGGCTGTGTAGTATGACACCTATTTCTTATTCAGAATACTTAAAAGCAGACTAGTCCAAGAAACTGATCAAGCTTAGAAAGCCAGAGATCCAGTCTCTACTTATCAGTCAAGTTCAACAGTGTACAACTCAACCTCCTCCATTTTGGCTTTAATGGCTTAGGAGAAATAACTGACACATATTGCGATGTTTACACAAACCTCATTTTCAGTGGAGGTATTCAAAACCCCTCACATTAAACAGGTAGCAACAGGTGTCACGTTTGTTCCTTTCACATAAGGAAGTGGGGAAAGGAGGCAATCAAGGTCACACACAGAAAAATAACAGAAAAACAGGGAAGAAAAACTTAATCTTATATTTAAACAACTGAAATATGTTATTGAGTTGACTCTTATGTAATACACCATTTTCTTGATTTGCCAGATTCTTCCTACATAAATATAACATTCGAATGGAATTTTACTAAAGTTTTGCCCTAGTTAATCTAATACCCTATCCTTTTCATGGCTGCCAAAATACATATTTACCTGTTTAAGTCTAAACTCAAAGAAGTCAGCCTACTGTCTCTTAAGCTCAGGCAAAAAAATTTTAAGGGAAATTTAATTGTATATTTCCATAATGTTGTGCTTGTGACATTAGCTGAGAAATTCTGAAAATTTCAAAGCTGTCTTTCACTGCTAAACTACTTTGCACTTTGCAATTGATTAAGAACAGCGGAGGCAGTCAGAGTTGTATATCAAATTAGAGTTGATAAAAGCTCTTAAAACAGACTTGAATGCCTTCTTGAAAAAGATTTCCACTCCCTTAAATGACATGACAACAAATTCTTACAGCAGCATAAAAAGTATTAGCTGAAATGTTATGGCTTTGGCTTAAATTTCCATCTGCAGCTCATCAAATGACTACACAGTAGAAAGGAATTAAACCCAAATCAGACTCATTAGAGAGTCTGATATGCTGGCAGAATATAAACTTCCACTGCTTTGCAGCTGGGGTTCTGGGTGACTAATATTTAAATGTTTGTGCTTGGATGTTCTGTGAGAAAGAAGAAAAGTGTAACCATAAAGGTGAGAGGTAGGATCGTGAACCTTACAGAAAGAGAATTCTCTCTCACACAAAACCTCCTCTTTAATCTCAATGTTCTGAAGAGAGGACCACTCAAATGAAGAATGACTTAGCTTTAAATTAGTCCCAGGTCAAAATTCTGATAAACATGGTAAGTCTTCTTCACAGTTTTCTAATGTAAAGAATGCCTATCTGAAACTCTTGCTGCCTCCAAGACTGACATTAGTCAAGTGTCCCAGGGTAAATAATTTACCTTTCCTCTTCTCCTTCAGCTATCCTGCTAGGAGGAATGTTCTTGTAGGAATTTGCCTGCAAACACCAGGTTTCCAACAGTTGTCAGATGCCATGAAAGTATAAATCCATAAAGTTAAACTAACAGAATCTACTGAACACACTCTCCCACATAAAATTCTCTAGGACATAGACTGTCTCTGGAATACCACTGGATCCTTTCCCCGGGATTCTTCTGCATTAATTATTTCTGAGTTCTGAAACTAACAAGGAAGGAAGGTCAGCTCTAAGATCCCTGATGGTAAGACCCAGGTCTGATTCAGTTATGAAACTCCCAAAGAAGTGTGTCTGGTGCACGGTGCTCAAAAGGAAGCCCTGCATAGTGTTTATCTTGCTTCTCTGACACTGTGGAGTCAGCAAGGTATTCTGGAGCAACAACCGAGAAAAGCTGACTCTAAGATAGTAAGTTTTTGAGTATAATCTAGTATTGAAAAGTAAGTAAAGATGTTCTTATGGAAAAAGCTATTCCTATTACTCCTTCAAGCCTGAGAGACACTTTTCAACTCAAAGGAGAGAACATTTTCTTACTCGTATAGCCAACGGTTCTAGAGTGGAGAAATATTTAAATGAATATGATGAAAGGAATCTATCAAATGACAGAGATTAGTAAGGAAAAAGATGAGATAAAGCTGTGTACTTTATTTTTCACAAATGCCATTCACCTTTTCAGGAAGTGATTGCCTGCTAAATCTTCTGCACTGGGTTGTGGGCAAATAGGGGGTGATTCTCAGAAGGTACACACTGGAGAAAATTAGACATGTTTTGAGTGTTTAAAAAAGATGACTAGGAAATGGTAGGGCACAAATACATCCAGAAAATCGTAATACATGTTTTTTATTCAAAAATTTTTTTTCATTTATTTATTAAATTTAAATTAAATTATAGGATGCCTGGGTGGCTCAGTTGGTTCAGTGTCTGCCTTCGGCTCAGGTCATGATCCCAGAGTCCTGGGATCAAGTCCCTCATTGGGTTCCTTGTTCAGCAGGGAGCCTGCTTCTCCCTCTGCCTGCCACTCCCCCTGCTTGTGCGCACTCTCTCTGACAAATAAATAAAATCTTTTAAAAAGTAAATTGAAATTCAACTAATTAATATATAATACATAAGTTTTTTAAATGGACTCACCTCTGTGTATCTAAAGTATTAGATGCCAAGATATACTGCTTTTTTTTTTTTAAAGTCCTATTCAAAGGTAAAGACCCTGGGCTAAAATTATTATTTGTCCATTTGAATCTGATCTGAAACCTCACAAAATATACCTATTTGATGACATCTGGGTGTCTCATAGCTCAGAAGCTCAACTTTGGGGGAATTAAGCCTTATCATCCTGAACCAGGAACATTTAAGAGGAGGCTAGTTTATTCATAATCAATGCATCCCATTCATCAAATGAGGTAATGTTTTTAAAGGTGCTGAGCAAACCACAAAGCACTAAATAATTTTACGATTTAGTACAAGCAAAGAACCTGCACAAAAACCTTGTGTATGGGGCTGACAAGCCACAGAACAGCTCCAACTCAGGAAAATGTCATTTCTCAGCCCAAACTCACATCTGAGCCCAATCATTTTGAATATACCATGAAGCTTAGAAATCTAGAAGTTACTAATAAGATGATCGGGACATATGTAACCCATTCAATTCCTTGAACTGTACCCAGAAGTGAACTAATGAGTCATAGGTATTAAGATGTTTTGAAACAGATGTCTTTTAAATAAAGAGAATATTTCATGTTGTATCATCTGAATGTGCCACTGAAACATCTGAATGCTGGCAACTTTCTCAAATATCCTGGGCTGTTCCCAGATTGTAAAAGCATCCAGATCACCTCTCCTTCTTGCCCACTGCTGTTTGCCTATTTCAGCTCTTGTTGGCACCTTTACCTAGCAGCATGCAAAAGTAGGCAAAGAAGTTGAAATCAAATCATTTTGTGCTGCTAGCCTTATAGCAGGTTTTGTGGTGGACAAAACTGGTGCTATCAGGGAAAATGAGATCTCTGAATTATAGATTTCCATTAGTCCTGGAGATATTCTCCCTGTTCTCACTGCTAAAGATGATTAGGAGCTTGCTACCATTTCCTAAACAAATAGAACCTACCAGAGAAACCTCAGCATGGCAAGCAAATGACCATTCGGAAAGAAGTAAAGCTTATTTAGTATGTTTTTATTTACTAGAGCCATTTAAATCATATATTTATATATACTGTTAAAAAGCGGGAAAAAATCAACATGAAACACTCCTAACAAAAGAAGTGTAGCTTTTCACTATAATCTTTTATGCATGTGTTGTATGTTCAATCAAATGACCACAGTGAACAAACTGTATTATTTGTAATAACAATGGTGAAGACGTCAATACTTAGTCCTTTCAAACAGGCTGTGCTAAGGAGATGGTGGTCTCCAGCACTGGTTCTTGGGAGGAAGTGGGCGGAGGGAGAAAGATTATGAATAAACTAGCTTCCTCTTCATGTTCCTGGTTGAAGATGATAAGGCTTAATTCCCCCAAAGTTGAGGTACTGAGCTCTGAGATACCCAGATGGCATCAAATAGGTATATTCTGTGAGGTTTCAGATCAGATTCAAATGAACAAATAATGATTTTAATCTAGGGTCTTTACCTTTCAATAGGACTTTGCACAGAGGGTAGGAGGCTAGAGAGAGAAAGAGAGAGAGCCTGTGCACTCTCACACACGCCCAAAACTCAGGGTGCATAGGGAGGAAGGGGGCAAAGGGTTGGCAGTGTCATCAGCCAACAAGAATGAAAAGTATCTTATAAATCCCTAAGATCCCCAATGTTCTTGACCCTTTGATTATCCTATGGGTGATTTTTTTTTAAAGATTTTATTTATTTGAGAGAGAGAATGAGATAGAGAGAGAGAGCACAAGAGGGGGGAGTCGGAGGGAGAAGCAGACTCCCTGCCGAGCAGGGAGCCTGATGCAGGACTCGATCCCGAGACTCCAGGATCATGACCTGAGCCGAAGGCAGTCGCTTAACCAACTGAGCCACCCAGGCTCCCCCTATGGGTGATTTTTAAAAATGTGTTTATCAGGTGGATTGGAGGAAAGTTTTATGGTGCTTACTAGCATCCTGACTTTGAGCAAATCATTTTCCCAACTCATTTTATTTTTCATCTGTAAAGTGTGGATAATAACATCACCTTGCAGGGTTATTGGAAAGAGTGAAGATAATAAACACAGTGGTCATATGGCCTCCTTTGCCCAGGGCAGTCCCAGTATAATTATTAACTTTCACTCTCAAAAGTGTCCCAGTTTGGACAAATAATGATGTGGTTGCCCTACATATAAATTACCAAGCGTAACATCTGACAGGGAGTGGGCCCTCAGTCAGTGTGACAGTTACTGTACTTCTAAAATTGTTCAAGCATATTAACAATGACAAAAAAAACAACACACAAAACCCCCCCGCTCGTTATTGATCCTCATCACAAACCCAGAAGCAGGCTCTTTCTACTCAGAGTAGATGTTGATTTGGGGTTTCGTTTCTCATTAGGACTATAAACTACTTGGGCAGAGGTGACCACGACCTGAGCGACAGCACGTCTGATCAGACATCTGAGTGACAGGAACGCAGAAGTAACTCCCTCCCCAACGCCTGGAAGGTGCTCGGTGCTTCCTACGGTTTCAGGGCACTGAGGGAAGCTCTTCTGCTCTGCAGCTGTACTCCTCTGCTGGATTCAGGCAACTTGGTTAACTTTAGTTTTCTACTTCTTCACCTCAGGTTCACAAAGAGGTGAAAACTAACACCTTGAGGTTTCTCTTAAGCCTTTCTTGTAGGGTCTTTGAGCTACACTGATGACATAAACAGGGTAAGTCCTGCTCCGCACTCAGTCAATGGTGTTTCCCATCCCCATGTGCATGTGATCTCTCTCTGTCCCCAGAGTTAACCCGACACTAACCAGCATTTTCTTTTTCTTTCTTTCTTTTCTTTCTTTCTTTCTTTCTTTCTTTCTTTCTTTCTTTCTTTCTTTCTTTCTTTCTTTCTTTCTCTTCTTTCTTTCTTTTTAAGATTTTATTTCTTTGAGAGAGAACAAAAGCAAGAGAAATCACGAGGGAGAGGGAGAAGCTGACTTCCCACTGAGCAGGGAGCCCCATATGGGGCTCGATCCCAGGACCCTGAGATCATGACCGGAGTTGAAGTCAAGATACTTAACCGACTGAGCCACCCAGGCACCCCCACTAACCAGCACTTCTATGTTGGACAGGAATATTGTCCTTCATCACCACAACTTAGCTCACTACGATATATCTGAAAAATGCCACATCCAATTCTCTCGAGTGATGCAAGTTTTTCTAGAGCAACATTAGACATTTCCCAATGTACAGAAGCCCTTCCAAAACAGGCAAAGGGCTTGCTCAGTTCCCCAGACTAGTTTATTTGTCAATGGAATTCTTGTTACTCGAAAAGAGTTAAGAAGTTTGCCTTGATGGGGTGGCAAGATATGACAAATGTAAGAAAGATGCAGACTGCCCTGGGAAGATCAAGACATTGAAGAAGTTTGGAATGTACCTTTGTTCATTGGGCCCTGTTCGTTTGGACACTAGGAGGTAGACAGAAACACAAGGAATGCCAGATGGGTGGGAGAGCCCACATACTCCCTCTATATACATCACTAAAAAGTGCATACATCACTAAAAAGCACGCCTTCCTTTCCTCTGAAATAGCTTGGAACAATCTGCTCTCAACTTGGTAGCAGAGCTGAAAGGCTAAGAGGACTTCCTGCCACTGAGGCCGTAGCCAGGCCATCTTGAGTGCTGCTGGGAGGTATTTACTTAGGGGAGGTAGGAATATTCTAATAGTAGCTGAGGTAGAAAAGGGAGGAATGTTGAAAAGTAAATCTAGAAAGTAAATCTAAGGAAGCAACTATTTTTGGCATATTCACACAGCTCCCTTCTCTAAGGGTGTAGCAAGTGTTGACTACTCATAGAATATTCCACAAGTGATGTCAGGGGTCTGACTCTGATTTTAAGTGGGTTTAGAAGCGAGGGGAGCGTTGGAATACATTCATATTATTTTAACATTTATTGAGTGTTTACGATGAGCTAGATATTGTTCTTAGCGCTTTAATTCTTAAATACCTCATTTACTCCTGTGGAGTATCCATTCTTTTTGCTTCCATTTCACAGATGAGAAAAATGAAGCAGAGAGGAGTTAATTAACTGTCGAAGGCCACACAGGTGCAGGCGATAAAGACCTGAACCAAGCCTATCTTGTCCTTCGACTTGTGTGTTCTAGCTGAGGGTGCGCCAGATCAGGGGGCCCATGTGTGTACAGGCAGGAGTGAGAGCAGAAGAGGGGTGAGCAAATTAAATCCAGCTGGAGCGGAAGAACAATCGGGGAGAGAGGCTGGATGGGGAGCTCAAAAAGGGTCCTGAATGGCAGTCACAGACTCAGGGGCGAGAGAGAGTTGTGGTGGGGGTCTTTGAAATGCAGGCAGAAGCCTCTCCAGAAGCCCCCCTTGGCGTCAGGGGGACCTTCAGGAGACCACCGGAACATTCCAGGTTAAGCTGAGAAAGGCCCATGGAGGCTGTGCCTGTGAACACCACAGGGAGCAGCTGTGAGAATCACTGAATGGCTGTGGAAAAGCCTGGATATGACTGGGGAAGGAGCCACAGGACTTAATAGCGGGGGAGGTCCGAGGGGCTAAGGAAAGCCTCCGCAGTGAGGTCTACAAAGGACGTTTTATTTCCAGACATCAAGGCCATTTTAATTCCCAACTCCATTAAAATGAAAGGGCAGCCTGACAGAGTGGGCATGCCAGTGAAGAAGAGTGTCAAAATGAACAGTGAATAAAAAGCTAACACATCTCACCAAGGCAGCGACTGATTTAATTGACTTGTTAATTCTTCAGAGGAGACATATACATGAAATTACATTTCCCCCACAATGTGCCCTTTAAAAAAAATGAATGGAAACCTTAACGGACATGCTCATGGAATCATCCCTCCTTTTACTACCACCTTGCAAAGCAGTCAGCCATAGTTACACCGCTTGTTTTATTGCTTTTTAATTGTTGTACTTTTATAAATAAGCACCACTATGTAATTAGGAGCTGCCTTCTCCACTCAGGTATATGGGCAGGCATCCTGACCTCTCAAACCTGCTGCTGGCCAATGAGGAGCTGCTTGCTCCGTGATGCAGCCTCTCAGCCCCGTTACACTGAGTAGGTCAAAGCCCTCAGGCTACTGTTTTCTACGCTAGACAATCTCCTTTCTCTCTTTGCTACTGAAAATATGTAAAACCGAGAGCAAAGCTAGGTTATAAGCAGGTTAGTGTTGCAACAAGCTTAAAGAAGACTAAGCATAAAGTATATTTCCTCTTCCTCTTTCAAGAAAGGACTGAAGAGCATTCTGACTTCCAAAGGAACGCTAAAGAGAATCATCAAGTTCATGCTTCTGTAATGAAGAAATTAAGAGAGGGCAGGTATGGTGTCTCATTCACCTTTGCAGCCCCCCAGCCTGGCGTAGTAGGTGTTGAATAAATATTCGCTGAATGAATTTAAAGAATTCAACATTGTGTCCCAGATACTCTCAAAGTAGATATGAACAGTCATTTTGAACCATTTCCTGATGTGAGAGAGCGAGTGTGTGTGTGTGTGTGCGTGTGCGTGTGTGTGTGTGTTGGGGGGCAGGGTGCGTTAGGAAAGGTGGAGAGAATATATATACACTTTGTCTAGAGTAATTTGAAAATTGACAAGGGGAGAAAGATTTTAAAAGAAATCCCACTGGCCTCAGTATTGTCACACATAATTTTCTATCTAATGAGACAATGACAAAAATTGATAGGAGAAAATCATCTGGCCTTCGTGTACTCAAAATGATGATTCAAAACCACATACCGATGTCAAACTCAGAGTAAGTCTTTCCAGTTATTGGAAAACTGCTCCATTAAGAACTGTGTGTGTCAAATCCTTTTCATTAATCAAAGGGTGGATAGACAAAGGAAGGTTCATCCTGGAGTGTGAAGTATCACACAAATAATGGATCCAAGATAAATGAATTACGACTAGAACAAATAAAGGAATGCTATTTGGGTGACAGTAGGACTCCCAAATGGCTTCCCACTTGTAGAAAAACAGCCTCAGACAAGCCCCATCGTGTATACAGTGGTGCAAAATGACCTGGGAAAAAATGGTTTCTTTGGATATAATTTACAGATGCATATCCCTGAATACCTTAAGGCTGAAGGTACTTTGGCTCTTTTCTTAAAGCAATTATGGCACAGGTTCTCCTGCCCAGGTTCTGTTTACATAAGAACAATCTTGGCCACAGGTCATCTGGGTAGGAGATAATTAATCTCCAGCACTTTGAGCACAGGTAGGTTAATTAGCCATGCATGTAATACGGCACCAGAATTTTTCTTGGAAAAATTGTTTTGAATTTCAAACAATTAAGGATCTGTAATACCTGCTGGTCTTTTATCCAGAGCAAGCACAAAGGCTGTTGGAGAAATAGAGAAGACTTTGTTTTTAAACTATTCAGAAGACACAAGGCATCACTGATCACCTGAAGGCCTCGTTTTAATTGGATTGCAGATCCATGATGCCTGAGAGGTTGTCTTTTGGAAATATGTTATTGCTAAAATCTTTAAGTAGGTCAGTAATGGAACTTCAGAAGCCATAACATTCTGATATCCTAATAAATGATCAGGGTCAGAACCTTACTTTGTTTATATTTCAGCAAAGCATGTTGTCGGTTTGGACTATAACACATCAGGATTTTTACAAATCCAAATATTAAATAGCATTCTGAACACCATCCACACGGACAAGGGAGAGAGAAATAAACCTGCAAATGTCTCTATATACAAAAGAGATGAGTCTTAGGTTTTAGACTATTAAGTACTTTTTTTCCTCCAGACAATACCCTAATAAAACAATTACGAAGTACTCTGAAACCCTGCCACACCCCTTCGATTAAACCACACTTCACAAAATACTTAGATAAAGCCTGATCAAATAAACATTAAGGCAGAAAATGCAGCCTAGAATGCCCCATCCTGCACTCTGCCCCAGTCTGAAGGGCCATCTCCCTTGAAAATTTAATCACACAAAATCTACTGTGATTCCACTGCAGCCTTTGCACTTCAGGAAAGCTACTTCAGTCTCTGACATTTTGATTTTCACAGCAGACCGAACCGAAAAGAAAAAAAACAAAAAAACAAAAAAACAACTTCCTTGGCTCACAGGCTTATGCCTCCAGTTGAGATTTGATTTCTCGAACCTTAGGCAACATCCAGCAAATAAACAAACAAACAAACAAACAAACAAGGTTATTTTCTATTACTCACTATTACTCCAGGATTTCAGTAAATATTTGATACTGATCTCAAAGAAGCCGGAATCCTGCTGGCTGGCCATGTCGGCGGTTATACAAAGAGGCTCCCGGGACCGGACTGGGAGCCGCCGGAGGAGCAGGTACCGGGCGTGGAGATGTGCCTGTCACAGGTTAGTGATGTCAGCGGCGAAGAGGAAGGCTCTGCGGATCTACCTCCGGCACGGGCAGGGAGTCCTCATTTAAAGGACACCGAGGAGCGGGAGAGAGATGCTCGGCCACTCCTCCTTCTCCTCCTCCTCGTCGGGGTCCAGGACTTGCTTCTTATTTGCTGGGTGCTGATCTGCCCGCGGCCCTCAGAGGCGGCGGCGGCGGCCACTGCTTTCATTTCTGGTCTGCCATAACCAGAGTGGCGCGCTGCCGGCCGCCCACATGCTCTGCTCCAGCCAGGTACGCTACCGAGGAAGTCCCCACCTGAACTGTGATCCGTTTTCCCCTGGGAGGGACGGTTTCTTGGCTGGCCTCCCTGACACGGTGCAGACAGCTCAGCCCACACAGCTCTCCGCAGGGCTGAGCGATGGGCTGGGAGCGCCGCCCCCTGCCCCTGCCCACGGGCCCAACCTGAGCCGCCACTCAGCCCCGGACTCAGCCGGCAGAGGCGGAGGCGGAGGAGCAGGAATTTCCCAGCTTCTGTGGCTCCTTGCTCTTCAGAAATGCTTCCCGGGAGCAGCCCGCGTGAGCACTGGCTGCTACTTCCCCTTGTGTCTGTCCCTGAGATATACACAACTGCATCGCGCTGCAGCAGGCAAAGCGGCACCCCTGGATCTGGTTGCAGTGACGTTTTTTTAAAAGCCCCATCTGTCAGCCTTGTTGCAGTAGGAAAGCTGGGCTTTTTCTTCCCCTTCTTTCACGGGCACAGTGGAAGCTGCACTTGGTGCTCCCCCCACCCCGCCCCAACGCTTCCAGACAGGCTTGCCGTTTTGAGATGCACTCCACCCCGAAACGTGTGCGTCGGAAGGGGATGCTCAGTCGGCTTGTTTACAGAAATGTCAGGCTCCGCAACGGATCTGTTTCTCAAACCTATCATTTCTAAGGTTCACCGAGCCCACGGTAGCTTATTTATTTGTATTAAAAGAAATGAGAAGCAAAGGCATTAGATTCCTTGCTGTACAATGGCTTTTTAGTTCATGAAATCTTGCTATCAGGTGTCCTGATTTCGGTTAGCTGTATTTCATGTTATCATATAGCTTGACTAGGGGATTAAATAAGAGCATTCTAATTTTGACAGGCTGCCTTTCGGTAGGTGGGATTTGGCCAACCGTCCCGCAAACCACAGAATACTTCTCCCCTTTCCAGTACATTTCTGATTAATATTTTCCAAAGGAATGAATAAAGCCATATTAATGATTATTGAACATGAAAAATGTTGGGCAACTCCCCTCAAAACACACAAATGGGACTTTTTAGATTAACAGTTCTTTTGAGAAATTGAAAGAGTGCAATATACTTTTAAGATGAAGAATTTTTAAAAAATTTAGCACCACAGAGAACCAGTACTATGTCCTGAAATGCCCCAAGACACCATCAATATAAGCTTTGCAAGCTCCTTACACTTACACAAAAGGCAAACCCTGAGCTACCAAGATTTCCAGCTCCACTCACAGAGCTTCATTCCCGTGAAGTCACTTATCAGATGGACTTTTCTCTTTTTCTTTTTAAGATTTTATTTATTTGAGAGAGAGAGAGAGTACATGAGCCACAAGCAGAGCAAGAAGCAGGCTCCCCACTGAACAGGGAGCCCGACATGGGGCTCAATCCCAGGACCCTGGGATTATGACCTGAGTCAAAGGCAGAGGCCTACCTAACTGAGCCACCTAGGCGCCCCGGACTTCTTTTTCATGTACACGCATTCTAGAGTTGATAAGCTAATTTTGTTTTGTCACCTGTACTTTGAATGTATGGATTCCAAGTGAAACAGGACCCAAAGGTTTTACCTCAAAACAGCGATCACATACGAAAACAAAAACTAATATCCATACCCACCTTTCTGAGGCCTCTACATGGCAATGAATGAACAGGGAGGCTGCAAGGCACCTCGGAGTTAATGAGCACAAAGTCTCTCAAGACAGGCCCCAGATTCCTACCTGACTCCAGACCTTACTAGCTAGGAGAACTGGGGCAAGCTATTAATCTCACTAAACCTCAGTTTCCTCACCTGGGAAATGGGGTTAATAGTGGTGCCGAGCTCATTCAGTTGTTGGAGAGATTAGGTGACATTATGAGTAAAATGCTCAGCACAGTGTCTTGCATATAATAAACAATTAAGTTTAGCGATATTGATATTTATGATGAAACCTTAGGGACACCAGAATCAAACTTTGGAAGTTAAACACGTTTGTACCACTGGTATGACTTAGAAGATATATCACTTTTGAACCCCAATGGTAACAATTTGGGGCTAGCAAGTTGGAGACATTTCAAAATCTGCAGTAAGCAAGCACGCTTTTATATATTGTTACTCAAGCATACAGAGATTCTCTTGGTCCACCTTATAAAAGGGATTTTTAGCTGGCTCTTCAAAGTTTTCAATCCTACTGTAAACATATTAATTGGCTGAGAATGCCACTCATATATATTTCAAGAGGGAATGATCATAAAATTTTAAATGCTATTGAGAAAAGAATGTTTTTAATGGCATCTCATTTTCCCTGTGAAGAGCGAATCAGTAAGAGCCCAGTTTCTGTCCGTTAGAACCTGAAATCTTGCTCATGTGTGCTTTTTTTCCTCATTTGAGTACCTTTAAAGAGAGCATATATTGTAAAAGAACAGAAAAGGACTTTTGTTTTGTTGAAAGGCCTACAAATCAAATAGAATGACACCTGCTGCAAGCTGGGATAAAACATTTATCCTTTTGTCTCCTCTCTGGCAGGGGCAGGGACACTTATAAAAAAAAAAAAAAATGTAGTCAGAAAAGGCACCTGGACAGAGGGACCTAAAATACAAAATAAAATCTGAATTTGTCCCTGGCTTGTTATGAGACTTCAGATGTCATTTAAGAGGAACGAGGGACCTTTCCTTAATGATCTTAGGAGACCATATAATGAATCTTTAAGCAAGGGATTAGGCATAGATTTTTTTTTAAAGATTTTATTTATTTATTTGAGAGAGAGAATGAGAGATAGAGAGCACGAGAGGGAAGAGGGTCAGAGAGAGAAGCAGACTCCCCGCTGAGCAAGGAGCCCGACATGGGACTCGATCCCGGGACTCCAGGATCATGACCTGAGCCGAAGGCAGTCGCTTAACCAACTGAGCCACCCAGGCGCCCTAGGCATAGATTTTGGAGGCTCAGAGAAAAGTAGCAGTAATACAGGAAAGCTGCAAGTTGTCAGGAAGTGGTATCCAAGAGTGGAAAAAAGTCAGAAAATAACCTGAGACATCATAATTAGTAATACTATCTACATTTATTCAACACTAATACTGTGTTTAAAAATATCTATTTTATCATATTTAATCTTTCCCCCAACCTAAGAAGTACTATTAATAGCCCCATTTCATAGATGAGAAAATGGAGGCTTAAAGAGGCATAGAATAAGGTCAAGGTCATAGAGCTGACAAAATTTAAGTCTAGCAAATTTTAGAACGGAGTCATTTACTCCTTTCTCTCTCTCTCTTTCTTTCTTTCTTCCTTTTAATAACAAGCAAGGCAAGAATCATGGTTATCAACCTTCTTATCCAAAATTCAGGAAGAGATGCTAAGACCCTTGTTATCACTACATAATAGGAGTGCTTCAGGCCCCAATGGTTGTCCAGGACTGCTTACTGCCCTCCTGGTGGGCTCTAGCCTGGGGAAGGAATTGTTCCCTGGGGCTTTGCCCCACCCTGAAGGAACCTAGAGAAGAATGCTGTTATTTTTCATATCAATTTGATTCGTTGTACAGGTTGTGGTCCGTATAAGGATGCCGGACCCGGGGTAGGGTTGGGGCAAGTGAGGATGGCAAGCTCGTCTGAACTCTACTCTCCAAGCTGTAAAGGGATTGGAAATGGGCTGTGTCCACCCTGGTGTGTGCCACACATCTGCCCAATACTCAATCCACAGGAAGGGGTGCCTAATTGTGATCCATATAGCAAATGGACTGGTGGTGGCCTGGGGTGGTACAGTAGGAACGCTAAGAAAACAGAGCATTTCAAGAAGGCAGAGGCCAACTGGTCACCCATGTCCCAGCCTGCTGAGTGGCAGGGTGGGATGAAGGTGGTAAAGGATGCATGGACTGTATATTATAATCTGTGGCATTTAGCCATCATGCTAAATGTTCCCACTCTCTATTCTCTCCCTCCAGAAGAGCCACGTGTCTCTCAGTTGTGTATCTGCCACAGCCCCTAGCACACATTAAGTTCTCATGCAAAAAAACACATAGAGGGAGTCACTGAATGAACAGATGTGTCCGCATGCCTACCGCTATCTGTTGCCTGTGGAAAAAAAATGTACAACTGAAGTGCAACCGGTTTGTATTTTAATTCATATTGAATTTTTCTTTCCTAGCATTTCTGACAATTTTTTTGAGACGAAAATGTGTGGTGTTCAAAAAAATGTGAAAACAAAGCTAGGCAAACAATCTGGATGCTTGCCAACATCAAGAGGCTTCTCCTAATGATTTTAAAGAGTGTGATTGAGTTGATTGGGTTAGGGTTGGAATCCGCCCCCTTTCCCTGTGGATGGCTGCACGTGGGCGCACACGTGTAATTACTGTCAGAGTGACATGTACATTCATGCATAGAATGTATTAGGCAGAAGAGAAATGTTTTCCTAGCATCCTGAGGAAACAAAGGAAAATCACTTCTTGTAAGAAAGAACAGCTTTATTAATTTTTGCTCAGTTTAAAATTCCCCAAAAAGCATTAAATATATCCTATTCCTACAATTACCTATTGTTGCTTAATAAGAACAGTTCCAAGTCAAATTAAGCATCACCTGAGATCAATGGTGACAATTATGGAGAAGGCTTTGATTCTCTTTATGCAGGATGAAGTCCTTTAGAGATAAAGCAACAATATCAATCAAAAACTTTTTTGATATATTTTAGGTGCATAATTTTGGGCTGATCTAACTTGTGCTAAAAACACAGTAGAGGAAAAAAATATGAAGTGATGCCACATCATGTTCATCTCGTAAACAGAAAACTCAATAATCATTCCCTTAAAAAATCCAACCCACATACACACATCTTCACAAAAATAGATCCTGCAAATTTTGAAAACGCTTATTCCATTACTATTCAGTACAAATACTTTTTTTTCCAAAGGAACTGAAATACATTAAAATGTTCTGAATGCCCCAGAACCTCATTAAAGCACAGCTTGTTGTTGCCCAGATTCAGACGTAAACAAGGAAAATCGTATCTCTTAAAATGGTTTTCATTAAAGATTAGCAGCAGAACCCATTTTTCTTCTCCACTCACCTCCTCTGCCAAGGAGTTTTATAAGGGACTGTGAGCCCTGACAAAGGAATCAAATGTCAGTCTACCTCATGGGAAGGCCATGAAGGATCTGAGCAGTGAAAGGCATCCGATGGCTGCAGGGAGCAGGGTCAAGTTTGAAGTCCATCCCCCTTGCTGCTCTGTGTGGGGAAGTCCCCCTCCATAAGCTCATAGTCACCCAGGGTGTGTTACAAGTTTAGCGTAGGGTAGGGGAATTCACATTAACCAAGCACTTGAGGTTGAGACGCTGCTAGGCTGTATTTCAGAGGACCTGTATGGACGCGCACTAGCAAAGGGCCACATCTGCTGGGCACCTGCAAGGCACATCTCAAAAAGTGGTGCCGACGCATCATTAGAATGAATTGGGACTCGGGTGTCTGTTAACTGTGGTCTCTACCCCTAGCATCTTCATAATGGGTGAAATGAAAATTGGGCCTCTCTCCCAACACTTCCCACTAATGTTCCTAATATTTGCTCTTGAATGGGGACTTCCAGAGCAAATTCTCCACGGATATTAATTAGAAGGGACACACTATATTATGCCAGAACCAAGGCCCGGCTCTCCCGCATAGGAGCTCTGTTGCTTGGCCGCTGAACACCTCCCAGCCTCAGTTTCTTTATCTGTAAAATAGTGTTTATCTCACGGTCTATTACGAGGATTAAATGAGCACATAGCCAGATGACAACTGTTTTTTATTTATTTATTTATTTATTTATTTGACAGAGAGAGACACAGTGAGAGAGGGAACACAAGCAGGGGGAGTGGGAGAGGGAGAAGCAGGCTTCCCGCTGAGCAGGGAGCCTGATGCGGGGCTCGATCCCAGGACCCCGGGATCATGACCTGAGCTGAAGGCAGTCGCTTAACCAACTGAGCCACCCAGGCGCCCCAGATGACAACTGTTAAGTAGCAGATCTAGAGCTAGCAAAAAACTCAGAATACCCAGCACAAAATACCCGCTTAACTCCAAAGTCAGGTTAGGGAAAGAGGGCGGGGGGGGGGGGGGGGGGGAGGCGGGGAGAAAGAGAGAGAGAGAGAGAGAGAGAGAGAGAGAGAGAGAGAGAGACTCTGCTCATCACAGAGGTTTCCATCCCTACCCTCCACTGGCTGCCAGGGTAAGGCCAAAGTTTTGCCAAAGTAAAGAAAGCCTGCACTTGTGCACATACAAAAAAATATTATTTAATATTTTAGTGCTTCCAACTTTCAGTGTCCAGGGTAAAGCCAAGTAGAGGTTCTGGTGAGCTTAGTATAGGCTCAATATCTACCTAATTTACTCTTCTCATTGACCTCTCAAGGTAGTGCCTACATATTTGAATATTAAGCTCGAGCTCACCAGGAGATGTAATTCATACATATTTTGTACGTACAAATATAAAGATTTGACCTCAATTTCTGCAAGGCACAGGAGTAGTTAATACTGTATTTATAGACTGTATGTGAAGAGAAAATATGGGTTTCTTCTGCCTTTTATCGTGGAAGCACACAACTGGGCTGATAACTTTACTACCCTATTTTCAAAGAGCACCAACAACCAGAGAAATTATTTACACTGAGATACAAACAGATCCAATATCATGAGCTGCAATAGGAGCCCACAATTAATACATGATTATAAAATATTAAGTCCTTTCTGAAGAAATAAAAATATGGCATTTGCTTTGCATGTCATTATTTACCAAAAATGCACAGATTGATAATAGGATTAAAAAAACAATTATATTAATCACTCTTCCCAAACACTGGTTGCCCTTGAAAGGAGAACTAAGAAAATAGTTTTTCCCTATAAAAATGATAATTAAACAAGCAAAAAAAGGTGCATTCTCATAGTTGCATTTAAGTGTTTTGGCTATGGCAAGACATTTCCATTATTAAGTGATTAAAACTTAAGTACCTAATTTTAGGGCTAGAACTAATATTCCCCACTAAAGTTCCTAATTTCATACACAAAAGTAAATATTAGATTTTAAGTCATAAGAGGCAGATCAACTTTTCCTCAAAGGTACCATTTAATGTATATAATTATTGAAATCTAGAATTTTAGAGTCAATGAAATTGGGAAAAATTGGAAATTTTGATTAGTTTTTTTATATCTTTGCTACTTAAACTTTACACATACTAACCATTTTTCTCTTTTAGGTGTGATCACATGTTTGCAGTTATCTACCAACAAAGTCTTGACTGGGAGTCAAGAAACTCTTTCTCCTACTCCTTACTCTGACCCTGATATGATGACCTTGGACAAGTTACTTTCTACTAAACGAGGAAAGCTGCTGCTTATCACCAGATGGGCTCATCTCGTAGGTTTGATTTTCCATAGTATTGGGAGGAGCCCTGGCACGGGGAAAGAACACTGCATAACAAATTATTTGATGTCAGTCTTTGGCATTTGTTATTTGAATCTTTTGGCAACAGATTCACCTTCTCAATTCTGTTCTGATAAAGCTAGGATCTTTAGGATCTAGGATCCTTTTGTATCCCATATAAAGCACGCGAGGGCTGATGAGGAGCAGCCATGGACACAGGACCAAAAAATAATTGGGAAGTAGAAAGAGATAAGTCAAAGTGAAAATGATTGAGTTGTCTTCTGTGAAGGTAATAAGGCAGGATCAAAGGGCTTCGTCTGGTTTAGAGGAAAACTGATGCACAGTCTATAACTGGCCAACGCCTGGAAACCAGGGATACACCATAGCTGAAAAGCAGCTCATTGTCCCTGAGATGAAGAGATGAGCTAAGGAATTACAGATACATAGAAGAGCCCTTCAGGTGTAACAAATGTTCTAAAAAGAAGTGTCTACCTCACTGAGCATTACCGATTCAACCTTCACAGTGACCATCTGTCCACGGAGCTGCCTTTAGAGGAGTCTGACAACAGTGACGTGGAGAAACATGTGCATCGCCTTCTCTACCCCCAAGCACAGATCAATGTGGGAGAAAAGGTCACTCTGAAGGCCCAAGTAAATCCTGGAGGATAGAGACAGTCTTGCTAGGCATGTTTTTAGAAAGGGTGGGGAAATCACCACCCTATTTTGACCAGACAGGCAGAGCTTTGTGTAGGTGGGTGGAGCTGCTAGAAACCATCTGAATGATGGGAGGGAGCAGCTTAACAGGCTGATGGGGAGAGCAGTTCCAACTGCCCTGCTCAGCTAAGAAGCCAGAGAAAGAATAATGAGCTTTGCAGACGGTCAGGGTGGGTGGGGTCACTTTGAGCAGCCCAGGGAAAGAGAGGTGGAGGGTCAGGATTCCAATCCCCACCATGTCAGTTGTGGAGAGAGCCAAGCTCGGGTCAAGCCCTCACTCCACCAGGTACTGGCCTCAGTGATCCACTCCTGTGGGCAAGCTATTCCCTTTTCATTTATAGGAGACAGGTGATACTGTACCATCTGCTAGCTACAGAAGCTTGTTTCAGGATCTCAGAGGAGATCCTGTAGATGGAAGGGCTTTGTATCCACAGGGTGCCCATGTTAGGGTGCTCAGGGCTCCAGGAGGCTAAGGATCACACAAAAGGGCAGGAGGCCCCCTGTCAGCTCTTCCCTCTTCCAGAAACACATCATCACCTTCCAGCCATTGTGGACTTTAGCTTTTGGATTAGGGACATACCACGGTTCTCCTGCTATTTAAGTGGCCATTTGTAAACTCCAGGAATGTGCTGGTGGTTTGCTTGCGCCTTATCCAAATGCCACTTAGGTCTCTGGATAAATACAGGATGGGTGGCAACTGCAGACTGCATACTACTCCACCCTACCTCAAGATTTATTTTCCATCTTCTTTGCTCTTCAAGAGAATTTTTTCTTATTCTTTATAATTTTTCTAAAAAAATCTACTGTCTATAAATTCTTATAGCCTCATCTTTATATATTACTTCCACATATCTAATTTAAATTTTATGTTCATGGAAACAACGGACAGCAGAAAAGTAAGGAAAGGGGACATGGATGTGGACCTTCTTTTGAACTGTTGGATAAGATTTTGGGACATTTCTGATAGTAAGAAATGTATCACGAAGAATGGAATGAATATAGTGATACTCTCTCCTTTGGCTTTATATCTACTTGTACAGATGAGGACATTGAAAGTTATGGGGACCCGACAGCTAGGACATAACAACAATAACGAAGATAATGGCTGGCTAGATGATAGAGCCAAGATTGGAACTCAGATCTGATGCTAGGCCAGTCACGTCCAATAGAAATATAACATAAGCCACATATGCAATTTAAAATTTTCTAGTAGGTACATTTATAATAACAAAACAGGTAAGAGTAAATATATTTATTTAACCTAATATACCCCAAATATGATCATTTCAACATGTAATATATGTAAAATTATTAGTGGGATACTTAATATTCTTTTTTTTTTTTTTTGCACCAAGTGTTTGAAATCTGGTGTATTGTTTTATAGCACATTTCAATTTGGAGAGCCACATTCTATGGGCTCAATGGCCACATGTGGCTAATGGGTCCTTTATTGGACAGTGCAGGTCTGGGAAGTTCTTAACTATTTTTGGACCCTTATGGCAGTCTGGCAAAACCAATAGGCTCCTTCTCAGAACATGAATAAGACAAAATGCATGAGATTACAATGGAAACCAGTTATTTTGAAATACAGTTACCAAATTATTTTAAAAACCACAAAAGCTGTGGTATTGTAGATACACATTTTTTTTACGTACACATTAAAGAACATAACCCAGAGGTAAGCCCAATAATTATAATAATTTTTCAATAAAATAATAAACATAAATATTGAAATCTACCTAAAGCAACTGTAACATGATGAAAAAAAAATCTGATTTCAATTGGTAGTGAAGTTAAAGGTGCTGCTAATACTATTTTTGTTGCTATATTAGTACTTGAAGAAAATGGTAAATTTCAGTTAGAAGTTAATGAGAAGCAAAATGTAATTTTTTTCCCATCTTAGCCCTTGGATCCCCACAATCCTACCGGTGGATCTGCTTGAGAGCACATGTTCTCACCACTAGTCTCTACTCCTCCCACACACCACTCCTTCCAGGAGAGCTCAGTTTCGGGTGCTTCCTGAAGATGGTCATAAATAATTGCTACACACTGGAGAAGCTTCTCATGCCTCCCCCCACCCCTTCTCTTGATTCTATTTCTTTCTCTCTCTTATATCCCTTGCTTTTTCTGTCATCCCCATTGTGCTCTTCAGGATCTTACTATACTCAGTTGGGGCGTTCAATAAATGATAACATGTATCACAAGGATTTTCCCAGAAGTTACAGGTACCATACTCACCAAATAACTTGTTGCTGAACTATAGAACCCCAGCTAATTAAAAATACAGTACATACAATGTAACTCACATTTGTGTGTGATCTAATTTGTTGGAGAATATGTAAAATGTCATCCTCACAGGTTCAATAATCTCCCCTCCCCCAAACTTACATGTATTGATAAGTTGATGAATGATATCCTAAATTCTTTGACTATCCAAATGGAAGGGAGATAGGTTATATTATTCTATACACTTAAAATAGTACTCTGATCTTCACAGCTAAGTTAATTTTTAAGATTTCACTTTGCTTTGAGGTGTGGAACTCATTTGATGGATCAAAACCAGCATATTTTTCTAATACAAAAGAACAGGAAGGAACACCTTAGAGCACATCCTATAGTAAGAGGGGTAAGCATGGTTTCAGAAAACTTATGTTTTATATATATATATATATATATATAACATAAATATATACACATATGTGAATGCTGGGTTCTGATGTAAAATATACTGCTTATTGTGAGTCATGCTCAGAAAAGTTTGGAAATCTTGTACGTTGCTGGTGGGAATGTAAAATGGTTCAGCCACATGGAAAAGTTCGGCAGTTTCCCTAAAAGTTAAACATAGAATTACCACTGGACCCCACAATTCCACTCTTGGCATATACCCTAAAGAATTGAAAACAGGGACTCAAACGAATACATGTACGTCCACGTTCACAGCAGCACTATTCACTGTGGCCAAAAGGTGGGAAAAGCCCAAATGTCCATTGATGGAAGAATGGATAAACAAATTGTGGTAGAGCCCCAGTGAAATATTCAGCCAGAGGAAGGAATGAAGTACTTATTGATCTATGCTAACCGACAAACCTTGAAAACATTATGCTAAGTGAAAGGAGCCAGCCCATCAAAGGTTGCATATTGTATGATTCAGTGTGTAAGAAATATCCAGAATAGGCAAATCCCTAGTGACAGAATGCAGATTGACTGTTGCCACGGGTACAGAGAGGGGAATGGGAAGAATCTGGTGAATGATTAGGGATTTTACTTTGAAGTGAGAGAAAGTTCTTAGAAGTAGATGGAGGTGGTGGTTGTACAACACTGCGAAAGTATGAAATGCCACTGTATTTGAAATGGTTAATTTTATGTGATGTGGATGTCACTTCAATAAATTATTGAAAAGGAAAAAAAAAAAAGTTGGAATGTCCTAGCTCTAGGAAGGCTTGTCGTTAGGTCTACTTTTCATTTGCATGGTGTCTGCTTCCTCTGTGGTGCTACCACATCTCCACCTAGTGGTGAAGGTGCCCTCTGGCTGGACTCACGGACTGGAGACGCCCGGTTGCCAAAAGAGCCACCCTCACGTCAGGAGCTCTTCATATCTGAAGCAAGTCAAGGCCCACACCCTTAACCGCAGTAGCTACTTCATGAGCATCCAGATGATGCACAGTGATAACCTCCAACCACTTTGAGCTTTAACCAGGGAAGAAGGATGGTTTCCGTCCTGGTCCTGAGATATTTCTCCAGAAGTCTCTCTAGGATTCATTTATCTGTCTTTAAACTGGGACTAGCAGCCCCTACAGCAGGATAAGGATGAATACAAGATAGCATAAAGAATGCACCAAATGTGAGTTTCCTTCCTCAACCTTCCTTATTTCTAAGAGTATGGACTTATGAACCCCAAACGAGGACTTATATCTCCAAAGGAGCTTCCCCGCTTCAGACTGTCAATGGAAGAAACATGAAGACTGTGGGTGTCCAGAGCGCAGAGACCTAGATCTGGAGGGTGCAAGCATAGACCACACAGCAGAAACAACAGAACACAAAGCCCAGAGGCCAGAGCATCAGGTTGCTGGTGAGTACCAGGTGCATAACAGGATGGGAAGACAGAAGGAAAGGAGAGATCTAGCAGACCTTCTAGTTATTGCCACAAATGTTGCCTGACCGGAGAGGGACAGACAGACAGACAGACACTGACCACCTGCATGCAAAAGGGCTTATGTGAAGATTCCAACTTCATAATGTGTTCTGTAAAAAATGAAAGGGAGACTGAAGTGTGACATGTAGTTACAAAAAACCACCAGAAAAGACAGGCACAAAGTCATCTGTTTTTCATATTAGAAGGCCAAAGGGTACAAGCAACTCAAAGGGTAAAAGAAAGAACACGGAGGGAAGGATCACAGAATTAAAAATAAAATAGGCAGGAAAAATTACCAGAGCAAAACGCACTGCTGCCATGTCCGAATATTCAGGATTTATAAGAAATTGTAGCAGGTGGTGTGGTTTAGCATTGGAAAACTACAGGAAACAAACTGAAAATACGCTTCTTACATACTTGTAGGAATGCTATGGGATCAGTGGGGTAGGGGGTGAGCAGAAAAGAAAACCCAGCCGGTGTGCGGCGCCAGGCCACGCCCCCAGGTTGTCTCAGGCAGGCGCGCTCCCGCACTCTGCAGTGGGCTCCTGGTGCCTTTTCCTCTCCACTGCCTTCCCGCTTCTCTCCACCATCCCATTCTCCGGGAAGACTTTGCCTCATAGATGGCAGCTGATGTGAATGCTCCCATTTTTCTGCCACCAGATCTCTAAGACCACCTTCCTGCCCTGTTAGAATGGAGGAAACCCCATCTCCGCTCCTTGCCTGGGACCTCACTCCCTCAATCTCTTGTATCTTAACCTTTTTCTTCCTGAGATCGGTCCATTCTTTATTAAAACATTTAATACCTCTCATCTGAAAAGCAAACAATAAACAAAACCAAACCTTCCTTTTATTGCACATTTCCTTCCAATTTCTGTCTTAGCTTCCTGACTTCTCAATCACCGCCTAGTGTCTCAAGACAGCTGCCTTTCCACGCAAGCTCCTCCCATTTCCCCGTCAGTCCAATCCAGTCCAGTCTGTCTCCTGCGGCCACACTCCCGCTAAGGTGACCAACAGCGCCCAGTGAGCCAGTGGGCACTTCTTAGTCCTTAACTAAAATGGCATCTCTGCTCATTGGATAGTGCAAAACCACACCCTTCTTGAAACTCTTTTCTTTGCTTTCATGACCTCATAATTTCTTGGTTCTCCAGGTCTTGTATGGTCAGCCCTGCCTCCCCCTCCTCCCAATTTTCTAGCCACCTTGCCCCCCTCCATCTCAGGGTGAGCAGGGCTGCTCTAGCTGGCCACAGGCTCTTCTCCATTCTCTTGCCTTGCCTAAGTCCTCCTTACCCTTCCATCAGTCCAGATAGCGCACCTTCAGAGAAGCCTTCCCTTGATATGGTGGTCTAACTCCAGACCCACTGTTAACACTTCTCATAGCTCCTTTTACTTGTCTTTACTTATCACACGTAGTTATGCATTTATCGTGCAGTTTTTTTTGAATATGCTTTTCTCCCTCTTTGGACTATCATTTCCACTGGGCCAGAGTATATGTTTATTGTGTTCACCATTTTACTCCTTTAGTCCTGGGACACTAGGTAAGTGCAATCAACACAGCACACAGTAGGCACTCAGCATATAATTACTGAATGGACAGCCATTTGGGTAAATGAATGAATGAATGAACATTCTAACCAATGGCAGGGAGCCCAAACACATTAAGGTTTTTACACTGGCTGCTTCAGGCCTTTAACCTTCTCCATGCAAAGCTATTCATAATTTTTCCAGCTTTCGGATATCTGTTTGAACAAATCCCATTTGGGCCAAGAGAAGCATGGAGTTGAGCAAGCTGACAGCAAAGGGAAGTAAAAAGTCAAGGGGAAAGTCAGCCTGAAGAAGAGTCCCTCTGTTCTCGGGGTTTCATTTCTTGTTTCCCTAACACCATCTCCGACCAGGTCAGGTGTAGAGGGGGGCTCTTTCTTAGCAGTGTACCATGGATCTGGAAACTGCAGAAGCTATACGTGTAGGAGAGGCAAAGCATGGGAAGTATGGGGAAGGGAGAACAAAAAGAAGCTTTGAAGACAGAATCAAAGTCCAGAGGACCTGGGAGGGTGGGTGGGTCTTAGAAGTCATCAAGCCAATTTACTCCTTATAAAAGTCAAGCCTAAGCTCCAAGGGAATCACCTGAGGTTTCCATTGGTGGGAGAACTGGGTAGACCGAACCTATTGCCCTTTTGCGTACCACCAACGCCTGCGAAGGTGGAGAGCCAGGACGCTGATCTTGTTACTGCTTGCATGTTAAGGGAGATTCTTCTCATTGGAGCTATTTCACACCCATCCCTTTCAAAGCAGGGTTTTTCTTGTACTGAAGACTGCTTGCATCAAGGCCATAACATCTCTAGTAAGATACCCAAACTCTTTTGTACTTAGGAATAATGGGAGATGTTAGAAAATCCCAGGCAGGTGTCTGACTAGGATTGAGCTTCATGTAAAATTTTTGACCCTTATCCTTTAAACAATGCTCTGCAGAGCCTGTTGATTTGAAAGTGATAGAGGGGACAGCAAATTCCTTGCTGCCCTTGGTCAGCTAGGCTGGGGGACGTCTACCCTTCCTAATCCCACTCACTCTCCAACTTACTGCCATTCCTGCTCATTGGGACGAGTGCGTTGTGACTACTAATGCCCAAACCCCATGGAACCTTCTGGTCCTCACATCACATGGCCTCCCGGCAGCATTTGACACCGTTGGTCAAGTTGACTTTTTTGACACTCTGGCTTCACTTGGCTTCTGTGACATCAGCCTCCTCTGTTCTCTTCCTACCTCTGTGACTATTTGATCTCATCACCTTAAAGGCTCCTCCTCTTTGCCTCCCTTAAATTGTAAGAGTAACTCAGATTTCCACATTTAGCCCCTTCTTCTCATATATAAATATTACTTAGATATTTCAGTTAACCCTTAGCGTCAGCTATGGTGTGATGTTTCCTAATTTCCATACCTCAGATCTTGCTGAGGTCCACGTCCACATGTACCTCTTTACCTTTCAGATACCCCTCAGTTACCCAAAATCCAGCGCAGCTAAATCTGAACTCACCACTGCCCCTTCTCAGCTTCCAGCTTCTACTCTGGCACCTGAACGGCACCACCATTTCCTAATTCACTCAAGTTAGAAAGCCGAGAATCCCCTTTTTCACCCCGACATGTAAAGCCCCAGCAAGCCCTGCCAATTTGACCTCTTCGCTATTTCTTGTATCCGTCTGCTCATCTTCTTTCTGCCACCACTGTCTTAATTCACGTACTTATAATTCCTTGCCTGGCTCAATACAGAAGTATTCTCATTGGCTCGTGCTTCTGTATACTGCTGCTGGCTTGTTCAATAGTTTCTACTGCTTTGGGGACAGAGCTCGAGCTTTGGTGGTCATCCTAGATCCTTTCCTACTTCTCCAACTTCATGCAACACATACTTCAGCCATAGGGAGCTGTCTGCAAGTCGCCCAAACATCATGCAGCCCCATGCTATTATGCTCTGCACTGTGCATCCTGCTTGTTCTTCCCACTTTCCCCACTGGAACCTTCACCCACTCTCCTGAGAAGCTCTGACAGACTTCCCCAGGCAAAGTAAAATGCTCCTCGTCTGGCTCCAGTAGCACCCATTACAAGATCATGTCATTTTCAGTGACTTGTCTGCTTCCTACTAAAACTGTGAGCTCCTTGAAGGCAATGGAAGGACGCGCCTCTCATCTCTGAATCACCGGCACCTAGCATGGTGCCTGGGACATAACAGATTCTGCAACACACTAGCCGAGGTTTATTTTTGTGGGTGAGCCCACAAGTAACAGATATAATAACATCATCCTCGGTACATTAAATGCATAAAATATATCCTTCTGCTGTACATCTATCAAGTGATTTTCTATGGAAATCTATAGAAACAATAGAAAGGAAAACAATGTATGGTTTGATACAAACCAAAGACTAAAAAATCACATGACAGTATAGAATAGCCTGTTTGCATTAGTAGCCAATCAGACAGATATAAATTTTAGAGATTAATTTCGAAATCTTCTGCCATTACCACAAACTTTCCCTAAATGCCATAGGCTCAACCCTTAAAAACAACAGGGCAGACGAAGAATGGGATTCATGATATCTTAGAATGCTGTGCAAACACCCGTCAATGACAAGACTTAATTTTACTCCAAAACACTTACCTAGCTGATCATTCACAGAGAAGCAGCTCCAGTCCAGAAAGAGCACCACACAACTCAATGTGACCTTCTTTTCCATGAAGGAACCAATGAATGAATATACCTTCATATCACGTGAAGGTCTACCATGTCTTTGAATTTCACATATGCAGAAATTGAAGTATTTAAATATGATGGTTATGGCCAAAGAATCAGTCCAAATGCTGTTCTTATATTTGGAAACTTTCCTCTCAGGACCAATTGAAGTTATGCTGTTGACATTTCACAGTCTAACCCTGAGGCAGTTATAACTTTATTCATTTGCTCTTCTTGTACCTCAAGTGTTCTGGCGTTCTCTGAGGTCACTGGCATGTTGGCAGACAGCCCCACTGGGCTGTTGGAAGCACTCCAGCTGAACAAACTGAGCCAGGCTTGCCCGGCACAACATCACCTTCACATACTCTGCCCCCGTCACAGGTGGCCTCTTAGAACCTGATACATGGAAACACCAAGAAGCATGAGAAGTGTTTGCTTTGTAACTGAAAAAAATTCCCGACATTTCTCAGGATGCAGAGTGCCCAGAGATGGGCTACTAGGAGCTCAGATAAGGCCGACTGTGCTAAGAAGACTGACCTCAGGAAGTAAGCTCACGCCAGGTTTTGTTTATTAAACTGTCTGCCACCAATGGGATTGCTTCTGCGGTAAACACAGGTGTGAGGAAACCTGGAAAGAATCAGAGTTCTTACATTTCAAACTACTCTAGCCCTTACTCAACTCCTGTGCTTTATTTGGAGGATGAAAATAATAGCACCTGTAGGACTGATTGCTAATAACAGACTGCATAATAGACTACCAAGGGTTTTTTTTTTTAAATCAAGTAGATGACTAACTCTCACACTCTCACATTTCAGTATAAAAATGTATGTCTCAGGGTGTCTGGGTGGCTCACCTGGTTAAATGTCTGCCTTCGGCTCGGGTCATGGTCCCAGGGTCCTGGGATCCAGCCCCACATTGGGCTCTCTGCTCCGCAGGAAGCCTGCTTCTCCCTCTTCCTGTGCTCCTCCCCCGCTTATGTGCACACACACGCACTGTTTCTCTCTCACATGAATAAATAAATCTTTTAAAAAAATGTATGTCTCAGCTGCTCTCCTAATTTCATTAAACATGTCTATATGTGTATATACATAATACACACACACACACACACACACACACACCAGGACTAATTCCTCGGCCAGTTAAGAACAACATAGACTTCGGAGAATCAAAAGACTCTTTTTTCGTGTACTTTCAGTTAACAACAAAAACAGCAGTAATAACAACACGGGGCAAGTCTAGTGAAGAATCAATCTGATTTTCTGTTATACTTTTTGAAACACCAGCAATGAAGAAGAAGCACTAGCTCCACTCCAGCCACAGAGGCCTCCTTGCTGTTCCGTGAACAGACCAAGCCCAGGGCCTTTGCACTGGCTTTTCCTTCTGCCTGAATTCCATCTCCCAAGATGTCCACATGGTTTACTACCTCTCTTTCTTCAGGTCTCTGCCTATCAGAAAGATCTGCCCCGAGCATCACACACAAGGTAAGATTTCATTCCCCTGTCTCTGTACCCTCCTTTTCTTGCTTTACTTTATTTGAAGCATGCTTCACTTTCTGAATAATACATATTTACATGCTCATAGTGTGTCTCCCAAACTCCCCAGCATGTAAGATCTGAGAGGGCAAGGGTTATGTCTGTTTTATTCCCCACTCCAATCTTAGTACCCAGAACAATGTTGGGTGCAACAAGATAGGGGCTCATGGAATCCTGAATGAATGAGTAAATGGATGAATGAGTTTTGTTGCAATTTAGCTTACTCTATGTATATTGTGGAATATAATGTGCCAAATCGACAAGCAAACATGTCAAATAATATATCTACATCAACAAATGCGCACAGCAGTCCCTCTCTGCTCATAAACCTTGACAAGTTATGGTCCATGATGAATTAAAGGTCAGGTTTGACTGTTTCTGGAAGGATTTCATTTTCTCTACTGTTGTCAGTGTGCTGCCATGGATGTGAAGATGGCATCACCTTGGGGTTTGTAGCCCTGTGATGGTCTAAGTTGATGTGCCTGCTGGATGAACTGCTCAATCTCCAGTTCTCTGAATTTGATTGAACTCTCCCTACCCTGACCAGAAAGAAAGCCCGTTTGGTGCACTGACAGCCAGGAGATCTGGGGTGCCTTTTACCAAAATGCCAGGAGTGATGGCCCAGGATAAACACAGGAACTGGGACTGTGGGGGAAAGCAGGTGGACCTGGGCAGCAAGTGCATAAGTGTCTGCAAAGCCAAGGATGCCTAAGGTAAGAAGAGAGGGAACCACAGAGCTTGGACCCATGCCACCTCAGGCTTCTGGAATGCGCCTGCAAGGGCAGGGCAGGTTCATTTAGAAGAAGCTGATGGGCATCACCTTTGAGCCGTGGCACTAGAAAACGGAGACATTCTGTTTTGCGTATGGTGTTCTTTCTGGTTAGATTGAAAGCAATTTCATTTCTCCACATTGCAAGTGAAACTCTTTAAGTGGACTTGACCTTTCAAAAGTCATCAGACAGACACCTTGAAAGGCCTTTCGTGATAAAGGTGGCATAAGCAGAGGAACATTTAAGGCTTAGGCTAGTGATATAGAAAACTTAGCAGTGGGCAGCTTGACTCTTGTTACTATTTCTAATTAGAGTCCTGCTTTCTGTATGATGGTTAGACCTTTAGCTGTGTCTAGCTAAGGGATATTATTATTAGTTCTCTGACAATGACAGTAGCGTTCTGATTTTTTAGACGTTTTGATTAATGATTTGGATGAAGCCAGAGGTATCATACCCATCACATGGGAGAATAAAGTGAAGTCGGGGGACGGGGGCACATATATAATAAATGACAGTCTCGTGGGAATGACTAGAGGGTAGAATATGAGCCAAATCTAACATGTAATATTTTGTTTTAGGTAAATGCAAAACTTTATACTTTGACCACCCCCAAGATTACCAAAAGTAGGGTACTTCTCTTATATGTCCATTTACTTCATAGCACACGTCAATTTATAATTCTGTATCTGTTTGTTCACTTGTTTACTGAAGCCTGCATGGGTATAACTTAAGCCCCAGAGAAGGTAGAGATAATGTCTGCTGGTTTCCTGGCTGTATTGCTGGTGTGTGTGCAGCACAACCCAGCAGGCGCTCAGGACACACTTATTGAATGAACAACTGAATGAAGGTTGGAGGAAAATGTGACTTAAAAAGAAGTCATTTAAAGCTTTGGCATTTCTCTTTGACTGCGAGTTCAAGGCCAGGTAACAATGCTGGGGCTATCAGAGGTAATCTAGATGTCTAGAACATGGGTTGTGACTAACCTACCTGATTCTTCCTGTGGGGTCACCTGCCTGCTTCTGAGTGTTCCAGTTAAGAGGTTATATGTTATGGGCTGAATTGTGCAGCCCCCCCATTCCTGTGTTGAAGTCCTAACCCCCAGTACCTCAGAATGCCACTGAATTTGGAGTAGGGTCTTTAAGGAGCTAATTAAGTTAAAATGGGGTCACTAGTGTCCTAATCAAATATGACTGGTGTTCTGACTAGGACACAGACACATAAAGAGAAAAGATGATGTGAAGACACAGAAGACAGCCATCTGCAGGCCAAGGCAAGAAGCTTTAAAGAAGCCAACCTTATCCATACCTTGATCTTCTAGCCTTCAGAACTCTGAGCTGACATTTGTTTTTTACCCTGCCCAGTCTGTGGGACTTTATTATGGCAGCCCTAGCAAACTCATACCTATCGGTAACTGCTTAACCAACTGAGAGTGCATAATTTAACAGTGAGGTGAATTAAGAGGGCAGGGAACACTTTCTTCAAATACCTGAACAATTATTACATAGAAGAAAACATAAGGGAAAACTTTCTGACAAAAAGAGATACCCAAAAATAGAATGAATGAGCACTCCAATATATAATTTACTTATTTACTGAATTTATTGTTTACTGGTTGACTCCTCTGGCTAAAGGTAAGCTCCAGTAAGACACATAGTAGGTGCTCAATAAATATGCTGAGTGAATGAATTCCACCGGAGGTACTGAGTTTCCTGTTACTGAAGGCATTGAAACAGAAGCCAGACACACCCTCTAGAAGGATATTACTGAGAAGTTTCTTGCAGAGGACACAGGGTCACGCTACTCCGGGGTCCTTTTTTAAAGTTGAAATTTCATTAATCTGATTCTATTACTGATGAATGAAATATAGGTACTCCTCTTAATAAAGGTCCACCTTTAATCATCTGTCTCCATATACAAATTCTAGTCAAAGTATCAGGACCATACAACTTATTTATTACAATTCTTCAGCCTGAAGGCATTATCCACGCATTGTATCTCCCAACACAAGATAAAAACACAAATTTTAAGTATAGTTAACTATAAATTTTTTTCTGAAAGTCAGCCCCAAAAGGTAGATAGACCTTTCTGTTTCTTAAATCTGTTTTTTTAATAATTTTTTATTGTTATGTTAATCACCATAAATTACATCATTAGTTTTTGATGTAGCATTCCGTGATTCATAGTTTGTGCATAACACCCAGTGCTCCACGCAGAACGTGCCCTCTTTAATACCCATCACCAGGCTGACCCATCCCCCCAGCCCCCTCCCCTCTAGAACCCTCAGTTTGTTTCTCAGAGTCCATCGTCTCTCATGGTTCGTCTCCCCCTCCGACTTACTCCCCTTCATTCTTCCCCTCCTGCTATCTTCTTCTTCTTTTTTTTCTTAACATATATTGCATTATTTGTTTCAGAGGTACAGATCCGTGACTCAATCTGTTTAATTTAGAGCATGAGATCCAACAGCAGAAGACTGTGGAATCTTGATAAATGTCTGATGAAGAATAATTAATAATATTAAAAATGATCATCTTCTTTTTATCCTCCCAAGAGCAGTGGCAGATGGTGTATACTGGCTGTGCCTGTGGCTGCCCATAGATCTTTCAAGAAGCCAGCATTCAAAGAACAGAGTGAAACTCACAAGAATCTCATGAATTTTCCTGTTGTTCCAAAGGTTCTTTTGGCACAGACTCTGCTCTAACAGATGAGCCTGTTTACTTTCAATCACAGCAATCCAGTTTAAAAAAAAAAAACAAAATCACCAGATGATCTTACAGAGATTTTGAAAAATAGATCTGTCCTTGAATACAAAAGAGTAGGCTGGGACACTCTCCGACTTTCACTCCATCGAAGAATCTGAGTCCTAAAACCAAGATTTTAAGACATTCGCGTAGCTCAGAAATACTGAGGTGAGAGCGTCATGATGTTCAGGTAATTGAAAAGCACAAAATTTTCAGTCAAGAAGATTTTTGTTTCGTAATTCATTTTGGCAGATGTTTCACATTTGCCTGTTCCCATAAACTTTATTTCCAACTTGCTAAAAGTCTGCCGGGTGCCAAGAGCGATACTACATATGGACTCAAGATGGCAACTTCTACAACCCAACATATGTCTATGTTTGCAGTACCTACGCTTCCATGTTTGTTTACGTTCTAGCTGTACCTCCAAAATATTTATTTTCATACAGAATATTAACATTCTAAATGGAACCAAAGAAATGCTCAACGCTGATTCGCAAGCACATGGAAAAACGAGGCTGTGAAATAGACAGTGGTAACTCGAAAGTGAGTTTACAATCCCAGGCAGCAGTGATTAGTACCGTGTTGAATGGATCCTACCGGTCGAATTTCCCACCTGACTCCCACAGCCCCAACGTCAGCATGATGGCATGGGGAGAGATGCACTGATGACAAAAAGGAGCTGCTGAGAATTGGGCTCTCTGTTCCATCTCTGTCTTCATCATTGGAAAAGCCCGGCTGGTGCTAGGCAGGCCTACCTTATAAAAGAGGACTTGAGGCTCTGGGGTCTCAAGAAATGTTTGCTATTCTGTCCAGCAGTTTGCAAACTGTTCTGTGAATCATTTTTTGAGTGGGGTTTGAAGGAAAGTGTTATCCTGGCTCATTACAAAGCCCCGAGGATGGGGAAATTGTCCCAGATTTGGAATTGGAACATCTGTGTCCCAGTCCAACCTCCACAATTAGCCAATTGATGACCCTGACTAAGTAACTGGAGTTCTCCATTCTTCAGGCTCCTGCTCATATAAAAATAGGAAAATAAATAAATAAATACTGGCTATATTAATCAATTAAATAGGGGAACCTACAGTGTCTATCGAATCACCACAATGCACACTTTAACTATCTTACAATTTTGCATGTCAATTAAAGCTGAAATAAAAAAATACATACCACTTAGGACTATAATAAAGATAGAGAAAATATATGCACATAGCATGTAAAGCGCATAATGATATTAATAGATTATACTAATGATAGTATTTTTTGGGAGACTGCTATGTGTCCGCAACTGTGCTCAACATTTTTCATGCATCATCTTACTTAATTATTGTAATAACTCTATGAGTTTGGCATATTATCCCTATTTTATAGATGAAGAAACAGAAGTTTAGAGAATCCAAGGACACTCAGACAGTAAATACTTGCCTGGCTGATGAGATGTAGTTTTTATGAACTTACGTAGTTCCATGATTGAACACAAATTGCACCTAATCTTAAAGGGGTGAAATATTTTAGTCTGATAAGATTAATTATGAAGTACCTTTTATGTACCACATAATGGGCTATTTTACATGCTATGGCATTTAGTCCAAAGACGTGTGTGTGTGTGTGTTTATGAACGAGGTATTGGGAAGATTTTAAAGATGGAAAAACTGAGGTTTATCAGGGGTGAGTTATTGCCTTAAGGTGGCAGAGCTGTAAGTGACTTTTGATTCCAAAGCAGGCATAGCTCAGCGCACAGCCTTCCTCTAACTTTGTGTTCTAATCTACTTCAACATGAGTTAACTGAATGAAGGCAATTAAAAAAAATAAATTGTAAAAAAATGAAATAATAACAAAAGTTAACATTTTCCCTTTTTTCATTCTTGCTTTTGGATACTTACTTAACATAACTACTAAACATTCCACTCAAAATCTGACCACTAAGGGGAATATTTTTTCAAGAGGTAACATACAGTTAACATTGGGTCTTTTAAAGTAGTAATTCTGGTCAAAACTAAATAATCGGTCTGGTCCCAACTCTGTCAATCAACTTTCTTCACATTTTTCCCCAACAGACAAATTTCTCCTTCTACCCACCGTCACCACTACCACTGTCTAGGGTAAAGGCCACGCCCCTGGTGCCTCCCTCCCACACCTATCATGGTCACTGCCACCTCCAAACCTTTGCTACATTCTCCCTTTGCCTAAAATGTGGTCTTCTTCACCAGTTCAAATTCTATCCACCACTTCAGATGGTACTCAAGCCCTCCCGTTCTATGAGCTATCAGGCTAATCATGGTCTTCTCCGCCCTGGTCTCTTACTGTGTGTAATGACATCCCTATTCCACATGATACTTGATTATTAGCTTTGATCATTATTGCATCTAGATGTGCAGCCCATCTCTCCAAATGGACAATAATGTCCTTGGGGATAGGCTGCCTTTATTGTTTTTCTCCACTCTGTTGTACTCAAGAAGCTGTCAATAATTTTATAACGATGGAAGAGTACATTTTTTAAAAAGGAAAACACCACAGAGTCTGTAAATGTTGCTAGCATCTCTTTTCTTGCACTTTATGTTTTAAAAATTCAAAAGATAAAGAAAGATAACTTTCTCTAACGAGGCACAGATCACTGAGTATTTTCTAGGTTTGTACAATCCAGCATTTAATACCTTAATAGTGTTATCGTAACAATGAAGTTTGATAAAAGCGGTATGTATTATTAATGAAAGCAAGTTCAGTTCCTTTGAAAATAAGGTAGACGTTCATGAGTCTTTATTCATTCAACAGACAGTACTGAGAACCAGTGAATTGCCTGACACTGTGTTGATCCCTCTGGATACAATGAGATATGGTCTTGACCCTCAATAGCTTATAGTCTAGGAGCAAGGAGCAACACACATGGTGATTGTTCAGTATCATGGTGGCATAATGCAGGTTTCCATAATAATTTCACTAATAAAATAGAATCTGATTTAGTACTAGACATCCTTAATGTTTGATAGCAGTGGATCTTAGTGGGTGAGATACTGCCCTTTAGGGGGCTTTTTCCAAATTTGTGGAGATGTTTTTGGTTATACCAGTGATGGGGCAGGTGCTGATACTATGTGGGTAGAGGCAGGACTGCTCAATGTCCTGCAATGCGTGGAGCCCTCCTGCACAATGAATTGTCTCATGTCCGACTTGACTTCCAAGTGTTCCCCTTGACAGCCCCATAGATGAGAAACTCATTTGTAATGATCTTAGTCTGGAATCTAATGGTTGTACTTGCAAACAAAGTATTAACAAATTATTTTTGCATAGGTTAATCATCTTCTACATTTTCAAGGAAGGCAACCACTATGTATGTTGAGGAAAGAGTGTACTTTGCTGTGTTTGGAGCTTGTACAAAAATTGGTCATCAATTTGGAAAATCATAACACTGAGGCCCACACCTGTGCCAGTCTCCATGGGGGGGCTGCGCCTTCCCGGTGGCTCTATGACAGGTGTGCACATCTGACTAGTTCACCCTGTCTCTCCATGCAACAGAGTCAGAGTACTGGAAGCGTTGACACTCACACGAGTTTAGCACAGATTACTTTCTTTACCTTTCTCTTTTGCATTGCAGATGTAAGAGACAGACGTAGGTATATAAATATAGATTTTTTTTTAAAGCTATATGGATAGATGAGTTGTATTATCCTTGAATTTCATTTCAGGATAGTAAAAGAGATGTGAAAAAATATTTGTTATAAAGGGGAGAGTTGGAATAATAAAATAAGATGAAAACAGAGAGGGACGCAAACCATGAGAGACTCTTGACTCTAGAAAACAAACTGAGGGTTGCGGGAGGGGGACGTGGGTGGGAGGATGGGGTAACCGGGTGATGGGCATTAAGGGGGGCACGTGATGTGATGAGCACTGGGTGTCAGATGCAACTGATGAATCACTAAATTCTACTCCTGAAACTAATAAAAAAAAATAAAGATGCTTTAAATAAATAAATAAATAAATAAATAAATAAATAAATAAATAAATAAATGGAAGAGTTGGGTCTAATAGGCTGCGAATCACTAGTTCTACTTTCTTAAAGAAATTTAAAGACAAAATTCCCAACAGTAGGAGGTGAAATTCCTCTTTTGAGTTGTTTCCCTTTTATCTTTGCAGGCCATGAAGGAGCTCCCTATGGTCAGCTGTGCTCCCACATCATGGGCATTTTTCACAGATCCCACTCGCTCTCTGAGTTCTTCCTGCAGTGAGTGGCACCGGTGTGGATTTAAGAAAGAGAAGAAAGGCAGACACATAGAAGGAGAGAAAATTTTAAACTGTTATACCGAAGAAATCCTTACAGTCATCCTGAGAGGAATGAAAAATTCAGTCAAGAAGAGGAGTCAGAAAGTAAGAAGATATAATAATTTATACCATCAAGACATATTTGTTAAAAAATCGGAACCCAAAGAGGGATAAAATAGACCCCTGCCCTTAAGTGTTTATAACAGAACTAAATATACAAACACTGTATGTGGTTTCTTGCCTGCTAGGAATACCCTGACACTAAACACACTGAATTTCACAGAGAAAGTATGTATGTTTCACGTAATTTCCAGGGGATTTCTGCTGGGGGGCTGCCAGGCAGATGGTTCAATTAGAGAAGTGATACAGACTGAAACACAGAGATGGAGGAAGGACAAGGCATAAGCAGCAAAAGCACTGATTCACTGAGCGCAAAAGGTGACGTGGGGAATAGTCACACGAAGGTTATAACCAAGCTGACCGATTTTACATTGGTATCAAAATTAGAGACACATAAACATATATTCAGTAAATAACTATAATACAGATTCATTTGGGGCAGTTCTGCAATTTTACGTTTAAAGAAATTTTACAGTAAGTACAAATAAGATCCTATGCATTCTAAACAGAAAATTCTTTGTTTTAACAAATGATCTACCTGTTGATTACTTAGGGGTACGTGATTCTGGATTTTTGGATTAATATTTGATGTTCGCATGGGAAAGTTTAGGCAGGAACTGAGTCATATTGAAATTCATGGCACTTCAATAGCGCTAAATAAAATCGCATTGGTTAGGCTATAAAATCTGGCAAATTAATAATTGGAACAAAAGCTACAGCTCAAAAATTATTTTATTGGGAAAAAGAAAAATGCTAATTCACAAAAATATTTTTTTAATATATTACTGGCTAAACACACATTTTGTACACAAACCTAACCCTGACTATTTTTGGAGTAGAAAATGATGTGTTTTTGGAGAGACAAACAATTTTGACTTTTCCTTTTTTTCAAAGGTTTGTCTAAGTCTAAGAAAGCGGATCGTTCTTAATGGGTTGTCATTTTTGAATCTTTCTTACTGCATTGATTTGGGCTGTTTCTAAGATCGAGAGCATCCTGGGCCACTGTCCATTTCTGAAGCGACACTTGCTGCCAGGTGGAGTCCCTCAGCAAGCTTAATCTATGCAACTAGGCCACTCCGTACTTGCCCCGCCGTGACACTTGCTGATGTTCAGGCGACAAGATTTGATTTACTGTGTTCTTACGGTGTTCTTATAACTCAACTATGTAACTCACATTCTAGAATATTCTGGGAAACAAAGCAACCTACAGGGGAGTGCTTTTGTCATGCACAAATAAGGCAATCTTCAAGGCCAGGAAGCATTTTTCCCCCTGGCCTCTGCTCTTAAAAGAATGTATTTTACATGATTAAGAATTTATCTCAAAATGCCCTCATATACTAGGTGGAATGAGGATGTCAGCATAGCCTCGGGAGTAGAGATTCTCCCATTAAACGCTATCTTAGAGACAAGTGAGAAAGCTCACTAGGATTGGTTTTTCAATGGTATGCTTCTTCCCTCTTTCCAAAGGAAACATAAAACTCACAAAATACCTGTCAGGAAGCAAAATACAATCTGGATATTTTAAAAAGAATCTAAAAGTAATTCTTTATCAGAAAATGGCCTCATCTATTTATTAAAAGCTGCATTATAAGAGATAATTACAATAACACCTGGTAGGAGATAACGTATTCTGGTTTAATGAGGGCATGACCATATATTATCTTGTTCAAGATTCACAGCCTTTAAATGTTTTAAACAGAAGAAAAATTAAATTTATTTTTCAAACTAGGGAACTGTGGCTCTGAAAAGCCAGGTCCTCCTTTGGAATAGTGGTAGAAAGAAGCCACGAAGGTGAAAATCAATTTCATGTATTTGAAGGGCTGGTGACTTCCCACTAGGACTGCTCGCCTGGGACACGCTCCCGTCAGCTTGCCCACAGGGATGCAAGGGGCTCCAAGTACAGACCCAGGGGAGCACACATCTCCTGGGAGGCGTGGTGGTGGCAATGCCCCAGAGGATAGAGTCTGGAGTCCTACACCTGACTGAAACCTGCTGTCGTATTCTAGCCACATGACTGGGAAAATCACTAAACTCCCTGTGCCTCAGTTTTCTGTAAAGTGGGATACCAATAACAACATCTATCTCAGTGGATCACTACAAGGATTATATTAATACACGGTTAAAACTCGAAAATCCCATCCATCCCTATTACTCCTTTTTGCAAGGACTGGAAAGATCTCTCATCACCAAATACCCTTCTAATATAAAAAAATAAACCAACTCAGGATGCTCAATGACAGAGCCAAAACAGGAAACAGGATCTGATTATCAATGTTGTTAAAAAGGTATGGGCATTCGCCCAGATCACATGATTTTATACTGCTTCGTGCATTTATGTTCTAGACGCGAGCTGAGACTCGCAGGCAAGGACAGATAGGTCCTCACCCAAGAAACAGGTCCGGACCAGAGAACAAGCCTGCAGAGGGAGGGTCCCCTCCTGGGGGGATGCCTGCTTGTCTTTACATTTTCTGCAGCCCTTGGCTATCTGATCTAATTATTACATTATCTGCTTGGGTAGAGGTTTTTTTTTTTTTTTTTTAAAGAAAACAAAACAAAACTCATTTGTTCTCCTGTGATTTCTTCATAATGTAATGCCCTTTTAAAAAGGTCACAAAAGGTTGCAGACTCCAGCTTTTGGGAATAATTCCCAAGACTGATTTTCTCATCATACATGATGAGAAAAAAAATCACTTCTAATTCATCTTTTGCAATTTTCTGTGTTTTTTATTTTATTTTTTTAAAGATTTTATTTATTTATTCATGAGAGACAGAGAGAGAGAGAGAGAGGCAGAGGGAGAAGCAGGCTCCCAAGGAGCAGGGAGCCCGATGTGGGACCCGATCCCTGGATCCAGGGATCATGACCTGAGCTGTAGGCAGACGCTTAACCATCTGAGCCACCCAGGCACCCTTCTGTGTGTTTTTTAAATACTGAAACCTTCCATATACCATTAAGGGGTTGAAACATCGGTGACCTCTACACAGAGATTATATGAATAAATAAGATACAGCTTTTAACTTGTGAAGTCTATATTGTCCTTAGTGGCATTAGTTTGTAAAGATACAGGCAGTTACTTCTAGAGAAGTGTGATAATTAAGGTCTAGCGCTAATAAAGCATATATGAACATGCAATCCCCCCCCATTGTAGCTCACGTCACTACAAGAGACAATAAGCATGTATTTAGAGATGCCGTGCTCTAAGCGTGCACACTACATCCAACGGGAGAGAGCTCTTCATTGGCAAGAGCTCTCTTTTGAAAGTTAGTTGTATTCTCTTAGCCACCTGGTAGGCCTGGACACAAAATCTCCTGCACTTTCCCAGCGCCTCGGCCCGCTTCCCAATCTGGCAGCCTTCAGCTCTGACGTGTATGGACAGTCCATTTGTTTGACTCAGGGTAGAACAACCAGGGACATGGTCCAGGTCCTGAGAGCCACGTTTCACATGGGCCTTGGCAATGAAGAATCCCACCACTACAGCTTGGACCCTGAACCTCAGCATTCAGACTTTCACTCCTGTCTCAATGGTGCCAAACCATACTGCTGAGGCTGGTTGGGCAGGAAGACACTTCACTTCCCCACCAAAATGAACCGCGCCACAGGATCTTGGTGAAGGAGGTGCAAAGCATGCCAGAGGCAGCCCAGGCACCTTTCCTCACCCCCTCCCCCAACCTCAACTGCCCTGATAAAAAAGAGCCTTCCCCAGGCAAACCTGTGGCTCACACCTTTCGAAGAGTTGGATTCCTCAAGATCGCTCCATGCTTCTGACTTTCCCAGGGATGAGGAGCTCCGCATTCTGGAATTCACAACACAGGGGTTGCACAGATTTCAATCCACATCAATCCCCAGGGGGGTGGGGGTGGGGGAAGGGACAGAGGAAACGGCCCCAGGGAGCTTCTCTTCTCCCCAGCTGTGGCAGTGACACCTAGTGGCAGCCAGTAATAAAACCCCCAGGAGGAGAGAGATGGTTGTTGGATGCCATTGCCCTGCTGAAGATCATCCAGCTTGGGGCGCCTGGGTGGCTCAGTCGATTGAGTAACTGCCTTCGGCTCGGGTCATGGTCCCGGTGTCCTCGGATCGGGCGCTGCATCGGGCCCCGCATTGGACCCCTGCTCTGCGGGGAGCCCGCTTCTCCCTCTCCTCCCCGCTTGTACTCTCTCACTGTCTCTCCTCTCTCTCTCAAATAGATAGGTAAGATCTTTAAAAAAAAAAAAAAAAAGATCATCCAGCTTGTAAGTAGTGGAGGTGGAGTTCAAAGTCCCAATCTGTGAATCTGTGCTTATTCCAAGTCCTTATCTTTGCAATGCATTTTTGTATTCTTATATCATATACATCTAACGATAGTCCTGTGGGGTGATGGTGGTTTCATGATACAGCTATGTTTTCATGAAAAAAAATCTCCTTAATTATATCACTCTCTTTTTCCAAAAGATGATGTTGTAGGCAGAATTTCTAAAATTTCCCCTCAAATCTGTCTGTTATAAACCCCAGAACCCATGAATTTGATGGGCTGTCACTCCCAGGATCATGTTATGTGATGTCATGTTAGATGGCACAAAGGAACATAGGGAGATTATCCAAGTGGGCCTAATCTAATCACACGAGCCCCGTGAAGTAGAGAGCCTCCTCAGGCTGGTTGCAGAAGATTGGAAGCACAAGGTGCTTCGGTGAGGCATTGCGGGCTTGGAGATAGAAGGCGCCGTGTGAAAAGGAAAAGCCCACAAGGACATGGGGATCTCAGTTCTACAACTGAAAGGACGTGGATTCTTTCAACAACCTGAATGAGCCTGAAAATGGATTTGTCCCAGGTGCCTCCAGGTCAGAGTCCAGCTCAGCCAAAACCTTGATTTTGGCCTATGAGACTGAGCAGAGATCAAGCATTGACCCATGCCTGACTCCTCACCCAAAGCAACTGTGAGATAATAAGTAGATGTTTTCAATTGTGAAGTTGGGGGTGCCTGGGGGGTGCAGCTGGTTGAGCGCTGGACTCTTGGTTTGGCTCATGTTGTGATCTCAGGGTCATAGGATCAAGCCCCGTGTTGGGCTCTGTGCTCAGCGGGAGCCTGCTTGGGACTCTCTCTCCCTCTCCGCCCGTCCCTTCCCCATGTTCCCACATGGCCAGGAGCTCTCTCTCAAATAAATAAATCTTTAAAAAATAAATAAAAAATAAATTGCTAAGTTGGTGGCAACTTGTCATACAATAATAGGAAACTAATACAGATGATTATAAAATTTTGGGGTTCTCCCACAGTGGAAACTCCAGAATTAGGACTCCATGCTCTCCCTTTTCTCTCTCTGTCTCTCTCTCACACACCCCCCACCATCTTCACCTGGTGCTAAGTTTTACTCTGAGCTATTTACCACACCTCCCTGCTCTCTGGTTATTCTGGTTCCCACTCACCCCCTTCACTCTCAGTGTCATCTCTCTGGATTCTTAGTTGGTTTCCCTGCGAGTTTCGCCACCCTCTTCCCTAATGCTCGACAATGCTGCTAGATTCCGCTTCCCAGTATTGCAGTCCCAGACACTGTTCTCTAGAAGTATGCTGACAGAATGAAGTCCATGGTGGTGGGAGTAATCATCACCATCATCATCATAGGACAATGTAGTGACTTTTTTCATAAAGCTAAATATTTTACATTTGAGGAACTTTTATTCTTTTTTTGTAAGATGTTCTTTTTATTTTAGGAAATGATTATAACGATAGTAGGTTGCAGCCTAAATGGTCATGAATTCTTCCCTGTTTGTTGGTGCCTTCGCAAGGTGATTAGCAGCTCCTCCAAGAGGAGGAATCCATTTCTCCACCTCTTGAATCTGGGCTTGCTCGTGTGACTTGCTGTGGGCAAAGGGACTTGTGCGCTGGGGCTTTCTCTGTTGCTGCAAGAACCCTTGGGCCACCACGTGAACATGCCTTGGCTGGCCACTTGGGATTAGAGACCAGGTGGAGAGAGGCCCTCCCTGTCCCAGCTGCCCACACCCCAAGGCCCAACGCTGTGAATGAGAGCATCCTGGCTCATCCAGCCCCAGGCAAGCAGGTCCAGACAAGAGGAGCCACAGAAGCATGACAATAATAAACGTGTGCCGTCGTAAGCCCCTGAATTCGGGGGTGTTTCTAAGGCAGCAAACTGATACAATAGCAAAAACTGGTTTGAAGTAGTTTTAAATATATATATTCTTACTTAGAAAACTAAAAAGTAAATAACCTCTTTGTAAATGCTTTTAATTTTCTAAACATTTAACTGGTCCAAGAAATTTGTAAAACCTCAGAACACAGCTCCCAATAGGTCTTTCTTTGTCTTGCTCAAAAGGCCATGAAAACTGCTCTGCCAAAAAAGCTTTGGATGCCTATTTATAGAGAGATATTTTTCTGCTTGATAAATGGTATCAGGCTGGGGAAGGAGAGCAGAGGAGGAGCAGAAGTTGAGTGGATAAAGCTGCATCCACGAGGGGGTGGCAACCATGGCTGGAGGACAAGGACTGAGGTGAAAGGTATGCTGTCAGGAGCCCAGGGAGCTGCAGAGAAGCCTAGTTAACCCAGATCTGGGTTTCTTGTTGTTTTCTGGGGAGAACGCCTGCTGGCAGACATAGCCCTTTGTTCTCTGACTTCTCTGGAATAATGCTCCACTGTATCCCAGAGAGTCTACTCAACACTCCCCCATCTCCCCACCACCACACTCAGCCCTCCCCTGAGTAGAGCTGCCTACCCTTCTAGTGTGGACAACTCTCAGTTCTGGACACTACCTAGCCAGAGACTGAGAGCCCTAAATACCTATGGAGCAGCAGTGTTTTCTGCAATGTAAGCCCCCAGGTCTGAAGCTGCCCCCGGAGGGAGGGCCCGTGTGGCTGCCATCCCTGGTAGGCAGTTACTGTACGGCGAATGCAGAGCCAGCACAGTGTACATGGTGTAATCTCTGAAAAGAAATAACTTAGTTGCTTGCTTAACCATATTTCTCTTGATTTTCTTTTTTTTTTTTAAGATTTTATTTATTTGACAGAGACACAGTGAGAGAGGGAACACAAGCAGGGGGAGTGGGAGAGGGAGACCAGGCTTCCTGCCAAGCAGGGAGCCCGATGTGGGGCTCGATCCCAGGACCCTGGGATCATGACCTGAGCCGAAGGCAGACGCCCAGTGACTGAGCCACCCAGGCGCCCCTTCTCTTGATTTTCAATGGATCAATTTTTTCCCCTAATTTGTCATTGTACCGAATTTGGACCAAATTTGAAACAAAAGACTGAATTGATAAAAACATGGCGAAGGACTTCTGCTTTGGGTAATATGGAGAATAGGTACATGGACTGCCCCTCGTCCTGGAAGCAAATGAAGTATCCTGGATAAATTATTTAAATTCTTGGACATAAAACCTAAGTGAGGGAACTCAGTGTTAAGCAGAACATCACAGTCAACTTTCTCTCTGGGGGCACTTGTTAACTGCATAAACTTTAGCTTTGATTTTTCATGACCATGCAGGGGGCAGGCAAAAAGCCCAGAGATTGCCCCCGTATGTGGAGGAGTCTAATACGAGCTCCTCTCCAACATAGAGCTGAGACTGCAGACTGTGTACTCATTGTATGTGAATGGAAAATGACACCCACCCCCACACCAACAGGGGGATGCCAAAATATATATATATATACACATATATATAATGCTTGCAAATCTAGGCACTAAGAAGAAAAAAAAATCACTGCAAAAAAATTTTGACTCACATGCTAGTCCTCATGTTAGTCTGGAGCTGAATTTCACACTGCTTAGGTAGTCCAAAATATTTCAGCCAAAAATTTGATTTTGAGGGATCCTTGAGTGGTAGTGGTCTCAGGTAGTGTTCTGGGAAAAATAAATGCCATCTGAATTTCTTCTTTGGAAAAATGTCTATTCAGGTCCTCTGTCCATTTTTAAATCAGATTATTTGGGGTTTTGGTGTTGAGTTGTATAACTTCTTTATATATTTATATATATATTTATACTTTTATATTTATATATTTTTATATATTTTGGATATTAACCCCAACATCACTAATCATCACGGAGATAAAAATCAAAACCACAGTGAGATATCACCTCACACCTGTCAGAATGGCTAGTATCAAAAAGACAAGAAATAACACGTATTGGCAAGGATGTGGAGGAAACAGGACTCTCATGCACTGTTGGTGGGAATATAAATTAGCATAACCACTGTGGAAAACAGTATGAAAGTTTCTAAAAAAATTAAAAAATAGAATTATATGATCCAGTAATTCTACTCCTGGTTATTTACCCAAAGAAAATAAAAACACTAATTTGAAAAGATATGTGCACCCCTGTGTTTATTGCAGCATTATTTACAATAGCCAAGATATGGAAGCAGCCCAAGTGTCCATTGATACGTGAATGGATAAAGAAGGTGAGGTCTATATACAATGGAATATTACTTAGACACAAAAAAGAATGAGATCTTGTCATTTGTGACAACATGGATGGACCCAGGGGGTATTATGCCAAGTGAAATAAGACAAAGACAAATAACATATGATTTCACTTATATGTAGAATCTAGAAAACAAAAACAAACAGAAACAGACTCATAAATACAGAGAACAAATTGGTGACTGCCAGAGATGGGTGTGAGGGGGATGGGCAAAATAGGTGAAGGGGATTAAGAGATACAAACTTCCAGCTGTAAAATAAATAAGTCACGGAGATGAAAAGTACAGCACAGGGAATATAGTCAATAATACCGTAATAATGCTGTATAGTGACGATGGTGACTGCACTTTGGTGAGACTGCATAATGTATAGGATTGTCAAACCACTATGTTGTACACCTGAAACTAATATAACATCCTATGTCCACTCTACTTCAATAATAAAAACTGAAAAAAAAAAAAAAAAAGAAGTGTCAAACCTCTCTGAAGTAATGCAACTTTGTCTTGGGTTCAAGGAATTGTCACACATAAAATTCCAAGGAAAATAAATAGTTTACAGTAAAAAAACTAATGGGTTAACTAGCTAAATATACAAGGAAACAAGGCATCATAAAGAAAAATTAACAGAAACAACAGACAGCAAAAATAGACTCCCAAGGATTTCAGATAATGGAATTAGTAGATATAGACGTCAAAATAACTATATTTACTATGTTTTTTTTAAGATTTCATTTATTTATTTGAGAGAAAGAGTGAGGGGGGATTGAATGAGTGGGGGGAGGGGCAGAGGGAAAGGGAGTAGCAGACTCCCCACTGAGCAGGGAGCCCGATGATGCGGGGCTCGATCTCAGGATCCTGAGATCATGACCTGAACTGAAGGCAGACGCTTAACAGACTGAGCCACCCAGGTGCCCTATATTTACTCTGTTTAAATAAGTGTAAGATAAGTTTGAAAATTTGTTCAGGGAACAAAAAATATTAAAAGATTTCAAATAGATTAGGCAGAGAAACAAATACACTTTATAAATTAAAAATTTAATAATTGAAGTTAGAAATGAACAGATTTAACAATATTTAACACTTGAATTTAACAAATTCAACATAGCCAGAAGAATTGGTGAACTGAAAGAAGTACCTGAAGAAATTATGCAGAATGTAGTACAAACAGAAGAGAAAGGAACTATGAAAGATTAAAGAAGGGTGCCTGGATGGCCTAGTCAGGTAAGCGTCTGCCTTTGGCTTGGGTCATGATCCCAGGGTCCTGGGATCGAGTCCTGCATCGGTCTCCCTGTACAGTGGGAAGCGTGCTTCTCCTTCTCTCTCTCTCTCTCTGCCTGTTGCTCCCCCTCCTTGTGCTCTTTCTCTCTCTGTGTGTCAAATAAATAAATAAAATCCTTAAAAAAAAGAGATTAAGAATGAGAAATTCTAACATATATCTAATTCTAGTTCCAGAAGAGTAGGATTAATATTTTTGACTTATTACTGGAGAATTTCCCCAACTGTGCCTGTCAATTAAATTGAATTATAAGCAGGAGAAATTCATGCCATGAAAAATATAGAAAAGGAGGACTAACTCTCAGTGTAGTATAGATGGAATTACAAGATCATTTCTAAGTGTGGTAGGAGAAGGACCAAGTAGAAATACTGTATTTTGGAGGTTCATGCATGGCTAGACATCTTTGCCAAAGATTATTCATAGTGAGAAAAACAAGAAAAGTGGTTGAAGACTTGGGCCAGACAGACATTCTTAAATTTGAAAGTTACAAAAATGTAAATCTCATATCAACTCTTAAAACTTTTCCTTAAGATTTATCCTGAGAATAACAATAAAAATAACATATTATTGAGTGGTTACTGCATGCTTGAGCTTTGTGAGTATGATCTGATTTAATCTTCACAATCCCAAGAGGTAGGTCAGTCATCAGCTGGATGTAATAGCCTCAAGATATGATGAGGCTTTGAGAGGTCAAGTACTTTGTCCAGGCCACATGTTTAGTAATCGGTAGGACTGAGATTCAAACTCAGGTCTCCTGATTCCAGAGCTCGACTGCCTTAGAGAAACAGAAAAAAAAAAATGATTTTTGAGAAAAGAGTAGAATCAAAGCTGGATTTGGAGTCAAAGAATTTGGTTGAACTCAGAGCTCCCATTTATAACTGTGTTTCTTTGTAAAACTACATAACCTCTCAGAGTCTTGGTTTTTTTCCATTTGTAAATTGGGAATAGTGATATTACCTGATTCTGATTCTGATTTTGATAATTAAATAAGGCAGTGCACACGCATGTGTAGTGTGCTATACAAATCTTCTGTAATTTACACTGCTCCATTACAGTGGCAGACCTATTTGCTTTAACCAATAATATTCTGGATATCCTATTAGTAATGGTAATCTAACCCAGATGCAGAAAATTCAAGGTAAAAACTATTAGCCAAATGATACAGGTTTGGCTAATAGTTTTGTGGAAAATTATTTTTTGCTTGGAACTAAGTCTGAGATTATACCCTTCTTTCCCATAAACTCTAGGGGCTGGGAAAAATCAGTAAAAATAGGCAATAATTAAGGTGCAAACAGAATGCCACAGAGAGAGGGTAATTACATTCCAGAATTTACTTTATCGTATTAGGTAGTTTCCACATCATCTATTTACCACTGTCCAGGTAATGAACCTAAGAGAAAGTATTTCCTTTTTGTGACAAGCACATTAAACATCTCTATAGAAAAGAGCACAACTCATGGGGAAATAATTGAAATCACAGCATAGAAATCACAGAATTTAAATGGACATATTTTATTATTTTTTGAAATAAATATAGTCTAGCTCAGAGAAGACAACTCATATGTGAATGGAGATATAGATTTGAGAATGGTTCAGCACCTCCCCAGATGTTATCTCTTTGGGACACCATCACCTTTGCCCACCCAGACTTAATCTCTGAGAAATCAAAATTGTGGCCTTTCTTTTCTCTTATAGTTTTAATTCTAATTGGATACAGTCCAATGCATTGTTTTCCCTCCTTTGGCACCTATGTTGGAAGAGAAAAAATATGTTCACATGCTTACACCCAGATTTTCTGAAGTTATGACCCATATGCTGTTTCATGTTCTATTTTGGCCAAATCATCTCTCCCATGACATGCTGTTGTAGGCTTTATACCCTTCATAATCAAAGATGCAATGGGCTGGAAAAGGGGCTTCCGAGTGATCCTGCTTCAGAGTATATGGCCTTTTAGCTACTGTGTTTAGTAAAAAGGCATAGGGTCCCACAATGGTTGGCAGAATTATTTTGAATTGTTTAATATTTTAAGCAAACAAAGACTGTATCAATGAGATAAACACAAATAAGCCTTCAAAACATCTTTAAGTCACTTGTAAACTCGAAAGAGATGTAAATAAGCATCCATAAAGTCCAATAACTTTTACAATTACAGGTGAGCCTTCTTTTTTGGGAAACTGTTTCTCTTAGAATTGCAGGGCTTTTCTGGGTCCATGACCTATTTACCTTTGGATTCCCAGGACCAAGCATAGCGCCTCGTGTATTTGTTGAATTTTTATGGGGTGAATGAATAAATATACCAGGACAAGAAATGGCAAAGTGATTAACTGATAAGATGAAAAGTGAGATTTTTTTTTTTTTTTACTGTGATATCAAATATTTATGTGGTGTAGGAAGACACCAGGTTGGAGGGTTGAGGGTCAGGGAGAAGTGGGGGAGATTAGAAAGGTAAGAGATGGACAATTAACAAACAGATCTGCTGTTCAAAGGCTCTTCCCCTTACATGGAACCCATTACAAATCCCAACCTGGCATCTGTCTGTTACCACCATGGGAGTAAAGGCAGAGAGATATTCAAGCAGAAGTCACACCAGGGAGCAGCTATGGAACCAGGGTGGCTGGAAGATGGCAGGAAAGGGGACTCCACGGAAGGATTTGGAGCTTCATGTAGAGAGTCTGAAATGCCACTGAAACAGTTTTAGATTTTGTATTTCTGTAGGCAGTGGAGAGCCAACAGTATTGTTTATAGGATAATGGGTACGCATTGCTCCACAACACTTCAGGGTCAAGTAATACCAAACTTCTTTCTCCCACTAAATCAGAGCCCATCCCAGCACTGTTCCCACAGTTACTTATTAGTCTCTGGTGTTCCCTCCTCTTCCCTTGGATCATTTGAGAATTCCCTGAGGCACTGACAGCTCCAACAAGAGGTTTGCCAGATTTCTTGTTCCTGAGAAGCGTTAAGGCCTCACCACTAAGCCTTTTTTTTTTTTTTTTAAGTGAAGTAAAATTCACACACATAAGATAAACCATTTCCAAGTGAACAAATCCCACGAAGTCTTCTGCCCCCATTGCTGCCCTACATGTTGCTGTTGGGCTCGGAGCCTCTTTGCTGTCTGACATTGCTCCTCCATGTGGAGGTCAAGTCTCTCCTGCTCCCCTGTCTGCCTCAAATGGTGGAAAATTGGGAAGTGAATTTCTCCACAGGGACTCCACCCCCTTTGCCTGATCTCCGATTCCCCTTGCTCAGACTCCTGAGGTTGAAGCGCCAGTGCCTGTCTTTAAGGGGGCTCAATTCCTCTAAGGCTCTGCCTCACCAGATGGATTCAAGCGCCACCTTGGACATCCACCTCTCCCAGAACCTGCACTTCTGTTTCCTTCCTGCCCAAGGGAATCAACCTCACCGCTGTGCATTTATTTTCACCCTACTCTCCACCCAGACCAAACGATTAATTCCATTTCTTTCTGACAGCTCATTAGAAAGAAAGAAAGTCCAGCCTTTAGGACCTCCCCCCCACAACCCTCCAAAAAAACCCCACCCTATTTTTAATCTTAGAAAGGGTAGGCAGCTGTTCTCAGTAAATCTTAATTCTTCCTCCTGAATTAATTCATCCTCCTCATCCCATGAAAAGGACAGACAGTAAGGCACCTTGTCATATTAGAAACAGACACATGTATGGAAGCCTCAATTGTTCAAGTCTTGGTTGAGACTTTGCTCTATTAGTTGTATGTAAAAATTTCAGACCATTTCTAGAGAACATTTTGATAGGGATAGAATATAGAGAACATGGGTGTTTGAAAGGGATAATGGAAACTTCATTAGAGGAAAGAGTACACAGTGGGAAGATGGTGACCTCAACTTGCCGTGGCGAGGTACGGAGTGGGTACAATTGGCAGTTCCCCTACATGGAAAGCTGACATTCTGTTAAATGACTGGGGTAAAATAATGGAGGATATAGCACTCAGCATATTTTATACATCCCATACACTCTATGGAAAGGTAAAAGGCGCCTCAGTGGTTTATTCCAGGACACTATACCAAGCATCTCCTTTTTACATTTTTGATCGTAAGGCTGAGAGAAAAACCAAACATTTAAATGAAGTGTTCAGTTTCTTATTTTGCAGATGACATCTCATATTACATCTTCTAATTCACCTGATTTTGCATGCTCCCCCAGGAACTATCAGCCTGAATCTAGAGACCGACATTAATTTCTTAGTTACAGGTACACTGAAATGCCTGTGAAGTCTTTCCTGCATTTGGGACCATTAGGACAGTTTCTGGGAATACTGGATCCTTTCCACCATCAAAAATTACTTGTGCAATTATTCAAAACTTAGCACTGTACCAATTAGCATACAGAAAAAAATCAGACTTGGAGCTTTCAAGAGACACTTCACACAGTCATGGAGAAAATGTTCCCTTCCCGGGGGGATAGATTAGTAGGTACCTGGCAGGGCAGGTAACTTCTGAGTCTGCCTTGGGAACGTAGCCCAGAAGAGACTTGAAGGCATTCTCTAAATTCAATACCTGTTTGTTCAGGTGCCCTCTTTAACCACCTGCATCCCACCTGGCCTTAATGATCATTTCTAATAACTAAAAGAGCACAAATCAGCCCTTTGTCTCCATTCAGTAATGGCTGAGCCCTACTCTTCCTCCCAAACATTCTTCTATGTTTGTTATCTTGCAACATTGTTTCAGTGTTAGAACATTTTGAGTGAGGTCAAAGGTGAAGAAAGAATCCACATCTTAAAAAACCTTTTGTGTAGATGGGCTAAAATCTAGCACATGATTAGTTCATTCTATTATTCTTAAGTTCACTTTTTAAAAAAGTATGATCTTTGTTCTTTACCCTGCGGCACAGTGTCTTTTATCTAAACACTACATAGCCAGGTCTCAGTTCCATTAAATCATTTGATCACCTTGTGCAGTGATATTTCTTTTGCTAATTTCTTATTATATCCTAAATAGATGATACATAGTTACATGTACTAGTACAAAATTCCTTTTTTTTTTAAAGATTTTATTTATTTATTTGAGAGAGAATGAGAGACAGAGAACATGAGAGGGAAGAGGGTCAGAGAGAGAAGCAGACCTCCCTGCTGAGCAGGGAGCCCGACGAGGGACTCGATCCTGGGACTCCGGGATCATGACCCGAGCCGAAGGCAGTCGCTTAACCAACTGAGCCACCCAGGCGCCCCAAAATTCCTTTTATTTCCACTGAGGACAGGTAGACAGTAAGGGCTTTCTTGGTCATGTTGAGTTATAAGCAGGTTTTAGTATATTTGACAGTCTGTAATGTCTAAAATTTGTTATTTCAATGAGAGCTAAAAAAAAAAAAAAAAACAAACCCAAAAAACAAAAACATCCCTTTTCTTTCTTTGGGAAAAAAAAGTAATAAAGAGTCTGACTTTGGGTATCAGAAAGCTAAATACTGATTCGTTCTTTCACTTTGTATTTCTGCTGCAACAAACAATAACCTAGAAATAAACATGCCCTTGCAGAATAGGGAAAGGTTGAACATCAGGAAATGCAAAAGAAAAAAACACCTTAATAAAGACGATCCTTGTTACGTATGCATTGTGACTTGCAGATTGCTTCTTTCCACTTGTCTACTTCCACATATACTGGGTATCTACCAAATGCTAGGCACTGGGTTTTGCGCCAGGGACTCAAAACGTGGTTTATGTCCTCATTGGGTCATAGCCTAAACCTGTACTATCCAATATAGTAGCCACTAGTCCCATGTGGCTATTGAGCACTTGAGCTGTATTGTATAAAACATGCATCAGATTTCAAAGACTTAGTCCAAAAAGAGAATATAAAATATCTCAATTATAATTTCTACATTGATTACCATTAAAATGGTAACATACTGGATATGTTGGATTAAACAGAAAATACCACGATCAACTCGCCTGTTTATCTTTTTTTATTGTGGCTATTAAAAATTTTTAACTTACACATGTGGTTCGGGTAACAGGGTAAGTGTAGTGATAGAGGGAGCCACAAGGGAGCCGAGGGAGGAGTTCCCGTCTCAACCTGTGTGGGGCAGGGAAGGGAGTGTGGCGTGTTGGTATTAATAAACACTTCCTAGATGGGGTGACATATTAGCTTCATCTGGAAGAATGGCTACAAGTAGCTGAGAGAAGGGAATGAGGAGAAGGAAGGCATTCCAGTTAGGGTAATGCATGTTATAGCTATAGCTCAGTAATACGTGTTCAATATCTGAAAGCTTCTACAGACACTGAGGGGAGATGCGGCATGGAGAATGGAGAGAACTGGAAGTAACTGGAGTCACTGGAATAAAAATTAGGGGGCAAGAGGTGGCAAAAGAAGAGACTGGAGAGAGGGAGGAAACAGACCCTGGCCAAGAGGGAGTTTAGGGTTTATCCTCTAGGTGGTAGATATATGTGAAGGGTTTTAAGAAGGTGACTAAGATTTTCACACCAGGGAACACAGCTGGTAACGGATGAATTAAGGGGGACAAAACTGCAGGCAGGGATGAGTTAAAAACTTGCAAAAGATCAGATGAGAAATGATGAGGACCTAAACCAGTTCAGTGATGGTAGGGGGTACAGAGTCAGTGAATATTTAGGAGGTAACAGGAAGCCATTGGTTAGATTTGGTGGGGGAAGGGAGAAAGATGATTCAAGAACTATTCCCTGATTTGGAGTTTGGATGATGCGGTGAACAGTGATGCCACCAACTGAGAGAGAGGACCAGGAGACATACCAGCGTGGATGGGAAGTTGGGCTCACTTTCGAGCATGTTGGCTTTGAGAAAATAGGACTCTGAGGATCTGTGCCTTGCGGGCAATTGGATGAACAGGATTGGAACTGTGTAGACATCTGTGCTGGGGCTCTAGGTCAGGGATCCATTTGTGACAAAGAATGGGACAGGATCAGATCCAACTTGCTTATCACTTACAAAAGAAGAGTCAGAATTCATGTACATTATTTTACATCATAAAACAATTCTCGAGATCTCTTCGTTCCAGAAGAACCCTCAAGGTTTACCAATTCACCAAACCCTGAAAACTGCTGCCACAGGAAAACAGGGGGCCCAGGGAGGGTTTTCCCATTTAGGTATTTTTAATAATGGCAGTAGGCGTATGCTCATGGGCATAGGGAAGAAATAGAAAGTGACATGGCGAAGATGCAGAAGAACAGGAGGATGTCTGGGAAGCCAAGTCCTGACTGATGTGGGGGGAAGAGGTAGAGGCCTAGGACGTGGGAAGGGGCACTTCCTGCTCTGAAATTAGGGAAAATAAGGTAAGCTGTGCTGCTTACCATCCCCACTAGGGTATGAAAAAATGTCACAGTGATAGGCATCAGGGAAATCTTAAAAATTTGGGGAGAGTTATAATTTGTGTGCATAAAAAGCTCTAATAATTAATTAAGTTAGACAGTACATTCTGTTGGTGAGATTATAGCAAAACAGATACTGTCATATGTTACTAGCAGGAGTGTGAATTAATACAGATCCCAGGGGAGGTTAATATGGCAGCTTCTATCCAAACTATAATTACATGTAATTCCACTTTTGGAAATTGGTTCTACACATACACTGGCTCATATTTGTTTATTCACTGGAGCAGTGTTTGTCATAGCAAAATGTTGGAAGCAACATAAATATCTACCGGTAGGGTAGTAGGCAATAACTAATCCTACATTTATCAGTGGAATACATATACCTTTAAGCAATGGCAAAGACCTCTCCCTACCCTGATTTGCAAAGATCTCCAAGATATATTAAGTGTGAAAAAGCAAGTTACAAAACCATCTTCATAAGATGCTACCTTTTGTGTAAAAGAGAAGTAAAATAATCTATATTTATATTGACTTGTATATGTATAAAGAAACCAATAATTGTGGTAATGTAAAGGGGTAAGGGAGGCAGGACTGACTGGATAGGGTATAGGGAAGGAAGGGAGGCTTTGCAATGTACAGTTTTTACATATTTTGTGTTTTATATCATGTGATACATTTTATATTAAATAATTCATAGAGAAAAAGTAAGTTAAGCACTAAAGCAAAAAATCATGCATATCTGTGATAGGGAGCTACCACGGTGTGAGGTCACTTAAACTCCCTGTCCTATATAGACTAGCTTCAACCAAGGGCTATTACCAGACCATTGCCTGTTCTTTTCCACATTACTGTAATGCTTCTCCCCAACTATTTGCCTGAAGTTGCTCCATATTATTTTCTTATCCTTCATTACTATCTCAAAGAAAAGATGGGTACCATTTTCCCCAGAGAGTTTAAAGGGAAAACAGCTTAAAAAATAAAATGTTCTGAACCCATGTCCCAAATGATCCCCATGAGAAATAAAAACAGAGACATACAAAGATACTCATGTGGTGGCAGAGCAATCTCTTTGGGAAACAAGAATTTCAGAAGCAGATACATAAAAGCTTGATGAAGAAATAACACCAAAGAGGCACAAATCTGTGCATTCTGTCAGGAAGGCTGGAAGCCCAGAATGAACCAAAGTTAAGGGCACAAAGGAACAATCTGTTTGTTGAGCTAAGGATGTTTGCTTTAAGTTACATCCACAGCCAGCATCTGGAATGCTGCTTGCACTCATAAATACCCACAGAATGCAGGAGGGATGGAGTCAGGACTGTAGTCAGAGTACTGAATTTCCCCCAAGCAGTTTGTGTCTGTCCTTTCAGTCAGTGAGCCTTATTTTTAAGTTACAATAAACATGAGTTCAAGGGAGTAAAAGCCCAGTATAAGTAAGAGATAATAAGAGAACACCCAGACATTCTCAGTTCAAGTCTTCAGACTCAAATAAATCTTTAGGGAGCACCTGAAAAAACGTCAATGTGATCACAAAACTGCTGTTCTTAGTCTTGGAGAAAGAACAACAAAGGGAAGAAGTAGTCAACTTCGAAGAAAGAGGAAAAGTACAGTTTAGAAACTGTGAAACTATCACATGGATTTTCTTTTATGTCCAAATTCCAGAGCAAGGTATAAAACAAGCAGTTTTTAAGTACTTAAAAAGAAATTAGTAATCATTCAGGAACCAATAGCTATTTACTATATTGACTTCTTCTCCTATCACTGGATTAAAAACTCAAGAAAATATAGTTAGGGAGTTCACAAAAAGTACATTAAACTTTCATAGATAACCTAGAAATATATAGCCTGGTACCACACTTAAGGGGTTTCTGAATCTACAAATGAGTATCTGTTATGTGTCTTGCACAGAGAAGGTTCTCAGTAAATATTTATTGATTGAATGGTTAGCCTTTACCAATTTCCCCAGGCAATAAATTCTCTAATTATTTTTTATGTGTCTGTCACTCCCACTAGAATATCATAAAATCCTTCAGCTAGAGTCTTACTCATCTTTTGTCCTCAGGGCCTAACACTGTGCTTGAAACAGCATGGTGCTCAATTAGTGTTTCTGAAAAAAAATTTTTTTTAAGATTTTATTTATTTGACAGAGAGAGACACAGTGAGAGAGGGAACACAAGCAGGGGTAGTGGGAGAGGGAGAAGCAGGCTTCCCGCAGAGCAGGGAGCCCCACGCGGGGCTAGATCCCAGGTCTGAATTATTTTTTTTTAAAAAACTCCAAATCCAGAATAGATATACCCAAAGCTCAGAAGGCGCCCAGTACTAAATTATTATTATTATTATTATTATTAATTTTTCTAAAAAATAACATGATAGTACTACCTTTGAAAAGGAAATACAATGTTGAGCTGGATGGATTAAGAGCCCATCTGTCATTCTGGCAGTGCTCAGACCACATCTGGAGGTGTTGTAGGCAAAGAGATTATCTTCTTTCCACAAAAATTTGGCATTTAATTGCCATTCTGTACCATACTTCCATCCAGATTTCTTTTTGTTTTTCCTCTTCAAAAACTTACAATCTCGACTTCTAGTTACACTCCCCAAACACTTCTCACATCTCCAGATTATTCCCGATAACTGCGTCCAAATGGCCAAATAGAGTAGGCCATTAAGAACATAAATATATTTGAGTAAACCAACTCAAAATATAATTGGTTGACCATTATATTTTTATCTGTAATTTTTATTACATCTTTACTAGTAAGTACAATGTCTTAAAGAGCAACTTTTTTTCATGGAGTCATTTCCAAATGTAGCTAAATTCTTGGTATTTTCCTTATGATATCCATTTGAGAAAAGAGAAATAAATTTAAGTGCCATTTTTTGAAGAAAACAGATAGAGGATAGAGAAGTAGTGAGCATATTATCTTTGACTAACTAGAATATAAAGAAGAATGAAATCATTTAATAATACCGAAACAAATAAAGAATTATGTCAGAATATGGTTTATTAGTTAATAGTAAATTTAAGGATCAGGAGACTTGAGATTATGTTTTAGGAACATAATTTTTAAGTTCCTAAAGTTTCAAGTTAATAGACCAAGCTTCCTCCTGTATGGTCCCATGATACCTTCTTGACCTCTACTGGAGTAATGCTTACATGTTGTAATTATTCCTAGGGACTGTCTTCTTGTCCCTACTTTGCAATTTCAGTCCCAGCCTTGTGTAGGGCTTGGAACATGAGAGATGCTTAATGTTTGTTGAATGCATACATGAATGAATAGTTGGACCTAGAAACAGGTCGATGGCATGGTGGGAAGGTTAAAACATCAGTAATAGATACCCCTGGTAGTTAAACTAGATCAGGGAGGTTAAAAATTTCATGTCAGTATTGAACATTCATTGTACTGACATGGAACTTCATGTCAGTAAAGACATGAAGAAATTAATCCCAAGGAAACAAACTGGCTTCCAGTGAACAGAGGAACAGGTTACTCAATACCCAGTATAAGCTAATAAGGTGAAAACAGTGTCTATGGAAATCAAGTGGGCAAATGTGTCAGATTTCCGCCGCATTTGTACCTGTACTAATGGAAACAAAGTTAATATCTGCTACATTTGGAAAGACATCTCCTGTGTACAGGCTCTTTAGAGATGGAGAACTCACTAGGTTACGACACCCAATCTCCACAGAGCTCCAGATAAGGAAAACTGTAGTGTCTTACCCCATGTCATAGTCATATGATGGCATTTTGAGGCAGACTAGCATACTGTTGTTTGGTCTGATGTCAGTTCAACTCTTCACTCGGACAGACTTCAAAAAAGCAGCCCCATTACATCTCCTGCTTGACAAGGGACTTTGAAGGCTCACCTTTCCCCCACCCTCTCAGGACTGATAGACTTCTACCTGAAGGTTTCCCTAAAACTTCCAGAATAATTTGTCAGGGTTATCCTATCATACTTTCCTTTCAACAGGTTCTTTATTTTCCATCAGAATGTTGTCCTCAGCTTAGGTTTATCCCACCAAACAATATAAAATGTATTTCAAAGCATTTTATAACGGGGAAATATAAATATCCAGTTCTATTTCTTAAACGAAAGAAGTTGCAGTCATGGCCCGAAACTCAATACCATCCTTCGCGCTAGCAACAGGGAGCTGGCGGAGGCATGGTCGGTGGTCGTGGAGCCCTATGTGTCAATCACGCATTACGCAACTCCGGGGCGAGCTTGCTTGCGTGCCTGGGCGCCGGTGCGCGGTTCCGGGCGGGGGAGCTCAAGGAACGTGTTATCTCCACCAGTTTCACAACAACATACTCAATCAGGAAGCACTGTAAATTACTCAATGTTAGTCCTCAGTCTGGCTAAAAGCCCGCTGTATTCCTTATGTTTACTGGCCTTTAAGCAAACAAGTAGATCGTAGCAAAGCATTACAGGCTTTGGAACGCACAGGTGCAACCTGGCCCAGGGGGACAGAGTCCGAAGCCAGATTTTCTAAAAGGAAAAATGACTCTGTCAGAACAGAATGTTTCGGGTAAAACGACTTCACAAGGATTTCTAGTTTTATCCTTCCAGTAAGTGGTCAGGATTCATCTCCCTCAAAGTAACCTACAAAGTAAGTTACTTATAATTAAAAATTTGGCAGTGGTCTTGAGTAAGGAGTGGATAAGGGCAAAAGAAGTTTTGTTAAGAAAGAAATACAAAATAGCCATTATTAAGGAAAAGAATGCAAGCTTTTGAGGGCATTTGCTAAAAGCAATATATTCGCTTATTAAACAAATAATTTTACTTTATGGTTTTATGTGTCTTCTTTTAGAAAACACCTATGGTCACTTTGGGAAGTATTTTTTTTTTTAAGATTTTATTTATTTATTTGACAGAGAGAGAGACACAGCGAGAAAGGGAACACAAGCAGGGGGAGTGGGAGAGGGAGAAGCGGGCTTCCCGCCGAGCAGGGAGCCCGGATGCAGGGCTGGATCCCAGGACCGTGGACCATGACCTGAGCTGAAGGCAGATGCCCAACGACTGAGCCACCCAGGCGCCCCAGGAAGTATTCTTAACAAAAGAAGAAATGAAGGTTGTTTTATAATAAAATTGCTCCCCCAATTTTTTATGCAGTATTATGCAACCCTGAGTTAATATTTTTATAAAAACTCTTGTCAGGGTCCTAAATACTTGGCATCTCATGTTACAGTTCTTAGCAATCACAGAATCTTACAGTTCGGAGGTTACGTAACTGGGCAAACTGAGACCTGGGGACTCATGTCTGGAGACAGGGGTCCTAATATGTGCTCACATCTGACACGGTCTTATGCATGGTCCCATGAGAATATTCGCACAGACAGGAAAGGATTACTGCAGGAAAATGGTCTCTGAGAATGAAGTCAGAACTTCTAGTTTTTGCAATGTTGTGGAGAATATAAACTGAAAAGTTCTCATTAAAAGCACTCAGATAGGCAGGCTCCAATACAGTACACAATTTATAACATGCATAGCTAAGTTTGTAAGAGAGGACAGGAAGTCACAGGGGTCCTGAAATGTCCAGGAACGGAAAGCCTTTGTGAATAGGAGGTGACACTATGGTGAACTCACAAGAAAGGGTTGGAGAGTAGTGGCTGGTCTTGGGAAGCTGGGAGCTGGAGCTCTAAGGCCAGTGTGGAGACAGGAATTAAGGGCTTATTACAAGATACATTCTTGTGGATACATGTCACAAACCTACTAAAATGCCTCATAGGAATGAAATATACCAACGTCAGGAAGCCATTGTTACCCTTTGGGAGGGGGGATGGGGAAAGGATGGAGAGGGAGGTCTCACTCCACTTATTATGGTTCAACTTCAGAATTTTTCTACCTTATGGTGGTGCAAAGGTGATAGGCATTCAGTAGAAACCATGCACTGAAATTTGAATTTGGATCTTTTCCTGGGCTACTAAAATGTGGCGCAATATTCTCGTGATGCTCGTCAGCAGCCATAGCTCCCAGTAGGCCACATGCTCACGAATATAACCAGTATAATTACAACCATTCTGTTTATCACTCTCAGTACAGTATTCAATCAATTATATGAGATATTCAACACTCTATTATAAAATAGGCTTTGTGTTAAGTAATTTGGCCCAACCATAGGCCTAAAGTGTTCTGAGCATGTTTTAAGGTGGGCTAGGCTAAGCCTTGATGCTCAGTAGGGTAGATGTAGCAAATGCATGTTCAACTTATGATATTTTCAATTATGACAGGTTTATTGGCATGTAACTGCATCATAAGGCAAGGAAGATCTATATATGAAAGTTTTAATTTCTGAAATTATTAGCATCTGTTTTGAGAGTGGAAGCATAGGTATCTGTGATAGTACTTTTTATTCTTTTTTTTTGTGAAATGCTTCATAATTATTTTTTAATTTAAAGGGAAAAAACCTGAGAGCTATATAAACCACAAAGAAATCAAAGGAAATATATGTTACGAGTTAAAGGGAAAGGCACATCCATTCTTGGGAGAATCAAGGAAGTTGGTATCCTGATCTGATGATGATGAAGAGCCTGGGGTCTATGTAGAAGTTGACAGGCTTTTTTCCTAATCAATGTTCACTTTATATGGTTGGAGGTGCTGTTTAAATGATGGAAGAATTCTTGAAAAATCAGAAAAAATGCTCTGTAGGAGGCTCCACATTTCCAGCTACCCTTGAGTATGGAATTGAGTATGGAATTGAGTATTCTACCAGGAGAATAAGGGGGAGCCATGGGAAGAGCTCAGAGTGTTGTTATGGTTGTCTTTTAGTTTTTGTTTTTAAAGAGTCCTCACCCAGTATTTGCACTATGTAACACTATTTTACCCCCCCTTTTTTTAAAGATTTTATTTATTTATTTGACAGAGAGAGAGATAGCGAGAGAGGGGACACAAGCGGGGGGAGTGGGAGAGGGAGAAACAGGCTTCCCACTGAGCAGGGAGCCCGATGCGGGTCTCTATCCCAGGACCCCGGGATCACGACCTGAGCCGGAGGCAGATGCTTGATGACTGAACCACCAGGCACCCCTGTAACACTATTTTCCTGAAGTACACTCACACACACAGGCACATACACACACACACACACACACACACACACACACCACATGCCTAAATGAGGTATACTGTCCCTAAAACAAGGAACAATTTTAGGATTCTAAAATTCCTATCAAGTTGTACTTTCTATTTTATGCCAAATTAAACTCCTAAAGAGATTTTTAGGAAGCACTTTGCAGACCAAATGAGAGTTCCAAAATAAATGTCATAATGTTCTAAAAAGTGGCAGGATCTACTAAAGCCAATACTTTGTTATAAAAATCTGTCTCTTATTTGAGTTATAACATACCTATAAGTAAAAAAGAAGCCAAATGAAAAAAAATGAGATTACCCACAGAAGGGACGAAGACGTCAACAAGTGGGAAATAACTAGTCAGTTTTATAAGAATTAGAAATGCTGGTTCTTTCACTTTCTGTTATATTTCTGGTGAATTCCTGCCACACTTTATTCCTATTGTTCCTGCAGTTCTCTTACTTTGGGGTGAAGTTATATTCCCGCACACTTCTCTCCCATCCTTCAACCCATTTAATTTCTCTTAGCCAAGACACTGTTTTGCCATAGGTGATCTTTGGGTTTTCCCCATGTGATTACCTCCTACTAATCATTACACACCCAAACAATGTACAAATCACCAGGCAAGGTAAATCAGATTGTCTTCATTTTACATGAGGGTTCTGAAGCTCTGAGAGGTGAAGTCACTTATCCAAGGCCAGATAGGCGTAAGTGATAGATACAAGTTTCAAATCCAAAGCTTGCTTTCTTTCTTTTTTTAAAAGATTTATTTATTTTTATTTATTTTGGAGAGGGGAGAGGAGAGGCAGAGGGAGAGGGAGAGGGAGAGAATCTCAAGCAGACTCTCCACTGAGCGTGGAGCCTGATGCGTGGCTTGATTTCACAACCCTGAGATCATGACCTGAGCTGAAATCAAGAGTCAGGTGCTCAACCGACTGAGCTACTCAGGCACCCCACAAACCCAAATCTTTCTGATTCCAAAGCACATATGCTTTCTACCCCACCTATGCCTTCATTTGACAAATATTTATTCAGCACCTATTATGTGTCAAGAACTATGCTAAGTGCTTGCACATAAACTACAAAAATAGAAATGATCCTCATTGTCACATAAGCAGCAGTCTCCTCTCTGACCTGTCTCAAGAAGTCTAGATGTACAAGGGCTCTGGAGTTACCTGTGCCAGAAAGCAGACATCAGTGACACTAGCTGGCACTTTTTGTTTCTTTGTTTTTTAAATTCCTGAGATTTTCAGCATTAAGTTTCCCCGAGGACCATTAAATAATTCAGGCAAGTTTTAGTCTAGGGCTACTTCCTCCTTTCACAGACCCTTGCATGATGTACATGGCCCTGTCTTTTTTTTTTTCATTTTTTTTATTATTATGTTAATCACCATACATTACATCATTAGTTTTTGATGTAGTATTCCATGATTCATTATTTGTGCATAACACCCAGTTCTCCATGAAGAATGTGCCCTCTTTAATACCCATCACCAGGCTAATCCATCCCCCCACCCCCTCCCCTCTAGAACCCTCAGTTTGTTTTTCAGAGTCCATCGTCTCTCATGGTTCGTCTCCCCCTCCGACTTACTCCCCTTCATTCTTCCCCTCCTGCTATCTTCTTCTTCTTCTTTTTTTTTTAACATATATTGCATTATTTGTTTCAGAAGTACAGATCTGTGATTCAACAGTCTTGCACAACATGGCCCTGTCTTGACAATTTCCACCTAACCTTCATTTGTAGCCATGACAGATGCCAACTTTCACCAGATTGTATTCTGTATTTGTGTGTGTGTGTGTGTGTGTGTGTGTGTGTGTGTGTGTGTGTGTGTGTAAAGCGATAGAGGTTTGTTAAGTGAAGATACAGAAAAAACTCTCAAGAGTGAGAGGGGTCCCAACAGCGTTGCCAACGAGGGCCTTTAGGGTGGATCTTTCATAGAAAGCTAACCAGGGAAATTAAATCCTTTTAACATCTCTATTGATAACAACTTCAATGGCTTACTTCCTTTTTAGGGACTGGTTATTCATTGTTGGTCACAGGTATTTATTCTGTACTCTAAAGTGGTGTGGACTATGGGTCCTTCCTCCAACTGTCCTTTGTCTGAGTTGTCGGATCTGGGGCATTTCCTCACAGGGCAGACTACCCAGTTAATGAGGGTCAGCCCAAGAACCCTATCATAGCTAGTCTTTCCTCCTATGTCCACAGCCTCTAGAAACCATAGAAATAGTGCCAAATGTCTGAGCCCCTTAATTATTTTACTGTTAAATAATTGGTGTGGCTTTCATGCTGAAATTCCCTTTCTGAGAAGCTAAGGAAAAGTCAGAAGAAATCCTCAATATAAACAGTACTGCCACCACAGTATTGTTAGAGAGAAACAAATGTCCAAGAGTAGGTAATTGGTTAAACATATCAACTCACCTGAAATACTATCATCACACCATTAACTACTATGGTTATGAAGACAAGGTAGTAGCATAAATATGAATACAATATAGTGTTAAGATAAAAATTATGTATATATAGGATTTAAAGATTTTTTTAAATGAAAAATTTGAAGAAAATACAGATTTGTGTTACAGATTTTAGGTGATTTGTTTTTCTTTTCTCTACTAGTACAAATAATATAGTAAAAGAAAGACTTGTAGCTATTCTCTCAGCATGGACAATTTTGACACATGTTTTATGATTAGTACCCATATACCCTCAAGGATAGACTGAGTGTAAAAGGCTCAACAAATCTAAGGTTGAAATCCGTGTGCATGGTATGATCTTGTTACTTGAACTCTCTGTGTCTCAATTCCTCATTTAAAGAATGGGGAAAATAAAGATATCCCCATCATAGAGTTATTAAGATGATTAGATGAGCAAATGCTTCAAAAAAGCCCAACACCATGCCTGGCACATGGAAGGAATTTGGAATTTGGTAACACATGTCAATATTCCATTTACAGACCAGGATGGAATCATTCATTCATTTGTCCACTTAACTCATTCAACACACATTTGCTGAGTCCTGCCTAGGTGCCAGGGAGTATTCTAGGTATTTTTAATAAAAGAATTAAGTAGGTGGTTTTTATCCTCAAGGAGCTCACTATCCAACGGGGGAGAGAAACGAGTGACTCGATCATCATAACCAAGATTTGCAAAGGGCTCTGAGGAGTACTTAGAAAGGGACCCAACTCAGCATGACTGTGAATGAAGCTTTCCAGAAGGGCTTAATGCTTACTGAGTTCTGAAAGAGGCTGAAAACTATAGGATAAGCAGGGCATTGATAGAGCAGGAAGGGATGAAGTCTATTTCAGCCAGTGGGGACAGCACAGAGGTGAGGGAAGGTAAATGAATGGTAGTGTAGGAGGTGTAGATGGTAAAGAAAATGGTGTGCAGATTTCAATAACTGCTTGGAATTCAGTACACCTGGATGTAAAAAATGAGTCTGGGAAGCCAGCAGTTACCTAATGGGCACCTGCCTCAATTACATCAGGATTCCATGAGGCAACCTTATCATCTCAGCCAGGTCTTTCAAGAGATAAGGCTTTATGAGACAAAACTATTATCTGTGTCTGTGCATGACCATGTGTCATCTCTGAGAAATGCAGTCCTACAATGTGCTTGAATAAAGTCTCTGAATAACACAGTATCACATGCTAAAATAGACAAAGACATATCCACTGAACAATTGTGTCTTTCTAGCTATCAGGACTTTGCTAAACAAAAACACATCTCTGTGTGTAACAATGAATTATAATAGGAAGTCCATCAGTGTTTCATCATTTTTGTTTTTTTATAAAGATTTTATTTATTTATCCATTTGAGAGAGAGAGCGTACGCAAATGCGAGCAGGGCGAGGAGCAGAGGGAGAGGGACAAGCAGACTCTGCACCCAGCACAGAGCTCTATGTGGGGCTTGACTGCGTGACCCTGAGATCATGACCTGAGCTGAAATAGAGAGTCTGACACTCAACCGACTGAGCCACCCAGGGTCCCCTCATCATTTTCAAAATCAAAAAAAGCGATTCTTATGTACTCTGTGGAAGGTAACATTTTGTTAACATATTTGGCTACTTCACTAGATAAGCGATCACATGCAGTAATGTACCAAACACAGCAGTAGGACGAAGAGAAAAGAATTAGATGTTGCTACTTAATATTTTTATAGCTTTTGTTTTTCTTGAAAATAATTTAAAACATACAATATGATTAATCAAATTCAAGACTCTGGAAAATTCCATTTCGTGGTGGTGTGGGAAGTGGGGTGTGACTTGTAGGAAAGAACCCAGGGGTACAGTTGCACTAACTGCTTACATCACTCCCCAGCTACATGCCTGGATTTTCCCAACTTCTCAGCTTTCATGTTTTATAAGCCAATAGATTTTTCTCCTATCGGGATGGATATCTGGATACATAATTACCATCTTTTAAAATTTGATGCATAGATCATAACTAGAGTGTTATGTATCAAGGGGTAAACACATCATCCTGATTATTCTAAAATATCTCAAGAATAGGTATTAAAATTATTCTTTATCATCATTACAAGCCACTACATTATGATTTGTGTGTGTGTGTGTGTGTGTGTGTGTGTGTGTGTGTGTGTGTATATATATATATATATATATATATATATATATATATGGTCTATATTAAATAGTAGTTGAATGAAAACCTACATTTTCGGGCACCTGGATGGCTCAGTTGGTTAAGCGACTGCCTTCGGCTCAGGTCATGATCCTGGAGTCCCGGGATCGAGTCCCACATCGGGCTCCCTGCTCAGCAGGGAGTCTGCTTCTCCCTCTGACCCTCTTCCCTCTCGTGCTCTCTATCTCTCATTCTCTCTCTCTCAAATAAATAAATAAAATCTTTAAAAAAACCCCTACATTTTCTAGTATTGATAGCCATTTGGATCTTGCCTTACAGAAACATAATTTTATAAAAAGGTCAGCAGCTTTAGGAGAAAAGAGGGTAAGCTGAAATTCCTTTTTCTATTTTCCTTTCATAATCTCTAAACATAACATTCAAACTGTCATCACGAATGCACACATATATTTGAATGGCTGTAAATCTGTCAAATTAGAATCATTTGGGGACAATTCTCACAGGATTTTTAAAAAGCCTCAGAGTTGGTAACAAAGCATTGGCTCAAGATGCAGGAGACAAATTATTTTTACTACTTTGCTCCAAATTTATGGAATAACCTGGAACCAACCAGTGTGCTAAAGTGACCTTGCTTCCTGATTCATTTTAGGGGAACATTCTGGGAATCAGATAATAATTTTAGGAAACTTAGGACAGCTTGTTTGAGAAAGGTAAATATAAATGCAAACTCTTCCTTCTACAGAACTTACTTAATGTATATTACTACTAAAGAGTAGGAGTTAAAAAAAAAAAAGACCCAGAGATTTAAAAGATTGGCTTACACTTTTCCTATTCAGTTAGTAGTATCACCATCCACTAAGCTGCATAATCTAATAATACTGGTTAGAGAAGGGGGATGAGAAAAAAAGAAATGCTTATTAGTTGCCTACTATATACTAGGCACTGACATGTGTTATCTCTTTAAAACTTCAAACTACTCTATAGATGAGGAAATGAAATTCAGAATGGCCAAGAAACTTGACTAAAATCACAGTTACTGTAATCTACTAGTCTATTCTTGACTCCATGTCTCTTCCATTCCTGGCTGGTGCTTCCACGAGGCTACTGAGTCTTAGAGCCACACCTCCTAAATAGATCTTGAATGTACACCTCGGTCTTAGATCAGGCTCTTACCATTTCTCACCTAGTCCAGTACCCAGATTTTTAATGGTTTCTCTGGTTCTGAAGTTTATTTTCTTTTATACAAGGATGTGTAATCTTAAGAGTTATTGTTTCTAAACCACAAAAATTTATTTCATTCTTATTCTGTGTCTGGATTGTGAGTTACTCATGAGCAAGGGTGATGTCAGCAAGATGACAGACCAGGAAGCTCCAAGCCCTGTTCTTCCATGGAAATACCAAATGAACAACAATATATGGACCAAAGTAGTGTTGTGGGAACTCTAGACACTAGTTAGGAAGTTTTAGCAACCAAGTGAATGCCTAGCTAAGAAAAGGCCACACTCAAAACAACAGGAGATTTCGTGCCATTTTTGCTTGCTCTTACCCTCCCCCGTACAGCATGACGTGGTCAGGAGGATGCCACCCAATTCCTGGTCCTTACCTCAGGACAGAAGGAAAGAGTGGAACTTGCTTGCAACATTCTGGCTTGTCGGAGGGACTGGTTTCTGTTTGGTCTAACTCAGCATGATAGGAATGGGGGCATATTTTGGGTATCAGGTTAGAGGTTGCTGTGGTGGCACAGTGGCCTTGTGAGAGCTTCAAGGGACTGCAGACCCCTGGACACCTGGGGGCAGGAGATTTCAGGTAGAGGAATACAATAGGATATCTAAGGTCATGAGAAGGAACAGGGATGAAACTTGAGGGAAAGTTATGAGATTTAAAAGCAGCTGTATATACAAGTGAGTTGGAGAAGAAAAAGTATATGCAAAGGCCCAGGGAAGATATATCCCCAGAAAAAGGCTGAGAGGGCCTTGAGCCTTCATATGAGACTAACCAGTGATCTTCCTCTGTACAGAGGCAGTTTACTAGGACTGGTGAGAAGATGGGCTTTTCAAATGCTTAATTGTCAACAAAAGATCACAAGATACCCAAAGAAAAAGATAAAGATGGCCCATTCCAAGGAACAAAATAAATCTCCAGAAGCTGACCCTAAAGAAACACAGGCCTTGGACCTAACAAAGACTTTAGAACAATTTTCTTAAGTATGCTCAATAAAATAAAAGACCACACAGCCAGAAAACTAAACAAATTCAGGAAAATAATTCATGAATAAAATAAGAGATCAAAATTATAAAAAAAAAACCAAAAATATTAAAGCTAAATAAAACAATAACTGAATTGAAAAATTCACCAGAGAGGCTCTATAACAGATTTAAACAGGTAGAAAAAAGATCAGAAAACTTTAAGATGGGTCATTTGAAATTATTGAGTCTAAGGAACAAAAGGAAACAATAACAAAGAAAAGTGAAGGGGCTTTTGAGATACTATCAAACACAGCAATATATGCATTTGAGAGTCCCAGAAGGAGAAGAGAAGGAGAAAGGGACAGAGAATTTATTTGAAGAAACAACGGTAAAAATATCTCAACTTTGAGGAAAGCCATGGATATACACATACAAGAATCTTAACAAACTCTAAGTAGGATAAACACAGAGACCTACACTGAGACACATTATAATCAAACTGCAGAAAGTCAAAGACAAAGAGAGAATTTTGAAAGCAGCAAGAGAAAAGTGACTCATCATATACAAGGGATCTTCAATAAGATTCTTAGTGGATTTCTCAACAGAAATTTTGCAGGCTAGAAGGCAATGGGATGATATATTCATAGTACTGAAAGGAAAAACTGTCAACTAAGAAAGTTATATCTGACAAAATGGTTCTTCAAAAATAATAGAGAGAAATTAAGACATTCCCTGATAAACAAAAGTGGAGGGAGTTAACACTAGACCTGGCCTATGAGAAAAACTAATGGGAGTCCTTAAAGTTGAAACAAAAGGACCCTCGGGCGCCTGGGTGGCTCAGTTGGTTAGGCGACTGCCTTCGGCTCAGGTCATGATCTTGGAGTCCCTGGATCGAGTCCCGCATCGGGCTCCCTGCTTGGCAGGGAGTCTGCTTCTCCCTCTGACCCTCCCCCTTCTCATATGCTCTCTCTCTCTATTCTCTCTCTCTCTCTCTCAAATAAATAAATAAAATCTTTAAAAAAAAAAAAAAGAAACAAAAGGACCCTCGACAGTAACTTGAAACAATGAGTTATGTAAGTCCTCTGGTAAAGATCAACATACGGACAAATGTAAAAATGTGGATTATTGTAGTTTTGGTTTGTAACTCCACTGTTCTTTCTTTTATAGGATTTAAAAGACAAAAGCATAAGGAATAAAACCATGTTAACAGGTATACAATATATAAAGATATAATCTGTGACATTAATAATGTAAACTGAGAGGCGGAGCAGAGGTGCAAATATGTAGAGTTTTTGTATGCAACTGAAGTTATTATCAGTTTCAAATGGATTGTTATAACATTAGGATAGTTTATGTAATCCCCATGGTGACCACAAAGAAAATATCTGTAGAATATATACCAGCCACTGCAAAAAATCCACTAAACACAAAGGAAAGCAGCAAGGAAGGAAATGAGGACAAAAAGCCGTAAGACTTCCAGGAAAAAAATAACAAAATAACAGGCAGTAGTAAGCTCTTCCCTATCAGTAATTGCTTTAAATGTAAATGGGCTCAACTTTTTGATCAAAAGACATAGATTGGCATAATGGATTAAAAAAACAGGATCCAACTACACACTATCTACAAGAGACTTTGGATCTAAGGATCTAAGGACACAAATAGGGTGAAAGTGAAGGGATAGAAAAAAAATATTCCATTCAAATAATAACTAAAAGAGAGTAGGGGTGGCACACTAATAACAGACAAAATCAATTATCAATTTTGAGTCAGAAACTGTTATGAGAAACAAAGAAGTACATTGCATAATGTTAAGAACTTTAATTGACCAAGAAGATAGAACAATAATATATGTACCAAACATCAGAGCTCCTAAAAATACGAAGCAAATATTGATAAAATTGAAGGGAGGAATAGTCAGCTCTATAACAATATCAGGAGACTTCCTGATACTTATGAGCAAGTAATAGTCCCCTGCCTGGCAGTTAGTAGGTACTCAAATAGCATTTACAGAATGAATGAATGATCCAGTGTGAGTTTTCTATGAATAACAGCCATTGTGGGGTAGAGTCAATGCGGAAAAATAATCATAACAATAAACATAACAAGATCTACTAATATAGGAATGAAAATCGAATTCAGCAAGGTGATCCTAGTCAATGATGGAAAGGCCAAAATTAGTATTTGGGGACTCCATGGAGGAAGTATACATTTTTAAAGGCATTCAGAAAGATAAATAAGACATATTGAACTTAAAAACAGTGTCACTGCTTCTGGGTATATTCACGCAATACTATATAGTATTAGTAATTTAAACGTGAGACTAAAATTGGTGTAAATCATTGAACGGGAAGCACAAAAGTTACTGTTAGGTGTTGAAGTTTATCTAACTGTGAAGATTTCATTGATCCAGAGCTCTCCATGTTCCTGCAGTAAAAACCTAACTGGGGTTCACTTCCCTGTACCATTATTTAAAACTTCATGAAAGTAAATGTGACTACAGGTAGAAATGATCCTGATCTTGACCTGGGCCAAAGAACTTTCCAGTTTACCTGAGTCGCCCATGGAAACCTGAGCGTGCACAAACAAAACTTCTGCAGACTGGGAATTCCCAGATAGGAGAGGAAGACAAGATGAGTAAAACTAAAAGGGTTTGCACAAGACTTTTATGGAGCCTTAACTACTACACTTTTGGCAGATAAACTTGGGCCTTGGGAAGAAGCTATTAATGGAAACAAATAACAGATTAAATCGTTCAGTGGGCTGATTAGGCTTGCTGCAACAACAATAACATTTTGCATGAGCAAAGATGGTAGCTCCAGACATAAGGAAAGGTGGGCAAATGTCAAGAGAAGAGTTGAAAGCAAAAGTGTGAGCAGACAAAGGTGCAGGGTCTCCCATGGTCAGGAAACCAGCAGCGCCAGACTGTACAGGGTCTCTACACGGAAAGTTTCCAGTGGAAAGTCCTATAACTACAATGGACCTTTATGTCTTTACCTCCTTTCTTGCTCTTTGGTAAACAGAAAGATAACATTCCCATTTTACTGATAAAGAAACCAAGGGACATAGTTCACCCAATCACACAATTAGTAGACCTTTGTCTCCCAGAGCCAGTAGATTTTGTTCTTTCCGATCACTTTAAATCTTGTTATTCTTTTAAAATCCACATAATTAAACAGCTAGGTTATTCTACATGTATGTACTTTGGAATCCAAATCTGTTGCCGCAATGACTCTCTTCTCTGTAATTAATATTGGGTAAATTCCTCTTAAAGAAAAAAAAAATCAGACAACAGATCAATGAAGTAATAGCACCTTTTTTCGAATTCAGTAGAAAGATAGCTGTACAAGTGAACTCACTTATTTCTTTGGAGTAAGTGTGCACAGATACTACAGCTGGAAACAGGCAGTACACTGGAACTTTGGGGCCAGAAATAACATCTGCGAATAACCCAAGAGGATCTCTTCAGATGAGCCAGCTGACCCCGAGAGGCAAAGTGAGCTGCCCAAAGTCAAGTTAGAGTTCTAGTTAGTTATACAGCCTGGATGATGAAGCCCAGATCTTAGTGCAAACTCAAAAAAAGTCACTGCTTTACCTTTAGGAGAAAATCTAGCTCACTCCATAAGTCATCAATCTGTAAAAATGAAGAGATGTTTTAAAGCAAGGGGAAAAAAAGAGTACTGTTTGATATTCATAGCTAATTATCATATCCCAGTCACCTAGAGCACACAGCAAGCCTGAAGGAGATGGCACCATCCCAGAGAAGCCAGCCTAGAAGTGGCCCCACACCTCAAATGATTAATGTGGAAACACATATTTGATTATGGACATGACAAGTCAGGAAGGCTGGACCTGCCAGGAAGAGATGTGGGAGGAGCTGTTATTAAATATTTATACAGCACTGGTGTACAATAAGTGTAATTGTGCCAAACATATAAAGTCTTTGCCCTAAGGAGTTTGCTGTCAGTTGTAAAGCTGGTTATTCCTGAGATATTTGTTACGTGGCTTCATCAGGTAAACAATCCATTCCAGACATCAAAGAACCATCATTTCAGTAAGCTTTCTTAGGAATAAGACTTTACACCCAGTTATTTAGTGCAAAAGTTGCATATACTCATTACTATAGTAATAATTTTAGGAAATTCACTTTTATTCTCTGACAAGTTTATGATCTCCTTTTGCTGAGTCTCTTTTCTTTCTACTTCACTCTTCCGCATTGTTTGCACAAAACACCATTACAGTCCCTGCTGTTGTGGCATTCGGGATGACACCAGCCAAAGTGAAGGGCATTACAAAGTTTTGAGTTTGTAGATCTGTATTAGTCAAAATGAAACTGTCAAGTAATTGTAGCCAATTACGTGTGCTGAAGCAAAACAAATTAATAAAGAAGGATGATTCAAAACCATTAGGCAACTGATGGACACATGAAGAGCTGATGCGAGCTTTACCCAGGATACAGTGAGGGGGAAAGAGAAGTGGAAAAAGGAGGCTGCCTTTCAAGGGAAAATAGTTTATTTACCTCAGATAATGCTCAGAGGATACTGTATTACACTTATCACTTAATTAAATCTGTGAAGGATTTAAAGTAGCTAATACTATAAGCAAAAAAATCTTGTCGAACAGGGATATAGTAAGGCAAGAGTAAAATAACTGGAGTCCAGGTGATAAGAGATTTGGAGACAGGAAACCACTTTCACCAGGGAAGAAATACAAAAATAAACTATTGCTTCTTAGGAAATCATTTAGCTCTGTGCTTGCTCCTGATGGCTAAGACAAACCAGGCAGTGAAGACAAGCAAAGTATTCATTCATTCATTCATTCATTCATTCATGGCTTACACAGTTTCCACCTTCAAACGGCTTGGAGCCTGGGCAGAGAGCGTGCTGATAACAACAGACACGTACAGAATGAAATACTACAACCGTACAATATGCAAAGACCAGGGGACAAAAGGGGAGACAACTAAATTATCCGGGGGTGGGATTGTAAGGGATAGTTTGAGTGATGAGGTGATCTTTGAGCTCAGCCCTGAAATAGATAGAATATGACAGAGAGAAGCATGGTGGGCAGATGAGGAAGGCTGTGTGCAGACCCGCACCAGTGAAAGGCCAGTGGGGCCAGAAAGCAGCCCGCGGTCGGTGGGGCTGGAGCAGCACCTGGAAGGGCCGGGGCGGGCAAAAAGCCTTTCTGAGGGGGGTCCTACTGGGAAGGCTCCTGGGCCTTCAGTGCCATGCTCCCGAGTTCAAAAAGATTCTGAAGGCAGAGGGGCCATGAGAGATGCACTAACAAAAATAAAAAGCAGGGTTCAGTGTTTTATTTAAGAAAAATCTACCAGTGGAGGAGAGAAGTACTTCAGAGATGCAGTTCTAAACTCCAGAGGGGTCCTAAAATAGTAAAGATTCTTGGCAGTGGCTACTATTTTTATCCTGCTTTACAGGGAATATTCTAGGGAACATAGGGTGGCTAAATTACTTACCTATATTCATACACTGCTAATGGAAGAGGGGAAAGTATGGCACAGCTCTGGGTGGGACATAAGCATTTTCCTGAGCACCTACTATGGGCCACAATCATTGGATAAACATTTCAGGGCAATAAAAAAATAGAATATTTAGCTCTTTGATTCAAAGAGCTAAGAATAAAGGTAAAAAGATGACAGAAGCATGGAAAAAGACAGTAAACTTATTAGAAAGAATAATATAGATATATATATTCTTTACACAATAGAATTGATATCTTTTTGAGAAGTGTGCCCATTTTTGTAAAATAAATTATTTAAAATGCATTATATGAGAATTTATTAATTCACAGCATGGACAATTTACATACTTCATAAGGACCCTCTGTTCAGTTTCTGATTTTTGTATTTAAACTGTCTTTTAAAAGGGACATAGCTATACTGTAAACTGAGTTGAAAACAAAGCTACCTTTACTGAATAATTTAGCCTAAATGAATATGAACTTATCACAAACTACTCTGGGTATTAAAAATACAAAATAGTATGGAACTTCTAACCCCAAATGGTCTTCCTGATCCTTTAAGACTGTCTTCTTTTAAATGCCATCAGAAGATGGTAAGCAACGTCCCCTGGGTTGTCCCAGGGCAAGCTCTGTCCTCTACATGACTTAGCTACACGGGTCACTGAGCCTGTTCAAGTGAATACAAACATGTTTCTGACATGACAAATCCTCTTAAGACAGGAAATATGAGTCTTATCCCCTGCTAATGAGTCTACCAAAGTTTTAACTGACAGACCTTCTAACAAGAGTGATCTTTGGTTTATACCATAGGATAGGCTGAGCAATAGAATGATGGGGAGATGTTTAATCACAGTGGGGTTTTCCCAGGCCTTTTTTTCAGAATAAAAATACTCTCTATAAAAACCCCTACTATCTATCCAACTGCCTCCTCTGGGGGATGAATCTTATTAAACTACAGAGTTTCTTGAAGAATGAGCTAAAGATCTATCAGAATCAAATCATGACTATTAAAATAAGTGTTCCTAGGCCAATCCCAAACTGATGAGCCAGCATTTGAATTTAATTTTAATAAGATTTGCAGATGGTTCTCATGTACTTCTATGCTGACCATGGGCTTAAAGGAAGTAGTCTCAGAGGGCCCTTGGATTTTGACAAGCATCTTGATTGGTTTTGGATATGCAGTGTAGGCCTGAAGAAGAGCTTAGGGATAAGAGCTGGAAAGATCAGAATTGCTCTATATAACAGAAGGAGGAGAGGATAAAATTCTGGGGACATGGTGGTAGAAAGGAATTTGAAAGGACAGAGGGAAGAAGAAAAGGGGAAAAGAGCCACCAAGATGACTAGAGGATGAAGAATACTGATAGAGTAAGCATTGAAAAAAATCTAATGTGGCACGGGTAGCTGAAAAAGCTTTTAAAGAACGGGAGCATCTAAGATTAAATCAAAGTCACTTGTGCTGAATGAATATTGAAATTCCATATGCCTCAGTTTCCTCAGTGTCATAAGGGAATAGTAGCAAATCTCAGTCCATCAGAGCAATGGAAATTCAGGAGACCTTTCCCTTTCAAAAGGAACATATCCCTGATCCTCTCCCCCAAAAAGGAAATATTTATATAGGGTCTAGGTTTCCCCCCCAAGGAGGATCACGTTTCCTGTGTGCCTTTTTTTTTTTTTTTTTAAGATTTTATTTATTTGACAGAGAGAGAGCATGACCGAGGGTGGGGGGCAGGGAGAGGGAGAAGCAGACTCCTCACTGAGCAGGGAGCCCAATGTGGGGTTTGATCTCAGGACCCTGGGATCATGACCTGAGCTAAAGGCAGACGCTTAACTGACTGAGCCACCCAGGCGCCCCTCCTGTGTGCCTCCTTGAACTAAAGTTACCTTATATTGAAATTTCTTCTCTCTCACTTGATTGTGTTTGTCAATGAAAGAGACTTTTTTAATCTCTGGAAGACAGAATAAAAAATAAACCTGCTGAGATCTTGATGCCATGCATGAGATTAGACTCACCCCCACCCAGCCCAGTTGAGTCTTACCAACTCTGAGTGACATGTACTTTTTAAAACTTTCAACCTCACCTGTCCACTACTCCTGGCCACCACAGTGTACAAAATGGTGGACACGCGGAGGTTGAATAAGCAGATTGGTGCATGAATTGCTTGCCTCTAGGACCCTGCGGAAAGGAAAGTTGTGTCATTTTCTCCTCACTCTTTCTGTTCATAAAAAATGACCCCAGAGGTTCTTCATCTAGGTTTCTTTGGTGATATCAGGAAGATTAGACTGGGAAGCAGGAGACCACCAATGTAAGCTGTCTGTGTAGGTCTGTTATTTCTTCATCTGTGAAATGAGTGCAATGAATTAGATTCTAAGACTTCCTTCAGGTCCAAAATTCGATGATTCTCCAATTCTCTACTGTGCTAACTACCAAATGAGCTATTTTCTTGTCTAGGTTCTTCAACAGCACAACTACCAAGCACTTTTTAGTCTGAGCTCTGAAAAAATAGTGAACCCCCTGGACTCAATGGCATATCAGTAGGTTAATAATTAGGAGAGAATTAAACTTTTGAGGAAATGCCATAGGTTTTCAAGATGCCCTATCACTGGTTAAAACAACGATGACAAACTGAAATAGCTCACTGATGTCCAGAGTGAGCAAGATCTAGGATTGATGAACTCCTAGGACTTAAAAATCGGCACACATCTCCCTATTTTCCCAATAATGAAATAAAAATTTTTGCAAGTGAGATATGCTTCGCACCTAATTACATTCCTTAAAAGTTGATTGGAGGGGTGTTTGGCACTTTGAATGAGATTCATTGATTTCAAATTTTATACATTTTTTTTTTTTTAAGAGAGAGAGAAGGAGTGTGTGCATGAGCTGGGTATGGAGGGACGGGGTCGGGGCAGAGGGGAGGGAGGGAGAGAGAATCTTAAGTAGGCTCCATGCCTAGCTCCGAGCCCTGACACTGGGCTCAATCTCACCATGTTGAGATCATGACCTGAGCTGAAATCTGGGCACCACCCAAGGGCCCAGAAATTTTATAACTTTTATTTTAATTCCTAAAATATGCAATAGCTTATTATGCCACATTTAAACAGCTGTTGCACACCACTCATTCAGGAATGAGTAGCATGCATCAATATGGTACCTTAAGATTATAACTGCAGAGTATGAGAAATTAGGGGCCTACACACATTCTTGGGTAAGGGCAGAATCCCAGTTGGCTGATTAATCTGTACTTTATGCACAACTTCTTCTTAAAAGTTTACACTCTAAAGAAGCAAAACCAAAACTATACCACTCTATTTACTAAAAGAATATAGTGGATATTTGAGTAGATTTTTCACCTCCTCCTACAGAATGTATTTCCTTTTTTTGATTGAAGTACATATTGTATTTCAAATATAATGAAAGCAACATGCAATGCTATACTTCTGTCCGAAATCAAAATTTCATATATTAGTAATTTGTATCTTTGCTGCCCAAAAACAATTAAGCTAGATCCTAATATTGTTTTTATTTTTTAAAGACTTTATTTTATTTATTTGAGAGAGAGAGAGAAAGTGAAAGAGAGAGAGCACAAAAGGGAGTAGGGTCAGAGGGAGAAGCAGACTCCCTGCTGAGCAGGGAGCCCAATGCAGCACTTGATCCTGGGACTCTGGGATCATGACCTGAGCCAAAGGCAGTTGCTTAACCAACTGAGCCACCCAGGTGCTCCTAATATTGTTTTTTTAAAGCTATAGTGTACATACTGAGCTAGGGAGCCTTTCAAGGAGGAGAGTGACAATAAGGAGAAGCCAATCAACTCTTTGGGGGCTTCTTTCTCTCTCTTCCTCCTCCACCTTCTCCCCCCACTGATCCCCATAAATCCCCCAGAGGCAGTGGTTGGGTTGTTGGCTTATAATCCTTTGCTGTTGTTTGGTGGAAAGGATGAAACAGAAAAGTTCATTCTCCCTAGCTCACCTGATTCCCTGTGTTAACTCATCACTATGTTCAGTGTTTGGAAACTTTAAGAAAACCCTTCTAAAGAGGGAACCATTACTTACCAAATAAACAATGATGATGCTCCTGTTACTCTTCCTTATAAGCATGTAGGTAACATCTAGGGAGCTTCCCCACTCCCCAGAGGCAACACCAAACCCAGTTTCATACCTGCAAGTCATCTTGCCCTGTCCATAGCGGGGATATTTTCAAAATAAAAACCACCTCACATATTCCCTGCTGTGGGAAGTGACTGTATATGTGGATGTCACATTATTTTCTTTTCACCTTTTTTTTTTCTTTTTAAGTGCCCTCTGCTGAGCACGTTAGACAAATTCCTGATGGATTTCTTCTGCATCTCCGTCCCCCACTACCATCCCTGCCTTGATGCAGACTTTGTGTTTTCATTTTAGGTTGTTTATGAAAAATATCATCCCGGACCACTTCCTTTCTTCCTGCCCATCCATGTTTGTGTGCGTGGGAGTGTTTGGTGTAGGAATCAGAAGCCGATTTATTGCCAATAAAATGGCTTCTATCATTATAGATATTAGTTAAGCTTGGTGAAGCATACAGATTTTAGGCCCCTAATTTTTGTTGAAGAAGGACTGACTGAACAGTACGGGTATATCTGAAATGACAAAGCCCTAATTTAGCAGAAATTAAGGCCAATGCAAGACCATAACTTAGGGATGTTTACAATTTTCCAAAAATAAATTGCCTTCTATTTAAGTAATTAGATAGTAGTTTGTGACATCTTTATTAAAAGTAATTTGGGGGGGCGGAGCAAGATGGCAGAGGAGTAGGAGACCTGGATTTCTCTGGTCTCAGGAATTCAGCTGAATAGGGATCAAACCATTCTGAACACCTAGGAACTCAACAGGAGATCAAAGAAGAGAGTAGCAACAACTCTGAACAGAGACGCGACCACTTACTGGAAGGTAGGACGTGCAGAGAAGTGAATCCGAGGCGATATTCGGGAGCATAGACCGCGGGGGAGGGGGCCTCCATGGGCCGCTTCTGGCAAGTGATAGAGCCACGGAGCACAAAATCGGAACTCTTAGAAGTCGGTTCCGCTGAGGGACGTCGCTGCAGTGGCTAAGTGGGGGGTGGAACCCTCGCAGGACAGTGTGGTCTCAGGACCCTCGGGGTCACAGAAAGACCGGGGGTGCCTGAGTGCGGCAGAGCTCCCAGGTATTGGAGCAGGGAAGCAGCTGCAGAGACGGAGCCGAGGCGCGGGCTCTCAGCTCGGGGTGGCCATAAACCGTGATCCGCGGCCCAGTCGGGCCACTGCTCCTCCAGCAGGGACCCAACAAGTGGCAGAGCTGGGGAGACTCTCCTTCCTCCCCCTAGAGGAGCGGTGCGGGAGCACACCGCAGGGATCTGCTGGGTTTGGAGACTCCACACGGGGTCGGGTGCCAGAGATAGAAACGCTCGGTCACAGGCCGGGTGAGCACGGAGTGCGGCCGGAGACCGGGGAGATGGGAGTGACTGCTTTTCTCTGTGGGCGCACTGAGGAGCGGGACCCCGAGTTCTTGGCTCCTCTGGTTGGAGATTGGGAGGCCACCATTTTCACCCTGGTCCTCCAAAGCTGTGCTGAGAGCTTGCAGGGAACAAAAGATTCTGAGAGCAAACCCGAGCAGCTTGTTTAGCCCAGACCGACAAGGGCGGGGCAATTCTACCTCTGGCAAAGACATTTGGGAATGACGGCAACAGGACCCTCCCCCAGAAGATCAGCACGAACAGCCAGCAAGCCAAGACCAAGTTTACGGATCAAGGAGAACGGGAGAACTCCAGCGCTAGTGGAATACTGCTTATAGAATTCATGGCTTTTTACCATGATTCATTAGTTTTTCAAAGTTAATTTTTTTAACTGTTTTTTTTTTTGAATTTTTTCTTTTTCCCTTTTTCAACCAACATCTTATCAATCCCTTTTTTAAAAAAACATTTTTTATTTTTCATTTTTAAAGTCATATTTTATCCCTTCATAGTAGTTACCCTTATTTTTGGTATAGTATATAAGTTGTTCTCTCTTTAAAATTTTGAGATACAGCTTCTTCTAACAGATCAAAACGTACCCTAAATCACCAGTGTATGGCTTTGTTCTAGTCTCCTGCCTGATCACAGTCTCTCCCTTTTTTTTTCTTTTTCTTTTTTTTTAAATCATCTTTTTTCAAACCACTTCTTATCTTATCAATTCCTTTTATAATATCTTTTATAATTTTCATCTTTACAGTCACCTTCCATCCCTTCATTGTATCAACCCTTATTTTGTACATATATAAGTCTCTTCCTTTAAAATTTTAGGAGGCACTTTTTTCTAACAGACGAAACTACGCTCAAAATCTAGTGTGAGACACTGATCTATGCACTAGCCTGATCATATTTGATCATATTTTGTTTTTCTGTATTGTTCTGTTTTTGTTTTTATCTTTTTCTTTTTTTTCTCTCTTTCTTTTTTCTTTCTTTCCCTTTCTTTTCTCCTGGTTTCAGGTCTTTTCTGATTTGTATAGAGTATATTTGCTGGGGACGTTGTTAACCTGTTAGCATTTTGTTCTCTCATTCATCTATTCTCCTCTGGACAAAATGACAAGATGAAAAAAATCACCTCAGCAAAAAGAACAAGAGGTAGTACCATCAGCCAGGGACCTACTCAATATGGACATTAGTACGATGTCCGACCTAGAGTTCAGAATCATGACTTTAAAGATACTAGCTGGGCTTGAAAAAAGCGTGGAAGTTATTAGAGAAACCCTTTCTGGAGAAATAAAAGAACTAAAATCTAACCAAGTCAAATCAAAATGGCTATTAATGAGGTGCAATCAAAAATGGGGACACTAACTGCTAGGATAAATGAGGCAGAAGAGAGAATCAGCGATATAGAAGACCAAATGATGGAAAATAAAGAGGCTGAGAAAAAGAGAGATAAACAACTACAGGATCACGAGGGCAGAATTCGAGAGATAAGCGATACCATAAGATGAAACAACATTAGAATAATTGGGATCCCAGAAGAAGAAGAAAGAGAGAGAGGGGCAGAAGGTATATTGGAGCAAATAATAGCAGAGAACTTCCCTAATGTGAGGAAGGAAACAGGCATCAAAATCCAGGAGGCACAGAGAACCCCTCTCAAAATCAATAAAAATAGGTCAACACCCCGACATCTAATAGTAAAACTTACGAGTCTCAGAGACAAAGAGAAAATCCTGAAAGCAGCTCAGGAGAAGAGATATGTAACCTACAATGGTAGAAATATTAGATTGGCAACAGACCTATCCACAGAGACCTGGCAGGCCAGAAAGGACTGGCATGATATCTTCAGAGCACTAAACGAGAAAAATATGCAGCCAAGAATACTATATCCAGCTAGGCTGTCATTGAAAACAGAAGGAGAGCTAAAAAGCTTCCAGGACAAACAAAAACTAAAGGAATTTGCAAACACGAAACCAGCCCTACAAGAAATATTGAAAGGGGTCCTTTAAGCAAAGAGAGAGCCTAAAAGCAGCATAGATCAGAAAGGATCACAGACAATATACAGTAACAGTCACCTTACAGGCAATACAATGTCACTAAATTCATATCTTTCAATAGTTACCCTGAATGTAAATGGGCTAAATGCCCCAATCAAAAGACACAGGCTATCAGATTGGATTAAAAAACAAGACCCATCGATATGCTGTCTGCAAGAGACTCATTTTAGACCCAAAGACACCCCCAGATTGAAAGTGAAGAGGTGGAAAACCATTTACCCTGCTAATGGACACCAAAAGAAAGCTGGGGTGGCAATCCTTATATCAGACAAATTAGATTTTAAAACAAAGATTGTAATAAGAGATGAAGAAGGACACTATATCCTACTTAAAGGGTCTATCCAACAAGAAGATCTAACAATTGTAAATATCTATGCCCCTAACATGTGAGCAGCCAATTATATAAGGCAATTAATAACAAAAGCAAAGAAACACATTGACAACAATCCAATAATAGTGGGGGACTTTAACACCCCCCTGACTGAAATGGACAGATCATCTAAGCAAAAGATCAACAAGGAAATAAAGACTTTAAATGACACACTGGACCAAATGGACTTCACAGACATATTCAGAACGTTCCATCCCAAAGCAACAGAATACACATTCTTCTCTAGTGCCCATGGAACATTCTCCAGAATTGATCACATCCTAGCTCACAAATCAGGTCTCAACCAGTACCAAAAGATTGGGATTATTCCCTGCATATTTTCAGACCACAATGCTTTGAAACTAGAACTCAATCACAAGAGGAAAGTCGGAAAGAACTCAAATACATGGAGGCTAAAGAGCATCCTACTAAAGAATGAATGGGTCAACCAGGAAATTAAAGAAGAATTAAAAAAATTCATGGAAACCAATGAAAATGAAAACACAACTGTTCAAAATCTTTGGGATACAGCAAAGGCTGTCCTGAGAGGAAAGTATATAGCAATACAAGCCTTTCTCAAGAAACAAGAAAGGTCTCAAATACACAACCTAACCCTATACCTAAAGGAGCTGGAGAAAAAACAGCAAATAAAGCCTAAACCCAGCAGGAGAAGAGAAATAATAAAGATCAGAGCAGAAATCAATGAAATTGAAACCAAAAGAACAGTAGAACAGATCAACAAAACTAGGAGCTGGTTCTTTGAAAGAATTAACAAGATTGATAAACCCCTGGCCAGATGTATCAAAAAGAAAAGAGAAAGGACCCAAATCAATGAAATCATGAATGAAAGAGGAGAGATCACAACCAACACCAAAGAAATACAAACAATTATAAGAACATATTATGAGCAACTCTATGCCAGGAAATTAGATAACCTGGAAGAAATCGGTGCATTCCTAGAGATGTATCAACTACCAAAATTGAACCAGGAAAAATAGAAAACCTGAACAAACCTATAACCACTAAGGAAATTGAAGCAGTCATCAAAAATCTCCCAACAAACAAAAGCCCAGGGCCAGATGGCTTCCCAGGGGAATTCTATCAGACATTTAAAGAAGAATTAATACCTATTCTCCTGAAACTGTTCCAAAAAATAGAAATGGAAGGAAAACTTACAAACTCATTTTATGAGGCCAGCATTACCTTGATCCCAAAACCAGACAAAGACCCCATCAAAAAGGAGAATTACAGACCAATATCCTTGATGAACATGGCTGCAAAAATTCTCACCAAAATACTAGCCAATAGGATCCAACAGTACATTAAAAGGATTATTCACTATGACCAAGTGGGATTTATCCCTGGGCTGCAAGGTTGGTTCAACATCCACAAATCAATCAACGTGATACAATACATTAACAAAAGAAAGAACAAGAATTATATGATCCTCTCAGTAGATGCAGAAAAAGCATTTGACAAAGTACAGCATCCTTTCTTGATCAAAACTCTTCAGAGTATAGGGATAGAGGGTACCTACCTCAATATCATAAAAGCCATCTATGAAAAACCTACAGCGAATATCATTCTCAATGGGGAAAAGCTGAAAGCTTTTCCCCTAAGGTCAGGAATGCGGCAGGGATGTCCACTATCACCACTGCTATTCAACATAATATTAGAAGTCCTAGCCACAGCAGACAACAAAAAGAAATCAAAGGCATCCAAATCGGCAAGGAGGAAGTCAAACTCTCACTCTTTGCAGATGATATGATACTGTATGTGGAAAACCCAAAAGACTCCACCCCAAAACTGCTAGAACTCATACAGGAATTCAGTAAAGTAGCAGGATATAAAATCAATGCACAGAAATCAGTGGCATTCCTATACACCAACAACAAGACAGAAGAGAGACAAATCAAGGAGTCGATCCCATTTACAATTGCACCCAAAACCATAAGATACCTAGGAATAAATTTAACCAAGGAGGCAAAGGATCTGTACTCAGAAAACTATAAAATACTCATGAAAGAAATTGAAGAAGACACAAAGAAATGGAAAAACGTTCCATGCTCATGGATTGGAAGAATAAACTTTGTGAAGATGTCAATGCTACCTAGAGCAATCTACACATTCAATGCAATTCCCATCAAAATACCATCCACTTTTTTCAAAGAAATGGAACAAATAATCCTAAAATTTGTATGGAACCAGAAGAGACCCCGAATAGCCAGAGGAATGTTGAAAAAGAAAAGCAAAGCTGGTGGCATCACAATTCCGGACTTCCAGCTCTATTACAAAGCTGTCATCATCAAGACAGTATGGTACTGGCACAAAAACAGACACACAGATCAATGGAACAGAATAGAGAGCCCAGAAATGGACCCTCAACTCCATGGTCAACTCATCTTTGACAAAGCAGGAAAGAATGTCCAATGGAAAAAAGACTGTCTCTTCAACAAATGGTGTTGGGAAAATTGGACAGCCACATGCAGAAGAATGAAACTGGACCATTTCCTTACACCACACACAAAAATAGACTCCAAATGGTTGAAAGACCTAAACGTGAGACAGGAGTCCATCAAAATCGTAAAGGAGAACACAGGTAGCAACCTCTTCAACCTCAGCCGCAGCAACTTCTTCCTAGAAACATCGCCAAAGGCAAGGGAAGCAAGGGCAAAAATGAACTATTGGGATTTCATCAAGATAAAAAGCTTTTGCACAGCAAAAGAAACAGTCCACAAAACCAAAAGACAACCAACAGAATGGGAGAAGATATTTGCAAATGACATATCAGATAAAGGGCTAGTATCCAAAATCTATAAATAACTTATCAAACTCAACACCCAAAGAACAAATAATCCAATCAAGAAATGGGCAGAAGACATGAACAGACATTTTTCCAAAGAAGACATCCAAATGGCCAACAGACACATGAAAAAGTGCTCAAGATCGCTCAGCATCAGGGAAATCCAAATCAAAACCTCAATGAGATAGCACCTCACACCAGTCAGAATAGGTAAAATTAACAAGTCAGGAAACGACAGATGTTGGCGGGGATGCGGAGAAAGGGGAACCCTCCTACACTGTTGGTGGGAATGCAAGCTGGTGTAACCACTCTGGAAAACAGTATGGAGGTTCCTCAAACAGTTGAAAATAGAGCTACCATTCGATCCAGCAATTGCACTACTGGGTATTTACCACAAAGATACAAATGTAGGGATCCGAGGGGGTACGTGCACCCCAATGTTTATAGCAGCAATGTCCACAATAGCCAAACTGTGGAAAGAGCCAAGATGTCCATCGACAGATGAATGGATAAAGAAGAAGTGGTGTATATACACAAGGGAATATTATGCAGCCATAAAAAGGAATGAGATCTTGCCATTTGCAACGACGTGGATGGAACTGGAGGGTGTTATGCTGAGTGACATAAGTCAATCAGAGAAAGATATGTATCATATGACCTCACTGATATGAGGAATTCTTAATCTCAGGAAACAAACTGAGGGTTGCTGGAGTGGTGGGGGGTGGGAGGGATGGGGTGGCTGGGTGATAGACATTGGGGAGGGTATGTGCTATGGTGAGCGCTGTGAAGTGTGTGAGACTGTTGAATCACAGATCTATACTTCTGAAACAAATAATGCAACATATGTTAAGAAAAAAGAAAAAGAAGAAGAAGATAGCAGGAGGGGAAGAATGAAGGGGAGTAAGTCGGAGGGGGAGACGAACCATGAGAGACAATGGACTCTGAAAAACAAACTGAGGGTTCTAGAGTGGAGGGGGGTGGGGGGATGTGTTAGCCTGGTGATGGGTATTAAAGAGGGCACATTCTGCGTGGAGTACTGGGTGTTATACACAAACAATGAATCATGGAACACTACATCAAAAACTAATGATGTAATGTATGGTGATTAACATAACAATAAAAATTTTTTAAAAAGTAATTATATTTGGCAATATTTCTTTTGAGAAGATGCATATAATTCCATAACGAAAGGAAATAAGTACAGTAGGTGTAGTTGACCCTCTTTCTGAATAATGCAATTTCTGTGCAGCATTAAGTATCATGTATGATATTCATTAACTTTTTATTCATTGGATGTTTCTGTGTATTTTATAATATTAGTTGTATTGTTTATAAGCTTTTATTCTTAAGGGCTTAAATGTTTCTCATTCATCCAATTGGCTGCCTCTAACAAGCACTGAGGCTTAGCCAGTTTAGGCTGGTATAACAAATTACTATAGACTGGGTAGCTTAGACAACAAACATTGATTTCTCACAGTTCTGGAGACTTGGAAATCTAAGATCAAGGTGCTGGCTGATTTGATGTCTGGTGAGGGCCTTCTTCCTGGCCTGTAGATGGCTGCCTTCTTGCTGGGTCCTCACATGGCAGAGAGTGATCATCTCTTTTGCATCTCTTCTTATAAGGGCACTAAGCATGTTCATAAAGGTTCCACTCTCATGGCTTAATTGCCTCCCAAAGCCTCATGTCCAAATACCATCAACTGGGGATTATGGCTTCAACATATGAATTTGAGGGAGGGGGCACAAACATTCAGTCCCTTACACATTGTTACCATTTTAAAAAATGGTCAAGAGGTGGCAGAATGTTTTATCCTATCATTCTGAGCAGAGATTAGGACCTGGAGATGGGTAGCCTGCACCTCTCCACTCTGCCCTAAATTGATAAGTTAATATTCCTCTAGTTATACAGGAGTCCAAATACCTCAAAGGACTGGAAGCCTTGCTGAGTTGAGACTCATGGAGAGATCTTCACCTTAGGACTCTTTCCCACCTGGCTCTTTTTTAGAGAGCTCAGAAAAAAAGGCACAAATTACAAAAAGGAACAAAGCCCCAGCAAAGAAACTCTGAGGAGGAGGAGGAAGAGGAGAATTAAGGTCCCCCGGGACTATCCTGTAGGGAGATGCTTCATCGCCAATTAGGGTTCTGTGCCAGATGACGTGGTGTCAGTATGGCCATTAGCTGGGGCAACAGAGAGGGTTAAATATTGGTTGCTGGAGAAGCTTGAGTGCCCAAATTAATGCACTCTGCTCTCTTAGCAAAAAATTAGATATGAGAACAAATCAGTGTCTTAACCATCATCCACCCCTTGCACAGCGTTCTGCATCTAATAGACATTCACTTAGCAAGAGAGTTTAGATTTTTGTTGAACAGATGTTGTAGTCTTTCTCATGTATATTTTCCAGTGACCCTTGAGCACTACTGCAATACTTAAGGAACGTTTCTTGAAATTGTGTCTTTCTTGCCCATAATTACTCAAAAATGCCATCTAGCATTGATTATCCATTAAGATGACTTTAGTCTTTCTTAAGTGTCAGGGTGGGGAAAGAAGTGTGGCATTTGATAGTGAAGATGCACTATCGGGGGCGCGTGGGTGGCTCAGTTGGTTAAGCGACTGCCTTCAGCTCAGGTCATGATCCTGGAGTCCCGGGATCGAGTCCCACATCGGGCTCCCTCCTCGGCAGGGAGTCTGTTTCTCCCTCTGACCCTCTTCCCTCTCGTGCTCTCTATCTCTCATTCTCTCTCTCTCAAATAAATAAAATCTTAAAAAAAAAAAATGCACTATCGGTGAATCTGATCTCATGACCACCTTCGCAGCCCTCCTGTCTCTGGGATCTGGATGCTGGGACATTCAGAGGTCCATTTGGATGGACCTCTGATGTTTCCAGGATGTTCAGAGGTACATCTGACAATCAGCTGCTCAGCACACAAAAAAAGTTAAACTCATGACCCACTTGGTATGGAAAGGTTTTAAAATCATGAGTGAAAAATACGCAGGCCATCTTGTCATGAGAGTTTGTATGAGCACACCACCAGGAAATAATGACCTATTTCATCTCATTTTGTAACCCCCTACTCCCAAATCTATATCCTTCTAGATCTTAAAGAAAACCAGGAGGTATCCTAATTAAATTTTGAAGGCAAACATACTTATGATAGTTAGATAGTCCCAAAGTATTTGGAGCAAAAGCATGTGGGGTGTGGTGGTTTCTCATGTAACTGACTACCTGGTGGGCCATTTCCACCCTAAATAGTTGTTGAAAGTACCTTATTTATTTATTTATTTGTTTGTTTGTTTATTTATTCTTAAATTTAAATTCAATTAGCCAACAAATAGTATATCATTAGTTTCAGATAAAGTGCTCATCAAAACAAGGTAATGGGTATTAAGGAGGGCACGTGTTGTGATGAGCACTGGGTGTTATATGCAGCTAATGAATCATCGAACACCACATCAAAAACTAATGATGTACTATACGGTGGCTAACTGAACATAATAAAAAAAAGTCATTTACAGGAAAAACAAAACAAAACAAAAAACAAACACAAAATACATTATTTATGCAAACAGATAAAAATGCTTAAAAATCACCACTGAAGTATATTGAGTCAACACCAACTTACATGGATGTAAGCATTTGTAATCTTTTCATTAGTCTAGATGTGAATGCATATTTAGAGCATTATTCAAAAATGGGGGGGAAGTGTATGGGAACGCTTAAATCTGCGAAGTTACACATTTGCTGTAGATCAACAAATGGAAAGGAACTGGTTTTAGAACAGAAGTGTTTAAGCCACTTTTCCATATACTTATATAGTAAATCCTGAATTCAGAAACCTGTATTTTTATTTTTTATTCTTTTTTACGACAGGGAGAAAAGCCTGACGCGGCAGTATAAATCTAATGCCTTCTCCTTATGCCGAGTGCCCCATCGGTCCCTGCATAAAGGTAAAACATATTTCCCCTTGCTTATAAATCACACATATAAATATTACAGCATCAGCATTTTTGTTTTCCTTAAAAGTAACTGGTTTACTACTCATAAACTTATTAGAGGTTTCTGTTTTGTTTCTTTCTAGAAAATATAACAAAGGAAAACAAGAATAAAACTTCATCCCCTGGAATAACTTATCCAATAAATAAATTTGATTATTTAGGTAAACAGGCTACCTGTTTTTGTTGCACCAGTAGTTTTTAGTAAGAAATGCCATAAATATTGTTAAATACTTTAAGTCAAAGTGTTAAATGCTGACATTCAAAAATTTTTGAAGTCTAAACCTAATATTTAAAAAGATTAATTTCAAGTCGTGAATTCATTTACAATCTTATATAGAAGCAATTTTTTAAAATCACAAGTGCACACCAATTACCTTCCTATTCCAAATTTTAGTTCATAAAAGAGCTTAGGGGCTGAGTTTCCAAAAGCAAGGCCTTACACTGGCAAAATTAGGAAAAAATATTAAACACCACAGGGCTACAAGTAAGTTTGTAAAACCCAGACATTGATGTTTCTAATCTCAAACAATTTTCAGAGCCTTTACATGACAGTACATTCAAGTTTAATGATTGCTGGTAAGAAAATACATGGATGTTGAATCACAAAGAAGAGTTTCCATATCCTCCTGTTTTTATGAAAAATGTAAAATTAATGGGTCTTTTACTAGTGTCTCATTATATAGGATTTACCTTAGCAGAGGGTCTGATTAACAACTCTGCAGAACTTGCCAACCATGAAGATTTGCAAAAGTGTTACAATCATACCCTACTACCCACTTAGTAACAGGAAAAGCACTAATTATGAAGAACCATACTTTTACTACCACCAAAGAATAAGAGCCTACCGGCAATTGCAATTGTGTATCATTTTATAGTCATGCCTTATCTCACTGGAGTTTAAGGCAACCTGTGAAACTGGTGTTTTCATTTCCATTTCAAAGAAGGAAATAAGTTCTGAGAGATCAAGTGACTTCACTCATTTAGCAAGGGGGAGGATCCGAACTTGAACCCAGCTGTGAGGCAGATGTTTACTTTGTGAAATTCTTTGACTAAAATAGAAGTTCCAACTCTTGCTTTCTTTTTTTTAAAGATTTTAGTCATCCATTAGAGAGACAGAGAGAGCATGAGCGAGGAAGGTATCAGAGGGAGAGGAGCAAAGGGAGAAGCAGGCTCCCCTCTGAGCAGGGAACCCTACCCGGGATTCGATCCCAGGACCCTGAGATCATGAGCCCAGCCAAAGGTAGATGCCCCACTGACTGAGCCACCCAGGTGCCCCCAAACTCTTGCTTTTGAGACTCCCTCTGCTTTGGGCCCTGAGCACACTCTGCTCTGGTAGGAGCTTCTAGAGGAAGTTACAGGACCAGGTGGGCTGGGGTGCAGCCCACAGGGGGGTCGGGACACATTTATTATCACACGTCTTCCACCTCGCTGGACTATTTCACCACCTCTTACACACTTAATACGCAACGCGTGCTGGTGGGTGTCATGGGGAATACTGGAGTGTATGAAGTATGCTTCCTGTCCTTACCAAGCAGAGCCACTGAACCTATTCACAGCCGACGACAACGGAACACGATCCCAGGATGCAGTTTTTTTATAGCACATCTCTAAGAAGCCCCCTCCCTTGGAGGCCCTGCTGAAATGTCACCAAATGCTAGTACTATTCAGCAGGGTTCCGGAGGGACAGAACTCTAACAGAGAACACAATACTTGAGGAGGCATGCTTACCGACAGTGTCTTTTACTGTGCCTGTGATAAGTAAGGGACCCGAATCAAAATGCCCATCCCCACAGTCTCCTTCTGGCCGCCCGAAGGGAGGCCGGAACACATCCCCGTGCCATCGTTCTAATGGCTACCTTGTGTTTCCAATAGAAACCTACGCATGTCAAGGAAATGAGAAAAGCGGTTTTCCTTTAGAAATGTTCAAAATCTCTGATTATAAAACTACTATGATTTTGAATGACTTCTTTTTTTTTTAAATTGTGGATTTTAAAAAAAAATACATGCCTTTTGAATGGAATTGAGCTAAAAATGAGACTCAAGATTTGTATCTGCCTTGTGAATGCTGGCCAGAGTCCCCTACTCCTCTGGCTGTGAGTAGTGCTCACCACGCTTGTCCTCTGACTAAGCAACACGGAAGTTCGTGGAACCGCCTGTTTCCTCCAAGCAGATGAGCACTTGCTTTTCACAGCGGATGATTGTAAAAATCAGTAAGATATTTTAAGAACTAGCTGATTATACAGACCAACTTGTTTGCTTAAGAATGCTGAGGGAACAGCCCATTACACCTGGCACCTGGGCCCCACTGGCTTCCAGGTGTAGACGCAGATGCTCATTTTAATTTGACATGCTTGTGTGTATGCTATATGTTAGGACCACTTCTGTCTCTCTCCCCTTTCTTTCACTGAGCTGAAGCCCACTGCTATAGAGCCGCTGGAGTTCTTGCAGGAGGAGGGGGAGACCAGGCTGGGGCTTGCTAGAGACACACACTCTTGACACTGGGTCTGGGCAGACCCCGGTGAAATTGCAGAACTTCAGCTTGAGCTAGCATTCTATTGCTGAGGCTCCTTTAAGGGCAAAAATGGTTAGTACTTAATGTTTGTGTGTAAATATGATTTTTAAGTGTATTGTTTTCTTTTAAAGATTCAGTGCTTTGAGTCCCTTTATTCAAGAGTCATTTACTGAGCTGTGCAACATGCAAGGCACCCAGCTAGGAAAATTCTTTCCCATCTGCCTAGACCAGAAACTAGTATTTTCTGCTATCTCCCCAAGGTCTAGAATAGTTCGTGGTGTTGAGCAGAGTCCTCACACATGTTTCAATGAATGAATTACACACCGAGACAAGAGACACCTGCATTTTTCCCCTACCAGGAGTTCTTAAAATGATGAAAGGCAGTATAAAGACCTTCCCCTGTGACAGTCTCTATCTGCCAACTAGCGCTTTCCTGGAGCTAGACTCAGGCCTTACAGAATGGATGCAGTTTCGTGGCAAAGTAGTTAATTAACCACCAGATGTTGACTGAACACCTACTATGTGCAATTCCCTCTCCTGGACAAGTGGGTCATGCAAGGGCTTATAAGATACAGTCCCTGTTTTCCAAGAGTTTGTATCCAAACAAAAATTTAACAGTTGCCACAAAGTGACAAAGTGACCACTGAACCCATTCACAACCTAAGACAACTGAACACAATGCCAGGAAGTATTCTTTTTTTTTTTTTTTTCACAGCAGTTATGCAGTACTGAGGTCGAGAAAGTGGTAAGCATAACAGAGAACTCAAAGCGGTCAGAGGAAGAAAGGCAGGTGATTGCAGAAGATGAAGATAGAAGATTTTAACTGGACCTTGAAGCCCAGGTGGAGAATGAAATACAGGGCATAACTGGAATGTAAGAGTGTGTGAGCGCATGCGCGCGCGTGTGTGTGTGTGTGTGTGTGTGTGTGTATGTGTGTGTATGTGCTGGGAGGTAAGGGAGAATGGCATGAAGAGAGTCTGGAAGAAGACAGAGAAAACAAGGTATGCCAAGAGTTAATTCAGTGCAGTGCATTTTGAATCAATTGAATAAATATTTATTGAGCACATAGTATGTGTCAGGCATTGTGACAGGTACTAGGGATACAATGGTAAATGAGACTGATATGGCCCATGGCTCATGGGTTAGTAGGAGATACAGACAAGTAAACAGACAATTACAATATGGTGTGATACGTGTTGTGCTAGGGAAAAGTCCAGGTGTTATGAGGAGGAGAAGGACACAGAGTGGACCCAACCCAGGTGGGGGAAGGAAAACTTCCTAGAAGAAGGGATGTCAAGCTGACACCTAAAGCTAATGTGGGAATTAGGTGAAACTATGCAGGTAGGGTATTCTAGAAGAGGAAACATGATGGGTCATGGCAGTTGGAAGTTGGCTGAGCTGGCTGAGATGCAAGAGGTAGGTATGCCAAGAGAGAAGCTGAGGAGGGAAGCTGTGGTCAGATTATGCAGTCTCTTATACTTCACATGAAGGAGTTTGGACTTTATCCTATGAACAGTGATAACCACTGAAGAATTCTAATCAAGGGAATGAAACAACCAGACTTACATCTTGGGGGGATGACTCTCTGCAGTGTGAGAAGGCCCTTAGAGGAAAGATGGGTGACAGAAGAGAAGGGTGATATGCAGTTAGATTCTTGAAGGTCTATTCCTAACACAGGGCGAGAACTAAACAAATAGTTTATGAATGAATGGATAAACCGATCAACCAATCGGTCAACAGTTACAGCACAGGACTGAGCACACGAGACCTGAGATGGAGGGTATGTACGTCTGTGCATTCATAAGGGTCAGAGTGAATGCACAGTGGCATGCTGACATGTCTTCTAGTCTTGAATCCCATCAGACAAATGGCAACAACAGTTGACAACGGAGTGCAGCATATTCGAGCAGAAACAGCTTCAACACTGGAGTCAAAATACCCAGGTCTGAGACCTAGTTTTGCCAGTTGCTAATTCTGAGATGCATCTTAGTTTCTCTGACTCTCAGGTCCCACATACATCTTATCAGCTCATGATGTGCAGCTACATAGCCATAGAGGGGAATAGTCATCACAATCCATGTACATTTCTGTTTTCAGGTGATGCTTAGGAGTGTTGCTGGGATGTGCAGTTATCCATTGCAAAGAGAAGTTAGGACAACCTGTGTGACAATGAAGTCGTGGTTTAATTAAAGAGGGATGTAGAAATCAAGTAGCCAGTATTATCCAGACTTTGTCCAGGTAACTTTCTCACCTGTCAGTTGAAGACCCTGAGTGAAATGCTGGAAGAAGAGAAGAGCCTATCTCCTGCCATGGTCCCCAAAGAGGGAAGGGGGGCAGACACAAATAATGTACTTGAAGGCCATAGGGTCAGGGGGGTGGCTCAGAGAACACAGAACCACTGAGGGACACGGTCTAGACTAGAACTCAGCTCCCCTCCATGCGGTGCCCTTTTCACAACACCACCCTGTTGTTAATCATGACAATTCAAGATCCCAGAAAGGATAACCTGTGTGAAGTCCAAGCTAAGAGTCTTCTTAGCTCACTCTTCCCACAGTTGTGCAGCTGTAGCTCACAGCCCAGAGTGAGATGACCTCATAGAAAGAGAAGATGAATGGGAATCATGGTGGAAAGAGGTGAGGGGCCCTGGGGTCTGGCTGTTTGGAAAGAAGCAGAGGCCTTCACGAAGTAACCGCGGGTGGTGGCGGAGGAAGGCAGGGTGCATCCTAACATAAATGGATCCTGGTGATGTTAAACCAAAGAGAACAAAAGGCAGAAGGTGAGGAAAAGGTCTGGGAGAACATTCCTGAAGAAGTGCTAGCAAACCAACCCAACAGAAAGTGCTCCCTGTGAGTCCGCTTCAGGATAACAAAGCCGGCCCGGGATCCTCAGTGCCTTCAGATCAAAGAGAACAGGCAGAAAGTGGCTATTTTTCTAGACACATCAGACACCCCTGTGCTGGTCCTTATGGCATTTTTCACATTATCCCTTCCTTTGTGCTACAACACTCACCCTTCTGGCCCATTCTAGTCTGGGCTTCACCTTCTTCTGCAGCAGAGTTTGACACCAGAGCCACACCACTGAACCGAGAAGAAATTCATGAAAACAGCAGCTTCCTTAAGAAATGTAATTTTCAGCTTGTGGCCTTGAGTCCCGGTGCTTCTAAATCATCTCCTAGCTACTTCCTAAAGCAGGATAATAACTCGGCTGTTAGAGGAAGTCAATTCCATTTTTATGAACTAAAACCTGATTGAATTATTATTTGTTTTGTTTTGTTTTCTAGCATCACAGAGTTGGTCCTTGGCAGTTGGGTCTAATTTATCCTCTGTAAAGACTCCCAATAGATCAATCACAACAAAAAAGGCCATTTCTAGGTTCTCCAGGAAATTCCAATGCAAATAAGCATTGAAATCAAGTTGACTAAATAATTCAGACTCTCCAGTGATCACTCTCCAGTAATACCTCAGTTTGGGGTCACTGTCACAGGCATCAAATGATCTACACATCTGTAGTATCCAGGCATGGATACCTGAGGCAGACATCAGAGTCCCTTCATCCAGACTGAAATCCGTGAGTCTTCTGTGCTGTAATGCATCTCACCATCCACATTGTTTAATTGAACCCTTTACTACAAATGGTTTTAGGCTCTGATGCAAGACAGGAATTTGAAGCATGCATTTGAGTATTTAATGGTATTAATTTCTGGTGCACACAAACATCAGCTTCACTCAACAATCCACTAATCTTGCAAAATAAAGAAAATACGCCAGAAAGTGAAATGCAGCATGGAATTCTTCCAGATTGCAAGCAAAGCAGTTCCTTGATCCGGCTGCAACTGACAAGTAATAAAACAGCCGCCTATTTATAAATCCTGAAAGATGTTACAATAAACAAAGAAAAGAAAAGGAAGAAGATGGGGGTTCTTTCAGATTGAGGAATCATTTTATTTTTTACATTCAAACAGGTTTATCTGGTGACTTTAAGCTCTCAAATGTCCCAAGTTAATTTTAAATGTAACACATCTGATCATAATAACTGAAATACAGTCTTTTTTTTCCCTACTGGCAGGTATAAACTTAAACAATTCCTACCTGGAAATATGGACGGTCTCTTTTTTGGGCGCCTCAGGTGAATGGGTTCCAAATTTTTCAAGTTTCTTTGAAGTCTCCCTCTAATGTCATTTCCTATGAGTAGTTCAGGCGGCAGGCTACTCCGTCTTGACGATTTATAATCATTTTGAGACGAATTTAGTTTGTTCTTCGTTCTGGAATATAAATTGCTGTCATCAACTGCCATTGTAGGAGATACATTCGAGACTCTGAACAAAAATCTAAAAAGCCTAACCCCAAGCCGCAGCAGCCACTGCTGCCTCAGCCCCAGATGCGGATGTTCTCGTGCTTTACCCTGCACTTGTTTGGGAAGCTTAGCAAGTTGATAGGCGTGGACTCAAACAGGTGTAGAATTACTAAGTGGCCCCTCCTTTCGACAGTTAATAGCACGGGGGAGGAGAGATCCCCCCAAAAATCATTAGGTGCAGAAGAGCGGGGAGTTTGAGCAGACGCGGGCACCCTGGCCCATGCTCCTGCAGATGGTCCTAACAAAGTGTGAAGGTGGCTGTGTGGCATTTCTGTGGGGACAATGCCATAAAGTAAACATGACTTACTACTTAAGAAGAAATACCCACGCAAATTGCAAGTCTTATTTTTCTCATTACTTCTCACACTCTTACAGATATTTTTTACAAGTTTTGGGGAAACATTTTTACATTCCCTCGTACCCTTTTGTTTCAAGCCACATAGACAGAACAAACATCCGTCTTTATGAAATTCCTCATCTGGCAGGCAGCCAAGTGGAAGTTGGCTGCAAGAAGGAGATGAGAGATAGTTGGTGATGATCAGGAAGGAACCCGCTGGGGGTGTGTATGGAGCAGAACAGTAGTGCCGGGAACCCAGCACCGCTCCCCGACCCGCCCTTCCATCCTGTCTGTGCTCTACCTGGCAGATGACTGCTCCAAAAGTTCTGCAGTCTGGCTGCAAAGTCAGAGGTCTAGCAAACACGCTGCGCTGGTAGAAGTCATGACGGCCTCCACTCAACAGATAAAAAGTAAATGTTATCCTTGCAGGTCTCTGCCTTGCTTTCAGCTATCGCGGTCAGCTGGGTTGGTGGTCTGAGCAAAACCAGGATTTGACCTCTTATATATTGGCTTTCTATCTCTTCTGGATTTTGCATTTTTGTGTCCTTTGTTCCCTTCCTCCTTGCTCTATCTATGTGGAAATGTTCTGCACTCTTTTCTTTAACTGACTGCGCAGAAATCATAACCTCTCCAGCCATGCCCCAGGGCTGTGCCCTCTGTGTCGTCCCTTTCTCCCGTCCTCCTTCAGCCTCCCCGCTCCCTCCAACACACACTCTCACACTCACACCTCTCTTCTGTTCTGACTGCAGTGGCGGGGGCGGGGGGGGGGGGTCAGAAGATAAGATCTGCCTTTTCTCTTCCCAGTGCTAGGAATCGGTACATACATAACATTACGAAGGATTTCGGGGTTGTTTAGAAATCACTATTTACTTTGGTTTCCTGGATGCCAAGTAGGTTTTACTATTTGTTAAAATTCGGGATTTGGGTGTCTTTACCTAGTTAAGCATACACCTCCACGCTAAGAGAAGTTTCCCTCTCTATTCTCTTTATGCCCTTTTGACAACAGGTCTTCAAACCACAAAAGATTTTCTGAAGAGAAAAGCATTGTTTTTTAACAATTAGATCCAGATCAGGGGTGCCATTATAATCCAGCAATTATACATGTAATTATAACCCAGCAATTGTATTTACACTTTAGGTTATCAGGTTATTTTACTAATTCTGAGAAACACCTACACCACTTCCCTCACAGGACTTAGAAACTATTTTATCAGGTAGCAATGTATCATTAACTTCAAAACAATGAGTGGTTTGTACCAAACCATTTTTAAAAGCCCATGAGACTGCTTGAATCTCCCTCAGCTTAATGAAAATACATTTTTTTTCTAGTAAAGAAGTAAAAAGTATTTTTTAAACTTTGAGATAATGATTTAATAACAGAAAAAACAATCTCAAGCCCAGCACTGAAGTTTCAAATACACAGCAGGGTAGAGTCCTAGGGCACAAATGTTGGATGCTAACAGGGAGAAATACAGCAATAGACAAGCAGGAGTTTGAGCTATTCAGTGACTGTTTCTTACCTAATTCACGGTTTCGTAATGAGCCTAACAAAAAGTGCATGTGATTGTTCCCATGAGAGACTATGGACTCTGAGAAACAAACTGAGGGTTCTAGAGGGGAGGGGCGTGGGGGGATGGGTTAGCCTGGTGATGGGTATTAAAGAGGGCACGTACTGCATGGAACACTGGGTGTTATACACAAACAATGAATCATGGAACACTACATCAAAAACTAATGATGCAATGTATGGTGATTAACATAACACAATAAAAAAAAAGTGCGTGTGAGGTGAGATGGGAGTTTCCGAGAAAGGGTGTTATTGTTACACAGTGTGCAACAGATATACCTGCGTGGTGTGCACGTATAATTTTGCCTTTGTCTTTAAGGGGCTGGCTGGAAGCATAGATTTAAGTACATACGCTGTTGTTTATTGCATGCTTAATACCAGCTAGGTTCCTTGCTTAAGCCTTCGACATGCACTATCTCATTGATTCTTCCTAATCACCCTGTTCTATAGCTGATCGAACTGAGGCACTGAATCAAATGTCTAGGAATTGGGGAAGGGAAGATTTGCGCATAGGTGTTTTATCTGGCTCCAAAGCTCCTGTTCAAGTCCATGCTTTACATTACAACACCGTGCTGCTTTATTAAGTGTATCTGAAATCTAAAAGGAATCGAAAGGTCTTTCTCTTTCTTCCTAAAATAATTCTTGGTTTTAAGCAGATTCCTTTTGCATCAACTATATGATTGAGGAGTGGTCCAGCTAAACTGCCGAGGCTTGTCCCTCGTCACTGAGCTGTCAGTAGGTCTGAAGGTTTATGAGATGAAAGTGAGAAAGTGAGAAAAAGCAGAATAATTCAGAGTTTTGCTTTAATAATAAAGTACCCATGTTCAGGCTCTTCATATTAAAATGCATGTAATTATGGTATTTTCCTGAGATTTATTCTATAATTAGAAAAAAACCCTACCCTATTATAGAGGTAGCCCTAATCCTTAAATGATGTAGGAGGGGGCTGGAGGGTTCCTGATATGTTCAAATTAATCCCTTTCCTGCCCAACTCATTCTCCCCTCACAGGGAATATAAGCAGATATGATTCTAGCTCCTTCAGTATATTTCCTTAAAGAGAAAAGTGGAAACAGCTTGAATCTGCTATTATTAAAATTTTAGGGCAGTGAAAACAAAGCACAATATTTATTTAAAAGTAGTATTAAATCTGCACACATGAAAAAAGTAAACTTTCCTTTCAAAATATTTAAATTGGCTGCCAAAACAAATGATAATCAACCACAGAAAATGTAGCTTGGTTTGGTCTACATGAGAACATTCAGAGATTGTAATGTTAAGTCCACACCTCCCCCTGCTTCATGGTAACAGCCAAAAGTGGAATTCCATTCCTTCCCTTCCCTTCCCTTCTCTTCCCTTCCCTTCCCTTCCTTTCCCATCCCGTCCCTTCCCATCCCGTCCCTTTCCGTCCCTTCTTCTTTTTTTTAAGGCAGCCGAAAGAATGATGATATTGGGCTCTGGCCTCAGAGGAATCTCAAAACTTACAGCATAATTTAAGTAACTTAAAATATATGATGGATATTCTCTATTCCTACACTTTGTATTGACTATTGTTTTGAAGGTCTCTATTCTCCAGAAAAATCCAATATGTTAATCTCTTTTGAATTATCCTAGCTTCTTATCCTTCCAGAAGTTGTGTCTTTTACATTAAATGATGTTACCATCTCATGAACCTTTTATCCTTTCTGGTAAGGTATTATCTTCCCTGTCTCAGAATGTTCAAATATTCCGTTGAAAGACATTTCTTCACTTTGCAGCCATGATTTCCTTGTGAATTTTGGTACGTTTTAAATAGCGTTACTGAGTCATTTTGCTTTTTTTGTGAAGAAGCTGCAGGTTTAGAACTGTGCGATCTGACAACTAACCATCCTTCTCGTTATCACCTTCCAAGAAATGATCCATCAAGAAGATTTTAGGCTGGTGAGGATTCACCAAATTATCTTTCAAATCTCAATCTGAATTGGTTGTACTGAATATTCTACAAATATTTCTTATTTTTGAATCTCTATTCAGTTTTTAAACTGAGAGGACCCATTATCCAGTGGGTTTGCCACCGGGAAAAAATAATTGTACAGCACTGTGATATGACGCATATCACCAAGTCAAGGAACTCCACTGATGCCTCTCTCTAAGAAGTCAATGGCCACCTCTTTTGCCAACGCACCTTTGCTTGGTGTTGGTAACAACACCTGCAGTATTATCTAAGGTGTGATTATGCCTGAGGAAATCTTTTCTCAGTTCCTAAAAAATACAATGAAGATTTTCAGTACTTATCTCATTGGTTCTCGAGAACAATTAAAACTGATGACCAGCCTTGCCTCTTAAAATTCTTTGCTCTTTTGCAGAGCACCTGGGTGGTTCAGTCAATTGGGTGTCTCTTTTTTTTTTTTAATTTTTATTTTTAAAAGATTTATTTATTTATTTATTCATGAGAGACGGGGGTGGGGGGGGGAGCAAGAGAGGCAGAGGGAGAAGCAGCCTCCCTGCAGAGCAGGGAGCCTGAGTGGGGCTCGATCCCAGGACCCTGAGATCACAACCTGAGCCGAAGGTAGACACTTAACTGACTGAGCTACCCAGGTGTCCCTGGGTGTCTGGCTCTTGATTTCAGCTCAGGTCATGAACTCAGGGTCGTAGGATCCACCCCTGCTTTGGACTTTGCACTAGGCATGGAACCTGCTTGAGATTCTCTCTCTCGCTAGCTCCCTCTGCCCCTTCCCCCCTCTAAAAAAAAAATTGCTCCCTTGGCTTCCATTGCATTATCTTTTATTTTTCCTCCTACGTCTCAGGTCTTTTCTGCTCAGATTCTTCATGGATTCTTTGAAAGTCTATTTTCCTCCCTTCTTCTCTTGACGCTTCTCTTTGGCATGCCCATTTATTGAGCATCTATTATGTGTCTGGCACTATGCTAAATCCAATGTCTGCTCTCAAGAACCTCTCAATCTAGGAAGGAAGCAAAACTATAACAAGCTAGTTATTTCAACAGAGTGAGCACTCTGTGCAGAGGTGACACAAACAAGCTACTTAGTCAACTCTTCCTGATGGAGAGGGAGATGGGAAGGGAAGGGTTTTCAGAGGAAGGGTGAGTTCACAAAGCAGGTGAGGAGAAGCTGTACAAAGGCACTAAGATGTGACGTAACACCCACTGTCCATAAAACAGCAAGTACTGCAGTCTCTTACCCACACCAGCACATTACATCATACAAAAGCACAGACATTAGAAAAACAAGATCGGGGATTCCTAGCCTATAGGAGACTGATGGAAAAACCAAAAGATAGTATTAGTATATGCTTTTTAAACACCACGACCAAGGAGACATACGGAAGACACCTACTTTAAAAAAAATCTGTATTGAAAAACCGGCTCCAACTTTTCCAAACAATTTAGTAGTCCCGAACAAAATGTAAAAAGAGAAAAAAACCCGCTCGCTCCAGTAAGTAACCCTTCCCCGAATCATCTTTATGTATTCCGGAATCTGTGATGCAGGGATTTGCTGAAGCAGACTCTTAACACAAGTTTTGAATGGCATGCAGACTGAACCTTTTTAAATAAGCTCTAGAACCAGTTCTTACTGGCTTGAAATCCAGCTTCATTTTTGCTTGCATTCCTCCTTGTTCAATTTTGCAAGTCTCAGCAAAATGCTGGTGTAACTGCCTGGCTTTTTCTCAAATTAAGGTAGGGCTTAAGGGCACATTTCTCTGGGCTTGTTGTGGAGCTCTTTGGGGAGAAGGCAAAACATAAACAAGTCTCGCTCTCTACACTACTTCCTGACACATCCACATAGTCTATGTGGGGAAGGACTGATGGTCCGTATTTTTATCTTCTGTTTATGGGATCGAACTGAAATTTGCATTCATAAAAGAATAAAGCTTTTGAACATTCTTGTTCAAATACCAGGCAGTGTAATCTCAGAAGTGTGCTTGCTACAAGGAAGTTGGCAAGTGACTATTATAAACCTGAGATGGCAGGAGCAGTGGTGGCACTCATCATTCTCACCTCCAATTGCAACTTTCATCTCTGGACCATGAAGTCTAAAATGCATACCCATCCCAAACTTCTCCACAGTGTTCTAGATCTGTATAGTCAATTGCATACCAAACATTTCTTGGTGACTCTCAGCACAAAACTGGCCCTTCCAAACCTGCAGCTCCTGAGTTTCTGATCTCACTAAAATGGCATCACCATTTACCTAGGGACTCAAGCTATAAACACTGGGATTATTCTGCCTGAATGATGTCATGTTATCTCTTAAACATCTTTTCATCTGTGTCCTCTTTTGTACCTTTGCTGTCACTACCCAGTGGTAGGATTCATTATCTCTTTCCTGAGCTATTGCTTCAGAGTCCCAACCGGCTTGGCCACTTCTAGTCTTAGTTCCTCAAGCATTCCACCTTTGATAAAGCCTCTTGACCCTTCATATCTTGGCAAATTACTCCTGGTTAGCCCGTTTCCCTCTTAAAAATGCTGTTAAGAATTGGACAGAACACCTCTGATGTGCTGATCGGCCGGGTGAATCATAAGACTAATTCTAACCTCGATACAAACTCTGTGCATCTTGTAAAGCAATGCAAGATAACTTTAGCTTTTAGAGCAGCCATATTTCCTCACTGTCTGATGGTCTGACCAACCCAAAACCCTGAATTTCAACACATGCCTTGCTGTGAAAGAGGTCTCACCAATCCTGGACCTGGTCTACTGACTTCCTGAAATGTATCAGAGGTCTTTTATGTTGCCTCCATGAGATTTCCTTTTGCTGGTTTTGGTTCTTAGATTCAGCCTTTGCTTTCTCTCACATGTTTGGGGTTCTGTTTGGTATTGGAGGGGAGAGCAGAAAGGATAGTATTCAGAAATTTCTTTTATTTTTTTATTCAAATAAGATTCCTTGACCTAAAAATCTAAATTTGTGAATTTTGGTTTCAGACAAACAAACAAATCATTGTTCACCAGGACTAAGCTGAAAGAAAGAAAGAAAAGAAAGAAAGAAAGAAAGAAAGAAAGAAAGAAAGAAAGAAAGAAAGAAAGAAAGAAAGAAAGAAAGGAAGGAAGGAAGGAAGGAAGGAAGGAAGGAAGGAAGGAAGGAAGGAAGGAAGGAAGGAAGGAAGGAAGGAAGGAAGGAAGGAGGGAAGGGAAGGAAGGAAGGAAGGAAGGAAGAAAGAAAAAGAAATTTTTGCTTATTTCACCATTGCCTTTTGTGAATTAACTAATGATTCATATTCTTAGGTGAAAGATATATACAAAATGGATAATAAATAACAACAAGTTGAAGAATTACTTATGTATTCACATAAGTGCCATTACTATTTTGGCAAATTAAATGGTATCATTATCATTATACCACTTTTATAAAATTCATTTGATTAGAGGGTGGTATTCCTGACGAAGACACTCAGCAAAGTAAGAACAGAAGGAGACTTTGTCAACCTAATAGAGGACATCTATGGAAAATTTACAGATAACTCATACTTAATGAGGAAAGACTGAATGTCCACTCTCGATTTAACATTGTACTAGAGGTCCTATCTAGTGAAACTGGGTAAGAAAAGAAATAAAAGACATCTAAATTGAAAAGGAAGATGTAAAACTATATTTGCAGATAAATGAGCATCTATATAGAAAATCAGACAGAATCTACAAAAAAATTACCAGAATAAGTAAGTTCAGCACGTTGCAGGATATAAGATAAATGTATAAAAAGCAATTGCATTTCTGTTAGCAATGAAAAAGTGGAAAATAAAATATAAATAGACAATACCATAAAAATCTTAAATATTTCGGAGAAAATCTGACAAAAGATGTGATAGACATATACATTAAAAATACATTACTAAGAGAAATTACAAAAAACCTATATAAGTGGAGAGATAAATCATATTCACGGGTCAGAAGACTCAATATTGTTAAGATATCAATTCTTTCCAAATTAATCTATAAATTCAGTACAATCACAATCAAAATACTAGCAGGGTTTTTTTTGTGTGTAGAAATTGACAAACTGAAAAAAAATCAACAAACTGATAGTAAGATTCATACAAGAATGCAAAGAATCAAGAATAGTCAAAACAACTTTGAAAAAGAGAAAAAGTCAGAGGATTAAAACTACCAATTTCAAAACAATATAAAGCCAAAATAGTCAAGAGAGTATGACATGAAGATACACAGAAATAGTAATGGAACTGAACAGGGAGTCTAGATGTGGGACCACATATAAATGGACAACTGCTTTTGACAAAGATGCAAAGGTAATTCAGGGGAGAAAGGATAGTTTTTGCAACAAATAGTGATAGAACAAATGATGTCCACATGCTAAAATAAATAAACTGATCTTTATCTCACACCACGTGCAAAAACTAACTAAAAATGGACCACAGACCGAAATATACCTCTGAAACCATAAATTCTAGAAGAAAACATAAGAGAAAACCTCTGATCCATAAAAAACCAAGTTAATAAATTGGACATTATCAAAATTAAAATCTTCTGCTATTTGAAAGAGACTGTGGGGAGAATGAAGAGATAAGTCACAGGCCAGGAAAAAAATATTTGGAAGACATTTATTTGATAAAGAACCTGTATCTAGAACATGTGAGGAAAATTAATAAGACAATGAACAACTTGGTGCACCCAGATGGCTCAGTCAGTTAAGCATCTGACTCTTGATTTTGGCTCAGGTCATGATCTCAGGGTTGTTAGATGGAGCCCTGCATCCGGCTTCCTGCTCAGCAGGGAGTCTGCTTGGGATTCTCCCTCTCCCTCTCTTTCTGCCCTTCCCCCACTCATGTGCTCCCTCTCTCTCAAATAAATAATTCTTAAAAAAAAAGAAACAGAATACAAGCAATTCATTTAAAAATGGGCAAAATATACCAACAGATACTTCCCCCAAAATACAGACGGCAAATAAGTACATGCAAGTGTGTTCTGCATCGTCATCATTGAAGAAATGCAAATTAAAGAATGCAGTGACATTCTATTGCCGACTTATTAGAATGGCTAAAATTTAAAAAGATCGGCCATATCCAGCACTGGGGAGAATTTGGGGAAACTGGAATTTGTATACACTGTTGGTGGGAATGTAAAATGGTAAAATCATTTTAGAAAAAAATTTGGCAGCTTCTAAAAACCTAAACATATACATATCATATGATCTAGCCATTCCGCTCCTAGGTGCTTACCCAAGAAAAATAAAGGCATGCATTCATACAAGGACTTGTACACTGATATTCATAGCAGTTTTACTTATAATAACTAAATACTGGAAACAAATATCCATCAACAAGTGAATGGATAAACCGTGGTATATCTATACAATAGAATACTATTTATCGATAAAAAGATTATGGATTCATGTTGCAACATGATGAATCCCAAAATAATCATGCCGAGTGGAAGAAGCCAGACCAAAAAGCATGCATACTATATGGTTCCATTTATATGAAATTCTAGAAAAGGTAAGCTAATCTACAGTGATACAGAGAAGATTGGTGGTTGCCTGGTGGTAGGTGTGGAGGGATGGGAGGCAGGGATGAACCAAGGGGCACATTAAAATGCTGGGAGGGGGTGGATTCATAGGTGTATGCACACATCAAAACGAATCAAATTGTATACTTTAAATATGGGCAATTTATATGTTAATTAAACCTCAATAAAACTTATTTTTAAAAAGGCAATGTTATGCCTTCCACCAGTGCATCTGACAAGGATTCAGAAATGTTCTCGACTTCAGGTAGTAAAGTTAATAAAAGCAAAACCAATTCTTCTGATTCCATCACCAGCATCAAGAGCGAGTGGAGGATATACATGCACCCAAGAGTTATGTGAGTCTTTTTCACTTAAGAATTTTCTTCTCCTGAATTATGTCTTTAGCTTTTAATTTTATACACTGTAGAACTTCTAGAATGCCTGAAAGAATGTCCACATTGACACTCCCAGGTAACACATTCACTAGTACAGTGAGTCGTCCAGAAAAGGTGCACAATAAATGTTACAGAATAAATGAATGAGTAAATAAGTAAAGGAAAAGAGAAGGCATTTCTTAAGAGGAATTTCCCTCACAAGCTACCAAGAAAACCTGTGAAATCTGTTAGGTCAAAGAACAATAACTGTTTTAAGATAAACTCTTAGGATAAACATCAATTATCTTAGCTGGCCTAGGTGCAGCCTGCCTAGACACCACAGGACTGGACAAAATGAGCTAGTCTGAAGCTTCTTCCCCAGTTGCCAATGCCGCTGATATTCTTCAGACTATCATCCTATCTGAACCTTCCAGATCTAAGTGGCAGCATGAAGCCTTCAATGGCTTTGAAGCTGGATCTAATGGTGCCCTGATTGTTGAGGTGACACCACACATTTAATGAAAAGCATTTGAAACGTCCTAGCCATTTCATACACTGAGCTGGCTCAATTCTGTGCAAGTTCAGGTATAGTCAATGGAAAAACTTTATAACTCATGGCCATTTAAATGTCAATTTAGTCTTATATGATTAGCAGTTTTTTAATATCTTACTATCTTGCTTATTATATACACAAGAGTAAAACAAAAGTTTCTCAGGAACTGATATTAAGCAAAAAGTTTGTAAGGATACAGATTTAAAGATCACCATTAAGAAGCCTAATCTAATGGGAAGAAAGCTCCATACCCTCAATATCTTCTCAAATTCATATAGAGCATCTAAAAAGATGGACCACATACTAGGCCATGAAACAAATCTCAAAATACCAATTTGTTTCATGTTGTCATACTAGATGAGACATTCTGTTATTACTACCTAATAAAACTGGGAATCAATATAAAAATTAGCAAAAGCCACTTTCTTTTATTCCAGTGCTCATAATAGTAATTTATTGGGCATCCCCCAGTCACGTCCTGTGCTAAGCATTTCTTGTGCAGTATTTCGTGTACCCTCATGAGTGTGGTACTACCATTATCTCCATTTTTTAGAGGAGAAAGTACATTAAGAGGGGCCAGGAAACTGCACTGAGTGACTAATTACAAGCAGGCCTATTCTTCTTTTATTACCAAAATCTATAAAATATAAATTTCCCCTTTGATTCTTTGTTTCTCAACTACCTCTAAGCTGTTTCCTTTTTATTCTTGGCTTCTCTCCCTGTTCCTTACCCTTACCTCAAAAAGCATCTCCTTTGCTCTGTCCTCATTTCTGGGTCATTTTCCATGACCAGGAAAAAGCAATTGGATCAAATGAGGAATTCAAAAGGTGTGCATCTAGTAAGTATTGCCACTCTCAGGTTGGAAGAAAGCACCATTTTCTTTCCTCTGCCTAGCAATTAAATTCCAACTCAGCATTCCAAACTCCTGTTTTATACAAAATTTTAGAATGTGCCATGTTTGTTTACTCACTATTGAGTCCTAGCCAGCTTCAAGGAAACTTTATCAAAAATTTGAAACTATCTTCACCAGTGAGGTGGGCCTTAATTTTCTACTTCAATTCTCCCAAGCTCTCCTATCATCTCAGAAAGATTGACTATTCTTCTATAAATATACAGAAAAAAATAATTATCCATTCCATATAAAAAAAGTGATTTATTTTATATCATATTCTAGAAGCTAGGAAAGGTCCAAGTACCAGAAACCAAACTCACAGAAGTCAAACCAACATCTTTCTACCCCTCATAAAATACAACTATAAATTTGTTATTAATTTATGATAAAAAGCTAAGAGACAGGATCTTAAGACAACTCTTGAAGCAGATCTATTTTTGGTTTACTGCACCAAATTCATATTTCTTACTGGTTTTATTAATTCTATTAATAATTACCATTTAAAGGACATCAGATATTTTCATAGTAGCTGAATCTCAAAAAAAAAATCCTATTTCAGATTCTTTTTAGCTTTTTTTTAATTTTCTTTTTTTATTACAAAGGACATACATGTTTGTTGCAGAATATTTGGAAAGTGCCAAAAAAGTAAATAAAAGGAAGCAGGAAAAATGGTCTAGCCTCACCTGTCTAGATAACCACTCTCAACTGTTTGGCACATTTGGTTCCAGATTCCAGGCTTTGCCCTGCCATCTACCACTCACCTAGGTTCAACTTCAGAGCCTGTTCTCAGCGAACCAAAGGAGTCCATCCAGGGACCAGTACCACGTGGCTGGGAGGGGCCAGTGGAGTATTTCCGGAGCCAAGCCAGTGAGGTAAATGAGGGAAGCTGTCTGGAGTAAGAAAACGGGCCACCATACACACGGTGAAAATGCAGGGTGGCCCTCTTTCTCAAAGGGCAGTGGTGACTCAAGACCCAGTGGATTGTGCTTGTGGAGGACTGAAGGCCCAGATCTGTCTCATTCTCTGATTTTTCAAGAGAATTTTGAAATACTCATTTTTATGTTGAAATATTCTGAGTTGTCAATGTTGGCTCCAGGATTTTAAAAACATTATAAAGGACAAAGAAACCAAAATTGTGTACCAGTTGAAGCTTCTGGCTTAACCCGCTTCTCTGGGCCACACAGTCATTTTCACAGAACTTCTCCAGCCAATGCCAAAACCCATCATTTTAGACAGCAGATCTGTGAAAATCCTAGTTTATGCAGGGGGGTCCAAGTGAGAAATGTCTAGGAAATTCTTTAAACAGTCACTTTCTCTTGGATATTCACCATGTGAGGGACCATGCTGAAGGCTCTTGAATCTTGCTGCAAAGAACCAATTGAACTTAATTTTGTTTGACTGGCATTTTCCGAACTTACCTGAATACAGGCTGTCTTTGCCCTTTTTTCTATGTGAAAACTACTGGTATCCTTCAGCCCTGATGCCCTACAAAACAAAGTTTGGGAAGTGCTGCCTTAGCACAAAGCCATTTGTTAATGGCCACAGTGGCAGGCCAGGGTAGGAAGAACCGGGACAAACTTTATGATGGGTCTTAAATTCCTCGACATCCTCTTCTAGGCACCTCCTCCCCTGCAAGTAGGACAGGCCTCAGTGCTCTGTGAGAGATGCAAAATCCACTCCTTTTACCTGCACTAAAGAAGGTGGCCCAGAGAAAAGTAATTTCAAATAATTTGTATTAGGCTCAGAAATCCAATACTAGCCAAATAAATCATTGTAATAATTTACACAGGCAATGAAAGAAATATTTTTTTTTCTCTTTCAGCACACACCAGCCACTGAAGAGGGGTAAGCAACGTCCAAATATAATTTATATTTTTCTACAGATAGTCCTCAACGTAGACAGAAAATAACTGAGAGTCAAAATGTTTTCACTAAATAGGTCATTACTCTGTTATACACAAACCTGTATTTTTCTTGTTGAACAAGTTCTTCCACAAAGGATCAGCTATCACACCACCTTCATGAAATGCTATCTATTAGGGAGGTCAGTTTTTTTCCATCAGGATTGCTTTTGGTTTTAGTTTGGCCTTTACATAGATGTAGAAGTTTGACTAGGAATTGAACAAAAGCTATTTTTCAGGTTCTCCTTTTCCCACAATAAATCTGAAATTCTCAGAGATGAACAACTACCTCAGCCCGAGGTTTTGTATGTCTTTATTTTTTGTCAGGCTTTTATTTTTACTACTATCGATCCAAAAGGCCAGGCATATAACTGTGGTTTTTCTAATTCCCATTTTCTACATTGAGAGATCAATGAAATATTTGAGAATTCTGGAAATTCTTTAGAGTTTTGGGAAAACTAGCATGGAATTTTCAAGGTGATTCAGACTTGAAGATATAATATTTACCAACAGTTAAAAATGTTTATTCTTCTGCCATTCCAGGAGAGGAACCATAAGAAATACAATTCTTTAAATCACTTAATACAAGAGTTCCCAGTATTGTACAAGTTGTCATTCTGGAAGGTAATATATATCATACTACACAGATACAGACATGAAGTTTCTTTTCTCTAGCAATGTCTACAATGTAACCTCCACTTTGAAACATCAAAATGAAGGTAGTGAATGCCCAGATCTCAAACTAAGCAGTATTTTGTAGTTTCATACTTACTACGGGGAAAAAGAAAGGCCTTGGTAAAGACACTAAGCACATATTGTTGGGGTGAGCAAGGTGGGGATGTATTAATGGTGACTTTATTTGATCCTGAGGCTAAACAAGTTCTCTTGTGACTTCTTGTGAACATTCTTTTCCCTCAAACCAAACAAGTCAGTCATTTGAATCTTCTCATATCCTGTAGCTGTCAAACACTCTTCCTTGACATGGATTCAAAGCTATAATTTTCTACATGCACTGCTCTTTTTTTGGAGTAAGTGTGTGGTTTTTGGTTTATGTTGTTTTGTCTACATTCCTTGAAAATGCCTCTTCTGATGCAATGCTTCACGAATAGTCATGATTTTTCTAATCTGTAGCAGGGGAGGGGAACAGTGTGTAAGCACGCATAGATGTATGTATGTGTGCATATACCTACATCTTTATATGTCTAACAGACTGTAATTTTTAGATAGGTATTATTAATTGAGGGAGAAAATGTGATCAACTCTGTGTTCTCATTCTCAGATATTGGCTGTGAGCTCTTCAGATCCTTGTAATTCTCCAATCTCTGCTAGCACCTCAGATTTGGGCTCATGGCACCTGGTGGATATTTCCATCTGGATATTCAGGATCACTCAAAACGCGACACGTCTGGAACTGAAATCAGCATGATCTCTAAATTGCTACCCCTCCTGCATTTTCCTGACCACTGAAGTTTCTAACTTGGGACTCATTCTAAGTTCCCTCCTCTCTCACCACCACTACATGGGCTGTTTACCAGGTGCTGCCAATTTTGACCTCCTTGAGTTCACTGCGTCTTCTATTCCTGTCACCCTTGCCCTGATGCATGCCTCCACTAACTCTTGCTTAGATTCTGCAATAGCTTTCTCTCTGACTTTGGTGCTCTGCTGTTCAAACATATCCTAAATGTCGATGCCAATGGCACCATCTAAAAGGCAAATGGCGAGGTCTTTCTTCTGCTTACATTGTTTTAATGCCTCCCGACAACTGTAGGTAGAACGGCAATGGTAGATCCATTTCAATACCTTGGTAAGAGAAAGTGTGCTCTCCATGACCCGTGCCAGTGTGCTTCTTTAACTCTCCTACAATCACCTTCTTTGCACTTGGTGCCTCAGCAACACTCAACTGCATGTAGTTAGTACCCTAAACACTCCCCACACACAGCCATTTCTCAGTTAAGTGCCTGAGTTCATGGGGTCATCTCGTCCTGGAGTCCTTCTCTTACCTTCTCCTCACCCCTTAATTCCCTTCCCTCGCTCCCTGCCCTGCACCACCCCCACCCCCCACCCCCAGTTCCCCGGGCTCCATTAAGAAATCCCTCCTGGCTTTTGCCAGCTGAGTCAGTCGCACCTTGGTGCTCCTACTTCCCCCTGTGCAACTATCAACCACTGCCTTTCCTATACCGTTTTATACTTATCTGTTTATGTAAAGTCCCGCTTGCTGGAATAGAACTCATTTCTTACTCGTCTCTGTATCCCCAGTGCCTAGCACAGTGCCTGGCATACAGTAAGTGCTCGGTAAATGTTTGCCAGTTTGTGGAACTGGAGGCTCATCCTTCTGACTCCCTGGGGCCACCAGTGCCTTGCCCCAGGCATGTGCACATCTACACAGAAAAAAGCTCCTGGGGCTATGAGCAGGGAGCAGGTAGATACCAGGACAACTATGTCTTCTGAGTCCCGGCAACTTCTAAAAGCAGTTTGGGGCTGTATATTTCCATAGACTTAAACAAACACAAAGGCCTAACTGGTTGACATTAGCAGAAGAAAGGAAGTTAGACAAAGAAAAAATAGTAAGAGTTCAAAACAAACTGAACTATTTAGGTAACAGGCCACTATGGAAGGATAAGAGCTCATAGGGTTGGATTTTCTTGCTTCACAAATGGCTCAAACATGACTCTTAACAACTGCTTTGGTTAAGTTTCAAAACGAGTGAGGGCCGAAAGTAACCACAAGAAAGTCACTTTTTATTTTTTAGTTATACAATAAAAGAGGGAGAAGGGAGAGAATTCCAGTGTTCTTCCACTTAATTCACATTTCTAGATTCTAAATGCTACAGGATCGATTTGGGCAATGACAACAGCCCCACGTCTAGGGAAGGGGCAGGACGAAGAAGGGCAGGGCTTTATGCAGCAAGAGGAAGGGGCAGGCAGGTGGGATTGTGGAGCCCACAGGCTTTGTTGTCTGCCACGGGGATGGTGCCTCCCTAGGAACTTCAGTCCTCTCTGGAAGCATTGGCCCCCTGAGCACACAATGGGGCTTGTGGAGGTATAAACAGGATGTCAGCCAAGGGCAGACAGCTGCTATACTTCCATTCCACCGAATGTGACACTCATTTGTTGAGTTCTTTCATGTATCAGAAATTTAAGGCTGGGGTGGGAGGTGGGATCAAAAGAATTGGGCAGAGTCCCTGAGCTCAAGGAATGTACAATTTAATGAACCAAGGAGACTAAGGCTACCTGACCAGACTAATTGTCTGGCCGCCTCCTATAAAGAACAGTCAGGGTATACTTGGAATAAGGAAAAGGAGGAGAAATGAAATTTCCATCAGACTCATTTAATGAACAATCCGAAAGCCTACAAAAATTCAAATAAAGTTGGAAGATGTCTATCAGTTTCCAGAAGGAAGAGCATAGGAATGAATATCTAGATGCGGTTTAAAAAACTGCTACTGCAGATTGCTTTAGTTTCATTTTTGACTTACTAGTAACCAAGCCATTTATGACTAGAGGAATGAGCTTCTGAAAACCAGCTGAACTTTCGTGAGGGATATAAAACATCTTCATGTTCTTGACATGTGATAATAAATGTATTTCTCCTAGCACCAGGAGGCAGCTGAGTGAGGGAGAAGTGGCACAGGGCCGGGGGGCCCAGGATAAGTTAGAGTCTTTCTGGGGACTGAATTTAGACACACTATGGAAAGTGTAGCTCACAGTGCCTGGTACATAATAGTTATTAAGTAAAAGCAACTTCTAACTCCCTCCCCTTTCAAATTCTAAATCAAATTGCATGGAATAATTCTAGAACAAAAAACTCATGTATTATGTGGGAAGGGTGGGTCAGGGGATGGCTAGTTTTAAAAAGTCTTAATAGTGTTATCGGATTTCTCAAAGAATGCATATGTAATGCTTTGCTAAAAATAAAAATCAGTGAGAGATTACAAGCCACAAAGCATATCATCTTCTGGAACACAGCCGGAAATGCATTGTATGAAGGTAAAGAAGGCATTCTCCTAGACCTTAAGGAGTTTACCCTATGGTATGAAATTGCTTTGTCTGGCAAGCAGATGAAAGAATGTTAAACTTGAAATCAGGGTCTGATTTTAGATTCTGGCATGTAGCGCCTGGGTGGCTCAGTAGGTTAAGATTCTGGCATGTATCAGCTGTGTCACCTAGGGTACGTTAACCTCTCTGAGCGTCTGTGTCTTCATTTTCAAAGCAAGAATGCTAGCATCAGCTACGCAGGACATGGCTATGGAAGAGTCAACAAGACAATTCTCATGAAAGCCCCTGGGTACAGGACTTGGCACAGAGTTGGCCCGTGATAAACATGAGTTGTGTCTTTCATAAACATGAATCTTTGTGAGCTGCATTGACTTTTACAGGTAATTCCAGGTAACAAGAGTACAACTCCACTTATCTTCATGCAGTGCAAGAAATAGAAATAAGAACACACACTGAGCATTATTTTGTATAAAATGTAAAAAACCCAGGCAAGACAGATCCTTAAAGGTGGGGGGGGATTATTTCCATGACAAAGACATTTGTCGCTTTACATTGGTACTCCACCACCAGATTCCCTGGGTTTCAGACTCTTCTACTATGTATGGAAAATACATGTGCATGAGTAATCTGTCCACAGATACGTACAAATACACAAGTCCATCTTTTTATATCACAAGAGATCATTAATATATGTTACACGCAAATATTTAACTAAATAAGTAAAAAGGAAGAAAAACTCAGTTTTGAATCCCATGTCTACACTGTTCCTTTTTTCTGCCCCCTCCCACTCTTTTACTAACACAAGTTGGGCACAAGAGAGGACAAGGGAGCAAGGCCATGCCACACGCAGGCTGCATCGCTCATTCACTGAGCTGCTTTTATATCATTTGTTCTCCTCTCCCTACCCCCACACCCCCATGGCTAAGCTTAGTGTCTGTGCTAGGAGAACTATAATTCAAGGAGATGGCAATCCTTCTCCAACATGGCTTTGGGGTAAAAATGTAATCAGGTCATGATGGAACGATGGCACATTCAGTGCATGGGGCGGGGTCCAGACTGGGACAATGAGTGGGAAGAATGAAGTTCTCTAACCTGGGAGGTCTGGTTTAGAGCCCAGCAGTGGAAGGAATGTGTTGCTCCTTTTGGACAAGTGAGGCTCTGGCTTCCTCGGGTCTGAGACTCCAGATCCACAGCCATCCTCTACAGGCCTTGCACCCTGTCTGAGTCAACAAATGGTTTATTTATTGAGCTTGTGTCAACACAAACTAACCTCTGTCCCAGAGAAAGAAAAAAAGAGTACTCCAAAAGCACTTAGATGGCTACTTTAAGTTCTGGCCATTTGAGACGGGTTTCCCAGCTGTAATGGCAAACAGGGCACATTCCCACTAGAAATGATCTCACTTTACTTCATTCTCATGTCTTTTTGGTTAAGAAGCCGGGTAGAGTGGTACTGTGGAAAAAAAGAGAGTCAGGAAAATTGTTTGATACTTATTTTGGTTCAGCAACTAGCTAGATGTGAAACAAGCCATTAAGCTGTTTGCTTTCCCAGAAGGTAGGGAAAACAAAGAGTTTGAATGATATGGTTTTGACCATTCCCACCAGCTCCAGAACAACTGTGACTCTACAGGACACAGTGCAAAAATTTTGAACTAAGATTGCTGTAACTCAATTGGAACAGATTAAAATAAATGAATTAAATATATGACTTAAGGTGACAGAGAAATAACACAAATCTAAAGAATATGGGATGGAACAATTTAGAAGACATATAAAGCCAGAAGGTAATGCATTAAAACACTGTAGAACTGATGAATCTAAGAACTGGTGCTTAAAAAAAAACCAAAAAAAACCCCCAAAACAATAAAAGATCCAAACTTCTGCCAAAGCTAAAGCTTAAACTTGGGAGAAAGTATGAATACACTACTTTAGGAACAAAAAGGGAAATGTATGACATGAGGAGGACACAATATTATTACTATGATATCCCTGTCAAAAAATGCCTAACTTGAATTTAATCATGAAGAAACATCAGACAAGCCTCAATTGGGAACATTCCACAATTGTAGTCTCTAAAAATCTTCAAGGTAAGAAGGAGAAAAAATGAGCATGTCTTGCTCCACAATAAAAAACACTAAAGAGACAACTACGAGCTATGTGTAATCCTGGGTTGAATCCTGGACCTCTGGGGGCAGAGGAGTGGCAGACAGGTGGGAGAAGGAGGAAGATGGCGCTGGTAGTGGTATAAATATCTATAAAGGACATTATCAGGGCAATTGACAAAACGTGAATATGGACTGTGGCAAGATAATGTTAAATTTTCCTAATTCTTTCTAATTAGATAAATGTACTGCAGAAATATACAAAAATACCCTTGGCCTTATGAAATATACATTGAAATATTTAGGGTATCTGCACTGCAGTTGTATCTGCAACTAATTCTCAAATAGCTTGAAAAAAAGGTGTGTGTGTGTGTGTGTGTGTGTGTGTGTGTGTGTGTGTGTGTGTGTGTGTGTGGTGTATGTATACAGGAAAATAAGGAGGAAGAAAAGGAAATAATGATAATATGAATGATAAAACAAATAGAACAAAAAGTAAATAATTGGTAATTCTGGGTAAAGGGTATAGGAGTGTTCCTTGTAACATTCTTGCAACTCTTCTATAAGTTTGTAATCATTTCAATATGAAAAGTTACAACTACATATATATGTTATATATGCGTAAAATATATTATGTATAATATGAATTATATACATAATGAGTGGCTTATATTCCTGGATATGAAAATATGTTTCAAAACCACAGTAATTAAAAGAATGTGGTAGCATAAGTAATCAGGAAGGATAATAAAACAAAATAGAAAGACAGAAGCAAGAATTCAGAATAAGATAAAGTTGAAATCTCAAGTTAGTAAGGAAAGTTAATCTTGGGGTAGAGGAAGATTTTCAAAGTATGGAATGAGAACAGGAACTATAAAAAATAAGGGTAGTAGACTTGATTATGTACTTATTTTAAAGGTAAGGTCATGAAAAAGTAATCAGAGATGAATTAATAATAGCTGAGAAATATATGGAAAAAATGTTTGACCTTACTAATGATCACAGAAATGCAAATAAGATAACAATGAGATTTTTAACTGATTGAATTATCAAAAAATAAAAATGATAATTTGCATCATTGGGAAGGGTGCCCAAAATGGGCACACGTACAATAGAAGACTACACAGACATTAATAATAATAAAGATACACATCTATTGATCTGGAAAGATGTTCACAGACTTCCCCTTCCCCTTGGCCAACTCACAGTTATTCATTAGTTCTCAACATAAATATACTTTCCCCCATGCCTTTCCTGGTCATATACCTTCACGGTATCTAGTACTCATCCTTGTCACTCATCACAATTTAATTGTATCTGTAACTGCTTGGGTGCAGGAGTTTTATTTGGGAGATGGTCCAAGGATACAGGAGGGAGTGAGTGGGGAACAGTGAGACAGAGAAGGAGGAAAAACCAATAAAGGATGATTGTTGAGCAGTTAAGTCTGGGCAACTGCTCAATCCTGCTGTGAACCTAATGAGGAACAATGTCGGAGTGCCTGCCAGTTGTCCTAATGAAAAACAGGGGGCTGGGACGTTTATCTACTTCATCCATCAGCCCACATCACCACTGAATAAGGGTTCTTCTGGGATGAGCTTATGTGTGAGCAAAGTGAGCTTCTGAGGCATCAGAAAAACTTAAGGGAGGAAACCTGGAGATATTTCCTGGTACATGCTTAAGATACGAAGGTATAGTGTGCACAGAACATTTATAGACACTGGCTCTTGGGGGTGTGAGGCAGGGCACAAAGACTGGTTGCTACAAATATCTTTCAGGGATCCTAGCTCAAAGTAGGTATCCAATAGCTATCTGTTCAATGAAACACAGCTTATAAAATATTACATTTTAAATGATCCTGCTTTAGTAAAAAAAAGATGTGTGTAATATGTGTGCAGGCAATACATATTCATGTATAAGACGTAAGGTAATGGAGAATTTTCAAAAATAGGATGAAATAATTATATCACTATTTTAGAAAGAGAACTTTAATAAAAACATGGAGAAATAAGTGGTAGTAGGGGAAGAAACTATTTATGGGCCAGGCATGGTGCCACGTATAGAGTTCTTACATCAATTCTGTGGAATTCTAATTCGGAGTCCCCCCACTTCCATACTTGTGCTCTTGGTATTGCACCACAGAGAAGTGGGGAGGCCTCAGAGGAAGGCTGGGTGCAGGGGGACCAGCTGCAAGGCAATGTGTAGCTGATGTTGCTGCGATTGGGACAAGGACACTATGGATGTAGAGACCTGAACAGACAGAGAGAGATTTTACAATTAAAATATAGAGAACTAAATGGCAGACTTGGGGGAAGCCACATGGGCAAAGGAAAGAGTCAGGGATGACCCCAAGATTTCTGGTTTGAGAAATGATAATGCTCTTAAGACAGGGGGTGCCAACAATTTGGAAAAACACTGGCTGAGTCCAGCTTAGGTTATGTTGAGTCTGAGGTACCTGAGAGATAGGATGTGGAATATTTAGGAACTACTGATGGGGAGTTTGGAGCTCAGGAGGGCCAGCACTGGGGATGATTAGGTGTGTTCAGTCTATGGCATCTCCGTAATAGCTCAATCCAAAGAAACTAGACAATTGCCCAGAAAAGAGCATTTAATAGTAAGCAAGGCTAGTGTAAATCCAATGATAGCAACATTTAAATGAAAAAGAAAGTGAAAGAGTAGCAACTAAAATGAGAGAACACCTAAAGACAGTAATATCTTGGAATTCAAGGGAGAAGAACTCCCTTTTAAAGGGGGAATTTAAAGTAGTCAAAAAAGTAAAATGCTGTGTAGAATCACTGGGCATTGGGGTGATCCTGCCCTTTAAACTAAGAGGGTATCCAAAAGAACATTCCACTAAACTAAGCTGCATGAGGGCAGGGATGGCGTCTATCTTACCCACTGTGGGACAGCACAGTGCTTGGTCTAAAAAAGTACCCAGTAAGTAATTAATGAATGAAGGCAGTCATGTGAGCTGGCTTGGATTAATGCCAGAACCCAAACCATAATCATGCCAGTTGGGTGGGTTAAAATTGCCTTCTTTGGGGGGCTCATGGGTGGTTCAGTTTGTTAAGCATCTGCCTTTGGCTCAGGTCACGATCACACGGTCCTGGGATGGAGCCCTGCGTGGGGCTCCCTGCTCAGCGGGGAGCCTGCTTCTCCCTCTTCCTCTGCCCCTCCCCCCACTTGTGCTTGATCTCTCTCTCTCTCTCAAATAAATATATAAAATCTTCAAAAAAAATTCCCTTCTTTGGTCCCTGCATTTAATAATAGACAGTAATGGAGAGAAGATTGATTCTTGCTGTTTGAAATGGTCTTTTTAATAAATGGTCTTTCTAATAATAATTTCTTTTTTCAACCCTATTTTCCTACTTTCTTTATGTTCAAAGGAAAGATGTCCTTCCACCCTAATGGCTCTAACTCAAAACACCCAAATTAGCGTTCACTCGCATTGTTAAGAGAGTCAAATTGTTTGATTCTTTAAATTCCAGGAGAAGAGAGGACAATGAAAATATTTAAAAATCATTTAATGTAGAAAGATACTAACTCTGAAGGTATTTAAAATTCATTCTTTCTGCCTTCAACGTGTCTTCTTCTCTCTTCTAAGCAGAGTGTAAAATCTCTGTTAGTTTTTTTTAAATCTTTTGGCATAAACAAGTGGCTTAAATACCTTGTAGTTGAATAATAATCTTCTCTAAAGTCAGTTCAAGGGATGCCTGGGTGGCTCACTTGGTTGGTTAAATGTCTGCCTTCGCCTCAGGTCATTATCCCAGGATCCTGGGATTGAGCCCTATTGTCACCTGGGCTCCCTGCTCAGCTCCCTCTCCCTCTGCTCTTCTCCTCCCCTCACTCATGCTTGCTTGCTCATGCTCTTCAAATAAATAAAATCTTTAAAATAAAGTCAGTTTAATTTTTGCAAAATTCCTTCAAATAATATGTGAGCCATGATTTGATATTTCAGAGAGAGATGATGCTACCTAAGTCAAATAATCAGTGATTTAGATTTTTAAAAATTATGGTCCATATAAAAGTTTATGCTAAAAGTATGAAGCCAGCTTTAATATGACCACTAATTTTTCTACCCATAGATGGTAAGGTCATAGTAACCATCTTACAAAAATGTACCAAGAGTTATCTTTTTCACATTTTACCTGGTATTCATATGTGGATAAATACATCTACAGTTTGAAGAACCCAATAGATAAATGAAAGGAAGAACAAATTCATTCTGAGAAGGTAATGTATGATCACAAAGTTTGGTTTAGGTGTGACAGGATCCTTCTTGGACGCTTGCCATTTTCTCTAGGTCCATTCTCTATCTCTAGGTAGGCTTGAGTTTGGGAAATGGAGTCAACCAGATTTCTGAAAATTTGAGTATGGGTGTTCCCCTTTTATAGTTCAAATTCATGAAAACACTGGTTGCTGTTTACTCTGGTTTAGATGAGCAGGGGATATATTTTTAGAACAGGAAACTTTACAGTTAATCAACAATCCTGAAAAAGTCATGGAATAGAATGAGCCCGTGTGTTTTTGGAAATAAGCTTTTAGTGTTTAGATTGCCTTTTTTTTTCTTTTTCCATCTTCCAAAAATTCAGTTCTGTAGGCAACTTCAGCTCACCTCAGAAGCTTGGCTGTTCAGTTTCCAGCAAGATTCCAGTTGGCCCAATGTAGCACAGAATGATGTGTTAAACTATTAAAAATAAATTGAGGAATAGAATACCCCATTTTTTCTTTCATCAGTATAAAGAGAAAATCTTTGGAAAGAGTATACAGGATTTGGTAAGAACGTGCATCTTTTGAAGAAAAAAAGAACGCATGAGGATGGCAATCTTTTATCTTAGCTCTAGCATAATCTCTCAATTTCTGAGTTCTTACTCAATCTCCTCTTCGTGGGTAAAATGAATAGTCAGGAATAAACTGATTCAACACTAGAGTGTAGTGATTTATACCATTTCTTTGGGAACTGTGTTACATTCAGTATGGCACTGCTTTTCTACTCTGCTACAGGAAAAAAAAAACCCTCTGTATGCTTTTCACATTCTCTCTACTTTAAAGGCAATGCTGGTTAGACTTGGGTTATAGTTTTCTTTCAAATGTTTGGTGATGATATTACACAAGGAACACCATATTAAAAATTAAAGGCATTCAATTTGAATTCTAAATTTCTTTCTTGCTTGGTTTCTAATGGTGAAGGCCCCTTATCTTGCTCTTCAAACTGTAACCCAGTGTCTGTCCTCTCACACACTGGGAGCAAACCAGCATATTATCAAAGACTTCTACTGAGCGGCCTGGGAAATGTCCTTCCCAGGTAAATATGGTTCAGCTCCAACCCTTAATATGCCACTTAAAGCTGTATTCCAATAGCAAATGGAAATGTCTGCGTGATATCAGCACCAAATTTTATAATTTATATACTAATTCTCGACCTAAAAGAAAAATCTTTACCCATAGAACAAATACATACTAAAATCAACAGGAATTTATTGAATGACTATTTTTGTATGAAGCGATGCATTAAGTGCATTAAAATACAGCATAGTTCCTGTCCTTAAGGAATCTAAAATCTATCCTGGATAATACGATGTAAAAGTATGAGAATGTAAACAACAATCCGCGGCCTCAGCGGCAGTTTATAAGATGTGAAGGACAATTCAAAACAAGTGTGGAAGAGCTGTTGTAGGTCAGTGTATGATTAGTTTCAGAATGAGTTACAAAGACAATCACAGCAGATGCTACAGGAGTTGAAAGTAAAAGATAATTACTTCAGTTGGGATAAGAAGGAAAATATTAATGGGAAAGACCAACTTGGAACTGGATATCAAAGAAGGGGTGCATTGTATTGGCCAGGAGACATGAAGAGAACCTTCTGGAAGTGGCAATGTTGGAAGTGGAGGTTTGGATCAGAAAGCACTTCAGGCAATTCTGACTGCTCATCTTCTGCTCTCACTGCCTGTCTACGTCTTTGGTGTTAAAATGGGAAAAAATGTGAGATTATCTTTATTTAGCAAAGGAGTCAATATTTTTTGGTTTAACTGAACGTACCAGAACTAAAATAAATTGGTCCAGAATAGCTAAGTGTGTAAAACAACAAAACCACTTGCGGCCATTAAAGTTGCCTTAATTATAGCCACTGGTTGCTCAGTATAAGAAATAGGCACATTTATAGCAAAGAAAGGAGTCCCAAATTCGGGATGACTTGGTAAGTGTTGCCTATAATATCTGCTCACAAGAACTATTTCCTATCACTACCACCAAGAAATGTCCTGTCTGTTACCAAGAACACACCGAGGCACCGATTTGGCAAAAAGCCAAATGAACAGTAATCAATGAATTACAAATGGAAAAGCCAATGATTCCTAGACTCGTGGTGCCTGTCACACTTTTATGTGCATATAAATCACTAGAGGAACTGGTTAAAATACAGATTCTTCTTTCAGTTGGTCTGGGGTGGGGTCTGAGATAAGCAATTTGCTGATTTATTTTGATTATTGATAATATCCCCCTACAGTAGAATGTAACTCTAGGAGGGCAGGGGTCTTTGTTTACTTTGTCATTGATGTATCCCAAGCACCAAGAACAGTGTCTGGTACGTGTGAGGCAGTCAATCATTACGTGTTGAATGAGCGGACGGCATTACCCACAAACCCCCACACTAAGAGGATGAGTTTGCCAATTCTGACTCTGAGTGATTAGTTTTGCTCAAGAGACACCACTGACTCATTAAGATTAAGAAAGGTCTGCAACAAGGATGGAGGGGGCCAAGTGGCCAGGTGGCCCGAAGTTTGTACTAGATCATTTTCTGAGTCACTGCCTTCCCCGTGGGGCTCAGCTTGCCTTGTGCCCCAGCCTTCACTTGCTCAAAACTTAATGGGCATGAGGATTGACTTGGCACAAATTTCAGCTCATGATCTGGCTTTTTGTGACTCTCGCCGTCTACCAGCTGTGACGCTCCCTGGGTTGTTCATGTCTGTAGCCTTGGGCCTTCCCGTCTCAGAAGTCTTCATCTGAATTCTTCCTCCAAAACCCTGTGTGGTTTGGCTTAAGACCTAATTCCCACATTACCCTGGCTGTTGACCTTTTAAGCTTTGGCAAAGTTGAAAGAGTTAGGCACAAATCTGGCAACTACCTCGAAATCACAGTATTACCCTGTGAACCCCTAAAGACTGTGAATCTGACCTACCACTAATGTCACAAAGTGTTTGAGCAATTGCATGGGTATCTGTAAGGCCTATAAGTTATGTCCTCAGAACTAGAGAGGCCGAGCTTCCTTTGATACCCAGTTAAATTTCTTCTGTGTATTTTATGTTCATTTTCTTTACCCAGTTTTATATTAGGCTATGTTTCTATATCTTATTGATTCATAATTTTAAAATACACTCTGGATACTAATTTTTATCACTTACGTCCAACATAAATATCTTCTCCCATTACGTAGCTTATCATTTTATTTCGTTTATAGTACTTTCTGTTGGACAGACAGAAAGTACTATTTATTTTTGTATGTGTTATGAGGCAAATATCCATAATTCCCCCTACTTGTTCTGCTATGCCAATATCTAGCTTTCTATACATGTGGTCTCGACTTTGGTCTGTGTTTCTTATCCCCACACCAATACTATTTTGACTAAATCAATATCGTTTTAAAATAAATTTTACTATTTGGTAGAGCAAATTTCTCCAGATAGCTCTTCTTCAAATACGTCCAAGGCATTTTTGTTCTTTTGTGCTTTCCATATGAATTTTAGGATCAGCTTGTAGAATTTCAAACTCCCACTCACCCACACAAAACCTACTGAGAGTTTGATTGGAGTGTGATTGAGTTTTCAAATCAATTTGGTAAAAACTGACTTTGATATTGAATGTGTGACCTGTCTCTCCTTTGATTTGCATCTTATTCAATATTCTTTGGTAAAGTTTTGTAATTGTCTTCATAAAGATGTCTTTTAGATTTGTTCCTAAGCATATTTTAGCTTATTATTGTGAATGAGATCCTCCTCACTTCTTCCCCACCCCCAAATTACTTAACAGTGGTTGTTGTTGCCAGAAAGCTTTGGTGTTTGCAGCTTGTCAGGCAGTCTGGGTTCACTAGGGCTTAGCCACCAGGCAGCAGGCTCATCCCCCTTTTTTTTTCTTTTTCGGCTTTTTTTAGGGAAGTGCAGGAATCAGGGTGTCATCTGAGATCTGCCTGATCTTCCAGACCAGGCCTGTATTACTGACTTTTGAGTGTGTGCTTTTCCTCTGGTGAGGCTGGTGAGGTGGAGCTCCCAGAACAAAAGGGCTTCATCATTTTTAAGGGCCCGTTACACCCAGATTTCATATAAGCCTCCTTTTCAGAGGCTTAAAGCTGAAATACCTTTTTCAATGTTTGCAAGTGGTACTCACTGAAACCCAAGCTTCCCTGGTCCCAGCCCCAATGCTCTTACTGTTTGCTACACATTTCCTTCCAAATATTGCTTCTCTGATAAGAAGCAAAGCCCAGGCCTCGGCAGTGTGAACACGGGCCTTGACCAACTAGACCGAGGTGGTGCCCACACTTACCGAGAAGTCTAGACTGGAAACAGAGCATCATCACTGGAGCACCAGTCCTATGGACTCTGCCTCTTTTTCTTTTCCCTTCCCTTTTCCCTTGGTTGTTGTTGTTGTTATTTTTGTTTTGCACCTTACTTACTATTCCTGGTTTATTATAAAGAATCCAACCCAGGAGCGGCCAGATGGAAGAGATGCACAGGGCGAGGTAAGGGCACAGGTCACACCACCCTCCAGCACCTCCACACGTTCAACCCAGAAGCTTCTTGAATCCTGCAGTTTCAACTCTGCCTTCCAAGTAGCCCCCAGATCCACCCTCTCTCTTTCTCAGGTCCTTACCTTAGCTGCTGCAAACAGCCTCCCCATGGCTCCCACCCCCACCTCTGCCTCTCACACTCTCTCATCCTACAGCAGGATGAGAGAATCTGATCATATCTCTGCTCTGCTTAAAAACCTCCCGTGCCAGGGGCGCCTGGGTGGCTCATTCGGTTAAGCGTCTGCCTTCAGCTCAGGTCATGATCCCAGGGTCCTGGGATGGAGCCCTGCATCGGGCTCCCTGCTTAGCAGGGAATCTGCTTCTCCCTCTCCTTCTGCCTACCACCCCCCCGCCCCGTGCTCGTGCTCGCTCTCTGTCAAAGAAATAAATAAAATCTTAAAAAAAAATAACCGCCCCCCACCCCGTGCCTCCCACAGCAGGCAGAGTAAAACTCATTTCCCTTCCGCAAGTCATGCGGCCTTGAGAATCTGGTTCCAGACTCATTCTCTGACTTTACTTCCTACCACGTACTCTCTATTCACTGTCCTCCAGTCCCACTGCCCCGCATTCTGTCTCTGCCGAGCTCCTCACAACCTTGGGGCCTTTGTCCCTGCTATTCTCTCTACCTAGAACATTCCTTCACCGGCATCCTGCATGGCTGAGTCTTTCTTGCAGGTGTCAGCTTAAATGCCACTTCTTCAGGAGTCCTCCCTGACCACCCAAAGAGCCCAACCCCTGCCCTGAGAGTTGTCTCCACTGTGTCATGTGGTTCATCATTTCATATAATTTACCACAATCTGTATTATTACTATTATTATTATTTTGCCCAGAAAAAAAATCTACCTGAAACAGTTTTTGGTAACTCTTTCTTGCATTTCTTTACCGCATAGCCTCATAGAATGTTTGGCTATGGGGGAGAGGGAGTTTTTTGTTTTTGTTTCTAGTTTGTGGTCAAATATACATAACAAAATTTACCATCTTAACCATTTTTAAATGTATAATTCTGTGGCATTGAATACCTTCACAGTATTGAGCAACCATCACCACTACCCATTTCAAGAACTTTTTCATCTTCTCAAACAAAAACTCTGTGCTGGTTTAACATGAATTCTCCATGTGCCCCAACACCCCAGCTCCTGGTAACCTCTATTCTTTCTGTCTCTTCGAATTTGACTACTGTGGATACCTCATATAAGTGAAATTATACAGTATTTGTCCTTTAGCGTCTGGCTTGTTTCCCTCAGCATAATGTTTTCAAGGTTTGTCCATGCTGTAGTATGCATCTAGATTTCATTCCTTTTTAAGGCTGAATAATATTTCATCGTATGTGTTCATCACATTTGGTTTCTCCATTCATCTATCAATGGATGTTTAGTTGTTTCCCCCTTTTGGCCATTGTGAGTAATGCTGCTATTGCATTAATCTAAAAAGGTGGTGATTGGGGTGCCTGGATGTCTTAGTTGGTCAAGCATCTGTCTTCAGCTCAGGTCATGATCTCAGGGTCCTGGGATTGAGCCTGGCCTCGGGCTCTCTGCTCAGCGGGGAGTCTGCTTCTCCCTCTCCCACTGCCCGTCCCCCTGCTCCTGTTCTCTCTCTCAAATAAAATCTTTCTAAAATAAATAAATAAATAAAATGAAAAGGAGGTAATTACCTGTCTCTCCTCACCTAATGTAAGCTCCAAAAGGGCAGAAACTGTTTAAATAGAATAGTGCCTGGCTTCTGGCATGAACAGTATAAGCCAGGTCCAAGATTACAGGCCAACTATGATATGATAAACTAAACAGTCATACTTGATGACTATAAACAATCAAAGACTCCTTCCTCTAATGGGTCAACAGCATCTGTCAGCTGGGTGATGGCAGGAGGGCATGTCTGATTTCCTCGCCTCTTCTTGTCTTGTTCTTTTTCAACCCATTCCTCCTACTTCTGCAAAAATGATTTCTTTAAAACATAAATCTGATTATAACACCTTTCTTAAAAAGCTTCAATGACTTCCCATTTTTCTTATAATAAATCCAAACTCCTTACAGGCTTCTAAGGACCTGGGTAAGCTGATACTCAGCTTCAGCCCTAGTCAAGCCCCATGTCCAGGCAGAATGGATTTCTTTCAGTTCTTTGAATGTGGCATGGTGTCTCATGGACTTTTGTAGATGCTCTTCCTTTCTTAGATATCTTATGCCCTCTCTATCATCAGTTCCTGGTTGTCCTTTAGATTTGCTCGGACATCACATATAGGAGAAGCTTTTCCTGACATGCCAAGTCTAGGTTAATTGCTCCTACTGTATTTGTAGGAATTGCTCATATTTCTTGTCTTTGATCCCTTAGACTGTAAACTCCAAGAGGGTAGGAACAGTGTCTCTCTCTTCACTATTGAATCTCAGTGCCTAGCTTGGTGTCTGCACTTAGTCAGGGCTCAACAAATATCTAATAAGCAAATGAACAGGTATTTAAGCCCCCTCTATTGTGATGAAACAAAATCAGTAATATTATGCCTAAGAGATTAAAAAATATCAACCTACTGGTATCTAGGGGTTTATACACAGCCTTTTGGATAAATGTGGCCCATCTGAGGTCTATGAAAAACATTTATTTTTTTAATTTTTTCAATGCAGGGCTTGAAATCACGACCCTGAGATCAAGACCTGAGCTGAGATCATGAGTCAGACACTTAACCAACTGAGCCACCCAGGTACCCCTGAAAAACATTTTTTTTTTAATCTAATTCCCTGGATCTCCTACATGACAGGCCAAATGGAGCCTTACCATCTGTCTTTCACAGCACTGTGACACTCACTGCCACCAGGTGTCACCCAGGTAGGTGGGGATCCATTAGTAATTATAACTGAAACTCCATGTAATTAATTACTTCATACTCAAGTTTAATTCCACTGACTTTACATCATGGAACTAGGGGAACTACAAAAAATAATTGAAAGGAAAAAAAATAGATATGAAAAAAATTCTGGGCAGACTTTTCCCCTGGGGCAGCCAAGAACTTGAAGAATTGGATCAACTACTGTATATCAACACCCATTAGGATGGAATAATAAGGGTTGGGCAGAGTTGTTTGATTACAACTTAGTCAGTGGTGTTAAGTGGTGTCAAGAAAGAATCTGTCAGCAGATATCAAAAGGATTCAGAGTGGCAAAGCTGGCCAATGTGTTCACATAACCCAGAGGCAAGAGCCCCAGATACGGGGGCCTGAGTCATCTGGCTACCTCCCCCCATACACACACAGATTGATGGCTCTGTGGCCCGTGAATGAAAGAAGGAAGGCAGGAAGAGAAGGAAGGGAGAGAGGGGTGGAGGGAGGGAAGGAGGAAGGAGAAGGGGAGAGAAGAGAAGACGGGAGGGGAGAAAAGAAAAAGCAGGCTGCTACAGTAATTTCAGTTCAGTGCATTTCATGGTGATCTGTCCTATGGCTTTGCAATCACATTAAAGATCTCCCTCTATCAATACTGAGCACAGGTTTAACATTTTTTAATACTAGCACTTAATAACTAAATCTGTGTTGACATTTACAGAGATTTAGAATATGTATCATCTCAACTTGTCATGCTCAACGCTTATTGCTGTTTATGATGTTTATCACCTGTCTCATAATAATGGAAAATGGAACCTCTGAGATTGATTAAATAAATTGCAGTGTATCTATACAGCAGAAATTTATCCTGTCTCTCCCTGCCACCCTCCACCCCGCCCCCCATAAAGATGCTGTAGAACAGTGACTGGGATATGGGCATTTAGACATTTGGTAAGATATAAATTCCAGAGCCATATGCTGGAGGTTCAGAATCTGCAGATCCAAGCTAGGGCCTAGGAATCTGATTTCTAACAAGCATTCCCAAGGAGGCTTTTTATGCAGTGAGTTTATTGAACCATCATACAGAGATCAATACTTATTTACGTGAAAATGTGGAGATTATTAAATGAATAAAACATAGGCTATATAATAGTGTGCCTTACAAAATAATGTGTATTATAGTATAATCTCATAAAAATACCTAGCTAGCTAGATAGGTAGATCTATAGATATGAGGACAGATAGATTAATACAGGTAAGTACAGAAAAAAGCTTGGAAGGATAGACACTCATGTGTTAACAGTAAACTCTGTGGCAGTATGGTGTTTCTCAAAAAATATTTTTGCTCTATGCATTATCTAATTTTCTATAGTGCATTTATACTGCTTTTATACTCATAAAGTATATTTTTAATTTTAAAAGAAATAGTTTTTTGAGTTCCTAACGTGCATTGAGCATTAGGACTACAAAGGTGAAGTCAGGCTCTGATTCTGCTTTAAGGAATTCAGTCTCTAGCGGGAGATGACACAATTCCCAGGTGCGTTAGGATACAGCATTGCGTCCACCTGGATGAGGGGTGAGAACACTGGCTGGGACCTGAGACCCCTTGATTTGGCTGCAACAGAGCTGTGGAAGGCCAGGAAAAATATGGGCAATAGTGGGGAATGAGGATGATTTGCCATTTTAATGACTGCGGGGCTTTTTTTTGTTTCTTCTGATAAAAGAACCACCACAACAACAAACAGAACAAACTTTAAAACAAAACCCAAACTAAACACAACAACAAAAAACTTCCAACCCACAACATTAAAAACAAAGAAATAACATAAAAATCAGTGGCATTTATAATTTCGGATTGGGACCTCTCTGGGGAATAATGGAGAGAGGCTGGGCTGGTACGTGGTCTTGCGTGCATGCTCCCCCTGCTGGCCACGCTGTTACCCTGCGCTGCCCAACTAAACGCTGCCCAACCTTCCAGCTTAACCAGTTCCCAGAGTCTACACGTCTCTCCCAGCCCTGCAGTCCTGGGGTATCACCAGCCTTTAAACACACGGTATTTTATCTGATACACACTTGCAAAATCTTGTATGTTTGGCATGTATTACTTATCTCGTGGATTATTTTTGTCACATGACAACTTCTTGAAGAGAAAATCCTTCGTTTCCTCAAGTTAACGGCCAGGTCATTGAGGGCCGGGATGATTTAAAAGACAATTCTAGGCACACAGACACACAAATATTAGGCAGCGAATACGTACTTTTAAAATAAATTATGTTGAACAAAGATACTGTATTTAGATTTTTAAAAGCTTAACATTGCAAAAGAAAAAACTGCTGTCTAAACTAAAATGTCAGTTTATGAATATATGCCAATATAATTTTTCTCACTACCCATTTTTTATATTTTTTCAGCACTGCTACTTTATCCTCGTGCACATACGTTTTATTTTAAATTAGACAGGAGGCACACACTGATCAAATAACCACGTCCTGTGAGTCTAAAAACAGGTTTGAAAATAATCCCTTTCTTTAAAATCTAGCAGATGAGAACTACCAAACATTTTAACACACAGGACTGTCTCTTGGGAGAGGGCAAAGATGCAATCTTGAAAGAATAAGAATATGCCTTCCTTAAAAAAAAACCCAGCTAAGAAGAGACTTAAAAATGCTTTTCTTAAATTCAGCATGGGAAGACCTGCTTTTGAAAAAACATTGATGAGAACGATAAATAATAGATGCCTGACTGATACCATAAAGCTAAGTTACATAACTTCCAATACGTGTGTTCGAGACAAGGTAGTGCATTATGTAAAAAGCATTATTTTATTTTTTAGCTGCAGAGCGCAGGGGAAAGCAGGAGCACATTATAACATCACTCGAGCACCCTCTGGTGTCCTAATTGCTGCACTCCTTTTTGAGTTCATTATTTGCTGTTTCTAGAGCTATTTGCAAAGGAGCTCTTTAGGAAGCCACTGATGTGTTCTGCAGGGGAATGCCTCATCTAAGAAAGCCAGATGCCTGGATCTTACAACTTGACTGTATGCTAATTATGCCCATACGCACGGTTTAGCTCTCTGCGGGGAGCCATAGCCGGCTTGCGCTCAGTAGAGTCATACAGGTGAGTGGAGTCTGTAAGGGCTCCAAAAGGAAATCTTTGTAATCCTATTCAATGCTTGTTTTATGGAAAATTTCCACAGGAAGTCACAGATCATTAGGTGATCTGATGAGAGCTGGATGTTTGGTGGATACCTGCCATACCAAATCTGCTTTATTAAAAAAAAAGTTGCATAAATGAGATGAGTGAAGATTTATCACCAAAAGAGATGTTAGCCTTTTTTTTGTGTGTGGGTCAGAAATGCAAATGTACTCCTTCAACACGTACAGACTTAGAAATAATTTTAGATTTTGGAGTCAGCCTCACCTGAGTTTTAAATTAATAACTGCTACTCAATAAATATTCTAAAACTAACGATAAATTATGTGAATTATAACAAGGCATAAACAAACACACAAACAAGGGGTGCCTGGGTGGCTCAGTTGGTTAAGCGACTGCCTTCAGCTCAGGTCATGATCCCGGAGTCCTGGGATCGAGCCCTTCATCGGGCTCCCTGCTCGGCCAGAAGCCTGCTTCTCCCTCTCCCACTTCCCCTGCTTGTGTTCCCTCTCTCGCTGTCTTTCTCTCCCTCTCTCTCTCTCTCTCTCAATTAAATAAATAAATAAAATGTTTAAAAAAACACAAAACCACAAACAAACCAATCTACTCTAATACAATGAGTACAAATCTATGAAGGAAATACACAAGTGCTAGCAGGGTTTATATGAAAGTGGTGAAATCATGTCCTTTTTTCCTTCGATAATGTTTTTTTTCTTTTGGTCATCATAGGAAATTACTTTTATAATGGGGGAAAAACTCACTTCAGTAAATAAAAGTTCTTAGAGGAGAATGTGCTTGCTTAGGTCTTTCTGAAAATATATGTAAAGAAAATCAGGGCACAGGGAGGGGTATTTTGTCCTGTTTCCAAACTCTCCCAGTTGTAACTATAAATCAAACTTTTATTTATGCTCACTTCACATACTGCCTTTTGACTTTCTTCCTCACCTAATCCGAAATCCCAAATGCTAGCACTAGCTGTCCTCATTTCTGGCTACTGCCCGCCTGTCTTTTTCATTGTCACAGCTGAGTAATTGACAATTTATGCAATCCAGTTCATCTGCTTAGCAACAGGAGGGTGGGGCTCAAAACAGAAGGAAACTACACCAGTAGCTTTCTGCAATTGTGAAATGAGAAAGGAAGAATGGGGAACTGGCTTCGGGCCATAGAAAACTATTTTTAATATGAATTAAAACAATTTTCAATACTTTCAATACTAAATCCCAAAAAGATAAATCAAACAAGAAGTGTTAAGAGAGCCATGTGATTAGAATGCCATAAATAGTGCCTTAAAAACAAATAAATACAAAGTTCCTTACCCTTGGTTCTCTAAATGGGTCAATAGGCTTTGCCTTGGAAATCTCCGTAGGGAAAGGGTGTGGCTTAGCTGAGACTCAAACTTATGTTCAGACAGGAGCTCTAGCCACACAGGTGAGAACGTGTGATGTGGTAAATTCTGACTGAGAATGTTCCAGGATCATGCCTGCTGTACTTTTCATCTCATCCCGTATCAGCAAAAAGGAGGGGAAAATGGGGAACTCATTGAGATATCCCTAGAGAAGTTCTTAGTATTAGGAGCTTTCCGTTTCTGCCAAACTACCTGACGTTTATGGCCACGGTCTCCTCAAATGAATGAGAATCCAGACGTCATAGGTCATAAGGACCCCGTCTCCAAGTCACAAAAACCTCTTACATGTATCTAACCAGAAATCTATCTAACCAGAAATCCATCGTGTTTCTTCTTTATAGCAGCCCCTGTCACACATGCAGAAGGAAGAGGTTCCAGTGAACTGAACTGGCCAAATGACAATGAGTTTTTATTTATTTTCTTGATGAGTCCTTAGGAATTTAGTTAAATCAGCTGAGGCCATGCTATGAAATAGAACAGAAAATGTCACCAATTTTCCACTTAACAGATGTCCTGAAGGCTAAATTTGTTCATTCATTTGTTCAGAATATGGTTTCTGAGCGCCTATTGTATACACTGTTCCAAGCACTCAAGTTCTTGTGGGGAGTAAGACCCTCAAAGCCCCTGCTCTCAGAGCTTATGGTGTAGCTGTGTGTGCCCACACACAGACTAAAGAATAAAATTTAATAAAGATGTCAGAGAGTAACGAACACGTAGGAGAAAGCTGAAGCAGAGGGACGTGACAGTGACTATTTTAAAGATTTTATGTATTTATTTGAGGGAGAGAGAGAGAGAAGGGGGAGGGGCAGAGGGAGAGGAAGAGAGAGAGTCTCAAGTGGACTCCATGCTGAGCGTGGAGCCTGACTGGAGGCTCAAACTCAGGACCCTGAGATCATGACACGAGCCAAAATCAAGCGTTGGATGCTTAACCCACTGAGCTACCCAGGCACTGCATGACAGTGACGACTTTAGACTGGTGTCTATGGGCAACATCTCTGAGGAGGTGAATTAGGCTGAGATATGAATGTTAAGAAGGATCCAGCTGCTCCGAGATAAGGGGTAAGAGCTTTCAGCCCAGAAACAGCATCTGCAAAGGCTCTATGGTAGGCACATAGCTGGAGCATGAAAATAAAAAGTAAGCCAGTAAAGTTGGGGCATAAGAGAGGGAAGAGAGGTATAAAATGATGCTGGAGAACTAGGCAGCACCCAGATGGGGTGGGGGCTTGGTAAACTAGGGCACAGCCTGGATTTCATTGCAGGTGAGATGGGTGGCCATTGGGGAATTATAACTGGGAGGTGGGGGGAAGGTGACATAAATATGATTCATGTTTTAAATTTTTTTAATTGTTTTAAGATTTATTTATTTATATTGGAGAGAGAGAGAGCGAGAGAAAGGGAGGAGGGGCAGAGGGAGAAGGAGAGAGAGAATCACAAGCATACTCCCTCTGAGTGCAGAGCCCAGCACGGGGCTCAATCTCACAACCCTGAGATGATGAGAGCCAGACGCTTAACTGACTGAGCTATCCAGGCACCCCAATATTATCCATGTTTTTACAAGATCACTGTGGCTGCTGAAGGGAGACACGAATGGGAGTGGGGAGAGAGTTGGGAGGTGGGTTTAAGAAGTGAGAGTCAGAGACAGTGGTGGTGTGGAGAGGGTGTTGATAATGGAAATGAGAAGGGGTGGATGGTTGGCAACTGCTCTGGAGGCAAGATTGACAGTAGGGACTGAAGGTGAAGGTAAGACAATCATCATAAGATCATAAGCCCTAGATAAGCCCTAGAATATTTGTCTTGATGTTGGATGACGGTGTTTTCTATTGAAATGGGAAAAAAGAGAGAGGAACAAGTATGTGATAGAAAATCAATTTTTATTTTGGCCATATTGAGTCTGAAATGCCTCCCAAACTACCTAGTGAAGGCATTTAGACTATGAGCTAAATATATTGGGGAGATGTGAAGACCAGAGATATAGTTTGGTTATTACCAACATATGGGATGGAAGATGACCTCAGAGAGTGTACATAATAAAGAACAGGGTGCTTGGGATCCCGTGTCTTGGGACACTAACATCAGTGGTTGGGCAAGGGAGGGGGAGCCGGTAAAGAAGATGGAAAAACAGCAGCCAGGGAAGTATAAGAAAATCAGGAGAGTATGGTGTCCAGAGAACAAACGAAATAAAGTGGGGAGGTCAATGTAGTTAGCTACTACCAGGTGTCTTAGTAAGGTATGTATAGAGGGGTGACTGGGGGGTCTCTTTAGCAACATCACTCAGTCAAATGGAGGAGGGTGTCTGCACAAAAACAGAGCAACTGAGTCAAACACAGTGAATATCCTATAGTAGTTCATAAACTTCATATCTCTTCAAGTTATATGAAGCATCTTTTCACTATTTGTAGCTCATATCTTATTTCTATAACCAAACCACTGAAACATGCACCTGAATATTTCCAACCTTATAAACACATGTTGTAATAGAGGTATTGGAAACTGGCTTTAGCGATATCCATTACTTTTCTCATTCTTCCATACTTTATCATACTTTATTCCAAATCAAGGGTATTCAATGCAGAAAAGGAGGTAAAATTAAAATCAATTAAAGTCTGCCCTAGTAGAAAACATTTTTCTGAAAAGAAGCTTGAAATCACTGGCTAAAAGAGAGTTTGGTGATTCTCTCTGGGTTTCAATGGTTCAAATGATACATTGTCCCCATTTTACTATAGAAAAACAGGGTCAACTTTGTGTAGAATTGCAAGTGAATCGCACTGATGGAAAAGGGACTTGTGTGTCCCACCCCAAAATTGTTATTCTTTCTATTTTTACTTAGAGATTGTCTTTAGGTATTGAACCATCTCCACGTTCAAAGCCAGGGAAATTTCCACTTGTGGAGCCACTGACTTGAGTTGCTGCTGGTACCTCACTTTCTGTCCTCTGAACACAAGGAGACATGCACGATAAAATGGGGGGAGGGGGTCAAAAGGTACAAACTTCCAGTTATAAAAGAAATAAGCCCCGGGGAATGTCATGCAAAGCATAGTGATGGTGGTCAGCAACACTGTATTGTATATTTGGAAGTAGCTAAGACAGTAAACCTAAAAAGTTCTCATTACAAGAAAGAAAAGAGGGTGCTTCGACTTTATGTGTGGTGATGGATGTTAACTAGAGTTATTGCGGTGATCATGTAACTATGAATCATGTACACTTGAAACTAATATAAAGTTATATATCAATTATATCTCAATTTAAAAAAAAGTATTTAGGCAAAGAGAAAAAAAGACATGTAGGCTTCCCAACCTACTTTGCTCTGAGATAGCGAAGTCATGAGTTATTGTTTTTGTGACAATTTAAATCTCCCTGCTGCAGCTACATCCCCAGGGGCCTCATCTAGCACTTTGCAAACAGCAACTAATGCGTCTATTTCCCATTTTCCAGTGGTGAGAGAGGGGAACCAAAATCTCCCTTTACCTTAATTGATATTCGCAGAGTCGCCAAATTTGAGCAGGAACGTAAGAAAGAGATGAAAATTCAGTTGGAGATGGAAAAATAAAAGTGATTTCGTAGAGCTGTTCTTGTAGGAAATAATTAAAAAATGGGACACCTGGCTAAGACATTAATCAGAACATTTTTCCAAAGTTTTTCTTCATTGCTTGGATAGGGAGCCATTTTTTTTTTTTTTAATCACATTTCTTTGGAAAGCTTACTCTAAAAGCAGCCTTTACTTTCTATGATATTTTAAAGACACGTCACTGGGTAAGTAAGTGGAATAAAATCAGGTGTATTCTGCATTTCCTCTAGTGGCATTCTCTAATATTAGAAATTCCACATAACTGGTATTTATAACAGAGACCTTGAAGGAAGACACAATCTCAACAACAAAAATCATAACACCTCCCATTTACAGGGAGCTCGATGATTTACAAAGTATTTTCACACACTGTTTCATTTGATACTCAAATCCACTTGGTGAGGTGACCACTACTCATACCACAGATGAGAAAACCAAGGCCCAGAGAGGCTGACGGCGTCACACAATCATTGAGAGAGGGTGCTTCGACTCTCAGACTTCCCCTGACTCCATTTTTTTCTGCCATGGTGTAGCTCTGTTGCATTGAGAAGATAAACTATGCAAAAAGATTCTCAATAGACTGATTTAATTTTATCCTGCTTATTCGAAAAATAGCCATCAGGAGCTGGAAGATTCGAGATACAGTTCTGCAGTAGTTAACTGTGTGATCTTGGGAAGGTCACTTCTCTCTGTACTTCAGTGTTCTCAGCTGCAAAAGGCAGGGCTTGGATGAAAGAGGTTTATAGCTCCACAGTTCTGAGATTCTGTACTAACCAGGACATACGGCTGACCAGAACAGTCTACTTGACTACTGGGCTAGTACTACACATTATATTTCTCCATGTGATTTGGGGCACAGCAATTCCAGTCACACTGCCTAATGCAGGCTAGTTTGGCTTTAAAGTGGAGGCTTGTTCAATTATTCATTTGAATGCTCTTTGGAAAATTATAGACCTCTTTGAGTTTATCCTGTGTTTCCCACTGGACTATCAATGTCTGCAAGACATTACTTTCTCTGTAATTCCCTATTCAGTGATCAAGTATCAGCTAAGTATTTAATGTACATCTAGGAGCCAAGAGACAATTAGAAAAGCAAGCATAATTCAAATTTGGTTCATGAAGCGTTTATAAAGAATAAGATGGAAAAAGCAACCAAGGTGAAACCCCTCAAAATCAACAAAGAGCCGAGTTGGTGTAACAGACTATAAGGGCTATATAGACATTCAGTTAGAGTGTAAATTAACGAGCGAATGTTTGCTCTATTCACGTTTAGCACTGTGAGGAGCAAAAATGAAAAATAAAAAGGGCTCTCCGTGGCTACCTCTTCTTCAGTGCTCCTAATTATGAGAGTCTGTACATGTGTGACTTGCCAACCATTTCATGGGCATGAGTTTCTAAAATAATATACGGAATTTCTTAAGGGCAAGGGTCATTTTTGTATATGTGTATTAGGTTGAAAGCAATGAATCTCATTTTTCTATATAACTTATGGAAAATCATTTTCCTTAATTTGGAATGAAAACCAAGATGAAGTGAAATATCTTCAAAGAGCTGAGAACATTTTTGAGTGTGGAAAGGAAGGGGCGTTTGGATAGAAAATGCCTGAAGATAGGGAGGGGCAATTGTTGGGTGAGATTCAGGGAAAAGATGCATTAGCTGAATGGGCTGTTTTCTCTTTTTTGTGGTTCTGATCCATCGGGCAAACATTTCTGGAAGACCAGCCATGGTCAGACCCAAGAATGGGAGGGGTGAGGTGACAGAGCATATACTGCAGGCTCAGAATGGTGTACCTTCTGCTCCCAGTTTCCTCCAGGAGGATGCATTTGGCTGAGGTCTCCCATGGCTCCCAGACCCCTCCTCCGTGTGTGACCAGCACACTATAGGCACAGCCCATTGAGGTGGAGGGAAGCCTTCATTGTGCAGCGCTAACCCACCCAAACAGGTTCTAGAATAATGACTATGGTTTTATTTGCACTAGATGGTACCAACTTTTTCTAACAGACCACTCAATAATGCCTATTTTAGGAAATAAATTTTATCTACTTATGCCCCTGCAAGAAACACACTTTCCCGATATGTAATCATCAGCAAATATTTATAGCTCCATTACCAAATATGGCATGCTCATAAGCAAAGACTTTGAAGACCACCTCATTTGGATTTTGAGGTTTCTTTGCACTACAAAAACAGGAAAAATGTCGCGAGAGAAGCAATGATAGAAATAAGTGATAGATCTGTAGAAATCAAACTCCTTAAATAATAGGCATAGTAGGGGCGCCTGGGTAGCTCAGTCGTTAAGCATCTGCCTTCGGCTCAGGTCATGATCTCGGGGTCGTGGGATCGAGCCCCACGTCGGGCTCTCTGCTTAGCGGAGAGCCTGCTTCTCCCTCTCCCACTCTCCCTGCTTGTGTTCCCTCTCTCGCTGTGTTTCTGTCAAATAAATACAATCTAAAAAAAATAGACATAACAATAATTATATATTAGTCAGAACTGTTTTGAGTATGGATCTAGTTTAAAGGTAAAGGGCCTGCAGTCAGGTATGGGGTGGTGTGGGGGGGATAGAGCTAAATGAATGAATGAAACAGGCGGGCTTTGGGAGGAGAGGATCCAGGGCTGCTCCAGGGGTCCCAGTCACTGGAATTAGACACTCAGATGCTGCACAATGACTTCATTCTCTCCAGTGTACATGGGCTTTGTCACATGGAGAAGAACCTGCAGCTCTGGGAGCACAAGCCAACAGAGAAAAAAAAAACATCTCTCTTTCCCAGCTTAGGTTCACAAATTCCCCAAGGACAGACTTGGTTTGATCTGACTTGAGCCATAAACTTATCTCTGAATCAATGACTGAGGCTTGGAAGGAATACAATGTGATTGGCTTAGCTTGAGATCTATCTTTCTCTCAGCCCACGGCCTGATGAAGATGGTCTTGGAAGAATAGTGGGTGAGTGAAGATAAAACAGGAAATAGGAAGTAGCCACAAGAGCTATTATTTATGAAGACTCTATTAGGGCCCAGATGCTTACATGTATTATTCTGATGAGTTATTCCAGCAACCATGTCATAGAGGTATTTTTATACCTACTTCATAGATTGCAGAAGTGTTAATTAGCTTTCCCAGGGTCGTACAACTAGATAAAGGTACAGTGAGATTTGGATCCAGATAGATCTGACTCCAAAGCCCAGGTTTATTTTGCTAGGACATTCTGAAGAAAGAAAGGAAGGAAGAAAGGAAGAAAGGAAGAAAGGAAGAAAGGAAGAAAGGAAGGAAGGAAGGAAGGAAGGAAGGAAGGAAGGAAGGAAGGAAGGAAGGAAAGAAGGAAGGAAGGAAGAAAGGAAGAAAGGAAGAAAGGAAGGAAGGAAGGAAGGAAGGAAGGAAGGAAGGAAGGAAGGAAGGAAGGAAGGAAAGAAGGAAGGAAGAAAGGAAGAAAGGAAGAAAGGAAGAAAGAAAGAAAGGAAGGAAGAAAGGAAGAAAGGAAGGAAGGAAGGAACGAAGGAAGGAAGGAAGGAAGGAAGAAGAAAAAGAAAGAAAAGAAAGAGAGAGAGAAACTATGTTGACTTTATCTAGATTCAGCAAGGATAGAAAATATGCAGCATATATATTTTTATTATCAAATTCTGTGCCATACAGACATTATTAATTGATCACAGACCTGGAATCCTCTGCACGGTAATCCTCTGCACGGTTCTTTAATCGAGTCAGACTGGCACCTGAGTTAAAACCTGTCTGTAATAACTACAGCTCAGACGGTCTGCTTCAGGTCTTAGAGGTTCTGAGCAGACTTGCCTTCTTTAACTACTAACCAAATCCCAGTCATCTTCCTGCGATTTTTTAGCAGTATAGCTGTTGATGACGGAGGCAGAAATAAAGGAAATATTAATGGTTTTTACCAAAATGTGCAAGGCAACGGCAATCCTTTATTTTGAAAAGCATATTACTAGGGGCTTTTGATACTGCTTGCTGAGATTTAGAATTTAAATTATGTGCCCAATTAAAAGGCAGTTACAGAATTTTAAGAGACTTGGTATAAAAATTAGGCCAAGAATTTACTGCAAGGGTGAAGTTCTGCTTGGCTTCTCTATCCGTTGAGCTGACAGGAATTACTTATTTGAGGAAGTATGAGACTAACATATGGCTAAGGCACAAAGGCAATGATAGAGTTAAAGAACAGAGGAGGGATGAGAATGATGTCCTGCAAGGCAAGGCACTTTTTCAAGCTTTGATGGGAGACAGAAAGTGAAAAATGTGAAGAGCTGGCGATTATATTTGAGTGCAAAGCCTGAAAAAGAACACCCGGAGGCCACTAAACCAATCCAGAATATTAAGATTTTAAAATATCACTGGAAACAAGATTAGCATTATTTTCCTTATATTGATTCAAGCCTAATGGATATGTTTATTTAACAATAAATATAAATTCTGGCCTCATGTGACCAGGGTTCTAAAATAAATCAGGACAAATTGAGGAAATGAACAAAAATAAGTGTAATAAAATCTGCCTCTTTTTTGGGGGGGGTCCACTTTACTTGATTTTTATGGAAACTGGTTTTGCTGCCAGAATCATGTTTCTGTTTGATACAGGTCAATTTTTTAGATTCTCACAGAGTTGTAATGTGGAGTGCTATAGATAGATGGGAAATAAACATGGGAATGATATTTCTACAAGTCAAAGGGAATTCATATTTTTCTGAGAAGTCTTTGCAATACTACTGTATCAACACATCTAGGTTAATAAATATCTAGTCAACTTCTTTATGGTTTTTTAAAAGATTTTATTTATTTGAAAGAGAGAGGGAGAGAGCATGAGTCGGGGGGAAGGGTAGAGGGAGAAGGAGAAGCAGACTCCCTGCTGAGTGGGGAGCCCAACTCAGGACTCGATCCCAGGACCCCAACATCATGACCTGAGCCGAAGGCAGATGCTTAACCGACTGAGCCACCCAGGTGCCCCTTCTTTATGATTTTTATCATGAATTACTTCCTCTGAATAATACAATGTATGCCTTCTAGAAGCATTTAAACATCGTTTATTTGACAAGCACCATCTTGGCTAACATAAAAAATCCAGACTCACCAGGACACACTTCTGGTGCTCCATCCCGTTTCTCCTTTTCCTTTCGATATTGCCCACACCTGCCTCTCCTTCTCTCTCCTGGCTATTGGCTGCCAACTCTGCCTCTTCATCTTTATCACTAAATCCTCATTCCCAGCTCTCCAGCTGAAATGCAGCCACACCACCGGCAACATAATTTTGGAAGAGAGTGGCATAATCCCAAGACTCTCAGGATCCAGATATTGAAAGAGAAAGGAAGAGAAGATGTGATTATGAAAGAGATGGCAGCATCAGAATGACTCAGGTTGGCCTTGAAGATGAAGGAAAGATCCAGAAGCCAAGGAAAGCTGTCAGCATCTAGGCGGTAGAAGAGGCTAAGCTTCTCCCCTAGAGTCTCCAGAAAGGAATTATATCCTTGATCTCAGCTCAATGAGATCCACGTTGCACTTCCAATCTACAGAACCAAACGAAAATCAATTTGTGTTGTCTTGAGCCACAAAGTTTGTGTGGTTCTTTGTCATAGCAGCAGTAGGAAACAAACACATCTCTTCTCTGAGATGCAGCCCTTTGTGGGCCACAAGTAACGTGTCCGGTCATTATAAATTAAAAATAAAATCCAACCTCATCACAACCTGTTCACTATAGAGCAAAAACATAAACCCCAAAGTCAGGGATGCAGAGAATCTTTATCATATTAAGTTAATTTTCTTTAGTTAATGATGATTTCTTATTCCTTTTGCTAAAGGCCTCTAAGGAACTTGCTATATTATTGTCCATCCAAATTTATTTCACATCCTTCATTTCACTGTTCCTCTGGTCCAGTCCCTCTGATCAGTCTTGTCACAGCCCTGTCTCCCTTCCTGCATTGTTATTCATGGATCCCTGTGTCTGGGGCACTTCCCTGCTCATGTCAACCAATTTGCCAATCCAGAATATTGAGATTTTAAAACACCACTGGAACCAAGATTCACATTATTTTCCCCACTCCTCATTATCTGCTTCCTTTACAGTGTAAGCCAGCACCCTCATGACCTTCAGCATTTCCCAAGACTTCGATCTGCAGGAAGTGGTGTAACCCAGCATACTGAGCACAGAGATACTGACATCCACAGGTAACAGATGGAATGAGAAGAGGAGAGGCGGTCTGCTATGTGTGGCAGCATCCCCCTTTTAGAAGGCATGCCAGAATCCAGAACCCCCTTTTACTCTTGTGATACTGCCGTTTGAGTTCCCAAAGTCATGGGAGTTTATAAATGGCTGCATCTGAGTCCTCTCTCTGGGGCTGCAAACTCCCTGGGGAAAGGAAGGAGACTTCATCTTTCTTGGACTCATTTCTGGGTTGTACCAGTTACAGGGCCTTCCCACAATCTTAATAAGTTCCATCCTTTAGTTCCAACATCTATACACTGGGTGTTACCGTTGTATCTCAACTGCAACGTGTTTTCTGTTTCAAAGGAACGGAGGCAGGCGGCCCGGCTTTGAATCCCAGTTGCGCTACTTGCTATCTGGGTGAGTTTGAGACTGCTACTGAACCCCTTCCAGGCTGGCGTTCCTTCATTGACAACAACGGGACCTAACTCAGGGGTTTTCTGAGGATTAAATGAACTCCTATAAAGAAAGCCCTCATAAGCGTTTATCTTAAAGATCTTTCCTCCAGAGCATTCAGCACTTCATCTCGGTGAGGAGCAGGGGAGGGGAGGACGTGGGCTTTGGTGTCTGGCTGCCTGGGTTTAGTGGGAAGTTCCCCACTCACTCGCTGTGTGGCCTTGGGCAAGTTACTTAATCATTCTGGACTCGGTGTCTATAAAATGATAGGAGCCCTTTCAAAATGCAATTCTGAGGATTAAATAATGTAAGTCATGTAAAGGGCCAATGGTAGTGTCTGGCACACTAGTAAATAATAAGTGTGAATTTTAATCAGACGCCAACAAAGCCCCTTCATGGGGGATGTGGCAGGACGCGTGGGTTGTCCTCTCTCCGCCCACCGAGGGGAGGCCACGGGTAGCCCCATTCTCTCCGCTGCTCATGTGCTTGTGCAGAGGTGGTGAGCAGTCGGCCTTGGCATTCTGGCCTGGCACACCCACTTCCAGCTTCCAGTGTGAGGAGAACGTGAGCCCCCCGCGGCCTCCAGGGAGCTGCGGATGGCATCGGTGCTAAGTATCATTAAGCAATTCCCAACCTTCCAGCTTCCAAATTTAGCTGGTGCTCCCACCCTTAAGCCCTTGGCTTCACACCCCGGGATGCAAAGCTTGGACAGTGAGCCCTTCCATCTGCCTCAGCACAGGAACTGTGCCTCAGCCATTGACTTCCAACCTCCTCTCCCCAGGCGGCTCCTTGAGGCACTGTCAGGACGGGGTACTGTCACCCACCAACTCCCTGATGAGCTTCTCTGCAGCAGGGGTGCCAGTGCTAACTTGGCCCCAACTCCCGGGCAGCTGTCTCCTGGGAACTTTCTCCTTGTGGCTCTCTACGCCATCTTGCTACCACAAGCCACAGAGGAAGCCAGAGAAACATCGTTGTACTTTAAAGGATGTGCTAACATGCGAGTTCGTCTGTGTGTTGGGACAGGGCTGACAACCAATTTATAGGCTAAATACAAGGCAAAGACACACCATAACAATGAGAGGCAATGAGCTCACTGGAATGCGGTCTGCCTGGAGTTTATGGTGGCACCCAATGGGCAGAGGGTCCTCAGTTACCCGGGCTAACGGAGCAAATGCTACAGAATGATGATAAAGATGCTCTGGACCACACACTAAAATATTTACAGAATGTGAAGGGAGGCACTCCCTCTTTCTGAACATACTACTTGAATACATTGTCATCTTTCGCATATAAAGTGCATTAAACTCTACAGTTCGGTACAGGAACAAAATGGCCTTGCATAACCACCTCCACCTGCAACCTTTCGCCATTCCCTCCACAGACTGATTTTAGTCTTGGTTGTTGGTCTAACACACTCCAAAGCCTCTGGGTGGTAGGCTGAATAATGGCCCCTCAGAGATGCCCACATCCTGATGCCAGGACCCTGTGGATATGTTATCTTGCTTGGCAAAATGGACTTTGCAGATGGGATTAAGTCAGAGGTTTTGAGACGGGGAGAATATCTTGAATTGTCTGGGAGGGCCCTACGTACAAACACAAGAGTCCTTTTGAGGAGGGGACAGGAAGATGAGAGTCAGAGAGGGAGATGTGACCATGAAGTAGAGGTCAGAGTGTTCAGGGCCATGAGCCAAGAAATGTAGTCTCTAAGCAGCTGGAAAAGGCAAAGGATTTTCTCTTAGATTCTCCAGAAGGAATGCAGCCATGCCAACCCATTTTAGAGTTCTGATCTCCAGACGTGAAGACAATAGAGCTATGTTGCTACGAGCCACTGAATTTGTGGCGATTTGTTACATCAGCCTTAGGGAGCTAATACATTCAGAGTAGGTATGCAGGGCATTCTGCACTGTCCGTACAAATCAAGCTGTAAAATAGCATACAGTATTGACTAGCTCCTAATCACCTGCATTATCCACAAAATAAATAAAAATCACGATAGCCAGGTAGAGATTTCAACTCTCCGGTATTAGTTTTGAGTGTATTTTTAAAAAGTAATTTCTGTTCTTAGGCTCCAGTGGGTTAAAGCCTATCATTTTCCTGCTTGTTATGAGTTTCTTCCACATTACATTTTTTTATTTATACCATTCTCCTTCGATTCACAAGGTCAAAGCTTGTGGTCTAAATTGATCTTTTTCTTGTCTCAGAGACTTGCTCAGTCAGGAGAAAGCTCTGTTGTGGTTTTTAGCTCCCAGAAACCCCACGGGGCCATTTAGTTAGGCAGCTATGAAGTCTGCCTTATTCTGAGGGTGGAGTCCCGTTTTTGAGGGTGGGAAAAAAGTTCTTACTCCCAGGGCTGTTGAGTGAGCCCAGACAGCCCAGCCTCCTCCTGTGCCTGGGGCCTTCTTCCTACCACAACTGTCAAGAGTCGCAGAGGGAAGCTTCTAGAGCCCGTAGGGGGGCTGTGGTTGAGGACCAGGGGCTGTTGTGGGGGGGGCCCTTCCAGTTGACAGTGTCATTTCAGATGTGTGCCCTCTGACTGAAAGAGACTTTCTGAACTGAAGGTCCTGGGCTCTCCTCACAATAAGCCTGTCACTTGTAATTCTAAGAGGCTGGTCATCTTCTGATTTTCTTCCAGTCAAAATGACATGAAGGCACTTTTTCTTCAAGCTTGGCACTGAACCCCGTTTAAATCTTTACTTGAGCACAAAACATTCTCCCTAACTTGAACACCCGTCCTCCAGCCCATTTTTTAAGCACCAAATCATTGAGAAAATATTTCTGATGGCCCCAGCTCAGAGAGGTCTCCCCCGCTCCTGAATGTCCCTAACATTCGTCTTTCTAGTTTTCTATTAAAATTCCAACTTAAAACAGGGTCAGCATTTAAGGCTATAGGTGAGTCCGGTAGTTTGAACTCAGAACACTTTTCCCCACAGATAGAACTATAGCAACAACAACCAACCAGGGCCACCACAGAGAGAGGTGTGGGCTGTGCACTGCGTGCCTTCAGGGCCTTGCTCTGTGCAAGGCCTATTGCCAACATTTATGAAGCGCATACCATGTGCAAGACACTGCTATGCATATCACGAGGATCAGTTCATTCCTTTACTCTCCACAAATTCTTATTATTTGCATTTTATAGATAGGGACACTGGAGTTTTGAGATATAAACTATGCAAAGTTACAGCCAGTACGCTGGGATCCAACTCAAACCCAGACCTGTTATTTAATATATTAGATATTTGCAACAAAACCAGCAAAACACTGGGAAGTAATGCTGTTGCAAATAAAGCATAAGTAATAAAATTGGAATAAGAGGCCGTATGGGTTGGGTTACACATTTTGTTTGAGTTTGAGGTAAAACAGTTGCTATAGATGAGATGCCCCCCACCCCTACTAATAGAAAGGATCTGTGTCCAAATACTGAAAGATTGATACTAGGGTCCTAATCTGTATGTCTGCTCCAGAACAATTAAAAATGAGAATGAGTGGGAAAAATAAAGTACAGTACACTCTACAGAGTTTCTCAAACAAGCCATCAAGAAATCCTAAATATTTCCAAAACCCTGCTTAAAGAAGCATATCATTACTTAAACTCAATCCTACCACCCCATGAATTATTTGACTGGTTGAATAATTGTAGTAAACATAGCAAGAATGATAAAGGTGGGAACTAAGCATAAAACCATATCATCATAAGCATAATTTCATATGGTAGGGAGCTCAATCTGTATAGTAAAAAAGTACATAAATTATAGGGGCTAACTGGTTGATTAGACATGGTGCTTGTGTCCATGATTTGAAAAATATTGGGTATTAAGACCTCCTTATGTAATGAGCACTGTGCTGGGATCAATATCCCTTGCCCTAGCTTACAACAGATGCCAAAGAAAAAGCTTATTAAATAAACATATGGATATTTCTTAACATGAAAAACTTAACAAAAATTAGAAAGATTTGGATAGGCAAATATTGTCCAAAATAACACCCTGAATGAAAATAGGTAGAAATTTTAATAATTTTAATAATGGGGGAGGCTAAGCACGTGTGAGGGCAGGGGGTATACGGGAAATCTCTGGACCTTATCAATTTTGCTGTGAACCTAAAACCACCCTAAAAAATAAAGTCGCTTGTGTTGAGCACCAGGTGTTATATGTAAGTGATGATTCACTAAATTCTACACCTGAAACTAATATTACACTGTATGTTAACTTACTAGCATTTAAATAAAAACTTGGAAAAAAAAGTCTTACTAAAAAGGTAAAGTGGAAATGTTTCCAACTCTTTTGCTTAATACAATCTTTATCTCTCCAAGGGAGAAGTGAAAATGTCCTATAATACCATCATAAGGCACTGAAGATGCTTTAGCATATATTTGCTGTAATGGCAGACTACGGACAAAATGTTCCATGGTATTTAACTGTGGTATTATTAATTTCCTTCACTGGATCCTTGATTTGCTTAAGCTTTCACCTGTTCTTTAAAATGTCACTAATAGTGATACCTGATCGTACAGACTGCAAAAGCTCCATACTATAGCTCGTTTCCTGTCCCTGCATGCGGGCTGCATTGGTTCCTATGTGCTTGTCCTGTGTCTTAGCAGCAATATTACTCCCAGGCCCATCTGATAAATACAGGGGGTGTCTGATTGTGTTGTTCTGACATCTCTCTGAGAACGTTATTTTCTTGTGAGAAATCATCCCCCATCTAATTTCTGTGATCACAAAGTGAAAGTCATTCAGTTTTATACTGATGGCTCAGCAGGAACCAAGGGGCACTATTCCACCCCAAAGATAATGTACGCATGCTTATTAAGATATTAACATTATAATTGTAAATCTCTGTTTCTTTTCTGGGCTGGCTAGACTCTCTCCAGGAACCATCCGTTCTTTTATGTGAGGCACTCAAGAGGATAATTGGCTATCCCGTCAAGACAGCCGATTAATGACATTATGGGGTTCTTGCTTAGACATGGTTTTGTGTCCTTTGCTTGCACTCATAGTAAACAGAAAATAAAAACATTATAAAAAGGATGAATTTCTCTATGTTATTTTTTCTGGCAATCATGGGCTTAAATTATAATGTTTTACATAATAAAAATAGAAGAAACCTGATATCCCTAATTTTCTCCTTATGCAATGAAAGGTAATAACCGTAATACGGGTAATTTTGAATTGCATTTATTTGAAAAGAGCAGTAAACACGTTTTATACTATATCATTCAACACTGCAAACAAGGTAGTATGTAAAAAAGATCGAAGCAGAAATTCTTGCTTCTATATTTTCTCTCAAAAGCTAAATGACTGATATATCGTAAGTATGATCTCATAGTTGATACTGAAAAGTAGGAAGTGACAGCTTTGGTTTCTTAACCTTCACAGAAAGTTTCACATAAATAAAGGAGGAAGAAAAAGAGAAAAAACACGTTCAGAATCAGCTGACATACAGAATCATGTAAAGCTACAGAAACCTAATATTAAGGTAGCCATTTCAGATTAGGATTTAGAAACGAGGTGCCATGTCGCCACAGTGAATTCTACTAGATCATGCACAGGAGGAGCCAGGCTGGTGAATAATTGATATGTGCCTAAGTTTAGAAAAGCTAATTGCCAGGCTGTTCCTCTGTGACAGACACTACGAAGTCTCCCGTGAGCCAGTGATGGGCCTGACAACGTACCCACCAAATGTTCTGTGTTCCCTACTCCTAATCACAGAGAAGCATATTATAGACATGGAGAAGCACAATGGCTTTATGATAACTTATGTGGCTTATATGAGACCGGTAATTAGGCAATAAAAAGGCAGTAAGAAAGTGGTGCTCTGGGTTCAAAGCAGTTCCATGTATCTCATGGACACTCTCAGCCGTTTCGTAAGCCACGTTACCCAGGCAGAAAGGGTGTGCCGAAGAGGTTAGTGGCTGAGCACGGGACACCCTTTCCGCCTCACCCTTCCCTGTAAAATAAGGCCCTTACCTTAATTTGCTTTGGAGATGTTTTCATCTCAACTCTTAGTTTTAGATAAACAAGCAATACTTTTGAGGCATCAAAAACATAAAGCCTGCACCTCCTCCCACCCCCAGTTGAGTAGAGTTCTGTTTTATTCCGTGAGCAAAGGTATGGAGAGTGTCTTTAAAAATGTAGTGCCTTCCTTTGATATTTTGAGCAGATCAGGAGGCCTGACAAGAAATCCAGGTCACAGGGAGATTCATCTTCACCTGTTTCTACCTGTTGAACTGCACTGGTTTCTCGCACTATCATCCTGGGGCTAGAAAGACGTTGAGTAACCAAAGACAAGCAAATGGAGAATTAACACCACTCACCCCACCCGAAGTCTTGCCATGATCGCAAGACATTACAAAGCTATATAGCTTTTATGTGAAGTATCTATTAATATTTATGCACGAAAGAAAGGTCTGGAAACCCGCACTATTGTGCTTCTTTGCATTTAACCTCCTTTCAGCTCCGAGCTCTGTCCTAAGGAAATGAATTGCCATATCTGATAGTGATGTTTTCCAAATGCTCTGGGTACTGCAATGAGGGTTGGCATCGAAGAGGAGGCCCTGATAGCCTTTCATTTGTGCATGCCAGCCATAGCTGACAGCAGGGTCAGAGGCTTGAGTGCCTGGCGCTTAGCGGGGGCTTAACTCTTTGCTCGTTTTACACACATTCCATGGTTTTTCACTGGTGCCGCTGAACTGCTGTGTCCACTGAGCCCCCACATGAAGAATTCAGTAGCTAAAATGGCCTCTCTGCAACATTCCTAAGCATTTCAAAGGGCTCTCCATGTTGACTTGCTTCAATTAATATGTAGGCAGATGGATATCTACAAAAGATTTGGCCCTGCAATCTTACTCAAGCAGGGCTGGTGCACCAAAGCACAGGCACGCATTATGCACTGGTATAGGCATTTATTCTGTTTTTGTTGTTGTTGTTGTTGTTAAGATTTTATTTATTTATTTGACAGAGAGAGAGAGAGCACAAGCAGGGGGAGCAGCAGAGGGAGAGGGAGAAGCAGGCTCCGCAGGGAGCCTGATGCTGGACTCCATCCCAGAACCCCGGGATCATGACCTCAGCTGAAGGCAGTCACTTAACCAACTGAGCCACCCAGGCACTGAAGGCATGTGTTTTGAACAGCAGAAATACTACATTAAACTGAATAATATTTTAAAATAGCAACAGGAATTATTCAAGTGGGAGCAATGACATGCCATTTATCTACGGTCTGCTTATCACTATTCCTGATTTCCCTCCTCAGTCATCTTGCAAGAATAAAAACAAAAAAAAAACCAAAATATAAAACAAAAAAATCAAGGTTCACACATGGCACAACCAGTCAGGAATGTACAATTTGGCCTTGAGGAAAGAAAAAAGCATTTAGAAGTGGCAGAATCCAAAGCAGCCGGGGCTGCTGTGTTGGAAGTGGCTCAGCCGGGGTGTGTGTATGGTGGTGGTGGTGGTGGTGGGGCTCCTGAGCAGCAACTTTCAACAATTACTTGGCTGCAGCCCATGATGAGACATGCTTTCCACATGGAGCTCCAGGACACAAAGAATGCGCATAAGTGTGTGATCTTGTACATGCGCACACATGCTCATACACATAGACCTATATTTGATTACAGCACTGTTCATGGTTCAGAAAGGTTTTATACAGGAAAGCTTTTATATATATATATATATATATATACATACATATAGGAAAATTAAAATACTTTTTCTGCAGGTATTTACTTATGAAATTTATATCGATAACAAATTTCTAAATTAAAAGAGATGAATAGAAATATAAGTTAACCTACTTGGAAGAAACTTTTGGCACTAATTACTGTAAGATTCCCTTTTCTATTTATAGGCAATAAGATAATTATTTATATGATTGCACATCTGGGTAAAACCAAGGCCTGGGCTCAGATGCCGCAGGTGGGTGGAAGAGGCTCAGTCCTTCCTCTACTTGCCCACATCTGGAGTTTTATGTCCCTAGTTGGGCTCCAGTGGAGTTTTTCTACCACATATCTCATGGCACCCATAAGTTTACTTGGAAGCTGAGAGGTCTTTTGGGAGTAAAGGGAGCTGAACCATAGCCACTTCCTTTCCAGATTCAAAGTTATTAACATTTGTCTGCTGACAGTACCTTGACAGAGACTAGATGGAAAAAAGAACAGAGAGGAAGCCTCTGGAAGGTAGGAAGAGACAGAACCCATAGAACTGCCTCTCCACCAAGCACTGGACGTGGGCAGGATATCGGTCTATGTCATGAAGTAATTTATTCTGGAATCTGATCCAAGGCAGATGGTAGCAGTTGGCTCCATCAGGGTGATGCTCTTAGGTGTGTGAGTGAAACAAGATAGCTGTACCACTGGAGCTTTCAGGACAGAGTGCAGCTCTGCGGGAAGGGGCATCTATTCTTGCCCCCTGAGGAACCACTACAGCTTGGGTGAACCAGCCGGGCTTGGGCTGTGGCAACACCAGGGAGTCGCCATTGGGAGCCAGCATCGGCTCTGCTGCACCACTGTTTTGTGTCTTTGAACTTCAGCTAATGGAAAGACCATATGTCTACCTCCGGCCGAGGCAGTGAATGGAGCAGCAGGACCCACAGGGTTGAGTAGGTCTGCCAGAAACTCCTCTTCAGGGGAGTGCCAGGCTATTCCATTCCCTTAGGTCATGGCAGCAAGAGCAAGAATTTGTCCCTCCTGAGGCTCAAGCAGCCTGGCTTTGGAGACTTCTTTCCGACACAGAGGGAACAATATCTCTTTCCTTTTGACGGAAGAGTATGGGGCTCTCTGCCACAGGGGCAGGTGCAACATTATGGATCTGCTAGAAACCTTGCTATACTGATGGAGGGAGTCAGGGGTGGGGGCAGCAACATCTGGACCAGCTGTGTACTTTGCTCCACAGCAGGCAGCACAGACATCAAAACTGACCTCAGGACAACTGTGAGCACCTTTGTGATTTATTCAGATCGTCAAAGACGGGGGCTGGTGGTGGTGCTATGACTGCACATCCTGTCTGGTGCTGTACTTTGAGGAGAGGGGATGACATTTCTTGTCCAAGTGAGCCTGGACACACGTTTCTTTCTTCCCTTTCTTTCCCCCGCACTGGCTCATTTATCAATAAATATTTGTGCATGATTATGAACAAAATGCTGCGTGTGCTAGTATAGCTTAGAAACTGATGATTAGGAAACAGTTAAAGAGAAAAACATAAAAATCTTTAATAATGCATCCAGGAAGATGTTTAAGGGTAGAACATGGGAGTTGCGATAGAGCCGGGTTACCCTGTGAAGACAGGTCTCTTCTGCCAAAAACTGGATCAGGGCATGAACTGAAGACCCTTCTTATGTGTCACAGCCCAAGAAGCAAGATGACAGGGAAAGAGAGAGAGAGAGAGGAAGGGAGGGAGAAGGGGAGGGAGGGCAGAGTGAGCACTCCTGGCATAAGAAAGAGCTACAGCAGGTATTTCCCAGAATGTTTGAAACCATGTGGATAAATTTACATGATAGAAGAACTTCAAAGTACCGTTAATGACGACTAGTTCCTTTAAAGTCTAAATTTGAAGCATCATGAGATGGGGGTGTCTCTGGCACACGGAGGATCCAAGGAAGCTTCAACTCTGTCACTAAACAAGTGAGATGCACAGAAAAGGATTGGCAAATCTGAACCATACACAAAAAGAGGTTCTGAGCAGACTGGGATGCTAATGACTTCTGAACAGTGGCCAGCACAGCAAGGAACTGGGGGTATTAAGGGAAAAGCACTGCAAAGAGGACTATGGTGTATGATTTGCCTGTTTTTGGTTTTGTTGTTGTTGTTGTTTGGTTTTTGTCATCAATAAGACATTTATTGTTTAAAAAAAAATCCAGATGCTGGCATTGTCCAGAAAAACTTAACAGATTTATTTATAATTATTATAAAGTTGAATTGCTGAAATGTGTTCATGAAAACATTTTGACTTGCATTAATGCTTTACATCCCAGTATTTATATTAAAAATTCACACACAAATGACAATGGAAAAACTGCCAATACCTGATTTCTGTCCCCTATTTTCCTACTTGCAATCATATACTTAGGTACCTTTTGACCCAATGGGAAAAAAATACAACGTTCAGAACTACCAGTAACAAGAAGACGAGAATTTTTTTTTTTAAAGAATGAAATGCTCTCCATCATAGTGGATTCTTAAGCGTGATCTCCACATTTTTGTGAGGAAAACCATGATTCAAGCTTCCCCGATAAATCTTTACTTCTCTTTAGGAAATCTAAGCTGAAGTATTCCTACAGGTAGTTTTATAGATTCCCAAATTCTTGCCAAGGCGCAGGAGCTCAGAAAGGTCAAATCTGATCAGAAACAACCTTCCTTATTCTTGTCTGTGGGTGCTACACATTAGATTGGGTGCCATGGAAAATATGAGAAGGAATAAGAAATTCACTTTGCCTCTATGTCCTCCGTTTAATAGGAAAGGTGAACACTTTATATAAATAATGATCATAGGATGTTAACACTGGTAAATCCCATAAAAGAAACGCGGATAATGCACTGTGAGCATTTGTTAGAAGGATAAATGATTTCTAGCTGGAAGTGGAAGCAGGGAGAATTTGGAGGCCAAAGTTTTACGGCCAAGAAAGGCTAAAAGCCTGGGCTATGGAATAACACAGCGTGGATCTGAGTCTTGGCTCTTCCATCCCAGGCGACAGACTAAACTTCTCTAAACCTTAGTTTCTGCAGTCGATAAATGCAGACAGGAACAGTGAATGCATTGCTCAAAAAATACATGCGCTGGTTCCCTGATAGAACAGTCTTGCACCTGGTAAATGTGTTCGATTAATATTAGCTGCCATTACTGTTACAAAAGAGGCCTTGTTGAGCCTGGCCTCCAAGGCCAAAGATGATTTTGATTTGTGGGGATGGGGTAGGGCTGCGACAGGGAAAGCCATGAAAAAAGCCAAGGTATGAGAGGGTGAGCATGTGATGCTGCTCTTCCCATTTCTCCCCTCCACCCCCTCCACCCCCCCACCCCACCTCACTCCTTTAAAGCAAACGCGACGCTATGGTTGGAATGAGAAGAGCTGCGTGTCCCTACATGACCTCGTGGCCGCTTGCTCCTCCCGCATGTGAGTGAGGGTGAGGGGGTGGGGAAAGAGAAAAGGCTTCACATATTCCGTCCTTTGTGCACACCGGCATGCATGCAAGTCTTCAGTGACATTCCTATTGTGGCTAGGCAGGTGAGCCAACCAATTCCCATAATGTAAAAGAGAAGAATCATTATAGGCATACTGCTTTGTCTTTGGCTCAAACAGGAAACAAGTGTTCATTTGCATAGCATCCCCTTTAAGCTTACACATTATGACTCTGTTATGCTGGAATCTGCACCAGCAGGGCTCACTCTCTCCCTCCAAAACGCTACAGGCTTAGAACAAGTGAGTTTAAAAAGCTAGCACCTCTCACATTCTGGAATCATGTTCTAAGTGCCTTTCAGGAAGGTTATAGTTTGAAACCAGTGGGAGGTTCAACAAGGTGACAGCTTCCAACCTGAGGAGATTCTGACCCTGTGAGGCAGAGACAACACAGTGTGAATTCAACCAACACAGATATGTTACCTGCTGCTGAAGGACATAACAACATTGAGTTGGGATGATGGAATAAACAGTCACTTTTTTTTCCTCCACTTTGCCTCAACAACATAGGTCTGGATAATTCTCAAAGCAAGTAGGAGTACTTCACAGGAGACTTTGAAGGTCCTTGTTTAATTCGATTCAATTCATATCTACTGGTGTCCATGCATAGAGTTCTACTAGGGATACAAGAGTGCCTATGACAGTCTCTGACCTTTTATAGTTTACAATCTATTTGCAGAGACAAGACAACTAAGCACAGTAGTAAAGATCTCAAACTCTGGACCCAGATAGCTACTGTGTGACATGGTACAAATCACTTAATCTTTCTGTGCCTCAGTTTCTTTAACTATAAAAAGATACAGTTGTTTTTTATCATAAAGTCATTGTGAGGATTAACTGAGTTAGTATGTGCAAAGTACTTAGAGTTATCAGTTATTAATTATTTCAGTTATAAACAGGATTAGGTTTTAGGCCCTCAGCATGCCATACACAGACATCCTGCAGCCTCATATCCTGTTCCTCTCCAACACACAGCCAGGTGCCAGACATATCAGACCACTGCAATTGCTTTTCTCTCTCCTTACCTTAAAGCAAAATGGCTTTGGAGGCAGGTCGACCTGCTAGTACTTATTATACAAAATATACCTAGTTGTGTATTTGTCTGTTTCTAGCTAGTACTTATTATACAAAATATACCTAGTTGTGTATTTGTCTGTTTCTCCAAGTTGACTGTGAGCCCCTCTAAGGCAGAGGTCTGTGATTAATTCATTTTTGTGCCCCCAATTGCTTGGCACAAGAAAATTGCTCAGTAAATGTCTATTGAATGAAGGACTGAAGAAAGTCTATTGCTAGTGGAAGGAACATCAGAGAGTTATGAAAGCATAGGTGCATGAGGGGACAGCCTGTTTGACATGCGTAGGGATGTATGAGGACTAACACGAGAAAGCCAGGTTAGAGGCATGTCACTTAGAATGGTGGATGCCAGGTCTGGGGTCAGGATTCAAAATTGAGGACAGTAGAGGGCCAAGGGGCAATAAGTAATGAAGACCTAAACCAAACTAGAGGGCTGATCGGGGTCCTTTCCTCACAGTGGAAAGGAAGGGCCAGGTCTAGGAAGCATGCAGGATTTAATCTCAGACCTTATAGGACTTGGTAATTAGATGAATATGGGAGACAAGCTGGAGTCTTTAACTGCGAAGGATATAATGGCGCCAGAAAAGAGTTTATGGAAAAAGATGAAGCATTTTCTTCATAGTAAATCTGATTTGGTAGAAATTCTGTTTTTGTTTTTTAAGATTTTTATTTCTTTATTTGAGAGAGAGAGGGAGAGAGAGAGGGGGAGAGAGAGAGAACACAAGTGGGGGTGGGGGTGGGGGGGAGCAGCAGAGGGAGCAGGGAGCCCGACGTGGGGCTCCATCCCAGCACCCTGGGATCATGACCCAAGCCCAAGGCAGATGCTTAACCAACTGAGCCACCCAGGTGCAATTCCGTTTTTTAAAAACTTTTTTTCCATTTACAGAAATGATATATTTTTATTGTAGAAAAGTTACAACCGGGAGATGAGTTACAAAGAAAACAACTGAAATTATTTGTAATCCAGCCATCCAGAGACAACAGTTTCTAACATATTACTGATTTTCACTTAATCCTTTTTCAATGCATACATACAGATTTGCCATGGTGCATATTGGTATACGCAACAGTCTATCAATTGTACACATTTACACAATTACACGTTATATAATTGTGCACAATACACACTGAACATTTTTTTAAAGATTTTATTTATTTGAGAAAGTGAGAATGAGAGAGAGAGAGAGAGAGAGAGAGCACATGAGAGGGGGGAGGGTCAGAGGGAGAAGCAGACTCCCCGCTGAGCAGGGAGCCCGATGCGATGCGGGACTCGATCCTGGGACTCCAGGATCATGACCTGAGCCGAAGGCAGTCGCTTAACCAACTGAGCCACCCAGGCGCCCAACACTGAACATTTTAATCAATATTCTTTGGACTCCTGATTTTTAATGTCAGCATTAATGTTATTGATGAACCACAATTTATGTAAATAATTCCTTGTTATTTTTCATTTGGGTTATATGCAATTTTTCACAACTACTAACAATGCTGCAGTGAACATCCTTATATATCTTTATTGGTAATTTCTAATTATGTCCTTAGGATAGATTCTGAGTCAATTGTGTATGATCACATTTAAAGCGCTTAGGATGTACTGCTAAATAACTTTCCAGAAAAGCTACATCTACTCTACTCCTCTCAGCAGTGTGTGAGTGCCAATACTGAGGATTATCTTGTAAAAAATATTACCAATAAGTAGAAAGTCTTCATCTCATTTTAGTATGCATTTCTTTAATTACTAAAGAGAATAACTTTTTTCATACTAATTAGCCACATATTCTTTTGTAGAGAAAAATCCTTTCCCTTGTCGATTATGGGTGGATAGTAAAGCTTTTTTATGATTGATTAGAGACATTTATTTTCATATTAGCCCTTTGTCATCACATTTGTTACAAATATTTTCCTAATGTGTTGCTTATATTTTATCATATTTTTGATATGTAGAAATTGTAGTTAAATTTATCAGCTTTTCTTTTGCAATTATTTTGCATTAGTTTTATATCTTGGTAGAATTTCCCCAAACTAAGATTTACTTTTCATCGCTATTTTCTTTTTTTGTTTTATGGTTTGTTCTGCACTCAACTCTTTTCGTCAATCTTGAATGTATTTTAGCGCAAGATGCGATTGCAGGGCAATAGGAAGGATCTGTGTGTGAGTAGTACAACAGGCAAGGCATTTAGCTGTGCTCATTTTTCAAACATGAGGGTGGATAAACTGGGAAGTCTATGATTTAGACCTAGCACAGGATCTTATTTGCATTCTCAGTTTCAGGATAGTGTCCTCTTGGAAAATGAGACGGGATATAGTATGCGACAGAAAACTGAGAGCTTGCTTTCCTAATAAAGTAAATCTCTAAAGAGTGAAAATATGAAAATGCTTATGCCTTTTTCTCTAATTGTTGATCTCAGGCTGCTCTGAACAATAGACATGCACATAGCTCCCGAGCCAGGAAAGGTCACTTGAAGATGCTGCACTTCAGGGTGTGGCGCTGCATCGTGAGACTAGGTATCGCATTGCACACGGGATTCTCTTCCCACCTCACTTTACTGTGAGAGCAAGAGGAGAAGAATCTGACTCCAAGGGCATTTCAGCACACAGAAGACTGCTTTGAAATAAAACCATCATTGGCACAAAGGCAACAAAGCAAAAAATTCGCTCAGTGACTGAGGCAAACTTACCATTTTAACTGAACCGGGAAATGATCATGCTGGGGCATCAGTTCAACAAGGTTCTTAAATATTTGCTGCATGACCAGGAAGTTTCTATCTCAATAATCCATTAATTCCCCAGAGCATAATGAATTCAGCCCAGATTAATGCAGTGCACAGACTTTTCTCATACATATTTCATTTCACCGTCTTAAACTTATTGGTAAGTTGTTTTCAGAGAGACAGGACAATGAATGTGTGGGAAGTGAGGTACTAAGATATCAAGGGACTTATTGAGATCTACGTCTGCTGGTTCCCAGCTTTAAGACCTTCAAAAAATACTACTAATAGTCTGGGAGAGCTTAAAGACCTCCAGGGAAGACTATCATGACCTTGGATAAGTCATTTGACTTTCTTGAATTTTTAAGAATTATGCTTTTTTATTTGTGTTAAAATATCCATAACAAAATTTATCATTTTAACCATTTTTAAGCATGTAGTTCAGTGACATTAAGTACATTCACATTGTTGTGCAATCATCACCACCATCTATCTACAGAACTCTTTTCTCTCCCCAAACTGAAACTCCATACCCATTAAATGCTAACTCCCCATTCCCTCCTCCTCCCCAGCCCCTGGAAACCACCCGTCTATCTCAATGAGTTTGACTACTCTAGGCACCACATATGACTGGAATCATACAGTGTTTGTCCTTTTCTGACTGGCTTATTTCATTAGAATAATGTCTTCAAGTTTCATCCATGTCGTAGCATATGACAGGAACTCCTTCTTTTTTAAGTCTGAATAATAGTCCATTGTATGTACATATCATATTTTGTTTAGCTATTCATCTGTCAATGGACAATTAGGTTGCTTCCAACTTTTGGCTAGCGTGAATAATGCTGTTGCGAACACAGGTATGCAAATATCTCTTCATATCCCTTACTTTCAACTTTGGGGGGGGGGGTATATACCCAGAAGTGGAAGTGCTGGATCACATGATAATTCTATTTTTAAGTTTTTGAGGAACTGCCAGATTGTTTTCCAGAGTGGCTGCACCATCCCCACCAGCAGTGCATGAGGTTTCTAATTTTTCTGTATCCTCCACAATACTTCCTTCTTGGGTTTTCAATTATTTATTTACTTACTCACTCTTTCAGTACATAGTTGCACAAAGCCTTTCATATGCCAGATGCTGGGGCTACAGCAAGAAACAAGATAGATTCTGCCTGCCATTGGAAAGCCTGTCATCTGCCATGCAAGAGGGACACAGAGCACAGAGTTACAAGTAGGATAAATGCTTAAAAAACAGGGACTATAGTCAGCTAGAGCAATCAAATCCTTTATCCCCAAGCCTTTGCAAGTCTAGGTTCTATGAACCTGTGACATTTTCTTTCTGGAAGGCACTAACTCAGGTGGCAAGAGCCACTACTAGATAGATTCTAACATGGGATACAGTCCCTACATTTAGAAACATGTTCAAACACATTTGTACTTGTGAGAAACAGGGATCCTTTATTATCCTTAACCAAGCCTAACACAGCATGTTGCCCGAGCCAGAGAACCTCACATGCTTTAAAATTTGAAATGCTGGGAACAAAGGCCACAAACTGGCAGCTTGAGGGCCAGGCCCATATGATGTTTTGAAAGTTCTGAATTAGTTGTCAACACTTAAAAATTAAGAATTGCCTGCAGGACTCTGAATTTTCTGGCCTCCCCCCAAAACTCAGAAAACCTGGCAGTACTAGGGCTAAGATAGGAACCGACTGAGCTGAGCTAAGAGCAGCTCTGTCCATGTTAGAAGGGTTGCAGCTGGCCACAGGCCCCATTTGGGTTCTGTCTCCATTCTTACCCGTTTGGCCCCTGTAAGCCTTGGGTCTAATACCAGAGATACTAGCCCCTAGGGCTACTGAGCTTGAGATATGTAGCTAGTCTGAACTGAGATGTATTGCAAGTATAAAATACACACCAGATCTCAAAAACAGTAGGAAAAAAATGGGAAAATATCCCCTTAATATTTTTATATTAATTACATGTTGAAATGATAACATTTTGGATGTATTGGGTTAAAGAAAATGTATTATTGAAATTAATTCACCCAGGGGCCCCTGGGTGGCTTAGATGGTTAAGCATCTGCCTTTGGCTCAGGTCATGATCTCAGGGTCCTGGGATAGAGCCCCACATCGGGCTCCATGCTAGTCAGGGAGCCTGCTTCTCCCTTTCCTTCTACTGCTCCCCCTGCTTGTGCTCTCTCACTCTCTCTGTCAAATAAATAAATAAAATCTTAAAAGAAATTAATTCACCTGTTGTTTTTTTTTTACTTGTTTTAATGTGTCAACTGGAAATTTAGACTGACATATATAGCTCACATTGTATTTCTATTGGATGGTCCTGCTCTAGAACCCCTTCCAGTTTAGAGTATCTCTGGAACTTTTCGCCCCACAAGGAATTATCACTTGAATTGTGTCTTATTAACTCTTTCTTATGATGCATAACTGCATATTCCATTGAATAAGCAAGGCAACAATCCCAAGGGGGAAATAACTGATGATTTATATAAACTGTAGCTCACATAAAAAAAATCTGAAATCATGGGCCTTATATCAGTTTTAAACATATTTATTCCTCTCCAGTGGCTATAATAAAATAACATACCTAACCATTGCTCTGAGACTTCATTACTACTCCAATATTTAACTCCTATTTTCATTCACTGAAGGTATTTGGGAAGTTACAAAATAAATTGTTCATATTTGTTTATGTCACTTAATGCACTTTAAAATGAAATCTAATCTATTTACATAAACCCCCTCCAAACTCTTTTTGCAAAAAGCTTAGACTGCTAGCACACTTGGCATTTCATAGGGACCATTGGTCTATGATCTTATTGGATAAATTACTTTTTAAAAGTCTTCTAACTTACTCAAATAAGTGAGTGACTTAAATTAATTTTCAACAGGTGTGGGACAAAGGACTCAGCCAAGACCAAGGGAATTATTCTATTTTTTTTTTTTACAAAGACAACCACTTAAATTATTATTCTTTTCTTAGCAAATAAGATGTATTAAAATTAAGTAAGATTCTCATTCTAGATGTGTAGAATACATAGATATTAAGCTGACACATGCTTCCTGATGACATTTGCTTAACACTCAAAGGAAAGAGAAGGATTGAGGAAATTTTAGATCAATTTAGATACAACCAAACAAGGAAAACACAACTCTGAAGAAAAGCTGTATTTTGGACTGTACTTTCCAATCTGCATATTTACATGGATGTAATTCATCTGGTGAGTGCACAATCTCCCACTCTTCTTTACCCATGTAACTCATAGAGAAATTCTCAGGAATAGTACCCAACTTCAATGGAGCACCATAGAAGTTTATCTTTTTTTTGGTCTCCTTTTTTGTTCTCCCTCTTTTCTTTCCATAAATGATTTCTATACTCTATACAGGCCTGAGTTTTGAGCAAGCACATGGCAAAATAGTTGATTCCCAGTGTATACACAGTGCCTCATCCCACTATGTGTGAAGCTCTCATTGGAGTTGTTCCTATCTGGGTCATGGGACATGGAAGGACAGGCTTTATAAAATGGGTAAGAGGACAGATGAAATTCTGGAACAGAGCCAATGAGGAGTCTCATCCAGTAGTGGGAGAGAAAATACAACTCATTAGCTTTCATAGGCTTGGGGAAATCTTGGTAATCATAAAATTCCATCATTCTTCCAAGATAAAAGTGTGTAATGAAAATGGCGTGGTAGGGCATACACTGCTAACAAGTCCCTAGACACCTTTAAAGATGCTTCAACTTTCCAGCTCTTGAGTTGTTTTTTTTTTTAAAGATTTTATTTCTGTGAGTGGGGGAGGGGCCTAGGGAGAGGGAGAAGCGGACTCCCTGCTGAGCAAGGAGCTCAATGCAGGGGTTTCCATACCAGGATCCTGGGATCATGACCTCAGCTGAAGGCAGGCGCTTATTGACTGAGCCACCCAGGGGCCCCTTGAGTTGTTTTTTAAACACATATGCTAGAGTGTAATTATGCCAAAGTAGCTTCTGTCCTTGCTTAATCGCCTGCCTATTCCATTCTCAGACATTTCACAGGGGCAGTCAGATTTCAGTGTCTCTTATAGGTTAAAGAAAGGCTTTAAATAGATCACAATTAACACAACAATCATAATGAAAATAGCAAGACAGCCTTGCACAAGGCAGGGACTATGGTAAATCTCCCTGTGCACTTCAATAAGACTAATGTTTATGTCTCGCTAAATGGAAAAGAGAAATATTTTAGACACCTCTAAGAACTCAAAAGCCCACTGAATTTGATGTTGAGAAGGAAGCATTTCTGTATGAGAAGAGCCAACTCTTTTCTGAAACATGAGGCTGACAGGACAAACACAAGAAAACCTTTGCTCTTAGTTTTTAAAATAAGATATACGCATAGCTGCTTCCTCCCATCTGACACTCAGGAAAGATTCTAAGGTTTCTACCTTAAAATTGTATCTGGTTTTCATCTGTGTCAGCATCAGCGCAACATCTGAGAACATTTTCAGAGATTAGCTCAGAAGAATCGTTTGCTGACAGTACTATCAGGAAGTGGCTGGACTCTATAAATTCTGTCCTATAGGGAATCCTGACTTTAAGTAGTAAGTTCATGAACACACAAGATTAAGTAGAGCAAAATAGCACCAACAGACTAGTTGAGGATATGCATGGGGTCTGAAAGAGTATAAATTACCAGGAAATGAATATTTCAAATGTATGCATTGAGTCTCTGCCAGTCTAGGAGAGATCTAGTACCCCGAAGTCCTAGAAAACTGATCTAGGGCCCAGATAAGCAGGATTGGTAAATATAATAATAAACATATTGCTTGCAAGAATAATGCTTAGCATACTGTTAAGCCCACATCGTTGCTCAGTAAATATCTGTTGAATAAAAGAAGGAAGGAAGGAACTTAGGAAGAGGCTTTGTACTCAAAAAAGCATAGGACCTGAGTTCAAATCCTCAGTCCACTTCCTTGGATACACAACTTTGGTTAGTCACTTAAACCTTAAGCCTCGGATTCCTCAGTGGTCAACTACAGATGATGTCATCTATCTCAGAGGCTACTAGTGACATTAAGTTAGGTTTATATGCAGCACTTAGCACTTAGAGGGGCTCATTATGGTGCTCCTCTCGAGGTCCATCTTGTCCATGCTACTGATTTCTACTTTTATTATAAATACAGAAATTGAATACTTATGCCAAGGTTTCACTTGAACAATCAATGCCAAACTGTACATGAATTAATGGGATTTCACTGCATTAATAGTAATAGTAATGACCCAAAGGCTAATGATATTATCTAAGTCACTTAATATTTTTTCTTCTAAAATATTTAAAATCATGTATAAGGCAATATTTAGAAATAACTCACTATAACCAAACTATGCATCTTTACTCTCCCACCATATTATACCAAATATATCTGTAGCTTAGAAGCAAATCTCTACGCTTTCTTGGTGAACAGGTATAGATTCAGAAATAGTCATTGCAATATCAAAGATAAACAGATGCACATGAATATTGGAGCTTCAGAGAATATGCTCCCCCTAGGCTTTGGGGTTTTTCTCATCAAATAAATTTCAATTCCATGATAATCTGAAGTTCCAAATTTAGTTTAGAACACCTCAAATTTGAACCATGGGCTCCTACAGAAATTACATTTCAAAGTTAAACCAAATTTCAGGACAGCAGCTTGGTCCTGGGGTTCTATGACGATGTCTAATCCCCTAAGGCTCATAGACCCGAGGCCAACAATTAGATTAACATACAAAAAAAAAAAAAAAAAGAAAGCCAAACCAAAAATGAAAAAAAAAAACACCAGAAAAGCTTCCCATTGCCTTTATTTTTCTAAAAGAAAAGCTGTGAAAGAAAATGCAAAACTATATTTTAATCAATAAAGCTCAGGCATTATCTACCCAGAATGGACTCTCATCTATATGCTATAAGAGCCTAGGGGCATTACAACTCCTATGTTGTTCAGAAATGTATTTGAAAAGCAGGTGAACAACTTGAGAATGATTTTTAGCCATCTTGGATATATCTTTAAATATAAGTGTACATCATCTATAGAATACACATACACACATATGCAACCCATGCATGCACTTTCTCTCTTTCTATATATATTCCATACATATATTTGGAAAGGCTAGCTAACATACATGTATGTTTGTATACACACACTTATGATCTATGCTGTATGTATATATATATTACAGAAAATCCTTTCTAAAAAGATATATTTAAATATCGTGCATACACGTGAATAGGTCTCTTCATGGGCTGGGAGCATCATGTTTCAGGGGTAGCTATCATCACATCAGGATCCCAGATTCCTCTTCCACTCTGATCCACATTTGAGGGTAATGATAGTGTTCTTTATCTGACTTAGCTTCAAGTTTCCACTGCATCTCAATTCCATTTGTTATTCAATCTGCAGTCAGTTAAACTACACTTAAGCTAAGGGTATGGGTATATTTGGAAATATGTCCAAGCATCAATCATGGTCATGATTTGACACATTATACTTTGAAAACTGTGTCTTAGCCATATCCATACTTTATTTAGCATAGAGACCTCAGTGCAAATAAGTTATCAAATGGAATGTGGATACCTCTTACAGTATCCTAATAAGTCAAACAACTGTTAAAGTGAGATTAAGAAAATATTTACCAAGAAACTTAAAATGAATGGCTAGTTCCGCACAAATGTGTCTCAGACGCACCAGCGTTAATTAACCGCATGACTTGGCCTTTCCCACATAGGCGTGTGTGACATTTGTTGACCTTTCACTTGAAATCCAGAATTTTGTTTAATCCTTTGAGCAGTGGATCAAAAGCTATGTCTCAGATGAAGTAATGACTGAGAACTATTTAAAAATAGTCAGGGTTGATTCCCAAAATAGGAATTTTCCATTTGTCTGACAACAAAAGGTCCCTGCAGATTCCCTATACTGGCAAAGGAAAAATGAGTCTATTTCAGAGTTGAAATTTCAGCTGGGCTTTCATTCTGCCAACATCCTGAATTTTTCAAGTATGCCATTAAAGCAGAAAATTTTTAAACTGACACAATTTATTTGTGGAGAAAAAAAAGGAAAAAAGAAAACACTTGCATTCAAATCCCAAGGATTAGAACATAATCAGTTAGCTGTCGTTTAATACATGTTAAATTCTGTTAATGAGAAGTAACCCAGGCTAAAAACCTCAAAACTGAACTAAAAGTACAGATTTACATTCTGGCTCTATTGTGTAATGCACACACAGGTAGATGTACATTTACAATTTTTAATGAATTGTAAAGACAACAAACGTTGCAAAAATCACTGATGCCCTGACATATCTCAGAGGATACAGACTACTTAAATAAAAAGACAACAAAGGGCAGGAAATGTTTTACTATCTTTCATGTCAACAATTATGAATGTCACTTTCTCAAGCTAATTTTCAGAAAAGCTTCTTTTGATTCAGAACAGCTACCCCTGCCTAATGTTCTTTTTTCAAAACTCCCCATTAACAGAAACCTCTGATGTACTCTGTGATCATCATTAATTTTTTTCTCCTGGTGCTTTACTGAATTTTTAAATAAAAATTTTTTCTTTCTCTTTTTTTTTGTCTTAATTAAAGTCAGTATTTGGCTTCTTATGAACAATGCCAACTGGCTCTATTTTCCCTTTATCCTCATCCAACTCGGGGTAGGTTTTTCTAGCTGAGACCTTCCTCATCCTTGAATCCCTCTCCCGGAATTTTCTTAATGATGCTGCCCTTCCCAGGATTTCCTGATAATCTTTCCAACTGCAGTTTCATGACAGGTCATGTGTAAGGTTAAACTCATTAGAAAACTCATATTTCAGATCCCCAAAGAATTCAATGGTCTAAAGATCAAACGGAGTACCAGCATCCACCCTGGTGGATATCCTGCAAGAATTGAAATTAAAAGGACCCACCAGGGGCGCCTGGGTGGCTCAGTTGTTAAGCTTCTGCCTTCAGCTCAGGTCATGATCGCAGGTTCCTGGGATCAAGCCCGCATCAGGCTCCCTGCTCGGCGGGAAGCCTGCTTCTCCCTCTCCCACTCCCCCTGCTTGTGTTCCCTCTCTTGCGTGCTCTCTCTCTCTCTGTCAAATAAATAAAATCTTAAAAAAAAAAAAAAATAAAAGGACCCACAACAAAATATCCTACCTGGAATGCAGATGGAGCATCCGCTTCAAAAACTTCTTGGGGAACTCCAGGTTGTAGGATGGCAGTGAACACTAGATGTTCGGGACCCTTCAACTTCACTTGCAAGTTTAGTGTAGACATAGCCCTAAAGACTTTGTTTTCTCTTCTGTGTGTTATTTAAAAAACAAAAAAACAAAACAGATTCCACCACGACTCGCCTGCCCACCCTTTTTATTGATAACCCCTACTCAACTTGTATCATCCAGTTTGTTTGTGGGTCCCAGATCCGAAGGTCCACCCCCATCTCTTCATACTGTGGAATCTTAACTGTCTGTTATCTCTGCGGCATCTTCTAAGTGGAAGCTAATCAAGAATTCAAATGTAACTTGACCAAGATTGTTGTCTAAAACTTAGCAGGATGTTCCCTGTGGTGCAGCTCAGTCTTGTCATCTGACTCTCCTAGCATCTTTCTCTGACTTCACTCTCATTGATTTGCCCCTCGGCCACAGATCCTCTTGTTCAATCTTACTGGAGGTGTGTTTTCATGGAAGTCTCAACGACATTCTTAATTAATTTGCTATTCTTTTGGAACCTATACAAAAGAAAGGGGTCCTACTTTTCTGAGTCCTTAAGGTTGCATTAGTACCCGAGTGATACAAAGTGCAATGCCATGTTTAATTGGCAGGCTGAAATGACTTTTCTACTCTTCAGCTTATCATGTGTGTTACTGCCCAATTACACTAAACAAGAGGAAAAAGCACTTGACCCTGCAGTAGAATCAAGGCAATTTGTGCCTCACAATTTTCATTTGATATTTATAAATGTAACAGAAGCTATCAAGCCGTATACTCCTACACAATGCAACTTGATTTTTCCCCAGTTTTATTGAGATATAATTGACATATGACATTGTATAAGTTTAAGGTGCACAACATAATGATTTGACATATGTATATGTCGGGAAATTAGTTAATATCACCTCACACAGTTACACATTTTTTTTCCTGTGTTGAGAACTTTTAAGATCTACTCTCTCAGCAACTTGCAAATATATAACAATACAGTATTGTTACCCAGAGTCACCATGCTGTACACTAAGTTACCAAGACTTACCTATCTTATAACTGGAAGTTTGTACCTTTTGTCCACCTTTGCCCATTTCCCCCACCCCGCACAATGCAACTTTAAACAGACACTGTTTAAAGCCCTTGCCTAGTATATTCTAAACAAGGTAGCACACACAGAGCTCAGTAAACCCAGGGCTCTAGCATCTCAAGCAGCTAGGCAGGAGAAAAATAGGCGAAATATACACAAACTTTGGACATTATGGCGTTTAATGATTCAAAATATGGGTATTCCTGTTGAAATTGGAAGGTAAGTTTCATGAAGACAATATGACATTCCAGGAAGATTTTTAGAAAGGAATGGAACAGGTTTTTTTTTCCTTGTGTGTGTGTGTGTGTGTGTGTGTGTGAACTAGATCAAGAGTGTGTTGATAATCTGAAAAAAAGAAAATAAGTACATGACCAACTAACAGAAATCTGATTCTTACTTCCTGGTGGATTCACTTTGAATTTGTTATGAGAACTGGATTCACTTTATATTCGATTCTTTACATGCTTTACTTGTGGCAAGGATCTTAGAACCCACTTATTACAGTCCTCTTGTTTTAACAGCAAGGAAAGGGAAACACACCGGGCAGCCCCTCCCCAGGACCACAGAGCTTGGACAGGAGCAGCAGCGAGGTCTGAATTCAGGGATCTTGCCTCACCAGCCAGGCTGCTTCCATTGCCAGACATGTCCATGTTCTGATCACCATCTCCTTTTCTTATCTCAAGTATGACATTTCTGTTCTCTCTTTTCATTCTAGGTTTGAATCATCCAAGCCCTTGTCTTTGAATCTCTAGATTTTTTTGTGTGGGGGGTGGGGGGTCTTATTTGTTTGTTTGAATGGTTTTTAGATTTGGCACCTATTCCTTACCCATGAAAAAGGTGTCTGGGCACATACATGGTGTGGCTTAGAAGAGCAATTTGTTGCCTTTTAGTTTATTTGTAAACCATACTTGGCTTGAGGACTCCATAGATTAGGGGGTTCTGATGTTTTGTCATCATTATTTTATCTTTTGTTGCTCCCTTTCCTTCCCCTTTGATATTATTATTACTGGGCATAGGAGGGTCACTTAGAATAGGTTAACTCCCTCCTTCTTTTCCCCAGATGGGACTGCTGAGCTTCCAGCTGTATCTTCATCTCTAATAAATCAGTTTCCATTTCACTCACTCGAATTCTTTATCATAATGTTCCCTGTTTTACATCAAATTGACTTTCTCATTTTTGGTTTCAAAGCCTTCATTTATTCTTCACTTATGAATCATCTGTCATTTGACCCAAAGTTCTACTCTTTCCCAAAGCTTCTCTTCCTATTCCCTTCTATTGTTAATTTGATCAAATTTCTGTTTTACTGGTGATGTTGACCATTTGGCTAGGAGTTTACCTTTCACTTGCTTGCTTCAGCACCTGCTGCCTATTTTATGTAAGATGAACATATTCTTAATCTCAGTAGACAGGGACAGAACTTCTAAGCCATCCCTACAGGATCAGAAATGGTGTGAATATAGGTATGCTGATGGCTGAGACATGACCTCAGCTCAGATGGGGCTGTGTGTGTACAGAACTGGGCTTGATGTGGCTATGTGGGCAGCAACCTGGTTTACCTTCCCACTGGCCCATCTTGATGTGTAACCCAGCCCCCAGGGTGCTGTGTTCCACATGCAGAAGGCCCTTATTAATATGTTCTGCTGCTCACTGTGGTAATGTGGTAATGTGGGGGCCTCTAATAGCACCTCCCCACCCCATAACTGACAGCTCCATTCTTTGAGCCACCACTGAACTGTCTGCAGTTGTATTAGTGTTCCTCCTAATACTTGCAACCGCATCTGTCTCACTATCCAACTCTGAGCTCTTTAAGTGTCTGAATTATATTTGGATCCTCACAGTTGGGGCTTATCAAGTGATTAACAAAAGAGACTTACTTCTACATCCTTTACAGGGCTCCTTCATTCTCAATTCTGGGCCTCAATGCATAATATCCATTTTGTAATACTGAGTTTCTTAGTAAATACACAGTGTGACAAGTTATTGGGGGAAATCAGAACTGTCCAGGGCTTATATGTTTAGGGGTGAAAAGTACTCAAATACTAAAAGTAATAGGGCTTTATAGAATTTCTATGACAATATATGAAAAAGAAGTGTTGGTGATAGCTTTGAAATATTCCAGTTGTGTTCTCTACTGCTTGGAATAACCTGTACACTTGTTCTGTTTGTGCTTTTATTAGATCTTATTTTACTTTTTTGGTGTCAGGACTCTAAATTTTGAAATGCTATTTGATCACCACACAAAAACTAATGATGTATTGTATGGTGACTAACATAACATGATAAAATAAAATAAAAAAAAAATAAAATGTTTAAATGTTTAAATTAGGGGTGCCTAGGTGGCTCAGTTGTTAAGTGTCTGCCTTCGGCTCAGGTCATGATCCCAGGGTACTGGGATCAAGCCCTGCATCTGGGCTCCCTGCTCCGCAGGAAGCCTGCTTCTCCCTCTCCCTCTCCCACTCCCCCTGCTTGTGCTCCTGCTCTCGCTGTCTCTCTCTGTCAAATAAATAAATAAAATCTTTAAAAAATTTGTTTTAAATGTTTAAATTATTTGCATTATCATCATGGATCTCCATACACTGTAATGGTATCTACAACAAAAATATAGTTATTAAATATAGCTTTGAAATATTTCAGGACACTTAAATTGATAGTGTAATATATCAAACAGTTTACACTTAGTGTCATGTTTTTCAGAGGATCATATAAGTATATTCACTTCTTTTGTCTGAATACAGACAAAAATTCATTTATTCCCCTAGAGAAGTTATTTTCCTAAGTATAAAGAAATAAACTCTCAAAAATCACTATATTTAAAATGTTACTGAAAAAGTATTTCCATATTTCAAAAAATATTATATAAAGTAATGACTCTTGAGATTTCTGGCCAAGATTTATAGTTAGCAATATGTATTATATTGCAATCTAGAACCAACATAGGTATACACATATTTAACATGTGTATGAAAATTCTCTTTTGCAAAATATTTAAAAGATTTTATTTATTTATTTGTCAGAGAGAGACAGTACAAGCAGGGGGGAATGGCAGGCAGAGGGAGAGGGAGAAGCAGGCTCCTTGCTTAGCAAGGAGCCTGATGTGGGACTTGATCCCAGGACTCTGGGATCATGACCTGAGCTGAAGACAGACGCCAACTGACTGAGCCACCCAGGTGTCCCTCTTCTGCAAAATATTTAACCTTACATGATGCCATTGGTATTTCTAGTCTATCCTATTTAATTTTTTTAAAAAATAGTTGGTTTTGAATTACTAAATTAATTTTCCAAACCACTGATGGGTCATTAATGATTCATGATCTGCAGTTTTTCAATACTAAAGAAGTGGACTCTAGAGTTCACAACTTTCTCCATTAGATCCTGGTAATGGCAGGTTACTTAGAGAGGCTACTGCTCATAAGGAGAGTTGGCCCATGAAAACTGTCACCTTGGGCAGCCAAGAAAGGCACCAAGTCATTGTGGGGTATACTTACCCCATTTTCTCAGGATAGTGGCCTCCTGAATAATTACTTTGCAAATTATTCATTAAAACTTGGCTTTGCAAAGCTAGCCCTTGGTCTAGTTATTGCTGCCAGATTTCCTGTTTACACTGAACTTAGTATGTTAGGTTATTGTCCCCACTGAAAATTACTTTAGACAAGGAAAAAAGGTGAATCAAAGTAAGAAATCAGATTCCTAGCATCATTCTAGGATACACTCTGGCAAAGAATTAGTGAATATTAAATGACTATAGGTGAAATCTAGCAGCCTGCTGACAAAATAATTCTATAGCAAATGGACCATAAAGTTTAATATAGTGTGATTAGTCTGCATTGCTTTCTCCTGACAGCCACTGACAAGCATTGGCAGTCACTAGCAACTTTAAATATCTCTTAAAGAGGTTTCAGGATGAACATTTTCTATATTCCTAAGTTAAGAGGTAGGGTAAAGCATACTTGCAAGGCCACTGATACATATTTTCTCCTTACATAAACATATTTCTGCCCCAAATCGTGTGGTTCTAGATACCTGCTTCAATTCAATTGACTATCATTGGCACATTTATTTTCTTAATTCTGAACTTAAGAAAAACCACAATCAAAACTTAGTTTTGTTGATTTTTTTCTATTGTTTTTCTATATTCAATTTCATTTATTTCTGTCCTAATCTTCATTATTTCTTTCCCTTTGCTAACTCTGGGCTTAGTTTGTTCTACTTTTTCTAGCTCCTTGAGGTTTAAATTTAGGTTGTTCTATTTGAGATCTTTCTTCTTTTTTAACATATGCATTTATGGCAATAAACTTCCCTCTTAGTTCTGTTTTTGCTGTATTTTACATTTGTCTTGAGGTATTTTCTAATGTCCTTTTGATTTTTTCTTTGACCCAATGGCTGTTCAAAAGTGTGCTGTTTAATTTTCAGATATTGGTGAGCTTTCCAGTTAGTTTTTTGAAAAGATAAACAAAATTGACAAACTCTTTGTTAGACTAAGATTAAAAGAAAACTCAAATAAAATCAGAAATGAAAAATGAGTCGCTAAACTGGTGCCACAGAAGTGAAAAAGATCATAAGAGACTACTGTGAACAATTATATACTAACAAGTGGATAACCTAGGAAAATGGATAAATTCCTAGAAATATACAGCCTTCCAAGACTAAATCATAAAAAAATAAAAAGTCCAAACGGACTTATAATTAGTATAGAGATTGAATCAGTAATCAAAATCTCCCAATAAAGAAAAGTCCAGGGTTGGATAGCTTCACTGGTTAATTCCAACCAACATTTAAAAAAGAATTAATGCCAATCTTTCTCAAACTCTTCCAAAAATGGAATAGGAGAAAATACTTCCAAACTCATGAGGACAACATTACCCTGAAACCAAAGCCAAAGACCACAAAAAAAGAAAACTACATCCAATATTTCTGGTGAATATAGATACAAAAATCCTCAACGAAACACTAGCAAACTGAAGCTAACAGCACATTAGAAGGATCACACCACAATGAAGTGACATTTATCCCTATGATGGAAAGACTGTTCAACATATGAAAATCAATGTGTCAATGTGACACACCACATTAACAGAATAAAAGATAAAAATCACATGATCATTTCAACAAACGCAAAAAAAGAATTTGACAAAATTCAGTATCTTCTTGTGATACAAATTCTCAACAAACTAGGAATGGAAGGAAGATACTTCAACCTATAAAAACCATATGAAAAGCCCACAGCTAACATACTTAATGGTGAAAACTAAAAGCTTCTCCTCCAAGATCAGGAACAAGACAAGGATATCCATTCTTGCCACTTCCTGTCAATAAGGTACTGGATGTCCTAGCCCAAGCAATTAGACAAGAAAAGGAAATAAAAGTTATCCAAATTGGAAAAGAAGTAATCATGTCATCTGTTTGCAGATGACATGATTTTATGTAGAGAAAACCATAAGGACTCCATAAAAAAGCCTTTAGAACACATAAACAAGTTTAGTAAAACTGTAAGACACAAAAATCAGTTGCATTTCTGTATACTTCAATGAACTATCTAAAAAGAAAATTAGGAAGACAATGCCATTTAAAATAGCACCAGAAAAGCATAAAATACTTAATAATAAACCTTAAAACTATGAAACCCTGATGAAAGAAATGAAAGAAGACACAGCAAATGGAAAAACATCCACATTCATGGATTAAAAGACCTAATAATGTTAAAATGTCTATACTATATCCCAAATGATCTATAAACTCAATGTTATCCCTATCAAAATCCCAGTGGCATTTTTTTAAGAGTCTCATGCTGTACCGACTGAGCTAGCCGGGCACGTCCAGTGGCATTTTTTAAAAAAGCAGGAAAAAAATTCTACAATTCTATAGAACTACAAAGTTACAAGAATAGCCAAATCATCTTGAGAAAGAACAAAGTGAGGGTATCACAGTTCTCGGTTTCAAAATACATTACAAAGCTACAGTAATCAAAACAGAATGGTACTGACATAGAGACAGATATATAGACCAAGGGAACAGAATAGAAAGCTCAAAAATAAATCCATGCATATGGTAGACTGATGCTCAATAAGGGTGTCAAGAATACACAATGGGGAAAAAATAGTTACTTCAACCAACAGTATTGAGAAAACTGGTTATCCACATGCAAAAGAAAGGAATTGGGCCCTTATCTTACACTATACATAAAAATCAACTCAAAATGGATTAAAGACTTAAGTAGAAGATGTGAAACTATAAAACACCTAAAATAACACAAGGGAAAAGCTTCATGATGTTGGTCTTGGCAATAATTTTATGACACCAAAGGCACAGGCAACAAGAACAAAAACAAGTGGGACCACATCAAACTAAAAAGCTTCTTCACAGCAAAGGAAACAATTAGAATAAGATTTTCCTAAAGAATTGAAATCAAGATATTGAAGGGATATTAGCACTCCTATGTTCATTGCAGAACTACTCATAAGAGCCAAATATGGAAACAACTTAAGTGTCCACTGATAGACAAATGGATAAAGAAAATGTGATGTATACATACAATGGAATATTATTCATCTTTTAAAAAGAAGGAAATTCTGCACTATGTTGACAACATGGATGAACCTTGAGGACACTATGATAAAAGAAATAAGCCAATCCCGGGGCGCCTGGGTGGCTCAGTTGTTAAGCGTCTGCCTTTGGCTCAGGTTGTGACCCCAGGGTCCTGGGGTCGAGCCCCACATTGGGCTCCCTGCTTTGCGGGAAGCCTGGTTGTCCCTCTCCCACTCCCCCTGCTTGTGTTCCCTCTCTCACTGTGTCTCTCTGTCAAATAAATAAATAAAATCTTAAAAAAAAAAAAAAAGAAAGAAGCCAATCCCAGAATGACAAATAATGCATTATTCCACTTATATGACATTATCTAAAATAGTCAAATTCATAGAATCAAAGACCGGGGTGGTGGTTGCCAGGGGCTGGGGGAGAAGGAAATGGGGAGCAACTAATCAACTGGGATAAAGTTTCAGTTAAGAAAGATAAATAAGTTCTTGGGCGCCTGGGTGGCTCAGTTTGTGGGCGCCTGGGTGGCTCAGTTTGTTAAGCGACTGCCTTCGGCTCAGGTCATGATCCTGGAGTCCTGGGATCGAGTCCCACATCGGGCTCCCTGCCCAGCAGGGAGTCTGCTTCTCCCTCTGACCCTCTTCCCTCTCATGCTCTCTATCTCCCATTCTCTCTCTCTCAAATAAATAAATAAAATCTTAAAAAAAAAAGATAAATAAGTTCTGGAGACCTTCCATACAGCATTGTACCTATATTCAAAAATATATATAGTATACTTAAATTTTTGTTAAAAAAGGTAGCTCTTAGTTAAGTGCTCTTACCACAATTAATTAAATAAATCAAGCCACAATCAACACAATTTTTTTCTGGGAAGGATGACATGCAAATGAACTAGTTTCTCTATCTCTTCCCCACACCACTCCTAGGAGGATTATAGGTCAAACTTTTTGCTTATCATGTAATTTTTTTTTTGTAGAGGTTACCTATTATATACAGGTTACTTGGCCTCATGTCAGATAAAGTACAGCTTCTCAACTGATGCCAAACAGCCTTTTCTAAATTAACACAGGATCAAGTACATAATTTACGGTAGTTCAAGGATGTCTACCTTACAGTCATGCACTGCAGCTACTGAAACTACAGATCAGTACTAAGAGGCACCAAGCTCGGGTCTTGCTGTCAAATCCATATATATCTAACCCACAGGGGAGATTGACCTTCCTTACGTCTAACAAACCAGCCCTACATAAGTCCATGTCCTGCTGATTGGTTCTGTAATAACAGGAAAACAGCTTTGAACCTCACACAACCGAGTACTTAATTTTATAGTTGGTTCATTGTTTCTCATATGTTTATTTCTTCTCTTCAATGGCCTTGAGTTATTCAAATGCTGGAGTTTTGTATTTTTCTTGTATCATCTCCTGCCTCCATTAGGCAATGGTACCCACCTGACAGTTGTGGTCTGACCAGCTAATTTCTGAGCTTATCTTGTGTGTGCTATTGGAGACGTGAGTAGAGTCTAGGATGGGAGCAGGTTCTGAGAGTGTGGCCCTTGAGGTCCAGAGAACCCTACACTTCAAGAATTACATATCAGCATAAAAGTTGTCTTTGATCCATTGTAAAGTCTTAGAAAGCAAATGTCTGCAATATTGTGATATCAAGTTCATGTACCAGGCCACAGCATGCTTGTGGGCAAGTGCCTAATAAAAATTATTTGAAAAAGAGTATAAAGCTATGGGCCTTTTAAATTATTTCTAGTAAATAGTATGTTATTTTACACCAGTTAACTTCTAAATACCTTAGGATTTGATGTAGATCTAAACAGAAAACCAATGTGTAATCCTTATGTCAGTTTCTGAGACACATTTTCACGTACAGGTAATCACATTGGGTGTCTTCCTTTCAGACATTTAGGGTAGAAGCATTTACTTGTCATATGGGTTCAAAATGCAACATACTTCTACGTGCTGAACAGTTACTATATAAATAATATAGGGAAGCCTTTCCTGTGCCTTATGTCCCCAAACACGATTAGCTAGTATAAAAATAGAATATATCCCAAATGATAAACTTGGTGACTTACTTAGTTTTATATTTTCTGACACTCATAGTTAAAGAAAATTTCTTCATTGAGCAAGAAGAAAATAAACCAAACAAATATAGTACATGTGGGGGTGGAGAAAATGAATCTGACATTTTTCCTAGTGCCTGGCTTTGACTATTATATTTCTAATTATAGAGCTACGGACAGGGTTGTTTTAGGCTAGAATGCAAAATGAGTGAGAAGAGATCATTTCCTGGGTAGAACCAGATCATTTTCTAAAGTAACATTAATCTTTTTTTTTCTTCCTATCAAGACATAAAACATGGATGCCTTTTATTTTAATGATATAAGTTTCCAGGTAATTGAATTAGAGATGCAGAAACATGGCCTGACGTTATTGATAAGCCAGCATGATCTGGCTGATTACAACATCTTCCTTAGGTAATTTTCAGAATCATTAGGATGCTACTTACACACACACACACACACACACACACACACCCCAAAATCATTCCCTGAGATTCATCTGCCCTCAATGTATCTCATTAAGACATTATAATAGAAAGTCATATGTGATGAAATTATCATCCTCCACCAGTAAAGCAGATAAAGTGAACTTATGTCCCCTAGGTGCCTTTCCCTGACCAACAACTAACCACACTGCAGAAGTCACATCACTCATGTTCTTCCTCTGACCTCTTGATTTTTTAGTTCATCTCAATGGCTTAGCTAGATCACCCAGGCTTCCACCTGGACCAGCGAAACAGCACTGGGATGAGGCTCTAATTTTCTTTTTTTTTTTAAAGATTTTATTTATTTATTTGACAGAGAGAGAGAGACACAGCGAGGGAGGGAACACAAGCAGGGGGAGTGAGAGAGGGAAAGCAGGCTTCCCGCGGAGCAGGGAGCCCAATGCGGGGCTTATGACCTGAGCTGAAGGCAGATGCTTAACGACTGAGCCACCCAGGCACCCGAGGCTCTAAATTTCAAACCTGGAGCCTCATGGTTTTACATTGAGCACCCAGAGGGAAGACAAGTTGTCCTCCCAGGAAGGTTAGTTAGGTTCTGACATGTTAGAGAGGTTTCAGCCAGATGTCTCAATGAGCTTTCCTGGATACGGGAGTGTGTGTAGAAGGAGTTTTGCCATCAGGCCATCTGCAACGTAGACATCTATGTTGTTGCTTTCAATTTTTTCCAAATGACATTTGTTTTAAAAATGCCCAGACCCCAAGGAACATAAAAGCATTCATTAGAGTTCAGAGACAACTTAAAAATATTAATGCCAGAGCTTCCCTATCTGTCTTCCATCACCATCCCAGGCTGAGAGACTGAATTGCCTGCAATAAGACATAACTAAATTAGTTATGAGTTTCTGACTTTATTTTTATAACAAGAGCCTACTACATGTTGGGCACAGCTCTGGCCACTTTAAATATTCTCCTGCTTTCCCCTCACAACAAACCCATGAAATAGGTATCATAATCCTCATTTTACAGATGAGAAAACTAAGCACCTACTATGTGCTGGGTGCTGGTCCAGGTGCTGGGGTTGGAATTAGTTATCATGCATAGGAGCAATGCTTGGAGTTGTCTGACTCAGGTTACACTCCCCAGAAAAAGGGTTCTGTTTAGCAGTATGATTTCCTACCTCTTTGTTGCTATTCACCACACCTCCTAAATCCAAGGGTCAAACTCTAGAGAAAAGTGGGCAATCAAGAACAAATCTAGATTTGTCTATAGAGCTATATCCATATTGCTCAACTGCCTTCAAAGTCAGCTCCCAAATCAAATCCTCATGCTGGTGACCAATGTTTGGATGGTCTGCCTCTCCCCACCCACTGGACAGAGATTTCACACAGTAAACCCAAGATGGATGGTCTGTCTCTCCTCACCCACTGGACAGAGATTTCACACAGTAAACCCAAGGGCAGGTTCATTGTGAGGGAGGTGGGTAGATGTGTTATTTTGGTAAACAGCAGAGAAAGTGAACTTAGACAGTACTGGATGAGTATACCTTTTTCTGTTGGAATAGAATAGTCTGATAATTTAATAGGAAAACAAAAATTTTGTTCCATAAACAAATCTAAGATATAACAAGATGATTTATAACTATGCTATGAACTTCATTAGTAGAGAAAAGCAACTAAATATTTCTGGTGGAGAATGGTTTGGTTTACACATGCAGAGTAATCAGTTTTATCGATCAAGTGCCATATCTCCAGGTGACTGGCTCTCATGGAAAAAAAAAAAGGACATTAACAACTCTAGTGTGGAACTGAAAAGGAAAACAAAAAGAAAAACAACTTTAAATGGTGCTCTAGGGTGAAAGGAGAAGCTGCTGTAGTAACCAGATTTTTCTACATAACTGAAATATATTTTATCTCACTACATAGCATCTAATTATATTATTTACAGTTACTGTCACCAAACTATAGAAGTTTTAAGCAAGAGGGCTGCAGTTTAATTTTTTACAGGCTAAAACGTATCTATTTATAATGCTGAAGAAAGGATTGTGAAATAAATAAAAACTGGGAAGTGTAATGAGTAATGGAGGTATTGTCTCCATTTCACAAAAGAATTAATTGAAAATAAATAAAAATTACTTTTTTTGATTATTAAGCATGTACTAGAAAAGATGATTTTTGTAGGAATATATATACAAACCAAGTCATCAAGCTATTTAGTGTGTGGCCAGTTCCTTAAATTCTGGGAGACATACAACTCTAAAGATACTTAAATTTCTCTGTACTTACTGAAAAGTTACATTTCCATGCATAATGATGTCAGCTCTCCAAAACTCAGTTTATTTCCCTTTTAGGCTCATTTATTTGCATTATCTTATCATTCATGTTATTTACAATACACTGTACAATATAAATTAAGCCAAAATTTTTGGTTAAAGTGTGATTAGTAGTAGACTGACTTCAGATGAAGCTGGATAAGAGACTTTGAGCTTATGGTTTCTAAAGAGCTCAAAATTTAAAAATTGTAAGGCATATTTTAGATTTTTACCTGCATCATTATGATGAACTAGAAGCTATTCTTAAACCTAAGTCCATTTTGAGAATAATTAAAACCAGTAAACATCATTGTCCTGAATTAAATGTTGTCAGTCCCACTCTCCTAATCTTTCTAAAACAACAGCATTTTAAAAGTTCTCTTTGTTTTTTTTTTAAGATTTTATTTATTTATTTGAGAGAGAGAGAGAGCACGAGAGGGGGGAGGGTCAGAGGGAGAAGCAGACTCCCTGCTGAGCAGGGAGCCCGATGTGGGACTCGATCCCCGGACTCCAGGATCATGACCTGAGCCGAAGGCAGTCGCTGAACCAACTGAGCCACCCAGGTGCCCCCGTAAAGTGCTCTTTGTAATGTAAGAAAGGAATGGAGCCATCCAGGTAACTGTAGGGAATGGATGTGTATCAAATACTCTGACAGGTATGGAAAGTAACCATGATGATCTATGGAGGAGAAGGTCCATAAAAATCAGAGCAAACTGTCAGAAAGCACAAACATCTGGGGCAACTTAGCTTCATGGACAAATGGTCCCACATACACAGGTTTACAGCCCCAGAAAGTACATGTTCACACAGATGGCCCAAGCCATCCAGAAAAGGGAAAGTTAATTTCAGTACTCTCTGTATCAGAAGACAGAAGTGAGAGTCTTGGTTTAGAGACTCTCAACAAAGCAGGATTAAGTTATCTGAAAACCTAACACGTTTAAAACATGTTCCCCTATAGTGGTTGATGAATGAGGCTTATTGTAACTGTGAAGTAGTAAGTGACAGACTTTACATAAGCCCTCCAAAAAAGATACACCAAGCTACTGCTGATGCCAAAGGAAGCACTCTATTTGTCAACAGAGGGACCCATTTGGCACTTAAGCAGTAAGGCTTCAGAATCAGCTATAGGATAATGAGATTAACTTCAGTCTGCCATCACCTTCTGCTATGGTTGGTTAAACCTCAATGAAGATCTTTCAGTAAAGCATATCCTCTTACCTAATGGATGCTCAAGTAAAATAGAGACGACCTTGCAAAGTTTGGCAAATAAATAAATCCATTCACAAAAATCCAGAAACTGCACTCAAGTTCATAGATAAAACTCATGAGCAGACCTGATAGTTCAAAGGGTCAGCAGAAGGGAATTCAGCCAATTAGTGCAAAATAAAGGTTAGTTTGAATCTCCATTTTAAAATAAGGTTGAGCATTCTCCACAATACTGATGATAATACCAATATTAAGATATTAGTAGAAAACTTCCAAAAATAAATTCACATTTTTAGTGCCAATTGATCACTAATAGTGTGTGGCACAAAAAAGGACAGTCTTCAAGCTCTCAAAAACCTAACTGCATCTGAACCAGGACTTGGTTATGACTTGATTTCATTTTTATTTATGTTATTTCAGATGTTATTTTATTTATGTTAGTCATTTTTAAAAGGGGATTCTGTTTAATTTATGTGTGTTTTTCAAGCACCCATTCTTTCCACTGACCAGTATCATTACTCTTGAGGAACTTATATTCTGAGTGGAAAACAAAATGAGTATCATTAATTCTTACTACACTTATGATTCCAAAGCTCATATATTTTTAAAAGTACTGTGTTAGTAGGCCGTATTTTAGAATTTAGGATTCTGAAGGTATATTTAGACCTTTAGCTGTTTAGGGCCATAAACAAAGCTGTGGGAATTTATGCCCACTTGAATCCAAATAGTAAAGGCCCATTCACAGAACCCATTCACTGAGATGGCAGCCCAGTTTGCCCGCTCAGCTACACCATCCATCATCTTCCGCAGCTGTCAGACCACACTGGCAGTGGATGGTATCACCCTCCATACTGCTCAACCTCACAGAATGGGCCTCCCCTCCGATTCTGTAATATCTTGGATTAACTGGTTAGTTTGCTCAGGAAGGTAAGGGTTCAGGTTTAAAAGTGAAGCGCCCCTTTCCCCGGCCATAGATGATGAACCTGGGTGGTTTAGAACATCTCAAACTTCTTTCAGGACAAACTGAATAAAACTTACAGTTAGCAAAGAAGAGACTATTACACACAGGGGAGAAAAACTAGAATTGTCATTCTTAACCACTTTCTGGCCATGGATTCCTGTAAGAACCTGATCAAAGAAAGCTATAGATTCTCTTCCAAAAAAAGGAAAGAAAAACAAAGAGAAGACACATGTTGCCCGTGTTTCACACAAATTTCAAGGGAGAAATCACTGATGTTCTGAATCTCATCCAGGATACAAATGAAGTCAATAGTGCCTCTGCCATTTTCCTCAGGTCCCTTGTTAACATTGAACTGGTTCTTGTTGCCTAATCCAGGGTCCAGCTGGCATTAGCCCTTGGCTGGGCCAGTGGGCCTGGGGTGCCGTGTCAGGCAGGAGATGCGAAGAGGAGCGTGCAGACTCTGGGCTCCTCCTGTCTGTCTCCTAATCAACAGTCCTCACACCCGGTCCAGAGGCTGTGATAGCTTTGACTGTCTTCTACTCAATGGGGATAATTCACACACAATTTCTATTCAACACTTCCAGTATTTCTTTCCAGTGCTAAGGACATGATCCAAGAAGAAATCAAGTTCTACTTGATTCTCCTGAATTAAGTTTCAGGAAAAATACAATTAAAAGTACATACTATAATATGTTTGTGTCCAATTGACATTTCTGATAAATGCCTCAACTGTTTAACAAACACTGAGAAGAAACTGAAAACACCCAAAAGGCACTCATCCAATTTGCACTAGCCTGTAAGTGCTGGCAAACATCAGTGTCTGGGAAGGCTTTTAATGTTATTGATAGCTTATTCAAATAGGCTGGAGTGGTCCCACTGGGCCTGAATCACTACTACTGCTAAGGAATAAGCCACTTATAAAGCAAAGATGGGGAGAATATGCTCAGAGGTAAATGTTCTGCAATGTCTAAATCAAAATGGCCCTTCTCAGCATCTATGACGTAACCAGATGGCAGTAACCCTTTCTTCCAGTTGTACAACCCAACTAGCTCTAAGAATGCCCTGAAAGCCAAATGCCCGATGACTTCCTTTAAGAAAGAAAATCTTGTAAATAGGTAGTGTGCTGTTTCAGGAGACTTTAACAGCTGTGATGGTCACAGGAAATACATGGTCTTAAAGTTTGTTCTTTTAGATACATCACATGTCCTTGTTGAGGACAATAACGTCAGGGAATTAGAAAAAGACATTGTACAAAAGGAAGAAAAGGACAAAAGAGAAATGGAAATGCGGAAAGAAGACTTTAAGTTGGAGGGGAGAGGGCTAAAGAAGTAAGGCAGGTGCCCCATGCTGGTCAGGGAGGAAAGGGTGCTCGCAGGCATGGAGCCATGCTTGGCTGCTGGTGATTGCAAAGTTCAGGGGCCCTTGGTGGAGAAGGTAAAAGAACACAAATATATGAGGTTACAGAATGGTGGCTCTGATTCATTTTTTAAAAATGTGTTTGTATTTTACATATATGTATACACACACACACACACACACACACACACACATATCCATATATATGTTTGTATTTCGCAGAAGAGTGGAAGTAAGAGGGCAGACTGAGGAAAGGGGAGCTTAAGTTAGTATTTTTTTTAAAAAATAAAAGAACATCAATGACTTGGAACTTGTTTGAAGAGCTTTGATGGGCTTTTGGAAAACCCAGATAGAAAAAAGCAATTTAGGGGCACCTGGGTGGCTCAGTGGTTACGCGTCTGCCTTCGGCTCAGGTCATGATCCCAGGGTCCTGGGATCGAGCCCCACATTGGGCTCCCTGCTCGGTGGGAAGCCTGCTTCTCCCTCTCCCACTCCCCCGCTTGTGTTCCCTCTCTCACTGTGTGTCTCTCTCTCTGTGTCAAAATAAATAAATAAAATCTTTAAAAAAAAAAAAAGAAAGAAAAAAGCAATTTATATGCTTGTGAGCAAAATATCTGGATAAAGAGCCAAGAAGGGACAGTAAGTGCCTGATTCTACTAGTACAAAACACCTTGCTTAGTGCTTTTCACAGTGAAGACACTGACAGTTTTGAAGACAGATACACTCAAACTGTGGAGCATAAAGACAGGCTGGGTTCTGCTTGTCTCTCTGGCAACCAAATTTTGGCTAACTCATTGCTCATTAGGCTTTGAATCAGGGGCTAATCAGGAAAAATAAAAGGAGGAGAAACTCAAATCAGTCCATTTGTGAGCAGCTCTGGCTGAAAGATGGATGGGGAGGAGATTTAAACTATCATGAAGTTTGGTTATTATCTGTGGGTTTCAATTATCGTTGGCATCTCGGCTCCCAGGAGAAGCAGTAATTGAGAGCCAGCTGTAGAAATTAAAATCATAAGATAGGGAGGGTGTCAGTATTCTGAATGGCAGCTTTTGATCGGCAGATGGGCTTGGTTTTGAGAGGCCAGTTGGCAGGGTTGTGTGTCTCCTGACATTCATCTGTCAGAGGATGCAAAGCAGAAAAACCTCATTTGCACTTCCATGTCAGAATCACCAGGATGACTCTGATACCCCTCCTTAGATGATGAAAATAATGAGAAGCTCATGATAACAAGAGTACTAATACCAGGCAGAGGTAGGAATCCAGATGTAGAGTTCTCACTTTGCAAGTGAAAACAAGCTTGGGCTACTCTAAAACTCCTCAAGATTGGGGTATGTCTTGTGTAGAGATGGACATAGTCCCCAGTCTTGGGGCTAAGTGGAAGCTCTTCTAGTGTCTCAAAACACAAGGACCGAGGTCTGATAACTTTCAGGTTGTCTAAAAAGCTATGTAATGATTTACTATCACGGAAAGACATTTGGGATAAATTGTATTAGCCGACAAAAGCAACTTACAAAACTGTATATTAAATGATTCCATTTTTTGTGTATAATATGTGTAAAAAAAAGAAATATGGGAGGGAACATGCAAAATGCAAACAGTGATTGCACTTGGAAGGTGGGATTATGGGTGGCTTTTATTTTCTTCTATTTAACTAAATTTTTAAATTTTTCAACATTGAACACATTAGTTGCATAATAAAAATATTTTAATAACGTATTAATATTAAAATATATTTTAATGTATCTTAAGTACATTAAAATATTTTTTAAATGTATTAATCAGGGGTTAGATAGCCAAGGTGTTGAACCTGTGAAAATAAAAAAGCAATTTCATAACTTATTTCTAAAAACTCCTAAGTGGATGCCCCAGGATCTCTTTAAGGAAAAGCCAGGAGGAATGCAATGTGGATTTCACTCACTACAATATATTTACGAGAATGCTTAAGATCTGCTAACTACTTACAAACACATGGAATCTGTAATTAAATGCACTCTATTTAGTCATTGCTTCAAGAGTAAACTTAGGGTTGCCAATGGTTTTCTTCTTACTTGAGAAGATAAAACATCCAGGACTTAAAAAATAGCAAATGAAGGTAAGAGTTCTCCAATTCTTGGCATCAGAGTGTTGAGTGGAAACCTCTCCTGTTCTGCTTTTGGTGGATTTAATTCCACTGTTCTGCTGAGTGGGTACAGAGAATTCCTGCAAAGAATAAGGCCAATCTGTGCCCCCACTTTAAAGTGTTTGTTTCCACTTCTGCTGCTTTCTAGTCATCTAGACACTCTATGTAAGGCAGAAAAGATAGATCCTGGAGGAGAAGAGACGTTCTAGACTGGACTATGGGTGCCAGAAGGATGTGCCTATAGAATGGTTGATAGAATGGTTGCCATAGCAATGGAAATGACTGGGCTAAATTTGAGAGACAAAAATAGCTAGGATTTTCACTAGACTGTCACATTGCAGTCCTTTCCAAAAGCAACAAAAGTAGCAATAACAATAGGCAACTACTCTGTACTAGGCCATTAGTGCACTAGATATTTTATATATATTTTCTTGCAAACTCATAACAAAGTTGCCCAGTAGAAATCAGTGGTCCCATTTTAGAGACAAGAAAGCCAAGACTGACAGATGGTAAGCATACACCCTGGGAGTATTATGTAGGTGTATGATTCTGGGGTCAGACACTCTGAGTTCTTCTCTCAACTTCTTCACTTGCTATCACGGTGACACTGGGCAAAATATCTAGCCTCTTCATTCTTCAGTTTCCTAACCTGTAAAATAAAGATAATAACTGGGTCTATTACACAAAGGGGGATTGCTGTGGAGGTGAAATGGGGTAAGGAGACACTGCAACGCCTTTGGCGTGGTACTGACCACACAGTATTCAACATGTTCACTTCTCATTCTGTGGATGAGGGGATGGCAAGTCCAGAGCAGTCTGAATGAAAGCTCTCCCCATTCCGAAAACATAGCCAAGATAAAGTAGCCACTGTTCAAGAGACTTCCAACCTTTATTCTGATCATTTTCATAGTCAAGAAAATTATTTTCCATTCCCATGCAATACTCACAGAGTTTCTACCAGCAGTTTCTATAGAAATAAGAAAAACTGCTGAAGTGAATATTTTGTGAGGATTGAGACCAAATTTCAAAACTTTAAGTACTGTTTTGGATAAATGAGATCAAATTTCAAAATCTTCAGTGCTGTTTCAGATAAGTGTGCTTTTAAGAGATAGAACTACAGTGGAGACACTGTCTAATGTGCTGTTAGAGTCTGTAAGTGTTCACACTGAAGTCTTCTGTTGGATTTGTTTCTACTGTTTGGAAAAACATCTAAGTAAGAGAAGAAAATCCTTATACGTAATTCTGTCTTAAGTGGTTTCTGAATAAAATCCCTATGATCTAACTTCTTTAGTGGTGGTTCAAGGATTATTATTTTTTTTTGTTTTACTAGTTCAACAAATGAAAATGAAGTCAGTAGACACAGACTTCCAAATTTCCAAATCACTTTTGATTTTTGTCAAAGCACAAACTACACCTTTAAGCGGTAGCAATTAATCTGTTTGTTTTATGCCCTGGACATTATCATGTGATGATCTAACATTTGTATTTCAGTGTCCAAAATGTTTGCTCATTTCCCTCAACCCCATGCACCAGAATCTGAGTAGTCATGCCACATATCCCATATTCATGTAAACTTGTTACATATTTATTTTTTTAAGTTTATTTTTATTTATTTATTTAAGTAATATCGACCCCCAACGTGGGGCTTGACCTGGAGATCAAGTCACATGCTCTTCCGACTGAGCCAGCTTTACATATTTTAGATAAGTTGCCGTGCTCTTTCTCATTCTGTCATTTTACCTTTTAGAACTTTTTATTATATTTCCTTATTTAAATGTTTTTCAGTTTTCCATATTCCAAAGCATCTGTCTTTGTAAGATGACTTGAACATCTTCATGGCCTTAAGCCCTGGGATAAATACATTACTTTTCTTGTTTCCCCTCCCTTCCTTCCTCCTTCCCTCTTTCCTTTCCTTCCTTCCCTCCCTTCCTTTCCTTTTCTTTTGTATTAAGACTGCATTTTTTAGAGCAGTTTTAAGTTCACAGCAAAACTGAGGGAAAGGTAAGAGATTTTGCATATAGCCCTGTCCCCACACATGTATAGGCTCCCCCATTATCAACATCCCCCATCAGAGTGGTGCATTTGTTACAACTGATGAACCAATATGGACACATCATAATCACCCAAAGTCTACAGTTTACATTATGGTTCACTCTTGACTGTATGTTCTGTGGGTCTGGACAAATACTTAATGACAAGTATCCATCATATGCATATCGTATTTCTTTTTTTTTTTTCCTACAACATTTTGTGCTATGGCTTATCTGAAATTTATTACAACACAGGTTTCCTCTGCTATCCAAAAGTTTGCTTTACATCACTTAGCTTTTACAAAAGGCCTACATCAGTACTTGTTTTCACCAACCAAAAGAAATCTGAAGAAGATTTTTACTTTTACAAAATGGTAATTGCTTTTTCTCTTTACACCCTCTTGGCTTACAAAAAGTTTCACAGGAACACTCTAATTTCGATAGCAGGGGAAACCTGTATTTGGTTATGACCAAAATATGTTTATTCTTTTTCTACTGTTTTCTCTTCTTCAAACTGTTATTCTATTGTTCTAGCATGCTCCATTAAGCAATTGACCTTTTCGTCAAAGTGGTATTACTTGTTTGTGTCTTACATTAATTCCCTAGGTAATCTAAATAAAAGTCTGGAATTTCTACACGTTTTTTGTCGTCTAGTTTTCAATCCAATATCATAGAATTTTAATAATGGTCATTTGTAATAGGTTTTTGTTGTTATTGCCCTTTTTTTTTTTTTTGAGAGGGAATGGGGAGGGGCAGAGAGAGAGGGAGAGAGAGAATCTTAAGCAGGCTCCACACCCAGCGTGGAGCCTGACACAGGGCTTGATCTCAATACCCTGAGATCAGGACTTGAGCAATTTCAGCTTGGATGCTTAACCAAATGAGCTACCGAGGTGCCCCCCATTTGTAATAGATTTCTTAATTTGTTAAGCCAAACTCATCTTCATGACTTCTATTTGTTAAAATTTCACTTTTCATGTTTTTGATACTTCATTATTGATGATTTAACTATCAAATTGTAAAGTATTATGTGAGATTTTTATTTCATAATTAATAAGAATCTTTGAGCCAAAGGGTAGGAATTCCTGTGTCAACTAAACATTTTAAATCAGCAAATATTTATTAAGCGCCTATCATTTATAGCTACTTTTCTAGGCTCTAGGGCTGACAAGATAAGCAAGAATATGCCTCTTTCCACTCCACCCCCAAAAGAGTGCAATTCAAGTTCATAAAGGTTAAAGCTAAAATAGAATGCAAATACATAGAATAGCTCCAGGAAGGCTGCCCCTCTCACCTCACCTTCCCATTATGGGGTCTCACTTAATATGCATCAACACAAAGAAAGGGCTCCAGGAAGCAAAGGACTCATGAGTATCACTAATGTTGAAAGCAACATGCAGCACTTGTGTAGATGTAATTGTTCATCACGGTTTTTTTGATGATTTAAGGTTTCTGTGCATTATCTCATTTGACTGAATACTCCATTTTCACATGGGCCTAAACTGTGTATGAAATCAGAGTTCAAAAGGACATAAAAGCCTAGATTTCCAAAACATGTATTAGGTTAAAAGACATTTCTTCACTGGTATGGATAAACCCAAAGAGTGTCCTGACCAACGTCAAATCTAGGTCAGCAACATAAACCAGACAGAAAATCTTTCATTGTCCAATTTAGGCTAATATTGCTACTTTAATTAAAGAGTTATGATGTCAGTTTGGAAACACAATGGGGGAGCAGCTGTGCTCCAGGAAAAACATCCCTACAATTTCCATCAACACAGATAAGCTCTTACACAATGCTACGGAGATGAGTGTAAATCCACAAATGGAAAGAACTATAAGCAGAAGGCAGTCTCAGAGTTTTCACTGAAGAAATTACCCTTCTAATAGTATTAGATGGAGCTCCCGCTTATGTTTTCATTATTATTTCTTAACATGCATGGTCAAGATTCTAAGGAAAAGTCACTGGACTTTAAAGACCTTACAATTATTAACCAACCACATAAGGAGAAATCATGAGGTTGACCATGGCAACAACTCATCTAATTTACTTAGCTGTGAGCCCTAACACTTCTGCCCTCCTGCACTCCTGCCATTCATCATATAAAGCAATGTCTTGAATATGGAAACAACTCAAGTGTCCATTGAGGTGAATGGATAAAGAAGATGTGATTGATGTATGTGTGTTTGTGTGTGTATACACTTCAGCCATAAGAAGGAATGAGATCTTTCCATCTACTACAACATGAATGGGCCTTGAGGGCATTATGCTAAATGAAATAAGTCAGAGAAAGACAAATACCATATGATTTCAATTATTTGTGAAATCTAAAAAAAACCAATCAGACAAAAAAGCAGAAACAGACCCATAAATACAGAGAACAAACTAACGGTTGCCAGAGGAAAGGGGAGCAGGAAGATGAGCAAAATGGGTGAAGGGGAGGGGGCGGTACAAGCTTCCAGTTGTGGAAGGAATAAATCACAGGGATGAAAGTTACAGCACAGGGAATATAATGTATTGTAATAGTGTTATATGGTGACAGATGGTAGGTACATTGTGGTAAGCATGGCATAATGTATAGACTTGTCAGACTTACCTAAAACTAATGTAACATGTGTGTCAACTATACTTCAGTAACATTTTTTTTAAAAAGTAATGGCTTGAGTCTAACCCCACATCCATCCCACTCATCGCCACCCTCCATCAGCATCTGGAAAGTACAGGTATATTTTAACCATTCTGTGCCTAGACCTGTCACTACACCAATAGTATGTTTTAAGATTTTATTTATTTATGACAGAGAGAGAGACAGCGAGAGAGGGAACACAAGCAGGGGGAGTGGAAGAGGGAGAAGCCGGCTTCCCGCTGAGCAGAGAGCCCGATGTGGGGCTGGATCCCAGGACCCTGGGATCATGACCTGAGCCGAAGGCAAGACGCTTAACAACTGGGCCACCCAGGCGCCCCTGTTTGATACTATTTTGAGTAACTCACATTTAGAAGTGTACTCCCGAGCACATCTACAATACACAATTCACTTTGCAACTCCAATTTTACTCAGAAACAACCTTTCTATATAGTTGCCTGCAATTTTCACGTTTCCTGACTTTTACTGATATTCCAAATGCACAGTGACTAAGGAATTACCCCAAACATATAATTACCTTATAGATTTTAAGATCTTAGATTTAAAGGTGTATTTGCTTAAGAGTTCATTTATGTTTTTAACAACTTAACAGTTTTGCCTCCTCTTCATCCTGGGTGGTTCATCTTTCATCTGGGGATCCTTTACATAGTGTGGTTCCTCATTTTTTTTTCTTTTTCTCAAGATGAACATTGCACACCTGACTGCAATATGCAGTAAAGGCTGACTGTGAGTGTGGCTGGACCATCTGGTACCACAACTCAGATGTAATTAATGTTTACTGGGTGAGTACCATGTGTCAGATCCGGAGCGAGGCATTTCTGCACATTTGGCTGAATGCTCCATGTGTACATGGGGCTAATTCATTACTGGACTATTTTAAAAATCCCCATATATTAACCATGTCTTTTATTTCCTGTATTCTGATGTTTTGACATCTTGGGCTCTTGATGATCCTGCAGGCACTACCTCTCACAGGGTGAGCTAATTCTTAGAGATAAATAATTTGCCTTCCAGTGTGCCTTTCATAAGCAAACCAATCAATCCAGAGCCCATCCTCCCCACCCTCACACTCAGCGCTCCTGTCCACGTGCCCTAATCACCCCAGGGTCAGATACCAGACAACTAGGGACAGCCTCTATGCCCCAGAGCACTCTGAAACTAGCCCTAAACCTGGCTTGCCCTGCCTCTCCTGCGTCTCTTGCCCACATTCACTCCTTACTCCCTCCACCTCCATGTGGCCCTGCGTGACTTATGTGCCTCCTGTTTCTAGGAATCTGTGAGCACAATAAATTCCTTCCTTTATGACAGTCATTTCCATGTCTGTATGTCTTACCATACGTGATTAAACACATCCCACATAATCATAGAATTGGCAGCTAACATTATTCTGTTTTTCTTTCGTCCCACCCTGTGTGTTCAGTAAAAACAAGTTTTAAATTTTTGTCTCTGAGGAGCTTGGGCAGCTCAGGTGGTTAAGCATCTGACTCTTGAGTTCGACTCACATCGTAATCTCAGGGTCATGAGTTCAAGCCTTGGGTTGGCTCCATGCTCAGTGTGGAGTCTGCTTGAAATTTTCTCTCTCCCTCTGCCCCTCCCCCACTCACGTGAAAGTGTGTGCAAGCTCTCTAAATAAATAAGTAAATAAATAAATAAAATCTTTATTTTTGTCATTTGTCATCTGTCTGGCCCATGTTAACAATACTTAATAAAAGTGATTATACATACGTTCCTTTAGTATACAGCCCAAAAAACTGAATTAGTAATTATTTTCTGTTATGTGAAAGAGACAGCTCTGATCTATCTGCCAGGTCTCTTCACAGCACACGCCGCTTTGCCTGTGCACGGGGAGAGACACACGCCATTTATTCTTCCCTAAGCAAGCTGACTGAATGTATATTAGAAGCCCACAAGTGACCTTAGTTGGTTACATATGTGTTTCGGAGGTCCCATGTTTCACCTAACTGGAATTGGGGCGTATCTTTGCGGGTCTGGCTATCACATTCATTGACTGTGGGGTTATTTGGGCAATGCCAATTATTCACTTTGGATCCTCAGGACTGCTTCATAGCTTGCTGCTAAGCTAAGCTTCCCTGCCATTCCTTCTGTCACATCTTCATATAGCTTCCTGTTTGGCCTCGAAGTACATTCTGCTCGACTAGGAAGCAATAAGGAAGCAGAAGCACTGACAGACGGAGGTCTGTATTGTCTATCAAGCCTTTCCTCCTTCCTTTTCATCTTTTTCTTTGTCAAAATGTCAAGATGGCCTTTTTGGGGGGTTAAAAAGTAGACTGTAAGGCAAGGCCTTAAAGTGTGTGCATGTATATAAATATATATATTCTTTCAGATATGCACATCCAGACAAGATCACCGGCACTGAATTTCTGTTTCAGAAGAGCCTACTGAAGGAAAAGCATGTGCCTATTAATTCTGATTACTGTCAAATATCCAATAGGACAAGTACATGAAATTGAATTAAGCACAAAATTCAAGCAATTTATGATTTGGGATCATATGAAAGAATCAAAGTATTAAGTTGTTATAAATTCTTTCAGTGGTCAAAGATTAATGAAAGCTACAATGGAGTTTCTTCTATCCTGAACTAGTTTTTGTAATGGCATGGAATATTTTGAATAGGGGTCTGTAAATAAAATCAAGGACAATGCTGGCCTATACCCTTTTTCTATGTCTGGCATTTCTGTCAATGTAACAATTTTAAGAATACATTTTCTAACCAGCAGGAGAGTAGTGAACTACTTGACGTGTCTCCATGACTTCCATGGGAGGATATTCATTCACTCGTTCTACAGATACTTATTTATTGAGCAGATTAACTATGTGTCATGGACAATCCCTAAGTGGCTAGCATATAGTAAAGAACAAGATGGAAAAAGTTCTTCCCCCCCTGGAGCTTGGTCTAACAAAATGAGTGACTGTATGAATGAATGAATCAACAGGGTTGATGAAATGAAGTAGGCACAGTTTAGCATATTTCATCGATATGGTTCATTTTTTTCCCCACATTTTAACATCTCTGAAATCAGGATGTGTCTTAATATTGATGGTATCTTAAAACTGCTGATAACTTGGCTGTTGTCACAGCACCATTGTCATTTCTCTGCACATGCATAAATTTGGTCACAGCTATTCATTTCGTTATCACTTCTAAATTATGGGCATTGTTGGCATTGCATGTGTTCTGTTTAATTGCCATTTAAATGGTGTTCAAAAAGATTCCACTATGATTTGGCACTGAAAGAAGATGTTCCTGTGTATGCACCACGGCACAGAAATAGAGCAGTGGGGCATAAATGTTATATTACTAAGGGAAACATTTGTCTTTGTTTGGCATTCCCATATTACCTTGCAAAGCAAGATCCAAATGCTTTACCAGATTGAAAAAAGAAAGACACAGAAGCGGAATCTGTTACAGTGTGTTACTGAGATATATGCAAACCCATTGCCTATCACACTTTGCTTAGGGAAGCAACACTAACGAAGGAATGAGCGGGAAAAAGTACCAAAACCTACGGAAGAGATGGAGGCTTGAAAGCAATGAGAGAGCAGTGTGACTGATTCACAGTGTCATGGAAGACGACTGTTAAGGTGGCATGCATGTAATAACTGGCAGTATTTTGTCTTCTTGTGTAACATAAAAATGTTATTTCTTATAACTCATGCCATTTTAGATTTGATGAAATATGGAAATAAAAATGGATAGCTAGTTAATGAGAAGTGTTACAAATAGAATAGAATAGAGTAGAAGTTTGTTGATACTGGACAGTTTTAAGTTAATGAGGTATCTGCACAAACCCAACTTTAGGCAAACTGTGCAGTATCAATTTGGTATAGATTTGTAGATCACTAGTCATTTTAAAGAAGTCTACATCACTCCTTTTCCCCAACAATGTTTTTGGTACATTTCCCATTCTCCTCCAAGAGTGTGACAATGAGCAAACCTCATGTTCTACTTTCCCAACTTTAATTAGCGCTGCTACAGTTTTTGGCGGTTTAGAGAATTTAAAGGGGAGGTGCTAGGGCTGTATTCTAAACTCAAACCTTCCGACTGCTGCAGGGGAAGGAGTGAAATAATTAGACAGGAGGGTCCATTTGAAATCCCAAAGCATGCATACGGGACTTTGAGGTTCTTAGCACTAGAGTAACATGAGCAAAATGCCAACTACACGGATATGTTTCCAAGCAGCATATGGCCTCAGCTCAAAAATGCATCTATTTCTCTTTAGGCTTGGTACTTCAAATCATTTTGGAACCAGAGAGAGTTGAAAACTATACCAAGGGAGAGAACACACACACACCCCCCTAGGGAGGAGAAATGATAAAACAATGGCTGTCAATTATAACACACACAATTTTTTAGACACAGCTTCAAAACTTACTGTTTCACAACTGTGACATCAGTTTTTGATATCATTCAGCCAGTGACAACTGTGTTAGTGTAAAAATGAGTAGGTGTGTGGCCACACCCATCGCTAAGATAACAGGTAAATAGGTTTCTATGCGGTAAACATACCTTCAGCAGCGTTGACAACGGGCTACTCCATTATACGTGGCATTTCACACCATGGAGAAGGCCTGCTTCCTGCTCCTGGGGCCTATGTTAATTTCCTTTCTGGTCATTAGTGGAGAATCCAGGAATTCCCTGGTCTAATACCACTGTCCCCAGCAACCTTGATTCAGTTTTTCCTTTTAAGTAGGCTGGCCTGTGTCAGGAATTCTCTGACAGTTGGTACAGGAAGATGAATGTGCCAGTGTGAACACTGCAGGGGATGTGTTGCTGCCAACTGGTGGTGTGTACTTATATGTGCAGAGCTAAAACAGACTTGGATGACTGAGAGAGTAGAGATTGCTCCTTAAGTGGCAGTGAGGGAAACACTTGGTTACCTGTCTTCCAGAACCAACTTCTCTGAAAGGACAAGAAGTTTATATGTCTGGAGATTTCCATCTGATTTACATGCTGGGGACTGGGGTTAGGGGGAATCTGGAGAGTTCCTGAGGTTGCCCTTTGGTGAGGGGAATACTTGTTGGGCACAGGCATACAGTGTTAGGTTTCCAGAGGGAGAAATAGTCTATAAAACTGTTTGAATCCAGGAGGCCAGGAGATATAGTATTTGCCATATTTTGACTTCCCACTACATTATAATATGGGAACTCTCTCTCAAGAGAGGCTGGGAGATAGCGTAGGGTAGTGGTAAAGAGCATGGGCAGCGAATCAAACAGATCCAGGTTCAAATCCCACCTCTATCACTTACCTGATATATAATCTTGGAAAATTACATAATCTCTTTTGTCTCTGAAACAGGGTGAGTAATAATATCTCATCAGGTCGAGTATGAGATTTAAAGTCACAATTTATGTAAAAACTTAGTGATATATCTGGCATATAGTATGTGCTCAATATTTGGACACTGTTGTGTCACCACTAAGGGAGTTGCCTTCTCTTTATGGTGTAAATGATCTTAGAGAAGTTATGTTTCGTGGTGTGGAGGTAACTCTTATGGATCAGAACAGGATGTCCATGTCCTTGGCTAAGGGTGTCTCCAGAGCACAAAAATTGGTATTATGAAATTGTCTTACGGTATGAGTATGTCTTGTTTAGAAATGAATAAAGTAAACTTGATAATCCACGTATATGATCAGAAAGGTTGATTAGAATTAAACAGAATCTACATATATTTGTTGAAATCTGCTAATTTCAAGTCCACGGGATATCGACATGTTACCACCTCTACTCTGAGCCATTTTACCATAGGCCTGTTCCCACAATCTTGTGTAAAACTCAGTTCTAACTCTAATCATTTCTTTGCATTGGAGGAAGTTTTGTAAAGCAAATAATCCCCACCTAACCCACCTTATTTTGAAGGTTAGAACTTTCTCCTATCTTCAAGTGGGTACACATGTTCTGTATTCTTTGTTCCCACCTCCCATCCTAAGAGCAGGGCTATAACTTCTCCTCCCTTTCCTGTGCTCCACAGCACCCGCCCAGCACTCAAGGAAAGTTGATTGGAAGCATATGGCAATAAGAAAGTATTCAAGATTTGACAGAAGTAATCATTGGCACCTTGGACACATTGGTGTTTGGGGATCTTTAATTAGAAGGCCGACTTAAATTTTTGAAGCTCTTAGAGCATAGATATTGGTGGCGCCCCGTTCTAGGGGGAGAGAACGTGGGGGATACTGACTACCTGCTGCACTCTTTTCAAGCCAAAGCCATAAGGTAGGGGCTCTGGATGCCCTGTATCCGAAAGCCCCTCCCTAAGGGGGATTCCCACAGAGAAATTTCCTCAAGAAAGGGCCTGTGTCAGGAATGCTGCTTGGGTCAGAAAAGTGGCATGGGTTCCTGCATGCCCATATTCAGAACACAGACGTCCTCAACAGGGTGCTCTGACTCTCTTTAAAGGTGCGGGCCTCAGGGACCCCCGAGTCTGTCTCCTCAAGTCTCAGCATCAAACTTTCTCCTGGAACAAAACCTCTTTCAAACCACATGGAGACAGGAGGAGGATGGAGGATGGGGATGCAGCCAGCTGCTGCCCGGAGACAGCCTTCCTCCCCCCACCCCGCTTCCCTCTGCCCCCACCCTCTTCCTCACGGGGAAAGCGGCCCAGACAGCGCAGCCCCGCCCAGCCCCACCCACCCCGCTCCCAGCCCACCACCCGGTCTGGGGAGCCTAGAGCTTCACAAAAGCCACTTGCCGGGCGCTGCGGTGCCCCGGACGAGGGGGAGAGCGGGGCTGGGTACCTTTAGGAAGAGGCCAGGACACCGGCGCCCGAGGAGACCCACAGCATCGCCCGCACGCCTCCGCCGCCGCTGCGAGGGGCTACTTCGCTGAGCCGAGAGCCGGATCCAGCGGAGATCGGGTGCCACCACCGCCGCCGCCGCCTGTGCAGCTCGCGCTGCCTGAGCTGCGCTCCACTCGCTGAGCCCCGACTCTGCTGCCCGGCGACCGCCACTGTCAAGCGGAGCCCCGCCCCCTGCGCGCCCGGCGAGCCGCGGGCCCCCGGGACGCGCCGCCGCCAGGATTGGCTGCGGAAGTCGCTGGCTCCGCCCCCGCGCGCCGCGCCCCTCCCGCGCTGGTGGCGCGCGCCGCGGCCGGCTCTCTCCAGGGGCTCCGCGGGAGGGTGGGGTCCCGGGCTGGGCGAGGCTTCCTGCGGGTACGGCGCGCGCTGAGCCTCCGCTCCTGGGCTCTGCAGTTTCTCTCTCCTCGGCCAGCCCAGAAATCACTAAACGGCCAAGAAGAAAAAGAGGAAACATCTTCTGTAGGGCCCTTCGCGGGGAGGGCAGCGGGCTGCCGCAGTTCTGGTGTGAAATCTTAATGATAGAAAGACATTTATTAATAAGAAAGCCCAGGAAGGGCTACCTAGGGTGGAGTATTGGATTATAGCCAGTGGGTTTCTTTTGTTTTTTGTTTTTGCTGGTTTATTTTTTAACCTGAAGGCGCCCTCACACACCGTCTAAACTTCTTCATCTTACGAAGAAAAGAAATCCAGTTCAACAACTTGTCCAAGGTCACAGAGCAAGGAGACTGATTCTCTACCTGAATACCAAATCAAAGCTGCCTCGGGTTTTATTTCTTTTCAGTCATGCGGAGGGATGCATTCTAATATTTGATGCTATGTATATTGTGTAACAAGAAATTAATTAAAAATCCGTGGAGACAGAAAAGTAGGTTGGGGGTTGCTAGAAGGTTGGGGGGGTGATGAGGAATGACTGCTAATGGGGAAGATTATTTTTTTTAGGTAATGAAAATGTGCGTCACCACTATCAAATCGCATAACTGAGTATACTAGAAAGCACTGATTTGTACAACTTTCTGATACGAATCTGAATTGTATCTCAATAAAGCTGTTACAAAATATATCGAGAGTAATAGTGCTTTGGGTTAACCCACATAAACACATAGTTGGAGTATGTCGCAGTTCTGTTCTTTTTGGGCAAAAATTATAGTTTATATACGTGCATTCATTCATTCATTCACTCAATAAACCATGTACATCTTTACTAGGTAGTCTGCCAGGGGTACAAAGATTAATAATGCATGATCTCTGTCTTTAGGGAGTTCCCAGCCTATTGAGGGGGCAGTCATTATAGTACAATAAAGTAAATGTTACTCCAGGGAGGTAACCAAAGTGCCAGATTTAGGATACTAAGACCAACAGAAGGACCTTTGCACAGTCATGGAGGGGCTGGAGTACATGTTGTATTTTAGCAATGCTAGGTGTGAAAGGTGTGACAGAAAGTGAAGCTGGACTGTTATTCACAGGACAAAGTTTCACTGTGGATTAGAGCTCAGTTCAAGAGGGACAGCCTAATTAAAAAGTGAAAATTGAGTTCCTCTTTGTCTTTTCCTATTGCTGGTATAGTGTGTGATTTTGGTGAATGGTCTTGATATAAACCTAGTTTCATTGCCTTATCATAGGGAGCAATAGTATCATCAACCGATCTTCACTTATACCTTTATAGTACATAAAGAGCTTTGTGCATGCTTTCCTCTGAAGCTAGAGAAGTTGAGGGGATGCACTCAAGGCCTTACAGCTTCTAAGTGATGGAGCTGGGATGAAACTCCATTTCCAGGCTGAGTCCCACATTCTTTTTTTTTTTTTTAAGACCTTATTTATTTGAGAGAGAGAGAATGAGAGAGAGAGAGCACGAGAGGGAAGAGGGTCAGAGGGAGAAGCAACTCTCTGCTGGGCAAGGAGCCCGATGTGGGACTCGATCCCGGGACTCTAGGATCATGACCTGAGCCGAAGGCAGTCGCTTAACCAACTGAGCCACCCAGGCGCCCCGTGAGTCCCACATTCTTGACATTATCAGCCTTATGAGTTGTGACGCTTCCTGAGAAGTGCAAAGAACTCTTGAGCTAAAAAAGCTTTTTAAGCAGCAGCAAATTAAACCTGTTTTTACACTTGGAGTTGATCTACTTTTTGATTTGGAAGTAGGAGTATTATAGGTCCTAAGGCGAAACAACAAAGAGCATAGCTAACTGATCCCCTTACTCCTCAGTTGAGTCTGTGCAGGAAAATCATGGATTCTGGATTTATAGAAGAGTGGCTTTGCAACTGGAAAAATGGAGGCTACCTATTTGTATTGTCAAGTATACAGCTGTCAGCACACCAACAGTACTTTCCCTTTCCTCCACCTCCCCTTGCATCCCGCATGGGACTGTGAGTCCCTTTTGAAAGCAAGTACCCGGCTTTGTTAATTTTCTTACTCCCCCTCTCCTCTTTTGCATCCTCACCCATCCATCCTTCCCACCGCCTTCCCCATCCTCTTCCCAGCCTCAGAGCCTGGGACCTAGTAGCCCTTCCATGAATGTTTGTTCAGTGTTCAATGTTGTTTTATCAGCAAAAAGGGAATCATTTTTTCCCCACACTAATTGTTTATAGTGCTGACATACATTATGAAATTTGGCTATTAATTGGCCCATATAGCAGTACATTCTAGAGCTTTGGAACATAGTTGCAAGAACATTACAGAATTAATACCTCCCACATTTTAACAAGCTGTGACTTGAACTCTAAATCTAAATGCCTGAAATTTAAGTTAGTTTCAATCTAAGAAAGCACATCATTAATATTTTAATAGTAAATAAGCTAAGTACTTGAGAGCAGAATAATTTTAATATTTATTATAGAATTTTATCTCTCTGAGGAGATCGTTTATTAGTAGTTTTAAAGGTCTTTGAAATCTTTTCTAAGTCTTCCTTGTTTCTTTTCCTTTTTCACTTCCTCCTTTTAGTCTCATTTTAATCTTTCACAGTATTCTGTTATCTAATTAACATTTCAGCATTACAATACTATTTTCTGTTAAATTTCTACCTAAAAATCTAGGGAATCCAAAAGAATGGGGCGAAGGGGTTGCTGATCTCCCAGGAGTCTAAAGCCTGGAGAAAACCAACAAGAAGCCCGTAGCTATTTCTCTTGCAAGAATAGATGTTGTCCCTCCCTGAGGAGTTAATGGTTGGAAAAAATGAGATAATGACAATAAACAAGCTATTTTGTGAATGTTATCAAATATCACCGACACCAGCCAGATAGATCCCTAAATAAATATTCTTTCCTGATAAAAGTAAAAGTTGATGAACATGACAGTTTTCTAAATATATTCAGAAAAAAATAATTTGAGCAAAAGGACTAACGTAATAGTGTCACACATGATAGGCTGCGGGCTGGCCATCAGCAGTCAACCTTACCCCAGAGCCATGGCTTTGCTGCCTTCTCCGTCAGCCTTCCTCCTCTCCAGGTCACATGACAGACTTATTGGGACAGCAGTCGACTGCCCCTTAGGATATTTATGGGACCTGTTTTATGGGTGAAAAGCCAACCAAAGATAGGAGAAAGGGAGGAACAAAAATACTTCCCTGCTTAGCTGTCTGCCAGATCCTGGTGTTTTTAAAAATCAGCTAGCCCTGGGGTTCCTTGCTGTTCTAGGAGCATCAACTTGTGGCAAAATGTCAGGAAAGGAAGGATACCAGCAGATCGTGATTACAAAGTTATGTAACCTGATGAAAAGTAATAATTCTGTAGCTAGTATAAATGGGAAAATTATGAAGGTTTTTTTTTAATCAAACATAATGCTACAACTGCATACTCTAAACAATTAATAGTGGGAAACTATCCCCTAACTCAGGCAAGAACACTTGATTCTGTCTGATTAGGGAAAGCATCATGATGAGGGTGGATTTTTGAATTGACAGGGAAGGATGTATGAGGAACACTAGTCAGAATGAGAGGAGGAGGCATTCTGTGTGGAATGAACAGCACCTGGAAAGTCCCAGGGTGTGCATATGTGTGTGGTTTCAGAAAAGAGCGAGGTGACTTGTGGATGAAATGTGGAGGGGATAGAAGTTTCTGTTTATCTAAACTGTGTATAGTTTCTCTGCCTTTGTGTATTTGCAGATTCCCCACTTCCACCTCCAGGAAAATAGATACATATCTGAGAGAAGAAAAGAAACAGGCTTGAAGTAACTTAGCTGTTACCATAGAGAACAAGAAAATAAAAATTTTCACAGTATGTGAAAGGAAAGTCAAGCATGATATATAATTATTTGGAACAAACCACTAAAAAGACTCTTCAGTAGAATAAAGAAGAATAGTTATCCCAAAGGAAGCTACTGTTTTGACATTTAACTGGAAAGATATCCAAAAATTTAGACTAGGAATATAGCCCTTGCTTTTCTTTTGGAAGACTTCATAGTGATTATTCAGAGAAGCTGATGTTTGTAATTCTAGTTACCTTCAAATGATAGTAAAATAATATAAAACAAAATCTAGTGGGTGCCTATATAAAGGAGACTGGCACTGAAATAATTTCTGTCTTTTTAATAAATGACTTGATGTATTTTCTTAACATAGCTAAACCTCTCTTAGAAATGAATCTTAATAATCCCTTTTTATTTCTTACTTCTTTCTGCTTACTTACTAGACTAGTTGAAATGGTTCCATTTCTTTATTTTTTTTTCTGTCTCCTGGCATGTAAGAATTATATTTCATGGCAGTAGGAGTAGTTTAGAAGGAAATTACCAAGGTGTTAGTTTTTGAAGAATCCTGAGAAATGAAAGTATGTCAGGAAGATGGGAGAAGATCAAATTTAAATGCAATTTTCCTAAACAGAATGAGGTGTGTAGTTTGTGCAAAGAAAGACTGATAAACTTGATCAGGATTCTGAGTGAAGTTCTAGATCAGGTTATTAAAAGTCTAGATATGAGCACCTAATAGAAAGT